>NW_027072157.1:0-4800000 GCF_023522795.1 Fusarium solani
GTGATACTACAGCTAAAACTTACCATGTCCTGGTTACTGGTCCTGGTATCAGTAACCCTAACCCTAACCCTAACCCTAACCCTAACCCTAACCCTAACCCTAACCCTAACCCTAACCCTAACCCTAACCCTAACCCTAACCCTAACCCTAACCCTAACCCTAACCCTAACCCTAACCCTAACCCTAACCCTAACCCTAACCCTAACCTCACCCAATCCCTAACCACAACCACTCCCCCTAACCCTAATCTCAACCACTTAACCCTAACCATAATCTCAACCACTACCCCTAACCTTTACCACAACCACTTAACCCTAACCATAATCTCAACCACTACCCCTAACCTTTACCACAACCACTTAACCCTAACCATAATCTCAACCACTACCCCTAACCTTTACCACAACCACTTAACCCTAACCATAATCTCAACCACTACCCCTAACCTTTACCACAACCACTTAACCCTAACCATAATCTCAACCACTACCCCTAACCTTTACCACAACCACTTAACCCTAACCCTCAACTCAACTACACCCCCTAACCCTTAACTTAATTACTCCCCTAACTATATTCTTAACTACTTAACCCTAACCTTTACTATAATTACTCCCCCTAACCCTTAACTAATACTACTTACCTTATTTCTTTAAATTTTTATTCTCTATCTTATTTCTCTCTCTTTTCTCTTCCCTTCTTATATATACTTACCTAATACACTCTTTTACCTCTTTAATAACCCTCTTTCTTTTCTTATTACTTCTTTCTTCTTTCCTTACTTACTTTCTTAAATAATTATATCTTTTTTTTTTTTCTCCTAACTTATACTCTTTACTTCTTTAACTCTTAAAACCCTCTTACCTTTTTTAAATTATCTTTCCCTTATAATTAATCTTTCTTAACTACCTTTTACCCCTTTTTATCCTTTAACCTTAACTCTATATACCTTCCTTTTCTTTTTTCTTTTATTTAACTTACTTACCTTTCTTCTCTATTTTAATAATAATTCTTTTTTTTTTTTTTTTTTTCTCTTCTTTTAACTAACTTATATTATAACCCTTATTTATCTTTTTATTAATTATCTCTCTTCTTTTTTTTATTTCCTTTTATTTTATCTCTCTTTATTATTATTATTTTCTTTTTCTTTCTTTTCTTTTCTTTAAATTAATCTTACCCCTTACCTTAACTTATTTTTTACTTCTCTTTATATACCTCCTTCTCTCTCTTTACTATTTCCTTTACTGTTTATTTATTTTATATTCCTTAACTCTATTTATCTTTTCCTTTTTTTTTTTTTTAATTTATTCTTTACTTATAATCTTTTCGCTCTCCTTTTCTCTTTATTTACCTTAAATTATTTTCTTATCTTTTTTCTCTTTTTTTTTTTCTCTTAATATCCTTCTTCTTTTTCTTTCCTCCCTTAACCTTACTTTTTATTCTTTTCTTTTACCCAACAATTATAATTCCCTCTTAATTAATATAACTTTTATTATAATTCTTCTTAATTTAATCCTTTTACTTAACCCTTTTTTTTCTTAATTTTACTTATATTTTTCTTTTTTATTATTCTTACTCTTATACTTATCTTTATTTTATCTTTAATTACTCTATAAATCTTAATAATTTATAATCTCTTTTATTTTTATATTCTTTTAAATAAAATAATTAAACCCTTTTATTTATTCTTACTTATTTATCTCTATTTTTTAACCCTTTAATCTCTACTTATATATATCTATACTTTTATATTTCTTACTTTTTTAATTACTCTTTTTTCTTTTTATCTCTTATTTTTCCTTTAATCTTAACTTTTTTTATTTAATTTCCCCCTCTATCTTTTTATTCTTTCTTCTCTTTTATTTTTAAACTAACTTATTTATTACCCTTAACCCTTTACTATAATTACTTAACCCTAACCCTTAACTTAATTCCTACCCCTGACCCTAATCTCAATTACTACCCCTAACCTTTATTATAACTACTTAACCCTAACCATTAACTCAACCACTTAACCCTAACCCAAACCACAACTACTTAACCCTAACCCTCAACCCAACCACTTAACCCTAACCTTTACCACAACTACTTAACCCTAACCCTCAACCCAACCACTTAACCCTAACCTTTACCATAATTACTTAACCCTAACCCTCAACCCAACCACTTAACCCTAACCTTTACCATAATTACTTAACCCTAACCCTCAACTCAACCACTTAACCCTAACCCTCAACTTAACCACTTAACCCTAACCCTCAACTCAACCACTTAACCCTAATCCTTAACTTAACCACTTAACCCTAACCCTTAACTCAACCACTACCCTACCCTTAATAATAACTACTTAAACCTAACCCTTAATACTAACCTAACTATACTCTAATATACTTTTCTCTCTTTTTCTCTACTTTAAACTTTATTAAACTCTTTTCTCTTTTATTACTCCTCCCTTATTAAATACCTACCTTAACCTTCTTTCCTCCCTCCCCCACTCCTCTAAACTCTCTCCCTCTTATACCACCTAAAACCCTTACCTCTTTAATAACTCTACTCCTCCTTTCCCCTTCTCTACCCTCTCCTACCCTCATCTTAACTTAACCTTACCTTTCCTTTATACTTATAACTACTCCTAACCTTTATACCTACTACTCTCCTGTTCTTCCCCGCTTTCTCCCTACTACTTTCCTTCTTTACTTTCTATTTTATTACCTAATCTTTCTTTCTCCTTATTAAACTTCTTTAACTCCTTTCTATAACTATTCACCCTCTTCTTTCCCCTCTTACTATTCTCTTTTATGCCCTAACTACTTTTTACTCTTCTTATCTTACTTATAAAACTTATTCTAATTATACTTAATTATACTTTCGCTTATAAAACTAATCCCTTATTCTACTTTACCCCTTACCCTATATATACTCTTTACCGTCTCCAACTCTTACTTATATCTTTACTCTCCTAATAAACTAACTCTAAATTAATTCACTTTTACTTTTTTCCTCTTTTTAAATATATATATATATATATAATTAATTAATAATATAAAAACTAATTTTATATAAAACTCACCTCACTTAATTCCTTATCCTTTTATTACTATAACCTTTATAACTAACCCTCACTCTTAACTTAACCTTTTATTTCACTACCCTTATATACTTCTTACCTTAATACTTAACCTAATTACTTTACCTTTATTATTTACCCTCCTCTCTAATACTACTTATAACTATTTTTCCTTCTTTTTATTTATTTAATTTTAAACCTTTATATTCCTTACCTTACAAAATTACTTTAAATATAATACCTAATATTTAATTATTACCTTTCTTATACCTTTTTTTTTAATTCTTTAACCTTAACCCCGCTTTTATATTTATGCCTTTTACCTAATTACCTCTTTATTACTTCCTTTACCTTATATTTTACCTTTCTTCCTATTTTTAATATTATACTTTATATTATTATTTTACTTCTTTTTTAACTCTCTTTATACTTTTTATATTATTTTAAACTCTCTAATTTCATTAACCCCCTTATAACCTTTTTTTATTATTTCTTTCTTTAATACTTATCCTCTTACCTTTTTATTTTATTTTATTTTTACTCCCTATTACTCTTACCTTTTATACCTACTTACTTCTATATTCTTTTTAAACCTTATTCTCCTTATATTAATTACTACTTACCCTTTTACTATTTATTAACCTCCTTTTATATTCTTTTTCTTCTTTTATCTCTTTTAATTCCTTTTTAATTTAAACCTTCCCTAATATACTTACCCTCCTATTTTATTCCTATATCTCATTTAATATATAAATATCTCCTCTTACCTTTCCTAATACCTTCTAACTCTATTTATATAATCTTTTCCCTTTTACTTCTATCTACTATTCTAACTATCTTAATAACTATACTTCCTATCTTAACCTAACGCGACTATAAAATGCTTATAAACTGCTTTGCCTTATCTATACTTCTTTTTACTTATTATTTCTCTCCTTACTTCTTTTGCCTTATCTTTTACCCTAATTTCTTTTTCCTTTAACTTAACCTTTATTTCCCTCTCTTATAATCCTATATAAAATGCTAAAAACTCCTAATTATATTACTCTGCCTACTAACTTTATACTTTAACTCTATAAATAATACTTTTCTACCTTTCGCTAACCTCTATATTACCCCCCCTCCTCTTATCCTTCCACTCCTATGCTCTCCTGTGCCTAAACCTACCTAAACTATCCACTAACTCCACTAAACTCCTTATAACAAATGCTTACCTTTCTTTTTAATTCTCCTCCTCTTATACTTTAAAACTATAAAATAAACTATATCAATCTTAAACTCCTTATATTCATATCTTTTACTTTACTCCCTAACTATTCTTACTTTCTCTTTTTCTTCCCCGCTCTTAACCCTGCATTAATAATTGACTGCTAATAACTCGCTATGAAATAACCCCACCTTGCCTGCTTTCCTACCCTATACTCGCCAACCTTTTTCTCCTTGATATGATCCCTTATCTTACTATCCTTCTAACCCTCCCCTTCTCTACTTACCTCTCTAACCCTTAACCGAACCTGATACTTAACTACGTCTACCTTAATGCTGCCCTCGCCTTCCGGATACCTAACTCACTACGTAACCCTTTCTTAATAACTCCGTCTCTAACCCTCTTATACCCCCTCTTACCTTATCTAACCTATCTTGCTCCCCTTTCGATTTTTCCTTTCTCTCTCTCTTTTCCCATACCTCTCTACCCTCTATTACTCCCCTATCCTTTATTAACTAAAACCCTTCTCCTTCTTCCGCCCCCCTTCTCTTCACCAACCCTCTTGCAACCCTACGTAAACTACTCAAAACTCTACTTCACCAACCTTCGCTACATACACACATGTCCCTGTACCTAAACTGTTTGCTCCTTCCTCGCCCCACTCCAACGCTCTCCTTTTATTTCACTTCTCACTCTAACTAAACCTTCCCCTATCCTCTCCCTACTATTTTTCCCCTGCTTCACTGTGTCAAACCCAACTCAAAATAACATTCAAACCTCACACCTACTCCCCTACTAACCCACAACTCCTAACACTCTAACATCTACTCACTATTTATTTGCTCTACGTCGTCTATCTTAAACCCCTTACTACTCCATCCCCTAACCCCCATCCTAACCTAACCCTACTCCTTACTTACCTCTAAAAACTACTCTCTTCTCTAACTCTAAAAATATAACCTTAACCCTAACGCTTCTAACCCTAACGCTTCTAACCCTAACCCTTAAAAATACTGCTAACCCTAACCTTAATGTTTGCTCCTGCCCCTAACCCTGATCTCTGACCCCTGTTCCTCCTTCATGTGTCTTACTATATAACCACTCCACCACTCCTTATCTTTTGATCTACCTGATTACTTGCTAACCCTATCCTGCCATGTTTCCTCGATTACTTCCATCTACCTGATTGCTTGATTACATTGCTTAATTACACCGCCTCTCCCTAATAATATGCTTACCGTGCACTATCTTGATGACTTGATTACCTCGTCTCTGTATGATGACTTGATTACCTCGTCTCTATTTGATGACTTGATTACCTCGTCTCTGTATGATGACTTGATTACCTCCCATCTCCTTGATTACTTGATTACCTTGCATATAACCCCGCTCTAAACTCTGTCTAACCCTCAACCTATGCGTCTACACACAATCAATCCACTATTATCATGTCGCTACTGCTCTGCCAACGCCTTCCTTATATTACATCCATCCATCCTCAAAATTACAATGCTTACCCTCTATAACTCGCACCGTGTTTTCCGTCTAACCCATTGCACCTATGATCAAAACCTATCCTATATAACCATTGACCTCCACCTCACCTGCCAATGTGTTTTTCTTCCACGCCTATACATATCTCTCTTCGCTTTACTCCCTTCACTCAACCCCGTTATATCTCTCAACCCATGCCTCGATTTGTTATACGCTGCTTCATTTTCCCTCTTAACCTCACTTACTCGCTCAATCATACTAATATCACAAATCTAATGCGACTACAACCCACTGAAACTCACTTTCATACCTCGACCCCTTATGCCTCATCGCACCGCGGCTCAACTCATAAACCTCTTCTTCTTAAATATTCCTTCCCCAACCTCACTGCCTTTCTCCGCGAACAATTGCCACATCCCCGACCCTTTCTTCGCACATGCGTCTATTCCCGGCTCAACATCCTCCTCGTCATCATACCCTCCCTCCTTATACACAATGCAACACCTACTTTACTCGTCCAACTCTGCCTCCAAATCCGCCGCATCTTGCGCCTCCTTCATCATATTCAACTCTCGCCCCGTCTCTCTCTGCCGGATTAACCTCCTGCCTCTCTCATAATTCGCCTCCATCTCGGCCGCCCTCGCCATCTCCTCTTCGTATTCACCTTCTCCGTCGGCCCATGATCCATCCCTTTACCCATGCCTATGTCTTCATCCTCAACGCCCGCTCGCTATAAATATCGCATTACTCTTCTTCTCCTACCTCACACCTTGCTCGCCTTACTTCTTCCCTTTACTTTACTTCCCCTCCTCACCTTCTTTCCTTTGCTTATCTCCCCTCTTATTATTATCTCACTTACCTCACCTCCTCCTCGAATATCCCTTGGTCGCATCTATCGCATGCGTCGCATATCTCTTGGTCGCATGCCTCTCTGGTTGCATATCACCTATAAACCCCCCTCCCCTCTCTTCAACTCTCCCCTCAATTCTTCCTTTCTCCATCCACCACTCGACCGAACCACCACCGACCGAAACCATTGCCTACGCTCGACCTCTCGATATCTCAACCGCAAACCTCTCGACCGTCGCCCCTCCATTTAAACGACCTCACTCTCAAAACTCGGTATTTCACCTCCATCCTACTTATTGCTCTCTGTGCTAACGCCTACTGGAAATATCGGCCAAAATGCCCCATCTTCTGCCCACTGGCCCCCCTGCCCTCGCCCTCATGTACGGCAACGGCACTATCACGCTGCGCCTCTCTCTTAACTTCCCGCGCTTCACCGCCATCGTTCTCTTCAATATCGGCTTCATCCCTGCCGCCGCACCCTTTAACGTCGGCTTCTTCATCAATCCCATCATCCCCGACAACTGGACGCAACGCAATGGTTACTGGTCTTGTGGCTATGGACTCACTCTGAAATACAAATCAACACCTGCAACTACTCTGCTTTGACCCTCCTGCGTGACTATTCTGTGATGAATTATACATGCTATCCCTTGCCTCGGCTCTCTATGGCCGTATATGGACCTTACTCCCCCTAACCTTCTTCTCAAACCCTATCCCTAACCATATTCATAAACTACTCACCCTAACCTTCTTCTCAAACCCTATCCCTAACCATATTTATAAACTACTCCCCTAACCTTCTTCTTAAATATCCCCCTTAAATATCTTCTTAAATTTATCTCTTTACTTATATTTATAATTACTCTTTTATTTTTATTTTTATTTTTATTTTTATTTTTATTTTTATTTTTATTTTTATTTTTATTTTTATTTTTATTTTTATTTTTATTTTTATTTTTATTTTTATTTTTATTTTTATTTTTATTTTTTTTTATATCTTATATATATCTATACTTTTATTTACTTCTTTTTTATAATTTCTTCTTATTTTCCCTTTTATCTTTTTCTTTATAATTTCTCTTCTTATATAACTTCTATTTCTCTTCCCCTTCCTTTTCTTTTCTTTCCTTTTTTTCTTTCTTTATTTTACTCCCTATATATCTTTATATTTCTCTTTTATTCTTATTTTTATTTTATTTTTATTTTTATTTTCTTTATTTACTTTTACCTTTTTTTACTTCTTATTCTTTCTTATATATTTAATGCTTTCTTTATATTTACTTTTACTTACCCTATATACATTATATTATACCCTCTCTCTCTCTCTCTCTCTCTCTCTCTCTCTCTCTTCCTTCCTCTCTTTCTCCTTTTTAACCCTATTATCCCTATTATTACCTATCTCTCTCTCGTCTTTCCCCTTTATCTATATAATATGCTGCCCCTATATCTATATCTATATACGCAATGATTAACTCGCTTCTTTTTCTATCTACCCTACGTTCTCTTCTATACTTCTTATCTCCTTCCAATATACAATGCACCTCAATGCTACTGTAATCCTCTTGACCCGCTTGATCATTCCTCCTCGTATGCAACCGCCCCGCCGCCGACTTCTACATTATGAATCCTTTTGTTCCTTGCCTTGACTCTTTGCAACGGACCTAATTGCTCTCCCATTATCTATCTACCCCCTGCTGTATCCATAACCTATCTAATCGTATCACTACCTGGCATAACCGGCTCGCCTGTATCCCTCCGCCCGCCTTTCCACCCCACTCTACTAATTCCCCTAACCATCTATATATCCTGCTTATCTGCTCTTTGTCTGAAAACTCGACCTTCTCCCCCATCATCTGCCCTATGTGATATTGCCACCACTCATCTCCCTGTACCCGCTGCGCTACCATGATGCCGACCAATACCCCCTCGTACTGACGCTTCCTCCCTCGGACCCTCCTGAATAACCACCTATGTTCGCTCGCTGCCTCCCAACGCTCGCATATTGCGGCAATGGCGAAACGCTTCCTTGTCATCGTCTCCTCCTGCCACACCCTCACTCTCTTCCTCCCCCTTGCTTCATCATTAACTGGATAATATCATGAAACCCCTGACAAAACCTGCTCGTCTCTAATGAACCCATTTGAACTTTATCCCCTAACCACTTCATTAACCCCTCCCCGTAAATCTCTTGATCGTCCGTATCTTGCCAATCATACTGTCGCTCCACATCCATCTTCCCCATCACCTCGTTGACATCGCTCTCATACCATGCACTGGCCGCTCCCCATACGCTCGCCAATAACCCGGCATACTGGCACTCCCTATCTCTCCGCAACCTATACGTCCCCTGATCATCGCCCACTGCCTCCCAATGCGTGCAAATATATTGCGGTAACCCGCACCAAAAACAACCGGAAAAATCCCGCATCACGCCCTTCTTGAACATGCCCTGCTGCCATTTCTCCTCGCATCGTCTTACCTGTCGCCACCACCTCGCACCTCGTACCGGGCACTCTTCCCTCGGATGAAATTGGTCGTCCTCTACCGTGCCCGTCGCCATGAAACAACCCATACATCGACCGGCCATCAATGCCAACTCCTCCTCTAACATCTTGGCCTCCTCGTTTACCTGCATTGCGTCCTGTCTGGCCCTGAACTGCTCGTATCGGCTGTTCTGCTGTGCCCTCCTGAAACGCTCCTCAACCTCTGTCTCTTGGCACTCCTGTACCCTCCTTGCTTCCGCCTCTACCGCTATGTCGCCTTCTCTTTCAAACCATAACATATCCTCCTCTAATGCCAATTGGTCCCGTTGCCGCTGACACACATCACATGCCACCTCCGACTCTGGATGACAACCTGCTCGATCGTATTGGCCATCCATCACCTGGTCCAACACCACACGGCGGCACCACTTCGCACTGATAAACCGCTCAACGGCTGCTTCCTTTGCTGGCCACTTGGCCCTGTCTGATACTGCCGCCTTCCTTCTTCTTCTCCCTGCCTTGACTGATGACCGTGGACCTCCTGCTTCCTCCCCCTGCTGGCATATGACGACGACGGCCTCGCTATGGTTACCGTCCCGTCCGGCCCGTCCGCTCTCCTGCACGTAATCTCGCAATCGGTTCGGCATCCCGGCGTGGACCACTAACCGCACATCTGGCACGTCGACCCCTAACCCTAACGCGTTCGTGGCCACGATTAAATGACCTTGATCGATCCACGACCTCAATCGCTGCGTCTTGCCCGCTGCTGTGTCGACCTTGGAATGAAACACGCTGCACTCTAATAATCGCCCCAATCGTTCAACCCGGTCGATGGTGTTGGCGTAAACGATGACGCGACCTTGGCTGTTTCTGTGTAACCAATCCTGCACGATCTTGACCACGCGGCTGTCTTCCGCCTCTTGGTCTGCCCCAACCTCGCCGCCACCGGTCTGACTGGTATTCTGCTGCTGCTGCTGCTGCTTCTTGTGGTGATCTCTGCGCTTGGCTGGTCGAACAACCACTACCCTATACCCGATATTCGGCCTCGTCGTTCGTGATCGGAATACCTTTACACGGCTGGCTGATAACCCGACGACCTCGAAAAACCTCCCAATCTCATCTGGTGGCAACGTGGCCGTCAAAAATACCTTTTGGACGCCCCATTCGTTCAATACCCGGCCCAACTCCATCAACTGCGGCCGGAATTGGCTGGTACTGTCCAAAATGGCGTGGCACTCATCCACGACGACACGATCCAACGCTTTCCGTGCCTGCAACCGGTTCACAAAATCGCCGAACCCTTTTGTCACTGCCGACTCGGGCGTGACGAACACGATGGGGGTGATCTGGTGCCCGCCGCGACTGTTCCAAACGTATGTCGCGATCTGGCTCTTGGCACAACGGCCGTGCAAATCATCTCGCAATGCTACCAACGGCACGATGACGATGGTTGTCCCTCCGTCGTCGCTGGAACAATACGCCGGTAACATGAACGACATGCTCTTGCCTTCTCCCGTGCCTGCGATCTGCACAATCGGGCTCTCTCCCCGCATGATGGCCCGGATCACCGTCTCTTGCTGGCCACGGAACGCGGCGTCTGGTCCTATCATCTCCCTTAACCGGGCGGCAATGTCGACCTGCTGCAATCGCCTGAAACGCTGCAACTGGTGGTACTCCCGCTCCGTCTCGAATGGCTCCCGCTTTCGGCGTATCGCCACGGCCAAACTATCGCCCTCGCGGAACTCCAAAAACCGATGCCACTGACGACTGACGGACCGAAACTTATCGCGCATCGTGGCCGTGCTGAATAACCCTTGCTGCAACTCTCGTGCGTATACCATGCCGGCCACGTGCGTTCCATGGCCGGCTTGTAAATCGATCGGGTTATCGTCCACACCGTCGTCGTCTTCTTCGACCCCATCTATCGTCGACTCCTTGAATGCCTTGTCCAAATATCGACGGGATATGGCGATGGCAATCTGCCGCCACGAACTAATGTTCAACATGGTGCCCAATAATCGTTTGCTGTCTCGTTGGATGATGCGGCGGACACGGTCTGGCGTCCAATTGCGCTCCTGTACCCAACTGTCGAACCTCGCACTGGAACCGGGCTCATCGGTACCATCCTCATCACCACGATCATCGCCGCCGCCGCCAATGCCGTCCTGGCTGCCCTGGCTCTCCATTTCGGCCTGTCTCCTCTCCCTCTGCTCCGTCTCGCTGACTTCGTCCCTGCGAACCACCTCGTCTGGCCATAAATACGGGCTGCGTATGCCGGCATCTTTGACGACGCCCTGTACCTGCTGCCACCACGGCAACACTAACCACAAATACCACACCAATAACTCGCCCACCTCGCGTGGCAAATATCGGTGGATGACCTTGGCCTGCCCCGTGGCCCGGAACGACTTGTGGTACGACGTGACGAAACACATCAACCCGTCGTGCGCGAATATGTTGCGTACGCCGCCGTTCATGGTGTTCTTATATCGAATGCCTAAAATCTCGGTGGATCGCGCCGGCTGGCCACCTACCATATGCATCAACAAAAACATCTTTTCCATGAACTCGTCGAATGTCTTCCCATATGACTGCACCTCTCTGGCCTGGAACGGCTTCCCGTCCTCCCTTCCGTGGTCGAACCAACTCTTACGCCGCCCTTGCGTCTTGATGATCTGTCGCGCGTTCCAACTCTTGCCGGCTGCCAACCACGTGTGGTTACGGTCGTCATCCAAAAATGAATATCCCACCTTGTCTTCGCTATGGTCGTCTTCCATCGACGACCACGGGATCCGCGGCAACTGGCTGATGTCGTCCACCATCGTCAACGTCGCCAACAACTCTCGGGCTTCCCTCTTCAACGCATGCAACATCTCTGTCAACTCGCCCATGCGGAACTGCACCCGCCGGTGCTTGATGCGGTCCCCAACCCAATCGATGGTCCCGCCGGCCGGCGTGTTGAACCGGATGTGCATCCCGTACGTGCGTGCTTCGTAAATCCAATCCATCGGCGTTGCCTCGGCGTGGGGATCCTTGGGCGTGACCGTCATGAACCGCTGCACTTTCCCACGCACGATGCGGAATATGCTGGTGGCCTCCTCTTCTGCCTCCTCTTCCGCCTCATCTTCCGCCTCCTTTCGGGCATGCTGCTCTTCCCACGTCTGATTTCCCTCCTGCCGCCGCCGCACCATCCACTCGTCCATCTTATCCTGCTTCAAACGCATCACCTCGGCCTGCCTCTCCTGGTATGACTGGTACACGACCATGGCACGGGCGACCTTGATGACGGCGGAATATATGGGCGTATAATCCAACACATCCATCCAACCGCCGTCCTTTCGGATACCCATCACGGCTAAACCGCTGATGATGGCGCTGCGGTACTCCCCCGCGGTCAAACGGTGGTCCAACAACGCTATGACGACCTGCAATGTCAACCCGTCCACTCGGTCCTCGTCCAATGGCTGTGCCTCCGGATCGTTAACGTGCGCCTCGACCAAATCCGCCAAATCATCCATTAAATCGCCTTGCCGCTTGGATAACCGAAACTTGGGCCTATCTGCATCTGGCATTTTCTCGGCACGGTATATGTAACACACCAACTTGGTCCACACGGCCGTGTAACGCGTCCACGTATCGTCCTCGACCCGGTTGTCGAACGGCCGCCGTGGCTTCTTGTCCACCTCTTTTCGCTGTACCTCGAACAATGCATGGCTGCCAACGTGGGTGGGCGTGGCTATGGTGCGTGCTCGGTCCATCACTCGCACCAAACTGTCATGGATCAACTGCAACTCATGCTCCTGCTCGCCCACTGGGTCGACCAACCGCTGCATGGCTTCCGGATCGAACCCCTGCAAATGGGTGGCCCATCCGACGTGCTCTAACCACGCGTTGGCGTCCAACTTGGAATCGGCGGCCTTGATCCGTTCTTTGTCCTCCAAATGAAACCGGCGCTCCTGCTGGTCCAACGTTTGCATTAAACGGTCTGCAACGGCTGCCTCGTCCGGGTCCTGGCTGATCGGTGCACCGAACCCGACCTCGAACCAACGGCTGCCCGGCCCATTGCTGAAAAAACGTTGACACTGGACACCGCTACGCCACGGGACCTGCTGTGTCTCCATGGCTCGCTGCTGGACACTTCCGCCCCTGCCTCGGGGATTCGTCCATCCATGGTCACTGCGGTAATGGTTCTGCATGGCTCGTTCTGAACCGACCACGTATAAACAACCCTCCTCGCCGCAACCCAATTTGTCGCTCTGTGGTGGGTGGATAAATGGGATGGGGTCGGTTGTGGGTGGCGGCGTTGGCCATGTTGCCAACTCGGCCGGGGTCTGGATGACATCTGGGTCTGACTGGATCGCTTTTGTAATCTCGTTCCTTTCTGCTACCCGGATGGACCTGTGGTATTGCTTCATGTGCTGCTTAATATGCTTACCGATGTATGCATAATGGCATGTTTTGCAAATAATTAATGGAAACTCGGGCAACTTGATAAATGGCTCCATCTCGGCCACTGCTATTCTGAACTGCGATGTATGTTAACGGGCATCCTTGACGAACAATATGATCTAAATCCGGCTGGAACGAATGGCTCTTTCTCTCTTTGGATTTATATTATGCTATTATCTCTCATTGGTGGCTTGCACTCACATATATCGTGCTGGCTTCGATGGTCTGACTGGCTGTGTGCTGATTGCTCTGTCTGTTTTACGGGAATTGGTGGTGTGCAATGAATTAATGTTTATCTATTATGATATTTGTTGCTTTTCATTGTTTGTGGCTTGGTGCTTGAACTTGCTTCTGCGGTTGCGGGGGCGCTCCCGTTGACGTTTTTATATATGGATTATTAATTAACCATTGCACTTCATTGGATATCTCGATGAAAAACCCTTCTATATAATAAACCTGCTTTAACTAATCTCTCTTGATCAACTACTGCTCTTCTTGACTTATACCTGCTCTGATACTCTCTCACCGGATGGTTGGCGGCTTTATGGCTGGACTTCTTGGCGGGTGAATTGCCACGGGTTATCTTATGGCAATAATATAAATCACTTATTTAACCTGGCATTATATGACCCTTAACCTAACTGCCTTATTCCTCATATACTCTCTTGCATGTAGTCCTTTCTACCTTGGCTATGCTGACTAATAATTCTGGGAATCTGGGTTTGATCAAAAATGGAATCTTGCTGCACTCGGGTCAATACTTGGGTTAAGTTTAACCTCGCCGCAACGCCGCAATACTGGATCTCTGATGCTGATAATTGAAATGCGATATGCCCTTAACGTAATGAATTGATGCATGTACTTGAAATCCATTTTTATCTACTTTTAAAAATGTCGACCTGTTTCCGTTGGGGGCAATCGTATCAGGTCGACGATTTCACTAGCGCGGTTTTTTTTACTATGGGATTGCCATTGGAATCAGACCTGTATTCGCCATGCAGCTGGGTTAGGTCGACGATTTCACTAGCGCGGTTTTTTTTACTATGGGATTGCCATTGGAATCAGACCTGTATTCGCCATGCAGCTGGGTTAGGTCTATGATATATTCTTTCTTTACTACCTTATATATAGCTAAATTCTGCTGCAGAGCTTAACTTTTTATATAGTAATCTATATATATTTCTATCTCCATTATTAGAAAGGCAATTATTATAGTAAGGAGGTATAGTTATAAGTATCGCGTTAGAGACTTGCTTAACTATTATGAATATTAGACTAGGTAACCTAGTCGAGAGAAATAAGCTATATAGTTTAATAATAGAATTTCTAACTCATAAACCAGATAATCAAGATTTAATTCCTAGTATAGCCTTTATAGGTTTTATTCTTTACCATATAGAGCCTTATTTTTCCCCCTTAATTATATTAATATAGGTTAGTCCTACCCTAGACCTTAACTTACCCCTATATATTGCGTTTTTATCTTTTCTATCCCTTTCTTTATTTTTTCTTAAATTTTAACTAGAGGCTCTATAACTAACTACTATTTATCTATTATTAGCGGCGGGTTTCACCCAAGCTCGGCCAACAAAAGCGCTGCTACGCAGTTCGCCTGCGTACATCTACTGTCTCCCAGCGAGGCACTTTTACCAAGCCACAACATATACTCTTGACACGTCCTGAATGTCTGGTTAAAATGCTTCAGGAACCAATCGGTACGGCGTGGCCGGCTATAAGCCCCAAAACACAGAGGTATGACCATGTCTGGGAATCGACATGAACCATCTCCGTCATAGTCCGGGTCCGCCGCCCGACAGATCTCCTGTGGCTGATAGCACATCCAACAGACGGCATATAGATCCATCCACTCCTTACCCCGGCTTTTGCAGTCCCGAAGTGCCTTCTGCTTCGCTCGTATCCAATCATGGCGTCGCGCGCACGCTGCCGCTGCATGCTCAAACGGCTTCCCCTCCACCCGACAATATAGACAGCAGCCCATCATTGTCTCAAGATCCCTCTCGTATCGGCTCAGCACCTCATTGCAAACTCGGGCCTGGCGAAGAACCTCACTGGGCCCAGTAAAAACCATCTCGCTGGCCATGGAGCACTGTTCACCCTCACCCTCACCCCCGCTCGCTACTTCTTCCGCCTGGGGCTGCGGTAGATGGAACTCAAGATCGGTCGGCCGGCGTTCGATGTGGTGGTTGGGACAGACGCCGCAAAGCTCATCGCCTTCCATGCACCACCTCCAGTCCGACCGCACATCGAGGAATTGGCTCATGATGCCGCGCGAACACTGCTGCTGCGTGAGGTATAGCTGCATGGCCTCCTGGTCTGCCCCCAGCTGCCGGTCTAGCTGCGGTTGCCAGGCCGCGCTAAGTAAGACGATGGATTCTGCTACTTTGCCATCCCGACCGGCTCTGCCTGACTCCTGCGAGAATTCTGTCATTAGATTTGGGGCGCCGACGTGGATGACCCACCGGACGTGCGGATGGTCGAAGCCGGGGCCCAGCGCAGATGTGGCTACAACAGCAGGCGGGTCCGTAGCACTGAGCCACTGCTCGATGACCGCCCTCCTCTCCTCCTCCGTACCAGAGTCAGCCGTGTATGACGGGCACCCCAGCAGGTCGGCGAGCTCCGCCACGAGCTCTTTCGTCTGACAGTATAAGATGATCTTATCCCGTTCGCTCTCGAAGAGGTCCTTCCGGGTCCAGCAGGTTTGGACAAGACGAGCCGCCCTCTGGCACAAGGTGCCCAAGCCTCGCTCACGCCGTACGATGTACCGGATGTTCGGCCGATTCGTCGACTCCCTGACTATATGCGGCCGAACGAGCTTATTATGCTCTATAAAGAGCTCTTGGTAGTCTGGCGGGAGCGTCGCCGTCAGCCAGACTGTCTGCGTCTGAACCCGCCGCACGTACCAGCCCAGCTGCGACATGCACCGCCGATAGTCGTTCGCCGTGATGGTCAGGTGGCACTCGTCAATCACGATCCGGTCCAGCCGCTGTCGGTCCGCAAGTCGGTTGGCATACTCCAGGAAGCTTTCTGTGCAGGCGGCCTCGGCCGACATGATGACCAGCGGCGCCGACTTGGACGACCCTGGCGACCACACGTAGTGTTTCAACGCCACCTTGCCGAGGCGAACGAGCATGTTACCGCGGAGGGCCACCGTAGGTAATATCAAGATGGTCGTCGCAGCGCCTTCGAGCGCAGCACCAACCATCACTATTAGTGTCTTGCCTGATCCGGTCGCAAGGACAACGATGACCTGCTCGGCTGGTCGCGGGCCCAATGTCGCCAGCATGCCATCTCGCTGACCTGGGCGACGTAATTGCAGCCCCGGGTCGTTGTATAGCCTGCGAGCCACCTTCAGCAGGCCGTCCTCCTTCTGGGCCGGCCTTGTGCGAAACCGCGCCTTCTTGCAAGCATTGAGCAACCCCTGCGCCTGCGTCCCTGATACCGTATGCGGCCGCTTCCCCTGGAGAAGTTGATCGACCCGGAACAGGGAGCGCCAGCTCTGCGATGCACGGTAGGCGCGATGGAGCAGCGTGCTCATCGTCAGCGTCGTGCTGCCAGCATAGGCATGGTTGAACGTGCGGTAGCTGTGGTTGCTCATTCCGGCCAGGTCCGCGAGGGCCGCCTCATCCTCGACTTCCTCAGCTGCCGCGATCTCCTCTAGGTCAAAGTTGGCCCGCTCCTTGGCGCTGAACTTCTCCTTGGTGATAGAAGCAGCAGCCTGGCGCCACCACGCCACCTGGAACTGCGGTACCT
Source organism: Fusarium solani (assembly GCF_023522795.1). Classification (NCBI taxonomy): domain Eukaryota; kingdom Fungi; phylum Ascomycota; class Sordariomycetes; order Hypocreales; family Nectriaceae; genus Fusarium; species Fusarium solani. The sequence continues at coordinate 17,321 of NW_027072157.1, forward strand.
CGGCGCGTGCGCAGGCCCTGCGAAGGCAAGAAGAGATCGTGGTGTCCCTCCAGACCTCGCCGTCCAGGCTCGACCACAGGTACGGCGACAGCAGAGCGCCGGGCTTTCTCTGACGAAGGAAGACCTGGCGCAGCGGCGGCACCAGAGCCAGATATGTCAAGAGCAGATCTCCAATCGCGCGGGGCAAGAAGCGGATGTTCTCCGTCTCGGCACCAACCTGTTCCTGGCTCTTGTGATACCGCACGTACACCATGACCATCTTCTCCCAGATTAATATGCATCGACGACGACCTGTGTTGGTGTAGGTGACGGAAAGCAGCTCCGGCGCCCGCAACGGAGGAGCCGGCGGAACATGGATGAGCGTCACCATCCGCTTCAGGAACTCTTGCACGTGCGCCTCGTAGCAGGCCATTGCCTTCGGACATAGGCTCAACCCGCCGGCCTGATCGGTCCGCACATAGACCCCTCGCAGCTCAGCCCTATGCTCGATCTGCCGGAGCAGGGCGTCCTGCGTTCCCTTTAGGACCTCGGCATTCCTCTCGTCCGTCAGCCACGAGCCGCCGTAGTCGTCGAGGTCCAGGTCGTCCTGTAGTCTCCACGCTTCGATTGGTGCAATATCATTCGCACCGAACAACAGCTCATCATACAGAAGCGAATGCGCCTGGCGAAACTCTGATACGACCAGCTGCGACACCTGTTCCATGTGTAGCTTGGTTCCCATGTAGTCGATCGTCTGGCCGTCGAGAGACCAGCGTGCCTGGTTCTTGGCGAAAGCCGTTCGAGATGCTGCGAAAAGGTAGAGCCGCCACTGCAGGATATGACCGAAGGGTGTCTCTGCCATCTGCTGGAAGTACTTTTTGCACATCTTCTCCAGCAGTTCGGGTATCCGTCCTCGTCGTCCTGCTTGTGGAAGCACACGAAGTCGAACAGGATGAGCTGAGCAGTCCACGTGAGTGCGGATAAGTTGCTGTTGAAGTTGCCTGGTTCGTTCCAGACGCACCGTTTGCGCTGCTCGTCATCATTCGCCTCTCGCCGTGTAAAGGCCTTCTTCCGGCTGAGCATGGCGCAGAAGCTTAGTACCGCGGACCGGAACGGCCTGCTCCCGACTGTCTGGCAGATCAGGGATACGTAGAAGTTGCGAATGACATGCTTCAGCTCAGCGTCGCGCTCCTCGTCATCTTCCTCATCGGCTGATTTTTCCTTCGCCATCTCGTCTTGTTCCCGCAGGGCATCGATGATGCCTTCCATGGCTCGCTGCTGCTGAGGTGTTGGTTCGATGACGTCCCGCGGCAACACTTGGTCCTCATTCTCCCTCGTGAAGTGACCGTCCTCGCAGAATACGACCCGATAATAGTAGACGAGAAGCTGCTTCATCCTTCGGAAGTACGAGGTCAGCGAGGATTCGTTCTTAAAACTGCGGAACCCGCCGGGCTTGCCGCTGCTCGAGCCGCCGGCATCACGGAACTCATTCAACCTCTTGGCCCGCTGCTGCGTCATCTTCCGCTCGAGTGACTTATCGCTGCAGAGCTTGTAGGCGTCCCTGAGGACGGTCTCGGCCGCGACAAGGATGCGGATGAGGTCCGAGTTGTCCTCCCCTTCGCCGCCACAGTCCCCGCCTGGGAGCTTCTTCGGCGGCAGCGAGTACGACGACTGGATCTCGGCATCCCGGAGCCCCCGCATGTGGGCAGGGAACCCGGTATGGACGAGCCACGGGACTCGGTCCGCTCGTGACTCCCCGACGTCCTGCACAACCCCGGCCTGCTCCTCTAGGTCGCGGGATGCCTGGGCCAGATCCGCTTTTAGCTCATTGAATAGCTTCCCCTCCTCCTGTGACGGCGGCAGAAGGAATCTAAGGGCCGATACCTCCCCCGATGGCGATGACGATAACGAGGGTTCTTCAACGATGAAGTAATCGATGCGTCCCTTTGCCGTGAAATACGTCTGGAGCATGCAGCCTCTCCAGAGGGGGACGGCCTCTCGGTGCTGCGAGGCCTTCATACCATGTGCTGGCATGTGCTGGTGCATCTTGGCGAGCCTCCGTGTGCAGTAGTTGCAGCCATCGCGCGTGCAGCAGTAATACCCGGTAAAGACAGCGAGGCCTTCGATCGGCCGGCAAGGTCTCGTCCTATCTGGCCTCCACTGACGGAGCTCCTCTACTGGGCGCAGGTCGTAACTCGATAAGAGCTCAATGGTCGTCCTTAGCTCCTCACCCCTCATTCGGTGCGGCTCGGCCCGCAGGTGGCTCCTCCAGCTTGCCGCCTTGGGGACTAGACACGTCCGGCATAGCCGGCAGACAACAACCCGGTGATCAGGGTCATAGCGGAGAATATCTAACCCCATGCTGTGAATACGCGGCATGAATATATGTATATGATGATCATAAATAGTATATAAATATTTGACGAGGATGATGAGGATGATGAGGATGCAAAGAGTAAGGAAGGAGGGAAGGGAACGCCAGTTCTTCATTTTACAATCTAGAGACCTTACCCCTTTTTTCACAAACCCTCCAGAAGCGCAAAGGCTAGTTATTCACCCTCCTTCGCTCTATACGTAAGCAAACACGAGGCTGACGGTGAGGCTTTTGAGTTAGATAACTCACAAGGGTAGGAATACACTCTTCTCCTTCTGACGGATGTCTCTTTTCACCCTTCGTTTTTTAGAATTATACTTCGAATTCGTTATTCTACAAGTATATGCATATCATATCCTCGTCCTCGTCGTCGTTGTAGTGGCTCGGCGTTTCGTATTGGTTTTTGCTTTTGTTCATTGCGACCCTGGCACCAGTTTTGGTCCAATCAGCTTATGCCCTTTCACTTGAATCACCTTTCACTTCACTCAACGACCGCACGCTATCAAGCCATGTCATTTCCCACGCAAATTACGCTCTGCGAGGTACCTACGAACCTGACCGGGGTCTGACCTTTCACTGAAAGGTCGTCGAGCAATAGTGGCTAGCGACGCCGCCAGCGCTTGACCCCGTCAGCGTTTACCTCCAGCCCTGCTCAGCGTTTAACCCCGTCAGCGTTTAACCCCGTCAGCGTTTAACCCCGTCAGCGTTTAGCCCCGTCAGCGCTTACCTCCCGCACTGTTTAGCCCCTGACCCCAGTAGCGCTTGCTCTTGTCTTTCTTTCTTACTTACTTAACTAACCACTTACACTAGCGGTTCGCCTCCGCCTGCCTTACACCAACCCTTACGTCAGTGGTTAGCCCCTTCCTTCCCTCTCCCACAGCACTTTTGTCTTCACTCCTTAACTCCTCTCTTACCCCAGACCTTACCTTACTTCTCTCCCGCCCACTAGCGGTTACTTTTACCTTCCTAACCCTCGCCTCACACCCTCTGTCCTTTTCTCTCCTTACCTACTTAACTAGAACTTACTAGCACTTAGCTTTACCTCTCTAACTCTTCTCTCCTGGACAGTAGCGGTTACCTTCACCTTCCCAACTCTCCTCTCCTAGACAGCAGCGGTTAGTTTTTACTTTCCAACTCTTCCCCCCGGACAGCAGCGGTTAGTCTTGCTTCTTTAACTCCTTTACCTCGTACCTTCTCACACCCTCTCTTTGTTTCTTTTCCTACTTGTGCTAGACGTCAGGGCCTTTACAACACTAACCTCCTTACCCGTTCTAACCCTAACTCTCCTTTTCCCCTAACCCTAGCCCGACATTGGGGTAGGGTTAGGGTTAGGGTTAGACTTAGGGTTAAGGCTAGGGCCAAGCTTGGGGTAACGGCTAAGCAGTCCTTGTCTCTCTTTGGTCTAACCCTCTGAAACACCCGCTAGGCTCTTACCTTCCCCGATCAAATGAAAATTTAACGTTTTGCTTTAGGGTTAGGGTTAGGGTTAGGGCTAAATACCCCCTCTAGTCTCTTTCAGCCAATACTTCCTAGGGGCTACCCTAGGGTTAGGCCTAAGTTGGGGGTTTTTTTTTTTTTTTTTCTTTCTTAACTAACCCTTAAAGCTAACTTTTCTAATTACTTCCTAGCTTAAAGCAAAACTAAGGGTTAGGGTTATATACTTTTCCTTAATTTCTCTCATTTTTAACCCTAGGGTTAGGGTTATATACTCTTCCTTATTTTTCTTTTCTTTTGTTCTCCGGCTAGGGCTATATACTTCCCCTTTTTTTTCTTACCTTAAGGTTAGGGTTATATATATATATATATCTTCTATTATCCTAGGGTTATCCTAAGAAGATTTCTTTTTTATTATTATTATTTTTTTTTTTTTTTTTATTATTAAGACTTTTTATCTTTTTTTTCCTTTCTTTTATTTAAATATCTAATACTATTTTACTAATAATAACTAACCTCTTTTTATATTACCCTCCCTTTTTCTTATTCTCCCCTCGGTAGTTGCCATTATGGCTGCCTGCTATGCCGCGTTGACCTGGTCACCTTGCCGTCGTCTTCGTGATACCCTCATGTGCCAGCCCCATCTCGACCTTAGTAACTTTGAGAGCGAAAAGGCGCTTCAGCTTAGTGGTCAGAGCGATCCCTCTGACTAAGGGACAGACCCGGGTTCGAGTCTCGGAAGCGTCTAGCCAGCCTCAAAGAGCTTTTTTTGCTGATTAGAATGATATTATTTTTGCCTACCCTGGACTACTATATCTTTCTTTCTCTTTTTCGTCTTTCTTCTACTTCTTTTATTTTTACCTCCTCTTATATTATTTATACCATCTCCTATAAGCATTCTAATTATATAGTTAAAGCCAGCTATTATCACCAAGTCCTATTCGTATGTATAGTTACCGTTAAGTATTATGTGGGTAGTATACCTACTGTGGGAGCCCCCCCCCCCCCCCTTCTCTCTCTCTCTCTCTCTCTCTCTCTCTCTCTCTCTCTCTCTCTCTCTCATATCCTCCTTTGTTTTTTTATTTTTATTTTCCCTTCCTATTATTGCCTATCACATCACATTATATATCATTATATATAACTAGTCAAACGTATTACACTATGCGTAAAACATAGTAATTAACTAAGCTCTTGAGTTTGTCTCCACTTGAGCACTAGATCAAAGACGGCCATAGCATTGGTCATCTCTCGCCCGCATACCAACTTGCTATGCTTACGGCCCAGCCAGTCAGCATAGTCATCCCGACCTTTGAAGTCTCGACCGGCAGCCTCCTGGACTTGCGACCATATATCTGCCTCCGTCACGGCGGCCAACGCCATAGGGACTACAGCATGCTTCCACCGACATGATGCTCCTTTGGTCTCGTAACCGTCCCGACAGAGCTCCTGCGATACGTGACAGTAGAAGCAGCTCAAGAAACGTGCCTGTGGATCCTTCTTGTAGTTGACCAGACCCTGAAAGCTCATGCAGCTGGAGAAGGACAGATCCTTCTCTGCTGTGGCACCACAGGTACCCCACTGGTGCCCGGCCTCCTTGACGCCATCGAACATCCAGCAGATGCGGCAGCCCATCTTGCCAAGCTCCTCTATCTCCTCCAAGGCGGCCTCGAAACGTTCTAGAGCGAGGGCATCGCGCCTGCCGCGGGCATGTGATGCTATGATACCCTGCGAGGATAGCTCACTCTTCCACAACAGCTCACCGCGGCGGCAATTATCGCATCGGACGGCATCGAGATCTCCACAGTCCCGTAGGTCACCGTCCAAGCATTGGCCAAGGAGGCGGCGACGGCAACCTTGTGTCCGGATCAGCCTGCGTACCTCGCGCGTGCTCAAGTCTAGGTAGCTGTCGCGGATATGGTCCTCAACCGGCCAGTCCTTCTCCTCGACGACTATCTCTGCGGTGACGGGCTCCCCAGCTCGCCCGCCCCGCCCCGCCTCCTGGGCGTAGTCGATGATGCTGAATGGGGCCTCGAGATGGATGACATGGACGATGCCTGCAACATCAAGGCCCGTGCCTAGAGCCGCGGTAGCCACGATGTAGGGTGTTTCGCCGTTGACCCATGCCTGGAAGCCCTGCTCGCGCTGGGCAAGGAACTGCGCATCGCTATCATCGCGCTGAGCGTGATAGTAATGGCAACCAAGCTGCCGGGCAAGCGCTCTACACTTCGCGTGGCTGGTGCAGTATATGACCCCCTTCTCCCCCGGTGCTAGACGTGGGAGCCGGGCGTCCACCAGCCTCTTCACCTCCATGACGCCCCGTCCGTTACGGACGCGAAGGACGGAGTACCGCACGTTCAGCCGATGGCTCGAAGCCCGTATGTAGAGCGGAGCCTGGAGCTGCATGGCTTCTTCGAAGTCGCGTTGACGGAGCGGCGGCAGGGTCCCAGTGAGGAATACGAAGGGACACCCCAAGCTCCGCAGGAGAACGAGGCACCGGAGCTTCGCGCGGTAGGTTTCGGCGGCAGTGAATGACAGATGGCACTCGTCAATGACCACTCGGTCCAGCCTTCCCCTGACACTCAGATCAGCGGCCCACTGCAGGAAGTCATCGGTGACAGCCGCCTCGGCCGAGACCAGCGTAACCCTGGGCCAAGATTCACGCGCCTCGGGCCAGGACTTGCAGTCTAGGCCGGCATCGACGCAGCGTGTGACTAGCTGCCTCTTCAACTCGGCGAACGGAGCCACCACGATGGTCACGCCTGCACCTGCCAGCATAGCCGGGACCATGAAGACCAAGCTCTTCCCGCCGCCCGTTGGCAGCACGGCAACCAGCGGGCTCTGCTTCGCCGCGGCCAACCTGACGGCCTCTTCTTGCTGGGGTGACCGAAACTGGGCAGCGTCATCACGCAGGACAGCCCGGAGTGCCCGCAGGATCATGTCGTCCTTCTTCTTGTCCCCCACTGCTGCTGTCATACCTGCCCTTAGCTTCTCGAGCGAGGCGATCTTGGCCCGCTTCCGGGGAGGGTGGCACTTCTTCTCCTCGCCGCCAGACTCGGCCGCACCCTTGCGCTTCGAGGACGAAGTTGACGGCGGCGGCTCCAAGGCCGATTGCTGCTGCGCGTCGCAGCCGAGGAACTTGTGCCAACGACGGCTCACCTGCCCGAATATGTCCAGAGACTCGGCCGTCAAGCGCTTCAGCACATCGATCGTGACACCGTAGTTGGCGGCTGTCTGGCCGGTGTGACAGGCAGCCAGATCGTCCGGCGCCTCGTACTGCTCCGACTCGTCATCGTCGTCGCCGTCCTCAAAGTCTGCCCGAGCGGCCCCCCGGTCGCGAGCGTGCTTCTTGCTGATGGCGATGGCGATGTGGCGCCAGTCTTGGAGCGTGATCCTGCGGCCGATATAGTGGGAGGTCCACTTCCCCATGGCCCCAGACATACGACTGCTCTCCCATGGCCCCGTCTCGTTATGCCAGATGAAGTCGCTCGGCGGTGCCATCTTGCCATATAGCTCCCATCTGTCCGCCTCCCAGCGATCCGTCAGCGGTCGGATGTAGACCATGTACATCACGAGCAGCTGCCCGACCCTCTCCGGCAGGAAGCGGGGGATCACCTTCGGCGAGTCGAAGTGGGCCAGAGACTTGTGGTACTGGGTGACGAGCACAACATCGCCGTCGATGACAAAGACGTTGCGGTCCCTGTTGATGCCGTTGACCAGGCGCAGGCCCGTGATCTCTTCCCCTCGGCTGGGCTGGCCGCCGGTGATGTGGGAGAGGAGCAGCAGAAACTCCTCGAACTTCTTCACCAGCTTCAGGTACTTCCTGATGCCCGCCCACTTCCACTCGCCCGCTCGATCTAGGAACTCTGTCTTCCGCGAGCCCATGACGAGGTCCTCGAGCATCTCGACCTCCTTGCCAGCGAGGTCGTTGGTATGGATGAAGGACCGGCCTCGTCTTGTATGGGTGAGATCATCCTCAATGCCGGCCAGAGGAAGGATGAAACGCTCGTCGTCGCCCTCCTTGAACATCAACTGACCCCACAGCAGGTCCTCGGCGTCTTTCGTCATCCTAGCCACCATGTGACGAATCTTCTCCATCAGGATCGGCTTGCCCATGAAGTACATCATCTCGCCGTCCTTGCTCCAGGACACCATCAGCCGGCTACCAGTCTCCTGCGCGATCTTCCTTCCGTATAACAGCAAGCTGAGCGTATAGCCCATGGGAGAGTATGTCGCCTTGCAAAGCCAGGCGTCTCGAACCTGGGCGAACCGTTGCGCGAGGTCCGTCATCCCGGCCCGCTCCCGGGTGGGTATAGCCCACTCTCCCAGCAGCGCCCGCCCCGTGAAGACGAGTCCCGCAAGCACGTAGGTGAATAGGTGGGCAGGTCGGAGCTGCCCCGTCTCGCCGTCGATTCCCAGCACCCCGACGAAGTGCCACAGCGGGCTCGCAAAAGGGTCCCCGTCGAGCCGCTGCATCCAGAAGTCCGCCAGAATCTGCAATATCTCTTCCTGCAGCCCCTCGCCCGACTGTTCCTCGTCCTGCAGATGCGCCCAGAGCAGCTCGAGGCTGGCCCTCTGTGCAGGCGTGAAGCGAAAGCCGTGTTCGGCAAACAGCGCATCCTCCTCCAGCGACAGCACGTTGAGGCAATAGCATAAGAACCGCTTCACATATACCAGGTAGCGATCCATGCTGGTCTTCTCCTGCAGCGGCCCAAACGGTCGGCTGTGGGCATCGTGAGGGTGGGGGCTGGCCAGGAGCAGGCGGGTCATCAGGGGCATGCTCTTTAACCCGCCGATGCAGCGGTCGAAGAATAGACGATCTAGAGCCGTGGCCATCCGTCGCAGCTCGTCGTCGTCACAGCCGGGCATCCTGCTGCAGGCTTGGATATCCACCAGATTCCTCCCGGCGAAGTGGGCTGACCAGCCGGTCCTCTTCAGCCAGTTCGTCGTCTCGTGCCTCAGGATCCCCTCCTCCATGACCTTCTGCATCTTCTCCTGCTCCTCCTGCTGCAGTGACCACCCTTGGGTGATGTCGGCGATCATCGTCTGATCTTCCGGGTGCGTCTGCTGCCTGTCTGCCATCGTCGCTCTTCTCCCCCTGCCGACCGGCGTCGGAGGATCTCCTGCTGCCGAGACAGCATCATCGTTACCGCTGGTCGAGATGCTTACGCAGAAGTAGTAAATCGCCCTCTTTGGTCCTGTAAAGAAGGTTTGCAGATAGACGCCGGTCCAGAGGCCCGCCTGCGCCTTGGCTCCCTTTATGTTGTGCTCGCCGTTGAGGTGAACCCGCAGGCACTTCCAGCTCGGCGTGAGGTGCCTGCAACCCGGCCAGGTGCAAGCGAAGCCCCGGTGAACGACGAGACCCTTGACGGCCCGGGTCGGGTTTGACGCACCGTGCTGGACGAGCTGCTCCAATGCCGGCCCTTGCAGCTGTAGACCCTTATGGCGGTGGATGATATCGCTGCGGGCCCGATGGTCGATGTCTGGGTGACGGTCCCTCAAGTGACCCTCGAGGCTGCAGACCGCATAGCCGTGAAAGGCGCAGATCAACGACCGGTATTCGCCATTATATATAAGCCACCCTTCTCCCGGTTTGGTGGCTTCTGCATGAACACAGCTGGCGGACTCTCCTGTATCTTCTTGCCGCTCCGGTTCGTTGCCGCCGGGCGAGTCTGTGGGACGCCCTCGGGCCATGGCTGCGATCTGGACTATGTCGAGCCCTTCCCTACCTCCCTCTGGTTCCTCCTCTTAGGATACTGTACGTGCAGTCCTTGTTTCCCTTCTTTCTTTCTTTTCTTGATAGTCTCTCCCTCGAATGATTGCCGCTTGCTGGGAAACTGCTCGGTCGTCCTTAGTTGCGCTCATTTTATAGACTCATGTCCATATGAAAAGGATATCCCTCGTTCACCCGGTCGGTCGCGAGAAGGCTGGCCTTGGGAGACGCGTTCTGTTGTATTTCCCTCCTTTGCTTGCTTTTTCCTTAACCCTGAAGTTGCCCTTCCCTTTATCCTGATTGGCTGCAGCATGAAATGGTAGTTTGGGACTGGTAGTTTGGCCCCCCCTGCCCGCGTCTGGGACCCACCCCCGCGTGTATCCCTGCATGCCCATTCGTCCGTGCCCCTGACCCCGAGATGGTAGTTTGGCCCAAACTACCACTGGCCTCCCGGTTAGGGTGCTAATAGAAGGTGGATTGCAAGGCATGACGCTATAACTAGAGCTTTTTTCAAAGCCCTAAGTAGCCAGCCTACCCTAGAGGTCGAGAAAGAGCCCCTAGTCCACCCAGAAGGCAACCTAAGGGCTGACTTCGCAGTTACCCTAGGAAATAGCCGCTATTACTATGATATTCAAATCATAGCTATTTCAAAGGATTCTGCCAAGGAAGACCCTTATAGCACCTTGAGAGAGGCTGCAGAAGAAAAACGCAGAAAATATAGGTCTCTCGGGGCCTTTTTTCAGCCTCTTATCATCTCAGCAGGCGGCCTTATGGACCTAGAGACAGCTAAAACCTATCAGAAGCTCCAGGACCTCATTGGCCCAATTGCAGCTAACCAGCTAGACTCCTCTATAAGCCTTGCCCTTATGAGGACTAGGGCAACCTCTGCGGCTTCTATAGCCCGAGATACCCCTAGTAACCTAGCTAGGTCGATTTGGAATACCTCTAGAAGGTCTTCTTAAGGCTATTTTTATCTCTTATCTCTTATCTCTTATCCCTTATTTATTATCTCTTATCTCTTATCTCTTTTTCTCTTTCTTAGTTATATCTCTTTTTCTTAGTTATATCTCTTTTCCTTAGTTATATCTTTCTTCCTTAGCTATATCTTTCTTTCTTAGCTATATCTCTTATATCTCTTTTATATTCTTATTTTTGCTTTTTCTTATCTCTTTATACCTTAAAAAAAAAAAAAAAAAAAAAATCTCCTCTCGTAAGTCTATAAGCTAAATCTTAGCTAGAAGAAATACTCTAGGCAAAATAGCTCAGATAGTTAATAGTTACTCTGTTCTAACCCTAAGGGGTAAGCCTAGTATTACAATCTAATAAAATACTCGTTACGTGACCAGGGAAGACCCTATTATTACCTACTAATTAAGATACAATTACTATCAAAACCTAAGTAATCACGGTAATTATTTTGTAATTACTTATGATTACTTCCACGATTACTCTAATTAACGTCCTAAGGATAGTAATTAGGAAGGACCCCTTAAGTATATAGAATACGCTTATGGCACTTTCTTATATAATAGTTACCTTAGCTATTAATATAACTTAGTTATACTTAATACCCTTGAGCATATTATTAGATATAACTTATACCCTATTTAAGATAACGCTAGTATCCCTTTTATAAATATAAACTAATATGACTAGTTTATTCCCTTAGGACCTATATGATTATTATATATTAATAGCTCTTATTTAGAGGATTACTTATATTACCTTAAATAATATTATATTATTACTAATATATTAAATAACGCTTCTACTAACTAACCCCCGGCTTATAATACGCTACTAAGCACCGCTGAAATAGCTACTAAGGTTTAATAGCTATGAGCTCTTATAAACTAACTCTGAGCTTAGGTTAACTAGTAACCACCGTAGTAAGTAATACCCCTACCGGCTATGCTTACGAGGGATATTAGTAAAGCTATTAAACCCCCTAAGCTAATACCCTTTAATGGGGATACTAGGGATATTATTTTATTCCTTACCCGCTGCAAGGGGTACTTCGCACTTTTTCTAAATAAGTTATCTAGCGATAAGGCGCAGGCCTTATTTGCAGGATAGCTTCTAGAAGGCACCGCTATAGTATAGATAGAGCCTATTATAAGAGACTTCTTATTAAATAAAGAAGCCAACTAAGACTAGGATACCATTAATATCTTCTTAGACTAGGAAAACTTTAAGACTATGATTAAGGATATATTTAGACTTATTAACGAGGAATAATAGGCCGCCGCATAACTATTTGAGCTTACCTAGAATAAATTATGCGCTGCCTATATAGCCTGGTTTAAATAATTTGCCTCTAAGACAGAGTTTAAGGATAAGTCTCTCATAAAAATCTTCTATAGAGAACTAAAGCCTAAAGTTAAAGATAAACTCTATAAGGCTAATAGGCCTAATAAGCTCAATGACTATATCGCTATAGCTATTAAGATTAATAAATAATAATATAAAAGATAGAGAGAGAAGCTACTAGAATAAAGTAAGCTAAGGGAAGTAGGTTTTAATCCTTACTTCCTAAACTAGCATAGATAGCAAAAAGATAACCGCGGAGGATAATAACTACCGCGAGGAGGGACCTCATATAGTATAAACCTAGGCCCTATGGAATTAGGAGCTATTTAGTAAGACCCCTATAGCATTAAATGCTATTATTATTATAAGAAAGGGCATAAGGTAAATAAATGCTATAAGAAGGCCTAGGATATCTAGGAAGGACGCTATAAGCTAAGAAACCCCTAGTGACTTCCTAAAGGTAAGAAATACCTAAATATAACTAACCGAGATAGTAACCCCTAGATAGCTATCTACACTACTAAGACACTTAGGATAGCACGGCAGGGATATAATAAGATAGGACTCTAACTAGGAGAAATTATAATGCCTCACTAGGATGCCTACCTGATGGAATAATAAGTAGAAAGTAACTATATAATTAGTAATATTATAAAGGAATAACTCTATGAGCTTATTAAACCTCTAAAGGCTTATTAGCTATATCTTATTGACCTATATAAATAGGAACCTTTACTGGAACTAGACTAGGTAAAGGAGACTATAGCTACCTTATTATAGCATATAATCGCTATGCTTAGGCGCGCTAATAACTAACTTATAGAGCTAATAGTAATAATCCTAATAACTCCGATAGAATAGAGGTAATAACTGCCCTTAATATTAGCTAAATAAGTAAATTATAAGGAAGCTATTATAGAAGGCTTTAACTATAAAAAATAGGTTATAGGATATAATAAATAGTTATTACTATTATTTATTATATACCGCAGGGACTATTAGTAGAATAACCTTATATAATATAATCGTAATTTATACCTATGATATTAACTCGAGGTATTATAAGAATATAATAAAACCTATGAATAATAATAATAAGAATAGGAATATAATAATAACTAGCCTTAGTGGATAGGATAGCTTAATAGATTACTTAATGACGATGCCTACTAAGTTAGGTAAGAATATAGAGAAAAGAGACTAGAAAGAGAACTATATAAAGCCTAAATATAACGATAAAGGTAATAAAAAACCGATAAAGAATTATAAGAGGAGAGCTACCCCTAGCTCTATAACGAAAATAATAAATAATATTAAAATAGCCTAAGGGAATAATATATCTAGATTATATAGGAATATATAAAGATAATAAATAAATAAAAAATCTATATTAGGGCATACTATAAGGAACTAGCTAAAAACCCTAGATACCTTAAAATACTATTTAACCTATAAGATAATATGCAAATATACCTAATGCATAAAGAATATATTAGCGTCTCGTAGATATTATACTAATATTATTAATACGAGGAATACTAGAAGAAGAAGTAAGAATAAGACTATTTCCCTATTATATTACCCTACTAACTAAATAATAAACCCTACCTATAATATAAAACGAAAGGGTATTAAGTATTTTACTAATATAAATCTATTAATATCGCCGTAGCGTAATACTTATTAGAACTCTATTATGCTATCTAGGAGAAGAAATAAGTTACCTATAAAATTAAAGGCTAGTAGAAATAAATTAGCTAGGAAGAATAAGGAGAACCTAGTAATACTTAGTATAAAAAAGATAGAGCAGTAAAAGAAAGCTACTAGTAATAGCAGGATAGCCTAAAGGATAACTATAACTATGAAGCCTACGCGGATAGCGAATATAAGTGTAATTACTATAGTTACGCTATAGTGATATTAAAAAACTAGATACCCCATCTAATATAAGGCAATAAATAAATAAGCATAGAAATATACTACTATAAAAGGCCCTTTACTCTACGAATAGAGCATATAAGCGACGATGCCTAGAACTAAAAGTATAAGTTAAGGGAGAATAATTAAATGCTTTAATAGATAATAGAGCTAAGTAGAACTACTTTGACCTAATAATAGCAAATAGGCTTAAGCTATTATAGAGGCATAAATAAATGCCTTATTTAGTTATTAACTTAAAAGAAACCCCTTTTGATTATAATAATAGAATTATTAATACTAAGATTAATTACCTTAAGGTCTTTATTAAAGGAAAGAACTAAGAGATATTATTTAATATTATACTAAATAAGTAATATAACCTTATACTCAGGTATTTATAGTTATAATAATATAACTTATATTTCGACTAGAGAATTAGCTAGGTGCTCTCTTTTAATAATAAGATACCCTCTATAATAAATAACGACTTAGGATATAATATAAGATCTTAAACTTCTACCGAGGAAGATAAAAAAGTTAGGTAAAGGCAAATATAAGATACCTCTTTACTTATAGGGATAAGATATAAATACTATAATAGATAGAAACGATAGTAATAAAGGATAATTATATAAGTTATATAATAGTTCTATGAACTTAAGAAGAACCTTAAATAACTAAAGAAAACATATAGTAACCTAGAAGAGGAAAAATAACTTAAGAATATACTATAGAAGTATTATATCTATAAAAAACTCTTCGCGGAAGAACTTAAAATAGGTCTACCTAAATATATATATTATAACCTAGAGATTAAGTTTATTAATAGGAAGTAACCTAGCTTTAGTAAACTCTACCTACTTAATGAAGTATAACTATTAGTATTAAAGGAATATATTAAAGATATAATATAGAAAGGATATATTAGGGAAAGTAAGTTATTTATTAGATACCTTATTATATTTATTCTAAAGAAAAATAAAAAGCTCTAACTTTATATCGATTTTAAAATATTTAATGCTATTATAATTAAGGATTATATACCGCTACCTCTTATTAGTAAATTAAAGGATTAACTTTTTAAAATAAAGTACTTTATTATACTTAACCTTAAAGGAGCCTATAACCTTATTTAGATTAAGGAAGGATATAAATAGAAAACTACTTTTTATACTAAGTATAGACTATTTAAGTACCTTATTATGCTATTTAGACTTATTAATATACCCGCTGCATTTTAATAAATAATTAATAATATGCTATAAGAATATCTAGATATATTTATTATATATTACTTAGATAATATCTTTATTTTCTCTAAAATAAAAGAAGAATATATAGAATATATCTATAAGGTATTATAAATATTATAAGACGCAAAGTTACTAATAGAACCCGAGAAAAGTAAATTCTATGCCTTAGAGGTAGAATTCCTCGGATATATTATCTCTCATAACAAGATATATATAAACCCTAAGAAGGTCTTAGCGGTTAAGGACTAAAAAGAACTAACTAACGTTAAGGAAGTATAAGCCTTCCTTGGTTTTACTAATTACTACTATAAATTCCTTAAAGCATTTAAGAAGATAGCCGTATTATTAATAGAACTTATAAAGAAAGATAAAACCTTCATAATAGGAATATAGGCTAAGTAAGTATTCTAATAAATTAAGGAACTTATCCTAAGTGAATTAGTGCTTAAGATATTTAACCCCTCTTAACTAATTAAACTTAAAATAGATACCTCGGACTTTGCCCTAGGCGCCTAGATTAAATAATAAGATAATAAAGGACTTCTATACCTAATTATATTTTACTCCTATAAGCTATATAGAGTAAAACTTAATTACCTTATTTATAATAAAGAATTCCTTATAATTATTAATGCCTTTAAGGAGTTTTAATATTACCTCCTTAGAAGTAAGTATTAGATTAAGGTATATATAGATTATAAGAATATTACTTACTTCGCGAAAACTTAAGAACTTAGTAGATAATAATTATAATATGCTAAATACCTTTTAGAATTTAACTATATTATTATCTATATTAAAGGAATAAAGAATAATAGGGCTAATGCTATTAGCTAATAACCCGACTTAGATACTAGAAAAATTAAGATAAAGGAATAATTATTATAGCTTATATAAGAAGGATACCTTATATAATAAATAATTACTTATATTTAGTAATAAATATTATTATACTACCTAATAGATAAATAAAAGAATAAGATTATTACTAACCTTACTCTTAGAAAACTTAGGAGACTTATAATTAGATAAGCGAACTAGGTAGGGAGCTAATAAGGAATAATTATATACTAAAAATATATCTTTATACCTTAGAAACATATAGAAGACTTTATTAAATACTGCTATTAAACTATTAAATATAATAGTAAGTTAAATAATAAAGACTTTTAGAGGATAATATATAAATACTTTATATAAGAAGACCTCAGCGTAGGACTTAATTTCGCGGATTATAAGATATGCTACTATAACTAATAGCTAAAGCTATTCCCTAAATATTATAAATATAACCTAATTATAAGAATAGTATACCTTACCGCTAGAGTAACCTATATAGTAGAATAAGGTAATCTACTCTTAAGATAAATTAAGGACTATAATAGATAACTCTTAGACGACTAGAAAACTAATAAATAATAAGTCCTAGATAGATTATAATATAACTTTATATATAAAATCCATAGTTATTAGCTATATAGATACTAAGGGATTAATAAAACCCTAGAATAAGTTAAGATAATATATATTTTTCTTAATATAAAGAAAATTATTTTAATAGTTATTAATTAATGCGACCTTTATATAAAGACTAAGGCATAATGCTATAAACCATACAGGAAGCTATAATTACTCCTAGTCTTATAATAACTATAGGACTCTATTATTATAGACTTTATTACTAAATTACCCCTATTAAAAGAATTAGCTATTAGAAACTTTTATAATAGTATTCTTATTATTATAAATAGACTTATAAAATTTTCTTATTTTATACCCTATAGAGAATTAATAATAATAAAAGAATTTACTTACCTTTTTTACTTTTATATCGCTAAGATATATAATATACTACTCGAGATTATTACTAATCGAGGACTATTATTTACGTTAAAATTCTAGCAAAGCCTTATAAGATACTTAGGAATTAACTATAAACTCTTTACCGCATACTATAAGGAAATAGATAGTTAAACTAAGTATATAAATTAGATACTAGAATAATACCTTTAGTGCTATATTAACTATAAATAAACTAACTAGGTTAAGAAGCTATTAGTTACTTAGCTAGCCTATAATATAGCAATAAATAAAAGCATAAAGACTATATTAGCCTATGCTAATTTTAGATTTATACTAGATATATATTATTAAATATGAGATACTATTATTAACCCTAAAGTAATTCTTATTAGTAACTAGCTAAAGAATTTATATAAAGAAATAAAAATAGAACTTAAGTTTATTAGAAATAAGATAATAAACTATGCTAATAAAAAAAGAATTAAGGGATTAATCTTCTTAGAGGGAGATATAGTCTATTTTATAATAAAAAATATTAAAATAAAATAATAAAATAAAAAACTTAACTATAAATATATTAGACTATATAAAATTAAATAAAAAATCTTAGAAAATAATTATAAACTTAATTTACTACTAAAAATTAAGCTTTATCTAATTATTTATATTTTATTACTTAAATTAATAAAAAATACTATCTAAGTTAAAACTAGTAATAAACTAGAAATAGAAGTTAATAGACTAGAAGAATATATTATAGAAAATATCCTTAATATAGATAAAATTAATAGTAAGATAATATATTTTATTAAATAGAAAGACTACCTAGACGTAGAAAATATATAAGAACCCCTAGAATACCTCACTAGCATATAATGCCTTCTAAAGGACTTCTATTAATAACATCAGAAGAAAGAGTAAAAACGGCGCTCTAATTAATAGTGTCCATAGTACCCGCAAGCTACGCAGCTACTATGGCCTCTAACTCTACCCTCTCGGCCTTATCTAACTTATCTAATAAGTTTAGACCCCGATATATTATCTCTATACCTCGCTTATAGATCTATTTCTTTTAGCGATATAGGCGTATTAGGCGGGAAAGCCGCTTATTTACCTACTATTATAAGGCAATTAATTCCTCTTTGGCCCTCTCCTCCTTAAGCTCTAGATAATGCTTCTTAGCTATAAGGCGGGATACTTCCGGAATGAGTTAATAAGAAGAAAAACACTAAGCTAAATCACGCTTATTAGCGGAAACTAATACTCCTAAACTATTATAAGCACGACCCTAATAAATACATTCTAAATAATAGGATATACCCTTAAGTATCTTATACTATAGCTACTTCTAGATATAATATAAATAAGGCATAACTTTAAAACCTATTTCTTTAATTAATTTAAATAATTAATAGCGATATATAGCGGATTAAGATTTTATTTTTAGCATATTATTAGTATTATTAGAATATTTAAAGAAGAAGGTTTTAATAAACTAGGAAAAGTTAGGCGACTAGCTTTATAGGCCTTAGGGATAAGACTTAATAGAGGGGAGATATTATATTATAATCTAATGAAATACTTATTATATAACTAGGGAAGACCCTATTATTACCTATTAATTAAGATATAATTATTATTAAAACCTAAGTAATCACGGTAATTACTTTATAATTACTTATAATTACTTTTATAATTACTCTAATTAATATCCTAAGGATAGTAATTAGGAAGGACCCCTTAAGTATATAAAATATACTTATAGCACTTTCTTATATAGTAGCTACCTTAGCTATTAATATAACTTAGTTATACTTAATACCCTTAAGTATATTACTAGATATGACTTATACCTTATTTAAGATAACGCTAGTATCCCCTCTGCAAATATAAACCAGTACGACTAGTTTATTCCCCTAGGACCTATATAATTGTTATATCTTATATATAAAGAGTTAATATAATTACCTTATATAATTAAGAAGCTTATCTTAGTATTAAAAGAAGAGATTATTAAGAAATAATAAGCTATTATATATATTAAATATCTAAATATATATAGTCTATTAAAGTACTTAGCAGAGTATTAAGTCTATAAGATAAAAGGCTCTCTTTTAATTACTATTATTTAACTAAGTATTATTTACGCTATACTTTACTATCTAGTACTTAGGTAGATTAATAATAAGGCTATATTCGCGGGTTTAGTTCTTAGCTTTAATAATAATATCCTCTAAGTTATTAATAGGCGGCTAAAGATTAAACTTAATATTATACCCATAGATATAGTCACGCGGCGCCTTATTTATAAGGCCTTCCTTAAAGATTCACGAGAGGTTAAGAATTAAAACGCCTATATTATCTTCTCTATCGTAATAATAAAGAAATTACTTACTCTCTATTAGGCATATAAAATATTAGAGAGATTCTTTAAAGAGACCTTCTAATATATTAGTCCTTAAGGCTATATTCTAATTCTCTATTAGTTCTTTTATTATTATCTTCTCTTATATCTCTATATTATTATTAGTCGCATTAAGGGCAATAAAATAAAGAAAAAGATAGCTAAGAGAGCATAGAGAATTATTAATAGCATAAATACTATTTTCTATCCCTATACTAACTATATATATAATTTCTAATTAATAGAGTTAATAGAGTCCTTTAATTTAGTTAAGTATATATATATAATTTACTAAGGTATTTATAGGAATTTAATAAACTTAAAGCTTTAAATTCTCTCTTTTTAAGCGCTAAGATAGCTCTTAAAAAGAAATACCACTAAGCTTTATATATCTTATCTACCTTTTTTTACCTAGACTTATAAGAAGGATAAGGCCTAGAGGTCTAATTAGCCTTTAGCGGCAAAGACTATAATAATATTATTTTTCTTTATTAGCTTTTTAATCTTATCTACTAATATTGCCTACTAATAACTATCTCTATACCTAACTAGAATTATCCCTTTAGCCCCTATCTTAATAATAGCTATAATAAGTCCTTAATAGAAATATTAATAACCTTAGGTAATAAGGTTTTTAAATAGAGTTTATTAATATTAAGCTTTATAAGGGCATAAGGGTTTAATAACTAGCGAAAGAATAAGTCTACTTAGTACTAATAAGGCCACTTTTATCTATATAAATAATTAGGTACTTAAGAGGCTTAAAATAATTAAAGATAATCTTATAAAACTAATAGTTATTAAAAACTAAGAGATAGTTAATATTACTTAATTAATAAAAATAGAAAATGCCTTTTAAGTCTATATTATTATTAATAACTAAGGTTAAGAAGAGACTAATTTAGAAAATAATAGAGATAATATAGATATTAATTAATAAGAGGTTTTTAATATATAAAATACCTAGAAGTTTCTAATACTAAAAGCTTTAACTAAATAAGTAAATTACTAATTAATAAATTACCTTAATAAAACCCTACCCCTTATATATCTTCTACTCCTTTAATATATATCTATAAATACCTTATATTATATTAAACCCATTTATAGCTATTTATCTTATTATCTAAGTTTATTATCTTATTACTTATATAAATATATTATCTTTTAGCTATTTCTTTATTAGCTAATTTTATCGCTATTCTAGCTCGTCTTAACTTATAAGCTACTAAGTAAAGACTTAATAAGGGTAATTAAGTTATTTAACCTAATATTATATTTCTTTACTTCTTATTAGAGTTAATTAATTTATTATTTGCTTTAAGCGTCTTATTATTTATATTTAGTAAGTTACTACTCAAGCTAAGTTACCTTATACTTAAGCTTCCCATAGTTACTATCTTATCTTAAAAACTATATACTATTAAAATCCTATAAGTTAGGCTAATTAGATAATATTATTATAAAATTAGCAGAGCGGCTACTTAGTTTTTAAGCTAGATAATTATTAATAATAATATATACTATAAATTACCGCTATTTCTAATCTTATTATTCTAGCCCGGGGCTATATTAAATAGTTAGACCTCTATACCTTAATAATAATATATATAGTTATTAGAACTAGGTTCTTTTATCTATTAGGGTTATAATAAGAGATAACTAGTATAATACTATTTTATAGAGCTAATATATATTAAGTAGCTATTATTATTTAAATAAGCCGAGATATATTTTATATTTAATATACCCTAGTATAATTTAATAGAGTACTTACTAAAAGTAATCCTAGTTATAAATATAGTATATATATATAGGCTTCTTAGGACCTATAATTAGCATAACCTTATAAGCTAGCTAAGGGAGAACTAAGTAATAGTAATATTTAGAGGTAATTAATTAGTAGTAATTAGGATAAGATAAGTAATTAAAAATACTTAACTAAGAATAATTAACTAAGAATAATTAACTAAGAATAATTAACTAAGAATAATTAGCTAGAGTAATTAACTAAAAATAATTAGCTAAGAGTAATTAACTAGGAATAATTAACTAGGAATAATTAACTAAGAGTAATTAATTAAAAGCATATACTATAAAATATAAAATACTTATTAAGGTAATACTTAAAGTAATTAAGGGCAAGGTAATTAATGCAATAATAACCGCCTACGCTCTAGCCACTTACTTAGTTTTTATATCTCTAGGTCTATGCCCTATAGCGCATATAGTATAATATAGTTATATGCAGTAGTTAATATAGGCGCAAAGACTTACCTTAGTAATACTATAAACTTATAATTAAACCGCCCCGCTTTACTATTAATTATTAACCCTAACCATAAACCTAATAATCCTACTAAGCGACTTTTTATAATCTAAATAACTAAGATTACCGCTTTCCTAATATACGCCATCGCAATAACTATTACCTATATAGGGATTAAACCTCTAGGTAGTCCTACTACTACCGCAAAAAAGCAAGCCATAAAGTAATCTAATAGCATCGCGAGAAAGCATTACTCTTACTTAAATATTATAGCTTCACGTTATATTTAAGCTCTCTATAAAGCTAAAATTAGATATTAATATAAGTATTTAAGAGATTACATATAGTCCTATATATAAATAGAAGATCTATAAAGCACTAGCTAAGGGTTAAAATATCAACAAGCTAACTTCCCTAATCAAATAAGCATAATTCTACTTAGAGATACATAGGTCATAGTCTAAATAAAATACTAGATCTTATACCTCCTAACGTCACTTTATATAACGGGCTAGATAATAGTCGCTAGCGAGTAATCATTTAGTGGCCAGGCTATATAAGAAAGCAAGGAGAAAGTCAGTATATATATACTATAAGTAAGACAAATAACTAATAATATAACCTCAGGAAGTGAATGAAGTAAATAAAGTAAATAAAGTAAATAAAGTAAATAAAGTAAATAAAGTAAATAAAGTAAATAAAGTAAATAAAGTAAATAAAGTAAATAAAGTAAATAAAGTGAATGAAGTAAATGAAGTGAATAAAGTGAATAAAGTGAATAAAGTGAATGAAGTGAATAAAGTGAATGAAGTGAATGAAGTAAATGAAGTGAATGAAGTGAATGAAGTGAATAAAGTGAATGAAGTGAATGAAGTGAATAAAGCAGGTTCGGCCGTGTTTCTGCTCGTATATCAGCATGTGGCTGTCCATGAAGGCAGTGGCCACTGAAAGCTCATCGCCATCCCCGATTCGTTCCAGTGGTCGTCAACTTTAACCCCGGCGGCTGCTGACATCGGTGTAGGCTATGGAGGGCTGAAGGGTGGTGGAATGTGCATACTTATTAAAGAAATATCAAGGCAAACTGTGCGAACGATAGCCAGCGAGGCAATAAATTGTTTAACGCAACTTTTAAGCTCCTTGTGAAGCAATCCTGCTCCAATGATATCACCTTAGCAGTGGCTTAGACGAAGGCTAGTTGCATTTCACACCCACGGCAAGTATCAAAGTACATTCCCAAAGTTTGATCTTATTGTGTGCAAGATAAATGCGGCGGAATTATAGGGAGATAAACCCATAAGGCATATCTCAGCTCCACGGAAAGGTCCCGGGCGGAAGGCGAAAGATACATCACGTAAGTGGAGACGATTTCAAAGTCGTGGATCTGGGCTCGTAACTCAGTCGACATAATTCAACGACCTCTGTCGTAAACTCCTTCACTTCCTATAGCATCGCCGCCTTGGGTCAAACTCGCTGAAAACACCTTTACTCCTTTCCTTGATGTATTCTAGTCTAGCCTAGGCTGCTTCTACTGAATCTATGACATAGAGGAAGGGACTTTAGCTCTAGCCGTTCTATCTCTAGGTTCTTTCTTACTATAGGCGCTTTCCCCTAGCGATCTAGCGGCGCCTTACCTTATGCTATCGCCTTTACTTTTACTTACTCTAATATCTATAGCGTAATACCATAGACTTCTTAAATATAGTGCCAAAAGTAGTTAAGATATTAGAATTTATAATCTCAATACTTAGGATACTTATATTATATCTTCTTATCATTCCGCTTATCTTACTCGCGTCTAATTAGATACTAGTTATTGAAATAGTTATTTATAATAGTTAGGCGGCAATATATAAAGGTATACTCTTCGCGAGAGAGTTACTTATCACCGATATAATTAGGGCACTACGCAGTATATAGGAGTAAAGAGAATTAATTAGGGCTAGGCAATATTTCGCGTTTTATTTCAGGAGGCTTAGTCTTTATAGATAGGCAGGCTTTAGCGCTCTATTAGGTATAAGAGCGCCTAACTATCTCTCTTTTGCCACAGAGAGCCACTATGAGATCAATAGACTTAATCCTTTATTACGCGATCTAGTCTTCGGTTAAGTCATCAGGCTAATAACAGAGGATCTCTGCCAGCTTCTCGCGTTCTAGCACAGTAACATCAATAACAAGCTCTTAGTACTCCTCCTCCTCCTCCCCTCGTGCCTACTATTTAATATCCTAGGTAAGATAGTAATAAAAGTAATCCTTACGGTATTCTTTAATGACTTACTTAATACGCTATATCTACTTTACGCGAATTTCATTAATAAGCTTCCGGATTTATTTCTTATGCTCTTAGCCTTCAATACGGTACTTGCCCTACTTAAGCTATGCACGCTACTCTTCAAGCTCAACGATCTCCAGGTTAGGCGCCAAGTTTACCTAGACTTCGTTAGGCACCATATCCGCTATAGCTCGAGGATCACGCGTAAGGCTAACATAGGCAAACAACCGGAGCAGCTAGCTCTCCTTCTCTTCTTCTAGGAAGGCATTCTAGAGGTCAAAGTTAGCATTCTTATTCAGGTAGGCGCTTTAGAAGGTTATAAACCGAGGGTCTTAGCGCATTATTTAGTCGCGGATAGAGTCAGGCGCGTCCCTTATAAATAAGTATAGTTAGCATAGTATCAGAGTAGCAAAGTAATAGCAAGATAAGACTCACGCTTACTTTAACATAGGGATATATAGATATATATTATTAGCAGCATTCCTAGTGCCTCTCCTAGTAAACCAAGGCGTCTATTTCTTCTTATATCCCGCGTTAAGGCTCTATTAGCTAATATTATCTCTAAGCTTAGAGTATAGCATAGCCTCACTAAAGAGCTCTACGCTATAGTACCAGCGAAAGACCAAAGTTAGTAATATCTCTTTCTTCTACCGCAGGGGGGTATAATACTTAAAGCATAGGGGCTTCGACTTTAATATAATAGCCGCGTCTATTAAACTCAAGGCATTAAAGGCCTTATTATATAAGGCAAGGGCAAGGATTATAGAAACTACGCAAAAGAGAAGATTCTAGGCAGAGGTAAAATAAAAGATAATACTATAAGAATTATTAATAAGCTAAATACTAAGGATAGTTACTATTTAAGATAAAAAGAATAATAAATATATAGCTTAGGCCTATTATTAGCGCCCTTATAATAAATAAACTTAATAGCTATAGCTAATATATATTATCTAGTAACTAGGTATTAAATAATTATTATTATAATATCCTTATAGCAAAGGGCCTTAAGATGCTTATATCTTATATTCTCTTAGGAGAAAAGGCTATAAAGTAGCTTAGAATATTTATCCGCTAGAGCATCCTACTCTCCGCCGCTACTAGAGGAAAATAACTAGATAGTATTTTAGCTAAAAAGCTCTTAGATAAAACTATCCTTTGGCTTCTACCGCTCGCTATCTATAAGCTCAGCTAGCTATACGCCTATATAGCATAGGAGCTAGTAATAGCTAGCTAGACTAATATAATACTATTCGCCTAGGAAGATACTTATATTATAAGTGATATTAAATATTAGGATAATATATAAGTTATTAATATTAAGTACTAGCTTATTATTAATATTTAGCGCGCAGTATCCAAAGTAGCAGATAAGTATGCTATAATAATACTACTATATTTTAGTAGAGCTCATACTAGGCGGGACTAATATACTAGTTAGGACTCCTTAGTACACCTTATATACCTCCTTAGTATTATTCTAGTCTATATACTAGCTATTTACTATAATATATAGCTACTAAAACTAATAAATATACTTATAGCCGCTACCCTATAATATAATCTTAGAGTATTTATAGACATAAAGTAGAAAGTCTTATACTATTCCGCGGTTAAGGTTCTTAATCGTCGCTCTCTAATTATTACGACCTAACAAAACACTTATCACGTGACCAAGGGGGGATCCACTATTACCTACTAATCAAGGCGCGATCACCCTAGGAGCCAAATAATCACGGTAATCACTTCATAATCACCTATAATCACTTATATAATCACTCTAATTAACCCCTTAGAGCAAGTAATTAAAGTAAACCTCCTAAGTATATAAAATATACTTATTGCACTTTCTTATATAATAGCTACCTTAGCTATTAATATAACTTAGTTATACTTAATACCTTTAAGCATATTATTAGACGTAACTTATACCCCGTCTAAGATAATATACCTAATCCCTTACTAATATAAACCTAGTATAACTAGTTTATCCCTTAGGAATATAAATAACCATCATATATTAATAGCTCTTATTTAGTAGATTACTTATATTACCTTAAATAATATCAAACGCAATAACTACCTAAGCAACTCCCATAAATAACCACTAGCAAGTTTCACCTATTAATTACCTACCTACTATACCCGCTTAAGCTACTCTAACTAATAAAAAGATAAAAGATAGAGATAGCTCAGACAATAAGGAAAATAAATAACTTTAAGCTTAGATCACCGCTATAAGCGCCGAGATAGATATTATATATAAACTTATTAAAAGAATAGGTAAAACCTAGCGCACCTAGAACGCGGAATACTTAGATAATGTCTAGAACGTTAGTAATATAGTAGCTACCGCTATAAACAAAAGAGATATAAGAGAAATCCTAAAGCTAAACCCCCCGGAACCTTTTAATAGAACAGCCTATAAGCTACCTATGTTCCTCACTCAACTAAGAGCATTTATAATATACTACCCAACGTAGTTCACCCTAGCCGCTAGCAAGGTCTAGTACGCTACGGGAAGACTTAAGAGCTACGCCGCTGCATAGTTTAAACCCATTATAAGAGAATACCTCATAGTTCTAGCTAGCCAATACTCACTATATACCTAACACCTCTACTTAAACTACGAAGCCTTTAAGGCAGCGATCTAATAAGCTTTTAAAACTATTAACGAGAAGGCATAAGCTAAAAAAGAGATTAAGGCATTATAATAGACTTAATCTACTTTAAAATATAAGATAAAGTATCTATAGCTTGCCTCAAAGCTTAACTAAAACTAGGAGCCCCTAATATCCTTCTTCTTTAATAAACTAAAAAAGAAATATAAGTAGAACTCTATAAGGAGAAATAACCTAATAACCTAGTCGACTATATCAGCCGAGCTATTAAGATCAATGACTAATAGTTCTCCTAGAAGAAACTCTAGAACCCTAAGTTTAGCAGCAATAAGGCTAATAACCCATGATTTAACGCTCACCAAGGTAAGAAAAGAAATAATAATACCTCCTATAGCACTAAGGCCAGCCCTATAGTGCTCAGAGCCGCATAAAAGGGCAAATAGGACTATTATAGCCTCGAATGCTACTACTACCATAAGATAAATCACATCAAGAAGGTCTACTATAAGAAATAATAAGACATCAAGGAAAGACGCTACTAACCTAACTAATAATAATCCCTCCTAGAAGGTAAGAAGCATACCAATATAGCTCATTAAACCTAATAAAAAGATAAAGAACCCTAGACCGCGACTTAATTAACCAAGCTTATCGCAATATCATAAAGCGGATATAATATGCCCAGAAAGAGTTAAGATAAATATAAATAAAAAACAGACATAGGAGTATCCCATAGCTAGGTAAGACGCCCTAAGAAGCAACTAAAAGAAACCCAGGACATATAGTAGCAACCACTCCTAGAACCAATAAAACAAAGGAACCCCATGCCACACATAGCGAAAGGCAGGAAGGTTACTATCGCGGTCACCTGGAAGCTTAAATAAAAAGAAAAGGCAACACCAGCAGGATAAGAATAATAAACGCCCCTAATACCAGCTAAGTAAGTAAACTATAAGGAAGCCGCCGCAAAAGGCTTCCACTATAAGAAATAAGTCATAAGATATAATAAATATTCCTTGCTACTATCTATTATATACCACAGGGATTATTAATAAAATAACCCCATATAATATAACCGCAACTTATGCCTATAACACTAAATCAAAGCGTCATAAAAATACAATAAAGCCTATAAATAATAAGAATAAGCCCGCGATAACAGAAAACCCTAATAGATAGATTAGCTCACCTAAGTAAATAGCGACAACGTCTACTAAACTAGATTTAAACATAGGATAAAAAAACTATAAAGGGAGCTACGTAAATCACGCAGTTAATAATAAAAAGTAAGGAAGAGCAATAAGGAGCTCTAAAAGGAAGAAAACTACCCCTACTTATACGACAAAAATAATAACTAGTATTAAAATAACCTATAAAAAAGATATATCTAGACCATATAAGAACACATAGACATAGCAGATACGCAAGAAATCTATATCTAAGCCTACCATAAAGAACTAACTAAAAACCTATAATACTAAGAAGCACTATTTAACCCATAAGATAATATAAGGATATACCCCATATATAAGAAATACCCTAGTATTTCCTAGATATCCTACTAATATCACTAGTATAAAAAATATAAGGAAGAAAAGCAAGAATAAAACTATTTCCTTATTGCCCTACTAGCTTAACTAAATAATTAACCCTATATATAATATAAAATAAAAGGTTATTAGATATTCTACTAGTATAACGCCATTAGCGTTATATATATATAATACCATAAAGACCTATACTAAGCAATCTAAAAATATAAATAAACTATTTATAAGGTAAAAGACTAATAAAAATAAGTTAGCTAAAAGGAAGCACTAAAAGAATAAGAACTAATAGCCTAGTTAGAAGATAAAAAAGACCTAGAAAGAAAATAAAAATAATAATACTAAGATTAGCTATATAACTAAGATAACACACATAACTATAAAGCATATAATAATAGTAAATATAAGCATAACTATATTAGCTATATATTATTAAAAAACTAAGAAACCTACTTATAAAAAGGCTATAAGTAGAAAAATAAGCTATAATGCTATAAAAGGCCCTATGTACCACTAAAAGAGGATTAATATAAAGATATTTTAAAATACCGGTATAAGTCAAGGGAGAATAACTATGCGCTTTAATAAATAGCAGAGCTAAGTAAAACCTATTTAACCTAAGGATAGTAAATAAGCTCGAGCTACTATAGAGGTATAAGGCAGAACCCTATACTATAATTAACCTTAAAGGGAAGCAATTTAATTTATAATAACGAAGTCATTAATAATAAGATTAATTACCTTAAAGTTTTTATTTAAAGGGAAAAACTAAGAAATCTTATTTAATATTATACCTATAAAAGGCCATGACTTAATACTTAGGTACCTATAGTTACGCTAATTCAACTTATATTTTAACTAAAGGACTAGCTAAGTGCTCTCTTTTTAATAATAAGGCACTCTCCACGACGAATAATAACTTAAAAGATAATATGAGATCTTAAACTTCTATTAAAGACA
Source organism: Fusarium solani (assembly GCF_023522795.1). NCBI lineage: Eukaryota > Fungi > Ascomycota > Sordariomycetes > Hypocreales > Nectriaceae > Fusarium > Fusarium solani. Next base: position 46,174 of record NW_027072157.1, read on the forward strand.
CTAAAAAAATCAAGTAAAGGCAAATATAAGATACCTCTCTACCTAAAGGGATATAATATAAATACCATAATAAATAAAAATAATAAAATTAGCAAATAATTATACGCATTATATAATAATTCTAATAACTAGAAAAAGACCTTAAGTAAATTAAGAAAATATTAAAGGAAAAATAACTTAAGAATATATTATTAAAAATATTATATCTATAAGAAACTCTTCGCGGAGGAACTTAAAATAGGTCTACTACTATATATATACTATGATTTAGAAATTAAATTCATTAATAAGAAGTAACCTAGCTTTAGCAAACTCTACCTACTTAACATAGCATAACTACTAGTATTAAAGAAATATATTAAAGAAATATTATAAAAAGGATATATTAAGAAAAGCAAGTTATCTATTAGATACCCCGTTATATTTATCCCAAAGAAAAATAAAAAACTCTGCCTCTATATTAACTTTAAAATACTTAACGCTATTATAGTTAAGGATTATATACCGCTGCCTCTTATTAGCGAGTTAAAAGATTAATTTTTTAAAATAAAGTATTTTACTATACTTAACCTCAAAGGAGCTTATAACCTTATTTAAATTAAAGAAAGATATAAATAAAAAACCACTTTTTATACTAAGTATAGACTATTTAAGTACTTTATTATGCCTTTTAGACTTATAAATATACTTACTATATTCTAATAAATAATTAATAATATACTATAAGAATATCTAGATATATTTATTATATATTACCTAGATAATATCCTTATCTTCTCTAAAATAAAAGAAAAATACATAAAATATATCTATAAGGTACTATAAATACTATAAGACGCTAACTTACTAGTAAAACCTAAAGAAAAGTAAATTCTATACCTCTAAGGTAAAATTCCTCGGATATATTATCTCTCATAATAAGATATATATAGACCCCCAAGAAGGTCTTAGTAGTCAAGGACTAAAAGGAACTAACTAATATTAAGGAAGTATAAGCCTTCCTTAGTTTCATTAACTACTACTATAAATTCCTTAAATAATTTAAAAAAATCATAATATTATTAATTAAACTCATAAAGAAAAATAAGATATTTATATTTAAGAATAAGGCATAAAAAGCCTTCCATATAATTAAGAAGCTTATCTTAAGCAAACTAATACTTAAAATATTTAACCTATCTTAACTAATAAAACTTAAGATAAATGCATTAGACTTTACGCTAAGAGCTCAGATTAGCTAATAAGATAATAAAGGACTCTTATACTTAATCGCATTTTACTCTTATAAGCTATATAAAGCAAAACTTAACTACCTTATCTATAATAAGGAATTCCTCGTAATTATTAATGCCTTTAAAGAATTCTAATATTACCTCCTTAGAAGTACCTATTAGATTAAGGTCTATATAGATTATAAGAATATCACTTATTTTGCAAAAACCTAAGAACTCAGCAAATAATAACTATAATACGCTAAATACCTCTTAAAATTTAACTATATTATTATCTATATCAAAGGAATAAAAAACAGCTAAGCTAACACTATTAGCCAATAACCCAACCTAGATATAAGAAAGGTCAAAGCAAAAAAACAATTATTATACTTTACCCTAAAAGGATACCTAAGGTAAAAATTTATTAGGTAAATATAAAAACTAGTACCCTTACTAAAGTACCTTATACTTATTAGAAAATATAAAAGACTAGTCATAGACTTTACTAATTATATATAAGGATACTAATAATAGAGCAATAAAGTTTAGACCTATAGAGGAAAGATCTCTATCCCTAATAAAGCACTCTAAATTATCTTTAACTATTACTATCACTAGGTTACATAGCATAGCAACCTAAAAGAAATAACCTAAGCTATATAATAGCACTACGATGATTATAACCTTAAGGATAAAATATAAGGAAAGATATACTATTATAAGAAATGCCACGAGCAGATTAACTAATAAATTTAAGAATAATAAAAGAAACTAGGGCTCTATAAATAATCTAGAATTATAAGAATACCATACCAGATTAATAAAATAACCTATGCAGTAAAATAAGGCAATCTACTCCCTAAAATAAATCTAGTAATATAATAAATAACTCCTAGATAATAAAAAAACCAATAAATAATAAGTCCTAGATAAATTATATTATAAACTTATACGCGAAATATATAACTACTTATTATATAAATACTAAGGAATTAGTAAAACCCTAAAATAAGTTAAGATAATATTTACTTTTCCTAGAATAAAAAAGATTATTATAATAATTATTAACTAATATAACCTCTATGCGAAAACTAAGGCATAACGCTATAAACCTTATAAGAAACTATAACCGCTCCTAATTATATAACAACCATAGGATTCTATTACTATAGACTTTATTACTAAACTACCCCTATTAGAAAAACTAGCCACTAAAAACTTCTATAATAGTATTCTTATTATTATAGATAAACTTATAAAATTTTCCTATTTTATACCTTATAAAGAGTTAATAATAGCAAAAGAATTCACCTACCTTTTCTACTTTTTATATCGCTAAAATATATAATATACTACTTAAAATCATCATAGACCAAGGACTATTATTTGCCTCAAAATTCTAGCAGAGCCTCATAGGATACTTAGGAATCAACTATAAGCTCTCTACCGCATACCATAAAAGAGATAGATAGTTAAACTAAACGCATAAATCAAATACTAAAATAATACCTCTAATGCTATATTAACTATAAATAAACTAACTAGGTCAAAAAGCTATTAGCTATATAGCTAGCCTATAATATAGCTATAAACAAAAGCATAAAGATCATACTAGCTTACGCTAATTTTAGATTTATACTAGACGCATACTAATAAATATAAAATACTATTATTAACCCTAAAGTAATTCTTACTAGTGACTAATTAAAAAACCTATATAAAGAAATAAAAATAAAACTCAAGCTTATTAGAAATAAGATAATAAGCTACGCTAATAAAAAAAGAATTAAGGGATTAATCTTCTCAGAGGGAGATATAATCTATCTCGCGATAAAAAACATTAAAATAAAATATTAAAATAAAAAACTTAACTATAAATATATTAAACCCTATAAAATTAAATAAAAAATCTTAAAATATAATTATAAATTAGACTTATTACCTAAGGTTAAGCTCTATCTAATCTTTTATATTTTATTACTTAAATTAATAAAAAATACCATTTAAGTTAAAACTAATAATAAGCCTAAAACAAAAGTTAATAAACTAAAAGAATATATTATAAAAAGTATCCTTAATATAAATAAAATTAATAATAAAATAATATATTTTATTAAATAAAAGAACTATTTAGACTTAAAGAGTATATAAAAACCACTAAAACACCTTATTAGTATATAATGCCTCCCTAAAGGACTTCTACTAATAATATTAAAAAAAAAACAAAGATAGCATTCTAATTAATAATATCCACGGCACTAATAAGCTATATAGCCACTATAGCCTCTAACTCTACCCTCTCGGCCTTATTTAACTTATTTAATAAGTTTAAACCCTAACGCACCATCGCCACGCCCCACTTATAAATCTACTTCTTTTGCCGACATAAACGCATTAGGCAAAAAAGCCACTTATTTACCTATTACTATAAGGCAATTAACTCCTCCTCGGCCTTCTCCTCCTTAAGCTTAAGATAATATTTCTCGGGCTATAAGGCGAGACGCTATTAAATAGATTAGTAAGAAAGAAGAAGAAAAACACTAAGCTAAAATCACGCTTACCCCGCGGAAACTAATACTCCCGAGCTATTATAAGCGTAACCTCAACAGATATACTTTAAATAACGAGATATGCCCTTAAGTATCTTATATTATAGATATTTCTAAGTATAATTTAAATAAGGCATAACTTTAAAACTTATTTCCTTAATTAATTTAAAAAGATAATAATAGCGTATAGCTAACTAAGATTTTACTTTTAGTATATTATTAGTATCGCCGGAATATTTAAGGAAGGAAGTTTTAATAAATTAAGAAAAGTTAAGTAACTAACTTTATAGGCCTTAAGGATAAGACCTAATAGAGGGGAAACATTATATCATAACCTAATAAAAATACTCATTACATAACCAAGGGGGGGGGGATCTATATTATTACTTACTAATCAAAGGCGCGATTACCCCTAGGAGCTAAATAATCATAGTAATCACTTCGTGATCACCTATAATCACTTATATAATCACTCTAATCAACCCCTTAGAGCAAGTAATCAAAGTAAACCTCCTAAGTATATAAAATATACTTATTATACTTTCTTATATAATAGCTACCTTAGCTATCAATACAACTTAGTTACACTTAATACCTTTGAGCATATTACTAGACGTGACTTACACCCCGTCTAAGATAACGCGCCTAATCCCCTGCCAATATAAACCCAGCACGACCGGTTTTATCCCTTAGGAATATAAACAACCATCACACTAATCGCCGACCTCTATATCAGCATAATACTTATATAAGTAGAGTTAGTAAATAAAGATCTTATAAAAGGAGTCATAGGGATAAATAGCCTTATATACTACTTTTACTTCTTAAAAATACTACTAATATTAATCTCTATTTATTTAGTTAGAGTATTTAGGCTTAATAAAGCATATATTACTTAGCTACGCCTAGTAAGTAGCGTATTCTTTAATAGAGAGTATAGGTTACTACCTCGCGGCTTAGTTCTATACTTACTAGGCATAAAAGCATTTAAAGAAAGATATATAGTTCTCATAGAGACTACCTCTAGTAATAGTCACAACTATAGCTATAGAGCTAGTAGGCATTCAGCGAGGATAAAGGACATAGGCAAGCTAGCGATCAATGATAGCCGCGAGAGATAAGGAGCATAAGGGCTAAAGAACAAGGTAAACAAGTAAGAAGTCTAAGATTATCTAGAGCGGACCACTACTGCCATTTATAGTCAGAGTAAGCCATAGTGGATCGCGTAGGCTAACCCTAAGCGGCAAGCGACGGATTCATTCTAAGCAGCAATAAGAAACGCAAAGGGTATATAGGGTACTAAAATTAGACGCACGCTCGCTAATAAAGGGGGGACCAAAATAGGGCCCGTCCCTTGGCACGTGCAGGTGGCCTAGACGCGGGGACCAGTGCAGGTATATAATACTTGCCCCGCGACCTCTTTAACGCTTAACTCCCCGCACTGCTTATGCCTGCTAAAACGGCGACGCTTTCCGCCTGATTTAGCGGCTCTAGCAGCGCTTTCTCGGTTTATAGAGTAAATATATATAAATTTAAGGATAAGCCTAACTTATTAATAAAAACTATTAGCTACCCTATAGTCTACTAGTATAAAAAAAATCTCTTATATAAAAAAACTATTAGTAGCTTAACTAATAGTTTTTATAGATAATAGGGTATTGCATTGCGGTCGCATAATGGACTCTTTAATAATACCACGCTAGTAAAGCCCACGTCTAGTGCCTTTCCAGGGTTAGACCTTGTAAAATATTACAGCATCAGCGCATCGCTTAATACAACAGCCCGAGCTGCTAAATGCAATGCTCGTAGAAAACACAACATGGGGCCAATGAACGCTACGGTTAGCAGCTTCAAGCTGGCACCTCGTTTATTTTCGCAAAAGTCGACAAAGTCTGGCATCAGCGCAAGCTGCTCCGAGTCAAAGTTCTCCATCTCGATGCACAGTGGCTCTGACAGATACTGCTCCCCGCGTGCCTTGACAGCACACACACGGTTTGGCAACATCGACATGTACGACGACGTAAACGCAGTACCCTTTCGTCCGTATGGGCTATGTTGAACGGCGGGTCGAGGGTAACGCATTGCCAGTTACCACAGGCCGTATTCAATGAACCAAAAATCATAAGAGATCTTGTGTTAAATAGATTTGATATAAAGGAAACAGAGGTAGTATACTATCACGAGGTGCATAACTAGCCTTAGAGGTCTTAATGCCGACATAGCTATATAGACCACGAGTCTACGAGTGGCTTGTTTGATACAAGAGTTCAGCTATATGATTATAAGCCGCAAAGACTCGTAAATAAAGAAGACAATATAACTTACCTGTCTCGGAGACCTTGTTGTGCTTCTCGACAAACTTGTGGCCCTTAAGAACCTCTCCCTCTCAGACCACGATAGTCCAGTTAGGAGTCCAGCCAGCAGGACTAAGGTCCCCCTCTCCATCGACACCAACGGGAAGCAACCACTTGCCTGAGGGACTGTCGACGATAACGGTGCTGGCCACGGGAGGCGAAGATCCCAGGGACAACCACCTCGACAACTTCTCCAATGTCGCTCTTGATGGCCACATGTTCACCCTTGGCTCCGAGCAGAGTAACGGTACCTTCATCTTTGACATAGATATCCTTTACATCGACGGTCTCGCCAGGCAACTGAGGAAGACTAGACTTGGACCAGACCACTTGATCCACCATGCTCGGTGCTGAGACCGTACACACGGTCACGTCGAGTCGCAAACACGATAAATTCGTTGAATCCGAAGGTGTCTCGGTGGCGTCGTAGGCAAGACCTTCTGCCGGACCTGTGGTGTGCACTTGACGAACCGTTTCAATACCGACATCCTCAAGGAGAACCCCAACATCACCAAGGAGCAGCAGGAGCAGCAGGCAGAGCCGCCCGATAACGACAAGAAGAAGCGGCAGTTCAGGGCGTCGCTAACTTGCGGATCCCGGGGGAGACCTGAGCAAGTTGAAATTCCGGATGATTGAGAGCGCGAATCTCCCACCCCCTCTACATAAACCCATGATCTGATTAGGTGTCTAGCGTTTCGTTGTCTAGTGGTATTGCGAGGAGAGAAGTGTTGTAGAGTTATAAGGACCTTCTGTTGAGGCTGTATGGCTAAGGTAGCTGGATCTACGGGTGGCTAATATGTGGATATTACGTAGTGGGCCGTGCTCCTCCTCACAGACACACCTACCTTAGACCTTTAATTAATACTAACACACGCTTATCGCTTCAACACAGCCCTCACCGTCGCGAGCAATTTCCAAGATACCCAGCGTCATCACTTCTGGTCTCGAAATTCCCCAACCTTGATAAAGCTGGTGTTGACCGGCCCTGGAACGCCGTATTTTCAAGGGGCTATGAGGTCCAAACTGAACTTTCTCACCGAGCCCTTGCACTTGGTTCCTACCACCACCACGATGTCTACCCGTTCACCAACACCGCAATGGAGGCACTAGCTTTGGATAGGAAGATACGGCGAACCTAGGAACCCCTCGAGAGTGCTCTGAGTCACCAGGCAGCGGCATTGATTGAATATATATCTATGCACTGCAGGTGTATGATCATTTCATGATTCAGTAATACGAGATGAGAGTGACAGATTGAAATTCAATATGCTGTAGACATGGAGAACTTCAGTACCATCTCAGGAAGGTGGCGACCCGAAAACCTCCATGCGAATGTGTTTCTCGTCAACACCCAGATCCCGAAGTGCCTTGCTCTGAGCATTCATAAACGGCGACGGCCCGCAGATATAGTAATCCGCTCCAGGCAGAATCACCTTGTCCTTGACCTCCGTGAGGTCCACACGGCCCTCGTGATCGTAGTCAAGCCCCGGTGTATCGCCTTCTTCAACTCGCTCATAGTAAACAAGACGGGTGACTTGGGGGTTGTCCCTCACAATCTCGATGAGGGTGTCTTTCATAGCATGGACACGTGAGTTGCGTGCAGCATGGATGAATACCACTCTCCTCGACTTGCCCTCCTCAGTTATCTTCTTCAGCATTGCCATCATGGGCGTCAATCCAACTCCTCCACTGATAAGCACCACGGGCGTCATAGCGTTGATGTCCAAGACGAAATCACCAAAGGGCATGCTGATGTCCACCTCCGACCCCTCCGGTAGCGACTCGTGAAGGACATTAGACACTCGGCCGGCCGGTTTGGTATCCCGATGCAAACTCTTTTTTGACCGAGATTTGGAAATATTTTCCATTCGGCACGTCGGACAGACTGTATTGGCGGGACTGGTATGTCCCGAGCCCAGGCACAAAGCATCGGATGCTGACAAACTGGCCAGGCTTGTAGGATGGTAAAGCTCCCTTGTCGGCTGGCGTGAGATGGAAGGAGATGATCTCCTCACTCTCCTGCACTTTATCAGAGGTGAAGAATTTGCGCCATCCTTTCCAGCCGCCGGGTGTCGCCATAGCCTCGCGATACAGGCCTTCCTCAAACGTAATGAAGTACTCGGCGAGCTGCCAGTATGCAGCGTCCCAAGCGTCCATGACCTGTGAATTGACTCCGTCCCCGAGGACTTGCTTGATCGCCGAGAGTAGCCCTTCGCCGACAATCGAATACTGGTCCGCAGTGACTCCCAGGCTGGCATGTTTATGTCCAATGCGAGATATGGCTGTCTTCATGGCGTCTGGGTTCTCGATGTTGACGGCGTATGCCCATACGGCATGCGCAAGGGCGGCTGGCTGCTCGCCTGTATCCTGATGGGCCGTGTTAAAGATGTTCCTGAGCTCCGGGTGTTTGTCGAGCAGTTGGCGATAGAAGAGCGTCGTAATTTCGACTCCATGTTCTTCCAGTGCGGGGATGGTCGATTTGACGATTTTGATCTGCTTCGGAGTGAGTGCGGTCGAGGCATACGTTCTTCGATGCAACCGAAACAGCGCCTCGCGTCCGGCACGCCAGATGATTGTCCGAGCCAGCATATTGAATGATTTTGAACTGATTGCAATGGCGATTGATTCTTTCCTTCCAAGGTCATCTGAGGCTGCCGCGGGGGAAAAGATTTATCTAGAGGTGGCACGGTGTCTGGAGAGGTCCAATCGACTGCCACATGATGGAAGCATAATTTTGTGCGTTACACATGCATGACTTCACTGCCTTCAACCCCAAAATGGCTTGTGCCGGCGGCCCACTTTATTGTTTTCATTGAGGACTGCGGGTGGATATTAGTTTTGTAAAAATGACCATTGGTTCCTCGTCGTCCGTTGCCTGGGCAAAAAGAAACCCAAGAGCAAAAGTGTCATACGGTAGTTCCAACCTTTCAATAAATTTCAAGTCTGAGCCGAATTGAAAGGATTTGGAGGGTCGATTCGAGAGAAAATCACTTTCGTAACCTTGTGCGTATCCTTCTCTGATCGCGCAAACGTCCCTAACCTGAACAAGACTTCGCCAACCAAGGCATTGGGTTATTGTTGTAGCAGTGCGACTGAGACTTCTGCCTGAGGCTTTGCCTTGGCATGCTTTACTGCCATAATAAACAAAAACGGCCTGAATAGTTTTGGTGGGAGGGCTAACATAATGTCGATATCTGATTAGAGAAAACGCATGGAGCTGGAGGTTACCGAGGGATTGACGAGGAGCTTTCCCCGCTTTCCGGCAACCAGATTATCCAGCTTACTGATAGGCCGACTGCCGATTCGTGGGGCTATAAAGTTTGCCGCCCTCGATGTCCTCTCCAGATGGGCAGCTTCCCCCCGACCAAGTCTGCAGACCTCGAACTCCCTCAATCCCTTGTTTTATCTAACAACATGCCAACTCTACAAGAACGTATTCAACCTGCCTTAGCCGCGAGGAGCTCCTCCCTAGAGCCAAGCGCTCTTCTGAAGCCCGAGGACCTAGCGTCTCTGCCACTGAACGTCCTTCCCATCCCTCGATCATGTGGGCTTCTCACAGACCTGGAACTTGAGTTGACTGAGAACCACGATGCCACGGATCTACTGCAGATGCTGGCCAAGCAACAAGTTACCGCCCGGGGACTTCTTACTGCGTTCAGGAAGCGGGCTACGATTGCACAGCAATGTGTAAGTCATCTTGGACCAGCCCTCCTTGGTACTATCACGCTGCAGCGCAAGCAGCTTGGCAGATTTCTCATCAAGCGTTACACAGACAAACTGCTTGACTGAACTAGTTTCTCAAGCAGTCGATGATGCAAAAGCTTGCGACGAATATGTCGCCCGAACAGGCCAGACTATGGGCCCCCTTCATGGCCTCCCCATCTCCGTCAAGGAGCAAATCGCCGTCTCCGGCCTCTGCACGAACGCTGGCTTTGTAGCATGGGTGAAAAATCTCAGCGCGGAAGACGCCAATGTCGTCCAAAGTCTCAAGAGATTAGGTGCTGTTGTTTTTGCTCGTACAAATCAGTCCCGGTCTCTGATGCATCTTGAGACGTCTAATAACATCTACGGTGCGACGGTTCATCCCATGAATCGGAAGCTCACAGCTGGTGGCAGCACAGGCGGAGAGGCAGCTCTGATGGCCATGAAGGGATCACCTCTTGGTGTTGGGGGAGATATCGGAGGCTCGATTCGAGTCCCGGCAGCTTTGAACGGCGTAAGTTCTCCATGCTTGAGGTGAATCATTGTCCTGCAATGAGGGTTCTGACACTTTGACAGATTTACGGCCTTCTACCCAGCCCTGGTCGGATCAGTGGCGAAGGAGTCATGATTCCTACATCTGGATGTGATTCTATTGTAGGCACTCTGGGCCCATTCGCCAGGTCTCTACGCGATCTCGAACTCTTCTGCAAAGCATACTCTTCGTCATACCCGTGGATCGAGGACATCTTTCTTGTTCCCAGTGATATCTTGAGTCCAGCCATCGGCCGGCAACTTGACCCATCCGCATCTTTACGCGTCGGTATTATATTAGACGACGGTGTTGTCTCTCCCCTGCCGCCCATACGACGAGTCCTGGACAAGGTGAGGTCCCGCCTGAGGTGCAAAGCCTCCGTGCAAGTGAAGACTTTCACGCCATGGGACCACGCCAAAGCCTGGAGGATTATTTGCCTCGAACTACTTCGAGGACGCCAGCGCTGACATCCGCAAAACCTGCCACGCAGGGTCTGAACCACTGGAACACTTCACGGAGTGGATTCTAAATGAGTGCGAGATCAATGCCTCTCAAGCTGGCTCAACACTGCAAACACGAAGGGCAACACGTGACGCTTTCAGACGGCTATACGCCGCGCACTGGAGGAGGGCCGACGTTGATGTTGTCATCTCGCCAGTGACTCCGAGCACCGCGCCCCCGCTGGGCACGAGCAAGTATTGGGGCTACTCGGCGATTTGGAACTTACTGCAGTATACGGCTGTTGCTATACCGGCTGCAGCTCTTGTGGGTGAGGGGAACGGCGCTCAGGATCTGGCTAAGGAAGTGTATGAGCCGAAGAATGAGACTGAGGCACAGATATATCGCCAGTACTCAGCTGCGACATCAGAGGGGATGCCGGTTGGGATTCAGGTGGTTGCTCCGCGATTACATGAGAGCCTTTTGATGGCGGCAGCTCGGATTATAGAGGAGGCTTTGAAGAGATGAATTCGGCGTCATGAGAAAAACATTGAGCCACATCCAGGCAAAAGTCCGTAGCAATATTGATATAGGATCATTGCCTGTGGAGTTCGTGGCTCAGACCTTTAGACGGCGACCGGAGGTTGAGGAAACAAGAGATGGCCGGGTATTCCAGGTCATGATATTTTTAATACCTTGCCCCGGTGCCCTTGACCATTCATAGTTTTTTTTTTCTTCAAGAAATCACTAGTCATTTCGTTCACATTGGAAGCCAACTCACCAGCATCAAGGTCGGCTAGCGTGTTGGCGTGGGTGCCGGTATATCGGCTTGTCTGGACTGCAATGGTTGTATCAACGACAACAAGACATACGGCAAACAGCAGATGGGTATTTAAACATGCACTTATCCTGGCAATCCTCTCTTGCTATTGCCTTCGGGTTAAATATTTACAGCTCAGCTTTCCTTGACGGCACTATGGCACAGGGAGGATACTCTCCCCTGTCGTTAACCCAAATTTTCCTAGACCTTGTGCTTCGCTCCCGGTTTGCTACCTGGTTCGTCATATGCGCCTTGTCGCACTTTCGGACTAACCACTCCAGCTCTCTTGCTTGGTCTGCCGGCAACAAGCTTCTCAAACCCGCCTCAGATAGAAACTCCTGGTCAGCGTATTTCGAACCCTGGCACGACAGTTTCGGAGATCAGCAGTCCCTCGCTCTCGCCATCCTCGGCATCAAGCAGGTAACAGGCCTGCCAGACACCTCCTTCAATAACCCATTGGAGCCGTTCGCCTTTCTCAATGTTGTGTCCAACGATATATGTCTCAACATGTCCATCGGGGCTGATGAGCACGTACCGACCGCGACCCAGATGAAGCGAATGGATAATCCGGCTGCGGTTACGGTGGAAGTGACACTGTGGGCGGTTGGGTGTGAGATAGTAGTAAATGGTGGTCGAAAGCCTGCGGAACAGCGGTCCGAGGTCGGAACGGAGACCACCCGTCAGGCAGAGAGTCTCCTCGGATAGGGGTTCAGGAGGATAGGGTGAGGAAAAGGAAGCGACCGAAACGTCGGTTTCTTTAAAGTAGCCACCTTCAATGTGTGGTTCCAAGCCGAGGGTCTCGATGAACGATGTCACGGAGGGGCTTTCGTCTTGCGAAGTTGGGATGAAGCAAAGCTCGCTGATGCCCAGGTCGGGCTTGTTACGATGGGACTCGCTCATACTGTAGACGACTTCCCAGGGTGCCCGTGAGAATAAGGGCCAAGAGAAGTGGAGATAATTAGCGAGGATCACAAATGTTTTTATGCTGCTATATATAGAGGTAGATAAGCGATAAGATATCAAAAAGGTTGAAGGCTAGACATTCACCTTGGAGCAGTCCAACTTACCAAAGATTAAAAAACTGAGGGGTAGGAACCTAGCAGGGCACTTGGAACTATTGTTACCCAAGCATGGCTTCAGTGGCTGGTTTGCACCCCACCCCGAAGATCTGGTCAAACCCCTGTCCAGACCACCAACCGATGTATACCATGACGAGCGCACCCAGCGGCCTGATGACTCTTATAACACAGTATGTATTGGAATGGTGTTTCCTGCGTAGTTGCCGAGACAAATGCTATTTGCCACGTCTTTCTTCCCTTATCTTTTCCTCGGCTGTCGATCATGTATTAAACCCAGGCCCCGTAGCACCTACGTATCTTAATCAATGTTTCCCCCAGGATTCTTGCTGACACATAAGTTGAACAATCCTGGCAATTATGAAGCCTTTTTCATTGCAAGGATATGTTCTCATCTTCGCGCTCGGCGCGGGCCTGCTATACCCCTAAATGATCCAATTAGCTTTGCAAGCACAAGGGCATTATAGACAAACCTTATCAACGATATTTAGTGTTGCCACTTGACTGCCCACGACCGCCGCCCGGAGAGCCGGCGGTGCAGCTAGCGGCGTGGGTGTCGCTGGGGCGCAAGACGAACACAAGTTTGGCAGCCGTGGATATCCGCGAGGACTTGAACAGGTTCCGTCAGGCGTGCCCTTAACCATGGACACTGCGCTGGAGGAGGAGGAGATGGCGCAGGTGTCATTACACTGTCATCCTGGCCCCTGGGCCACTTACCTGTGCCCAATCCAGCTTAATCATCAAGCCAGCACAACCCCGACTCTACCCCTTCGCTCCTCACCCTCGTCAGCTTTAACTCTTGGCTGCTCACCCTTCATCACCACCATCTGTCGAGTGTGGCGTCGTCTGGGTTTTTATCGATTGGGAAACCATTGTGCTTAGCTCGACAACTTTCGCTTCCCTCCGTCGACATTGTTCGGGTTGGCAACTGCAAATGATCTGATTAAGATGCCGTCTTTCAGCCTGGTAGTCGACATCTGGGGGATACACGATTACAACGCCAATATGTATGCCGTATTGTCGACGTCGTTCGATAATTGCACTACCTGTCCATACTAGAACTGGTCGTGACTTCTCCCCGCTGTATAATATGTACATCAGTTGAGATTCCGGGATAGCAAATCCTGGAGGGCGGGCAACGTAATGGCCACACTCCCTGCGACCGGGCCTGCTTGTGGTGTTCTACCATACCTCCTCGTTCATATCACTTCCCTGATCCTCGCATCCGGTCAGAGTTCTTTTGTCTCGCCCCTCGCCCCGCTCTTAGCCTGTTCTGGACCCTTTAACTACTGACACTCCACTCTCGTGTCTTCTTATGCCTCCTGCGATCTACAAACCTTCCACCCATCGCCCTGCCCTCCCACTTCAGGGTCCCTTTGCGATGTAACGGTGCCTGGCATTCAGTGCCATATCTACCCACCATCCCCTCTGCTTGTCATGCTGTCATATTAATCCAACAGCTACTGCGACTCGCCCAACTTATTACAGCTCTACTACCTCATACCATCCTCGCTTATATCGATTCTTCGTTGCTCATACAACTCCAGCACAATGAACATGAAGGGTCAACAACGACACTAGATGATCGAGGAGGGTCGAGTTTGGATCCGCCGGGCATGTTGTGATGCCAACAACAGCTCCAATGGGTGAAAGAGCCACTATACTTAGTTCTTGTTACATTACCCCGTAGTGTTCTAGTTGTGAAAGTTACGAATTGAATCTTGTCTTTAAAACGGAACGTAACTCAACAATCTGCTCAAACCCAGCTATACTCTGTCCCTTTTATTCCCTCTATATCTCAAACCATCCATGTACGGTACATCAATACCATAACTAACACCTGCGGCAACCTCTGCAATGAGAAGAGTTTCTAGTGATCCGTAGGGGGCGGGATAATGGCTGGCTTCAGTAAACACAGATTTGACATATCCGAAGATGCACAATAAAAGCTGTAGTTGCGGTCTAAGTGATTAGCGCAGTATAGATGTGCGCGGCAACGAAGTATGGAAGTAAAGGGATCAACCCACCTTTCGAGTTTTCATTGATGTTAGTAGGATGTGGAATGTGATGTACTAACCTACGAAACAGGCTACTTGGGGGTCTCAAACTCAGGTATGAAGGGCAGGGGATGGTCGATTTTGAGAACCCCCAAGTAGTCCCATTGTAAATGCAGATATCCATAGACGAGGCCAGTTGTAACGCTCAAGCTAGAGTTGAAAGTCTATTTTGACTTTCGAGCGCATCAAAATCGCGACATCGGGGAGAGAAATCAGAACACCCCATCACACCCTCATTATTTCTACGAACAACAACGCCCTCTCTCAATCAACCGTGAAATAAAAATCGTCAAAAAGTGGCTGAGCCATACCCCGAGCAGAGCACAATGGCTTCTCAATCGATGACAGCCCAGACGACGCCACACTCGCTATGAACCCTTCCGTGGCCATCGCGAGTCACGCGTCTGGCCGAGGCTCCAGGACGGGGGGTGCTCCGGATACCTTTACCTTCAAAATGGTGGGGACAGTCCAGGACTTCACAGGAGCTAAGAAATGTTAGGATTCTTGGCGGGAACACAACGTGGGAAACACGCCACCTTGTAGGCATAATGGGCTCATCGTCGTCATGGGCGAGTACATGCCAAATTATTTGCAAGCGTGAGCTTATGCTCAGTTCATGGACGTACGGGCCAGACCACCGAAAAATCAAATATAGTAGTTATTACTAGTCCCAACCTCTTGATGGATAGTCTATTTGATGACCTCTTATACCCGCGTTAAAAAATCTCTTTTGGAAGTCTTTGGAATCCAGTTAGCCAGGCAAGTTCTCGCTTCTGCGATCAATTATTTCGTGAGGAACCCTTTGAAGTCCGAATTTCAGCATGTGAGCATGACTCTACTCAGAGCAATAGACAGATCATACCAATGGCCAAGCTAGCATATATTAATCTGTTGGTTTCACAGAATCATGGAGCCAAAATGGCTCCCGCTCACCCCGCTCCCGCAGCCACATATATCCCCAACCGCTCAAGCTGCCTGTCTAATGGAATCAGCAAAATCGGGAATAAATCATGATCGTCCGGACTTTAAACCCGTCGTTCCTCTATCACAAGAGAAGAAGCGGCTGCCGGCATCCATATCGCCCGAAGCTTTCTCACCTCGTCATTCGCCTATAGCAGAGCCTTTCAAGCAATGCCCGACCGTCGCCTTCTAAGTCATTCTCACCGTCCCCTTCAACCTCTCGTCGTCACACACCCAGTTACCTGCCCAAGGGGACAGCGCCCAGCGTGATCGAGGACTGGTACGACACAGATGTAAACGACAGGTTCGTGGCGCTTCACAAATGTCTTTCTCCGCTCTCCTTAGGATCCCTTCGGCAGGGGAGAGAAGAAATGCCCAGCGAGGCGGACGAGCAAGACCAAGCATTCCTGGAGATGGCATTACTCAGATCAATGCCCCAGCGCAATCCTAGCAAGACCATGATCCTCAAAAGGGCAATGGACTATATTTTTAAGTTAGAGCGGCAGAATGAAATACTTTTCCAGCAAAACATCGAGCTGCAGAATCGTCTGGCGCACTCCGTCTCAGCTTCAACATCCGCAGCCCTGCCTGTGGGAAAGGAGTGATGGAGAAACGAAGAGAAAAGAGGGGAGGACCTGGGATTGTCCCATACTAACTGTGACATAGACTTCTGATTCAGGTGCGTCAGGGTTCGACAGCTGTACGACGGCCTGAATTTCCGAAGGCATAAACCTAGGTCGAAGGTATATTGGGACGTTATCCTAACAGTAGGCGGTACGTTGGTGTTGATTTCAAGGAGATACAACTAAAATGATCGTGGATAGCTGAGGAGTGTAGGTACATGATGAAATATATCGGGGAGGTCTACGGATATACACTTTTTTTTTTCTTGGCTCTTGGATCACCCTGTTCCTTCACTCACGGGTGTTCATACCCATTCTAAGGTGCAGCTCACCAGGCGACGGGTCTTTTCACCTGCCCCGACGTTGATGACTCCCAAAAGTGCTCAGCGCCTGGTGTCGTGCCAGATCCAGGCACAGTATTGGTCTTCAAATCAAGAGGCACATCTCCTAGCAACAGCGGGCCGAAGGCAACAAGCTTTTCTTCCGCTAGCTGACAAACTTCGCGGTCGGTGCACGTATTCTGATTGAGCTGATAAGGTTATCGTGCCCGGGCCGGACTTTATGTGGATAGAGGGGCCCAATAGGTGTCAGACACGCGTGTTCGTATAATGATGGGGATAGATATTTAGAAGATAGAGGGGGAGTGAGAATGATTGATTTAGGATAATTATGATATCTATGACTGATTTATAGATGTATTAGCTCCTTATTCTTTGTTCTCCCTCCTTGTCTCTATATCTAAAAAGTATAATTAGTAATTTTAATTAATTAAATAATTTATAGTATTTTTATTATAATATATTATAAAGAGATAAAAAAAATATAATACGTATTTATTTATAATACTTACTTATTATATATATTAATAGTATATTAATATTAAATATTAAAATATAAATAATATATTAAAGACTTAATTTTAAGTTATTTTAAAAGATTTAAAAAATAAAATATATTTTAAATTAAATAATTATTTTATAATATATTAAATAATTAAAAATAAATTAATTAAATAATATTAATAAAAATTAAGAGATTTTTAAAATATTTATTTTTTAAAATATTTATTATATATATATATTACTTAAAATTAAATTTTATTTAATTTTTTATACTTTATTACTTAAATTAATATATAATATTTCTTAAATAAAATAAATAATAAGCTTAATATAAAAATTAATAATTTAAAAAATAATATTATAATAATAATTTTTAATATAAATAAAATTAATTATAAAATAATATATTTTATTAAATTAAAAAAATATCTAATTTTTAAAAATATTTAATAACCTTTAAAAAACTTTATTAATATATAATATTTTTTAAAAGATTTTTATTATAAATATTAAATATATATTTATTAAAATATATTATATTTTAATTAATTAAATAAATATATATAATAAATAAAAAAAATTAATTAAATAAAAATAATAAAAAATTTTTAATATATATTTATCTTTAATTAATTAATTTTAATTATTTAATATATTATAATATATTTTTAAAATGAAAATATTTATTATTTTTTAAATTTTTTAAAATAATTTAAAATTTAGCTTTTAATATATTATAAATATATATAAACTTAATTAAATATTATTATATTATTAATAATATAATATTTTATTTTAATATAATATTATTTAAAAATTATATTAATTATTTAATTTAAAAAAAAAAGATATTATTTATTTTATATTTAAATTTTTAAATATTTCTTTTTAAATTATATATAAAAAAAATTATAAATTAATTATTTATTAATTATATTATATTATTAATTAATATATATTAAGCTTATAATTATATTAAATAATATTTAAATTTTAAAATATTTTTCTTATAAATATAATAATTAAAAAATTAAATATATAAATTAAATAATTTAATTATTTATTATTAAAATAAATTAATATTATTTTATTAATTAATATTTAAAAAATAAGTTTTTAAATAATTAAATAATTATAATAATTTAAAAATAATTAAATTAATATATAATTAAATAATTAAATAAGTATTATTATATTTTAATTTTAAATAATTATAAATATTATTATTTTATTAAATTTAAAAAATATTATAAAAAATAATTATATAATTTTATATATTATTTTTATTTATTTTATTTATTTTAATTTCTTAATATTAAGTATATTAACTTATTAAAAAAGACTTATAATTAAAAAATATAATCTTTAATTAAATATTTTATTACTTGTATTTTAAAAACTAAGTTTTTTTTAATTTTTTATATTATATATAAATTTAGTATAATAAAAACTAATATTAAAAGAGCTTTTAAAAAGTATTAAGCTTATTTTTTTATTTTAAAAATTATAATCTTAAAGCGTAATATATAGCTATAAATTTTAATATTTATTAAAAAAAGGCTAAATTATTAATCTTATAAGCTTTAAAAACCTTAAAGATAATAATTAATATTAAATCTTAATTTAAATACTTTAAAAAATATATTAAAAAATATTTAAATACCTTTTTAAGATTAATTTTAAAGGCTTTATAATTTTTTAAAAAATAAAAAAGGCTTTTATATAAAAAAGTATTATATTAATTATTAAATATAAATATATTTAAGAAATAAATAAAATATTAAATAAATATTAAAAAATAAAAAAGATTAAATTATAAAAAAAATAAATTAAAATAATAATAAAAAAAATAATTAAGTAAATAAAATATAAATATATATATAATAATTAAATTATTAAATAATAATAATTAAGGAAAATTAATTATATTAATTATTTAGTATTATTATATATATAATAAGCTTAGTTATAATATAAAGATTTATTAAATAATAATTAAAATATTTAAAGAAAAATATAATATATAATTTTAATTAATTAAATAATTTATAATATTTTTATTATAATTTTTATCTATAAAAAGAAAAAAAAAGTAATTTATTTATTTAATTAACTTACTTACTTATTATATATATTAATAACTTTAAAAAAATATATCTTTCTTATAATAAAAGACTTCTTATAAAGATCTCTTAATTTATTTAAAGTATAAAGGCTATATTTAAAGGCCTTATTACTTTATATCTTTAAGAAATATTTTTATTAATAAATATAAGCTAACTTAGCTATAATTACCTCTTAAGTAGCCTTTGCCTTAGTTTTTTTATTTTTTAAATACTTATATTCTTAAATATTTTTTATTAGTATTAAATATTAATTAGAAATATAAAATAAAGCTAGCTAAGGAAAAAGAAATATATAAAAAAGAAGATATATTAATAATATTATATATAACCTTTATCTTTATATATTTTAATAATAATTTAAATAATTAGAGATTACTTTATAAGAAAGCCCTTAATAAAAATAATAAGTATAAGATATAAATTTAAAACTAAAAGCCTTAATATAAGCTAAGAGATTACTTACCTTAAAAAGTTTATATAAAAAAATATTTTTTTAAACTTAACTTAATATTATATTAATATAAGAAATTATTATTAGTTAAAGTTACTTATTAATAGGCTTAGTTATAAGAAATAGCCTTAAGGATAATATTAATAAAATGGAAACCTTATATTATAGCTATAATAAGATATAAGTAAGAAAGCCTAATAAAATAATTATTTTAATAAAACTAAAGGGAAATTCCTTAGTCTTATATTCTAAGACTAATAAAACTAAAGTTTAATCCTTATAATCTTACCCTAGACTTACCCTTTAGAGATTTAGTCTTAAAGAGGATTTCTTATATATAAAATATACTTATTATACTTTTATATATATTAGTTACCTTACTTATTAATATAAATTAATTATATTTAATACTTTTAAGTATATTATTAAATATAATTTATATTTTATTTAAGATATTATTAATATCCCTTTTATTAAAATAAATTAATATAACTAGTTTATCCCCCTAGGACTTATATATTTAGAATTAAGAGTAAAGCTATATTTAATATATATAATAACTACTTTTAATAAGTTATAATAAAGATTAAGCCTTATAAGCTTTTATAGTCTTACTAAGAGTAAGGTAAAATAGTTATATTAGTTTTATTAAATATTTTTATTTTTCTTAATAAAGAAATAAGCGATTATAATTAGATATATATAATAAATAAAATAAATAAATAAAAGCTAAGGAGATATTAGTTATAAAAAGGATAAGTATATAAATATAATAAATAATAATAAATATTATTATTTAGTTTTAAAATAAGAAAGGTATTATTTTTAATAAAGGTTAAAAAATAGAAATATAATATATGTTATATTTTAGGTTTTCTAATTTTATTTATACTTTATAAGAAATATAATATATTTCTAAAGGGGGAAATATAAGGCGAGAATGCTAGATAGTGATTATTTAGAAAGGGGAAATATAATGCGTTTCTAGCGTGCATTCTTAAGTAAGGCCTTTAGCTTACTTAGGTTGTCAGCTTTAGTAATCAACTCCATATCTGCGCCGCCAGCGCTGCATTTGCCCATATTCTCTCATAGTACTAATAGCACTATACTATACTATATAAATATATAACCATAACTCTTTTTTTTTTCATTTAAAAAAAAACTTTAACCTTTAACTATTGAAATTGTTACTTTTGCTCTTACAAGGACTAAGCGGGCGTCGCTCATAGCCCCTGTCAACAGCTGCTGTATGTCCAACCTTCCCACCTGCAACTGACTCATGCACGCATCTTAACAACTAAAAGTGACATACAATGGACAAGTTCGACTGTGTTGTCGTTGGTGCTGGTGAGTAACGTCAATGTCGATCCTCATGCCGCTGGCCTAGGTAGTATCCTTCACGTCTAGGTAGCTGGATAGGGCGAATTCAGTGGTTCCTACGGAGTACAGTATGGGATGGATGTTAATTTGGACCTTTTGGTTAGGATGGTACGGCTTGGCCGCCGCAAAGCAGTATCATTGCACTTGCCCAGATGACTCTCTGGTGGTCTTCGAATCAGAAGCTACGCTCGGTGGCACATGGGCAGACCATCGCCTGTACCCAGGTCTCAAGAGCAATAACCTCCTGGGAGGCTACGAATACCCCGACTTCCCCATGGACAGCGCCACGTTCAACATCCAGCCGGGCGAGCACATCCCCGGCGGGGTCATCAACGCCTATCTCAAGGCCTACGCAGCGAAGTTTGGGATCATCGACTTGATCCGCGTCAAGACAAAGGTGCTTGTGGCTGAGCATCAGGACACGGCCGAGGGTGGATGGGTGTTGACGGTCGCCGGCTCTAAGGAGGAGACCAAAGTCTACACCCGCCGGCTCATTATCGCGACCGGCCTGACTTCCGAGGCTTTCCTCCCGCATTTCGATGGCCAAGAGGTGTTCGGCGGAAAAATATTCCACGGCAAGTACTTTTTGCAGAACAAGGACACGATACAAGCGGGCAAGTCCGTGACAGTGTTTGGCGGGACAAAGTTTGCTTGGGATGCAGTCTATGCGTATGTCACGGCTGGTGTCAAGGTTAACTGGGTAATCCGGTGTACGTTTATGTCCTGGCGTTGTGCTTCATTACTCGTCGAAACTGACACGAGAAACCAGCATCTGGACATGGTCCCTGTTGGATGTCACCGTCGTATGTGACGCCGCTTAAGAAATGGATCGAGAAGCTGGCGAGTAGGTGCTACTCAGTCTTCCCTCCCCGCTCCAGCTTCTGACAGGATTGAGCAGACATTCGGTTCCTCACTTGGTTCAGCCCTTGTATATGGGGCGAGGTTGACGGCTACAGAGGTATTCGCAGCTTCTTACACAGCACTGCCGTGGGCCGAGCAATTGTCAACGGCTTCTGGAGCGTCCTCGGTGGCGATGTCATAGCCGTCAACAAGTACGACTCGCACCCGAACACGGCCAAGTTGAAGCCTTGGATTGAGGCTATGTTCATGGGCCCCAGCTACAGCATCCTCAACTATGATACCGACTTCTTCGAGCTCGTCAAGGGTGACCTGGTCAACGTCCACATTGGCGAGATTGACCACCTCAGCCCAGGAAAAGTCCACCTCTCAGACGGCACCGAGTTTGAATCAGACGCTCTTCTTGCCCACACCGGCTGGAAACATGTACCGCCTATGAAGTTTCTCCCCGAAGGAATCGAGAAGGAGCTTGGTCTGCCACATGCACCAGTACCAGTGGAGGGAGCGCCAGAAGAGGACCTGGCGAATCAGCAGCCGCTCATGAAGAAGGCCGACGACGAGATTATGCAGCGCTTCCCACGCCTCAAGCAACAGCCTATCTGGAACAAGAACTACGTTCCCCTGACCGACCAGAAAGGCATTAGCAGTAGCGACGACGTGACGCCATGCAAGCCTCTCACTCCGTATATGCTCTATCATTTTCTAGTGCCGCCGTCTGAGCGCCTCCTTCAGACTCGCGACATCGCTTTCATCGGCATAGTCAGCAACTTCAGCAACATGATCACCGCCCACCTCCAGGGCCTCTGGATCAGCGCCTACTTCTCGGGTCGACTCTCGCAAAGGATCCTGCTGCCGCCGTCGGTGATGAGGTATCGATGTCGAAACTGCGATACGAGACGGTGCTACACAACCGCTTCGGCAAATGGCGTTATCCTATCGACGGCCACAGGAACCCTAGTTTCATCTTTGACGCAGTTCCATATCTTGACCTGCTGCAGCGTGACCTTGGACTGGACCCTCACCGCAAAGGCGGCTTCTGGTCCGAGATTTGGGATCCGTATCTCCCTCCGGATTACCGGGGAATCAATGAAGAATGGAAGGCCAAGTACGGCAGTGACAAGCCGATCAAATAAGGTGCACTCCCCCTTGCCTTAATTTCCCCCACTTAGAAAGACATTAATAAACTTAGGTGACCTCTGATTGTTATATTTGGTCTTACTTGTGAATATTTGTATAATAATCAATATTCGGAGCACCGAGAACCTTAGGAAGCTATAATATTAGGTAGCTATATTAAGCAAGTATTATTATAATTTAATAAATGTAATTTTAAGCCTTAATAATTGCTTATTAGATTATAATATATTAGGTAGTTAAGAACTAATTAGATAAATAGAGAGGATATAAGTTAAGGGATTTTTAGTTTACTTACTTAACTAGTTTACTTACTTATTAAATATATTATTTAATAGTATAATATTTATAAGAAACTTAAGTATAATTTAAAGATATATTAAGTAATATATAAGTTATTTAAAGAAAAATATAATAAGTAATTTTAATTAATTAAATAATTTATAATATTTTTATTATAAAATTTATAAAAAAAATTTAGATTTTTAGTTTATTTATTTACCTAGCTTATTTACTTATTAAGTATATTATATTATATTATATAAGATTATATTAATAAGTTAGGCTTATCCTCTAACTTATATATATTACTTATGTTAACCTTCTTATAATTATTTCTTCCTTCCCTTTTTTAGCTATGACATGGCCTTCCCAATTGGGAATAGTCTGCCCGACGAGCTAGAGATCATACGGCTGGCCACGAAGGCACGTGGCTACCCTCAGAGCTATTATACAGGCTCTGGCTAGGCTTTGAACTAGCGGCCTCCTTGCAAGCAAGGCGACCTTAACTATAGTATAGGAACCACTGCACTACGGAGCTACTAATATATGTATAACTATTATTAACTTATCTTATTTAAAAAGAAAAAACAGCTATAAATAGCGCCTTCTTTAGGCACTAAGTATGCAAATAGTCGCAAAAACCTATAGTGCCTATGCATAAGGTCCTGCTAGAGTTAAACCTAAAGCTGAAACTGTCGTCAAGTAACCACTAGGCCAAAAAGCATGGCGCGCCACTTTAGTTAGTGGTACTTCCCTTATTGCCTACTATGCTGCCAATTCAACTGAAACTAAGGGTAACTTAGAACTAGCCCTGGGGCTGAAGCTTATACAGTGGTTATTGTATAGTATAGTAATAAGCTTCCGTGGCGATGGATGAAGCCGGAACCAAATTCAGCCCCAGAACAGGCCTTGGCTACAGGGGGTTGCTGACACATCCAGCCGAGGAACAGATGAAGGTCCCCACCTTCATCCTCGACTGACTTGACGTATAACCACTCAGGAAAGAAATAATAAGGAGGGCAGGAGCACAGATGGAAGTGATTAAATATAATCAATGTATGTTAATGAATAATACTTAAGAACTTGACCAAAGGATGAAATCAAGAAGGGAAGAGCCAAGTGATTCTAACTGCAAGGTTGCACTGCAGTCTAGAGGATGTCTAAGTTAGGAGTATACAGGCGTCATCACAACAACCTAAAGTCTCCCAAAGGTAGCATATGCAATGCTAGTCGATGACCGAGCACCTAGCTCATAAAACATGTGCGTCGTGCCATTCTCTGTAACAAAGTAAGGAGCAGCAACACGCTCACTGGCCTCAAAGAGCACGACAGCCTCGGTTCCCACATCCCGCAGGGTTTCATCAATGGTTCGGGCATAGATCTTGCCAGGCTCCCTGTGATAGACGACGTATCGCTGGCCGTCCCAGTCCCAGAGGTTGCCACCAGAGACGTTAGCGCCGGGCTCGCTGACAACATAGTCATCAGCGACCGTCCAGTCTTCTCCGTTGAAGGACTCGGCGAGCCTGATCTTTCGGATGTTGTTGGGCTCGTTGACCATGTAGAACATCGCCCAGGTATATTCAGAGTCGGGGTCGGGGTGGCGGAAGACGCGAGCGTAACTCGACTCAGTAGTGGTAACAGGCGCGTCAGAGTTACTAACCGCAATACCGCCGTAATCAAAGTTGATGCCATCTTCTGATGTAGCCCAGCGGGTGACGCTGTTGTCGCCATGAAAGTACATGTACATCTTTTGCTCTTCCTCGTTCCAGACTGCGTCGGCGCTGGAGACATGCCCAGGCCGCGGGTTACCCAGCGCAGGCCAGTCCCTAGAGATGACTGGGTTGCTCTGGTACTCGATCCATGGCCCGTTGAGATTATCGGAGTATACGAATGAGATACCGCCGGGGTTGTCGTGCGGCGCGTAGTATAAGTACCATTTTGCGAGAGCGGCCTCTCCGAAGTAGAGGCTGGCATCGAAGACGCTGGGGAAGATGAACTCGTTGTTGGGATTGTACTTGAGATTTGCCTTGTTGAACGCCGGTCCTTCATTCTCGAACCTTGGCAAGACACCCGGCGAGGATGTGGGCTCAGCAGTTGTCGTGGAACCGGTAGTGGAGACGGTAAGGAAAGTATCCTTCAGGTCGGAGTAGGAGCTAGTCGTCGAGACGGTAACGGATGTCTCAAACACATCAGGATAGACATCCGATGTGGAGGAGGAGGAGGCGGCCTCGGCCGCAGTCTGGCTGGGTGCGGTCCAAGTAGTCGATCGAGAGGTGAGTCTGCAGGTGCTGGCCTGAACCCCGGCGAGGATTGCCAAGACCGCCACCAGGCTCATGGTGTTGGGGATCATTGTGCATAAACGGGTGGAATGCCGTGAGGTTTACTGAGTGACTGGACAAAAGGCCAAAGCCTTGAGAACGAGACCAACGAAAGCTGGGAAAAGGAGAGTAAACGCGCTGCCCCTTCCAAAACCGTTGGCAAGGCTCCGTGTTTATATACTGAGTAGATCCATCTTTCTCCTGGTTTGCTTCTAACTATACCGTTGTGTGTTTCCGTTTGTTGTTGAGGAGCCCGCTGGATTGAGTTTTGATAGCCTCTGGCTGCCGAGTTAACTTCGAGTGTTGATTGTTGGCATGCATTGCTAAGCGGCCGGTGCTACCCACACGCAAAACTTGCTACCTCGAAAAAAGCAGTACGTCCATGCGCTCCCAAGTTGCTTGTCTTCGGCGGTGCCTGTCAAAGCGGGTGTCGAAGCCGTGCTAGTGCAGACCAAGCATATCAGATTGGCTGAGTATGAGCCTATCTCGCGATTGAGATTGGAAGGCAATGTATGTCCCTGGCAAACGTCATTATGTTATTGGCACCGCGTTGATCTGTATGTAGGTGATGAGAAGAGGAAGTTGATGACGAGAGTTATACGGTATTGTTGAGTCTGAGCGGATATTAGTTCAGGGGAAATTATGGGGCGGGGAAGATCTTTCCTATCTTTTGTAGGAGTATCAAGGCGGGTTTACGTACGAGCTGAAATGTAACCGAGCTCGGGGGTCAAATCTAGGTTTTAGTGCCTGGCTAGTACGCATTAAGGCTTAGGCTATCTGTGCGTAGTTGAGATAAGGTTTGGATGTTTGAGCGCGGCGCCTTCTGGCAACGCTATGAAACTTGTCTCACCTAGGGCAAAAGCGCCATTTCTAAAAATAAGGGCTGTATATTCTCCCTCTAATTACGCCTCTGGCGTGAAAGTTTGTAACATTTGCCTTATTACAAAGCGGATATGATTGGGCATAATTTTACTTGGGAAAGAGGAGACAAAAGTTCTCGATCCTTCAATTCTTAGACGTGACGCGTAACGGCTTTAACGCACAATGGAATAAAAGCCCACTTTGCCAAGGCATTGTTGGGGCTACTTGGTGCCAGGGAAAGAAAACGAGAAAGGGTTTGGCCACGAGAGTCTCGGGCACTTTTCTCCTCTGCGAGGGTTTGGCCAGACTGTATGTACGCCGAGTGCTCTAATTTCCACATTCACAGATGCAAATCTCCTCTATCAGCCAGTGAGAGGGACTGATCATCGATTATGTAGTATCGCGCGGGAAACGAAGATCAGTTATCCTAGATCAGGCTCGAAACTAGCCACGGACAGCGCTTGGGTAAATCCCGGTGACGTCTTCTTTCAACCATCTATCCCCTTCTCCCCTCACGAATGGCGCAATACGACGATGTCTTTACCTGAAATGCTTCACATTGGCACCAGCATCCACGAAGCAGAAACGCCGCTTCCCGGTAGAGTTGCTATCGATTGGTCCCTCAGCGGTGAGAGTGTGGATTGCATTCGGACGGGTGCCACGCTGAGCGTTGAGCGGCGTCAACGTCTTCAGGGGCTTCTGCTCTATGATTGTGCGTGTCTCACACTCAAACAAGCAGCCCTCCTCTCCCACGTAGAAGCGCTTGGGGCTCGAAGGAAAATGCAAGAATGACGGACTTTGCGGTTTAAATTGTTAACATCGGATTACCGCACCCTGTCCTGAAAGTGATAGCCACTGAGTTTCGCCAGAATCATGCAACCCAACCCCACCAAGCTCCCAACCGGTCTGTCAGCGCTTTTCTGGTTCGTACTACTACCGTTGCTTGCGTCGGCGCCTAACCTGCTGCAGGCCGAACATCAGGCGACGGGAAGCGTGTTCAATTGCCGTTTTTTGTGCCAACATGATCAATTAACAATACCCACAGCTTACCTCATACCCATCCCGCACCACGTAGAATACGTAGTTAGCTTGCCAAAAGAATGCTTCTCCCTCTTGCGATTCTCGTTCAGTCCCCAGTCGTAAGTCCATCTTCCTCCACCGCTTGCCGCCGAGCTCTAGCTCACAATACGCCTCTTCCCCGCTTAACGTGCTTACTTGTTGCGGAGAATCTAATACTCCTCGGGCATACCATGGACTTAATAACAATCCATTTACTAGCCACTATCGATACTCTTCTAAGGTGTCCCTAGGGCTCTCTTTAATAAAAAGACAGAAAGCAAGGACAGAACCCCGCAGCCAAGGTGTGTCATCAAGCCTAAAAGCCATCTTGCCATACACCTCTTGTGAAGATAAGGAGGTCTCGGGGATTTGACGAGATCCGGGCCGTGGTTTGAGCAACACGTAACTCGATACGAGATGAGTTAATACGTTTTTCTTCTAAATCACATCTATAGCGCCTGAGACTACACTTCATATTTTGTGCCAGCGACCATGGTAGAACCAAGCAGCTACAATATCATTTAATCAGACCAAAATCACCTCTACTTGCCACCGAAGCTGCCCATCTCCCCACACTCGAGCCACATCACATGCGCCATGTTTGCTGTAGACTTTGGGTTGATAAGTTTCCGGCCTTGCCAGCATTGCCGTTCCAGGATATTCAGGCCACGGATGCCCTTGAGGCCGCAAATAAGCCTTGCTTCGGTAGTGCTTGTGTGCAAGACGTGATTGTGACAACATAGTTGCCATGTGTCTGGAGATCTGTCTTGCAAATGTTACGTCCATCTCGACCCGAAAAGATGCTAGTAAACTGACCTCAGCTGGGCATAAAGGCGGCTCTCTCCTCTAGTGTCCTCTCTACCAAATTCTTCCCCCATTTCCACAAGTCTCGAAGTTTCATCAGCTCTTCTTGCAACTCTCAAAACCATGCCCGGTAACGAAGCATTGAGGGTGAACCCTTTCGTGGTCAATGACCGCACTGTGGACATTCACAACACCACCCATGGTTCTGATTGGTA
Source organism: Fusarium solani (assembly GCF_023522795.1). NCBI lineage: Eukaryota > Fungi > Ascomycota > Sordariomycetes > Hypocreales > Nectriaceae > Fusarium > Fusarium solani. Next base: position 74,829 of record NW_027072157.1, read on the forward strand.
TTATGCTGTGATGTCCGTGATGGGTGTCACTATGCTTGTAATCCTCGGCACTAGCTTCCTCAAGCCCGCTAGTAGTCGGATCTTTCACTACATTCTTGCAGCAGTCGCCTTTGTTGCCATGATCGAGCACTACAGCATGGCGTCCAACTTGGGCTGGGTGCCCATCGAAGTCGAATGGCAACGCTCTAGCCACCTGGTGGCTGGGGTGAATCGGCAGATTTGGTGGGTAAGGTTCTGCGGATCCGGCCACTCATCTCCCTGGCCATCCTTCTCACGACCGCAGCCCCTTGTGTGCAGATCCTCTGGACGTGTTTTCTGAGCTCTGCCATGGCTGTTATGGCGGTGGTGGGTGCTGTGGTCCGCTCCGATTACAAGTGGGGTAAGCAAGTGCTACGTCCATCCATGCGATACTGGAAAGGAAGAGCTTACCGTCCAGTTCATAGGCTATTACGGATTCTGGATCTGGGCTTGGCTCATTATCGGGTATCACCTTGTCTGGGTTCCTCGCCGATTCGCCCAGGTTCTCGGCGAAGATGTCAAGCTTGTGCACGGCGTCACAGCCCTATGGGTCTGGTTTTCTCTGGATGATGTACCCAGTATGTTGGGGCATAAGCGAGGGCGGCAATGCAATATCGCCAGACTCCGAGTTCATCTTCTACGGCATACTCGACTGCTGCCTAACCCCCATCACAAGCGCCTTCTTCTTAACCTACCAGTGGAAGATTGACCCTGCGCGTTTGGGGCTCTACATGCGCACTTACGACGATCCAATTCCTTCCAGCAGAAGAGCACCCGCTAAGGAAAAGACTGGGGCGACGAACGGCAACGACGTCGCTGCGACTAGAGCTGCTAGGGATGTTGAGCCGGAGTACGTCCCTCCAGCCCCGGCTAATGTTTGAAAAAGCACTGCAGAGTTTAGTTTCAGCAGTTCCTGCGGGATCAGAGAGAAGGGGTAGGGAAATTGACTGGAAACATGATGTCCCTCTCAGGTTGTGATCGATGGGTCCCTCCCAAGGAGCCATCGCACATCATCGGCACTCCATAGGAGCAATTTGATTCTACCGACTTCTCTGGGTGTAAATGTGAGCTTGTTGAACCTGAACTGAGTGAGCAAGGAAGTCTACACATCAGATGTGGACGATGGCTTCAAAGTGACTCGGGTGATAATCTGCCGTCCGTGAAGTCATGAGGGTTACCATCCACCTATGACTTAAGCCCCTGGGATGAATCTGCAAGAGGGATACAAGCATAAGGAAACCCCGACTCGGAACCGTTGTGGCTACTGAGACACGGCGCCCTCTGACAATTCTGGCTCTGGCAGGCCGATCTGTGAGGCGACCCGAAGGCTCAGAGGAGGCCCAAGTGCGTTTCTATTCTGACGTAATAAAGTTTTTTAAAGCTGACAGCAGCAGATGAATGTCGGATCTGTCATGCGAAGTGGCCGAGCCGCCCAGGCAGGCACCGGAATATATGACAGAAAGGGCGGGTATGGCGGATGCGACGGAGGCCGTCAACACCACGACCATTAGTGAAGGAGGTATGGGACTGACTCTGAATGGCTTTGGCATGCACCGCATTCGCACCGGGAGTGAAAGTCAGGTTCCTTCCCAGCCCCGTATTCCCATTCTATCCAGGTTGGGGGGGGGCACTGCATGTATCATACATCCAACAAACAACAAATCATTCATATCAAAACGCGTAGTTAGAGTTTGAAAGCCAACTCGTCTCATCCAGCTATGATTCTGAGTTAAAGAGCATGAAAGTCGGGATCTCGTTAAAAACTTTCCAAAGATTCATTCATTCAGAATATTGCCACTTTCCTCTTGAAGTATCTCCACTAGGCAAGACCACTTGCGTCAATACAGGGCGAGAATGCCGGAACATTAAAAGGCGCTTGATAAACACTTTGATGAGGACCTTTGTCACTGTACACTGTTCGGGATATGGATTCATTGCACATTTCCTTTCCCTTGGGTGGCGTCTGGGGCCTCTGCAAGTTGACATGGGGGTACTGGGGGTCTCCAATCCGACCTCGACTTCAAAAACGACCTTGGCGGGGTAGCATCGAGACATAACCCAGCGATATAGCCGTCATCCTCGATTGTCAGACAGACACTATTTTCCTCCTCTCATTCGGCCGACTTGTCTCTTAGATCGCATTCTCGGCAGCATGATCCATTGCCCACCATTCCATTCAATGGACAGACCCGCGAATGGCGCACCTAGCGAGTCTCTTTTCCTACCTTAGATTAGATGCAGACCACTTGTTCTCGGCTCCTATCTCGTAAATTCGGGTACTGTTTCGCCACCGGCTTGCAGTGACATACAGATTGTCAACCGGTCGGAACGGCTGGTTATTCCGCCAACGACAGAGAAAAAAAGTGTCGCATCCACTGCTCCGTCGCACACCCGAGTAGACTTCACATCCCCTATTACCAGAACATGCAAAATGGGTGACCTGGTAGATGCGCCGGGGGGGGAGATGGTACCTTCAAGCGGGAACGGATAGCAAAGGCCTACGAGACTGCAGGTCAATGAAGTCCAGGGTAAGCCAATTGGCCCGTTGGCGCTTTTGGATCCATCCCATCGCTCACCACGACCGCCTTCGCAGTGCGACGGGGAAAGGCCTGAATGCGGCTGGTGTAGACGCTACGGGTGCAACTGTGCCTATGGCGCCGACCGGTGGCGCTGTAGGTCCACTCGCCGTCCCGACATGGGCTACAACTTTGCCCAGGGACTGGGTGAGCTCCGCGGGGCCGTTGATCAATATGAGCCCAGCCGTATCAAGACTCGCGTTGATCACGCTTTAGCCAAGACCGACCCGCGCATCGTCGCTCAGACGCAGCCCAGTCATATTCAGAGATACCTTGGTGAGGTCAGCGACCTGCGCTTCTTCAGCCTAGTGGAGCGTGTCCTGCAGACCCAAGATAGACCTGCCGACGTCGACCTGGAGTTTGACAGCTATGAGCAGGACTGCAATATGATGGACAGCGACGTCGTGGGTGGCAAAGCTGTGGACCCACCTAGTCTCGACGCAGCCCAGCCCTTCATCGATGTCTACTTCTCGACGATACATTTCCCCTACCCCTTTGTTCCACAGTCCGTCTTTAGGAAGACCTACCGCAAGGTTCAAGATTCCCGCAATGAGAAGAGACGTCTCGGTAGCACTCGGCTCGCGCTAATATGTCAGCAAATGCCGCCCGCTTTGATCCTTTGATTCTTTGGCTCATTTACCTGAACAGATGTCATTGGCGCCATTGGCGCCTACTATACATCCTTCACTGGGAAGGATTCCGGCATAGGCAAACTTCATGAGGTCTACTTCCTGCATGCTCTTTCTTTGACCGCTCCAGCCGGTACAGATCGATCCATCGACCAAGTCTCGCTGCTCTTGGTCCAGTGCTTCTATTTATTGGCGGTCTGCATAACAGACAGGTGGGATCCTGCGAGAGATTCAACGCTATCTTCTGACTTGGATGCAGATGCTGGACGACGCTGGGCCAGGCTGTTCGCACAGCCCAGACAGCCTCAAGGGCAAGGGCCTCCTCAAGGCCGAGAATCGACTACGAGTGTAGTATCCCATCTACGTCTTGGCTCGCTTGCTTTCTCTCCAGCTAGGGTGGCCTCCAGCGATCCACGACTATGATGGTCATGTTCTATTGCCGTCCCGGACTGGCGACTCTGACATCGACTGGGACGGCACTCATCTTGCCACGGCGGAGGAGGATTCGTCGTCCACCATTGATTACTTTCTTGCGGTTATTGCCTTTTCCGGGACTGTTGGCCACGCCCTACGCGATCTGTACGGTCCGAAGAGACGCTCGTCACGCACTTCGTCAAGCGTCAAGGCACCCAAGTGTAGCAGGGCCGTGTCCTCAACATCGACATACCACTGCGACGGCAAAATCGACGGCGCAGCAGGGTATCCTTTAATGACAGCATCGATGACCGCCGAGGAGCCGCGGTAGCCCATGTTCTCTGGCGATACAGTGGTACCGAAGTTCACGTTGGGCACAACTGTGTTGAAGGAGAAGGCCGGCTTATGATCGCGCACCCATTCAAAGGCTTCCTGCTCACCACGCGCTTTGGCGGCTCCGTAGAGGACAATTCCGTGCCAGCGGGGGTTCCCCTTCGCCGTTCCACGGCCTGGCTGTTTGTCCAATGGCTGCGGTGTTCCAGGTCGCTGGGGTAACCTTGTACGGCTTGCCAGTTTCTGGAAGGATGCACGCAGCCAGGGACGACGTGATGACCACGCTCTTGACACTCGATTCCGCCCCAGCCGCTTCGAGAAGTCGCAGGTTGGATCTGATGGTGTTGTTGATGATTGCCTGGTTTTGCGGGCTCATATCCATGTTCATAGCGATGTGGGTGACGCCGTCCACGCCTTTGATAGCCATGTCGAAGGCACCAGGGGACTCAATGTCAGGTACCTCCACAAGTTCGAAGCTTGGTCCGAAATGGGTCGTCATCCAGGCATTGTCCCGACTCGGGGAGGTAGTGACAATAAATACTGATACAGGGCTCTTTTGGGTCTTGTAATTGGAATGAGTACAATTTAAATCCCTTAACGAGGAACAATTGGAGGGCAAGTCTGGTGCCAGCAGCCGCGGTAATTCCAGCTCCAATAGCGTATATTAAAGTTGTTGTGGTAGGCGACGGAGCGGACGGTACCGCGGACGCGGTAGCCGCGTTGGAGGAAAACTTGGATGGTGACGCTGGCGATGTAGCCGTTGGCGCCGGAAACGAGAATTAGACCTCCTGGTGGAACTGGAGACATTGTAGGAGTTGTAGTGTTGTAAATGTGCAAGATATTTCGATGCCGTTGGGGAGATGGAAGCTCGATGATGGGACAATAGGTCGCTTTATATAGACAAGACCAGAAAGTGTTTCGCGTAGGTAAACACGATTTCGTCAGTGCGGGCCGGTCCTTTCTTCCTCGAAAGACTACTTTCTATACCAACATCTGCTCTTTCGCTCAAGTCTGACGTGTCGGTTGGCCGCGACCCGACATTGCCGTTGTTTCACTCACTTACCTCATTCAGCAACTCGTTTAACTCGTTTATCTAATTCGGTCTCCGCCGAGGCCAAACTCGGTCTTGGGGCAAGTCAAGGCTAAGTTGGCATTTGGTACGACGCTCACAGACAGCCAACTTAGAAGGGACCCATCGACACCCACCTTGCGTAGCGTTCACCGTTCGCATTCCCAATCCCGGAATGCGAGACTCAGGCCCACCATCATAGTCCAATCCAACACGTGGGTTTACACGAGGTCACCCATGCCCCAGTCGCTTAGACCACCTATGCTCTACCTTTACTCCACTTTTAAGGGTTTAGCTAACCTATACTCTACTAAAATCATAGCCTATTATTAGCTTAGAAAAATAAAATATAAATTAGCTTAACTACTTTAAAATTTATACTTATAGCTTATAGCTTCTTTTTTCTTTTATTTTTTAATATTAAAAACCTCCCTCCCCCCTTCCCTTTATAATTAATATATAAACTTATATTTAGCTTTTTTTTATTTAATTTAATTAATCTTAGAAATATCTTATAATTTATATATTAATTAACCTTTAATTTTTGTTTTTTTTATTAATATTTTATATATTAACTCTTATTTATTTATATATAAATTATTATAATACCTTATCTTAAAGCTTTAACTCTTAATAATTACCTCTCTTATTAAGAATATATATAAGGTATTAATAATAAATATTAGCCTAATAATACTTAGTTTAATTATAATATAAATTAAGTTTATTTATAATTTATATATAAATATTAATCTTATATTTTAAGAGGTTAATAAAATTATTATCCCTTAAGGTAAAGTCTTTTATTATATATTTAAGTTAATTAATAAAAAAGGGTTTTATAAAAATATAAGTTATATTTTATTTATATATAAATAATATATTAACTTATCTTTAAAATTAAGTTATATTCTCTTAAAACTTAAAGGTTTATATTAAAAGAGCTTATAAGTTAGCTATTAAGAAAACTTAAAAAAATAATAATAATACTATAAATCTTATTATAATTAAAGGTAAGTTTATTTATTATTTATATATAAACTCTAATATTATATTAGCCTTTTATAATAATTATCTTATTACTTTAAAAGGTAAAGTTAATCTTAATACTTTTATTTTTATTACTTTTAATAAGCTTATTTATATAAATATATTATATTTATATATTAATTATATATTAATTAACCTTTTAGGTTTCTAAGTCTAAAGAGCCTAAGGATATTACTTATACTATAAAGGAGCTTAATATTTTTATTTATTCTTATAATAGGCCTAGTTAAAATAAGAGAGATATAAATAAAATTTATATATAAATTATATATAAATTATTTAAGTATATTAAGTTCTTAGATATAATTTTTTTTTATTAAGATATTAAGAGGTTTTTTATTTTATAATAATAATTTATATATAAATTATAAATAAATATTATTTTAATATTAATCCCTTATTTATGATAATTATAACTTTAATTTTATATACTTAATCTTTACCTCCTTAAGTTATAATTCTAATTATAGTTATTTTATACTTAATATTAATATAAGCTATAATAATCTTAAAAAGTTATTTTTTTAAGGAAATAATTAATAAATAATTTATATATAAATAATTTATTTTACCTTAAAACCCTTAATAATATAATTAATATTACTTATATAAGATTAAGAGGTAATAAAAATAATATTATTAAAAAAAATTAAAAAAAGGTTTATAATATTTATAAGTAGCTAAGTTATTATAATTAAAATAAATATCCCCTTTATAACTCTTATAATAAGCCTTATAACCTTAATTTATTAATTTATTATTTATATATAAATAGGCTTTCTTCTTTTATTATTAATTATTATATTAAAAATAGCCTTATATTAAATTATTAATATAGCCTAAGCTTATATTATAATATATTATTATAATATATTATATTACTTAATTAATATTAAATTATTAATTACTAATTTAATAAATATTTATATATAATTTATATATTAATAATACTTATATAAAGATTACTTTTAATAATATTATATACCTCTTATTAGCTTAATAAAATACCTTATAAAATTACTTAATATAATTAATATAAAGGTAATATTAATTATATTAACTTAGTATTATAAATAAATAAGCCCTATTAAGATTAATAATAATAATAAGTTATTTTTTATACTTAACTTAATAAATAATTTATAAATAAGCTATAAAATAAGAAATAATTTATATATAATTTATAAATAAATATATGTATCTTTAATATTATATAAATTTAATAATATATATTTTATAAGCTAATATCTTTTAAGGATATTATATAATATTATATAAAGTCTCTCTTATATTATTAATTATTAACCTTATTATAAGTTATATCTAAGAAGTTAATTTATAAATAATTAATATATAAATATACTTATTAATACCTCGCTAAAAATATATTAAATAAAGCTATATATATCTTAAGACTTAAACCTCTTAAGGGAGATATTATAAATTAATCTTATTAAAGAGGTATTAGCGAAGTCTTAAGATAAAATAAATAATTATATTTATATATAATTAATATATAAATACTTATTATATATATAGCTCTAATCTTAATTAATTATTATATCTTAAATCCCTTTATTATAAATATATTATTATTTTATATTAATAAAAAGCTTTTTATAAAAATATTTAAAAATTATTAAAAATATAAATATATAAGTTATATCTAATTAAGAATTTATAATAACTTATAAAATAAAAATATCTAAGAGAATTAATTAATATATAATTTATAAATAAATAATATAAATATTTATTTAGCTTTAGTTATTATATTAATCTTAAATAACCTTATAATTAATTTTATTTATAATATACTTAAAATTTATATTTAATTAAAAAAACTTAAAATTTAATTCTTAAAAGACTTTAATTTATTTTTTATAAAATATTATAATTAAGAGGTTAATATTATTATTATAGAAGATATAAATATATTATAATAATTAATTTATATATAAATAATATATAAACCTTATTTATATTATTTAGATTATCTTAATAATTAAGAAGATATTTATAATAGGCTCTTAGCTATAAGACCCTAAGAGAAAAATATATAGCTCTTTAGTAATAAAAAAGCTACTATAAGAAGCTATTATTAATAAGGCTTAAGTAAAAGTCCACTAAGTATCTTTTATTATAATAATCTAAGAGTTATTAAATAAGTTTAAAGTATAACTAAGTATCTAAGGTATATTAATTAATATATAGTTTATATATAAACTATATATATTAAGTATTATTAGCCCCTTATTTAAGTTATTTAGGCTTACTTAAAGCTCCTTAAAGATATTATTTAATAGCTTTAAAGGTAATAAAGGTAAATATAAATATAAGTTATAAAATAAGATAATAAGATAAGATATAACTAAGTTAATTAAGATAAAAGCCCTAAAGATTATATTATAACTTATTATAATTATTTTATTAGTTAAAAGATCTTTATATATATATCTTAAGGGAAAAATATTAATATATAATTTATATATTATTTATATATAATTAATATATAAATATACTTATTATAAGTTTATTTCTTATAAATATTTTAATTAATAATATAATAAACCTTTTATCTCTTAGGGGTTTTTATAAATATTATAGCTATATAAGGGCTAATAATTTAATAAATAACTTCTATTAAAAATAAAAGCTAAATTAATATTATAATAAATTAATACTTATTATATACCTAATAATACTAATAAAAAATTAAGTATTATATATTACTTATAAGAGATTATATAGAGTTAATAAATTATTTATATATAAATAAATAAAAATTATTATACTTAGATAATATATTACTTTAATATAAGCTTATATATAAGGAATAATTAATTACTATAAATATAAAAGGCTATATAGTTAGCGAGGATAGCCTAAGCTTAGCTATATTAGGTTAATTTATATATAATTTATATATAAAAAAATATACCTTTAAGCCTTTTTAATAATATTAAATATTAATACCTTACTTTTACTTATATATCTTAATATAACTTAATAACTTAATTATATAAGTAATTATAAAGCTTAAGAGCTAATATATTATAAACCTTAACCTTAGTATATTAATACTTATAAATATATATAATAATTAAGTTAAAAAAAACTAAAAAAAAAATAAAAATAAATATATTTACTTAGTTTTATATTAAATTTATTAATTTATTATTAATAAATAATTAATATATAATTAATATATATATATTTACCTCCTTAATGTTATTTTTTTATTATTTTTTTATTAAGGTTATTATTAAAATAATATAAATAATATCCCTTTTTATTATATAAAATTAATCTAGAATTATTAATATATATATTATTATTATAATAATTATTATTTTTAATTTTACTTTATAATACCTTAATTACGCTAAGTTAAATAATATTAATATAAGAAGATTTTTATTAATATTAATAAGTTTAATTTATAAGGTAAAAGTAGAGCATAGGTGACTCAAGCTAAGAGAGGCACGGGTGACCTAGTGTATATCCATATCCAACACGGTCTCCACTTGACGGCTGGGGTAAAATCACTCGCCGTCTTATTCTCCAGGTTGAAGTAACTCCGTCCTCTCAAGCACGTCCATCAATTCCCAATGTCCAACACTTCGACACCCCCCGTCTTTGCCAACACCATCCTGGTGCCACACGCGGCAGGCCAGACTCCTATTCTACAGACCGTCGGAGCCACGGACCAGACGCGTAAGAAGCGGCCCCATTTCAAAAGTCGGCGAGGGTGCGTGGCATGCAAGCGCCGGAAGGTCAAGGTACGTCACTGCAGTGTGCCTCTGAAGACTGCCCTGACGACTTAGTGTGATGAGCGCCTTCCGTGCTCCAGCTGCGTTAAGCGCAACATCCAATGTCTACCGCCGTCCCATCTTCATATCCTTGGCCCAAGACTCTCAACGCACAGCGCCCATTTCGAGATGGATATGAATCCCCATATCAGCCTCTTGCACCTCGAGTTATTCCATCACTGGGATAAGGAAACTCGTTCAACGCTCGCGTTTCCCCAAGTCTGGCCCGTCGTCATGCAACGGGCCTTCCATGTATACCTGCTTTATTCCTGGCAATAAGCTGCACTAATGTATCGTAGGAAGGGTTTATCATGTCTGCCGTATTATGCGTCGCCGCTATGCATCTCACAACACTCTGTCCAGATAGCACCAAATACTCGCACGCTTCGATGCAGCTGATGGACAAAGCGGTTCGACTATTTCGCAAGAACCTATCGCACCCCTTCACAAGAGATAACTGCGAGGCGCTGATGGGAACAGCGCTTCTCATCAATTACATATCATGGTTTGACCTCGGCTTTCTAGATGGTATGAAAACTGCCGGCTCCGCGGCCAGGCTCGATCTCGTCCAGGACCAGTTATTCTTCCTCAGTCCAGGTATCTTGCAGCTGTGGTTTCAGGCCATGCCCATCTTCATCGACGAGGGAAGCGTCTTCACCCAACTGACTCGTCAACATCCGAGGCTAAACATTGAAGAAGCTCTAGTCAGAAGAGGTGAAAACCCAGCCCGCTTCGTGGAGCCTTTTATGAGGATCTGGTATGATCCACGCTATCAGACTTCGGGTTACACGACTACTGAAGTGGCTGCTGGATCTGTATCCTACGCTCGGCGTCTTTTTCTTGGGTTGGAGACAGAACTGTCATGTCGTAAGCTCTTACCATCCACAGCAGCAGTGTCGGAAGGACGTGATGAAAAGAAAAAACTGGTGCACCTTAGGGATACGGTTATTAAAATTACTACCAAATATACCTCGGTCGATCACCAGGACATGTCAGCCATACCATCATCACAGCCGGCTCGCTCGTCGTTCGAATACGTCATACGCCGCATGTCGCCTCTGTTTTGTTGTGCGTTTCCCAAGTCGGCGTCAACACACACTAGTAATACGCCGCTCGCAGCCGATATTGAGGAGTTATTCTATGGATTTCCGATTCTCTGCTGCGGACCTTTTGCCGAGCTGATTGCAAAGGGAGACTCGCGGGCCCTCGTTTTCCTCTATCACTTTTATCGCGCTGGACGTTTGTTGTTGGCGCCGAAAAGATGCTGGTGGGCATGTGGGAGGAGCTGCGTGATGGAAAAGCTTATTTTGGAGGAACTGAAGAACCGGGAATTTAATATATGTTTACGTGCCTAATGCTATACTGTAAGAGAGTTAGTATTATAACCCTGATGCTTGACCAAGATCCACCGCACTATATTTTGATGGGCCGAGCCTGATGTATCCTGCTTGCTACTATACTTATTTAATTTGACGGTGTGTGGGTTTAGCCGGATTTTCTGTTTGATTATCTCTAAGATTTAGAAAAGGTAGATCCATTGAACTATCGAATCAATGGGTTTCAACTAGAAACCTGTGTCTTTTGTCAGCCTGCTATTGTAAAACTATGATGCGTCAGATACTCACTGGAGAGAACTGTGCCGACGGCCCCATGTTGCTACGTGATCTGAGGGACTGAGAAGTTGGGCCAGCCCGAATTTATTGTCCTGCATCATGCAGGGTAATTTCCGGCCACTAACGAACCGAATTGTGGCATGTATGATTGATAGGCAACAAGATCATCCTGGTTGCGGTGAGAAGAGAAAGCACTAAAGCTCTATCAATTCGCTTAACTAAAGGCATCATATTGTTTCGAACTCCTTCCTTCTCCTTCAACAATAAAGCCTCAGCCCATTAGCCGCTCAAGCATAAGCTTGATCTCGACCCATAGACTGTTAACTAGTGTCAGGTTCTTTTTATAGCTTAACTTGAGACTTCACTACTGGATCCACGCCGAGCCAAAGCAGGTCAGGTCTGCTATAGTGGCCAACCACATCTAAGAAGGCCTTTGAATGCAGGATGTCGTCAATGTCCAAATCAGCACAGATAATGCCTTCCTTGTCCGCTAGGATATTGGTTGACAGCTTCCGACCGTCAGGGCCGAAAACGGCCGAAGACCCTCCTCCGGGCGAGTTCATGATCAAGCCATTGTGTGTACTCATTTGGTCGATGGCGGACTCGCTGATGACGGCCGTCGTGTGAAGCACAAACGATTGCGACTCGATGGCATAGGTGCGAGCGATGGCCTCAGTTCCCTCGCGTGACATGGACCACAGGGACTTGCCGTCGTGGTCGAATACGGGTGGCCAGGCGGCGATATGTATTTGCTCGCGCTGCGAGTAGGTGTGGTATTTAAGAAGCGGCTGGACGTGCTCCCAGCAGGATAGGGCGCCGATCCGGCCAAGAGGCGTATCTACGACACTGTCGAGACATTCGGCGGTAGCGTCGCCAAAAATGGTCCTCTCCATGTGGGTAGCCTTGATCTTGCTTCGAAGCGTCAAGATCTGTCCGTCAGCCCCAATGATGGCCTGCGAGATGTACCAAACAAAATGGTGGTGTCTATGAGCCCGAGTTCCGGCTGGTAGTGTTCGTACCTACCCTGATCACCATTATTATTGGTTCAGTCGGCCTGGGAATGGCCATTACAGGTGGTTTATCTATCTGGGCCTGTGCCGTCTTCCTGGGGTTCCTGAACTTTGGTGTTGGGGTAGGCTGTACTGGCATTGTTGCGTACTCAAACGATGTTTGCCAGCATAGAGCTGCGGATGCCTTTGGCGTGACCATGGTGAGTACTTTCTCCTCAAACCGTTTTTGCATACGCGCAACTAACCAAGTCTTTCTTTAGCTTGTCAAGAGCGCCTTTGCTTTTGGTCTCACTTTTATGTTAAACGATTACTACGGCAAGCATGGTGCCAAGGTTTTCTTTTTCACATGGGGTGCACTTACGTCTAGCATTGTTCTAATAACAATTCCGCTGTATATTTTTAGGAAACGAATCCGGGCTTCTGTCAAGATATGAGATAGAATCCCTATGATGTATGCAGAGATCGAATTCGACATGGTAGATAGTCAGCATCCAGGGTAATAAAATACAATTATCTTGCTAGACCCTGCAGTTCACATCTGGTCGTGTTGCGTGTGATTGCACGGGTTTTAAAACGCATGGGTTTCCTTTGTTTTGAAATTTTCGTTTTATTTACTATTACCCAACGCCTGCAAATGGACGAGAACCCTCACCGGTGAAAGAAGCGTCGTCGCTGTGGGTAGATTGCCCGGCCTCTTCCCCACTAACTACGCTTTAGTCTCTGATATATTGTAAAGCCCAGAGGTCTATTTGACTATAGTCGATGAAATCTACATGATCAATCGTCTGCCAAGCCGGGGCGGCCTCCATGGGATCCAACTGCTCGGCCATTAGCGGTTCCACCGCCGGACCTGCATCGTTTTCGGGGCTTGTGTATGTGTATGTGGTATCTGTCGGGTCATCTTCAGCAGTCGTCGCAGGAGGTTCCGGGCCTGGTTGTGGTGCGAGAGGGAAGCTTTGGTGCATGGGCAGCGCGATGGAGACGCGCCAGCGCTGGGCCAGCTGACGCAGAACGAGGATGCCCTGTCTCGCCTTCAACCATCTGCGCCCGATGGCCTCGAGGGCGCTGACACATACACGGAACCGGCTGATTGATTGGTTCCGCAGGCTTGATTGCTTGGCAGTAGCCATCAACAAAAGCGTGACTGCCGCTGAGAGCACGTTGTGGACAACAAAGGGCGGCACCTTTTCGTACGAGTCCAACTTCTCGTACCTACGCAGAAGGCGAACCATGGCGCCCGCCGCGATGGACATGGTCCGCAGTGACAACCGATGGGCTGCGCTGTCGACTGGCTCCTTGACGTATGGCCGGTGAATCAAGAGTTGAGACATGTTGTACGACATGTGCAGGAAGATAACCTGGGGGGAACTAGTGCCCTTCTGAAGTTGGATGCGAGGGTCCAGTTGACGGTAAAATGACAACAACTGCTCACGTGCCTCGAGAAGCAGATTGAAGCGTTCAGGCTCGTCAAGTTTGTTGAATCCAAAGGCATAACTGTGGGCGAGGTTTAGCTGGTCGCCGTAAGCAAGACAAGAAAACAGATTTCCGGCATGACATACATTCTATCCATGTACTGGTCGTGTATGAACCATAGCCTGCAGTGATGGTCAAAGACTATCTCATCTTGCGAGGGATCTGGAGTCGCAGTGGCGAACGTCAATGCCTGAACTCGTTTCCACGGTATGATGCAGTTTCGGCCCATCATTGATGTAGCAATTCTTTACCGTTGTCAGCTCAAGTCCAACGGGTGGCGTGTCATGAATTGCATATGTCTCACCTGTCTAAAAGCAGCGTACTCCAGAGCACTCGTATGCGCAGAGGCTGCGAACTCGGAGCTCTCACCCCAGCTGTCTCGCGCGTGCCGCTTTTGTCCAGGTTTTCTAGTGAGCTGACCGTGAGCCCAAGGTGTAGCGCCAAGCTCGCGGCCATTGCTGGAGGGAGATTGTTAGGGATTGTGGCAGCTTCAGGCGCGATTGAGGACACTTACAGTTATACATCCAGGCCATATTCTCGTTATCCAGTCCTAATTCTCGCCAGCAGAGAATTGACAAGGCCTGTACTGTCTCTACACTTGGCCTCTCGCGATAAATCTGAAGAATGGTAGACTCTGCGTTGTGGGCCATTTTGTCACCAAGGGATTTGCTTTCCGAGTCATCCGAGAAGAGTGCGCCAGCTGCCAGAATCGTGCAAGTGAGAATATCCACGGTGTTGAAATGTGGATTGTCTTCGAGGCTTCCGAGTCTGGTCTGGTCAACGAATTGGTGAACAGGATTCACAAATGCGGTGAAGAGCGAAACAAGGTGCCTAGCGACCCGAGATGTGTTGGGATCCAGCCTCAATGTTACCGGCTCCTGTATGTGATCATCGTCGGCGTCTGTCTTTCGCTTCACTTCCCCTCGAGGAGGATGTGAGACTGGGAAGCAAAAGTTGCCCGAGGGTCCGATGAAGGTGGTCTCGCCACTCTCATCGATCCTCAGCCGCCAAGTACGATCGCTAATATCGTGGATTGCCGGCGAGTCCCCCGTGTAATCAATTTCCTCCGAGATCTGCTGGATTTTAGTGTCTAGTTGGGATGGGGCATTTTCGGTATCATGTGTTTCCTCCAAAATATCGCAAATATGTTTCGGTATCGTCGAATCAGTGACGAGGTTTCCTAGTCGGCGTACTTCCGCCTTTAGAGCTTCTGCCTGGGCCTCCAGGGTCGCAATGTAGTCTGGGTCAAGCTTTCTCCTGGTTGGGACCCCTAGTCAGTTAAAGTTCTGGGAGTCTCTGGGTGTTTAACCGCTGAGAGATGTGGAGACGGAAGGGATGTGGGGGGTCATCATGCAGCATACTTCTTTGGTTTATCCACGACATAATTGCAGTCTGTATCTTTCACCAAACACCATGAACACTTGGGCATTGCTCCATCGCACTACGTGTGACAGCTCAGTTCACAGGTCTCGCGGGTATGGATGAAAGGATGCGGAGTTATCACCTTCCGCTTACGCTTGCGACAGACCTCGCAGGCCATTGCGACTCTTGCTCGTGTGTTATCGGTGTCCATTGTAGGATCGCCGAAGGCCCAGATATGAGAACCCCTAGGTAACTCCTCAGGGCTATGTTGTGAACCGAGTTGCTCTCGACGCGCGTGGTTCGCATTGCCCTGGCGGACCGCAGCCTGTCCGGAGGTCCTCAAAACCGCAGGTCCATCTCGGCAAGGATCTTGACAGTCAGGCGAGTGGGCTGCCGACGAATCCGAGGGCGCAAAAGCCTGAACATGATGGGCTTGATGCAAGCAATCAGTCTCAACAGGATCCGATAATTAAGGTAACAGACGACGGGGACAGCGGAAAGGCAGAGGTGAACGCACAGCTCAGGCCAACTGAAGTTGTATCATCTGCCAAACGTTTAACCTTGCGCTTATACAAGCTAAAGTGGCACGTATCTTGCCGTTTCTATGAGATGGATCACATAAGAGATTGGGCCGAGCTAGGGGTCCTGATGGATCAACTTACCGCGCAGTTGGTGCAGATCGATTCCCCTGGTCGTACTATCAGAGCCCCAAAAAACACTTGGTCAGATCATGTCATGTCTAGTCGAGTGACGAATTCCCTGCAACGAAGCGGGGCTTTACCAATGCATCGGACCTTGCGCAATCGGCAGAGATCACATGAGCTGGCCGTCTTGGGCTGCAGGTGATGAGATACCGCAGATTTCTTCATGGTGTATGGGTCGAGACGGCGTGGGGGCTGACTCCTTTACTTGGTTTTTCAAGGTGGTGTTCCATGAGTCGGTGTGGACGACAGACACCAAGCGGAATGAGACGTCCATGTGGAAGAGAGATGGGGGGCCAGTCGGACTTGATCGTTTGACCTTCCGATAGGTGTTTAGAAAAGATGGGGGAGAAAGACAAATCTCGCTAAGATAGGTTCGACTGCTACAGCGTGGTGTCAAGTTCCCATGGTTTCTAGCTATTCCATGATATGGTGATTGAGGAGTTGTCCGAGCGATCCGGGTTGAGACTGTCCTTCGCTCTGGTTCCAAGACTCGAGCACGGTCCGAGCTCCGAACACCGAGCACCGAGCACCGAAAACTACTTTTGAGTTGACCTTTAGCCCAAGGCCGCTAGAAGGCCATTAGTTAGTTGTTCTACCTGGTTGTTCAATATCACCCGCGTTGTCCCTTGTCGAGTAACACGTCCGTCATCAATAAGCTTTTCAGTGTAAAGCAACTAGTTTTGCCTGCACCCGAGTGGGAAGCCCTCGTTACCAAATCGCCCGAGGTTGCCAAACCTGGCTTCGAAGTCGACCTTATATCTGATCCCGTTGAGCTGCAGCAGAAGTCCAACGCCCAGCGGGAGGCGATGGCCTTGAAGATTTACAGCCAACTAGGCCTGGACAAGGCGGTCAAATACGTCGACTACAACATTGCTACCAGAGATGAGCAGCGTATTCCACTCAGAGCCTACCGGCCGGTTGGAAGCTCAGATGGCAAGCCCTCGCCGGCATTGGTGTATTTCCACGGCGGTGGTATGCTCATCGGCTCCCTGGATGGAGAGGTTGCCCTGGCCTCACTCCTGGCAAACGCCCTGGGAACCACCGTTCTCCATGTGTGCTATCGCCATACACCCCAATACAAGCACCCAACTCAGCATGAGGATTCCTGGGACGGGCTAGAATGGATCTTGGCGCACGCTGAACAACTACATATTGATCCCGCACAAGTCTCCGTGGGCGGTGTCTCCGCAGGTGCCACTCTGGCGGCCTCGATCACGCTTGCAGAGACACGCATGGCCATTAAAGAGAATCGGCCTCAACGCATCAGGGGACAGGTGCTTGTGGTTCCATGGCTGGTGATGAGCAACGAGTATCCGTTTGAGCTCGTCACAAGCCGCGAGAAATCGTCCAGAGTGCAGACCTCCCTCAATGCCACACTTCCAGAGCAAAGGCTCGCGCTATTCACCAAATTATACGATGCTCTTGACCCAAAAGATTCATTGCACAACTTTCTCTTCACCGATCCCAAACTGCTCTCCAATCTTCCCAAGACTGCTATCATCGTCCATGGTGGAGATATCCTCAGAGACGAAGGACTTTTTTATGCTCAGAAACTAGAGGAGCTCGGGTGCGTTTTTCTCTTCAGTCATTCGAAATATCTTGTGGTATCGGGCTTGCTAACAATCTTGCAGCGTGCCAACAAAGGTGCACATCTTCAAGGCGCTACCCCATGCATTTCGGATATTTCCTGGCCTCCCTCAAAACAAGAGGTGCGATGAACTATTTGCCGAAAGTGTGCTCTGGACACTGGGGAAAAGCGAATCGGGTACTTCTCCTGGTCAATGGGTTGATGAGTAAGCTATCCTTTATGATCGGTCATTTATCGAGGTATCATGTCGAGGTTGGTATCACCGTCTTCGAACTTGGACAAGGATTCTAGATGTAAAGTCGCTTGCGGTATGTCTAGATACACTATGCGAGTGAAATTTGGGCGCCAACACGGTCCTACACGCTCGCACGCTGACTTTTACACCGTGCCATCTCAGGTGACAACCCTGACACTTATCGATCCAATGAGGCTAGGGCCTCCTTGACGGTGGCTCGACTGTAGTGGAGTAGATCAAGGCCATCGAGGGGAAATCTGAATCATTCCTGCTAGGCTCGAGATTTGACCATCAGTGGTTTGACAGCGCAAGGACGCACAAGTAATCGGGGCAGTGCGGGTGCTGAAACTTAAGCCAAAGTAATTGGGCGGCTGGATTGCTCTTTAGTGTTAACCACGACTGAGGCCCTGGTATCTAAACCAGACTCGGATAGCAATTATCACAGTTGTTGTATTCACAAGTCACTGCTGCAATCTCTCAAAGTGTTCCAGAGACAAGCGCATGAACCAGGCGAAGCGGCACGGTAAACTTTGGCTAAATGCGCGCCTTATGAGGATATGATTGTAGCTGCAACATTCAGCGTCGAACTACACGTCATCCATTGTGCTCTCTATTGCTATACCAAGGGACGCAGTTGGGTTTCTGTTGCATAGCCATAGCCATAGTGCCTAGACACAAACGGATCTCGCCATGCCAAACTGGTATAAGAACAAGTTAGATAGAGATTGCTTGAAGCAGTGTGCTGACCAAAACTATTGTAATCGGCTCTTTTGAATAGTGCATATTTGTACCGCGTGAAGGCCCCCAGGTATTGGAATCAGGACTGAGGTGAGATGGACATGACGTCTACTCTCTCCGAGGTTGAAAGAAAGAGCAACATGTTGTATGTGAAATCACCTTGACCCTTCAAAGGCCATGTATAGTCTTTGAAGCTTTCCCCAGAAACCGTGCCTTCTGCTACAACAAATCCATCGAGTGTCCCATTTCTAATAATGATGTGCGCATCACTGCCTTTGGTACGCGCTCGAATGCCAACGTTAGGTTGGCTCTTGATGGTCCTTTGAAAGACGTTGCCGCTATACGTGACGGTGGTTTTAGCTCCGAGGCTCCCATAGTAGCCTTTATCATGGGCAACCTTCTTTGCCGATCCTTCAGTGACATGGAGGAAGGCACCTCCTTCTGTCGGCTTTGGGCCATAAACGATGTCGGCCACAGCATCATCACCCCAGAAAGCATTCTCGTAGGCTATCAAGTGTTAGAAAGACTCCTTCCTGATCATTCTTGACTTGCCTGGCCCGGAATATTCCAGGAAACGTTTCACCGAGTTTAGCTGAGCGGGTGAAAGACCCCCATGGATGGAGTAGAAGTAGTAGGGAGGTGCGAGAAAGGTGTCTGGCTTGTCTCGTCCTGTAAGCCTTCCGCGGTACAGAGGAGAAATCTCTAAATAATTTCTACCATTCTCGACGTTGTATAGAGGTTGGTAGGGGACATTCTTGCCCACGTTGTAGTTGATCCAATATAGCATGGCGCGCTTCAACGGCATATTGTTCCCCCACTCGTAGAGGTTCGCATACCGATCACCGACCTGGCCTTGGATATTGAGTGTTTCGGCCATGAGCGACATGCCGGTCACAAAAAGTGCCGCATGCGCCTGGTCCCGCCCGCTCTCCATGAGCTGGTCCGTCTTATTGTTTACATAGCGGTTCAAAGCCCAGTCATCGTTCGGATGTTGAGAGCGACCGTAAGTGGCACGTTCAATGACGCGATCGTAAACCTCGGCGTCTTCAGAAAAGACAGCCAGGCCGAGGAGGCCTAGATTCGAAAGGATTCCCTGGTTTCCAAACATGGTATCCTGGTCCAAGCCGAGTGAGAAGTTGTCAAATTGTCTCCAGTCAGAGCTGATGCGTTGATACATGGCAACGTAATCGCGAGTGTCCTTATCAGACCAGCCGGAGCCTGAAGCGGTACGGAGTATCTCTGCGGCTGCTGACATGTGATGCATTCCGGTCCCGCCATAAATGTAGTCGCGAAGAACGTTCAGCTCTTTTGCCCATGCCCTAATGATGGATATACTTCGTTCGAGCCATAGGTCCTTGCCGGTGGCAAACCACGCAACCGCCGAATAGTACGCCGAGCGTCCATCATCGTGGATGAAGTGGTGAGTTTGGTTGGCTGGTTCCCTGGCGATCCAGTCAAGAGGACCGCGCATCTGATAGTTTGACTGGAAGACGGCAAGATCATCCACAGACTGCCAAGCTGATACCCAGGGCTCCTTTTCCAGCGATTTCAGTCGCTGGATCCGTTGCAGGTCGGAGCATGAGTGCAGCACGCCAGGGTGCGTGAATCCAGCTTTGCTAATCGTTTCTGAACAGGTAGGCAAAGCCAGGGCACCTGAGAATGCAAGGAGGGCAAGAAAGAGCATCTTGCAGGTGTAGGAACTAAGCAGAGAATAATGAATGGCTTGAGTTTGTCAAAGCTACCAGTTAAAACGGCGGGTTGATGTATGTCCGGGTGTGCACAAGTTTCGGTCCGCGGGCCGTCCCTTCTCCCGTCTTCCAACTACGGAGGAAGACTCGGGATGAGAGATTAAATGGTTATGGTAGATTGAACGACCCGAGACATGGGTTGATGGCTGATGCGGAGAAGACTCCGGGCCGTCAACGAAAGATCTGCATGAACCTTCTGCTTGTGGGATGTGATGTTACACTCGACCAAGCGGGAATTCTCTCTTCTCGGGCTAAGTCTCGGGCAACAGCCAGACCACGAACAGCAGAACTTGGAGTTTGCCACGGTCTTTACAACTCTTGACTTCTTTTCTAGCAAGTTATTAAAGCCGTCTTTCCCAGAACTGATCTCATACACTGCAAATTGGCTTAATCGGCGTTTGTTCAAGGTCACACTAGCCTGGAGTGAAGACGATCATGGCCCTATCGGTTCTTTGGCTGGCAGCCTTGATTGGGTTGGCAGTAGGCCTCGATTTGCGAGGGTACACCTTCACTCATCATCCAGATCTCACACAGAGAGCCGCAGTACAGAAGATTGTAAGTCCCCCCTTTTTCTGCGCTCTACGGTTGTTTTTCTATATCGAAAAGGGAAGGAGTATAAAAATTCGACCTTGGCTGACGATACCTACCCACAAGGTCTCATGGGACGAAAGGTCTCTTTTCATCAATGGGGAGCGAGTCGTTCTATTCAGCGGCGAAATCCACCCGTTTAGGTGAGGCAGTCCGCTGAGTTCCCCCATTAAGTTCTCTCTTGACTCTCAGACTAGGTTGCCCGTTCCAACCCTGTGGCTGGATTTATTCCAAAAGCTCAAAGCAGCGGGCTTCAACTGTGTTTCCTTTTACACGGATTGGGCTCTTCTTGAGGCAAAACGGGGACATTACATAGCGGACGGTATCTTTGACATAAACCCTTTCTTTGACGCAGCGAAGCAGACTGGAATCTACCTCATCGCCCGCCCAGGTCCATACATCAATGCTGAGGTATCTGGAGGCGGTTTTCCTGGCTGGATGCAACGTGTCGAAAGCCCTTTCCGCGCTAATAATCCGAAATATCTTGAAGCGACAGACAAGTACGAGCTTTTATCCTTTCTTGTTACCTTTATTCCCTTCGTCTCGGCACCTCTTCTGACATGAGTTCCCATCAAGTTACATGAGAAACATGGCCAGGACCATAGCTCAAGCACAAATCACCAATGGAGGCCCCATCATCCTCTTTCAACCTGAGAACGAGTACAGTCTGGTGCGGAACAACCAACTCTTTCCAGACGGAAATTACATGCAATACGTCATCAACCAAGCTCGCGACAACGGCATATTAGTGCCAATCATTAGTAATGATGCCCATCCGAGCGGCCATAATGCTCCAGGGACTGGTCCTGGCGAGGTGGACATTTATGGCTACGATGCATACCCGTAGGTCATGCTCCCTCACTCTTGGCCAGTGGCTTACTAGGACCTCAGTCTAGGTTTCAATTGCGTAAGAGAGCCCCAGCCGGTTCTAGCGCATGAACTGCATGAACTTTGCTTGCAACAGAAGCTGACACTGCCCATCAGGCGCGACCGGAGGATTGGCCCGCTGGTAAATTACCGACCAACTGGGCAGATCTTCACCTCCAGCAAAGCCCAAACACACCATTCTCTATCCTCGAGGTAGGTCAAGCCCTCTTTCTACGTATGTCTTGAAACATGTGAACTGGTTTCTTGTAGTTCCAAGGTGGCTCCTACGATATTTGGGGCGGGAATGGATACGAAAAGTGTGCAGAACTTCTCAACCAGGAGTTCACGAGAGTTTTCAACAAGAACAACATCGCTTTCGGAATCAACATCCTCAATATGTACATGGTGAGTAGCTGTGCTAACTAGGGTAGCTTGTGACACTCATTCTTTACAGGCCTTTGGTGGCACCAACTGGGGGAACTTGGGTTACCCGAGGGGCTACACTTCTTATGATTATGGTGCAACTATCGCTGAAGACCGCACAATCACTCGCAAAAAGTACGGCGAGGCCAAGCTTTTGGGGTACTTCTTCTCCTCTGTCCCGGCCTACAGGGAAGCTGTGCCGCGAAGGGCAACAACAGAACTGACGACCACTGCCGACCTGACCGTCACGCCGCTCTCTGCCAATGAGACTGGATTCTGGGTGCTGCGTCATACCGACTACTCTCAGCGGAAGAAGACAGAGTATAAAATCACTCTTCCCACAAGGGCGGGTAACATAACGATTCCGCAGCTAGTTGAGAAGTTGACCTTGAATGGTCGGGATTCCAAGATTCTCACCACCGACTTACAGCTGAGGGGTAACACCAATCTTCGATACTCAAGTGCCGAGGTCCTTACCATCACGGAAACGGATGGCCGGCAAGTCCTCGTGTTGTATGGCCGAGCTGAGGAGCGTCACGAGTGCGCCATTGATATCCCGCGCAACGCAAAAATCTATGAGCATCCTGAAGGTGCTAGGTCATCCATCAAAACCAAGAGGCAAGGTGGCTCTCTTGTCGTCGCTTGGGATGCAGCAAAGGACCGTTCAATTGTTGACGTTGGAAGCACACGGCTGGTTCTGCTTGGTAAGTCATAGAGCTACGATGCAGTCTGTTTATGGTCCATTGACATTGTCGCGTTAGGGAAGGATTCGGCCTACGACTACTGGGTCGTTGACTTGCAAAACTCTGGCCCGAAACAAAAGATCATCATCAAGGGGCCATACTTGGTTCGGAGTGTACGCGTGCAGGGTAACAGACTCGACATCTCGGCAGACTTCAACCAGACGACCACTCTAGAAGTATTCGCCGTGCCCGCTCAAGTCAAGAATCTATTCATCAACAACAAGAAGTTCAAGCACTCGGAACCCATCAAGGGCGTTTGGTCAACGAATGTCTCGTTCGAGGCGCCGCGTATCAGTCTTCCTGACTTTTCCACCAGCAGCTGGAAATTCATTGACAGCCTACCAGAGGTGAAACCCGAGTATGACGACGCTAGATGGCCCAAGGCGGATTTGCGAGACTCGCACAATGACTATCGCGCTCTCTCAACGCCAAGTTCTCTGTATGCCGGGGATTACGGCTTTCATGCGGGCCTTCTGATTTATCGGGGACATTTTGTTTCCTCAGGCAATGAAACAGGATTGGAAATCTGGAATCAGGGAGGGTGGGCTTTTTCCAGCTCCGTGTGGCTGAATGGCACTTACCTTGGGTCGTCCAAGGTCAACGCTACAAGGCCTGACGCTAACACGACGTACGAATTCCCCCGGTTGGATCAAGGCCGCGGATACACTCTCACTATTCTTCAAGACAACCAAGGATATGAGCTTAACCCTTGGGTCGGCGACGACGAAATGAAGCATCCACGAGGGATTTTGAACTACACCCTTCAGCAACGGGAACAAGAAGCAATAAGCTGGAGAATTACCGGGAATCTTGGCGGAGAAGACTACCAGGATCGTGTCCGTGGGCCATTGAACGAGGGCGGTAGCTTCGTTGAGAGAAATGGCTTTCACCAGCCCGGACCACCGACTAAGGAGCGCTCATGGAGTAAACGGAATCCAATTACAAAGGGCCTTTCTGGACCGGGCCTTGGGTATTTCACCACATCCTTCGATCTGAACCTTCCCCAAGGGTGGGATGTGCCACTCTTCTTTTCGTTCGCCAACGAGACAGTTCCTACGCCATCCTATCGTGCGCAGTTGTTTGTCAACGGGTACAATTTTGGTCGTTATATCAATGAAGTGGGCCCTCAGAGGTCTTTTCATGTACCTGAAGGTGTTTTGAATCATCAGGGCGAGAACTGGCTGGGAATTCTAATCTGGTGCCAGGAGCCAGACGGTGTGAAATTGGATGGTCTCACGTTGGAATACAAAATGCCAGTTCGTTCTGCTATGGAGAAGGTCAAGCCCATTTCTCAGCCAGGGTGGAGGAAGAGAAAGAATGCCTATTAGTTTTAGAAGTAGTATAACGCAAATTTCTATTTGTTACTCTAGCATATTTTTAAACGGTCTAGGTCTAATGGCATCAGGAGTGAAAAATGTCTTGATATTTTTTTCAGATTGATACTACCTGGTGATATGAATTATGGAACAAACGCGAGATACCCTGGTCTGGTCCTCTAACAACCCCACCAATCAGCGCGCAGTCTCAACAGTTATCATAGTGGGGCAAAATGTTTTGAAACCGCCTCCTTAATTTTGGCTATCACACCTTCGCAGGGGATGGATAGACTATTACTCCGTCCATGTCCGGTACCCGAACGCGTAAAAGAAACAAGACATGCTCCTAACTTTCTTTTCTTTCTCTACATTCATTCACCTCACTTCACTCCTTTGACCGTTTTGTCTGCATTTTTCTTTTATTCCTCTTCATTGTCATTCATTACAATTCGCCGCTTTCATCTTCATTTTGACCTCATCAGACATGCGCCCCTTCATTCTACTTACCGGTCTCACCACCATCGTCCATGCCGGTCCTTGCCGACCCCAGATTAGCAGGGCATCCGAAGTCCTGGTACAGTACTTCAAGCAAACTTCCAACCTATTCAATTATGGTGTGGCCACTAATTCTTGGCCATCGTCGCAGACTATATCGTTCACGGCTGCGGTTTCTACCGCTATTCCTGTTTCGTCTATTACTACTACTGTTTCAGGCTTGCCTGCCCCTTCTACCTCGACCTGGTCCGCCAAGCCTGATACTACCTCGACCCTAATCGTCCAGCCGGCGTATGGAAGCAACGTGGATACTGCCGATGGTTTGCCTGCAGTCAGTCAGGTCCCAGGCCCATTGGCTGATCGCAACGACAATAAACCCGCCGACTTCAAAGTGACTGGCAACTGGATCGCTCCATTTCACGGTTCCATCGGCGGTGACTATATTATGGTCAGTCACGCCGTCTCACAGCTGCTATGAAACTAATCGGGTTGCTAGATGTGGACGGGTTCCAACGTCACACTGTCAGGTTTGGGCTACTTCAAAGTCCGCTGGGAAGTTGCTTGGTTCAACTCGGTTGGCCAGATCCGACCCCCAACATGGGTAGGGCTGGAAGGCAAACTGTTCCACGTTGCATCTGGAGGCGGCCATCGTATGGATGATGAACGCAAATCCGCCGACTGCACCTGGGCGGGTTGTGACCAATGTACTTGGATGGGCTGTATCGACCGCCCTGACAAGAAGGATAGTCTTCCAGATGGCATGCAGCAAATGTGGCAGAACGAGTTCTACTTTCTCAACGGGACTGTGACGCTGAGAAATAACGAAGGCCCAGTTGACTATAATCTTGCTGTGACGCCGGTCAAATGGGAGCAGGTTTACACTGACATCCACGCTGGACCGGAGAGCGGCGCTATTCGATACGGCAAATCGCGGGATCCTACTGGCGATGACTGTATGAGGCTGCCTCTCCTTTGACCTTCTAGATGCTTAACTAACTGCTTTCGCTTAGTGACACCAGTTCCGCAGTATGCTACGTACAATATCACTAACGATACTATCTCCCAACGATCCGAACTTGTTCTGTCCTAGTGTGCTGGACTACATAGCTCATAATGGGATTGTGGAAAGTGAACATCACATCTCCTTCGGTTTAATATTAGTAGATGGCTACGTCTTTTAATGCATTTTCTTTCTAGCTATGTATTAGATATTAAGTTTGGCAATATTTGTTTGCTATTTTGAAAGCCATTAAGTTAGTAGAAAAGTGTCCTAAGCCATTTTGGGCCACAGGGCAATCTCTTTATAGGGTACCTATGAGCGTAAGCCAACGACGTCGATTGGAAATGAGTTTGACGTTGAGTGGGATTATTCTTTCCGTGCGTGGTGCCTCCCTTGGCTGCACCCAACTTGAGCGCCCAGGCAACCATGGACAAATTGGTCTACGATCAGCAACGTGGTCTAGCAAGGGGTTCGTAGAGGGAGCATTGCCAAAGAAAAGGCATACACGGAATAACTTGGCTGCAAGGGGTAGCTTAATTTGGGATATCTTGATAGATAGGCCGTCTTAAATAGTTCTACCACTAGGATAAGATATTAATATGATGCTAAGATAGCTAGCTAGGAGATCTAAGCATCTTAAGGCATATAGGCCAGGCAATATAGCCCTTAGGCATGCTAAGATATCAATCTATATCTACTCTTATAGTCTTTAAGCCAGGCATAACCATAGAAGATATAACTTTAATATTCAAAAGATATATATATTATAGTCTTCTGGTATTAGATCGTATATTCAGCGCAGTTGGTTACTTAAAATTGACTTATTTGGCGTATTTTGGCCCAACCACTAGTAGAAATCAAGTGCTTATGAAGGTTCTCCAAATGACGAGCTGCCGTGGCCCCCTTAAATCGTATGCGAGACTAGATCTGCATTGACACCCTTCATAGAGGCTGGCGAGCAGGAGGCTAATGTTGAGATTGGAGGGCATCGGGTCGGCGACTAGGGGTATTTCGCTGCCCTAGCCATCTCCAAGGCCCCAAGAGCGATGCCAAGATCTTGAAGTAGGAGATATTCGAGTCGGTGCTGACCATCTTGACCTTCTGAAGAATAAGCTTTTA
The DNA here is from genome assembly GCF_023522795.1 of Fusarium solani. Lineage (NCBI taxonomy): Eukaryota > Fungi > Ascomycota > Sordariomycetes > Hypocreales > Nectriaceae > Fusarium > Fusarium solani. The sequence goes on from NW_027072157.1 coordinate 101,752, forward strand.
AGTTGGCCAACGACACGGAATACGGATCTTTCTGGGTTATGGCAAAGCTAGTTAACTGATTCCAAGCCTTCGTCCGGACGGAGTCCCTCTCCCGGGTCTTGAGGCTCTCCCAGGGGCTTGAAGAAGGCGTTATCGTCCTCAACGGCGTCATGAGCGGCGTTCCTTTCATGCCGTTTGGTGGCTTCCAGCAGAGTGGCAACGGTTTGGAGTCAGGCTACCAGGGAGTTATGGAGTACGTTTGGACAAAGACTACTGGGATTTCTATTGAGTAAAACATACTGATTTTGGGCGGATTAAGGGAAGGAGTGGCCACTATTCACATGGTTCAATTTGGGTGACACATGATCTGGGGTTACACATCTTGACTCTAGAAAACCTAAGCTATCCAATTTACCTTCCCATCATAAAAGCCATGAAAAGAGCGTTATTATAGAGACCAACGATCCATCAAGGTCTAAGCCTCTATCCACCATCGTTGTCATCTGAAGGCACCACCATTTCCTTGAATCCAACACCCAGCAAGAGATCTCAGATATATCTAGCTTCTAGGCAGAAAATCGAATAGCCCTGGCTCTGTTGTTGTTGTTGTTGCTATTGGAGGAACCGTTGTCTCCTTCCTCATCTTCCTCATCCTCTTCATCCTCTTCATCATCATTGTTGGCTGAAGCACCGTTGTTGACTGCAGCGTTATCGTTAGCCGCACCATTGTTGGCTGAAGCATCGTCATTAACGACAGCATTGTTGTTGGCAGCACCGTTGTTGTTGGCAGCACCGTTGTTGTTGGCAGCACCGTTGTTGTTGGCAGCACCGTTGTTGTTGGCAGCACCGTTGTTAACGGCATCACTAGTGGCGTTGTTCGCACCTCCAGCGTTGCCACCTGCCATCTGAACAGGGACAACACCGCCAAAGGGACCAGCGCGAGCAGGGTTCTGGCAGCGGACAAGGCAAACATTGTTCTGGCCGGCAACAGTGCCAGTGCACTCCTGACCAGCGGGGATAGACGCGACGAGGGGAAAGTCCGAGGCCTCGCCATCACGGTTGCGGCCTCGCTCGTTGCCTTCAACGTTCTGCGTGACGGTGATGTCGGTCCAGCTCTGGCCAGTGCCATCATCGTTGATCATACAAGTATAAGGCCCAGCGCCGTCGCTGTTGACCTGGTGCAGCGTCATGGTGAGCTCGCCGCCCTGCGTGACCTGGGGTAGATCATCATTAGTCTCAGCTAGGATGGCTGAGGTACCAGCCTCGACATCGTTGTCACCCCCGCCAAGAGTCTCGCCGACGGTCTCGGCCGAGTCACCGCGGAAGCGGGTGGCATCCTGCTGGAAGGGCCGGCGGCGCGTACCGTCACGGGGCGTAGTGTTGTCGACGCCCAGGGCCATACCCGAGCCGCCGGAGTCACCAACCGCGTTGGTGATGACGCTATGGCCGGCGGTGAGCTGAGCCAGGGCGAGGAGGGTCCAGGTGATGGCGGTCTTGACGGAAGCCATGTTGATTTTGACTATTGATAGTGTTGAAGTTTGTAAAGAAGTAATATTAAAGGATTGGCAAATGCAGACCTGTCCGGCAGGGAAGAAGAGTAGCTTGGTAAGAGACTGGAAAGAGACGTAAGGCTGATGAGGGTGAGCTGGATAATTCACCGAGAACCAGCCCATGATTTATATTCCATCGAAATCGCAACCACAACCACTTTTAGACACAAGCTCACCGCACCAAGACACCTGAAGCCATCGCCAAGCTCTCCAGCCTCAGAATCCAACCCCATGAGGCAGTGTTCCTCCACCGTCAAAGCGCCCTCCCCTCATGTGTGAGGGTGCATTCGTGCTTCGCCACAGTGGATGAGGTTATCAACATTGGCTACGGAAGCTGTGAGGGCTGAAGTCAAACGAAACGCTACTCTGCGCGGCCAATCGCGACTGAATGCTGACGCGACGCTGACCGTTTCGAACTGGGTTTGAGTAACAGGTTGTTTCCGGAACTTTGACGATCCTGGGTGGACGGACCCCTCATGGGTCTTGGCACGGCCCGAACTAACCGACAGAACCTTCTCTGCACTTGTCTGTAAAAATTTTTGTTGCTTTTGTTCCCCAGGTCTGAATGTTGAGCTGCTGCTCAGTCAGGAGCTAGCCAGGTGCCCAATGATACGACTTGGCTTGGTTTCAAGCTACGTCTGGGTTTGCGGCCTGAGTCTGTGAGAGTTGTTCCCCTCACGGGGGCCTATACCACCTTTTAAGTCTCTTGTTCTTCTCTATCATTCGTTCATTGGTGTAGTCGATTGATTTCGGGTATCCAATCGCCATCTTGGGATGTGATAGCTACCCACAGCATCCTTCTCAGATTTCTAAGAAGCCAGTCGGAAAACACTGCCACTTGTGGCCGGTGCTACTATGCAATCGGGCACTACTCAATCTCGGGATCAACAATGTCTGATAGATCTTTGCAATAACCTTAATCTCTACGAATTAAGCAACTACTAGACCCTACTTGACTTTCTTGCTGTCACAAAGCAGTCCATGTCGTCCTGCTTCGCAAACCAAAAGTTGGATACGCTCCATGGCTTCTCGGGATGAACAAGCTGAAAGTCAAAATGCCTCAAAATCTCGGGGAGCAGCTTTGACATCTCCATCAACGAGATATTCTTTCCCAGACAGACACGTGACCCAGTGCCGAATTGGACCATGTACCGATCCATCTCCTTGGCCTTCTCCTCATTCTCCAGCCACCGCTCCGGTCTGAAGACCTCGGCGTCGTCCCCGAAGATCGACGTGTTCCGGTGAATCACGTATGGATTAATGCCGACCTCGGTCCCCGCTGGGATATAAACCGAGCCGATTTGGAGGCCCGATTCTGGAACGTAGCGAGGGAGACTCCATTGGACTGATGGGTGCACCCTCATGGCCTCCTTCATAACCTGCGAGACATCAGTAACGGCAAACTTGATGCAGTAAGATTAAGGAAGCCTACTGCTTGAAGATATGGCATTTTACAGGCTTCGCCAAACGTCACTGGATCGCTGACTTTCCCCTCAGCGCTGAACGTGTCGATCTCATCTTGAAGCCGATGATATGCTCGCGGACTCTTGAGAAGGAAGTAAATAATGGCCCGCAGACTGATGGCCGTCGTATCACTTCCAGCAGCGACGTTGGCAAAGCAGCTGCGCCAGATGGTGGACTCTTCACGTCCCATTTTTTGCAACCTGGAGACGAAGTCAATCTGGCCTTGGGCGCCACGCTCCAGTCGGTCCTGGATTTGACTGCCCACAAATTCGTTGAAGACACCTATCCCGGGAGGGTACGCAAGGCCGAGTTTTGAGAGCAGCGTGTTGACAAGGTAGTAGAGCGGCCAGAACTCGGGCATGACTGTAAAGAGTGCGCCGTGGATGAGATAGCGTTCGAGTTTTGAGATGCAGCCTTGAACGTCTTTGCCCTCTTGCATGAACCCGAAAGGCCTCGAGAAGGTGATTTGCCCAATGACCTGGCGTTGGAGTTAGATGGAGCACTACTCATGGGATTCGTTATTCACTGACATCAAAAGCGTAGAACTGCAGCCACTTTGCAATATCAAGAGGCTTGCGCTGACCAGCTAGGCTCTGAAACTGATCACACATGGTCTCCACACACTTATCCACCATAGGCTCCAACTCGACGAGAGAAGTCATGCTGTATGCAGAAGCGATCTCCCGGCGGTGGTGGGTATGACGCGCAACATTTGGGTCGGTAAACAGATCATCGTTATCCTTGGTACCGAACGGGATGTAGAACTTGGTCTTGCGGAAGTTTGAGGAGTGGCCGTAGATGGTTTTGATAGCAGAAGGATCAGATATCAACACCTCGTTGGGGCTGATTCGCACAACCGGTCCGTATAGAGCGTGCAGTTGCATCTGCACCTTTTCCAATTGGCCGTGGGCGACGCAGTTGAGTTTCCAGAGTCTAGTGAAGCCTGCCAGGAAGGGACCTGGTACGCGGCGAAGTCGAGTTAGATACTTGTTGCTGACGAGGTGGAGCAATAAAACGGAGATGCTAAAGAGAACTGCATGGCTGATCGTGACATGGGCCAGGGCTGAGCGAAGCTGCTCGATTGTATTGGAGCGAAAGGCGGTCATGGCTTCGGAGGTTGGAGATCATGTGGCGATGTTGTTGTGATGGTTTCCACCAGAGTGGAGATCTCGGGAGCATCTATAGGACTCCAAGATCCGGTAATTCCAGATCAAATCCGAGAAATCGGAATTGTCTACACGGAACTGACTCCGGACATGGTGTTAGATGAGTCCATCTCACTCTTGATTGGCCTGCTTTGAGAGTCAATCAAGCGGGATCAGCCACCCCCGCAATCTTGCCCTGTTTAAGAGTTAATCCCCCTGAAAACTCTACCCCAGCCACACACTATGCCCTCGAGTCAACGTGCCTCGCAGTGGTGAAAGGCTTTTGATGACAGCCTGACAGCCACTCTGTGAAGGCAGGAGACTCAGAGGGTTCAACCGTGCTAACAAGACACTTCGGTCCAAGCGGATGGAATAAATGATAGTCCAACCTTAACAGAATCATCCGGAAACCATGAGACAATTCTTGCATTGGCACTAGGCTTGCAATACAGCCTCTTAAGCTTGCATTGGGGTGGTTCTCATCAAACAGCCACATCCCAACTACCTCGGCTCCTACCGCTTGTTGAGGCATTGGGTCACAACAAGCCAAAATGACGGTCAACTTCTACTCCGAGCCAGGTCGTTGGTGCCTTGGCGTGCCAACAAAACTCATGTCTCAAGACGCTTGAGACTGGAGTTATCTCATGGACCAAATATACACACCAAGCGACACCAAACTCAAGAAGAAGATATTATTAGCCCAAGATGCCGGGGCTCAAGACATATGGTTTATCGAGTGTCATGATTCAGATCTCTTTCCCGAAGGTAATTCTTACACCTGTAATCTCACTAGCCTAACTAATCAACAATCATAGGCGGCGGCCAACCGTCGGATCACGGGATCCGAACTAACCTTGATGATTCCAGTCATAAACCCATCCAAGTCAACTCCAAATACGTCGTACGACAATCCCGTCAGTCCCCATAGACGTCTTAACGCCTGGTTTACTGCTGCAACGGCAGTTGCAACAGAGACAAACTTTACAAACAGTGCGACCGGGGAGAAAGTTACGAGGTGTGATCAGGAGTGGTCAGGAGTCGATCAATAGATAGGATGCTGGGTTTTTGATTGATTATTGGTCGTGCTCATGCTTCAATCTGGGCCGATGGCGTCGGGTAATCATTCAACCTTGCATTATTGCCGGCGGTATTGGATTGATGCCCCGTAACGAAGCATATCCATGGGCCGGGACCATAGGGCCCATCAGATCTCCGCCGACGGCGATACCAATACGTAAATCCGAAGGAACTGGCGAGCGAACGAGCGACGAATGAAAAGTTTTACAATGCTGTCGGCGACAACAACTCCGCAGAGAAATGCCAGCATGTCACGGCCATGCCGAAGGCCAGGTGGGGAAGTTCGGCAGATGTTGAGAGGTGGGAATCTCTTGCAAGACTGGCATTATCCCGGAAGTTCTTACCTACTGCAGTGCGTATTCACCCGATGCTCAAGCCAGCCGTCATTCGGACGAATGGGCGACATGTTATCCTGAGGCCACATCAGCATGTGTGCGGGAATTTTCATCGTGTTCCGCACTAAGAACTCTATATTGCTGATCCGTCCTCAGATCGCCCTTAACCTATTCATTTAGTTCTCAAATTGTAACTGGCATGGGACCGGCGGTAAGTAATGCATGGGCCAAGGTCTTATGCCCCCTGAATCAGATTGGAACCAAAGTTGGTATTCGATAATTAACGAAATACCAAATCAACTGGCGGTCAATAGAGGGACGGGCCGTCCCGACCACCCCATAGTTATGGCCTCTAACGATAGAATCCAGCTGGGATGGCCAATAAGTGAGTTTTGACAAGGGCACTCAGACCCATCGTCCAGTCCGGATGTGATGAGTCGATACGGTATCCCCTTGAAATGCGTGAGGTGCGTTTTGCGTACACTAGGCCCCATGAAAATGGCTCAAGTGCGCGGTACTTGATTCCCCACCTATTTTAGCCTATAATCAAAGTTCCGGCTAACCTTTGTGTTCAGCACCTTCTGAGGGGATTCCCAGTTCCCGTATTGTACCAATAGACAAGTGGAGAGCCACGCTCACAAAGACCCAAAATGTACCTTTTGCTGCCAGACTCCCCGTGTTAGTAGATCAAAGAAGAGTCTATAGCTTCTATGGACAGGTACAAAGCAGAGACTGATCGCACTGAAGCTCAGGTAGCTCAACCGACGGGACATGGGCGATCAGTCACTGACAGAAGAGGCATGTACAAGCCTTGGATACGGTACAACATGATATTAACCAAGAAGCAAGCTTATACTCGGCCTTAAAACGATGCAAATGTGGTATTGTGGGTGAACGACATAATTTAGCGAATTTGCTCAAGATTACTGACGTAGAGATTGTATCGCTGCAAGCTAACAGCGACTTTAAAGACCTAGCAGGCTGAATCTCGTGTCAAGTCCGATATCGAGGCAGTTAAACACGATGTGTCGGAAACTCCGATAATGGAGGGGCTATATCTAAGATAGGGATCAGGACGGGCATGAGAGTCCTCTTATCAACTGCCAAGTGATCTCTCCGATGCGCACGAGCCCGTATGTCGCGGCACATGAAATGCTGAAACGTCTCTCAGTATATCTAGTCGTTATAGGTCACACGTAATATTATTCCCGAGAAGCAAGACACTCTTGGTCAGTGGTAGAGGTGATTTGGGCTTCTCGGAGTTTCGTTCTCACTGAGAAAGCTCGATCTCAGTAGTGGAGCTTGCTGCAGGTCTGTTTTGATACACGGTACCTTCATGCATTGATGCGACATTCTTTCCGTATAGGGAGATGATCTGAGGGTAAGGTAGAGCCTGGATTGTGCGAATACACCGAGTCCGTGATCGAGCCTTCAAGCAGGGTCAAGCTTGAAAACAACTCGGATCAAGGAGCATCAAACTAATGTAACGCACATTACAAAAGGGTGTCATTTCCCGCCTCTGAAGTAGTCAACTCACACACACTTCCATTCAAATTGGCTCTTTCCCCATCTATATTACAATATACCATGAACAAACCTCAGCAGACCGTCCTTATCGTTGGCGGCAGTGTCGCCGGTCTCACCCTCGCCAATATGCTCGAGAAGTTTGGCGTGCACTACATTGTGTTGGAAGGATACGATGAGATTGCACCACAAGTTGGCGCGAGTATTGGCCTTTTGTCAAATGGGCTGAGAATTCTTGACTAGTTGGGATGTGCGGATCAAGTCATGTCTTTGATCGACAGGCCTATACGAGATTCATACCTTCGAAACCCGGATGGATCGCTCATCAAGCACTATAGTGGGATTCGTGAGGGCGAAGTCGAAAGATATGACTGACTGCCCCGGTACGACTGTTTCGCTGACACCATTTTCTTTAGATATGGCTACCATACCAGTTTCATCGACAGACAGATGTTCTTGGAGATTTTATACAACAACTTGAAACGAAAAGCGTCGGTGCTATCTGGCCAGAGAGCTGTGTCAGTCAAGATACTCGACCATGGCGTCGAGGTTACAACAAGCATAGGTGAAGTCTACCGGGGTGACGTCCTCATTGGCGCCGATGGAATCCATAGCACTGGGCGAAAAGAGATGTGGCGCATTGGCAATGAGTTGTCTCCTGGTTATTTTCCTGTGGATGAATGGTCGAGTAAGTTTCTTGGTCCCTCAGCTGATATCACCGCGATTGTAATGGTTTTCTGACCAACCTTTCTTTCATCCAGCGGTACCCTGCCATTATCGATGCATTTTTGGCATCTCAAGTCCTATTGAAGCGCTCCTAGGAGGGATACACTATGTGCACAATCACAACCTTTCCTATCTAGTCCTTACGGGGCTGGGCGGGAGGGTGTATTGGTTCCTCTTTGTCAAGCTGCCTGTTCCGCTTTACGGCAATGACATCCCGAGATACACCAAAGATGATGAAGCTCGGCTCGCGCAAGAGCACGCACTTGATCAAGTCACGACGACTGTTCAGTTTGGTCACATCTATGAAGCTAGGACAAGCTCTACACTCACTCCACTCCACGAGCATGTATTTCAGCAGTGGCACTTTAGCCACATCATGACCATTGGCGACGCGGCCCATAAGGTAGGACGCCCAATACCAAAGCTCACGTTGTGTTGTTCTAACCATCGTCGCCGTGAAGTTCCATCCGTTGACTGGATACGGAGGCAATGCTGCCATTGAAACGGCTGCTGCTCTGGTGAATCATTTGCTTTCAAATAGAAATCTGAACTGGAGCGACTCGGAGATAAACGCTGCCTTTAGCGCTGCACAAAATGACCGTCATGATCGCGCGTCATGGCTTGTCGCAGACGCTCACGAGTACCAGCAGAGGCATGCCTTGACGACGCCTCTGTGGAGGATATTGGCGCGGATACTTCCCCTCTTCATCAATGGCGACGCCGTCTTTCACGTCTTAGGGCAAAAGTATGTCGGTGCCAGCCGACTAGACCGTCTTCCTGTTGTGAAGCGACAACATGCAGTCCCATATGACGATGAGCTTCCCGATAAGCCGCTGCGCCCGGTCTGGCTTTTAACTGGCCTTGGAGTGATTACACAGGGAATATTGTATCGAGTATCCAACAAACTATTACTGCCCTTGCAAGTTCCTACCACGTTTGAGGGAGCTCCCCTAAGGGATCACTACACTGGCATAGGATCGGTGGACAAGATTCTGACGGTTCTCGTCTCTGTCTTCGGTGTTTCTCTCGCAGGACACAACAAGGCCAGACTGGTCCAATTGGTGTCTTTTACCCCCCTACTGTTGTCAACCACCCTCGACTGGACCATTGAAGCTTATCGAGCCGGTGCCAAAGGACTCCTAACCTCCCTGTAAGTCACGAATCAAGTATCAAGGAGGCCTCAGAACTGGCTCCTTTTGCCACCAGGCCTGTACAAATGATGATGAACAACCAGCTAACCTCGCTATCAACCAGGCCAACTCTATTTGGGACCGTGTATTAGTTACTGGGCATTGGTCGGATCTCGCCACTGTATCATTTGATCTCTGTATTCGAGCACGCTTTCAGGGGGTCCTTGGACACAGTTATTGGTCATCCAGTTACCAAAGAAGTTGCTGACGCTGTGATTCCTGGCCTAGGCTTTGGCTACATCCTCCCTACTGCCCTCATGTTGGGGCCATTCGAGAATAAGGATACCTGGCAGAAGTTTGTCGTCTTGTGGCAGCCGTTCCCCATTTATGTTGGTGTCCTTGTCGCAGGGGTTTCGACTGTCTTCCGTAGGCAGAAAACCACGGCGACAGTGAGCGGGCTCAAGATGAAACAGCGCCAAGCCAGTGATAGGCCGAGCAAGCAAGACAAGGCCACACAATCAACTCTCAAACTGGTTTACGCGGGTGGAGCGGCAGCAACCGCACTTGTCCATCTCTGGGCCGTGTGTCGCATTCTTTCCAGCTCCGACCTGAGCTTCTCTGCGGTTTTTGGGAATCCCAGCTTCTTCCTCCCTGGGAGTCATGCTTCCACTCCGAAAGACGATGTTCTTCTTTTCTTCCAGAGAGACATGCTCTTGAACGCCGCTACCGTCCTCGCTCATAACGTCTTTCGCATTCTTCATCTGCGAAGCTTGGGGTATGTCACCACTAAGCAGGCAGTGGCGGCTTCTCTTGTTACAGTGGTTGCACAACCGGCCGTTGGACCAGCTGCCGCCCATATCGGTTTCCTGGGCTGGAGGGAGGACGTCTTTACGAAGGTTCAGCGACGGATCAGTGCTTGCAACTAGGGCAATGCGTGTATGTGTATGTAGTTAGACGAAGTTCGAGCCGCCCAGAACAGAGTAAGGCTCTTTGTACATAGGTAATATATGAATGTTTATTTCAACTACCCCCATCTCAATGCATCAACTCAACATCAACCAACAATCGCATTATGGGTGGCCGCGTTAGTCTTGATAGAACTGCCCAGGCGGCGGATGTCGGTTCCATTAGCAAGCCCCTCGAGGACGAAGCTGTCGTTGTGAGTTCGTCGACAGCCAAGCCGAAGACTCGTTCACTCTGGGTGGCATGGCACTACACGTATCAAACTTTTGTTTCAAAATCCAGGCAATGCCCCAAGTACTTGATCACTATGAAGTTCCGTATAGGTAAACTTATGTACAAAGGCTCTCGGCGCACTAGATTCAACCTAGTTGGCAAGCCCCAACCCACCTACTGACAATTCGTCATGCCAACATGAAGCCTAACCTATGAAACCTGGATAGTGTTCCCGCTCGCAGTGCCTATGTTGAGTTGAACAATAGGCCGCTTCTCCCACATCTTCTTCATCTCGCCGCGATCCACGTTATGACTTGATACCCCAAACACACCAGTTGCGAAGATTACTGATTCTGTCGGTGTTTTCGTCTCATTCAGCGTAGCAGACCTGATGTTGTATCTAACGGAAGGAATGAAAGTCCTCTGTGTGATCAAGTTGGTGTTCGGGTCGGCTTCGATCAGCAACGATTCGCCTTTTTGCTTGGTTTCAACCGTAGGGCTAGCGGCAGCTACATCGGGTGTGATGTGCACAGCGCCGCTGGATCCAGCATGGGAAATCATCAGAATGCTCGATGAGTCGGAAAAGCAGCCATTCGTCACGTCGCCAGGGGCATCTTTCGGTACATGGTAGCCGGTGGCGGACAGGGCAGATATTGCGAAAGAGGCATCAACCAGTTGGATTCCCTCTGAACAAGGAACAGTTCTCAAGCAATCGAGGCCCGTTACTTTGTGCGACCGAATATGCCACCCCGGGAAGTGCGGAGTCAATGGGACGAGAATGGTCTCAATCTCCATGCCAAGCTGTTTGAAAGGCCTCCAGACACTGGATATTGCAGGGACCTTGTGTAAGTCTCCATGGGAGCGAACGAAAGCAGTTTGAAGTCTGACATCGAAGGGCCGCCACCGGACTTTCCACGTCTCTCCATCATCCAAGCTGATGGAAAGTGTACTGTCTGGCGCCAGTTGGTGTAGTTCTGGGCCTGAAGGTACACTGAATCCGAATGCGGAGGAGTAGGCGAACTTGCCGTACTTGGCTTCTCTGGCCTTGAATTTTCTGGTCGTCATTTGTCCTGATGATAGGAGGTAGTGGTGTTCATGAGAATTGCAGAGAATATGATGAGCAGGCCAGATAGCCTGAAGAGGGTTTGGATGCCCAACTTGAGGCTGTTTGCTCAGACTCAACTTCGCCATGGGATGGGGCTCCTCTTCGCAGGTCCAGAAAGGGTGGCCTTCAGGCAAGCCAAGGACGATGAAACTCTTCAAACACCAATACACGGACTGTCTTGAGTTGTAGTCCTCGCACAAGTACATATTGGGATAAGCAAACCCAATGGTCATGGTACCATCAGAATTGAAAATCTCCGGTTTCTTTGACCACCATCGTAGGTGCCGCATAAGCATGCCCTTGATGGAACCTAGGCTTCCCACGGGACTAGAGAGCTGGACATCGACGAGAGCGAGGGCTGCCCAGAAAGCTCCGAATGCGAATCGGTAGGTCAAACTGCGGCCAAATGGTATAGCGGCGCCTTGTCTCAGGTTAGATGTTCAGATCAAGCTTAGGAAGATAGCAGTGGGAGGGTTGAGTACCATTGACATCAAAGTACCTCCAATATTGGGAAGCAAACTCGGCTGCTTGTTGTCGATATCTCTGGACCCTTTCTTCATCCCTTTTAGCAAACCGAATGTAGAGCAATTGCGCAAACTGGATGGCGAAACTTCCGGAATAGTAATCTGCTTGTTTTCTCTCGTCCCCCCAGACGCCATCAGAGGACCAGCCCTGGCCGAGGTAGAATTCATCAAGTAATGCAAAGTCCTCATCCACCATATGCGTCACCTCGTGTCTTGGTACTCCAAGAGCCTCGACCAGCGCTAGATTAACGAGAACTCGAAACCACCGCCAGTTGTTACGCGGCATGGAATGATTATTGATCTGCTGCAACCATTTTGTGAGGTTCAGTGTCGACTCTCGACCCAAAAGACGCATCATGGCCCCTGGAACGGTCAACAGCGCAAACGCAATCGACTCCATCTCAACCATGCGTTGGTCAGAAGGCCCGATATCACCCCAATACTCAGAGCTGGAAGGGTCCACGCCAGCTTGGATACCCTGAATCCAGCTGTGAGCCTCACCGATGCTGGGGTTTCCGTCGTCGGATTCGTCGTCTAAAAGAGCTTGAATAGCCCACAAGGGGCGGGCGAACCCCTCCAGTTGGGCGGCAACATCGTCAAAAGCTGGAGCTGTAGAAGGAAACAGCTTGACACGGGCTCTAGCTGGAGATCTGTATGACCCAAGCGGTTGTATGAGGGCGGTGGCTGCTCGGACAAGGTCAGAGCGCTCCCGGAATGGGTTATCAGTGAAGCCAACAAGCCCGGTCATGGCAGTACAATGTAGGGAAGCCGAGGAAGATACTTAGAAGAGTAGCAAAGAATAAGTTTATCACTCCAAGGTGGCAAAGGAATCATCAAAAATAATCATGAAGCACGGGTGAAGTCATTCGGGGCTCGGGCTATGTCTGTCCGAGCCACTGACGTGGTGTTCAATGAGACTCTAGGCGATGTCGCACAGTTGGGGGATTACTTGGACTGAATCATAAGGCGATCGGTTGAAGACGTCTGATTATCTCTTCCATTCAGTTATTCAAGGTCTGTGGCAAAATCAACATCGCTACCTGTTTCTTGGATGGCAGTATTGAGAGCGAAGAGGATTGCGGGGGTTCGGCACCTCGGGGCAATTCAAGCGGACGACGGATAAATGGACCCGGTGCCCCCTCAAGTCCTTTATCGTTCCTCCGAAACAACATGACAAACGTTCACTGACCTTGAACCACGTGGATATCCGCTTATCTTACGAAAGGCCAATGGATAATGACGGGCCAAACGCCTCCACTCGCACCGACGAGCCCACCGGAGGAGGCCCCGATACGAGCCTCGCCTGCAACTGCTGCCGAAAACGCAAGCTTCGATGCTCGAGGGAGGCTCCAACCTGCGAGAACTGTCGCAAAACAGGTGGGTCATTGGCCTCTTTGCAGGTCTCACGGTATCTGACGCGCCCAGGGTATGAATGTGTTTATGAGTCGAAGCGTTCCAAGCCTGGGATGAAGACCGGGGCAATCGAGAACCTACACAGAAGGCTTGGTAAATATTGCGTGATGCACGGGATCACTAACTTAAGCTAACAGATAGAACTAGACGTATTGGAACGGTCTGTCTCGAGGCAACAGGAAGCTCTCAACAACCTGCAATCTGAAGCGAATTCTGGCGGTGACACAAGTTCTCATCAGGGACAGACCGCAACTGGCCACAGCATCCTGTTGTCCCTCGCTCAAGAGATATGCAAGCTCAGCGGGCAATCACCAAAGTCCTCGTCGGTGCCGGAAGGCAGCGATGTCTCTCGCAAACGGCGTCGAATCAGCAGTGATGTTGGACATCAACATGTTGATAGACACAATGCCCCGTCTCTGCCCGATAATAGCGTCTTGGAACAGATCATCAGTGCCTACTTCACCCACATACATCCATGGATCCCGATGATTCATGAGGCTCGATTTCGCAGACGAATCCAAGATGATACAGGGAAAGACACTTTGCATCTGGTCCTGCAGGCAATGGTTCTTGTCGCATCACGATATGTCTCGAGCAAGGTCATCGCGGATAGGGCAATGACATTCGCCGGGGACCAAGAAGACTTCAGGGATTGGATTGTGGCCAAAGCTACGAAGAGCATGTCAGTTGAGAACCTGCAAGCACTTATTATTATCTGCTTCAACGATGCAAGTGTACATTCCTTAGCTGCTCCACCCGACATACTGACCTCGCCCTAGATCGGCAATGGTGAAGCATCGCAAGCATGGTCACTCGTCGGCGCCTTGACCCGAATCGTCGAGTACCTGCAATTGACAATCGAGGACGATGAAGTTGATCGATCCTCCTTTTCGCAGCCCTATATCTCCTTGTCTTCCCCACAGGGTTGGACCGAGGCTGAAGAGCGAAGGAGGGTGTTTTGGTGCGTCTTCAACTTGGACCGCTTCTGCTCTGTGACAACGGGTTGGAACACTAGTCTCACCTCTGATGATGTCAATCGTCGTCTGCCATGCGATGGAATAACCTGGAGAAAGGAGGATCCCGTTTCTACCCCTTACTTTGGCATCTGGGATAAATCTGCCGCACGCATCGGAAACCCCATCGCGTTCCTCCCTGCACATCCAATCCTGTCGCAGGCTGGTGCAGACGATGAGGGTCGCACCCCATCTGAGGCAGGAACATCACCAGGAGCAGCATCTGCCGTCGACATGTCAACCGTGGGCGCTTTTGCCTACTGCATCGAGGCCACAGAGTCTTTGAGTAGAGTTACGAGCTATTTCCTCCAGCAGAGGGTCAACACCAAAGACCAGAAGGACCTGAGTAGCTGGCTGACACGGTTCAAGGAGCTCGATGTCCGCTTGGTGCACTGGAAGATGCTGCTCCCGAGGAAGTGGAAGGTCAACATTACGCAGCAATCGTCGAGGATGGATCCGAATCTGACCCTGGCCCATGTCACACACAACGCATCCATGATTCTTCTTCACCAGCCTATCGCCTTTCCTCCGCTGAATTGGCCTTTCCGGACCAGGTTGCCGAGTCTCTGCAGCGTCGATACGTGCCAGGCGGCTGCGGTCGAGATTGCGACTATCACGGATCATTACCTCAACAACTTGGCCGAGATGGGCCCTCTCAATAATCAATTCGCCTTTTGCGTGTATATTGCTGCCAGAGTTCTTCTTCTATACTGGCGTTATAGCTCGATCGATTGCCTGTCGCCCGAGTTCTGGCTGTTGATCCAGAGCCTGGAGGCCATGTCAAAACGATGGGCCGGACTTGTTGGTCCTCAAGACAATTTGGCTTCCAAGTATTCCGCAACCCTTATTCAGCTACATGCTCAGTGCACCCAGGATGAATCATTCGCGATCAGCATTCCAGCATATACCACCGAAGTAAAGCATTCAAAGGTACCTCTACAGACCCCATCTGGAGGCCTGGACAGGCGCCAATGGTTGCGGAATGAGGCTCCAAATGTTCCAAGCCCACAGTTACGGACTACTTATAGCGCTACAGAGCTGGTGTCTCAGTACACGCCGGTCAACATTTCCTCCAATGCTATTTCTCTGGGCCATTCAACCGAGCCGTATAGCGGCGGCTCGGGCAGCGGCGGGGAGCTAGGGATGATATCACAGATGTTGTTTGATGCGCAATTTGCCGACATGGACAGGGTGATTAGCTTCGACGACGGCATGTTTGAAGGGGGCGGTGACATGTGACGGGAGAGCAACCCTCTTCAATAGGGTATCCAGATCTACCTAGCCAATGTGGTAATTTGACGGGGGAGTTTTCATGCTATCTACGCTCCTTTGCATCTCGACAGCCTGGACTCCTTTTTCCTATTGATGACAGTGATGCCTCTAAGAGAACTCATTGTTACGATTATCGTCAATAACGGTTCCAAAAGAGGCCATCATTGTAATCTTTACACGCACTCATCGGCAGACCAGGTTAATGATGAGGTTTCCTGTGAGGAACAGGCGGTACGTAAGCACAGGAAATTTGCAAACCATGCGAGGACATGCATTCCAATAGTTATATCAACAACGTAGGCTTTCTTTCTGGCGTAAGGATAATGGTCTGCTTCCAACGACCCATTGATGAGAATTGCTACATTCTTGTCGGCTGAGTGTAGGATGGCACCAAGTCGTCCTTTACTCAGGAATGGAGAAGCGGGTCAATCGAACGTGGTTTGGTAAGCGGGCCCAAAGATAAAGCGGCGGGGTTATGAAATTAATCCGACTGCATAAATTCTGGATGATATGATTATGAGCAGCCCATATTGTTTACTGAACACGGTTGCACCCTTCCGCCGGAGCGGTTCCCTTTGATGAGTAACGTGCATCTACGACATTCTGGCACTTGGAGGAATGCCTTGCTGCATGCTGTCAGCATGATAACTCAGCTGCCATCAGAATTTTCACCCCATTGACTGACTAAATACAGAAGCGAATCCGAACTGAGAGGTAAAAATATAGACCCCAGAGAACTACGAGAAAGACACAAAATCAACATTTGCTACTGCCTCACATCTCATTATTCACACAAGCTACTCGATACCAAGTCGCATATCTTTTTCCCACACAATGGCTTCCCCTTTTAAGAATATCCTGATCATTGGAGCCACAGGCTCTATTGGTTCTGTTGTTCTCGAAGCACTCGTCAAGGAACCCACTTTCGTTGTTACTGCTCTGCAGCGATCCTCGTCCAAGGGGAAACTCCCTTCCGGTCTTAAGACCATCACCGTTGATGATTCCTACCCCTCTGAGGCCCTGGTTAGCGCTTTCTCTGGGCAGGATGCCATTATCAACTGCATGACGTCGCTCGCCGTCGGCGAACAACTGCGATTCATCGATGCGGCCGTTGCGGCCAAAGTCAGACGTTATGTTTCGTCTGAGTATGGCCTCAACAACAACAAGCCTGAAGCAAGAGCGCTCAACTCGGTCTTTCGTGAGAAGGGCGAGATCCAGGATTACCTTCGCTCCAAGGAATCGACTGGCCTCGAATGGATGGCCATTGCTTGCGGCATGTGGCTCAAGTGGAGTGCGCAGCACGACTTTCTGGGAATGCACATCAAGGAAAAGAAATTTGTGGTCTGGGACGATGGCGAAGGTTGGTTCAGTACCACAACTGAGGAGAATACCGCTCTTGCCCTGGTCAATGCCCTTGCAAAGAAATGGGACGAAACAAGGAACCAGGTGGTATGGCTCAGCGACTTTGCCATTACCCAGAACATGTTGCTTGCGGCTATTGAGCGTATCAGCGGTCAGGAATACACCACTGAAAAGATCGATACTCTCCGCGTCATAGAGGAAAAGCAGGCGGCCGTGGCTTCTGGAGACCCATACGCCGTATATGCCCTTATCGAGACTGGTTTTGTCACTGGCAAGTTCGGGGGTCACCTGGAGAAAGAGGGGCTGATCATGAATGAGCTTTTGGGTCTTCCAAAGAAGTCTCTGGATGAAGTTGTCAAGGCTGCTCTGGAGGCTGTTCAGGGAGCCTAATAGTATAGCCTGCCTACTCAATTGCTCCATCATCTTCTGAAAGCTAGGGCCGTAGATATAGACCATAACTAGGATCTACACATGAAAATCAATCCTCGCTCTACTAGAAACACCCCCAGGTTACAAGACCAAGGCTCATGAAGTGCGCTCAGCGGGCCAACACTGGGAGAAAGTGAGCGTGGAATAATATACTTTGAGGCCTATCTAGACACAGTTTTAGGTGACGCCTATGGGTTGACAAAGACAGACTTGTGATGAAGATTGATTTGATTGCCTAGTATAGTGATACTTATACGTTGGGCAGTTAGCAAATAATTAATCATACTCCCGTGAGTTATCTGAGTAGAACCTATGAGTTACTACTACCACCTAAGCTAAACTACCTGGGTCACATAGGTCCTCCCCCTTGCTAGATCATTCTCCTTAGGTACACTACTTGGAAAAGAGCTTTCCTGTCAGCTTTACAACAAATGCACCACGTTCAATGGTGTTGATAAAGATGTAACCCGACTTAAAGAACGCGTAAGAGGACCAGGTTCCGACAAAAGCGACCGCGCCACCGCCGGGCAAGTCGTCATCCTCGGGATAGATGTCAAACCAAGCAGCTTCATACACACCAGCTCCGGTTGGATCCTCGGGGATAGAGCGACCATCCAGGACACGCAGACCAGCACCGTAGTGCGACTGGTAAATGAAGTTGTCAATGACATACTGGTTGTGGTCGATGGACTTGGTGGGATGCTTGAAGAAGCCCGTTTGCTTGGGGTTCTCCAGGTCTCTAATGTCCCAAATGAACGTCACTGGGAAGCCATCACCACCAGGGCCGTTACCGTTCTGCTCATCGAGCTCATCGTCTAGAACCAGGAACTCTTGGTTCTGGGTGTCCAGAACCCAACCTTGGTGGGTATAGGAGGCACCCTCGTAAGAGATACGAGAGATGATGTTGGTGACATTGGCCTTGTCAGTAACGTCATAAATGGTGAGGGTGTCCTCGTTGTAGCCGTAGCAAATATCACGACCCTGGTAACGCTCGTCGGGTCCACGGTAGACGAGGCACTGAGCATCGTGCACGTAGCCGTCGCCCTTTGCACAGCCAAGCGACTCCGGGTTAGCCGGGTCGGTGAGATCGAAGAAGTTAAGACCCGACAAGCAGTTAGGGTCGGTTCTGGGCTGAGCGCCCACAGCGACACCATACTTGAGCTCCTCGTTGACCACAACATTGTGAGCACGACCAAGAGGTAGGAGCGCGCTGAAGTGACTAGTGAGGTCCTTCTTGGCGTCGAAGATGACCGGCTTGGCCGGGTCAATGTCAAGAAGCTTCTCAAGGTCAAAGATCTGAACGCCATGACCAACGGCCTCGGATCCGATAACGACATAGTTCTTGTATGTGCGGATCTCGCGCCACTGAGATGGCTCAGAGTACTGGGGAAGACGGCCAAGATAGATGAGCTTGCCCTTCTTGTCGATTTCCGCAAAGGCGGTACCATCATACTGGCCAATGGCAACGAACTCGCGGCCATCATCAGAGGTCCAACCCCACGACGAAGAGCCACGTCCTCCCGTGCTGCCAAGAGCAGCATGGCTCAGAAATGAGTGGAGATCAGCCTAGGGCAAAGTCAGAATATGTGATCTCGATGCAAGAAGACATGAGTCTCAACTCACGTTGTGGCATGCAAAGGTGTTGTTGCGATCACCCTTGATAGCCTCTGCAAAGCCGTCAACACAGCGTGCGTAGCCTAGCTTTGGGTATTTTTCGCTCTGGAAAGCTCCAGCCTCTTCCTGGCGAGCCCACTCCTCCTAGATGTGGTGTTAGATGTCGGCCATCGGTGTCAAGGGCAGGGATATAACATGCATTCTTGAGGGCCATGAGGTTGTTGTGCACAACTCCCGAGTCATAGAGTCTCGCTGCCTTGGCCTCATCTGGCTTGATCTCCTTTGCACTGGAGAGCGAGATCAGGGTAGCCAAGGCCCCCAGACCAACCGCAGCACGAACCATCTTGAGATTTGAAAAGATAGATGAGCGGGAGGAGATGTGAGATGCGGGTGGCTATTGAGGAGCTGAGATGTTGATGCACCAGAGGCGATTGGCCCTTTTTATCTCCTTCGGCCTCCTCGGAATTGGTACCCTGATGGATATCAACTCGTCCATTGCCTCATCATTGCCCAGCTTGTTCTTCTGAACTGGATACGAATCATTGCCCCGAGTCTTGTGATCGGCAAGCGACGGCGGTGTATCTTGGCCCTCTACCATTAATGCAAAGCTCCAATCATGGTTTACAGAGGGTTGCAATTGACTTTGGCAAGAGGAATTTTTGATCTTGGCAAGATTGACGAATCTCCCTTGCCAGCCGGAGACTTCCCAGATATAGAAGGTGTCCTAGTCTCAATCACTGGGCCATGCACACTAGGCAACGGATACGACGCCATATTAGGCAGGTTTGCAAGGAGATGGTAGGCCACGCATGAAAGACGGCCAAGACTACGACCCAAATATTCCGGACCAAGATGGGCTCCACATTGCGTGATTGGACGGACACTCTATCCTCAAAGCCAAAGAAATGTCGTAATTGCTTGGCTGTTACAGGACACCCCAAGAAAGAGGGGCACGGGGGGTTACAAGGATGGCAGGTAAGCTTATCAACTAGGCTCGGGACTTCTGATTAATCTTATCTTCAGTCGAAAGCCAAGATGTAACGCCCAAGTGAAATGATGGAGGTGAGTGGAGCAGCTGGGGGTTGCGTTACATATGTGTCCGTCGATATGGTAATGATCAACGGTTGTTCAATGAATGGAAGGTCATTCGGCCTGCTCGTGATAAACAATCTGTCTGGCCTACCCGAATCTTGATTTGATAATGAAATTCCATCACAGATTCCACGTGTATCCTTGACTGTATCCTTGACGCTCCCGCTACACCATCCATATTAAACAATATCAATAAGACGTCGCTCAGACGTCCCAAAAATAGCAGGGTGTAGCCCATCAACCATTCCAATGCGCTCCCAGGCCCTTTCTTGCCGTAGTGAGCCACCCAAGAAAAGCACCTGAGCTCTCAATCTCATGTTGCCAACCAGGAGGCAGAGGCAATTGGCGGTCCATGACGTCTCCGGAGGCTTCTCACTGTGAGGAAGCCGAACTACAGTCCTGACATTCTGTCCCGAGCCGTTTATGTTCCCTGGCTTCAAGTGAACGTCGGGGTGCATGGGAAACGGCTGCCCATTGTTGTAAACCCTCAGGACCTCGTAATGGTGCTTCACGTCTCTCTCACGCGTCGGGTTTCCGTCTTCCGGCTCATAGATCTCAACCCGACAACTCAGCTCAACCGAGATGGCATGGCCGGCGACTCGAATCAAGCCCGAGGCCGCGTTGACGCTTCGAATCTCGACATCATAAATCATCGGGTCGTTTGCCTCGAGGCCGCCCAAGCCTCTGGCAGAAACGTACGAGATGGGTCCATCAACGCTGGCCCAGCTCCAGCTAGGTGCGTAGTTGCCCGGGTTCGTGCGGCACATGAGCTTTCCGCTCTTTTCTGATACTTTTGACTGCCACCCCAGACTCTCCACCAGCGTGTTAGCCCACATTCCCCAGAGAGGAGACCATCCCTTGCTCTGGGATATGCGCTTCATAACTGAGTCCATCGCTGGGAGCCGGTCAGACTGGCGAGTGATGTCCCTGCTCATGTACTCCTCCACCAACGAGGTCCAAGAAGTGTGTGAGATGTTGTTCAGCTGCGCAGACCAAGAATGACCTGTAACATCCGGGGCAAATCCTTCCCAGATGGAATGCTGGTTACACTCAAACTTGAGTGCTGACGGAGTATAGAAAATCATGCATCCAGACAATAGTCGTTCTTGCCAGATCCACGCCCTGGTAGAAATTTTCCCATAGTCGCCGCCTTTATCCTCAGTGCCCAGAGGATGTGTTCGGCGTCGAGCCCCAAGCTTTAAGGATCCGATCCCGTCAATGTTAAGGTTGAGATTGAACGCTTGCCCCTTCATGTCTCTCGGAAACAAGATTCGGTCGTTTTCAGACCCCGCCGAGGCCGCCGCAATAGTCAAAGTGGCGTTGCCATAGATCTGGTGCATCTTGGCTGCCTGACGCTTGAAGTCCTCATCTTGGCCCTGAATGATACATAGCCTGTCGATCCAGACATACTCTATTCCAAGTGATCGGGAGCAGCTAACAACATCTTGAAAAAGCGGCGGCAGGTCCTGGAACCGTATGCCGGCTTTCTTCGCTTCTAAAGTCGATGCATTCGTGAGATAGGTATCGGGGCCGGTAGGGCCCCAACAGTAGCTAACCGCAATGTACTTGGCACGGATGTCCGTGGGTTCCACGAGTTGTATGCGCGTCGAGTTGTTGGCTTCGATCCAGATGATGCGGTCGGGAAGCAGAGGAAGAGGACCATCCCCCCCACATTTGTGATTCTTCATACAGTTAGTGACCTGTTTATTGATGAACTCGAAGCATCTTGGGTCCCCTGAATGTTCTGGTATCGGAGATGCGGCACCCATGTGCTCCACAAGCGGTGCTACGACAACATCTAGTTACGATACACGGTTAGCTCTGCCAGCTCCTATAAATGGACAACGACGTACCGCCAACGGTAGTCTCACTAGGGTTGAGAACAGACCGATATATCTCGACGTCAATGGGTGGTTTGGAAAAGTCGTCGATTGTGATGATGAAGTTCATAGCCTGTCCCTCCGGTAGGTCGACACCGAAGCTATTCAGCATCTCTTCCCTCCCCATCCTCACTGTAGACGTCCCACCAAACGCCAGATGAACGATTACCGGTAGGCCACTAGCCAAGTAAATATACATATAGGACTTCTCGGTTTCCCATGTAGGGTTCGCTGTTCCGAGTGCCGTTCGAATCATGGTGCAATACAAGCATCCGCGCTGAGACGATTCGACCAGGTCTTCTGACTTTTCTACCGTGATCTTTGAAACTGGAGTCTCGGCGGGAATATTGTACTCAGCCCTAGCCCATGAGCGATGAGTCTCGCTGGTGTCCACATCCGGAGGGGCTCGGTATGGGTCCAAGTTGCAGCATATCGGGCAAGGCCCAGGTGACTGAAGTTCAACCATATTTCTTGCCTCCTCTGCAGACATGCTTGATGCTGGCGACGCCATGAGCTTCATGAGTTCCTGGAGATTGGGAGCTACTGAGCTTGTAACCCTTAAACTTCCCAAGCCCCCTGGGGCGGTCGACCGTCGCTCTGCATTCCGATTTTGCGCTTGTGGTGTCGAGGGAGTCTGACTCCGGGTTTGCTGAGTTGCTGACGTTCCAGCATGCCCTTCCTTTTTCTCTTCCTTTTTCCCTTCCTTCTTTCCTTTGAGTTTTCGGAAAAGCTTCATCTCTGTTGCTGATGTGGTGACTTGGCGAAAGTTGAATGTTGATCCCCGCTGAGGGGCGTGAGGGGATGCCTGTCGTCTTGGTGTTTATCGACATCCATCTGCTGATCAATCGGTAAGGATCGACAGTTACATTCGGGGCTGTGCCCACCTTCATCCCCAGGCTAACTACCACCCTAGCCACCCTGCCATTAACTTTGCCACGAATCACGCGAGTTGCAGCTTGGAGTTCCTCCAATAGTAGACTTCTCATGCAAGCGTCCGTGGCGTCCATAGCAGCCGGGCGTCGCAGGGCTGATGATGCCTTGTCCAGCGAGGGACATAAAACACGAGACTCAGGGAGGTGAGGGCACAGCCAATTCAGTCCTGGTAGAATCAGCCTTAGGCAAAGTGCACAAGGCTCACTTCAACGGTCAGGCAAGGGTCTAGGGGTGTGTTGGGCATCCAAAACGTCAAGCTTATCCATTGTCCAAGCCCATGTTTCCTGCAGACCAGCCAAGTTTAAGAGAAGCCTTTGTAATAGAGGCCCTGCAAGCTCGACATGTTTACACCACAAGTCGGCTCAGCTTGATTGCAGATGGCACCGACCCTGGGACGAAACTTGAGCGATTTTCAGCAAGGCGCATTCCAAGTTCGGAGGCAGAATTGACGAATTTTTGTTTGCCACATGCAAACTTGAGCGTTACGGCAGACCGCTCTCCCCCTGGGCACCAAGAGTGGCGAATTCTGGACACCATCGACGCAGAGCAGCTCCTGAAGCGGGCCACACACCTGCCTCATATCGCAGAAATACAGGAGGCTTGCTCAGATCGAATTGCCATTCACTATTCATCACTATCAAACTCTAACCAAGTTTCATCACTCTACTCTCTAGACGCTTCCTTGATAAAACATCATTTATATCTTTGGTCAAAATCAATTTCCCCGACGTCCTCCTTCTTCGCGCTTGTCCCGACCAAAGCTTCCCCCATCGGGTCGAAGCCTTTCGAGCCCCACCAAAGTTTGCGTTCGTCAACGCTGATATTGCTGGGGCCCCAATCATCTACCAAGTCAGCCAAGGTTTGTAAATGTCCGTATGCAGCTGGTTGCGGGCCAACTGTTTGCCAACGAGTAAGCCACTCCTCAAACGCAACCAGCAGTAGTGATAACCCCGTCAGTGCGAAGAGCGGTATTGGATTGAATACGACCCTACTCGTACTCTGTTGAATCTGGAACTTGATGCCCTGTGATGTCAATAACCAGCTCGATACAGGCTTGTAAAGCAGCAGCGAAAGCCATAGCCAGCTCTTGACAGCGGACTTCAGTGCTCCAGCAGCTACCACCGCTCCTCGGCCTGGACCACGTCTCGCAGCGGCCTCCCGCCATGCAGCCTCGTCTCGTGCCACTGTTACAAGCAACTCGGCACCATGAAGAGCCATGACAAAGAATGCCTGGGGCACTATTGCAAATAAAAAGGTGCAAAAAAGCCACAGTGGATAAAGATTTGGGCCATGAATCCCGCCTTCAAAATACAAGTCAGTGGTGCCGGTCTCGTCGGCGAAAAAGGCATATGTTGGTACGCCGTTGGAATTGAGTTTGCGAATAAGCACGAGAAGGATGACGGCCAAGATGGCACAGAGCACAACGACCCCATACTGAAAATAGACGATGTAGCGAGTAGCGGGATATACGGCACTCATTGCGCACTGCCGTCGTCGGGGGCTAGCGGCTTGGCTGAGCATATAACGGTCGTCGACAGCAAGCATGCCGCGTCCAGGGTGGTGGTCAATAATGCCATGATTGAGGCAGGCGAGAGCCGTATTGAGAGGACTAGGACTCCAGGTGAGGATAGTGTTGGGGGTGTCCCAGAGACACATAGTTGACACGATCGAGAGACTCAGCAGGCCAATGCCGAGCATCAGGAGTGCAATTCCATTGACGAGAATGCTGGTTCTGCTCCCGATCAAGATTTGCGACGCAGCTGTGTAGCAAATGATCAGGCATGCTGCCGAGAAGAAGTTGACGGATCGGGTGTTTGCCCGGCTGGATTCGGCACTCGTAAAAAGACGGAGATTTGAGTTGAACTCGAGGCGGCCCTCGCGATAAAGAGCCCAGCGCAATGAAACGGCGTGGATATAGCTGACAGCTTCGGTGCAGCCTGCTATGAGGAGGTTGAAAATGAGGGGGAGAAACTCTCCGAAAAGGCCAACGCCTGCCACGCCTTGAGCGAGACGGTCTGGGAGGAAGGCTATTATCAGGCCGCCCTCAACAGCCAGAAGCCAGATGGAACATGCGATAGCAGAAATCGAGATGAAATACGATACCCATAAGGCGATTTGGCAGTACCGCTTTGTCGATATGGCTTCATCGAAATGCGGGAGTCCTAGGTCCGCTATCACGCTATCTTCGACAAGCTGGGAGGATCGGGACCCTGGCTGCGGAGGAAGGATAGAAATATCCGGGCTACAGTCTCTCATGGGTGATAGGTTAAAAGACTTGACTTGATGTCAAAATAGTATTTCATTATCACAAGTCAAGCTGTCGGATATGGGCTACCAACTTGAAGCCAGATAATGCGTGTATTTATTGTGATTCTGGTGGGGCTATGCCTCTAAATCAGGCCATGATCTGCCCGAGCTTTGAAAAACGTCGTGTGGGGCTTGGCAGGGCCTGAATGCTAAATTTGGCACCAAGCTGGAGTCGCCTGACGTTGGTGGAAATTACCCCAGCCCCATAGGGTAGGTAAGAAGCTGGTTTGACCTCACGAAGTTAAGATCTATCAGTCTCTGATTTCACGTTTCACCAATCGGTAAAGCTCTGTATCTCTTTCTCAAGATAATTTGGTATAGAGGTCTTCATTTTGAGATCTCTGAACCTCGAGATTATCTAGCGTTCCCCTTACCAGGGAATATATCATGAAGACATGTGCCTGTCTACTTGTCTGCCATTGAACCCACCTGGTTTTCGCACAGTACTTGACAATTTGCTGACTAAGTGAATTTTGATCCCCGGGGAAGATATTTAGCAGTTCCCAAGGTTCCTCGTCCTCCAGTGGTGTTAAGAACTCGGGTGAGCTCGTTGAAGGACGTATGTCGTCTGTTTGGGATTGCAGCTTCGATGTTGAACGCCATCTTTTCAACATTGCCCGATGACTAATCCACACTAACCCCTGCCAAGAAGTGTTCCTGGACGGGAAAACGTTGGTCCTTAGAGGACCCGTCACTGGTCTGACTTGATTGGCTCGTTGAAGGCTTTGTCTGTAAAGGTTCCGACTTGGCCAAAGCGAAAGAGGCCGGTTGAACACAATCAACTAATAAAAGGTAAAATTGCACTCTTACTGCGTGAAGGCATCCAACGGGTACCAGACAGGGATCTAAGCCAATTATGGCTTGGCGCTGATTTCTCCCACTTCAAATGCAATAAGATGAGATCAGGATGACACCAAGGCATCGGCAGCAACTGATAGTGCTCTAGCAGCGGGGCGAGTGACCAGTTGGATGCCTTCGCCCAGTCTAACAGATACTTTTCGCCAGGTACCAAGGCATTGGGGGTCGTATTGCTGCACGACAAGAACGCTCTCTATTAATTTCCAAGTAGAGGTAAGACAGCAGCCACGGTGAAGGAGGCGATTCGATACAATATTGATCATACCCGAGACAACCCGAGATGTCTGGTTCTCGTTGCGTCGGCTGGCTGGGTGTGATTAATAAGCCGAGTCTGAACAAGGGGGGCATTCTCGGAACCTTGTTGTGCAAAGTGAGACTTGAGCAACAACCATCGGTAAAAGCAGCCGAATTTACTCCGCTGTCAAACACGTCCTGCACCCACGATAGGGAGAGCCCACCCGATAAAGCCGAGAATATGGAACTCTCAACTCCGTAAACTCCAAGGAGCAACAGGCCCCAACAAGTGACAGTATCTTGGCTAGGCTGGCTTATACAGGTCGAGCACTATGCATATGACCGCAAGCAACGTCCTCGGAGTACGAACAAAGTATAAGAAGGCATCTACCCCCAGGAATTCTCCCGAGCTTTGACACATCATTCAACCCTAAAAAAGCATCTCAAAATACATTAACCTCTATTTCATTCTTCCGCACTATTCATCAGCATGTCGGAACTTAAGATCGCACGAATAGATGTTTTTCAAGTCGATCTCCCCTACTCAGGCGGCGTCTATCATCTATCCGGCGGAAGAACCTACAAGAATTTCGACGGCACTATTGTTCGGATCACTACCCAGAGCGGCATTGAAGGTTTCGGCGAAAGTACCCCTTTCGGCGCTACATTTATTGCTTCCCATGCTCTTGGTGTCAGAGCAGGCATCGCAGAAATCGCTCCTCATCTAATTGGACTTGACCCCCGCGACGTTGATCGTATTAATGACGCTATGGATGCCGCATTGATTGACCATCTGCACGCTAAGACCGCTATTGATGTTGCGTGCTGGGATATCTTTGGCAAGTCAGTCGGCCTCCCGGTCTACCAGCTGCTCGGCGGGAGCACAGGCATCAAGCTCCCCCTTCTGACTTCCCTCCCTGTTGCCGACGCGGAAAATACCCGCAGGCTTGTTGCTGAAGCTCGGACGGCGGGCTATACAGGGTTTTCAGTCAAGATAGGAGAGAATCCTGTCTCTGATGCTGCACGCGTTGTCGCGGCACTCTCTGAGAAGAAGGAAAATGAGTTTTATTCCATCGACGCGAATAGCTCGATGACCGTGGAGTCCACCCTGAGAATGCTCCGATTACTTCCCTCTGGGCTGGATTTTATCCTAGAAGCCCCCTGTGCGACACATCGAGACACGGTATCTCTTCGACGTCGAACCAACGTGCCGATCCTCACGGATGAGCTTCTCACAGATGAGCACTCGGCTATACAGCTTGTCGCTGACGACGCAGCGGAAGGTCTGAACTTGAAAATATCCAAAGTTGGTGGTCTTACCCGAGCTCGCCGTATCCGCGATATCGCTGTGGCTGCCGGATATACCATTGTAACTCAGGAGACATGCGGCTCGGATATTGCCTTCGCCGCTATTGTTCACCTGGCCCAAACTATCCCAGAGCGCAACCTACGACCAATTCTAGAGTGCCGTGCAATGCATATTCCGAAGACCGCGGATGGCGACTATGAGGTTCACGGAGGATATGTTAGGGCACCAAACGCACCTGGCTTGGGTATCACCCCTCGTTTGGATGTTTTGGGCGAGACAGTAGCTTCTTACTTGTAGATTATGTAGCACAAGTGCCGGGGCCGAGAGTCGCCGTTAGTCCTTAATAACTACGATTAATAACCATTCTTTATACTTACGCCTCATTCTACCCCATGACCTTCGACTTTGTGGAGCCTCGAGGCTCATTCGTCTTGTATCTAGGCTTGCTGAGATCGAGATTTAGCTCGCCTAACCGTCTTGTGTTCAAGCTAACTGGATCTGAAGATGTAGTTATGTCGAATGGATTGCTGTGACGGAACATTTGATCACCGGGTTTAAACGGACCTAAAGTCCACATAAGATCGTGCTTTAGACACTTCATGATTTCTATAGTCTTGATTATCTAGCTGCCAAAGGTCTCAACAGTTCCATCGAGCAGACAGATGAGGATATGCCAAAAAGCAGCAGAGAGCTGATTGATGCTTGTAATAGAGTTTCAAGTATCTACCATTGAGTCAACAGGTATTCCCTCCTTCAGACTTCTTACCGGCCATTCAATCCATTCTCTCCATTCTTCTTCTATAACCCTGTCGATCATGCCCATTACACTTGCGCCCCAGCCTTGACTCGGCCACCCTTTGTGCTCATACGGCCAGCTCAATGCAGCAAAATGGGCCAATACAATAAGCGCCAAAGGATCCCCAGACCTGATCATGTCCACGAAGAAAGGGGGGAGACAAAGTGGCCAGCCCCATGTATGAGGAAGGTCACTGGTGGAAGAAAAGGCAAGGCAATCCTGATAAATATTTCTAAGACCCTCGAGAGCTAAAAGGCTAGCCGATTGAGGATTTATGACGTCCAAGGTTCGAGGAAGTTGCCGGGCAAGGCGAAATAACTTGTCCAAACGCTTCTGGAAGGCACTAGGCGCTTCGGATGATGGGCTTGGGGGCGACGTAGGGGTGGAGGGAGTCAAACATGTTGCTTTGTGAGAAAACAGTTGACCCAGCGGACCATCCGACGACCATCTCTGAAGCGACTTGAAGTCGAGGATACATTTCATACCCTGGAGGAGTTGAAATGACTGTGCCACCTCAGCAGATGTGAGAGGCCCGCTGGGGTGAGCAACGTTGCAAAGTGACTGGAGAAAGGTCAAAGAACCAAACAGGAAAAACACTTCACAGTTGCTTTCGTTGATATCATTCAGAAGGTTTCGGAAGCTGGAGAGTGCTAGAGCTGAGTAGTGCGATGAAATGACTTGATATTCGACTTTTTGCTCTGGGTTAAAATGTGCAAAGTGCAGCGCAGAGACAGCAAGCAGGGCATGCATCAGAAAGTCCTGACCCGAGTCAGACTGCGAAGTGGCAGGGCCAGACAGTGAATGCGACTTACATTGGATAGTGCAGCCTTTGGAACGAGCTCCCTCCAGAGCACCTCTGTCCGAGACTCCCTGACGAATGATCTCCAGACTGAAGTGCTGTAGTAGTGAAAGAGCTGAAGGCTCTGCATCCACTCGCGCGCAGAACATTGGCACGCGCATGGGTAGCCTTGCTCATGATGCGATGGCGTTCCTGGGGTCGGGTGGAAAGTCGATGTAATAGAATGGACAGAAGCTGAGAAAATCAGAAATGCGTAACTAAAGGTTGAGCAAAAGGATATTTACCATGATCTTGTTGGGTTGCGATTGGTGATTGACACGCCCATGGCTCATGAGCTACCTGGTGGGTCAATGCGTAAGGCTCGGGTTCGGATTCGGGTCCGGGCTGTTCCCGAAGACCGAGGCCTGCAACCAGGGGGCTGGAGCTCGGAGCCGGAGCCGAACCGGGAGCTGTAGGGGGCACTGCTGGGACTGAAGGGGCTGAAGGGGGAGAGCAGGCGCTGGCAACCACGGCGCTCGAAGTTACAAGGCTACACTCGACGTGGTGTCGAACGCAGTTTGTACATGGTCGAAGCTCATCGCACTATTTTCCACGGGTTAACACAACACGAAAATGCCAGGCAAAATTGCCAGCTGCTCACCTTGACTCGCCTGGCCTTACACCGAAGGCATCCATTACGAGATTTCTTATGACCTAGGCGTTTCCCTAGCTGCATGCTCATGGCGCGCGATCAAGTTCCTTCGCTTTCGCAAGAGAAGGACCCAAACTTGAATGCGAGGGCGGCGGGCGGGAACCCGAGGCTTTTGATGAAGATGCGAGCCAGCCTTTGGTCTCGTGAGCACAACCTGGTTAGTGAGAGATCAATGCAGCGCGCTTAGACAGATCAGGGCAAGGTATCCTCAAACTGTCTATGTACCTAAAATGTGGTCTGATGATGGAAACCGAAACCGAAAGCGAGATGCAGAACCCACACTTCTAATTAAGTTATTGTCGAGTAGGTATCCACCATCTGATGCTGGTGATAGTCTACGTGAATATGTCTAAAATGGTTTGCGGTCTCTATCAAATCTCCTTCTAAACCTGGCTTTACAGCCGGTCGTTGTTGAAGCTGGTTCGCAACTTCTCTCCATATCGCCTAATGAGCAGTGGAATGGGGAAGAGAGCGATGGCAATAAAAGCGAGGAGGGAGTTGCCCCAGCCCAGTCCCAGCGCATCATACATCTTGAGGGCGCTTAGTGGTAGCGTGGCGCCCGCAATGGAACGCATTACCGTGTTGGCTGCCAACGCAGACGCTGCGTACAGACTGTAGGCGTCGACGAGGTACATGCTGACAGCCATGAAACACATCAGGTTGCCTTAATGAAGTGTTAGCGGAAACATGCGAGTAGAGACCTTCTATCCTTACCTGTTCCTATCACCGCCAAGCCCACGATCGGCGCCATCCAATGTGTTTCATACTCTGTCGTCCAGCCGTAGATGAAGAATCCAACCGGCAGTAGCAACGTGCCCACGGGCAGAAGCTTCAGGCGAACCTCAGGTTTGACATCCTTGTGATCCTGCTGTAAGGCCTTCATCTTCTGCAGCTGTTTATTGGAATCAATTGAGAACCAAAACAAGCCGACAAAAGAGCCCACACCAAGACCAAGGTAGACAAGACCAACCGTGCTGGCGCTGAAACCGTAAGCGCCCTCAAAGATGAAGGGAACCGATGTGAAGAGGAGGTAGAGATAGCCGTAGACAATCATCAAATAGAAGGCGAATATGGTGCAGATAGGAGAGAAAATTAGAAGTTTCGTGGGTCTGACAATAGCTCTTTTGAAGAGATCCGCATCTGAAAGACCTGTATCAAGCTTTGACCGAAGGTTGAGATTGCCCGTCTCCTTGATGAGCCTTTGTGTCTTGCGCTTGAGGATAATAGGCGCATATGTCTCGCGCATCGTCAAGATCATTGTAACAGCTAGGAAGCCACCGATAATGGTCACAACCCAAAACACCCATCTCCAGCCCTTGTTGTCTACCAGCACGCCACCTACAACAGGTCCGAGGATGGGTCCGATCAAGGGTCCGATGCTAAAGGCCGACATCGCAACAGCGCGTTTCTCCTGGACTATCATATCGGAAATGCTGCCGCCGCCATTCGTCATGGGACAGGCACCAAAAGAACCAGCCAGGAACCGGAAGACAATGAGGGCGGCCATGTTTGGGGCCAAGGCACATCCAGCAGTGCAGCAGAGAAAAAGAATGTTGCAGACGTGGTAAACAATAGTCCGTCCATATACCTCGGAGAGCGGTGCCATTACCATGGGGCCGAACGCGAAACCAAGGACATACACGGAAACCACAAAGGCCCCAAGCTCCTGGTTCGTCTCCTTAAAGTCCACCATGAGTTTTGGGACCCCGGGAGCAAAGATTGAAGACGCGAGTGGAGTGATGAAGGTGAGGGCGCTGATGAGGCCGCAATTCAGGTATTTCTGCCACGCCGGCCAGTTGTATGGGTTCTCGGGGTCGTCCTCCCCATCCCACCAGACGATGTTCGAGTCGGGTTCAGCATCGCCGGCGTTCAAGGTAGCTTCGTCTTCGCTCTTCACTTGGAGTGGACTGTTCGAGGCTTTACTGTTGGAGTGTTGGTGTTGGGAGTTCATGCCACCGGACGTCTTCGTTTCGGTCGCAGCCTTTTGACTCTCGAGGTCGCTGTTCTGCTCCTTCGTATTTTCGGCTGAGATACCGAGCAGCTCGAAGCCACCAGCTGAAGAATCCTTCTTGATGCCGAGCATCACAGCAAGGAAATGTATTAGAGGGTTCAAGACAGAAGAAAGGGGTCACAAATAGGTAGGTAGGAAAGAAAGAAATGAAACAGGCTTGGGGAAACGAACAGTGATAGATCTTGCAAGATGAAAGGAGTGTTCAGATCAATAGCAGGAGATCTACGATTAAATTTCTATTAACAGGCGCGCTGGATTTATACCTAAGTCATGATGCGAGCTGGCTCACTCTGAGCTGAATGCGAAACCGAACCCGAGGGTTCCACTCCCCAATCAATGGAAGGTCCCATTTCGTTCCGCGAGCGATCTATATCCCATCTCCGTCACCCCGTAAGCTACTCCGACCACAGGCTTTAACTTCTCATCCCTAGGCTCAAAAGCATCTTTGATCCTCAACTGAAGTTCGCCCCTTGGGACAGTCCTAAATTCACTCCCACTTGCAGCAGCCTCCTCTGAAGTTTCTACCCAGACAACCGACTTAACCGTCTTGAAAGACTGTACCCTAGCCGAAGTATTAGCGAGAATTGACTCCGGAGGCGGTGTCGACTTTTGCGAGAGGACAATGAGCTCCAAGATGCTATCCCATGCTCCACTTGTTGTACCTGTCTTGACAACATATATCGTGTGTAGTAGGGCGATGGCCGCGTGCAGTAGCAAACCTGCTATGGATATGTAGTCAAACCAGCTTTCGGCAGTCATGACATAGCCGGTATAGATAGCCCTCATCACGAATCGTTTACTATCGCCAGACTTCAGTGATTCCGGCTTCGAAAAGATCTCTTCAGGATCTCCGGGATGGACGGGTGATCTGGCTTGCGTTTCGTTCGTAACCGACCAGTCACTAAATGGCTACGCCGTTAGGTATTGGGATGGTTGGATGTTCGGTATTATACCGCAACGAGAGAGGCCATCGACGACGGTCGCAGCTATCATGCTCTCAAACCCTTGTTGTTGAGAAAGATTTTCGTGGTAAACGCTGCTCACAATAGTTTCCAAAGTGGTCATCTTGGATCCAGCCTGCGGAAGCCAGTGCATATTTTCTGGTACTGTATCAGGCAACGAGGGTGCTAGCAAATCGTACCAGTCGGTATCCATTCTGATGACCCTCAAGGAGTCGTTTTTCGGGGGTGCGGCGCGATTATACCCTATGCTTCCTTGGCGTTCTAGCTCGGTTCGAACCAAGTTCAGCACTCTGCCCGCAAAGAACTCATGAGGTTGCTTTGTAGTCCATATAACTGAGAGAACAGAATTCTCTTTTGCCCATCGAGCATCGATGGAGCAAGCTAGCACGTTTGAGGGAGGGTTGCTACCTCCATTGGTACGGTTCCACAACGGTTCAAACAGCATGACAACGCCGAGCGAGTTTCCAGTTATGTTCCATAAGTCCACGGGGGCCATGATAACAGGGCGAGACTGGCCGAAGATGGGCTTATTCAGTGGTGATTTTGTGTCGTCAATTAAGCCTCTCTTGGCAAGGTGTTTCTTGATGTCTCCTAGCACATCCAACTCTTCAACTACGGGTGCCTCTCCAGGCTCCCCTTTGTTGCTGTGGGTCTTATAGTATTCGTCTACGCCGTCGAAATCAGGGAACTTGACAGTCAAGGTATCTCCCCAGAGATTCATCTCACCCTGAGCTTGGCAAAACACTCTCGCCGCTGGCGCCATGGTCTCGACCTCGTACCTTTGCGGGATTGCCCATTTGAGGTGTCTCCGAAATGGTGCCTTTTGAGGATGGTGATTTGCCAAATAATCAATGGCACCCTGATGGATGCCCCGCATGGCATCTTCCATGGTGGCAGTCGCTTGGTGGGATGTGTATGCCCATGTGTTGGCCTCGGCAAGCAAGGCAGGCCTTGCGTAGATGTTCTTTCGGATAAAGCCATCGCGGAGTTCGTACTTATGGCCCGTATGAGGAATCCACCAGGATGCAAAGTGTTGATATAAATAGAGGAACCCAAATGAAGGGCATTGTCGATTCAAGAATGGCCCTGCCCCGGTTGTGCAATCGACTTCTGAGTAATAGTCGGAGTTTAATCTCGTCGGCCACAGCTGTGCATCGCTTCCTAGATAGCCATGTTAGCTCTGGAGCTCAGCCTTCACTTTTGAGGGTCATACCATTGAGCCAGAAGACGCCGCCACCAATGTCCCAGTCGAGTGTTCTGGGGATCATTAGCATCGCTGCTGCTGGACCAGCCAGAAGCGCGAGTGCACCGCCAACAAAGACTAAAACAACGAAGCCACGGCGGCTTCATCGTTGTCGGCGGGACATGGACTCGCTGCAGCTCAAACCGCCTAGGAACTCGGCCGACCAGAAGTAGCTGCTGATGTGTGAGCGAGCTGGAGAATGAGACCAGTGAGCTCCAGGAATCCGCCCTACCTCGCAGATGTAAAAGAGAAGCCCGACACAAGTAGCCCGAGAGGCAGACCATCCCCAAACACAAGTTGCGACCGAAGGAAATGAAGTATTACTACTCCAATGCTCGCCACAACGAGGAGTTCCTGGACCTTGGCTGCGATCTGTAGTAATCCGAGCTTGAAGTCGTCCTCGTGTTGGGAACTGTGTAATTCCTTACCGATGAAGAAGCGAACCAAGTTCAACGCGCTGAGTCCGATAGATAAGAATGCGGGAACGAGGTGAACAGCACAGCGGGCCAGCGCAACCCATCTTGACTTTTCAAGTAGGACTTTTGGTGGCTCCTCATCGTCGCCTCGAAGGAATGTAAGAATACCAAGACCAAGCGACCGCAGTAGGGTCCTGAAACGCTTGACGATACTCGAGTCGGCAATTCTATACCGGAAGCGCGACATGGAACGGGACGTTTTGCTTCTCGGTCCTGCAGCGGGGTACCTCATCAGAGGCTCCTGCTGCATTCCCTCGATGTTGTGTTCGATGGGATCGTTTTTCGTCGCTGGTTCCATGGTAAGGTCGATCATACGACGCTGGAAGGAAGATGACGAGGGAACCGGACAGACAAGAGGCAGAGAAAGAAACGGACTTTATGAACAAGACTTGGCCCCCAACCGCAGAGGCAGCTGGAGGATTGAAACCCTGGCCTCGGTTATTAGGCTATGTGACTTCAGCCCTGCAGGGCTGGGGCGCGGGATTACTCCCTGACCTGATCATGAACGGGGGCTCAAGACGAATCACGTTTTGAAGAGGGACATGCCAGCGCATAAATTGACGCGTGATTCAAATTGAATCACCCCCTATGGCTGCGTTCATTATGTCTTACAGGATCATGGCTGATTTAGCCTCAATGACCAATGCCGCAACGTGTGAGGACTCGTGGCGAGAGTGATCTATGTTGTTCTACACTACCTTGTTGATTCCCCTTGTGAGATTTGCATGCTAACCATGCTGATTTCGATTCAAAGGTCCGTCGAGTATTCAGCGACGCTGTTTTACAACCTGGATTTTAGCCTTGTTTCGTCTTAGAAGGATAGATATTAATACGGCGCATTTACCACAAGTAGAGTTTAAGTACTATAGCAATAATATGATTTTTATACGTAATATATATACTAATATAACTAGAATAAGGTATTTATTATTTAGCTATTAATTAAGGGCCTTAATTAAGGAAAAATAAAATATAGTATACCAAAGTCATAGATAGTCATAATACTAGGCCCTTTGAGCTTATTATCTTTTCCCAATAGTAGCTATTACTTTAATTTAGCACGAGCACGGTATAACCTAACCTCGATCGAGGTTGCTCTAAGAAGTACTATTAATAAAATGCCATCTATTCATCCGCGCATCCTCCTTAGCTCTCTTAATAAATGCTTTATACTCGCCCTCGATTTAGATAAT
Source organism: Fusarium solani (assembly GCF_023522795.1). Classification (NCBI taxonomy): domain Eukaryota; kingdom Fungi; phylum Ascomycota; class Sordariomycetes; order Hypocreales; family Nectriaceae; genus Fusarium; species Fusarium solani. The sequence continues at coordinate 137,374 of NW_027072157.1, forward strand.
AATAGCGCCTAAGCCTTTTATTATCTTAGCCCTCCTAGGACTAACATAGTTATAGATATAGTTAATATATTAATAGTTGAAGATTTTAGCACTATAAGCGAGTCCTTGACCTTGGTTCCTATCCGTGACGATACAGATGATAATCTTTTAAGTAATATCCGTGTACTTGCTAGTCCGGAGATCCTGTGATGTCGGCTTAATGCTGCATCAAGTGGGTCTATGCAAGACTTGCCTTCTCGAACAAGTGACCTGATTGGACATCGGCACCGAGAACTTTCCCCGGCCTCCCCTCGGCGCGCAAGAAACCTCCCGGGCTTCGGGCGCCCTTCCAGCCACCAAAGTTCTTACGAAGCACTCGCCGCCTGCCAGCTTTGTCACTCTCGCTATTCACGCTGAGTAACAAAGGCAGAGGAGCGACTCGCAACACCAGAACATTCTCGGTTCCGTTAATCTACTACTATTCTCTTCGGTTAAGATGCTGCGACAAAGTATTGTTCTGTTGTCACGTCGACCCTCCCTTTTTGGCACCGGAGCATCCGAGATCTCCTCCACCTGTACCAATGTGTATTCACCATCGATCACCCAGCATGGTACGCTCAAACCCATGTGTTGCATAGTCCACGACTGCATCTTACTGAGCAAGTGCCAACAGGCCAGTTTTCGACGTTGACAGCAACCAAAAAACCCTTGCGCTTGATGCCAGTGGGCGGTTCCGTTACTTATGGTGTTGGATCCTCCGATGGCAACGGATACCGACAATTCCTCGGCGATATGCTTCGCGCTGACGGCTACCAAGTCCAATTCGTCGGCTCGCGCAGGTCAGGCTCCATGACTAACGGCGACAACGAGGGTTGGCGGGGGTATAGAATCGACCAGATTGACAGTAAAGTAAGGAAATGGGTGTCAACCCTGGCACCTCGAGTCTTCACTGTCAATGCTGGATCCAATGACTGCGTTCAAGACTTTCGAATGGAGGCCCTCGGCCTCCGCATGGAGAATATGCTTGAGTTCCTTTGGCAGGCAAATCCCGCCTCGGTTATTATCCTATCAACTCTACTCGTGAACAGAGACAAGGACATCAATTCGCGAGTGATGGACGCAAATGACCAGTTTCGTAAGTTGACTGAGTTGAAAGCGAGGGAGGGAAAGAAGATAGTGCTTGCGGATATGAATAACTCTCGAGGGCCTCAACTTGATGATCTTGTTGATGGCACGCATCCCAACGACTACGGGTACAAGAAGATGGCAGCCATTTGGTTTAACGCAATCCGGCGGGCTCGCGAGAAAGGGTTTCTATAGGGTATGGCGAGCATCACAAGGCCTTCTTCTCTGGTACTAGGTGTAGTACGGTGAGGGGCCCTTGGTGGGATAACCGAGCGAATATTGGACCACAAATTGAGTCGTTCAATTTCGGCCGGGAGAGAATCGGTGACGCTTATTATTGCTGAAATGCTTTCCAATTGGTTAGCATTTACCGAACGCGACAGAACCAATTACATGTGACGCTGTTGACTCAGCGGCCAGAGCAAGCATTTGCGCCACCTGTGGTGATCGCAGGACGACCCCCAAGTCTTACCATGAGCTGGCGAACATGGTCTGGCCTAACCATGCCATCTTTCGTAGACACTATTACGAGAAATAGAGGGTATGTGGCTCACTTCCGGATGTTATGATGGGTCTTCTACTAATCCCCTATTTTAATTAGATATAGTTTGTCCCTCTAATTTCTTAACCACGTAGTCAAGATCCAGCAGTACTCCCTCTAAGAGTTTTGTTTCATTGGCCTTCTTAAGCACCTGACTGTAAAAGTTCAAGCTATTCAGGGTCCAGTCAGACCAATCGCCAAATATTTTTCTACTCACTATCACAGCCTTGCAAGCCGACTCCATAGCTTTGTCCAGCCGGCCCTCAGCCTCATCAATCCGAGAAATCGTCATGTGCAAGGATGGCATCATTCGTTCGTTGTGAAAATCCTCGTGCTGCGTACCCATGATCTCTTCTGTGAGGAGACGAGCTTCACGATAATTCCTCGTTTTCAAGTATGCGCTCGCCAAGTGCATCTTGAGGTTCAGGTGATCTTTGCACCGGTCTTGACCTTGCAGCTCCGCTGCGAGGACCATGCGGCGACCCAAGTTGACTACTTCATCAGCACTCATCAGCTCGTAGCGAAGAAGCCGCCAGATGGTGTCAGACATCATGTCCTGTACGATCGGGTAAGCAGTGCCAAGGGTATCGTGAATGACACTGATGTATGCCAGTATAATCGGTCTTGCGTGAGCGATCATTTCCTTTGGCCCTAGTCGAAATATGACCTGGATTAGAAGACGGAGCGGGTGCGAAGAGCCAACCCAAGGGAGGGTCTCTGAGACGTGATATATATTTTGGAGAAGCCATTGGGCGATATGGAGATGATCTCGGGCGAAGAAAAGCACTGAAGTATACACGAAGGAGAAGAGCAAGGGATCCTGGCGCGAGAGCTGTATGGGGGCCTGTCTGATGAAATGCCGCAAGAACTGGATTGCCTCGGCATTTCTCCCGTCCTTTAAGACCACCGCGGCTGACATGACGGAGCTGCACCAAGCTGGCACAGTGTCCTCGTTCTTGAATCCACTTTTTGCGTCTCTTGGCCAGTTTTTCGCTTCAACTGACCCTCTCACGTAGGAGTTGAGTAAGCGCATATAGTACTCCGGTACCCGGATGTCGTCTGGTGGCGTAATCAACACTGGGTGTGCAATGGCGCTATCTTGACTTGTAGCGATGAATGGTTGTAGAACTCTAGTTATGAGTTCCATTTGTTTCCCCTTGGGCAATCTGCGAAAGTATTTCCTGTCGTTTCTTCGTGGCCGCTTTATTGTCGGCAAGGCTGAGCATCTCGGCCGGGTTCTGCGCAATTGCGTCCAGCGCAGCTTTGCCGTCATGTTCTTCCTAAGCTTCCACTGGGTAAACCGTGATTTGTACATTTTCTCACTAGCGGCATTAGATCAAGCAGTTCCTCATCGTTGCAGGCCGTGAAACACGTACGTGGCGTTGAAGTCGTGTACCCAACGCATGTGCTCCATGATTCTGGGCAATGGCATGTTCCGTTTGAGGTATAGATCAGTGATCGCCTCTCTGTAGTTGTCCCAGTCTTGGGGGCATGGAACAGTGCGACGTCCAAGCGGTGGGATGTGTGCCCCCTCCATTGTGTGATGGGCGGAACTTCAAGATTGTGACAAGCTGGCAGCGACTACTAAGCGAGTTGGAATGTTGATTGACCTGAGCTTCATTGTTCGATAGATGTCACAGCGGGGCAGCATAGCTTTAATGCACAAGAGTTCCTCGCATCGTCAGGGGGGTTGAAAGCAGCCGCACTATGAAATGCACAAAAGATCCTGGCATTCAATTCAGCCAATGCCTGGTTCACAGTACTAACCTGAAAAGCATGGGTCTCCTTTTGGCCGCGCCTCCTCAGGCCGTCCCTTCTCTTCCATTGGTCGTTTTCAAGATCAGGCTCGGCATTAAGGCAATTCTTATCCCCCTTGACGCCTCAGAAGATACCTAAAAGCTACTTGTCTTCTCTACTAAACTTACGTTTAGGCTAAGTACCAGCAATCGTATAACATGAACTCACACGGTCAGAACAGCGCAACCCCAGAACCGCCCGGCTGCCGTGGCAGGTCAAGTTGGTGCAGGAAAGGCGGTCGGACAGCTGCAGACGTAATGGCCATCTGCACTAGCACACGACCTAAGAACGCCAGCCTCTTTCTCGCTTCGGCAACTGTTCGCTCATTCATCGAGAGATGAGGCAGTCTTAAGCGTAGCCTGTATTTGACTCAAAGTACGGGCAAACGACAGTTCTATTGAATCTCTCAGTTACGAAGCAGTGACAGCAAAGGCAATTCAACGTTGTAACGAGATCAGCCACCCTATCTGCTGATATTAGAAACGGATGCTGTTGTTGGTTTATTACCAGGCCCCATGAAAGGTTATCTTCACCGCCCAGTGTCTTGCCGCCAAGCACTCATCGTTGGTTCAACTCCCAAAACTTACATGCATCTTGCTGTCTGAAGTGTACATTGCCGCGGTGGAGATAATGCAGCTTACGGGTTATCAGGTGGGGGAGGGATAAAACTCGTCAACGATACGAGGTCCTGATGGTGACCCATGATTCCTGCACTCTTATGAGTGATTGGTGCGGACAGCCCTGACACAATGGGGTGCATGAGGCTGAACTGTTCGGCCATCATCTTAACCAAGCCCGGGGTGCTGGGGTTCATTACCTGCTCATACCTATACTGGACGGAATAATTCCGACGGCACACAACGGTGTGCGGGCACTGGCTGCAGTTTACTCTGTGGCTTGCAACAACCCCAGTAGATGATGTGGTCAAATGATTCTAGCCTCTTGACGCCCGATATGACTGCGCACTTGCAGCAATGTATATACACTATTGGATGATGAAAACTGCAAAGATCTTTTGTACATCAAGACACCGAGGACCAATCATACACTTCCTACCCCCTAACCTTTAGCTACCAAAAGACTGGAGCCGCAATCGTGGTATATGAGATTGTGAGATACCAGTTGTGTCAGAAAAAACATTTAAGCTACTGTTGCACCTTGAATGAATGCTGAACCTCGCTCTTATCATCAATTCAAGCGCTTTTCAGGCCAGCTCGAGAAAGTGTGGTATGTTCAATCTACTCAGACCTTTTAAACTCTTTACTGAAACCCAAATTCCCACAGTACCACCAGCAAGACACTCTTTTTACCATAATGGCGGGCGTCTGCAAGCATCTAGGATGCAAGTCATCTATCAACAACGATGAAGAGCAGGCACAACACGACAAGGTCTTCCCACAAAGCTGTGGAGAGTGTGGATGCTTCGAGGGCACGCGGAGGCAGCATATGATGAAACACCGTCATCGTGTGTGCGGCTTTGGGGCCTGCGTTGGGCCGTAAAGTTCGGTTTAAATCTGACGCTGACGTACGCCGTCACTGGAACGTTCATCATCGGGGCGGCGGGGAGCGGATCACAACGGATAGATTTGGCAATGCTTTGTGTAATGATGATGAGGACGATGGATATTATAGCGAGGCTGCTTAAGCACAGAGGCTGAGAGTGTTGGAAAGTAAGCCTATATCAGTGGTTCCTTCAGTAATATGACCAACTGCCAAACTTCACGTTCATCTGGCAAAACCAGCCAATACCAAGGAGACTCAGGCCATCGCAAGCCTCGTTGCATGAGCCCTAACCCACAACCGTGAGCCACTTTAGGTTCCAATCAAATAAAACGCTATTTTACACTTTCTTATATGTCAACTATCTCACTGGTCAATACGATATAGTTACCATTAATACCTTCAGCATATTACCAGACGTGACTGACCCCTTATTACTTGAACTACGCCCAGCACTTCCTACTCCTAACATGATCTCAGCATGACCGGCTGTCTCCCTATCGCCAAACACTCAATCAAACTCCCTCAGAGCTGCGTGGATATTTGCCAAGCCAGCGATGTGTCGGCCGGAATCTGAGGGAAACTCTCCAAGCACATTTTCCGATGGTGCACCCGACCAATCCGGCCTTATATCACGTTGCGTATTCTCCGTGGCGTCGGCCCGTAGGCCAAGGGACCCGGGAGTCCCTTACCAGTGTGCCAAGAAATGTTACCATCATGCGAATGTTTCTTGATCAACCTCCGTGCTTCCTATTTGGGTATCTCAAGGAGCATGGCTTCCGAGATGAGCAGGGCCGGCCCCCCTGTCAGTGTTGTCACATCGACAGGGATCCTAGACGTTTCGGCCACCTGAACACTGAAAAGGTCGTCGATTTGCAAGTCGATCAATGAATAAACATGTCGGTACGCGGCGTGTTCATGCGTGCCATTAAGTGATGAGGCTGCCTTGCCCACGTGCAAACCAATGGCGGATACTTATCTGGCATTCGAGTTGGAACTTCGCAGATCTTAGCGTTGCAAGTCATCCGCCGGGCCTCCTTCCACGAGACGTGTGGGTTCATCCTGGGATACCACGGACGCCTAGCCCGATTGAGAGAACGGTCCTCAGGTTCCGTTCACAGTCACCTTTCCGGCGGCTCCAAGTCCCAGAAACTCAATCACTTGACCACAGCAAAGGATGCTACGTCCCGTCTTTCCGAAAGTAAAGTCTATGCAAAGAGGCATGTTCTAAGTCTAGATACTAATATATAAAGTCTGTTTCTTTTTGAAACGGAATGAGTTCTTTTGTTCTTCACCCGTTAACCTTTGGGCGACTATCCACTAGAGAACACACAGTCGGCTACACACTCTCCCTGCGGAAATGACTGTCTATCAACTCTTGTTTACGGCCGCTTTGGCTGGTGCAACACTTGCTGCCCCTCTTGTCGAGGAACGCCAGGCTTGCGCCAACCAGTGGTAAGTGCTTGCAATTGATCCTCATCTCACATCATGGTACAGCAAGGCTCACATAACCTCTAGGGCCCAGTGTGGCGGCTTCAGCTGGAATGGTGCTACTTTGCTGCCAATCTGGTAGCTACTGCAGCAAGATAAATGACTACTACTCTCAATGCATTCCTGGAGAGGGTCCCGCCACTTCCAAGACAAGCACGCTTCCTGCCTCTACCACCACCAACCAGCCGACTTCGACCTCCACGGCTGGAACCTCCTCCACTACGAAGCCTCCTCCTGCTGGAAGCGGCACTGCCACTTACAGCGGAAACCCCTACTCTGGTGTTAACCTTTGGGCCAACAGCTACTATCGCTCAGAGGTTACCAACTTGGCCATCCCCAAGTTGAGCGGTGCCATGGCCACGGCTGCTGCCAAGGTCGCTGATGTTCCCTCTTATCAGTGGATGTAAGTAATATGTATTTGAGTGAATCGGCGTTACAGGATATTTGACTAAGCACGTTTACAGGGACTCTTTCGAGCACATCTCCCTGATGGAGGATACTCTGGTCGACATTCGCAAGGCCAACCAGGCTGGTGGTAACTACGCTGGCCAATTCGTCGTCTACGACCTCCCTGATCGCGACTGCGCTGCTGCTGCCTCTAACGGAGAGTATTCCCTTGACAAGGATGGTGCCAACAAGTACAAAGAAACTACATCAACACTATCAAGAAGATCATCCAGAGCTACTCTGATATCCGAATCCTCCTTGTTATTGGTTAGTCCTATGCCCCTTATCTCGTGGGATTATGACTGACAACTCTTCTAGAGCCTGACTCCCTGGCCAACCTGGTCACCAACATGGATGTTGCCAAGTGTGCCAAGGCTCACGATGCGTATATCAGTCTAACAAACTACGCTGTCACGGAACTGAACCTGCCCAACGTCGCCATGTACCTTGATGCAGGCCACGCTGGCTGGCTCGGCTGGCCCAACAACCAGGGCCCTGCTGCGAAGCTGTTTGCTAGCATCTACAAGGATGCCGGCAAGCCAGCTGCGCTCCGTGGACTCGCCACCAACGTTGCCAACTACAACGCCTGGAGCCTCAGCAGTGCTCCCCCTTATACCCAAGGCGCCTCCATCTACGACGAGAAGAGTTACATTCACGCAATGGGTCCTCTCCTGGGAGCAGAATGGCTGGCCTGGTGCTCACTTCATTACCGACCAGGGCCGTTCTGGCAAGCAGCCCACCGGTCAGATCCAGTGGGGCGACTGGTGCAACTCCAAGGGCACTGGCTTTGGTATTCGTCCCTCTGCCAACACTGGTGACAGCCTCCTCGATGCTTTTGTCTGGGTCAAGCCTGGTGGTGAGTCTGACGGTACCTCGGACACCAGTGCTGCCCGTTACGACTACCACTGCGGTGCTTCTGCAGCTCTTCAGTACGTCATCCCATTCCCCCAACCAAGAACCATGCTGACATCTCTTCTTTCAAGGCCGGCACCTGAGGCAGGAACCTGGTTCCAGGCCTACTTCGAACAGCTTCTTACCAATGCCAACCCTTCGTTCCTGTAAGCACTTGGGACAAAAAGCAAAGCTGGTTTAGCTCTTTCATGTACATATTTATCTCGTGTGACGGCACAAAGCGCCGCATACTACATACGACGAAAAGGATAGGCCCCTCAGTCTCTTCAGACATCCCCAATTTCGTATCTGCTTCTCTCGACTTGCCTAGTCAATCAAATTTGAGCTTCTTTTTATGCTAGGTGCATATAAATGCCTGAAGTCTTTGATTAGACTGTGAAGGAGATGATGAAATGGTTCTCGATTGCCATTATATTGACCCATCTTCTCTTCTCATGCAAAGCGTGAGACGCTAGCACCTGTACTGCATCAAAATCCATATAACAGCGTCCACAACCGCCTCAGGGGCGGCAAGATGAATGCTATGCCCAACGCCAGAAACGTGCTGGAATTTTGTCCTTTGGGATAGGTTCAATATCTTCTTTTTGCATGGATTCTTCGATCGCATTGGCCTTAGATATGAATCGGCTCATTCCAGCCCTTTCAACATCAGTGCCGTTTCCCAATCGTACACCTTCAGCATAGATCTTTTGGAGATCGACGGCGTAATCTGCTTGCAAAACAACAAGAGGGACACGCCCGAGCTCAGGCTCTTCAATCTCTGAATGCTCCTTGGCAGCTAGAGCTTTACCGCTCGCGTGATACTGAGACACTTCTCGGTCGGCTGCGACTTTATGCCCAGGTCGTGCCTCTTCCTCTAGCAATGTTTTTGCCACTCCACGCGGCCTAGGCGATGGGAAATCCCCCCGTAGCAGAGCTGTAGCGTGTCGATATCTCCTCGTACAGCGCGAACAAACGGATTCGGATAGGTCAATGGCGTCTCCTCGGTGTTGGCATCGACAAAGACAAAGCCCTTGAACTGAGCCAACGTCCTCAGCTTCACAAACTCCCGTAGAATTATGCCGCCGTAAGAATGAGACACCACGATGTAGGGTGGTGCGACCTTTTGCAGCTCGCAGAAGCGCGTGCAATTCCGCTGCTATGTCCTCGGCGGTCCTGGGGTCACACTGTCGGGTGCTGGTTCACTTAAGCCGTATCCTGCGCGCTCGTAGTTCATGACGCTCATGGACTCCGAAAGACTACTCGTAACTGCAGACCACTCTCTGATGCTGCTTGTGATGCCGGGGATGATGACGACGATTGGGTTGTGTGCTCTGCGAGGTGGCCCGTAAATGGTCAGCTCGAGTTTATGGGTACCCAAGTCCACAAGGGTCGTTAGACCGGGTTGGTAGGGTGTCATATCGAAGTTGGTGTTTGCAGGAGGTTGAATAGTAGGGTTGAGTTGATGCACTCGAGCTTGTGTGAAAGATGAAGTTGGAGGGATAGAGTCACCACATTTGACAAATGGCGTCAGCGCGAGTTGGACGATGGTTGCTGACAAATCATGGGTCAGCGAAGAAGTAAGGAACATAAACATCGGAGTTCGCCTGGATTTAGTATCACAATAGACATTCATATAGAAGAGGTGAACGTAGGTTGCTTAGGTTATTAAATGTTGGCTTAGTGAGTACACAAGGCCTCAAACTAATCCTATGGGAACCCATGAATGCATTCTCGACTAATGAAAATTGCCGAACATCTTAATCATACGTGCAGCTCCATCATCTGCGTACATCAAGTTTTCCAAGTCGATACTACTTTGAATGTGTTCTCGAGCACGAGGTAGCATCTCGGCTTCATATGCTGCAACGGCCCGTTCCAACGCTGTTTGGTCTGCCTCCTCGTCATAAGCCGTCTGAGCTTTATCCTCTCCTAGCTCAGAAATTATCTTCTTGAAGAGAACCAACGAGTCGTACATGGCCTGATTGACGCCTTCGCCGTTTGGAGTTGCAAGATGTGCTGCATCTCCCAAGAGTGCAATGCCGGGGGTACGCTTCCAGCTCGTCTGGTCTGGTTCGTTGGCGGTGCCCTCTGTTCCGCCGCTTTCGGTTGTTTCTGGTGAGAAAAGACCTATGGGGAGGCGATAGAGAGGCCAAGGGCGCCAAGGACCTTCAGAGGCAGCGATCAAGGCTCGTGTGTTCGAGGCCCAGTTGGCGTAGAAAACCTCCCGGTCCCAACATGGCCGCTCGTGCCTTGTCCATATCAGCTGGATCAGCGGCGCCTCCAGGCCGTGTCAAAGTTTCGGGCGCTGTCACGCCCATGTATAGACGGTACGATCTATCAGACATTTGCTGAACACAGAGCACGCTTTTGGCACTCAAAGCCATGGTAGTGCCTTTGCCTGCCATTTCACCCGCCGTACTATATTCTGGGTTGTCGTTGGACAGACGACCCTCGATAAACATTTTGCCTGAGTATACTGGCTTTGCAGATGTGATCTCAAGTAGAGTTAGCTCCTTGATATGTAAAAGACAGGGATGAAGAGCCACACTATGACTTACCAGTTGCCGGACCTTGCTCCATGCTCCATCCGCACCGACCACGAGCCGAAACCCAGTCTCAGTTGAGCCATCGGCAAAGCTCAGCATCCAGGAGCAAGCTCCCGACCGTTTTTCGTCTTCGTTACGCCCGACCTTTGAGAGCGTCTTTCCCCATCGAATGCTATCTGCAGGTAGGGAGTTGAGTAGTAATTGTCGCAGTTGCAAGCGGTCGATCTCAGGGCGGTCAGTGTCGTCACTGAAAGAGGCCTTGATTCCTCCCGTGGAATCCATCAGCGTCATCGCCGTGGCATCTTGACGAGACAGCTTCTTGAACTCGTCATGAAGCCCGGCATGCCGCAGTGCTTCTTGGCCTGTTTCGTTGTGGATGTCGAGTGTGCCACCCTGATTGAGAGACGTTGACTCCGGTGATGGATCGCGCTCAAACACGCGATATTTGATCCCCGCAGTCTGCAATAGACGGGCAAATGCAAGTCCACAGGGCCCGCCCCCAATGATCGCGATAGCGGGTGGTTTAGATGAGGGCATGATTTCTGAACCCGAAGGTTGCTGTGGACTCTCAGATTGGCGGGAATTTCACGCTGACCTCGGGTTGTAGACGTGATTCGTTTGGTGCGATATAATTGTAGGCGAAATAAGTGAGAGAAGAAAATTGGGATGAAAATGTTCACTCTGCGCCGACGCAGAGCTTTTATAGGTGCTTGTTTAGCTGTCCTTGAACTGCGAACCCCTTGTTCTCGGCACCGAGCTTGCTCGACGAGCCTCCTAATGTGTGTTTATTAGAATCAATACTCGGTACCTAGTAAAGACCGAGGCTGGCGCAGGATCCTATCGCTTCGGACATTAGTCTGGTCCGAACGCTAACTAACCGCTGTGGGACAAATGAGAATTCCAGTGACTATGAGTGCCTCAAGCCACACTCAAGTCCTCACTGTTTTCTGCCCAAGTAAGCGCCAGAGAACAGGACTCTTGCATTAACTCGTCGGCAATGGCAAAGTATCCACACTTCATCTGGCGAATTTAGAACAGAAACACCTAGATTTGGTAGCAAGAGGCAAAGACGTCTAGCGCAGTTCAACACCACACATCCGATCCGTATGTGTCCAAACGGTGAACTCGACTAACATCACTCAGCACAAGATATGTATACAATACACTCGGCTGCCGCACAATTTCAAACTAGTCAGCATCGTGGCACACAGGGTGAGACGGATCAGCAGTCGGTGGCGTCTCCTCCAAGAGGGGAACTAAAACTTGAGCAATAGGGTAGGCGGACAGTAGAGGTTGGAGCAACCAAATGCTGACAGTACAGTAGAAAATAAGCGCTAGGTAGCTCTGCTGGAATGCAAACGCTCGACACTGACCCCGGCAATTCTGATAAAGGGGGATTGAAACACCCTCAACCTTGGGCCCATGAAGCTCCCTCTCTGCATCTTTACTCTCATCCTTCATACACAAAATGAGCAAGTCAACAACGGAGCTACTGCAAAGTCATCTTTCTGAGGCCGGTATTCCCTTTGCCGTTCCTGGCTCAAGTGAGTTTGTTTCCCTGCAAACGAGCTATACCGGCCGACATGATGAGGTTCGGCCCAAAGTCATCACCAGACCCCAGTCCGCCGAGCAAGTGGCTACTATTATCAAATCATGTTTGAGCCTTAAGCTGGACCCGGTGGTTCGTGGTGGCGGGCATGACATGTTCGGGCGCTTCTCGGCCCTCGATGCCGTGAGCATCGATCTACGCGATCTCAACACGGTCACTATATCGCCAGATAAAAAGACAGCAAGAGTGGGAGGAGGGGCGACAAATTATCAGGTACTCGAGGCCTTGAGCAAGCATGGACTGACAGCTCCCGCGGGATCCTGTGGAACGGTCGGTTTTGTGGGATGGTGTCTTCTTGGGGGTGGATTTGGTCCTTATGTCCACTCGTACGGGCTTGGAGCCGACCAAATTGTCGGTGCCCGAGTTGTTCAGGCCAATGGGGAGCTAGTTGAAGCTGATGCTCGCCTACTCAAGGGTCTGCGTGGGGGCGGTGGAAGTCTCGCCATCGTTGTCGAGTTGGAGGTCAAGACGTGGCCGCTCTGTGAGGTATGTAGTGTCTCCTGCATTTTTCAGTGCATATGCTGACTCTCAGCAGGTCCAGGCGGGAATGCTCTTCTTCGAATCGTCTGACATTGCCGGCGCTGTAACCACCTTTTTCACCAGCTACAACAACCTCGTAAACACGTACAAGGACATTCCCAGCAAGCTTTATCTGATGCCGTCGATCTGGATCTACCCGAAAGTCGGACTTTCTCTCACCTGCGGTTTCATCTGGAACGGGTCTGCGAGCGACGAGTCTCGTCTGTGGCTAAAGCGAGTGAGCAAGTTAGCACCTCTCTCACCCAATATCTCGGATGTGCACTCGACCGTCATGAACACGAACGCGCTGGGCTTCGCGGCCATGGTGAAAGATATATGATCCCCGCTCAGGTTCTCAGCCGTTGCCAGTCAGCAGACATCTCCCACTTCTCACCCGAGGTGGTGGATGAGCTGGCCCGAATTGCCCACGCCATCCCCCGCGACAGCTCCGGTGGTGTCAACATCCACACACTCCGTGCCGACAGCCCATCCTGCAGGCCCGACACGCCGGACTCTGTTCTGCCGTACCGGAAACCCCACGTGATGTTCGAGTTCCTGGGCCTGGGAGATGACGAGGCCTCGGCGCGGGGTGCGGCAGCTTGGGCGTTGGATGCACGTAATAGAATCTCAGCACTTCCAGATGCAGAAGGTCCCACGTATCTACCCTTGACCGCCCCCGAGTTCGTCGACCTGGAGACAACCTTTGGAGGGCATCTGGCAGAGCTGCGGCAGCTGAAACGGGAGTATGACCCGGCGGGGGTTTTTAAGCATACACTGCCAAAGCTCGTATGATGGTGAATTGGTCACGGCTCGAGCCCTGCAGATGGACGAGATTGGCACGGAGTAGTTCGAGCTAGCGGGATCATCCTTGTCTGATCACCTTATCAATCAGTCCAGCACCGACTTCGGATCCCGTGCCAAGCCGGGTATTGCGGATCGGCTCGTCAGTGATTGGGGCTATTACTTGATCTGCCCGTTAGATTCATCCGGTACCTTGTAGCTGCATCACAAGTGCTGTGATCTTCCTCCAGCCGGCAACCGGCCCCATTGTTAGATGTGCATCGTGGTGCCGCGTTTCGCGCCTCTTTTGTGGTGTGATCTGTTACTATCTTACGGCGATGAGCCTACCCTCAAGAGGCATATTAGGGCTGGTATAACCAAGTTCATTCATGTTATTCTTGATTGGATCAAATCCCTGCTTGTGGTCGCACTCACGGCTTTTCACAGCGTGGGGGATTTGGTTAGATCGGCCCCAGAACAACGAGTTGGCTATGTACGGTGCAGTGGAAAGGGTTTGCCACGGTGGGTTGGAGGTAAAGGCGTTCATGTCTGTTAATGTCTCATATAGAGAGGAATTCTTTCTCATATTGATCCCATCTTCTTTCCTCAAGCTCTCATTAGGGTACCGGCTAGCGAGCATCACGAATCACAAGTCCTCATCGAATCAAATTCCTTCCCTTTCCAACGGTGTCGACTGACCCGTCGACTACGACCCTACCATGGAAGGAATGGACAAGAAGCACAATGATGTCGAAGCGGGGAGGGAGTCACCCAGCATCGAACCAACAGCATTACCAACCAACAACCCAACTACCGATAGCAAGGGGTTGGAGTACGGAACACGCAATCTCGGCACTCTGAACCGTAGGCTCAAGTCCCGACATGTTCAGTTCCTTGCCTTGTCCGGTGCCATCGGCACGGGCCTTTTCGTCGGCAGCGGACAGGTGCTTTCGCTTGCCGGCCCGCTCTCAGCCTTCCTGTCTTTCACCATCACTGGCTTCAATATCTTCTGCGTCCTCAACAGCGTCGGTGAGATGGCTTCGTGGTTGCCTATCCCGGGCCCTGTTCCCATCTTTGCTGCCCGGTTCGTGGACCCAGCGCTGGGGTTTGCTCTCGCTTGGAACTATTGGTATCAATTTGCCATTGGAGTTCCTATTGAGGTGACAGTTTCAGCCGTCATTGTTGATTACTGGCACAACAATGTCCCCAAAGTCGCACTCATCAGCCTTTTCTATTTTCCCATGGTCTTCCTCAACTGTTTGCCCGTTCGCATCTATGGTGAAGCCGAGTTCGTCTTTGGAGCCATCAAGTTGACCACTATTGTGGGCTTGATCATCCTGATGTTCATCATCACTGTTGGCGGCGCTCCCAATGGCGAGGCGATTGGCTTCAAGTACTGGATACACCCAGGACCCATGAACGAATACTTGAGGCCAGGTGCATTGGGAAGGTTTCTGGCTTTCTGGAAAGTCTTTGTGCAGGCAACATTCTCCTATGGCGGCAGTGAGATGGTCGTGATGGCGGCGGGAGAGACAGAGAACCCTCGACGCAACATCCCCAAGGCTATTCGTCGAGTCTTTTGGAGAATTGTTCTCTTCTACATCCTTTCCGTTTTCCTTGTCGGTCTTTGCGTCTCGTCCAAGGACCCTTCCCTCCTGAACGCCATCAACTCCTCTGCCCCCTGGAGCAGCTCAAAGTCCCTTTGTTATCGCTATTCGCAACGGCGGTATTAAGACACTTCCCTCAATCATCAATGCGGTCATCCTGACCTCGGCTTGGTCATCTGGCAACTCGCTGTTTTATGCCGGCACTCGTGTTCTCTATGCCGCGGCCCTTGATGGAAAGGCACCAGCCATCCTGGCGTATGAGAAGTTTGGCGTTCCATACCTCTGTGTAGCAGTCACCTCTGCTTTTGGACTCTTGGTCTACCTCAATGTCAGCAACAGTGGCGCTGAAGTCTTCTTCTGGCTCAGTAATCTGAGCGGTGTTGGGGCTCTTATCATTTGGGCCAGTGTCTGCTACACATATCTTCGCTTCTACTATTGCCTCAAGTACAACGGAATCGACCGCAACACTCTTCCGTACAAGTCACCAATGCAGCCATTCCTGGCTTATTTCTCCGTTTCATTCTGCACCATTGTTGCTATCTTTAACGGATTCGACGCCTTCTTCCCTGGACGCTTCAGTGCCAAGACCTTCATCCCGCCTTACATCAACATTCCCATTTTCTTCGTGTTGATTTTTGGTTTCAAGTATGTCAAGAAGACCAAGTTTGTCAAGTATTCAGAAATGGATATTTGGTCCGGAAAGGCGGAGATTGATGCATTGGAACCAACTTGGCCGGTGGTAAAACCCAGGAATTGGCTGGAACGCATCTGGTTCTGGATTGCCTGAGTGCACTCAATAAAGTGGGCGTTGACAAGATATGGGCTGTCTGGCATAGAAAGGCATGCAAGAAGTCGTTACGGGGACGAAGGAGGGTGGGTTAAAGAGAGTACAACCGTGGTTAGGTTGGTAAGGGCATATGTTGTGATAACCCCAGGTTTGGGGAAGAGATACCAGTGATGAATGGCACCATGTGGAAGACGTAAAAGAATCAGGTTTAGGGATATAGCAGGCTACATATAGAGGAATAGAAGAAGAAGGAGCTGAGCCTGAGATGATGATGGCACGATATGTGGATTCATATGGTCGACTACTTAGACGATTGTGTTGACTATTTAGGGGAGTAAAAGATATGAAGAGGGAGGATCATCGTCTCTCCTTACCAGAGTAAGTAAAAAGAGAAATTATCTTGTCATAATCATAAATCGTTGAACGGCAAGCGATATCCAGTCATTCCCATGTTGTGAGACCCTTGGTGTACATGGCTTAAAGATAGCTGCGCCCAGAAGTCCAATCAAATCTCACAAGCGGCCATGCCTTCAAGAGCGGAGTAGAAGTCAGCCAAATCCGGCTTTTCATCTCCCGCTGGAATGCAGAGAGCAACCATCTTCATGAACGCAGCCCCGAGTCGAAATGCTGCGAATCCTTCAGTAATATATCGATTATGCATCCACTGGGAGAGTGATGCAACATCAGTCAATTTCACGACGTTGCTATTACTGACGTCAACGCGCTTCTTGACAATTTTGCGAAGAGGCGTCCATTCTGCGATCTCGATCAGAACACAGCCGAGAGAATATGCATCCATGTAGCGTTCAAAGCTCTCGGAAGGCTCTCCGAGAGCCTTGGCATGCCGATAAATGTCCCGTGAGAGGTCCTCAGATGGTTGTTCGCTGATTTCGGTCGGTGAACTTTGTCGCGCGAAGGAGAAGCCGCAGAGATATGGTCGACCCAGACGACCAATCGACTGGCCAGAGGGTGGAGAGACAAGGAGAATGTTCTCAGACCGCATGTCTTTATGGAGCCAGCCGGCGGTGTGGAAGCTGAGGAGCGTCTGGCACACCTGCACAGCTAAACGAAGTCGTGCGCCAACATCTGGCAGTGGCCCGCTGGATCTCGATAATACACTGAGCAGAGAAAAGAGGCTGCTCAGTGCTGGAAGGGAATCGAAAGACCAACCGGAAGCCCCCTTGCTCTTCAGTGTATCCTCGGCAAGGGAATGTCTGGAAGGATGGCGTGGGAGGCTGAGAGAGTAGATGCACGAGCGCTTCAACACGTGGTTTAAGCTTCGCTTTCATACGCGGCTGTACGCGCTTCTCTTCTATCAGTACGGTGTCTCCCTTGTACTGGGCCGATCCGATGGTCAAAGACATCATACGAATGCTAGCCAGCTGCGAGGGGTCCAGAACCGATAGAGGTCGTGCTGGTACTATATTGTTTGGTCCCATCATCGGAGTGTGTTGGTTGTTGGGCATGGCCATCATGTGATGTGAGCAAAATATGCTGTGCCTTCAGACCTGCCGAGGCAGCGAGGCCGTTCTTCATCCCAGCATCTGTGGCCGAGTCGTGGAGAGATTTCTGGAGATCCTGAAGACCCTTGATATCCTGACTTGTTTGGATCGCTAGTTGCAGCGTCTGGTTGACAGCGCGAGACGTCTGAACTCGGTGAGGCATATCCAAGAGAGACCAAAGTCCATCGACAAGCCCGGTCACATCCTTCACCAACTCCGCATACTTTTTCTTGTCGACAGCGGCCCACCAAAGACGCCTTGGGAACCGATTCGCCGTGTTGAGTGTGGATGCGCGCCTGAGGATGCCCGCGCGAGTCTCGGATGACACAATGTTTGAGAGGATCGACGAAGCCGGGTTATCCGGAGCGACGATCGTTTCAGAAGGGACCAATTCATCAGAACCATCCGGCGGAGACACGAGTTCAAGCTTGTAGCGCTTTTTCAAAGCATCTGTCGAGGAGAGAAGCTGCTCTAGCTGGAATAGGATGAGAGCGGCAGGGTGCTTGTGAGGTACTGGTGATTCATCGTCTTTGGGAGAGTTGAGGCCAATTGCCCGAGCCCACTCAATGAGCCGATACTCTTGAAGCACGAGCTTTGTTCGTTCGATGGCTGCATCCTTTCCGATATTTCGAGCGTCAGATATCAAGGTGAAGCCTCTAACGCAGCGGGCAAAAAGGTCGAAAGAGAGCGAGACCACAGCTAAGGCTGTTCCGGGGTCCATTGTGCGTGTACAACTGTTGACAATGTGTTCTTTATTATAGTTGAAGCCCGGCCCTTGATGGGTTAACTGAGTCAGAAGATCGTGCGTGTACAACACAAGCGTTAAGGTTCTTGATACGTAATTGCTGGAAAGTCTGGGTCTCGACCTTGGACTGTCGGTCTATAGGTATGCGGGGTTATGGTTGATCGCCTACAGGGTGTATGCCAGACAGGGCGCGTGCGCTATATGATGGTATTGATGCCTGATCAACCCTGGATGAGGCACATCAAAGTGCAATTATCCGATATTTGGATCCCTGGCCTCTCTTCTTGTACCGGTCTCTCCGACCGTTTACGCGTTTCCCAGCCGTCGATTAAGCATAATAAACCCCTTCGCTAAAAAGCATTTGACTCCTTTGACCACGCAGTAACTTATTTTTGGTCCACCCCACTTCTTCGTCCACTCCACTTGCTCTATTTGGCCATAAGCCTCCAGTTGTCCTAACAATATCGTCAATCGCGAAACAGGCTGAGGTAGGCTGGAGCAGCTCAGCCGCAAATCAGTAGTTACATAATTAATAACTATGTGCTTAGCAGTGACAAAGGATCCTTAAAAGGAGGTAAAGCAACAGATCCACTCCCTCGAAGTTCCCCGCCTGGTCATAACACCCGCCAACACTCCTCCTTCATGCTTTGAGTTGGGCTGCTTGGACCTCTGTCACCCAATTACCGACCCTTGAAGCGGAATGGAGTCCTCCTCGGGAAGAAGTCTGACATCTTTTAGGGGAGATACCTCCGATCCTACGACGTTCGAACCATATGACCCTTCAACTCTAGACGATGCACGCTTCATCCCGAACGCCTTGGACTTTTCCTACCGAGCCATCTCGGCTGAAAGTGCCTTGAAATTATCGGTACCACCGGTGTTTTCGAACGCGCAAGCCGTCGACAGCGCTTCATTTGCCGGCCGGGGCGCAAGCTTCGCCGTGTACCGACGTCGCATCCCGACCCAAAAGCTCCTGAAGTCGCGTATACAAGTTGATGGCTTCTCGGTCGAGACGGAAGACCGGCGCAAGTTGCCGGACGTAGTTGCCTACAAGGTGGCCGTCATCGAGTTTTCGGACAAAGGTGAAGCCACACACACGTCCCCGGCACGCCATAGACGCTGCAATCATGGAGCTCTACCTCTCAACGCACCGGCCAATCCTACAACACCCGAATCTCGTCGACTTTCTTGGATTGGCGTGGGGCATAAATCCGTTTAATTCTCTGCAGAAGTTGCCCGTCCTCATTGTCGAGTTTGCGGAACACGGGAGCCTCTCGCAACTGCAACAGCGAGAGTATCTCGGCATAGAGACTCGGCGGAAGCTCTGCCTTGACGTCTGCCAAGGCCTTCATATGCTTCATTCATGCGGCATTGTCCATGGCGACGTCAAGGCAGAGAATGTCTTGATCTTTCCTGATGAGGAGCACAAGTATAGAGCCAAGCTGAGTGACTTCGGCTACTCTCTGGTTATGAATACTGAAAGGAGCAGCCTCTTGCTAGGAGGAACCCGGCCGTGGAAGGCCCCTGAGGCAAAGAAAGCAGTCAACGTATCGTACGCAAAGTATGCGGACATATACTCCTTAGCCCTCCTCATCTGGTGTACATTTGCCCATGGTCGCAACATCTTCAAACTCCTCGTGGACGCTTCCAAGCAAGGCGAAGAATTCTATGCGGAAGCGGAGAGACTAAAGGGAACCGAAGAACTAGCTGCCCAGACAGATCTTTCTGCTTGGTACCTGAAAGCAATCATGGCCGCTCCGTATGGCGACTCTGTCCAATTCCTCGAGCACTTCCGTTCTCTCCAGCAGCGAATGCAACAGAACAACACACAGGTCAACGACCCTGCAGCTTGCATTGATGGCATTGAAAAGATTCTGTGTGCTATTCCACCTATGTATTTCCAGGCGTTGGGGCCGCTGAAGGAGCAGCTGCTTGCAACTGTTCAACATTTTGGTTTATACGACGCGATGCAAAGAGCTGTGACAATTGGGTTATCGAATGAGCCATCCCAAAGGGACCTCGGCCAAATCATGGTCTCCCTTGGTCATAATGGTCTGTTTACTGAAGATAGGTACTCAAATCACCACCTGGCGCCACATTATTAGACACTGACCGAGACAGCGCGGGACCGGATCAAGTATTAAAGTCGAACCTGAACGTAGGTCATAATAGTTTTGTTCGTCGAAATGGTTGGAAACTTATGTCGTATAGCAACATCACTTTACGTGGCGCCACTGGACGAAGATGGACTCTTCTGTTCAGAGGTACCTGACAACAATATACATTCAGAGAGGCGAGGAGGAGGCTAAGAAGGGGTATGCTAAACCCGCCGGAGGCCTTCCTTCTCACGGCTCTCTACATCAATGGATATGGTGTAGACAAGAATACCTCGAGCGCATCCAGGTGGCTCTTCAACGCTTGGGGAGTGAAACATCCACTGGCGTCGGCGTACGGGTACCGAATCGCGCGTGCCATCGGGGTCACATTTGACAATACAGAGGGTGTAGTCGGATCGCTAAACCTAATGGCCCTGCGTGGTTCAAGAATTGCTTTTGAAGATCTTGCTCTGGTCTCCAAAAACGACTACGAGGAAACGAAGAAAACGATCCGCAACTCCCTCGCAGGAACAGGCGCGAATCACTTTTTCCAAACAGAAATGCTTCACGGGTTCACTCACGGCATGTGGATCAAGACTTTTGGAAACATTCCCGTCTTGCTCGACAACTTCTCTCGGTTGAATCGCATCGCCGATTACACTGCTAACAAAAGAGGTGACCGCATCCTTCATGTGGCTGCAAGTTGCGGCCAAACAGAAGCCATCGAGGCTCTCCTGGATCGGTTTCCCTCACTTGAAGTTGATCAACTCAATGACCAGGGCGAGACGCCGCTTCTGTGTGCATGCCGCGCCGGGCAAACTGACACGGTCTTGTGGCTCGCCTCGCATGGAGCAAAAGCATCGGTGGCAGCACGGAATGGAGAGTCGCCACTTCACTGGCTAATATCCTTTGATGACGAAGAGATCGAAAGAGTTGGCCCAGCACTGATCCAAGCCGGCGCTGATTCAGACGTCAAGACGACAACCTTCATAGCCTACCAAGCGGAGTTTCCAGCATCGCTGGATCTTGATCGGCTGCCGGAGGGTTACCCTATCGGATGGGGTGAGTGTTCCCCATCGCCATATCTTTCCTCGCTTCTTCTGCAAACTGGAAGACTCGTTGGTTCGGGTGTTTGGGGGCATCAGGGGGCTAATGTGCAAACCAGCAACTCACTGTGACCGTCCCCAAATTGTCAAATTTTTGCTGTCCAACACGACCGATCCGAGGATGTGCAACACATCGTGGCCTCGCGCAAACAGTGCTTTGGAGGTCGCTGCGTCACAGCTTCGTTCAGATTGCCTGGAACTGATGATTCATGCCATTGAGCAATACAACGTCGAACAAGGGGCAGCGAAACAGGGCAACTTCTTGGTGACAGGCCTCCTTCAGCAAGCCGTTTACGGCAGCAGCCTATTTGATATGATCCTCTACCATGGCCCGAAGTATCAACAGGCGATGGAATCAACATTCAAGTGTCTGCTGCCCAGGACCAACAGGGCTGCCTCAGTTCACGGCTACGGCGGGTTCAACCAAACCCTTCTCTATTTCGCCGTCTCGCTGGCCCGAGATGAATTGGTTGAATACCTCCTTAAGTACGGAGCCGATGTTATGAAAGCTGGAGAAGGCTATGATGAAGAAGTGCTTCGATCCCAGGACGTTGGTGCGTTCAAAACGACCGACATCAATCGCGCATGCGGCGTTGACCTGCGAACACCTCTCCTGGAGGCAGTTCGATGGAATCGTCCAACAATGGTCAATCTTCTCCTTGAGCATGGAGCACACGCCACGGGAGCTTCCAAGAATCCATTCAGTGGCCAGGCTTTAACGTGGACCGCTCTCCATGTCCTGGCGTACGCAGGGCAAAATGATGCGCGGCTAGTCCAACCCCTTCTTGACCACGGCGCCCCCCTCGATGGCTTCCCAGACGACTTCGACATTACCGAATCCCCGCTGCTCATAGCTGTGCAGAATGACGCCTTCCAGCTCGCCGACAGCTTTGTATCGCATGGCGCCGACCTCAACTTCACCACCCTGGGCAGTGGCCACCTTGCCTTGACAAACCCCACAACCATCCTTGGGCACGTTGTCGCCTCCAACGCGCGGAATTCAATCGCACGTCTCCGCTATCTCCTTGACAGCGCATCGACGCGAGACCACCTGCATTTCATTGTGGAGCCAACTCGCCAGTGGACGGCACTGCACCGCGCCGCAGCCGCTCATATCGACGCCGAGTTTCGCGGAACAGATGCGACGGAGGCGGCTCAGCTGGACTGGACGGATGTCGATTGGAGTGCAAACCGCGAGATTTTGAATGAGCTACTTAGACACTTTAAGGATCCGGGGCAGCTTGACGCTACTGAGGAAAGCATGGGATTGACGGCGATACACCTGGCGGTCTTGGCGGGGAATGAGGCAGCAGTGAGATTGCTTCTTGATCATGGTGCCCGCGGCGACGTGCCGAGTGCAGGTGGCCAGGGTGCGACAGCCGCTGATATGGCACTTGGAATACAGATGAGGAGGTTGCCTATAATCGAAGAGATCACCCGGTCTGGCAGGGAGGGAGGTGGCGGCTCGGAAGAGGTGTAGTGATCTTCTGAATCCGCCAGCCCAGTCTGCAGCATGAGCCAGCGTGCCAACATCACAGAAACCAAGGAAGAGGTCGTTTTCAGAGACAATTGAAGGTGTGAACTGGGTTTTGGGAGAAATCCCAACGAATATGTCAGAGACGCAAAAGGGTATGGGATGGTTCCGCTATGTGCTTTCTTATCGCATATCCAATATATTTCAGGAGAAATTCCTATCTCAGCACAAGGTTCGGTGCCTTTCCTTGCTCTTAGTCTAGCAATACTAACCACGCGACTAAACTCTAGCGCTTTTGGCATTCAGATAGCCTCGCTATGTGGAAAGCTTTTACTGTTGACAGGTATAGCATGGCTGGTTTGCAGACGGGTTGATATGAAAGCATGGATTTTAAATTTATTGACGCGTTGGAGCTTGTTGATGTTCGTATGGTGGTCTTTGATACCCTTTTGGATTGCTGGAGTCATTTTTCTTGTCAAGTTTAGGAACTTTTTGGACCATACTATCAATCTTCTCTACGCCACGTTTTCTATTGCCTTGCTTTGTCTCACTGTTGCCTTTTTGGTGGCACCTGGACTCTCTGGACTCGCATGTTGAATATAAGTCTGTTCAAGACTGCCCTCAGAGTACCCTCTTGGATCAAACTCATTTAAACCTGACCCAGGATGGAAAATCAGGTGTGGGATGAAGTGGTGCCTGTGCAGGAAGGGTTAGTGATTTGGTTCTCTGAATTTGCAATGTTCGCTTTAAACACAGAGACCTGGCTGAATTTTCTGCCTTTGATTCATTCGCCAAGTAACGAGGCCACTGTGTTAATTGGGATATGATGCTATGATGCATTGATATTGTGTTTTTTTGATATAGTTGAAGCACGGCCCTTGATGGGATAACTGAGCGGATAGATAGACAGAGATCGGAGCTGTGAGCATAACTACACCTCTCCCCATTTCTGGAGTTTCATGTCAGTCGCTGATGGCGCCTACAGCGCCTCATTCAATGTTGATACTCTTTCTCTCTTCGCTGCATCAAAATATCCATTTCTCCCCTGCATTCTAAGGGCTAGTTGTGCAATCCCGATCTTGGAAGTGCTTAAGGGGCAATGCCCCTGAGCTTTTCCCACTCGTCCTCAAGCATTCCAAACTCCAACAAATCGTACCACTTGCGGTTTTGCCAAATTGTCCCTCTTCGCCGCCCTTCCGGTTTGAAGCCCATACTCTCATACAAATGTGCAGCCTTCGGGTTATAACAGGCAGTAGATATGCCAATGGAATGAAGCGCGGCGTGCCTGAATCCCCAGTCCAACATCCAATTAATGGCCTCGCGCCCATAGCCTTGGTTTTGGTATGGTCTGGCAAGACTAATACCGATCTCAGCAGTGCGGTGGTGTGCCACAGATGGTGAGATGCCTCCCCAGCCAATGCACATTATGCCGATAATGGTTGGGCTCTGCTTCTGCTCCACGTCGCTCTTGTCGCTCTCTGGGTTGAGTCTCTTCTCCTCTTCAGGCAAAATACATATTGCGACGCCTAGCAGAGAATTGACGACGGATTCAAGGTAGCTGTCGGCAGCTTTCTTGCCCTTGGGCTGCAGCATCGTTGGGGCAGCCATGGCCTGGATGACGGGGTCTTGTTCAATTGTTGGCAGAAATGCTTGCAAATTGTTGTCAGATTGGTCGGCCCGGACGTACTGGAGCCGGGCTGACCGGAAGGCGTTGACGATCTCTTCCGTATTGTAATCCATGTCGACCGATGAAAGGTGCGTGTTTAGTAAAATTGAGGGTTATAAGACGATGTGGTGTAGAATACGTAGGTAGGCGAATTCAACTGGGTGCAACTAGCATTTCTAGTAAACGACCAGATCGTGGAGGGGGTCCAAAAGACGGCCAGTGACTCATTCACCGACTCAGTCACTGTAGTGACAAGCGTCGAACCACACCAATTTGTAACCCATTCCAATTCAGTTAACTCGACAACCTAACCCCACTGGATTTCTCGTATTCGTGGCATGTTCTCAACTTCTAACAATGGCTTTTCGCCTTTCTTCGCAAAAGTTTTTACTGCATTCGAAACAATTTCCAAGAACCCCACCTCAAAGGCTGCCCCTACCATAGGTGAGATGTGATCGTTGTGCACCAGAGCCTGTGTGATAAGAGACAGACAGCTTGAGGCATCGATGAACAAAGAACAGCCTAGGGGTCCATCCAATCTCAGATGAGGTTCCTTCAGATCACGCCGGGTATGAACCTCTTGGTAGACTGATGCCACTTGATCCATTCAGCCCCAAATGTTTTCCGCAGCATCTCCTCTTCATCCTTGGTTCTAATCAGTAGCCTCCGCACAATGCCAAAGGTGATGATAACAGCGCAGAGAAAACCCCAGCCATCCAGTCTCTGGTGCACGCTCTCGGGAAGCCAACAACCTGGTTCTCCGTCCCACCGGAAATAGAGAGCCAAATTCGTCAACAAGACGATGATTTGTCCCGTGTAGCCTGGATGCTGCATGAAGTGATAAATACTCGTCGTTGTCAAAGTGCTTGGTGGTCCAAGGCGGAAGGTGAAATTGCCTCCTAGTTGAGCAAACGCCAACAGACGGAGGGGCCCGCCCACACAGATGATAAGAAAAAGGCACACCACGGTATATGGATTCCAGTCGAAAAGTTGCCAGTTAAGATTGTCTGGATGCGGGCAGACAAGACTGGTGCTGGGAGTCTTGAGCACAATAAAGGCATGAACGAGGCCGATTCCTCCGGCCATCAGACGTCGCAGAAATGCTGCGGCAGGGGTAGCGTAAAAGCCAAGTCGATCTTGATTCCAGCCGCCACGTGGAGTGGAATTGGGTGCCTTGGAGCATAACATGGTGATGAGGCTGGACAAGAGGACCGCAACAGAAAACGACAGATTGTGAAGGGAAATCATATTGCTGGTGTGTATGCGGCGATGCGATAGAAGCTTTTCTGTATTAGAGATGTCATCTAAAAATCGAATGGATGGCAATATGATACTGCTTGCTTCTCATCGTTATATACTCTGTCCCACCCATCACTCCGAGAAACTCAGCATCGGCGTTCGGAGGTTTAAACTTCCCAACGCCGACCCTCGATCGGAGATTTGGCAGCTGGAACCCCGATCCACCGGAACGTCCGATGCTCCAAGACCAATAAGAGAGGGGCTTGTCTCTCAACGCCGCCAACATTCCTACTTCCCGTTCCCATCTCCGACCTCTATCACGACTTGTTATATTTTGCTATCTAAGGCGGATATCACTCGGCGGTGATTACGAATCACTTTCTTCAATGAACCGACAAGCTGGACACACCCCCTATGGAACGGCGTGTAGCCAATGTTCCCGATCCAAATCCCGATGTGTGGCTACCAATGGCGGAGAATCATGTGAAAGGTTGGATTTCCAGGACCGGCCCCGTGCATGTCCAACAAAACTGACGTGGTGACTTAGATGTGAACGTCTAGGAAAAGAATGCGATTCCTCGAGTAGAGAACGCAGGAGGAAAGCGAGAAGACGAGACAACGCTACCCGCAGCGATCAACTTGAAAGCAAGATTGACGGACTAGTTTCCCTCCTCATGTCCAATAACCCACAACAGGTGAACTTACCTCTAGCTCCTGCTGAGAGTGCTTCTTCTCGACCCTCAGAACCGCCACTTCTACCTGGCAGCTACAAAGAGCGCTCGTCCGCTGCCACACTCGCCTTTGTACTTGACAGTCAAGAACTATTAAGAGATTTTTGTACCCTTAAGCAGGTGCATCTTCCTTTCTTGATGCTTGACCAAGAATCCTCCGCAGACTCGTTACGGGACGCAAAACCCTTCCTGTGGCTGTGCATCGTCGCTGTGTCAGTAAAATCCACGCTTAAGCAGCAACAGTTATACGGTGAAATCCGAAGCATAGTTGCAAACAGCATGGTGGCTGAGCTTGAGAGAAGTCTTGAGCTGCTTCAAGGGCTTCTAGTGTGCATCGCATGGTAGGATCGTATGTATTCCCAGACTTACGAATGCTTACAGCAACGTTAGGGGCAACTTCCAAGTAAAGAGACGACCATTCTTGACTCTTTTTATTCAACTTTCTACCACAATTATATTTGACCTTGGTTTAAACAAGGCGCCACCCACTATCTCTGAAGGCACTTCTGACCTTAGACTTCACCAACCATGGGCATCAAGTATCCGGACATCTGAGGAGCGTCGAGCCGTTCTTGCTTGCTATTTCTTGAGCTCTGTGTGAGTCGCATCCACTCTACAAGAGTCAAGACAGCTAACAATCGTACTGGCAGAATCTCATCGTATCTTCATCAGGCCGACAGGCTCTGCTGGACAAGTGAGATGAGCAAATATCTCGAGGACCTGGCAGACGAAGGCAATGATACAAGCAACTTGACTCTTCTTACACTTGTTAAAATACGACGAGTTCTCGAGAAGGCCCATTACTCGCCCGCCGATGGCCGCGACCGGAATCAATTTCAGTCATCCAACGCACCACCAGCTTGGATAGCTGGCGTGATACAAGTGGACCTGGACCGGATAAAGGCTGAAGCAGTTTCCCTATCGCAGGAACCAGGTCAGAACTTAACTACCACATATATATCCATGACCCTCGCTAAAATCAACCAGTTGTTCTTTCTCATCTTCACTACGCCACTTTTGCGATCCACGAATTTGTGGTCCCAGATGCCTATGCAAGCACATCTCCAGCCTCACAAGACACACTGACAGATTTATATGCTTGCATGAGAGCACTCGAGTCTTACTTCAATGTGCTCTTCACATATCAACCGACTCAATACACTGGCTTTTCTCTGGCCTCGATCTATCAACTCATGCATTCGACCCTGTCTTTTCGCAAGATCGCAAGATACATTCCACCAGAAAGCTACGGGCTTACGTCTTCCGACACCGTGGCATCCAAAGACCAAAGGATTTGCCAGAGCTTGAGACGTGTGGCCTCGGAAGCCGGAGTGCACGAAGATGGCCCACCGACTGTTTTCACGAAGCTTGCGGCCATGCTGGAACTCCGGACGCGCGAGAGCGAATCCCATGAGAACGAGGCTGCCATGGCACCATTTTATCCGGACGACATTTTCACTGGGGAGTTTCTCGACTTAATAGGACCCTACATGGAACAAGAACAACTGCAGGTCCAAGATTTGACCTTGCAGCATGGTGGTTAAACGTCTATGGAGCGGAAGGAGGGAGTGTCTAGCTGAGAGGCACAGCCCTTAGACAGCAAAGAAATTCATCAATTTAACTTCCATTGCCCTCCACCTGATGAACTCATCGTGCAAGAAGGCGACCATCACAGCCACTGCTTGTTTCCAAAGTGAGAAACAAAGGAGCCACCATTGCCAGCTTCGATACTGGCTTTGTGCAGCACAGACAAGACTGCAGTGACAGACTCTTCGGGTGTTATCGGCTTAGTGAAGCTTAGTGAAGCTGGGTGCGTAGGATTTGAACTGTTGCAACATTTCGCCCGCTTTCTGGGCCTGCTCCTCCGTCGCTGTAAAGCTGTCAGTGCGTGATCTCTGCAAAAGCGCTCTGGAGATATCTGACCGTCATCATAGTGGCCCGTGTCGACCATGCCTGGTGAAATGGCCATGAAAAGTACGCCGTCCTTTCTATACTGGGCATCGAACTTGGAAACAGCTAGGTTGACCGCGGCTTTGCTAATTGAATAGGGTGCTGAAACGGAAATG
Source organism: Fusarium solani (assembly GCF_023522795.1). NCBI lineage: Eukaryota > Fungi > Ascomycota > Sordariomycetes > Hypocreales > Nectriaceae > Fusarium > Fusarium solani. Next base: position 165,621 of record NW_027072157.1, read on the forward strand.
GAAAACTTGGAAACGAAATCCGGGTCGGCCATACCCGTGGATAGCGTGATGGCCTTCTTGGCCTGACCCTTGAGGAGGAGTGGCACGTAAAGGTTGAACAGATGGATGTTGCCGACTACGTTGACCTTGAATGAGGTAAGCAAGTCCTCCTCGAGCTTCTCAGGTTGTTCGCCTCTATAGAGCGGTCAGAAGAGTCTCAGAGCCTGGAGTGAAGAGATTGACGTACAGGACACTGAGAGGGTCGTAAGCGGACCAAGAAGAGACTAGACCTGCATTTGCAATGATGTAGTCAAGTTTTCCACCAGTGATCTTGGAAGTCTCATCAACAGAAGCCTGCCATACCATGTTAGCGCGCCGGTGAAGTCAGAACAGGAGCTATTACCTTGAGAGCCTGGTAGTCGTTGATGTCGGCCTGGATGATATGCACATTTTTCCGTGCAGAGAGTTCGCGCTCGATCTTTTCGACTGTAGCCTGTTTGTTGCGGACGAGACCAATCACAATGTTGTCTGACTTGTCAGACAACTGGCGGAGGAACTCAAACTGAGAGATAATAAGTCAATTTCACTCATAACTGAGAGATAAACTCAACTTACCCCAAGACCGCGGGATGCCCCTGTGACCAGATACGAAGCCATGGTACGAGAGTAGTGATAGTGGAGTCTGGTGGAGTGCTGATTAAAGAGAAGCTTGTTTTTTCGCCGGAGATGTTGAATGCAAAAAAGATATTGATACAGTTCCTCTATCCTAGATATATATACTCAACTCATATCATGCTTTGTCACCCGGTCGCTCAACTCTTGGTGACTGACGAGCTCCAGCATCATCGCCATCAGGCTCTAGGAACTGGGGCTGGACTACGACGCTACGTCCCACCGACCAATCATGTGGCTCAGGGAATGTTAGCTCGCCGATAGTTGCCCTCGATTGAGATTTCAGCTTCCCCCGCATGAAGCCAAAAATACGTCAGCGTGGGTGGCTGCTTACAACTTCTTCACCACGCCGGTCCACGAATGTCGACATGACAAATCCGCACACAGAAGCGCCGAGATAACTAGTCCTCGGTGGCAACTTTTTGCGAGCGATAAAACCGACAGGGCGGCTTCTGATTTGCTTTGCAACCCAGTGCCGCATCCTTCGTGCAGGCATTGTCTCTGAACTCAAAATTGACCCAATCGTCATCGGCATATCCCAGTCCATTAGCCCTTCATGTCACAACGAGGGTGTATGACCTGCAGAGGTTCGGCAGCCAAGCCTGGGAACGTTGCCGAGCTCCACTGACACTCCTAACTAGACCGCAAGGTCCTCTGTGATCGGACTTTCCCGACCTGCACCCGTTGCGCCAGGGCAGGCCGAAGGTGTGATGGTTATGGGACTCGGCTGTCGTGGCCGCGTGAGGGTGATGTTCGGCGCGCGATACTTGGGCCTGCACCTGCAGAAAGGCGACGCTATGATGCACGGCACTTTGTTCACACTTCCACTTGGGACATAGAGATGCACGCCTTGATCTCTGGCATCGATTTTGGCTATGGAACTGAGCAGCATCCTACTATGAGAAAGTTTATCTTAAAGGATCTCGACAACCAACCAACAGAGTTCATGCAGGTCGTTCGGCCAGTTCTCAGCCCTCCAATCTCTTTGGTCAGTGGGATGCTGGACCAAGTGCAAATGGGTTTGTTCGAATATTGTCAGATCCCTCAATCAGGACCAAATACTAGTTCAAAACTCACATAAGGCAGTTGTGTATCAAGCATCCTTTTCCCTTATGGCCTTTGGTCACGACGCACTGAAGATCCGTGAGATCCTCGTTCGCATGGCTCTCTCCGACAACACGCCGTCCGCAACTGCAATACTTAAATCTTCATTGGCCCTGGCATCATATCACCGAGATAAAGACCACTCCCATGCAGATCGACTCAAAATCGCGGCTCTTCGGGCCTTGGCAGCGTCTACCCAGGGTGTCATTGGCGCAGATGAATCCTTTCGTCATATTGCTGCAGGGATGCTGCTCTGCACTCTGGAGGTATGCATCCTAAGCATTGGCATACCACAGGTACGTACTAATACTTCTTCTCAGATTTACCAAGTCTCGGCGGCATCAAGTCATTGGCTGTGGTATGTATGCGGCTCAAAAAAGATCATCAAGAGCGCCAAACTCGACGAGAGAGCCCCAACCAACGACACTACCACACTGATAGGCTGGGTCCATTACTCTGACGTGCTGGCTCGCTTCAGCTTGCGTCACTGGCAACCAAATCTCTTAGAGGCTACAGGTTTTACCATAGGAGCACATTTCGAACCCTTTCAACCTGCAGTATGCGCAGAGGCCCAGGCAGGTTTTATCTACTCCCCTCCCCCATCGCGTTTTAGTAATCTTACACGCCATACAGCCCGCGCATCTAGTAGGTCCTCCGCATGAGGTCTTATATCTCCTGTCCGAAGTGTGTGATACCGTCGTTGAACCCTCGGATCCACGTTTCCACGAGAGCGACTACCAGCAATATCTCAAACTCCTAGAATGGAAATTACGGAGGATAAACGTCTCAACGGACGGGAATAATACTCTAGTTGAAAGATCACGTTCAAATTCCGACAGAGCAGTCGAACTCTACCAACTGGCGACCCTAATCTACCTCAAACGTGCGTCAGCAGACAATCCCAAAGAGAGATCACGTCTTCCGGAATGGATCGAGAGGTCTTTTGATATCCTTTCATATTCAGAAGATTGCCAATGGCCTTTCCCTCTCCTGATACTTGGTTGCGAGGCGCGAACAGATGATCAACGGACCATGATTCTTGACCTCATCTCCAAAACAGAGAGGAATATTCACTTTCGGAAGCTGTACTCTATCAAGATGATGATTCAAAGAATTTGGGTTCAGAACGATTTGGTTGAGGAGGAATTCAACTATGTACACAAGCTCGGTGTTGTGCTCAGTTCGGCAAACAGGGCTGTCCCAGCACTTGTCTAGGGGTGCTTCATCATCGTCATTCTACTCCAAGCAAAGAAGTTTATAATTATAGATTATCGTTACTAGCGATCAGATGTATAACGGTCATTTTCGTCTCCGCTGGAAATCTAACCCTAAGTTCTCCCCGTCATCGGTAGGTGTATCTCACTTGATCATGTCGGCTGTACCACTTTTCTCGTATGAGTGTTAGTCACGGAATCTCGCCGCTTTTCTCTGTTTTTCTTGCTTAGGAAACCCGAAATCCACTCTAGAACTTCCTCTTTAGGTGAATGATGGTCCATTTGCCTGCCTGTGACCAGCTTATTTATATAAGCCAAACCTATGCCTTAGTTATGTCGCTAGAATCCGCCGGTAAAACACCACTAACCCTCGTGAATGCTCGGTATAAATGCAAACCATGCATTCCCTGCTTGCCATATTAACCGGGACACCACGAGTCCGTGTCGCAATTAGATGAGGCCGGACTATTACCTGTGAGTAGCCGAAGTACTTATCCCATCTAGACCAGATAGAGATTTTGTCTTCCTGAGCGCCGGCGGAGAAGAAGTTCCCGGGGACTATATCCGAGGCACACTCGCCCTATGCCTTCTTGATAATCAGCCTGTGCAAGATGTGCAGCTTGAGATGATTAGGGAGACCGCTGTTGCGTAAGGATCGCCTAAGTAATGCGAACCTTTAGCCGCTTTTGGGGCAATCGGAGCTTCTACCTCCGTTTGGCGGAACTCATCGCTCCGTGGCGTGAGAATTCCACCGTTTGAAATCGAACCTTCTCGCTACGGTATGGTAGCCCTGCATACATTAACCTCAACCCCGGTATTTCCTTGGGTTGTGGTCGGGCTGGTTTACCTATTCTAGCGTCAAGCAGCCGAGACTAAAGAGGAACTCGGAGACTGTGAGGAAATAGTGCCTTGTTGGGGATTTATCCGGAATACCCGGGGATGCAACCTACATAATACGAAGAGAGCTAGTAACACCATGCCCTGACAACAAGTGATATAAAGCCAAACTGCCCCCCTGCGGGAAAGCACAGGACAAGCGTCAATCAGCCAGTCACCTCAGAATGAAGTCGCTTGTACTATTTCTAGGTCTTGTTGCCTCCACTATCCCGTTCGTGGTCACGACCCCGACGCATGGCCCTAGAGCCGAGAATTTCCAGAACCCCATCATCTATTCTGACTTCCCGGACAATGATGTATTCCTGGGACCCGATGGGTTCTACTACTTCTCTGCGTCCAACTTTCATTACAGCCCGGGGGCTCCCATTCTTCGCTCCAAAGATCTCATCAACTGGGATCTTATCGGACATTCTATCCCGCGTTTAGAGTTTGGAGATGGCTATGATCTTCCCAACAGCAACACTCGCGCCTATAGAGGGGGAACCTGGGCTTCATCGCTGAGATACCGAGAGAGCAATAAACTGTGGTACTGGATCGGCTGCACAAACTTCTGGAACACCTGGGTCTTCACTTCTCCATCCCCAACCGGACCCTGGAAGAAGGCAGCGCAGCTTGGAACGGGCGGGACTTGCTACTACGACAATGGTATTCTGATCGATGATGACGATACGATGTATGTCGTCTACGGGTCAAACAACGTCCGAGTTTCTCAGCTTTCCAAAGACGGCCTTAGTGAAGTGAAATCTCAGCAAGTCCTGAACAACACTTCTATTGGGGTTGATGGCCTAGAGGGAAACCGCATGTACAAGATCAACGGTCAGTACTACATACTGAACGATGACCCTAATGCCTCGGCAACTTGGATTTGGAAGTCTGATAACCCCTTCGGCCCTTACAAATCCAAGAACCTCGCCAAAGGCGTCACACCCCCGCTCAGCGGTGGCAATTCCCCCACCAGGGAAGCCTGATCAAGACTCCTGCAGGCGAGTGGTACTTCATGTCCTTCACCTGGGCATACCCTGCTGGTCGTCTTCCCGTCTTGGCCCCAATTCGCTGGGGCGATGATGGTTTCCCAGTCCTCGTGACTGGTGCTAATGGTGGTTGGGGAGCCTCGTACCCGCTTCCCTCCGGCAGTAATGGCCTCACCAAGAATTGGGGGCGGACGGATCGTTTCCAGGGCACGTCGCTTGATCCGTCCTGGGAGTGGAACCATAATCCCGACGTCACCTCCTACGAGATCAACAATGGCTTGACTCTTCGCACGGCCAGCGTAACCAACGATATATACTCGGCGAGGAACACTCTGACTCATCGAACCCATGGAGATCACCCTGTCGGTACCGTCAAGATTGACTTTAGCAAACTGGCCGATGGCGACCGAGCAGGTTTGGCGGCATTCCGCGATCAGAGCGCCTATATCGGCATTCATCGATCCAACGGCAAATCCACCCTTGCAGTCGCACAAGGAATGATTATTGACGAATGGTCAGGAGAGACCAAGAGTTTGGGCGAGGTCAAGGCCACGGCAGACGTCCCGAAGGGCAAGACACAGGTGTGGTTGCGCACCGAGTTGGACACAAGCCCTACGGGGTCTCGGAAGGCGGCCTTCTCCTACAGCTGGGACGGAAGTAAATTTGAGAAACTTGGTCCGAACTACGAGCTATACAATGGCTGGGCATTCTTCATTGCTTACCGCTTTGGCATTTTCAATTATGCCACTCAGGCACTAGGCGGCTCAATCAAGGTTGAATCCTTCACAGCTGCATGAGATAACTGGACAGAATGGGTATTGGGAGAAAGAATGTTAATCCTTATGTCAGACCCTGCTATCAAATATGTAGTCGCGGCCGCAACCACATTATCTGAAGCGCTTGAACCATATCTTTTTGAGGCTTACTTCAAAGCAGCCTACCTCGCATATCACCAATATGCTTTTTCGCTGAAAATTACAACTTGGATCGCAACTGGGCTCGAATCTCGGACAGCAGGGGCTCAGCAGCGCTGACGGCATCAACTGCCATTCCATAGCCAGCTTGAAATCCAGTACCGCCTGCTCCATAGTTGTGGATGACGGTACGCTTCTGGCCCGTAATAGACAGGTCCTCCCGTTCCACTCGAGCACCACCCTCACGAGAAGGTCGTAGGCCAGAAAATGCAGCGATGACCTCAATATCACTTTCTCGGACCTCGGTACTAAGTTCCTTTGTACGATCCAGGATATCCTTAGTCTCGTATGAGTAAGTGGCACCGTCTCTAAAAGCTGGTCAGTTGGTGATCAAGTTCAACATGTTAAGCAACATACCCATTTCCCTTCTGCATATATCCGCCAAGGATCACATGTCCTTTGGAATAGGGCCGAGGGATGACATAGGTCTCGTAGTCCTTGCCGTGCCTCATGATATTCGTCTCTACTTCAGGAGCAAGCGTCAAAAGAACTTGGCCCCGCGTTGGGTAGCACTTAGAGTCCTCAACTCCAGGAAGCGACTTGGCCGCGTTTCCAGTGCAGTTGAAAACGATCTGAGTGGAGTGACTGGAGAAGGCTGCTTGAAGGTTGGGAAGCTTCTGTCGAATGAATCGGACCCCGTAGTCCCGCTTCAGCCTTTGGTAGAGGTAGAGCAGATGCTTGGGAGCATTGACTGTTAGTGTTGTGAAGGATGCACCGAACTTGACTCCCTCAGGCAGCTGTTCAGCAGTGAGAGGTGTGAACTTGTCTTGGTCAGTAAAGAGAGGCTGTTGGATGTCATGTGGGCCTTACATCTTCCAGGTACTCAGACATAGTCTTGATCTTGTCGTGAGGAACATTGTCATCCCACAGCTCGGTAGACGGCGTCCGTCGAACATAGGTTTCTTCAGGCCTTTCAGAAGCCAACTTGCTCAAGTGAAAATATCCGAGCTTGTCCCATCTTAAGGCATTGGCGTCTGTGCCTGAGATGGCCGAAAAGTTGCAACCGGCCCTCGAGTCAAGTTAGATTCCGCCTCACTTTAGTGCATAGTTAGGACTGCTCACCATGGGGAGGTATAGCTCAGAGCTGTATCGCCAGGCAGGTGCTCAGCAATGACAGTGATAGACTGGCTATAGCCTCTTTCCGCAAGGACCAGGGCGACATCAAGGCCAATGATGCCCGCGCTACACGGGGGTTAGTCAATTATGAACTTGCCATTCCGACTGCGCAACTTACCCAACAATGACAATGCTGTCGTTTGTAGACATTATGAAACAAGTACCGTAATGCTATGGGGTGTTTAGAAAATGGGAACTGGGACTCTCTTTGCCCACTGAAGTCACTGACATAAAGCTTTTGTCACGGCAAGCCTCTGCATTTGAAGGACATAATGCCCCCTTCGTAGGACCCAATTCTCAACGACATCTTATTCCTCATGTTTCCAGACTCCTTCACTCGCATGATCATGTCGGCAATTGCCACTGGTCCTATTTCCCGAAAGGGGAAGTCAGCATTCGGAGAAGCCCGACCCACAACCACCACCCACTTGACACTTACTTTATTCTCTTGACTTAGATAGCTTCTCATTCTGTAGCAAGGGTTATTTCCCGTTATAGTTAATCTGTTTTGAGAAACACTAAGAGAACTTGGCGCGTCTATGGCATGTATCCGGATAGATCGCAAAGGGAGTTTCTCGACCAACCGAGATGTCACTTAGGCAGTTATTGCCGAATCAGATCACCTCCATTGTTCCGATTTGACAAAAACGACTCTGTAGAATTAACCACTAAGAGCTACATGTAGTTTAGAGGAAGAGGAAAGTTTTTGCTTGGACTTTTGAAGGAACTTTGTGTGGGAGAGGGCTGTCCGGCTCAAGCAACATGCTCGCTATGTGGACATAGAAGTTGTTCAGAACGAGGCAATGATCGCACATATGGGAGCTTTGTTGTTAATCAAAGATACCTGGAACATGAATTTATTCTATTTTTGATACAATAAGGTCAACCGCCTAATAGTTGATCTTGAAGCTAAACTCATCCTCCCAGTGCATGGCCCAGTATCGGTCCCAGATAGCCTTGGTGATGGGGCCGACGTTTCCATCCTTAACTGGCTTGTCGTCGAGAATAGTAATAGGCATGATACCTCCAGCAGTTGTGCACATCAAGATCTCATCGGCCTGATAGGTCGCCTCGATGGGAACGTGCTCAACCCGGATCTCATAGCCACACGATCGAGCAGCGTCAATCACACTCTTTCGGGTGATACCCTGAAGAACTCCACGATCCGGGGTGTAGAGAACGCCATCCTTGATGAGAACAACGTTGAAGCCTGAGCCCTCGGTGAGGTTGGCATCACCATCGGTAAGGAAGGGGTAGGTAGCTCCTCGGTCGTTAGCCTCGAACAGGCCACGGACCAAGTCACCCCACTGAAGGTTCTTGATGGTAGGATCAATGGATCCAGGAGGGACACGGCGGACAGTTCGGGCAACAATGGCGCGGCCGCCAGTGTATTGAACATCAGGGTCCATAACCCAGACATATGGTTGGATGAACATGTAAAGATTGTTGTTCAGGAGCTCCTCAGGCTTGGCACCTCGCACACCAGTCAGGCCTCGGGTGACAATCAACTCAACAAAGGCATCCCGGATGCCACTCTTGGCAACCATGTCGACCAAGGTCTTGATGACCTCCTCTCGGGGGAGAGGCATCCTGAGGCGCATCTTCTTACAGCTGGCCTCGAGACGGTTGAGATGATCCTCAAGACGGAAGAAGCGACCATCCCAGACGGAGGGCACGTCGTATGTCAGATCGCTGTGCATAAAACCCTGGTCGAGCAGAGGAATGCGGGCTTCGTGCAAGGGCACGAGCTCACCCTGGATCCAAGCGACTCCCTTGGCGAGTGGGTTCTTGCTAGCCTCGAGAACGGCCTGTCGCTCGGCGTAGCCGGCGAAAACCTTGTCCATGGTGGCCATTTTTGGTGATTGTGGCTGGTTTGTTGGTGTTGTTTGTAGGCGACCTGGATGGGCAAAGATGAGGGAGTTGGATGACGCTGGTGAATGTGACTTGAGTTGTTGAGAATGAGTATACATGATGCATCATGCCTTGCTTAAGTAGATGATCCCTTGTCTAGGTACTGTGGTGACTTAGTTGCCGATGATTCTTAGCAAGAACACCAGGTGAGGCATCTGGGTTGAGCTATCTTGCGTATTTCCTATTTGGGTAATTGTGATCTTGACATCACCCCCTTGCTGCGTATTGGGGGCTCGGCGCCATGGCCCACTGATCCACGCTCATTTAGCCGAGACCGACGCGGTCACATTCATGCGACTTCCAAGATCGGACTCATCGGCAAGACCGCCGTGTTTGCCTCGGCCGTTGTCACCCAAGTTCCTGATGAAGTTGGTGGAATTAGTTATCCAGTATCTCTGGCCAAATGGGCAAAACTTGCCTCGAGCTGCCCGCTTCGGAGTGTTTGCCAGCATTGAAATTGCGCGCTACCTTCCTCTTCGATGGAAACCCCTTTCTGAGATGTGTTTCCAGCCCATTCTTCAAAGGCAGCTCGCGAGTGGTGATGACACCTGGCATCGTTTCGCCGAACAACGTAAACTTCCCGGCTTGGTGTTGAGCGACTCTGGTCTGATAATTACTCGTTGGACATTTCGCTTTGTTAGGGCGTAGTCTCTAAATGTCCAGGGAATGGCTTGTTCGCGATCCATTTCCTCCTTCAGGGGTCTCGACCTTGGTTAGAGCAACATGGATCAATGAGGCACGCCAGAGCGTCCCTAGGACACGACGAACTTGACCGGTCAAGGCCCAGACACTGGTTTACAGTATGCCTGGAGTGTTGGCTATGCAAGGGCCGTTCCTTTTCCCGAAACGTACCTCAGCTCTGGCAAATCAGCGTGTGCATGGCCGAAAGGGCAGATGCGAGAATTGTAGAAGGCATTTCCAAAAAAAGAAATTAGAAATCAATAAAATCTCACAGTCCCAGAGTAATCTCCGATTCCAAACTTCTTCTCTTCTTCCTTTTCTTTTTGCAGTTTCAACATACCGTTGCATGCCCCATCCCCGTCAGGGCACGTTCCGATGATCGTATCGTCGTGCTAGAAGCTATAACAGGTGCTGGCTAATGTAAGTGTGCCATATACTCTCCAACGTCAATCTTTGCAGATAAACAGAAGGGGGGCCTCCATCTTGGTGGTTGACGTTCCCCAGCCTCGACCCTGTCCTATCAAATGCACCATGATGACAACAACAGCGACTTCACGACAACCTAGTGAGGAAACAACGATTCGATGACGAAGTGAACAGCTCAAAAAGAATCCATTCGTACTGAGAAGATACACTAAACAACCTTCCCTTCCAACCCCGCCGAATCAACAAGTCTTGCGCCGACCCTTCCAACTCCGAACGAACAACGATCAACCGAACAAATACTGACGGGCATCTCCTGTCCCAACATTGGACCGGCTCTTCTGGTCAATGATCGAACCCCACCATGAGTTAGGGCTCTCGTTGGACCATACCTCCTCGAGTAGAGCATTGGCGGTCAGGAACATGTCATACCGAGTCCGCTCATTCCACCAGCTGCAGTAAGTCCTGGCCACCTGGCGCAAGTGCTCGTCCTTTGTTTCGCAACCGGCAAGAAACACGGGTAGTAGCAGTTGCTTCTGAAGCATGGAGCTGTATCTACAGGATGTGACATGGTTGAGCGTCTTGCGCGCGAGGAAACCCAGGATCGGCGGCGGCGGTTGGTCACGCTGCCACTTGAAGACGCGGCATATGTAGATGAGGAGGCCATATCTCCAAGCTTCCGCGCAGTGATGAAGGTCTTCCTTGTAGTGAGCGACCTCTCCGATGTCACATCCTTCGGAGGGGGAGTGTCAGCGACGATTTGATCAGGGAGATCGCCGTACTCGGGATCTGTCCATTCCCTGATTTCTTTTTCCACTCCCAACACTGGCCCCATGTCAAATTTCACACATGTCATGTTGGCCACCAGTTCAAATTCCCTCGCGTAAGATCCCAAACGGATCATGTGTCGAAACAGAGCCTCTGGACACCCAGACACGCTGTAGAAGGTCTCGTTGCTCGCCTTGTCGTGGTTGAAGAGACTGATTATCGTAGACTCGGATAGAACGCATCCTTGGCGGCTGGTAAGGGCAAGAGTTACATCCCACCTAAACAGTTAGCAAAGTTCAAACCCCGTATTCATGCTACCAGAGTAGAATTACCAGACTAGCATCTCTATGCGTGCTTGCATCCGTGGAGTCTTCTTGACATTCAAAGCCTCTGTGGCCTGTATCATCTTGTGTGCACGCTTCAAGTACCAAGTCCATGGTCCATGGGCTGAGGTTGCGCACTTTGAAATAGTCAGCATGGGCTATCCGACCGATGTCTGAGAGAAGAACTTGCATCCAATGTCATGAGAATCAATACAGCGTCAAGAAAGGTCGCTTCAATTGGCGACGCTTGCGATGTGCCCTCCATATCCCTGAGCATCTGGAGAGCCTTCTTCTTATGCATTTTGGCCTCACTGGCACAAGAGCCGGTATCGCGGTTGATGTGCTTGTAGGACAGAGCCAAGATACAGTGAAGAAGGAGTTGCGAGCCTCGACCAGTCTCGGCGTCGAATCGGAAAGGGTTGGCGTCGAAATCGTGTGTCAAGGGCATGACGCAAAACTCTTGATCATCTAATCTGTCAGAAAGAATATCAGGGCTCATAACAGAAATGGAATACTAACATCGCGTTAGTAGTTGGGTGATAGTTAGGCTAATATTGCATGGAGCTTCCTGGGAGCTCAACGATGGCAGGACAATCTCGTCTATAGTTGAAGGCTGCCCATCGGCATCGCAGTCAACATTGGCCCCGTTGCCATCGTTGGGCAGATTGGGTCCGATGAAGTTATCCTGGGGAGAGTTGTCGGCAGAGGAACTTTCATCCAACTGCACAAAAGGAATGTCGGGTCCAAAGTAAAGGGGCAGCTGTTGATGCCCGTTCATTTGGTCAAAGGGAGCAACAAAGGATGGGCCCGGGTCAAAGAATGGGTTCATCAAGCTTGAATAGGACCAGTCTATGTCGTTTCCTTGGCTCATGCCCTCGGTGACGGGCTGCAGCATCATCTCGCTGTCGACTGGGTTGGCGGTTTCTTCGCATATCATGGGAGTGTCTGGCGGCGGAACTTGAACATCGGGCGGATGCGTCGCAACAGGAGGCGAGCCCTTCTGCGACTTGTCTTTGTTTTCTGCCTTTCCATCGGCAACTTTAGGGCTGGAATTTGGCGCGGCGGGTGTAGGTGCACTTCGGGGAGTCGAGGTCACAGCAGCTGTGCTCTTCGGCCCAGTCGGGCCAGTACCGTTTCGACGGCGTCGCTTGCGGCTATAGGCGCCTACAAACTTGAATTCGCGAGGGGCCTTGACTTGAGCTTGAGCTTGAGCCTGAGGCTGCGACATGGCTGGTGAAGTTATCGTGATCGGCGAACGATGGAGTTGGAGAAGAGAGTAGCAGGGAAAGAGGAGGGAAGGTCGGGAAGCGTGGGGAGAGGAAAATGGGCATGGTCCACTAAAGTCCCATCAGCCAACCCTTCTACATTTAGGGCGAGACAGTGCGCATTCGAGTGGCGGATAATGGATCCGGGTTGGAGAGCCAGAGTGCGGGGAGGTTGAGTCATGGGCAAGCTAAGATACAACACCATCTCGACGATTGGGCAATTGAGATATGCGCATGATGGAGGGTATGGCAGAAATATTCTATTCTCACGGCGATCATCTGGGGTTGTCTTGAGACGGAGACTTTTACGATACAATCATCTAGCTAGGCCGTATTCGACAGTGTTTACCCCCTGTCACAGGCCTCATTTTATTACTGCGTGCTCTGGAAAGTCGGTTCTTCATCTTCTTTTTAAACTGGCCGTAAATATTTCGTGGCTTCATTCACTATTTAACTACTCTAGTTGTACAGACCGCCGTTGGCCGACAGGACCGAGCCCGTTGTCCACTTAGCATCATCAGTGCAGAGGAAAGCAACAAGAGGCGCAATGTCGCTAACTTCACCGACTCGCGCCGCAGCGGGAGTAGAGTCAATCAGAGGCTGCATGTCCTTGAGGAACTGCTCATCGCTCTGGAACCATTGGTCTGTCATGATGGGTCAGCAAGGTTCAGCCAAACACTGCGTTGCATCTTTCTTACCTGTGGCAATGGGGCCCGGGTTGACGCAGTTAACAGTGATGCCGTGAGATTGGCCCAGCTCCTTGGCCCAGACTCGCACAAGCGCCTCGTCGGCTGCCTTCGTGGCTGCGTACACGGTTTGACCAGCAACACCGAGACGAGCTCCCGCAGAGGAAATGAATACGATACGACCACCCTTGGGCAGATGAGGCTCAGCCGCCTTTGTCAAGAAAATCGGGCCCTTGACATTGGCATCAAAGTGCCGTGTGTAAAAGTCCTCAGTAGTGTCTACCAGGTTGGCTTCATTGCCTTGAGCGGCGCTGCAGGGTAACAGTGTAAGCTGCTGGACTCTCCCTTTCTCCAGAGGCATGGACCTACTTGTGAATAAGAATCTCAATCTTGCCGGTTGTGCTAATCTTAAGAGCGGCGTCAATCAGCTTGGGAATCTCCTCAAGCTTGCTGACATCGGCCTGGCAGAGGATGGCCTTGGTACCGTTGGCCTCGATATCCTTGACCACCTTCTCAGCTCGCTCCTTGCTACCAGGTGACACATAGTTAACGACGACATTGGCACCCCGCTTTCCCAAAAGGATGGCGATCCCAGCACCAAGTCCACTGCAAAGTATTGATTAGCCTCTCAAGCTGAGCTAACGAAAGCAACGTGATCTGAGAGAAAGGATGCCATACCGGGAAGCACCAGTGACGATGGCAGTCTTGCCAGTAAGCTCGAGACCAGTAAAGTCAGGCATGGCTTCTGTATGATGGGAGTAGAAAGAGACTAAAAGATGAGTGTGATAAACGTTGTCTGAGACGAACAAGGGCTAATTTCGCTTGCACAAGAGCGGTTATGAAGCCTTGAACCCTGGACATTGAGAGGCGTTAAGTAGCTCTTCCATCTGCATCTGAAGCCGATGTCATCTCCGCTCATGATGCATGCGGAGAATTGAAGGTCATACCCAATGTGGAAATAGAGCCAACTGCCCGAAGTGGGTATACTGAAATGCGGAGATCTCTTACTTCCTAAAAAGGCATTAAGGAATCGAACCACCGAGATCGCCGACTCTCCAACAAGTGTCAGCAGCCACGACGGACCTTGCCGAAGACGGAGGGACTAAAAGGGGCCCACACCGTCCGGCAAAAATTGGAAGCTTCCGATAAGAGGCTCTACTGAGCTAGCTCAGATATACGTCAGTTTGGGTTCCATCTTGCCAAACAGAAGCTCTCCCAGCCATTGACAACTACCAAGACTCGTTTTCCAACCAGAACTACCATAATCCTTTCGAGATGACCCCCAAGACCAGAGACGGCCACGTATGGGAGCCTCACACCGGCTTCAAGACTGGAATTGAGAGCGATGCTGTCATCTCTCCCGCCCGTTCCTTGAACAATGTCAACAAGGTCTACGATGTCGTTGTTATCGGCGCCGGATATGCGGGTCTTGCTGCAGCGCGCGACTTGAGCCTCTTGAGTAAGCGCCTTGACCTCCTGCGTCTGCATCTCTAGTCTAACCAGCCATTAGACCACTCCGTTCTGCTTCTCGAAGCCAGAGATCGCATTGGCGGTCGAACCTACACGGCAAAGAAGGATGGTGAGTTTCATATGTCCAATTGCTTGAATGACTGCTCAATTGTCTCGAGGCTTTCTTTACGAGATGGGCGGAACTTGGGTCACTCATCACATGGGATATCTGTTCCGAGAAATGACCAGATATAACATGGACCGAGACCTGATCACCACCGGAAGCCCCGACATGCACAAGGGTTACTATACTATCAATGTCCCAGGTAATACCCTTATCATTCAATCATCGTTTTCTCACCACTGACCATCCGGTGATAACAGGAGCCGAACCACGAAAGCTCAGCCATGAGGAAGCTGGTGCCATGCAAGCCAAGGGCTGGGACATGTTCGTCAACGTCGACGGCCAGTTTGGTCGTACCATCTGCCCACTTCCCCATGCTCAGCTCGATAACCCTATCGTGGACCGTGCTACAGTCGAGAAGTGGGATCAGATCTCATGCCACGACCGGTTTGAAGAGATCAAGCACAAGCTTACGGCTGAGGAGCAGGGTCTTCTTGTCTCGCTTCTGCTCCACATCTCCGGAGGACACATGAAGGACTCCAGTCTTTGGGACATGGTCCGCTCACATGCCCTCCTCATGCATAGCTCTGATAACTTCACCGACGTTTGGTTGAGATACAAGCTTCGAGATGGGCAAACTGCCTTGGCAAAGAACATGTTTCAAGAATCGGCTAACGCTGGCTTGGAATATGCTTTCTCTACCCAGGTCAAGTCCATCGTTCAGGCATCATCCGGAGATGGCCCAACCACCGTCACAACCACCAACGGCGACAAGTTCCGTGCTCGCAAGATCATCAACACAATTCCTTTGAATGTTCTTAAGGATATCCAATTCTCTCCTCCACTCTCGCAACGTCGCCAAGAGGCCATCAACATCGGTCATGTTAACCACATGACCAAGGTTCATGCCGACGTCAGCAACAAGGAGCTAGAGAGATGGAACGGAATGCGTTTCCCAGGGCTTCTGATGTATGGCTACGGCGACGGTGTTCTGCCCAATGGAGACGTCCACGTCGTGGCCTTTGGTGCGGATGAGCGTGACACCTTTATCCCAGAGAACGATGCAACAAAGACGATCGATGCTCTGAACAAGATTCATCCTATGAATGTCAAGCGACTAGTATGTCTACCCTGCTCTTATTAGTACAATACTAACAATACCGCAGATTCTGCACAACTGGAGCACCGACCCCTTCTCCAAGGGTGGTCCTGCTTGGTGGCGTCCTGGCTACATGTCAAAGTATCAAGATGAACTTCAGAGTCGACACGGAAATGTCTTTTTCGCCTCTGCTGATTGGGCTCATGGATGGCGTGCTGCCATTGATGGCGCGTTGGAGCAGGGAAGCCTCAATGCCCAGACTGCCCACCGTGAGATCACTGCTTCTAACAAGAAAGCCTCAAGCAGGCTGTGAAGCAGCATTGAGTCTGCCCACAACTGCGTCAACCAACGACGTGTATTAGTGATCATAGGTACTGCTTTCAATCTTTCAATACGCAAGCCGAGAATCGTACTATTTTTACTGTGTATACGGCATTGGGCTTTAACACAGCCATTTATGGGTAATCATACTCAGTGTCAACGCGGTCAACGCCCCTTTTAAACAAACAAGTGCCATTATCGCCAACAACATGTTGTCTCCTGTAACCTCTGTGCCACCCCTGAGTTGCTTCAGCCACTGGTTCGAGATGCAACAAAAGTTATCTTAGCCTCAAAACCTCGTATGGGGATTGAAGCCAATTTCGAATGCCAGAACATACACCTGGGCTGCTTGACCAGCTCTGCGTAAGACAAGGCGTCACGGAGCATATACGGGGCACATCGGGCGTCCTCAGTGAGAATTTTTCAGTATCATACCCCTAGAATCCGAGCTAAGGAGGTGCCCGGTAACTAACAAGATCCACGGGCTTGTGGCGAGATAAAGGATGTGCACACAGGATGTTTCTTTTTGTCAGAAATTCAGGATCAATTTCTCTGCTCTTTTGAGCCTTGAATCTCAGGCTTCTTATACATGTTGCTCGAGGACAGGTCGTCATGTCCCACCAGCCACCCTTACCAGGGGGTGCTCTAGTACTCATCGTTCTATCACGAATGTGTGTCATCATCGTACATTTCCGACCTGGTAATTTTCCCTTACCCATCCTAAAAGGGGCGCACCATTATTGGTAGTCCTAGGACTCTTGCTCGTACTGGGTGCTGAGCATCTCCCAGTCGATGTTGGGACCCTCGAAGTAGCGCCGAACAGACGCCCACAACCCAACCAGAATCAGACCCATAAAGCCCAGTACAACACAGACACTAATTAAGTGTCAGTAATTTTATCAGAAATTACTCGGAGTGACAACTTACTAGTTCATGGAACCAGCATCAACAGGAATCTTGTTCGGGAAGCATATGAAAATGCCGATCGTGGTAACCCAGAGTGGTGTCCACGCGTTACAGAGATAACCCACGATCTTGTTGAGCTTAAAGGGTCTCTCAGGAAGCTTGTTCTCACGGCCATGGAACAGGGTGATTGCTTGCGGCACAGCGTACGAGATGTTGACTCCAAGAACTGCCGTGGTGATGATCGAGTTGAAAGCCTGGCTGCTAGCCATGTAAAGCAGGCCGTAAAGGATGCAGAATCCGACTGACAGGATCGTGGTTCGTACGGGAAACCCAAGAGAAGGCGAGATGTGGTTCCAGTACTCAGAAAATGGCAGGCCACGCTACAAAACCGCATTCGTTAGTTCATAATCAAGGGATGGGGAGGGATAATACTCACGTCTCGCGAGAAGGCCCAAGTCAAGCGACCGCAAGTAATCCATTGGCTAGGCATGCAAGCTAGAATGTGTCAATAAAGCACGACCCTCGGAAGTCAAAGACCAAGGCATAGAGCCAAAGGAAGCTTACAGTAGAAAATGACCACAAGGAGACTCTGTAGACCAAGAGCTGCCGACTTGCTGCCAGTGGCCTGGTAGAAAGCCTCGAGGCTGGGAAGATGGGCCGATCGAACCGCATCCAGATCCTTGATGACAAACATCATGGCCAGGATGAACGGCACAGAGGTAACCAGACCGATGATTAGAGTGAGGTTCCTAGAATTTGTCAGCATCTGGAAGGATCGCAGTTTTTGGAATATTGCTTACATGGCTCTGGGAATGGCCTTTCCAGGGTGGTGCATCTCCTCAGCCACGTGGATGACGGCGTCCATGCTGGCAAACGCATACATGGCATTTCCGACGCTCATAACCCAGGCAACTCCTTTAGGCCAGCCACTGGTACCGTCGAACTTGGTAATGAAGCTGGGGTGGTTGTATTCATCGCACATGGCCAAAATGGTGACGGTAACGATGAGGAAGCCGAATACCGAGAGCGCAAGACAAGCCTGAGTCCATTTTCCGAGGTGCTTTTGAGGAATCGTAAAGATGGGGATCACTTCAAGTCGTCAGTCAGGGGAACACCGATTTTGTCCCGAGTCGACTCACACGTAATCAGGATGAGTCCCACGTATAGAAGATAGGAATGCCAGTTCTGTGGTTGATACTCTGGCTTGACAAATAGGATCATGCCGATGATGCATTGTACGTTATTCGAAATGCCCGAGCAGGTGATGACCCACCAGCCAAGGACGCTGATGGTACCGACAGCGAAGGCAGCGAATCGTCGGTGCTTTTCGGGAGCCAGGATGTAGGTGAAGTGGTATTGGCCTGTGTGGTAAAGGGATCGGTCAGCCGGCAGATTCCAAGATGAGGGAGAAGCACTGACCTCCTGATGATGGGAAAGCTGAGGCCTGCTCAGCAAGACCAAGAATGATGATCCATTGAACAGCGCAGGCAACGATCAGGCCAAAGACTGTGGCCTGGGGTCCGCCGTAGAGCAAGCTCTGTCCGAAGCAGCTGGCATACGACACCCACGAATTGGTGATACTAAACAACTGTTAAGTATGAGGCGATCGGTTCGCGAGGACGGACGCGGTTACCTGAAGCCCAGTCCCAGAGTTCCGAGAAGATTGAAGGAACGCCTCATAACAGGGACATGACCCTGAGCGAGGAGAATGTTGTCGTCGACGGCATCGCCCTTCAAGACCTCGCCACGCATGTCTTCGACCCTACCAATGCCAACGTCCGAGTCATTGGTGGCATGGGACTTGACCTTGGCCATGTCCTCGCCGAAAGTGTTCTGAGCCATGATGATGTGCTAAGTTGAAGGAAACAAGGAGATGGCCAAAGACTTGGGAGGAATGATGGGATCGAAAGAGGATGGAACAAGGTTGCGACAGGGTCACGCCGTCGACCTTTAAGTAAAAACGAGCCGGGCTATCTTCTCAAGTTTGGTACTTGGCGAGCTACTAGGCAATCTCGGCCTTGAACCATCTCTACAATCTCCTATCAATGCCGAAAGGCCCTTTCCTCCGCACCCCAGACCCTCCCCCACAGCCAACATGGCTCGGAAACGCGGGGAAGGGCTGGCCATGGCAGCGCCGGTTATCTCTGCCGTGATCCTTGACCCATGGCTTCAAGATTCAGCAGCGATAACGTCTGCACCGTCCAGATACCGGTCCGACACTGTGCGGGTCATGGTCTCCACTGCGGATCCCATGGGAGGGGAAGCCGCATCTCGTAATTCCTAATGCGGTAATAACGTCTCACCGCGTCCGACTTCTCCGCGCTTTAAAGCCAACCTCAACTCTCCAACCACCTAGCAAGTACCTTCACCAGCTCCGCATCGGATAAGCAGGCAAGCAATCTTTGATATCTTTCGATAGATACATGTCGCCTTTGACCCGATAAACCTTCAACTTACTCAACCATCAATCCTATCTCCTTCCCCCCGTACAGTCACTATCTTTCATCATGGCCAAGCAGCAGCTGGATCCCGAGATCATTGAGCTTGCCAAGGGCTTGCAGGGTACTCCTTGGTGTGACGAGTATGAGAAGATGATTTCAGGCATGCTGTACGTCTTGTTCATGGTCCATGCACCTTCGACGTCTGTCTAACCTCGGGCTTTACACCCCTGCAGTTACAACCCACTACACCCCAAGCTGTTGGAGGGTCGCCACAAGGCTCGCTGCGTGGCATACAACTTCAACAACTTAGATCCCAATACCGGCAACTACGAAGAGATTGCCACCAAGAGACTCGAGATGCTTTCTGGCATGCTCGGAAAAGTCGGCTCAGGAACCTTCATTGAGCCACCCTTTGCGCCTGACTACGGCTCCAACATCTCCATTGGTGAGAACTGCTTCTTCAACTTCGGGTAAGAAACCCTCAGATCGCCTGTCTGCGACGTCTTGACTAAAAACCTTGCCCAGCCTAACCATCCTGGACACCAGCCTCGTCATCATTGGCGATCGTGTCCAGATGGGCCCCAATGTCCACATCTACACTGCGGGTCATGAGACCAGCGTCCTCTCCCGCATAAAGTTTGTCGAGTTCGGACACCCTATCAGAATCGAGGACGACTGTTGGATCGGAGGCAATGTCGTGATCCTGCCCGGGGTCACCATTGGACGAGGATGCACTGTCGGCGCTGGCGCTGTGGTTACCAAGAGTCTGCCCCCTTACTCCATCGCTCTCGGGGCCCCTGCAAAGGTGGTCAAGACTATTCAGTCGGTCGAGGAGGAGATGGCTGATCCTAACAACCCTTACCGAAACATGCCGGACCGAGCTTAGAGGTAGTTGTTGATTTCAGCATGACACGCACAAAAATATTACCATAGACCAGGACAAGAACGGAATCAAGTCACCTGCATCGTGTAGTTCATTCATTCTTGTTGGTTGACATGTACAGACTCGGCTAGTTGACCTAAACCACCTGCCTTCTACAGTACCGCAGAAAGGGGCCCATGACTGTCCATCCTTGGCCCCTGGCAATCCTTATTGTGATAGCTATCCCAGGCGAACGACCATGATGCCTCGGACATCCTCGCCACTCTATCCATGCGTCCGAGATTCGCCTCCTAGTCTGCGATTGCCTCCGCCTGAAGCTCCAAGTGCATTCCGGGGTTGACGAGAGCCGCAACCACCACCGATGTTAGGGTCGGGGTATGACCCGGCCAGCGCTTGCGCAAGAGTGCCAGCATAGTTGCCTCATCTTCAGCACGAGTAAAGTAAGCCGTCAACTTGTGGGCTGAACCGAGGCCCTTGCTCACTCCAGCATTTCGGAGTGCGGCATCGATACAGTCAAAGACTGCGTTGAATTCTTCCTCCACGGAGCTAGTTACGAGTTCTCCCGTCTTCAGGTTCACCCCAACATGTCCAGTTGTTATGATGAGGGTGCCGGTTATCGGGATGGCTGCCGTAGTGGCAAGCGATGCGGAGCGCAGCATCTCCCCGACTGGGCCGGGGAGAAACTGATAGCGAACGGGAGAAGACATGTTGATACGGTGGGATATTTTTGATAAGTTGTGAACTGTTCGTGGGTCGTAGACACCAAGTGTTGCTCTTCCTCGGTTCAGCTCAAGGTGGCATGCCTATACATGTACATGTATTTCTTATCATTGCTTTAGTTCATGAGATATGCCTAATGTGGTAATACTTAGTAGTCCCGTTCTCGGCTAGCCCCGCAGCCACCAGACCATCGTTGGACTGCTTTCGTCACAACGTCGCGATTTTCTGTCAAACCTCATTTCTCCAACTCTGGAAATACTGGGCGTGGTTAGCGACAAGCCTGTCAACAGGAAGGGTTCGCGCGCAATCAAGAAGCTTACAGTCCCGGATACAAACATTGGAGTTCCGAGATAACCAACAGCTCGGTTCAACGACCCCTGTGTTCTGGACTTCCGGCCTCCCTGTCATCGTCTAGTCGCAACTCTGCCGCCATGTCTTCCATCCTATCTGCAGGTCTCCAGGACAAGCTGCGTGACATCATTAACGAATACACATCCGGAGGTGCCGACCGAAAGATTCCTGGCTTAGTCTATCTTGCGTTCAGAAACGATGGCCAACCAATTTTCCAGCATTGCTCTGGCACGAGAGGCATGTCCTCGCAGGACTTGATGTCTGCAGATACCATCTTTTACTTGGCTTCTTTTACCAAGGTGGCGACCTCTGTCTCTTGCATGCAGCTTGTTGAGCGTGGCCTGTTGCACCTTGACGATGCTGATGAAGTTGAGAGGATCTGCCCTGAGTTGAGAGATGTAAAAGTTTTGACTCGCACCGCTAATGGCGGCTTCGAGCTTGTTGAGAAGAACAAAAGAATAACTCTACGAATGCTCCTTAATCACACTGGCAAGTACCCTAGAAGTCGTCATTCGATATGAGACCGTGTTAACAGACGCTAGCTGGGTTTGGATACGCCTTTGAGGACGACAAGCTGGCAGAATACACTCGTCCAGTTGGTGCAGATGATTTCTCAGGAGAAGCAGTGGAGATAGCCAACCGACCGCTTGTCAACCAACCTGGCGAGAGGTTCCAGTACGGAATCTCGATGGACTGGGTTGGCGTCATGATTGAACGAGTCTCTGGAAAGTCGTTGGACGAATACTTCAAAACCAACATCTTCCGGCCTATGGGTATGAACAGTGTGACCTTTCATCCTTCAGAAGAGGCCAAGGCAAATATGGCCTACATGCATCGAAGGTCCGCAGATGAAAAGCTAGCAACTACTGATCACTTTTACCGACGACCGTTGCTGGCCTACGGAGAGGGAAACAAGGCCCCGTGCGCTGGAGGCCATGGTTGCTTTGGAAAGCCGGCTGAGTTCGGGAGTGAGTTTCACATTTAGTTGTTG
This sequence comes from Fusarium solani, assembly GCF_023522795.1. Classification (NCBI taxonomy): domain Eukaryota; kingdom Fungi; phylum Ascomycota; class Sordariomycetes; order Hypocreales; family Nectriaceae; genus Fusarium; species Fusarium solani. Next base: position 187,890 of record NW_027072157.1, read on the forward strand.
CAGCCCTCACTAATAACATCAGGACTCCTCTCACTTCTGCTCAACGACGGCATCGACAAGGTAACAGGCATTCGTCTTCTCAAGCCCGAGACTATTCAGGGTGCGTATACTTGCTTCTAACCTTTGAAGCTGTGCCCATTAACAACACATCCTCAACTACAGACATGTTCACGGACCAGATTGCCGATAAACCACGTTACAGCAACGTGTGTGTTCCGGTAGCAAAGCCCGAATTAGCCAACCCAACACCCTTGACCCCAATGCCGGACGATCACACCGAAGGATGGGGAATGTCATTTTCAATCAGTCACTTTCCTTCTGAAACAGGACGAGCCCCTGGTACGGCATCTTGGGAAGGATTGGCCAATCTATTCTGGTTCGCTGACCGAAAGAATAACATTGGTGGCATCATTGCTTCTCAAATCATCCCATATGGCGGTAGGTTTTCCAATCGCGCAAGGAGGCTCAAATACTAACACACAATAGATCGTTTGGTATTGGAGTGCTCGGATCGTGTAGAAACTGAGATATACAGGGCCTTGCAGCAGGTTGATGGATCTTGATAGTGAGTTATATGGCGTCAGGATTGTTGAGGTTGATACGGCCTTTCTATCAGCATAAAATAGTCAAATACAGATATTAGACACCAATGTCTCTTTAACTATGATACTCATCCGAGCCTGAACGCTCGAGCTTTGCACGGGATTCATCCGCTTCCAAATGCTGTAACCCCGTATCTTTTGTCTCACGTGTGCCATCTTAGAAGCAGCTGTGTCCATAACTTAACGAGTCCGAAAGCTCCATACTGCTCCGACGGTCCCCGTGGCGTAAACCGTTTTTGGGAATATGCTAAGAAGCGGGGTATCGGGAGGTGCGGAACAAGCGCAACTCCCATTGTCCATATCGAGTATAAGATTGTGACGGCCCTGGTTGGTTTCCACTTTTCTCCTCCTTTTATCTCCTCTCTCCAACAGCCAAGAGACCTCACAGGGAACTTCAGTGTGATCTCGTTTAGGTGCAATGGAGGTTGCCAAGCAGGAGCGTGACGCTCAGTTCAAGGTCCTGATCGACCTTCTGCATAGCGTGCCTCACGACATCTTCAATGGCTTTGACATCACTCGGGCTCACTTTAAGTCAGCTGGGGTTGAGATTGGGGTAGACATCTTGATTCCCAAACGGAAAAGCACGACAGCCAGACCTGTTATTGTGAGAATACACGGCGGGTTCCTTGTAAGTGCTATCGTCAGGGTATTGATCACTCAGACTTACAAAGCCATTCAGATTACAGGATCAAGTCTTTTCCCAGCTTGGTTCTCCAAATGGATCCTGGACTTTGCAGATGAGCGCGATGCCATCATCCTTAGCCCTAACTATCGACTTCTTCCAGAAGTTAAAGGGAAGGACATCATACAGGATATGGCCAACTTCTGGACCTGGGTACAGTCAGGAGGCCCTGGGAGGCACCTTGCTTCGGCTGGACGGTCCAGTGTCGCAATGAATTTGGCCCAAACTCTGCTTGTGGGTGAAAGTGCAGGTAAGATTATCGCCTTTTACTTTTCATCTTGCGTTGGCTAACAAAAGTGTATTAGGTGGATATCTGGCTTTGCAGTCCGTTTTGTCAGGGTTCACAAGCCCCAAGGCCATGATTACTCTCTATCCCATGATAGACATGCAGTCAGCTCATTACACAAAGCCGTATGAAAAACCAATCGTGGGCGTGTCCAACTACCCTCAAGAAGATGCAGATAGCTTCATATCAGCTACTACTGGGAATGCCGCCATCACCGAGGCAGAGCCACCCACAAGACTGGATTCGGCCATAGCCGTGGTCCAGAATGGACGCTTCCTTGACCTTCTGGGCCGGGAGCCCGATTTGTTTGTACTTGAACGCATAGAAGCAGGATTGATGCCTCAAAGAGAGCCAGGGAAGCCACTTCTCCCACCGTTGTTCCTGCTTCATGGCAAGAACGACACCGCAGTTCCAGTTGATGGCACAAGGAAGTTGGTCAACATACTACAAAGGTTACACCCAGATACCAAGTTTCACGTGGCCATCCGCCCAGGTGATCACGGTTTTGATTTCTCTGCCACTACACAGGAGGGTTGGCTACGGGAAGGGTTAGACTTTGTCACAGGCCCATGGCTCGGTGAGAAGAGCCGTATCTAAAATACAACGGTCTTCCTCCACACTTCTAGACTACTGTTTCAATCTCGTATGAAAATGCCTTGTGCTCAACATCTTTCCAAGATCAGAGCGGTATCCCAAGCTTAGGGTACCTGACGAGCTTCACTCTCAATACTGTTTCTTATACCAAAGCTGGCATTACAAATATTAATCAAGTGACCTTTACTCTGATAAAAAGCGCGTTATGAGAACAAAACAAATGAGATTATGGGGTTTCAAGGCTGTATTAAAAAGAAATACCTAATGCTGCATTGTGTTTCGTTCTACGATGTCTCCCAAAGAGGCAATCAGTAACAACAACCGGAATCACGGTTATTGGCACATGCCAAACGAGATCCAAAGCGGGAAAACACCATAGCCGAGAGCCCTAGATGTGGATGGGCCCAACTTCCATGCGTTCTCAAGCTGTATTAAGAACCTCTTGATGGTTATTCTGTCACCTTGATGTGCCTGCCCCTGATCTTACATCAAAACGTGTATTAAACTCAGAGCACTAATCTTCTGCCCCTTTAACCGACGAGAACCCATTTTACTCTTCCAGCCCGCTGCCAAGTTCAACAATCGCCGTCTAATACCCATTTTACCGATGCCTCTACTCCCCCTTGTGCACAACGTCGATGATCTTTCCAACGACGGAGGGGTCCGACAGGGTGGTCACATCTCCGAGCTGATCCTGCTCGCCCATGACCACCTTGCGCAGAACACGACGCATAATCTTTCCAGATCGAGTCTTGGGGAGATCAGTCACCACAAAGATGTTCTTGGGTGCGGCAAAAGGGCCAATGTTCTTTCGGACTTGCTGCCTGAGCTCGAGATGGACGGCTTCCTCATTAGCCCTGAAGGCCTCCTTGAGGCAGACGAAGGCCACCACAGACTGGCCAGTGAGCTCGTCAGCGATGCCCACGACGGCAGACTCAGCGACCGTGGGATGCTCAACCATGGCAGCCTCGATCTCGGCCGTGGATAATCGATGGCCACTGACGTTGATAACATCATCAACGCGGCCACGAATCCAGTAAAAGCCGTCCTGATCACGGCTGGCACCGTCACCAGTGAACTAGGTTTCAACATTAGCAAACGAACTAACAGCTGGGATTCGGTTGACTCACGTAGTATCCCTTGTAAACATCCAGATAAGTCTCTTGGAATCTTTGGTGATCACCGTACACTGTTCGAGCCATGCTAGGCCAAGAAGACTTGAAAGCAAGCACGCCCTCGACTCCATTTCCGTGGATTTCCTCACCAGAAACGGGATCGATCAAGACAGTATCAATACCAAAGAAGGGCAAGCAGGCAGATCCGGGCTTGGTAGGCGTGACGCCAGCGAGGGGTGTGACAGCATGAGATCCAGTCTCAGTTTGCCAGTATGTCTGATATGGTCAGCATGCTTTTCCACCATCGTGGCTAACCAGGTAGTCATGGAAATGAGAGGGTAACTCACATCGACAACGTGGCATTCACCCTTGCCAATTGTGTCGAAGTACCACTTCCAGATCTCAGGAGCGATAGGCTCTCCGACTGAACCAAGGACACGGAGACTGCTGGTGTCGTGGTCAACGGGATCCGATCCAGCTCTCTTCAGCAGTCGTAGAGCAGTGGGTGCAACGTAGAAGTGCGTAATCTTGTGATTGGCGATAATGTCCCAGTAGCGGTTGATGGAAGGGTATGTGGGTGTGCCCTCGAAAACGACGGTGGACACGCCCAGAAGCAGAGGGGCATAAACAACATAAGTGTGGCCAGTAATCCATCCGACATCGCCAGCACAGAAATAACGGTCATCTCCATGAATGTCGAACACATACTTGCCGGTGGCCGCAGCTCCTACGAGATAGCCGCCGGTAGTATGCAAGATACCCTTGGGCTTGCCCGTGGATCCAGACGTATACAGGAGGAAAAGGGGATCCTCTGCGTCCATGGAAACGGGAGGTATATAACTGGGCCACTTCTTGACCTCTTCATGCCACCAGTGGTCTCGGCCGGAAACCCAGCCAACCTCGGCACCAGTCCGCTTGAAGACCAAAGTCTGGACGCCCTCGAGGGGGCTCAGAGCCTCATCCACAATCTTCTTGATGCCGATAGTCTTGCCGCCTCGCTGACTTTCGTCGGCTGTGATGACCACCTTGCTCTTGGCGTCGGTGATACGATCTCGAAGAGATCCGGCAGAAAAGCCAGCGAAGACGACGGAGTGAACAGCGCCAATGCGAGCACAAGCGAGAATGGCAACAAGCGCTTCGGGGACCATGGGCATGTAGATGGCGACAGTATCGCCCTTTCGCACGCCCAAGTCCTTGAGGACCCAGGAGACCTTGCTCACCTGCTTCAGCAGCTCTCCATAAGTCACCGAGTGCCCGCCATGTCCATCATCAGTTTCATGAATGATGGCAACCTTCTTGGGGTCTTTGAGGGCATGACGATCCACGCAGTTGAAGGAAGCGTTCAGCTTGCCTCCAAGGAACCAGCCAACGTTGCCCTCGGACAAGGATCCATGCTGGACGGTGTGAAAGTCAGTCTCCCAGGATAGAAGCTCCCGAGCCTGTTGTCCCCAAAAGGTATCAGGATCCTGGATGGAGAGCTGGTGCATCTGACGATATTCATCAAGGCCTAAGACAAGTCAGCTACGCTCATAAAATTCAATGCTGGCTCATCACTCACCAGCAATGTGAGGCCTACCAGGGTGTCCTGCACCCAAAATGGTCAGCGTTGACTCGGCAACAGAGAATTTTTATCACGAACTGGCAAGCATCTTATCAGGAAGATCTATATCCAACATCAGCATAAGAATAGGGGTCAAGGGCAGTCCTAGGGAACATACACCATTCCTCGGCCTCACTGCTACCGACAAGCGCCGTCTGAGTTTCCAATGCCTCGCCCATGATGTAGCAGTGCAGTTACTTCAGGAAGCTGAGTGGTGAAAAATGGGGACAGAAACCTCCGAGGTGCAGTTTTGAGCTCGGATGGTTATACCGTCTTTTCAAAAAGCATGTGTTGACTGCGACGTGGCTGAAAAGGGAAAAGGGGGAGGCGGTCAGATTATGTCATCCTAGGCCCACTGCTCATCCAATCATGATGTGACACAGCCACCACCTCGTTACGGTAAGGCGCCTCTCGGCAGATAATGGCTTGTCACAGCCTGGCCATGGATGGCAGCCGAAGCATGGCTTGTCGCACCTTTGCATGTGCTAGGAGACTGAGGCTGACGTGGCGACCAATCAGTGAATTTCTTGATGACGGTAGTTCCATATTGAGACATTGCTTCTCGTGTTACCCAAAGTGGCAGTATCGTCAACTCGAAACCAGCCAACTGCAAGGAGCCAGCACAGGCATCATCCCAAGCCCTGGGTGACTGGCTGCCTCCTCAATCTGACCTGATCTGACCTAATAATAATCCTCCCCTATTCTCGCCCTGGCAACTGAGTTGTCCTGTAAGATTGCAAAGCCAAGCCATGTGGTCATCGTGGCGCGTCTTGTTCTCGCCTTTGATTGGCCCCTGAAGATACTACCAAGTCAGGAAGTTTGCGCGACATTTCCCTCATTCCTCCTCCGCACAAGCCACAGCTCCAGCCACAGCTAACCTAGACAACACCTTGAATCACCCAACTTCCATCAACAGGTTGATGACCAGAGTCGTATCTTTAATGGTTAAGGTCTAGATCGGATCCTTCCTTGACCGTCTTCCAGTACTTTTCGGCACTTCGCTCTCTCAGGGCGCGCCCCCATTTCATGACGGGGAAAATTGTCAAGTTATGTGCAAGCCCTGCGAAAGCCCCAAGAATGAAGGCGTTTTGGTAACCGAGATTGACAACCCAAGGGGTAACGCTGGTATTTCGGTCAGTGACATCATATCGCTTTGGCTTGATTGATTCTTTCGCTTACGCGTATCCAATACCGAATGCCATTGTGTTTCGGATGATGATGGCCGTGGCCAAAGCCTCACTCGCCAGGTCGCGGTAGCAATCGATGCAGTATGCGATCGAGATTTGGGACCCAGCTGTGGTGGTAAATGAGATGACTCCCATGGCAAAGACGATGGCGAACCAGTGCGCTTCAAAGTGCGCTCCGACACCGAATAAGATGCAGCCGAACGGGATGAGTACAAGTGAAGGGAGGAAGAGCCAAAGTCGATGCTCGGCCTCCATGAACCCATTGTTGCGGCGGGCCATCTTGACGATGAAGCGATCTCCGAAGATGCCGGTATACACACATCTAACCTGACATTACATTTCTGTCTGATCATAAAGACGGGCCGATCAACTTACGCGAGGGTGGTGCCAATCAAGGGGGCGATAAAGGTCAGTCCAACGGTGGAAGTTGACATGTTGTACGGCTCGTTGGACAAGACCATGGACTCTGTTGCATTCAAAACCGACAGCCAGATAATGTTGCTGCCATAGATGAAACCCGAGTAGGAAATGATGGGGAACAACAGGAGCAGGATGGGGCGAATGATCAGCTTGATAAGTTGATTCTTGCCACGCAAGTTCTCGCGCTCGATAGGCTTCAGCCTCGCCAGTCGGGACTTCTTCTTGAACTGCTCATCCAGGCCATGGCGCGGGCCTTCGACGTGCGAGAGCATGGTAGTGGTGCGGGCTGCTTCTTGATCGCCATCCTGCTTGCCATCTGTGTCCTTACCATCCAGCTCAGGCTGGACTTGGTTGGCGCTTGGTAGGGGCTGGCCTTCGATGTGCTGACTGGCCATGTACTTGGCGCGGTCGAATTTCGTCTCTTCCATGAAAAAGAAGATGATGACGAGGAGAATTGCGCAGAAGATGGCGCACCAATACTACAGGGGCTTATTAGACATCCAAACTCGCATCCAGTTTGTTCCGAGATCACTTACAAACACCCACTTGTAGCCTTGGCCATCGTTGATAAATCCCATAATGAGTGGTGCAATGCCATTGCTATAGCCGAGAGCAAGAGCGTAGAGTGCAATAAACTTGCCTCTTTCATGCGTAAAGAACTGTCACGACTTCATCAGCATGCCTTATAGGGCGCCGGATATCTGAGGTTACTCGTACCACATCCGAGACTGTGATCTCGGCCAGTGACTCGATCGGTGCTCCGAAGATCCCCTGCAAGATCTTGGTTGCGATCCACTCTCCGTTGGAGCGGACATAGGGCTGCCAGATCATTACACCCTGCTGCTGTTAGAGGAGAAGACCTAATGAGGGGAGTGATATTACCAATGTTCCCGCCGTGGTCAAAAGGTACACTGGCTTTTTCCCATACTGGATGGCGATGGCCTGCCAGATAATGCATCCCCACCCAAAGAATAAGAACTATGAGACGGTCAGATAACAGATTACACGAGTCTCCACTTCATCAAAAGAACGTGGAAAGATAAGAAACTGGACTTGGATCAGGTGCCGTACCATGTAACCGGTTCCGGAGTTGAGATCATTGTAAGTGAGCCCGGTCGCTTCTGACAAGGGACCCAGCGTGGAGTACAGGGCGGAGGAGCAGATGCCAATGATAAGCACATAGCTAACCAAAGAGTTAGTTGCTGCCGAAGCAACGGATGGGCCCAACGTACGCTGCCATGCAAAAGGCAGAGAGATATTTGCGTTGTGGAGACCAGTTCAGAGGATCGTCAGGGTGGGGCGATGGAGCTGGCACAAGGACAATGTCTTTCTCGGCTCCATGCGCGTGCTGAGAATCCAGTTTCCCCTGTGAGTCCACAAGGTGGACCGTCCCGGGGATTGCCTCTATCTCGTCCTGCATGTTGGCAGGAGACTGGCTCTGAGGGGACATTGTAAACACTGGAATAAGGTAGCCGAAAGCGAGGAGACGATGGTGTATGGGGCAAGTATGTGTTGTGGCCTCAGTGTCATACGGTCGGATGCGGTCTTCTTTATACCTCTTTCGAGGAGTTGAGAGACGGATCCTTCCTAGTCTCTTCCTTGGATCAAGGAGAAGTCACTTGGCAACGTGTGATTATCAAACCTTCGGGGCCGTTCACGGCGCCTGGGAGACCTTCCTTGACGTCAAGTCTCTCACCTCCAGATAACAAACTGGTGATTGAGCGCGAGGTTAGTGGGCGTGGACAGAAGCTAGTGGGCACGACCCTCTCGCGGAACACCGGAACCCCAGGTTATGCTGGACAGTGGACCAGCCTAGCCTCCCCAGACTCTCTCTGTTGTCCGGTATGAGTGCGGGGGCGGAGACGGGTTTAGCATGGATCTATGGAGTGTAAACAGGCGGCATCTGATACGTTGGATAAGCCATTGGGCGATCATGCCCAACCATCTCCTCACGCCAACGGTAGTCAGACTCTTGGCAGAAGGAATTGTAATCTCTACGGAAAGGGAAGTTGACGGAGAGTTATTTCCTACTCGAGGCAAAGAGACCGGAAACCAACATCCCCTCTCCATATGCAAGACATCTCGCCAAGCCAAACTATTGACTTCTCCTCAATCCTTATCGCATGCTCGACCCCTCAATCCAACGACAGCCGACGTGATTACTCCTTGAGGAAATAAGCCGGCCTTGCGTTGATGCTTTACTTCAGGTTTCCTGTTTTGAGTAGCCTTATCCTGCCAGTATAAGGAGGCAAAGGACAGACTCTCGTAGCCATGGTGCACCCCAGAACGAACGATTCAAGCACAACAACACGCTTGTTCTCCCCTCCAGTCCCTGCCGATAACAAGCTTTGACCATATATTTACCTATCTGAAATAAACTCCTAAAATGGTTGCTGCACAATACCCTGTTCGTCCAGCCCTTCGTCACGACGAGGAGGAAATTACCGGGTATGTCGACCCTTGGGTTGTATCTCCTGGCGATGTTGCCAACGTCAAGGTAAGCTACCCTCAGCACGTTCCCATTGAAGGTGGCACATCCTAATAATACGAGTAGATATCTTCAACAAGCCCAAAGCTCAAGTATCAGCTGGTCCGTCTCCTGCAAGGCCTTGACGTACCACATGCTCCTACACCTGCCAAAGAAGTTGTGGAGCATGGCCCCAAGGGAGAGCTCAAGGGTCGCTTTCAGGCATCGCACCCGGGATCCTATGGCCTAGTCGAAGCCTGGACAAGAGAGCCGCTCTTGGATAAGTCCGAGGCTGTTCAGATAGAGTTCTATGCTCAGCCCTGGATGTTGCACGCTCCTCATCCTCAAGCCCTGCTCTCCAACCTTGACACCACGAAAAAGGCAGGCATCTGCGTGCTTCTAGACAAGGAAGACAACCTCGTCCTCTGGATTGGTACGGGAAAGGCGGTTGAGACGAAGAAAATCGTATCTGCTGCCCGTCGTGAACGTTGGTTCCATGTCCGTCTCACAATCCGGGGAAAGGAGCTTCAGCTAGAGTTATCTCATCTCAAAGCCGGGAATGAGATTGCCCCGGGCCCAACTACCATTCACACGACCCTAGCGGATGCTGCTCGGCTAGACTCTGGAAGCCCCCTTTACTTTGCCGCCGCCTTGGCTGCCAACCCCCTATCGCCGTCCGAGTTCCCAGTACACTTCTTCAACGGAAGAATCGACTCTCCTACCTTCCGTGCCCTGGGAAAGAAGTCATGGGACATCGCCAAGTATGACTTCTCTGTGGGCATCGATACTGATGAGATCTTCGACGTCTCTGGATCTGGACTCAGCGGTATCCTTGTCAACGCTCCCACACGCGCTGTCCGTGGTCATGACTACGACCATAAGCTCATCGGTATTGGTTGGAAGGAGGCAAAGTATGGCTTTGGTGCTATTCATTTTCATGACGACGATCTGGATGACGCTGCTTGGGACACCGATTTCCAGTTCACAGTCTCATCTGATCTTCGCTCTGGCGCCTATGCTATTGAAGTAGAAGACACCGAGTCTGACTTGAAAGATTCCATCGTCTTTTTCGTCCGTCCCAAGGAGGTCCGCCCACAAGCCAAGATTGCCTTCGTCTTCTCTACCTTTACCTACCTCGCGTACGCCAATGAACACATGTACGATGAGAGCAAGCCCACCCGCATCTCGTTCCCAGAGGGTATCCAACTTGTAACGTCAGATAACTACCACAAGATGGTCAGACGCCATGATCTTGGTCTCTCCATCTATGACATACATAGTGACGGTTCCGGTGTTGTGTATAGTACGACGAAGCGACCCATCCTCAATGTGCGCCCTGACTATATCCACTGGGGCTTCCAACGACCTAGGGAGTTCTCTGCTGATCTTTTGATGGTCGGCTTCTTGGAGAAGCACTTCGGAGATGGATATGATATTCTCACGGATCATGATCTTCATCTCCGAGGTCGTGCTGCACTGGCTCAATATGACGTCGTCATTTCCGGCTCCCATCCAGAGTACCCTTCCTTTGAAGCTCTTGACGCTTACGAGGGCCACGCCCAGAATGGCGGTTCTCTTATCTATGCGGGCGGAAACGGTTTCTACGTAAGTCTTCACAGGGAGACAGACCAGTCTGGTGCAATTTTTAACTGACTTGATATCTTTGCAGTGGAAATCCGTGACCGACCCGAAGCGCCCTCACCGAATGGAAGTCCGTCGAGCTGATGTCGGAGCCCGAACCCACCAGAACCCTGCCGGCGAGCGTCATCATGCTCTCAATGGAGAGCTCGGGGGTCTCTGGCGATCTCTTGGCCGTTCTCCCAATGAACTCTGGGGTATTGGAAGCTGTGCTTCCGGAAAGGGTCCCGGACGACCTTTCATCCCTACTGAAGAGGCTCTGAACAACCCCTCTCTTGCCTGGCTCTGGAAGGGACTCAATGAAGAGTCAAAAAGGCTTCTGGGAACGAAGGGCCTGGCAGGAGGTGCCAGTGGTGACGAGCTTGACCGCCTGGACGTCGCCATCGGAAGTCCCGAAAACGCCATCCTTCTTGCAAGGAGCGAGCGTCACGACGACCATTTCATGCTCTTCAACGAAGAGCTCATCTTCCCCATGATTGGCACTCTTGGATCCACCTCCCCTCTTGTCAGGAGCGATATGGTGTACTACGAGACCAACGGAGGCGGCTCTGTCTTTAGTGTGGGCAGCATCAACTGGAATAACTCGTTGGCATGGGATGGGTATCAGAATGATGTTGCGCAGATTACTGAGAATGTGATTCGGGAGTTTTTGGCTCGTGGGAAGAAGAGCAACTAAAACCACCAAAGGAATTTGCAAGGGCTAGATAAACACATGGGAAAAACAAACCCTTCTTGTCACCATACTTGTTTCCCCGTGACCTAGCTTGTTGCTGCTCTTGCAGCGCCGCCTAGAGCGTTACAGATAGATTCCAATATGTCTCAAGGTCCAGTATCCCGGTCTACCAGTACCCCTGGGAGCAAAGAGTCTGTCTGATATGAGTAAGCCATAGTGAATCACCTGAGAAGTTTGATGCTGCTCGGATGCTAATTAGTTGCCGTCAGCCGAGGGAGTATCACTGTCGCCTGGCGAACAAGCAGCGCACAAAGTCGGCCTGATTCAAGCCTCGCTCAGACCTGAATGATCTGCGGTAAATTCCGCACGAAAAGGGGCATGAGGTCTCAAGCAGAGTAACGAGCGAGGAGCCAGAGCCTGATTGCCAAGACATGGCGTTTCTGGCGCTTGCCCCGGTTATGTGACATTTATACAGAAAATGACAGGTTATTTCAGCCGCCTGCAGCTTGTCTGTAGGGTCACACAAAATTGGGTTCTCACAAATCATGTTTGTGCTCAGACACATCGCTACTTCGAGTTCCGGCGCATAATTCGTTCTTGATTCAATAACGATTCCAATTATCCCAATTCTGAAAAGAGGTCGTAGGCGTGGCTTGAGCACTGACGTTCCGTCCATCCAAGTTTGAACGCGGCGTCTCCCTTGTGGTGCTTGCCTCGCTCGCAGGCTGCGACTCCCAGCTGAGATCGGTGAAGCCCCCCGCGTGTCTAGCGCCTCCTCGCCTTTCTCCTCCCCCGGCATGTTCCGCCGTGTTCCCTGCCTGGTAGGTTTGTTCGTTGCTCCATTGGGTCTGCGTTGAGTGATATGAGGGGGCTGGGGTAGGCTGACTGGGAATAGTTGAGGGGTAGGCAGTGCTCCCTTGATACTGAGACTGCGGCTCAGAACATGAGAACGGCGAGGGCGACCTGTACTGCGCCGGTGTCGTCCCTGTAGAAAGCTGTTCCTGCACAAACTGGGGCGGCACTGCATTGAAACTTGGTGGTTGTGTATAAGGAACCGGTGTGAAAGCATCGTAGATCGTACTCGCGCTCCCTCTGCTGGCCTGGATGTCGGCGAGGCTGATATGTTTTGCGACAGAGGTTGCAATGAAATTGGGGTCTTGGTAAGAAGGGGGCTTGGGTGGTAGAGAAGGCGGAGTTGATTGTGAATTGTGAGGATCGATAGTAGAGTTGGCTGGAGAGGCCTGCGGTGGTGGCATCGAATGTCTCGCCGCTGATGGACATTACACATATTAGTCCGGTCACATAATCGTCGATGATTGAAGGGGAAATACCTGGTTTTCTTCCCATGAGACTGCCTAGGAGGTTGATGTTGTCGATACCAACTCGCTTTTTCTGGGTCGACTTGGTGTCCGTGTCTATCACTTGGTTCTGCACCGGTGTCGGGATATGAAGGGCAATCTGCCGGAGAAAGGTAATCTCGGTCAGCACTGCTTGATGATGGCCGTTAATGACTGGAACCTGGCTGTTGAATTGCTTCGAGTCGAACAAAACCCATCGCCCCCGTCGTGCGAACGGTAGCTTGCCCCTGTTTGCCTCTGGCCTGCACTTTTCGACGATCCTTCCCACCTCAAGGAGTCCTTTGTGGGCATCCTCGATGATCAAGTTGATACGTTCAAGTTCGATCGGTTTTCGTTCCAAGATGTCCAGATGCTCATCGCGCAAACTGATCAGGTGCTGGAGGTCTCGATCACAGGTGCGGACCAACTCAAGGCTGCGACGAACCTCATCGTTGGCCTGGCCGGTTTCGATGGCGAGAGTGATAATATGGTATGTAATAGTACCGAGAACTCCGGCGGGGACGAGCTCTGCCATCTAGATGGTAGTGTACTGGTCCGCAGGCACGAGAGATGAGTAAGATGGTCGATATCAAGGGCGATGGTAGATCTTCTGTCGCTTTTCTGGGACAGACAAAAAGGAAGGATCAACGCCGATGAGTCTGAGGGTTGTAACAATTGGGCATGCTACGTTTGTCATGCCAAACCCGCAGGAACGGGGTGTGCACTCTGTCCGACCTTTCCCACCACCGCATTGGCATCTGACATGTACCAAGCCTGCCAAGCTCAGTCACTTTTGATTGAACTGCCTGAGGCTGAATCACTTTGGGTCTAGACTGGTGGCTTTTGTCCTGTTCATGTGGCCCAGCTCCAGTTAAGGCTGACAAGGTGTATACCCAAGTACCAAGGCCCTGGTGATCTGTATTATTGAAAGACACAGTACATAACTAATTACCACCTTGTAAGCCACTTTAAGCAAGGGTGAGACCAAAAACGGGAAAAGAAAAGAGAAAAGCCTCAAGAAAGCAGACGAGGCTCGGCAATTCTCTGTGGCGAGCCGAGCCGACGTCCATCCCGACCACTCAGCTTCTCCAAACCAACGCACACAACAGCGCCTCCCTTTCCAGACTCATCCTTGTAAATGAGCCTCCAGTCACTAGTGTGTGAAAACAAAACATAACCGAGCTTGGCTGCGTCAATAATCATCACATGAAGGTGGTCGAGCTGTTTGCGCCGGGTCTCTTGATCAGGCGCAACGAAAAAGTGGAGGACGGAATCCAAGGCTTTCGCCACGGCCTCAGCCTGGTCTTGGACATCAGGCTCTGACAGCTCGAGCGGTGTCCTTTCGTGGGGGGCAGGATGTAGGAACAATGCTGACAGGGTGCGCCATCGAGTCCAGGCAAACGACATGACTAGGGAGCTGCATTAGTGGCTTGATTCAGAGACATTAGGTTTTATGCTTACCGTCAAAGTTATCTCGGTACTCCTCAACTGGGCGAATGGAATTCAGAAAGCCAACTGCCGGTTTCGGAAGCAATGTGAGGGGTCCCGGAGAGTTCCAGTCGATGCTTCTGAACAGGACATGTGAGATGACATGCTGGAGAGCCCCGCGACGGGTGCTGGGCTGGAGGCACCAGCCAGCCACAGTATCAGCGTCGAAACCCGAAGAAGATTGGCTGATTCCCAAAGCGGTGAGAGCGTGAGCCAATTTCACCACCTTGACATCCACCGGACCAGAGTGATACACGGCCTCGACGTGTTGCCTGATGATGTCTTCCAGGCGCCCCAAGTCGGAAAGGATGGTTTGGTCAGGCGCCGGCTGTAGGATAACATTCTCCAGCTTCATCTTCTTGCCCAAAGGCTCCAAGGCTAGCGGAACGTCGTCTTTTGGTTGGCTCAGAATCTTGGCTCTCTCTTCACTCCCATGGCCTCTTTTGCGATGCTTCGAACGGCGCATAGCACGGCGAAGGAACCATCCAAGGATGATACCAATAATCAAGCCGGCTGCCAAGCAGCCAATCGCCACTCCGGCAATCTCGCCAGGTTCAAGTCCGCCGTTTGACGGATCGGGGGGAGCATCCGTGGTAGTGACGGGAGCTAGATCATTCGGTGAAGTAGCGGACGTTGTGTTAGTGGTGGTAGCCGGGTTTTCGTTCGTATCTTCTAGACTCGATATAGTCTTTGGCCCTGTAGTAGTAGAAGTGCTCGAAAAATCATTGGTTCTAGTTAAAGTCGGGTTCTGGTTGTTCTGAGGGTCCTGAGGGTTCTGAGGATTCTCGGGGTTCTGAGGATTCTCAGGGTCCTGCGAGTTCTCTTCTCGTTTCCCGAGATAATGGAAGAAGGTCATTGTCCGTACCTTTGAGCTCTGAAATCACCCAGGAGTATAAGAAATGGATGGATTGTTGGGGTGGCGGACGTATAAAAGATATCAGCAATGGGACGGCTCTCAGTGGGAGGAAGGAATAGCAATTTAAATTCATGCGCCTGCATCTTTTGGAACCGTTCTCAGGAGCTTCTCACCGCGGTAAGGCGCCTAAGGGAGGTATTCAGCCATGTCCCAAACGCAACGACAGCCGCCGTTCTATCCCTGTTGCCTTAGCTCCGTTGAGGCTGGCTGCACAAGCCTGCCACTTGACTCAAAATGTTCTGGCCCCTTGGCAAGGCTGTTTTCACGCAAGCGAGGTAACAAGAGGAATGGTTCGGCTTGAGGTAGCTGCAGCCTTAATCAAAGTTCCTCTTTAAGCATTCGGCGTCAGACAGTTATTCGTCTGCCCTCCCAGGGCCCCCGCTGACGGGCCAGATTCCACTCTTCTTCATCCAGCCATTCTGTAGGCTGTCCACAAAATTACTTGTTCTCGCAATTCTACCTTCGTATTTTCTTACCACTATCCGTAGTCTATCCATGGTACGCTTTGTTTGTCTGCTGCCCAACCGTCTTGTTGGCCCAGTATGACTGAGAAACCCGATGTCACGGTAGCCATTGATCTCGGCACCACCTTCACGGGTACGAGACCACACCATTACGATGTTTGGACCTGTTTTAGATGGCTGACTAGTTGTTAGGTGTTGGCCTTTTGTTCTCGAATGGAACAATACACATCTTCAACAACTGGCCTGGGAACAACAACACTGGCGAGACCAAAGTTCCCAGCCGCCTCGTCTACAACCATGACAACACCGTGTCTTCCTGGGGATTCTTCTCTGCTGTGTATGATGACCCTCTACCACATGGCAAGAGAGAGCACCGTCTTTTCAAGATGTTTCTTGATCAAGACACCTGTGATGAGGCAAGAAAAGCAGGCTTGACGACGATTGCAACCACCGCAGAAGCATCAAGATGCGCTACAGACTACCTCCGGGAGATTTACCGCCATGTCAAGAGAACCTATGAGGAGATGACAGGAACAACAAACTGGGCCAGCTCGTCCGTCTCCTTTCTTTTCAGTGTCCCCACAACCTGGAGAGGCTTGGACGTGAGCAACACGTTTAAAGCCACCATCAGATCAGCTGGGTTCGGTACCGAAGGGCCCCGTCACTTAGCGCAGATTGATCTCACCGAGGCTGAGGCCGCCGCAGTCGACACCCTCAAGAGCGGCGTGGTCAACTTTCGCGCTGGGGACGTATTCCTCACCATCGATGCTGGCGGCGGCACAACAGACTTTTCCTTGGTCCAGGTTACCAAGGTTGACAATGGCATCCCTCAGATGTCACAAATCGCCGAGGTCAGTGGTATCGGAATCGGCTCGACTCTCATAGACTCTGCTTTCGGGAACCTCATCGAGCAGCGTCTAGCTCAGAACCCTGACGTACCATTTAACATCGCGGACGGTCTCGCAGAGAAAATGATGAAGAGTGACCGCTTCAAAAATATCAAACACCTTTTCGGCGATCCTGCGGCCATTGCGCAAGTTCACAGAATCGAAATGCCGAGAGGAGTCTCAAGTGACTTTAGGCACGGTGGCCTCCGAGCTGAAGGAGGGTGCATGATTTTTGACAAGTGAGACTCCACATGGATATCCAGGCCAGTGACGGTATAGCTAACTTTGGGTAGCAACGAGATTCAAAGACTTTTCGACCCTCATGTCGAGCACATCATGACCAAGATACGAGAGCAGCTCGACTGGATGGTACAGAACGGACGTAGTGAGCAAGTGGTATGATTGTGACAAATGCAAATATGGCTTTACACTAATACAGGTTACAGACGCACATGGTCCTATCCGGCGGACTAGGCAGCTCTAAATATGTACAGCGACGGATCAGGGAGTACTTTTCCCAATTCACTCACCCAAACGCCCGGCAAGTCACAGTCATTGCGAACCGGAACCCACAAACTACTGTCGTCAGGGGTCTCCTTGAAGACCACAAGCAGAAGATGGAGACCGGAAACATGCCAGTTCTCGCCACATACATTGCAAGAGCAAGCTACGGTGTTGTGGTCCGAGAGCCATATAGCCCTGATCGTCACATCGGCGAACAACTGGAACAGGATCAGTTTGACCCGAGTCAGACATGGGCTGTCAACCAGATAGAATGGATTATCCGCAAGGTATGGGTTTCAAATGAAAACCTCATCACTCTTTGTGTGCATTTATTAACTCATCTACAGGGAGACAAAATCGATCCGATTGCGCCTCTAACGAAGCAATTTATCAGACGATTGAGCCCTGGCCAAACCGCGGCATCATTCAATACACAGGTTGTTACCTCGAGAAACGAGATCAAATTTCTCCCTCAAAGTCTGCTAAAAGGTATGTTGTCTAAGTCTTGCCAACCATACACCCGCACTCCCCTCTCCAATGGAAAGAATGGTCTGGTTGACGGGTATAAATAGCTGGCTCTAAACGTCTTTGTCGTGTCGAGAGTAATCTCACTGGTCTGAAGCCGGATGAGCTTGTTCTTATGAAGAAACGTGGAGGTTGCTTTCGCCAGGGCTATAAGTACTACAAGTGCATCTTTGACGTTCGTGTCATTGTGGCCCCTGCCGACCTACGGTTTGAGCTGTGGTTCAACGGCGTGAAATTCTCTCGAGGTCATGAACCTATCAAAGTGGAGTGGAATTCAAGTTGAAGGTTGTTCAGCTGGCACGCAAACACGTGGTTATCGGGACAGAAGATTGGGCGTTCATAGGGATCACAGCCAGACTCATCTAATAGACATAATTACTTCCTTCCCTTAGTCGAAAGTGATTCTTTTAAAGAATATCGGCGAGATTTCTTTCGACTTGTGACTCATCTAGCAACAAAGCTGCGATTGCAAGTGTTGATCTGAGCAAAGTTGACCATAAGCACGGGTAAATATTCACAGATACGTCATCTTTGAACTCACTGAGCAATTTATCCTCCTGTGAGTCATATCTCCTGATGAGCGAGCATTTCATACCCCGCGGCTCTCGTTATGCACATCTTTGCTGCCTTGGTTTATATTTCGTTTTGGGAAAAGATCATCGCAGCCCGATGGTTGCACCACTGAAAGACAACTGGGCCGTAATGCGTCATTTGCAACTGCCGGCGTCATTCACGCCCTTGTGAACTCAACTTTTGCGAATCACACAATGGGATTAATTGGTAATCAGAAATCATGCGAGTTTTGTATTTGTCAACCGCCTCCATATAGAAAAGGTCATTGATCCCATAACAAGTCTATCAAGCTCATATCCTCAATCTTTCCCCGTTACCAATTGGCCCAATTCGCATGATCTTGTACCCCTCCTCAAGTTATCAAAATGGCCACCGATATCAAGCCCTTCAAGATTCAAGTCCCGGATTCGGCTATTGACTCCCTCAAAGATAAACTAAAGAACGCAACCTTTGCCAAAGAGTCTGAATTTTCCGATGATTGGGAGTCCGGTTCCCCTCTGAGTGAGGTAAAGCGACTCGCTGCCTATTGGAGAGATGGGTTCGACTGGCGAGCTCAGGAAGCCCAACTGAATAAGTTGCCTCACTTCACTTCCAAAGTCTCGGTGGACGATTTCGACGACCTGCAGATCCATTTCTTGCATCAGAAAGGGAACAAACCGGATAGCATTCCACTTCTGTTTTGCCACGGCTGTGAGTTCTAGAAACGCGGATAAGTGGCCATATCACTGACTTGCCGCCATTAAGGGCCTGGGAGCTTCCTCGAAGTGGTCAAGCTTCTTCCCCTACTCACAGACCCTAAAGATGGGCCTTCATTCCATGTCGTGGCACCATCCTTGCCCAACTTTGGCTTTTCGGACGGGGTATCGAAACGAGGGTTTGGCATCCCTCAGTATGCCGAGGCAATGCATAAGCTCATGCTGAATCTGGGTTACGACAAATATGGTGTGTTGTATTCTTCTCAGGGATCACGACATGAGCTAACGTTATTATAGTCACTCAAGGCGGAGATTGGGGATACGCCGTCACTCGGTTGATCGGCGTCCAATACCCAGAAAGCTGCGTGGCCTCTCACGTCAACTTTGTCCGCGCCTTCGGACCGCCCACTTTCTTTACGGCACCCTGGCAATTCATAAAACACGCTCTCTTTCCCTACGCGGGCCATGAAAAGGCAGGCCTCGCTCGCACAAAGTGGTTCTTCGAAGAAGGTTTCGGATACAACCTGGAACAAAGAACGAAACCGTCTACGATCGGCTTTGCTCTGGCAGACTCACCTGTGGCCCTGTTGGCATGGATCTACGAAAAGCTTCATGACTGGACAGACAGCTACCCTTGGACCGATGATGAAATCTTGACCTGGGTTTCTGTGTACCAATTCTCCACGGCAGGGCCAGCGGCAAGTGCCCGGATCTACTACGAAAGCAAGCACTCCAGCCCTGAACAGACGGCAAAGGCAGACGCATATGTGCCAAACGTTCCTCTTGGACTCTCATATTTCCCCAAGGATATCGTTGTGCCTCCTCAGACCTGGGGACGGACTCTTGGGCCGATTGTGTATGAGAAGATTCACCCAGACGGAGGCCACTTCGCCGCGCACGAAAGGCCACAGGAACTCGCCGGGGATCTGAAAGAGATGTTTGGAAAGGGCGGGGGTGCTTTCCACGTGGTGAAGCAGTTCCAGTCAAAACTGTAAAGGTGTATTGAGACTTGGGCAATGCCAACCACTCTGGTGGTGCCGGCTGCAACTTGAAAATATGGTACAAAGTGATATTACAATGCGTTAAGTGTTCGGGTCATAGAGAACACACTCGTGGTGGTGGGAATTACAACCACCTGCTCTGTTCTGAGTTTTACATCAACATACCTAAAGCATCCTCCGCTTGTTCGCCATTCTCAACGCCTTTCCATAAAAACCCCATATCGAGATCCAAAGTGTGATGTGCGAGTGCTTCAAGGCCTGGATATACCTCATCTCCCTGGCTCCCATCGTAAAGTCCAACACCTTGAGGAATGAGACCAGCTTCCTGAGCGAAATAAAGTGACTGATCATTCTCAGCCCAACCAGTCAAGTTGTCGAAGCGCGGAGGCAAGTATTCTATCTCATCATCCGCCCTCGCCGAGTCACCCTCCAGACTCTCAGTGGAACATGTCTCGGTGGGACATGGTAGTGGTTCAATAGTTGCCGTGTTCTCTTGCATGGCTTCCGGCGCAAATGGGGGTTGGCTGATGTCGATACCCATCTCAAGAGCGAAATGAACACACCGATCATCCTCGACCCACTGGGAGAAGCTTCTGACAACGGTGGGTGAAAGGGGTCGAGGGGGCGTCAGGGCTTTGGTGGCGAGGGACTGAATAGCAAATTGTTGTTCGAGCAATACAGGCTTAGACAAACTGGTGTTGTGCAATAAGGGCCTCAATGGTGTAGGAAAGTCACTGTCTTGGGGTAGACGATCTTGGCTCAGGCAGAGGTCAATCGTCAAGGCCAGCCTCAGATAGTAGGTTGGACTTCTCGCCAGAACGTCGGTGTTCTCGCCAAAGGAGGGCGTTGGTGTCAAGTCTTGGAGATAGGTGCATTCCATGAAATATCGGATCGTCTTGGATATCGAGTCTACGCCATCATATTTGGGGTGGAGTTCTCTGAATGCTTGGATGAGCACGTTCAACCGCGACTGTTTCGCAGCGATGCCTGGACGCGACCAGATTTCGCCCTGAGACGAGTCCGACGACATCTTAATATCGACCATGTGCATGGCGAGAGGGAGTGCTGTGCATGCGACAGCGCTACTCGGCAGCCAACGCGTTAGACGAAGTGGGTGTAGTTGACCATGGCAGTCGGCGATGCTTCTGGTAGCGCTCCTCAGGCCCTTTCGGTTTTCTTGAAGGAACTGAGTCTGTAAGTTGGAAGTCGCCTTTCGTGTGACCAGTCCCAGGACGACGCCGAGATGTAGTTCGTAGTTGAAGAGAGCCACTCGAGCCGCACTGGGGGCTGTTAGTGGGCGATGAAAAATGGATCACAGTGCAAGGTACTCACTGATAGTATATCCAGATCAAATTCGTGAACAAAACGGAAGAGTCTTCGAAGGAATCCGTTTCTGGAGACAACTCGGTGTGCTTCAAAGGTGGTCGCGTGATCTCAGCCCAATATTGTAGACAGCGTCTGTACTCCTGAACCTTGTTGAACGCCGTAGAATGCGCCTCAGCATCAAGAATCGGCAAGTGTTCAGTAGGATATACCAAGGTCAAGACGTCGGTCAAACAGACGCATAGCTCAGTCAAGCGCTCTAAGGTAACCATGAGGGTGTGCTTGGTGGTAGTGCTGTACACCCTCGACGATTCAAGTTCATCAACAAGGTCTTCATATCCGAGAGGGGGATTGGAGTCAAAGTCGAAGAGTTCTCGTGTGATCTGAATGTTTCTGCGGACGCAGAGCGGCATTATCCGATCACGGATGATGCAGCACCACCACACGCGCTTCAGAACGTTTTGCCTCTTGAGATCCTGTGGAGTCGCGTGGGCATCTTGGGCGATGGTTGCGTAGTTGTGAGCTCCGACGGCTCTGGCATTCTGCACAGCAATCCTGAGCCATCTACTATTCGGCCTTCGCGGCCCTGGGCGGAAGGTCGGACACCAGTAGGTCAGCAGTAACGCAGCCTGTGCTATCGAGATGGGATCTGGGTCGGTAGCAAAGTCGTAGAGCAGCTGGCAAGAGAGTCAGAGTTGGTTGATGCACAAGGGAGAGTGTCTTCTACCTTTGCTTTGGTGTAGAAAGATTCCTTGGCCTCGTGGATGCTAGAGAAGCCCAAGACTTTGAGGCTCTCTTTCGGTACAAGCTTGGAATATTTAGTTGCGGTTCGTCTTATGCATCAAGTGAAGGTCACTTACTGTGCACGAGGCAAACATGATGGCTTGCAGCAGCAGCAAAGAGACGGGAGATCCGCCAGAGTTTGAGCAGGTCTCTGTTTGGGCGGGATTGTACGCCCGCCAAAAGTCCGCCTCGTTCAGAAGAGGGAGTAGTGGATGAACGTAGAGGAAGTAGTGTCGAACAAACTCGTCGAGAATCGGCTTGGCTGGAACGCGTAGACATCCTTGAGAATTCAGGTGGTTGAAGTCGCAGTCGCGTATGCTGAGTGCCTTGAGGAAAGGCATCGACGAGTACAGGGCTTTCAGCTCGGATCGCACGGGATCCAGTGGGATATTATTTGATGTGTTCGTTTTAGCATCCTCGCAAGTGATGCCGAATATCTCCATATTTTTGCCATTATTGCATGTATCATTCGTGAACGGTGTTGCGCTGCCGAGATCGGCTTCTGGAGGCGGTGACAGCGTGGTCAAGTCTGGTCTCGTAGTCGGATGGCTCGGATCGACATCGTCGGCATCAGCGTTTGGAGTGAATGGTGATGGTTCATTGTATCGTATCTGTCTTCAAGTTGTTAGTCCACGTATAGATTGACAAACCAACAGATAATCCTTACATCGAAACCCCTCGACGAGCGACAACGCACTCATCCCCATCCAACCGACAATTGGTACAAGGAGCGGAGGTGCGAGTGACATCGCAGCGGACCTTTCTCCTGCGGCACTTGAGACAAGCCTTGGTAGCTCTCTTCCTCGAGGCCGACTTTTTGGCGAAGCGGACAAACTGAGGGTTTTCCATCCTTGTCGAACACGTACGTCGCGTAAACAGCAATCAGGAGGTTTTCTGGACCCGAGGTTGAAAGGTCAGGGTCGATGCCGAAACCCCAGATTTACCCCAACTTCCTGGAGACCAACCCCGTGCGGGTTTGGCGGAGCCAAGTGGAGATGGCCTGGAGCTAAAATTTTCCGGCATTGGGAGTCGGGAGATACCTTTTGGCCGAGTGTTTTCTCTGTGCTGTGATTGGTCAGACGGTGGACGAGTAGAGTGAGAATGGCCTGATGGCAGTTCTGAACTTCTGATAGATCTTTCAGATCTTGACTAGATCTTAGATCTTATCTCTTAAGCTGGCAAGGTCCTCCAACCAGGTCACAACGAGGGGGTCAAGTCAATCACATCCATTTATTTAAGGGGTACTTTAACTATCACTATGTCTTGCTTGAGAAATAAGTACCTATGACATAGCTCCCTAACAGATGAGTTTCATTGGGGTGAAGTATGCACTGGAGGTCCTTGACAGCTTGAGAGATCAGTTGGTTGCCATCCCACATAACCCTTGCCAGCATTATTGCCGAGTGGGTAACTTCCCTTCTGACAGAGGTCAAAAGAGCGTAGGAACAGGCATTTGCTATCTAGGTACTCCCTTACGATGTTCTAGCTCAGTTAACCCATCAAGGGCTGGGCTTCAACTATAACAAAGAACACATTGGTACTCCCTTACAGACGCCTACATCCTCGGTCCTCTCAACAGCTGCCTAAAAGACATCCTCCCACTCTGTCTCGGTATCAGTAGCAGCAGCGGCTTGTCTCAGCCTCCACATTTCCTCCCTCTCCCTACGTTCCTTCGCCTCGTTAGCCGCTTTAGCCCGTTCCGCCTTCTCCAGTATCCGTCGAATATGGCAATCAATGCATAGTTGAGAACTTTCAATGGGGGGAGTAGCCTAAGTCCGGAGCAGGTGCGAGCATAGTTCTCGCGTGTTGGTCGCAAAGGCTTTGGCACATGATATCCACATGGTGTAATCCATTCGCCTCGCGATTGGCTTTCCCTGGAACAGTCGGGGCACCTGTAAATCTTAATGTGCTTTTGACACATTATCATTGATTGGTACCTGACGTCCTCAATATTACTGTAGCATCATTTCAGTCAAAAGAGTAGTCAAGGAGCAAGGCAAATGCTACTGACCTTGGGGTTAAATGCTTTACCAACTAGACATTGAAGGGGAATGGTTGTAGTAGCCAAGGTTTCATCAGAGGCCAGTCAGAGACTATTTATGGAGGAAATAGCACAGCCAAGGAGGCAACTGGGTTATTCACGACGGGCGGCCTGGCCGCCTCGGTGGCAGGGCGTTTTCGAAGTGATAGGGCCTCATTGTAACACGTCTGAGAGGGTGGCTGGTTTCGTGCTACTATGGTCTGTCACATCAAGGGATAAAACATGGCCTTGGCATGAAGTTTGGGTAGTCATGCGGGCTAAATACCAATATGCGGTTGCCTTTCGCGTATTTCAAGGCCATTATGCGGGTGCCTTGGGCGCAGTTTGAGGTCATATCAGTGGTGCCTTTTGGGTCTGGGTTGGCACGTACGCACGTGAGTTGGATATGGATGTTTAGGTGCGGCCCTCATTCCCACGTGAAAGCCGTCGGTGAATTGCGTCTCGCGATTTGAATAGACCGCAAATCGGCATTCAAAAAGCCGTCCAAAATTGTGGGAATTCCTGTGGGTTTATTAACGTAACAAGCTGACAAAAACTGAGCCGCTTTACGAAGAAAGGCCCGCATTTACGTCCTTTTTAACGTTGCGACTTCGGGACCAACAGCGCCCTACAACGTTGTGTAGGGCGCGAAAGTTTCAACCCAGATTGCTAAGCAAATCAAGCTTCCGGAGGAACTATGCCCGAATTATCGAACCAAGATGAAGTTAAGTTTTTACTTTATCTATCGATATAAAGCTTGGGGCCAAGACTAGCGACGTCCAGGCACAGATCTTGACATCAGCATCAGCATCGATATCAGACCACTACGCTCAGACTCAACATGGCGGCGTACCTCACCCAGCGAATCTGCCATCCTCATCATGGCATCCCCGTCTCTAGACCAGAGACGCCAGCACCTGAAAAAGAGATCAAATGCCATCAGCCAATCTACAACCAGGCTTCCAAGGGTGTCCCCTTCTTCACCCCAGAGCAGGATCCCCGATCCGGAACGGCCATTCAGCCTCAGTCGTCGGGAAAGCCCATCCCCAAGCTCTTCACTCCCTTGAAGATTCGTGGCATTGAAATGCAAAACCGCATATGGGTGTCTCCAATGTGCCAGTATAGTGCTCATGAAGGCTTCCATACCCCATGGCACATCACCCACTACGGCGGGATGCTGCAACGCGGCGTGAGTATTCCTATGCCATTCCCAATCTCCTTTGCTGAACCTTGAAACAGCCCGGCCTTGTGATGATTGAAGCTACTGCCGTGCAGGCAAACGGCCGCATCACACCTGAAGACTCGGGCATTTGGCTTGACGCCCATGTCGACACCCTCAAGAAGCACGTCGACTTCGCCCATAGCCAAAACGCCCTTATCGGCATCCAACTGGCCCATGCCGGCCGCAAGGCGTCTACTGTAGCTCCCTGGCTGAGCTCTGGAGCCACTGCGAGCAAAGAAGTCGGCGGATGGCCAGATGACGTCGTCGGTCCCAGCGACGAGGCTTTCAACGAGCATTTTCCCACTCCTCGCGCAATGACTATCGCCGAAATTGATCAGTTCAAGCACGATTTTATCTCAGGCGTCAATCGCGCTGTCGGGGCTGGCTTTGACGTCATTGAATTACACTTTGCCCACGGGTACCTCGTCTCGAGCTTCTTTTCCCCGCCGTCAACAAGAGGACGGATAAATACGGAGGTAGCTTTGAGAACCGTATTCGTTTGGCTCTTGAGCTGGTTGACGCGACGAGAGAGGCGATTCCCAAGGATATGCCTCTGTTTGTTCGCATCAGTGCTACTGAGTGGCTCGATACCAACCCCGACTGGAAGGGAGAGAGCTGGACCGTTGACGAGAGCGTCAAGCTCGCTAAAATCCTGGCTGAGCGGGGCGTTGATGTCCTCGATGTGTCAAGCGGCGGCAATCACGCACAGCAAAAGATCATTGGCGGTCCCGCATACCAAGCTCCCTTTGCCAAGAAGATCAAGGCTGCAGTCGGGGACAAGATGTTGGTCAGTTCAGTGGGAAACATCAAGACCGGCCAGGTGGCTCAGGACGTCATTGCTGGGGGCAAGGATGCAGACGACACCCCATTGGACCTGATTGCAGCTGCGCGCATGTTCCAGAAGAATCCTGGCCTCGTCTGGGCCTGGGCCGATGAGCTCGAGACGGACATCCATGTGGCTCATCAGATTGGTTGGGGATTTGGCGGAAGAGCCCACAAGGATGCTTTCGGCGATGGTAAACACAAGAAGCATTAAGGAATTGAATCAGGGCTGTCATGATATGCTATGAACAATCATTCAGTCATTACTATACATTCTATTTATGCTTGCGTGACTCGTTCCTTCTTCTAACCGGCCTTCTCCGTGATCTCCGGCTGCACCAGGTGCCTCCGCGTAAACGTGACATTAAAGTCAGCTTGCTTCACAAACCAAGCATTGATGATCCTCCACTCCTTACTAGGATCTTGGAAGTCAATCTGCCACAAGTTAGCGGATGCTCTTCAATTCAGTGTCTTCGTAAACTCACCTCGAATCGTCGCAAAAGACTTGGCACGACCTTGTAAATCTCCAACAGGCTGATGTTCTTGCCAATGCAAGTTCGGCTACCCATGCCAAACTGGAACATCATACCGCTCATCTTCTTGATTCGCTTATCCTCCTCTTCAGGGTTTGCATTGGGGTCTGGCAGCCATCGCTCAGGTCGGTACTCGCTGGTGTCGGGGCCGAAGATCTCAGGGCGATTGTGGATCAGCCATGCTGAAGCTCCGACGATAGTACCACCCTTGATGTGGTGGCCTCCAATCTCAGCTCCTTGAGGTGGCACAATTCGTTCAAGCGGGAGACCAGGTGCAGGGTGCATCCGGAAAGCTTCCTGGATACAGGCGTGAAGGTAGGGGAATCGCTGAGCTTCGGCAAAGGTGACAAGGCCAGTCTCATAATCCGAAAAGGCGCCAGCCTTTGAAGCCTCATCCAGCTCCTTCTGAAGCTTGTAGTAGCAAGGCTTGTTGCGGAGAAGGTAGTAGAAAACTGCAGAGAGGGTGATCGCGGTTGTCTCAGAGCCAGCAAAGGCCATCGACACAGCCATTGTCTGCACCAGGGTGTCGGTCATAAACTCAGGTCGAGCCTCCCGAGCAGCGATAAACTTGGAAAGAAGGTCCTGTCCCAAAGCCTGCTTCTTGATGTCGGTGGTAGGGAGGACGGCGTCTGAGTTGAGCTCAGGGATGAGTCGCTCAGCCATCCGAGCACGGGCAAAGCGAGCGACGGGGAATGTCGAGTCAAATAGGCCCCATTGGGAGAGCTTGAGGTAGAGAGGGTTCTTCAAGAACAGCAGGTCCAAGAATGGGATTTGACCGACCTGAGATTGTTAGTGTCTATCGTCCATGTCATGTCTATAGTACACTTACCGGAGCGACGTAGAGGAACAGCTTGGAAAGGTATGCAACAATACCCTCCACATCCTCATTCCTCTCGATGAATCCATGGCGCTTGCTATAAGTAATCTCGCCGATGACATCAAAGGCATAAAATTGAAGCCACTGTGTAAAGTCGCAACCCGAGGGCTTTCCAGCAAACAGGTTTTCAGTCTGGTTGAGGAATAGCTTGGTGGTGTTGTCGACAAAGGGCTCGTACTGGACGAGTGCGCTCATGGAAAAGGCCGAATTGACGCTTCTGCGGAATTGGGAGTGGAAATCATTGTTGGTGGTGCTGAAGAGGGATGCAAGACGGTGGCCTTTGACGACGGATTGTTGGACGATGTAAAAGTCAGACTATTATGGATTAACGTGCAGTTCATGACAAGTGCAAAAGGGGCATGTACCTTGATGTAGCCCTTGTTCAGACCATAGATGGACTTGAGAACGGCAGGGTCGGCAAAGGACAAAGTGTTGGGTCCTATCCTGACGATATCTCCGTGTTTGGCGTGGAGTGCTTGGAGAGTAACCTCTGGTCGCTGGCCGTAGACATCAACGAATCTCCACCAATCCGTCAAAGAAGCGAGGAAGGGTCCAGGGTACTTGTTCAAGCCATGATGATAGCGATTTTTCACAAGCCATCCCAAAACCAAAGAAACCAATACCAACACCCAGTGACGGGCGAGGTTGCTAAGAAGAGTTTCAATCAAGCCGTTGTTCATGTTGAAAACAAACGGACAAAGGGGGAAGAAAACCAGATGGTGTTGAAGGGAATGGTTGGCACGAATCCAAGTCCTTCTTTCTTCTCTGGCCTCCCTCTTTTTATATGATAACGACTTACACCAGCACTTCGAGGCAAACTCGGTGTTCGGCTGCACTCCAGAACTGGGCCCCACAGCCAACCTGGGGTATTGGGGTGTCAGGCCCCCACAGGTTTCGGCAGTTGAACACGGCAACGAGTGTCTGAGACCCCGAGATGCGATCCTGAGGGGGGCTTACCTGGTTTACAATGGTAAATGCATCCGTGATTAGCTAACTACTGAAGATATGATCTGAACGAGGCGAGGAGCTGGCCTCCTCGACGTAATCTTGCTACTTGCCGAAGTTGGGGCTAGAACATTGTCGGCAAATGTCACGGATGATACGGAGGATACAAAGATTTTCCAATCATAACTCGGTGGAGTTGTGCAGATAACAATCTGAGGATTGAGCTGATAACAAGAGCTCGACTTGGGCCCTGTTGGCGAGATACTCACTTGTGCAAGCCCTCATGAGTCTCTCTGACCATTCCACCGACGGTGTTTGGCCAATTTCACTCCTCAGTGATGTCATTCTCGTCTGGTCCTCGCTTTGCACGGACGAGCTTGTCTAGTTCAGGCTTAGCGGGGAAAAGGGGGAACAATTGAATGGTTCTAGGGTAAGTTGTCTGTCCCTCAACACCACCAGACGGTTAACCAATGAACGAATAGATCTCTTGCTCTCGTGGATTTAAATAGTCATGGGCCTGTTAGAAAAATCCTGTTTTCTTTTTCTTCTTTGTTTGTGTAATTATAATGGCGAAGGGGAATCCCGTTGCTGGGGAAAATCGCGGTCCATAGGATTTGCCTCAACTTCATGCCCTATTGTACCCAAGCTGCAATGGTGCAACCTAGCAGCCATTAACTGTCCGTGATGTGGAATTACGTCGTCACATATTGAATCGACTTCAATGATCTTTCGCATTCATTTTTCATGTCATATTGCTTTTATTCACGAATCTATCATCCAGATTAAGACCACCAAGCCTCCAAACAAAGCCACCCTCTGTGCCAGCTGCCATTATTTTATACCCCAAACTCCTCAATAACACTCCTAGCCTCGGTAAAGTCGTTATCAACCCCGGTGAAAGGCATCTTGAGTCCAAACCCTTCTGGTCCTCCTACCTTGATACCTTCCTCCGACTTCCAGAGCGGGTGTGAAGGTAGAGCAATGACGTTAACCCTCAGACCATATCGCAAGTCTTGAGATCCGATCCCCTCGCCATCTTGGCCCAGGATTGAAATGAGATCTGGGACTGTGCACACCACCTTTTGAGATTCCTCCGAACCGTCAGCGTCGCTCAAGGCGGCGTACAAATACTCGTTCTGGAAAGGAATGAACATGTGGCTGTCAGTCGGGGCAGACTGTTGACTTGAGCCAGCAGACTCTCGCTCGTCTTCACTTAGAGGAGCAATGATGACAGCTCCCATGGTGTAACCGCCACCGACATGGCGACGAACATCAATAATCTTGCCAGTGAAGAGGAGCTTTCCAGCACAGACATCAAACTGTATCGTGTTAGCTAATGCGTCGAAAGCCTCTAGGATAACTCAGGTTACTCACAATAGCATCTATGTAACTCGACTTCTTCCGTCGAGCGGCATGGACAGCGCGACCGAGATACCACGCTAGGGATAGAGTGTTGGGGACACCGTGGGACTTGATCGCCGCGCCGGACAATGGGTTTGCACACACAGCGCAGCCTAGACCAAGTTCGATGGCAGTATTTCGAAGGATACTCTCCAACCTTACAGGTGAGTCCGCATTCTGATACTGTTAGCTCAAGTATGACATGTGTTCGGGGACTCGCCCACCAGAACCACGCCCGCATTTCCTCGGGCGTCAGAGACCACACAAGGAACGAGAGAATGACCATAAACGCTGAAAGTGGCTAAGGCAAGTTAATATCAACTTCAAAGGAGTGGAAGAGCCCTGAAGCTTACCGTGATACATGGTAGGATAAGCTCGACCCATAGCATCGCCATCAACAACCGGGACGTCAAAGTGGACGCCAGTGGGAAAAGCACTCAGACCGTTTCCACCGCCACTGTTCAAGTTAGAAAAGATTTCAGAGCCGGATTGGGGTCACTTACATCTCATCAATAAACATGCCGTCAAAAGACTTATTGCCAACAACCTTGTTGACGGCGTTGATGCCAGAAGAAATCTCGGTCCCACCAGCAATCCGTTCGTTGATAACACTGGGACTACCGTACCAAGAGCCAAAGCAAAGGACGGCGTCATCCTTCAAAGATTTTGGAGAAATAATCCTCATCTTCCTACGACCGCCGGTTCGCAGAGCATGCAAGCCCTTGAGAAATTCGTGATGCGTAGGACCACCGCCTCCAGTGCCCAGAACTCCGCATCCGGTAGCCATCATCTCTAGATCAACTTCTGACACGTACCAAACGCCGTCTGTTACCTCGGGTCGGTAGGTCTCCAAATCGACGTGGAGAGATGGCTTATAGGTGGGGACCAGGGCATCTGGCACGCTGACCTTGTCCCCTTCATCCTCCTCATAGCTCTGCTCAGTCGACAAAGGAGGGGAAGAGGGAGGTGTCAACTCGCTGGGGATTGCAAGATGACCAACAGCTCGGATCTGAATACGCATCGCACCATTGGGCGTATACTGAAGAGGCATTTTGTTGATCTCAACAATTTGCACACCCTCCTTTGCTGCTCCCTTCTGAACAGCTAGATCAACAGCCTTGGCGCATGCAGCATCGATAACCTCCTTTTCAGAGCGTCCTTCAGGGATCTCGACAATGTCAATCTCGCCAGAGACCTTGGCAATAGCGGCACCAACTGCGTTGGCGGCGCCTTGGTGAATTGGTACGATGCACTTGTCAACGCCATTGAGATCCTCAGTAACGAGTAGAGCACCACCTCCGACGAGGAGAACGTGGGTTGGGGCTGAAGAGACTTTCATCTGCTCAACAACACCCTCCAACATCTTCTTCAGCTCTTTGCGCGCCTTTTCGACAACCGACTCAGGTACATCCCTAACGAGCGTGACATCTCCAAGCTCTGCCTTGCCAAGCGCGACAACAATGTCACTCGCCGTCAGGGTCTGACCTCCAAACACCTTGGCCTCTTGCTGGATACAATTGCCAACCGAAGCAGGTCCGATGGTAAGCTTACCCGTTTCAGAGTCGACCTGGACCTTGCTGCCGCCACCGAGGCCAATGGAGACAACTTCAGGCATGGAAAAGGCTGTGCGAACACCTCCAACTTCAACGAAGCCAGGAGCCTGACGGGGGAAACCAGAAGGCAACAGGGCGCACACATCAGTGGTGGTGCCACCAATATCAACGACAAGGACTTGAGGCTCGACCGGGTCGGGTTCAGATGCTGTGTCCGCTTGCTTCTTGTAATCAAGTCCAGCAAGGAACGCAGCACCCGTCATACTGTTTGTAGGACCACTGGCAAAGGTCTTGATAGGATACTCGGCTGCAGTGTCGGCATCGATCAAGGTACCATCGTTTTGAGAAAGGTAGAGTGGACAAGCGAGCTGAAGTCGTGCCATTGCTCGCTTAAAGCCCTTCTTGACCCGAAGGCCTGTCCGGAGGATAGCGGCGTTGAGGATGGTGGCATTCTCTCGCTCCAAGAAGCCAGTAGGTCCAATGTCGTGAGAGCACACCACTGAAAGTTCTGGAGCCTCATCGAGGATAATCTTCTTGCACTCTTCTTCGTGAAGACCCTCGTGGTCGAGCGGAGAGAAGACGCCGACGAGAGCAACAGCCTTGATGCCCGATGCAAGAATATCTCGGGCAGCTTGTCTGATTTGCTGAGGGTTCAGAGGTGCAATCTCTCTCCCATCAATCTCAAGACCTCCATCGAGATAGTGGACTCCTCCGTCAAGGATACTCCGGAGACCGACAGGGAAGTCCGAAAAGGGCGGAAGCTGCCGCGTAAAGGGGCCGCATAGTCGAACGACGGCAACCCGGTCTAGCCTCCTCGCATCAGCCTCAACCAGGGCATTGATGAAGTGCGTAGTTCCGATAGTGACGCTCAAAACCCGACCCTGGTCGATCTTTGAGTCACGAATGACGGCGCGGATCGCCGACTCTATGCCGCTGGTGATGTCCCTGGTGGTAGACGCCTTGTGCGAGGCGAGGACTCCACGACCGGGCGTGTTGACGGCGCGGATGTCGAGAATGGCCGCATCCGTGTTGGTCCCACCGACGTCTACTCCAATGCGGTAAAGAGACATGTTGTCGTCGGTTTGTATGCGGCTAGTCAGGGTCGTTGTGCTGCCCATGGGCTGAAGCACTCGGCCATGATACTCACCCTTTTGTAGTTGAGCCATTGTCGCCATCGCCAAACTCCTTCACCTCCTCTTCCGAGACAACAAATTCCGTACGTAACTAAGTGATGATCATAGAAACCTAGCCAACAAGAAGGAGGCTGGCGGGGAACTCGGCTTTGCCGATGGAGCCAGTCGGCCCAGTTGGCCGATGAAGTTCCCCGACGAAAGTTCCCCGATCTGAGACCTCCGTGCGAGGCCAAAGCGTCGCCTTAGCACCGACGGAATGGTTTTGCCCCATCCGATCTGGGGTACTCTGGAGATAAGCTCTGCAAAACCATGCCTCTGACACGGGCGCAAACAACCGGCGATGGTTCAAGCAGAGTGCCTTTAAAGACGTCGAACGGCAGTCAATCAAGCCTCCTCAACGGCTCAGGGGAATCCTCATTCCATCAAGAACCCCCATCTCCAACAATTCACGCGTCTCGACCGCGAATCACCATGGCAGCGTCAGCATTGCTCAAGCGCATCGAGCTGCCACGTGGATCCCGGTGGATTGTATGCGACCCTCCCCCTGGCCCTGCCGTCCAATGTGATTGATTAACCATGTCCTGCAGAACGAGGATGTCCGACCTGTCGGGTCGGAGAGACGCACATGGACGTTTCTGACGTTCCACAACTTCTGTGCGTTGCGTGTCACGCGTTTTTCTGCCGTGGCGAGGACAAGGCTGACAAGGTTTTTTCGCAGGGCTGCTAATCAACTGCAACATCGCCACATACCTTACTGGCAGTGCTCTTATTCCTCTGGGCCTCACCTGGTGGCAGGCCATCATCGGTGAGTATCAATTGGTTCCTTGCAGCTGTTTTATCGGTCTGACTCTTGTGTAGCCATCATCATCGGCAACATCATTGCCACGGTTGCCCTCATTCTCAGCTCCCTTGCTGGAGCCTACTATCATAGTATGTTTCGACCCACCATCGCAAGGCTGAGATATTAATTCTAGTAGTTGGTTTTCCCGTCTTCAGTCGGGCTGTTTGGGGCACATGGGGCTCCCAATTCGTCATCTGGAACCGCATCTTTCTTGCATTTGGTGAGCCTTCCTCTTCACCCCCTCATCGATGATAATGCTAACTGAATCTCAGTCTGGTCAGTATATACAGTCTATGTCCTCTCTGATTACTCACATTACTAGGTACGGCTTCCAATCATGGGTCGGAGGTGAATGCACCTACTTGATGCTGCTCTCCTGGGATCCCAACCTCGAGAAGCACATCCCAAACAAAATCCCCGCAGACACGGGCATGACATCCGCCCAGTTTCTGTCATACTTTGTCTTTTGCATCATTAGTCTTCCGTTTCTCTGGATTCGACCTCACCGGATCGAAAAGTTCTTTTACTTTGCCAGCACGGTGACGCTGATCTTCTTTCTCGTCCTCCTCATCTGGGCATTGGCTACGATGGGACCAGACGGGTTTGGCGACACTCTGAAGTCGGGCACAGACATTCCGTTGACTGGAAGCCCCAATAGCACCGTTTGGCTCATGATTTCTGGCATCATGTCGACGGTTGGTTCCATTGCAGCTGGGATCCTCAACCAAAACGACTATGCTCGACTCTCTCGCCGCCCAAGCGATGCCATCTGGGGACAAGCTTTCGCCTTCCCATTCTACAGCATTATTGCCTCTGTTATCGGAATTCTTGTCACAGCTGCTACTCAGAAACGCATGGGCGAGGCCATCTGGAACCCGCCTACTCTCTTCGTTGGTCTCCTCGCAAAGGACAATGATGCTGGAACCCGCGCCGCCGTCTTCTTCGCCGGACTTGCGTTGGCCATCTCGCAGCTTGGCAGCAACCTCCCCGGCAATGCACTCTCTGGTGGCATGGACTTGGCCTCCACGTTTCCCAAGTACATCAACATTCGCCGAGGCGCTTACATCGTTGCCCTTCTCAGCCCGGTGGTCAACCCCTGGCGGCTTGTCAACACGGCCACGACTTTCCTGACAGTACTGTCTGGATATGGTGTGTTCCTTGCTCCAATGACCGGATTGATGGTTGCACACTATATCGTGGTGGCCAGGATGAAGGTGAATGTGGATGACCTGTACACTGGGGACAGCAACAGCATCTACTGGTACTACAAGGGCCTTAACTGGCGCGCTCCGATCGCGGTATGTCTTCTCCTTTGTCAAACAACATGCACTAATCTTGACGCAGTGGGTTGTTGGTGTTGCACCTCTTCTTCCTGGTTTCATCGCAGCCGTCAACCTGTCCATCTCAATCTCTGATGGTGCCATTGAGCTGTACTATCTCAACTACATGTATGGCTTCATGGTAAGTGCATTTGTATATGCCTTGCTTCACAGGTTGGTCCCAGATCAAAAGCTTGATGCTTTCGTTCAAGAAAGCCCATCTGCAAAGGAAGTGCAGGAGCTGTATCACGGCCGCTGGGACATTACTTACGCCGAGGCTGGGACTCAGATTGAGGACTCTCCGCCTCCGGCAGATCCTCGCAAGGGAGCGGCATCAGTGACGACGTCTGTTTAGATAAGAATGTACCAAGTTTAGTCTACAAGATTAGTAACAATGTCCAATGGTTTACGGAGAATCTGAATACTCTACGAATGATACGATACGTACAAGCAATTGAAGTCCTTCAACACCCATGCTCTCATCTCCACCAAAAACCCCATTGTCAACCCCTTTCGGTCTCGTTCTCCGTCTTGGGTTAATGCCAAACCTTAGTTCCCGTGATCTCCGTTAGTCATCCGTCCTCTCCTCCCTCTCGCCTCCTTCATCTCCCTGTCAACACACATTCCGATGTCGCCGGGGCCACAAAGTAACATCGGCCAACTCGAAAAAAAGCCTGGGCCACTCCTTTTCCTTCGGCCAACTTATCTGTACCCGTGTCCCCCCCGTCGCGTGATTTGGCCGACACACATCCAATTCCTACTCCCTCCCTCCCTCGTCAACATCCAGCCGCGTGGGGACCGGACCGGCGGACCAGGATGGAGAATCTCACGGGTACCGACGCGCTGGATCGCGGAGCGGGAACGGGAACCCTCGCACCCCCCGCAAATTCACCATCCGCAGCAAGTTTGGCCAGGCCCGTAAGCCTCGGAGCCGTAAGAACAGGCCGTGTGACGCGTGTCGCCGGCGGAAAACGGCCTGCGTTATTACCTCAGAGCCGCCATGTGAGCGCTGCCGCACACGGAGGACTGCTAACACCTACTAACGATAAGCAGGCCTCTTTTGTAAGAGCCGGGGCCTAGTGTGTCAATCGCTCTCAGACCCAGACGCGCTGTCATTGGCATCCCGAGCAAACACCCAGAGTGTTGCTCCATCAAGCTCGAGCCCACAGTCACCGTCGATCTCTGCCATCTCACCGTCAGTCTCTGAAAGCAACCCCCAACGAGCTGAGTCGGCTGCTGTTGTCCATGACGGCCTCGTCCGCCAATCAGGACCAGGACCTGTCGGCCAAGAGTCTGTGGCGTCGGTTGGCGTCGATTCGCCGATGCAGGACCCAGCAGACGAAATTGTCCACACGCTCGAGGACGAACCCGACAAAACGACGCATGCCATGGGATTGGCCGCCGAGCAGGACCCCTACTTCCTCGACGCCTTCAGATCCCTCCTCCTGAGTGAGCGGGAGGGCATTGACGCCAGCTTCGTCCAGGTCTACCCTGGCGGGCAAGACCCGGATGACCACCCCATTCACTTCCTTTTGCTGCAAGATGAGTTCCCCGCACACAAGAACCAGGCTAAGCAAGCCGCATCCGATGCCATCGAGACCTTTGTCTGGCCCCACGGCCCAGCTCTCGTCCGGCTGTATTTCCGACACGTCCACTCCGCGTTTCCCGTCATCTCCAAGGGTCGCTTCCTGCGCCAATATCTCACTGCCAAGCTCGATATCCCCTCATCGCTGCGGGGCGCCGTCTACGCGTTGGCCTGTGTCTTTTGGCGAAAGGACCCATCCCTCGAAGGCCCTTGCCCCTTCCAGCAACACGACCTCACCAACCATGCACAAGAGTCTCTCAGGCGAGAGCTGGAGTCGCCGAACCTCTGGAGGTTGCAGGCTTCCCTGCTGCTAATGCACATGGTTCCTCCCGACATCGATAGCGTTGAAACTCCCTATACCTGGATCATGGCGTCGCAAGCCACAGCGGCCGCCCAGATGATTGGCCTTCACCAAGACCCTGCCAAATGGAACATTGCTCCATGGGAAAAGAAGCTGCGGAGGAAGCTCTGGTGGGCCACCTACTTTACTGACTGTTGGTCGGCCGTTTGCCATGGGAACCCTCCACATATTGCTGCCGACACATTCACCACGCCACCTCCAGACTTGGAGGACCTTCGGTCTGATGAAGACCTCCCGCTGGACTTGCATCATATGGTTGATCCTTGTAACACGTCCTTCCGCGTACCTGACGGAGTTCGCTTCCTCGAGATGATTAATATTGCTAGAGACACGCGCGTCATTCTGGACTGTAGTTGGTTAGTCAAGTCAAACCCGACATACAAGCTGTTTCTAATGCACTTCTAGTGGTGTTAAGGCAACTGTGCAGACACGTACTCGACTCATACCAATACGCGAAAAGCTAAGGGAATGGCCAAGCCTCGTCCCGAACTGCTTGGCCGTCGGGCCCAACACTTCCAACGGTGAGTCTTTCAAGTTGGCCGAAGCCTGCATCCTCTTACATGAACAGGCCCGCTTCACCTATCATACTACGCCACCCATGTGCTCTTGTTTCGTGGGCTCATGTACCCAGCCACGAAAGCGGCAAAAGCAAACCCTGGTTCAAATCTCCGCAGATGGTTGTCCACGGCATTAGCAGAATTCGACAACTTTACCACTTTTATGGCGTACATCACGGAGAACGAGCTGACAAGCTTCTGGGGTCGTCGTAAGTTCCCCGATCAAGCTCACGGATCCTGAAGTGGCCACTGACCGCACTAGATGCCCGATCTCAGTTGATCTTGTGTGGCAACTTCCTCATCTACTTGTTCCTATTAGCGACGGAGCCGCGGGATGTTGAGGCGGCATACCGACTACTCGAAAAATTTCACCTGTCATTACAGCGTCTCGGAGCAACGGAAGACATTGCGGCCAAGGTGCTCCTCCGGCCCGTCATATTGCGCATCGAGTCGTTCTTTATACAAGCCACAGAACTCATCAAGACTGGCCGGATTGTAGAATCACCGGTGCTGTACAAGGAAAAGATGAATGTAGAGGTGGTACAGGCTACCAGTTCGAGGGCGTCCCAGATCAAGGACATAATCAGTCCGTAGTTACAACACAACAGAATTACAGCCAACACTTCCCATGTAGAAACCCCCATGCAGTTACATGCCGGGGGTTCAAGTCATCACCAACGACTGTTGGTCACGGACCGGGGTAACCCAGCGTAACGAGCCAACAGGATGTGATACCTGTCGACGAGGTCAGCTTCGGCCAACTTGAGACCCTCGTTTAATAAATCAGATCCATGCTGCATGTATTACTCAGGCGAAGCAACCGTCGGCGAACTGATTTCTGTTAAAAATAGGGCCGCAAAGAGCCGCCGTGGGGCCCCTGATCGGCGAGTTTCTCATAACCGAGGCGTCCCCACCGCAAGTTCGCCGACGCATGCTCAACCCACCACTTGAAGCCATGCATGAGGCTCAATGAGTTTAATGACTGAATTGAATCTTTTTGGGCCCTGCAAGTCAGAGATAAGCTATGGCTATTGGGACTTTTTTTTATTAATTTTTTTTATATATAAGAAAATACTTAATAACTTAAAATCACTTAATATTTTATTTATTAATTATAATATTTTAATTTTTTTATTAAATTAAATAAAATTATAAATTTATAAAAGGTTTAAAATAATTATATATATTTTTTTCTTTAAATATATTATTTTAAAAATACTAAATATTTAAATGTTATTTTATTTTTATTAAGTTTTATAAAGTAATTTTTCTTAAGAAATATCTTATAAAAAGATAAATATAAAAACATATTTATATAAGATATTTACTTATTAAATATATTATATAAGTAATTTATATATAAAATAATTTATTTAAGTTATATTATTTAAAATAAGCTATATATATATAAATTATTTATCTCTCTTTATAGTTTATTATATTTACTCTAAAAAGAGCTATAATTCTCTAAATCTATTTAGATACCTTTAAACCTTCCACTGACGACGACAGGGCTTTTTAATTAGTGGCCAGAGGATTATGAAACAGATACACCCAGCTGCTAGCAATGTCGCACTAAAAATCTGAGCATGCCAGAACAAGTCCCGCTCCAGATTAAGAAGAGACCCAGCAATGGGATTCCCAATCAACAGACCAAACCCAGCGAAAGTAAAGCACATTCCCATCCGAGTACCAATGACCGAGACATCAGGCGTCATGCGCACTACAACCGTAGGTGGCAGGGAAACGATGGCTCCAGAGACGAACCCGAACAGGACAGCAAAGACTATTGTACCCGCGATGTTATGGATCCCAATCCACGCAAATGCAAGGATTGTGGCTCCCATCGCCATGGGGATCAGGGTATTCAAGGATCCAATCCTATCTGCCACTAGACCCGGGGTGACGCGTCCAAATACAGACGCTGCATTAAGAATCGCCAGGGAGTATAGCGAGATGTTCTGGCTCGAGTTGAGATGGGTCGACAAGTAAGTTGGCAGGTAGAAGAAGGGGAAATACAACCCGACGAATGAGAAGAAAAGCCCAGCGCTGAAGACGATAAAGGGAGGTTCTTTGAAAGCAGATGCATCAAAGAGAGACCTGGAATGCTTCGGAGGTGGTAACCGGGTTTTCATCACTGACAGTGACACAAGCAGAACACTCAATACTATGAAAGCGATGATCCGCGTTGTCCAGCCAAAACCGATACGAGGGACAAGCCGACGGAATATGATGGGGAAGATGACGGATCCTGATATGCCCGTAGTCAGCCTTTTAGTCTCTAATCGTTCCTCACTTTTAATTTGACGCACCGATGCTACCACCAGACGCCGTGATGCCCGTCGCCACAGCACGCTTGGTAGTGAAGTAGGTAGATACTATGGCGACGCTTGGCACGAATAGACAGGCACAGCCGATCCCCACGCAAATCCCGTGAGCCAGGAAGAGCTGGTAATACTCGGTTGCCAGCGAGGTCATCATCAGCCCAAAGACTACAGCGAACAGCCCGAACCCAATGAGAGCATGGAGGTACCCCTTGTCATAGGCAGGACCGGCAACGACGCCGAGAAGAAAGAGCAAAAAGCCTTGAACGGTGCCTATCCATGATATAGCGGATGGGGAGTACGAGGGAATGAGACTCTCCGCATAGTATGTCTGAAAGGCACCGAAGGTATTGACGATTCCCCTGCATCCATTGTTAGAAAAAGAAGTACGAGTGGGTCGAGTAGGGCATGTTATTGTCAAGATAGGCTCAGCCGATCAGCTGTACTCACCATGAACTGAAGAAGAGAAAGAATGCACCAACAACCTGGGACCAGGCGACAATGCCGCCATCAGGAGGAGGCGGCGGTTGCGTAACAGTCTCTGTATCAGACGGAGGCTGACCTTCAGACTTGACGTCTTTGTAATCAGGCGCTGGCTCACGAAAAGAGGGTGGCTTAAGAACCCCAGACGAGCTTGAGTTGGTAGGTGTAGACATGGTTTTGGTTACGAAACGTGCAGAACGAAGAGTATATCTTGTCTAGAAGCAAAGTGTGAGTGGTGAGACTAAATGGTCCTTCCTATGTGTTCTGCCTCGACTCAACTTATACTCTCGCCTCCTATGTAGACAGGACAGGACAAGACTCACATTTGTCAGCAGTAGCGACATGCCTAGGGCTGGTTACATCATGTCGCAATCGACCTAGTTAAGCTTTCTGTTTGCATGGCCGATTTATCCGATCTCCACCGCTGCAATTAGCGATTTCCGAAGTCTTCCCCTGGGAAACAAAGCACATATGGATCGAGGCGCAGCAATAGGGTTGCATCTACAGTCCGCATAGCTGCAGGTCTGTGGAACGACCCATTAGGTGCCCGACGTTGAGAGAGAACACTTTCCAAGTGAAACTCGGATAGTCAAGGAGGGATTATACTCGAAACCGAGGGCCAAGAAAGCAAGGCATTGAGTGGAAATGTCTTTTAATTCTTTTTTGTCAATACGCTCTCTCTTCTCAAAGTGCCGTTACGTGACCACCGCATGGTAGGCGTACCATGAATGAAACCAAGTCACAGAACATGCCCTTTATTACCCTGCAAGTGTTTCGCCTTCAATGCAGCCTTCGGCCTGGGTCCTCACATTCCGGGGTCAGCCATGCGAATGCAGTGCGCCAACAACCCGCCATATTGCGTCAGCAACAGATGGCAATGGCCCTCGGTCCGGACTTTGAACCTATAGCCTGCAACAAACCAGGGGTTGGCTTTTAATGCAACAAGAAGAACCACATATTAACCTTCCTGAGCCCGGCGGTTCATACTACTGTGAGTAATAACTCCCCTGCCCTAAGATGATATGAGTAGATGAAGCTGAGATCAGATTCTTTCATAAATCACACTGAGCGAGTTATGCCTGATTGAAATATAACTTGACTGTACCATATTTTTGTCGTGTTGGACAAATCAACTGTAGACTAACCTAGGCTCTACCTATGTTGCAAAATGAATGTAATTTTCTATCTTGAAACTTCAAACTATCCCGGCTTAAACAATCGTTCGTCGCTTTGCTGCGCATCACAACAATCTGAGCTCAACCTGACTAGGTGGCGAATCGTTCTCGGCCTTGGCACCCACTACATCTAGTCCCGGCCGGCCCGTGCCTAGCTTGTCGATCTATTCCAAGATGAGGATCGTCTTGCGCTGTCCTACATGACCTTTAAAGGCCTGCTGGATAGTGTGCCTCAAGACAATTTCGCGATTTTCGTCGAGCTGATCCCATCGCACATAGCTGACTAGCGGTGAGGTCAAAATCCCACGTTGCAGCAACCCGCCCAGCCATTCAATGACGGCCCTCTGCAACTCGGTGGACCGCTTGCTGAGACCCTCACTCAGGCGAAAGGCGCGGAGGGTGATGTTCTGCTGCCAGAGTAGCTTTCGGAGATTGACGTCGGGAGCTGACGCCGGCGCTAGGAACCCCGCCGTTAGCAAAGTTGCCCCTGGAGCCAAGACCGTAGCCATCGCCGATGTAAGCTTGTCGTCCGAGACAAAGTCGATGCCTAGGACGATCCGCTTTCCAGCCAGGGCCTCGTTGGTGGAGAGCTCTGACTCGGTCACGACAACCGCGGCCCCGTGGCATCTCAGCGAGCGCTCAGTTCGCTCACGCTCGTCTTCGTTGGCTCGATCCCGGATCACACTCGCAACGTTCAGCCCGTAGAGTTGGGCGATCTGACAGACGAAGTGGCTAACTGTTCCTGTGGCCGCATTCTGGAGGATCCAGTCTCCAGGAGACATGGCATGGTAATCCTGCAGCAAGAAGAAGGCTGGCAGGACTCCCATCCGGAGGAGAGCGGAGTGATGGGGGTCTAAGCCGGAAGGAACCCGCAGCACGTCACTCGCTTCCAGCTGAGCATGGGTGCGCCAGGTTCCTTGACAGTGAGTCCGGAGGATAACCATGTCCCCGACCTGCAGGTCAGAGACAGCGGCACCCTTCTCGAGGATGCGTGCCACCCCGTCGGACCCTGGCACGAAATACGACTCGCCAGTGTCATCATTGACACGGGTTTGGGCCTGTACTGGGTACTGGCCATGAAGTACAAGGAAATCCAGCGGGTTGACCGGCACGGCCACGAACTGGACCAAGATCTTGGTCGGGCTCAATGGAGGGTAGGACACCGGCACAAGGCGCAGCGACCCCAGCACATCGGAGGCTCCGTAGTTGAAGGCAAGACTCTCTGACTTGGCCATCTTTTGACGCTTGCGTTGCTGAAGGGAGGGGGAGCAGGAGAAGAGGTTCGAATTGAGGGATGAGGTGGTAACAGATCAACAAAGGCGTGAGAGGCAGGTACTGTGGTGTTGAAGCGAGTGACCATGTTTCCACACTTTTTCAGGCAATATTTATATCCAGCTTTGAACGGTTCCGAGGCCAGTGCAAATGAATAAGCCACACTAGACTTGCACCATAGCTATGACCGTCTCAGAAACGTCCAAGTTGTCACGGACGCGTCGTGATCCGTTTTGCCGAGATCCACCATCCGTGCCGCTTGAGTGCATTGCAGCATGTATCAGCACCAACACAGAAAACAAGTTCGAAGCAGACTCATGGACCTTTGTCAAGCCATCATGGCGCAACATGAGCGGATATTGCGTACCGGGAAAAGATCATAGCCCTGCGTCTCCACGGAGTAAAACTCAAATTATGGTGAAACCCCAGCGAATGGAGGCTTCCTTTCTGCATGCTCTCCATTATGCAAGGTTTCCGCAGAGGTTGCTTCATACCCAGCGGCTATGTGTGATCCCACGTGTATTATTCCATCCAATGGGAGAGCTGTAAGATGTGAGGTTTATGATGCCTACTCTGATGCAATACTGTTTGTCCCTGGTTGAGCGAGCAACATCATCATCATCGTCAATGGAAATGTCCTTTTTCAGGAAAGAATATAGTTTCAGAAGCGCTGCAATTGACTCGTCAGAGCCGATTTATCCGTCTAGACCTTGTCGTTTTTTCAGAACCTCGAACGCGATTTGTCCCGTTTGAGTGGAAAGAAAGCTCCCAGGGAGTGGGATGAATGAGGCATAGGCGGGAGGGTCAGCTCCAAGGACGTTGTGATTCTACAGCTATCGGGTGTGTGTAAGATTCTCAAGAATAGTGAACTGGGAGCTCGGGCATGCGGAACCTCTCTACAGTCCGCGAGGACTATATAAGATAGTGGGCAGAAGATCATAGCTTTTTGATAACTATCTATCATCGTTATTCATACGACAGAAACACAAACTCGATTGCATCGTTTAACGATCTAAACTCTTTTATCCATCCCCCTCTCGGCCACCCCCCTGGAACAGCTGCTGGGTCACAAAAAGTCAACTGGCACCACGGCTCAGATCAGTGAAGAAGCAGCCAAGATCAGGGATGTTTGGGCCAAGATCCTCAACCTCCCGCAATCCTTGATTCAAGCCTCCGACTCCTTCGCCTCATTGGGTGGTTCGTCCCTAGAAGCCATCCAGGCGATTCGACTTCTGAGGGATGATGGCATCCATCTGGAATTGTCCAACATGCTTCAATCACAGCCCCTTGAGCAAGTGGCCGCCACCGCCGATACAAAACATGGATCTGAAGCCTCAGCTGTGGACCCGGCTCCCTTCTCATTACTTCCTAGCCCTGATGCTCGTGCCGAACTCGCAGCGGATCGTGGCATAGCCGATGCGTTCCCAACTACATCTCTGCAGACGGGAATTCTGGCAAGCACCATACAGGGAAATAAGGATTACTTGTATCAAAGAGTATACGACGTGAGACATCTCGACCTCATCCGACTGGAGCTGGCCTTCCGGATAGTCTTCTCACGCAGCGACACTCTGCGATCCACTTTCTTGACGTCCCCAGACGGATTCATACAAGTTGTCCGCAACGACTGGGTGCTTCCATGGACAGCCGAGAGCACTCTACTTCAAGACTATCTGGCAAGAGACCGCAACCGAGGCGTCGAGTTCGGCCAGCCTTTTGCGCGTGCTGGTGTTATCAACCGAAGCATTCTTGTCGTGTCCATCCATCACGCCTTATTTGACTACTGGTCTCATACCTTCTTGTTTGAGGATGTTGCGTCCCTATACTTTGGTGTGCAGCCCGCTGAGCGTCGTCCGTGGAAGTCATTTATCCGCGCCCTCCAGCGCCATGACCCAGAAGAAGCCAAGACTTTCTGGTCTGGTCATCTCTCCCGTGCGACACCCACGAGGCTGATTAGAAATCCGGCGGCATCATCAAGCTCCGTGTCACGAACCTTGCAAATGGACGCCAAATCTGCAACCCAAGCTCTCCAAGCTACCCCTGGTGCTATATTTTACACGGCGTGGGCCTGGGTCCTGTCCAGACATACAGGGTCACCTGTTGTCACCATGGCTATCGCCTTGTCAGGTCGCGATCTTGCTGTGCCAGGGATTGAAAGACTGGATGGCCCAACTCTGGCCATCGTGCCCCATGTGGTAGACATGTCCATCGGCCGATCCCTGCAGGACACCGTGAGATCCGTCAACAACCAGGTTTGGGACATAGCTCGTCAC
This sequence comes from Fusarium solani, assembly GCF_023522795.1. Lineage (NCBI taxonomy): Eukaryota > Fungi > Ascomycota > Sordariomycetes > Hypocreales > Nectriaceae > Fusarium > Fusarium solani. The sequence goes on from NW_027072157.1 coordinate 232,346, forward strand.
TCTCATGTCGGAATCCAAGGTGCAGCGGCGGCATCCGGTGGCCATGATGCTCAGCTTTTCGATACAATGGTCAATATTCTGGCTCGTGAGCAGGACCCGAGTGACATGACGAAGCAAATGTTTCAAGAGTTCGGACGCCGGCCTATATGGAAGACAGAGTACACGACGCTGAATGTCCAAGCGACAAAAACCGGTGTTGACCTCATTCTTACAGGGCCGGCCGAAAACTAGGCACCTTGGATTCATCCTTGACCAGTTTTGCCAGGCTGTCAAACACATTCTTCTGGACGCTCAAGACAGTATACAGTCTCTGAATATCATTGGAGCTGACGAACGCACCATGTTACTGGAATCAGCATATCCTCATCGATCGCCGAAGACGCTTCATGGGCAGTTCGAAATTGTCGCTCGAGAACATCCGTTGCGGCAAGCAATCGACTATGAGAACACGACTGTGTGGACATACGCTCAGTTGGACCAAAAGGCCAATCAGCTCGCCAACCAGCTTGCAGCTCAAGGAATCAAGCCAGGAAATAGGGTTCCGCTTTTGCTGGGTAAATCTCCCTTTATGATCCTCTCTATCCTTGCCCTCTTCAAACTGGGGGCTGCATATGTACCCCTGAGCCCAGACAATCCAGTGGAGCGAAACTCTTTCATCATTCAAGACGTCGGCGGAAGAGTAGTCTTGACCGAGACTGCACATTCCGATTATTTTATGGACACGGCCCTTATTGTGGTTGATCAACTTGACCTAGAGGCCTATCCCGCATATGGACAAGATATAAATGTCTCTCCCGACCAGCTGGCCTACGTTCTTTACACCTCCGGCAGCACAGGGCAGCCAAAGGGTGTCATGGTCTCCCATGGGTCGTGCGCCACTGCCATGCAGTCAATCATCGAGTTCGAGAAGAAGAGCAAAGGGGATTTCCGCGCGCTGCAGTTCTCCAATTACATCTTCGATGTGTCTCTCTACGACTTCTTTGTCACGCTGCACAGCGGCGGGACTTTGTGCATCGTGCCGACAGAGAGGTTACTCGATGACTTGGCGGGATGCATCAACGAACTGAATGCTGACCATGTATTCCTGACGCCGACTGTGGCGCGGCTACTTGACCCCAACGAGGTTCCTGGTTTGAGGTCTATGACGGTCGGAGGTGAGCAACTCACGCGGGATGTGATCGACACATGGGCTTCCAAGGTCACGCTCCGTAATGGGTACGGTCCAACAGAGACTTCTGTTCTTGTCACCATGAAAGATGTCGACTCCAACACCCGGGGGCGGTATTATCGGTCGCCCATTGCGATCCGTGGCAGCCGTCATCCTAGATCCTCAAAGCTCGCAACTGACGCCCTACGGGGCCGTTGGGGAGCTGTGTTTCCGGGGGCCACAACTAGCAGAGGGATACATCAACCGGCCCGAAGCTACAGACAAAGCCTTCATTCGCGCAGACATTTTGGACGGTCAACGTATCTACCGCTCAGGGGATCTGGCTCGTTTTTTGCCAGGGCGCGAGATCGAATGTCTGGGCAGGATAGATGACCAAGTCAAGGTCAACGGTCACCGCATCGAGCTTGGAGAAATTGAGCAGACAATTCTCCAGTCGGGAGAGGTGAATGACTGTGTCATGGGTGTGTGGAAGCAAGGAAACATGACACACCTTGTCGGCTGTGTGGTCTTCGTCGATGAGGCCCCCACAAAGGGAGAACTCAAACTCAAAGACTTTCATGCAAATGCCCGGCGGCTCAAGGACAAGTGCAAAGGCTTAGCTGGCTACATGGTCCCAAAGGCTCTGCTTCCATTCCGCGTCATGCCACTGTTGCCATCGGGAAAGGCTGACCGGAAGCACCTCAAGGCTACTGTCGCACATTTGAGCTTCGCAGACCTTGCTACCAACGCATTTGACCGGATTGAAGGTGCCGAGGCTGAGGAGGTCGTCCCCCTGAGACGGCCGCACAAAAGCTATTGCACAAAGCATGGACAGAGATGCTACGCCTCGAGGATCGTCCATTTGGACTAGAGGCCAGTTTCCTGACCCTAGGCGGGGACTCAATTGCAGCCATCAACCTAGTGAGCTATCTGCGAAAGAAAAAGGCAGCGCTTACTGTCGGTCAAGTCCTGCGATTCCCGGTACTGGCAGAAATGGCGGATCACGTCGAGTTGGATGACGGACATCGAGCGAGGACGGAGTTGGCTGTTGAATTCCAGACACCTCCCGAAGTTCAGTCATCTATTACTTTGGCTGGGTTGCGAGAGGACCAAGTTGAATACGTCTATCCCTGCCCTCCTGGCCAGGCTGAGTTCCTGACCCAATGTGCCCGGCCAGAAAACTTCTGGTGTCTGATGACTTTGCGATCCGTGGGCCACGCGCATAACAACGCTGAGTGGATAGATCTCATTCGCAAGCTCACCGAAACCAATGACATACTTCGCACAACCTTCACGCAACATGATGAGAGGTGGTATGGCGCTGTGCTCAAGGATGCAACCCCAATTGTAACGATCCACAATGTTCAGGGGGCAGCTGAGGTGCAGGAACTGAAGGACAAGGCATGGAATCACCAGTTCATCTTCGGCAAACCCTTTATCCGCTACGATATTCTGCAATATCCGAATGGCGAGCAAAAGATCTTGACCAAACTTGACCACGGCCTATACGACGGCACCCTTTTGCGTATCCTGGGGGGCCATTTCGATGCCTTCCAGCAGAACGAACCAATTGAGGAGTTTACATCCTTCAAGGACTACGCGTTTCACGTTTGGGGAAGCAACCAGCAGCGCACATTGGAATTCTGGAATCAGCCATCTAAGAGACCAATCCTGTTTGACTTCCCTAGCATCAAGATGCAACCAGCGCAGGTCAAGAAGAAGGTGGTCCGTAGCTGCGCAAGCAACCTCGACCTTCTCGCAAAACGCACCGGAACCACTGTTTCAATCATCTTTCAGAGTGTCTTCCAGCTCTGGCTATCGATCCGCAGTGGCCATCAGGACGTGGCGTTCGATTACCTATACACTGGCCGGAACGTGGACATGCCAGACCCCCAATCCATCAATGGCACATGTGCCAATTTCTTGCCACTGCGTGCTTGCATAGCACCTGGGCAACTTTTGAATGAATTCTTGAAGCAGACGCAAGACGAGTTCTGGGAATACACAGAGAACAGCAATGTCGGAATGTCCGATATTCACAAAGCCTGTAGGGCGAGCCGTGAAAGACTTGACAATCGAGTTCTGTTCCTCTTCCAACCCTTTGAGCCAAAGGCAGCATCTTCAGCAACCGCAGAATGTATGAAATGGGTTACCATGGCGCATTCTGAAGTTAAGATGCCGCAGCCATACGCAGTGGTTATTGAAGTGGCCAAGACAATCGACGATGGACATCGACTAAGTTTAGCATATGATGATCAGGTGTGGAGTGAAGAGGAAGCGAGAAAGGAGGCTGAGTTTATAGAAGATATCTTATTAGCATTTGTTACTAGCTATGAGAGTGTAAGGATTCAGGAAATTATTAAAAGGGTAGTATGAGATAGAGTAGTAGATATTTAGTTTTATATTAAGTAGTTAGTTTTTAATTTATGACATGATTTTATTATAAATAAATTATATAAATATTATAAGATTTATATAAATAATAACTAATAAGAGAAATTAAATATAATATACTTATATAATAAATAAATATTATTAATTTTCTTATTTTATTATACATTTACTTTATAAAATACTTTAAATATTATAATTTAATTTATATTTTTATTTTAAACGAAAAATAAACTATTTTCATATAATTAGATAGCTGGCTGGTAAGTGCTTTTGGGTGACCCACAGGCGCATATGCACAGTTTTCTGGCCGCCAGTCTTGAGGCGTCCTGGGATCTGAATCCAGCTTGCAGACACAGATATGACTAGCTGCCAGCCAGTCGGGAGACAAGTGAGGCTTCATCTTGAGCAAAGAGTTCATGTCGCCAAACACCACCATGTTGGCATCAGGAAAGCAGACAGCGTCGTCCTCGAACAATTGAGCAGGACACACTTTCGTCCCTGTGCCTCTGAATATTTCGATAATCAATTGGTGATTTGTTCCATGTGGTGGCAACAAATGATCACACTGGCTCAATATTATGTTGCACTTGGGAGCTTCAAGCTCAAGCGTCATCAGTGCGTCTTTGGCAAGATTCGGAGTGAAGAGTACCACGAGCGGATATCGGCTGCCGTGTCTCTTGAGGCTGTATGCCAGTATGACAACACCAGGAAGATACGATGAGCACGTGATGAGAGTTGCAGAGGCATTTTGCCTCGTGTTGATGTGCGAGCCCATGCTTCAGACCAGGAGGAATGGTTCGAAACAAAGAACAGATACCTACTCGGACCCGAGCCTCCTTGCAATTATATTCCATCTCATCCCTACAGTCGAACTCGTCATCAACTTCTACGTAGGCTATGGAGTTAGGTGGATACTTGATGTCGAGGATGTCATGGCTAAGAACGAGCGTTGTCTTACCGCGGCTCCAGATGCAGTCACTGCTCAGCGCAAGGAGGTATGGACTACCTTGATCAAATGGTTTTATTTTAGAGAACTTTTTACGTTTATAATAAAATAAACAAAGAGAAGTCGGAATCTGGGCAGACTAAGCAGTCGTCCAATGCACAGCACTGCCGGTATTATTACAATGGAATCTTCCTCACATAACTTGGAGGCTAGGCTTGAGCACACTAAAGCAGTTTCTATTCCCACAGCGATGCTGGCGCTACTCTAAGCTGAGCTCGGAACTTGGAGTTTGAAATGCAATTAACTAGAAGAAGAAATCAATTACTCCGTCGATTTTTCTTGTAGCTCAGCCACAGCGTTTCCTCTGGATATTTTCTCACCTACTTACTTCACTGGGACAAACGGAATTGACAAAGTCGCGTCATATGCAGCTCTAAACAGGGTATCCACACCCTCGTTGTTCATTTAATCTCAAATAGAAGCACTTTTGTTGATGGTGTTTTTGGCCGATCGGCAGTCTATGAAACAAAGCCGATAACATAACTGGAAGTTGGAATTCGTGATTGGCGAGTCCCGCTCGGTCCCACAGCTTGCCCCTGAATGACTCCCTAAAACGGACAAGCCAGGCTACGGCAAAAGCTCCCAATCAAGCAGCTCGCCAAGAATCCCAGAGGCCCTTTTGTATCCCGAAGACCTTTTGCTGCGAAGAACTCCATTTCAATGCCGACTTATCCAGAGTCATGTATATGCGACTCGTGACGGTGCCGAGTTATCCAGAATCGTGCGTTTGTCACTCCAAACTCGTGATAAGCATGTAGATAAAAACGAGGTCTCTACCACTCGCCCTTTTCCTTGGCAATCCTTCCACATCCCAGCATATTATTCTCCCTAGGCTTCAATATTTCTTTCTTTGAAGGCAGAGGACCATAGGTGATCCTCCAAGCTCACCATGCATCTCTCCTCATATCAGTGCCTCTTGCTGGCGTTGTCGGCTCTGCCCACAGCATTTGGCAAGTCGTTCTCGCACCATTCCAAGGTGCCAAAGGGTTGGCATGTCGACGAAAACGCCCGCGTCTCTGCTGCAAAGCAGCAAGTCTTCAGCATTGCACTGACTATGCAAAATGTGGACCAGCTGGAGTCAAAGCTGCTTGATCTTTCCACTCCCGGGGGCGAAAACTATGGCCAGTGGTTGTCACACGACGAAGTCAAGGCAACCTTCTCTCCTTCGAAAGAGGCCGTTTCTAGCGTCACAAAGTGGCTCAAGTCCAGTGGCGTCAAGAACTACAAAGTGAACGGCGCTTTCATTGACTTTGCCATCGACGTTCCCGGAGCCAACTCCCTGCTAGGAGGTGACTATCAATATTACGTCAAGGACGGCCAGACCAAGTTGCGAACCCTTTCGTACTCTATCCCCAATTCCCTGGCAGAGCACATTCAATACGTGGATCCAAGCACCAACTTCGGAGCCACCACCTCGGCTTTCACCCCCATCTTCACCCCCATCTCGTCGCGTCCGTCGCGGACTACTGTCACCAAGCGCAACAATGCAGCCTCAAAGAGCTCCGTTGATGCTTCATGCCAGACAAGTATCACTCCTTCTTGCTTGCAACTGTACAACATCGTACAACCCCCCCCGACGCGGAGTCCGGAAGCACTATTGGCTTCAGCAGTTTCCTCAACCAATCTGCCCTCTTCTCTGATGTATTCCAGTTTGAGGAGAAGTTTGGTATCCCCAAGCAGAACTTCACCAAGGTCCTGATCAACAACCCGGTCAATGACCAGAATCCCGCCAGCAAGAACTACGGCGAGGCTGATTTGGATGCTGAGAACATTGTTGGAATCGCCCATCCTCTTCCTTTTACTGAGTACCTCACAGGAGGTTCACCGTGAGTTCAGTGTAATAGTGTGAAATTTTCTCAGGAGCTAACATCAGCCAGACCCTTCGTCCCCAATATTGACCAGCCTACTGCTGCTGACAACCAGAATGAGCCTTACCTGCCGTATTTCCGGTACCTCTTGACCCAGAAGGATCTCCCTGCCGTTATCTCTACCTCGTACGGTGACGAAGAAGACGTATGATTCCCCCCCTCGTTTTCGTCTGGCTTATCTAACATTACCGCAGGGCGTCCCACGAGAATATGCCACCCTTACCTGCAACCTCATTGGTCTTTTGGGTCTCCGAGGTATCACCGTCATCTTTTCTTCCGGCGATCTTGGAGTGGGTGCTGGATGTTTGGCCCCTGACTACAAGACTGTCGAGTTCAACGCCATCTTCCCCGCCACCTGCCCTTACTTGACTTCCGTCGGTGGTACTGTTGATGTCACTCCTGAGATTGCCTGGGATGGATCGTCTGGAGGATTCAGCAAGTACTTCGCCCGACCTAGTTACCAGAACCAGGCCGTCAAGACATACATGAAGACTGTGTCAGACAAGACCAAGAAGTACTACGCTCCTTACACCAACTGGAACGGCCGAGGTTTCCCTGATGTCTCTGGACACAGTGCCTCGCCTGGCTACGAGGTGATCTACGCTGGGAAGCAGGCCAGAAGCGGGGGTACCAGCGCTGCGGCTCCTGTTTGGGCTGGTATTGTTGGTCTGTTGAACGACGCCCGATTCCGGGCTGGTAAGGGAAGCTTGGGCTGGTTGAACCCTCTTATCTACAAGTATGGACCCAAGGTCTTGACAGATATTACTGGGGGCTACAGTATTGGATGCGACGGCAACAACACTCAGACTGGCCAGCCAGAGCCCGCCGGGTCTGGTATTGTTCCCGGCGCTAGGTGGAACGCTACTGCTGGATGGGATCCTGTGACTGGATATGGCTCACCTGACTTTGGAAAGTTGAAGGACCTAGTTCTGAGTTTTTAAGTTCATGAGCTCAGGTTAAAGCAGCACCAGCTCAGGATCATGGGCGAGAGAGGAAACCATGGGTGTCTAGATTCGTGGCAGAGTATACCTGTTATGACTGCCTATCTGCAACCACATAGAAACTGAGAGCAGAAAGGGCAAACTTCGCAAGCAGCCCATTGCTTTACCGATTTTTCTTATGAAGCTCCATTGAGGTTACCCAAACAACGCGTAGAATAGTCAATCCCGCAATCACAATAGGAGTGATTTGTCCAATCGAGTAAACAGGTGATGTGAGGCGAACTGACTGCATCGTGATGGTGCGTTCAGCAGCCACCAGGCTCAAGCAGGCAAACGCGCCATGCTCCAGATATGGCTGGCTGACTGTAGTCGGGAGCTCCGAATGCATCCTGAATCCTAGCTTCATGTATGCTGCCTCAAATTCGAAACTCATATGGTTACAGCTTTCACACTGTTTGCAGTCCGGGCAAGGTTCGCAGCGCATCTTTCTCTCCGAGCAACAAGCTAGCCTTCCACAGTTTTTGCAGGCCGAAGGAGATCCCGTGCAGGTATCGCATTCGCAAGAAGTCGGATCGTCGTTGTGGTTTCTATCCCTACAGGATCTGCAGAGCCGTGAGAGATTGTCATCTTCCCACCTCAGAGCCTTGTCGTACGACGCTGTTTTGCTCATCGAGAGAAACCACGAATGCGCAGTACTCAGGTATCTCAAGCTATAGTAGATCCAGAACGGAAAGACTTGGTTCGGATGTCCTGTGGGGCAATTGCTGAACCATGACCACCAGAAGGCGGAAAAGCATTTGCAGCTATCCACGGCCAGAGTCTCTTGAGTGAAGCTGTGCATGATGATTCCGATGGTGACAAGTCCGAGGAGTTGCGCTACCATTACTGCTCCTACTTGCCACCGAGCGGCCAGTGTCTCCTTTTCCATCAGCTGCATGGAGAGAGCACTGTTCTGGACGTCTAGGATCATGGATCCAAGAATGGCATCAACCGGAGAGAGCTCCCCTTGAACCAGGGGACCAAGGAAGGCCAAGGCTAAGGACACGTGCATTCCAAGAAGGCCGCTTCCGAGTTCCTTTATTGCCGTGTGGCTATGGTGAAAAGATCCCAATAAGGTAGATAGGAAGAGAATGGCCGCTTGTGACCAGGTGCCGGCTCGGACGCCATCACCGATAATGTCTGCATCTGCAACCCAGCATTGTTGCTCCTCATCCAGGCGCACGTCTTTAGCTCCTACGAAGGTGAAACCTCCGAGAACAATGGAGACCGCGCCCATCATGAGGCCGGACATGCGAAAGATCCAGGCGAAACGCCATTGCCTGTTCTTGATGCGGGTCAAAAGGCGCTGATCGTCACAAAAATTTCCTGAGGCGATTCGAGGCATTTATGAAGGAATCTAGCGTCCTATTTTAGCTGTCGAATCTTCTCTTGATCTAGAAGAATGGTATCACTCGAGCCCGTGAGATCGCGGTCGATGTAGCTCGCAACTTTCGATAACCTGCTGGCCATTTCATCGAGGTCGCCAGATGCTGCATTGTCACGACGTTCCTCAAGTGACTCAGAAATGCGCTCGGCGAGCTCTCTCATACTTAGAGATGTTCTAAAGCGCCTTCGTTTAGATATTTGGCGACCATTTGTCTAGAAAAAACGTCAGTTCATGGGTCCACTGGCTGCAGAATGATCAGGTCATACTCGTTGTTGACCATCGCCTGGATCGCTTTTCAAAGTTTCAACATCAAGTTCGCTGTCAAAAACTTGATTTCCAAATCGTCTGTGTAACCTGCAAAGTGCCTCAAGCTTGAGTTGGACTCGCTTGAGCTGCTTATAACACCGGCTGTAGGGACCAATGGGGAAGTTCTGCAGCTCGGAGGTTCGTTGGTGCACTTTAATACTCAAATGACGGCGCAGGAACCCTTCTAGGAATTCAAGAAAGAGCTTGATCACTACCAAACATATGGTTGTGTAGATTCCCACTTGCGGCGCGGCCATGGCTGTGGTCAACATGCGAGGAGGGGGTCAGGGTTTATCAACTTTAAGCCTAATTTTTTTCACAAGAAACTCTAGCTAGAAATAGCATTTAAAACACTCATCTTTTTAGCCTTATAATTGTAAGTAAAGTCTGCTGACCCGACATGCAGCTGCCGTCACTTCCAGAATAGGCGTCATTGCTACCTTGAGGTGCCTACGCCAGAGACTATTGGCCACACTGCATGCACTGATAAGGAACAGACTAACAAGGCTGGCTGAAAGTCCTATTGAGGAAAACTGGTGTCTGAATCCTGGCTTTTGTATGCATAGGTGCCTGAGCCTGCCACATGTCGTCAGATCGTCAAGAAATGGTCAGCCGCCACAGAGTACTACTGCTGTTGCTCACTCGCCATCTAGGCCCCGACATCTACGCGGCTAACCATCACAGAAGTTGACAACTAGGCTCTCCGATAGAGCTACGAAGAACCGTTTCTATGGACGAATGCGTTCGCCTTGAAGAAGCTCTTCAGACCGAAGAGTCACGCAAAGCCGAACAAGAACAGTCACCACGACGCCTACCCGTCCGCCGCAGTTCCGGATGGCCGTTTTCCCTCAAAGACTTCAGGGAAACAGACGAGATCCGACTTCCACCTGTTTCCCTAGAACTAGCAGCCTTCTCACCAGGCCCGCCTGAAGCATCCCTCGCAGACGGGGAACCAACCCGTCATCGCCTCACACTCCCCAGAGGAGCGACAACCGGAACGATCCGTCACAAAGCTCCCCTCGGAGCCCCAAGAGACAGACCGAAACATATGTTGAGAGACTTTCTAGTCGTACCGAAACCATACCCAGAGAAGAGCGAAAGGTCATCTATTCGAGGCGCCCAACCTCGAAACACCGCGACAGAGACAGGGAGGCCATACCGCAATCGCCAACCCTTCCTGGGGCCACCTCCCTCACCGATCTTGATCCTTTACGACGTATCGAAAGACTGAGTCGTCGCTCTAGCAGTCCGATCGCGCCGAGAACGAGAACCAATACTCAAGATAATCGAGAGGAGGAGCACCCTACTCGTCCCGAGAATGTGGCACCTGCTGGTGATAGGACCACAAGTGTTGCTTCTGAGCCTGGGCCTCTGCAGATAGTAAGTGAGAGCCGTGTATATCTTCCCACTTAAGGTATAATATTTAATCCCATTATTTAATTTATATGTATCTCGCTGAATGCATATGTCTGACAATTCTACCTATAGGCGGAGATCGTTGCTATACTCCGAGATCAAAAGACCGCTGACCCCGTGAGAGAAGTTTCCCATATAGGGATCAAATTCACAGCCGTGTGTAAAGCCTGCGTTTCAATAAAACTCAACACAGATCCTTCGCAGCATATGAATCTGGTGATGATGCAAATCGGCACGGTATTTCCAGCAAGGATGGACCTCAATCTTTACTAAGTCAGAACTAAACTCAGCTATACAACTGATTCTACGGTACCTGGACCCAGAATAGCGAAGCAAGCCGAATATCCCTTGAATAATGGTGATCCAGAGACGGGAGGAGAGAAAGAGTGGGATATGGCAATCGGGAGCGGCGCTGAAGATAAGTTCACTTTGAAGCGAAAGGACTTCAAAAGTCGCGAGATAGTGATTCACGTGGCTCTACTCTTGGAGCAGAATCAGCAGGAAAAAACAAAGCCGTTCCATGCTGGGCTTAGGTTCCATGTATCAAGCGGCATTCTATATCGCATGCACGAAGGGGAAGACATCAACCTCTCGTTTAAGCCTAAGTACTTTGGAGAACATTGCGAACGCCTGGTCCCAAAAGATCTCAACTTGCACGAGCTTCTTCTGAGTTGGGTAGGGGCTGAACGATCAGTCAGCACTTCATTATAGACTTATTGAACACCTATATCTGTTATGTTCCGACTTTCATTTGCGGCACAGCTACACCAGGGAATTAAATATCGCCATTCAACGCTTATCCTTCCCCCATTCGATCTCCTATGGCTATGGGCGACTCGGGCATTTTCTTGGGTCAGTTACTCGTGACGCGGGAGAAAACACCAACTCTAGAGAAGACCGAAGCAAGCTCCTCTAATATGTCGGTGCTTAACACGGGATTATAGTTGGAAATCTTGTTACTGGAAAGTCTGGTGTGGGCGTTTTGTTACATTTTGTACGTGCAGCAGTGGAAATAAGGAGACTCGCATTAATCTTCGGTTATATGCTTGCCCTCCCTTGATCGAGCGGCTCCTGGGCTCCAACATCAAGATGATGCGCTCTAGAGTCACGGCATGAGCAGAAAGATGTGGTTGTTCCAGTAGAGGAACTGAGATTAGAGAGGCCAAACTACATAATCAACTCCGTCTCGTACACGCTTCAAAACTCCCATCAACTCCTAGCTCATCAAACCATCTTGATCATTCTCATAACATCAGGGGCGACCATTATCATTACTTATTTCTCAGTAGCAGTTTCGTTTTCTTCATGCTCGTGACCAAGCTTGGCCTCGACGTCGCCCTGTTCGGCCTTGGTCGTGAGGCTGGTCGCGACACGAGTCTTCCAGGCGGGAGTTCCGAGGTAGGCAAAGCCATTGGGGTCTTCGAACATGTGTTCGGTCTCCTCAAGGGTCTTTCCGGCAGTCTCGGGGAACATGAAGAAGACGTGAACAAACATGGCGACGTTGAAGACACCAAAGATGAGATATGTCTTGTATCTGGGAAGTATTAGTACTTGAGACAATTCCAGGTTGGTGAGGAAGAAGCCTTACCGAATGTTCTCAAAGGCGACGGGAGTGAACAGACCGAGAGCAGTGTTGAAAGCCCAGTTAGCCGAAGTAGCCAGGGCGACACCCTTTCCTCGGAGTCGGAGAGGGAACAGCTCGGGAGGATAAGTCCAAGAGGCGGGACCCCAGGTAGGAGCATAAGAGGCGACAAATAGATATGTGCAGGCGATAAGACCCTTTGCAGCGGAGCCAGACACAGTCATTGAGACCTCGGGCACTCCGTCCTTGCCACCGGGCCAGACAACACCATTGCCGCCCAGGATGCCGGCGTTGGCGAACATCCAAACACCCATAAGAGCGCTGCCGGCGAGGAGTGTTGGTCGTCGTCCCCAGTGATCCATCCAGATGAGGGCGGGAACGGTCATGAGAACGTTGATGATGTACTGAATGGATGAGGCCAGCAAGTTGGCATTGCCACTAAACAATGTTAGTAATTGACAGGAAAAGATGGTGATAGCACTGACCTGTAGCCTGCCATGGAGAACACGTAGGAGATGTAGTACACTAGGATTAGTTAGCGTCAAGTTGTCCTTCAACAGGATGATAGTCAAAACTTACTCATAACGTTCATACCGGTAAGCTGGGACCAAATCTGGGTAAACAGTCCAATAAAGGTTCGGTTGATCATGCGGGGCTTGAAGAGATCAAGGTAGGTAACATCAGAGATAGAGGCTTCAAAGGCACACATATCCTTGATGTCCTGCAACTCGAGAGCCACAAAGGGGTGGTTGGGATCGCCATGGCCGTGGACAAGAGTGAGCACAGCACGGCAGTCCTCCCAACGATCCTTTCGAGCGAGCCAACGAGGAGACTCGGGGAGAAGCATCATCATGAAGAAGAGGAAGATGGCAGGGACCATCTGCAGACCCCAGGGGATACGCCAAGAGGCGGTGTTGTAGTTGCGTGAGTTTTGCTCGCCGATGAAGGAGCAGCCGTAGGAGATGTAATACATGATCAGGATGCCCCAGGTGATGGCCCATTGTTGCATACCGATGAACCGACCACGCTTGGAGGGAGGAGAAATCTCGGCGATGTAGACGGGGACCTGAGCAGATTCGATACCGACGGAGAGACCGTTGATGACACGACCGACGACCAGCATGCCAATGTTCTGGGCAGCACAAGAGATGGTTGATCCAACGATCCTGGCAAGAGTGTCAGTACTGGATTGTCGTTGCCGAGTGTCCTCACTTACCAGATAAGACAGCCAACCATGATGGAATACTTCCTACCCAGACGATCACTGAGCGGACCCGAGATCAAAGCACCAAGCCAAGAACCAGCAGCCATACTAGCCGTGATACCACCTTGGTGCAGAGACTGGGACCACTGCAATCATCATCGTCGGTAAAGGGCGGACCCTTGGGTCCCTGGTTGAAGTAGCACTTGTAAGAGTTCTCGCCGAGCTGTGCAGACACGGACGAGATATCGAAGCCAAAGAGGGCTCCACCAACCACCGCGACACCGGCGATGGCGTAAATATTGCCAATGGGCATGTTGAGTTTTACTCGTGTAAGAGTTGCTTAAGTGTTGTGTGCATGTGACTGAAGAGTGAGTTGTACAGAGAAGAGAGGGATACAAGCCAAGAAAAGAGCCTCAATATATGTCATCTTCTTTAAGTCCCAATATCCAGAGCCTCGGGTTATCGGCGCTGTGCGTGTCACGTTACGGTTGCAGTGAACGGAGGTTGTACGGCATTACGTTCTGGGGGAAGGGTGGGGCTATGGAGAGGATGCTCAATACGGCGACTCTGAACCCGAGAATCCAAGTTGTTCACTAACATTAGATCAGTCTGAAAATGCAGTATTTTCTCGTTATTGTACGCTTTAAAGTCTCGACAACTACCGAGACATGTCTAGCCTTTGAACTGCTTTTACTATAAATTCCGACAAATCCGCCAATGTCTCAAACACACACGCTCCTCCAGGACATTTCCCATCGTTAACAGCATCGTACCTCGATCACCTCAACCCGCAATCATCCCCGTAAGCGCTCTCTACCCCGTGACGCTCAGACATGGACCGTTTGTCTGCCACCGCGAGATCGACGCTGCACGAGATGGCCCTGATGCCGTGACGTTGCATCTTAACGGCCGAGAGTTTCGCCGGGGACGGCGCCATTTCACTTCCAGAACCATTGCAGGCGTCGGCACCGCATTGCCGGGCCCTGACGTCGGTGGTGTTATCACCCCCTGTCAGCCCCCTCGTGCCATTTATGCCAATCACGATGGCCCGTCAAATACTGGAGACGCGGCGCTCCAGAGCCGCTTGATGACAAGACTGGTCTTGTGTTCCCCGGATCTCCACAGGAGAAGGTCCGATAGAATCAATAAGCGCAGCAATGAGATGCAATGGTTCATTCAGTCAAGGGGAGAAGCTTATACGTAACCATAGAGCAATTGGTCCGGGGAATGAAGGAGCTGGTGAGATGTGCACCCCTGTTGACAAATGCTGCTTCGACCCGTGACCACAAACAGGCATTGTCGGTGTTATATCCGAGTTGCGTCCAAGGCGACCAAGCAAATCATTTCTCCATCGAGTTTGCGGCTATGGCCACGATGCCAAGTTCTTGGCTGATCATGACAGGGAAAGGGAAAACAGGCTGAAAGGAAAGAGGAAACAAGACTTGGTGAGCAAGGTCGATCAAGGTGTAGTGTCATCTGCGCCAAGGTGGCCCCGGTCTGCCCAAGAAACCCGGTCCCTACACCAATCTGCCCAGGCAGTAGTAGCCTTTCCGTAGGGTAGTCCCCAATTCTGCATCCACGATGCTCTTTCCCATCATCTATCCCATAGTGACTCTTGACACCTAAAGAACAAGATCTGATGTCTTAGATCAACAACTCCAACTTGGTTGACATGAGGAGAGGAGTCCAGTGACCCCAGAGTTCACCGTACTCGCCCTTGAGCATGTAAGCATCACGCAGTCACCGACTTTCCGAAAAACGTCCCCGCTTCACAACCGTAGAGAAAAAACATTTGTGCGATGGGTATTATGGAGTTCCAAGGAGAATTCAGGCACCCGACCCGAGAGTGGGCAGCCAAGCATTACCAAGAGATCAGGCCACCATGGACAAGGATCAGAGATTGAAGGTGGTCGGCCCCGAGCACCATGATCGTCCCGGCCGACCTGTGGACCTCGGACTTGAGTGGCCTACAGGGGTAAATACGTCAGTTGATTGGCACGGCTGGATGGCTGGCCAGTCGATCGTCTACGACAACATCATTATTCTCAGTTCATACACCAGGCCACAAATCCCGAGGTTCATAAGTTTCTAGAATCTGAACGGGGGGCAGATGATCACCGACTTCGTATCCCCATCATGATTCCTAAAATGCTGTTCTGCCCTGTTCCCCAAAACCTCCCATAAACAACTCCATATCAGACCATTCAGGCATCGTCACGTCCCCTCCTGGCATCAACTGTGTCATGGAACCTTCAATCGTCCCAAACCCAGGGAAAGGCAAAAAGTCTATCAAACCCTCCATGGAGCCAAGTGTCATCGCTTGACCAAACTCCGATTGAGAGGTATTCATTATCCCGAGAGCATGATGGGTTGTGATGTTGGATCCTGGAGGGGGCGAACTAGGCGCTTCATTCGGGTTGTTGGCACACTCGGAAAACGTATCAACAACTTGAGCAAGTCGCTTCATGGACCCTGATTTTTCGGTGCGATTTATCACGCCGCGGAGTATCGAGACGAGATGCCTGATTCTGGTCTGCAACGAGGCCTCTCCATCGTCGACATCTTCAGTGCTCTCGCCAGGACGGAGTCGGAGTAGTCGAAGGATCAAAACCATGGCTGAACAATAGGCGTAGAATATGTCTAGACCAGAAAGACCGTTGATGACATCAAAATGGTCCAGTAGAATGATCAAGTAACTCAGCTGACAGGCATGCTTGACGCACACAGAAGCATGTAGGGGGATAGATGGCGCTGGCGATTCCGCGGGGGACTTTCGCGTTAAAGCGACGTCACGAAGAAGTAGAGGTCGCGTTGCCACGATGGCAATGTAGTGAAACTGGACGTGTAAAAGAAGAACAGCGCGAAGTTGAGCACGCGTCTTCCACGCCAAAGACACCTTGAGGTCCTCCATGTCCATAGCGTTGGCGTTGTCAGTCAGACCCGAACCCGAACTCTTGATCCAAGGAACGTCAAAGCCAGGGGCCTTGCTAATCTCGCTTTTCCATGTTTCCAAGGCACTCATAATCTCGTCAAGGGTAGGTGCCGAAGAGATACGAGTCGTTCCGACGTGAAGAAGGCGCGTCCTTGCGAGGATGCCTTGAAGCTTGAGTGACCAGGACACAAGCTTGGCATCTGTACCGATGCCGCCATCGACAAACCCTTCCCTTGGAGGAACAATCTCGACATCAAGTTCTTGCAGCCCACTTGGTCGACCAAGACTTGAAGCCAAGAACTGTTCAAAAGAGTAGAGGGTGCAAAAGACCCATTTCCGAATCTCCCTCTCAAGAGGCCGGAAAGAAGAGCTCATATCAGATCGATGAAGACCTAGTGCAAATGAGATGCGGGTCGCAGTTCCAGTGATATTCCAAGCCGCATTCCTCTCATTGTTGTTGTGCAGAAACAATGCCAGTAACAATAGCACTCGCACATTTGTGAGTGAGCACTTGGAGATGAATTGTGGCAGCAGAGCTCTAGCAACCGTGACAGACTTTCGTCGAAGCGCTGTGTGGTCAACGCCTTGGATAGTTCTGTCCGCAATAGAGCCAAAAGCAATCATCATGTGAAGACAGCCAATCCAGCCCCAGTCTGGCAACGGACGCCGTCGGGATGGTCCAATTTGAGGATGTCGTCGAGCTTGTACAATGTACAATTCGTACTCATCCTCGAATGTTGCCCGGTGAAAGAGAGGAAAGTCATCGTGGACGTTTTTAAAGTATGATTGAATTAGCTGTTCCAAGACGTCATTGGATGGGAGTTGTCTCAGTATCTCATTCATGTCCGCAGTTGGAAGGCGGGTAAAGTCGCGGGCTATAGCAGAAGTGATTGAACCAGGCGAAAGTTCATCCTGGGGAGCTGCTTCGACAGCCCCTTGCTGGCCTGTAGTATCGTCGTCTTGACCATCGGCTTCAAGAAGGCGAGAAGTGTTGTCCTGGGTAAACCTCGTGGAGCCTTCACGACCGGGAGACTCATGAGGGCTATTGTTGGCATCGACAAGCTTGCGAAGCTGGTTCCAAAAGTTGAGCGTGCCCGAAGGACCGATGTAATGCTCGTGGCCAGAAACATCCTTGACCAGTGAAGCCTGAGGTTCCTCGCTCTGCGACTTGATCCCCGTTGAAGAAGCATCACTCTCTGTAGACTGAGTAGTGACAGCAGAGGCATCAGGACCGGTTGGAGCGTGCTGAGCAGGCGATTGCACGATATTCTCAATAGCAACTTGTTTTCGGTTGGGGTCGGCTATGTTGGGCATGTTGTATCCCATTCGCCGACCCAAGTTTGCAAGATCATCGACTGTATCGATTGTCTCATTTGGAAAGGCGCCTTTGACGATGGCCTCGAGACAGCGATATCTGCTATGTATCAGCAACAGATACAAAGAACTAGACTTCAGTGACTAACCTATCACTCAGATCATCCAAGCTACCATAAAAACGCGTCTTTCGTGGTGCCGTGTAAGAGCAAGTCGCATTATGCTCTAGGCACGTCACGCACCCCGTCCCAGATGGAGACAGAACACACCTGCATCGTCGCTGAACCAGTCAATCGAATCCCTTCCCGCCAAGGAGGATCCATACCTTGCGACAGCGGTCACAGCTCTGAGCATTCCGCTTCCGGAACTCGTCAGGAATCCGCCTTGTCCGCCTCTTGGCAGCAGTCGAAGTCTCGGATGCAGCATCCATGGCTCAAGATTGTTAAAGGAGTCATCGAATCGATGTCACCATCCAAAGGAAGCACAAGTTTGACGATGAGGGGGCAGGGGTTCATCGGAAGCATGCTTCCGACTATATCCGTCGATTGCATCAAGATGAGTGCGGGGATGGGCGATGACGTGATCGCACTAGCCAACCTCCAATAGGAACTGGACTAACCAACTCTTACTTGGACCTCCACTCTCGTCATGTTTCGTCGTATCATCAATTCAACTCCTTCGAAGCTGTACTATCCTAAGCGCAATCACTTTACAAGGCAGTCCAGGATGGCCAGCACCTTGACTCTCCCCGACTCTAGGACACTGGCCTACGCGCTGGACGCCACGCCAAAAGACGGGCCACTGGTGGTCCTCTCCAATCCCCTCTGCGCCTCATTCTCACTCTGGGACCACGTCGTCAAAATCCTCAACGAGAATGGCTTCCGCACTCTACGATATGACCAGCCTGGCCATGGGGGCTCGTCTGCGCCAAAGAATCTAGATGCCACCTTTGACTCAATGGCCGACGACGTCCACCATCTGCTGGAGTCGCTGGAAATCAAGAAGGTCGATTCATGGATTGGTGTCTCCATGGGTGCATCGACTGGCATTTATTTTACCACCAAGTTTCCTAACACAGTCAGCAAGCTCGCCATCTGCGACACAATTGTGTCGTCACCTGTTAACGCTGGCGTCGAAGATCTCTTTGCCCAAAGAGTGGCGGCCGCCAGAGAAGCTGGCAATCTTGACACGACGATCCAGGGTACAATGGAACGCTGGTTTGGCAAAGAGTGGCTGGAGAAGAACCCAGAGGAGGCTCAGCGGGTGCAGACCCTGATGTCTAAAACGACCGTGGACGGCTTCGAGACATGCTGTAATGCGCTCAGCAGCAAGACCTTCGATCTGCGACCTCTTCTCGGAAAGGTCGGCGAATCAGTGGATGATGCGGTTGTCATCGTGGGCCAGAATGACGCAAATCTGCCCGAGGTAATGGCAGAAATGAGAACCAAGATTGATGAAGGATTCAAGGCAGCAGGCAAGGAAAAGCTCATTTCTCTGTTTGTCATCAGAGATGCCGGACATGTGTGCTTCATCGATGGGCTGAAGCAGTTCACGGATACCATTCTGGCGTGGTTGACGGCTGATAAGAGGCGTCGTGAGATTGAGGCTCTCAAGTCGAAGCAATCGTAGCCAAATTGAGGTGATTAGGTGAGATATCTATCTAAAATGAGTAAAAGTTATGATTACCATATTTATTATCTTGTGACAAAGACTATCTACTTCTTACCTAAAACTAGTAGAAGATAATATAATATGATGGGCCTAGTAGACCGTGGAGTCTTCCCTCTTTAACCTGCCACCACGATCATCAGCTTCATCAGAACCATCAGCAACTACTTCTTACTATTCAGATTTCAATTATCAATCATAATGGCCAACGATGCGCAAAACTTGATGGCAATGGGACTACCAGGTCCAATACCTCTCCCTACAGAGCCCCTCTCCGAGACAAGCATTTGGGCAAAGGAAGCCGCCAACTTGACGATCAGCATTCTCCCGCTCACCACTCAGCAACAATACGACGCCCAAAGAATAGCGTTCTTCAGGTCAGTTATCCCACCAAGGGCCGGGCTTCAACTGTATCAAAAAACATAATATTGACATACCTATTATAACATTATATCCAAATGCTAACACAGGGGCTTTTTTTGTTTGGTTTTTCTATTGCCCGCAGTAAAAGACTCATGCCTAGCTGCATCGTGAAGGTCCTTTTACCCGTCAAAGGGTATTTAACTGCTCTAACCTCCGTACGAGAAACGAGAGATGAAGAGTACGGCGAGGAACAGGTTGGTTAGGGCTTGAATATAGCATCTCGGTGAATTGCCAACCTTTCGCTGATTGGCAACACGACATCTTTGAACACAATGCAATATACTCTGATATATCTCTATATCTATCCAAGAACCACCTGCGAAAGCTGCTTCTCTCTACTCTCCTCCCACCAACTCTCCAGAACCTCGCCGGATGCCAGCCGATAGGAAACATCTCCCCTCCTCTCAACCCACAAAACAAAGTAACAATCTCGCGGGTCCATGCCGGGTATTCTCGTTTTCCCTAAAAAAGTCAGTCGTCTCCTCATATTCTTAGGTAGAATTTTTGCAAACTTGTGCTGCCTTCATCATCGCCCCGCTCGATGTCATAGCCAAGCCAAGTAGACCATCCCCTAGCGAAAGCCACGAGCTCCAGAGCGCCTGGTCTCTTTTTTTCGTCCATGATTTCCTCGACACTTGCCATGTCGGGCATTGTAATTGAAAGAATTGTGCTGTTGCCTTCCACAAAGTGTATACGCCGCTCATAGTCCTCGGCTCGGAGAATTGTCGTCTTTGATACCACCAAGTGCGCTCGACCAGTTTCACACCACAAGTACTGTGTTTGATCACTCAGTGATGGTGTGTCCGCCCAGTTCAGAACCGGCGCTGGATATTTGAAACCATGTTGGGGACTCAACTCATGAGAGAAGACGTTCTTTGGTTCACCACCGGGAGGGTAAAAGTCGTGGGGATGATGTTGTCGGTCGTAATCCTCCATCTTCCACCCATGGGGCAGCTGCGCTGAGGCATTTGTTGTAAAACTGGTTTTATACTTGTGCCATTCAGATCTTACTCTCCTTCTGCTGGTTGAGTCCGGCGTCGCCATCGTAAACCATTCTGTGACGGGCCCCCGGAAGCCAACCTTTTGCTCATGATAATTCCACGGCCGCATGACTTGAAACTCGGCATCCTGAGGAAAGTTGACATCGCCTTCCCAGCCTAGCCATGACCAGCTTGGAAGTCCATCTTGAAGTACATTCGCTGCGGTTGACCCTCGTCTTCTCTGGATATTGGAGTAGAGACTTGCCCAAGCCAGAGATATGTCGAAAAAGAACTCGGACAATCCATACAGCAAGCCGCCGGGGTGTACTCGATGAAGCATGGCTTGTATCCCTGCAAAAGCTCTCGGTGCATCTTCCTGCATAGTCAATGCCTTAGTGTTGAACGTTGAAGCCATTGACATGAAATCCCAGATACTCGGCGAGGGATCCAGAGCCGACTCCTTGGTTCGAGACATTCGACTCCACTGAGTATCAGCTTCTGGATTAATCTTGAATGTCTCTTGCCATCGGGCGCATTGGCATTGCCACACCAGAGGGCCGTGATTGAAGACTAAGCGTCGACGGGAGAAGAGCCACTCTTGGAAGGTCCATCCACGCTGATGATAAGAGTACTTGGTTCCCGCGGTAGGGTCCTGGGATAGGGGCTTGGCTATCAACTTGTTGCCATCTGCTAGGTTGTAGATGCGCATGTCGAGGTCTCTCTCTGGGGAGAGGCCCTTGAGACCACGGAGTCCAAATTCCGCACCACATCCAGTCGCCGCCATGACGCAAAAGGTCGAATTCGCGTAAATAAGCTGCATTTGGTTCAGATTCCGACCAAGACTTGTGGGGTCATCTTGGATAATACACAGGGCATCAACCCAGAGATATCGTTCGCCTAGTAATCTGACAATATCTATGGTGTTTCGAATAGTTTCTGGCAGTTGGCTTGCAAACTTTGGCACGCGTAGGGCCCCGGGCTGCCTCAACTCGTCGAGTGCGGCCTTTGTGTTCTTGAGATTTCGACCAAGGCCCCAGGTATATGACAAGGCAACGTAATCCACTCCCCTTCCCGGAGGAGATACAATGCAGTCATCAACCACGTCGATGAACCATTCGGGATCGGCAGGCTCGACTCCTTTCAGCCAAGGTGGCTCACCGCATTGTGACTGGTGTGAATTCTTGCAGGCGGAGAACCAACCACGAACGATATCGAGATCGATCCACTTCGGGTCAGGCAGGATTCCCTGTCCAGGGTGATCGATGGAGTCTCTCGGTGAAACAAGGTCCATGTATGTCGTAGAGACATTATCAAAGATGATGTCATCCTCAGGAGTCAAGTGCGCCAGTCCCAGCCGGACACCCGTCTGCTTCCCTTCCTTCTTTATAGCCAATAGCTCATTTGGAAAGTCGGTTATTGGCCTATCAAAGTTGGCGGCGCGACGGAGGGACTCTGCATGAGGACAGTTGCTGTTCAGCACTGTCGAGACTTCTCCCAGGATCTCTTCATCCCATTCTTCAAAGCCAGCAGAGTAAATATCGATGATGGTTTCACAGACGTCGCATGTCATGTTGAAGATAGGCCTATTGCTACGCGGTTAGGCAATTATCGACAAATAATTTAAAGTCATGCTCAAACTTCCTAGAGTCGCCCTCAGTTCCTTACCTATCTGTTGATAGCGATAATATCACGCATGAGGGCATTTTAGTGCCAAAAGTAAGCAGCTCTCAGGTATCCCCGCCGATACATTTCGCGTCACGTGTCTCGAGTAGCCCATCAAGGACCAGGGTGTTTACAATGATTATTTTAAATACCATGTCACTTACTTTTGGAATCTAAAGACGAGAAAACAGTAAAAAATGGACCTATCTAGCCGCCTATTTCAGTACCATTCTCTATGCAAGTTGCAAGAGCAAACAGTCCATCGCCAAGCCGTGGCTGAGCATCTTGACGCTATGAGGCTGAGCTTAGGCAGCACCAATGCATTCGGGCAAGAGGACGGCCTTCAGCAACCCCTCATCATCGCTTAACCAAGGTGGCTTGTCCGAGATAGATGCTGTCACAACCCGTCACGTCCAGCCCGTCGAACTACCATGGACCGATCCTCACCACAAGAGAGGGAGCTGCTGGACAAGCTGGAGGGACAAAACTTGACTCTGGGCATGGACGGTTACGAGCGACCCCGCGCCATCAAATACAAAGATTTGTATGCCTTCTTCCGACCTGTTATCGACGGGGACGCTTCTAGTGCCTTCTCTTCCTCATCCGAAATATCTCTTCAAGAAGAGCGAGACAAGGACACGAACTGCGAAGCGGATTGTTGGCTCAAGGCCAAAGAAGTCAAGGCATTCCTCGCAAAGGACTCGCCTGCAAGGCCCCGTTCGGAACCCTTGCATGAGGCTGCATCTGGAGCGGAAGCAGCTGCGAGGCTGTACACGCCACTAAGTCATGGGTGGATTCGGGTTGTCGTACTCGATCCAGGAGAGGGAGACACGCCACTGCAATGCACTCTTTTGCCCGAATTACTATTCGATCCATCCCGAGGCAAAAGAAGGCCTGGCGATGTGAGAGATGCACGGTTGATCAAATGGACTCACTACGAAGCCGTCTCTTACCACTGGGGATCACCAATCCTCTCGCGCATAGTTCTCTGTCGCGAGGCTAGACTTTCAGAAACGGGCGAGGCTTACGAAATTCCCGAAGTGGCCATGCCCGTCACGGCCAGTCTGCACGAGGCGCTACGATGCCTAAGACTAAAGGACAGACCCCGTCTTCTCTGGATCGACGGCTTGTGCATCAACCAGTACGACACCGCAGAGAAGAATCGCCAAGTCAAGCAAATGTTCGAGATTTACAGGTTGTCTCGAAGAGTTGTCGTTCATTTAGGCACGGCCACGAAAGGCACACATATGGCAATGGTGTTCCTGGACTATATAAACAGCGAAGAAATCCGTAAGTTGACACTCCATCGGGCCCATGAGCCGGAGTGTATCGAAACGCTGCGGGTCATATACGCAGGTCTCTATGAGCTCCTTTGTCGGCCTTGGTTCGAGAGATCTTGGATAAGACAAGAGATCATTGGGACCAGGGGCTCCATCGTCTGTTGCGGCATCAAGACCATCAGATGGACCGCCTTCAAGCGAGGATATAGGAGGCTGCGGTCACTCGAGGCAATTCTGGAGAGCCACCTTGGGGCTGACTTCAAAAAACCCGCACTCCTGCAACCCCGAACGCAGATCTTGAAGGGGCTGAAAAGGAGTTGGTCAGCCGGCGAGCCCATGATGCGTGCAATGGTGCCATCACACAGCATCTACAGCAGTATAGCAGGCGGGATACTTGAACTGCTCGTAGTAAGCAAGTTTTCGGAGGCGTCTGATCCCAGAGACAAGGTTTACTCACTTCTTGGGCTGGCACGCCCACTAAGACGAGCAGAAGGGACATCGCGTGGCCCAGAAAGCACGTCGGGATCCAACCCAACGCCAACGCTGGAACTGCTATCCTTCGAGGTCGACTACTCCAAGAGCCTTACCGCTGTCTATCAGTATCTAGCAAAGTTCATCATCAACGGCACAAAGAACCTGGACATCCTCGCTCTGATCAGGAGGCCTTCCGATCAACCACGTCCGCATCAATTCGCATCCTGGGTTCCTGACTGGCAGTCTTGTATGCCGAACAGCATAGTCAGCATTGACGACCAATTAGTTCTTATTCCCCAGCGTCTACCGGTAGACTTCCTCGCGTCACAGCAGTCCTACGAAGAAGACGACAACCTCCACGTTTCTGGCTGGCACGTTGCGAGCGTCATGTGGCTGACTAGCTACACCGCATCCTTCGAAGAAATGAACAGAATAGACAGAGACTTGCCCCACGACTTTAAGCTCGAGGAGTTTCACAGGGTTCTCGAAGAAATGGACACTCGAGATTGGTCTCCGACGGATACCTGGCGCTATTGTCTTCTCGATCCTGGACGT
The DNA here is from genome assembly GCF_023522795.1 of Fusarium solani. Taxonomy (NCBI): domain Eukaryota; kingdom Fungi; phylum Ascomycota; class Sordariomycetes; order Hypocreales; family Nectriaceae; genus Fusarium; species Fusarium solani. The sequence goes on from NW_027072157.1 coordinate 256,924, forward strand.
ATCGCGCTTGTCCCTTCTGCGGCTGATGTAGGGGATTCTGTCTTTATAGTCAAGGGATCCCGGTTTCCACTTCTCATGAGGCCGGTATATGAGTTTTATGGCCAAAAGGGAGCTACAGTGTCTGATCTTAGATGGGAATACGTGGGAGTTTGTCTCGTGTGGCACTTCTCCATAGCGGTTGCCGTTGAAACCTCGGAGTTGTTTTCCGCTATATCCCCAATGGAACTGGTAGTCGTTTAAACGCCGAGGTGGAACGAAAACACCCCAAGCCTAAGGTAAAGGATCTAGTTGTGTAAAGGTGTCAACTCAAATCTTAGTGAGGAGGAGGCAGAGGATCTCGTTCACGGTCTCAAGACTCGAGCCAATGCTCAACAGCTCGGCCAGCTTCGAGGGAGGGTTTATCTTGATTAAGTTGGCGCCTGGGCGATAAGTTTGGCGGTTGAATTTCACTGACTGAAATACAAGATCTCCTGTGCTTCTAGGATAGGACGCATGCAGTATTTTGAGGTTCCAGACGGCGGCCAAGTCCAGCTCATCCGGTCCACGTCCCAGCGCATTGTTGCACTTGATTGGTAGTTGCGCGATTTAGATGCATTGCATTGCAGCGTCGCGTTCAGAACTTCACTTTATCTACATGGATCTTGTCCAGTCGCGGCCCAGAATGATGCTGTTCAGTCGAGAATGGATGGATCGGAGTAGTATTTCAGCAAGGCCAATCTCATCAAATCTGGGTTGCTATGTTGACGATACATTGGATATCCATTACAATTACTCCGTCCACCTTCTTTGTGCCGGAATGCAGCAACAGACTCTGATGTCACTCATCCTTCTCAACGTATCGCATGAGCGAGTATATACAAGACCCATCCCGGGACGTCCACATAACAACGGTCACCATATTGTCGTATGACTTGCTCCCTAATCCTCCCTTGACATTTCATTGTCGCTGTTCTCTTCGCGAACGGGGCAACCCCAAAAAGAATCCTTGTTGGCCATTAAAAACACATGAGATAAGGGTCGCTTTCGGTGTGTTAGCGACGATTTGGGTCGCGGGGTGAGCGAAATGCTCATCGGTGAGTTATGGCGGCGGGTGGAATAGCCCGGACTTGATGAGTCTACCGCGGGTGCGCCTCAACCGGACAAGGCAGAGAGAATAAGTAGGTGAACGGGCGGGACGGGTAGATCGTGGTCGAAGTGGATGAGAGGATCGGCGTCGTGGGGGAGGTGCTGGATGGTATATGCCTGCTAGGCTCTTCAGCATCTCGGTCATTTCCTGACCATTCTGTACAGTTGCGAGGTTTATGGAGGCCATTGTGACGATGCGTGTTTTCTCAAAGCTGCAAGACTCTGGGCAGAGGTCTCGCTTTGACCTCGTTTAAATAATGTGAATTGCCTCCTTGAAGCTGAGATGGCACTAATCTTGGCCACGCAACGCCGTTTCCGATTCCGGATATCAGGACCGAGAACCATTGGCTCTAGCAGAACCACTCGGTCTTGGATAGAACCAACAGCACGTTACATTTTGATCGTCTCTCATCCTCTACACCTTGGCAATTTGTAAAATAAAGACTCACGTGGCATTCTTCTCATGCGGGTTAGTCCATAGTTGCTCCTACCACCATCACCCTCGTGTTGCTTCTCGCTTGACTGCAGTGGGACCTGGGGCATCCACACGACTTGGCTTGGACTTGGACAACTTGCGCTGTCAAGTATTGCTATACTTGATTGGCTCATCTGGCACGGCACGGTGGTTGTCCAACTTAAACCCGTCGGGCTTAGGCCAAAGGAGTGGCTACTTAGGATCGTGCATGGAAACAGAAATAGAGCAAGACACATACTTTGGGGATATGAATACACATGTCGAATCAGCACCCACCGTCAATAGTCTGGCTTTTGCCGGCTTCGACCCCATCACAACCTTGCTCATGTTTCCAAGGGACGAGACGGGTTGCCCCCAGGGGCTGATATCATGGCTGAATGGGATATCCAGTCGGTATGAAGGTGAGCTCCGACCTGACAGACACGCATTTAGCTTCATCGACGGTAAAGCAGAAGGCCTCATCGAGAACGACCTGGAACAATGTTCACACGTTTATCGAGCCCTGCGTGCCAAAGTCCCAGGCCCGTTTTACATTGATGACGTTTTTTCGAGACCCGCACAGCGTTTTACAACTTCATGTTTGCCGGCAGCGTGCATGGGTTTTCATGGACGATGCTCGACACTATCCTCACCAAGACCTATCCCGTCACTTTCCAACTCTGAAGCAACTCCGGCAGCAGCTTGGGCGATACGCGCTGATAGGCCACCGCTCTGCCCGCTCCATCCATCGTGCTGCCCTGCGCAGGCAAAAAACATGGCACAATGGGCGTGAAGGGTGGTTTATACCAGCCATTGATAGGGGAGGTTCGGAGGAAGACCTTGACCCTGGAGAGAATCAGTATGAGGGGCGTTTCTTTTCTCACACAGCGATGAGCCGTTGAGCATATTGCAAGATTGACGGGAAATATGTATAGAATAAGAGAAGGCATCCTCGAGCAAAGATTCGGTCATAATAGAAGGCGGATGAACCATAGGAGGAGCTTGAGAGCTGCAGGGCACCGAAAAATCCGGTGTACGCCAGGGTGGCATATGACGATAAGCTACAGAATGCCAAAAGGGCGAGGTAAGGTGTCAGAGCCCGAACGGCGTCGTCTACCACGTCATGGACGGATTGTACTGCAATACCGATGATGATATATGTATCCGGGTCCAGAGGGACGTTGTAACTGTTGAGTTCCTCTTCGGAGTTCTAATCTATATTGATCTTCTGGCTTAGTTAACCCCTCAAGGGCTAGGCTTTAACGATAATAAAGAACATACTATTAATCCATCATAGTATTATACCCTGATACTAATGTAGTGGCCTTTTTATTTTTATTTTATTTTTTCTACTACCTATAATTAAAGGCTTATGACCTCAATACCCGGCTTATTCTTCTTTACGCCGTATACGCAGGGCTTGCCTGCAGACTTAGCATGAGCACCGTTAAGGCTTAGTAGCTAGGCTCACTTGATCGTTGGCAATTAGCATGAGATAGTTGCTCTCTAGAGCACTTAAGCTTTCGGCGATAATATCTATGAGATATTTCTAAGTATATTATGCTCTCTGTAGAGAGTTATTTCTTGTGTTATGGATAATTGCTTTCGGCGGATAATATCTATGATGTAAAGGTATTTCTAAGTCCGTTCGCAACTCCTACTTCAAGCACTCCATCACGTTCCTGTATGAAGTCATGCATAAGAGGATGGTATTATGTGGAACTCTCCAGTTGTCTATTTGCTACCATATCCTCAACTCCACTGCTCTCTCAAAACTCCTGAGACACCTAGTTGCACTCGTGGTTCTGGTCATCTGAGTACAGATAGTCCTTCTGGATCGTGATTCCAGCGTTGGTCCAAGTCTTGCCACCATCAGCAGTCTCAAAGCCGTCACTAGTGGCACCAGTGAGCGAGAGGGTGTTGCCGTAGTTCGGGTCAGCCGCAGACAGGTGGACGGTGATGTTCTCCCAAGTGTAGCCTTGGAGGGTACCGCAAGACTGCAGATAGCATTCGTTGGCTCCGTAAAACACGGCGGGCTTCATGCCAGCGGCGTTGGTCTGTGTCGAGATGACCTTGCCTCCAGAGGAGATGGTCTGCTTGACCTCTGAGCCAGCCACGAGCTCAAAGTCGAGCTGAATACCATTCTCAATGGGCAGGTAAGGCTGCCCGATCTGACCAGAGGGCGTGTAGGTGCTCGCAGCAACGCACCACTGGTTGTTTTCCGTCTCGCATCCAGTCGCTCGCTGATCCGGCGCCCAGTTCAGCAGCGGCTGGACAAAGCTCTCCTGAGCGACGTCCTTTCCAGTTGGGTCATCCTGAATGCCGATCCAGAAGGCGAGTTCCTCGTTACCACCAGTGGTAGCGTAGCCGCATGGAACGGACGGCGGGACTAGCGAGTATGTAGCCTTGGTGATAGTAACCCCATTCTTGGTAGGTCCGGTGTAGAACATGTTTCCAAACTTGTACTGGCCCTGCCAACCAGCGGCATGGGCACCGCCAGTGGCGGCAGAGAGTAGAAGAGCGGAAGTGACTGAAGAGCGCATTTTGAGTGATTCCTTTTTCCACCTGGGTATCAAGGGAATAATGTACAGAGAATGAAACGAACGTATTTAGTGAGAAACGAAAGATAGTGGACAAAGGTCTTGGCTCAGCAATTCACCTTGGGATCCCTCAGTTTTATTTGCCAGATGTTTCAGAAATGACCCGGCTATGCGGCTCAGGGGCAAGTTGAAGTTGGAAGGGCCCCCCAAGTGATTGGCCATCATGATTAATCTCTGGTGATTATAGATATATCTGATTCGTGGGTTAATCCACAGAATCTATGCCCTAGCATTTTCCGGTTGCAACTGCTCGTATCGAATTGAGGGGAGCGCACTAGGGCCATACTACAAGGATCAAGACCCTCGTTGATGGGACCAGTTGTTTCAATCTCAAACCGGATTAAGATTGTCCCAAACTTTCAAGCAGTTCATGGCATGAGTTGGGATTTGTAGGTTGTCTCGTGGTCCAAGAAAAAAACAGCACACCTCCCCCCTAATACTCTGACTTTTTCTAAGGCTAATGATTATAAAAGTAAGATCATAGATAAAGCCTTTAGAGTATAATTAATTTATTTTATATTTTTGTTTATTTATTTTACTCCAATATCTCTCTCTGTGGCTCGATGAAGATCTCATTGCCTCCACCGTCTGCCGTCTTTTTCCCAGCCCGAGTAGTTGCATTAGTCTCATTTCTGTTGGGTTGATCTGAAGCCCCAGACCCCTGGCCGCATGGAGCCTGTTTGACTAAGTAGGTTGTATTCGACCCCATCGACTCATTATAGAACCCCTTCCGTAGGCAGGGGAGATGATCCCATGAGAAATGAGGACTCGCCACAACAAGATCCAACTGCCGGCAAAAGCCCCACGGGACCATCCGTGAGAAGCAGATTTCACTCCAGTGATACTTTTTTGTCTACATATGGTTATGGTGTTCTACGGTATTGGTATTTAATGCCCTGTATTGATAACTGTGTCCTTATGCTGCTGTGGCTGACGGTCTCGTTTACAATGGCCATTGGCGATAATAATAGTAAAATACTTCTTTGAATATATGAATATGTTCTTTAGAACAACACATGCTCAAACAATTAACGACGCACACAATTAGCCCGAAATAGAAACCTTGAGCCAAAAGGGAAGATGTTGGTGTTCATTCCTCATACCAATTCTGTTTGTAGGGGTCTAGTTTTCTGATGACTACAAAGAAAGGGCCACGGCATTTCCGACAAAGACCGTCTCCAACGACCTAGCTAGGGCTGCCAGTTCACCGAGTTTAATCCCTGTCCTGGAAAGGTGCCTAGAGGCCGGGGCTCCCCTTGATTACCGCTGGCCATACATCATCCACTTTAGAAGTCTGGGCTATTATGAAGACTTCAGGCACTGTCAACCTGTCGATTGGGCCGAGTGGTCCGGACAAGAAGAGGCCCGGAAACGGCTCGTCAGCAAAAAGCTACATCCGCCTGGGATGAATTCCCCGAAGAAAGGGACAGCAAAACTGTGTACATACCCATGAGTCAGCGTCTTGTATTCGACGTGAGGATTGCTGAAGGCAGCTGGAAACCTGTCCTGTGTTGAGTGAGAGAATGTGAGCTGAGGAAACCTTTCTACCCACATTGCTTCTGCCATAGCTCAAAGGTAGAGCGCTCACTCATCTTTCCCAGGCTGACACACATCCTCAGAGAACAATCCGAATTGAGGGGGTCTTCTGCCCATCTCGCCGCTTGGATAGCCCGGATCTGGTTCGACTTGCTTTTCTGTAGTCCAGACCCGGCTCGACTCCTGGAGACCGGCTTTTTCGAGAAAAAGAACCCAACGCAATGGGGGCTTCCTCCTCGCCCGCCGAAGCCGGATGTCTTTGGACAACCCTCGTTTCTCCATACCGCTCTTCAGTTAGTCGACCAGTCTTTCGCTGAGTTCGTTTCCTACGACGGTCCAAAAATCTTGGGTATTCTTCTCAAGTCAAGGGCAAATGCTACCTATTTAGCGTCCGTATACGCCAGCATGCTCGAGGTCCTGACGAATAGCAGGCTAGATAGCGAGCGTATCCGCTCCTGTATCCGCTCCTTCTTGAGCTACAACTCCGATGTTCTTTGCGCTCTAAAAAACTCGAAAGCCAACACTATGACAGTACGTCGGTTCCGCCAATATGTTTCTGGGCAGCTCTCAAGCCATGCCTTAAGAGATTGGGCCTTTCCCCAACATACCCGAGGATACTAGAGAGGGTGAAAGCGGGCATGTTGCAAGTTTATCGTTGAGCAATTGCAATCGGCTAGGTGTCTTGCTCTTAGCGGCTCACCTTGGAATATCTAAATATATGAGCACGCAGTTTCTTTATGATACCTTTTTTGCTCAGTTCTAGAATAAACTATACATAGTCATAATATCAGGATTCTTTCCCAGACGATTTCTCAGAGTACCAAGGCCTGCTTGAGTGATATATAATAATTTACTTGGAGGTGAACTGGCGGTGGCTGACTAGAATACTGGTTCAAGACACCGAAAAATACTAATAGTGATTTTCTTATTTAACTGATACCCGACTTTCTTTTGTTCAAATGCGTTGTTGGTTAAAAGGGCGAAAGATATGCTTGCTGTTGAATCGGCCCTCAGCAGCAACCTGCGACTATACAAGTCGCAATTAACAAACACCTAGAGGTCTGTACGCTTCTACATCAAGGTGATTCGTCATGACTCTTGCGACCTGTGCTTGGCTTTGCGCTTCGCCTTTCGGAAGCTTCCATATCAAACCTTAACCACATCCATCAGTGCATGCACAGTCGACCCGTTCACGCCCGTTCGAATGGATGGGCTTAACTTTAGAGTCCTTTTTTTTTCTCTTAGTCTATGTTGTATATTAGTTCCAACTTCATGCCTTTTTTGTCTCGTAGCTAACTCATTGTCACGTAGCTCGCCTTCTTCATGGCCTTTGTTCCAACCAAACACCCCAGAGAGGGCCATGGTTCGCACATGCAGCTCACATCAACATGAGAGGGCCGGACTCTGGCCAGGGCTGGCGCTTGTATCTTTGACCTGTCGCGGGGATGCATGGCACACAACACGATCCTCTAAGGCCTGCAACTGGCTTGAGCCAAATGGCTCTTGATACTTTCATGTTAAGTCAGCCTAGGCATTTTTCGCCCTGACTCCGCCTCGAATGGCTGGCTGTGTGGCTGAGCGGCTGATTGTTGCGGGGGATAAATAGGATCATGTGCTCGCTTCTACGCTGAGCAGAGTCATTCCTTCCCCCATGCCTTTGGACGGCAGCTTGCCGACTCGTTTACTAAAGATTGCCTCCCTTTTTGTCCTTCCAAGTGTCCTCCTCGCGTTGCCCATCCTCTCATCTTTACTATCTATACTTTAATAGGCCACTATCCTCTCCTTCTAGTTTTTCCGCGTCTTTTTCTTCTGCCCTATACCTTCAGAGACCACCTGTGGTTAAAGCCTGGGCAGTGGCCATGACCACGCAGTCAATCGACCTTGACCTCTATGAAATCGCTGTGATCTTGCCCCTGAAAAGGGACTATGAGGCAGCTGCCAAATCCCTCGACCAAGTCTTCCTCCGATCCTTCCTTCAGTCCACCGGCGCAGAGTGTACTCTCGGTAGAGCAGGGCTTCACCATGTCGTCCTAGTCACCGGGCTCGACAACATCAGTGCCGCAGATTCTGTGGCAGCCGTGTATCCCAATTTGCTTGAAGCATTTTCGTCCATCCGGGTCGGGTTCTTGGTTGGAGTTGATGCCATCGCGCCGTATGATGGATGCGCAAAGGCTGGTGATGTTGTGGTCGGATTACCTCAGAGCCATGAATCTGGAATCGCGCACTGCGACCTTGACAAGTCTCGAGATCAAAAGCGCCTGTGTATCACAGGTAATTGGGGCAAGCCCCCCGGCTTCGTTCAATCAGCCGTCGACCACACACTGTCATCCCAATGCCTCCCTACATGGTATGAATATCTTGACAAACACTCATCCACAATCGCGTGTCCGGATGAATCTCTCGAGGACGATCCAGCTAGGAATCAAAGGGGGTTAAAGGAAGTCGCTCCCAGTCTGAATTCCCCACCACGGTTCAACTTGGCAAAATGGGCGCCAAATGTGATCAAGGGGAGGATTGGGACCTCAAACCAACCCCTGAGCGGCTCAGAGCTTTTCCACAATCCAGCAGACGACGATGGGATTCTGTGTTTCGAGACAGCGGCAGCAAATCTTCAAGGGCCGCTACCTTTACTCGTCGTTTGTGGCGTTGGTGAGGCCGACACCCCATCTTTGCCAAGGGAACACGCTATAAATGCCAGCAAGGTTGCCTCTGTGTACACAATATTCCTCGCAAGTCGTCTCGACGCTCTACAGCTGACCAGGAGGCGTCGTCTCAGTAAAATATATCACCATCGACCTTTCTGTTTGGAACGCCCTGCATTTCGCCTGCTTCGCCTTGAGCGGGGGACTTCTCTCCCGATACAATGCAACATCTTCCAGGCGTATTTGGATCAACCCGATACTCTCATTGACTACGAGGCCCTTTCGTATGCTTGGGGGAACAGCGAGAAATCTGAAGTCGTCATTGTTGATAAACGAGTCCTACCTATCACCGAGAACCTACATATGGCGCTTCAGCATCTACGGCAAGAGGATATAGACAGAATACTCTGGGTGGATGCCATATGCATTGACCAAAGCAACGTCGCAGAGCGCGGTCACCAAGTCACATACATGGGTAGTATCTATGAGAGGGCAAACAGTGTCATCGTCTGGCTAGGCTCAGCCAGTAAGGATGCTGGCTTGCTGATATCAGCTCTCAACATGCTCCAGCACCAAACCTCCTCGCAAGCTTTCCGGACATCAAAACGCACAGATGCTAACTGGAGGGATATCTGGGACAAGATTCAGGAGAAGCCCTCTCCTAGTCAAAGGGCTCATCAGCTCAACTCTGGACTTCAAGAGTTGACTAGAAAGTCTTGGTTCACCAGGGTGTGGATTTTGCAAGAAGTGGCGAAAGCGAGACGGGCACAAATCCATTGCACCGCAGGAATCGTCGACGCAAAGCTCTTTGCCCTCGCACCATGGCTTCTAAGAGCCCGAGTCCAACCACAGTCTCAAGCCATCCTCGACATCATGCCTGGACCATCAAGGCAATCATCGTGGTGGAGTAAGGAACGAACACTCCGGGAATTGCTATGGAGATTCCGGGAATGTCGGGCTACGGACCCCAGGGATCGAGTCTATGCTCTACTGGGGATTTCTTCCATTGCGGATGAATCGATCAAGCCTGACTACGGCAAAAGCGAGCGCCAAGTCCTATGGGACGTGTGTGATCACCTCTTTGGCGGCTTGGAAGCGCCCGTTGATCTATCCCTCATCTACAGCATTGCGGAGTTACAGGAAGAGCTTGGCATCTTGTCAGTAGCAGTCCTGGAACCAAGGACAGCGAGGTGGATATCGCCTGATGAGCTTGAACGCTCCTTGAATCGCCGAGGGCATGCCAGATGGGCCAAAGGGATTCGGAAACTCGCTGGTTCGGGTCTGGGAACATCATCGTTGGCCTTTCTGCTCACGAGGTTGGATGCTGCGCCTAATGTTGGTCCCAGACTTCTCCACGAAGGTGTTCCTCTAAGAAAGGATACCTTAGCTACTCTTTTGGATCCTAAATTTACAATAAATCTGGACATGAACAGCACAAGTCTTATTGCAATCCGGGTTGGAAAAGACACTCTGCATCTCCTATTTCAAGATGGCAACCCTGAATCTCGGGTTTGTCGCTCTATCCTCAATGAGGCAATTCTCACTGGAGAAGAGACCTTCTCCTTCAGTATCAGCAGTTTCAACCCTGCACCCAAGCGATTGAAAAAGTTCCTCTATGACTCAATCCCGGATACTGAAACCTTGGAAGAGCTTCCTATCTCAAATTTTGAAGCCTCGCCGGAGAAGCTTCTGGATATTAGACCCCTAGCTTGGTTGATGATGTTGAATAGCTTGTCGTCTTTTATTTTTGGAGTTGTATCAGCGTGGGAGTCGACGTAGAGTGATTGAACTAGTCAACGAGAATCCAGCTAGACAGGAAGCGTTTACTTGTTTTATAGCGTTCCGTTTAACGCAAAAGTTACCTCTGAAGTCACATTGTCTTTTACTGGGGTGTATTCTCTGCCTATGAGGGGAGAAATAATAGGATAAAAAGGAAAGGAAAGCCGCCTCATCACTTAAAAACTAAGGAGATCGGTTTGCTCAACTACCTATACACCATCCTCCAACTCGCCAATGTTCATCATATGTCTATCAGGCTGAACCAGTGCCAGGCATCCTCTCCCGATCTATCGTTTACATGTTATGCTCATCGCCCATATTATAGGTCCTTGCCTCATCGTTATCGACAAAGGCCTAGCTCAGGGGGTCAGTATCCTGGAAAAGGAGCGGGGGCAGGTCTGCGGGCTCGGCTTCATCCCGGCTGGCGGTGTAAGACGAGAAGCTCGAATGCATCTTGAGGTCTGATGTCACGTCCGTTGAGACGCTAGACTCCAGAAGCTGACTGAACCGTTCCACATGGCGTAGCTGTCCAGCTTTCGAGACATCACCCTCGACGATGACGATGTGGTACGGACCATTACTCGGACACGATTTCTCAAATTCGACCGCTTGCCCTTATACATGTCTCTACTATCTGAGAAGGCAGATGTCGACTACCGGTGATACTAGGCTCCGGAGGCGATGAGGAGTCCAGCCTTCTGCTTGTTGGCGACAATAGACCCTTCTACAGAGCCGGTCGAGTTCCTTCAAGTGAAGAGGTTACTCGCATGTTCCTCTGCTGTGACAGACCTTATTAATGGGCATGAGCTACCTAGCCGTCAATCCGTACTCTCCGTCGTACATCTTGTGGCTTTCCAGGACAGAGACCCCCTCGATAACGTGGGCAATTTGCCACCCCATAATATACACTAAAGGTCCGGGTGAAAAGCCATCTCATCATACGAAAGCGCATTATTTACCGTCATGTATGCAAAATTTCATTCCAATCCTCGCTCAGGGTGGTTGTACATGCAACGTGTCGCCAGCGAGAAGCACGCGAACGCCTCGAGGCCGAGCCGGAGACGCGACGATGAGTTCCGAACACGCCACCTCAATCAACACGGTGAATTCTGGCCTGACAAGCACACATGGTTTTCTTCAATAAATGAATACGCCGGCACCTCTGATTTATCAGCAATGGAGGGGAGCGATGTGCAACAACCCGTCCAGCCTTAACACGAATCCTGCTGCACACCTAACCTTGATGAATATCCGCTGTCAAGTTCTGTCTGTATAATCCATAATATCTAGTCAAGGGTTTCTTACGAAAGTCTAGGGTCGTAATAAAAATACAGTCTAAGACGCCGCTAATACTCTCGTCCTTATGACCGGAGCTTGACGAGACTCCTCTCAGTCCTCATGACAAAATGACACGCTTCGCCTTGATAGCTCTAGCACCGCCTTCCTCCGTGGTAGGTTTGCGTTTTAGATATATTACATTTATTTTTGTTCAATTATTGCCATTCTATCTACTTAGGCAAGCTTCTGTTGGTCCTAACAATTTAGAGATACGCATCTCACGATACCATCATCTCAAGAGCATAATAAAAATTAGGTAGCGGGGATCTACTAGGCCATCTCAACTCAGCCGGGTACATAAAACTTGGTCGTTCGCTCAATTCTTTCCTTCACAACATCTGAATCCTCGCCTCCGAGCACGGCAGCCTCTCCCCAGGCCTCGCTACACTTGGTCAAGTAGGTCTTTGTCTCGTCTTGACCGAACCACTCAGGTCCGACCTTGACGCCCTTGAGATGATACGCCAGTCCAGCAAACGACATCTCCCAACCGACACCTCCTGCTCCAGCGCCATACTCTTCCCAATGCTTGTTGACGGGCGCTGTGTGCGATAGCTTGAGGCGAGACTGGGCCTCGTTGACTTCGCTGATGCAGACCTCGACCCAGCTGGTGCTGCCACCAAACTCCCAAGAGACGCGAAAGTTTGAAGGTGGGACACACTTCTCGATAGTTCCGCTGGCGTTGTTTTCGACCTGGAAGCGACCGTTGACGGAGAAATCACCCGAAACGGGAGAGAAGAACTGCTTGATCTTGTCTGGCTTCGTGCAGGTTTCCCACAGTGTCGGCACATCAATGTCGAAAGTCTGGCTGATGGTGATGATGCGACCTTCATCTCCAGATTCGAGAGCAGTCTTTTCGACGGTTCTCGAGACGGATGCCAGTTGCTGATTGAGGTCCATGGTGATGTTGATGTTGGTCTTTGAAGCGGGTCACGGTGATTCACGATGGTGATGTTTGTGAAGGAGGCACGATGCGGGGCAGCGTGAAGAATAGTGAACACACTTCTTATATGATTAGGCAAAGTGGCTGAAACACAAGTAGTCTACCTAAACATCACCGTACATAATATGTAACTGATAGATAGCCAGCCTGGAAAGAAAACACGCTTCAATTCTAACAAAACAAATCTATGCATCTAGGTCTAGTAGTCTATACCCTCAAAACACTCAATGCAACCCGCTCTCCCCAGTCTCAGCCATGTGCTTTTGACACTTGAGCATAATGTTGAGCTGATCGCTCACGTCCTGGAGCCGGCCCAGGACCTTTTGGTTACCATCGGTGAAGCTGAGGATCGAGTACGGAACACCGGTGTCGTCGCAGAACTCGCGGATCATGAACTGCACCTTGCGGAGGTTGTGTCGAGGCACGCGGGGAAGAGGTGGTGCACGGCTTGGAACTGGAGACCGCCGTGGATGAAGTCGAGCCAGGCTGGGCAGTCGACGTCCATGGTTGTTCGGAGTTGGCGCTGGGCGAATGACTCGCTCTCGCCGAGGTCGATTGTCGACATTCCCCAGTGAGATAGAGTGATTTGCACATGTAGCGGCATGGTAACAATGTGTGAGACGAGAACAAAGACGACGCGGGTAGTCCAGTCGGGAAGTGCACGCCAGAGAAGACAGTATCCGAACAAGAACCAGTAACAAGCCATGAAAGTGATCTCGGTAGGTCGAATCCACCAGGCCCTGCTCTTGCCGAGGGAAGATGACTTTTCCGACAGGACGTGCAGCCAAGAGAGGAGGTACAGGTTGAAGCGGGCGATGCCCATGACGGGATAATAAGTGAAACGTTGGTAGGGAACGAGAAAGTCGGCGGCGGCATCCCAGACAAAAGTAAAGTTGTAGTAAGTCGAACGAAGGGACTTGAAGAAAGAGGGGCAAGTAGCAAAGAGAGGAACGTTTTGGATATCGGGATCGTGTTCCTGTCTTTGTCAGTACAAGTCGAGCCTCAATGGTGATGTTGACTTACAGGCTGGTTGGTGACAAGATGGTGAACATTGTGGCTGCTCTTCCACCATCCGATAGAAAGACCACAGCAAAAGTCGGCGATAAACATGCCAATCAAGGTGTCCGTCACAAAGTTGGAAGTAATAGCCAGATGGCCAGCGTCGTGGGCAGTAAACATGATTTGGTGCTGCAACAATTAGCAAGTCAGACCACACAAGTTGAGATAGCGACCACATACCCAGAACAAGCCGAGAAACACGGCCGACGTGATATACCACTGGTGATAAAACGTCACGGCAAACAGCGTAAACAAGGTCGTGTACCGGAGCATCTCCTTGCCGTACTCAGTGTACGGACAGTTGTAGAGCCCCTCATCGTGGATCCTCTGGTGAAGGCGCTGATACTTGCGAGCGATATCCCTCTGAACCTCAGGGTTAACAGAAGGATACGTAGCAGAATCCCGCTCAATCTCGCGGGAGATGGCAGCATTGGCCACCCTCAATGTAGCAGAGTGCTTAATAGCCTTGGCCGAAGGCTTCCGGGCCATCCGGTGGTGAAGCCCACAGTCCTTGTGCACAGCATCATCACCACAGCTGCAAATCGACGACGCAGAGCTCACGCTGTCGTCCACACTCTCATCTGTATCCGAAGCACATGACGCAACGCTTGAGTCTGACAGCAGCTGGTCTGCCTCTCTGCGAAAGATGCCGCCTCTTATTGGTGGTGTGCGGTTGACCCAAGACCCTTGCTTCCGGCCGATCCGATAGGGTCTCATGGACCTTAGAGTCGCTTCCGAGTGATAACTATTCCGGAAATCGTTAGGAATCTTAGAATAGAAAGCCTCCCCGCATAGGGAAATAAAAATAAAAATGTTGTCCCAGGTTTTCGGAAACGATTACAACAGTCCAATCAGGTGTCGTTCGTTTCAACCTCAACTTCAGCCTCACAACACCGAGTTTATCACAACGTACGCTTTGATCTCGTCCGTGGCATCTCTCCCCACCATGTGAAGAATAGCCAGTCGTCCTCCAGGGTGCTTGTCCATCCAGCCGTCAAGCTTCAAGACCATATCCTCGTATATGACAATAGTGTGTCCGTCGGCGATCATGCCCTCGACCGCGCGGGCGGTCAAGATCTGGTCACGACCCATTATCGCAGACTATATCGCAGTTCGACTCGTGTTTCGCGGGTAATATTCGACCGAAGGAATGAATTCGATTGTAATGTAATTCGGAAAAAAAAGGTCGATGTCGAAATGAAGGGGACAAAAGGAGTGTCTTGTCTAGGTCGCACAAACTGAGCACAAATCGGGACAGAGCTCACCAGAACATGGACACCAAAGTAGCTGGCCCTCCCACGATATGTATCCCTCTTTCTCTGAGCCATTTGCCCCCGTCCAGGGGGGGCTTAGTGTGCCATGGCTCAAGAACGGCGCAGCTCGCAACCAAGTCGAACCCCCAAGCCAATCGACTCTCCACCTCGAACGATGGCGCGTCACGTCTCGACTTTGCCCACCGGGGGCAAATCTCTTTCAGGGAGATGAGCATCGTCGTGTCCCTCCCGTCTTTTGCCCCCTTTCCCGATGGAGAAGGAGCATGAGGGCGTACAGCTAGCAAAAAAGACCGACGGACCCTCGTTTAGAGACAGGCTGGGGCAGGCAGACCAGGCTACGCCCAGACCACACTCAATTGGCAGAGGGACAGCAGAGAACTGGCAACTGGCTCCACGTGGAGAAACAGACAGGACCCTGAAACGAGACGGCGGGTGGATTGCCTCCAGCAGGTCTAGACCGGCAGTGGCTTGTGGGCGGGCTGCAAGTCTATCGACAGGACGGCGAGCTAAGGCTAGCCATCCGACAGGCGTCGTTGGCTGGTGTAGTAGCCAAGACTCTCCCCAGACGGCGCAGTAGAAGGGGGGTTTCTAGAAGGAGAGCTTAAAGCGATATGACTCTCCGTGTGTGTGTCCTCCTGCCCTCTCTATCTGTCCTTGTGTCTTTTCTCAGTGTCATGGGCGATTCAGTTGTGGATCAGAGTCTAGTCTCACTAAGCGGCGAAGCTCTCTCGCCGAGCCGAAGCTGACGACGGCCCTGCATACGCGTACGTGCATTATCCGTGTATAATAAGCTTCCCCGTAGGAGGAGGGAGTGAATGCGAGATGCGAGATTTGCGAGAAGAGTACGAAAATCCGTCGGACAAGAACGAAACTGCGCCCCCTTGGGAACGACGCACCAACGGAACGGAGCCAACCCCCTTGCTCGGAGCTTCAAGTCTAGCCCCCGGGGTTCTCTTAGCGCGGTGCGCGTACCCCAGTGGTCACCGAGCTTGTTGGATTGGCCTTGTCAAACCTGTGTTGTACGCGTGTTCCAGATTTTCCAGAATAGGGGGTGCGGGTGCGGGTGCGGGTGCGGTCCCAACAGATCTCAACTGAATCTCGGCGGTTACATGACTTGCGCAGAGCCGAAATGTCTAACAGGTTACGTACATAGGGGTTTTATTCTAAATCAAGATATGATTCCTCCTGTGTCCATCAGCCCAGCTAACTGGTCAGGTCGCCAGTCGAACCATGCTGCCGCGCCATTCCATCAAATCTCTTGGTACCTGCGCCGTGCCTCTCTGTGGTCTTGGCCGTCCGTGTCTAGCACAAAAGCTAAGCTTCCGGGCGCATACTCCAAAGTGACATGCGCGCATTTTGATCAATCTGAGTGGTGCCATTCCCATCCCATGGCGTTTATTCCCTCGCCATCATTTCTTCTTTGAGAGGAGGAAACAGGAAATGGATGGACGCCACCAGAGATTGCCTTTTTCCCTTGAAGATTTCCTTGTTTTTACAGTAGAGGGTGTGGTGCCCTGCGTCATAGCGCCCCCCACGCCAATTACCTTATGTCAACCCTAGTCGGCGAGTCAAGATTGCGACGGCTTCTTACTTGTGTAGACCGAGGCTCAATATTGGGTAGTGGCATGGGATATTCCGTGTTTGTCTTGTGTCATTTGCTCGAGCGTGTCTCAATTTATCTCAATTGTATCACGAATGAAGCTATTCATTGACGACAAAGTCATTATCGAATGCAACATGGCGTCCAATTATTGCGTGCTCTGAATGCCATTAAACCCCGCCACTATCTAAACAAATCCAGCAATAAACTCACATCTACAAACCTCCTGTGAAATGCCTCATCGCGACTTCACCTCTCTCCCAATCCTCGACCTCTCCCTAAGCGAAAATGCCATCCGGACAAGCCTCCGCGTCGCCCTGACCGACGTCGGCTTCCTCTACGTGTCCAACCACGGAGTGCCCCAATCCGTCATTGACAATCTCGTACACGTCCTCCCCAAACTGTTTGCCCTCCCGGAGCGCGCTAAACGAGAAATCGCACTTGAGAACTCGCCTCATTTCCTCGGTTACAGCGCCGCTGGGACCGAGACGACGGCCGGCAGATGCGATCAGCGTGAGCAGGTTGAGCTGGCTACCGAGCTCACCAAGGCTCCAGAGGGTTCGCCTTTGTACGATGGCTTGCGTGGTCCGAACCAAGTTGGTCGCGTCAATCGTATCCAATGATTCAAGCACTGATTGAATAGTGGCCGTCCGATTTGCCAGAGCTGCGACCAGTGGTAGAGCGCTACATTGAGGAATTGACCAAGCTAGGCGAGAGGTTCTTGCGGCTAGTCGCAAAAGCCCTTGATCTCCCAGATGAGATATTCTTCTCCTATCTCTCAGATCAACACCGTCTCAAACTCGTCCACTACCCAGCTTCCGACGGACAAAACACCCAAGGCGTCGGTCCCCACAAGGACTCATCTGGATGGTGGACATTCCTCCTGCAAGCATCACCAGATGTCAAAGGCCTCCAAGTCCTCAACAAAGCCGGTGACTGGATCGAAGCACCCGCAATACCAGGAACATTCGTAGTAAATATCGGCCAAGCATTTGAAGTCGTAACAAACGGCGTCTGCAAAGCGACAACGCACCGCGTCCTCTCAAGTTCGAGCGAGCGCTTCAGCGTGCCCTTTTTCCAAGGCGTGCGACGCAGTCTCACGAGAGACGAGGCGTTGAACTCGCTGGCGGAGCATTTCTCGAGGTTTGGAACCGGTGATGAGTCGGGAGAGGGTCGGTCGATTGACGCGCCATTTGTCACGGGCAAGTATGATACTTGGGGTGAGACGCAGCTGAGGACCAAGATTCGGAGTCATCGTGAGAATGGGCGCAAGTTTTATGCCGAGGTTTACGACAAGTATGTTACTGATTCGTAGTGGTATCTTCAATTGTCGTGAACATGCATTGTTGTCGCGTTATTCGCATTCGACGCGTTGGTTGAACAAGTTCATCTCATCGTGATCTAACAATCACCATCGAATGGGTGAATGGTCCAGCAGATGCTCAAATGTCTTCAAGATGATCACTGTCGTCAACCATCCAGTGGGAGCGTCCATGTAAGCCTCCGCAGACAACAACAAAATGTGGCCGAAAACTGTCCGCCCAAGTATAAATGCTCCGAAACAAGACCACGCGCCCAAGTTCACCCAAGCATCATCTTGAACCTCAGCATCCAATATGGCTCTCGAATTACCTCGACGCGAATCATTCGTAGCCCGTAGCGGCAACTCATACTCTTACGTCCACATCCAGCCAACGTCTCGAAACACCACGCTCCTCCTACTCCATGGCTTTCCATCCACCCTCAGCGACTGGATCCATCAGATCCGCCATTTCTCATCAAAAGGATACGGGATATTGGCTCCCGACTTGCTTGGATACGGCAACAGCAGCAAACCGACCGATGTCCACCAATACCGTCTGAAAGCGATGGGAGACGAGTTGATTGAGCTGCTCGACCACCTAAACCTGCCAAAGGTCGTCGGCATTGGCCACGATTTTGGCGCCACACTGCTATCACGCATAGCAGCGTATCATCCAGACCGCTGGTCCTCCCTCGTCTTTCTCGTCGTTGGACCTCCCAAGCTGGGGACGCCGTTTGACGTTGACATGATCAACAAGATGACCAAGGAATTCCTGGGGTTTGAGATGCTTGGATATATCCCATGGATAGCCGACTCAGCTACATCTTCAACCTTGGAAAATCATGCTGAAGCTGCAATGAGCCTCATCTTCTGTCGCGACCGACAGGCATGGGACGAGTGGTTCCATCCCCTCGGCATGATGAAGCAATTCGTCACCGAAGACCGCAGACTCACGATCGGACCATGGTACACCGAAGAGCTCCAAAAAGAGCATCTCAAAGCCTTTGGGGTGTCGGATGGATACAAGGGCGCATCGAGGTGGTATCGCATGTGGGTGGACAATCTCTTCGCACCAGACGAGAAAGGCTTTGACGACTTCCAAATCTCCCAGCCTGCGCTCTTTGTAGTTCCTCAAGAGCCTGAACAATCGATGCTCCAGCAGCAGCAGATGCTCGCATCATGGGCTCCCAAGTTGCAGACTGTCAAGTTGGACGCTGGACACTGGATACACCTGGAGCGACCAGAAGAAACCAACACGGCCATCCAAAAGTTCCTGGAGGCAGAATAGACTACTCAGCTCGTAGCCAATCGAACGTATCCAACAGATCAAAGTTGAAGTCAAGCTGCATCGGAAACTCCCAATCAAGCGTCTCCAGAGCTCCTCCACCCGCGATGGGGGCGTTGAGATTATGGTCCAGAACACCTTGGATGACGGCCTTGCAGTCGGCGCA
Source organism: Fusarium solani (assembly GCF_023522795.1). Lineage (NCBI taxonomy): Eukaryota > Fungi > Ascomycota > Sordariomycetes > Hypocreales > Nectriaceae > Fusarium > Fusarium solani. The sequence goes on from NW_027072157.1 coordinate 276,025, forward strand.
GAGATCAGCGTTTGGAGCCGGAGGTCTGACCCAGTCGAGGAACCCGATGAGAAGGCTGAGTTTCTGTATTATCGCTGACCGGCTCAATTTGGGACAGTCTGGATGTGTGCCGTGAAATGTCGGACGAAGGAGCTCAAGGCAGAGGATGCCTCCTCCGGGGGCAGCGTAAGCCATTAACTAGATAACCAGTCAGCTTAGTCCAATACTGAAAGGACATGACCCACCAGCCATTCAAAGTCCCGTCTGACACCAGCAAACCGATCCTGATGCGTCCAAAACACGAGGGTAAGCGTCACCATCTCGAAGCTGATGACGAGCAACCGGCTATCATCCACACGTCCAAGGCGCAACAGTAATCGTTCCGCAAAGAAGAGGTTCTGAAGATGCTCCAGCCGAACAAGAATCCTCGCGTAGATAATCTCTATATCGGCATCTGGGTCGCTGAGATCCTCGGTGCGGTAGATGAGGGATTGTGGAAATTGGTCTACGGTTCTCTCGGCTCGGGCTTTCACCTCGCTATTCTTGTCAGCAAGTTCATAGCATCCAATGTTGAAAACTTACAGAAGACTGGTGATAGACACATTGGAGCTATTCTCAAGCGCAATCTCCAGCATCTCATCCTTGATAACAGCAATCTGCACACGAGCCCGCGTGAGAGTAGCAGAGTGCAACTCGCCATTTCTATTCCACCCATGCTCATCCAACGCCTGCACCGCACGCGTCAAAGTTTCCTGATCAGCAAGTAACTCTTCGTCTCGTATATCCAGAGGGAGGGGGGTCGAAAAGTAGCGACGGCCGAGGAGAGGTGGACGTCCTGTGAATGAAACCATGACCTTGTCGATTGTAAAGACGCGGGCAGCTATTCGGCGTTTATTCTCTGTGCTCAACGTCGGAACGTAATTTGGGTTGTCAAATCCTGCGTGTAGTCCCAGAAACGTCATCAGGGAGACGGTATCTGCGTGATATCGCCAACACAACAGACCTGTCGAGGTTAGCATCACCCTACTCAGCGTAAAGTAAACATACCCGCATCTCCTGTGATCAGAGACTCGATCGTTGCTCTCCGATAACAAAGGTAAAGCAAAACATCATTCCCCGTGGTAAAATTCCTCGTAAGTTCAATGCAATACCCCAAACACGACACGATGTTCTGCGGATTTGACCCAGGAGACCCATCCCAGTACGTCCAGATCAACCCGAGTGATTCCCAACGAATATTCGAGCCCGAGAACTGATCCATCCACTCAGCGCCGCCAATGTGCTCATCATGGACAGGCCGGGCCGTGTTGTTGCAGATGGCGAGACCCATCTCTTCGAGCCGCAGGTCATCTCGACTGCTGAGATGTTCGCCCCAGCACTCGTGGAGCGCCTCGATGGTCCTCTTCACACAAGTGATGATCCAGTCATCAGCCCGACAATGCAGGCGATGACCCAAGACATCATCACTCGGCTTCGGGAGGTTTCTGAGAACAATGAGACACATCTCCTTCAAAGGAAACGGCATCTCAATCAAACATGCCCTCACCCTCGGCACCCTCCTAACCCCAGCCTCAACCTCAACAGGCGGTCCATGGACAAGACTCAAGCTATTACGCGTCTCCTCAAACACGGCATTGTGACTGGTGAAGCCGAGATACCCAGGCGCAGACGGCGACGGTGTTGTAGAGGAACTCGAGCGAGGTCGGAGGCGCTGCCTCTTCGCTGTCCTTGGCTCGGTGACGGTGTAGACGCATGTTTCTTTCCTCTTCCTGCACCGCGAGCAGGTGGGCTGATCGTGATCGCACGCAACTTTGCGTGCGCGACAAGGGTCGCAAGCTTGAGGGCGTCCATTAAGACGACGAAGCAAGGGCGTATCCTCCATTTCAAGCCGAAGTGTTGATGATAAATCTCGGTCTCGGCTTGACTTCTCTCGGTATGAACACCTCTCGGCTTGACAAAACTCGGCTTCGGCTTCGGCTTGGACTCTATTCGGCTTCGGTTAGCCCCAGAGCGCAGTCGATAACCCCACTTGGTAGCTCGGCTTACAGGGGTTCGCAGCACCCATTAACCTCTGTGAGCCTCGCCGAAGGCCAGGGTGCGTCACACCGGGCAGCGTTAGTTTCTGTAGACGCTGCCGAGCTGACAAGATGTGATGGGATGGGATCATGAGAAGGGCGCACACGTCGTGGAGTGGGTGAGTCAATGGGGCTCTGCAGGATTACAAATGTGAGGCAGGGCTGAAAGTACAAATAGACGTGAATGCCTCGCCAGATGCCAGAGATTTGAGTCCAAGACATCAATACAATACAATTCAGTACACTCTACAGAGTACAAGCATCCCACATACACACATTCACCATGTCGCATCAACTCTCCTCCGAGTCTTACACCACGGCCAACGTCTCCGAGACAACACTCGTTGACACATCCAAGCCCACAACAAGTACCAAGCCAAGTCAGTCCCCATCGCATCCTCATCTCCATCTCCATCTAACACACAAAAGACCTTGAGAAGCCAGCCCCAAAGCGAAGTCTCAAGGAAAAGCTCAAGATGAAGCTCGATGGATCCGTAGATCCCACAAAGAAGCCCACCGATCCTTACAAGTCATGGGAGGCTCGGGCAGGTCAGTAATCACTAAACAAACTCATGTGGGCCAGAAAGCTAATTCTATCCAGTAGCACTCCTATGAAGGATCAAAAAGTGTGGTGGAAGCGTGAATTTTTAGGAATGGTTGGACTTTTTTTTTGGCTGACGCGTTTATACCGAGTTTCGGAGCAAATACCCCTAGTAATTGAACTTGAAGTTTGAACTTGATTGGCAATGGATGGTCCCTGTGAACGGATGCTTACGACTTCGTCGTAAACGTCAGCCTTACGAGCCTGTGATGGATCGTCAAGAGGCTCTTTGTTCGTCGATCAAGATGTTGTAAGCGGGCATTCACTCATACCGTGAACTGATATGTGAGCGCTGCGCCATCAAGCTTTGCCTAGGCAGATCCTCAACCCCTCCCGTATTGCAACACCTTGACCTCAAGTTCAATGCTAGTTTAGCTCTTACGATAGAGAGAGCGATCCTAAATATCCTTTGCTTTGCTTAGTAACATGCCGATGCCGGGTTGGACGGTACATCGCTGATTCGGGTAAGCATTCATGAGGCTGTGGGTCCTCGGTGCTCGGCGTGCTCGGTATAGATGGCAGGTTGCAATGTCATGATAGTAGGGACGCAGATTGAAGAGCGTGTCGCAAAAGAACCCATTGAAGATTATATACTACTTCAGAATATTGCGGCAGCTCGTGGTTGCTATTCACTTATAACCATCTTCGCCGTTGACTCAATGTGATACTACAGGGTAGCCCCAACTACCAAAGCAACACAACAAACTTGACCACTTCTCGATGACATGAAACGTCCAAAATAGCTTGATTTATAAGATATGTATTATTATAATTAGCATATTATGCAATTTGAGTAAACTCCAACCTAACTTTTGTTACCCCGTCACGATAGTCTCACCACACTCACAACTTCAACACCACCTTTCCCCTCTTATCCATCCTCCCACTGGCCTTCTCATACGCCTCCCTCACCTCAGCAAGAGGAAAAGTCTCTGCCAAAAAAGGTCGCACATACCCCACCTCCAACGCCTTTGCAAGTTTGCCCAATTGGTGCCCAGAAGGCTCAACGATGAAAAACACAGCCTTGACGTGCTCCTTTCCAGCCGGTGGCGTCTTGGCAAAATTGAAGCTGCTCGAGTCCACAGAGATGAGACTCCCAGCGTCTGTCACGAGATCCCAAGCTTGAGCCAGTGGTTTCCCGCCGACGGTGTCGATAACAATGTCGAAAGAGCGCTTGACGATGCTCAATTCGTTGTACTCGACAACCTCGTGTGCTCCTAGCGACCGAAGAAACTCGTCGTTTCGCTCCGTAGAACTCGACGCGGCGACGACCTGTAGGCCAGCATAGACGGCAAGCTGGACAATGTATGAACCAACTGCGCCCGACGATCCCGTCACGAGTAGGGTCCGCCCAGTCGATATCTTTGCAGCCGCGTCAAAGTCTGGCTCCGGCACGCCCGCTTGAACAAACAAAGCCTGCCACGCCGTCAACGCACTAAGAGGAACCGTGACGCTCTCAGCCCAAGACAAGTTCTTCGGCTTCAAAGCCAACTCGTCCTCTTCCGCCATCGCATACTCAGCCCAGGTCGAACCTCTCTTGGTGCTAACCATAGCATACACCTCATCTCCAGGCTTGAACCTCCCCTCCTCATAAACCTTCTCAACAACACCGGAGAAATCGTACCCGGGAATCCGAAGCTCATGATGGTATGACTCAGGCCAGGTCAGCTCGTCGCGAGTCACGGTCGTAGCATGGACGCGAACGAGGACCTGCCCAGGCTTCAAATCGGGAACGGGAACATCTCGTTCAAGCACCAGCGCAGATGAAGGCGCCGGGTTGCTCGCAGAGTAGGGCTCTTGACCCTTAGAAGACTGGATCCTCACGGCTCGCATGATGACGTTTTGTTTTGCATCTGATAAGATCATCTCTCGTGAGCGATTTTCCCAGCCCCCATCTTTTTACTAACAACCATCCAATCGATTCCCTCAAACAGCGTCTGTGTAACAAAGTTCAGGCCCTTTTTAAGGGTCCCACGAGTTCGAGTCCGGTCCCGGCATTTACCATCCACAAAATCCTCCGTAGACCCCCACACCCGGTGAACTTGGATCTTGGTGTGTGGAGTCGTGGCATCCCACGGCCTCGGTCACGGCTTGCTTTTTTGGTGGGCTTGGCAGTCGGAGATGGGGACAAGACACGGGAATAGAGGTGATTATTGAAGGTGATTATTGAAGTTGGTACTCGAGATATACTCTTGATGAAGGTCAGCCTGGTAAACACTACTCGAGTTATCTCACCACCAACTCCTCTTTATCAGTCCCTATAGCTCAGCGTCCTCGGCGCCGCACCTCACTGCCCTTTTCGACCTTCTCCCTCGGTAGCTCCCCGCGCGAAGCCTCCACACCACCACAGCCTTCACAGCAATGATAGGCACGTGTGATGGCTCTACCCACCCTTGAGGGGCTCTCCTGCATGGCGCAAACCAACCCGGGCCGCTGCCGGAGAGGCCAAACAGCAAACATACGATCCCGAGTACAAGTAGCTGAAGCTCTGCTCTCACTCAAGCTGTCGTAATCTCACCTCCTGTAGCAGCACCTTCACCATGGCGTCCCTCTTCATCAATGGCAGCATCCTCACCAGGTCCGAGGCCAGCCTCGCCGACCAGCCGACGTTTGCCGAGAGCATGTTTGTAAAAGACGGCATCATCCAAGCCATCGGCACAAAAGAGGAGCTGTCAGCCAAGTTCAGCGGCCCTGACGTGGCAGTCCAGGACCTCGCGGGGAGGACCATCCTCCCAGGCTTCATCGACGGCCACATGCACCTGCTGCTGCTCGGCCAGTCTCTGCGCAAGGTCGGACTCGAGCACTGTAAGAACCTTGACGACATCCTCAACACTTTGCGAGACTATGCCAAGTCGAACCCGGATGTGCCAAGGATCATGGCCAAGGGGTGGATGCACTCCATGACTCCCGACGGCGTCACGGCCAAACTGCTCGATGAGATTGACTCGCGGCCTATCTACGTCGACACAAAGGACATGCACTCGACGTGGTGCAACTCGGCGGGTTTGGAAGAGATGAAGGTGGCCGACATGGCTGATCCCCCAGGCGGCATCATCGAGAGAGACGAGCAGGGCAGACCATCAGGAGTGTTGAGCGAAGGCTCAGTGCTATCCATTGTATGGCCTCACCAGGCTTCAGTGGCCACAAATGAGGACCGCATCGAGTGCATGCTCGCAGCCTTTGAAGCCTACAACTCTTCTGGATACACAGGTCTCATCGAGATGGCCATGGACGAGGCAGCCTGGGAATCCCTCACCGAGCTCAAGACCCGTCATCCAGAAGTCTCGATGCGCATCACGGCGTACTGGATCATCAAGCCCGCCGACACAGCAGAGGAGCGAGCCCGCCAAGTCGACCGAGCCATCGAGCTAGCGGCCAAGTACAACAAGGAGAAGTCTCCAGATCTGCGCATCGCGGGTATCAAGGTCATCTGCGACGGCATCATCGATGCCTGCACATCCTTCCTCTCAGAGCCGTACGCCACGGCCCCATCACCACCCCCCATCTGGACCCGGGAGGACCTCGACCCCGTGGTGAAGAAGGCCGCAGAGGCAGGTCTCCAGATCGCCCTGCACGCCATCGGAGACGCAGCAATCACCATGGCGGTAGACATGCTCGAAAAGTACGGCAAGGCTGGCGGCAGACACAGGATCGAGCATCTCGAGGTAGCATCCCCTGAAGACGCAAAGCGTCTCGGCAAGCTGGGCCTCACAGCTTCCATCCAGCCTGTCCACGCCGACCCAGCCATCCTCCGCGCCTGGCCTCGTCTCATCGGAGACCGCTGCAAGCGAGCCTTTGCGTACCGCGAGTTCGCAGACTCTGGAGCTCTCCTAGCCCTAGGCAGCGATAGCCCAACAGCACCGTGGAATCCCCTTCACAACATCTACGTCGCCACAACCCGTCGATCGGCGAGGGAGCCCGAGTGCGAGGAGGTAGTCAACGAGAACTTCCGTCTAGGAGTCTGCGAGGCGGTGGTGGCTGGTTCAGCGGGAGCGGCAAAGAGTGTATTCCAGGATGATCGTGTAGGAAGCCTCGAGGTGGGTAAGATCGCCGACATCATCGTGGTGGACATGCAGTGGGAGGCAACTCAACTGCTCAAGGCCGAGGTCAAGGAGACTTGGTTCGGAGGAAAGAAGGTCTGGAGTTCGAGAGTATAGAGGAGTTTGAGTGTTGTTGCTGTTGTTGTGAGTATAGAGTTGAGTTGAAGCGAGGTGTTTGGTTGGGGGTTGGTTGGTGAAGGTTAGCAATATCCCTAAATTCAAGGGGGAATACAAAACTATCCCAAACGATGCCCGTCTGTATCCCAAGTGATTCCCGTGTCTATCCATCTCAAGCCGTGTTAATCCATTCTCATCAAGCATCATCAGCCTCTTCCATCACCATCATCAACTTTCGGAATCTACCTCAACATCCGATCAGCTGCCAAGAAACGCCAAACTCAGCATCATCTGATACAGAGATAGCCTATTCAGAGGCATCATTTGCCAGACCATCTCCTAGTTCGACCTTTATCACCGTTCTAGATACGTCTTATTCCCATCTCCATATCTCATCTTCGCACCTTGATCTGGAGTCCGGGACTTAGCAGTATGCCGGAGCCAAGCCCACCCCCCTGCTCCTCGACGAACTCCCAAGATACGACGGTACTTACCCCCCGCTATCTCTCACCCCCTCGTCTTATCCCCAAGTTAGCGGTATCTCTTCAACTCCACTACCCGGCTGCTATCAGTGGACCTCTCACCCATGCCCTTCCCCGGATTAAGCTTCGTTTCTGGGGTGGTTTGAACTCGTCCCCTCATCATGGGTCCCGTTGAGCACAAAAAGGGCGGCTCCTCGCCGTTCCTTTGCCATTGAGAAGACAGGCAACTCATCCAACTCCTCAATCAACCTCCTCAGTAGACAACTTCAGCCATGACCGACACAAAGATGCAAGACATCGAGGTCGACAAGAAGCCCGCCATCATCGACAACGATGACGTCGAGGCAGATCTCAAAGCCGGCACCATCTCAGATCTCGACGAAGCAGAAATCTTCCTCCGAGACCATGGAATCGCCCACTCACGTCTCCACGAGCTCATGTCGGATGAGAACGCCCTCAAGAAGCTCCGTCGAAAGGTCGACTGGACCCTGATGCCTCTGCTCTGTGGCACCTACCTCCTCCAGTACATCGACAAGCAGGCTCTTGGCTACTCTGCCGTCTTTGACCTGTTCACTTCTACCGGCATGAACAGCGACCAGTACAGCTGGATGGCTTCCATCTTCTACTTTGCCTACCTCCTCGCAGAGTGGCCAGCCTCGTACCTCGCCCAGCGTCTCCCCACCGGCACGGTGGTCAGTTCCTTCGTCATCACCTGGGGCACCATCCTCTGCCTCACAGCAGCCTGCCAAAACTTTGCCGGCCTCGCAGTCTGCCGCTTCCTCCTCGGTACCTTTGAAGCCGTCATTACCCCTGCTTTCATGCTCATCGTCTCCCAATGGTTCCGCGGCGAATCTCAGCCTTCGCGAGCAGGCCTCTTCTACTGCTTCAACGGCGTGGGCAGCATGTTTGGCGGCATCCTCTTCTACGGCGTTGGCCAAGCAAAGGGCTGGGACGTCTGGCGCATCATCTACGTTCTCTGCGGCGGTCTGACCATCTGCTGGGGCATCCTCCTCTTCTTCTTCCTCCCCAACAACATCCTCACGGCCAAGAGGTTCACAGTCGAGGAGCGAGCCATGCTCATCGCCCAGAGCGCGCGTAACCGCACCGGTGTCTTCAACCGCAAGATCAAGTGGAACCAGATCAAGGAAGTTTTCTGTGACTCGCAGATCTGGCTGCTGTTCTTCTTTACTCTCCTCAACGAGGTCATCAACGGTGGTATTGCCAACTTTTCCAAGCTCATCGTCAAGGGCTTCACTAAGGACCCTCTTCTGACTACTGCGTACGGTATTCCCTATGGTGCCTGCATGGTTGTCTTTGACTTTACTGGTCCTTACCTTGCCTCGCGCTTCAAGAATGTCCGAACCATTGTCATGATTGTGTGGTTGATGCCCACTCTTGTTGCTGTGACTCTGTTCTGGCAGCTTCCCCGAACCAACAAGGGAGGTCTTCTTGCTGGCTACTACATTGTGAGTGTACCCAATTGACCTTTGAACGATCCCTTCTAACCGTGATTAGTGCGCTTCGTTCGTCGGTGCTCTTGTTGTCGCCCTTCAAATGCCCGCCTCCAACGTTGGTGGTTACACCAAGCGTACAACTGCCACAGCCTTTGTATTCCTTGTAAGTCCTCAGACTCCCAACATCACACTCTTCAAAAGCTAACAAGCCAAGGCCTACTGTATCGGCAACATCATCGGCCCCCACGGCTTCCTCGGCTCCGAAGCCCCCATCTACCAGACCGGCTGCAAGCTCATCATCGGCTGCGTCGCCGGCCAAGTCCTCATCGCCCTCATCCTCCGCTACGTGCTCATCCGAAGGAACAAGCTCCGTGATGCCCAGGGCCCAGTCATTGAGGATGAGAACGCTGCTCTCCAGGATCTCACAGACTTTGAGAACCCCAACTTCCGATACGCTTATTAGAAGCATCCTATTAGACGCACCTGATAGCTACTAGATACCAATTGACGACATGTCACATCATTTCGTCTCTCCTCGTGATGCTGCTCCTCCCATTAATAACCCATGCTGACTTGTTGGTTACTCTGCTGGCGACATTTAGCGAACAAACCTGGGGAAACCCTCTCCCGAGCAAAACATTTACGTAAAAGAAATCATGGTCTCGTTAAACAAGGTTAGCTGAGTCCGGGGTAAACAAATCCACATCGCAAGGATGGATGGGACCAACAGACGATGCAAAATTCCGGCTCAGCGGAGCGGATGCTGGGGCCAACCTTGCCTTTGACAGATGGTTGATCTGGTAAGATAACATCTTGCCTTGTGGTAAACCCGGGTCTAGGCCTTAGGAGACCATAGCTTCTGGAGTTGAATGTAACTGCAGGTCTAATATCACCGCTCTTAAGTTCCTATCATTGTTTGACAGCTCCAAAAGCTGAATGTTGCCACAATGGCATGTCCATCCTCGTTCTTATCCACGATCTGGTCTGCCGAACGAGACTATCAATACAAGCTATAGCGGTTCCCCTTCAAATCTGTCCAAAGGATAGCCATCAGGACAGGGAAAGCGATTTTCCAAATGATCCAGACAGCGTAATTAGTTGGCACACAGCAGACAAATCATAACTCGGTCTCAGTCAAGCAAGCCTCAATCACTCATGACTCGTAAATACTGATACAAACCCAATGGCTGAACCCGTTCACCCGTTGAAAGTTTTGTATCGGCAACTGCCACAAGACCTCAGAGGCTTACCCATCATCAAGCAACTTCCTAGTCATAGATCCAAGTTTACTCTTCATCCAACACAGATTGGACTCGGCCATCCCGCCAAGGCCATGGCGATCAACCTGCTTCAACTCCACCGTCAACCTTCCGCTCACTAATCCCCAGACCCATCAACCCAAGATAAGAGCCTCCAGGCGCCATCGTGAGCCCCGACAAAGCGGGTTCCCGTTTGTTTGGCATGATGCCGGGAGCTTCCTATCGTTTCCCCGCGGCCATTCGTATGATTCAAGTGGACCGTGAACAGGGGAAGAGTCTCAATCCCCGGGGGTTGATCTGTGCCCGGGCGGTGTTCTCTCCACCGCCCGGAGTCAAGATCAAGAGCCGACATGTACCTCGTTAACAATTTTCTCAAAAGGTGGCTGGGAAATAGAACGGTTTTGGCGAATGAGCATCACGGTAGATGGGTCACACAGCAACTTGAACGGCAAACGTTGAGAATCCGGGGTAAAGCTCGTGGTCAACATGCAAGCCCCTACCGCTTCAAGACCGAATTTCGGAGGATGTGACTTTGTATATAAAAAACTAAACATGCCCATGATGAGATGCCAATGAAAGCGAATGCTATACAAACAAAACCCCTACCCAGTTGGTGATGCAACGACTCGTATGCTCTTCTATCCAGAAACGCCGTGAGAATGCCTAAATCACAATACCGCGCTGTACCCATCCCCGTCTTCCCTTCCACGCCCAGAGAAGAAGTCCAATACCAATCCAGACCGTGACAGTCTCTGCCCAGTATGTCCCAGCATAACATCGCTGTCCGTAGCAGAAGAGATCACCCTCTCCATCTCCGGGTTCATCCCCAGGATGGTTGGCACCATCCTGATACACGGCCGAGTACACGAGGCCCCAGAAAGTTGATCCAAGGGCAGGTAGCATGCCGATGATGCCAAAGTTGGTGGCAAAGTTCTCGACGCCCCAGATGATGGTGACGATCAGGGGCGTGAGACTGAAGATGGCGCCGTAGCCAGCACCAACCATGCCAGAGACGAGCCAGAAACGCTCAGAGTGGTTCTGAACGAATCCCGACGCCAGGACGAGCAGTCCAAACGACAAGACAGCGGCGAAAAATGCCATGAACGCGACGCGAGAGATGGCAAAGCGATCGCTGACCGCCGAACGAGCGTGTCTGACCTGAACATGCTGTGTCTGAGGCGAAGGAGCCAGCAAATCCGTCAGAGTACCGATGAAAATCCTCGCGAGCGTGTTTGTAACACCAAAGATGGAAACATGCGTGGCCGCCGAGGTGTGGTGTCCAAGCCCTTCCGACATTGGTGGCGTCAGAGTGCCGATGATGGTACCCAGATTGTTGATGAAGGCCTCGCCCGGACCTACCATCAACAGGAACGCCAAAGCAAATGGCCACATCGTCCTGTCAGCGAGGAATTGTCGCGTCTCGGTGTTAAGAACCCAGTTCTTCTTCCACTTCTTGTCGTCCTTGGTCGGATCTAGTAATGACGAGTTCTCCAGATCATCGCCCTGTGCACTCACGCCGCCGTAGCTGCTGGCCCTGCCTAGCAGCGCGCTCCCGTCAAGCAGACCGCTCTGTTCCAGCTCCTCGATAGCCTCATCAATAAGGTCCTCCTCGTCCACCACGCGCAGTGTAAACGTCCCCATGATGCCCATAACAAACAGTAGAACCGCGAGGAAAAGGAAGAACCGGAACACGTCCAAGTCTCCCTTGGAGCCATCTGGTCGCGTTTCAGTGAACAGACGACTCCCCGCTTGACTCAGCCACATGGGACTCAACCCAAAGCAAGTAATGGGCGTGGCGAGCGCCAAACCTCTGTATCGACCCTTTCCAAAATTCTTTGCGCAAGACGATACAGCGGCCATGTACAGCGCGCAGGTCGCGATGCCGATGCAGACAAAGGCAAACATCATGAGCGGGAGCGACCAGTCCCATCCGGCCGAGGCCCACCATGGCCGCGGTACTGAAGATCCAGCTTCCTGTACACACCCGCAGCGATGCCGTATCCCCCGCCAAAGAGGACTCCTCCCGTGAGTGCGAGAGGCGCGAGACCAACGCGGTCGCATATGTATCCGACGATCGAGATGGGGAGGTAGAGGGCGAGGGAACCGGCGATGGCGACGGCATTGACCTGGAACTGGGTGTAGTGCAATCGCGATTGCAAGAGCGGCGCATACAGCGAAAATACGACGATGGAGCCGCTGCAGAGAGCGCAAATGTTGGCCGAGATGAAGGAAATCAAGCGAATAGCCTGCTTCGCCTTGCGCATCCGTGTCCGATGGCCGCGCCCGTCGTCTGATTCCGTATCAGAGGCATAACTAGAGCTGCGCGTCGATATCTGGTCGCTATCGCGGGGGCGCGCGACGTCGTCCGAAGCTGGAGGAGGCATCTTGGAGTGTAGGAGGATGCTATCAGTTGGCGGTGATCATGTCGGAGAAGGAAGAGAGCAGGTGACAGGCCAAAGACCCCGTGAGATGTTTCACTGCCCGTGATTGATGAATCACGTCAGTTGGAGGTGCTCCATCGCGATCCAACGTCATGGGGGTCTTTGATGGAGCCCCCACTTGGGTTGACCTCCGATGCCGGGCGGGCCGTTTAAACTCTATCACCAAGGGTGCAGAAGTTTCTACAGGTATGATTCATTCATCAGAGTGTCACCAAAAAAGAATTCTTCCATTAACATTCCGAACCTTATCGGTCTTGCGTCTGTCCGTGTTGACGTGTTATTGATTGTTAACAAGTCGCAACAGAGAGGCCCTCGCGGATGGACTCTCAGGCGCAGGATCATCCTTTATCAAGATCAACGTCTCCGACTTCCAACGGTCTAGCGGCTGAGGCGTATCCAATGAGTCGACATAGTCATCAACCGGCCTCCCCTCTGACGGTGAGTCAGACGGTTCAAACATGACAACGCCTCCGATGGTGGGTACTACCACAAAGTCGTCATCCTGAAATATCCTCGTCCTCGCGGCATGCACCGAGTCTCGAAGTCGGATCGGCGCCCAGCGTGGTTCACCCGAAAAGCCGCTTCCGACAGGATGTATCGTTTGCAGGTGGAGGTCGATGCGCATGTTTCCGTCGGCCGTGGATGCTGCCAGCAGCAAGTCTTCATTCCAGAGGTGTGCATCCACAAACAACAATTCCCTTCCCACAGTCAAATGAGGTTGAGGGCTTCCAATCCAGAGCAGGTCGGGCCGTGAGGATCTGTATTCGTAGTGTTTAAAGGTCTGCGTCAAGACGTTGAAAGAGACAGCACCCCAGTCACCAACTCTTGTCGCCGGCAAGCATCCATAACAGATACCAGGCAATGTTTGAACCTGGTTTTGGCTTCGATAGATGCCCAGAGCAAAAGATCCACAGTTGTCCGACTTTCTACACGCAAACGACAATCCGAGATAGCTCTCTTGATTGCACTCTTTGTTGGCGTGTCGTCTGGGGTTTGGAATGTCTTCCGTCGCCCACCACACTGGCTGCCCGTCCTCGAATTTGATCACAACAAAGCTGATCTGTTTAAAGTCTGCCTTATTTAGTGCCTGCTTGCAGAGGTAGTCCGTGTACTCACTCGAAATCTTGCGGGAGCATGCCCAAACCCCAAACACCACATTATCTTGTGTCGGATGCGGCAAGACATTGGCTACGCCTCCAAATAAACGCTCCGATCCGGGCGGGCAAGTCTGAACCTTTGTGAGGTCGAGCTGTGTTGTCTTGCCGCCCCAAGTAAAGACCACGATCTGTCCAGTTGAGGTTCCAATGCCAACAGTCTTGGCTTCTGTATGCGCTGTAGCAAATGGACCTGGCAATGAGATGGTCTTCCACTCTTTCGTAGCTAGGTTGGTAATAAATCTATTAACGTTAGCAGACCCGGGGATAGATCGGCCGGTAGTACACTGACATCTTTCGGTTGGGCTGGTTGGCTTCTCTCATCACAAGAAGTTGATCGCTGATGCATACAAGTCGGAATTGAGTGCCCGACATGGCACCTCCAGGAGGAAGAAACCTATGTCTTTCTCTAGTCCGAAGGTCATCAACAATAACTCTATCCAACCTGGGCTGCCAAGCGAGCTTCTCTTTCGCATAAAGCGAAGGATACCACGAATCGACGGGTACCGGGCCAAGCTGCGACGGCGGAGTTGACTCGCGAAAGATGCTGCTGAGGCCCTGATTCCACCGCATCCAAGTGTACTTGGAAAAGGGCCGCTGCCACTTCTTGCGCTTCCTGATTGCCATCGAAAAGAGCTGTCTGCCAGGCGTTGTCGGGTACGTCTCCAAGAGACCGGGGAAGAAGTTCCGACACGCTCGCGCCAAGACCGAATCTTGCGTCCACGCCGTTGCCCATGCCTTACAGACTAATCTGCAAGCCCGAAAGTCCTTAACACTTAGGTACGAAAGAATAAGACAGATGAGCTCTGGGGGTAGATCTTGGAGACCTGAGAGCACGATGGTTGCGTCACGGATTCGGCCCCGCAGGTACAGTATATCCCAAGGCGACAGATCCGCTAGGAAGTCGTCGATGGCCTGCTTCTTGGTGCGACCATGACTTGGCGAAGCCAGAGCCTTTTGGAAAGGCTGGTCGGTAGTGATCTGCATTGTGTTGATGGCGTGGCTGGATAGAGTTGAAGAGTATCGCAAGTGGTTTCACGCTTGGATGCCTACAGCACATGTGCAGGAGCGGTCATGTGACCAGAATCTGCAGAGAAGACCAAACTTGAAGTCTCCAAAGGCACCAGAAACGATGTGAGAATTCATCATAATTATTTATTGTAGCCCTCGTCTACGTAGCCCTAGTTGCTTCAGACCACCATGCCTTGATTCCCTCCACATCGCACCATCCCAGCTCCAACGGGTCCTCAAACCACCACCGCCCATTCTTGCGATCGCTCTCGTACTTCTTCAGACTTCCCCCGTCAAACCGATGATTCTTAACTCCAACAAGTAGGACCGCGCTTCCGACGCGAGGGCTAAACTCTTCAGGGTCGAGGAACACCGTCAGATGTACTTGTTTGGACGTGGAGGGGTCGGCAAGTCGCGCAGTCCTCTGCCTGTGTGGAGGGAGGTTGGATGGCTCTACATCCGACAGCGAGGCTACTATGGCAAGCACGTTGCAAGACCAATTCTGCTTGTATGGGAGATGCGGGATGGATCGTAGCGTCGTGAGCTTCAGCGGAGTCTGGGGGTCATGCCAGTCGCGGGGCAGAGCAATGGGCTGCTGAGGCTTCTGCTGGGGCTTGGGCTTGGTCGGGTACGCAAGAGTCTCAAAGTCCTCGAAGGCTTCCTCGGCGGCTTCTTCATCATCGCCAAAGTCAAAGTCCCCGGTGTGTAGTGAACTAGGCTTGA
Organism: Fusarium solani; assembly: GCF_023522795.1. Lineage (NCBI taxonomy): Eukaryota > Fungi > Ascomycota > Sordariomycetes > Hypocreales > Nectriaceae > Fusarium > Fusarium solani. The sequence continues at coordinate 291,361 of NW_027072157.1, forward strand.
CCGTAGCTTTTAGCTCTTCTGACTGCACGTTCTTCGACTCTTGAGGTGGCTGTTCGGATGTCGCTGGATACGGCTGCGTTACAGGTTCTTGATCCTGTCCAAGAGCTCGATACGATTCGTTCCATCCGACGGTGACAAGATCCTCGACAACGAGCGTCACCATAGTACGATCCTCGATATTCTGCCACTTGGCATGGAAAACCTCGCATCGAATGTACGCTCCCAAAGCAACCTCTCCCATCTGAACAAACCGATGCATATTCGCCCCTAAAAGAGCCTGAATGCAGATAGCTCCATCACCGAGGAGTAGTCGTACAGCCTGCCATCGTCCAGAACGCGAGACCGAGACTCGTTCAACACCTTCAACGAGGAAAATGGACCCAGGGACACAATAGCGTGTGCGAAGAATGTCTCGAATTACGGGGAACAACTCGAAAGTACCAGCCGAATAGGTAACGGCGGCGGGATCGAGCGTCACCGATTCGTTAGGCATGTGCGGTGATGGTCCATTTGGTGCATGTTTAAGATGACGCCGTGAATGTGAAAGAAGGCGTTGGATGCATCATAAATGGGTGCAATATGCATATATCCATAATTCCCTCAAGCGGGGTCTCATGTACCACCAACACGCCTCAACACTTTGACCTCAGACAGCTGTACTACCTCAAAGATGGACAGTCCGTATGCACGTGAGCTTACAGTCGCCATTGGCGCCTTGCAAAAGGCGGCAAAGCTCAGCCAGTCCATCGTCTCCAGCCAAGACAAGGGCGCCATCGAAAAGGAAGATCTGAGCCCAGTGACAGTCGCCGACTTCGCTGTCCAGGCCCTTCTCACAGCGACCATCAAGCATGCCTTTCCCGAGGATCATGTTGTCGGAGAGGAAGATGCTTCTGATCTACGCAAGAACCCAGTTCTGATGGAGCGGGTGTGGGAGCTGCTGAGCCGAATCACAAGTGACCATGACACTCCCTCGCTCTGCCAGCTCCCCACAAGTCGAGAGCAGATGTGCGATCTTATCGATGAGTGCGGTGCCAGTAGCCCTGAGGCATCTGGTCGAACTTGGATTTTTGATCCGATTGACGGAACCAAGACGTATCTTCGTGGGGAGCTCTACGCCATCAACATGGCCCTTTTGTTGGATGGAGAGCAGGTTGCTGGCATCGTTGGAGCTCCCAACCTGTCCATCGATGCAAAGGCGCCTCTGCGAAACGAGAACATTGATCCCACTGGACAAGGCTGCATATTCTTTGCTGTCAAGGGACATGGCGCCTTCGTTCGCCCCCTATCAGCAGATGCGCCCCGGAGACTTGCTTCCCACGCCGCAGACCAAGATGTCCGCTTCGTCACGTGCGCCAACATCGTTGACTCTGCCCTCGATGGCGTCCACGAAGTCGTTGCATCTCGCCTCAATGCGCCCTTCCCGGGTTGCGACCTCGTTCCCTGGGTCCTCCGCTGGGCGGTACTCGCAATGGGCCTTGGCAACACGACAGTCTGGGTGTACAAGCGCCGAGACCGCTACGCCAAGGCATGGGATCACGCGGGAGCTATGCTACTATTTGAGGAGACCGGTGGAAAGATCACCGATGTCCATGGAAAGAAGATTGACTTGACGGCTGGGAGAAAGATGAGCGCGAATTTCGGGTTCGTCGCGGCACCGACCGACATTCATGGGCGAGTCCTCGAGGTTGTGCACGAGGTACTAAAGGAGCAAGGAAAAAATGACTTTTTGAAGTAAATTCTCAGGGCGTATACTATAGAGGTTACGGATAGAAAAAGAGACTGGATACGACATGGTCACAAAAGGGGAGAAGAAAATAAGAGGACTGTATCAGCCCGCATGCGTGTCACTTTGTTCATACTGGTCTATAAACTTGCCTCTAACACCCAATCTGCCTTGGACGATGTCTGTTCGCTTTTGTTTTCCTGAGCAATGTCTCTCGTCTCTTGTTCCGTAATGCAAGACAAGGGTTGACATGCACATTCAGTCCCTGGATTCTCATCCCGGATGTGTCCAATATGGCCTCTGGGCATTGCAACAGCTTACTTATCTTGATACGAAAGACCTTTGGATAAGGGAAGGTTGTAAGGGTCATGGATGCAATTCTCAAATGTCTAAGTAGCCACAACGCCGTCTAAGGAGGCGCTCTAGTAGTCTAAGAAAAAAAAAATGGCACACTTCGCAAGTACTTGACCTTTTTAATCCCCAAAATCATAGCATAAAAGGCTTATGATTATAAAGCTAAGGTTATATATAGATTTTAGAATGTAATTTATTTATTTTATATTTTTATTTATTCATTTTACTTAAAAGCTCTAGAGGCCCCTCGTTGAGGCACCTTTTACGGTCACCCAACTCCGAGGGTCGCAGATTTCTTGCAAATGTGCCAGCCTGATCATGAACTTGATAGCTGGTGTGATCCAGCAGGGAGGGCCTGACCTTGATGTCAAAACAAGCCAAACATAAAGGATTCACCCAGGCTAAAATAACCGTAAAACAAAGGTTCCCCTCAAGTTATTCCCGCCATCTCCATGAAACATCCACCTCCAAGCAACCGCTTTTCTCCCCCGTCGATCGCAACGTGTTACGGCATACCAACCTGTCGGCCTCAGCGGAGACAAAACACCTTGCCTAGCAAGGAAGTTATTGTTGGGCCCCGGAGTTGTCGGGCAACAAAAGATGGATCCTTCGTAGTGATCATTGCCCCTGGCATGTTGGTGCGTGCGAGTCCGCCTTGTGTCTCAGCTGAGGACGTCACTCCGTCACTTCTCTCTTCAACCTGGAGCCCCGTTTAAAGGAGAGAAGAGAAATAACCCAAGACACTGTAATCTCATGGCTTGTTCATTACCAGAGTCATGAAACGTCTGATATAAAGCTGCTGGTGGCTTCCTTCAGGCGCGCCACCATCACCATAGTCCCACTCCTGCAGAAGCTACTGCATGGCATCCCTGCAAGGCGTCCTGAGCTGACCTTCAGCCAACGAAACTAATCCCAAAGGAATGCGGGTGAAGGGGGCTATTAAAGATGGTGGCTTGCTTTCGACAAGAGCCGCATGCCTCTTCACTTATCCTGTTAACCTGCTGAGGGGTGATACGGTTGTCTGAATCTCTGAAGCCTGACGGCGTAGGTAAGACATAATGGGGAAACTATTCAAGATAATATCCAAGGCGACTGATATCGCAACTGCGGTGGGGGAGGAGTATCTGAAAGCCAAGGAACACGCCAACTATCCGATGGCACAGCAGCTACAACAGCAGTAGCAACAAGCATACTACGCACAGCAGTACGGCCCATATCAACAAGCAGGCTCATCAGAGCGAGAACAGCACGGGACTCCGCAACAATATCAGCAATATGCTCCTCCTCCTACTCAACAGCAACAATACCAGTCTCCTCCTCAAGAGCAACAGTATCCTCCTCCACCTTCTCAACAACAGCAGTATCCTCCACCCCCACAGTCGCAACAGCATCCCCCTCCTCCCCAATAGGCCCAAAGCCTAGTTGACAGCGACCGTGAGGCTGCCGAGAAGCTCGCCGCCCAGTTCCAGGACGAGTACAACCGGGAGATCGCCGAGGCAGAACGCGAACTAGAAAGCTTGAAGAAAGAGCAGGAGGAAAAGCTCAAAGAGGCGCAGAGGCAGTTGGAGGATTTGAGGATACAGCCTGAGTCGTCGAGACCTACTAGTTCTGTAAACACTCCCTCGTCTGCTCCACCGCCGCCGCCGCAGCAGCCGCAGCAACAGTATCAACAGCCTCAACCATCACCGGTCGCAACTCCAACGCCGTATGGAGGACATCAACAGTACCCGCAAGCTCAAGCTCAACCCCAACCTCAATACCAAACCCAGCAGCAATGGAGTCCCCAAGCCGCACCAACACTGAACCCTATTCACCCCCCAGAGATGCATCCCTGCGGCATCATCCCCATCTCAGTGTGCCACGACGGTCTCATGGACATGGAGCTCGACTGGTTTGTCCACCCCTCGTCACCCGAATTTCTCATCTGCTCCAGATGCTACGTCGACCACATCTACAACACAAAATTCCAATCATCATTCAGAATGGTACACCTTGGAGCCGGACAGCAGCGGAAATGCTTTTTTGGCACCAAACGCATGAAGGACACGCTCTGGCCGGAGGCAGTATCATCGTCCAGTTTGAGTAACGCCGTCGAGTTTATGCAGAAGCGACAGAGAATCCCTCACTGTACTGATGCCGAGATCAGACCCGGCGCATCATGGTACACATCGCCTAGAATCCCCAATGCGACCTTTTGCGCAGCCTGCTATGAAGATATACTCATGACGTCGTCGTTTGCCTCAAACTTCACCCTCTCCACAGGCCTGGAGGCCTTCTGCGACGCAAGCACCTTTTACGTCCGGCGCGTGTTTGACCTCTACGCACCAAGCGACAACTGGTCTGCCTTTTGCCAACAGGTGCAAGCCCGCATCCAAATACCAAAGTGCGAAAAGGGTTTGCCCGTGCCCACAAACGAACACACCTGGTACGAGACCACACGAGGACCCAGGGGCACAGTCCTCTGCGGTGCTTGCTACTGCGACAACTTTCACAACACGCCAGACCAGCAATACTGGAGACAGGTAACACCCAGGGGGGAAGAAACAATGTGCCTCTGTGGAAACATAAACATGTACTCTGTATCCAACAGGGTTTTCGACACAAAAGACCTCAGCATCTTCTAGCGAGCCCTAGACGAATTCAGCAAGCACCCCCTTCTACAGCCCCTACGAAACACCAGGCGCAAAATGGTTCACCCTCCCCAACAAGTCCAAAGAGATCATCATCTGCAGCGCATGCTACTCTACAATGGTCAACATCTGGGGCGGAGCAAATTGGTTCATCCCCAAGTCCTCAAGCTTCTTCAAGTCGGACAAGAGGGTCTGCGGCTTCAACGTTGGCCATCCACGCTTCAACAAGAACATAAACGCTTTTAACGAGTGCATCCTCAGAGGAACTTGGAAGGCCCTGGGGGACCTCGCCGCCTTGTTTGCCAGCGTTGAACCCTGCCCCCGGAGCAAGCCCAACGGATATCCCAGACGATACTGGGGATGGCAGAATGCCCAGATCTGCGAAGAATGCTACGTGACCTTTGCAAAGGACACAACGCTCGAGAACAGATACACTATCTGCGAGGTACGCAGCACTTAAGGTATCTGCGATCTCTACTCTTCCCGGATGCGAAACTTGTACACCGACGCCTGTCAGTCGGGCGACCTCCAAAGCTTCCTCAACCACGCAGCGCAGCGCAAGCAGATCTTTATTCAAATGACCCAAACGCTAGAAGCTCTCAAGTCAGCATACGATCAGGAAAACATGCAGCGGAAGCAGATTCTCATGCAAAAGGAGCGGATGATGGACCAAGACCACTCAAACAGGATGGCCATGCTAAACAAGTCTCACACCGACGCCCTGATTGCCAACATGACAAAGTTCAGAGGAGACGTCCAAGGCTGTAATGGGTACATTGTAGGAAACTCTCAGATGGGATGGTACAGAAACGAAACGTCGTTGCAGGGTGTTCTCGATCTTCAAGCGGCGGACCGGCTGAGGGAGCAGGCCCTGGCTCCGGGGTTGACTCCTGGTTTGAGTTCTTCCTCTCAAATGTTGCAGTTTGACCCAAGGACGCAGATGTTGCAGGCTGAGGCTGAGAGGATTGAAGGGCTATGGATGCAAGTCGAGTGACGAAAACGGAGTTGGTGTTGAGGCTGTTGTACATCATCTTGCCCCCACACATCTTTCTTAATCGGTGTTTTATTAGCCCTTATTCATTTGCGTGTACATACTGATCTGGCAATTTCTTTTCAAGCAAAAAGTTTTGGAGACAATCAATCGTTCGTTTGCATTATGTGGGCGGCAGTGATAGGCAGTGCCGGCCAACGCTGGCATCCACCAAACATCGCCAAACAGTTTTTCTCTCTGCATTTATTTCTCTGACTCTTCCTCTTCCTCCTTCCATTTCTTTTTCCTACAAAAATCCAAGTCTTTCCCCTCTGTCCTCACGCTACCCGCTCCCTCATCATGGAAGTCCAAAGAACCAACCTTATATTAGATCAGCTCCCTCCAGAGATCTACCCAGAGATCGGTTCCAACCTGACCGGGAGGGAGCTAGACGGCGTGACGCGAGCATCTAAGCGCCTTAGGGCCTTTTTTCTTCGATCGCTGTTCCATACCATCAGGTTCGACCACCTCCAGCCGGACGTCAGAGACCGTCTGCGTCACTTCATCCATGGCAGAACACCAGAAGAGATGACGGAAATCTGGACCACAGTTCGGTAAGCACCATTCCCTCTCTTCTCCCCAAGAAAAAGGACTCCCGTTAATCTGATCGGACAGCTGTGCATCCTTCCTGTTCCCTTTCCCAGACTCCATCGATGGCTTTGACTTGGAGGAGATGCTACCTGCATCCCAAGATGCCCTACGCCTTCAAGTGCTACAAGGCGTCCGACTCCTGTGCCAGGTCCGATGTCTCTCCATCGACTTGGAACGTTTCGGCGATGGACATATAGATACATTCCGAGCCGCAATGCCCAGCGCCCCGAGTTGGGAGCACCTGAAGAGATTGAGACTCACTGGGCTAGGCGAAAACCGACGTTTCGCCGCTGCCCTCATTCACAACTGTTCGCCTGACAAGCTCATGGCTATTGACCTGAGCGGAACTCACTCGTTTCTTTTGTCGGTGGATGCCCAGAGACACTGCAAGAGACTCGAGCGCCTACGACTCGAGCACCCCTTCCCTCCTTTCAACGCGAACAGTTTCCCAGCGATGCAGCATGTGTACGGCATGTGGGAGAGCTTCCCGCATGTCAAGTGGCTATCCATCGTCGAGAAAAACCACGGACGAGAAGGCAACATGGACACTTTTGTAAGTACACAGCACCACAAGAAGTCAAAGACTGTTGCTAACAAAAGATGCAGGAGCAACGCCTCGAACAGATGATAGAGGCCCTGCAACAGATGCCGAGTCTTCTCCGTTTTGCCTTCACGCTTGACATCTACCGCTTCCAACCAGATGAGATCCGCGACAGGCTGGGCCTGGACGAGAACAACGAGGCATTGACGGACAACCAGATGCTAGAGTGGTACACGGAGCAGATCCAACGCATTGCAGACGCCGCCCCCCAGCTTCAAGAAGTCTGTCTGTTTGGGAACTTTGGCACTTCCATGGGCATAGACATCGCTGGTGTTTATCGCGGCCAAAAGGTCGAGGATGGCGAGAGCATGCGCGTACTTCTCGACGCGGTCCAGCCAGGAGTCGAATGCTCGACATTCCCCTGGGGCCTAGATGACGATGAGCATCCGTGAATGCGACACAGGCTTTGGGTCTTCGAACTTTCTCACACTTGCAAGACCGTGCTGTTGACGACTTTGTCTCTTCCCCTGGCGTAGGCAAAGCCTACCTTCTCTTTAGTCCCTTCTTCCTGTTCGGTCTCCTTTTCCTCTAGTTTCTTCTCCCTCTTTGGCCTCTGCTATGATTAGCTGATTTCAATATCAAATCGAGGATAATTAGCTAAGAAATTCGGTACTTTAATACGTATAACCTTCCTCATTAACGCGAGCTCTCTGCGAATGCCCTCAAATACGCAGCTACGTGCCCTCGCAGAGATGGATTTAGCCAATTGCGAAACCATATTTTTTTGGCGTCAACTTCCTTGAAGGCATGATAGAGGCGTTACAACACATGCCCAATCTCCACCGTTTCGCAGTTACCGTCGATATATGCAGGTTCCAACCCACTGATATCCGAGATAGATTGGGTGTAGATGGGGACGACAACGAGCCGTTGACGGATGATCAGGTGCTGGATTGGTACACCGCGCAGGTCCAGCGTGTTGCCGACGTCATCCCCCAAATGCTCGAGATCAGCCTGTTTGTTCGCGATCGTATATATCGCGGTGCGAAGTCCGGCGATGGGGAGACCATGAAAGTACTCCCCGATGCCGTTCAGCCAGGAGTTGAATGACGATGAGCATTCTTGAGTGCGACATAGGTGTTGGGGCTCGAGTTCCTCGCACTTATATTAGACATGAGCATCTGGCGGGAGCTCCAGAGATGACAGACTACGGGAGATGTGGGATTATATCCATCGAGCGATGAACCAGATGCAGGCGGATTTGGTGATGGCACAAGGACGGTAGATTGTCAATGAAGTCTTTTCGTGATATATTCCTCGAGACGATAACTCAGGTCTATGTTGACCTCAAAATGGCATCAACGCGATTTTCTTCAGCATGCCGACATCAGTTTTTATATATCACCACCCTCCTCAGCCACCCTGTCCAGTTTGTAGTTCCAGTACCAGCCAACACCAACGACATGTTGCCTACTTGGAGCAGGCAATGTAACAAATACATTGCAAATGCAAGTGTAGAGAGATGCTAGTCATCAATTCCCGCAGGGAATCTCTGACTACCTGCCTCCAACATCTCGCGAGAAACCGTAAGGTCATTCCCTTCCGAGGCCCTAGTGCCCACGTACACCACACCGTTGTTGTCCATTATGGCAAGCTTCTCCAGATTGGGTAATGATTTCACAATCTTTTGAACCAGATTCGTGTACCAATCATCTACCTCGGCCATTGTGAGCGGCTTGGAGTCTATCGTCCAGACCTGACGGACGAAGCAGCGTCCCAGCCCTCTCCGATCAACCCAGAATGCGAATCGGCGAAGACGAGGCATCATCGCCAGGGTATCGATCAGGCTCTGAGTACCGTCAGCCTGCATTATTCGTTAGCTTCCCGTCATGATTCGTCAAGGGTTAGGGGAGAATGCATACCAGCTGTTCAGAATCTGAAACGGTGTTGAGGGTGCGATGGCTAAGATATGGCTTGTGCCACTTATCAAAATACCCCATGACGAGCCACTCCAACTGCTTGCGCACTTTTTCTCCGACCCAGGGCTTCAGGAGACCGGGCAGGTTGGCTCTTGTCTGAATAACCAAAAGGTTATGGCCCAAGTACATCCTAGTCAGCTGCCCAGTACGGTTGCTCATCGCGCTGAATGGCATGGTGCTGTACCGAATCAGCGTGTCGGAGTTATTTATGTCCCATGGAGCCCGGTAGTTGACGTTGACTGGAAGCCAGTAGTTGACGATGCTCTCTGTGTATCTGCCGATAGCAGTGACGCTCAGGGCGGTCACCTCGGGCCACCCCGGCGAGGCTTTCAGAGAATTGACAAACCGTTCTTGTAGGCCATAAGCGAGATTGTCGAGGTCCAAAACAACGGTTCGCACCTGAGCCGTTCGTCGTAAGCCCTCAAGAATGCGGTTCGGGAGTTTGTTCATGACTTCGACCCCCCGGGGTTCGCCACTTGCGGAATTTGGAGAGACGGTAAAGCATCTGCCAGTATTTGTCAAGGGTCTCTTCCTTCTCGTGAATGGATAGTCACTACTCACCGAACCGACTCCCATAGTGGTTGCATGAACCTTTGTCTTCTGTGGTAGAGGAAAGCCTCGAGCATGCAAGAGACGTCCGCTACGGTGCCGTCGAAGCGGACCGCGTAAAAGACGTACGGCAAGAGGAGCGACCGGAGAAGTGTCGACGATCGGGAGATGCCGCTCATCTCAGAAGGTTTGAGGCAAGAGAAAATGAGGTGAAAGACCAGTTCAGGGAGCATGAGCAGAGGGAAGGGCTTCTGTTCCTCTACCGCTACCTCCACCGACGGTTCGGCACCGCGCTTGGTGCGCTTTCGACGGGGCATTGACGCGATCAAGCGCTTTGACTGCGAAGGAAACAGATCGTCTAGAAATGGTCGAGATTGGCGGAAAGGCTGCCGGGCCAAAGATGATGTCGAGGTGAGGTTTCTCGCAGGCAGCAGCGAGGGGGGGTGCATTCAGTGCAGTCGACGGGAGTGCACTCGGGAAGGTGCAGCCAGGAAGGTGCACCTCCCCTAAACGCCGCTGCGTTGTTTGCAGAAAACCCGAGTTAAAATTTTGGCTTCATTATGGAAGGTACCTAAGTAGCAACTGGCCAGATCCAAATTACCTAATAAATCCATTACCACTCTTCAACACCAAGACTTGTACCATCACCAGTGTTGAGCCATCTCAACATCTCCAAGGGAACGACCCCAACACTCCACAATCTGACGAGCAAAAAGAAAAGTTGAGTAAAAAGATCATTATCTCAAAGCTAGCAAATTGGTATCAAGACTCCCCATTCTATCATACAAATGAAAAGAAGAACGAAAGCACGCGTGGGCAGAAACCCAGGTATCAGTTTGTCATCAATAAGCAGAAGAACCCCTTTACCAACCCAGAAATCCACTCGATATCATGCCCCTTAGTGGTTGATTCGTCCCTTGCCGTTGACCTTCTCCTGGTCAACAGCGTTGACACCAGCGTTGAGACGGCCAAACTGCCACTCGGGAAGAGTAATACCGGTCTGCTCGTTGATGGTCGACATGAGAGGGGGAAGCATCTGGTAAACATTGCGCATCGTCTCGGTGGCGTCGGAGCCCTGGCCTCCTTGGCCGTTGCTGCCAGTGTTCCACACGCTGATCTTGGGCTCGAGACCACGAATAGCGGTAGCGTTGGCCTTGGCCAGCTCGACGTACGTGCCCTTCTCGATCATCATGTACTGCAGCAGACCGGCGGGACCACCGAAGGCCTGCGACAGCTTGCCGTAGGCATCAGCCATGGCAGAGATACCCTCGGCCTCGCGGAGCTTCTGCACAAGCTCAGCCTCTGCACGCTGCTGAGCAGCATAGTTGTAGGCCTCGGCGTCGTTGCGAGTCTTGTAGGCAGCAGCATCAGTGTTCTTGGTAACCTTGGCGAAGTCGGCCTCGGCCTCAGCGTCGGCGGCGATCTTGGTCTGGTAGGCAGTGGCATCGGCCTTGCGCTGGCTAGCCTCCTGGTTGGCGCGAGCCTCAGCCTCGACCTCGTATGCAGCGGCATCGGCAGCCTGCTGCTTGCTCTCTCGGGAGATGGTAGCCTTGACGACATCAGTGGCACGCAGACGCTCCATCTCAGCGGCAGCACGCTTGATCTCGACCTCCTTCTTGAGATCCTCATCCTTGGACTCGAGGGTACGCTGAGCAGTGACACGAGCAATGTCGACATCGCGGGTGAGACCAGTTCGCTTGGTGTCGAGGTGAGCCTCTGCCTGGGCGCGCTCGATATCACGCTCCGTCTTCTGAACAGCCGTCTCGGCGTTGATCTTGGCAATCTCTCGCTCCTGCTCACCCTTGCGCTTAGCCTCACCGACATTACCGCGCAGCTGGGCCTCAGCAACGTCAATTCGGGCCTGGTTGGTAGCACCCTCATGAGCCTTGCGGGACAGCGAAGCAAAGTAGACAGAGTCGGGAGCGTCCTTGAGCTCCTTGACGTTGGCGTTGTAGATCTTGAGACCAAACTGGTCGAGCTCGCTCTGAATGTTGCGGAAGATGCGCTTCTTGAAGACCTCGCGCTCGGTAAAGATCTCCTCCATGGTCATGCTCGAGACGAGAACACGGGTCTCACCCTCGATGATGCCCTTGACGATGTTGGCGACGTGCTGGCTCTCCTGGATGGGCGTGCCGTTGCCAGCCTCGGAGCTGGCCAGGAGCATGGCGTACTTCATCAGCGAGTCACCGCGGTCCTCGCGCCTGAAATCGTGCTCATCATCCGCAACGGCCTCACGGGTGTTTGCCCCCCGCTGGTTCACATCGGGACCAACGGTAAAGACTACGGGAAGCGAAAACTGAAGCTTCTCCTTTGTCATGGCCTGGAGATCCATGGCATAGTCGTGAGGTTGAACGCTGCCATCTCGTTAGTCACCTGCACAGTCGCAAGCTCGCACAAACTCACCTGAAGCGTGTGCATCGCTGAAGGGGCCAGACCCAAGTCGCCTTTGTGATCTTGACGGTCTTGACGCCCATGCCAGTGATGGCAAGGTACTCATCGGGGGCAGAAATTCTGTAAGCCATCTTGACGGTGTTGTGTGACTGTGCTTGTCAAGGTAAGGTGTAAGTGTAGATGAGCGAGCGTGGCAAGGAAAGAAGGTGGTTGTTGTTGGTGTTGACCCTGAAGGCAACGGGTATCAAGTCAATTAGAAGAGTTCGTTTGCAGATATCTAGGAACAAATGAATGACCTAGACAAGTTTAATGTGTATAGCAAACGACTGGATGGAATGCGAACAACGGACGCCTTATATGTTTCGATTCTGGAACGAGACGGGAGTCAGATGATTGCCTAAACGCCTTGCATGCCCCAGACGAGTTCAACCTAGAGCTTTGTCCCCAGGCTAATGAGCACTGCCTGCAGGGGTTGTTTGCTTTACCCTGCTACACGGGCTGGGCAGCGTTTGTGTGCCTTGAATCTTGGCGTCCTCTGCGGTGGCGGAGCTCTGGGTGGTCTGTCAACGGGAGTGGAGGCTGAGTAGGGCTTCTGGAAGGTTTCCTGCCTAGGAAGGCGGTGGAGGTCCCATGACCAGAGATTGTGGCATTAGCACGGAGATTAGCCATCTCTTGTAATGTTGCCACTCAGATTATGAAGCTATTTGCCCGACGTGTTAGTTGATGGCTGGCGAAGCAATGATGATGATGGAAGGATTGTCGGTTGGAATTGGCAGGGCGGATTCCGGGTGTTTAGTGGAGTGACTTTAGCGCTTGTCCCCGCTGTAACCGCTCCGCTGCGGCTGGAAATGCTCCAGCGGAGGCGGCAGATCTCCAGGACCCGGGCGTCAATGAATTAGATGGGTCCTATTCGTGTAAGTCACCAGCTCAACGACGGTGACCGAATGCGTACAAGCCAAACATGTCTTCATTCATACTCGTCCATACGCCAATGCAATATCCCTCTCATGTCCCAATTCCGTATTCACCGAAACATTAATCAATCACATATCGTCTCGAAATGCGGCCCAAACACAGCCTTGTGCTTCCCACCCAATCCCGTCCCCCCATCCCCCCACACCTAACAACTTGAACGAATCCCGCATCGGGAATCTCATGATGCCTTGCGGATCGTCCATGCCGATATCCGATTTCTCCATCCATCGAGACATAGACTTCAAGGTTCATATATTACATGCAAGGTTAGGTTACAGAGCGAGGTCATGTGGTGTGGGGGGCCGTGACGCCCGGCTTGAGTGAGACATATAATTCACAGGCCACTTTTTGAACCTGTCAACCTCGACCACATATACTATTGATTCAGCTGAACGAACAAACCCCATAGAATAATTATAGTTGTTTTCACATCTCACTCTCCGTACGTTTACGGAAAGAATAAACACGAAAAAACCACTCTGTCCTCTATCAAAAAATGCCAGAGTAAAAACGCCCAGCCAACACGCCAACACGCCAAGCCTCCAAGAAGTGGAAATTGCATGACATCCACGGCTGCTGCGCCACCCAACTCTGATCCTTTGACCGGAGAAGCAACAGGAACAATCATCAATCAATTGAACCACATGAACCCTTTCCCGTTCAATTGGGTCGTCTAGTTGTCGTCGGGCATCCATAGCCTGATTCTAGACCGTCGATGAATGTGCAAGGCTGAGCCCATAGCCTGGTCACGAGTGATGGGCTGACTCCGAGGTTACAACACGACCCAACTGAATGTTATATCACCGGGCGTCAGGCATCTACGCAGCGCAGCATTCTTCCCTTTACTTCCGCCTTGGCATATTCCCGAATCCATCATGTCCAAGCAATCATCCCGAGACGTCCTCGACGACGACCTCCCCCCTCCGTATACCGAGGCGGGGCCATCAACAGGAGCACCTCAACCTTCTCAACAATCAATCACATCCATCTTTTCTTCGCATCTCAACAGTCTCCCACTACGCATCCTCTCAAACCAAGCTGCCCGCACCTCTGCGCGCGACCAACGAGACAGCGAGATTCTGACGCTCTTGGTCCCCCATGTCGAAGACCTACTATCATCCATCGCGGCCATGGATCCGCCTCCCCGAATCGTGGAGATGACCATGGTCCCAGAAGAGGCCGTGAACCACGAATGGGTGTTTAGCGATGAGGATCGATCCCGCACCGTAGTTCGCGTGCAGGAAGACCGCAAACTCCAAGGAGATGAGAAGAGACCACCCAAACCAGAGCAGAAGCCTCTAGGGGAGAGGGCGTTTGATGAATGGGGTCGATGGGAGGACGAGACAGAAGATACGACTCCCCGCAACATCCTCTGGTGGGACGACCGCGACATGGCCTCCCGCCTGGCAAAGTACATATCACCAGAACGGGTTGATCGCCAGGTAGTAAAGGCAAATGTGCAGCAAATAAAGCAGGACAAAAAGGCGTCAAGATGGGGCCTGTTCAAAAAAGCCGAACCACCACAACCGCCTCCAGCGCCAGTAAGGCCGGTAGAAGATGAAGATCCAGTCACAATGACAGTCAAGGCAGAAGAGGTTACTTTTAGACGAGAGAACGAAATGGGAATATGGGAGGGCAAGACAGGATGGGGGTTAGTTGTGCGCGTCAAGCTACGAGGTTGAGGCTATTCAGCCTTGAAAGTGGAGATCACCACCTCAACGCTACGAGCTAGAAATGATTACCTATGCCCACCCAGTAATTACAGAATGGGATATCAAAGCCATGGATACAACTATTGAAGAATAAATGGAGAAATAATCGTCCACGAACACACCCTGGTCATGAATTGCAGGCGCAGCACAAAAGCTGACTAACCCCACCACAATCATCAGATGGAGGTGACAGGCACCAAGGCAGCATCACCAAACAACTACCCTAGAATCTCGAAAACATACAAGGCTATAAAGAACACATATTTCATCTTGTGTCATATTTCATGCATATTCTACTCCCCTTTCCGTCAGGATGCGGCCCACGAGGACCTCGGTAAGGCGGCAACCTGCTGCCCGATCAAACACCTCACAAACACCATGTAAGCACACCTCCACCAACGCTTCCAGTCCTTTGTCCCTGATGGCATTCAGCCTCGAATCCCTCAAAATCTACAACAAAGAAGGAGTCTGGCAGCCATGCTCAGACAGCCTCTACCAAACGCAAGGGCCAATCCCAGGACTCTGTACGACAGCCCGAGAAAAGCAGAGCCACCGCACGCCCTGCCAAAAAGAGCAGGACGGCAGCATCACCATCCACTGCCTTGAACCAGCCTCCCTCTCAGCCTCTTTCAGTCTTTGTAGTAGGCAGCGGTGAGTGCGGTGAGCTCGGTCTAGGACCTCAAATCACGGAGACTTATCGTCCCCGGATAAACCCCTTCCTCGATCCTGATGGCTCTTCATCAAAATTCAAGGTTGTCCAGCTGTCTTGTGGTGGCATGCACACCGTCGCCTTAACTTCAGATGGCAAAATCGTCACATGGGGCGTAAACGACAACTACGCTCTGGGAAGAGACACTGACTGGGATGGCGTGATGAAAGATGTAGACGCTAGCTCAGGTAGCGAAGATGAGGCAGAGCTGAATCCTTATGAGTCGACTCCCACAGCAGTATCTTTCCCTTCTGAGATACGATTCACACAAGTTGCCGCTGGTGATAGCTGCAGCTTTGCTCTCACAGAAGATGGTCATGTCTGGGGCTGGGGCACATTCCGCGTGAGTATCCCCATAATCACCAGTTCACTTTACTAACACCACTCAAGGACGGCTCAGGACACGAACAATTCGGTTATGACATCAATGGAAAATTCATAAAGTGCCAGAAAACCCCCATCCAAATCCGCGGCATCAGCAACATAACCCAAATAACCTGCGGCGCAAACCACATCCTAGCCCTAGACTCCTCAGGCAAAGTCTGGGGCTGGGGCTCCCATGAACAAAATCAGCTCGGCCGACGTCTCTTTGGCCGACACACAGAGCACCTAAAACCACGTCTCGTCGAGGTATGCCGCGGAAAGGCCAAGTACATCGCCTCGGGAGAGTACCACGCCTTTGCCATCGATCACAAGGATGACGTCTGGGCTTGGGGACTCAATTGCTTTGGCGAGGCGGGTTATGCTGATGGTGCTGGGAGCGACTCGGCTCTTTTACCGTACCCCATGAAGATTCGTGATCTCTGCGGTAGAGGCGTCACTTTAATCGACGGCGGCGCTCATCACTCGGCAGCAGTAACAGCAACAGGCGAATGTCTAGTATGGGGTCGAATAGACGGCGGCCAACTCGGCATATCCTTCACACCCGCCCAACTCCAGGACCCAGAGCTAATCCGTCACGACGAACGAAACAAGCCTCGGATCTGTCTCCGTCCAACACAAGTCCCCAACGTCGGCAAGGTCATCCACGTAGCGTGTGGTACAGACCACACAATCTTTGTCAACGAGATGGGGAGGGCGTATGCGACGGGTATAAACTCGTCCGGCCAGCTCGGCCTTGGTTCGGACGACGATGTTTATGTGGCACGCGAGGTGCGGAGTAAAGACCTAAAGGGGACGAGGTTGAGCTGGGCGGGAGCCGGGGGGCAGTTTTCGGTCATTGCCGGCAGGTCGTGAGCAGCATGTTGCATGATTTCCAGGATAAAGGTAGACTTGGGCAGAAGGGATATGAGCACCTGTGAAGCTCGTCACTACATGTGTGGCAGAGACTTCTGCTCGGGACCTTGAGACGTGATACGAGAGGATGGATAGGCGACGCCATCGACATCGGCAAGTTTGCACGGGTGTCAGTAGGCGAGTTGCCTCAAGAATATACCTTGACTTGATCATTCAGAGTATATAACTACAGTAGTGAACAATAGAGCAGCCATTCCTGTGCATGAATATGTGAGCTACCCTCGATGGTACTCATTAATCTCTCCTCATCAGTGATCCATCACGTCACACACCAACATTTGTGAATCCCCTCACCCGACCATGCCCCAACCTTAACGCACCTCGGAACAAGTCCGTTACTCACAGTCCCACTATCACAACAAAATTCACAACCACAAAATACCACCTCATAACCTCAATTGCCATTCTCTAGTCACACATTCACGTTCGCCCTCAATTGACTCACTCGCCGAAAACCCCACCTACATAACCAATCCCCTTTCCCCTCACTTCACAATCTCAACTTTCGCTCATCCACAAACAAACATGGCCTACAACGTCCTCGTAACAGGCTCATCCGGCCACCTAGGCACAGCTCTCATGCTCTCCCTTCCCACGATGGGCTTCACACCCTTCGGCATCGACATCCTCCCGTCAGAAAACACCAACCACGTCGTCTCCATCACCGACAGGTCCGCTGTGTCGTCCATCCTCGCAGAGAATCCAATCCGCCATGTTCTTCATGCCGCGACGCTGCACAAGCCTCACGTAGAGAGCCACTCCAAGCAGGACTTTGTCGACACAAACATCACGGGCACGCTCGTGCTCCTCGAGGAGGCCGCCAAGCTTGGTCCCCAGATTGAGAGCTTCATCTTCTTCAGCACCACCAGTACTTTCGGAGCAGCGCTGAGTCCCAAGCCCGGTCTGGCAGCTGCATGGATCGATGAGACCGTGGTCCCCATCCCCAAGAACATATACGGCGCCACAAAGGTCGCCGCCGAAGACCTCTGCTTCCTCGTCCAGAAACAAACCGGCATGCCTGTCCTCGTCCTGCGTACGAGCCGCTTCTTCCCGGAACAGGACGACGACGAAGATCGCAGAGCAGCACTTCAAGACGACAACCTCAAAGTCCTAGAACTGGCCTACCGCAGATGCGACATTGAAGACATTGTCCGAGCCGCAGTCTGCGGGATGTCCAAGGCGAAGTCACTGCAATTCAAAAAGTACATCATCAGCGCACCACCACCCTTCACGAACAACCCCGAAACTCTCCAAAAGCTCGACAAAAACCCAGAAGAGGTATTCAAGGCCGTCGCACCCGGCTGCGAGCAAGTCTTCAAGGACAAATGCTGGGGCTACCTAAAGCGCATCGACAGGGTGTACGACTCAAGCAAGGCAGTAGAGGAACTGGGATGGGAACCAGAGTACACCTTCAGCAAGGTGGTCGAGCTGATCCGGGAGGGAAAGGAGTGGAAGAGTGAGTTGACAGCCAAGGTTGGAAAGAGGGGATATCACGCCGAGAGCCATGGAGTGTATACCACACGATGAGAGGCACGTAGGAGTACGAGGTTAGACACGAGCGACATAGAAAAGAGACAGTTGCAGCACCTTGGTTCCATCACTATCGCATGATAAAATGAGGAGACGAAACACATGTACTCTTTGTCCTCAACAACACAGTTCCGAATATCCGGTTATATACTACAAGTACAAGACGGCAGCAACCCTACTCTATCTAACAGGGGGTATCTACTATAAAAATTCCCATCTACCTCAGCCAAACTTGATACCAGAGTTGGGGTTCCAAGTCCCAGGAGCCGGAGGCTGTCCAGAGCCTCCAGCAGGTCCACCGAACTTGATACCCATTCCCGGATTCCACATGGCGCCCATTGGAGCTTGTTGAGGTTGAACCGGTCGGGGCTGCTGCATCGTCTCTCCGGCCCACGACTGTATGCTTGCCTCGGCAGGGCTCTGAACAGGCTGCGGAGGCGGAGGAGAAGCATATGAGCGTGCAGGCTCGGGAGGAGCATATGAGTGCGCTGGCTCTTGGTGAGGCGGAGGAGCGTACGAGTGAGCGGGCTCCTGATGAGGAGGCATTGGGCTTTGAACCGGGGTCGGCTTGTGAGAAATGTTCAAGCTCGACAATGGCGGCATGTTGATTTCCCTGTCAGCGTCAGTTAGTACAGATCCTATACTCTCTTCTTTGGCAACATACTCTTCCAAAGCCCTCGCTTCCATCCTCCGCTGCGCAACCCACCCCACGATAACATCGCGGAACCCAGGCCCAACAATCTTGTTAAGATCATTGTAAAACTTGCGCCCGACCTCGAGGTTGTTGACAATCTCCTTGTACTTAAAGTAGGCATTGTCCAGCTTCTGCAGCGCCATCTCTCGCTCTCGGTTGCCGCGTTCTCCCATCTGTCTCTTCTGCGACTCAAACTCTCGGTTGATGCGCTGGATGTCGGCGAGAATACGCTCCTGGTCCTGTGCTTCCTTGTCGATGGCTTCTATTTCGGGCTCATACAACTTGTCGAGTCTCTTGTCAAAGAACTCTTCAAAGTGAGCTGGGACAAGTGCCGTCGTGGGGTACGATCGCTCCAGTCGGGCTGCCTCCTTGAGAATATCGGGCTTGATATCATCGCGACGGGCATTCTCCCGAAGATTCTCGACCTTTTTGCGACGTCGGCTCTCGAGACGAAGGACATCGTTGTATGCTCCGCGGAGTCTTCCGATAACTGGCTTCAGCGTCTCCGGAATGTCCACCCGACGGCTGGAAGGCACAGAATCCATCAGATCCCGATCGGGTCCTGATAGCATAGCCAGCAAGTCCTGGATAGCCGCAAACTTGTCCCTAACCATTGCGTCGCTGCTGCCGCTGGTCTCAAAGTAACCCTCGATTTCAGCAGCGTGCTGCCACAGTTGCGAACCCTGGGGATCTTGCCTGCTCTCGGGCCGTATCCAACGATCTGTTCCAAACCTCATTCGAAGTCGCTGGTCCTCTTCTTCCTCTGAGGCCAACGCTCTCTTGCCTTCTTCGAAGATGGCGAGATCCCCTGAGCGCAGCTTATCAATATCGGCAAAGCTCTTGTGTACTCTACCAATCGCATCAGTTTGTCTAATCTCCTCCGCATGCTGCACCAAACTGGGAGGCAAGCCCAATGGCTTCTCAAGAGCTTGCAAAGAACCAGGAAGACCAAGAGACGCCAGCAACTCGTGAAGCTTCTCGGTGAGCGTCTCGAGTTCCTGGATGATATTCTGGCTGACCATACGGTCTCGTCGCTCCTCGTAAATCGAAATGGCAACGTGTACGGAAAACGGCACAAGGCGAGAGAACAGAGCCGGCCCAAACTCGGCGCGGTCGCCAAAGTAGTCGTACGGGTTGGCTACTTGAGGCGGCACTCGAGCCACGGCCATGTTGGCGCGATCGAGGATCTTGAGCTCCGACTTGGGAGGGACGGCGACTATCCACGTTAGCTGAGAACTCGAGCCAGGAGAGGCCACTTACTGAGGTAGATGACATCGTTGTCCTTCTCGGCTCTCTTCAGATCCTCCTCTACTTTTCGCTTGAGCCCACTCAGGTCATCAACGACTACCTTGCCGAGAAATCCGCTTTTGGCCTCCTTAATGCCCTCTGTCACGCAGGATACGGCATCCCTCAGTCTCGCAACCTCCTCTCCGTATTTCCTCTTCTCGAGGCAATCGCACGCAGCTCGGTACTGTGCAGCGGCGGCAAAGTGATGGTGCTTGGCGCTCATGTGGTGTATCCAAGCGCTGCTAATAGCCTCGCTCTGCATAGCGGCCTCGCCAGAGAGGTTGTATAGATCCGAGACGCGAGCGGCCAGCTTAGCAATCGAAGCATCCTTGTAGCCGTCCATAACAGCTTTCTGCCAGAAGCACTCCTGACTCTGCGCGAGCAGCAGCTGGATTAGAGACTCGAGGGTGTCGTGGTCCATGTCCTCGGGAGGGTCGGACATTCGAAGCTCGGGCAGGATCTCGGTCTGCATGTGGGTGAGGACGCCTGCGGCCATGGAGAAGTAGTTGGCCGCAGATTTGAGGCCCTCGGTGTTTCCGCGGGGTGTATTGAGGGCGAGCTGGGAGTAGAGGGAGGCGAGGTTGTAGAGGATGTTCATGAGTTCGTACTTAAGGTTGTTTCGGACCATGGGACGTTCGGTGTTGTAGCCAAGAGCAGGATACCAGGAGAATTCCGCTCCAATCTACAATCTCGTTAGTTACCTCCTCCTCCTCTTACAACCATACCATACTCACGTCTATGGGAAACTTGCCGCCAACCCACACGAGCTGGGCAGCATATGTCTGCAGCTTCTTGATACCGCTAGGGTGCGGTTCCCGGACGTTGACCGCATCACGACGAAGCGTATCAATGACCTCGAGGTCATGCTTAAACATGTCCGGATGTTGGTCATATTTGGTGTTGATGTACTGCCGTATCGTCGAAGCGAGGGAAAGGTGTGTCGACTTGCGAAAGGGGAGCGCAAGGATGTTGCTAAGCTGGTGTAAGTAGGCAGAGCTGGTTAATAGAAAATGTAGCTACTCACGACGCCATGGCTATGTTTGAAACGCAGAGCTCGCAGGTTCGAGGAGCTCAGTAGCTTGGTTCAAACAGCTTCACCAAAGTCAGGCTCGACTTGTAAAGGCTGCGATGACTTCATCCAGCCCAAAACCATGGAGGCCGCCACGTTGGAGGGGCAATGACGAGGTGGGGTGTGGCTCGTTTATGATGACTAAGCTTTGAGGTCGCCCAAGTTAGATACCCTACAGACTTGATCACAGCCAACATGTCAACCACGGATAAAACACTGATTCCTAAAGAAAGGACTTGGATTACTTTTAATAATATTGGCGGTTTATCATATGTGCCTTGAGTGGCTCTTAAAACATGCATGTGTCTACAATCACATCCGGAGGCTTATGTAGCTAGAACTCGGAGTCAATTTATTAGGTACTCAAAGAAAGCATCATCAAGTCCTCCAATTGCTTCAGCGTGGTATCTCATAACTCATACTCGTCATAACTTTAGCGGTACTTCACATCACCAACACCGGGGTGGTGCGTTCCATCATCCTTGTAGGCCGGCGGCTGTCCGCTTCCACTCGCCGCCCCAGTCCCTAGAGCTCCGGACGCCACCGGAGCCGAGTGATCGGCGCCCGGGGCTCCGAATGTCGGGCTGGTCGGAGATGCTCCATCCTTGCTCTGCTTGACCTTGAGAGATCCGACCTCGGCTCCCTTCAAAGTCTCAAGAAGGTTGCGTGCTCCTGCAGGCCACATGCCGTTGGGTCCCTGACGGGGCACCTCACCCTTGATGATCTTGTCGACAGACACCCGCTCGCCAAAGAAGGCAGCGTTTGCATCCTTGCGCTCGACCACGACAGTACCGTCAACCTGGACACCAGCATAGAATCCACGCGACTTGACGTATGAAAAGACGGGCTTGAAGGCGCTAGCGCTGAGGCTGCGGCGATGGCTCTTCTTATCCTTCTCAGGCTTCAAGTTCTGGTTGCTCTCGGCTGGCTCGGGGGAGGCTGAGTCGATGACTCTCCTTCCTTGCCCTCCTTCGACTTTCGTCCTTCACGACCTTCCATGGCAGTGCCAAATTCAACAGCACCTCCAGCTCCGTAGGGACCCGCGACGACGGCCAAGTCACTACCAAGGGCGACGCGCGTGTTGGCAAAGGCAGCCAGTGCCTCTCGGCTGTTGATGACACAGACACAATCATAAATATCGAGGCCGACCAAGAAACCGGCACCAACGGAGTGTACCTGAATACCCGAAGGAGGGCCCCAAGACCCATCAGGAAGTCGGGCAATCAGGATACCAGAGCCGGTCGCACCAGAAAAGTTGAATCCAGCACGGAGGGTGGTGAAGATGGCAAGACCAACAGCCTTGGCAATGACCTTGGGCGGGATAGTGACAATGACACGGCTCTTGGGCTTCTGCTTGGTAGGATCGATGATGGAGTCGTTGGTCTCGGTGGCCTTGGGGTCGGTCGAAGTAGGCACCGGGCTTGCGCCAGGGTCGGCATAGACACCATTTTCTAAGAGACGTGAGCGTGTATCATTACGAGATGGTACGGATAACTTACTGCAGAAAGACTTGAGAATTGAAGCCGCCTTGTCACACTCCTTGTCAAGTGTCTCCGGGAGGAAGCTTTGGCTGCCGAGCTTATGCGCCAAGCTGTTGATGGGAGCAGCGGCCTTGATGCCAAGTTGGCTAAAGCGCTCACTCCAACCATGCTTCTTGTGGTGCTCCTCAGGAGGCACAAAGGTAGATGTGTTGCCTGCTCCAACCTCGTGCTCCGGAATTGGCGCCTCCTGATATTGATGCGTAGGCTCGTTGGTGGGAGGAGGTGCAAAGGCGGGCTGGGCGGGGTTGTACTGCGGGATGTTGTAGTTCTGTTGAGCCGGCTGAGGGTTGGCAGGGTTGGCGTCGAGGGGGTTCGGGTGAGGTCCTGAGCCCTGTTGCTGCTGCGCAGGAGGAGGCCCAGGGGGAGGAGGAGGGAAATACTGTTGCTGTTCACCTCCAGCAACCTGTGGCGGAGGAGGGAACTGCTGCTGTTGCTGATCTGCCGCTACAGGAGGGGGTGGAAAGTATGGCTGCTGCGAAGGCTCAGATCGACTTCCCTCCGTCCGCTGTCCCTCCGGAACAATCTTTGGCTTCTCATCCTTTGGAAGCTCAGCACCTCCCTGCTCATAAGCTGGAGGAGCGGCAGACTCGGTATGAGGTGGGGGACCGGGTGGAGGAGGGGGGAACTGCTGCTGTTCGTCCGCGAGAGGCAGCAGGCCAGAACCATACTGCTCGCCCGAAGGCTGATTCAGGGGGGCCTTTTCGGGGTTCGACATCAGATTTGAGGGTATTTTCGATTCCTGTTGTTGGAGATGGAGGAGGGAGGTTATGATCGTGGTCTGATGGCGGGGTAGCTCTGTCTTACAAGCGTACGAGCTGTGTTGGCGGTGCTTAACAAGTCTGAAAGAACCAACACCGGAAAGATGCAGATCAGAAGCCTTTAATAGCTGCCAATTCTGAAAGAGGCCTCGTAATCTGGAGAACAAAGTGGCGCGAAAGATAAAGTGAAACAGGTTCGTTCATCAGTCGCGACAGCTTGGCTGTTGATGTCATCAGTGTGGCTGACGTGCATGATTGCGACGATGAGCAGCTCAGGGTCCAGCACAGCCACATTCTTGGCGTTTGTGTACGAGGGAGCCAATCTTGGCCTCAACTGATTGAACGTTGTTGAGAACGATTTCTGGAAAAAATAATGAGGTGAATTGACTTGTTTACATCTGACATCTGCTATACTATTGTGTTTCATCGTTTCTGTGCTGATATAATCATTCCCGATACAATCCCCGATGTCTCGGATCCCGAAGTCAGACATGGTCAGCCGAAGGGTTTAATACCCGAAGCGGCCTACAATATTAAACTTGGAACCTACAAACTCGGCTTCACTCATAAACACCAATACTCCTCTGTAAATCAACAGCGAGATTAAGCAATGACGCAAACACAGTCCAGGCTTAACGCCGAGGATACACTCCACCTCCCCCGCGTCCTGTGCCTCCACGGCGGCGGTGTCAACGCCGAAGTCTTTGAGCTACAATGCCGAGCCATCATTTCCCGGCTAAGCACCTCCCTCCGCCTCGTCTTCATGCAAGCACCGTTCATCTCAGCGCCTCACCCTCAAATCGTCAGTGTCTATGGTGACTACGGCCCTTTCCGGCGCTGGCTCCGCTGGCAACCCGACCACCCCGAGATTGAGCCCGAGGCCGCAGCGGGGGAGATCCGCTACCAGTGCCGACGGGCTATGGAGGATGACCCGGGGACGGGGGAGTGGGTCGGCGTGCTGGGCTTCTCACAGGGCGCCAAGATTGCTGCCAGCTTATTGTGGACGCAGCAGCAGGTGACGGCAAAGTTCGGAGCGGCAGAGTCACTGACGCACTTTAAGTTTGGAGTGCTCATGGCTGGGAGAGCGCCTCTAATCATGCTGGACCATCGTCTTCAAGAGACGCCTCACATCGTTGACGCAGCACTTCTAAGCTCCGAGTTTACTGACTGGCCCGAGACCAACGAAGGCGACCATGTGTTGAGCATTCCGACTTTGCATGTCCATGGCCTACGAGACCCAGGAACGGAACAGCATCAGGTCTTGATGAACAAGTACTGCCAGACTGGTACGACAAGACTGGTTGAGTGGGACGGTGGTCATCGAATACCCATCAAGACGCATGATGTGGAAGCTGTGGTTGAGAAGATCTTGGAGCTTGCAAAAGAGACGCAAGTAACCGATGAATTACCCAATTGATGGTGCCGACAACGGCGGCAGGGAATTTCTGTTTTCTTACATAGTTATAATAGTCGAGTTGATCCCACAGGTATGCAAAGAGGCGTTTAGAAATCCTACAAAGACCAAGAATTACAGAAGAGCGCATAAATACCAGTCACCCCTTTCAATTAGGAGCCCTTTTTATACGTTTTATATAGAGGATCTTTAATGAGAAACCCAACACTGGCGACGAGGCGTCCCGAGGAGCCCAGATGGAGGAAGAGTCACTACCGCCCAGACACCTCAGCAGCATCATACCCAAATCCGTCAGCACAACCCAACGGATAATTTTAGAGAGTCAGAACTCATTTGCACATCCAGTCTGCATTTCAAAACTTCTGATTAAAGATTACGCTAGTTCTAGCCAATGTCCTCAGTGATTCCATTCCTTTCCGTTTCCTCTATCCCCATATCTAATAGCCTTGTCCAAAACCACCTCTTACCAGTTTATACTCATTTTTTATTTGGTAGGTCGTCGGAAAGGATGAGCCCCTGTGGTCAACACATACTCATCCAGGCTCACCAAATCAGGAGGCGAAAAGATGAGGTAAAAGTACTTGAGCGTCTCACTAAGCCAGAAACTCTGCACATCTGTCAGTATCATATCCATCACCCGAAAAACAGTTTACTCACCTCCATCGAGTCAGTCTGCTTCGTCTCGACAGAAATAATATCCTCAACAGCAGCATTACCATGCTCCGTCGTAGTAAACCGCTTGATAGCCTCAAACATCTCCCACGCCATATCCTGCCACTTTCGGTCTCCCGTGAGTCTGTACATGATGAAAATACTCTCCACGGCCTCGGGACGCAGCAGGTACCGGGGATCGCGGACGTGGCGGAAACCTGGGGGATGGGCTCTCCCTCGGGTGCCCAGGCCTCTTCGTCGTAGTCGCAGGGTTCAAGGGTGGGACACTCTTCGAGGCGGAAGATTTCGGGCATTATTCCTGTGGCAAAGGATTTGAAGGCCCAGTGGCATCCAAGGGCGAGTTTCTCGCCGAGCTTGACGTGCTCTTCGTTGTCGAGGAGCTTACCACCTAGGGCAAACATACCTCCAGCGAAGCAGGTAAGGTGTTGAGTCTCGGGATAAACTCAGCCTTTCCCTCAACATGAATCTCGCCCACCAACAAGACATCGTCCTGGTTCGGCACCTTCGGTCGATACAGCAACTTATCGGCCACAACCTTGGTAGCCATGCGGTACATCCTCTCATAGTTCCGATCAAGTCCACCAAGCAGGGCGTGCATCTTGATGAGGTACTCATACATGGAGTCGGCCAGCGCTCCGAGCGTAAAAGTGTTGTCCTCGGCGACCTGGTGCTCAAAGTTGAGGTAGATGGGCCACATGCCGGGCAGCTTGGTCGAGTTCTGCACCCTGCTGAGGAACTGGGTGACTCGGTCGGTTGCATCGTAAAACTTGGAGTCCCCAGTCAACTGCGACAGTCGAGTAAACTCCATGGCTAAGGACGCCGGCGCTGCAGAAGGATCATGGTTTCCAGCGATTTGAGTACCGTTCTCGGCTTCGGCAAAGTCGAGCCAGAGAGTAGGGATGCGGTTCGGCGTGTCAAAGGCGACATAAAGCATCTCCCCAAGCTCAGTAGCCTTCTTCAACAGGGCTTCCTGACCGCTCAACTCATAAGCTCCAAGCAAACCTCCGAGATGGCGTGTGGTCAACTTGAAAACGTCAATGGCTCCGTCACGCCTCTCACCCCAGTTGAGAGTAGCAGCAGCATTGGCAGCCTCTTCAAACTCCTCACGGAGATCCATGATCCAGAGCGTATCCAACGAATCAACCAAGGTGGCAGCCCATCCGCCAAAGCTATCCCTCCACTGCGCCGACACAGGCATGAGCTCGTCTCTCATCCACGCATGCTGTCTATACGCGGACCAGCCTCGCAAAAACTCATCTCGAACAGCCTCCCTCCTCTTCTCAGCATCCTTGTTGTAACTAAACTTTGACTTTTTAGCCTGCACTCGTGGAAGCCTCTGGGCGACGCCCTGAGGAACAGGCTTGACAGCGACGGGAGGATGCTGCAGCTGCAGCGAGGACCAGTCAACAGTGCTGGCGACGAACTTGGTCGGGGTCTGTACGGGAGGCGGAGTGGGACGAGGAGGGAGAGATGGAGGAGGGCTCAAGGTGGTGAGCTGAGGACCCGAGGCCAAAAGGAGATGGAGGAACAAGAAGATTCCTACGACGGCGGCTATGGAGAGAGCGCGCAACGGTATAGCCCGTAGTGTCGACGGTCGAAACATTATAGTTAGTAAAAACCCCCCAAACAAAGTAAAATGAGCGAAAGAATGGATAAAGGGAAGAATGAAGAAAGAGAAGCTCGTAAAGATCCCTTCCAGAATTTGATCCCTCTCTTCTTCCCCCGTTCCCCATATAACATCCGACAGCCCCGTTTCAGGTCATAGAAAATATACAGTGCACAGCACATCCGATCGAAGCCAAAAATAGTACCCTGACTTATACGATATCGACAGCCAACAGCGGGCGAATGACAAGGGTTGTGGTGGAAACGGTAATGGCTGATAATATGGGGATCACCTTTCGACTGCGGGTCCAGGGCCTGAGATTCGCAATGGACAACGCGTGTCTGTGCGTGGCCAGGAGGGGAGGGAAAGGGGTGTTGTATCAGTTTGTACTTGTATGGTTCCTTTGTAACTTGTCACTGTGAGTTATCGATAGTTCGATGTACCTCAGCAAGAAGAGAAGACGCTCATCTTAGCTGTTGACTTGTTGGCTGTTGGCCGTCCAAGTACCTGTATCTGGCAACACATTGCGCTCTTCTCCCCAGACACCCACGGCCCTGGATATTCAGGGCCCATCCCTGACAAATCCCGGGTCTTCCGATCATGGAATGCTTCTTTTTAAGGGGTAAAAAAGAAAAGCGAAGCGGACAAGAGATGCCGCGGAAGAACTACCGAGTCGCTCCTCGTATACGCGGAAGTCTCGGCGGTCGCTTCATGGATGTTATTGACCCATACCAAGACTTTTGATGTTGGACCCGTTTTGAAGGAATATCTTGGCGGTTTTTTATTTATACGACGCATGCTTTATGTGTGGGCAGATCTCGTTCCAAGACGATCATCTCGTTCTTGGACCAACGACTTTACTCGCTTGTCGCGCGTCGATTCGAATGGTCCGCGATAACCGCCCGCATCACATCTCCTGAGCCGATGTTGTTCTTTCCAGGATGTTTAATCAGAGGCCTCCTCCGCCATTCCGGGGTTCTTGACTAGACTCGGGGCTAGATTTAAGCATCTTTGCGCCATATGACCATTAATCCACCAGTAATTTCTGAACCCATCGTGAAGCGCAACCGCAACTGATTAATAAGGCCCCTCGGTTCTCGCTAATCTTTCATATGGCCCAAAAGAGACGCCAAAAAGGAGACGGAATAGGAGCATGCTCGTCCAACCGGTAGCATTGAGCCATCACAGTTCTTCCCGGCATCCTTTGGTTCATTCCACTGCTAGACGAGCGTTGGTGCTTGAACATGTTTCTCGTGGCCATTTACCATGATCACAAAGTTTTTGACATTGCTTTTATCTCCAGAGTTGGCACATCCACCATGCAAGGGCACTGTCATCACCTCCAACTACAACCCTAGTCTTTCAATTTCGTAGGTTGTCTCGTGACACATAGCCGGATTTGGAAGGTGAAGTTCATTAGTTACACCCATCCAGCAAGCATGCTTTGACGTCGCCTTGCTTCAAGCTGCCGTACTTAGAAAGATGCCATCATGAAACAGTTTGGCATGCACTGCAGCCGACCCTTTTTCTGCTAGTACAAAGAACCTCGAGAATCCCGTCGCCGGATATATCCCATCTGACCTAGATACCCGGTCGGGAGTAGCGACCTTCTTTGTCTCTCGACTCCAAAATAGTAACTCATGGCCAATGCAGGCGTTGCATCAAGACACTTTCTTTGCAGGAGGATACACACAACTCGAGTCTGTGTCAAATGCTTCATTTAGGTTGTTCTCAAAGACATAAGATGTTCAGAGTCAAGTTGTCGAGATGTATATAGATGCGTTTCTAACTCGAGTGTTTCGAGTCTTGATCATAGCAAGTTTATTTCCCAACTACAATCAATCGTTACCCATCAATCATTAACCATGTATTTCGCATTCCTTCCACTCTTTCTCGCCGCTCTAGGCGCCCTTGCCAATCACATCACACCCCGTGATGCCAACCCTCAGCCTTCCTACTTCAAAGACCTCCCCAACACCCTTTCCCCAGATTTCCCCGTCAACGAAACCACCAAGATTGAAGTCCGCGATGCTACCCTCACTCACTCCCTTCGCATCCGCGGTGCAGGTGGTTACCTCGGTTCCTGCAAGGACATCCGGTTCTACATCAGCGACAAGGACATGAACCGAGTAAACCCAGCGTATATCCACTCGGGCTACTACGAGTCCCCGCGTCTCGTAGCTCGATGTCCTGATCTCACGGGTGAGATGAAGTGTAGCTCTCTCGAGCTCGGAGAGTGCATGGTCAACGTCAACGGGGCCCTAGCCCCAGGACCCGGGTAAGTTCCAACAACCTCCAAAGTATGAGCGTGTTTCTGACTTGTCGCAGTGGACTTTGGCACGAGACTTGCACTCAGTGCATAATAAGTCAAGACGGAAAGGACCTTTGGTGCCACTGCTGGAGTGCCATGAAGGGTCATCTCCTCATGAGCGGAACCACCATCAACCTAGGCAAGTTCTCCCCCCTCAACAACGTTCCCTTCTCTTTTGCTAACCGTCGATAGACTCCTTCATTGAAAACTTCGATGGCGACTTGACGTGCAACGGCGCGCGCGGATATCGCGGTGTCTGTCCAAACGGTCCCTCCTGGGATCCCAGAGAATACTGAGTCTTCCTCTCAATGTCATCAGACAGACTGGTCCTTGTTGGTGAATCGCGGGCTTTCGTCGATGTTTCTCGAGGGGTTCGCATGGTTGCGCCCTAGTCCAGTCATTATTTCGTATCTTTTTCCTTCACCACACTCTTTTACCATAGTTAGATGACCAAGCCCTCGTATTTCAGAGAGTACTTAATGCCAAAGAACCATGACATGTTTCCAAGAGTCTTAACAACCTAATGAAGGCATCATCAGACTGGAAACTCAATCTTTGACTCTCCTCGTTGTTGTCGCCATCGATTCGTCGCCTCAATCATCTCCGGACACCCACGTAGTAACCATCCCCATTTCTTAAAGAAGCCAACGCTGACTTCCCAGCCGTATACGTCGGTTGGATCTCCCCAAACGATGAGGAATGCTTCGTCCAATTCGCGACTGCTCACGACACTAAGAAGATCGCAACACAGCTCATCCTCATCAAAAACATCGTTCTTGATTCCATGCAGGATGTTATCCCGCAGTCGAGGAGCAGGAAGCAAATCAGACCAAGGATGATGCGCAAAAGTCGACTGCAACTGCGTCGGACGAAGGTTCTCAGGAAGAGTCGGCTCAACAGTAACGCCATCCAAAGTCTTTGGGCCAAAAGCATTAAACTGCGAAATCATCTCGTCGCTGCAGAGACCCTCGAGCGGGATTCCGAGTGTCCGCGCATTGTGCGAGAGAGCGTTGGCGGCGTTGAGTCGAATAAGCGAAGGGAGATACGTCAAGCGATGGTTCTTGAGCGTATACTGCACCTGAGCCAGCTGCATGAACGCATACACAACAGCCCTCTTCTGCGGATCCTCAATCATGAGGTATCCATCCAGAGGCCATGACGTAGTGACGACACTCTTGCCGTCATTCTGCTCAAGCTTCCGCCTGCCTAGGCCACCGTTAGCCAAAGGAAGAATAGATACCTCCGGGGTATACTAACGGTAAGCTCTCTGGTTGAGTCTGTTCTGCCGTTTCCTCCTATCGGCCGACTTGGTGACTCCGGTCCAGTCGTCCTCAGGTCCTCGCAGTTCGGTGAGTTGCGGCATCCGACCGAGCCGCTTCGGGGCATTTATATGTTCCGCCATAGTAATCAGATAATAGCCAAAGTGGAAACACGCGTGTAACAGAACCAAAGCTAGGAGTGATACTCGTATTTAAAGGTCTGCAGGTAGCTGACCGATGGATCGGAGATTCCCTTTATCACCGTTGATGTCGCCCCTCTTATCTGGGAATAGTGGCCTCTTACGAGTCAACGAATGCGTCTCGAGCCTATCACCGACAGTGAAAAAGCACGCTAATGCAACCTGCTGACACCGACCATCCGAAGCTAGAGGCTGGGGGTTGATTGGGGTTCCTGGTCGACACGAGGCAGCTGTCAGACGTTTATTTCAGAACCCCGGCAGTTGAAGGACTTGGCACGTAAGAACACCGACTTTGTTGAGATAGTGTCAGATTCTATCGGATTCTTCACCTCATCTTCTTAACGCCGTTTCACTCCATATCTGAGTTTACGATCTTGTCCCGTCTCGGGTTGTCAAAGCTTTCTAGCGACCCGCTTGACTTAGGAAACTCACGAATCAGTTATCGTCCGGCGGTTTGCTCGGGCGATAAACCAAGGTCTCGGCACGGGCTATCTTCCCAATTCGTCTCAGTAGCTCAGCTATGTCCGATAATAAAGTCCGAAACGGCAGTTCAAGATCCAAGCAGCCAGTGATGATGGCATCATCGGTGAGAAATTCCATGACGTTGTGGAGACTGAAGAATCTTGCCCCGATGATATATAAGGGCAATGGGGCCAAGACGTAGAAGAAATCATTATTCCTAAACAAACACAATCAATCAATCACCTCAACTTACCAACTTCTCTCCAAAATGTCTACCGATTACGAGTTCCAGGGCTGGCTCGGCCACTCCCCCGATGCCGTCAACGGCAAGATGGAATGGGGTCCATTTGAGCCCAAGAAGTGGGAGGAAGACGACGTCGACATCCAAATCACCCACTGCGGTATTTGCGGTTCTGATCTCCATATGCTGCGATCCGGATGGGGAGAGACACCTTATCGTAAGTGAAGCCATCGCCAAACCCCTGCCAAACAGCCCACTGACATCAGACCAGCCTGCTGCGTTGGCCACGAGATTGTCGGCAAGGCCGTCCGCGTCGGCAGCAATGTCAAGGACATCAAAGTCGGAGACCGAGTCGGTGTGGGTGCTCAGGCACGAAGCTGTCTTCGGGATGACTGCCCCGCGTGTTCCGCGGGACTCACCAACTACTGCAAGAACAGCATCAACACCTACGGTTCCATCTACCCCGGTGACGTGGGCAAGTCGTATGGTGGATACGCCGACTATAACCGCACAGACTCGCGTTTTGTCGTAAAGATCCCTGATGGTCTTGCATCAGAGGACGCCGCTCCCATGCTTTGCGGCGGTGTCACCGTCTACACTCCTCTCCGCAACAACGGTTGCGGCCCCGGCAAGACAGTCGGAATCGTCGGTGTCGGCGGTCTCGGTCACTTCGGCGTCCTCTTCGCCAAGGCCCTCGGCGCAGACAAGGTCATCGGTATCTCTCGTCGGGCATCCAAGAGAGACGAGGTCCTAGCTCTTGGAGCCGATGAGTACATCGCCACTGAAGACGACGAGGACTGGGCAACAAAGCACGCCCAATCCATCGACCTCATCATCAGCACCGTCTCCAGCCCCAAGATGCCCCTCACCCAGTACCTGGGCCTCCTCCGCTACGGCGGCAACTTCATCCAGGTCGGAGCTCCCGACGGTGGCGAGCTTCCCCCCATCAACGCCTTCACCCTGATCGCGGGCGGTTTCAAGGTCGGCGGCAGCGCCATCGGATCCCCTAGTGATATTAAGGAGATGCTGCAGCTGGCCGTTGACAAGAAGGTCAAGCCGTGGGTGGTGAAGCGATCGCTAAAGGATGCCAATCAGGCGGTCCTGGATATGGAGGCCGGCAAGGCTCGGTATCGATATGTCCTGGTTAACGAGAAGCACGCTGAGCAATAGACGATAGATGATGATGATAGATGTAGAATTAGATGTAGACTAGAGATGAGATTAGATGAATGATGAAGAATTACAGTAAACGCAATCTTACAGGTGTAGAGTAAGCAACTCGCTAGCTCCATACCCCGCAAATCGCATCACACGCCCTGTGAATGACTGCTCGATCCAGTCCATAGACAGTCCGCCAAGTTTCAATCCATCTCTTATATCGAGATCTCGTTATACGGTATCCGTTCAGTGCCTCGCTTCGCCCAGCATGACACGTTCAGACGAAGCAGCAGCCTTCTTCCACGCCGTATACTCGGCCGTCCAAGAGATCCCCCACGGCAGAGTAACCACGTATGGTCACATTGCCATGCTGGTCGGCACTCGTAAGCCTTCGACTCCAGCTAACTACCCTCGTAATTGACAATCCGACAGCTCAACGTCCTCGCCAGGTGGGCATCTGCCTCAAACATCTCCCCTCCAACACAGATGAGCGGTTCAACCACGAAAATGTCCCGTGGCAAAGAGTTATCAACGCAAAGGGCATGATCTCTCCAAGGTTAGCTAACCCTATCACATCAAAAATCCCACTAACAGCCCAGATCTCAACCTCAAGGTGCTCGCACACAAGCCACAGCTCTCGAAGCCGAAGGAGTACAAGTAACAACAAGCGCATTAGGAGAGCTCTCTGTAGACTTTTCCGAGTACGGATGGTTCCCAGAAACATTACCATCCGAGGAAAACGACGATGAGCACGAGTGAAAAAAGCATGGAAGGTCTTGAACAACTAGTATTTACCACTATCGTGCGGGAACGAATTCGTCCCGTATATGTAAATCGACCCAAACGAGGGTCATCATACAATCATCCCATCTTCCGCTCATTCTTCAAACGAAAGAGAATAAAAAAAGATAAAGAAAAAAGAAGAAAGCCACCCAGTCCCATCTGTCAAAGGGGGAAATAAAGATACAAATGACAGGTGGGAGAAAAACAAAATTTCGAATCACATCATGCCTCGAGCTGCTCGTGTAGGTGGTATTCTCTCGCCAAGAATCAGAAAAAAAGAGAAGAAAAAGTAGAAAAATCCCTTCCAAACTCCTGGCCAGTGCTGAAAATCAAGTCTCGCCATCTTAGGTCAGGATGCCCGACGTAAAAAGCCGTCAGACCGGATAGTAAACGCGAGGGGGGGAATATGGTGAACAACGACAACAGCATCAACAACAAAAGCAGAAAACGTCATGGGACATAAAGCGTTGCAAAACCTCTCCTCCCTCGCTCAATCAACCCCATGCCGACTGCACAGGTCGATCGAGCTCCGAACCAGGCCAAAGGGCCCTCTAGGCGCAGCTTAGCCCCCCCTAGAAGCAGTTCAGGCTTCCCTTCTTCTTCTTGCTCTTGCTGATGGCATTCATCCGCTCTTCGAGCTGGCGACGGGCCGCCTCGGCTGCTTGTCGCTTCTTGCGTTCTTCCTCGACGGCCTGAACGCTCCAGCGGTTGTCTTGAACCGGCTCTGGTGGGGGGCGGTCCTTGAGCTCCTTCACCTCCGCCTCGAGCTCCTGGGCACGCTTCTTCCAAGCGTCGCAGTCGGACTTGACCTGCTTGGTCTGCTTCTCCAAATCGGTGAGCGCATCCTCGAGTGTCTGCGTAAGCTGACGCTCGGCATCGAGGTGCTTCTCGATAGTTCGGATGCGTGCTTCCTGGTCCTCGGTGATCTGAGAAATGTTGATGTTGTCCTTGCTGGCAGGACGGGCATTGGTCGGGGAGCTGGGAACGCCGTTGACGGGAGAGCCCGCGCCATTTGGCAGAGGTGGAAGTGGGATAGCTGGTGGTGGTGATGGCAGCGACACGTGCGACGCGCTCTTGCGGATGGTCGAGTTAGAGTTCGATCGCTGGACGCCAGCACTCAACTCATCAAACTTGGCCTGTTGCTGTTAGTGGTGTATCCAACCAACGTCATGCATGAGTCAACTTACCTGGAGAGCTGCGTAATCTTCACGGGCCACCTCCAGCTCGGCTTGGAGGCGTGCAGTAGCCGCATTAGCTTCATCCAGTGCCGCGTTCCGCTCTGTCTGCAACGTGCTCA
The DNA here is from genome assembly GCF_023522795.1 of Fusarium solani. Taxonomy (NCBI): domain Eukaryota; kingdom Fungi; phylum Ascomycota; class Sordariomycetes; order Hypocreales; family Nectriaceae; genus Fusarium; species Fusarium solani. The sequence continues at coordinate 326,123 of NW_027072157.1, forward strand.
GACGGTTATTGGTCATCTGCACCTCATCAAAGTTATTCTGCAGTTGCTCCTCCAGCTCCTCCACCAGTCGGCTGTTCTTCTTGCTGCGGGTGTCTAGATCCGCCATCTTGTTCTTGGCAGCTGCAAGTTGTTCCGCAAGAGGTCCAGGTTTGTCGGCAGCACCGAGCATCTCAGCCAATGAGGCTCTAGCGGCTTCGAGATCTTGGACGATCTTGTCGTTGATTGTCGTAAGATCAGTGACATGTGACTCCATCTCACCACGCTTCTTCTTCTCCTCTGCGAGAGCCTGCTGACTAACAGCGAGGTCGTTGATTCGCTCTGTCAGCTTCTCAACACTGACATCCAGTCCCAGGGCAAAGGCGACCTGAGAAGCAATCTTCATGAGATCATCACGAGCTTCGCCCAGTTCGTTCTCCAGGCGCTGCACACTGTCAGCATGCTCTGACAGCAGCACTTCAACCTGCTCCTCATAGCCCTTCTGCTCGCGAGTCTTGATATCGGCCAGCTCCTTGGCATGGTTCGCCTTGAGCTCCTCGAGGCTTGCTTGGTGGTTCTTGGTGGCCTCATCATGGGCAGCAATCTGCTCCTCAAGCTTGGCAACAAGCTCCAGCTGGTGGGTGTTATCCTCCTGGGCTGAGGCATGAGCCTTGTTGAGTTCATCCAACTGAGAACGAGCTGCAGAGTGAGACTGCTCCAGCTCAGCAACCTTGGCGGCGTTGCTGTTGATGATAGCCTTGTACTCGTCAATCTCGCTACGCAGGAAACTGATGAGGTTCTGTTGCCGTTGCTCGGCCTCCCTGACTGAGTCATCCTTCTCGCCGGTCTGGTGAGATTGAGAATCGGTGAGCTGGGCACTAGTGGATACCACTTGAGACTCAAGCTCTTGGATCGTGCCACGCATCGCCGCCTCCGTCTTTGCCATCGTGTCAAGCGCCTCCTTATGCTTGTTCTCCCAGGTTTCCAGCTCCGATTGCAGCTCAGCAATGCGCTGTTCATGCTTCTGCTGAGACTCCTCAACTTCCTTAGGATCGGGTCTGGACGCCAGAGCTTGGCGGAGAGACTCGAGTTCAGTTGTGAGTGTCTGCTCACGGGCAAGGTGAGCGTTCCTCGTGTCATTAAGCTGCCTCTCACTCTGCTCAAGCTGATCCCGCAGGTTTGCAACCATGGACATCTCAATGGGGCTGGACTTGAGACTCGAACGCTCTCGAGTCAGTCCCGAGATAATCGTCATCTTGGTCTCCATCTCCTTCTTAGCGGCCGCAACGTCCGCCTCGAGTTCTTGGATACGCTCGCTTCTGGTGTGAAGCTCGTGCATGGCGGCGTTGATGTTGAGCTCGAAGCTCTGCATCAACTCCGGCCTGTTCTCGAAGCTCTCAGCAGCGATGTTACGCAGGGATGCAAACGAACGATGAGCACGGTCGGCGGCAAGGAGGTTCTGGCTTGACTTGCGTCGGATGATAGGAGTGCTTGAGCGAGGCGAGGTAGCCTCATAGGCGCGCGCCCGAGTGAGATCCGTCTTGAGCTCCTCAACAATATCGAGAGTCTCGCTGTGCTTTGACTCCAGCTGGGCATACCGCTCAGCCAGTTCCTTCTCAGCAGCCTCACGCTCTTGCGCCATGGTCTTGAGTCGGTCAAGCTCGGCCGCCAGCTCGATGCTCTGAGCATGCTGAAGATCCTCCGTCGAAACAGCTGCTGGCTTCGCGGTGGCCGTGCCATCCTCAGACAAGGTGTCGGCATTAGAAGACGCCGCGGTAGCAGGCGAATCCATGGCCGAGGATAGCTCCGAGGAGAGCGATCGCGAAAAGGATGACCGTGGGCCATCCTTCAAATCGCTCGTCTTCGCGTCTGACAAAAAAGACTCTGGCCGGGTGTGTATCGGGGTGGCAACAGAGATGACCGAGTCACGAATGCGTTGTGGGTGACGCGCTTCATCGATGGAATCCTGCAGCTCCGCGAGCTTTCGCATGGCGTCCTCATACTTGTGGTGCAGCGAGTCGTAGTCGTGGAGAGTTGACTCGTGCTCAACCCGGAGATCAATAAGCTCCTGGGTCACGGACTCGAGCTTGTCCGCCACAAACTTGGACTGAGCCGGGCTCTGAGGTGGGACCTCTTCTTCAGGCTTCTCAAGGTGCTGCTGCTTATCTTCTTCAGCCTCTTCCTTGACGGTGCCAATCTTGTGTTGGGTAGTGTCCTGTTCCTCGTCACCTTCAGGAATGGGTTCTTCCATCTGGCTATGGCGGCTCACATGAGACATGCTTCGAGAGTGGTCAGCCATGCCACGGCGCGAAGCCGTGCCGTTGGTAGGCTCGACGGGCGCAGATTCGGGTGCCTTTTCTCCTTCAGCTTCCTTGCCATCTTGGATCTGATCAAGCTCATAAAGAAGCGAGTCAAGCTTGCCAAGGCTTCGTTGGCGCTCAACAACCTGTTCAAGGCGGTCGATTTCTCGCTGCATCAGCTCAGCATCTTGGTCCGCCTCAGCAAGGCGCTCCTCAAGGGTTGAGATGTAGTCTTCACACGAGGCTTCGTTCTCCCGCACACGAGCAATCTCCTTACGAAGCTCCATGATGATGGTTGCGTTCTTCTCCTCTCCGCTAGTGTGGCCGTCCAACTTAGCCTCGAGATCATGAAGATAGTTTTCAGTACTAGCTTCGCGGTCCATCAGCTTCTGCAGCCGGGACTGCAGCTGGTTGTTGATTGTCTCGACATAGGCGCACTTTGTCTCCTTCTCAAGCAAGTTGGTCTCGGTGTTAGAGAGAGTGCTGCGAGTGCTGGAGAGCGACTGTTCAAGTGACTGGATCGTCTTCTCATACTCAAGGACAACCTGTTCAACTGCCTGTGCGAACGAGTTGGATCGGTTCAGGCGGTCAGTAGCACTGTCACCGAGGGCATCGTCGTGGTTTTCGTCCGACTCGTTCTCGCGGGCGCGGGCCAACTCGGCAATGAGACGCGCATGGCGTTGACTGAGAGCAGTATAGTTCTCTTGGGTGTCCAAAAGTTGGTTCTGGAGCTCGACCTCGCGCTCGTTCTGTCGATCAGATCGCTCACTGGGGCCAGGGGCATTGCGTCTCGGGCTACTGCCACCACGCTCTGCGCTGCGGATCTGCTCACGCAAGAAAGCAACTTCGGCCTTGAGGCGGTCAATCACGGCCTGCTTATCACCCTCCTCGACCTGCTGGATTCGTGGCTTGGACTGGATAGCTCGGGCGCGCTGGGCATACTGAACGGTGTTGAGGGTCTCGCTCAGATGAAACTCGGCAGGCGTAACGCAAGCAATCATATAGGTGATGGCATTGCCACCAAGCGAATCCTGGAGGAGTCTGGTCAAGCGAGAATCACGATACGAAACGTGGGCGCCAGGGTTTCGAGACGAAAGCTGGCTAATGACTTTGCCAAGGGCAGCAAGACCGGCGTTGATAGAGATACCCTCCTTGGCACGCTCACCTTGCGCACCAGTGTTCTTGAGCCTTTCGCTACCAGCCAAATCAACGAAATGGAGCTTGCTGTCGACAGTTACCGTAACGTCCTGGCCGGTCATAGCCTCGAGAGGTACAGAGAAGCGCTTCTCGGCACCAGAACCAGAACCAGAACCATACTTGCTCTTGCGCTGGACGAGGTTGAGGGAGAAGACGGCGTGAGATCGCGACGATTTGGCGTTGATAGCTGTGGCATCGGTCTGACGAATCGACGATCCAAAGTTGAGAGCATTCATGAGATCCTCCACCGAATTCACTTCCACCTGTCGAAGGCCCGTCAAGATGATGTTGCCCTTGGTGTCTTCGCGGATGGCGACATTTCCACGCTCATTGAGAGGAGTTGACTCGGGAACGAGAAGATCACGCAGCTGCTCGTTATAAATCTCGACATATGTAGCTCTGAGAGACCAATTGCGGTCGCCAAGCGGATCCTGCTGAGCATATCCTCGAGGGCTTCGAAGGTGAGACATGGAACTGCGGTTCGGCTTGGACGATCCCGTTGGTGAATCGAGCTTCTCAAAAAGGGCTGCGGCAGCTCGAGGAATGACACCTAGAAGACTGGTTAGCGGATCGCGCGCGCTGCAAGTAAGTTGGACCAACCCATGAGCTCAGGGTCATGCTGCTCGCTAGGACCCGAGGTACCCATTGTGTACGATTTACCAGCGCCGGACTGACCGTACGCCAGCAACGACACGTTGTATCCTTGCGTGAAAGCATTCACGCAGTCAGAGAGGTAGTCCCAAATGCCATCTTGCATCACATCGGAGCTGAAAACGCGGTCAAAGACGAAGAGTTTGCGCCCCTGCGGTGAATCGATTGCGAGGCTTGTATCCGAAGTGGTCTGCACCATGGATCGCTGGAATCGCTGCGGAATAAGATCGTAACCAGGATCGGTCGACTTCAGCGGTGGTCGTACACGGACGGCTATCACCAAAGTTAGCATCTCAGAGGGGCAGCGACACCGAACAACATACCAACTTTGACCGCCGTCCGGCTGTCTTCGTCAGAGGCTCTACTACCACCTCCCGTCTTGCTCGTCATGCTCAACCGGCTGGTGCTTCTGGGCGCAGCTCTGGAAATAGCGGCGCTCAGAGGCCGCTGAATCCCTCCCGGGGAGGTTGGCGGCGAGCTCGCCATGGCGGTTGCTGGTGAGTTGTCGTCGAGATTTGCGATGTCTCAGCCGTTGTACGTCGTCAGCGGCGGTCAAGGAAAGTCGTCGCAAACGAGCTCGAAAGGCCGCGAAGGGCTTTGAGATGTTGAGGTCCGCCGAGGGAGAAGGAATCGTCCTTTACGGCGTCATAGATAGATCTGCTGTGTAACGGGCGGTGTCGTCGGAGAGATGGTCGTCAAGTGTCCCAGACAGTCTCGCGGGCGGCAATACGTCCCTAGCAGCGTCCACAGATGACTGCGAAGCAGAGAACGAGAGTGTTTATCCCGACTAGGGGTGTGGGGGTTTGTAATTAAACAGGCGAGGGACAGGCGATCTGGCGACGAGTTCCGATGACTGCTTCTTCGTTCCAGTGCAGGAGGGGACAATTGTCGCTAGCGGGGCGTCGTCGGGTACGAGGACGGTTGAAGGAGAGAGGGAAATCCACGGGCGACGCGCAATGGAAGATGCTCGACGCGACAACGGGATAGGAGAAATACTAGGTAGGTAAAGACGTCGGACGTTGGATTGGGTGTTGAACACTTCAGTTCAGGAGTCGGAGACCAGAGCAAAGAAAAAGGGACGGGACCTGGACAGCCTCGAAGTGGAATCAGGGCCAGGGGGGACGAGACCTCAGTGACTTCCAGGTTCCTTCCATTCACTGGGCCGGCAGCCAAGGGGATTGGATGGAGGGGGGCTGTCAAGACCGCCTCCCAGGGACTGGACTGGACTCCAGGTACATTGGCGCTGGGCCACTTGGAGCAACGTCTCCAGGTACCTCCCGTCCACACTCGTCCACACTGGCACCGGGCTCGACCCCTGGATTGCTCTGGGGCGCTAAGTGCGCTTTAGGCTGCTGGCGGGGACGACGCCTACTGGCTGGAGAGGTGTGCCACGGGGGAGCCCCGGGCGCTGTACCTGGCCCGCGCGGGCTTTTAGCGGCACAGACCCTGGTTTCTCCTAGCCACCGCGGGCTCGGGTCCCCTAGCATCGGGCCAAAAGGGCCATGTCCGTTGCAAGAGCCCAAGCCTGAGAGTGTCGCAAGAGCTCTGGGAAAGGCGTTGAAACTGTTTCGAGGTGTGGCTGGACAGAAAGGATAGCGGGAGGTGCATGCCTTACAAGTCTAAAGTGTGCTGATTATTCTGTCCACCAAAGTCCGCGCTTACCAAAGCATGGTGCTTTGCAACTCCGACCCTCATTTGAGATCGTCCAGCCAGATTGCAGAAGCACACCACACCCAACCACCCACCAGTTTCTCCTACCAACTCAAGTGCCTCCTCATCATCCCGAGACCGACGCTTTTTTTTTCTCTCCTTTCTCGATATTCAGGGGCTGGTGAAGTCCCGACGCGCCGTCGCTAGCGGCACATAGTCACGCTTCGATGCAGGTACGAAGGCTTCCTTCAAGCTGGAGCCGTGGATACCGTTGGAAGAAAACGCTCTCAATATCCAACGGTTGAACGGCTTCCCACCCCAGCCATTCGCGTGTGATGGATGGGCGCTGTTCCAGCCATCTATTCCGTACCTCCCTGTCCTTGCTCATGCGATGGATGTCTTCCATCACAGAACTCAGGGCCCTGTCCGACCGCCGGGCGTTGTCCACTCTCGTTAGTCGACCATCATCCCACGCATGTACAGAGTACAACGGGCCATAAGTCATGTACTGTCCAGGACAGCGTCGACACGCAAAGACAATGCCGTGCAGAGAAGCAATGCGATGCGGTGCAATGCAAGGCGAGCCATTATTACCCGGCCGGTTCTCTGACTTTTTCTGCTCAGTCAAACCGGCAATCCACGGTTCCGAGCTGCGATTGTCGGTCGGTCTGTTCAATATATTGGGCGGCTACTGTTTGATCCTAGGGTCTCTGACGAGATGATGCTTCTGCTACGCGGCATCAAGCCTGTCACACCTCCACCCTTCCCTTGTTGGTCCGACACGACACGCACCAAACTCTCGCCAGAGCCACTATCGGAATGGAGCTTGTTGGACGTGCCGAACCCTAGAGCGGCCCGGTATCAAATGGCACCATTTTCCTGCAAAAAGAAGCAAGTAACAGAAAACATTGCTGCAGCCATTTCTGTTTGGAACGCCCTCTGCTTGAACAGAAGCAATTCGCGGGGGCAGACACATTGCGTCCACGGCAAGTTTCAGGTCGGGCCCCCCACTTCTCTTCCGTCCCGACCCTGGCCTTGCACTTTGTCCCTCATGTCCTCTTTGTTTCCCCATGGATGGAGACATCAACGTCAATCAGCCGTGCCAGGGGCGGCAGGCCGTTGGTTGGCGATAAGGTTTGGTTAATTGTCTGTTCAGCATGCATTGTGCCATACACATGATTGTCATCTCCTTCGCATCAAGGTCCAAGTGCTCAGCAAGCCTCGAATCGGCAGTGGAGACCTCCACTCAGACATGCAGAAACAAGGTCGACAGTTCGTGCCACAGCAGGGAGCGCAAGCCAGCTTTCCCATGCCACGCGCCTTGGCAGGCTGCCAGATCTCATGCTGGTGTCGGACGGCGGCCAGACAGTTTCACTCGTCAGCCTTAACGATGGACGACACCTCCGCCGTCATTAACGGTGTTTGTCTCTGGATACCGAGCGTCCGGAGTCGGCGCTCGAAGCGAGCGGCACTGTAATGAGGACCGATGATCCTTTGTCAGGTGTCCATCACTTGATCCCCCTTCATCAAATCTCAGGGGCAATTAGCCGTGGCCCGTAACTATCGATGGCTGGGTTATCCACCTGTAAAGTGCAATGAGGTTGGCATTCAGCACTGTCGTTTTGCCTTTTGTTTGCGTGGCTGGCTCGTTCCTATGGCAGTATTTCGTGTTTTACTGCCTAGGCAACCCTGTGAGTGAGGATTCCGAGAGCAAGGCCAGTCGCTGGGACACTATCCTGCTCTGTAACGGCAGTTGATCGTCCCGCAGAGGCAAGGGGAGCTAGCTCGAGACATTCTTGCAAGTGGTGTTCCGCCTCGTGGCCTGGTCGTGACATTTCAATGGAATGGTGAGTTCAATACTGATTGTTAATCAACGATCGGTCAGTATCCCTTCAGGAAGATCAGCCGTACCGTAAAGTTACTCTCGTACCGTTAGCAATCTCTGACGATAGAAGGACGAAGAGGGCAACATAGGCGAACGCCACCGTCTTTGAAGCTCTCGTGGTGTGCTGTCAATCGCTGTCATCCTTACCCTGAACCTTCTTTCTACTAACACGAGGCCATTTCCACTTCCGTTAAATTGGTATCGGCCAACGAACTCTAAGTGCCGGGGTATTTCCCCATTGAGCTTTTGCCTGGACGGAGCGATGTGACATTACTCAGCTTCGCGCTGGCTCATCACGGGCCAATATTCGATGGTGCCTTCAGTCGACTCGAGTGCTAAACTACACCAGTTGGACCAGGCGATCGAGATTCGCATACGGGCAGCATTCGATCATAAGCTGAGGCACCCGGGGACTACGTAGCCAACACAGACCATTTAAGAATCCATGGCAATAAAACTCTACGATCCCGTGAGCCCTCCACTATGCCACGCCAACCTTAAAGGTGGACAGCCTCACAACGCCAAGCGGTGAATAACGCCAGCCGGGCTATTGCAGACTGGTGGCACTTTCAGCCCACAACCACTGCAGCGTTTCGTTTCACGGCAAACAGGGAAGCTGAGTCCACCTGGAAGTTTTCATGGGAATGTTTCAAATTCCCTCTGGCGAAATACAGGCTTCTCTATCACGAGCGACACCACACAGAGCCTACGATCCACCCACGCAGACCAAGAAAAAAATGGCATACTGTAGGCAGGCAACGAGAACTCTGCCGGGTTATAGGAACGCAATTTAGAGTAAAATAAATAAATAAAAATATAAAATAAATAAATTATACTCTAAAGTCTATATATGATCTTATATTTATCATCATAAGCCTTTTATGCTATAGTTCTGTGAATTAAAAAGGTAGAGTACTTGCGAAGCATGCCATTTTTTTCGCGGACCACTAGCCATCCACAGAGAGCATCCTAGTTTGAGGTTACACTCGTGATCCAAGAGGCTGGATTGTCTAGCCTGGGCGTTGAGCAAGCGAATAATTATGTCACAGAAGCCGTTAAATCTTGCATGAGGAAAGGATCAGAAGTAACAGAACCTGGCTTTGGAGGCTCGTCGTGTTCCTCTCCCATAGGCCCCATGAGCTGCCAACTTGGACTAACCACCGAGAACTTGGAATAATCTCACCATCTCACCTAGTCTTATGTAGTGGCACCTAGAGAATTTATGCATTCATGCACTAAATGATGACCATTAATTCTTCAAGTATTCCCAATTTGCCTGGCTGCTGATGAACAATGCGTGGATGCTGTATATCACCACGTGACTTTGGCGTTTTTCGTGTTAGCCCGGACCAGAGTCGTCGCGTCACATCGCGCAGGCTACCGCCCCTCCATCGAAAAAGCAGATGGCGATGCCTCGGGGTTGATCAAGTCGACATCAATGGTTCCCATACAGAAAGATCGATAAGATGGCGCCCGAGGTGATTGATCTCATCTCATCCAGCCCGTCAAACCCTCCTCCACCTTCTTTACCGCGACCTGCTGCGGCCAAAGTTCCACATGACGAGCTGCAGGCCGCACAGCAAGTAAAAGATGTCACAAATGGGAGAAATGCCCATGCTTCGATCCTCCAAGAAGAACCTCTCTTCTTTTCCGATGATTTTGATACCACTATCGATATAGACGAGCCCATACTCACCGAGACGACCGGGAGTAAAAAGCGACATCTTTCTCCTGCGCAACCTCGCCGTCCTTTGAAGCGTACCTCTCCAGGACCAGAGCCGCAAGCCATTCTCCCCCCTGTACGAAAGATCGGAGGAGGTCGAACCTATACGATCCCCGACCCTATCGAAGTCACGAGTTCACCAGAACACCACCAATCACCCATACGAAGACCCCCAGTCCCTGGCCCGACTAAACCAGCGAGAAACACAGTCGAGCCCGATGACGATGACGACCCTTTCGCCAGTTCTCCCCGACCTATACATCTCGCACCGCCCAAGCCAGCTACAAGACCTTTCGAATCCTCAGATCCGTTTGCAAGCTCTTCACAACCGTTATCGAATACCTCGAAAGCCGTCGATCCCATAGCACCATCACCTATTCGTACCACTGCGCCGGTCTCGAAGTCATTGCATAGGCGAACAGCTACATGGGACCCGATTTCTAGCTCAGCACCAGAAGTTTGCTCCTTTGACTCTTCTCCGCCTAGCAACCAAGGTCATGTCGTCATTGACATTGACGACTCGGATGCCAATAACAACTCAGAAGATGATTTGCCAGACATTTCCAACTTCGACATAGCGAAAATTCGGCGTCGATCGCAGCTTCAGCGCTCACAAAGCGATGTTATACCGTCCAAATCCAGGTCTCGGTCAAAACCCACAACCACAACCACGAGCAAAAAGTCAGCAGCCGATAGGGCCCGCGAGAAGGAAGCGAGAGCAGCAGCAAAAGAGATCGACAAGGAAACGAAGCGTCGCGAGAAACAGGAAGCCAAGGAGGCAAAGGCCCGCGAGAAGGAGCGAAATGCTGCTTTGGCCGAGGTCAATAAGCTCCGGACGGACAAGAAGGTCTCGACTCCAGAGATGATGGTCGATATCCCTTCAAGCCTGAACCCGACGGTTACAACACAACTCACGGCCATGCTGGAGCCGCTTGATGTGCAGTTCACAACTTGGGAAAGTCCTGTTGACAATGTGATCAAGTGGCGCAGAAAAGTCAAGAGTCGTTTCAATGACGACCTTGGTCTTTGGGAGCCTATCCCACTACGCCTGCAAGACGAAAAGCATGCCCTTGTTGTCATGACGGCTGATGAGTTCGTCAAACTTGCCTTGGACGATGAGCTATCTTCTCACGTCGAAAAGATGGAAAGGCATTTTTCTACCCACCATATTCTCTATCTCCTCGAGGGTCTAATCCCGTGGATGCGCAAGAATCGCAACCTTCGCAACCGGCAGTTTACTTCTCGCGTACGGGCTCAAGAAGCCTCGGCATCTACCTCTAGTCGCCGTAACAAGCCTGTCGAGAGTTACATACCTGAGGAGACCATCGAGGACGCTCTCCTGCAGTTGCAGGTGATGCACGATGTCCTGATTCACCACACTACCATCCCCCTCGAGACGGCAGAGTGGATCGTCAATTTTACCCAGCACGTATCGACGATTCCGTACAGGAAACAGCGAGACCAGGCAACTCTTGTAGCTGGGTTCTGCATGGAGAGTGGACAGGTCAAGACTGGTGAGGATACAAAAGACACCTACGTCAAGATGCTCCAAGAGATTGTGAGAGTTACGGCACCGATTGCCTATGGGGTCGCGCAGGAGTTTACCAGCGTCAGCGAGCTGATTCGGGGACTGGAGGCTGGCGGTCCAACACGCCTAGAGGGCGTGAGAAAGAGCGCCAACAAAGATGGCACTTTTTCGGATCGCACAATCGGCCAGGCAGTCAGTCGACGCATGTACAAAGTATTCACGGGACAAGATGAGACAAGCACAGATGTATAATATTTATTGAGACGTGATGACATGATTAGATTATGATATTGAGCTACGCTAGCTGAAGAGTACGGAGTAATGAATCTGCAAATTCGTCGTTAGCCAGGTTATCGACAGAGACAATCATAACAAAAGACGAATTGAACCAAGCTGTCAGACAGCGGTTGGACAAAGTTGTTTCCACATGTGTACTTTCGGTACAGGTCTGTGAGTTTGCTTTTTCATCATGTGCTTGGGGCTGGTTAGAAGAAAGAAAAAATTGTCAACGTACCATTTATTGGGGACGATGGCCTCTTCTTCATGCTTGGGCTTTTTCGGCGCAGGCGTGAAGAACGAGTCCATCGTCTTTTGTTTGGCGTCGAACTTGGCACTGCCAATGCCACCGCGAGTCCTTTTCAGGGTCTTGGTGTGTTCGACGCTGTTGACCTTGTCGACGCGCATCTGGAAGCGACCCTTGGTGTCCGGAAGAGCCGTGATGACAGCTTCCAAATACCCAGTGTTGCTCCAGGAAGGGTGAAAGGGAGTAGAGGCAGCGCGTGGCCTTGCCTGGGCGCCGGGAGCTATCGTGACAGATGAGGGCCTTGCGCAGAGTGCTTTGTAGAGAACACCGAGGAGGATGCCATGCGCGACGATGCAGACGGTAGAGTCTTCGTGCAGCAGGGGGTCAAGATGCTCACCCAAGAAGCGATCACATCGCTTCCTCATCGCCTCTGGTGTCTCCTCGCCCTCAAACTCAAAAGCCAACCCAAACTTGACACCCTCGCCAGACCCAAAGTCCTTCTCCCTCAGCTCCGAAGCAACAACAAGCTTCACCTCCGTGGCGCGTTTCTGCGCATCGAGGATAGCCTGAGCGGTAATTGCCGCGCGTTGGAGGTCGGAAGAGAACATGTGGTCAACGTCGACGTGCTCAGCAAGGTGAGCAGCCAAACGTCCAGCCTGGAGGACGCCGTGGGCGGTCAGGGCAGAGTCTCGTGACCCGGCGTAGACACCTGCGACGTTGTCGACTGTCTCTCCATGGCGAATGAGTAAGAGACGCATGGTCGCGTCGCTCAAGGAGGCCACGCTAGAAGCAAGCTGAGCATGGTGTTTGTTGATGAAGATTGAACTGAGATGGAGGAAAAGTCGAAATTTTATGCTGCTGAGATTAGATGCTGACTCAGCATCGTTAGCTGCATATGTGGTATACACCACTTTGGCTTCTCCACTGGCACCCTACACTTAAGATGGAATGATTCTTCAAAGACCAAACAACCCAATCGTAGCATTAGTGAACTAACAATTAACTCCTATCATACAGATACCATTCAATTAACCAATTCAAAAACTCTTGCATTCAATCATGTCATTCATTTCTTCTTCTTGCCGGTCAAAGAACCGACAACGTCTCCGAGACCAAGACCCGCGAGCACCTTGTTAAGGCCAAGACCTCCCAAGAGACCGTCAAGAAGACCACCCAGACCAAGACCACCAAGCTATGAGCTGTCAGCACAAACGTCGGGCATGTATGGGCGCAGGAAAAGAGGCGCCAAAGGGGGAGACGAGATAGCAAAAGGGGGACATACGATTGGACCTAGTAGGGGGACCTACAATCTTGCCGACCAGGCCAAGAACACCGCTGAGAAGGAGACCGACTGCTGCGATGATCTGGAAGAGGGGCTCGGCGAGGAGAGCCCACAGGGGGTTGAGTTCCTTCTTGGCATGGGGCATACCCTCGAGCTTGCGCTTGGCGTTGTCGATGGTCGAAGTGATGCTTCCGGTGAGCTGCTATGGTTAGTGATGTGGTCGTGGATTCGGGATATATGGTACTCACCTCCTTGAGCAATTCGGCGAGATGAGCCTCCTCGGGAGTGGCTTCCCACCAGCAACCTTCTGCTTCGCGTTCTTCTGGATACGGCCATCAGGATCAAGGCCTCGAATGGTACCGTTGGTCTCGGTCAAGATCTTGCCACCCTCTTCAATCAGAGGTCGGACTTGTCGAACAAGCTCCTCCTCATCACGCTCCTCCTTGGGCTGAGCCTCAGCAGCACTGATCTTGTCATCAATCAGCTTGCAGATGGGCCGGATCTTGTCCAGAGTCTGGCTGATGGCGTAGGCGAGCTGGCCTGCAAGCTTCTTGTCCTTCTCAGCCTGTTCCTGCTTCTTGGCCTCCTCGGCCTCGGCCTGCTCGCGCTTGAGCCTCTCCTCTTCAGTCTCACCGGGCTCCTCCTCAACCTCAGGCTCAGGCTCGGGAGGAATATCCTCGAGCAGGGAGACGTGACCGACAGTCTCTCCCTTGTTGTTGATGACATCACCGTCCTGGTCAATCTCCTTGCCAGCGCAGGCGAGGAGGTCGCCGCTGGTGAGCTTGCCAATGATGTTGCCCTCTGCGTCGTTGACGTTACCCTCGCGGTTCACCTTTCGGCCAGCCAGAGGGTTCTGTTTCTTCTCGACTTCAGGCTCCTCCCAGCGCTCGGCCTTGCCAATGACATTGCCGTTCTTGTCAAGGATCTCACCGTCGTCATCAACACCGCGACCGAAGAGGACCTTGGGGTCACCAGAGGTCAGTCGGCCGACGACGTCGCCAGCAGGAGTCACGATCTTGCCGTCCTTGGCAACAGTGCAGCCCTGGAGCTCGGCGAAAGGTCCCTCCTTGAGACCCTCGCGCTCGCCCTCAGTCACAAGCTCAGCCTTGCCGATGATGTCGCCAGATTCGCTTCGGATGTTTCCATCCTTGTCGCACATGCGTCCAACGAGATTACTAACGTTGCCCTCAACGACACGGCCATAGATCTCGCCGTCACGGCTGACCACGTTGCCGGCCTTGTTGACACGCTTGCCAGCGAGAGCAGACTTGTCAACCTCGACTTCGGCCTCGGGCTCGGGCTCCTCCCAGACCTTGGCCTTGCCGACGACGTTGCCGCGGCGGTCGAGGATGTCACCATCCTCATCGACGGTGCTGCCCTTGAGAGTCTTGAGATCACCCTCGACGACTTCACCAACCTGGCGGCCCTCAAACATGACTCGGCCGTCAGCCTCGACAGTGGCACCAGGGAAGTTCTCGAAGGGGGCGAACGCCTTGTCTTCGCGTTCGGCGGCAGAAACCGGCTCTCCCTTGCCGATAACCTCACCGGCATCGTTCCAGATGTCGCCGTTCTCGTCGCATCGCTTTCCGATGAGCTCCTTCAGCTCACCTTCAACAACCTTGCCGAGAACGTTGCCGTTGGAGTCGACGAGCTTGCCGGCCTTGTTGACCTTGGTTCCCTTGAGAACAGAGAGATCCTTCTTCTCGAGTACGCTCCCATTCGGGAAGAGGCTCAGCCTCGACCAACAACCTTGCCGTCACTCCAGATCTTGCCGTTCTCGTCAGACTTGAGACCCTTGAGCTGTCTGATCTCGCCCTCGACGACGCGACCAACAGTGTCTCCCTTGTCGTTGAGAAGGTTTCCGGCCTCGTCGACCTTGCAGTTCTTGAGCACAGAAAAGTCCTTTTGCTCACCGCGCTCCCACTCAGGGAGAGGCTCAGCCTTGCCGACGACCTTGCCGTAGTCGCTCCAGATCTTGCCATTCTCATCCGCACTTGATGACCGATGAGCTGCTTGATCTTCGCCTTCGAGTGACACGGCCGATAGAGGTGACCCTTTTCGTTGACGAGGTTGCCGTCCTTGTCGACAGTGGTGCCCTTGAGGATAGAGAAGTCCTTCTGCTCACCACGCTCCCATTCGCCCACAGGCTCAGCCTTTCCGAGCTTTCTTGCCGAAATCGCCCCAGATGATACCCTGGTCGTCGCACTTCATACCGATGAGCTCCCTGACCTCACCTTCAACGACATGACCCATGATATCACCCTTCTGGTTAACGAGATTGCCATCCTTGTCGACAGTGGTGCCCTTGAGGATGGAAAAGTCCTTTTGCTCACCACGCTCCCACTCGGGGAGGGGTTCAGCCTTGCCGAGTTGCTTGCCGTAGTCACCCCAGATAACACCTTGGTCGTCGCACTTCATACCGATGAGTTGCTTGATCTTCACCCTCGGTGACACGTCCAATGAGGTGGCCCTTGTCGTTGACGAGGTTTCCTTGCTTGTCGACGGTGGTTCCCTTGAGGACGGTGAAGTCAAGGGGCTCTTCGACTTCCTCTCCGGCTTCGCCGGCCTTTTCCTCGCCTTCAGCAAGCTTCTCTTCTCCCTCGGCGAGTTTCTCCTCACCCTCCTCTCCAAGCTTCTCACCCTCCTCTCCAAGCTTCTCACCCTCCTCGCCAACCTTTTCTTCTCCAGGGAGCTTCTCAGCTTCTTCGCCGAGCTTCTCTTCTCCTTCGACAGCCTTCTCCTCACCCTCGGCAAGCTTCTCTTCACCTTCTTCACCGAGCTTCTCTTGTTCGGCGAGCTTGTCTTCTGGGACTTCGCCAAGCTTCTCCTCCCCCTCAGGGAGCTTTTCCTCTCCCTCGGCGACCTTCTCCTCGCCTTCAGCTGCCTTTTCTTCACCCTCGGCAACCTTGCCTTCCACCTCCTCACCTAGCTTGCCGGCAGCCTCCTCACCGGGAGCAACCGACTTGAGATCTTCGGTGCCGGGAGCCTTTGACTCGCCCTCCTCGTCGCCGGGGATTTCAGGAGCCTCAGACTTGGGGAGTTCGGAAGGGGGTGGGGGTGCTTCAGACGGTGGGCCTTGGCCTTCAGGGAGCTCACCCTCAGCCTCCTTACCCTCGGGGAGTCTCACCCTCCTCGGGTGCCTTGCCCTCAGGAATCTCGGATGTAGGGAGCCTCATCCTGAGGAGCACCTTCGGGGATGCTTGGTGCCTCCTGTCTCCTCGGGCTGGGCCTCCTTGACAACGTCCTCGGCCTTTTCTGTCACCTCCTCGGGCTTCTTTGTCAAGTCGCCAGTCTCCTGCTCTTCGGGCTGAGCTTCCTTGGTGGCATCTTCGGCCTCGGTGGTCTTCTCCTTGGCCTCCTCGGGAGCAACCTCCTTGAGCTTCTCCTGGGTTTCGGAAGCCTCCTTCTCGCCGGTGGGCAGTTCGCGGTCTTCAAGACCAATGGTGAGAGTCCTTCTGGCTCTTCGCTCTTGACATCAGGATGTCTCCTCCTGCTTGGCCTCGATGTCCTTGGAAACTTCAGATGTCGCCTTCTGACTTGCCTTCAAGGCCTAGACCACCGGTTACACCGCCAACGGCAGACTTGCCCGTCTCGCCGACGGCACCGACGGTCTGGGAGGCCGTGTCAGTGACACCGCCGACGGTCTTGCCAGACAGTATCAGTGACGCCGCCAACAGTCTTTCCGACAGCGCCGGTGAGACCACCAACGGTATCACCCAGGTCGCCCGACTTCTTCTCAGCGGGCTGAGTTGTGTACTCGCTGTGCTCCTCATCGTGCGAATCGTGCTCCTCCTCCTCGCCCTGCTTGCCCTGTCCTATCGGGCAAGGTCTTGCCGAGGACGTCGCCGGTAGAGCTGACAACATCGCCGGCGGCGTTGACGGTGTTGCCGACGAGGTTCTTGAGGTTGTCGGGGTCTGCGATGTGGCCGACGGTGTTGCCGGCGTCGTCTAGGACATCCCCGGCATCGTTCACGACGCCGGCGGCGCTCCGGGGGACTGATTTGAAACGCGCCAAAAGGAAAAAGAAGGAAAAAAAGATATCATCGATTCTGATTCTGACCCTGATTCTGGCTGTTGTTGCTTTGTCCCTGATTCTCGCCTTGGTTGTTGTTCTGGTTCTGGTTCTGGTTCTGGTTCTGGTTTTGACTACTGTCCCTGTTAAAGACGGTGGGGATCTTGATGATGAGTTGGATCCCGTCAAACGTCGACTTGACATCCAGATACAGTTCATCTGGCCTTGGAGCTACAGCGGGTGGTTTTGGAACATTAACCTTTCCGTCTTGCTGTTGTTGCTCTTTTGTCTGATTGCTGTTGTCGTCCTTGTTGCTGTCCTTGGGCTTGTTGTTGAGCTTGCCAACCACGTTCCCCTCTTCATCATAGATGTTCCCCTCAGAGTCGACGCGCAGCCCGCTAGACAAGGGCTCCAGCTTGGGCTTGATGTAGTTCTCGCACACCCGTCCCGCCACCTCTCCGTCGGTGTCCAGGATCTCGCCAGAAGCCGAAACTGGTCGGCCGACCATGGACGGCAGATCCCCTTCAACACGACCAAGTACGGTGCCGTCCCAGTCGAGAATGTTGCCAAACTCGTCGACGTACTTTCCCTCCAAGCCGACTGCTAGCTCTTCTGGTGATTTCTGCGATTGCTCCTCTGTGACGGGCTTTATCCTGGGGATGCGGATTTCGGGATTCGACACCTCTGGCTCTGCGCCGCGACCGTTGCGCACGGGGACGTTGACCTCGTAAGTGCTGTGCGAGGGATCGTCGCCAGGGGTGGACGACGACGACGACGCCATGGATGGTGAATTCCGCGGTTTCACGGAACAATATTCGTTGGCTGAGAAGGATCGCTTATGGAGAAGGCGAAAGTATTTGTTAGAGAGAAGTGCTGAGTCGACCTGTTTTGCGCAAGCCTCTTGCGGGGAACATGACGAAAGACAAGAAGATGCAGAGAGCCTCAAGAGGTTGGATTGGACCAGTCAGAGTGACAGGCAACCCCTGTTGGGCGGAATGTCTCTTCCACACGGGCGGTAAGAACCGCGGCCTGTAGTTTCAGAGAGGGCTCTAGAACAAGGAAGCCCTGTCCGATGGTCGCGAAAAAAGGGCGATCGTCCTATATCACGGCGATCGTTAGGCGGACGCTAGCAGGGGAGAGACACGAGCCCATGGAGATGAGACAGGACCAAGGGCCCTGTCAACGACGAACAAACGTTCCTGAAGAGCAACGGTTTTCTTGGTTAGACAAGAGGCTAATGTAATGTAATGCGGATGGCCTCGTTCTCTCGTGGCTTTGCGTGGCTCACGGCATAAACGTGGCGTCCAACGGGGGGAATTGACTTGAGAAAGTTTGGAGTTGAAGTGAGCCTGTGACTGTTCCGGAGCTCGGCATCGTCATCTTGGCTTCGCGGCTTGATTGATCCGGGGCCTCAGCTTGTACTGTACAGAATCTCACTCTCTCACTCATGCCCTGTCTCTCACTCAAAAGAATGCCAATGTATTTGACTTGTGTAGAATTTCCCATGTTTCCCAAAAACGCCCAATACTGTCCACATTTGCTAACATTACATGGGTACCCATAACAGCAATAAAAAAAGCACCGTTTAGTTTCTGCAGTTCAAAACAACAAAAGCGAATTAGCCTCTGCAAAGACAAGACAGCGCGATTAGCCCGAGTCCCTTCGGCTCTCACCCGGTGCTGGAGATTTGAAAATGCCAAGTAAGATACGACGGCCAAACAAAAGACGGGGGAGAGGGGAACTGGGGATGAGGGGAAGAGAAAGGGGGGTAAAACGTACAGTAGCGCTAGTTCCAAGTCGCCATGAATCCTAGCCTTGAGTTGAATCTCAATGTCGAGGTTGAGATCTAGCCTCAGCCGCAGAGTATCACTCTTGCCGCCGTCGTCGCCGCCTTGCTGCTGGTTCAAGGCGCCGCCAGTGACGCCGCCGAGAGTGTTTGTCACTCCGCCGACCGTGTTGCCCAGGTCTCCGCCGACGGGGAGCTGGTCCAGGGGTCCCGACTGCTGCTGCTGCTGCTGCTTGCGGCGGGAAGTCTTGGTGCCCTTCTTCTTGGTGCGGCGCTGCTTCTTGGGCTGCTCTTCGCTGGAGTAGGTCTGGTCGTCAGACTCGGCCGAGACGCGATCCTTTTCCATGGTAGCCGACATGATGGGGTTGTGCTTAGGGCGGTTCTTGTTCAAGTCGCTCGAGTAATGAGAAAATTGAAATTGGTACGAGTTTATTGTTGTGCGTTTGTCTATGTCTACCCTTCTCCCAAGAGGAGCGAGGCCATATAAGTTCAACCCACCAGGTCGAATAACAGGATTTGGAACAGCCATGAGGTCATGATCGAGATTCGAATCCAGATACAGTATGTACATTACAATGCCTTGTCTTGCCTCCTGCAAGGGTGCATAAGTTCTCGGCCATCGTCACATTGTGGCCACACACAGCACACCTCCACCACCTCCACAACTCCACCCAGCCATCTCATCTCACTGTGCCCATCCCGAAACGCCTCTAGCCTGCTTTTTCACTGTCTCTGACATAACGGCTCTCCATGCCAAACTGCAACCGCCGTCGGAGCCTCACTGGTCGGCACCTATCCTCGTCGTCCACCTCGTCCTCAATGTCACCCTCGGGGTCCCAATACACCGCCCATCTTTGCTCTCCATCAGGACCCTCCTCGCGCACTGCCACAAACGAATCGTGATCCCCCTCGAGCGTCAGGAATCGATCATCCTCGCTCCAGCCCCAGGGTCCTATGACGTGACCCACCGTGTCCTTTCTCCCCCGTACGTGACGGCGTGCGTGTCCTTGTCCACATAGATCCAGTTGAGAGCCGGGGGGTCGTCCGAGACCATGCTCACCAGCCCCAGATGGCCTTCTTCGCTTGGGTACTTGAAGTACCACCCCAGAAACTTGTAGCCATCGACTGGATTGTCGGGAAAGTTGATGTAGAACTGTCAAGTCAGTCAGTGGAGTTTTGTCAGAGACTGATCAACTCACCTTTTGGTCCTTCACCACCCCTGTGCCAAGCTCTTGTACCTTGCCCTCATGTTCCATGATGAAAGTCATGTGGAACTTTTCCTGCTCCTTGCTGAGGTTCGCATTCTGCTTCTTCTGAGCGCTTATCGCGTTGCCCACCCCCGTGACAGTCGGTATAGCAGTGATGGCAAGCAACCCAATAACCATTTTGGCGGTTTCTCGATGGTTTGAACAGGAAAATCCTGCCTGCTCCCCAGTGCAGAGCATGACGTCCATCTTGTAGTATCCCCGAGCCAGTCATGATCACCAGCCACACATCACCACCCCTGCAAAGGACCCCTGCTGCCCATCACGCCAGCCCGGGGGACGTCATCCGCCCGCTCATCAAACATATTCCGTACGTCATATTGACTCGATCCTCATCGATGTAGATGGTGTGCCCCAGAATACCGCTCTTGTACCTGACTATGGAGAAACCGGTTCTCAAACGGTCAGAGATAGCATCTTGATGACGCCCATTGCGTCAGTCGCATTTTCATGAACCTGTTTTCCTGACCAGGGTTTACAGTCTCAAAAGCCATGCGCGGGAAACATTAGTATAGAAATTTCTCTCTTGACAATTGCGCCTCTTTTTGTTCTCGAAACTATTTTGTTCGTCAGCGAAAAAAAAAAGTACTTTGTAAATATCCACCAACATGTCTGCACCAGGCCCTCAGGTAAGTGAGACATTCGATGAATGGAATGTTCTTTTTGTAGATAGTAGTTGACCTTTTATATAGGACTCGCAGCAGCGAGGTTCTTCTCAGTCCCCTCCTCCTGGACCTCCTCGTCCTCAAGGAGAGCAGTCGGGACAGAACGACGACAAGCCCAACACCGACAACAACCCATTCAACCAGGATTCCAACAAGCCCACTGGTCAGCCTGAGACTGACAACAAGGCTGAGGATTCCAAGCCCGAAAACAAGCCAGATACTCCCAAGACGGAGGACTCTAAGCCCGGGGACTCTAAGCCTGGAGAGTCCAAGCCAGAAGAGTCCAAGCCCGAGGCTTCAACCGAAGAGACAGCAAAGCCCCAGACCCCCGAGACCAAGCCCGAGCAGTCACAGCCCGAGCAGTCGAAGCCCGAGGAGCCCAAGGCTGAAGAGGCCAAGACTGAGGAGCCCAAGGCCGAAGAGTCCAAGGCTGAAGAGTCCAAGGTCGAGAAGCCCAAGCCAGAGAAGCGCAAGAAGAAGCCAGCACCACCACCCGAGGAAGAGAGCGAGTCCGAATCGGAAGAAGAGGAAGACGACGACGAAGATCTTTCCTCCGACGACGATGAGGAGGAGGAAGATGATGAAGAGTCCGAGTCCGAATCAGAGTCTGAATCTGAGGAGGATGAACCAGCTACCCCCCTCAGCAGCCAGAGCCAAAGAAAAAAGGCGGCAGAAAGGCCAACACCAAGAGCGAAGAAGTAAAACGCCGCCGCCCAGCCTGGCTCAACGAAGAAGAATCCGACTCGGAAGACGAAAAGCAAATGTCACGAAGCAACCAACGAGCCATGCAGCAACGTCAACAGCAACAACAAATGCAGCAGCAGCAGCAGCAACAGCAACAGCAACAGCAGATGCAGCAGCAGGAACAAGGAGGTGGCGGTGGCAAGGATCCTCTCAAGCTTCGTTTGGATCTTAACCTAGAGATTGAGATTGAGCTCAAGGCGCGTATCCACGGTGACTTGACGCTCGCATTGCTGTAAGTTTTACCTTTTACTCCCTGAGTGTTGTTTGACTAACAAAATAGTGACATGGACTAGGGAGGGACTGTAACACCATCGCTTTTCCTTATGTATTGGAGGTTATCTTACCTTGATGGAGTTTGGTCATGAGAAACGGCTTTTTTTTATTTTTCCTTTTTGTCTGTAGGAGTAATAAGAGATGAATTTGTCCACTTCCCATGTGTAGAATGTGATGCGTTCCTCGACCTGGCCGGGGATGTCGTAGACCCTGGGTTCTGCCGAGTCAGTCCCTGCCCGTTGACTTGTATGTAGTTAGCATGTCGACGATATAAGATTTCGGCAATCTGAGACCTGCTTCTTGGTGTGGTGGTACGTTGGCGATGCAGTTCTGTGCTACATGGGATGACCCTGCGGTGAATGTGTGGTTGCTGAGAAATAGGGTTGAGGACCCGATCTATCGGGAAGGTCGTGCATCGTGAGGACCAACAGGGTGAACCAACAGATTTTAAAGACGTATCAATGGGCTGTCTGTCGTGTTTTAGATTGAGAGAATCATGAGCGTTGGCCATCGCACTTACACGGGAGGAGGTCCCTGTCTTGGCATCTGTGAGAGCACTATACTTCCGACGAGGAGAGTAATTATATATTAGCATTGTTTGAATTCTGTCCCGTCAAATAAAGACGCCGAGATGTAGATGCGGGAACTAACCTGAAGGAATGGACTCGAGTACTTGTGATCCATATAGTCGGTCCGAGCAGAGGGACGGCATTCCAACTATCACAACATCCCGAGTCCCTTCCAGTTGTCTAATTACTATGGATTAAATACAACTAGTATGTTTTATAGAAGCCAACAATCAGTATAATAACAACAATATCTCACGATACCGTACAACTCACCAACCATACACTCCTTCACCACAGTCAATCTCTCAACACCCACCTTCAACCCCAACGATCCTTCAAGATGCGCTTCTCCCTCAACTTCGTCCTCCTCGGCGCCGCCTCGGTGGCCAACGCCTTCATCTCTCCCGGCCAGCTCATCCGCAGCATCGAAGACATCACCAAGAGCACCGAGGCCCTGATCAAGCCCGCCGGTCAGCTGTCCATCGCCGATGCCCCCAAGCTCATCCTTGGCTCTGGCTCCTTCTTTGTAAGTCTCGACCCCAACATGCATGGCACGTCTTTCTAACAGGAGCAGGACATTATTACTGGTCTGAGGGATGTTACCCGTCTCACAACTGACGTTGGCAGGTCGCTCTCTGGTGCTGCCAAGGGCACCTTTGACGGCAAGGAAGGCGACCAAATCGTTGCTTCTGTCAAGAAGGTAAGTCAATGTCAAATATGAATCGGGAATTAAAGCTCACATGGTCGAAGCTGTCCGACACTTTCAGCGACTTGCTCGACGCCTTCCTCGACAAAGCCAACATCTTTGGCGAAATCCCTTTTGTCGGCACTCCCTTCCGCATCGCCATTGCCCTCACCAAACGTGCATTTGAAGTAAGTCTCCAATGCTGCCGAGCTAGGTATCGACTAACATTCGCAGGAATTCGCCGGTGCCATCATTAACACTCTCGGTGGATCGCAGGCCAACGACGCGCGTAGCTCCGTTCAAGGCGTCGACGGAAAGTTCACCAGAACCATCACCATCACCGAGAATTAGCACATGTCCCTTGCCGGGTGTTGAGATGATGTCGAAGGGTAGCAAGGGGATGTTTCGTCAACGGGATGACCTCACTTGTATCGTAATACAGTGTAATAAATATCAATACCCTCGACGATAAGGAGTGCACACCATCTGTTAGTGACAAGTCAAGTAGCCGCATACCCGCAACATGCCACGACGGAGTCGGTGCTCCGGGTGGTCTCGGCCCACTTGTGGGGCCTATGTTGCCGACTTGGGGTGTGCCGAAATAGGCAATCTCGGGCAAGTTACGGACACAAAAGCTTCAACGCTAAGAAGCCGTTTGGATGAGAAACGGCAAGTTGTGATTCGCTACATGAACATATGCTCATCGCCTGTATACACAGGCTTCTCTCATATACGTAACACATCCACCTTCTACCACACATAGACCACATATTTATATACACATAAAGACGTCTAGAACAGCCAAGAGACAAAAGTCTTGTAGAACCAGTTGCCGCGCTTAACTCCCTCGGCCTCGCGGAGAGCCGCCTTGCGGGCCAGGAACTCCTCCTCCTCACGGTCGATAATGTCCTTGCCGGTGTAAAAGTCGACCTCGTGGGGCTTGATGCCGCGCGACTTGGTGACGATCTTGTGGCCAAAGATGAGGATCAGGTACACGGGGATGCCCAGGTAGCCCGTGATGAATGTCTTGTACTTTTCCTTGCCAAAGTTGCCGCCGACAAAGACGTCGTAGTTCTTGGTCAGGGCCACGATGATGCACATGAACAGGGCGGCGTACGAGCCCTTGGCGCCGAAGGGAGCCACATAGGGGAGGGCCTCGTTGGCGAGACCCTGGGCCTTGCGGGCTCGGCACCAGAAGATGTGGGTGGTCAGGATGGAGATCCAGGACATGAGACCAAAGATGGTGGTGAGGTTGACAAAGTAGCCAAAGACCTTGGTGGAGTCGTCCGAGACGTTCATGAAGGCAAGCAGGGCAAAGCAAGCCGACATGGCGAGGGCGTAGATGGGCACGCCGTGCTTGTCAGTCTTCTTGAAGATGGCGGGGGCAGAGCCGTCAGAGGCGAGACCGTAGAGGGTACGGCTGGCAATGTACAGATCCGAGTTGGAGGCGGAGAACACAAAGACGCAGATACAGGCGTTGATGACGTGGGACAGGCTGCTGACGCCGGCGATCATGGCGGCGACGACAAAGGGCGAGGCCGAGGCGTTGTTCTTCTTGGACTCGTTGGCGAACTTGAGCTCGGGGGAGTTGTAGGGGACGATCATGCCGACGAGGAGAACCGAGAGGCAGTAGAAGAAGAGGATTCGGTAAAAGGTGAGCTTGATGGCGCGGGGGATGGTCTTGCGGGGGTTCTGGGCCTCGGCGACAGTGACACCGACGAGCTCGGTGCCCAGGTAGGCAAAGGTGGCGTTGACCATGCAGGACCAGAAGCCGAGGAACTTGCCAGCGTCACCGTCCATGATATAAGGCTTGAAAGCACTGAGACGGGTTAGTTTTGTCTAATGAAGTGAGTAGAGTCAACTTACCCAGGGTCGTTCCAGTATCGGAAACCTCTTCGGTCACCATCAGGGGCGCCGCCGAGGGCAACGATAAGGGAGAAGAGGATGATGCCGATGATGGTGATGACCTTGAACGACGAGAGCCAGAACTCAAGCTCACCAAAGAATCGAATACCAAAGTAGTTGATGATGCAGATGGCGACCAGGAAGATGGCGATAAAGACACCCGGATTGACCGTCTCACGAGGGACCCAGTATTGAATGACGAGAGCAGCAGCCGTCAATTGGTTGGGCGTGACGATGATGTATTTGAACCAGTATCTAGAACCTGTCAGCAGATATCGATAGTCAATTGCTTCGAATACTCACGTCCAGCCGAGCGCAAAACCAAGCGAAGGATCACAGAACCGAGAAGCATAACCAGTGAAACCAGCAGACATGGGCAACCAAGCAGCCATCTCACCAAGAGCAGCCATGACGAGGAAGACGACGAAACCAATGATGGTGTAGCAGATGAACACAGAACCGGGACCAGCCTGAGCAAGAGCCTTGCCGGTACCGATAATCAGACCTGTACCAATAGCACCGCCAATGGCAATCATGGTAATGTGTCGTGCCTTGAGACCACGCTGCAGCGACGTCTCGGCGCTCGTCTCGAGACCGCGGATGTGCAGGTCCTGGTCGCCGCGCTCGACCTTTTCGGTGGGCATGCTGACATCATAGCCCATGTCCGTCTTTTCGACGTCGTTGGAAGCCATGGTTTTATTCTGTTACTCCCAAGTTGGAGAAAGAAGTAGCCAAGCTTGCCAAGGTTGGGGAGGCCAAGAGGCCAAGAGTCTTTATTGACAGGAACGAGAAACAGCCAAGGGCTTGGCCAGATGGGCAGAAAACAACGACGTTTGAGGGTGAATGGCGATCCAAGATGAGAGGACCCTTGACGTGACACAACGAAGGGAGGAGAAGAAACGAGGACAAGAGGAGGGGACCTGTCGTCTAAATAGAGAACGAAGATCCCTTCCCTACCTTGACTCGTAGGATCTCTCTCTTGTTTGTTTTGTCGCAGAGAATTACCTAATACCCCAGACTGCCTACCCTCAGCGTCGGCTTCTCCTTCAGAAAAAACTGTCAGTAACCGAGGGGCGTGTGAAAGAGAGGATTCACCCATGCCTGGTCCTGCTCACGACCAACCAACATGCACATGTCCTCGAGTCGTCCTCTCCGCCAAGGCTCCTCGCTCGTCATTGAGGGGAGTGTGCACTCTCTCTTGATGGAACCCTAGGCGGACAACGATCCATAACGTAAACTGGGACGGGGTCAAGGGTGAGAACCTTTCCTGGATTGTAACTGATCAGCAGAGCAGAATGGGCAGATCCCTGGTCAATGTGCAACTCTGTGGCGATGTGTGTGTGCCTCGCGAGAGAGGCAGCAGCGTTGTTACATGCATGTCTCTACTCAGCCCGTGCCGTGTGTGCATGTGCAACGTCCACAATGCATAATAAGCCATTCTACCCGTCTCAGCACACGAGCATCTTCCTTCCACAGCAAACTCGGGCGCAGGGCAGATTAGAGTAAAAAACTCAGTAGCCTACTTGTGTCTCAAGTGCTCGCCCGAAGCCAAGGCAGCTTTCGGCAAGTGATCGCCAAGGCTTCTTGGGAAAAGAAGACGATCCCTCCTTGGTGCTTAGCGCAGTTCTAGAACGGCTTCTTTGGTTCGTTGCTCTGTTCAAGTGTAACCTTGGAGATAAGCTTTTCCTTGACTGTGAGTGATCCCCCCTGCTACCCTGACCTCCACTACGAGAGAGATATTACCACGGCAGCACAGTAACTGCAGTACCCACCGCTATCGCGCCCCCTTCTCCGTTTCGGGCAGGTCCATATGGAATCTCTGCCTCTCTGTTGGTCCCATGGTGCGCTATATCCATCCTCCTGTTCCCATTCACTTCTTGACGAAGCTCGGTCGTTGATAACCCCCGGTCTTACTGCGGTCTTGGCGGGTTGTTTATCTGCCAGTCAGCCTATGCCTATCTGCCGTCTTGTCCTGCGGGGTAAGAAGATGAGTGGACCGTTGCAATGCAATGATGCCAGCCTCTTTACCAACCTGCCTGTTGGGGGAGACGAGGTCAGGGTTTGTACGAGCTCTGATTTGGTCAAGAAGCCCTTCTCATTCCTCCTCGGGCTCCGTCCAGTGAGGCACACCCCTGGGCTTCCTCCTTCATCCCCTGCCAACAATTTGCATGTTGTTCTCGTGATCTTTATCTCTAGCACGGGCCACGGTCCATTCATCTTTCTCTTCTCCGCACCATGGATCTCTTGGTCTTGCCTCCAAGGACAAGGGATCCAACCAGGACCATCCATTCACGTCTTATCCAGAGAGAGAATCTCCACATAACGCGTCGTAGTCGTCTCCCTTGTTCACTCCGACCAACAAATTCCCCCTCCCCCTAACCTCCAAACGACAAAACCGGCTTCTGCGCGCTAGCATCAAGCCTCTGTTTAAACATAACTGTTACCTTATTATTAGCTAAAACCCCAATTCAACCCCATGGCTATGCATTCAAAGTGCGGAGAGAACAGCAAGAACTCCTCCTCCCGGAGACCCCGAACCTCCCCCCGGTGCGAGATTTCCTTCTTTCGGGATCCGGGGTCGGATCTGGCCTCCGGAGCAAAGCTTGGCTTGGCTTGTGATTAAGATTGCGATTGCTTCCAGACCCGGGACCCACGCTTCGCCCGTTACGCCCAACGCGCGGCGGACGGACAAGTTGAATAGTAGGTCCCGGTCCGACAGCGAATCATTGAAATTGCCGCACCGCATGAATTAGGCTGATTCAGAGTTTTTCATACTATATCTTCTACTCAAAGTTTGTTTCTGCTATCAACTCTCACGCAATTTTTTCTTCCCTATCGTCAGAAACACCCTTGAACCGCCTTGATAGACGTTTCCCAACATGGATTAGTGACCGTGCAAGGCCCACCCGACACCCGGTTGGCCACTCCTCCACACCCCCCGTCTACTCTACACCTCTCGCCTTCATGAAATCAACCAGGTCAAAGAAGCTCTTCTTATATCTCCTCTCCTGCGTCGTCCGATTCACCGTCTGAATGCCAAAGTGCGCGTCATAGTCCCCAAACTCCCAGTTATCCGCAAAGCTCCAGCTGTACGCCCCAACCACCTCGACCCCATCCTCCCAGATGGCCTTGAGCACCTCGGACATGAAGCTCAGGTAGTAGATGCTCCGCGGCGTGTCGAATAGCTGATCCACGAGCTGTTTGTCAGCTTCCCCAAACACGGGGAACCCAAACTCGGTGATGGCGACAGGGGTTCTCCAGGTATTATGTAAATAGTTCAGGTAGCTGCGGAGGTAAGTAGGGGTAATGTAAACGTAAGTCTGAGAGCGGTAACCAATGTCCCAGCCAAACACATTGGTCGTCGTCTGATTCACGCAGTAGGGCCTGTAGGTCGACGAGGAATTCCCGGCGCACTCGAGGATGCTCTCCTTGTCGTCTTCCACCGGGGGCGCAATCACCGTGGCAGTGTACGGGTCGATGCCAAGAAAGTCGGCCGTGCCGCCCATGTAGTCGAGATCCTCCTTGCTGAGGGGCACGTAGTCTTCAAACGTCTGCTTAAACGAGTCAGGGTAGTCTTGCCCCAGGAAAATCGGATTGCAGAAAGGTCCGAGCTGGATCGAGTTGAAGTGATCCGCAGCGTACACGTCGACTTCGCTCTTTGGATCCCGTGGAACACCAAAGTTGTTGTTGAACTTGATGGAGATCTTGCCCTGCCCCTTCAACTCCTCCTTGTACCAGTGGTACACCCTCGCGTGGGCCTTGACCACGTTGTAGACCGACTTGGCATTGTACGAATACAGCAGCGGCTCGTTAAAGGTGAACCACACGGGGACACGGTCAGCAAAGTGTGTCATGGCCACCTTGGCATAGTGCACAAAGGCGTCCTGAAATGTCTCATTCTGGTAGCCACCGTTGACGTACCCAATCAGTGGGGGGTCGGCGGCCACGCTGAGGTTGCTGCCAAAGAACTGAAGGGGAGTGTCAAAGTGGAGGAGGGTCACCTCGGGCACCATGCCCTTCTCGAGGATAAAGTTGATCACGTCGTTGTAATGGTCAATGCCCTCCTGGTTCATGGGGGTTCCCGGTAGGGCGAATGGGAGAATTCGAGTCCACGCGATGCTAAATGAGAAGTGCTTGGCACCCATGGCCGCCACCCTCTCAATGTCTTGCTTGTAGTAATAGTAATGCTCGTTGGTCACGTAAGACTTGGGCCGGGCGTCTCGGACGAGAATATCCATGAGAGAAGGCGACTTGCCCTCTTCAGCTGTGGCCCCTTCAATCTGGCTAGCCGAGCTGGCGACCCCAAAGGAGAAGTTCTTGGGGAAGTTGTAGCAGTCGCTGGGGCCAAAGTAGTCTCGCGGCGGCAGCACGAGCTCATCACTCGGGATAGGGGTAGGAGATACTGTCGTGCTGTACACGGCCGTTTCGGTAAAGTTGGGAGGGTTTGCGTGTTCCCAGAGGGCAGTCCATGCTGCTTGTCCATAGGGATCATCAGTGTTCGACGCTTTGGTCGTTGCATTGGGATCCCATTTGCCCCAGGTTGTAAAGGAGAGAGAGGGCAACAGAGTTGTCAATGACTCTGGAGGCGCAGCATATGTTGTTGTCGTAGTCGGAGAGGGCACTGAGGAAGCATATCTGACAGTGTCTGTCTGGGTGTAACTGAAAGGAGTATATGTGTACTTGGGCTCACTCGTCTTGGTGCTGGCTTTGCATTGAGGACGAGTCGTAGGGCCTTCAGCAGGCAAGAAGACTTGCTGGCCAACAGCCAAGGACGCTAAAAAGAGCTGCATAAAAGTAACCGAGGCTGTCATGATGGGCACATTGGAAGCTCACTGCTGCGCTTGCACCACAACTTCAATGGCTTCATGGACGATATATAGTCCATCTCGCACACTTGCAACGTCAATGCCGTTAACTACAACGGCAATATTCCGCATCAGTCCATCTCAATGATTTCGGACCGACTCGAAATCATTAAAAATCCTGAACTCGCGGGGAAACAAAAAGTCACGCTCCCAAACTACCCCAGAAAACTCACCCAACTTGCGGGGACAAACAAGTGGAGATCGTGTGGATAGGAACAACCTGTTTGGCCTCGTGGAAGGGACCCATCACCTGCAAATGACGTAGTGACGCCGGCGTTGGGCCGTTGACGATGTCCATTGATGGTGTTGAAAGACGACGATCTTTGTCACAAGTGGATGCGGGGAGAGGGGCCCCCCGACCCAGTTTACCCCAGAATCGGCGCCCCCTCCAATGGCGGAGAAGCTCGGCGCGGAATTGATCCCATGGGGTGCTTCGGATTGGGTCTTGAAGTGGTTGCTTTGACCGATGGTTCATGGGATTCGAGTCTGGTGCCGATGATGTGAGCCGGTTTTTACCCCTCAACTGACGATGCAATTCTCCGTCGGTTGAGGTCTTCGGAGTTTCGGAGAATCATGAAGGAACTTGTACAAGCTGTATATACAGATTGAAGTTGTCGGTTTGGTTAAGTAGCATTTGGAATATGTTTCAGAATGTTTCAAAATAGAGCTGTTGTGGTCGGGGTGTCTCATCAGCCATCATCCGCAATATAAACCCATTCACGCCCAACGACTTCATCTAAAGATGCTCTATATTCATAGAATGATCATATGAGTATCTTCGAAAGAACTTAATACGACTCGATAATTCTCCGATAAACCCATTTCTCCGACAGAATGGTAACTTGCGTTGACAAATGCCCAGTTACAACCTTGGTGGGCATAGATCGACAAGCGAGCCAGTGACTAGTTAGTCGCCCATCCGCGTATTCGGCCAGACTATGCGAATAGGGCCGTGAACAGCTGACCCTCGCAGGATTTCTCAAGAAGAAGGAACTGCGGCATCATGAAGCGGCAGTTGGTTTGGCTGATGTTTTCCTTCGAGGTAGAGCTGTTCCTTGTGAGGTTGTGGCAGTGACATACAACTACGAAACGCTTGCCGAGTTATCCACCAACAACCCTGTCGCTGTGGGCATCACCCTTCCCGAAGATCAAGTATAGCCATCTGGGAAGTAACAATGAGTAAAACTCACTCGTAGTTCGTCATAAAAGTGCGAGACACCCGGTGGCCCACACTGCGATACTGACTTTGATCGCCAAGGGAGTTATACGCCATAGTACAGACATTCACTGACGAGCAAGCAGCTTAATCTTAGCCTTTTACACTTTTTAACTCCCATAGCTGTATTAAATAGTCCCTTTCTACTTGGCGAGCATGAAAGGGTGCCACATTAACAACACTTCCGGCATAGTGCTTCAGAGTCATCACCAACTCAAACGTGATCTGGTCCGTTCACCCTATAAGTTTTTATTCAACATATCACTTGGGAATACATTTCCGACTGATCCTTTCAGTTGGATTCGGTTCTCGTTCATGATTGGTCTCATAATGCCAGCCGACATGCCAGCCGACAGTGCTGGGTGATAGTGAACATCACAAGCATGGGTCAAGGATGAAAGCGGGAAGAACCTGATATCGAAAGATAGCATAAACAATGATGTATATAAAATCCATATTCATCAAAGCCCTACGGCGCCAACATTTACATCACTTGCTCGCGAGTTATGCTTGACTAGACTCTTCATACATAATGACTAGACTCTTTATACATAATGTGCAATAGACAAATGTCCATTCAAAAGCAGTTTTCGCTACCTACTACATGTACCGTTAAACCATGAAACCACTACTCTTACAATCACCACATCTACCAATCCAAAAAGTCCCAATGCCCCGGATTTCTATGATCCAGGGGAAACCGCAGATCCTGGCCCCCAAGAGGCTCCGGGTGCCCCGGCCTCACGCCTAGCATGCCCCTCCCAAAAGGCACCTGCGTGGTCTGTCCTATCCGGAACAAGATGCCCTTCGCCGCGAATGCATCCTCGAGCTCTCGGACTTGTTCGGGGGAGGTGCTTCGTAGGGGTCTACGGCCACGACGCTCAGGTTTTGGAACCGGTATAGCTTCTCTGTCATGCCCAGTAGGTCACGGTGGAGCTCTGGCCAGGCGAGCACCATGCCGATGTGGAGGATTCGTAATGACGAGGGCAGACTGGCCATGAAGATCTCGGGGCCAATCTCCTTCATGCCATCAAACCGCTGCCACCGCTCCTCATCATCAAACACAGGTCCATAGAGGAGGAGCTGCTCAACCTCGAGAATCTCAAGGCGCGGAAAATCGACAAAGCTAAAGTCGGCGCGAAGAGACGTGTCCCAACGCAGAAACATTGATATTTGCTCTATCATGTCATCGGCGCCGCCGCTTGTGTGCTCCCATGTTGTGCTAGTGTAACACAACCGTCGTAGTGACTGACGAACGGGGCTAAGGTGATCGTGCTGAAGCACGGTGTACTTGTCCATGTCGCAAAAGTACTCTAGGTCTTCCAGGACAGGACTACGGCGGAGGATCTTGGCCAGGTTGTCGGGATCTAGGCCGTGTAATGATAGGCGACGGAGACTTGAGAGGGCTGTATCCCATGGCTCTGTGCGGAAGCGCTCACGGAGGGGGATATCAGTTCCACAGTCAGCATCGCTGGCAGCCAGCACCTCAAGGTTTTGTGCCTTGGCCAGGACGTCTTGCATCTGCTGGATGTGGCAGCACTCGTCGGGGTATTTGCCCTGACCAGGCAGCACCAGATACTTGAGGTTGGGCAGGTAGAAGGGTGAGTCTCTCAAGTACTGCAAGCCCTCTGATGATGATCGGTAGATGAGTAGTTGCTCAAGGAAGGGCGCAGCCATGATGGCGGCCTCTTGTAACCACTTGGGCTCGACATGGTCATACGAAGGCAGAGCCCGAAAGCCAGCACGTTCGCCTGCTTGTCGGAAGAGAGCTTGTGTCTCGGGTGATACTTCGCGAGCCTGTACTTCTCTAAGCGCAAAGAAGGCGAGGGCTCGGACTTCCTTGGCCAAGTCCGGCCTCTCTAGGAGTGTGCGCAGAAAGGT
This sequence comes from Fusarium solani, assembly GCF_023522795.1. Classification (NCBI taxonomy): domain Eukaryota; kingdom Fungi; phylum Ascomycota; class Sordariomycetes; order Hypocreales; family Nectriaceae; genus Fusarium; species Fusarium solani. The sequence continues at coordinate 358,704 of NW_027072157.1, forward strand.
CTCGAGAGTCTCAATCTCACGCCTCCTAGCCTCAGTATCACCCCACCAATCGGGACTTGTCGACAGATCAGGCTGTCTCCCCGAGTGGTAGCAGTGAAAGAGAATAGGCTGGGCAACGTTGCGGAAGCGGCGACACGTGCGGCTCAGCCGCGACAGAGCCTGCTGAGCCTCGAGGGCGCACTCGATCTCGTCAGGGGAGATCGACAACGTGCTGGCGCTGGCAGTGGGCGCACAGGTTGCGGCAGATGGTGGCAAAGATCTCAACGGGCAGATCTCCCAGAGACAGGCGCGGGCGTCTGCGCCAGAAGAAGGGGATCTCCATGGAAAAGACTGGGTTCTTGTGTGACCAGAAATTCCCTCCGTGGAGGAAATCCCGGTCGATCCTGGCGACGAGATGCATGCCTGTGGTACGATTTGATGTGATTGAGGCTTTGATCAAGGATCGGGGTTTATAAGAGAGAAGCGCGGGGTGAAAGATGCGACTTGTGAAGCCGGGGTAACTTGGATATGAACGGGAAGAGAAGAAGATGTTTTGGAGCAATAAGCTGCAGGAACTGGCTATATAAAGTCAGATGAGATAAAGATAATCAAGCTGGAACTGATGCAGCGGAAGTGGACGAGAGAAATAGTAGTCGATGCGCAAAGGCGCAAGTGGATCGCGGGAGTATCGAGTATCGTAAGATGGCGGCTCGCGAACGGACCTTGGGCTGAGGGAGTGAAGAAGAGGGGGACCGCAAGCCAAGCCGCAAGAGAACAAAAGCAGGTTAGCGAGAGAGGGGGGGTCAGATGAGGGGATCTGAGCAATCTGGTCAAACCAATGGGTTTTGTTTATGCAGTGTTAAATCAAATCCAGGACGTGGTTTCGAACCAACAAGGAGCCAGGGACAAGAGGGCAAAAGGTCCGGGAGCCGCAGGATAAGGATGGATATGGATGACGGAAGGGGGCACAGACGGTCCCGAGCGCGAGTCTAGCAGTTGGGACGCTGGGATCATGGCCAGATGGTGACCCTCTTCAGTCTGGCGCCACGAGAGCACGTTTCTGTCCAGGTTCCGGCCTGGCCTTGAGTGAAGTACAAGATGATGTTCTGTTCCCGAGACTCCGGGTCGTGATATGCAAAACAGCATCGGGGGAGCCACACACGACGCGACGGGCCCTCCCGAGAGTTTATATAAGTCCGGTTGCATTGTCAAAAAGCAAAAGCAAGACACACATTGCAAAAAACAAAAATATGCCGCGCCGTTGGGAACGAGGGGGATCGGGATGGTCAGGAACGAGAAGCAGGGGGGAGAGAAGCGATGGTCAAAGGGGGCGTGCTGAAAAGGGTCCACTTGCCGCCATGTGGTGGTCTTATTCTTGATGGCTAGCGAGGGACGTGGCTTGGAGTTGTCTGACCTGTCAAATGTCAAGACGGCTGCCATCTTGGGTCCAGGGCTCGGCTCCAGAGAGGGGTTGACGGGTTGACTTGTACGTCCATTGCGTCTTTGGAAGCGCCTGTACCGCCGTGATATCGTCGAGTCCCAAGTCCACCTAAACACTAAGATCAGCAATGCCAGATAATAAGTTGCATTGATAAGCTCATCCTCAACCAGCTTTCTCCATATCCTTCAACGTGGCAAAGGTAACATCGCGCATCCCCCTGCGTCACAATCCATCAGAGACAATGACGGGACGAAAAAAAAGACATGTCACCCTTGCGGAACGGGTCCGAAAGAACAGTGTCAACAAGAGCTGACCTGATGCCATTCCCCAATATTTCCCTACCTTAGCGAGCTTGCCTCGAGGGGCCCAGCATGGTCTCCTCCCGCTGCAAGATCCCGCGCGCCCGCCCCAATCGAAAAATTAAATGGGCTGCCCTCTTTTTTTAGTCCCAACTTCTGGAATCATCCTTGTCCAATCCGGAAGCTGCGTGGGCGCTCGAAAAGGTGAGCCGTCACATCATCCAGCTGGAGCTAAGCTGGAGGAGTGGATTGGATGGGCCATCACGTGACTTCGCAATTGGTCGCGTCACCCTTAGCTCACCTCCTCGCGTCTCCCAACCAAGGTATCCGCGTAAAGCACATCCACCACGTCTTTGCGTTCTATTGGCCTTGGTAAACGACCAAGAGCCTCCAAGGGAACCTCCAAGATGCCCGAATTCACCGGTATGAGTCCATCTACTCTCCCTAAGTTAGGTATTCCTAGCTCACAGCCGCAGAGGCGGACACGATCCGCATCCTCGTTGCAACGGATAACCATGTCGGATACGAAGAACGAGACCCCATTCGTAAGGACGACAGTTGGCGTACCTTTGACGAGATCCTGAATCTCGCCCGTACTGAAGATGTAAGACAAGTAGTCACCTACTTATCATCCTCTTCTAACGTCTCTAGGTCGACATGGTTCTCCTGGCCGGCGATCTCTTCCACGACAACAAGCCCTCTCGAAAGTCACTCTACCAAGTCATGCGAACCCTTCGACAGAATTGCCTTGGCATGAAGCCCTGCCCCCTCGAGTTTCAATCCGATGCTGCGTCCGTCTTCGAAGGCGCTTTCCCCCACGTCAACTACGAAGACCCCGATATCAACATTTCCATCCCCGTCTTCTCCATTCATGGAAACCACGACGATCCCTCTGGCGAGGGCAACTTTTGTTCACTTGACCTCTTGCAGGCGAGTGGACTGCTCAACTACTTTGGACGGGTTCCCGAGGCGGATAATATCCAAGCGAAGCCCATCCTACTCCAAAAGGGTCTTACAAGACTGGCACTGTTCGGGTTGAGCAATGTTCGAGACGAGCGAATGTTTCGAACCTTTCGAGACCACAAGGTCAAGTGGTTTCACCCCAGTCCTCAGAGCCCAGACTGGTTCAACCTCTTGGCTGTTCACCAGAACCACCACGCCCACACGGCTACATCCTATCTCCCCGAGAATGTCCTTCCTGACTGGTTGGATCTTGTCGTCTGGGGTCATGAGCATGAATGCTTGATTGATCCTACCCAGAACCCAGAGACGGGCTTTCATGTCATGCAGCCTGGTTCCTCAGTTGCCACTTCATTGGTACCCGGCGAAGCCGTCCAGAAGCATGTCGCTATCCTCAGCGTCACGGGCAAAGACTTCAAGGTTGAGAAGCTTCCGCTCAAGACCGTGCGACCCTTTGTCACTCGAGAACTCGTCCTTTCGCAAGATAAGAACTTCAAGGGACTCGACAAGAAGAAGGAAAACCGCCAAGAGGTGACACGAAAGTTGATGGAAGTGGTTGAGGAGATGATTGAGGAAGCCAACGCCGATTGGGAGGCGATCCAGACAGATGAGGAGGCTCTAGAAGAACGACCACTCCCCTTGATTCGACTCAAGGTGGAGTATACAGCAACAGATGGTGGCCAATTCGAGATTGAGAACCCCCAACGATTCTCGAATCGTTTTGTTGGAAAGGTGGCCAACACAAATGACGTGGTGTACTTTTACCGCAAGAAGACGTCACAACGTGAGTTTCTCTCTCGGCTTCAGGGGCGACTAGTTACTAACACTTTGCAGGCAAGACAACTGCTGTGAACCCGGACGCCCTCGAGGCCCTGGCTGACGGTAGCGACGCAGTCAAGGTCGAGAGTCTCGTCCAGGACTTTCTATCAGCACAATCCCTCAAGGTTCTCCCACAGGGTCCTTTTGGCGATGCTGTAACCCAGTTCGTGACCAAAGACGACAAGCATGCCATGGAGCTCTTCGTATCAGAACATCTCACAGGTCAAGTCCGACAGATGCTAGGCCTGGAATCTGACGACGAGGATCTCAACAGCGCCATGGAGATATACCGAACAAGGATCGAGCAGGAGCAAGCGAGCGGGGCCCCCACGACCCAAGCGGAACGCAAGCGGGTTCTCAAACCAAAGCCCGCTACATGGGACAGCGACTTTGACGGCAGCTGGGAGAACGAACCAGACGCCTGGACCTACGAGGATGCTGCTGCTGACCAGGGTGCGAGCTCCGCACGTGCGTCTGCTGCACCCGCACCTGCACGCAAGACTGCAAGAGGTCGAGGCAAGGCAGCTGTCCAGCAGGATGTCGATCTAATGGATGAGGATGAGGAGCCACCAAAGAAGCCTGCTAAGCGAGCAACACGTACCACCAAAGCAGCACCAGCACGAAAAGCCCCCGCAAGAGGCCGCGGTCGCAAACCCTTTGAAGACAGCGAAGAAGAGGAAGAAGAAGACGTAGTCATGGAATCAGAGGAAGAACCCGCCCCTCCTCCACCACCGCCAAAAACCCGCCGCGCCGCAGCAACGAGAAGCACCGCCAAGACTACTACAACGACGGCAAAGAGAGGAGCTGCTAAAGGCACGCGGCAGACAAAGCTAAACTTTTCACAGTCGCAGGCTAGTGGCACGCAGAGCAAGGCTGTAGAGATTAGCGATGATGAGATCTCGGATGATGATGCGTTTGCGCCGGCACCCAAGCCGGCGACGCGGACTCGAAGGAGGTAGATTTTTGTTGTAGTTTTTGAAAGGGATACCCGGGTCAAGATGTATAAAATTACACGCGCGATTGTGACAAAAGGTGTTTGGGAGCATAAAGAAAACCATTTATTGAAGATACTCCGTCCAGTAGGACTCATAATGTCCTCCCAGGATCTCCCACACCTAGTTCCTACAAAACGCCATCATCTTTCAAACACATCACTTAAGCATTCCATAATCGACATTTCTCTTTCGTAATCATTAGTTGCTGTACCGTAGAGGGTGTGTGGTGGAGTCGTCTCAGACAAGGGTCCAGAGAAACAAAGGTGGTGGCTTCAAGGACGAGTTAAACTCGCCTGTCAATTCATGCCTTGAATAGCACCGTGCTATACATATTCCCACGCCAAAACTCCAAATAACCCCTTCTGTAACTCATCACATGACGACGCAGTCCCTGTCCTTGGACTGCGATTGATTGTTCCCAATCACCGCCGCGGGGTTAACGGGCGGCCGTCTGCCCGCAGACTGACCCGCTTGCCGTTGTCCCATAGACACCGAACCCGTCCTTGTAGACTGTCTCGAGATGTCGGCGCTGCTGTCCGCATGGCTCGGATGGCCCACCGGCGGCCGATATACCTGGTCCTGAGCTGCCTGCTCATAGGAGGGAGGTGCATCTTCTCCCGCTGCTTCGGCGGGTCGTGTGACGCCCTGTCCGTGAGGAGGAATGAGAGAACGGACTACTTGCTGAGCAGGTCGAGGCTGTGCGTTGGCCATGGTTGTCGTTGGTGCACTGGAAGAACTAGTTCGGCCCGGTACGAGACCACTGGCTTGTCTGGTGACGCCTCCACCCCTCGGAGCCCCTCGACCAGCTTGATCGCCATGGCCTCCTCGGCCACCACGGTTCGCAGGTCCCGATTGTCGAGCCTGTTGCTCAATGTACTGCTCCGAGAGTATACTCTCCCTCCGTCGTCGTGCCTCCTCTGCTCTATGTCTCTCCTCTTCTTCCTCTTGTAGCTGCAATGCAAGAGCCAAGTCTCGATCCTCTTGTTCGGTGCTAGGACTCATCGGAGGCTCATCCTCATGCCGGGCCTTGCCACGCTTGTTATGCACCGTTGTCCATTCCCCTCCATCGTTGCTGTTGTAATTCCCTGCACTTGTTCCAGGAACAGTACCGCTAAGGCTGACGACGCGGAAGTCTCCCGACACAAACTCGGTGCTCTCTCCGTTGACGTCAGATAGCGTCTCCCATACGATTTCCTCGTGGGTCTTGAAGCCTGCGTCTGTAACCAGTGTGAGAAGTTGCATCGACTGTGGATGACAGTAGAGTGTGCTGAAGTGATCGTTTCGAAACAAGATGGCAAAGGTGCCAGGCCGGATAGCTTTGCCGATGACTTCAATGCCCCAGTGTGTAAGCTGAGTAGCCGAGGTCTCCAGGAATTCCTTGATAATCATCACATCTTGGTAAAGCTGCTGTTCCGACTCAGTGAGACCAACGTCGGGATCTGATAGCTTCTCCTCTAGCTCCTCCTCTCGAAATAGCAGGTTTTGCGCATCCTCATATGAAGCAGCCTGTCGCTCCAGTGATTCATACGCAGGCTCTGATTTGGGAGGCAACCATCCGTGAATAAGGGGAATCGAAAATGTAGCGTAAAGGGCCATTTCAGCCGTGTTCTCAAAGGTTCCCGGTATCAGATCGCCACGTTCGGTAGGGTGCAAATGTGTCAGCGACGTGCGCTTGTAGGCGTTCACCATACTCTCCGTTGGTATGAAACGTGGATTGACATTCATGCCTGTATGCAAGCTCTGCAAGAAAGCATACAAGTCTGAAACATCAGGCAGGGCGTCTTCAGAGCTAGTCCTCCGTGGTGACATTAGCTCATCAAAGACGGCATCCAGAAGCAGATTCAAGCTGACTTGCTCCCTAGAGCGTAGGATTTGGACCAGAGCTGTGTCCTCGATATCGGCAGGTGTTGTCATGGTGAGGGCGTTCACCAGCGCCACAAGCGGACAAGGTCCATTTGCGTTCTGGATCAGGATAGGTGATGTTCGAGGGTTTTGTGATGAGGTCGCATCATGCCATCGTATGTTCTTGATTTGGTATGTCTCGGTCTTACCGTCTACCGGTTCTCGTGAAGGTTTCCAGGCGGATGGCTCTGTCGGTTGTCTGGGTGGTAGCGGCGGTTTATCCTCTGTAGGTTCTTGGGAAAAGCTTGTCGAGGGCTCTGCGTCTATCAAGTTCCAGTCATCGGGTGATGCTGATCCAGCTCCTGCAGCCTTGGCTTTGCCCTTGCTCGGATCTCCTATCTCGTCCCAGACATGCGTATCTCCGGTGAGCTCCTCTGTCAGCTTCATAGGCGGGGTAGGAGGTTTGGCACTCTTTCCTAGAGGATCCTCGTCCCAGGCTGGTGATTCTCGACCAGAGGGTAGTGATACCAAGGCCGGTGATCCAGAGATAGGTGGCTGTGGTGTTGGCGCCCAAGGATCTTTGGTATTCTCATCCAACAAGCTTGGAGCCAGTTGTGGCGGCGGTGGTGTCGGCGCATTCTGACTGACGATTGCTGGTTGCCACGGGTTTGTACTGGGCTCATCGAGTGCGAGTTTTGAGAAAGATTCCGAAGGAGCCGTATCCTGACTTTGGGGCACCTTTTTCCGTAGAAATGGGTTCGTCTCGGATCGGTCTCCTCCTGGCCTCAGAAAGGCGGGTGCTCCTTCAAGACGCTGTCCATCGCTAGGTTGTCTCCTAGGCTCTCCCCAAGCATGTTCCTCCTCCGCCTCCAAGTTATCAAAGGCGCCGCCAGGCCTCAGCGCTGCAGGTGCATTTTGAGGACCTGGTCCATCGGCAGAGGGCGCTTGTCCATCGCGGCGTGGCCTAACATCTTCCCATCCCCCTTCAGACCCTCCATCAGCCCAGGGATTATTCGACATGGCTTCGAGCGTAGGTTTTTCTCGTTCGGTATTGATTCGAGGTTGGTATAGGATGAATGAATCGAAGGATTAAAGCAATGTCATGGGCAGGAGTCCGCTGATAAAGCTCAGCGCCTCGCCGGCTGTGACCTGCTGCTGCGCTACCACAGCGAACGGACTGCGGGGAAGTGATTCGAGGTGGTTTTGGAAGCGCCGGACGCTCGATGCATGAAGTCGGCGGCGCCAAAATCGGGAAGAGATGTTTAATTCGGCGCGGAATGAAGCTCGTCGTTCAAATGTGTCGTTATCTCCTTTTCTTGAGCTTTGCTTCTTGTTTGTCTCGGGGAAGCTCAGGTGGGCTGCCCTGAAGTGCGGTGTCGTCACTGGGTTGCAGGCGGGTCCCGCTCTGATCTTCCGTGGCGGTGCAACGTACGTTGAAAGTGAACAATTCGCTCAATGTGGCTTCTGTGATTGGGGGAAGCAAATGTGTCTCGCAGAGAGAAGATGCTTGATTGATTATAAAAAGAGAAGGTCGGGTAAGCTTTCGCGTCCGTTGACCGGCTGCCTGGAGCTTGCCCCGCCACCTGGTGACCCAGCTGGCCAGCCACATCATGGCCGCCACAGCGATGACGTGGGCGTGTCGTTCAACCTTGCGTGTCGTGATAAGTCGTGATCCGATATCCGAGTTGAGATGCCAGATGTTCAATAATCTTGACATAATACTAGGGGCGTTGGCTGTATATTGGGTTGTTTAGAGCATTGATTGGCCTAGAAATAGGTGGTAGTGCATCCACCCACCTCAAGCTTGACACTTCCATCCTACAGCGGCATGATCGTCCTTTGACCCATCAACAGACTACAGCCCAACCACCTTTATCCTCACTCGGTTATTACATGAGGGATATAGAACAGCGGATATAGGTGGCCGAAAGAGTCCAATCACCAATTATATTGGAACAGTCAACGGTCTGTTGAGATGCCACGGACGTTAAGACTAACAAAACTCTCCAATCTCAATGACAACCGTTGAATGTGGAATTCCAACCGCAACTCTTTCACAAGCCATGGTATAAGGCATCAGAGCTGTAATCTCCCAAAACTCCTTGATAATGGCAAGCCGATATATCAAATGACTGATGGGCGGCCCCAAATAGTGACGAGCAATCCATTGAATCACCCCATGCGATATACTCTACTTCGCTGCCATTCCAGTCTTCCGGCCCAACAGCCCGTACCAAATAATGTCTTGATTACATGGGCGCGATTGCCCCTCGTTACGTGCCAATTCCAACTCGTCAACTTCGTCGTCGCCATGCAGACCCAGAAATGCCAACAACGCCAACTCCAAGCAAAGGCAAGGCCCGATACAAGAAACATACAACTATATCCACTGGCGCGCCCAAGCGCTGCTTGACTTGTACAAGTTCTTCATCGACCGATCCCGAGCGTGTGAAGTCGCTCGCAAGACGGCATCGTATACGCCTCGGCCAGCTCCATCTTCTCGGGATCCTGGTAGAACCATCCCTGGGCGGCATCTCTCAACCTCTGCTGGTATATCATCTCGTTTTCACACTCTGCCTTCAAGTGTCGCACGAGGTTGAGCTCAGCTGTTCGGTCGAGCTTATTGAGCTTTCCATCATTGTACTGGGCAATCTCGTCGGGATTCACGTAGTACTGGACGTTCAGGTTCGGCGTCTTGCGCTCCTCGGTGTAGGGATGCGCGGGGTTGTCGTAGACCATGCGAGGTCCAGCAGAGGTTGACGAGGATGAACCGCCGGAGAAGAGCGAGGTGATAACAGGGAGGATGAAGAACAGGATGATAGGTAGTAGACCCAGGAGGGTCTGGATGCCGTTGTTTTCGTTCTGTCGGCCTTGGTTGGCCTCGCGCGGTCTCGTCCGTGGTCTAGCTCCACCGAACTGATGAACTCGAATACCGGGGCCTCCTCCAAAGTTGAAGACAAACTGCGGGCCTGTGTCGAAAGCTGCAATGTTAGTGCATGGTTCATGCACTCAAACTGATCTACTCACCTCCGAATGGACCGCCACCGAACCCTCCTCCACCACCAAAGAAGCGAGCAAACATCTCTTCAGGGGTCAAATCATCATCGAACATCGGGCCGCCTCTGTTCATACCACCGCCGGCTCGTTGCGAGAAGAAGGGGTTATTAGCCTGAGCGCTGGCGAATCGACTATCAGGATCTGTGCCGAATCGATCAAACTTCTCCTTCTTTTCCTTGTCGCCCAGAATTCCAAACGCTCTGCTGACCATCTTGAAGGCCTCGTCCGCATGAGGGTGTCCATTCTTGTCAGGATGGGTCAGAAGCGACTGCCTCCGATATGCCTTTTTGATCTCCGCTTCTGTACATGTCGTCTTGACGCTCTCGAGGTTCAAAATATCGTAAAAGGCGGTAGCTTCGCATCTCCGAATGCGGATAACTGCTGCCTCCTGGTCTGGCGTGTAGGTTCGTCCCTGATTCCCCTGCTTGTGATCGCGAGAGCGAGCCGAACCGCCTGTATCGGCTCCTGAAGCGGTTGCGCTGGGCATCTGGTCGCTGGAGGGTGGGGGATAGTCTTCGGTGTTGTTAAGTTGATCGTAGGTCGAGTATGAGGAACAATAATGATGTTACAGCTGCGCTGTTTGAGGTCGGTCGCGGCGCCAAGTGTGAAGGTGGCTTCTTCAAAGACAAAGGGTCGGAAGATGTGGTTCCGCCGGAGGTCGAGCAGAGTCAAAGACTCGACTTCTTTGTGAGGTATCAACGTCGCATGAGCCACATGCAGAGTCGGCCAAAAAGAGGTTGCAACGGCGATGGAAATGGATGCCAGAAATTTGATGTTTTCCAGTCGGACAATCCCCGGTCTCTGGGGAGCCGACTCTCACCACCAATGTTGCCATCTCGACATCTCGGCATTCACGTGATATCCCCACTTGGTGTCATGTCAGTTGGTTACCTACCCTGTGTCACTTACACGAAATGTGAAGTAAGATACATCTTTCATGTAATTGGTTCAAGACGAGAGAAGCGCCATTAGGCATTAACAGTGTGACATTGATTGCATATAACTTACATTCTCTAGAGTCTGGGGGTTGAAAATAGAAACCTATCTTGAGGTACTTCGGGTTATGAAAACTCACTGAATCCTGCAACGTTTCAGCAAAGGATTCTTAGTCAAAGAAACGGGTGAAGTTGAGTAAATAGCTGTTACTTTCAAGTGCGATTCTCTGATTTCTCAAGTGAGTAAACTCCCTATTAGCCCATTGTGCATCTTATTATGCACTGTACCATAGGCTAAAGGTAGCTAAGTTGGGACGTCTCAAAGCAAGAGGCGCGCGCCAGTGAGTATACCGGGACTTGTATAAGTCGGGTGCGATCAAATTCTCCCCTGTTGAACACTTGAACAGTCACGAATATCACAGATGCTGGAAAGAAATTTAGACAACAACTTAACACAAAGAAACTATGTACGTTGATACAAAGTATATACATCGAATCCGCCCCTAGCCGACCAGCAGCAACCACCTCAAGCAGCAATAAACTTCTTGATCTTGGGCAAGAACTTGGTGTAGCCCGTTCCGCTCGGTGCCTCCATGCTGAACATGTAGTCGTGCCACCAGGGCCCGGCGGCCCACCAGAGCCAGCCGGTCCAGACGTCCGAGTTGTCCAGGAGGTGCTGGAGCTCGCCCTGCACGGCCGTGTAGCACTGCTCGTTGGCGCCTCCCGCCGTCTCGCCGAGGATGCCCTTCTTGCCGTTGTCCTTGAGCCACTTCGTAGCCTCCTTGATGCGCTCCACGCCGATGGTGGTGCTGACGCACGTCTCGGATGTGCCAGACGAGTCTGCGTCGAGGTACTGGTGCATCTCGTAGATGATCTTGTCCTGGGGGTCCTTGAGGTCCTTCATGGCATCACCGTTGCCGCTAGAGACCCAGGACCAGGCGCCGGTCCAGGAGTTACCCTCGACAAAGATGTACTGGGAGGTTGCTCCAGCGCCACGGATGGCGTCGATGGCGGCCTGGTTGAGTTTGGCGACGAGCGAGTTGTCCATGTCGTGGTACTCGTTGTTGGTGTCAAAGATGACGTGCTTGTTGTTAGCGAAGCGCTTGGCTACCTTGGACCACCAGGTGCCAAAGTCGTCTGTGCTCGTGATGATGTTGCCGGCGAAGCGGCCATAGTTGTGAGGGTCCAGAACGGCATATGCGCCCCTGTTTCCTTAGTCTTTGATCTGCATAATGGACACGAAAAACTTACTGGCCAGTGATGTGGCTGACAACACTCTCAAGGCCCTTGATGTAGTCCTCATCAATGGCGCCCGTGATGCCGTTAGGAGTAACTCTCTCCATGCGGAAGCCCACACGGAAGGTGTTCATGCCGGTGCCAATGAGCGTCTACAACTGTCAATACGCCTCCAGATTCACGACTTGGAGAAACATACATCAATAGAGCTCGTTTCGGGCCAGATGTAGTCGGTGCCGAGCTTTCCAGGGAGGTTTCCCTCCCCAAACTCACCACCGGACTCATTGGAGCCGGTGAATATGAATTTTCCAGCTCGCTTGGTGCAGGGAGCGGCGAAAGCAAGGGAAGCGCCAGCGCTTGCGAGAAGGATATCAGTGAACCGCATTGTTTGGTCTAGTTTCTCTGTTGTAAAGGAGTGTCGGATGATCGGTCAACGAGCCATGCAGAACCAAAAGCTACTCGGGAGCCAAGACGAGTATATATACTCGTACTAACAAGGCCATTTTCTCTGCTACTGACGCTGGCGGCAGCAGATTCATTGCAGTGGGATATGACAAGGGGATCGTCAACCCACAAGCCATGATGGCTCCTCAGTGCGCCCACTGCCTTGGTAGACTCGGCCGATGTGCGCAAGGTTTCATCTAGAATCCCGGAAAGGAAAAAGGAAGCCCGTCCACTGCGGGAGGAGGTGGCTCCGTGCTTGTTTGTCTGAAACAGGAGCCAGGGCCCCTGATATTTCAATAAACCTCCATCACGGGTAGATCGGAGAAGGATTGAATATGGTTTGACATTGCAGAGTTGCGTACTGTGTAGATACACGATAGGTCTGAATTGAATCTCTTGAGAAGTATTTCGATATACCTTACCTAGATCATGGCGAGTGTTAAGGGGTTGAAAACCACTTGGTCTTCATCATGAGAGCGTCTTAGAAAAGAGCCCTGAATACAAGTACAAAAATCGCAAGACAAGTCGCATGACCACTTAAAGATGTGGTCTCTCGCCGAAACATCGATCTTCGTCCCGTTGGTGGGCGTCGTTTCTCCGTTCGATATTATCCCGAGCCTTAGGTTAATGAACCGATGCCGAGATCCCGTTCACGAAAGGGGAGATCACGTGCTCATCGGATCAACCGCCCACCATTCCGGAAAAACAACACCCCTGCGGCGGAGCCGATCGCATTTCGAGGCTTTGGAGATGGAGGCTTGAAATTTCCCAAGACGAAGGTGTGTTAGCGACAATGTACGCGACACGGGTTCTCCTTAAGCGCTCTGTGTGGAAGGGTGAGTCAATTGCTTTCTCCTCGTGTTTCTAATAACTGACAATTTCTCTCAGGCCCACACCTTGTGCCGTAAGCCGTCCACGATCGACTCGAATACCGTCACCTTCTAACGCTCGATAGCCTTCCCATTGTCTGGCCCAAGTCCGTCGGCGACAAGGTCCCTCCCGTACGAACGCAGGCCCGATCTGCCACGATTCTGCCCAACTTTGTTGGACTCAAGTTCGAGGTTCACAACGGCAAGGACTACCATGAGGTGACCATCACTGAGGATATGGTCGGACACAAGCTCGGCGAGTTCTCACCGTAAGTGCTATGACCTCGAGCGGCGACCTTAGCTTATGCAATTTCTAGGACGCGGAAGCCCAACATTTGGGACAAGAGGTAGACTTTATGAGCAAAAGCCGGAATCTGGGTATACCCATGTACAAACACTACATGTAACATCACTGAGCACGATGATTCAACGAACATGTCCATTCGCGCATGAAAGCAATCTATTGCGGCCAGTCAAATGTTATACTGGCCTGATATCTTTGACAGACCCTCAACCTCCGTAAACGCCTGAACCCAAAAACACCTTGACCGTATGCACTCGTTCCAGTTGTAATTAAAACCAACAACACTCAGCGGTAGAACTCGCTCCGCTTCACGTTGACGCCGTACTCTCCAACCGCCATACCTAGATCCTCCATCGTGAGGACCGTCCTGTTCTGGCTGCCACCTTGGCCACCACCGCCGTAGCCCGGTCGCTGGATGCCGAGCGGCGCGCCCTTGTTCTGGTCCTTGTTTCCAGGCTGACCGGTAGGCTGGCCGGGGATGGGGAATCCAGCAGCGGCGCCAAGGGAGCCCATGGGGTTGTTTGTGTTGGACGATGCGCGGATCCGGCTGTATTGATATGCGTCGGCAGCGATGTCGGCGATGAACTTCTGGGTGGCGAGGGCAAGCAGTCGCGCCAGGCGGGGATCGGTTTGCGGAGGGGGAGGAAGACCAGCCTTGGTCATGTAGTAGTGAGTGACTGCATCGGGGATCTAAAGACGGTTAGATGAGTCGAGATGCGAAGCGCGGAGAGCATACAATAGGAGCATAGTCATCCATCTTATTCAGGAACTCTCGCAGCGACATATCCTTGCGCGACGGGAGTCGTGACTCTGGGACTGTAGGAGCGGGCGGCGCCGCATCAGCAGGGCCATTCTGCGCAGCGGGAGACTGCTCTGTTTTTTCGGGCGCGTCGCTAGCCATCGTGAAGGATTTGATGAATGCGATGTGTTTCGATGTTGATGTTGAAGGTCCAAGGTGTAGCATGTCGCGTTAAGGGAGTTCGATATCACGTGATTGATGTCATGGGTTGCCTGAAGGTGAACATTCCCAAATGAAGCCAAACGAAACAATAGATTACAATAGGCAAAGCAAACGAAAGAAATAGCATGATTTGATGGTTCAATCTCAATTACCATGGCCTACTGGCCATTCTCAATCTTACACATCGCCTACTTTTCCTCCATGGACACACATCTCGAATCTAAGCAGCATGTGGAACATGAATGTACTCCACTCTATTTTGACTACCGTTTCGTTAAATCGAAGGTCCGTTCCCCAAATCTCCAAGCCAAACGGCGACGCCATTGATTACCGCCTTGTCGACCTCCCAAACCAACGCCTTTCATGCATCTCCTGAAGCCGGAGTTTGTCGTGGCCAGAATAGCGGCCGTTCCCTTGCCTTGCGGCTTCTTGATCGTAATGTCAATGTCAACGCGACCGAGACGCGTCTTGAGCCTGATGCTCTGCTCGTATAGGTTCTGCGGGTACTCTGGTCGCTTAGACGGGGAGCTTGAACTTCTTGCCCTTGAGAACCTTGGTGTAGTAGATGTAGAAAAAGTCGCTGTACAGGATCGTCTGGATGATGCCGGCAATGATGGCAATGTAGTCGACCTTGTGGTTGGGCTCGCTAAAGTATCGGTAGATCCAGTTGGGGATGTAGAGAGCGCGGTAGCTGCCGAGCGCAAAGAGGTAGTGCGTGGTGATGGTCTCAGCCTCTCCGGTTCGCTGCAGCATGAAGAGCTGGGGGAGAATGGCCACGGCCTCGAGCCAGATGGAAAAGGCCCAGAGGATCTCGGAGAAGGTGTAGTAATAGGGGAATGCGATGGCGAGGACGGCGGCACCGGCGAGGAGGTACTGGACGCGGAAGGTATCGACGTTAGGGTCGTTGGTGGGCTTGTAGGCGTTGGTCATGAGGTAGATGATGTATCCTTGCGAACCGAGGAAGAGGAGCTTAAAGACAAAGTTGTAGATGCTATCGGTCGAGAAGATGTCTGCGAGGTGTTAGAGACGTGGCGAACGAGGCATCGAGAGTCGTACCGAGATAACGAGTGACGTAGACAAACATGTAAAGAGCCTGGGACTTGAACGAGATGCCTGAGCAGCTCTGGTGATTGTCAGCATTGTTAATCCATCAAAGACAAGGGGGAACCAACGTTCAACTGCACCATCTTGTGCAGCAAGATGAAGATGCTGCCGAGATGCGAAAAATCCGCTGCGCTAGCCGTTAGAGCCAGTCAACGAAGCCGTTCCACGTCGAAACCTACCAAGGATGCGAAAGATGTTCAACATGATTGCGGTGTTGTGCTTATCGCGAAGCTAGACCAAGACAGGGGCAAGAGCGCAGAGAGCTGCTAGAAGCGCAGCGGGCGGGCGTCGGGCGACAATATGAAGGAGCTGAACCGTACGCAAGCGAGGGACCGAATGCAATTGAATCTCGTCGTGATGGTGGATGATGTTGAGAGTTGCAAGCTTGAGCCTGGAGAGATTGACAGGGGAGCAGGATGATCATGAATCTCGAGACTCGACTCGGCCGGAAAAAGGACACGACGCGATAGCAAGCTCATTGGACCTTGCAGCTACGTAATGCGCTGGCATGTGGTTGGTGAGCCACAGACACTAGCCACAGTGTGTCATGTATGTGGCTGGTGCATCCGTCTTTCTCCGTTCCGCTTTGGGATGCCTAGATGCCCTCTCTCTCAACAAGATCCCATCATGAGAATCACGCACGGGTTTTGCGGCCTCGTTTGGCTGAGAGAATCTTGGTCCATTGAGATTTGAACGTTGGGCCTCATCAACGGACCACTTATCAATGACGCGATGACCTTTCTCACTGCCTACGTCGGCAACAGCCTGGAGATGGCCAGTTGAGTGACGAGATAGGCTTCAAGCTGGCTTCCCACGAGGCTTTCTTTCTTTTTTGTTCCCCTCCCCCAGCCCAATGCCTCGGTCTCGGGTTCGAATCGTCCGTCTTGATTTCTCATCACACCACAGCTTTCAGCCTCAACTTGGTGCAACACAACCTCGTTGTCAGTCTCCTGTTCCTGGCTGAAATATTGAAAGCCACAACTGCAGACCTGGCATCTCAAGATACGAGTCAAATCTTTTCGAGCTGCAGACAAAGCCTCGTTCGCCAAGAAGGGAGCAGCTCATGGCCATCGCCCAGTCATGTGAGGACGCGTTGAGAGTCATTCATCCAGTTTTCAAAGTGCAAAGCCTCTTTTCGTAAAGGGCACCGAGAAACCAGTTGCCGGCAGATCCGCAGAGCCTCTCCCCCGGTTGTTGGAGAGCCGTGTTAATAGAACACCCCCCCATGCCACGCTACGATTCCCTGCCAAGAGGCTTCCCCAGCTTGACGCTATTCGCTGGGTGCCCTGCCTCCACCTTAAGCGCTGTGCCAAGCTTTGATCTACTAGTCCCGAATACCTTGTAGAGTGCCTTGTACTTCAGTGACCTGACGGTACTTGCATCCATCCCGTCTTTCACCTCATGCAGCAATTTGCGCACCATGCGGCCTATTCACAGCCTGGGCAGAATTGGGGTTGATAGCGGTCACCGGCGCTTTCTAGTCGCCACCAGGGCTGTGCTGAGGGCAGCCGAATGCTCGCTGTCTAGTGCTGTTCGTCCTAGAGTTCACAAGTGATGGAGGCTTGTCGGCTGCCTTCAGCCCTCTCAACCAACTAACACCTGCCCTGGGCTTTCAACCACAGCTGGGACTGACACTCGTTTGTATGACGATGGGTCAAGGCCAGAACCCGGCACGACTGACACAAAGTCTGTCCTTGGGCACAACACTCGTTACTCTTGTCGACTCTTGCTATGCATCCACATGTCGTCTTCACCAACTTCCCCGCGGTTCGCGTTCAGAACCTCCTGGCATGACCAAATCCGTGAGACAGGGGCTGTCGATCGTCTCAAAGAGGGACGCTACGATCAGTTCCCGCTCCAACAGACCCAGGCCCTGACAAACAACATCCTGGCTAGCAACGTCCTAGGCAACGGCTTCAACGTTCTTGGAAACTCGTTCTTCAGTCGTGGAGTAACGCCCGGAACTCTGGACGCCGATATCTTGCTGGTCAGCAAGTTGGCTCCCTTCAGAAACGAAAGTTTTGCACTCGAGGCCGGAGTCCTTGCTTGTTTCCATGCCTTTTCACACGAGGGCGCCCGTGGCCAAGTGCGGGAGGCACTTGGAAGATGCGAGATTCCTGGACCTTTTTTTCTACACCAGGCCCGAGTCTACCTCCAGTTTCTGATCCTGGCAAGCGGTATACGACACGAATTTGTCCCTAACGAAGTACCCGTTCTTGCCAAGGCCTTGTTCAATCTAGTCAAGGAACGTGAACCCGAAGAACCCTTCCCAGCGATCATAGGACATCTCCATCATATCGGAAAAGAGTCTATCGACGACTACCTCCCACTGCACTTGGTCGAGATGATGCTGTGCTACGCCGACTACAAGGAGAAACTCCGAATCAAGCTAAACGAATTAAAAGACTCTTGCCAATGGCATTCTGCATACAAGCTGGTGGCCGGGGCGAGTCAACTGGCATTCCTCCCTGCCAAAGCCCTACTCCGCTACGCATTGCCTGATAGAAGCTGGTGGATGCCGTGGCAACCCAACCTCGACAGGATCCGTGAATGGGAGACACGGCTCTCTGAGAAAGATCGATATCGACTTGTTGTGGTTTTGGATCTGGAGGGACCAGATACTACTGGGGGGCAACAGCGTCATCTTCTACGACACTCATGCTGTGGTATTTTTAGCCCGGCTGCCGACACTTTACCCCTGAAGAACGGTCGACATATAATGGACAGTCTCATGGCTGTTGTCGACCGTGCCATCGCCCGAGGCTCCGAGGCTATTGGACTTATCGTCACTATGTGCATCAAGCCTCGACGGGTTGATTGGCAAACTATTGAGCGGATCGAGGCAGCCTTGGAGCTACGGTCTCCAGATGGCATCCGTGCATTGAACACCTACGTACGAGCCTTTGAAAAGGGAGACCTGTCTGACAAGGTTCAGGCTTGCACAGCTTTTCTCAACACAGTCACGGCTGCACCTCAACTACGAAACCTCTATGGTAGTCCGAGAGATCTTGCCGGCCCGGGATGCCATGTCTTCATGGAAGCGGTGGAATACCTATACAGGCAGCTCTGTGAACGGCAAGCTAGCGAGAGATTCGCCCTTGCTACCGGTGGCCTTGGCCGAGCCCTTGCTTCTGCTACATGGCTTCATGAGCTTTGGGATGACGTCTTCGTCGAGGGTTTGAAAGGAGTACCCAGCGATCACTACATCTCGAATGCGTTTCACCTCCTTCGCACTGCGTCAGAGGTTGAATATCCTATTCACCGCGATGACCTTGCGTATTGCTTGTGTCTCTCAAAACGTGAGGACGCCGCTGCGGCAGATGTTACACGCCCCTCTCGCCTTGGCGATGACCTTATCCGGTCGATTCCTCTTGATACCGATCGCGGGCTGCTTCGAGACAAGCTGTGTCGAGAGGTTCGAGAAGGATTTAGCCCGGAGGTGGCGATGGCATGCGTGAACCAGAGCAAAAAGGAGCACCCAAGCTTCGTCAAGAAAATACGCGAGCTCATCACCCAAGAAAACAACGACATGTTGTGCGTCAACATGGCATGGTATCTGAGCCGGAATCACAACATCCCCAACGCAAAGCGTCCAGCGGAGTGCTGGCGACAGCTTCTCATGCACAAAATGCGGCAGAGATCCCCCGGGCTCCTAGAACGAGTCGGTGATGCTCTGCCGACGTCCAAGTTGTGGGTGGACTGGCAGACTCACCTTCGGTGGCTGTACCAAGACAGACACTACGATCCAGAGGGAGGACTTGGGTTCACGCCTGAAAAGTTCAATGCGGTTACGGTTCGCAAGATGGGGATTGGGAGGTCGGTGAGTATGAGCACCAGCTCGACGGGGAGCAGTGGGGGATATCCATATTTGGGGAGAGATTTTGGTAGGGATTAACAGATTGATGATTTGGCATGGATGTTTATGTGATTTTACATGGTTATGAAGGCGTTTATGATGTCTGTAGAGTACCTAGTTGAGAAAGGAGTTGTTTATGATAGATAATCAAATCTATAATTCCGCTCAAATTTTATGGCTAAATTACACGAATAGATACATAAAATGATGCATTTTGCTAGTAAACAATCTGAAATACAACCGCGTAGTCTGCTATCAGGCCATATCCCGTTCATGCCCAGGAACGGGGTTGTAAGCGTTATAGGGGTTCGTCGAAGGGTACGGCGGTCCACCCATCGGCCGAACTGCTGGTCGCGTACCAGTCGGTTGAGGAGATAGTGATCCAGACTCTGGACCGTAGTTTCTGGCCGGAGGTGGGAAGAGGGGCATCGTGTTGATAGACTGCGTGTCTGACTGAGGAACTTGAGTGTAGGTTGACCTCGAGCTTGGCCTTGTTCTCCGGACGTTCTCAAGAGGAACATCGTCATGGATGGGAGACAATCTCGGGTTGGACGGTTGTCTGGCGTGTCGCTGAGTACGAGATCCGTTGAGGGTCGAGGCTGGCGAGGTACCACCGCCCCCAGAGGCAGATCTCCGCCCAAGGTTCCCAAAGGCATTCTCAGTAAAGTTGGTGATGGCCGAGATGTTGCGGTTCTCAATGCTACTGAAGAACCTCCCCTCCCTCGGGTTGAGCGTGCCAAACTTGTTGCGCAAGAAGCGAATGTACTGTCTCGCAAGTTTCCGCTGGTCTTCCCTCGGCGTGTTAAGAGTCTCGAACGACATTTCGAGAACTTCATCAAGATTTCGTTCCGTCTTGTCAAGCACCTCACGGAACGGAGGCGCTAGAGTTCGTCCGTGTGATGTACCGTCGTTGAGCTCGTCGAGGATGTACTTGCGGACTTCACCCTTTACGGGCCTCGTGACAGCATGCTCTTGGACCTTGCCGGACGTGATATCCCAGGCGAGCCAGGCCATTACTGAAAAGTAGAGCACGCTGACGAGACCTTCGGAGACGTCTTTGAAGAGGAGCGTGTCTTGGCGGGTGTTGCCAGGCATGTAGGTCCGGATGACGACGGCGAATTGAAGTATAGAGCGGATAAGGAGAAGAATCGTGGCGCCGTAAAACACATTGTGATACTATATCCATGTTAGCACCCTGTATATCAGACCAAGGGATAATTGACAAACCTTTTGCCGTTCTCCATCAATTTTAACAGCCCTCAAGATGATAGCATCCGTCGCAGCAGCAAAAATCATGAGACAAAACCCAAAAACCAAGCCGGTAGTAGCAAGCTCAAAATGCGTCCACTTGGCCGAAACATCAGCAATGATGTTGAGACTATAAAACCTCATCCAAACAACAGCTAGAGAAAAACCCAGCAGCCATTGAAAGAACGACACCATGAACACCAAAAAGAGCCCGAATTTGGCGGACACCCACCACCAGTTGCGGCGCTCAGAGTTGGCTTTTATCTCCCGCCAGAGGATGGCGTATGTTCCCCAGATTAGGAGGATGGTCGAGGCGAGGTGGAAGGCTTCCCAGAAGGGGGCGAGGAGGATGTAGCCGAAGACGACGGAGCGTTGGTCAAAGTGTAGCCATCTGTCGATGACGACGATAAAGTACCAGCTAAGATACGTTAGACGATTGCAATCCTCAAGAGAAAGAGTATACTTACAAGCAGAGAAAAGCTGTGCCGTAGAGGATAGTGTTGAATTCCTTCCAAAGCTCCTTCGGCCTATGCAACAGCCAAAAGAAGGCCCAGATAAAGAAACCAGAAGCAAAGAACCATATCGTAACAAACACAGCTCCCACGACGTCTCCCTCGGGGAGAGGTTCGGGAGATAGCTTCCAAAGAGTCTTGTTCTGCATGTTTGAGAAGGCTTTGGGGGTCTTGGAGGGAGGAGTTCAACAGAGGAGCTCAGGACTTGACCTTTTTGTCGATATTCCTTCCTAAGATCATTCAATCCCTTGAGCCGCTCTCTCTCAAGTGCCTAGCATCGCACCTTGCTGCATCCGCCTCCTCACTCAGCCTGCTTTCTACAATTTCCACCCCCCATGTCCCAAACTCCCAAGTCACTCCAAGTACCTCTGGACATGTACATCAAGATACAAAGAAAAGCAGGCTGTGTGACAAAGACCTGCCTGCAGACATGCTACAATATTTCGTCTGAAAATCTGCCTATCACAGTTGTGAGTTTCACAGCCTGATTCTCTCCGGCACGCAGCGGCCCGCCGATGTGATGGTAACTAATGCACCTCGCGACGCGCCCATGAGCCGAGAGGCGTTCTCAAGAGCCAATGCACGTCTCGTGATACCAAGCCGCATATTAGTTTCCCTTTGACAAGGGTTGAAAATGCACCCCATGCAAGGGTGTGTGCAGCCTGGGGTCGAAGGATTGCGGGAGGGCTGAGTTGACGTGGGGGAGAAGCTAAGCTAGGGGAATGCCCTCCGTTAAGCCCTTTCAGCCGCAGCAAGCCACTAGACGCGGGACGGGCAAACAGAGACTGGGGTTTTGTCAGCGGGTGGTGTAAGGAGGGTTTCGGTATGTCTTGGTTATTGAAGCCGAGACCGGAGAGTAGCGGCAATGATCATCATGACTTTCAAGTGTTGAAGGAGACGAGGAGTGATTATCAAGAGGATAGAATGATAGCCATGTAGTACATCCATTAATCTACAGTTAGAAATAAACAACCGATGCAGAAATTACTCAGTATCCCGCCTTGACCGACACAAAATCCCCCTTGACAATAACCCTCTCAGCCCTAAAGTCATTCCGCCCATCACCCACCCTACGAATACACGGCTGAATCATGAGATCAACCGTAGCACTACCAGACCCCATGCCGGCCTCATCCTTGAACCTGTCTACATTTGCACTCTCGCCATGCTCGCACGAGTCCAGGTAGATCTGGGCCCGTTGTGAGGCCATCTCGAGCGCCAGAGTGCCCAGGCCCTCGACAAACTCGGCGATCTCACCGCTGGCTTGGGGGTCCAGCCGGCTGCCGCTCGCCCGCTGTAGAGAGGCTAGCAGGTCGTTTGTCACCAGCTGAACATTGGCCTGGAAGAACCTCAGGTAGTAGTCGTCCGAGGCTGAGCCCTGCCGCCATTTCTTGAGGAGTTTCCCGAAGAAGTCAGCGCGCCAGGAATTCATTTCCTTGGTGTTGGGCAGGATGAGTCCCCGTGAACCTATAATCGCATGAGTATCAGACCAAAAAACATGCACTTTGTAGAACGTACCTTTAGGGTCGGGAATAGCCCAGACCTGGAATAAGTGATCCATGGCATCAAAGCCATCGCTTCCCTGACATCCAAGGGCACCAAATCCGAAAGGCCGGTCAAAGAAGCCTCGCATGATGATTCTCCAGCAAACGTGGCGTACAAACTTGGGCCAATTTCGACCTCCCTGCTCAGCGTTCCTGGTCAAGAAGTTGTCAGGATCAAGCTCAGGGTCGAATGAGTAGTTGTTTGGCCGTGGAACCCAGTAGTTGAGGTTGTTGATGCGTTGAGCAATGTGCAAAAAGTTGCTCCTGAACTCATCATCTGGCGTAGCCACGTAGTCGTTCAAGTTACTGTAGCTCGCCATGCGTTTGTGCGCCGCCGTCAACTCGTTCTGAAGCTTGGTCGTATCAGCCCTCAACTTGGCTCTGAATCTCTCCTCAAGGTTCTTGGCTTCAGCGTCTCGTCGAGCAATTTCGGCTTCATGCTCGGCCGCCATCTCCTCAACGACTCTTTGATGGCTCAATGCCATGTCGGTAATGGTGCCCTCGAGCTCCTCCTGCTTCTTCTTGGAATTCTCATTGAGAGTGCTGATTTGGCGAGAACAGATTGCCTGCATTTTGGCAATCTCGTCCTTCTTTTCCTTCTCGAGCTCCAAGCAGCGAGCAAGCGCTGCATCACTGCTCTGCTTGTAGGCATCTCTTTCATTGGTGGTCGTCGTGAGACTGTGATCAAGCTGCTTGTTGATCTTGAGAGCATTCTCCAGCTCCAAATCCTTCTGCTGAGCAGTCTCCCAGTACTGATTGCATTCTGTTCGAGCTTTGTTCCTCTCTCCAACCACGCGATTCAAGTTAGAATTCGCTTTCTGTAGTTCAGTTGTCGTCTGCTCGTAGTGGTTTTGGTACATTGCCGACTCCTGTTGGGCAGTGTTTCGCTCACCTACGGCGGTCTGGTAGTCCTGCTCGGATGCCTCAAGTTTCTTCTGTGTAGATTTGAGAGTATCCTTGAGGCCGCGTACATGAGTCTGCATACTGTCGCGTTCTGCCGCAGCTGTTCGTCTGGCATTTTCAGCCTTGGTCCAATCATCCTGCATCTGATGGATTTGGCGATTTCGAGCATCAACCACTGAATTGAGTCTCGCAATCTCTTCCTTCAACTTCCCGACGGAACCAGTATAACTCTTGATCTGTTGATCTTTGGTCTCGACTGCATGTTTGCGCTTTTCAAGCTCCTTGTTTGCCCACTGCAACACTGTACCAAGTTGGTCGACATAGGGGTCTTTTGGAACCTTGTGTTGCTTTTGGAACGCCTTGAGCTTCCTGGACCAGTCGTCTAGGCTCGAATTTTGAGTAGTGGGCTTGTGGAGTGTTTGATGCTGTTTTTGGGTTCCTCCATTTCTGCGGAATCTGTCACGAATGCCAGAGCCTCGGCGCTCTTCAGACTCCACGTGCTGTTCCGTAGACTGATGTGACCATTGACCGTCGTCGTTGTCATCGTCATCGTCATCGAGTATATAGTTGAAGGGGTCCGTTTCCCTAACAGGGTCCGATCTCCGATCACGTTCGTCAGGAATATGGTCTTTGTTGGTGGGAGGATCTGGTCGAACAGCCTCTGCCCGAACAGCTTCTGAGCGGACAGCTTCTGATCGCGCAGCTTCTGATCGAGCAGCCTCCGATCGAGAAGCTTCCGAGCGGGCAGCCTCAGACCGGGAAGCCTCAGACCGAATAGCATCTGACCGAACAGTATCTGAACGAACAGCCTCAGACCGCACAGATCGAATAGCTTCAGGCCGACCACCTTCAGACTGGGCAACCTCTGACCGAATAGCATCTGAACGGACAACTTCTGGTCTCACACTTGTGCCTCTTAGTGGAACAAGTTGGAGAGGAACCGTATCGTTCTGGGCAGTTGGATAGGGAGGGTTCCCAGTAGTTGAACCAACAGGTCTCCTCTGTGTGGCACTAGAAGTTTGAGATTGAAAGGCGAGGGTGGCAGCTGCTCGGGCTGTGTCCATTGGAGGTTGCGAAGGGCCTGCCTTGTGCTGGTCAGGCGACGATGGGAGCCCGCCTGTTCGTTCAGAGTAAGACTCATTGCGGTGTCGAGTCGCGCGGGGCGAATCTCGCCCATTGGTGTTTCCTGTCTGGTTTCGCATCGCTTCTTCTGGCTCTTGACTTGTTTCTGTTGAAGTCGGTTCTTCCACTGGCATCTCAATCGGCTCGGTGTCTATCATGCGCTCCGAGGGAAGCTCAACCATAAGCCTCGGGGCATCACTCTGAGTTGATGTGACCTGAGGGGGACTCCGAGTCAACGTCCCTCGAGAAGTTTCGGAGGATGGCTGTGTGACTGGTTGGCCGTCTATCTCGTGCTCGTTCTTCCAGATAGATCCGCTCTCAATGCGAGACCTGTAGGGCGATGCGGATTGTGTGCCCGGAGTCGAGCCGTCTGGATTTCGCTGCGGGGACTCGACTGAAGGAGTAGCAGTTGCGCTGCTCCAATATGTAGTGCTCGGCGTTGCTCGACCCGATAGATTATCAGTCGAGGTGAAGCCAAGCTCTGCTTGCCGACGAGCAGCTTCACGCTTCTGAGTCGCGTATTGGTTGTGAATTGGAGTATCTGGCAGTTCGGGGGCGACGACTTCTTCGACCTGAGGTTCCCCTCTATTGGTGAACTTGCCCTTGATGTCCTTGAGCTTGCTCCAGCGCCGGCTGGACTTGGACTCGTCTCGGGGCTTGGGGGGCATGGCGAAAGAGGAGAGAAGAGCAATGGCTTGACATCAAACTGGTTTGCCAAAAGAGAGAGCCGCGATGATGAACAAAAGAACTCTAGCTTCCCCTCTACTCGCTGCAAGTCAAGTCAAGACAAGACGAGACAGCCTTGAACCGAGACGGGCAGCGGGCTGAGCCTGTCACAGCCCTGGTAGGCTCTCCATGGAGGCTGCGTCTAGCTGCTGCCGCCGCCGCACAAGCAGGCAGAAGCACCCCTTGTCCGATAAGAAATGCACCCCGAGAAATGTGTCGACGACATTGCCACTCTCAGCCCCCGGCGCCTGTTTTCAACCTCATCCCGCGTGTCGGGTTGTGGTGGATGTGGAGGTGTGAGAAGGCGCACCAGCTGGAGAGCCTGAAAAGATACATGTCTAGGTATACGCCCCCTAGTTACCAAGCCTCACACCCAGCCCAAGCTGGCATTGTAGCCCGTTTATATCCTCTTGCCATTAATCATCTCGGATCCTTGATTGAAAAGAAATACAATCTTTCGTGCTATCTTTCTCACAAGAATTTGTCTTTCAGGAAGAGTCAGACACCGCAATGGATGAGTTTGATCTTGGCCCCGACATCCCCATCGAGGGCACCACAGGCGAGGCACCTCGCTTCATTTTTTGTTTCGACTTTGGGACGACATTTACTGGTGAGTTTCTCCAATTCCCACTGTAATTTTGCAGGTGTTAACTCTCTAGGCGTGGCCTGGGCTCTTGTGAACGGAACAAGTCCACCAAGGCTCAGAGACATCCAAGTCGTCAGCGCCTGGGCTTCCGACTACATTCAGGACAAAGTCCCCTCTCTCTACACCTACTCGCCTGAACACGGCCAGAGGTGGGGATGGGACATTGAGAACAACATGTACGTCATCCGGCAGCCCAAGCTGGAGCTGCCGGAGCCAAAGACGCTCGACGCTCTCAAGAAGCTCAAGTGCGCCGTCAAGTATGATCGTATCTTGCGCGAGGCTATCGAGAATGGCACTCGGCTTCCCATTCATGTGACAAAAGGCCCGTACGATGTTACTAGAGACTATCTCTTCGAGGTAGCCAAGGCGGCGCACGATTCCGTCGAGAAGAATCTTCCCCCAGGTCAACTCAAGGACTTTCCCATTGACATTGTCGTAACGCACCCAGCGGTAAGTTACCAAGGAAACTGCCATTCAATTGCAATGGCTAATTGAAATACAGGAATGGGATGAGAGGGCAAGGAGCATGACCTTCAAGGCAGTACATGCCGCATTCAAATATGGATTCAGAGACAGCAAACTCGGCACCTCTCGCTTGACGACAGAACCTGAAGCGTGTGCGCAATACACGCTTGAAGCGGCTCAGAGCGAAGGTATCATGGACATTCGAGAGGTGTGTGTTTCCTTCCGGGGCATTGGATCAACCGCTAACGTTGTGTAGGGAGAATGTTTCGTTGTTGTCGACGCTGGTGGCGGCACGGTCGTAAGTACACCACAGACAATTGAGAAATGCGTATTCTTACCGTACTTTTTAGGATTTGGTCTCCTACTATGTCCAAAGTCTGAGTCCCTTCCAGCCCAAGAAGGTGACCCGTCCAAGTGGTAAGTCTTTGTCCCATTCAGTATCACCAAGTGTTAACAATGTGTTCCAGGCGGCAAATGTGGTGCTACCTGTATCGACAGGTATTTCCTCTTCGAATACCTCCCCGCCAAACTAGGCGCCGAGTACGACGCCCTAGCTCCAGGCGTCCTTGAAGCTCGAGATCAAGATCAAAGCGGCGGCCAAGTCGTTCTGAGCACCGGTCTTCAGTCCATCCTCAAAGAGTTCCAACTCATCAAGCACGAGTTTGAAGGACGCAAGGCCCGCGGCCAAGCTGGAGACATCAAAGTTCTCAACCTTCCTCATGGCTTCGGCAACAGGAACGATGCTGCGCGAGGAATTCGCGATGGGCAGTTGCTCATCTCGAGTGCTGATCTTGAGATCATGTTCCGGGAGTCTGTTCCCGAGATTCTACGCCTCATTGAGGGCCAGCTCTCAGCAGTCGAGAACAAGCACATGAAGGCTAAGGTAAGATAGCCGGCTCTACCTAGGAGAAACAGCTTCTAATCTGTTTCAGGCCATCTTCCTCTCAGGCGGCTTCTCTGGAAGCAAATACCTTCGCGATTGCGTCGAACACTTTGCCAGGAGCCGTGATGTCGGCTTCTACTGGCCCGAAAAGGAGAGGTATGCTCAATCTTGAATTCTGAAAATACCTTCCCGTACTGACTCCTCTCAGTTGGTCTGCAGTCGCCCGAGGAGGCGTTGTAATGGGCCTCAGCAGCGGCGGCGAATTTCGTCAAGCCCCCATCTGCCATCAAAGCCCCTGCCACATCGGCGTCGTCCTCGCAGAGCCCTTTGCAAACTTTTCCCACGAGCCCGAGCAGCGGTATCTGGACACTCATGACGGAAAGGCACGAGCTAAAAACAACATCAAGTGGCTCGTACTAAAGGGCGACCTGATCGAGAACGAACTCTACGTCAAGCAGCGCATCGTCAGGAAACTGCCCAAGCGCATGAACCCTGCGAGCCGGCTTACAGTCGTCTTTGACACTTGGGATTACATTGGCGAGTATGCCAACGAACCGCCGACAAACCTACACGAAACGCCAGGTAAGTTTCAATAGCCCCATCACACCTGTGATAGCACTAACACCACAATCAGGCAGGACAATCGAGCGCATCGGAGCAGGCAAGAGGGAGGCCAAGAAGTGGGACTTTCAGCTCCCGCAACCAAAGCCCAACCAGTGGAAGGCGGTCGGCAGCTCGTCAGGATGGTACCAACTTGACATGGATCTCGAAATCACAGTCACAAAGGACCGCGCGAGCATCCAGCTCACGCCGACTCAGAGGGCAGAGTACGGGGAGCCTGAGGAGCCGCTCCTCAACGAGTCACACGTCTTCAACCCGAGAGCTGCAGAGGATGGCTTCATGTAGCTGTAGGGCTAGCTAGATGCATGCAGGGAAAAGGAACCGGGGTTCTATTGGATAGTTCAGCGTCAATGTATCAACTTGTATCAAGCCATTGTATCTCTACGTACCTCTCTCAACCCATGCTTGCACTTTCAAGCCTCGTTGCCTCGCGGCAAGGGAGATATTGCGATAGTCTAGTCAACCCCTCAAGGGTGTCGGACTTGCACACAAACGAGGCAGTGTCTGCAATGTCTGCAGGTCTGGACTATTGGTTCAGTTCTAGGGTTGAAAAGAGACGCCTGCAGATGCGGGCGGTTGTGGAAATTGCTATCGCCAAGGTTCTAGGCTTCCCGGGGGTGTGGGTGTGTCGACGGGATATGCCTTTATGACAGCCTTGTTGGTGCGAGAGGGGCTTCTCGTAGCACAGCCGAGTGCGGCTCTCCAGTTTGCCTAGCCCGCCTACACTCTCTGTGAGTAGTTCTTTTATCATGAGAGAGGGTATTTTGCACTCCGTCTTCACTTGATACTGCAATACCATCTTTGACAATCCATCTCAACTTGCCTACTTCCAACTGGCATCATGAAGTCCTGGGATGGCCTCAACTACTACACAACCAACACAACCCTCTGGGTTGAGCTCATGAACCGGAGCACCGAGGAATGGGGCATCGGCTATCTCCCTGCCAAGCTGGTAGCCATCCCGGGCAAGTTCAACAGCAGCTACAACATCTCGGACGACGCCATCCTCATCCAGCACGCGGCCCAGAGCAAAGCCGGCAGCCGCGACACTGAAAAGATCATCTTTGGCGTCGCGTCCGGCATCGTCATCCTCTTCATGGCGGCTTGGATCGTGTACAATTTTGACGATCTTAAGCCGCCAAAGGATGATGATGAGGCCGCAGGCACAAAGACTGGTGAAGATGCCACCAGCACGCGCACCAGGACGACAGAGGTCACTGCCAACGAGAAGGACGCCCAAGAATTTGGAGCGTTTTGCCAGCAGCTCAAAGACTTTTACTACAGCGACAAAAAGTCTGAACTCGAAGCCGCAGAGCGCGACATTGTCGAGGAGAGCGGCCCAGCCGTCGAGAAGCCCTGGGTAGGCGACATAGAAGAAGCGTCTGCCCTCCTCCGTAAGCTATACAGCCTCAAGATCACGATGCGCAACGATGGCGACTCGGAGCATGTCACTCTCGCAGAGCGCAACAGACACCTCGCCGAGAGCGATGCCATCCTCGCAGAGGTCAACAGGCTCATCGAGGTGAGGGCGGCCGCGATGCGTGATCCCAGCCAGCTGAGGGCCGAAGGCGAGGATATGGCCGAAATGGAAGAGATTGAGACGGCATTGAGCGAGATAGAAGCCGAGAACCATGCGCCGATGCGCTGGGATGATTCGCAGCGAAGCAGGGTGAGCAGGGCATCGCGATAATTGTCTTTGTTAATCTTTGGTGTTCCATGATATCCCTTTTTCTTGTATTATCGTATCCAAAACGGCTTTCATAGCATGACCAAGCCAGTAATTGATCATATTTGTCGGGTTTATCGGTCAATTCTCATCGCGAATAGTCGGATCGCTATCTCCGTTGGTGGTTGTCATCGTGAGCCGTGGTGAGGCTGGTGTCTCGGGGTTTCCAGGCAGTGGCAGTGACGTATTACAAAGCAACGCCGAACTTGGCCGAACACCATGGTAGGAACAACTTCTACCTTTAACCTGGCCGGATGTGAATACATATTTATTGAATCTCTCTGCCTTCTTATCATCTTATCTATTAAAACTCAATCTCAACAACATACAAACCGAATCTATCATCTCAACGTCTCAATCTAATCTCACCATCGCAACACCAACCCCTCTATCGCCACTCATCACCACAATGGCCGACTCCCCCATGGCAGACGACGCCTCAACCTCCGAGTCCGCATGGCTCACCCTCTCCGTAAAGCACCGTCAAATCACCTACGACCTCTCCTTCCCCGAAGATGCCACCGTCACCGACCTCTTTCACGAAATCGAAGCCAGCCTCGACATCCCTGTCGCGAACCAAAAGATCCTCGCCCCGAAATGTCCACTGCTCAAATTCCCACTCAAAAACCCCGACATGCCGCTCCTCGACCTTAAGGGGAAACCCCTGACCCTCATGGGCGCTCCCGCGGCCGAAGTACAGCAGATTCAGGACATGGCTGAGCGTGTCGCAAAGCGCAACGCTGCGCGCATGGCCCAGCGCAGCAGAGCAAGACATGCGCCTACGCGCAAGACTGCCGAGGATTCGCAATACACTTTCCTCCAAGTCCGACCTCTACAAGGACTCCCAAATCCCGATCGTAGCCAGAAACTGCTCCTGCGACTCAAGGAGGACCCAGGTATCCGCGCTGCGATGAAGAAGCACAAGTTTACCGTTGGACTCTTGACAGAGATGGAACCTCTGTCGCATACACAAACAACACACGAAGGGACAAGTCGAATTCTAGGCTTGAATCGCAACCAGGGCGAGGTGATTGAGCTACGACTTCGGACGGATGCCCACGATGGATATCGCGACTACAAGACCATCCGCAAGACTCTCTGCCACGAGCTAGCACATAACGTCCACGGACCTCACGATCGCAACTTTTGGGATCTATGCCACCAAATCGAACGAGAGGTTCAGGCGGCTGATTGGAAGTCGGGAGGCCACACGATCGGAGAGACATCAAGATACACCATCTCAGGCGTGGATGAGGAGGAGTTTGAGGAAGATCACGGAGGCTGGACAGGAGGAGAATTCGTCCTAGGCGGAGTTAGCAATGCTACAACCGCGGGTCTAAGCCGGAGGGAGGTTCTTGCGCAGGCGGCGCTGGAGAGGCAACGAAAGGAGGTTGAAGCTGAAAGGAAGGTGTTGGAGGCGGCTGAAAAGACACGACGGCATACACCACCTGGTGATGATTCAAAGTGAAAGTCCTTTCATGACTGAACTGGCGTTGATGGCAAGGGTACCGGACACATTATAGAAGCATAGGATATTCATGGGGCATAGCATTGGATAGCAAGCGTAACATGCCATTAGATAATTAATATTTGAGATTACCAGACCATCTTGGAAATAAGACATCACGACAAATAACGTGATATAGATCAGTCGTAATATGGCATTATACAATCTGGTATACAAAACTATCCTATCACGTCTCTCAATACGGCAGAGGATCCAGATTCAATCCCTCAACACTGAACTTGAAAGCGTCGTTCCTCGAGTAGCTTCCAGCAGCATCAAGATCCAGACGACCCCTGATACAGTCACGGAAATCGACATCAGCATAGATCAAACCGTCAGGGTCCTCCCACTGCGGCCCAGCAATGACGTCGCCAAATGGTGAAACGATCGAGGAACCGCCACGCGAGAGGAATTCGGTCTTGCGGGTCTGGGAACGACTTGATGTCGAGGGAGGAGCGGGAGTCTCGCCATCCTCATCGCAGCAGAGGACAATCTCGTTGCCATCTTCGTCAAAGACAGACTTGCGGCGGCGGCGTGTGGGAGACTTTGGCAGTGCGATCTCGAAGCCATCTTCAGTGAGGGTCGAATTCCTTCTTCCCCTCGTAGTAGCCGGCGCAGTGCCATTGGTCTCACCTCCGGTCTTGGGAATGCACATGTTGCTACTAACAACGAAGCACCGTCCCTCAACACCGACGGTACGCATCAGACCAAGCCAGGCATCACGGTTATCGGCGGTGGGGGCGAGATACAGGTTGATGTTCTGGGCGTAGAGACTCTGGCGCAGAAGAGGCATGTAGTTCTCCCAGCAAATGGCAGCAGCGAGGTTGATGCGAACGCCGCGGATGATAGTGGTGACGGCTTGGAGGGTGCTCGGGGAAGCCTGGGCCCAGATAAGGCGCTCCGATCCGGTCTGGCGAGTGTAAGTGAGTATCTGCGATACCATCGTGGGACAACTTACAGGGAGCACCTTGCGACGCTTGCCCAACATGCCCTCCTTGGGGCAGACGTAGACGACAGAGCAATACAGACTTCCACCAGCCTTCTCGATACATCCAACAACGATAAAGACGCCCGTATCTCTCGCAATCCGCTCAAGCTCCTCACGCGAGCCATCTCCACGGACCTGATCGTCATCCCCTCCGAGCTGCCTCTTCGCCCACTTGACACCCGCGCCTCCACCACCCGGTCCCACAGTGTCGCCGAGGTCAATGGCCTGTTCAAAGTAGCGGACAAACTCGTCGCGGCCGGCCTGGCTGCGGTTTCCGATCTCGCAGCCAAAGCTGCTCCCGCGGGGGTACCCGCCGATGAAGGCCTCGGGGAGGAGGAGGATGTCGATGTTGGAAGCAGCCGCGCGCTGGGCGATGGAGTCGATGAGGGCGATGGTGGCAGGCGTAGACTCCTGCGTGCCCGGAGAGGCGGTGCCCAGACGGATAGTAGAAGCTGTAGCCATTGTGCAATCGCTGATCTGACGTTGGAGGAGAGAGAGATGCGAGGTTGAAGAATGGTCAAGCAGACATCAGGTGAGTCAAAGGCAACCTACATACCCGCAATGGCCACCTGCCCTTCTACGTAAGGTGGCAGTTTGAGATACGTACGTAGGGCGTAGGAGACAACTCCGACTCAGAAACGAGCGGGGCAACCAATTGTGCCATCTTCATCAGCGGATGCTTCGGCGCCATGCTCGTTCGAGCTCTCTTGTTGGAGACTCTGTCCTGGAGACTTGTCGCAGCGGAGGGTCCAAGCTAGGAGGTACAGAAAGCTACCCCGCAATGGACCTTGGAGATCCGAGCAACGGGCAGAGTCATGTCTTGCTTTGGAGTATATGGCTTGCATGAAGGATCTATTGTGTGCTTCTGTAACAGTTGAATCTATAGGCTGGAATTTGTCCCAATTGCAGGTCTTTTCGTCAAGAATTGGAGTTCGCGAATGATATCTCGGCCGTTCACATGCCGGAGTTCGGTGTAAGTGACCGAGATCCACAAAGTTCAAGGTTCAAGCCATGGACGCCGGATGGTTGTACCGAGAGATGCAGGTGTTGAATGATAAAAGTTTGATAGGGAAGCAAATATCTAATTCATATGAAATAGAGTATCAGAAAGAACTTCGATCTCCAACAACTTCGATAGCACACCCAAGAAGTCAGTTGGTGATAGCAAGACACTAACCACCTTAGCAGCCAGTGGGCTATATAATCCCCAAAATCACCTTCTCAATCACAGCCCCCCACTACAACAGGCGCTCAACGCCTGTCATCTTCCGTAGTATAGTGGTCAGTATGCAAGCTTGTCACGCTTGAGACCCGGGTTCAATTCCCGGCGGGAGAGATCCAGCCACCTGTGATACACAGGCATTTCTTTTTGCATTTTCGGGCAATTCCCCAGGTGTTCTTTCTACTGCATTCTCATTGTTTTACCAAGTCAGTTTTTGGACGTGGTGTCCAACATATAATGTCTGGTTGCGTTCAAGTGATGGCTTGGTCCTACCTTCACATCCTCCCATGGAGCGAATCAGAAGAAGGACATGGCAACCTCCGAGAACTCATTTAGTTTTTAGAAACCCTCAAAGCGACGGGGAAATGTCACCATGGCCTGGTACATCTTCGTTGTCCAGATATTTGCCCTCTTCCTTCCAAGTTGGCTGCTCAGGGTCGCGAGAAGCCGCATTACACACATCATTTGGCAAACTTGCTTCCATCACGTCTCAAACATCAATCGCATCCTTCGCACTCGCCAAAGAGCGTAGTTATGCCATCAGGCAATGCGGCGGGGGTTTAAAAAATGCTGATATCAGCCAGCATCACATCAACTGAACAGTGGCAATTGTCCTTCCATGAAGCAACTGATGGCATCATGTTGGAATCCTTTCAAAAGCCATGCTTGTCAATCATTTTGAAGCAAACCTCAAGTTCCGTATACTCTGTCGATACTTTCGCTTGTCTCTAGGCAAGCGGCCATATTCCTTCTCCTGACGACTGTAGCTTGCTCACGTTGTTGGACGAGTGAATGATGAAGCACACAGGACGCAAACGAAGACCCAAAAGCCATATTATCACTCGCAACCCATGCTTAAATCACTCTACCTAGAAGTATAAATTCACCATGTCGCCTCCAATATTCTTCTTCCCTTCCTCAGTTCTCCTCGCCCTCGTCACTCCGGCCCCATCCGCAGTAGTAATATCTGCTTCTATACCCTGTTCCATTCCTATATATATATACCTGGCGCACTCCCCCTTATTCCCCTGGAGTTTTCTAGCCTGTTCTCAACTTGTAGCATGCTGATTCGCGGATCATGAATCCCACCGCATCTATAGAAAGATGACGAACCTTTCATCGACCCAACAGCACGCTGCTGGACTACGAAGTCTTCCTCAAGCATGTGATTCTAAGAAGCGCGTACCTTGGAGGAATACTCCCCTTCCTCATAGCCCTACACCCAAAGGCCTTTGCAGGCGAAGATCGCCAAAGTTGGACCGACTTGGATCATCGGATCACATGCGTCTCTTTCCACTCCTCATCCTTCCATTCCAAGGCACTCATCCCTTAACACGAAGAGCGGCAATTTTTCTCTCGCAAGTCATCTCTTACTCCTTTTCCCCTTCTTCATTCACTGTGACCTCATCAGACTTTGAGAATCATGTCCCCTGGGTTTCTTTTCACTCTTCATCCTTTCCACCCAAGGCACTTGTCCCCTAACCTGAAGAGCGACCGTCACGGCTCCTCTTATCCTGAAGCATCTTTAACTCGAGACCGAGGAGCATGGGCTTGTAATGTCGGGTGTATGATTACAACGTGCATAGCAGCAAGGTATGCTCAGCTTCCCTTCCGGCCTCGCCCTCATAGGCCTCCCTTGAGTTTTTCTCTGGGATATTTAGACTAACACGATCGGATGTATGCCAGCAGTGCTTCCGTGCTGGTATATATATAGCTTCCAGTCTCGAACATCGTCCACCCCAGATGCCAGGGCTACTTTCCCCTCAATGTTTTCAAAATTGGGGGTTTTATGGGACAACAAAACACTCTTGGTCAGTGTCTAGAGTGTTTATATATATGTTCGCACAACTCGCACGCCAACACTCGGGGATTCTGACTCTGTTGGGATGAATAGCCGGGCGGGGCTTGGATCATGGATCTCATCACCATCTCACCAACTCCCAGATCGTTGAGATACCGAGAGACTCATTGGAAACAGAAAGACCCCTTCCCTCGCCACGTTTCAGCACGGAACATGTGACGAGGATGGCCGAGTATGGTCAACTGGAGCAAAAGTAACCTCTACCGCCCCTTGGTTCAGGTTTACGACGCTGGGTTCTTGTAAGAATGACTGTGGATCTCGTCACTATTCGGCCAACCTGTTGAATTGGCAAAGTTCAGGGACATGGAAGGCCACTATGGTGACCAAAATGTCCCTACTTCTCTGAGACAAACTGAGATTGTTTTTGACGAGGGATGACTGCAGGACCGAATGGTGCTTGTTAATGAATCCTTACAGCAATCGCAGTATAAAGGTATAGTTGCCACTGATCTTTCATTTTGTTTACTTAAAATACCAAAAAGTCTAGTTAAAGCGATATTTGTATCGGCCATTGCCATTCTCATACTGGGCCAAGATTCTATGGATCTTGAACGGCGTAGACGAGACTGAGAATCGAGCTCCCATCATAGGCCGAGAGAGAGATAAGAACAATTAATAGATAAAAGTCTATATGCTGCTAAAAAGAAAAAAGAAAAAGGCCAATGTTACTCAACTACCTAGCTACACATGAGGAAAAAAAAGTTGTGAAGTTCTGACAGCGGCCTGAGGTCGTGTGGTGAAGGAAGGGATCTGCGCCCATATGCAAGGTGACCACCACCACATTTCACTTCATAGCGACAAACAATTCGTGATCATTATGAAGGACAGATTAATAGACCTCTTTCTACGCAATAGAAAAGTATTGCAAAGAGCGACCAGCTTGACAAGATCCAAGAGCACCCGACTCTTCCGCTAAATCAGGCAGGCGGTGACAATCGTCAAAATAGACGTCGCCCAGCAGCCAGTCGGTTGACATCATGGATGCTTTGACAAAAGATTACAGTGTCATTAACCACACAACACATTTCTCATCAGCTGGAATTTCTTAACCTAGAAACTCCAGTACGTTCGCCTTCTGTACTAATACTTTCGTTCCTGCACAGCTGCGGTGTCGGTTTCCATTGACTGTCAAGATGGCCATCGTTGAAGGGTGGCTACCACCCACCCGGGAGCACTACGACCTCATCCTCAAAATCTGGCAAATCTCTTATCCGATTGTGAGTGGCACAGCACGTGCTCCTGCACCGCACATGTTCTGACAGTGCCCATAGGTCGGCTCAATCCAATGGCTCACCAAATGGTATGGTATGGGCAAGACATCGGTGGCCAGCCGCCTGAACCTCCCAGGCCGCATAGGCTGGTTGACCATGGAGGCCCCAGGTTTCCTGACGTTGGCGTACCTCATGAAGACCCTTCCTGAGCAGCACGGCATCGATGATTTGCCTTGGCAGAATAAGGTGCTTGCGGGTTTGTTTGTAGGTTTCCCGTGCCCGTTGCCGTTGCCGTTAGGGGGAGCCGAAACTAGCTTGGGACCTCGGGATCGTGCAGTGGCGCCTTATGAGGGGATAGCTAACACAACACGCAGGTAATCCACTACTCTTACCGCGCGGTCATGTTCCCCTATCTCCAACCATCCATG
The DNA here is from genome assembly GCF_023522795.1 of Fusarium solani. Classification (NCBI taxonomy): domain Eukaryota; kingdom Fungi; phylum Ascomycota; class Sordariomycetes; order Hypocreales; family Nectriaceae; genus Fusarium; species Fusarium solani. Next base: position 395,418 of record NW_027072157.1, read on the forward strand.
TCACCACTTCACATCGCGGTGTGGCTGCTTGGGGTCAGCTTCCAGATCTTCAACGCAACTTGTCTGGGCTCCTGGCTTGCTGCCTACGGCCCAACCACTGAGGAAGCATGGGCCTCGCAGTCATCCATCCTTCAGTTCTCTGCTGGAATTCTCATCTTCTATCTCGGACTGTCGGGCAACTTCTTTCACGATGAGGAACTCCGAGAGATCCGCCGACGGGAGGCCCAACGGGCTCGGCGCGACGAGGGCAAAGTGAGCGTGAAGAAGCACTATCAGATCCCGCAGGCGGGCTTGTTTAGGTATATGCTGTACCCGCATTACCTGTGCGAATGGGTGGAGTGGGCTGGGTTCTGGATGGCAGCCGGATGGGGGTGCGCTCCAGCGAGGGCGTTCCTCATCAACGAGATATTTGCCATGTTGCCGCGGGCGGTGAGGGGGAAGCGTTGGTACTTGGAGAGGTTTGGGGAGGACAAGGTGGGAAAGAAGTGGGCAGTGATCCCAGGGGTGTGGTGAAGACGAGGACAGGGGAAGACGGATTAGAGATAGACGAAGTGTACCGTAACTGTATGACAGGGTTAGATTCAAGGTAGACTGGTCAAAAGGAGGTAGATGGCATCAAGTGCATAGACGAGTTAAAACTGTACTCGACGATATGAATAGCAGCCGACTGCAACAGCCGAAGGGTTAATGTGGCGATGATGGTGTGTCAACTATGAATCTGGGACGATACTGAGCATCACGACGATGCCAAGTTATGAGTGTCATCAACTGGGGTATAATGGAGCTGCTTAGGCCAAGTCATTGCCACTAGCAAGCCACGTCTTGCCATATCAGAACAACATCCGGGGCCCCAGAGGAATATTGCATGAAGCTCACGGTGAAATGTCCGAGAAAAGAGAGAAGGCTCCTGTTGCCGACTCCAACTGCCGAACTGTTTCTTGGCACGGACCACGGCCCCTCAAGCGCCCACCCCCGACTCCTTCAGGGCGCTCCAGAATCTGGCCGAATTACCCCAGAAATCTGGGGTACAGGGGAATCAATCTCATTAGCGAGGGAGATTTCTAATCGTTCTTGTTTTTGTGGACAGATTAGAATGCGGGATGAGGGAAAAAAAAAACCTGGGGAAAGCCTGTTGTTGTTGGCTGTGCGTGCCCGGCCCCGGATGTCGGAGCGGACACGGAGCCGAATGTGGGCACCTCAGTTCGGAGCTGTCAAAGAGGAGAGGAGAGAGGGAAGGCAAGAGAAGTTGGAGTCGATGTACCTTCCTGGAGAAGTGAGGTACATTTTTCGCGCCCTTAATTTGCTGGAGACCGCCAGTACTCTTCGCGCGGGGAAGGAGGTTGGCTGGGTAGTTCCTGCGCTTAAGCTTAACCCACGTGGCTACCGCAGTTTGTGGCTAAACAATTTTCAGAAGGATGCCATCATCATCTGTCATCCATCCATTTCATCTCCAACACTTTCCCCGCATCCAGTCCAACGCTACCTAGGGCCAGACTCTGTGACTGGGCCTTGGTGCAATGGAACCTTGCCGGGCATCACTTGATTTGGGCTGACTCGGTTGTGAGGGAACTGCTGTCAAGAAGCAAGGCACGAGCTCTTTCCGTCTGGCTGCAGTGCACAAACAGCAAATATCAACTGCGACATGGCAACACATGCGTCGTCTCATTCTTGAGAACCCACACCACACGCGCGTCCATATCCCCGAGTCAACCAATCCCTCCCCCGTCGCACGGTGGAGAGCCAGTGTCCCTGTCGACGCCCAGCTCAGATCGACGGCCCCGAGGGAGATGCCGTGAACCAAGAAAACGCCCGGGGGAAACCTTGAGGGAGGACAGATGTGACGCCAGCCCACCCCCAATGAAATCCTCAGACGCTCCCTCATCTCTGGCGGATGAAGCCACTTGTGGCCCGGATAGATCGAATTTGCGGGGGAGCCAGACAACCCTGGTGGAGGGTGAGGGTCCCCACGACAAGGGGAGGGGAGCCAAGCGAAGCTAACGGCGAGATTGGGAAAACTCAGACGCACCAGGGCTGGACTGGGGGTGAATCAAGTCGCAACCACATTGTTTTCGTTAGTTCTGCCGTGAGGGGAACGACATCTCGACTCGAGAACTGACTGGGGTTTAATCCCAAGACGGTAGACCGAGGGCCGAAAGCTGCTATCGGGGCGCCGGCCTGGTTTTTATTTGAAGGACCCTGTCTGCTCCTCCTCTTGGATAGATCTGTAACTCGACAAACACTTGGACACTCAACCTCCACTTCTACCCCCGAGTTTTGCTCCCAAGACTCACCGATTCAGGGTCATCCCTCTGTCGCCAGCGTCCAATTCTTTCCTCCCAGTCTCGCTGCAGACCATCATGACCATCTCCGACAGGGACCAGGAGAAGGGTCTCGACGACCAGTCTGAGAGAGTCGAGGACCTCGCTCGTGGCACCGTTCATGATGCTGCCGGACACGGTCGCGCAGCTACTGATGCGTGAGTTGAATTCACGAGTCTCCTGGTGTCGCCGCTAACGAATATCTCAGTTACGGCAACTCACTTGTCCAGTTCGACCCCGTCGCCGAGCGTAAACTACGATGGAAGCTGGACTTGATGACCGTGCCGACTGTCTCGGTTCTCTACCTCTTCTGCTTCATCGACCGAGCGAATATTGGTGAGTCACTCAACTCATGCTGTGACTGCAGAGTCTGACCTCTCAGGCAACGCGCGTATCGCCGGACTCACTGAGGATCTCAAGCTTGAGGGTTACGACTACAACAAGATCCTCTCTGTCTTTTACATCTCGTATATCCTCTTCGAAATCCCCGCCACCGTTACTTGCAAGTGGATGGGTCCTGGTTGGTTCCTCCCTCTCACATCGCTCCTCTTTGGCATCGTCAGTATCGCCACCGCCTTCGTACATAGTCAGGCCGCCATCTGTGGTGTACGGTTTCTCCTGGGTATCTTTGAGGCCGGTATGCTCCCGGGAATCGCCTATTACCTATCCCGCTGGTATAAGCGCGCCGAGTTGACGTTCCGTCTGTCGCTCTACATGGTCATGGCTCCTCTCGCTGGTGCCTTTGGAGGTCTCCTCGCTAGTGGAATCCTGAAGCTTGATCACTTTGGCAGCCTCCACCACTGGCGCATGATCTTTGCGATCGAAGGCATCATCACCGTTGGCCTCAGTCTCATCGCCTTTTTCTCCCTGACTGACCGACCTGAGACGGCTTGGTGGCTGACCCAGGAGGAGAAGGAGCTGTGCATTGCTCGAGTCAAGTCGGAGCGTCTGGCCCAGACCGAAGTCGTTGATGGCATCGACCGGGTCAAGCTCTGGCGCGGTATTTCCAACCCAATCACGGTCCAGATTGCTTTCATCTTCCTCTTCAACAACATCACTGTCCAGGGTCTCGCCTTCTTCCTCCCGACCATCGTTGGAACTATCTACCCCGACTACACCACCGTCCAGAAGCAGCTCTATAGTGTGCCTCCCTACGCAGTCGGTGCTTTCTTTGCTGTTGCTTTCCCAGCTCTCAGTTGGTACCTCGACAAGCGCCAGATCTTCATCATTCTCTCGGCGCCGACGGTCATTGCTGGCTACGCCATGTTCCTTGGATCCAAGGTGGCTGAGGTTCGGTACGGCGCTTGCTTCATGATTGCGAGCACTTGCATGGTGCTGGGTACCATGACCAACGCCCATATCAGTGCCAATGTGGTGAGCGACACTGCGCGAAGCAGTGCTATTGGTCTCAACGTGAGTTTTCAGGCCTCCCATTATAGAATTGCTGAATACTAACATCATATAGGTCATGTTTGGCAACATTGGAGGTCTCATCGCTACTTGGTCCTACCTCGTCAAGGATGCCCCTCACTTCCCTACTGGCAACGGCCTTAACTTGGCCTGCGGATGCATGATCTTCATGCTAAGCATCGGTGGCTACCTGTGGATGAAGTGGGACAACAACCGACGAGACAAGCGAAACGTGGAGCAGGAGCTGGCTGGCATGAGCCCCGAGACGATTGCGAATCTGGACTGGAAGCACCCTGGTCACCGATGGCGACCGTGAGGGCAAAGCATGAGATTGATACGAGTTTTATTGGCGGCTCTTTGAAGCCCTGTCTTTGTTATCTTGTTGGATAATGCCAGCGACTTGTTATGAAGAATGGACTGATCTCCACCCCCAATCCTTTGTCTTCCCCTGTGCCTGATGATGACATGAACCAAGTTCCGTCCCTTGCCAGGCTCACAAAGACTAATCGGAATTACTCTCGCGACTCTTTGTAGAACTCTTCGCACAGCTTGTCAACCTCGTCGACAGTCAACATACGATCACCCGCCTGAGGCGCTAACTCGCGCCAGAGCTCTACCTCCTCGGGGGTGGGCATGATGCCAGGAAAAGAAGGCGTTCCCGCCAGTTGAGGGGTTTGAGGGGAGGAAGGTCTTCATCCTCCGGCTTCTTGGTGTCGTCCTCCGACTCCTTAGTGTCATCCTCTGGCTTCTTAGTGTCGGTGTTGTCGTTGGCATCCGTGGCGTCGGTGCCGGTGTTGGTGTCAGTGTCGGTGGTGGTAGCGACAGGCTCGGGTTTGTCCTTGTTCTTGTTCTTTCGAGGTCGGAGCTTCATGGTAAATTCGGCAGTCTTCTGAGGAGACGCTTTCTTGGGAGAGGATCGAGTTCGACGAGTGGCAGGTCGAGGGGGAGGTGGCATGAGAAGGCGATCTTCTTCAGCCTGCGTCTTGGTGTTTTCGTCGTCCGCCATTGTTCCTCGAGTCTAATACGAAGACATAATTAGCTAATGGAATTCCTTTTTAAAGAGATACTTACGATCCCCTTTTGCAAGGTTGCAGTTCCCTTTGGCAAGGCCGAGGTGGTGTATCGACACTTGGAAACTCCCTGAGGCTTGGAGTAGCTTGGCCGAGATGACATCCTGTGATGGAACAAGATGAAGATGAGAAATGAATTTGGGATGGAACATATTACAGGGGCTTAATGCTGTTCGAGGGCGTTTGAATGCCATTGTCGTGAAGATGAAGCGTTGGTCAACGGATGTTAACAGTTGATGCTGAATAGGGACAATGACTGCATCGACGAAAGGTTCAATTACTACTCGACCAAGAAAGATTTATGTGGTAATGCAATGTGCTTTATTACTGCGTTTGCTGTGATAGCTCCCGTTTATATACCGAATGCTCTCGGGGTCATGACGTTCTATCTCAAATTGGGAATGGCTTCACCCCAAGAAGGGTGATCTCTGGTCTGACCATGGAGGTCCTGCGTTTACAGACCCTTAGTAGACGTTTGTTAGTACCTGACAAAAAAAGGTATTGCCAAAGCGTTAACAGTTTCGGAAGAATATATTGAGATGGATGTACAGGCACCCTATACATGAAATGGACATGCATCCAGGGATCCATGAGTGTCGAATTGGAATCACGCTTAGAGACCGAAAGGTTTCATAATAACTATGAGATGCCAGAGAAAGGTTAAAATGGAATTCAGTAGAGATCGTTTTAGAAACGATGTCCCCAGGGTCATGTTTGATTGTTCCAAGATGGTCGCAGCGAGAGTAAATAATGGTGCATGTCCAGTGCGACATGATTGAACTTGGGGAATCACGACTTGAACTCCGTTGGCGCTCGCTCAAAGACCCCAAGATAAGGGCACTTCTACTTGGGCAAGGCAAGTTCTTTCAAAACGCGCCAAGATTTACGGGAACCCGTGGTTGAGGCTCGAGGTCGAGGCATCTGCACAGGAACACACCACTTGAAAAAGAGGTTCAAGGCCGTGAAATTGAAAGTCATGCTGCAGATGGGCTTGTATTCATAGGTAAAATCGAAACTTTACACGTATGGATGAAAGGTGCGTGTTGCTAAAAAGCGTCTTTGATGGTCAATAAAATGCCATCCATAACAAGGGCTTTGTTTAGAAACTCGCTCGCCATTGTTAGGCAGCGAGCTACCTAATAATTTATTGACCGGGCCATGAAGTCGTCTAAAAAGAACCTCGAGATGAAAGAATCACCGTGTCAAGCAAACGATTCAGAGACTACATGCTCCAGCCTTCAAATCATGGCACTCCACTTGACGCACGAGGTGCGCTGCACATTCATCCGTGTCAATTTCGCACGTTCCTGTGTGGGTGTTGTTGGCTTAAAGGGACAGGATGAAGTACAATTCGAGATGACTTCAAATGTACAATCGTGAGTCTACTGATCTTGTTGCATGCAGCCCGAGTTTCCTCGACCGCCCTGTTCTTAATGATACAACTGCTGAAGCAAACCACTACCCAAACTCCAGCCTTGCAAAATGAACAAGGACAAAATTCTGTATATTTTCCCCTTGAGTCGATGTGCTCCTTCGATAAGATATCATCACGCGAAAACAGGCCGTTGAGCAGTGACGACCCAGTGCCAACTTCACCTCGACCACTACCAGACCAAAGCACACTTCCCGACTCAAACATATCTCCTATTTGGGAACAGCACAGCTTTTCATCCTTGTTCTACTCGCTTCCCTTCCAATCAAGGAAGTGCGCTCATTGTCGAAAAACAAAGGCCTATCAGCAAAGTAAGGTCCCGAAATCGACAATGTTCATGGGAATCCTTTCACTCGTTTGTTCAGGCACCTCTTCAGCCATCAACGTTCCAAACGATAACAGATAAATTGCTTCTTCACCGAACCTGAACATCTTTACTCTCCTCTCGTCCAACACAGCTCTTAGAAATGCAACCTCGTCTACTGCTTTCGTCTACAACACCAAAAGCATCATCATGAACAGCACAGCGTCGACTCCCTCCCCTACTCCCCCCTCCAAGTCCCCCGCCCTGTGGTACTGGCACTGCGAGCGCTGCGACACCGACTACAATATCTCCGTCACCCGCCGCTGCCTCGACTGCACCGCGACGGGCTACATTGGGAAATCCCCCTCGTCCCCCTCGGTCCGCCGCTGTCGTATCATGAGGACGAACATGGTCCCGCTTGGCGCCTTTGACTATGAGCACTGGACTACGTACAACGACTGGCGTCGATTCCGAAGCGCGTACGAGAAAGACCCGAGCGGCTGGAAGCGCCGAACAGGAAGAGAGCTCAAAGGTTCTGCGGGCAAGGAGCGCAAGGCCTTGATGAATCAACTTAAGAGGAAGCGGAGGATCGAAATCACCGAGGAGCGAAGAACCAAATTCATAAAGGCGACGTACTCGTGCGAAAAGGACTGCGACTATCCCAGCCAGTGCCATCGGGAGCGGTGGGCTGCGTATACGAGAATGACCTCGGGTCTCAAGAGCCCCGGAGGCCAAGTTGTGGGAGGGTGGTTGAGGGAGCCGTGTGAAGACGACGAACCAAAGTCCCCCCTGTGCCGCCTGCTACCAGAGCTAGAGATGGACACCGAAGGAGATATCACCATGACGAGCCCAGAGAGCATTGACGACGATGATGAGATCATCAACGCCTATGGGGTGGGTGAAACAACCATCCCTCTCATAGTTGTAACTGACGAGAAACAGAAAGCTCACCGAGCAAAGAGAGTGAGATTCGTTTAGCAAGGAAGCATGGCATGAAGCATGGCATAGCAGCTACAAGGTCATCTGAGAGGGGATACAGCGGGATTTCATTAATAGTTGACAAACCTCAATCATACAGCGAATTGACAATTGCACTCCAACCTCATAACTCTTCACCGTCTCCGTGACTCGACTCGACTCGACTCAACCAGGAACTCGTATTCTCCGTGTCTACCTAATCCAGTCCATCAGCACAACGATCCATGCCTCATCTCATACACCACGCCGAGGCGTACGCACAGCTGCTGTACACGGCTCTCGCAGCCAAAATGGCACACAGCGACCCGTCATGGCGTGGGCCTTTTCATCATCGGCGCCGGCTTCTCGCGTAAGTTGAGTTGACGCCAAGACTCCTCGTGTGCCTTTTCGGAGGGCAAGCACCTTCCTTCGGCTATCCAAGCCGCCGTCGTTGTCGTTGTCGTGCCGGCATTCGTCCATCTTGCGGCGCCTCTTCGAATTCGAATCAAAGCATTTCTGCATTACCGTCCCATAAACCAGCATTCCACAAGACCCAAGCAAGCAAGCAAAGCAAAAACCAATCCCGGATCGATCAAGTCGTCGTCTTAACCCTCGAGCGCCTTGGCCTTCTTCTTCTGCTCCACCTTGAGCAGGAGGGCGCGGTTGATGTGTGGCAACACACCACCGTATGCAATCGTCGCGCGGATCAAGGTGTCGAGCTCTTCGTCACCACGGATGGCAAGCTGGAGGTGGCGGGGCGTGATACGCTTGACCTTGAGGTCCTTGGCAGCATTCTGTCATGGAAATGTTAGTTTGGGCATCAGGAACCAGTTGTGACTCGGAAAACTTACGCCTGCCAGCTCTAGGACTTCAGCTGTCAGATACTCGAGAACAGCAGTGACGTACACGGCAGCCTTTGCTCCCACGCGCATCTTGTTCTGAGTGTTTTGCTTGAGGAAACGCTTGACACGGCCACAGGGGAACTGGGAGACGCGCGGTCAGTAAACGCCGGGATGAATTCCAGAGTGCGCGATGCAGCCTCGCACACCGACTCGTCTTTGCTTGCGCATCCCGGTGTCCCGCATCAGCTCCGCACGCGAGCAATGTCGCTATCCGTCCCAGAACATCGGCAGCCCCTCGTTGACCCGTCGCATAGGTGCAGGCACGGCGGCAGAGTCGATAAATGAATGCGCCGTCGTCATGAAAAGGTTTTTCTTGCCGTGCGGAGATGGTCGACGCGTCGAAAGGCGGATCGTGAAACTTGATATGCGTGGTATGCGGGACTTGGGATGCGCGCAAATCGATCGTCGAAACAAGGCCGTCCTCCTCTGGTTGAAATCGTGTCCAAAACTCACCTGAAGACCGGCGCGCGCAGAGTGGCTCTGCTGCTTCTTGGAACCCTCGGCAGCACTCGTCTTGCCACCGGAGCTCTTTCCACCAGAAGACTTTCCCTTTCCGCCCGCCATTGTTGGAGTAGTCGCGTAAAAAAAATCGGGAATAAAATGTGGGAAAAAACTGTTGATGGAAGAATGCGGATTCGAACGCGGTTTCCGATCGGTCGAGTCGTCGTGGGATGTTGTTGATGGTGGGAAACGCGGGATCGAGGGATCGTGGTGGCAGAAATTTAGCGGGTGCTGCTGATGTTGTTGCTCAGGCTCTGCTCTGCCTTGCCAGTCTGGGCGAGGGCGATCTGTCTGTGAGGAGGTACCTGCCTGAGGTACCTTGGCTGTAGCTTTTGAGCACCACTGTCCCGCACCTGCCTGCTAGGCTGGGCAGGCAGGCGGCACTTGCCAAACAAGGACAAACGCTTGGCATTGGTTGCTGGTCCCGAAGTAAACCCGAGGTGGAAGCTGGGCCACCACCGAGGCTGAGAGAAAGAGGACGTGTGATATCGCGACTGTCAAACGCCGTCTTCCAGTGCGTGAGAGTCGCCAAAAAGGATAAAAGTAGAAAGAGGAAAGGGTGCAGACTTGCAAGAGACTTCTTCCAAGTTTCCAGGATGCCTGGCGGAGGAGCTGTGTTGGTACTTACTCAGGATCACCTTTGGACAAGCGGCAGTCTGATTGCTGTACGCCCGCGACGGGCCGCCGCATATCGACGGCTGCGAGTTGCCCAGGCAATCCTGCTTGCAGTCATGCTTGCCGAAGCATGTACTGGGATGCTTCCCGAGACAGACGTGGCAGCTGGTGGTTTTCTGTCAGGCGAGACGGCACACGGCTACTCGCTGGTTGATATTGGATGTCGTTGTCGGCGACAGTTGAAACCAAGGCGGCTCGACTTTGGAGACGATCGTGTCCCGCTGTGGCTGATGCGTGGCTGCAGTGGCTGCCGTTAGCCGAGTATTTTCCATGCAGGGGACCTGGACGAAACACCAATGAAGACACAATCAAGGTAAAGCCAAACTCGACTCAACGAGTTTATGCTTTAAGCTGAAAATGAGAATAATTCTATAAATAAGTACACTTCTATTCATCCAAGGTACTATGAAACCACTAATGGAGAAATTGCTGCTCTTCACGTCCAATGATCCTCTCCTTTACATTCCAATCTAGCCCACACCTCTGTTACCCAAATTCTTTGCTGAGCCTTTGGTGCACCAATCATGCGCTTCCCGTATTGTCACCCCAAAGAATGTAATGCCTGATACCCTTAATGTTTCTCTAATTATCTATAAACTTTTGGGATGTTTTTATCCTACCATTTTTGCTGCGTGTGACCCTCTAGCGGCGGAACCCATTCAATTTTACCAGCCATGAAGGCTACCACTATGGTCAGAAACGGCTTTCACAATCTCCAAATAACCACTCTATGTTTACGCTACATTGGCATTATGCGGGTAACACAAGTAATGTCGAATTTGAACTGCTATGCGGACAGGGGGAATATCAAGCTCGTCCGAAACGGACGACAGTCCGGGCGAATCCTTCGGGCGAATCTCCCGGACTTGAAGATACGGACTTATATACGGACTTGAATACGGACTAAAGGTTTGTGATTATGAGATGGATCTGATGAATTTTCTTGATAACGGAGAGCTTTGGAAGTATAAGAAGGTCGTCCTCATCGGCTTGTTGGTGTTCAAGGTCACTCACTCACTTACACCAGCAACCAATATCACAACCAACAACACAACCATCATCACAACCATCATCACAACCATCATCACAACCATCATCACAACTATCATCATAATAAACAACCAAATCACTTTCAAACATCACCAGAATGTCTCTTCAGGCTCGCAAGATTGCCATTGTCGGCGGAACTGGCACGGTTGGCTCTCGCACCTTGAGCTCCCTCCTTGATAAGAACATCCACACCATCACGGCCATCTCCCGCAGCGACTCGTCTGCCACTTTTCCCGATAACATCACCGTCCTCAAGGGTGACTACTCGGATGAAGAATTCCTCGTCTCTGCTCTTAAAGGCCAGGACGTTCTCATCCTACAGCTCAGCCCCACAGCCATGGGTGTCCAGGAATCGTTCATCCGCGCCGCAGCCAAAGCAGGCGTGCCATACATCCTTCCCACCGAATTCGGCACCGACATTGAAGCTCTGGACTTGACCCGCGAGCAACCCATCATATCGGGGAAGAAGGGCTTGCGAGACCTCGTGGAGCAGCTTGGAGTCAGTAGCTGGATCGCCGTGGTCAACAACCTCTGGTTCGACTGGTCCCTCAAGATGGGCTGCTGGGGCATCAACGTCAAGGAACGCAAGGCCGAGATCTGGAACGGCGGTAACGTCAAGGCCAATACGTCGACTCTCAAGCGCGTCGGCGCTGCTGTGGCTGAGCTTCTCAGCCGGCCTGAGGAGGAGCTCTCTGTGTACAAGAATAGGCCGTTCTACGTCAGCTCTTTCTTTATCTCACAGAGGGAGATGCTAGAGAGTGTGCAGCGCGTTACTGGGACTACTGATGCGGATTGGGAGATCAAGGAGAGGGATATTGATGAGTTTGCGAGGGAGTGTGATGAGAGGCTCAAGGAGGGGGATATGATGGCTGCCCTTGAGAAGCTGTCCTCTTTGCTGCTTCGGGAGGGACTCGGAGGGAACTACAACCACAAGGTGGTTGATATGGAACGGTTTGGTCTCCAGCAGGAGGATCTGGATGAGGTTGTCAAGGGGGCCGTCGAACCTGCGCAGGTGTAAGCCAGCTTTCACTGCGTTATCATGCTAGATTTGCAAATGGAGCTTCATAACGATAACCTGAGCGTCCTCGACTCAATAATACAAATAAACATGTACTATCCAATCACTATACCATCTGACATGTCAGGTGCTCACACCAGCACAATGGAACATGACTTTTTGAACTTGTAAATAAATTGCTAAAATTCATAACACATAATCTCCGATATATATGCTCTTACTTCCTCAAATCGCCAATTTCAACCTCCTCGCTAATGTTGAACAGCGTCATGACGGCCGAGTGATCCGAAGTCCACTCGTCCAGGGGGTGACCCGACTTGGGAGGCTTCATCACCCACGAGTCCACCACCTCGAGGCCAGCACCCTTGTAGTAGATAAAGTCGAGGCGTTCATTCGGCTCCTCCTTGCCCCAGTCCTTGTTCCATGGCGTTATGGGTCCGTACGTGATGCCCTCATCCTGGTCCGGGTTCGGGTGCGCCACGCGGTACGAGTCGATCATGCCGGCTTCGGTGGGCTTCATCGACGTGGGCCAGTTGAACTTGCCCTGGCCGCAGTTCTTCTTCTTGCGCTTGTCGGTCCAGTCTAGGTGCGACGGCGCGTTAAAGTCGCCGACGAGGAAGAGGGGCTCGATGTCGGCGTTCCGGAGGTCGTACTTCATAGCCTTGAGCGTATCCTCAACCTGCATCGGTCGACCGCTGTCGTACTCGCGCTGCATCACCTTGTCGGCCTTCATCCCGCTGTAGCAAAAGTCGTAGGGTCCGTAGGGCTTGTAGTTGAGGTGGGCGACCCAGAAGTTGACCGTCTGCCAGTCGCCGTCCAGCTCGATGCGGGCACCGCCCGACCTGTTGATGTTGCCCGAGGTAGTCTGGATGGGGTACTTGCTGAGGATGCTGTGGCTCACCTTGCTGGCCCAGTAGTGCCAGCCCAGAGCCTCAGCCAGAGCCTTGGCCCGTTCGCCCGAGCCGTCCTCCTGAATACCGATGATGTCGGCCTTGGAGTTGACGATGAACCGCAGCTGCTTGTCGTGGTAGTCCTTGAACTTGCCACCACCGAACCATAGGTTGTAAGTCATGACCCTCAGCTGAGGCACCTTGACCTCAGTACGGCTGCGCACACCAATCTTGACCTTGAGAGATGCCAATGAGTTACCACGCTTGGCCCAGACGACGAATTCAGCCCCCTTGGAGGTCCTCCACGGCTTGCCACCGATGGTGCCGTCCGTGCTAAGCCAAAGCCAGTTTGGCAACGGTGTGCCGTCGTAAAACTTGACTCCCTTGTTACCGCCTCGAATCAGACCCGCGACCGTGGCGCTGTACCAGTCACTCCCACGGGCATCGGGGAGGGTAATCTCATCGACGACGAACTCGAGGTTGTGCTCCTCCTTCTTGGTGATGAAGACGTCAAACGGCGGTGCCAACCATACGTACTTGTCCCTGGCGTGGAAGAAGGCACTGTATCGACCGGGCTTGAGTCCCTCGGTCTCGAGGGTGACTCTGCCCTTGCCCTTGGGTGCGTATTTCCATGAGACTGAGTTCTTGGTGTACTGCTCGCCCCAGTTGGGGATCAAGCCTTGGCCCGCCTCGTAGTAAAGGCCGATCCAGTTCTTTTCGTGGGGATCCCTTGTTTCGTAGTCAAAGGTGAAGCGTGGTTCGTCCTCGACGAGTTGTAGGACGCCTCCTTCGGGTTCCAACTTGTTGGCATTGGCGGAGAGGGTGAGGAAGAGGATGGCGGATATCACCGCAAGTAATGGTTTTGGGAAATACATGGTTCAACAATAATCTGCCTCTTGGGCAGAGCTTCTGTCAAACAAGTTACAGAAGAGAAGGAGTTTCAAGGCCAAGATCAAGATCAAGTGCTGGGCCTCAGTGGTTTAAAAGCAACCGGGGTCAGCTGAGCAACAGCCTACCTAGACGACGAGTCCCCATGTTCTCGATTGGATTGGATCTCTCAAGATCACAGAAAAAGTGGTTTCCAAAAGGCCTGCCAAGACGCTCCGCCGCGTATTGGCGCGCCGCGTCAGCTCCGTTGCAGCGACATGAGGCCACTCACGACTGTGCCGTCCCCTGGCGACTTGCCTGAAGCAGCCAGCCGTCAAGGTGCGCCGGGCAGGGCTAAGCGAGAGGCTGTAGGAGCTTGCCTCCACACTTTGTTGTCAGAGATGGCATGTCATTCGTCGATATAAGAGCTAGACGTAGATCCGAGCAGGAATTGTCGCGTGCTGCTGCTTCTTCCTCGGACTTTTCGTATAATACAACTCGGACTCTCTCTATCTGCGACCAACAGCCCGTCAGCCTACATGTGTGCGCAGCAAATGGGAACACCAACTCTCAAAAGATCAACACCTGCTCGTCTCGTGTACGCAGTTCTAGACTCGAGTCTCTGTCCTCGTCGTCCGAATCTCGCATTGTCGTTGGTTCTATTTACAGGAGCCATCATATCATTGGTCCCCGTTGCAGGGAATCGGTTCCTTCTCATCGTCTAACGGTTGCCCGACGAAAATTTGCGCAAGGTGGCTGAGGCTGAGTTAACCATAGTAATATCCATAAAATCCCAATGCCGTGTCCGTCGGGGTTGAAATTTCCCTTCTCCAGGTTGAAAATCGAATCATGTTGCCTGCTTCATCATTGTAAAACCATCACTGCTTATGGGTTAAAATACGAATAATACGGACCTAGCGCAGCAGATGGCGTAGCAGTACCTGAAACTTTGTCTGCTCGGTTCGGGGAATAACACTCCTGCAGTATGGGCTTGAGGTTAAGGCATTCCATTGTCACGGGTCAACTTCATGCCAGTTCTGTTTAACCATTTACCCATTGGACCTTTAACGATGAGTAATTTGACTCGTCACCACGACGAAACTTGATGGCACATTTACTGCGGCAGGACCCCTCAGGTGAAGAAGGCTGTGCACGGTGAAGCCCAATCCAAGCTCTGGCCATGAGATGGCTTGTGACAGGAGTCGTCAGCTCACTTGCTCAACTCGGTAACCGCCGACTATGCATCCATAGGGCTGCACCGCTTGTCAGGCCCGAAAATTCCAGAGCACCTACTACGTAATATATCCATTGTATCTACTGTAGTTTTGAAGAAAGAATCACTCAGTTGTAGAAAAGGACAACACAACAACTAGGCGACTACGTACGTTGCAGAGCCAAGAGGTTGCACTGATCGCAACGAGCGGTGAACGCCTCCACTGCCTCAGTCGGTCAGTCAACCACCAAGAATCTAGCATCATCAGTGCAGGTAATGCTCCATAACATCCAATTCCTCAAAACATCGGCTGCACTTATCTCCGTGCCGACCACTCACCGTGATGTGGTATTTGAGAAGCAGGCTGTCCAGATCGAAAGGAACCTGACTCGCCACGTGCGGTCCAAGATCTCGCAAGGCCAGCCATGACGAGAATGGAATGTAGCTGGCACAGTGTTTGCCGCAAATCCCCTCCAAGACGTCATTGAGGCGTCTTCACCCCTGAGCTGCTGACGCTCCTCTGGGCACAGAATCCGGAGAGATGTGGCCATCCGGACATCGTGGTTGGATCGGGGTCAGCTGGCTCCGAACGGCGGCGTCGCTTGACGAGCACCGGACATCCCGTCGCCGTACACCTCAAAAGGAGCGGGAGGCGAGGGTCACGGACGGCCGAACCTGCAGGATATGCAAGAGCGGGAGGGCGGCAACACGGGAGGCCTGCAGAGAGCAGCGTGGTCGATGACCGGCGGCCTGGCACTCTGGGAACGATTTTCGCTCGGGCGTCGTCACGCAAATCTTGGGCGTCGGTGCCTGGCGTTCGCCCAGCACCTGCTTGAAGCGGAGCTCGGGTGGCAAATGTGTCCTGGAAGCAAGCCGTGAGGCTCAAAAGCATGGATGGGGCAATGGGTGCGGCTGACGTCGATCCCCCGCCAAGCAGGAGAGAGGCCCAGCAGGTGCTCCTTTGCTGCTACATGTGCAGGGCGGACGCAGACCTACCGGTGTGATGTGATGCCATGATATCCAAGAAAGAAGCGTAACTGGGTCAACTTGATAGAGGTGGGTGTTGTGAAGGACGTCGCATGACCGCGTTGCGGTGCGGTTGACCAGGTTTATCAAGACACGTGCTCCCGTGATGCTCAGAGTGGTGGGCAATGACGGACTCAGCACTCTAATTTGAGCGACAGCACTCAGCAACCCGCGGATAGCATCCGATTGCCGGCCCTTTCTGGAGGAATTCGAACAAAGAGTTCATCTTACAAAGTCAGGGGCGCCAAGGCCGCGTGACTCTGGAGCCGCCATCTCCGGGAGGGCGAGCGACCGGCGGCGCCATCGCAAAAAGAGATTGAGGCTAGGGCGCCCGGGGGATGCTTGATGATTTCCCAAGGATTCCAGCAAAGAGGACCCTCCGGTTCTAGGGGAACGACGCCCGGGCGAGGCGAAATAGGGCGTACCGCGCTAGTGGGCTTCTCGAATTTGAACCGACGAGGGGGAAAAGGAGACGATGATGATGGATGAGGGGGGCCCGGCCGAGTGGTGATTGACGACCATGACGGTGGTTCTGTCAATCACTTGTCACAGTTATTACTCCGTGACGATTTCACGATACGATGAATCTCTAGCTGTCTCATCACAGTGCGATCCACTACCATCTGAGAAATGTCGTTGGATAGCCAGACAGGATCAAGGAACAAGGACCACAGAGGCAACAATGACAACGCCTCTCATCCAGTGACTACCATCTTCAACGACCCCTCTCCCAGTTATCGTCAACCCAGGTGGCCAATCTCCAGGGACCCGGGTCTCCCCAAGGGCCACCGCCAGCCGGGCCTTGGCCTTCGCGGTTGGGATATGGGACACGAACGGCGACCCAAAGGACCGGGGAGATGACCCCTGAAAGATCAGGCCCCCTGAAAGGACGGCCCAGGCGGGCGGGTTGGGATCACCCCGGCTTGGAGACTTGGTGTAGAAAGAGGGGCAATTCTAGACAAGCAAAAGGGGGCAACGAAGAGTAATCCATCGTCGGAGTTGTGTGTGTTGTGACGATAATCTTTTTTGTGCCTTGTTGTGGACAATGACGTGAATATTCACATATGAACTGGAGAAATGCAAAGGCGAAAAAGATGGGCGTCGTCTCCTAGGTTACGGGCGATAGGGATCTCCCAATGTTTTCTTTTGTTTCTAGCCCACTACTCAATGCCAAGCTAGAGGCACAGCCGAGAGAGTTCACACTGTACAACCAAGTCTGAGCGTAAGAATGATTGGCTTCCCGTCCGACGGGCCGCTTTGCTGGCATTCGGGAAGGCTTGTTGTTGAGCAACAACAAGAGACACACAAATTGGAAAATCTGCAGAGGAAGAGTCACGTCAGTCGCCCTGCATCCGCTCGGATACAACCTCGACGGGCTCAAGTAACGTCCGTGCAAAGGAAAGGGAAAAAATGAAGCGGGTTTAGAGAGATCCAGAAGAAGTCAAGTCCGAGCCGCACCTGGATCTGTGTGTCCCGTCCGTCTGTGTGTGTGTGCCTCGTCTACATACACGTGGCTGTGACATGGACGGGATGTGAGCTGGAACGATTTGCATTAATATGCATTTTAATTGAGGCATCTCAAATCTCCTCTGCAACTGAAAGACCCCTCTCCCCTGGAAATACAGCATCCCCTCTCCTTGTCATATTCCCCCTGTGTGGGAAATGGAAGTTTCGGCAAAGTACGTTCGCCTGTGTTTGTCCCATCCGGCACCGACGCAAAGGTTCACTATTCTCGAGAAACAAAGCAAGCAGAGACATTGATTTATCTCGATATGGAATAGAGAAGCCCGAGCGCGCGCACGCCGCGAACACAGCAGAAGAAAATGGGTTCATCCCACACATGCAAGTTCCATCTTTTTTGTGCTAGGTAGTGCCAGCGCAAGTGTAAATTACACGAAAAAACGCAGCATCTGTACTAGCCAGCACCGGGGAGAAGAAGCCGGGTCGCGTGGGAAAGGGGGCCAGAAGCTGCAAGATGGAGCGGACGCAAGATGATCGTTTAGATTTCGTGAGCGAGGCCAAGAATTTCTTCTTTTTTTTCCCGGTCGGGGAATAATTGTAATAATAGCATACATAGCGGGACTGTAAATCTCGACTCTTTTCCCATCGATCCATTCATTCCCCCCTTTCTTAGCCCCCAGCTTCAGCGGTGCTACCCAGTCATTTCAATATGAGACGATGTGCAGGCTGCCTCTCGGCCGACCGTTGTGATCAGTCTGAGGCCCTGTTTCAGACCGGACGGTCGTGAGTGCATGGCAATATTATAAGATCTCTGTTATGGTGTGGTATTCGGTGGTGGTGGTGAGGATACAAAAAGAGGTCGTTTATGGACATGGGTTTAAAGCTGATATGCACCTCGGCAATGAGACATGTACCGTTTGTCGAACCTTGTGCAACAAGCCGCATCCATTACGGGACTTGATGTTGACGGTTACTGAGTCAATCGGGCTGCCTCTGGACCTCCCGAGTCAGGCCAGACGGTAGAACAGAGTCATTCTCCAAAAAGCCATGGGCTTAAAGCCTAGGCCCCTCAAAAATGAGTCGTCCGTCCATGGTTTACGCAAGTCATGGAAGCGAGAGAGAGGAACATGGGTGCCGCGGGATCTGGGAGGCAAGATGCACAGCGGCAACATATGCACAACATAATATTCATTGCGAGATGTTCCTAGACACGCATATTCCTAGGTAGCGTAGGTATCTAGTCTAGTTGAAGCCGACACAAGACTCACACAACAATGGTCTGTGTCCACGCCAGCATCCCATATCCGACCCACCAGGAGAGAAGCTCGCACTGGGCTGTCAGGGAGCGGACATCTCTACCTCAAGAGCTCACCTCAGCTGCTGTCGTCGTTGGATACCCGTCACGCGGGAAGTACCTCGCAGCCTCTACAGCACAGCCAAGCATCCAATCCCATCAGCTACGAGAGGGTTTACTGGCCAGTGGATCACGGAAAATGCAAATTGTAGCTTCTTTCTTTAGCTTGCTAGCGCAGGTCATCACCACCCAAGAAAAGGAGCCCGCCCCCCTTGTAAAAAAGAGTGAGGTGTCGAGGTGGAGGGGGGGTCCCTCCCCACAAAGGAGAAATGCGCCTAGCAACTCGATGACGGGACACAGCAGCAAGACAAGGCGAGTTGCCTACCCATGGATGGATGGATGATTGTTGACTCGCTTGTCGAAATGGGGCTTCTGTGCATCCATCAGCCAACCGATCTCCGTGACATGCCAGAACCCAAGGTTGTCAACCGCGATACATGCCTCCAGTCTCTCGTCCCCTACCAGGAACCAGCCTTTCTGAGTTCTACCGTACTTTCATGCTCAGGGGACGGCAGACTCCACAGTGGGCTTTCTGGCAGACATCAGCGCTGAGGGCCCACAGTAAATTGCGCTCTCCAGGGCCATCTGCGCTGCCAGTCGTGGAATACTGAGGTTCCCAGCTGGAGAGCTCCAGGGACTACAGTGCCTGGTCCCTGCTGCGTCACACGGTGCACCCCATCCCACCCCCGTCCGCGTACAGTCCAGTCCAATCCATCCCATCCCAGAAAAAAAAACCGCCTCCACTCGTGCCAGGCCAGGCTCTGCAGAGGGCAATCCGATTTTATTTCCCACGCAACGGGAACCGCTGTCACCTCCCCAACCACGTCCTGACCCCCCCGTCTCCCGTCTCCCGTCCGCCGTTTCCCGTTCCAGAGATCATCACGGACATACATTTGGTTAGAAACTCACTTGTCCCCATCCTCATCTCATCTCTTCCTCCTTTCTTTCCTCCCCCCCTCCCTCCTCTTTTCTTCCTCCTTCGTGCTCTCGATTTTTCTTGTCGACGACCTCCCCTCCTCCCTCTTCTTCACTCGTCGAAAAAGCTTCACCAAGCTTCATTCCCCCCTCTGTCGCCGACGAATTACGAGTTTGGGTTCCGAAGAAGAAAAAAAGAGGACGAGGCGGCCGCGCGAACCTTGACCCCCTTTTCGCGAGTCACATTTATTCGTTGGTGGCGCTTCTTTTCGGCCTGCTTCCCTCAGTCCCAGCCAGAAAAGTCCTCCTACCTACCCACGGAGTATCTTGGCTCCCGGCGACCGACCGACAGGCGATCAAACCGTGACGCTCTGACGCTGCTCCGCCACTCTTCTCGAATCCCAAATCCAGGGACTCGTTTCGTCTCGGCCTCCTTCATTGCGTTGGCTGTACAGTATTTCTTGACCACCCCCGTTGTCGCCACTTGAGGATACCATACCCAATAGTGCCCTCTTCGACCGTCGCGCTGTTCTTGTTGGCTGAGGCTTCAACTGGGCCCGGCCTCTATTTCACACCGACCACCCAACCAAACCGCTTACAAGCTCTCCCTCGGTCGCTTGTCGCCTGCCGTCGCAGCTGCGTCTCGTGCAATCCAGCTTGCTCGCCAGCTCGAGATATATCAGGCAGCACATCATACCCCGTCATCCGCCCCGTGTCCAGTTCGCTCCATCCCTCTCTTGACCTCACCGCTTCACGACCGTGACGACTTTCGGACCCACGAGCCCTAACGATTTGATGCCGCATTTTTACCCATCTATCGTTTCCGAAACCTAGTCGATACCCCGCGACCTTGATTTTCGCCCTGCACAGTGAGCAAGGCGCCCTGCATATACCCTCGCATTCGAGATATTTGGTAGAGTCATCTGCTGGAACGACAGCAGTCATTAGCCACGCTGGAGTCAGTAAGGACCATGACACAACAACCACACGATATGGGCTACCTCGACTACGGGACGTCAACCAGTCGCTCCCCTAGCTCGTCGAGGCCGACATATGCCGCCGGCGGTAGTTTCGCCGCAGGCCTTTCGCTTCCTCGTCAGTCACAGCGCCCCTTCGACGCTCCCCTAGGCTCATCCGCCCTCTATCCCGCCGAGAGACTTGGGGGAGGCTACAACCCCCGTGGTATGGACGGCATGGCTGGTGGGATGCAGGGATACATGTTGGATAATGGCCAGGCCTGGAGCTACAACACAAGCGGCGTCGCGACTGTCAACGGCGCTGTCAACGGCCCCGGCCGACAGAGGAGCGTAAACCGACGAGCAGCTCTTCCTCAGGTATGTGACTTCACCATGATGTGTGACGTGACCAAGCTTACGCGGAGATAGAACTGGACTGACCACGGTGGTCTTGGCATTCATGGGGGTCTTCAGCCTTTTTCAGGCGGGATCAACAACAACCCCATGTCAAACGGTGGTCTCCGAGTTGACCACCCCGGCTCTCACGGCTCTCCGACCGATCTTCGATCGACGACTTCGGATAACGACCAGCTCATCCCTACGGCTATTGTGATCAAGAACATTCCATTTGCGGTTCGCAAGGAGACTCTTGCCTCCATAATGCTGGAGATGCATCTCCCGCAACCCTATGCGTTCAACTATCATTTCGACAATGGTGTTTTCCGAGGTCTGGCTTTTGCCAACTTTCAGTCTGCTGAGGATACTCGCATGGTGATTGAGGCGATGAATGGTATGGACGTCCATGGTCGCAAGCTTCGTGTCGAATACAAGAAGATGCTCCCTGAGGCTGAGCGGGAACGAATTGAGCGCGAGAAGCGTGAGCGCCGTGGCCAGCTTGAGGAGCAGCACCGCGCCCCTATGCTGCACCAGCAGAGCTCCATTCAGTCTCTGGGTGGTCTCTCGCAAACTCAGCAGCAAAGGGGCGGTACCTCTCATCTCGGTAAGTCAGATGTCTCTCAAACTCAATGCATGGTGCTAACTCCGGCAGGAGATATCGACTTGAATGACCCTCAGACTCTCGAGTTTTATACCGAGCTGGTTATGTTCCGCCGCGATGATTCTCGCGAGATCCTGGTCTTCCCTCCTGGCATTGCTCCTGAGCACCGACGATCTATTCACATTCTTGCGCATCACATGGGTCTTGAGCACCAGTCTATTGGCGAGGCCGACTCGCGACAGCTTACCGTCCTCAAGCGACAGCAACCTTCGCCTACGGCCAACATCCACAACCAGCCCGCCACCAGCCTGGACATGCACAAGCGTGGCCTCAGCCGTGCTGCTACTTTTGACTTTGCTGCTGATCGCGAGACCAGGGCCGCCAGCAGCACCTACTCGCACGTGCTTGGACGCCAGGGCCCAACGCTTGAGCTCCCCGGCAGCCCCGACGGCAACGGTATCCCCAACAACCTGCGCGCCGCCAAGAGCTTTGCCGACCTCCGATCCTTTACGCCTAGCCCTTCGCAGGCTTCTTCCAGCTACCTCGCCCCTGCTGGCATGAACAACATGACCAACTCGACAGCTCGCTTTGGTGACTACATGGGCGGTACCATGTCCCCCTCTGGCCACCCTGGCAGCTCTGGTACTCCTGGCCCCAAGAATGAGTCGGCACTGCTCGGCAGCCTCAGCAGCTTGAACCTGGGATATGATTCCGGGGCCATTCCTAACCAGGCGCGAAGCACCCCTGGTGCGATCGGCAGCCAGCGACCCAGCAGCAACTCCAAGGGTGCCCCTGAGCGACAGCCCCGCGGTCCCGAGTGGGAGACGACTGCTGGGTTTTCCGGACGTCGTGCTAACGGCCACGTTGCGCGCGGCAGCGGTATGTAGACCTGAGACAGGAACCGTTTTGAACATGAACTTACTCTCTACAGATTCGTCAGACAACGGTGCGCGAGTGGGCTCCAGCTCCACCAACGCCTCGCGATATCACTGATTGTGTGTCGCCCTGGGCCTGTCAATGGGCCACGACCTGACGGACCTGGACTCTCGAGGGTCCCAGGTAGCTCTGCGCGTACAGTTACGGGTTGACGACAATGAATACGACGCATTCCGATATTTGCACTGCACAGCACAGTACAGCACAGCATTTTGATTTTACGACTTGTAATACCGACACCTCAGGGTTTGCCCCATTGCATATAGTTTTACGTGGGAATGTTTTTTTACGACCTTGGAGACGTGGATGGGGAAGGCACAACAGCAGCTGCAGCCCCTGAAGTGTGGCCGATTTGATGATGATGCCAACCCGATGAGAGAGTATGGAAATGGGATATCATATCAGGATACAGGACTCTGTTCAACACTGGGCAACCAAACAACGGAAGGTCACGCACGATACGTATGCCAGCGGGCATAACATAACCTGGAATACCCTCACATGTACCCCGACAAGACCTACGACCATTACTTGACGATTATGACGCTTTTACGACGTTACGTCTAGACAGCTACACCGGCTTCTCCTCATCAGGCTGTGCGAAGCGTCAGCCAGCGATGGGAGGAGTTGCCTCGGCGACTACAATTACTACTATACCCACCAAACAAATAATTCCTGTCTGGGCGCCGCCCGTGACATGACGGCGACGACGAAGACGAACACATGAAGGCGCGTGAGTCCCGACTCGAGCGCCCAGAGGGTTGATGGGAGGAGAGATGGATAGGAGGAACACAAGTTGGACTGGAAAAGAAAAAAGTTACAATCCCTGGAATTTCTGCATTGTTGTTGATTTACGCTGGTTTTTCTTGTTTTTGTTATGGATTTGTATGGGTGTGGATTGAATGGAAACTCTTTGCCCTCGACTAATTCTGGATCTGCCTGGACGCGAGATGCCACGAGAGTGCGAAGAGGGTTTCTGGTGTTTGTGAGGCTGCATTTGTTGAACTGGAGGATATCTGCAGATGGTGGAGGTTGGGAATGCATTTGAGATGTCGAGTATGCATGGCAAATGGAGACGAGTTAAGAGAGAGAGGTGCAGATGCATGCTTGAGTTGCATGATGTATGCCTGTTTGGCATTTGTTGAAATACATACGTTGTGTGATTTTGTTCAAGCGATTTGTCTTGGATGTGTACGTTTAGTGAATGTTGAGGGAGTTGATATGACGGCAAGCATCTTGGCTTTGGCCTGTCATTCAAGCAGGATAAGGAATCAGATCACTACTCATTTGAAGCAGATTCATTGTGAAGTGTCTCGTTGTTTGCCTCGTTGTGTGTTGCCTGGAAGACTTCCCTTCCTTGCCGGTGTGAATTGTTAGGCAGAGCAGAGATCTCAACCCAATTTAGTAGCGGCATCAAAGTTAATGCCATGTACCACCGCAACCTTAGGCATACATAAAGCATCCATCTTTCCATTGGTTCCAGCTCTGCGGCCGATTAACCTCTGGTGATGCATCTGATAACCGAGCTGAGGTGCTTATTAATAGCAAGCATCCATCCTGTAACAGCTGATGCCTGAAGCGGTCTAGTCAGGGCATGAACACTCATGATAGGGTAACCTCTCTCTTCCTTATCCATCAACAGTGACGACGTCATTCTTGTAAGAGAAGTTGGACTTGTCATCCTTCATCATGGCGAGCTTTATCTCTTCTTTGATGCCGTTTGGCAAATCTACCACTCAGGCTGAGGCCCTGCCAAAGACGAATAGGCAGTGGACTACGGCGCAGGATGGGATCGATAAGATGACTTTTGGGGAGGGTGTTGTTGCTGAGCCCAAGGATGGGGAGGTTTTGGTCAAGATTCATGCTGTGGCTCTCAACTACCGGGATACTGAAGGTGAGTGTTGACTTGAGATACCAAGTCGTCGGGTGAGTGCTGACAGGTTATAGTCATCGCTGGTGACTACAATCACCACATGTCTATCAAGGACAGCAACCCCCTCGTGCCCTGCTCCGACATGTGTGGCACTGTCATCGTATCTCGGTCACCCAGACTCAAGGCCGGCACGCGCGTCATGTCTATTTTCAACCAGACACATCTCACGGGTCAAGTCACCGAGGCCGATCTCGCCTCCGGACTTGGCCTCCCTCTGCCCGGTGTGCTGACAGAGTACCGCTGCTTCCCGGCCGATGGACTCGTCCCAGCACCTGCGTACATGTCGGACGAGGAGGCTGCTTGTTTGCCTATCGCTTCCGTCACGGCTTGGATGTGTATCAACGGCATGCGACCGATGGGCCAACCAGCCGACGGCACCAAAAAGAAGGAAACAGTGCTCCTCCAAGGAACAGGCGGCGTATCAGTTGCAGGTCTACAAATCGCAAAGGCAGCCGGTCTCGACGCAATCATAACATCGTCATCAGACGACAAACTCGAGCGCGCAAAGAAGGACCTCGGCGCCGACACGGGCATCAATTACCGCACGCACTGGGAGTGGCAGGATCCCGTCATGAAGGCCACCAACGGTCGAGGCGCAGACATTATCTTTGAAACAGGTGGTTCACGCACGCTGCGCAAGTCCTTTGAGAGTGTTGCTTTTGGAGGATTGATCAATTGCATCGGATACCTATCCGGAAAAGAAGAAGAGCAAGACACTGGAGGAAAGGTCAGTGTCAGCGTCCTAGCACTGAGGCGAAACGTCACGCTCAAGGGAATCCTCAACGGCCCTCGAGATCGGTTTGAAGAGATGGTGGCATTCTACGAAAAGCACAAGATCAAGCCCGTGGTGAGCAAGGTATTCGAGATGGAAACGGCGAACGAGGCGGTCAAGTTTTTGGCAGAGGGGGACACTTTGGAAAGGTTGTCGTGAGGGTTGCTGGTAAGGAGTAGTTGGAGATCAAGGGGAGAGATGAACGGCGGAGGGATAGATTGAGATTTTTGGGTTAGATTATGATACACGAGTAGAACGTAGAGCAATATTGGTTTGTTTGTTATTGACTTGTAAGTGTTGTCTCAGATTGATCACGTTGATGTTGTTAAGGGGAATAACATTCCAGCTTCTATCTGCCCTTGGCCTTTTCCTTTATCTAACAACTTGACTTTTATTCTATAGCAGGCCCTTATCTATGCCTTCATATTGCATCTGATGACAGCATTCACACATCACAATGTGCCACAACACACAGACAAAAACGGTACCTCGGCCTACGCCGCAAAACCTTCTATTACCCAAAGCCAAACCCAAACGTTTTAAACGAGACGGCCCGAAGCGAAACCCAAAGCACGCACAGTTCGGCCGTTAGATGTATGTATATGTATGTACAAGAACAAATTGCATTATACTTGTATATCGTTCACAGCGCCTTGGGAACGACCCTCGCGTTGGGATCAACAAGGTCCAGCCTGCTGATCAACGGCGCAAAGATGAAATCTTGAACAGGCTTTAGGATGAGAACCATGCGGTTATACCTCCATCCCAAAAGAGGCACCAAAGCTCCGATGAATGCGTCGGTAAGAAAGTGGTTTGCGGTAGCGACGATGGTGATGATCATGGCGGCGGGCCAAAGCGGTGCAAGCACACGCATGAACCGGTGGAGAAAAGCGACACATGCAGACGGCAAAGAAGAGCGCAGTTCCAAAGTGCAAGCTCGGCATGGCCGCTATCGTGAGTTGGAACCTGTTGTTGTTCCATGCGTTTGCGCCTCCCGCCTTGCTGTGCAGTATATCGACGAAGCCATACTCCTGCGGCAGCAACCTCGGCGGCGAACACCTCCAAACAGTAACGATAACAAACGCAATGGCATTATCAGCGGCAATGGTCCTCCTGATGCGGCGGAATGTGCTCGGCGGGAGGAAGGTGTAGATGTAGACGAGGAAGCACACGCCGAGGCTGATGTGCGAGTAGTAGATCCTGGCAAGGTAGGGCATGAGCCACGCCTGCTGCGTCATGACGTACGACTGGAAGCGTTGTTCAATGTCGATGCCAAAGAGGTGTTCTAGATCTAGAATCTCGAGGGCGTGTTCTTGGGCGCGTGTAAAGATTGCTTCGTTGCCAGCAATCATTCTTGCAGAAAAGGCTCTAAGACCTTGATATATCCTACACTTGTTAGCAACCCACAACACTTTAAACGAGATTAATATACACACCAATAAGTCATGTTCCAGTACCAAATCTCGATCAGAAAGGGAAACGCATTAAAAAACCTCGACAGCAGCACAAACACCAGATTAGGAGCCCTCCTCCTCACGGAAGGCTCGGGTTGTACGAGGAGCGACGGTTTCAACGGCGGAGAGTCGACATAGGCTTCTCCTGCCTCGACATCATCCTCTAGACAGTCGGCATAGTCTTTCCGGTCATTCCGGCGTCTGTTGATGAGGCATCCTGCTGTGAAGGCGAGGACGATGACTGGAGAGGAATTGTTATTACTGGTGGTCTTGTCTTGAAGGGGAGAATGGGAGGAGGGACTTGCAGGCCGGCTCGACGACGTTTTTTAGGTTGTCAGGCATGATTTGGAGGTTTATCAAGGAATGGAGATGTCTCGAGTTGATGATGTATACTTAAAACCAGACTTGATTCCCCCGTTTATCTAGAAACGAGTGTAGAGGGAAAAAAGAAGTAATAAAAAGCCAAGAGAATGGATGAAAGAAGATATAGTCAGAGTAAATAAAAGGGAAGAGGAAGGGGGAAAAAAGGCACGAGACACTTGGCGATGCAAACCTACTTTTTACTTGGACCTGACCACCACACACGCAATGCAATGGCATCGCATTTGTATGCACGCCCTAGCCTAGGGAGAGGGCGTCTACCTTCCGACGGAGAATAGCAGGGGGTGGTGGACTTTGATTGACCGGGGTTCCGGTACTTGGCTCTCGCTCTGCTCGCGTGGTCGATTACGCAGTTATACGCGCGTGTTTCATGGCTTGGTATGGGATGGATGCTGTTGGCTGCATATACTGTCTAGATACAACTTGTTGGCTGTTTACTCTGACATACATCATGTAGGATTCTTGAGCCTGTCTCCCTCGAGGTTGAATCGATAAGCTTATTCCCTCCAAGTACACACATCACGCGAGAGAGCCTCCCTCGCTTCCTCACGGATGGGCCCGAGCGGGCTGGCCCCCATTAAAGGTATCCAACTGCCGCTCGACGCTAACGATGAGTCGTTGACGTAGAAAGCGTGTCACCAACCCCAAGTACAAAGATTCCCTTTTGGCCCTCTAGATCAAGTCTGGTAGGGTTGCACGTGTGGCGGGTAGATTCAAGAGCACTCTTGGCTACAATTCAAGCTTTCTTTCAGATCTTTTCCAAGAAATCAAGACATATTCAGCTTCATCTTGGCAGGCACAGAATGTTGAAGATCCATCATGGCAGTGGATACCCATCGGCGGCTCGGCCTCGAATACGACTCCGTCCCTCCGAGATTAAACGCATCGGCGGCCCGGTAGTGGAAACGCCGTCTTTCGCTCTCCGCGGGAACGGCGTTTTTACTACTGTCATGCATCCATGATGTCGATCGCGATGCAAAAAAGAGAACACCAGGGGAGTTTTGTTATCAGTTGTGTGTGCCTCGGCATGTTGCTCATGGCATGACATGACCACCATCAACTCATACACAGCCCCTGCCCAGCCTGCGGACTTGGCTACAACTCCGCATCTCTGTGTAAGCGGGAGGGCGTTGCAATAGCCCCCTTATCCTAGGGCTGACACAGACTGCATGCGGAAAAGCTTGTCTGACAGAAGCTTCAAAACAAGCAACACGAATGTCACTGGCGGGCGTTTCAACA
Source organism: Fusarium solani (assembly GCF_023522795.1). Taxonomy (NCBI): domain Eukaryota; kingdom Fungi; phylum Ascomycota; class Sordariomycetes; order Hypocreales; family Nectriaceae; genus Fusarium; species Fusarium solani. Next base: position 423,449 of record NW_027072157.1, read on the forward strand.
ATGGATCAGAAGAAGCTCAATTGGCAAAGTAAAGGGCCAAGACAAGGACTGGGGTCCGTGCAGGACGTTGTCATATCCGTAGGTTCCGAAGAAGCAAGGGAGAGTCGTACATACAATCACCTGATTGGTTCGTTCAAGTACGCTCGCTCGCTCTCCTCGGGTTGCGAGTGCGAACCTGAACGTCGGATTGTTTGTATTTGCCGAGAGCGAGGTTGAACGAGTTGGAAGATGGACTGTTGATCTGATGATGCCACACGCTTATTTCCGCGGATCAATTACTGCAAATGTATGAAAAGGCATCCTGGGCTTATCCTCTGGCTTACGGTATACTTGTGTCTGGTATCTATATCTGAGTTGTCACAGCTGAGTTGCGGTGAAGCTGCATCATGATGTTGATTGGCTCCAGTCACCACCACCAAGACTCGATTGTCAGACTCCCTACATCAGACACCATCATGTTTCACAGCTGCTGGTCCGCAAATCCATGATAAACAAGGAAAGATCCGGACTTTTCTGATCAAGCCTTGCCTTCTTCTCAAGTCCCGAGAAATAAAAGGGAACCCAGTTAGACATACCAGAGACTCTTTCAGTCCAATAGTTGGGGATCTTGACCAAGGTCTCACCTGTGCTCATATCTTAATGGTTGAAAGCTATTAAGAGAATTATTATGCTGGCCATCAAATGCCAATCATCGATTGATAGAAAGCTGGCTACAAACAAGTCCAACCAATTTTGACCTTCGCTGGTATGCCCACCGACTCAACAAATGGGAATCATGAGCAAAGTCCTCCTAAGAGGCCGAAGCGGATGATTCTCGAAACAATTCGAATCAAGTTGGAACCCAGAAAGATCCCCTTGAGGAGATCAGACTTTGCGGGGATGGTCGCTGCCTGAGAGGGGGGGGGGGGCCGCAGTAGGAAAGTCTTCGTTGCCTGTCCTGTTGGACCTGCTCTTCTAGCTCAGCCTTAGGTAGGATATGGTTGTTGCTTTCAATGAATCTGGAGTAAAAGACTAATGTTAGCATTGACACGAGTATTGACCTTCTCAATGCTTCAGCCTGGAATGGCTCTACACTGGTAAACGTTTGTAATAGTTAGTATACGGCGGTATAAAAGAAACCTGCCTAGTCATAACCCACGGTGACAAGAGCGATGAACTAGCTAGACTGCTCAATTCCCGCAGTAATCTTCCGATTAGGACGGTGAGCCGCTCAATAGAGTGCCGTTAGGGTTGCTTGCGGTAGACCTCAATGCCTTGGCCATGGACCTGCTCAAGGATAGTGTATATAATTCCTAAACCTCTGTACTCCATCTCGAGTAAATCCCCTAGAAGCCTCGAAGAGAATCGATGCATCTCCAAACCAAACTCAATGGGCATTAGACTCATCAGTTGACCGCTTTAAACTCGCAGACTCGGTCATATTCACAAAAAGACTATTCTTGTCACCCAGCAACAATGACTCAAATTCTCCTCAACAACCTTCAAGCATAATCAACAAAGTAGAGTATCAAACTTTGCGTCCTGGCCAGGCTGTGTCTTGATGGGCATAAATAACCTGCTCCCCTCCGGTTCTGTTTCCAAAACAACTTCTCTTCTCCATCATCTTCACGTTTTCACAGACTCTCAATCACAACTTCATCTCACACTACTCACTTCCAATTTCAACTCTCGACGCAAGACTTGGTAGATTAAGACATACCTACTTGCCATCACTTTTTATACCACCATCCGTCAATCACAATCACCACAATGAATCACGTTCAGCAACTCCTTGGCAAGACGGCATTGGTCGCCTGCGACTCCGTCTCCAAGGTGCACAAGAGATACTGCGGCAGCCGCCTAGACAAGGCCTGCCAGCAAAGCTCGAACTACATCAAGAGACGAGCTGCCAAGCGTCAGCTCCAGCAGCAGCAGGAGCAATTCTACCAACCTTTTCAACGCCCAGACTGCTACATCCTCCAGAAGCTCGACCCTTCTGCCCTGCTCTGCGTCGTTGACTTTCTCACTCTCGACACGCAGGCCGTTCTCTCCCAGACGTGCCGGGCCATGAGAAACATCCTCAAGGTCCCCGCGCCTGCTGACCTCCCCTACGTTGAGCGGGTCGACTACCTCGCAAACTTGGCCAAGGACCGCATCGACTGCTGGGTTTGTGACGAGTGCGTCAAGATCCACAAGATGCACCTTGCGGACCGTCCTCTCTCGACAGTAAGCGGTAATTGCAAGAGAGTCAACAGCGACAACAACACATCTTGCAACCTCTTCCGCTGGCGAAAGCACTTTTTCCTCACCAGCCAACACGTGGAACTCGCCCTCAAGTACACACGCCTGGGCAAGGACAACCTTCGCTGGAAGCACAGGCTGTACCTCGAAGAGGTGCTCAAGCCTCGCATCTGCCGCGACAAGATGCGTGATGTCGACGGGCTCAAGAAGGACGTCACATGTCGGATCGAGCCCAAGGTTGTCGACGGGAGATTCCTGCTTCGGACCGAGTGGACATACAGCTTCAAAGACGAGGAGAAGCTTACAGCACAGGACGTCTGGAGACTGCTTGGACGCCAGGGAGAGGAATGCTCATGGTACGAGATGCGGTATAGTGAAGTTGGCGTTTCACAGGAGGGTGATGACGACTGCTCAACATGCCATCGCTGCCTCTCTCGAGCAGCCACCAAGCGAGCTATTGAGAACCACAACGTCGACGTCGAGGGACACGACCTCAGCAGCCCAACCGACTACACCTTCCGTGTCGAAGCCGGCAAGGCCAAGTTGATAGCCTGGCAAGACATTGGAAAGGGTGTCTCGCCCATTGATCTGGCGTGGACGAGGACGATGCTCACACAGCCCGAGGACGATTGGTTGGAAGAGGAGGATGAGATGGAGGATGTGGACTTGCGGATTGGGCATGGACCTGGGGATGTACGGAGTCTGTTTGAGAGCAACTAGGGTTGCCTTGAGAGGGAAGGGGAATGTGTTTACTTGCTGTTTTGTTTGCTATTGTATTGTTTGGAGCTTGGTGTTTAGAGGCATAACCGCAAGGGTCAAAGTTTGGAGTTGGAAAAGTCACGGGTTTACATTAGACTTCTGCTTTCTATCAATCAATGATTGGCATTTGATGATCAACATGTCGACTTTCAATGACTATCACAGTGAACATGATTAGGGTGACAAGGTTCGAGAAACATTATGGCCGTTGATTTCATAACCCTAGTTCCATCAAGACTCTATAATAAACCATCACACCAAGCATCACAAAACATATGCATCAATCATTCCAACACCCCTCATTATCATTCACCCCCCTATCAACTCATACATAAGCTTCAAGAATCCTTCACTCCCCTTGTCCGTCCCTCCCCCCTTTCCCTGGGGTATCATGGCATCGCAACGTTCAGAAATGTGAAGAAGGAAAGAGAAAGAAAAACCCAAACATTTCCTCCAATGCATGTGCTCGCGTGATGCAATCCCAAATGACAATGACATGCATGATCCGCTGGAAAGACAGTCCAGATACTTCCTAGTAAATGCAGCACATGTATGTCCATCAACCCAAGCAAGTTCCATCGCATATGGTTCACCCAAATGCCCCATGACGGTAGCTCTCTGAGATGTACACTGCTTTGTTTTAATCATGACCTGTCTGTGCCTGTCATGAAGGGCCGCGTCTCCTTGGCCCGCTTCTTCGACAGCTCGAACAATCCCGGGATAAACACACGAACTCTATCGAGCCCGTCACGTAGATCGCCATGGTGTGAGCCATCAGGATTCTTCACAGAATCTATGTCAGGTCGTGTTCACTCTTAGCATCCCAATTACTCGTAGCGTCTCGGGGCGCCGAAAGTGTCTAGAACCTGCTCAGAAGTTCGCACAATCCAATCCAGCTTGGTTCTCTCGAGGTTCGCCAAGAAGGGATCCGTGGGGAAGCCATCTTGGATTCCACCGAGGAGAGGCTGGATGCGGCCGATAAGGAGTTGCATGGTCTGGGTTGTGCTCTTGATCACATCCCTAGCTCCTTGCTGCTCCCACTCCTATTCTGTGTTAGCTCATTCAACCAACCGGGGACACCTTAACTTACATAGACCGGAAGATTGCTGGCAAAGGCTCTGAGGGCCATCTCAATCCACTCCACCTCCTCCTTCAAACGAGCATTTGGCTTCAAATCCTTAGAGATCGTGGCAATAACAACGAGCAACATCAGAGGCGGCAGGTTTTCGAATTTGGTTGCAGGGAACCGGCAGAGGCATCGGCGGAAGATCTCCTCTTCGCGTCCGCTCTGGATCCACTGAATCATGGCATCCTGATAACGTCCTTCCTGAATAGCCTGCTCAATGATTCTGATGCGCTGCATCAAGTCGTGATCCGCCTCGGGCTCCGTCTGGTTTCGCTGACTGGCATATGCACCAGCAAGAGCGCTGACGCTGGCTGTGGGGGCAACATACTCAGAAGCCTGCGCCGAAGCCTGAGGGCTGGTCATTTGCTGTGATCCGCGCATGTACTGAGGGCTTCCCATGTACTGTTGAGGCTGGCTGGGGGCCTGGCTCGGGTGGTAGCTGCCAGCGTGGCTGGCCTGGGCGTGACTCTGGGGACCAGAGTTTGCGTAGCCGTGATGAGGAACATTGTGTTGTCCGTGACCGGTGTTCTGGGGGACACCTGGAAGTTCGTGAACAGGCTGCTGCTTGAACTTGAGGAACTCGGCCTGAAGAGACGACTGAGAAGCCGCCATGGTCGAGACCATGTCTGTCAGACGAGTGACGTAAGACAGCAGCTGGTCGATCTTGGCCGCGTCCGCAACATGCTGGGCCTTCATCTGTTCAAACTGCTCATGGTACTGCTGGTGTAGCTCGCTGGCGACACGCTGCGACGCCTGAGTCGTGATGTTAGTGAAAGTAGGCGTCAGTCGCTGTGCCAGCGTGGCCAACACTTCCTGCTGGATGCTGGTAGCAACAGTAGCACCAACTCGGTCAGAAATGGCGTTGACAAAGTCGCCGGAGCGCAAAGACCTGTTCAGCGCATGAGGCAGAGAGTTCTGGATCTCCTTCTGGACAGACGAAGAAACGTGGGGCTGAAGCTTGTTGTTGAGCAGGTCAGTGACTGCCGCGCCAGCCTTCTCGCCAATGGCCGGGATGACCAGTTCAGTAAACTGGTGGTGGATCAGGGCTTCCAACACTTTCTGGGTGTTCTCATTAAGCACCTCAGAGACCATGTCGAGCAGCTTAAGCTGATGTTGGTTGAAATTCTCATCTCGAACACGAACATCTTCTTCGATCTTGCCGTGGAGGTTCATGAACGAGTTCTTGAGAGTCTCGGCCATGTTGGCGTTGAGGCGAGCCTCAAGACCAGAGATGGCAGACTCGAGAGCCTCAGGGGTGACTCCAGGGGTAACGGCGTTGTTTGCACCCTTGCCGTCCTTGCCAGAGCGAGGAGTGGCTCCGTTGGTTGAAGCATCGCCCTGGTTGGCAGCGTTTTTCTTCTTCCGAGACTTGCGCTCGGGCTTCTCCGACTGTGATTCCTTAGCCGACTGGACAGGCGTCTCAGCCTCCTTCGGCTCGTTCTTGAGCTTGACGGCTTGGGCAGACTCGGGTCCACGCTGGGTCGCGTCGCTCTGCGGGGTGGCGAGGAGCGTATCCTTATTAGCTCCACGGTTCACAACCCGGACCGTAGCCTCCCCGTTGCTGGTCGGGACAACAGGTTCGGCCGGCTGGGGCGCCTTAAGCTTGGAAACCGTGACAACATTCTGGCTGACGGCGTCGACAGCGTCGAGGACCTTGTTGTCCTTGGACCATCCGAGCTCAGTCTGCTTCACGAGGAGGCAGGCCACTCCCTTGGAGTGCATAGCGTACAGCTCAAACAGAGTTGGTTCGTCGACGTCCTGGACCATGGCGGGCGTGCCGAGGATGTCGAGGCTGCGCAGGATTCCGCGGTTGGCGAAAGAGTACTCGCGGACGCCACTGATGACAGCGGTACTATCCGGCTGGGGAATCGAGGCATCTTGAGCAACAAGGCGCTGAATGTATTCAGCTTGAGACACACTCTTCAGGTTATACTTGGGCGCCGAGAGGTGTGCAAAGTAGATCGAGTTGCGCGTGGGATGACCAATGACAATCATGCCAGTGGCCTGGTGATACATGACACTGCAGACAGCATCCGACTCCTTGCTGTGAGGGAGGTTGAATTCCTGCACGGGCTTACCGAGAGCAAGATCCCAAAGCTGGAGAGTGTGGTTTTGCTTCATACCAACGATCATGTATCGGAGGGCACAGCGCTTCTGATAGGGTCGCTGCTTGTCCAGGAGCAAGACCGAGGTGGGCCAGGCCTTCTCACCCTCGGGTGTGGTGGCGAGCGTCATGAGGGGCTCCTTGACCTCGAGAGAGGTCTGGGCGGGCATAGGGGCACGCGGGTCGGAGTCCTCGTTGACAGCGGTCAGGTCTCGAACATCCCAGAACTTGACCCGACCAGACTTGTCAAGAGATACAATGACAGTGTCATCCTGGCTGAAGGTGAAATCCTTACCCGCCTTGCCAGTGTTGATCTTCAGAGAGCACTGCTTGGCAAGAGTCTCGGTGTCGACAACTCGATCGTGGCCAGGCTTGAACAGATTGTTCTGAAGGATGTAGGAGGGCCAGATGAGGTTGATGGACTTGCCGCGGCCGACGGCAAAGTACTCGGGGTGGTTGGTCGAAGTGCGAGCACGCGTCTTGAGCACACCGCCAGGGGCGTCACCCTCCTGGGAGCTCATGGGGGAGCGCAAAACCGTACTGCTCCATGTGGGCATCTTCAATGTGGTCCTTCTCACCCTCGCGAATCTGAACCCAGTAGACGGTGCCACTGATGCCAGTACCAATGATGGCCTCCCGGTGGGCGCCGTTGTGGTCAGGAGGAGTGACAGACATGGCGACGTTGAAGATACGATCCTTGGTGTCGGTAAAGATCTTGGCGTCCTTGCCATCTTCCTGGCGGATGACACGCAGACCTCCCTGCTTCGACATACCGTAGGCCATGTAGTTCTCGGTGGCGGTGTACAAGTTGCGATCAATCTGGTCAAACTCCTTCTTGAGACGAGCGATATCCATAATAGTCTCGTCACGGAAAAGAGGGCGAGGCTCAGTGCCCTCCTCCTGCAGAGTGATGGAGATCCAAGGCTTCATCGGGAAGTTGAAGACTCTGACGGGAGGAGTCTCCTTCTCCTCAATGACGACAATCTCATCCTGATCAGCGCTCTCCCAGCTATCAGCAACGCCATGGGCGGCCTCATCCACAATCTCTCGAACAGTCTCGGCGACGTCAGATGGAAGATTATCCTCGAGGATACCCTCATTGTCGTCGCGGTCGAGCTCAGCCTGGATAGCCTGAGCGGCGGCTTGAGCACTGTCTTCGAATTCCTTCTCGGACTTGGCGTTGAGCATGTCGTCAAGGTCCTCGGCAATTTCAGCCTGGGCCTGCTCGTGCTCCGCACGCTCCACCGCCTCGCGGGCATCCTGGTCAACCTGACCGGCGATATCCTCAACAGCCTCTGCAACAGTCTCGGTGGTCTGCTCGACGGGAACGTGGTTCTCGAACTCGGAAGTGGGAGGGGTGCCGTGCTTCATCGAGGGGTGAGAGTGCAGAGACGAAGTGCGAGTGGCCTTGCGACGAATCTGATGGGGAGAGACATAGCTACCACGGTCACTGCCATGCATCGAGTGCTGCGAAGCAGCAGGCGAATCCTTCTTCAGAATTTGGAAGGGCATGGAGCCGCTAGGTGAATGAGTAGCGTGGCTATGAGGAGACGACTGAGCTTGCAAGCTGCCCATCAACTGTTGGTAGAGAGCAGCAGAGACATCAGCCGGCGCCTCCTGCGAAGGCGTGTAGTAGGACTCGGTAGCATTGGAAGGCGGGTGTGCGACATCGGCATACGGCTCGGCCGGGTAGTGCTGAGGGTTCGAGTAGGGGTTAACAAGAGGCGGATGGAAGCTTTGCTGCTGAGAATAATGGTGCTGCTGGTAGGGGCCCTGGAAGCGGGCGGGCTCAGAAGCAGTGTTCTCGGGAGACTGCGGAGTGAGATTGTTGGAGCGCGTCGACTCGGTCAGCATAGGCTGCTGCTCGCCCTGGCTCGGCTTGGGGCGATTGAGCAGGTTGAGGAGGTAGGATCGCGTATCAGCAGGAGGCGAGCCATTGCCGAAGGAGTTCTGGGGCGGCTGGGGTTGCTGCTGCTTGGCTTCCTCGGCCTCGTGCGCGCCGCGCATCAAAGCAGCCAAGAGACCGGTAGGGTCAGCTGCAGCGGGAGCAGGCTGATGAATCTGAGCAGGAAAGGGACCTTGGATGATGTTGGGCTGGTGCTGAAACTGCTGCTGAAATTGCTGCAGTTGGAGCTGCTGCTCCTGGGGCTCGGGCGACTGGCGGTCATCGTCCTGGGATTGAGGCTGCGACTGCGGCTGCTGAGGCTGCTGCTGCTGCTGCTGCTGGCTCTGAGCGTGGGCTTGGGCGTGCTCGCGCGCAGCCTGGTTCTGCAGCTGCGAGGGACCCGGGCCACCGCTGAACTTGAGCAAGTTGAGCAGGTTGGCAGTGCGTTCCGTACTGGAAGGCATGCTCATGTTGTTGACGGGCGGCGTGGGAGCCGGTGGCATGTCCAGATTGTCCATGGCAAGTAGGCCAAGGAAGCTGGTGGCGGTGGCGGACTCAATGAGAGCTACCGCGCGTGGTTGAGTTGCGGGTGGAGGAAACGGGTAGGTGAATTAAAGATAAGAGTCAGAGGGCGGGAAAAGGTGAGGCGAAAGGCAGCCCAAAAGAAGCGGAGACTGGATCGAAGCAGCAAGCAACACGGGCCGATCCGATTCCGAGGGAGCTCCAAGCCACGAGGGAGAAGAAGGGGAGGAAGGCGCAAAGGAGAAGAGCGGTAGAAAGAAGCAAGAGTGAATCTATGTGCCGCCAACTTCAATGGGGAGGGAGGATCGTAAGGATAGAGGGGAAAAGATTGCAGAAGCGCGGTGATGATGATGAAAGAGTTTGGGATGTTTGGTGTCAAAAAGGTAGAAGGCGACGGTGTATCCGTGCACCGACCGCTACAGCTTGTTTGATGGCGGCGGGTGGGCGGCCTGAGGAAGCAGCCTCACTTTTGGTTTTTTGGCTGGTCGAGAAAAAAAAGGCTGGCGATGGGAAAAGATGGGGAGGAAACCAGCCCACGCACATTGACGCACCGACTGATGGCAGCCCAAAGCGCCCACGTTGCGTTGCCGCCCGAGCCCAGGCCCAGGCAATTCCGATGGGATGTTTCCACCTCACTATTCCCCGACTGTGTACCGGCACAGCAGCGCAGCAGCAACTTTGGGGCTAGAGCGAGAGTGACGTGGTAGATCTGGGATGGTTGGTTGTCCGTTAGCCAGCGTGGTCAGTCAGGCAGTTTGAATCTTTTTTTTTTCTCATGTCTCTCTGTCTTGAAGTGAATTGCTTTTTGCGGGCGGAAGCGAGCGCCAGCGGCTGAACGGATTATCCGCATGGGCGTTTTTCACGGAAACCCAGCCCAACAGCTTCGCATGAAGCTCCAGTTTCCCAATCGCGATGCTCAAGACCCTGGGGCTGGCTGTCCAGCCGTTGGGAAAAAAGTGAAAGCCCCCTTGTAATGGGGGGGCGTTTCAGTGAACCGGTTCGGCCAAGAAAGTTGGGTGCTGCCAACTGTCAACCCAGCTCTTCCCCGCCATTTCATTGGACGACCTAACAATTCCTAAGACAAAAAAGAACACAGCACGCGGCGATTGGTGACACGAATGCATGGAAGAAAGATGATCTCTGGCCTTGGGCTGGAAAAGTTGTCCCCTGATTTAGAAAAGCAGCAATTAAGACGTGCATGCTGTGGCGGATGTGAAGCTGCCGGGCCAGCCACCACCACCTCTGTCCACTTCTCTTTTGAGTCATACTGATGGAAAGTTGTTTCAAGTCGGCTGAAGTTTGCGTGCAACGGTGCACTTGATGATTATCTGCGTTTTGTGTAAAGACATGTCATTTGGTATGGAGTGTAGCTCGTCATGATCTCGTAGTGCAATCTGCCAAAACTCAGCGTCCCGTCACTGGATTTCTCCGGCCCCCGCTACCCCAACAGCCACAACACATTCCCAACTGTTATACATACAGAACACCAAGAGCCACAAGCTCAAGTGACTGCTCCAGATGATGATATCCCCTTAGAAGAATTCCTTCACAAATATCAAACAAATCACCATTGTCCACAATTTCGTAAATCTTCCCCAGACCGCCCCAACTTTAATCGACCTTGATCGGCACTTTGAAGGTCCCCCAAGAGCCGCAGCCGCACTAAACCCAATCAGTCCAAATGTGGCACGCCCTCTAAAACGACGTAACCAACAAAGTCCAGCATTTCCTCAGTCGCAGCGACTCCAAAGCCTCGGGTCCCTCCTCTGACATCGCCACACATATTTCAGTATCGCTTTTGGCATGCGCCCACGCGCGACGACGCGCTTCAGATCCTACAACCGTATAGACTCTTCGACGACATAGACCTTGTTTGCTGGATCTTCATCTTGCCCCCCTGCGCCCGCCTCCCGAATATCCTCCTTTCACATGCCGCGCCGCCTCCCATAGCGTGACCCGGCCGTCCTCTCGCTATCTCAGCCATCCTCCAGACTCCTAGCGCAAATCTCAACCCACTACCGCCAAAATGTTCTGCCTCCGAAGGTATAGCCCATCCCTCTGCTCCCACCTCACGACCAAGCTAACTCTCCTCCAGCTGGCTCCCTCTCCTCTTCATCCCCACCAACGCATCCCCCGCCTTCATATTCCTCTTCTTCATCTGCACCTACTTCCTAAACCGCCCCTGCGTCTACTGCTCGATCCTCCTCCTCATCCTCTTTCTGACCTCTTGCAACTGGTCCGACCGCTGCTTCTTCGACTTTGGCAGCAACTGGTTCCTCCCCCGTCCGGGAACCCCGACCCATATTCCCGAGGCCGATGACGCCGCCGTCGACTTCAACTCGACCGTCTTTGAGATGGTGAACACCACGGCTTCTGCTATCGCAAAGGCCGCCAGCGAGGATCTTGCTGCGAGGAGGGCCGAGTGGACCGGCCTGGGGATCGAGTGGCTGCGGAACCTCTTGGGTAAGAGGGAGTGGAGGATTGATTGTATGGATATATACGTCCGGCTGTGATGGACCAGACAGGTTGGTTGGATTATAGATCTACAGTAGCTATAGGCTTCACGCCGAAGCACGGTAATCATGGCAAGGCGTTCACCATGGGCTCGATACATTGCATGAATGGACCAAGAAAAGGAACAACTTGGATGGACCACTAATAGGATCATATAGCATGCATATGCACACACATCATTCACAAATGGATCGAGAACAAGAGTCGTGTAATCAATGTACCATTAGTACAAAAGTACTAGTCTATTCTCATCATATGAACTAATATCCATAACAGGTTCCCAAATATCTTATCTACCCTCATGCATCATTCAATTCAGACTTCCTAAACCCATCGCAGTCTTTCGCTACCTAACAGCAAACCAGACAAAAAGAGAGACATTGCCCATTTTGTTTCATCAATCAGAAAAACACAAGAGCGTCCTTAGGTATATCCTTCGTAATCACTTACATCACGGCATGGAAAACGTTGGCCCTCACTGGGCTCCCCCCTCCCAAAATCCACATGCTCTCAGTTCCAAGGCAGCTCCAGGCGCTCCGCCTCGGCGTCTAGCTCCTGGCGGCCTTCTCTCGTAGGGGGCGCAGCCTCCTTTCGCGGGGCCTCGAGGTCAAAGGCCTGTTCGACAGGAGCCTCGATCTCGAGATATTCGAGGGCAGCCTCCGAGCTGCCCAGGGGGACCTGCTGTTCCTTCCTGCCAGGAACCTCCAGGCCCATCTCCCTTTGGTGTGCCTTCTCCTCGGGACCAGCCTTGACGTACTGCGTCTCCCGCGAGACGACAACCTCGGTCGCGGTCTCGGTGACCTTGACAGTGGCAGTCTCCATGGCAGTCACCGTCTCGACGACACGGACGACCCGCTCCGAGATAAGTGTCTCGGTCTCGGTCTCGCGACGACGGGGTGGGGGAGCATAGACGAGGTCCCGGAAGGGGTCCTTTGCACGACCACCTCGGTGAGGCAGGCTGCAAGAGGCACAAGGGTCGACGGACTCTGCAGAAGCAGAAGCCGTGGTAGAGCGAGAGCTGGCGGCGCGGGACTTGCTGCTGGTTTCAGCCTTTTCCTCGACAACCTCGGGCTCTTCCTCGTTGGTGCTCTCCTCGGGGGCAACGGTCTCCTCCTTGACGATGGGGCTCTCTTCAGGGACTTCGGCCTTCTCTGAGGCGACACTCTCCTTGGGCAACTCAACACTGATGCTGCTCTCTTCCACGACAGTCTCCGCAGAAGCAGTCGCTTGCTTGATAGCCTCCGCCGTAGGAACCACAGCTTCTTGCGTCACCGTCACAGTAGGCACCTCAGCGTTCCTCACAATCGTCTGGAACGTTCTAGGATCCTGTGTTGGGCCGGGGCCTCCTCTTATAGCAAGCAAGAGAATCAACACGCTCAGAAGGCCGATGAGGACGTTTTTCTTGTCCTGCATCAGCACGCGCGCAGACTCGGCCAGTAGCTCTGGCAGAGAGGCGCTCTTCATTGCTTTTTGGCGATCCTCGTTCTGGGGGTAGGTCTCTCCAGAGGGGGGCATTCCCTGGTAGTCGGAAGCACCGGGCTGGCCTCGCTCAGTATATTGTTGATCATGATGTTGATGGTGTTCAGGGAAAGATCGCTGTGCGTGCTCATCCTGAGCGGGAGCATTGCCATAGATTTCCCTGTATCTCTCTTCATCTCTCCTCTTACGCTCCTCCTCGTCCTTGATGTCTTCAGGAGAGATGGAAGCGCGAGAAGAGGGAGCAGCACGAGCCTGGGCGTCCATATGGGAGACGTCGTCGGGTCCGAGGCTCATTCGTGATTCGTCAGCCTGGCTTCTTCGTTCATGCTCCTCTTGGAGATGCTCGTCAAGGTCCTTCTCAAGTTCATCAAAGGACCGGTCGTCGGTATAGTCCTTGGTGATATCCTCGGCGGGCTCCCGTGTGGTATCGGCAGCCTTCTCGTCCACCGGCTCCGTGGTGTCCGCGATGTGGCTTTCTTCATGGTCGCGAGTGATATCATGAAGAGACTCTTCGCGATGGGAATCCTCGTGACGTGACTCGGCATGAAGGCTGCGCTCCTGAAGATGAGACTCCTCGAGATGGGATTCGCCTTCAGTCAGATGAGACTCGTCTTCACCAACATGACTCCGGCTCTCTCCCCGTCGCTTGGCAAGTCGTCCCCTCTCCCTCGACTCAAACTCTCTATGCTCCTCCTCCAACCTCACATATCGCTCCTCCTCCTCAGCCTCTCTCATGGCCAACTCCCTCTCCTGGTCAGCCTCCATCTGGACGAGCTCATGCTGGGCAACAGCATCAACCAGCGGCTCAATCTCGACGTCGACACGCTCCATCTCCTTCCAGCAGGCCTCCCAGGCACCGCCACGAATGAGGCCGTTGCTCGCGTATACCTTGACGCGGAAGATCTTGCCCTCTCCAAGAGACTCGTAGCGGATGTCTGAGCGGCATGTCTTGCACCAGTGTGTCTTTTCTGGCTGGCTGCGACGACTAGATCGGCGTGTATCAGGCTCATCATCATAATCAGAATCCTCCTCAGACTCGCTTGACGACTCGTCATCCAGAGTCATGTTGGAGGGACCGAGATAGTGGCCGCACTCGAGAATGCGAGCCCGTCGCCTCACAGGGAGTTCAAGAGCCTCTAGCAGCCGCTCCTCAAGAACCTCGTAGTCGTTCTGAGGATGGGGCAGGAGAATACCTCGCTCGACTGTAGTATCACCCATGCGGTCCTGCAACGTTCGCCAAGCATCGCGGATAGTCTTGGCTTCCTGGCTCATATCCTCTGGGTCAGCATTCTCCAGGACATCCCCCCAGGGCCATCGCAGAGGCAGCAGGGTGACATGGAGAAGAACCAGAGGCGGCGTAGATCTCTTAAAGCGCGGCGGCGTCTTCTTGGGTGAGTATTGCTCTGAGAAGCGGGGAGATCCGATTCTGGAAACAGTTGGCAAAGGTGCTCGTCGGCTAGAACGGGGAGATCCCAGGACTGACGCAGGAGGGGAAGACATCTGCATGGCCTTGACAGAGGAAGGTGACCTAAAGGCAGGTCGTGGGGTCCCTCTGATGGTAGGGATAAACTCGTCCTCCTCCCTCTCATACTCGGAGATGCCTGAGATGCCGGAAATACCAGAGATGCGCGGTGACCTAGTCAACCTGTCCATGGCTTCCCGAGCTTTTCTATTATCAGTCTCCGAGACGGAACCTATCGAGCTTCGAGGGCTGCGGTCGCTAAACACATCATCCTCGTGCTCGTGGTGGGAGCTGTTGTCCCCAGCCTCGTCCACACCGCCTCTTGTGCCGTCCTCGACCGACATGTGGGCGTCTGACTGACGAGCACTGGAAGATTCGGAGCGAGAAAGGTAGCCGGTGTCGTCTGAGCCGGAGTAGCTGCTCAGAGAATCTCTCTTGTCGTCGCTACCAATCTGCGAGACGATGTCGCGGGCGGCCTTTTGGATGAGAGCCTCTGTGCGGTCAGAGTGCCTGCGGTCTGAGAGGTAAGATCCGGAAGAAGCAGAAGAGCGTCGAGATTCGGAGCGGTCTGATTCGCTCTCTGAGTGTGTCTCTTCTTCTTGGTTCTCAGTGGTGGCTGCTTCCTTGGTCTCAGACACTGCAGCCTTAGTCTGGTGTTCTTCGGCCTCGTCCTCAGAAGAGATGTATGAATCGTCCTCTTGTTGTTGGTCGTCTAATGAGGACTCAGGCTCTGCCTCAGCCGGCTTGGGGGTATCTTGGTCAAGCTCCTCAGTATCTTGTTGGAGCTTGTCCTGTGTGTCGTCCTCAGCCTCTAGCTCTGGGATGGGTGATTGTTTGTCGTCCTCGGGCTCTGCCGGTGTGACAATGGGCTTGCCGTCCTCCTCTGGAGCTTCAACCGCAGGCTCAGCCTTGGGTTCAGCAGGCAATTGGGACTCTTGTTCAGTATCGATGTTGCTAGTGGTGGTGGTGTTCTGTTCTTGCTGTTGCTCTTCCGCCTTTGGCTCCTCGTGGCCTTTGTGTTCGTTATCGTCCATAGGATCGCTCAAGCAAGAAGGGTCGACGTGTATCTCGAAGTCGAGGTCCTCGGCCCTGTTGCGTCGGGGCATCTGAGGGCGAGCGGAGGAGAGTAGCTGTCTTTCGTATGTGCGCCGCAAGGTTTGCAGTGACACACACACAGGGGAAAGTAAAATAGGATGATGCAGAAGCGAGAGTAGAATGGGTTCTCTCCTGGGATGGTGCAGGTATTATTTTCGGTCGGTCGTCAAGCTTAGCCGCCCGGGTGCGTGTGGCATCGGATGGTTGGTCGAGGCAGTTGGGAGAGGCCCTGGTCTTTGTTTACCTTGGTTGCTGGGTCGACGGGCCGCATGGCCTGCTCCCATGGGTCGCCCCCCGGTTGGTTGCTGTCTGGATACCGCGACAACGGCGAGGGTTTGTAAACGGAAATTGCCTTTAATTGATGAATTGATCGTCCGAGATTTGAGGGGGTCTTTTTCATCTACGTAATCTAGTTTCGTTGTCTCGGGCAGTGGATTGTAGACTTGGTGCTAATATTCACTACCTATATTCGCTTGACTGGCGGCTATTTGCGTGATGTCATGCACTCGCTATCTTCCCCAAGCTCGCTTGCTTGATAATGCCGGGCAACAACCCATGCTTGCCCTGTAGTTTTTATCACATCAGACCACGTTTCTCTTGGATTCCTGATTTCCTTTGGGCTTTTGTTTGCCCAAAGATCTGGCTTGTATCGAAGAGTCTAGGGTAACGCAGCTCCCAAGGAACAGATCGTTGGGACGGATGAGGTTTCACCTACAAGGCTCCCGCATTCCTCGACGACAAGAATAAGTATGGCGTAATTGTGTCTCTGAAGTGCTCTTTGGTCATCATAGATCTGATATGTCGTTCTTCACCGCTGGTCTGTTGGCGGTGTGTCCCAATAGGAGCAACTAGTCGTTTCGTTAACGCCGCTAGTATTTCTGTGCTGCATTGAAAGAATAGGTACTTTGGTTGGACATGAGAACAACACAAATATATTCGATTTAAAATGGAGTTGGGTATAATACAAACAAGTACATAGCAAACTTGCCGTCTTCAAAGTCGCTTAATCACACACCTAGCCCTCCCACGTCCAACCATGCTTCTCATGAGTCTCACGCAGAACCTCTATCGCTCTACTATAAGCGCGGTCCTTCACCTCCCTCTTGATAACCGCATCAGGAACTATATCGAATCAGTATTGAAAGGTGAATGCAGCTGTGGAAACTCACCTTCTAGGTACCCATGGAATAGCTCTTTCTCGTGCATGAGCTCGACCCGGGGAACTTCCCTGTCACCGACCGCCTCATCCTCAGCATTGACTCGCTCCGCAAACTCGGTCTGCTCCGCCACCAAAATGTCGATACCAGGAACAACCAAGAGTATTCGGTCCGGCAGAGTCTCTTTCTTTGCAAGTACTGGGCTTAGCCTCGGATCCTCAAAATGCTTTGCCCGAGCAGGTCCCGCATAGGCATCGAACAAAGGAATAAAGACTCTTGCAGGATCATTCTTGGGCATAGTTGGCGGATGGGGCTTTTCCCAAGGACTGAGCCGAAGATCAATTGCACCGTAAAAGTTTGTAACGGCCTTGATGGCTGTTGGCGATGGAGCATGGCATGTCTCCTGCTGCGTCGCTGCAAGGGCTAAATTGCCTCCTGCAGAGAACCCGCTCGTGGTCATGAGAGTTGGATCTGCGCCCCATCGTTCCTCAGCATTCTCCTGCAGCCACTTGATAGTTGCATCAGCGTCGTCAATAGCTGCTGGAAAGACGTGCTCAGGCGCTACACGGTAGTCGACATCCACGACCACAGCACCTGTCTCTTTCGCTACACGGTCATCGAACCGAGCATGGCCCTCTGGCAAGCCTCCAATAAAGGCCCCGGAGTGAAAGTTGACATGGAGCGGTCGCTTCGCTCTGCCCTTGCCTACACCTGCTGCCTTGAAGATCAAGGCCCGCACATAGCGTCCTGGGGCGATAGGTAGATATTCAACTGTAAAAGGACGGTAAAGGAGGCAAGGGATAGTCGCGATAGAGTATGTAAGAAGAATGGCAGGCTGAAAGACGAGGAGTCGCCAGCGGTAACTCCAAGGGAGATTGCGCTGGAAGAGAGCTGCAAGAGTGGGTCGAAACCACGCGTGTAAGTGATGCAAGATGCTCGAGACCATTCTCTCAGCGTGCAAAATGTGTAACCAGTTGGAATGTTGGTTCCATGAAAAGTTTATGTTCAAGATGAATGATATGGGATGAGCTGAGGTTGTTGCAAGATATTTGAAGTACAAGTCTGTAAGCGGCTTAACATCACGCCGAATGAAGGACAACGCCAAGCATTCCGGCCTGATTCGTTCATATGTAAATGTCGATAGCATCACTTTATGTGATGGACTGAACTCATCATATCCAAGCTAATGACCTATTCGACACCATTTGTACCTGATCGTTGGAGTTACCTGTTTGTCAACGCCTAGATAGTCCTCTTATGAGGGAAGCTTTTCCCTTGCAGCAACTCAAAGCTTCTACTCAGCCATGTGCGACTTTTTCATGCATGGCCGCACTTACATAACCTCCCCAATGCCCGGCAGCAAGCTTTGACATAGCGCCATGTTATGTATGGTCACCTACAAAAGACTGCTGTGCTCCCACTTGGGAGGTTCACCCATCACCCTCTAGACAACCTGTATCACCAACGCGACAATGAATGTCAACGCGAGAATGGATATCAACGCAGGAGCAAATTGGTTCTCTATGTTAAGAAAGGGAAGACCTATGATACTGGGAACCCACCCTAGAGAGCCCCAACCTGCGAACGCCTTCCTTGCTCAGATGCCCCTCGATATCCTACTCATCATCGCCAGCTTCCTCCCACTGCACGCAGAGCTCATCTTCACTCATACCTGCGTGGCAATAAAGAAAGCTCTTACGCGCCCCGGCAGTGAGGAACGACGACTGGACTGGGACGAGCACTTGGAATATCTGACCGCTGTCATCAGCAATCGGACTGATAGATGGGTTTGCGATGATTGCGACCGAACACATCCCACCTATACGGATGATACACCTCGAACACCAATGGCCCCGGATTGCTACCGTTTGAAATTCTTTCAGGTCGAGAACCCATGGACCGAGCCCTTCAAACTCCCATGTCACCGACACGTTCAACTTGCGCTCAAATATCTTCGTCTTGGGCCTCAAAGTACCCAAGAGCAGGCACATCTCGATGAGCTACTAAGCCCAGGTCATCTCACGGAAACCATTCACGACTCTCCAAGCCCAACGCGTGGTAGAGGAAGTATCAGGCTTGAGCAGCACTACCGCCTCAAGGTTGCCCATGGCCGATACCTCATTCTCTACACTTGCATGTACACCCTGCCGGAGGCTTGTTGGACCTAACACCAATTCTCAAAGCCTGCAAGCATCGGAGCGTCCGCTTTTACCGCAGCGAGAAGGAGCTGGCGGTGTTGAATCAACAAGAATTCACCATGTCCCTCCACAGGAATTCGCCTCTCGCACCGAGGGTGTCCAGGACAGACAAAGTCGACTGGTCCTGCCCCGATTGCGTGACAGACTTGGAGGCGCATTTGGGATGGCTCTTCGGTGACAATGAAGGTCTGGCGGGATCTGGGAACCGAGGGATCTCCGTTCGCAACGGATTGGAAGCGACAAATAGGCGAATATAGGTCGAGCGGCTCCAAGGTTCCAACGGAGAGACAGTGGGGGAGGGTCCGCGAATCCTATGAAAGGGGCGAGCAGCAGCAAGAAACAAGCCAAAGTCTCCTTTGACCCAGGCTGATAGTCGAGAGTACGCCTGGGATTGGATAGTCTGGAGGTTGTAGTGTTTTGCCTTGGCCTGTCATATACACCAGAAAAGAAGAACTAGATTTGCTCACTAAAGTTACATTAAATTTGGACACAATTATTTCTGATCATTCACTCATCCCATAAGATGTAAAACCAAACCCAAGCTCCAAGAGCTCATCCATTAATACTTTGCCTCGCCCTAGACATTGGTAGAATAGAGTATGGCGATTCCGGTGTACAGCTTCCAAGCTCATCATTATAAAGGACTGCCTAGGTGAAAAGGGGGATCAAATTCCCCATTGCTCCCGAGATAATGGATCTGTGTGCTCGGGTTCATGCTTAGTGACTTGTAAATAGACCTCACCCATTCGTCTGCCGTGCCTGTTTTATAGACAACAATTATGAACCGTCGGGGAAGCATAAAAGAGCCACAGCGCTTGGGGAGTGAGAACTGCCAGGAATTAGCCATAATTCTGCTGGTTGGGGCTGCTACTCACCTCGTGGAACATGGCAAGGATCTCCTTAACCCCCTCGACGGTCTCTGGGCACCACAACCGCTGCCACGTCTGTCCGTCTTCTCCTTCGATCTTGACTGGCATTTCGGCTAAAAGGCCTTGATCGACAAGGTAGCCGACTCCAGAAGGTTCAGGTTCAGAGTGTCCACGAATGGTAGTCCAGAAGCGATATAGCTTCCATGGAACTGTGATGCAGAATATTGTAGACTCCCATCTGGAAGAGTCTTCGCCCACTCTGATCAAAGACTCGGCGCATAGAAGGTCGAGACTCCTCTCACATTCATCATGCGTGCAGTTTTCAGTCATGTTCCAGGCAAAGAAGCCTCCCGCACCTCGCGCAAGCCCCTGGCGGAGGTTGTAAAAGTCCAAGTCTGTGAGCGTCCGAGTGATGAAGGAGACTCTTCTCACCAAGTGGTGGGCCTTGCATGCACTGGATAACGTGGCGAGGCCTGGGTTACTCTGGAAGGGCTTCCAGTCTCGTTCAAATGCAAGGCCTATCGAGTCGCTCTTCGGAGACCGGAATCTCTGGCTGACACCACTGCCCCATTCCGCTGGCTTCATGTTTAGGACTTCAGGACCTCCGCGTGTGGCCTGACCGAAGAATCCTGCTGCAATTCGCTCGCACTCATTGTCAATAGCCGACTCTAGCTTCTTGAGAATGGCATTCGACGTAGTGTATCGGTCAAGATCTTCTTCGGGCTGTGTTCGGTCTTGGACCTCGATGCCATCGTCAAGATGATCAATGGTGTAGGAAGAGTTGGTTCCTGCTTCACTCAAGGACTCGATTTCTGAGTCGGTCTCCGAATCTGAGTCATCATCATAAACTTGTGCGAATGGAAACCTCGGACTCGATGGAGTTGCGACTGAAGCAGCCGCGATGCTGTGACTTGGATGGCTCAGGGTGGTTTGTGTACCCTGGCTCACAGTTGTAGATGAGCCATGACGGCTCTCCGTGATAGAGCCTGCTAGCAATTGTCAGAGATGATGCATTTTATCTCACTGGCCGAAACAAGACACATACCTTCGAGGAAGCCTCGTACCCACAAATCACTCGTAAACTCCTGGAAATCGCTGGTCATGCTGACTCCTGTAGTTCTGCTCACAACACTCTCAGTCGCCCGTTCATAACAGATGCTTATCAGATCATCAGTTTTCTCAGCCAGCTCAGTGACGGCCTTGGCTCTTTCCATCTGAAGGTCATTTTCTTCGTGATCCTGGGGTCTCTTAAGAAGTGCCCCCAACCCTTGAATCATGTATCGGATCTCTAAAAGCTTCTGGTCACATGTGGCCTGCGACTCATGAATGTTCACGAGGGTTTGGGATTGTGCCTTGAAGGCTTCGGAATTGGTCTTGTTCTGGCGGTTGAGCTCCTCGTGGATGCGACTGACAATGATCCTGTGAGAACACCAGAGTTAGCATGGTGGTCTCTAGACTGTAGTCGTCGAACTGGAAAACATACGTGTTGATGTCACCAATCCACTTTGCACCTTTCTTCGGTGACGGCGCACCGACTTGAACTGATCCTGAAGCTCGACGATGATGTCAGCCATCTCCTTCGTATCCTCCGTCTCTCGAAACTGCTCAAGACACTCGAGTGTCTCGAGCAGAGCCTTTTTGTACTCTTCGCAATGTGATGTTGCTGCGCTGAGAACCCGGTCCTCCGGGTCATCAGACCTCTTAACCCTGTCGATGCTCGTCAGGAGTTCATCCCACGTCGCCAGCTCCTCTTCTAGCTGCCTGAGTACCTTGAGGTCCTTAGCAGCTCGGTTTGTTTTAATCAGTTCGCCAACAACCTTCCAGATGCTGGAGTGTAGAGCCTTTATGCCTGGGTAGACGACGGAGATGAGCCCAACGGCACCAATGGCGAGCTCTACCACCATCTCGTTGGGTCTTTTTGACAATTTGCAGTTCAATAATATGGACAAGATGACTTTTATCGTTTGAAGCTCAAGCTTAATGGAATAAAAAACTGATGATGGACATCTCCAGACTTCCTCGAGCGGGGTTTATATGCCTTTCCATAGTGTATCTAAATGAGGCTGGCATACCCTCCAAGTTGCTTGCTGCAGGATGAGTTGTCTGTCTGCCCCGCGATATACCTGCAGTTATCTAGTCAATGTTTCACTCTAGCCACTGGGAAAGCATCTGAGTGTCGAGGCAGTGTCTAGTTGCTGCAGTTCATAGCCACAGGCTGACGTGATGATATATCGGTGAACTTGTAGATGGACCAAAGTGTCTTCGTACAGGACAGCACATGCAGCTGAGCGTAATGTCAAGGCCCAATGCCACATCAAATAACACACAAATACGTACAACATGGTCAATTTACATTATTTAGCTCCTGCCCAAGGCATAATATGGCAGCAACCCCAATCATCACGTACCCCCTGTTCACACGTAGACCCGGGTATGTACCAATCCGGAGTGCCTACCTGCACATATCAAGTCGCGCAAACTGCCCTATCCTTGACAAAGATACTATCCTACGAGATATATTGCACCTAGAACTTCACTCCATCCTTCATTTTGCTATCGATGTGCCCGGGCTTTGCGGTCCTTGCGACTTCTGTCGCAGTTTGCCATGCCGCCCAATGGCTTCCTAACTACCACTTCCCACATTCAACATCACATCCACCAAACAAACAACGTAAACAATAAATCATCCTAACCAGCCACTCAGATTCTTATCCTTATCAATCTCTGATCCTCATTAATCCCAAACCGCCACGGAGGCCATGGTGCGGCCCGGTCCCTGCAGCTGCATCCCTAGCGGCCCGCCAAACCGATCCCTCGGGTCGTGTTAGTCGAACGTCGACCCTTTCTTGTAAGTGGGAAGACATGACTCGGGAGACCGGAGTTTAGTACAGTCGGAATACGAGGAGCGGACTTCATGTGCTTGATTATCAAATATTAATCATGTTTTCTGCAGGCTTGACGAGCCGCTGATGGGTTCCCTCAGACAGTCTCACAACTCAATGATCCCCAGAAACAACAAAGACAAGAAAAAAGATGGTTGGTACATGCCCAAATGCCATATATGCTTATTCGTTTCCAAACCAGACCTTGATAAACCGCCCAGTTGTTTAACACACAGTAGTAACCTCTCCTCCAAATAACGCCGTGCCACGCTATGTCAGGTTCCCCAACCCCTTGACTAAAACTCCAACCGCTTGCCAAATCGTGACAATTTCAGAAAAATAGAAAGACATGCAAATAGTGATTGTATAAATAGGTGTTATGGTTGTTGCGTATTCGATTGTTGTGTATCCGGTTGCTGAGTATTCGATTGTGATCGCGCTCGGCCACCAGACTCGCCTGTCCCTGGCCGGTGCGTGTCTGTCTGGCCCACAAAGTGATCGTTCGGCCCATGGAATCCATGCATCTCCTCGTTTACGATACTCAGATTGCTCTGACCGAGTGATTCGCTTCGTACTCGCTGTCCGCCAGATAGACGTTGAGTTACTGGTGGCCGGGCAGGGGCGCTGACGGTGCTGCTGGAGGATCGTCTTCGCTCGTCCAGAGGAGGGAACGCGACGGATGAAGGCGAGCTTGGTAATTCCGGTATCCACGGTATTGCCTCAAGTTCCATCGGAGGAGAATTGGGCATCACTCCAGGAGTCCCGTCAGAATTCTCAGAAGCGTTGCTCCATTGCCGAACGTGGGTGTAAGCGTGTGTATCGGTACTTGAACGGTTCCTCGTTGACGCCGAGACTTGGCTGAATCGTTGTTGACCAACAGCTGCCGCATTAAAGTAATCTTCCCGGTTACCCATAGCATCAAAGCTGGTGTGTCTGCTATTCCCCGCGCTGCCTGATACTGCGTGGTAACCTTCCGCTCCAGGGGTGGGATTGTTGGAGCTCGGATCGGGGCTCGCAAGGTTGTACGGTGAAGGGGTCCCGGGATCCGGACCGGGGTTTGCTGGTCTCGGAGGGGGGCTATCAACGGGTTGGCGCTCCACTCGTCAACTTGCGAGTCCGTCGACTTGAACTCCTTCACAGGTGGTCGTGCGGTGGAGCGATTGGAGGGTTCAGACACCTTGGAGGTGCTGACAGCTCGGACGACCTTGTTCAGATGGCGGATGATGATGTATGCCGCCACCAGCACGATAATGAGAAATCCAATAGAACCGGCCACGATGCCCACGAGCGTTGTTGTTGGGAGTCCGCCACCGCCTTTATCATCGTTGTCCGCAGTCAGTGTTGGGCTGCTCTTGGGAATAGCTGAGGGGAAGAATTTGAGGACCGCCTGGTTTTCATCACTGCCGTCGCGGACTGTAGGAAGTTCCGTGGGCATAGTTGGAGTCGAGACGGTAATGCCGGTTGTCTTGTAAGTCGTTTCGGAGCCGTCTTCGGTGGTGGTAATAACGATGGTATTCGTGATCGTCACGGGTTTTGTAGAATAGCACTGATTAACGCCACAGGCCATACCGCTGTTGCAGCACCCATAACTCAGTGAAGATGGGCAGAGGTACTGGCTCGCCGGGCAGCCGTATGTATATGCTACGCCCGCCGGTGGGAAGCAATTACCGCCCGTACTGCACACATAACCGTCCGGACAACATCCCGCTATTATATGTAAGCCTTGATCCATAAAGAGTCTCGATAAAACCCACCTCCGAAGACGGCTTCGCATTGGTACCATCCAACCCTCGTCCCCTGGCATGTCACAGGGCCTTTCGTAACCGCAAAGCAGCTTTCCTTCGCGCAGTCGTAGCCTTCCGGGCAGCATCCACCGTCGAGACTGGACGCGCACAGCTTCTCGCCCGCGCCGCACTGTTCCTTATCTCGCCGGTTCAACACAGCGGGCGCTGTGATCTGTGCCTTCTTCTCGATCCGGTGAACTCCATCATGTCTCCTGTAGTCGGCCGCCTCAACACTGGTCGCCCAGAGGGCAGCTAGCAGCAAGGCGACACACGAGCGACACCCCCAGTTCCTCATCTCGTGCGCTCATGGAACTGAGGGGATGCGACGTCGATGAGAGAAATTTCGCGAAACCGTGTGGGACGCAGATCATGGACGAATTTGCCAGCCGGGTAATTTCAGCTCCTCAAATCGGGCTATTGTCGCAAGTGCTCAATAAAGAGGGCACTGGAGGGACGTGGGCTGGATCGATGGGTTTCGGCTCGCGACAACCACCACAAATCAAATGCGACACTTTCAATATTCACACAGAACAAATTAAAAATGATGAAAGAAGAGGAAAGGAGGGAAGAGTCAGATGTAGCGAGAGATTCCAAACCGTCAGCAATGGAGGCCTTAGAGGCTTATCCGTGGCCGGGGGGTCAAGGGATGCTACGCCACGGGGGAGCAGCAGAGGCTTCTGTCATCCCAGAACTCCGGCGTCTATAGGGCTGAGTGAAAAGTCCACCGAACCGTAGGCGCGGGTCGTTTTGGTTGGATAAACAGGTTACCCGAGCACCCAGCGCGGTCCTGAGACGTGAGAAATAATTCCTCTTCAGGTTACCGTCATGGGTCCAGCGTGGAGATTGATGAGGGCCCAGAGTGAGAATGGAACGGTGAGAGAACTGAAGATGACGAGACTAGAGGACGACAGCGAAGAGTAAGCGATGAGAAAGACACGCGGCGGCTCAGGTTCCTGCGGGGACAAGTCAAGCTGAAACAGAACCGACACCATCAATCGTGAGCCGCAAGAGCATCAGAGACAAGAGGCGCAGGCCATGCGGCACTACATCGCTGGATATTCGCTCGCAAATCGCATTCGCCCGGGATGTTGGTGTCGCAGCAGCAGAAGCACGTCTTGGATTCGTCAACGAGGCACCGCCCCAACCCTCCTCCCGTTGCTGCTCTATTCTCATCTCCGTCCTCCACTGCACGTCTACTTCCGCCATTGGCCGGCGGCATGAAGCTCGCAAGCTCTAGCGGTAGGCAGTGAGCAAAGAGGTGTCCTCGCTCCGGAAAGATGGTGCGCCTGGTGCATTGGCACTGCTACCGTGGCAGCCATTGAGAGGCCTTGTTGGTCTGCTTGTCAGACAAGGCCACGAATCAGAAGACCTATACGGGGCATACCCAGGTCGATAATCGACAACGAGGGCCTCATTCGACACCGAGTGCTGGGATTTGGGGGCCGAGAACCTCATGCGCAGAGACTAAGAGAGGAAGTGTGTTGCGAGGCGTTGCGTTGGTTCAAGGTTGCGATGAGGTGCGCATTTCTGCCGTGGTTTCTGCCGTGTCAGGTGACCACCTTCAAAGGCAGGTGAGTGCAATTCCATTGTGAGAGATAAATGAGCTTCTCCCCATAATAACGCAAAATGAGGATGAGATGCATACCTGCCACTCTATTAACCAGGCTCTTGCAAGACAGCAACATGGCTACATGATGCTTCTCGCGAGTTTTATTACATGCTCCACTCTGGCTCGCTTCTTGCTGACGATGCCCTCGTTTGTTTCAGAGGCTCTCCATCATCCTTACCTCTCTCTCCCCAACGAAACTTTGGGTCAAAGAAATACTCATGCACAGCCGATCTGCTTGGTGACACAGCTTCTCACAAGCTTCTCTCTGTGCACGATTTGGCACCTCGGGATGGCTTGGTAAGCTCCGAACCGACGCCGAGAACGTTCAACCACGGCGATTTATCCCAAAATAGCACAGCTAGCGTGTGGGTCCCGTCATCTGAGAATTTGGGCAAAATAGCTTCCACTGCAGAATTTAACAGAACCGAAAAAGACCTACTAAGGAGAGGCTAGGTGGGTGGTTTCTTTTTAAGTTCCTTCTAATGCGCCTGGTCGGTCTTTAGGTATTCGGACAGAAGAGAGTTTGATTTCAGGGGCATTGTATAAAGTGATCACTTGATCAGGCACTCGCTGAGCACTTTGTGTGCTTTTAGGGTGAAGGGAAAGGGGAACCCTTTACTATGTCACCACGTCCCAGGTCGGACTCTGCCGGCTGGTGGAGGCTGGTGCGTTGACGATCCGGGGGATGGCTTACCGGCCGAGGAAGGCAAAGGGACTTTGGGTTGACGCTTGGAGCCGATGAAACCACGCGCCGAGAAACTGCGGATCTCGTGAATTAATTAATGAGGGGCATTTCATCGCGTCGTCTTCCACAGGTCTCGAGTTGCTTCCTCCAACGTTTCTTCAAATTCAAGCTTGGAATAATGATTTCCCAGGTTTACCCAAGAGAACTCTCACCACGGTGAAACCTGATCGCCGATGTGTCGGTCAAGGTGAGGGCCCTAAAAAGGTTCCAGAAGCAAGTCGTCAAGGGTTTTCCTTGCGACAGGGGCTAAGGGGAATGGATGAGGTTGGCTTCTGATGAGATCATGAGATGAAGCCGCGGCTCATCAGACCAGATCGCGTCACATCACATCAACGCCCGCTGCTAATTGTGCTTGCGGGCGGTCGAATGCCCATGCTGAATCGCAAACACTCGTTCGAAATACCGCGTGAACGTGCAAGAGCCGGCTGGAGGCGCATCGTGAGCCTACCCGTCCACACACACTTGCCATGCTCCATTTCCTCGTGGCTGCATCGGGCATCGGGTCGGGGGCCAAGCATCGTGCCGCGGCCCTCGAGCTGTGGTTCGTGAATGCCTGGTCGGTCAATGTGACAACGGACAGGGTCCTCCAACCATTGTTGCATGGTGGTTAGTCAAAGTCAGTGACTCCTCACTCCCACCCGGACCAAGAAAAGATGGCACTCGGTAGGCAATGAGAACTTCGTCGGGCCATAGAGACGTAACTTAGAGTAGAATAAATAGAAGTATAAAGTAAATAAAAAATACTCTAAATTCTTTATATATGAGCCTAGTTTTATAATCACAAGTCTTATGATTTTGCAGATTAAATACCTACCTACTCGGGGAGAGGTGTGCCATTTTTTCTTGGATCACCACCTCCTACGTAGGTACTGTAGACTTCCACGGGGACCCTGAGCCAGTCTACCAGCGGCATTCTGGAGCTGTCCCGTCTCCAGATCGTCGCTTCGAGCCCGTGTTTCGTGTGATCGGCCGTCGCCGTCGCAATCACCTTCTTGGCATCGCCATCACTCCGCATTCTGGAGTCGGTTAACACTACAAAGAGCTGCTCGAGGCACTGAGACAATGTCTCACGGCTGTTGGGTCCAGAAGCGTCTTGACCCCCATTTTCTTTTTCCATCCTTCTACTGCAATGGCTTCTCGTCTGCATTCCACTTGTCGGTCAGCAGAGGGGGTCCACCCAGCATCGTCCATTGTCGCGAGGGCCGGCTGTAGTATTCCTTTTTGTTCCTGCGCAAGCGAAAGCATCAAACTTTGCCCCATCGCCACTCATCAAACCACAGGGGCGACGATCGCCCCTTTCCATCATTTCCCTAACCAGACGGGACGGTTCCCTTCATCTCAGCTGTCGATGATCTGGTCTCTTGTAGCATCAGAATCGGGATGGGTGCAGCCGAAAGGCAACCGGAACGCGGGGGAGGCAGCGGACGGCAGCGCCCATGTTTTAGATGGCTTGCGAATCGACCAGGTTTCCCTTTTGCCGCGCCTGTTAGGATGGATAGCCCATCACCATTTCAAACCCAAATAGGCTGGGCGCCGGCCGTGCAATGCTCGTTGACTCGAGGCACCATGCAACGTGCCGAGATGGCAGCTTCTTTACCCCGGATTTTCCAAGACGCTGGGGAAGGCAATGCCAGGGCCAGGTGTTTGTGATCCTTTTCGATACTGCAGGGACTTGGAAGATGCCTGAAGGACAGGTTCTACTTGGCAATTGATGTCCTTCTCTGCTAATTCTTAGGAATTTAACGTTTGAGCTCGGGAAGTCGGATTTCGGGTGGCGTTCGATGAGGGCCCAAAAGAGGATCCCATTGATGCAGCTGTCAATTCAGTGTTGGAGGAAAAGTCACCTGCTCGCGGGAGCGGGGGCGTGGGCGTACTGTGAGAGATGGGACAAACACTATGCTGACACGGTACTGTCCACGCAATCTCGGCTGTCTACACAGTCCCAATATCACAACCCCCCTGCTGCCACGAGGTTCCTCCAACTCTCCCCGGTCCACCCGTCGTCAACCAACCCCTGCAACGTCATGGTGCTCATCCCCCCAAACCTTCCCCCAATGTTGCCCCAGAGCTCCCCGTAACGTAAAATCTTTCAGGGGCTCCGGCTTGCTCCAGCTCCCAGGCCCTCTCCAGTTCTTCAGCGGACACCCGAGTCAACTGCAGCGCCCGTAACCCCGCAAGCTAACGGAGCTTCACTTGGCCCGACAGGGCAAATGCGTCCAGGGATCGGGCAGGGATGGCCCATGATTGCCCACGGTCACGATGGTGTGCAGAGATGGATGAGAACCGGACGGGACCCAAGCAAGCCAAGGTCCTTCTGTTGGTGTGCTTCTTGGGACCGAACCATGACGCCCCCGAGACGCGCGAGGCATCCATTTTTGGTTCCTTCCATCTTCTTTTCCTCCTTCTTTTTCTCCCGCTGCTTCCTTTTTCTCGAGGGCATCCGTCTCTCCGTGGCTCGACTCTCAAGACTCACTCAACTCAAACACCAAGACGAGGTTGGACTCGACATCGCCAAGATCTTCGCTCCGTCTCCCGTCTCCCGCCTCCCGCCTCCGCGCTCGCCCTCTCCACGATCCTCGGCTTCGTCTGGTTACTCCCGGACTTTATTTTCCCCCTCCTCCCTCCCCACACCCACGTAAATCAGTTATTCGATAACACCGCCATCGTCCGACCCTCGGCTTCCTTTCCTGTTCCAAGACAAATAAATCCCCCAACTGTCTTGTGCATGGGCGCCTGCAGCTTCTTGATCAGATCGCCTCTGGTCTTCTTGGACAAGACCATGCTTGATTGCCTCTGCTAGACGGCCGGATGGAAAACGCCTGATTGATTATCTGATCCTTTGATCGCCTCGCCACCAACAAATCTCCATCATGTTGCTGTACACCCGACTCGCACCGCCCAAGGTCCCCAAAAAGCGCTCGCGCGCAGGTACGTCAAAGCCCCTACAGCGCATTCTGTTGCACCGCATTCTCCATGTTATAAGCATAAAACGAACGTTGCTGACTTGTCATGGATGGTTCGTCGGCGCACAGGATGTAGTTATTGGTAAGTTCCATGATCCACCCCTGCAATTCAAAATCGTCTCACTAACATTGCCTTTTTGCAGCAAAGAAAAGGTGATTTCACCATTCAAGACGACCTTTTTGTGGCTGGTCTAACCTCTCTGCTACAGAAGAAGAAATGCGACGAAATTCGACCTGCCTGCGCGCGCTGCCAGGAACGCGGCCAGGAGTGCGTTTACGAACCCGTTCGCCCTCGACAGCGGCGCAAGCGTGACACCACCGCCGCTTTCTCTCCTTTCGACACCAACTCCTCCTCGGGTTCAGACCGAGCTCAGCCCTTGGATGGCGACGTTCCAATCCGACAATGGAAGGAGGACAGCCAGGATAAATCAGCCGACGAGGACTCGTTGGACGAGGAGGTTCCCATTGCGACGCAGTCACCCGTCTCCAGTGATCTCCCTCTCAAGGCCTCCCTCGTCAATCCCATGGACAGCCTCCTAGGTTGGAGCCCTGGAGACCTTCCAGTCGTGTCCCCGATTGACTCGATCGATTTCCAATTGCCTGTGTTTGACGACTCAGGCATTGCCGTTCAACACATTGAGAACAGCGAGGAGGAGGATGTCGAGGAGATAATCCGTCGCGAATCCATCATCAGCATTCCTACTACGACCTACGCTGCGACCTACTCCAATGCGTATGCGCCTCGAAGCCCCTCTCTAGCCCTCATTGCGCCTGTCCCAGCGCCGTCTCCACGATTCGAGTTTTGTTCTCCGGTATTCTCCGAGTTCTCCGACCGAACCAACAGGCGCGCCCTGGTAGACCACTTCTGCAATGTTCTGTCACATCTCATTGTTTTCCGGGAGGAGCGCGGGAATCCTTTCCAGCAGCTCGTTCTCCCGCTCTGCCAGGACAGCCAGGCCGTTACAAACGCCGTATTTGCTCTAGCAAGCGCTCACTTGGAATATCGGGGTGTCACCAATGACGAAAAGAGCGTTTATTTCCACAACAAGGCCATCCAAGGTCTTGCGCGGTTGATCCAAAAGGGAGCAGGAGTTAATCGAAATGAACTCTTGGCGGCCATCATGCTTCTGGTTTACTACGAAGTGGTGAGTAAAGTCTTGGCATCTTTGATCCGCTTACTAACAACGTCATAGTTGGTTCAGAAAGGCCGATCAAACATTGTAGATGGCCATCTCAAAGGTGCCATGACCATCATGAGCCACAATGAAACAGCCACTGATCCCACGGGCATCTTTTTGGAGCGAGTATGTGACTCTTTTGTGATCATGATGAATATGAATGAATTGCTAATATTTGGCAGGCATTCCGCTTTTATGATGTGATTGCGGCACTCTCGTTTGGCACTGCTCCCTTGGGTAGTGCTCCAGGAGCCAACTACCTTACACCATTCCCTCCTCTAGATTCAGGCGGTGATATGTCCCCTCTCAATAGTGTCGACACTCTCCTTGGAATGGCCACTTCCCTCTGGCCTATTATTCATCGCCTTTCGAACCTACTTGCTCTCAAGGATCAGCTCGACGCTGCTGTTACCAACGGGGAAGTGAGCAAGGTTGCGGTTCTTAGGACGGAATTTGAAATCTCAGCGTCAGCTATCGAATCCGCTCTGGAAGAATGGCATCCCGCATTGCCTGAAGGCTCAGTCCTCAGCCAAAACCCCGAGGAATTGACCCCAGAGCAAACAACAGAAAGGAGTCGACTACAGAGTATCCTCAGCAACGCTCTTTCTTACCGTCATTCTGCCTTTGTCTACCTTTACCGCACCATCTACAGCTATCCACGCAGCCACCCGCTCGTCCAACGCCACACCCACATTAGTCTCACTCATTGTGTGGGAACCGTCAGCAATACCGGCCCGATGAGTGCTCTTCTCTGGCCACTCTTTGTGGCAGCTTGTGAGGCTACCACACTTGCGGACCGCGACCTGGCACGCCAAACCTTCATCGCTATCAACCGTCGACAGGGTATGACAAATATTGAGCGTGCGTGGACGATTGCGCAGGAGGTATGGCGACGTGCAGACAAGGCCGAGATGATGCATCAGCAAGAGGAGGCGACAGCCATGGGCGTCAGGAGCGGCGGAGATCTATGGAGGAGAGTGAGCGCTGACATGGGGGTGACAATTGTTTTTGGATAGGCAAGCAGCGGGTCAGTGATACTTTTAAGGGTGGCGGACTGGTGATACCCATCCAGCGAATTCACAAGCTGGACACTTTGGAGTTGATGGAAACGGGCCGATACAGGTTTAAAAGGTATGAAATGATGGATATGGCGTTGGATATGTAGGGTCGAGGCTCTACCAATGAAGCAAATAGGAAGGCTATCTGATTTAGCTTGTATGTATGTACGTACGAACTCGCGGCGAGAAGTCCAGTCATGAAATACGCTGTCTTGCTTTGCACTATCATGACTCTTGGTGCTTGTCTGTGGATCTCGATCTCGGTCGCCACTGCAAGTCGAGGACAACTCTCCAGCAGGCGAGTGAGATTGAGCCAACAGCACTCCATAACATGACTGTGCATGATGATCTGCATGGGCAATGCATCTTGTCATTTATCTGGTCCCAGGCAGTTGGGTACAAGTAAGCTTGATACTTAATTGAAACATGAGCAGACCTTGACTTTGACTCGTAGGATGCTCATTATCGTTAGATAAAACTTGCTCTCATGGCTGACCTATCTATTCGTATGTGATTCATCGAGGTTGGGAGATGTGAAGCCACAGGAACTCGACATGCACAATGTGACTAACAAGATGACATGAAGGTGTGACAATTGGTTGTGCCCCCTCCCCGCAGACAACCTAATCTGAACTCAATGGCTGGGGGGCTCCGCTGTCTTTCGTCTGGACTCTGGAACCCCATTGTCTGAGCCATTCGGCCTCCTCGGGGTGGCTGCCGGATGGCGGGATGGGACAGGTGTCTAGCGCCGTGGGAGGAGCGCTGCCAATCGACGGCATCCGAGTTCCTGAACTAGGGAACCGAACCGAACTCTCCCCAACAACTTCATGTCACACTCGAAAGGGGAAGAGAAGAGAGGTGCGCTTACGGAGGCTCATCTCTAAGGGAGGGGAGGGGGTGTTCACCGTTTGTTTGTTTCTTTTTTTCTTAGCGGCCCTCGCGTGACCATGTGTTGAGGATCTGGGGCTAGCAAAGACTGCATGTTCTGCGCTCGGCCATCGAGAACGCCCCGAGAGAAACGAGGTGCAGCACACGTCTCTCGACAGCCTCGTCCGGGTAATGGAATCCATGCAGACATGAATTGGACAGACATTATTGGACGCGATCAAGACCCCCTCGCGAGAGAAGGAGCTTCGGGCTTGCATCTTCGTGGTACGGCATGCAGCGAAGCCATCGTGGGTGTGTGTCTGGGGGTGAGGTGGTAGTGCAGGTCGGATGGTCACTTGATGTCGGGGGTGAAGGAGTGCGCGGGTCGTTATAGGAGGGAGGGCCCAGACGGGAAAAGCAAAGGCAGGCCAAAGTGTGGAGGAGGGGAAATCGGCGCCGGCGAAAGGAGGAGAGAGGAGGAATCAAGGCTAAATGTTGCCACTGAGGTGCCCTCTACCGACATAATTACCCAGGTAGGCAAGTTGATCGAGTTGTGATTTGTGCTGCCTTGTTTTGTCAGCTTTGTTACTGTTGGTTGCAACAATACACGATCATGTCCTTCTTTCTGCCCTGACTGGCAATGCTCTTTCAAACTCTCCCTTCTATCTGTCTTGTTGTTGGGGCATAGAACGAGGCTGTCTCTGTGTAATCGAAGGAAGGTGCGTTGCGTATGTACTTGATCACTTGAGCTTCAGTTCCTTCCTCCTCTCCACCCTAGCACTCTACCCCACCCGCCTAAGGCAACGCCGTCTCCGGCCTCTCTCTCCACCATACATTCTTCCATCAAAGTCATCTCCAACCACTCTGCCATATTTTTTTCTATAATCTACCAAGCTTCGTCCTCTTTCTCTCTCGTACAAGCAAGTGTGTCTTGTCTGAACCCATATCCATCCATCTCCACATTCCTTCTCCAACGACTCATCTTTCCCGTGTCTCGGATGTCGTGTCTCTGAGATTCTTGGCCACAAACTTCTTGTCCTAGTTCTCATTCGCGTCACCTGTCTATATCTTTGGCCTCCTTCATGTCCTTGGTTGATTCAACGCGCCCAACCCCGGATATGCTGCTGGGCTACTGTCGCGCCCTCGTCTACCTCTAACACTCTTGTTCAACGGCCAACTACAAGAAAGACACCACATTGACCATCACTTCAGAAAGCAAACTCAACAGCCAGCAACACAGCGTCTTCTCGCATCCCTTGCATCTCATCTCTTGGGTTGCATTGACAGACGTTGCTGAGCCACAACCTGCAACAGGCCTGGAAACTTGCCGACCCCGCTGGTCAGCTTCCTTTCCTGCTTGTCACTCGTCACACGTTGTCCGCCTGTGCTCCGTTGCTCCATCTTGCGCCGGGCCCGTCGACATCCACTCCAACATCCGCATCCGCGCCCGTCTCCGCACCCTTAGAGAAGAACCACCATGTCCTAGCCATGAGCAACTTGAATACATCGGACTCGGTTCCGCCGCCGCCGCGTCCGATCCGGTTCGTTCACAACCAAGGCCAACCGCCTTCCAAGCGTCGCCGGATCAATGCAGCGTACGTCGTTCCCCTGTCCCCTATACTTGCCTCGTCTCCCGATCTTCCCGCTGCCTATCTGTCGCGTCACTATTGGTGCTTGTTTGGTCGCCTTGTTATCGTCTTGCTATCTCACCCCTGGACTAGACGACTGAAGCCTTGTCAACTTGTTGCTGACTCCGACGCGAATCAGGTGTTTGACCTGCCGAAAACGAAAGACGAGATGCGCCGGCGAAAGACCCTTCTGCTCTACTTGCACCAAGAATCACCACCGATGTCTGGGTTATCCTGAGGAAATTAAAAAGGAGGATGGCGAAAAGCAGACACCTGCATCGAAACCCGACCATGAACGCGACAACCATGAACCTCACGATCACCACGAGGACGAAGATGAGATCGAAAAGCCCAACCTCCACGTCCAGCGCACTCCCGACGCTTCTGTTCCGCAAACAATCCCCCAAACAACCTCCGAGGTTACTCTGCCCCCCGCGAAACCCATAGTTGAAACTCCTCATGACGACGATGTACCGAGTTTACGTCCACACCATGGCCACCCTCTATCCCTGGCCGCTGACCTTCCACTTTCTCCCACTACGGTCCGTCGCTCCGAGAGTCACCGTGTCCCGTACTTCCGCTACTTTGGTCCGACCGCTATTGTTCCTGGCTTCAAACAAATGGTTGTGTCGGTCCGCGATCGCCGCCGATCTACCGCTGGCTCGATGGCTGGAACGTCACCCGTGTCAACGCATAGTGGCGCATTAGGAAGCAGTTCTGCTGCGGACAGCGAAGTCATTGGCGATGATTTACCAACCTACGACCCCAACGACGCGGCTCCCGTTCATCCGTTGATCATCAATCTCGTCAAGACCTTCTTTCTCCAGATGGGTTCCAGTTATCCGTTCCTCAAACAGGCGAGGTTCTTGCGCATGGTCAAGGAAAAGAGAGTTGAGCCTATACTGGTTGATTCTATATGCGGCCTGGCTGCAAGGTTCTCGGATGCTCCAGCCCTCACAAATGGAAACGACAAGATGCCGCGGACGGAACGTGGCGCGGTATTTGCGCAGAGAGCCAGGCAAGCCACTGTTGACACTTTTCCATGCCCGACTGTGGGAGCTGTACAGGCCTGTCTTCTCATGGCATATGAAGGTTTTGGGGCAAGCCAAGACAGCGCTCTTTGGATGTATCTTGGTCTTGCCATCCGCATGGCTGTCGATTTGGGCCTGCAAAAAGAGGTTGGAGTTCAGTATCAGGGTGAAAAAGACCCTCTGTATGCCCTTCACTGGAGCCGTCAGTCAGGTGAAGAGGAAAGTCCCCAGGCAAAGGCGGAGGGATCAAGCCCACCTAATCCTGAGGAGCAAAAGGAGGTTGTCCAGGAACGGATGGATACATTCTGGGCCGTCTTCATTCTTGATCGCGTCATTTCTTCAGGGACAGGCCGGCCTGTAACGTTTCGTGATGACGATCTTGAACTCTCATTTCCTGAGCCCTCAATTGATCCGGTCACTCACTGGCCAGCACCTTACCCCATCTTCCTCCAGATTATCCACCTCTATGGGCGCGTCTGTGACGTGCTCAACAAGATCCGCAATGCGCAGGATCTTAACAAGGAGACATGGGATAGGCTTGGCGAAATGGAGCATGAGTTGACCAAACTCTACAAAGGTTGGGACTGGAGGTTGCAGTTCAACGTGAGCAACTTCAAGGCATACCTCGGCATGGGCCAGGGAACCACATTCATCCTGCTGCACTTTTGGTTTCATGCGTTATTCATCATTCTTCATCAACCTACTCTCCTCACACCCTTTGCTGAGCTTCGCAGCGAGCTGCAACTTTTGCCGGACAGCCGCGAGCTGAGCATGAGCAGCGCAAAGACGATTTGCGATATCTTGTCTTTTGCGGACCTGATTGATCCGAAGAGCTTTATCGGGAACCCCTTCACCAGCCAGCCGATCTACATTGCTGCGTGCGCGTTCCTTATGGAGTCGAGCGCAAATGCCTCCGAGTCTCCATCTCGAGCGAGCTCGCCTCCGGGCTCAAAGCGATTGGATGTACCACAGTTGCCTGGTAGCAAGAGCCGAGACGCGAAGCCGTCGAGGCATTCTCTTCTGGCTTCAGCGGCCAACCAGAATTATCAAAAGTGCTATAACTCGCTGCAGCAGGTGCAGATGTACTGGGGTGGTGTCACATACATTCTCACAGCTTTGGACCAAAAGGCCAAGGGGATCTGGGACTGTGAGACATATACGACTGAAGAATACGAGAGCACCAAGTTGCCTCGCAGGGGCAGCAGCGCCGCTCTAAGCAACCCATTCCCAAGGTTCGAGAACCAGGCTTCACCAAAGATGTCTGGGCCACCCATAGCGTGGAGCCTGGCAGGAACAGCCAACTCCCCCAACTCGAGCCTCACCCTGATGTATCAGAATATCGATTCAGCTGCCATGTCGAGCGTGCAACCAATGCAAGCGATGAAGGCGCCCAGCACTCCTCCAGGGAACATGGTCTATGACCCTATCCGCCAGAGCCTGCCAGACTCAACAAGTTTGCTGGCACCGGCTTATCCTCAACCCAACATCTCCGCGATGAGACAGACTTCTCGGCCGTCAGTGCCCCGACGACATTCAAATATGTCAGCAAAAAGCGGGCAAAGTCGACCGACTGTCAAGTTTGACGGGTTGCCCGACGGCGACGGGACAGAGCTTTACGCAGGCCCAAAGTTCACACCTTCGAGCCAACAATCGAATGGTTTCGATACATACAGTGTCTCTCCACCAGCCGCCATGAGGGAGAATGGGGGAGTGAACGTGGCCACAACGCTCTCAGGAACAAACAATATGGCAAATGGCACGACCAACATGTACTTTGGCCAAGGCAGCTTTCCCTACCAAATGCCTTGGGCTGCTCCAATGGGCAACATGGATGCCATCACGTTTGACAGTCAGGACATTGATATCGGTGCTTTGGGGTTGCAGCAACCAGAGCTGATGGCTCCATGGATGGGTTATGTTCCTGAGGGTGTGCTAGGATTTTTTGAGCCCCCTGATATGAACCAGGGCAATCAATGATGAGGGCAATGCATGACACGATGTTCTTTGCGAGGCGCACATGGGGCCCAGGTAACGGCGTTTGTGATGGTTATGACAAAAACGACTGCTACGACGTTTAGAGATATCCCGAGTTTGAGCTTAGTACAGGGTATACACAGAGCATGCATGCATGGGGACTTTGCTCGCGGCGTCTGTATCTATATATGAGGTTTTCCTTGGGGTTTTCTCAAGGGCCATGTCTGCAATAGGGTACCGGATTGGACATGGAGTAGCTTGGAGCTTGGGTATGACAGGTTGTAGAAAAGGACGAGCCATCACAAATCATGAAGTCACGACCTGCGTTCTTGAGACGGCGTTATTACGTATGAAATTGGGGTAATTAAGCTTGCTGATCAACAGATCTAATTTATTCTCGTTCCTTGTCAAAGGCCGAGTTGCTGGCGGTATGTTCAAGCCGTAACCATGTTCTAAAGTCTCGGGCGAACAATTCCATAGTTATATGGCGATCAAGGAGTTAAGACACCGGTGTCATGACATGGCCTTTGAGTTGACAATCCTTTTAAGTTTCCTCTTCCGTAAGGAACATGACCACCTCATTGAGATTCTTTCCAGTGCCTCGCCAAGGACAACGGGATAATGAAGCACTCAGTGCCACCTGTATCCCTGGAGGTGTTCATTATCTATTACCCGCACTGGTTGCGGTTCCATGAGGTATACAAACTGTCCAGATATACCCATCCACACAGATTCATCCAAGACGCCTATCGGCTTGATCAGAAGAGAGCCGGCCCGCCCTCAGCCGAACTGAGAATCCAGGGTAACCTGGTGGATGCCCAAAGGATCAAGGCGCTGGTTCAGACCATGCGCTCTAAGACTCCTTCCTTCAGCCCCGGTTTGGGCATTCCGACCATTCAGGTCGAGAGGGCGGTAAGATAATAGGAAGGCAGACCAATGGTCCTGATGCCATTCAAGAGGCAGACCGAGTTCAAGTCATCACCTGGCATCTCTCCTGCAGGTACCCGGCGTGGCCAGATCATGGCGGATCCAGGCTAAGAGGCTGGCAGCAGGGTGAGCAAAAGATACCTAGAGAAGGCGATGTGGAAGACCCCCTCGATAGACACTCACAAAGAAGAGTCGCGGCAGAGGCCAGCCGGTACCGCGTGAGAGAAGGAGCCCTGTTGAGAAATACTGGCGAAGGCATTTGGGCGCAATGCCTGTCCCGAGGGGAAGTTGAGTCCAAATGGCCCACGAGTTGGCGAAGTAGGTTGTGCCCGGACGTGACATCTCATGATTTCCTAGGAGATTTATCGATTTCATGTAGGATAAGTCTCCCACGTAGTTTTTCCAGTCTGTCCTGTTTCCGTAGTCGAACTGGAGATCCCATTCTGCCCAGAGTTTGCCTGCGGTGATGTAGTTTGCCCGGTTCTCCTTCATGGTCGAGCCGCCGTCGGCCAGTTTGGCTAGAACACTGAACTTCACGTACGGACGTGTCATGTTCGAGGGTGCGTTCTCGATGTATGGGTCTCGTGGGAAGCGTCCTTAGGTTGAATCCATCATTTCATCTTTAGTTGCCAGCCCTGCACGACCCGTCTGTTCACCCGATCCCTGCCCTGTTGGGGGCGTCCTGTGTGAGGGCACCATGGCCGATCCTGGGGGAGGAGGCACTGGTCCTCCTAAAGAACCGTCGCTCACCGGAGCCTTTGACACCTCACGACAATAGGCTGGGAAGGGAAGGGTTCATCAAACGATGAAAGAGCGCCTCGAACACCGCAACGAGGGCAGCTTTGGCAGGACCGTCCGGCCATCCGTTCGAGCAGTAGAGGGGGTAGTATTTCAGCAACGTCCTAGAAAAGAATCCTCCTCAAAGAGTTTGATATTACCATGCCCACAAGATAGGTTCAAGTATTCAAATACCATTATCCATAAATTCATAGGAGATGAATCTAGGCCTTCTACATATACCTTTTATGACAACACTGGTGGCCAAATAATCATGTCCATGAAGTTGTGATTATGGTCATCTACCAGTTCTATGTGTGGACGGCCGCCATATGTCCCTGCTGAGTCTCCCACAATTCCGATATTTCATAAACAAAAATCAGCCTACAGCGCCCCTATGAACGAACAGGTCGCCCTTTTTGGTTGGCCCGGGCCCTCCATGAGCACCCATATCTAGACCTGTCGCCAGTATCGCCTGTCAGAACTTGTCTAGGGCAATCCGCCACCAAAATACATCGCGATCTGGACGAAAGCACGAAAGTCTCGTTGCTTCTGTGGGTGCCTTGGATGCCGTCTCACGAGAACCGACGCGCAGACAGCGCTCTAGTTATCAATAAATTGGTTCGGCATGATGATTCGACATCCAGAGATGAACGGCCTGAACACCAGCCAGTGGCTCCATCAGAGCTATCCCATCTGTAAGATGTAGTCTGCCCTGGAGACAGATTATCAAGGGTGCTTATGATGGCGCCTGGGACCTGAGCGATTCGGAACCCGAATAACATCGAGTGCTCCTCCAACAGTGAGCCCGGGTATTCCTCGAGGCACCATCCTTCCACTTCGCAAATATCAATTAGAAGCCAACTGAATTCATTAGTACGGAGGAAATGCTCTGGCTTGATCTAGTAGTAGATCCTCCCCCCAAGGGGATAGGTGGCCGAACAAGTCTGTGGTCATCATGAAGTGGTCAGGAACAACCTCAAAAAAAGGGGGGGTTCCCATCTCACCAGAGCCAACACAATGGCGCCCATGAGCGATCAGCCCCAAAAGGCCACACGGACGAGCCGTCGGGCCATGATCTGTGCCAGTACTTTCAACTCCCTGGCCGGTCGTGGATCTAACCGGGGCGGTAGCTGAGAGGTCCATCCGGTGAGGACGGCGAGGATATCAGAATCTCGTTCTTAGCTGGTGGCTACATCTGGGATTACCCACCTCCCACTTATACAGGCAACATCGCATGGCCAAGGAGATGTTCGACCAAGATAGTCCGATTGTCCGGATGTCGTTCAGGAGGCACAGGGCAGACCACAGAGAGCCTCGCCGTAATGCTCCCAGAGGGAATTCCTACCATCCCACGAATAGATCTTTAGCCAGGGCAGAACCGTTTGAAGCTAATACTCCTGAATGGTAGGGAGGGCTCCAACGACCACAGCAAGAGCAACCAACCACGCCGTCCCGAGGGGCTTGGTGGCTCTGAGCCTGGCCGCGATGTTGTTTTGTTCGCTTTCCGCAAGGAGAAAGGGTCAAAGTTGCAAGGTTTGCGCGTATAATTTCGTTACCCAGCATGATATTCAAGGGTATATTCATAATCAGCTACAAGTAATACAATACGTCAAGAACCATGATCTGTTTACTGAATTCCAGTGCGTTGTCTTTGATATAGTAGCCAGCCGTCATCTAGATATATATCCAACAGAACCAAATCAACATGCAGTCCCAAAGTTGACATCCTCTACGGGAACAACTCTTCTCCTCCAACCAAACGACGGGCCACAAACGTCCTCGCCAACCCTCTACATAGAAGGAACAACGGCCTACGCGAATTCCGTGACCGTTCGGACATACTTTTGTCGTGCTTGTTCCTCGACTCGTTAGGACACTGAGAAGAGGACCACGCGACTATGCCCCCTGTCTCTGCGAGGTTCTTTCTTTCTTGCAACTCTCCGCAGTCGACCCTGCTTCTTCTTCTTCTTCTTCTTCTTCGAACCGACCTTTCTTCCGGGGCATGATGTGCATCTCAAGTCATGGATGCTGAAGGCGTCCTGATTGCTCACCCACTTCAGCCCGACCATCATCAAGGTGAGGTTTCTTTTATCCTTGGCACTTTTAAAATGTTTCTTAGGCATTCCTAGGTAAAGTTCTATTCCTAAAAGCCATAGTAGTCGCTACGGTTCGGGAGGAATTCAATAAGTTGGCAGGACGCAACTCAGGCATGTCTAGGGTAACTCTATTGAACGGCCTATCATCTCCTTTATACCAGTCAAAAGCAACAGCATATGCCCTAATTAAAATGTCCATTTATTCGCAAGACCAAAAAACATAAATTCTAGCGGTATATTTGAACGGCCCTCTTGGACTCTCATTGCGTACCTACCAAGTTCAGGGGGCAATCTCCGAGATCTCTCATCAGTTCCTAGAGCATGAATCCTTGGCTAAACACCCGACCACACTCCTTCAACCAAGCTATTCAAAACCCCCTAATTAATACTGTGCTCCTCCAATGGTCATCACGGTTCAATCTCATTCACGTTGAGATCATCCAAACTTGAGCCAAAGGTTAGGTTGATACAACTACGAGGCATCTATTCAATTCCCAAACCCTCCATTCATTCATCCCTCACCTCTGATCGCTACACGAGACCAAAAATTCGCCATGCAAACAAAAAAAAAAAATCAACAAAAAATCCGAATCCTTTTCATTTTTTTTTTTTTTTTTTGGTATCTGTTTCCCCCTTTTTCCCTTTACCGTCTGAGAACGTTGTTACCCATCTGTCTCGCGTGCTGCGCCATGACAGCATCAGCAATCACAAGAGCAGCCATTCCCTCGACGATGGGGACAGCACGCGGCACGACGCAAGGGTCGTGTCGACCCTTGGCGAAAAGGACGCCCTCGCCTGTGGCATCGTAGCGGGCAGTGGTCTGGTCCTGGCTGATGGTGGCAGGAGGCTTGAAGCCGACCTTGAAGAAGATGGGCATGCCGTTGCTGATGCCGCCCTGGATACCACCAGAGTGGTTCGTCTTGGTCTGAAGCTTGGACTTGGGAATACCCGTTTTCTCAGCGGCAACGTCGAGAGCAGGCGCGGGCACGAAAGGATCGTTGTGCTTGCTACCCGTCATCTCAGCGCCCAAGAATCCCGAGCCAAACTCAAAGGCCTTGACAGCGGGGATAGACAGCATGGCATGCGCCAAAACAGCCTGAAGCTTGTCGAAGCAAGGCTCTCCCAGTCCAGAGGGCGCATTGCGGATGACACAGGTAACAGTGCCACCGGTGCTGTCGTGCTGGTCTCGCAGCTCGGCGATGCGCGCCTCCATGGCCCGGCCGGCGGCGTCGTCGGGGCATCGCACAGGGAGGTTCTCGTCCACCTCTGCGCGGGTGATTGTCTCTGCGAGGCTCAGGAAGGCAGGGTCGGCGCTCATGGCGTCCGTGTCGCCAAAGAGCTTGATGTTGCCGACCGACGTGACGAAGGCAACAATCTCAATACCGTACGCCTCGCGGAGCCACTTCTCAGCGACAGCTCCAGCAGCGACTCGGGCGATGGTCTCACGGGCGGAGCTGCGTCCACCGCCAGAAGAAGCCTTGACGCCATACTTCTCCAGGTAGGTCCAGTCGGCGTGGCTGGGTCGGGGGTAGAGGTCGATGGTCTTGTCACCGTAGTCCTTAGGCCGCTGGTCCTCGTTGGGGACGGTCAGCAGGATCGGAGTACCAAGAGTGACTCCATTCTCAGTGCCCGAGTGGATGGTGACGCGGTCCTTTTCGTTGCGGGGTGTCGTGATGGCCGACTGGCCCGGGCGACGGCGGTTGAGCTGGGGCTGGATGTCGGCCTCGGTGAGGGCAACGTTGGGAGGGCAGTTGTCGATGATGCACGACACCGAATTGCCGTGGGATTCGCCCGCGCTGGAGTTGATCAATCGGTCAGTCAATCGTTCATTCGTGAAGCTATCAGGTAGTATACGAAATAAACGGTACTCTCTACTAAGAGATACCCACAAAAGTCTAGAGGGGGACAAAAAACATCGAACACCCAGCTATAACCCTATAGTTAGGCTAGGCTCGATTTTTTTCGTCATTGGCCAGAGAGTCTCGTTTATTTCGTGCACCGCCTGGCTATATTCATTCATCAGCGGGGAAAGCAAAAGAACCTACGTGGTCACGCGGAAAAAGTGTCCAAAGCTCGACATGATTAGTGTAACGTGGTGATAAGAACTTTTTGGTGTTTTGGCACAAAAAAGGGAGGGTGAGAAAAAAAAGTATGCTCAGGAAGGAAATGGCGGCCGTTGAGAGTTTCTTTGAGGCACCAAATCCGATCTCGGGAGGAATTTTTACTCTCGACAGAGGGAAGCAAGCGCGGGGGAGGGGGAGGGGCAGGAGCAGCTCAATTGGCCCCGTCAATTAGAGATTCTCAAATGTAATCAATTGAGACTCGATTAATTAATCAAATCAATCAAAATTGCCTCAATTAATTTACATTCTTCTTTATATACCCTCATCTCCCTAGAAACCGACATCGGTTCATGTTGTGTGACTCAACCAACCTGGATAATTCCTCTTCCCTTACAGTTTACAGGGGACCCTCAACAGGCGTCATGGAATACGAGACAAAGAGCACAGCATACAAGCAATACAAGAAAGAGAGCTGACGAGTCTGGCTCTCAACGATGATTTTAACCTTTGATCAGGACACCTACGCTCCTCTATACTAGGTTCCAGTGGAGGTTCCCAACTGTTATCTTTACAATCGGCTTGGTCCAGGTTAATCATGTGGGGTTCTAGCCCCTGGAGGAGTTTCCCGCTGCAAGGCTGACGACGTTGCACTTCAATTTTTTCCCATTCTCGCTCATTGGATAGCCTCAACAACAACTCATCATCCCGCCAACCAAACGCCTCTTGCCGTTAACCTTGTCATGGGTAAATGATTTAAGAAAAAAATATAGACTTTGACACTAAGCCATTGAGATTGAGCTGACGGAAAATGTTGTCTTTTACCCGTTCATCAGCTCCTCGCCAGCTATCACGGAATATCCTCTCATCTGTATCAAGACGCCAATTCACAGATGCAGCCTCTCACCCCTCAAACAAGATCCAAGTCTATACCTCAAAGTCTAGAGATCCCTTCCTCAACCTCTCGGTAGAGCACCATCTCCTGCAAAACACTCCCCCGGACTCCACCATCCTCATCCTCTACACCAATGACCCCTGCATCGTCTTTGGCCGTAACCAGAACCCGTGGACAGAAGTCAACCTCCCCCGACTCGCTCAGCTCCGTAACCGCCCAGAGAGTGTAGGTTGGACGGCCGGTCCTGTGCAGCTGGTGCGTCGTCGCTCAGGAGGCGGCACCGTTTTCCACGATGAGGGAAATGTCAACTTCAGCGTCATTTGTCCGCCAGCTGTCTTTGACCGCAACAAGCACGCCGAGATGGTTGTCCGCGCGCTCTCCTCTCTTGGAAGACCAAACACGCGGGTCAACGAGAGGCACGACATTGTCATGGACGTCGCCGACGATCCCATCGGCACCTACAAGATATCCGGGTCAGCATACAAACTCACCCGTCTTCGCTCTCTTCACCACGGCACCTGTCTCCTCCGCAGCCCGAACCTCGCCAACATCTCAGGCATGCTTCG
Organism: Fusarium solani; assembly: GCF_023522795.1. Classification (NCBI taxonomy): domain Eukaryota; kingdom Fungi; phylum Ascomycota; class Sordariomycetes; order Hypocreales; family Nectriaceae; genus Fusarium; species Fusarium solani. The sequence continues at coordinate 467,882 of NW_027072157.1, forward strand.
CTCACCAGGAGAGCCATTTATCAAGGGCCGCGGTGTAGACAGTGTCCGCAGTCCCGTCAAGAACGTCGACGTTGAAAACGCCCCCTTCGAGGCTGCCGTCGTCGAGCAGTTTTCCCGCATGTATGGCGACTTCCACATTCAAGATGTCATCGACGACAAGTTCCTCGAGATCGAAAACATCCGCAAGGGCTACGAGGAGCTCCAGTCTCGCAGCTGGATATACGGTCAGACACCGAGATTTACATTCTCCACCTTCTCATACCCCGAGGATCCTCGCCCGAGACCACAACTTCCCTTTGATGTGAGCACACCACCAGAAGAACATGTCTTGGAGATAAGCTAACACAGTCAAACCAGCTGAAACTTCGCTTTGAAGCCAGACATGGCCTTGTCGAGAAATTCGCTGTAGAGGGTGCATCATTCCCTCCAACAGACGTCGACATGTCAGCGCTCGTAGCGAGCTCCATCTACCATGTCCCAACCTGGACCGACCAACTTGCCCAGGCTGGCATGGCTGAGGGTGACGCCGCAAAGATCGGATCATGGATGGACGACGTTCTCGGCACAGAGTTTACGAAGCCTGCGCAATAATGTCGCCGCCTCCATCAGGCTGCGACGTGATACGAGGTCAGAGAGAGGCATCCATCTACTACACGCGCAATCACACTCGCCTCTCACTCACACCCCTTCGTGCCAGACATTCCGGTGTCGTCCTTGGTCGCCGTGTTTCACTCAGCCCAGCCAAGTCCAGCCCCGTCCGAAGAGACCCGGTGACTGCCTAGACTGTCCACCAACAAGAACATGTGAACTAGCACACACTCTTACCACGGGAATCCCCACACACATTCATCCATTTGCCTCACGGCAGGGCAAGGCTGGCTGAGCCTCGCGCGCGTCGTCGCGTTCCAGCACGACCCGACGCGTCGACACCTCTAGATGGCGAGATATATCTCGTTCTGGGTGGCTCAAGGAATGGGCACGGCACCCTTTCGCGCGAGTGCCGGGTGAGATAGGGGGCATCACATGGCTTGTCAGCCGACCTGCTGCTGGCGTCCCTCACACATCCCCAAAATGTCCAGCCCCTTTGATTGCCTTTGATACCACACCTCTCATCGCCCCGCTCCGCGATGGCCTCTCCCTTTCCTTGCTTCAAATCTGGCGCACTGTCTGGATGGTGCAACATGACTGGTCCGGCAACCGGGAATATCAAGGTGTGGCTGTTGAGCCAAGAGGTGTGCCCACGGTGAGGAGAGTATTGTAAGACATTGGGAGCGGAGATATTCAGCATCCATCGCATCCATCCAACAACCGCAAGCAGAAGCTACCTCGCTCAGGACAGGGGCTCGCAAGTCAAGGAAAAAGCGAGACACCAGAACAGAGATCAACATTAGCTTATCCTTCCCAAAGGCAGCTACGAAGATACAATAAGAATAATAAGGTAATAAATAAAGAATTAGATCTTCTTTGCCGCTCTGGTGTCTCGTTGATTTCTTGGCCTACGCGAGGGGCTACAGGGTCCAGGAGGTTGCAGCATTGCCATCCTCCAATATCTGGATTGTGAAAAGGCCAACCGAGGGGTTTTCTCGAGATGGAGTGTCGGGGGATGCAAGCCCCGAGACATGCGTCGTCGATCCCTTTGCAACCATGGTCGGTCATCAAGTTCCCATGCTGATCAGGGCCCGGGAGTCAAAAAGAGGGAGGGCGGTGCAGAATGGTCCCCGGCTTGAAGTTCGAAAACAGGTAGACGGAACCAAAATCCCCGACGCGGGCGCTAGATGGCGGCCAGAGCCGAATTAATACAGACTCCGTCGGATTGGAACAGGACCTGGGCTGGTGTAAGTCAATGTAAGCAATGATGGCTTGAATACTACCCTGAGACAGAAAGGGTTGGCTGCTGATAGCAGAACTCACTCATCACCCTCGTCCTGCTCACCCCGTCCCGTCTTACCGTGGCACCCATCCATCCATTCAAGGCCGCTCTGAGCATCCGCAACTCATCCGCCATTCCCGAAACTCTTGGCCGATCCGATAGTTGATCCAGGGTAGGCAATAGTCCTTGGTGAAAAGACATCATCCTGACGTGGGACCAAGACAAACCCTTCCCCTCTCCACACCACCAACACGAACGGGTCAAAATTGCCCATGCCCATCCCATCCTTGGAACTCTCGGTCCCCATCTGTGATCCGCAAGGCGGGCATGACGTGCATGAGTCTACCCCAGGGCCCAACAACAAATGAAATTCCCTCGTCAGTCAATGTCCTTTGCAGCAACAGCCTACCTTCACCGCTGTGGCGCTCCCTCTTTGTCACCTTGACTCTCTAGTGCAGCCTGTTCGGGACGGGTCATTCGAAGAAAAGGGCAGGACCCTTTGTTGCAAGTCAAGTCAAGTCGTGATTCTGAGTGCTGACCCAGGCTCGGCTTCAACGGAGGCTGGTTGACTTTGCCAAACACGGATCCAAGAACTCAACCTCCAGCTGAGTCCGTTTGACTGTTATAGTAAGTGATTAACTGGTGGGTGATGCAGTCACAAGCGCTTGACATGCCGGTCCTCGTTCTCCGCATTGCAAGTTGGGTCCATCTTCCGCAAGAAGCCGTGAAACATTTCTTTGCTTTTTCCACAGGAACGCTGTTCCCCATCTGGTAACCTCTCACACCTCCTGAGCCTGGTGGTTCCCGGGATTATCGAGGATATGATGAATCATGACAGTAGAGAGTGGCATTCACCATGCCATGATGAACGATATTAAAGTTGCCAACGGTTGAATGACTCAGTTCAAGGGGCGTTGCAGGAGTGCCATGGCTCTCCATATTCGTCAAACGAGTACGGCTGGCGTACCCATCCTGTTGGTTCAGCCGTACGCAAAACTTGCGCTCATGCAGTGTAGCTTGCCATGATTGGACGAGGCATCGATATTCCGCAAGCCAGCCAAGGGACGCCCCCAATCTCAAACCGCCAATACAGGACCTCGCCTCGCGAGCACAGTATTGCACTCAACTCAATATCGCGAGACCTCGAAACCTTTTCTTTTCCTTCCCGCCAGTGGCGGCAGCTCCTGGTGTCAATCCAAAGTGGCATGATGGTTCCCGTCTCTGCATCCACGTTGAAAAGAACCGGCGTCGAGTCTAATCTTTGGCGCCTGATTATGGAACACCACCTCCGGGCTGTAGTGGCTCCCGGTGGCCTAGTTACGGCACTGCTGCATCTCGAGATCCATTTGCAGCTGCCCAGATTCTGGGGGAGGGGAAGTTCGGCGATCAAGTTGGACCTGAGAGCAGGGGTTGAGCTCGCATCCAGGTGTAGGCGCAGATGTGTGTCGACATCGGTCCTGGGAACAGTACGGTACTTTGCATCAAAGTCTCTCCCACAGTGTATTGCAACAGACCTGATCGTGTCGGAACTCCGCGGCCTTTGGCCTCTATCTCCTGAGCGGCACAGTCATCGCCCCTAGGGCTGCCATCTTGACAAATATCAAACAGGGATTGCGGCAAAAGTGTCAGCAAGGCATGGCCGAAATCAGGACTTCCAGCTGCTCTTACGCCGTCATCACCGTCAAGGTCCCGGTCGCAGGGCGTCTTCATTGTCTGTCGCCCCCTAACAAGGCAAGGCAAACAAAGGCCTCGACCCTTCGCTGAGCGCGAGCACTTGTGACGAATCATATTCTACGCCACCTGAGCGGCAGAGAGATGAAGTAAAATGCAACGGGTCTGGCTGAGCTGTGTTACAGCAGATTGCCGTTTCCAGAGCGAGCAACATGCGATCCGGCAACTGTTGGGAGCCTCGTATCCAATGAGGTCGCCGAGCATGAGCGCAGCTGGTCCGAAATAGTCGAAGCTCAACGCCCTGATGCTGCCTCTTGCATGTCGGCTGGGTTGTACCATTCTTTGTGAGACGGCCGTTGACGCTGACGAAACGGGCGCCGCTTGTAAGATTGCCGAGCAAGTCAGTGAGGCTTGTCAGATGCAACTACATGAACGCCCTGAATTGGAAATCTGGGAATCCGTTTCCGAGATAAGCATCAAGAGAAGGAAAGCGCATCTTTGCGTTTCGGCCAAATACTTTGACTGACCCAACGTTCAACTCTCCTTGCGCCGCAGTTAGTTGTCAGCCCACATGAGCGGCAACCACGGATGTTTCTGTTCTGGTGTACTGTACTTTTGCCGTCCTCAATGTGACACACCTTGAATCTAAGGAATCATGACGAAACGGATGCAACTGTGTGCTGGAATGGAGAAGAAATGCCATACCGTCGCTTACGGCGGGACAGCGTTTCAATCGGGGCTCAACCCAACGGGCAGCGGCAAGGAGCGGGCCACCGAACATACGCATCCATCACTTGCATAGGCTTTTTTCTTCTTCTCATGGCAGGGTCCAGGGCTCTCTGCTCGAGGCCCCCTGAAGATTGCGTCTGGGCTAGCTCCTGCATCCTGGGAACACGTTGGTCTGTAGTCTCGTTGCTTTTCTTTCACTTTTGTCTAGCGGAGTGATAACCAGACTCGATCAGTATCGAGAGTGCGGGCACGAAAGCAACAGTGACGAGCGAGATCCTCATCCCTGCCTGATCCTGACCCCTGCCATGCTGCCATGCTCCATGCAATGCAGGCAGGGTCGGTCTCGACTTGGACCTGGATCATTCGTCTGCCGATTCTGTGCTGGTTCTTCAATGGCCAGGCTTAGATCAGTGAGCAGCCGCCACGTTGGATGCAGGAACTCGGGTCGCTGTGCTGGGCCGTGGTGCAGCTGTGGAACACACCGCACAGCACATCAATCACAGTAACAAGCAAATCTCGAACAGTACGGGGAGCAGGACAGAACGTCCTGTGTCGCCAATCGATGCGTTAGAGACTGAGTTGTCGTCGTCTGCGGCTTCATGCACCGAGAGCTTCCCTTCCACCCATGACCGAATCCGCATCGTTGCCCTCCGTCATTAGACTGCGCTGCTGCATCGTGACGGGTCGCTTGATGCTGGGAGCTCCATCAGTAGCGCAAGCGAACAAGAGTTGGTCCGTGGCCTCGATCAACGGCTCTGATGGGACGGAACGAGAGACGCACGGGCATTCAAACAGGGATGATGGGTGCGGGCTGCGACTCCATCAAGCCACCGTCAAAGCGGACACCACCCCACTGTCGAGCATTCATCCCGCACTAGGAGTTACTATCGTGAGCCAGCGCGGTGAGCGTACGTACGCAGTAGTAAGTCGAGCCAAGGCATTTGTGCATGTGCCCATGTTGTCGAGTACCGATCGAGTTGAACCGAGGACATGGCGTTGATGGTCGTCGACAAAGAACTGTTTGACGTGATGCTGAGGCCAACTGGTGATCTAGGATCGCTCGCGATGATTAGACGAGGCCCGAGGTATCGTAGTTAGGGGTAATACGGAGAGCACATGGCCAAAACCTGGGGCATCAGATCTCCATTCGCCCTCATTAGTCTGGAGGGCCAGCACGCTAAAGAAGATCTCAGTGTACCCATCTCGAGTTTCGCTGCAGACTCGAATGCAAAGCGATGCAATGCGGCGAAGTCGAAACGGACCGAGACCGATAGCCACAGTCGGCGGCGTCTGCAGCATCATCATCCAGGATAAGTGAACGGGAGCCAACGGGATCCCGACGACGGCCGACGAACAGCGCCATCGTGGTCTGCGATCTCTCTTGATGAGTGACGGTAATCATACCATGGCGCAAAGGCCTCGCAACAAGGTTCGTAGCTGCGGTGATGGCCCGGCCAAGAGGCACCGGAGCCGGCTAACACTGGACGGTGTTGACGGCGTCAGGGGATAGAGGCAATGGCTGACGCTCCAGCAGTTGTTGGCTTTCCGTCGATAACGGTATGAATGCAGATCCCAAGAGCAGAGGAATCCGCTACGTATTCTCCATCCCTGCCTCTACTCCCTGTCAAGCTGTCGGGCAGACCCCTGGCTGATCTCCACCCACAGATGATCTCGTCCAGACAGCGTCTACCTGCAGCAGCGGGCCCGCTCGGTGCTCCGCTCATTATCCGAGCCGGGCCGGTGCTGGACATGGGCTTCATGCTGGTGGCCGCGATGGGTGGTGTCAGAGCTGGAGCCACGCAGCTCCCCTGCCGCAGCCCAGGGTTGGGGACTTTGCCGCAATCAGTTTCCTGTCTCTGTTGGTCTGGGGCAGTTGTGCTGATTATTTCGGGAGGAATTGCCCAATCGATAAAGGCTCGAGACATTTGCTTCGTCTGGGACCCTTGAAATAGGGCCCTGGGGTTGAGTGAGGCCAGAAGTTGTACGATGATGCGGCGGCTACGAAACAGTCCGTCCATGGACTGGCATGCTGGGCAAAGACGTCGGTGGTTTGTTATCGAGAGTGAGCCGAGCCTCGGATAGAGGCGTTCAGTGAGTGACGTAGCGAGGGAATTCGCCTCTGATTTGTGCAAGAGGCTTGAGGCAGTGTGAGATCCATTTCCGGTCGAGACAGAGCCAAGAGAGCGCGCTAACTAGTTGAAGACGACGTTTGAGAGCTCCTATCGTGTACTGTTTTCATGGCGTTCCAAGACACGCGCTCAAGTTGATTGAGCAGGGACTGGCTCCTCGATATGCATTGGCAATGTCCACTCAGAAGCGGAATTAGCACTTCACGATGCTGCCGGCTCTTTATCGTTGATTCAGTTGGTTCTGGCTGTCTTCACCTAAGCCAACCCAGCCTAGCCTGATCAATGTCTCGCTTGTTGGTCGTGCCCTCTCCGTCACAGAGGTGTGAGAGGCTTCCCATGCCCCAGGAGGTGTTGAAATCACTAGCCGCTCCGTCATGGCTGGCGGCGTCGGGCGAGACCGCCGCTGGGGTCAAGAAGCTTGGATGTGCCGGTTGGGCTATCTCGGTAGTGAGATCTGGCGATGGGAATTTCCACGCCTGTTTGATTTGGCCGTTGGGCAGTATCATGACAGGAGAAGATGCTTGGGAGCTAGGTATCGAAAGCCTGGGGAGGCTTATCGACTCCTGAGCCAGTCAGTCTGGAAGATTGAGAAGGAAAAAGTGGGCGACGTGCCAGTGACTTTCCAGTTGGCGTGGCGGGGAAGTTGCAGAGGGCGATGGGGTGAATGGAAGGCGCCAAAGCGGACGTGGAGGACCGGCGGGGACCGGAGGCAGGCTTTGTGCAGCTGCATGCAGATAGCTGCAGGAAGGTGCAGACAAGATGAAGGCGCTAGGATAGTGCAGTGCAGTACAGCGTGTTTGGCTCTGAAACTGGAAGGGACGAGCGATCGTGGCGAGTCAGCTAGTCAGACCAAGACGACGATTACCACGATCAGTTGATGCCGCCGTGTTTATTGTGTAGGCTACATATCTTGGATGAGATGATAGAAGACCAAATCAATGAAGAGGTAGTTGAGCGAATACGACATCCAAGGAATCAAACTCGAAACTCGACCGGACACAAGGAATCGCTCAAGACGGAGAAAAAAGGGGCAAAGATGGAGAATTGCCAGATTTGATCGACACAACGAACCAGCTAGCTCACCCATGTGCATGCGGTCAAGTGAAGTCTATCTCCGTCCATGCCGTTGAATCCTCACGAAACAGGGGGTTTGGTAGTATCACAATGTCAATGGATCAAATGTGCTCACTATCCATACGTATTCGAATCTCTCAGCACACGATTACCCAACAATAACAACCTGGGCCTGGAGGACGGAGTTGCCAGCCCGTCCCTGGAATTGCGAGACTAAAAAGTTGGTTCATCTGGGCGGGCACATGAACGGCTGCAAGCTGTTGGACGTCATGGTCTTGGGAGCAATCTCATGACAAAGGCACGCGAGCAGACTCCGTTTCCGTTCAAAGCGGAAATCGACAATGTGCACGAAGCGAGCCTCGTCTGCAAGAGGTATGTATGCTGGGTCCGGAGAGTAAAGAAACGTTGACGGGCAAAACAAGGACAAGCCAAGCCAAGCTATGTCGCAGCCCAGGCGAGCAGCCAAACGAGAGCGAAAAACAAATGTCTGGAGCCGCACCCTTGCAGGGCGCCCGGAATTGATACACTGCAATTCTCATGCACAGCAGAGACGGAGGCGCAGAAGCGTGTCCGTGTCTGGTGGACATGGACAAGTTCCGTTTAGGCAACCCGCTGGAACGAGGCTAAAGGATTCCAATCTGTTGGTTCCAGGTCAGACAATAGCCACAAGCCAAGATGCCACAAATTCCCCAAAAGCAAAAAAACCTGCGTGCGTTCGTAAGACGCGAATCTTATCGGGCGCTGGAGACAGGGGAAAAAACGGCCCCAGCAAAATGGGTCAAAGTCAAGACAAGACAAGACAAGACTGGGGCCCAGCCCAAAAGCCACCAAGCCCAACGGGGGCGATGGATTCTGGTGAGGGTGAGAAATCGAACACACACATGAAAATACAAATGGTGAGATGCCATTGGCTGGCTGGTCAGGTCGGCCCTCCATTCGCCCATTTGCGGTGTCTCATCGGCCATCACTCATCATCCATGAAAAGATGATCCATGAACCACGCTGGCTCGGCTGTTGTTGACAGATTAGGTGTCAAAGGCGGAGACCGCATCATGGGTTTATCCAAGGCGGCTGCAGGAGCCATCATGGCCTGGCAAGGCAGGTTCCCGTCTTGAACGGAACGCTGCTCCACCGAGAGCTGTCGATGCACGGTATGATGAGCACAGTGAATCTCAGCCAGAGCAGATGCTCCAGACAGGACGTCCAGGGCCTGTTGTGCTGCAGGGCACAGCATCCAAGAGCGAATCAGACGACAACGATAAGGCAAGGGTAGGTGTTTGAGTGTCCACATCTGTTACAACATCACCGCCTCCCGCACCATGGCCCGCAGCCGCTCACTGGTTCGCTGAAGCTCACTGACTCTCCCCATTGCGTCAGCTATCGACGACGCCTTGGAGATATCGTTTTCAGCGCCCGAGTGTGAGTGCCCAGAAGGTGCTGAGCATCATGTTGAATTCAACCATCGCCAAGAATCCCCAAGGTTGACATGTCGCGTCGCCACGCCTGCCGAGTCGTCATAGTCGCGGCTGGGATCTTGTTGGACAAACCGGGTTATTTCTTCCATGTCAATCTCTCTGTGACACTCACCAGCCGCCGCGCTGCAAATCACATCGCCAAGCCATCCCAGCCCGAGCGTTGCCAAGGCTCTCGCCGGGCAGGGCCAGGACTTGCTCAGTGCTTGTGCAAGCCCTTGTGCTGTGCTGTGCTCCCTTGTCTGTTGAGCTCGTTGTTGGTGCCCATAGCTCTCACCTTTCGCAAGCATTGATCTGACGGTGAGAGATGATATCGAATGATGGGCCTGATCGAGACTGTGGTTTCAAGATAATCTCATGTCGTCCTCTGGAGAAGCGCCAGGGCATTCAAGGCACATTGAATGCGCTGGAGAGCCAGAGGCATTGCACAGTGCCCGGCATCTTTTGAGGCCCGAGGCTGGAGTTGCAGTGCCTCTGCAGGTAAACGGGTCAATAATAAACGAGACACTGGGCGCAGGAACAGCAAAGCATTCTAACTCCCCTCAAAGGTTATGGCTTTGTGAGAAAGGGATTTACACAAAATGATAGAAAAATTGTATAAAGGAAACTATCATGAGGAGAGGCAACATGTCAAAATTCAAATACTATTTCCTAATTTTTACCATGTTTCTATTGCCATCCTTTGCAAAGCGTACACTACTTTGTCCGAATCAGTGTCTCGCTTTTTCTCGCAGGTTTTTGCAGTGGCAACTGGGCGCTGCCAGTGGCCACTTCGACGACTACCAAGATGGAAAGTCTCTACCGTGCGAGGACCGATCTCAGGGAAAACGGGTCTGTGCTTCGACGCCATGGCGCCATGCTTCCCATTCCCATCCTGACCCTGCTCGCAAGTCGCCCTCCATCTCCCTCAACCCTTGTCTGCAGAGCGCACAGAGGATGCCTCCTCATGCACACACACCGTCCTAAACACCACAACTCTCACGCCCTGCCTTACCCACACCACCATCTTCAACCTCCAGCTCCTTAGCGCGCACCCGTCTTCCACTACCAAGCACTCACAACTTGGGCTGCTCCCGCTCCCCGGCCGTCCGCAGCGCAGCGCAGGGCAAGGCAGAGGGGACAAAACTCTGCTGTCTCGACGACAAACCAGCAGCCCGTGCTGACAGCTGATTTTGTGCTTGACATTGCCAGCCCAACACTGTAAGGTACCGCCCTGTTAGTACCACGCATCTTATCTCTCGTCTCTTCCCAGTTGGACTCGCCTTGCCTCGACTCGCTCGTTCGCCTGCCTATGCCCAGGGGAGGAGGGGGTGGTTGCATCTCGCCAACCCCCCCTGGCCTGGCCTCGCTCTCTGTGACTCTCGACTGTCTGCACCGCGCTGCTTCTGCTCCTGTGCTGCGGAGTCGGCCGGCCGTCCAAGGGCTGGCTGGTTCTCTTTCGTTCGCCCGCTCCGTTCCTCGCTCGCTCTCACACGCCGTCGTCGCCGCCGCCGCTGCCCCATCCACGCCCAGAAGAATCCACCTCCATACATCACCGACCCGGTCCCAACCCACCAGCTAACTAAAAAATCCACCCCCCAAAACACACGACCTGTTCTCTCTCTTTACTGCTCCACTTCCCTCGACTCTTTTGTCCAGGTTGTTTGACCCGTTCTCCATCTCAACTTCCCTCATCAAATCTCTCGTCCCTCTCACCTCTCCTACATTTCCAACGTCCGTCGGTCCTCCGATCCTCTCCCTCGATCCTCCTTGCGCTCCATACCCGACAATGGCACTATAGGATTCTAGTCACAGACGTTGTGACTTTAACGACTCCTTGGCCCGCCTCTGCGAGCCCTCTACGCACCAGCATGTCGAGTCGACCAAAGTCGATATTACAATCTCGCCCACCATGGATCCCTCTCAGCAGCATCACCACCACCCTCACCACCATCACCACCACCACCACGCCCATCGCCACCATCACAAGTCGCTGTCGCAACAGCAGTCGTCCACCTCCCTCTCGACGGCGAACCGCGGGACCCCGCCGTTGCACACGCACCTCCCTTCCTCCTCCTCCATGCCGTTGAGGACCGCCAACAGCACTCCCATGTCTTCTCCTGGGCTTTTCAGCCCCTCGGCTTCGCGACAAAACCTCGTCACGTCCGTTTCCGAGAACAACACACCTCCTGGGTATACCCAGAGCCCTCTGTTGCATCCGTTACAAATGCACAAAGTTCGAGAGTAAGCATCGTGAACTACCACGGATTTTTGTTTCACAGTCATGCTCAATTCCACCCCTCCCGCTCTCGCTTGGGTTGTTCGCCTGCAGCGGGGTGGGACGGGCAGGGAGCTTATCGTGGGGTCTTAATTTGCGAGATACTAACGCATTTGCCAATCACAGGACGCACAAAGCTCTTATCGACTCAGATACCCTCACGGGCCGGAAGCTCATCAACCAATATGAAGTGATCGAAGAAATTGGCCGTGGGATGCACGGCAAAGTCAAGTTGGCTCGCAACTTGGAAACAAACGAGAATGTGGCCATCAAGATCATCCCGCGTTTTTCGAAGAAGCGCCGCCTTGGCAAAGTCACGGCCATGTCGCCTCAAGATAAGACGAAAAAGGAAATCGCCATCCTCAAGAAGATTCGTCACCCGAACGTGGTAGCCCTGCTCGAGGTCATCGATGATCCAGAGCTTAAGAAGATCTACATGGTTCTCGAGCATGTGGAGCTGGGTGAAGTGGTTTGGCGCAAGAAGGGTCTCCCTCACATCTGTCTGTATGAGCGACGGCGCATCGAGCGAGAGATGCGAGGCGAACCCCCGACTCCCGAGCAGGAACGTTACGAACAATTCCTCGAGAACCGCCAAGCCCTCAAGCAAATAAAGCGAGCCAAGGCGGCACTGGGTTATCACGGCCAGACCAACTATTGGAGCTTCGAGCATGGCGACGTCGACGAGCCCATCACCAGCCTGGGAGCCCGATCTCGCGTCTCATCGAGGGACGACTTCGCAGTCAGCGACGAACCGCCATCGAGACCCATCTCTCGCCAAGCCTCTTGCGCCGAATCAAGAACCCACTCCCGATCCCGTTCCGTCGTATCCTCAACCCGAGCCGTGGAGGATCCCGATGAGTTCCTTCAGTGGGAGGACGATAATGAGACACCCGGCGCTCTTCGATCCAACCATACATCAAGCGTCGCTCTGGACGGAACCATGTATGGCCCCTACGTCGACGAAGGCTTCCGTGGCCGCTCTCCTAGCATGGCCGACTCCATCATCTCCCACATGTCGTCTCTTGACTTCAACCCTCAATCACACGACCCCTTCTCAGACGACTTTTCCTACGTACCTTGCTTCACCTTCGACCAAGCCCGCTCTACCTTTAGAGATACCGTTTTGGGTCTAGAATATTTGCACTATCAGGGCGTTGTTCATCGAGATATCAAGCCGGCGAACCTCCTGTGGAGCAAGGAGCACCGCGTGAAGATCTCTGACTTTGGTGTGTCCTACTTTGGTCGACCCATCCGTGATGGCGAGCCCGACGACACTGTTTCCGAGTCAGAGGCTAAGGACTTCGATGACGACCTCGAACTCGCCAAGACGGTTGGCACTCCAGCCTTCTTTGCCCCTGAACTTTGCTATACGGACCTGGACAAGGAACAACCCAAGGTTTCGGAGCAGATTGATGTTTGGTCTCTTGGAGTCACCCTCTACTGTCTCATCTACGCCCGAATTCCCTTCCTGGCAGAAGATGAATTCCAGATGTTCCGAAAGATTGCGACAGAGGAGGTGTATATCCCCAGGAAGCGTCTTATGCCGGTTCATCCATCGACATCGCCGACTGCTACATCTCTTTACAAGCGTCAAAACATGCACCCCTATCGAGACGACAACGACCTGGCATATGAGGAAGTTGACAATCTCCTCATCGACCTCTTGCGCCAAATGCTCACTAAGAACCCCGAGAAGCGTATTCGGCTACGAGACATCAAGCGACATCCCTGGGTAGTCCAGGACCTTATCAATCCCGTCGGCTGGCTGGATGACACGGATCCTGCACGGCCCTCATCTGGTCGGCGAATTCAGGTCGACGAGAGGGATGTGTCAGCTGCGGTTGTGCCGCTCACATTCCTTGAGCGAGCACGCTCTGTGGTCAAGAAGGCCGTTGGCAAGGTAATACACCCCCTGGTGGAGCGGAGTGATAGCAAGACCCGACGAAGAGCCGACAGTAGTGCCGCTAGCTCCGCCGGTGACAGTATGAGCATGTACAACAACGTGCCACCGGCGACTCCGCATCAACAGTATCGCGACAACCGACGCAAAAGCATCCGCGCCGACGACTACTTTGCCAACGCCGTTCGGGAAGCTACTGCGAATTCGGACCACCCTCTCTCGGTCAGCCAGTCGATCAGCCCTCAGCCGGAATCTGTCGTCTATGACCCCCTAGCCACAGTGCTTCCCTCAAACGAGGCTCCTCGAGGACATGCCCATGCGCATAGCGAAAGTGAGTCTCAGCGGGAACCCGAGAAATCGAACTCGGCGGCATCTCTATGGCCTTTTCATCGTCATGCCCATAGTCATGGCCAGAGCGGTCATCACCACAGCAGGTCCAACCATCACTTCCTCCACTTCGGTCCTCCGATGCCCATCTCTCAGACTACGCCTACCACTCCCAACTTTGCCTGTCAATCCGATCACCCTGATGATTCTGGGGCTGAGACGATTCGAAAAACGCGGGATATGGATTCTGCCGACGAGAGCTCTCGATCACGCTCGGTCGACCGTGGACTCTTTGCCAGCAATGACAAGCGCGCCGAAGCCAAGGTTGGCGTAAGCACGGCTGTCGCTCCAGGCAGCGTTCACAAGCCATCTCGTCACGGACGCCCCATCAAATCCGTCGACCTCGGCAAGGGTGCACAGAGCAAGCGGCTCTCTGCATCACTGCTCTCTGCATCACTTGTGGCTGCCACTGGGTATCAACATGGGCAACCCCTGATTGACCCCAGCTATTACGGTGAAGCCCGACCTTCTACCAAGACAAGGCCCCCAGCAGCACAGAGGGTCGACAGTGCGCCGATAGTTCGATCGTCACCGCCTCGCCACTCAGAGGAGCTCTGCATGCGGCGAATTGAGCGGCCCAAGGCTGACCCTGTCAGCTTCTCGTGCCCGCCCTCGCCAATTCAAGAAGAATGGAGCCGGAATCAGTCTCTGCCCCGTGCCGAGACGATGCCCACTACCAAGTCGTCGAGTGTAGACTCGATGGAGGCTCTGGGTACCCCTTCGACCAGCCCAAGCGAGGTGACTAGCCCGGTGTCGGCGCAGCCTTCGACTGCTAGCACGTCGGAGCGAATGCTGGTGTTCCAGTCTGACCCATCCCTGCCAGCCCTGCTCAGTGGAGCTAGCTCCGTGTCGGCGGATATGGAGGCAGAACTCCTTTGCAAGCCAGGTATCGTGAGCGCTCACCCAAATCTGCTCGAGACAACCGACAGCCTCACACCACCGGCCCTTAACAAGGAGCCCGCGGCTGGCTTCCCGATCGATCAGGTTTTTGGTAATGCTCCCGCTATGGAAAGTGGCCCACTGGCTGTTCACCTGGATGGAAGCACCCGGGACTCGGTGACAAGCACCCCTGTCGCCCGGCCTGTGGAAGACGACTTTGACGATGATGGCAGTGATGATGGCATTCTGTTGATGGCCAAGACCAAGAAGAAGCCAGTACCATCGTCGTCTGGGGTTCCTCGTCCTCCAGCTTTTAACCCTCGGAGACGAGATACCAACATCAGCATTGCCAGCACCGAGACGGCCAAGAAGGTACCAACCTCTGTTCATGGTGATGAGTGGATGTCGCACTATGAATCATGATACCCTTCCCCACTCTGTGACGAGATTTGTCAAGTTTTTCTCGTCGCCACACATACACTATCAGATGCCAGGTGAGCGTTGCGAGACGTTCTCATCGGTCAAGTTGCATATGTGGCTTTGGTTCCTGGAGACATGAAAGCATGCAACACACACACACACACACACATACATACACCGAGCCTGCGATTGCATCAGGTGTCTTCTCCTTCTTCTTATTGTTACTAGACCATGGCTGTTATCCCAGAGAGGGACTTGCTGCATATTTCTTTTTCTCTTGTTCTTTTTTTTTGACATATCACGGGCGGTTCGGTTGCTCTCGACATATTACCCCCTTTTGTACTGGGTCTGGAGAAGTCTTCTGGTGGATTGAAGACAATGGACGGATACGTGGATGAAGCTTCGATGAGAATAATGATGGGTCATGAGCTGGGTTCAACGACGGAGATGAGCAGATGATGGCATGTGTCCAACGGGGAGCCTAAGCTCAAGGTTGATGCGAGGTCATTCACAGGGGCGGCTTTTATTTGTTATAAACGGGATTACAAAGAATGATAGCATTTCTTTGCTGGGGCTAGCTAGGTATTCATTAGTTAGTGGCTTTGGGCGTTGGCCTGCCTTTCCTACGGGATCGGCAAGGAGCTCTTGGGTGCATTTGCATAGGAACTGGGAGGAGTAGCGTCTCTTTACTGATTGCTCTCCTGTCCCCCTTTTTGCGGGATGGGATGGAGATGGTGGGAAGCGATATCACTACAAAGATGAATCAAGAAGCGACAGCAAGTTGACTGTCAGCGTCCATTATGATGTGAAGTGAAGCAAAGTGATATTTCCTTTTGTAAGTATGCTGATTATCTCTAGAATAGACATGGGTTGAGGCATTTTGAACCTCTTCCATCCCCATCCAGATGAGAGGTCAAGGCATCCTGGTAAAAGAAATACGATTATCAACATGAGGCCATTGTGCCCAATCCCTTTCAACACAGTAGTTATCATCAAATAGGATGTATAAATACATCTACGTTGGCACTTTGCCTCAAAAGGTATCTATGCATATTTGTGTATATTACTTGGGTTAAGTTTCGACTTGACCCTGAATGTGTTGGTTGGTATCTAAGAGAAACGATTACTTGCTGAGCAATGACAAAATGCCCGCCACAACGAAAGCCAAACTACACACGAGGAAAGCCCCGGCAATGTTGACGGCCCCTGTAGGGGGAGCGGGTTGCTTCTTTGTGACAATGTCATTCACGATCTCGTCGAGTCGCTGGGACATCTGCTCCCGTCCAAAGAGTTCCTTGACCCTCGCAGCGCCCTTATCTCCCATTGCCGCCACCTCATCGTCGCCCATGCGCAACACCTCGCGCACGACTTCTGCCCAGGCACCCACGTCCTCTGGCGAACGCAACCAGCCTGTCTCGCCGTCAACGACAGTTTCAACGGGACCACCCGAGTTAGCGGCCAACACAGGGGTTTTCGATAGCATGGCCTCAAGAGGGACAATGCCAAAGTGCTCGTTGGCAGGTGTGTAGAGGAGAACGCGGGCGGAGCGGAGGAGGGCGTTCTTGAGTGAACTTGGGATGGAGAGGAGGAAGAGAACTGGGATGTCGGCGGGTGCTGAGAGGGCTGTGATGAGCGTCTTTGCGGTAAGGTGTTGAAGCGAGAGGGACGAAGCGAGGGTCTCGAGTTCGGCGTGGTACTGCACGTTTTCGGAGACGCGATGATCGTAGCCGCCTGAGATATCAGCATTGGACATGATAAAGGGTAGTTGGTGACTATACCTGCTAGAATGAGCCTGCAGCCCTTGCGCTCAGCCTCAGGAATGGCGGCAAAAGCCTTGATAGCAAGTCCAATATCCTTCTTCCTCTCAAAGCGATTAATGCTCAGAATAATTTTTTCGCCCTTGAAGACAACACCCCCATCCTCACCGGCGTCTTCCTTCTCCTTGGCCTGGACGTCGACGCAAGGGTACACCACCACAGTCTCGACATGCTTCTTTAGATCCGGCCAGGTCCTTTCGACAACGCCCTTTGTGAAACCCGAGTTTACGGCGACTGCGCTGGAATAGCCCATAGACCATTCTTCGATCCAATCGAAGGGTCGACGGTATAGACGCTTGATAAACGACTCGCGGCCTCGGGCGAGGAGGAGATCGGGAAAGTGGCAGTAGAAGAGGATGGGGACGGTCGGGTCGAGGTAGCGAAGAAGCGGGAGTCCGGCAGAGAGTTGATCGACGATAAAGGTGTGAGGCTTTAGGTCGCGAAGTTCGCCAGAGAGTGTGATTTGGAAGATGAGGTGGACGTGTCGGAGGATTGCGCAGAGGATGGTAAGGCGGGAGAGGATGGACATGGGGATCAGCCAATTGCCACGAACACGAACATCGAGGGTTCCTAAAAACAATTAGCTTGCTTTATACAATAAAGAGGTGGGAGGGCCATGATACCATCGCGACACTCTTCAAAGCAATGCTTAGGATCACAGTGATTCGTAAAGATGACAACACGATGTCCCCTCTCCTGAAGTCCAACAGCAGCATCGACGACAAGACGCTCAGCGCCCCCGATGCCAAGATCAGGATGGAAAAAGACGATGGCGGGCTTCTTCTGGTCTGCCATCTTGGAACGAGTGTATGTGTTGATGGTGGGGGGACACGCTATTCAGGAGCTTCAGCTCGGAGATGAAAAAGAGCTGTGGGGGAGGAAGGTGGTGATTGGTTGGAGAGTTAAGAGGTACGTATTCTTTCTGTCATGGGAAGTGGGGCGGGAATTCCATCATGAGATGCAGCTTCGGTTCGTTTACCCCAGGATCCATCCATCCAATCTTGGCAGCTGATGATGGCCTTTCACATGCAAACTAGCTAAACACCACAAGAAAGGACAGGGATAGATGGGAAACAATAATAATTGCCGAGTAACAAATACACCGCGATTAATAACAGTTCAATCCTCAACCAAGTCTGGCACATGACCCACATTGAACCGAGACCTAAATCCAACCACCGACTCGGCCTCCAAGGTACCGTACCCCCAGCCTCGAGCCGAGGTTCCCCATGTTCAAACCCCCAAGCCTCATATAGAAACTAACAACTTCTCACCAAGTCCTTTTCTCAACTCATCAACTTCTTTCATCACAATGGCTCTCTTCACACTCCAAATCCCAAAATGCGGCCCTCACGTAGGCGGCACGCTCACATGCACTGAACCCGAGCCGGCCGTGTACCTTTTAACTCTGAATTCGCCGCCGGACAACCGTCTCACCGAGCCTGTTCTCAAGGCGTTTCTCAACGCTCTTGATATCCTCGAGTTTGGATACCCCCACGGCGTCGTAATCACCACGTCCGGAATCCCAAAATTCTACAGCAATGGTCTTGACTTGGAACATGCCGTTGCTACGGATGGCTTCTGGCATCTTCTCTACGATGTCTGGAGACGATTCCTAACGCATGTACCTCTCATCCTCCTCTCACCAACACATAACTAACCTCATCTCAGATACCCAATGCCGACTGTGGCCTTCCTCAACGGCCACGCCTTCGCAGGCGGCCTCATGCTAGCAACAGCCCAAGACTACCGTCTCGCCCCCTCCCCGCGCGGCTTCCTCTGCGTCAACGAGCTCCTCTTCGGCGCTCCCCTCAAGCCCGCCATGTCTGCCCTCTTCCGACACAAGGTCCCCTCCACAACCTACCGCAGCCTAGTCCTCGAAGCAAAGCGCTTCACTGCCGAGGAGGCCGTGGCCGCCGGACTCGCAGACGGCGTGGCGACGGGGTTGGACGATGTGCTGGCGTTTGTCAAGGAGAAGGATCTGGTGTCAAAGTGCAAGTCGGGTGTTTATGGTGTGCTCAAGGCAGAGATGCACAGCGAGCTTATCGAGTTTCTCAAGAGCCCCACCAGGGAGGCACACGAGAAGAGGTTCGACGACGTCCAGGCGAGTGAAGGCGAGAGAGAGGAGTTTGGAAAGGTCTGGTACGAGCAGTGGCTCAAGGAGGCCAAGGCAAAGCTGTAACCATATGCGTAACCATATAGAGTTGAATCTTTCATCATTTTTCTGTATTCTTCTGCTCTAAAGGATGCATAGTATCTCTGGTGTATACCGTTCGTGTATGCCCGCTAAGAAACGACATCGCTTTTATTCAAGCCAAAAAAAAGAAACAACCTCGCTTCGAGCAGGAAAAAACGCCTTTTCCCCTTTCAAAAACCAGACCCTTGCCTGCCATACCAAATTGACAAAATATGTAAACGCCGCAATGCTTCAACTCCCCTGGCGAGGTGTACATGACACAGCTCGTCCAGTGGGTGGGTATCATGGCCCTATGAGACGCAAACTCCAAATCCTGTCCTTTGTCCAATCCAATGTGTCCAACTTCCTGTATCCCCTCTTCATGCCTGTTCTTCACTCGGTTGCGTTTCTACCGCCGTCTCGCTCCCAGTCTCGGCGAGTGATGCCGTTGTGGGCTTGCTTCGCCCCGAATCACCATCTCTCGCCGCTAGCAGATCCTTCTCCGCCTGGATCGCCTTCTCTCTTCGCTGCTCCACATCGTCTCGTCGAACTACCTTTCGCAACGCTTCGCTGGCTTGGATCAAGCCGTCAATACTGATAGCATGCTCCGTCATCTGGTGGCTGATGTACGTGTACACTCCAGCAGGCGTGTTGCACTGCAAGAGGTTCCCTTCGTTGAGCTTGAGCAGTGCCAGGGCCACCTGGAAGAGGAATGTGCTGCCGTCGTTAGTGCAGAGAACCACATCCCACAAGCGGAACAGAGCCTCGGCGCTCAGGCAGTCTGTAAACACGGAAAGGAACCACTGGAATGTCAACGCCTCGAGTTCAATAGACAACGAGTCGAGATGCGCCGAGAGCTTGGGAAGCACCGACGCAACATACTGTCGCAGAACCTGCTGGTCCGCACGCGAAGCCAGAAGCGAGTGGTCGTAGTATCCATGCGGCAGGATGTTCTCAATGATGGACGCCAGAATCCAGAAGGCATCCTCGGCAGACGGCATCATGAGCAAAAGGTTGGCGGCAATGAGATTCATTCCTTGGCAGTAACCGACATCCTTGTTTCGCCTGGCGTACGCGAGAAGAACCTCGTTAAGCTTCTTGACTCCCGGGCCCTTGCGGAAGAAGATGTTGTCCGTCAGTGTTCGGTTGATGTCCATCTTGATCTGGCTGACAACCACAGCGTCGTCATCCTCGCCACTTTGGGCCACCAGGTCTTCGTAGTAGCCAGGAACACGGAGAGCCGCAGCTCCCGAGCACTCGGACCACACTTTGGCTCGATACGCAACGGGAATGCCACCCAGCACCAGGTTCTTGAATTCGTTCCACTTGGCTCTTCCGACCTTGCCCTTGTTGCCCAGGTCCGAGACTCCAATCATCTCGCCGTCTGCAACGCGCGTCTCGGGCAAAATCATGGCGGGCTGTTCATAGCGAGCCTCGGCAGCAGATCTGGCGGCAGCAATTGCAGCTTCACCGTCGCGACGACGCTCAGCGCGCACTTTTCGGAGAAAGTCGTTCCATCGCACCGTCTTTTCGCGCTGGAGCGAATCGTGCAGTTCGCTGAGTTGCTGTAGCAAAAGCTTGACGGGCTCGGTGTCGTCCTTGGCCAGGGCAACTGACGACTCAGGTTGTGACACCTGTGGCGTTTCGTTGTCAACAGCCGTTGTTGTGCTAGCCGAGGGAATGAGTCCAGAGTCGGTAGAAACAATGGCTGGCTTGGTGGGTTCGCTAGTCTGAGACTGTGGCTCGGGCGTCTGGGTTCCCTCCATAACCTCTAGTGACACGGCGATGCTTGGCGTATGGCTCAGTAGTTCTGTAGGAAACGTCGCGATCTTGAGGTAATCCTGCCATCTCTTCGACTTGCCATCCTCTGCATTCCGCTCCTCCAGACTGCTTGGGCTCTCCGGGCGTCCATCGCTTGAAACACTATGCTTGGGGCTGGGAAGGTCCTCGAAAGAGCTGGGAGAGATGCCGGTGCGACCATTGTGTAACATCTCAGTGCGGCTGCCCTTGCGCAAGTGCCGCGCCGTCTGAGCTGCCTCACGCTGTCGCTTCTTGCGTCGCTGGTCATAGATGAAACCGAATCGATCTGTCAGATATTCGCTGTTTGGAAAGTTGTTGTAGATATGTGTAAGAGTCGGGGGCTGCGACTCTGGGGATCGAATGGCGTCCATCTCGACAGGTCCATAACTCTCTTGTCGCGAAGATAGGTTAGTTGGGGGACTACCGCGCAAGCTATCCCATCCGTCCTGTGCCTGTCCCCTCGCTCCCTGAGCAGATGGTGCAGGAGTAGATCGTCGCATCGCCATCAACGCCTTGGGGCCTCCAGCGACTGACACCGCTCGGGGTTGGCCAGTCCGGTTGCTAGCACTAGAAGCAGCTCGGAGAGACTCTGCATTGGTAGAAGTGCTCACAGCGCGACCTCGAGACTCAGCCTCACGCCCGCTTATGGCACCGCCAGCTACCAGCCGCAGGGCCATGCTTGCCAACGAAGATGATGCTTTGCGCTCGCCGGGGGTGCCAGACTGGATGCTCGATGCCCGACTAGGGGCCCGCACAGATTGCGCCTCGGGTGGGCTGAAGAGATCGTCCTGAAGTGTTGGTCGTCGGTCCATGCTAGAGTGTGATCGTATCACAGTTGCCGGGTTGACCCCCTCGCCATTTACGCTGTTGGTCCGACTCGCTCGTTTCGCGGTCCCTGAGCCCCAGAGATATTCCTTCCACCCCTTCAGTGTGCCTTTTCCGGTCTCGGTGTTGCTGCTGATCGACTGGCTGCTGGCCCGGATGGTGGAGCTCTTGGTGCCTGTCTCGCCGTAGGCAGTAGCGACAACTGTATCCTGCATCGCGTCGCTCATGAGGTCGCTCAAGCCACTATCCTCCTTCTGCAGACCTTTTCCGGGGCCACGCAGGTCAGCTTCGACGGCTCGCAGCCGCGTCTCGAGATCCAGGTTGGAGAGGCCGCATTCTCTAATTATCTTGCGCAGAGCACGTTCTCGCTCATCGGCGCGTCGTCGCATATGGGAAATCTGGGCATCTCGTTGAGCAAGATCCTCCGAAATCTGCCTAATCAGACCAATGGCGCCGTGTCTGGAAATCAAGCGTTGAATGTGTTCGTCATCGGCTTGGTGGAGGGAACCGGGGACCTTGCGCATCAGCGGGGCATCTTCGAATAAAGCGCTCCTCGCACGTGAGTCTGCAGTGAGGTTGTCAACAATGGAGGTGCGGCTAGAGGCAGGCACGGCCTTCGGGGCAAGCGTGTCGTCAGTGCTGGGCGGTTTGCTCGTCGACTTGGCCCAGGTCGGCTCCTCGAAGCGGTCGTTGCTTGGTGTCTCGGGCGAGAAGCTGGGGAAGCTCGTGAGCGACTTGTCACTAGCAGCAATGCTGCTAGCAGAGCTGCCAGCCTGGCTGAGACGCTTGCGTCCGCGGGGACCTCGAACGGTGGCACTGCGATTGCTGCGGGAGCTGCGATGGGATGCGAGCGAGGTGCTACTATGCTGGGAGACGGACCGCTGGAGGGGCGACGGCGGTGATGCGTCGGCCGCTTCCATGGCCGTCGCCATAGCTGGGCCGGGGGGTTCAGCGGTATCTGACGGTGAATTTGTGTCGATGTAGAGTTGTATCGATCGATTGGGATTTTGCTGCTGGTAAACAAGGTTGAGTAAAGTTGAAGGAGAAGAAGGGGAGGAGAAAGGAAGCGAGAGAGAACGAGCGAGGGCAAGCAAGCAATCAATCAAAGGGTGTGAGGTTTGAGGGGGTGTGCGATCGGAGGGAGAGCTCCCACCCACCAACCGAGGGGCAAGTACCGAAAGTAGAAAGTACAGTAGGTACCTCCTGTTTGTATTATAGCAGGCGTCAGCCTGTGACTGATATGACTTTGTTCTGATAGCACAACGTAGACGAAGCGAATAAGTAAGAAGCGAAGAGGTTTCAGGTCCGACGAGCAGTTGAATCAAGAAAAGATGTTTTTTTAACAAACAGAAGCAGCATCAAAAGCAGCAAAATCTCTCATCAGTACCTCCCTCTCTGTTGGGTTTGTCCATGTCGTAAAATTACCCCAAGATGAAGCAAGAGTCAGTCACGACAACCCCCCCGGTCCGTCAAGGTATGTACCTCTTAAAGTGCGTTTGTGCCCTAGCGATTGGCCCTCGTCTTGTTTTTTTCTTGCTTAGGCATGGGGAATGCGTTGGCCCGTGACGACCTCTCCTGCGACGGACGGCGGGAAAATGCGATTAGCGACCCCTGCCAGAGCCTGTGAAATTGCCCGCCCTGAGCTATTACCGTACTGTACAGCGCTGTACCGCTCGCCTGGCGCCGGCTCCACGGTTGGGTTTCTGCTTAGGACACGCGCCCAACGGGGACCACCCCCAAGCCAAGTCCCACGGCCCTAGAAGCTTGATGAAGAAGCTCCGTTCTAAAAGAAGGGATAGTTGCTGGGTAGGGCTAGCAGCATCTCCCGTCTCCTATCCCGTCCCCCGTCCTAAATTACCCAGCCTTATGACCGAGATGCTCATCTCTTGTCCTTCTCTTGCAAATGTGTCCCCCTGGGTTACGCCAGGCCAACAGCAAGAGAATTCCATTCTCAAAAGAAACGTCGACTTTTTTTCTTCTGCGGCGAGATTCCAGAACTCGCTACACACGCCCCCTCCCCTCTACAACCCGAATGGTTTGCTTTTTTTTCTTCTCTTTTGTTCCCTGTCACCCAGTGCCGAAGGACAACCAGAAAAACTTTTTCATGAAAAATTCTTACAAGGGATAAAAAAGAAAAGAAACATAATTTTTGTTCAATTTTTTTTGTGGTCACACGATAATTTTTCGTGATGCTGTCAGTATCCGTTCAAGCCTTCAATACAACCCATTGGCACCAGTCAGTCATCCATGGATCCAATCTCATGCAAAAGCTTCAGCCTCGACAAATGATCGGCTGCGTATCTCTGACGTCGGTGCGGCTGCTCCGCGATCAGCGTGACTTCATCCTGCAGCCAGAGGACGTGCTTGCACATGGTACCCTTGAGTCTCACCTACGGCCAGTCCATGCCCATTACAATCCATGTCATGTCCTGCCTGTCGTCGCCCTGGCCATCATCCGCATAACACACCTCCCTTGTCAATGCGATTAATTAGAAAGATAACCCGCGCGCGTCTCGTCTCGTCTCAATGGAATGCTCTCTCATGTCTGTTGTATTCATACAACTCAGGTATGCAGCATAATTACTCGTAATAATCAAAACCATTTATCCGTGTCCTGTCCTTGCCTTGCCTTTCCTTACTCCTGGTAATGCCGTGTCCGTTTCCTTTTGCCAATTTCCTCTCCCTTGCTCGACACTCTTTGGTTCGCTTCATT
Source organism: Fusarium solani (assembly GCF_023522795.1). Classification (NCBI taxonomy): domain Eukaryota; kingdom Fungi; phylum Ascomycota; class Sordariomycetes; order Hypocreales; family Nectriaceae; genus Fusarium; species Fusarium solani. Next base: position 492,001 of record NW_027072157.1, read on the forward strand.
ATCATCTATCAAAAAAAGACCACAAAATTCCACAAACGCCGCAAATATGCATAACTCAGGACACGTCCTCCTCATCATGCGCACTCGTACATTGCAATGAATGCTCATGCATGCATGCACTTGCTCTGCCTTAGGCAAAGCTGTCTTCTGCGTTCCACCGGCTGCTCCTCAACGTGTCAATCTCGTGATTCGTCTCAGGTTCAAGCGCCGCATCCTTGCAGCTTGGAGCATCGTCGCCGACGAGTGTCTCGTCTGGTAGCAGGCCCTCGGCCACCAGCGTCTGAAACACCCCATCCTTGGCCAGAACCACCTCTCGGTTGATGGCAAGGCCATCCAGCTTTCGTAATCTCTTGCAGCTCGCCACAAACACGATTTGGTGCAACCTTCGCCTCAACTTGGTCGTCTCATCCAGCCGCTTGGCAAACAGCTCGTCCCGCTCAACCTCGGCGTCAGGAAGCACGAACGGATCTACAGATTCGCTGCGGTCCCTGGAAACCATCACCTGCATCGTGGGGTAGAAGCCGATTGTTACCGGGTTATCTCTCAGGTCGAGTTGTGTGAGATGGGGGAACTCGATGAGCAACTCCGTCACCATGGTCGAGTCGGCAAGTCGGTTGCCAGCCACCAAGAGCTTCTTCAACCGGGGAATGAAGCGAAGTGGCTCCAGATCACGAATCGCGTTGAAGTTGATGTTCAACGTCCGGAGGTTGGGCATCAGCTGACCCAGGTTGTCTGGCAATGCTTGGAGGCCACAGTTCGCCAGCTCCAGAAGCTGAAGGTTGAGGAAGTCGACCGTCGGCTCAAACGAGCCCAAGTAGTTCCCAGAAAGGAAGAGCTTTCGGACCTCATAAGCTTCCGACAAGAAGCTGAGATCAAGCGATTGTTCACCATACTGCTCTCTGAGGCTCAGGCTGTCAAGTCGTCGAGCTCGGTTGAAGCCCGCCAGGTCAACAATGCGGTTGCGATCAGCATGCAGTGAGTGCAAGTTGGGCAGGTTGCTAATATCCAGAGAGGTGAGTCTGTTGTCGCTGAGATCCAATTGACGAAGCCCCTTGACCTCTGTGGCCACCGTGAAGCTTTCGAGCCTGTTCTTGGAGAGCCTCAGTCGTACCAGCGCCGGTGCAAGCTCCAGATTCCGAACTGACGAAATTTGGTTGCCGCTCAGATCAAGCTCAGTAAGGCGCTCCATCTTGACCCGTGCAAAGTCGACTTCCTCGATTAGGTTATCCCGAGCTCGAAGAGTGAGAAGTCCATCGTGGGTATCAAGTCCATCCAGGCTTGTCAGTTGGTTGTTGTCAGCCTTGATGCTTCGCAAGTGTACCAGACCCTTGAGTGCCGACAGGCTCTTGACCTCGTTGCCGGAAATATCCACGTATTGAAGGTTCATCAAGTGATCCCACGACGTCAACTCAGTGAGCATGTTCTGTGACACCTTGAACTGCCGCACACTTGACGGCACACCGTCCAGATGTCCCAGCGTGTTGTTGGAAGCATCCAAAGTCACCAGCTTGCCGCAGAATTGATCAAGCATGTGAAGGCTTCCTAGCCGCTTCTCATGCAGATCCAAGTCTGTAATGTCCTCCCAGTAAGGCTCGTAGGGCTCAACCTCACTAAGCTTGTCCACAAGTTCCCGTATCGTCATGGACATGACCTTCTTAGAGCCATCGCCGGTTGCCATGTGTCGACGTCCCATAACATAGCTGACCTCAAAGCCGAACGACTGGTCCGAGTTGTTAAGAGTGAACTCAGACAATGGGCTGAGGGAGAGCTTTCCAACGTTTTGCCCGAGAAGAGCACTGTCATCCGGAGGGACTGACAGCAGGTTGTTGCGCGGTGTGTGGTTGACGATGAAGCTGAGGCTGGCACGACGGCCATCGGGTGTCTTGTGGCTGATCACGCTCGTCTCACCAATGATGCTGATCTGTCGATCTTCAGTTGGGACTTCGATTGTGCTCTCTTCATCCTGCTCGTCGATGCGCGACACAGGTCTCGGGATGAAAGCCGGGCCGCTAGAAGCAACACTTCGTGATACAACACGGTTACTGCGCACTGATCCTTGGCCGCCGTTCTTGAGAGCTGACTTGCCAATGCTGGGATAACCTGGCGATTTCTTAGGGGTCGGATTGGAGCTAAGATGTCCCTCGGGCAGCTCTGGGTCGTCCTCAAGATTGTCCAAGTCTTCTGCCAACACGTCCTGGATGACGGATGCCACTGGCGAGGAAAACGTGATAGTGAGGTTGCGTCTCTTTGTGGTCGTTGAGGGCGTGTTGCTAGCCTGGTCGTAATGAATATCAGTCGAGCCTTCAACCGACTCATTCATATCCAGCTCTGAATCCTCCATGACGCGCGCATCCAGTTTCTGAAACTCTTCTCGAGCAAGGCTTGCCACGTTCGGGCTGAGTTGTCCATCAGGAGACAAGGTCGTGTAGCCTCGACTAGACCGAGGCCGTGGTGCCCTGGAAGGGCTGACTGGTGACCTTGCCTGGCTTGGGCTGCCCGCTGCGTCCGTTTTCTTAGCTGTGGTCAACTGCAGGTTTTGCATCTCCCTGGTTAGGTCAACGGAGAGATCCGGAATGCTGGCGAATGGGTCATCCTCGCTGTCTGAGGGCAGGATGTTGCTGGACCGGCGACGAGTTGGTGTTTCCTTCTTCTTGATCCAAATGTTATTCTGCTTGTCCAGATACATACTGCCAACTCGATCTGGGATAAGATGTGACACGCTTTCCGGCATAATGGTCTTGCGCGTGTCAGAGCCCCGAGAAGATCCTGTCGGATATGTCCTGTTGGTGGAAGCGGTCGAGGAATGAGAATGGTAGTCTCGTGACGGGCTTGGAGGCGTGCCGTTGTGAGCAGGATTGAACGACAACCGAATGTTAGGCGGGTCGCTGATGGCCTCATCGTCGGTGGTATATGGAACATCTGATCTGGTGCGCGAGTTCTCGTCAATCTGGCGTTCAATCTCCAAAGCAGCCCGGATCGCATCCTGTGCGAGGCCCATAGATCGCATGGATGAGGAGATGATATCTCCCATATCGCTCAGTTCTTGATACTTTTTCAATCGGTTGATGAGCTCAGGGTCCTCTTGACGCTGGGGAAGTCTCGACACAGGTCTGCCCTCACGGCTGGGAGGTCGAGACAGAGGCTCCCCCGTCGATTGGTAAGAGGAGTCCGGGTCCTCAGCAGAGGGGGTACGCTCGGCTTCTGATTCCTCCACGCTTGACAAGACAGGCGGCTTCACCTGGTTGCGGATCATGGCCATGATCTGGGCCGCCTGGTCAACAAAGTCCTGAGTCCTAATCGACGGCTTCCGGTCTGTCTCGCCAAGAGCATCGCTGGCCATGCTCTCGTTCTGAAGTGCCCGGATCGGGGACTTCTTCGGCAGGTGGCGGATATCGCCGTCCTCGGAATTGGCCACCGGGCTTTGATCACTGCGTTGTGACGATCCGCGACTCGGTGTAGGGCTACGAGGTCGAAGAATTGTTCTCATAGCAAGAACGCTTGGGTTCGCCAACTGGAAGTCCCCAGGTCGAGCATCCTTGCGCTTCTTCCCCATTGCCGATTGCATGTCGCGAGACGCTGATTCTACGCCTTCCAGCCAGTCTTCACGACCAAAGGCGATGTCGGAACGGTGAAGTGTGCGTCGACGCTTGGGCGTAGGATCTTTAGACGGTGAGGTCCGCGGCCTCTTGCCCTCTGAGCCAGAGTCACGTTTGGGAGTACCAGCATTGTCTGGGCCACCCTTTGCCGGACTGAGATTCTTTCGGATCACACTAGAAGTCGAAAATGTTCGGTGGTGTTTGCTGCTGGACGAAGACATGGACTTGTTTCGTCGCCTGCGAACAAGGAGCTCAGAATCCTCTCCAGGGGACTCTGGGTACCGAAATAATGGCTCGACAGGGTGTGACGAGAGAGGGTGAGGAGCGGCGTTCTCTTTATCCGAGTAGGGGGATCCTGCCTGTGAGACATAGGAAATGTCCTCACTGAATTCGTATCCTTCGAGGTCGCCTCCGCCAAACTGGCTAACCGACCTCATGCCAGGCGTCTGGTCAGCTTGTGGGACAGGACTAGAGGCCGCCACAGGCCCTTGGTGGACTGGAGAGCTCGCTTGGTCTGTATGAGCTGGCGAGCCAAGAGACTGCCGGGAAGGGGTTGCAGACATCCCTTCCTCAAATTGGCTGATTCGTCGGAGGAGTGTCTGGTTGGTAAAGGTGTCGTAAGGGCCGAAGAGCTTCAGAGGGCTTGTAGCAGACGACGGCCTGTGTCCGGGAGCGATCTCCCGTTTATCGGGGCTGGGGAAAGGAGCCCGAGGCATCGAAGGGCTCAAGTTAAAATAATCGGAGTGGTATGGGTTGGTGATTTCCGTCCGGACAGAAGGGAACTGCTTAGGAGTGCTGGCCTGCAGAGACTCTTCGGGAAGCATTCCACTCGTATCAACGCCCAGGCCCGGGCTCAGGTCGCGATAGCGGAAAGAGCCTTCCCGGATCGGCCTCCTCTCTGCAAATTCAGGAAACCTCCCCTGCGTGCGTATTCCTCGGTATCCTCCATAGAGCCAGATGCCCCCTCGTCAGTCTTATCGAATCCTGTTTGAGGATCAACATTCGGATCGAGTAGCATCTGGTTGATTCGAAGAGCCTCGAGCTTCTGTTTCAATGTGTCGGCTGGCAATTCGATAGGTGCAAAGTCCATCTTGCCATCCTTGTCGCTCTGCTTGCCGATGAGGATCGGGCTGAAGTCCTCGTTGCGAATCACGCTCTGGCCACTAAGTTTCCGAACACTGCCATCCGCATCCTGAGAGGCGCTCAAGCAGCTTTCGTCTCGGTAAATATCCTCTCGTTGTCGTGAAGGTGTCTCGTCATCTCTTGGACTGAGTTGGCTCGAAGCCATGGAATCCTCCACATTAAGCTTGTACTTGATTTCTCTCTTCGCCCTCCTGGGGCTTGGGCTTGGTGTAACTTCGTTAGGATATACTGGCTCTTCGTCCTCAAGTTCATCTAGCTCATCCAAGGCGTCCAGTCCTGTGTTGATGTCGTTGCTCGCGATACGTTGGGGGTAGGAGGGTGGGCTGGACGGCATCACCGAAGACTCAGGTTCAGGTTGCTCCTCGTCATCTTCGTGGTCTTCGGGGGCGGATGGCGGTTTGAACATGTCTTGAAGACCGGTCGCAGCGGAGCAAAATAGGTCGCGCTGCTCTCCGTACTGGACGTCCCCGTACACTAGACGTCGCTTCCACTCTGGTGTATCCTGGGGTTTTCCTGGTGACGACTTATGTTGCACTGTGTTATGAACAACAGAACCACTTGTGGAGGCAGAGACAGATCTGCTGGCGTATCTTCCACGCGAAAGCCTAAACTCCTGCGACGGCTTGGTAATGCGAAGGCTCGAGATGTTGATGTCGTTCGGTGTTCGCTCGCTGAGGACATTGGCGCTAGTATCGTGGGGGTGTGCCAATTGAGGACGGGGACCAAACGTTCTACGCGGTATCCGACTCGGTGTCTCTCTTGGCTTGGTCTTGGGGGAGTCGGTGTCTTTGAGAGGAGGAAGTTGGACAGCTGATGCGTCGGATCCGACCTGGGAGGGCCAGTCCTCGGACAGGGAGTCCAACCAAGCGTGCTCCATGGCGACGCCTAAAAGAGTAATTCGAGGCAAGAAGTGTCAATGCGACTCCATAAACCAAAAAAGAGGAAATGCGATCGACTGCGGGGTCGCAAAGCTCAATGTTGTTTATGCGTCGCGATGTGTGTATACTCGACCAGGCGAGGGGGTGGTAGCGGGATAGTGAAATGAAGATGTATTAAAACACGAGCGAATGATAGGGATTCAAGAGGTAGCCATGAGGTCTGAACAAGATATCAAACAGAAAGAACCATGTGGGAGTCAAGGTCGCGAGACGATGTTGCGCGTATCCTTGAACTTGGAGTCTGGAATAAACGAATAAACAAGACAGGGGTGTTGATTGGGGTTCGGTTGGTTGCCGTGTCAACCACACGGTCGTAAAAGAATATGACACGCCAAACTAACCCTCTCTGAGTATGATAGCAAAAATACTAAATTTAAGGCCTAAGAATTTTAAGAAAATTATCATAAGTAATTCAATGATATTAGAAAATGATGATATTTTTATTTCTCCTATTTATCCCCTTATTTGCTTATGGTTAGGCTATGAAGTTAGCCCTTTCTGCCATCTTAGCTGATCGCGGGTGTCATTCCTCCTGCAGATCACGTGCTGGGTCACGAATTCTTTGTTTCTAGCTCTCTGCACGCATTCGGCCTGAGCAAACGGTCGGCAAAAGTCTCAACATCACCTCTTTGAGTCTTCAGGACATCGTCCACGGCATATTCCACTTCTTTCGACTTCTTTCGCCTGTCTTCGAGGCTGCGTGCCGGCTTTCACAAAACCACTTTACGCGCTCTCACGTGAGAAACGCGGGGGCGCGTCTCCCCTGGCGACGGCGTGAAATCAATCAACGGCCAAGCATACACCACAACGCACAGGTGACGACAAATGCGGGCCGATCAACCGAGATAACGACGTTTTGCGCCTCCTGGAACCCTACCGACTTATTTATGTACCTATTCAGGACGACGACCTTTGAAATCGAGGGCGATACCCTCTGACGCCGACATCATGCAGCGCGTCGATCCATCAGCCGATGAGCTTTCGTTAGAATGGGGGGAGGATACAATCTACTGCGAAGCGACATGCGCCCCCGAGGATGTCTTGTATGAGGGATCGGACGACGAGGATTACGATAACCCAATCTCGCGGAAACTACGATACGAAGAAGCCGGGCAGCGATACCTCGACGGAAAGACACCTTTCCTTATTACAGCATCACTCAAGGGCCCGTTCGACTCAAAATCCGGCCGCTGGGTGAACCCGTGGCGATCCAAACACCGCACAACCGGGACATCGCAAGGAGTACGGACATCACCAGGCAAATTATTGAGGTCGGCACAAGTGAAGCGCAATGTGTCAATTCCGGAGACGACCCTCACAGCACCGGGCGACAGCCTAGAGTGTCATTTGCCAAGCCCCGAGAGCCTCAAACAGGCTTCAGTTGCAGGAGGGCATGCGTATTTGGAGGAAGATGAACTAGCAAAGGTCCAAGAGTGGAGGGAAGCGATAGAACCTGGAGATGCGGCAAGAGATCGGTTCTGGACATCAACACCACAGTCATCATTGTCGGCGAGAAAGAGGAAAGCGAAGGGATCATCATGGTTAAAGCATTTAGCCACCAAACGACGACGTACAGATATCATGGAATCCGGGCCCGTCAACACTCCTGTCCCACAACGATCGCATCCCATCACCATTGTCGACGATCAGGATGACTATGGTGACGCGCCGACTACATCTTTCAACAGCGTCCCGGATCGCTTACCATCCTCGGCTCTTGCTGCCAACAGATTCTTTGCGCCGTCCCAAACTAGTGACTGGGAGGGGATACTCAAGCTGCAACTGACGTGGATGAACTGGTTCAGCCAGATCGTCGGTCGTCTGCTGTTTCTTCCAACTCCTTAGTCAAGCGCATCTCACCAGTTCGCGATCTTGGGAAATGCACCCAAGACGAAGAGGCCAAGCATGCAGAGGATGAACTTTCTCGTGATAACATTGCGTCAATGCAGGCTGCCGCCACTTTATCATCGCCGATATCGCAAAGACAACACATGCCAGCCGCCTTTCGAAGTACCAATTGTTCTCGGCACAGCATGCAACGACAAAGTCAAATCAAGCCAGCGTCACCCAGTCAACAACCTTCACAAAACTATGATGCAGAGTCTTATCTGTCCATATCCTCAGAAGACGACAAATCTTCCAGTCCTTCGCCGGCTTTTGAAACACAAGAAGATCAAAGCTTCTGCTTCAAGATGCGCCCAAAGCATATTGCAGTGACTGAAATCGTCGAAACAAGTTCTCTTGTGCCAACATCAGTATCTGCTGAAGATCCCCAGGCCAGCGTCAGCGAAGAGGAATCTTGGTCTGGCTTGTCGTCTGTGGACGAAGCCTCTGGAGTACTCGCCCAGGACGACGACACACCTCGAGGCAAGCCCAACACCGAAGGGCTGGATATCAATATGGCCGACGCCCCTGTTGCCGAACCGATGGACTTGGACAAGCCGGGAATGTCAAGTGATCTGTCGTCAATTTCCAGTCAAGAGTTTACTGGGTTTGATCTCTCTGAAGAAACGCCGGACGACCCCTGCGAGGTAGATACTGCCAGCGATTCGTCTGAGACTGGATCAGATACAGCGATAATGTCTTCTCCTACGCCGGTGGAAGAGGTGATCAAGATTGCCGATATCGAGTCTTCTAGTGACTCCGAAGAGCCGGATGCCGAACCACAAAAGGAGGAAATCTGCGTCGCGGTTGAAGACGACAATTCGAGCCGAGTTGAGGAGACCACAGATTCCGAGGACGAAACGACGGACGAGTCAACCGATCAGGAGGAAGGAGATTCTGCGAATTCATCAACGGCATCTAGGAACAAGTCTTCACAAGTTTTGCCTCACAAAGACCAGAGCAAGGCATCGCCAGTTCAATGTACACCACCTAAAGCCAACAGTTCTATCACCAGCCCTTCTCACGGAGCTTCCCTCCTAAAAAGCTCGGTGAAGAAACATATTTCGCAGAGCTCTTGGTCGAAGTTCGCTCGCATTGCCGAGAGCCCTCTCGCATCACCCACCGCTCGCCGTTTGCAGCGCAAAGAAAGCAATACTCCATTGCCCAACACTCCGATTACAAACAAGGTATTAAGCCGGATTGGATCGAATGCACGCGTTCCTCCCTCGCAGAAGCAACTGTCGAGCCCCATCAATGGAGATGAAAATGGCCATCAAGCAGAGTCGAGTCCCAATCCCGGACCCAAAGCTGCAGAATTGGAGCAAACGCCCTCTTCAATCATGCCGCCCACTGGCATTCATGCCATTGAAGCTACGAGGCCCCAATTGGAAGTTCAACAAACACCTCCAAGGGCACCCGATGCCATGGATGTTGACCAGCAAGACCCCAAAGGAGACTTGCCAGTTCCCTTTTCACAGCAGAGTCCATGGGCGGAAAGCAAGCTATCCCAATACGCATCAATGGCAATGGATCGACTGCCTACAATCGACAGCGCTCAAGAATCTACTCCACTGAACAAGAGACACGACTCCTTCGCGACGACATCTCCAGCAGCCCAGACCCCCTGGACAGAGGAGACGACCCGAATCTCCATGATGGGACAGACGCGCATACCCGCCATTGCTGAGGAGGATCACATGGCAGTGGATGTGCCAAACACTCCTGAGATGACATTGAATGCCAGTGCCCAGGTTCAGAACGAGGCTCCGGTTATCACCCCAGCTCTGGTCGCTCGACCTGCTATGCCTGAACCGCAGTTTTCTGTCAAGTCATTCGCTTCGTTCATGTCTTCTCCCGAAAGCCGCCCTCGTAAAGCCAGACGGGCCAGCTGGAGAGACTCAGGTTCTCGTCTTCCCAGCACACAAGGCATTTTGGCCTCAGCGACCAAGAATCCCTGGGAGCGCAGCAGTTCACAGCGTCGTGTGTCATGGGCGCCTCTACCTCATGAAACCGAGGGACAGGAAAGCATACCGGCAACCCCAACGCCTTTGGTAGTCCTAGCCCGCGCAGCGTCCCCTCCACCCACAACCCCAATCGAGGACCTCCCTACCTCCGAGGACGCCAAGTTCCGCAAGCACTTCAACGCTGTGGCCCGTCGGAGCAACATGGCCCATGGAAATGCCTACTACCAGCGCCTACTACCCTCGGAGTCGCAGCGCACAGTCGGAAGTCCTGAACCGGACGCCATGGCGGAGACGTTCCTCACGGCCGACCAACTCCGACAGAAGCAGCAGCAGCAGCAAAACTGCAACCAGCACCACTTGGCGGATCACACTAAGAGCGACCGCGAGACGGATGAGTCACAGGATCCTCTGGACATGGTGGAGGACGTTTTCCGCGAGATTGGCGACTTTCTGGAGAAGTGGGATGTGGACAACACCAAGACACCCCAACCCGCTCAGGGGCCACAGAGCCCTTGGTGAATGGTCGACCAACAGATGCACATTTTTTAAAGGCGCTATGGAAAGCCTTGTTTTTCTCGGAAGCTACGGCAAGGACAGATACTACGGAAAAGGATTTGAAATGTTTTTGGTTTTGTGAATGAATTATTATTCACGTATCGGTACACCGGTCAGGACAAGCATGTCAAGGAGTTCAGGGGGAAGGCAAGGCAAGGCAAAACGAACGGCACGATTGCATGACACGAGGACGGGTGTTTACCCAACAGTTGGGCGTTTGTATGCAAAGATACCTCGAGTAGACAATTTTTTGTTTCATATTCAAAAGCTGCATAAGATGAAAAGTCTGTCTATGCCTTCACGTGGTTGAATCGTCGAAGCTCTACGGTCGTGATACTACAAGCCTACGATTATCTTGAAACTACGTAAAAAGAAACCTTTGGACACCGCTCCTCGTAATATCAATGATGACGAAGAAGCAAAAACCCTATTCCTGTCTCAGGGGGGCCATCAGAAACGTGCATCCTGTGCCCCCTACGTTGGCTGTCAGAGCCCATGAGTGCGCGGTGCCGTAGCTGATTCGCCAGATGGCTCCCCGGGGTATTATTTCTAATAGAACCTACGCCACGAGACATTATGCCAGGAACTGATGAGCCGAGTAATACGCTTTTCCAACACATCTCCCCGAGCTGCCAAGGCAAGGGGAGAAAGGTACAAGAACAGTTGTCGGAGTACCTCTCAGCCCTGGACACACGCCCCCCATGGCAACCATGACTAGGCGCGCAGGGCCGCCGCCATCTGGGGTCCCGGGGAGCACATGGCTGCGAGGGAGGCCTTCTGTGGCCGGGTCGCGGATCGACGATGCTCCTCGATCGAGGGTGCGGTGAAGCTCGGCCAGCGTCAGCGGACGTTCCGGGTGGCAGGGAGATTAACGTCGGTGAGGAACGAAGCCTAGAGTGTTCCCAGTACCAAGATTCCGGGAAACGGGTACCCTGGAGATGATCCTGTTCAGGGGGATTCGACCTCCGTGTTGAAAGGTATGAGGCCAAGTGGTTGACGACGTCTCAGGGCTGAATATCTCGGGGCGACGCCGGCGGAGCGACGGGTGGAGCACTCTGCCCGTCCAGTCCGGTCCCGGGACGGGATGCCTGCGCTGGAGGAGACAGCTTATTAGTCGGATCCGAGAGGGCGTGGCCCACGCAGCATCTCGTAGCAATCCCGCTGTTCCCTTTGCCAGTAACTAGGGTTGTCGTCTCTTGTCTCCTCTGTCACCAACTCCGACTAGGGTGGTCGCTGCAAGAGCAAGCCCCATCTTCTAGAGTCAGACGACATCCAGCTTTGTGGGCTTGTACCCATCTGTTCCACCTTCATCTGCTCAGGGAGGGCAGTCCGTGTGTGTTGGATCAGATAGAGGAGAGGTTGAGGGTGGGGGGACATTGGGACTCGAGCATGATCGAGACCTTGCCCCTACTCCCGCGGATATCCAGATTTGAATCTCTGGGCGTCGGGCTGTGGGAGATGTGGTTAAACTTTCCCATATGGCGAACATGGCTGCCAGACCAGACTAGCTTCGAGAAGCAAAGGCAGCACACGACAACCTCGTGTGATCATCGTTCCAAAGAGCTTCTCGCTTCCCCTTCCCCTGAATTGGCGTTGGCCCAACGATCAAGAGCCTGTCTCACTTGTGACAATTTAGCTCGCCTCGTCATTCTAAATGCAACGGGGGGATTCGCGCCTCCCAAACAATCAAGGCCGGCCGGGGTTTGAGGTTGAGTTTGGAGCGTCATGGAGCGGGCAGTCGAGGCACGTTGTCGATAGACGAGCGACGATTGGCCGGTTGCGGCTCGGCGGGCGATATGCACATCTCCAGGCCAAGGAGGCGAACATGCCTCTGACAAGATAGGGAATGTCTCGCTAAAAGTCGGGGTAGATCAGCGGCTCGACTTATTGGACAATGGCAGCCGGGATGGAGCAGGGAAGGCCGGGCGGAACTGCCTTGGTTCGCTGGATGTCTTGCAAGATGGAGGTTGAAGAGGAGACGGCGGGATGGGACGTGCCGCCAGTAGCTGGGTTCTTGGTGGTGGAGAGGTGTTGGATGGCTTATCAAAGCCCGCTTCTACCGCAACCAAGCAAGTTGAGGCCTTGCCTTGGTTGTTTCGCGCACAAAATTCTGCAGAAAAATTGTGTGCGTGAAACGAAACAAAGTTCATCTTGTTCCATGCTCTTCTGCAACCCTTGCACCGTCCGGGCCGCCGGGGAAGTCGGACCAACAATGTAGCATTGAATCGACGCCGCCGTGATGTCCATGCCATGTATGCGCTGCGTCCTAGGGTAAGGTCAATGCCTGCGCCCCCTCTGTCGGATCAAGGGCATCGATCATGAGACGGGCAACTCAATTCCACCGTTCACAGGTTGCAGCATCCTCATGGCCTTGCTGCAGAGCACTTGCAGGGCCGTTGACAGCCGCGCTGTGCTGGGATAAATTCCTAGCCTGCTGTTTTGGTCCGGCTGTTTCTTGCGGATCGTCTCGCAGCACGCGCATGGTCGCATATCTAGGCGGGGCCGGGGCATGGCATGGCATGGCATTCTGCCTGAGCATATCGACGGACGGTTGCTTCGTGGATTCTCGCATCTAAGAACACGCCCCTAAAGGAAAGAAGGTTATGCAGAAGAGGAAAAAGAAAGGAGCAGAGATAGCGTCCCGCGCCAATCAACCCTATCCGTACTCTGCTTTGCGATGGATACAGTGCAGTACCGGGTACCTACCTCATCCAAAGCTTGAGGCCATGGCACGTAGCAAGATATGGATGGATCGTGGATCGACAGCCAAGCGGAAGTTGCCAGAGAGCCGTCTCGTCTCAATACACGATCCAGGGGGCATGAGCCCGAGATCAAGCGCGCACGAGGTCGGTGCGGAGGCGTATGGGTGAGGGTTGGAAAAGAAAGGGTGTCGCATCTCCCGTCTCACGCCAGCCAGCCAGCCAGCCCTGAACCGAACCATTCAACAGGGTCGACCAGAAAACGTGTCTTGAGGGTTTCATTGTGTCATAACACAGAGCTGATGAGCGATGAGTTGGCTATGATGATGGAATGAGATGACGAGGCTCAGAGCCATTTGTGGGCAGAAGCTTCAAGCTCGGTCAGCGACTGAAAGCTTTGGACGTGGCAAGGCGACACCGGGCGAGACTTCTAATGGTCGCAAGTGACATGTTGTGCGAACGTGTAAGCTCCAGACCGGGAGAGGATGAACCAATCCAAGCCATGTGCGTCCCAGGAAATGCCACCAAAGAATGCCACGGGGGTCATGGTGCCACGGTGCCACGAGAGAGGGTGAGAGATATCCGTCCGTCCTCCGGAGACGGCAGCCGGGCGATCGCTTTTTCGGCAGCAGGTCGCAATGACAAGATGGTTGTTGTTGGGTGTTGGACGATACTCTCAAGTGCACAAAGAAGAACTCACACTGTTGGGCCGACTGACCAGAGCCGCCCCGAGATGTCATGATCTTGGCGGGCGGCCTGGAGCATCACATGACACCCCCCAGCTTCCAATGCCCGCCAAACGGAAAGAGAGCCCCGCACTAGATCGAATCGAGACACCGTTTGAATCGCGCATACAGACCACCAGATGCAACAGACTGGGGTCGAGATTCGAGCCAGCACCAGCCTGAGGGTGAGGGCCCTGGTGGGGACGGTGCGATAACGGGGGAAAATGACGAGATGCGTTGAGAGTGGTCCGTCTCTTGCAGCGCGTCTGCTCGTTTCGTGGCGCGAAAACGGAGCAGTCCGAGAGAGAGGGACGTTTTTTTAGGCGCGGCTAGCTCAGAGCTGAAAGAGAGAAATGAATCGAGGGAGTCGGCAATGGATGGAAGGGGTCTGAAACCCTGCGCCACCCGTCGTCGCTTGTTCCCCGTGGCCCTTGTTGAAGCTTTTGCGCCGTCATGAAAACAAGCTATTATCCCGGGGTCATGACCTCTCGTATGCCCCTCTACCAAGTCAGCAGCTCAGAAAAAAGACGGCTACTAAAAAAATAATCTAGCCAATCATGACAACCAATTCATCAGATCAATCTCGTAAATCGCCACCGTGTTCCCTTGTCCGCTGTGTCCGGTGAGCAAATCCAGAGCCCCAGGCTTGGGTATAGGGACGGGGCCGTTCCCTGCTGTTGGGCAGCGTGACCTTGCCTTGGGGCCCAAGGGAAAATCCAGAAAAATGACCAAAGAATGACCCAGAGATGATCCTGGCGAAGCCGACGACGGGGTCCGGGTCCGCCAAGAGGTGACAAAATACGTCAGCCTCGGCCTCTTCAGTCAGTTCCATTCCATGAGGCACTCAATGGAACTCTATCTCGATTTCCCGCGCCCTGTCTGAACTGTGTCTTTGATTAGGAACTCGGAAATAACTCCGGGTATCGGTAACCAAGCATTGGTCAGAGTTGCTGAGTCTGTTTCTCTCAGCAAGATGGCGGCGTGAGTCTCGTCTTATTCCTTCACCCTCTGACAGGCCAGCCCAGCAGCCTCCACAACGCTCCAGCCTCTTGTTCACGCCTGCAGCCGCGGACTGGGAGCCAAGGCGGGTCCCGGAAGATTCGAGACAGGGGACCAGAGGCGTTGTGAGGGCGTCCAATGGCTGCCACCTGGGACTGGATGATAAGGTCATGCATGGGGGATCTGACGCTTCATGGAGACCTACGGTATGGCAGCGGAGTGTCCTATTACAGCGGGACTCTTGGACGGTAGGCGGTGCAGATTGGAGAAGCAATTAGCATTGCCTGATTGGCATTGGCAGGATATTGGCAAATATTGGCAAACTGCGGTCATGGACTGATGTATGCGCGTGTTGTCGATTATGGGAAGAGTTGGACGGCGAATGGGATGAGATACGATAGGACGACCAGTCACGGGCGCAATCCAGTTCAAACTCCCATGTGAATCACGCTGGCACAGGTACAAAGAGACGACAATCGCTGCTCAACATGCAAGTAATTCGCATCTCTGATTAGGTCCCTGACGTTGGGGTAGCACTCTATTTTTGATGAGATGGCCGTGGTGGTGTTGCTTGATAGAGGCCATCCACACACCCTTTTGGTTCTCCCGCGACGTTGTCATTCAACCAACACTCCCCTCCTCAATGCCGTCCATGACACCCGCCCTGCTTCCAAACTGCCAACCGTCACAGAGATAACGGAGCGCTTTCAGTCTCTACACGTGGTGGAGAGCCAGGCTCCCTGCAACTCTGGGCTGCATTAACAGACGCCTCGGCCGCCGCCCCGGTGCAGGCTTGGAGACGACAGTACAGTAGCCGGACCCCACAGGCGTGACCGCTATCCAGCGGCCTGGAATCCTGCTCTGCAACAGAGCTACCGGGCTGCCTCCATGGATGCAGTGGGAAGAGCACGGACTGCCTGTGGCATTGGATCTCAGCTTTGCCGGGGGCCGCTGCTGTTTGCTTGACAGGCAAACCTGGGAGGTTTGGACGCGGTGTGGCCGTCGAGGTTCGGACAGGCGGCCACTAGGAGGCCGGAGCCCCGCGAAATGGCTCAGGGCTGGCTCGGGAATGGAAGCTTTGTTCGAGACGGTCTGGATGGGCTGGCATGGAAATGGACGTCACCCCGCCAGACATGGACGGATGTCGTCGACTTTGTGCTCCCCCAGTCACAGCCAAATCTCGGCGCATCTGCCGGGCTGAGTTCTGGGACAGAGGGTCAGGTACTTGTCAGACAAAAGGGTACCTCGCCTGGGGCGGGCCTTTCAGTTTCTCTCGGGGCACCCTCCCCCAGGTGCCCAGTGCCCAGAGACCAGTGGAGGGCAGGGCAGGCGCGGGGCCTTCCATTCAGTGCTTCCCATCCATTACAAGGGCCTGACGACTGACGCCCGGGCCATCCCCTCGCTATTTCTACCGGGTCTCAGATACCACTTACCGCCCCCGGGCTCCGTATCTACGAATCATTCCTCCACGCCCACATCCTCGTCCCTCTCCCTCGCTCTCCCATCCTCGAACTCACAACACAACTCTTCCCTCTTTTTCCCCCTTCGCCAACCATACGAGCGTGTTGCGCCAGATGTCCTCCTCATGTCCAGTCCGCATCCCACGTCCGAAAATGCCGCACGCGCCGTACCGGTGAGCGAGCCTGAGCCCTGTCGTTCGCCCGAGGCCCTGCTAGATGCTGCTCCAGGTGCTGCCGCGGGCGCTGCGCCTGATGCTCATGTCGCTTCTGGCACTGGCACCCGCGCTGCTGCTGCTGGCCTTGATCATGACCATGATGATGATGATGCTGCCCGTCTCGGCCGCCGTGCTCAACCCCCCGGGCTGATCGCTGCTGCTCCTGCTGCTCCCACATCCTCCAACACTACTCCCACTCCCTCTGCTGCCATCTCTCCCTTCATGCCGCCACCCTCCTCCGCAGACAAGGTGCCCGACAACGTGCCTGATTCTGTTCCTGATTACGTGCCCCGTGGTGATGCCAATGCCAGGGACGCCGTCCAAGGCCCCGTCGCCCCCGTCAACGGCCATGCCCCCGGTGCTTCCAGTAATAAGAAGGCCCGTGGCCCCGGGCCCCTGCCGAGGCAGTCTGGTCCTTCCTTGCTGACCCAGGCCTTGGCTTCTGCCCGTGGAATCACCAACCCTAAGAGCTCCAGGCTCTCACCCCAGTCTACTTCTACTACAACTACAGCCACCATCTCTCCCACGACTGTCACCTCCCCCAGCTATTCGCCTACTACAACCCTGCCGACCACCATTCGATCGTCTAAGTCGGGCCATAAGACTGCAACCTCATCCGCGAACACCTCGACACCTACTACTCCTACACCGCACTCGACTACTTCTCCTACACTCGACGGTCCTCTTACAGAACCTGCGAACTCGACATCGCGACCCGACCGAGACAGCGCTGCCATCTTTATTGATCCTTTCCACCAAAATGTCTCCACGAAATGCGCCGCTCCTAGGCCATTAACGAGAGCCACATCCGAGTCTTCCAACATGGCTGCCTCCGCCGTCACCACCATGACCTCACTCGCCGCCCGAGAGGCCGCGAGCGTTCCTTCGTCCTTTAGCCACTCGGCCCTCGCCACCCTTCGCGATGTCATTACTGATCCCCGTGAGGCGAGGGATGTCCCCCGAGGCAGAGCCTCGACCTCGCTGGATCTAGACAGAAGCACCATTGATTACTACCAACCCCGAACGACAACCTACACGACATCTTTCAATGATTCACCCCTTCCATTCGAAGACGATAGCCCGGGGACCAAAACACCACCTGCGACTTCGCGACACGAGGATGCTAGGAACACCGATCAGAGACCAGCACAATGGGCCAAGGCCCCCCCGCATTGGATGGCAATGGGCCCTGAGAAGACGGAAAAGATTTGGTCCATTGGCTCAGTTGAAGGCCAGGAGGAGGATGGCCTTGTCGAAAAGTCCATTACCGAGGCGATGGCTGGCGTGGAGCCCAATGCACGAAGTCGCAAGTCGAGCTACAGTTTGCGGTTCTTCAAGGAAGGCCTCCCACCAGAGGACAAGTCTCGTCGCAGGGACCCGAGGCACACCCCTAGAGATAAATTGGCACCAACACTCGAAGAGGATCACGAATTGAGCTCGAACGCAAAGTCGCACACAACTCCCTCCAAGGAATCAACTGCTATTCGCTTGCGACATGACGATGGAGGGGTACCTCTACTTACACAAAAGACCCCCTACTCCGAATACGTCCTCGACGAGCAACCCATTCTCAGCACGTCTCCCGATGACGATTATTTTTCGCTGCCCGTCAATGGTTCGCTCACCTCGGGAGGCAAGACTCCGTTGCGAGTGCAACAGTCCGCATCTCGACCCGTGAACGGGCACGAAGAGGGCAAGTCGGTGGAGACAACTGAGCTTGTGGGGCCGACCCCGGCCGCTGATGCCGACGGAGAAGCCGAAAGAGTGGAGGCGAGACGGAAATCAGGCGACAGCGTCAATACCGAGGTCGGATCTCACGATGAGGGAGATGCCGATGAATCCGGGGAAGAGAAGATCTCATCTGCCGTCTTCTTGCCCCACCAAGAGCTGCAAGAACCTTGCATAGGTGAGCCCCAGGACCGCACCGCGGCCCGTAGTATCCGGGTGCGGTCTCTCTCCCAGAGTAAACAACGTCCGTGGCTCGTCAAAGCGGATGAGCCTGAGCCTGAAATCATTCAGGAGAAGGATGAGCCTCCCTACGGCCTCGCTCGCCTCCCTTCTCGCGAGCGCCTTGCTGTGAAGCGCGGCGACCTCGTGCCTGACAAGTTTGAGGACGGCGCTGTCATTGAAGAAGACACTACAGTGACGAACGACGCTCCTCTTAAAACGCCCCAACCCGTGAGCCATTATGAGGACCATATCCATGACCACCAGCACGATGCTCAAGAGCCTCTTGAGGCCATTGAGCTCATTCCATATAAACATCAAGTCGGTGGTCACACCACTCTCTGGCGGTTCTCTCGAAGAGCCGTCTGTAAGCAACTCAACAATAGGGAAAATGAGTTTTACGAGACTATTGAGAGATACCACCGTGACCTGTTACCTTTCCTTCCTCGGTATGTTCCACCGCATTTGTCATTTCCTGATTGAATGGTGGATTGTTCCGTTGACGCGAATTGCTTTGAAACTGGAGGCTAACTATTGTGCAGCTACATTGGGGTTTTGAATGTGACTTTCCGCAAGCAAACTCGCCGGAAGAGCACCTCAAAGAAAGACGAGGCTGCAGCGGCTGAGCGTAAGAAGGCTCAGGAGCAGCTCGAGGCAAACCGCCAGGAGAATGGGCAGAATGGACACAAGGACCACATCAAGGCTGGACCACCAACTGGCCGTGTCATTAGCCAATCTCTGGCCAACTCCAATGTCCCTATTCCCACGGTGACGTTCGACGACAACAAGCACATCCTACCTCGAAACCTGCTTCAACCGATGCCCTTGCCAAAGGAGTTCCGACGGCAGAGCATCTCAACTTCGACGGTATCAGACCCCACAGTGCCGACCTCAGAGACCGCGGTCCGTCCACCACTCGATGAGCGGCCTAACAGTTGGGGCGCTACCATGATCAACAAGCGGCTGCGGAACGAGGTATTCAACGATGCGTTCCTGAAGGAGCCCGTCAAGGTTCATCGTCATCGCCGACCCCATCAACGATCGATCCCGCGTCCAACTCTTCAGCGCCTGCTCCGATCTACAAACTCGGACCCTGCCCTGATCAAGGCCGACTCACCTTTTGTCAATGTGAATGGAGACGACAACTCGGCCAATCATTCTCACTCTCAGAGAAAGCTTGCGCACCACCACTACTCACATAGCGATCTCGGCCCTGAGCGGGCTGTACCTGATATGGACGAGTATGTGCAGTCTGAGCCTGAGCACGCACCAGGCGAGATGAAGGACGTGACTGGAACAAGTGCTCCAGAGCCCGAGACCCTCAAGGACAACCCACTTACCGCCAAGAAGAAGCGCAGATACTCTGCTGGCGGGCTCCGTCGAAAACCCGAAGACGTGAGAGAATCTAGAGGAGACTTGAAGTACTTTGAAGAGGCCGACGATGCTGGATACAAGGGAGACAATGAGGAAAAGCCAAAGCGACATTCGAAGAACTGCTCCATGGCTAATGGACATGGCACTCCGACAACTAATGGGAACAAGGAGCATGCGCCAAACACGGTTGACCAGCAACCCGAGGATGACTCCGCTGTCAGTTCGACTCTTGCCACACCAGCGCCCGACAGCACACCCGATCTTGCGCCTGAGCCTGCAGCCGAGTTCAAGAAGATTCCTCGACCTGTCAACCCTAAGGAAGCCAAGACTCAGAAGGATCGAGTCGAGTACTTTTTGCTCCTCGAAGACTTGACGGCGGGCATGAAGAGACCCTGCATGATGGATCTCAAGATGGGTACCCGCCAATACGGCGTGGAGGCTACGCCAAAGAAGCAAAAGTCCCAGACGGAAAAGTGCCGGACCACGACGTCTGCGGAACTGGGTGTGCGTATATGCGGTCTGCAAGTGTGGAATGCCAGATCGCAGACGTACGACTTTCAGGACAAATACTACGGGCGCAAGCTAAAAGTCGGTGAGGAGTTCCAAGGCGCTCTTCAGAAGTTCCTCTACAACGGCCTCGACCTGCACAGTATCCTTCGGCACATTCCGGTGGTTCTGAAGAAGCTTGGGCAACTGGAGCAGATTGTTAGCAAGTTGCATGGCTACCGATTCTATGCAGCAAGTCTGCTCATGTTTTATGATGGCGATACGTCGGAGGATCCCGACTACGAAACGATGTACGAATCCACTACCGACTTTGCAACCGACACGGAAGAGACGACGCGGAGGAAGAAGAAGAACAAGAGAGAGATTGATTTCAAGATTGCCGACTTTGCCAACAGTCTCACGCCGTTCGACGATATCACGGACAAGCCCTGCCCGCCGCAGCATCCCGACGAGCCTGATGGTGGATTCCTCAAGGGTCTGCGGAGCCTGAGGAGGTATTTCCTCCAGATCCAAAGGGATGTGAGGCAGGAATTGGGCCTGGACCCCAATGGCCGATTCTCGGGTCCCGTGGACTATCCGAGGGAGTGCGATTATGACGATGACGGAATGGTCAGCATCTGATTGACTCGATAGTTGTTCATGAGCTGGCAGCGGCGGTGTAAGTTGACATGGGGAGTCTGATACCCACACCTTTGTCCTTGGGCAGGCAGCTTTGCCGCAAGGATTGTTTTATTGTAGCCTTTTCTTTTCTTCTACGACCCTTTTTTATTTCTCTTTCATTCGTCTGTTATGGACTGTCGATTCGGCGTTCACAAGGGCCTGCCCCTGGAATCATGGGACAGAGAGGATGCCAAAAAGGGCAAAAGGAACAGGATGTGCGTCTCATGACAGGTTCACTTTTTCTGAAAAACATACCCTGCATCGGTTATGGCGTAATGCGACACGGAGGGGGAGGGAGCTGGAGTTTCAAAAGCCCAATTTTTGTTCTTTTGACTTTTTTTCTTCACCTGGGCTGGAGGACAATGAGCAACGGATGGGTATAGGCAAAGGTCTATCACGAGGAAGGTGTGTTTTTTCTTTTACTCTTTTGAAATCAGCGGTGTTTATGGGGGCGGGCATTGGGAAACCAGAATGATGACGATCTTGTTTGTTTCACTGCGGTTTGTGCTCTTCTTCATCTTTAACGGCAGATAATGGACAGGAAGGACTGGGGAAATTGGGGAAGGGATTCTTAGAGCGTTAGAGAAAATGCCAACTAGAAGGGTCGCTGATCCAGCATTCATGTCTTTTACCATTGAATCGCCAAGATGATTGTTGCCGTTGATTCGTGGTGTTTTGATGTGTTTTGATGTGTTTTGATGTGTTGTGATGTGTTGTGATGTAGGTCGTTCTCCAAATTCGTCTCTGTCTCGTAGGTGTGCTCGATGTAGTACATGCATTATCTTGATAAGAGGAATGTAAACCACTCGGTTACTGAGCCCATGCTTGCCGATCGAGATAGTGTCTCAGTGTCTCACCCTCAACATCTCGCTCAACTGTCTTGTCTAACCATATCTTAACCTTAACCGCACTCTCTTCAGCCATGGGCGCCATCATATCCACGATCCAGTCAACTGTCTCAACCGTATCATCGGTCCTGAAAACCTTCTCAGCTCTGCATACTCAATTCTCATCCCTCCTCGTTCGGGCCTCATCCCCACCTAGCCTGCCCGTCCCCGCACCAACCCGTTCATACTGGCTTGACGACCCGCCTTTTCCTCAGCTATGCAGCATTCAAAGTGAGTTGCCTGCGGAAGCAGACGTCGTCATTATTGGGAGCGGTATCACGGGTGCAGCGGTGGCCAAGTCACTTCTGGAGCTATCAGGGGAGCTGGGGGTTGTTGTATGCGAGGCTAGAGAGCTGTGTAGTGGTGCTACGGGTAGGAATGGCGGACACATCAAGTCCACGCCGTACGAGGTTCTTGCAATGTTCCGCGCAAAGATGGGACCGGAGAAGGCGGCCAAGCTGGCGAGATTTCAAAGGAGCCACCTGGAGATATTGAAACAGGTTGGAGAGAAGGTGCCCCAGGGTGAGGTCAGAGAGGTACAAACGGTGGATCTGTTTACTGAGAAGGATGATTTCGAAAAGGCTCAACGAGAGGTTGAGGAGATGAAGGTGTGGATGCCGGAGGAAAAGGCCATTGTCTTGGAGGCGGATGAGGCTAGAAAAGAGGTGAGCTGGGCTGATTCATTGTCTTGAGACAAGTTGCTGATCAGTACAGTTTGGCGTCAACGATCTCATCGTAGGTGGAATATCCTACTCAGCTGGCGCTCTCTGGCCCTACCGTCTTGTTACGGGTGTGTGGAATGATCTCCTTGATCGATTTTCCACCTTGAGCATCCACACCAACACACCCGTCGAGAGTGTCTCGCACGAATTAGGATCGTCGCCGTACGCTTACACGGTCAAGACAACTCGCGGAACACTCAAGACACGACATGTGATACATGCAACCAATGCATACGCTCCTCATCTCGTTCAATCGCTCCGCGGGTGTCTCACCGGTGCCTTAGCACATATGTCCGCTCAGCGCCCAGGAGCGTCATTCCCGTCGTCACACGGAGGACGGTCGTGGTCTATTGTCTACAACCCGGGTTTTGATTATGTGACGCAGAGACCGGATAATCAAGATGGCACGCCGGGGGATTTGATGATTGGAGGGGGGTTCTTTAGGAGTCGTCAGCAGGGACTGGATCAAGTTGGAGTTTGGGATGATAGCCAGGTGCATGCCCTTCCACTGACGCACATCCGGGGTGTTATGCCAGCCATATTTGAGCCTCAATGGGGTGGAGGAAGCGAACTTGTCAAAGCTTGGACAGGTATCCTGGGCTTTACTGGAGACTTGATGCCCCTAGTCGGCCGAGTTCGTCCTTCCAAGGACAAGAACTCGGGAGAATGGGTTGCAGCTGGGTTCAATGGCGAGGGCATGGTTTGGGCTTGGCTTAGCGGAACAGCTCTGGCGATCATGGTTCTTGGCATGGAGGAGGAGAATCTAGAGGGAGGTGTTGGAAGACCTGGGGGGAAGTTGGATGAGTGGTTTCCGAGGGAGATTTTGGGTGTTGATGGAGGGAGGTTGAGGAGGGCGGATGTCGCGAACCTGGCCGACTTTGTCAGTTGAAGCTATTGGATATATATAGGTTGCGAAATGAGCAGCCTAGAAAATTTATATGATACCTAAATTATGGTGTTATTTTTATTGGTTGGACATGGTGAGAGGTGGTGGGCACAGGTTGCCAGCTGTTGACGGCCGTCAACTGCCAACCCATAATTACCTGGCATACACCACCACTGCCTGCTCTTTTCTTCACAACAACACCCATCATCCTTCACTTCGCCGCATCCTAATTCACCCTCATCATCTCACTTCGGACTTGTATCGTCTCATGTCAGCATCTTTGTCTCTTACCACAAAATGCCTTTGACCCCGATAAAGCCTAGTGAGCGCATCGACTCGTGGCGACAGCGTGTGCCCAGTCGTCTGGAACGACGAGATCCGTTTGAGGGTGATGGCTTTGAGGAGCGTCCTTCAACCCGTCTTGTGAGTCTTTCTCATCGATCTGTATTCCCTTCTCGCTCACGAATATCCGTTAGACCTTCCGTGAGGCATCCCCCCTGCGCGCCGTCCATCAACCCGACTCAGCTTCTTCCGCGCCGCCACACCTCTCTTTGGACGCCCTTCAACCTCAGAGTCTAGCCGCCCATCCTCGGGTCTTCTGAACCGCCCTGTAGAGACTAAGCGCAAGAGACTTTTGGGGATTTTCAACGGCAAGCGCAAGCGTAGGGACTCGGAGGTGGAGAGTATCCCGCGGCAACCTATCCACCTGAACTTTCTGTTCGTGGGCAGCAAGTCTGCAGGACAGACATCTTTGCTATTGTGAGGAGCTTCGTTATTTATGTGTTGCTTCGCTGACATTTTGTAGCCGTGCTCGATATGGCTATTTTCCTGACGCAAGTTATAAGGAACTCGACATTGATCTTGAGCTAACATGCCACAGTCTGACGCCTTTTCTCGGCCTTTGTATGAAACCTATGTCAATGAGCGCACCTACAACGACCAACCTGTACGCATTGAGCTGTAGGATACCTCGGGCGTACCAGACCTCAACACGGTCGAGAGGTTGACGTACATTTCTTGGGACGCTGTGTTTCTCTGTTTCAACATCTCAGACAAGGTGTCCATGTACACCATCATGCAATGGGTGAGTGCCCACCGGTTGTTGGGTTGCATGAGGCTGATGAATGCAGTGGTATCACGCATCTCATGATGCATTTGCAAAGACCGAGACGTTTCAGCCGTTGCTGTATCTTGTTGGTTTGAAGAAGGATCTGCGTGATCAGTGCTTCCTTGAGGATCACCGGACCGGTTCTGCGCTTTCGCCTTCAGGGCTGATGGCTTATCCGACATGCTGTGTCTGTTCCTCTGAGGTTAGTCATTTTTTTATCTTGAATTATATGTTGGGTTGAAATGGTTAACTTGAAATAGGCAAACTGGCAAGCGAAGCGCATTGGTGCGCACCGATATCTCGAGTGCTCGGCTGCCACTGGTCAAGGCATGAGGGAGGTCTTTGAAGATTCGACCAGAGAGGCGGCAAGACGAGCTCTTGGGGAGCAGAGTCAGGAAGAAGAGAGTGTTGTGCCCAAGAAGAGACGACGATTCTTTTGAGGCGGGTGTTGGCCAAGCGTGCTCGATCATGAGAGACTTAGCTCTGACGATGGTATTTCATTGATGACTGGAGCTTGGCATTGTTGGAGGCATCACATCCATCAGCAAGGAAGAATGCTTAGGGATTCATGCACTAGTATTTTCCTTTTGGGAGTTTTCCATGTACAGTAAATAGTCTGAATACCTGATTGAGAATCAATTCTTGCTCTTCAAGGTCTCTTTAATTGAATAATTCAGGGTAAGCTCATTCAGCCAGTCAAATAGCCCTGAACTTGGCTTACATTTCCCATTTTGGCCCGTGCTTGAGCCACATGAATCCACTTTCAACCTCACTTTGTTCCTCAGAGCACATGCTTTTTGCCGAGTCGGGAGACATCGTGTCATTGCTTTCTTGGAACAATGGAAACCTATTCTTGATCCCCCTTTTGAGGATATTCATGCAGAGAAATCCATGAGGTATATATTTTCTTCCCCTTCTTGAGACTTGTTGACTTGTTCTTTTCTTCTTCAACCTTGATCCTTGTACTGACCACTTGTCCTCCAACAACAGTCGCATATAAGTCAAACCGGTATAACCTCACCACCAGCCAACGACAGCAGCATCTCGCCAAGATGATGTCCACCGAGTCCCTGAAGCTCCTGGCCTCCATCGTCGCCGCCCTCCTCGGCGTCAGCATCGGCCTCTTGATCTGCTTCCCGGCCGAGAATGTCCTGTTCCTGCTTCATCTGCTCTTTTTTGTTGGGCTCATCGTCTTCCTCACGGTGAGCCTCTCCTTGACCTTTTTCTGAACCACGGAGCGTTCCCTGACTCAAGTGAATTCAAGGCTCGCAGCGTTCAGCTCACCCTCCGTCGCCGTGCCGCTGCTGCTGGCAAGCAGGTTGGACGCGGTGTTCTTCGTCGTCGTGATGTCGACTATCACCTCTTTGTTCTCGGCTCTGGTGGACACACCAAGGAGATGCTCATGATGATGGATGACGGATTCTGCAACTTTGCCAACTTTCACCGCCGCTACCTGATTACCGCTGGGGATCTCAACTCCATCTACCAAGTCGCCGAGTACGAAACTGACCTCGAACTCTTGTGCATCCGGGAGGGCAAGGATGCTGGAACCTCCGACAGCCGGTTCGTCGCTCGCGCTCGTCGCGTTCATCAGTCTCTTTGGT
Organism: Fusarium solani; assembly: GCF_023522795.1. NCBI lineage: Eukaryota > Fungi > Ascomycota > Sordariomycetes > Hypocreales > Nectriaceae > Fusarium > Fusarium solani. Next base: position 517,874 of record NW_027072157.1, read on the forward strand.
CGACTCCCTTCTCCGCCCTGCGCAGCATGCTGGAAATCATCCCCGCCCTTCTCACACCTCCCAAGAACGACGTCGGCGCCAAGCTGCGATACCCTACCTGCATCTTCTCCAACGGCCCCGCCACCGGCTTCTTTGTCGGACTGGTTGTTAATCTCCTGAAGATGTTTTACGTCGTGCCCGAGGACTCGATGAAGTTTGTCTACATCGAGTCGTGGGCCCGCATCTCGACCCTGAGCCTCACTGGGAAGCTCTTCTACTACACCGGCATCGCTGATGTCCTGGTTGTGCAGCACGCCGAGGTTGCTGCCAAGTACGGGATTGAGAATGCTGGGGAGATGGTGTTTAACGCCAGGCGCCCTGATATCTGAGATGAAATAGGATTGTATTCAGGGGGATTCTGAATTGCACCCAAGGGGATTTCGCGATGGGAAGGTCTGAGATGGAGAGGTCTAAAATGGGAAGGGTTCGCACCTAGGGGTTCTTGGAACATGCGTGAATCTTGATTCTCGTACATAGACAGTAATTTTTACATGGTTTGTGTACATGACGGGTATCATCCGCCCTCTCTGCATCAGCGACCTTAAATCGCCACCTTGTCCGTCTCGGTGGTGGCATCTGCCTCAGCAGCAATGTCATCCCCGCCGGCGCCCTCCTCCTCGAGGCCGAAACTCTCAATCTCCGAGTTGCGGCGGGCCTCGGTGCGCTCCGTCTCCTTGCCGGCCCAGAGCTTCCAGTTCTCAAACTCGCGGTCCTCGAGGCCGTGCGAGACATCGATGCGGGTTTTGCCAAAGTAGGCTCCCACGTGCCGGGCCTCCTCGACGGCCACGCGCTTCTCGATCTCCTCCTCCTGGCGGAGACGGTAGAACTCGCGGCGGGTGACATCGTAGGCCTTGCGCTCGCTGACGTTTTCGTTCTCCATGAGCCACATCTGGCGTTGAACGACGCTATGGCGGGGTTAGTTTGTCCAACGTGAGTTGTATATAGTCCATCGACTTACCACTCTCCTGTCAAGGGGATGCCGGGCTGCTTCAATCCCTTGCTCCAATCGCAACGCTGATAGTCCTTTCCATCTAACTCCATGATGATACGAGGCCTTGCGAGCTCCCAGGGGTGGTCTTTGTAGAAGGTGGTTCGTAGCGTATCCTCGAGGTACCTTATCCGCTGTGGGCGGAAGATGTTCTTGGGCTTGGTGGCTCTGGGGTTTGGTGCTCGGTGTCGGGGAGGGATGGTTCGGACGAGGGTCTCTGAGGGAGGGACCGTCTGCATGATGTTATACCATGGCGGCGTAGCGACGGACTTTTGGCCGAGGAGGCTGTGGTTGAGTTCCTCGGTGACGGTCTGGAAGACCCTCGCGGGGCGGATCTGTCTGCCTCCCATGGCCAATTTCTGGGATATGGGTTAGTAGGTGAAATGCAAGGTCATTAAATGCATCATCTTCAACTTACAGGGTCAATTGGCGCTCTACAACGGGAGTGGGTTGCGATGTCGCGGCTCTATGCTCAGCGTGGTGGTGTGGTGGTGGAAATTTTGGAGATCGGCCAATCTTAACGCCGATAATGCGGGATGCCGGCAAGCTTGGCGCGAATCCGCCCCCGATCTGTTAGCAAAAAATCATCCCGGAAAAAGGTCCCGCTAAGAAACAAGCCTCTCATCCCACCACGAGAGAGATTGGATTGCCGACGTCCCTTCTCTCACCCCTTCTCTGCTTCCAATTCCCTTCCTTCTGGCTTCCTCTGCCTCGAGTGCCGCGGCTACACACCGAGGTCGCACCATCATGAGGAGGAGCTCATGAAAATCTCCAGTCGAGTAGACGGCTCCGTCTGTGCGGTGCTCTCGAACCGACCGTCGGCCAGGCTTGCCGCCCCGACCGTGAGGAGGAGCTTCTGTGCCGTGAGAGATGGCGGCGGGGGAACGCACAGGAAGAGGCTCGCAGCCGATTTCTTCTGCGCGAGGAGCTCACTATGGCTGCTCAAGACTTTTACACCAGCGACCGAGCTTCGACGGACCCTCCCAATCCACCGACCCCGACATGCGGCAAAGAACTACGGAACCGCCGCCGAGGCTGCGCGACATTCGGGCCACAGCGCCAATTCGACGCATAGACAAGATCCAGAGCACCTCATGTCCTTCGTCCGACAAGAAGACTCGAGCACGGTCGAGGAGCACCTTCAATTCTATCAAGACCCATACCGTCGACGGTATGCCCAACCCGACGGGCAAAAGCTGGAGGTATCGGACAACCGGCGGGACTTTGAGCATCCGACCAAGGAAGAGACCTGCAAAGGCAATGACGAGACGAAACGAATAGTTGCCAAACTTTGTTCTGCCATCTCGCAAAAACTTCGTCGCCCCTACTACACCTCTCTTGAGCCGATATACGACATCTATCTCCAACTCCCCGAACCTCGAATGCTTCACCTCACATGGCAGTGGCGAGACAAGTTTCTTAGGGTCATGGGGAGGCCGCCGAAGCGCGATTCCGAGTCGATGCTGCGGTACTTTGCCCTGCTTGGCGATGTGAGAAACGTTGGCTTGACGCTGCGCCGGACTCATTGGAACCTCGCTATGGCGTTTGCTACCAAGTATGCGGGCCGCGCAACGTCCACCGAGTTGGAGACTGCACTGCGGATATGGAGGGAAATGGAGCGCGGTGCCGGTATCAAGGGGAACGAAGTGACGTTCAACATTCTGTTTGACGTCGCTTCCAAGGTTGGCAATTATACCCTGGCCGAGATGATTTACAGGGAGATGGAAAACCGGGAGATTCCGTACAACCGGTATCACCATGTCAGTGTGATACACTACTTTGGCCTGCAGATGGACTCGGCAGGGATCCGGGCTGCCTACAGGGACATGGTCGAGGCGGGTGAGATGATTGACACTGTTGTGCTCAACTGTGTCATATCGGGACTTCTCAGGTGCGGCGAGGAGGTGGCGGCTGAAGAGACGTATCAGAAGATGAGGGATGTCCATTCCATGGCGCCGGATCTCCCTGATAGGAACTACGGGATGCCTCGGGTCATAACCAAGGTGTTGATGATGTTCAGCAGAGTTGGACGGAAGCACCCTGAGCTTGGCAAGTCTTTGCAGAAGCAGATCGAGCTTAGTCCGAACCTTCACACCTACAAGCTCTTTGTGGAACACTACTCCACCCGGATTGGGGACCTGGCAAAGGTTGCTCAGTACCTGGATGAGATGAAGTTTCTTCGGATCACGATCCACCCGACCATCTTCCTAGCTCTGCTCAAAGGCTTCTACTCTCACGGAGGGTATTCAAGCTCAGAGTGGAGCGAGCAGCGCCTCGAGGGAGTCTTGAAGGCCATGTACCAGGCCAAGGATGAGGGAGTACGAGGTTTCCGCATTGACCGGTGGCTGGTCATCTGGGCTCTGCGAGCAGTCAAGAAGTGCTCCTCCAACGAAGCCGTCGTCCGGGTCTACGATGAACTGGCCAAGCGCTGGGACATTGCACCAGACCGGATCCCCTTCATCCAGTCCCTGTTCGACAACGTTCTCAATGGCAGCGATATGAAGTCGCCGACGGGTCAATGGGATGGCCCGTCGTACCGGAGATATAAAAAAGATGGAACGCGGTTATGATGTAACAGTATATTCTGTACCAATTTGTATATTACGCCATATTAGAGCATACCCCAGAGCAGGATAGCTCTGTGTACTTAGATGATTCTCGTATGAGATATGAGCACGAATTGAGCTGATCATGAGCATAAATCACATTGCAAATCACACAGAGACAAAACTGTTGCTCGGACAAATGAAATATTTCGAGTACAAAGATCGAGAGTGACTGTTGTCTATTTCGGTTATGTACACAACGATCCATCCACAGGCTCCCTGATCTGTCGATGGACGAGCAGCATACCCAATCCGCTAACCACGGACTTAGGTAGGCTTGTAGGTCTGCCAGACTGCACGACGAGTTAGCATCGATGCCTCCGTCCGGGAGAGCACGGGAGAGAAACCACGCACCGGAAATGCCGAAGGGAGCGAAGAAGCCGGTGGCCATGAAGCCCCAGAAGCCAACGCCGAACCACTTGCTGCGGGGGTTGAAGGGGATGTTGCTGTAGGCGCCCTCGGGGTAGTGGTAGGGCGAGGAGAGGCGGGCGCGGGTGGTCTGGAAGCCTCGCTTGGTGACCAGAGAGGTCGTGGTACGAACGGCGGCGCGGGAGAGCATCTGCGCGAGGTCAATTCGGTTCGTGCGCGGCGGGAGACAAGAGTCGAGCGGCTCAATGGCTTCGGAATCGTAGACGGGAACGCACCTTGACGTTGTGGAGTGGCGATTGGGGATGGGAGCTTGGGTATGTGTCAAACGTCGTGATGGGTAGCGCCGAGGTCAAGATGGTGGTCTGAGGTTGAAGGGAAAACGCTTAGCACGGTCACCTGAAAAGTCACATGACACATACAAATGGTAATGCTGACATCCCGAGTCGTACGTGACGTCGGCAGCAACCGGTGGATCTCGATAGCTCACCGCCCGCAGCTTGTTTCGCCAGGGGCGCTTTTTTCTGCCGCCAAGCCCACTTCCTGGTCAACCAACTTTTTCTAATCGCATGGCCCAGGTCCCACGAATTGGGAACCTCCGATCGATTCCTTTGTGTTGTTGTACGGGACGACAAGGTCACGCTCTTTTTTTCCTTCAAGGTGACTATTTTTGGTCTTGTTTGAGACCCCGTTTCTTTGTTCTCGAACCTCGCCCTTCTTCAGCGCGCTGGGAATTGCGACTCTGCTGCTAGCTACTCCGATCTCGATCCCTTTCTCCAAAAAGCTAGCGATCGCCCCCGATCGCGGGTACACACCATCGCCAAACATGGATGACATGTTTGATGTTTTCGAGGGCAAGGTGGAGGCCCCGAGTGCGAGCGAAGACGAGAGCGTCCCCCGCAAGCGCGACAAGACCAAGAAGAGAAAGGCCGATGAAGCCATGAACGGCAACGCGGCCAAGGCGGCCGAGGATGTCGACATGGACGACAAGACCGAGACCTCCAAGGATGAGGATTCCGACGACGACGACACTTCGGACACCCCCAGCCAGCAGGATAAGAAGAGGAGGAAGAAGGAGGATGGCGCGGGTCCCGTCATGACGGATACTTTCCAGACGGCAGAGTCGAGAGAGGTTGCTGGCGCATCTACCTTTGTGCCTCAAGATTCGTCGCTGGTCCTGTCGCATAACATTCAGCATCAAGTTGCGCTACCCCCGGACCTGGATTACGAGTATGTTCCCTTGTCCGAGCACAAGGCGCCCGACGAGCCGGCACGAACGTGGAACTTCAAGCTCGATCCTTTCCAGAGTCTTTCCGTGGCTTCGATTGAGCGGGAGGAGAGTGTACTCGTGTCTGCGCACACCTCTGCCGGAAAGACGGTCGTCGCAGAGTACGCCGTCGCGCAGTGTCTGAAGCGCAACCAGAGAGTCATCTACACGAGTCCCATCAAGGCCCTGAGCAACCAGAAATATCGAGATTTCGAAGCCATCTTTGGAGATGTGGGCTTGATGACTGGTGACGTGACCATCAACCCCACGGCCAGTTGTCTGGTCATGACGACAGAGATTTTGCGATCCATGTTGTATCGAGGTTCAGAGATTATGCGAGAAGTTGCGTGGGTTGTCTTTGATGAGATTCATTACATGCGCGACAAGACGAGAGGTGTCGTTTGGGAAGAGACCATCATTATGCTTCCCGACAAGGTCCGATACGTGTTCCTCTCGGCCACTATCCCCAACGCTTTCCAGTTCGCCGAGTGGATCGCCAAGATCCATCACCAGGCCTGCCACGTTGTTTACACTGATTTCCGACCGACTCCTCTTCAGAACTACTTCTTCCCCGCTGGTGGTAGTGGTGCTAGACTCATCGTTGATGAGAAGAGCAACTTCAACGAGCAAAATTTCAACCTGGTTATGCAAGAGGTGGAGGAGAAGAAGGGAGCTGACCCCAACGATCCTACGGCACGACAAAAAGGAAAGGGCAAGAACAAGAAGACCAACAAGGGTGGTGCGGATAACGGCTCAGACATCGCCAAGATCATCCGGATGACTATCAAGAAGAAGTTCAACCCCGTCATCGTCTTCAACTTTAGCAAGCGGGAGTGCGAGAATATGGCCATGAACATTTCATCCCTCAGCTTCAACGACGATTCCGAAAAAGCTATGGTTAAAAAGGTCTTTCACAGCGCCATTGAGAGCTTGTCAGAGCAGGATAGGGAGTTGCCTCAGATTGTGAACCTTCTGCCCCTGTTGGAGCGAGGGATCGGTGTGCATCATTCAGGTCTGCTGCCCATTCTGAAGGAGACTATTGAGATTCTGTTTCAGGAGTCTCTGATCAAGGTTCTTTTCGCGACTGAGACCTTCTCTATCGGCTTGAACATGCCTGCCAAGACTGTCGTCTTCACCCAGGTAACCAAGTGGGATGGTGTCAAGAGACGTCCTCTCACTTCTTCCGAGTACATTCAGATGGCTGGTCGTGCTGGTCGTCGTGGTCTCGATGCCCGAGGTATCGTCATCATGATGATCGACGATAAGCTTGAGCCCGACACAGCCAAGGAGATCGTTACTGGCCACCAGGATCGCCTCAACTCGGCGTTCTACCTCGGCTACAACATGATTCTGAACTTGCTTCGAATTGAGGCCATCTCACCAGAGTTTATGCTAGAGCGATGTTTCCACCAGTTCCAAAACGCGGCTAGCGTCCCGTCTCTGGAGAAGGACTTGATGTCGCTACAGCAGGAGCGCGATACAATGAGCATCCCTGATGAGGCAACAGTCAAGGACTACTACCAGATCCGTCAACAACTGAGCACCTACACCAAGGACATGCGGACAGTCATTCAGCACCCCAACTACAGCATCTCCTATCTCCAGCCCGGCCGTCTGGTGCAGATTTACAACCCCAAGGACGACCGGGAGACTGTCGCTGGAAACGGCACCGACTTTGGATGGGGAGTCATTGTCAACCAGACTCCCCGCCGAGCGCCCAAGCTTGGCGAGCCTGAACACATCCCCCAGGAGTCCTACGTCATTGATGTTCTCCTGCCAATCTCCAGGAAGAGCGCCGAAATTGCCCCCGGGCAGCCCGCTGGAGAGATGCCCCCTGGCTTGAAGCCGTTCTCTGACGACGACGACATCAAGTTTGCCATTGTGCCATGCCTGCTCACCTGCATCAAGGCCATCAGCCAGATCCGACTTTTCCTCCCTAAGGATGGGTTGAAGACGGATGGCGACAGGGAGACGCTCACCAAGTCTCTGATGGAGGTCAAGCGCCGATTCCCTGATGGTCTGCCTATTTTGGATCCTATTGAGAACATGGAGATCACCGATGAGTCGTTCAAGAAGCTGCTGAGAAAGATTGAGGTTCTGGAGTCGAGGCTTCTCGCCAACCCTCTGCACCTCTCTCCTCTTCTGCCCTCACTCTGGGAACAATACCACACTAAGGTCAAGCTGACCGATAAGGTCAAGGAGACCAAGAAGGCTATCGCCAAGGCTTACAGCATCGCTCAGATGGATGAGCTCAAGTCGCGCAAGCGTGTCCTTCGACGCCTCGGTTTCATCAACGACGCCGAGGTTGTCCAGCTCAAGGCCCGTGTCGCGTGTGAGATCTCATCCACTGAAGGCCACGAGCTGCTCCTCTCGGAACTGCTTTTCGACAGATTCTTCAACGAGCAGACGCCCGAGATGTGTGCCGCCGTCATGAGCATCTTCATCTTTGACGAAAAGGTGGAGGCTCCTGCTCTTAAGGAGGAGCTGCAGAAGCCCTTCCGCGAGGTCCAGGCCAAGGCGAGAATCATTGCCAAGGTCAGCCAGGAGTGCAAGCTCGACGTCAACGAGGAGGAATATGTGCAGAAGCTCAAGTGGCAGCTGATGGAGACGGTCTACACGTGGGCCCAAGGACGTCCGTTTGTTGAGATTTGGTAAGTGTGATGCCACACTGGAAGAGAATATCACTGACAATTTGTAGCAAAATGACAAACGTATACGAAGGCTCACTCATTCGCCTCTTCCGCCGTCTGGAAGAGCTCCTTCGACAGATGGCCCAGGCCGCCAAGGTTATGGGCAATGAGGACCTGACCAAGAAGTTTGAAGAGAGTCTGGCAAAGATCCGCAGAGACATTGTGGCCGCCCAGAGTCTGTATCTGTAAGGCCTTTAGTTGTTTCTGTTTCACGAGCAGTTCAAAAGGGGGTTGCTGGCATGTGCTGGGCCATAATTTTACTATACCATCGCGGGGATTGGGGGAGTTTGGGCGCGTCGGTAAAAAAGATAGTTGTTGTCTTGTCGGTTATCGGGGCGGTTCGAGTTGTCCCGACCGAATGTTGGGAATGGAATCTATACTAGCCCGTCTTGTTCGCCATCTGTAGTTGTAGTAGACTATTGTATGTAGTACGCTCCATGTAAAAAAACGCCCGACGCCAGAAAGAATGCTGCTGTCCTTGATCATCAAGGGAAAGCTCTACTAAGGCCGGTCCCCTGATATCCCCATGATGAATCCAATGCAGAGACTAAACACGACGCCGAAGCCAACAAAGATCTGCCATCTCTTACTCCAGATCCCTTCTTCGCGCATCAACCATGTCAGGCTTCCTAAAGGGAAGAAGAAGCCGACCATCATGGCTCGGAATAGTATTTCTAGTACTGAAGCCATGCCTGTGTACTCATCCTCGAGCGGGTTGGACTCGGACGGGATCCCGCCAGCGTTATTGTCGATCCACGCGTCCTCCATGTTGCGCAAGGTGTCGGGCGATGGCATGGCGTCTGGTGTGAAGCGCGAAGTGTGTATCGACGTGAACTGGGTTCTTAACGTCGATATCTCGGACTGTGTGAACCCGGACTGAAGCAGTCGGTCAAATCCCCTTGGCCTTGGCCTCGTCGACGCTGTAGGCTTGGATCCTTCAGGCGTCGCATCCTTGGGTGGCTTGGCAGCCTCCTCCTCCTCTTGCTTGAGTTCTTCACTCGTCAACTCATCACCAATGGAGCAGTTAACATAGACGCGCGACACGCCCTCAACTGCCTTCCCCTTTCCCTTGGGATCATCCTCCCTCGGCGGCGGAGGCGGCGCCTTGAGGACGGAGCTGAGGGCTGACGAGTCGGGGAGTAGACGTCCCTGGTGGATGAGGCGCAGTCGGCTGCGGGAGGAGAGACGGGTTCGGAGGAGGTGCTTGAGGGCGAGGATGGTTGTTGCGTTCGGCGAGGGGATGTCGAGCTCGAGGTCTGGCTGGGAGGTTGAGAAGCGGATGGTTAGGTGGAGGGGTGGAGGGAGAGGAGGTCTTGAAGATGAGGGTGGAGCGGTCATGATGGTGGCATTGTTCTTTTATCTATGGCGCATGCAAGGAAGAAAGAATCTTTCTGTTGGTCGGCGACGTGAATGCCTTTTGTTGTAGCGACGGAATGTCAAAGATGGCTTGATTCAATGGATGTTGAAGGCTGAGGTCGTCCTGATCTCCATTTGGTGTGACGTGACCTCCCGTAAATCTACAGGGGCATTGCAGGGGTCACAGTGCTGCACGCCCCGCAGCAGGGGCTTGAGAGCCTCTAAAATCTGTCGACCGCCCGGCAGAAACCCCAGAGAGTGGGCTTCCATGTCAACCTGGAATAAACATCAAAAATTCCATCCCGTTGTTTTTTTCTTACCTTCAACACATCTCACTCATTATTTTTCTTGCAGGATCTGGTTTAATGGTCATGGAATCATGCCGCGCCTGCGAGGGACGAGATACCTGAGTTGCTTCTACTGCGGCAAGAGGTCCAACACCAAATATGATGGCGTCACGAGCCAGTTTCTATGCCTATTCTGCGATGCGACCAACTACCTCGACGAAGTACGAGCGCAGAACCCACGTTTTGAGCCTCGAGCTGACGAGTTTTAGAATGGAGAGATTACGGATCCTCCAGATAGCCACCGAGCGCGAAGCTCCCGCAACGCAATACGCAGTACCACGACAGTCGCCTCCCTCGTCGCCGAGGGATAGTATCTTTTGCTCGACATGCCTGAAGAATCAGCGTCTATTTACGTCCTCACTCGCTCAATATCTCCCCGACGATCCGAACCACCCCGATTACCCTGAACTCGAGCGGAACTATTACCGATACCGAAAGGGGTTGGAAGAGCGATACCCTCAGGTCTGTGATGAATGCGCCGAGCGGGTGGAGGGTCAGATTCGTCGGGCGGGGTACACGGCCAAGACGGATCATCTACGGCGGATGATGGAGAAGAGTCGAGGGAGAAGGTCTGATCCGGGAAGGAATACTGCGTTGGACTGGGCCAACAGCTTGGGGAGGGGATTGTGGTGGGGAGGGCTGGCGATGCAGATGCTCTGGCACATCAAGACGCTGTCATATGTGCTGGAGCATCCAGATGAGGGGATGTATGACCCAGATGACAGGAGCTGGCCGACCATGGCAGTGGCTGCTCTATCATGGGCCGTCGCATTTCTCCCACCAGCCGACACTCTGATGAGCGGGGCGGTTACGGCGAGCATACTATCTGCGTGGTGGAATCCCCAGTTTGTGCAGGTCAGCCGTGGCTTCACGAGGCATCTCCTGGGATTCACGCAGTGGTATTCCTTCCAGGGGTTGATCATCTTCTTCCGCATCCTTTTCCGCCGGGTGCTCGAAATGAATGGAGGGAGGGGGCAATCGAGAAGTGCTCAGCTGAGCGCTCATCTGGTCATGGCGGTTGTCATGATTATGGTACGTTTGCCTGTGTGAGAAAGTGAACGCATACTGACTTGATTAGATCTACTCTTTTGCAAGGAGGTCCATCAGAGTTGATACCACGCCCCTTTTTGGTAACTCCAGTGCCACCATTTCACCGAAACCCAAGATCACGAGAAGGAAAAAGGAGGAACCAAAAACATTTTCTGAGCTGTTGAATGAGGCCCTCGACTCACCGACCCCTGCGCCTCAGCAGCGAGATCTATTCAGTCAACCACTTGTTAATCCACTACCACGCCCATACCCTCCCAGCAACCCCGTGAGGATCCCGGAGAGCCCTCATACTCAATTCAATAACCTCAATCTCACTCCGCAGAGGACTCAGGAGGTTCAATACTCGGATGAGATGGATTGGACTCCTACCGAGTCTCCAGTTCCATCACAGCACCGAGCCTTTCGCGAGGCGTCTCTCTCCAATGGCCCGAGACCAGCTTTTGGAGAGTCGCCCGTCGGCAACGAGCAGAGCCCTTTTTGGTACAAGGTTCCCGCAGCACCGACGACTCCATCCCAACGACTGCGGAACCCGCCCAATGCGCCTGTTTTGAGGGGTAAGCCCGTCGAGCAAGAGAGTATCTTTTTCCGGGGAGCCGCCAAGGCCCAAGCGCAGAGGCAGCAGGAGGAGGAGGAAGTGTCTTTCAAGCCGCCGAGTTTCTTTGCGCCTCAGAAAAGCAACGATGAGGCCAATAGCTTGGCTGACATGTTGAGTCAGAGCTTCAGCTTGAGCCAGGAGAGCCGGCCGAGCGATGCCTCGGCACGACGACCATCTGGGTGGACTTCAGAGAGGCCAGCTATAGCTATAGAGCCCAAAATGGACAAGTTGGGCGTCGAGTTTATGGCTCTCGCCGCGCTCCTTGTCGTGTGGGGACTCACATTAGCTATCAATACCCCTTTCCGTCGAGAGGTGCAACTGGCATTGCTTTCTGCTGCTGGGACAATCGCACTACGGGTGACAGGCGAAGCTAGTAAGGAAACAAAGGAAGAGAAAGGCCCAAGCACAGCGACGTATGTGGGCTCTGTGTTGAGCGTCATGGAGCTGGCAGCTGTGTGCTGGCTTGGGTGGGAGGTGTGGCAGGGAACTGCAGGTGCCGGCAAGTATGGCATCGGTGTCTTAACAGTCATGCTAGGACATCAGGTTTGGAGTAGCGTGGTTTGATGTTTTGTGCATAGAGGGTTGCTTTGGCAGGATACATGAGCATCGGCGTTGGGAGGAAAGGGGAATGCATACACAAGAGTTGGTTTGTGAGAGTACATATAGAGGCATACATGGGTCCTGTATCTTGGTAGTGTCAGCATCATACAGAGGATTTTTGTGTTCCAGTCCGTTGGGCCCCTATTCACTCAAGTTTCAGTCACATCGTTGCTCAACATTCACCAACAGACGATTCTTGTATATCAATTTGTTTATTTCGGTCCTCTGCTGGGATCTTTGCCCGCGGGACATTTAACCAAGACGCTATCATTATACCTTAACCCTCAAAAGGGGTCTCATAGGGCCGCTCAGCCTGGGGTGTGATACGGGCAAGATGCCTTCGCTGGCCAGACTTCCAGTCGACGAGGGCAGTGTGCTGAACAGATCGGTTGTCCCAGACGACGACGGTCTTCTCCTGCCACTTGACGCGGGCGTGGAAGTCGGCGCCCCAGGCGATGTGCTCGTATAGGAAGTTGAGGATGGCGTCGGACTCTTCCTTCTTGAGGCCGACAATGTCACGGGTGACTGTGGATGTAAGTATGGGTTTATCTTAGGGGAGAGGATTTTGACTTACACTGGGGGTTGACAAACAGCGACTTCTCGCCAGTGACGGGGTGTGTTCGCACAATGGGGTGCTCGTTAACGACGGGCTCACGACGCTTGATGCTGCCCTTCTTGACGCTGGCGTTGACCTGCTCAATACCAGAGTGCGTAGCCTTGAGGCCGTGCAGCAGCTTCTGGAAGGCAGGGGACAGACGCTCGTAGGCCTCGACGGTGTTGGCAAAGAGAGTATCACCGCCGGTATCGGGGGTGTCGAGGATGTACAGGAAGGTCGTTCCTGGGGGCTGCTGCTCGTAGGTAATATCCGAGTGCCACGCCACGGAGCTCACGCGAGTCTTGAAGAAGGTCTCGTGGGACTTGTCTCCCGCACCGCGGTGCACGAGGTGAATCTCGGGATGCCCCTCCGGAGAACCAGAGGTGGGATGAATATGGTGACGACCAAAGTAGCCTCCAAACTCGAGAGCCTCGGAGATAGGAAGGTCGGCGAAGTCCTGGTTTCGGAAGGCTACGACCTTACGCTCGGCGACGTACCGGGCGAGCTCGTCCTTGCCGGCTTTGGAGAGCTTGCTTAGTTGGACGCCCTCGACCTCTGTGCCGATGGTCGGAGTAAGGTGCGAGACTTTAGTGTCCTTTGTGATAAGGTTGGGGAAAGTAGGGTCTGCGTCGCGGCCGTGGTCGTAGTGCTCAAAGGGCTCGAGGGGAGGATAGACCTGGTCCTTGTTCCAGGTGGGGAGGTAGTTGGGATACTTGAGTCGTGTTAGTCTTGTTTGTGTGTGGTCTACATGAGGTGATGAGGGCTAACCTTAGCCGCAGCATACTCGTCAGTTCCCTTGAGCTCATCCTCCTTCTTGTACACGACAGGAGACAGCTCCTTGTAGACACCCTCGACGTGGCCGGGGTACAGCTTGAGCTTGGAGGCGTCGGTGACCAAGCTGGCCGTGGCTGTAGTTGCTGAAGGAGCCATTTTGAAGAAGCAGACAGTGATGAATCTACGAGTTTCGACTTGTCTTGATTAGACTTTCCTCTGAGACAGATAAGCCGTCTCTTATATACGTATTACACAGCAACTCTTGTTCCCCTCATCGGATATCGCGATCCAGCACATGAATGCCGGCATCAACGCGGGGAAAAGCAATAAGCAGAGTACCGACGGAGTCTGAAGAGTCTCATTCGTCGCGAGCGATGTTGCAGGAAGCGATGGAAGCATCACTCTGAGCGACTTCGGAAGGGCATATTGCGTAAGAAGAGCGTCGATCAATGAGGCGCGAGTCGACGCTCGACAAGTGGGAGAGAAATCACGCAATGGAGTTTTTGGTCTTTGCTTGGGCCGTTGCTAACATGACATTTGCCAAGGGGTTTAGACTGCGACGGGGGCGATGGGATAAGGATTGCGCCATCACGAAACGCCCGCGCCATGGTGGTGTCGCAATCTCTGGGGCAGGGTCACGCAATGTGATTGTGACGAGAATACGGGATATCGCTCGGGAGGTCGATTATGACTGAATATTCAAAGAATGGAATTAAATTTTTTCGGGGTTGTTGTATTAGAGTTGTATTTTATAGTTGAGAGTTCAACGAAAGGAATCTAGTAGCTGGATATATCTCAGAATAGTACGTACATACAAGATATACTCAACCCCAGCTTCACAGATCAACTCCCCGAGACCACCACCACCTCCGAGATTTTCTCCATCAAAAAACCTTAGTCTCCCTCATATCTACGGCCTCTCGGTCGGTCATCCCAGCGATTGGACCGGCGGCTCCCCGTCTCCGGGCACGTCATTCTCCTCTTCTAGACAAAGCTCCGCCAACACAAGTCATGTTAGTCTCTACCTACATGCTTCCAATGACGACCTCGCCATTGCAACGTTCGCAGAGGACCCGACACTTTTCTAGTTTTGGTCAGATGCATGCTTATCCCCGGGTCTCGATTGGTCGGCGAACTACCGCTCCGTCGCCACGGGCTCTCGGGGGTTCAGTGCTTTAGCAGGAGGTTATTGAAGGTGACCCCCAACTTTTTTGCAGAGATATCCAAGCTTTTCGAGGTCTGGGCCGCCCAGCGTAGCTTTTTGTATGGGCATATCCAGGGTATAATCGACGCTTGGAGGCAAAAAAGGTCGTCTCACCGAGCTTGAGGTGATTGTCGAGGCTCATCGCGACATTGCTAGTGTCCCGCCCCTGAGGTTCGTTGTTGTACATCATGGTTCGAACCCGAGGGCATGGGAGAGGTGCCAGACCTTTATAAGCCAGGCCATGCATCCATTACAAGCAGGTTCTACTCTTGACATCTCCGCGGCCCCAAGTCTTCCCTCACTTCTCCGCGGACTCGAACACACTCTTGTTCACCATGGCTGCTAGTGACGGTCCCAACCAGGACAACAAGGAGGTCTATGTCAATGACAGGGACACTAAAGAGGTTTTTGTCAATGATCGATCTCCTAGTGATTCTCCGACCGACAGTGGTGATGAGACTGCCTCTTCGACGGTTGAGCATGTCTTTTCTGACCCTCAGGTCGCCGACCGCTGGCGCAAGGTCTACGAGAATGCCAAGTATGAGAACCGTCACCGGTTCGATCCCAACTATACTTGGACTGCCGAAGAGGAAAAGAGGCTTGTGAGAAAGGTGTGTAGTGCTATGCGCCAAGTCAGACTGTTTGCTAACCATGGATCGTCCCGCCACAGATCGATTGGCGTATTACTCTCTGGGCATGGGTCATGTTCTGCTCCCTCGACTTTCACCGGCGCAACATTAACCGCGCCATCTCGGATAATATGGCGAGTCTAGCCCAATCACGGCAATCTCGAGTCTTTGCTAACCAGTAACAGTTGCCCGAGATTGGAATGGACACAAACGACTTCAACTACGGCCAGACCGTAAGTGTCTCCCCCCTGTTCACACCCCACGACTAACATGAGACCTCTAGATCTTCCTCGTTACCTTCCTCTCAGCTGAACTCCCCAGTGGCTTGATCAGCAAGAAGCTCGGAGCCGACAGATGGATCCCCTTCCTCATCTGCTCCTGGTCCCTCGTCGCAGGCTCGCAGGCCGCCCTGCAGAGCAAGTCGGCCTACTTTGCCCTCAAGGCCCTGCTCGGTCTTCTCATGGGTGGATTCATTCCGTGAGTTTTCTAGAAGCCTTTCTGAGAAACGTGTTCTAACTGCTTTAGGGATATCGTTCTTTGGCTTACGTACTTTTACAAGTCTAATGAGCTGCCCATCAGACTGGCCTTTTTCTGGACGGCCCTGAGCACCAGCAACATTGTGGGTTCGCTGCTCGCTTCCGGTATCCTGCAGATGCGAGGCGTTGCCGGATTGGGAGGTTGGAGATGGCTGTAAGTCTGATTACTCAAGTTTTTATCGAATGAAGCTCACATCGCACAGATTCATTCTTGAAGCCTCCGGCACCTTCATCGTCGGTCTCTTCTCCTGGGTGCTCATGCCTCCTGGTCCCTGCCAGACCAAGAGTTGGTTCCGTGGCAAGGACGGTTGGTTCACTGAGCATGAGGAGTACATCATGGTTAACCGACTTCTCCGTGATGATCCCAGCAAGGGTGACATGAACAACCGGTAGGTTTCAACTTGCGCAGCTCTGTGATATTGAAGCTAATACCCTGGCAGACAAGCCGTCAACCTCCCCAGACTCTGGAGGGCCATCAAGGACTGGGAGCAGTGGCCGCTCTACATCATCGGCCTCATGGTTTACATCCCTCCTTCGCCCTTCAACACCTACCTGTCCTACATCCTGCGCCAGATTGGTTTCTCCGTCTTCAAGGCCAATCTCCTCGCCATCCCCTCTCAGTTCCTCTATGCCGTCAACCTCCTCATCATCACATGGGTCTCTGAGCGCGTCAAGGAACGAGGCATGCTCTCGTCCCTCTCCAACATTTGGATCTTCCCCTGGGTTCTCGCCCTCGTTGTCCTTCCCGCCGACATGTCCCCCTGGGTGCGATACGCTCTTATCTCGGGTCTTCTGAGCTACCCATACTGCCACGCCATCCTGGTAGGCTGGAACGCCAAGAACAGCAACAGCGTGCGCACCCGTGCCATCAGCGCCGCCCTGTACAACATGTTTGTGCAGACAGGTAACATTGCCGCCTCCAACATCTTCCGCGACGATGACAAGCCTCTGTACCGTCGGGGCAACAGGGTCATCCTGGGTATTACCTGCGGCAACATTGTGCTGTTCTACATTGTCAAGGCGTTTTACGTCTGGAGGAACAAGGTGCGCGACAGGAGATGGAATGCTCTTACCAAGGAGCAGCAGGAGGACTATATCCTCAACACCACGGATGAGGGTCAGCAGCGCTGGGACTTTAGATTCGCTCACTAGAGGAGGAGTGTGGGTGAAATGTGGTAGAAAAGATTGGATAGACGGATATAAGAACAACTGGAGACTAAAAGTTGTTAGATAAAGACACATGAATATCCCTTGACCCGCTGCCTACCGACTGTTATATGCTTAAAATATTGTCAAAATGTCTCGAAACCTGGGGTAAACTAGTCTCAACTACTGATTATGCTTCTCCGCAATCCCTTGATGCGGTAAAGTTGCCGAAACAGGCAAGTGTTGGAGATGTTTCGCAGGGTTCCCCAACTTTTGAGTCAATCACCTGACGTCAATAGCCGCTGAACCTCGGCATCTTGAACCTTTTATACCCATTTCTTGCTGACGAGTTTCAATTCCTCTTTTGATAATCAAAAAGGAAACAGTTCAAGATGGCGACTTATGAGACGGCAAAGGATCAGTTTGTCACAGTCGATGGCATCAAGTTTGCCTATCGACGGTTTGGTAGGGATCATGGCGTTCCTCTTGCGCTGCTCATGCACTTTAGGTGAGAACCCTCCAAGCATGCACTTGGTGAGATGCTCACTCTTGCAGGGGAACAATGGATCATTGGGATCCAGCTTTGGTGAACCCAATCGCCGCGAAACGTCCCATCATTCTCATCGACAATGCCGGCGTTGGCCGCTCTGAAGGTGAAGTGCCCAAGGTCTTCTCCAAGTGGGCACAGTACTACATCGACGTCCTCCGCGCAATTGGAGTCAACAAGGCCGATGTCTTGGGCTTTTCCATGGGCGGTTGCGTCGCGCAGCTCGTCGCTCTCAATGCACCAGATCTAGTTCGTCGGCTCATCCTCTGCGGAACGACACCCAGCACAGGCGAGGGTGTTGTACCAGCCGCCTCGCTAGAGCCGTTTAATCGTCTCAAAGCTGCCAAGACAGAAGAAGAGCATAAAGAAGCTTTCATATTTGGCATGTTCCGCACATCAGAAAAGAGCAGAAAGGCAGGCGAGGCAGCGTGGAAGAGGATCACGGGTGCACGAAAGGACAGGAGCAGCGCTGTCGATCCAGCAAACGCTCACCGTCAAGGAATTGCCTTTGCCAAGTTTATGGATCGCAAGCAGGTCAAAGATGCGTCGTACGACAGGTTCGAGGAGCTCAAGATGCCAGTGCTGATTGCAAACGGTGAGTTGAGCTGCACGTTGATGAGCTTGGTTACTGACTTGTAGGCAGGAAGCGAGGATCTCCTCTTGCCGGAAGAAAACAGCTACGTGATGTGGAGGAAGTTGAGACATGCAGGGGCTCAGCTGCATCTGTTTCCTGACTCTGGACATGGCTTCTTGTGGCAGTATGCGGACGAGTTTTCTAAGCTTATCAATGATTTCTTAGACGACGAGCCAAGAATTTCAAGCCGGCTCTGATGGCATTAAAGGCAGATGTACTTGTAACGGGAGGGCTTTAATGCCATCGTCAGATACGCCAACTCGCAGTTTCTAATCGCTGAGTGGTGTTTTCAACTCAAATGGCAGCTTGCAATTCTTAGACAGAACAAGACTCTATTTTGTCACTATATTTAGCAGTAATAGCGACAAGCAAGTGTTTACTTCAGCCGTTCCGCTCTGGACTTCCTATTGTAGTTCGCTCTAGAACTTGAGGCTGCATTAGCTCGAGGGTCAAGGCGGCCCTTCAGGCAGCTTATCTGCCTACCTCCTCCGTACCACGGAGACTTGACCAAGTCGGAGTCATTGCAGGAGGCTACCTTATATGTATCAAAGAGTCTTAGATAATACGAGCTCTGAATGCCACATCCCTACGTCACTGTGGCTCGCCTACTCATTCCCATGCAAACAAATCACGTCTCGTCCTGGGCTTTTCTTGAAATAGCACTATTGTAGGCAACAATGTGACCATGTTGAAATTCCCAGCTGAAGCTTCGGACTGGTGTTGAGTTGCAGTAGCAACGCTGACACACCTCCGTCATTGGGCGGAGCTGGACGGCCAAACAACACACTCGTCAATAACATAACTATAACTGCATTCAGTGCCAAGATGAGTTTTAATATTAAGGTTAATTCCACTCTCTTTGAATCACTTGCTTACAGTCAATCGTTAACCCGAGTCTCAACTCGGAGAGCATCACAACATGACCGCTCGCTACCTCTTTATCCTCACCTCTCTCATCGTCATCAACATCCTGCCAGTCATTGCCTTCTTCCCAGCACAATGGAAAGAAGACTTTGCAGGCAACGGAGGCATCTCCCATGAAGACATGACGAGAGTCGCCTTTGAAGATCGGGCCTATCTCTACTTTCCGTCCATCACCACAATCTCGAGCAAGATGCGCGCGGCGTGCAAGGAGATTCAGCAGGCCAACATGGACGTCGACGATGATCAAGACCACGCTCATAAGCATTGCGATGGAGAGTCTTTTGTGGAGGCGCAGTCACGTATTCAGGATCTCAAGAAGGAGGCTATTGGGGCTCTTTTGGCTCTTCCCCCTGATGTTGCCAAGGCTAGGAAGGCCGTCGGCGAGGCGCTTCATACGATCCAGGACTTTTACTCGCACAGCAACTGGGTAGAGCTTGGTAATACTGAGCCCAACTCAGACCTCATCCGCAACAAACCGATGACATCGTACATGTCCACGCCTGATCAACGAAGCTGCAGGTCCTGCAATGTCTCTCCCAAACCTCCAGGCTGGGACTCGGACTGGCCTATTCCTTGTAAAGGTATTCACTGCGAGGAAAACACCAACGGCTTTCCCAAACTTACGAGCGGTTACTATCCCGGCGAGGACGTTCTGATTCCAGGAGACTGGAAGTGTCGCCATGGTGGTTTCGCCGACAAGGCGTATCCGGGCATCAACAAGGATAGCAACAACTGTTGGTGGTCACCGCACTCAGATCTACACTTCAAGGCTGCCGAGTTGGCGATGCAGGCCACGATGCAGTTCTTTGATGATATCAAGGATGACACGAGTGGTGCTCCCAAGGCGTTGCGTCTTCTCTTTGGTGTTCCAACTCTGGCTTTTGCCATCGACACGACGGGTAGCATGGACGATGTCATCGACGCTGTCCGTGTTCAAGCCCTCCAAATTGCCGAGAGCCTCTCAGGAACAGACAACGAGCCCGGTCTCTACGTTCTCTCCCCTTTCAACGACCCCAGCACGGGGCCGTTGACCGTGACGACGGATCTGGCTGCCTTTGAGGATGCCATCAGCAACCTCGGTGCTGCTGGAGGCGGTGACTGTCCTGAGTTGGCATTCACAGGAATGCTGGCAGCCGTGGATGTCATGGACGTCGATTCAGGCCTTCTACTCTTCACAGACGCAGACGCCAAAGATTCACATCTCATGTTACAACTACTGGCCAAGGCTCAGGAGAAACGCATCAGCATCAGTGTCTTTACATACGCCTCAGACTGCGAAGACAGTGCTATGAAGCGATCAACCATAGTCAAGAGAGTTGACAATGCCTATGGTCAAATCTGTGCCGGTACAGGCGGACTGTACCGCACAGGCCCAAGGTCAGAAGTTGCCAACGTCACCTCGTTTATCGAGAACGTTATTACGACTAATCTCGGTACCATCATTCGCGTTCAGGACAAGGTTGATGGATCTGCCAAGGATTTCGACGTCCCCGTTGATTCATACATGACAAAGGTGACGTTCTCTCTCCTGGGAGCGGGCGTCAAGCTGGAGATTACAACACCAGACGGAAAGCCACTTCAGCTTGAGGGAATAGGAATAACCAAGACTATTCTCGAAGACAGCACGTATCTGTCACTCTCTTCACCACCACCTGGCACATACAAAGTCACAATCTCAGGCAAGGGCACCTTCACCTTCCTCAGCTCCGGCGTCTCGACGCTTCAACTCTCATCCTTCAACTTTGCCAGCATCCGCGGTCGACCAGGTCATCGGGGCTGGTACCCAATGGCCGGGCAGCCACCGTTCGGCAAAGACGTCGGAGCAATCGCCGAGGTAGACGGCCGGTTCAAGACAGCCGACTTTGCATTCCGATCCCCCGACTTTACTCGGTGTCCAGCCTCAACGCCACCGCCGGCTCCGGAGAGCGCGGTTCCCCGCGTAACTCGTCCTTCTTTGCTACGGTCAAAGTCCAGCGCCGAAATCTTCTGGTGTACGTCTCGGGCGAGGACGATAATGGTGCCCCATACCAGAGGGCGCTGCCAGCCGTGGTGGTGGCTGAGAACTCGACTGTCAAGTTCCCCAATGCGACGACTACGCATGTTGTTACAGCAACTGCTGTTCCTTCAGGGCCTTCGTATGTTCCACCTAGTACATATCCGACGCCAGCGATCGTCACGGCGAGTGCGACTGTGCAGTCGGTGTCTTTTGCTGTGGGCTTGGCTGCTGTACTTTTTGCTCTTTTGCTATAGTTGAAGCCTGTCTTTCGAGACTTGTTGAAGAAAGCGATACTGGTACTAGATGAGTAGTCTTTTCTGCCACGGCATGTGTCTTTTCTTGTCATCGCTAGGGTTAATTTCAGATGCTGTTGATATTGAATCCCCCAGAACAATCGAGTTTAGCCATTGGTATGAGCAACCCTGAGGACCATACTCGTTAGAGGTTTCCAATTATGACTTCGATTGCATGTCAAGCAGTGTTCTTGTTATTATCATCAATGGTTAGAACATGCCTGCTTCAGTCGACCGGTATAGACTCAAGTGAGTCCTCGTCATTGCAGAGGAAGACAGTGCCAAAGGCAATAGCAGCGTCACAAATCGAGCAGCAGATACTCCCAAAAGCACCCAAAGTAAGACTTGGCTCCCAAAGTAGATCCATGTATTTATCCACTTCTACATAGCAGTCCGGGCTTCAGGCATGATGCAGCATCTCGTACATGATGGCTCTAGACCAGCATATTTCTGCTGATCAAATATTTATCCAACAAAAACATGTACCCGAGGTAAATACAACCTTTCACCTCATTCCAGTCCTTGCTAACCAATCCTTCGTCCCAGGGGCGAACCCACGGTCCTGGGCACGTCCATCATCTCGCAGTGGCGTTCACCGTGAGAGTGGCAATCACACCGCCTCACCAATAACACCCTCCACACAGAAGGTGGCGTCTCTAATGATAAGAAACTATTCATTGTGGCGTTGGGCGTTTCAGGGACATGTTGGCAATCTTGGCGAGATAACCTTTGACTCACATTTCTCACCAATGGCCGGATCCGTTTGGTATCGCCGGATCAGGTCCAGGACTTGGGGAACAGACAGAAGTATTGACCAACATTTCATTTCGTGTAGTCAGACCGCCAGAGGTCGAAAATCTCAGCATCGCACGCCAATTATCTAGAAAGAGAAAGTTCACAGAAACCCAGTTTCCCACGTGCGTTAACTCCTTTTCATCCCGTCCCAAAACCAGACACCAACTCTCAGAGTGTGCCCATCAGCTTACTTGCATTTACACTTGGGATTGAACACGACGGGGCAGTCGCAGCAGACGCTGTCCTTGGCCCAGGTGATGTGGGCTCCCCAGTTGTAGACCTGGTTGAGGGTGTTGTACTCGGAGTAGGCCTTGGTGATCTTGCCCGTCTTGGGGTCGAGGAAGACCATGTCGATGCCGTTACCGCGGCCGCGCTTGTTTCCCTTGGGAACCTCAAAGTTGCCCTTCCAGTAAAAGGTGAAGCTGTTGCAGCCGTAGGCCACGGGGCCCTTGATGAAGGCGCTGGGGTTGTTCTGCCTCTTGATGTTGCCGCGGATGAGCTCGGCGCGGTTGTTGAAGACGGGAGGGAAGTCGTCGGCCTGTGAATGTTAGCTAACGCTCACGAGAGTAGAACAAGAGTGACTTACAGCTCCGTGCTTGGCAATCACATCTGGAGACGTCACCCACCAGACAGACTGGGAGTAGAGCTTAAAGTTCACATCAAAGACCGTCTTTGCAACAGCACCGCCATCCGTGACGCCGGAAAAGGTGGCAATGTACTTGTCAACGAGAGGCTCAATCTTGGTACGAGGGAGACAGGCCGATGACGAGGTGGTGGTCTTGGTGTTTGTGGCAGGAGCCGCGGGCTTCTTGATGACGGGGTTGGTCTCTGGGTGCTCGGCGTTGCCTCCGTACTTGTTGTAGCCGTACTTGGGGAGGTCGGCGTAGTTGGGATAGTCGGGCTGGTTCCGGTAGTCGTCGTTCTCGCGGCGGAGGTGGTGAGAGGCGTTGGCCGAGAGGGCACAAGCCAGGAAGAGAACGGCAGTCGTCTTCATTGTGAAGTGACCTTTTTGTAAGGAGTGCAAATGTTTTATATGTTCTTATAAACGAGAGCGTGCCGAAAAGTAAAGGATGGAAGTGGACTTTTGCTTTGTTTGACTAAAAGACGGGCTCCTGGGGAGAACTCGTCTGTCTCTTATACACGGCATCCAAAACTCAAATGACGATGGCTTCTTCCCAAAGTTTGAGCCATCCCAGCCCAGACCCTGGTGCCTTTCGACGGCCTCTGGGCAGAATTCCAGTCAAGACGATCGAGTGCCTGGGCCTAGAACGACTCGGCCGATGCGAATCGGCAGCTCAATGTTACGCATTGTCATCATCATCGAGCATCAACTGGCTGTGGTGATACTACCGCCTGACCCTGTAATCTGTTTACTTGATATAAGAGGCTTGAAGCAAGCATCGTGAGGTTTCAAGTCGCCTCACTTTATTTGGAGTCGCGAAATGCTACCGCAGCTTTTACAAGGACCGAGCTAAAAGGCGCAGTCCCTTCTTGGCACCCTCCGTCCCTGGCTTAACATGCTTGGCACCAAATCCAGGACCAGAACGCCACGATTAGACTCTTCCCCCCTCTTCTCCCCAGGTCCATCGTAGGGCTGCTTGCCGCGTTAGCGAATCCAAAGAGACCAATAGTCAACCTGGAGCGGAATGCAATGGCCCTCCCCCCAAATCGCGAGGTCCGGCGCGAGCACCCATCCGGCGTCTTTCTTGGCGGGCACTAGTTGAAGCTTGGGCATCATCAAGCCAGTGATGAGTCTACAGAACGACTCTGCCTGTGTTGTTCCTCAGCCATCGTGTAAAGCCATGTCCCAAGTTCGCGGGACGTGTTCCTGGCACACACGGCTATGCGATGCCGTTGAGGCCATCCTGAATTCAAATCTTTGCGGTCAGTGTGATATCATGGGGCTGGCGGTGAGTGCATCCCCCATCGTTGATGTTGCACCTCGCCCTGCAGAGGTTGCCACTGCAGAGTGAGGCCATCGATGATGCCTCGCATGTTCTAGACTCGAGATCAAAAAAAGAAAGAAAGGAAAAAATCCCTCGATAAGCAAAAGGATCGAACTCGCAGATGTGAATTGGTCACAAGGTCCAAGCCGTTGACGACAGCAACCAATCGTGGTCAGCTTGCTTTTTTAAACAAGCTATGGTAAGCCACCTGAAGGTCGAGAGCTCTCTCTGGAGAAGACAGGGGTTTTTGCTGTGTGGTGACGTGGTGAAGCTCGGAATAGAACATGGGGGGGTTCCGGTTCAACCACACCATGGGGAAACCGTCTGTGCGGCTGAACTACTAGACAGTGTTAGAGTGTCTAAGCTTGATTAACAAGTGCTTACAGAGTTTAGTTTCAGGTAACCATCTTGGACAGTGACCGACTTGTGGAAGATGTGCTCGGATGAAGCAGAGCTGAGCAGTCTTCATCATATCATTCATAGCATGACTTGTGAACATGTTCATAGCAGAAGAGACATTGTTTTACACAACTCAACTTGAACCGTCGCCGGCTCCCAGTTTTTTATTGCATTACCAATTAAATCATTAATGAGAGTATAAGAAGTTTATCCCGTTATGCCCAACACCCGAGATCCAAAATGATTAAGCCAATTTCCCCGCAATGCATGTAGATATGTCTTTCTCTCGTTGAGACTCGTAAGTCGTTCGTAGAACGTTTCGTGCGTCGTGCCGTCATGTTCTGTAAAGAACCAAATGTCTTCTTCACATCCTTCACCCTTGAGCTTGAGGAGCTCGCGCTTAGAACCAGGACTTGACCCAGTCGGTGGTGCGCTTGTAGGCGCCGTAGCTGCCGTACTTCTTGTAGCTGTAGCTTCCTGTAGTCTGAATCAGCATCTGTAAGTTTCACCCGTTTGAGGAGATGGCTTACCGTAGGTGGTGTACTTCTTGGGGGCAGGCTTCTTGGGGGCGGGCTTGGGCTTGGGCTTGGGCTTGGGCTTAGCACCATAGGTACCGTAGCTAGGATAACTGGGGAGGTTCTCGCCGGCGCCCTGGTAGTCGCCGTAGCTCGCATAGCCGGGGGAAGCCTCTCTCTTCTCGACGTCAACCTCGACCTCGGCCTCAGGCTCGGCCTCTCGCTTCTCAACTTCGACTTCGACCTCGGGCTCGGCCTCTCTCTTCTCGACCTCCTCGCGCTTGTAGGAGCCGTAGCTGCCGTACTTCTTGTAGTTGTAGCTTCCTATGAGGCTGTTAGATTGGTGTGTTCTGTGGTGGAATCTTGAGAACCTGCGAGTTCCCAAGAGGCCAGTGGTAGCTTGTATGATGGAAGTTCACACTCCAGAAGGAAGGCTTGTAGACAAGATAGCCATCAAGGCATCCATCTTTACAACTGACCCCTGGACTGGAGAGTGTCCATCCCATCACCAAGGCAAAAGAGAGCTGACTTACCATAGTTGGTATACTTCTTAGGAGCGGGCTTCTTGGGAGCAGGCTTGGGCTTGGGCTTGGGCTTGGGCTTAGCACCATAAGTGCCATAGCTAGGATAGCTGGGCAAGTTCTCGCCAGCTCCATTGTAGTCGCCGTAGCTCGCGTATCCAGGAGATGCCTCTCGCTTCTCCTCCTGGGGAGCGACGTCAGCCTCGGGGGCCGGGGCAGGAGCGGCAATGGCACCCGCGGCGAGGGCGAGGAAGGTGATGGCGGACAGCTTCATGTTTGAAGTTGTTGGTGGTTGAGACCAAAGAATGTGTTTTACGAAGTTGTATGTGTAAGAGAGAGAGGTGCTCGAGAGGTTGCTGAGTGAAGAGAGTGGTGAGACAACAACTGAACCGGGGAGGGAGAAGACGGCTTTTAAACAACGACGATGCCCTCTGCTTGGATGAAGACTCACTCCCGGGAAGCCGGCACCTTGCTCTGTCGCCATAACCTCTGATCGAGACTCCGAGAGGACTGGTGACGGCGTCGACCCTTTGGGACTGGGCAAAGATTATCCCATCGGTAGTTCTTGGCTTGAGCTAGTCTTGCTTAAGCCCATCACAACTTCGCATCATGACAAGACCTGCTTGTTCCGCCTCGTGTCAAAAGGGCTGTAAGCATCCCGTTCGGGCATCGAGTGTGCCCGGATCGTCATGCCGGCAGGTTGTCATTGGTGTCGTTTGGCGAGCCGAGGAGAGCCATCACCAAGCTCTCTCCGCCATCTGCCAACGATGATCGCGTAGTTGGACCAATGCGTTGCATCATTTCCACTGTAGACTATACTCCCACCAACAAGCAAGCGTCAGCCCTCCTGTCTTGAGCCGGTGGATGGTGGCTTGAATTGACCCTCACCTCGTTTTTTGGTCACCGATAAGCCTGCTCTAGAACGTGGTCGCCCGAGTGGGAGGGCTGAAAAGGTCTAATCAACACTGGCAATTTCCACATTGGGTCCCCCGAAGCCATCGTGTCGACGGGAAAAAAAAGAGGTGGTCAGCCCTTGAGTAAGGAAGCTCCTGCGGGGTTGGCGATGCGATGTTGCGAGCTTGGCGATGCCTTCAGACATGACATCTATCAATTGCGGGTCATCCGAGATGCTGGTGGAGGCAAAGACCCGAGAAGCTTTGCATATCATGTCAGATGTGCATACGGGGACTTCTCGTTTGATCCAATGGGGCATGGTGATGGCCTCCACGAGCCGAATCTTGTCGGTGATGTTGAGAGCTTCACTTTAAATGTGGAGATACGATGTGATCGGCTGCCCTCAACCTCTACTGGGCAAAGCAACAACCTCTCAGACGCTGAGAGGTCAAACGCTCGCCCAGCCTCGTATAGCTCTGTTGGGATCCGCGCCCATCCCGCCTTAGCAGCAACCTAATGGGGGAGCTATCGCCAAAAGTGTCTATGCCGACGCTGTCAGCTGAGCTCACAACCTCCAACCTCCCACCCTCCAAGTCTCAAGCCCCGCGAACGCCATGGCTGCTAAGACACGCCTTTGCAACCGTCCAGACCTCAGGCTGAAGCGGCCGAACGGCGAGCGAACCCTCCAAAGAAGCTTCCTTGATGTGCATTAGCCTGTCCAGCCCCAGCCCTGCCAGAGATCGCGCATACTACGTATACTCAGCCTCCCCTCCTCAGCATCCTACTACTACGCCATCATGCACAACGTCTACTACCCATCTTCGCACTCTTGATCATCATACTATTGGTGCCCGCTTCGTCACTCTTGTCGACAATTGGAAAGGTGTGATGTGATGCACCTCGCTCGCTTCAGCTCCGAACGATACGATTCCCTGCTCCGGATCCAGACTATCGAAAGCCCTGTCAACCTTTCACTCGGGAACCCCACGATCACCCAAGATTGCGATGACATCTTGCCCTCTTGCCTCATCGGTCACTGTGTAGAATCTGCCTCGGAAGAGTCGGCCTCGGGAAGGAAGGGTAGGCAGCCATCAGCCAGCCTCCCGCCTCCTTGCTTCGACTTGCATCTCAAGATTCTTTGGTCTTGCCTCACACCAGACTTGTTGACTGTCATCTCCCGTCCCTCCTCTTCTCTAGTCTCTTTTCTAGTCTTCTTGTGTCTTATTACCCAGGCGCACGTACATTCGCCTTGTTCCTCCATCACCCTCTCTCATTACTTTTGCAATCATGTCTTCAAAGGAGCAAGAAGAAATCCCATTGAACCCTGATGCCGACGGAGACCTCTCCTCCGAGACAGACGGCGAGTCGTTTCACTACGTCCCACCAAGAAGACGACGTCTTGGCTCGTGCAGATGCTTCGGGTGGGCGCTCGCCTTGACGGCACTCATCGTTGTCTCTGGCATTGCGGGGGCTTGGATCTCAATGGCCTTTCTCAACATTGACCAGAACTGTGCTGCCCATACAACTCAATGGTGTAAGTCTGGAGTCGCCTCGAACATAAGATTGATCCTCTCTAACATTGACGCAGCACCTCTCCTCGACGACGTTGCGATCACATACAAGACGGTCGAGTTTGATGGCAAGTTTATGAACGAGAACGTCTTTAGACGGAATGCCTCACCAGAGGTTGATGCTGCATGGGAATCGTTAGGTGTTGATGGTATGTCGTCCTTGGAAGTTCTCCCACAATTGCTAACCTGGCTTAGCCCGTCCTGGTGTCATCTCTTACGAGGATGGTATTGCCAGTGGCCTGGATCGCTCCTTTGTCCAGCGCAATCCCAAATATGGAGGCGGCTTCATCGTGAACGTCGAGGGCATGCATCACCTCCATTGCTTGGTATGGCCCCTTCCGTTTTCAACAACACTGCAGCAGCTTACAATGACTAGAACCTTGTTCGCAAGTCTCTGTGGTACAACTACGACTACTACAAGAAGATGAAGATGCACGCCTTCAAGAACGACGGCGAGATCTTCCGTCTGCACGTCAGTATGTCACACTCATGTCCCTCGTCACCGTCAAATGCTAATCAGTTAGCCCACTGCCTTGACACCATCCGTCAAGTCCTCATGTGCAACGTCGACACTGGCGTTCTTGGCCAGGTCTGGACCAACCCCGAGGATCCCACCGCCTTCCCCGACTTCAACACCAAGCACAAGTGCAAGAATTATGACCATGTCAAGGACTGGGCGTTGAAGCTTCAGGTGAGACATGAATTGGCACAAGACTATGGTCCGGTACTAATGGTGAAGTTACAGGCTCCTCCGGAGGAAGGGCTGCCGGACGACTTTTTGCTCATGCCCGAGCCGGAAGACATTATGAAGTATACTCCTTAATAAGTAATGGGCAATGATTCTACGATTTATGGGAGTTTTTGGTCTTGGTGATTTAGTCATGATAGACTACGGCGGTCATTGATGAAGCGGATGGAGGTACTCTCATTTAGACGCATGCCAGATGGCACCACAGTACATACACATACTACCAGGCCCAAAGCCATTCATTATGATATCATATTGGTCATGAGTCTTGAGCGTCAATTCAGCCTGATCGGGTTACGTGTGATGTGATGTGACATTGAAGGATTTGCCATGTCATACAACACAATTACCCGGTCCACCATGATGCTTGACGAGAATAACAACGGCCAAGAACACTCAACAACCTTATTCCCTAAAATCTAACATGATCTTCGTTTACCATTTAGGATTTATACTTTATCTAATAAACCTAGAATTCCTGATTAGGTAGCTGTTGAGAAGATGTGATCCGCAAGGCATTCTAGGTGCGGCTGAGTCTGGCCACCCTATACTTGAGGATATCAACAGCATGCAGATAACAACACTTTTGCAATTGTTCACGGGGCTCAAAAGACACAATTATTGATCCAGCAATTTAACTTGTTATTGTTATGGTAGAGCCAGGTGAAATGAGTGACTAGTAACTTCCAGTTCCTCCAGGACCAAAGAGAGTGTATCAGACAGCATCTGGACTAGGTCCAACCATGATCCCTCAACCATTCTCAGCTTAAGGCGGTACACACTCAAGCCTTGACCTCGGCATCCTGAAGCCGGTGGAAGCCGCCAGAGACGGCAACGTCCTTCTGAAGCTTGGCAATGCGCTTCTGATCTCCAATGGGGTCGCTCGACTCGCCAGAGAGAGCCCACTCGAGGTACGAGTTGGTGTAGTTGGGCTGGAAGCTCTCGTCCAAGACGCCGAGGCGCTTGCCGTACTTGGTAACCTTGTCCCAGTCGCGCTTGACGTTCTTGAGATCCTTGCTAAAGTAGGCAAAGCTGCGCTCAAAGATCTTGCGGTTCAGAGCCGTGCCCATGACGGGCTTGAAGTCGACGTACTCGGCCCACGCCGCCTCGGGCTGCGCGAGCACGTAGTCGGTGGCACGCTTGACGGCCCGGAGGAAAGCCTTGACCTTGTCCGGGTTCTCGGCCAGGAAGGTCTCGTTGCCGATGTACAGGATGGTGCAGAAGCAGCAGCAGCCAAGCTCGGCGAGCTCATCGATGCGCAGCATCTGCACGTCATCCTTGGGGCGACCCTGCGAGGCGAGCCACTCCTCGAGCTCAACCATCTGAACGTTCTCGAGGCCGATGCCGGCGTCGATCTCGCCCTTGATGATGGCCTTGGACACGTTCATGCCGCAGCGGACGGCAGTGTAGTCGTCGGGCGTCATGCCGTAGTGAGAGGTGAGCTCGTCGATCTGGATCTTGCCAAACTCGCCCACGTAGCCGATCCGCTTGCCCTTGAGCGTGCGGAAGTCGGTCGTGATGCCAGAGTCCTTGAGGTAGACGACGCCGGTGAAGGGCTCGTCCAGGAGACTGCCGATGGACTGGACGGGAAAGTTGCGAGCCTTGGCAGCCAGGGTGTGAATCATGGCCTTGAAGCCAAGGTCGACCTTGCCGGTGCCGATGATCTCGGTGACATCCTGAGTGAGTTAGCAATGAACATAGCTGAGTCGTCAAGACAACATACGCTAGGGTCGTTGGGCTCGAGCAGAGCAACCTTGATACCCTCCTCCTTGAAATATCCCTTGGCCTGGGCCAGGTACAGCGGGGCGTGGTACGGCGTAGCGTGCCTGACTCCTGTTAACTACATGTTCTCATCAACCTGCGGGTTAGTCCAGTACCAGTTGGCAAGGAAAGTGATCTTGTCAGTCGACATGTTGAAAGATCAAGCGAGACGCTGCCGGGGTTAGTTTCCCAGTCACACCGGACACGAGGGGTAGGGGGATTCAAAGAAGCATGTCCTTTCGCTGGTATTATCCAGATCAAGTTCGCCGGTATTTCTCAGATCAACTGCCTTACTCTGCCCGTCCTCAAGCCCAGACGAAGCCGTCGTCCATGTATCAATGAAACGTCGGTGGCTCGTCTATGTGGACAAGAGGGGAGGAAACAGAGTAGAAACAGTCAAACACCCGGATGCGTTCTTTTTAAACGTTACCTTGATACTTGGTGACCATTGCGAAGGGAGCCATTGCTCCTTCTCTATGCGGTTTTCACATCGTACCGAAAGATATGTGTGACAGGAGTCGGTTGAGATTGCAAAGAGGTTCAATTCACAGAACTGAGTTGAAGAGAAAGAGTCTCAGAGTAAAGACAGCAGCGGATGTCACGGCTTGATATAGGATTCTCAACAACCCCGCTGAGGGGTTATCGGAATCCCATCGGCCGCTCAACGTCATGACAGTGGACATTGTGCGTGGTCATGGTCTATTTCATTGGTTGTTGGTTATCAGCGATGAGGGGAAGTTTGTGAATTGTGAGCAACTTGAGCGGTTAACGGCTCAATTCTACGTAGCAGTGGGGGCTAACAGCAGCAGGGCGCGAAACGGCCGTATCAGGAGCATTAGATGAGGTCGTGATGGAGGGCAAAAGCAATGGTGATGCATAAACAACTTGAAGTCAGCATGCGGCACATCCGTACAAGGAAAACAAGAGTCGTCTTCTGCATAGACACTAAGAGCCTCGGCTCGAGTCGTCAACCCTCGTCCACAGTCTGATGATTTCTGCACTTTATCTCGCGACCGCAGCTCAACAAGATCGGAACTCGGTTGCAGATTTTAAGTGGGTTCTTCACTTTCTCTGAGCAAGAAAACCCAGTTCGCAGATGATCTGATGCAGTGCGGCTAACAAACAGCAAGACAGGCATCACGAGCATGAACACTCGACGATAGCCGGAAGGGACAGAGACTGCCGGGTTCCAGCTTTGAACTCGGCCAATACGAGAACCCAGCCATTGATGAATTTCATCGGCCGACGTCCGCCGTCATCCCCGGCCCCTCTACCACCGCGGCGTCGGCTCCGGAGGCGCGACACGTCCCCCACTGTCTAGACGACAGGGCTGAGTTGAACCTCACACAGCACCCAAGCTCTTTCTCGCGCCCAAAGAGGAGCATCGAGCTTCTAGATGCCTGCCCCGACGAACCTCAATCCATGCTCCTGCAAGGCTCGATTGGCCCGGGGAGACGCTCCCGGGATGCGAGGCAGAGATTCCCCTGAAAGCGTGGAGCTGAGGACCGTGGGATCTCGGTGTCCCGAATAGGCAATTTGGGGATCCAGACGTCGCGGATGTTTCTCCCGTCGAGTCTCTCGGTGTCGAAAAGCGTAGGTCTTCACGTGGGATGAAGACGAACTGGTTTGTTGTTCTTTTTGCCCGTTGGAGCCCAATGAGACACGTCGAGACTTGATGTCTAAGACTGTCGGCATAGCCCAAACTGGTCGACCGAGACACCTCGGTGAGTTGAGCTGATGGATTCCAGCCTTTTCATCCCGCGGGCAGGTAGAGTCTCAGCACAGGGGACCATGTAAGGCATGAACCTATCCGCATAGCTTCCCCCAGACGGAGAACCATGACCGGGGGTGACACACGCCCAACCATCCATGGATGGGATGGAAGTCTGTCTCCCTGGGATCCATGCTGACAATGATCTCGCTGGTACGATCGACACGCGAGCACCTTCCAGTAAGGATGCGAAACAATAATTGCTTGCCCACGGGCCGTAGAGGGGATTCAGTTGTGGCGCGATTGAAAGGCGGCAGGCTGGATCTGTGTAGGTAATGCGCTTACATTCTGAGGCCGTCGTCGCGTGCGCGTGCGTTGCGTGTAAGCGGGCGATGACAACGCAGCTGTTGGTGATTCAACGCGCCCCGAACAAACAAAACCGGGAAAAATCCTACCAGTTTCTGAATATAGCAACATCAGAGAAGAATGGAAGTCCAGCCAGGGCAAAGATCAGATCAATTGCCCTGGCATTGAGGCTGATGCCCAAGGCTGAGGCGAAACATGTCTCGCTCGTCGTCAGCAAAGTCAGCCTCGACAGCGATGACGTCGGCAAGCCATGCATTCCCCAAGATGGGTGGGAAGTGCACAGGACTGGGTCATCTCGTGACTGTCGGGGATAGCGGAGGGCGAATTGGTAATACCAACGGAACGGGAAGAAGAGACGAGATCCGATCTTGCTAATAAGGGACGGAGTTGCACAACAGCGAGCCCCGGTGTAACAATGAACAAGCCCGTCAAATGCAGCGAACACGGGAGATATCCGAGGGAGCCGTAATTACGCCCCGGTCGGTGGTTCGGTCGTACCCGCTATCCGCCACCGTCCAAGAAACCACCAGATTGAATGACCAGCTGCTTTTGGAGAGCCTCTCCACGGCAACTCCTTCAAGTCGACGCACGCGGCGACGCAGGACAAACACGTCAGTCGCAGTTATGCGCATACAATACACGTATGTCTACGCCTCGCTTCATACGTGTGTAGCTGTAGTCATCCGTCCCGCCGCAAACGCGCGACTCTGCGGCAGTTGCCCTTGCCATATCTTTCCATGGAGGACATGACTATTCGACGCTATGATGCGGAATGGATCGTCAACCAGGGACGTTGGTCGCGCGAGGTCCCCTCCCCGTGGCGGCCGAATCCACCGACCAACTGATGATCAGGGTGGCGGTAGCTTGAGGTACAAACATAGAGGCAGGGTGACAGAATAACTCCAACACCCCTTCCTTATTGTGAGCTCGTGACACTTGCTCGCTGCAAGACAGGACTTGGAGACGCGAATCATTGGCTAGACTTCGTGGGGTTCTTTACAGGAAAGAAGTATTCCTGGATCAATGTTTTAGATGTCATTCCGAGACAGTCGGGACAGCTGTGTTTCGCCCTGTTTCATGGACGACGTGTGTTGTACGGGAAATGCAGGTCGGGGCATGACAAGATCGACAAAACGGAGGCGACTCTTTCTCCTTTTTTCTCTTTGTCTCCAGGGACCTTGACTGACATCACTTTGTGAATCCTGCGACTGTCCAACAAAGAGCCAGATGGTTACTATTCCCAGAGCGAACTGAACCGTAAGCTTGGCTGGGACTTGAATTACTCGCTCTCGTCCAGCCAGCTTTTACCCCTCAGTTAGCTGATGTGTGATCAACACACCAACCCACGACGAAAGGAGCAATCACCTTCTCCAAAGAGAGCAGGTTGAACGAAGAGCACCAAACAGATGAAAATAGGGTCCTCGGTCGGTGCGTTGCTCACGGCTCACCCATTGGCCTCTATCCCCGTCACCCGTCGGGACGGGGACAGCAAACGGGGCACACACACCAACCACACCACTGAAAGCAATACCACCAGTCGATCTACACTAAGAGTGTGCCTTGCTTGGTGAGCATCATCTTGGACCGTTGTGACAGACCTGTGGGAAGGAAGTAAACTCAAAAGGAGGAGCTGATCGTCTTGTAATCCCGAATATCCGTCCGGTCGGCCCTCCAACCTTGCACCGAGGAAGTAAAAAACGCGAGGAAGCGCACACAAAGACGCATGCATGCGAAAGCATAAAAAAAAAGATGTCGGGGACCAGAAAAAAAAGAGCTGATGCTGTCATTCAGCATTGGCCTCGCCCTTCGATTCGCCGCCTCATCCGGGGACGGTCCCCCCTTGTTGCCCAGGAAGCCCCCTGCACAACGCATCCGTCATCCAACTCTCCTTTTGGAGACCAGTGACTTGAACGGGGAGCCCAGCGTGCGGCTCGGGGTCTCCAACATGTGCCCAGACGTCGAGACTGTGGCCCATTTTCGCCCACAGGTCGCGCCCCAGCTGAGCCGCCGGCCAACTGGGACTCGGCCATTTGCGATTATCGCACCGACACCTGGGCCTTTTTTTCAAGTTTTGTGTGGAATTCGTGTTTTTTTTTTGTTAAGACGGCCGGGAACCTCACTGCAGGACAAAATGTTGAGACACAGACTCTCGGTCTGACGACTGAAGGTGCTGTTTTTGGGTTTCCAGGTAGCCGGGTCACTGCGTCTCTCAGCGCGGAGGCGGCCGTCCTTCACGTTGTGGGCTTGCTCGACTGAGTCGCTCTTCCAACGACCATCTCGTTTATAAGCTCCTGTGGGCTTTCAGCTAATAGAACGCCTAGTTGAACTGGAAAGCTGGAGTGAGTTAGGGCTCCCAGGTTTCAACAAAACTTTGTAGCCAACCCCTCACGCGAGCAGCAAGACTAATGTTAGTTGCCATGTGCAATGACAGATGGTCTTGTGAATAGACTTTTGACCGACTTTACAGCTGCTGCTGTCGAAAAGGTTGCCAAACAGTTTCCGTCAAGGACAATTCGCATCCGTGAATAGATGTCCCTCCCGTAGTCGAGGCTGTCTAGCGCCAGACCCTTCGGGCATCTTGCAGGCCACGTCTGCAGTGCAACCGAGAGAAGCCCTGGGCTTGGCTCTAGCCGGGACGAGTCTAGGCCATCAGATCGAACCCTAGGCCGTACATGCGCAGATTGACAATGCCACACGTACACACTATGTAGAAATGCCAGCTTCATAAGCCGCAACTGGATGGACGTCGAGGATATCTCCGACGGCCGAAGAACACAGCGAGTCCGGGCCTCTCGCTTCTCGCTCTGAGTGGAGTTTGTTTAGTGGAGGTGCTGGTGAGGTTCCAGGCGGGGGTGCACTGTAAAGCCCCCCCGGCGCACATGGCTTCTGCCCGACACGGCTTAGTCTGTTGAGCTCTTCCTTTTGCTGACTAGCTCGCTCCTAGCCGATCCAATCACTCAATATGCCCGTCATCTTCCTCCGCTGCTCGTCTTTATTTTGTCTCTCGGCCTCTCCCATGTCCCTCACCACTTTTTCCTCTCGACCCTTCTTTGTTGGCTAAATACACTCCTCTCTCTATTCATCCACCTCTCCATTTCTTCCTCTGCTCGCTCTGCCCTGTCCTGGTCCTGTCTCTCCAGTCTCTCCGCTCCGCCCGCTTCCAACAACGCCGGGGCTTCCTGGTCCTGGTACATCACATCCGGCAGACCCTTGCTGCGGCCTACTTACGCTTGTGCCTCTGCTGCCTCTCTTACTCCCGGACCTTTCAAACATCGTCCTTCTCGCCCCATTCTTCCCATTCCACCACCTTCGCCTTCTCTCGCCTTGTCCCTTCTCCTTCACCGAGCTCTGACGCTTGTCGGGACATTGTACTGGGATCCCCCACGCTTCTGACTACTTCCTCTCCTGTTCTCCCCCAGAAGCTGCACAGGTTGCCGGTTCAGCTCACTGTCGCCAAGATGAATCCCACCACCTTGTAGCCTCTGCTTCCCACGCGCGAGCATTTGGGTCCTAGGTGCTTCTTGGACTAAAAGAACCACGAATCCGGCTTCCTCTCGACCCAATTCTTCTCTTCACGATAGCCTCGCTCCCACTCCTCAACGAGCCTCACCTCATCTACTTTACAAGTTCACGACTTGATACTAGGCTTCCTCACCTAGTCATCCGGCATCCCTCTTACCTTCGATCTCCTATACCGAATGTCAGGAGTATCCAACATCGAGCACATGGATCGCACACCACTCGATATGACTTCGAAGCGTAATTCACGAGTATTCGTGGACGACGAATCTACATCCAGTCAGGAGAAGCAGCAAAAGATCAACACACCATTCCGATCGAGCTCTCGCAACTCCGCCAAGGAGGACAACATGCAAGCCAAGGAAACCGAGGACGGTCTCACAAATGGAGTCTCCATCCGCGATGCTATAAATATTGCCCGCCCTCAGAGTGTCTCCGCCATTAGCGTAAAGAGTTCTGTCTCGACAGTATCGAGTGAATCGAGTGGTCAGTTGCAACCATCACCAGCTGATCGAGTCATTGCTGACCTCATCTCAGTCTCATCCGTGTCGACTTACCAGTCGCAAAATACCGAGCACCCACCTGCGCCTCTCAATGGCCGACCTCACAACTTTGGTGTCGTCGTTCCTGGTGTCTATCGAAGCAGCTTCCCCAAGTCTCATGACTTTGACTACATCAAGGGATTGAGGCTCAAGACGATTGTGTAAGTGTCCTCGCTTTATCATGCAATACTTGAGCTAACCTGTCGCAGCTCCCTCGTCAAAAAGGAAGAGTTTGATCATGACCTCGAGATGTTTGTCGCTCAGGAAGGCATCCGACAAGTGGTTTTTAACATGAAGGGCACCAAGAAGGAGGCCATCCCCCTCAAGACGATGAAGTCGATCCTCAGCATCGTTCTCAACAAGGAGAACTATCCTCTCCTGATCCACTGCAACCATGGCAAGCACCGAACTGGATGCGTCGTCGGAGTTGTCCGAAAGGTTGCCGGTTGGGATGTTGAAAGCGTCGTCGCCGAGTACAAGAGCTACGCCGAACCCAAGTCACGCGAATGCGACATCGAGTATCTCAGCTCTTTTCAAACCTCGACTCTTTGCGCCTCAAATACCCTAGGGCCTAAGTACACCCGCTCCCAGATGACCACATTTTTTCGAACCCTCACATTTTCCACCTTCGTCCTCCTGCTCTGGCTTTTGTCCGGGACAAAGCTGAGCACCGCCGCCTCAAGGCCCGACCACCTTCTCTTGTAGAAGGATGACCCGTCCCAGGAGTGGCATTGATTCCACACTCTCGCAAACGACCACAGCTGCTTTGGCCGATACCATAACAGGACACTTAACGACATCCTCGTGTCCATCGATAATTCTCAACCTTTTCCTTGCACAACTTACGACCCCTCGATTCCCCAAGGACACGACGCACGAGATGTCGAGTACCTGCAACAACAGCACGCTCAAGCTTTAAACGACCCAAAAGTTTGACACCGAGATGATCAAGTCCTCACTGGCTTGAGGATTCGCATTTTGACGACTCGCAACATGCACTTTTTTACGGGACAGCCGTATGGGTTTTTGGAGACGCATCAAGGGCTGAGACCGTCTCCAGGATTGGCGTTTTATTTTCAAAGAGGTGACGGGGCACCGTGATGCCCGTTTGAGGAAACCAGCTACTTGTTTTCTTGATTTTAGTCTTTTTTTTTTGTCAGTGTATAGTGAGGTGTTCAAGGAGAAAGGGGCCATTGGAATACAGCGTTGAAACTGTAGCATTAGAGCCAATCTTGATACCTGGAAAACAAGGCGTTGGGTGAAGTTGGCAGCGACTACGAAAACAAAAAAAGGAGGCTGTGAACTAGGTTAGAACACATGTAACAACATCTTGCATCAAGCAACACCATGTT
Organism: Fusarium solani; assembly: GCF_023522795.1. Taxonomy (NCBI): domain Eukaryota; kingdom Fungi; phylum Ascomycota; class Sordariomycetes; order Hypocreales; family Nectriaceae; genus Fusarium; species Fusarium solani. Next base: position 555,696 of record NW_027072157.1, read on the forward strand.
TCAATTTGTGCGGTCTGTTTCACTTGGCGTGAGTGTAGATCTTCAACGGTGTGCGTATGGAGCCAATCACGTCTGACCAAAATGAGGCCTGCTTGAGGCTGCTTGACTTCGGGAAGCTACCCGACTATGACTGCACTATCATTCCTAGCGCGCTGCGAGGTGATGGACGGCGTCAGTCGGGAACGGCGGCTATCGCGGCCGAGTGGCAGGATGTTGGATCAGACAGCGGCCCTGAACCTTGTTGAGGCCGGAAGAGGGCCGTTCACATATGGACACCCTTTCCCTTTAGCTATCCATCTTATCAATCAAGTCTGAGGATAGACATCCTTGTGAAAATGGTTGATAGACTTCTCTCTGCCTCTATACCGCTTCCATATCGAGTATTCGTCAACAGAGCCCGCAAATAGTGTCACATGGACGACGATCAATCTCGATTTGAGTAGTAAACGACCCTCAATCGCGCTAGTTACTGACCGCAACGTGAGGTTTGAAGATGACTTAAGACGTGGGGGAAACGATAGGTCGTCCATCGTCCGCCTTGCAATGAAAGGTCGTGCCTCGTCCCGTGCCGACGTAACCGTAGATGCAGGTTGGTTCAACTGAGGTATTTTTCTACTGACTGCAGCTTAGTTGGGGTTCGCCTTGATACCTGCATCAAGGACACATAATAGGGGGTGCTTGTTAGTGGGACTGTCATCTGTCATACGTATGTGTCGTCGTTGTTAGCATACAGATGTAGAAGTAGGCATCGACATACTCATGCGAGCCGGTATCGAATTAAACGGCAGCCGTGCTTATGTAAAGCTTTCGGTACTTGTTTAGTGAGTGTTTATTGTACTATCTCGACCTCTCACGGGTGTCATGTAGTTTACTTACCTAGAGTAGCAGGATCCTGCGCAGTGACGGGGCACAGGGATAAGCATAGTCCACACGGTATCGAATGCCGACCAACATGATGCAAGGCCTGATACATTCTTGTATGAAGCTAGTGTCGCCGTAGATGCATTCTTATGTCCTCATTGACGTTCTCGTGATTACCATGATATGCCTGACTACTCAGCATATGCTGGTGGTGCGAGCGAGAGTTGCTGACCCATACAGGCAAGAGTGAAGATCACTGAACAGCAAATACATAGTAGAGTATGAGATAACTGGTTTGATTGATTAAGCATAAATCTTCTTGGCTAGCCCAACTGTCTTCGTTGTGATGACAGGTAGTACAGAGCATACTCTGCTAGATGAGACCTTACGAGAACAACACCTCGAAATCACTGTGTCTTCACGGTTCAACTTTTATGAGCATTTCATTTACCTTGTTACGAAGGTAGGAATAGATCTATGGGATACTGGTCAATATTGATACTTGACGAATAGCTCTCCCTCACTGCGAGAAACCCGCTAGGTTAGCCTCGAACATAGACTGCGCCCTCATAGTTCAGGTCAGCTATTGAACGGGAACGAGTCATCTGTATTTGGTTGGAAATATCCTCCCAACTCATACATGTCTGTCTTCGACTCCGCCCTGGTCTTTCATCCTTGACTCCAAATGCCCATTCCTCATGCCCGCTATCATACAACATCCATATCATACACATCATACCAAGAGCCTCTAATCCTTGTTCCCCCAGCGGTTCCGCTTAACCCTCTCCTCGGCATCCCTCTCAAAGTCGCCATTAAAGTACACCCACCCCCCGGCGATGCAGTTCGCGGTGCCAAGGCCAACGGCTGTGCCGCGCACTATGCCGCGGATCGAGAAACGTCCGCGGAAGGGCTGGCGACGACGCAGCGCCAGCAGCGCGTAGAGGCCCGACCAGGCAGCAGTGAGTCCAGCGCTGCCCGTCGGGTAGCCGGACAGGTTGAGGTAGGAGGAGAAGAGGAGGGGAGGGGTGAAGATGAAGAGGGGGAGGGATGGGGGACGGGCGTGGAGGGCAGTGACAAGAGTTGCGAGGAGAGCGGGAGGCAGCGAGGCAGCTGAGATATGGTTAGTTCATTTGCGGTTAATAGTATATATGTGTGAGATTAAGTAGAAAGCACATGAGAGTGAGATCAAGTGAGCCATGCAGTGAGAATGACGAGATAAAAGGGCACGCATATCGAGTGATTACTTACATCCCCAGTCGTTAAGATAGTCCAGCACGGACTTGGACTTTCCAGACTCTTGACTAGCCATGATTTCAGTCTCTTGAGTGGAGCGTGGCCGTCGCAATTGCAATCAATCAATTCGTCTTCAAAGGTCGTGATGCTCTCAAAAGATTTGTCGGATGCAACCGCCGATGACCCAGCTACCCCTGTCGCGGTGTGACGTCGTCGGCCTGATGACTAAGCTGGTGCCTTCCAGGGCTGAGTCACCTGCCTGGCCCGTCCACCTATCGACTTACAACAAGTCAACAACTTCAACTATGCCCTCGTCAGCCTACGGGGTCAAGAAGGATTCAACACCGCGTCAAAAGTTCCCCACGGAGAAAGGTCATTCTTCTTTTTTTCTCGTATATCAGATCCTCTGCGACGTTGCAGACGCCAAACTGCTACTTTAAAATGTATTAACATGGGTTTCAGCTGGGAGGGATGAGGGCCTTGGCTATAGCTCCGCCACAGTCGAAAAGGGCAAGGTCATGCAGCGATGGGCAACGTCGAGAGAGGGAAAACATTCGATAATTGTCGACTAATGAATGCGCCTTGCCATCAAAGAAGACGATGGTCGGTCCAGACCTCTATGTAAGTCAAAAAGACGTTGAAATAGGAAAACCAAGAGAAAATCTAACAGGGTAAAAAACAGGATTAAGGGGTATAATGTTGCGAAGAGGGAATAGTCGTACACCTCCATCCACCTCCAACTTCTCGTGTCATGATCTCATAACGAAACACTTAGCACTGCCACTGCAAGTCGTCTAGTGCCCTTGGTAGTACCGGGGGTCTTGGGCATAGTCGCCCTGGTCGTACTGACCCCAGTCCTCGCCCGTGTAGCCCTGCTGCCCGTACGCTGCGGCATAGGCTGCCGGATCCCACTGCTGGTAGCTCCCGTCAAAGTTCTGCGCATACTGACCCGAGGGTCCAGCCGTGGCGTAGCCCGCTCCGTGGTCGGCCCCGGATGACAGCATGCTCAGATCGAAGCCGTCCTCGGGGCCGAGCGTGGAGAAGTCGAACTGGCCCAGCACTCCGTCACCCTCCTCGGCTGAAGCTGCAGCTCGGGAAGAACCGCTGTGGTGCTTCCCTGACCGCTTTGATGAGCTGCCTCCTCGCTTGGAGCTGGAGCTTGAAGGGCTGTCACCCTCTGCAGACTTGCGGCTGCTCTTCCCCCGGCGTGATGACTTGGAGCCGGAGCGAGTATATTCGCAGCGAAGGTTGTTGTTGCGGCATCTTTCACAGCCGTTCTTGTCTCCACTGCAACGGAGCTGTGTTGAACATGTTGTTAGCATGCTTTACTTGCAGTTGGACGGGTCGACCACATCTGCGGCCTGGTGTTCGTGGCCTGGCGCATAGAGGCGCTCCACTAGTCAGACCTGTCTCCGCAGGCGTACCTTTTTCTCATGACATCTATCGCAGGCCTGGTGGGAACTGGAGCGGGCCGTGACGGGGTCGAAGCCGTTCCGGACGCTCTGGACCTCGTCGGTCTCAGGATCGTACTTCCAAGTTCCAAACATTGCTGACTGCGCGTGGTGTTTCGGCGTATGAGTCTTTTGGTATATGACCCTTGAACGCAAAAGAGTAAGGATAATAGTATCAACACAGCTAGTGTGCAAAAAAGGTGGATAGTGGAAACCGGGGAAAACTGTATAAGTCGAGTTCTTGCCTATTGCTCGTTGGGACTTTGGTTGTTTTCTGCCTGAAAAGCAAGCTTCCCCGTGGCGTTTTTAAAGTAGATTCATCTGGCCTCGTCCCCATGACTGTCATGTAGGCAACAACGGGCATCCAACGATGTTGAGAGGACCCTCGGCGAGACTTCAAGACCCCATCTACGCGCCGAGCCGCACTGCCCAGGCTCCCGCCCATGGATGGTGTCCATCATGGCACCGGGATCCCTGTCATCACTTCCGATCTATGGGGTCCTGATTCTCCACATCCCGCCGGGCCATGATTCTCCGGGCCAGCAAGCGCAGCTTGTTGCTTTCCCTTTTAGACACCCCCTCGCGAGGCTGCCTGTTGATAGATGAAGTCAAATTCCTTCAGGACATGCCGAGTAGTAGGACATCTACTCGAGTTCTATCATGAAGGGGTCCGTGCCGTGGGGGAGTTCGGGAGCACCCCGGTGACATGAGTGGTCCAACTCCACCTTTGCCTGGAGGAGGCTGGGATATACACCATCAAGAGAGTAACCAACATCTGGGACTAACTACCTATTCGAGACTTCTTTTTTGCCCGGGGCTGTGTAATGAAAATCGTCAAGATGGCATTGGACGAGGGGGTGGTGTAAGTGGGAGGTTATAGTGCCTTGCCAGGGTTATAACAGTCAGCAGCAGGGCTTGTACCTATTCATCCATTCATCCAGTTTATACAAGATCATCTGCAGCATAGTAACATCTCCCAACCCTCTGGACGTGCCTTGCATTCCTCCTTCCCGCAAGCAAGATCTACGGCACCATGATGTTGGAAGTGTGTGTGTGTGAGCGCTGGTAGGGATTACCACGGTAATTACACACAGCGAGGAGACTGTTGGTCGGAGAGGCCAGATTTTTAGGCAAAAGCCTCCACTCCTTGCCGGCTACCGATCCGTGGGGACGTCATAACCCTATCTATCATGTCATTCTGAACCGAGGGAGAAAAGCTGACTCACTCGGATCGAGGGACTTTTTAATATGAAACTAGGTATTTTTATTCCTGGTCTCAGCGGTTGGGTGTCCTTGACGGTGGAACTCTGTTTAAGTGGTTGCATATCGGAACAGGCAGGGAGGGGCACGTGAACAGGTTGTCAAGGGTTGTCTCCGGTGAGTCGATGGGGGTGGCAGAGTCTCTTGTCTTCTCTCTTCAACGCTTCATTGACGCCCGACTATATTCAGCCTCGTGCGGCACGTATTCCCAGTGGTGGGACCCCAAACGGTGGTGGTGTGAATTTAGGCAGATTGTGGAGGCTATGAAGTCTGTGATGCTTCGATTTGGCATCACAGGATAGACATGGAGGTAACGTCAAAGCAAGCATCTCGTATATGGATCTAGGATTGCTCTCTATTAACCAACAGAACTTCATACAGGGTCACCCTTTCCCTCCTGTCACTTCCTCCGCCTTGGGTATCACTCGATACAAGCCTCACCCGCCGGCGGGGGGCCTCAACTCTTCCCATGGGGAAGACTCACACGCCTATCCTATGCCCAGTGCACCTGCTTCTTGTCCTTGACTTCAAGGTAGTCTGCGTGCCGCAGCAGCTCCTGTATCGGGATCCCGCTCCCGAGCCGCTCCGTCTGCCCGTTGCCCCAGTGGACGATAACCTTGGCGCGGCGCCCGTCGGGCACCAAGAAGGCTTCGACACTTGCGCTGGTCGAGTGCTGGTTGAGGGATATGGGGTAGAAGCGGCCGTACTCCCGGTTCAGCGAGCCGCTTGACTTATCTACGACGTCGACGAGGTACCTGCCCTGTGAGTTTCGACGCTTGCGTGAGAAATTTGGCAGGCTGTTGGTACTGCTTCTGCTGTGGCTGTCGTGGTAGTCGCGGTTGTCGTTGTCGTTGTCATGGTTGTGGTGGTTATAGTTATTGTAGTTGTTGTGGTTGTCACTGCTACGATAACGGGATGAGCTTGATCGCTGGTGTCCGTTAGACGAAGGCCGCACCGAAGACCGCGAGTCGGGCGTCTCCTGGTACCGATGTCTATGACCTCTCGATACGCTCGTAGGATGCGGGCAACAGTTACAGCCACACTTTGTCGGATCCATGGTCCGGTACTGACCTTGCGCCTCCAGGGGCAAGATGTAAGTGCCGTATGTTGAGCGCGGAGTCCGTGGCGCCTCACGGCCGTGGGGAACCCTGTTCCCTTCGGATCTCCTCGACTCCGGGAAGGGGCTTGGCTGCCGGAAGGAGGAACGGCCGTCATAGGATCGGGCACCGCGCTGGTGACGATGACTCCTTGAGCTCGAGTTGCTGCCCGAATAGCTCCCCGGTGACTGGGGTTGGGAGTTGTAGGCGGAACGGGAGTAAGGCATTTTCAAATCAGTTTCGGTCTATACTAACCCGCGCTGTCTTGTGTTTGTGGTTTGATAGAATGACTGAGTGACTCTTGGGATTGTTGATTGACTTGGTGTTCATATTCAGTTCACCAAGAAGACCTCTCGAGATATATGATCTTGTGACTCTGTCGACTTGCCTTGAGTTGGCCAGGCGCAATTATGAGACTCAAAGACGCTGCATGCAACTCAAAGGAGCTTCGAAGCCCTACGAGCTCCGGGACCAGAGGTTGGGCCATATCCAACTCAGCCTACCTGTCCCTGCATATGGACTTGGTCGGAGCTCAAAGCAACAGGTGCGACAATGAACACCATTGTATGTTCAGTAAGGCTGTGAAAGAAAGTACAATGATGTTCAGCGACATTATAAAGGAGAAAGCCAACTCCCTTGGTGTGATGATGCCACAGCATTCAGCGAGTTGGGGCTTCAAAGAGAGCCAATTCTTTGTCCAACACTTGTCGGCCTCTCACGTTGAGAGAAAGAACAAAGATGAGCAGAGTTTTGTAACTCTATCATTGTCCATCTATCAGCGCGGTAACCAAGCTTTCAATCAAAGAAATGGGACTGAGGATACCCCAAGATGGCAGGTCGACATGAATCAATCTCACGATGGAAGCAGTAGGAAGATGAGAGAAAGAATGGCGCCATAGCCCGAGCCAAGACGCGTAGTTGGGGTCAAGGTTCCATCGCTATCGGGGGTTCATCAGCGCCCGAGAGCTCCAGTGGGTTTCCAGTGGCTTAGAGCAAGACCAACAGCGGGTTCGTCCCCGGAATAACCAATCCTGCCGGCGCAAAGCACCTGAAGAAGGAAGGAGATTTTCCCCACAGTGGGTGGGCATTGGCTAAAGGGGCTAGGGTGCGTGCGGCGGGAGAAGCCACCGGACTGGGGGCGACTTCCAAAAGGCCAGCAAAGACAATACCATTGAACCCGACTCGTCTTCCTCCTCCCGTCCATCCCGCACCGCAAACTTTCCATCCTTTCCTCTTCACACCACGCGTTGGGTTTATTCTTCTATTTTCTCCTTCATTACTTGGGAATTCCTTTGATAACCGGCAAAATGGCTCTCTCTCCTCAGATGTAAGCTACCCTCACGCGACAGCTCGTCGCGCAAATGTCTTGGTGGCGCAACTGCGCAGCTTGAACCGAGGGGGAACCGCCAATGCTAACTTTTTCGCGATAGCACCAACCTGATCATCATCCTGGGTATGATGCAGGTCTCGAAGCGTGTCCCCTTCGATGATCCTTTCGTGCTCAACGTTGTCCGCGCCATCTACCTTGCCAGCAACGTTCTCATTGCCGGTCTCTATTTCTTCACCCAGCTCAAGATCAACAAGAAGAAGGGTACGACGACCCCTCAACTCCCCACGAAGCCACTCCAAACGATTCGATACTAACATGAACTTCTCCAGATCTGACGACCCTCAAGTATGTTGAGCCCGCCCCCATGGGCTCCTCCGAGGAGGGCAAGCTTGTCACCACCACCATCCACGCCTACGACAACCAGCAGATCCGCACCGCCTTCCGCGGCCAGGCCATGGGTATCGCCATGATGGCTTTCATGCACGTGTACCTCAAGTACACCAACCCCCTGCTCATCCAGAGCATCATCCCCGTCAAGAGCGCCCTCGAGAGCAACATTGTCAAGATCCACATCTTTGGCCAGCCCGCTGCCGGCGACCTCAAGCGCCCCTTCAAGCAGGCCCAGGGCTTCATGAGCGCCATGCAGGGTGGCCCTGCCCAGAGCGACAAGAAGGCTGTCGAGGCCGCCGAGCGTGCTGGCCGTGGTGGCGCCAAGGAGGAGTAAAGTGGATGGTCTTTGGAAGGATTGCTTGGGCATAGAAGCCTCTGTGGTCTTTGTATACCAAGGCTCTTGTATCCGGGTTTTTTGTAGACCTTGGTTGTATCACTAAATAATATGAGCAACATGGTTGTCACGAATAGTGCGCAAGGGTAATCTGTTCAAGGTGAACTGGCGATTTGGTCAAACAGCCCTGGCAAGGGCAAGGGTGTACATGGATTTCTTGAAGATAGATTCTGGGATGAAAAATCGTGTATAGGAACATGAATCTCTATTGCGAAATCTCTTTGCATCAGCGTAAGCATGGGAAATTTGCCTTGCGCTGAAGGCATCAAGTTCACCCCTCGGTCACGTTTTCTCGCGTTAATTGGTGACATAACCGGGGTATCTAGATCGCGATGGTGCCCCTCCGCCACTGACACTTTCACATTTGTCATAGTCGATGCCTGCATTCTCTTGATTCTTCCCTTTCGCTTCTGTGTTTTTGATCAAGTCAAACCCCTGTGGTAATTGTGCGATTCTCTGCCGACTCTGCCTCCCTATCGATATCGGTCGTCATGGGGCGTCCATCCACTCCACCCCGATCGACAAAGCCTGCGCCGGCCGTCTCGCCGCCTACGCCTGAAGTCACGAAGCGAATAGTAAGCCATATCCAGCTGGGGTGTACGACTCATCTTGCGCTCGGCTCTCTGACCACCGTGTTTAGGAAGAAAACCGACTCCGCGCAAAGGCGATCCGAGACCAACGAGAAGCAGAACTGCGAGCATCCGGCAATGCGCCCGAAATACCAAAGAGTTCCGGTGGCTTCGTTCCAACAGATGATGTCCACATTTCGAAAACTGCCAACGGGAAACGGCCATACAGCTCCATATCAACGGGCGAGTCTTCTAAGGGGACGAATCGTGATGGACGCAACAAGGGCGAAGAGGAGGCGCTACGGCCGGCACGCAAGTTCACCAAGTTTGTCGATTACAACATGAGTGCTATGACCGATACGAAAGGTGGTTTCTTGACGACCGAAGACGACCCTCACAATTATGCCCTTGGCGGCAAGAAGCCAGGGCAGGCAGATGACGAGCAGCGGCCGAAGCACATGAGCGTTCAAGAATGGGAGAGGTTACAGGTGATTCGCAACCTAAAGAGGCTCAAGGCAGGACCTTTCGAGCCCGGACTGAGCGTTCTTGATGATGAGGAGAATCGAAAGAGGTGCCAGGATTGCAAGAGCTTGGAGATTGACTTTGTGTGGGAAGAGGTGTTTCACATCTGCGTCTGCAACAAGTGCAAGGAGAAGTATCCAGAAAAGTACTCGTTGTTGACAAAGACGGAGTGCAAGGAGGACTATCTTCTTACAGATCGTGAGTCTTGTCTGGGAAGCATTTTGGATTGCGCATCACTAATATTGTACAGCCGAACTACGAGATCCCGAATTACTACCTCATCTTTCCAAGCCAAACCCCCACAAGTCACATTGGCACGACATGATGCTCTTCCTCCGGTGTCAAGTTGAAGAGTACGCCATCAAGACAAAATGGGGTTCGGCAGAGGCTTTGGACGCCGAGTATGAGCGGCGTGAGACACAAAAGAAGGCTCGCAAAGAGGCCAAGTTCAAGGAGAAGCTGATGGACCTCAAGCGCAAGACGCGAACAGATGCGTTCCGCAGACAGGCTGGCACGCTGAGCAAGTCAGGGGCGAGCAAGTTTGGAGATGCGATAGGGGGTGGCAAGCATGTTCACGAGTGGGGGAGAACGGTGGAGAATGAGGATGGGATGACGGTCAAGACGTGTGTTGAATGTGGAATGGAGGTGGAAGAGCTGGAGTTTTAGTGTTTCGAGTTGACTTGGGTTGGCGTTGGCAGAGGTTTTGGTGGTTAGGGGATCGGGCTCATATTTGCTCAATGTGTTAGCTCCAGGAGTTTGGGCGTGTTTCGATTTGATCTTTCGATTTGAGATTAGCGATCGCTCAGATCATATTGTCTGAGTGTTGGTCGCCCACTATCTGAGCTGGCAGATGGTAGGACATTGTGGTTCAATACAGCTGTGAACTCAACCGTAAGGCAAAACAATACTTTGTCAGCCCACAAATTTCCCCGTATTCTCTACATTCTCCGCTTCTTATCACAAATAGATTAGCTGTTTGATTTGTCACTTCCCCTTTCAATCATGTTGGTTGGCGTCTCTGGTCTCAATCACATCTCCCCTTCCAGGGGTCCTCCCAAAAAGTTGATGCCTGACAGCCTCACGAGCAGCTCAACCGACCGTGATTGGTCGAAATTTCAGCGGCAAAGCGTCAAGCCAGAGAAGGCGCGGCACCAGCTGGCGGCAGGGAAGTACAGGGCAGCACACGGGACGGACAGCACAGCACAGCACAGCACCCGACAGCACAGCAGACTGCACCTCCAAACCAAACACCTGGACTGGCAGCTTTTTTCCCACGCAGCACACGCCTCCCAGGTTCTCGACGTCCAACAGCGGCAGACAGATACCGAGATATACGTCGACATTGTCAGAATCCTCGTCGCGACCGACAAGACAACACGTGCTCAGCTCGTCGCGCAGCTGTCCGCCATCCAATCCTCTTCTCCCCCATCCCCATCGCACCGAGCTTGTCCGACGTCCGCAACGGCACTCGCTCGCCGCCGTCGCTCTTTTTCGCCTTCCCTCCTCGATCTCCATGCACCCGCCCAATTGACAGAGGCGCGCCGCGATGGGCCCGAATGCTGGCAACGGCGTGGGAGGAGGCCTGGAGATGGGGCCCATGATGCAGGGCAACGGCTCCAACATCCCCCAGGCCACCGAGTACACCCTGCAGGGCGTCATGCGCTTCCTGCAGACCGAGTGGCATCGACATGAGCGCGACAGGAACTCGTGGGAGATTGAGAAGCAGGAGATGAAGGGCCGCATCGCCAATCTGGAGGGACAGGCGCGGAGGGCCGATGCCACCCAGCGTGTCCTTAGGAAGTACGTCACCATGCTGGAGCGCAAGGTCAAGGAGCAGGCTGCCCAGATCAAGGGGCAGCCCGCTGTTGACGCTGCCACCGCCGCAAAGAATGATCGTGCCGCCAAGATACAGGAGAAGCTCAGATGTGAGACTAGTCCCATGTTCATGCCAGCTGCCACGTGCTGACCAGATACCGATATAGCTTCCCTCGAGAGTATGCCCGTTCCTGGTGTGGACGGTGTCGACTACGAAAAGATCGACCGAAGTGACGAGGACGCTCAGCGACAGGATCTCAAGTCTTTCCTCGATCAGTGCCAGTCCGAATTTATGTATCTGATGATTACCCCTGCGAACCCGCAACCGCCTCGAGAGTCTCCTCCGCTACCTATCATGGAGGATCTGAGAGAAGTCGAGGCATACGGAATGCCAGCTCCTCAACCCATGGAGCGACAGTTCCAGTTGCCGACGAGAGCTGCCCAGAACCATGTCCAGGAGATAAACTCGAGAATACCTCAGCAGAATCATGCGCCCCCTATGCAGCCACCGCAGTCACACTTTTCTCAAAAGCAAGAGATGCCGCCGCAGCCCATGATGCAGTCGCCTGCAGAACATCAATCCGGCAGATATCAGAACTCTAACGACTGGCCGACGCCTGTGTCTGTCAGTTCCAGACCTATTGAAGAACACGTACCCCAAGCAAACCATGCCGCAGAAGTTCTAGGCGGAATGGAAGACCCTGCAGAGCTCAGAGAGAAGCACTCGGTTCCACCCGAGTCTGATGGATGGGAGTTCCCTGAGGGCACATTCCCTGAACCCGGAAACTCTCAACCGAACCAGTCTCTACCGAACCGCCCAGATACCGATGCCTTTCCTACTGCAGAGAACCTCCCTAAATCCCCAGGTCGACGGGACAGCTCCCACCGAAGGAAGGGGTCCATGTCGAGAAGACGGAGCGCAGATCACGAACTAGCCCTGGCAGCTCAGAAGGCTGAGAGCGGCAACTTCAAGCTAAGATTCGGTCTCCGGGGTCATCTCGACACTGTCCGAACAGTCATCTTCTCCGGAGGCGGCAGTCCAGGAGAGCCTGAGATCTGCACTGGTGGAGATGACGGCATGATCAAGCGCTTCCATATCCCCAGGTTAGATGGTCCGCATACAGCATCAGACCTTGATGTTACGGCCAACTTTACACACCGAGGTCACTCTGGAGCAGTTCTCTGTCTGACATCATGGTCCCCTTCACCAAACTTCTCGACTGGTGGTCGTGCACAAGGCGACGGCTGGATATTCTCCGGTGGCCAGGATGCGACTATCCGAGTTTGGGAGCGTGGAAGGGTTGACCCCAAGGCGACTCTCGAGGGGCACACAGATGCTGTCTGGGCTTTGTGTGTTCTTCCTACAACCCTCGGCTCAGTCTTTGGAAACTCGAGTCCCTACGGCAGCACCGATAGAATCCTTGTCGTATCAGGCGCGGCAGATGGCAGTGTCCGTCTGTGGTCTGTAAGTGCGCCGCCGCAGTTGAGCTCGCCACAGCCGGGAACGAACCGAGCCATGACAGGCCGGGGAGGCCGAGTCCGTGGCAACTCGATGAGCTCCGGCAGCGGCTTCTCCAACTCACCCCAACCCACGATAGCTTCAAACTCGCCCTTCAACCATACCCTTGTACATAACATCTCTAGGTCGGACGGCTCCACAGCCAGCCCGACATGCATTACACCCCTGGGCAGCTCCGGCGAATCGTTCGTTGTTGCATACTCGGATGCTGCTATTCTTGTCTACGACACTAGAACTGGTGAACAGATCGGTCATATGGATAGCTTGGAGACATACGACCAGACAAACAAGACCAGCGTCAACGCGGTTGTCGCGACGACAATGGGGCTGGACCAGGCCAGCCAGCACCACGCCGGCAATATGGGCGAGGAAGATGCCAGTGCCGGAGCCACTGGTGGCGGCCGATCAAACGCAGGCTCAGGAGTGGAGGGAACCATTATTTCGGGTCACGAAGACCGCTTCATTCGGTTCTTTGACGCCAACAGCGGTATGTTACTTGCTTAACACGTTCAGCAGTTTAAGACTAACTCGCAGCCAGGCCAATGTACATATAACATGATTGCCCACCCAGATGCCATCTCAAGCCTCTCACTTAGCCCCGACGGACGCGAACTTGTCAGCGCCGGCCACGACGCCTCACTCCGATTCTGGAGCCTCGAGAAGAGGACGTGCACACAGGAGGTGACGAGTCACCGAGTGATGCGCGGCGAGGGCATCTGCTCGTGCGTGTGGAGCCAAGACGGGAAGTGGGTGGTAAGCGCGGGCGGCGACGGTGTTGTCAAGGTATTCGCGCGGTAGCGGGCAGCATTTGTTTATGTTAGAGGAGGGAAAGGGATTTTCTTACTTATGGCGGGTTGGAGGGTGCATTGTTGCTGGGGTGGGCATATAACGTGTTGTAGTAGTTGGATGAAGCTGGGCTCAGCAACGACGAACCTGTGTTATAGTATTTGTGTGTGTGTGCCTTTTGTTTTTTCCTGAGGGAGAGTCTTATTTTATACTACTCGTCGATACCCGGCACGTTGTGGTTATGTCTGTCTCGTGTTGGGTTAGGTCTGGGACTTGATGATGGATGATGGATGGATGGGTTTTGTACTCTAGTAGCATTTGGACATTGGCGAATTTGCACAACTGCATGTTTGGCCACGCCTTGCGAAGCAAAAAGAAGAGCAACAAATCTATGAAGTGCAAAAAAGAAATCCTGCGTATCGCAGGTGGCCGGATAACTCTCCCGCCGGGAATTGAACCCGGGTCTCAAGCGTGACAAGCTTGCATACTGACCACTATACTACGGAAGATGGCAGGCGTTGAGCGCCTGTTGTAGTGAGGGGGCTGGTTGGCAGAGGACTCGAAATTTCACTTCAAGAGACTCAGCTGGATGGGTTGTGGTGTTGAAGATTTGATGAGGTGCCTTATGCAGGGGTTAGGTATGGTTCGGGAACGGCCGTGAAACATGCATAAAACGTGCTTCCAACGGTGCTGTAGGGATTTGGCAGTGTAGCCGATGTGAACTTTATCCTTGTGAGAGTTTGAAAGGTGATTAAGGGGAACAAAGTCGGCAGTTGTTGTGAAGCGATGCATGGATTGAAGACTGGGAATAATACACCACCGAGCCAGGGAAAGCACGACTCTGGGCGGATAAGGCAGGCACATCTGAGCAGGCGACTAGGACATCCATGCGATAAACATAATCTTCGACGTGGTAACGCGAGATCTGGAACTATTCCGTACTACTACCAAACAGCGTATGCCAGACATCTTTTGTGAAGAAATGCTAGGACACCACATGCAGACTCCCCCAGTCAGAGCAGACTCAAGCCACCACTTATGTGTCTAACCTCAGAGCATTGAGATTAGAAAAGAAGTATCCTAGTAAATGGAAAGGGTTTATGTCGCTTTTATTCATTATTTGACTACTTCTATGATGCCTTCTCAGCTATCCTTAGGGGAGGGTAACCTGCTGCCCTCCATTGCAGCCGTATTTTGTTCTGTTCTCAACCCTCGCACCTACCTCCTCTGGACAATGCTGACTGATTGACTTTCGGTTGCGCTCCAGGATCTCAACCCGCATTGGAGGCTCGGCTAACCCAAACTCCCCACAACACCAGAGCCTCTCGATCGTCTCCACGACTCTGATGCGTGAGCACGCTTCCTTCATCAGCCCTACGCCATCCATCCAAGACGAATCGATGCTGGCGTATAAGGGACTCTGGCAAGTCGGCAGGCATCGAATCCGCTACAATGGTTGCTCAACAACCATCATCTTCCGTAGTATAGTGGTCAGTATGCAAGCTTGTCATAAAACAATACGCTTGAGACCCGGGTTCAATTCCCGGCGGGAGAGGTCGCCAGCGTCTACAAGGCGCGATCCTTTTTTGCCAAACGAAGGGCTGGGTTCTCTTTTGCTAAGTCGGGGGGTTGCGAGAGGTTATAAACAAGATATCGTCGACCACGTGACATCGAACTCTCACTACAGTGGTTGTCCACAACCACCAATCTTCCGTAGTATAGTGGTCAGTATGCAAGCTTGTCATAAAACAATACGCTTGAGACCCGGGTTCAATTCCCGGCGGGAGAGACGCCACACGAGTAGCAGCTCGTGTATCATCTTTTTGGTGTTGTTGACCCCGTTTTGTCGTGATGTTGTGTTGCAACAAGGTTGCGTCAGGAATCCTGGCTTATCGTCTCGCGGTGGGCGCATAGTTACCGGCAGCTCGGATCTTTTCGCCAGTCGAAAATCCTAAACCGGAGGGTGATGACGACGCTCTTTTTGCTGGCCAAGTCCAGGCTCAATGGGGCTACCGATGGGGGATGCCGTTTTGCCGTATGTCAGCCATGGCATGCCGTGGACCGGTTGGTCAAACTCTCAGCGAGTGCCATGCTAAACTCTGTTGTTATGCATCGGGACAACCGTAATCCTACAGGATGTGATCTCATCAGTCGGTGACTTCGTACCTCTACCAACCTCGAGATGTCTTGGAACAGAGACAAAGACTTGGCCTCATTTCATGGCGCTGGGGTAGTTCCACAGTGATGACGATCAACTGTCAACAGAGGCCATTTAGCACACGACTGCTTCCTGCGAAGGGCCTAGCGCCGACGGGACTGCGCCACTGCTGGAGGGGTCTGATGCTTGGCATGGCCGGGGTCTACGTCTCCCTAGTCGCCGCGTCTGCTCTGCGGTAAGCATTGGCGCTGCACATAATGAAACGGCCAAGACGAAAAAAAGATGAAAGACAGGGCAGGGCGCCAAAGCCTCGTCGCTGGGAATGTCCACGTACCACCCAGAACAGTCGGGGCACGGATGCTGATTGCCGTGGGGGAGGGAGCTTACGCGTAGGGAGGGCATTTGAGTGCTGACAGGCGAGATGCTCCAGATCAAGAGGTGCCGGAAAGGGGAACGTATGGCGTTTTGGTGGCTCACAAGGAACAATCGATTGTCGAGTTTGTTGCTAGAGACTCCTTTTGGGATTGATTGATTGCACAATGTCTGACACTAATGCCTCCCGTGTTGCGCTTGTACTCGATACCGTCTCGCAAAAATCCGTCCATCTATGCTAGGCAAGGAGGCGCGTGCCCTTGACCCCTGCCCTGCCATTGCCCGGCGCCCGCCCACCTCCCGAACCCTTTTTCCCCTGTCAAGGCGCTCCTCGAGTGTCCACTGCTTCCGTCATTCATCTTGACGTTGGGTGACGCCCGCTGCTCTTCTTCCTACATCTCCGCATTTTAATCAACAGGCGACCCTCGCATACAAAGAGTCTGTGGGACTCGCGGCGCCTTTATCTCCTACTCTTCCGTCAAAGCATTGTTATACCCGTTTCCTCTTCACTGCGATTTGCGACGCATCAACGCTGAATCACCCACCTCGACCTTGAACCTCGTCCTCTCCTTATCTACGACATATCCGCTCCCTCGATCTACCTCAATCCACCTCGAATATTGCCCTCCAAACACTCCTCTGCCTTCGCGACACTGTCGCGCAACAGCAGACATGCGCTCCGTTAAATCATTACTCCTCTGGGGCTTCGCCTCGATCTCTACACCCGCCGCCCTCGCGCTCCCCCAAAAGCAGGACTCAGGTCTAGCCTCACGCGAACAAGAGAAGACACCAAAGTACTTCAGGGAAGCCGGTGGAAACCTTGAGCTTGGCCATTACGACCGCCGCTATTTCCAAGACAAAGTCCCCTACGAAGAGCACCGTTTCGTCCTCCGCGACCTCATTCGAAGCTACCTCTCCACAATGGACAGCTACGGCGCCGAGACTTGGATTGCCCATGGTACTCTCCTGGGCTGGTGGTGGAACGGCCAGATCATGCCTTGGGATTACGACCTCGACGTTCAGGTTGCAAACCACACTTTGCAGTGGATAGGTGACACACTCAATCGCACCGAACACGTCTACAATTACACAGATACCGCCACAGGGAACCTGATCTCCAAGAAGTACCTGCTCGATATCAACCCCCACCACGTCGAGATTGATCGTGGCGACGGAAGGAATATCATTGACGGCCGCTGGATTGATATGCAGAACGGCATGTTCATCGACATCACCGGCCTGCGAGAACGTGAGCCTGAGCGCCCAGGTGTCTGGAGTTGTAAGAATAAGCATCGTTACAACAGTCAGGACCTATGGCCCATGCGAATCTCCGAATTTGAGGGTGTCAAGGCCCGTGTGCCTTTCAACTTTAACAAGATCCTCATTGATGAGTATGACACAAAGAGTTTGGTGACTGAGAACTGGTCAGGGTACGTTGCTCCCCTGTATGCATTGTCAAAGACGCCTCAATGCAACCTTGTTTCGTCTTTGCGCATTGCATGCATGTTGCATTTGCTAACGTCGATTCTTGCAGCCACCGTTGGAACCATGATACCAAGGTTTGGGTCCAGGAGACCGACGAAGAGGCCGAGCAGCGCAAGCTCGAAGCTCTCGAGCGTCATAACGCAGAACTTGCGGCTGAGGCGGCTGAGAGTCAGGCTGCAACATAACTGTCTCAGCCTTTCTCTCTCCCTCTCCCCTGAATAACCTGTGCGTCCCATGAACGATTCATTGGTTCTTGGGATACCATCTTTCCCCAAAACTCATACCTCTTCTCACACCCCCTTGGATTTTAGATCCTCCTATTATATTACTGCATACTTAGCGTTGGTGAAGGAAGATTGGCGTTGGAGGACATAAAGCATCATATCGCGCTTGCCACGGTGGCAAGCTGTTGGCGTTGGGGACTCTGGATCCTTGTGCTATTTGCATTATTGGATATCCTGGCCGAGTCTGCAAGATAGTCTCATCAAAAGGTGCAATGGCATTCTTCATATCGTGGATGGATATCAGGCTGTATGTTTTTGTACACTCAATGGATCAATGTACCATAGTTGTCTAATATCTGGATGTAATGACGAATATCACCATTGAATTCCTCGGCAGGATAAGGCAGTGATCCCGGGGTATCGGTAAATAATTCAAGTAACCCATCATGACTCCTCAATCCAGCTGTTCCATCGTACTTTAGCCTGCTTCTCCCTCTCCTGCCACCCGCCAAACTTGGCTCCGGCTCCAAGGTCTACCAACGGCGCCATGCTCGGCCGGCCATGAGCGCATTGAAAGGGGAAGACGCAACGTGAGAGACGAGATATGAGCTGTTCGCACTCCTCAACGCTCAGGACGTCATTGAACATGATTGCGCCTAGAAAGAAAAAGTCAGCAAGGAACACTTGGGGAGAGTATGGTTGTGCTTACTTCTGCAGGCCCTGGAGTGCAGCATCTCCAGGATACCCCTTGGGCAGCCGTGGAACCGTGAGACCCACGACTTGTCACCATTCGAGTCTGGTGGCTGCGAAAGGGGGACACCTTCATCGACGCTGCGCCATATCTCGGTGCGGAGAAGATTGATCAGGAGACGGGGCTCGAGGTGACAACGCTCCATGATGCTTGGCGGAAGGGCTGTGACGATGACTTTCCTTGGCTGTGAGGAGGGCCTCGGGATGGGAGTTTGGTACACGATTCCCCAAGCAGCAAAGCGGTCTCGGTATTGATCCAGAAGAGAATGCTCCTCCAGCGGTACTTCAAAAATAAGGGGTCGTTCAAGAGGTTCTGTAACAGGCAAGACTTGTTTCGTCGATTCGTCTCGAACAAAGTAGTCCGCCATGAGGTCTTCAAGGCGACATCGCTCATCAACAGCGTGCTGATCGAGCATGACAAGAGCAGGGCTCTGCTCGCCAGGCACGGCATCCTTCAAGGGAAGTTTGACAAGTATGAATTTGCGATCGACCTGCGATATCACAGTGGCTTCTGTGAGCGCTTGGCGTGAGATTCGGCTGCTGAGGCTCATGGATCCGGCGCCAAAAATGATATTTGCATGGCCGCTCCTCCCACAGCTATGTGACAGTCCAGGAGCATGGGGGAGGTTTGTGTCGTCAATCGATGGTATTGAGGGCTGGACGTTTTCAAAGACGGGATTCTCCCACGAGTCAATAATCTCTTGTAGCCACCTGCTTCGTTTTCGGGGTTGTGTAGCTGATGTTTCCGTATCCCCGTATAGAGCAGACATCGCTGCAGTGGTATTTGATGCTTTAGAAGTCGGGATCTCTTCCGGCTCAGGCGAGGGTTCATCGAAAGGCTTGCGCAGCAGTTTCCCACCTTCGCCAATGAGTGGACGGGTGGGAGTCTGATCTCGCAGCTTTGTTTGGGCCTCGTTCGTCTTCGAGTTTGCACCGAGTGCCGAGTCCGTTCCGATTTTGACACGGTGCCATCCATGAAATGGGCTATCTGCTCGCGGCCCAAAAGCATCTCCGGACACAGGGGTGGCGGAACCAGCCCTTGAACTACTCGAAGACGAGGCCAACTGCTTCTTAGGCGGCTTCCTTGATTTACTGAGTGTCCTTGACGTCGAAAATACCGATTCCTTAGGGGAAAGTCGGACCTTTCGAGGTCGAAAGTGGTGCTTTTTTAGGAAACCATAGCAGGTCGCCTGTAAAAGATCCAGAATCGCTGACAACGTCTGGCCTTGACTCTCGAGCCCATCAGAGCCATCAACATCATCGAAATCTGGGACAGTGATTTTCAAGTAGAACATGGGCCACCGCTCGATAGCCTTCCGGCTTCGCAGCTCTTTGCTCGAGAAACCTTCCAGCTTCGGCGAGTCCTCAGGTCTCTTGTTCTCGTCGCCATCAACAACGCCAAAGCTGGAGTTGCTGAAGACCCTGTTAATCTCTTCATACAGAACGTCCGTGCCAAATTCGTTCATGATTGGGTGAATTCCCAGACTGATAAACTGAGACCGCCGTGTCGCCACAGGATTTGTACAGATGCAGCCCTTGACCGAGACTGGACCGCAGGATGCTGAGATAGGAACCCAACAATCGACATCGCTCGAGTCGGCCAGTGAGGCTTGCATGAGTAGCCTTGAAGTTTTGAAAACGAGGTCCGCCTTGTCTGATGGGCGGAATCGAAGTTCACGTTGTGCGGCTGTATTTTTGATCGACACATGGACACCCGATGGCCAAGCCAGCAACATGGCCAAGACTTCTCGAACAAGCTTTGACCATTCCTTGTCGAGGGCAGGTCTCTCAGTCAAGGAAGCTCTCTGCTTGACTCTAACGGGCATAGACCCAAAGAGGTCTCGGACTGTGACACGGGTTCCATGGTCAAAGCTAACAAGCCTCAACTCAGGGGTGACGGATGATGCCTGGCCAGGACCTTGGAGTTGTGAATGGTGATGGAGTTGTGCGAGATACGGCTCTGGTGGTGGGAGGTGATGGATAGCAATGACAGCGTGGCCAATGATGCTAGGAAATTGCCATGTTTCCCATGGATAGAAGACCGAGAAGGGAACTTGGACGTGTCTACGATGAATTAGCATTGGTTGGGTAGAGTAACGGTATCACTCACGGTGGAGCTTCCCTAGTCCCCCGCATCTGTGAACTCATCGGGAGGAATCCCCGAACCGTCGTCTTCAACAGTGCAATTTCCCCGGCTGTAGTCGATCGAGATGTTGACCTTGAAGGCACCCGCATCCAGCGAGTTGGCGAGGAGACCACAGGCAACCCCGTTCAGGGAGGTGATGTTGACCGATGACTTGATCTTGTCGACGACATCCTGAGGAAGCTGTCGGATGGTCATACTCTACCGAGTATCTATCATTCTGCTCTCGATGATGGACGGATGGTTGACGATGACGTCGGGCGAGAGATGGATGCTGGAGGTTGAAGCTGGGGTGCCTGGTCCAGGTCTTGGCCTGACTTGGGGCCACCTAATTAAGGCACCCGACAGTGGGTGACGTCCCCAAATTCAGGGTCCCACGTGGTGAAAGTGGCGCCAAGAGCGATGCATCTTAGCGCTGTGGATTGGAGGAGGCCGTCACAGGCAATTAATGGGGAGAAGCCACCAGACGTTCGTTTGATATCCCCTGGAAGAGACGGCGAGAGGTCTGATGCAGCAATCTCCACGTTATTTGCTTGTTTCAGTTCACGCTTCAAAAATAGAAAAACCGACCCCAGGGTGGCTTGTGACCCCTTTGCCTCCCTCACCAGTTTCGTCACGTGATCTCTCCTCCCTCCATCCCGCCATCATGCTTCGCCGCATCCAGCCGTCCCTCCCACGTCCATGTCCATGCTGCTCCAACTGCGCCTGCGTTGCTAGACGAACGTCCTCTGCCAACCTCCTTTCTTAGGTCCTTTCCCCTCTTTCATCCGTCCTTCATCACAGATTGTGTCACGAGTACATTTTCCTCTTACATTTCGACATACTCTTCTCTTTTCTACTGTCATTGTCTCCCCACCTCCGTCCGCTGCCCAACACTGCTGCCCAGCCTTCGACTTCAATATTTCGGATTCGCCGAAACACTTCTCGAACTCCATGGCGACGACCGACGCGATATCTCAGGAGCATGGTGAGTGTCTGGCCTAGAAAATCCGTCGGGCGCCGGTCCATCTCCTTGATCCATGTCACCACTAGGCGACGTTCCATCAGCAAGTTGAAGCTAACCTCCCCCAGACCGTCAAGGTCAGCGTAGGAGACCCTTCACGACATGGGTGAAGAAGCTCACCAACTTCAAATCGTCCGATGGCGAGCGCCACAAGCGGCACAAGAAGCGCACTCATAAGAAGAACAACCCGTACCCGGAATCTGGCCATGTTGGCAACGATGTCCCTGACGGAACGAGCGCCTGCACCTTCACCACCACCCACACCGGCACAAGTAACACCAGCGTAAACGCCTCGGCCCGAGTTTCGTCGGAGAATCAGGCTCCGCCAACGGTAGGGAGGAGGAGCTTAGCGGGCACCGTGTTGACGGACCATGAGGCGTCGCGATCTATCACGGCGCCCAGCCACGGCGCAAGCTCTTTGGCTGGGACGAGCCGTACCGTTGGCGGAGGGGTTGAATCTAGGAGGGGGGAGACAGCACCTTTTCAAGTCCTGCGCCATCAGTGCGATCTTTGACGACAACCTTGACTACGATCCAATCGATGGCACCCAACGGCGCTGGACAAGGCCATAACAATGGCAATGCCCAGAACCAGGGCACAACCCAGTCTATCCAGTTCAGCCAGCCCTTCCCCACGACTGCAACGCCAGCATCCGCGATCCCAGCCCATCTGGCCCCGACCGGCAACCCAACAACCTATACCTCGGCTACCGCTAATAACCTTTTGACCGACAACGCATCCATCCTCACACTAGCATCATCAAGCAAGCGACGTCGTCGACGATCTCTGGATACGGATGCCTCTGTACGGGCTCTTGCCCCTTCATCCCTATGGGGTGGTAGTCGTGAAAGCTTGCCTCTCAGTGTCTTGAGCGCCAACATCGATGCTACAGGCATGCCACCGACACCTGGGCTTCATGGTGGGCCACGCATGGGTACTGAACGCACCAGCATTTACTCGGCTACAGGTGTTGGGCCAGCGATTTCTAGTGACCGGAACAGTTTCTACGCCAAGCAAGGAGACGGTGCTAGTGTGAGGAGCGGTTTGCTAGGACATGGACGAGCCGACAGTGTGAGCGGGAGCATCGGCGGCTTGAGCAGCCCTCTGATTACTCCACGAGAGGTGCTTGGCGAGAAGAATGAGAAGGAGGAGAAGGAGAATACCCCACAACTCCAGCTACCAAGGAGGAGTAATTATTTTGCCTGTGTTTATAAATGATTGATGCTTTGTTTATCTTGGGACGGCTTGGGTTCGGTTGGGGATCTGGGCGAGACGGAGCGTTTTTGTGTTTTTGGTTTGCGGATAGAGTCCTGGTTCAGCACTTACGTATAGGCAGTCTGGGACATTGGGTCCTATAATACACCATCTATGATACCCTGAGAATGTTTCGTATCATATAATTCCCCGGCCAGTCTGATATCTTGGTGCTAGAGTTGAAATGTGGCCAAGGAGGGTGCTTACAAGGGGTGTCTGAGAGCGGTCTGTGACATCCATTGACAAGGCTACCAATACTGTAGACCTCTTGATTCCGCATAGTCGCAAGGGCTCAAGAACTAATAACCTGCTTTTCCTCTCTAAATATTATCTTTTTGTATTCCTATGAGATTATGATACCTAGGTACCCAGGCAAATGGGTGAGTTCATGAGGACTCGGGATAGCTGCCTGTGGAGCCTTGCAGCCACTGTGGCGCTAGGCAAGCTCCAAGCTCCCCAGGTCCCAGGTCCCACCATCGTCATCGCGCGGCCGCGGAGCATCCATTCTCCCCAACCCAAGACGCTTCCCAGATGCATCAAGATGGCCATCTCGGTAAGGACGCCCTCGTCGCGTGCTCACTAGCTCTCCAGAATGGAAGTGCTGTCTCTGAGAATCTACTAATACCGCGCCACAGTGGAAGTCGTTTGAGTTCTTCGACGTCACCCAAATCAACCTCGCCGACGATGAAACCCGACAGCTCTTCGAAGGCAACGAGATCGCGAGCGTATGCGCGGGCTCCGACAGCCTGTTTATCGGATCTTTTGATGGATATGTGAGCATCATCGGCAAGGCATGGAAGATCATAAAGCGCTTCCAGGCCTACGAGGCGGGGAGCATCACGCATATGCGCCAGGTTGAGGGAACGAGTTTGTTGTTGACGGTTGCGGTGAGTCTGGATGCGCTGGGCCAAGGAGATGGGCCTTGAGCTATGGTGGATATATGCTGATAGAAGTACAGGAGGACATGAGCAGCGAGCCTGTGTTGAAGGTGTGGGCGCTTGACAAGCTGGTTAAGAAGACCAATATGCCCACATGCTTGAGCACCGTGTCCATCAACAACAACCGCCGGCAATTCCCCGTGAGGTCTCCCATGTGGTCTCTTACAATCACCAAAAGACTAACACATACAGATTTCCGCATTCGCGGCTACCGACGACCTCACCCAGATAGCCGTAGGATTCACGAATGGCTCCGTCACGGTCATCAGAGGCGAGCTTATCCACGATCTTGGAACGAAACAGCGAATAGTCTTCGAGTCCGAGGAGCCGGTCACCGGTGTACAGCTTACAACCGACATGAAACTCAAACTCACAACCCTTTTCGTCTCAACGACCTCAAGGATATTGAAGCTGGGCTTGTCCAAGAAGGGCCAGGGACTCCCCCCTAAAACCGTCGAGGATACCGGATGCGCAGTTGGCTGTATGACGCAAGATCCGAATACAGACGGCGTCGTGGTTGCGCGGGACGATGCCATATACACCTACACATTGGAAGGCCGTGGACCACCCAGGGCGTACGAGTCGCCAAAGAGCAAGATCGACATCTATCACGAGTACGTGGCTCTTGCTTGTCCGCCAGCAAGTTACAGCGGCAAAGACTCCGAGGCCATGAGACGGCGCTTTGGAAGCAGCACGGCTAATTCCCTCTTCAATGCGTCGTCTTTTGTGATGTTGGATATGGACCTTCGGGTGATTGGCCACACCGAGACGTTGATGTCGCCCGTGGGATTCTTTGTCGACATCTGGGGAGACTTTTACACTATTACGCAAGATGGCAAGGTAGGATATTTCAACAGCGAAGGTGAAGCCCAATTCTGACAGTCTCAGATCTACCGATACCACGAGAAGAGCTTACAGCAAAGGCTAGAAATGCTGTATCAGAGGAACATGTTCCCATTGGCAATCGAGTTGGCACAAAAGTCTGGATTGGATGCTGAGCAACAAAGCCTCATCTATCGCCGTTTTGGCGATCATCTTTACCAAAAAGCCGACTATGACGGTGCCATGGTTCAGTATATTCGAGCAATCGACACAACTGAGCCATCGCAAGTCATTCGCAAGGTGAGTAGGCTTGCTTTGATGCATTGCATAAACTAACTTGGGCAGTTCCTCGACACACAACGCATCCACAATCTCATCCAGTACTTGGAACAGCTCCATGAGCACAGAAAGGCGACGGCTGACCACACCACCCTCCTCCTCAACTGCTATGCCAAGCTCAAGGATATCAACAAGCTGGAAAAGTTCATCAAGTCCCCGGGTGACCTCAAGTTTGATCTTGATACCGCAATCGCCATGTGCCGGCAAGGCGGTTATTATGAACAGGCGGCATACCTTGCCAAGCAGCATGGCGAGACCGATCTTGTGGTAGATATCCTGATTGAGGACGCCAAGAACTACTCAGAAGCGCTTGACTTTATCTGGCGCCAGGACCCAGATATAGTACGTTTATCGGGATATCAAGAGGAGCGCTTGCTAACATCACCAGGCCTATCCTTGCCTCCAAAAATACGCTCGAGTGCTCATTGAGAACTGCCCTCAAGATGCCACAAAACTCTTTGTGGATTACTACACAGGCAATTACCGTCCCAGGCGTACAGTGGTGGTGCAGAATGCGACCGATACGCCTACTAGCGGAGGCTTTGCAGCTGGTGCTGCCAGTGCGGTCCAGAACCTGTCCAGCCTTCTTCCCTTACCATACATGAACACTTCAACGATCGCGTCTCCAGGGACACCTGGAAATACCAAGGCTGTCGTGAGCGACAGCAACCTCCTCGTTGATGACGACGCCCCTGCACCAAAGTATACCCCTCCTCCTCCACGAACCGCTTTCTCGTCTTTCATCGACCATCCCGATGAGTTTATTGTCTTCCTCGAGGCATGCTTGGAGGAAGAAGACCTCGAAGACAGTGACCGAACCGACCTATATACCACCCTTTTCGAAATGTATTTGTACAAGGCAGGCGAGAAGAAGGGCCAGCATCACAAGGAAGAGTGGGAGGCAAAGGCGAAGAAACTTATCGAGGGTGATCACGTCCCCATGGAGAGCTCAAACGTTTTGCTCTTGTCGCATCTTGCGGATTTCAGGGATGGGACAGTACTTGTGAAGGAGCAGGCCGGCCTTCTCTTTGACATCTTCAGGTCTTACACATCGGCCAAGGATACTCGAGGAGCGATCAAAGCCTTGAGGAAGTACGGTCCTGAAGAGCCGCAGCTTTACCCAGCTGCGTTGGCATACCTGACTTCCGACCCGCGTGTGTTGGAGGAAGCTGGGCCAGATGAGCTGTCCCACATCCTGACCAAGATTGACAAGGATGGACTGATGGCGCCTCTGCAGGTGATCCAGACGCTTGTGGGACAATCTTCAGGTGGTGGTGTAGCTACCATGGGCATGATCAAACCCTACCTTCATGAGACAATCACGAGGGAACGCAAGGAGATTGCCTCCAACCGACATCGAATCAACACGCTTCGAGGAGATACAGAGAAGCGCCGTGAGGAGCTAGCCGATCTCGGATCCAAACCAGCCGTGTTCCAGGCAACATGGTGCTCAGACTGTAGCCAGAGACTGGACCTCCCCGCTGTCCACTTCCTATGCAAGCACAGCTTCCACCAGCGATGTGTGCGAAACAGCGGCAAGGACGGCGAGGCCGAGTGTCCCAAGTGCGCGGGTGAGAATGATATGATCCGCAAGATGCGCGAGGGCCAGAGGGAGAGGGCAAACAAGCACGAGCTGTTCAAGAGCGATCTGGAGAACAGCGATGATCGGTTTAGCACGGTGGCGGAGTGGTTCTCGAGAGGTGTCATGGATGGGCAGAGTGCTGAATGATTGTATTCGTAGGTGGTGAGATTGATGGTGTCTAGAGGAGTTTTTTGGGTTCTCCTTGTCTCGCGACTTGAATTCTCTTTTATATGGAACTTGAAGAGATGAGATATAGGTGTTGGGATGTTTTAATATGAATAAGCGGTTATAGTGGTTGCAGCTTCATGGTTGATGGTGGTTCCTGTATGCCCCACGTCGGCTTTATCCTTGAACTTCGGTTTCTCATCGATTATTAACTCACCTCGATACAACATCATGAGCACAACTACAGACTCACCGCAGCCAGCACAAGACGCCAGCATGCCCCTCCCGCATCCAAATTCCCTCGTCACCACCTTCTCCCGGGCTCTCACGTCCTTCCAGTCCTCGTCGGACGCCCTCCGCATCCTCTGCACCCTGCCCCACGCCTCCAACACCCCCGCGCCGCGCCAGCCGTCCCACCCCGTAAGGGACCTCATCATCCTCGACTCGAGCTTCAACCCACCCACGCTCGCGCACGCGGGTATGGCGCGGTCTGCGCTGCGGGCTCACGGGAGCAGCAGGCTTATGCTTCTACTGTCTGTCAATAATGCAGATAAGGCTCCCAAGCCGGCGAGTTTTCCGATCAGGTTGGGAATGATGGAGGCTTTGGGGAGGGAGTTGGTTAGTGAGGTTGAGGGGTTGGAGGTTGACGTTGCTGTTACGACTATGCCTTTTTTCCACGACAAGGCGAGGGCGATTGTTCAGTCGGGGTTCTACGGGGAGGTGACGCAGACGTTTCTCGCTGGGTTTGACACGCTGGTGCGCATCTTTAACCCAAAGTACTACGGCGAAGGAGGAATGCACCTTGCGCTGGGACCGTTCTTTAACACTGCAAAGGTGAGGGTTACTACGAGGCCGGATGAGACGTGGGGAGGTGTCGAGGAGCAAAGGGCTTGGTTGACGGGTGCAAAGCTGGGAGAGGTTGGGGGAGATGATGCGTGGGTTGGGAGGGTTGAGATCGTAGAAGGTGATGAGGGTGGTGAAGGGGTGAGTAGCTCGAGGGTGAGGGAGGTTGTGAAGAATGGTGATTTGAAGGAGTTGGATGGCTTGGTTAGTGAGGAGATTAAGGGGTGGATTGAGAGGGAGGGTTTGTATCGCGAAGTCAAGGATGCTAGTTTGTGAGGTGTTGCTTTGGTGTAGAAGTGTTGATGGCGTCTTGGAGATAGATTAAGAATAGCAAGTTAAGCCTTCTATATATTATACACTAACAATCCCGAAAAAGCCGAAAGCTCACAGCCGTACGTTATGATAACATACTATAGCTGGCATGCTAAATATTCGCCAGGGTTGCATACCAAAATTTCGGGGTTTCACAGAAATTTGGTCATCTTTAGGGTAGCTACCTTGAACGGTCATGATGCGACGCTCCAACGTCGGATCTGAATCTGGTAGACATAGGTAGGGTGATATGCAATTACATGTGATTGAAGTGGGTGGCATTTGCGACCTTGTACTTTTTTTATGAGGATTAATAGAAAACGGAAGATCTTCCGTAGGTAACGGTATCTTGGCTCCATGGTGAACATGAAAGGCTCATGCTTGGAGAGACATTGGAGTACATGTGTTGCATAATTTAACAGGCCTACCATCCATGAATACCCAGATCGTGATGCACCAGTCCCGTACAAAGTACCTGATGCACAAGAAACTCGTCCAAGCTAACAGACCAGATTCTCCCATGAGCCGTCCCAAGTAGATGCCACCGACAGCCGTCCCTCAAGTCTGGTGCCAAGCATCACAAGCCGAGCACAGAGGTCGCTATCCGGAGCCGCATCTCCAACCCAGAGCAAACGATTCGTCCAGCCTCTCTTTTCAACCTCAAAGATGGAGATCTAATGGGTCCCTTCATCTCCGTCCGCCTCACCGACGGCTCAGCACGACTCAAACCGCCGAAACAAAGAAAAAAGCTCCATCGTAAAATCCACTCTGTGAAGCAAACCGTGTGTCACCACCGCCTGCACGTCTCCACTGAAAAATTCAGGCACGCAAAAATTCTGCCGGGCAGAAAAACTTTTAGGCGGTGAGGGTGACTGATTGGCAGCCCCACACACCGTGTATAAAATCTCAGCTTCCCTCGCACCATTTGGACTTTTCTTCTTTTCTTCTTCATGTCGACAATACTTCAGTAAGTCTACCCCTACAGTAGCACTCTCCACTCTGAAGCGCTCTCCAAGCTTGCAAACAATCTATGCATCTTTGAAAGCGCTTCAGCTTGGCGATCTACACTTTGGCTTTTCACTCAGCAGTTTGCTAACCCATCACCCCAGGAGAATCATTTCTATAGTATTCGACCTTCTCTTGGTTCTCCAAAAGAGCCACAGATCCCACCCTGGTTGATGAGTGCATATCCTCGACACCCTAGAGTGAATACCTTGGTCCTCTCGCACTATCCGCAAGGATGGCGGTGGTTGCCTTGAGCAGCTGCTGTATAGAGAGTGTTTTTTCTCTTGATGATCTCGATCCCCTCTGCGGTCTTGCCTTCGGGCGCGCGGTCGGGATGGGTGTTGATGGACGTCTGACAGGCGTGTTTCCTTTTCTCTTTTCATTGCTGCCTGGGGCTTGCCCTGGAAGTGAAGAAGAATCTTTTGGCTACTGGAGCCCTCTTGTTCGTCGAGCGCATCTGCATATGGAGAAGAGTGCCGCGGGGTTTTCAGTGCGGAATATGTGTTGTGTGGAATGCCAGAACCATTCGGGTCCTCATGCCAGCCTGGACGTGCCATGCCGGCCAAGCTGCACCAGAAGGTAATAATAGGGATCTGGGTTGCTATGCTCTCCATCCGATAAGATATCACTTGCTTTTCAGGCTAATTCATGACTGCCTCTCGTACCTTGCCACCACTCCCACCTCTTTTTCGCCAACCTCGCCAACAATGCAAATAACAACATGTCGCTCATCAATCGTAACTACTTATGGCTAGGTCTACAAGCCCACCTCGTGTGTGGATCACTTCTCTCATCTAAGCCTCGGGCTTCCGGGCATAGACATAGCGAACCATCATGTAGGCGTGGACCTTGCGGTTGGCCAGAATCTTGCGCATGCCCATAAGGAAGATCTGGTACTCGTCTGCGGGCCACTTGAGCACATTGTGCCACATAAAGAGCGTGTATCCTTCGATGTCGTTCTCCATGGTCAGCTTCACGAAGCGACCCACCTCGGCGAGCTTGGGGTCCTTGGGCCACCCGCCGACAGGGAGCTATTGATATCGTTAGCAACAGAGCGTGGTGACGACATTGGGGCCATATGGCGTGCATGCCCTACCTTGTAGTCAACAACCTTCATGTCAGTGAAACCAGCCGCCTCAATGCCCTTCTCCTGCAGATTTTCCTGCTGCACAAAGAATGGTCTCTTGGTCGCCGCTCCGCCGGCCTCGTACAGCTTGGCCCACGTCTTAAGGTAAGGCGCAATCTGGGGGTCATCGGCGGTGTCGTCGTCGCAGAAGAAGTGCACGTCGGCCTCACAGGACTGAACCCAGCCGCCGGGGGCACAGCAGCGGTAGGCCTGCTTGAAGATGGCGTTCCAGTCGGCGATGGCGCCAAACAGGTAGCGAATGTGGATGAAGTCGAAGTCGTTGTCCTTCCAGGTCCAGGGCTGGGTGGCATCGTCAACCTCGAACTGGACGTTGGGGGGAACCCATGATGGCTGGCAGGGGGACAGGTCGGAGCCGATCACTTCAGCCTGTGTGTACTTGTCGGCAAAGTCACTGGGGTGGTCAGTTTAGAGCATGACAAGAAGGGCAAGAGAACCGTACATGGCCCAGATACCAGAGCCGGTACCGACATCGAGGACTTTCTGTTTGGCGAGATTTTAGCAATTGGCGAGCGAGTGAAAGTGTTGTCAAAACGAACCCTGACATCATCAGCAGGAATGGGCGCAAGGAATAGCTTGTCGCCGAGGAGGATGGTGAGGTAATGATGGGTGATGTCCTGAGACTGGAGCTGCTGGTCGTCATTGGGAATAAAGTACTCGGTGGAATGGCGGTCACTGTGAAAGGTTCGGCCCTGGATTGTTCGGTACTCAAGGATGCTGGCTGTCACGGAAGCTGTAGAGCTTGCGCTGTGCGATGTGTTAATGCTGTGCTTTATTGGGGAGCTTGGTTGCACGTACGCATCAGATCCCAGAGCTGAATCAGCATCGTCATAGTCATTATCCTG
This sequence comes from Fusarium solani, assembly GCF_023522795.1. Lineage (NCBI taxonomy): Eukaryota > Fungi > Ascomycota > Sordariomycetes > Hypocreales > Nectriaceae > Fusarium > Fusarium solani. The sequence goes on from NW_027072157.1 coordinate 586,307, forward strand.
TAGCGAAACATAGATGCGTCAATGATCTGTCATTTATGATGGCGCAAAGCGCATGGAAGCTATCACGACATACCGCATCGTCGGCGGCGATGATCGGCTCGCCGCGGGGCGGGGAGGAGGACACGAGGGGTGCGGGGCTAGGGGATTTGGTGGGTGACTTGGTAGCGGGAGCGGGAGCGGCCGCGGGAGTGGCAGCCTGTTCTTCATTCTCGTTGGCCATGATGACAGAGGCTTTTTTGGGTGTGCGAGGATGGTGAGAGTGTTTGTTGTACAGAGTGAGGTTGTGTCTGGGGAAGAATTGGATTGAGGAGTGGATGGGGGATATACTGGGTCTTACTATGGATAAGAATGGCTTCTTCCTCTCTTGACGTGGTACTACTGCCCTTTCCAAGCAGCCATGGATCCATTGGATCGCAGTTCCTCAATCTCCAGACGCGGGAGGCCAGAAGAGAGGCCTAGAACAGGGACGGGCTGGGCATAGCCGGGGTAGTTCCATTCCTGTACCTCTAGATCTCCATCCTTGCAGCACACTTTCTCCAATAGACATCTATAGCACCAATCTGGTGGTGTTAGTCTGGCAGCTGCCCCTCCACGGCAAGGATGGCGCCGGCAACCTGGCGGACGGGAGACGGGAGATGCGCCATTAGCTTGGGGTGCTAGAGAAGGAGGGGGAAAGTCATGATCATGATACGACGGGTCCACGTCAGCGCGACCGACCAAAGAAAAGGCTGGGCTCTCCACAAGCATTTCCCGCGAAAGACAAGACACGGGCATGGGGGAGGAATGGTTTAGGTGCTGAAGTGGGAATAGCTTCGGGGTAGTGCAACGGCTGTGGGGAATGTACGTTTGGGAGGGAATCACGAGAAGGAAGGGACAGAGGAATAACTAAATGCGTGCATCAATTAACTAAAACAACAAACACACAAACTTTAAGCTAATCACTATATCTGCGGAAATAGCCATAAAAGTTACAAAACCCTAACCAGTCTGGGTATGTATCGTCACCCTCAAAGCCATAGATACACTCGCCCTCCCCTGGTACCTTCAGAGGGCATTTCCTCTCGAGGGTGCTTAGCCACTCGTCCATGCCTACCTGATACCGCGGGTCGCAGCCTTCACCCGCTTTTTTGGCCTTCATAGCCCACCAAAACATCCTCCACATGTGCTGCCATTCCCTATCCTTCGTCAGCGCCTGCTCAAAGTCACTAAACGACATGAGGCCCCACGCCTGACGGCGCTTCTCAAGCTCTTCTTGCGCGAGCCACGATCCCCACGGGTTGTATGGCCGTCGCGAGCGGACGAAGGTGGACTGATGCAGCCTCTTCTTTTTGTGATCACCAACACCCATTATATCGCCTGAGAAGTCCGTTACGTGGGCCTCCTTGGCGTAAGGACGCACAGCCGTCCACAGCTTCTCCCACGCAGCCTTCTGGAGCGCCAGCCCGGTGAGCGAGCTCACCTTCTGCATGTCGTCAATGTCCTCCATAGCCTCCTGGACCGTCACGAGCATGCCCTCCTCCTCCTCCGTGAAGGCTTCGTAGTCGATCAGAAGCTCAAGCTTCTCGGTAAAGATATCCGTCATCTCTCCGGGGTATGCCTCTTCCCAACTCCATAGTCCAAAGCGGTCGCGGAGCAGAATTCCCAGCAGATCCTCCATCTTGCAGATATGCCACCAGCGGTACGGATCCCAGGTAGAGAGCCCTTCCTTTCTGAGATGATCTGGGGGATCCGATTCGCGCACGTCATCACACTCATGGATTCCGACAGGGGGATCTAGATACTCGTTTTTGAGCTGAACGCCTCGGTTCTTGTAGTCTTGAAGGACGACCTGCAGGACTGAAGAGGGACAGTGAGCCCTCATTGAGAGGGTCACTAAGTTCCCCCTAACCTCGTCGAAATCTGTTCGCTTGCCACGATAGTCCCCGCTGCTGATGAGGTAACTTGGGATCTCTGATCCGATCCCTGGTAGTTTGTCCAGTGCAAACTTGGTGCAAGGGGTTGGGAATCCCTGAGTGCTGAGGAGGCGGATCATGCGGGAAAGACGCACCATCGACTTTCTGTCTCTCACCTTTTGCAGTTGGCTTGGCAAGGACCTGACCATGTGCTTCCCAGGCAATTTCTCGTTGCTGCTGCTCGCGTCATACTTCTTATGAACCAGCCACTTCAGAGCTCGGTAGTGCTCCCTCTCAATATGCTCCCCAGAAAAGGCGCTCACCAACAGACAGTCAATGGGTCGGTGATAGCTAACTCCCTCTCGACCACCATACCAGATGGACTTAGGATACGGAGTATTTCTAGGACTCGCTTCCTGGAAGGGACAAAGGGGTACCTCCTAGAAGTACTCTGTGGATGCTACGCCAAACTTCTCGCAACGTTGTAGCATGGCGACGTCAGCAGTCTGGAGACCCAGCAAGAAGATGGCCTTGCCATTGTGACGATAGAAGTCCCGGATGACGGCAAGGCGTATTGAGCAAGATGACAGTGCCAGAGCCTGCCCTGAGTCCCCGGTATCTAGTAGGTGATTCAAGATCTGAATCAACAGTTCCACCGGCAGAAGAGCCAGCGCGCCATGCTGGACAGGGCGAGACGGCTTATCAGGGAACGATGAATCCAAATGGCTGAGGTCGTCCATGGTTTATGAGAAGTTAGTAAATGAATGTTGAGGTTGTTGTCTTAGCTTGGTTGTTTAGGTAGTGATGAATGCTGGTTGTTTCTGATAAACCTGATCTATCGATAATATGCGAAGATTAAATACATGCTTCCCAACTCACCTTCAAGCCGGCAATGAAACACAAACTATTCTTAGCTTCATTCCTTTAAACTTGATTAACATGATGGTTCCTTAAATGGGGATGAAAGAACATGTTGATTTGTGGCTGCCTTGCACTGGTTTGTGTTCTGAAACATGGACAAAGCTGGGCCCTTTGGATCGAACATGAATACAAGTTGCCTTTCTTTGTTTCTTCGGTCTCGCTGAGGAATTCGAGCTACTTTACAAGCAAAGATGACATTTCCCACAAGGAAATTTGACAAAGAAGTGCACTGGTTAAACGTAAAAGAAAGGAAATAAAGCCGGGCAAGAAGAGGTCCCGCCACGAACATGAGCTCTCATGAGAAGCCATGGGCGATACAATCTGGGCATGTTGTCCCATACTGCCGCCGATACGCCCTGGTTGCACATCGATAGACAAAGGATCATCTCTAATAGATTGGCTTGGGGATCAATCTGCCTTGCCAACCTACACATGACCTGGCCTGCGCTTCTACTCGTCGCAGCTCTAGCCGCGATTTCCACCGCTAGACTTGTTCCTTACTCACCTGACTCTATTAACACGGAAGACATCACGGATGACTAGCAAATTCTGTAAAATGTGCGGAACGACTGCCTCCCCGGCTCGTGCAGGCAGGGCAAGGGGCTTAAGGTATAGAGATGCAAATATGACCTTGAGCAACCTTTGTAACTTGACTAAATAATTTTTTCGTCCCATTTGAAGGTGTTCCCTTGGCATGTTTCAGGAGGGTTAGGATTCAGACAAGACCACCAGCTTTGTTTGTGTCGTTGAGACATGGATTCCGCTGGTTTCAATTCCCATCCAGCCAGTCCTGTTCAACCCATGGATCTGGCTCGCTTCTGAGAGGATTAGGGGAGCTTGACCCAAACTTGTCCCACCACTTCCCAGCATTTATGCGGTATTCGAGGGTGAACCTGTGTACCCTGTCGGTTGTGCAAACGTCGTGAAAACTGTCCATTGGTATCTCAGACTTCTCTTTCCTGGAGGGGAGCGTCTCCATGAGCTCAAGCCAGCAGGCCCTCGCGTTACGCCTGACGACCGAGACGCCCTGCGCCCGGATTTTGTCCTCGACCTTTCGTACGGATGCCAGGATTGAAACGAGATAGGGTCTCTCATAGTCGTCCATGCCTTGGTATCTATCCAATAGGTTTAACTTTGCCTCCCATATATCGCCAACCTCGCCGTCGTAGATTGGCCTCCACTTAAGGGGATCTAGGAGGTCATCGTATAGCTGCAGTACTAATGCCCAAAGGTAAGTCATCAAGGTTTTTTTTTCTCTTCGCACACAACCTTAATACCACAACGATGGTTTTGAAAGTATCGGAAGCTCTCCGGGCATTTCTCAAGAGGGGAGGTTAGAGTTGCACCTTGTCGCCGCAGTTGCTTCAAAAAGGCCTCAAGCACCGAGGGTGGGCGGGCTGACCCCATCATCCCCATCATCGGCGAGTCATTATTCGACGGCTCTAGAGGCACAAACTCTAGGTAGTCCTCTCTACTCCTACTCCCGCGGGGCAACTTGAATTCGAAGACCGGTATCTCTCGCGGAAAGTTGAAGCCTTGGTCCGATAGGTAGCAGATGATGCTGGCGGCGCCCTCGAGCTTAGTCCTGTCGGTTTCTTTCAATAATGCAATGAGAAAATAGTGCGGAATATGATTCATTTTTCCGTTGAATCTGGCCAGTTCGCCTATTGATGTCGGATACATGTCGTCGAAGTCGGCCCAGGTTGTGGCTATGTCACCACCGTTCTTCAAGAGCCACCGCAGTAAAAAGAGGCATTGGTCCGCCGTCATCTTGCCCTCTTGAAAGGCGAAGTCCAGGTAATTAATTGGCTTGTGGTCAAAGTAATGGAGCAGGTCGCGGCGATTTCTATGTGCAGGTCTTGCGGGTTCTTCATGCTCCTTCCCCCAGGTGACATCCGCAGGGGCAGCGTTGTGCGCGATACATCGTTGAATCTGGGCAAAATCACCTGTCTTCAAGGCTAGACGGAACGTCTCGTAGTTGAAGCTTCGATAGAACTCATCGCACACGGTGTGATGCAGCCTAGACGATGTCAAGGCCAGGCTTCTCAAGCTCTGCCGATCCATATGCTCCGTGATGGAGAGGATGATTTCGCTGGGCATCTTGACAAGATAAGCGTCATTAGGTTGCTCGGCTCGGACCGGGATCTTCTCTACTGGAGCCTCGTGGTTGTCTGGTCCTTGATCGTTTGTAGGCGTCTGGCATGAGGCGGCACTGCCGCCTTCACACTCGATTTCGGTGGTCTTGGATCCTTGCGGGTTAGACATGTTGATGGTGGGTTGATCTTTCACAAAGAAAGATGGTGGGCTGATGTAGGTGTTATATGTGTTGATTGTAATGTTGTGTTCGGGAACTGTGTGATGTTTGAATGGTGAACTTGGTTCATCTAGGGAGAGGCACCTTGATATCTTATATGCTTCAACTAATTCCATGCTCAACAAGTTTCGCTTTGCCCTACATTTCATTGTCATGAACAGGAATAACAAAGAAATTCCAACAAAAGATACGTTGCCCTCGACTGCTGCTGAAAGCCCTTTCACTGTTGCAGGCGTGAAAGAAGAGTTACCCACTAGCATGCGAAACCGCCCATCACTGGCTGAGCCTCAACAAAGGACATGTCAGCACCCAGGGGATGGCAAGGATTTTGTTTCTTTTTCTCGCATAGATACATGGAAATTGTGGTCTAGCAAATGGCCTTTCAAACGATCTGCTGGTACTCATCGTATATGACAGTGAAGTCGAGAAGATAGTGTCCTTATTTGGAGGGCATTTAGAAAATGGCACAATCACGGGGGCAAATCAATTCAGAGAAAACTTGTTCCTTATTCATACCAAGATGACGCCGAGAGTTTTCAAGGGGCAAATCATCTAAGTACACCACTCTCCAAGCACAACTCAGTCTCAGCAACACACCTCTGACTTACCACTCCCTCAAAGGGATCTTACACTAGTCGGGATCTCTGTCAATCAGCCAACCGGCATCTGCCCAGCGCCACTCCTGCGGCCAATCACTCATGACATTCACCGGCCCATCGACACGGTGCCGATTCTTGAAAAACTTGCCGCACGGAGCCTTCTTGAGGCTCTTGGCCCAGAGCTTCTGCGGATCCCAGCTGACCCAGAGGGCGAACCTGTGCATCCTGTCCTCTGGGTGTCGGTACTGAGAGTCTAGGAGCTGGTCGTCGTCAAAGAAGCTTTCAAAGGTCATGGAGAGCTCGTACCAGCAGGCCTTGGCGTCTCTCCCGATGTCTAAGCCGCCTGAGGCATGGGCTCTGGCTTCGATCTTTCGCAGGGCGGATAGAATAGAGACGAGGAGTAGTCTCTCTACATCGTTGATACCTTCGTATTCATCTAATAGCCTCACCTTTTCTACCCAAATGTCCCCTACCTCACCGATGTAAAGCGGCTTCCACCTCTGTGGATCAAAGAGGTCATTGTACAGCTCGGCCACCAACTCCCACACCTGAGTTAGAATGGTCGGCGCCGGGTTAAAGTCTCCGTCGTGGTCATCTATGAGCTCACCGTACTTGAATTGGGGGGACAACTATCGCGGGGGCAAGTCAGTTTGACGCCTTGACGCTTAAGCTGCTCCAGGAAAGCCTCAAGCAGTGAGGGCGGACAGGCCGATCTCATCAGCATCGTGACGAGAAAGGGCGAGTCGTAGCTGAGAGGAGTAAACTCTGTGTACTCCTCCTTGCTTCTGAGGGTCGACCCTACGCCCCGTACCAATCGCGGGAAGTTGAAGCCCTGAGATGATAGGTGACATACAATCTTGGCGACGCCGTCGAGCTTGTTCCTGTCTGTAGACATCTTGAAGGTGTGGAGGAAGGAGCACGGCATGTGCCTCATTCTCCTGACGAAATCGATCTGGGCATCGGCCTCTATGTCGTCCCAACCCCGGTCATCAATAGATGCAGCGGTGATATCAGAGCCATGGTCGATAAGCCACTGAAGCACCTCGAAGCACTGATCGGCCGTCGTTTCGTCCTTGTCGAGGCCTAGAGTCAGAAAATGGATCGGGTGGTGGACAAGATGCGAGAACAAGGTGCTGCACTCACACTCCTTGACATGACCGTCCTCTCGGAACCCGACCTTCCAGACTCCGTCAATAGGGGCAGCGTCATACTCAGCGCACCGTTTTACCATACCTAGATCTCCCGACCTCAAGGCTAGACGAAAGGTCTTGTACTTCCCACTACGATAGAAGTCAGGACGCACGATGCGGCATAGGTTAGTACACGTCAGCGCCAGGCTCTTCAAGCTTGACCGACGCAAGTGCTTTATGATGAAGAGAACAATTTCGTCAGGTAGCCTGGCGAGATTGGCGTTGGTAGATCCATTCGAGACGGAAAGCTCCTCGAGCGAAGCAACTGGGGCTTCAGCATCTCCCGGCTGGGGTGAGGCGGTGACCACTCCTTCAGGCTCTCCCTCACCGACATTCAATCCCTGAGAGACAGACATGATGATGCTGGTTATACTTTCCGCTAATAAAAGAAAATATGACGAGTTCTCGTTTGTTTCGTGCAATATTCTTTTCTCCGTAATCGTGCGATGTCGAGTTTGGATTTGCAACTCCACAGCTTATACTTCAACTACTTCCCTGTCTCGACCAGGTTATTTATGGCATTTTTTTTTACATTGCGGAATTGCTCATGGAGACAAGGAAATTATGAGAAATATCGTCTTGTTCTTGCACACATTCACACACACGTAGCACTCCTCAGCACTCATAGCATGAACAAAGAACACCTCAAACACTGATACAGGCGGATATGTTTCTAGCCAGAACACTGATAATCAAGTTAGTATACGCTATCATTGGTCGAGCACTTGTGATACTTAAGCTTATCATAGCCTCAATGTCCTTCCTTTACTAGGAAGATAGTCGTGGCACTATGGAGGCACGAATACCCTTAATCAACTAATATGATACATCTCGGTCCGAGCGATACGCGCAAATACGCCCAGTAGTTTACAAGCCCTGTCTTAGAAACGTTGTTCCGAGCAAGCTCACGCCACGTCCGAATGAACGGGTCATGCTTAATATTTCAGGGGATTGCCCACCGGGGCGAAACAACGGGATTCCGACCGCCCACGAATCAGAGGCCGTCGCCTCGCCCGATCCGGCAACCCACCCCGGGCCCTGTCCCCGGCCGGACTGACCCGATGAAGGGGTTGGTACCGAAGTAGGGCTGGGAGTTGAGTCTGCTGCCGTGAGTGCCGTGCCAAGAAGGAGAGAACTCTCGGTAGGGACCGAGCTGTTGGGATATATAGATGCACGATGGTGAACGACAACTGATTCTGTTTCTACACCTCAACCCTCCCTCAACACCTCCATCATGCCCTCCCTCTTCAAGACCCTCCTCGCCGTCACGGCTCTCGTCCCCGCCGCCTTTGGTGCTCTCCCCACCAAGCCCGAGGGTTTCGCCTCGGGTACCACTGGCGGTGGTTCTGCTTCTGCCGTCTACCCCAAGAGCGCCTCGGAGCTGGTCTCTTATCTTGGCGACTCTCAGGCGCGCGTCATCTACCTCGACCGCACCATCGACTTCACCGGCACCGAGGGTACCGCCACCGAGACGGGATGCGCCCCCTGGGGAACCGGCTCCCAGTGCCAGCTGTCTATCAACAAGGACAACTGGTGCGGCAACTACCAGCCCAACGCCAAGAAGGTCACCGTCAAATACGACAAGGCCGGTATCCTGGGCATCAAGGTCGGCTCTAACAAGAGTCTGATCGGTGTTGGAAACAAGGGTGTCATCAAGGGCAAGGGCCTGCGCATCGTTGGAGCCAAGAACGTCATCATCCAGAACGTTCATGTCACCAACCTCAACCCCAGCCTCGTCTGGGGCGGTGATGCCATCACCGTCGACGACGCCGATCTGGTCTGGATCGACCATGTCACCACCTCGCTCGTCGGCCGCCAGCACATTGTTCTCGGCAACAAGGCCTGCAACCGTGTCACCATCTCCAACTCCAAGATCGATGGCACCAGCTCCTGGTCCGCCAGCTGCAACACCTACCACTACTGGGGCATCTACTTTGCCGGTGCCAACGACTTGATCACCTTCAAGAACAACTACATCTACCACAGCTCCGGCCGTGCCCCCAAGGTCTCTGGCAACACCCTCCTCCACGCCGTCAACAACTACTTCCACGACGTCCCCGACCACGCCTTCGAGATCGACTCCGGCAGCGTCCTCGCCGAGGGCAACATCTTCCAGAACGTCAAGAACCCCGTCGTTGCCGGCTACAAGGGCAAGCTCTTCGGCAGCACCACCGCCAGCTCCAACACCGCTTGCGCCGCCAGCCTCGGCCGCAACTGCGAGCTCAACGGCTTCGGCAGCTCCGGTGCTCTTGGTGGCACTGACACCAGCTTCCTCGGCAACTTCAAGGGCAAGACTATTGCCAAGGCTTCCAGTTATAACGATGCCAAGAACGTCGTCAACACCGCTGGCTTCGGCAAGGCTTAAACGGTTCCAAAATAGGGGTTGGGGGAGTTAGAAACAGCATAGACCTTCTTTGTACATACACGTTACCCATGTGGCCCATATGGTGGCCTTGTCAATACCAGTACATACCTCAGCTGCCTTGAAAGACAGTGGTTAAACAATTTTCAAGTCTCAATGATTCCACGCTGCGTGATTGCTATGTGATAAAATGCTCCTATGAAACAATTTACGGAACTAAAATAGTATGCCATCCAACACCTTGTAACGACCGAACCCATGCTTAGAGCCTGGTAACACAGGCAACTCCAACAAACCCAATGCAATGGCACTTCATGCTGGCCACCTCCCAAGCCAAACTGCCAACATTGACAGGTAATAACCTGAAGAGAACGCCATCATCCATGAAACGGGCATCTCAATGTATGTAGTGTATGTGCGATATTAAAGTCAGACAACCAGTCCTCCCTCTCCTATGTCAACCATCCCTCATTCCCACAATTCATCGCATTCAAACCTGGAATGCCCTTCCATTCGTCGATCTGCCAATCGTCTTGTAACTCTGATACTGACCATTGGCTCCCATGACATCGAACCTCTGCATACCCATAGAATCAGAGGTGAAGCCGCTGAAGTAGTAACCGATAACAACAACAAGGTAGGTCAGCATCAGGATGCTGCCCTTGAAGTAGTTGCTCTTTCCTTCTCCATACATGTAGCTCAACAAGAACACGCACAAGATAACCGTCACCATATCCCACTGAGGGAACAGGAGGGAGAAGGTGTACAATGCCGGATCACCACCGGTAGGAACACCTGGCCAGAACGCAGAGTAAAAGACGAGCGCGGGGATCTGAAGCAGGCAGACCTGCAGAGCGTAGGCTGAACCAATTTCCATGGACAAGGCGATGTTTCCGTTCATAGCGAACGAGATGGCGTTCTGTACAGGTTAGTGACTGTTCATCAAAAGAATGGGCGAGTTGGAATCTTACCAAGAACTCAGTCGTGTTGGGTACAAGAGCAAACAGGGTAATACCAAGGAACTTTTGATCAATCGAAAAGCTCTCCAGGACAACATCCACAGTATCAACCAAAATCTCAGCAATGATGGCGTACAAAACAGTAGCTCCGAGGAGGATCACAGCACTCTTGGTACGACTCCAGTTGGGGGCATCGTGGCCATGGCTGGCATGAGCTTCAGTGGCAGGGGGCTCTGTCTCGGCCTCATGGTGAGGTGGACGCATGGCAGCCTGGGGACGAGAGCCTGCACCGTGGGCTACAGGAAGAGCAGATGGCTTTCTCGAGATACGCTCACGGGAGGCAATAGTAGCAGCAGTTGCGGCAATCTCAGCCACCTCGCGGGCGAGGAGCTTGTTGTCGGCATCGCTGAGACCAGGAACGTGAAGGGCGGAGCGAGCAGGCTCGCCGCCGCTGGACTTCGGGGGCACAACGTGTGGAGTCGAGGTAGAACCGTTGGAAGTAGACAGCACCTGCGTGGCAGTAGAGCCTTGGCGAGACAGTTCTTCGGGCAGTCCAGACTGCTTCAGGGACTGGCCAAGGATGCGCTTGTAGAGGTGAGAATCGCGCACATCGTTTCCGCTGGCATCGGCGACGACCGGAGCATGAGCCTGAGAAGGTCGAACGCTGGATGAATGCATTGAATGCATGTGCTCCTCGTGTCGCTTCTCGTCAATCTCGGCGTTCCAAATGACAGCCGCGTGCGTTCGAAGAGTGAACCAGAGACCAATGAGGTACGAGAAGAACAGCATGGCTGCAGCCATGTAGCAGTAAGGGCGAACTGCTTCAAGGTAGAATCTGTCGCTAAGCGAAGGAGCCTGCGAAAAGTAGCAACGACGACAGTCTCGGCCGCTATCCCCAGAGCCGTAGTCCTCGCATTCAGTGCAGTTAAGCTCGTGAGTTCCGTAAATCTGGTAGAACAGAGTTGGACCAAAAGCGCCAACCACGGCAAACAACAACATAGTAGACGTAACACCGGCAGACCGGGCGTTGAATCGTTGGGTTTTTCGCTTGAGGGCACCAAAACACATCGAGATACCAGGCAGGAAGAGGATACCGGCAAAGATACTGCCCACGATACTTCCCTCGACAAGCTGACCCTTGCCTTGGGTCAGGGCAACACAGTACAGGAACACCTCGACCACAGTTGCGAAGAAGGCGTTGATGGCGGCACCCACACCCATCGAGGATTGGGCTGAGATGGAGGCAACGGCCTGTCCAATGAAGTAGGCCAGAGGAATAATGGACAAAAGACCAGCAACGAACAAGAAGGCGGGCGACGTAATGAAGCCCTCCACGTGGAACACGCCCTCGAGAACGAGCCAGTCGAGAATAACGAAGCCAACCACCACCATGAGGTTGATGAGGAAGATGTTGGTTCCGTCCACCGTATACTTCCAGTATCTGGAGCCCACAGCACGGTAGGTGCAAAGCAGGATCGAGGACGTCGTAGCATCATCGGACCGCACATATCTAATGTCCGTCTCAAATGACAATGCCAGGGGGTGTCGTCGTAGGTGGTCGAAGAGCAGGAATGTCGCCTTACCCATGGGAATCCAAAACACCAAGAACCAACAAATGCCAGACACGATGATGAGCGAGGGTGAGATCAAACAGTAGAAGAAGACGAAGAAGATGACCCGACCAATGTTCCACTGGCCACGACCAAACAGTCTCCGCTTGATCCGAGGAGGCAGCTCAGAACTCTCACCGCGTCGACCGCGGCCGAGCAGGCTCTCAGTCTCACTGGGCTCAGAATCAATGCTTCTCCTCGAGCGCCCTATAATCGAGCGGTTGCGATCGGGTCCGAAAAATAGTCGTCCGTACTCAAGGTCTCCGCTCTGCCACTGCTCGTACTCTGAAATGCTGCGGCCTTCATCTTGATCCTCATCCATGTAGGCTTCGTCCTTCTCCAGACGCACAAACTTGCCAAAGGGGTAAAACAGATATCCTGCAAGACCCCAGAGGATTCTTCCATACTCTCTCCCACTAGGAGCAGCAGAGAAAAGCAGACAGGTTATGGCGCCCAGAGCTGCCAGAGAGGCCATCCACCAACCGAACAGGAGAGTCCAGAATAGGTTGAAGGCAAGGAGCCAGTTGCTCACTCTGCCACCCGGAGCCGAGTGAATATCGGCTTGGGCAAACTTTTGAATCGAACGATCCTTCTTGTACAGCGCAGGCTTCCATACACGGATACCGAAAGGATGGGTCTGGTTGATGGCCTGCTGTCGATCCTTGAGGGTGAAGCTTTCGGCCTCGCTAACCTCACCATCAGACTCGCAGTCGACATGGTCTTCTAGGTCAAGCTCTTCTGCATGAGGTTCTTCGTTGTCGGCGGCGCTATCGGTGGGATCTTCGGTATCTTCGTTGATATCATCGTCGTCGTTCTCATCGTTGTCGTCTTGGCGCGAGTGGACGCGGGACAGCTGGGTCGGGAGCTGTGGTCTGCGACGGTATGTCTGCTGGCGCTCAGCAGCGTCGGCCTCGACCTCGTGCGCCTCGTCGTCAACAGAGTAGACGCCGCCGCGATGGGGCGTCGAGGATGGGCGTCGAGGCATAGGGGGCTTTCGAAGTCGGGTGACGGATCGCACTCGTTCAGGGCCCTTGGAGGCACGCGATGATTGAGAGGGTCGAGATGATGTGCGTTCTTGGGATGATTCGGCGGGTTGAGGATTAGAGCTGGAGGCAGCCGGTCCGCTTATCGAACCTGGGAAGCTAAGATTACTCCTGGGTCCCTACATATTTGGCGAGAAACCTACCATAACCCTCAGGCCTCCGTCGCATTGTGTCAGTGGACTGGAAGCTCTCGGACAAGCCGTCGTCCTCGGCACGAGTTGTAGACTCGGTTCGAGTAGGAGGATTGCGCGTGTCTGCCGGAGACGTCGCACCAGACGAGTCGCCCGGGCGCGCAGCTGACGAGCTTTCTCGCCTCGAGGGATCCATGGTGAATGGTGACACTGGGGCCAGCGCAGGTCGACTGAAGGATACACGAGGTTGTCACGATGGCCTCGCGTGCTTTTGTAGGACGGAGGAGGCAAATAGAGACAGAGCACGAGTTGCAAAAGAATTTCAGATCAAGGTTATGCCTGTCCTTGAATGACGAATGGAAGTGGGAATGCCGAGCATGCCAATGTTGCGATGCAGCGCCGAGATACCGGAGGATGCGATGCCCAAGCGACGAAGATCCGGGTCGAGTTGGGTTGCGTTGGGTCTGGTGATTTAAATGAGCTGAGCTGAGATGTCGGGGCTTTGCTTTGTTTTTTGCCCAACGTGAGGGTATTATTAAAAAAAAAAAGAGGAAACGATAGACGGCGTCGCCGGGTGAGAAAACTGGTCTCGGTGTTGGCTGCTGTCTGAGACTGCGAGGAACCTGCCAAAAAACCACCACAGGGAGCAAAGACTTACGACGAGCAGGAGGATGCTCGAAGCTGATGATGGGAAAGAGAGAATGAACAGCTGAAGGCGGGTCGAGCTATGGCACAAAGTATCAGCGCCGCTATCCTGCCCAAGGCAAGGAAGGAGAGGTCGGATGTTTACCTGCACAACACTACACAAATCAAACGTACACAATGTCAATCCCCAAAACCTACTGCACCTAGCATAGGTTCCTCTGCTTGACCCACAACTGGCCAACCTTGCTGCTCGTGATCAGCTAGCTTACCCAGGACAGCCTAGCGTGTCTGGCTGCCCATTGCGCGTGCGCCCTGGTCCAGTGGAGGCAACGTCATTTTGCAACTCCAGGAGCTTGGTTGGCACAGACGCTGTCGTGCAGCTGTTGATGCGGATTGATCGAGGAGGAGATTGAGAGGGCTCAAAGCTGTGCCAGAAGAATTGGAGGATGCCCAAGTAGAATAGCAGAGCAGCCAAGCATAGAAAGGGCCGCCATTACCGAGCCGCCGATCAAGGCTATCATGATGTGACCATGTCTAGATACCGTTGGTGTCTCGATCGACAAGGTTCAGGTGGTGGGGTATCGCCTGCACCTCAGACTTGTAGTTGGAGTGCTGGGCTGGGCATGCTGGGCGTGGGTGCCGTGCCCCGGCCAAGAGGTGGGTGCCTTGCTTCCCTACCTGCCTACCCTAGACCACCATATCCGGAGCTCGGCCCAACATAATCCCGACCACATGCAGCTGCTTGCGCTCAAGCTGGCCTGTGCATTCGCCTGGGGCTTACGAGACAAGCTGTAGCCTTGTCATCGAGCTCCAACCTCATCGCAACCGACCCAGTCTCCGATTTCCATCATATCCTCCGCCTTCACTCCCATCCCGCCCCCTGCGCAAACCACGCGAACACCCTATCCTCGCTCTACGAATTATCTACTTCGACATCGTTTCCCTGACGTCAAGGGAGCTCCGCCAAGATGGCGCTGGACGCGTACTACCACAACAAGATCGAGGCTATGAAGCTCGAGATCCTCAAGGGTCAAGCTGCACTTCGTCGCCTCGAGGCCCAGAGAAACGACTACAACTCCCGCGTACGATTGTTGAGAGAAGAGCTGGGTCTGCTGCAACAGCCCGGATCCTATGTCGGCGAGGTTGTCAAGGTGATGAGTACTAAGAAGGTTCTCGTCAAGGTGCACCCAGAAGGCAAATATGGTAAGTTTACTCCATACCCTTCGCCCAATCGATAATACTTACAGTTTGCCCAGTCGTCGATGTATCGGATAGTGTCGATATCGGAAAGCTCACACCCGGAAAACGAGTCACTCTTTTGTCTGACAGCTACAAACTCGAGAAGATGCTTCCATCTTCGGTCGACCCTCTCGTCTCCCTCATGATGGTGGAGAAGGTTCCAGACAGCACATACGACATGATTGGTGGTCTGGACCAACAGATCAAGGAGATCAAGGAAGTTATCGAGCTTGGTCTCAAGCACCCCGAGCTTTTCGAGTCGCTCGGTATTGCACAGCCCAAGGGAGTTCTGCTCTACGGTCCTCCCGGTACCGGAAAGACACTGCTGGCACGAGCCGTCGCCCACCACACTGCCTGCAAGTTTATTCGAGTGTCAGGTTCCGAGCTGGTACAAAAGTATATTGGAGAGGGTAGCCGAATGGTGCGAGAACTCTTCGTCATGGCCCGAGAGCATGCTCCTTCCATCATCTTCATGGATGAGATTGACAGCATTGGTTCTTCGCGAGTAGAGGGCTCTTCCGGAGGCGACTCGGAAGTGCAGCGAACCATGCTTGAGCTGCTGAACCAGCTCGACGGCTTCGAGCCCACTAAGAACATCAAGGTCATCATGGCCACCAACCGACTCGACATTCTTGACCCCGCCCTCCTTCGACCAGGACGTATCGACCGCAAGATCGAGTTCCCCCCGCCCAGCGTTGAGGCTCGTGCCGACATTCTCCGAATCCACAGCCGCAAGATGAACCTGACCCGTGGCATCAACCTCACCAAGATTGCCGAGAAGATGAACGGTTGCTCTGGTGCTGAGCTTAAGGGTGTGTGTACGGAGGCCGGTATGTACGCTCTCCGTGAGAGGAGAGTCCACGTCACGCAGGAGGACTTTGAGCTTGCCACAGCAAAGATTCTCAACAAGCACGACGACAAGGAGGTGTCGCTGGGCAAGCTCTGGAAGTAAAGAAAACGCAAGAGGAGGCGCCTTTTTCTATCGATCTATCGCTATTCTGTCTCTGCTGGTGGTACATCTGCCGGGTCCGCAATGGGATCTGGTTATTCATAGATGGGTTGGGACATGGCAGCGGGAGGGAGTTGTAAGGATAATCAATTGTACCAGCGGAAACAATGATAGCCAAGCGCATTCGCGATTCCTTGCGTGCATGATTGAGTGACTGGTTGCTGTCAGCTTGCTGAGACATAGGGTCATTGTCCAAAGATGTCAGCTCAGCTTGAGGTTTATAAGATTGTCTCACGATAAGTAATACGCCGATGACAAGAGTAGCCGCAAGCGAGTTTGAGACCATACTAGAAGTCAGAGCTACCTGTACTTGAAAGTCGATGATATCTAGGACTGTTCCGGTAAGCACTCCTTAGCTCTTGATGGATAATAAGGGGTATATGTTTTGGTTCAAGAGTGACGTGAGTGACACTCGCAGCTGGCACGGAAACAATATCTTTTAAAAGCCCATATCACAAATAACCAAAGACAGCCATGGCATTGTCTTATTCCGCATCAGCTGCTCCATTGACTTTTGTGCAGGTTTCACCCAACATGTCTAGATCCCCTCAGGGTCCGGAGAGATCGCTCCGCTGACATCTGAGACCTAGACCCCGTGGAAGTTCTAGCCTGATGATTCAAAGGGACAATGCGCAAGCCACGTGTAGTCAGTTGTTGGAGCTTTTCCTTAACCAGGAGTGAGTTGTCAGCGCCTCCTAAGCCCTAGCCGTATGAAGCATTTCTTATTGAATAAAAGCCACCGGAAATACCATCACCTTAGGTTTTCCGCTTGTGGGTTTCATGTTACGAAAAAGCCCAAACCGTTTGACTCTTGAGCGTCATTGACTCGGCCAGAGCAAGCCACGGCGTCGGGGTCTAGCCTGCCAGACTAACCAGATCCCCTTCCCGTGAAAACGCCCACCGGCTGAGGATGAAGTTATCCTATCCCACTCGGGTGCCCCGATACCCGCTGGTTTCAGAAGTTTTTTCTTCCTTTTCCTCACGAGTCGTGCATCTGACGCTAGGTTCTGCCGCATTCCTTCCCGGCTGGAGTCTAACGATAGACGACGATAGAGCCATGCGTTGTCCCCATCTTGATGCAGAGTTGCCGGACTGCCGGCACGTGCCTCGAGCCAGGTCATGACCCAAGTCAACTGAGCCCTCCCCGGACCCGCATGTCTACGGCCGGGTTGTCCCCGGTGTTGGTGTATCTAAGCCAGAAACAAACCTGGCGGTGTGTAAAAAAGATCGGGGAGGCGGAGAACAGAGAGACACAAGCTAATTATAAGGGTGATGTGCTCATCATGACTGAGCACATGTGCCTCGAATCGGGACTATTGAGTGCCTGGTTGATAATGCACTCAGGGCCCGCATGATGCATCGGCCGTTGGGCGTTTTTGAAACGGCCGTCTGTTGGGAGGGACGCATATTCTGGCAAGAGAGTTTCTGCGTAGCATGCATATGAGCTGATCTTATAGCAGAGAGGTAATTAAAACTAGATCTCGTACTGTAGTTGGGTGAGATAGATCTCCCAGCCACTTGACTAACTAGTAAACTCTCGGGTATGTCAATGATGAGACAATTGTCTGAAAGGGAAGTCGAATAATTACAATAACCGAGCTTTACCGTATATGACTGTAACAAGTTGCCGAGTGTGTTTTAGATAGTCGGGTTGCTACACAGAGAGTTCTCAGAGGGTACAATACGAGAGCATCACTCAGCTTTAGAAGGTGGAGGACACAAGTCTCGGATTTTAACTCGGCGATTATGACTACTATACCGACGGGACAATATTGATGACGTTGAGCTGCGTCCGAGAGCTCCCGTCGTGCTCGTCGTATGTCTGTCTCGCAAGCTGAAGCTCCCCTACGAAAGCTGACACTTTGACCTCCAGGCCCGATGACTTGGCTCCGCGATGAGCTGAGAACTAGGTTTAGGACTATCGCATCATCAAGGGACTACCGAACGGCAACGGAGGTTGCGAAAACCGTCAGCTAGTCATGCGAGGTTGGAGTCCTCTCTTCTCCCCCGCTTACTCGATCAGGAATCAAATCGTCCTGCAAGGTGAACCCTCATCTGTTCCCGTTCCGCCTTGCGGGAAGGGGATGGGGGGAACTAACCTCGTGGTGTTGCGAGAGGGCTTGCATGATCGGCGTGGCTGGCAACCACCAGGACCAGGGATATTGGAGGAAAAACCGCCCGACGAGGCAACTCTCAGGAGGCTGAGTGTGAGTTGAATATGTCATATTCAACAAGCCGCGGGCATCTCTTTCTTGTTTGATGCGTTGTCTCTTCAGCTAGAGCATACCCCGTCAGCATCTAGAACGGTCCAACATACGTCATTGAGGCAGGCAGGGCTTGCGACTATGAGGGGTCGCCTGGCTTCGGTAGGGTCTTCCGGACGATGTAGAATGCCATGTGGTAAAAATCCCTCCGCGTGGGGGGGACAAGAGGGAATCCAGAAATCACGCGTAGAGGAATAGGCGCGTCTAAGAAGACCTTGAACCTGGTAATTCACCATGACCCCAAGCATTAACAGACAAAACAGGCTGTTCTCTTGACCCTCGTGCCCCTCCCGCTCTCAGATCCAAGACAAGATTTCCAGGGTCCGCCTTGCTAGGGCTGTACCTGGCGTGGCTACGTTGGCCCCGCGAGGCGGCGTCTCGTGGCCCAAGTCTAGAAGGATGGGAAGAGAGAGGGAAAAAAAGGACCAAAAAGCTTGGAATCAACGCCATCGTTTCTGGGCCGGAGGTCTCTTGGAAACTGGCGGTAAAGGGCCACCAGCAGCGCGCGCGCGCGGGACGGGGGAGGGGGGGGTCATTGGTTTCCAGGGATCTTTGACCCGAGTCCCCGGCCAACTATGAAGGAGTTCCCACTTGAGCGGTTCCGCGATGATTTTTCTTGTCTTTTTCGTCTTGAAGTAATCATGCGTGTGCCCGTGTTGTACGAGGCCTTGAATTACCACCCGTCAGAAGGAGGCTCTCGCAGAGTGGCAGCTTAGAAAGCAGCACAAGCTGAGCGAGCAGGCGCCGCTGATCCGTTCGCCGACAAACTCGCGTGCAACACCCCAGGCTGATTTGATAATCACGTTCAAGGGGGGGCGATGATCTCAGGGTCCAGGCCCTTCGATGTGGATGACGGTGAAGCGATGTGTGAGTGTGTGTGTGCTTGCTCCGTCCGGCAAGGGAAGGGAAAAAGAAAGGGTGTGCGCTTAACGCTGGAGGGGGACAGCCTAATCGGGAACCGTAAGAATGGACGTGGGTGAAACGGCAAGCCCATCTCCGGACGAGGCTGTCGGCTCTAGCCCCAGGTCAGGCCTGGTTCGATATCGCGTGTGGGATGGGGAACGGACGAATTCGGTCGACGGAAAGCCAATGGCTCAATTGCTTAACAAGGTCTAAGAAGGAAGCATGTCACAAGCATTACATGAGTCGTTCGAGGGACAATGCAGAGAGGGGTTGGAGATCAATACGCCGAAGCCTCTGCAGAGACCAGTTACACGCACGAGAGTTGTCACGAAGAGTCGAGAACTTGCTGTCAAGAACCCCTAGGACAAGGCAGCACGTCAGCAAAGATTCAGCTCGTGATGGAGCTTCAGTCCTTGATCATCCTCTGGATCAAAAGGCTCACGATCTGGAACATGCCGTGTACCATCAGCCCGCCAAGATCCTGGCTTGCCTCAGCCCTGGACGCCAGAGCACAAGCCTTGAAACAGAGCCTAGTCAGAAAGGCTGGTCTAGCGGAAGCGTCAGGCGTTTTTGACAGGAGCTGAAGAAGGCACGTCCCACGATTCAGCTTCTTTTTGCTCTGAAGCATGGACCTTTCAAGTTGACTGAGATTGCTTGATGTCGTGAAACAGTTGCAAGGGCAAATCTCCCATCAGGTGCTGTCTCAGTATCTACGTCATGCCGAAGCCCCGTATCCCCATACTCTCATGCAAGACCCGGGTCCAGACCGTCAGAACAGCTGCCGCTGCGAGGTTGAACAAGAAGAGTCAACAAGGGGTTCGGAGGTTCAAGCTTGACCAACACCAAAAAAGGTTCTACAAGGTGTGACGCGAGAGAGAGTGTGAGTCTGGTCTATCTGCAGCGAGGATCATGGCCTAAAAAGAAGGAAAACCCGTCCGTTCTAGACTCTGCCGGGCCCCGGATGGCATTCTGCTACTGTACCCCGAGAGCAAGCTTCCGGGGGGTTGGGTGCATAGCCAAGCGAAGGGGGGACTTGAGTGGGCAGATTTGTGGTTTTCTATCGGAGAGCGGACAAGACGAAAAAAGGCGGAGCTTTCCAGAGCGTCATGGGCAAAATGCGCTTCCGAGTTCGATTGACGGTGGAAAAAAAAAAGTGTGAATGCGGGCCGGTGACGTTGGTAAAGGCGCCACGCGTTTTTCTGGTTGGACCCAGGGCTCTCAAAGGGAAAAACGGACCAGATGCACGCTCCTGGGTTTGACAGGGGGATCCTCTTTTTCCGGTGGACCCTGACGCCGCAATGACGATATAATGGCCAGGGGGGAGAGCGAGTTTGAGTGACAGCATGGGGACGAGGACAGGGGGGAGGTAGGGGGTTGGAATTCTCGACTCTTTTTGAAGAGAGAGAAAGAGAGGCATTAACAAAGAAGGATCTTCATGGAGGAGAGAGGGGGGAACAAAGCAGAATGATGGCATCCCGTGTGCTCAGTCCAAAGTTTAAAAAGTCATGTTAGTCTGGAAAAAAAGAGGTGTGGATGGGTGGTGAAGCCAAGGGGGTGGACGGCCAAGGGGTTCAAGCCTCAAGAACAATCAATAGAAGTTCAAGTTTCTCTTTCTCGGGGCCATCCGTAGGGCCACCCACCGCTCAAAAAATCCGGGTTAATTAGGTAGTAAACGGCGCAACTGGGGTTATTTTATTCTTCTCGGGTTGCGGCTGGAAAACTAGTCCCCGTGAAGTAATTACAGTAGCACGACATGCTCCCACCGCTGGACAGCCAGCATCCAATAGAAGCAGCAAAGGGATAAAGGGGAGAACAAGACAATGTGGGTGTGTGCGAGTGCGAACCTACCGATTTCAAGGGGTCCAACCCGTCCATGTTCCAAGGTGGTGGTGCATCGCAAAGCCGGACCGGAGAGAAAGAGAGAGCGGCAAGCAAGCAAGCAATTAGGCGACGATCTTTACTACACGCGATCCCCAAACCTGACCCCCTCCCCCTTTTCATCGATGTGACCCCAACGACCGTCCTCACCGGGAAGCCGTTGGTTACGGGACCCTTTTTCGCAAGTGCTATTGTCCCGCACGCCACCACCAGAAACTTATCATCATGAGATCGACAGGTTAGAATAAACACGAAGACCGCAGCGGGGTTATTCTGCGCAAGAGGACAATCATGATCGACGTCGGTAACCATTCAGAAGCTTCTGTGCAATTCTTGAAGCATTGGAAACGCTTGAGGGTTTGAATGGGAGGGTAGATCTTACAGCTGCTGGTCAAGCCCAGGTCCCTTGATGCATCTGAAGAAAAAGCCATCGGGGTAAAACAACCCGTGACAGTCAGCTTGATTGATTAAATTAAAATGGAATCATCCATCGCGAAATGCCTGCAACTGCATTCCCGAATCCTCGTCCACCCACCACCCCGCGTCCACGCCCTTCCATCGCATCCCACGCTGGGAGTCGAGCACAGGCAGCGTAGGCAAGATAGGGTTTCCCTTGACAGCTTCAAGGGATTCTTCCTTAAGCAGGCACCTCCCCGCTGTTGTGCCTTTTTGTGTTTTCTCGTTTGGTATTGCTGACGAGCAAGTCAGTAAACTCGGCTTTCTTGCGCGCGGCTGTCTGTAATTAGGTAGGTAGCTGGTAGATGCCTTCTCCTGCTCATACCTCAGCTTCTAGATTATTCACTGCCTCAACAATTGCCACGAATCTATTTGAAATCTATCCAACATCTTAAAACGTGTCAATTCCCTTCTCTCAAATCCGTCCGTGACAAAGCAGCCTTCTACCGACTGCTGCACTGATCCCCCCTGCTCCACCCCGCGTCATCGGCCGTCAGACGCCACCGTCGCCATCCCACGGTAACGGCGTCTTTTGGGCTGCCCCCCAAATTTCTATCGCCACCGTCTACCCGCCCTCTTGCGCCCTCTACGTCTTTCACGCCTTTTCGTCCCTCCTTCGCTCGAAGCACTCCTCGCCCATTATAAATCTACCCCTTACCCTCCATTATAAGCTACCTACCGTTCCTCGTCCATCCGTCACGTCAGAGCCCGTCTAATTCGGTTACCGTCTGAGTAGCCGTAGCCTCTATCGAGCCCTCTGGCTTCAGGTCTCTTCCCCCTGGCGACCCTTCCATCCCCCCGACTAAACGCCCCCCTTCTTGGCCTGTTTCCAAGTGTTCCAGGGATTCAAGACCCCACCATCCGCCCGCTTCTTCACCTCCCGTCTCCCATCCATCTCTATTCAAATCTACCACATCCCTCACCTCTTTTGGTGGACGGCTCCTCGCCCTTGAACCCTCGTCCTCTAAGCCTAGCAAGGCTCATCTTGAGTTTCTACTTTTTTGTTCGATTCCCTCCTCAGCCTCTGTCGCCATGGCCTTATGAGAAGCCTCGCTCAGCCTCCTTCACCCCCTGCTTCTCTGGAGATGACGTCGACTACTCCCATCACCGCCTTCGCCATGCATGACTCGAGGACCGGCGACCGTACACCAAGTCTGCATTATACCATGAAAACACCTGCTCGCCATTCTCCAGTCGCCTCTGGTGTCCCGACTTCTCACTCACGCTCAAATTCGTACACAATCTCGCATTCTCAGTCGCTGCGATCCAAGCAGACAAAATCCTCGACTCCCCTCCAATCTCCACGAATGCCCTACTCAGTGGGCCAGAACCACCCGCCCAAGCTCTCACCGCGCGTCGTTCCAGATGCGAGAGCACCTAGTCCTAATTACTTTGGCCTCATTGTCGAGTCGGGCAATGAGCGAGGAGACTCTTCCTCTGGTCTCCCTAAGGATACCTGGAGCCCATCATCCTCAGTAAAGTCTTTCGCCGCAGCCATTCCAAAGCAGGTTCCTCTTGACGCAAACCCTGAATTCGAGGCTTTCAAGAGACAGGCGGACCTTAACCGGGGCAAGTCCTTTGCTCTGTCAACTAGCCATTACGCTATTCCCTCCGTCTCGTCGTCCGGAGTTGCTCCCGTGCGACCTCGACCGCCGCGATGGCACACCCATGGGAGCGAAACCGGCGCAGAGTCCCCATTTGGCCGCGGTCTCAGTGCCGCCAGCATTCGACCGGCGAGTCGAATGGATGTTGACCAGGAAAGCCTACAGGATTCAGCATATGTTTCGTCCGAGTCGAAACGCAACTCGGAATCGTCTCTTTATAACCATCTCCCCACTCTTAATCTACCCCGATTCGAATCGCCGCGGCCAATGGACCCCCCGCAGCACCGTACAGGTTTAACTCGATCAGAGGACCGCGATCCGCGGTTGTCAGTAATGGAGCACCGTGTCGAACCCCCAGATGCTCGAGATATTCGACGGTCTGAGACGGTACCTGCAACCCTGGAGCCAGGACAGCCTCACATGATTACCGGTGCGCAGCTCAAGGATCTGCTTCGAACTGTTCAAGAGGACCGGCTCCTTATCCTCGATCTTCGCTCATCGCAAAACTACGCCCATGCTAGAATCCAGGGTGGTCTTAACCTCTGTATCCCGACCACCCTTCTAAAGCGGGCTACCTTTAACATTCAGAAACTCCAGCAGACATTCCAGGGAGGATCTGAGTCAAGTAAATTCTCCAGGTGGAGAGAAATGGACTATATTGTGGTCTACGACGCTCACTCATCTGACAAGCGGGATGCCGTCACTGCCCAGAACATGATCAAGAAGTTCACCAACGAAGGATTCTCAGGCGGTACCTGTATTCTCAAGGGCGGGTTCAACTCCTTCCAGGAACATTACCCGGATTTTGTCGACCATCATTGCGCGACTGGCTCCCCTGGAAAGCCTGGCCACGGAGGTATTGCTCCTGTCATTGGCGGAGTGATGCTTCCTACCTCCACCAACGATGTCAACCCCTTCTTCGCCAATATTCGACAAAACATGGACCTTGCGGACGGTGTTGGTCAACTTGATGTCTCTCGACCTTCTGCCTTGGATTCGCCTTCTCTGCCTAGGTGGCTACGAGACGCGGCATCCAAGCCGGATCACGGAAAGAAGGTGTCTGACAAGTTCCTGCACATCGAGGTTGACGAACAGTCCCGTATGAAGGCGGCATATGCTGCTTTCAACCCTAGCAACAAGGAGAAGTGCGCACCAGTTCAGCTATGTGGTGTTGAGAAGGGTGGCAAAAACCGATACAAGGACATTCTACCCTTTGAGCACGCCCGAGTCAAGCTTCAGGAGAAGCCGGAAGGCTCATGTGACTACATCAACGCCAGCCACCTCAGGGCTTCGCGGAGTAACAAGCGGTACATTGCCACCCAGGGCCCGCTCCCTGCTACATTCGAGGTATGTTCATTCTGAGCCTCAAGTTGTGCCTTGCTAACAATGTCCAGGACTTCTGGTCTGTTATCTGGGAGCAGGATGTGCGTGTCATTGTCATGTTGACTGCCGAGTCGGAGGGGGGCCAGCTTAAGTGCCACCCCTACTGGAAGGGCAGAGACTTTGGAGCCATCAGGCTTAAGCTGCTTTCTGAGAAGAAGGTGTCCCTTGATATTGATAAGCATAGATCCGATTCGCACGCTACTCCGTCTGCCTCGATGGGCGAACAGGGAAGAAGACGCGCAAACACGACGACTACTCTGGAGTCCGCCACGCCGACACCGAAGCCCCTGCAGGGCCAAACAGAAACTCCGTACGTCATTGTTCGAAAGTTTGCCCTGTCGCACAACGCCCATCCTTTCGACTCGATCCGGGAGATCACGCATCTTCACTTCCCATCGTGGCCCGACTTTGGCACTCCGGCGCAGCCATCTCACCTGTTGGCGCTTGTTGAGCTGGCCAACGTCATGCAGCGGTCCGCTCTTCCCATCGAGACACAATCGGTGGTGGGATCCAAGTCTTCACCGATCGAGCTGCCTATCACCTGGTATGATGAGCCTGAGCTGGATTCGCGCGCGCGGCCGATGCTGGTTCACTGCTCGGCCGGATGTGGACGCACGGGAACGTTTTGCACGGTGGACAGCGTAATCGACATGTTAAAACGCCAGAGACAAGCCAAGGTTGCGGCGGTACGAGGACGAGACCCAGAGGGCGACGTTCCCATGGGAGAGACAGGAGATGTATCTCCTCGATCTGTTAGAAACTTTAACTTTTATACACCCGGTCAAAGGTCCAGCATGGAGAGGAGAGTGGCACGTGGCGCCTCAGCCATTGACACGAGCTGGTTGTACGACGACAGCGTGGATCTGATTCAGAAGACGGTGGAGGATTTCCGAGAACAGAGGCTGAGCATGGTGCAGAGTCTGAGACAATACGTGCTCTGCTACGAGACCGTGCTTGAGTGGGTGACGAGGATGAATGAGCGAGGAGCGAGTGCCCCCAACGGCAGAGGACGAAGCGGGAGCCTCCGGCATTGAGGGAGGTGATTGGAGGATGCATCATGATCGGACAGCGGCATCAGGAGCATAATTGCATATGGAAACGGCGGGCAAGGCAACAACCAGGAATGGGCGGATGGTGGTTACAGGCAGGCGTTTACTGGTTTGGTTTGGTTTGATTTGCAATGACTTGACGCGTCTTGTCTTTTATGGCGGTTCTGTTCTGCCAGAATGGCACAACACCACAGCGAGCGCGCGATGCTTACGAAAGGAAATACAAAAAAACGCCACGGGGGGAGAGGACGAGGACCTTGGTTGGATAGCCTCCCTTTCCTTAGTGAGTGGGTTTTGGGGGTTCTCTTGGTCTTTTTTTTTCTGTATAGTAGAATAAAAGGATGCAAAGGGGATGCAAACTTGGAAACATGGAACTTGCATAAGGTAGTCGACGAGAGAGATACAAGCGCATACACACACTACTCAAAGTACAAGTGACTACTGGATTTGATTTGATTGATTGTTCTGTGCAGGTGACAAGTCACGATGCATGCCGGACTTGTAATTGGCGACCTCGAGCCCTTGTTTGTTTCCTCTCAGCTCTAGATAATGGATTCGTCCCGTCCAGAGAGAGACTGCAAGGTGGCGTGCCATAGTAGGCAGGTCGCCGCTTGGAGGCTGGTCAGCAGGGG
This sequence comes from Fusarium solani, assembly GCF_023522795.1. NCBI lineage: Eukaryota > Fungi > Ascomycota > Sordariomycetes > Hypocreales > Nectriaceae > Fusarium > Fusarium solani. The sequence continues at coordinate 612,390 of NW_027072157.1, forward strand.
GGAGTCGGCATCAAATCGCGGGCGAATGCGCCATCTCTACTGGGGAGAGCGTCATGAGGGGGGCACGTGTGATGACGTCGCATCGAGATGCATGAATTTTTGGGATGGGACGGGTTACCAAAGATAGATAACGAGCCCGGGGGGGGGGTAAGTAATCCGTGAGGCCCGAAGCGCGGTTTCAGGAGGGACATGGACTTGATCGAAAAAATATGAAGTGATCAAGACTGATGTGATCTGATGTGATTTCTTGTCTGGGGGCATGGGGGCTTGATAATCAGAGGGGCTGTTTCTGGGGGATTCCATCTCTTGGCTTGGCTTCAGCTGAGGAGTGCCCTACTAATTCCGCTATAAGCCAGGCTCTAGCCGCTGTGGCAGCCCGCCCGCCTCCGGCCAAAAAAAGGATGTGTCAGAATCCATCCGGGGGGCACCAGAGTTTCACAGTCAAGTCAAGCAAGGCGTGGGTGTCAACAACCAAACGTCAATGCTTTTCTGCCCTTTCCCTTTCCTCACTGGAACCTTCCCTTACGCCCTTGTCATCAATCGGTAAGTGCCTTGAAGGGTGAGCAAGGTATCATAGGCAGACAGGTTTTGTTATATAGAAGAGAGTGCCCACCCCCACCTCGCATGGGATGCCTTGCTTCCTTTTTTTATTCTTGCAAACAGACAGAAACAGGAGCAGACTGTGGAAAGAGCGGCAGCCTGGACTTGGACTTGGACTGCACCCGGCGATAAGGATTTACAGTTTATTGGGCACCTGCTGTGCTTGCACCCACCACTTCCATTAGGTCGTGTTCCCTCCACCTCCAGCATCTTCCATTCCACAACATCCACTTCTTTTCTTCCCCCAAAACCTTGCCGTCTTGTCGGGCCCCCAAGGCTTTTTTCAACGGCTCTTGTGTAATCATCGCCGCGCCGATTGCGCCGTCTACTATTTTATTCTAATCTCCTTCTTCGCCCTTTGACCGGATCCCTTCTTTTTACAAACAACCTACCCTTGGGGGCCATTGCGCAGTCCTTCATTTCTCCAAATCCGTCGCGGCCAGTGCCAGTTTTTGGTGGACTCGTTTAGCGGCCCTTCTTCAGCCAGGCTCGGTTTGACTTGTTTCGCTCGCTGATTCAGAAAACCACCCGCGCGCGCACTCACCTCACCTCACGGATCTCACTGCGCCACCCCGAGTTGCCTGGACAAGACAGGACTGAACCGAACCGGCCTTCCTTGGTCTCGTTTACGCTTTCAGCGCGCGCGCAACCGACCTGACCCTCGGAGTGTTTACACACGAAGACGTGACTCCTCCCGTTCCGGGATCGCGCGCGCTCTCTTTCTTCGACCTTTAATCTTTACATCTTCCTCCCCCTCGGAAGATACGGATATCGACTCGACTGCTGTTGTCGCCATGTCACAACTGCCGTCAGCCACCGACACGATGCGGCGCCCCTCACTCGACCTGACGGAGCCGTCGCGAACAATCGAAGAAGCCAATGAAGCCCCTTCAGACGAAAACATGGACGAAGACATTGATCTCTCCATGTCCCCCGTCGAAGACGACGTCCTAGAAGAGGACCCAAGGATCTACACACCACCTCCCCGCATCGCCGCCCGTTTCTATCGACCATCCCAGGCCCGTCGCAGAGATTCGGCGGCCTCGTCGCGCCGAAACTCAATCTCGTCAGCCCACTCCCGATGCTCTTCCATTCAGCCATCCAGCCACCACGGCGGCCAGCAGAGCAAATATGTGGCCCAACATCTACGACGTGCCTCATTCCTCGAGGACCGCAGGGCGCGCCTTGCCGACAGAGCCGCCCATGCCGAAAAGGTCCGCCTTCGGGCAGCACTAGCTAAGGCGACCCAGCGAGATACCACCCTGTCAGAAGAGCGCGCCATCGCTGCACAACAAGCCAGAGAGCGCAATCTGGCTGAAATCGTGGCCAACTGCGCAGAAGAAGTCAAGAAGGCCAAGCAGGTGGCTGAATTCATGAAGGAGAAGCGGGAACAGGATATTGCCCGAATGAAGGCCCAGATCGAAGAGAGAATGGCCGAGGCCGAGAGACGGAGGGAGGAACTGCGAACAAAGAATGCCTCGAGGCGAAGCCGGGGTCAGAGTGTTATGACCAGGAAGCCCATCGAGGCCGTGCCTGAGGCGGTTGAGGAAGAAGCTTGCAAGCTCACGGATGAAGATGCCGCAGCCAGAATTCAATGGTGGTGGCGTGGATGCCTCCGAAAGCGGATGATTCGCGAGTTCAACGAGCTGGGCTTGACCGTGGACGGCATTAGAGACACGCATTTTGACACTGTTGTGGAACTGCTCGCGCAGGACAGAGTGCTTGTCATCACAGCACGGTTGCTCCGGCTATGCGGCCTCCAAGAGGGCGATGCCGGATCAGTGGAAGAGATGGCGGCAGTTCGCACATTTCTGAGTGCATTCCTTATTCTTGGCCACCCCAACCAAGTTCTCAATACCAAGAATGACAACGGCGAGGAAGAGGTTGTCGACGTGCTGACCGCCCACCGACTTCCCTCTGGGGACCTTGCCAACCCGCAACTACAAGACTTGGTTGGCAAGGCACGAGACTTGCTGATATCCTTCGAGAACATCCTCTCTCGCTTGACGTCTGCGAATGCATACACCACGCCCCCGACACTAAAGAACACACTCCCTGAGGCATACGCCACCTTTTACAATGCCTTTATTGCATGGAAGTCACGAGACTCGGATGCCTTGATCGAGGTCATGCTCATGCAGTTTGTCGAGCTCGACGCAATCTACCACACCGTCAAGGACACCACCGACGACGCGGCGACGGCGTTGTACAAGAAGAGCATTCAGGATAACCAGCTTATGCTCATTGTGCGAATCAAGAAGCTGGCAGGTCAGGAGAGGGGCAAGAAGCTCATCTTTGATGCTGTCGGCGAGGCCAGGAGGGCTCGCGCCAAGAAGAAGAAGACTGGCGACACAAAGCCCCGTGTGGCTGATAATGCTGCAGGGGAAGCACACGAGACGGCCAACAGCTTGGTTTCGTCGGAATCTCAGACGCTCACTCCTCCTGCCACTCCGGCTAGCAAGGCTCAGGCCAAGGCCTCTGCCCCCAAGACTGGCCTCAACGGACTCCTGCCTAACAACAGGGTTGTCGTTCACGAGTTGGCCATCAATAAGGAGTACCAGCTTTCTCCTGACGAATACAGGGAGCAGCAGGCAGAGCGCGCTCAACCCCTGTACGAGCAGATGAGGACCATCATGGACGACTCGGACCACGCAGCCAACTTTAGGTTCTTTGCCGTGGTGGCGAGCAACATTAAAGACAAGCTCCAGCGCCTCCTGAAGCCTGGCAACAGCATGTACAACCTCATTGGGGAGATCCTTGACCCCGACATGGCGGAACGGCAGTTTGCTCTGGGTAACTTTTCCTACGAGAGATTCTTTACTGCTATGGCGTCACTGCTTCCCAAGCTGTGCGCACCTTTCCGCGACGAGGAGGTCAAGGACCTGATCCAAAACAAGTTGGCCGACGGTAACATCATTGACCGTGTTGAGGCTCTCAATGGATTCATTGACCTCATGCTTTGCGATTACATCAACTATCTGATGAAGATCGCTGCACCTCAACTGATTGAGTCTGCCGCCCCGTACGAGGCTAAGAGGTTTGCCGAGGACGTGGAGAAGGGCCAACTAGGCCTTGCAGCGGCTGAGGCAAGCTGGAGAGCAGCTCGATCCAAGGTCATGGCCGAGGTGCAGAAGAGAGACCCAGAGGGTATCAACCACCCCAAGTCGCGACCTACGGCGAGTCGTTTCTACGCACAGATGCTTGTCGACATCTTTACCAAGATCTCGCCTACCCCTATCGAGGAGGTTCCTGAGATGCTCCGTCTTGACCATGGCCGTATTAGCCAGGTCTCGACCATGATTCAACGGATCATTACTGCTGGTGCGGTGCTGCTTCAGTGCAAGAACCTGCTCAAACGGGATGTCCGATCGGCATGGAAGACGGAGGCGTCTCGCATTATGGCGGTGATTGAGGCAGGCCATCCTCTGGACACCACAGTGGATGGTGTCATGGCCGCTCTAGAATCCGGACGGTCGATGCCAGCAGCGACCAAGGGCCACCTCCGCGCCCTTGTCACCAAGGTCTTGACTGCCAGCCAGGAGATGGCGGAGCGAGGACGTGAGCCTAGTGAGCCTGTCCTGCGTCTCCTCCTCACCCGTCTACGCGGCAACATCCTCACTCGTCTGGCTGCCGGGTCAGCGAGCGAGAAGGTCAAGGCGACCAACACGGCCGGTGAGAAGCTCGCCAGTCTCGGACTGTCCGAGTTCGTGGAGCGAGTGAGAGAGATTTCGGCTCTACTGGAGAAGGTGGGAGCTGTCGACAGGGCAGCCCACGGACCGTGGTGGGATGCAGTTGCGACAAAGGTTGAACAAGAAGACATGTCAACCTAGAGAAGGACGAAGGATGCGTGATGAGCAATATGGATGGATGCATGAATGCTGGGAGGTTACACGTTTGTTTTGAGGGACTGGGATCTGTGTTTTTCACTGGGAAGCGATGCTGGGATCTGTCTTTCTTGATTCGTTTTGCAAGGCGTACTGGAATGGGGCAGCCGATATGGCTCACCACTGATTCACTGGGATGGGAATATTTTGAGCATCATAGACGTAGCGGCCTCTCGTCGGGAGAGGAGGCAAAGCGTTGATGGTCTGGGTTCATTTCATGAGAAGCATCCAACATACAATGGGTAGCCTTGGGTTTTTTGCGTTTTTTTTTTTTTTTTGGGTTAGCGATAGAATGAAGAGAATGTCAGCTGCCATGCAAATGCCTTTTACATGACATGATTGTTTCCTTATGTCTGATGCGAGGTGATGTGAAAAGGAGGTTCTGTGAGGTTTTTGCAAATAGGGGGGATAACTGTCAGCAGAGTAGCAGCACCAACGCGCAGCTTCTCAACTGTGCGTTTTTTTAACCATCTCGTTTATTTTCTCCCATATGCCATCATCACCTGCTTCCTAAGTAGAACAGCAAAAAAGAAATCTGTCTCGTCGTAACAACACAGAAAAAGAAAGGGTCTGGCCGGGGATTGAACCCGGGACCTCTCGCAAGCTGTTGCTGTAGGGTTTGCCCTAAGCGAGAATCATACCACTAGACCACCAGACCGATCAAGCTCTGTTGAGCTTGTTGAGTGATTGTTGGAAGAGTCGTCGCAAAGCCATACTATCAAGGTGAAGCGGAGATATTTGCCCCTCGGCGGCGGAGTTTAGAAGCTGTATTTGGAGAAACAACTTGACAGACAACTCTTCGGTATACACAGTTGATTGCAGGTTTCAAGTTATTTGTATCAAGTCTACCATCCGTGGAGTCCTTTTCATCTTGACGGCAATGGGATGAAAGAAGGCCGGCTTGGAACAATCTCACTTACTCTCGACCCGTAATTGGATGGCCGTGCCAGCTTATCCCATTGAAACAAGATCCACGTTGCCGAGGCAGTCAGACAAATTCAGGTCATAAAGATTTTTCATTCGGCCCTTGTAATGACCTATTACTCTCGTTTAGGAACTAGGGCATAACATCTACCCAATGCCCTGGCTCCAAATATGGTATCACCCCCCCGATACGCTCAACACCTCATCATCTATAATTTACAAAGTCACGCATATCCGTTTGCGCCCAGCCACTCCTTGAGCGACGCAGCATCGCGCTCGCGGTACGCAGCACGGCCGCGAATCTTGTCCTTGACAGTGCCAAGGGTACGGTCAAAGCTCTTGGTATCCTTGTCGGCCATGAACTTCTCAATGTCGTCCACGACGGAAACATCAGTAAAGGCACCCAGGCTGATCTTGATATATCGGTCAACGACAACGGGGTTGCCGAGCTTGGCAATAACGGCGTCCCAGTTGGTCTTCATGAACTCCCACTGGAGAGGGCGACCAATGATGTTGGAGGCAACCGAGTTACCCAGGACGTGCATGTCTCCGCTGGGAACGGCGTTTGAGGGAGGAGACTGGTTGAAGTTGAAGGGGATAATCTCCTTGGTAAGCAGATCGGCATCCTCGACACTGCCGAGAACGCTAAGAGAGAGAAGCTTGCCATCGATAGACTTGGTGTTGAACCACTCCTTCTTGAGAATCTCAACAGTACGGGCGGGGTCCTTCATGATGGCAGCGCGCCAGACAGCAACTCGGAGGGGAGCAGGGATGGGGTTGGCCTCGGGGTCCTCAACCCAGGCCTCGAAGCGCTTCAGAGCCTCCTCAGTAACGCTAAGTATGTTAGTTAGTATTGGATCAGAAAACGGATATAAACGTGGCTTACCCAGGGTGGCCGCCAGCAACAGCAACACCAATGATATCCTTTCGCAGAAGACCAGTGAGGTAGTCCTCACCCTCAGGGAAGTCCCAGCCAACCTCGGCAATCTTCTCGTCGACAAGCTTCAGGCTGAAGTTGTCAAGGGCCTTCTTGATAACGGGGTCCTCCTTAAAGACAGACTTAACTCCAGCAATCGAGTCAAGAACCTGTCGCCAAACAAGAGGGTGTGTCTCCTTGCCAAAGCCCTGGAGGAAGGTAAGCAGCGCGGGGGTTGTGCCGTTGCCAGCAAAGGCAAGGTGAGCGGTGGAACCAATGATGGAGATCTTGTCCTCAGTGCTGAGCTTGTCGAGCTGCTGGCTGAGCTTAGCAAGGCGCTCAGGGGGGTAGTTAACACGATAGAAGCCGGTAGCACCGCTGTTGAGCTTGTAAAAGTCATCGTCGATATCACGGATGGTGTCCTCCTTGGTGGTCAGGGACAGTGAAGCAATACCAGCCTGGTCCTTCTTGCCCTCCAGGCCCAGGGGCACCCACCAAGTGGTGGTATCATCCTCGGGCTTGACATCACCGGTCGACAGGAAGCGAGACTGCTTGATAGAGATCTGACCGGGCTCCTCGGCGACAGTCACAACAGGGTGACCGATCTTGGAGATCCATGGGTTCATGAGCTCGGTGACGTTCTTACCGGAGGCCTGGCTGAGAGCATCCCACAGAGCTGTGGTCTTGGCATTTCCATACGCGTGGCTCTTGAGGTAGTTGGAGACACCCTTGAGGAAAGTCTCGACGCCAAGGTGGTTGGCAAGCATACGGATGGCAGAGCAGCCCTTGAGGTAGCTGATAGAGTCAAAGATCTGGTTGATGTCGAGGGCGTCGCGGACAGGAACATGAATGGGATGGCTAGCGCGGATGCCGTCAAGGCTGAAAGCAGCCTCCATACCCTCGTTGACGAACTGAGCCCACACCTGCCAGTCGGGGTGAAGATGGTCCACAGCGTGCCAGCCGACCCAGGTAGCGAAACCCTCGTTGAGCCAGAGCTCATCCCACCAGTCCATGGTGACGAGGTTACCGAACCATTGGTGAGCAAGCTCGTGAGCGACGACGTAAGCGACAGCGTTCTTGAATCGGGGGTCCGAGGTCTTCTCGTCGTAGAGAACCTGGGTGGTGCGGTAGGTAACAAGACCCCAGTTCTCCATAGCACCGTGGGTGAACTCGTGGACGGCGATCAGATCGGACTTGGGAAGAGGGTAGTCAATGTCGAAGATCTCGGAGAAGTAGTCAATGATCTTGGGGGCGTGCTGAAGAGCCCATCGACCCTGCTCCTTGAGACCACGGGTGGTGTAGACACGGACGGGGATCTTCTTGCCGTTGTATTCGCGGTCAGTCAAAGCCTCGATGTACTCAAAGTCGCCAACAGCCCAGGCCAGGAGGTAGGTGCTCATGACAGGAGAGGTCTCGAAGGAGACAATGTTCCAGCCATCCTTGGAAGGTCGGGTCTCCTTGACAGGCATGTTGCTGAGAGCAACCTGGTCCGAGGGGATCTCAATGTCAAAGTCAAAAGTAGCCTTGAGGTTGGGCTCGTCGAAGCAGGGGAAAGCTCGGCGAGCATCACAAGCCTCAAACTGGGTGCTGAGCATGTAGTGCCATTCGTCGTCGCGGGGAACAGAGGCGGCGGGGGTCTCGGCGGGCTTGTACTTGCTGCGGTAGAAACCAGCCATCTCGTTGTTCATGATACCCTCGAACTCGATGATGATGGAAGCCTTGGAAGCAACGGGGAGCTCCTCGTCGAAGGTGATAGTGGAACGCTGGGCCTTTTCGTCATAGTTGAAGCTGGTGGATTCCACCGTCTTGGAGTCGATGGAGACCTTGGCATGGGAGAGCTTGAGGTCAAGAGTGTTGACGATAACTTCCTTGGTGGGCTTTGTGATTTCCGAGTCGATGCTAGACAGTTGTTAGAGAGGGGGAGCTTGCTTGCTGGAGTGAGGGGTCGAGCTGAGACATACGTAACAGTTCCCTTGTAGGTCCAGTTGGTAAACTCGAGGTCCCTCAGAGAGAGGTTGTAGTGCTTGGGCTTGACATTGTCGGGGAGGACATCGCGGTCGGTCATTTTCACGTTACGGTTGAGTCTGGCGTGGCCAGAGCAGAAGCGGTTGGGGATCTGAGAGAGAAGAGAGCTTGACGCGAAGACAAGTTAGCAGCTGTAGCTCCAGAGCTATACAGGCTGGACTGAGAAGGATGAATCCAAGATTCTGGAGAAAAGAGGCCCCTTGGGAGAAACAGGAAAGGGGAGAATTGAGGAGTAAGAGATAAGATTTTATGTCGATGAGAAAGGGTGACGTGATAAGAAGGAGCTAAGGTGAGGCGGGAGGTGGAGGGAAGGGAAGGTGCCACGGGCAACAGCGTGATGCGGCAGGGACGGCCCACCCCACCGCGGGGTCGCCCAGCTGCGGTGAGGGGCACCGACGACTCCTGCGGCTGTGGCTGCGGGCGCTGAAACGTACCTCCGGGCGCCGATCGGCATCGCCCGAGCATTTTCACGGCGGGTTCGGAAGTCCTTGACGGATTGGCTGCTGCTGCTTGCAACCGACGCCAATGCTCGCGAATTACCGGTATTCCAGATGGAATTGAAGACTGAGGAAAAAGGGGACAATACGCCCGTGTGACCCGCCGTCTGCCGTGTAAAGGCCGGCGATAGTGGGCTGCTCCACAGGGCCTGTCGTTGAGCCAGCTGTCGCAAAAGGCCCTTGGACGACGACATTGTGGCCGCACTGTCGTCGCAAATTGGGCAGGTCGGGGTTCACTCTTGATGAGAGAAGGGGGGGTCTTCGGTGATGAAAATCCTTCCTTGTCGTGTTCGCCGTGCTCTTAGTCACTGGGGGACCCCCATTGATGGCACTTTTGTAGTTGCCCGTCCCGTATCGTTCGAAATGTCGCGGGCGTTGGAAATTTTCGGGTCAACGTGAGGTCCCAAGAGCCGCGTTGCCGGCGACAAGCGAGACGGTGGGGTCCGTGTGCATTGTGTCATGACTGCGCTATTACACTGTGCATCATGGGACGATAAAGAGCAGATGGGTCTGGGATTAAGACAGGATGGATATGGCGTAGTGCGTTTCATTAGCAACCGTTAGAAACGGAATGAGGCTAACTCAGCTATGAGAGGGCACTGCGTTACAGGAACTCACTTACAACCTTGTCCATCCATGGGGCGGCGACACATCACATCCACCTCAACTATTCACTCAACCATAAACACGTCCAGGGAGAGTGAAATAATCCAATTCGCTGCTCATTCATTCATCACTTCATATCAAGAGTATCCTAACTTCTGGGATAAGCACGTCGACATATCCCCAAGTCCCAATCATGTCTCAAACCCGCAACACGCCAACATTGCTCGCAATCCAATTGTACGAGTTTTGCCTAAAATCATCGTTCAAAATGTCATTTCCATTCGCAGACTTGAACCACATGAGCTTCTTGCTCTCCTTCCACTCGGGCCAGTTGGCATACTTTGTAACGCCAACATTAGGGTCAAGGTTGTACAAAAAGTTGTAGTAGTACGTCCGGATGCTCCTCATGGCGTTGTTGGGCAGGATGCCAAAGAAGACCTGGAGAAGATCCGAGCCGTGCAAGGTGCCCAGAACGGGGGTTCCGTAGTCGTAGCTTGCTAGGTAAGACCACGCAGGGACATCTGGGTTGGTATCCGTGGCAGTCTGAAGGAAGAGACGCCTGGTAAGGGTGAAGACGAGATCACCAAAGATAGCAGCACGTCGCTTGAAGCCTGGGAAGATCTCGTTGAGGATGCCGGTACGGAAGGGGCTTCCTGCGGTGATGGAGCTTGAATAGGAGTTGACGAGGTTGGTCAGTTGCGTCTTGCTGGCGGCAGCGAAGTAGAACTCTTGCAGGTAGTCGACAAGCTTCTCCGTCGTGGTGAGGTTCGGCTGGAAAAGGGCAAATAGCGTACCCTCATCCTCTTGGTCGCCGTTGATCATGGGAACCGCATGGTAACGCCCCGCCGCGATGAGCGCTTCGGGACTATCGGGAAGCACGTGTCCATCTGGACGAGGAAGATAGGAGAGGGCCAGCGAGTTATACGAAAGGAGTCCCGGTACGGAGTTGGCGGCGTCCAAAAACTTGTCATAGGGAAGACCTCGAAGACAGTCGAGGCTGTTGGAGGCACTGGAGCAGCCGGCGTTCTGTACAACAGTATCGAAAATCTCCTGAGCCTTGGGGCTGTCCACTGGCTCTGCCGGGACGACACTGCCCGAGTTCATGATGGCGCCACGGAAAAGGGGCTTGCCCTTGTAGTCAGCATCACCACCGAACAGAGTCATCTGATCAAGCACAGAAATTGCTCCAGCAGACTCTCCCCAGATGGTAACCTTGTCAGGGTCACCTCCAAAGGCCGCAATGTTATCTGCAACCCATTCGAGTCCCATGCGCTGATCTAGCAAGCCCAGGTTGGTGCTGCCTTCATTGGCAAGCTCGGCACCAGGCATGAAGCCAAATCCGGCAACACGATAGTTGACAGCAACGAAAATAAAGGGTTGCTTCTGGTCAATGCCAGTACCCAGAAGGCTAGTGCCATCATACATGGCACTGGAGCCGAGCTCAAAGCCGCCGCCAAAGATCCAAAAGAGAACAGGCAGCTTGTCCCCGGCCTTGGTGCCCACAGGCCGTTGAACAGTCATGGTGAGACAATCCTCTTGTCCGGTAACGACCTGGAGGAAGGGGATGCTCAGAAAGTCGGAGAGGAACTTTGAGATGACATCCTCAGCTCCAGTAGAGATAAACATCTGAGGGCATGATGGGCCAACAAGACCGGAGGCATCAAAATTGCCCAGGGGTTTTGACAGCTTCTTCGGGGGTTTGAGACGGAGAGAACCAGTAGGGGGGTCCGCAAATGGGATGCCCCTGAAAGACTCAACCTTGCCCAAGCTGGAGCCGATGACGGTACCGGAAGGAACAGCAACGGTGACCTTGGCGGCACGTTCCTCTAGAGTGGCAGGAGTAGCAGGCTGAGGAACGGGGTGGGGAACAGGCACAGCAGCCGGAGCGGCCAAGCTGCCAGTGATGAGGCCGAAACCGAAGAGGCTATGAAACTTCATCCTGATGGTTGAAGCTTGGGAGGTAATCCAAAGCTCAGGACTTGGGATGAGCACAATAGGCAGTGAAAGATAAACCGGCCACGGCACTACTTGAGGGAGCAGCCGCGAGGACAGGTCAGAATGAGTCTGCTGACAGGCAAGAGGTCGATGAAGCGACGATGCTTTCCGGTAGCTCAGAGGCCCTGTGGAACAACCCGAGGGAGGGAATCGAGCTCAATTTGAACTCGTCGACGACTGTACCTGGATAGTCCATTTCTCCCCGGTCTTCACCTGAAAATCGTCTTTCGTATTGCTCCACCACATCTTGGAGCTTCAACCCTAGACAACCTCAACTTCCACCGCCATATCGTCCAATTTCCACGGAGCGTCTCCGCAGCTCAATTGTCGAATCAGGAAGCCATTACCGCGGCCGCGCGAAGCCATCACGACTTAGGACGGGCCATCGAGTCCAAAACGAGGTCCAAGGCCGATGAGATGCCGTCGAGTCCCCGCTTCCCCACGGGGTAGATCGGGGGTTGGGCGCCGAGCGGGAGAGCACATGAAAGTAAAGAGCAGCTGCCAGACAGCTTTTTAACTTTCAAGTTGACAATCGGCCGAGGCACGAGCTCTAAAGAGCTCAATCCTTTGGGAGCTGGTGCATGTACGGGCAGGCATCTTGGGCACGTGGAGAGCTGAGTTGGTGAGGTCGACGTGAACTCATGGAGGGTGGGTGAAGCTCGTCACTCGACGAGCGACTGCGGAGGACCGATGATCACCTGGTCGGCGCGCGGCAGTGTGATTTGGTTGGTGGAGGGTCAAGAGGGTTCCATTGGAAAAGGTTGGTGGGAGGGACGAAGTTGGAAGAGAATTGGAAGGGTTGGACGGAGGGAGTGGGCACCTGCCGACCAGGACCCCGGCCCCTGGTTCCTTCCCCAACCCACCACCGGCTCCGGAGACCCACACCAGCAGCCGAAAGGCGGGGTGCTGAGAAGCTCAACTGACCTCCGGGCATCCACAGCAGTCTTGTGAGAAATGGTATTACTATGATTAAAGCTGTAGAGAGGATGAAATAGCTCACGAGATATACTTGTGTTGGAAAAAATCAGAATCTCTAAGAAGATCTTGTTTCATGGAAATGTTGTTGTAAACCGTCAAACTCGACAACCCTTGTCCCGAACCAACCGAGCGGTAGCGGAAAAGAACCTTGTCCTTCAATGTCAGGTAAAAATAACGCAAGTTGCCCTCGTAGAACAGATACGTAGAGTTGCCTCAGCCTTACCTACAGCGCAGCATTCGGTAGTATTGGGTCTGTGCCATCCTCTCTCTCTCCCCTGTACGGGAATGAAAGCGAAAGCGAAATCCGATTATCTCCTTTCGACCTACCCATCAATAACACAAAAGAGGCAACAGTCGCGACTGTCACCGCATTAAACATCACGATCGACACTCTTCATTCCCCGCAGCGCTAACCTCTTTCCCCATCGCAGCAACGCGGAAGTCGACTCATTCCGCCAGTCCGATGGCATCCTTGACTGGAAACCACTTCATCACCTGCAGAGAAAGTCAAGAGGGTGTGGATATGGCGCCATGAAGCTGCCGATGCTTACATCGGGGACTCGTAAGAAATCTCCGCAGAGTAAGAAAGAATGGGTGTGATGAGGGAGCATCCCGAGGTTGAGTGGAACTGCTCAGGAAGAATAAACACGTGGTTGTCAATCGAATAGACAGTCTAGTTATACACGGAGAGCTGTCAAAACGGTCCAAAGGAGTTAGTTGTGATGGATATCACAACGCTTTGCCGAGTCGAGAAGCGGGGATGGGACTATTGAACATCTACTAACATGGGTGCGGAGGACAGAAAGTGATTTGTTGCGCCCTTTTACTCTTGGCTTCTCAATATCAGGTTAGGTCAACGGAATCGGAGTCACACCGAAGGGCCGAGGGAGCGGGCACACAAGGTGTTAATGTCAATATGTTCGTGAATTCATCGTAAGGTCCTTGACCATCCATCTCCATAAGGTGTTGCAAAAAACATTGGCAGAGAAGCATAATATCTACATGTCTTGAACATTCCATACCATCCGTCCATCCGTGGACCAGTTCGTTCCGTGATCGTGTAATAACCATGTCATAACCCAACCTGTAATCAATGGTGACGCTCGTAACCTAATGACCGCCTTCTCCTCACGCCGTTGCCGACCGATGCAAGTGCCTGTGAGGCATAGTCTTGTTGTAAAGCAAACCGTTTCGCCCGATGCATAGTGTACCGCCCATGCCCCATATTCCCGTTAAACCCAACCGAGGATGATTCATCTCTCGCCGTGCTGTTGTCAAAGCCTGATCTTACATGACCACTCCCACTGGTGTGCCCTCGCTCAGACAGCGCTTCTTTGAAACCAAGTTTGGTTCATCATCAGAATCATCCTCGAAGCTGCTGTTAATGACTTCCGAGAGGACTTCCCGTTTGCGCTTGCCGCCAGATTGCTTCTCCGGATCTTTCTCCCAAGTCTCTATCTCATCAGGATTGAAAGCGCCGACAACATCTTGGCCCAAAGCCTTGCCAAGTCTTTCTCGTAGGCCTAGAATGGGCCAAATAGGAACCCGTGTGTACTCGATCTTGATCCCTGTAACCTCGGCATCATCATCATCAGGTGGTGCCTTGAATGGATCGTGGAACTTTTCCAAAAAGTCCTTTGTCACGTAGCCCGTGTAAACGATAAACTCCGAAGTGTCCGTGTCGTGGGTGAGAATTCGCAACTTGAGATCTCGGAAGTTGGGGCAGGGCGGGATGCCTTGCCCAGGAGACAGTCGCGAGTCTCTCCTGCCAGTCATAGGGGGGCTAGGGTAGAAGTACTTTTGCGCCATGCCGAGGAAGATGCCCACGAAATGCGCGTCATGATCGGAGTTCGACGGAACGAGAAAGCGAGCCCTCAGTTGCTGCAGACGGTACACAGGCTCGTTCCATGATCTTCCGGGACCTGATGCGACGCGAAAAAGGTTGCTCCGGACCGACGCGAGTTGGCTCTTGCCGATATAGCAGATCATCGGTAGATTGGCCGAACTGTGGGTTGGACTAGACTGTGTCGAGATATTGAAAGATTCGGCAGGTCGCGTCGATACTGATTTAAAAGAAGAGTATGATGACTTGTACTCCTCAGAGGGGAAATTCCACATCATCTGTGCGCGCACAGCATCCCGGTAGACACGACCGCCAAAGCAAAGGTGCAGTTCAGGGAGATAATGCGGCTTGCTGAAGGCCTCAGGCCACAAAGTCATCAAAACTGTTTTGACCGCGTTGGAGGAGAGGATAGGATGCATCGAGTCGGGTAGAAGGATCTGCGTGAGCGCGTTGCTGAGCGTGATGATGGTGTTGGATGGGCTCAGATGCCCTCGCGAGGGTGGCGTGCCTGGGGACACGACAGGCTGAGGTGTATCGCATGGAGGCAGTTCCTCCCATCGTGCGCCGAGGAGTCGCGCATGTTGATCAGTCCAGCAGATGGGGCGCACAAATAGCGATGTACCGGAGTGCTGGTGCAAGATGTCGTAGAGTGAGTTCTTCGCCGGTCGGTAAATGCGATGCGGGCGCCTCTTCCTTGGGGTCGCGGCTGCGACAGGCGCTTGCGACGTGCACGGCGTCGAGTCGGGAGAAGAGCCGTTACGCGACAGAAATGACGACGACGTCGAGGATCCTGAGGTCGCCATGTCCACCAAAAAGCGCAGCTGATGTACGAAGCTGCTGTTGCCGAAGAGGGAACTATGGCGCGGGGTGAGCGGAGTTCGCGAACGGGCTTTGTAGTTGTGCACTTGGGGAAAGTAAAAGGAAAGGGCGAGACGCGTACTTACTCAAACGGTAGCATCGATTGACAGTGACTATTTGCCCCCTTGGCTTGACTTTGATGACTCTTTCCTTTTTGGTTGCCTGAACCAGATCTTTCTGTCCTCCTCTGCCCGCGACCGACGCGCCGTAAAGTGATTCCCTGTTTATATCCAGTGACAAGCTATCACTAGCGGCTGGCACGGGCGCCTCCCTTGTCGAACAGTGACAAAAAGCAAAAAAGGGGGATTGAGGCGAAGGGCGCGGCGTCCAATAAGAAAAGAGATTGTGCAAAAATAGGCAATCAAAGGCTGACAGTGATTTCCCTCTGCTGCCGGGAGAAAGTGCAGGGCGAGGGGAGGGAGGAGAGAAGTGAGGGAAAGAGAAAGTCGATGACACTCAAATCGCGATGGGCGGGCCACGCTGCCTTTTCTCGTGGGAGCGTGAACAAGCCCTGAAATAGGCTGCATCAAAAGCGTCTCACGTTTTTCCCTGCTCGATCCAAGGCTGGCCCAACGTGGTACCCACCCAATACACCAGAGTACAGTAAGAAAAAAATTGTGTGTGCACGCGGGGGGAGGGAAAAGCGCGTCGCCACCGTGCTTTACGCGGGTAGACTCGGCGCGAATGAGGCACGGGTGCACGTGAGAAATCGCAAAAGTGCTAGGCAGCCATCCAAAATGGGTCCCGAGGTGTGACTAAGACTTGGGAGACGTGGCGGTGGATGAGCTGCGCCACGATCGTGACTTGTGGCCTGATCCGACGAGTGACAGAGCTGGCAGCTCGGTAAGGCATCAACTTGGCTGCGCCAACCTCTCGGCCCCACACCATTGACGACAGCTTCGTGAGCAAGCAAGCAGCTTGATGCAGCCCCGCCAGTGACGAAGCGCATTCTTACAACTTGCGCCAACTCGAGTAACTTGTAAAGAAACAGCTCCCATTTACTGAGCGTATTAGCTCCATTGCTGTTCAAGATGCCCGTACGTCTTTAAGCTCGCATTGCTTCCCCAAAGCTTCCATACGAATGCGCACCGCCATCCCGTCTCCTCCGCCTCCTGTCTCCGCATCCCGCGATATCAACCCACGACCTCAAAGCTAACCATGCGGCTCCTCTAGGCATACAACTCCGTCTTCAACTCCGACCCAAACGTCCCCCGCCTAATCGGCAACTTCCCCCTCCTTCCACTCCGCACCAAGACCCGCGGTCCTGCCTACACCCTCCCGATTCCCTCGCCGCCTCTCCCGGCCAACGAGTCGCCCGACCCGGACAGCGAGAGCTACGATATCCTCGACGAGGTCATCGCCCTCTTCCGAGCAAACACCTTTTTCCGTAACTTTGAGATCCAGGGCCCCGCCGACCGCCTGCTCGTCTATGGCATCTGGTTCATTAGCGACTGCCTGACCAAGATCCGACCTCAGGCATCTCTGCGTGATGCCCAGAAGGATGTTATGAACTTGGCTCTCGACCTTAACTTTGCCATTCCCGGTGACCCCGGATGGCCCCTTAACCAGGTGGGTGGCAAGAGCGGAGAAGAGCTCCGGTTCTCGGGTGTTGGAATGCTGACGTGTTATCGTAGATGTACGAGCCGCCTCGGGATAGGCAAGAGGCCGAGCAGCTGAAGCAGTACCTGTCGCAGGTCCGACAGGAGCTGGCTGTCCGGTTACTCGCCCGGGTATACGATGAGGACGAGACCAAGCCCAGCAAGTGGTGGCTGAGCTTCACCAAGAGAAAGTTCATGGGCAAGTCTCTGTAGAGGATACAGGAGGGCGTAGGGGTTGAATATTAGAAGGGTGCAATTGCGCACACAAGTTGAAGAGCTGGCACCTTGCAAAAGATATATTTTCCCATGTGAGCCAATCGTTTATTTCGCATTCTGCTTTGCATACCTAGATGGGAAGTTTCTCTGTGAACGGGGCTAATGCACGTCCTGATTCTATTGAGGGGCAACATGCAGTGATATTCTATTGTTGATATTCCATTGTCCATATCCTATTCAGTGCCCCATTGTTGATGTTCAATTAATTGTTTCCAGTAGTCGCTAGTTATACAACCGACAGGATGTCAAACATCGCCTCGTCCTTTACCATGATAATGGACTCTTCTCTCAACATTCGACTCACTCAAACCGAATAGCAAACAGCAAGTCTTCAACACCAAATCAGTGAAAATGCCTGGTTTTCAGGGAGGCTGGGCCAAGTCCGATGAGCAGGGCCTCCTGAACCTCATGGTCTCCATGTACAAGGGCCTCGTCAGCGCTCGCAAACGCGCCGGTCTCTCCGCCGAAGATGCCATGAGAAGCCCAGAAGAAATCAAGGCTACTGCGCATCCAGCCCCTCATCGACCTGCCACCCTCAACCATATCAAGGAGGAGATGCCCGCCCTATCTGCTTTGTACGACCGGCTCCAGACTGTGGTCGACTTCGAGCAAGGCCCGGACAACGCTCGCGACGTAGAACCGCTACTCAGAGATGCTATCGAGGAGCTGGATCCTGAAAACACCATCATTCTGATGGAGAAGACCGTCCAGGTACAGTTCACTCTCCCAGTCCTTCTCTAAGATGACCATCTTCCTGACGAACACAGAAGATCTAAACAACCTAGAAGCCCCTTGCAATTTAAGATCTCGAAAGGCAATCCGGCATTCTCGCCTCAACTTGATCTTCTGGATTATGGCCCTGGGACTGGGTGAAAGATGTTCAACTTGAGGGAGGGAAATGGGCGTGGAATCAGGTGAAATGGATGGACTCATGGATGGATGAGGGGGCATGGCCTGTTTACAAGCTCTAGAGTTGTCTACTAAAGCTCAATCGAATCGATGCCCACAATGACGTTTCTTGCACAAGTTCCCGGAAGTGATTCCTGTAATGCCATCCTGGTCGAGGAAAAGAGACGCCAGTAGAGTACAATAAACTCTTTAGCTTATCCTCCCTTAAATAAAGTATAATGAGGATAGGCAAAGAAACTCTATAATATTTCCTTCATGCTTGATTATTTTATATAAATTTAATTCTCATTCTTGAGGGGAGTTATGTAACCCTCTTGAATGTTTTGGCGTCTCGTCTGAGTGAACGTCAAGCTTGGCTTCAATGGATCTCGTCAAATGTCGCCAACAATTATCTCTTTGCAACATTTTTTGGGAAGAAATTGACATAGACTTGGAAGATAATGGATACATTTCTAATTTATTTCAATCAGATTAATTGCGTGCTCTTGTTTTATAAGAATCCAAGACTGGAGGTGAAGTCGTTCAAATCGCGGCCAAATTCCGCGCCAAGAAATGCTTATCTTATCAGCCAGGAAATTCCCAAAATTTCTTCCTGCAAAAGGTTCCCCCACTGAGCGGCTGCTGCATCAAGACAACAGCAACGACCAAATCATTGCGCCCGACTTCACCATGGTCAAACGCAAGGTCGCTGCCCTCGAGAAGCTCGACGCTGACTTGTATGTCGAAGAAGTATCTTCTCCGCAGTTTCTTGGCTAACAAATCGCAGCGCGAGTCTGCAGCAGAAGATCCGTCGCGATCCCAAGTCGGTCACCAAGTTCCCGTGAGAAGGTCATTGTCGCTGACTCGAGATACCAGATCGTACAAGGAGGAGTTTCTGAAGCAATGGGAACAGTATGAGGCGCAGCGCGAGATCTTTCTCGTGTCCCCCGCGACCGCAACCGCCGACTCGGTCGAGTCCTTTCACAACATTATCGACCTGATCGCCCACGTCGCCGATTGTTACAAGGAAGAGACGGCGACTTTCGCCGACGATCTCAAGGCCATTCTAACTCAGCATCATGTCATTCTGCACCCTGAGCTGCGGGAAAAGATCGTGGGAAGCTTGGTGCTTCTCCGACGGAAAGAGGTTATCGACTCGACCAGCGTCCTCACCACGCTCTTCCCGATTCTCGTGTCGTCGCCGAGCAAGACCCTGCGCGAGGTGTTGTTCCAAAAGATTCTGAGCGATCTGCGAAACTCCAACACCAAGTCCATCAACCACCCTCTTAACCGTACCATCCAGACCGTCCTCTACAATCTCGTCACCGCCGACCGATCCTCCCCCGAGCCATTTGGGCCATCAAGATCACCCGTGAGATGTGGAAGCGGCAATTCTGGACTGATTCAAAGCCCGTCGATGTTATGAAGGAAGCGTGCTTGTCCGACAATGAGAAGGTCGTAGTTGGTGCGACGCGCTTCTTCCTCGGCGGAGACAAGGAGCGAGAAGAGCTTGAGGACGAGAGCAGTGACGAAGATATCGACCTCAGCCAGGTCAGGCATCAAATAGGAATCAACAAGAAGACCAAGAAGGCGAAAAAGGCTTACGAAAGGGCTGTTGACAAGGTGAAGCGTGCTGAGCGCAAGAAGGACAAGCCTCATCCGCTCAACTTCTCTGCTCTTCACCTCCTCCACGACCCCCAGGCCTTTGCCGAGCAGCTCTTCTCGAAACACCTACAAAACACCAAGGCAAAGCTGTCCCTGGATACGAAGCTATTAGTCACTCAGCTGGTGACACGACTCGTTGGTCTGCACAAGCTCACGATTGTGTCGCTCTACTCCTGGTTCATCAAGTTCCTTACTCCCCGACAACAGTCTGTCACATCCCTCCTGGCCTCCTTGGCTCAAGCAGTGCACAACCTGGTGCCTCCCGATGTCCTGGAGCCGCTTATTCAGAAGATTGCGAACGAGTTCGTCTCGGAAGCCTCTGCCGCAGAGGTCGCAGCCGCTGGTCTCAACTCGATTCGCGAAATCTGTGCTCGACAACCCCTGGCCATGACTGAAACCCTACTACAAGATTTGGTTCAGTACCGCAAGAGCAAGGACAAGGGTGTCATGATGGCTGCCAAGGGTCTTCTTTCGCTTTACCGAGAAGTCGGTGCTGAGCTTCTGAAGAAGCGAGATCGTGGCAAGGACGCTACCATCAACCTCAAGGCTGGCATCCAGGCCCAGCGCAAGTATGGTGAGGAAGATGCTGGTGGTATCGAGGGCCTGGAGCTCCTGGTGAAGTGGAAGGAGGAGGAAAAGATCCGCAAGCGAGTCGCCAAGGGTCTTCCTGAGAAGGCTGGAAGCGACGAGGACGAAGAGGACGACGGCTTCAAGTCTGATGAGTGGGAGGTTGACTCGGATGACAGCAGCGACTCGGGTGGCTGGATTGATGTTCATCACTCTTCGGATGAGGAGGAGGATGAGCCTGCATCGAAGAAGCAAAAGACAGGTGATGATGATTCGGACGATGAGGACGATGACGAAGATAAGAAAGAGAAGGAGGCTGAGATTGAGCGCATCTCTAAGCTCGCGACAACAACCATCCTCACACCCGCCGATCTGGCCAAGCTTCAGGAGCTTCGAACATCCGCCGCCCTTGACAAGGCATTGGGCAACCGAAAGAAGCGCCAGGAGATGGAGCAGCGACATCGTGATGACGGTCTGACGGCCGAGCAGATCGAGGCACCCGCCCGTCTGCGCAAGATGACCAAGGAGGAGCGCGTTGCTCTCGCCAAGGAAGGCAAGCCAGACCGCGACGAGCACAAGAGCACACAGGCGATCCGCAAGTCCAAGCTGCAGGCCTCGGGCAAGAGTACAAGCAACAGGGAGAAGGAACGCAAGAAGAACATCTTTATGACCATGGGTAAGGCCAAGAGCAAGCACAAGAGGAGTCTGGTGGAGACGAGAAAGGTGCTCAGGGGGCACGTGGAGAGGAGTACCAGGGGAGGTCGCAGGAGGAACGGAACATAAAAAGGGGGTTCGGATTGGTAGACATAGAGGCAGGTATGAAGCGCTTGTTTCAAAGATGATATCAACTGCTTGTTTCTTTTTCTCTGCATTCGATCTCGGTCTTGTTGATTCAGTCGAGTTCTATTGAAGTTGGGGATCCTGGGTTCTGTGATGATGATGGTATGTGGAATAGGGAGGTTCTTATTGTACAAGGAAAGTAATTTAAGAAGCAATGGCATCCCTTCCTAGCGCAGCCATATTTGATCAGATTTTCCCAGACCTAAAAAGCCAAATGAACTGAGTTGGAGATGTCAGAAACTACACAACTTACACAATACACATACACATACACATACACATAAGCTCGCTTCCCAGTCTCCTTGCAGTCACACCACACACCCCGAACAATAGAATCGCTTTACTATTTCTTTGCACGATCGATGTTGAACCTGCACCGATCAGCACCCTCGGCGATAGTGCTTGGCCTAGTAAACTTGACGCCATGTCGACCAGGATCAATGGGATCGTACCAGCTCCTATCAAAGGAGCAGAAACTCGGGCCAATCTCTCGCGCGTCAAGACGCTGCAGAGTATCCATATACCAGCATTGATGTACTTCCAAGCTGTAAGAATCTGGCTCGTCTCGAGCTCGTCGAAGCCTGAAATCAGGTTCCTGGTAGAAGTTCTGTTCCTTGTCCTTGGACTCTTGCACGAGGCTTTTAAATGCGTCGGGTGAAGAGTCGAGCTGCTCGCGAACTATTTGCGATGACCAGGCCAAGGTTCGTTGGAGCGATTCTTCCAGGAGACGACGGATTTGGTGCAAAGAAGTGCCACTGGCTTTGAGGACGCGGTATGGCGCTACCATGTATGCCATGAACTCGTAGTTGATGGTGCGAGACATTGAGCCTCCAGGGTCGCCAACCTCTTTCATAATGTTGATAGCTTCGGTTTCGATCTCTTGCAGTTGATTTGGTGATAGCTGTGTTTCATTGGTGTCTTGATAAACCTGACCAAGCGCTTGTAGGAAGCTTTCACCGAAGGAGAATTTTTTGCTATATTGATCGTCTTGGCAAGGCTCCTTCGGCTCAACTGTCACGGAGGTCTTCTGTTGCGACCTGCCATCTTTGGACGTTGTTGAGAGACGGGCATGCTGACATGCATTGTGTTGCAGATCCTGGACAAGGGATGCTCTCCTCAAGCTACGAGGAAGCAAACTCCTCTGCAATAATGAAAAGGTGAGAGGTATACTGATCCGATTCATCGGAGGGCCACGGTGAAGCGAAGGTTCATCGACCAGTGGATTTTACTATGATGTTCAGATTCATTGAAGTGACATTAACCTATCACTAACCTCCGATTTATCACGGTCATATCGGCTGTACTTTGTTGCGATTAACGCCTTGGCATAATATCTTTGCGCCGCATTGTGTACTTATGTTTTTCACTTGCCATCTCAATGATGGATACCGCGCTTTAAAAAGACCACCTATCTCACCCTGTCACAGAGGTGAAATAAAATATAATAAAAACTTTGAAAGGGGACAAATGGCAAATTCAATTTAACTATAGATCAAAGGGTCACGTCTCGAGGAATCTAGATGAATTCTCATGGATCGAACTGGTCACACGCCGGATTGAATCAAACACTGCTCAGAGCTTCATAGAATGATTTTAAATGGACCTATGCACCTGGGTTAGACACTGTCCAAGCACCATGCTTGGGCTTCTGCGGCAGGTCCCTGCCCATGCTATCTTTTGTCCTTGGTAGTTCATCTCTGTCCCTGCTTGAACGCGCCCAACAGCAAACCCTCCCCACGCATTCATTCGCCCCTTTCACGTTCTCGCTCGAGGAGATGAAGAATCTTGTCGAGTGACTCGATCAGTTTCAAGTCATGTTGTCCGATGGTGCGGTTGCGCCCTGCCATCAAGGCAACGTGCAAGGCCCCGAGTTGTTGACGAAGGGTCCACAGGAAGTCAGAATCTTTTTGACTTTCTCAAGGACTACTTCAGCATAAAAGTCGGATGCTATGGCCATTTTGAGGCAGCAGTCGAGAAAGAAGCAGAGGGCAACCCGGGGAAGAGTATCTCCTAGCTTGCTGGCGCCTTCAGTTTCGTTTTCGGCTGGAGAGTGCAGGGCTGCGTGGACGGCCTGGACAAGAGCGGGATCAAGATCTCGCAGACCTGAATTCACTTTCTAGCAATCAATTCAGTACATAGAAGTCGCAATACTGCTCCATACGAAACATACCTGGACCTCCTGGATCAGAGTCTCCGATTCTTCCTTGGTGAGCTGATGCTCGAAGTCGAAAAACGCCTTCACGCCCTTGGTGGAAGTCTGGGGGCCGTACTTGGCTCCCGGACGGACATTGTCTATCTCACGGATCATGGCCCCCGCATACTTATCATTGCCAGTCGCTTCAAACAAGGACCATAAAAGAGCAAGATCGGCTGCTAGGGATTCCTTGTAGGTAGCAGCGAGCAGGTAGGAAGCAACAATCTTCATAACATCGTCAGGGACCAAGACAGCCTTCGCCCGCTGGGTGTGTGCGTCCCGATCGTTGGGGGCTGCAGGCGAGCTGCTCTCCATGCTGGCGGTCTTTGATGTCGTCGCGTAGGTAGAGAAATAGACAATGTCGGATTAAGGGAGGTGGCGAATGGGACCGAATTGCTCAAGATTTGTTCGTGCGCTGGGCGGGGAAACGAGGGCGGATGGCAACGTCGGGAAGCGGCGAGTGTTTGGATGGGCGTCTTAAGATGCACTGTTGAGAGGCTTCGCTCTTGCGTCGTCTCACGGTTCCTCAAACGCTCGAGGGCCTGGTGAAAGGCGCAAACAGAGGGGGTTGGGGGGATCCGAGCCATCGAGGGCGAATCTCGGTTGAGAGGAGACTATAGGACGACCAGGAGATAGTCCTTGGCTGCCTCTATGGCTTCGTCCTTGGAGAGGTCTTGACGTTTCTGTGGGCGGCGACGTCGGTGGACAGGCGCCCTGGGAGCTGCCAAAAGGTGCGTGAGGCTGCCCTTGAGGTCCTGGAGTTCGGCATTCGGCCACCCCTCCTCCTCTTTGGTCGACATGCTTGGGATGTTGGAGATTGGCAATACCCGGATTGGCAACGTATTGCGGTGCTGGTGTTTGTTTAGGTCCTCCCTCCCGCTTAGATACGCGGGACAAAGAGCGAGCCAAAAGGGTGCTTTGGTGAGAGCCGTAGCGAAACTGATGGCTGGCGGCACTGAATCACAGCATCAAACACACGCACCCACGTGATGATGACTCCAGAACATTCCCATGCTCCTTTTCACGATCCCCCTCACCTTCTCACCTCACGCATCCCGCCTCTCGCCCTTTGATAACATGACGAACCTTTGAGGCGTCTCCCCTTTTCTTCTCATACATTCCATCTCTAGGCCTTTGATTAGATCTAAGGGCTTTCACACTCGTCTCGCCTAAGGGCGGATCTCTTTTTCTTGTCCTAGAGGGGAAGAGGAGTCTTGCTACTCTTTGAGGCTTTCATCCGTGAGCTAGACCCTCAAACCCCTTTCCTGTCTCGCTTGAAGGAAGGTAAGGACAAGCTCTATCATGGTCAATGGGGAGTACATTGTTAACATACCTTCGCAGGTGGTGTTTTGTTAGAAAAAGCCAATCCTTCTGAGGCCAAGTCCTCTGAATCGACCAGCAAGCCTGCTCAAGCCCATTCGAACAAGGAAGTCGGTCACACGTTCGATAGCATGCTCATTGACGACGAGGACGACGAGGAAATAGGCGGCCCAGATGATGATGAAGACCAGGTTAGTCACGGCTCACAGAACTCATCGTCCGGATGATGGGGCTCGGGGCATTTGGCTTCGATCGAGAGAGCAGACTGGGGCATATAGGTACAACAAGTTGGACTGTTTGATAGAGCAGTCGATGAGCTGAGGTTTACCTGGGCAACCCAGACCCATATAGTGATAAAAATGGGACATGTCTCGAACAGCCGCGAAAGCGTCAAGGTCCATACGGGGTTGATATGCTTTTGTTTCCTTCGATTTAGTTGATGCAAGGTGCCATCGTGATGCTTATAAATGAATCATGACGCGTTAAACAATCCTCAGACAACTTCTATGTCTCAAGTATCAAGCTATCACCAACCTCCGATATATCACGGTAATATCGGCTGTACTTTGTTGCGATCAACGCCTTAGCACAATATCTCTTTGCACCACAACGTATCCCCCTCACGTGTTTCACTTACCATCTCAATGACAGACACCGCGCTTCATGAAGCCTATCCCGGAGACAGAAGTAAAATGCCAACAACAATTAGTAGAGAGCCTATGACGTCTTTTCCCCCTGGTCGTACGGCGTTAGTACGCGGTTAGGCAAGACTGATGCGAATAATTTATGCCGCGTGCCCGAGTCGACATGGGTTATGCGAGGAACGAGACATGCACAAGGTCTTGTCCCGGGACAAGGAATCCATCCGGTTAGATAAGCACGAATGATGAAGATCTTCTACACGACCAACCGGGTGTCCACCACCAGGAAGGGTAAACAGCCGTATGCAACGTGCCCTAGACTTGGAGGTCTGTATCACGAGACGAGCTTGAGGAAGAGAACCTGCGGGGGATCGTTCTCCCAAGGGTTTGGCGATTCTCATCCCCGCATTCCAGAAAACGGAGAGAAATGGAAACTGCCGAGGACTGTTGATGATCTACATGATACGCACTGCATGCAGCATAGCTTACTCGCATTGAGTTGGGTCTAACAAAGGTCCTGAGTCGTATCCCAGTTTCAAAACAGCATCAGTCAATTCAATAATACCCGACGGTTCGATAATGACCCAAGATATATCCCGACTACACACAATCAACTCTCCAAGCGAGAGCAGGCAGCGCCTCCTTCTCACCCCCAACATGGCGCCACATATTGACGAGGTATCCCCAAATCAAAACCACCCCGCAACCTCTCGATGTCTGTCACTTCCAAGTTTCTACACATCCAACTCGGGCTATCATTGCATCGAGGGAGTCAGCCACATCCTTGAAACTTCAAATAGCCCGTGCCTCTCACCAATCAACCACCCTGACTCGCCCTCCTCACCCCGCAGCAAGCGCTCCGCTCCCCCAGGTTTTTTCTCCAACAGGCTTCTTTCGCGAGTCAAACAAACGATTTCGGGGCATCGGGATGTGGAGTCCTGATACACCCGAGTGACGTTTCTCTTTCCCCATGGGGTGCACCCCGTGGGCCCCCTCCTCACCTTGATGCCACCATCCTCCTCCTTGAGACTGGCCCTTGCGGTTCCGCCTTCGAGTATCACCAACATGGGCCGGCCAAATTGACCGAAAGATTGCCCGAAGTTCGGGTCTGCACCTGCCGAGACACGCGAGGGTCATGCTTGGAACGGCTGCGCTGAGTCGGGGGTTTGATGAAATAACCGCCCCGTCCCGCTTGCCGTTTGCTTGTTTCGCCCGTTGGTTTTACTCCTCAACGTTCGGTGAACCGCTGTGCTGCAAAGTGTACCGGTCACGAGTTTCACCATGGGCTTCAAAAAGTTCATCAAGGACCGTTCACTCAAGGTCTCTGATGATCGAGTGACCAAGGCCGCCGAGCTCTCCCTACGAGAATCCATCTGGCCCATCTCACTCGTAACTACCCTCTTCTTCCTGTGGGGTTTCAGTTATGGTCTCCTCGACACTCTCAACAAGCACTTCCAAGTGACTCTGGACATCAACCGTGCCCGTTCAGCTGGACTGCAAGCAGCATACTTTGGGTAGGCAGATTATTATTGGGGGAATGATTCTCATGACTGACTTGATCAGGGCTTACCCGCTGGCATCGCTGGGCCATGCGGCGTGGATTCTCCGACACTACTCGTACAAGGCTGTCTTCATCTGGGGACTGTGCTTGTATGCTGTTGGCGCCTTGATTGCTATTCCTTGTATCAAGGCAAAGTCGTTTGGCGGCTTTTGCGCATCAATCTTTATCATCGGAAACGGCCTCGGCTCCCTCGAGACGGCTGCCAACCCTTTCATCACTGGTGAGTTCATCATGATCCTCTTCTCATACTCATCTGACATCTGAAGTCTGCGGCCCACCTCGATACTCCGAAATCCGCATCAACATCTCCCAGGCCTTCAATGGAATTGGTACCGTCATTGCCCCTGTGCTTGGCTCATATGTTTTCTTCAACAACCTGGACGATGAAAAGGCGTTGGCCAACGTGCAATGGGTCTACATATCTATCGCCGCATTCGTGCTCATCCTAGCTGTCTGCTTCCTTCTGTCCAAGATTCCTGAGATCACTGATGCGGGTATGTCAATATCGAATTACAGTTTGTGAAATCAACTAACGCCCGTCAGACATGGCGTTCCAGGCTCAGGAGACAAACTCCGAGGCAGACTCGAAGCCTTTCATCAAACAGTACAAGCTGTTTCACGCGTCATTTGCCCAGTTCTGCTACACTGGCGCTCAAGTCGCCATCGCTAGCTTCTTCATCAACTACGCCGTCGAAACCCGTCCCGGCACGACCGATTCGGATGGTGCCAAGTTCTTTGCTGGTGCCCAGGCAGGCTTCGCAGTTGGTCGATTCTTTGGCAGCTTCCTCATGAAGTACTACAAACCAAGAATGATCTTCTTTGTGTTTCTGACCATGTGTATCGTCTTCATTGGTCCTCCCATCGTTCATCACCAGGACGCAGGTGTCGCCTTCTTATATGTCGTCCTATTCTTCGAGTCCATCTGCTTCCCCACCATTGTTGCTCTTGGCATGAGGGGTCTTGGACGACACACCAAACGAGGAAGTGGCTTCATCGTTGCTGGTGTTGTCGGCGGTGCCTGCGTTCCCCCATTGACGGGAGCAGTTGCAGACAAGCATGGAATTGGCATCTGCCTGGTTGTCCCCATGATGTTCTTCGTGGCGGCTTGGTCCTATCCCATCTGCGTCAACTTTGTCCCCAATTACAAAAAGGTTGTCGACTCATTCTACGAAGTTGACATCGGTCTTCACGGTCGAACACTGGATGAAGAGAAGATTCAGGGTGGTGTGGAGGAGAAGGAGACAGCCACAACCATTGCCTGAGGGGTGTATCATGTCACGTATCACGTTCAGAACACGATGGGAACAAAAAGAATGGATTGCAAAAGGTTATAGACGCGTCTCCGCGTTCTCAATGCGTAATCTGGGAATCGAACCCAGGGCTCCCCGACGCTGCTCGAATGGCAACGGAGAATTTTACCACTAAACCAATTACGCTAGAGATGCTCTGCTGCGAGAGCAATGCGTGATCTGGGAATCGAACCCAGGGCTCCCCGACGTTACACGAATGGCAACGGAGAATTTTACCACTAAACCAATCACGCGCTGTGGTTGTTTGTTGAAACGTCGGCTTCGAAATGGGGTCTATGGTGATGGGGAAAACTTGGTGGAGTTTGGAAGAGTTTTTGGTGTTTAGCGCGATGCGGTTGTCGGCAGAGCACGTGCCTAGGCGGCCGCTAAATAAGCGAGCCAATCGCTGACGTGTAAACTGTCCGAGCGGGGCTTGTACGGAGAGCTGATAAGAAAAGTGCGCAAGTACTCCGTACCGTACAGTGTCAACTGAAGTGGGAGACATTTGCTGGAATTGTGCCTACTTGAGTAACACTCTTGGATAAAACAGCGAAGCCTGTACTCTTGGAGGGTTCGGTCGATGGATTGTTTCTTAATGTCACTCGTACACTCACTCAGATATTCTGCATGTGTGAATTATGTGACAAACGACAACATAACCTGTGTTCGTTTCTGCCTCTTCTTTCAGATCATGAAAGATGATCTTCTCTTACACTAAGGTTCTTTCTATCTTCCACGCTTAAGCTGCAATAAATATAACCCTACCATAAATAACAACGACCCTTCTATTATCTGTATTGAGATAATTTAATAATAATTGTACAGATTTCCCAATGCTGCTTTGCGAATTGTGGTCGTCGCTTCTCCTACCCTATAGAACAGAGAATCCATCACCAGCTTTGTGAGCGACACCACACAGTCATAATATATTGATGGAATTCTGAAAAATTTAACACCTAAGGTAGGTAATCTCACTCTGAGGAGTTGCTTGATTAGGCTGAAAAACGGTGCTATGAGACATTCGACATGCACCGGAGGAGTGTCTGCCACTCAGGGGTCACACCGGCCTGTGTAATGACTTGCGTGTTTTGCATACCGAGACTCGAGATGGCTTCCCTGCTCCATGGCCACGTTCCTAGAACTGACTCTATTACTGGTCAAGCCTCTCGTCTCCTGCACCGAGAGATCCGCATCCGCAGGGGTCGTTTTCTGCCTAGGCAAGCACTACAAAGACCCTGTCATGGCCGCATCCTAAGACGCAGGAACGGACCTGGCTTTCTTGGCAGATGAATCGCCAAGATCTCAAGACACTAGGGACAGGAGTCACCGACTTGAAGAACTAGGATACACTCCAAGACGAGTAGGAGAGCACGTGGGCCTGCGCTGTGTGCGGCATAGATGTCTACGAGGCAGGTCAACCGCTTGGCTGTTGCTAGACTGACACGTAAAATAGGGCGAATTAAATAGGATAAAGCCAACTGTAACTGTGCGGAGACGGCTTGCCTGTTCGACGAGTGACAACATGGCGTCCTGCAACATGGGCTGCACCCGAAAGCCTTCATACAAAGGGCAACGATATGAATCTGAATCACCGACTGAGCGTCCATTTTATTCCTTCGAGAGGCTTACGATCCTATTCTGCGTTAGACTCGATCATTCCCGACGATCGGTAGCTCGATGGCAAAGGGTTGAGGATATTGTCGATGAAACTGGACGATTGTGAAGACAAAGGTTCTCGACGTCGATCGATATATAGCTGTCGATGGAGCAAGCCATCGAACTCCGTCGAAGAAGACTCGCTTGTTACAATAGCCACCTTTTTAGGCCGCCAATCTTAGAGTTCCGATGGACAGCGAACTTGGTCATAAACCCTCTCGGATTAGCCATGTTCGATGGCCCTGGCCCATTTTCGACACCATTTTCAACATGTACAGAACACAGCAACTGGTAGGAGGAAGCTTGGGGCGATCAAATGAGCCCGGAGCAGCTCAATGTAGCTCGACGCAGACTAACGTATCTCAACGGCATGTCGTTCAGGAGCAGAGTTACCTCAACCTCGAGCAAGCCTTGGGTTAGTGGCAACTTGATACCGATGGAAATTTCTGGTGAAATGCTTCTTCATTCGAGAAGTCGCCATTGATAAGTCGCTATGGCTTCGAGGGCCCTGAAGATGAAATGGCATTCTGGTGGCTTTCACTCCGGAGGTGAAAACGGGCTTCCTCTCAAGGGCTCTGCGCACCTCTTCTCTGCCAGCTTATTAAAGTTCCGATATGCACACTCTTAGCTATTATGTGTCTCGATGGGTTGTCGGTCGGGAATGGAATTCGAGGGGCGCGAGTTGGATGGGATATCCATATGTTCGAGGTACGGTTACTGATTCAGTTGCTGACAGGACCACAGAGGTTTGAACGCCACCCCCGAGTCTCGACTCAAGGGTTCGAACCGTGTTTTCGTGTGAAGCAAGGCTTCTGAGTGTCTGGGAGTGTGTCTTGCCGTCAGGAGAAGGCGTCGACTCGTCTTGGTCTCGAATCAAACCAAGAGACCGAAGGATCCAAAGACACTCATTTGGACTCTAGACCGAAGGCAAACAATCAAGTCTTCTGGGCGCCAAGAGACCAACACTGGACGTTCCGGAGAATCATCTCGAGCTGGCACTTCGATATCCAGCACGTGGGAGTGGCGAGGAGTCGCAAGTTGCTTGGAAGAACAGGCATCGTTCGAGACGGCTGAAATGATCAAAACAGGACATGCCCGACAACCCGACAGAGGCAAAGGACTATTGAACCCGCTCCAAGGCAGCCTTGCAACTTATGGTTCTCCATCCTTGACTTTCTATGAGCGAGCCTCAGCCAATGACAGGCGCACGTGGGCTTTGATAGCTTCAACACTCGCCTCCTGCACCCCAAGCCCTAGAACAAAGACCCTCTGCTTCTTCCTGCTCATTCCCGGACGACAGCGGGGATCCCGCTCGCTAAACCTGCGCGTAATAAACGGGCTGAAGGACCACAGCGTTGGGGGGTGATCATGCGAGCCATTTCCCAGTTGAGATGCTATCTCGGGAAGCGGCTCACCGAACGCGGGCGGGCCCTTTCCGCCCGCCTACCCACGCTCCCCGGTGAGCGCTTTCGTTGTAGTTCTGGATAGTGAGCTGACCTCTTTGCTGGTCTCCTATACGAAAATGCCGCGAGGGAAGTCAAGGCGAGGCCAGTTTCCTCAGGAGCTTGTTGATCGACGAGCTGACGAAACAAGTGTTTGACACCTTAAAGCATCATCCTTGGAAAATGGACATTCACGGTGTAACCTCGATTGCGCGTCTTTTTAACTCTATTCCAATGCAGTTTCGAGAAGGTGTCACTAAAAAAAGGATCATCAACCTTAAGGAACACTCTTCTTCCGACATCTCGAAACGCGGCCGTGTCGATCACCACGTAAACAGCTTGCGCGCCCCCCACAAAGCTTTTGCCGCGTCTCGACTGTCTTGGGTCAACGTCTCATGTCTTCATTGATCGGCAGATGTATCAAACAGAGAGAATTGCGTTTTTCGCATAAAAGATAATCGACGAGAACATGGATGTTCTGGACAAAAGGGGGTGTGTGATATCAGAGGTGTGTGTCGTGATTAGAACGCTATGCTACTTTTGGATACCGACAAGTCGGCCGAGGAAGAGATGATGCAACGAGAAAACAGGGCAAACGAGTGTGCTCCGCGATGGTGGAGAAAGCTTCAGCTGGGGGAAGAGATGCGGGCGGTGGGTTGCATTCGAGGTGCCTCTGACAATGTTTGTTGCGACGACATGTCGCAGGCAGGACGTAGCAGTTGAACCATTCTCAAACCTTTTTTCCGTCGAGCCGTTCTATTTCGAGATCTAAAGTTTCTCATCACCGCTTGTTTTGCGGTTCTAGCGGTTTCGGCAGATGGGAAGGATAAACGCCTAGACTTCCTACACGGTAAGGTGCCATGAATCGCCTTGATGGAGCTCCAGCGGGGAGAAAAAGCACGGGGAGCTGATGGAAGCGTAGCAGTTGTCGTTGCCGCAACGTGCTCGAGACGCGCAATCTGGGTGGTTGAGCCCGTCTCAGAGACCCGTAGGTATCTTCGTTTCCTAGTAGGATGCGACCGTATCATGGCGGCACTCAGTTTTAACGTGACTCTGTTAGTGGAATGACGGCAGTGAGTGCAAGAGTACGAGGAATGGGGCCTCGACCCCACGCGCATTTTGAGCCCCCTCAAGGCCCCAGTAGCCAATCTTTCATCAATCTTCTACACGTGGGAGAGGTTCTCATCTCTCATTGGTCAAAAGTGGCGATCCGCATTGTTGGAAAGAAGGTATGGTCCGTGCACTCTATCCGCAAGCCACCCTGATCTAGTCCCAAAAGAAGACAAGCGTCTTGGCTTTATCCGTGATAGAGTTGGTCTCTTCTCACATTTTCTCCACCACCAACAAAGATTCTTCGGTCTTTGTCCATGGTTGCAGAGCCGTTCCCCTGCTACTTCTCCATCAGGGTACCGAGATCTATTGCATGGTGCAGTCCCCATTGGCTCGCTTTCTATCCGACTGGCGTTTCGTCTAAGGTCTCTTGGCCGAAAGAGGGCACGAGTCGCGTGCTTCTCCTCTTGCTCCAGATCTCTTTGATGCTCCCCTTGACTCTCCCGGTCGGGAAATCGTGCGCGTGCCCACGGCCAAGCAAAGGTGGAGATCTGCTGTCTGGCCGATGAGGTTGCGCAGAGCTCCCACGAGGGCTCGGCGAGAGGCTCTAGCATCTCTTGCTCTCGTTTTTTTCACCGATACCAAGGAACAGACCACCGACAATACCCGCAATTAATAGACTTATCCATTTCACCAGTGTTTAAATCTTGGCCATGGTCTTACGAGCAGTGGATCACAAGTAAAAAAAAAACCCATCTTCTCAAGGCTTTCGGAAGAGGGGAGGGAGAGGCAAAGCTTACGTTCCCGCTGCTAACCAGCCATCAACATCAAACCATGTCCAAGTGGCGTACCGGCTTCCTC
This sequence comes from Fusarium solani, assembly GCF_023522795.1. Lineage (NCBI taxonomy): Eukaryota > Fungi > Ascomycota > Sordariomycetes > Hypocreales > Nectriaceae > Fusarium > Fusarium solani. The sequence goes on from NW_027072157.1 coordinate 645,364, forward strand.
TTGCACACGCAGGCGGACCCCGGTCGTTGGGACCGCCATCTGCATCACTGCTGCATCTCCCGGTGACGGATTGGGAGTTGTGTCGCGTGCTTCTCTTGCGGTGTTTTCTTCCTCTCCTTCAATTTATTCGTGACTTTTGATACAGATGCCAAAGGTTGGGTTGTTTGTGGAATTATGCATGGAAACAAGGTTAATGCGTGGGCTCACATGTTCACGCTCTACTGCTAAGCTTAATTCCACCCAAGGTCCGTTCATAGACGGAAAGACGCCAGAGCGTTTCCATCAACTTTTTCGGTGTAATATTTAGAAAATGGAATTGGTGAAGAGATCCACCAAATACCAAGAGATATGGTGCGGAAAAAAAGAAGAGAGATGGGCTTGGCTGGGTGGTCAGCATCGGTTGGATCATCATTCTACGCCCCCCAGATGCCTCCTCGACCGAGGCGTCTGTTTTGGGGAATTGCTCACGACTGGACTGTCGTTCCCACTCTTGGCGTTTTGAGGATCCACGATGAAAAAATGCCAAGAAGCTAGGGTTCTGTCTGTCTATCGAAGGCGTCGCCTCGCCTCCGGTCTCGAGAATCGTCTTGGAGAGATGGATGGGGCGTGTGGGCAGATGCTACTCTCTGAACCCACGCTTCTCTCGCTTCCGAGAATACTCTCGAGGTTTTTCGCCTTGGCTTCCCACTTTACACATATAGTATATATTCTCCTCCTCTTCCTCCCTCAATCTTGTCTATCCAGGTCACTCACTCACCCACTTTCATCCTCATCCTCCTCTCTTCTCTTTTCTGCCTTTGGCAAAGTAGAGATACCACCCACGGTTTAAACCGCCTGGTGGCTTCTATCAAGCTCCTCCCTCCTCTTTACCTCCCATCTTCACTCTCAGAACACCGCAGCCATGGCCGTGTTCGCTCAGTACGACTACCTCTTCGCGGTGGGCACAATCTTTGCCTTCCTCGACGCCTGGAACATCGGTGCCAATGATGTGGCCAACTCATGGGCCTCGTCGGTTTCCTCCCGTTCCATCAGCTACTTCCAGGCCATGATTGGCGCCAGTATCATGGAGTTCAGCGGCGCCCTCGGCGTTGGTGGCCGAGTTGCTGATACTATCCGAACAAAGGTCGTCGACGTCGAGGCCTTTGATGAGAGCCCTGCTCTTCTCATGCTGGGCATGGTTTGTGCCGTCATTGCCTCTGCCAGCTACCTCACCTTTGCTACCCGCTTTGGTTTCCCCGTTTCTACTACCCACTCTATCCTTGGCGGTGTCCTGGGCATGGGTGTCGGTGCCCTTGGCGGCTCCGGTATCACCTGGGTTGGCTACAAGGAGAACGGTTCTGTAGATATCCAGCAGGGTGTTGTTCAGGTTAGTAAAACACCCCAAGACGTACAATCCTGCAGTGTCGCTAATGCAACCTCTATAGGTCTTCCTCGCCTGGATCATCGCTCCAGTGCTCTCCGGTATCTTTGGCTCCCTCATCTTCCTCTTCACCAAGTACGGCGTCCTCCTCCGCAAGAACCCCGCCATGAAGGGTCTCATTCTCGTCCCCTTCTACTTCTGGCTCACTGCCTCTCTGATTGTCATGCTTCTCATCTGGAAGGGTGGCTCCTACAAGGTCAACCTCACCGAGGCTCAGATCCCCGGTGTCATCGTTGCCGCCGGTGCTGGCTGGGGTCTTCTTATGGCCCTCACTCTTGTTCCTTGGCTGTACCGCGTCGTCATCAAGGAGGATTGGCAGCTCAAGCCCTACCACATCCCTCTCGGTCCCCTGCTCCTCCGGCGTGGCCCCGTTCCCCCTCCTCCTGAGAACTTCCAGGGAGTTGTCCGCAACTTCTACGAGGGACATCTCACTCGTGAGGAGCTCGAGGCCCGCCGCGCCCAGCGTGCTTCCGAGGTCAACGGAGACCTTGAGGCCAACCACGACAAGAAGGTTGCCAACGACAACACGTCCGAGGAGGTGGTTCCCGAGGCCAGCTCCCACCCTCCCCACAAGTCTCTCATCGGCCCCAAGCCTGATGCTCCCTGGTATACTGGTGCTTTCATCTGGTGGGCCATCAAGTTTGCCATCCTGCACGGTGTTGATAAGGATATCGTCAGCTCTCAGAGCGAGAAGTCTGTCGTCGCTGGCGATGTCGAGGAGATCCATGCTCGCGCTGCTCACTACGACAACCGCGCCGAGTTCCTCTACACGTTCCTCCAGATCATGACTGCCGCCTCTGCCTCTTTCGTCCACGGTGCCAACGATGTCGCCAACGCTGTCGGTCCTTATGCCTCCATCTACCAGATCTGGCAGTCTGGTGAGGTCCCTGGCAAGAAGGCTCAGGTTCCTCTCTGGATTCTCGCCTTTGGTGGTGCCGGTATTGTCATCGGTCTCTGGACTTATGGCTACAACATCATGCGCAACCTGGGTAACCGCGTCACTCTGATGTCTCCTGCCCGTGGCTTCTCTATGGAGCTTGGCTCAGTCATCACAATCATCCTGGCCACCCGTCTTAGTATGCATTCCCCTGAATCTCTTAACTATACACCCTTGCTAACCACTTCAACAGAGCTGCCCGTCTCTACCACTCAGTGCATTACTGGCGCCATCGTCGGTGTCGGTCTCTGCAACGGCGACTGGCGATCCATTAACTGGCGCATGGTTGGCTGGATCTACATGGGTTGGTTCATCACGGTGCCCACTGCTGGTCTCATCTCGGGTATCCTCATGGCCTTTATCACCAACGCCCCCAACTGGAATTAAGAGGATTTGGAAGCATCTGCTTTGCCTTGATTTTGATCTTTTCGCACAAACATGAGCATACCGGGATGTGGTGGTGTCCCCCGATTGAAGGACAACGAAGCGGTGGCTGGGACATTGCTTGATAGATATTATACCCGATAGACTATAATGACATTCTTTGCAAATATCTGGACTGGTTGATGACTGCTAGAAGTGGTATATGACTGCTAGTTGGGCTAATGTTAATGATGAATCCTCATGTCTGAAGCTTACCTAGAAGCTTTGTAGTGGTGAGTAGAAATGGTCGGTCAAGTCATATGTTCACACACATCTGTTACACATACAAGCCTGGATCAGTTAAGAGGGAAAGGTTATTAAGGATTGACTATCTAAAAAGATGGAATGTACCTAATCCCCCGTCGAATCCGCAGTACGATTGACGCTCTTCCAAAGGAATGGCACCTAGACTGTCCGTCGGGACTTTTACTTTTTTGCGCACCAATATCCAAAGATGGACATTATGCGTATCCAAGCCCGTTCACACACAAGCTTAGTAGTTGTATCGGCCCTTGCTGCAAGAGTGGCAGTCGCCGTTCTTGTCGCAAAGCTCGACAAAGATGCCGATGTAGTAGTCGCCACGGCACTGGTACTTGTCCTTGATGGCAAACGAAAACTCGTTGAGGCCCTTCTCCTCGACAGCCTGGTAAGGATAGCTCTTGTGGTGGCAGATGTTGTGACCGTCATACGAGTCGTGTCCGCCGTCACAGCCGACAAAGACGGCAGCCTTGGTGGCGGTGTACTCGTAGTTGTCCTTGAGATCGAGAGAGACGATGATCTCGTTGTGATGCTCCTTCTTGACGAGCTCGATGTAGTACTTGCCGTACTTGTGGTGCCTGTCGTGCTTGTCGTAGTCGTGACCGCCAATCAGCTTGCCAGAGACGGACGACTTGAGGTCCTCATACTGGTAGCGGAGGTAGTGACCATCGTGCTTGTGGCAAGTGTTGGGATGCGAGTTGTAGGAGAGCTTCCTCAGGGGGTGGGCGTAGCGGCCGTCAATAGCGTAAGCCTTCTTGACCTTGCCCTCGCAGTCGCGCTGGTAGCCGTTGTAGAACTTGACGCTTCGCTTGGGGTGATTATGAGTGTGGTGGGATTGCGACTTGTGGCCGTGGGTTCCATCCAGGTTCTCAACAATCTTGGCAGCAGCCTTCTCGACAGCCTTCTCAACAGTCTTCTCGACCTTGGCATCGCTGTAGACAGAGCTGGAGCTAGGCTCACGCTTGTCGATCTTGACATGCTTGATCTTCTTGTTGCGGTGGCTGGTTCCAGTGGCGACATCATTGAGGTCGACAATGGGATCGGCAGCCTGGGCAGAGGCGGCAGTCAGGGCAGCCTTGACCTTCTTGGGGTCACTGAAGATATCAACGACGGCCTTCCTGATGCTGTTACCGACAGCAGCCTCAGCCTTCTCAACGTACTTGTCAACCCTGGCATCGCTGGGGTCATCAAGCTCATCAACAGCCTTCCTGATGGTCTGACCAACGGCCTCCTCAGCCCTCTGGACATACCTGTCAAGCTTGGGGTCGTTGACGCTGGTGACACCGGCGAGCTCGTTGGCGTTGGCCTTGAGAGCGTTGCGAAGAGTGTTGCGCTTGCTGTGGTGATCATAGTGATGACCGTGATGACCATGCTCGTGATGACCGTGATGCTCGTGGTGACCATAATGATGAGCGTGGTGGTTATGGTGCTTGTGATGATCGTGATGACCGTAGTGACCGTGATGATAACCGTGGTGGCCGTGATGCTCGTGATGCTTACCGTGGTGATCGTGATGACCGTGATGGTGGTTAGCAAGATCAGCGAGGTGAGCATGTTCGATGTGGTGGCCGTGGTGCTTATGGTCATGGTGGTCGTAATGCTTGTTGTGGTGCTTGTTGTGGTGAGCGTGATGGCCGTGATGCTTTTGGTGATCATGGTGGCCATGGTGGTGCTTGTGCTCTCCCCGGAAAAGCTTCAGCAACCTGCTGGCAGCGTTGTCAAGGTCCTCGATCTTGGTGGTGTCGTGGTGGTGGTGGCCGTGGTGCTTATTGTGGTGATGCTTGCCATGGTGCTCGTGGTGCTTGCCGTGTTCATGATGCTTACCGTAATGCTCGTAGTGCTTGCCGTGATGCTCGTGGTGCTTTCCATGATGATCGTGGTGCTTACCGTGATGAGCATGGTGGACGTGGCCGTGATGCTTGTTGTCACCCTTGAAGAGCTTATCTAGGGTCACCTTGCTAGCAGTAGCCTTGATGTTCTCAACACGCTCGTTATACACGACATCGTAGTGGGGCTTCTTGTGGTGATGCGAGACATCAGATCGCTTGTAACCGTGGTGGCCGTGGTGATAGAAGTGATCGCCATGATGATGATGACCAAAGTGGTGGCCGTGATGGCCGTGATGATGGCCGTGGTGATGTCCGTGGTGATGTCCGTGATGATGACCATGGTGGTGGCCGTGATGATGACCGTGGTGGTGACCGTGGTGGTGACCGTGGTGATGATACTCAGAGTGAGTATGGCGGTGCCTGTGATGGTGGTCATGATCATGCTCGTGATGGTGGCCGTGATGATGGCCGTGGCGGTGGTTATGGTGGTTGTGATGCCTGTGATGCTCCTCGTGATGATGGCCGTGGTGGTGTCCATGGCGGTGCCTATGGAGCTCATCGTGGTGATGACCGTGATGATGTCCGTGGCCGTGCCTGTGGTGCTCGTTGTGGTGGTGGCCGTGGTGATGTCCGTGACGATGGCCGTGGAGCTCATTGTGAAGATGGCCGTGACGGTGCCCGTGACCGTGGCGGTGCCCGTGGAGCTCGTGATGGCGATGCCTATGGTGCTCATCGTGGTTATGATGTCCGTGGTGCTTGTGCTTGTGACCATTCTCCAGGCCGCGAGCATGATGGGAGTGACCATGATGATGGCCGTGATGGTGGTCGTGATGACCCAGGTGATGATGACCGTGGTGGTGGCCATGATGATGGCCGTGATGATGCTCATGACCGTGGTTATGTCCGTGAAGGTGGCCGTGGTGATGCTCGTGACCGTGGTGGTGACCATGATGATGGCCATGGTGATGTCCATGGTGATGTCCATGGTGATGACCGTGGTGATGACCGTGGTGGTGGCCGTGGTGGTGGCCGTGACGATGGCCGTGCAGATGGCTGTTGTGATGCTCGTGACCGTGGTGATGACCATGATGATGACCGTGATGATGGCCGTGGTGGTGGCCATGATGATGCCCATCAAAGAAGTGGTTGAGATCTCCAGAGTGGTGCCCATCATCGTGGTGTCCGTGGTGGTGGCCAAAGTGATGTCCGTGATGATGACCATCGTGATGACCAAAATGGTGACCGTGGTGATGGCCAAAGTGGTGGCCATGATGCCCGTGGTGATGTCCATCATGATGTCCGTGATGGTGGCCGTGATGGTGACCATCAAAGAAGTTCTTCAGACCATAGTTATGAGAAAAGCCGGCATCACGCTGGTGAAGGCCTCCATGGTGGTGGTGACCGTGGTGGTAACCCTCGTGGTGATGACCATGCTTGTTATCATGATGATGGCCGTGATGATGTCCATGCTTGTGACCATGGTGGTGTCCATGCTCGTGGCCATGGTGGTGGCCGTGATGATGCTTGTTGTGATGCTCATGACCATGCTTATGGCCGTGATGATGGCCATGGTGATGGCCATGATGATGACCGTGATCGTGACCATGCTTGTGACCGTGGTGATGACCATGATCGTGACCGTGATGGTGGCCGTGATGCTCCTTGTGATAATGACCATGCTTGTGGCCGTGGTGATGGCCGTGATGATGTCCGTGATGATGACCATGGTGGTGGCCGTGGTGCTCCTTATGATCGTGAACATGACCATGGTGATGACCGTGGTGATGACCGTGGCCGTGCTTATGGCCGTGAGAATGGCGGTGGCCATGATCATGATGGTGCTTGTGGTGGTGCTCATGATGATGCTCGGCATGGTGGATCTCCTTGTGCTTGTGGCCGTGATGATGGCCGTGACCATGCTTGTGATCATGATGCTCCTTGTGATGGTGGTGCTCCTCATGATGGTGCTTATGTCCATGGTGCTCCTTGTGATCGTGGCCGTGCTTATGGTCGTGATGCTCCTTGTGGTGATGGTGCTCCTTGTGATCATGGTGCTCCTTGTGATGGTGGCCGTGGTGGTGGCCATGGTGCCTGAAAAGATGGTTAGCATCCACTGCTTGTAAGAGTTGAACCGTCTGCGTACCCATCGTGGTGGCCGTCATGGTACTTATGCTCATAGTGCTTATGCTCGGAGCCCTCATCGCGGCGGCTGGCAGCGTTGATCAGCTCGATCTTGGGATCGTGCTTGTGGCTTGTTGATGTTAGCAGTGAATGACAACAGAAAGCGGGTAGACATACTGCTTGCACTTGGCACAGGTGTAGCTGAGAGCAAAGTACCTTTCGCTGTTGGTGGACTCGCGGTTGTAAAGCTCATATCGCTTATCGCCGTGAACAATCGTAGCCTTGATCTTGATGTAGAATCGCCAGCCACCCTCACCCTTGAGGGGGCACATCTTGTCGTAGGAACCACCATCGGTCAGAGAGAAGTACGGGATATGGCACTTGACCTCCTTGTAGTTGTTCTTGGCCTTGCAGTGGTCGCTGTCCTTGTTGTACTTGGTCGAGTGAGCATGCGGGGGGCGGGCTCGCTCGACGTAGATGCTGACGTCTTCGTACTTGTAGTGATCGATGCCCTCAAAGTTGAAGACTAATCCATCGTCCTGGAAGTCGAAGTAGACCTTGCCCGTCGCCTCGTGAGGGGCGCAGTCGTGTCCGTCAGCACAGAGACCCCAGTGGTCACTGGGTTTGAAATCGTTCTGCGGTAAGACAAAGGTCGCTGGGTCGGGAACCCAATTACCCTTGCCAGCCTTTCCACATCCGTCGAGATACCGGTGGCCTCCCTTGGAGTGATCAGCTTTGAAGTAGGCAAGGGATTCGTGGGCTACGACCCCGAGGCCCTGAAGGGCACAAAAGAGGGACGTTCTCATCTTCATCCTGAGAAGAAGAGAGAGGAACGAATGAATAGTGAACTTGATCTGTTTGGGATGATTGATTCCTAGAGAACACCTTGGCCTTTTTAAACCCAAGAGGTCCAAAATCACAAGGTTACTCGTGAGCATGAAATCGGGACGGCCTTGTGCAAGAGGGGCCTGGCTGTGAGGATTTGCGCCATGGCGGCGATGGTGAGCTTGCGGGCTCGGCCGATGAGGAGTTGTGGAGAGATACTATGCAGTGGCTCAACGAGCTCCTTGAATGATGAGTAGACATGAACTCTAATGTCGAGAAAGGGGGGATATTGAGATGCAGGGAACGAAATGGTGGCGTGCGACAATGAATAGTTGACACGAGTTGGCACGTGAAGTAGAAGAGTAGAGACTGCCAAAAGCCAGTCTTGCATCTGTGAGGAAATGGAACGCGAGAAAATATGGCCTCCAGCGAGGGAAGGGGACAAGACAGAGAAGTGTGAGGTTGTCGATACTCAATTGATGCCATGCTGCCTGTGAAGTCCACATACTGCATGCAAACAATCAGGACAGATAGTTTGATGCAGTCTTCACATGGAGGCTTCCGAGAGAGCACAGCAAAATCGTTGCTTTAGCTGGGGTGCATATTGGTTGACATTTACTCGCATTATGCCCTAAGCCGCGAGGGATTCTGCTTGGGTAGCGACGAACAAGCTTCTCGTAGTTGAATTGAGTTTTGACGAGGATTGATTCCACAAGGGTCTTCCAGGTAATCGGGACAAGCCCGAAGGCATGTGAAGCAGTGGTGGCTGAAGATCAGGGGCAGCGTCTCCAGGTGACGGTAACGCTTGTTGGCCGTCTCGACGAGCAAGTTTTCGACCTTGAGCATATGAATACTTCTGCACGACATCGTGGCGAGGTTTAGATGATCCGATGGCAATAAAGGAGGCTGAAATGGTTGGTTCGGTCTGCCCGAGGACACTCGTCCTCCAAATGCATCGTGATAAATTCGCAATATATTGAACAATCAGCGCGTAAGAGACCAATAAGTGACGATGAGAAGCATAGCAAGGAGCGAAGCCACCTCTGTTCGGTTACGCTCGGTAGAACCCAATTGATGCTCGCGCAGCTCAGGTCAGAGGAAATGGGGTTAGTATCGAGATGACCGACTGGGGGTACGCGGCGCGACGACGGATCAAGGCTTGCATCTTGTGGAGGCTGTTCCTGTGATTTTGCATGTAGGCGAGAGAGATGGCAAAAGCCCGAAGGTTAGATGGCCAAAGGTAATGCAAGTTGTTGAAGCTCGCGATCGGAGGTGGTGTTGATGGAGGTGAGAAGAAGGAGGTGCTGTTGGAGGAAGTGAATGTGGGGTTGGCGCGCCAGAGATGCCTTAGGTAAGGGACATGGGCATCTCCCGTACGCTCACATCCACCAACCTAGGTAGGCCAGATGCCTTGGTCTCAGGAGCCAGAGACAGCTCGCCAGCGGTCTCGGGCCTACGGTCCTCTCCGGCCTCATCTCCAGATCCAGACTCCTCTCCAGACTCCTCTCCAGGCCGCCCAGCCCCGAGCCCGTCCGCAGACACCTGAGCAATCCGGTTGGTAGAGTTTAGGTAAACAAGATGGAGAAAATTGCATCATGAAAAACGAAAGCAATCAAATGGGATTACATGTGAAATCTCGGTCTTTGTATTGGAGGCTTGGCGGGGTTGTGAAGGGCTGGGGTACCTTCTTTGTGTCCTCGGCTTGTTTCATAGACTGAGCAAACTATTGGCAAACTCTCCGCAAACTACGAGGCGAGGGAAACACTAAGCTATTGTTGAACAAATAACAACTTCACTTTTATGCCCCAGAAACAGGGGTTCTTATTGATGTTCGTCTTTGGATATTTTATATTGCTCGTGCTCCTCGCTTTTGTGACAGGAGGAACAGGCAGTCGGGCAGTGCCCGCAGTCGGCAGAGCTGACGCGAGCTCGGCCGTCAGTGTATACAGCTTTTGGTCAAAATCTAGACATCCAGAGTCAACATGCGTCTGACAGCTGTCGGCAGCTGCCAGCACTGATCGTAGTTTGCTTACCTTGATGACTCCGTTCGTGATTCACCCTCGCCATTCCAAAACAATCTTCGCAAGTCACCTCGAACTTCCACTTCAACCTTCCTTTCGCATACGCACACAAAGCTTTTGCAGGCTGTATCGTATCAGATTTCGTGTCCTCATTCACACTCTCTTTGACTTGCTCTATATTAGCACTTGCAGTAGCAGCAGCAGAAAGCGACATGAAGGTGGCAGTCGTCGGCGGTGGTCCTGCTGGCCTGGCGACCCTCCGGTTTCTCGCACATGCCCACGATTACTTTCCCATCCCGCCTATCGAAGTTCGCCTTTTCGAAGGGGAGAAAGATATCGGAGGCACATTTTCCTATCGCGTATACGAAGATGCCGAGGTCAGTTCCCTTGGCGCTGCGAAGTCACTTCATCTCTAACCGTGGTTGCTTTAGCTGGTGTCTTCCAAGTATCTGACAGCCTTTTCAGACTTTCGTCTCCCAGAGGATGCCCCTGACTTCGTCACTCCCGCAATTTATGTCAGATATCTCAAAGCCTACGCCACTGCCTTTGAGCTTTGGCCCATGATCGAGCTGCACACCCAGGTTGATCAAATCCGCCGTGGACCAAACGGGGTCGGTCACATCGTAAGCCTGCATTGCAAGGATACGGGGAAGCTCACTCACTGGGCATGCGATGCCGTTGCCGTGTGCACTGGAATCAACGTCAACCCCGTGATCCCTGAGATCAAGGGAGTTGAACGGGTGCCCTCCGTCCTCCACTCCTCTCAGCTCAAGACCCGAGCTCAGTTTGGTGAGGATGTGTATATTATGGGTGCTGGCGAAACTGGCATGGACCTGGCGTACCTTGCCATCACGTCCAAGGCCAAGTCTGTCACTCTCTGTCACAGGGACGGGTTCTTCTGTGCCCCCAAGGCAAGTTCTCGCCTGACTGTTGTCTTCAAGAACCAGCACTAACAAGAGATGCAGATCATCCCGATCCCCCAAGTCATGGGTCGTTTAAAGGCGGATCCTAATGGTCGCCCGAACAAGCCTGTTGACGCATCCGTGGCCAGCCTCTTCGATACGGCCTATGTCCACCCGAAGCTGCAGAAGAGCCAAGTTCTATGGGCCTACTATGACCGATGGATCAAGAGAATGCACTGGCTCATCTCGGGGACCGAAGAGGGCCCTGACCAGTGGGTCGGTCAGATGAGTGCCTCTCGAAAGTATATAGACTCCAGTAAGTCGACTGAAACCTCTCATGGCGATGTGCTAACAATTTAGTTCTTCTTTGCAAGTCTGATAAGGCACTCCCATACATGAACGTCGGAAAGCGATCTGATTCTTGGGTCAACCGCTTGCGTTCCCGGATCATAAACGTGCCAATCCGCGAGAATGATGGGAAGAAGATTGATGTTGTGACCTGGCCTAAGTGCATCAATGAGGATGGTCTCATGGTATTCGACAAGAAGCTCCCAACGGACTCGGTTCTTCCGGATCATCAACTCAAGCCAGATGTGATGGTATTCGCCACGGGGTACACTCGGGAGTTTCCATTTCTGAGCAGCGATTACCCGTGCGTCGCTCAAACCAATGTCCGAGGCATCTACAAGGACGGAGATGTGACACTGGGGTTCATCGGTTTTGTTCGCCCAGCGATTGGTGAGTAACAAAGTTCCACAGATCAAGCCTTGACTAACATTATACAGGGGCAATTCCTCCATTGGCGGAACTCCAAGCGCAGTTCTGGGTTCTTCGACTGCTTCAAGACCAGTTCCCTAAGGAGGTTCCCCGTCGGATTAGTCCCAATGCTCTCCCTACCTACGACCTGGACTACCAAATTCACCCTCGCGGTGGTTACAGCTTCTACGAGACGAAGCGGGCTGTTGACCACGAGAGCTACGCCTACCAGCTTGCTCTCGACATGGGCGCTGCACCCACTGCCACCCACGTTTTCAAGAAGGGCTGGAAGATTTTCTTCACTTGGGCCATGGGGTCCAACTTCAATACCAAGTTCCGTTTGGTAGGCCCATGGAAGTGGGAGCGAGGCGCTGAAGAGATCATGCGGAACGAGCTCTTCAACGTTGTCAAGCGTTCCGGCGGTTACGTCTGTAAGCGGCTACTCAAATGATGTCTGTTCAAACCCCAGACTAACCTGCGATAGATTTGACAACTTACACTCTCGTACCCATGTTCATATTTGGATCCTTGAGCATGATGTTGTATGCTTGGTTTGGCCTATGCGACCTCGTTTCCGGTTTCGGACGCCGATGCAACAAGAAGCCTTCCGCCGGGACTTCGGGGGAGGGTTCGGCTTGAACAATTCATGCTATCTTCACAAATTTGTTCGATTCAAGCGAATCTATGATGGGATCAGACCGGGTCGGCCTTGATCGAGCGACAGGCTAACCTCCCTGAGGCGATGGAATGACCAGTTGAAAGATGATGCTGGTTTGGCATGGGTGAGGTGTGACAGCCTGGAGGGATCAAAAAGACGATACTGCTGTGTAATTATATGTATAGTGTATATCAATGTACGACCATGTATCATAGAACCCTGGGGTTTATCGCGTGAAGAGTGTTCGTTCCATCTCGAAGTGGGTCCAGGCACCCTGCCTCGGTGAGGGCCGGCGAGTGGGGGCCGTGGCGGGGCTCACCACGGTGAGCTCGGTGAACCTCAAGCCTTAGTTTTTTCCAAAGGCTGGGGATGCCAAACCATTCCTCTCGCCCTCACAAAGTGCAAAATGTCTGATGAGACGGTCCAGCCCAATCAATGGGTCGCCTTGAGGCTTCCCAATGAGACCTTTCGCATCTTGGAAGTTGTGCCCAACACGTAAGCAAACATCCACTCTTGCGCTCTGCGACTGACTGACCTCTTTTGCGACAGAACCATCTCGCTGGGCAAGTATGGCTCATTCCCCTCGAACCTCGTCATCGGTCGACCGTTCCACCTCACGTACGAGGTCCAGGACAAGCGAGAAGGCGAAAACTTTGCGCGCCTGCGTGTCGTCCCCGCTCGGGAGCTCAACGCCGACCACATGGCCGACACCAGCGCGGAAGCAACAGAGGGCGAGGACGTGATCGCCCCCGCCGACGGGGAGGAGCTGACGCTCGTCGACGAGAGTGGCAAGGTCTTGGTGCGATCGAACCGAGAAATCATTGACGACTCGGCGCGGCAGACGCTTACGGCCGAAGAGATTGAGGAGCTCAAGCGCAAGGGTGCTTCGGCGGGCAAGGAGCTGATCGCGAAGCTGCTCCTCTCGCATACTGCCATCGACCAGAAGACGGCGTACTCGCTCGCCAAGTACAAGCTCCTCAAGACGAAAAAGTACATCCGGCGGTTCACAGTCCTCCCCCTGGACGTTCCCATGCTTGCGCAGTGGCTGCTCGAGGACCGCGATCCGTCAAAGATCTTTGAGATGAGACCGGAGATGATGGCGCTGGTGGGATGCTGGGCCGACGTTCACTTCGGTGGTGTGTCTTCTGAGGATGCTACTGGGAATCAGGGTGGGAGATGGTTAGTCGTTGATGACACTGGTGGTCTGCTGGTCGCTTCAATGGCTGAGAGGATGGGTATACTTCACCAAAAGCCCGAGGAGGAGAAGACGGAAGAATTACCGATACATACCAGCGATCCTTCAGCTCCAGATACCGCAGAAGCCAGCACCGATGCGACAGAAGCGCAGCCAGACCAGCCTCAAGCAACATCAGAAGCTACCGAAGCTCCGTCGTCGCCCAAGGTGCATAAGAAGCGACACCCTCGACGAAGCGACTTCGATGTCCCCTATGTAAACACAAATACCCTCACCCTCATCCACGGCCAAACCCAGCCCAACCTCTCTCTCCTCCGGTACTTCAACTACGACGCCACCAACCCCAACCCGACCTACCCTTACCACCCCCTTGCTACCAACCTCATGCCCATCTCCTGGTTACAGCTCCTAGCCCCTGAAGATGACGATGCCTACAACAACCGCCCCCCTGAGGCTACACCCGAGGAGATGTCCTCATGGAAGACGAATCGCCGAGGTAACTACCACCGCAAGCGACGGAGGTGGGCGCGTATCCGCCACGTAGTGGACGCAACACGCGCCGGTGGCTTCTCCGGTCTCGCAGTCGCGAGCACCATGGATCCTATCTCGATCGTCCGTAACGCTGTGCCCCTACTGGCAGGCGGCGCTCCCATCGCCATTTACTCCCCCACAGTAGAGCCCCTAACGCAGCTTGCCGATTGCTTCAGCGTGGCCCGCCGTGCGGCATGGGTATCAACGCCACCACCCGAGATCGAAGGCAAGACAGCCTCTGAGCTCGAGCGCTGGGAGGGCACACCCGAGTTTCCCCTAAACCCGACGTTGCTCCTGGGTGTGACGGTCCAGAGCAGCAGGGCGCGGAGGTGGCAGGTCCTCCCCGGACGCACGCACCCGTTCATGATGGGACGAGGCGGAGCGGACGGGTTCCTGCTTACGGCGTGGAGGGCGGTGCCGGTGGAGGGCAAGATTGAGGCCAGGGGCAAGTTTAAGCGGAGAAAGATGGAGGCGTCTTGATTGGGAAAAGGAGTTTTGCACAAGCAGGATTGCAAGGTACCTTGTTAGGAATAAAATCACAATGAGCATGGCTTCAAACTTGTTGGCCTTTGGGATCAATATTTGTGAATAGACATATTTGTCTCTCCATGAACAGCATTTGCCTGTGTTTGTGCTTGCCAGAAGTCAAGCTGGGCTGGACACAAACATATCTTGAACCCCTATAAATACTCCCATCTCCTCCCATCTTTCCAGCAAGTCCTTGACATCCAAACCCTCTTTCTCCGTTCTATATTCAAGGCATATATATAACGCGTCTCGATTGATCGAGTTCCGAATTGATGCAACCCTCAGCCACTGTTCTGTTGTGTCAGCTCTTGTGATACCATCGCCTTCTTGCAGGTTTAGGGGAGTGGCGTCACACTTCACTGTCTTGGTGAGCTGGTGGTAGCCTCCATGAGGTAAGCATGACTCGTTCTGCTGATGATTGGCCTGGCTTTAAAAAAAGGTAACTGACATCAACCAGGTTGGCTGCTGGTATATAGCACCAAGTCGACAAACGTGTTTGGGAACGGCCCTCCATTGCCGCCAAGAATGGATTGGTGACAGGCCCTCTAGGAAGAGCTGCCTAAGTCCGGACAGATGTTTGGACTAGACTGGCTGATGGATGAGATGAAAGATCATCTTCTTCTGAATGGATTCCCCCGTTCACCCTTCCTATTAGTCCGAAGAATGTAGGACAAACAGCAGACTGGCACAAACGTCCTTCTGTTCCTTGGGGAGTAGATACATCGAACTTATATACACATGACGCCAAGCCAAAGACAACATGGGCATCGACAAAGAAGTGTTTTTCTACAACATCGCAGGAGCCTTTGAATCGGTCTTCCGCGCCGAAGCACTGCCGGCGGTGGCAAAGGAGGGTCCGGCCGAGGACTTTCGCTGCTGGGCCAGACGACATATACGACCGCTTGCCGAGAGGTACTCCGGACCAGGCCCGATCTTGGAGGTATCGATGAGGTCTTGATCAATGATCACCCTCATCAGATTCCAGACTACAGTCTTGGCGGCAAGCTTTGCTCCCAGCCAAGATGGCAGCAGAGTCTCATCTCAGTCCACTATACATGGATCATCCCTTGGGGACTATATATCAGGATGATGTTTCCAAATAGCATAGAACACTGCGACGTCAAGTCAATCCACTTAGGATCCAACACTTGACCAAGCCGATGCCTCCCGCTCGCGTCTTTTGTCTCACCGACCTCGGTCCGTATGGCCCCTATGTGGTCTCGAAGACCAGCGCTCCCAATGACCAAGAGCACTGGACTTAAGCCCTCTTGGACAGAAACATATATATACACAAGCGCTCAATCTTTTCCTTTGTGACCCGGTGGGTACGCCTGGGAGTCGCTCGTGTGAGAGTACCTCAGACTGAGTCGCTTTCGCCGCTCCCGGCCACGAGCTCGCACCTCCGAAGAGCGAAAGCTGTCATCTCGGTCCCTTGCACACACTTCATCACTTAGTGACTATTCACAAAGCACAGAACACTGCTGCTTCAAGTCGCTTCTACTGGGGGTACAACACTCGACGAGGCAACTGCTCTCACTCTTCGTCTTTTCCTCTCGGTCCGCATGGCTCCCATGTGGGCTCGAGGACCAACAATTCGAATGATGAGGAGTATGATGACTTTTTCATTTCTCCACCGGACAATATATATATGCAAGGGTTGCAGACTCCCAATTCATGCAATCCTGGGAGTGTGTCTCGGCGTAACGGTCAACTTTCACTGCTCCCGTTTGCGAGCTGGCACCTTCAGAGAGCAATATGTATCATCTCAGCCCATTGTACGTGGATCATTGATATATACCAACAACGAGGTGGAACACCGCTATTCTTGCACATACATGAGCAAGCCCCCGAGATTCACCCAGACAGGATCATCCAAGCGAGTGTACATGCTTCCCTTCCACCCGACTCGCCTATTTCATTCGGCCCTTCAAGAGTTGAAAAGCACAACATTGCCAACTCACATATCGCTCTTCTTCAAACGAGGGGTAGATATATAGATCCAGCGCCGCCCCTCGACGGACGCGGCAAGAAGGCATTCCAAACTGAGGGAGACGAGGTGTTAGACGGGAGGAAAGAGCAGCCCTCGAAGCCTTGCTGGAAATGTCATCTTCAACATATTGGTGGCGAGAGCGCAAAAGACGCTCAAGATGCCCGATACGACGACCGCTGATTGTATGGGGCGTTTCCTGGGCCGTAGGGGAAAAGCCATGGAGAGCAATCTATCGCGCAAAGGGAGTTCGTTGACGAACCATAGGCAGAATCACCTGGTGACAGATTGCGATACTAGAGCATAGACGACGACCTGGTCGTAGTTTCGTCCTTTTCCTCTTTCGTGTCTATCGAGGAAACGCTCACAACAGACCTAGACACACAGGTGGCCCAAAAAGGATACAACGAGCGGACGGATGTGGATGGATGGATTGCGATCAGGTAGAACGATACTTACACAGAGCAACTAAGATTGAGTCACTGGCTCAGCGGCGTCGGGCCATGTTCGATTAAAGGTGTCTATTGTATCTAGAAACACTTGAGCAGGTTTACCAGACACTTTGTAAGCCAGCTAGCTATATTTACAAGATACTCACCTCTTCTGCACACTTATACATAGGAGAGAAGGGGAGATTGTTGAGGAACGTTCCAAAGCCATTCATAGACATTCAAGTTGTGGCTTATCAAGTTCATCATCGGCTTCACAGTGCAAAGATCTCGAGACAGAAAAGTCAGATGAAGAGTCCAAAAACTCCCAGTCTATGATTGAAGCGTAAAAAAAGGACTATTATACAACCCTTCGGCAGGGTACCACCCGTCTACCCACTCTATGCTCGAGGTATCATAAGCACACATGAGACGAAAAACGAGTAACCCCCCTTTTTCCAAAGGATTCACTTTTTGTTTCCCTTCCCCTGACCGTCCCTCCTTGGACGAGGAGCCTGCTGACCGCAAGCCTTGTGCAGCCCCCTTACTTCCATTGATAAGGTATCCATGTAAAAGAAACAGCAGCGAGCGTTTCAAAGCAGGCCCAGCTCTTGGGCACTACTCAGGCCACGGTTCCCAGACAGCTCGTACACTTTCCCTCGCTTCCTCTTTTCATTTCGACATCGCGGATCGTTTAAGCAGCGATCTCGACACCACCGACGGCACCGAGGGCCTAGTTGAGTTGTTAGTTGATATATCAGACTTCTGAGGACTGGGATTTACATACCTTCTTCAGGTCACCGTAGATGGCGAACTGACCGGCGGTGAGAGTACCGACCATGAAGAGACGAGCACCGATACCGGTGTAAGAGCCACGGAGACCGAGCTCCTTGCCGATCTTGATGAGACGAGAGGTAGTGCCCTCACCGGGGAGACCCTTGGTCTTGTTGATCTTGGAGAGCATGGTGTCGGCGGGCTGAGAGACAATGGCGGCGGCGAAACCGGCGGTCAGACCAGAGCCCAGGTTGACAACGGTCTGCATGCCGTCGGACATGTCCTTCTTGGGGAACTGGCGGTAGACAGCCTCGGCAACCTTCTCGTAGACGACGAACTTGGCCATGGTGTAAGGGATCCTGGTGTTGTGAGTATATTGCCAAGAAAGGCCCATGATAACTGAGGTACTTACTGCTTGAAGAGGATAGGACCGAAACCAGCGTAGAAAGCACCGATACCCTCGTTCTTGAGCATCTTGCCGAAACCAGAGATGAGACCGCTGGCGTAGGTAGGCTCAGAGACGAGACGGATACGGGTGGCCTCAAGGGGGCAGAGAGCAATATCGGCGAAGAACTCGGCGGTGGCGGAAGAGGCGAGGTAGACGGCAGTGCGGTTCCTGGAGGCAGTCTCGTAGCCGAGCTGGTCGATCCACTGCTGCTTGAAGAACTCGTAACCTCCGAACTTGAGGGCGCCCTGGAGGAAGTAACCGGCAAAGGTGGGGCCGGCACCGGTGAGGAGAGCGCCAGCACCCTCGTTCTGGACGACCTGGCGGAAGCCACCGATCAGACCGCGGTTGTAGGTGACGGGGTCGAGCTGGATACGAGTCTTGACGCTGTGAGGGAGTGTTAGCTTAGATGTTCAGTAGAACCTCGCTGCCATTGGGACTCGGAATTGCGACACGGCGGAGCGGCAGCCTCGGGCCAATTGAGGACCCCGGGATAACCGCTCGCAGCAGAGCAGCAAAAGGCGCAATTGACAGCGAGAGGCTCGCGGTAGAAACGTACACATCGACGGGAGTAAGACCACCGTGGGTGATGGAGCAGCAGGCAGCACCGGCGAGGGCGAATCGCGAGTAGAGGGCGAAGCCGGTGAGCTTCTTGGGCTCCTCAGCCTTGATGGTCTGGACGACGGCGTCGACCTTGGTCGAGCCGGTGGAAGCAGCGCCGGAAGCCATTGTGGAAGATGTTGTATGGGGATTCAGACAAACAAAGGACTGAGAGGAGATGGAAGAGCCCGAGCTGTTAGGACGGGGTTTGGTGAGGGAAGTAGGAAGCTTGAGGTGAGAAGGAGGAGGGAAAAAACTTGAGCCTTGAGATCTTTTTTTTGTTTTGGCTGGTCCCCCCCGGGGAAAAATAATGCCTCCTGCCCGCCGCCCGCTGCTTGGTCGGAAAGACTCGGATAATCGGCGCCGACCGCCGCACGGACCGGGCCAAGGGGAGAGAAGCCGGGGGACAGTACGTAAAAGCCGGGCTTAAAACAGGTCTGTTACAGGCTTGACCTCACAGATTACAGGGCGTCTACTGTACGGATTACAGTGGCGGATATCCACTGACTACGGGTGCTCCTCCGACGTCTGGGAAGCCCGGGGTAGCGATGGATGGACCTTGTTAGCCGCCAAAGAAGCAAGCAGAGTGACGTACGTATTTCGGGGAGATATCTTTGCGATAGATAGAGGTTCACTCTTTGAACGAGAGTCTCTATAGCTACAAGTCATCTCGAGAATTGTCAATCTATAACCTGACATTATCCTGATACAGTAGAAACAGCCTGTCCCACTATCAGCAACTTCCATTCCTTGCAAACTTGGTCAAATCTCGCATCTCACTCACCAACAAATGCCAGATCTTGCATTTCACTCACGGTTCGCACTGTCCGGGATTTCCTCGGCATGCCCCACCACTCATCAACCGTCGCTCGTCAACGTGGCGGGATTGGCTGGAAGAGAAGACTTCCCTCTAAACGGTGGCGACGGCCAAGCCCGTCTTTTCTTCTCTTCTTGCGTGCTTCTCTTTGGTCTTGTTTCTTATTGCCGGCTCGGCCAATGGTTGGTGCCTGATAAGCAAACCCCTTCCCCCCGGCCTCTCGGGCTCTACGACCGAGCTAGCGAGCCTTGATGTTTTATCACGCACCTCAGCTCAACAGCGGTCAATTGGCTCAATGCTTGAGCAGAAGAAGCTGATACTGATGATCTACCCTCAGCTTAACCCAATTACCGCATACAACTGCCTTGCTTACTCTCAACCCATTCACTACGCTGTCGGCCTCGTTTCTTTTGCCGACAGCCAAGCTCGGGACGCCTCGTGGCCCTGACAAATGCAACCCACACTTTGGACCCTGGCTCATCTCAGATCATCTCGACCAACAGCTGCTAGATCTAGGCTGTGAGCCATTGGCCAAACAGAGGCCGTTGCTCAGTTGTCGTCATTGTCATGCACTCAACTTCATAGCCACGATATCCCATGTCAACCCTCAACTCCGGAGCCACCGCCTCTGTCCATATCCATCACTTGCTCCTCCCAACCTCCCAAGACGTGGAAATAACCAATCCATCGTCAAAAACATATCCATCACCACTCTTCCCCCTTGAAGCCTGATTCTCCGGCATCACATACCCCCTCTGGTTCGCCAACAATCTTATCCCGCTCCCAAGCACAACCTCGGTCGAGTAATGTGTATGCCCAAAAACCCAGATCCTAACACCGTCCCACGTTTGATCCATCAAGTCGGTCGCAAACGCGCATGTCCACGGGTTCCCGACGTGCTGCGGCCTCGACGTGCCCTCGACCCGCGGCGCGTGGTGCGTCGCCACTAGTATCTGTCTTGTGCTTGCCTGTGCGACTTGCTCACGAAGCCAGAGGTGCTCTGCTGCATGAAGGGTGTTGTGCTTCTCGACGCTCCACTCATTGATGTTTTTAAAGTCCTTGACCTTGGATTGCACAACATCATATGCCCTCTGTGGAATCGCAGACCACAGCGTGCAACCAAGTATCGTAATCTCAGACTTGGGATCATCCCATCTGGTCCTATGTAGCAGAACAACCCTGCCAGCCAGAGAAACCTCAGACATGAGACGTCTAGCCATGTCAACCCCAGCTTCGTAGTTCAGGCCGTAAAACTCGTGGTTGCCCAGCACCAAAAACACCCTCTCAAACCGAGAAGCCTGCTTCTCCATGAAACCTAGGTATCCATCGTAGTCGATCAACCGCCCTACGTCTCCCCCTAGGAGCAGATAAGGCGCTGTCGCGGGGAAGCTGTATGAGGAATACTGCTGCCCGAACTCGAGGTGCAGGTCAGAGAGGGTCTGTATCCAGGGCTGTGACTGCTCTCCCGAGGTCTCTCTCGGGAACGAGGCCATCCTGACACGAAGACGAGTCGACGAGGCGGTAACAGATGTTGTCGGTTTAGAAAAAGACCTTGACAATGGGTACTAACTGCGGGTCCTTTCGCGCCTTGACATCGCGTGCTACGGTTAACAAGAGGGCTTAAAAAAAAGTTAGCTATTACTTAGTTATTTTATAAATTATTACAAGTTTTTATATAATATTATATTAATCTAATTTTTAAGGAATAATCTTTTAAAAAGTTAGAAATTATTTAAAAACCTAGTATCTAGCCTTAATGCATTCGCTAAACAGGCGTCCATTGCAATTCCTCCCTACCACTGTGTGTAGTCCCTTTTCCACACCTCCGGTAAAAAAGAATTCCTTCTCTAAAGATTCATCCCCCACGGGTGACACTAAGAAAACTTTCCGTCCGTTCCTCAGCTCGGAAGCCATGATGGTCGCAACCAACTGACAATGCACTAACGGGTATCCAGAATCCTCCCAGTAGTGACCAACGGCTTTAAGGCGCGGCAGCAATACTTCTAGTAGATACTCCAAGGCGAGAGGATGCGGTGCGCGCATGGCTGCCATGAGAACCACGACGCTTATGCCAAGGCTGAGCGTGTTTCTGTAGACGCACTCCGCGGGGTCAAGTCCCTCTGCTATTCCTAGGATGGCTCGGAGACGGGGGTTGATCGGGTCCTTGCTTGTAGGTGCAGGTGTTTCGGTCAGGTCTGCGAGGGACGTCTCGTCGCAGAGTAGCTGGGCTAATTTGAAGTATGCCTGAGCCATGGCAGCTGAGTGTGAGGGGAAGTGGATGGACTCAACCCCATGCTTGGTGAGCAGGGTCCCTGGACTTGACCTTGCTGAAGATTGTTGGTCAGCAACCTTGTCCATCTTGGCGGAGTGTTCATTGAGTTGTCGACAAAGTTCTCCAAGCCTTTCGTAGATGCCTAGATTAGACGTTGGATTACTGGCTACACGAGACAGGAGAGCGTCTGGCGTTCCACGGACTGAACCAAACCAAACGGCCACCTTCTGCAATGCCGTTTTTGCATCCTCGTACCCCAACCTAATGCATTTTGTGAGCAGTAGACGGAAGCCCAGGCTCCAGCCCTGGGAGATGGCTGAGTAAATAGATTCCGTGTCTGCGCTAGAGTATGCCGCAAGTGTCTGGAGCTGCTTCCCCTTCTCGTGCTCCATGTCCAGGAGCAGAGGGAGACGGAAAAAGGACGCTCTCGATCTTAGAATGACCCACGTCCGAAGCAGCAGGCAGCCCTTTGAAGTGCTGCTAAGATCAATAGCATGAGCTAGCATCAAGGTATCAAGACCGGCAACGTGGTACCATTGTCCCTGGACGGTCCCGATTTCCATCTCGTAGTAGACCAAGACCATGATTATCGTGAGGGCGTCCTTGATGTTGAGACAATCAGTCCTCAGCTTCTCTATTGCTCGGGTGTATAGCAAGGCAGCATTCGCGAGGTGGCCCTTCTCATGTAGCAACGGCTTTGCTTGAGAAGATGTATTGGAATTGAACGACCGCAAGCGCGAGAGGTTAGCTGCTGAGAGCGCCAGAGTAGCGCAAGTGGCTGGATGGTCTATTCCCAGAAGAATGACCACTTGCTGCAGTGACTCTGGGAGAAGTTGGATCACGTGTGTCCTAAAATGAGCATAGTACTGGCGATGTTCGGAGTCATGACCGATATCTCCTCCACCTGAGGGAGAAGAGATCGGCCTGGCCGCGTGGTTCGCTGCGTGCCGGATGATCCCGCTGTGACCTATATCGTGGCACGAGCTTTTAGGGGTTGGCTGTGAATGAGTTGCCGAGGCTCTAGGAGAGAAAAGAACCTCTGCCTGGCATCCGGCAACGAGAGAAGTATCCAGTGTTGACTCATCTTGAGCCTGTCGTACATCAACGGTGGATGGACGGTTATGGCTTGCTGTTGGTGATGCAACCAAGCATCCGTCAGGGCTGGAAAGAGGTGGCGTTGCTTGGAAGTTCGGCTCATCCGTCCCGGCGGTGGTTACAAAGGCATCAATTTCCAAGATAGGGAAGGTCGGGGGTTGAGCTGAGTCTTCAATACTTCGTGAATCGAGTGCCGGGTATTCGATATCATCCAGCCACTGAGAAGTACTAGACTCCAGCATGGCTTCAATGGCTCCCCAAAGGCCTCGATCAGATGGACTTGTATGTGAGGCAGGAACGCTGCCTTCCGAAGACACGGCTGGTCTGCAAGTTTGGAAGAGCATTTCCCCTTCACCAGCTTCCGGCGAGAAGTCATGGCTTGCGTTAGAAGCGTTGTCGGACAATATCGGCATGGCCGGAGGCGGCAAGCCTCGACTGGGATTTTCCGTAGGACGTGGGCGATGCGTAACAATATCCGACGGCGCACTAACCTTTGCACGCCAGTTCACGCCTGTGTTTATCGGTTCAAGCTCGACAAAGCGGAGGTGTTGCATATATCCGCCGCATCGGCCTCCACGTTCTGTGCACTGGCGACAGGAGGGCCGCGTCTCATCACACTGAATTCGAAGCGTCAATGAGCCTTAAGGATGTTGAAACTAGATGGTCGAGGAAGCTGACCTTTCTCCGCTGCCGCTTACAGGAGACACAGCCGTTTCTACTGCGGACAATGTTCGTTTTCTTTCTTCGTGGCGGAACTGGCCCATACATGTTGGATCAACTTCGATGGATGTTGTCCGTTGAGTGAGCGAGGCAGCGTAGAGGCGACTTCCGCGGAGCAGAAAGCACTTCAGGTAGTTGAATGTTTAGTGAGACGGAGGAGATGTGAGTGAGCGTGGGGGGGTGTGGACGTGAAAGAGGAGAAAACCACCCCGGCGCAATTCCGTCAGAAATATTGGACCACTCGCATTCCGTCACGTGCAGGTTACCCGAAGAACATGGCTTCAATACCTACCTACTAAGCTTGGGTACACGGTACATGTTGAGGATAGACTTCAAACGCACATATACTTTAGGTCATTAGTTCTAGTTGCTAGAAGTCCTGGTTGTCTCATTTCATACACGATCTTCTAGCTCAGTTAACCCATCAAGGGCCGGACTTCAACTATGACAAAGAACACATTGTTAACACATCATAGCATCATATCCCAATGCTAACACAGTGGCCTTCTCATTCCATGCACATTGAATGCAATGCTGTTATTCAATTACGCCCAATACATAGATCTGTTGAATAAGTATATGGCTCGTTAGCTACAGGGCTATCTCGCATGTCATTCCGTGAGATAGATTGAGCCGGAGATCACTATACAGCACGCTCGAAACGACTAACAGCTCCCCCCAGGGCATCCCAAAGTAGTCCCGTAAAACGCAGTCCCTCCCACTTTAGCGATATTCAAGACAGCTGTCAGCAACCCTGCTAGAGACTCTCCCCCGATCATGCCCGCAGCCACAGCGAATCCAATGCGCCCAAAGCTGGCCGGGTTCCGCTTCTGCCACACGAAACCAACGGTACCACCGATAGCAATAGCCACGCCGTATCCAGTGATTGGGAGAATTCCAGCAATGCCTACCATCAGCATGTTCGGGATCCAGGCGCTGAGCGTAGTTCTGCCAGTTTTGGTAGCCCAGTGCCGAATGATGTGGACACCAATGGTAAACACACAAACACAGATTGTAAAGATCCAGGAGCTCCGGGGAATCAATATTTGAGGGCTGGTGATTGCCAGAGCGATGACTCGATACCCCTGTGCGGCTGGAGCGGCTAGGCCACAGGTTGCTGCTTGAGCCAGATCATTGATACACGGATACGCCTTGGCGAAGACGATGTACAGAGCAGGCGAGAGAAATATGGCAGGTATGATGCCCAGAAGTTGGCCGTAAAATTGGTATCGGGGAGGCGTGCCGGTGAAGTATCCCACCTTGAAGTCCGTTGTCAGCTCGCCAGCTTGCATAGCAGCCTGGCTGACGATGGCACCGGCCACGAGGCATCCGAAAGTAGCAGATGACGTGTTATCTGTGGTGCTGCGCAGAATACCGCCAATAACAAGTTGGGAGATATAAGCAGCAGGCCCAGCAGGAGCGATTGATGCTTGGCCAATGACCTGCACCACAAACAAGCCGAGAATTACGGCCAGAAGAAGAACGAGAACTGCAATGCCGCCATTCAGGTCCTGCAAATGATTCTGTTAGAGAATAACCACTCGAAAAATAGATAAAACTCTGCAACTCACGTAATGTAAAGTCATGATGAGACAAGCAAGAAGCGCACCGGCGGTCAGAGACGGCCAGAACTCCCACCACTTTGTCTTCTGTTGCGGGGTAGAGGGATCAGGGAGGGCTGGAGATCCGACGTGCTTCCCAGCTTGGCGTCCCAGAGTTTCACTCTCTCTGCCCCGGAGCAGAAGCACGACGCGGTTCCCTCCTTTGGCAGCATAAACCCAGATGAGCGTTGCAAGACGGACCCAACTTCTCCATTGGCACGCGATATCAGTGATGCTTGCGCAGAGCATGACAAACACTGAAGGCCACAGCATCCAATACCGAGGCGATGGGTTGTTGATGGGATCTTGAAGATTCAAAGACAGGTATGTCATAAGATCAGGCTCTTCAGGGTCGTAGGCGATGCCAGAGGCAATCCCCTTGGCCTCCAAGATAGGACCAATGACCCCCCATAGAACGACATAACCGAGCATCCAAGACAAAGCCAGGTTGAGTCCGATAATGATTCCATAGCCCATCATAGCGGGGCTCCAGTAGATCTGAACCCAGCCCCAGTTGGAAGCAAAGATGGCCCCCTTGGCGCCCCAGACATAGAACCACCAGGTAATGAACCAGTGAATCAGGATCCCGGGAGCATAGGACGACCCTACAATGTAGCAGAAGCACACCACAAAAGCGATCAGAAGAGCTTTAACTCCGCTGTTCCTGGCATTGTTGCCACTGAGGTGGAATTCGCGGATCGTCGTCGCAATCGCAAGTGCGGATGGAAACTTGAGCTGAAGATCTCTAGCAAGATCTAGAATGAAGAGCTTGTACATAGGAACCGCCATGACGGAGCCAAAGAGACCGGCTGAAGCGGTCAAGGCGGCTAGTTTTCCGTAGCTGTGAGATACCTCGTCGGGGAAAAAGTTGGACTGGAACATGGCTGGGACGGAGGTGATGAAGAGTGTGCTGAGACCACCAGTCGCCATGGCGATGGTCTGGATGATAGAGTGCTCCTGGGGACCAAAGCCGCCGCTGAGAAAGGGTACGGATGCCCTGATTAGAGCTTGAGAGATTGGGTAGCCAAGGAACGCCGCAAACATGTTGGCATCGTTGGCAATGCCGAGCTTGAGACCTGGCGTTTATGTTGGTAAAGTGTCACATTGTGTATGAGGAATCACGGAGCACATACCGAGGTAGACATTGCTCGCATTGACTAGAGCGCCCAGGGACCATCCAATGAGGACAGCACGAAGAGTTAAAGGGCTTGTCTCGATCGGCAAGTCTGGATGAGGCGGGAAAGGCCTGTAGTACTCTTCACCGTCAATCTCCCCAACAGCAAAGTCATGGGTGGAGTCTGGCTTCTCAGCGTCTACTGGAGACTGAGCAACTGCCTCCGAGGCCTTGACCTTCTCCATGGCCGGAATTGTTGAAAGATTGATTGAAATTTTCGAACCGGGGGTTGTCGGCACCTTAGAAACCCTTTTTGGCGCAACTCTGGTGGGGACCAGCGGAGGCTTCAACGAAGTAGTTTATATAGGCACATCACACTTGGTCGCCTGATGATAGAAATGGATTGGTGATAGAGAGTCTCTCGAGGCTTAAGCCAGCTCGGCAATCGCTCAGCAAGCTACCAATCACCAAAACCTCAGCCAGCGATATCCG
Organism: Fusarium solani; assembly: GCF_023522795.1. Classification (NCBI taxonomy): domain Eukaryota; kingdom Fungi; phylum Ascomycota; class Sordariomycetes; order Hypocreales; family Nectriaceae; genus Fusarium; species Fusarium solani. The sequence goes on from NW_027072157.1 coordinate 672,113, forward strand.
AGACAGGGGGCAAAAGGCGAACCAACCCCCAGGCAAACTCCACACTTTTTAGTCTGTTGAAGTTATTCCACATGTGGCCAAGTGAGATAAAGACGCGGCACATAATAGGGTAACCGCATCCACGCACTCAATAAGGACTAGAGTCTCCCCACAGGATAGCAATGGCTATCCCTTTCAAGATAGTACTCGCTTGATAGTACAGAATCATAACGTGATAGATAGATAAGTGCGAACCAACTAACGGAACCTGTTCTTCCCCGCAAACCCAATCGAAACATCAGGGAGGTCCCCCGGGTTTACAGGTTGCAAGGATTAGAAATGTTATTCAGAGACTAACATATACGTACATATACCTCCTTTTCATAGTACATGCGCAGGTAGGCTTTGTACCCCTATTTTCTTGCCACTGATCTTCAAGTTCCCTGTTAAGAAATGGGCAAATCATAGCTTCAAGAAAAGATACGTACTGGCTATCATAACCTCCAGGGCTATCAGGTCTAGAATCCGCAGGCTAATGGAGAAGAAAGCCACTTTTCAACAATTCTAATCCTTGAGACCTGTACCTGGTGGGCAGGATGCAAGCACCCACCCGCTCGATGTTGGATCTCTGCAGGAAACTGTAGCCTTCGCTTTCGATGTCCACAGCTGTTGGTCTCAATGACACCTCCAAAGGAAGCCGTCATCGACCCCTATAGCAAGGCGTCAAAATCTAATACCGTAAAATACCGTAGCTTAAATATCATTAACCATTCTGGCGGCAGCCATAAGATGTTTGTGAAAAAGGTAAATCTTTTGATAGAAAGAGCATACTTGAAAGGCGGCCAAGTGATACAAGACGAATGGCCATTCGACTCGTCTAATCACATTGTTGAAATAGGCACTGCCATTCCCTCATAGGCTCTACAGCTGATCACTCTGTCTACACGTTTATTCCCCTGCTCCGAAGTTGAGCACACGACATCGCCCATGTAAATGCGGCACAGATAGCTGTCGCCGAAGAGGCCAAAGCCCATATACCGTAGCAGCTCCACTCATGACACTGACTTGACCTTGTAGTATCAAGTGCCCACTCGTAGAGGAACGAGTACAGCCAGCCCCAGACCGCAATGGCGGGGGCTGGAGAGAGGCTAATCCAGCTGCAGATGATGGAAAAGCTCTCCGGGCCCCATGCCTGAGCGACGACAGGCATGGCAGCAGAATTGCAGCCATATCCAAGTCCCAGCAAGGCACTACAGAGATGAAGAGCAATGTTTGAGTACTGCGACCGAGCTAGCGGTGTGGCGAGAAGCAGGTATCCAATCGAGACGAGGATTGCGGGAACGACGAGAACGATGAACCTCGTCCGATAGACTGAGGTCTGGCCGAGAGGCAGTTCCGGAGCTGGAGCCACACGGTCAGAGATGACGCCTAGTGTAAGGCGTGCCACGGTGGCCACGGTGGACAAGATGGTGATTTGCTGGACAACTTTAGAACCTTGGTCAGTCGAGTCGTCGCTCATGGCCGCAGTGATGGTCCCGAGCTATAGTCAACCGGTCAGTCCATTGACAAGTGTCAAGATGGTTGAGCACATCAGCCACACGTACGTTATTTAGGTAGACTGCGATGGTGCCTGGGAGAAGGGCCATTCCACCCATGAACCACCACAACGCTTGGTCCCGGAAGAGAGGGTTTTCGCCCTCTTCGCATGCTTGCTGCCCGGAGTTCGAGGCATCACTGCTCGCTGACGTCGAAGCGTCCCCTTCGTCGATGGTTCCATAAGTCGCCGCCGCTTGGTGCTTGGGGATGAGATGATCGGTTTGGTCACTGTCCTCTACTTGAATGATGAGAACCGGAGACATGGCGACCTCCTTCTGGACAACGACTAGTCCAACGGCGCTGATTAGCCCAACAGCCATCGCCAGCGAGGATAATAGAACAAGGAACCTTCCCGCATCTAGATAGGGAGCAGAGCCAGGGTCTTGGTTCGTCATGAAAAGGTGAGAGGCCATCTGGCTGAGTGCAATGCCGCCCACGCCAACAGCTGTCGCTGGAACAGACATCAACATGCCCTTGTAGCGGCTCTGTAGCAAGTTCTTGGCACAGGCATCAAGAGCACTGAGCTGGATTGAACTGGTTCCGCTCCCAATCATGAAGTGGGCAAACAGAACCTTCCAGAACGAGGATCCGACTGCCTCAACGTTGGGGCGATGGGAAACGAAGAATACCGACGCCGTCAGAAGATACCCTCCGCCTAGCAGGCCTCCACAGATCAGAGACAAGACCCGCGGCGATAGTTGCCGACACAAGTAGCCGCCGACGGGAGATGTGAGATATGCAGAGAGCATCGCAACTGTAATGACAGCATTGAGCTGAGCCTGCGTGTACCCGATGTCTAAAATCAGACGTGGACCGTAGATAGGGATCGTTGACATGCATCCGGCGATAAGACTTGGGCATGTCAATATGTGCTGGAGCATGTATTGGGATGAGGGCTTACGAGTTGAGTATTGAACAGGTAAAGCTCACGGTCTGAAGAAGTTGGATGGAAGCCATGGCGGGTGAAATGACAGCGACGATGCCTCCTAGCTCTTCTCCAATTCCTAGTCTGAGCATTCGGTAGATAAGTAAGTCCTAGTTGAGTAGGGAAAGAAAGTCGATAACACTTGCCGGTCATTTAAAGGATGTAGCAGTAACTGGGTTCGCACATCAATCTCGCTGGCGCGCAAACTCGAGAAAACGGCAGTTCAGCAACAGTCAGCACGAGCCAGCTATCGTAAGAGTGCGGAATCTCTTACTCGCCTCACCTATTCCAAAAATCCTCTTTACCAAGATCGGCCTGTTTCGTGTCTTGGTCTTGTGCATCGTCTTGCCTAATCCAGTCATCGGGTCCGGAGGACCGGGGTGTAGCCCGATTCCGTGGGCCGGGTACAGGAGCGGAGAAGCTCGGAGACAGGTAGAAATATCTTTGAGAGCTAAAGATGGCAAACAATGATCAATGGGTCCAATATTGAGTGGCAGCAACGGAATCACTGTCGATTCCGTTCCCTTGTCGAGACTCATCGAAGGAACCGGCATGTGTTATGCGATACTATCAACCTTGTGTAATCGTGTTGGGAGATCTGACTTTAGAGAAATCTATTATCATCGTAGGACGCCCCTACAGCTGTCCAGTCCAGTTACCGGTGCCTCCTGTTGGACAAGATCAACCAAGCCATCAAAACACAGACGATAGACATTCCTACTGCCAGGGCACAGATTATGGCCCACGATGTATAGCATAACGCGCCAACACAGAATCCGGCCGTTCCACCGCCCCTCTCCATTCCATACTGGTAAGCCACCGAATACAGGTAACCGAATGCCCCAATTCCCATTGCCGGTGCCAGGGATATGATGCCCCATGCAAGGGGAAACTGTGCTGTTCCCCAGATCGAGAGTGTGACTGAGAGGAGTGACAGGCTGCTAGCGTAGCTTAGACCAACCGAAGCAGACGTCAGAGATATGACTTTGGGGAACCTGGCCACCATCGTCCCAAGTGTCAAGAAGCCGAGGACATCAACTGCTGCCGGAGCTAGAAATAGGACGAAGGGAGAGGAGACCAGATTGTATTTCTGCTCTTCGGCCGTCGAGCTACTTTCCCTCTGGAGGCAATCTGATAAAGCACCAGCGCTTAACCGTGCAACAGTTGACACGATGGCGAGAAGAGCAACATGGTGTGATATTTGGTTCGCAACAGAGTCAGTGCCTGTTATGGATTGGAGAAGTGTCCCTAGCTGTAATGAACGCACACAACATGTCAGTTTTGTTCCACTCTTCAGCAGATGAAACTTTGCGAGGCAACTCACATTCAAGTTGTACACCTCAGTCGGGCCTACGATGAGAAGGTTGGCGACCGAAAGCCACCATAGCAAGGGGTCCTTCAGCAAAGCTGTGGGGGAGCAAGTACCCCGGCCTGGTGCTGGCATGTTTCCTTCAAGCTGCTGCGGTTCAATAGCTCCATAGGTCGCAGTTTGTCTCTCCTCAGAGTTCTGGAGATGCCCTCGAATGTCCAACACTTCATTGGGCGGCTTCAGACCCCAAGCTCCTAGCATTCCGGTGGAAAACAGCGCGATGGCGAGAAATGCAGAGAAACTGGCCAGGTCTATGTCCTTGTTGGGAAGACAAAAGAGCCGAACTGCCACTTGGCTCTCGAGTATCCCGCTGAGACCGAAACAAGCGATCGGCACAGCGCTCAGAAACCCCTTGTAAGGTGACTTCTCAAGCGTCTCCGTGCATGCAATGATTGAACTCATCAGAACAGAGCTCGTAGCAGCGCCGATGCATGTATACGCTAGCAACAGAGTGAGAAAGGCTGGTCTTGAATGGTCAAGAGTAGATGTGTGGTGGGTTGTGAACATTGATGCAATCGCCAGGTAGCTGGTCCCAAACAAGATACCGGCAATGAAGGAGAGCAGACGTGGCGATGTGAGCTGGCAGATGCGTCCCCATACAGGAATCAAGATGTACAGAGACATCATGGCCGTAGTTGAGATGATGTTGACATGGTATTGATCCAAATGCAAGTCTCGGATAAAACGAGGTCCATACAAGGAGTAGACATTAAGACTACCTCCTAGTAACCTGGAAAGGCGTTACGATATGTCATTCATATCTCAGGTTCGCTAACTTACGTGTTCAGAATGCAGCAAGATATGCATACGACTCTCGACCGCGATCCAGGTTTTGCGATATGGGAGTTTGCTTCACCATCAGTCCCAGTAGGACGCTGCCCTCTCATGGTGATAGTTGTCTGGATATCCAAACTGTTGAGTTGAATTCGTGCCTCGTCAGTGCGGGAGCAGCACCACCATGATGAGACACAACCGCTTATTCATTAAGACATTCCCTTATAGCAACACTATCCAGGGCCGTCCATTCCGATCGTTTAGGTCTTGGTAGGGAGTCCCATGGATGAATCAGTTACGTGGCAGGGATCTGGCCGTCCACTAAACCAATTCAAGTGAACGGATACGGGCGGCCTACGACGCCAACGCTACAGCAATTTGGTGGATACACCTGATTTTCGGGCTCAGCTGATCCTGCTTCTGTGTCACAGCTCGTTGCCCGAAGTCGTTGGCCTTTGGCCGGGCTAGGGCCGGAGGGCCTGTGTGGTACGGAGGCTATGTGCTATCTCCAGGCAGTTACTCAGTTTCCTGTGAAGTCTTTCAGTTCATTTTGCAATCAGATAAACTTCATCGGCAGAAGATGGAGAGTCTCATCAGTCATGGTGTCATTCCAGCCTCCAAGGTGCTCAGATGTGTAGAGATGCACGTCACCGGCGAGCCTGCCCGGATCGTCTACCATGGGTACCCTCATCTTTCCGGGACTCTTCTCGAGCAGCGAGAGCAAGCACTCAGAGAGCATGACGACTACCGGAAGAGGCTCTTGCTCGAGCCTCGTGGACACAAGGACATGTACGGCGCGATTATCCGCCGTGATACCGAGTTGATCAGATCCGGAGACGCCCACATCGGAGTCCTTTTCTGCCATAGCTATGGGTACTCCCCTATGTGTGGCCATGCGACCATTGCACTTGCAAGATTTCTCGTTGACACGCAAGACACTTCCATCTTTCCGAACAGACACAAGTTGACTGTCGATGAAAACGAAAAGGCCGTCCATATCAAGCTACATGCTCCATGTGGCGTAGTGACAGTCATTGTACCGGTAACCGACGACTCTCGATGCGATCAAAGTCGTCCTATACGATTCCTATCAACTCCAGCGTACCCAGTCTGTCTCGGCCTGGAAGTGCCCATCCCTGCTCACTGTCGCTGGCCACAACTTGGAGAGAGATCCTCGGTTGTGTTGGATATCGGCTACGGAGGTGCCTACTTCCTCGTCATCGACTTGAGAGAACTCGGATTTGGTGCAGGATTGAAGGGCATCAGCCTGGATGACGCTGTTTCATGTGTCAAGAAAATTGGCGATGTCTTTGGCTCCAACGAAGTAATCATACACCAGTCTGGAATGCCGGCACACATGGCGCGTGTGGCCTACTACGCGGTTCTTTTAGAAGATCCTTCAACTGGAGTTCGTCCCGCCGGCATTCTTGAGACAGGATCAGGCATGTGCATATTTGGAGATGGCCAGGTCGACAGGTCTCCAACGGGGTCCGGAACGAGTGCTCGAATGGCATTGGCCTACGCAAGGGGTGCAAGGGGTGTCGGGCAGACTTGTGCATACAACTCGCTCACGTCAAATCACTTTGAATCAGGTGCTTTTACGGCAACAATTGTCAAAGAGGTTCCATGGAACGGACCAAATGGGTTTGACAAGGCAGTGGTTGTGGAGGTTGGCGGGCAGGCGTTTTACACCGGCTTTTCTACCTACTTTGTCGAGGACGGAGACAAAATAGGGGACAGCGGGTTTCTATTCAAGGAGTTTACAGCCAAGAAACCCTCCTAGGTACAGAATAGCAGATACGTCCAAGCTATAATAGGATCGGCCAATGTCTCAACCATGCAACCATTCAGTAAGGTGCCAAGATGCAGCTGCAGGATCATCTCCCGGCACCATGTGCCCGGCGTTCTCGAAGGTGATGAACTTGAGGTTTGTGGAATTCTTGACAGCTCCACGAGACACCCCGTGGATGGGGTTAGCCAGAGTCCATTCCCTCCATTCTTGTTGTCTGTAGTCGACCTGGCCTCTCCAGGGGACTTTGTCAAACACACGGATCTGGCCGGGAGTCAAGCTATGTAGTTGAAAGTTAGACTCTAGGACGTGTTCGAAGAAGTCAAGGGGTGTTTGTGTGCAGATGAAATGGTTACAACTCACGTCAGGGCATCCAAATGGCCGTTGAGCACCAGAACTCTGACTTTTCCCGAGTCTAATAGTGCGCTGAGCTTCAAAATGACCGATTGACCAAATGCACCACTCTCCATGAACGCATACGCGATGTCGGTGTTTACAGGCGTCCAATCACGACCTCTCACGCCGAGGGCTGACTGAACAGCTGGGTCGTTGAAGAAGTTGACGGAAGATGCCCAAGCATTAATGCATAGCTCTTCTGGGTTCTCGCATGGCTGTGCAACTGAGAAGGCCATGGTCAGAGTAGTTGTACGAACGAAGAGGCCAAATTCAAAACTTACTATTGTACATGTTGCGGTCTCCGAGAGGTATCTCATCGGCAATCTCGCGTGCGCAGAAGTTTGAAGCGTCTTTGCACACGGCAACTTTACCTGTGGTCTCACAAAGAGACCCGTAGTACTCGCAAGTAGGACCCCGTTCTTGAATCAGGGAGCAAATTGACGCGTTGAAACCGTAGCCGAGCTTCGTCATGGCACCGCTCGGTGTGCATCCAAACTCATAGTTGGATGTTGAGAGATCTCCGCCCATAGTGCCAACCACAGCATTGACAAGAATGATGGATCCGAGCGGATTGGGGACTCCTAGAGGAGATTGCACTTCAGCCAGGTCGAGAAGTTGATGCATGAATGCAGGAGCCCATCGTCCTCCGTAAGACTCTGCAGCGATGTGCAGCTCATTCTTGGACAAACCGGGGAATTCTTGGTGAATAAACAGGTGCATAAACTCGACAAAGTCTTCAGTGGCCTGTTCTAAAGTTACGACTTGATGCCTTTCTTCCAGGCTTGCCAAGGAGAAACCGGCCCCTGCAGGTTGACTATCGAAAGCGGCGTTAAATCTGAATCTTACGGGTAGCTTTCAAACTCTCACATACTCTAGAATCAACAAATTGGCGTTTCGAGCCCAGTGATAAGGGTTGTGGAAGGTTGAGTTGTCAGTAGTATTAACCCAGCAGGGGCCGACTTCGCTGATGGCAGCGAAAGTGCTGGCAGCTCCTGGTCCGCTGGGAGTTTTTCAGTGTCATTCCCAAGTCTCGTGAGATTATTTCATGGCTTACCCACTGAGCCAAACGATGAGCGGATCATTGGCGGGTTCCGATGCACTCTCAAACAACCCTTTCCATCCAAGATTAGTTGCCTATGACGCTTATTGCAGAGTTGGATCATACAATAAAAGAGCTCCTTGTTATCTGAAATCTCGATTGAGCCGGCATGGCTCCGAACACCAGCAGGACAAAACGAGGCATCTAGTTCATGTCGGAGGACCGAGTTGCTCTGGCTTGATGGCTGAAACGACTTTTGCGACGCCTGCAAGACTGTCTGCGCAGTGAGACCGAAGAGGGGAAGTCTAACCATGTCGACTCTAATGTTCTGTTTGGTGCTGCAAAACTTGTGATTCCTTCATCTGAAATACTCGAAGTTATACTCGGCAGTGTTAGTGAGTTTATTACCGCTGACACCGGAGCCTCCACTCCTGGGGCAAGATCCTAGACATACCCGGGGGATCCGATGACCGGATATGGTAAGACTCGGAGCTGAGCATCTCATCAGTGCACAAGGACCTCCAAGCAAGTACCCCAAGGGGTCACCAACCAATCAAAGGTATCCATTAAGGAGATACATCATCCTTCCCTCACTTATGCCTCGGGAGTAAGTATCGTGATCATAAGGTTTAAACACGAAGACCCCTCGCTCCGCGGACTAACTATTAGAGGGATAACACTGGGGCAAAGTACGGCTTGGAGGTCCTTGTGCACTGTTGGGATGGTCCCAGTCGAGGCTGGATGATGCTACGGACGCCATCAAGTCAATCTATCACAGCATACAATCTTTCCTACTTTCTACTCCACGCAGTTGATTTCGCAATGATAAGTCACACACTTCCCTTCACATCAATGACATCACAGCCCAATTTTGACGCAGCAAGTCGATTATCATGTTCTAGCCGAGTGAGCGGCCTTCCAAGTTCTGGTTGCCACATTCGTCACCCAACCGTGGAACCTGCTTCATCACAATCTCTGAATATTAAGCAGAAATGACAGAGAGTCCACCCTTTATCCACTGATCTACGAGATAGAGGGCAGCCTCGGGAGCGTCCGCATTCACTGTATGCCCCGATTCATCAATCTCGGCGAACCAAAGCTTGTCATAGCCTTTCAGATATCCTCCCTTTGTTAAGGAACTGTCTCCCTCGAGGCGATAGAACCAGTCTTTGTGTGGAGCTGCTCGAAAGGCAGCTTGTCCAAACCATTTAAAGGCATTTGCAGCTCTCTCCGTCCCTATAAGAGGTCTGTGATAATGGGCACCGTCAGCATATAAACCTGACAGGATGTTGGATCGGGTTCCACTCACGTATCTGGATCGTACCGGCCACTAACTATCAGGATTCGCGAACGCGTTTCGTCGAGCAAATATGTGTACCGAGTCAAGTTGGATCGCATGAGCGTATCAGCAAATTGATGGTTTATACTCATGTCAACACCAATCAACTCAATTGGGTCCTTTTCTCTCAGGCCTAGAACTCGTTGAATCGCGGGATTATTCATGTATTTCTCGACGGCTCCGGCCAATGGAGAGCACGTCGGAAAGCTCTCGCATGGTTTCTTAACTACTAGCAGTGTTAGAGACCGAGACACAGAAGGGTTCCATGCTTACCATTGACGAGATTATGCTTTGGAGGGAACCAAGCCGCCATAATAGGGCCACAAGCCTCCATTGCCTTGTCACAGCTCTCCTTCGTCTCGGCAAGGCGGCACTGAAGTACCTCAGTCTCGCATTGCGGCACAGCTGCACCTAAACTCGCACATTCCGTGACATTTAGATACACCTCTTCTCCTGCACATAGAGTATCATAGTACGAAGGTGCCGAGAAGCCCATATCGATGAAGGGGCTGATCATGACGGTGCTTTTCACATCCACGGGCACGTGAGGGCCTCCGAGATTGTCGTCGAGAAGAAAGGCTGTCACGACAGGAGCCAGGAAGCCGCCCCAGGATTCTCCGATGACGTGAAACTCACGATTTCCGAGTTCAGGAAATATCTCTGTAGAAAACTTGTGGAGAAAGACCTTGACATCTGAAGCGACCTCGTGAGCAGTTGTCGGCTGAAAATCCACACCTTCAGGGGTTTTGGAAAAGCCGCTACCCGCAACTTCACTTTTCAAATCGTTAGTCAAAAAGCCAGATTTAACCTTTCAGATGCACTTTGAACGTACTCAACAAAAATTACATTGTAGTTCCGAGTCCAGGAGAAGGGGTTGAATGTTGTGTCGTTGCCGTGCTTGTTGATGAGGCAGGGGCCTACACCAGTGAGCATGGGCTGGGCTGAGGCTTCAGCAGGGCCTCTTGAAGGATCGTCAGTGATGTTTCTACATTTGTTGTTCTCTGGAATGTCAAAGACCTCTTACCCTGTCAGATAGAGAATCGTCGGTGCTCGTTCCGGATATCTCTGGCTTTCAAAGTACCCTGAATTTCATGAGCTTCAGCGTCGACCGAAAATCAAAGCAGGGCATCCAATCAAACGTACAGTAGAAGAGGCTATTTCCATTAGTCACTGGGACTTTGCCCGTCCACTGCCGACTGCGGGCATCACAAAGGCTGTCGTTCTGCTGGACTTTGGTGAACTGGGTTGGTGGCGAAAGGAAAAGCTGGTCCTTGACACTCGGTATCAATGCAGCTGAGACAGTGCCAAGGGCGACTTGGACGGAAAACGCGATCTTACAAAGGGACCACATTCTGATTGAGAAATTGTGTGACCTCTAGCCGTGGTTGGTTTGAGAGGGTTGTATAACTGTATTTGAGGGCATGCCTCCTACCCTACAGACCTAGTAAGAGCATCCCAGGACCCAGTCATGATCGATAAGAACCCCTGGCGCCATGTCCTGATTCTCGCCACCTCTTCCGCGCACTGCATTGGGAATAGAGCGGGTCCACCGTATGCCTGGTCACAAACCGGCCGGCACGGGCTAGGATCTCGGTCCTACACGCTTGGTTGGAAACTTGACTGGATTTAAATGACTTCATTGACCCTGAAGAGCTGGGCTGCCCAAGCTGATCAGGGCAGCTCATTCAAACCATGAAAGCCGTTCATCTCATAACTAGTATCTGGCTCGCATGCTGCAGTCCCTTTGGCGTGCGAGGCGAATACGTGACAATCCCCTCTACCTTGTCACCCAACTACGCTATTCGCGCCAAGGATCTTACTGGCCAAGTATGTGACTCGGGGTCTAACAACACCGTTGGTTGGGCTGACCTGGGCTCCCATCACCTGTTCTACTGTAAGTCCCGCTCTGGCTGGCCCTATATGCACTATCGGTAACCTATGTGAAGGGTTTCATCAGGCTCGAACTCAACACTTGAGCAAACCTCTCGTACTCTGGCTACAAGGAGGCCCCGGAAACTCTGGATTCTTTGGGAACTTTCTCGAACATGGTCCTTGCCGCCTTGAAGGAACCCCAGCTGAGGCCGTTCGCCATGAGCACCCCTGGACGGAGCTTTTCAATGTCATATACGTCGATCAGCCTGTCAATGTCGGCTTCTCGTACTCCGATGACAGCAGCGGTGTAAACCGTGCAGAAGCTGCAGCTATCGAGCTGGTCGATTTCATGCGTGTTTTCTACGAAGGATACCCAGGCATGAGAGATGTGCCTTTGTTCATCGCCGGAGAGTCATACGGTGGACGTTATGTGCCCATGACAGCGGCAGCCTTGATTGAATTCAACAAGTTCCAGCCTCGACCAGGGGATGCTATTCCGCTCAAGGGCATCATGGTCGGTAACGGATATACTTCTCCAGCAGACGTCTATTCTTCAGGCTACGAACTGGGCTGCTTTCCATTCAAGGGCTTTCGGAACTACTTCAATTCTTCCGAATGCGCTCGCTTCTCCACCACTCTACCAGAATGCCTTGACCTCCTCCGAGCCTGTGAAGCTCTACCGGGCAGTGCCATCTGTTATCGGTCGGCCGAGTTCTGTCTGGGCGAGTTCGAGTTCGAGAAGCTTCGCCCTCAGCACTCTTGGGACCGCCGTAAATACTGTGATCCACCCGAGAAGTGTATAGAGACTTCCCGGGCAGTTACAGCCTGGATGAATACGCCAGAGACCTGGGAACTGCTTGAGATCGAATCACAGACCAACAAGGTTCGGCCTGTTGGGGTGGCCAATGGCACTGTCAGCGAGCAATTTATCCAATCCGGCGACATTGGGGAATCGACGGTCACTGCTCTCGAGAGAATTCTACAATACGCCTCTGAGGAGAGGGCTCGCGGCTCCGGTCGAGATATTGACGTTCTGTACTACAACGGCGTGACGGATATCCTGTGCACCTCTGTGGGAACTCGGAGGACGCTAGAGAACCTGAAGTGGCCTGGCGAAGGCCTCTATCGTGCGAGCCCTTGGGAAACTCTCTCGTGGAAGACAGTGGAAGGGGTCTCTGCCGGCCAACTGAAGCGCGCGGACGGGCTGTGGTACGCGGAGCTTGAGAATGCTGGGCACTTGGTGAGTTATTGCAACATCTCTTCCGCCAGACGGCTCCTACTAACTGCTATACTCTCTCAACTAGGTTCCGACTGACCAACCTATCGTGATTCTCAAACTCCTCTCGTCATGGCTGGGGAAAAGCCTTTTCTCAGAGCGAGTCGGTAACAATGATGAGCTATAGAAATACCTGCAAGGTGTTTAGGTGGCTAAATAAACCAACGGCGCTGCAGAGGCTAAGAATAAGCTAGTCAGGCTGGGGAGAGCGGACAAGGTCTAGGGCCCAGGGAGCACTGGATGTCACCGCGCTTGGCACGTATTATCCGAAGGCTCAGCGTTATAGCGTGCGGGTAGAATATACATGCAATTATTAAAACAATAGTGCCCGTGGCCTCATCTTATAACATTGTCAGACATGGGATGCTCTCCAAATGCCATCAAACCTCTGGGAACCTATATGTGAGTTATAGTCTGTCCATTTATCTCCAAGACCAGCCAGTACTCGCATACCTATCACCAGAGCTACATCCGCCAAACAAGCAAGAGATTAACCCCTCTCTTCCACAGCTACATTTCAATCTCCTTTGTTCTTCTTGTCAAACAGGCGCATCACTCCAACGTTACCGTACGCCGCTGCCAGATCCAGACTGGTCCGCCCATCAGCATCCTCCAGTAGCGGATCAACACCCCTGTCCATAATGCCCTTGAAGACGACATCACATTCTACCGCTACCCCGTGCAGCACCGTTCTCCCCTTGTCATCCCTCACCAGCCAGTCAACTCCCATCTCGTCCAGCATCTCCAACACCTCACTCTCTTGCCCGAACACAAAGGCTGTAGAATGGAGGGAAAACACCGGTGTTTCTCCTGCCTTGTTGCGAGCATTTACATCCAGCCCAAACTCCACAAACCTTTTGAAGAGGCGCCGACAACAGTCCAGATGGCTTGAAGAAGGCAACAAACCAGAGGCGAGAAAATGAAGAGCGCCGTTCCCATCACCATCTGTAGCTGTTACATCCATTCCCTGCGCGATGAGGTAGTCCAGCCATTCGTCATTTTGCGGTCCGAGGACTCCCTGCGCGAGCGCCGCCAAGCGATAATGTATTGGGTGGTAACCGTAAGTGTCGGGTTGGTTGACGAGCGCCGGGACAGCGTCGCCGAGCTCTTGCAGCTGCTTCATCACCACTATGGCTGAGTGGTGGTTAAGACAATAATGCAGGCAGTTCCGGCCGTAGTCATCTAGGACAGTTGGGTTCGCTCCTCTGTCCAACAGATCCTTCAGAACTGGCTTGTAATAGAGGGGTGACGCAGCTGCCCCTCCCCGACAAGCAGCCAACAGGGGAGTTTGGCCAGATGCGTTTCGACGCTCCAGGTCAAGCCCTGGCAGCTTGAGAATAGGCTCGTAGACGCCATGATCTGCCAGTAGCTGGTGGAAGACCAGTCTATCGGCCAGGAGAGCCGGCACAAGCCCATCTTCGCTGTCCTCGAGGAATGGTATCTTCTCAGACTCTTTATCCTCCGTTCTCCATCTCCTATTCGCCACAGTCATCGGTAACGAGGGCCTGGTGGACCTGTCTCTGAAATCACTCTGGATCAGGAGTGTGTCGTAAGGGCTCACGCCTACCTCCAGGAGTGCTTCCATCATCTTCCTAGCACGCATCTCACCGACGTCATTGTCTTCAGAAGTCCTTCTCAATGGCAGTATCGTACCCGCGACATACAATGGATGTCCCTGGCGAGCTATCCGAGCCTCGGGCGAGCTAGGATCCAATCCTCTTACATCGTTCAAGCCCAAGTTCCAGCACTTGACGAGGGCAGGCGTCTTTTCGGAAGATAGAAGTGCCTTCAAAACACCCAAGTCCTTGTTCCTAGCTGCAGATGAGATAGCAGTTGGGCTGACTTCCACACCATGGTTGACCAAGAGGCGAACAAGCTCTTGGCTATGGGCTGCTTTCTCAAGGCACCCTTCGCCTGCCGAATCGACCGCGTTGACATCGGCGCCGAGTTCAATCAGAGTCTTTGCCGCAGCTACATGGAATGGATTGTACTTTGCAAGGGCACAGTGGAGCGGTGTGTTGCCTTTATAGTCGCGGGCTTCCAGGTCGGCCCCCTTGGACACCAGGTATGGCATTGCCTGGGCAACTTGCCACCAGGAACCACCCTCAGCAACAGCATGAAGGGCACACATTCCGGTGTGGTGAATGGTGCTAGGCGCATTGATGTCGACGCCCTTCTTCTCAACCAAGACCTGCAGCACATCCATGTTAGGAGCGGCACGCAGACACGCCGTGATAGCCAAAGGTTCGAATGGATCAGCCGAAGGATAGCCCTCTTGTTCTTGACGCCACTGGGGATCGTCGAAACGCAATGCCTCCTCTGATGAACAGCAACCGTCAACCAGCTGGGCAAATCCAAGTTTAACAAATTCCTGTAGAATGGATTGTCCACGGGGGCTGGCCGACATGAAATCAGCACCAGCCTCGCAGAGTTTGAGAATCAGCGAGTATTCGCGGTCACTGAGCAGTTCCTCAATCGTCTCCCACGTCACCTCCTTGGAGCATGGCAAGATTGCCTCGCCGAGTAGTTTCGTGTCCATCTGACGCCGAGCCCTACTCATGGCGACGGCGACTTTGATGGGCTCCGGCAGTTCTGGGCCTTCAATTTCTTCATGGCAAGTCCAGAGAAGATTTACGACGTAGTCATCCCATTCGCGTGCCGCAAATCGCATGGCACTGTACAACGCCGAGTGATCCCAGTGGCTGTTGTCGTACATTTTTGCGCCCGCCGCCAGCAAGGTCTTGACGATTTCATCATACCGTACAATACCAAGGACTGGATCAAATACCTTCGAAGGAGGCGGGGAGGGATGTCTCGGTCGTGGGCGGTTGGTGTCCTCAATTGTAAAAGCCACAGCAGCTGGCCTGCCACGGTCGTCATCGTCGAATCGACTCCTTGTGGACAAGGGATTTGAATATCCTCCAGAAACTCTCGGTGGATCGTCTTGTCTCCAAAGGGCGTTCTCTCTCTTGAAGAAGACACACTGAAGCACTGGGGGGTACCAAGGCTCCGCATCTTCTGACAGGATTGATGCATCGAACGTTGGGTTAACATCGGCCCCTGCCTCGAGCAGCAGCGAGACCGATTCAATTCGTCCAGAGCGACTCGCGTAGTGAAGAGGCGTGAGTTGGCTTATGTCCTTTGCGTTTACCGCCTTCAGCATGGCTTGAGGATCCAAATCCTTCATGCGCTCCAGCACCAAACCGAGCGTATTACTCAATCTACAGCGTGAGGCGATTGACAGAGCATTGAGACCTTGGTTAGTCGAGGCAAAGGGGTCCGCTCCAGCCCTTATCAACTGATCAACAGCACAGTCTGACGTAGAGGCAGCGAGGTGGATGGGCCGTACCCCTTGCCTGTCTTCGGCGTTGGGGTTGGATGAGTGGTCCAGGAACCATTCAACGCACCGGGCCGCATGTTCGCCCCGATCTCCAGGCTTATCAGGGAAGTTCAGCAAGCATGCAAGATGCAGGGGAGTTCTCCCCTCAAAGTCGGGCTGGTCAGTGTCCAGCCCAAGCTTTTCAAGAAGTAGCCAGAATGCAGCGAGAAGATCCAAGGCGTATCTGGGGTTCGGGCCCTTGACTAGTTCATGGCACAATGTGTTGCCTTGGAAATCCACTATAAAAGGCGATACTCCCGCATCAATAAGTTCTTGAAACACCGAGGTGATGCTGCATTGCCCACGGTTGGGCTTGTTACCGTGTCGAATAACCTCATGGAGGAGGGTACGGCCCCTGTTATCGCGGGCGTGGAGGCGCGCAGAGGCTTTCCTGAAGACCTTGATGAGTCGGTGTTGTTCCAGGAGGTCCTTTGCTCTGCCTATCAGGCGAAACAGCGGAGTGTAGCCCATGAAGTCTCGATCCTCGGTGCTCGCGCCAAACTTGACCAGGAGTTCGATCAACTCTGGGTACTGTAACAAGGACCTCACGTCAAACAGGTGCAAGGGTGTCTGTCCTTCTTCGTTGGCCAAGCTTGGGTCGGCGCCAGCCTCCAGCAGCGCCGACAACAAGATATGTAGCCTATTGCTCTTTTTTGACTCCTCGTTTTCAACAAATGGCTCATCAAATAACGGCTTGCCATACTGGGATACGGCATAGTGAAGAGGCCCGTTTCCTGCATTGTCGACGGCATTGAGGTCTGGGCTGTAATCGAGAATGCGGAGAGCAATATCCAAGTCTCGTACAATAGCAGACATGAGGGGTGTCTGCCCCCTTCGAAGTTCTCTCTTGTTGATGTCAGCACCTCCATCTTCGACCAGAAGTTTCAGATAATTCTCATCGGCTCCTCTCGGTAAAGAATGAAGGACGGTTTCACCAAGTAGAGTTTCCGCATTTGGATCGGCACCGGCGTCGAGTAGGATCCTGACTGCCTCAGGATCCTCGGTAACGTGAATACCAGCACGTCCAAGCGAGTCTCTCTCGTTCACGTCGGCTCCAGCTCTGACCAAGAGTGACAGGCCTCGCCGAAAGTCATCCGTTCTGCTGGCCTTGGGGGCATGTTTTCCAGGCCGATAGTGACCATGACGTTGGTAAAACCGTAGAGCTGGAGTATGATCTTGTCTGCAGCAAAAGCTGGCAAGCGGCGTCCGCCACAACTCCACGTCACCGATCATAGGCCCATCCCAAGCGCGAGCCTTGGATGTGATCGAAGCATCAGCGCCAGCATCGATAAGAACCTCCATCGCATCTACATTTCCCATTGCGGCTGCAGCTGACAGGGGCGTTTCGTCCAAATGCCTGGCATTGGGGTCAATACCAGGCTCCTGGAGAAGTCGCTTGAGGATATGAGATTGGGCACCTCCCGCCGCCGAGGACAAAGCAAGTTGCTTTGTGTCTGCATCGATGAAAGGGAGAAATGCTTCCACGCTCCGCAGATGGCCATGAGAACAGGCAATTTCCACAGGTGTCAGAAGGCGACGATATGACCTCGTTACAGAATCCTCGTCGTCCCGGCCCTTCGGTGTCAATGGATCAACTCCTTCCTCAAGAAGCAGTTGGACCACTTCAAAACGGTCGAACATGGCAGCTGTGTGAAGTGGCTTCTGACCGCCTCGGTCAGGTTGGTTAGGTGCTGCCCCAGCTTGTAACAATACTCGAACGGCTCCGGCATGTCCTCGGTCAGCAGCCCACCACAACGGCGTTCGCTCCTCTAGGTCTCCCTGGTCGATCTTTGCCTGATTGTCCTGGTCGATCAGAGTCGTGATATAGGAGTCAAGGCCACATATCGCAGCCACATGGAGATCTGAGAATGAGCCAAGGTACTCGTCATCGATTATCCCCTGAGATTCTTCCAGACACATCCTCAACCACTTTTTCTTTGTAGAGCCATCAGATAAGAAAGACTCCAGCTGCTGGGATATCGGGTTTCCGGGAAGACCATCCCATTCGGATCTGGCAACATGAACGTGCCAATTATCGATGGCATATTCTGCGAAGGGGAAGTTCAAGTTCATGAGGTTTTGATTGAAGAGTTTCGAATCTGGATTTGTGCATTGCAAGCATCCAGATTGGAGATACTTGAGGCAGACCTCGGCAAGTTGAGCGTGAGATGAGATCGGGTCCAAAACAGGATAAACAGAGTGCACTGGTCTCTTGGTCCCCGTGAGAAACTCGGTCAGGGAGTGGTGAACGACGCTGACGGTCTCATCGGGGAGAATCTCCAACAAGGGCCCACAGGCAGCCCGAACAAGATCCTTGTTATCTTTGAGGCTGGTCGATTGTCCACCCAGCACATACTTGAGCATATCGGCAAGCTCCAGGAGTCTAAGGGGGCGGGTTGCGTGCGTCACCCATCGCAAAATGAGCACCTGGGTTGTCTCGGAGATACCAGACCTCCTGGCGTGTTCTTGGAGAAGATTAACGTACATGGCCTCCATGTCGAGTGGTAGCATCTCCAGAGCGGTGGCGACGTTGACGTTTGGTTCCAGGAACGCCTTCATGGCCAGCTTTGCGTAGAGAAACAGTCCATTTGCTCGGCCTGGAACAGCCTGCTTGATTCGTTGTCGGTCATCCTCCGAGATGGAAGTGCCATCCAGGCAATGCCTGACATAGGTCGCGATGTCGATATCAATGAGATCCTCCTCCATCCGAATATTAATGCAGCCGATGCCCCTCATGGGGGTCTCAACACTCACAACCGGTCGGCTCGTCATGAGTACCTTCACACTGGATGGGCGCCAATGGCCAAGATCGGCCAGTGAACGGACAAAGCCATCGTTGTACTGGTCCATCTCGTCCAATGCGTCGACAACACAATATGTCAGTGGTATCGAAGCCAGGGCCATACGGAGATGGCGCCATAGCTCATCCATTGAAACACTGCCCAGAGATCGATCGGTGTCGATGTATTCCTTGAGGGTTGCTTGCAAGGGAGGGCTATAGAGGAGAATTTGGTCGAGCCAGTCTCTGAGCAGATTGATAGGCCGGTGATTGGCATCAACGATCTGACGAAAGAAGAAGTAGAGCACTGGGACATCTTCCTGGGAAAGCCTGTGTGCCAACGTGGCAGCAATGACAGACTTGCCAGAACCTGGAACGCCCCTAATCCACAAGAGGCCATGATCTGGACTGTTGTGCCAGGTTTCGTATCTGTCTAGGCGTGGCAACCACTCTCCAGTGTTGGCGAGGTGCGAGGCGAGATGCTTGCGATACTCGCTGCCATCGAGGTTATACTCGGTAGGCCGCAGCCACTGTCTGATCTTGGCAATGGTGTCTTCAGATTCGGGAAGGATGTTGTCGGGATTATAGTTACTGACATCATCACGGCCAACAACCACGACGTCGTTGTCGTCGCTCGACGGAGCGTCGTGAGAAGGCATGCCGGATGTGTAGGAAGCTCGTTGATGGAATGAAAGCTGGCGGACTAGACTTGTCGTGTCCGCCAGATGCTGTCGGTCGAATAAAGACAGCACAACAAATGCTTCCTTCTGAAAGATGATGAAGAAGTCGAGGTAGAAATGAACGGCCGGAAATGAATACCGGATGTTCTGTTCAGCTCCCGAGTCCAGCTGCCAAGAAGACTGGCAGGCAACAGCCAGGGTCCGTGCGGCGTAGGGTACGCGATGGAGGCTATCAAGAACGGCAATCAGCTGACCGTGCCTACCAGTCAAAGGGTTGATGATATGTTCTCTTGAAAACGATGCAATGAAGTTAAATTTCGATGGATATCGTCAAGGAACGAGTAATGTAAGATGGAAAAGTCGAGGATGCGGTCAGGTCAAGGAGCTGAGCTGTTTGCTCACGTTTCACGTCTCACAGGGCCAGCCACAGCTGAACCAACCAATACCCAGCTTGCGGAGTACATGAAGATCACAATGGCACTTGGTAGCGCTGCAGCTCGTCTGATGACTTTGTAGAATCCATTTGCAATTCAGATGTCCGTATCCGTATACTGAAGTAATCGGGGGGAAATGCCGAGGCAAATGATGCTCAACCCATAGTTATCCATCTGTTGTACAAGGCCTCAAATGAGGCCCCAGTCAATCGCAACTCCAAAACGCCGTGCTTCCATGGGTAGATAATTCGCAGCCACAATCAGATCCTCTCTCTAGGATCTTGTTCCGGTAAAGGCTCTGTCGAAAGCCACAATCGTGTCAGCCTTCTCCATCGCGCTCCTCCTCGTCCTCTCTCCTGTGGCCCAGAAGCGCTCAGCTCGGTCTGGTGTGGCGGCCCACTGGCTGAGCATGGTGCCGTTAGTGGATGTGGCCTGGCCGCCCGTGTAAACGGAACCCGAGCCACTGGAGCTGCTGAACCTGTGAGCGCGGTCATTGTTAGCGGCCAACTCATCGTGAGAAGTGATGGAAAGGCTTCTTACTGGGCGCTGGCAGGAGAAGACATTTTTGTTCTTGTTGTTGATTTGTGATTATTGGACAGTTGGCTTGCGAATTGTTGGTGTTGGTCCGTCTTTGCTTGAACCGGCGTTGCTTGGGTTGGCGATGGTTGGCTGTGATGGGTAGGTACTGTAGGTACAGTATCTTGAGTTGAGAGGCAAAGGTAGATGATGATAGCGAAGATCAAGATGGCTTCAAATATGGGAGATAAAGCATTTAAATAGCTTCTAAAACATCTTTTCAGCATACCAGATTCGCAGACGAGACTACAGCAAACTGGAAACTGGAAAAACACACAACGGTGGACATCAAGCTCCAGACAATGCGCGCTGCGCGAAACAACTCATGGCCCCCAGCATCGCACACAGTTGAGGTAGGCAACGAAGATCCTAGGCCAATGGGACTTTGGATAGCACATCGGAGAGTGGGAAGACAGCCACCGTTGAATTGAGGCCGCTGCCAACTGTGGGATTTGGATCTTTGGGGGCGCCCCCATCTGTGGTCTGAAACCTGTGATGGACCACGACGGTGATGTTCGCTGGTCCACCGTCGTGGACATTTGGCGGAGGCGAAGCTAGAACTGCGGCCGCGGGATAGCTTGGAAACTAGAGAAACCTCAAGATCGCGGATGCGAATGGAGTGTCAAGCGCAATTGAGGATGCGCAAAGGGGAGATTCCCTGCAGGAACAAGCCACTCTCATCGAAAGCCAAGACGACCCAAGACCTGACTCATCGTGAAAGGTGCAATTGCTTGCACACGATCGTGGAGACGATGACGGGGCCTACCGTTGGCCGTTGTCGCCATTTGGAGCCAATCTGCGCCTTTTTAGAGATTCAACGGTGATGGTGGCTGCGGACCGCCCTGGCCTTGATCGATCAGACTAATTTAACGAGCGAACTTGATCGAGGCGATGCTTGTTTGTTTTACGGATACTCGGCCGAGGGTTTTTGGACTTTGACTTGGCCTTTCTTCGCTACCCGGTTCCAAAGTTCCACCGGGATGCCTTTGCCGGGTACCCTTCTGTGCCACGATGCCAAGGGGTTTGCGATCACGACAGAAAGCAAGATGTTAATCAATTGTGGCTCATACAACCAATCCAGCCCACTGAATCAAGACCATACTTGCATGTCTAGTGGGAAATGCTTCAGGTGAAGGCCTCAAGAATCAGGGAAGGAGAGTTGAAAGAGTGAAATGAAAAGTGTGGCCGTGTAAGATGGTCTTGTCTCAGGCCATCTCCACAGCCGTGATAACAGCCACAACTTCATGACGGCCACCATGGAGGCACGTCACACACATGAGGGACGATCAATCTCCCTCCCCCAAAAATGAGGCGAGAAAAAGTAGAAATAAACAGCAAAGCCTTTTTCTAATGTTTCGGCTGAGATTTCAGACCAACCAAGTATGAGCAGTGCCGGACTGAACACGAGGGAGGAGGACAGGTTGTCAGCCTGACAGTTCAGCTCGTGAGGCAGCCAACTTTGTAGTGTGCAACCATCACAGAAGAGGACAGTCTGCACGTTTTGCTGTGAAAAGTCTGCTGTGAGGGAGGCTGAGAATGCCAGAGACAGATTGGGCTCTGACAGGGAAGTTTTCGGTTCCATGAATGTCTGCCCATCAAAAGAACCAACAAAATCCAAACATGCCACCATCTCTCCCCCTTCATGAGTATCACGTGATGTCACGATGCTTGTCCATGGCCTCAACTTCACCAACTCCAACGACATCAACGCCAAAGCTCTACACCGGGCTGTATTCCGACTTGATCCGATCTCCCAGCTTCCTCTTCTATACGACGAAAAAGAACCGGAAGGCTACGCCGTCGACCTCTTTTCTGTTTGATCGGTGAGTGATCCTTGAGGCCGTGGTCCCTGCTTCTCGGTTCCCGGCTTCACCTAGATGCCCATGCCTCACACGGACCTCTCTTCACGGGCCTGGTTGGGAGTATGTGATTTGCTGCCGGCCCGAGTTGGCCTGTTCTTGTTACAATTTCAATACTACTATCGTCCATGGCACTTGATTGAGTAGTGCCCAATGTGTGGGGTGGATGATATTATCGCAATGGATGAGAACGCAACAACACACAGATAGATGCATCAATTGACCAAGGAGAGATGGTTTACCGCGAGTCCAGTAGACACTAGATCTTACTTCTAGTCTATAACAATGTGACCGATCCAATTGCCTCCAGAAAATGCAACCTCCTCCATCTTAAACGCTTACCCTACACCAAAGCACGCAAAATTCAGAATCACGCGACAATGCTTATCTTCGTGGGCCATCTTCATGCTCCATCGTCAAGGGGCAGTGGCCTGTGAGACCCGACGAATCCGGTCCCGGTAAACACGCAGTTCCTCCTATTCTGGAACCTCAAACCACGTTGTCGAACAAGGGAAGAGGTCTTACTGGCATCGCCTCCCCTTCTCACCCTAGATAGGGCTGGCTGCAGATCATCCTTTTTTTCTCATGCGGAAGCGCCGAGAAGGTCGTCGGTGAAAGAAGATTACTTGCCCGAGAATCACGGGATTCACCGACTCATATACCTGCCCATCGACTCACTCCAAAGGTGAGGTCCAGGGCGGTGTCGCTCCAAGCCCCCATGCCTGGATTCTTGATGCCTCACCGCGGCCCGTTCTCGACTCCACGGCCCAGAGACCCGGTCTGCGAATGGCTTCGGCACCGTCTCACCTCAAGCCGAGAGAAGCGGATCACCACAGGAACGTTTGGAACGGGGGCCTCTCCGTATGGGACAAAACTATCGGACAGTTACCGAGACATGGGTTTCCCAAAACTGCCCATGAGCTGGCAGGGCATGCAACTCATGGATTACTATCTCGGTCTCGATTATCATAGTCTGATGCTGACGATGGAGAATCAATACTGTCGAGAGTCGTCTTCCAAGACGCCTACGAGTCATGGCAGAGCCTCAAGCGGAAACTACAGAAGCCTCAAACCTTCGGCGACATGGCACCGGCACTTGAGCCTCAGCATTCCAACGGCCGCAAGCCACCTTCTAGAAAGAATGGAAACCCTATCTGACCCCTGGTCCACAATCAACATCGACCGAATGACAACCGGCCGATAACCCATCGAACCCCCACGAGCTCACCGAGACGTCCTATCGGCGGGTGACGTTACCCTCACCTCGAGGCTCCTTACCGCGGTGGATCACATCCCGGGCGGGAGCCAGCAAACGGAGGCTCTGCCGGGCCATGGTCCCACATGGTGTGGTGTGAGGTGAGCAAAGGTGAAGAGGCCATATCGATGAGTGGAGTTGCAATGTTTTGACAGTATCATGATCGGGAGGCCGGTCCGCTGCCGGCTGGGCGGTTACGTTGTGATACGGACAAGGGGAGTCGATGCAGTTTCCAGGAGTTAGTGGTCTGCCAAATGGGCTGGAAATAGAGGCGGAGGATTCGGAGGGTCTTGGGAAAGGAGATATATAAAGGAGACATGATGCCCAAGATGAGAGATGGAAGAACCAGACAATCCGACATCAACAACCAAGATTGGATACACTCACATCAACTGCACTGCATACAACTTCCATACAACGATACCCCCTGAGAAGCATCAAGATGGCGACCGATTACAAGTTTGAAGGCTGGATGGGTGAAGACCCAAGAGCAGCCGAAGGCCACATGGTCTGGAAGGAGTACGAGCCCAAGCCTTGGGAGGAGTCAGATGTCGATATCAGAATCACCCACTCGGGCATCTGCGGCTCAGACATCCACACCCTCCGAGCTGGCTGGGTATGTTTCCAAAGATCTCCTTGATACACCTTACATACTAACCATCAACAGGGCCCAACCGACTTCCCATGCGTCGTCGGCCACGAAATCGTCGGTGTCGCAGTTCGAGTCGGATCCGAGGCGGAGGGAAACATCAAGGTCGGCGACCTGGTCGGTGTCGGTGCTCAGACGGACTCGTGCCAATCTCGCGATGGACCTTGCCAGGCCTGCGAGACTCACCTCGAGAACTATTGCCACGATATGCACCTGACATACAACACGTCGTACCGAAATGGAGGCAAGGCCTACGGAGGATATGCCCTCTACCACCGAAGTCCCTCGCACTTTGTCATCAAGATCCCTGACGGTCTGCTCCCAGAGCATGCGGCGCCAATGCTTTGCGGCGGTGTCACCGTCTACTCCCCGCTCAAGGTCTTCGGCGCCGGTCCCGGAAAGAGGGTCGGTGTTGTCGGTGTCGGTGGTCTCGGTCACTTTGCGGTGCTCATCGCCAAGGCCATGGGCGCGGACAAGGTCATCGGTATCTCCCGACGATCAGACAAGAGGGAAGAGGCTCTGGCACTGGGAGCCGATGAGTATATCGCAACTGCCGAGGATGAGAACTGGTCTCAGAAGCACGCCGGAACCCTCGACCTCATCATCTGCACTGTCTCATCACCAAAGGTACGTTGTCATTTCGAGTTCCTGTGATTCATCATGCATGAGGACCTGCGTCAAGGCGTGCAGCTTAGCAATGACCAACAGCATTGCTTACACTGCACATGCCGAGCTTGCCGCAACCCATTCTCACGACCCAATCTCTTCTGTGCATCCAGAACCGCATGTCTAACATGATCTTCTCGCAGATGCCCCTGCAAGAGTACTTTGACATGCTCGGCCTCGACGGCACACTTGTGCAGGTGGGCATTCCGGAAGAGCCCATCCCCGTGAGTGCGTGGGCGCTCGTACCCGCACGACGCAGGCTGGCCGGATCTCTGATCGGCAGCCCCAAGGAGATTGAGGAGCTCTTCCAGCTCGCCGCCGACAAGCACATCATCCCGTGGGTTGAGAAGCGTCCCATGTCCGATGCCAACCAGGCCATTGTCGACATGGAAGCTGGCAAGCCCCGATTCCGCTACGTGCTCGTCAACCATTTCGACGACGCCAAGGAGACTGAGGTCCAGGAGCCTGAGAAGGAGGCCGAAGAAGAGAAGACGACCGAGGAACCAGAAGAGAAGCCTGAAGAGAAGTCCGAGGAGAAGGATGACGACAAGGTCAAGGACGAGGAATAAACTTGCTTGAAAGACGGGATAGCTAGGCGTTGGGCGGCGTTTTACTCTTTTTGTTTCATTCTTGGCTCGTTTCCTGGGTGGTGTCCAGAAACCAACGACAGTGTTGCTCAGCCCAGGGCAACACACTGGCGTGTAACAATAGCATAGACCACCATAGGATTTCCTGGGCGCAATTGGAGGACTCCTAGATCGGTGATGATAGTCAATAGATAAAGGAAAGATACACACGCTTTTAGACGACAAGATCCGGCATTGTTGAGCTATAGTGCCACCAACAGGTGGAATAGCAGCTCTCGGGTTATCATGGACTAGAGAGCTTCTTTATTGTTGACATCACCACCCACCTCAACGAATCCATGACAAAGACAGGCTGTCACTCTCCCACCATCAACTCCTTTTACGAAAACTCTAATGTTAATCTCATGGCGTCATTTCCGCTTTCCAAAAGTAGTGCTGGCACCAGCATTTCGGGTGTGCATTAACCCAAGGAAATGGCTGGGAAAGGAAGAGGAGATTGTAGCTAGAGGCAAGCGCGCCCAAAACAGTAGCCTTAAGAACTATCAACACCAAGATCAATAGCTCAGCTCGTAGGGGAGCCAATCCTTGTCTTCAGCTCGGCCCAGGCCGGGCCTGGACCAACATGGGGGGAGAGGAGGAAACAGAGATTTGCCAGCTGTCCCACAACCCGGCAGAGGACCTGACCGTGAGGGGAGAGATGATTAAGCGGACGGGGACCATCGGCGAGCAAGTCAGCGGGCAGGCAGGCAACAGGGGTGAAGCTGGCGATGGGCCAGGGGGATCAACAGAGAAGTGACAGGGGAGAAGACGCGCCGGCGAGAAAGCTCCAGGTCCCAGCTCCAGTTGTGGCAAGGATCCGGGCGAAAGCGTCCAGGCACAGATCTTGCTTTGCCTTTGATGGTCGGCGATGACAATCATGGGCTGATGTTGGCTGGGAGCGGCCGTCTGCCATTGCGGCAAGGACCTCTGAGGCCTGTGTTGTGGGCTATTGAGTGCATGCATCTTGCAAGGGGAAAGAGGAGCACGATGCAAAGAGCGGTGCTTCTTTGGACCGAAAGGATGCCAGGCCTGTATGGTCGGTGCTGGCAAAGCATTGGCAGTAGAAGCCCAGTAGTTTACAACTAGATGATATCATGGCCTGCAAACACTCGGACGTCGTTGAGCTCAGTAAAATGGGGTAGACGATGGACGCGTCTGTCGTCCAGTTGGGTAATCAAAGACATACGAGTCTCCAGGAGAGGGAAAGCCCAGAGACGGGCGGCAAACATGGCCGGGCGCGGATGAAGAGTGATAAGCCCGCATGGAACTATCGACGTTCGAGATGCGCTAACAAGACCGTCTACGGTGGAAGAGATGGCATTGGCAGAAGGCAGAGAAGAGCAAGAAACAAAAAAGTGGGCAGCGAGAATAAAAAGAATTGATAAAATAAATAAATTACAAAGTTAGTGAGTCAATAGAGGCCGGCCCCATGGCGGGACAGGGCAAGGATTGTCCCCCATGTGCGAGTTGGGCCATGCCGTGTCTTGGATGCAGTGATCCGTTCTCAATCAATGTCTTGTCTCGGAGCGGGAGAGGAGAGACCAAGTGGGAGTGGCTTGGAGTTCGCTGAATCAATTTCAGTTGAGGAGAGAGGGTAACACGGCAATTCGACGTGCGTTGGTGGCTGTGGTGAATGGGCTTTTTTGGAGGCTGAGGGGGGGACCTGACAGCAACACGACAAACGGGATGTTACCTTCAGGTCCCTGTCATTTTTTCCTTCTGTTAGCTTGTTTGAGGAACGAGGCACAGCCGGCACGAGCCTGGCGAGCCAGGGCATTGGAGTCTCTGTGCCCTAGCATTTTGCGATCCTCTCGGCAAAGAACGAGAAAGGCAGTGATCAGGGGCAGGGATAAAAGCAGCAGAATGGAGAAGAGGATCGTATACGACCAATTAGAGCACTTGTTTACGAAGGATCGGAGGTCAAAAGAACACAGCCTGGGCAAAACTCCGAAGGCTGTGGAGGCACCGAAGGTTCGTTCACACGTTTTGGACTGGGAGCAAGCGGGGGAGAGATACAACGTGACAGTTGCATTTTGTTTTATCTGAGGAAAAGACGTTGGTTGTCAACGAGGGTGCCCTGTAGAATGCGGCATTATAGAGGAGCGGGAGGATCATATCCGATGTCTGTTAAGAGAGTTTACTTTGCTTGGCTGTCAGCACAACAATTGACAGTCATGATGTTATTGTTATTGTTGATCTCCCGGGTAGCTGGTAGACATCAACAAAGTTCAATCGCTAGCTTCTCCATCAACACCAATAAACCCCCTTTACCCCTGAAGACATACAGAAAGACCCGTCTCCCGTAAAAAGGCGGACAGGCAGCATCCGTGGTTCATCTCCCAGATGCAGGCGCTGGAGCCATTGAGGATGGAGCCTCCATGAGGTGATGACTCTTGCACAGCCAGTGGGGGCCTGAGGATTGACTCAGCCCGAGTGGATGGAGCAAGACAACGCCCAAGCCTTTAGAAGACGCCACAGCGCGGTTGTTCCAAAATTGCAAGGCGAATGGCGCTGGGCTTCCTTTTCTTTGTAGCGCAAGCCACGCTCGTTTGACCATTTTCTCGGGCCCATCAGCTGCCGTTCTTTTTCGTGGCGATTGACTTCTCATGTGCACCCCCGTGTTAATTTCCCCCCTTCTTTCTGCCGTTAAGCCCTCTTCTCTTGGCTTAGGCGCACACGTATTCACACACCAAGAAGAATTCCCCTCTTATTATGACGCTCTCCATTTTCAATTGGGCATTATCATTTGCGGTCCCCTTTTTTCGCGTCCCCGTTGTTGAGGCGTTCTCCGCAAGCCATGTCAATCGTGTGTCAGCCCAGCGACGCAGGAACCCGAAGAAGCCTGAGCTTGGGATTGGCCAGAGCAAAAGAGGGCGAGACACGGCGCTTTAATTACGCTTTACGAGGTGAATGCGGGTTTGCAGAGGGTTGTCCAATGGCGGTGTCCAAGGTGAGTCGGGTTGAAGACATGACCACATGCTTGATGCAGGTACCGAAGTGGAATGCCGTTGAGAAACACGAGATGTTGAACCAATGAGCAAGATCAATATGCTTCGTAAGGATGACAGACGACGACCAACGGTCAAAGGAATGAACCTTAAACCTCCTCAAGATGTGGGTACGAGGAGAAAACAGGGCGAATGGATGTAACAAAGACAAGGCTCAAAGAGTCCCATCAACGACCCTCAACACTGGACCCCCGTACGTCACAGAAGTCGTTGGCGGCGTGAAACATCTCTTGGAGGCGTCAAGGTCGACGTGAGGGAGATCTCATCTTCTTTGACGTCTCCATTGTAAATCAAGGAAACGAACGGCACTAGACACTAGCTGACGATGTCAAAGACTCTCGGACATCGATGACGATCGATGTAGATGTGATTCATTCACGATACAGACGACGATCATTGTCTGTTTCAAGAACGGCAAGCCGGGAGATCCGAGAGAAAACGTCTCCATCGCCATGCGAGTTTACGCTTCGGGAACTTTTTGTTCTGGAGATGTCTCTCAACGAGGCATCTTGTCCACTTATTTGCCGTCCCCGTTTAATCTCCCGAATCTCCATCAAGATGCAAACCAAACCGCCAGAAAAAAAACCCCGAAAGTGAAGCATCTCTAAAAATAAACAGAGCCCTACGCAAGCAATATGAGCCTAGAACAAAAAGATAATCAAAGATACGGGTCAGAGAATCTTCTCTGATGGGAAATACGTCGGGACCGTAGACCGGAGATTGAGATGCACATTGGAGCGTCCGCATCTGTTGTCATTGTGCGCCAGAAGGCAGAACCCCCAGCAACACGCTGGGATTGCCGCCCATCCGCCCACAGGGCAGGGCAGTCCGGAGTAGATTGGCTCTAGCCCTGGCCCTGGCTGCTGAGCAAGGATGAACTCGCACAGAGCACGGAGGAGAGATAACCTTGGGAAAACTCCACAGCGCAGCAGCCCAGCTGAGGTGGGACCTGATCAAGAGCTGCCGATGCCCATATGGAGCAAGCACAGCGACGGGCTGGACTTGGTGCGGCAACCGACAACCTGCTAGAGCGCCCCATCGAGAACTAACTCACCAGTCAAGATCGACTCTCCTGGCTGTTAACGCCGGATGCTTGGTCTCGCTCGCATGGATAACAGTAGCAGTAGCGGAATATTGAGGTGCACCGTAGGCGAGAGCGAGACTATTCACGCTCTAGTGACCGGTAATCCCAGCAAGCCCGCTGCAGCCTCGGCGGGTGCCACGCTGCGCTGGTCTGGCTGGGCGGCTTCTAGGCGGCCAGTAACCCCGCTAGCTGATCCCGCTTACTTCCCGAAAAGGTAAGCGGGCTAATCGACTAGTCAGGGGGCCAGGGGCTTTCGGGGGTGGGGAGCTAAACGAGCATGCGCCAAGTGGCTACGTCCTTTTTCACTCGACCCACCAGCGCTTCCTTTCACTTCCAACACCACCACAGCACCAACAGCCAACAACAACAACCTAACCTACCGGTGCGATGGGCGGTCCTGCCCGGCCTCACGGCACAGACCAGTTTATTTACAGCTCTCCTATTGTCCCGTTGCGGTTTAGAACCATCTCTCTGGGCTTGGCTGGCTCGATCGATAGCGCACCAGGCTAACGTTCTCCCAGGCGCTGCATCTTGGACACCCCAGGCATCATGGCCCACGCCCGACAACGCACGCCCGAGAGGGCTGCAGAGTGGATGAGCAGCAGCGGATCAAGAGGCAGACAGGGAGACGCAGGGGACCTCCAAGCGGAGGTCGTCTCGTCCCATCCCGTTGTACATTTAAGCAGCCATATCCAACCTGCTTGAACCGTTTTCTTTACCTTCCTTTCTCGATATCCCTCTTCAACCAGTACTTGGCGGATTATAAGTGACTCTTGCGAGTACATTCCGCAGCCATTCGTTAATACATATCCTGCATTGTCGTTTATAAACATGAAGAGCGTGTACATTCTGGCCGCGGTCGCCTCCGTGGTCACCGCCTACCCCCCACCCAACCCCGAGGAATGCATCTGCGATTTCACCGATGCCTGCTACCTTCGCGTCAAGAACCTCGCTGACCGCGCCGCGTTCTGCGCTTCGATCGAGGTCCCCAACTGCGACCTCTCCCCCGTCGAGGATGTTTGCGGCAGCCGACAAGATGCCCTGAACGCCTGCGACTGCGTGCCCCAGGAGACTGCCAGCACCACCTCCGCCTCCGAGACTGCCTCTAGCACCGTCTCCGTGAGCCAGTCTACTTCCGAGACTGCCTCCGCTTCCACCTCCGAGACTGCTTCCGCTTCTACCTCCGAGACCGCCTCCGCCTCCACTTCTGAGACTGCCTCCGCTTCCACCTCTGAGACTGCCTCCGGCTCTGCTTCCACCACCGAGACTGCCTCCACCACCGGCTCCGTCACTGGTTCTGCCTCCACCACCGAGTCTGCTCCTACCAGCACTGCCACTGAGGACTGCGACTGCGACTACGAGGACAAGTGTGTCGTCGCTGTTGTTGGCCTTGGCGAGTCCGCCGCTGAGTTCTGCGCTACCCTTGAGCAGCCCGGTGCCGACCTCTCCGTCCTGAACGGTGCTTGTGATAGCCAGGTTGATGCTGTCTACGCTTGCGACTGCCGCACCTCCAAGACCACCACCGCTCCCACTCAGTCCGCTACCACCTCCGCCACTGCTTCCGTGAGCGAGTCCGTCTCCACCACCGAGACTGCCTCCGCTTCCGGCTCCACCTCCGAGACTGCTTCTCAGAGCACCGGCACCGAGACTGCTACTGAGCCTACCGGTACCGAGACCGCCTCCACTGGCACTGAGACTGCTACCGAGCCCACCGGCACTCAGACCACTGGTACCGAGACTGCCACTGAGCCCACTGGCACCGAGACTGCTTCCACTGGCACTGAGACCGCCTCCACTGGTACCGAGACTGCCACCGAGCCCACTGGCACTGAGACCGCCTCTACCGGCACTGAGACTGCTACTGAGCCTACTGGCACCGAGACTGCTTCCACTGGCACTGAGACCGCCTCCACTGGTACCGAGACTGCCACCGAGCCCACTGGCACCGAGACTGCTTCCACCGGCACTGAGACCGCTACCGAGCCTACCGGTACTGAGACCGCCTCCACTGGTACCGAGACTGCTTCCACCGGCACTGAGACCGCTACCGAGCCTACCGGTACTGAGACTGCTTCCACCGGCACTGAGACCGCTACCGAGCCTACCGGTACTGAGACCGCCTCCACTGGCACTGAGACCGCTACTGAGCCTACTGGCACTGAGACCGCCTCCACTGGTACCGAGACTGCCACCGAGCCCACTGGCACTGAGACCGCTTCTACCGGCACTGAGACTGCTACTGAGCCCACTGGTACCGAGACTGCCTCCACCGAGACCGGTACCGAGCCCACCGGCACTGCTACTGAGCCCACTGGCACCGCTTCCACTGAGACCGGTACCGAGCCTACTGGCACCGCTACTGAGCCTACCGGAACTGCTACCGAGCCCACTGGCACTGAGACTGGCAAGACTACCGAGACTGGCAAGGGCCACACCACCACCACTTGCACCACTGAGACTGAGTCCAAGCCCACCAAGGCCCAGACTACCCCCTATGAGCCTCCTTACACCACCAAGACCATCTACACCACTCAGACTCACACCTACACCAAGTGCCCTCCCTACGTCACTGACTGCCCCAACGGTCCCAACGGTCCTTACACCACCACCAAGACCATTGCTGTTTCCACCACTGTCTGCCCCGTCGAGGAGCAGTACACCACCAAGACCATCTACAGCACCAAGGTTTACACTCTTACCAAGTGCCCTGCCTATGTCACTGACTGCCCCAACGGTCCCAACGGTCCTTACACCACCACCAAGACCTACCCCGTCTCTACCACCGTCTGCCCCATCACTGAGGAGCACCCTGCCAAGCCCACTGCTTACTCTCCCCCTGAGAAGTACACCACCAAGACTATCTACAGCACCAAGGTCTACACCATCACCAAGTGCCCCGCCTACGTCACTGACTGCCCCAACGGCCCTAACGGTCCTTATGTCACTACTGAGACTGTCCCTGTCTCTACCACCGTTTGCCCCGTGACCGAGGAGCACCCCGCCAAGCCTACGGTCTACTCTCCTCCCAAGGGTGCCACCACCCTCTACAAGACCCAGACCTACACTATCACCAAGTGTGTCGGTGATGATGAGGACTGCTACCCCGGCAAGGTCACCACCACCTGCTACCCCACTGGCACTGCTGAGATTCCTTCTTACACCACTGTCATTGTTCCCGGTGGTGAGAAGCCCGGCCACGAGCAGCCTTCCAAGCCCGGCTATGAGACTCCTTCCAAGCCTGGCTACGAGACCCCCGAGACTCCTGAGACCCCTGAGACTCCCGAGACTCCCTCCAAGCCCGAGCAGCCCGCTAAGCCCGGCTACGAGACTCCTTCCAAGCCTGGCTACGAGACTCCTGCCAAGCCTGGCTACGAGGCTCCTTCCAAGCCTGAGCAAGAGGAGCCTTCCAAGGGCCAGCCCTCTGCCACTCTCCCCTACAGCCAGCCCACCGAGACTGGTGAGGCTCCCATCACCCCCGTCACCGCTGGTGCTGGCCGTACCGGTGTCTCCATGGCCGTCGCTGCCATCGGTGTCTTTGCCGTCCTTCTGTAAATGCATCTCGGAAAATTTTTCCTTGGCTGTTAATTCTTACAAACATAATACGCTTCACTATGTACATAGTATGAATTAGACGACTTTGGCCCTGCCAATAGTGTAGAATGGTTACGAGTTCTGGTTAATACTGTGTATTTTTCTTAAATGTTAGTAGATACCAATTTCATATCTGTCTAGCTTTGATGTGTCTCATGTGACTTTGATGCTTGCCCGGACTGTCCCTCAACGTAGCATTCGCCCTTCCACTTAGGCTGTCTTCACGTCAATCTGTCACTGGACGTTGACTTAGATCCACTGACCCTTTGTTCCATGGTTCCTTGTGGCTGCTATGGAACCCAAGGTGGGATTTCGTCCTGGTCCCAAACTCTATTCCCTCTTCATTTCCCATGTGGGCGGGTGGATAATGGAAACACTGCTCAATACGGGATAGAAGGCGTTGTGATTTTTTGAAACGCGCTAGAACGAAGGGGTGTGTGAATGGGGACCGTTTGATCCGGGCTGTTGGAAAGTTCTCGGGAAGTCAAAGAAACGAAAGTAAAAAAAGGGGAGAGGCCGTTGAGAGAGACTGGAATGCGGGAAAGGAG
Organism: Fusarium solani; assembly: GCF_023522795.1. Taxonomy (NCBI): domain Eukaryota; kingdom Fungi; phylum Ascomycota; class Sordariomycetes; order Hypocreales; family Nectriaceae; genus Fusarium; species Fusarium solani. The sequence continues at coordinate 705,601 of NW_027072157.1, forward strand.
TTCTGGAAGATTAGGGGCGTCTACGATGGGGTATGTGGCTTTTGTTGCGGTGAGGGTTGATTGTCGGTGAAGGGAAGAAGAGAGGTGGGTTGGGTTGTTGTAAAGATTGAGTTGAAGTTTCTGGTGATGGCATATGTTTCGATGTGAGGTTGGCGATCAAGGTTGGCAGGCTTGAAGGTTGCAGGGGATAATAACCGGAAAGCTCGGAAGAGCAACCTTTGATTGGCAGACTAATCATAAATAAAGAGAAACAGCAGCGGCACTAGGGATGCACATGTGGAAATCAGCTGAAATGTCTCGCCTCTCCGTTCCCCGATCCGATGTTGTGGAAGTCCAGCGGCACACGGACGGGATGCAAGGGCAAAGCTGGCATTCGGACAATGACATAATCTCGGAGGTACGTACCTCCTCCGGGTCATGTCTTGGCCTTTACGTGGTGTCGTCGATGGCGTCATGCTTTTCCTCAGCCCTGAGATGAGATGTTCCAGAATCGCAACGGTTCACACCGCCTTATAGATTCCTCTTTTTTAACTGATGATTTGGTTGGCGCTGATTTTTGTTGCCACCGAGTACAATCTGGATTGCACAACGGTCGAGGGAGCACGAGGACGTTGGCGGAGTGTTTCACAGGAAAGTGGCTGATTGTGGATGCAAGGGCCAATGACGTGCATGTGGGTTTAGTGCTCGCAACTGAAGATTGAAGATGCCGGAATTGGCAGGCTGAGGTAGACCAAAGATCTGATTAGTATGGCAACTAGGCTTTGGATATTCTCATCTGACTTTATGTCTACTGGGAATTGGAGTCTAGAACCAAGAGGTTCACTGTTAACCCCGCGGCTGTCCCTCGTCTGAGAGTGCGGGGCTGAGAGGCATCTCGCATTGACACCGTTGGTAGGGAGAAACCTGTCTTCTGTTGTCCGACGGATCTTTTGTGAACTATTGAGACAATAGACCAGGGCTCGCATAAGAGAAAAGAGGCAGCAGAGAGATTGGTTCAGATCACCATGTTGAAAATCCAGCCTAGTTCTGTGCCTTGTGGGCACAGCCCCATGTTGTGCCTGGCTGGTGGTCAGCCACATCTTGCACAGCCCTCTGCGCCTCGGCTTGCATTCCCACCTGTGTGCCGGACAAGCGATGTGAGCTCCCTCCTGGGCTGGAGAAGTTGGTGAATGATGTGATTGAGGGTAGTTGGATGGAGGATGAATCAAGTCTTTGATTGAGTAGTTTTGGACAGAAAAGGGTTGACTAGAGTGTGATTGAATCGTGATGGTGCAGTAGCTGGGCGGTTAACGCTGTGGGCTGGAATAGCCGCTGTCAAACTTGCAGCGAGACAGTAATAAGAGTAAGGCGAGATGAATCAGATCAATCTTGATCAATTCAGTCAAAGCGTCCGGCACACGGCATTTCTTGCTTCTACCAAGCTCCTAATGGCTGCACCATTATCCAGTTGTGCAGCATCTCGTCTCACACGAGCATTGGCTGGCTATGACCCTCGCCTAGTAGGCCTCCTGTGCGATCACGAGGCGCAGCAGCTTCAACCTCCACAGGCGGCATCCGCATGCCACCTCCAACTCAGTCCATTCCACTGCGACATGGCCGCTCTGCCTACGGACAAACCGCCAGCTGAGATGGTGGTGTGCACCCCTTTCCGGAAGGATAACTGGGATCTCATGCCCACCCTGGCCTGGTTTTTGGGGGCCAGAGTGGAAAGACGGTCTTTTGGTGTTGGCCATGTCTCTTTTTTATCTATCTACTCACTGCCATCGCGTATCCTAGCTTCCGTCTCCCCCTGCGACCGTCTTTTGCGACCCCATTCAATGAGGACGCCGCCTTATAAGCTTGTGTGCTTCCCTGATGACTGCATAATGGGCGCCTTGTCTGCTTCTTGACATAAATCCACACGAGGCTGCGAACTTGATCTATTTCAACTGATCAGCAAACAACTTCCCCCTCCAAAAAGCATCTGCCTTGCATCTACAGCTACCCATCGCCGACACGATGAACTTTGGCGGGGCATCGCCTTCGGGTCTCAGACCCCCAGTGTCGTCTGCCTCGCCCAGCGGCTCCAACAACACCACGACTGGACGACCGCAGCTATGGACGCCTTCTTCCCAGCGAAAGGTGTCGCGGCTTTACCTCTACACGACGCTCTCGCTCGACAAGATCATGGCTGTAGTCCATGCCAAGTCCCCCGATCCTGTTCCTGGGTGCGTTTGCCTCCCCCGCCTGCCTAGCTTTGTGAGACTTTGGTGCTGATGAGACGTCATAGTATTGAATCCGCCAACAAGAAGCTCAATTCGTTGCTCAACAAGCAGCCTCGATGGTTGCACCCGCGAAACGAGGAGGATATGGGTCGTCGATTGGACGAGCTTGCATTATCACCCACTCGCACGACTTCTAGCTGGAACTCGATCAATTCGCAGGCTCGCATCCCTAACAACTCGATACCCTCGCTCAACCCGAACCCCACGCCGCATCTCATGAGGAACAATGGCATCAGCCCTACGCTCGAGGTTCCTCCTTTCAATCAATTCCCTACTCAACAACATACGCCGAATAGATCTGTTCCTCTCCAGCAGGCTAGGGCGGCGCCGAATCAGCAACAAAACAACGATGGTGTTTTTCAGCAATTCCTCCGAAGCACAAGTTTCATGTCGGCATCCACAGACCGCACCACTGGGACCCTGCACCGTCTGCTCAACGACTACTCTGACGCATACGTCAAGAGCGTCAAGAGGCTCGTTAAGAGATACACCGCGCCCATCAATTATCGAGGAGCGAGTCTTTCACCCATCTCGGACGACGAGCCTTCTTATTCAACCTGGATGAACGATTCCGACTCGCCGCCTCCTCTGCCCAACGGACCTGACCATCTCCCTGGCGACTTTCTACTTCTCGATGAGCTTTTCGGACAACAGCCTCCATGCTTCAAAGAGACGGAGCAGCACATCAAGAAGTCATGCTTGTGTCGTCCCAACGAAGAGATTCAAGAGCCGGCCTGGGTGACAGTGCACAGGGTATCCAACGGCGTCCACAGAATGCTCCAGTACAGCAACGACGGTATAAAGGTCGAAGATCGCGATCCCTTTGGCAACACAATTCTTCATTTCATGGCGGCACGAGGATTGATATTGAAAGACCACCTTTTCCAGGCTCTCCTGCTGAACCCGAGCCCTCACATTCTCAACGCACAAAACACGGCTGGCCAGACTCTGCTGCATGTCCTCCACCACAGCTGGTCCGACAACGAGACCTTTTTGTGCGAGCTGCTGCGCAGTCTGGCCCAGAGGAACTTTGACTTTGGCGCCCGCGATCACTATGGACGTTCCTTTTCACACATCCTCCTCGCTAGGGATGTTTCCCCCGAAGTGCGCAACTTTTTCCTTCGGATTTGTCAGAGTGACAATTGCACCAAGCGGGACGCCTTCAACGTGACGCCCACGTTTGCCCTTCGGCCTGAGCCTACGCCCGGCATCAACAGGGCTTACACCCAAGCGATGGACCTCGACCCTCCGGTACCGGCCTCGGTGCCTGAAGAGGATGACGATGCTGAGCCGTACCATGTTAGTGCTGTTACACAAGAGGCTCGGCTGCTCGAGTTTATCGGCAAAGCCTCCCTCAATCCTAGTTTAGAGGATTCAGAAGGCCGCAATGGATTGCACTGTCTCGCCGCAGCGACGCTTAGCAAATCTAGCGTCCTTCACAAGCATGGTCTGGATGAGCAGGGAGAGCCTAGCGATCGCCCACGCAGAAAGGACAGGGCGCCCAAGGACCTGGATTCTTGCACCGAGCGATACAACCTGCGTTTGAGCCTTTTGGAAGGTCTCCTCGAAGCGCAGGCTGACCCGAACCACTACGATATCCACGGCTACACTCCGCTTATGGCATTTGCCGCACAGCTCCCAGAGGACGACGATTATAAGGTCGGGGGCAAGATTTTGCACAAGCTCGTGGAAGCTGGTGCAGACATCAACGCTCGCAACCGGTCTGGCGAGACAGCACTGCACGTGGCTGTCCGCTGCGGCCGGAAGCTTGCGGTGAAGCAACTCGTCGAAGACGGCGCTTCGGTTCATGCCCGGGATGCGGCAGGCCGGAGTGTTCTGGACGTGGCCGACGTCAAGATGAAAGGCCTGAGCGGACAAGACACGGAGCAGTATGCTCACCTCGAGGCTTGCCGGGCGTGGCTGAGCGGACAGACGGGCAAGGCTGTGCAGAACCCGACAGTGATGCAGGAGTGGGGAGTGACTATGGCATGAGAGATGAGTTGATGAGTTGATGTATATATACGTTTCCTGGTCTGGGTAGGGTAGGGGTTTTGATTTATGGCGTTTTGGATTAGAGGTGGATACCCACGTATATCTCAGGGGCAAAAGTAGCGGCCATAGACTTGGAAATATCATCTCCTCAGTTTGATCTATGCAAGACATGTATTGTATATGTCAATGGTCAATTACTCCTCCTTTTCCTGGATCTATCTAGGAAAAGACAAGTTTGTATGTTAAATCAGTTCCCTCTATCTAGTAGCTAAATTTTTGCTTGACAAGCTCCTCGCTAAGCTTCCACGTCTTGTCGGCCTCGATGGTGTCCCTCGCCCAGGCCTTGACCGTGTCGACGTAGGGGTCAGAGACGCGGGACTCAAGGAGGTAAGCGCCGTTGCTCGCTATTCAGAGTTAGCACAGTGTCAAAATATTTGAAAACGAGCCTTGCTCACCCTTGATGTTGGGGTCGAATGCAGCAAAGGCATGCGTAGCTGCTCCGACCTCTATAGGGACGGCTTCAAAGAACTCCCAACCTTCGGAGTGGCCGCGCGAGCGATGGGCTTCGACTAGAGGCTAGTTAGCATTGGCGTTCTGGGGATGGATAAAAAAAAAGACTTACGAAAACTCTTGAGATCCTTGTCAGGGGATGCAAAGTCCAGGTGGTTTCCCAAGTTGGTCGTCATGATGAGGCCAGGGTGCACGCTATACGCCTGGAGACCTCGGCTTCCCAGCTTCTGAGCCAGGGATAGCGAGAAGAGCATGTTTGCCGTCTTGGCCTGTCCGTAAGCCGTCCACCTGTCATACGTCTCGCCCTTCTGTCTCGAGTTAGCTAACATGCTGGATGACGATCGTTGAGGGGGGATTTACGCTAAAGTGAGGATCGTAGTGGCGGACGGGGCTGAAGCTGTGACCGTTGCTAGAAACGTTGACAACGCGTGGAGACTTGGAGGCGAGGATTTTGTCCATGATGAGGTTTGTCAAGAGAAAGTGACCAAGATGATCAGCAGCAAACTGCATTTCAAAGCCATCCGACGTCGTAGCATAAGGAATAGCCATGACACCCGCATTATTAACAACGACATCAATCTCGGGCACGTCGCCCCAGCCATTCACCTCTTCAGCAGCCTTGCGCACCGAGTCCATGGAGCTCAAGTCGACGATCAGGTGGCGAGTCTTGACACCCGGATGAGCTGCGCTGACGGTCTCGGAGAGCTCTTGGAGCTTGGAGGCGGTGCGGCCGGCGAGGATGAGGAGTTCTGGGGATGCGGCGGCGGTGGCTTCGACAAAGGTTGCGCCGAGGCCCTTGGGCGTTACGCCTGTTGTGAGGATTGTTTTGCCCTTGATGATGGAGGCGTAGTCGGCGACGAGCTCGCTGATGGGGGTGGAAGAAGTGTAAGGGGCCATTGTGATTGCTCTGGATGGGATGAGATGGAGATGGGTCACAGATCGAGTTGCGATTGAGTTGGGATGAGATTGTGATGCGTTACAATCAAGTGAGATGTGGTTGAGATTTTGTTGGTTGGCGTTCTCAAGTGAGCAGAACATGAAATCTTTATACTTGACTCCATTTCTAAAGTCCGAAACTCGATCCTCGTGGATAAACTCATGGTTTCTTGCTGACGCCAGCAACTTTTGGTGCAAGTCGCGATGCTGGCGTCAGCCAAACCCGGTTTTGTGGGGCCGTGATGGCGTCAGGTCTGAAGGAGTCTTGTTAACGCCGAAACACGTCATGGAAGCAAGTATTGGGGCCGAAAACAGCGAGAATATTGTTTGAATAGGTGGCAGGAGTGAATTTGAGCCATATTGGGACTTACCATCAATCTTCAATGATGAGGAGGACACGTCGGGCATGATGTTCAAGTCACCGGGGCTGTTCGGTCAGAGGCCCCGCTTTTCGCCGTTCCGAGTCGCCATGGCACGGTTCGCGAAGACGGAGATGGACGGCGAGAGTGGACAAAGGAAGCGCCTTTTGAATGAGGGAGGCGGGTATAATAGAGACTGACAAAGAATAAAGCTGCCGAAACCATCCGTCCGCGAAAACGACTCTAGAAAACAAGCAGCACGTTAACAGGGCTGCCGAAAAGACTGTGCTGAACAACACCATGGCTTGCCAGCCACCCAGAACCGCAAGCAGTGAAGAAAGGATAGGACGGCCCCAGATAGGCAACTCTTATATAAAAGGACAAATGAGAATAGGTGAGCCTCACCCCAAGGAAACACGCCTGGATCATCTGTCAGAGGCCATTGCCAAATCAGGCTGCTGACCAGGTTGCTATTGGCGCAGGCTTTTAGTGGATGGAGCCCGCTGTGGGTGCTAGCTTGGGGCGATCGTAAACTCAAATCGACGATGATGGTCGAGTGTGAGATGCCATAAGGAGCGAGAATCTTTGAAATTCGTGGGGAAATGGCGTCAAATATTGTTGATGCGACAAGTGTTGTTGTCTGTCAAGTCCAGCGAAGCAGTCTTGGAACAATTAGTAGCGGTTCGAACGGAGAAGCTGGATGACTTACCACATGTAGGTAGACATGTATCGTATCGTTCATCCGTACAAGATCAAAGACGAAAGACGTCATCCAGAGGAATCGAGCTTGGCCTCGACGGCGCGCAGGATGGCTTCCATGCGTCGCTTGTTCTGTCGTCGGCTTTCTCGGCTGCTGACCTGAGGCTTGAAGACCATCGGAGCGCGGAGACGATACTCGGGGTGGTCTGGGGCGAGCTGGTCCGATGGAGCGAGGTAACGGCTTAGGCTGTACTGGCGATCTTCTGGGACGGCTACCGGAAGGGCAACGGCATTGCGATTATTGCCGTTGGTTGATGAGTTGTTCGATGCTGCTTTTCTGAGCGGGTTCGTGTTAGTGACGTCCTTGCAAGTCTTGGCAGGTGTCTCACTCTGAAAGGTTCAAGTAGCACACAGCATCAGTGGAGGAAGTATTGGAGGCCATGGTATCGAGGGTTTTTGTACGACTAGCTCAACAGAAAACGGTGCTTCCATTGAATACAGCAACAGGTACAATTGCAAAACCCAGGATACAAGGTCGGCGGCGTGTTGATCCCGCAATCGGCGAGAGGGGTGATTGGCTGAGTGTGGCCGTTGAAGAAAGGACCCTGAAAATCGAAATCCCGGAAAAGGGAGATCAGTGAAGATCCCGTCCCAGGGATTGCCAGAGCAGGAAACAGGGAGAAACAAGTGCCAATAATTGAGATGCTGAGGAAAATAAGGCCAAAAATCGAAACCATTCGGAGGAACTGGCCCTCTTTTAAAAAAAAAAAAAGTGAGAGCTGACAGCCCAACTCCTCAAGAGCAATGACATGACGGAGCTACACAGGCGTTCGCCCTTTGCCCCAACAAGCTCACTTCAGCCGCATGCCCCCTAACGCTCAGAGACGATCATGCGTTCTAGACCCCGAGGACGCAGTTGCACCGTTCGGTATGCCTCATGGGTGGTGTGGGCAAGGATACGAATCAGGGTCCTGAATGACGTCACTGGCTTGTAGCCGACGGGGCGGCTCGTGTCTGGGGTCCGCTAGGCTGACTTTTGACGGCTCAATTCAGAAAATGCCCTTCTCCTTTCAACCACATTGACGATGGCATCCTATAGTAGAGAGAAATGATGTCACTTTCTAACGATTTTGGGCCTCGCCGGATGAAGCCGTGTTGATGTGTCGAATATTGGTTGATGGTTTGTCTCATCTCGAGTCCAAGTCCTACGGAATACGCACGGTACATTCAATCTCACTGTGGGACCAAGTTGTAAAGGACTCGAGGTTGTGAGACGGAGTTTGAATGCCCTTGATCAACAACATTGGCCAATAGGAATAGTGACAAGAACGGCCAAGAGACCCTAGATTGATCATCGAGATAGAATTCCCTCACAAACCCCGATCAAAGACCCTGATCTGCAAGTCTAGACCGCGGCCTTTTTCGGAGAATGACGATGTGCCAGACACTGGTGCACGCGGCCTCCAACGCACACTAACCCAAGGGTTCATTCAACTTGGAAATGCCCCTGTCCAATGTGCAAGCCCAGACTACTGCTGATGACGTCGATCCTTTCGGGCAGGCTCTCACAGGAATCCTTTGGCGGCAGAGACGCCCAATCATGGGATTCTCTCGGCGTCGAGTCCGCCTTGCGTGAATGCAGTAAGCGACTGCCGCGCGGCACTGCGCAAGCGCAAGAGTTAGCATCTCATGTTGGATGCAACCTCTTGGGAGGAAGCTGAACACGGTGATCGGCGCTTGGTTGCCTTTTTCCTTAGACGCGCTTTTTTTCTGAGTCAATTGTAGGTGTAGTTGTCAAACGGGGTTCCCTCTTCTCCCGCTGGGCATTCCGGCTCGCTTGAAGCACAGTGTGGATGTGACATTGTCTACTTTCATGCAATGAATCAGGCCCCGAGTTCTTCGTCTGGCCTGAAAAATGAGTCTTGCACAGGGTTACACGACATTGAGCTCAGGCTGAATACTGGAGAAGAGGACGATCTTGGAAGTGAGATGAGGCAAATTGTCCAGCACAAGTACTGGGCAACTTTTAGGAGGTCTTTAGTATCTCCTCATCTTAACCATCTAACAGTCATACTAGAATATATTGAAAAATATCTAAGGCAAGGTAGAACTGTTGGAAAGCCTCTTTTAATATTTACCAAGACTGAGCTTAGGTAGCCACTGTTGTGATTCTTACGTTAGGATCCCTCTTGGCGCTTCAAACCCATCAAGATCAGATCAAATGGTCTTTGCGATTCGACCAGGATCCGTGGCTTAGTCTTTGAGGTGCAGTTGCTGGGGATGAGTATGGGAGTACTGTGGCGAGGGGGCATCTAAATCGATCAGCAAATGCACCGGTGTAGAATAGGCGAGTGGAGTTTTCACTTGCGCATTTCACGTTGCCAATGGAGGGTTCCTGTGTCACTGCGCTCTCGTGTAACGTTGAAGGTTGAGTGACGAAGAGAGAAAATCCGATGTGGCGTGGTAATTCATATTGGATAGGCTGATAATTAAGTAAAGGGCACTTGGGGCTGAACTAGCTGTGAACGGAAGAGAAAATATTGATGTAGATAGTTTGTAATTGGGAAAATACGGTTGGTTTGATTGATATCTTTGTCAAGGGTTGGATGCATGTTTGGAGTATGCGAGTCCTGGAGGGCTCTCACTGAGAGAGCAGCAACACGCTCTCCCCACGGAATCACCGAGTCCCATGTCGAGTCAACCGATCCGCAAATGGATGTCTTGATCCATTTGTGAGATGACCAAAGTACTAATCACGGGTTCATGGAGAGTTGTGTGCTCAAGTCATCTCCATATCAAGGTTACTGATGTCGGATGGTACCTGGTTCGAGGGTTCGGTTCTCAGCTGAAATGGCCAGTTACAACGTCACCCACCAAGACTATTTGGCCTGATCCCATCGCTATATCATCTTCGAATCTGCTTCAATCCAAGAGTCCTGCCAACTTTCGAATTCATGGCGTCACACTTCACCTTTGTCCCGTCTCTCGCGTCGTCTATCATTGCGAAGCCCATGGCCTTTAGGCTCTTTTAATAGGGCATCCTGAGAACTTCTGCGGCAGCCATTGTCAACTTCAACTCACTTCAACCTGCTCCGACCATGGCGAGACTTCAGGTTCCTAAGAGGAGCCATAGTGTCGCTCCGGGCTAGAGACTAGCATGTCGATCTGGGTCACCTTTGAGGCGACCAACTGGCGCCAGGTTTCTGGAACCAACACCATTCTTCATGAAGGATGTTCGGCACCTCGTTGGGATGAAGGACTGCTCATCCGAGGAGTTAAATCTGATCTCTAAATCCATTAACAGAAAAAGCGCACCCGTAAATTTCTACCTACCCAAACACCCATGAGCTGGAAGCTAGCAGGGACCTAACAAACGAGAAAGCCGCCAGTCGTCGCTTCCAGTCCGTTTGAAGCATTGTGAAGTTGGTCGCAAACAAGTCAGGTGCCTATGTCACATCTGCTCCTGGTATCATATTCGACCCAAAGCTAGATCAATCCAGTTCCAGCTCATTTGTCCTCGTGGCAAGACCTGATTTAAGAATAGGTAGGTGGGTGCGTCGACGTGGCTACCCGATGCAGGGAGGCGGTCTAAGATTGATGTCGGGTCACTTGACCACTTGCCCGAGATTCGGAAGATGTATCAATGGATAAGGACTAGAATTTCTAAAATTTAGGAGTAATACGAGGACTATTATGTGAAATTTAAAGCAATTTCATCATAATCATCATAATTGTGAGCATATTTATTAGGTACGTCTGAGCCCGCGTTTGGGTAAGTTAGGATTGTCGTGAGCAAACGTGGCTGCCTGGGAAGCAATTCACAAGGGCCATTGTAAACTCTCACAGCATTTTCGGAATAATAACGGACGGAGATTTACCTGGCCGAGCAATTTCGTGTAAAACGAAGCTATTGCAAGGATATTCCGTTAGCAAATCATCAACACTGTGCCTGAATCACGTAGCCGCTGTGAACGTCGTCCATTCAGCCCAGCTGGTTCGGATAGTGGCTATCGTGGCGCTGGGCTGCCTGTTTGGCGGCTCAAGCTTGTCCTTCCAGGGGACCTTCCTTAGGCACACAGCCACTGTCGACCCCGCTGCCTGCGAGCTTCCCCGCCATACATGCACGCCGGGAGGCTTTCGGGGTCGTTTACCTTCTCCGACCTCACTCGCTCTTTTTTACCCTTTAAATCTCCAACTCCATCCATTCTCTGTATCTTCAGGTCCTCCTTCGCTCTCTAGATCCTCGGTCGCCTCCCCCAGCTGCTCTTGCTGTTGCGTCTCTTTCGTTTTCTCCCCCTCATTCATGATCACGAGATACCGATAACGCTCGTGCCCCACGTCATATCATGGCGACGACCGACCGTGATAACGACGCCCAGCACGGCATCGCGTTTCAGATTCCCGCCTCTTCACCGGCGGATGCAGAGGTCTTTTCGGAGAGAATGGAGGAACCTCCCATCAAGTTCGAGATACCCGACAACTGCCGCACGTTTTCGCCTTTCCCCCGTCTTCCACCGGAGCTCCGCCATCAGATATGGGAGGCTACTTTGACGACGCCCGGGATGCACTTCCTCAAGGTTGATACCGAGTATGAGCCATCTTCTGGTCGTGGGAGGTGGTGGATTAGAGACTTTTCTTCTCCTCATGATCTCATCGAGGACGATCATGATGAGAATGCTGACCCCGTTGCGCTCGAGGTGAAGAGAGAGTCACGGCCGATTTCGGTACAGTATGGCTCGCTGAGACCGCTTTATCCTACTCGCCAAGCCGACATCTCCTACTACACTAGCCTGCATCAACAACTTGCGAAGCTGTCAGTCACCTGCAACGAGGCTGCTGCTATTGCAAAGAGCCTGGCAGGTCGATCCGACACATTCCGCCTAGACAACGGTCGCATCATCAGCCTGGGCTGCTCTTCAGACGTCATCTACCTTGAGTATGTTCCGCCTGATGTTTTTGAGAGTGGTTTCCGCTTCTTCAGATCTCTTCACTGTGAGGGCCTCGATCAGATTCGAAAAGTTGCGGTTCGGTACTGCCACAAGTGGAACGAGCAGCGGACGCCTCGGCGATGCCCAAATTGCGGTCAGCTTCACCCGTCCCCAGATGTCGTCAAGCACCCAAACCACATTTACCGGTTCCTGGCCCAATATCTTCCAAACCTCGAGCAATTCTACTTTGTGGACTACTTTATCCTGCGGAAAACCGACGCTGCAACACAACCTACCGGGGAAGGCAGCGACTTGGGGGCAAAGCCTCGAGGTAGGTGACACCAGAACACAGATGGTGGCTGAATGAGGCTGACTCTGGAACAGCGAATCCCCAGCCGCGCACATTTCAGGGCGGAAACAGGACCTACTGTGAAGTCAACGACCATGACTGGAACGTCCGACCTGTAGTCTGGGAGATGAAGTCCTGGCTGCAAGAACAGTTCGTCAAGTACGCAAAAACCAGCAAACTCAGCAAGCACCGAAACCCCGAAAAGGTCCAGTTTGGAGTTCTGGCCTGCGAATGGACCGTCGGGCCACCAACAGAGGCAACGAGAGGACCGATAACACCGGTCAAGAAGGGTCGCAACAAGAGGAGACTATCGGAGGACCACAGCCCGTCGAGGAGTCGACGCCTAAATATCCAGAGGGCATCGGCCACTCCACCTCAAAACCTGCCCCAGGAGGCGACGCGCGGTTTCGCATTTGTTTTTGGCGCACAGGAGGAGGCGAGCAATGAGTTTGACTTTACGATTTCGATTCCCCTATAATGACCTTGAGACGCTTTGGCCTTTACGATTGCGAGGAGTTGGTAGGGAAAGAAAGGAAAGGGAATGGGAGTTAAGGATATTTCGGCGTGCTTTTTCTCTTAATGACGAAGCAGTCTCGGCTGTATTGGCAGCTGCATGAATAGAACTGATGGATTGGAATCAGTATTAAATCGCTCTTAGAGGAGTAGAGTTATCCCAATTCACAAACAAGACTCTCAAGACCTCACGACTCCTAATTAGAAATCCCTTTTACGCTATGCTCGGGAAACTCGCTGCCGGGGTCTTTCACTCCTTTCCATCACGAAGCATCAATGCCCATCATGGAAAACTCTACAAACATCTCCTTGATCAACCTCGTCATCTCTATCAGTTTGCCTGGTCGTGCTGTCCACATCCCTTCCATAGCCCCCAACTCCACGTTTACCATGTCCCTGTACCGTTGACATGTCAACAGGCCAGTCCATGCACTGCGGTTTGACCAGATACTAGGCAAGCCCAGAACGATGTTGATCTGACTGAGGACGTGGCGCACGAGCTCGGAAAAGAGAATGAACTGGGTCGATGCCTCGACAATAGGGACGCGTGCGTATTCCATTGGGGCAGGCCGGATGAGATCCTGGTTTGTGTCGCTTATCGAGTCGTAGATACACTTGAGGATGAACTCAAAGTGCTTGATGAGCTGGACGTAACAGGATATGACGAGGAACATAGTGGGTGAGTCAAAGACAGGAGGAAGAGAAGGTGTAGTGCCAGCCGCACCAGGAGGCGACCCAGTTGAGGAAGGCGACGTTGTTCCAGATAGAACAGGGTCAATTACCAGTGCTGTCAAGTCTGAACGCGCTGTGCGACCCCGATGGGTTACTGTTCGGGTACCGAGTTGTCGATGCAACGCTTTGATGACAACGAGAAACTCTTGAGCTGATTTCATAACCATTTGAAGATTTTCATAACCGCTGATGGAGGCGTAGGAGTCGCAGATAAATTCATCAAAGGGTGTGTTTTCCCTGACGTGCGTCACATGGTTCCAGCCCTTGTGAATCTCCACGTTGAGCTTTGAGAGTGTCTCAAAGTGTAGCTTGGTCGGCACAATGATGCGCTGCTCGACACCTGGAGGATCAAGTTGACGCACGGCAGGCCAGTTCTCCATGGGAAAGGGTAGATTCTCAGGGTCGTAGGAGCAAAACGAGTCGAGGTTCCAGTTGAAGCCAGACATGGGATCGTCGAGCAGGCCCTGCAAGAACTGCATATCCTCTGAAGAGCGGTCTTGGCTGCGGGAATCTACCGGGTTCAATGCAACCTCGGAGGGTTTCCTTAGCACGAGGTCTTTCTTGGGGGGCCTCCCGACGCGCCGCTGTAGGCCGGGCTGACACGGCAGATCGAGACGTGTGCAACGCGCGCATGAAGCTGATGGGCCGACGGGACGCGCGCAGCGTAGCTTCTGACGACGACATCGCTCACAAGCAGAGCGGACCTGGTTTGGATGGGGAGACGGATGCATCGTTTGAGGTGGCTAGCTTTGTTGTGTGTAAGAGTGGAATGTTAGATCGCGGTAACGGAGGCTGAAGGGTGAGGAGATTGATGGGTCCCGGTGGCTTGGTCCGTTCGGAGGCTTTTTGTGGGGCGGTCTCGGAAGGTTTCCCAGTGGAGGCTCGCCGGCCGGTATGGATTCAAGGCCGGAGCTCCGGGTTTTGGCGCTAGAGTAAGTGGATGTGCGGCATGGGATCGGTCGGGGTATCCATCTCCCCGTCCCTTGCGGACCGGAGGAAATGTCAAAGCCGTGTCTGCGAGAACTGGGTGCACAGCGACTTCTTTCTGCTGTGATTCTTCATATGTTGCTTCAAAGGGAAATGTGAGAGACGAGGTCGTGGGTACAGACGAGAATCATCCAATAGAAACCAGGCTCGCTGCCGGAACACAGATCGACGGAGAGCCGCCTCGGAGGGTTCGTACGCGGAGCCAAGCCACTCTTGGCTTCGTATGGCAGCGAAGAGCTTCTGACACACGCTGGGAGTCTTTTCAAAGTCCTTTTCTCGAGTACGTGGGCGATCGAAATTAAGAGCCAAGCCCCCAGGAAACGGTATTGATCTTTTCAACGTAGGTCCAGTCTCATTGACAAACAACTTGAACCATTTTATCGCCTTTTGACGTCCCTTCTCCCCTCGAGTCGCTACATGGATCAAGGTCGAGATGAGCTCGAAGCCAAAGTCGGCCAACATTGGCGTGTTGTGAGTGTAAATTGTAGGGAGCTCGAGGTCAGAACCATACAGGTCGGCGTTGAAATGCCAGTGACTTGCTCGGCTGGCAATCTGCACCTCAGGCTCAGGTCGATGGACGCCGCTACAGTGCGCCAACACGGCTCCATAGAGAGACCTGACATACTCATGAACACAACGTATTCCTTCCAAATCCCATTTCTGTAGCCGGTTGCCTCCTTTTACCGCAAGAAACCTGGTTCTTTCCGTGACACCCTCTGCCTTGACTCGCGGGTGTTCGACCTTGTAGAATAGCTCATATCTCAGAAACGTCTGTAAGAGCCTCTTCTTTTCATCATAGTTGAGCCTGCTCAAGTTGAACGGCTTATGGGTATATCTGGAATGACTCCGTCCTTTCGACACGTTGTCGAGGCAGAGGTATGCTCTCGGGATACTGGATGATGTTGCCTTGGACATGTAGTCGCTCATGTACTTGTGTAGTCGACGAAAGAGGCCGCCAAGTTTGACAATGTCTTTCCTATTCTCAGTCACGAGGGGGTTGGGGAATTGTCTGCGCGACCACTTTGCCATGTGGAGAGCAACCGCGGTCTCGTACTCGTCGTGAGGGGTGGCACGGGTCGTAGGAAAGTGAACGATAGCCATGGCATCTTGAAGGAGGTCATTGTCGAGATCGGTGGATAGCTGTTCCCGTGAAATGTATACTTTGTAGTGAAGAAAATGCTCCAGCATGACGGGCGATGCCTGACACAGTCGACCCATGTCATCCTCGGAACGGAGCAGGATGAGAATCTGAGCCCGGGTCTCCGACGAGAGTGATATAAAGGGATCCATGGATTCATTGAAGCGTTGCGACTGCCCATATGGATGTATTGAATGGTTAAGCTGTTGGTAGAACAAGACGTGGAATAATACTTGGAGAGGAATCTTGAGATGAAGCGTTGGCTCTTGAAATTGCAGGATCTTGCTAAGGATGCCGGTCGGTCGTCCCTTCCATGATTATTATTTAAGTCACTTGATCTTTCTGTCTTGCTCAGCTTGTTGCATTATTGTGCGCCGTCTTGACATTTTTTGAGAAGGAGGCTCTCAGTGCATCTTTGCGACCAAGAGTTGAGAGTGCATCAGTGAGTCCCGACCAAATCAACACAAAGAGTCGCAGACAAATAAATGAGATAATATGAGTTAGACCATACGAAGCTCAGGGTCGAGGGGAATTCAAGAAGTAGAAATCCGTATACGGGTATCGCTCTCCATGAGGCTGAGGGTGAAAGCCATCGCATATTGCCAATCAAAAGATCCACGTCCTGTGGTGCAGTTACGGCCTTAGAGTAAGCCACCGTCTCAAACAGATGAATCATGATCTAAATTCGATGGATGCGGCGATGTAAGTGCTGAGAGACAGCAGTTCTCCGCTCACCCTGTATCGTGGGAGTTGTGATCTACTCTTGATGGTGCACCCGCCATGACTCGATGTGTGACGGCCCTCTTGATATTTAGTAGGTATTTAGCTGAAATTTGAATCAGATGGATGATTTTAGTGTCTGGGGAGGCGCTGAAGTGATGATTTCAGTAAACAGCATACTCACCCTGGCTGTGTGTGAGAGTGTTGATTAATATGTTGGTTCTCACAAATTGAGCAACAGACTGTTGCTAACTCAACCACTTACACCACCCACCCCAGTAACTTATTTCGTATCGATCTCTGGAGAAATATTGGTAATTGCTTGTGAGTTCCCCGAGAATGGGCAAAGCCAGACCAGGATCTAAGTGTTGGTCAATAACTCCACCCACATGCCAACCATCCCTAGTCCGTGATTGGAGTCATCTCTTCCATCCAATTACAAGGCGTGGTGGCAGAGTGGTCTAATGCGATAGACTAGAAATCTATTCTCTTCGGAGGCGTCTGTTCGAATCAGGCCCACGTCGATTGGTGTTTCTTTTTGTCGGATTTCCATCTGAGTTCCTTTTTGCTATCTCATCTCTGGGCATGGAGAGAGCAGGCTTACAAGCTGATTATCCCTTAGCCAGATGCCAGCTTTTTGTCCCTATTCATCAGTTAGTGCGGGCTCCTTGGGCGATTTGTGAGCGCTGGTGTTGTGCGCAACTCGAAAAATCCTCCGTGGGTGCTGATGTAGTATGCTTCCCAATAAACGTATGCGAATGCGAGCTCTCAAAATGGGGAACACCACCCTAGTGTATCATTTCTGTAAGCCTCCGCTCTGTCAGTTTAGCCCGCCTCCGACAAGATGGGATGATTCAACCAGTTGACTAGGTCTGCCCAGACCAAAAGGGCCACATGCTGCGACCTCAACCCTTGCAACATCCAAACTGGCATAAAACTCTTGTCTGAAGGATTTGCGGAGTTTCGGTTACGGAAAGCATTTTGGTTCCCGGGTCGGCCAGGCAGGTGTGCTTTCGTCGTCTCACCAGGTCAAATCCTCCGATGGTCATCTCCACCCTGGTGACCAAGCTCTTGATGCCTTGTTCTTGTCAAGTTATAATTGTCTGCGTTGGTCCACCATGTGGAACTACTACTTTGGTGTTACTTTTCGTTGACTTGCTTGAGAAACTTGAGCTTAAACCGACATGACTATTGAACAAGTCAAAGACGAAACGGCTCCGTCTGGGCCCTCTGACAACCAGACGACCACAACCCCCGACTCTTCCAGTCTTTCAGCTAGACCAAGGAGCGATGAAGAAGCCCAGGATGCTGCAGCAGAGTCTCCCAAAGATAATCTGGCATTCAACAGAGACTACCGGTTCTGGATGATCATGCTTACCCTCGTCATTTCCACTCTCCTCGCATCGCTCGAGTCAACCGTCGTCATAACTTCTCTGCCTACCATTGTCGAAAATCTTCACCTCGGAAGCAGCTACATCTGGGTTACCAATATTTTCTTTCTGACAAGGTGAGTCTGGTGCTTAACTAAAGTTAGCCCCATTATCCTAACTCCCTTCAGTGCTTGTGTCCAGCCTCTCTTCGGCCAACTCTGCAATCTCTGGGGTCGCAAGAGGGTCATGATCTTCATATTTTCGGCGTACACTTTTGGGAGTGGCATTGCTGGTGGTGCTAATGGAGGCGCCATGCTCATCGCCGGCCGTGCTATCCAAGGCATCGGCAGCGGCGGCGTGACCATGGCTGCCGATGTCATCATCTCCGACCTGGTGCCCCTGCGATACAGAGGAAACTACATTGCTATGCTTATGCTTGTCGCAACCATCGGATTTGCTGTTGGGCCTTTCTTGGGCGGTGTGATTGTTGAGAATACTACTTGGAGATGGGTAAGTGTCCTCCAGATATTCCCAACGGCTCTGCTAACACCTACTAGGTGTTTTATCTCAACCTTCCCATCGGGGGCCTTGCAATTCTTGTCAGTTACCTCTTCCTCAACTTGCAGTGGAACCGTCAAGAGTCTACAAGGGCCAAGCTCCGTCGTATCGATTACGTTGGCAACGCTATCCTCATCGCGGCGAGCATCTCGATTCTGATAGCACTCACCTGGGCTGGCCCAGTCTACCCTTGGTCCGACGCTCGTATCCTAGTCCCGTTGGTCGTTGGACTGTTTGGATTAGTTGGGTTCGTCGTCTATGAAGGTTCAGGCTTCCCTTCCGAGCCCGTCATGCCCATCCGGCTGTTCCCTAACCGCACATCTCGCATCGTCTACGTCAACACCTTTCTCAACATGGTACTCATCTTTTGGTGCTACTTCTTTCTACCTCTATACTTTCAGGCCGTACAAATTTCCACCCCTTCTCGATCCGGAGTGCAGATGCTCCCTGTGGCCCTCATCGCCATCCCCGGCGCCGCACTATCTGCCTTTATGCTCTCGAAATGGGGTAAATATAGGACGCTACACATAGCCGGCTTCTTCCTCATGACTCTCGGCGTAGGCCTCCTCGCGATTCTCAAGGAAGACAGTCCTGATGCAGCGTGGATTCTCATCCAGTTCCTCCCCGCCATCGGTTCTGGTTTCTTGCTCAACACACTGCTCCCTGCCTTCCAAGCCTCAGCAGATGAGATCGACCAGGCCGCAGCGACAGGGACATGGTGTTTTATGCGCACCTTTGGTACTATTTGGGGTGTCGCCATCGCGGGGACCGTGTTCAATTCGTACACAAAGCAGTATGCGCACATGATCGATAGTGAAGTGGCCCGGGAGGTGCTCAGCTCCGGAGATGCCTATGCCAGCGCAACCAGGGCCTTTGTCATGCAGTTTGAGGAGCCCGTCAGGAGCCAGATCCGTCACGTATTTATGTTGGCTCTCCGAAAGGTCTATGTCATCTCTGTGGCATTTGGGGGGCTAGCCTTTTTACTTGCTCTGTTTGAGAAGGACATTCCTCTACGCAAGGACTTGGATACGCAATACGGCTTGGAGGAAAACATGCCTGATGATTTGAAGGACAAGGAGTGAATGCTCATATGCAGAATGTCTGTTGATTATAGGCACCGAGATGAATCTTGGTCCTCGCATTATACAGTAGTCGGTTAACTCTACGCTCAAGAATTGGGTAGTTCTGTCTAACACTTGGTCCTGATTTTAGGTAGACATAATTCAATCTGTTCTTAGTCTTTGAAAGTTTAGATAGAAGTCTACTAATAACGAGGCAGCATTGTCTGAACTGTTGAACAGCTAAGTTCACGCGTAGGTATCGGAGGGAAACTCATTCTAATTTCTTTTGCAACTCTATGTAATATCTACAGGAATTCTCTAACGGCTTTCCAAAAGGCTTGTGGATCTTCACTCATGGGGAGATGGCCCGTTTGGGGGACAATGTTGAGTTTGGCTCCCTTGTCACCAAGCAGCCCCTTGAACCCGTCCATCGCCTTGACCAAGGCACCATTGGCATCTCCTTCGCCCACGACGAACAGACCAGGCACCTTGCAGTCTCCCATCTTAGGCTTCAGGTCATAGTCCCAGAGAGCAGTGCAGCTGTACTTGAAGCCCTCGACGCTGTTGGTGGCCACGATGTCTGTCATCCACTTGACAGTCTCGGTCTTGTTCTCCACGGTCGCAGGATGGAACCATCGTGAGACAGTTTGTCCAGCAAGCTTGTTGATTCCCTTGCCATTGTCCTCTTCGGCAATTGCTGTGCGATCCTTCCAGGCTTGAGTGTTTGCCGGGCTTGAGGTGGCGTTGAAATCGCAGGCGACAAACTTTCCAACACGCTCGGGGTATTTGATGGCAAAGTTGAGCGTGGTGGCTCCACCCATTGAAACTCCGATGAGAATGTCAAGCTTGGTGATGCGCAGGGCATCGAGCACCGTGAGAAGATCGTCGGCCAGGTTATCCAGGGTGGCAGCAACAGGAGGCTGAGGTACTGAATGTCGACCACGGGTATCATATCGCAGGATGCGAAGATCGGGTCTCTCACGCTTGAGAATCTCAATGAAGGGATCCCACATGTGCAGAGACGTCAGCAGGGAGTTGCTGAACGCAACTGTTGGAGCATGGGGATCCGGGTTTCCCTCTAGCCGATAAGGAATGGTGAGAGAATCAGAAGTAGTGATGTAGGACTCAACAACCGCATTGGGTCCCGGCGTTGTCTTGGTCTTGGAGTCGGAAGAGATAAATGCAGCTGTTGAAGGAAGCTTCGAGAGCGAAGACAACTCACGGGGAGCCGGACCAAAGACGTAGAAGAGCGAGTAAGTCCGGCGGCCCTTGGAAGCGACATACTTGTCAAAGACTTCAGTGCGCCAGGGAGTGTCCATCGACGCCTTGTGCTCCTTTCCACCTTGACCGTTCACCTTGGCATAGTCGTGTAGCGCATAGTAGCTCGTCTTGCCCTCCCCTCGAGATACGACGTCTTGAAGATGCGCGAGCGCAACCAACCCGGGACCTTGGCTAGCATCTCGATGTGCTCCTCAATGACCCACTTTTCGTATTGTTCACCAGCTCCTTCAACGTCTTTCAGCTGAATATCGACAGCGGTCGTCTGGATACCCTCTGCCTCTTTATCAGACAGCTTTTCGAGGGGAACAAAGTCCTGCGACTCCTTGGTATGCACCAGATCAAAAAAGTATCGCTTCACATCCACCTGACCAATTGTCTCGGCCTCTCTGGGAGAACGGTTCGCGCGCAACGTCAAATAGGTCTCGGTCTCGAGGTGCGACATTGACGTCACGTCGTATGCGGCGAGAAAGGTTGGCTCCAAGCCGTCCGTCGCCTTGTATCGGAGACCGTTGGAGAAGATCTGGGGGAGACGAAGGCGGGTCGGTCCGTGCTCGTTATTATACCACTCGTGGAATTGATCCAGAGACAGCCCCGGCTTGGGCTGCATGGTAACGTAGAGCATACCAGGGGTCGACATGGTGGCTAGGTTTGATGATGCGGGAAGTGGTAAGGAGCGTGGTCTAGGATGTCAATGCCCGAGGAAGGAATACACGATACATATAACAGCGCCCTCAGCGCCTCCGGAAGAGTGATTTACATGACGGCAGGTGGAGTATCGTCGGCAACGACGCGATTCGGCTTCGGCAAATGAATCGGGATGTGGTCGATGCGGAATGTGTAAACGTTTACCCCGCAGCTCACCGAGCCCACCGAGACTCACCGAGAATTGCAGGGGTCTACAGAGGGACCCTTGGCCGCTGACCGAAATACCGATCGAGAGCCCTTCCAAATGGGCCGTTGGAACGTATGTGCAGTGCGGGTGCATGCGGAGATGCATCTGTCTTGACAGTGACAGATTGTGGTCTACTGTTGATAGAGGGGAGAAGTTGATTTTTGTCATTCTCTGGAGCTTTCCCCTTTCAACATCTCCTGTTCTCTACTGGTTCCTCTTCTCTCATCTCCCTCCCATGTTAATTCGGCACTTGTCAGGCTCTCGTCGCGGTCGGCCTCCCGCATGAAGCTTCCCGCTCGCCCAATCTGTTTCTGTCTTGCGGCGTCACAGTCTGCAAGCTGCCACCTCAGCTGACGTGGAAGAGGGGTCATTTCTGCTGCTTAGCGTTTTGGAAGAGAAGCTGTAGTGAGCAAGCTATCGCAGTCAAAAGCAGAGCTCCGCACTGACACAGATACAGAAAAGGCACCCAACTTGATGCCCTCAAGTGGTATTTGGTCTTCTTGACCTACAATTCCCGGGGCCTGACGGCTCTATTCAACGTGACTCTCCAACTTGGCAGAGTGGTCGGACCATTAAAAGTACCATCACAGAGCTGAGCGCTTCGTGCTCAAAACCTCAGCCGCCAAGATGGAACTTTTCTGCAGAAGTGTCCCACAGGACTTGTCAGAAGAGAGCTTCAAGCGGGAGTTGACCCCTTTTATGACGGCCCTGAACATCTCAGACTGGACATGCGACAAAGCCAAACGAAGACCTCAAGGCTGGATCAAGTTTCTCCGCGCCACAGACGGCCAGAAGTTCTTGAGCAAGCATGGTAAGTACATGCCCGAGGCAGACCAGCAAAAGGAAAATGAGCCTCCAGGAAATCCACTGCGTCCAAGGATCAAGCCGCGCGCTATTGCCCGCCTCTACATCCTCAAAACCGCCGTGTATGTGGAAAAGAGTACACGGCCTATCGACAAGCATGTTATCGCGCACCTCAAGCATGACCGTGAACAGAAGGCAAATTCGACTGCGAGGGATCCGGAAGCACCTACACAAGCCTTCTGGGTTCGAGGTCTCAGCTGCGGCGGCAATACATTTCGTGGCCCTGCAAAGACACTCACCTTTGTTGAACAGGTGGCTTTGACCTTGCCCAGTCTCACCAAGGGCAAGTTCACACCACAGTGGCTCACTATCGAAGTGGATTTTGGTGCTCGCTTGGATTTTCACAATGACTCGATCCAGGATCTCATCGCCAGCCGCAGTGACAATTCATTCACGTTGGTTCTACAGGAACCACCTCGTATCTACCGCCCCCATAGTGCACCAGACAACAAGAACGTCAAGTGGAAGCGAGCTCAGGAGATTAACGATTGGGGCTTGTTTCATGCGTACTCGTCAAGTTGTCTCGTCTATCGCGTCTATTTGATGCATGCGGGCGACTTTGACAACATTTTGCGCTTGATCAAATCACGAGACATCCTGGCCGTCACCAACCATGAACTTCCATCAGTTCAATGGAGCTATATGGAAGACGCGAGCATCAACGCGGTGCGAGGACGACATCAGCTGATCGAAAGGGCCAAGCGCCTTCTCTCAACTGGACTTGTGCCGTTCCCCATCTTGTTCCAGGTCCAGGCTCTCGTATGGAACAACTACATCAACCCCTCTAGTGGGATGCAGCTTTGCGATATTCTAGAACAGGTTGCAATCGACGCCAAGGAGAAGAAGGCTGCCATTCCTGTTACGACTAATACGATGAAGACGCTGTTCCAACAAATCCCTTACCCTTGTCCTGGTACCGACCCTTTAGAGCTGGATGTGGTGAGCATCATGAAAGAGATCATGGAAGCAGAGGACGGGTATCGGGAGAAGAATCCTCAGAGGGACAGAATCTACGGATCCAAACTACCAGATCACCAGGTTTGGGTCCTCAAGGCTTTGGTCACACCCACACGAGTGCTTCTCCGCGGCCCCGATGCTGAGAGCAAGAACAGAGTGCTGAGAATGTTTCCGGAAAACAATGACTCGTTTCTACGGGTCATATTCTGCGAGGAGGATGGTCAGGATTTGAACTTTAACCCCCGCATCGACAATGAGGACACCTTCAGTCGGTACCGAAAAGTCATGGATAATGGTATCGATATTGCCGGGAGGAAGTATACCTTTCTCGGGTTCTCCCATTCGTCGTTACGTTCCCACTCGGCTTGGTTCGCGTCTCCTTTTGTCGATGGAAACTACCAGAGCCAGACGATCTCTGTGATTCTGGAGGCTCTAGGAGACTTCCAGGATATTCGAGTCCCAGCCAAGTGCGCAGCACGAATTGGCCAGGCGTTCTCGGAGACCCCATACGCAGTGCCACTCTTCGAAAACAGCATCACGACTCGAGACATCCCGGACATCAAGACCGCCGATGGCTCACGAGTGTTCAGTGACGGTGTTGGGACAATTTCCCAGGACGCCCTGGAAGATGTCTGGATGTATCTTCCCATGCGCTCTGCCGCACCAACCTGTCTTCAAATCCGCTGGGGCGGCTGCAAGGGGATGCTCTCACTAGACACCAGACTTGAGGGCAAGACGTTCTGTATTCGAAAGGAGTCGATGATGAAGTTTCCAAGCAACGATCTGACGGAGCTTGGAATCTGTGATACATCGGCGAAACCCCTGCGTCTTTTCTTGAATCGTCAAATGATCAAAATTCTAGAAGACATGGGAACCCAGAATGATTGGTTTTTTGACTTGCAGAACAAGGCGCTCAACGTGTTGCGTGGCGTCACGGCGAGCGCGCACAACACTAGCACATTCCTGGAATACCAGACAATTGGCGTCAACATGGGCCTTCCCAAGCTTGTGAAACAGCTGGACAGGATGGGCATCGATTACCGCAGGGACAAGTTTCTCAGATCGGCTGTTGAGCATGTCGTCCTACGGGAGCTGAGACTTCTCAAACACAAGGCCCGTATTCCGGTTGAGAAGGGCGTGACTCTCTTTGGTGTCATGGATGAGACGGGTTTCCTCAAGGAGCGCCAAGTCTATGTCACTTACGACAAGACGTCTGGTGTGGAGAATGGCAGGCGTATTAACGCTACGCTTGAGGATGGGATTATCTTGGTCACTCGCTCGCCAGCTCTACACCCAGGAGATATCCAAGTCGTCAAGATGGTGACACCTCCCGAAGGCCATCCCCTCAGGAAACTCCAAAACTGCATTGTTTTCAGTCAAAAGGGCGATCGCGACCTACCGAGTCAACTGAGCGGAGGCGACCTCGATGGAGATTTGTATAACATCATCTGGGATGAACGGGCCATGCCGGAAAAGGTCTTTGCTCCAGCCAACTATCCACGAGTCACGCCTAAGCCACTGGATCGCACAGTAACTCCCAAGGACATTGCCGATTTCTTTATCAATTTCATGAGAACCGACATCTTGGGCATGATTGCAACACGTCATGTCATGTTGGCCGACTCTCACGACTCGGGAACGCTTCATCCTGAGTGTGTTTCATTGGCAGAGATGCACTCTACGGCTGTTGACTTCTCAAAGACGGGTATCCCAGTGGAGGTCAAGAAATTGCCAAAGCCACCGCGCTTTCGGCCCGATTTGTAAGTGCAGTGTTGAAGCAATTGGCACATCTACTAACTAGGACACCAGTCTGGCGATGGCGCCACCACTGAAGCTCTATGACCTCGGCCAGATTGATCATATTGGAGACCCCGAGGAGTACGACGAGGATGACATCATGGCTCGAGCGAAGCCAAAGTACTACAAGTCGACAAAGATCCTCGGCCATCTATACCGGAGCGTTGATGAGAATAAAATCTGGCATGAGAATATTCATCGCAAGATTGAAACGGGTGGGCCATCGGTTTGGGATCAGCTACTAACCATTGTCGAGAACGAGATTGTCAAGTTCAAGCTCGATATCGATTGGAAACGCAAAACTGGGGAGGCTTGGAAGATTCGCAACGAGTAAGTTGTGAGTACGCGCCTGGAAATGAACCATACTGACTGACTCGCCAGTTATGAGTCGACTATTTCGGACAACATGTTGCGCTTTTCAGAGAATGCGCGCTCATGTCTGTCCGAGGTTGAAGTCTTTTGCGGATTCATCCTGAACAAGAGAGGTGGCCAGACGCGACGGCAACGCGATTCATCCATCAAGCTAAAGGAGGAAATCGACCGCATCATGACGTTCATCGTCAAGCAAATCCGCGACCGTGGCGTTGGTAACGACGCCGAGACCCTGAGCACGGCTACCGAGGCGTCTGCCGCGGCTCCGAACCGGTGGAGAGAGGACGTGGTGGAGCTTTGCTGGGCGTGCGTCGCCGTTGCTTGTATCAAAAAGGAAGATGCCCCGTTTGTGTATCACGGGACTGGGGAGCTGCAGAGTTTCCGCGTGGTGGCGGCGTGTTGTCTTCTTAAGGAACTGAACAATCTGGCCAGGAAGATGGATGCTAGCTCCGGAGGGGGGTTTGTCGGTGTTGGACGGGGTGGGCGAGGCGGTAAGCGGATGACGCTTCCGCTGCGATGATTGAGGCTATCCATGGGAGAGCGATGATTTTACAGTGGGAATGTTCTATCTATCGGAGTTTGGACAAGCAAGGGTGCAGTTTCTGGAAGAATCTTGTTGGCCTGTCAGGTAGGAGTTGACATGTGAATTCAGGTTGTCAAGGCAATGCCTTTAGCAGAGATCAGTACATGAACAGGTGACGGAATTGTGCTTATTCGTAGGGCTGAAGGCAAAGTAAAATTGCCTGATTGGCCTCGTGCAGAGAGGAAAATCGTATCCATATTAATATCCTTATCTCGTTTTTCTTAAAATGTCATGTTACGAATCATCGTAAGTTGCAAGTGGCAGGTCACGGTGTTTGTAAGTGAGTGATTCAGTCAGGTGCCCAGGTAACGACATTTCCAATCTCCCCCTTTACAACGACTCCATGACAGCGTCTTCAACAACAGAAACAGCATATTCGGACCGAAGGCTTACTATGCAGATGCATCATCCTCTTTTATTCCTTTTACAATATCCAGGGTCCAACCTTTCCTCCTGAATCAAGTAGTCAGCCTTACCCTACATGTCAGCGAGTCAGCCTGGGAGCCGCGTGGCGATTGGGTCCAGGTCTAGAAGCGCATTGAGCAACCCTTTTTGGTCAACTCTCCGTCGGGGATTTTACCTCGTTCGTATCTTTCGCAGGTCCAAGCCCGCGCAGGCAATTTGACCGCTTCATTTTCCCACGTGAAGTCGTTTCAGCCTCTACTTGCACATGCTTCTTGGCAATTCTCTTTAGAAGTAATAAGCTTCCCATCAGCGCCAGATGGCCTGGGCAAGATGGGTCCTGCCAGCGAATTTCAACACCACTTTGACATGTCCCCATTGGATAGTGGTCGTCTGACTGTGCCTGCGTTGGATGTTTGAGCAGACATTTTGCCATTTCCGTGTACCTGGAACGCATTTCGTCATCCCGAGGTTCAATTCCTTTTTTTTATTTTTTTATTTTTATTTTTTTGCGAGCCTCAACAGGAGCTCGTATGATTTGTTGGTTGGGGTATACAAGGTCAAAAGATGATGCCCCGTGAGCCAAGGCCAAGAGAGTCTCTGCTCTTGATATAACGACCGCTTTGGTCTCTTTAACTTTTGTTTTTTGCAATCATGGACAACTACCGAGGTTTTGAATTATCAACAATGCCGTCTTTTAGGACAATACATCGAATACGTCAACAGTTATTTGGGGACGCGGTGCTCATTGACGACGAGGCTGCGTTGGGGTCGGACTCAACAAAACCCGAGAAGAGGGTGGTTGGACACACAGCAACTGAGGATCAGTCGCATCGGTGGACAGTCGCCAATACCAACAACGGCCTCGTCAAGCTCCCGACAGAGCTCCATATGATGATCATGGAGCACCTCACCTTTGGACAGGTTGAGTCCCTGCGACGGACATGCCGAGCCCTCCGAGGCCGCATCAGCAAGCCCGTCATCCGTGAGGTGTTCCCGGGCATCAAGTTTGAGCTCCTGTCGACGTGCTACCGGTGCCTCTGCTACGACCCCCTGAGGGATACGCTCATCCGGGCCGACGAGTCGGACGCCCGGTATCCCTTGGCCAGCGAGTGCCTCGACTGCGTCGCCGCGAGGGGAGGCTTCATGGTCGGGCGTAGGTACACCCTCGGGACGTGGGCGAGCGTCTGGGTGTGCCGGTACTGCGGGTATCCCGTCACATCCGGGGCGGCGTGGAACGAGCCAGAGTTTCACCGCGTGTGCTACAGGAGGTTTCACTGGATGCTCTTTTACTTCTTCCTCGTGGGGATTGCGCAGGGTTTCGTTACGATTATAGGGTCGGCTCTGTGTTGGGGCTTTTATAACAAGGAGAAGATGGTTCTGGCCCCTACGATTGTAAGTAGGTTTCTTCTGTTTCAAGAGGTTGTGCTGACGGGAGTAGGTCAACTTCTTTATGGCGTCTTGGGTATTCTGCCTGACGCTGTTGAGAAACGTAGAGCTGAGGACGTACCACTGGACCTTGATACTAGAGCTTGGAATCCTAGGACTCTGGATTCCTCCCCTGCTCACGATACTCGGGAGTGCTCAGAACAGACCAGGGAGGCCGTCACCAGCTGACGTCGCAACCATCTTTTTTGTCGCCAGCAACATGTAAGTCACACTGGGAACTTGTGTGTGAAAGAACAACGTACCAACCCTTGAGCAGCATGTTTCGCGTCGTCAATGTCCTTGGCAACGCAGTCCTTATGTCCGAGTACAAGCTCTGGCGGCGCCACCGGCCGAACCAGTCGCTGGCGCAACGGGCCCTGAACAAGACGGCCGCCATCTTGGTCTTCTGGACGTACCCGCAGAGCGTGGAGCAAAAGTATCCGGGGAAATGGTGGTTGACGAGGCGAGAGCTGCAGCAGGTCTGATCCAACACTAAGCGGAGAAAAGAAAGAACTGTCACAAAATCCGGGGGTTGACCGAACACGCAGATCTTGCAGCGGGACAAGGGGAAGAGATTCTGGGGTAGTGGCCGGAGACATGGAGGGCCAAGCTGAGCAGAGAGTCGATTGGCTCGAGGAACCAACTGACACATCACAGTCGAATCTCTTGTCAGCACATCTTGGATCTCCTTTCAAGTCTCTCTGAATCTCGGATTCAAGGGGGTAATGCACGGATGAGATCTAGCAAAACCTGGGAATGCAACACTACTCGTGGGAAGGAAGTTGCTAGGAGGATGTCTCCCCCGTCAGCTTCAGCTCAACACACTATGGCGTCCCAAGGGGAGATTGATCTCCGTCCTGCTGAGCTGAGGATTGCTCTCTCCAGTAAGGCCGAGAGCACAGAACTCAACAAAAGAACTCTAGCTTCACGCGTGGTGCTGTTTCACTCGAGGCACATCCAATCTCGGGCACCCTTGGACAAGAGGAGATTAACAGCTTTGGGCAACTCTGTTCAATCTTGTTTGCTTTTACGGGCTTTTGCATCTCGTACAAGGCATCAAGGCATCGAGACCTCATCGTCTCTCACCCCCCTAGGCTGCTCTCTTGGTCGGCGTCTCAGCGTGGTTGCTCGCAATCTTGGTGTTGCGAAAGTCAGCGTTGTGATCATCCGGCTCAGTAGCTCTCTTTCCTCCTTGACCAAAGGCACCCTGCAAAGTCTGCGACAAGCTCTGGCCGCTTCTGCCGTCCTGACCACCGTCGTCGTGCCCCTGACTGCCGGCGGCGTTGCCGGACTTGGGCACTCGAGGTTGGTGCTGATCGTGGTGCGTCGCGTTCCTCCTTGTGGGCGTCCCGTCATAGTTGCTCGCCACCCGCGTGTCCTTGGTCTCGCCCCCGGTGCCGGACTCTGCAGTTGCCCCGGTACCGAATATGCTGCCCAAGATGGCACTGCCGGATGCACCGCTCGGCGACGTGCCCCCGCGCTGCTTGGTCGTCATCTCGATGGAGCGGACGTTTGCACCTCCGGCGCCGACGCCCCCGCCTACTCCCCCGCTGGGAAGCTTCTCCAGGGGCGCGGTAGACCCTTCACTCCTCTGGGGGTTGACGTGGCTCAGCTCGTGGCCGCCAGTTACGGCGTTACCCCCAACGCCCGCGCCCGAGAGGCCCTCGTCCCTCTTGGCCTGGGCTCGGTCGCTGCGCGCCTGCTCCTCGCTGACCTGGGGCTTGCTTCTGGACTTGTAGTAGATGCCGGCGCCGAGGAGGGCTACTCCTGCGCCGATGGGGACGGCGGCGGAACGTTGCTGGCTTGCGCCAAAGACCTGCTTCATGATGTAGATAGGTGAGATTATAGAATTATTAGAATTGTTAGAACTGTGAGATTCAGCAGATAGAGGATGGTTAGACATGACTGAATGTTCACTTGGTTTTCTACTGCTTCTGTTCGTGACGTCGTCGATAGAGTCGTCTACTCATCATGACAACATCGACGTGTAAGTCAGGCCCCAGAAACAGCAACGTCAGGAACGGACAATAAGCCAATTTCCCAGTTGTTTCTTTCAACTTCAAGTAAATAACAAGCCATTGAAAAATTGTAATTACGATGGAAGCGTTAAATTGCGATTAAACTGTTCATCTTCTGATCGAGTTCCCATGGTGAACATGTTCATCTCGAATATCCATGACGGCTCGACCAGACCCTTGATGAAACTCGGTCCTTCTTTACTCCGGCCTTGGAGAAGCAAGTACCGAGCAAGCACCTCATTGGTTCTACTCTCATGCATGCATTCCCCCCCGGTTGCAGTGCTAAAAGGCGGAGCCGCGTTTTGGCGGATACTAGCGGGTGCTTCGGAGCCGCAAGCTAATGTACGGTGGTTCTTTTTTCCCCTCATCTCACTTGGTGCATTAGGCTGTTTTGCAGGGGTGACAGTCAAGAAGCATGGGGAAAAGGGAGTTGAGGATGTTGTTGAAAGATGGTCATGATCTTCATTGTGAAGTCATGGGGTTTCCAGAATGGGAAGCAGACCTGTTTCTTGAATAGAGGACGCTAGCAACTCTCGAATTCTCGTATTGATACTGTCAAGGCCTGGAAGGGCTGAAGGAAAAACAAAACATACCCTGGCATGCTTGTGCTAAAACGGCCCGTCGAGAATTTGGAGAAGGTGTATTTCCAGTACGTAAAGTGCAGTCTTGGCTTGGCATCTCATTTACAGGCGGGCGTATTGAAGAAGCTCCAAGCCATTTGGAGAGGCTGTACACGCAAATGCTACCCATATCAATCTGCAACCGGCACGCGCCATGATCGACCCATCAACGCACATCTTTCCAAGAGAGTGAAGCTCTGCCACGTCGTACGTAGTACACACACGAGGAGATTCTCAGTGTGTATGTATATCCACAAAACGAGATGCGGATCCGAAGGTTTGCTTCTGGTTGAGAGCCAACCATGACCACGGAACACCATGTCCACATCAAAAGCCCGGGGAATTGGCATCAGTCCGGGGCCCCGATCAACGATCAAGGAAAACATGGGGTTGGTCTTGTCTTCTGGAGATCCTCTTCCCCAGATGCAGCCCCCCTTTGATCCAGAGCTGGTGAAGGGGTCATGCTTCGAGGTCAGCTGCTTCACCAAGCAAGCGTCCTTCTCTCTTGGCTTCCTCCACGTCTAGAATGTCTCCTCCACACTGTCCATCCCCTCACAAAAAAGCCCCGTCAACGGCGCGTAGTGTAGACGACCAGGCTCTCGGTTGGCCGGAGGATGGATTCCGCCTTTGGTGGTCTCTTCCCCTTCTACAGAGAGATCCCCAACAACGCCCATTCCTGGGACCCCATGCAACCTGTCCCCCCTCCGCATCCAGAACGACGGTGAGGCTTTAGGGCTGTTTGGCCTCCTCTGCTTGGTCGAATCCTCGTCGGGCGAAGGGATCGTGTGGGGAATTTCCTGGGGACTCCAACTTTTGACTAGTGTTCGTCCCCCGCAACCAGAGGAAGAAGAGGCGTTGGTCCACACACTCTGTACGTACCTTTCATGGAGAAGATCGTTAGTCTGTATCCCCCTGTCCGTTGCCCTGATGAATCCTAGACACTGGGCTCAGGCCGGCACATGCTGCCCTTGACTCGTTACGGTTGGACCGGCGGCGCCACCTTGTAGCAAGCTGTATGGTTACAGTACGCCTGAACGGACAGGCGGCGCTTGGGGGAGGAGACACAAGAGATCGTCTTGGCTCCTCTTCCCTAGTGGTGGAGATCTGGCTTAGTTTTTTCTTGGTACCACCATGAGAACTGGGGAAAAAGCACACAGAGAGTCAGTAAGACTGGCCTGCTAATGCATGGGGGGGACCGGATCAAAGGGTGGCGCCCCTTGTTCCGTGCCAATCTGGGGGACCTGGTCCTTGGAAGGGCTTTTTCTCTTGCAGATGCCAATGGCCTGATATAAGTCTGGGGTTCACCTCGTTCCTCCTCCTCGACATTCTCGAATTGAGTCTCGACATTGACTGGTTTCATCAACTTCTTTCTTCTTCTTCTCGAGCAACATCAAGATACCCATCCCCGTCCAAGAGGAAATCGATTCTTGACGCCTCCCTTTTCACTCCTATCCCTTTTCCTCATCCTCGAGAGGTCCATCACTCTGGATACCATCACCACAATGGCCACCACCGAGCACACCGAGCAGCTCCACGAGAAGCACAATGGCATGAACGGCAACTACGACCCCGAGGCCCAGCGCATGGATGCCCTCAAGCAGTTCCGCTCCGCGGCCAGCGTCCAGATGAGCCCTGAGCTGTTCGAGAAGCTCTACCTCTCCCCCATGAACGAGGTCAAGGGAAACCTTCGACAGACCTTTGGCAACCCTACTCCCATGTACGCCCATCGAGCTCCCATTATGGCATCAAGTCACTGACAAAGACACAGCGCCCTCGTTGGCTTCCTTCTCGCCTTCACTCCCCTGACCTGCTGTCTCATGGGCTGGCGAGGCGCCGGCGGCAGTGGTGCTTCCGACAAGTAAGCTTCACGCATCCACCTCTCCTATATTCCATACTAACAACATCATCAGCGCCGTCTACGTCTTCATGGGCGGTCTCCTCATGCTCGTCGGCGGTATCCTCGAGTGGGTTCTCGGAAACAGCTTCCCCGCCTGCGTCTTCTGCTCCTTCGGTGGCTTCTGGTTCTCCTACGGCGGTACCCTCATCCCTGCCTTTGGCACCTACGCCGCGTATGCTCCCGCCGATGCTGAGTCTGCCGCCGAGGGTCTCACCACCACGGGCTTCAACGCTAGTCTCGGTAAGCTTCTACAGAAATCAAACGGTTATCGAGTGGTATAGCTGACTAGAATTGCAGGTTTCTGGCTGCTGTTCATGGGTGTCTTGACCTTTGTCTTCCTCATCTGCTCGCTCCGCACCAACCTCGTCTTCGTCGCCATCTTCTTCAGCCTGTGGTTCTGCTTCATGCTCCTGACTGCTGCTTTCTGGACTCTGGCTCAGGACTTTACTGGCAAGGCCAAGCTGGCTCAGAAGCTGACTATTGTACGTGCCCTCTACTCTAATGGATAGAATAGAAACTAACTTGTTACAGGCTGGTGGTGCTTGTGGTTTCGTCACCTGCATGGCTGGCTGGTACATCCTCATCGCCGTCCTCCTCGCCATCGTCGACTTCCCCATCCAGATCCCCGTCGGCGACCTGTCGACCGTCATCAAGGGCAAGAGCGAGAAGGAGCGCCAGGCTTAATTACACTACACTCTGAAGAAGTCGAAAAGGAGGTGAAGGGAGGCTCCACGAGAGCCTGTTTCCTTGTGGCGTTGTCGAAGGCGTTGCTCCAGTCAACGGTTGGATTGGGTGGTTTATTGTTGTTGGGAATCTCGGGCCTCTTGGGGAAATAAGAGGCATTAGCGAGCTTCTGTTTGAACTATATTTGATTATCGGATACTTGGCATTGGCCAATGTAGCTTTTACTTGCAGCGGACAAAATCTAGTCGGCATCAGGGACGTCCCCAGATGTGTTTGCTCTAATTACTATTCTCTTCTTGGTGTGGAATTTTCATTGCGTGTCCGGCGGAGGTGAGAGACCGAGATGTGCACACGGGATGAACAGACTGAACCAACTACGTTGGACATAAAGCTAATGCGCCAGAGATACTTTGTACAGCAAGCATCAACCTCGTTGCAACACGTGTTGGGCGGTCCAGGCCGTCCCCCATGTGTTGCTAGCTTGTGCATGCAGGTTGCACCCATCGCTTACGGCTTCGAGAACGTAAGGGGGGCAAACAACTTGGCTGGATGTCAACACGACTGGACAAGAAGAATTGTATGCGCAAACCCCATCCTTCAAGGCAACCACACTCAATGCTCGACGCTGCGGGCGCTGACGGCGGCTGGGCATCTGCAGATCTCCTCCTCCGGATCCCCGGCTTCGTGTTCTGGATGGTGCACAAACTGGCCATTCTTCCCCGCACAGAGAAAGGATGCACAACCCCCTGAACCTTGGGATCGGGGTTGGCCGCTTTGGGCACACGACGCGCAAGGACTATCCCCGTCTGCCCCGGATCCGCAACCCAACATCTTGTCTCTTCCCATGGGATCCTGATCTTGCAAAAAAGGCGGGGGAGATGCCAGCAAACTGGTGACGCAGAAAGCATCAGATTCAGGTTTGGCTGGCGCGCCGTATTTGCCTCTTTGCTGCCAACACGAGATAAGCGAACCTGCCAACATCTCTTGATAACTCCGAATGTCAGATCCACAATGAAACCAACAACACGCGTTTCCCCCGCAGTTTGCTACGCGGTGTTGGGGAAAAGAGGACTTCAACGCGTGTCTAGTCCCGCGGAAATGCCACCTTGGACCGTTGCGCGATGCTTATCATCTAGATAAGCTTTGATCATCGAGACTATCGGATTTATTAGATTTATCTAGACCCGGTGAAACGTTGGAGAATCAGTTGACGGGAATATCACGTTTTATCGCGTTGTTTCGGACATAAGAATGCGCGACCGTGTCATCCACGGACAATCTATCACCGACTCCTCGTACATGACCACATTTGACTGGAAATAACGGAGCTTTACTTATTTCGACACAACGGCAATACCGACACATTATTTTCAACCTGATATACAATACGAGTTCAATTCTTCTCGTTGCCCCCTGACGTGGCTGATATCATGTGCTGGTATCCCTGGCAATAACACTAGCTGCATGTTCAACTAATTCCGCGTCAGCAGCAAGTTCATCCCATATTAAAACGAGACCCAAAGCCCACATATTCATCCACTGAATTATTTGGTCTCGGCTCAAGTACTAGTTTAATTATGTGTTGGGGGCCGCAACATACCACCCACTGAGGCCCTTAGAGAAGAAAAGGGGCTTCGGCGTGGGGGATGGAAAATCTCTTCACTGGTCTTCAAGGCTTTCAGAGGCTTGGAATGCTTCGAGTTCTGGTAGGTGAACATGATGCTGTATGCAGTCTTGCTCTGCGAGCTGTGTCGTGGTGGCGCCTTGACAGGGGTAGGAGGGAATTCGCGTACTGTAGTCCAGCAACATGCGTGGCTGCATATCCAAAAGCGAGTGACTGAGCTTCTACACGACATGAGTACGCATTTTCTTATCTATACGTGAAAAGAAACATCCTTTGGATCCATCTGCTAGTGCGTATCACAACATCTGCCCTAACTGGCTCGAGTGTACGGAGTAATGAGGTTGGTGATATTTGTAGACACTTAAGCTGAAGATGGAAATTGACCATGCATGAGAGAATTGTGTCTAATTATGTTTTACCATAGTAGTCTATTAATGAGCATGGATAAGAGTCGCTTACATGCCACCGGATTGGCCTCAGAACTGGTCTATCTGCGAGCAGATTTCGTACGGGAGCTGTCAACAAATACTTCACCAGCAGTGTCAACTCATTCTAAATGAGAGAAGTGGGTTATTTCGCGGCTTTCGCTTCACCTAGGTGTAGATGAAGCTTTTCTTGGTCATCGTCCTCCCTAGAGCTACCAGTGTTCGTTGGACGCTCGGCATTCATACTCGACTCGCGACATTATGAGCCAACATATATAGTTTAATTGAAAGATTTTCAAGAGAGGCACTCATTGGAACCTATGCATAGGAGGACTTGAAGGCCCGTTGTAGCTGTTATTGTGTCTTGCATTTAGTATAGCCTGCACCATGAGCTGTCCACTGCGAGGTCGAGTGTGAGAGATGGCTGGCGCTTATTTCAGATAGGCCCAACGCAGCATATCAGCGATAAAATACAAAGCGCCTGAAAAGTATCCTTTAGCTCCTTACATCTATGTATGCACTTGTCTCGCGGATGATGTCCGTTGACTGCCGCACTTAGACCATCGCCCCCTCAAGAGTGAGACCGGGGGTTCAATCTGACATGGACATGAATGATTTCTGAGTTATGATTCTTGTTAAGATTCTTTTAAGAAACATGCACAAGGAAAAGCTGAAAGAAGAGTGCGGTTTGTCAAGCAAGTGTTTGCGCCTGATTCCCACCATCTGCATGAGCCAGCCGGCAAAGGTGAGGAAGCTGAGGCAAAGCTTGATGTTGCTCTCTGGTTTTTGAACTGATTGAACAACGGAACCAAAGCCGTAAAACTCACGTGATAATGGGTATTAAAAGGGCGCTCTTCTCCCCGTCCTCTCACCTCATCCCCCATGGCATCCATTCCCTCACCAACGACGCCAGGGCCGGACCCCAGTCCCCTTATATATACACACTTGTACATATCTTTTCCAAAGGAAGAGCCAGATCAGAAGTAGTTCACGCTCTTGAAACATAGGCCCATCGAGCTTAGTGTTGACCTCCATTACACTCTCGTACGTCTGCCAGTACGTGAAGGGATTCTGCCTTGGAAGTCTTTTAAATCGACAGAGGCCCGTGTCACCATCCTCGAGGGGTTCCGGTGCATTTGGAACCCGAAAGGAATGCGAATCATGTCGCAAGTTTTCTCAGGTCGTCGGACTCCTGCAGAACGAGGTGCGCAGGGTTGGGTACCGCGAAACAAGCGGACTTTTCAGCGTGGAGAACCCGATGCTATATACGTTCACAAATCCCTCAAACTCCCTCACACGCTAGCAGTTTCACTCGCAGCCATTCTGCGTTCTCTTGTCCGACAACTTGAAAATGGTTGAAGCTGTTGACCTTGACCTGTCTGACTGGCCGTAATCCAAGGGCGGAGTAAAGGGATTATTTAAGAAGCATTCCGCCATGCATGGGTTCAGGATATCTTTACACACACCACGACATACCATTGACATGGAAACGTTGCCAGATTGACTACTCAAACGATGAGTGTCTTGAGCCTTGCCTTTCGACCACATTCACCCGGGAGGCTGTGGGATAGATCATTCTCATGGCGACGATCGTTACTTCAACCAAAATCCGAGCCGACTACTTCGAACAGACTTGGAAGTGAACGATGGTATATATAGTCAGGCACGATTTATGATCAAAACCAGAAACACCGGAGACGTGACCAAGGCGGAGCACCAAAGCGCTCGACAAGCCGGTAGAGAACCAAGGGTCGGCACGACACTCGGAGATGGCATAAGTTACCCTCCACATGAAACAATTCATGGACTCCTCGCGCGTTCTTTGAGGCCGAAAGTACTTTTCATGGCCGAGTATACCATGCAGCCGAGCATACCACGCAGTTTCTGGGCAACCCAGACTCTCTCAAGGGTTCCCCCTCATGGCAACCACTCAAATAGATAACACATGGGAGGACGGATTTGCGTCACCTCGCCTACTGAAAGGGTACATGGTCTCTCTTAGCCACCACTGATATGGTGTTGTGTGCGTCGTCTGGGACAAGCTCCAAGTCGAGCATCTTGCGACTACCCTGCTTCAACAGCCTATATAGAAGTACAAAGGCAGCACTCGTTGAAATATGTCAGGAATACATCAACGCCTCCTTGGCACACTTTTATACGCATCCTTCGGATTCCGTCCCTCGCACCAAATGGGTAGCAGCCGATTGGATCCATTGGAGGCTGCACGCCCCAGACTATCAGCTGGGCTTCGGTGTTCTTCTGCCATGAGAAGATGAGTTCTCCTAGTGGACACCGAGCATAGCTAGAGGAAGCCACACATGACGCTGTGGTACTACCGTGCGGCCGTATTTTCAGCAAATTCTCTTTCGAATGGGTGGTGAGAGAATCTTCTTTTCCTGCGAGACGTGAGTGCAGCCGGGACGCCATAAGTCGGTCATGGAAGCCCATAGAAGCCCATACTATCGACGACTTTCCCGATGACGAAAGCGACATCGCCATCGTCGACTGCGTTCGAACTTTGAGGCTCGGGACGATCGGGCAATATATATAGGCGGTCTCTGGGCCAGATGAGCCGAGTCACCACGATCAACGCAAAGGCTCAACTTTCTGGTCCGAAAGGCTTCCACCGACCATTGACCAATTGGCTCTGGATTACAACCTCGGGCTCAGTCAATTGGCGAATTAGTCCTGGAGAGGCAGATGATCCTATTCCAATGCCTTAACATCATGATCGAAGACGTTCTCGGACAAGCCCGAAGTCAGAAGGCCTCTGGTCAAGGACAGATCGACGTGCCACCTGCTGCCTTTTCCGGTCTGAGTGTATCAGACATCCTAGACAAGATCTTGACTGGCCTTTTCCTATATATATCTTGTCAAATCTGGCTTGTGCCAGAAAACGACCATCAAGCAAAGCTATCTATATATAATCACTAGTCACCACCTCAAGGCCCAATCGACACGATCCCTTCCTTCACTGGTGAGGCATATCGTTTTGACCTTCCGAGCCTACCCTGCAGTTGCTGCCATGAGGCAGCGCTTCAGAGGATGTCTCTTGATGGCGGGGACCCCTTTGGGCAGTATGTCGATGGGGGGATGGCTTCGCCTTACTTAGCCTTCTAAAGGGACACTCATTCTTATCGTACCATAGCTTCCGATAAGCTTCTATCGATCCGAAAACCTCTGGACGGAAGGTTAAGGATAGAGTGCGAATATATAACTACCTGACCAGGTATATATAATTGCTTGATGCCACTAAATTACGATGCCCTATGGATATTACCGATGACTAGCTCTCTTTTAAATATTTTGAGGTATATTATTTGGATCTTTTAAAGGAGGAGTAAGAGAACTCTAAAGACTCCTATGTGGCTTTTTGACGTGCTATGAGGGTCCGTAAAGGGGCCAAAGAGAAGAAGGATGAGAAGTTCATGGGGTGGAAATACCTCATTGAAGCCCAGCAGCATGCTTCTCACCCTATGCTAGTGGAGCTGAAGCTGGAGAAGGAGACATTGATTCGAGCCATTAACCAGGGAGACGCAGTCGATCCCATCGATGAGGATGACGGAGAGGCAAAGGCTGCACCTGAGAAAATGGTCTGGGCGACGGAGACTGAGCGACGGCCAACAGTTGTCGCGGGTGAATGCAGTCCTTGACGGTGTCGCCAGTCATCGAGGCTCGTTTACAGGGACCGCTTCCCTGATTCTAAATACCTTATTATTGATGAGCGCGTGGAATCTTAAACTACTCATCATGCATTGCTCGGTCGACAAACTTCCATGCCGCACTCGCAGATGGCTACCACAGTGGGCCAGAACATTGCTACTTGCTCCAACTAAGGCCTATGGCCGCTATCTTCCGTCGAGGGACTTCTAATCTGTGAGGTCGAACCTCTGGAGGATAATTACTTTAATAGACACCGTCTACGGCCAGAGGCTCGTTCCTAGAAGCCTGAAGGCCCTGACCCGGGCGACGAGTCTGATCCCAACCCCGAAAAGCGGGACATTCTCGCTCTCGCCCTCAGGAGGATTTACTGATAACTCTTGGCATCGGAAAACATACCGTTGTTGGTAAGATAGCTAAGTGCCTATCCGCATCAAACCATTCTTAACATTTCCCAAGTCCATTTAGTAGTACCTAGTCTTGGAGTAAGAGAGAGCAGTCTAAGGCAAAGTAAATTCTTAGTTAATCAATTATGTAAATTAAATTAAGACTTACCAAGCTATTAGCTTAAATGTGTTCAAAGTCACCTATAGATATGGCGATAGGTTCTGTGAATGTTCTGCTTCCTGTTACGCAACGTCTTCACCTTTGCCACGCACTTCGCGTCGTTTCAGGGACTTGTAGGCTACTCTTAAGGATTCGCCTACAGGGAGAGGAGACACAGCTATCTCCAAGATTCTCTTAAGAGGGCTCTG
This sequence comes from Fusarium solani, assembly GCF_023522795.1. NCBI lineage: Eukaryota > Fungi > Ascomycota > Sordariomycetes > Hypocreales > Nectriaceae > Fusarium > Fusarium solani. Next base: position 744,976 of record NW_027072157.1, read on the forward strand.
AAAACATGAAGCGTGTACTGTGCTGTGAATGACATGAGATTGGGAACCGCTTGTGCATCATTGCGGGGCATTGGGGCGACACTGCGGCTACATGCTGAATGTTACTATGATTTGTATAACCTAATAGGTGGATTAGTATCAGTTTTGATCAATTTTACTCGAGTATTGACGCTATTTACTTTATATGCGCCCTATTGTTGCAGTGTCATGATCGGACGTAGGAGGGTCTAGGCTGGAACCCGTATTCATCCACAAGTAAAGGGACCATTTGATACGATGTCCAACTCATATAGAAAATCGAAGTCTCTACTTGTTGATCGATGGAAGCTTGCAGTCAGTATTCCCTTTACCACGGGAGGAGGTCAAGGGGGAGTGGACAGTACATCGTGATCCAATACAAGTCAAAAATCTCAACACGATGACATTCGCGAATACAGTACGACAGACGATGAGATATTTGGGGTATATAATGGATCCTAGTCCAAGTGGTATTGGCTGATCAAAGCCTCTATGTACAATTACCACAGTCTACAAGTATATACACCAGAACAACCACCCGTAACATCCCATCCAGATTGGGTCGTAGCAACTCAAGAACTAACTGGCCCAGCCAGCTTAGTATTCAACATCGGCGTGATAGTTGTTGGTAGTAAACACAGCGTTGGTACCCTCAAAAGGCTCGGTACCGGCACCCACGCTCTGCAGAATCTGGGAGCTGCTGACGCCGTGGCTGTCGACGAGGTAGTCGGTGAAATCTGCCAGGTCGCCGCAGAAGTTGTTGACGTCTGATTCGGCCACGAAGCTGAAGACGGTCATCTGGTTGTTCTTGCCTTGGTACAGCTTCCAAGATGTGCCGGCGAGCTCGACAGTTGCCACAGGAGATCCGTCGTTGCTGATCGGTCCAGCTCCTCCCAGAGCTGACAGCCAGATCATGAACTCGTACTCGGCGTCTCCTGACTCTGTGGAACTCGTAAAGAGGTCGTACGCGACGTTGGCAATGATACCGTTGCCGGTATAAGTCCAGTCCCAAGCCGAAGGAATACTCGAAACCTCTCCAAGAGTCTTCTTCTCAATCTCAACAACAGCGTTGGGATACGACTTCACATGCCCCTGACCACCGGTCCAGGACCACTCAACGGACCAGGCGATGCTGCCGTCGCTCTGCTCGCCGCTGTTGGTGGTGCACTGCTCCCCGGACTCGGCATTGTCCTTGCCCCAGAGGTTGTTGTAGATGGTGTAGGCCCCCGCCGTCTCGGAATCCCACTGGCCGCAGAACTGGCCGCGGGGGATCAGGCGGGTTGGTGAGGCAGCGGCTAGACCGGCTAGAGCTGCGACGATGGCGGACTTCATTGTTGATTATTAGAGAGTGTGGATAGGTGAACGAGTGGTATGATATAAGAATCACAGGGAATGAATGAGAGTAAAAGAACAGTAATGAAAATGAATACACTAAAGAGAATGTTTGTTACTACAAAAATCTACACTGCCAAATCGTTGAGTTTTATCACTTTTATCCCCCCTTTGAGAAACGCCCCTTGATGGGCTATCTGTAGATTATCTGCTCAGATGACGTTCGAGGTGGTTTGTTCCTCTCGCTATATACAGATGATGAACCCCCGGCACGGGTCAATTGAGTTTTCGCTCCATTCGGAGCCGTCACCGAACAAGGCCGGCCGGGGTCAGCGGCCGGAGAAGGTGGGGCCACCGGCCGAGGCCCGGGGTGCGAATGGCATGACTGGGAGGGTCCTTAATAAAGCTGACGGTGGACGTGGTGCCATTTGTTTCTTGGTTCTTTGTTTCGTGTTTATGGCATCGTCTTGTCTCCTAAGTCTGTAACAGCTGTGAGCAGTTTTGAGCATCATGAGAGATAACTCTACCGTACGACCTGCAACATGTTTGTTTCGCTGCCAGTACGAGCCCTGCCCAAGTCCCCAGGATCTACTAGGCCCCGATATTGTTCGGACCTCTTTCACAGCCTCCCCCTTGTCTTTCTTTTCAGTATGCATCATCCGCCGCCAGCAACCCGCTAAGAACGCCTGTCTCGATGACGGACCCAACCCCTCGGGCTCTCGATCTTGTCCATCTCACATATTGCCCAGATAGACAAGGCTGCTCCGAGGATTCCGAGAGTCCGGGCTGGCAGACGGACTATTTCGATGGCCCATGCAAGGAGCGGGAGTGTCCGCCATCCACTTTGAAGGACACTGTGAGGATATGCCTCTTTGCTAGCCATGATGCTCTACACACGCCTCTGTGTGTATCACAGATAGCTGACTAGTGTGGTCTAATCTAGACCATCGGAGTTGGTTCCTAGATCCCCGATAGGGGTGAGATGTCCCCAAGAATGCAGAGATGCAGCGCCGGTCGAGTGTGGTGCAGCGGCGAGGCCGGCACACGCCCTGTATCCATATCTCCTCTCCCCAGCCGTGTCAACCAAGATTTAGTTCATCTTGATACTACCTAGCGTAGGGCGCACATGGGGATCTAGCAACTATCTCCGTCGTACTAGTCCATCCTCCCGCAAAATGTCGCGCAGTTACATCCCGTCCTCGTGGGAAAGATACGAAAAAGAACTCCTCTCTTTGCATGAAAAAAATGTCTCTGCATGTTCAATCCTGCGTTTTTTTCACTCATATGTTGGACCCGACTAACCGGTCTAGGCCCTGTATAATCTCCACGCTGGGGAACCGGGCATTTTAAATAAAACGACATGTCAACTTTGTCAGGTTCGCGACCGATGAATCCAGCCAACGAGGGAGGCTCAATCGAGGCCGACGGCTCGGGTCGCTGCGCTAGCGCTCGAGGGTTGCAGGATTGGATGCATCACTCACTGTGACACGGGCCTTTATCATTGCCCTGAGGGCAATGTTCAGAGTTGGGGCAGTTCCCCCAGAGGAGAAACCTCATGTAAGCCTCATCGCGTGAGGTCTCAGTTGAGATACACACAAACTCTTGGGTCTGAACCCTTCTTCTCTTTTCTGGTTCCTCGACGAAGGACCCTGCATGAATTGGAACACAGCCCAGACCGTGAAAGAGCTCCTCTGCCAAGGCCCCAACAACATGAGGCACGAACTGTCAGATCTCAGGCAGGCAGTGCAGTCAAATGGACATTCCAGGCCGCGGAGTCGGTTGACGCAGGGGCATGGGGTCTTCTCGAAGAACCAGCGTCAAACACCACACGACTAACCGGCGGGCGCGCGTGGCATCGACGAGTCCCATTGTCTTGGGACCAATACCCCCCTCTTTGATGTTCCTGTTCCTGGAATGCGAGGGGGGAGCGGATGTGAGGCACTGGCCACGTCGCAAGTCTGGAATATGCGGGAAATGGATCCCCTACTCCATCTAATGCGAAAGGCTGTAAAGGGATGTCAAGAGAGACTCTTAATCATGTCAACCTTTGTAAGCTCCTGGATCCTGTTTCTCGGTTCTGTCGCGCTTTGACACATCCTCAGCTGAACTGAATACCTCGCAACTTATGCCCCAAATGATTTAGGAAAAGGAGCAACACGAGAGGGCTGGGACGGAATTACTCCGATACAGTGGATAAAAAAACCCCAAGTACCTGCAGGACGTTCTTGATTAAAGTTTACAGTTGTCTTGAACGCTGTAAGCGAACATTTCCCGGCTCCAAAAACACGAAGTTATAGTGGATAGAAATCGCATCTTCTCCGTAAACTCCGTCTCAGCTCGTCATGGGAAACTGCTTGAGAGTGGCGAGATGTAACATGTCATTACTGTATTTGGCAACTATCGACAAATTTGAGTTCCCATGATCGAAGAGTTGGCCAGCGGCGGCATGAACTGCCAAGACAGGTAATGTTGATGTCTCAGTTTCTTCAACCTGAGTGGCTAGACGGAGGCCCAGGTACCTGGGATCTGACCCTCGGTAAACTAGCTGGCAGCATTGCCTCGTCAGCTGAGTTGGTTCGAGTATCATGTCATGTTACAGGTCTCTTACAATGACGTTGAGCGTTGTGATCATGATTGGAGGGCTAGATATACCCAATCTGGATAATCGTGTTCAACGATTCCCGATGATTGGCAACTCACTCGAAATGGATTAGATGCATCGAAAGACTCGATACGCGTAACAGCAAGTGACATTCGTGTTACAAACGGTTGTGAATAGTTACAAAGCCGTTGACTTAGAGTGCTTCAAGATCTGACTTGGCTTCTCTCAAGTCAAGAGACTAGAAACTCTAACATCAGAGTTTAACGTTCGCCCTACCTCCTAGGGAAAACAAGTTCGACGCTTAGTCTTGGCTTCCATGAGTCGTGATTGTTCACTAGCAAGGCCCCGTAGCCATCAGTGCCGGCTCCAAGTTTGATTGCCCGAGGCTAATTTAGCAACGCCAGATCCGTTTGAGTGCCGAAGCTAGCATCGCCCATCCCGAACGCCATCCGCTATCGTTGACTCCTCCGGCGCTAAATACATCATCGCTTACAACGAGGGGGCAGGGATCTGGATAGTCAAGTTGGTGAATGACTCTCCAAAACCCCCCCTACCGCCAATACTGTGCAGGTCTACTTTGCGGTATCGTCTCCAGAGTTGACACTTCGAGACGCCCCAGCCAAAACCCGTGAGGCGACCCGGGGGGTACTCTCTGGCTGCCAAACTCCCTCTGCAGCTCCAGGTATTTGGCCCTCCCATCCAGTCGGAACCGTTTCAGCTCAACCAGGACATCCTTCATAGCCTCAAGGTTGGTCCGCGTCGGCGTTTCGATAGTCGGGGGCATCACCGCCATGCACCACGCCGTGTGAAATACCAAGGCTGAGGGGGGTATCCCTGCGAGCGTCTGTTCAGGTGTTGCCGGTCCGATATGATCGCGGATGTGATGCTCCAGCACCAACCTCCGATACTCACCTACGACAGAGTTGCCACTCACCTTGGGACCAATCCATACCTGTACCTTGGTAAGCTGCTCATCCAACGAGACGTCTGCACTCAGGTATTCGGGCTCGTGTCGGACCGACTCGTCCTCAGACTGAATAGGCAGACTGGAATTCAGGGTCCGGCCGATCACAGAGGATGGTCTCGGGAGCTGTTGTTGAACCTCATCTTCAAAGAAGCTGAAGCCTTTATCCCCTGAGTTCAACAATTCCTCAGCATCCAAGTCCTCGACCATAGAGAAGCCCTCTTCGAAGGGGTCAGGCTCAAACTCGAGCCGCAAATGTCTCAGACCGGCCAGCGTACAGGGTCCTCGGCGTGATTGAGCATCCGAGATGATTCGCTCCTGGATCGACAACAACTTCAAAAAGTTGATGAGTTTACTGATCAATGGGCCGGAGGACCGTCGCGGGATTCTTGTCAGAGTCAAGGACGTCAAGCGTGGGTTTGTGTCTGGAACTAGGGCCTGAGGAAAGGCCTTCTCGGACCGCGGCAGTATAGAGGTCTCGGCGATATATAGGCGAGCCATAGTAGAGAGACCATCAATCTCCAGCGTAGGGATCTGCGTGACGACCGAGTGATGCAGCCTTACAGTCCGCAAGTTTGACGATAACACGGGCCGTAGCGTGTGCACATACAAGTATCCATACAACTTAGCTGTCCTCGGCCAGGCTCGCGCAGTGGCCTTTGAGGGCGGGACCAGGGGCATTGAATCACAACTGAATTGCTGCAAGTGTCCGCGGCCGAGTGTTAGCAACTTCCGAATCCCGAGCGACGAGATTTGGTTGTCGGATAGATTCAGATGTGTCAGGCCTCGAGAGGACTGGAAACTGGCCGAGGCGAAATAGGGATCCTCGCCTAGGAGGCCCCTACACACACCATCTGCCGAGTCGGATTGGATGGGGCCTCTCCCGTCCAACCTCTTGAGCTGGTCTTCCTGCGGCAGGGTATCATGGGGATCATATGATGGTGCATCAACAAGATGACGCTCCGGATGATCAAAGGAACCACTCCAAGGTGACTCCACCACACGGATCCAACCTCCGTAGTCTGGCGTGACCCTCCCGAATTCCAGCTTACCCTCAACGTCAAAGTGCACGTCGGAGCGCAGATCAGTCGGATACAGGCACCGGGCGCCCAGAAACTCGAGTGCATGATCCGTCAGTTTGTTGCTGCCGAGATCAAGGCTCCACAGGCGCGTCTCAAACTGGGTGGTCAGGGCCTCGAACGCGGCATCATCAGCCTCCTTGTGCCGGATTTTCAGCACTCGCAGCTCCGGCACCAGGTCCCGCTGCAAGAACGGCCGGACGGAGCCTGGGGTGCCGGAGATGTCAAGGTACACCAGCCCGCGAAGGCATTCGTATGACACAAACTTGGTGGGAAGCGGGATCGGACAGTCTGCCATGCTCAACAGCAGGACATGCCGCTCAGTGTGCATAAACTCAGCCGGGTTCAAATCTTGGCGTCCATCAATCAGAAAGCAGGACAGATTTGGCAAGGTCTTGACGGCTTCTCTGAGGCTATTGTTGGGGTTCCTCCCCATGTTGAATGAATAGAGACCCCCAGCCAACCGCACGTCAAAGACCCTCGCAAGGCTCCTCGTGTCAGGCCTCATGCGGCCGAGTTGGCCAAAGACACAGTTGAGCAGCCATCGGAGGCCTAGAACCGTCACGTCAGCAACAGGTCGAGGCTCTGCAGCAACAGACTCGTAACTTGCCATCTTCAGAATCTACGCCAACGTCTCTCCCCGACTGCGCAACATCCCTCCATAAGCGTGGGGCAAACATGTCCCAGAAGCGACGGTTGACGCGGCACAGGGCGGCATAGTCACGAGGCGAGATGTACGGCGCCACAAGGCGGAGCCAGTCAACGGAGACGGCTTCCTGATAGGAAGGAAGCGAAGCCATGGATCGCGTGTGTATGCGCTCTTTTTCTTAGATGAAAGTTTCCCTGAGGAACAAAGAAAGGGACCTTTTCCGAAAATGCAAGCCAATGTACGTGAGTTGAGGCCTGAATGGCCCCCGCTCCGATGATGGTGCCACCAACAAGCAAACAACTGGAGAGGAGGGGGGCTGGGGGCGGCACGTGCCTGATTGAATAGGCTGTAGTCAAGAGATGGGAGATGAATGAAGCTCCGCTGCTCAGCTGTTGATGAATGTCGCGTCGGCTGAAGTGGAGGTTGGATTTCGGATGATGAAGGTGGAGGGATTGATTACGCTACGCACAGTCCTCTTTGTGAGCCTCCACCTCCGCCAACTCCAAGAGCATCCAGACTGGGATGAAGTTGATGACGCCGAAAAGGCCAGTAAATTATATTCATTAAGCGACAGTGAAGAATGATAAATCACGGTACTCGTAGGTATACTATATAGACTAAGTTGTTAGTGTAGTTTGACAACTCAGAGGCCCCCATACTGCGGTTCGCAGCTGGTGATGGGGGCATCCATCAATACCCATTATCTCGCCTTCACTGCGTCATGATGCAACGATCCATCTGGCCCTGATCGCCCTAGGATCGTGATACCTGCAAATCGATCCCCGAGATCTCCCTATTCCAAGTTGATCGCCAAGTAAATTTCTCCGGCAGGCTACACAGCAACTCTCTCCACTATATCTCGCATCTCTACACATTCTTCCTCCACATCTATCACATCTCGCAAAAACAGAAGCAATTGTCAATCGTACTGTACTACGTGAGAGTCTCCGCACGGCGTACGTCGACCCCCTCATGCCAGGCGCTGAAAACGGTCATGTCGTCTTTTCTTTTTCTTTTTTCCCACTTTCCTTTTTCTACTCCTCCGTTTTTAGCTGCGTCATTGTCACTATCACAACTGACGGTTCTGCTGTGCAACCATCCACTCTGGCGCGTGGCTTTTCTGCCCAGATACGGATCTCCCTGGAACCCCTCCGTATTCGCTACAGGTACGAGCTGAGCTGGGCTGAAGAACCAACAGCAAACATGTATGCATCACGGCATTTGCTTCCTGTGTCGTCTTTTGCCGATAGAAAATCAAGAGAGTTTCGGCAGTGGGATGAACTCTATCTAATCACCCGTTGGAAAGTCCACTTGCCGCTGCTCGGGAAAAAACGTTGACAAAAGATCCCAGCTGAAGCCATTCCCGCTAGTCTCCCGTCATAGGCGAGCGCCATCCCTCCAAAGAGGCAAGGCTCGACAGATCCTCTGTCATAGTCGTCTTGGCTCCGTTGACCACTCTGGGGACTCGGTCGGAAGCTGAACAGATCGCCGAGGGAGGCTGAATGGATGGATGAACCTGCTGTTGGTGTTGGTTCGAACATTGATGGCTTCAAATAGTGGACACTGTTCAATTCCCCAGAATAGATAAACGCATAATCCCCAAAGCAAAGAAGGCAAGCCCGTCATCTGTGTGTCTGTGCCCCTGGATCAGTTACATGCTGTGTTAGGTTCCAGAGTCTTCTTCCGAATCAACCTCGTTACACAAGCCTCGTCTCATCTCGTCCCATTCCATCCACCACACCCAACACCACCACCATCTCGCATGGACGTCAGTCAGTCTGAGTAAACATGGCTTGAGACTGGACTTGACCCCTCTCTCCAGCTCAACAATAGCAGCCAGGATAGACCCCTCTCCCTCGCACACAGGGTCCACGGCTCTGTGTCAGCCCTCTTTCTCAGCCCCCAATCGACAAGCCCTCCTCACCTTTCCATCACATACACTGTTATTTCTCTCAGATAATACAACTCCAAAGCGTTGAATCAAGACAAATGCAATGCAATACTACTATTGAGCCCCTAACGTCTGCAGATCGTCACTCATTCCCCTTATCAGCACTACCGTTCAGCCCCATAAGGCCAACTCTTGGCATTCTTCCAGTTCCTCATCATCGACTGGTCTACTTTACGCACTTGGTGCCAAAACCAAAGCCATGGTGAGCGAGCGAGCGAACGAACGAGCCCATCACCATTTCCCCTCTGCCTCCTTATGCAATCTCCGCCATTCTGCATGCCTCGCCCTGTGCATCAGCCTGCAGTTATGCATATCCTGCCACCTATAGCACACGTTGACCCTTTTCTTTTCCTCAACGGGCGGCGGCGGGTGAGAAGGGGGAAGGGGGAGGGGCCCCTTGTCTCCCATCCCACATGCTCTCACTCTCCACCACGGCCCGCAGAGCATGCGAGACAGTCGACCAGACCGTCCGTCGGCCATTGTTTTGGCCTTCGAGCTAGTCTTGACTGAGTCCTCGACTGCTTGCTCTCCACTGCAGCCGGTCAGTAGAGGTGGTCTACATTCCTCGCGTCGACATTGGTCGGGGCAAAGACGCAAAAGACGCCATTGACATTCCCTCACTATCAGAGCAGCAAACCAGACAGACGCGCACTTTTCACTAGACCAATCTCTCTCCTCGATTGACATTCTCTCAGTCAAACGCCATGTTTTCGCCTCCCAGATGGTCACCGACCAACAGCAGATTTGTGCAATGTATCTACACGTCCAGTCACTTGTCAGATCCCGAAGCCCATGGCGCCCTCTCCCACCAAAACCCAGCGCAGTGGGATACCTAACACTTGGCTGCATCTCGCAGAAGAAACGAGTCCGTGTGTGCCCTCAAAACTCCGGGCCCCGGCGCCGGAATGGCTTGGTCTGGTCTGCTTTAAAGTGGTCCCTTTTGACTCGCGGATCGACGGTTCCTCGCCCGAGATCTGAGACAGTATGGGGTCTCCGTTGCAAGCGAGCATCCTCGCCCGTCAATGATATGCTGGGAACCCAAGCCGCAACTCGGTGGCTCAATCTGCGTCAGGCTCCTTTCTTGTTCCAATCAGGGGCTTGGTTTCTTCAACCTCGCGTCTATCATATTTGATATCGTTTGCCTCATGTCGCCACGTCCCCTCTTGGAATAGGTAGCCAGTCTAGAGTCCAATGCCAGCGTTGCCAAACTACCACAAGTCTTGATGCTAGCTACTTGCCTTCGTTCCTGTCTCCCTTGGTCTCTTTAGTCCACTTGGCCACCAAATCTGCCTTGATCATCCATTCACCATCGTCATATCTCTGCGCCATAACTCCACGTCAAACCTCCACTCGACGCCACCTCCATCAAGTATTGCCTACTATCATCATGTCACGAAGTCTCAGAGTCCTCTTCAAGCATTGGAAAGTAAATGGTGAAAATGATTCATCTTTTTTGAAATACTAACTGGGCTTTCCTTTGCTCACAATGCCCGCCACCTCATTTCCTCTGAACCATTCCATCATCAAGAATGTGGAATACAGCCGTGACAAAAAAAAAACCCAACAAAAAAAACTGACAAATAATGATTCCTCTCGTTTGACACCGATTGAGAACCCCCATGAAAAAACGCCTCGACACCGCCGTTAATGGACTTGGTTGTGTGTGAACAACAAATCATGCAAACCAACAAAACAAACCCTTACCGCCTCTTCTCAAGTTCAAATCGTACAACCATTACAGCTTCAATCCTTTCGTCGTCTCTTGCCCCGTCGTTGCTCTGCCCAATGGAGCCTCTTGCTTGAGCCACGCATTACTGTGCTGCTTGTGGCGTCGACATGACGGCCAGGCTGCAGATGCTATAAGCCTCTCCTCTCTTTTCCCAGCTCCGCTTCTTATGTCGAAAATGTTGAATGTGAATGTGTGTGGCCAAATATGTAAGTAGGTGTGTGTGCGTGCATGTCTCCAAGCGGATGGTGCGGGTGTGTTGTGCTGTATGTCTCATCTGAGCGTCTCCACTCGCTCCTCTCGACTGTCTTGTTTTCTCGCAGGTGGCGAGGGTGCAGTTCCTTCAAGCAAGGTACCCGGCGAGGATGAGTCCATGTGTTCTGCTCAGTACTCGGGGTCCCGCTTCTCGGCCTTGGCCTTTGACGGTGCTCGTCGCTTCCGGCTGCGCTCCTCCTGCTCGATCACAGGAACTGCTGCTGGGATGAACTCAACTCCGCGGTTGCGGCTGTTGGGTCGCGCGTGCAGCTTGCGGTGGTTGTTGAGGTTGTCCTGGCGGTTGAACTGATCCTTTCCGCAGAACTCGCAAGAGAAGCGGTTGGGGCCTTCACCGTGAAAACTGTCATGTCTTGGTTAGCCACTGTGTTTGAGGCTCATGCATGTGTGAAACCATTCCACAAGGGAGGTTAATACTCACGTTTGCTTGTGACGCTTGAGATGCTCGTTGCGTCGGAACGCCTTGTGGCAGCCAGGGTAATCACACTTGCACATGGCCCTCCGGACAACATCGACTTGTGCGGATTCAGGCTTGTCAGATCGCTTCCGTGATGATCGAATCTGGGCACGCTGGAGCTCAGTGGTCTTTCGCTGGATCTCGTGCACCATCATCTTTCGCTGAGCACGCATCCGGTTGGGCGAGTTGGGGTCATGCAGAGAATAAGCACCCAGCGGGGACTGGGAGTGTCGATCCAGATCAAAAGACTCAAATTCGCTCGAGAGCTGCTTGTTGGGAAAGAAGGAGATGGGGCTGTCGTTGGCGCAGGACCAGGATGAGGCGGTGTCGGCAGCTTCAGAACCAGATAGGCTCTGAGTGGGGGTCATCATGAAAGAGGCTGCTCCCATGGATGCCTCTGGAGAGTATCCATACATGCCAAAAGAGTTGGACGGTGTCAATGATCCCATGGAACCTTGGTGAGCCATGTTCATCTCAAGCATCTGCTCATAATCGAAGCCGATATGCTCTCGCTTGATGGGAGTGTTGGGAAGACCATCCGAGAAAGGCATCTGCTCAGGCTCTGACTTGACAGGGCCAAAGAGGAACTTGCCCATCGAGGATGAAGGAGGAGTCAGCTCGGTCCGTTGCGAGGACGCGCTGTAGGGACCGTCAAATTCCATGGTGCCGAATTCATGAGGAGTTGACCGTCGAGATGTAGGCGTGAAGGGGTCATAGGCGGACGAGGCGGATGAGAAGCTAGTCGAGGTTGAAGGGCAGGACATGGGTTGGCTGCACAGGCTGAAGCTGTCATCCATGTCGAACCGGAAATCCGACTCGAACTGCATCTTGATGATGATAAAAGGGAGTGTGGTGGTGAAGGATTAAATGGTAGAAAGAGGAGTGTTTGAGTAGATGTATATGTCTGAGTCCCCTTGAAGAGAAGGGCAACAGTTTTCAGCGTTGTTCCAAAGTCTGAAGAGGCTCAGTCGAAACAGTCAAGAGTCTTGGTGCTTTCAGGCTCTGAATGATCTGTGAGTCTTGTCGGGAATGCTTTTTCGACAACGACGACGGACGCCCTTGAAGATATAGAGAACGAGGTGGAATGAGCTCTGCTGTAAAGAGACCTGCGGGCTTGAGACATCCACTCTGCAGATCAACCACGGTAGATCATCAAATGTACCTGGTGCTAGTCGAAAGTGACCGAGAGACAAGAAGCGCGCTGCAGCAGGCAAGAATGCGGACTGGGGTCGATGGTCCGTAGCCAGATCGAGATCAGTCCCCCCAGAAGTAGGGCGGGAGAGGCGTGCTCCACTGTGGATTCTGTACAATATTGCTCGCATAGAGAGGTGTGATGTTTTGGACGATGGTGTATCAGTTATCACCAAGTGTCCCTGGGGATGTTTCGCCGTGCCCTCGAACAGCTCGGCTAGCACACAACTAGTTATAACAAGAGCAGAGCCGATAAATAGACCATGACAGACTTGGCACTTGATCCGAGCGGCGGGCACTTGAGCACTTGACTAGAGCCAAGGCCAGAGGAAGGCGCAGGACGTTAAAAAGACAGAACAAAGGATATCGTAGTGGTCGAACTACAGTGAACAAGCATGTTAGCAGCGCCGGCGTACGAGCCAACTATGGGCGTGTGCCAACGGGGTCCCTGACGCCAGTGTGGTTCCTTGAAGCCACACCTTACCAGTTGAGTCTTTTGCCCTGGACCATGTTGCGGATCCCGACAGACGATGAGGGAGGAGGGTGGATGTCATGATGCGCACACACCTGAAGCCCAGGATCAACAACCCACGACCAAGCAAGAAACGAGATCGGACCCTGCATAGTTCATGAACCGTACCCCACGGGGTGGGCTCTAGTGAGGTCCGGCGCCAGCCCACTATCTCGCCCATCTGCCACTCGACCTGTCAAGCCTTCAAAGCCATTCACCACACCTCCCCCTCCATCCCCAGAAAGCTCAGCGAACCCCATAGCTGCCATGATGGGTGCACTTGGGCGGGGGCATATCAGATCTCGTTTGGGACCGCCGATTCTTGCCCCCAGCTGTAATGGACAGGACACCGAGGAATGGGACAAGACTTGGAATGGACCAAGCGAAATTTCCGCCTAAAGGACCGTCCAGCTGAGACAAGGCTATTCTGGCCGAGAGGACCCGAGTTGTGTGTTCCTGAGCGTGCCTGGATGTGTAACCTCTCAAGGAGAGACAGGCCCCATTCAGAGTGCTCTGGGTGTTCAATACTCGACTCCCTTTGGCCCTCTCAGGTAAAGCATCAATAGGAAAGATGCCCTCAACAGATGAAGATGTGGAGACTTGGGATGTCTGCAAAGGGGGCAAAGCAGTAATCTGGCCCTATGTGGGAAAAGCAATGAGACTGGTGTTGCGGCGCAGGTCTCACTCAACGCGACCTACGGCTGTTCCTGAGGGCGCATTATCAATTGTGACGGTACGTATTCACAAAACATACTGTCCTTGGACCCAGTGACCTTGGGGAGCCGGCTGTCGGGTTGGTTTGGTGACCCCTGTTCCGATATGGACGTTTCGGATCGTTGTGCCGTTGACAAGCAACGCGGGAAGACCAACGTCGGCCTCTCTCTCCAGACTGATCGCCATGTGCGCGGGAAATTCGTGATGTCATTCCACTCTCGGCACCTGTGCGGTCCAACAAGGTTGGCAGCTGGCTGGTCAGGCTTCAGGTCCGGTGAAAGAAGAAGCAGCGACTAGGTTGCAGCGCAGGAGGGCGACATGGGTGCGGTCGACCAACGTGCCTTGGTGTGGTACAGGCCGAATAGTGCGCACCTTGAGAGGACGAACGGCCTCGCGCCGAGCTAAAAGACGCGTGTGAGCATGGGAAGGGCGGCTGTGGGGAGTGAGAACAATAGAAAATGGGCATCCAGGCCCTATTGACGTTTGAGAGATGGTCAGCCCGATCCAGAGCCTCACGGGCATCAACTACCGTAACAGGTTTACTGTGAGCCACGCACGGTTCTCGTTATTGACTAGCCCCAACGCTTGGAGAACGGTCGTTGTCCTTACGGACAGTGCGCTCCATAAACGCATCCTCAGGTTACTCAACATTAGCTTGGCAGCTGGAGGCGCTGGGAGGCTGTGGTGTGGATTGTGGTGGGCTCGCCAGGGCTGGCCGATCGAGTCTACTCGGCCGGGGAGGCCAGGCCCTGGCCAAGCAAGGTGCCGAGGCGTTCAAGCTGAGAGCCGACGGCCAAAATAATGATATGTCGCTCAACCATGGTGGACGCTTTCTCAACTGTCGGGGGACTTGTCAGGTCCGAGAATCTGTCAATATTGCGGACTCGGGGCCGCAATTGGGAAGAGGGCAAATGGCAATAGTTCCAGCTTCCCTCGATTCCCTCATTTCCCATGTCCTCATCTTTTGGCAATATCTGTAAATCTATCGTCTTTAGAAGGGTCAAGAATTTGAAGGGTTAGAGGGGTAATAGAGACGTGCCCGTGTCTGTGGTCATCGAGGCGCCCTGAGAACGCGAACGCGCTCTGGAACAAGGGCGACTGGAGTCATAACAAAGGGGCAGATAGGAGCACTTCGTTAGGGCGCTGGCGGCCCCTCGAGCAAAACGGCTAACGCGAGGCTCACGGGAGTCTGTTCGTCGCGGCAGCAATTAGACAAGGCTCTTGGAAGCACTAAATCATGATAGGACAAGATGCGTGGTTCTGTCATCGGCGTGGAGCCCGGTGGTGACCCCGTCGCGGAGCGGAGGCCGCAGGTCAAGGGCCTCTTAGCGTTGCCGGTCGATCTTCCGGGGCCGATCCAGGGATCCTCCTGGGAAGCTAGGAACCGAGCAGGGCAGGGAACGGGGTAACTTTAGGTCGTGGGTACCGGACAGGCTGAATCGGCTCTTCTCACGCCTCTGGCCGGCTGATGGTAGGTTTACGGATGAGACATTGAGATGGATTGGCGGTTTGTAATAACTCAGATCCCGTCTCTGGGAACTACTGCGCAATACGGCCACCTAATGGAGTCGACGGGAGGAACGAGGAACGACGGTATGCGCACTGACGCGTGTCGCACTGTGCTGCGATGCCCCTTCCCATTTGGGACGGTGCCCTGAACTGCTCCTGCTGTTGCTGCTCCTCCTGCTGTACCGGCAACGCCGGGTTCGGCCCCCGCCAAAACCGTTCTTTTTCCAGGTCCATTTTTCCTTTTCATCTCCATCATGGCTGTCGCCTCTGTCTGTCTGTCTGGGCTGTCTTTGTCGGGCTCCAGTTTATCTGCACTTCATTTCTCAACGTCCTGTCGAACAAAGAACGCCTGCTGCAGCGAGCGAGCGTGGCACTGAGCGTGGCAGCTGTGCCTGTAATCCAACCACATACCTACTTACCCACCTCCTGCATTTGCTCGTCATATCGTAAGTTTTTCAGGCGCCTCAGAAGCCAGAGATGGGGATTAACTGCTTTGACGCGCCCTAGTCCGATAACCATATCCACTTCCCGCTCAGTCTCGCGTGCTTCAATCCTCCTAGTCCCTCAGCACCCCAGCCATCAGAGCTGGTTCCCATTGGGGCTCCGGTTGCCTGTCCACAGCTCTCTTCAGCTCCATTGATTAAGTGAGCACTGGGTAATCCTCGATATGGATCCCAGGCCTCGCTCATCGCCGTTGTAATCCCGAGGTGGTCTTGCTCCGTCCCAGTTCCGACACCAGATATCCGATCATGGGATGAGCGTTTGTGTGCAACCACAGACACACTCATATGTTTCGTGTCACACAGGATCAAACGGCTCTCTCTGTTCAAACATGCAAATCTCTTCAAAGCGGCGATCTCATGTCGACTTGCTTCTTGGCCGCACAAATGTCATCATCGATCTGCCAGCTCTCTACCGAGTCTCACCCCGCGTCCTCTGGTCCGCGACTCTCCCTCCATCTCCAGAGTGACAGGCCCTGCGTCTGCTGCTCCTGTCGAGACTTTGTGTTGGATAATCCAAGACTCGACAGGTCCTCGCAGAATGATCAGTCATATCCTGCCACCACTGTCAAAACCAAGGTGTAATCAGACAAATGTGGCCGCCTACTCGCGCCATCCACGCCCTCGCACAGCACCGTTGCTTTTTTCCGCCTCCCATGGCCGGCCCTAGCGTCATCTGATGGACAGGGGTTCCCTAGGTGGTGGTCCCTCTTCCGTTCGCCGAGATGGCGCTGGAGAACTCTCTCTACGAATCGTTAGAGTGGCCCAGACACGATATCTTGGGTTCACCTCTTTCAGCCCAGATGCGGAGGCACACTCACTACTTGGTAATGGTGTTATCATATTGTTGACTCTTTTGGGACATCCCTTTGAACGGGCGGACGCGTCTTGCACAGCTGGGCTAGCAGCGTTATTGTGGCTATTGCCTATTCAGTGTCTGTCTCCCTTCCAAGGGTTTGTCACGGGCACCACAAGCTGCTTCTCCTACTCTCCCTCTTTCTCACTTTTCAGCATCACCGAACGTCTTACGCACCTATTGCATACTATCAAGCAAGCTACTGTACCCTCCGCCGTAAGCAGCCAAAAGCCGATGGCCTAGCGGCGGCTCCATGATCAATCCGCTCGGTAGCAGTGGCTCCTGCTGCGGGCTCTCGCCAGATATCCCACAACAGAGCAGCCTGTGACAGTCCAATGCAACCATTTTTGCGGGTTTGTAGCGCCAGCATTTTTGCGATTTTGATATATGACGGGAGGCTCGTCTTGTCCCCTGATCTCCGCGGTCTCTCGGGATGCCGCCGGCAAAGACCTCTCCACATGGAAAGCTTGGCTCGGATTACACTCTGCAATGCTGGGCATGCGACTTTTGGGTAGCTCCCGCACGCCTCGCCTCTCCAGTGCCTGGTTGCTTTGTTTCTAGTAATGGTCCTCGGTTCCCCTCGCGTGGTCCACACTGAGTCAGGTCCAACGACCCATCCTCTCCCATACCTACGAGGATCCAGGCTCATTATTTCTTTGACTTGGGAGCTGTGGGATCTCGCGATCGCCGATTCGATTCTCGACCCTCGGGGATGATGGCACACTCGGCCGGCATTACTGTATCTCACTCGCAGCTCTGGTGTTCCACGAGGATCGGAGTTACACTGCATGCGAATCTCCCGAAGCTTGACGGGAGATGACCAACATGAGCCGCCAGGGGTCCCAAGTCTACGGTGGCCCTTGGGCTTTCATTTACTGATTTGGCCTCGCCTACGGTACAAGCCTCATCTGCACTCTTGTGTCTGCTGGAGGGGAGGCAACCCGCCACCCATGTGCCTACCACCTACCTACCTACCTATTCATCGCCACTATTACACCCGCTCCGGAGTATCTTGGCCGTGACACAAACAATCTACACTCTGGGGATTCTGCACATCATCTCAGCACGGCCTCTTGTCTGACGTTGGGGCTTCTTTTTCTGATTCAACCGCACCTTGTGTTTCCCAAACCCGCCAGTGGCTTCTGACGCCCAGAGCTGTCTTCAACTGTTGGCAGTGGAATGTTATTAGAGCGCCTCCAGGTCAAAGTGACCGTTGGACGCGTGCCCACCGGCTTCCACAAGTGTGGCCCGGAGCGATACCCCAATCTCAGGCCCTGTCGCCGCGTCCTCGCCTGTCCATGCAACATGCTTCAAGATGCTTCCCAACATGCGATATTGTCAGGACAATAATCCTTTGTAATAATTCAATATCATTTCAATAATCAACTCGGAGGGATATTCCCTCCTAAACAGGGCCACACCTCGGAAATCCAATGTTATAGGGTAGGCGGAGGTGTGGTTGTGGTGCCCCAATACCACAATACATGAAGGACCGGCAATTGTGATTGTTGAGGGTGCTCAGGGTGGTCAGACCATTCTGCAACGCCTCATAACTCTATATGACATGACAGCTCACATGAAGCTCGCCTCATATCCGTGAAGGGAAATATTGCTGTCTCGTCCCAACTTATGGTCTCTCTTCCGCCCACTCAGAGCCGCCCGAATGCATATCAACCTCTACTAGACAGTGCAGTTCCGGCGACCTGCATGATAGCAACCTGTCAAACTCCCGAATTCTGCGCGAAAAACGCTCCTGCAGACGACGTCCTAGCGCCGCAAACGCCGCAATTCAATCTAGATGCTCCGGGAGGTAAAGCCTCAGCTTACAAGCCGAGATGCCGACTTGACAACTCTTGGGGGTCATGGGCACCGAACAAGACGCCCACAATATCTTACTCTTGGGCGTAAATGACCTGTCTCCACGATGACCATGATTCAGCGTGGTCGTGGATTCATAAATACGCATGCCACATGCCCCCATTCCCAAGCCTCCCAAGTCTTTGTCCCCCAGACCCAACGGTTTTGTGATTTTCCCTCGTCCGCCTCTACCCCCGACCCAGAATGTGTACCATCTGGAGAGTCACCTTTTCCTGCCGGAAGCCTGACCACGAAGAGTTTATAACACGGTGCGATCGTGGCCCTGACTGTCCTGTCAAGAAGAATTTGTCGCCCCCGGACAGGGGGAGCGGGTGGAAACATGCATGGTCGAAAGCCACCGTCAAGTCGATCCTCACCTACCAAAGCCCAAAAGGTAGGCCCAATAGGTGAGGAAGCACTCGCCCTGTGGTCTGGTTCTTTTCCGCTGACAGGAGATTATATAACGGTAGTCGGGCTGTGGGGAGGTGTGCCCGCCTGGGCCTTGAGCCTGCGGCGACGGACGACAAGCCGGAATATAGCGGGCCAACTGCTGAATCCTACCCCAAGTCCCGGCCAAGAAGCTTCTGGAGGATACAGAACATGGGCCACCTCCTATTTGGGGGCTTCATGGCCCAAAGTTGGATATGCTTCTGGTTAGTGACTCCACCCGTACCCGGGCAACGCGAGTCATCATGATATTCTCTCAACGTGTGAGAGTCCCTGGAGGACAGCAGTTGGAGATGGGGTTCTTGGCGGCCCTCTACACCTTTGGGTGCCATTTGATTATCGTATACGAAACGAGAAACGGGTCCGGTGGCGCGAGTGATGTGCCGCAACTGCCGACGTCTCCGTTGGCGGACCGAGATTTGAACACTTTCAAGCTAGCCTGGAGCAATGACAAGGGAATATCTGCACAAGGCAAACCTCTCGGAAACCTCTACTTGAACTATGGCGCCAGTGCCATGTGGTACACGGGAGTTGGCTGCTGCACGAACCTGGGTAGTCAGGCCGGCCTGCCGGATATAGTAAAGATGGGGAAACCTAATGCAAAAATCATACGGCGGCCAGAGATTCCCATGTTGTTTTCTCCTGCAGATAAGCAAGTGCCTTACGTTTTCGATAAGGCTGCAACAGTCTGGGGTTTGCGTCGGGTATGTATGGGGCCGACGAGCGATCTTGGGCAAATCGTGTAATCCTCCCATAGGTTGTGTCCTCTTGGCGCCTATTACAATGCAGGGCCAGGTTTCCTGCATATCCGCCTCGTCTGAGGTATAGTGGGTGATAGGCTGAGATTCAGGCAAAATCCCCGCGGGAAAAACGGACATTGTTGGACACTATGCCCGTAACGGTTTCTGAGCAACTACATGTCCCGGAATGGCGGGTTGGGAAGATGTGATCCAGAGTATCTTAGTCAAAAGGCTGCACAAGGCCAGGGGGTAGGGGCCTCGGAGCAACTCAATAGAAATACGTGATCCGGAGTATCATGAACCTTCTTGACTCGGACCGATACTCTGTTTGGAATCCTGCATGACTGGCAGAAGTTCTATGCATTTCCTTTTCCGACAATATCTAAGTTCACTTTTGTTCCATGTGGTTGGGTTAGTCCACCACCGCTAGCTCAGTTTCAGCTTCCATGTCCTCGAGCACCTCATCCATCTCGGCCTCGGTAGCTTCCAAACCCTCGGAACTCATGAGCTTGTTATCCTTGTCCTCAGCTGCACAGGCCCCGGTGATTAGCGCGGCTCAAAACGTGGTGGGGCCGGGAATGTGAGACTTACTTCGACGCTCGACAAGGAGGTTCTCTTGGACCTCGCAGTCAGTCAGGACCGATCCGTCGCCAATCACGCATCGCTTTCCGAGGATGCACCGAGTTAGCTTGCAAGCCTTGCCGACAACTACACCTTCCATCAACAGGCACTGCGAGAGCTTGGCTCCTTCATTAATCTGCGAGTTCGCTCCCACCACGCACTCCTTGATGGACGTCTTCTCCTCGACGGTGACGTTTTCAGCGATGAGGCTGTCCTGCTTGGTGATGGTGGTACGAGGTTTGACGCCTTCGGGGTAGGCGATTTTCTTCGCATGGGCATAAGGTGAGGCGGCCTCGGGACCAGTCTCCTCCAGTGACGGCAACTTGGCCAGCTGAAGTGAGATGGCAAGCAGCAATTGAGCCGTGTCCACGCGGCGGATCAGCGGTGCGGAGCCACCAGCCGAGTGAACATAGGCAACGATCGGCGGTACCTCGAATGGGGCCCTTTTGTCGGGCGACGACGACTCGCCCTCAATAGAAATCCCTGGTGTCGCCGAGTCGGCGGCGTTAACTTTCGGGGAGTGTTGCTCGAGGCCGTGTTTTCCATCCGGACTGTGCTCCCTGGGTGACGCAGCGCCCTCATGGGAGTTCTCTGCCGTCTCCTCGACCCGTCCGAGGCCGCAAACCGAGTCCATCTTGAGCTTCTCAGCCAGACCCGACTGCCAACCTGCCTTGGCCCACCATCCGATGACGTCCTCGCCGATACTCTCCAAGCGCTCGTTCTCCTTGATAAAGTCCAGAACCCACCGGGGGAAGATGTAGATGTGTGCGTCTCTGTGGGTGGTAAACATCCGGATGCGGGGATGGGCTCGCAATAGACCATGGCGAACTGGGAAGCCCTTTCTCTCTTCCGTGAGATCGTTCAAAGAATCGGTCGGCATCGAGTACACAACCTTGGAGAGACTGGAGAATAGGGAGCCCTTGGGAGGCGTGACAGGTGATTTGGGCAGGGGAGTTGTTGCGACAAAGTCGGTATTCTCGCCCTTGACCGGCGTCGTAGTTTTTGTGTCATACCAGACACCCAATCCTCCACTTGGGAGCGAGCGGTGGCCATTGGAGAGTCTTGAGGCTCCTAGAAGGTCAGTCAGGCTGGCCGACTTGACCATCCAGGACTGAAGGAGCTTCTCTCCACCGAGTTCGCACACCAGATCGCATGGAAGAACAACAAAGTCGCCAGTGACAAGTTCCCTGATTTCAGGTAGCCTCAAGATCTCGGCTGTGCCCGTGTTCTGATCAAGATCTGCTGGCGAGAGAATGTCTGGCCGGGGTAGAGGCAGCGCCGTCAGGTAAGGGTTGGTGTTGAGGGCAGTGGTGATGGCAGCGGAAGCTGTTGGCGGGCAAATAAGAGTGATGCCTATGTGGTATTAGATCTAGTATCATGTATTTAAAGCGAAATGACATATATGGCAGTCCGGCCGCAGGGCAGTGTTCGGCTCTCAGCACTCAGATGTGACTCACTCGTGATGCCCATTCGGTAGCAGAAATCGATGGGATACCAGACCATAGGCCGGTTCGCAATCGGCAAAAGAGCCTTGGGGTTCTCATCGGGGTTGGAGGTGAAAGTCGGAAATGACGACCCAGGCCCGCAGAGAATGAGGGCTTGAAGCCCGGTTGAGGGCATCGAGACAGCGTGGGGCATGATGCCGCGGGGTGCCCTGGGCTGAAGACGGTGTTAAGAGGTGTTGTAGCGAAGTGAGGCCTCTGTAACTTTGCGGATATGCAGATCTATAGTCCAGCGATCGGATCGGCCTGCTGATGCTCGGGTGCAGGTCGTAGCTGAGTCGTTTTCATTGACATGCAGTGAAGAGTCACTCAAATCATCGCCAAGACCTCAAAAAAGTAGGTAGGATGTCCCACCTGTGGCTCAACGGCCACCACACCAGCCACAACCAGTAGCCACACCTAACGCCTGGGCCATTCACGTGCCGGAGCTGCAAGGCTGACCTCGGCGCGGATATTCAATAGTCCCCCGCAATGTTGCCCCTGAGCTCATCGGACCTCGGGTTGTTGACCCCGGGTTGGGTTGCTGGGGGTGGATGGCCTCAGCTCCACCCTCTTGTTGATGTTGGCGATACCAGCCACCGCGTTACTGATGAGCTGTATTTGACCATAAGATTTCGTTTTCATCGAGGCGGCGTCATCAATCCGTCGCAATTACCAACAAGAAGTACCCCTCGAATCTTCAACGACGTTACGAGGCCCTCCGCCCCCCTCTGCCACCGGCGCGTCCCCTCCACCTAGCGATGCGACAGTGCGCCGCTTAAATGTCTCCCGATCATGGATCGTCGCGGTCGCGACGGGGAGTTTGGAGCCACTGGGTGCCCCTCGCAGTTACTCTCACGGTCGCGACTGTGGGTGTAGCAGCTTGGGTATGGAGCCAACGAAAGGACGAAGATGAAGACGAGCACCTTGCTGGACTCGACTACGACAACCAAGCTTATGGCAGCGGCCAGGCCCGCCGCTCGGGGGACTTGGGTCGGGGCGATACCAGAGGACCGGAGAAAGGACCGCGATCCGAAGAACAGACTCACGGCATTAGGCAGGTGGATGAAGAAGCAACAAGCTCCGGAGGCTGGCGACAGTTCATCGACTCGACAGGTAAGAGTGTAGCCGCCGGCGTCGCAGCTACAGGCACAGCCATGGGCAAAGCCTTGGCCTCAATTCGCGAAGAAGACAAGAGTCAATATGGCGATGGCAACCCCTGGTCGGAGGAAGCAGATGCTAAGAGAGAACGAGCGCCTGCGACGGCACCCTCGCCCCTCGTTGGTGGCAAGCGACGCAAGACTGTCGCTATCGTAGTCTCTGCCGATACTCAGATTGGACCCGAGGATGAAGACCCATTCCACGAGCACGCGGTAAGGAAGCCTGACATTGAATCCATCTTGGGTTACTAACATGGCACCCAGTCTATCTTGTCGCACATTCCCCGACACAACGACTTTTCCAAAGTCAAGGTCTTTGTTTTGATCTACGCTCCAGGTCTGAAGGACACTACAGCGGATACTGCTACGAGTAACCTTCCACCAGCTTCACTCAGCTCTTCATTTTCTAACATCGGACACGATCAAGCTCAAACTCCTGGCGAGGAAGTGAAGAACCCTATGTAAGTTGTTACCCTGTTTATGTGGAATCCTACTAACCTTTCAGGTCTTCTGGAAGCCCTGGGTTCAACTCTGTTTACTCGCAGGCTTTGGCTCTGGTTGAGAAGGAGACCATGGTTCTCCCTTTCACCACGCCCAATGGCCATGTTCACATCCTCCGTCATCTTCAGCCGGAGGTCATTTACCTCCAGAAGGCCCTGTCTGGAGAAGACGGCAGCACCATCACGACTCTCCAGACCTGGCTTCGTCACGATGTCATCCTCGTTGTCGGGGCCGACGGTGGCTCTGGTGGTCTGGCAGATAGTGAGTCGGAAGCTGAGAGAGCTGGAAAGAGTCAGGAGTGGTGGCAGAGGCCTGAGAGAGTTGGCCGAGGACGCGGCGTTGTGGTTGTTGATAGCACTAGGCTAAACGACGACTGGGCACGCCGAGTTCAGGGCCAGGAGTGATTTATGAACTGGCAGAAGATACCAAGCTTTTGACATTTAGTTATGCGAGCAGGATAGGAACTTATGTAGTTGGAAATACGGGACATGCTGCTTTTTGTTGATGAAACTGCTCAGAACCTAGTTGCATGATTATTGACTGAAGAAAATAACCATTATCGATATTTACAACTGCCCGCCTCAACTCCCTCGAATTCCCATCCAACACTCTCCCGATGCTGGTTGCCGCGCTCACGTGACCCAACCTTCGGCGTCAGCCACCTCAGGCCAGGGAACGAACCGCACCCGTGATGCGGCGACTAAGCGTGCAACTTCATCAAAAGAACACCTGACTACCATACAACACTACAGGCTTCTGCAGACGTCTAGACGGGCGTATCGATTTATCCTTGACCTCTAATAGATCATACCTATTGATTTTGAGTTGCGCTGCATTTGACGACCCGCGCCCTCAACTCCGACCCCCTCGGCTCTTCCAGCGTAACTCCAGGCGACGTGCGACCAACATCCATCATCGATCAAAGGCATCCCGCCCTCGGACCTGGCGTCGCGCCATTGCGAATCCATCATCCATGTCTGCGCCGTGATATCATCACTTTGATTGACATCGATCTGATAACGGCGGCCGCGAGAAGCCGTCTTACCTGCTGCCCCCCGCGGCGCAGCGCGACTTCAACACGATGGCGCCAGTCGGACCTGTTGTCCATCAAAATGTCGCCACAAAAGCCAAACGTCCCATCCCACCGGGGATCCAGACCAATGGAGTTATATCTTCTTCAAAATCCTCACCCTCTCCGTCAATGTCGGCAAAGAAACCTCCTCCGAGCGCGAAGCAACCGCCGCACTCTGCCAGCGAGCGGGCTATAACCGCGTCAACCGTGCGGCCCATCAACCGAGCACGCCGAGAAACTGCATCGCAACTCGCCGGCAGGCATTCAAGAAACAGCGCTGGCCTTCGCTCAGCATCCATGGCTGCAGAGACAACGCCGCACGATGCGGAGCCTCCACCTTATGGTATACCACCCTGCTGACTGACGTCTTGTCCGGTTAGCCGCTAACTTGCCCACAGTGGTTACCGACAGCTACATCCTGAAGAAGTTCGCCGGTCGGCCACCATCACTTATAATTCATATGCACCCGACACATTTTCGATTCGATAACCAAGATGGCATGTTTCCGTACAAGTCACCGATGAAACTGTTCCTCGATCACCTCCGGAGTCGCACGGTTCCTCACGACCTTCTCCAATATCTTACTGATGCGGGTGTGCCATTCTACGAAGGCTGTCTCATTGTTCAAGTCCACGACCACAAGTCCGTCGCCCAAGCAAAGGATGTGTCCAAACCCACACCACCCAAGGGCTCGGTGGTGCCGTCGTCCATACACAATTACAACCAATATCTCACACCTTCCCCCTTTGTCCCTTTTCCCAAGGAAAGTTTGTCCTCGGACGGCAACGTTAAGGGTGGGGATTCGAAGGACAAACCCGCTGAAGAAAAGAACAAGGAAAGCATTGTTGCCGCTCCCGCTCCCGAGGATGTGAAAGGAAAGACGACAAAACCGAAAGTGTTTACGGTTGTACTGCATCCTACTGCACTCAGCCTCCAGATGGACTTGTTGATCAAGGGCTCTACTCCCAAGGACAGCGACGGCATCTCTGCCATTCCACCTCCAACACCAATGTCCATAGTCCCGCCAACGCCGACTGCCACCAGCATGCCACCACCGGCTAAGCGACAGAAGCGTGAAAAGACGGAACTCGACGGGAGCAACATCCATGCTGCAGAGGGCCAGATTCTACTGGCTACGACTGCACCTTTGATGCTGGAGCCAACCAAGAACATCGAGGAAACCATTGTTCTCCTCGAGGCAATGTCCCACCCCAAGCACTCTGAAGCGCCGCCACAGCCTAAGACTCGTAAGAGGACTGTGGCCGAGGTGGCTGCTGATGAAGCCGCAGCCGCCGAGGAGGAACGCTACATGCTCTTTGGCGACGAGCGGTTGTCTTCAAGTGTTGCTGGCGCTCAGAATGGCGGTACAGCAGACGGAGATGCCTCGGGAGGTGCAACGTTTGAGCCAAGATTCGAGAGATTCAAGGTTCTCGCCGATATCAAGCGAGAACACGCCGAGAAGAAGGAGCAAGAGAAGCTCAAGCAGCAGGAGAACGACCGAAGACTCCAGCAACAGAGACAGCAGCAGCAACAGGAAGCGGTTGTATTGGCCCAAAGACAGGCTGCAGAGCAAGAGCGCACTCGACGAGAAGCTGCTGCTAGGGAGGCTCAGTTACGACAAGCAGAGGCTCAGCGACAAGCGCAAGCCCGCGCGGCCGCCTCTACGCCAAGCAACCAGAACAATGCCAGACCCAACACGGCTCAACCCCAGCATGCCCATCCCCAGAATAACACAATGGCGAATGGAGTCACCAACGCAGTCAACGGGGCCACACAAAACGCCGTTGCCAATAACCCACAAAACCAGGCCCAGGCTCAACCTCAGGCCCAACCCCGGTTCCAGGCTCAGATCACACAACCGCCGGCCTCTTCTCCCGCTGCTCGGCAAGGTACTCCTCAAAACATGTCGTCTCCTATGGTCGCGAGCGTCCCAATGCAGCAGACCAACTCTGGAATGGCAGTAAGCCCACCACGGCCAGCCTCGGTTGTCCAGAATGCACCTATGTCGGTGCCCATGGCGCATAACATGTCTTCTAGAGGCAGCCAGCAGAGCCATCCATCTGGAACACCACGCATCCCTCACTCTACGCCTAACATCTCTCATGGCACGCCTATCAACCGACCTGCGATGACGTCTACCCCTCGCATGACCCAGGCCAGCCCGCCCCCTAACATGATGGCGCAAAATTCGCAGATGGGACAAGCCATGATGATGAACAACCAAAACATGAACCAGGCGAACCAGCA
The DNA here is from genome assembly GCF_023522795.1 of Fusarium solani. Taxonomy (NCBI): domain Eukaryota; kingdom Fungi; phylum Ascomycota; class Sordariomycetes; order Hypocreales; family Nectriaceae; genus Fusarium; species Fusarium solani. The sequence continues at coordinate 771,434 of NW_027072157.1, forward strand.
GGCCATCGCCCAAGTCGCGGCTCACCAACGAGCCATTGCTCAGCAGCAACACATGGCGGCAATGCAGAATGGTGTTAATAACGGCAACATGAACGGCCAAATGTCACCCCAGCAGCAACAACAGATGATGCAGATGATGCAACGCCAGTTGATGTTGCAACAGCAGGCGCAACAATCCCAGGGACAGCATCAGCAGGCACAGCAAGGCAACATGATGACCCAGCAACTGGCCCAGCAGTATGCCCAGCAGATCCAGAACATGTCGGGCAACCAGATGCGGCAGATGACGCCACAGATGCAGGCTCAATTCCAGCAAATGATGCGCATGCAGCAGGTTAATGGCCAAATGGGTAACAACATGCAAGGCCAGGTTAACGGCCAGATGATGAACGGAAACAACGTGAACATGCAGGCTCTTCAGGCCATGCAGCAGCAACAGGCTCAACGGCAGGCTCAGGCGCAACAAGCTCAGCAGCAGCAGCAACAGCAGAACCAACAGCAGCCTCAGCAAGGACAGCAGCAAATGGGTAATAACCCCATCCAGACTCAGATCCAGCATAATGCGCGGGTTATCTACCATCAACTGTTGCAGCAAGCCATTCTCAAACACGGGTCTCAAGACAGGATCCCGGCGGAGATCAATGAGAAGCTCAAGCAAACCAGCATCTCACGAGCTCAAAATCTGTTCCAACAAGGGATGATACAGCGTAGGAATCAGCAACAGCTCATGATGCAACAGCAGCAGCAGCAGCAAATGCAGCAAATGCAACAACAGCAGATGCAGCAGCAACAGTTGCAGCAGCAGCAAATGCAACAGATGCAAGGAATGAACGGCATGATGGGTCCCCAAGGAGGGATGTGAGGAGTGTCGGGCGGAGAAAGGAATGGACACGACAAGCAACAAGCTTGATTTGCATGGGCTGAGTTGGAGTTTCGGCCGGGCAGTGTATTTGTTATTTTTTTTTTCAAGGGTTCTCTTCGACTTTGGGAGTTGATGTTTTATACCCCGCGGAAAGCGTTGAATTCGGATCAAGGGTTTTCAATCAAGGCCATCGTCAATGGAATGGATACGTGTATGGCTCTCACAAGATGGGTGGGCTTGGTCATTAATTGCTAGGAACGGCAATGGGTTGGTTGTTGCATGGTGTTTTCGGATACGTTGGGAGATGATCGTTTTGCCAAATAGTCTTAAAATGGATGCTTTCACGAGTGTATCGACAGGTTTAGGTAATGAGTATAAACTTGATGAGTTATTCTTTGATCAGCTTGAAGCAACTTGAGACAGACATCTTGAAGGTTGGTGTTGGGTGCGCAGTCGCGTCGGGTGTCACGTGCGTGGAAGTGCCGGCGCAAGATGACACAAGTGCCAAGGCCGAGAGAGCAAGCTTGGTCATGTCGTCGACGCTAGAGACCCAAACCCGCGATAGCTCAAACTCCAGGCAACGCAACGTGACCATTTCATCACGCATCTGCTCAACGGCACGCGACAGATATTCCTCCGACAGTCCCTTGGTCCTGACAAGGCAGCAGCATTTCCACGGTTCCTTTTCATCCGACTTGCCGCATCACCCCCGGCTTCGTCCTTCTTTCTATTGACACTTCTCCTATCTCGTCGTCCAGATGCATCGGCCGGAGCTATTCTCGTTTCTGCTGCCTCTGCTGGCCACGTCGGTTTACGGCGCAGAGAACCTCGACTGCTCGAATATCCGGGTAGACGGCCAGAAGTTTGACCTGTCCAAGCTCAAAGGCGCGCACTCGGTTGTCACGACCCGCTTCGAGCCCAGCACCAACACTACGGATCACTACAACACAACATACGCATTGGACGTGTGCGGACCTCTAGAGAAGAAGGGAGAAAACAAGTGCCCCAACGGCACGAGAGGTATGTATCGAGCTTGATACTTGCGCTGGAAGCTCGAAAACTGACTGATGGCAGTGTGCGCCGTCACTCACCTTCTCAGCAACGACACCAAAGGCGAGTCTGATACGGTCGTAAAGGTGGTAGCCATAGCGGGTAACCTCGAGAACGCCGGCGGCTCCCGATTTGAAGTGACTCCCACAAGACTCAAGACGAGCGACTCGAATTCCGATAGAAAAAAGGAGGGCCTTCGGCTGGTTCTCGGTGGTGGAAAGTATCCCCTCAAGGGCAGTGGCACCCTGCCAAAGGAGATAACGGATCAAAAGGCCATTATCGAGTTCCTCTGCGACCCGGACAAGGAGGGCACAGAAGGAGAATGGGTCTGGGGGGAGGGAAGCGGCAAGCTCAAGGCCCGAGACGATGAGAAGAAGGAGGGCGATGACAAGGAGAAGGAGGGCGATAAAGACGGTGATAAGGGCGGCGAGGAGTCTACGATTGAGCACCAGCTCAAGCATGACAATGCCACCCTCATCTGGGACGGCTATGAGAGGGAGAAGAACGTTGATGTCCTGCGCCTGACGTGGCACACCAAGTACGCCTGCGAGAGCCAATCTGAAGGTGGTGATGGTGACAGCAGCTCCCACTGGGGCTTCTTTACCTGGTTCATCATTATGTGAGTATCTCACGTCGATTCTCATGCCACACACTAACATTTTTTTTTTTTTTTTTTGCAGCGCCTTCCTGGGCATCGCCGGCTACCTAATCTTTGCATCCTGGATCAACTTTACCCGCTACGGCGCCCGAGGTTGGGATCTCCTCCCCCACAGCGACACCATCCGCGACATCCCATACCTACTCAAGGACTGGATCCGCCGGGTCCTCAACACCGTGCAGGGCACCGGCAGTCGAGGCGGATACAGCGCGGTCTAAGCATAGGCGTGTGTTTGCTTTTCATATTTCATTTACACCGCGGTGAAATGGCCTATCCTGGCCTGTTAGGGAGGGATTTGGTACGGCGCTTCAGGCTGGACAAGCTTGCTCTCTGGTTGGAATTGTATACATAGTGTGGTGATTTTTTTATCGTCATGGGCTGGGGGTTTCTTCAACATGTAATTGGGTGTTTAGATTCAGATTCAGAGAGGCAATGCAGTGCTGGGTTTGTGGCCCGGTTGTTTGATGCTGGGCATGCAGTATTTCCAATGAGCCGATAGTGATATTGAGCTGTTTAGACCACGATGATGATGGGATCCTTGTCATTGTCATGGTATAAGCCATAACCCATAAGTCTACCATGACTATTCGGCCCCAGTTCCAAGGTCCGGAACTTGCTCCGAGGCTCATGATACAAACACCATGACTGAGCTAAAGTGCCGCAAGTTAAGGCACAACCGAGGTCCCCCACGGGTTTTCTTTTTCCTAAAGAACATGGATCACACCTGTATCTGAATCATACTATATCCCTCTATCCCACGAAAAAGAACGGGATGACTAGGTCAAAACGTGGGTATAAGCTCCGTCCAAAATGGGGCCCCCTCAGCTAAAGCGCGCGGGATGCAGGCAGTTCGCCGTGACTCTAAGCATGCAAGAGACGACGAAAAAGGGAATGATTCCAAATAATGAGCCAATTGGATCCCTGTCGCTCTTTTTTGACTCTGTTCCTGGGTGAGTCGAATATGTGAGCAAGTCTTCAGCTGCGATAGCGGAGGTGTTTTTTCTTTTATCGATAAGATCAACAACCACAAATAATTCTCATCCCCCTCCAAACCCCTCTACCCCTTCAACCACACTCTCTCTACCTTGCTCGAACGATAGAATCCTACGAGGAAGGAATTCAATCACTCATAATGGCTTTCCGACTTCCCGTACGATGCCGATTGGCGTCCATCGCCGCCGCGTCTCGCCCTCGGATCGCCTACCGAGCCCTCTCTTCGCTCCCCAACGCCGACCCCTCGCCCGAGTCCAAGAGCGCCGCCATCGTCAACGAGCACGCGCCGTACATGGTTGCTACATACGCCCGCCCTCCGCCTGTGTTTGTCAAGGGTGAGGGATCGTGGCTTTGGGATGCAGAGGATCGCAAGTTTTTGGATTTCACCGCCGGTATCGCTGTCAATGGCCTCGGACACTGTGATCCCGAATTTACCAGGCTCTTGGCCGAGCAGGTATGTTTGAACAACAATTAGCCAACGATATGATATTGACTTGTGTGTGTTGCAGGCCAAGACGCTCGTTCACGCTTCCAACCTCTACTACAACCCCTGGACCGGCGCCCTCTCCAAGCTCCTCGTCGAAAAGACCCTCGAGTCGGGCGCCATGCACAACGCCGCCTCCGTCTTTGTCTGCAACTCTGGCTCCGAGGCCAACGAGGCCGCCATCAAGTTTGCCCGCAAGGCCGGCAAGATTACAGACCCTTCAGGCGAAAAGGTCGAGATCGTTTCCTTCAAAAACGGCTTCCACGGCCGCACCATGGGCAGTCTCTCCGCTACGCCCAACCCCAAATATCAGAAGCCGTTTGCGCCCATGGTTCCTGGGTTCAAGGTTGGAAACTATAATGATGTTTCGGGTATTAATGACCTTGTTACTGAAAAGACGTGCGGTGTCATTGTTGAGCCTATTCAGGGTGAGGGCGGCGTTACCCCCGCGACTGAAGAGTTCCTCGTTGCCCTCGCCAAGCGCTGCCGTGAAGTCGGCGCTGTGCTCATCTACGACGAGATCCAGTGTGGTCTCGGCCGAACGGGCACCTTCTGGGCTCACGGCACTCTTCCTAAGGAGGCTCACCCGGATATCCTCACTACTGCCAAGGCCCTTGGTAACGGATTCCCCATCGGAGCGGTGCTCGTGACGCAAGACGTGGCGGATAAGATGAAGGTGGGCGACCACGGAACCACCTTTGGCGGTAACCCTCTCGCCTGCCGATTGGCGCACTACATCGTCGGACGTCTCTCCGACAAGCAGCTCCAGGCCTCGGTGACAGCCAAGTCGGAGGTGTTCCGACAGCGTTTCACCAAGCTCCAGGAGAAGTACCCAGAGCTGGTCAAGGAAGTCCGCGGCCGAGGTCTCATCCTCGGTCTCCAACTCTCCGAGGATCCTACGCCCATCATCAAGGCTGCTCGCGAGAGGGGCCTGCTCATCATCACAGCCGGCACAAACACCCTTCGATTCGTGCCGAGCCTGACAGTCACGGATGAGGAGATTACCCAGGGTCTGGATATCCTTGAGGCTGCCATTGAGGCGACTCGGTAAAAGAGAGGATGTAGAGCTCGGTGTTGGAGGTGTTGGATATTTTGAGTTTTCTTGTTCTTGGTTCTGTTGGGCACTGGTTAAGATTTGGGTTGAGGAGCGTAAAAGTAAGGTTAGATAATAAGACAAATACCATTCACTTACTGTCTTGCAGACGTGTGGTTTAAAAAAGGGCCGGCTTGATATGACCTAGTATTTAAACCCTAACCGCCTCATTGATTTGCTCTGTGTTATTCCCTTCAACATCAACAACCCATGGAGCTCCCTCCAGCTGGGTATTCATCTCTGAGAGCATTGTCTTTATAACCAGCACCACCGTCGATGGATTCTGTTGCCCTTAGTACCTGTTCTTTTCAACATAGCCGCGGCGAAGTCGCTCTACGTCGTCGTCACCATTGTACGGTGTCGCTTGTGTTTTGAGACAGTTTGCTGCTGTTCGATGAGCTATGATGAAACGGCCTTGTAAGGCTCTGAGCTCATATGACTTGACAGGTTGAGATATTCAAGGGAAGCTCAACTTCATCAAGCGGTGAAGCACAATACATTCACGTCAAGTCTTCAAGTCCAAAATTGCGAGAAAAGTAACCAAAAAAAGTCATCCAGATGTCAATTCATGCATGGCTGTATATGTCCGCAAACCCAACTAAACCAAAAGCAATGCTGTGCAACCAAAATCACACCGCACGACGCCAGAGCCTTATCCTCACACCGAGTGATCGATGATGTCCTCTATCCTCATCTTATCTAGCAAATAGCATGGGTCTTGCCAGTCTTGCCCTGGAGCGAATGTTGCTCGTTCTATGCATGTTAGTCGGTATTCTTTAGGGATTGAGGCTGGTAAACTTACAGTGTAGACAGGGTGGCCGTGCTTCCCCCGGCCCATGGAGCTGACGTGGTTCTTGATGTACTCTTCCCTCTTGCGGATGGACTCTTGGTCTGTCTCCTTGAGAAGACCGTGGCAGAGCTTGATATCGGCGATAAGAGAGTCGCAACGGGTCTTTGTGAAGTCCTCACGGACAACGACACGGAGCATCTTGACACCCGAGTTGGGAGCCATGGTGTAAGCGGGGACGACCCATCCTCGGGAGCGGAGGTGGTGGGCGAGGGCAAACTCGTCGTAGTAGCGGTCGGGGTCACCGCCCTCCTCGGTAGTTCGGAAGCGGAAGGCCACGAGAGGAAGACCGGCACCCGAACGTTCTGACATGATGACGAAGCCGAGGTTCTCGAGTGTCTCGGTCAGGTAGTCGGCCGTTCGGGTCAGGTTGCTCATGATGGCGCGGTAACCGTGCTTACCCAGACGGATGAGCTGGTAGTACTGGCCAATGACCTGTGAGGCACCCTTAGAGAAGTTGAGGGTGAATGAAGACTGGTCGGCACCAAGGTAGTTGATGTTGAAGACAAGCTCCTGAGGAAGGTAGTCGGGGGATCGCCAGATGACCCAACCGACACCGGGGTAGACAAGGCCGTACTTGTGTCCAGAGACGTTGATGGAGATGACCTTTTCACACCGGAAGTCCCACTCAAGATCGGGGACGACGAAGGGAGCGACGAAGCCACCGCTAGCAGCATCGACGTGAATGGGGACGTCGATATTTCGCTCGATGAGGAGGTCGTTGATAGCCTTGATATCCTCGTACTCACCAGTGTAGGTGGTACCAAGGATACAGCACATGCCGATGGTGTTCTCATCGCACAGGTCAACAGCCTCATCAGGGTCCATGACGAAGCGCTCAGGCGTGCAGTAGACGAGCTTCTCCTCAATCTCAAAGTATCGAGTGGCCTTTTCCCAGCAGACCTGGACGGCAGAAGACATGACGATGTTGGGGTGCTCGGTGCTCTTGCCCTCGGCGATTCTGCGGTTCTTCCAGCGCTTCTTCATGGCCAGGACGCCCAGCATGATGGCTTCTGAAGAGCCGACGGTGGATGTGCCGACAGAGGTGCCTGGGGGAGCGTGGAAGAGGTCACCAATCATGTTGACACATCGGTTCTGGATGTCGGCAGACTGAGGGTACTCCTCATAGTCGATAAAGTTCTTGGAAAAGGACTCTGACATGAGCTTCTCGGCTTCATCTTCCTGTAAGCGTGTGTTAGTGAGCTATGCAGTGACGTTGGTGATGGTGGAGTGTGGCTTGCGTCCCCTCCCCAGAGCCAAGAGAGCCAAGACGTGGGACCGGCTCCCGCGGGCGGGTGGGGAACACATGCATTGGCGTGAGACGGGAGCTGTGCTAGCACGGAAGAGAGAAGCCGATGAGTTGGCTACGTACCATGTAAGTGGTGACGAAAGAAGCAAGGCTTTATTACCAAGTTAGTATTCAGCTTGTTTTGTGTCGTATGCAGGTTGCTTACTTGAGCATGGGGTTGTTGTCGAGGCTCAGATCGTCCTTGATCATGCGATAGGCGATATCGCGGGGCATCTCGCACTCTGGCATATGATGCCGGGGCAGGTCCATGCCCGCAAAGCGGGATCCGTAGACGCTGGTGGTGAACTCGTCCTGGTAGCTGGCCAGCTGCAGGGGAGGTCTCCGGGAGGCGCGGGAGCTCGTGGACTTGACCGAGGCGGCGTCCGAGTCGTCGCGGGCGCGGACGACCGAGAGGTGAGCCATGCTGTCGATGAAGGAGGGGGTAACAGCACCGTTGCCGTTAGAGGTTGGGTGGTGGCCGTTGGAGAAGTAGCCGTTGGAGTGGCCGTTTGTCTTGATGAGGTTTCCCTCGTCGTCGGTCTCGATCACGGCGGGGGAAGGAACCTCGTTAGGTTCCGTACTTTCAACAAGACTCATGGTGAAGGAGAAGAAGAAAGGAGGAGGGGGAAAAGAAGAGGGGAAGCTCTGGAGATAGGTACAGCAAAGGCAACTGTTTGCGTATGGTGTGGCGTAGGGTTAGGAACTCAATCCGATGACGGCAAGCCGCAGATGGTAGTGGGGGATGACAAGTCGGTAAAAAATGACCTGAATAAGAGGATTGTGTGTCTGGATGGAATGCTAAGAGCGGATGGGAGGGGAATCAAGACTGAATGTGAGGACGAGCCATGGACTTTTTAAACAAAAAGGACTCAGCTCAGCTCAGGTCACAGAAAGAGGGAAATAATACGCAACGGGAACAGCATGAGTGAGAATGGGGATGGGGCAAGGCGCTGTTGACCGTCGTGCCTGAACCCGACCGAGTCTCTCCGTGCTTCGAGGCCATCCCAGACCATAGAGTCAACTGTGCGCAAGAGATCCATGTCCCAGTAAATCCATCCGTCCATCAATCGACAGTACCTAAAGTCCCTCCCTGTAGTACCGCTCGTACAGTACCGTCCCATCTACCGCGCCACCAACCGCTGAGAGATACCCCCAGAATACATGACAACTACATGAGGACTTGCTCACTTTCACTCTCCCTATTTTACAGTACCATTTCCCTCCCGGACAACCATTCGCCGGGGGATCAAGGGCCCATGTTTCTCGGTGATATTGGTGCTTTGGGCTGACTTGGGCCTCCAAACGACGCACACCTACGCCGCCTTACACCTACCTTACCTTGCCGTCCAATTCAGGACACCACTCTCTCTCCTCGTCCCATATTCGCTTTGCTTTAGACCGAAATCCCTCATATTCGAGAGCTTCCTTTCTTTTCCTTCTACTTTCGGCCCGCGGCGGGCGGGCGGCCTCTATCCCCAGCAACGCCCCAACCCAACCCCCCAAATCCCCCGTGTCGGCTCACCTCACCTCACCTCACCTCACCTTATGCGACCAACCCAACCCCTTCGGTCACCCACGCCCCCCGGGGACTTGATGCCGAAAGAGGATTACGGTCTTTCTCTCTTACTCTTTGACGAAAAACATGCGCTCTTTTTTTGTGTGTGTGTTTCGGCTTCTGGTCTCCGGAAAGCCGCAAGGGTCGGTGAGAGAGAGGATACCTGCTAGGGTGTCCTCAAGGTAAAGAAAATGGTGGCCGAGCATCCGATTTCCTCCACCGACCCCAATCTAGGATTTGTCCTTCTGGAAACAAGCCCCGGGTCAAAGGGGAAAGACCCATACGGTGTCCCTTTGAACGTGTCATCATCGCCGGTGAAGTTGTAGTTTTGCCGCATCGGAAGACACACAGGTCGGGGCTCCATCGAGAGACATGCCCCCAAGGATGCGATCCCATTTGGCGATGGGCGATGGGGGATTGTGACATACTACGTAGAACGTAGCATAAGAGATGTATCTGCATTGCCCCCCCTTTCCCCAGCTCGAGTCGGTGTGAGATGGGGATGAGACGGATGTTGTGCTTTCTTCCATCTGGGCGGGCGCATCTGGCGGGCGCTTCAACCTCGCATGTGGGCACATCTACACCTCCCGTCTCGTGTTTCTGTCTTTCCGTACCCTAGACAACCTGCTTCTTCAAGACCAGGCAGCATCACCAACAAGAGATCCTCTCCAGAGTTCCCAATGCTCTGGGACGACCTGCAGTGCAGAGGCGCCCCTTGCACTCTCCTCCCCTGGGGCCCGCTCACCCCATATCCGTGGCACTTGGGAGCATCAATGACGCAAGTTTGCAGAGCTCATGGCTGAGTCGAGAAAGTCGGCCATGTTCTTTTCTCTTGCTTTCTTTTTTAACACCTCTTTTCTCCTGACACATCGTGTCTCCTCAGGTCTCTCCTCAGTTGTACCTGTTCATGATACTTTGTCTCCTCAAACCAACAATCGTCCCATAAACATAGGTACCAAATTCGTCTACAGGGCTGAGATGGGAAATATCGGGCACGGCAGCCCGGGGCAACAGGCCCTCGCGGCCCAATCACGGAGGTTGCCGGCCGGCCGGCGGGGGACCCACCGGGGGTGTGAGCCGCCGAACGGGCAACATGGGTTATCGACGGGTTTACCTCTTCACTGACCTCACCTTGGCCTGTTCTCCTTCTCACCGCGGTATTGAGCAAGGTCTACAGTACTCTTCCGTTTGACCTTTGCGGAAGCGCATCTCTTCCGCAAGAGACCCATATGAACTACTGTACTCCTGTAAGAGACGGCCTGTATGTCAACAAACGCCAACACATCAGTAACAAATCCACTCAACAGACATCTCTTAAAATAACATTCTCCAAGATTATTATACCACGTAGTTAAAGTGTCAAGTGGGAATCTACTCAACCAAACGAAAGAAGAAAAAAGGGGGCCTTGTTTCTCCGTGAGGTGCTTTACGTCCCGAATAACCTGACATTCCCAAGTGGCGTGTCTTTTTCTCAACTGTCCGCAAATCCGTTTCCGCATCGAGACCCGTCATCAATGGCATCGAAGAAAAGGAACAAGACCTAGAATACCTATCCCGTACAGAGAGAGGCAGAAAATGCACTCCCCTTGCATCTCCACAACCCAATCGGCCACCTCCCCGTTTTCGTCCCACCCCCAAGTTTGAGTTGGTGATGTTCGCCTTTGACCGGGGAGCCCGTCCTGGCCCTCACCGAGAATCAACAACCCCTGGCATCTGACGCAACGACCGCGCCCCTTTTGTCTTCTGCAATTCTCGGTACGTAGCGGCTTTGCATTGATTATTACACGTGCGTCTCCCCAAATCCCATTGGATTATCCCATTAATAGCCTGAAGCAATTCACACCCCCTGAACCCTCATCCCCCAACCACGGCGTTTCCGTCCGTCTTTCTCATCGCTGCCTTGTCTACCCCCCGGCTAATAACACCACTGTCCCGTTTTCCCGCGACGGTCCGTCCGGCTTTCAATGTCCGCGAACCAATCTCGTACTTCTAGATCAATCGTCCATCTGCTGTTTTTCGCTTTTCGTCCCTGTTTTGAATCCTGGAGCATACAATGCGGTCAACAGTTGAAAGAGATGAGACGTAACGGTCAGGGCCGTTGACTCGTGTTTCCAAATTGTCCCTCACTGTTTCAGCGACTCGGATCGTCTGGAATTCTTCTAGAAGCACCACTGCTTTGAGCTCACCGAGCATTTCACACTGGGCCTCTGCGTTATCATAATGATCTACAGGGCATACCCGTCTCCTAGGTCAAGACTACTGCCGTACATGCCCAATCATACCCAGCCGTGTCAGCCATTCCCGTAAGGGTCTCCCTTCTTTCTCTAACTGCATAAGCGTGCTAAGCTACGTACTGTACTTGTCGTGTCTTCGTGTAACCTGTCAAAGGTACTGTGTATACATCCATGCCCTTCAACAGAAATCGTCAATCTCTCGAGAAACCCTCCCTAGGCCTGTAGCTTGGGCCTCCAGACATCCCTTGGCTCCATACATCGTTTCCCGCCGACGCAACCCGGACATCAATCAGGTTACGCATCATCCCGCTGCATGAACATCTCACCTCGACATCTAACCACCATCGCAAGATCCCCCCTCGGCGCCCGCAACTTCGTGTCCGAGATCCAACCTCTTGGACCCTCGCTGAGTTGAAGCCTTACCTTGCCCTGCCTCAGCTTCCATGTTCCGAAATGGCCAATCTCGGGAACCCACCTGGCCTCTGCTTCAGTCGTCGTCTCCCATCCCCATCCCCGTCAGCCCGCTCGCCAGTCCCTGCATCCGTCGCCCTAGTAGATCGTCGGAGCTGTTGAGCTTGACGAGACTCTTGTTCTTGTTCTTGCTCTTGCTAAGACTCTTCTCCCGCTTCCGACGAATCCCATTCTTCCCGTTCTTTTCCCCATTCACCTGTCCATTCGGCAATGCCCGTGGTGTCGTGTTTCCACTCTCGCTATCATCACCCTGCGCCGGCGTCGAGTATTGCTGCTTCGCTTGAGGCGGTGTCTGCGTTGAGCTCCTCCTCTGGTTCATCTTTGTCATGCTAATCTCGAGAGGCTTGTCTTCCTCTCCACTCGACTCTGTCCGCAGATGCCGTCCCTCGTCTCCATTGAGTCCGAAGCCATTGGATCTTGCCCTTTCTCGCTGAGACCGCCTCACCTTTTGCAGTCTCATAGCCTCGGCGTGCTCAAAGAGCTGATCAAACCAGTCGATACACCTCTCAAAGTGTCTCCAGGCCGGCGGATATACAGTCGGGAACTGCATAAAGCCATGCGACGTTCCAGGGATCAGCATCACCTCGGCTGCATCCCGATCATTGAACTCCGCCTCCCTGTAGTCCCCACGGCCTCTTGCTGCAGATTGGTCCTGGGCGAACGCCGCCTCCTTGGCTCGCCGCAGTCTCCCCGCAAAGATGACGGTGTCGTCAACCAGCGGATCTCGCTCGCCAGTCATAAAGTACGTCTTGGGAAAGTCGACCAACAGGGCCTCGGGTGCCAGCACAGGGCTCAGGAGGTAGTCCTGCGAGAAATCGGGTCGGTTATGCGCCCCAATGTACAAGATGATCATGGCCCTCATCATCTCAGGGGTGAGGACCCTGTCGTTAAAGTACGAGATCATTGATGATGTAGCAAGTCTCGTCTTCATAGGCTCAACTTGATGAGATGAGCGCTTTCCGTTCGGCTCCGGAGTCTCCTTCGGCATACTCAAAGACCGCGGCCCAACGTGAGAGAACTCGGGGTGAGGACTCCGAGGCCCTTGAGAGTTTGCGATCAGAGCTTCTTGAGCTGTCAACAAACTCAGTTTAGGTGGTGGTGGCGAACCATCCTCTTCATCATCAGAGTGGTGAGGTGTTCCCACGAGATCATTATACTGCATGCTCTTTCGGCGCATGATGGTGCGATTCGTTCCTCTCATCTTGCGATCTCGAATCAACGACATTTGCTCATCCGTCATCCAGTTGCCGATATTCATATCCAGAGCAGGATAGAAACAAACCAGCCCATCTGGGGCTGGCAGCTCGGCTCTTCCCGAGGGTCTACGGAACGCTGGATGTCTTGTCTCAAGAATCATGAGCGTTGCCGCGACTGCGAGGTTTCCTCCAGCGCTGTCCCCTGTAATGATGACTCGGGGAATTTCCGTTCCAGGTAGGCCTACACATCTGCCCTTGGTGTTTACGATAGTAGTGTAAACGTCGAAGCACTCGTTCAGGGCATAGGGGTACGGAAACTCGGGAGCCTTCTTGTAATCAAGACTGAGGACAGGCAATCCCGACTTTGCTGCCCAGGAGAACAACTTGTCGTCGTTGCATCGAGGGTCCATGGCAACGAAACCACCACCAGGAATATCCAGGATCAACCTGTCATGACGCTCCAGCTCTACCAGAGGTCCATCATAGTACAGCCATGCCAACACAGGCTCCTTGTAGTCACTATCGGCGGGTCTCGGAATTCGGATCTGCCTCGGTGGCCAACGCATGAAACGGGGACGCATGAGCCCCTGGAAGAAGCTCAGATATGGGGACGTGCCCTTGTTCCAAGAGACGCGGAGGTGTTCAACGGTAATCATGCCCCTGACCTTGCGGACCTTTTCGTCGGCCTTTTCGGCGGCCACAAGGTAAAAGAGGGAGAAGACTATGCTCGCCAGGTCGCGCAGCCACTTGGACCGGATCTTCATTGCCGTCCAGAAACCAGCGTCCAGGGCAGTGAGGACCCAGGTGGCGCGGAAGTAATTGGCGTCGTACATGTTGGCCATAGGCTCCGGGCTAGCCAAGCCGACGAGGGCGCTGAAGTTACGGGCGGCGTATAGGTAGAGCATGGTAATGACGACGGTCTGCCATGCCGTGAGTCGCTTAGAGAAGACCCTAGAGAGCATCTTGGCGCCGGGAGGACCATGCTTGTGGCCCCTGGGGTGTGTGTTAGCCGACAGTCGCGTGATATTACCCCACGGGGAGGACGGGGAGCTGACGGGCTTACTTGACGAGGTAGGCAGTCCAAAAGGTGAGAACGGCGAGGACCTGGAGACGTCGGGACTTGGCCGAGGGCCGCCCGAGGACGTGATCTATCATGATGACCAGACCAAAATTTGATTTGTCGTAGGTTTATCAGATGTCGTCGGTCGAGTCTTGGGGGGCTTTGATGACGAGACAAAGAAGGATCAAGAGAGGTCCAGGCGCATGTTGCTCGGGGTGGGAGAATCGGCCACGTTCACATGAAAGAACGATAACACGAGTCGACGTGGTCCAGACACGGACGACAGGGGATAAATAGCTCCGAAGCCTCGGTCAGAGACGATAACACGAGTCGAGATGTGGTTCTTGTGGTTGGATGATGAAGCGAGGTGTAAGAACAGTCAAAGAGGTGAGATTCAACTCAAAGAAAGAACAAGCAGAAGCATGAAGAAGGAAAACAGGGAGAGAAAAAAGACAAGGCAAAAATAAAATCAGCTGCGCCATCAAGGCGGGCTTCAATTGACATTGGTTCCATCGTCTTGTCTACCAGGCTCGATTCGGCCGCACGAGCCGACGACTCGTGACTCGTGACATTAACGTTCCAGGTTTGAGTTGGGAGCTGAAATGGCTGACATGTGAAAGTGGAAAGTGTCAGACAAAAAGTTGGAGTCGTCGACGAAACGCGGGGGACCTTGCGGGGCGTGATTGGGCGGCCATGACGTCGTATTGTCCGAAGCCCCGAGATAAGTAAACTGCTTCTAGAAAGGCGTCTGATGGAACGGAGGAAAGCATGAATTGAGTATTTCTCCGTCATTCTTCGGGGAGATACATACTCTTTGTGCCTGACGCTTCTCCTCTCACGAGGCCAAAGCCTCCTTTGTCACGACTCGTAAGCCGCCCCAGGCTGAAAAGGATCAAGGTAAGCCTCGATTCTCCAGAACGGCAAGGAATGCATGGCATGGCGCTGCTAAATGCAGGGCACATGATTGATGGCTTGTGGCGGCACGTGTCAGTTCCCCGCAGATTCATAGCCTAGCACCCCGGTGGATATATCATGGGGTACTCTAATGTTGGAGTTGGTCTGTTGATGGAGAATGCTTTTGAGCATGCTGGCATATACAGTGCAACCTGGTTTTCTTTACGGTTGTCCGGAGCATGTCTTGCAGTAGATACTGCTTGGTGGATGTATGGTTACTATAGATGTTGATGTGCCCATGTTAGGTGGGAGAGACAATGGTCAATGGCACAACACCAGACTCTCGGATAGGACGCCCAATAAATCACGGGGTTTACTAACTTAGAAGTCAATACTGTCCAGTGCTTTATGGAAATTCGATAGCATTGACATCGGCACGCTTAGTTGCGGCACTTGATCAACCTCATTCCCTACGCGTATAGGTATAGGGTGATGATGGTCCTTGAGCTGAGCTTCAACCACAAGGATCTGTAGGCGAGGGAACATGATGAAAAGGAATGAATGTTTGCGGGACAGGATAAAAATCGAAAGATTTGAACTTGTTCCTGGTTGTCAATCTCTAAAAGCCCAGCTTGGGTTTGAACGGGGTAAACTATTAGACCTCATTGCTGCAGAGTCCTGGGAGCCAGGAGAACCATCCCCAGCACAACGGATATGGGGGGAGGAGAAGAAAAAAGATCTAATTTGCGACTCCCCCCATACCAATTAATTGAAGAAGGAATAAGAAAAAGTACCCAAGACAAAAAGAAGCATGCTGGGAAGAGCAAAAAATGGAGACTGAGGGATTTGAACCCCCGACCTTCTGCAAGCGCCGATGAAGATGCAAAGCAGACGTGATTCCCCTACACCAAATCCCCTGTTATTGGATGATGCCCGGACCACAAAATACAACCCAAATGCTTGGGTTCGCACTCTCTAACGACACACCACACCTCCGATCCCCTCGAGCTATCTTAGTCTTGAATGCTACCACAACATATGCCAATTTGACTATCCTAAACATTGATTCAATTGCTGATATTTTGGAAAGTGCCTGGTGTCATTGTCTTGGTTCTATGACCGCTTCTATACGCAGTCGGACCGAGTTATGAGAAACACTTGCAGGGTGAGTTGAGCTGAAGCGAACAGCACAATTCAAACATACACCGATAATTGTTTTGGAATAATTGGACCTAGAAGATCGGTTATTGCACTAATTCTCTGTTATAATTGCATCGGCTCGATGACATACATCCGAAACAGTGGCTCTGATCCTCATTTACCATCATCACCATTCACACAGTCTATCAATTTCGGAGCAATCACTGGCTTAATTCAACACGACTCTAATGGTTTCAATTAATCACACAGATCTCTCCGTGCGTAAAGGTAAACTGCCATGTCCAGGGTTCCCGCCCCTGACACATCTTTTTTCGTCCATCAACCATCTCTCAACCGCTTAGAGGTTACCAGCAACAAAGTCGGCAGCGGCCTGAGCATCCTGGCCGTACTGCAAGTGAGCAGCAGTAATGACAAAAGAACCGGAGCAGACGCTGTCGCCAGAGCGGCAAAAGACCTTGCAGCGCTCCTCGGGAACGCCCTGGAAGCCCTGGGACTTGACTATTCACTGTATCAGCCTCTATTTTCTCTGTTCTGGGTTGAAAGAACACTTACAGGGGTCGCCAAAGGTGACGACGGCGGCAATCTTGCTGGTGGTAGCAGCAGGAAGGGACTTGGCCGCGTTGTGGACGAGCATGGCTCCCTGGGAGTAGCCCGAGAGAACGACCTTGGTGTTGGGGCACTTCTTGTAAGCCTGCTCAACAACCGCCACCCTATCTCCAAAGGTTAGACCTGCTTCTGCCGCAACCCAAAAAACTAGCCACTTACATCTTCTTGCCGCCGTCAGAACCAAGAGTCATGATACCCCCGATGCTGGCGGGGTACTCGACACCCTGCACGGCGAGCTTGTCGCTGCCAATCTCCTTGGCGAGGGCCTGGAAGAAGGGAGGTCCGGCGACGCTGCCGACGTTGCCCATCTCCGAGGTGCCACGGGCAAAGATGACGGTCACGTCCTTGCAGGCTCCCTCAAGACCGTTCTGGGTAGAGCCAGAGAAGCCGCTCTGTCGGGCAGCCAGGGGGCTTGCGGCGGCAAAGGGCGCAAGGGCGAGAAGGATGGTCTTGGTGAAGGAAGGCATATTGTGTTTATGTAACTCGGTTGAAGCGAAAGGAGTAGAAACGAATGTGGTCTGAAAGAAGCGAAAGTAAAGAAAAAAAAGGGTTGAAATGGATTGTTGAGGCTGTTTACTGCCAGCATGGCTTCGGGTTTATATGCTTTTTCATCCTCAACGCTCAAACCTTTTCTTTGATCATCCCAACCCTGATATCATGACAAGTTCATCCAAACTCATCTTGAGTCCGCAAACTCTTCCCAAGATGGAAAACCTTACGAATTCCCCATCAACCTCTCACAACTCAGCCCTGCCTCGGCACCAGGCAAACCACCCCGGTCTTTAATCCAGATCGAATAACTTCCCTGTTTGCTGGGTCTAAAAGAGGTTCAATCCCCTGTCGTGGCGTGGGGCCATATCATGGTGAAACGGGGGGCGGCGTTGCCAAGAGGGCCCGATGAAACGGCGGCCCCGGGGGCTCGAGCTGAGGTTGAAACGACGTCTGTCGGTTTGATGTGATGTTTGTGCGTTTCTGTTTCATACAAAATGAAAGAGGCTTGCACTATTCTATGCTTCAATGTCAGCGGGAGATCCACGTCGAGGTACCATTCTTAGCGGGACGTTGAGATGGGGCCGGCCTCACCGGCGCGCTCTTGACGAAATCATCTCATGATTGGAGCCATGTCATGTGAAAGAAACAAAAAAACAGGGAGATTCAAGGTAACATGCATCTGTATAAAACAGCCTCTGATCGATGTTAGTTAATAATCGCGGTATGTGCCTTTTCGGGTTAGCCATTCGATATGCACTGCGCACCACAAGCATTGTAGTTCCCTCTGAAAAGTTCTGTGAAAGGAAGTATGCTCTGGTATTCATGATCCAGCAAGGAAGGAGAACAAGTAGAACATCTGGCAAACTTCTACTTGGCAGTCAGAAAGATGCAGCAGTGATGCACATCCACTCAGAAATCCACCCTTCCCATTCACAGCCTACCCATGCCATTTATGCAACAATTTGTTCATGCCAAGTCAAGTGAATTCTCCCTCCTCCACCAAACTCCGTTCTTTCGGAGTTTTGCACTCTCCCAAAGCCCGGTTTAGGAAGTCGGCTTGGCCGAGTCACCCTCCTTTACTGGAAGAAGCTCTGCAGCGTCGTCGGCCTTTTGCTCGGCAAGCCGGACACTGATACCGGCGTGTTGAGCATAGACCCGTAGACCGATAACACACACGGGGTTCCATGGCTCCTTCTTGCGCTGCTTTCGAACTGAGCTGTCGTTGCTGCCCGGCTCCGAATCCTCATCGTCAGATCCCGACTCGCATTCCGACTCTGTGTCTGAACTGTCTGAACTGTTGGCTTCCTCGGAATGAGCTTCGGTGGCCGGCGTTGAAACGAGCTTCGACTCCGTACCCTGGTTCCTTGCGCTTCTTTCCATCGGGGGCGAGTTTGAGTCCTGCGAGGGCCTTCGTGACTCTCCTTCCTTCTTCTCCTCGACATTCTCCCATGTTTCTTTGTCTGATCCAGTCGGGGCCTCAGACTTGGCCTGATCTTCCACAGGGTCCTTGAACATGTCATCAGGCCAGAACCCAGGTGTCGGAATTTCCGACGTTGACAAACTTACCTTTCCTGACCCACCACTTACCTTCTCCAGGATCGCATCGTCGTTGCTTTCAACTCCCTTGGTCTTCTCGCTCATGCAACTGTAGTACTCAGTCTTCTTCAGCACCAATGCCTCCTCGATTTTCCTCCTTGCGTCGTCCTTTTCCTTCTCCTCCTTCTGGGCTATCTCCCGCTTCCGGCTACTCTCCAGCTTTTCCTTCTTGTCATTCTCCCGCTTTTTGCGAGTAGCCTCATCCTCGTCCACGATTCCTCCCTTGGCATGCGCAAGGTCATGTAACAGTCCGACTTGTTGAAGCTTCCGAGGTTTCTTGTCTGCAGCTATCTTGACAACCTTCTGAACTGTGGGTCTAAACTCTGCGTGCTGGGCAACAATCTTGGGAATGACTTCGTAGGTTCCTGGCTCGAGTTCGACCTCGCAGTTGGTTGACCGTGTACTAGCTTCAGGGATTGTTCGTGTCTGACAGATCGGCGTGGCATCATTGACAGACTTGAGAAGAAACTGAAGAACGAACCTATACTGTCCTTCGAGTCCGTTGAAATATCTCTTGTCAAGCTGGTTGTGGTTAGTATTCAATGAGGGCTGTTTGTGAAGGAGAACCCACCTGTGATAGGGCGATGACCACAATGCCTTCTTCTTTGACCTCTACGATAAACTTCTTCTTGAGGTAGCCAGAAAGCCATGGGACGTTGACGCTTGTCCACTGTTGAGCTACAGTCCATCGCTTATCAAAGACTCGGGTCCGATGGATCCAGACAAAGTTGTCAAGCATGTCGTTGTAGGACATCCACCAGGAACCATCGTCACCAAACCGATATCGCAACTTCTGGATCATGTGTGAAGTCCACTCTTTGGACCCATCTGACCAAGGCCCATGCCAAGCCCCTTGGCCTCTGTAGTTTCTGCTTCCCCAAGGGTTCCTACAGACCGTCAGTATGAATGTTTAGAGGCAGAATACTCAAGGGAAAGGTGTTAATAAGCTGAACGGCGTACCGAATCTTGACCAGGCGCACCTTGTCACCCCTTTCGTCCTCAACCTCAGTCGCTTTGAGAACAGAATAGGCATGGCACTGGACGATGCCATTGTTGCAATCTGTCCCTAGACGACACGCGGATAGGCTGAAGACGAACTCTGAGTCCTCGGTATCGGACACCAACATCTCACGCCAGAGCCGGTCCTTGCGAAGCACGCTGTTTGCCTGCATCATAGTGGCGACACCACCAGTAAGGTCTTCGACAGCGAGGCATGCCCACCCACCCTCCAAGGCCTCGTAGTCGCCATGAACCTTGGCAAACTAGGCCTACTCAGTCGTTGTCGTATGTTGTTAAAGGGGGATACTTACTGCTTTCTCAAGCAAGGGGAACCAAGTCTCATTGGCGTCCTCACACTTGGCAAATGCCAGAGAGTCGGAGCCCGTCTGTTTCTCCCTTTTGTGACGACGTTCATGCTTGCCGGTTGCATCATAAGTCTCGTCTGTGTGCCAATAATCCTTTTCCTTGAGGTACAGATTGTCGTCTACAACTGTCGGAATCCACTCCCCATCCCGGAAGAAGACGAACCCGTAGACACCGCATTCCTCATTTTGTTCAACACAAATCTTCTTCATCAGGTCTTGTCGGTGTGCGATCGTGGCCAAGGCAGCCACCCACCAGCAGTCGCCTAGATGGCCTTGCTTGATGTCTGAGCCCGAATAGCCACCGATGGTGAACTGGGGATTCTCAAAAATCCACGGGATACGGTGAACTGAGCCAGGTATGTATTCGGGATCAGGGGAGGCATTGTTTTTGGATAGGCATCTCCAAAGGTTCCAGATATCGACCTCAAGGTTGTTGCTTGACAAGATCCCACTGTTCTTGAAGAATTCAAGAGACTTCTCAAGTTTCTCGGTGTTGACCACGTCATCAAGAAATCTATTTTTGAGACCGCCATCACCTTCTAGGACGAGGTTATGGAGGAGGCCAAAGAGGCAGTCGTAGGTGCGCCCTCTGGAATCCAACTCGATATCAAACTCGGGATCGCTAAACTTGGAGTTGGTGCGCTCACACTCCTTGACGATAGCGCGAACTCGATCCTTGCATTTCTGAGCAGCGGCCTCGTAGCTTTGTGCAGCGTTTCGAGACTTGGGAATTGATGAGTCGGCATCTGCGAGAAGGGACTTGTGCAGACTCCGAGGGAAAATGGATGTGACTTTGCCCGGAGCCTTGGAGTTGAACTTGTCCCAGAACTTGGACACGACAGCTTGAGGACTGAGAGCTTTGTGCTTAGCCTTTTTCTCATCAGAGGCCTTGGTAGATGATTTAGTCGACTTCGTCATGGTGTTCAAGTTGAGCGACTTGGAGAAGGAGGTGGTTCAGGTTGGGATTCGGCAACTTGGTAAAAGAATGCTTCCTTTGGAAGACCTGTAAAGAGGGATGACTTGGGACCCAGAAGTTTTCCATGAAGAATCAAACTTGGTTCTTATAGACAGAAGACATAGCTTGAGGAAGTCATCTGTCGCCCAGCTTGGCTTGGAGTCAGTTCACCAAGAAGTCGGGCGTAACATCACGATGTTGCACTTGCCGTCGGGCAAAAGAATGCCGCACCCAGGTTGAAGAGTGAATGGTCACTTAGATGAACCGAAATGGACAAGTTGCTGACACTTCTCTGTATGGGTATGCAGCCGGTGACGAGACCGCACAAGGCTGGATCCAGGGTGTCCTGTGGTGTTGCAACAGGCAGCATAACAACAAGTCACAAGGGCAATGACTGAAAACGCTCCGTGGTCACGAGCCATCCGTGACGACCTTGGCAAATGGAGGAATCGCCAATCTGCATTGTCATGAGATATAGAAGAGATGTTGAGGCACGTCGCTCATTTTGGGTGGCGAGAGGGAAGGCCAAAATAACAAGTGATCGGTCTGAGACTGAGCTTCCATGGCATGGAGGTTGAAAATGCATAAATGACTGCAGGGACGTTGCTTGTGCTGTGTTACCTATGGGAGCTAATAAAAGCCACCCAGGCAATGGTTGCCTTCCGGGAGTTGCCTTGCATTTGGTTGATTGGAGATGTGGGCGTGCAGTGCTGATGAGGTGATGTTTTCCTACCCTTCTAAATCGCATGGATGCGGGCGCAAGGGTCAAGACGAGGCGAACATGGACGCTTTTGATCGCTCAACCTTGCCTTTAACCAGTGAAGATGGCATCCAATGTCAGCTTCAGCTTCATTTCGTCGGTAGGCTGCGAGAGTCATTGAAGTCGGGCGTAACGAGGGAGAAGATGGAAACGACCGGAGATGAAGGAGGGGAGAAGAGGACGGATGAGCCGCGGTGTGATGAAAGGACTTGATGTTACGGGACTCAAGAGGAAACCGCTTGAGGGCACCTGCCTTCGTTACTTGATGCTTCAGTGTCCACCACAACTTTGGATGGTTAATCCAACTCTTCTTCAGCTCCAAGACTTCGAAAGACGGGCTGTTTAAAGGCAATTGACGGCTTTGTATCATCAGGCTTCCTCCAAATATCATCTTAAACATGATCCTGCCGAGGCAGGCAGCTTAATTAGCGTGGTAACAAGGGAGAATCTCTGTCGTTGAAGAACAACAGGATTGGATACGTGTCAACGAGGTGTTACAAGCTATCCACCGGGAAGATAACACAATGGAAACACGATATACAGACAGCTCGGGCTTTATATGGAAGTCATACACGGTGGTGACAGGTGCCCCAGCCAACCTAGACCGTCAACGGTGCGCCAAAGGCGCCCGGAAAGGGAAAGGGTTCCTGGGGCAAGTGCACGGCTTGGCTTGCCGAGAACCGGGGCAAAATGATGTAATTGACAAAAAAAAGCAAGATGGGACGAGAAACTGGAGGAGGCCGGACCCTGAAGACGCCATATATTTCATCGCCAGGTGCTCAATAACTTGCAATCATCAACCAGAATGTCCTAAGAAAATTCACCTAAAGCCAAATTCATGGCGCCCCTTTAATTCTTTAATCACTCTCCTTGTCCATCCTATGAACAATCATCCCTGCCCTGAATAACCTCTCCTCTGTCGCGGTTCTTTTGTCGACCCCGCCACAATGCGACCTTCGACCCTATCCGCACTATCTTATCACCTCATGGTCCCCGGCTTTTCCTCCACTTCAAGTTGATCTGCCCATCCATCGAGATCTTCATTCCTCTCTTCCCTCATTCATCAACTCCCCGCACATGAGCGTCATCGCGACGTCGCCCGACTCCTGTACATGTCTCGACCCGACAACCTCAAAACACCGAGTTAAACGGCCTGAATCGTCGTCTGCTCCTGTTTAAGCTGGAGCTGCTCGAGACCCAACCTCCACTGCCATGGCGACAACTCCACCAACGGTTCCCGAACCCGAGCAGCCGACTCCCACCTCTCCAACCGTCGCTACAACCTCTGCGGTTCTTTTGACGTCCGCGTCTGAATCGAGTGACGATGGTATCCGCTTGAGTCCTGCCGCTGCTCGTCGGTTTGCTCGTCGCAACCTCCGCCGTACATCACCAACTCCCGATCTCGTCACAAGCCTCGTTCGACCGCCGTCGCCTGATGCAATTTATTTCGGGGCCCAAGTCACCCAGCAGGCTCGGCAGGATATCAGGAATAGGCTTGATGCCTCATCTTCTTCGGGCTTGTTGATACCAAATGTCAACTCGGATCGCCGTTCCGGGCCCTTGCTGCCGCCTCATCCTTCTTCCCTCGGCATCCCCAAGCGATATGGCGGAAACGGCATCTTCGACATGTACTCACTGACATATGTCACCGAACCTGATCCCAACCTTCTCTGTCCTATCTGTCACGACCCGCTTGTCGACCCCGTGACGACTCCTTGCGACCACACGTTTTGCTATCTCTGTTTGCGCCAGAGCATTGACTCAAGCCCTTCTGGTACCGCCTGTCCCATCGACCGAGAACCGCTAGCATGGCCAAACTGCTTTAGTGCACCACGACTTGTGCGCACACAGCTTAACAATCTTAAAGTCAAGTGCCCATACCACGCGAGAGGATGCAAGTCAGAGGTTCGCCGGGAGGTGGTCGAGATCCATGCCACCGCAGAGTGCCGGTTCAAGGACTTTACTTGTCCCGGCACCGACTGTGACAAGAGGCTGCGATCTAAGCCAACAGATGATACCTGCCCTCATCACGAGACCAAGTGTTCCCACTGCAAGATCTCATTTGAGGCGACTGATCGGGACTTGCATCTTCTAGCATGCCCCATGAGCAAGACTCGCTGCGAGGGCTGCTGGAAGCTTGTCTATCGGAGTCAAATGGAGACACACCGCGACCTGGAGTGTGAGGGCGTTGTTGTTAACTGTCCCTATGATGAGCTAGGCTGCCCTGCAAGGGCTCTGCGTGGACAGATGGACATTCACACCTTGGGTTGCGCTTTTCACCCCGACACTCCATCCGGCATGATAATCCGATCTCAGCGGGAACTTATCCAGTCTTACGGTGACCTCGGACAACAGATCCAACAATTAAATGCTCGCCAAGACGAAACGAGCCGGCGGCTTAACGAGATTAACTCATCCCTCAGCCGTCGAGGCGGAGATGACTCGGTGGTAGGAGACAACCGCACTATCCAGGACCTGGATGCTGGCTTCGAAGAAGTCCACCAGAATTTGACCCATCTCGAGGCCCGGCAAAGTATGTGGACAATCAACCAAATCATGCCTATCCGCGAGGAGGTGACTGAACTACGAAATAATATTAACATGATCCGAATGCATGTCAACTGGCTCCTGAACCGGAGCCGAGAGGAAGGTCGCATTAGAGCGGCCAACAACTCTGGATCAGCATCAACCATACAGCGAGACAGGTCCATCGAAGGCCCCCGTCTGTCGGAGCGTCGCCGCTCAGCCAGCGCCGAAGGGGCAGATCTGCCTCGACTTTGATGAGAGAGACACGAAGTGCTCCATTCTTTTGCCCTTTTTTATCTGGCGTAATACAGGTTCGGGATACCCCTAGCATATACACAGGCATGGTGGAAAAACAATAGGAATTATGGTGTACATAGGTATTAAAATTTTGTGAATTATTATAGAGCTGGACAATCAATCAAGCAAGATGGTTATGATACTCGAGGGTAGGTCTCGTTTCGCTGTGGCAATATCTGAACTGCAGAGCTATGTCGTCAATGTCAAGAACCAAAGGTTCCGTTCTGACGTCAGCAGAGAAGAGACCTAAGTATCTAGATAAGATTCAGGCGCCTAAGCAGTGATCATTTGCTATTCCGAAGACGCGAACTGGCGATATCTCCGATGATAGTTGAAGGCGAAAGTCAAGCTTATTAGAAATTCCGTCCACGGAGCCGAATGCGGGTGGGTATTCAGACCGGAGCGGAGTTTACCTTCTTTCTGCGGAGTTTGGGCTTTTGCTTCTCAACACGGAACTACCTTTTTAACTCACTCTTGGATTATTATTATCGTTTATCGAGGATTCAAGAGAAGCAATAAAGAAATCAACCGCCATCCGGTCCAAGGCAGATTTCAAATACATCCATCCATCTATTGGCTCATCTCACTTCTTCCAGGGCATTCCACGTCCTCAAGAGACCCGACGGCACAGGCAGCTACCCGCCGCTACAGCCCGTCCAACACAGCTAGGCTGCAGCGCCACACACAGGGGACCAGTCACTGAACTACAGCGCGTGCAGCCTCACCGCCCCGCGTTAGGTGCTGTCTGAGGTGGTGGCTACCTGGTTTCCCCCACTATTACCAAGCTGCCCGCCCTCCATCATCACTTCCCTCTATCCATATCTATCTGCCATCTGTGAGGCTCGGGTCCACACAGACCTCCCACCTCAATCTTCAGCCTCGTCATCCATATTGCACTTCTCTCCTGCACCATCTTTCTTTATTCCCCTCTTTCTCATCGTTGCATTTTAATCGACGCCGGAGAACGCCGCAATGGACCCTAACGAGCAGCCTTCGTGGGCTGGCGGTGATGCCCCAGACAAGGAGAAGATGGAACAGGCAAGTTAACCTCATGCGCCGATGGAGCTCATGATGGACCGCCTGTTAACGTGCAAGGTTCAGATCCGTGCTAGACGCCTGGCCAAGCTGGGAACTTCGACTCCTGCTTCATCAAAGTCGGACGAGAACAAGGCTCCAGGCCCCGAATCGTCGAACCCGTCACGCACGTCCACGCCGAAGCCGCAGACCACCTCGACCGACTCATCACGACCCAAGATCAACGTCACCCCCTCCGCGCCCTCCTCGAGCTCCGCCGCGAACCCCTTCACCAAGCTAGTGGCCAAGACTGAGAACCAGAGCGAGCCGTCAAGCTCAACAGGTAGCTTCCGTGTGAATCGTAAGAGACAGGCTTCTGAGATTGACGACGCTGTTCCAGCGGGCCGACCCTCTCCACGCCCTTCCAACTCTCAACCCGAGTCCGACGAGGCCTATGCCGACCGAGTCCTGTCCCAGATCTTCCGCATCACTGTGGACCCGCACAACATGTCCAGTCATGGACACAGGCTGGTGTTCCTCCCAAACCTGAACCAGGAGCTCAACGACTCTGGAGAGCCCTTGAAGCTTTCAGCCGCTTCTTTGGATCAAGCGCTCATGGAGGCGGCTGGAGCATGGCCTCAGGATAAGCCTCTCATGAACTACTTCTTGCCTTGCTGGAAGCGGGCTGTGAAAGCAGCTACTCAATTCAAGGCCACAGAGGGACCCCGGTTCGAGGTGCATAGCGAGGCAAAACGGCTGTGCATGAGCAACTGCCTGTTCGCTTTGACCATGCCGGATCTGTACGGGTGAGTAGAGCGGTAACTCTGCGGAAGCCAACCCTAACAGCCATGTGTAGACGAGACCCAGACCCAAGGCATGACACACTTGTGCCGTACCTCCTGAAGGGTGTCCTGGACGACAATGGCCTATGCTTTAACTTCATCCAGGAAGCTATTAAGCGGTTTGACGACGATGACGCCATCCCAGCCCTGTTCAACGATGCCATGGTTCAGATCTCGAGTAAACTTGGAACCTTGTCCATGAATGACGATTACAAGCCATACGTCCAGGTGCGCCTCATGAATGAAATGCCGTCAACTACACGGCCGTAGCTCTGACATGATTGATAGGCGATGCTTACATATGCGCGATTCCCACGTCTCATCGTTAACTTGGCTAAACACTCTTGCTTTAATATGGCGCAGAGCGCCCCTGGCATCGAGAAGCACACTCTTCTCGGCCCATTTTTCCGTCTCTCACCTCTCCAGGGCGAGGCTGTGAAGAGCTACTTCCCGGGACCCCGGTCCCTTGATAAGACCAGGATCAGTACTGCACAAGACGCCCTCCGCATGGTGTTGCGGGCACACCAGGATGATCTCTTTGTGATTACAAACGCCTTCATCCGAGCGGGCGCTGATACTCGATCTCGGACATTGGACTGGTTTGCTTACATCATGAACACAAACCACAAGAGGAGGGGCATGCGGGTTGATCCGAGGGAGGTTGCCTCAGACGGATTCATGATCAACGTGACAACGATTCTAGACCGGTTCTGCGAACCTTTCATGGATAACGACTTCAGCAAGGTGGACAAGATTGACGACAACTACTTCAGAAAACAGCCGCGAGTGGACATCAAGGATGAGACGAAGATCAATGCCGACCAAGCCCACTCGGACAGCTTCTACGCTAACAAGGTGCCTGGCGAGGCCAACTTCATCTCGGAGGCCTTCTTTCTCACTCTTGCGGCGCATCACTATGGAAGCGAAGCCTGCAACTCACAGCTCAAGGGCCTGGATCGGGACCTTCGGTATTTTGAGAGTCGCATCGAAGCGATGGAGGCGGAGCGTCCCAGGATGGCCAACGTTCCTGACCAGGCGCAGCGGCTAGAGGCAGCCATTGCAGCCCACGTAAGGACGCTGGAGAATGCAATTAGCAAGAAATATGCTATCGAGGGTGTGCTGCTTGACGAGCGGATGCAGAGTACGTCTTTGCGTTTCATGCGATATGTGGCCGTCTGGTTGCTGCGTCTGGTGACTCGATCCAAGTACAAGCCTGGTCTGGAATCGTCAGAGATTAAGTATGTAATGTCTTTTCTGGTGTCTTTACCATGTGCTAACCTGTTAGGCTTCCTCTTCCTGCCGAGAAATCAGACGTGTTTTCATGCTTGCCGGAGTACACCCTCCAGAACATCGTGGACAATTTTACTTTCCTCTTCAAGTGAGTGTTTCCGTTGTATGCATGTCTCAGCCAGACTGACCGGTTATAGATGGATCCCCAAGATTCTTCCTAGTGCGATTGGAGATGAGATGATTGCGCTCTGCGTGACGTTCCTTCGTTCAACCGAGTACATCAAGAACCCCTACCTGAAGTCGTCATTGGTTTCGTTGCTCTTCTCATCCACCTGGCCACTGATGCATCTGAAGCGTGGCGTGCTCGGTGACCAGCTCGTTGGCAGCAAGTTCGCCAATGAGCACCTTTTGCGAGGATTGATGAGGTTCTATATCGAGTGTGAGTCAACAGGCGCCGACTCTGCCTTTTACGACAAGTTCAACATTCGATATGAGATTTTCCAGGTGATCAAGTGTGTTTGGGTGAATGATCACTACAAGCGCCAGTTGGCACAGGAGAGCAAGTGAGTTTTCGCAGGTTAAATTGGCTGTATGGGTGGCTAACAAGGACAAAGGGTCAACAAGCAGTTCTTTGTTCAGTTTGTTCACATGTTGCTGAATGATGCCATTTACGTCCTGGATGAAGCTCTCACAAAGCTCACCAAGATCAGGAGCCTCGAGAGGGAACTTGAGGATAGGTTCCTGTCACCAGAGGATCGCCAGAAGAAGGACGAGGAACTCCAGCAGCTTGCCAACACGGCCAAGTCGTTTATGCAACTGTCCAACGAGACGCTCGAGATGATGAAGCTCTTCACCGAGGCTATGGGCGAAGCCTTTACCATGCCTGAGATCGTGTCGCGTCTGGCAGGCATGCTCAACTACAACCTCGAGACGCTGGCTGGCAAGAAGGCGGCTGCCGAGCTCAGCGTCTCCAACAAGGAGAAGTACCACTTCCGTCCTGTCCAGATCATCTCGGACATTGTTGATATCTACCTCAACTTGGAGGACTCGAGCGTCTTCATTGACGCTGTCGCCGCCGATGGACGCTCCTACAACCCTGAGGTGCTCAACCGCGTCAGCCAGATCCTGACATCCAAGCACCAGAAGGAGCCGGCCGAGATTGCCCGCTGGGACAAGCTCAAGCTCAAGTTTATCGACGCCAAGCTCCAGCTCGACCAGGCCGATCTGGACCTGGGAGAGATCCCGGCCGATTTCGAGGACCCCATTATGGGCGACCTCATGACGGACCCTGTGCTGCTGCCCAGCAGGCACATCGTGGACCGTTCCACCATTGTGCAGCACCTGCTGAGTGATCGCAAGGACCCCTTCACTAGGCAGCCCATGACCATCGAGGATGCCATCCCGCAGCCGGAGCTGAAGGAAAAGATCTTGCAGTGGCGCGACGAGAAGATAAAGGCGGCCAGGGAGAAGATGAAGAGCGAGGCTATGGACACGACTGAGGATTAGAAGGGTTGTCATTAAGGGGGGGTTAATGAGTGCATGTGGTTGTTTAGGGGGACTCATCGAAGGACGGATGCATGCATACTTGGCTTTGATTTTTCTACCATGGGTTTCCACAGCGCAGGAGGAAAAGGGGATGGACCTGGCGCGGGAAAGCGGTTTACGACTCAGTGATAAGAACAGACAAACAGACCAGATTATGTATGTGTATGCCCACGAGTTGCGGTCTACGGGCCGTGACATATGACCAGGTAGATCATGATGCCTTCTTAAATATGCAATCACCAGCGTCGACTCTAGACCATGCCAACATCCTGTCTCCAGGTCGTGTCAGCATTTCTCTATCTCGTCAACTATTCTTCAGCCATTCTCCAGCCGATCTCGGGTATCTCCAACGCAGCCCCTGACTCCTATCCGATCTCACCAAATGCAGTCACTTATGCTTCCACAGCTTTCTCCCCCTTAAACTTGGTGACGACCTGCTCAATCTCCTTCAAAATCACTGCCTTGCGCTCATCGGCACACCAGGCTTCCTCCACGCCACCACGAACAATCCACGCCCAGTCCTCGATAGACAGGTTAAAAGTGTCTTGCACGCGACAGTAAACCTCCTGAATGTAGGCGCCAAAGTAGGCCGGGTCGTCGCTGTTGACACTGAAGCGAACACCAGCATCAAGGAATGCGCGCACAGGGGCATCGGCGAGGCTGGGCAGGTTGCAGAGGGCAACGTTGGACCAGGGGCAAAAGGTCAGAAGGGTCCTGTTCGCAGCGAGGGATGCCAGAAGCTCTGGATCTTGAGCAGCAGCAAGACCGTGGTCAATACGCGAGACACCCAGGTGCTCCAGAGAGGCCGTGATGAACGAAGGGGGTGCCTCCTCGCCGGCGTGCGTAGTGAGGTGCGTGCCCGTTTTGGCGACACGGGCAAAGACGTCAGTGAAGAGCTCGGGTGGGTTGTCCTTTTCGCTCGAGACCATGCCAAAGCCCGTCAGAGTGCCATCAGTGAAGTGCCCGCGCTCGAGAAGAGTGTCGACAAGACCGTGAGACTCGGGGACTGGGAGATGACGAAGTATGCAGACAATTAGCTCAACGGTGATGTCCAGCTCCTTCTCAGCACGGCGCTTGGCCGCCGTGAGGCCCGCGATGACGGTATCGTAGCTGACTCCACGAGCAGTGTGCGCTTGAGGGTCGAAGAAGATTTCGGCATGGCGGACCTTTTCCTCTGCAGCTTTGCAAAAGTAGGCCCACGCAAGACTCTCAAAATCCTGCTCTGTGATGAGCACACTCATTCCCAGGTAGTAGTAGTGCAAAAAATCATCGAGGCAGGTGAAGCGTCCATATCGCTCGCGCAGCTTCTCAGGGGAAGCATAAACAGGGTCATCGGGGAGAGAAATGCCATTCTTTTCAGCGAGCGAGAAGAGGAGCTCCGGCTCTAGGGTGCCCTCGATATGGAGGTGCTGCTCGACCTTTGGAAGAGCGATGAGGAAATCGTGAAGCGGGGATTTGCACATTTTTGATGCCTGAAAACACGGCCACTTGTCGTATGATGCTCTGATAAAAGATTTGGTGGTTATGGCTCGCTTGAAGCCTTTTGAGCGAGCTTGTTGCGTCGTTCCAACTTGGTTGTGATGGTAACCCAAAAACTCCCCAAGTGTGCGTCAATATCCCCGTTCAAGCAAAAGCCCCGACAAGATTGTGCGCTCGTGACCAGATCGAGTTTTGATAACTCGTTAAGCTCGAACGATGATTAGACTCCCACGGTCCGATAGGAGGAAGCACGGCCGCGGGAGCACCCGGCCCGGTTACAATCATGGTAGTAAGTCCGGAGCATACTGTACTGTAGGTAGTCAGAGCTGAGATGGTGGACGAGATGCTTTCCGAGTTCCTGGATAAGAAACGTGGCCCGTCTTCTGGCTGAATTCTGTCCAGAAACATGGCAAGTCTGTGGGTAAGCTCTCGGGAACTAAGCAACGTGTGAATATCGTCACCACGTTGTTGGGCGTTGCAATCACAAGCCTTCAACGTTGTGGCTTGGGCTGGCCAGGGCTGGAACGATGTGTCGTCCGCAGCTAGAAGGGCGGCGCCTCTGACTGGCGCTGGAACCAGTGCCGAAATCTCTCACTGCTTCTTCCCACTGATCATCGCTTCAAGTGCTGACGGCGGCGTCTAGTCCGAGTCTAGCGGTTAGCACATGTCGCTCTGCAGCATATGCTGGGGCACATGCACAATTGAATCACCGTAGCAATCCTAGGCTTGAAACTGAGCGAGCCTCGCCAGAATCCACCTGAGTGAGATCCTTGGGATGCGCCAGAGCCTGAGATGGTGGCCCACTCCCATACGACGAGGAGGATTCCTTCCTGTCGTTCCCGCCCCAGACCCAGACCCAGGGACAGAACGACATCCATCACATCCATCGTCGAGGCTTGCACCAACCCAACTGCAACTGGGCTGGGCTGGGGTGCTACTGCACTGTATGTACCAACCAGCAGCGCCTCATCCTGTATCCATCGACTCCTATCGTGCCATGCCATGCCGACGGGTCATCGTCTGGACCTAGGGGATCTAGGGACAAGGGACAGGGCGCAAAAAGCAAACCACCAACAAGGGCAAACATTCCCGTTCCGACACCCGCGCAAAAAGTAAAACTGTCCCCTCCCTGGGAGCACACATCGGACGGAGGCAGGCCAAGGTGACGATGGCTTGCCGGGTATTAACAGTGCATGCGGTGCGGTGCTGTGCGGCTGCGGCGAGTCAAGTTGCTCATCCACATCTCAGATGCGAGAGTACCCTTACTCGAGTCGAGTCCTCGGCCGGTCAGCTAGCGTCAAGCAGTAAGGTAAGTGCAGAGATACGTCCCCGAAGCTGCGTCCCGCCCTTCCTTCGCTTCTTGCCGGACACCGCCGCTCCGGATTCCCTTGAAAGAGACCTCTTGGTCGACCCCACAAGAGGGCTTGGCCCCTTCCGTTGGTCGCCGGATCGGCCGCTGTCTTGAGTCGTCATGGTCGGGCGGGACTGTGATCTGACGGGTAAAGGATCAACAGAACACCACGAGCTGTTCCTTGGCGAGCCTGTCTCGTCCTCTGTTAGTCGAAGCTTGACGACCGAAATAAACTAGATCCCGGCCTTGTCAGTCACCATGTCCTTGCCCTGCCATGCCATGCCCGGTTCTGCCCTGCCCCCCAAGCCATCCAAGCATAACGAGGCACGATGTAACAACGCCGTTGTTAGAAGCAGCAGCCCGGTCAGGAGCGAGGAATGGTCACTCAAGGCACCCGCTTCAGAGGCTTGATGCCAAGTTAGCCCGTCCTGCCGCCATTCCGATTCATCGTCTCCTGAACATGGATCATGAGCATATGTACATGGGATGGGGTATGAGGGGATTGAGTGAGCAAGCAAGCAAGCAAGCAACTCATTCACTCAGCCGATAGTAGCAGCAGTAGTAGCAGCAGTAGTAGCAGCAGTAGTAGCAGCAGTAGTAGCAGCATTAGCAGCAACAGTATCAAGCACCCACTGGGATCGAAAGATCTCGGCTCGTCGTCCCCCACAAGCCACATGCGCGCGCACGCGAGTCGCGGAATTCCTGCCAACTTCCCCCTCTGGTCCTTGATTCGTCTCGGTTTCGAGCGAGCACATAACCTCATTGCTGATCCGCCTACCCGTGCAAGGGTGCGAATCGGAACGGCTCCCATGATCGGTACCAGACGCATGGAGATTCACGACATCTGCGTCGCGTGGCATACACTTGTGCTGCCTGCATACATAAGAATAAGCAAGTCTGCCCTCTTGACTGGACTCGCGCACTCATATCTGCCCGGGGCTGGCTGAAGTGCGGGCATGTTCGGACAGCTTTCAACAACCTGTGGGTGCGAGTATAACGTAAGAGTGAATATGGCACATGCCGCCTCCCCGTCTTTCTCAACGACTCTGCGCTGCACGGCTCGGTTTCAGGCATTGCGGGGGTTGGCGGGATTTGTACCGCTGTGGTGATATCGAGGAACGAGATCCGTGCCATCGTTGAGCATGTGTCGTCGGGGCGTGGGCCCGGAGTATCATCTTGTCCTCGGAATGCCATTCTTCGATTGCTACTGTCGAATGCCGAGTAACAAGGGAACCGAATTCTGCCATGTCGGCCAGGACTCATCTCAAACCAACCCCCCACGAAGCCGTCAAAATGTTCGAGGCTCAACTTTTGTTGCTCAGTGTTGTCAAGAGCTGGCAGTTGTTTTCTGTGTTCCAGCTGATAGCCCACTGATCGTCCAAGTAATTTGGCGCTCGCTGAGAAGCAGCAGACCACTGGCGTAGACCCCAATCCTGATGGGATTCCCTTTGAGGACTAGTCCTGACACCTTCGTAGTGGCGCCATCTGGTTCATCCTCTGGCCTCAGCAAACGGCACGGATACCTATAGCAGCCCATCTTATCATATGTCTGGGCCGTGCTCTGTCGATCTCGCGATTGCGAACCGGCAACTTCAACCTCGGAACCCGGTTCTGGTAACTCAGTCGCCCAAGCCATCAAGAGCAGCTTCTGTCTCATGTCCACTCGAGCCGGCCGACATCGCGGTCTCTGTCGAAAGGGGCTATACATGTTAGGCCCAGGATCTGTTCACGGAGCTCGTTTTGCGAGCTTGGGCCATGTGGAACAGCGTACGTAAGCTCGTGGATTTAAACAAGCCTGCAACGTGCTGCGGGAAGTGGGAGCTGCGTGGAAATCAAGCCCGGTCAAACAGCGGAGGGAGACCATCCCAGCCATTGACGGCTAGAATGTCTCAGGAAACGACTAGCGCACAAACACCCGGCGGAGACTAATAAGCGGAGGTCAACTGGACCAAGCTCTGTCGGCAGTTTTTCTGGAGCGCGGGTTGACACCAGGCGACTGATAATCGCTCGGGGTTTCCAGCTGCCCGGAACTATTGCCCCTTTGCTCTCTCGTCAGAACTCTTTCTTCGGCACAGCACATGAATGCTGCTTTTTCGGGAAACCGTGCCATTTTGTTGAGAAACTCCCTCGGCGGATGCATGTGCATTAGGGCCCTGCGATGGAGATTAACACGGGCACACACAGCTAGACTCAAGCCCGCGCCCGAGGCGGCTTATCCTAAAGCCGTACTCCGTAATGCGCGAGATATCATACGCGAGCGTTGTGTGTAGCACGTGGATGGCGGTGTCGTCTTGAGTGCCAGCTTCGCCTATCCGACCAGAACAGTCACCTTCCTTCCGGGCGGGCTTGGTCCGAAGACCGGGTTGTTGGATGGTCCCGATGAGATAAAGGTCCCTGGTAGGAGTCGAGTGGAGCCTCGCGGACGGCAGAGGGAACGGCACGGCGGGATGAAGTCGTAGGAGTCCAACCAACAAGTCGGTTGCGTATCATTGGCCAGGGGATTGCAGTTGACAGCTCGTTCAGCGCGACCTTTGAAACCAAACCTTGACCACTCGCCGTTCATCTTGAATAGGAAGGGTGGACCGCCAGATCCAAACATGCCAGGTACCTCGAGGACAGGACAGGACTCGATAAGGCGTGATTGCATGCATGGCACCGTTGGACGGCACGGCTCCATGAGACGACGGGCTGCGATAATGGCTTGTTCAAGGTGGCTGTGGCTAGCAAGGGCGGATGGGATGGGATGGAGAAAGTAGACGACAACGACGGCGGCATCGCGCTTCCGCGTTCCATCCAATTGACCCTTGTCAGGGTCACGGCCCACAACAGCCGCAGGGACGGCGCCCTTTTCCCTTCTGGCCTCAGTTGGTAAGGCCAGGGACCGCCGCGGATTTGTTCTGTTGTTCTCGAAAAGTTGGCAGCATCCTCGCCAATGTATGGGGTACTCCACAGCTTCCATTCTCGTAACTATGGCTCATCTGGTGGCATGATGACTCGGTCCCAGTGAGCTGCCGTACGTGATGGGTCGCATGGCATGCTTTGTGGCGGGCGTGCGGCTACTGGCGAAGCGACGACGAGGGTTCTCGCGGCTGGCGGCTCACAGCATGCGCTGAAATGAATTGACGGGCCGATGAAACGGATGGTTGAATACCCAAGTCGGCGGTGGACATGTTTGATCGCCAACTCCATCCGTCCTCAGGTGGCCATTGTTGCAGCAAGCAGGGGGTTAGAATGGTCAGTGTCGACCTAGTTGGCGATGCCCCAGACGCCGGGGTAGCTGTGTACCTAGTCAGCAACAGGGAGGGGAGACGAAAAGCTTACCGGAAGCACTGTGAGAGTAAACGGCGAAGGAGAGTTTTCGTAACGGACGGCAGGGGGGTTAGGCTGTATATCGGATATTCTGTGTCGTGTCGTGGAGAGTGAAGCTGTCCTGTAGATGGATGTCAGAGGGAAGGAGCAGGGTAGATATCCAGACACGCACCTGTCAATCAACTTAGTTACATACGTCAGCGGCCTGGCCTTCAATTCGTCTCCATCTCGCCTCTGCAACTCAGTTCAGCTTAGGAACAACAGGTTAGGTACTGTAGGATTGGAAACATGACAGCCAGGAACCCGAGATCCTTCCCCCCTACCACGTCTTGTTTTGAGTTCCTGCTTACAGCTCTTTGAGTAAGGGAAGGTGCGGCCCCTGTATCGACGGTAACCTAACCCAACCTTACCTTCCCGGACTTACCTTAACCTTACCTAAACCTACTAACCTGAGGTTCGCCTAACCTGAATCGCGACATGCATTCCCCCGCTATCTTTCATCTCTCCTTCAACTCTCATTCGCAACGATGCGAAACACTCTTCCACTTCAAGCTCCAGCTCCGGCTCCGGCTCTAGCTTTGCCCAGATCCTGCAGCTCTCGATCCTACCTTGGCCAGTACACGCTCGCGTACTCCGTACTGTACTGTCACACTGCGAATCCTATTCTGGCTCCGAGATCTCGACCCCTTACACCACACCCCTTCTCCGGTAGTCAGCACCCGAAACCTCACCCGCCAGCTCGAATCTCAGCCCACACGGTCCCCCGCCCCCTCGATCTTGACAAGGGCCGCCTGGCGAATGGTATTATGGAGTCGCGCCCCTCTACCACCGCACTACGATACCAAGCACCGTCGCATGCCTTGAAGCTAGGCCGCACAGAGACAGGTCTCTCTGGCTGCTCTACGGCTAAAGCCCCCTATCTCTCAGCCCGGCCCCGCTGCCTCCGCTGACACGGGCGACTCGTGCCCACTCTTCGGCCGGCCGTGGACCGTTCCTCGAATGCCTCTCTCTCAGCCTTGACTCCGAAGTTTGGCCAGCCCAGTGTGACTGCCTGCCAACCCTCGCAATCAGAAGCGCTGCTGCCGCCACCAAACAAGCCTGTTCACACATGGTCCATGTCCACGCCCGCGTCCATGTCCATGTCGCCGGCTCTCCGGAGTAAGGGTTGACTTGCATACGGATCAGATGCTCGGCTGGAAAACTCGTCTCGTCTCAACTCTAGCCCGGCAACCGAGCAAGGAAAAGGGTCCTACCGGCCTTGCGAGCTACATTCCGAGCAGCACACCTTGGGCATTCAGCACCGTGCTCTGGGCGCATCTCTGACATATCAGGTGCTGAATGCTTCAAACCAGTTGCAGCGCTGCATCGGCTGCCCCCCGAGCTGCACTTTCTCATCCCCCTGCTTTCCGTTACATACGAGGCGGGTCAGGCTCCGCGCCGTACTGTATGAATTCTTTGGTTCCAACGCCCAGGGCGTTGAGTTGCGTTGCTTTGCGTCCCTGCCAAAGGGGATTTGCCCGCCCGCATCTACCATGGCACAACGCAATAGCTACATGCCGTCAACGCCTATAGCCTGGCGTCGGCCAAACATCGAGATCCTTTCTTTGTCCACAAGGCCCGGGCGAGCCGCCCGTCCAGCCCTTCCCTTCCCGGCGGTTCACTCGGCTCTAGCCCGAATCCCCACTGCGACCCTGACTGGGGATTCGTCATCCCCTTCCCACCCACGGCGGCGGATATAACCGTCCCATTGGCGAACACATGGACAAGGTGCCACCCTCGGAAACCACCATGGCCGAACCCACGCGCTCCGGCAGGCCGTGTGCCCAACGGCAGCTTGCAGCCTCCAAGTCGACGGCCAACCTAGCCACCAGCTCGGGCGAGATCCTCGAATGGGTCAAGGGGTATGGCCATTCGCCTTCTAAGACAGCAGTGCGAGGCACCCAGTATCCGTCTGCTTATCCCTGGACAAACCAACGGCTGCTGACGCCACATATCTGGCATGACAGCCGTGAATCAGGAGTCGACAAGCTTCAGGTTGTTCAGTTCAGACGAGACTCCACGAATCGATGATTGCGATATGGCAGAGCCGACTGAACCATGACTGCGCTACCATACGATGTGTTTCAGTTCTGACCACGCCCGACTCATGAGACTTGCGAATATGCTTACATCTTGTCGAAACCACATGGTCGTTGGTGCTAGGCTAATGATATCGGCTCTGGTGACAAGCCACCACGAGACGAGCCACGATCCGGCCTCCAAGGTCAAGACTTGGTGGATTGGTTTCTTCTAGCGCAGAGCCTCGCGCTCACCTGAGCAGGAGCAGGAGCTTGGTTCGGCGCATTTTCGGGTCTCTAACTAAAACAACCTACCTCGCTTCTCCAAGGCATGCCGATCCAGGCGCGGGGGTAGCACATGGCATAGCAGACAGCATAAGGCAAGATGACCGAACATCGTCCCGGCCTGTTTGTGCACAGCATCTCCGAAACTAGCCCTCCCCGGCTGCCCCAAAGGCGGACCAGATGCCGAGAAAAGCTTGGTAGAGTGAAATCGGGCGGCGCGGCGCCGGGGATTTACTATCACGACTCGTTATCCTGCCTACTGTGGTCCTGTGCTGTCGTCGTCTCGTCTCGCGACAGTTTGCCTGGACGGAATCGGCGCTTACCACCAATTATGCCACTAGGCCTGCCGGTCGGCTAGCAAGTCCAAGATCGCACGCTCCCGAGTTCTGACAGACCAGACCAGACCAGACAGACTGAGAGAGGGCTTCCCTTCCCTTCCCTTCCTTCGGCAGGCCAGGCTTGGAAACAAGCACTCTGTTGGACCCATGGATGGATTGACCGGGATCCGGGGTCTTTGCTGGCGACTTATTCCAGGATGCCCAACTCCGCTCGAAACACATTAGCGGCCATGGCTGATCTCAACAGCCCTGCTCAGCCAACTCGCCCAGGGTCCGGCCACCCCTCCCCCAATTTACCATAGCTGGCCCAGATAATATTTCCGAATCTGCGTTAAGGCGCGGAGAGCCCCGGATCACGGACCAGCGCCACTAACACGGTGCTGCTGCTGTACCCGGCGGGTGACGGGCAGCGATATACCTGCTTGCAGGCGCCTCTTCTTCCATACATTTCCTCCTACTCCCAGATACTGTGAGCCAAACTTGACGACGTCAGCCCTGGCCTCGTGGCCTCGCCTACTCTTGTCCCCCTTTCGCGGCCCTTCCAGAACCGCACCGGTTTAGGTCACCAGGCTGTCTGCCTCCTCACCCAGCAGCAGCAGCAGCAGCAGCCTGCCCGTCTCCCCAAGTCGTTCGTTCTGATTTATTACCGGCTGGCCTCCAAGTCCAGATATACTTTCCAGCCACTGGCTCTTGGGCAGGGAATAGAAGCCATTCCGAAGACCTCTGCCGACCACAGCGCCACAGAACATCACTTGTCCATTCCTGGTAACGGTCTCGCGCCTTGAGATCCTCCAATCTATTCCAGGCGTTGAACAAGGTCATGAGCCGAAGGCCCCCTTCGGAGCAGAACGGCCTCGGGTTACACAGCCTTGGAACAACTCAGATACCGTTATTGCAGAGACGGGTTTACACTGTTCGCTAGGGAAGAAGACGTTGGCGGTAATAGTTTGGAAGCCCCGGCGCAGGGTTGCTGGACAGACCACCGGTATCTCTCTGCTGTCTCGTGTCCTAGCAGAGCGTGACAGGGTGGCTCGGTTTCCGTGTATTTGACCTCTCACAGCTTCTGTTCAACAGAGTCACCTATATGCTCGTTGATCAACGCCCTTTTAACGTCAACCCCCACGGGGATCTCCTTGCATCTTCTCTCACCAGCGTGGCTAGAGACTCAATCCCAAGAGGTTCTTCAGCAATGTCAACACCGCAGAACCCTTATGCCCGCTCCCCCAACCTCTCAACTAGGTCCTACGATTCGTCTTCAGTCTCGTCTGCCACTTCACCTAAGTCATTATCCCACTTTGCGACTGGGGCCATGAATCCCAACCCACGCCTAAATCCAGCGGCGACGGCTCAACCGATCGGCATCCCCCCTCTCCCTCCTGTCAGCCAGTCTTTCCAGTCATACGGCCCCATGACAACGCCCTCCTCTCTTGGACAGGAATCCCTCGCCTCAACCGACTCGGTGGTCAGCACCCCGGGCCCACAAACGACACAGCTACCTGGTCCTCCCGGCGCCCAGGGACAGAAGAGAGCTTATCGACAGCGGAGGAAGGATCCTAGTTGCGATGCCTGCCGCGAAAGGAAAGTGAAATGTGATGCCACGGAGACGACAAGTTGTTCCGAGTGCTCAAGCCGGAATGTCAAGTGCCAATTCACCAAGGAGACGAACCGGCGCATGTCCTCGATCAAGCAGGTGCAGGATCTGGAGAAGCAAATGGAACGGGTCAAGAGGGAGAACAGCGGTCTGCGGCGTTTACTTCAAGACCGGGAGGGCCCGATGGAACTCGATATCGAGGGAGCTGAACAGAGTACCCCCAGTTTACCGACGATCGGATCCGAACCGAAACGACGAAAACGACCACCTCCTGTACCGGAGCTGGCCAGAGCAAGGGCGAATGTACGAGACTTCTCGAGAGGCATATGGAAGCCTCCGGCCCAGTATCGCGAACGAGCACCCGTCTTCTTCGATCCCCCAAGGCCGGAGCTACCAGCTAGACACCTGGTAGATCAGCTGTTGCACGCCTATCAATGCTCGTCCCACACGATGTTTCCGATTCTACACTTTCCGACCTTTCGAGCAGCTGTCAATGACCTATACAACAACAATGGCATCAATAGGACGTCTCCCGCATGGCTCTCATTATTCTTCTCGGTTCTCGCTGCTGGCAGCCTCTTTAGCCCAACGTCAAACTCGCAGCCAAACTCTTTCTATGAGCCAGCCGAGTTTCTCGAGACAGCAAACAAGATGATCGATCCATGGGCGAACGACTTCACGTTGGACAATGCGCGGGCACTGACACTTGTCACTCTTTGCCTGAACGAGATGAACCTCAAGTCTGCGGCTTGGACATGGCTGGGAAGAGCCGTTCGAGTTGGTCAGGATCTGGGACTCCATTTGGAATCGGGGCCATGGCCAGTCATTGAGGGAGAGATGCGACGCAGGACTTGGTGGATGATCTACATCATGGACAGAACGCTGGCAGCCGAGCTGGGGCGGCCTGTATTGATCAATGATGAGGACTGTGATGTTTCATTGCCTGCTGGAGTCGACGATCAGTATATCCATGAGGGAGGCATGCTGGTGCCCAACGGAGCAGAGCCTCTGACCCATTCTCTGCTTGCCGTTATTCACGTTGTACGGTCGTACACCTCACTCCTCGCAGCTCTAACCCCTCCAGCCCTGTCCACGATCCATCTCTCAGCTCTTGATGCCCATTTCAAGAAATGCTTGAGCACTTTTCCTCCAGCCTGCGAACCGTCCAGTACCGTACCACTGGCTCCTCACTTCCTAGCGCCTCTAGCATATTTGTTCCATGCTCGTCTCCTCCTTCACCGACACCATCTCGACCCTGGATACCCACCTGAGGCGAGGATGGCCTCCCTCGAGAGTTGCACACACATCGCTCTGGAGACAGCCTCACTCCTCCACCGATCAAACACGGCTCTGCTGGCAGATGGGGCCACCGCTTTGCTGACCACCCACATCTTCCGCTGTGGGCTCTTTCTCCTACTCACGGGGTATCTGGACCATGCTGTGACAACCGTCAGAGCCTTGGCTTCAATCGACGGGCGGAGGGATGTCACAGTTGCTTGTGGACGGTATCTGTCCTTTTTTGTTTCCAGCTTGGGCACCAAGCGGGCCGAGTACACCAACTATCTGGCCAGGAATGCGCCCCCAGCTTTTGGCCACTCTCGACCTTCGGTTGACCAGACTGCTCTTCTCCAGATGCTTTCCAGGGATGAAGACTTGATTGCCTATGTCTCAGCAGATCTTCAGGCATCCCCTGATGCTTCATGGCTTTGGGCAGGTTTGGAACGTGAGACGCCGCTTCGCCGTGCCTCGTCACCACTTCAGGCGCAGACCGCCACAGCTAGCAGCGAACTTTTCAGCCCTGAAGCACGCACAGGACTCGACGAAACCGACAGCAGGGAATGGGGTGGATGGGCGAGACTCGAGGCTGCTATTCGAGGGTTGGACGTCGCACCAACCACACCAACGCCGACGCCGACGAACACGACATGGACCCTACCGCCGCCTATCAAGAGCGAGACGCCTGGCTCGACGGTGGAAATCCCAAGGCTGGGCGATATTCCGCGCTTCGGCTCCGAGGCTCCCAAGATGGGGGAGAGCAGTGCGGCGGTGAGCCCTATCCCAGGTGGCAGCAGGACACCGAGCGGGAGCACGACGGGTGCTGGGACTAGCAAGGACCGGCTGAGCATTGCCAACATCATCTGAAGCATACGTCGAAGGATGGGAATAATGGGAGCTGAATCTTTAATGTCTATTACGAGGACCTACCTACCTCGAGGAAAAGTTGGGGGAAGGGCGTACGCTATGGGTTCAGGGGCATCTTTACAGGCCGGCGTCCTACTTTTTGTTTCCTTTGTCTTTTTTGAAAAAGATGGCTACTATCAGGCAGTCATCGGATCAGGAGAAATATGTATGGATGGAGATACCACACACACTGCATGCATGGAAACGAAGCGAAGCGAAAGCGGAGATGTATGGATTGCATGTGCATGGCACACAGATGCACGCACGCACCTGGCTGGCGTTGGGCGGGACCCATAGATAAAGCTGTATGTTTATTTTGTCTTGTTCCTCGAGCGCGGATGTAAGGTAATGAATGGAGAAGAAACATGAGTTTGCCGTTGGTCAACGGCGCCGGTGTGTGAGGCCAAGTCGGCTCTATCAAGATACTTGCATATGTTGTGCTACAAGGGAGATTTACATGGGGAAAATACACGGGCCCCTGAACTGTTAGACACACTCAACTGGACGTAGATGTCGACGTCCCCTTGCCCAAACACAACTTGGCAACCCTCTCGCGTAGTATATCTTTTAGATCACCGCGGTCACTCATATACTCGGCTAGAGCAAGAGCCTTGTGCGCCCACTGCTGGCACATTTCCCCATCGCCCCTGGAGTGGATGTCAAGCGCGTGGTTGAACGTCGTGACAACAATCCAGTCGAGTTCATCCGTGGGAAAAGGCTTCTGCATCTACAAGTCGGAGTGAGTTTTGCACGTACATCGTCAACATCTTGCGACTTACCTGATTACACTCGCGTGCGATCTCGAGAGCCTGCTCGACGACTTGCAGGGCAAGGCTGTCATCCAGGGGTAGAACAGCCTGAAACATGCATCGAAGGTACTTTGCCAGCCTTTGGTTGTCGAACTGCTCCAGAGCAAAGATTTCGTTGATGATGAGCCGCAGGTTTGTGTAGACGACTGGATAAACGTGTTAGCATTTTCTGTCAGTTCTCTGCCCTCAGAGTGCGCACCGTTCCCCGAAGCATTGCTCCTTAGTAGGCAATCTCCCATTGCCTTGTACATCTTTTCGTCTTTACATACTCTCGCTTTTCGGATGATCTGGCCCAGATCGTCCCAGTCCTTCAAACAGATGGCACCTTCAAAATCAAAGACGAAGAGTGTCGACATCTTGGCCGTCAAGTCGGTGTAAACTCTAGCACTCCGGGCTGCGAGAGTGTTCTGAAAATGCTTCTCGAATAGCCCATCAAATACTGCAACATGCTGCCTCACCTCCAAATACCGCTGGAGTGCCTCGTCAACCTTGTCTTCTGTTCGTGCCTTGGATACAATTGCTGCAGCCATGACAAAGTGACAACGCATTGCCATGAGCTGTAAGTCGGCACTATTCTCCGACGAGATATCTTGGGGATAGCACTCGATGAATGCCAGACAGGCGCTGAAGATGCGAATCAAAGGCCGGAGTCCCTAGACATGGCACTTTGTCACCCCGACGTTGTAGGCGTTCTTCCGAAACCATTCTAGCTCGGGAACTGTGAAGACCTTGTTGCCGTTTTCGCCCCTCGGGTCGGATTTGGCGTGTTCGGCCGCTATACGTGTTAGTGTTGATGGTAGGTAGCTGAGGAAGCGACTTGCCTTTCTCAAAGACGTCGCAGGTATCTTGGATAAGGACGGAGGCTTGGTCCGCTCCCTGATTATCTTGGGTCTCGATTATATGAACCAGCCTGATGGCACATCTTAGGACAGACGGCAAGTTAGCCGCTGCCGCCGTTGAAGAGTCCGCAGTAAATGTCTCCGTCACCGCCTTCAGGGCCTCCAGTGTACACAGTTTGTCTCCCAACTGCTGTGCCTCTCTTACACAAGCGTACAGAATATCTCGACTCTTGGCCTTCTCAGAAGATTTGCTCAAAAACTCGACACACTGGCGGCCCAGGTCATGATCCCAACTGATCAGGGAGACCTTGAACATGAGGTATCTCGTGAGCTGGTCATTCTGAACAGCTGTCGGTAGGGTATCAAAGGTGGATTTGGCAGCATCCGCGTCGCTGCGAGCTATTGCACAGAGAATCAGCCGTCTCCCAAACTTGCCTTGGCTCACTTCTCCTGTACTCGAGAAGATGGGATGGAGTGCAACCCGGCACCACAACTCTGCCACGTTGTACTCTCTCTTGGCGTAACTCGCGTCAAGCTTTTTCCACATGAGCTTCTAGGTCAGTATTTGATGTCAGCAGATGACAAGCCAAAGTACTTACCGACTGTGCTGCGGCTGCAACATCTACGTTGCATGGCCTAGAGTCTTCAGCCAGTTGCTCCAAAAGTTGAAGCAACCTCGTTGCGGCGTCAGAAGCCTCGGTTTCCATTGTTCCCATCCATATACGTCGAACAAGCGTCTTTCCTATCCAATCCATATTCCCACATGGCAGCAGCCTAGTCAGTAATAGCTCATCCAGCAGGCCGATTGCCAGTCGAGAACCCCTATCTCGGAGCTCTTTGATGTTGTGTAGTAGAAACCCCAGTGCGACATCTGACAAGTCCAGCGAGCGAACCATCCGTCGCAGTATGCTTGCGCATGCATCAACATCAAAGATCTCCCCGGGGCTTCTTTGAAGGATCTCCAGTTTCCAGTGCAGAACAACTGGTTTGTCCCCAATTTCCGATTCCACATACGATACCAAGTCGTCGGCTTCTTGAACCCTTTCGGGCGAGCGTGTCGCCAATAGTGTCTGGATAAGGTCGTGGTGAATGGACATCCGAATCTCCAGCCCCTCTGTCGAGAGCCTCTCCAATTCTTGGCCGTTGATGAGGGCATGCGCTCGCCGCAACCACTTGAGCGCCATCTCATGGTCACCCTTCCCCGACAAGTTAGTCCCAATATCTTGAAGTGTGTCAGCCAGTTGCTCAGCAGAGAACGGATCGAGATAGCGAAGGAG
Organism: Fusarium solani; assembly: GCF_023522795.1. Taxonomy (NCBI): domain Eukaryota; kingdom Fungi; phylum Ascomycota; class Sordariomycetes; order Hypocreales; family Nectriaceae; genus Fusarium; species Fusarium solani. Next base: position 816,023 of record NW_027072157.1, read on the forward strand.
ATCATCGGCTTTGGTATACATATGTTCAGCAACGTCCAGGCGATCCTCTTTCGACGACTAAATATGTTAGCGACACACTACAAAATACCAAGGTCCAAACTTACCAGAGCGCAGCGCATGGTCAGGTATTCCGCCTCGATATTCAATCTGTGTCCGGGACCGATGTGGTTCTCTGCATCCAACTGCCTGAGCTTGTCGATGTACTTGGTGACCTTGCCCAGTCCCAACCGAGCAGCATCCAAGTCCGGCTCGTTGATGCAAATCTTTGCCAGCATCAAACCCTGATTTATGATTGCAACAGCGTCACTTTCCACATTCCCCTCCCTCCCGCGGAGGCTCTCTCGGGCGAAAACATTGATGAGGAATGAAAACAACCGTGTTCGGACCAGCAGCTTTGACCTCGATGGTGATGCTAGCACATCATTCCGTTTCCTCTTCTCCCTAACACACTCATTCCATAGGCTCCGGCCAGCCTCCTTCAAGTCTTCTGCGGTCTCGGGCGATACGGTGCCGGGTTTCTGTGATATGGCGTTGACCGTGGTGATGTGATGGTTCAAGTCAGCGAGAAGAGTGTCGGTCGAGCTCGAGTCGTGGGAGGTCGGTAGCTTAGGGAGGAGATCCGCGGAGAACTCTGAGAGAGTTCAGGTCAATGAGCTGCCCCCCTTCGTTCCCCTATAGGAGCAGAGCTTTACCTATCAGCCCCCTGATCTTCCTGTCACGGCCGATACTCAATGGGTCGACCGATGCCATGCTGATTGTGAAAGGAGGCAGAGAAGCAGGTCATGGTCAGATGATGATTGTTCTAGAATAACTTTTGAAACTGAGTATGTCTGCGGGAAATGTCATGTGAGCTTGTTGCGTAGATGGCAGCGGCACTGGGCGCTCCTTCCTTCATACACAAGTCACCTAGAACGGCGAGGCCAACTTCAGCCCAATCAGCCAAGACTCAATATCAAGCAACGATCCAAAAATGGTTATTGAAAAACCGATAGAGACATATGTAGACAGACACTTGCTATCTAATGCGTCATAGACAATATATATACGCTTTCCAAAATCCAGCGTAACGTAACGTAACGTAACCAATGCGCCCTTTCTCTTTCCCTTGTTTCCAAAGTGCCAATCAGGCACATCTCCTTCAACTCAATTCGACCGCCCCTGGTTAATCCTAAAGAGGCTCATATCCAATTGTGTAGATACTGTAGATGAGGTCATCTCAAGACCCCCCTGGTCGTCATTGCGAAGGCGGGTCGTGGGGTAAAAAGTTGCCCACAATTAAGGCTGGCCTAGTAAAAGAAAGGTATTAGTAACACACAACATGACACTCAGTCAAGCTCCCCACGTACAATTTGTGATCATCCCGTCGAATCATAAACGAGAAGCAGCATTTCACAATAGGATGATTTGACCCAGGAGTGGGATTCTTGAGCGAGCAGGCCGTCAGGAGGGTCTCGTGCGCCGGATCAAAAGCGATGGTGCCAAACTCCTCCCAGTAGCGAACCATTGATTCTTCTGTGAGAATCTCGTGCAACGCAATCTTGCCCTAGATTCAACTAGCGTTAGCAAACATATCTTGACCACCCCCTTGCTGAGACAAGGTGCTCGGAGCCACGTGGAGGTGCGCCGGGGGAACAAGACTTACATCTCTGAGCTGGGCGACTGACACGCCAATCAACTCGGCCATCTCCTTGTTGCCTCTAAAGATCTCACCGGTCCTTCGCCAGCAGCATGCTGGTACCGCCATGCTCGCAAAGACCCGGTCGTAGTCCATGAGCTGCTTCTCAAACCACATCTCAACGTACACAAGCTCCATATCCGTCAAGGCCTGCGCCTTCTCACGGAACTTGGGCCGGAACTGGTTGATGGTCCGCAGAATCTTCTGCTTGGACGACGGAGCGATGTGGGAGTCGAGGTAAGTACCCAAGCGAGCGTATCCCTTGATGTAGTTGAAGGGCTTGAGCAGGCCGGCGTCGTACTTGGCCTTGAGCACACGTGCCATGCGCTCCTCGGGCGTATCGTTGCCCGACGGATCAGCGGCCTGGAGATAGTATTCACGGGCCTTGTCGGCGGGCACAACGCTCCCCGGCCGTGGGATGGCCTTGCCCTCGAGGTTGTTGGTCGGGGGTGGCAGCATCGATCCCCCCGACATGTTGTTGGACATCGGGTTCGAGCCGCCAGCTGCCAGGGAGTTGCTGCTATTGCCGAATCCAGGCAACATTTCCGACTGGCTCGACCTTCTGAATGCCGCCGGGCTCTGCTGGGAGTCTTCGGACGGCACCCCGCCGTCATCGAGCAGGCTGGTGTGAAGGAAGTCGTTGAGAAGATTGAACTCGTGGGTGACTTCGGGGGCGATCATGTAGTTGGGGTGGAAGCTGTGCATGTCATGGAAGTGGTTCTGGGCCGTCATCCACGCATCTTGAAAGCCAGCGACTGGGTTGGGGTGGCGTGTCAGCGATCTCTCAACTCAACATCAGGAACAACAAGCAAAGCTCAGCTCAGGGACAAGACAAGGCCCAGCCCCCAGCAAGGCGAGCACACCCGTGCGTGCTCCGCTCGTGATTAAAAATCGAGACAAGCAAGGGACGGGCCCCTCTTAGTGGCAGGACAGAGGGGACCCAAGACGTACATTGATTCGCGTTGCTGTTGCCGTTGTTCAACGTATTTCCCTGCAGCCCGGAGACATGACCGGGTTGCACAATGGACAGCGGGCTACCCTGGCCCAGCACGCCCCCAAATCCCTTGGCACCTCTCTGCCTCGTCGCATCAAAGTTGGGCGGTGGACCCATGGTGCTCGAGATGGAGCTTCGAGCCATGTCGGACTGGGCATCCGACTCGTCGACGACCGAGGTGCTCTGTATGCTCTGGACGCTCTTGGCCTTTTTGGAGTCGGCGTCGCGGGGCTCGTCGTGGCAGAGGTGCCCGATGTTGCGCTTGATACATCTCGTGCATGGTCTCTCCTATCCACAACGTCAGTGGCATGTCTTCGAGGGTGGGAGGAAGCAAGCCCCCTTTCCGCCCTGGCAGACAAATACGACTGCCAGCTGAGCTGAGCTGCGCATCAAGGGGGTTCGCCAGGATCTTACATACAAGATCGCATGTCATGTGCTATAGGCGCATAGGAAACATGGTGTCAGCAACGTCTCTTCTATCTCAGGACTCGGAGCGGGTGCAGGGCAGGGCAAGGGTCGACAGGAAGGCAAGGCAAGTCGACTCGTAGGCGTTGCATCGTCGCACCACAGTCGACGCAGCAAATAGTCCTGCGCCTCGGAGCGCCCGAGGCCGTCTCAGAGACCTCGAGGCAGCCAATGCGAAGTGCGCATGGGTTGAGTTTGAGGTTGACTTACAGATCGTCGGCAATATACGCAAGCTGTAGGAACGCGCGCGCCCCCCGGCAGTGTCAGCCCAGATTCAAGTCTTGATTCAAAATAAAGTCATGCGCCGCGCCGCGCCGAGGCCTGCCTGTCGGCCGTAGCTGGGAGTTGCCAGAGGCGGCAGGTGGTTGGTTTGTTGTGCTTCAGCATCTCTTGGGACCTCATCTACAATGAACAACCAGAGCCGCAACTCCCAACCAACCAAACGACGGCGCGGGCTTGGTCGCATGCGCATACGACAAGGGACAAGACAGGTTAAAGCAACAGCATTCTAGGTTGGGCGTACCGTGGTTCACTTTGCGTCTCTTCTTGGTAGGAGTCTTGTGGTTGCCTGTGGCGGCGCTATTCGAGCTCTTGTCGCGATTCTTGGCTTTGCCATCGTCACCCTTGGCTGGGTCCTCCTTGACGCTCTTGCCCATGGCAGCGGCGTTCCGGTCGGTCATGTTGTCCTATGCTCCCATTGGATCTCGAGGTTACGCAGTGGGCGTCAGGTTCGCAGATCATTTGCGGCTCGCTGCAGCGGCGGTCGTCTTTCTCTCGAGGTCTACGGCTCAGCCGAACGCGACACGATCCATCCGCACCGCCCGTTGGTCGTCGGCTGTCTGTGATGGGGTTCGGTTCTGTGACGTCTCTGCGAAGCGCATGCGCGGCTGGTGAGCCTCGGGCAAGGGTGAATGTGTTCTGGCACCGTAGGTGTGTCGCGCGCGCGGGAAATGGTCCCGTGGAGGGGGAGGGGGAAGAATCGACGGTGGCGGCGGAGGTGGAGTGAGTGAGGCCGAGGCGGGAGGAAAGGCAAGGCTCAGGTGAGGCAGCCCGGCAGCGGCACTGTAGACGGCAGTCGGCAGCGGCAGGGCAGCAGCAGCTTGGGGGTCGGGTGTTTGGAATTGATAGCTCAGCAGCCGAGGCTGGCTCGGGGGAGGTAAAAGAAGGGACCGTCTCTAAACAAAACAAGTCGGAGAGAGAGACAAAATTGGCAGACTGATTGAGGACCTGGACGGTGAAGTTTGGCCTGACCTGGGGCCGGAACGGGCTGGGCTTTAGTTGACCACTGTGGGGGCAGGACGACGCTGAAGGGGACGCACGAGGGGAGTGGGTGGAGTGTGGATCTATTCTCGGTGATCAGCCAGTTCAGTTCCTAGGCGTTTAGTTCATCAGTTGGTTCTGTCGCCAGTGGTCAGCGAGATTGATTGAACGATTGATTGATTCTAGACGGTCATAGTCCGTGTCGTCAGCTCAGCTCAGACCAGCTCAGGCCAGCCCAGGATGAAAGGATGAAACTCCTTCATGGCTCGATGGAGAAACGGATCACAATTGACGACTTCCAATGACTTGACGGTCAGGGCCAGGGAATGGCGGGGCAGCGCTGGCTGGCCTCCCCGGTGAGCAGCAGCATTAGAAGCCGGCCGGAGCGGATCCCGGGTCTCTTCCTACAGCACTGTATGCTCTGTAAGTTTCAACGCCCGCAGCCCCAGGTGCAAGTGACCGCAACGAGACGCCTTCTTCTTCCAGCTTCCAAGCCAAAACTCCCCTGCCCGGGTTGACCTTCCCTTCCTCTAGGCGCGCAACAGCTCCACAAGCCGACTCGTTAGCGCAAGCACCGTACAGCTGGTTTACATAACAAGACAGTGAAACCAACACTCGAAAGCATTCGTATACAGTGTTGAATGATATTGAGAGTAAACTGTGCTTCCATGGATGATCGATTTGTATTGCATCAATCAGCAGAAAACACACCACATTTCTCGGACCCCTCACAATTCCCCGGAGCCGAAAATCGCGGCAGAGCGGAAGGAGAAAAAGAATGAGCAGCACAAGATAGCCGAATGGGGGATGGGACAGGCACAGCATGAATAAGCTCAAAGCCAAGCCCCCTCCCCATCACACACCAAGGATGAGAAATTCATTTCACATCTGCTGACTCTCTGTCTGGCCCGTCCGTAAGAAAACCCCAGTCTCCAATTGTCTACGGTTGTTGTCAGGCCACTTTTCCCCTGCTCTGTTCCAAATGAAACGGGCTGTGTATCTGGCAGCCATATCATCTGATGTTCAGCTTGGACGATGGGGCCTGGTACGATGGCATCTGAAGCGTACGAGTTTTTCCCCCTCCAAAAAGAGATCCGTAGCCGTGGAAGATGGAGAAGGCTTTAGAAGATCCATGGCGCTAGACTCGAGGCGCCTTTCCATATTGGGTAATCTCTCACCTGGGCTATTCTTTGAATGAATTCACTCGCTGCGTCTCTTGATGCCCATCCCATCGCCATAGCTTTGCAATCTCGCATGGTATATTTCGCAAGAGGCCTCGTTTTCTTCACCGCTCAATTGGATACCTACCTCCTACCCCCGCCTTCTGTCAGCCCCCAAAGTTGGATGGAACTGCCAAAGTCCTGACGAGAGAAAAAAAAGTCATTCCGGACATCGGCTATGCGCGGCTATCAATCATCCATGACACGCCCGTCGACGCGCCTCATGATATGCCTTGTGACAACCATCATGGACGTGTTCCTCTCAAGCCAATTCGTTCTCTTGTTTTTGTGTATGTGTGTGCGGCCTCTTCTTCAAGCGCCCGGTGTAGGTACTTTGCCTTGTACTTACATACAAACTTGCATACGTAAGGCGACATGATGACCATCCCAGCCCCGTTGGGCCGATGCAAGACATCGGTGACATGGACGGTCAGGACCAGGCACTGACTTTGGAGGCTGGAATTTGCGTGCCTGAGGCGGTGCGGTCCCTAGCACCACCCGGCCGTCTGGTGCTACAGCTTGTATATCTGCCGATCATTCAAGATCCAGGCTTCTGGAACTGATGGATTATCAAATGGGCTGTTGAGAGTCTATCTCTCGCTTGACTGAAGCACAATATGTATCTCTCAACACCCCCGCAACGGACACGGCGTCAACCCCGAAGAAGAAACGACATGTATCTTTCTCCAAGACGCGTGGCTGGACAAAGCAATTCCTCGCAAAGCGTGACCTCTGAAATGTTACTCGATCTGCAAGAGCGCGACAGGCGCTTGGCGTCTCTGCATCAAAACATGTCGCCTGCTGCAGGGCCAAGTTCACGTCCTTCGTTTCTCTGCAAATCTTCATGATGCTGTGTTGTCGGCACATTGTTGCACCGAAATGCAGTTGCATCTAAATCGAGGTTGGTTTCTGCATCGTTGCTGCTGTTGTTGTCATCATCATTATCATCTACATACAGCACATTTCACGTCATGCATCCGTCCTTGACCTGTTGCATATACAACCACCATCCAGAACACTGCTACACCGTAAAAGAGCAGCCAACTTTGTCAAAGGGCTCAAGAAGAACCCGGGGGGACTCCAGATCAGCTGTGGCATTTCCATTCGGCTGCTCTGAAGCCCCTTCCAGGTCCTTGTTGATCCCTTTGACAAAGTTGGCTGCTCTTTTACGGAGTAACAGCAAAGACCAGCCAACATCAAGCCCCTGGCACATCCTGTCCCACTCTGTCACTTTGCCGTGACCTTATCTCGTTGGCCCAGACCGAGCCTCCAAGACATGCCCCCCCCTCGTCCATCTGCCGTCCCGTCCTCCACACTTTTCATCAGATCAGATCGCAACAAAGAAACTCTTCTCCCCATCCTGGGGCACAACCCTCGCCCTGTGCATGATATCGTCCTCACACGCCAGCCTGATCCTCTCGGGCGTCGCCGGGCTCTCCAGCCTCAGCAGGCCCCCGTCGTCGTCCTCGCCTTGCCCCGAGGCCGCCACCCCGGCCTGCGCCCGAGCCGCCTTGAGCGCGTCCCGGATCGCGAAGAAGACGGAGCTGCCCATGAAGAGCGGAGGCTCCCCCACGCCGCGGCTCCGCTGTATCGTCCGCAGCTCCTTCCACTCCACGTCCTTGAGCAGCGACACGTTGAAGGTCTGGGGGATGTCGCGGAACCCGGGGATCTTGTATGTGCCTGGTCCCCGCGTGAAGAGGTGTCCGGCACTCGGCCCGTTCCGCAGCCAGAGCGACTCCTCCATGGTAAAGAGACCAAGTCCTTGGATGAATGCTCCTTGGATCTGTCCGTAGTCGATCGCCGGGTTGATCGATTGTCCCACATCCATCTTGATGTCTGCCCGCACGCAAGTCCATGTTCCTGTTAGCAGGTCAAGCTCAACCTCAGCTGCGGCAACTCCTTGCGTAAAGTAGAAAAACATCTTGCCCTTGCCCGTGTTCCAGTCGTAACCAATCTCTGGCGTCTTGTAGAAACCCTGGGCTGAAAGGTTCACACGGTCAAAGTAAGCAGCATGGGCAAGCTCCTTCATAGTTGCTTCAGGGCCTAGCTTCTTTCGATAGGGCGCCAACCGCTCGTTGAGCTGCTCGCAAGCATTAAAGATGGCATAACCGTTCAGATCTGAAGACGCCGAAGCTGCCGTTGCAGACGCGTTGGCCACCGTGTTGGTCGACGTCTCCGAGATGAACACATTATCCAGCGGCACACCCAATGCCTGCGCAGCAATCTGCGTGAGCTTGGTGTGCAACCCCTGTCCCATCTCAGTGCCGCCGTGGGCCACCAGGATGGAGCCGTCGTGATAGATGTGCACGAGGGCACCAGCCTGGTTCAGAAACAGGGCGGTAAACGAGATGCCAAACTTTGTCGGGATGAGGGCCAGGCCCCTCTTCCGCCACCTGTTGGCCTTGTTGAACTCGGCCACGGCATGTCTCCGCTGCGGGTAGATGGCCTCATCTTGCACCTGCTTGTACATGAGCGGCACATGCCAGTCTCCCAACCCCTGGCCAAAGTGCGTCTTGTCGTCGTTCTGGTACATGTTGATCTGCCGTAGCTGCTCGACCGGCATGCCTAACCGATCCGCCACCTCCTCCATGTACGTCTCGGCGATGAACATGCCCTGAGGCCCGCCAAAGCCTCGGAAGGCCGTGTTGGACATGGTGTTCGTCTTGCACAGACGTCCCCTGATATGCACGTTGGGGATGCTGTAGCACCCGTCCACGTGCGTCATGGCTCGCTCGCATACCGCCGCGCTCAGGTCAAACGTCCATCCTGCATTGTTGAAGATGTCGCAGTCCAGGGCCTGGATCTTGCCGTCCTTGTTGACTCCTACCTTGTACTTGCCCAGGAAGGGATGTCGTTGGCCGCTTATCACCATGTCCTCCTCTCGTGTCAGCATGTAGCGGACAGGCCTCTTGGTCTTCTTTGCCGCGAGAGCCACTGCAGAGCTGAGAACGACTGATCGTGACTCCTTTCCACCAAAACCGCCGCCTAATCGCTTCACGCGTACGACAATTTTGTTTGATTGCACGTCACACACTCGTGACGCAAATACTTGCCTAGGAAATGTTAGAACCGAAATGATGCTCTGGGGGCTAGACTCACGTCTCGTTGGCGTTTTGTGTGCTGGCAAATATCTCCATCTCACCATCCTCATGCTTGGGGACGACTAGACAGGCATTCGTCTCGAGGTAGAAATGCTCCTGTCCACCCATCCTCACTGTGCCGGTAAAGATGTGGTCGCAATTCTTAAAAGCCTCCTCTGTATCGCCCTTCTTGATCTCGCGGAAGAACTTGTGGTAGCTGTCTGCTTCGATAGCGTCCTCGATCGAGAGAACCGCAGGAAGGTCTTCGTATTCCACCTTGACTGCCCTGGCTGCCTCTTGCGCCTTTGCAGGTGAAGTTGCTAGTATCAGGGCGATCGGTTGGCCTGCAGTCAATACCTCATCCTCTGCGAAGAAAACTTCGTCAAAGTGTGGTGGTCCAAACTTGTTGGCATCCGCAGATGGCATATCATCCTTGTCCACGACGTCCACCACTCCAGGCATATCAAGTGCATCTGCATAATCGATGGAGATGATCTTGGCGTGAGCTCTCTTTGAGAGAACGTAGCAGGCGTAAAGCTCGTTTTTCAAGGGAGGAATATCGTCGGTATACTGTGCTTCGCCGGTCGTTTGCTTCAGGGCGGCCAGATGAGATTTGGACTGTCCAGTAACTTCCTTTGTATACGCAGCCGCGGCATGCTCGTCAACTTGCCCCTGTGATAGGTCTCTCTCGATTTCATCAATCGCCTCCTTGTCGACATGGTTCGAGCTACCGTCGAGAATGGTGAGAACGTCGTGGTAGAATCGGTAAAAGAAGCCAAAAGCAAGAGCCTTTCGATATGAAGCCATTCCTCCGGGGACACTGAACTGCAGATCAAAGTCTCGGCCAAGGGCGCTCATGGTTCCTTCAAGGGTATCCCAGTCCGCAAAGCGCTTCCCAACAAGATACTCCATGGCTGTTTTGGCGGCAACGGTCATCGCAGCCATGCCTCCATAAATGAGATTAACTTCTGTGACGATACCTTCGTCATCCAGCCTCACTCGGAGGGCGCCGGTAACAATGGCAATGTCGTCATCTTTCCGCTTCGCCTGCTTGTATGCTCTGAAGAACTCGCCCTTTTCCTGGGTAACGGGAATTCGTATTGATGCAATGATTGCATCTGGAGCAAGAGCCGTTCTTCGATATCCGGTAAAGAACTGAGAGACAGGGATTTCCGTCTCCTTTGTTGACGACTTGGCGACTAACACGGCGTTGGCCGCCCACAGCACCGGGTTCAGATCTGAGATTGGCGAGGCCGTAACCAGGTTTCCAGCTGGGGTGCCGACGTTTCGAATCTGACGACCTGCAAAGTACTTGAGTTGTTTAAGCATAGCCTCAAAGACTTGAGCACGCTCGCGTCCATAATGGGGGATGGCATGCTCGCATATCATCTCGAGATCGGTCAAGACGACGTTTCCACCAACCTCGAGGTGATCATCCTTGAAGCTGTACTGCCGCAACTCGGCAATATCACCAACGTATACCGAGACGGGGTAATGTAGAGCCTTGAACTTGGTCTCGATCTGTGTCTCTGTGCTTCCACCAATAATCTTTGCTTGTGGATGCGCGGCCTTGATCTGAAGGAGCTGATCAAGAGTGACGGGCCGATACCATCTCTTCCTCTTATTCCCAAAGGCTAAAGGTCGTAGCTCGTGTCTCTTGAGGGCGGGCGGAAAGATGAGTTCTGTCTCTGGGTTGTACTCGATGAACCCCGGGGGCGTAAACTTCTTGATCGGCGCGTCGTCCAGGTTCGCCTTTTGCATACAGCATCCTCCGTTCGGTGGACCGTTGCCGTTCTCCATGCAGCATCCAGTTCCTCCAGCCTTCTTAAACTTTACACCAGGCTTATCCACGCTGAACGTCTGAGCTGCATCGAGAATCGACCTGTAACCCGTACATCGGCACAGATTTCCATCAAAGGCTTCCTCGACGTCGTCTTTCGAAGGCGAGTTATTGTTCCGCAGCAGGGCGTACAAGCTCATAACAATGCCAGGGGTACAGAAACCACACTGGCTGCCGTTGGACTTGGCGATCCGTTCTTGGGCAGGATGAGGTCTCTGGGTGTTGCCGATACCCTCGACTGTGATGACATGCTTGCCATCCAAGCTGACGAGAGGGGCTAAGCAGGCGTTGACGCTGGCATGGTAGATCTGCTTCGTCGTGGGGTTGAACTGGCTGACCACAATGGTACAGGCCCCGCAACCACCTTCGCCACAGCCACTGGATATGTCAGCATGGGAGGTTCGCGATAGCTTCAGAGCACTTACAGCTTTGTCCCTGTAAGGCCAATTCCCCGCAGGTATTCGAGGACTGTAATCTCCGGGTCGATCTCGTCTAGCACAACTCTTGTTCCATTCAAATAGAAGCGGAGGGTATCGTCAAATTTGGAGGTCAGAGTGGCTAAGGGTTCAGGGTTGGTGTCCCGCACGGGAGACACGGCGCTCGGCGCCATGATGGTTGTGATGCGGTCAAGTAGGTATGAGATAGCAGTATCGACACAGAACAACAGAATCGCCTGCTATCAAGTGGCAAGAGGAAGCAATTAGAAGAAGAAGAAGAAACAAGCTTCGAAACTAGAGGCAATGGTTCCTTTTAAGGGTTCATATCAAACCGAGGTTCCTGACGAGGGGGAGGGGGAGAGACAGACGCTCACGAGACGCGCCAGCACAGGTTAAGATGGAGGGGGCGGTATCACCAAGCAGCAAAGGCCAGACATCTGTGCGTCATCTCTACCACCGACAGTCCACGCTTGTGCAACAGCACCTTCCCTGATTGAAAAACGCCCGTGTCGATTAGGGGAGGTGAACGGTGAGCAAACGCGGGCGAGTTTGCGTGTGGCAGCGAGTGCCAGATCCATTGTTTGATTCGCCCGCCAGTCAGAGACAGCATAGTACTGTACTAATCGCCACTGATAAGGGCAGATTTACACCCGTGCGCCACCGGGGCGGGGAACATGCCGCTTACCCCACGTCTCGATTGCTCCGGAAGGGTCCACCACCTCGGCCGGCTCCGCGGGGAGTTTGATCGGGGGCTTCCACCTTGAGATAGGCATGGACTTTGATAGGTGAGAGTAAAGATAGAGCTTTGTAATAGATAAGACTGTCGAGGTATATAGCATTGCTTAACTCTTGCCCTTGTCTCAGAAATCACTCTGGTCTATATAGATCACCCCATACCTATCAACGAGCACAAACTGCTCGAGCCATATCACCTTGTTGTATCTGCTCCAGGTATCAACACGGTTATCTCTTGGCATCCTATCCGGGGATTTATCCCGACTTCCCCAGGTTCCCAGCACGCTTCTACGTACATATCAATCGACCGATGTGCATGAACAAGGGTAGACACGCATATACGGGACACTTCCCGATTTGTTCAAAGTAAATCTATGACATTCATCTATCCGATATCTAACCCTCCATTTGACGCTTTTTAATCTTTACTCTTTACTCCTGGATGTACTTCTTCAGGCTCCTTAGACGCTCCTTGGCCTGCTCCAGCACATCGTCATTCTTGCACACCGCGAATCGGATGTAGTCCTCAGCCAGGTGCGCGTTGCCCTCGGTGTAAAACTCAGTCGGAGGGATCGCCGCAACGCCAACCTCCTGGATCAGGAACCAAGCCAGCTTAAAGTCGCGTGGGCGGCTTGCCACGTGGGGAGGGAAGGGGTAGTCCTCGGGGAGCTTCACCTTGGCCATGTTGACGAGGAGGAAGTATCCGCCCTCGGGGTAGGTGACGGGCAGGTTGAGCTCCTCAAAGACCTCCTTGAGTCGATCGATCTTGCCCTTCATCTCCTGGATCGTCTGGTCCCAGAAGCCGTTGGTGGCAGCCTTCTCGAAGCCGACGGCTGCGGCCTCCTGGAGGGGTGCCACGGTGGAGAAGCAGATGCGGGTGTGGGCGGCAGAGACGTGCTGGATGAGCTCAGGGGGGCCAATCAGCCAGCCTATAGACATATCAGTTACTGCTACTTCTTGAAGATGGCTGAGGTTCACATACCAACACGCCAGCCAGTAGCGTAAAAGTTCTTTCCGGCAGAGCCCACAGTGAGAGTAATCTTCTCAACCTCTGGAGAAACCTTGGCGATTCGGGTAAAGGGCACATAGTAGAGACGGTCGTACACCTCATCAGAGAGGATAATGACCTCGTTCTTGACACAGAGGTCTCCAATCTTCTGGACCTCCTCCTGAGAAAAGACCTTGCCAACGGGGTTGTCTACTAGTTGTCAGCTTGAGACCACATTTCAAGTTTAAAGTACGCACGGGGAGTGTTGATGACAATCATCTTGGTGCGGGGAGTGAAGGCCCTCTCGAGCTCGTCAAAGTCAACAGTCCAGTCAGCAGCAGAAGAGTTGCTAGTGGCTCCTGACGCAGGAGGGTGCAGGGGCACATAAACAATCTTTCCACCAGCCATCTGGATGTTGCTAATGTATCTAGATGCCTATCAGTGAGCCGCTCAGGGACTGATAGGATAGCGGGGCACTCACTGATCAAAGAAAGGCTCAAAGACAATAACCTCATCACCAGGCTCGATGAAGCCCATAAAGGCGCAGAGCATACCCTCATTGGCGCCAGTGGTGACAGTAACTTCAGTCTCAGGGTTCAGCTGACGACCCCAGAAGGGTGAGTAGGCATCTGCAATGGCCTTTCTCAACCGAGGCCGTCCCTTGGCGGGAGCATACTGGTTGCACTCAACGCGGTCCAAGGCCTCCTTGGCAGCATCAAGAATGAACTTGGGAGGGTTATATCCAAAGAAACCCTGGCCCAAGTTCACAATAGGCTGGTTGGGAGAAGAGGCAGCGGCCTCATTGATGATGGACCTGTCAGCCAGCAGAGTCAGAGTCGTATCTCGTCAAAGCTGATGCGCCAAGACTCACCAGACATCCTGTCTCTGGCCCTCCACCCGCGCCGCAGGCTGAAGCTTCCGTGTCTGGCTCATGGTGACGCTGCTGGAGAAGGCTCTCGAGTGAAGAGGGGTGATGCTTCGAAGTGCGGTCCGGAGGAGCACAGACTGAGAGGAGGAGGGGCCCGTGGTTAATATGGAGCGCGACATTAACCACGACAAACGACCTATCCTGGGTATTAGTCAGATGACCTTTATTTTTCCGCAGGCAAGTCTTTCAGGGCATCTCACTTATTATCTTCCCGCGGAAAGATTCTCAGATCAAGTCTTCAATTGGGCCTCGAGCCGTCTCCTCTCCACAAGGTTTGGCGGTTGCGACATCGCCGTAACCGGGGACGAAGGTCTGATGACTAATGCAGTGGAGTCTGGGGGAGACAGTGCGAATCGCGTCATACCCTCCAATGATGAGGACTTGATTCTATTTCCGCGAGGATTGGTTCGACAACTCCACACTGGGGTAGGACGCTGTGAGGCTCGTCGAATCAGCTTGCTTTTGAGGTCTTGCAATTCAAGAAACGAGCCCCGGCCTGCGTCGGGATGCTTCCGATGGTACCCTCTTCCATCCCGCCTCCGACCCGATGCCGAGTTTCGTACGAGCCGGCCGAGGCCGGAGGTGGGTTGGACTTCAAGGTTGAACCTCGATGTTGTTATCGGCTGCATACATCCTACTTCATCACTTTCACCATGACAAGAGCTTCAACTGTTCAGTTTGATTCGGCGAACCACAGCTTTCAAGACTGTGTCGCAGTTTGTATTACGCTTTCATACAATTGCAAAGCCCATACCTACAACCTTGCTTCCGTTTGATTACATCCCCCAACTCGCTGTTGCTTTCACGCTCAACCCTTCATCACCAGAAAACGATGGGCTCAAAGCCCTCTGGAATCTTGAGTTCCATCCTCTTGGCCATCCCTGTTTCATATTCTTGTCGTTCGACCTTACTGAGCATGTCAGGGATGACCTCCACAAGCTCAGCCGCCGTCACTCGAGCCTTGGTATTCCAGTCCAGCATGCGGCTCGCAAGCCGGACAATGTCGTGATCCGGGTTCAGCTCCAGCAGGTTCTGGGCGTGTGTGTGACACTGTCGGGGATACATGCGCTCCTCCTTCTTGACGAATCTGGGAGACTGCGACATCATGGCGAGCAGAGAGACGCCCAGGGCCCAGATGTCGTCGCTTGTCCCGGCGTGTCGGTTGTGTCTGAAGACGTAAGGCGACCAGTACGACTTTGTCCCGTGTGGCTTGTCGCGGCTGTTGATATTAATGACTCGTTTGACATCTGCGCAGTCGGCCATGGCCACGTTGACGGGGTCCCACGATCGAACCAGGACATTTCGCGGTTTAAAGTCTCCGTGGTAGCGACCCTGTCCGTGTAGGTATCGAAGAGCCCGTGAGAGTTGAAGCACCACTTCCAGCGTCTTCTTCTGCGGCACGCCATATGTGTAGTCGTTGATGAGTGTTTGCAGGTTGCCATGTGGGCAGAGCTCCAGCACGAGGACATTTGCGGAGGGATAGTCTGCGTCCTCGTAATAGTCAATGTACTTGACGATGTGCTCCTTTATCGACCTGATAAGTATCAGCTGCACGGGTATGGGCTACCATTCACTTACGTGGTTCAGATTCCGGAGCACGGAAGCCTCCCTGCGGAGGTTATTCACTGCATTAGGAGAGGTCTTGCCAGCAAACACGCCTCCATCGCGTGGTCGAAGAACCTTGTAAACGCAGGCGAAGCCGCCTTGACCCAGAAGAGTCCCTCGAATGTAAGGGCCGCCAGGGAAGTCGCGATTCCGAACCCTGGACTGCTCAACGTCTTCGCTATCCCAAACCCCCAGCGACGACATGTTGAAAGAAAGCGCCAAGTGGGTGCGGCAGGCAGAAGGTTTCTTTGTTGGCGTAGAAAGAGCGTGTGTGTGATTGAAAAAGGTCGAGATTGAAGAGATGAGGATTTTTTGGTGTATGCGATGGACGGGTCAAGGCATAAGATAAAGCAGGAGGAGGAGTCCTACCTCGCCGGCCGCCTGCACTGCAGTGACGACGGGACGGGATAATTGCACTGCACGTGTTATCTTCGTGAGGGTGCCTGCAGCCGTTCGAAAAAATACTGCGCCTCACGTGAGAGGATTTGCAAACGTCGCTGATGGGAATATTGCAGTGGACAAAGTTGTCTATGCTTCTGTTTCTGTTTGATTCATTATTCCCGTTGGGGGGTGAGTGAGGCAAACACACATGCGGGTGGGAATAGCTTCTCACGGCCTGCTTTGCCAGTGACAAGGCCAGGCTATTTTCTGCGAATCACAAGGCTAGAAGAGCTGTGGGAGATTGACGGTGATGGACAGCTGGAAACAAGGCCGAAGTCAAGTGCAAAGAGGTGACAAACCACCGGCCAGACAAAGAAGCTTGAACAAAGGTCAACTCAAAACATACCGTTGGCAAATTTTATTCACTTTCACCTCTGACGGCTCTGTTCATTATTTTCATTGTTGTTTGTCTTTCACTATAGCACGGACAAGACATTTCATATCCTTTGTCAGGGGTCTTTCTCTTGCTCACTTCATACGGCCAGCTTAATGCACATCTCGATGTGACTTTTGATCCTTCTTGGATCGACTTTTATGCCATGATACTTCACAGCTCGCTTTAAGCCGACTTTGCTAAGTTGACTTTGATTCGAATCTTAAAATTGGGAATCTTGTCCTATACGGCCAAGGAGATCCTCTCCGCCCTCAACACTTTCTCTTCTTCCTCTCTCTTTCGCTTGCTAGACATGCCAAGCTAACAACACTTCTCTTTCTTTTCTATATACAAACTTCAACAATTTCATTCCTCATTTTCCTTGCCTTGGAGCCCTCTTCTCTTTCGACTTCAAGACGTCTATCACCTCGAACCAGATACCAGCATTTCCCGAATAACCTCTGACGGAGAAAACCAACATGAAGTCAACATCCGCGGAATGCTATACTCCCCAACCCGGTTCCAGGCTCCACTACGAGCTCGAATATGAAATGGCACGGCTATCCCAGACCGTCGATCCGACCACCGTTCACAAGGCCACTTTCCTTTCCAGCTACTCCGCCCGGAGGGACTACCTCGAGCGTGTATTCTCCGAGAACATGAAGAGCAGGACTCAAGACGTTATGGCAATTGTCAACTTTCCAAGGCGCGGCAAGTTCGTTTATATTCCCAACGCCATCAACATACATCTTGAGCTATGGCTCGCTCTTGAGTTGCCGGACCCCCTGGAGGAGTATCTTCCAGCAGAACTTGACAAGGTCTACCAGTTTGTGCGCTTGACGGAGCAGTACATGGAAGATTATCTCTCGAAGGCCTTGAGTCCAGACCTCGTCCACGCCTACCTGAAGCTACCTCACTGGTGCCATCTCTCCTACGACGAGCACCGAACCGTCGAGGTAAAGTCCCAAGATCGCGTCCACCTCAATTCTCTCTCGAGTATAGAACGCGGCCGGCTATTCCAGGCTTTTTTTCACTACCAACTCAACTGCCTGGCGAAGCCGGTAAGACCTAGATACTGGTCCCAGACTCGTTTTCCTGAGGAGCAGAGCTGGTGGTTGATACCTCAGTGGGGGACGAGCTACTGTCCTAGTATCAGGGACATTGACGCCACCCAATGCGTCCATGAGTACTTTCGTACTTTGATCGGGGCTCTCGCCGCTAGGTTCGCGGACGACGGCTTCAAGGCGCTGGCCGCTCGATTCGATGGGCGTCATGAAGCTTGGTCGACGCTCGAGGGCCTCGTCTTTCCCGACAATGTCCAGTTCAACCCGGAGCTACATATGACAAGTCCAGACTCGAGCGCCATCTGCATCTTTATCAACTGTCTTGCCGCCTCTGGAATCACCCTAGCCGACGAGCTCCTTAGGCTGGACATTGAAGAGTGCAAAGCCTTTTTCGGCCATCTCTACGACGAGATGACGATACAGACTCCCATGATGGCTTCTAGAAGTAGTTCCCATCCGACCATCGACCGATACTACAACCCAGTCATTCCAGACGATGGTTTATGGGCAGAACTCAGATTCCGCTTCCACTTTGCTCAAGGACCCGAGGATCTCAAGCAGGCGTATATCCGCATGTACCGACAACGAGCATGGGCCTTCTTCGACGACGAGAGGTTGTTCAAAGATGGTGTCAATCTTTGCGATTTCCAAGACTTCCAGGCACGCGCATCAAAAATGGACACCAAGGAGTATACCACTCGCCACTCAAAACGGCAGCATCTCTCCGCCATGAAGATGGGCCAGTCACCCAGTCCTCACCGTGAGGATCTCAAGCGTGGCGTCGAATACTACCCGACACTCGAAAGGGTGCTATTCTGGAACGAGGTCGACAACGTCCGATATGACCCTGTACCAGTGGTCAAGGATGAGCCCTTTCAAGTGAACAAAGAAGAGGTCATCTCGGAGTCTGACGACGGCGAAATCGAGCAAGCGGCCGACGGAGGAAACGTTAAAGGAGAATGTCTGAGCAACGGTTTTCTTGATGAGGACTTGGTGCAGACAGTTCGGCCATGTCGTGTTGTCCAATTCGCATGAGGGAACCAATTCGATTTAGCATTTGAGTGCTGCCACTGTCTGAAGAGCGAGTTTGAGCGTTTATGATACCCAGCGAAATACTCCATGGCGGATTATTTCACTATTCGTGTTTTATATATACAGCGTCAGATATCCCAGGAGCTCGGTGAAGGAGGGTTTACCATGGTCTTAATCCATAGTCATGCTCATGGCATGGGAAAGTCACCAAAAATACTCAGATGCAAGTTTCAAGCCTCATCACGTCTTCACATCATTACAGTCCACAGCTTGCTTTTCGACTTTATTGCCATTTCATGGAACACTATAGCTATACAGTACGCCAAACAATAATTCTACACAGAAGCCGCCCTTTCATGCCCGTGTGCCAGGCTTCCCAAAGCCTGATCATGCGCTTCGTTGCATTTCGTTTCCGTCCGTAATTTTCACGCATCTTCCTTTCGAGTATGCGTGACCTGAAAAAAATTTCCCTGATGCCCTTGAACGCCACGTCTCCTAAAGTCAAAATGATGCAAGTCGGGGGTATTGTACAGGTCCTGAGGAGGAACCTTGACCGAAAAAACCTGTTGTATTCCACCTAATTCATGGTACCGCGCTGCGAGACCTTGCGGAGGTTGCTCATGAGACGTTCGACAAACTCCATAGATTCACATCCTGGAACGTCTGGAAACCCTTGAGGCTCGTAGGTACCAGTCTTGGAGAGTACGTTCGATTCCTTCGGGACTGGCTCCGGCAAAGTACGTTCAGCAGGCCGCACTGGATGTGCGGGCACTTGCTTGTGTGTTGGTGCAGATGTTGGGCTTGTCGAATTTGAAATGTGAACTGATCCCACAGGTTGGCGCGTAGAGGCCCCAGCGGTGGTCCTTGTTGGTCCACGAGAGGATTGATCCAAAATTGCTTGCTGATGTACACCGGGCTGCTGTTGAGATGCCATCGGGGGAATTCCAGGCAGCTGGGGAATCGGAACTGGGGTTTGCTTGTTCATGACCGAACCCTTTGGTGACTTCTGGGTTGCTCCAGTAGCGGGAGCACTCTGAGTCGAATTCATGGCCGCCAGGAAGTTCGCCGGCAGCGGCACTGGCGACTCCTTGGGAGGTATCTGGATTGGCGGCTCAGCCGACCCGTGACTACTCTCGATAGTTCCAGGTACTTACCTTATACGGCTTGGCTGGAGGTGCCATCTTTGGTTTGCTACTCTGGTTAGGCGAGTGGGCAGCCTGTGCAGGCTGAACGGCGGACTGAGGATGAACCGATTGCGGGTGCTGGGCGGCTTGTGGAGGCCGGACTGCTTGTGAAGGTCGGACTGCTTGTGGAGGCTGGATCGCTTGTGGAGGCTGGACTGCTGGCGCAGGCTGAACCACTTGAGGACGCGCCTGCGCACCCGGCAGATACTGGGCCTTGATAGCAGGACGAGGTAGGATCCCCAGGATCGGAGGGGCAGCGGCTACAGGCTTGGACATTGGTGGCTTTGAAAAGGGGTTCTGACCGCTAGCAGCGCTGGGAGATGCTTGCGGTGGAACCGGGTTTCTAACTGGAGCTGCCGGCTGCTGACCATAGGGAGGGTTGTGATGAAGGAAGGTGTCCTTGTTGGCCATGATGTGAGCTCTCAGGTTGCCTTCGTATCCGTTGGTGAAGCCTCCCCATGCTGCGTAGGGTGTCTTGTACTTGGTAGAGTCCCTTCGCGAACGTTAGCTAGGGCCGTCCATACAAACCGTGAGACATACCTGTTGTGGTTGACCTGGAAGAACGGGTACTTGTGGTAGATTGACGTATGAACCTGCCACGATGGCTTGGGTTGAGGACGCGGGTATCCAGAATTAGCTTGCTGCTGTGTCACGGGTGCAGGTGCAGGCGCTCGAGCTGGGGGTGCCGGTCTGGGAGCAGCAGAATGCTGCCACTGGTGGTGCTGAGGCTGCACTGGGGGGCGAGATGGGCCAGATGAGTGTCCACCATTTGCGAAACTCTGAGGAGTCTTGACATCAAACCTCTGAGCAGAATATGGAGCTGGAGCCTGGCGCCCTTGTGGCTGTGTGTACGAGTAGTGATGATACACGGTAGAAGGTTGCTGGGGAGGAACGGGCGCTGGAGCAGTTGGGGTGAATCGTTGGGTGGTGAAGGTACCTGCAGCGGCAGCAAAGTTGGCCTCGACAGGCTTTCGCGGCTTGTAGACGTATGGCTTCTCTGGCCGGGCGGAAACTGGAGGAGCAGCAGGTCTGACAGCAGGGTATGGGCCGCCGAATGAAGTTGCTGGTGCGTACGTGTATCGCGGCACATTGGCCGGGACCACCTTCGGGGGCTTGACCGGCTTAGGGTCCTTGGGAAGCGTATCCAAGTAGTTGCCCTTCGGATTGTGACGGGGTTTGGCAGGATCCTCAGTGTACTGGGCTTTGGCTTCGGTCGACGTCTTGCCCAGATAGTGCCAGAGTTGATCAGGCTTGGAGAAGTCGATCTTGACCTGGAACTTGTTGCTGACCGGATGCACCTGGAAATCGGCCCAAGTGTAGCCCTCGACGAACGGATCATCCTTCTGGGGCTTGTTGTCGCTGAGACGCTTGGTCTTCAGCTTCTCCTTGTCCTTCTGCGAGGTAGGCATCGGGATGGCCTTTGCTGATGCCTTTGGTAAACGGTAATCAGCAGGGTCGGGCAGCAATAGCCACTTCCATTCAACTTCGAGGCGATCGCTATGAACAGTCAGCCTTTTTCTTTGTTTTGTGTTGTTTTGACGAATTGGTGTTAAACAAAATAGGCGATAAAAGCAGTGGTGACGTACCCGTTTGGTAGAATATCAAGAAGCAGCGTTTGCTCATCGAGGCGGGTTTCCACAACAACACCAGCGAAAATTTCCCCTTTGAAATATTGCAGCTGGCAAGTGTCTCCTTTTCGAAGTTTAGCTGCTGCTGCCTGGATACGTGAATCGACTTCCAGTGCATCTCCATCCAACTTCTTGTCTCGCTTTGTGCGATGGAATCGACAGCTGAATCCAAATGCTTGCTCCTTGTACTCGGTGCCGTCTTCCCCAAAAACAGGAACATCTTGCTCTTCGATAAAGACACCTGCCGCAGCTGCGCATGTCGGATGATAGGCTCTGGCGCACTTCTTTTGCGAGCATTGGAAGCATGCGCCGCGCCTGGATCGACAGTAGAGGCACTTGAGATCAAGGCGATCCTTGTGAATGCCCGCCACATTGGCAACCATCTCCTGCCCGTCGACGGTATCGATGTACGTCTCAGGGAGATAGAGGGCACACGTCCGATGAGCCTTCCGGCCATCATCAGTGGGCAACAGCTCGGCTGTCGGGACTTCGTTGGGACAGAGGCAACAAGGAGGCTCAGCTTTCGTCCTGAGACGAAGCCTGATCTTCTTGACTTTGCCTCCCTTCTCGCCAGGTCCACGCTTTCGCTTCCGGCCAGTCTCCTTGAACTTGACACCAGAACCTGATGGTGGGGTCGGCAGGCCAGACCTCTCGTCGTCATCCTCTTCGTCCTCTTCATCTTCTGTTTCCTCATATTCTGTCTCTTCTCCACGCAGTTTTCGCTCGATCTCGTAGACATTAACCCAGACGCTGTCCTGCGCCTGGGCGCACTCGCACTTCTTGGCAATCTTGCCGATATCAAGCCACGAATCCAACGCGAAGTTGACGGCCTCGGCGCAGTTGTAACCCAAGTTGTATCCAGAATGGTATCCGTACGGGTATGTGACCACGAACTCGCCCGGATATGAAACGCATTTGTTGACTGTGATGTTGTAATGCGACTTTAGATGTTGTGGCGAGATAAGGAAGCCCTTGTGTCTCAGGAACTGATCGCAGGCCTTGGCGTCTGCGGGCCAGATATTCTTCATCGCAGCCTCGAAACGACGGGCGTCCGCTTGGGAAATGCTGTACCACTGTTTGGGAGCACCAAAGTGGAGGTAGTTGATGCTGTACAGATCAACATCCTCCAGATGCCAAGCAAAGGTCGCCTTCCACATGCCCAGGTAGAGGTACGCCGTGTTGACTCCTGGAACCTTGGTTCCGAGAACGTCCAAGAGGTTAGGCAACTTGTTGAGGTTCCACATCTCGGTCGATTCGTCAAAAAGGGTGCCCATCAGATCAGCGCCGTAGAGAGGTGGAGCGTAGGTAAGCGTCTTCCAGTATACTCTCTCCAGCTCCTCACAGCGCTCAGGGGTGTATTCTGAAATATCCATCTTGTAGTCCCAGTCCTTGAATGCAGCTTCGTCAATCATGGCGGATCCCTCTCGGCGACTGTACTTGCGCCGCGCCGAAACTGTTTGGGTCTTGGCCTTTGCTTGTCGGGAACCCATGCGACCAACTGTAGGCTCATAGTCTTCATCATCCTCGACGCCCGGGTCCTTCTCGATGGATTGGATTGGTGGTTCTTGAGTTTCTGCAGGATCCTGCTTAGGAGAAACGGGGGTCATGGGGCGGTCATCGTCGCCCTCTGGTTCCTCCTTCACACGTCTGCCTCTAGCTCCGCGCTTGGCTGGTCGTCCTCGCCCTCGCTTCTTGGGAGCCGCAGAATCCGCAGTGTTGGATGCCGCTGCCGCTGCCGCTGCTCGGGTTCGTGGCTTTGGCTTTTCGGCGTTGGCACGTCGTTCGCCACGTCTGGCTGGAGGCTGGTGTTCACTCTGATCGCAAAGTTGGCGCCATTGAGGAAGGTTGTACGACCGGCCGTGAACAATATTAACCTGACGATATGTTCCGTTGGAGCCCATGATATCCTGCTTAATCGGCTCTCGCACTTTGACTTGTTTTACCAATTCGTCGAGCTTCGGGAGCGAGTCCTTCCATTCTTCCGGAGGGATGATCTTGATAATGCCAGACTTCATACCATAGCTGTCGACAGCTTCCATCTTGAGGGGGTTAGTACAGAACGACAAAGGCTTTGTTCAGACCTACGAAGCGCTTGAAATCTTTGAATTGGTGCATGGTCGGCTTAAAGACAGGAACAGTACCAGACCAGTGGTCCGGAAGCACCTCCCCAATATCGTCGCAGGCATCATTATGGGTGTCGCCGTTGTCGCTGGCGGGCGCAGGCTGCGGCGCATCGCTCAGAATGGGTTCGTCCTCAAGGTCGCTCAATTCCGAGTCAGATGCGTCCGACTTGGCCGTGTTGTTGCTATCGGGCGGCGAATGAAGGAAGCTCTGGTCAGACTTGGCGGGCTTTGTATCGTGAGCCTTGGTCTCGGTCGGCGCAGCGACAGCGTCTTGGGAGGGATGCGCGGCGACGGCAATGCTGGCGTCGGTCGACTTGGACGTCGACTCCGACATGGTGGGCGATCACGTCGCAATCGGCGACGGTGCCATTGAGGAAGGAATTGTGGGATCCGTGTCGCTTATCGCTACGGCGTGCGGCGCAATACTAAGGGTTTGAGCGCTCGAAAAAGGGCGGAGATATCGTGTTTGTCGAGCGAGTTAGAGTTGAAGTGTTTGTTGGAAGCGAGAGATGAAAGAGGGCGTGTGAGTTTGAACACTGGGTTTGGTGTAGTCGGCCAAGTACAGTTGAGTGAAGTTGGTGGTCAGAAGGGCAGGTGATGCAGAGGAAACGTTAGTGTGCAGGTACCTATCACGCTTATTCTCGGTTGATGGGTACTTGCAGACTCGCAGCGCTAATTCGCCCCAGTCTGCCACCACCGGAAGAAACAGGGCACAGAAGTACCCAGAGGGAGCCGCTAGAGCCAATCTACCGCATCAGCAATCTGCTGTAGGTGGACAGGGCAGGGGCATAGCGTCGCTCCTGCATCATTCGATTTCGGAGGTTTCCATCAGGGAGAAGCTCCTTTTTCGCATCCATGGGAACAAGACAATATTCACAAACACGGGATGAAATTTCGAGACATTCATCAATTAATTGTTCAATTCTTTGATTAAACACTACGTCTTCTGACCCACCCAACCCCAGGCCAAGATCATGACACATGCGACATCCAATCTCGAAAGATCTTCATCTGACGCACCTTGATGAGATTGATAAGATTTCCCCAACATCAAACCCAACCCAACACCAAAAAGCCGGGGGCAATCGTGCACTACCGACCATCCCGGCCTTGTCCTGTCCCACATTGACCCCATGATGGCCTCATCTTCATGGTCCTTGCTCCAGGTTTACTCTGTTCAGGTTGATGCCATGCCCACCATCACACACTACATCTGAGTTCTCAGCATCCAAACTCGCAAGTACATATGTGCTGCGCGGCTTCATAATGAAAAAAAGAGATGGCCGAGTTTGATCGATACTCAAGATCTATAGAACTATAGGTACTATATACGACACTCGAAACAACGAGGCTACCTATTTTACTGGCGTCTCGGGCGCTCGCTTCTCTGCTTCGTCTTGTAATAAAATCTGAGACTTATCTCGTTTTTAGATATCCTACATTCCGCGCAGGTCGCCACTCCATCCAGAGCCTCGTTCCTCTTACATATTCCACATTTTCCCTGGCCCCTAGCCCTATCACGGCTCGCGTTGGTGATAGTTCTGTTGCGAACTAGGCATATCTCGCAACGCGACTTCCCATGTTGCGTATCTCTTGTTCTGCATTTGGTACATTTGTTTTCCTTCTTCGCCTTATAGTATGTGGCTCTCCCCCTGGCCATACAACGCTCGCAGCGTGAGACTTCCTCGCTTGATTTTGGTCTCCCACAGTGGTAGCACGTTCCCTCTTGCTTACGGCGATCGCGCCTTTGTTTGTCCCGCATCACTTTACCTTTCCTTTTACAGTCAAAGCAGCGGTAGCTTCTGTCTTGGACAGGCACGGAACAATCCTTGCACCTTCTTTTCCCTTGCCCGGGGCTTTCATCCTCACTCGCTACTCCTTCTACCAGGTCTTCATCGTTTACCTCTTCTCCCAGCGGACCTTCGCCATCATTTGCTGGTGCTTCTGCCATATCTTCATCGTTGGATGCTTCTTCATCCATCTGATATTCACCATCGTCTGCCAGTGCCTCTACCGTGTCTTCATCGACTGCTGATGCTTCCGCCATGTGGATATCTTGATCATCGATTGCTGTCCATTTTATCTGGCCTTTAGCATGTCTGGAGACTTCCTCTACCGAGCCTTCAGACTCGATTCCTGATTCTTCCGTCAGGCTTTTAGTAGCAGTTGGTGCCTGTTGTGCCAGACTTCCTACAGCGTCCAAGGCCAGTAGTAGCAGGCTCTCAGCGGCACTCGACACGTTAGGCGACGGGCTCTCAGCAGCGCCCAATACCAATGGTCTAAGTGTTAGCTCTAGAGGGTGGGGGTTGTCCGGTCTCGGGGGGCTTTTAGTCGGGGCTCCAGAATGAGATGTGCCCCAGGGGTTGTTGCGACTCGACCAGTCCGGCTCACCTGACGGCTGCATCCAAGCAGGGAGTTCTCGGCTCATATTGTTTGAGCCTTCTTGGTTGCTCGATGAGAAAGGCATGACCTGCGAGTTCGATGCGCAAGTGCGTATACCCTGGCAAGGTCAGTTGCGGAATGTTGAAAATGATGCTGCGCAGTGTAAATATGTCCGTGTAAGCATGTCAAAGAAGATGGCTGGTAGAGCACTCGGTGGTGCTACTTATACGAGAAGCCTGTCTTCTTACTTAAATAGGTCTCTGTCGATTCTGCATTGATTTTGAACATGGCACAGAATCACCAATGCCAACGATTGTTCATAGTGAGAACAGGGGGGTGTATGGGCAACCCTATGTCGACGCAAGGCGAACGTCTATGGGACACAGCTTGAACACCAATGTATTGGGAAACAGTTATACCTATTATGGCCGGCCTGGTGTCCACATGTGTTGCCATCACTTGCAGTAAATGTCAGTATTGTAAGGGCCTGTCGTCTCCGACTGTCATCTTGTTTGGCTCAGGGTTAAAGATATTTCCCTCTGTTCTTATAATCAGCATGACGCAAACAAACTGACACAATACATTGTACGACCCCAAAATCACATCAAGTTCCATGCCTAGGTCCATGTCTTGGACTTGGTAGGATGTAAGTAGCCAGTCCAGAGGTAGGTGAATAAGCTTAATTGCCCCGGGACCTCACAATACAACGGGAGTATTCGAAGAGGACAGGAGATCTGTTTTGTGCGGATAATGTGCGCATACCCCTTATCTCCATTCCCCTTATCTCCATTCCTACGAAACAAAACGAACAAGACAACAGCCCGAATCAAGGTGGTTCAAGTGTAGGATCCCATTGCAGAATTTGAAGTGGGGCAGCCCATCTCAAGCTCACCCTCACCAGCACAACAAAAACGATGTTCGCATCGAAGCGATGTCAAAAAGGTTCCAGAGGGAGTCGAACCCTCGCTGGCGGAATCAGAATCCGCAGTCATAACCGTTAGACCATGGAACCGTTGGTCACAAGCGGTGGTCCGCTTGCCATGGGCGATCGTGGTGAGTGGTGGCCAGCGTTCGATATTGCGGGATATATGCCAACTAGGGCGTTTGTACCCCCACCGTTCGTCATGGGACATTTGCTAACTGGTAGTGGAATGTGATATCAATCGAAGGACCCTCAGGTTAACGGTTTGGGGCCGGGAGTATCCGTCTTGGTTGAGATCAGGCCAAGGTCCTAACAGTTCAGTGGATAGCCAAATAAAGAGTGCCTTCACAGCCATATTCATGCCTCGATAGGCTATTTAGGGGAATGATTGCTTCAAGTTAGTGCCTACCGTCTTTGTTAACTATTCTCACAGGTTAGAAAAGGAATGGTTGTTCAGGAACAGGGCATGGTCTTTGTTCTGATCCTGGGTGCTTACACTGCGACAGGGGTCGATTGCGCCTTGATTTGAGGATGTAAATGCCTGCCTTGCACATTCTACCTAACTCAATTCAAATGGCTGGATCTCGTGACCGTTAACCACTAGCAACTGTTGGGTGCCAAGCCATGGGCGTATCCGCGTTCGCATTTCACATACCCAGCCCATCTCCAATTGCAACTCTCACCGTGTTGAAGATGGCATGTCACTGACATGAATATCCCTACCACCAAACCTCTGCCAACGACGTCATGGAATGAAGTATATGTTTCTGCATAAAAAACTAGTGCCCGTAACCTGGAGGGAGGTAAACCTTGAGTATCTGCGAGAAAGCATCTTGGCACAACCAGCAATTGATCCATGGTGTTACTGTCTATCTAAAGCCCCGCATCTGTCAACCTCGCCCAGGCCGAATGATAACCGACCCGACGTCTGCAGTTGCGACGCAACATTGCAGCGGAACTTGAGAGTAATCCTCCGTGAGGTTGGATCTGCAGGATAAGCAAGCAAGCAAGCAAGCAACAGAGCTCCTCATACTGACTCACGAGTCACCCACGACAGAACACCCTTCCTTTAACCCAAGCTGCTTTTGGCTTCAGCGGAAAGCCTCGAACCCTCTCGGGGTGAAAGCTCCCACCCCAAAACTCACCGCCATCAAACCACACAAGAAAGCTCCCAGATCTGTGAAGGGCTGAAGGCTTTCAACAAGCCCATGCTACCTTAGCTTCCATCCATCCTTGTTCAGCTTTCCAGCCACCCTTCCCCCGCTCGTGCAGCACATCGTGTGCAACCATCTCGAGTCGACTCCCCATGATTGGGTGGCCTCGAATGCTGGCTTCGCCCTTCCCGGCGAAAGAAGGTGGCAGCCCATACTCCATCATGCCATTCGCGCTATCGACTCCCGTGTGCAAAAGCCACCCCGCTCACGAGCACATCATTGCCCAGCCTTGTTGGACAAGTCCCAACGCCATGTCTCGATGAGAAGATGCGCCGTAGCCGGTAGGCTCTGCAATCATGTACAGAGACCTGCGCTCTGTTAGAGCCTGATCTTGGCGGAAATGCCGTTAATGGATGACGATCGCCCGTAGCTTGCAGCTTTGTATAACCCGGCCATGAATCCCTCTCGCATCCTTTCCCTCTGAGCTTATCTCTCTTTTCCCTTGCATCTCACCCCTCACCTCGACGGTGTCAGATGAGGCCGTAAGCCCCCAATCGTCTTCACAATGGTTCACCTCAAGCGCTTCTTTGCGGTCTCGCCGTTCATCAACAGCGTAGCCGCCCAGAGCAGCAGCGACAAGGTCTGGGCGGCCGTCGCATTCGTCAACCATGGCGAGAGGACGCCCATCATCAGCGACATGCGCACCATCCTGACTCCCGAGGGAGCCCAGCAGATGTGGCGGCAGGGGACAGCCTTTCGAGCTCGTTATCTCAGAAACAGCGTCAACGACTCCGACTTTGACGGTATTCAGACTGCATACATCCAGAAGCTCAACATTGATGTGATTGACAATGACGATGTCGACATTCTTTCTCAGACGGATGAATGGGTGTCTGCTGGGGCCATGGCTTTTATGCAGGGCTTTTATCCTCCGTCGCCCAATGCTTAC
Source organism: Fusarium solani (assembly GCF_023522795.1). NCBI lineage: Eukaryota > Fungi > Ascomycota > Sordariomycetes > Hypocreales > Nectriaceae > Fusarium > Fusarium solani. The sequence continues at coordinate 844,502 of NW_027072157.1, forward strand.
GATGCGACCGCTGGAGGTGAAGATTTGGGTCTCAACTTGGACCTGGGTGATAACAACACTGAATATCCGCTCAATGGATATCAATACCCCAATATCAGGACTGCCAGCTACATGGACCCTAGTTCTACTGCGTACGCTCCCAACCACATCAAACAGGCCCCTGCTAACACATTCCAGACTCGACGGGACAGCCCGATGCTCTGCCTGGAATACAGAGATCACCACCAACTTGACCTCAGACGAGCAGCTCAACAATCTCTACCAGTCAACCCTTCCCTTCTACCAGAACCTCTTTTCAACTGAGCCTTTCGTTGGGACAATCGACATTGGCTACGCTCACTTCTGGAACGCCTTTGAACTCTGGGAGTATGCCGACTACATGTATCGCCACAATGAGACTGTCCACAGGGGCATGAGCAACGCAAACGTGACGCTCGGCTTCCTCAACTCATACGCCACGACCCTGTTGCGCGCTCAAAACAGCTACAAGGAGCGCCAGGGCGACAACGACCCCCTGGGCATCCTTTACTCCATCGCCGGCCGCACGCTGGCCAACAGGGTGACGCAGCTGTTCCAGAACAACATCAATTGGAAGGGCGAGTACAACAAGCTCAGCCTCATGTTTGGATCCCTCGAGCCCATCATGAGCTTCGTCTCCCTCGCGGGGCTCGTCACAGGTGATGAGATCTTTAAGGAGCCCTTTTCGTCACTCCCCGAGCCAGGTGCCGCCTTGGTGTTTGAGCTCTTTGGCGAGGACCCCGACTTTCCTAACCGACAGCCGTCTGCCGATACTTTGCGTGTGAGATTGTCTTATCGCGCCTCCGCGGATGCGGATGAGGACTTTGCGAACCAGGGGCTCTTCAGTCCAAGCCCTGACGGGGTGTTGTATACCGAGTTCTTGGAAACCATGCAGAATCTTGGCAGGACAGCCAACGACTGGTGTGATATCTGCAGTCCCACGCCTGCCCCCTGGTGTCTCTTGAATGCAGTGGAAAACCTGGACTTGAGCAGCTCTACAATTGGTCCGGCAATTGGCGGAATCATTGGTGCAATCATCATGCTCGTTGTTGTCGCCATTGTATTTGCAGGTCTTTACTTCTTGGGAGGAGTTCGTCTCAGCCGCAACACTCCCCCTCCTGCAGAAGAGCCGCAGACTGAGGCTGCTGTTGGTGGTTTCAAGGGATCTGAGAGGAAGGAGGGTGATCCTGATGTTGTGGTGACAAAGACGGGAGTTCACCATGAGCGTGTGGGTAGCTGGGAGCTCCGAGGCGGAAACCTATCTCCCCAGACATCTGGCATCGTCAACAAGGACTTGGGACCGGATCCTCGACGTTCGCTTAGTGATGATGAAGACGGTATCAGCGTCATGGGAGCGACGCCAGTGAAGGAGCATGAGGCCGTCTAAGTGAAAGTGCCACATGAGGCATGATATGGATGAGGAATGAACATGGATGAGGAACAGGGAGGAATGGAGAATGGTCATATGGACTGGTTATACCCTTTGCTTCTTTACAGTCTTTCCGAACTATGAATATTTGTATCGGAAGTTGAACCGGCGTTGGATTGGCATCTTGTTAGATACGCTCGTTTGGATGGATGGAATATGGACGTATATACCCAACTGACACAATGACACAATGACACAATGACACACGGCATGAATCTATATCACTTTGAAATCTATTCTGAAGGGAGAGACCCGAAACGTCCAAGAAGGGAGTTTCTTTTATATAACTATGATTATACATGTATCCAATATCCGAACTGCTAACTATGTAGCTATCCCACGGGGTATATCCATCCTGACGCTGCCATCCTTCATCATCTCCAAACCCTCATAAAATAACAAACTCCTCCTGAGGCGTATCGCCCTCCAAAGCTTCACCGTTCATCAGCCCATGTACATAACACTCACCCACAAGCATCCACGTTTTCCCATCCGCCCTCCTCCTTAGCAAAAACGGTGCTTTTCCCCCATACAGCACAACCACCACGTCCCCGTTCTGCATGATATCCGGCCCCAGGACAAATAATCCCCCCGCCGTTACCGCAAACTTGCGATACCGCGTTACCAGCGTCGCCTGGTGGCTCCATTTGAATCCATTCCCAGAGAGCGCTAGCCGCTCGATCTCCTGGTCCACGCCGTCTGTGTCCCCCAGTGCGCGGACTAGGTACGCCGCCCCGTTGGCGAGCCACTCCTCCTTGGGAATCTCCTCGTAGGGACGGGAGCGGTCCGCGCCGACGCAGGCGTTTGTCAGCGTCTGTATAAGGGCGAAGAAGGCCGGTTCACCGGTGAAGTACTTCTTCTGCAGACTAAAGCGCTTGCTTCCACGACCGCAGATGCTGCCCCAAAGAGCTTCAATAGGTAGTTGAGGTACCGGCTCACGACGGAACTGGAAGGCGTTGGCCCAGAAAGTCCATGTCGGTCGGCGAATTCGATCTACGCGTATGCCACGGATGTGCAAGGCTTTCCTCTCATCATCGATATGCAGTCTCGGCGTTAGGTCCCCTGAAGCTCTGTGAGGTGTGCCGGGGGTTCCGATGAGGTGAAGCGGAACGATGCGCCAGTCCGGAACCCACGTTGGCAGATCCCCCCTTGTCATGGGCCTTCTCCTGTATGTGGACGGCACATCATGGCAGGCGGATAGCAGGAGGAGTGATTCGCAACCTGAGAGTTCTCTGGTGGCAACGTCGTAGTAGACATCTTCGATCGACTTGCTATAATCTGGTTCCAGTTCCGAGAGGGCCTTGCTGCCAGTGTGAAGAGAGAAGTGGCCAAGAAAGGCATACACATGGTCCCGGGGATCTTTGGCGAGGAGATGTCTCGCACGATGTAGCTCATATATAAAAGAGGCACGGTCTTGGTTGATGTCGTTGTCCTCATCCGGCTCAACAAATCTCTGGTACAGATATCGAATGTTGGGGGTGAGAATGTAAAACCTCGATCTCAGATGATGGTAGCTCTCACCCAAGACGCCCGTGACAAGAGACAGGATCTCCCAGTCAATCTCAACGTCTCCCCAGTAGAGCGTGGCCGGCGCTGTAGTGCCAATCTCTTGGACAATCCATATCCGGTTGAACTGGACTCATCAGTGGCGTCCCCAATCTCTCAAGCTTCTGGTACTCACCCACTGTAGCCTCGTCATCTGAGCCAGCGGCACCCAGGGACTCTTGTCCTGCTTCAGCAGCTCCTCCGAGTGCGCAAGGCGAAACTCGTCATGCATCTCATCATTCGTAAACACGCCGTGTAGATAGTGAACCATGGTGACGGCCGCCTGGGCAGCGCGGTTGTCGTCCGGCCCCAGCCACACCAAGACATGCTGGGCTCCCTTGTATATGGCATTCATGAGACTAACCTGCTGACTCCGCTCCGCGATGTCGTCCTGGTTGATGCAAATCTGGTCTGCCCAGAGACGACGACGGGACGAGGCATGTCTCATGCGGCGCAGCGCGCCCTCAATGCTCCGCGTCAAAGGTAGCACCCTCCCATCAATGAGGATCTCTGAGCACCGGCCCTCAGTACCCCAAACATACGAGATGGCCTCATACTCCGGGCCAAAATCCAAATTCTCAGACGTAAGAGACCCGACCAGCGGCTCATCACCCACGCCGGGCTCGAGCGTCAAGATACGGATCGAGTAGCTATCCCGGAAGTGCTCGTACCGGTACGGCTCGGCGGTCGGCGCATCCCCCGGCACGAGGACATGATCCATGGATAACGGTGACACCGAGACGGAAGAGTAGCGAGCCTTGTGAGATGCTTGGCAGAGCCGAGACGGCTGTTTCTGATGGTGCAAAGACCGGCCGTGGCGACTTTGAAAGGGCCGATTCACTCCTCGGGCCCATTGACGCCGTCCTTGTCGATCGCTCGAGTCAGTGTGAGCTGCTCTGGCTGTGCACGTCTTGACACGAACGCTTCTCAGAGTTGCGATTCGACATAGCGAGAGTGCTCTATCCCTCAAGACCATGACAGCAGCACAGTCAGCCTGCTCGTGTGTGGAACGACAGAAAATGTTGCGACACCAACAGAATTGCCGCTGCAAGACATCCCTCCATTCTCCGCAGGCGGGACTTTGCCCCCAGTCAGCACTACCAAGATTAGCCCCCTGGATAATACATAGTGTGCACGGCAATTCATGTCGTCACGTCCGGGAAAACAAAGATAGACTTCAAGTCTTGATTCTGATATCGAGCGGCGGTAGGCCTATCTATCTAACTGTACACAACTAAATCCTCGGTTCATCACTCATCATCCCGCCAGTATCAATCAAATTATGTAGGGGGCACCGCCTATGGGTGATCCGTCCATCTGCCAAAACGCCGTGGTGTCCGTTCCCAATCCGCTATGGTTTCCGTATGTGACAAAGGAAAATGAAATCGCTAGTTTTGTATGTCCTGTTCTGTTCCTGCCCTTCCAATCCTATTCCAACTACATTTACATGTCAAGGGTGAGAAGCTCTAACCTTGACACAACGGCCTCGGTGCTGGCGCAGATGCGTTCCACCCGAAGCATAGCCAGAGCAGCTGTGGTCTCTTCCTCGCTGGCATCAACAAGCTCCAGTCGCGAGAGAACCTTCTCCGATTCGATGCCACCAAAGATGTCGACGTTGGACAGACCCTCGGCGTCGAGCTCCTTGGGCTGCTCAGTGGTAGTGGCAGGCTCGTTGTGGAACAGGGCGAAATCAGGATCAGACTCAAACTCAGCGTCGACAGGGACAGCGTCGATAGGCTCAGACACCTGAGGCTTCTCGACAGGTCGCTCGATGATGGGCATGTCGACCTTCTCATCCTCGGAATCAAAGGCAGGCTCAACAAAGTTGGAGGTCTTTCCGGACAGGACAGCGGCATCGAGAGTGGGCACCTCAGGGGTGTCGACGACAAAGACCTGAGGCTGGAAGTTGTAGGTGTTGTCCAGAGTGAGCATGGAGAAGTCCATGTTCTGCTCAGGGATCATGGCCATGCCAATCTGCTGCTGCTGAGACTGCTGGGCGTTGTAAGGGTTGATGTCCTTGGGCATCTGACGCTGCTCCTGCTGAGGCTCGACCTTGAGCTGAGGGGTCGGGGCAGTAGAGGCGGCAGGGTTGTTGCTGAGCGTGTCCAGGAAGTTGGAGAAGGAAGACGACGACAGAAGCATGCGGGTCAGGTCGGTGAGACGCTTGTTCTCCTCAACAAGGGCCCGGTTCTGGGATCGGAGATCACCATTCTCGTTGACCTTGTTGGCGATTTCACTCTCGAGCTGAGAGATGTATTCTAGTGACAGTTAGTGCATGTACCAAGTTGAGGGGATAATATTGGCTTACCCTTTCTGCGGGAACGGAAAGCACGAGCGGAAACCTTGTTGCGAAGTTGACGGCGCTCCTTGCTGCTGAGCTTCTTGCCCTCCTCACTGGCCAGGAGTCGCTCATCCTCATCCATCTCATCCTCGTCCTTCTTGGCGCGAGGGAGGTTGGTCATGGGACTCTGGCCCTGACCATCAGGCATAGAGGGTTTGGCCCGCATCGAGTTGAGAAGCTGTGTGATCTTCTGCTCAACGATGGGGTCGGTAGGCTGAGGAGCCTTTCCACGGGACTTGGCCTGGGGGCTCTGTCGCTGAGCCTGCTGCTGCTGCTGGATCAGCCGCTGCTGGTGACGCTGTTCAGCTTGGGCCTTGGCGAGGGCAGCCTGAGAGTGGGCGCCGGGCCAGAGACGGCCGACATTGTTGGTCTGGGTAGGCAGAACAGGCGGCGATGGCAGGCTAGCATCCTGCTCGATGTTGCTGGGGTTGATGGTGAAGAATTGCTGCGAATCGGCAGGGGACTCAAATTCCATATCGATATCCGAAGCGCCCAGAGTTCCTTGAGAAGGAGACGTGTTGAAGTCAAACATGTCGTTCTCGGGGCTGAAGGTGGAAAGATAGTCGAGGCTGGCAAAGTCCTGGTAACCAGTGTTGTTGGTCTGGTTCACCGCCATGGTGTTTGCGAGCGCACCGGGTACAAAGCCAGTCTGTTGTCGGTACAGATCATAGTTGTGACTGGGACCGCTCAAGGCCTGTGTGGTTGTGGCAGCTGCGGGCACTGACACGGCCGCGGTGACGGGGCTTGTGAAGGTAGGCTTCGAGGTCGCTGAGGGCGAGACTGAGGCCGAAGGAGACTGGTAATTCGAGACGTTCTCGTACTCTGTGAGGTCGAGGAGGGCGTCGATATCGACGTTGTTCGGGGCCGAAGCCGACATGATGACGTTTTGTGAAGTCGGGTGTTATCAGAGCGGCGGATACCGGACTAGAGCGGAAGACGCAGGAAGCGAAAGCGACAGTAGGAGAGAGAATGAAGTCGCCGCCTGTTTATGTAAGAAGTGAGTGATGACACGCCAGATGTGACTCGATGATGTCCAATATGTTTGATGAGTTGATGGAGATGATTTGGTGACAAGTTTGTTGCAAAAGTTGAGAAGGGGAAAGATGGAAGATGGAACCAGGCAGAAATCGGGAACTGGGGGAAGGGTGTTCTATCAATGGGATGGGTGCCTTGGTAGCGGTACGTACCGCCGGGACATCAACTCACCCCCGGCACGCCAGGAGAGCCACGAGGAGCCACTGTAAACCCACTAACGGAATCCACTGTAAACAAACTCAAAGTCCCTAATTCCAAGGATGTAATGCTCTAAATCCCCTGAAGGTTTGCAGGAGAGCCGCCGTCCGTCTCTGCGCTTCCACCCCTGCCGGGGCTGCCAGGGCCGTTGTCCGGGCTGACAAGGATCAGCAGCCGGGGAGCCGACTAGTGGAGCGAGAGGACGCGTCAGCTCTTTTCCTGGGTGGTGCAAGCCAAGGGCGAGGATGTGAGCGACTGGGTGAGCGGCGCGGGCGACGTCTGAGGCAGCGCCGCATCGAACCAACCAAAACCAGCCAAGAGGCCGACTCCTTCGGCGGCCGAGCCTCCCAGCGCCTCTCTCACCAAGTGCCAGAGTCGCTCTGGCCCCCCACCTCTCCCTGGATCTTGACCACCAGAGCCCGTTCCAGGTCTCATCGTGTCCCGAGGGATGCGAGAGGGGACCCCCCTGGAGAGACTGCGGCCTGAGGATGACGACGCTCGACTGCCCTTTCGGGCCAAATTCGACGCCAGAAAGGCAGTGATGGGAGCATGGCGCTCGCTTTCTCGCTGCCAGCCAGACATCAAGGACCGCTCCGCTGGGCTTTTTCATTGTGGGCGCTGCCAGCTGAAGACCACCGCCAACCTCTTGCATCTACGAGCTGACGAATATTCGTCGTGGCCTGAGCTCAAAGAGGTCAAGCCTCAGGTTGATTATTCCGTTGCCTGCGTTTGAGATTGCGACCTCATGCCTCGAAGCGATGCCACAACGTCTTGATAGCATCATTCCCGCTTGTTTGGTGCAGACGGAAACACGCACGGGAATTCCTGCGTCCAATCGCTGTCATAGACACAATGTGATGGGAAATGCATCACGTCCTCGTCAGCCAGCGGTTGCTCAGACGGCAACGCGGCATCTGCTATCTCTTGGTCACTGGAATGCTGGTCGGCGTCTGCTGTAACGACAACGACACTGCACTGCTTAGAGTAAACAAACGGCGATGCAAGACGCCGACCCTCCGGTCCTCATTGGCTTGACAGGTCGGTACTGATACGCAATCCTCTTCCCCAATCCAGCCAGGTCATGGCAGGCGAGCGGGTAGCGATACTTTGTCATCCGTGCATCCCGAGCGTGGCTGTACAGAGTCCGCGCATTTTCCTGTTTGAGGAAAAGGCAATGGAATTATCAGGCGCCAGCAAAAGGACCTGCTCACCTCGAACGCTTAGCCTAAACGGACTCCATGCCGCACACCATTGACCTCGCTCTCGCTTTCCTCGCTCTCGCCGTGTGAAGGAGAAGCTTGGAAGCTTTTTGGCGTCAATACCGTAGTATCATGCTACGTAGCACGTCTCCTGGTCGTTCTGAAACCCACATCGACAACGTGCCCATCTCGCCTTGTCCGTGGCCTTCCCTTCAGATTGACAAGCTCCAAATGATCAAGGGATCAACATCATTTCTTTTGGCTTTGCTCATCTTAATTCCAAATGAAATAGACATGGTCTCGCCTCTCCTTCTCCATTGCGGGGACGACCTCTGGCCGTCACGATATTATCAACTGCACTGCCACCGCCCTCATTACCTATCACCACCGTCCACCGACTCTCACCAGCACGTGCACTGTCCATCCCACTGCTTCTCCTTTCAATGCTCACTAATCTGTCACTGCCCTTGCTACTGCACTGTGCCCTGCTGCTGATCTGTGTGATCAGACACAGTGGCACAACCGTCGCCTCGGGGCTGTGCAGCGCAACTCTTGGCTCACCAACAAGCTCGCTCTCGTTCAGTGACAAAGAGCGAATCGCTGGAATCGCGACCCGAAGGAGCGCCACTCTCAGCATCGCTCACAACATCAAAGCACCACCGGCATTAATGAAACGCCGTCGGGCCCGCTTTTGCGTGTTAAACACCGATCACTTCCCATCCCATCGGCGTCTCAAATGCCGTCGCTGGGGCTTCTTTTTGCCACTCGCAAAACACACTTCAGACGGTGGCATAACATGTGTTGTGATGTGCACATCCCCGTATTGCGCCCCCTTGCCGACAAAAATAGAAAACAGACTGGAGCACAGTCCGCCCTTTCAACTGCCGCCCTGAATATCTTCCCCACCGCCCCTGACGATGAAGTGTCACTGACTCCCGTCTCTCCCACATGCCGGTTTGCATTGATCCAGACCTGTCCTGTTTCACGAAACAAAGTCTGCAGTCTTCCACCAACGGCAGCCTCCCTGCCTCAATCCATCTTTCGATCTTCAAACAAGTCAGCATCGGGACCCCCTTCCGTTGTGGGAGTTTCAGACATTGATCGATCGATTGGCCGTGAGCACCGTGAAATCTGAAACCCATATCCTGCTCAAAGTTTTGATGGTTGACAATGCGCTCCGAGTACTAAAGCTGACTCTAGCCTCCTTTGTTCGCCCACATGCCGAAGTTCGATATGCCGAAGTTCACTGTGGAATCCCATAAGCCTGCGCCTGACGATCTCGAGGCTTTGTTCAGCTTTAAACTCTGCCGCTGACGAGCCGTCAAACTGAGATGAAGGCTTTGAATTGTTTCTGCAAGGATTGTATTTCAAATGGATTCATGCGAATCGAGTGATTGGTTCTGGCACGCTCATCACTAAAGCTGTTCCCTGAACACCTGGAGAAGTCGCCAGCCACGCCGATATTGCGAATCATTTAAACAACGACCAATCTTTCGAAAGGGGCTCTGCTGTGGCAAGGGGACCCTGGCGTAAAAGAAGCATTGCGGCCAGGCTGGATGTTCTAGAAATATCACCTCGTTCCAAGCCGAGGCAGACCAGGGCAGTGCCTGGAGGTTGGAGATTCAACGGTCACATGACTAACATCACGTGCTGGTTCATGTGATCAAACTCTGCTTTGACCTCGAAGCACGTGATTGGCCTGCTACAGCCTGATTTGGTTCAGCCTGATGTGAGGCCATCCATCCAAGGGACCCATCCGCCTGCATCTCGTCTGCAGAACCTCATCGGAGCCTTACGCCCTCGAGCTGTGCGCGCCCAACTGCACACGCGCCCGACTTTGCCCTCCATCTCGCCCGGTCTCAGTGTCTCCAGGTCGCGCTTCTGGTTTGTGCTTGCCCTGTCGCAATCTAGAGTGTTTGTGCCTCGTTTTGCGACTTGTGAGAAGAAATCGAAACAGCCTCGGCCGTTTCACTTAGTCCGTCTGCAATCTTGGCTTTCTTTTTTGTTTCCGGTTTCCATACAAGGGCATCATCGACCTTGCTCGAGGAGTTTCCCAGAGGAACCCGCCTTGCAAACACACACGTTACTGCTCGGCCTCGGAAGAGCCTTCTGAGTTGCTACTTCACGTTCTTTTGACAGCCGTCCCGTGTCCTGCTTTGCACCTCATCTGAACTTTTGGTGCCTGACCACCATGTGGATGGTAAGCTAACCATAGCTGTGCAAAATGGGGAGAGAAAAGCGCAGCCTGCCCGCCGCCGTGGCAGGAGGCCCGAAGGAGAGGCATCGCCGAGCCCAGAGATCTCAGTATGATCCTACGGCGCCTGTACCACAAGGCTTTGTTGCCAAGCCAGCCATACCAAAGACAAAGCATCACTCGTACTTCGAGTTTGTGGAGAACAAAGACAAGAAGAAGAAGAAGCTCGAGTTTCAGGTACAATGCGACTATCGCGCCGAGGTTATCTATCACAGCACTCACCACCTCTAGATCACCACCAAAAGCACTCCCCCTCCTGGTTTCGAATTTGTCCCTGCCGGCAATCCCGAACTAACTACAGCATGCAAAGAGCTGTCCCGCAATAAAGATGCCATGATCTTTATAGTTTCGGTATGCGATATGCGATTGCGATATTCCGCCGCCTCCCCCGACCGCTTTCACTAACCTAGTCGTGCTGAAGAACGCAAAAGACAATACCACCAACACCCTATCACATCAGGTCCATCGGATCGGCCATCATATCAGAGAAACGATTGTCGAGGAAGCCCGAGCCAGCTTAGGACACATCCTGGACCGCACGCTACCACCAACTGGTGGCTCGCCCGAGCCTATCCCAGAATCCCAGGAAGAGTATGATGCGCAGGTAGATGCCGCTTTGCGAGATCTATTCCCAAGGATCCCCAACACCGACCGCCAGATGATTATCGAACATGCTTTCAGACGGGTTTGTACTCCCTCCCCTAACAAGTCTAGGTACGAATGTTTATGATGATAGGGCACATCGTCCAAGACCGAAAAAGTAGGACTCTCATCAGACATCACCCTTGCCCGACGGGTTCAACTTGCAGTGCTCGCTCATATCCGCCATACCCATACCAGGTATGACACTTTACTCAGAGAGACGACATGGCAGAATGCTCGCAAGGTCGTTGAGGCCTTGTGTTTGGATACACTCGTCAAGTGGCGAGGAGATGAGGAGAGCGGCCGGGACCAGCTGGATGAGATCTTGCGAGAAGTCGTGGTCATATCTGACTCGGACGAGGAGTCCGGCGAGGAGACTGATGACTCGGTCGAAGAGGTCATGCCTCAGCCTCGATCTACTCTGACAAACAGACTCGCAAGCAACATCTCTGGCCAAGATGGTCCTGGTCGTCGCCAATCTCCCAGACTCAACCCGGGCGCCAAAGGCCCCGGCCCCCTTACTCCAGCCAAACAGAAGGCCAAGGTTAAGAAAGCCAAGCGAAAGACTTCGGCAGAGAGAAAAGGCCAACGCGGTTTCAAGAGATATCAAGCCTGGCAAGAAGCCCTTGAACGCTCCCGCGGAGAACCGGCCCCAGCCCCCCAATCTCCCGTGGCACGAAGCCTCCCATATACACATGTTCCGCCACCCACAGGAGCTCTTGCGCTCAGAGATGATGAGTTCCCGCCCGCTTCCCAGCTTAGGATTGTTCCGGAAAGGGCCGGGCCTGCGCCAAACGAGAATGGATATGTTGGGAAACCACACCATCCTCCGAGTAACCAGTTCATGAACCCTGGACGTGAGTCCTTTTCTCCGGTTGCACGCAAGGTAAAGTCTCCCTTCAATGAGCCATCACCTGTCACACGTCGACCTGTGTCGAGGATTACCAGCCGCTTGCAAGATATGCTGGTGCCATCCATTGAGCCAGCATCTCCCGAAGCCATGAAGCCTTCTTTTGTACGTACAGTGCCGCCCAGACCCCAGGCATTCAGGGACGAGCTCCCTTTTGGTTCCAGGATACAACATCCATCCACGGTTTCCTCTCCATTGCGTGGCCTCAATGTGAGAGATGACCCAGCTCACATATCCCGCCCTGATCGCTTCGCCCCTGAGGACAGACCCTACGATGGGCGTCTCAATGGTCCTGGACAAGCCGTGCTACATCGCGAACAGGACTATGCCCCTCGCAATGGAAGCCGTATTGTTACTGCCCCCTTGTATCGCTCTGACGCGAGGCCAGCACTACACACCCCTCCGGCCATTGCTGTAAGTCGACGGCCTTATGAGGAGGCCCCAAGACCAGGAGATCGTGATTCCCCGATCGTTATGGAAGATCGTGGCGGGTTCTACCAACGGGTCCCAGTCCGTGGAGATGGAACCCGCCTAGCGGCACATGATCCAGGATTTGTCGAGTATAGACGGCCTACGCGTGAGACTCGGAGGGTTGAGGAGCCTCGACCTATTTCCTGGCACGAGGGGCCACGAGTCTTGCATGATAGTCGACACGGCGCGGGGATTGAGGTCATTCCCATCACTCGCGCTCCTCCGTTGGAGGCCCGACCACGCCCTATTTTGGTAGAGTCTCGTTCTGCGCCGTATCTGCCAGCAGCCTCAGGACCCCCCTCTGATTCTTGGAGATATGTTGAGCGAGAACCCCATCTTGTTCACCATGACGCACCCAGTTCGGAGGCTCGTCTTATGACGAGTGATTACCCAGGACTGAGACGCGAACCGTATCGAGAGATGTAAGTACGACTACTTCTAGACGTGAGATGGAGACTCACAACAGGTAGTCGGATTGAAGAACGACCCCCGGAGGCTTTCCAGCAACGAGAGCCGATACAGCGACACTACGGGAATCAACCACCACTTGCACCTAATAATGGCCGGGCGCACCCTCTACACCCACGGCAACCCGAGAACGTCATTGTTCTAGAGTGATGATGAGACGACACACGACTTGACGACATGATGTAATATGAGCTGTTTGCTCACCTGTCTCATTGGAACCACTGTACAAAGAGCTTGGGCGCGATGACGACGCATATGGAGGAGTTGGTTGGCATCACTGGCATCGATATCACTTACTGTATCTGAAAGAGCATGGCGAGGCTGGGGCGGTCACAGTGACTAGCCCCCTGATTAGATTTGTACTGGAATTCGACGGCAGCATGGAATGATACCCAGAGAGCAAGCGATGCTATGCTCTGACTTGAAGAATTATGTAGAAGTCTTGTTTCAAATCATAATGCATAAGCTTGGATCCAAATATATGTAACTTGAACTTTTATTTACCCTGAAATAACTTGCCTGTGCGTGATCTAAACTAGAAAATGAATGCCCGAACATGACGACATGGAATAGGGGGTATAACTATGGCATCTAGTTGCGTCCTCTCCTCGGCTTGCCCACGCCACCCATCGACGGGCCATGTCTCTTCTCAACGCCCAGCCCCTTTCGTCCAGCCGAGATGCCTCCCTTTCCGCTCCTCGCGCCGCCACCTCCACGTCCTCCTCGTCCTCCCCTGCCGCGGAAGTTACCCCTTCCGCCCCTATCCCGTCCAGGGCTGAGCTTGCTCTTGACAGCAGCAGCGTCACCCCGATCCATCTCGAGATCCTCATCGTCGTCGTCGTCCTTGGTGCGTCGGTTGGAGAACTTGAGCTTGCCACCGCGGCCGCGCTTGGCCACGTCCTTGCCCTTGAGGGCGGCGACGTAGGCTCCCACGCCTGAAGCCTCAGGGTTGGGCTCGTCAACCTCCATCTCGTCGTCGCTGTCCTTGCCGAGGATGAGCTTGCCGTCGAGGTCGTACTTGGCCTTTGTGCGCTGGGGCTTGCGGAGTTTGACGGGCTTGGTGGACGAGATGTTGGCAAGGGCCTTCTTGTCCAAGAGATCCAGGGGCTCGTCGTCATCCTCGATGATGTAGGTCTTTCCGCCCTTCTGAGCCTTCTTCTTTTGCCGAGGGGTAGCCTCGTCGTCAGAGTCGTCCGAGGCGTCCGAGTCGCTGCTGTAGAGGGCCTGGTCGTACTCGTTCTCAAACTGGCGCTTAGGCTGACCGTCATCGTCATCGCTATCATCACCGTCGTGGGCGGCCTTAGCAGCATCCTTCTTCTTCTTGGTGCGCTCCTTAGTCTTGCGGATGTTGACGATGAGCTTCTTGTCAGCATCGGGGCAGTTGTTGTGGATGTTGTCGTAACCAAAGCGGCGGACCATGCGCTCCAGGATGTGCTTGACCTTGGCCTTGAAGTGGCCCTTGTGCTCGTGGCTCCAGACGATGAGGTTGGGCACGAGGGTCGAGAGCCGGGGGAGCATGAGCTCGACGGGGAGGCTGATGACGCAGACCTTGACGAAGCCCAGGCAGCTCTTGACGATCTCGCGGTTGTTGGACGTGAGGAAGAGGTCCATGGTCTGGACCAGGTCGGAGAGAGTCTGCTCGCTCAGGTCGCTGCGGAACTCGTAGAGGAGTCTGCTGATGGCGGTGATAGAGGCAGAGATCATGTGAGGTGTGCTGCCAGCCAGACCAGCGCTGACCATGGTGAAGAACTCCTCGATGTTGGCGGTTCCAGCTGGAGCATCGTTGGGCATGTGGGGGACCTTGCTGTTGTCGATAGGGACGCCGTTAGCACCGGCCATACGGTGTCCCATCTGGACGAGCAGCTCGTAAGCAGTCTCACGAGCACGCTCGTTGTTCTCCTTGCAGCAGATAACAACCTCGCTGAGGACGGCGGGGATGAAGTGAAGGGAGGTGTCGGGGATAAAGGGGAGGAGGGCGGTGACGGCAGCGAGACGCTCTCGTCGAGCAGGGGCAGAGACCTTCTCAGTGCTCGAGAAGATGAGGTTCTGGAGCTCGGCGCTGCGCTCTTGAAGGGCGGCCTTGCCGATCTCAGAGTCTGCCAGACGGGGGATGAGCTTGTATGCCTTCTTCTGGAGTTGAGGCTCATCCTCCTTGTTAATGATAACAGCCGCAATCTCAAAGAGAGCGGCGAAGCTGTCTCGAGGGAGGTAGACAGACATTGTGATAACAAGGTCCATCAGAGTCTGGGCTGTTGAAGGCATGTGGTCCTTGGACTTCTGGCCCTTCTCCTTCTCAGCGGGCTTCTCCGCCTGCAACTCCGCCGCCAGCATCTTGCTAACCCGGTCAAAGGTCTCCATCAGCTCCCCGTTGGGTGTTATGCTCAGGAAAGTGTTGATGGTCTGAAGAATGGGACCTCGGCTCTGAGGAAGGGTTTGTGTGTAGACGTTGAACAGGACAGCGAGCATGTTGCCCGCAAACTGAGAGAGGTACTCGAGGTTCTTCTTGGCGGTAGCACGGCTCACTCGGCTCTGAAGAACCAAGTCCTCCTCCTCATCTTGAATCTCAGCAATAGCCTGGCTCGACTCAATCAGAGTCTTGAGCGCACGGCAGACATCCAACCGCAGCTCAACCTGCTTGTAGAGGAGGTTGGCCAGAATCTCGGCAAAGCCCTGATCGAACGCCTCGGTCAGGTCCAGAGGCAGGTCGCAGTAGCCGGGGAGGGTGGACCAGATCTGCTGAACCACCGTCTCGTAGATCTTGACCTCCATTGTCTTCTCGGCCTGTCCGTGGTCCAGAACCTTTTGGAACATGAGCTCACTTAGCGGCACCATCTCGCTCTTGAAGTGGGCCAGGTTTGTGTTGCTGGTATAGTCTCGGAGGATAGGGAACATCCAAGCCCTGCCTGGCTGGCCCTTCGCAGGCTTTGCTAGGTTCAGGGGAAGGACAGAGAGGACAGCCTCAGGGCCCATTGCCCGGATAGCCTTGCCGATAACCTCATCGGCATCCTTCTTGTTACGGAAAGATCCGTTCTCTCGGATCTCACCAATCGTCTTGGTGACATTCATCATGATGGGGAACGACCTCCACCTCAACGAGTCGAACATGGCGCCCAGGACGTTAAATGTCTGTAGCCAAGCAGCCTGATACTGAACGGTAAGAAGTGACTCTGCTGTCTTTGCAACCTTCTCCAGAATCTTCTCGTCGTAAATCGAGGGCTCGAGGATGACCTGTCGAGGGACGCAGTTGGCCATGAAAGAGACCAGACACTCGGAAGCCGAAATTCGGATATTCTCAGACGGTGACTCGAGAAACTGCGCGACCATGTCAAACATCTGGGGGAGGTTCTGGAAAGTCTCATCAGGCTCGACCTGCGCCGATACGTCGTATCCTCGGGACAGAATCGCGAGCCACGGGGGAACAAGCTGGGTGTCATTGGCAGCCGGACGAAGCTCAGAGATGATCTCCATAAGTCGCGGCAGCTTGGCAGACGAAACCTCATCCGTCATACCCTCAAAGATCATCTCGAAAATCTCAAAGGCGGCCATGGTCATGTACTCGTTTCCGCTCTTCGCGATACCCAGCAGCAGCTCACACAGCGACTCGATCTTCTTGGTGGGCCAGCCGCCACTCGCGGCAGCAATTGTCTTTACCAATTGCAGGGCATGGATCATGGCAGGATCGTGGGCGTCTGACTTCTTCTTGCGTGCTTGCGCGACCTTGATCGCAAGGTCCTCGAGGTTCTTCAGAGCAGTCTGGGCGCACATGTCGGCAGCAGGGTGATCCAGGGAAGGGCTCGGGGGCGGGTTTCGAAGGACCTTCTTCAAGGCATCCTGCGACCTTCTTCGGACCTTGGGTCGGTGGTCAAGAGACATGTTCAAAAGTCCTGCAACAGCCCTTCGAGGACCAATCTGGGAAACCGAGAGCTCCCAAGAAGCAGCATCCTGCGCCAACAACAACGATTCGAGACATCCTATGGAGGATCGCAACAGGAGAGGCTCCGCATCCTGCAGCAGAAGCACGGGGGCGAGAAGGGTCAGGATCTGGGTGAACTTGGCTCGGAGGAGAGGCTGCGGGGCATAAGGCGTAACAACGTCGAGAAGGTAAACGGCAGGTGTCGCCAGTTCCGGGTTGACTGTGTCATTGGCGTTGGCCTGCTGAAGAAGAGCCAACAGAGCCGCAAAGTATCCGGTGGGCGTGGGCGCTTCGTTCTGCTCCTTGAGAGTCGACTCGACGGCCTGAAGTACAACGACAGTCTAGTACAATGTCAGTATGCGACTCTCGACATTGGACAGCTCCAACAAGGCCAGGACGGCAGATACGTACCCTCTTCTGACTCTGCAAGCCAGGAGACTTGATCTTGTCCAGCTTTTCAGCCAGAGAAGGGGTCGCCATGTTTGTCGAGCAATTCAATCCGCAACCACCAAAGACTGGGATTGTAGGTTCGGTGAAAGCAGAACCCCAGGCCCAAGCCCGCAAAATCCCAAATTTTTTGAAAATTGCTTATCGCACCCCCGCCGACTTGTCCGATAAGAAATCGTGGCTGGTGCTGTGTGCTGAGCCACATTTTCAGCCCCCGTTATGACGATGTGGCTGCCCTCCAGCTTACCGCTCTATCCGGGCCACTACGTACCTTGTCTCGAACTGCCCCTCCAGCCTCACGGAGCTCAAGGGGCTGGCAGCTTGCGCCTCTCGACTTGTCAAGCGCAAACCCATCTGCAGCTTCATTTCTCTCCCGGCGCCAGAGAGACATCATGGCTTTCCTCATTCTCGTTATAGGGGATCTTCACATCCCCGACAGGGCGCTTGATATTCCGGCCAAGGTAATCGCCGACCGCAAGATGCTTCGAGGGCCGCGCGCTCGCTAACACCATCCGCAGTTCAAGAAGCTCCTCGCCCCCGGCAAGATCGGCCAGACGCTCTGCCTTGGAAACCTGACCGACAAGCACACGTACGAGTACTTGCGATCGATCTCTCCGGACCTCAAGATCGTCAAGGGCCGCTATGACGTCGAGGCCACCTCCCTCCCCCTGACCCAGGTCGTCACCCACGGTAGCCTCCGCATTGGATTCCTTGAGGGCTTCACGCTCGTCTCCAACGAGCCCGACCTGCTCCTTGCCGAGGCGAACAAGCTGGACGTGGATGTTCTATGCTGGGGCGGCACTCACCGCTTCGATGCTTTCGAGTACATGGACAAGTTCTTTGTGAACCCGGGAAGCGCAACTGGCGCATTCCCTGGAAGCTGGAGCAAGGACGGCGAGGAGCCGACGCCAAGCTTCTGCTTGATGGATGTAGGTGTTCTACAACTGACATCTTGAAGGCCAGTGCATGTTGACAATATCATTAGGTCCAGGGAATCTCTCTCACTCTCTACGTTTACCAATTACGGAAGGATGATAAGGGTAATGAGAATGTGGCGGTGGAGAAGGTGACATACACAAAGCCAGTTGAGCCATCAGGAGGATCATCATGAGATGGACACAGGAGCAGTAGGGGGCTACCACTCAAAGACATTCAGCGATGCATTAAAGACCAAAGAATCTATACCCATCACAGCTTCAAGGAGCACGTCATAAATACTACTCCAAAAGAGACAAGGGACGCTCATATTCGACATGCATCGTGCAGCTCAGACGGACCGTCAACATAGTCTCTAATTGGGTGCATGTGAGGTATCCAACACGGAAACAACATTAAATACAATCATTCAGAAAAATAAACAACGTTCCATCGCTTGGTGTAGAGGTATCTTGGGCATGTAACCAGTCTGAATCTTTTTCCCATCAAAAGGCATCAGCGCTGACAAGCAACAGACTCCCATAAACGCCCAATTCTCTAAAACTCCGGCTATTGCAATATGCATCATTACAGCATCATACTCCTTCGCCTCGATGAGGCTCGCTCTCTGATCGCGAGGCCTTCCTCGCTATGGACAGCCGCCGACACACGCCTCGTGGCTCGCCGGCCGGCAGTCCTCTTCTTCGGCTCAACTGGTGCCTGCTTCTCCGGCTGAGGTGAGGAGGGGGTAAAGTCATACACATCTACCTCGCTCAGACTGGTCGAATCAGGGGTTGACTCTTCCTTGGTATCTTGGACTTCATTCGACTCAGCACGGTCCGCGACAGGCCCTTGAACCATCATCGACGAGCGTCTACCTCCTCGTACACCGACAGATTGAGGAAGCTCTGGCGGTGACCCCTTGCCGGCAAGTGGGCTGGCAGGGATGCTTCCAGGCTCGTTGTCGGCATTCGTAGAACCCGCAGGAGGAAGCTTCTTCCAGGAGTCACTAGCATCGGTCTCGCGCTTCACCTTGACCGTCTCGGGGGCAACCAGGTCGGCTACACTCGATCGTCGAGCATGTTTGCCCTCGCCTGCCACAGCGTCGAGCAGCTCCTTGGTGGGTCGTCGCATCTTGTCTCGAAGGTTCGGTTCCGCGTAGCTGACTGCTGCCCTACTCCGTCTGCTGGGCCTTGCTGGTTCCCGGCTCGCGTTGATGTCGATGGGTGGAGGAGTTCCTCCACGTCCTGCCTCCGTCGAAACGGCACTATCCGGCGAGTTTGGAGACAGAAGGACTTGTTGGGTCAAGGGTGTTCCGAGGTCGCAAGATACGTCTGTCACTGTCGGTGCGGTAGGCTCAAGATCAGGGACAGCCTCGATGGTGATGGGAGGCAGGACTTTGGACCTCGACTTGGGTCGCTCTTGAGTGGCCTTGGACTTGACAAGATCAGCCTTGGCCGCGGCAACTTCGTCCACAGCCACTGGCTTTGATGTCTTCTTTGGCGATGTCATATCGTCGTTGGTGCTCTTGGCTGCGAGAGGCTTCCTTGTGCCCGTCGCGTTTGCCTTCTCGCGAGCTTCTTTCCTCATGCTGGTGAGCTCCTTCAGTGTCCTGCCTCCAGCCTTCTCACGGATTGATGGCTTTTCGGTAATAATTCGAGTGTTTTCGTTTTCGTTGTTGATTCTCTGCGGCTTAGCTGTTCCCATGTCGTCTCTGGCGGCGAATTTTCGCTTCGATCCGGTCTTGATAGGTTGAATGGATGAGGTATCAGCCACGGGAGGGTTTTGTTCCTTGGTCTCAAGTGGCTTCGTTTCGATGGCTTTCTTTTCTGGTACAGTTGTCTCCGTTTGCGGCTCCTGGGGCTCTACTACCACCTCCCTCTTCTTCTTCTCCGGTGACGGGGATCGGGGCATCATCTTATTGCTGTGTGGTGATTCAAGGGCTTCGGGTGGCGAAAGCTTTGTCTTGGGGCTTTCTTGAACCGGTGTAGGACGCGACCGGCTGGGAGAGTCGACCTTGACCGGGTCCTGGTCGATGAACTGTGACATGGGAGGAGGACCAAGCTCAGGGGAATCAACGGAATCAGGGGAGTTGGCGTCGTCGGCGACTGATCGGAGGGCAAGTATTTCTTCGGGGCTGTGAGGTTGTTAGTCTGTTTCCCCTTCAAGGGTGGCTGGACGACTTACTTCATGGACTGGCGAGGATAGGTTTTGGTCTCTGAAATGTGTCCTAGTTCCTCGATCTCTCGGGCAATGTCTCGCAGTCGCCGTTGAGAAGGGCTAGGTCGGGCAGAGCTGAAGCTCAATCTCGGCTTCTGTTGTGATTTTCGAGGGCGAGGGGAATGTCGCTTCATGGGAGGCTCCAGACCAAGGCCAGCAAGAAGGGTGCCCCATTCTGTGAGCTGGGACTCTAGCTTGGCCTTGATCGCGAGTGCGTGGTCGGCAATTCTTCTGGCATCGTTGTCCTCGAGCTCCTTCTCAAGCTCCAGGATGCGGCCCCGGAGCTCAAGGTTCTCGGACAGCATGCAGGCGCAATCATTCTCGAGTTCCCGGATTCGAAGCGCTCGTATGTTGTTTGACTTGGCAAGGTCACGGTTCTGGCGCAGCAGCTTCTTTCGAACTATATCGAGAGACATGGTGAGTCGGCGCCGAGGCAAGATGCAAGAACGAGAGTTCCTGAGATGCAACTTACGCGTTTCAAGGCTGTCCGTAGGCACGGGGGGTTCATTCAACCTAGCCATAGCTCATAATGCAGAGGCGGTGAGCAATCGACTTGGGTACTTTGGCTGTGGAGTTTGTCGAAGGGGAGCGGGTTTGTCTTGGGTCAAGTCAAAGGGTGTTTTCAAGTGTCGGTCTGCGAATGGAATTTCTGGTTGTATCATTATTTACTTTTACCGGTTTTGACGTAGCGCGGAATGTTTCTTCGGGGACCCACCCGTTGCCGGGGAGCCAGCTCATTCAGGTAACCCCTCGGTTTAACCCCACCATCAGTCATGCAGAGACGCGATATTCAAGTTGACGACAAGAGACGCGAATGGTTCTTTGAAGCTCGTTAACCGCAACCATGTCCTATCCTACGCGATCGTTTTCGGGCCATATGCGCAACCCGAGCGCCTCGGCTACATCCAGCGCCGGACAGTCGCCGGCTCTCTTGCAACGCATCGAAGAAAAGAAAGCCGAGCTCGAGAACCTGAGAGAGCTTCGAGATCTGAGTGCCGCGGTCGCAACACAAATGGAAGCTCTTGAGCAGAAGCTTTCGACGCTGTCTGATGGAACGGAGGGTACATGACGAGGTTGTCACTTACGGCGTGCTCTGGCTAACGCTTGCTAGCTATTGCGGCGGTTGTTGGAAACTGGCATAACGTGCTACGTGCCATCAACATGGCTTCTTGTATGTCTTGACATGTTACATGAAAAAGTATTGATCTGATGTGTTTTGAACAGCCAAGCTTGCAAAGACGGCAGCCAATGCTCCCGCCGAGGAGTCCCAAGACGAAACAGGACCGCTTCCCCAGACTCTAGTACGAATTCCGACAGAACATGCACCAGCATTGCAGGCGCAGGCCGAAGCCGCCGAGGCCGCCGCTGAGGAACAAGCGTCATGAAAGCTAGGATATTATGATATCTGAGAAAGTTGAACGTCCATCCGAAGCGTCTCCACGATCGTCAGGCGATCAAAATCGCGGCGACCGCACGCCAGATATGTCACTTTGGCAACTAATTGCGCACTTCACGACTCAGGATCAATCCTTCGGGTCGTTTGTGAGCGATGACTCAGGAAGGATAATCCTCGAAACCCAGCGCAGTTCCAGGATGAACTTCCCCTATAGGGTACCTCCCTATTCATGCCAACCAAGGCGATACATCTTGACGACAGAAGGTGTTGAGGCTGAGAACGAATTAAACGATGAGGCAATTCGAATACTCGCATCCGTAACCCTCGTTCGCCAGTTAAGCTTGGTTTTGAGACGGCACTGAAGGTTTCCGACGGGGTCGTGGTAGTGTTGGTGTCTTGTAAAGGCTCCAGCCACTCAGCTTTGCCGAATAGGTGGTTATCAATAGCTGCTACTTGGACTCTGGGCCTGGACAGCGGAGGAAAATGGTAGCTCCAGATCCTGGAGACTAAGTTCCTGATTGGAATCATGTTGCCAGATATAGGGTATGATTGCGGTGGGAGCCTGTCGGCTTTGATGAGATTGATAGCCCAAATTGTGTTGGCGTTTGCAAGGAATGAAAGTGGCTGCATGGTTCCTGATTACCCCTTACCAGACGGCTTCTGCCAGAGACCACCTTAGCTTGGGGGCCAAAATTGAAGCCAACTTGAGCCAGATTGTATCCTCCAACATTGCGCTGTCCATAATGTAATCCAATGTCGATTTAGAGACAAGTCGAGGTTTGAATGTCGTCTCTCGTCTCTTCTCCAGCTGGTGGATCATCGCCCGTGTTGTGCATGTGCGTGCACTATCAATTCGGGGTGCAGCAGCTACTGCGGGCCTCCCGCTCTGGAGCCACGACGAGAGGGTTTGGCCAATGAAAGAGAGACGCAACACGAGGAAGCTGCAAATGAACCCGAGCTGTCCGTTGGGTTGCGACTCAGTCGGAGTGTACTGTAGATATTGTGTGGAATGGAACTGCCAAGAGGATCCGGATGAGGAGAAGGTTTCGCCGGCTCCCTTTGGATGCTGCAGCTGCATTTGAAGAGGGGAAGTCGTCTATATAATAATGATGCGATGCAGTGGCAGTGACGACAGAAGTTGTTGCACTGCAGGAAGGTGGATGTCCAAGCTGTGGTTGCCGTGGTTCTTTATTTGTTGTTGTTTATTTTTCTAGCTTCACTGCTGACACACACTTCCTCTCCTCTTCAACATCAAACATCCGCCATTGATTGCTAGGTATTTTGGTCGCTTCGTCTTCATCGATTCATCACCAACTTCACGGCTCTATTGCCTCAAGAGCCCGCCCAAGCATACTTCATTCTCGCTAATTCCTGTCCATCACAAGTCAGACAGGGCCCCGCTGTCGGCCGGCGTCTTGATCCCTGCTCATCTGCGAAATTACACATCTGCTCCCTGACTTTTCCCCTGTTCTACCGGACGCTGGTGGCGCCTCAATCTGAGTCTCTTGTCTCTGGACCTCTCACAGCCCCGGCATCCCACGTTCCCAGGGTTCGCAAGGGTTCCCGAGGACCCATCAAGACCTCCTTCGAGGCCCATCAGCGACTCGCTGCGCGAGGCTCATTGTTCGGAAGCCATGGGCCAACCCCGAGTTCAACGCGCCACTGCCACGGCCCTGGCCTGCCCGGGGCCCGTGACGAGCCAGGATATTTATGTCGACGCCAATTCAGTTCCCTCCTCGATCCCCTCTTCCTCTCCGGCCTTTCGAGGGAAGCTTCAAGAGCTGTCCGTTGATCAGGTCCACAACAAGAGTCTTGCCCGGAGCTCCCCTCTGTACGCCCAAGCCCCCGACTCATTCCGCACCAAAGACCTAGAGGGCGGCCCCGTCAAGTCCAGATCCTCCTTGTCCCGCGGCTTTCGACGCCGCCCCCAAGTCGACTCGGACACCTTTGAGCCTTTGGATGTGGTTTTGGAAGAATCGACCCTTTTGTCCATTCCAAGGTCTGCTGCGACCGTGGGCTCGCCCTCGTCGCTCAGCCAGCAGTCACGCAGAGGTCAGTTCCTTTACCAATTCCATAAGCGCCTTCTCCAGTCTCATATCAGTCCTTTGCGCACCCGCTCGCTTGGTCTATCACGACATACTGATGTAGTGTGGGTAGTAATCAACGACGAGAACCATCCATTGTTGAACTTCAAGGTTGAAGAGTCACCTCACCAACGGTACCAGGACCACTTGGCAGGTCAGTTCGACTGGCTACTAGCCTGCCCGGCACCAGTTAGCTACGCCAGCGACCACGGCTCCTCCGACGATGGCGAGAACGAGACCAAGGTCTATGGCTGCAACTTGCTGTCGCGCGAAACCCTTCCTAATTCCTCCGCCATTCCTTCGACTGACACATTCTCGCTTCTAGCGACTCCCTTGACCCTTACTGAATGCTCATCCCTGGGCTTTGATTGCTCCCAGCTACTGGACCATCAGCTCAACATGTCGTTGGTTCCTCCGCCACTCTATGAGTCTCACCAAAACCCACCACTAAAAGTACCTGAAGTGGTGGAGGTGAGGGAACAGGCCGTCTCGCCGTCGCTCACCTTGATAAGTGAGAGGAGCAGTAATTATAGCAACTCTTCAAGGAACGGGTCCTTCTCGATACCTCGCATCGAAGACTCTCTAGAGGAGCTGGACAAGCTCGAGGATGAGCTTGAGGCTATCGATGCTGTAACTCAGCCAAGACGAATTGCCTCGCCGGTCAATGGCAGCTCCAGCAGCAAGCATCTTGAGCCACCGTCCACGAGTAAGAAGGCAACCATCTCAAAGAGGGTCTCGATAGCCGGCATGTCTGCTACAGTTCGCGTCAAGCCATCCGCAAAGTCGGCACCAGCGCTTCGTCGATCGACCTCTCTCGTGTTCCGCGATAAGAAGCAGGATGAGGCACCAGAAGGTGCACCCAAGCTCAGATCGCAGCCTTCGCGAGGTCGACTTTCCATCTCTCAGTCCGCCTCGCTCCATGCACCCATCAAGTCGACCAAGCCCCCAACTGTTCCCAACTTTGAGCTTCCCGGCGAGGCTGTTGCTCGACGGCTCAAAGAACAGCGTGAAGCTCGTCGTGCCCAGGCTGATTCTCAGAAAGCTTATGTGCCTCCCCCGAGACCCAAGTCTAGTAAGCCACCCACCAAGGCCAACTTTGAGCTTCCAGGAGAAGCCTTTTCCCGTCGGAAGCGAGAGGAGCGTGAAGCCCGTCTCAAGGCGCAAGAGGAAGAGGAGCGAAAGAAGCGCGAGTTCAAGGCAAGACCCGTGCGCACTAGTATCACGCCGGCTAGCATTCCGCGGGAGACAATTGCTAGCCTAGCCCGCCAGGGCAAGCTTCCTCAAGAAGATGATGGAGCAAAGCATGAGAACAAAACGAAGCGATTGTCAGTTACAGGCTCACGAGCGGTCCCTCCTTCGGAGGCCAAGCCCTCCCATGGCCGCGGCCGGCTTTCTACCGCAACATCACGCGAGGATCTTAGCAGGGGCACCTCGACATCCGGAGGAAGTGCCAGCGGAAAACGAGCGACGCTCACTGTCGAGGAAGCACATCAACTCAAGCTCCGTGGTAAGGAGATCTTCCAGCGAGACAATACCAGCTTTCAACGCGATAGAGAGCGAGAGAAACGAGAGCGTGAGGCTGCTACTCGGTTGGCGCGTGAGCAAGCGGCAGAACGCTCTAGGATCGCGAGTCGAGAGTGGGCAGAGAAGAAGAAGCGCAAGGAGCAGCAGGCTTTGAGAGATGTCTTGAGGGATGGGTCGCAAGACCATTAGATTGCGTAATGGCCTTTGAGCTGGCGTGTTATACTGATTTTGCCCTGAGCCAGGAGTTGGAAAAGGATTGGAGTTTAGCACTGGTTACGTGCTTGTTTGCTTGTTTGTTTGTTATTGAGATATTGTTGCTTCGAGTATTTGCGAGGGCGTTGGTTTGCGAGCTTATCAGGGGGCGTTGGCGCGCAAAGTTGTTGCTGTATTAAAATTGTACAAAACTGCATCAGTTAGTAGTTGTTTACCAGAATTGAGGCCATTGTTAGCCATTGTCAGTTGTACGATTCAGGGTGTTTGGGTAGATCGACTGGTGATGACCAGAACAAATGATGATGGCTCAGATATTCAGTCATGCATACGGTTCAGAGTCCCTGGGCAAACCAACTAGTGATGGCTCCTCACTTTCGGTGTGACGATAGCCAAGATATAAAAAACATTTCTTTCCAATTCGCTCGCTATGTACCTCTATAGACCCAAATCCAAGCATCATTCAATCAACTCTTCTAAAAAGTCCATCATCCATCCATCCCACGTTGGATGATTCAACAACCATCTCTCATATCCACCAACAGATTCAACCCGAGGCTTTGAATCCCTTGCTTTTGTTTTTCACCACCACCGCCACCTCTCCTGCAACCATTACTGGGCTTGATACAGCCCTTTGAATCATCTTGGATAAAAGAAAGCCTCGAGGCTTGATCTGCCGTTCATCGTATGTACAAATTCCAACTCATGATATAAGCGTAGATAGTCAAGGGGATAAAAAAAAGAAGGGGGTTCAAGAACCACCCCTTGGTTGTTGTCTTTCAAAGCAAAAACAAGACAATAACAAGCACAGAAAAAAGGGAATAAAAAGCCAAAAATGCTCCGTTTGGATGTTGGTGGTACAGAACACCGTTGAGAATAAAATTCCCAGGTTTCAAATGGAAAGAAAAGAGAAGTGAGCGATTAGGTTGTAACTTTGTCGAGGCAACATGAGATTTGTCCTCTCGTCAAGAAACAAAGCAGACGCCGTTGTGATTTTGTTGTTCAAACGCCGGTTCAGTGCAGTGCAGTCCACCTTCCTAGCGAGAGAGATTTTCGACAGGATGCGGGTATCTTTGTAGTCACAAAGGAAAAGCAAAAAGAGGCGGTGGCTAGCGAGTGTTGATAGCACCGTGAGGAAGAGCGAAGTGAGAGAGAGTTTAAAAGTTTTGAGAGATACCCGCGCTCTGCTGAGGGTAGTGAGAGGGACTTTCGATGCGCGTGTTTCGACGAGCCGGGTTGTCTCGGATAACAGCCTGCTGTGGTACGTTGTCGCTGTATGGGTTCTGAGTGTACTGATCGTAGTACGAGCCACCGGCGCCATATGGTACTCCCATGGGGTCTGAGGCATCGGATCGGGCAGCAGCACTGTATGAAGATGAGGCGTTGGAAGGTCCGCGGTGCACCTCGGCGCCACGGTTGTTGGCAGCAGAAGGGCCCATGGCTCCCAGGATCTCACCCTCTGGAGAGTGTGAGCCGTCCATCAGGGGCTCACCCGATCGTGCATCCGAAAAGTTACCCCGGGTCGGGGAAGTAACGTCAGAATAAGCTTGGCCATTAACGCCACCAGACATGGTGGTGGAGGCCTTGCGTCCGGTCGAGCCGATGGTGGTGTTGCCCCAACCACGGTAGCCCGAGGATCCATCCTCCCTCATCTCATAACCACCGTCCGCCATTCCAACAGCTGGGATCGTGGGGTCGGCATTGGGGTTGTAAGCATAATCCTCCACTTCCTTGCGGCGCTCCTCCTCGGCCTGCCTTCTGGTCTTCCGCTTCTTCCACCAGAACAGTCCGAGGAGAGCAAGGAGGGCAATGGCAGCAATTGGAACGGCAACGCCGATGGCAACCTTGCTCTTTTGGTCTAGTCCACCACCGCCACCGTTGCTCTTGGAAGAATCAATGGCCTCGGCATCATTCGAGTTCGTCGCTGAGGCGGATGCCTCAGTAGCGGTGACCCTTTGAGTCCTAACAGCCGTAACCAGCACTATACTAGTTTCTGGGCCCTTGCTGCCTGTAACTGTAACGATAGTCGATAGGATTTCGGATGTGGTGATTTCGGAGGCAGACGGCTGGTTGTCTTCGCTAGAGCTATTATCGTTGTTGTCATTCGTAGGAGACGGCTTGGACTCTTCAGTGGTTGGTTGCGCGTTTGATTGAGTGGGTTGAGTTTCGGGCTTGTTCTCCGTCGGTGAAGGGCTTGAATCATTGGAAGATGGTTCATTCTTTGTTTCTTCGGCCGAATTGGCCTCTGTTGGACTGGGGCTGTTTGAAGGACTGGGTGCCTCAGTTGGAGAGTTACTTGGCTCATTGTTGGTAGCTGACGCATTGTCGCCGTTTGAATCTGAAGTGGCTGGCGGGTTGGCGGCGGATGTAGGAGAATTGTTACCCGCAGGTTGCGAGGGCGAGTTATTGTCGACTGTGTTGTTGTCGGTGTTGTTGTCGCCGGCGGGAGATGAGGGTTGAGGGTTTGGCACCGAGGCCGCCTCGGTGGGCTGGGAGTCGCCCTGGCCCGTAGTGTTGGACATGACGAAGCCGGGCGTGCTCACTCTGGGGAGTTGCCTGGGATTGAGGAACATGTCAGCGGGACGATGATACTTGGATCCAAGTAGATGCTTGTTGAATGATGGTGCAGCAGCAGTAGTCGGGTGATGTAGACAAGGACGAGGGGGTAGTGTAGTGCATCAAGCAGCAATAGGAGCGGAAGACCATCAACAAAAGGGAGGCGACGGATGGGATAGGCCATCTAAGCGCGATGGGTTCGGAATGGGGAGGGGGACAATATTGGCGATGGTTGCGGATCAGGAGTATCCTGCCCAGACTGGAGACTGGGGGCGATGGTCGCGTGGAGGGATGACAACGGGCGAATGCATGGCAGAATGCACGAGTATCGTGATACAAAACGTACCTTGAATCGTTTGACCGATCTTTCTGCTTGCTTTCCCCCTTTGTCTCGAGAATGAGAATGCGGAGAGGGCGAAGAGGCGATTCGTCGCGGGGCGAGTCAAGGACGAACAGGTGGTGTTTCGAAGTCGGCCTGTGGATGTACGAGGAGAGGTTGAGAGAGTGTTGAAGGCGTACGGAGTAGGCCTGAAGGTCAAAGGTAAGGTCCTGTCGGGTCGGAGTCGGGGGTGGTTGGTTGGGGGTGGTGCGAGCTGTAGGCGAGACAATAAACACAAGCAACGGAGCCCACTCGAGCAGCGGGCTCTTTTTTCCCTCTCTTCAGAATGAAATGCCCGGGGGCAGTTGGTAAGGGCCTTGCTTAGCGGGCGGACGCGCGCGGGTGGAGGCCGTTACTGGGACTTTTAGCAGGTCCTGACCCTGCCTTATTTTCCTTCTTCCAAGCTGAAGACCAGTTCCAGTTTCAGCTAGTCCCAACAGTCAAGCTTAATTTGCGTCAAAAGAATCGATAGAAGTGAAGAAAAAGCCGGGCGGCCGGGGCTGGCTGGCGGGCGGCGGTCGCAAAGTTGGGCGGTTTGATGGGAACGGAGGCTAGTAGAGGCGCGCGTCCTGGAACTTGGACGGGTGTGTCTGTTTGCTTTCGGTGAGAGGCGTGATGCTCTGCTAACGGCGACGAGCAATCACGACGAAGAGATTGTGCGTGTGTGAGAGAAAGAAGAAGAAGGATGAGACGGAAGAGAGACAAGGGGAAAAAATAGAGTGCAACCAAGAGAACAGAGTGTGTGGCACATGGATGGGATGGGCTTTTGCTTCTGAACATCATCAGCAATGAGTGAGCATCCATCATCCGCAGCAAGCACTACACCAGCAGCAGCAGCAAATCGTCGTCGGCCGTTCGGGTACCTTTCCGTGCTTCAGGTACGAGAAGACTGACTGGTCGAGGTACTTTGATTCTCACCTCATCCACCACCGTGTAGCAAGTACCAATCCCTTTCTATCTCGATCAAACTTGCTGCAGGGGTTGATGGACCACATGCTGCGGCGGCCTCTGTCCGGTTCTGGACCACGGCCACACCCCCCGGGGGGCCTTCTACTCTAGCGCCGTGTAGCCCCCGAATCGATACGAGGGCCCAGCGAGGCTGTGGTCTATACCCACCCTCGGCACGATTCGACGAGAGGGCAGCTGACAGGGAAATGCAACATCCATTTCTCTTTGTTGGATTGTCATTGTCGACGTACTACTCGAGGGTTCGACTATCGAATGCCTCGACGGAGAATGAATACCAGCACACGAGAGGATTGCTCTCACCAGCCACCGAGGCTGCCTCGCAATTTACACACAGCATGGGATTCCCCTCCCTCCCTTACAGCTAATATATATGTACACGTCAATAGTCCCATGGAGACATCAATTTCCCACACTGACTAGGCTAAACACTTTTGTGGTGATAATTCCTTCCCAATCATGCAAGAGTAAAATATTTTGCAAAAGCTTGTGACAATGTGAAAAAGCCATCTGTGAAAAAACCCTAGCACGGCGCCGTTTCACCACCATCTTGATCTCCATGAGACGTCATCATGATGAGGGCGGATAATTTCCCAACTGGCATTCAATCAGTGCCGGCTTGTCCGCCCAAGAGTCCCCTTCCAATTTACCATTGCTGCACTGGAATGTCATGGTCCGACAACTACAACGGCTCCTCAAGAATCACATTCACAGAATTGGAATCGCACATATTAAATAATATCTTTTTCCGGCCAGAGGATGCAGACAGAAGAACCATCTAATCTCGGAGTCACGCCTGCTGTCCCCGGTCACCACCGAAATCGACAACAATGTCCACCAACACCTCGGCGGCCGCAGAAATCTAGATCTTTGGAACGCGACAGAGAGGAATGAGTCTAAAACATGGCTCAGGCAAGACAAGACAATTTGAAGTCTTCTTGTTCCACCTGCCAACCTGGTTCCAAAAGCAAATGGAAGGCTTAAACGAGACCCCGTCAGCCATAATCTCGCTCCCCAAAATCATCACCGCCACCAACTGGACCCCTACACCTTAACAGGTCATTCTATTAATCCAATCAAGCACCGACTTGGCAGCTGTGATAACTCTCACCCGCCCCTCTGATCTTGATATCATATTCATCTCTATTAAATCCAAACAAGCCCATGCTGCCGTATCTCCCGCCATCTTAGATATCTCAAGCCTTCAACCCAGCTCCGGCCCAATCTCCACTCATCGTCTATCCCCGGTACAGCCCATCCCACGCTAGCCGCGAGCCACCCAGAGCCACCCTTGGAGGCGGAGGGCCCCTAAAAATAGGAATCTGATCGCGTGTCGTTGCTCATCAAGTCGTATCGCCCCAGGAACAGTGCCTCGATTTGACGCTGCCTTTGTTGATCCTTCAAACATCGAGTTGGCGCTGCTGAATGCTGCATATCCATCCCGCCAGTTGCATCTCGTTCGTTCGCCACTTCGTGTCACCAACAGGTTTCCCGTGTCCTTCTGGAATAGAAATTCCATTCTCAGGCACGGGAATGCCGACTATACGAGTTGTTGGTTCTAAATACCAACTGCCCATTTGAGAACAGGGCAAGCCCAAACTCGGACCATGGATACCAGCCCGTGTAACTTATTCGCTCCAATCACCCCACGGCAGTCATCAAATCGATCGTACGTCAGTCAGTAGCATCAATCTGGTTCAGTGTCCATGGTAAAAACGAGATGGTGATGCTCAATATGATAGCACCACATCCAATTGACCTATATACAATGGCTAGACGTTGTCCAGGCCAGTAGTCGTCATCTAGTTTGTCGTGTGGTTTTCCAAAACCGTCTATATGCAAGCCCTGCATGTTGCCCAAGAATGTGAAAGATGGAAATCGCAAGTCGTCATGACCCTGAAATGCGCCCGTGAAGCGAAGAAAGTGCAAAGAATTTGTCAAGAACCGGCGCACGCTGTGAGTAATGCAATGAATGCCGCAAAACCAACGCTTAAAAAACTGTCCGAAACATCAGACAGACAGGTTGCGCTGCTTGTTGCCTTTCATCAAGGCCGAAGGGTCCATGAAGGCTTGAGTGCGTCTTGCATAGACGTCTGCGTGAAGACCGTGTCGCCAGGGAGTCGGCTCACACGTCCAGCTCCAGCACGGATGGCACCGAGCTGTGCTTGAGAGATACCACTCCTGTTACTCCTGATGCTGCCCGCGTCGCTCATCGTGTCTGCGTCCTTGAACTTCTTGGGAGGAGCAAAGTCCAGACCCGTGAATGTGCTTGACTTGCGGAGCAAGTGACTGTGACAAATTAGCATCCAATCATCTTACATCACAGTGTTAACTTACGGGCTCGGCAGAGCGGTGAGCTCGTCGAAGGCAGTCACTAGGGGCACGGCTGCGGGCACTGTTGGCGAGTAGGGTCGCCTCTCGCCGAATGGGCTCTGGGAACGGCCGGCGACGTTGTCTCGGATACGATCAGGGGGTGCAAAGTCGGCCGCGTTGATGATAGCAAAGTTGTCATCCGTCAGCTTGGAAGGGGTTGGGAGCGTGGGGAGAGGAGCAGGAGGAGGAAGCCTCTTCTTGGGTGGTTGGCGGAATCTCGCTGAGGCAGATGAGTCGGGTCGAGGGCCGAGAGCAGAGCCGGCACGAGATCGTCCTCGAGGTCCGCTCTGGGCACTCATGCCGCCGATAGAGCCGTGAGGACCGTGGGGACCACGAGGACCGCGGGGGCCGGGTCCGCCACGGAAGCGGCCGGCGGGTGGAGGAGTCATAGCACGACGAGTGACAGGCTCGGCATAGGGCATGACAAAGGCATTGGTCTCGGGGTCGAAGTAGGCTGCCGCCTCACCAAGGTTGCCTTGGTTGTTGTAGTCGTCGTAGTACTGGCCATTGCCTCGTTGCATGGGGCCGCCGTTGCCTCGCTGCATGGGGGGCATAGGAGGCATGGGTGGTGGCGCCTCCTTGGTATCCTCAAAGTACTCCTTGTAGAAGGATCGAATACGGTTGGCACGGTACTCAGGATCCTCAGATTCAGTGATCTCATCCGGGGGCAGAGGGCGGAATCCAACAGACAATCGCTTGTTATCCTGCTGAGGAACTCCCAGACCCTGCGGCTGAGACTGGTCGGGCAAGAATGATTTGCGCTGCATGGCGCGGCCACGGCTTTCGTCGTCGTCATCTCCATAGTAGTCAGCAATGTCAACCACAGGCTGGTAGGCCTGGTAGTTAGAGCCGTCGCTGTGTCGGTCTTGGCTGGGAAGGGGAGCAGAGCGAGGAGCATCATCGACAGTTGGGGAGGTAGGCTTAGGGAATCCAAAGTCCAGTCCAAGACCAGTTGGCTCATTATCCTTGTTGGCAGGCAGAGTAAAGGCGTTGCTGGCGGGCTGGGCAGTGTTTGTTGTCTGAGCAAACGAGGGAAGCTCAAACTCGGGGCTCTTGGTCCTGGCGACTGGTGGTTGTTGAACCAGGGAGCTGTCATGCTTCTCATCAAAGTCAGAGATGACGCCGATCTCTGGGACGATGGAAGCGGTATGGGCCTTCGCCTTCTCGGATTCGACGGGGGAGTTTGCCTGATGAGTCGGCTCAGGAAGTTTGGGCGTGGCAAAGGGATCAACCTTGGAATCCGTGGCTGAGATGGGCGTCTCGGGAAGAGAATTCATACGCGAGGGAGGCATCCTCTGGGAGGGATCCTTTCCAACAGATGTACGGTTGCTGCTTGATTTAGTATACAGCGAGGATGATTCCTTGGGGTTAAAGGACCGCATGGAGCCGGTCTCGCTATGCGTGTAGGTCGCAACATACTGGTAGGGGTCTTGGCTATCATTACCGAGAGACCTGGCCAAAGAATGAAGTGACTCGCGCGACTGCTGCAGGCCCGGAGGCAAAAGGTAAGGCGATGAGAGGTTCATGTCCATCGAGAGCTGGCTCTGCTTGTGATGGAGACCTTTCTCGCCGCCTCCACCCATGAAGATGCTTCTGCGGGCCGACTTCTTTTGATCGCCCAGTCCAAAATCCAGGCTCTTGTGAGGATCTCGAGCATCCTCCAGTCTAGACCTCTTAACATTTCTACGATGAAGGTAGAACAGAAAACCTGCAATAAGCACGAGGACAACACTACACAACAAGAGTCAGCAATTCATTCCTCAAGTTCACCAACCGCACTGCTCAAAAAGGTATAGTTGATGGCGTACACAATAACGACGACGATGGGCACGGTCAGATTTCCTCCAACAGGCTTCTCGCAGGTGTTGGAGTCGGGCGTTTCCTTGCACTTGTCTTCCGACGATCGTGCGAAAAGTCGATGAAAGACGCCAGTCGGAGGCTTATATGTGCTGTCGGGAGGGACCGGGGTGACCTCTCGACCAAGGTTGATACGGGGTTGAAGGCGGTAGCCTCCATAGTGAGTGAGCTCCATGCTGTGTGTAGTTGTGGTGACGGCGCATGCAACTAGAGGGCTTTCAAAACAAGGAGGGTGTTAACGATAAAGACGGTTTTCCTCCACAACAATTTATCGAGATGGCGTAGAAAGATATTAAGAATTGTCGAATTAAAATCCAAACACAACTGTCCTGACCATTAAGAGTTACGGTTGGTGACGAAGTTGGCAGACGGCTGAATAGTCTCCAATGTTGATAAGGCGCTCGGGGGTCTTGAATCGTTTCGTCGAGGGATCGAGAGAAGCGTAGAAGCAAATGGGACACCGCAAGGTTCGAAACGAGGTTGTCAAAAGTGCCAAAAGGCCAGCGAGCGATTGTGAGTGAAGGGCTATAATGTTCTTGTGTAAAGAAGGACTAGGCCGCCGGACAATGAAGCCAAGAGCAGACCAAAACGAAAAGAAGGACTTGAGCTTGAAAATCAAGACTCGGTATTAAGGCAAGGTTAAAAGAATGACGAGCCCGCTGGCAGGCAGCTTCTGTGAGGGAGGAAACAGAAGGATCCTGTCGTCGTTCGGTCGGTCGACAGTTGGAGAACGAGAGAGAGAACGACGATGGAGAGGAGGAGAGGAAGAAGAGAGGTAGTGGAGGTTGGATGGAGGTGGTGGAGCGAGGCGGGAGACCAGGCCCAGGTGGGAGCGTTCCTCCTGGCAGGCACTGACTGTCCCAGCGCCTTCCCCCAGGGAAGCTTGCAGCGGGCGTGCTGCCGGGACCAGCGCCCACTGTCCGCGTATGCTGCAGCGCGATGTACCCTCTAACAATATCGATTACAGCAGGCTAATGCCTCGATGGCCTGTCCAGCGCAGCACCAGGGGATGGATCAGATCCATGGATCCCGCCCGTCCCAGACGGTGAGCTTCGCCGTCGCTCACTGGATGGATCCCTAATCAGGGGAGCGAGACGGAGCGAGAGTGACACCAGGTTGGGTTCTCGTCCGGCCCATGATTGGATCCATCAAACCATTGGTGGTTTGGGGCCCCCCGGTCATTTCCAGGCCCCTTCCAGTGCTCCTCCAAGAGAGATTGAGGTGGGCCTCGAGAAGCATTTTCGGGGCATCCTGCTGGATCCAGGAAGGGGTTTGTGGCATGGCCTTGGTCAAGAGCGAAGGGGGGAGAGGGCATCTCGTCATGGAAGCCCTGCGAAGAGCCAGGATGCTTGCACAAAGGCTGAATCGTGTAGGAGTCGTTGACCGCAACCATCTACGACAGTCTCCCAGCCTCACCTTTGAAGATAATTAATGTACCTACTGTACCTCCGCACGCCCAGACCTATGCGTCCCTGAAGCCATCGACTAAAGAAGCAAAAAGACGTTTAATTTCCCAAAGAGTATCCATCGTCCATCGCCACCCCGTTAGCGCCCGGTGACGGCACCCAGTGGCAGCCAAAGATAACGGTTCAAGAATCATCACGGCTCTTGTGTGTGTGCTCTGCTCAGGCGGCAGAACACAGTCTCGCATAACCTGGCGAACCAAGATGCACAACCAGGCCCTCCTACCCCTGACCAGTCACATGGCAGAGACACTGAGCATCCAATGGATTATGAGCGCTTCATGCAAGGCACGAGATCAAGGGCCCCGGCTTTGCGGTGGAGGTGACCAAGAGGCGCCGGCCAACGGAAGCGATGGAATGGTTTTGCTTAAACAAGCAAAGCACCAGAATTGGAAAGTAAATAAAGGGGAAATACTCCCCGCCTATCCGCAGTGGCGTCAGGGGCGGCTGCGCCAGTCGCCAGTGGCTGCTTTCTGCTGCAGGTACGCGGTCCCCTGACAGAGCAGTGGGACCCTCCAGCTCCATTGACGACAGTATCCGAGACCGACCTTTCGACAGTGCCGGCCGTGAAATGGCCGAAGACGTCCTTGCCCCTGGAACATGATGATGATCCCCCGTCGACACCGGCCTGAGCCCTGAAAGCAAAGATTCGGAAACGAAATACAGTGGGTTGCGCTATCTAACACACTGTCACCGTCGTCCAGGTTTAATGCCCTGGCCGCCCCGGGGATGCTTGGTGCTGTGACCCAGTGGCTTGCTCGTGATCGTCGACTCCTCATATCAAGCCGCATGTCGCCAGCGTTACACAATTGTCCTGTTCCCGCGCTCATGCATCAGGACCTTACATAACGTGGGGCATTATTACTCTCTCGTGCGCTGTCTACTGCTAGTTGTGCAGTAGTGAGCTGGCTTGTGTCCTTTTATACTCCATGCATATCAGGAGCGCAATGCCTGCCTCAACGGGACAAGATTACAGGAACACCAGAGATGATCGGCAGCAATGACATGGAGCCTTGGAAATTTGAATCGGTGCCCCCGTATCGCAACTTAGCTTGCGACGATGCGAAAAAAACAACAACAATGATCCACCGGGGAGACCAGCCGGGCTTACGTAGGCATGCTCCCTTACGTCTTCCCGCACGAGGCCATCGTCACCTTGCTTTGCCGTGGTTGGATCACCCGTGGTGCGAGGCTCTGTCTTGGGCCTTGTCTTGCATTTCCCCCGAGATGTCCGGGCCGCTTACATAGCACACCAGTTGTTTGTTGGTCGTAAACAGATTGGTTCTGATATTATCCTGACCTACGATCACAGCCGAGCTAATGCAAGTCACACAAGCTCTCACATATCACCGAGATGAGTTGTGAGCAGTGAGAAAGCTGTGTTCTACTCCGTACGGAGTCCCACCGTGCCCGACTGGTTTCCAATCCACCCAACTGCTTTTTCTCTATTACATTCTATAACCCCATATCAAGTCACACCATCTCACCCTAGATCGCGAGAAACAAGAGGAGCTCGCAAATGCCTCACTCCTGCATCAACCAACATGTTATCCCTGCTCATAAAACCTTGAAACCAGAAATCAATCTGGCTGAACCCCAAACCCGGCGGTTTCACCTCCGAACATGGCTTCCTCCCGCCTCCTTTCATATTGATCCTGCTCCCCATTACCCCCGCCTATCCGATGTCACCTTGTAGAACTCTGGCGCGTACTCTAGCAGCCAGCCTTTCTCGATCTTGGTCACTTCCCGGATGAAGATCTTGCCACTCGTCTCCATCGCCTCGTGGAAAATGACCCAATCCGCTTTACGGTTAAACATGAGGGAGCTTGGATGCGCGTGCAGCACCGTTCCTCCTTCAACGTTGCGAAACGTTCCGTCGGGCTGCATCCTCGCCGCATGGGCAAAGTACCCTGATGTGAGGCAGCGTCGGATCTGTTCTGCCTTTTTGATATTGTCCACCGATGCTTGTCCAGCGAGCGTCTCATCAACATTGATGCTGAACCTCTCCAGGTATCGTTTCAGCTGTGCCCTGATACTCACCGCTCGACTCATCGACTTGTAGTTGAGGTTATTCTCGTGACAAAACTTGGCCTCCTTTCTTCCCTTGGTGACAAAGGCCTGGTACGCGTTGAGGAGGGTTAAATGGTCTCCCTCATCAACAGCAAACTTTCTCCGTGACGTTTCCATCTTCTTCCTCTCGCCCTCGTGCGAAAACCACACACTGCCCCCAAGACTGGTCATGGCCGCAATGGTCAGCATCTCGCTGAGGCAGCCAAAGGATTGCGCTGACAGGAGGGTCTTGGCCATCATGGGTTCCACCGCCAGCTCAGCCATCCTTGAGCCAAGAGGCCGGGTGAGTTTGGCGTATTCGTCAAGTGCTCCTAGAGCATAGAGCAGCTCCAGTGCCTTGGACATCAGCTCGGAAGGTGGGGGTGATAAAAAGTCGAACCGAACAACGTTGTCTATCCCCAATGCCTTCAGCTGCAAAATGACTGGGGCCAAATTTGACCTCTGGAGCTCTGGGATGTTGGCCTCCTGCAGTGATTGGTAACTTTGCTCGGTGTAAAGTCGAAAGCATTTCCCTGGCTTTGTTCGTCCAGCTCGTCCAGCGCGTTGTGATGCCGCCGCCTTGGAGACTGGTGTGGCGGTGAGTGACTCTATTCCCGTCCTCGGGTCATAGGCTCTCAGCTTCACAAACCCGCTGTCAACCACGTAGACGATACCGTCGATAGTTACTGATGCTTCTGCGATGTTTGTCGAGAATACCACCTTTCGTGTGCCCTCGGGTGTTTTGTCGAAGATGTACATCTGCTGTTCGGTAGAGAGACCAGCATAAAGCGGCAATGGCATCAGAGTGCCATATTTTGGGTTGAGATCAGCCAGCCGCTCACTAACTGCCTGTATCGCATTATCGATTTCTTCGCGGCCTGTGAGGAAGACCAGAATGTCTCCTTCACCTTCTTGGGTGTGTATGTCGAAGACAACGTCAATGGCCTTTTCCAGGTAATTCTCCGCTGGTGACTCGAGATAGAGTATGTCTATCGGGTATGTCCTCCCTTCCAGGCTGACGATGGCTCCGATCTCATTTTTCGCGTCTCCATTTCCCTTGGTGGGTTGATCATCACTGCTCCTCGTGAAG
This sequence comes from Fusarium solani, assembly GCF_023522795.1. Classification (NCBI taxonomy): domain Eukaryota; kingdom Fungi; phylum Ascomycota; class Sordariomycetes; order Hypocreales; family Nectriaceae; genus Fusarium; species Fusarium solani. The sequence continues at coordinate 882,454 of NW_027072157.1, forward strand.
AAATCTAGAAACTCCTTGGCCTGCAGGGTGGCACTGCTGATGATGATGCGAAGGTCCGGCCGTTTTCGTCGGATCTTTTTGAGTAGACCGAGAAGAATGTCGGTGCTGATAGACCTTTCATGTGCCTCGTCTACCATGATGACGGAGTATCGTGTCAACAGAGGATCGACGAGGGCCTCCCGGATGAGCAGGCCGTCAGTGAGAAACTTGATCTTGGTGGAGGCAGAAGTGACATCTTCGAATCGAATAGAGTATCCGACCTCCTTGCCAACTTCACAGCCAACTTCTTCAGCCACACGTACTGCAACTGTGGTTGCCGCGACTCGGCGGGGCTTGTGAACTGGTCAGTGGGATACTTCACGTCGCGTCGAGAGTTGCTTACCTGTGTGATGCCAATGACCTTCCCGTCTGAACACCATCCTGCCTGTTCTAGGAACTGCGGGATCTGTGTCGTCTTTCCAGAACCCGTCTGACCAATAACGATCGTGACTGGGTGTGTCTCTACGACATAGAGCAAACTTTCTCGGTGTTTGGCGATGGGAAGAAGAGCAGCTGGCTTGTGAAGCGCTGGAATGAAAGTTGAGTCCAAATCCAAATCACCCATTGTCCGAGATCACAGATTCCAACTTAGAAGACACAGTGGCACTGATAACTACTCCCAGATAAATAAGAGTTGTCCACGTGCAACTTTCTGCGTAAAAACACCTGCATTAATATGTATGGAAGCACTTTCATGTAGAAACGGCGTCGCAAGAGAGATGCTTGATACACCTAAAGTTACCCTACACTTTGTGGCGCCATAAAAATAGCTAGTGGCGCCCAATCAGACCGAGTGGCTGAGTAGCGAATCACGGCAGCCTAGAGCTTGACTCTGGGTCAACGTCATCAGCCGTCGTGGCTCAGTCGACCCCTCGCGCCTCATCTGCCTTATATTATCACGAGCAAGGCCAACTTGAAGCGAGATCGACCAATTTCCCGCCGCTATTTTACCCTCGGACGTATTTTTATAGTTCAGGGTCCTCATCTCTATCTTCACTGACGTCGATACATCCCCTATCTACGATCTCAGCGCGCTGTCAAGATGTCTGCCCCGACAGATTCGGTATGTTACTCCTTTAAGAGCCAAGCTCGCAAAGTTGCGCCTGGAAGCAAATGGCTGACACTCGTTCGTCATGAAGAACAAGGCTACGGTCGAGAGTGTTCCCGAATCGCCTACTACTGCTCGACCCCTCGATCTGGATGACGACGATGTTCAGGAGTCTGGTGTCCTCGGGGACGACGGAAAGCCGACAACCGCTGCCGCGACCGCAACCTCTCAGACACCAACCAACGAAGCTGCTCCCCCTAAGCCGCCACGACCGTTGACCGAAGCGCAAAAGAACGAACTGATACTCAAGGAGGCATTCCCTACTGTTGATCAGGGTATCATCAAGGCTGTCTTGAGGGCTAGCGGCGGCAACGTCGAGCCCGCCTTTAACGCCCTATTGGGTACGTTGTGCCATACTACGGAGGAGCGGCGCAAACTGACGTACATACAGAGATGACCGACCCCGATGCTGCAAAGAACGAGCCCGAGGATGATGTCCCTCCTCCCCAACCACCAAGGCCGCAGGGCCGAGCCCAGATGTCGCAAATGGAGGCGGATGAACTTTATGCGCGACAGCTTGCTGAGCACTACGACAACGTCGGAGCTTACGAGTCTCGGACCGCCAATCGAGGTTATAACGATGGCCGACCTAGGCAGGGCCAAAACGAATGGGACGACGACCGGGAGCATAGCTTCATCGATGATGACCTCCCAGTAATCCGTGAAAACCTTCGAAAAGGGTTCCTCGAGACACAGACCAAGGTCAATGGGTGGATCACCAACATCAAGAAGAAGATCGAGGAGAACTTTGACGAGAGCGAGGAGCAGACTCAGCGACAGGGACAACCTTTCCGTCGCCCTGGTGAGTCCAGCCGACGGAGCGGTGACTACGAGCGATACGACGCGGACCCCCAGGTTCTCAGTGACGACTTTGCTGGCATGAAGTTTTCCTCTGATGGAAGTAAGTGTTGCCCATGCGAAACGCCAGGAACCAGAGCTAACAGCATGTAGCCCCGATCAACCGCCCAATGGCCAACACGGGCATGTATAAGCCACCACCACCCTCGGCCTCGCCCAAGCCAAGCACCGGTAGACGTGTTGGCTTCAAGGAGGAGACGGAAGAGATCAACATGTACGACTCGTCGCCGCGAGTGCCGCCCAAGGACGCCGCCCCCGCGGGTAGCGCAAAGGCTAGCAAGTGGCAGCCGCTGTCGACGGTCGAGCCTAGCCCTATCGCCGAGAACGACCCTTTTAGCCTGGGGGATAGCGAGGATGAGCGGGAGACACATCAAAAGCCCAAGGACGAGAAGTCAGATGACAATGAGCGACTCAAGAAGGCTGCCGCAGAAGCCATGGCTGACAACCTGGTCGACTCACAAGGAGATGCGAGTGCGAAGAAGAACTAGAGCTGAAGCAACGTATGAGCGTGACGGCCAAAAGTGAAGCCGAGCGGAAGCTAGAGGATGAAGCGTGACAAGGGAAGGTCATGAGAGAAGCTGAGGTAGATGAGTTTGATACCATATCGGCAACCTCGCTGTCATGGGTGGTCTATTTCCGGGTATAGCTCCGTTTCAATGTATTGGGTCAGCAGCATAGTGTAGCCTCTTCATTCACTACCCGCATTTCTTTTTCCTCTTACGTACTGTATGTGGCTCGTGACTTTACTGCATGAGCAGGGCCGGAGGGTGTGAGATCCTGGATGGTCTGGACTGGGTCGAGTGATGGTTGAGAGCACAGTCGAACCTGCGAGCCCGGGAACTCGCCTGCTTGGATATCCCATGTCGAGGTCAACACTGAGACCGAATTGAGTCGATTCTATTAGTCAGTGATCAAGATTCAAAGCAGGGCCTCAGCTCGCGTGGAAGCAAGATGTCATTGTGACGGGGCTGAAGATGGAGCAACCGAGAAGGAATTAGAAGACAACAGGACTAGTCAGACAAGTGAAGAAGCTGGCGTGACGTTCCAAGGATGTCCCGGAGACCTGGAAATGAGGCAGAGCAAGCGCATGAACTGCAGAGTCACGTATTGGGCGCAATTGGCGTGTGATATGGGCAGCGACAGAGACCAAGGAGACGGGTCTAGAGCCCCTTGAACTTGTTGGGTATGACGTCCCTCGTGAGCTTTCTCGCATTAGAGACACATGCTACGTTAATCATTGGGCTGACCGTGATAAAGTACAGCGCCGACGCGCGGAGAAAGTCCCGACAGACCCCATCACAATGCAGTCTCTCGGTGCATGCCAGCAACAGACGACGTTGGCGGTGCCCCGGCCGTGCAAGACGGAGCACCTGTCGCTCGAGCACGGGGTCGGATACGGCACGGCGATTGGACATTCGGATAACGGCCGGCCACGCACAAGAAGCTGGCGCGAACGGGTCGAGATTAGCGGATGCTTATTCCCAGGACGACGGGGGGAGAGGGTTTGTGGGCAGAGGATGAGCTGCTATGACGGGTCCGCCGGGAGGATGTGCCCAAGCTGTTAGGCTGCTAGCAGATGAGACAACGAGCCTCCTCCGAGCCCCGCCGTGCTGGTTGACGCCGTGGGACCACGGGCGCCGGCGGAACGAGAACCAGGAGTCGGAGGGGGCAGGCACGAACAACGAACGAGAGATGAGATGAAAAATGTCGAGGTGAAGAGGACGAAAAAACAACAGCCAAAAGAACGAGATCCAAGCCGATTCCCGCCTAGATCGACTCAGTCGAATACGACAAAGAACAACAAGAACGAAAAAAAAAGGGACTAAAAAAAGTCGACGGCTCTTGAATTGTCCCCGCTTCTTTCCTCAGAGGTGCTGGGCTCAAGGTCCGACTGCCTCTTTGGTTGACCGTCTCGTTGCAAGAGCCACTGAGCATCAAAGTGGACGTGGACGGCGGAGGGGCGGGTTTTTGGCTCAAGTCCCTCTCTCACGACCTTTTGTCATAATAAAATCTCCCAACACCAGTAAAGGAGCGCGCATCTTTTTCCTCTTTTTGGCAAGATTCTTTGTCCTTGCTGCATTTTTTGTCAGTGTTTGTTTACCTGGGCTTGCCTTGCTGTCAACGTCGTGCTGTCTGTGTCTTGTCTTGGATGCACGCACGTCACTTCACTTCAACCTCAACAAGCCTCACCTCACTTGACTTCACCTCGTCTCCCGCACCCCACGAACAAGCTCATTCGGGGGTCTAGACCCGCCGCGCAAACTACAAGGACTTGGACTCGGTCGACGGTGGAATAAGGAACCAGGAACCTTCACTATTGCCTGGACTCTGCTTGCGGTGCCCGTACCTGAGAGTTGAGGTACCTACCTACCTCGGCTTCGGTGAGTGCTCATCTCGAATATCTCCTCTACTCTATCCAATCCCAACACCTCAATCCTATTACACCACACCGTATCCATGCCTACCCATACCCATCCATACCCGCATCTGCATCTCGCGCGGACAAACAACCCCATAAGAGGCGAGTTTCAGCCGCCCACGCCCTTCTCACCCCTCGCAAGACATTCACCCGACTCAAGACTCTGGAATACCCCCCCACGTGCCCTACGGGAGTCGACCTCGCACGCCGCCTTGTCGGGCGGTCGGGTGATGGATCAAAGGACCCTGCGGCGCCAGGCGTTTAATCGTGTCACTTTTACATGACAAGAGTTGAGGGGACAGACAAAGTCGAGAGAGAAAAAAATTAAACAGTGTCGTCGACGGGAAGTGGCGGTAGTCGAGCATCCGGCGACTCACAGGGCTTCAACTCACACTGCACTACCATCCATACCACTCTCCACCTGGCCTGGCCTTCAGCCTGGCCTTCAACCTGGCCTTCAACCTGGCCTCTCAACTCTGGCTGAGCTGATGTCGGCCTGACCTGTCTTGACACTGCATTTCCATGTCCAAGGCATTCACTCGGCTTCCTCTAGACCCAGTCTTTACCCTGCCTCGACTTGTCCAGTCATCCCCCCTCGTCACCTACCTTACCTATTATCCTTCAGCTCCAGCCTCTCTCGTCACTGTTGCACTCACGCAAAAACGACGCTCAAGATACCTACCACACAGACGCTGTAACTGACACCGAGACTCACGTATTCCAGCCGCAAATCCCGTCGTCTCATCCCCCCTTACCAAGCAAGACCTGGTAGACAACTCCTGTCGCTTTTACTCACTCGCCCCCTCATCAGCTTCCCTCTCGGACGCCAAGGGCAGCTCGAGGGCGTCCAAACCGAAACATGTAAGCCCTCTCTGCCCCCCCCTGTTGCTGCCTACATCAGGACCAGCCCAAGCCTAACGCCCCCCTTCGAGGACCTGCTCTAAACTGCACGGTTCTTGCTGGACAATGGCAACTTGGCGCTCGTGATGAGACTCAAACTGTTCAAGACAACTCACACTCGCCCCCAGGAAGTTCGGCAAGCAGATCCAGAAGCGTCAGCTTGAGGTGCCCGAGTATGCGGCTAGCTTCGTCAACTACAAAGCCCTGAAGAAGGTATGTCCATGTCGTTCCCGCCCCCCGTTGGTTCAGTTCAGGTCCCCCCGTTCCCGTTCCCGCTACCGACATCCCCGGCTCCCGTCTCCGCTGTCATCTCCCTTTCACGGTGCTTGGTCCACTATACCACTTTTCTTCCACAGACATGTCCAACCTCCCTGTCCCAAGTTTCTCTGGTCCTCGATTCCCCAGCCCAATTGTCTGTCCCCCCTTCTCTGAATCCGTGCCCGTAACCCTTGCCCTGACCCTGTTTACCTGCCCTTCTCGGCTCAGCTTCTCCGATCCTCTGCTTGTTCCAGCTGCAGATCGCGATCACCTGTAGCAGGAGGCATCACGCAGTGTGACGGGGGCTGCCAAAAGCAAACCTCCTTGCTTCTCCATTCGTTCTGCAGCCCAAGGGCACGTTTCTTCACCCGCTGCCCGCACGCGACCCCACGACCCTTGGGACGCCTGCCACTAACACGGTGCCATGTAGCTCATCAAGAAGCTGTCCGCAACCCCGACCCTCACCTCCCAGAATGATGCCCTCCGCTCGGCTACCCCCGTCGACTCCCAGGCCGCTCTCCAGGCCAACAAGGCGACCTTTTTCTTCCAGCTGGTAAGGATCCTCCCCGGTGCTTTGTCTCCGCCATGAACATCCCTCCGTGGTTGCTAAACGACGAGCAGGAACGGGAACTCGACAAAGTCAATGCCTTCTACCTACAGAAGGAAGCCGAGGTTTGTCGACACGTCTTTCAGCCTCGTTCGGCACGTTTATCTGACGCGCTGTAGCTCAAAATCCGCCTCAAGACCCTCCTAGACAAGAAAAAGGTGCTGCAGTCGCGGCAAGGCATCTCCCGCCGTTCCGCAAAGTTCACTACTCTCGAGGAGGGCTTCCAGCAGTTTGCTACCGACCTGAACAAGCTTCAACAGTTCGTCGAAATCAACGGCACCGCCTTCTCCAAGATCCTCAAGAAGTGGGACAAGACATCAAAATCCAAAACCAAGGAGCTCTACCTCTCGCGAGCCGTAGAGGTGCAACCGTTTTTCAATGCCACCGTCATAAGCGAGCTGTCTGACCAGGCCACTACGAGCTTGCAAGAGCTCGGAGCCTGGTCAGATGGAATCCAGGTCAATTTCCAGACCAACCATGTTGTGACTTCGCAGCACTTCGTGGGCACAGACGAAGGGGATGCAGACACGCTGCTTTTGGACACTGTCATCGCAGGGAACCACGAATCTCTCCGGGACTTACTCACGAGGATGAGATCTGCTAATGAAACCAATGAAGGCGACAGTTCGCTTATGGAGAGGATAACGCGGACCTTTTTGGCAGCCATTTCAGAAGCGCCCCAGGAGTCTCTGCGAATTCTTCTCGACACAGGCCTTGTCGACCTCCACTCGTACGACGACATCAATGAGCGGAATTGCCTGCACCAGGCTGCTATCTATGGGAAGCAGTATGTGCTGGAATGGGGCCTCTCAGTCAATGTCGCTGTGGACAGGACAGATGTCTATGGGCGAGTTCCCCTGCATTATGCCAGTCTTCATGGAAGATTGGAGATGCTCAAGTTTCTATTGGACGGTATGCTAAATACTAGCCCCTATCTTGTAGGTTTCGTGGCTGACAACTATGTAGCAAATCAAAGCACGATTGACCTGACGGACCACGACAACTTTACTCCCTTGATCCACTCCATTATTCACGGCCACCTCGAATGCATCGAACTTCTCCTCGCTAGATCCGCACGTATAGACCCTGTCGGAGACTCGGATCACGTCCCCCTGAATTTGGCATGCGAACATGGCTCGGTGGCGGTTGTTGAGCTTCTCCTGAAGCACGGTGCCAAGATCTTGCCGGACGCCGAGGGTCTGTATCCCCAGCATCTAGTAGCAAGGGCGGGCCAGACATCAGAGCTTCTGTTGCTCCTGAAGCGATTCGGCGCAGATTTGGACCAAGTTGACAAGCTCTATGGATGGACACCCCTCGTTCATTCAGCGAGCGAGGGAAATGTCGACTGTCTTCAGGCATTGCTCAAGGTTGGGGTCGACGCAAGCATTGTGGACGAAAAGGACCTTCCAGCCATGTACTATGCTGCTTGGGAAGGGCATCTGGCCTGTATGAAGCTCCTAACACCCTTCAACACGCGGCCGCGAGCAAGTCCTTTCATGGTGCAACCTGCTTTGGGTCCTCTGGAAACAAGCAGCGCCCCCTTGCCTATGTCCCTAGACCCGGATGCGATCCCCGAACTCGAACTTCCTCCTCCGATTATTCCCCTCAGGAGATATGGCCACAACTTCCTTGATACCAAGACGGTCGTTCAAATCACGTTTGGAGACCTGGACGAACAGCCTCTTATGTTCTTCCAGGACGGCAAGTATCCTGCTGCTCGGCTTACTATTTCCTCCAAGGTCTCGGATCTCATTCCCAAGAACATTATTCTACCCTTTCAAGAAGATACCCGCATTGTTTCTTTCCAGGTGGACAACCTGGATTCTTTCAGTCTGGACATAGACGTCTTCCCTACCTACGGTGCTAAGGTCATCGCGAAGACGGTTGCACTATCCAGCATTTTCAAAGGCCTGCAGGGAACTTCAACGTGCTGCCTGCCTCTTTTCGATCCTAGGCTTCGTGCTATTGGTCAGATCTGCTTCAACGTTCAGGTCATCAAGCCGTTCCAAGGAAAGCCCCTGGAGATCACAGACTTTGAGACGTATTGGAAAGCTACGAGCCAATTCAATCAACCAACGAGCGCCATTGTTACAGGATCGAGCCTATCTGGCGACTATGTGAGAATCTTTGTCCAGTACACCAGTGATGGTGTCCCAGTCCTCTGGCCTCGATGGACCATAGCATGTGGCGGGCTTGATATTCCTGTCTGCCGGTTGACCCTCGAGCAATTCACGTCTATGACAGCGCGAAGCAACAGCCGTGCAGATCTACCCAGCTTGGCGAGCAAGACATCGGAAAGCATTGCGGAGGTTTACCACATTCTTGCTACGGCTGGTATCACACTTCAGGAGGCACTCGCACTGCTGAACCCTGGTATGCACATCAACCTTCAGGTCTTGTACCCGACACCAGAGGAGGAAAAGGCCTTCTCTATGGGCCCTGCGTTGGACGTCAACGTGTTTGTGGACTCGATTCTCAACATCGTGTTTGACCATGCCCGGGCACAACGTGCTCAGGCTCCCGATGTGGTGCGGTCTATCGTGTTCAGCAGCTACAACCCTCGACTATGCACAGCATTGAACTGGAAACAACCAAATTTCCCCGTCTTCCTGTGTAACGACCTGGGACGGGAAGAAACGACGGGAGCCAACGGCACGGCCCTCACCAGTGGTCGGCGAAGCGCATCTATCAAGGAGGTTGTGAGGATTGCACAGAGCAACAACTTTATGGGTTTGATCTGTTATTCTCGACTGTTGGTATGTTGAAAACTTGTACCCTTTGAAACTAGCTGGTGGCTAACTTGTAGTAGGACATGGTGCCGGCGCTTGTGGATGCCATCAAGTCTCATGGACTAGCGCTGGTGATGGACAAGTCTTCAGACTCCCCCGACGCGAGCCCCATGACGGACCCTTTCCCGCGGCCACCCAAGGGTGTCGATGGCGTTTTGAAAAGCCATGGGATTTTGCGATTCAATGATTCGATAGACATGTAGTAGATGGGTCATAATGAGACATGCCTACACGATAAACATTAGGACGAGAGAGGATAGAAGGGAGCAACATGAAAGAAATGCATTTGATAGAATCATTAGAGGCGTTGCGTGAGGTGTTGCTGGGTAGCCAAACTCGCGCAGCTATTAATCAGTTCCTGCAGCTATTCCAACTTGTGACCAGGGTCCGTATAAAGGACAAATTATCAAGCTCCCTTGTACTCATACTTGAGCGTCGACAGTTCCTTTTCAGGGTCGACGCCGCCCATGACTATCTTTGCCAGCAAAACTACACCATACACTACAAGCGGCAGGTAGCCCATTCCGGGCCACACAGCCTCACTTTTTACTCTGCCTACGGCCCAGGCCATCAAAATCAAAATGAAACCCAAGCCAAGGTTCAGGTAGGGCAGATACATCTCGAGAGGGGACTTTCTCTCGACGTAGCTGAAAGAACTCCTCCTCTGTCGAGGTCTTCCCCTGGGGATGTACTCGACTTCATCGTCTTCATCGTCTTCATCGTCCTCATCATCTGCTATTCCCGATGACTCGCCACGTGTTGACAAGGATGGTGGACGGGTGGGACGCGGGGTCTTGGGACGCGCCCACTTGTCGAGAAAGGCGATGCCCGACGTTGCGGGCGGCTGGTGATGTAGAAGGTATGCCGTCGAGAAGAGCGATGTGAGGCTGAGAAGCGCGAGGAGCGCCGTCCGGGGGTTGATGAGGGCCGGGAGATATGGTATGGTGGCTAGTAGAGGCAGAGCGAGGAGGAGACGACGGAACTGGGCGTTGCGGGCGGCATTTTCTTCTACGAGACGTTCGATGAGGTCTTCCTGCTCTGGCGATGCTGTTAGTTATTATCGTAATGTAGCGGGAGGGGTTGGTTTACCTTGCTCGTCGAGGGCTTCAGGCTGCGAGTCGTTGGAGTCTTCCTCTGGATAGTGGAATGTGCGCCTCAGACGGGCGGTTGCGCCCCCCGAGTTGGACATGATGGTGTCTTTTCGACTTCAGAAAAGACGTCAATTCTCCATCAAGATGAAAAAGAGAGGAACAGAGGACGATGATGGTCAAGGTACGTAGTGGATGTAACAAAGCTGTCGTCACATGCGCAGGGGTTCACGAGGTCAGAGTCGCTGAGGCTCAGCCTTATGACGCCACACGAGGCGACGCAACGGCGGGCTCTCCCCCACCATCCCATCGGCATCCGGCAGTAAATTTTCCCCGAACCCCAAATGCGAGCCCGCCCTCACCTGATGTATATACAACCTCCATCACCAAACAACCACAGCCAACAATGTCGCAGCAAATAGTGCTTACCCGGCTCGTCCGGCGTAGGCTCGTCGCGGCCCTCGAGGCTAGGCCGTCGGCTTTGAGGCCTGCGCAGAGGAGGTGGATGACGAGGGCGCCTAAGCCTGGTGATGGGCCGTTGATGTCGAGACGGGCAGATCGAGAGCTTCCAGGTACGACGACGACTCTTCCCGCTCTCGGACGAGGCCAATGCGGACAAGGCGACATCTAGCTGACATGTACACTCTGCAGACATCACCGAAGTGAGCTTCCGCTGGCGCCGCACGCTCCCCATCTTCATCGCCATCGTGGCCACCTGCTCCGTCGCCATCTTCAACTACCAAAAGATGTCGTCGCCCGTGGTGTCGTCGACGCTGTACGCCCTGCGCACGTCGCCCGAGGCCCGCGCCCTGCTGGGCGACGAGGTCTACTTCAAGCACCAGATCCCCTGGATCCACGGCGAGATGAACCAGCTGCACGGCCGTATCGACATTTGGTTCTCGGTCCGCGGCACAAAGGGCGTCGGTGTCATGCGCTTCGCGAGCAACAGGCCCACCAGCAAGGGCTTCTTCAATACCACCGAGTGGAGTCTTACCATGGAGGATGGCACGAGGCTTGATCTGCTGGATAACGGTGATCCTTTCAAGGGGTTGTTGGGTGGTGCTGCGGAAGAATTGCCGGCGTTGGAGGAGGATTCTCCTACAAGAGGCTTCCGCAAGCAGGTCGAGTACAAGTGAGGAACGACAAGAAGAGAGACGACGTGGATGTGAAAAAACATGATAACCCTCGGACTCCGGTTGTAGTTGAATCTGTACAGTAGTGGTAGATGGTGTGCGTGTATAATACAAAAAGCCCGCTATGATCTCCTCCTTTTTGCCGCCATGAGGTCCCCCTTCATACAAATTCCATCATCATACATGACATTAGGCCTCGAGCTGCGCCGCCTCTCTCTGCTCCTTGAGCACCAGGTGCTTCTCCCTCGCGGCCTGGAGCTTCTCGGCATGATCCGGGTTCCGTTCTAGCAGAGTCGCGAGAGCGGCCTCACGATGCGGCTGCGGGGGCGCCTTGCGCTTCTTGGAGTCCTGGAGCCGGACGACGCGGCCCTTGGGGCCGGCGATGGGCCCGCTGACCAGCACGACGCCCAGCTCGTTGTCCACCATCATGACCTTGAGGTTCTGCACCGTGACGAACTCGTTGCCCATGCGGCCGGGCATCTTCTTTCCGGGAAGGACTCTGCTACCGCTGCCCTGCGAGGGACCCGTGGTACCGATGGTGCGGTGGTTCTTGGAGTTTCCGTGCGACGCCTCTTGACCCGAGAAGCCGTGGCGCTTCATACCACCGGCGAAGCCCATGCCCCTCGAGCGGGACTTGATGTCGACGTACTGGCCCTTCTTGAACCAGTCGGGGAGGATCTGGACGCCGACGGGCAGCAGGCCAGACTGGTCGCGGACCATGAACTCGGCGAGGTCGGCCTTGGGGGCGATGCCCTTGGCTTCGTAGTATCCCAGCATGGGGCTGGTGACGTTGCGGCCGTCTCGAGATCCAGAACCAATCTGCACAGCCCAGTAACCATTCTTCTCACGGGTCTTGTTGGCGATGACCTGCACCTGGTCGAGCTGCAGAACAGTGCATGGCACGCGGACCTTTCCGACAAAGACGCTCGTCATGCCCTTCTTGACAGCCAGAACACCAGTGCGGAGAGGCGTCGTGTTCTCGCGGCGCTTGAGGGCAGCAGCAGGACCGGCGGTGAGAGCGGGGAGACCGGCCGAGGGCTGGTTGAAGCGCTTGTGCTTGTTACGAGGGGGAGCCGTCGACCATCCGTTCTTGACGCCGCGGGTCGCCGTGAGGGGGAGGAGGAGAGGACGGGTTGCCGCCGCGGCGCAGGGCCGGGGGAGGGCGAGTCGGATCGGTAGACGGGGAGGCATGGCTGGAGATCAATTGGGCCGTCCAGAGGTGGAATTGGCGGTTGGTCTGATCGTTGGACGTTGGTGGTGAAAGTTTTTGGGAGGTTGAGATGGAGCTTTTGCAAAAGCCGGAGAATTCCCGGCTAGAGGGGACTGAGATCAACACCACCATGAGACGAGCGAGAATAGATGTCAGGACAAGATGAAATGGTGTCTTTTAATGAAATATTTATTTTCTCTTTATTTTAGTTGATTCTTCTTCTAGAATTCTCATGTTCCACTTGATCCCATTGACTCTGCTTCATCTACGCTCCAGGTCCCCTCCCCCCAATCCCACTCCCCATCTGATTCACACTCGTCCCCTTGATCTTGTGATCCCCAGGCTGCGCCGCAGCCTCATAAATGATATTAGCCGGCGCCCGTCCAAGCTGCGTCCACTCGCCCTTGAAGCCAATGTACGAGACCCTCGTGACGTCCTCGTCTCCGTCGCCAAAGTTGTCGGGGAAGAAGAGCACCAGGCGCTGGACCTTGCCGAACAGCGCACGGCGAACGGGGACTTCCTGGAGCTCGCCCGTCTGGGAGAGCTCGAGGGTCTGCACGGGGTCGAGCTCTTCGGCGGCGGCAAAGTCGATGTCGTCGCGGTTGATGAAGAGGTGCAGGGTCTTGGGGGCTGAGGCGGAGGGGGAAGTGCGGATGAGAATAGAGTGAAGCTTGATCTGAGAAGTGAATCTGACATTTATCAGTACATATATCAATGTTATAGTGATTGTGAAAAACTCACGGCACCGTCATGAGGAGCTGCTCATCCACATCGCTCGCCAGCTCAGGCTCCACGCTGAGCCTCTCCTGCCACGTCTTCTTGACGACAGCCTGCCCAACGTCCCGCTGCGCCTCGTTGAGCGTCACAATGTGGTCAAAGTTGATCTGGCTGTACAGAGAGTGCTGCACGGCGGGAGTGATGTCGTCCGAGTGGTCGTGCTCATGGTCATGGTCGTGACCGCCGTGGCCGACGTGCTCGTCGTGGCAGTGAGACATTTTTATGAGGCGGCTGCTCTTGATAGTGAAAAGTGACTCTGAATGTGTTGTTTTTATGTGCTTTGCAGGAGGCAAATGATGGATAGGTTGAGTCGAGTTGTTGATGTTGGTTGTAAGTCAGGTATATATGGAGCTGGAATCCTCAAATGACGTTTTAGCAGGCTGCCGTATGTAAGCGCCCTACGTTCATCATGAACAAAGACACTGCAAACTTGGCATCGACAACACTAATGTGGCAAATTCCTGACATTCCAGATACAAGCAATATATTCATCTTCACATCAAACATCTCATATGGCCATGTCCTATCAAATTCTTTCCTGGGTATAAATCCAATATCGCTTCATCTAAATCCACTCTTCCTCTTGCCCTTCTTCACCTTCTTCCTATCTCCAAACACACCCGACACAGGCTGGCTCATGGTAAACGCAGGTCCCAGGAGGCCTTGGCTCTGTGAAGATTCAGGCGCCCGCTGCTGGCTCGACATGATCTGTACCGGCTGTGCTGGTAGGGATGGGAGCGATGTACCCTCATCTGCTGGCGGGCGAACCTGCGATGAGCTCTGTGTCGCCCTTTGGGAACTTCCGCCCTGTCTCATAAATGCTGGTAGTTTATACTTTTCAGCATGGGCCTTGCGTTTGCTCTCTATCCTCTGCAATCGCTGTCTTGCATCGTCAAACTTCTTGTCGCTTGCAGCAGCAACGCTGGAAACATAGTCTTCTGTACCAACACCGCGCTCGGTGGGCCAGTAAGACAGGACGCTCGATTGCTTGGCAGACGCCATCTTGTCCAGCCGCAATGATGGCGCAAGTAGCTGTAGTCGTCGGATCGCTGCGTCGTTGGTCTCGTTTGGCGTTGTGCTGATGGGCGATGAAGGAATTCCGGGATCCGACGACTGCGATGCCTTGATAGGTATCGAGCTTGACCGTATTTGTGTATAATGAACCCCCCCTCGTCAATCTCACGACTTCCAGAACCCAGAAGAGGAGTGTCCTGGACCATGACACCGGCCGTAGCTAGGAACATGTCCTTGGCCAGGTCTGCGATCCAACCTCGCCTGGTCTCCTCATCCTCATTTGGCAACCTGCCCTCCAGCTGATCAAGCCAGAGGCCCACGTAGGTCTGATTAAGATGTGACAGGCTGATTAATTCCCTGACCCATTCTTTCGAAGTTTGTCTCCCAAGTTGAGTAACGACAGCCTGGCCGTCATCTTCTAGGAACAAGTCCAACATGTTGATCTGCGCCATACCGTCGTCGCTGTCCAACTGCAGCTGATCAAGGCCCTGGCCGATTTCTTTCCTGCAAGGGAGTTAGTTACGTTTCTTTGGACCTGAAAAGAGAACCTACCAAGTCCTGAGTGAAAGTCTCCCTTCAGCTGTACCCTCTGCGATGTGTTCCTGAATAGCTGAGAGCAAGGCAGGAGGTATATCATGAGAGCTCGTGGAAACAGCCATCAGGTTATCCAAGAGGGCTCGGCAGAGAAAGTCAAGCTTCAGATGAACTGGTCCAAAAACCGAAGATTCCCTCATGTTTATGGAATCAAGTTCGCTTCTGCGGGAATGAGGTTGCACGAGCTGCGCCAGCTCAGTGTCAGCTAGGCTGTCAGGAAGCACAAACACCTCACCCATGTGTCGAAGGAATCGATTTCGCTTCTTCCTCCATCGCTTCGCTTGAGCCGTCTTGGACCGTTTTATCCGACCGGTTGGCAGTACGATCTGCATATCACGATCCTTGGCTGAAGCGCAGATGCAATAGCGCACCCCGAGATCCTTATTGAGAATGGTTCCCTGGTAGAACTGAACACCAGCACTGAGGTACTCGAATCCAGTTCCAGTTGCAGATGCTCCGCTTCGCGTGAGCTTGGCGGGGCGGATCTCGAGCGACTGGATATCGCTCTGCGCAGCCGTGTTCTCATGAGGCAGAGTCAAGACCTGGCGATGCCATTGTGGAAGGTCTTTGTCCTTTGAATGTCCAAACCAGTAGGTGTGGAGCTGTCTATGCGTAGGAGAAAAGGTAAATACCATAGCGGAATCTTGATTCTCCTCCGAGGCTCGGCACGTGGTTATCCTGAGTCCTTCTCCGTCGAGCAGATGGGGAGAAGTGGCTAGGATAGTGGGCTTTGACGGCTCGTCCTCTTCTCTGCTGGGTGCGAACAAGTCGATCCAAAACAAGTTTTGCATCGTCAATACGAAAATGTGGTTCTGGTTAACTGGGCTGATGCGAACATCAAGAATTGAATCAGGCTTTCCTTTCAAAGGAGTCAAGATTGGTAGCTGAGGGAGAACCATGTTTGACGCCATGTCAATCACTTCATATTTCTCTCGGTTCCAGAGCAGCAGATGGCTTGACCGGCTGGCAAATCCGTTGGCATCGTCATCATCGCCTTGTGTTGCGTCCTCCCAAAAGCTGTCTACCTTGGCGGTACCAACAAACAAGATGCCATGCTTCTCAGCCGAGGACTCTGTCGTGGAGGGCAACTCGTTTAGTAGACCTTCTGAAATGTGACCGCATTTCTGCAGTGCAAGTCGCGTGTTCTTGTTTCCGATAACGTCCCATACACTCCAGTATCCGCACTCATCAATGATGGCCATCTGTGGATGCTGGCCTTTCGAGTTGGGGTTGAAAGCAACATCCACCTGTGCATTGCTGCCGGTCTTCTTATGAGACACCGTCACGATAGGATTTGGGTCGATCCGCGATAATCGTTGCTGCTGGGCATCGAGGTCTGCGGTGGGTGGCTGGCCGACCGGGACTTTGTGATACTCTGGCTGAAGGATTGTGGTGGATGTCTGCTTTTGCACAATGACCCAGCGTACAGCGTCGTATCGGGTGAGGCTGGTTGCAAACTTGACTTGTGAGATTGGCAGACCATCACTGGCCCAGATTGCCTCTTCATCCGGGTCTTCAGGGTCGATAACGGACAAGTGCAGGGCCGTGTCCTTGTTATGGTCCCATTGCCATTTCGACTCGTCAATACGTGCTAGCCTGAGAAGTTCGCCAGACTCGCCGGTGACCGCAGCTAGCATCAGGGCCCCCTTGACTCTTGAACTGTCGGCGACATTCGTCATCTGGCCGATGGAAAGCAAAGGGCGGTCGACTGCTTCACCTTCGACTTTAGAATAGCGATTCATATTCTCTTCCAAGAGCTCCTGCAGGGCTGAGTTGCCCACGAAGGCCTCAGGATGCGACTGGAGAAGCCATCGTCTCTGGGTTCGGCGTTCCTGCCAGAGATTCGACGAGACTTCAGGAGCCGATGATTTCGACGGCGGATATAGCTCCGCTGAAGATCCAATGACTCTGAAGTGCGGCGCTGAGAGTATGTGGTCAGCATGGCATGAGGCGCAAAGTAGGGTAAAAACTCACCTTCAGAAGTTACACGGCTGGTATGAAGAGAACCGAGTTGAGACGTCGCATTCTCAGGAGAAATATAAGTCAGACGTCCTACGTGACCGTGGATTAGGTCCGTGAGTCGCCTGGCCTCAGCCATTTGGCCCTAGTATCGATGTCCAATGTAATAAGAGTTTGGCCGATATTCCTTTCTTCATCGCGAGATGAGCTAGCGCAGGTGCAAGAGAGTCTCGAGCGGGAGCATGAGCAGATAATAGTGAGAGACTTAGGCCGGCATCCTAAGCGAGCTGGGTGAATGCGGTGACGGTGTAAAGGCGGTAACTATGCAGGCTACGACGAATGAGCGTTATCCAAGAGTTGGACAAGGAGAGTTGCTTTACTTTGCGCGTTGCGACGTGAATTGAAGCTTTCAGGCCCCACGTGGCGGTGCGGACTGCATGCGCCACAGCCATTTTGGGTCGGCCGAGCAACGCCATCATCCAAGTGTAAATATACTCCGAGGGGTCCTTGTCGCATCCACCACAATTACAAGCATCCACCACGGCACAGAGTTGTGAAGCGAAACTGCAGCTTGATCACATTATTCAACTACACCGCGCATATACCGAGTCAAAATGGCTACTGATTTTCAGTCCTCGCTTTCCGCAAGCCTCAGCCGCCAGAGCATGGCGCCTGTCGGCCCCTCGGTCGCAGACACCCTGCCAAACATCAACTTTGGCTTCGACGACCTGCGCGACCGCATGGCCAAGTTCACTGCCAGGTTCGACGCCTTTATCGAGCAGGGCCGCAAGCGAGTCTTGGAGGAGCGCAACCAGTTCCGCATGAATGTCGCTGAACTTCAGGGTACGAGATACTTTATGTAGAGGTTCCAGTCACTTGCTAACTGCTTGTTCCTAGAGGACCAACGCATGAAGAAGCGAGATATCGAAATTATTCAGGTCAAGACATCCACACACCAGCAAACCGTTGAGAAGGAGGAAGCCGAGACCCGCGAGATGGAGGCCGCCATCAACTCCCTCGCCGCCCAGCGCGACAACCACCTCGCGACCCGCGACAGCCTCAAGGCCGAGATTGCGCAGACCCAGGCAGAGATCGATGCCCGCCTCGCGGCGCAGCGGGCCCACGCGCAGCAGCAGCAGGCGCAGTCCCGCTTCAACGTGCCCGAGCTCGACTTTTGGATCACCAACCTGTGCCTCAAGATCGAGGGTGCAGGGCACGACGACCGGCTCAAGTTTGTGTACACGCACATTGATGAGAAGGATTGGGAGAGAGAGGCTTGGTTTGAGCTGGTGACTAGCTCGCGAGACTATGATGTCAAGCACTGCCGGCCAAAGGTCGAGAGGGAGAAGGTGGAGAAGGTGCTCGACAGAGTGAATGAGTCGAGGGAGTTGGTGACTCTGCTCAAGGGGATGAGGGAGTTGTTTGCGGAAGCGATGAAGTCCTAGATGTGTTGAAGTTGTAATGATGTGTTATGTGCTATGGATATAATGTTGCGTATACCAAGTTATTCGTTCTTTGACTGAACAAACTCGACTGTTTGTTATTGAATTCAGTCGATAATAGAGCTGTTCAACCAGTTTCTAGAAATTCTGACTGATTCTTTGAATCATGAACCCTCTATCAAGAGATTCACCAGACACTATTTTAAGACATGATAGCCAACACTGCCACTCTTTGTACGCAAACAGCATATTAGCCCTCGATTAAAGTGATGAAATATTTTAGGAGCCTTCTTTGTATCTCTGGCATATTTCTCGCTCCCTGCTTAGAGAAAGAGTTGATCTTGCGCATTACAAAGTCACCAAATCGCGTCGCGTCTCCCCCACATCGGCCATCACACCTCCACTTCCCACCCATCTCCCAACTCTCCATCTAAAACTACATCAAACCCGCCCAACATGCCTGAGCCAGACAAGCACGCTGCCGCGCAGCAAGCCGTGGATATCCTCCACGAGATCTCCACCATACTCGTACGTCTATTGTTCAGCCTGGACGCGCTGAGGCCTCACCATGCTGACCTATGCCCAACCCTAGAACTGCCATCTTGATCGTCGCACCTTGTCTATTTGCATCTCGATGATTGAGCGCGGTGTGAATCCGGAGGCTCTGGCGGTATGTTCCGCTCCCTTGTACTTACATTCTTGTAGCAGTCGACGAGTGTGCTAACAAACGCTGTAGCAAGTCATCAAGGAGCTCCGGCAGGAGGCCCAACAGGTTGAACAGCCCATGTCAGCGTCAACCCGAAGACGCTAAGATCGGAGCAATGCTTTTACGATGATTGGATTTGGAAACTAGATCATGGGATTGTTTACTATTCGGACTGGGCGTTTGACGGAGTAACCGCGCCTCACTTGATACACATGAATCAACACGATGGACGAAGCTCGTATCCAAAACAACCATGCCATTTGGGCCTGCTGCGTCCCATTGACTACAACCGTAGAACTACTGACGACTATCAAACGCCTGTCGAGATGCAGTGTACCGTAATAACACAAAGTTGAGCAACCGTAGGCTGGTATCCCCTTGAAGCCAATGCGACCCATCCAAACGCCTTGCAAAAAGAGTCCAATCCCAACCTCGTTTCAGAGACATGTTATCAAATATTCGTCCCTCATCTGTGCCCAATTAGAACAATTTCGTTAGCATCATCATCGTCATCGTCTTCCTCGTCTTCTGCCTCGGACAACGCATCATCACTGAGATCATCTAGCTCAGAGTCGTCGTCGCTCGATTCATCGTTGCGGTTTCGGCTCCTCCACAGACCGAGGATATCATCTTCGGATTCTTCGTCAGGGGGTAGATGAGCCCCAATGGAATCGAATCCCATGTTGACAGGCGATACAGATCGTGCGACCCTGTCTGGGGCACGAAACTGCGCCTCGACACCATGAGATGAGTGCCTACGCCTGTTTGATACCGCAATAGCACCTCGGCTTCCGCTAATAGAAGTGGAGGCATCTCGACCGCTTTCTCTCGGCTCTGTTGAAGCCTCCCCTTCTTCATTCATCGAGGGCTGTGCTGGCAAACGCTCGCCTCCTACAATGTTCAACTCCACAGTGTTGTATGATCGACAGATGGAGCACTTTAATCCCAGCCAGTGATATCGAACTGTGCTCTTGCCTGAGCAATCGTTGCATAGAATGACTGCGGTGGTGTCGCGGAACTCGGGAGGCATAGGCTGGCTCTGAATCGCCACATCCAGATTCCGGAACTGGCTCTCCATATTCGTGAGACTCTTGTTGCAGATTGGACACTTGTAAGACACTTTCATGTGCTGTTCGTAACATTTCTTGTGGATGCTGTGGCCGCAGTGCATAAACACAACGGGCCGGGGAGAGGTGAAGAGATACTCGCCACAGATGGGACAGTCGCAGTCTGTCGACCTCTCGATACATTTGTGCGAGCTCTCGATCGACGTTGAGATGCACGCACGGCAAGTCTGTACCGTTAGCGGGTGACCGTATCATGGGACACATTCGCCTTACCTTGCAGTGAAAGAAGTCCTTGCCCAGACCCATGCCGCGTCGACAGATGCCACAGTCGCTGCAATGGTAGATGGGCTTGCTTTGGCGGTTCTCCCATAGCTTGCAGATATTGCAGTAATAGTGAGCGGATATCTCACCGCAGTTGATGCACATGTCGGAAGCCTTCTGAGGGGTCGTGCAGATCATGCAGAGCATATTCCTGGTCTCGGAACGGATGAGATTGTGGTCCTCATTCGCATCGTGGCAGAAGCGACAGGTGTACCACTTCTTGCATGTGAAGCACTGCATCTTGACGTTCCGCTCATAGTGCTGACATCCAAGGGGCTGCTCCGTCTCTGGTACCACTTCGAGTGGTTCCACAGGTGTTTCACTGCCGTGACGCTTTGGAGGCTTCACAGGCACAAATGATGGTTTCTTGTCCTCCTCAGTCAAGACGAAAGACTCTTCCTCAGCCTGGTGCTGCCAAAACTTTAATGGTCGAGATGCCGGCGACGAGGGAGACTGTGCGAGAGCATGTTCCAGACCGTCGCCACTCTCCAAGGGCTTCTTCGCATGCAAGACGTTTCTGGAGGCATTGTAGCCTTCTAGCAGAGCATCGTGGATCTGCCGCGCCTTTTCAGGCGGGGAGATATCCTTGGCGTTGATCGCATGTATCCGGGACCGCAGCTCGCGCATGCCATCGTCTTCTGGAATCCGGCGAGAGCTGAGCGGACTCAGCGCAATGCCAATGTGATCGCGAGGGGGAGATCCTTCAGCCATGATCGGAACCGGTTCGATCTCTTCGACTCTGGTCTCTAGGGTCGAGACGCTGAGGGGTCGTGTGAGGGGAGACTCTGGGGCGGGCCTGGACTCCGGTTCAGGAGCAGCAGATGTCGGATTATCCGTAGGAACAGGGCTATCGACGTGGCCAGAGTCGCTCACTGCGTCGGTGTGATCTGCCGAATCGCCTCCATCTCCAGCAAAGGTAGATCGCGAGATTTCAGAGAATCGACGTGCCTGGCGCAGGACGGGGTTAATGAGGAACTCGGAGACGAGGGAGGACATTTGGGCCTAGTCGGAGGCGGGCGACTTAAACAGCGGGCGATCCAACTAAAGGGTATGGCGCGAGGTCGGGATGTCGAATAGGCGTGCGCCGCGGCCTTGGAAAGGAGGGGGAGAGGAGGGAATGACGAAGCAGAAGATGGATCTAACGAGGTCAAAGAAGGGTAATAACAGAGTCACAGGCGAGTAAAAAAGACTTGGGATGGACGCCTCAAAACAGCGGAATGACGAGAGACCAGGGAGCCTGGCGAGGTATAGTTAGTACAGGACAGGACTACGGCCTCCAAGCCGGGAGGCGGATGCAGCAAGTGAGTGGATGACATAAGGCAATGGAAGCGGCTGCTCACGAGTGACATGCACCATGTATGGACCACGCAGACGGCGGTGGAGGTTTCCGGCGGCGGAGCTGCCCCGTTTCCAGCATGTGACTGCAGTTCAGTTCCATTCAATAAACCGCTTTTGACAGAGATTGCTCCGTCCGAGAGTTGACCGAGAGGATCCCGTTCCCCACAGGCGAACCATTGTCAGCCCTCAGCTGGCCACTTTTCGACTAGCCCTGCTGCCGCATGCTGCTTACGGCCGCCGTTCAACCCGGCATTGGGGTTGCTGCTGGTTGTTTGTTGACTCCGATAGCGGGTACTGGACGGGTTGAACCGTGTCTTGGATCAGACGAGGGTCCGGATATACAGCTCAACAGCACAGGAATAGTCACTGACAAGGTGGATTATAGAGGTGTGACTAATAATGCGTAAACGTGTTCGGATATCCAAGTTACAAATAAGGTTGTCGGCCTAGGACTGACTGATCCATGGTCATACCGTTGGTCATGGGGTTTCTTCCTCAATGGAACCGGATATACATGTACATCTGGTCTTGCACCGGCAGAACAAAACTTGTCTTGCCCACAATGATCTGTCTGGGCTTAAACCTGCCGTGTACAGCTTGATTGTGTTAACAAAGGCCTTGACCTGACGTGTCTCAGCCAAGGTCAAGCTGGGCATTTGAGGTCATGACCAAGGCCAGTCGAGGATGACGGGTGCAGTCGACGATGAAGGCAAGCCATGCAAAGGCTTTGGATCGCTTTCATCTAGTCTGCACATGAATAAAAAGACGTCATTGTGCCTGGCATGTCTCAGAACATTGCGTCCAAAGTTGGCGTTTTGATTCTGGGGAAGGCGTATTTCGGCCGAGTCGGAGCCAGACAATAGCAGTTAAATAAGCTCTTGCTGAGCAGAAGAGGAAACCAGTTCAGAGTCTAGTACAGCTGAACCATCTTGCAAAGTGAAATTACTTCTAGGGCAGATCCTATCAGTTCGCCCTGCGAATAGACATGAAGACTTCGAAATAGGTACTGAGTGTCTTCGCGGAAGTATTCTTCGCATGAGAGTGAGGAGAGCACAGGCCTCCGATCTAACCGGTCGATCAGGCACGGAACCTAAATACAGCATGGAAACAGTACTCCATAGAGACTGTGAATCTTAGGAGGAACGAACGAGCCCAGCTGCAAGCAAAAAGCAATCCTCAATTGAGACAGTGCCGAAGAAGCCAAAAAGAATGATCACGCTGGGGATCGAACCCAGAATCTTCTGATTCGTAGTCAGACGCCTTGCCATTGGGCCACGCGACCTTGGTGATTGGATGCTTATTCTGTCGTCGCGACGCGTACTTGTTCCCTCGACGAGTCCATTCCAGCCAACCATCCACCCACACCACCCACACACGATCCCTGCCGCCGATTTTCCCCTAAAACATCTCCACTGCGACGCCGCTATCGACAGGAACCTGGAGGGCTGAGGCGGCTGAAGTGGGGTGCTCGACTGTTCCGGAGCTGGCGCCACGGGGGAAGTGCTCTGTTAGCGTGACAGACCTGGTAGAGCATAGGTGGCATTTCAGGGGACGTCGCATATTCTTAGAACGGGCACTTGAATTCTTTCTCGACTTTCGACCTTGTTCGGTCTTGGGACTTGACTTTCTTCTTCAACCCTTTCTTCTCTTCTTTAGCCTGTTCATTTTTAACAGGCCTTTGCCATTCAGGTCCCTCGGTTGTGGATTCTTGCATTGACGACGACCTGTTGTTTCGTCGTTGAAGTTGGTGTCCTCCCTTTGAGTCTTGACAGCTCGTCCGGTCTTTTTCTCTCCCCCAGAGCTCGGCTGCTTCGTCTTTTCAGCCCAGCCAGCTTACCCCCTTTCGCTTCGCCCATCCGCTCTTCCTCCTCAGAAACCATCGAGACCTTGACTACGAACCGGTACTCGCACGATTGAATAAATCATGGCTGCCGATAAGGCTGCCGTCGCCTCGGGTGCTGACCTGGGCGATGGTCTGAGGCAGCGTAACGTCGCCGCGTCGCAACCTGGCCTCAAGCCCCCGACTCCTCAGCCCGAGGATAACAAGAAGCTCGCCAAGAAGGTCAGCCATCGAACACGAGATGCGTCCAGCTTAACCTGTACTGACTGCTTCTGTAGGGGCCCTCTTTCCTCCAGGTTCTCGACGAGTGGGAGTTCATCATTGCCCCGCTGATCTTCACGGCCGTTGCTATCTTTACTCGACTATACAAGATTGGTATCAGCAACATTGTCACCTGGGATGAGGCTCAGTATGTTCTTGGTCTTTGAACATCAAGATAACCTTTGCTAATCGTAGCTACGCAGCTTTGGCAAGTTCGGAAGCTACTATATCAAGCATGAGTACTACTTCGATGTCCACCCTCCTCTGGGCAAGATGCTCGTTGGTCTCTCCGGAGTTCTTGCTGGATACAACGGTTCTTTCGAGTTCAAGTCTGGCGAGAAATACCCCGAGGAAGTCAACTACACTGTCATGCGTATCTTCAATGCCGCCTTTGGTATTATCTGCATCCCCCTGGCCTACTTCACCGCGCGAGAGCTCCAGCTTCGCAGACCTGCTGTCTGGCTTGTGACTCTCATGGTCCTTTGCGAGAACTCGTACACCACCATCAGCCGCTTCATCCTCCTTGACTCCATGCTGCTGTGCGGCACTGTGGCCACCGTCTTCTGCTGGGCCAAGTTCCACAACCAGCGCCACAACAGCTTCGAGCCTGAGTGGTTCTTCTGGCTGTTTGCGACTGGTATCAGCATTGGCTGCGTGTGCAGTGTCAAGCTTGTTGGTCTCTTCGTCACTGCTCTCGTTGGTCTTTACACCATTGAGGATCTCTGGCGCAAGTTTGGTGACACCAAGATGCCTGTGGTAGGTACAATTGCATCGTGTGGAATACCCTAGTAGCTAACATGATCTAGACTGTTCTCGGTGCTCACGTCCTTACCCGTGTCGTCGGTCTCATCGTCATCCCCTTCCTGATCTACCTCATCTCCTTCGCTCTCCACTTCGCCATCCTTGACCGCAGCGGCCCTGGTGATGCCCAGATGAGCTCCCTCTTCCAGGCCAACCTCAAGGGTACCCAGGTCGGCAAGGACAGCCCTCTCGAGATTGCGATTGGTTCCCGCGCGACTATCAAGAACATGGGATACGGCGGTGGTCTTCTTCACTCTCACGTCCAGACCTACCCCGAGGGTTCCAAGCAGCAGCAGGTTACTTGCTACCACCACAAGGACACCAACAACGACTGGTTCTTCTACCCCAACCGCCGAGATGATGACTACAACCCCGAGGCTGAGCTCCGTTTCATTGGTGACGGCTCTGTCATCCGCCTCATCCACGCCCAGACTGGCCGCAACCTGCACTCTCACGACATTGCTGCCCCCATCACTCGAGGCCACAAGGAGGTTTCTTCTTACGGTAACCTGACTGTTGGTGACGACAAGGATCACTGGAAGGTTGAAGTTGTTCGTGATGCTGCTTCTCGCGACCGCAGCAAGATCAGGACTCTCACCACTGCTTTCCGTCTCAAGCACGAGGTTCTTGGCTGCTACCTCCGGGCTGGCAACGTTAACCTCCCCCAGTGGGGTTTCAAGCAGATCGAGGTTACCTGCACCAAGGAGAACAACCCCCGCGATACCTACACTCACTGGAACGTCGAGGCCCACTGGAATGACAAGCGTGAGTTTATCTGAAAGAAGCTGATTGATTTCCATGATACTGACGTTACCTAGTTCCCCCTGCCGAGGCTGGTGTCTACAGGTCTCCCTTCTTCCACGACTTTGTCCACCTGAACGTTGCCATGATGACCTCCAACAACGCCCTGGTCCCCGACCCTGACAAGCAGGATGACCTTGCCTCCAAGTGGTGGCAGTGGCCTATCCTCCATGTCGGTCTCCGCATGTGCGGTTGGGCTGATGACATCGTCAAGTACTTCCTCCTCGGCAACCCTCTCGTCTACTGGGGTTCTACCGCCTCTCTCGGTGTTGCTGGTCTGGTCGTTGTTTGGTACATCCTTAGATGGCAGCGTGGCTTCAACGATCTCAACCAGGACGAGATCGACCACATCCACTACTCGGCTCTGTACCCCCTGGCCGGCTGGTTCCTCCACTATCTTCCCTTTGTTATTATGGCCCGTGTCACCTATGTGCACCACTACTATCCGGCTCTCTACTTTGCCATTCTCACCTTTGGCTTCCTGGTCGACTGGTTTGTGCGAAACCGCAACAACGCCCTCAAGACCATCGTCTACGGCCTCCTGTACACCGTCATCATCGGCCTCTACATCTACTTCCTCCCCATCTGCTGGGGTATGACCGGCAACCACCGGCAGTACAAGTACATGAAGTGGTTCGACAACTGGCGAGTTACCGACTAAGGAGGTACCCGACTCTCTGCCGAGTTGAACAACCCCCTTTTTCACGATTACATGTTGTAGTCTAGACGAGCCGTCCCTTGTAAAACCACTTGAGGCGTGTTTGTGTGTATTATTCGACTTTCGAATACTGAGGATATAGAAGGACATGGGGATCTTTACGGAAAAGATGGTTCACATGGTTGGTTGGGAAAGCGAGTATGGGGAAAAGAACGCGGAGGAGTGATCATCAGAAACAAAACCAGACAGTCATGAGATTTGCTCTGCGTCATTAATGCAATATGAGAAACTTCAATTTTTTTTTCCTTGGTAGAGTCTTCAGCGGCCTGTTATGGCCGACAGTGTATTATGCATTACTTGTGTGTTTGTGTGTGTACAATCCATCATGGGAGCTTCAATTCATACATTTGTTGGATGATGACAACGTTTGCTGGCTGTTTGGGTATCATGATGCTCGTGTGCCTGTAGACCTCTCCTCCTCTTTTTGCCCTGTTTTCCCGCTACAGTTTGATTAACAGCAACCCCCTCCGGTCGACTTGGCGGCGTCACCCGTCAGCTTCACCTGTCGATTCCCTCCGGCGGCGGGCCCCTTGACGCCAGATCTCCTGTCGTTGAGATCGTACTTGCCGGCCTGTATGTTGTTGTATATCCTCTCGGCCACGCGCATAAAGGCCTTTTCGACGTTGGCGCCGCTCTTTGCGCTCGTCTCGACGTACTCCATGACGCCGTTCCGCTTGGCCCACTCCTCGGCCTCCTCGCGCGTCACCTCGCGGCGGTTGTCGTCCTGCTGCGTGAGGTCGGCCTTGTTGCCGACGAGTATGACCACAATGTCGGGCTCGGCGATCTGCCGGAGGTCGTTGAGCCAGTCGGTGACGTGCTGGAAGGTCTGTTTGCGGGACAGGTCGAAGACGAGCAGGGCACCGCTCGCGCCGCGGAAGTAGGACCGCGTGACAGACTTGTACGTCTCCTGGCCAGCCGTATCCCAGAGGCTCAACTTCATGTGCTTCTGAGGGGTGGCGGAGTCGTCCCGGGGTGGTTCAGGCAGGCCATCGGCGGACTCGGCGGGAGCATCGGGGTCTGTGACGGAGGAGGAGGAGGGTTTCGAGTGGGGAGGGCCGACAGGGACGATGCGGGAGCCGAATTCAACGCCGATGGTGACGTCGTGATGGGGGAGAAGCGGCCTTCGCAGAGGCGGATGGTCAGACTGGACTTGCCGCATCCCGAGTCGCCGATGCAGACGAGCTTGGCGATGTAGTCCCACGGTGTGGCCGACATGGGAAGGACGAGAGTTAGGGGTGACAGAAGGAGATAGAGAAAGGGGTTGGAGCAGAGGGAGAAGTTGTTCCGTCTGGGAAGCTTCGCAATGGGGCGGCGGCAAGTTAAGTAGGAGGAGAGCACGTGCGAGCTGTCCTTTTGGTGGTGAAGCAAGGCCAAGGTCCAAGTGCAAGTTCAGATACTGCAGAAGAAGACTTTATTATGACGATGACGTGCCGCGAATCTGAGCCGTGAGCGACCAAGATAAGACAGTTTTAGGCGGCAGAAGTTTGGGATCGGGGGGAAGCTTGAGGCGTGTACGGCGCAACGATGGTTCAAGATAGCGTCTCGGCAGAGTATAAATCCCCAACACGTAGCGGCCAGACAAAGAAGGAAGTGAATCTAAATGGTTAAAAATAACACAAAAAAGGGTAAATGGTTAAACAACTGAGAATGTTAGAATTGGGGGCAAAGATGGTAATGTCAGATGCAGATGCAGAGACGGTAGGTATACAGGAGCGAGCGGTTGAGGTAAGGTCAGGTGTTGGGGGGAATGGAACGACTCGGTGTGGTCTTTTGAGTGTCTCGGTGTTTGGTGGGAGGGAGCTGTCACGAGCCACTGAGACTGGGGCGATGACCAGTACAAGCTTCTTTCTCCTCTCCTGTGTACAACAGCGGCCAGGAGAAGCCTCCGTTGAACAAGTCCTAACTAAAAGAACTCCACTGCGGGATGAATTCCTCACCCCTTGGACGTGATTCAGGCGGCGGCATCAGCGGGAAAGCACATACAGAAACCCCGTGCCTGGAGGAGCCTCTCCGAATGGGGCCTAGGGGGTCCCTCCTAGGCGGTTTTACCGGTGACGCAACTCGGACGGGGATCGATGTGCAGCGATAACCGATCGACGGGTTGCAGTGGGGGATTGGAAGTCAGTTGATGTCGTCTTGTTTGAGATGTTTTAGAGGTCGTTTGATCCGGAGTCTTTGATATAAAAGTCATCCGTTGTGGTTGTTTGATATGGATCTGGATCAAGATGGGAGTCTCAAGGAAAGTCCATGTTTGAGGGACACGAGACCTGATCTATCAACTCTCAGGTGCCGAGATAGTATCGAACAGTGAGGAAAGGATGGATTGGAAATGATACAATAGCCAGTGGAAGACTGTTTCCCAGCCAGTCAACCTGCAAGCCACCCTCGCAGAAAAACAACAAACTCTTCGCTTGCCAGAATCAGAATAACATCAGATCCATGCATCGCAGACCCCGAGTGGACTCTGTCTGCTGGTCACGACGGATTGCGTGCATCTGCGTCAGGATTAGTACCTCACGTGCAAGTATCCTCAGCCATCCATTAGCGGCACCGAGAGGCAAGACACATGCCTCGCGATACATCCGTGTCGTGTGCCTTTTTCCGCATTCAATGGATGGATGGATCCCAGCTGGCTGCCTGTGTCCTGTGGCGCCTGGGCCTCTGACCGCTCGCGCAGGTGCACCTACAAACTTTAGGTACCTCCAAGTACGGGCCTGTTTACAAGGGTCCTCTGCCTGGCGATAGCGGATCTGCCTGCAATCGGTCAGCGACTCACACGCTGCGGAACCAGTGATAAGCCGGGGCGCCTCATCCATCTGCCATCTGCCGCCTCGCCTCATGACCTCTCTGTACTTTGTTAACCTTTGACATCCATCCCATCTGCAAACTTGACTCTGCATCCATTTTTAACCTTTCATAACCTCTCCTCGGGCTTCTGTTTCCCCCCGCGGCCATTTCTTTTTTTACACTTGTTTACCCACCGACTGCAATCACATCTTTTGCGAATAGATAACCCGGTCAAACAGACTCGACGCTTACACCATCCGCTGCCTGCTCTCCCACCTCCGCTCACGCTACGTCACGTCGGAAATCCAGCCAGAGGCGAAAGTCGTCTCTGCGTGCTCACGCGCACGTGAGGTGGAAGGTGTGGAAAGGGCGCGATGTTTTCTGAGTGTGCGTTGATAGATTCATGTCTCCCTCTCACCGCAAGCACGCTGACTTGAGCCTCCCAGATGCATCGAGGTTCCTGGCCCAGTCCCAGTCGAGGATATCAAACTTCGGGCAGGCCGACAACGATACCCCTCCCAGACAGCCCGACTGGACATCGCGTCCCTCACGAAACCAGCGCGATACAGGCCGAGGGAACCCCAGCAGGTCTTTCTTGGGTCGGGGCTATGGAGGGAACCCATATCAACAGACGGGCGGCGGCTCGCGATTCAGTCAGCTAGCCTTTGGGTCACGAATCTCGGCAGCTCAAGATGCCCCGTTATTTCACAGCACTTTGGACGAATTTCGGGAAGAGGACGACGAGGAAGAGAGGGATAGAGAGGCGGCTGATATGTTTGCCCTCCAGAGGTCAAGACGGGTCGCAGCTGCGAGCAAAATGGCCGATAGCGTCGAGTCAGATGCTCACAGCCGTGCGTCACTAGAGGATAGCATGAACCACGAGGACCATCCGTACCGGGACATGGGTATGCGACGCGGCATCCGGAGCAGCTGGAACGGAACGCGGAGTGCGCATCGCCCCGGCCTGGCACGGGATGCGCTGATGGAGGAGAATGAGGATGAACCTCGTTCAAGCACAGACGCAGACAGCGACCGCGGAACCGATGCAAAGGGCAAGATGGTGGACGTCGGTCTTGAGTCGCAGGATGATCCAGATGAGGATCCCCCAGCTTCGCTCTTGGGGGCTGAGACCCCGCGAGAGAGCAGTCCTCCAGCTTTCCAACGATTTAAGGGCAGCGACACGGAGCGGACACCATTTATGGCACGCCGAGGATCGACAACCGAAACAGACATGAGCAACATGCGGCAGGATGAGCCTCCAGAAGCGGAGCACGTACAGACGACAATGCAGTACTTTGAGGGCGAGATATTTCGACATGATCCTTTCTTCGCTTGGATCTTCCTTATCAGCATGGCAGCGATGTTATCGACTTTCTTTCTGGTATGGCTACACACAGCACCACGGAAAAGTCCTGTTGGAGACACCATCTACACGACTTTGCAAAAGTCATTTCACATGCTCGCGGTGGACACTGTAGTAGCCGTCCTTATTTCATTTGTATGGCTTGCGACTTTACGGTCCTTTGTGAGAGCGCTTGTCAGCGCCATCTTGGTCGCAGTGCCAGCCATTCTATTTTCTTTCTCCATCTACTCGTTCGTCTCATCA
Source organism: Fusarium solani (assembly GCF_023522795.1). NCBI lineage: Eukaryota > Fungi > Ascomycota > Sordariomycetes > Hypocreales > Nectriaceae > Fusarium > Fusarium solani. Next base: position 912,895 of record NW_027072157.1, read on the forward strand.
TTCAAGGGCCGAACGCATGGAACGAGTTTCCAGGATTCAGTCATGAGATGGGCTTCTGTGGTGCCTGCTGCCGCGTGCATCCTATGGATCTTTCTTGTGGTGCGAGGGCGACGGGCCATCCAACAAGCGATCGAGATTCTGCAGTTCTCTAGCAGAATTCTGGCCCAGAACTCGGCGTTGCTGCTCGTTGGGTTCGGATGTCTGGCGCTGATTGTCATCTGGACGTGGGCGTGGCTCGCCATGTTTACCAGAGTCTTCATGGGCGGTTACTTCTCCAAGTCACTGGTCAAGTTCGTGATCCGCCTCTCTAGCTGGTGGCTCGGAGCTGCCTTTATCTTCTTGTACATGTGGACCGTGTCGGTCATCAACGCTGTCCACCGTGCAACCACGGCGGCGACTGTGTCTCAGTGGTACTTTCACAGGAACGCGGGGCCGCCCACGCCTTCGCGGGAGATTGTCTCGGCTGCGCTCAATCATGCGCTCACGACGATATTTGGCAGTATCTGCGAGTCGACTCTACTGTCGCTGCTAATCCGAGCGCCTTTGATCTTCCTCCCTAGAAGACTGGGGGCAGTGGTGGCCAACATAGCTTCGTTCTGGATCCCAACGCCCGTTGTTGCCCTCATGAACCCTCTGACTATAACTCATGCGGCCATTCACTCGCAAAACTTGGCTACTTCAGCTAGAGGACTAGACCAGATGGAGCTTGTATCTCCAGCGATTCCGACGACGACATTGACACCACGAGTTCTACGTCACCGGGCACAGCCTAACGGTCTCCTTCCGTATCGACTCGCCAAGCTGCTGCTGGTAGCGACACGCCTTATCATGGCGACGGGTCTTGGTTTTGCGGGATGGGTCATTACTGCCAAGCAGCTTCGAATCCAGATGCCAGACGGAGTGGGGATTCGCGGGTCCGCCTACGCCTATGTCGTGGGTCTGATGGCTAGTTTCATCGGTTACTCTGTAATGGGCGCGATGGAAGGCATCCTGAGCGGCATCGTGGACGCGGTGCTGATCTGCTACGGCAGCGAGAGGCGGATGGACAGAGGCCACGGACGATTCTGCCTCGAAGCGGCATACCTGTTTGGAGAACGCCGAGGAGGGGAAGAGCGGGAGTATGCTTAGTGGGATTATCGCTTTTGTAAGTTGTTTCCAGCTGGCGCGATTGGTTAGGTTACATAGGTTTTGGGGCGGGATAGATCCCCCCAACTTGGGACTGGAGATGTAGTGTGAGTGTTGAATCAGACTTATGGGGTCTCTGACTCCGGTTTCTCTGAGGGAACGTCCAGTATGTTGCCAACTCTTGAACTAGGCATATCTAGTCACGGCAAGCCTCTGTCTTTGCCACAAAACAGACGGAGCAAGAGTGATAACTTGTCCAATCACTCCGATCTCGAGGAGATAAGCTACCACCGCTTCCAAACAGTCATTCAACTTCCTGACTCAACTCGGCAAAAACTTCCCAATAGCAATCATCCCTACAACTTTACTCCTCACACATGATTCTATCATATCACAGCTGATTGGTCCTTCGCTCCTGGGTTGGTCATGTTGCGTCTCATCCTCTGTAAGAATATCCATCGCGCTTCAACTTTGGGGGAAGTAGCTCCATCACGCTTCAACTTTGGAGGAAAGGCGGCAATGCAGTGTCTCGACTCATTATTTCGTCGGCTGCATTGTAAAAGAAGGCCGAGAGGTGAAAATTTTTTATTTACATCTCCCTTCTTCTTTTTTATTCTCTTAATCAGTTGAACCCAATGCTTTGCTGTGGATTCAGACGATTCATCCAGCGCCCTTCGACTCACGCCCTTGGACTGACAACAGCACAAGTGCCGACTTATAACAAACATCTTTGGACATCATCTTCCCAATCTTCACAATCTTTTTCACTCAAGACTAGAAAAATGTCTCCTTCTACTTCAATCACTGTCATTTACTCTCCTTACCACCTCGGCGCCCGCGACGTCGCCGTCGGTGGTGGACCAACCACTCTTCTCAAGGCCGGCTTCATCGATGCCATTCGCAAGCAGGGCGTCAAGGTCCGCGAGGTTGAACTCGAACCCGTTGATGAGTACGAGGGCGAGATTGGTCGTCTCTTTGAGCTTCTCCGCCGCACTTCAAAGACCGTCACGCAGGTCATCCAAGATGGCTCATTCCCCGTCATCCTCGCCGGCAACTGTTCCACCACTGTTGGCGTCCAGGCTGGTGTAACTGCTGCCCGCGGCGCTGTTCCCAGCTGCGTTTGGTTTGACGCTCACGATGACTTCAACACGCCTGACGTGCTGGCCAGCGGGTATCTCGACTCGATGCCCGTGGCCATGCTGGCGGGTCTCTGCTGGAAGACACTCCTTGCTAGCATCCCCAACTTTAAACCTCTGGACCTCAAGAAGGACTTTGTACACTGTGGCATGCGCGATGTCACAGAGCTTGAGCGTTCGCGTGTTATCGAGGCCGGTTTCCCCGTTATCTGGGGTAACGTGGACAAACATGTCGAATTCGAAGCCGAGCTGCTCAAGACTCTTCAAGAAAAGTCCCTCGGAGAGACAATGGTGCACTTGGATCTCGACAGCCTTGATAATTCTGTTGGAAACGTCAACAAGTTCTCTGCACCTGGTGGTCTACTGGAGGATGACCTCGAGGGGTGCATGAGCATGATCCCGAGGCAGACAAAGCCGGTGTCGCTGACGCTTGCATCGTTTGACCCCTCGTTTGATGAGGATGGAAAGATTCCGCCTGTGGCTATCAAGGCAGCTGTTGCTTTTGTCAAGAGTCTGATTTCGGAAGGTGTTCTAGAGAGCTCTCAGTAGACAATCATCGTATATCCGAGCTAGTATGTAGTCAACGGTTACGACAAGGCTGTGGTTCTATAAAACATGCGTTCGATCGAATTAAACCTTTCGTCGAGGCAAGGCCTTTCTTAATAACGTGACGAACAGCTTCAAGATACTACCCCCTGTCTTCCACTTGTACTTTGTCGGGCCAGATCTTTGGGGTATAGCTCAACAGCATCTAGACAGTAGTAGCTGAATTAAAACTGACTTCACCGAAAGGCACAACAATTGATTTTACTGTTTTTATTCTGGACCGGTCTTATAATAGTTGCACAAACTTCGCCCTCGTTCAAATATCAATCCATCATAACAGTTATCAAGACAAACTAGGAAAAGTGTTTTACGGCAAAGTGAAGAAAGATCCCACCTTGTTTTCATTCAATTTGTGACTGGCTCAAGCAGAAGCAATGAGCCAAGAGATGGAAGGCGAGCGAGCCCGGCGGGGAGTCGAGGCCAGGCTGGGGATAGGGGCAGGCTCGGGGTAAGCCCAGGCGAGCATGGACATGACGACCTCGGGCGCCTCAGCCACGGTCGGTGCCGGGGCCGTGGTCGGCGCGGGAGCGGTGTAAGGGGCTGGAGCGGTTATGGGCGCGAAAGCCGGGCTTGGGGCTCGGAAGGTGGACGGGGCGGAGATGAAGCTGGAGATGTAGGCAGTCTCAGGGGCAGAGGCGGCGCTGGGTCCGGAGGCTGTTGATGGAGCGGCTGAGACGCTGGGGGTAGGCGAGATGGAGGCGACCTTGGGAGGAGCTGGTGCTCTTGGGGTTTGGTTGGCTTGGGGGATCTTGCGAGTCGTCTCGGTGGGGACAGGGGCTGGCTTTGAGGGTGCGATCTTGGGAGCCTGTCTTGGCTGGACGGGCTGAACTGGAGGCTGGGACTTGGGTTGAAGCTTGGCTTCGATCTTTGGCTCAGCCTTGGACTCAACCTTGGTCTCAATGATGGGTTGAGTCTTGGGTTGAGACTTGGGAGCAGCCTTTGGCTCAATCTTAGGTTCAACCGTGGGGATAGATTTGGGGGCAGCCCTGGGTTCGATCTTCGCCTCTACTCTGGGCTGGATCTTGGGTTCAGCCTTGACCTCGGGCTTGGATTGAACCTTGGCTTCAACCTTGGGCTCGACCTTTGACTCGACCTTTGGTTCACTCTTGGGGACGGTCTCGGGCTCGGCAATAGGTTGAATCTTTGGCTCAGCCTTGGGGGTGATCTTGGGTTGGGCCTTGGTTTCAGTCCTAGGTTCGACAGGTTGGGCCTTTGGTTCGATCTTTGACTCGATCTTGGGCGCAGCCTTGGGAACAATCTTAGGCTCAACCTTTGGCTCAGCCTTGGGAACGGTCTTTGGATCGATCTTTGTTGCAGCCTTTGCTTCAACCTTGGGCTTGATCTCAGTCAGGATCTTAGGTTCCTCTTTAACCTCCTTAGCCGGCAGGGCGGGAGACTCTGGTGCATCTTGGACAGTAGGAGCAGGGATCGAGGGCTTCTTTACTGGCTCTGGCTTCTTTGCTGGCGCCGGCTTTGACTCAATCTTCGGTTCGGCCTCGGGCTTCTGGATAGGAAAGGTCGGACTCTCGGGTGCATCCTCGACCGTGGGAGGGGGGAGGATGGGCTTCTTTGCGAGTTCAATCTTGGGCTGAGCAGGCTTGGGCTTGGTCTCTATCTTGGGTTCGACCTTTGGCTGAGTCTTGGGCTCGGTTTTTGGCTGGACCTTGGGTTCGAGCTTGATCTCCTTGGGCTCCTCTCTGACTTGTCTCGTCGGCAAGATCGGGGATTCTGGCTCGTTCAACACCTTGGGAACAGGCACCACAGGCTTCTTCTCAGGCACAGGCTCGGGCCTCTTCTCAATCTTCCTCTCAACTGGCTTGGGTAGCTCCCTTGGCGGCTGCGGCTGCTGAACCACCGGCTCAGGCTTAACGGGCTTGGGTGCAAAGAGAGGAAGAGGTGTCAACGCCTCGGGCCCCTTCTCAGGCTCGGTGTTGAATCTCGGCGGAAGAGGACGAGACACCTCCTTGGGCAGAAGCTCAGGTTCCTTCTCCGGCTCAGTATTGAACCTTGGGGGAATGGGGCGTGACTGATCCTTTGGTGGCAGAGGAGGGACGTCGGCTTCTTCACGGGTGGTGATTCGGGAGATGGTCGAGTATCGAGACGACGTCGAGGGTCGAGATCCCTCGGATGAGTCCTTGGCGGGTTGACCTTGATCGCTAGGAGCACCTCCTTCATTCTCCTCCATGCTCGAACGACGAAAGATGCGGCTGATGCGCTTGGCAGCCGACTTGGCCGTCGGCCGGCGCTTGATGGATCGAATCGAGCCGGGCATCTTGGAACAGTTGAAGCTATTTCGAGATGTACTGCTAGAGAAAAAGAGCTACCTCACTCAAGAGGTCGGTCAAGGATCGGGGTGAACGAGGCTCTCCTGCACGACCGGGAGATTCAGGGTCGTGTCGACAAGGATAAGGCCGGCAGTTGTGAGATGAAGGGAATTGGTGAGCGGGAGGCGCAAGGCCTTGCTCGAGGGGGTGATGGAGCTGGATGAACTCTGTGCAAGCAGAGAGAGCCACGAGAGTATGACCAAGGAGCAGTAGAGGATGAGAAAACCCAGAAAGAGAATCAAGCACAAGAGACGGGATATGCCCTCGGGATAAAGCTATTTATACAAGGACGGCATCTAACAAAACGGAGATGCGTCCCCGTGGGGCCGCCCCCGAGATCGAGGGTGATCCATGTTCACATCTGCACGACACAAGCTGAAGACACAAGTCTGTGGAACCCTGAAGGACCTATGAATGACCTCGCCGGATCGGGAGAGGCTGCAATATCGGATGCAGGAGGGGGCGTGGTGCAGCAAGCACAAAATGTCATCCGAGGCATGATGGCAAGGGAATGCACGGAATATTTCCTTGGTCCTTGTTTCTTGTGATGGGGCTGAGAGAAGACGTCAAGACATTGTCTCTGCAGCAGGGAATATCCGTGGACCGGCACGTCCCCATCGGAGGTCGTTGCCCCGGTTGATCTCGGGAGAGCCGGAGCCGGCCGGCTCGGGGCGCCGGAGTTGATGAGAGCCGCAAAAGAAAGGAGCCCCTATTGATCTCTGTAAAAGGAAGCAATGTCTCATAGTAACTCTCTTCTTTTCTCTTTTCCCCGAGAAATCTTCCTAATCTCAGATCCTCGGAAACAACCAAAGGCCGCATGTTTTAGATCTGACTCTGCAAGCGGGAGCAATGGCTCCGCAGAAAAACACACAAAGACAGGACCTTGCTTTGCTTGTTTCAGCGCCTGGTTGCCGCATGATGCAAGTCTTGCATTTTTCCAAAGCTGATTTTTGTACATATTTTGTGCGATGTTTGCTTTGTTCTTTCGTCGGCATTTGTTATGGTCCACTTGGATGTCAGCCAGCGTCTTTGTTGTTTTCTCTCTTCGTAGCAGAGGGAACTTGTGAGATGTGAGTAATCTGCTCAACTCGTCGTCAGCAGAAAAGGAACATTAGTGATTTGGTATGTCTTACCTTTCATTGAGGTTGTAGAATACAAAACATTGTTGGCGAGAAGGAATAACTACAATCACTCAACAAGGATACCCCAGCCATATCAACGCAATATGCACAACGTGTCAAATGTCGCAAGAAATGTACTTTGTTCGTCTATAACTTTTAAACTATCAACACTTGAATATATGTACAGATGAGGTCATGGCTCAACCGGCCAGTCCTAACAAAATATTTACTGGTTCCAGCTGTTGACGTTCCACTTGACGTAGCTGGGGTTGATCTTGTGAATGTCAGGGACACCCAGGTTACCGGCATCAATAGCAATCTCGTGCTTGAGAATGTCGATGACCTTCTTGACACCGTCGACACCAAAGACGTTGGCGTACATGAAGGGACGGCCGAGACCAACAGCCTTGACGCCAAGAGACAGCAGCTTGAGGACATCAGCGCCGTAGCGGACACCGCCGTCGGCGTAGACCTCGATCTTCTTGAAGACCTCGGGGGACTCCTCGTGGATCTCAAGGGCGACCTCAAGACCGGAGGGGCTGCCGTCAAGCTGGCGGCCACCGTGGTTGGAAAGGATGATGGCAGGGGCGCCGTGCTTGACGGCGAGCTGGGCGTCCTTGGCGGAGCCGATACCCTTGATGATGATGGGGAGGTCGGTCATCTTCTGGAGCTTCTTGTAGTAGTCCCAGGTGATGTAAGAGTAGTCCGAGTCACTGACCATGTTAGTTTGAGTCAACCTTGGTTCAAGGGTACAACTTACGCAGAGCCAACACCGAAGCGGGCAGCACGGTGTCGGTTGCCGTCGGCAGCAGAGTCGACGGTGAAGACGAGGGCATCAGCGCCGGCCTTCTTGGATCGGTCAAAGAGCTCTTGAGTCTCGGTGTCGTTGGAGGTGAGGTAGAGCTGCTGGAAGACGACCTGACCCTTGGCCTTGGCAGCGGCAATCTCCTCAATGGTGCGGGAGGCGTAGAGGGCGGGCTATATAGTGTTAGCAACTCAACATGCGGACCAGAGAGATAAGAGCTCACCATGTAGAGAATGTCACCCTCAGCAGCGCCCTTGACAAAGTTCAGCTCGGCATCGGGATGGGCGTTGCCAGCACGAGCACAGGGGCTGATGAAGAAGGGGGCAGAGAAGTTGTGGCCCAGGATAGTAGTGCTAAACCCAATCAGCAACACCATCATTCAATGTGTAACTCTATACATACGGCAGAGTGCTCTCGACGTTGGTAATGTCAACCATGACACGGGGCTTGAAGCGGTAGCGGTGGAAGACCTCGAGGTTGTTGCGGTACGACCACTCGCCGGCGGCACCGTTGCGGTAGTAGGTGTAGTTCTCGATGGGAAGGTAGTTCTGAGCCGCCCACTCAAAGTCGGGGATGCCGATCATCTGGTCGAGCTTGGGGAGCTCGCCGGTGGGCAGGTCACCGAGGACGAGGTCGATGCCGGTGTCGGGCTGCTCGAGGAAAGGACGGGCAGCCATGGCACCCGTGGCGAGGGCGCCAGCAGCGAGGAGTTGGCTTCGCATTGTGAAGTGAAAGAGTGAAGTGAAGGATGTGTAGAGAAAGAATGGATGAGTGGGTGTATCCTGCTTCGACCAAGAGAAGAGTTCTGGAAGAGTGGCAAGGCGGCTCTTTTAAGTTCCATTCATCGAGTGTCTGCCCTATCCCACCTTCCTAGTCTCGTCTCCCAGCAGCTTGGCCATGGATACTCTACATGATACCGATCCTCCACTTCCTCCATGGACCCCGGAGCGAGTCATCCCACCGACGGCCGATGTGTAGGCCCCGTCTCTTGCTTAGACTTTCTGCCCAGCCTTGAAAGCGTAGTGTATGTTGGACTAGGCTAGCATCTACGTAATGGGCTTGTGTTGCAGCGAACAGGGCACCTACGGGCCGCCATCCTAACGGGGGGATAATGGTCCCACTGCCGAAATTACGCTTGTAGCACGTTGTACTCTATCTGATCCTGAAAGCCATAGAAGGAAGGTTGCGCATGAGTGTAGATATCTGACCTGAAACCGCAGTGAATGTTTGGTTTATAGTGTCAGACGGACACTTTAAAAGACGCACGTCACTTGGGATGACATTCACTCAAACGAACCAACCCAACAGCTTCTCCTAAGAGTTCATCCGCTCTCGTCCAGTCCCACTGTTGGTCTTTTAGGAACCCTGGTCGTTGGTTGAGCTTAAAACACGGGATTATGTTGCTCGATTCGGCATTAGACTCGCTCGACAAGATGGAGATTTTTCCCTTCTTTTACAATCCGCCTTGAATTAAAGTTTCTCTTCAGCTTGGCATGATTTTGCAAGAATCAGGATTGTAAAACGTCTTTGACGTGGCCCATGATGTTTAAGCTTAAGAACAAGGCTCAAAGCCACAAAACGGCATCCATCCCATAGCACAGACAAGGATCCAATGCTTAAGGGTCAACGTTCTAGCGTCACATCAGGGCGGCCGCCCCGATGCAGATTCTGTAGCGCATAGATTTGTCTAGTGTTGGAGGCAAATTTGACGGCCTGTGGATTCAAGCGCGCGCGTTTCACGTCACGATGCCAAGCCTTGGACTCTACAGTCCAACCTTCTAGTGCTTCTATCCCGCTGCATCCAGTTTGTAAGCTTCGATATGCATACGCGTCTTGAGGCTGAAGTGACGTCGTCGGTCGAGGCGGTGCAATCCATTCCATTCCATCCAGCCACCGAAGTCGGCGAAGCTATTCCCGCCGTAGCCATATCTGCGAGCCTAGGGCAAACATACTTTCGGTAGCTGCCGTTGCAGCGTGGGATGCACAAGGCCACAAGAGGGCCACGAGGGTAAAGTATCATCGCGCAGTGGATGCATCCTTCATTTCGGCCGTTCTCGATCAAAATCAGCTTCCTCCTTCGTCCAGGCACCGGAGCGTCTCTTTCCGGAAGCTGCAGTCTAGAGTGAGAAATCTCCCGAAAAAAGTGACACCATCCCGCCTGATATCGAATTCATCCGGTAGGGGAGTCCTGGTTCATCGGGGTAGCATCTGCTTATCAATCTATGGGTCAGTATCGCTGATCACCATTGACAAGACCCGTTGCAACGTGGGAAGGTCCAAAAAGGCCTCCGGGTTTTTTTCTTGGCGTGGGAGTGAGTGGGATTTTTGGAATCATAAAAGGGCCGTTATTCACGAGTCATCATGGGTGTCATGGAGCCTTTCGTCCACATATAAAGCCCACTCGCTGCCTTCGCCTGACTCGTCCTTTCGTAAGTGCTCTGCTTGAATCAGCACTTGACGAGATCCAACCGATGTGGGCAATATGACAAGTGCAACAATAGCATGGGAGAATCTTGAATTATGAAAAGAAACACTATTCCTACTCCCCAGAGTTCGAGGGGTATGGTAAGAACATCTCATATGAGCAACACTATGTAGAGTGAGTCCATTGTGACCTCTGTCTGTGAAGATAACATGATAGACAATCCACCTCATCGCAACATGTATTCCTGTCCTTCGTCAATGTCTCCAGCCTTCACCACGTACCTACATCATGACGCACTCTTCAACTAACTGAATTACATGTACGACAATAGCCCGGGCCTTCACTACCAGAACACAACGCTATACTGGCGACCCATACGTGGTGCTAATGAAATGCTGCATACGTCTACATACTTTCCAAAAGACAGGATAAGTAAAAACATCAAAGAATGAGGGCATTGGTGGCGAAAATGTGGGAAAGGAAGAATCGCTGAGATCCAGCCTTGAACTCTAGTGTACGTTCGGTTGGCAAAACCATTGTCAATAAATATCTACGGAGAAGAGTACCAACCAGCTATCACAGCGATGAAGAACATTTAGGAGCAATCACTTTACCTGCGACAGGCGGATTAGACCATGAAAGCATACACAGGATATCATCGGGTCAACTATTTGGGTTGTGGTGCTTACAAGTGACATATATTCCTATGCCTACGCCAAGCATACTTTTGCTCACCCTATAGTTCAAGGGCACTCTAATGTGAATGGGCGCTCACATGGGCTAAGACGGGAATAGCTCGCCAAGTCTGGCAATATGGATGAAGGCTAGCATAAAGACTTTCTGTGGTATACCCATTGTGCTCTTCTAAGCCGGCCAAGGCAAGCCAATTACATTTGGATCAAGTTGCATCGCCAGTTGAGTCGACACCGTAACTGGATTGCTTGCACAAGGAGGTAACACGCGCAAGAGGTGAGTGACTACCCGCATAGGCGCGTGTGACAGACAACGTGTTTACGGTGAAAGATAGAAACCAGAGAGGACTGAAAGATGTCGTCTATGTGAACGTTTGACCTTTGTCTGTTTACTTGACAACGCACAACGCTTGGTTGCTCGCCTCACCGTCACGTCACGGGATTCAACAACTCCAAGCCCGTGTTTGGTCAACAAACCCTGTCGTCAACAAAAAGGCCTCTTTTCACGGCCTCTCTGTGGCCTTTGCTGTGGCCAACACACAGTTCATGCCTGAAATCGTGAACAAGGGCCAACTACCGCCTGCGGGGTCTTTGACGCGGTTGGCAGCTTGTGATCTGCAGCCTACCGGAAAAGTGGGTATTCGTTGCCGGGCAACGCAACTAAACACGGGTCACCCAAAATAAGACCCTTCCTTCTCAAGGGAAAGCCCCCCAACAGAAGAGTAAACACCTATTCACATCAACCATTGCAGCGTCATGTTGCTTTCCCGAATTCTTCCTTTTACATACTAACCAACACCAAACCACACCAACAGCACACATCAGCCATGGAGTCACCGCCAAAGAGGATGACCCGTGCCCGCGCTGCCGCCAAGGCCAGCGAGTCTAAAACCACAAAGATCGTCACAGCTGCCGCCCGGGCGAGAAGCACAGCGACAGCAAGCACCAAGAGTACCGCCGCTAAGAGAAAGACACGGGCGGATGAACATGAAGAGGACGAAGAGGAGGAGCACCGTGAAGCCACCGTCGTGAGACGAGCTCGCGGTCGCCCTCGGAAAGTGGAAGCTCCAGAGCCAGAGGCACCTGTGAGAGCCACACGAGGCCGAGCCACCAAGAAGACTGTCACAGAAGCTCCCAAGGAGGAGCCTGCTGCACCTGTCAGAGCAACTCGGGGACGGCCTCGGAAGGTTGTTGCTGCAGCCCCCGAGCCCGTTCCAGAGCCTGTGAAGAAGACAACCACACGCACTCGTACTACAACAACTACACGGGCAGCGACGGCTGCCAAGCCCGCTGCCAAGAAGTCTGTCAAGTTCCAAGAGCCCGACAAGGAGAACATCGAGCCTGCCATCGAGGCCAAGGAGCCTGCACCTGTCGGCCTCCGAGGCCGCCCAGCCAAACGCGGCGGTGCTGCTTCGGGCACCCGAACAACCAGAGCGGTGGTAAGATCCGCTGCGCCGACCGAAAAGAAACCATTAAGTCCTAAGAAGATTACTCAGATGCCTATTTCGAGGGACGACAACTCCGAGGACGAGCTCGCCGGCGACACCACCCCCGTCAAGCCCTTGATGAAGAACCCGATCAAGCCCCCGAGCAACGCCGCCGGCAAGAAGAACCCAGAGCCTGTTGAACAAGAAGAACCTGCCGAATCGACAATTGCTGTCGATGGCACCCTCAACCCCCCCGATCTCGCCACATCCTTGGCCTCTCCGGCCAAGAGACGACCAGCTTCACCTTTGAGGGACTCAATGCGGTCACCAGCTCGCCGAATTGGAGCAGTTCCCCTGCCTGGATCAACAATGAAGAAGGCTCAGGATGAAAATGCACAGAACGGAGAGGTCTCATCATTCAAGGCCTCACTCCTTCAGTCTGCGGCAAAACGACCACAGTCGCCCATCAAGGGAATGAACCTTGCACCCACCTTTAATACTCAGCAAAGCCAGTCGGCCATGAAGCCTTCCCTGCTTCTTTCGCCTGCGAAGCGCTCCGTGCCTGTCCTGAAGCCGCTTACTGAGCCTCGGCCACGGGATCTTGCTGCTCTCGGCGAACCACCAGCCATGAAGCCCTTGGTCCTGGGGACACCTACTCCCGCCAACCACACCAGAACCTCACAAAAGCTCATGCTTGAGGAGGAATCTGATGCCGACCTTGGCGTCGCTGAGGACGACGTCTTTAGCGAGCCCATTGGAAGCCTGCACTTCCCCGGCCGGCTGTCTGCCGTCTTGCCTCGTCATGCGGACCCTGCTATGAAGAAGGAGATGGGTATCGTTGACGAGGTCGAGGAGACGCCTGCCCCTGTCGAAGAGAACGCTACTGAGGCGGATGCTATCGTCGTGGACCAAGAGGAGGCAACGGCCGAGATGGAACCGGTGACTAAACCTACCGGAGAAGCCGACGAAATGGCTATTGACGATGAAGCTGCCGAGGAGGAACATGTCTCGCAGGCAACCACGCCAAACGGTTCACCTGCAGCTCAATCGCCAGCTCAACAGAATCCCAGTTTCCAGCTTCGAGAGAAGGACTTGGACCCCTGCCAAGACATAGATTCAGAGTCGGATGATGAGAACAATCCCCCCAAGCGCGCAGAGCCAGCTACTCCAACCCCCTTCAACCGCAAGACCCCCAAGACTTCCCGAGCTTCTCTCGGAGGCTTCACTTCTCTTGTTGACCGTCTCGGTTCTTGGTCCGCTAGCACACCCATCAAGATGGCCCCTCTCACTTCCGCCAAAGCCACTGGCTCCAACGAGCCTGTCGCCCTTCCTGAGCGAACTGCCACGCCCCGCTCCGAGTCCTCCCCCGCTGTGAATCACTTCTTCGAGGATGAGATGACAGTGCGAGAGGGCATGGAGAACATTCAACAAGACAAGCTCGACGAGGTACAGGAGCCCGAGTTCGATGACATCATGGTTACTGAGGAGGATGTCGCTCTGGCTCTCGAGGCCAACGAGATGTCCTTAATGGGACCTGAGGAGCTGGAGGAGGTTGTCAACACTGATGCTTTCGACGATACCCTCTCTGAAGCCAGCCAAGAGTATGGCGACGAGAATGAGCTCCCCGTCGACCCTGCCATGACCCCTCGGTCCGCGGCCCCTGTTACTCCTGTCCGCCCAGTGATGAAGACGTTCCACACTACGACAAAGGTGCCTCTGAAGCCTGCCGACCTCTCGACCCCTACTCCTCTCAAGAAGCGCAGCTTCACCGCATCCAGAGTCGCCCCTAAGCGACCCTCTGGCTCAACAAGCAATGCCGTCCCATACTCGCAATCACGAAACAGGAAGAGCCTGCCTGCGACCTTTGTCCAGTCTCCTTCCGCGCCTTCCACACCTGTCCCCGCAACGCCTTCGAGGGCCGACCTGTGGTCTTCAATGGGCACACCGGCACGCACTCCCCGACGTGATGTCGACCCTGCCCTGCTCCGTGGCGCCGTCGTCTTTGTTGATGTCTACACCAGCGAAGGAGCCGATGCTAGCAGCATCTTTGTTGAGCTGCTCACTCAGATGGGAGCTAAGTGCATCAAGGCTTGGAACTGGAACTTTAGCGGTTCTGCTAGTGACGTGACTTCCAGCAAGGTTGGCATCACACACGTAGTCTTCAAGGACGGTAGCAAGCGCACACTGGAGAAGGTCCGTGAGAGCAACGGAATTGTCCAGTGTGTCGGAGTCAGCTGGGTGCTTGAGTAAGTTTATATCCCCGACATCCACCATGAACCTTTCACTAACTAGAACCAGCTGTGAGCGCGAAAACGACTGGCTTGACGAGTCACCCTACCACATCAACACTAGAAATGTTCCCCGTGGCGGAGCTCGTCGTCGCAAGAGCATGGAGCCCACGGCTCTGGCCAACATGAACGGCACTCTGGTGAGCAGCCCATCCAAGAGCAGCCCCCGTACGGCCCCTACGACGCCCATCAGGCGCCGGGAGAGCACCGCATGGATGTACACCCCATCAGAGGCAGATGAGGATGAGGACATGGAGGACCATGAGTGGTCTGCGGCCATCTTGACCCCTGTGCCCAAGACCCCTGCCCCTGAGGCGATTGCCCGTTATGCTGCCAACCTCGGCCCTGAAACACCCTCTGCTGCTGATGATGACGAGGATTTCGATGATTCGCCCACCAAGACTGATCTCCTCACGAGAACATGTCCTCCCAAGTCCAACGCCTTCCGCGAGGCGGGCGCTGGCATCATCAGCCAGAACAAGGATGATCACGTCCTCATGCGTCTCATGGCTGCTCGCCGCAAGAGCTTGCAGTTTGCCCCCAAGGTTGGAAGCCCGCTGGCGAGGGCCTGGAAATAGATTTAGAATGGCGTGCATATGGCCATCACTGTGAATGGACCAGGAGTTTCAAGGTGCTATTGGTTTTTTGTATTTTTGAGAATGGAGTGGCAGACACTCGTTTTGGAACTGGGATACCACGGGACAGACACGACGGGTGATCTGGCGTTGGGCGGCTTATCTGAAGAAACGGCGTGGACGTCTAGATAAATATGGTCTGGAGCCCGCCGTATTAATTGCATCATGTTTGACAAGTTGCGTTGGCCTTGGTGACGGATCAAGTGGAACAAGCAATTCGCATCGATCAGGGACAAGGTGAAGGTATGATTTGTTGAACTATTCGAGTTGATTTGAGTAAGGGTTTTGGTGTTTGTGTGTATGGCCGTGTTATGATGCCCATAATCTCCGTTATGCCAGGTTGTCGAGCGACGAGATATCGACCTTGCTCGGTTCCTGCCAACCGATCGAGTGTCGAATTTCAAGACGGTGGCCTTTGATCCATCGTAACATTCGTCATATCATCTCGACCTGGGAATGGCCCGCCATACCGTAGAAGAGGCAGCTTGACCATTTAACTCCTATCGCCCATCGTCTTCCTCCCAACCATCCTAAGCCGCAACAAAAGCTCGCATAGCCTTGACAGCATCCCCCTCGTTGCTCTTGAGCAGCTCCGTAGCTTTAGCCTTGGGCAGCTCCAGCTCCTCGACGAGCAGTACCACATCCGCGGGGTCGACCTTGACGTTCTTGTGCGATGCCGCAGCCGCGGACGACGACTTTGCGGCTCCGCCGAGCGTCTTCATGGCCTTGCTTACGGCGTCGGCGTCGACATTCTGGGCCGAGGATGGGGTGTCGGCGTCGAGGTTCTCGAGGGCGGAGGCGGCCTTGCGGTCCTCGGCTGACTTTGCCGTCTGGGAGGGGGTTTCGTCTGTGGCGGACATCTTTTTTTGGGCGTGTTTGATGTTGGTGTTGAGGTGAAGCGTCTTGGTGGGGGTTTGGAGGGGCGTGAATAGGTGGGGGGTGGATAACAGCTGGGGATAGGTACCCAGGTATGAAAAGGCACTTGCTGAATATGTTATGGTAGCACCGTTACGTGTAAATTACCGTTTATCACATTGAGGTATAGTAAGATGTTATGATATACCTGGATAGCTAGCTGTGCTACTTGTTTTGTTCTCACTTCGCTGGTTTGGACCGTTAACTACATTCTCCGTCTTGGAATATTAAGGATAAGGTAGGACAGGTTTGGTCTGGAATATATAGAAACGATTCATACAGGTTATTATTAACTCTGTAAAACATCTAGCTCCTGGTTATGAACAGCACCTTTCAAGTTCTCTGGGTTGATATCTCGACTCGACTGCGCCACATCACTAGCCACACGCAACCGTTCCGCGGAGGTGGCTACCGTCGGCTAAAAGCCACCTCATTCGCCAATTGATCAACCCTTGTGCAACTTCATTTTTGCCCGGGGTCTGTGGTTCTTCTCTTCGAGGGGTCGGTCTTTGTTCAAAGGGTTGCTGAATGTGACTCACTCGTCCAGGACACCATAACCTGAAAAAAAAGTCTCACCACTTTTACTTTTCTTGAGAAACATAGACGAGATTACAAGGGATCTTTCAACCTTGAATATCTTTGTTGCGCGTGGCAGGTCCCGCAGAGTTTCTTCTCTCTCACACTCATACTCTCACTCACCAGAGTATACAAGATGGCCTCTTCCGACTGGGACCCATCCTCTTGGCGCTCAAAGCCCATCAAGCAAGCCCCCTCATACCCAGACCCGGAGCCCCTCGCCTCCGCCGTCGAGGAGCTCACCGGCCTCCCTCCACTGGTGCACCCCAACGAGATCGACGCCCTCAAGGCCCACCTCCGCGACGTGGCCCAGGGCAATGCTTTCCTGCTCCAGGGCGGCGACTGCGCAGAGCTGTTTGACTACTGCCGTCAGGGACCTATCGAGAGCAAGATCAAGCTTCTGCTGCAGATGAGTGTCGTTCTCATCTGGGGTACCAACAAGCGAGTCGTGCGTATTGGTCGTATGGCTGGGCAGTATGCGAAGCCGCGATCTAGCCCGACCGAGATTGTCCAAGGAAAGGAGGTTCCCAGCTTCAAGGGCGACATCATCAACGGGTTCCGTCTTGAGGATCGAGAGATTACGCCTACGCGTCTCGTCAAGGCGTATCACTACTCGGCTGCTACTCTCAACTACATCCGCGCCGCCCTCGCTTCGGGCATCGCGGACCTCCACCGGCCCTTGGACTGGGGTCTCGGCCACGTGAGGGACCCGGAGCTCAAGGCAAAGTACTCGGCGATCGCCTCCAGCATCCAGCAGACTCTGCGCTTCCTCCAGGTCATCAACGCCCGTCCCGGTGAGCTCGACTCTGTTGAGCTCTTCACCAGCCACGAGGGTCTCCTCCTCGAGTACGAGCAGGCCCTGACCCGCCTCCTGGAGAAGCCCGCCCCGGGAGCCCGGAACCGAAGCCCCACGCCGGACGGGCCCGCCCCGAGAAAGGAGTACTACGACACCTCGGCGCACTTCATCTGGATCGGCGACCGCACCCGGCAGATCGACCACGCCCATGTCGAGTTCTTCCGTGGCATCGCCAACCCCATTGGCGTCAAGGTCGGCCCCACGACGCCAGCCTCCGACCTCCTCTCCCTGCTCCGCACCCTCAACCCGGACCGTGAGCCCGGCAAGATCACCCTCATCACACGCTACGGAGCCGGCAAGGTGCGTGAGCTCCTCCCCACGCACATCCGCGCCGTCGAGGACTCCGAGTACCGCCGCACCGTGGTCTGGCAGTGCGACCCCATGCACGGCAACACCCTCTCTACGGACACGGGCATCAAGACGCGCCGCTTCGGCGACATCTACCGTGAACTCGAGGAGACGCTGCGCATTCACAAGGAGGAGGGAAGCTACCTCGGCGGCATGCACCTCGAGCTCACCGGTGATGCGGTTACCGAGTGTCTGGGTGGTAGCGAGGGCCTGGATGAGGATGACTTGTCGACCAACTACACGAGCTTCTGCGATCCCAGATTGAATGAGAAGCAGGCGCTTGAGCTGGCGTTTTTGGTTGCTGATCACTTTTCGAGAGAGCAAAAGAAGGAGTCATCATGAGGAGATGTCATGTTAGTGAGGGATGCGTAAAAAGGTGTGTTCTCAAGTGCAGAACAAGACAAAAAAAAAGGAGTCAAGGCAAAGGGCCTAATTTCACGGGCCATATTTATGAATATGAAGCAATGTGTCGGAATCAAATCAACAGTCTATCCAGCAGACATAATCTCTCATCCTGACCATTCGATGCGTGTGTCTTGATTTGTGTAACACATTGGCTTTAGGGCCTGCTGAATCTAGAAAGGCTTAATTTCGTGTCATTTCATGTCTTTGTGCTTCTGCAAGCTCATCACATCTTGCTGCTCCCAATCTTTGCATTTCCATCTTTCCATGACTGTCAAACCAGAGTGATCGTTTGCGACGCCTCAAAGGTGTCGCCCTTCTCCAGTTTCTGCCACCCCTTGACGGTTCCGGGCTCCACGCAGAGCATCTTCTTCCAGCCGTCCTTGGGCTCAAAGTCCTTGATGCCGGCAGACTTGTCGACCCAGGGGTTCCAGACCACGACCTGGTCGAGGTTGTCACGGACGATGCGGAAGCGAGGGGTGCCGGACTCGGAGATGACGACGGGGTGCCTGGGGCCGTTGACTGGGGTGTAGACGGAGTCGGTCTCGGCGGCAAAGGTGATGGCGCCGGACTGGGTCTCTTCCTGTGGGCCGGCGAGCTTGGAAATGTAGGTTGAGTCTTCAAGACCAGTGACCTCGGTGGAGGAGATGTCCTGAGAGAAATCGTTAGTTTTGATCTTGAAGCCAAAGGCTAATTGACTTACATCAATCTTGAAGTAGGTGTGCAACAGGGTCTGGAACTCGAAAGGAACGTCGCCATCGTTGGTAATGACCAAGGTGGTGTTCAGGCTATCCCGATCAAGCACGACGCTGTAGATGAGAGCAAACTTGTAGGGCCACAGCTCCTTGGTCTCTTCCGAGACGCTCTCGGAGGAGAGACCAAAGTCGAGCTTGACACTAGTGCTGGAGCCCTCGCTGGTAGACTTGCCAAGGAACTCCCATCGCGAGTTACGGGCGAAGCCGTGCTGGCGGAGCTTGGAGGTGGCTTCGTGATCGGGGGCGGTTCCAAAGACCTGAGAGAATGGCTGTTAGTAAGTCGACTACCTGCGACGGGGTGTAGTTGGCGCACCGGAAAGACAATGGGAATTCCACCTCGGACGGGAGCGCTGCCGTCAAGAGCGGCAGCCTCGCTCACCCAGAGCTTCTCACTCCCTGAGGCATCCTTCCAGCTGATGACAGTAGCTCCGTGGAGGAGGACCTCGACGCTCTCTCCGGTGGGGAGGACGGCCGAGACGCGGGAGTCGTCGTGGGTGATGTTGGCGGTGGACTCGGGAGCGGCCGCGGGGGTTGCGGAAAGGGCGGAGGGCTTGTTGGGGCGGTCGACCATTGTGACTGATTTTTCGGTTTCTTTTTGCTGATTGACAGGAGGAGAAGTAGCTCGAGTTATAGAGAAAGAGGGAGCTTTTGGCGGAGCTCGAGGTGGCGGATGATGATGGAAGTGGATGGGTGGGGTTTGGAGTTCCGAGTGGGGGTGTTGGTGATGAGACGAAGGAAGGAAGAGAGAAAGAGGTATTAGAGGAATAAGTAGGAACCAAAGAGGTATTTATTGATAAGAATGAGTAATTAGAAGCCACACTTGTTAGCAGCCTAGTATCTCTTTGCCTTGTCCACGGCTCGCTTTGTCGTGATGTTGTAAGATGGATGGTGATGTGCAGGCGGCCGACATCCCACCTCGTCCATCGGCATGGCGGGGTAGCTCCTCTCCACCAATCACCACCCTCAAAAAGATGGGGATGCTGTGTCGTCGCCGTTGAGACTCAGAGCTGAAACACGTCTCAGATGCCCGTCGATTGTGATACCCTCCAAGCCCGCTTAATCCACGTCTTGAGGCACGGGGGACACAACATATATGGTATAGGTAGCCTTGCGTCCAAGTAGCCGAGGGCAACTTCTGCTTCGCTTCTGCAACGTAGCGGTGCGAGAGCCGGTTTCGGGCACGTTATAGCTTCTTTAAACCTTGACTCGAGGAGCCGTCACATGTGTCGTGGTCACGTCTTGGATAACAAGGATCCCATCATAAGTAAATGACTATCTATAGATGTGCGGCGGCGAGTTGACTCCGAGGATAAACAATACTCCATAATTGTCTCCGCCTCAAGTGTCACCAGTTCCTTTCAACAGCGTCGTCATGGCATGACGACCGTCATGGAGTCTTGACAGCTATGAAACATCTGCAGCCTTACTCAAAAACGTGTTGATGCTCTCAAAATAGTTACACTAGTTGAGCACGATCCAACTTGTAACCCAAGATTCACTGGGGCATCAAACATGTTTCACACGGAGACGGATCGCTTCAGCTATTAAAAGAGTCATGTTGTCTTGGGTATCTATGTAGCATATACTTTATCACAACTCTACTGTCCTCCACTCTTCCAACCATTGCCCCATCCTCTAGCGGAACAAATGGGGTATCTTTCCTGTTCTTAACACATCCCAACCCAGCACCGTCTCAGCTCGTCCAAGCGAGCAGATATCAAAAAGGGAAGCACACATCTTACTTCTCCTGGCGCTGGTTCTCCTCGTCCGTCGAGGTAAACATGTTCGCGTTGGCAGGGCCGTTGTTGCTAGCGCCGCTAGAGCTGCCGCTTCGGTGCTCCGTGTGACCCTTCTCCTCCACCTCCTCAACAGCGATGAGCAGGTTTCCATTGTTGTCGTACCGCCGAGGCTCGATCTTGGCCTGGTGCACCACATCCAGGGCACCCCTGAGGCCCTTGACCTTCTGGAAGATGGTATCCATCTCTTCGAGGGATCGGTAGGCCGTCTCGGGGGAAGAAGAAGTAGACCGAAGGGAACATGATGGCGTTGATGACGGCAAAGATGATGTATGTGTTGGACTTGATGTTCTGGAACGCAGGGGGCGTAATCATGACGACCAGCCAGTTAAAGATCCAGTTAGAGCTGGTGGCGAGGGCGTTGGCAGGGGCGCGGATTCGGAGAGGAGTGATCTCGGCGGGATACAGCCAGGTCATGCCGAGCCAGCCAACGGCGAAGAAGGAGTTGAAGACGAAGAGGAACACGATGCCAGCGATCTGGCAGCCCTTGGCGTCACTCGAGCCGACACCGGCGAGGATGGCCATGGTGATGGCTTGGCCGGCGGCACCGAAAAGCATAAGCTTGCGACGACCGACGCGCTCGACGAGCCAGATGGCCGGCAGGGAGGCGATGAAGTACTCGGTACCGTTCAGAGCAGCCAGGAGAAGGGGCATGTGACCCTTCATTCCAAGGTCCGCATAGATGGTGGCGGCGTAGTATGTGATCAGGTTGATACCGCTATTTGTTTGTTAGTGTGTAATTTGACTTGAAGGATATGCGGCTCATACCTGATCTGCTGGAACATCTGGTTCACATATGCAATGAGTGTTCGGTGGAGGTTACGGTTATGGTTGCGCTGGAACAGATCCGAGAATGAACCCTTGCTCATCTCCATGGTGGTCTCCTTGATAGCCTTGAACTCGTTCTCGACGTACTTGTCATGGAGCTCTCTGTCGGCAATGGCAGCAATAACGTCTCGCGCCTCCTCGTCGCGGCCCTTGAGCATGAGCCATCGTGGGGACTCGGGCAGGTTCATGACAAAAGCCATGATGAAGAGGCAGAAGGCGATCTGGAACGCCAGAGGGAAACGCCAGCACGCAGAAGTGTCAGAGGCAAAGTACATGCCGTAGTCGACCCAGTACGAGATCATAATGCCGAGTGTGATGAGGGCACCTTCAATCATGACAAGCTTGCCTCGCTTGTGAGCAGAGCACGTCTCGGATTGCCACATGGGCACGGTCGAGGTGTTGCCTCCGTTTCCGAGGCCGGTGATGATTCGTCCGATGATGAAGTGGTCAAGAGAAAAGGCCGAGGCCTGAAGGGCGGCTCCGACGACCATGATGCTGGTGCCGAGCATGATCATCTTTCTGCGGCCGAGCCAGTTGCCGATGAAGATGGTGATGATGGCGCCGATGAAGCAGCCGAGGTTGTATGAGGACACGGCAATGCCCTGGTAGTTGGAACGGTTCTTGGCCAGAGCACTGGAAATGCCCTCTTCGTCCTTGTTGATGTCGGGGAACTGCTCCAAGAAGGGCTGCATGGTTAGGATACCACCCATGACACCTTGGTCTGTGATGAAACATCCGTTAGTCTTTCATCCCGTGAGGTTGACATGATCTCATGAAGCATGTTGACTTGTCATGAGACGCGAGGGCTCAGGGAGAGAGCTCACCGTAACCAAAGAGAAGGAAATCACATCCTGCAATAGTGCTGATAGCATAGTTGAGGACTTGGCCCTTGAGGCCAAAGTATTTCTTAAACATGATGAAAAAGGACGAGGAACTCGCTGGTTCACCTCAAACTCTGAGCCGCAGAATGATTCACGAGAAGCACGGGACAATAACGTCACGGGGAGAAGACGCGAGGGTCTTTATACAAAGAGGCAGGTCAGCGATGATCGCACCCGACAGGAAGGGTCTCGGGGTTCCATGTTGCACTGCAGAGAGCAAAGAGACAGAAACGAGTCAAGCCGGCGTGTGGTTGCTACTGGGTCCACGGCTGCAATGGTGATATCCACACCCACGACGTTGGCGTCTCAGAAACCTCGGTCCTTGAACCATGATTGTCTTGGCCGAGGATGGATCCATCGAGGCGATGGATGGATGGATTGGATGGGTGGTACATACATCCGTAGTCGAATTCTCGCGTTGCATGCGGTGCGCCATGGACCCCTGCATGGATGGACGGCAAGACAAGACAAGACAAGGTCAGCGATGATCCAGAGTAAGCAATGGATCTCAAATCAACGAGGAAGTATATCACTGAGTAGGGGGCGCACGGGAAGCAGATTAAGACATGACTTGCCTTGCCTTGCATAGCAACACACCCAACAACACACACTCTCGCTCACCTCCACGCTCTCTCTTACATCAGGTCACCGCTCCAGCCGCGCCCCAAAAAACCCATAATATTACCATCTCGCCTCCGCAGCCCGTGGCGCGAGTTGAGTTGGGGAAGCGGGAAAAAAAACATGGTGTCCCTGCGAGAAGGCGTGGGGAAAGACGACGTCATGGCAAGTTACCGGGGGAGGCGTGAATGAAAATCGGGGCAGGGCGTCAAAGTGCGGCAGTAGTTATCTCCATCTTGACACTCTCAGTTTTGGGGAATGTCGATATTATCGAACCAAGTTCAATCCTTGGAAGAGGGACCTTGAGGATCCGCTTTGTTCCGTATCTTGTCGCCGTTGGGCAAGCCGAGGTTCCTCTCTAAATCGTTCGTGAACCATGAGAGAAACCACTTACAGATGACACCAACACCAAAACGATGATCCGATGAAAAAAACGCCCCTTGTCTGAGGCCTTTTTAGAGGTTCCCGTGCTTTGACATGATTCAAGATGGCAAAAAGTTTCTAGGCCGAGGCAACACTTGTTCAAGAGAGGTAAACCGATGAGATCGAGGGTGTTCACGTGATCATGTCAGCCAAGACGACCATCCATGTTCTTCACCTCCACAAAAGTCCAAGGACAAGAACGGGACAAGAAAACTTGAGAGCGCCATGGCGTAGACTAGACGTGCCCAGCGATGAGGCTCTGCCTTCTGACAGCTTGGCTCTTGGCTTGATCAACGACAATTGATGAATCTATAAATCTGTTGCAGGTTGAAGATCATCTCCACGAGGCTGAAGATGTGTAGAATAAAGTGTGCGTTGCAACGCTCTCGCTAAAGAGGCAAACCAACGAGCTGGATAAGTGTGTATCCCCGTCTCATGTAGACACACACACTCACACACGTTCAAACCCACTCTGGCTTAACTCTTCCGTCGTCGACACCCACCGCGTTGGATCCTCCCTATCACCTGGGGATCCATCCTCATCGCGAACGACGGGGTCACAACACGTTAATGACTGAAGAACCAACCCATGTCACGACCCGTCTCATGTACAGTACTCAGTACCGCCCGCCCCGTCAAGAACGGAAGCCGGTCCCCTGTCCGACAAACAAACAGTCAAAAACGTGCCATTTACCGCGCTTCACACTCCCATGTCTGCCGCCAAGATTACAATTCCCTGCCTGTCTCCGCAGTGTTGAACGAATGACCAACGTCTGTGACGGTGTATCGCTTGACCGTAAAACCAAGGGGACCACTCTTTTTTGCGTCCGTCCCGCTCCTCGGATATAAACCGCAATGAGGGTCAGTTGGACGGTTTCCGTTCTCCAAAATCCTTCTTGATGGAGATGACCTTTTTGCGCCGTTCAGTTTAGCTCCAGGGGAGACCCATATTCGAGTCGGTTGACGTCATAATAGACACGGGCGGGCCGAATAGAGCGAGGGCGTCTATCTAGTTGTCAACTTGTAAGAGAGGCGGCTCTCAGACGCAGTTAATTCCAATATCTTGCTGCCTGCGAATTGTCTTCGGATTTCCTACATTGGACGAAATAGCCGTCAAAGCAGCACACACGGTAAAGGGCATCCGAAGCAGTGCTGCGTGACTCCCCAGCGCATCGCTTGAATGCCGTGTGGCCAGCGCGGCGACGGGTCCGGAAATCCTTCGGGCTCAGCAACCCATGGATGCTTCTCTCGAGGTACCTTGTATCCATTGTCTTGTCTTGACTCGTCTCCACCCAATGATACATTGTTCGATATTCGATCTTGGTCTTTTAGCCCATGTCAAGTCGGGCGATTCCACTCGGGCAGGTTCCCTCGCCCGGCCGTCTTTTCTCGGCCGTGAGACCTTTGTCCATGCTGCTTTTGGCAATGCGTACTTGAGCCAAGCACAATCGAGGTTGCTTTGCAGATATGGTCACGAGGCAAGAAGGATACACGGATGGTGATGCTTCACAAGTATATGCCAGATTGTAAAATGAAGTCAGAAACCAGACAATGCAGGAACTAGGCGAGTTTTCCTGGATAAACATTGTCTTTCTGAGTAACCTGCAGTCCGAATATTGCAAAGCAATAGCGATTATAGCTCGTAGTGACGTTGACAGAGTACAACGCCATTCCCTTACACAAGTCGACAACTTAATCCACATCTGGTAGCATCCCATCTCATCATCAACCAACCGCACCAACAACACTAATCCTCTTTTTACAATTCATCCTTGTAAATCACACCACAAGCACAATTCTCAGGGTTCGAGGGGAAACCCATGCTCGTCCAAGAAAGAATCCTTGGGCTGAGTTTTTTCTCGCAAAACCCCGGAACCGCATATCCCTTCCTCTTTTGTCCTCCACAATTGAACAATGATCTGCCCGGCAGTTTTCTTTTTTCGTATGAAAACTGGGACAAGAGAGATCTCGCTGACCAGTCGTTATAGATTCCGCAGAGGGTCCATCCATTTGCTGCGAACTAACGTTGGGTACTTTACAGAAACCTTGACCCCAGCCCCCGGAGTAAAAAGAACACCAGGCAGCAGCAAAACGGCCAACGACGATGGGGTCATGGTCGTTTTTAACCGCTCGTTGCTTGAACCACCGTTTTACGGGCAATGCCGCGTTAAGCCGACTTACAAGACGCCTATTACCTCCCTACTGAACTTGAGCTGCAACATTGGTAGTCGCTTGTAGAGCCGCAAAACTCTGGCAACCACAAGCTTTCATAAATCTTCTAGAAAACATCCTCAGT
Organism: Fusarium solani; assembly: GCF_023522795.1. Lineage (NCBI taxonomy): Eukaryota > Fungi > Ascomycota > Sordariomycetes > Hypocreales > Nectriaceae > Fusarium > Fusarium solani. The sequence goes on from NW_027072157.1 coordinate 938,173, forward strand.
GGTCAAATCTCTTCTCTGCGTCCGCCACAGTCCTCTCAAATCCCAAACCTTCACTCCCCTCGAGAGATCAAAAAAATTGCCGAACCACACCTCCAAAGGTTCCCTCCCTGGTTCCGTTTCTCCACCGACCCTGTCACCTCGTCGGGTTTCCCTTTTGGGACAACCCGGCCTCCAGTTTTTCCCTCCCTCCCCTTCATCTTTTCGCCTTGACGATCCTCCGCATCGTGTACTTAATAACTGTAGCGTTACATGCACGCGGGACGTGGAATCTCGGCCTCATCCCGTTTACGCGAGACATGACGGTCAGATTTTATCTCACCGCAACCACACCTTCCGCCCACGAGCTTCCTTTCCTAGTATATCGTTGCTTACCCCGACATTCCCCAGATTCGCCCTCCGAATTAGACAAAGTCTAATTGCTCAACCCCGACTTTCGGCACACCCGTTTTTGGAATTCTTTGTTTGTTGTTAATTTGTATCTACATAGGTATAGGTATAGGTATAGTTATTGTCCTGCATGTGCTTCCCTGAGGCCCTTCCACCCAACCAAGACGTTACACAGCCATGACCAAGCCAGAATCTGTACAGGGAGTATTACAACCAGTTCCCAAAAATACACCTGCGCCCAAGCAACAATGCATGCACCCTGTGCTCCAGTTCATTCCTGTCCTGTCCTGTCATGCCTTAACGTCTTCCTCGTCGCTCTGCCTCAAAGAGCTCTCGCTTCATATCCATCAACATGTCTTCCAGCTGGTATACGTCTTCGCGTGACAGTGCTGCTCCGCGGAGTTGATCTAATCCGCCACGTAGAATATCCATGATTGTGTCGGACTTGCCCGTCTCTGATGCCTCGGGTTCCTCAGGTGCCTCCTCACTCTCCGCCTTGGTTGCTTCGTCGGCAACCTCTTGCAGGGACTCATCCTCCGCCGACACAACTTCCATCGAGTCCTCAATCACTGCACTTGGCACTTCAGGCTCCGCCTCCTGCTGAGACTGTGAGGCTGCAAAAGACTCCGTGACCAGCTGTGACATAAGCTCCTCATCCGTGTCACCGCCGTCGCGAACTCCAGTTGCGTCGTTCGATTTTGCTGGGGGCGACTTCGCTTGAGGTGCGGGGGACTCCTCAGTTGATGATACCTGAGTATCCTTGCCTTGCAGCTTCCTGCCCTTCTGTCCGGCATTTCGCCTAGACGACCGTCGGACCGATGGCGTTGGCATAGGCGAACCAGTATCTTGGGATGTCTGTTGGCTCTCCTCACCCTGGTCTGAACCCCGGGGGTCGGCTGACCGTCTTCTCTTGCGAAGAGTCTCGATCTTTGCACTTCTCTTCCTCTTCCTCTTGCTTCCACCCTGGCTCTTGCTGTGGCTTTGACTTTCTGAGTTCTCAGAGCCCGCACCGATAGGTGTAGAGGGGATCACCGGCGGCGACAAGGGTCTCTTGGTGGTACTCTGCTTCTCGGGCGACGAGTCTCCCTGTACTTCGATGCATTCCGTGGCCGGCGCCGTACGCATCCTCTCCGGGGAGGCAGATGCAGAATTGACATTGTCGAAGGGAAGGTTGCATCGTCTTGACTCAAGCTCCACCACGAATCTCATAAGACTGCTCTCGTCACCTTCACTAAGTGCAAAGGAGGAGTCCTGGTTCTGGCTTGAAACAACCTCCACAGGTGCTGCAGGTGGCTGCTCATTTGACGCCTCCTCAGGGCTGCTCCTGGCATCGACGAATTCGTCGTCCCCAGATTTCGGCGTCTCTTGAACTTGGGCGACAGGTGACATCGCTTGCGGAGGTGTGGCGGGGTGCTCCTCTGTGGGGGATTCGCCTGTTTCTTCCTTCTGTTCCTCCACGTCTGCAAGATCGCCCGCATCCGGAAGAATGGACAGATCTGTCACATCTTCTTCCACCGGCACACTCGAAGGAATAACTTCCTCGTTGGCCAGAGAACTAGCCCTCGACTTCCTCCGTCTCTTGGACCGCGAGCTCCTGCCGGACTTCTTGGTGCTCGACGGAGCTGGCGGCTCAGGTTGAGACTCAGTGGGAGGTTGGCTATTGGAGGGCGATCCTGGGGGCGAAGAGAATTGCCAACTCTCAAGGGAGCTCCTGGCCTTTGATCGGGTCTGAATCTCGGTAAGGAGCGGGTTCCGTCTAGGATCTGGTGGCGATGATGGTGGGTCGTTGAAGCCCTCCAACTGTAAAGCTTGTCCACGCCGAGGAGTTGGCGTTAAGGTGATAAAGTCCTCGTACGAAGCAGGTCGTTCGGGTGTGGACTCCAGGTTTCTCGTCTTCTTTATATCGGATTCTTTTTCTTGCTCCTCGACGGCGGCTCGGGATCGAGTTCGGGGACTGGACCTAATACTGGGATATAACGCGGCATTCTCCTGCTGCCGCTGGCGGACCTCCTTTTGTCTTTCGGTGAGATGTTGGGACTCTTCGACCAATGGGGAGGAAACAATCGGGGCAAATTGGATCTGTGAATTGTCATGTCGGAGACGAGGCGTGTTCGTCCGCTTGGCTGGCTTCATCTGTATCACCTCAGGGGTGGCATCTCGCCGACGCTTGCGGGCCGAAGCACCCCTCAGGCTCATTTTCGTAATTGATGGTGCCGGCGAGACTGCTTGGTCAACACCATGACCAGATGACTTGGCGGACGAGAGAGCAACGAAGCTCAAGTCCTCCTGCGAGTCAACAAAGGACTGAGCTTGGGCGCCAAACTCGCCACTGGATTCCTCCATGCCAGGGAAAGAAACGTCCACCATTGGCCGCAGAGAAGCAATGATTGACTTGAGACTGTCAGAGCAGTCCAGGTTCTCTTCATCCTTGACCAAGGCATTCCACGTTTCAGCCATCTTGTTTACCACATGTCGGTGCCTGCTCTTAAAACCGGCGGAAAAAAGGGGCTCGATGGAGTTGAGGTCCTTATCCTCCAGGCGGCCAAGACTCAATAGTTGGCTGCAAACATTGTCCCAGATGGTTCTCAACTGCTCATCATTAGCTTTGTATCATATTAATCTGCGACAGGCGAGCTTACTGCCTTGGACAAGGGGGACTCGTCACTCAGTTTGACCTGAGCCTTTACGTCCTGAATCCATGGAGAAAGTCCATCTTGTAACTTGGACAAGATCTTGACACCAGTTTGAGGGAAAGAAGCTGTCATGAAAGTATCAACAACCTCAAAGAAAGACGCCAGTGAACCGCCATCATCCATCTTTTCGTAGTGTTCATAAAAGAACTTCATGCTTCGGTCCTGGAGCTGGTACAGGTACTGGAAAGGATCAAATGAGGATGATCGAGATACAGTCGGTGGTGCACCCCATAATCGCCGTCGAGCAGCCTCCACGGCTTGGCGATCACGGGGAAGTTTTGCAGCCTTGAAGAGCGCTGTCGCCACAGCTAGAGCCATTTGGTTTGACTGTTCCTCATTTTCGAAGAAGTTGTCGGTGACAATCTTTGCCAAGGGCTCGACGAGACCAAGTGCCCGGCCACCATCACCGCATTCTTGAACGACATGATCCGAGAGTAAGTCGAAGAGAGAGAACCACTGCGGTGAAGGAAGCTTAGGGTGAGATATGAGGCCACGCTCCAGGAGGGAGACGATTTCTCGATATTCGGGCCCAAGTAATCTTTCGCTGCTGGAAGGATGAGAGCCCGATGAAACGTAGCTTTGATCCAGAAGCAAGCGAATATTCTGCGCGGCAAGAACCCAAGGGCCATATGGGGAGAGTGTATCTCGGGGCAACAGTCGCAGCATATCCCGAGACAATTCCACGCGGACTCTCATGCTCTTATCGTGGAAAAATGGCTCAAAGATGGATAGAAAGCACTCGGCCAGATCCTCATTGTCGGTTGCGCCAGGAGGGATCGAAGAGAGCATGGAGAAAAGGTGGTAGACTGGTGCCTGAGCAGTTCCGCTTGACTTTTCTGCTCGGTCATGTCGACTTGATGGTGTTGAGGCAGGCTCAAAGGTGTTGGCAAGGGATACGGAGAATCTCTTCTCGGTAAATGGGAGAAGACCGAGGCTGGAAACAAGGACATCGACGTAGTGGTGAATGCTTGAAAGGAACTTGGTAGAAAGCGATTCGGAGCCTTCAGGTAAACCCTTGGACCACATCTTTGACAAGATATCAAAAGACTGAGCAATGAATCTTGCCGTGTCGTCGGCTACTTTGATGTCCTTTGCTGAGGCAGCGGCAATCGACCCAACGAAAGCCTGCCAGAGTCTGTATGCCAAACTCTCCTTGTTTGCCAGATCAATGAACTTCTTTTCCAGGATTGGGCCGACAAGCTGGAAGACTTTCTCGGAATTCCGTCGAGTCCATCTGGGGTCTATTGAGGGCAACTCGTCAGGGCTTATCAGGGGCATTTCCCTGATGCGATCTTCTTTCCAGCTTCGCGGGGTCGAAACATCTAGAAGGCCAGTCACAATACGTGAAGCATGTGTCACTGAATCGGCAGACATGTCGGGCTTCCCATCCACGTTGATCAGCTGTGCCATGACAGGGTGAAGAACAAGGTCCCAGGCGGCATCGGTCCAAGAACTGTCGTGAATAGGGCGAAAGGCGTAGTAGTAGAGATTGCAGATTCCACCAATGACTGTCCTTCGAAGCTTCATCGCATCTTCCGCTTGTTTTGAGCTGAATTTCCTTCGTAATTGACTCGCCAAGGGCTGGCCCAATAATGCCAAGGACTTGGGTGGCATCTTGCTGTTGGTTATGGAAAGATAGACATATCTGTTCCATGCGTAATTCGCTTCTTGCTTGGTTTGCATGTCGACTGTGTTGAAGGCGTCCTGGGCGATCTTGAACCACGAATTAAAATACTGCCACCTGTTGAGTGGACATTGAAGGAAGAGTGTGACAACACCCCAGATTTGGGGTACAGTCGACAAGCTTTGCTTCTCCTTAAGCATACTCTCCAGTTTCCGAATGTAGAACTCGATGTAGGTCTGTTCTTCATCTGTGGTTTGCAGTATCTCGGTCACCTTGCGCATGACATGCTTCTCGTTTCGAAGTGCAAAGCCAGCTTCAGTACCCAAGCTGATGGCTTGTGCTCGGATATCTCGAATCGTGCTCAACATATCTGTAAACATATCCTCCAACCAGTCAGTGTGGACGGCCATATGATTCCGTGATTGCTTGATAAGCCGCTTGTAGATTTGGATGCGGCCCATGACGATGCTTTTGCCGGTCAGGTGGTCCTCGATCTTGTGTAGAGAAGTGACCAGACGACCAACTCGATCCAGAGTTACGACCTTGGGAGCGAAACTTTGGAAAGCAACCACTTGCATCAAGTGGCGCGCAAGGTCTTTTGGCAGAGATGGGTCGGCGAAAGATCGAATACAGTGATCCATGACGAAGACTCCAAAATCCGAAGTGAGGGTCGAGGCGATGGCCGGGAAATGAAGGAAAGTCGAGAGAAGGTTGAGAGCGTGTATGATGAGGGTCGTGTCAAGAGATCCGTTTTCGTTCTTGGCCTTGACGTCGCGTTCGATAAATGACATGAAGAGACTCATCTTGTCCTGCAAGGCGATCCGATCAGGCAGATTGTTGGAGGCCTTGAGGGCACGAGAGAGCATCATGTAGGCATCGAGCCGCGAGGCCCGGTCGGAGCCGGCGAGTTGCTTGATTGTTGAGTCCAACATCTCGGCAATGCTAGCTTGGGATGTGAGACCATTGAACTGGCCATTGAGAGGCGATGCGAGAGGGTTCGGGGATGCAGATGGCTTGAGGATGCCCTTGACGGGTCTTGAGGAGGCGGATGAGGGAGCAGACAGCGGCGATGACCTGAAATATTTGGCCAGGTCGCGATAATCGGGCGGGTCTTTGTACTCGGTATGACTTGACCACTCGACCTTCTTCCGTATGCGCTTCGAGGTCGAGTTGGAGTTGGTTGCCCCGGTCAACGAAGGTGTGTTCGCACCAGGCGGTGTCTGCAGATGTAGTCGAGGGTCGAACGGTCGACCGGCGGCGGTCTTCATGGAAGCTCGTGATTCTCGAGGAGGAGTCGGCGGCCGGGCGGGAAGAGCGTCGAGGACGGGATTGGAGGCCGGAGCTGAAGATGCCATGGCTGCCATGCAGCGTTTGGCGATCTAGACAGCAGTGAATTGGCCGGGAAACCGCTAGCGACACATGCAGAAAAGAGAGCTGGTTGAAACGAGAGTCGACGACGAAACTCGAAAAGACGAAAACGAAAATGCACAAGAAGCAGTAACAATCTTGAAAGCAAAAAGAAACCGTGAATGCACGTTGAACAGAAATGCGTGAGTGTTGAGGCAGATCTCGATGGCAAGTCAAATGTTCTAACTCAGTTTCAACATCCAGGGTCGAGCCAGGCAGGACCTTCAAACACGACCGGGCCACGCTTGCCTTCCCCGGCAAACGCGTCGAGGCGCGCGACTTTGGGCGGTCGGGTCGAAAATCAATTAAACGAGAGGTCCGTGCGCGTTTCCCCGGCTCAATTCCGACTCCGGACTAGGGTCCATGGCGCGCCGTGCTTTTTGCCTCAGTGGTGACTCTCCAAAAAAGATCCATGGATCCATATCTACTCTTAGAGGTACCTTTGTAAGACGGTCATAGAAGGAAGGTAGGCGTGACTCATCGGGCAACGTTGCTCGTATAAAACATGGCGAGGAGATGCAACGGCAGCGATGTTGATTCTCATCTCATCATTATAGAAAGTCTCCTTCACTCTCTCAATTGTGGTCATCTGAGACATCTCCTCACTCAAGATGGAGCCAGCCCCAATCGAGTTCGTCACAGTCAAGACGACACTTCCAAAACTACCCTTCCCCCAAAACAATGAGCGAGAGCCTTTCCGAACGGAGCGCCTGCTAATGCGTCCCCTCTCAGAGGACGACTTTGAGGCGCTGCGCGTCCTTCGTACGCAGCCCGAGGTCATGGTGTGGTTCACGCAGGGTAGGCCAGACAAGGATGTCGAGGAAACCAAAAAGGCCCTCGCTCTTAATCTGCCCCCGAACGATCTTGAACGATACAACTGGGCCATCTGCCTTGCCGAGACGGGAGAGTTCATCGGCATCGCAGGAAACGGCATGTGGAACGGAGAGCTGGGCTGGCCTGAGGTGGGATACAGCCTCTTGAAGGAACACTGGGGCAAAGGCTACATCACGGAGTTTCTGAGGGGCTACCTCCCTCAGTGGTGGGCGCTCCCGAGGGAGGAGGTCGAGCTCAAGGTGGACAAGAACTCGGTCCGCGGGGACGGAAGTCTCGAGAAAGAGTGCATTGTAGCCATTACAGTGGACGACAACGCAGCGAGCCAGAACGTACTGCGAAAGTGTGGATTCGACTTGGTGACGGCGTGGGAGGAGACCGATCTCAGGGACACGAGCAAGATGGTTACCCTGTATGGATTTGTCGCACACAAGGAAAAGTCTCCATGAAAAAGAACGGAAGCTACTAATATGATTAATGAATATGGATATTTCACCACTGCATGGCCAACTGATACTTGAAGAGTTCGGAGGGGTTATGCCGGACACGGCCGGACATCTTGGAAGTCCGTGAGAGTGTCCGGCACCGAGAGGACCCACTTCTGCCCGTCTCCGACACTACCAACTTACATGACGTCGAGATGAATCGTGCCTATTTATTCGCTGGGACACGCCCTTACTCTTTGAATCTTTGAACTTCAACTCATCCTTGTTATTCCTAATTCAACAGGCATTAAAGAGCTACAAATCTCATCCACCCTCACCACCATGCAATTCCCTGTCCCGTCCCTACTAGCAACTGCCACTGGCCTCACTGGCTCAGCATGGACCTCTGGTAAGACCTCGCTCATAATTGTATATCGTATTGTTAACCACTCATTCTTAGGTGCCATCGCCAGTCTTTCCCTCGTCGGCATCCCAGCCGCCCTCTCAGCACCCTCCACCTCCGCCACCGTGTGGGCCTCCATCTTCAACCACGGCGTCGCCATCATGCCCAAGTTTGCCGTCACAACAGCACTAGCCTACCTGTACGCCGCCTATGATGCCCGGCAGAACGGCTGCAGCTGGAAGGGGTTCGTGTCTGGAGCTGTCTTGACTGTCGCTATTGTGCCGTACACGCTTCTGTTTATGAGCAGCACAAACGAGCTGTTGCATGGGGCTGCCAAGGGAACGCTGCAGGCTACTAATGAAGAGGTGGCCAAGTTGATTGGGAGATGGGGCGTCTTGAACTTGGGACGGAGTCTGCTTCCCCTGGCTGGGACAGTTACAGCATTCCTGGCCTTGTTTGAGAGTGTGTACTGAGTTGTGAGTTGGGAAAGGTGCTTTGATGGCGCATATTGGACAAAACGCAACTCTGTATAGCTAATTTCACCCCTTTACTTCAGTCTCTCTTGCTGCCCTTTGTTGGCGTAATCCCTGTCCCTGAGCCATCTCGCCATCCAGCCTAGTTTATTTGCTCATCGTCTTCTCGAACTCCCAAATGAGGTTGCGACAGTTGCCCAGATTCTTCTTAGGCTCCCAGGTATTCTCCTTGGCGGAGTATCCCTTCCACTTGACGAAGTAAAAGTGCTCGCTCGTGTCGGCATCGATCTGCGAGCCAACCACCTTCTCAACCTCCCATTCTTTCTCACCCCCACGCTCTGTCGTCTTCTTGGCCTTGGTAGCAGGGCGCCCACGACCTCGCTTGGCTGGTGTCTTCACTACGAGCGGCTCTGCCTTCTTGGGCGGGACAACGGATGAGATGCGGCTGGAGCGACGGACGGTGGTGGTACGTCCGCGAGTGCTGGGCTGACGCTTGCCCTTACCCTTGAGGAGCTTCTCCGGTTTCTTGTCGATGACTTCACCATGATTATAAGATCCGGAAGAATTTTCAGAGTTGGCGCGAGTGCCAGATTCGAATTCAGTGCCGGACTCGGCATCCTCGCCGTTGCCCTCGCCATCCACGATGTCCGAAACCACCCGCACCATGGTATCGTCGTCCTCGATGCTTGGGATAGGGCTGCAAGAGAGTTAGCACGATGCGGTGCGACATGGAAACTAAAAGAATGAATGACCTGCAAGTGCTATCGGAAGGCTCAGGCTTGTCGCGAGCGAAGAAAACAGTTGGATTTCCAGGGGCAGGCATGGTGAAGCTGGAGAACTTGAGGAGGTGATTTTTTGGTTGGAGGGAGATAGGTTCAATCTTTTTATGGAAGGAATCCCGGCGCAAATATGCTCTGTTTGCTTGATTCAAAGCTTCGCTGTTTGGTGTTAGGTTAGAAGTGGAAAATACCGACTACGGGTGATAGAAGGTGACAAAGGTAGCCGCAGCAGCAGCCAATAACTCGAGTATGGGTTCGTACCTTGAAAATAAGTGTTTAATCGCATACAGACAGTTTCTTTTGGGGATTCTGGCAATTTCTGGAGAGTTTTCGAGGCGAGCCGGTGGAATATGAAGGAGTGAGTTGGTGGCAGTCCATCAATGACCCGGCAGTGCGAGATGCAGGTTTCCGGAAAACATGATCAAGGCACAGGTAGTCTTATCAGTTTCATTGGAACGATATGAGCGATGTGCTGAAGTGTGGAGGAAGTCTGTTTCTCGCCCAACGCTGTGTATTGGTATCTTTCTCCCTGCAAAAAACAGACTGCTTGCACTTGACTGATAGACCACCCGGTGATATACCCCAACTAATAGTCCTGTAACAGCCTCATAACTCATTACATGATACTGCTACTGGAATATCATTAAAGAACACGCTGTTCGTCCATTAGTCTTTGCATCCGTCGTGTAAGCCCCTGCTTGCTGGACTACCGCGCTGACTGCTGCAAGTTGGCTGACTATATCTTCAACTCGAACATGGTGAATCATGGCCAAAGGGTCATTCTTTACCCTCGCCTGACGCATCGTTCTTGGTTGTCGGGGGCTGATTCTCTGTTGTGGCAGTCTCTTTGGGGTCTTCTTGGACGTCTGTGAGGCTCGATGGGTTTAACCTGGGATCATGTCAGCCCTGCGAGTCTCAACAGCACAGTAAAGCTCGACTGACCGATCGAAAAGATCAAATAGTTGTTCAGTTTGCCGGTCTTTCTCCTCTTGTGTCAGCACCCGTGGCTCCTGTGAGCCGCCAGCACCACCGCTGAACGCTTCTGTAGCAGAAGAAGGGATGGGCATGCTTTCCTGCAAAAACAGGCCTCCCGCGAAGCCATATCCGACATTTTGCACGTATTTATTGGCATCACTATCCGACATTTCGAGAAAAAGGTCAGAAATATCGACCCGAAACACTGGGCATGTTCGGCTGGTCAGGTGTTTGAGTAACTTGCCGGGCAAGGTATCTCTCGTGCCCAATTCGTCTACGCGATCTTCAACTGTGGGCAAGAGTAAACCGCGCATGTGTTTCTTGAGCGTGTCTGGGGCATTGATGTAGACCTTTCGTATGACCTTGACGGACGGTGACGCAAATTCATCCAAATCCGTGTCCGCATACGCTCTTACCACACGTTCGAGAATATTGATCAGCTTGTCCGCAACCTTGAATGCCTCGCCCTTCGGATAGAGGGCCGCCTTGCTCTTTTCCGCTCCAAAATCGAGATTTGTAAAGGCACTGATGAGCGCCTTGAAGGGGCCATCAAGAGGTTTCGGCTCCGGGACTGGATGCTTTAACAAGATAAATACGAGATGAGGCAGTGCGGCACTCAAAGAGGAGACGCGGTCGGGGCAAACGTGCGAGACGACGTATAGGAGCTTCGAAGTCTCGGTGAGCGCCATGTCCTGCATGGGATCAACTTTCGACTTGGAACGGGACTTGGACTTGGGTTTGCCTGATAGGTCCTTGGCATGGCGACTGAGTATATCGACGGCCTTTTTGGATAAATCCTTTGCATGCTGATTGAGCTTTTCGACAATGTATTCCGCCAGGTGGTGATTGTCAATGAGATCCTCAACGTCGATTACTGTGTCGTAAGTCGACAGGAGGAGAATGCGGGAGTTGAGAAACTCGTCATCAAAGTTCTCGCCCTTGAGCTCCCCGCAAGCCCTTTTCGCGAAACCCTGATCGATAACAATTTGTCGAGTCTCGGGCTTTAAAACCATGGCGTTTACCAAAACACGAAGCGCCTCGCGTGCAGTCTTGGTGGATGGGCTGTAGAAGGCATGCGGCAGGAGCGTGCTAATGCCCTGGAAGAGCTGATGTCAGTGGTCTAAGATGAGAAATCATGGAGATAACAATAGCAAACCTTTTCCGAGAAGATCGGATCAGCATTGTCAGGGTCTCTGCTGTAGATCTTGAGTTCCTCCAAGGCGAGATCGCGGTCTGTGTTGGATTGGGATTAGGAGGGGACACATTGTTGGCTGGCTAGGATACATACCGGAGGGAAGTAGTGCGATATTTTTGATATCCTCGTGAAGTTTGTCGATCAATTCAGTGACTATCTTGAGCTTTTCAGCCCCAGTGGCCTGGCCAAGTGGACGAGTCATGATGGATGCTGATGATGGTGTTGAAGAGGTGAGGATCTAGATTACGGTGGCTGGTGATTCAGTTTTGACGCCGCAGTTACTGCCAGTGGATGATGGCCCTCTTCTAGAGACGCCATCGAGATTAACAAACAAGAGAGTTGAGGAAGGCACGGGCAGTTCTGATCTGTTGACATTCATTATATCACCAAGGCAAGGGGCTTGTAGATACAGCAGAGAGAACGGACGTGGCTTCCAAATTGTGCTGGAAATCGCTTTCATCCAATGCCAACTTCTTTGTGAGGAAGGCAGGCAGAGAGGATTTGTGTGGCAGCTGTGGCCATGGCGACCTTGGGTAGATACTCATCTTTTCCCCCAGGCAGTCACAGATGCCATAAAAGATATTTAATATATAGGTACCTACTGAGACTCAATCAGGACTGAAATCTGCAAGCATGCGAACCTTCTTTCTGTGTTGTCCTCCTACCTATGAGCGGATGGCTAAGGAGGCGGTATCTGGGCAAGGCGCTCTGGTCTTTACGCTGCCGGCGGAACGCATGACAGCAGGAACAACGAGACTAAAATCCATGCTGGAGAGCTCATACGGAGTCTGGAGGTAAAAGACGGACTCAAGTTGCCGATCACAAGGGTCAATAGGACTGGAGTTGGAGTCGGAGTCGGAGTCTCGTTTCGTTGGTTTTTGGCTCGGCTACTAACCACTGCACAGGTGAGATTTTCTAGAGTGACGAGATGGATGAGATTCAACGCAACTATCGTGGCATCTCCTCGCCTTGTGCCCGATGAGTCACGCCTAGATAGATCAAGTTCACGGTCCAGGATTTCTCGTCGGCCACCCGCTGACGCGTTCTTACTCAAGGCCGGTAACTCCGTCTAGGTACGCCATGAGTGAACTTGTCGCATTTATTTCCACTCAAACAAGTCAAAGTTCTCTCAAAATAACCTCAATTCCAATGGGTCATGTAGCATTGCCGTGAACAACTTGAAAAAGCCCCCAAAGTCTCACGCCCACAAAATCGAACCGTCAATGATTCAATCGGGTGGGGCCGGCACTTGCTCAATCCCTGACCAAGCTTCCACTTACAGCATTTTCAACACCATCAGCACATCGCGGTACAAGAAAAACCATGAGCGCGAGAGAAGACCGACCCGCAAAGGTCCTCAGCTGCTCGAGCTGTAGGACCCGCAAGATCAAGTGCGACAAGGTACAGCCCGTCTGCACTCAGTGCTCTCGCTTCGGACTTGAGTGCGTCTATCCCTCAAGGAAGCCTACCCGTCGCGCGCCGAGGCCGCGTCAGAGCGAGCTGCTGGATCGGATCAGTCGCCTTGAGACCATCGTTAATTTGGCGGATCCCTCCAAGCTGAAGCAGCTCGATGAGGACACGCGGTCCTCCTCCATCGCCACAACGTTATCTGCCACTCTGGAAGACCAATGTCAGGAATCGCAGGATGCTGCTAAGCACGCCGCGAATGCGCAGGCTGGGGAAAAGTACCTCAGCGCCGGCTTCTGGGGGAATCTGTGCTCTGAAGTCGAGGGGATCCGGCAAGCGCTGGATCAACCCTCTGAAGACGATGAGGAGGAGGAAGAGGGTGATAGCCCAGAGTCTGTTGACCCGGCACCTCCAGCACCCACAGCACCGTCAGGCTTCTTGCTCGGAAATCCATATTATAATGAGCGGGAACCCCTGAAGCACCCTTCGCCAGATATGATGATACGGCTCTGGACTATCTATTCTCGCAATGTCGACCCTCTCGTCAAGATCCTACACCGTCCTACCATCACCAAACAGATCCAATCACATATCGATACTTCATCAACATATTCTTTCAGCCTCTCAACAAACGCCGTAATGTTTTCCGTCTATTTCTGCGCCGCCGCATGTCTCAGGCCGGAGGACTGTCAGAAGCAACTGGGCGAGAACAAGACCGAATTAACTGCTCGGTATCGCATCGCCGCTGAGCGAGCTCTCGCTGAAGCAGATTACCTCAACACCAATGAACTAGAGACACTGCAAGCTCTGACGCTCTACACTTCCATGATTCGCGTCTATTCTCATAACCGATCCTCTTGGGCTCTCACATCTCTCGTCATTCGCGTAGCCCAAGGGATGGGCCTTGATCGCGATGGAGACGGTCACCGTTACACCCCATTTATAGCAGAGATGAGGCGTCGATTGTGGCACTTTATCGTTGTTCTTGACGTTCGCGGCTCCGAGGACAGAGGCTCTGATGCCATTCTCACCCGGGCACGCTTCGATACTGTGCTACCAACACCAATCGACGACGACTACTTTGGTCCAGATTCAACCGGTCCTCTTGTCCCAAAGTCGACTCCCGCCGACAACGTCATATGCATGTGCACAGCTATGTGCTCAAGCATATTTGGCCTCCTATCACATCCCCATTTCAACGCAGCAGGAGAAGCAGAGCATTTCTTGTACACAGAAGACGAACTCATAGCACATATCCGACTCCTCGAAAACACATTCATCCACACTGCCCGACCCTCTCACCTCCCCTCCATGTACGCCTCCGAAATCGCTCGCGTTGTCATCCTCAAGCTATGGCTCAACATCCAATACCCCTTCAACGGTGGACCAGCTCCAGATCGACCCCGCGTCTCCAAGGAGACGATGCTGCGCACTGCCGTGTCTATCATGGAACTGCGCGAGCGTATGACAAAGGACCAATGGGAAGACCGGTTTGCCTGGTGGACAGATACATATGTGCAATGGCATCCTCTGGCGGTTGCGCTGGCTGAGTTGTGTGTCCAGACAGAGGGCGAGCTGGTGGACAGGGCATGGGTTGTCGTGGATCGCAACTTTCCTGCATCAAGAAATCACATTGCCGATACTGCGACGGGCTCGCTCTGGCGGCCTATCAAGAAGTTGTTGAAAAAGGCAAGGGCAGCAAGGGCAGAGGCTCTCTTGAAGGGTCTCAACCTCAACGCCACATCGACGATGCCATTGATCCCTCCCACACAGACTATCACTCAGCCTATGGTGTGCGAGACAACCTCACAGTCAACAATACCAAACACAGCACTTCCCTTGGCACAATACGACACGAGTGTTATGGACCCCTCAATATTGTTCGAGTATCCTCCAGAGTTACTCAACCTCGACCTAGGCCAAGGAATGGAACAGGGCGCTCCCATGGAGTGGTCATTTTGGACAGAGTTTTACAACGACACGCAGATGGACAATTCGCCGAGTGGGAGCGGTACAGGAGAGTCGACTTGACAAGTTCACAATCGATAGTTTGCTAGAAAAACCCAATCAATTGTGCATCACGCAGCAGCATCAGCATGCTCAGAATTTTTGGTTCATTCGTCACCCGTTTTATCGAGCAATGCAGTTGATATTTCCATGATCCGTTGTAACACCCGCAGAGCCTGCCCAACCGTCCTCGAAACCGAAAACATTCTAAGCGAAAGTGGATGGTCGCTTCGCGCTGAACACCTTCTTGGTGTTCTCCTTGGTGATTCGGTGGGGAAGAGGGAAGCTCAGGCCCTTCTGGGTGAGCTGGCGGATGTAGGGTCGCTTGACATCCTCGGTCTTCTCGAGCTCGACGACGCGGAGGATCTGGTCCTGGGGTTAGCTTAGGTCTAGGCAAGGCCATGTGAGTGCGACGTACGTGGATCGACCTGAAGCGGGCACGGTGGCGGGCAGCCATGTCGGAGTAGAGGGAGTCGACGGCATCTGTTCGGGACAGCTCACGGTACTCCTTGTACATGTTGTGCGTGCCGGAACGAGAGTCGTATCGGATCCAGATGCCAAAGTTCTTGACCTTAAGAGGGTGCTTCTCGTGGAGCTGTGCATCTCAGGTCAGCGTCGTCCATGGGTATCGAGTCCAGTTGTCACTACTCACCACCTTGATGCTGACGATCTCACCGGTGGCCTTCTTGACCTTCTTGAGACCACGCAAGAAGTACCAGTATCGGGACTTGGCGACCGTCTCGTTGGGAGCGAAGATGGTCATGCGGTAGAGGGCGGGGGAAGGGTTAGCCTCGGTGGGCAGGTGGCGCCCGATGACCTCGTATTCCTGAAGACGACCTGAGTCCATGGTTAGTATTTTTGTTCTCAGGAATTGTGTGCCGTGATGCCGCGCGCCGGAGGGTTGAGTCGAGTGTCGAGGAGCTATCCTGGGCTGGTCGGGGTTGGTTGAGACTAGATATTGAAAATTGGAGGGCTGTGGGTTTTCGAGGCGAAATTCCCCAAAAAGTCCCGTCGAGACGCAATCGAAGTCCAATCCGCAAGTCTAGAGGGCCACCGCAGTCCCAGGAAGCAGTCTGATCCCTCATTCTTGTCGTCCCAGTCGAAGTGCAAAATTATCGAAATTGTTTTCGTCGGTCCTCCTCCGGCGGGCGGCATCGCCATGATCGAGCGCGAGAGATAGAAAATGCTTACCCATCTGTAATATCTGTCAGTGGCCTGCTTGGATGTGTCCTATGTTGCCGACTTACTGTGACGGTGGTCAATTCCAACTGCGCGAAGGTTAGTGAAGATGGCCGAAGTTGAAAGTCGCGGGCGATATTTTTTTGTGCGAAGGTGTGGGAGGGCTAAGAGACGTAGCACCTGCAGGGCTTTGGCCCCAAAGGCGATTGGTCAGTTTCGACCCACTCGTGAAAACAGTCACGTGCACCGTCATCTGTGTTGACTGCCAAGACAGTGGGTCCAGCGTCCAATCAGATGTGGTCCAGCTCAAAGAAGTTGGGAAGGAAGGCAATGAGCCTGAACGACAAAGCCATAGGACCGAGATCAACTTTGACCAAAACACACTTCGGACAATAATAGTACATCATCTCAAGCTCACTATCTCATATCGTCAAGCCTCTCCGGATCCGGGCTCGCCGTCGCCTTCTACCCAGTCAAATATCAACACCCGACTTGAGACCTGCCAGAGTAGACATCGCGACGCTCCTTGCATCTGTGGCCAAGGTCATGAATACCCTGTTCGAGCAGTTTGCGCAGGCTCATGCCTTGCGAAATGGCTACAAGCTAGCTCAAACCTTATCTCCTGTTCCTCCACCAGATGACCCTCAACGGCTGATGGCTGTATGGCGTAGTACGAATTCTCACAGCGTCAAGGGTGATATCAAGCACTTCATCAAATCAAACACTTCCCATCGACAGAAGTTGGACCATGATGAGGTGACGGGCTGGGTGGATGTCTACCAGGCCTACTGGAAGGCAATTGGTGAAATTTTGGCTGGGGAAAGTGGCAAGGTATGAGAGTGACTATCTAGTCGAGAGCTCCTTGCTAACCATGGCGCAGTCTACATGGACAAAAGTGTACGAGGCTTGGAAGGAACTGACCTCTGTGCTTATTCGCGGATACAACTCGCACGGGTTCGAAGCGTGGACGATCCCATCTCTCTACATGGTGGGCAAGTACCTGCGGCTGTTCGCCATCAAATCCGACGAGGAACGCCAAACTCAATCTCTCAGTGGTGCCCCTGGCGCCTCATTGATGGATGATGACTTCGATCCTCAAACCGAAGGGCAGCTCCAACTACGAGACTGCGAGGGCCACCTCAAGCGAATCTTTTCCCTGTGTCTAAACGACAGGTATGGACTATCCCCTTGTTTGCCCCGTTCGTGACTGACAATACCCAGAGCCCCATTAGAAGAATCCAGGAAATGGGGAATTTACTTCGTCATCAACCTCCTCTTCAAAACTTACTTCAAGCTTAACTCAGCATCGTTATCAAGGACTATCATCAAGACGTTGTCTGTGTACAACGACAAGGGAGACATGCCCGCCCTCGAAATGTTCCCAAAGTCTCAACGAGTGACATTCAAATTTTACGAGGGCGTCTTGCGTTTCCTAGAAGAGGACTACCTTGCGGTAAGGCACTATCCGGTCCTTTGCATGATGTGTACTAAGGTTTATCAGGCGGAATCCCACCTCAATGAGGCATGGAACTTATGCCACAAAGATGCCATCACCCAATCTGAGTAGGCATGACTTGACACAAGTTGATTCACCGCTGACATGATGCCAGACGAATCCTGACCTACCTCATCCCTTGCCGCCTTATCACCAGCCATGTCCTCCCCACCAAGACTCTCTTGGAAAACTACCCCCGACTACAGGAACTCTTCCTCCCGCTGGCCCGATGCATCAAATCCGGAAACCTGAAGGAATTTGACGAAGCCCTGAAAAGTGGCGAAGACGAATTCGTCAAGCGGCGCATCTACCTGACGCTCGAGCGGGGCAGAGATATCGCCTTGCGTAACCTGCTGCGTAAGGTCTTTATCGCCGGCGGCTACGATGAGCCAAAAGAGGGCGACACGGCTCCCGTGCGTCGTACTCGCATCCCGGTGACGGAATTCCAGGCGGCCATTAGCATGAGCAGCGGCCAGATGATCGAGGGTGACGAGGTTGAGTGCCTACTGGCCAACATGATTTACAAGGTGAGTTGTTCGATTCCTTGGTGTACACGAGGCACCGGCTGCCTTTTGATCCCTGCTCTTCCTTTTTTTCGGTGGAAAACGGGCAAGAATTGTTTGTTGGCATCCCCACGGCAGTCATTTGACTATATACTCGTCACCGAGATGCTGCCTTATTTCAGTGTCTGCCTGGGGCATTCACGGTCTCTATTCACACTCCCCTCCATCTCAGCCTTACAAAGATCTGAGTCACTGACTGGGCACCTTTGTTTTCTAGGAATTGATGAAAGGTTATATCGCTAGGGAGCGAGGCATTGTGGTTCTGTCCAAGAAGGGTGCTTTCCCCGGCACAGGAGTGTGAGGCGAGCGAGCAAAGTCGTTTTTGTGCAACACAACCTGAATCAAGACTAGGCGAAACACGACGGTTTAGATATTCTTCTCTGACTCACCGTCGCTTGTCTGAACACAATCTAGCAGCACGGGGTAGGACAGAGACACTGCAGCCGTCAGGATGACGCTGGCGTTGACAAATCATACAATAGCATCAGCAACACACGTTAGTGTTTGCTTTTTTAAGCCCAAGCTGATATCTGAGCCGACCCGACCTGTTTGGCCCGTTTGAAGTTATCTTTGCGCCATATTCACGCTGAAGCACCATACCGTGCATCACCCATGTCTCTTGTTATCGATCCGCTTCCACCCACGTCCTTGTAGCCCCCATCCCACTGTCGATGCAAAGTCCTAAAGCATGTGCCTGCCAGTAAGGGTATTATCTCCCGCTTCGAGATTTCCATCGAATCCTGAGGCGTGGTGGTCTCCCCGCATTTTCACACTCCTGGTTCGGATGGGTCGCCTTTCTTTTCCACGCCGATACTCGATCCGACACGCCCCCAGTCGGTCGTATGACTCACGCCCGGGGAGACATTCCGACACAAGCAACCTATGTTTCACTAAGAGCAGGGCGGCTTGGCGAACCTTGTTGGGCGGATTCTGGTCCAAGTTGCTTTCACGCTTGCCTTCACGGAATAGGAGTCGGATGTCCATAAGTGACAAAGCTTCAAATTCTTTTACGCTTCTCAAAATAGCTCGTGAAAAAAGAGCGTCGTGAAAAAAGGGGTAATGATACAACTTTCCGCCCATCCGTCGTCAGATGTCAGTCTTGGTATCCCGGTCGCAAAAAAACCCATCGTGAAAAGTAAATGACCCAAACCCGCTCGCTTTAGCGAGAACAATATCCAAAGATCCTGTGCTCCGAAGTGAAAAGACCCTAGAGGTTCATGAGAAGAATAGTAGTACAGAAAGACGTTTCCCGGCAAATTTGTCAATAACTCCGTAGAAAGAAACCTGTTGACGCCTTGACTCCGTCCCGTCCCCGTTGGTTTCTTTAGTTTTTTGCATGTTGGTTAATCTTTGCAAAGCCGTTGCCGTGTATTGTAAGAATAAGAGAAAAATTCATGGTTCATTAATGATGAGGGAGAAGAGTGCCGCTTGTCTCGGTGGTGGGTATTAAGAGAAGTGGCGGTTGGAACGTGGCGTGCTTCTGCAGACTTGTTAGTTTACAACTATCGGACTTGAATTGGAGTGGGCTAGACTCACTGGGCGGAGGAAATGTCGTCGACGTGGTTGCAGAGAGCGACAAACAAGTCAAAGAACAGCTGCGAGCCTCCGTTGTACATCTCGAGCTGCATGGTTCCGCTACGCTTGAAGGTACTGCGAGAGCGGATGATGAGGGCGAGATAGTGGGCTCGCAGCTTCGAGTCTGTGTCGGGAGTGTTGGCGTAGGCGTATCTGGCCGAGGCGAGGATGGTGCTGCACTGGATACCAGACTCTTCAAGGGTAAACATGTTAGTTGGTTCGATGGAAACGAGATGGAACGACTTACGGAGTCCTTGTTTGCGAAGTGCCAGCTTCTTCAGCTCATCCAGTCCATACTTTTCAGCCGCACAGTAAATGACAGTATCCTTGAGAAGATCACCATCCACACCACGATGATAGACAGTGCTCTCGACTGCAGCACGCTCTTCTTCAGTAGTGGGCTCAATCTCCCAAGAGTTGCGTCGCTTGTTGTGCACCAGACGAGGGTAGTAGTCACCCTTGTAGAGATACTCGAGCACAGAGCTAAAGATCTCGGGCTCCTCGTCGGGAAGGGCGATGCGCTTGGTGGCGGCGTCCATGTACCCGTTTCGAAGAGCGTGGCTGAAGAAGGGGCTGCCGCAGAGGACGTCTTCGTGGGCGGCAAAGAGGCGTTGTTCAGCACCGACGACGAGTGTGACGATGGCAGAAGTCAAGTTGCTGACGATGTTAGAACTGTGAAATTCATGAAAAGAGACTATTTATACTTACTTTCCCATAACGGTATCATCACTGGCTGTGGCTGTAGAAGCCGTAGTCGGTCTCCGATGGCGAGACTCATGTCGTCGCTTGGTGACACCGCTGTCCTTGCTGAAAGAAGAGCTGGACTTGTTGACCTTGTGGCTCTTGGAGAAACTCTTGCTCGAGGATTCGTGTCGTCTGGATGAGGAGAACATGTTGGTGGCTGTCGAAGGAATTTCCCGTGATTATTTGGTATCGAAGGCGAGCGAGCGATGGGGACCTGTTCACGCTTCTTATACTTGAGTTGGTGTGGGGGTGCCTTGGTGATGATGCAGCAGGCAGATGAGGCAACGAGGGAAAAAAAGAGTTGAGGCAAACGATGAAAAAAGATGAAAAGACGCCGTAAGAAAATCTGTTTTGGTTCTAAAAACCTACCTCGGGGTCAGGAATGAAGCCCGTCTTGTTTAAATGAGTATTCACACTCTTTTTCTGATCTGGCAAAATGGGCGAGCAGACGCGCCATCTTTATAATAGCCAGGCATGCCCCGTGCGGAAAACAAGGCATCTTCTGCCTGCTATAGCGGCACACCCGGCCTGCGAAGCCCCCGGGCCCCTGGAAGGCAAGGCGAGTCAGCCCCCGAAAAGGTGGTGATAAGTCGTCAGTGGGACGCGTTGGCTGAGCCAAAGGGGGAACGCGATATTGCCACGGAACCACGTGATGCCAGGCAGGGGTGTTTAATTGGAATCGGGGCAGTGAGGTTTGCTGTGAGACAGGGATCGAGTCACACTCTGAAAAGGGGGGGCTGGGGTGCGTAGATAATAATGCAAGGGTTAGTACCATCTCGTTATTTCCTTTTGGTTTGTTGGCTTGAAAAAAAGCTTCCTTCCTGGATTTTGCAGTGCGTGGAACAACAGTTCGCCTCGAGGAAATATGGAGCCCCCCACTTGCGTGAGCCTCCATCACAAGGCAGACATCTTGGTTGTGCTGGGACTGGATGCTAACGCATGCTCGGCGATGGAGCTGCAAGGCTCACAATTTCTGAGCGAGCCTCGTCATTTTTTTGCTGGATATTCATTGCGAGAGCTGGAGGAATCAATTGGACTCAATTGAAGCACATCCTGAGCCTCCTCGAGGACGTATCGTTGTGGGAGCTTGTCGTCCTCTATCTAATCCTCACGACCAAGCGAAACCAGCTGCTCACACTCGCACACACTCCAGCAAACAACTTTCTTTTCAAAACCCATGCTTCTTTTTTTTCTCTCCTCCCATTGACGGTGGTGGACCACCGGGCTAGCCTTGGGGTCCGTGGGCTAGGAATCCTGCCAGGGGGTGGTAAGCTGTGTGTGTACGGTACCTGGCATGGATGGCTCTCCCAACACCTCCACACAACTCGGTTTGCTGGGTCTTAGTTCAACGCCTAGTGCAAAACCTCCCTGAGACTTGAGGGCATCGACGGGGGGTGGTGATCTACCATACGGATCCGTCAGTCTGTTTGACCGTGACGGCATTTCTCAGTCACACACTCTAGATATCCCTGTTCCGCCACGGCCGACATGTCCCGAATTCACGCCAGTTGAACTAGACATGTCAAGATGCCATATCCCTGAGTTTCAAAGCCCAATCCCGTTCATCAATCTCCGTGCTGGGCCCTTGCAGCGGCCGTCGAGATGGAGTCGGCGAGAGCCTGCTTTCCACTGGCCCTCACCATGGCTTCATTATGCAGCGCCCCGCGCACCCTGTGCCGTTCCACTGGGAGCCCAACGAGTTCGCAGCGCCGCTGGAGCTTTTCGCCGTGATCGCCGGGTACCAGCTCGTCCTTCCCCGCTTCCACGATGTAAACCCCCGGCGGGCTCTCCTTGAACCTCTTGGCTATCATGCCGAGGTTGGTCCAGCTGTCCAGGTGGTTCCGGAGGAATGGCCACAGGTACTGGTATGGGAGCCACTTCTGGGGGTATAATGCCTGCAGCATTGCTCTTGTACATGTGAATGGAGTCTCTAGGACAAGGGCATCAAGTTTGATGTTGGGAGGGCATTTCCCTTTGGCAGCCAGATTGGTGGCAAATCCACATCCAATGCTTTGGCCCCAAAGCACGACTGTCGGCTTCTGGTCAGTTCCCTCTGCTCTGGACTCGTGTAATTGAGATATCCACTGCAGGGCCGCTTGTGAGTCCAAATCAATACCTGGCTCAGATGGCCGGTCGTGAGAGGTCCAATAGCCTCGATAGCTTAGACAAACCATGGTATAGGTGACGGACGGATCATTGTCGCGAGCTCGACGAAGAATCCAAGACAGATGAGGAAGTCTTGGAGGTATTGAAGATCCATTTCCTAGAGTCTTGGATGAGTTTCATCGAGAGAAAAGGCCTCATGATGTAACAAACCTTGAAAATAGAGGATATAGACAGGCTTCTTGGCCCCAGTGGCAGACGCAGGCATATCCGACACGCACAAGGCAATCTCAGTCCCATCTAGAGATCGTATTCTCTCCTCTCTCCATTGAACGCCCCCGCACTCGCGCGAAAACTCATCAATGCGCATGCTCCGCGCATTGGGCGGCAGGAATGGGTTGTAGATGATGGCGTTCTGGAACAGCACCATCATGGCACACTTCCAAGACCACAAAGCCACAAACAGGCCACCAAAGATCAGCGGGGGCATCAGGACAGGCGCGACATGGAAGCACCTCGTGCGTCCCCCGACGGGCCGCCCGATTGCTGCTGCTGCTCTGCATATCGGCAACGTCCTCCCGGCGGTCCAAGGGCGCGAGATACGCTGGATCACCATTGCTGAAAATGCGAACGAGGCAGGGGAGGCAACAGAGGGACAGCTGGCAAGGGGGAAAGATAGAGACGTGGGATGCTGTGGTCGAAAGGGGTTGAGGCTTTATGACATGTTCGCTCGCGACTGGGCTCGGGGCCCTGCAGCTGCGGATGATGATGTGCAGGAGAACGAGTGGTGTTGCCAGTTGTTGAGGCGAAAAGGCGACACTGAAGTGAGAGCTTAGAGGTACAGTACGTGGGCATCTAGAGGTAGTAAGAATCACTCACGAAATAGCCAGAAAAACTATGACATGTCTGTTCAGAATTGAACAATATCGAATCCTTTCAACGGAATACTCTCTGTACGGCTTCTTTAACATTCTGCATCAAAAAGCCCAGCCCATGATGAACGCTTGACCCCCGCTTTCAGGCATCTTGCAAGCCTGGGGTGGACTGATTCGCCCTCAACGTCACTCGGCTCCGGGCTGCGACGTGCCAATTGGCGCAACCATTACAGCGCCGTTCTCCGCCTGTGAGTGTGAGTGAACGTGAGTGAGTGCCTGGCTGGACCCGTCCTTTTCTCATGCAGCCCGCCCGGACTGGGACCTTTGTCGCCTTGGTTCCTGGAGATCCCAAAAACTGGAACTATTTACAATCACCGAACCGACCAATTCCGCGACTTGTTCCTTTTTCCTTTTCCCTCCCTGGTTACTTTTCTTCCCATTCTCGAACTTTCTGCTTTAAACTCTCGTTGCCCACTCTCAAACTTGTCCGTTTTAAACGCAGATAACACGCTTCTCAACGTCTCTTCCTGCCCCGCCATCAAATACATCATCACCGCCCCTCCTCCAAGACCATTCAATCGCGATGCCTAGCTCCGACAAGGAAAACGACTCGCACGCACACATCGATATCCAGGATGATCACCCGTCCCCGCGCGCCGAGGGAGAGACCAGCCCTGGCCTAAGGAACAGCAAAGGCTGGGACGGCAAGCTTCGGGTCCCTAAGGCTGCTCTCGTGACAAATCCAGAGGCCCTGTCCGATCCTGAATATTCAGATGACGAGAATGTCCTGGGCGGCGAGACGATTAACGCCGATGAGGGTAATAAGCCCAGTACTCTATGCACTAGGCATGCGACAGTTCACTAACACGGCTTACAGACCTCCTCGACGACGAAGACCCCGAGACGGACGAAATCATGTGCTCCCACTCCCGCATCGGCTCAATAACCTCGCTCCGCCTCGACCGCTTCAAGAAGGCCGCCCGCGTCTGCCTCCGCCAAAACAGCATCCAGGAGATCGACGGTCTCTCTGGCCTCGCCGAGACCCTCCAGGACCTTGACCTCTACGACAACCTCATCTCACACGTCCGCGGCCTCGACGACCTGACAAACCTTACGAGCCTCGACCTTAGCTTCAACAAGATCAAGCACATCAAGCACATCAGCCACCTCAAGGATCTCAAGGAGCTGTTCCTTGTAGCCAACAAGATTGGCAAGATCGAGGGGCTCGAAGGGTTGGATAAGCTGACTTCGCTTGAACTTGGATCGAACCGTATCCGCGAGCTGAAGAATCTTGACACCCTCGTTGCTCTCGAGGAGCTGTGGGTGGCGAAGAACAAGATTACCGAGCTTTCCGGTCTCGGCGGTCTACCCAACCTGCGCCTCCTGAGCATCCAGTCAAACCGCATAACCGACTTGTCCCCGCTCAAGGACGTTCCAACACTCGAGGAGCTATATATCTCACACAACCTTCTAGAATCGCTGGAGGGTCTCGAGCACAACGTTAAGCTGCGAGTGCTCGACATTTCAAACAATAAGGTCACCAGCATTGAGGGCCTTGCACCCCTCGCTGAGCTGGAGGAGCTCTGGGCCAGTTACAACCTTGTCAGCGACTACAAGGAGGTGTCCAAGTACCTCGCGGACAAGAAAAACCTCACGACGGTGTATTTCGAGGGAAATCCGCTGCAGCTGCAGGAGCCGGTGGCGTATAGGAACAGAATCCGATTAACATTGCCTCAAATCAAACAGATTGATGCCAGTAAGTTTCCCCCTTGGCATCAAAAGGGACGCCAGCTGACATTTCCCACAGCTTTCGTAAGAGCATGAACATCAAGACTTTTGAAAGGCATCATGATAAACAGCATGGCGTTTGGGGAGGGGGTTCTTTCATCCGCATTCCGGTACATCAGTAGCACACGCACTGATGGTTATCAAAGACAGAATAAAGATTTGCAGCTACAGTTGTCGATAACGTCTAGACAGTTTCAAGTGAACGTGAGATTCATCAAATGCGCATATTCAAACTCGATGACTGGCCATGTTTCAGCTCAGCCACATCATCACCGATGGAAGCCATGACATTCCTTTGAAGGGGTAACTGTGTTTTGAATTCTATGAGGCGGATTTCCTCCATCATGTCCTTTGGACTCTACAAAATGCAGCCCATCATCAACAAACGCCTAATGTCCCAAAACAAAATGTTTCCCAAGTTATTTCTTTCTTTTTAAATTCGTCATCACATGTCATTGCTCTAAGCAAAGATCCAGAGCTTCTCGGTGGGGAAGTACTGCAAGGCATTAGCATAATACTCGAGACGACAGCAGAAGCGGTAATACTCACGTTGGTGGGCTGGTTGAACTTGAGGTGAAGGTCCATCTTGGCGATGCGGGCCATGTCCTCCTCGTCAATGTTAAAGTTGACAGAGGCCAGGTTCTCCTGCATGAGGTCGAGACGGGTAGACTTGGGGATGACGGAGATGCCTCGCTGGGTAGACCATCGGAGGAGGACCTGGGCGGGGCTCTTGCCGTACTTCTCGGCGAGGGTGGTAAAGACCTCGTGCTGCATCAGGGGAACAGCGTCCTTGGCACGGTCCATGTCGAGCTCGATGAAGCCGGCAGGGCCGAAGGAGGAGTAGGCAGTCAGAGCGATGCCCTCAGCGTTGGCCAGGCGGACGAGCTCGGTCTGCTGGTAGTAGGGGTGAAGCTCGACCTGGAGGGTGGCGGGTCGGATCTTGGCGTACTTGAGGAGGTCGTAGATGGCCTGGGACTGGAAGTTGGAGATACCAATAGACTTGGCCAGACCCTTCTCAACGAGCTTCTCCATGGCACCCCAGGTCTCCTGGTTGGTGGCCTTGCCCCATCGGATCTCGGTCTGGGCGTCGTCGATGTGCCAGCCGGGAGGGTAGCGGACCGAGGGGTCGATGTACTCGAGGGCGACGGGGAAGTGGATGAGGAAGAGGTCGAAGTAGTCAACCTGCCAGTCGGCAAGCTGTCGGCGGGTGATGGGCTCGACGTGCTGCTCCTCGTGGTAGGTCTGCCAGAGCTTGGAGACGATGAAGAGGTCCTCGCGCTTCACGATACCCTCCTTGATGGCGCGGGCGACACCCTCACCACACTCCTTCTCGTTGCCGTAATCTGTAGAGATTGAATATCAGAATTTGCTTCATTTTGGGTCTCTTTGAGGGGAACAAAGGGTGTCATATCATGGCTCAATCCTACAGGTCTCATGAAGCCATCACCTGGTGGGGCCAAGCTCTCAACTGATATGACGCTGGTGGAGGGGCAGATTTGCAGGGGTCCTTTGTGGCTATTCTGCCGGGGTAATTGGGAGTGGACAGGGGGCAATGGAGGGGCAGCGAGCAGGGATATAGCATCGAAGGAGGGGCAGACGTTGTTGGTGTTGTTGCGCCGAAGACATTATCGACAGAGGACAAGCAACTCTATAGTGGCTTCAAGCTGGTAGAAGGGAAGCATTCACGTACCGCAGGCACCATCCAGCAGACGGTAACCAGCCTTGATGGCCTCGTAAACGGTGTCGGCGCAGGTGGCGTTGTCAACCTTCCAGAGGCCGAAGCCGACCTGGGGCATCTCGTGGCCGCTGCTGAGCTTGACGGTGGGGATATCAGCCATTTTGGTGGGTTGTGATGTTGTCTCTGGGTATAATTGGATAGATGAGGACAAGGAGGAGGAAGAGGGAGAAGAAGCAAACCCCGAGAAGAGGGAGGGAACAGGCGTATTTATGCTACGTCGAGCTCCTGAGCCAGAGAGGAGCACATCCACATCCCGTCTCGAGGTTATGCCTCAGTCGGCCCAGCTTTCGACTTTCCAGCTTCACCCGGCGTCCCTCATGGGCGCGACATGACAGAGAATGGCACGGCATGGCATTGATAGCGCGACTCCATCGAGCATGGGTCGGCGAGACCTGGACGGCTAGCGCAGACGAGAGAGTGCAGTGTTGTCCACGGGTAAGGTAGGGAAGGGACAGTAAGTATCATGGGTCTGGCTGGGCGTGAACTGAAAGCGTGAGAGGTGTGCAACGGTCGTGCAAGAATGAGGCGTGGTCTCATCGATTCGAGGTCGTATTGACCAGCCCGGCCACCATTGCCGCCTCTGTGGGGCCCAAGGGAATTCACCCGGCGAAGGGTGGGCATCTGGATGTTTGGGAAAAGCGGTGGCCGCGCTGGATATTTTCAAATTGGATCACTAGCCTAGCATTTCCAGAAGGGCGTGTGATCCACTGCAAGACGCTCATGGCCGAGCTGGGATCTAAATCGCTTATCGCCGCGGTTGAGTTGGCTGAGGCTGAGAGTAAACGCCGGCTCTCTAGCCATCATGACCGACGTCCCGAGTGATTCTCCATACCGTCTGGACAAAAGCCCATACTATCGGTCAAGGTCTCACCGAGCAGGATCAGGGACATGCAAAACTCACCGCACGCCGAAACTCGAGTCACTCTATTTGTCGTTCGAGCATCTGGCACATGTACAGCCACCCCGGGCCAAGTGAAGGACGCAGAATCACCCCGCGAACCAAGCCCTCGTCGTGGGGGGAGGCGAGAAAAGCGGCAGGAGATCTAGGCCAAAAGCAATTATGCGCCGCACATATCATGACAGCGAGATGGGTGTCATGTCCCATTCTGTAGGACCAGATGATGCAGGTCCCTTGGCGTCGGTCGTCTGGAGCTTGCGGCAGCTTACCGTGGCAGACCGGGAGCTCCGTCGACGCCCATTTGTGCGTTTAACCACAACTGGAGTCGGTGTCGCGGCAAAGGCCCGGTGGATTCTGTCGCGGGTGTGCCAGGACAGCATTTGGCCTTCTGTGATTGATGCGGCAGACCATCCAAAGACCCCGTACCATACCCCGGCCGGGTCGTCGGATGACTCTGGTCAGGGCTGGGTGACGTGGTAGTAGTATCAGCATTCTTACAGCCCACGAGCATTTGCCCAGGTTCCCCAGTCTTGGAAGCTTGAAGAGGTTTTTTCTGTCGGTGGATTTGCGCGGAAGAATAAGGGTAGAATTGATGCTGAATATCATGACCGAGAGGATGAAGCTCCGGGAGAAAGCAATTTAGCCTAAAGTCGTGGTCCCACGTCGTTCCACGCGGGCGGATATTGTACATACCTCTTTTGCCCGAGGCGCTACAGGAAGGAAGGCACCAGCTGCCCCACATGGTGCCCGTTGCTTCTACGGACCTACCCTGGCCCCCATTCTAATTCATCCGAGGACATGACATGAAGACAGCAGACTCGAGGTGGTCAACACCAAGGCCGTCCCCACGAGACTCAATTCATTGTGCCACACGAAGTCAACCAAGGTGCCCTCGTTCCCTGATGATACCATCACCATTGGGACAAAGACGACGTCTTCAGGTGAGAATAGGAGCTTCCCCTCCTCAGATTCAGCCATCATGGCTGCATTGACAATAGCTTCGACGAATCACCTTCGCATTCACCCATCATCATGGAGTGCATCGCAGCATCAAAGAGATTTCTTTCACGTCCGCGCACGGCCGTCCTCGTCTCCCTGGCTTCAACTCCCAAATTAGAATCGGTTATCGTTGCTGCTGAACCCAACCAGGCTGCTCAACAAAGAAGTTGCCAAACACCACACGGTCACCCCGCGATCCTTTGTCCCAAAACATCCAGATTCGGCTTCGAGTCCCTCACAATGCTGCCATTGAGGCTGGCTTTGACACCTGAGCTTCCTCCCTTGCTACGAATCGGACTGCCGCCATGCAGAACCAGTCGGGCGTTGAAGTTGTCGCGTCTTTGTTCCCGAACATGCTTATTACCCAGGAACTCCCCCATCCGACTTTGGCACTTCGCCATGTTCACACGATAGAGATACTTTCAATCATTCATTCACCATCATTTCAACATGCGGCCCGAAGAGATTCAAGTCAGGACCATCATGGTGCCTGATAACGACCTCCTCCATTGGCGCAATATGATGACCTTGCAGGGCGCCATCGTCAGGGGCGAAACCGAGGTCTTGTTCCACAACTGTCCAGAGATTCCAATAGAATATTGGGAAAAGGTCCGACACAACCATCGCCGCTTGAATCAGAGATACAACTTCTACTATCGCAACGCGCGGCCCAAAAACATTCCTCAGCACGTAGATGACGTGGTTGCAAGGCGCGGCATTGACGATGTGCAGTGGAAGGGCCTCAGGTTCGAATTCATCAAGATCCTTGCTGCCGGCGGTCATGGATATGTTTCTCTATGGAGGGTTTGGTTTGAAGATGGATCCAGTAAAAAGGTGGTCATCAAAAGGGCTCTCGGTAGAGACTTTCACGTTGGAAGGGAATCCCGCTTTCACCTTCGATACGCCGGTGCCGAGCATACCAGCCAGATCCTCGACCTACATGCTGAAGCCATGAAGATACAGAATGAAGTCAGACAGAGGAATCCTCTGGCTCGTCTTCGGTACAGAAATGGCTCAGACTTCAACGCCGGATCCCTCGAACTCATCGTCTTTGAGTTCATGGAACACGGAGATTTGCGCAAAGTATTGACCCTAGCCAGTCAGATGGATGTGCAATTCCCGGACAGGACTCTTTGGGGCATCTGGGAATGCCGTATGTATCTCCACTTATACACTTGCGTCCTTGTACTGATTCGTGTCCAGTGGTCCGGGGAGTTGCCTCTGTTGCATATGTGCCTTCTTTCCTTGCCATGCACAGAGACTTTGACAAAGAGTTGCAAACAGCCATTGATACCAACCGTCTGGAACACTTCTTGGCGCAACTGGAGAATATCCAACAATCGCACGATGTTCACCTAGACTTGGAAGAGTTAAACGGTACGTGCATGTGTTCTACATATTCGCCCCTTCTAACCTGGTTCATAGTTCTCGCTGGTACGGCTGATAGCCATCCGCACAAACCTATTTTCAAGGTAATTCCCCAAATACCTGAGCGCATGAGCCACGCGTTGACGAATCCCTAGCTTCACGATCTCGGTGCCTTTAGTTACATCATGAGCGAAAAATGGAAGACCTGGGGCGATGCCCGGTACTGGAAGATGAGGAAGCCTTGCAAGCTCCACAGAGTGACTCCGGTACGTGACATATTCAACACATACATCAACAGTCTCTAACTGCTACTAGGAGCAAGTTCACCAGGACTGGGACCAACTGCGGACAGACGAAGGCGTCAACCTGGACGGATCCCAATTCGCAGGTGAAGATCTCACTCAAGGACATCCGATTGCTGGCCGGTTCGGTACTTGGACAAACATCTTTTTCATTGGTAAAGTGGTTAGTTTCATCATCCCTACATCCTGATCCCGCTGACAAGCCATAGATGGAAGCGGCCATTACATTTCTTACCGAGGCGTATCCATTCGATGCCTATCATTTTGATAGTATGGATGGGACACAATCAGGGAACACCTATGGATGGGTGCTGCAAGACCCATCATTCTCCCATGTCGATCCTACTCTGCGCGACCTAATTATGCGATGCCAGCTCGAGGTGCCGGGCGAACGACCCAGCATCACGACGCTTCTGCGAGAGATCACGATTCGCAAGATGCATCCCTTCTACCAGAGCCCCGAAGAAATGGCATACTTCTGGGAGTGTTTTTTTGGTCCTAAAACTCCGGAGCCCATACCTGACCCAATAGATGACGACGTTGCCGATGCCCTCGAGGAGTCTATGGCTGGAGGCATCATACCATTCCTGCACCCAGACCCGGGATCAGAGCCTCACCGACATGAGCAGCAGGCAGATTCCGCTCCCGCGGAACAACTCGAGTATTTTCAGAAGTGGATGGATCGACAATCCAGGGCTTCTGGTGCTTCTGGTGGTGGAGACCAGACCCCTCAACCACCTGTTGGTGGGCATCAGCCGCCTGTTCCTGGTCAAGGCCAACATCAAATTCCTCGGCGACCTGCCAATCTGCGTGTCCCTCAGCGGATTGCCCGGAGGCCTGTTGGCGACCAGCCGTCGGCGGCAGCGGCAGCTCCCTCGTGGCTCAATCCACCCAGCCATGAAACGGCTGCTATGGACGATAACGAAGCTGCTCAGGAGGATGCCGGGGGGTCTTACACCAACTTGCGTTGCGCACGCGCCGAACCTGATGGCGGTGTATCTGAAAGTGGCAGTGATAAATCTCCTGTTCCTACGGCACGAAGGGGAATAAGATTTGATCTTCCCAAGAGTGGCACTGGGCGAGGGAAGGCTAAGAAGACTGGCTCAATATATGACAGGAGCAAGATGCGGTTCCCCAATCGCAAGGAACGTGGAACAAGGGTCAACAAGCGAGTCTCTGAGCCCAGTGCAAGGAGTCTCAAGACTTGTGTCAAGATGAACAATCTCGACAAGTTTGTTCAGGCGGCCATGGATGACATGCCCATGGCCATCCGCAATCTAATGGCCAGGACGAAGCATCTTGAGCGGAGGCTCGCAGATGGCAATCTTCCTGCATTTGCGTATATAACCGCAGGTGGAAAGGGAGATTTTGATGTTTGATTTGAGAAGGCAGGTTAAAGTCGATTTTCTTTTTCTTGGTTGTCTCGCATGTCTTATTCCTTTGAGACTGTATCAAGTGATACATGCATGCAGGAGTTCAAGGTTCGGGCAGCTTGCTTTTTACCGCTTTGTTCCCTTTCTTTTTTGGTAGGTGGATTGTTTCGTTTTCATTAATCGGGGTTCATTTTGTACTTCATATACGCTACGTATCGTTGATGCTTATTCCAACCGAAAAGCAGTTTGTCATATCTCTGGGTATCATTAACTCCATCGCTTAATCGCCTGTTCCTTTTTCCGCTAAACCATTATTAAAATCACCCAAGCATCCATTACCAATAATTCATTCAATGTGGTCGACGCGCTGTGGTAAGCACGTGGTAGACTGATTAGTCCGTGTCAAAGTTGGTGTATCGACATTCACAAGCCCCTGAGCGAGACTTGACGTCGCCCACCTTGTCGCCGTCGTCATCCACGCATCTTGGCGATCCGCTTTTGAAGGACTTGCTCTGTACAATCTCGACGTCACCAGGCCAGGCGACAAACTTGCTATTATCGGATGTGTCGTCGTCATTATCGTGGCCCTTGCTCCTGTGTGTCCACAGCGTAGCCTCAAAGCGCGTGTCGTCAAAGGTACACCGCGCAGCACGGTTGCTGGACGAAAGTTGGTCGTCCGGCACAACAGTCTTGTTCATGGAGAAGGAGAAGAGAAGACGCTCCTTGGGGGTGTTTTCGTCCAGGAGCTCAAGGGTGAGGTTGGTGAAGGAGGGTGCAAAGGGGTTGTCGGTGGATGAGATCTTGTAGAACTGGGTGTTGACGTAGGTGATGATCCAGAAAAAGGTCGCGGGTTCGCCCTCGGTATAGGGGTAGCAGCGCCATGTGGATGGATTCGAGGTACACTCTGTCAACGGCTTCTGGAGGTTTGCCTTGAAGGAGAAAGAGCCGGCTGGGAAGTTGGGATCCTTCAATGGGGAGTTGTCCTCGGTTGAGCCTTGACGTCTAGGGGGGTTGGTCAATTCGCAGGTTCCTCTGTTCATGATGGCTTCACTTACTTGTCCTTCAGGCCAATTGTCAGTCCAATGCCAAGTCCTATGGCAATGATAGCCATGGCGGCCACGGCGACACCAAACAAGCAACACACTCTCCTCCTATCAACACCACACATCCGCCCTCGTGGAACAACTCCCTCTTCCTCGCCAAGCGACTCCCCCTCGACGATTTTTCCCTTTACCGCATGCGCCTCCTTATAGCTCGGCGGCGGGGGATGCAGAGTCGGCGCGTGTGGGGGCGAATACCCGGCGGAGAGTATATAAGGTGGGACGTAGGGCGGCGGAAGCACGCCGTTGAGCTTTGCGGTGCCGTTGTTGTTGCTGTTGATCTTTGTGACGCCGTTGTGAGTCCGCATTCCTCGCCGCGGCGACTTGTGCGGTACTCGAAGAGGAGTCTTGGGAGGGCTAGGTGAAGGTGTCGAGGCGACCTCGTTCTCGTCGATGGGGGGCATGTAAGAGACGCCGGAGCGAGAGCCGAGGGAGCCGGGACCGCGGCCATGGCCACGGATCATGGCTGCAGCTTATTTATCAATACGAATTTTGTGTTGATATTTCTTTGGTTTTTTTTTTTTTTTTTTCTTTTATGGCGTTGAGATGAATTCCAGAGCAAGATGTAGCATAGCTTTGAAACTCTAAAGAGAGGTGGATTTGCGGGGGGAGAGAAGCTGGATGACGATGAACTCTGGAATGGACGAGAGGGGGGAAACCCAAGCTTTAGCTGAAAGAGAAAAGAGGGATGAACAAAAAAGCGCGTTAATTATGTAGTCGGGCTGCTCAATTGAGGAAGAGGACAGAGCCTCTTTTTCAAGGACAGCCTGGTTCTGCGTCAAAGTTGCGCAATTTCCACAGAAGCTCTTGCAAAAAAGGCAAGACAGCTTTAGTAGAGGACGGGATGTCAAGACAAGCAGCAAAAAAAGACGGCACGGCACGGGTAAAGTGAGGAAGGAAAGGAAAGGAAAGGGTGGCAGGGAGGGAGAGAAAATAGGCTCTTTTTCTTTTTGCTGATCATTTTGTCATTCAATTCTCCTCATCAATAGTCTCTACACAACCTTGTGGTTTCCGGTTCAGCTCAGGTCCAGAACCTCGCCATTCTCTCTTTGCACCTTTCTGGGGAGGGGGGCAAAGACCGGGATCGACGCGGCGCGCCCTAAGATGCTGCTTGCCGCTAATAGTCTGCTGCGGTGGTGTGCCCAGCGAGACTAGTGATTGGGGGGATGACGGCCTGGTTAGTGGCGTTTGCTGCGTGAGCTGGAAGAACCTGGCAGCCTGGGGGCTTTTTTTTCCCAAGCCCTGGAGCTGCTGCTTACAGTATTGAGCTAGCCGATGGGTGGATGATGGATGCTCTGGGGGCCGTTGGTGGTGGCTGTGAACCAGGCTCCCGGGGCGTCAATGGGCAATTGGAAGCTTGGGAGAAAGCAGGGTTCAGTACCATCCATCCCATGATGTGATGATGAGGTCGAGTGCCGCGCTCCATCTCGGCACTCGTTCGTCCTTCTTGACTCTGATAACCCTAACCCTTGGAGTCAATGACAGAGTCTAGAGACAAGATCAGAGTTTACAACCTCCCTCACCGCCTCGGCTCTTAGACAATCTACGCATTCAGCATCAGACAACTCGAGATACTCCGCATATTCGGCCGAAGCAGCCAGCCACATGGTCCCAAGATGCCGTCAGTTGTGGGCGCGTAGATATCCATTCGCCCTCTTCCTGCTTACTTGCTTGTACAAGACATATCCGCCAGCCTGCTCCATGCACCGTCACTCCAATCGCCTCGCCTACTCTTGGCCTACTCTTGGGCCTCAACAACCTCTTCCGCATACGCCGGGGCCTCCAGCTTCTCTCCCTGATCCGTCCACACCGCTGCCAGCTCAGCCTCGATCTCATCCCGTCGCTTCTTCCACTCGTCCACCTGCGCAAGTCGCTCGTGCAGTTCTTGTAACTCCTTCTCAACCTGCATCTTCTCTCGCTCTGTTCCAATTCGCTCAAATTCCCACTCATCGCCTCGCTCTCCCATTCCCAGGACGAGGTTGTATGTATGGTACTTCTTAAGGGAAGCCCGGGTTGAAATGGTAATAAGAGCTGCGGCATGTCAGCATCACATGAAAAAATCTCGCCATGGAATCAACTTACTGATGCCCCTCTCCTTGCATGTCTCGTAGAGCAAGCCTTCCACGTCGCTTGACACGGCGCTGGTGCCTTCATCCACGATGGCATACTGAGGTTCATGATATAGCAGACGAGCAAATCCCATCCTCTGCTTCTCACCTCCACTAAGGACGTCCTTCCACTCCTTTCGCGTATCCCACCCTCCTTCTCGATCAGGAAGGTAGCCTAACCTCGCCGCCTCCAGTATGCTCTTAAGGTCATCTTCCGACTTGCGCTTCTCTCGCATGTCCACGTGGCCATCGGGGTAAATGACTTGATCGCGAAGTGTGCCTGGGCTCAGGTACGGTCGCTGGGGCAAGAACATGATGCCGTCTTGGCCGATGTTCTTGGGCCGGCTCACCAATCCTCTGTATACTGGCCAGAGACCTGCGAGAATTCGGGAAATGGCACTTTTACCCACTCCGTTTGGTCCAGAAATCTATTCTTCGTTAGCAGCGGCACATTTTGTGTCGGGAAAGGAAGACTCACCAGTAGATGCTCCCCCCTTCGAATTATGATAGACAGGGAGTCAAGCAACTCCTCGCCTCCCTGCGGCCACAGACCAGGGGCCACAACCGGAACATGCTCAAACCGAACACCGTCAAATCCCTTCTGGATCGTCCCTTGAACGTCGGATAGCGAATACAATTCGCTCTGGCCACCTCGGATATGGTAGGCATTGGCATGTACCCGATGCAGAGTCGAGATGAGCGTGTATACACGGCTAGTGTACCCTGCCAGTTCCGAAAGGTCCTTGATCGAATACATCATACGACCTCCAGCATCTGCAAGCGAGAGCATGAGCCTCTTGTTAGTAATAAACTCCTTCATGCGGTTACGTTCTCGGCCTCCCCGGTGTCCATTCTCGGCCATCTCAGCTCGGCCGCCAACGCCACCCCATGCTGGCAAAAAGACGGGCAGTGATGCCAGGAGATATCCGTAGGCGCTCCAGCTGTATTTGAGAATAAAGTCTTCGAGGATGTTGTATCGGATCTTGAGCATGTAGATGCCTTCCATCCACGACTTCAGTGACTTGAATTCGCGATTCAGGAATGTCTTTTCCGTCTCCGCACCACCATAGAAGGCAACCTCCTCAGCATTGGCAATTAACCTGGCATGCAAGCTTCGGAAGTCACCCTCTTTGCGTCCTTCCACGGCTTTTAGCTTGCCGAATGGCGGGGAAAGCCTTCGAAGGATGCTCGCAGTCAAGAAGTAATTGCTCATGAGACCTGTCAGAGCAAGAGGACCAAGCGACCGGTAGAGCTGGTAGTTAAAGACGCAAAGATCGACAAACGGTTTTCCAAGTGACGAGTAAATGTTGGCGGCTGCTGCACAGAATAGAGTCAGATCTTGGGTGATAAACTGGTCCGCGCTTTGGCCAACGCCTCCGTCCAGGTTCGAGAGCTTATAGTAATTAAGATTATCGTTCAGGTAGAGGTCATGAATGTACCGTGTAAGTCGCGTTCGAAATGCGATCGATACCTTGGACTCGAGGAACTTGATCATGGCGTTGGTGTATGAGGCGAAGCCTCCAAGTCCGCACCACTATTGATTGTCAGCGACCGACTTCTCGGACACACAGGTTTCGTCCTTACCTTGAGGATGCCCCAGAGGAAAGCCTTGCCATTGCCAGCGACAAGATCGCGCACAATCTCACCGTCGAGACGGGCCACGACCAGCGAAAGATACGTCCGCAGCATCAGAAATACGCCGTGGCTGAGTAGCAATCCAGCTTCTTTACTTGACCACCTCGGAATCATGATGCTCATCAGGCTCAGAAATTGGTGCAGGAAAGCAAGATTCAGACCGGGCTTGGTTTGCGCTGAGGGCACAGTGCCTTCGCGCAGTCCAGAGACACGCGGTGGGTTAAGGAAGAGGCGCCGATGAGCGTCGAATGTGAGCGGCTTGGTCGTGTTGATGACAACCTTGGTTGTCCCATCTTTGTAGGGAACATAGATGGTTCGCGATCCGTCCTTGTTGTGTAGCCATGAGTTGGTGCGCACAAGTTTGCGACCTTGTTCTCGCTCATGCCGTCGGTTCTTCCACCATCGTCGCCCTCCCTCTGCGCCGAGGATAATTGAGGCTGCGAGTGCCAGAGTCGCGAGGATACGCGTCGTGCGCGAAGTTCGGCGGAGTTTTGTCTGTATCCTGCCAGTCCATTTGTCGAGGAAGGCCGCCAGCATCTCCTCAGCGGCAGTATGCCGCAAGGTTGATTGCGCAGCCATTGGTGATGGTATAGGGATGACGTTGAATGCGCTGGAGGAGCTTCCCCACAGCAGCACGAGCGACTCTCGAGAGCCTCAGAAAAGTTCCCTCACTTCCCCATCCGGCGAGAGGGTCTCTTTAACGATTCGGGATGAAAACAGAAAGTTCAATGAAGAATGAAACAGTGCAAGATTCGATGATGCGAGAAATCAGATAGCCGAATCGATCCAGGTTCAACAATTGTGCTTTGATTAGGTTAGGAAGGCAGGTGTCATCAAGCCGCCGTGTGAGCATGTGAATACGGATTCCGAGGCAAGTGCCACATGCGACTGCAACTCGCCTGGCTGCGCCTGCTGCAGCCGACGGAAGCGGCCAGCTCGGGACGGGAATGACGCCACAGCGTGCAGTCACATGATGTGGGAAAAGCTGGGGAAGAGCATGGGCCGAAACATTCGGCTCCTGATTGGCTGGGCGAAGCATGGGGGAACAGCTAATCCTTAACCAGACAAGCTTCTCCGCTCTCCTGTTCAGCTCCGTCCAACCCGTCGCTGAACGTCTACCCTAGAGAATTTCGAGAATCTCAAAAAGCTTATTCACAGGCACGTTTGATGCTTCATGCAATCCTTATCGTGTGCTTGGCATGTATCAAATTCTGTGACGTGTCTTGGGCGTACATAATGGCACATCGAGGGCGTCAGGGGCTTTTGACTGGATTGTGCCTGTCGCGGATTGTCGTGGCCCGCATCTCATCTGGATGAATGTAACAGAAGAAACAGGTCTAGAACTTCCATGGGTGGAACAAAAGGCAGGCACGTAGAGCCACATGTCATTGCCCAGATCTCCAGTTGGTCGCCTTTGAGATAAAGACAGACTTTGCGGGTGCTTAAGCATGCGGCTCTGGTTTCCAAGTCCCAGTCAACTCCGCGCACATGTCTTCATCAACGGGGTCCAGTATGAAGGTCTCCTCCATAGAGCCAAGGGCGAATGGACATCGAGCGCCGATCCACCATGCAATTAACTAAGGTAGCCAGGGGCATGGGACCCGGGCAATGCGACTGAACATCGACATCCGACAGGTCGCGAGATGGGCTAGTTCATGGCCAATTCATTGCCAGTTCACACGTACATTTCGGATGCACAGGAAGCTCCCACGATTTTTTTCTCTCTATCTCCAGGGCCCAAGGATGGGTCGCCACAGACCCATTGGGTGACCACAAGCTAATTACGTAGTCTCATGGGGATGACCAGATGCCTGTCTTGTGACACGAGATGGAGGGTGCCCGAGAAGGCTTGCTGAGGCTCACGAGTTTCCCTGCTGATCCCTGTCGCGTTCTGAGAAACGCAGGTAATGCCGACCGAGAACCATCAAGAACTTCATCATCACCAGAGAAAGGCACAAGGGTTCTGACGGATTTGGGATGGTGGCAAGAGGTCTTCCAACCGGCCACAGCGGGTATGTAGGTCTCTCGACTGGTCAATTCTGAGGGGCCCACGATGCATGGAGACATCACTGATCCAGGCGCCAACGCGGCCAATCATGCCGTCTGGATGGGACGTATCTTCCTGGACTGACAAGGTTGATGGCCCTTTCTACGTGTCTCAGTTTCTTTGACCACGGACTCGAGCATTCGGGATGGCTGAAAATGTGCTTTTTGCTGAGCCCTCATCTCCATGCTATGGAGATTCGGCGTTGCTAACGGAGCAACAGCAATGCATCGATGAGCTTCGGGCCTCAGTGCAAATCGGAAGAGGGCGCTTCAATGAAACATGCACAAGAGGTCCTTCGCAGGACACACTATCAGCACACCACCAGACCTCGTCGTCGGAACTGCATCTACCCGTGCAGGCGGGTTAAGAAACAAATGAGACAGCCAAGGGCAAAGTACCTCGAACTCTCCCAAAGGCTGCTATTTTCTGACAACATAATTCACATAAAAATAGCCAAAAAAAATAGGGAAAAGATAGCGTTCAAAGACAAAGCCCTAGGAGCTTGACGTATTATTCTGGTATCTTACTGCAGCTTTATACGCATTCCTATGGGACGAAAAGCTGATGTCTTTGTACTGGTGTCTCATTTTTTCTTGACCCTTGTGCCCTGGCACCCATCATGTTGCCACAAGGAAACTGGGAACAGAGTGCGAGTGCGCCCAGGCATTCTCGGACAGCAGACAGCAGGGAACACGGCTGAAAAGCCGGGGAGAGCTTGGAGCATGGAGCAGCTGGTCGAGTGTGAACTGAGTGGCCACCACGCAATGGGTGAGCTCTCCCATTTCTTCTCGGCCCTGCTAACGAAAGCCCGTGGTACGCCCACACTCTGATTGAAAGCCATGGCCGAGAGTCTATCTCAACCTAGCGGGCGCCAGGTCTCCGGATTGAACCCACATCATGAGTCCCCTTAACATGCAAGCTCGACTCGCGAGCGGCGCATCAGAGAGCTGGGACGCAGACACTGTAGAGCCGGCAAGGGGATATCGTAGAGCACAGACGTCGCAAAAGTCAAGCTGTTGTCCCCTTTGCCCTCTCCCGCGCCCAAGTCAACATCCTCCCGCAGTCAGTTATTGCTACTCTAAGCCTGGGGCAGGGGTCCTAGGCGCCGCACCGAGCATGGGCGGGCCACGGGCGACCATAGGACAGGGTGGTTAAGATGAGCCTGGCGGGCACCATTATTAGCGGAGATGAGACAAGGGGAGAGATAGAGTGGTATTGTGAGGGGCGTGTTGACTTAAAGTTCACACTGTACTATATGGGCCAAATAATACCATATACACAGTGTGTTTAGTGCAGTTACAAACCTCCCACAATACTGTACTATCCTTCGCCGAGGGCTAATCTCAACCAAGACTCCACTCACACCTTCTCTCCCACCCACCCCAGTAAAGCCCAGTCGAGCCCCGTCCCGTTCGGCCATCCTCTCACAGTTCACACAGTCTCTCGACGTCCCAGTGTCCCTGCCGCTCAGCGTTTCCAGCGGATGTTCCCCCCGGCTTCCAGCACGTCTCCCGCTGCTCCCACCGCGCCCGTCCAGCCTTCCAAAACCAACCTTCAGCCTTCAGGTAGGGAGTCTCCAGAGACCGGGCAGTTTTACCACTTACCCCTGCGCGCGCTCCCAGCCTTGATCTTCCAATTTCCTCTTCCTCCCCAAGTGCCCAGCCCAAGACCCAATCTACGTTTTAAAGGCAATCATCTCGCTTGCGCGCCAGGTCCTCCCTCTCAGCCTCCGATCCGCCCTGCTTCTCGTCTCCGTCCTCCGCCCGCCCTCCGTTCTTCCTCCTCCTCACCGAGCTCCATCCCCGACCGACGCAACCCCCGAACAGGTTTCCCGTTTGCGGCAGTCTCTTGACGAGTCACTCATTCGCTCCGGTTCTCCCTTTGGTTACTTTTCGCTTCATTCACTTGCACCTTTTGCCTTGATCCAACCTTCAGCCACCGCTTGCCTCGGCCCAAACGCGCTACAATTTCCCACCAACTTCGCCCCCTCTGCGCTCTGAAGCCCTTCGCCTCCTTCATCGACGCCAAATCGAACTGTCTCGCCTCCTCCCGCGTTCCGGGCCTCTGTAGGCCATCTACAAAGAATTAGGGGCTGTTCATTTAGGACTGGTTTTGTGTGTGGACGAGGTCGACGACGTGAGTTGCCATCATCCCTTGCGCGATCCTGGTAGCCCCCTGCGCGGTTTCTGGTTGTTATATGCTCGTGAGAACACGGGAACAGTATCGTCTCCTTGGCGACCTTGTCGCGACCAGTTTGAAGACTGTGCTGGGATGATATTGGTGTGAGCTGGTGATCACCACGTCTGCGCGCTCCTGGCTGTGGTACTCCATCCGGCTGCTGACGGCTCCCAATCGCTGCTTGGAAATCAACTTCTGCAGGACATTCACTGACGGGCCTTCAAGCAAACAGCAAACATGTCCGACAAGCCGCAGACTCCGAACGACGAAATCCAACTTCAGTCGAACTCCGCCGACGCTGAGATGGGCAAGGACAAGGATCTACTGTCACCAGAAGATGGGTCAAGCTCCAAGAAAGGCCGTGGGCTCCTCCAAGTTCCCTCGAGATCATCGTCACAGCGGAACCAATCGTCACCAACATCTACGGGTTTGAGTGGGGCGACCGTCAGCGATTCCCGGAACAGCATCGGAAGCCGATCGAAAGACTCCAAAGGTAGCCTCCGGGGGCGACGACGGAACGGAAGCACGTCTAGCAACCGGACTGGCGGCGAAACTGAACCCACAAACACCCCTGTAAACACCCAGCCAAGCTCTCCCGTTGCTCCCCCCAGAAGAAGAAGAGAGGTGGTCTGCTCTCGTTCCTTGGATGTTGCGTCACCCCCGAGGGCCCCAACGGCGGCGAGGAAAACAACGAAAACGTGCACAAGCTGGACAAACTGCCTCAGCGGCCAACATCTGCTAGGTCGCGAACCAACACTCCCCAGGAGCAGCCCAAGCCAGCTCCCGAGAAAGAAGCCCAACCAGCCGCCCCCACACAAGAGCCCAAGGACGAGCCTACTTCATCTGGCAGTACCAACGACGAGATTACAGTGGCAGAGCGAGAAAACAGGGAGTCGAAGCAATCGATTCCCCCCGCCGTCACGGTGGAGCCACCCAAGCCATCTCCAGCAGACGAGGAGCCCAAGGAGCAAGATAACAAGACGGCCGACACTGGTGACGTTGATATGCGAGATGCTCCCGTCGATGAGGCCGAAGAAGTGCAGGTAGCCCCTGCAGCCGAAGCACCACCCCAAAGCACGATACCTCCTCCACCTCCACCCCCAGGTCCGGGCCCCTCTGCCGTGGCACCCGTTCCATTCCCCGAAGCTGGCCCATCGGCGCCTGAGCCGCAGAAGTGGTTGCTCCCCCCGATTGCGCCAGAGCACCAGGGCCGGAAATGCCTGGTTCTTGACTTGGACGAAACTCTGGTCCATAGCTCCTTTAAGGTATGTCTTGCGATGGTGTTGGATCGTATGGCGTGCGCTAATTATTTGACAGATTCTGCATCAGGCCGACTTCACCATCCCTGTTGAGATTGAGGGTAACTACCACAACGTCTATGTGATAAAGCGACCAGGCGTCGACGAGTTCATGAAGCGAGTTGGCGAGCTGTACGAGGTTGTAGTGTTCACAGCGTCTGTCTCTAAGGTGAGTCTTATCAGATCCTCCGCAATGGCTCGACTAGTACTAATGATCTGCAGTATGGAGACCCTTTGCTGGACCAGCTCGACATCCACAAAGTTGTCCACCACAGACTCTTCCGAGAGAGCTGCTACAACCACCAAGGCAACTATGTCAAGGATCTCTCTCAAGTCGGACGAGATCTGAAGGATACCATCATCATCGACAACTCACCAACGTCATACATCTTCCACCCCCAACACGCAGTTCCTATCAGCAGTTGGTTCTCTGATGCTCACGATAACGAGCTATTAGACTTGATACCCGTTCTTGAAGACCTGGCTGGCCCCAACGTGGCCGATGTCAGCCTTGTCCTCGACGTCACTCTCTAAATACCCACCTTCACTTCTATTCTCTTTGTCGAACTTTTTCCAACGATTCGAAACACACAACAACCCTTGATCTGCACAATTGCCATCATAGCGGAAGGCGTTTGGTTGAGAGCTTTCGTTTCCTGGTGTAGATGTACTATTGTCTAATGTTACATAATTGAGTGGTTGGAAGGAAACGGACCTCACCAACGAACTCAAACTTCCCCTCGACGCGAGGTTACCCGGCGAAAGTCGGTTGGCATCAGCGCGGAGGTCCTCCGGAGCGGGCATTGCATTGCCATTACATCTCACGGATTCGGGGCAAAAGATGGATCAGCAACCAGAAGTAAAAGCAAGCAAGCACGGGACGATCATTGGTGGAAGAATAGGGTTTTCTTCTCCCAGAGATGGACACGTGGTGTTTGAAAAGGACTACCTATTTTTTGTGCAAATACGCTGGCGGAGGAAGAAAAAGGAGGGCGAATTCTGCTGCGATGGGAGAAGAGGCCTCTGGACCATGCACGGGGTAGAGGAACGGACAAGCATGTGTGAGAGGGAGTCCCGTGTGTGGATGGGATAACCTGCCAGCGGCGAGGGGCGGGTTTTTTGCGATTCCATTTGTCTCATGGTTTGCGTCTTTGATTCTGCTTCTGTTTTTTTTCTTGAATTATACATCACCTCATACATGCGAGTCTGCGAGCGGACTCGGAAGCGAGCAAGACAGCGTTTGTGCTGATCAGTAGGATCAGCGGGAGTAGAGTCCATAGTCATCTCTACTATACATAGCTATTGTCACTAAATTGTAAAATCCCCCCGACGCCTTTGTATCCTAGTGGTGAATCATGCTTGAACTCAGGAGCGCATCTCGGCCTTATCGGTAGCCAGTCGCATGTCCCTTTGGTGGAGCATGCGCCGGTTGAGCTGCCACTTTCACTTTGAAGCTTGGACGGGGCCCGGAAAAAAGAGGACCCGACCTCCCTGTTTTCTGGCGAAGGTGGCCTCAACTCCCTACCGACCCATTTACTGGGGAAGACGCCCATAATTTCGACGCAGCCCAGCCCGTCTCGACCTTTAATTCCAACCTCGACATTCTCTCCTTTTCGCGTCTCTAGCTTTATCGACTTTGGAATCCTGCAGCGGTTCCGTGTCAACTGTCCTTCCTAGGTCTCTTCGGTTCTATTCTTCACAATGGTACGGAATCCATCTCTCCTGTTCGGCCAGTCAATCGCACGTGGTCGCGATGCTACCATTGCTAGTATCGCGAGCTGCTGGTGATGCGCTGCGACTTTGGTTCCTCCACACGGGGGCTCCATCGCTATCTTGTTGATTAAGAGCTTCAATGCTGACTCCTGAGCTATAGTCTTCTCCTCGTCCCTCTTCCCCCGACAGCGGCGCTGCTGCCAGCGGTGCCAGTGTCGGCCGCCCCTCGTCTCCTGCCATCCCTGGTGGTCCCCGAACTGCTATCCGACGACGTGCTGCCGCCGATCAGAAGGAGAAGATTGCCAATGCGCGACCAAGCAGCACCCGCGCTGCCGGCGCCGGTGGCTCCTCCAGCACCATGCTGCGTATGTTGCCCCTTTTCGTGTAAAGGAGGTTGGAGCATTTGGGACAGGTTGTTAACATGCGACACAGGACTCTACACTGACGAGTCGCCCGGTCTGAAGGTCGACCCCGTTGTTGTTCTGGTTCTCTCTCTGGTCTTCATCTTCAGTGTTGTCGCTCTTCACAGTACGTTCATATCTGTCCTCACATGAGCCAAGAACGACACCTAACCCTTTAATAGTTATTGCCAAGATCACCCGAAAATTCTCTAGCTAATTGCACCATCCATCACCGACGAGGAGGAATCAACGAAGAAGGGAGGCGCTTTTTCTCAGTGGGCGTAGGCTTTTCACATCTGGGATGTCTGAGGATGCGCAAATCTACAAATGGAGCGGGGGGAGGATAATACGGCCATACCGGAAACTTTTTTTGTCGTTTGTTGAATTGCTGCGGGTTATGAGATAAAGCCTTTGTATTATATCAGCAAAAGGGACCCAGACGGCAATCTGGACTTTTTCTGTTTTCGCGCGCTTTGATGGTGTCCTGGCTCGTACTGATGTTGGTGATGTCTACTTGGCCTTTCTGGGCAAGTAAGTGCATGTTGGTGGTTGATGAAAACTTAAAGCAGCTCGAACCGACTCATATGAGATCATGTTCACTGAACAACTAGACGAGGAGACTACGGTACCTACAATCAATTATCATGGGTGAGAGGCCTGAATGCACCCCACAAACGCTCATCATCGAGTTGTCCAGCCAGCTGTA
The DNA here is from genome assembly GCF_023522795.1 of Fusarium solani. Lineage (NCBI taxonomy): Eukaryota > Fungi > Ascomycota > Sordariomycetes > Hypocreales > Nectriaceae > Fusarium > Fusarium solani. The sequence continues at coordinate 982,965 of NW_027072157.1, forward strand.
GCTACGGTACAAGGATAAACAACCACACAAACTCTAACAAATCACCCTTGATCCAGTGCCTTGCCTACTACACTCGAAACAGAAACCCCAACAAGTAGCTCGGCCATGTAGTCTTCATGGCCAATTTCATGGGACCCTCGTGAGCTCCCCAGTTACATAACCCCTGAAGGCGTTCGCTGGCCAAAAAGGTTTATAGGGATGGGTTCATCTAAAGACAGGTCAGTGTAAGGCCATGCTCACGTCTCAGGCGACATACACAGTGAATAGGTAGAAACGTAAGAAAGCCATGCTCGTCGTCAGGAAGTGACATAGACACTGGCATGTTCTATGTCGAAGCCAGCTGGCTAAGATGCCAGTTGCTTGATGCTGTCGTCTAATCCCACGATGGGGGCTCTTCTCCTCTAGTAAACGCTCCCATCTCACCGAGAACACGCCGCAGGAGCTGGTTGGTCTTAGCGACCAGCTCGTTGTTTCGAGCTATCGCGGCAGTAATGCCATCTACCGGAAGTGTTGAGAGAACAAAGGGAGGCAATGGAGATGGCGGTGTCTGAGGAGGAGGTGTCTGAGAGGGAGGCGTTTGAGAAGGAGGTATCCGAGTAGGAGGAATCTCAGAAGGAGGTGTCTGAGAAGAAGATCGCTGAGATGGAGGGGACTGGGATGGTTCAGGCGAGGGAGCTGCGCCTTGGTCGATGGCCTGTGGAGGGTTGGGCACAAAACGAGGGTTCTTCTCTGCCTGTATGACAGCTCTCTTAGCCTCGAAGGCCAGTTTATCCCAGTTGAGAACCTTGGGTGATTAGCTATCAAGACATCAAGTACTCTGAGAGGGTGGTTTACCTGTTCGCCGTTGAGGATACGGACTGCCGCCTCCTGAAGGGTACGGGCATGAGGCAACGCTGCATGAGGAACCTTTGAAATATCAGCACAAGAACGAACAAACAACATCGGCGGCTAGAATGCTTACTTGATAGCACTTGCGTCCACCCTGGGCACAGCCGTAGCATGAGACGGCCGCTGGTGCTGAACGAGAAACGGTTAGTTGAGCCCACGGCCCAGGAAGGAGGACCACTAACTGTCTCGGCACCGACAGAAACTCTGGACCACAAGCAAGCATCCTGTTAATGCAGACCGCGCACGAGATCTCACGAGGTTCGCCTCGAGTCTTTGGATCGACTCTGGGCTGCTTGGAAGGACGCGTCGTGTCCTGATCGTTGTCACTGCTCGCGGGACTTGGCTGATCTTCAAACTCGCTCCCGCTGTCATTCTTGAGACCCATGGAGCCATCCAAAACAGGCGCCTAGGTGGTAGAATCTGTCAGTTCGGGGTTGGGGGTTAATGAAATGACTTGCGGTGACTTACGAATCGGAGAGCCGTGTGACGCATGAGCTCAGAGGCGCGCTGGCTTGCAACTCTTTCCTTGCGCTTCATGGTTGAATCGGTGATGGGATCCTCCTGAACGACGTGGGATAAAAGTTGGTGGTAATGGGACGGGGTGGTAGCTGGGGGCTTGCAGGCGCGTCGTGTTGACAACAAACAGAACGCGAATGGGAAATGGTTAAGAGAAAAGAGTTAAGGGAGACTAAAAAAAAACGAGGTGCTGAGATGGTACAGTTTGGATGGTGTCTGATGTTGAGATGATCCTGGGAAGTGCCTGGCAGTGCCGCAGCATTAATCGACTGCTCAGCCAATGGGGCGGATTGGATTTCCTTGATTGCTCCTGGGCCCATGCGAGTAGATCGAGGTAGTATCTATATAGATAGAATCGGGAGTGAGCGGCGAAGGAGCGGCGAGGTTTCGGCTGGTTTGAGAGACAATACATGTCCAACTTACACCGTAACATCGCGATACGAATACTGGCGAGATAAATAAGTGTTACAATTAAACTATACTCAATCATTTCCTTTTCACTTTACTTTTGGCATATGAATCGTTAGACTCAGGCGTTGATTTGTATCTTGACCTGGCCCAGATGGACCATATCTAGGAAACGGCAATCTAGGCTAGAACCAAAGGTCCAACAGGGCTGAGTGCCCATAGACGAGATCGAGTATACATGACAAGTGATGCTTTTGTGTTGTCGTATAACTACCTACTTGAGTTCTACCTCGAGGTAGTCATGATCACCAAATAATGCTTCCCAACAAATCGGTCAGCTTCATGTCACCAGAGTATCAGCTTGGGAGGATCCTTACGTCTGCTTATCGCTCAGAGTTCGCTGCTCAGTCAACAACTTCTGCAGCACCTTCTTGCTCTGGACGTTGTCTTCGTGAAGAAGGTCCAGGCTCCCCTTGATGCCTTCCATGATCTCGCAGAGATCGGCCACGACGTCGGTGTTGCGGTCGATGGCGGAAATGATCTTATCAGCGGAAGAAAACTCGCGAGTGAGCTGGATTGGATCCTGACCGTCGTCGCTTTCGTCATCACAGTCGTTGTAGACTTCAGCATCGGGGGTTGTCTCGGTGGCCAGGCCCTTGTCGCTGTCGCTGTCGCCGCCCCAGTTGGTGTTGCGTTTGTCATTCCAGGTTGCGATCTCGCCGCTGCCCCAGCGGGGGATGCCGTTGACGCCCCAGTTGGTATTGTCATTGCCGGCCTGGTTGGCGTTGGCGTTGACGTCCCGGTTGGTGTTGCTGCCGTCATTCCAGTAAGTTTTACCAATGTTGACCTGGTTGATGTTGGCGTTGACATTGACGTTATCGCTGCCGTCCCAGCTGGTGTTTCCTTTGTAGTCCCAGCAGGTCTTGCCGTTGTCGACCTGGTTGACTTTGCCATTGACGACCTCCTTGACATGGTTGTTTCCGTCCCAGTAGTCGTTAGTATCCTCGCGGGCAAACCAGAGAAGTCCTTCTTTCATAAGGGCGAGCTCGGCTTTATTGGAGAGATACTCCCAGTCCGTGTCCTACAATTGTGTTAGATACAATCATGACGAAGAAAGATGAGAAAGTTACCTCGTGGCCCTCATCCATCTTACGCGCACAAACCTGGAGCTCGTAGGCTGATTTGAAGGCAGTCTCGGGAACCTGAAGAGTCAGTCACCGCGCAGGGGGAGAACCAAGCAGAAAGCGCACCTCTTCGCATTCCACTCCATGCAGAACGCAGAAATAGCACGCGCCGTCTTCGTTGGCTGAGAGGAATCTATGTCAGTGGCCATCGAGTGTAGTTGACGTTGGGAGAGAGGAGTATCGTACCCAGGTGATCACGGCAGAGGCCGTGGAACCCGCGTACCATCATGCGGTTCGCGCACTGAAGGCAAGGTACTTCGCGAGGGGGTCCCTGGTGCCGAAAGGGACGGCGCTCTGGGGCGTACGGGCTGGCCCAAAAGTCCTTGGGGGCATGGTGTTCGATGGGCTCAGGGTTTGCGGTACCGTACTTGCGCTCATTGATCTTATCGGTTGGGAGGTCGACCTGTTAGGGAGAAAGTGGTTAAAGCAAGGCTAGCACTGTTGGAGGACATGTTGGAAGACTTACAACGGTGAAATCCCTACCAGTCACGACGGTGTTCACCTCGGAAGGGGGCTCTGGGTCCCACGAGCCCCAGGGAGCCTATCAGATAGATATGAGAGGGTGATAGGGAGCTTGGGTAATGGGAAACTGTACCATGGCGACGGGTTTCTTCGAAGAGAGTCTTGTGAGATGTATCAAAAGCCTTTCGGACACCCGCTCGGTGAGCAGATGTTGTCGGATTGCCCGGTGTTGCTGGTGAGAAGAGAGTAATGAGGCGTGTTGAAAGGTGTTATCCTCAAGAGTGTTAAGATGAGGAAATGTTGGAGGAGGAAGGATGCTGAGAGTCAAGATGTTCCAGTCTTTAAATAGTTTGCGCTGGTAGGCAACACCTCGGTGACCGTCATGTTTGTGTGATTCACTCTACTTTCTGTTTGTGACAGTGATTCGGAGTAAGATGTGACGAGTTGCTATACAATCAGTAACCACTCAAACAATCACAGGCTCAGACAAAACAGTGCTATTCAACAATTGCCAACAGTCTCAGCAGAAATTGTTCGGATTGAGAGAGCAAGGGTAAAGAGAACTCTTGAATAAGTTCCAACACCCATAAGCTAGATATTGGCCATCGCCATCCTGAATAATGACTTCGGTGTAAGTTTGTGAGTTTGTCTCGTAATAAGGAACACTCAAACATAAGTTTGAGCATATGGAGGCACAATCAATGGCTAAGTGCACATTATTCATCGAAGCACTCGATGGTTTCTTGGAGGCAGACAAGCATCCGAGCTCGACGCTGTGCAGTTTAGTAAGTGAATCATGCTCTGTGAAGGTATAGAGTGATCTGCCAGGTGGTCGATCTGGTCACAGCATGGTGGCCCGGTCTACCTGGATATTTCCTACAAACACCATCGACATAGCACAGTACTTGCTTGTTTCTGATGTGATGTGGAGCGGTCCGTGTGGTGATCGCATCCATTTTCGCCATGAGATCTGCTCTCTGTGAGGTTTAGTCTCTCAAAGTGAATCTGAGGTTTGGTATGGCTTGAACTCTGAGCCACGCGTGGATGGTTTGCGGGTTGGGTTGATAACCATAGACCAAGGACTGTGGAATCACTTCCACCAAGATTTATCAAGAATCTTCTGAGAGTGAAGTACAATGTGACAGTAAGAGGTGTTGATCATGAGAGGGAGAGAAACCGCCTCTCATTGACTGAACGGCATTATCGTGAATGGGGCAAGAACGGGAAAAGACATTATGGATATATCAGTCACTTGATTCATGCAGAAAGACCTCGGTTGCCAATCCCCTGCCACAGGCCGTATAGACAAGTGGATGACGCCCCGAGTCTTGGACGCCCCTGTCTAGTAGGTTGTCGTTATTCACAGTCCGTCTTGGCTCCGTATGAGCGATCAGATATGAAATGAATGACTTAAGCGAAGATGGAAGGTTGAGAAGGAGACGCGTCGTCGTTTGCGTGGTGGAGGTCTCTTTTGTAATACTCCGTGTCGGTGGTCCGTATCCGTATGCCGTACTCCGAGCGGAATAGGTGTAATGATTCGCTGGATACGATAGCTTCGATACGTGCCTGGGGCACGATATCAGGCAACACTGAATTGCTCTTGTATGTAAGAGCGTGATTTTGTATGATTGGCCACGTAATTACCGCAACAATGGCCATTTCCTTTGTTGCGTCTTGAATTCGCACAACCCATGCGAGAGTGAGTTTGCGACATGCCCGCTATTAATAGCGTCTAAGCCCTTCTGGGATAGTGGATTGAGGACCAAGCTCCAGGGGGGGGCTTAGACTTGGAGCTCGAATTTGTAGGGCTGACGTAGGAGGTTGATGCTCCTCAGTTTCAAGTCGTTCCCCCACTATGAGACCTTCCTCTCTGCTCCACCATGAGAGCTTCATACAAGACCCCTCCATCTCCCACGTTCAGTAACCGCCCAGCTTCTTTGGATGCCAGGCTTCTACTACTCTTTCTTCCGTCAAACACTGCAAGCTCGTCGCCATGGCAGTCATGGACGAGAAGAAGGCTGCCGCTGCTGCTGCTGCGAGCCAGCAACAACAACAGGCGTTCCCCCGCAATGACATGGCAGACGCCCTTGTCACAGATGGCTTTCAGCTGCCCGATATCGACCCTGGTGATGGCGCTCCACCGCCGTATGGAGAGAGCCATGATCAAGTTCATTTCTCCCAGCCTGGTTTTGATGCTGGAGCCGAGGTGACGGGTATGTATCCAGCATGTGTGCAGCTATCATGGAAACATCCCACCTAACTGATGTCATTAGGCGATGGCCGAGTCAATATCAACATCAACACCAAGAACAGAAGACTCGCCGATCTCCTTGCCCCGACTCTGCAAAGACAAGTCACCGCCGCCGAACCTGAACCTCCTGTCCTTCCTCCCGCATACATCCCCCCAAGCCTGGGCGGCCTCCCAGGCCAGACACCGCCACCAAAGCTCAACGTCGTCGTACAGATTGTTGGATCCCGAGGCGATGTTCAGCCCTTTGTCGCCCTAGGCAAAGTACTCAAGGACACATATGGACATCGAGTGCGAATTGCTACACATACTACCTTTCAAACGTTTGTCGAAGAGAATGGCCTCGAATTCTTTAATATCGGCGGTGACCCCGCTGAACTGATGGCTTTCATGGTCAAGCATCCTGGTTTGATGCCTGGCTTTGATGCTATTACGAGTGGCGAAGTGAGCAAGCGTCGAAAGGGTATTCAGGATATTCTCCTCGGCTGCTGGCGATCTTGCATAGAAGGAGGCGACGGTCTTGGACCACCACCGACTCCTCATGCCAAGAATGCTCCTCTGGATGCGTCATTGGAGGTATCAGGTGCGGGCCAAGAGCCTTTTGTCGCCGATGCCATCATCGCGAACCCCCCTAGCTTCGCCCATGTTCACATTGCTGAAAAGATGGGTATCCCAGTGCACATGATGTTTACGTGAGTTGCTCTACCCTTTACGAAGGAGCGCCTGTTAATAATCCGTCTAGTATGCCTTGGTCGCCGACCAGGGCATTCCCTCACCCCTTGGCCAATATTCAATCCTCCAACACGGATGATGTTATGACCAACTACATGACTTACACACTTGTCGAGATGATGACTTGGCAAGGCCTGGGAGATGTTATCAACCGATTTCGAGAAAAGGCCCTGGATCTTCCACCGCTTTCACTGATCTGGGCTCCTGGACTACTGGCTAGGCTCCAGATTTCCTGGACATATTGCTGGTGAGTATATACGCTGGCTTGAATGAAAACAACTCTGACTTTAACTCAGGTCACCAGCTCTGATCCCAAAGCCCAATGATTGGGGTCGACACATCGACATTGCCGGCTTTTACTTTCTCAACCTCGCATCCTCATACACACCGGATCCAGAGCTTCAAGCATTCTTGCAAGACGGCCCGCCTCCAGTTTATATCGGATTTGGCTCTATCGTCGTCGACGACCCCAACGCCATGACTGAAATGATCTTCGAAGCAGTCCGACTCGCAGGTGTTCGAGCGCTGGTATCTAAGGGCTGGGGAGGACTTGGCGCTGATGAACTTGGCAAACCTGATGGTGTGTATATGCTGGGAAATGTCCCACATGACTGGCTTTTCGAGCATGTCTCTTGCGTTGTCCACCACGGCGGCGCAGGAACCACTGCTGCTGGTATCAAAGCCGGAAAGCCCACGATTGTGGTTCCATTCTTCGGTGATCAGCAGTTCTGGGGTGCCATGATAGCAAGAGCTAACGCAGGTCCCGAGCCGGTCCCCTACAAGGCGTTGACGGCAGAGAAGCTGGCCGAGTCTATTCAATTCTGTCTTCGCCCTGAGACCCTGGAGCAAGCGAAGGCATTGGGCGCAAAGATTCGAGAAGAGAAGGGTACTGATGTGGGCGGAAAGAGCTTCCACGATCATCTAAACGTGGACAACTTGCGATGCTCTGTGTCACCGAGCCGTGCCGCGGCCTGGCGTGTAAGGAGGACTCAAGTGCGGCTGAGCCCCTTTGCTGCTGCAGTTCTGGTCGATGACGGCTCACTGCAGTGGTCTGACCTCAAGCTGTAAGCCAACTGGACAGGCCTGAAAGTGTTACGCTAATCAAGAGCAGATATCGCCCGAATGAGTACAACACCGAGGACCAGCCGCCAGACCCCATCTCGGCCTGCACCATGTCCCTTGTCTCTGATCTTGGAGGTATCGGAATGGCCATTGCCGATATGCCCAGGGAGATCTTCCGAAGTATGCAACGGACTAAAGAACCTGAAGCGTCACAAGATCGGCCACAAAGCCCTGGGCAAGCTGCAGCATCGCAGAGTGAGACCTCGCTGCTCACACCCCCGACAACCGAAACCGATTCGAGATTGACGCCTGCGCCTAGCGCTTCGGAGGCTGGAACCGCGAACTCGACGCTCGCCATTACTAGCCATTCTAACGCATCTCAGCCCACTTTGAGCGATGCCTCATCCACCTTCTCGACTCCTTTGTCCCCTGGATCCTCGAATTTCCAAGGATCGACAATTCATAGGCCATCAAGGGACCAACTGAAGCAAGCATTTGGAGGCAATCGAGACCGCAGCTCCTCGCCTACAAACTACATGACCCTTAATGCGGCGGTAGGTACTGGCAAGGGGGTTGGCAGGATTGTGTCTACAGGAGCTAAGACACCTATGAACTTTTGTCTGGGCCTGGCCAGAGGCTTCAGAAACATGCCCCGACTCTACAACGATGACACAATACGGCCAGTTGAGAAAGTCACTGGTCTTGGTTCTGGAATCATGGTGGCTGGTAAGGAGCTCGGTTATGGAGTTTTCGATGGCATCGCTGGCCTCGTAACACAACCCCTGAAGGGTGCTGAGAAGGAGGGAGTGCAAGGCTTGGTCAAGGGTTTCGGTAAAGGCATTGGCGGCTTGGTCGCGAAGCCCGCAGCTGGTGAGTCGAATCAGGTGGGAATATTTATACTTATGCTGACTTGTTCAAGGTATCTGGGGTATTCCAGCCTACACCATGCAGGGAGTTCACGCCGAGATCAACAAGTTCTTCACTAAAAGTGTTCACAACTACATCGTCTCATCACGGGCTGTTCAGGGTCAGCATGAAATGATGGAATCGACACCCGAGGAGAGAGAAGATGTTGTCAAGCGATGGAACAATGTCAAATTCGACCTCAAGAACTTCTACGCCATGAAGAGAAAGGAGAAGGTGGCGGGCAAGCTCCCAGCAGACTCGCTGCCGACCAGCGGAGGAGCTGATTCCACGTTTGATCGCCCACGTACTGGATGGTTGCACACGAGGAAGCTGTCTTTTGATGAGAGGAAGAAGCTACATGCTGAGAAGGAGACGTGGAAGAGGGGCTATGTGGACGTCACGATTCCACCACCTACGGCCAGCGACTCCTCGAGTATACAGACAAGCTTGTCGGAAGATGCCGAGTTGGAGAGAGCCATTCGGGCATCCGTTCTGGAGACTTCACGTGGAAATGCCGAGGAGGACGCTATGATCGAGGCAGCCGTCCGAGAGAGTGTCAAGGCTGTGCGGCAAAAGGTCGAGTCAGAGCAGGCCCCGCCGCTTCCATTGAAGGACCCGTCGATATTCCAAGACGAAGACTACCAGATTACGGACGAGGAGTACCAGGCTCTCATAGAGCAGGCCATTCAGCAGAGTCTCGTTGCCGACGCACAGTTGCCCCAGGAATCTGGTTTCGTGGAACTCGACGTGGACACAGCTGTTTCCCGACCGGCTCCCCTCGCACAACCACAACCGCAGCCGCCTAACGATGAAGATGCAGAGCTGCAGCGCGCTATTGAAGCATCAAAGAACCCGCCACCTCTTCCCCGAGAGACAACGACGATGAAGAACTTGAACGCGCCATCGCCGCCTCGAAAGAAGCGATGGCAAAGGAGGCGAGTCAGAGGACCGAGGAGGATATTGTTATGGAATATGTCAAGAAGCAGAGTTTGGCAGAAGAGGAGTACAGACAGCAGATGATGAAAGGGAAAGGCAAGGCAGATGAGGAGGATGAAGACGAGGAGCTGAGACGGGCGATGGAGGAGAGCTTGAAGATGAGCAAGGGGGACTATTCAGGCCCATCGGGGGCTTGATGCTATACTGAGCGATTGAATGATTTGATGAGTTCTTTTTAGTTTTGTATTGCCGTAGGAGGCTAGGATACCCACGTTGCAACATGTATAGAAGAAGGGATTTTAGTTTCTTGCTTATTCTTGATCTATGAAACGTACCGTTGGTGAACTATGTTTCAGAATACTAGTGATGGTACCGTAGCGGAAGTTTTTACTTTGAATTGGCTAGAAGGATGATGAGAAATAATCATGTGGATAGTGTTTTTGTGTGCTTGAGTTGCTGCTGGCATGTTGGTGACTGTTCAGGGGCATTCTCCTTTGTGTGTGCCTCGGCCAAGAGAGGATTGGGTAAGGAAAGGAGCTCGAGCCTTCTCTAACATGAAGGTTGAGCACAAAGAGACGCAGTGGCTTAAGAATCCAAGTAGAAGGTTCAGGTGTTGTTCACTCGAGGAGGATACAGATTACGATGAGCGCACGTTGCTCAGTCGAGTGAGCAAAACGTGCGTGCTTGCTCTCTGCTGTTGCGTATAGCATCAAAATCATGTTCCTGCCCATATGGCGAGAGAGAGTTTATACTCTTACTTGTATTTGCCTGTGTCGAGTTTATTCTGTGTGGACAAGACTCTTGAGATCCACGGACAGATGTTGATAAAATAGAATCTGCTTCTTATAAATATCATCTGATGAGCTCTTCAGACAGCAACAATCATCTCGCACATCAACTCACGACATCACTTCACATACACCCAATATCTTTCAGAAAAACCATAACAACTAAACAGAACACAACAACCATGGGCTCCCAGCTGTACCCCACTGGCCTGCCGCAGTACGTCCATTTCCACCGGACATTCCGCCAAGTCGACGAGTGGACGTGGATCATCGGAGGAAGACTCCTCATCACGCTCCTTGACTCGCCCAAGGACAAGACCAGCTGGCCCGTTGGTGACGGAGCGGGTTGGTACCACGCCTCCGAGGCGCCGAACCCGCGGCCGCGCTCAAGCCCCATCCAAGACCCCAGCAGGTTCAAGCTGCTGCGTCACTGGAAAGAGGAGGGCGCCATGTGGGAGATTGGGCAGTGTGTGCTCAGGGTGCAGCTCAGAGTAGGGAGCCACGACACCAAGGAGGCAGATACGTTAAGAGCCCTCGGGGGGCGGGCCCTGAGCCTTCAGGTACCTGTCGTCTACGCCGACTTTGAGTTTGACGGGTATGAATACATCATCCATAGCAAGCTTGATGGCGTGCCCCTCGACAGGGTCTGGAGGGACCTGGATGCAGACCACAAGAACCGCTGTGTGCTCCAGATCGCGAGATTCTGTAGGGAGCTCGCATCGTGGGAGCGTCGTAAAATCGAGGGTGTCGGGGGCGTCAACGGTAGCCACATGCGTGACGGTGGTCTTCTTATCCACCCCTGGATGGCGGGCAACACGCCTCAGGCGATGCTCGAGAACTGCGAGACCATGGGCCTGGGCTGCTCCAAACTCGTATTTGCCCACAACGTCCTGTACCCCCAGAATGTAATTTTCCACTGCGAGGGAGGCGTTGCTGGCATCCAGAACTGGACTCATGCCGGTTTCGTCCCTGAGGGATGGATCAGAGCATGCGTTGCTCTGTATGATGACAAGCTAGGGGAAGACTGGCAGCGCTTGATCGATTTGGCGCTGAGCGCCGAGGGCTTCTCGGTCCCTGAAGTTGAACCGCTCATGGTTTGGAAGAGGGAGATGGAGCCCGAAGCGAGCATCTTACAAAGCCAATACTGGGCGACGCTGGGGAGGGAGAGGAGGCTGCGGGCAGAGCAACATATTCTCGATGTCACCAAGCCAAGCGAGAATCCTGGCGTTCCTCAATCTTGGGATGATATGCAGCTAGAGGATTATCCAGCCCTCCCCTTCTGTGTGTCCCAAATGATAATCAAATCATTTTACTATCCTCAACGATGATTGTATGTGCCGAGCATGTGGTTCAGGGACCCACGTGAGCGTTGAGGCAAAGAAAGGATGGATAGATAGGAGGTAAAGGTAGCGAGTGCCTTGGAAGGCATAGATAGAGACATAAAAGAGATCAGAAAAAGAAAAACCCAAAGGACATCTAATTATTGTGATACCTGAATGTGTATGAATATTGTCTTTACCCTTGATAGTTGGTCAAGTAGAACCAAGTTGTGTCTTTGAGGCCTGAAAAGTCGATTCGATTGGGGAGGCAAATCCTCCGTTTCTAGACATGTTGAAGAGACAACCCGGCCGTCTAACCGAACTAGTAGCTCGACTGTTTCATGCGTAGGTCGGTAGCCCGCACTTGTTCTAGATCCAGTCGAACCCACTTCCAGCCAACAGTCGATAGATAGACATGCCCAGGACACGGAGAGTGTTTTGGACCACGTTCTGCCGTGCTAGAACTGGTTCGGGCATCGTCTATACAGACTCTTCCATGACAAAGAACCAAGAGATATGCCTGGCGGGCAAGACATACAAAGCAAAGGCACGGCCCGACCACGCTTCCGACACATGGCAAAATTGTAATAGAATCCCCTTCGTCTCCTGTGAACCGTTTCGCCACAACACCAGGCTTGTTGCCTCTAAATCCTAAAACACAAACCAAAACGACAAGCGCCCAAATTACCCCTGCCAGCAATATACATCCACATAGGCCTACACCCACAGCGGCTTGTTTCCTGGATAACTGCACACACAACGAAGCGTTCGTTTGTCTTAACCGTATCGCATGGGTTGTTGTCCATGAGGTTGCCCCTGTGGAGGGTAGTACTGGCCTTGAGGTGGGCCTCCGCCGTTGGCCATGGCCTTTACGTCTGGTCGGTTCTCGAGCGGCTGGTGGAAGTTGCAGATGCGGCATGCGACGTCGGTGTAGCCAGAGATGGACAGAGGGACGACGGGCTGTAAGATGACAACATTAGCAGATGCTCAAAGTGACGGAAAACGCAAGGACGTACAATCCAGCAGAAAGTGAACCAAGGATTGCTTTTGGTGACGTGGGCGGCCATGTTGCCGCAGTGGTGGCATTGGCACACCATGCCCTCATAGCCTTTGACTTCCTTTCGGAAGGTGTGCTCTCCGCACACAAAGAAGAAGAACATGATGAGGTTTGTAAGCGGACGACGATGGGATACGATCGGGTCGAGTCAACGGTTGAGTATCAGATGATGTAGAAGGACGGTTGTGTCGGAGTTGTGTGTCGGACCCAAGTTAAAGGTTGGGCGTCGTCACAAGGGGGCGCAGGTCTTGGCGTGGGTTCTCGGTGATTTCTTTCGCTGCGACAGACGTCGGCAGACGTGATCAGGAATGAGTAACGGTCGGAGGATTGGGATAGAGTAGTCGGCCGATATGCGGGGAGACGTTGCAGAGGGGAAAGAGGTCAAAGTTTATAGAGGTGAGGTTATAAAAGATTCAAGGTCATGAGTAATAAACTGGCTGCAGCTTTACAGACCCGAGATGCTGTTCCTGGTTGGTTGTTGGGGAAAGAAGGTGATGACGAAGGCAGGACGAGTCGCGCTTGCTTAGCGGCAGGTTCGTGGGCGCACGGACCACAGCTTCTCCTGACACCCGGCGCCACCAACCATTAGGACGGGGAAGGTACAACGTCCCGCAAAAAAAAGCCAAACCAGACATCCATCGCGTGCAACTCTTTGCTTCAACTCACATGCCATTGAACCAGCGTCGAGATAGCTTCACCTTGGTATAAAGCTTCCAATCGTAAAGGAGACGACGATCCGTTATCCCAACTACTGCTTTAGCTCTACCATGCCCAACCGCTCCTCCTGCACACCATAGCGCAAGCCCACCACCACCACCCACCATGCTCTACGACCTTAACATCGCCTGGTCGCCCTCGACCACCCCCGACCAACTCCTCCAGACCCTCACCCTCTCGTCCTCCCTCGGCTACTCGACAGTCGCCCTGAGCCACGAGCTCACCCTTCCCTTCCCCGCCAACCCTGTCGCGCCTTTCCCCAAGCTGCCGTCATCATCCGCAAAGCTCCCAAACATCCTCCACCGCGCGACACTCCCACTCACGGATCCGGCGGCCTCAAACTATCGCCTGGGCTCCCTCGTTGCTGCGTACGATATCCTCGCCATCCGACCTCTTACCGACAAGGCCTTTCAGAATGCCTGCCTAACCCTCGATGTGCCGATAATATCCATGGACTTTACCCAGCACTTTCAGTTCCACTTCCGTCCGAAGCCTTGCATGGCTGCCGTAACGCGCGGTGTGCGATTCGAGGTGTGCTATAGCCAAGCCCTAGCCGCTGACGCTCGAGGTCGCGCAAACTTCATCAGCAACGTCACGAGTTTGGTGCGGGCGACACGCGGTCGGGGTATCATGATCAGCAGTGAAGCAAAGGATGCGCTATCACTCCGCGCGCCTGCGGATGTGGTGAACTTGCTGAACGTGTGGGGCTTAAACAGTGAAAAGGGAATGCAGGGTCTCGGCGCGATACCCCGTTCCATCGTCGTGAACGAGGGCATCAAGAGGAGTGGATTTAGAGGGGTCATTGACGTAGTCGAGGTTGCCAAGCGAGACGAGGAGCAAGGCGATGCCGACGATGATGGAAAGAAGGCCTCGGATGCGACCGGAAAGAAGAAGAACAAGGGACAGAATCAGAAACGCAAGAGTGACGGGGAGGACGCCCAGCCGATGAGCAAGCGACAGGCCAAGAAGATGAAGCTGGCGTCGAGGGGCGCAGGACCAGACAAGAAATGAAAAAGTGAATCGATACTGGCGTTTAGGACCGGAAAAGGGACACAAGATGGCATGATACCCATAGAAGGAGGCACAATTGACACAAATCTCCAGAGACTCGCTCACATTATTATCAGGGCAGAAGAATTAGCATAGGGCCCTTGGGAAGAGGTATCTTGATAACAACTACACGCTCGCATTCCATCGACTAGCGATTCCCCCTCTCCTACTCTACCACCACATTACCGACATATTCTCACGGAGCATTCGTCGCACGGGCTTTGAGCAGACCTGCTCCTCCTCCGCCGAGATTTCCCAAGTTGATCGCGCTGCTGAGGGACAAGGTTGAGATGTTGATGGGAGCACGGGTCCGGGGCTCTTCGGCTTCTGGTTCGGCCGTGACGGCAGGCAAGGCCGTACCAGCGTCTGCAGTTGCGTCGGGTGCCAGGTCACCAAGGTTGAGCGAGTTGGAGCCCCCGGTAGGCTGAGCGGGTGCGGGTGCTGCTGCGTCGTTGGATGGCGATGGCCCCAGAACGATGTTGCTCTCCATGACGGGGATGGCGGGGGCAGACGTGGCAGCTGGGGCGGCTTCGGTCGTCGGGACTACTTCGGTAGTGTCGTTGGGGACGCTGGCGACCTCGGTGGTTGATTCCTTCGCAGTGGTTGTCGATGCCTTGGAACTGGCGGTCGATTCCTTGGCCGATGCAGTTGATTCCTGGGCTGGCGCAGTCGACTCCTCAGCAGATGTTGCTGACTCCTTGGCAGATGTTGCCGACTCCTCAGCGGAGGATGATTCTTCAACGCGGGACTGGGCCAGAGGATCCTCAGAGAACGTCGTCGTCGGGAGAGCGCTTTCAGCGATGGGGATAGTGGTGACGCCTGGTCCCGCTGTCTTGTTATCCTCAACGCTGTCTGCTGGTGCCTGCACAGTCTCGATAAGAGTAACGGGGGGCTTGGCCTAGTCAGCATATAATGTTCAAACACCAGGGAGAGGACTTACGGGAGCTTCTCCGGCGACAGTGATTGTCTCGGTCACAGGTGGCTGTGGCACGGGTTGGGTGACGACATCGACAACAGTGATAGGGGAGACCTCGACAATGGTGATGGGCGAAACTTCGACAACAGTAAACGGCTGGGCAACCTTTTGTCTGTCAGTAGAATTCGAATACTTGGATGACACAACTTACAGCTGAAGTGATAGTTTCGGTGACAGTGATGGGAGGCTAGAGTCGCTCGTTAGCGAAGCTTCAACATGGGTTTCTAGCAAAGCAACTCACAGGTGCCGCGGCGACTTCGGTGATGGTGATGGGGGGCGCGTTGATCGTAACAGTTTCAGCCGGCGCGTTGATGGTGACGGTAACGGCGGGCGGGTTGATGGTCACCGTGACAGTCTCGGCGGCGGCGACGGCATCGTTCTGGGCAGTCTGAACGATGACCTGAGTCTCGGTCACTTTCTCGGTGGTGGTCTCGGTGACGTAGGAGAGCCGGAGTCTACATGAGTCTTAGTCTCATGAATGATGTTATCGCAACTTGCCATACCCTTCGAACTTGGGAGCGGCGGGCTCTTCAACAGCCTGTCTCTTCCTGAAAGACCTATGTCCAAACCTTCCACTAGTGGCGGCCTAAGAGAGTGTCAGTTGTCGATCTTTACAGATGGTGCAAGTTGGAGAACCCACCTGCGCAACCTGGACAGAGGCGAGCCAGAGGCCCCAAGCCACCAGCCTCATATCGATTATTTTCTTAGAGGGTATCTCAGACGCAACACAACGCAACGCTCGGGTAAATGAATGACACAACAGTCCAGCCGTTGGGATGTTTTTGTTGACGAGGGGTTACAAAGACAGGTGAATATTTGAACGAGTGACTGAGGGAGGGGAAACTATCCCGACGCAAGCATTAAACAAAAGACGACAAGGCACTGGGCCAAAGTTGAAACAGTTGCCCGCGGCAGATGAGAAGAGAATACGGCACAAAAAAGATTGGCGAAGAAGGGGGGGTCCTAGCCCGAAAGACACGCGACGTGATAGATCAACGAGGGGGTTTTCTCAACAGCCGAAGGAGAGACGGGCATGAGGGGAAAGAAGAAGAGTTCTCAACGGGAGAGAGAGAGAGGAGAGAGGGAAAATGGGACGATTTGCATGGCTTAATCGCCAAGGCCAGGGTCGCATTTTTTACTGATTCTGGAATCGGCGACTGAGGTTCAAACCGTCCCGAGGTATGGGTTGAAAGCTAGGGTGTGGGTTGGGGTTCAGGGGGTTCAAAGGGGGGGCCTGAGACAGCGCGGTGAACGGGCGAAGCGGTGGACTCGGTGATGGTGCCATTTAGTTTATGATAGCGGGGGGTCTGGACTTTTCTTGAAATACAAGACTTGACTCAAGGGAACGAGTTGTGTGAAATTGAATTGTCGATATCAACTTGATATCATCTGTTGGAGCAAGACGAGATGATGACGGTTGTAGGCGCCAATCTGATACCACCATCCTTCAACAAGTCAAACATCAGATGAAGATAATACAGTCTCACCAAGAGTTTTGACAAGCGCCTTCAGATCCAAGACTCTGGGCACGCTGCTGCTGCAGGAACGCAATGCATACGCATCCTACCGAGATTGTGTGCTTTGCTTCTTGTGCCTGTCAAAAAGAACGTGTTCGGCAAGTCTTCCGCTGTGGCTTAGGTAAAAAAAACCCCTGTCTATGCTTAAGAGACGCGGCTCGAAAATTCTCCGTCAATGGCGAGACGAGGGTGGAACCTCCCTGGTTCATTGGGCGCATGGAGCTAAGCCTTGGCGGGCAGAGATGAAATGGACAATTGATAAAGGAGGAGAAATAAAGCGAGAGAGAGCGCGTAAAGTGCCTTTCGACCGTGGCTGGGCCGTTGAGGTTACTGTAGATCCGAGCAAGCCGTAGATCGCCAAACGATAAACTCGATCGGTTGTCCTTTTAAGATCGTTTAATTCCGACAAGTGGACGGAGTACCTTTGCGCGTGGAAATACGTGGCGGGGTACTTCCGTCCTGCTGCGCCCGATGACGGGATAACTTCATCGACGTCATCACTCAGGGTCCAAGACATTCACTAACAGAATGCGACACTGTTTGCTCAACGTCAATGATAAACATGACATGCTTGACTTGTCTTGATGCGAATGCGAGTGCGACTTGTTTAGGTTAATTATTTTCAAAAGATTTGCACTCTTTGATGAAATGGGAGTTGCACTACTCAACCATTTTCATCAGCCATCATGACGGTCGTACACGTCCTTGACAACTACTACCTGGGCATCACCGCCATCATAACGGTCGCCTACCAACTATTTTTCTTTGCTATAGCCTTTACATTGAAATTCGACAAACTCACAGGTACATCCACCATTCTCTTAAAAACACAACTCCTCACATCACCTAGACTTTGCTGGAGGAACCAACTTTGCCCTCCTAGCCATCCTCACCCTCTCCTTCAGCGGCCACCACCACGCCCGCCAAATCGTACCCTCCCTCTTCCTAATCGTCTGGGCCCTCCGCCTCTCCGGCTTCCTCCTCTTCCGCATCATCAAGACGGGCAAGGATGACCGCTTCGACGACAAGCGCGACAAGTTTTTCCCGTTTCTCGGCTTCTGGGTCTTTCAGATGTTTTGGGTCTGGACTGTTTCTCTGCCCGTTACGCTGATCAACTGTCCCAATGTCACGCAGTATCGTCAGCATGACTTTGGTACGGGGAGGGATATTGCCGGTGTTGTGTTGTGGACGATTGGGTTTGTTATGGAGAGTGCGAGCGATATGCAAAAGTATCGGTTTAGGAAGACGCATAATGGGTCCGATGTCTGTGATGAGGGCTTCTTTGCATATTCACGGCACCCGAATTACTTTGGAGAAATCATCATGCAGTTTTGTAAGTCCAAATGCTTCATCGATCAACTCTTACTAACCAAGTAGCCATCTATATGATTGCTGTATCCTCAGCCGCGGATGGATACGTTGGCGGTCAAGCATACAAGGCCCTATACGCCTCCATACTTGGCCCCTTCTTCCTCACCATCCTCCTCATGTTTGTCTCTGGCCTACCTCTTTCTGAACGACCCAAGGCAAAGTCACGATATGAAAAGGGAAACAACTGGGAAGGTTACAAGCGATGGCTAGACCGTACCAGCATCCTTATCCCCTTCCCACCACAGCTGTATGAGAAGATGCCCGTATTTCTCAAGCGAACGCTATTCCTAGAGTTTCCCATGTACGTGTTTGACCCTGCCAAGCACTCGGATGTGAGCAAGCCAGGTGGTGCGAATGAGGAAAGCAGCGAAGGAAACCGACAGGATGGACGCAACGGGGAAAGCGTTGATGGGCTGGTTTGAGGAAAATCAGCACTTATGAGATTTTATGTATTGTCAAGAGTGTAGATTTTATTTGTATACCCACTACGCATGTATTGCGCCTATAACTCTCCCAAGACTTTACTCCATCAGATTCATGTTGAGATGACATTTTCCCCATCTCCAAGGCATCAACTCCGGTAACTCATCTCACAACCCACCAGGTATCTCTAATGCACCACAAACACCTACACACCAAGCTCATCCGCTCAAATCACAACCACCCACAACGACGTCCTCGCTCTTCTTGGGGGGGTCGTTGCACCCTCCACTACCAACGAGGTCTCCAGGCTGATCTAGGTCCTCCTGCGTCGTTCCGTAGTCGGTGAAGCCCGATTCCTCAGAGTGCGTCTCAGAACCCTCTGGGATGGGGACCATGGCGCTCTTGGTCCAGATGTGGATGGCACGCTTCCAGTCGAGGCCTTCAAGGCAGCCTCCTTTGACTGAAACGACGTTTTTGGTCTGTAGGCTGGTGAGTGTGATGCCGTGGTGAAAATGAGAGGTTTACATACTGGCGTCGAGTGAATGAGACGAGTACCGCAGTTACGGCAAAAGTAACTATCCAACGTCAATCGATAACGAATTAGGTGAGGTAATCTCGACTAGGTACTCACCAGTAGAGTTGATGTCCCGATTCAGTTGGTCGACTGAGCCAAACACATTAGCCAACATACCCAAGTGGCTGTAACCTCTGCCTACATACCTATAACAACTCAACTGGTCAGTTTCTGGCAGGTTGAATCGAGGAAAGATGGCCGACGTCCCAAAGGCAGAGCCCGTCTGCCGTCGACATGCGTTGCAGTGGCAGATGTAGAGAGCCAGCGGCTGAGGGAGAGGCGTCTTGAAAGACACGGAACCGCATTGACACCGAGCCTCCATCGTGTATATGTGTGTATGCCGAGAGAAATAAGTGCTGCCAAGTCTCACAACCTGCGTCGTCTTCTCGTTCCAGTCGACCAAAAGGTGGAGGCAGTGGAGGCGGGGTTGAGATGACGTTTCAAGTCGCCAATGGATCAAAGGTCCAGGCAGCAAATATATGAGAATATTAATACAAAAGAAACAACCAGTCAGTCACTGAAATCAAAGAGTCGGTCAATTCTCCAACAGACAAAGCCGTTATCGCTTCGTGGAGCTGCAGAGGATCCGTGACTGACGACGTGTGACGTGACTCACGCCGACCATTGGGCGGGCGAGAGTTGCGCGAAGTCACATGCACAATGCCTGTGCTTACCGCAGGCTTCGTGTGCCTCCGAGTTTAGCTGCATTTTTAGCACAGATTATTATCCCGTTCTTGTCTTTATCTCCGGATTGTCGGTGGCCGATGACCGGATGCGGCATTGAGGGATGACGGATTCAGAGTGAGTCTATGTAATTAATACAAGTTAATAGGTCAATGGGGGAAGAGATCCAATCTGCTAGTGACGCGGTGAGATGTAGTCCGGATGTCGGAGAGAATTGTCTCAATAATTGCTTCAATAACCTATCAACAACTCCACCGATACATATCCTATTACATACAGACGTTAATCATACAGTCATATATCGTATTCACAATGCCAATCTCGAACCTCAACTCCCAAACCAACACCAACAACATCTAAGCACCCCCCTGATTCTTCCACGCAACATCACCCTTGATCCATTCCATCCTCTCCTGCACTTTCTCCGTGCACACAACCACAACCCACATAAGTCCTCCCTCCCTGAGCTCCCTCTCCAGCTTCCCACACCACAGCATCTTGTCCTCGTCGCTCATCCCCCGCGCCACAACCTCCATCTCAACTCTCTCGAGCCGTCTCATCAAGCCAAGGCCCTCGCCGACCCACCGCCGTGCAGCCTCCGATCGGGGCCCCACCCCTCCGCCCGCCGAGGGTCCGGAGACAGTCGCCGTGCTCGCACCGAGCACCATCTTCATCCGTAGGCCGCGCACCCCCGAGGCCCACTCGCCGCATAGGGCCCGCCATTCCTCCCGGCCCGCGCCGCCGACTACCACGTCCCGGGCGAGCACTTCGAGGCGCACGTATCGCAAGGCAGCGCGCTGCCAGGGAGCGAGGGCCCGTGTGAAGGCGCGGGCAGCCCACAGCCCTGAAGCGAACCAGTTGACAAAGACAAACTCGTTCTGCGAAAAAGGGATCAGTCGCGCCTCGTGGTAGATCTGCGAGTTTGCCCGGAGGAGGCTAGTCGGGAGACCGGAGAGCGGGCGGTACGGGGAGAGCAGGCCCTGAGCCTCTATGTCGTCGCCACCGTCGGGCGCTGCCTCGTGGTCGAGGGGCCGGAGGATATACTGGCAGTGCACGGGAGTGGGATACCACGGCGCGAGCTGGGCATGTCGGACGGGGCTCATGAGGTGAAGCCAGTGGTAAATGTGAAGACGGATCTCGAGCGGGAGAGAGAGGAGGGTAAGCTTTCTCTCATGACCCTCCTTTAGGAGATCAGGTACTGAACGGGGCGTCGCATCGTCGCTCGTGATATCCATGTCTAATGATCCGTATAAGTAGTCTTGAGAATGCGGTCGCTCATTGCGACACAATTGATATTCCATCATGACAAAGATGATGATGGCGAGACAGCAATGATGAACAAGCAAGGCAAGCTTCAACGCCAGCTCCTCACGCAAAGGTATATGTAACCGACTCATGTTCCTCGGTCAAAAAAACACCAACACACGCATTCACCACACACCGAGAGAGGACCGTCGCATTTATTTTGCACCCACCATTTCCGCCCGTCCTCGTGAGCACTAGCATCAGCCATGCGCTGTCAAGAAACGCGGGGAAACGCGAGCAGTCAGTCAAATGGCCTAGCTTCGCGCCATGGACGTTGGAGTGACGACACTGGCTGTGGCCGAAGGGACCAGTCAGCCACAGCAAGGTCAGCTTATGACGAGGGATACCGTACTGTGCTGTATGTAGCTTGGAGGGGTTATCCGGTACGTCCAATTGGGGGCGAACCTGGAGATGGGAATGACCCAGCATTGGTAACTTTGCGCGATGGCATTGGGAATGACCCGCCGTTGGTAACTTTCAGCGAAGGATCTTAGATGGCGTCTTGTTGGAATCTTCAGCAGTGAAGCCATTGCTCGTGGCCATGGCCGGGATGGATGGCATGCATCTGAATTGATACACGAGAGACGCCATATGACAAGAATAAACAACCAATGCTAATTCTCTGTTTCCTGCTTTTGGCGGCCTGCATACTGTCAAATCAATAGAAAGGAATCTAACCCACCCAAAGTTCTAACCCCCAAAACTCCTATCAGCTTTGCAACGCCAAAGCTTGGCCCTCTCTTATCAAGCGCTAAGCAGCTGTCAGCTCATCTTTTCAACATACGAGCTGAAAGCAAGTACCTTGACCATCTCGGTTTCAACCACTGGCGACTTGCATAGTCGCCTTGACCAAGCCATGCTGTAGTTCCTCGTAACATCACGAATATATCATCGCAACCTGTCCAACCATCTCTACATTCCTTGTGCCGGCATATCAAAAGGCGAGGCGTTGATACCCTGAAGCCCCTTGTACACATCCCTCTTCCGCTCATACTCGACGTTGCGCGGCACCTCAAAGTCTCCCCTCGCCGCAAACCACAGCAGCGTCTCTGGCTCAGCGCCCCTTACTCTTTGCTGGGCCGTCCCGTCATCGTCGTCTTCCTCCTCATCCTCATCTTCGTCCTCATCTTCGAGATCCCTGCGTAGACCCGTGCGCACGTTTTCTACGCCTGCCGCCCGCTCTTCTGCCGTGTACACGTCGCTGGCCTCGTCGCGGACGTAGGCCGTCACTCGGTCGATCGTCCACTGTCGTAGCTCGTGCCAGATATCTTGAAGATCGTTGATTCCCTCTGGTGTGGCGAGGTGGGCAACTTCTCGACCCTCAATAACGAGTTCTTCCACATCGGGCTCGAGTTTCTTGCGGAGTAGTTGGGTGAGGACGTTTTCTTGGGTTCGGCCAGGGTAGTTGGGTGAAGGATGGATGGCCATGCGGTTGAAGAGCTCCGAGTTCTCGTTAAGACTGTCGAGGACGGTTTGAAGGTTTCGCTGGAGAATCTGGGTCGAGGCTTGAAGGGAGGATCTTGGTAGCAGGTTAGCCATTGCGACTCAGAGAAAGATGCAAGGTGAGAAGCGCACGCTGGTGGTAGTGGATTACTCCTCATGAGGTCCGCCTTCAAGCTCTGAATGCTGCTAGAAAGCTGTGCCAGCTTGCTGAGCGTCTGCTCCAGGACCTTGAGCTCGTCTTCATCCAAGGTGTGCGTTCTTGATTCGTCCATTATGTCGATACAAAGAAGGTGCCTCTCGGGAGTTGACGATTGCGGTTATAGACACCCTCTCGATTGCTAAAAAGAACTGGCGATGCAAACAAATGCTGTAACAACGATGCGCTAAATGTATCTGTTGACCCCGTATGGGCCTAAACAATTGAGAATGGAGGTTCACGATGCGCGGGGCTCTCCAATGGAAGCTTCAATTAGAAGCGCGTCACCACGCGCAAATGGACCTCACCTCCGAAAGTGGAGCTCTCCCAGCTGGCAGCCTCACCCTCAGGCAGAGGCCACCTAGGTGCCTGAAGCGCCAGGCATACCCTTCAGCACAGTCCCTTCTACAACAACGCCCCTGAAGCTTCTAAACCCATCCGCTAGAACGCCTGGACCCTAGGTGCTGCAGGCAACAACTCCACTTCACCCCAGACTCACACACGTCATGGGTTTCTGTCGACATCAACGCCAAAATCACACAATTGCGCTTGTAAGCAAGTCTTGGTTTTGGTTTTTTTTGCCTCCTGCATGAAAGACGTTTCCTTCTCTCATTCTTAGTAGCCGCCGGAGCGAGCGGCCCGCGTATCGCGCGATCGGCCGTGTCGGGCGAGTCAGGCCGACACTCCGGAGATTCGGAGGAGGCGGTCTTTGGAGCTCATCATTGGGGGGAAGTGTCTCTTGATCCCAAGATCAATGGCGCGAATCTCACCGCTCATTATTGTCCGGGGAGATGATGCAAGATGATAATCGCGATAATCAATGGCTTGCTTCGGCGTTAATTCGCCCATTGACCCGGCTTCGAGGAGTCTCGAGGTTTAAGCCACCCTCGGCAAGCCCTCTTGTTAATGCTTCAAGCCCAGCTCATGATTATGCACGGGGAGTTGTTTGACTTTAAAATATCTTCATTTTCATTAATTGCGAATCGCATCATGACTACATACAGCTTGCCTTGCTTTTAACCAATTTCCAAAAGACAAACAAACAAAATCCAAATAGCTGGCTATGCACGCAAATGCCAAAGAATGGTTTTCAAGTAAAAACCCAAACGCTGTGCATGGCAGACAGACAAAACCGCTAAAACCGAGCTTCCACCAACAAATTTCCTAGTTCATGTCTCGTAAAAAAAAAAAAAAGTTCCCTCTCTACACATACACCCCCCTTTAAGAGTTGCGGACTGAAGAGACCGCCTTGCTCTCGTACCCGTTGGCGTCGACGAACGGGAAGCGAGCTCGGCGCTCCAGGTCATCGAGAGGGATGGTGGAGCGGATGTACCTGCGGCAGCCGGCGTTAGCACGTCTTCAACTTTGCGGGTGATGTGATCGATGTGGCTTGGACTGCATGTAGGGGGTAAGGCAGCACTTACTTCTTCTTGCCGTCATCGACAGGGTCAAAGTCCCAGCTGGTGAACTCGCCCTCCTTGAGGGCGTCCCACACGATCCGCCGTGTGCGCTGAGAAGTAAACACCTTTTCTGTGATGGCGTCAAAGTCCCACCGGGCGTGGGCTTCGGCCTCAAACTTGAGGATGGCATCCTTGGCTTCCTCCTCCTCGGGTGTCTTGGGCAGGATCTTCTTGAATCGGGCCAGGTTGTCCAGTTCCTTAGGGTCTCGGGCCAAGTTGTAAAGTTGGGGCTCGTCAGCCGGGCAAGTGATGTACTTCCAGTCACCTCGTCGAATCATCATGATGGGA
Source organism: Fusarium solani (assembly GCF_023522795.1). NCBI lineage: Eukaryota > Fungi > Ascomycota > Sordariomycetes > Hypocreales > Nectriaceae > Fusarium > Fusarium solani. The sequence goes on from NW_027072157.1 coordinate 1,007,475, forward strand.
CGAACAGTGCCCTCGCCAGTGTACTCAGCAATGACAGTGTCGTGGCCTTCGCGGCCCTCGAGGTGCGGCAGCATGCTGATACCGTCCATAGGGAGGTAGGGGGCCGGCTTAGTCCCAACCAGGTCGCAGATCGTAGGTAGAAGATCAAGAGTAGACACGTTCTGGGTGACGCGGTGGGGAGCGAAGCGCTTGGGGTAGTTGATCAACATGGGAACGCGGACGGACGACTCAAAGTAGCTCATCTTGTACCAGAGGCCACGCTCACCGAGCATGTCGCCGTGGTCGCCGCTGAAGATGACAATGGTGTTGTCACCAAGGCCAGCATCCTCCAGAGTCTCAAGCAGTCTGCCGATGCAGTCATCAACGTAGCTCACAGAGCCATAGTAAGCTCGCTTGGCTCGCTTGATCTGGTCATCGGTAAAGTTCTGGTCCCAAAGATCACAGACCTTGAGAAGTCGCTTGCTGTGGGGATCCTGGTCTTCCTTGGCAACCTTGACCTCAGGCAGGGCAATGTCGACGTCCTCGTACAAGTTCCAGTACTTCTTGGTGATGGTGTAAGGGTCGTGAGGGTGGGTGAGAGAAACAGTCAAGCAGAATGGTCGCTTCTTGGGGCCCTCACGAACGTGGTCCCACAGGTACTGGGTGCTCTTGAACATGACCTCCTCGTCATAGTCGAGCTGGTTGCTTCGGCCGCAAGGGCCGGCCTGGAGGATAGAGCTGGCATTGTGGTACCACTCAAGTCTGGTGTCAGGCTCGTCCCAGTTGACGGCCCAGCCAAAGTCGGCAGGGTAGATGTCACTGGTCAGACGCTGCTCATAACCGTGGAGCTGGTCACCGATAAAGTGCATCTTGCCAGCAAGAGCAGTGTGGTAACCCTTGGCTCGCAGGTAGTGGGCATAAGTGGGAACATCGGAGCCGATCTGGGCGGCGTTGTCGTAGGCACCAATCTTCATGGGCAGTTGGCCACTGATCAAACTCATGCGCGAGGGAGCGCAGAGGGGTGAAGGGCAGTACGCAGAGTCGAACTGGACTGAAGTGGAAGCAAGACGGTCTAGGTTGGGTGTCTTGATCTGGGAGTTGGGGTTGTACATCTTGAGCTGGGGAGCGGCCAGCTGGTCGGCCATGATGAAGAGAATGTTGGGTCTCTCGGCATCAGGGGAGAGGTGAGGAGCCGCAGACGTCTCCCCGTTGGAAGGGGGAGGGAGTTGAGATCAGGGGCCATTGTGAGATTCAACGCTCAGTCTGGATATATGGCTGTTTGATGTTGGGAAGTGCTGGTGAAGGAACTGTTGACGGTCTTGATGTTGCTGGTGTTGTCTTTGGACAAAAGCTTGATGACAATGGCAGGGGGTATCGAGGGATGTTTGTATGTGAAGGGGGTTAAGGTTTATGATGTTGGAGGTGAGTCAAGCCGGCAGGAGGAAGGGGATGGCTTGATAAATGTATGGCGTGCTGGCGAAGACGGGTAGATAGATCGAGTCAAGCTACTACACGTCTCGTGAGATTCGATGCGGAGATCTACTAGCTTAGTCGTCTCTTCGTATCCTTGTCCGTCTTGTTGCCGCTCAGACAAGACAAAGTGGGATCCGGATGGATAAGTCAAGGATCAATGGGGCCGAGAGGGCGCAGCACGACTTGTTGTTGGACTGTACGGCACACGCGGAAGCACTGCACAGGACAGGAACAAGACTATGACGGACGAGCAAGCAAGCAAGCAAGCGCGCTCCGTACGAACAGATACTGTCTCGATGTATGTACACGGGGACAGCGGGAGATGCAGGGGTAGGCAGAGTGGAGGAAGATGGGGTAGAGGCTGGATCTGCGTGAGGGTTTGTGTGGGTGAGAGCTCGAGATGGGATGAAATCCTGGTAAGAGACGACGAGACAAGCAGCAAATTCCCCGACTAGGTAGGCCAAAAAGGGAAGGCAACCGGTGAGGTGATTGACGCCACAAGTTTTGCAATGGGCACGAGTGGGAACATGGTCGCCCTTTTATCTTTGGAGCTGGGGGGTCCTCCGATTGTTCCATCAGTCTTCTCTTGGACGGCAAGCTGGGGCGTGGTGTGTAAAGCGGCTCACGACGGCGGTGGAGGACGGACAGACGACCCCTGCTCGGCAGACGATATCGCTGTTGGGTCCATGATGGATGGCAGGGGTGCGTAGCCAGGGGTTATTCCAATAAGCCATGTTGCAAGTTCGATCACGCAAGAAGACGAGCGCGCTAGGGCATGGCAAAGGGGCGTGTGTGTGAGGCAATGATGGAGATGGGGAAAATTGGGGCCTGTGGAAGCTGGGGGAGATGAGAGCTGGATATGCACTAAACGCGGCGCATCAAAGGCTGTCCGAGTTCGGGGTGGCCCTCGATAGTGCATAATTTAATCCTGAGGCCAGCCTCTCCCACCGTCAATCAACACGAGCTTGGACTGGCTGTCACGAGGATCATGATCAACACACCACGAATGCCAGAGCACTGTTTGAGCGAGGACTCTGCTGTTATTGTCATCTCCGAAGGTCACCATCATGCACGCCTTCTCCGGAGCTGCAAGGGATGGATGCCCGGTTCTACCCACCATCACTCCCTTGATGAGCCCGGCATTCGGCTCCCAAGTCCGTGGATGCCGTGTCTGGGAGATAAAAAACCACATCACATGGCCATTCTTTGTTATCCTTGCTCCTCCTTCCTCCTCCGTCTCAAGTCTGTCTTTTTTTTTTTTTTTTGATACGGCGGTATGTAGATATCCGTGGCACATGTCCGGTTGCGCTACCGTAGTGCGCGGCCGCAGAGTCAGACATCCCTCCATGGACCTATGTGTCCATATCTCACGAGCCCCCGGACCTCGATAGTGTAAAGTCTTGTTTAAGCGCCAAACAAGCACTTGATGGCTGCTGCGTCTCGAATTCGTGTGCTGAAGGATGCAGGGATTCAGGGCTGAGCGACTACTCAATTCGGCCAGCGGCAAGTCGCGATTGGTCAGCGCCTTGCTCGCCAATCCCTCCCCGGTCAAGCCCACAAAGATTGACAGCCCCTCCATCTTACACGGTCCATCTGCCATGTTCCATCCAACCCTCCATCAGCCATCCAAGGCGAGAAGCCACGTCTTTCCCACTCGTTCCGGCCATTGACTAGAATCAGCATCATCATCATCATCATACATTATGTTTACTGGCGCTGTTCGGAGATCAGATAAATCTGACCAAGCCATAACTGGAGTCTAGCCAAAGGATGTCGTCAGAGAGCAAGTCGGTCCAAAACTTGGCTATGTTGAGCCTCGTCAAGTCCTGGCTTCGTCAGCCTCGACAGGCAGTTCCAACACGTCCGAGAAAGATTGCATCCTGCGTGGGCATAATACTCAACTGCATGCCGTTGCATGGATTGGTCAAGGTGCAGAATCTGCGCCATGAGCAACAGGCATCAGCAGCAACCGCCAAGGTCACAACCTCGCTCTCGATTCATCACACGGACACCGATCTCTGTTGACCTGGGCTTCGGGGATCTCCTTCTCTTACGCATCCGCGACTCCATCGTGATGCATCCAGCTTCAGCATTGGCACATACATACAGTGCCCGCCTCAGCTCAACCATGATGGCGTCGCTGCTGGTGTTGCTGTTGCTGATTCTCCACATGCGCCTGTCGAAGGTCTTCCGCCTCACGTCCCTCGTTTCATGCAAACCAAACGATGCAACCTGCACCTCGTCCCACCATCTCTGAGCAACGAGCAGCAACACAAGCACCCAGGTCGTTCTCCACTGGCTCCTGCTTCTGCATTCCTGCTTTAGCGGGCGTCACGATGGCCCACGGAGCACGGAGCCTTGGGAGTTGACGACGCACTGGCCTCGGACGCCCATTAGCCGGTCCCTGCATCCTTTATCTGCACCTCCCTTGAGGCCAAGGGCTCAAGAAACTTGCAACCTCCAAGAATTGTCTATACGGTGCATGGGGATCCTACATGACACTGTACGACCCTCCCGATCACCGCCGCCGCGGACCGTGCCCATTCACTGTATAGACAATTTTCAGAATCCTCACGCGCTCCACAGGGCGATAATCTGCTGCCATTGCATTCATCACGTCGTCTTTTGGCCGCCCGCCACAGCCTGCCTGTTTCTGCTGCGCATCCATCTGCAACGCCCTCCCCTCGGGTTATGCCCATTCGCTCCCGACGCGTTCTCTGTTGTCTCGTCTCCTCCTTCGGCAATCGACCGTTTGTCTGACCACGGTTATCCCGCTAAAGGGAGGAAAAAACAAAAACGAGGCGACATTCATGGAATGGAAACGAAGACCCGATCCATAGCAATGCAGTTGGAGCATGTTTGCGCAAACTGCGAGGCTCTGGCAAACACGACAGACACCCGACGGACGACACGAACGGCACGCCCGGATTAGCGCAAGCGTTCACAGTTTACTTGGTACACCCCAACCCAGAGCCAGGCGCTCCTCGGTAGTGCCATAACGCCTTGTCAGCGTTGGATGGTGCAATCTGGGGTTGTCAAACCCTTTCCCGACAATCCGGCGAGCTACGGCCATCCACGAAACCGTAAGAGTCGGATTGGCGTTGGAATTGGCCGAGGACGACACGACACGACGCAATCACCCCTTCTCAACTACCGATGTCGACATTGAAATATCGGACGATTCCCTCTCATGGTCCGGGGCCTCCTGATATCGCTCCCCTCCGTCTCTCCTCGATGCCAGCTTGGAGGGAGAATTGCTCGCCGCAATTTTGGGTCCCGGACCGGGCCAATGTCCACATCAGCCCGGGTTTGGTTGTTGGGGCTTTTGCTGATCGACCCTCTTGACGCCGACCGACTTCCGGCCGGACTTTCATTGCTCATCAATCCACCACGGCCGCCACCAAAAGCCCGCACGAGCAGGCGAGGCACGCAGGCAAGCAGTCGCTTCTGCTGCGGTCGCACAGCCAGCCAGACAGCCAGTACCCGAACAACTCATTGTCTGCCACGCATGCAAAGACGAAATCAGTCACTCTCGGCTACTTGAGGGTCGCATTTTCGCATTGCTGCTGCGACACCAGTCAGCACAATTGACTGATGAACTGTCGTGGAGGAGGTCGCTCTCCGTCTGGCTACGGCTATGACCAAGAGCCAACGAGTCTCAATCTTGGATCCCGTATGGACAATTGATCGACTCGTGCACAATCAGGGTCTCAGCTGATCATGCTTCACCTTCCTTTGTCCGCTTTCTTTACCGAGGTTGGGCTTATCTCGTCTCGTCCGCAATTCTGTGACTAACGGCCTCAACGGCCTTACCGCTCATGGCTCTCTCATCTCTCGACTCAAGACTCACTCCCTAGCAAGGCACCAATGTCCCTCACGCGACACACCAGCTGCATTCGCCCACCGCTCGTGAGCAATTTCCCTTCGTAATCCATGCTACGTGCCTTCTTTCCCTTCTCGTCTTCGGTGCGCCCACTTTGCATCTTGAGTCGGTGTCAGTGGATATGCAATTCTTTACCGTTGCCCCATTCACGTATCCCCTAGTCGCCCTTCCCTACAACCTGCAAGCTAACACATAATCCCCTATCAATCAATTTGCTGCCGCTGCTGCTGCTGCTGCTTCCTCCTTGGCCTCGACTCGTAGGAACCTTGCTAGTTCACGCCTTCTCCACCGGGGCTTCCTTACAACTAACAGCTGAACTAAGGTAGCCAGCCAATCATGGACTAGCTGTTCCGATACCCGATCACCGACAACCTCTCTTCAATGAGTGGCTGTCTGTGTTTTATCAACGGCATAAGTCTTTGTTTTGTGCTGACAACTCGATCGTCACAAGGACATGAAGCGAATGGCACACGAGACAGTAGGAATAATCACACAATAGTCACGGCAGTTGCGGAGAGTTAAAGGCGCTTGATAATAGGCTCTAATGCCATTTTCATACATTATGCCAATCAGAAACGATATCCTAGTAATTCAATCCATCCTTCAGACCATCCGAAGCGACCGTTGGCGTCAACACAAAAAAAGCATGAACAATTCCCTCTGTTTCCCCTTCCATCCCTTTCCCTTTCCCTACCCTACTCCGCTTGTCCCAATGAATGCCCTTTGGATTTCCGTCGTGAGTATTTTTTTTCGGTTGTCGTCGTCGTTTGCAGTTCATGCCTCTTGAGCGCTTCCACCATCTCCTCCCACGCAGAGCAACCTGAAAACAAAAAGATAAAAAAAAAAGGAAGAAATAAACAACACGCATTTGCACAATACCCTGCCATCGCGCCGATTGCAATGCTTCATCCAGTCTCGTACGTATATCCTCCCCCCTTGAACGTGGCCAGCCTGAACAGTCGCTTTCCCTCCAGGGGCAGCCAATGAATAAAAAAGTATACATGAATCTCGCTTACTGCGTTCGGTAAAACTTCTTGTACAGCAGATGCAGCAGCAGATTGACGTTGAGCTTGAGGTTGCCCTCAAAGAGTGTCATGAACTGGTGCGACTCGAACTGCGCCTGAAGGAGGTCCTCGATGGGCACCAGGGCGCTGGCACCGGGGATCTGGATGTGTCCTCGTGAGCCCTCGAGGCTGAAGACGCCCACCTCGTCGCACGAGATGGTCAGGTTGATCTGGCCCATGTCGCGCTCGCCCACGCCGGTCCACGACACGAGCACACCCTTCTCCGAAAGCTGGCGCACGCTGTACTTGTAACTGCCAAACTTGGGCACGCGACCGCTGCGCTCAAGCTCGCGCTGGTGGTTGTACTGCTTGGTGAAGGGGAGCAGGAAGCGCTTTTTTCTATTCAAGTTGTTAGTGACTGTCATCTCAACCGGAGGACTGGTATTACTTACCCCTTCTTGTTCTGGAGGGTCTTCATCGCCTGTTCAATGTAGTCGTCGTAACTCTTGCGCTGCTGCTCGAGGTACTTAGCCTTCTCGTGCAAGTTGCTAAGAGTCATGCGGACACCCTCCAACTCTCGCTGTCGCTGGACTCTTCGACGGCTCTTGGTGCGGATATCAAGAGCGATGGCGTTGAGCACATCCTGGTAGCAGTTGTGCTTGGAGATGCGGCCTAGCTTCTCCAGCCTCATCACGTTCTCCAACGCCGTCCGCTTGAGCTCCTGGTACGACATCCGGGTGACATCAATCATGTTGGAGTCGGAGTAGGCTCCTCGGGTTTTGCTGCCATCGGCAAAGTCGTCACGAAGCAGCATGTGCCACTTGTGTTCGTCCTCGGGGGAGATGGGCTTGATGAGGATGTCGAGCAGGTTGGTACCAGTCTGCACGCGGATAATATACAGCACGCATCGCTTGGTCTCCATAAAGAGAGCCTTGACGTCGGCCTCAGGGTCGTCAATGTCGTGCAGCTTGGGTGTCAGGAACATCTGGATATCCGAGGATCCAGCAGCATTCATCTCGCTCTCGTTGTTCTTAGCACTACCGAGGTCGTGCATGATCTCCCGGAGAACGTCCTCGCGGTTGGGGCACATTGTCTGAAGCTCCGAGGCCACCAGGTTGTGGATGGCAAAGACATCCGTCATCTTGATGTACAGGGTTGGCTTGTTCTTGGCGTACAAATCGTTGAACTCGTCAATATCAAACGTCCTCTCAGCATCGGGAACAGCAATGAGGTCGCCGGTGATCTGGACGAGACGCTCGATAGAATCGGCGATAAAGGCATTCAGGGGCTGGAGGTAGACATTCTCGCCACCGAAAGGTCGGCCAGAGGCAACTTGGCTGATGACCTTGGCGACCTCGCTGAGGTTCCTCTTCTGCAGAGGGCTCAGAGTCTTTTCGATCACACCCACGTTCTCGGGCGCCGTCACTGCCGGCTGAAGGTAGAATCTCCAAAGCCAGTTCGCGACGACCTGCAGAAGGCTCTCTGGGGCTCCCGCTTGAACTGTTGTCGCAGGCCTTCAAAGATCTGGCTGCACACGAAGCGGAGACCGTAGGGCATCTTGTGAAGAAGGTCTTCCAGAGCCATAAACACCTGATCACAGATCTCTCGAAGGTCTCGAAGATGGTCGATAAAGAGCCGTCGGGTTTCAGGATCGCGAATAGCAACTTCTCGGGGAACATCCAGTGGTCTTTGGTCGGGTCGACCAGTGGCCAACTCGGTGTTGTTGATAGCTGATCGGTAGATTTGCATGGGGTCACTCTCCAGATCGAGAGCTGGGTCCTCGACAATGTTGTCTCGAATGAGGGGGCCAAGAAGGTCTCGGAGATACTTGCGGTCGCGAGGTGAGCGAGTGTAGTTGCTGAGAAGCTTCGACCAGAAATAGTTGCCGCGGATGAAGTCCTGGACGGCTCTAGCTCCAGCAATCTCTTCTCGGATAGAACGGGCAATCAACTTCAGAAGGTAGTACTCCTCTCGTCGCTTCTGGGCATACCCAAAGAGGCTCATCATAAGGAGCTCAATGCGCTTGCATTCCTTCTCAGCTGTTCCTTGCTCTCGGATGCGCTTGAAGAGTCGAGCAAGGTACTGGGGCTGGGTCTGGAGGTTGAAGAAGAGCTGCTGGTAAGATTCAAGCTTCTTCCTTGAGCTCTTGTTCAAGGCCTTGAGGTCGAACTGGTTGGCAGAGGACATGGAACTGTTGGCGAGGAAACCCATCGAGTTGCCTCCGTAGTTGTGCTGATGTCGAACAACCTCGTCCAGGGTGATCTTGTTCTTGACCAGGAGGGCGATCTTGATATCGAGCTGGTCAATGTAGTTCTCCAGCAGCTCGTTTTGTCGCACTTGCTGGACCACAGTCTTGCGGATCCGCTCAAACTCGATTTCCTCGTTGAAGTCAAAGTCACTGTCGTTGAGAAGATGAACAAAGTTCTTGACGGCGTTGACAGGAGGGTTCTTGCCAGTAGTCAAGCTCTTGTAAGCCTCACCCTGTACCTTGGCACGGACGAAGCTCTGGATCTTGATGACCTTTTGCATGTTCTCGTTGAAGAACCGTCTCTTCTCTTCGAATCGAGCCCGGACGATGAAGGCCTTGGCGGCAGCCTGGAACTCAACAATTGACTCCTCCTCCTGCTCCAGCTCTGCCATGATGTCTTCGACTCTAGCGCGCTCCATCATGGCTCGCAGAATGCTCTGAAGATCAACAATCTGTGGTGTGTGGGAAGCCAGCTCATCGAGGAAGGCTTGGTGTTGTTTTCGGTACAAGAATCCTCGGATATTGCTCTGGAGGTCCACAATCTGAGGCTCTTGCTCTTCAAGCGCATCCAAGTCTGCTCCAACTCGCTTTCGCTCAAGTGCACCTCGAATGAATGCTTGCAGGTCAATGACAGCAGGTTCATTCTCTTGCAGGGCGTCAAGCAAGCTCGTGACATCTCTCCTAACTGCTGTTGCACGGGCAAAAGCCTGAAGCTTGCCAATGTCGTTGATGTGCTTGTCAAGCTCGGCCTTGACTGCGTCCGTCTCCTTTCGAGCGCGGAGACCCCTAGCAAAGGCCTGGAGAGATGTCCACTGAGGACCAAAAGCCTTGAGTTGCTCTTGCTGGCGACCAATGTCATTTCTAGTCAACAATGCTCTCGCCGCTGCCTGCAGGTCGGTGATGGCATGTGTTTGGGCATCCAGCTCTTGGAGATCTTGCTCGACCTTTCCACGAAGCAATGCTCCGCGAACAGCCGCCTGCAGTTTCTCGACAGTAGCAGCCGTCTCCTTGGTCTCCTCGTACTGAGCGGTATGGTTCTTCCTGACCAAAAAGGCTCTCGAGATGGCCTGGATCTGCCTGATGGGACCTGCGCACACCTCGAGCTGAGAAGTCAAGTTTTGCACCTGATTTCGGACCTTGTTAGCCCGAATCATGTTCTGCAACTCGAGAATATCAGGCTCCAGTGCTTCCAGGATTTGATCCCGTCGATCCATCCTCCTCCGGACCAAGAAGCCGCGTGCTACACTCTGCAGCTTAACAGCAAAGTTTCTCATCTCCAGTCGGTATCCCATAATCTGCCGGGTAAAGTCACCGCGGATTCGAGACTGGAGGTCCATCAGCCACTCCTCCTCGTCCCAGAGCCTTTGCATGACATCGCCAAGTCTCACGCGAACAAGGGCACCTCGGACTTGGGCTTGTAGTTCGACGATAGACTCCTCATTCTCTGCCAACTCGCGGTCGATTCTCTCCTCTTCAGTCTCTTCAGGCTCAGGCTCAGGCTCAGGCTCCGGAACGCCAAAGTCAGCGCCCATGTTGCCAAAACTGGGCATGCTCGCTCCAAGTTTGTCGAGACCCTTCTGCATCGCCTCCAGCTCATGGTGCTCGAATTCAAGCTGACCCACGAGGTTACCGATGCGGAAGTCGACTATGCCTTTTCGAAACAGGAGCCAACTAAGGGCATGAATGCAGTAAATGACCTTGGGGATGTTCTTCTTCTCGTACAGATCAATGAGCTCGAAGCGGAACAGATCCGGAAGTTCCACTTCATCGAGGTATCGGAAGAAGATGGCAATGTTGTCGGAGTGCCGGTATTGAAGCCTGGGTGTTGAAAGATTCGGTAGCGTCTATCGGGATTGAGTGCCTCTACAACCTCTGCGAGAGTAACACCGTCGCGAAGGGCTTCCTCAAGTTGAACGATAGGAGGAATGTTCTTTTGGATGACATCTTCAATCCATTCCTTGGCCTCACCGATATGGCAGAGGTATTCGTAAGCTTGAAGGAATTGACGCTGCTTGTCCATCCAATTTCGTCCCTCCCAGCTGTAGCCAGTCGACTTTTGACCGCGACCTCCATTGCTCTTGTCTGTCCGTTGTAATCTGCGTCGACCACGCAAACCAACAACTTCTTGTGCAGGCGAAGTTATGGTGAAGTCTTCAGCTGAGTCTGATGACACTAGGCGAGAGAGCGTCCTCAGCTGACTTGTCGAAGACTTGCCCAGCCCTTCCAGTTCATCCCGAGCCAGGTGTGTGCTATGCGCATGCACATGGTGTGGTGATGTAGGATGATGAGGTAACTGTGGGCGAACTGAGTCGGATCTTGTCAGAAGCATCGAGTTGGGTCGCATCATTGTTGGTCGAGACGGCGAAGTAGGTGAGGCACGACCATCGTCATACAAGGACAATTTGCCTATATCGATACTCTTGCCGCGATCATGACGGGGCGATTTATGGGGAGGTGTAGCTGGCGGCGAGGCTGCAGGAGCCTGAGGAAGCGGTCGAAGAGATTGTCGAACGGATCCGTAGGGATTGTCGTTGGATTTCTTGGGGCTCGTCATTTGCCCGGATTCAAAAGTCTTTGCTCTTGCTCTGACATCGCTCTGGGCACGTTTATGACCGGGAGCTGTTTGACCGTAGCCGGCTGAACTAGAGACGGATGTGTAACCGCTGTTGAGGCTATGTTCAGAGGCGTGCGAATAGCCAGACGACGCGGATGAGGATGTCGTCGAAGGAAAGCGATCGAGGCGGGAGGGTGATGTAGCGGTGCCAAAGTCGAGGGTTTGTGACTGGCGAAGCGGATGCGGAGGAGATTGCGGAGATGGTTGGCTGTGAAGATGGTGTTGAGGTTGATGTAGATGTTGAGTTTGGAAATGGTGAGTGCGGAACGACATTGTGGTTGTAGTGGTCGTCGACCGAGCCGCAGTCTCGGTCTCGCTTTGGAACGGTCAAGGAACGGTTGGGCTCAGAAAATATTAAGAAATAATAACACCTTCCGGGTGACGTTAACGCATTGTTTCGAGCGTGCGGCGCTCGGGTCGTCAGAGGGATGGAAGAGCGGTCGTGCTCGTCGTGGTCAGCGCTTCAATTTGATTTGAGCACGGAGCTTCGATTTCAAGACATGCGTTTGGCCTGGTGATGGGAGGTGATGTTGAGGAACTCGGATGAGTGAGAAGGGGGAAAAACACCAAAGTGTTGGAGCGCCAGAAGAATACGGATCGTTACTACGTCTCCGATCTGGCCCATGTCACAAATTGTCAATAGTGCCCAAGAAGACGGCAGACCAAAGAAGAGTATACCTCCGTCTGTATGGCGGGGCCTGGAGGCTTCGGCCAGCCAAATACCGTAGTAAACAAACAACGGGCCAACCGCCTAGCAACGGCCGCCGTGGCCCCGATTGGCTATGGGTCCGCTTTTATGTCAACCTCATCCTTGCGAGCCTCTCATGTGTTTAATATGGCCAGATTATTATGCAAATCAAGTGCCAACACACAGAAATTGATTCATGCGCTGTTCTTTTTGTACTTGTTTCGGAGTCGCGCATATGACTGGCGACATGGGATGAATTGACCTGAGTTTGAAGACTCTTTGATGTTTACTTTCCCCTTCACACTCATCTTACACAAGGTTTCTAGCGAGCAGACGCAAGCACGTTTTGAGTTAGAACGTGGTCTAACAAAGCCAAAGCATCGGTGTTACATATCAAATGCGGCTGGGCAGTTTGAAACAGGCAATGGTTCAAAACAGCCAGGTAAACCTAACATCAGCTTGCCTTGGATGCAAAGAAGAGCGAGGCATCAGTCACATGCAGAGTAAGATCTTTGATCGCAATCGATGGATAAGCACTCAATCCACATGATGACAAAAGGAAAGCAGAGACATACATATGACACTCAGCCAGACTTCACCAGCTCAGCATTAATGATAATAATTCCCCAGGCGTGAACCTGCAAGCGGCACAAAAAGGTGGTTCATCCAGCAGTGGTAGGTAAATGGAGTTTGCTGTGTCGTAGTGGGATCCCATGAGGTCATCCACGCGAAATCTTCTATGGGGCTCGACCAATCGATAGGCCATGATAGATCTCATGGCAAGAGCAAGGATGGATTACGCCCAGTGATTGGCCCAGTGGTGCGATTTTAGGCTGCTTGAGGCTGCTGCGCACTGTAGGCAGGAGCGATCCCCAATTTTTGCACTGTATCTAGAACCCAAGCTTCGGGCTTCACCACCAAGCTATGAACCACCCACCAACCACAATCATCAATTAATTATTTGCGATCTTCGCTCAGGCTCCTCGAGTATCTCCATCTTTCGCCTGTCGCGACTATCTTCTACAGACAAAGCCAATTGTATTAGGCTCAGCCGCTTAACCCATGGCTTCCAAGCAGCGCCCATCTGTCCTTGTATGATCATGATATTTGCGCGTCACATACAGCTTGCTAATCCAGCCTCCAGGTGACAGATGCAAGGGAGCGCCCACCCCAGAGGAGGGCTCTTCAGCGTCAGGATACCGCTTCAGGTCCTCCCGGACCCCCCGCGCCGATGCGATTCATGACCGTCGACAATGTCCTCCAGTACAATTCCCAGATCCCATCCGGCCAACCTCGCGGTCCGCCGGCGCCCCTCCCCCGAGGCCCAGGAGGAAGCCCCCTCAGCAATCGCCGAGTCGTATCAGGAGGTCTTCCGAACGTGCAGTCCCGTACCGGCCAGCCGATGCCTTCAAGAACCACCAAGATCAGCGAGAAGCTGGTACTCTTGCCCGAAACGGACGAAAAGGACGATGACGTCGATGAAGAGATTGAGAGTGAGGCGGTTCTCGCGAGGCGCCTGCAGGATCAAGAGAACCGACCATTGAAGGATGAAGAGCTTGATGTGCTTCGAAAGAGAGGTGGTATCCGTGGGAAGAGCTACGCCGAGAGGTTGCCAAAGATGCAGAGGACGGACAGGGTTAGCAGAGTGACGGCCTATTGCACCGCGCAGGCATACAAGATTAAGCCGACAGCCGAGTTCCTGCGGAAGAAGCATGAAGCCAAGACCAAACTGTACGATGACTGCCTATATGTCATCTACGCTCTGCCGCTTCTCAATGGAACTGATGGATATCGCGTCCGGAGTCGACCCATCCTCAAGACCCCCGGCACGGGCAAGACGGTTCTGGACCTTGAGATTGAGCGCAGCGAGCAGAGAGATCATCATGAGGGCTACTTTGAGGACGACGCTTATACAGGAGCCAGCCCTGATCGTGGCCATTCGATGCCCTCTCACTTCAGCGATCGCCCGGTCACCCCCGAGGAGCACAGCAACCCGTTCCGTCACGATGATGACGATTCGGCAATGAACCGTCTTGCGCCTGACGCCAAGAACTTTGCAGAGATGTTTGTGTACTCTTACGGTGTCGTGGTCTTCTGGAACTTTACCGAGCATCAAGAGAAGGACATCCTCGCCGACCTCACATTTGCCGATGCCGACGCCATTGAGAACGGCACCAGCAGCCTGCTCACCCGGCCGCTTGATCAGGATGACTTTGAGACGGAAGAGTTCCACTTCGAGTACAGCGCTGATATCAAGCGCCCGCGCGTCTTTAACGACATGATCACTCTGCTGCCACGTTCTGATCATATGATCAAGCTCACCATTAGCCATGCTATCGCGCAGAGCACCCGCCTGTGCTTCTTTGAGGAGCGCATGAGCGAGACGATGCTGGATGCGCAGCATGTACCCAAGACGCTGGCTCTCACGGGAGAGTTGAACATGACACGTGCTGAGATTATACGCATGGTCGGTCGTCTCTTCAAGAGCCGTGTCGACATCAACCTTTGTGAGTGCTCTGTCAGACAAATCTAGACAAAAGCTAACCTGTGCAGCATCCAATATCCTCGACGTCCCCAACTTCTTCTGGGAGTCTGAGCCGACCCTTCACCCTCTTTACGCAGCTATCCGTGAGTATCTCGAGATCGACCCGCGGATCAAGGTCCTCAACGAACGATGCCGCGTCTTCCTTGATCTCGCCGAGATCCTGTCCGACTCGATTGCTACCGCAAAGATGAGTTACATCACCTGGATCATCATCGTCCTCATTGTCATCAGTATCATGGTCACCGTCACAGAGGTCGCAATCCGCTTCGGTATGCTCCACAAGGCTAAGGGGCCCGTTGCGAACCCGGCCCTCGCCATGCCCGTTCTCGGCGAGGGTGTGTCAGGAAGCATCCCGCTGCCACCGAGCGATTTAGAGATTCTTGCGCAGACATTGGGTTTACAGGCGAATGCGTCATTTGATGAAGTTCGGCAGGGTATTTGGGCTCTAAGGGAGGAGAGCCTCCTTGATACACCACAACGCCATGAGGATATCTAACGCCTCTTGGCTCATGTTCCTATCTTTTTTACTTTGTAACTCGTTTAGCACGGCGTTGAATGGATGTTTTTGGTGGTTTGGAATGCACCAGCCTCTTGTTTATAACCCATCAGTATCTTACTTTACCAGATTCACAAATAATATTCAGATTAACCAGCCTCCATGTAAACAACAAGTTCCATCACATACAAGTACACATTCAAACTCAAAAGTCCTGTGTTATCATGTACAATAGCTCCAAACACCAACACCAGGACACCGAGAGATTAATGTAGAGTGTCTATTTTTACTCAGGAAAGCAGACCCTATCCAAGAAAAAGGAGAAACAACAACCGAAGTTGTACAAGAAAGCCACAGGACATCTTTGGCCCTGCGTGTTTCTGGAAAAAAAGAAGCCATAGCCCATGATCATGACAATACTAAGAAAAAACATCCCAATCTCTTTGCCCCATTTTGCTCTGCTGAGCGAAAAGCCCGTGGAGGACCACCGTATATCAAAAAAGTTACAACAGGCGAGGAATGCTTTACCAGAGAGAGATCCATCCCCGTGCCCGACGCACCCAGTGAGAATCCCAAAATGAAAGCAAGCATAGCAAGACGCCAAAAAGAAGTGCTTCCCCTTTCCTTGTCTTCGCTGGCCCCCTTACCCGATCATCTATAAAAAAGGTCATGTATTAAAAAGCGGGGGGTATTGATTTCCAACACAAGTCTGTTCTACCGGACCTGCTGGTCGACGGGCTTGTAAGCGGTGGCGGCGGCGGCGGCAGCCTGCTGGCTCTTTCGGTTCTTGTTGTCGAGCTCGGCTTTGCTGTAGATGGCAGCACCAAGCATAGTGACGGCCATACCAGCTCCGTTAAGCAGGTCGACGGTCACATCGAAGAGTACAATGCCGAGGGCAACGGTCAAGCACTGCTTGAGGTTACCGCAAACAGTCATGGTGAGGGCACCAGCAAGCTTGTTGGTGTTGAACGAAGAGATGTTGAGCAGCAGAGCGAGGAAACCGTTTCCGAAGAGCGAGGCGAAGGCGGGAGGGAGAGAGACGTCGCCCGAGGTGATGAGCTTGTGGAAGCCGCTAACCTCACCGGTCGCGGTGGCGCAAGCCAGAGCCTGGAGAGCAGCGAGAGGAGACATGCGGAGAAGGAACTCGATGGGAGGCAGGGCGAGAGAGCCTGTCATGAATCGGTTGGTGACGACGGTCTATTGGAACGGTTAGTGGCCGGATCGGTTTAGATCAAGAAATCAAGCTTACCTTGAGAGCAGCAAGAACAACACCGAGGATGGTGAGGAGGAAACCAGCATCAGTGAAGCTCATCTCACCCAGAGTGGTCATGGCGGCACCAATGATGAGAGGCAGCAGAGAGAGGTAGGTCATGGAGCTGTAGGTGCGGCCGTAGTAGACGCGGTAGATGAGGATGGTGAAGATCGGGCACAGCATGCGCATGGTCTGGTAGAAGGGAACGGAAACCATGGCCAGAGACAGGTTGGAGACGGCAATGTTGGCGGTGAAAAGGGCACTGAAGGCGACCAGGGCGAGGTTCTCACGGCGACCCAGTCGCGACAGCTTGAAGTAGCCCAACTGCATCATGACATAGGTACCAGAGCTGGCAAAAGAAGCGTGGAGGAAGGTCAGAAGCCAAGGGAAGTGGAACTGCAGCGCGGGCGCATGGTTAGCATCGTGTCGAACAGAGTTGCGTATGACGGCGCGGGCGTCATCAAACTTGAGGTTGTAGACTTACCATTCCCAGGACCAGCTTGTTGTACAGAGTCAGGAGAAGCGAGAAGAAGAAGTAGGTGCCGAGCCAAGCAAACTTGACTGTGCTGGGGATCGAGTACTCGTGCTCGAGGTTCTGGTTCTTGGGGGGCTCGGCGCGGCCGGCATGGCTCTCGAGGTCGAGTTCGCCCTTGGTCTCAGATCTCCTCTGAGGAGAGGAGAGGGACGGGCTCCTCATTGTTGGGACGAGACATTGTGCTGGTAATGTTGGAGTCGCTTTTCGCAGAGGAGAATGCGCCGTGTTCAAATGAAGATGGGGTCGAAAGAGGGTGGTAGTGGTGAGGAGGTCGGGTGCTAGAGTTTACCGTGTGCGCTCTATTGTCGTCGGGTCTCTAGCATGCTAATCTCGGGGGACCGATTCGCTGATGATGAGGATGGAGGATGATGATGAATCGACGCGCAGCAAAGTCGATTACGGATGCAAATGATGATGGGCACGGAGCGGCCGAGGTCGTCAAAGGTTTGAAGTTGTAGGTGTAGAGTGGAAACGTAACACGGAGAAGCGAAGAAAATACAGGGGCCGCCAAGGCCAAGACCAAGACCAAGAGGGAGGGAGGAGAAGAAGGGGGGGCGGGATGGACGGAGCGGAGGCGGGAGACAGAAGTCAAAAGTAGTAGCGAGCGATTGGACCCAACAGGTGAGACAGAAAGGAAGTGCAGACTCGTGGGAATGCGATGCGATGCGATAATAAGAAGAAGAAGAGACTCGCAAAGAGAAGAGGGGAATTAAAAAAATTAAAGGGAGGAGAAGGGAGGAGGGATATGGGATGGGGATGGGGAGGAGGATGGAGCGCGGCGGGCGGATGACGGGCAGCGAACGTAGCGTAGCGTACCTAGCGGCCTCTGCTTATGGACGGCGCTTGTCAGCACAGCACAACACTTCCAAACCTCATCAGCGTCCATCCGACCTGGACTTCAAGGGAGGGTCCCCCGGCCTCTCTCCGCTGACTGGCTCGCGCAGGATTTCAAGTTTGGTCGCAGCATCCATCCATTTGCGAGGTACCCCGTGCCAAAGTACCTAACCCACATGGCCACCCGGGTTCAGGGCTGTGCCAAATTAAGTGAACAAGTGTCAGCATTGGCGGAACCTACGAGGACCTGCCAGCCAGCGCTAAGCCCAAGTTCTCACCCGGCGGGGAGCTAGAATGTGCATATTTTCTGCTGCAGCGGGAAATTACATCGAGGTCTCGATGGTAGGCAAAGGAATTATAAACGGCTTCTACCTTTTTCTTTGGCTGTTGCACCTCAGCTGCGAGGGGGAAGCCAACAGTGCACAACAGTACGGAGTATGTACAGTACAGTACATACAGGCAGACAGACAGACATTCGGGTAGAGAACACGAATTGAATCCACTACCTTAATTAACCGTTTGTCGATCAGACACTCACTCATCACTCCTCCGTCGGACTCCGGCACCATACGTACCAAAGGTTACCTGCACAAGACCACCCTCACATACAGTTAACCCCCCCTCCCCTCCCCTGACCGACATCTGGATTGAGCTGAAAGGGACCATAAAGCAAACGAACGATCTGGGTCTCTTAGATGCATCCAGGTCACCCTATCCGTCCCGAGATTCATTGGAACGCGTTTTGCTTCAATCAATCCAGGGGTCGAGAAAAAGGGGGCGGGGGCAAAATCTGAGCACTAGGAAGATCGCTGGGAAAACCAATCACAGCGTTGTATGCTGACATATTCGATAGCGCGGGATGGGACTGCATCCAGGGGCTCGTCACCACTGACGCGCGATTCTTTTTTGAATGATGGAACCGCGTTGGGATGGGCGTTGATTGCCTTTGGATGGGTTACGATAAAAGGATCACTAGATAATGGCAAGGAGGGTAAGGAATCAGCTGGTGAAACTGACTGCCATTGCTATGTAGCAAACTGATTATTCCCATATCCATCCCATGCTTGCCCAACATCCTTCTTGATCAACACTTACATCCCCAATCTGCTCAGGCAATAAGCGAGAAGAGGGCACGTCATCCTGCACAAGAGCGCAAATGGAGACGAACCAACAACAGGCAAGGGGCAGCAGAATTTTTTCTTTTATCCGGGTGCACTTTAAACGCTCGTGCCTTGTGGTATGTGCTCTTCTCCAACGTCGCCGATCGAAGAAAGATGGATGTCTAGCCCACCCACGACTAGCCCTACAGAACAAGGGCGGCGCGCTATCAGACAAAATCCCACTTGCGGCGCGGGAGCTATTGAATGCATGCCGTCTGGGAATAGGGGCATCATCCGAACCGAGCCCAACAGACAAGGTTGTCGTTCATCCTAACATGTGTCACTTGGTAGAAGCTGTTATATTCATATGTATGCAGTATCGTCCAGACGAAGCTCAGTTGTCATATCTGCAACAGATTGATGAGAAAAATCCCTGCCCAGACGACAACATCTCCCATCATCCTCTTTTCATCTGCCATGCTCCATTCTTACCCCTTGCCGTCATCCCAAACGCCACACGTGGCGGCGGAGCCCAAGTAAAGAGGTCGCCCCTTCATGTCCCAAGTTCTTGGCATCAAAAGCCTTCCCGCACAGTTGATAGCTCAGGTTGCTTGCGATCTGGCATGAGATGAAAAGGCCGGTTACTTTTGCACTACTTGACACCGTTGTTTCTTGTCCGTCAAAAAAGACCTTAAGCTATCAGCGTCGCGAACCGAGACGCCTCTCAAACGGCTTGACGGCCGGAATGCTTGAGAAGCCTTGCTTCTTTTGAATCAGCAGGGTAGCAGATGATTCAGACAGAGTCCCGGAGACCCGTCAGATCGACCGACCCCTGAGCCTGGTCTTAGAGCCCGTCCCTGAGAGACAGCCCTAGCCGCGTTTTTACGTACTCTGTGCTCGGCTGTTGGGCTGTGACATTCATCATATCCCTCGCCCTGCTGCTGATGAGTCTGTCAGCGTGTCATTCTGACAGCTCACGGTATTGAGGCTCCATTATCGGCATACTGTGTCAAGCATGCCCACTCGGAAATAGAACAGCTGATTACACTACCTTGAGGCGTTGTTACCTACCTAGCTGAAATTCATCGCCAAGAAATACCGATTAGCTCCAGTCCAGGTTACAGACTTGGAAAGCATATCAATCCGAACTCCCAAACCCCAGTTCCAGGCCCCAACTCCGCCAATAGCAAAAGATACCCTTCTGAAAGATCGATCCAGATCACAGAGGAGCGTTGGTGAAGAGGTACGAGACGGACTCGCCGTTGTGGGTTCTCCGAATAGCCTAAGGGAAGGTGAGTATGTCTGTCACGTATATTGCGGTCCAGCCGTGTTAGACCTACCTCAGCCAGAGTTCCAGACACATCAATCACCTTAAGCTTAGGGCATCTCTCAGCCTTGTCGCCAACTAATCCATCGGTCAGTGTAAGTCAGAATCACAATAAACGTGACAGAAAATGAAAGCAGGAGTGAGTTCTTAGTCTAGGAGACTTACGCGGCACAGCTATTAAACTTGTTAGCAATAAGCCAACTACATCATACAGGGGCAACTCACTGTTGGTCACGACCAAGCCAGAAAGGCAAGAATTGTTAATAGTCTCAATGGCATTACCACTGAGAATTCCGTGGGTGACAATCGCAAAGACCTGACGGGCACCATGCTCATTAAGCGTCGCCGCCGCCTTTGCCAGCTAGAAAGAGAAGTCAGTTCTGTAAACGACAAAGAAACGAAAGGCAAGAGGTCAGGATCGTACAGTTCCACAGGTATCCGCCATATCATCCACAATGATAGCAGTCTTATCCCTAACATCACCGACCAGCACCATCCGGCCGACGACGTTGGGACGCGGACGCTCCTTGTGGATCAAAGCAAAGGCAGTCTTAAGACGATCAGCAATAGATGTCGCACGCTTCGCGCCTCCAGCATCAGGTGAGACAATGACGCAGTCGTCAATGTTTAGATTCTCCCGGATCCATCGAAAGATGGACGGCTCAGCAAAGAGGTTATCCACGGGCACGTTGAAGAAGCCCTGGATTTGCGAGGCGTGCAGGTCCATCGTGATGACATGGTTCTGGCCATCTTGTAAGCGATACACACGTGGCCTAGGGGAACAGGGATTCTCACGACACCAGACACCTGCAGCATGTTTGCCATTAGCCTCGCGCTGATTGGGGCGCGCGACTTGTCCTTCTTGTCCTGTCTGCTGTAGGGAAAGAAGGGGAGGAGGACGGTGATGCTTCGAGCTGAAGCGCTGCGGCAAGCATTGGCCGTGATAAAGACCTCCATGATGCCATCGTTGACCTGGCCCGGCGCGACCGACTGAACGATGAATACATCCTCATCACGAACCGACTCGCCGATGGAGACGCTCGTCTCCTGGTTCGAGTACTTCAGGCATATGGTGTTTGCGACAGTAATGCCGAGTCTGCAGGGATTGGTTAGCCCAATCGGACCCTTGTGCTCACCAGCGTGGGGTTTGTGCATCATCATCATCATCATGACTGCTCGACGTACCGGGCGGCCATCAGGGAGCTGAGCTCCGGATGGCCGCTCCCCGAGAGGAGCTTAATATCGTTGGCCATTTGATCCAGCATTGTTGGTGAAGCGAGTGATTGATAGGTAGCTGACAGTGTTTGCGAAGAGAGCTCCTTGGCCGAGGACGGGAGCTATGAAAGATCTGCTCGTCAAAGAGGTTGCAGGATCACGTGCAACCTCCAACGGCCTCTTTTTTTTCTGCCTCCGCGCTTTTTTGCCAATTGAGTTTAAATATAGAAGAACAATGGCGGCCGTAATTCGGTGTTCTCGGGCAATGCTGGCAATGGCATGTGAGATGACTAACCCACTTCATCTTGAAGTTGAGATATCAACTCCATGGACGACAATGTCGCATACATCACCCCACCAAAAGATAAGAAACACGCCTCAAACTTGATGATAGACGGAGCTATCAAAGCTCCAGAACCGAGACGTGCACCATCTAATCCGAGTCCGTGCTCGCATACGTATGTGTCTATACACCACATGTCAACATACGAGCACCACCCGACCACCACACGAGCAACTGCCATCGATCGCGTTATCCATGCGCAGAGCCGAAAGAGCAGGGATGTGAAAGGGGTCGGCAGATTGGAATAATAAGAGACGAGTACCCAAGTTGACTTGATCATTCCGAGGGCGCCGGTTGATATTTGAACATATTTTGACTACTTACAGGATATCATCAAGATTGAGTAAATCGGCTATACATATCTACACCAAACAGCAACTCCACCGCTTGCGAAACAATGCATCATCAGATGTTATGTTATACTTCCGCCGCCTCTAGGTTGGACAACGGCACGTATCCTTCCTCCTTCTTCACCTTTCTTCTTCCCAGAACCTCGCGCACCCAGCCAAAGATGCCACGTCCGCCCTTCCAGTGCAGGCCACCGTGAGGAGCCGCAGCCGCCTCGTCCATCCACCTAGGTCTCTTCCAGAACTTGAGCAGGAGGCTACTTACAACGACGCTAACGCTGCTGCACGCCATTGCGAAGCCTGCCATCATAGGATGCATGTGGAAGCCTAGGGGAAGGAAGAAACCCATGGCGATGGGCAGTCCGACCAGGTTGTACAGGCACGCCCACGCAAGGTTGAGCTTGATGCGACGGAAAATGTAGCGTGTGAGGTTGAGCGCTGCAGGAATGTCCATCAGATCTGTCGGGCGCATGAGCACCAGGTCTGCGGCCTCCATGGCTACATCTGTGCCGCTGGCCATGGCGATACCAACATCAGCCGTCACCAACGCAGGAGAGTCATTGATGCCATCACCAACCATGGCGACGATCTCGCCCTGCGCTTGAATCTCTTTCAGAATAGCCTGCTTCTGGTCGGGGCTAACACCAGCGTAGACGTTGTCAGGGGAGATGCCCACTGCAGCGGCGACGCTGAGGGCAGTGGACCGTTGATCGCCAGTCACGATAGCTGTCTTGACGCCCATCTGATGAAGCACCGAGATGGCGGCAGCAGCACCCTCCTTGATGGAGTCGGCCAGGCAGAGGTGACCACCATAAGAGCCATCGATGGCCACAAAAATGTTGGTTGTGCCAGTAGCGGGTGCCTTTCCTGCTGCCTTGCTCGCGCTCGAGTTGAGATGCTCTGACGCCTCCATGGCTTCTTTGGGTACATCAACTCCGTTATCCTGCAAGAACGCAACGTTTCCGAGAAGCACACGATAACGAGCGCGGTCAACGGCTGACGCAGGTTCAACCAGAGCATTCACACCCTTGCCGACGGCCGCCTTGAACTCTCCGACGCTGCCTTCAATGACGCCATCGACTTCAATGTCTAGTTCAGTACGGGCTCCTGCGAGAACGGCCTTACCCACGGGGTGTTCGCTACCCATCTCAGCAAGACCAACAATGGTCCACCAAAGTCGACGGCGCCATCCATTGTCATCCCATGCAGATTCAATGCTGTACTCGACAACGCTCATCTTGCCATGGGTGATAGTGCCGGTCTTGTCAAGGACGATCTGGGTCACCTTGGTAGTTCTCTCGAGGGCTGCGCCGCCCTTGATCAGGATACCGTTCTCAGCGCCAACACCTGTGCCGACCATGACGGCGGTAGGCGTGGCCAGACCAAGGGCGCAGGGGCATGCAAAAACGATGACGGAGATGCAGAGCTTAACGCAAACCATAACCTTGCCGCCGCTGGAGTCCTGCAGAAAGATCTTGGGTGGGTTGGAGAGAACATGACTAAGAACCATCCAGCAGAGGAACGTCGACACTCCCAGTACCAGAATGGCAGGGACAAAGTAGCCAGCAAGGGTATCGGCGAGTCGCTGGATGGGTGCCCGGGTTGTCTGCGCATCTTGGACCAGCTTGACGATCTGGCTAAGCTGAGTGTCACGTCCAGCACGGGTGACTCGAAAGTCGACTCGGCCGTCGCCATTGACAGTACCGCCAATGACGTTGTCGCCCACTCGCTTCTGAACGGGCATCGCCTCGCCCGTCACCATACTCTCATCAACGTAGGCCTCACCGCGGACAAGGACTCCGTCTGCGGGAAGCTTGTCGCCAGGTCGGAGAACCACTATGTCACCAACCTGCAACAGCTCTGTAGGGATGAGTTTCTCCTCGAAGGCTGATCCACCAAGACCAGGAGTCCGGGAGTTCGGGGCGTAATTGGGTCCTTGTCCCAAGTCTCAGCAGCCTTTTCAGCAGCAATTGGATCCGCGTAGATGGTAGCCATAGGAGGCGCCAGAGACATGAGACGAGAAAGGGCCCTGGAAGTCTGACCCTTGGCGCTGTTCTCCAGATAACGTCCGAGAGTGATGAAGGTGATGAGCATGGTGCTCGTGTCAAAGATGGTGCTAGGCCTTGTGTGAGGGGGCACAAGCAGTGAAACTACCATTGTAAGGATGCTGAAGAAAAAGGCGCACGAAGTGCCCAAAATGACCAGGACATCCATCGTAGGGGAACGGTGCTTGAGGGACTTATAGGCGGATATATAAAATCGCTTTCCAATGCCGAATTGGACGGGTATCGTGAGCAACAAACAGATAACATCGCCGAGAAACAGGCCGGGGGCCAGCTCGTAGCCTCCAAAGTCGAGCTCAGACGCACACATTGGCAGTACCATGCCAATGATAAAGACAGGAATAGCAAAAGCTAGAGAAGTGCGGAAAGCGTTCCGCCATTCGTTGATCTCGCGGGTCTTGGCCAGGGACTCGAGCTGGGCATTGTTGTCCTGGTTATCCGCGACCAGGGCATTGTAGCCCGCCGCCTCAACGGCCTCAACAATAGCTCGCAGGCCGATAACGCTGGGCTGGTGGTTGATGGTGAGTCGTGAGGAGGCGAGGTTCAACGAAACGGAGTCGACGCCGTGATGCGCAGCTAATGTAGCCTCCAAAGCTTCCGCTGCAGCCGCATCGGGCACACCGTAGACCTTGAACTGCGCATTGGATGACGAGCCGCTTGGGTGGTCGCCGGCGGACTGCGTCGAAAGAATCTTGGCGTCGAATCCCCGGTCGTCAATGATTTCTGCAATCTTCTCCGGTGAAAGCTTGGTGACGTCGTGCGTGATGACGGCTCGTTCCGCTAGCAGGCTGATGTTGAATTTCAGGACACCTTCTAGACCCTTGAATCCGCCTTCAACGGCCGACGTGCATGCGCCGCACGTCATGCCTTCGATGGCAACTGTCGTGATGGCGACGTCGCCGACGCTTCCAGAATCCTTCGTCGTCTTGTCCGCGGCCGACTTTCCCGAGTCGATAATCGTAGCGTCGAAGCCTCGGTCCTCAATGATCTCGGCAATCTGCTCCGCGGTGAGCAGATCGGGGTCGTGCTCGATGACGGCTCGCTCGGATAGTAGAGAGATGCTAAAGCTCTTGACGCCCGGGACAGCCTTGAAGCCGCCCTCGACAGCAGAGGTGCAGGCGCCGCAGGTCATGCCCTCGACGGCAACGGTAGTCGTGACAAAGTCGTCGTCTCCATCGAGGAGGTTGATGCTACCGATGGGCTTGAAAGCAGGACTCGGAAGGTCGGTAGAGAGGACCTCGGCGTCGAAGCCTCTATCCTCGATAATTTCTTGAATCTGAGCGGCAGAGATGACATTGGGATCGTGCATGACGACTGCGCGCTCCATAACCAGACTGACTGAGACGTTTCCGACACCATCGACGCCCTTGAAGCCAGCTTCAACAGCAGAAGTACATGCGCCGCATCTGTAGAGGAATAGGCGTTAGTCATATATCCAAAGCCATGTCCGGCCAAGGATTTCTCGGCATGGCGGAGCCGGAATGTCCGGAGGCGGTTGATGTTGGGGCGAGCAAGCAACTCACGTCATACCGTCCACGCGGAGAGCCGTGGTAGCGAGGTGGGCGCCGGCGCCAGCGCTCCTGGGCACGGAGAGGGCGGCATCCGCAGCGCCAACGTCATTGCCCTGTTCCCTCGAGGGGACCTGAATGTACGAGGGAGCCATGGCGACGGACGTGTTATGGCCCGCGAGCCTCCTCGTTTGATTGATATGCTCTCCAAGAGCACCGAGAGCGGGAGATGGTTGTTGGTGATAAGAGAGACAGTGGCGGGCGGAGTCGACGGAACGTGGTTCTCGCGGTTAATTAGTCGTGGTGGTTGGTTGGCTGACTGTGCTGGGTTCGTTCCCCAGTAGCTTTGGTCCCTCAGTTCGCTATTCCAGCCACGGGCATTTGGTGGAAATCAACTCGTATCGCCACAATGATGATGAAATTCAGCCAATAATAAAGCGAGCAGTAGCTCGGACAGAAGGGAAAAAGTAAAGGAAAAGCCGCAATGAGGAAACGCAGCTAAAAGCAGGTAGGTAGCAGGCAGACTAAAGGAAAATGGAGTAGAAAACAACAGCTGATGCTGATTGATAACGTTAAGTGAACGAGGCTGGAAAACGACGCCACTGGACCCCGAAGACCGGCTTCTTTCTTGTCGAGCTGAGGCGGGTCGTCGTTCAATTGATCGAGACGTCAGTAATCGAGACTGGGCGATTTTGTCGTTAGTAACAAAACGAAATGGGTACAAAATGAATGACCACTTGGGTGAGAAGGGGAAAAAAAAAAGAGGACGCCTAGACCAGGACGAGAACCAGGACACGACATGAGACGGATGCGACGGCATTTTATTGCCCATTCGCACCCAGGCTCAGGGGAAGGGAAGGGAAGGGACTCACACGCCTCTTAGCACAGCATTACGACGGCCGCAGGGCAGAGAGCAGGCTCCTCAGCCAGATTATCCCAGATCCGAAGCAGTTTTGACGAGGTCTTGGCTCAGCGGCTGTTGCGGCCAAGTTCCAGATTTGGACCGGTTCCCGGACGGTTTGACGTTGTCCGACAAGTCTCGTTGGTGGGATTGATGATGAGACAGGGAGCGTCTGCAGGAGCCGCGGAAATCTTTGTTGCAGGGGTGTCCGTCAGTCAAGGGTCTTTTTGCCTTCTTGTTCTGTCGCTTGCTAGCACAGAACAATGAACGCTCTGTCCCGTCCTGTTTGTCACCTGCGGACACTGGCACCACAATGGATTGGACTGGAGCTTAGGGCGCGCGCAAGGCCTGAGACGCTGGGGGCGGGATTCTTGGGCGTGATCCACCCGCTGGGCAAGTCGCTCTTCCTTGTGAAGCGATTGGCCGAATGATACAAACGGGGAATGTGATCCACGCTTCTGATGCACTGGTGGTGCAGTTGGAAAAAGAGTGTGTGTGCAGGAGGGTGAGTGAGAGAGTCGCTGCAACCACACAAGAGAGGCGCAACTGACCCGTGTTTATATTTGCATTGCTGTCCACATCTGCCGTCTCACTCCTCTCCCAGAAGAGCACTGCCGATGCTCCGTAGTTTCCTGTTTCGTGATGTCGCCATCCCACGCCCTCAAAGACGTGAGCGTCGATCTCTCGCGGGGGCAGCCTCCGATTGACCTTGCCGTCCAACCAGACTTTGACTTTGCCAAGCTATCGAGGCTAGGCTCAGTGTCGGTCGCTGAACAGACATGAACTTGTCCAAGAAGACGCAGAGGGCTGTGATGGTTAATTTCAAGCTTCACTCTTTCGACCTAGGAGCCGTCGATCGCAACTCTGTCACCAGCGTTTTGACGACGTTTACCAATCACCGCCTGCAACTAAGACGGCAGTGTCTTGATGTCTTGTAAGACGCCATGCCGTCCAAGAGTGAGATGCAAGCCGGGTCTCACTTGTTCCGACAGCTCGTGTAAGCGTGGCTACATCCAGCTGAGGCTGTAGGTCAGCTGCGCAGCCGTGGCCGAGGGCGATCTGGCAAGATGGCAAAGGTTCCGGCAGTAGCGTGTGCTTATTCGGGGACGCCTGTGTAACACGGCTTGGAACATGCATCCGTGGTTTGTCAGCGGAGTTGAAAACTGTCTATGTGAATTGCTGACTCCAGCCATCATACTCTAACATGGCTGAACAGCTGTGCTAGGTTCGAGACCTAGGATACGATCATTACTCCGATGCGCACATGTCCGCTAGTAATGTCGTGGCTGTTGTCAATGCTGAGAATGATCAAGTTCATGGTTCTCGTATCATTGGAAGTTAGTTTCTGTCAATTGACTGAACACTCCCTTCTCGACCAATGCTCCTGAGCATCTAAATAATGCACAAAGCATGTATTCTGTATATCCAAGAGGTGTAGAGCAATTAAGAAACTGTCCATGTCGTTTCAATAAGATTTCCCAACGTCAACGGCCCGTCGGCACGATGTCGTAGGGTAAGTCAACTTCAACTTTTTAAGTCTGGGCTCACATTCCTCAAAGACCCCACGACTCTTCCCCACAGGATGAGCCCCGCGCCGCCACAGGCCCCCAGCCTCACCTCCGGGCGAGCTCCAACATGCAACTGCATCTGCCTATTACTTCAGCAACTTCAAGTAACCAACAAAACACAAGGAACCAGGCATCACCGGCGAATTATCCAGCTGGGAAGAACCTGAGTAGAACGAAACACAAGAGTTATACGACCCTCCTCAATCCAACGGCCGCTGAACATTCTGACTCTGTTCATTGTCTTGTCACCGTGAACCTCCACCCCGCGAGGCTGTAGCCTCAACCGCAGCCCATCATGGAGCAGACAAAAGCTCTCAACGCCCTCGAGGTACGCCCTTGAACCCATAGTCGACCAACATGACAGAATACTAACCCTAGATAGCCCTTTCTCGCTCTCTCCAAGTCGGCCACCTCTCCCCGCGCCGCCGCCGACCTCGTCACCCGAGCCACCTCCGCCCAAAACACCTTTCTCTTCACCGAGCTCCTCCAAACACCCGCCATCCAGGGCCTCACTGGTTCAGAGTTCGCGCCACACCTTACACTCCTCCAGACATTCGCCTATGGCACATACGCTTCCTACAAAACCACCGAGGGCCTACCCGCCCTTTCAGAGGCCCAGGCAACAAAGCTCCGTCAGCTCTCGCTCCTCACACTAGCCCGAGACAGAAAGAACCTATCCTACGCCGCGCTACAGGATGCTCTCGACTTGCCCGGAGACCGTGAAGTTGAAACCCTCGTCATCTCGGCCGTTTACGCCGGTCTTCTCCATGCCACGCTCGACCCAGCCCGTGCTGCCGTCCAGGTCACCAGCGTCGCGCCCCTACGTGACCTCGCCCCGGGAGCGATACCTGACCTGGCGACGGCGCTGAAGGCATGGTCAGACCGCTGCACTTCGACTCTCGGAGACTTGGAAACCCAGATCAAAGATATCCAGACGGCGGCGACGGCGCGACAGCGGGAGCAGCGTGCTGCTGACGATAAGCTCAAGCAGCAAGTGAGTGATGCCCAGGAGGGTAGCGCTCGCGCGTTCGGCATGACGGGCTTGACGAGGGAAATGATCAATAGAAGAGGTCTTAACAAGCGGCCTGTCATGGAAGTCGGTAGCCTGCCAGAGAGTGAGCTCATGGACGTGGACGAGTCTGAGGAGGAGAAGAAGCGAGCCAGCAAGCGCAAGATGTGATGATACTCAGTGTCCCTGATGACGGCTAGACACGGCGGCGAGAACTGCATAAAACAAATGTATCACGAAGAACCATGATGTAATAGACGACATAACGCCCTTGATTAGCTACCCCTAGTACCGAGTGCCGCCAGTGCCTGTACCATAACTGTGACGCTACCACCCTACATAATGATGGCCAAGAAGAGAAGAAACATGACATAGCCAGAAACTCCGAGATGTGGCATCTCAAAGCAGAGGCTGCAGAATAGCTAAGTTACACGCAAGCCCTAGATGATACAACACAGATAGATCTCCAGACGCCAACATTCCAAAGAGAAAAGAAAAAGGGCCACAACCTCCATTGTGAAGGGCGGCTGATATCGCTGCCGAATCAAAGCTCTCAAAGTCATTACGGTCGTGAAACTTTTTTCTGTCCCTGTATAAATCTCGCCTAGTGGCTTGCTCTAGAAAGAAATCCGAAGGCCAGTAACGGCCGGCATTAATGGCCGTGGTTGTTCGACAAGAACATGTGCCTACAGGCGCTTGCCTGGTACGAGGATAAAGAGAACGCAGAGTCCGGCATCGATGAGAATGGTGACCGCCAGGACCATGAGAGCTCGCTTGGCGAGTAGTTTTCGGATGTACGGTTCGCGGATGCGAGAGAAGTTGAAAAGGGTGTACTCGCTGAAGCCGACCAGAGCCATAATCGGGTCGAGTGAGTACTGGTAAGACGCAAGGAAATAGACACCGATGGTGAAGGGGATGATGAGCTGGCAATGGTCAGTGGGGGCCTAAACGACGTGTACAAGTGAGCTTACCCAGCATTTCGTCAGACGAGACTTGTCGAGGAAAATGAGAATGAAGCCAGTCCAGAAGGCGCCAAACATGGCAATGAGACCCAAGATCAGCCTCATGATGAGGGTTGGCGGGATCAGGTTGCCAAGAGCCTTCATTCTCAGGAATCCGGGAAAGGCATCTCGCTCCATCGCTTGAAAGACGTAGTCCTTGGCCACATCGAATACTTCGGGATCGTCACGGCCATACTCCTCGATTGCTGTGGTAACCTCCTGGGTGATGGAGCCAGGAAGGGTGATCTCTCGCTCAGCGCCGGGAAGTAGGAAGGTGTAGAGAATCTTCTCCGCCGAGGCGCGAATGTCCTGTCGCGCAACCGTGTGGGCGGGAGAATTGGAGTCAGTGGTGATATCGTGCGAGTTGCTGAACTGAGGGCTGGGTCGCACAGGCGCGGTGGTGCTCTGCGGGGACTCGTGTTGTTCCTCTCGCAGGAAAGCAGACATCTGGGCATCCTGGTTCTTCTCCTTCTCCGTGGCGTACATCGAGGGGCCAGCCGCTCGGGGTTCCAGGTCGCCAATGTTCTCTAGAATAGCAGATGATCTCTTGGATTGCATCTCGGGCGTGCCAATGAGGACCGAACGTCTGAGCTCTCGCACATAGTGACGGCAGAGAGACATGTGCTGGGCGACATCGAGCCTGTGTTTGTCAGTGATTTGTCCAGGCCACCGAACTTCTCGTTTACCTACCAGAAGTCGAGATAGTCCACGGATCTCTGCTGGTCTCGCATATAAATGTAGAACGAGAACAGGTCGACAGGCGGCAGGGTGCGACGGCTCAACACCTCGAACAGCGTTGGAAGTCGGTTTCGCGCCATGTCAGGCTGCGGTGACGGCGAGGCCATGGTGGTGACAGGTTCGTGCTCAGCCATGTTGAGCAAGGTTGTTGGAAGCTGGGTTAAAGAGTGTAGATGATTAAGAAAGAGGCGTTTCGTTTCGGCGGTGCGGGTGATGTCAACTGCCGAGAGCTTATGGAAAGGTCCGGTACGCGAAACGAGGTCCCCCTTTTGATGACGACGAGAAAGAGGCTTCCTTGTCGCAGCAACCGCAGCACGCTCTCTCCCGGTCAAGACGATCCCTGTGAACACAGAAGGAGGGCTCAGGAGGGGCGCCGATGCGCAGAGAAACGTTGCGGTGCGGTGCCTCGAGGATCAGTCGCCGTTGGAATGTGGAATCGCTCGCAATGCAGGCGACGATACGATGCGTTGCTTCGATAAACAGCCGCAGGTCGACGTGGATCGGGCCACACTTGGCCCCTAAGCCAACTCCCGTTAACTCGGAGGCTAGGAGTGGGTCGTTCCTGCAATGTCACGTGAAATCCTGGTGGGGAGTGAGGGCTCGAGGCCATTGGCTCGCTTTCCCCACCACTGAATTTCGTGCCTGCCCTACGCACAAAGATTTTGTGGGATTTTGACTATTCCGACAATCAACACCTCTCAACGCCAGACCTTGAAAGAGACGAGCCGCAGGTACGATACCCCCGACAACTTCTACTCCCTCGCAAGACCACATCTTTGAGAGATTACGAGCGCCTCGAAGCCTGCGCCTATACTCTCGTCGTTTCCTCCAGACCGACCGACTAACAAACCACACACAGCCATGTCGTCCAAGAAGCCCTCTGGCAAGACTCAGCGCTCCGCTATTGCGGATGTCGTCGCCCGCGAGTACACCATCCACATGCACAAGCGAGTACGTTTTCTCGACGAGGAGAGCTCGACAATCGGAGCTCCAGATCAGGATCATATGCTAATGGGTTGAAGCTCCATGGTGTCACCTTCAAGAAGAGGGCTCCCCGTGCCATCAAGGAGATCAAGTCCTTCGCCACCAAGGCCATGGTACGACCACCCACCCGAGACACCTGCCGCCGAGCGAGATGCAATTGGAACCGGCAGAGTTGTCACTTTTCAACGACACCAGTGCTAACAGGAACCCAGGGTACCTCTGATGTCCGCATCGACCCCCAGCTCAACAAGAAGGTCTGGGAGAACGGTGTCAAGGGTGTTGACTACCGACTCCGAATCCGAATTTCCCGACGACGAAATGACGAGGAGGGTGCCAAGGAGAAGCTGTACAGCTACGTTCAGGCTGTGAACGTCAAGGACGCCAAGGGCCTCCCCACGGTCCTTGTTGAGGAATAAATGCAAAAAGTTTCTCTTCTGGGACAAGGTCTACGGTGGCATGGCATTTGGAGTTGCAATCGGCTTACTGGCTTTTGACGCTGAAAATACACAGAGGGAAAATGTGATCAAAGCTTTGAAGTCCAACCTTGACGACAATCATCGGTGCCTCGGCGTGAAGTGGTCAGTTTCAAGGCTATTTATGGGGGCGAATCAATCATGTCTTTCGGATCTAGTGGTCGTGGATGTCTCGAGATGTCGATGAGGGTATTCTATCGACAATGGTCTGCCTGTTTCTGACCCAAACGATATCCCTCCCTTGTTTGCCCAGTTCAGGAAATGCCATGCAATCCCGTATCCCTAACAAGTCATCAAACAAAATCCTTACACCTGGTACTCCTGTCCCCTATTCAAGCAAGCCTAAGCACCAAACCCCAGTAGAAGTCAATTACTCGTCCTCGACGTCCTGGTGACGTCCCAACACCTTCTTCTTAAACTCCTCGGGGTCCTTGTCCCACAGCTCGGCTGCCTCGCCGTTGAGGGGGGATGCGCTGAAAGTTGTTAGGACTTGTCATGATGTAGAAACTCGGAGGGGAATACGTACTTGTTGGGCTCGCCGAGCAAGCTCTGCAGACTCAGGAGGACAGTCTGTATGTTGTAGGCGGCAGTCCACTTGTCCTTGAGGATGTCGAGACAGATGCGACCAGAGAAGTCAACGTTGGGGTGGTAGATGGGTGTCTTGAAGAGGACGGTGGGAGCAGCGTAGGGGTAGTTGGAGGGGAAAGCGAAGCTGAGCTTGAAGGTGAGACCGGCATAGGGAGTGTCGTCGGGACCCTCGATGGTGGCGGTCCAAGAGAGAAGGTTGCCGTCGGCGGAGGGAAAGGCCGAGACGCCGGGAGCGGGCGACGTCATGAGCTGCATCAACTCGGTCTGGAGTCTGCATGATGTTAGCGGTTGGCGAGCTGCCGATGAGAGGGGACTTTGCCTGACCTCTTGGTAGTGCTCTGGGAGTCGGGACCTGAACGACCATTGTTGAGCTTGGCAGCAGGGACGCTGCCAGGAGCCGAATTCTGGTTGTCCTCCGTGTAATCCATTGTATGATGCTGTTGGTGATGCTGAAAGACACAGGCTAGAAACAGATACGAGCAAAAATGTCGGATCTGAAGTCGTGAATGGGGATGGAAAAGAACTCGGGATGAGGAAGGGAATTGTTATTCACAAGAAGCAATTCCGCAACCGGCAAGAGGTGAAGTCGGTATGGATGTAGGGGCTGTGAAGGAAGACGAAGAGGTAGAGTTGGTGGCGTATGCGGGAGAAGTGGGAAGTGTAAGGAAGGGGAAGGAGGTCTTAAAGTGAGGCTAGGACAAGCTTTTGACGCGAGACGCCTTCTTTCTTGTTTTGGGAACGGGATCGGGATGCGACAGGAATAATGAAGAGCGAGGGAGGTTATGAGTTCAAAGACATTGGATGGATGGAAACAACTAAATTGTTTACCGCAGCAACGGCGCGACTGGGGCAGGGAGGGGCGACAAAGTCGAACACCTGCGGCCAATGGAACCGGATGGGGGGCTTGGGCCCTGAAACCGTAGGCCTGGGAAGTGCTGGAGGAGGAAGCGCGGGGCGCCAGATGCCACTGAATGTCTAGGGGTCGCACAGCAACAAGCAAACACTTTACGCGGTGCAACGCGACAAACTCGACCTAAAACGCGACCGCCTTTCACTTGGGGGACTCCTGCATCATAACCACGACTGAACCAATCATCCCGTCAAACCCTCTTTTTTCACGACGCGATTGGGTTTGCAGCGTGGGCAGCTGGAGAGTTGCAAGTTTGAAATCATGGCAAGTCCCCATCTTTTTTTGTCTTTGATCGTACCTGCGAGGTAGTTCATGGTTCCTGATGATTGTGCCGCTTGCACGTGGTTCTTCATCCGTGAATGGATGAGGCATCACCAGGCTATCCTTACCTCGTTTTGGTTCTTATACGGCCTTGCATCACTTCTTTGACGTTACTCTCCTGCTAACACATATGAATCAGTCTCAATTAGATCCTCTACCAAGGGATCTTCCCTTTCGAATCGTTTCCAAGACCGTTGGTCGAGGAGCCTATGCCTCGTTAGTTTCACTCGCCAAAATCTCACATGCTACCCCATACTAACACGGGACAGGATCAAAAAGGCCATTCCGCTCGATGCTCCAACACCAATCTTTGCAGTAAAGCTCATCCACAAGGGCTACGCCGTTAAGCATGGCCGTATCTCGACAAAGCAGCTTGCCATGGAGGTCTCCCTCCACTCACACATTGGCCAGCACCCCAACATCATTGAGTGGTTCGCCTCGGGGGAGGATGCTATCTGGCGCTGGATCGCCATGGAGTACGCAGAAGGCGGCGATCTCTTTGACAAGATCGAGGCCGATGTGGGTGTTCGTGAGGACATTGCCCAGATCTACTTTGTGCAGCTCGTCAGCGGTGTGAGCTTCATGCACTCCAAGGGCGTGGCGCACCGTGATCTCAAACCAGAGAACATTCTCCTCTCTCAGGATGGCTCACTTAAGCTTGCTGATTTTGGAATGGCTACAATGTTTGAGTACAAGGGCCAGCGAAAGATGAGCTCTACGCTCTGCGGCAGCCCCCCTTACATCGCCCCTGAGATTCTCGCCTGCGGCCGCGCCGACAGGAGATCACCAAACGCTGCCAAGTACTCACCAGATCTTGCCGACGTATGGTCTTGCGGTGTCATCCTATTCGTCCTTCTGGTCGGTAATACCCCATGGGATGAGCCCTCACAGGGCAGTTGGGAGTTCCAAGAATACGTTCGCACAGCGGGCCGCAGCACCGACGCACTCTGGGAGAGGATACCCTCGGAGGCCCTCTCTCTGCTACGAGGAATGATGAGCATCGACCCGACGAAACGCTTCAGCTTCACTCAAGTCCGCCAGCACCCCTGGTACACACGACACAATGCTCTTCTCACCGCCGACGGCCGGGTCTCGGATCCCATCTACCTGGCAACACAGATGCTGGAGAACCTGCGCATCGACTTTAACCAGCAACCCACATCGCAACCGTCGTCTAGCGATAACATGGACCTTGACACAGGCCTGAACGCCGGCCGGTTCTCCTCGACCCAGCCTGAAGCCCCCATCGTCGACCGCGACTGGGACTGGGAACGCCCGGCGCTCCGCTCCATGGCTGCCCCAGCTTCGTCTCTGCCTTCGCGCGCTCATGACGCTCGTCGCGTGATGATGGACTCTCTCGCCGACGAACCTTCCATGTCCCAATTCTCCCACACTCCTGGCCCTTCCATGAGTCTTACACAACAAGCTCGCCGTTTCCGCGATATTTGTCCACCGGAGTCACTCACTCGATTCTTCTCCGCTGTGCCTCCTGCTCACATCATTCAAATGCTCAGCGATGCTCTTCACCAGCTCAACGTCCCCCTCGCCCCTGTCTCACCAAATCTCTACGGTAGCCCCGTAGCCACGCTCAAGGTCAAGGCACTAGACGGCCGCCAGCAAAGCCTCCACGGCGAGATCCAGGTCGACCGGCAGCCTCTACCTGACGGCACTGAGGTTCTCGACGTGCGCTTCGTCAAGGTCAAGGGTGATCCTCTTGAGTGGCGACGTTTCTTCAAGAAGGTGGTTGTCCTGTGCAAGGATGGCGTGTATGTCCCAGAGGCTTAGAGGGGAAAGGGACTGCTTTATCGTTTCAAGACGAATGTTTCAAAGGTTCCAACTGCTTCAAACTTGGATCAAAGACTGTAATAATAGATATATGCATACACACGAGTAATGGCAAGGGCTCGAAATGGTGGATAGAAGGTTTTATTGATCCATATTCGGGCAAAGTTGAACCTCTCAAGTGAATCCTCAAAATCCCAAATTATGACGTCCAGTCATCGCCATAGTAGCTTGTCGAATTGTGCCTGTAGAATCGGCATTTGTGATTCAAGGAGGCTATAGTGTTGGCTGCGTTGCCCCTTTTGTAAACTCTTATCGCGTGGCCGCCTTCACATTTACTTGCTGGCCCAAAGTGTACTGGGTATTTCACCTGAATGTATGCCATTCTCTCCATGTCCGTCACATGCATAATATCAACTCTGACTCCCGGAGGTTGGAGATGTTGAAAGATACGACTTGCTGGCTTGGGTAAAGAGCCAGGGGGAGTATCTTCTACTCCCAGGTTGAGGATCACTTGAGACTACTCGAAGACTATATCTTAAATGTCATGAATAACAGGCAAATGCTGGCTGGAGAACAATAAAAAGGACTTGCTGCGACCTGTTCAGGGTATGCCCGGCACCCATTTCCATATGCCAATAACGCCAAACACCACCCACACTCGAGCTCCTTTACCCAGCTTGCGGTGGCCTCGGAACTAGAGGATTTTCCCACTCAAACCCTGTGGACCATGTCAATTAAGAGCCGTGGGTAAAGTTGAGAATAGGCAACGTACGTTGACGACACATAGGGCACTGACCCCTCGAAGAGTCCTGCTTGATCCATTCGAGTATGCAATGCTAAAAACACGCACCAACAGTGAGCAATAAAGACAACAAAGACAAGGGAGGAGAAGTCGGACCATGTGAAAGTTGTGGCCGCATTTTCCCGATACTTTGAGACGAGATTGTTAGAATGGGAGCATAGAATATGGCCTGATGTGCCTGTGCCTGTCAGAGAGACCACTTACACAGGCTGCAAGAATCACCGGGATATTTGCAAGTCGGACACGTCCCGTCGAAGTGGACCTGGCAGATGCCACAGACGTCGTCCTCAGGAATGTCCCATCGCCAGGTAGCGACCGTGTTCCACTCCTTGATGGTTACTTTCATGGTGATTCGCCGCTGGGAGAGTCACGGGATTGATAAGAGAGGGACTCGAGAGAGTCGAAAGTGTCAAGATGACGATGGAACCTTGACGCGGAGGAGGAGGGTCAAGGTTTGGGTGTGGGAGCTGGCGGGGAGACATTGACATGAGCTGAGGTTGGAAAGTGGTGGGCGGGCGTCTGTGTGAGGGCGCTTCAGTGACCTCATGCGCTAAGAGTCGCCCACTGAAAGGGCTCGCACCGCTAAAGCCCTCCACTGAGCAGCTACCCTGGGCTCTCCTACCGGCCAGTAGCCGCAAACCCGGGTCAAAGCTTCCAGGGCAGGTCCCGAATCCCGCAGCTTCCTTCCTGATTTTGACGCCAACCTCGCCCGTGTCCGTGTCGCCATTATCAAATCGGATCCCACAAGGAGCCGCTAACTAATTCGTCACCGTCACCAACTTCACCTCAATCCTCTACACACAAACCGGGCGCTCTCTCGCCGAGTGATGCGGACGAACAAGGACAGTTCGGCCTCTTGCTAGCTGTCTCTATCCAACGTCTGACCCGCCGCATTTCCCGCCTGCCTTAGCTGCAGTTGTCGCCAACTTTTGGCCTCGGGCTTATCAACCACTCCGAAACGGCTCGTACGAGTCACAACTCCTCCCTCTCTCATCCCGCAACCCGCTACAACTTCTACAACATGGCCGCCGTCGCCTTCTGTCGCTCAACAAGAGCTAGCTTGCCCCAATGGGGCTCCAGAGTCTTCCGACCCGTCTTGCTCACCCGGCGGAATTTCTCAAACTACCTCGTCTCCCCGAAGGAACTCGACGAAGCCCTCAAGAAGAACCCTCCCTCGCCGATCAGCCCTGAGCCCCGAGTAATTCCTCTCTGCGCCTCATGGTTTCTCCCCAACGATGGTCGATCCGGTATCCAAACATTCCGCGAACAGCGCATTCCCAAGGCTCGATTTTTCGATCTCGACAAGGTCATCGACAAGCGCAGTCCCTACCCTCATATGCTCCCCGACGCCAAGGGCTTTGCCGCCGCCATGAGCGAATTGGGAATTCGAAAAGAGGATACAGTGGTGGTGTATGACAGCAAGGAGCTTGGTATCTTCAGTGCCCCCCGTGTGGGCTGGACATTGCAGGTCTTTGGCCACCCCAAGGTGCATATCCTGAACAACTTCAAGCTGTGGGTGGAAGAGGGTCTTCCTACCGAGTCAGGAGAGCTGTACAGCGTCGAGTGCTGTCCTTATCCTATCCCCAACGTCGAGTCTACACGGGTTGTAAACTTCGAGGAGGTCAAGGAGATTGCCAACGACTACAACAAGGAGGGTGCCGAGGGCGTCCAGATCCTCGATGCTCGACCCAATGGTCGGTTTACTGGTGAAGCCCCTGAGCCTCGCGAAGGCCTCTCCTCTGGGCACATGCCTGGATCTATCAACATTCCCTTCAACGCCGTTCTGGACCCTGAGACTAAGGCCTTCCTCCCCCGCGACCAGCTGAAGAAGGTATTTGAGGAGAAGGGAGTGGACTCTAACCACCCTATTATTTCAAGTTGTGGTACTGGAGTGACTGCCTGCGTTCTTGAGACTGCCCTCGAAGAGGCTGGTGTTGGTTCTCACGAGTCTCGGAGGGTCTACGACGGCAGCTGGACGTAAGTGAAATTCCCACACTTTTCATGACAACTGCTAACAAAACATGATAGCGAATGGGCTCAGCGAGTGAAACCTGCGGAAAACCTGATTCTCAAGACAACAAAGGAATAGACGTGGTGTGATCTGGCTCTAGGAGAGGGCAGATATACGAGGCTGTTGAGTTGCGATACCCTCCTTAATGATGGCCTGGAGCTGCCAGGCGTGTACGAACATGCATCCCCCTCTGTGACATGAGTTCTATTCTCGCATGGCTTGAGGTTTCTTGAACGCCTGCATTGGGCGCAATGTAGTTTTGGTTCTCTTGTATCATCTCCACACTTTTTCAAAGACTCCAAGGTGTATAGTTGCGAATCAATTGACTGATGGTGTTGCAATTTCATGCGCATTCATGCGATGCCGGCGTTGGAGTTTCGGAAGTTTGCCGATCAAT
Organism: Fusarium solani; assembly: GCF_023522795.1. Lineage (NCBI taxonomy): Eukaryota > Fungi > Ascomycota > Sordariomycetes > Hypocreales > Nectriaceae > Fusarium > Fusarium solani. The sequence goes on from NW_027072157.1 coordinate 1,046,417, forward strand.
TTGTGAGGGGTCAGTTTGTCTCACCGAGAATCGGAGCTCCTCACCGCGGTGAGCCACCAAGGTGAAGCTAACCACACCCCACCATTTTTGTGCCTTAACCCCAAGGCAGGAATCCACAAACGCATTAGGGCTCGCTAACTCGAGCACATTCCCCAAAATTCAGTGTGCAGACCCCGCCAGCCGAAAAAGTTCCCAGCAACGCCCAACGCCGAAACACCAAAACCACATCTTTGCGCAGACCTTTGACGTCGACTCCCCCCCAGCGCAACATATACATTCAAGATGGCTGACCGAGGAGCTTCTCGCGGCGGTGGTTTCGGATCCCGAGGCGGTGACCGCGGCCGTGGACGTGGACGTGGTCGTGGCCGTGGCCGTGGCAAGAACGAGGAGAAGGAGTGGCAGCCCGTCACCAAGCTCGGTCGATTGGTCAAGGCCGGCAAGATCAACAGCATGGAGGAGATTTACCTGCACTCCCTGCCCATCAAGGAGTACCAGATTGTCGACAACTTCCTGCCCAAGCTCAAGGATGAGGTTATGAAGGTGCGGAACGACTACACGAGGAGCCTCAGACGATTGTGATGGGAGGCCATTGGGAGAGAACAAGAATACTGACATGTCGCGAAACTACAGATCAAGCCCGTCCAGAAGCAGACCCGTGCCGGTCAGCGAACCCGATTCAAGGCCATTGTCATCATTGGTGACTCCGAGGGCCACGTCGGTCTCGGCATCAAGACCTCCAAGGAAGTCGCTACCGCCATCCGTGCCGCCATCATCATCGCCAAGCTCAGCGTCATCCCCGTCCGAAGAGGTTACTGGGGTACCAACCTTGGTCAGCCTCACTCCCTGCCCTGCAAGGAGTCTGGCAAGTGCGGTTCCGTCACCGTCCGTGTAAGTATCATCCGTGAACGAGGGAAACAAAGAGAGCATCAAAATACTGACTACAGCTTCAGCTCATCCCCGCTCCCCGCGGTACTGGCCTCGTCGCCTCCCCTGCCGTCAAGCGATTCCTCCAGCTCGCCGGTGTCGAGGACGCCTACACCTCGTCCGCTGGCTCCACCAAGACCCTCGAGAACACCCTCAAGGCTACCTTTGTGGCCGTCTCCAACACCTACGGCTTCCTCACCCCCAACCTGTGGAAGGAGACCAAGCTCATCCGGAGTCCCCTGGACGAGTACGCCGACACCCTGCGGGACGGCAAGCGATACTAAGAGGGCGGGCTGGAAACGGTGCGCGGAGTCACGATCCATTGTGTTTCATTGCATGGTTTTGGCCGGTCAGATTTGAGGCTATGAGAATAATGGCTTAGGGTCTGAATGAAAAAAATTTCACCTGTTACGTTGCGAAATGAAGCAAAGAGGCTGGCCCTGCATTGTTTTGTGTGAAGTTGTTAAGATTGAGTGCGAAGTCGAGGATACCAGAGCTATCCAACACCAATACAAGGATAAGTTAACGACTAACAGTACTAAGCAGAAAAGCCAACGTCGATACACAATATGCCCTTGCTCTAATGCGAGCCATGTTAAGCATACGGGTCATAAAATTCTTCGTGGAGAGCTCGGTAGAGGGCCTCGTCTTCTGGATCCCTAGGAGGTCTCTCAGACTCATCTTGCTCAGGCTCGACAATCTCCAGCTGCAGGCTCTGAGACTCCATTGGGCGAGAATTTCGTCGCCGCTGCCCCGTAGGAGGGGCGCCCTGCGGGCCAGCCGTTGATGATCCAGCCTGCTTGTCCTCAGGTGGAGGTGGAGGAGTCATGCGAGTAATCGACGGAACGAGACTCGTGAAGTCTCCCGGAAGAGCATCTGTGCTTTCCGGTTCTTGTCGACTGGCCTCTTGTTCATCATCCTCGGCTGTTTCATCCCAGTGAGGAGGGTTCATTGGTGAATCTGCCGGGTTGCGCCGTGGTTTGAATCGAAGACGATCCTCTGCCGGAGTAAGAATTGGCGGCGGCCTGCGACTGGGGATACCCTCTGAACCAACAGGAAGCAACACCGGGCTATCCTGCTCCGTCTCACTGGGTAGTGGCTTGCTCTGGGGGATATCCCGAGGGTTCACGTACGGAAGCGCCGTGGGATCGTCTGCCTTGCTGCCTAGGAGGTCTGCGAGACGTTGACGCCAGGAGCATGGTTGTTCTGATCCCACAAGACCTATGACATCGTGTTAGTGAGACTCTTCCAGTTGCTTTGGGTGAAGCTTACCGCTCTTGATTCTGTCTTCAATCCTCTGCTTCTGGAGAGGCGTGTCACCCAGCCAGTACTCTGGTGTACCTGGTTTAAAGCGTCGTCGGATGTGGGCTTGGTCCTGGTACGTGAACCCAAACGGCTGGCCAAGCTGACGAAGAGAGATGTCATGAGCACGCCCTTTACCCTTCGGCTCCCAGGTCACTTCCTCCTCCTCCTCTTCGCCTTCTTCAGCGTCTTTCATGGTAGTATCACACTGTTCCCCAGCCTCTTGTCCAAATCTCCTAGGGCCCTTGGTTCTCTTCTTCTTGGTTCTCTTTGGAGGCTTGCCCCTCAGAGAAGGCGGGACGACACAGACGGAATCATCAGGGCCTGAACTCTCAATCAAATCCCTCGTCTCCTCAGTCTGCAAATGCAGAGGCCAGCGGTCAATGTCCCAGAACCGTGGTCCTTTGCCACACCGCTCAGGGTGTCCAAACGACCAGACAGGCTCACGACGAGGCGCCGAGGTGATCGTCTTGCCCGTGTCATCGATACGGCGAGTGACACGGGTCGGGAACAGCATGCTCTTGTTCTCGTAGGCCTCGCGGATGATACCCTTGCGGAGCATATCAGACGCCACCCAGACCGAGTCGTGAATGTCCTTGAAACCGCGCTCGCGGTCCCAGGAGTCCTGGTAGGCCTCCGGCTCGGCCATCTTGATGGTGTCACAGAACTTTGGTGTGACGCGGTTCGCCCAAGAGTCATCAGCCATGTTCGGGTTCCACTTAGGATCGTTGGCTCGCAACGGGTAATCCCCCTCCCACCAGTCGTAGATGTCCCGGACGTATCTGCTGTTCACTTTTCTTTGCTCGGGGGTCAGACTTTTGAGGTCCTTGGCATGCTGCTTACGGAGATCGCGAAGCGTTCTACCAAGACGATAGCCAAGGCCCTCAAACAAGACGAGTGTCTTTTCCATGTCGGCGCTGACGGCCTGGCGATCGAGTATGGTTTCGTCCCAGGATCGGATGTTGGCCAGCTTGGGAAGTCCCTTGGCGTAAGGGCCGAGGTCGACGGACTCGGGCTCAGTAACTTCGGTCGAGATGTCTGTTGAAATTGTCACGCCATCGTCATCTTTGGCTTTGGTTTTGACTGGACCTATCTTCGGCTCAACAGGTGGCGGGGGCTCAACTTCGTTGTCAGACTCAAGCCAGCGGATTCGTTCTTCCGGGTGAAAGTCGACCCTGGGGCGACGGACCACCAGATCCTTGTTTGCGCTGCGCTTGTTAGTTATGACTCTTAGAAAGGGGGTGAGGGACGTACTAAATCTTGCCCTTCTTCTTGAGCGCAAGTGCATATCTGATAGCCTCCTTTCTGGAGAACCTGTAACGCTTCATGGGACCGTCGCAGTCACGGTTGAGAACCTCCATGAAATCCTGCGACTTGGGTCCTGCCGTAGGATGAAAAAAGGAGTCGCGGCTGATATCGTTCAGCATCTCGTCAACCCTCTCCTCAAACAGGCGACCATGAGCGCCGAGGATAGGGGAGATTCCCTCATCTTCACCCTGACCTGCATCGGCACCTTGCTTGATGCCAAGCATGGCGGCGTTGACCGAAGGTTCAAGGATGAAGCGAAGGAGCTCTTCTTCAAGGGGTCTAATGTGAGGGACAGGAGTGACTCCATCATTTCGAACAAGACAACCTTGCTCAAGATAGCTGCCTTCCCCTGATCGGAGTCCCTCCCAGACACATTTGACAATTCTGGTCAAGAATTCGCGGTTGAGATGCTTCTCCTTGTCATCCAGTCTATCCCAGATGATTTGACATTTGTTAAGGAGCTCCTGAGTCTTCCTCATGTCCTTGTCGAAATAGTCCAGGACATACGGACCCTTGAAGTTGTGGGGCAATTCCATGATGGTCTCCTTACGATGCAGCCAGAGCCTCTGCCCGTAGGACTCCTTGATGGAGTGAGGACGCATCCATGCACCCCACCATTGTTCCGCTGTGGTGAACCACTTGTGCGCGAGGGTGTAGCTGAAGGGGTCGCGGGCCTCCTTCTCAGGGATGTCAGCGACTTGCATGGTGGTGAAGAGGAGGCCGGCGTCGGGTTGCTTTGGCTTCTTGGGCGGTGGAAGGATTATAGCTCGCCACTGGTTGCATACAGCAGCATTCTCAGCATTGCTGAACTGGCTCAGACACTGCTGGAGAGCAGCTCGTCGAGTTCCACGGAACCACGCAAACTGGCGGAGCGAGTTGGTGTCTGGCGTGCCCTTGACTTGCTCAGCGGGAGGTCGAGGCTGAGATCTAAGTTGAGAGCAGGTTTCTTGCATGTTCTTCAATATGCTCTTCTCATAGGCGTTGTTCTCACACTCGACCATATTGAATCTTCTGTTGTTGGGGTCTTCGTCGCTGAGTCTCTCTGGGCGAGGCTCGACGCCGTGGGACGACGACCAGAAGTATTCGGCATCCTGCCCATACTCTTCCACGTACCTCTTGAGAACATCTGGGGGCATCTCGTAGTGGACATCATGGACGCCACGGATCGGGTTGAAGAGAAGCTTCCGCTCCCCCATGTCCTCCTCATCCTCCACGACGACATGATGCCCAGGTACTCGCGGCAGCCTCCAGCTCTTGATTGTCCACTTGTCAGGAAAGTCAAGATTCAGCTTGGGCTTGCCGTAGTGGTAGTCCTCGAAGACGCGATGCGCATGGAGCATGTCGATGCACTCGTGGAGATCAGCGCCCCAGCGTTCACCCTTCCAGTTGTGAAGGAGGTACGAAAAGTATTCTGCCAGCTCGGCAAACTTGCGGTCCCAATCGACGGTCCGGTTGACGTCTTCATCGGCAAGGAAGTTCTTGGCTCGGCTGAGCAACACCTGGGGAGGCTCGATCTTCCAGCCCTTGTACGGGTAGAGATTGAAGTCAGGAAGGGGCGCGCTTCTATCGCCGGCAAAGTTTCTGAGCCAACCCGAGTTGTCTTCTTCCTGGGACCGGATGTCTCTAGCTGGTCCATCGCTAGTTTCTGGAGGCTGCTGGTCAAGGGGAGTGTTTTTCTCCTTTTCTCCTGGTGAAGCCAGGGGCGTTCGTTTGGTGCTGATAACGAATCCAGGGATGAGCGGCTTGGTCGTGGTAGGCTTCAGCTCCGGGGCTTGGGTTGGGCTCTCCTCGTCGTCTGGAATCTGGGCCGATGGGCCGGCCGTGAGTCGGAGGGACCCTTGGTTCCACGGCCCCATTGTCCCAGGTTGGCGAGTATGTGAAGTTAAGGTTATAGTTCTCGAAAGTTGAGCCGATGGACGATGTTCTATGTGTCGTTAGCTTTTGTGTAGAGAGAGGAAGAGTTAAAGACCTACGCCCTTCGGAATCGTCAACATCTGATTCGTCATCTCTCGGGAAATACCTGGTGCCAAAGTCACTAGGATGGGCCTCCAGTGTAGATTCATCATCACGAGTAAGTCCTTGCTCTTTGTGATATTAACCAAACTGTTTGTCTTGCAGGGCGGGACCGGTCATACCTTCACAGAGCTCTCGAAGTCCAAGCTGAGGATGTTTCTCGTCAAAAAGTTCAGCAACAGCAAGCAGAAAGGCTGGACACTGGTGAAGAAAGTTGTCTATCTTGTGATCGAGGAGTAGGCGCTGCAGGTCAATGGCAAACCGGGAAAAGCCACGATCCTCTTGGAATTTCCAGTATGCCTCCTGAGCCTCGCTAGGGAGAGCTTGGAAGTCGAAATGCAAAGTCAGGGCAATTCTCTCTGAATTTGCATCAGCGATTGAGTGAAGGAATTGGCTCTTTTTCTCGACTCACCCAAGAGCTTCTTGCGACGCCGAACAAGGGCCGGGTCCGTAGTTGACGTGGTAGTTTCTTCCTGAGTCTCGGGGACTGTCTCTTTCTCACCCACCTGCGGAAGGGGGTCCTCTTCCATAGGTTCGCCCATAATGAAGCTGCCTTAGGAGTCTTTGGCGGTTGAGAGGAAAACCGAGGATGAAGGTGAACGTGAAGGCGAGAGCAAAGAAGCAATTCTCCGATGAGAGGATGGGACAAAGGGAACTGGCCAGTGAAGGAGGGGAAGGGCCAAATAAAGAATACCGGCGTTTGATAGTTTCCCCCAATACTGCTAACATGTAAAAGCTCAAAGAACCTCGCCCTGCATGGTGCACGGTACAGGCATATGCCTATAGAGACTTCAATCCAACATTGACGCCTCATGCCAAGCCCCTCACAATAGGCACAACAAAGAGACCGGTCAGGCCGGCTCTTAATTAACACACGGAGTTTCTTTCAAGTCGTCCAAAAATACAAAACAAACTGGCAGGGGGTGGTTGAATCCGGCAAGTGAGGAAAGGGAGGGCTTGGCAATCACCGGTTCCTTTGTTCAACCAGGCGCCACAAACCTGAGAGGGTGAATTTCCCATCCAGCTGTGAAGACAAAGAAGGAAGAGGGGCTTAGTCACTTGAACCAAATACCAATGTAAAACTCAACCGTCATCTCTTGGGAAATATTCGTCTTGCTAATGCCAGCCAAATCTTTCAGTCATGGGGGACAAATCTAAGCCAGAACCCAAGAAACACCAGCCTGAGGCTAGGGGTCCAAACCCTGAAGACTCTCCTGAGAAGCCATATGAGAAGCCTTCTAGGCCACAGGCTCCTGGTCGGGGTCAACTCTGGCGTCCTGGGAGGAGTGAAGCCAACAGAGAGATCAACCTTGGATTCAAGCGAAAGCAACAGACTCAAGAGCAGCAAGCAGGTCCTTCCAAACAACCGTCAGATACTAGTGGGAAGACACATGGAAGTTCCTCTTCAGCAAGCAAGAGAGTACGGGTTGAAAGGGATGAGTCGCCGGCAGAGACACAAACCGAGCGGGCTCCCGCCCATGCTCCTGCGCCCCCCAAACGATCTCGACGACCGATTCCTCCTGACTGGAAGCCTCCTCTGGCGGTTGGCGCCTCCTTGGGAGACAATCTCAGTCGGATAGAGGAGGCAGAGCGATCAGTGTTGCAATGGGAGGCAATCCTAGAAAACGCCCGCCAGACGCAGCCATTGGCCGACCTGTCGAGCTTTGAGAAGCAGTTGGAGAAGGCTCGCACGAAGTTCAACGAAATGGAAAACTTTGAAGAGAACTCGGTGCCTGTGTGAGTTGGCCTGATATCTATAGTCAACTTTGTCTGACTGTCTAGTGATCAACTCGAGTCCACCAAACGACAAAAGATCCAAGAACGCATTCGCATTCTAAAAGGTTCTCTTGAGAGAAACGAGTGCCCGACTGCAAGCATCAACATCCGCGCTGCTATTAAAGCCTACGAGGAAGGGGCCATCCAATGCTGGGAACTATGGGCCCTGTTCTACGCCGGCCACCTCGTCGACCTTTGCTACTCCTATGACTCCTTCACTCACGATCGAGCAGAGAGGCTTGACCGGTACTATCAGAAACACGGCCCAGGCTGGCTCTGGTACGAGCCTCCACTGGCTCCAGCTGCCGGTCATCAACCATCTCTCATGGCAGCCACATGGGCTCAGCCAGCGAAAGATTCCAGCACGCTGAGCGGCGGCATTAACCAGGCTTGGGACATCACCATGGGATTCCGCCGCGTCAAGGGCTTCCACAGCCGTGACGGCACCCAACCGACTCAGAGTGGCAAGTTTCTCGCGTACAAGACGAGGGTGAGAACCTTGCCCAATCCCCAGCCCAGGGACGATTGCTGGGTTGAGGACGACGAGATGGCGGCGCGGTGCTTCTTTCTGATGCAGCTCGACAGCGGCGCGTCTCACCCTTGCCTGTACAACACCGACCTGGATATCATTGGTATTGATCGAAAGGTATATCCTCCTCAGACGCACATCAATGTCAATACGGCGAATTCTTCAGCCCTCGCCGCGATTTACGAGATGCGCGTTGACGTCTGTCGTCATGATGGCCGGTCACTCGTGGGTGACAACCCAGTCTGGCCTACAGAGCGTCGCGAGCTAGGCGGTATCACCCCCGTCATGGTTCTTCTTGAGGGGATAGACCCTGACCCCGGGCCGCTAACCGACGAAGAGGTCAAAATTCGCCGTGAGCGCGGAGAAGACGTCAGCGAGGCCGCCCTGGCAGTCCGGCAGAAGAACCCAAAAGACGCCCGTCTCTCTGGGATGCTCCCATTCCAAGTTTGCTACTTTGCCGGAGCACCTGGGATGGACATTTGGTTCGGTGAAGACCGCTGTGACGTGCTCGGAGCAGATCGTATGCCTGGTCAGCGCCGGTGGGAGCGGCACAAGGTGAAGCAGCTCGTGCGAGGCTCTCAGCTGGACCCACTAGACGAGCGTCCCGTCGTCACATTTGATCACAAGATGGATCATAAGCGCATTGTCGATACTGACGTCCCCGGGCGTCCCGGAGCGAGCCAGATAACTGTCGACATCTGGGCCGATCGTAACACGTACGGCATGGAACCGCGGGTATCTCAAAAGGTGCAGCTAGTGAACAGGGAAAAGGTGAAGAAGCGGCCCAGAAGCCCAATTGGCGAGAATAAGAAGAAGAAGATGAGGTGGTTGTGAATACCCCGAACCTCAGAGGCTGTGAGTAACTCACCTTGCTATTGCAGTACAGAATGGGTAAGGGTATAGTTGATAGCCGGGTTGTGTTCTGAGGTCTTTACTTTGGTTGTGAAGGCGCACTTCATAGCGTCATATCGTCTTAGACGATGGATAGTACAGACAAATAGAATTAGCATTCATGCTGAGAATAGCGTCTCCTTAGAGAGTGTCTTCATGATCCAAGTCCTTATCATACACAGGACCAACTGCCGTGCCGCTCCGGCAGACCGGGGGTCCCGGCCCCAGTCTAGTTCTCGGCCCCACTCGGAGATCGGGGTCCACCATCTCGATGCCAAGTCCCGTCCGATGTTGATGCAGCGGGGGACAAATGCCAAGCTACCTAGAAATGACCATGATTGCAGTCCCCTTTTCGTGTGTTGTGCACGACTTATCTTCCGGGGTGGACACTCTTGGGCCGAGTATGATGCATGCTGAATGACCAGTTGGCTCATGGTGAACTGATAATAATGCACAATGGCCACCAAGGTTGGTAGAACTTTTTCAACGTCAAGATGGCGGGAATGATACTTCGTCGTGTCTCCTGTGAGATTGCCTGGTCTTCCTCGTATAGAATATAGTCAGCTGGCACTATTGACTCTCGCGTCTTAGCTGACGCCGAGTCAAGCAAGGCCTCCTACGACTGCAGGAGTAGCGTGGACCCGATGACTTGGATACCGCCCTTCTTTCTAGGTACAAGGAACTCCATTCCCTGCTCCAAGTGTAAGAGCAGCTGTCTGGGTACTGCGAGCATCGTCATCAGCCGCAACCCTTGCGTCAGTCCCCACGCTGGGGTGAGCGATGGCGACAACTTGCGAGAGTCCGTCAGCATCGAGACAGTACTGGCAGGTCGGGGCAGGCAGCCAAGAAACCTAGGAGACTGGAAGGATGATATTATTGGCTGCCTCCTTGTTCCAATGCCAAATAGTTGGTATCAGACCTTGTGATGTGGAGTGTCTAGGTATACCTAATGAGCTTCACGTGGCGGTAATGGTCAACAGGAGAGTACGTATTGGGATGAGAAGAATGATTGCTGATGCGACGTCTGAAGAGCTCGGTCGATCAATATGCCATCATCTCATAAGCTCCATACTAATGTTCTCATCTGGATCTGACAGGACCCAATTCTGCTCCAGCTTGGAGCCTCTGAGCAGGGCATCCCAGGTGAGTGATCAGCCCTACCAGCCTCTGAGAATACGAATCGAACAACGACAGAAACAGAGATTCGACATGTGGCTGAGCAGTTATCCACTCCCTATTTAGTACCCATTCCCCGACACAATATCTACAGCGGCAGCCATCGCAACTTGAGCAGATGAAGGGGAAGAGGATCCGACGTCTTAAATTAGACTTGAACAGTGCACCAGCCACAGTGGCTCGATCCGTTTTGGCGCTAACGTTGACTATCTTGATCTGCGACAGTGGGGGAATGGGAATGGCCCTTGGCTGGCCTGTCCGTCCGTGTTTTATCTCCGAGCACGACGCCACCATCATGAGACTGGGGTTTGGAGGGGATGGTTAAGGCGAGGGACTTTGGTTGAATACTCTGGGGCAAGGAGGATTTGCAAGCGAGAGCGAGACGGAGACGGACTGTCAGAGTCTCTGTCAGATGTGGGTTCCTGGTTAGGGCAGCAGGAGCTCGGCTGTGCCTCTGCTTGGGCTGGGCAGCTGGGGTAGCATTGAGAAGAGAGCCTATGACTGACGTGACCTGGGGATCAACATTTGATGGAGACGGAACGGGTGCCATGGCAACGAATGTTGGAGACAAGAAACGGCGAGTTGAGGCTTGAAGCAAGGTTTAGGCAAATGCCATTGTTGTAGTTTATTTATGATCTTTACTGCCAGTGGGCTTAAAACAATTCAGAAACAAAAGCCTCTCATACAACCTGTCATCATTATTTGCATGGATCCATGGATGTTTCCCCACTGCTGACTGACCTGCCCCCCAGGCTAGAGAGACAAGTCAGCCTTAAGACGTCGAGGCTGCCTTGCCGCGCCGCGCGTGAGGTGGACGATCGGGACCCTGGACTGTATGTAGAGGCTGTTCAGCACAGCGCACAACTATGACACTATAGCTGTGCTGTTGGATAATTCAGGCTTTGTAGACTCGTCCTCTCACTCAATCTCCAGACTCAGCTGAAGAATATTGCCCTCCATCACCATTTACCTGCATTACTCCACTCAGAGCCTCGCGCCCGCGTGCTATACAGCACTAGTCTGCTACTGTAAGGAGGGGGCCGCCCAACCTTGACCTACCTACCGTTCCGTTTTCCTGGCTGAACCGTGATGCGACCGCCAACCTTGATCCTTTAACCGTCGTCACATCGTCTCTAATAACCTCTCTCTCTATATTCTACGCTCGCTTCCATTGCCACTTGGTTTCTTCTTATTATACAACTGAGCCCCCCGCATCGGCCTTGGCGAACCCCGTCCCGTCTGCTGCTCCCCGATCCCGCACAACCACCTGCTTAGTGGGTGGCCTAGCACAGCGACCGACGCATCTCGTCCTCTGCGTCCCTCTCTGCCTGCTGCTGCTGAATCTCTCATGCCCGCCGCATCCCCAAGTCGACAGCTATCGCGCCCGCTCTGGCTTCCTCGACACTGGCTCACGCTCTGCCCTCCGGCTCTGGCGTAGCGCCCGACGCTCTCGTCGCCCTCGGGGCTCAGCCAGCCGCCCGCTCCCGCTCCGCTTCCGCCTTCGTCGCCGTCATCTCCCCCACCCGCAGCTCGACGACACCGCCGCTCCAACCGACCGGACCAGCACAAGTTCGCAATGCCTCCCAACATCCCCCTCCAGCAGCACAACGCCATCATGTCGGCTCCCGCGAGTGTGAGGGTATCCGGCCCTCCCAATAGCAGCTTCCTCGTGGGCTACCCCGGCATCTCTGCGACTCTGGTATGTTCAATCTCGTGCTTACGCCCCGGAGCCTTCTCGCTCTGTTGCGCGGCTGTGAATGTCTCCCGCACCAAGCTGACAAATTGACAAAGCCGCGCATCGAAGGCAAGGTCGAGATCCGTCCTGGCCAGGGCTATTCCATGCCCGTACCCATCTCCCTCGTTCGAATATGCCTTCAGCGCCGAGAAACCATCCACCCCGACGCCGACAGCCTCGCGAAACGACATCTCGGCGCCCCCCGACGGGAGACTACAGACCTCGTCGGCAAGGAGCAGCTTCTCTTTCGCTGCGCATCCGGAAGGGAGGCCGAAAAGGTCATCGCCATGGACCTCCCGTTCGTCCTCTTTATTCCCTACGGCCGCGGCGGAGAAGAGTCGAACCGACGCATCCCTCCAGCCTCTCTCCAGCTCCCGAGTCGAACCGCCGAGACATACTACGAACTCGTCGTCACGGTCCAGCAGGGCCACAGCAACCAGTACAAATACAGCTTCCCTATACCACTTCTGCGCTACGATACCCTCTCCACTTTTGGCATGTACAACAAACCCGAGTCCAAGCTCGTAACCAACGACAACATTGTCCACCTGGGCATCAACCTCCCACGATGGAGCTACGGCCCCAGCGACCCCATCACAGTATATATCAAGTTGTCACCCAACACCGACTGGCTGCACAAGGCAAAGCGAGTCACCATTGACAAGATCACCCTGACCATCGAGGAGGAGATTACATACAACCCGGAGGGCGACGAACCCTCAAAGAAAGTGAACAAGATATCAAGACAGGTCCAGGTGGTCAAGACGAAAATACCCGAGGCAGGATATGCCACCAACATAGGCCTCAACTTTCCTTCAAAGGATTTGCGCGATCCAGATGGAATTATCAAAAGGGGAAAACCACAGTTCCCTCTCTACGAGGTCACATCATTTACCACCACCTCGACGCTCTACAAGATAGAATTTTATCTCAGCATCAAGGTATGGGCTTTGCTCTTTTGTCTCGTCTCTGCTAATATTCCCAGGTCAATCTAAGCGGCGCTCGCGACGTGACCCTACGACAACCGATCGTCATCTGCCCCCTCGACCAACAAGCCTGCAAAGAAGAGATGGACGCTATCGAGCAAGCGGCCAAAGAAGCCTCGCACGTCGACCCCAATAACCCCATGCTACCCGCGCAGACCATTATCCTCGCCAACGACCGCGATTCATTACGAGCTCTGGGCCTTTGCATGGTGGGCGGACAAAAGAAGCCATTCATTGAGTGACGAAAATACGGGTTCCGAGATAGTCACCTTATAGCAGCCTCCAGAGCCGCACGCCACGTCCGCACGATGACGGAGAGACGCCTGCTGCGCCCCGTATATCGCTGCAGGCAGTGCCGCGTCGGATGAAACAAATCTCCCGCGTCATGAATTCCTCCGAGACCGAACATCACAGCACTCCGGCTTCGGGACTTGATTGCACCGGCAGCACGACAGATGGAAGCGGGGATGGACGGAGGCGACGGTTGGAGTCGGTCCACGGGGGAGGCCAGGTCCGCCACTCGAAGTATACCCAGGGGCGTTTGCATTTCAGGGGTTTGGCGAAGATGGGATGGGGCTCTTATAATCGGGCATAGTTCATGGCGTTCCGGAGGACTACCTAGGAGGGAGGGGTTCTGGGCACAGGCAGTGGGCAAGTGCACGACAAGCAATGTTTTGTAGATGTCGATACGCAGTAGCGAGATGAATCAAGATGTATTGATGAAGGCGATGGGTTTGTTCCGTGAACCTGCAGCAAAGCGAGAACTTGCGTCAGCGTAGTGCACGGTAATAAGTTGGTGGAGGACGTGTATCTCATAACGTACCGAGACGATTACCACAAGCTCGAAGCAAATAGTATTTACCGGTATTGCGTTTTAGGATATAAAGGCAAGGTGAGTGATTCTGAACGTCAAGGCAACTGAACGGAGTGCCAGTGAAGAGGAGAGCAAAAAGAAGCCACCACATTGTCCATCCAGAGTAGCACCGATCACTGAGAACCATCCAACGGATGATCAAGCAGCGAAGAGAGCTACACCAGTAAGTCTGACAATTACTAAAAACGGCAAAAAAAGAATTGAATCGCTGATTGCTAACTGGAGGGTTCGAACCTCCGCGGTTTCCCACTGCGGGTTTGGTTTCTGATGAGAACCTAAACACAGCGCCTTAACCACTCGGCCAAGTTAGCGATGATTCGTTGAGTGGCTTCGATAAAGCCCAGGCTAAGGCGCCTCCTCGGTGAGATTCAAGGTGGGGCGCGGGGTGAGCAAGGCTTCACACATTCGCAGCCTCGCATGGAATTATTTCTTCAACTTACGTCTTCTCCTCTTCAACCAGACCGATACTATCCTAATGGCAGCATATCCTGAGGTCCTGCTCGAAATTCTCTGGATCACCGCGACTGTCTGAATAATTACCGAAGCCACTCTCAACTGCCCGTCATGGCTTTTGACGACGACGATAACCCCACCGTCGCTACGCCGGTGAACGGCGCGAATGCCGCTGCTACGGAAGACGCCGACGAAGATGCGCCCGACTACAAGCTATTCCTCTCCATGTTTGATAAGGCTGGCGTCTCGGGCAAGGCGATCCGCAAGGGCGAAAAGGACTTTGAGTCGCATGGGACTCGCGCGCAGGACAACCTCCTCGAGCAGAGCCGCAAGGTCATGGACAACGTGCTGGGCTACACGAGGATACATCGCGAGGATGCCTGGGTGCGTGGCTGGTGCTTCCCAGACTGGTGGGCCGAGACTGAGCACTCTGGCGAGCGTGATGGTCTCTGGCTAAGGGACAGAGTCGTCATGGTCGAGCAGGAGCGCGGCAGCTGGCAGAAGGATATTGGGCGCGCAGTGCCCGGCAAGGTTGAGCGCCTTGGTGCGGGACGGCTTTGGCTTCTGCCTGAAGAAGCTCTCTACTTGGTTGAGAGAGGGACCGTGGATCTCTGGTGGCCGGAGCGACAATTGGAGGAGCTTCTGTCGAGTGACGGAACTCCAAGGACGGATCTAGGACCAGACAACTACGATGTTGGACTCCCGCTAAGTCTCGAGGCGGCATATTCACTCCTCATCGGCCATGAAGGCGAGAGGGGCAAGATCACATTGCCTCAGTTCCAAGTCTTTTCACACCTCAAGCGAGCAGGCTTCTACGTCCTACGGGCGCCGCCTTACGAGGCACCACCTCAGGCTCCAGCGTCAAAGACCCTCTGGCAGTGGCTGTTTTCCTTCTTTAGCTCGGGCGCCGCGCCCTCAAGGCAGAAGCCATTGGGACCTCTTGTTCAGCCAGGCCTCTACCGTGCCTATAGGCCCATCTACGATCAACTCGCCATCCTCCCCTGTCACAAGCCGCTGCCTACACCTCCCACAATACACCCGCCGCAGGAGCCATACCGGGTCTTCTGGCACGTGTGGAAGTCTGGCGGCGCACCTTTCTCCAAGAAGAACCCACCGCCGCCCGACTTCCGCATCGCCGTGGTCGACGCCGGTGACACATTCGTGCCGACCCTGGAGGAGATTGAGGCCCTCCTGGAATCGACGCCTCACGACCCGCCCAACGAGGCGTGGAAGGGCCCCGGGCGTATGTATCAGCGCCTGAAGCACGGACACCGCAACGTGCTGGTGGCGATTGTGGACCGCGGTCTCGTCAACTTTATGAGGTTCGGTGAGGGGGCGTTTGGGGAGGAGAGGCTGTTTGAGAGGTTCGACAACAAGGGCGGGCAGAGGGGCGGCAAGAAGACGAGCCGCGGCGGAGGGAGGGGCAGAGGAGGCAGGGGCAGGGGTGGCGGTCGCGGACGAGGACGGGGACGGGGGGGCTAATAGACCACCCTCTCAGGCTAATTTGTATCAGATAGATATGGCGGAGGAACATGATACATCTGGCATCGCGCACGAATCGACGTGACAGATTGGATCTACCCAGGATGCATCGTGAACATGAAGCAAGTCATGCGAGATGAGCTGACGTGTGCCAAGTTTCGAGTGGTTGTGATGGGGTCTTGTTGGCTGTCGAGACAAAAGTCATGGATGGCATCAGGCATTGTACACGAGTTGTCAGAACCAACAGTTGAGCGTAAGCATCGTAAGGATATGTTGGTCCCTTGAACCCTCAAAAATAGACGCATCAAGTTTGCGAGCGCATGTTGGCAGCATATGGATGCTAGTCAAGGTTGACTCAACTCGCATGGATGAACAACTGGCATGTTGCCAACTGCACCTAGACAGGCATGTCCCACAATCGCCTCTGCATCAAGTTATGTGCGAATCAAAAAAAAGTAACATGGAACTAGGCATCACTTCGGCTATGAGCAACA
Source organism: Fusarium solani (assembly GCF_023522795.1). NCBI lineage: Eukaryota > Fungi > Ascomycota > Sordariomycetes > Hypocreales > Nectriaceae > Fusarium > Fusarium solani. The sequence continues at coordinate 1,062,360 of NW_027072157.1, forward strand.
GCTCGTTCGTCAGAATGTCTCTCCCGAGTCCAACCAGTCGCGATCAAGCGTGCTACCCGGGAGTGAAGATGTTGCACACGAGGGACGCACAAGTCATATCCTGCGCACCCTTTTTGTTCATTTAATTGTTGCCTTGAACTGGCTCGGCAACACGGGACGGGAAAAGATGACCGAGAAAGGGGGTTACTTCTACTGGCACGTTGCAGGAGGAACCCGCCGAGTCTGCAATGCAGTTTGTTGTTGTGGTACTCGGGAGGATAGTCATTCGCTCCCCTCACAATTTTCGACAACTCACACCAAAACAGGGTAGCAACTGAGGGAATTAATTGGAAGTAGATGCGCATACTTTTTACTGCAAGTCTATTACGAAACAAGGACCATGGGGGAAAAAAAGTATCAGTATGTTGAAATGAAGAAAGGATCACTGGCGTAAACCTTGCTCCAACGGCAGTGGACTTGGGAGATCCTCCCAAAGAGGAGAGCTCTGCGCGTGGGCTTTTGACACTGTGTAGGACCGTCTGCCAGTTACCTGAGCTATTGAAACCAAAAGAAGAAATAAATGACAAGAGTGAGAAAAAAAAAAGGCTTGCAGGGGTGTGTGGGAGATATGGGTCGATTTGTTCTGTTGGCGGCGCGCGCTCCCGCCTAACTAAAAAAGAAGTCGACTCGACATCTGATTATCTTGTCGAGTCATGAGAGTCCCCTTCCATTGTCTAGAAGATTAGGCAGAGAAGACAAAGAGATCCACTGAGAGAGTTTCGAGAAGGAAAAAAACAAGAGCAGTTTGTTGGTAGTCTAACCAACCAAAACCCCTTGTTCTGCAAGTCTGACAGACAGTATTATGCCTCTGTCGTAAGCACTTGTTGCATCAACTCTTGTTCCTTCTCGCGATCCGTCCAACAAGATGCGAGTGCGCGTGCGCGACATGATACTCGAGTAGGCAGTGGAGGTTACGAGTTTGTCTGTCCAGCTGGGCAATAAGAAAAGAACGTGGAGCCATTTTCCCCTTCAGCTTCTTTCTGTGCGCGCCTAACCCTTGCTTTGCCACTATGTATGTCCTGTATGTATGTACAACACTCGTGCAAAAAAAGAGTCCCCCCATCTAGATCCAACCTCGGCAGTTTCGCGAGTGACGTTTAACAACGGGGACGAGGGTAAAGTTCTTGAGTTGTCGTGTGTCAAGAAGAGGCATTGACATTAGCCAAGGATTGAATGCCTCAGAAAGATCCCCAAGGGAGCAAGCAACGCACAAAAAGAGGATTCCTCATTGCTTGGACTGGGATGGAAAACCGAAAGGGCGTGTAGAATGAGGGCGTGCGCCCAAGACCGGGGAATGTTTTTGGGTCCATGAAGTTGCGAGATTGCAAGCAAGATTTCTGGGCCCCACGGCAATTCGACACTTGTTGATTGGTTCCAAGACAGAGAGAGAGAGAGAGGTGTGTGCTTTGGAATTGGACCACGGGCCTCGTTTCCTTTGATTGGTGTCGGCGGTCCAGTCGACGGGAGCGGACATGTCATCATAATCAGAAATGGGACTGCCACTGATGAACATCACTCACTCACTCGGTATTCATCACCCATCAGCACATGTTGTTTTCTTGATGCTCGACCTTTTGTGCTGTGGCCGACACTGCCGAAGTCTTACTGTCGCACCAAAGCACAACCGGGTAAGATGAAAGATGAGAGAGAGCATGACAACTGCCTGACGGCGTGCATGACTTGTCCACCTATTCATCAGCTGAAAAGAATGCTGGGTCAAGACAGTGATGGAAACTCGAGAGAAAGACAAGATACGGGCGCATAACCCAAAAGGGGTCATCTGGGCTTGAACTTGTATCGAGCCATGATTGTCACTCTTCAACCCAGGCCCGGGAAGAACCAAAGCTTGGCGCACGCACGTAATTCGTAATGAGTTTACGGGCGGTGCTAGGGGGAGGAGTCATGGGGAGAGGGGCGGGTGTCGTTGGGTTCGATCATTCGCACTCTAGTGGTAGAGAACCGAGCCCATTGTATCACTCTCTGTATCGCTGTTGGGTTTTCGCCCCGGACCCTGGTTCGATTTTTTCCATCGATCTCCTTTCGTATCCATCTCGTGGGTAAAAGGGCGGTGTCATGAGTTGTCAACTGGGGGGCAGGCAATCAATCTCCAATGTTGACAATACGAGAAGCAGAGACGTGAGTGGGAAGACGTGATTTAAAAACAATAAACAGAGTTTGAGGATAACCAAGGGGCCACCCCGTTTAGAGTTGCATCGACTCATCGAAGCACAGTAGCACCTTATCTGAGGTTGAGAAGAAACCTACAGTGAGTCGAGAGCTTCTGAGAGAAAGAGAGTGTGCTGTAGGTCCAGGGAGAGGAGTGGGTCGAGCGTCATGCGGGAGTGGATCTAGAATGGCGCGCATGAGTTGGTTGAATGCGTCTATGTTTCATCCGACAGTCAATACAAGATTCGAGGAGGGTGACAATGAAGAAAGTGCATTGAAGAAGAGAGAGCGGGCAATGCATAAGAGACGCTTTCTTGTCTTCAAACAATGGAGGCACATTTGTTGACGGGGAGTCCCTTTTTTGTTGTGGTAGATGGCTGGCTGGCTTGTTCATCAGAGAGAGTACTAGTACCGACCTAGTGGACGCAATGATCAACCAAGGCGCCTGCACAAGAACAAGAACAGGTGCTGTCAAGTTCAGTTCCCAAGTCGCGTCGGGTCGGTCCCGTCGCCAATCAACGTTGGCTTGTTGACGCCATAAACCAATGAGCAACTTTGGACTCTTTGATCTGAGAAATGGAGCAAAAAAAGGCCGGAAAGTTGATGAGAAGCTGTCCAAAAGTAGACCTAGCGCCGAAATGGGCAACAAGATGAGAAAGAAGAAGCAGGACCAATCTCTGTGCTCCAAGTCAACTGACGATGGAGGATGCTTTTCTCCCTTGGAAACTAAAACACGTCCACCCCTGGCGAGATTCGACAAAAAGTTACTCGACTCGGACTCGGAGGTTAGTACTTCCTGGCGGGCCACCCAGCTCTGCTGCTCGCTGGCTAGCCCATTTCCACACAATCCCCATCCCCCAAATTCAATCAAATCTGGGCGCTTCTGCGATGGGTACTATCACTTCTGTAGGTCTACAGTCCCAGTAATGGATGGCATGTCTTGGCTGAGGTGATTGTCGCTCACTCACTCGCTCGCTCGCAAGTCGTAACCTAAGGCAAAATCTAAATGGACAAAATCCACTTTCTTTCTTGCCTCTGTTGCCCACACTCACCCTCCACACAATTTCCCTTTCCCTTTCCCTTTTCCCTCTTTTTCTCCTCTTCCCTGTCTCACTCGTCTCTATTTTATCTCTCCCCCCACCAAAACCCAAAACACCCCCAATTTTTCCCTACCTATCCTTTTCTGCACCTCCAAACCCAACTCGAAATCCTTTTCCTTTCTATCCTCGCTCACTGGGCCGAGCTCGAATCTCTGACCCGGTCTATTAATAACATACCTGGCTGGCTGTACATCCACCATTCATTCACTAGCAGTCTCACCTTGCTAGTCTTGGCTGCCTCGTAATCCGACGCGTTTCTTCTGGGTTCCGATAAATCTCGTCTTAGCTTCTTCCATCTCACTGCTGCGGCCCTTTGCCCCCTCCATCCCCCCTTTGGTAGGTTGCCTTCCCATATCTGTCTGTCTCTCTGCCAAGTTGGACTGGGCTTATTGCCTTTAGCCCTGGACCACCCCCCGGCTCTAGATTCCAGAATCCAGATCCTCGGCCAACCAGGGTGTCTGTCCTCCATTCCTGATTCCCACCCCCGACACCTTTTGCATCTTCCTACCTTGCCTTACCTTGCCTTTACCTTGTCTGCCTACCTACCTACCTAGGTACTTGCCTACCTAAACCTAACATACCTTGATCACGTAACTGTCGATTTGCGACCGTCGACGCGGACGGACTCTTTCTTCTTTCTACAACCACAACCTCAACCTCAAACATCAACCCCCCCCGGGAAACGCGCCCAGCATCATCAGGACCTCGCTGAACTCCCCTTTAGCCCCCCCAGCCCGCCTGACATCCGCTTCAGTTATCTCGCGCCCAGCATCGCTAATCCCGGCATCCTACACGTCGCGTCATGGACACCATCGACGGCGACAAGCCCAGGCCGCCAGTTGCGCCACCTGAGCCAATATCGCCAGCTCTGTCAGCTTCTGCTGCTGCCCCCAAGTCCGCCCTGGCAAAGCCAGCAGCATCACCAACCACAGCACCCACTCCGGATTCTCCTCGCGCTGCTCCCGTCTCTGTCTCTGCCACAAGTCCAGCACCGGCTACAGACTCGGCGCCCGCCAAACCTGCCTCGACCTCGACCTCGACGACAGGCCTAGGCTCGGCATCAGCTCCCCGGCCCGCGTCGACCTCTCCGGCGCCGCCATCACCGCACCCGGCCACCTCTACTTCAGCTCGCCCGGCTGCTCACGATAGCGCGCCATCGCCTGCGCCTGCATCTGCGCCCGCTCCCGTAACTGGCACCACGAACGGGAGGACGTCGCCCGGTGCTGCTGTTGCTAATCAACCATCTCGCATTGCTTCACCCAAGTAAGTCGTCTTCTCTTAATTGTCAACCGATTGTTTGTGCCCTCTTGTCCGCTTTGCTTTTTTCCCCCATGTCATTTCGCTCGCACTTGCGATCGACCGTCGGTCGTGTTGCATTTGCTTGGCCATCTCTTCGCGTCCTCAGCCAGCCAGTGAGTGAGTGAGCAAGTGAATGAGTGGCGTGGCTTTTGTCCAGGGTCATGGCCTAGTTGGCATGTCCCCATTTGTCAAGACCAGTAGGTTGTTGACCGCACCTGGCCTGACTTGTCTCGTCCATGCAACTCATGTTGTGGCCTAAAAGAGAAAGCCCGGTGACTGTGAATCACTGTCGGCGTCTCATCTGGTCCGTCAGCCAGGAAAATCTTGGTCGAGCAGAAGCCGTCAGTCAGTCGGTCAACAGTTGCCCAACGGGCTGAATCACTCTCACAACTTGCTCCCACTTCTTTTCATGACAACTGGCAGACACTGCACTGTCTTGTCTTGCCTTGTCTTTCTATCCATCCATCCATCCCTGGTCTGCATTGGCATTTCCACAACTCAAACCTTCTTTCCTCTTCATACTTTTTCGTCTCTCTTCTGCACTTTTGGTCCTCTGCGCCACTTCCCACCTTTCTGGCTGTTCTTGGACGCGCTCCCTCTCCCAAGTCTTGCAACCATACACGCAACGCCATTCATCTCATATCTTGGTTTCTGCCGTTTCCACCGACAAATACACCTTCCTCATACACCCTTGGGCGTGCCCCCGAGTTGCCGACAGTTTTGCAACACGTTGCTGCCTTTGCCCTTGGAACTATGGGCCTTCTTCCCGTGCCCCAGGACCTCAGGTACTCCCATTTCTCGCTCCATTCCCTCTTGCTGTTTCACATTCTATCAACCCTGTCTTATTATTTTCGCACTGGCACATCATCCCTGCAACCGCGCCGAGTCTTGGATGGCCCTGTACCAATCTGACTCTCCACAATCATTCATCTCTTCATCTTGTTCTCTTGATTTTGCCTCTTCGCCGTCTGCGTCTCTACCCACACGTGACCGAGCAGTCTCGCGTCATCAACCCTCATCCTCCACGTTTGCGCTTCCACCTTGTTCTGTTCTGTCGCTGTACTTGTCCCCGATACAACTACTTTTTGTCGTTGGAATATACTTGATGAACATGGACTAATCAAATAGCAGCCAACCCAACGGTCGCAAGACCTCGTTCGGGGAGGGAGAGGTTGAGAGTGAACTTAGCGATCCAGTCAGCAGTGTTCACTCACCGTCGGGCGTCGAGTTCAACGAACCCGAGGACGAGATAGTTGTTGGTGCTCGTGCGAACGGATTGCGCAAGCAATCACCTCGCATTGTATCTGATCAGGAGGACGAAACCATGGCCGACGTCGACGACGAACCCATCGTCTCTCACTATCCTAAGCGGAAGCGCACCTCTATTCTCAACGACTTGAACGATAGCAGGATCGAAGCACCCTTGTCAGTCCCTAAGGAGAGGACACCTCCAGCCATAACGAGACCCAAGCCTGCACGGCAGAGCCTGGGTAGTGTGAAGGGAGTAACGATTGGTCATTGGAGAGACTCACCTGCCCCGGTTGATGATCTGAAACATGCTGTCATCGGCTTTATTGATGTCCGGGAACGCCTTCGAACTCGCATCCAACCTGTCACCTTGACCGGCGAACTGGTACCCGACGAGTATCCCCTACCCCCTGGCCCTGGTGGCAGCTGGGTCACCTTTGAGAGGGTTGTTTTTCTCAAGCACCTCGTCGGCCTCGATCACTATCAAGTCAAGGAGTTTGTTAGACTTCGTGCCGATACAGCAGGAACTGAGTCGTCGGAAGAAGAACGCATCGCCGCGGATAAGGCCGCTGTCAAGGAGGCGATAAAGCGCGTCAAGCAGAACCCTACCGCAGAGAACGCCACCAACCCACCTCAGATTGCCTATGGTGCAGAGCTCCCCGACCACATCTTGGCTAGCCGTGATCCCAAGCGACGAAGAACTAGTGGAGGCTTCGCCGCCATCAATCCGGCCCCCACCAACGGCGTTGTGTATGAGCACACTCCCATCCAGCCCGCGCCCGGCGGACCCCAGCCTATTCGAAACGTCATCGACCCTCTCCCCGGAACTCGTCCTACGCGAATCCTCCTGGGCTGCTGGGAAAAGTCTGCGGAACTGAACCCCAAGGACAAGCACGCCGTCTATGGTATTTTGGGTCAGAATGACATGTTCCGTGTCAAGCTCGTAAGAGAGACACGCGATGGCCGATTCGTTGACGGCAATTTCCCAACTGGTGCTGGTGCTCTCTGGATCCCGTATGAGGAGGTAATATTTGAGCCTCACCTCAAGTCCCTGCCCCGTGCCGAGATCAAGGAGTATTGCCGAGTGCGTCAGTGGCAGATTGACCACGGGGAGTCGCCGGATGAGCGAACGGCAAATGAAACAAAGGCAGTCTACGATGCCCAGGCTAGGGTTGCGGGAACAAGTTTCAAGACTGCCGCTCCACTGTCTATTGCACCGGCGCTGCCTCGCATGCCGGATGATTACGATTCTGACCAGACTGGACGGGCTGGCTTTGGAGGTCATGAGCTTCGCCAGAGCCGCCGCGTCGAAGCTGCACGGGCAATCGACGCTGCCAGGATGGAGTCACGCCCTACACGTCAACTGCCTGCGGAGGTTGAAACTTCGGCTCAGCCACCGCCCCAGGCCCAGCCTCAATCCCAATCACAGCCTCGGTCGGCCTCCGCTGTTGGCAAAGCACAAGGAGCTGATGCTCTCGAGCGGACCTCGTCTCTTGCCCGGCGCGAAATTGCACGTGCCGAGGCTGCCCAAGGACGTGCTGACCGACACGCCGCTAACCGCGAGCGAGCTGTAGCCGCTGCTGCGGATGCTGCTAACGCTGCCGTCGCCGCTATCCCCTCGGTGGCAGTCAATGGACGGATGCGGTTCCACGAATCGGAAGAGATGCAGCGTCTCAACAAGGTTTGGGCGCGCCAGGAAAGCCTTCGTATGAAGGCAGGATCCGAGGACGCCAAGATCTATGGTGGAGTCAAGTACGAACGCAAGGCCAACGGTCCCTTTATGGGCAAGTTGGTGTCCCAGGGCAATATCATCACTATTGATGGTGAGGACTATGTGGAATACCGCGTGCTTACGAAGCCATCCTTTTTCTAAACCACTACAACAATACTTTTTTACCTTTGTCGACTTGAACAGTCCCCGCTCAAGTCGGGACGAGCGACGACTGGCAGACGCACACACGAATAGCCGTTGCAAGGAGCGATTGACGATTTTGCGACCTTTCACCACTAATACTTTATACGCTACGTTGTTCTCGACAACCTTTTTTTCTGGTTCCCTAGGGCTGTCTTGTCTGTACGGTATAAGCGCGGGGAGGGAGCCCTTTTTTGCAAAGTGTTGTGCTTTTCAGCAACCAAGAAGCGGAGGGAGGTTGAGCCAAAAAGGGATCGGTTTCGGCACACTAGAATGACCTTCCTAATCTGTTTTACCCTTTCTTTTCCTCATTTCCTTTGTCACTCTGTCTCTCTCAGGGCCCCGGTTCAGGCCACACCTGGAAGGTTGAGGGAGGTGGAAACGGGTGGGTTTAGTCAAGACTGGACTTGGACTCTACGGAAACGGAGTGGGCGGTGTTCGGAATTGGGTGTGTTGCTTAATATACCCGGTGTAGGGGTTTCGTAATCGGCTGTTTCTGTACGAGATGGAAAGCATTTCCTCGCTTTGTGGTTCTTGTGAAGTTGTGTGTGTTTTATTTTGACTTGCTGAGGCTGATGCTTGGTGTCTTGGTCAGAGGGCACCGTCGCCCGAGACGATGTGCCAAGGCTGTCAGATACTCACTCTGGTTTATAATATGCTGACGGTGGTCTCGATGGCGATGGCAACTGTCGGTTGGTGGTGGTGGTAGGAAGCTGTGTCAACATGAAGGAAAGGGAGACTCGACATGGTGGTACCAAAGCGCCCAGGAGGCCTCATAATATAGTATGAAGATGAGATGATGTTTTCTGTCCTGATGCTTTTCTTGAACGCGTAAAAGTGATGCTCGGGTCTCAATGGCGAGTGACTAGCCAGCATCCAAGTCACTCTAGTCTTGCTCGATGCAAGTCCGTGTGCATGACCAGGTAAACTGACGTTGCTTCTGATGTCCTAGAAGGGCAGGAATATACTTTGCAACCATGGCAAGGTGCACCCAAGATCCCCGTTCATGTGTGGCATAGGGACTTCGCACACATTGGCATAGTTTCTGAGCAACGGAATGTCGCTGGTGGTGACGTGGGCGGGTACCTGCACAGTGGGGTACATAAGCGACAATAAGAACCCTGCTTTTCAACAATCACTAAGAAGCCGTCATCGTATAGGGGTCAGTACATCAGTTTGTGGCTCAATGAAGCACTGAAAACGCAAGTTCGAGTCTTGCTGACGGCAAGCGATTGTTTTTTTTTGCTGTTCTCTCCTAGTATTTTTTGTCAAGTTTTATGAGTGGTCCAGCCTTTTTTGAGGCTATTAGAGTGTTCTTTTTACCAGCGGAGTAGCCATCACTACGCCAGGTTTAACCTCAGGTTTAAACTGCGGATAACACAGAACAGTAAAAACCAACTTAGAGAGAGAGTGTGTGTGAGAGGGGAAAAAAAGAAAGAGAAAAAAGAAAAAAAAAAAAACACGCGAACAGATGTTCACCAGTCGACACCGATCTAGTTACTGAGCTGTCTTGCTTGACTTATCATCGTCAAGTTTAATCCTGCTAGGAGTGCAGAACGCATGCATAAAGAGAAATGTCCCAACTCCACATGGTAAAGCTATGCCCGAGCCTGGAAGCTCAAAGTCCGTCTTGAGTTGAAGATATAGTAACTTGCTTAGAACACAAAGCACTACATGGATATATGTGGCCCAACCGGTGTGTTAGTTAGAGCAGCAGCTAGAAATTATTCTATCCAGACGTAGTAAATCTTTCGAGCCAACTTGGATAAACTCTCTATGTTCTTGAGAAGGTAATAGACTCTTCCACGTCGGCCTCGCTTACTCGTCTGCGCTCCCGAGACAGAATCTCGCTTGGACGCGGATGAAGCCAAAGCTGGCTGTGCGATTTGTAACCACGAGAACCGAGTTAGAGCAGGTGAGAAAACAAACGAAAACGAACACCTGGGCATATCAACGGAACTCGAGGGCAATGTCTAAAAGCATTACCCTCACATGACCTTCTGCTGTGTGAAAGAGCACAACGGTTCTGTGACAGAACAACTCGTCCTGTGGACCATCAGATGATACCGGATATCAACTGTGGCGTAGATGGAAATCAAATTTCTCTTGCCTCAAACTGGAGGAGTGAGAGAGGAATGTTGCGGACTACGTTATATACATTGAATGGTCTCTTGGTTGCCTGGGTGAAGAAGACAAGCCAGACAGGCTCATCCTGGACGCTGCTTTTGGCATCGCCACGATCCTGCCTCCCCCTCAAGGGGCTTACCTTTCCGGGTGTCATTTGTGCAGATCGGTTAAGCTTACCGGTCTCCGGGACTACGGTTTCTCTATCCGGCACCGCTACGGGAACCGGACTCCAAGACCGGCGTCTCCACTTGGACGCCGCCGGAAGCAGTTTCAGGTGCCGGAGGCTTGCATCTCCGTCGGGCACTCCTTGAGTTCTCTACCGCAAGTTGGTTGTGCCTGTGTGGTAGCCACCTCAGGGAATCACAACTCACAGGGGATTGGCTCTGTAAGGACTTGAAAAATCACACGCTGTTTGATTATCATGATGCATCTCGTAGGCTATATCACCCCAAAGGCCACCCTTACTCGACTTCTACAACATCGTGGATAGGAATCATCTCGAGTAGAGCCGCTTCGAGCATCTCCTTTTGCTCCTGGATAAACTCCCTCACAGCATCGGGGCTGAACTTGACACCCGCGGCCCGAGCCTCCCGCAGCTTCTTGGCATGATCGCGGAAGCGCTCTTCCAAGATATCGGCACGGTAGGTGCAGTAGTCGTAGAGCAGCTCTGACTGGTTGCTGATGAGACGGGAGCCTGTGAGGACGAGCTCGTCTTTGACGAATGGCGACTTGGGTCGGAAGGCTGTGATGAACGAGATTCTCTCCTTGCCGATGGCTTTGAGGGCGGCGTGCTTGACGTATCGGCCTTGAAGAATGACGGCAGTTCCCTTGGAGTTGAGTTAGTAGAGAGTAGGGTCAGCATCTAGGATCGACACACCATAGTAGGACCGCGGACCTTGAGGACTTCGCCGCTGCCAGTGAGAACAGCAGTCTCACCTCCCTTCATCCCAGCTAGAAGAATGTCAGTAACTCATAACAGTAGTCAAAACCTCGGTATGAACTCACTGCAGTCAGAAAGCATGGTGACACAGACAAATGGGAAGCTGTCGTAGTGCCACGAGAAGCCGACGCTGTCATTGCCCTTGTCACTGGTCTCGTCCCCGTCACTGAAGAAGAGGTTGGCGTGACCAACCTCGTACTCAAAGGGAACGAGGTCGATACCGGCAACCTCGGAGACAGCCTCTAGTACCTCAGGGCTCTTCCAGAGAGCGTGGGCGAAGGGGGCCATCCTGGCATCGCGGTTAGCTCGGAATCTCCGGAGAGGGGGGCTCACTCACTCTTGAGAGTAGCCTCGGATCTGGTTCTTGGTGAAGGTTGAGGCATACTGACAGGTTCTGAGCACCTCCTCGCTGAATAGCTCACGACGGACCTGCCTGACGGCGGCCTCAGTGAAGAGAGGGAAGGGGTCGGAGCCAGCGATATGGGAGACGCCCTGGTTCTCATAGCCCCACTCCTTCATGGTGTAGGTCCTCTTGGGCGGCTCGAAGCAGACATGCTTGCGAGCGTCAAAGTCCTCGGCGGGGATGGCACGGGCGGTGTCGATGACATCCTGGGGAAGCTTGGTGGTTGGGCGGAGGGGGGTCTTGTTGGTAGGGCCGACGACGAAGGGGGCGGGCTTGCGGACGGGCAAGGGGGCCGGAGTGTCGTAGATTGCGCTGGGCATTGTGAACGAGGATGTTGTTATCAAGGTGTTGTGTCAATATATCTCTGAGATAGGAGGCTGTCCTTGTGGAGTTGAGGTGAGGTGATTGAGATAACACGACCCAGGGATGGAGGAAGGGCATTTTTATATTTATAGATAACCTGCCAAGAGGCAAGTTAACGTCCGAATCTCGGACGTAGGCGTGGTGAGTGTGACCAATGGCCGAGATCAACACCCACGGGTTAGAGAGAAGTGGCTTTCCCGTGGGAAAAGGGACTGTGTGTGTGCGTCGCTTCGGGAGTTATCATGATTTAATCACCAACCAACGGTCAAGTGACCACAGCTGGGGGGTATAGATACCGCCGTAGGAGGGTTTCCAAAGAGAGAGTGACAGAGCTTAGGGAGTATAAGCTAGGGGCCTGGTTCCTGGTCACGCCTGGGGTGTAGGAGTCTCCTATTCGTCAGCTTGGTCGAGTTGGGAAATGCTTTCGTTGATAAGGGGTGGAGTTCGGATATAGTTCCCGCAGTCTAGATCCCCCCGCAGAGGCTATCATTGGGGCATTAGTCCACGGCATTTGATATGGTGATTTCTGTGTATGGTATAGTTTGGAGCAGCTGGAGGGGGAGACGTTGATTCCCGACTTGATATCTCAGAGTACAGTCCAAATCTAGGTTACGGGTTTCCACAGAATTGGGTTTGAGTGCCGTCATTGTATTGAGAACTGTGTTCTTTACGCCTGGCACACTCTCTATCTCTTTGAGGGGAAAGTTGAATGATTAATAGCAAAGCCCAAGTGCGAGGAACAGATACGCACGTCCTAGGCTCGTGAAATAGATTAACTTGCGTAATCTAGCTCGATTGCAGGTCACCATACCTTACCGTCTTTGGCTCATTGTCTTTGGCTCATTGTTGATCCCTCCCCCACGCTTATCAACGGTATCATGTTCTGTCACGCGCCTCCGTATGCAGCCACTTTGTGCCTCTGCCCCAAGGCCATGATTCCTCGACCTGGGCTCCTTCTTTGTGAGAAAGTGTTATTTGACCTCAGCCTCACAAGGTAAAAATTGTAGCATCCTTCAACCCAGAAGTGAAGAAAGAATCATAATAGTATTAATATCTCTATCCAGCTCTTGTCACTCTCACACCACTGCTTCGCAACCACTGCTCGTATCGCTTGTGTGCCATTATCGATGGCTCCGAATATCGCTCCTGCTCTCGAACTGTGCATGCAAGATTTGTCGAAAGGTTTCCTTGGGAGGAAAAGTGGCTGAGGGGAGATGGTCATCTTGACGGGAAGCCCATCCTTCCCTCCAACCCGACGTCCCGAGGAACATGGGCGACCAAGCGTTCTTAAAGGACTTTCGGGTCGAGTCCAAGACCCGAGGGCGTGACTTGAAAGAAAACCCGATCAAGTTCCCGAGAACAAGAATCATCCGGGTCGGCTTCTCATCCGACACTCCATCCAAAACGGTTAGCTGAGCCGAGCCTATCCTTGAAGCCTTGCCAGGAACCAACCAATCGTCTTTTTCTCTAGCTGTCAGGGATCGGATGTGAACACCGAGCAGCCAATAGGAGTCGGGCAGGTCAACTTCCATTGTCGGAACCGCTTCACCAGCTCATGATGATGAGACAGGGAATCTACTTGACGAGAGACAAAAAGCATTGGTGTCCCCTAGTGAAAAGGGGGGAGGGAATTTCTCTCTTCTTATCGAGGTGCTTTGCCACCTTGGTGTCCTGACTCTGCCCAAGGCAACCTCAGGAGTATTGATTGTTTCTATACTGAAGGCCATTGTGTTTAAACAACTGTAGTGTCATGGGAAAAAGACCCTTGATCGACGGCCTTGGAGAAATTGCGTTTCTCCAAGCACGCCACGCGAACAAGGGGGACAGCCATCATGTTCAGCTCATGAATCATTTGGAGGGTTTGGAAAAAGATCGAAGAACTCAAAGGAGAAGGCAGAGAGAACCAACTTGGCTAGGACTCTTCCTCCGTTTCCCCCCATATCAACATTGTGGCGCCATGGTGAGTTCTGCTGGGATGTAGAACCAATGAGTAGTGTTGCAACTGTGATACGGTGATACCCCAATCCCGCCGCTTGAGACCGTTATCTGTGGATTTGACAAGATACGTTCCAGTACCCTCGTTCATCATGATAAACGGAGAAAATATGTAACTCTCCTGTACAGCCAGGTAGCAGTTTGGAGCTGGGATGGTGTCGGGCCTTTACTGTCAGACTCAACACCATAGGGAGGATGCGTGATATACACAGACCAGTCGAGACTTGGCAAAAGTAAAAAAAGCCCTGACCTAGACGGGATAAAATGCCCTGTTACGGACTAGCCGTATCATTCCGGGCTTGTTGTTGGGTCATGATGGATAGCATGGGCGACTCTCTCCACCATGACGTTGTCTCTCCTAGGGGGGAACCGTTGGAGATGGCGAATCCGGTAAACGTATCTAATCCGGGGAAGGCGGGATAGAGGTGCACTGCCCTCACAGGCAAGCGGGGGGATAAGGAGAAAGAACCAAACGGAGAGTCCGGTTGAAAGAGAGCAAGGTCAGAGATCCTGGTGGGATCATGGATGACCAGGGCCTAGGCCTTGACTCCGTTTGGTGCAACCTTCTTTTACCCCAGGCTCTGGGGAAGCGGAGACACACTTGTTGATAGGCTTTGATCTGCGGGGGAGGAGATCTCGAGTCAGTCTAGTCCATTGTACCGGGACTGATTAGAGGGATGGCTCATGTCTTGTCATGGGCATTTAAACCCAGCCGTACCCCGACCGTTTTACTACTCTCTCTTGCTGATCATCCCTCCTCTCTTCTCCCCTTCTCTATCTCTTGTTCAATCTCCTTCGTTCCCCTATCATGGGCACCTACGACGAGAAACCCCCCGTCGACGCGTCAAGCATCGCCGACACCAAGCTCGAACCACAGACCACAACCGGCGGTGGCAGCGTCCTCAATGGCAGCGTCACATACACGAGCCAGCTACACCGTCGCCTCGGTAACCGTCAGATCCAGCTCATCGCCATCGGAGGCTCCATTGGCACGGCCGTCTTCGTCTCCATCGGCACAGGTCTAGCCCACGGAGGCCCTGCGAGTCTGCTGTTGGCCTACACCTTGTACTCGTGCATGGTGGGCCTGGTCAACAACTCCATGGCCGAGATGGCGACGTTTATGCCAGTTTCTGGTGCTTTTATCCGCATGGCTGGTCGCTGGGTTGACGAGTCGTTTGGTTTCATGGTTGGCTGGAACTTCTTCCTTTACGAAGCCCTCCTGGTCCCCTTTGAAATCTCGGCCCTCAATGTCGTCTTGAAATTCTGGAGAGATGATATACCCGTAGCTGCTGTTGTAGCTGCTTGCATCGTACTTTATGGGTGAGTCTTTTCTATCCCTTCCTGCTGTGTCATCCCCTGCTAACTTGTTCATCCTAGTGTTATTAACGTGGGCGCCGTTAGATGGTTCGGCGAAGCTGAGTTCTGGCTCTCCCTCGGAAAAGTCCTCCTCTTCTTCATCCTCTTCTTTTTCACATTCATCACAATGGTAGGAGGAAATCCAGCCAAAGATGCGTATGGATTCAGACACTGGCAGAATCCAGGGGCTTTCGCCGAGTACATCACTACTGGTGACCTCGGACGCTTCGAGGGCTTTCTGGGTTCTCTTTGGATTGCAGCTTTCACTGTTGTGGGCCCCGAGTATGTGTCCATGATTGCGGGAGAGGCCAAGTTGCCTCGTCGATATCTCAAGAACGCCTTCAAGACTACCTACGTCCGGTTTGGCATCTTCTTTATCCTCTCGGCGGTCTGCGTTGGCATTGTTCTCCCATATAACGACCCTACCCTTGTTGGTATTGTCAGCGGAACTGGTGAGGGTGCTGGAACCGGAGCTGCCTCTCCCTATGTCATTGCCATGGGAAACCTTGGCATTGGAGTCCTACCTCACATCACCAACGCCCTCTTGGTGTCCAGCATCTTCTCAGCTGGAAACGCCCTGACATACTATGGTACTCGAAGTCTTTACGGTCTGGCTCTTGAGGGCCAAGCCCCTAGATTCCTTCTCAAGTGCACGTCTTTTGGCCTGCCCATCTACTGTCTGGGAATCGTCATGCTGTTCCCCTTCTTGGCATTCCTGGCCGTCTCGAACGATTCCGTCGTCGTCCTGACCTGGCTCACAAACATCATCACGGCGGCCCAGATCATTGACCACATCGTAATCTCGGTCACCTACATCTTTTTCTACAACGCCTGCAAGGCTCAGGGCCTCGACCGCAAGACCCTCCCGTACTGTGGCTGGTTCCAACCCTACGGATCCTACATCTCAGCCATCTTCCTGACCTGCGTCGTCTGCGTGTACGGCTACAGCGTCTTCCTACCCGGCAACTTCACCGTTGACGGCTTCTTCACATACTACACCATGGTGTTGGTTGCGCCCATCACCTTTTTAGGCTGGAAGGTTACCAAGAAGACTAAGTTTGTCAAGGCCTCTGAGGCTGACCTTGTGTGGGAGAAGCCGCAGATTGACGCCTACGAGGCTTCGTTTGAGGAGGTTCCTGTTGGTTTCTGGGTGGAGATTGTTCAGATGTTTGGACTCATGAGGAATAAGCAGGCCACTGTTGTTTGAGAGCATCTCTTGCTAACCACTCCTTTCCTGTATATAACCATCAGATTTTACTTGGAATGAACTGAATTCATATTCTACTCTTCATCGGTAACCTGTATTAACTTTGACCAAACTGGATGGTATATCGAAAGCGCGTAAAACCTTAGGAGGGAAAGACTCGGAATGGTTTAGCCAGGTGACCTTGAATAACTACCTTACTCTCTTGAGACAATCAAGCCAAGGGCGCGGGAATGCACATCACGTAGTGGGTACATACATCAATCATTATACCAAGTGATGAGCATCTATCTTGGTTTTGCCGTGATTCTGTCTGGTCGCGTCGGTCAGCTTTGCTTAGGTAGCCGTTGGGTCACAATAAGCCAGGTTGGTATCAGCAGATTAACTCGTTAAACTTTTACTCATTGCGTCGTCTATACTCTGAAATTTTTAAAATTGGGAACCTCTTGCCCACTGCTACCTTTGTTCCGTCTCCTTCTTTGCTTCCTCTTCCTTCTTATCTCCCTCCTTCTCCTCCTCCTTCTCACCATAGTTCTCTAGCTTCATATCCTTGAGACCAAGCTCCTCCTCCTCCTCGTCTGTACGGGTGTAGTTCTCACGGTGGATGCTGGGGTCGGGCTTTGGCGGGTCCACAAGGGGCTGGACGTAGCTGCTGGCGAAGGGATCGGTGAGGATGATGGTGAAGGGCTTCTCGCCCCGGATCGCGGTATCGAGGCCGTCAAAGAACTCATCCCACTGGCTCTTCTCCTCGGCAACGAGAGAGTCACCACCCTGGCCAGAGCCGTCGGCCTCAAAGATCTGCGAGTGGAGGTCGTTGCGGACCTGGGTCAGGAGTCCCTCAACGGTGGTGAAGCGACCACCAAGGGTACCGGGGTTGACCTGGAGCTTGAGCTCGGGGCACTCAAGCGCACAGGTCTCACTCTTGAGAATGTCACGGCCAAGATCGGCACTATCCTTGACATCGAGAACGATCTTCTCGCCCAGCTCAGGGATCTCACCGCCAGTCTTGACATCATTGGATCGGTAACCGCAGTCATCGCACACGGTCGACATGAGAACCACTTGCTTGAAGTGGGGAATGTCAACCATCTTCATGTGTGTAGTGCAAGGGTGCATGCAGCCGGGGCATGTGGCAGGGAAGCTGTAGACCTCGTTGGGGATGATTTCGCCATCGGCAGTCAAGCCAGGGTTTAGGTGCTCTTGGCCGGCGCTGGGGTCGGAGTCGGAGAGGCCCAATGCAGCGTTTTGCTCGGGAGTTCGGGCATACTCGTGCTTCTCCCACTTGCCCACGCCGTCCTTCAGGTCGGGGGCAATGAAAGAGTTTCCAGCAGGGTCGTCGACCCAGACACGGAAGGGGAATGAGTCGCCAAGCAGCATGGCACGGCCCTTGGCGATGATCTCGGCGACCTTGATGTGCACCTCGGGAGCCTGCTCCTTTCGCGCCTCTTGTCCCAGCTCGAGATCATCAATGACAGTCGTCAAGAGACCCTCGACATTTGTCAGCTGGCCGCGGCCAGCGGGAATCTCGAGATCCAGCTCGATAAACTTGACGGTGGCAGTATCCGACTTGACAACCTGTCGCGCAAAGTCGGCGAGGGCGGTCAAGCGCAGCTCGTAGTGTGTGCCCTTGGGCTGGACGGTTCCAGCAGCCTGGATCTCGTTGTTCTGGAAGTTGCAGTGTTCGCAGGAAAAGGACATGATGACAATTTCGCGGAAGTAGGGGATCGCGGTAAGGAGCATTCGGGTCATGCCCTAGAAGCATGCGTTAGTGTCTGATCTTTGCGCAAGACTCGAGATTTCGACTCACATTCTTGCCGCAGTTCATGCACAGCGACTCGATTTCTTCAACAGCCCGCTCGTCGTCGTCATTTTGTTCGCCATCGGCAGTAGGCGCAAGGTTCTTGACCTTGTTGCCGATGGTCTCAAAGAACTCCTGAGGAGTCTGCTTGTTCACGTCGTCGGTCGTCATTTTTGTTCGGTTCGAATCGTGACTCTTTGCAAAAGCGTGTTGGGTCCTGATCCGATGGAGGGGTTCATGAAATTTTTGGAGGGGCAACTGAAATGCTCAAGCCACAGCGGGTGGGCGGTGGTTATGTCATGGGGCTGCAGCGCAGAGTTTTGGTGGGCGCAGGCGCTAGAATCTTCGGGATGCTCTGCGTCGCGGCCTGACTGAGCGAGGCGGGCCTAGATTCATCCGTGGCGACTTGGTATCACAGGCTCTGTCTGGTTGACAACATGATCATTTCATGAAATGAGCGAGACTGAGCGGGTTGGTTGGTTGCTGCTTTTGCCCTGACAGGAGCGCCTGTAGCCCAGCCTTTCGATTCTTGGCCCTCTTCTTGCTGCTGGCATTTGCAGTTGGCTTAAGTGGCTCGGGAGCAACAGGCTTCTTGACCTTGGATTGGATTGCAGCCTTGCGTCGTGTGGCAGGTCCCGGAGGTGGAAGCGATATCTTTGTGTCCTGTTGGCAGCTGTCGCAGTGAAAAACCTTACAAGGGCCTGAAGACTGAGGGACCTCAGGGGTTGATTTGGTTGACTTTGCGCCCTCGGCCTTTCTTCGAATGGCTTTTCGCGCGTCAACCTTCAGAGTTGCTCCCTGGCCTGGGATCATGATTAGACCACATCTGCCACATACATGCTGGCGTTGAACGTCGGATGGCGGGATCCCTTGCTGGAAGAGGAGCTGACCGCGAACGCTCATGAGGTGCGCTGAGGTTTCTGGAGCTGTCATGCGGAGGAGGTGTGCTGCATCGGTGAGGAAGTCGACCGTTCCTGGAAGCTCAGAAAGAGCCATTGTTTCTGGAGGCTGAGAATTGTACAATCTCTCGGAGAATGATGTCTTTGAATGTTGTAGTTGAAGTTTGAAGTCGTCGCTGCTTCAGTAGAACCTTTGCGGACACACGCTTTGACGTGAAGGCGATCCGATTTAGAAAGTGGGTCTGCTGAGATAACCCAACCCCATTGGCTCTCCCCCCTTGCACACAACCACGAACTTCATTAGACAAGGAACATGGTACTATAAACCAACTTCGCACTTACAAGACTCTCAAGTGTGGCTTCTCATTTAATGTTGATTCATTTTAAGAGCCATAAACTCGGCTCCATTTTCTCTTGCGACTCTGTTCAAACTCCGTCCCCAACTAAGTCTTCGCCCGCTTGTTCAACATCCCAAACCACAACCTCATCCAAAAACACCAACCCCTACGCCAACTCAACTACTCAGAAGCGACAAGTAACTTTAGGCACGACGAATCTCCCACTTGATCTCGTTGATGCTGACCTCTTCATTCGCCTTTTCGTCGTAGTCGAACCACTCACCGTCAACCAAGTCAATGTCGTTGAACTTGGTGTTGGTTTCGGCACCATCTGCCAGCCACTCGCCCTGCAGACCATGTTAGTCGACATCATAATATGAGAGGGCTGAATATTTACTCACCTCGGCCTTGAATTCGGTGAATTCGAGTCCTCGGCAATCAAACTCGATGATCTTCTGAGCCTTCGCCGGCTCACTCTGTTCGTAGGGAGCTGGTGCAGCCTTGATGGATGCCGACGACTCTCGCTGGGATCGTGTTAGATGAAGAGGCAATAGGAGTGTATGGAAATGATTACCTTGCAGTTTTTGCACTTCCAGACGAAGTTGGCCTCTCCTCTACTTCCACTCATCTCATTGGTTTCCTAGGGGTGATGAGTAGTTACTCAAGGAGCTAAGACGAGTCAAGACATACAAATCGGTTCACGCCAACATGGTTTGCGTGGACCTCACGACAAGAAGTACACTGGACCTTGAACATGTACCAGAAAGGGTTGTCTTGAGTGTCGTCAGGGCGCAAGTTGGTAACCCTGTCATTGCCCCTCATCAGCGAAGCTCAGTTGTGTTGCGTCCACAAGCTTGTCTGGCGTACCCTTGCAACTCGGCGGTGAGATAGAGAGCGAACATATTGAGATAGGTATGAGCAGATCAGTAACAACAAAAAACAGAAATGAACTAAGCAGCAAGATGGAATATCGCAGAGTGTGTTGAGCACAGAACAAAATCCAGTTGCGTCAGGTTCCAAGTGACGAAGGTGGGGTGGTGGGGTGTGCGAATAGCAGTCGGAGGGCCGTCGGGAGACCTTCACGTGACCTGGATAATCGAACCATCCGTGACTGGCCAATTTCTTGCTTCCGGATCCGCGAAACACCTCAATTGCACGATAGCCGTCAGCCCACGCCTCAATCGCCCTCAAGCGATGTCTTGACCGAAAATCGCATTTCCATCATGCAGGCTCTATGGTCGAGAGCCGGCCAGGCTCACCGCTGCGGATGCCGGGTCTGCGAAACCGCCGTCAGCGCCCTCGGCCGACGGGTGACGACTGCCTCTCGACCACGCAAAGTCACCTTTGCCGATATCTTTACAGCATGCTACAGCTCCATGTTTGCGACCGCAGCTGTCGTCGATGCCGTGAAGAAGGAGGACCGCAGGCAAGACTTGGATCGCCAATTGGAGGAGACGCGGCGGGAATTGGCCGAGCTTCAGATGCTCCGAACCCTCGAGACGAAGCGAATTACAACCAACCTTGCCCAAAAGGATGAACTGAGCCTCAGCCAGATGGATGTTCTATGGCAATCTCTCAAGGATATCTACACGAACCGACCGTATATGAAGGAGATCGACAAACCTGTTACCATACGCGTTTCCGAGTTTTTGAACCGCCTGCAAGCCAACTATTATCAATGCCCGGATGAAGCAACAATGCTTGCTCTGAGGCAGACAGACTACGAACGCCTTGAGCAAGCTATAAAGGACGAGGAGATTGATCAATCTCTCCCTCACCGAACTCCGTTAAACCAGAAACATCTTCACAACGACTCTCGGACAATTGTTCATCTTGTCACACAACTCCTGGACCGCGCTGCTGCTCACGACAAATCAACGTCCTCCAGCCCCAGCTACTATGAGGCTCGCCATCTGGCGTACGAGGGTGTCTCTTATACTTTCGATTCGATCGACCCTGCCAGAGCTAGGAGAAACCGAATCACCTTGAACCGACGACTCAGAGAAGTGGTTGATTCCCCCGACCTCAGGCTAAAGGAAAAGGTTGGCAGGGTGTGCTACAATTTGCTTGTGTCGGCGTACCCAGCTGATATGCACACGCTCAACACCTTGATTGTTGCCTTTGACAAGCAAGGGCACAAGTACATTTCCGAGGCCTTGGTCAACTCATTCTTCTATTACCGACGCGTCCAGCCAACGCCATCTACTTTCGTGGCAATCTTGAATCACTACAAGAACTCCCAGAACCATGGAAGGTTCCTTCGCGCTCTTGCGTGCCTTACTGGCCTTGATACAGAAACGGGAGCCAAGCTGGGTCGCAGACATGTCACTGACACTGCCCCGCCCAAGTCAAAAAGAATGAGTAACAAGACATCTACCCAATCAGGTGATTGGATCTGGGGGCACGCACCTCTTACCAAGCCTCTCATCGAGGCAGTGATTGATGGTCTTCTTCATTTCAAGTTATTCGACCAGGCTGCACTCTTCTTCGTGTCATGCATGAAGGCCAACGTTGTGCTTGGCACGAACACGATCAAGCAGTTGTTTGACGAGTGCATCCTCGCTCTTGACTGGAAGGCTGCTGTGCGTCTGATTCAGGGCTTCACGAATTGCCCAAACACATGGCAATCCATGCTGATGAACCGTAACGAGAGCACTGCCTATCTCATCAGCCGGTTGCATGTCCTCCTTGACCTTGTCGGTCTGAGAACTTCTGGTGGTCAAGTGTCCGAGTCAACTCTGGATAATCTGTCCATCTCAACTCAGGGATTCCGCCAGTTTCTAGACGCTCTAGCGACGGTCGACTCTACTTCACAACTTCAGTTACAGAGCTCAACAACTCAGCTCGTCCACTCTTCAAAGAGCAGGTTGCTACAAATCGAGGCTCTCTGGAAGGAGGTGGCTTTTGTGGAAAGGACAACCCGCTCTATTGAGAGTAAACTCCTCTATCCAGATTTCAACCCCCAGTTCCGCGAGTCAATGGCTCTGCACATTGGAAAATCGGCAACCAAGCAGACATTGAAGCTCAATCAGGAGCTGATTGGTTTTCTGTCACAACTCTCGATCTCGAGGCATGTGCTGGAGGCGCTGATGAAGTGCGAGGGTTTTCCGAGCAGCAGGGCTGATGGGGCAGTCAAGAAGCAGAAGAAGTCAAGGAAGAATCAGGCTAAAAACCAGGCCAAGGCATGGCTTCGCGATCAGAAGACAGCCGTCGTTCTTCCAGAACCGATAGCAATGTCGGCTGGGCGGATAGGCAGAACGCCTGGACAGTTTGGGCCAGCACATTTGAGAGCGAGACCAAGGAGGCTGATCACATGGCCAGTACCGGATCAGCGACCGGCATATCTGGAGCAGGGGCAGTGGGCGGGATTGGTTTGAGCGGACAAAAGACGGAGATGGGCGACCCCTCTCGTTTGTACATTGTTGAGGGAGGTTGATATGGCATTTGAGCCGCATTGGATGTAAACTTAGCTACACGTGGCCGGGCAGACGTTACCCAGCATACATATGAATGACTTTTCTTGTATCAACACCTACCTATCCAACCAACTCAACTTGCATTGCCTTGCAAAACCCTCGAGTTGATTACCTCGGCACCTGCGCCTACCACGAGCAGATCCCTTGATTACCTACCAAGATGGTCCCCCGCAGCCGGCGGCGCCGCCCTCGCCGCCACCAACGTCCAGGGTCATGAGCAATCGTGGTACGGCACAGTGGATTTGACACGACAAAGGGCTCTCTGGACATGGCGGTCTGCAGTCTCACGGGGCATAGTTTCTATAGTAAGTTTCCTCGTCAGCTAGCACTGTATCGCAGGTCCCAGCCTCCCTCTCTGACAGGTTCTCGGCTGAAGATATGGACCCTCCAAGGGTCACGATGCGCCCTGGGCTAGGAGTCGAGTGGATGCTCCTCGACTCGCCGTCATCCAGTCACGCGGCATGGAGGGTACACGGGGCCAATTGGATTGGCAGGCTCGACTCCAGCGAAGCTAGGGGCACGCCCCCGCCGCACCCTTCCGACCTTCCAGAGTTTGGAGTTTGTCCCTGTTCCAGCGCATCTCAGTGGAAAGGTACCGCCGTGAGCCCTGGAGCCTGGAGGATGGAGTCCAGTACTTCCCCCACATGGAGTTCATCCCAAACAAGTGGAAAGGGCTCCAGCTGTTCCCATTTTCACAATCCAACCCACGAATTGTTTTGTTTTCTCCAAGGCAATGTCGGCTTAACAAAATCTGTCTAGATCCAGGGCTCGTCTTCCTCCTCTTTCCTCCTCCATCTCACTTTGTCCCTCTCGAGCTGTGTCGCGAGATCGAGGACGAAGACTGTTGCCGTACGCCGATGGATTATACGTCACAAGCTCCATCCTCTCTTATCGAAGCCACCGGATATTCCTGATCACTACCGGGCGTTGGCTTGACATCATTGTACTGCGCGGCACTGCGACGGTTCAGTTCAGCATTACAAAGACATTTGTCCATTGGCGAGCTGTTTTGAAGCACGAGCTTCGTCTGGGAACTTCCATTGTCCCAGCCGGACTACCCTGGGGGCGAATCGCCGGGACTCTTATCACAACGGCCTTCGCCTTCCAACTTGACGCGACTCATTGCTCCCGATCGCAAAACCTTTCAATTTCTTCTCTCACTCTCTGGCGCAGGTTTGAGTCTCGACGCGAAAGAGTACCCCAATCAACCTTTGCAGCATGAAGTTTGGCAGAAAGTGAGTCCTCATATCAACCAGCGAATCAGCGCCGCAGCTCAGCTCAGCTCACTCACCACTCGCGCAGCCTACCGCGCAATCAGGTCCCCGAATGGGCGTCCTCGTACATCAACTACAAGGGCCTCAAGAAACTGGTAAAGGCTGCAGCAGAAAAGGCCAGGAATGGAGAAAAGGTGGACCCTGCAGGTGGGCGGCTTTGACGACTCTCTTTGTGTCGCTCCCTGAGCCTCTCCCCTAACTCCCCATGCAGAATTCTTTTTCGCCCTTGACCGAAACCTCGAAGATGTCGACTTTTTCTACAACAAGAAACTCGCTGAATCCTGCCGCCGCCTGAACCTCCTCTACAACCGCTATGGCCGCACCCCCGATGTCGTCTCTACTCTCGACCAAGATGAGGTTGAGGAAGTTATGGGCGCTCTCCTCGAGCTGAGAAGCCAGCTGCGCAACTTGCAGTGGTTTGGTGAGATTAACCGCAGAGGCTTTGTCAAGATCACAAAGAAGCTTGACAAAAAGGTCCCGGACCTTGTAACACAGCACCCTTACATTTCGACCAAGGTTGATCCAAAGCCTTTTGCCAAGGAGGCAAACACGGCGAGGCTGTTGACTGAAATCAACAAGTGGATGTCTGTTTTGGCTGAGGCCCAGACTTTTGACGATGCCATGTCTGACCACTCAACTCGCTCTCTGGGTCGCGCATCAACGAAAGGACTGCTAAACCTGCCACAGGCGCAGCTTGACGCGCTTGATCAGGCGGTCCGGAACGATGATGTTGCAGCACTCGAGGCTGGCCTTAAAGAGAGCAATGTCGGCTCTGAAGATGGCTTTAAGCCTCTCCTCCTGAACCTCCTTCAGCGATCCATCTCTGCACGGGCGAAAGCATCTATCGCCTTCCTGCTCTCTAATATCAAGACCCTCGATGAACCAGACGACATCAATGGCCGCAACTGCATTCACCGCCTCGTCATTCATATTGGCCGCACAAAGTCGAACCCCAGAGACCAGGAATCAAAGTCCTACCCTGTGCCTGCAGGTTCTCAGTTCAGCAACAAACATATCCAGGCTGGATTTTCTGCACCCGGTGCCAAGGCACTCAACACAAATGAGATCCAGCTTCTTGGCAAAGACGACGAAGTTGTACAGCTCTTCATTTATCTCCTTGATCAGCTGCGCCCAGAACAGCGAGTTGCGCTTAAGAGCCGGGACTCCTTCGGGCGAATGCCGCTTCACTACGCAGCCCAGTTCGGATTTGTGGTGGTCTGTCAAATCATCATGGCCAAGATGCAGGAGTGGAATCAGTTCAATGTCAAGGATGGCATTGACACGCCTGAGTGGCAGGATCATGACGGCTGTGCTCCGCTTCACCTCAGTGTTGTTGGAGGTCACCCTTTGACAACTCAAGCTCTCTTGCAGGGTGAAAACTGGCAGGGGAGCAGTGAGTCAAAGGCTGAGATTCGCAAGTCCATCTCCAAATCAGGAGCCGTCTTGGCTCTTGCCACAAAATCCAACTACAGCACCATCGTGCAGATGCTGGTTGATGCTGGCGTTGACCTCAACTGGAGAGACAAGACTAATGAGACTGCTCTCCATGTTGCAGCCCGATTTGGCCACGCTGAGTGTGCTCGAATCATTATCAAGGGCACCGAGCTCCAAAAGGGAGACCTTGAGGCCACAGAGAACACGTATGCATGGACTCCTCTCCATGTTGCGGCTGTGGACGGCAAGCTCAACGTGGCTGAGCTTCTTGTCGAGGCTGGAGCCGATACCACACGCATAGACTCTTCCGGTTGGACCGCTAGAGAACATGCTGCCTTGAGAGGCCACATGGATATCGCAAGACTCCTTGCCGTCGACACGGTTGAGGATGAGCCTCCATCCCGGCCTGTCGAGACCCTGCAGCCAACTCTCTCAGAGATGTCGTCCATCGATGAGCGGCGCTCTAATGGCGCCTCAAGCGTGTCGCGGTCCCCTGAGGCCGTCAAGAGTTTTGGCCACCGTTACCTAACGGATGAGAGTCTTGTTCTCGTGAGCTTGGGGTCTATGGACATGCGGAAGAATGTTGAACCAGTGAGCTTGGATCGCATCCCGCTCACTGAAGCTCATAATACCCAGCTCGACACTGCCTTGTCGATTGTTGTGGCTGCCACTGGAGCCCAGGGTGAGCCGACGATTATCGATCTACCGGTGCATGACAACATCGCCACGGAACCTATTGTTTTCATGACAAAAGACGCTACCAAGGTGAAGCTTCTCTTCGACATTGTTCCTACCTACTCTGGCAACAACCAGAACAAGGTTGGACGGGCCGTGGCTCTCTTGTCTTCTGTGAAGCCGACATTGGGGTCTCGAAGAATGAATCTGCAAGGCGATGTTTGCGTTCCTATCATGTCCAGCAGCTTGGATGTTATCGGAACAGTCAACTTCAACTTCCTGGTCATTACCCCATTCCACCACCCCAATATGGAGGTTACCTCAAGACAGACTTACTGGAAGAAGATGTCATCAACCATGATTATCGGCCATCGAGGACTGGGCAAGAACCTCACATCCAACAAGTCTCTTCAGCTTGGCGAGAATACTCTGCCCTCCTTTATTGCTGCGGCCAACCTTGGCGCTCAGTACGTCGAGTTTGACGTCCAGCTTACCAAAGATCACGTCCCCGTTATCTACCACGACTTCCTCGTCAGCGAGACAGGCATTGACGCACCTGTTCATACGTTGACCCTGGAGCAGTTTCTGCACATCAACCCTGACACTCGTCGGGGACCTCGTCACACTTCTTCAACGAAGCCTGTGGCTGAGGGCGAACCTGGTGGCTTCCGAGCGCGTAGCAATAGTCTTGCGCCGACACGCTCGCAGTCGATGGGTTTCGCTGGCAGTGGGCTACAGGACATGGACGAGCGCATGAAGCATACCCGTGACTTCAAGTCCAAGGGCTTCAAGGCCAACTCCAGGGGCAACTTCATCCAAGCCCCCTTTGCCACCCTGGAGGACCTCTTCCGCAAGCTGCCGGAAAACATTGGGTTCAATATAGAGATGAAGTACCCCATGTTGCACGAGAGCGAGGAACACGAGATGGACACTTATGCCGTGGAACTCAACTCGTTCTGTGACACGGTTCTTTCCAAGGTATACGACCTGGCTGGTGAACGACACATCATCTTCAGCTCTTTCAACCCCGATATTTGTCTTTGCCTGAGCTACAAGCAACCATCCATCCCCATCCTCTTCCTCACAGACGCGGGCTGCTGCGAAGTTTGCGACGTTCGTGCCTCGTCCCTCCAAGAGGCCATCCGCTTTGCGAGCCGCTGGAACTTGCTCGGTATTGTTTCCGCTGCCGAGCCCTTTATCAACAGTCCTCGCCTCGTCAAGGTTGTGAAGGAGAACGGAATTGTGTGCTTCAGCTACGGCACGTTGAACAATGATCCTCTGATGGTTCAGGTAAGTGGCTTCGTCCTTCTCTACGAGTAGCAATAGTAGCTGACATTTTCTGTAGCGTCAAGTCAAGCAGGGCATTGATGCCGTCATTGTTGACAGCGTCCTCGCCATCAGAAAGGGTCTCACAAGTGGAGAGACTCCGTCGGAGTCATCGGTCAACGGCGAGGCCGAAACGAATGGCTCCCTCAAGCCTGATCATTTGCTCAAGGAGCGGCTAGAGGAGTTGACTCTTAACGGCGCCGGGCCTTGAGCAAAACAGAATCAAGGTTAGAGTTGACTATTGTTGGATGTTGCTAGGGAAGAGCATTGGCATGAAAGAGTTGGACTTTCAACATGGACCTCCCGAGGAGACTGTTGTTCAACCATCACGGGACTGGAGATTACCTATCTAGATTTGCTATTTGGCGAGCCTCAAGACGATTCCTTCTTTAGGTATAAGGGGGACAAGACGGACAAGACGGGATGTCCGACTGATCTCTCTGTTATTACCCCATTCAATACAATCAAGCAAGCAATGACAACTGCGAAAAGTCGAGCCAAGACAGAGAGACAAGACCACAAGCAGACTAAACTCACAAGTCCATCTCGCCTATGCGACGTGATGCTGCCGCCGTTGGGCTCGACCTTCTGATCGTCACCGTCTAGACAAGGGTTCATAACGGGCGGCGCTCCCGTCGTACGATTCTGCAATGCCATAACGTCATGTCTCAGGGCGCCATTCGTTTCCCAGGGTCCTTCCTTAAACGAAGCCGCCCGAAGGGAATACCACGCTCAGCCAAAGGGGCCACGCGCGTAACAGGGGCAAAGCCGATTAAGTTTACTCTCCTTGGCTATCAAGATCATCAAGTTGGCCATGCTAGCTGTGGTATTAGTCGCGCCAAGTTTCCACAGGGGATGGAGGGTCAGTAAGTCACCTGGGCTGCAAGCGAGTCCCCGGGACTGGGGGGGGGGGGGGGGGCCAAAAGGCAAGGCCATGAGGTCGCTTGTCTCAGGTGTCTGATACAAGCCGGCCAGAGGAAGTTGCTAGATACGGGTTGCACCCCCAAGAGAGGAAGCGGGAATCCTCTTTTTGGAATGTATTTGTTTCAGTCGCTTGCCAATTGCGGTTCCGCGTAGATGGGCGAATTGAACTTTGTGGTTCCTCAATGTTTCACAACTTGTGCGACAGAACTGAACACTGCAGCGAGGAGCGTGTCGTGTCTCAGGGTTTCCGTTACCCGGAGGGGCAGAAGGGTTGGCAACCTAGTTAGTTCCCTATCTGGGCCTGATAATCAACAAAGAGTAAAGCTTGCGAGCGCGGAATGACCCGTGTGTTGGAAAGCACCTGAGTGACGAGGGCGAGTTAGCCTTGCCTACCTACGTACAGTTGAGAAGTGATAGCTCGCCCCTGTATTTGAGTGGACTTCCTTGCACCTCGTCAAGCTCCCATTTTCAAGCCCCCCAGCTGAATGCAAGTAGACACAGCCAGGCGTAGAGGCGCCAGTTGGAACGCCGAGTTGAGCGTTGAGAAGGACAAGGGATAGGGGGCTTTCGGGCGAAAGGCGTGCAGTGCAGTCATCCCGTCAAGTTGGATGTTCTGTCAACCTCCAAAAAGCAAAAGTTGGCATGAGTTGCTTCTGACAAGTCAAACTGTCAAACACGGGTAGCAGGGTGCAGCCGTCGGAAAGTGGCCCACGGCGGGTCCCCTCTGTAGGTACGACGTACGCACAGAGGGAGGCAGTAATTAGCAGCTGAAGCCCTGCCTGTATCCGGGGGCGACTCGAGGCTAAGAGTGAGTGGCGAGGGCTCTCTGAGTGTGACTGACGGAGACACCTAGCAGATATCATAATCGACGACTTGAAGCGGTGACAAGGGGCGACAGGGGGGGTTTCTGAAGAAGCACCACTGCCATCACCACCCACATACTCCCGAGATTTCCCCCGCAAAAAAAAGAAAAAAGCAAAGAAAACGCGAGGAAGCATGGGAAACATGGGCGAGGCGGGGTCCCGAGTTGCGACGAACGGGAACAAAGCAAGACCTGAATTGACTTGCTTGTGATTGTAACTGTTGCTTCCTCCCTCCTTCACAGCCAGGAACCTATCATGACTCCTCGTCAAGGATCCCGTTGGTGGCGGACGTAGTCTTGCGGTTCCGCAGCAGGGCAAGGAGCAAGATCCAGAAAAAGGCAAGCAATGAGACGGACGGTCAAGTTTGTTGCTTCCAAAGCTTGCCAGGGGAGGGGGGAGGGGGATGGGATACGAACTTGGCCGGACCGTCATGATAGGCGCTGACACGGCGGAGAGTGCGAGGGCTAGCCGTTTAGTTCCCTGCGGTGTAACAGAAAACATGGGCTTCTGTGACAAAAGAGATCCGCGGCCGGGATACAATGCACGTTGGAAGGATTGCCGCAACTCTCAGGGCTGCCAGGCGTGCTGTGGAGGGAGAGGGACGAGGAGGGAGGGCAGGAGACATGCCCCGGTCGAGGCCAGTCGAGGCCAGAGTTTGCTTTTCTTTTTCCTTCTTTTTTTTCTCCCACTTGGCCATTCATGCATGCGTGACGCTCCAGAACAAGGGGGCTAACTGGCTGAGCTTTTGCTGAGATCCGGGGAGTACGTACTGGGACAAGCTGGGCTCTTGTCATATATCATATTTTGCGGAGGAAGGGGGAAGCCCGCCAGAAGGACCAAGGAAAACCCCAACGGGCTGCTGTGACAGGCTCGCAAGCTCCGCTGCCGTAGGACAGCACTAACTAACTACTGCGCAGTAGACGGCGGAGCGGCACGATGCTGGTTTCTGAGTCCGGGGCATCTTGGTGACTGAGGCGGCGCCGTTTCATGCGCAGCTAGAGAGTGAGAGAGAGAGAGAGAGAGACTCGAGCGGAAGAAGCTGCAGAGCGAAGGCTGGCTGGTAGGTATATCCGAAACTCTGCTCGTGGGGGTATTTCTCCGACCACTCGAGGGAGGCTGGTTAACGGCGTCGTAACCATGAAGGTTGTCGAAAGTGCAATATCACCTGGACAAGTGTCGGCCCAGGACCTCAACTCTAGATAAACGATTATCAGTTTCCAAGTGATATCGGCAACGATACTCCTTTGCAACCTCTAACGTAGTTCGGGCATTCCCCGACAGAGATGTTCAGCCAGATGCAAGGGATCCCACGGCCATGGTAGAGGGAGCATCCATCTCATCTCATCGCATCGCAAGCCGTTGCTTTTTCTTGTGTTCCCCCAGCTTTTCTTTTTTCCCTCGCCCAACTTCCTTTTTCCTCCAGCCTCTTTCCTGCTGTTCTCCGTGACGGGAAATAGGCTGCTTTCTTTTTCCATGGTTCGTTTCTCGTCTGGCAACTCTTGGCTCGCACAACTTTGTACTCGGGTGTGTTTGCAACAACCGAGGCAAATGCTGATGGCGTGACTCGCACCCACGAGGACGGCGCGGGAAAGACACCCAAGTTCCAGTGGAGGCCTGAAAAAGAAAAGGTAGATCGATGAGATCGATTCCCATCAACAGATATCCGTATGGGCATGCGGGGTGCAGCTTCGAAACTGTTGGCACCCTTAAGACGACGGTTGAAGAGCGACAAAGTCGAGGCGCTCTGTCTGAGTGTGAGTGCCAACTGTTCAACATGAAACACGCGATACCGCCGTTAGCTGAGGAGAGTGAGCCGTTGGCGCCATTTCTGTCTGGCTCTCACCAAGCTCAACTGCTTTCCGCTGAGGGTCGGTCGGCTTCTCAACCACTCACCAGCTGTTGTCAACGACAAGACGACCAAGACAACCAGACGAAATCATGGCTTGAGTGAATCCCCACCGTTCCCCGCCATCGCGCCATTTAGACCATCAACGAGACGATGCCCACCACCCACTGGACCCCCAACCCGTTGTCTCTGTGTCGGTTGGGGGCTTTGCTGGGCAACGTGCTGTGAGGATAGCCGCGACACGCTGCAATGATCCTCCGCTGACTGTTGTGACATCAAGCTTTGAGTGAGATGCCGGTACGTTATCGTTCGAGAGCAAGACGGCGGGGATGTCATCCTCTTGGACTCTGGGCGGCGGGGCGGCGGCATGACTCGTTGGTCTTGGTCGCGCCCTAGCTCGACAGGACAAGGCTTGCAAGGGTCGAGGGGGTGAGGCCAGAGGGACCCGCCTGCAACGTTCTCCACGGCTGCCAGGGGACCCTCCAGCTTGAGTGAGACTGGACTCGGCCGATTGCTCGCCGGGATGCAACAGCAGAGCGGCCGGCTGGCACACTGACGCTGTCCACTGTCCACAGCCCGCCCTGAGGCCGAGGCAGGGGACGACCTGCCCTTGTATCGAGATGCCGCGCTAAGCCAGCATGTCGTATCGTGCCAAATTCTCCTCCCATCAGAGTTCTGAACCGTTGCCCGTTGTGCCTGTAACTTCACAAGGCAGAGGGAATGACTCGGAGATGTGCACGTCGACCCTGGCTTGAAACGTCTTGGACTTCATTTCCAGGTATTTCCCGGCGCTCTCATGTCAGCTCATCAAAACCAAGAGGCCTCGCTCCTTTCGCGTCCCGTGGATGTCAGAGTTTTGCCATGTCCGTCTCTTGACCTCGATGGGGCCATCATTAGCATCGACCGGGTTGCCAGGGCCGCGCATAATAATGATTTCCCGCTCTGGCCGCGGTCTCTGCACCGGTCCCAGCGCCAACGCTGCCCAGAGCTGCCTGTGCCACCGTCGACGCTTCGTCAAGTGCTGTAGGTATATGTACGTTGTTCAGAGGCCATCAACCATCGCCACTTGTTCCACTCCATGAGAGGGTCGATCCGCCGGTAGTACAGAATAGTCGGTGACAGCTGTCCCCTACGGACCGCTCCTCAGCGGACCGCGCCTTTGGTTGACCTGACCTGAGCCGGTTCCATATTTCCTGCCGCGGCTGTTTTCAACTCGGTTTGCCGGTGCCTTGTCTAGTTTCAACACGATGATGGAAATGGGGCTTGGTTGAATTATTCCAAGCCTTGGGCGCTGGTCTCGGATCTCTCATCCACTCGGGGCTGCGATACCTGGCGCAAAGTGCAGTTGATGACGAGTCCATGGCTTGCTTCTAATGCGCAACGATGGAGCGAATTGCATCTTGTGCCTTGCCCCGAGCTGACCGGTTGAGATGAATTCAGCTCCCAGTTCTGCAGCCCCCATATCCATACATGTGCGTAGAGCGTAGAGTACGACGTTTCACCTGCAAAGCTCGGAGAATTTTCTGCCCTGATGCTTGCTGTACGTACGTCAGCCCATGCATCTTGTCTTGTACCTCGCAGATTACAGACACGAGCCTTTCACTCGCAGCCAGGCACAGCCGGCAGCACAGCCCGGCGAGGTCTGCAGGTCTCTGCTGCTTGTTCATCCCCTTGGTCGTAAAGAGACATGGTGCTGAAGATCTCTGGATCCCGCCCGTAGGTGGAGTTCTGAAGTTCCTGGTTGTTGGGTTGTGCTCAGTTCAGAGTGGTATGTATGTGTGTCAGAACAGTCAGTTATCAACTGGCGTCGGAAGAAACGTGACGGGCTGTCACTTCTTTGCGACACCTGATTGAACCGTAGTCGCCGAGATGTCTGGCAACCCTGAAGGGTTCAGCCCAACAAGGATCATTATTCTTCCATGGAATGCCATGCCAGATGAAAGTCAGGATTGACGAGATGCCGCATCTGATACCGGCATTTGTTTCTGTGCCATCTCGAGGCGATCGAGGCCTGCAGTGATCGGCTTCGACCCCGGTTTTCGGTTCCATTCGCCCACAGTCAAGCTTGCTAGTAAGCCTCGACGAGAGCCCGACGTCGTATCGACATTACCATCTCAGCCGCCCTACCGCCTCTCCTTCGTCTCTCTCAACACAATGTCGGCTGCTGTCACATCCAGGCGGATCAGGAACTCTGTGATCCAATCTTGGGAGCCGACCGCGAGGATCGCCCCCACCTGACAGTTCGGCTATGACCACTAGTTCGGTTCAGCTCAATCCCTTGCCGTTGCACCTGTCAGGGCCGGCACGATTCAGACACCGGCATCAAGATAACTAATGACAAGGACTGGTATAATGCAGTTTGCAATGCGACCTCGCTAACTTAGTGAAGCCGGCTCCAGTTCTTTGAAGTTGACAATGGCAGCGCCGGCGAGGCTCCAGGCACGCACCGATCACGGCGCTACCCGTTCGCTATACAGTCTCCATTGCCTGCGCGGAACAACTCCGTTCACCTTGGTACCTCGGCGTTGCATCGTGGATTCCTAGAGGCATTAATGCCAGTTCGGTGAGTCCTTGGAGGCACTAGGCAAAGACCGAAGTGCACCTGATCGGCCCTCAGTACAATGAGTAGCATGGCCTTTGGGGCACCACTTCTCCTAAGGGTTCTTGTGCTTGTGACCATCTGTCCTGTCAAGTGGCGTTGCTGTTTTCGAAAACGGATATAAGCGCAGAAACCTTGTAACCCAATTCAGTTTCCCCGACATGCTCGATGAGACAGGCGACGTCAATGCTGAAGCCTGACAAGATAGGCATGTCGTGATTTAGTTGGTGGAACCAATGGCCTGATCGCGATGAAGATATTCCACAGGTAAACATGGGGCAATCGTTCAAGTTGTCCATGGTCAGGGTCAAGAAGCATGGACAAGCCGGAGACGTTAGTGTCAAGAGCGAGTCAAGTAGTTTGTGCTGTCAACCTAGTCCCCCATCGTCATACGAAGCGAACTCCTCGAAATAGCAAGGAGTCCGCTTCCGCCCTCATGATCCCGGGAATGACAAGGCTTCTCGCGTACACATGGCCAAGAAACCAGTGGCCCGTGCCTGGACGGATCTGATGGAGTTGTGTGGTGGGTTCCGGGATGTGCTGTTCGTGGAAACAGAAGGGTTGGTGAACATGGGATTTTTCTCAGGTGTGGTCCGTAGTAGCGTCATCGTCGGTAATTGGCAAGGGGAGTTTGCTGTAAATGGTATTAGAGTTGGCCAACAGGCTTTGGGCTTGGTGGTTACGAGGCCACGTTCTCAGCCATGGCAGAACTGTTGGTACGACACTGTCAAATGTCAATAAGCGGTCTTAGCCACGTTGCTCGTCCCTATTCTCCTCTTGGGCTTTTTGGCTGGTCCTTGGCATATGAAATTTTGACGTAAAACCTCGAACGTGCAACAGCGTTGTGAATGCAGGCTGAGGCAGACCCTGGCTGAACGTGCCAGATTTCAGTCAGAGGGTTCAGGCTGGCTAATGGTCTGATCTGAGTACCCGTTTCAACGGTTGCTTCCGATTGGCGTGAGCAGGTGTGGCACGTGGCAGCCATCGCTAAATCGACCATTGTTTTGAGCTGGTCTCAGGTCAGATCATGGGAGGGACGACGGTAGGGCCAGAGAAGCGTAGGGCAGGACAGGACAGGGCAGGGCAGGGCTGGGTGACGTACAGACAGCAAGCAAGCACTTTGGCCGAGTGTGTGCTCTTCGATCAAGAAGCTTGGCCAGGCTCAGATCTGACCATGCAAACATATTTGCTTCTTTCCACGATTGGCGACGTCTGGCCGCACCCATACCATACCATACCAGACCATGCCATACCATTCATACCCATGGCCGATGCATACGAGATTAAACCAGCCAGAGCCGGATGGTCCGTCACCGCAAGATCCATATCCATGCGAGGGTGCATTGACAAAAGCCTCTGCTGAATCTGACGGCAGATCAAAGTCGTCCTGACTGTCATTTTTGGCACGGTTGCAACAGCAAAGTAAGGAACGAATTGCCGTGAAGAGTTGATTGGCGACTCCTGGAGGACAATCCTTGCAGACCAGATGAGGAGGGATGAGCAGTCGGTTGGTGGTGTGGCCTGTGTGGGTGGCAGGGTCATGGTTGCAGGAGGTCGTCTTGCCGTCGACGACTGCAGTGCGACTGGCATTCAGTGGATGAATGTTGTGAAGGTGGCCTGAGGCAGTGATGGCAATTGGCTCTTTCCCCATCCTCATTGAGTTTCTGACCTTCTCAATCTATGCCAAGGTCGCGATTGGGTATTCCAATCCAAATAGTATCAAAAGCCACCCAGAGTATATTTTGTTTTGCGGCGTATGTGCAGATTACAAAAACGGTCGGGCTTGTCATACGGAATGAGCTATCACAACTCCCGGACGTTGTCCTTGGTGTTGCTGGACCGGCAGTGATTCGCTGCAGACAAACCGTTGTTGGCACCATACTTCTGACGCTAGTCCGAGGTAGCCATCGGAGTCTTTTTCGTAGGTAGGTAGGTTGTATGCGAGCAACAGTCGTCGGCGGAGGCGGACTCAGACTCAGTCGTGAGCTTGCTGCAATGCAGTCTTGTAAATCGACTGAACTGCAAGGTGCATTACACACACTTGCTCACATGGATGCGCAGCTCTCCCCTAATTACCGGTCAAAGCGTCCTATACGGCTGCCACGTTGCCCGGCAGAAATGAACAGGAATGGAGAGGGCTTGCGATATCCATACTGTACATCCATGTATGTGATGCATTAGGGTATTAGGGTTGAAGATTTTCAGGTGCAGATTACGGAGCGGACTTGAATATCAGAGCAGCCACGCGACACCGTCTGCCCGGTGGTAACGGCCAAGGACACCAGCGGGACCTATCAGACCCCCGAGAGCGACATTCCAAGGGCCTCACGTGCGAGACATCTGCCCATCTCTTGAGCCAGCCTTATGCGCGTTGAAAGAGGTAGTCTGCCTGTATCCGTAGACCGCTCCAGCTCGGTCGGTCCACTAGATACTTGCTGTACAGGCTGTACGATGAAGCAGATGAACCCGTATGCTGTATCTCGCCAGCCACACGATGGAGAAGGAGCCCACTGGAAACTGGAGATGAACCAGCGCCACATCTCCAGTATTACTGTACCTTGACCGAGCAGGGCCTTCACGCATCACCGCACTCACTCCTGCGCCAGCATCTGGATCCATCCATGGCCCCGACATCACCAGCAGTAGGTGTCATAGTGTGTAATGGGCAGGTACTGTACCCGTGCTCGCCCTCCTGCTTGATCAAGAGAGTGAGCCTCCATCGCACTAGCGCGCCGGATGTAGGTGCAAAATTCCCGCAGCGCACGCCCTGGCTCGGCCTGCCTGCCTACCTGCCTGGCAACTGGGACTGGGACTGGGACGTAGCAGGCGTCTCGTCTCGTGTCTTACAGGGTCGAGAGCCAAACATCAACGGAGACGTCCTTCGCCGAGGCGGTGAGGACAGGCATCACGATGGATGCTGCTCGCTCCGGACGGGGCGGTTCGGTTCCTCCAGGCTTTTCCAAAGCAACGTCGAGCGTTGGATCGTATGATCAGCAAGCCCAACACTTATCATGGGCTCGCCAATCTAGTTAGCATATCCCGCCTAGCATGATCTCTGCGTGCAATCCGTCAAGAACCCCTCACCGCGGATGCAACACTAGAGGAGGAGATGTCATCTCTGAAGAAGCGATTCCCCGGGGAGCCATGCTTAGCCGTAGCGCGCAGCGTTTGGGGAAGGGAAGCAGTGGGATGGAAGGGAAGGTTGGGCGGAAGAGGTGGGTTGCGCCCGCGCCCGCGCCGCCGCCGCCGCGAGCCTCACGGGTGCCGGATGATCAGCAACCGCATTTTCTGGATTGGACCTGGAAATGTCGGAGAAAGGATTCGACGTTTGTTTGGCCTCGAATCAAGCCTCGTCGACGACACCTCACCTAGGAAAGAAAAAGTGTGTGGGGACCAGTAGCAGCGAAGCCCAGCCCAGCCAGGAATACATGTACTGTAATGCACCAGCGTTGGTTTCACCCGTTGCCAACCACCCCCCCAGTTCTAAACTCTAATCCAGGATAAGGCGTCTATCACCATCTCCTTATGGCGTTGGCGCGGTCGGCATTATTGGCAACCATCCATGGTTTTGGTAACCTGCGACGCCATTCCGGCCCGTAATGGACGTGGCTTTGGCTCGAGCCGTCGACAACTTCGTCATGTTTGAATCAGAGAATCTCGCATCCCGGTGAGGCAACACAAAAGGAGTTGAACCATGCCTTAATCGTTCGAGCCTGGGGTAAAGGGGAGAGGGATCTCGATATTATGGGCCTGGCTGGACCTGGCTGGGTTGATACGATGCGATGCGATGCGATGCTGCGCTGTGCAGTCCCTACTGTGCTGGGCTGCTCGTCCAGGCGGCTGCATCGGCGTCAGGGGACGGGAGAGGGCTGTGCATGCATCATGGCCTGATCGACCGTAGGGCCAACGGCCATGGATGAGGTTGATATGGGATGCTTGCCCTCTCCAAGGGTACCTGGGTATTATTATTCATCATTTGATCATCTGGGGCATAGATCAAGGTTACACTGAGCTTTCATCATCAACTTTGACCATCAGCTCTCATGCTCAAAATGCGACAGGTCAGCTGTCCGTCCTGGCTGCGCGTCACTCAGACCTGATAACCGAATTTTGCCAAAGTGCTGGCATGGCATGGCATGGCACAGCATGGCATGGCAGCCCGTAAAGCCCTCTTCTCTCCATCAAATCAACCTCGGCGCTGCTGTGTCGGCTGGAGGATGTGGAGGCAGCGTTTGAAACGTCGGGGTCTGGAAGTCCTTCAGGGCAGACCATCCAGCACATCGGGGCTAGCGGAAGGCAGGGGGCTTCCCGCACCAGCAGGATCCTTGGATCCTCCACCTGGGGTGCGACCTGCGGCGGATGCTCTTTCACGCACAACATCCAACTTGGGAATCGATACTGTCGAAAGTTTGCAATCTTAATAAAAACAGACATGAGGTGAGGTGCTGTGCGGTGAGACTTTTTGGTGTTGTGTGTGCGCTTGCGTGTGTGTGTGTTGTGTTACCAAGGACAGCAATAAAGAGGCATTAGGGTTTCCTCCGTCCGAGAGGCGTCTACCTGTGGTAAGCGGCACGCGGAAAATTGCAACAGGGGATCGCCCAGAGCCCAGTCGAGGCCCCCCTCCCAAGCTCGCCTTGTGGCTCTGAATCCCTTGGCTTGCCCTGTTGAGCCTGGAGCCCGGAGCATGGGCTTGAGCTGGGGGGTAGCATGGATAAGGGTCAAGCGGGTGACGGTGGGAAAAGAGCCGAAGTCAGGAACGGCATGGTGACAATCGGCCGGGACGGACCAGGGTGCTGGCTGTGGGTGGTGGGGAAACACCGCTCAGCAGGCTCAAGTGGCATCGTGGTTTATCCTGCTAAGGGCGAAAAGCACGTAGACTCCGCGTCATGGCTCGAAATAGATGCCATATAGTGGTCAATGGTTCTGCACGGCTTGCTGCGAGCCCGACTCCTGTCTGATATTGACGCTGTATCAGGTCGACTCGGCGTGCCTCGTGTGCCTCGTTTCCCCCTACCTCCCTAAGCACTTGCAAAAGGCTATTCTGGATGTCCCGGGCTCGATCCCGTTTCCTCTTCAGGCTCCTGCTCAGAGCGCCAGGAGCCAGAATTGGATGCTGATGAGACGGAACGAGGCACTCACTCGCGGATGACATGAGCGCCCTGGACCGGCACGAGCCTAACCAAGGTCAGTCTGGCAAGTGTTGGGTTGGTTGACCCGACCCCGCCATCTGGTTTGACTCCCGCCTTGTCCAACGTGCAAGGTGCCGCCTAGACGTCGTTGGGTCGCCGCCAACAGCTGTCAAAGAGAGTTGTTCGAGTCAAGCTGCGATGGCATTGTTGTGGCCGGCGAGTCGATGGAGCGGGAAGCTCAATGGAGAGCAACAATGAGAAGACGGCTGACTAACAGGCACACTCCTGCTCGAGGCACAGCAGCACAAGGACGGCATAGGGGAATGTGGGGAGGAGAGCTGAGATTATCCACCTCGAGCGTCACCGCAAAGGACTGCAGGTACAGGCAGTAGTATGTACATTTGCTCGTCAGTCGTCAGAGTGAGGTACATACATCGGATACATGCCCGCCTCCAGGTTCAGCTGCCTGCTTTACCGTGTAATACCGTTTGCCACCTTTTTTTTGTGCACATCTCATCTCGTGCAGTCTCTCATCGGCTCTGGGCCGCCCTGGCCCTGCCCTGCCCTGGGCTCCGGTGAACTGGTCCCATCATGGGCCATCTCCAAAAAAGCACAACCTATGGTACGTACCGCGCGCCATGGCTGAGGCGCCCATGGATCCATGGAAAAGTCCATCCCCACTTGGCGTTGGCGCGCTCAACCTCACCCCAGCCCCGACGCTATCCCAAGCCCGCTCGTTCACACCCATAACTCCACATTCTCACACGCCCATTAATGAGAGTGAGAGCAAGAGAGCGCATCTTGCACGCCCACCCTCGCGATGGCTGGCTGGATCTCTCTCCCCCAGCTAATACCTCACTTCGCACCGCAGACAGACGCAGCCAGCAGACGCAGGACAGGCAGTAGACAGCTTCCAACAGGCATCAAGACGGTGGATTCTGCGGGCACTTTGGGGCAAAAGCGGATCGCCGCCGCCGCCGCCTCATCTTCTGTCTGTTCAGAAGTGAGGTGCTCTCCTCTGCTTGCTTCTCCTCTGGTGGTCGCGCCGGGGAAGCAAGATGGCTCAACCGTCGTGCTTCTTTTCTCGTCCGTTCTCTTCAAATCTCTTGCCCTCCCGTCATGAGCTAGCTAGCGCACATCTGATGCATGCAGTCGGCTCGTCTTCTCAGCCTTCTACGCATCACCGACGCGCACTTGGCGGGATCCGCTAATTGATCCCTTGCCTTGCAAGACGCCCTCGTCTCGTCGTAGGTCGTCTTCGTCGTCCGTCGACACCCTTCCCTTGGCACCCTCGTTCGCTCGCTCGACACCACCCTCGACGCCATTAGGCTCCTCGGCTCCTGGTCCCTGTCCCGGTCTCAACGTCGTCGACAAACGCACTGTGTCTCTGCCAAAAAAATTTCCCCTCTGCGCTGCGTGCTTTAACTTGCTTGGTGCTATCATTGGAAACGCCCAATGGTTGCGTCGCAGCGCTCGCGGTGATGGGGCGGCCCCTAACACCTAAACAAGACACCACAGGTCTCGCTCACACTATCGTGGCCCGCACTACACCACCTTGGACCATCGCTTCGTACTCTCGCCCATACGTCTTGACGCACTACCTACCAACTCCAGCTCTTAGCTCACCCCGGGCACTTTACGCCGCCATCGATATGTTCGATACCTCCTCGTCTCAGTCCGTTGTTAGTGCCCGCCCCGTTCTCCATCCTGCCCGTCCATCCCATCCCATGGATCCATGCCCACATATCGTTTCCTGGCCCCTGATGCATCTCTTCATCTCACTCACCTGTTTCTCCATCAGCCTCCCTCCCTCT
Organism: Fusarium solani; assembly: GCF_023522795.1. Lineage (NCBI taxonomy): Eukaryota > Fungi > Ascomycota > Sordariomycetes > Hypocreales > Nectriaceae > Fusarium > Fusarium solani. Next base: position 1,102,907 of record NW_027072157.1, read on the forward strand.
CGCTCAAACTTCCCTCTCTCCCTCCTCCATCTCCCCAAATCCTCGCCCATGACCATCTTGTCCCCCCTCCCCCCGTTGCCGAATGAGCCCCACTGACGCCCGCCATTGCAGGGGCCCCTTGGTTCTTCTTGATCTCCTGCGTGGTTCCTTACTGGTCCCGGTGCATGCCATGCCATGCTCGCCGCACACCTATAACTAAGTGCGATTTGCGACATCGAGGGCGTTCGCTGCTCGCCGCCTGGTCTTGTCTTTCACCTCCCCCGTCCACTTTGTCATTTGGCATCTGCATGGTCCTAGTCCTGGGCTGCTGCTGCTGCTATCAAAGCACTCTCTCCACTGCCCTTACCCAGCGGGACCTCGTCTCGTCCCAGGCCCAGAGCAAGCTGGCCGTTTATTGATATCTCGCCGACTCCCCCGTCTCGCAGTCCGGATACTTGACTCGACTTGCCTCAGCTAGACACCAAACCTGACTTGAGCCAGACCTACCCATCTCAACCTCTCGAACTCATAACAGCTCGTTTGGCCAATCTCATCCCCTGGACAAGGCCCTGTTCACTTGGCGCATACCGCGTCAGCTTCTTGTCCATCTCAAACCCCAATCTTTGTTTCTATCCTTGACCTCGGCTTCGTCCCTACCGAGTTGTCGTCACATAAGACTCTTGCTCCCAGCGATTGTGTCTTGTAGACCCAAGGCAGAGCTATTTCTGTTCAACATCTCCATACTCCGGTTCGACCGCACACTCCTTAGCTCTATCAACCCAATCGTCCTCGAGACAACAGCCGACTCGCCTACAAGGGCATAACACAGCCGTATAGAACGAACTGTGGCTCGCTTCACATCAACACAGTTGCCGCCGCAGACGTCGCCCTCTCGCATCTCCCAACCGACCCCAGCTGATCTACGAGGTCTTCATCTGTCTGTGTTTTTCGTTGCGGAGTCCCCCGATCCTTCGTCTGGAACAACCTGGACCTGGACAGGAGTACCAGCTCGGACCACGCGCAAGGCTCAGCACCTCTTCCGATCCTTTCCCCGGCCCCAGCCAAATCTCTTCCCGATCCACTAGGCCTGGATCTGCCTGCATTAACACGCCTTATTAAGTTGAGCTGCCAGTTCCCGCGCTTTGCGTCTCCTCCCCATCTGCCTCTTTCATATCTTCAGTCACACGTTGGACACGCCACCAAAACTCGATATACAGAAGAAACCTTCACTTGCGAACCACTTGACGCATAGTCCTTGGATAACTGTTTAGTCTTGATTCTCATCTTTTGGAGTACTCAACTAGACTGCTATTCTACCACCACCACCACCACCACCCTACCTCGCTTTCGCGCTAATCGTGCTTTTAATTTCGCCTAAGAGTCAACTACTTGGTTGTGACTCTATCTCCAGATCCGAACAAGACTTGATATCCTTTCGGAACTGCAACAATTCCTCGCCGAGCCAGCCAATCTTAGCATGCTGTGATTAGGTGGTGGCTTGCATTACTGTACCCAACAACCACCGACATCATCGGCGCAACGCCCCTCGTCATCACCGAGACCACCACGAAGACAACATGGAGCTGATGGAATTGGTTGAAAACGAGCCTACCGCTCGTCCCTTTCAGTGCGATTGGCAATCATGCACTAAAGTACTTGAGCACGCCCTGAGACTCATATTCGACCAAGCTAACACTTGTCACCAGAGCTTTAATCGCAAATCCGATTTGCAGAGACACTACCGGATACATACCAATGAGCGACCTTATTCGTGCTCCATCCCCGGTTGCGGGAAGAGCTTCATTCAACGGAGTGCCTTGACCGTTCACATCCGAACTCACACTGGAGAGAAGCCACACCAGTGTCAGCACATTGGATGCGGAAAACGATTCTCAGATGTACGTATGATTAGGGCTTACACCTTAACCACGCTAACTAGCCATAACAGTCTTCGAGTCTTGCCCGTCATCGAAGGATTCACACTGGAAAGCGCCCTTACAAGTGCGCCCACGACGGGTGCTCCAAGAGGCAGGTTAAGACACGGATGTCTTCGATCCCCTTTGCTAACTCGCATTCCAGCTTCTGCAGAAAGACGACAATGGTCAAGCACCAACGTCGATCGCACCAACAAGGAATGAACCCCAACGATATCCTGGACGATTGCTCCTCGGACTCCGATGATGACGAGCCCCCGTCCACTCCTCAGCACTCTGGGATGACCTGGTCCCCCCAGGATATGGTTCCCATGAACCAAGGGATCCCGCACGGCTCATTGCATCGCTCGGCTTCTTATGCCGACTTTGAGCAGCAAGTCCATGGGCAGCATCTTCAGCAGCAGTACGGCGGCCGACAAGGCCTTCCTCCTAACATTCCCCACGAGTTCCATGGACCACCCATGCCTGACCATCATGCGGGCGTCCAGATGGTTCATCGACCCACGAATATGCCACGCCAGGCATACTATGTAACTGAGCAAGGAAACCCCGGCGTTGCCACCATGACGAGTGCCGTTCAGCCTCATTATCAACTCCCTCAGCAGGTGGAGCGACCTCCCATCGACATACCATATCCGGCCTCAGGAATTGCAACCTCGATTCAGAGCAGTCCCAGTGCCTTCTCTGCCACCTCGGTTCCTAGCCCAATGATCCCGGAGGGCTTCTACGCGCATCAACCTGGAAACCCACCAGCCTATAGCGCGGCGGATTCTCAGCCGGCTATAATCCAGTACCACCAACCTATCCAACATCCCATGAGCCAGTCTCAGCCACCTGTGACTTCCCAAGCACCGCAGATTCAGGCTCCGCCGGCTGACCACTATCCTCAACCGCCTACTCAGCCACAACAGGAGCAGTGGGCTCATTACGACCCGCCGATCGAAGTCACGACTATTGGACAGTTGCCGGCCTACGGAACTGGGGTTTACGATCTCTACGGACCGAAGATTGAGTTTGATGACCCGACAATGCAGCTACCAAGCAGCAGGCTTGCGAGCCTGTGATCGATTCAAGCTTGGAGACCGTTTCATGTTTAACGAATATTCCCTTGGATGACCATGCTCCAGATCGTCATTTTGTTCACGACGATAACTTGTAACACCATAATCATACCCGGGCTGGACCACGCAACGATTCCCCTATCATTGATTTGATTCTTGTTCTTTTGAAGAGAATATACCCACCAGGACTTTTAGGACCTGACATGAACGGGCTTGAGAGCCTGTTGAACAAAGTCCATTGGCATTTCCCCTAGACCGCATGAAAGATACTATACCCAACGCGAGAGCATCTATTGGCGTTCTAGTCTAGCCTCATCCTGAGCGAACTCACGGGCTACTCTTCACCCTTTTTTGCGATTTTTATTCTTTTTTCTGTTTGAGCGCAGCAAGTGTGATGTCTGAGTCACACACGATGGGTTGTTTCCCATCAACTCAGCCTCACCACCTAATGGTTCTCTGGGATATTTGCTGTTCTTGGGCATTTCTTTCACAGTCTGTTGCAGTTTGTTTGAGTTGATTTGCATTTCAAGTTCTTGCCGTTCTGGCATAAGATGACGCTGATACCCTCCAAAAAGTTGTGTCGATGTTGGATCAGGCGTACAGTTTATTCCCAGACCGAGGGTGGGCGGGCGGGCGACAGGGCGGGCGGCGGCAAGGCTGGGGTATATAGGAGGGATTCGGTGCCATCTAGAAGACCACTTCTTCAGCGCTGACAACGGCATGCCGAGCTTGGATTCACGGACGCGATCATGAGTGACGATGGGTGGGATGGACGGAAAGACGGGAACGTGGAGGAACAAAAAGAGTTGAGCGTTCACACGAGACGAGGCCTAGGTTTTTGGTAATTTACTGCACAAAGCGCAGTAGAGGGGAAGACAGCTACCATATATACAACGCGTAGTGTGATGTTTGGCCCTTGCAATCTTGAATTTTCTCAGCGAGCGTTTTGGCGAGTTGTTGTATGTCTGTCCCTTTGATAATAACACTATGCCTCCAACTTACACTCAACTCAATGGCAATAGACCATTCTAGAATCAAACAGGGGTTCAGTTGTGAACCCAGACCAATCCAATGGCAATAACCTCAAATGACCTCACCGGAATCGGCGGTCGGAACATCTGGCGGCCGAGCGGAGATGACTCAGCAACAACCCAGAATGGGAAAGGTCGCCTCGTGATGCCGAACTGCGGACGAGAGTGGCAAGCAAACCAGACTCCCCAACAATTACCAACTGACTTACCGATGATGGCTGTGCGCAATTCATCACGATGAGTACGGCCCGGTAGATTATTCTTCTCGTGTCTTTTATCAGACGTACGATACCAAGCCCACGTCCCACCTGCCTGTCCCGGGAGCCGTTGAAACATTGCAACCGACAGGACAGCCAGCCGAAACTCTACCTGGACGTCATCGAACCTCTCCGACCCGACCGTTCTTTGATCAATAGTCTTGAATCATCATTCTTTGGGGCATACTAGGCTCCTCAAACATCTCGTCATGGCTTACAACGCCATGGTGCTGCCGGTGAGTGCCTGCGGAGTTTGCGGATTTGACATGGCGGCGGACGGCGCTGACGAATGCGTCAGAACATGGCAGCAGCCACCACGGAACTATGGCCCTCAATCGCAAACACTGTGATGGTCCCTTGGAGAGGCTCGACTTCTGCTCTCCCCCGCCGGTTTCCCTCATCCAAGGACAACGTCGAACAGTCTGTCGCAAGGACCAAGGCCGCTGAGCCTCAACACGTAAGTCGCAGCCTGGGTCGCGTGCTCATGAGTTTAAGCTAATTGCTGGCACAGGCTGCCGAAACCCAGCTTCCCGATTTTCTTCGACGAGTGAACTTTGGCTCTCTTGCCTCGCGCGCAGGATCCGATGCGATGAAGCCGACTACTGCACAAACCACCATCTCCAGCCTCGGCCGGGTAGGCCTCCAGGCGTCCAACCCCATTCTGCGACATCCTTACTTTCAACCCCGCGCTGCGTCGTCTCCTTCGATCATCCGTCCGTTTATGCGATCGTCCCCCGGTATTTTGTCATCTTCTCGTGGTATCTCTACTTTTGGTTCTCTGAACGCTCAGCGACGAGGATTCGGAACTTCTAACGGAATCTCTCGCAACCAACTCGCGACTCTTGAGGAATCTGCCAACCGAAACCCCGGTAATGCGAATGCGCAGAATGCTTTCTATCAACTTCTACTCCGAGCCAACATGCCTGCTATTCTCGTTGAGCGATACCAATCTGGACGATTCGCGACCAACCCCGCAACTGACGATGCCTACCGAAAGGCTCTTGCCCTGCTCGGGGCCAGTGCTTCCTCGGCTGCTAACCCGACTGTGGCCTCTACCGGAAACAACCAGTGGCCTACCTTTGAGCATGCCGTTGCCAACGCTGCTGTGGGCGGGTCTGGAGTCGCCCCCAACGCCATGGGTGGCAAGGGCGAGCCCATTCACGTCATTGTCCAGGAGTCTACCCGATCCGTCATCTTCCGCTGGTTCAAGTTTCTCGCTGTTTTCATTGTCATCACCTACCTCTGTTTCGCCGCTGTCACGATCGTAATTGAGACGCTCAGCACCTACCGTCGCGGACCCGGTGCCAAGCAGGACTCTGAAGTCAAGGCCGAAAAGCAAACCACCCGATTCAGCGACGTCCACGGCTGCGATGAGGCCAAGGAGGAGCTTCAGGAGGTTGTCGAGTTCCTCAAGAACCCTGAGAAGTTCAGCGACCTTGGCGCCAAGTTGCCCAAGGGTGTTCTCCTGGTTGGCCCTCCCGGTACCGGAAAGACGCTTCTTGCTCGAGCTGTTGCTGGTGAAGCCGGTGTTCCCTTCTTCTACATGTCTGGTAGTGAGTTTGATGAGATCTTTGTGGGTGTCGGAGCCAAGCGAGTTCGCGAGCTCTTCACCGCTGCCAAGTCCAAGTCTCCCGCCATTGTCTTCATTGATGAGCTTGACGCCATTGGAGGCAAGCGAAACCCGAGAGATCAGGCTCACGCCAAGCAAACTCTGAACCAGCTGCTCACCGAACTGGATGGATTTGACCAGGAAACCAAGATTATCATCATTGGAGCCACCAACCTGCCCACGATGCTCGACAAGGCCCTTACTCGCCCCGGACGTTTTGACCGTCATGTCAATGTTGAACTTCCCGATGTTCGTGGCCGAATTGCGATTCTCAAGCACCACGCGAAGAAGATCAAGGTTTCTCCCGATGTTGATCTGGAGGCTGTCGCTGCCCGTTGCCCTGGCCGATCTGGTGCTGAGCTTGAGAACATGCTCAATGTTGCGGCTCTCCGAGCAAGCCGAGCCAAGGCCACGATGGTTTCAAAGCAGGACATGGACTGGGCATTTGACCGTGTGACGATGGGTTCCGAGCGCAAGTCGATGATTGTTACGGAAAAGGAGAAGGAAATGACGGCGTACCATGAGGCCGGACACGCCCTTGTCCAGCTCTTTGACAAGGAAAGCTCCAGCACCCTGTACAAGGTCACGATTCTCCCCAAGGGTCCTTCTCTGGGTCACACAGCGCAACTTCCTCAGATGGACAAGTACTCTTACACTGCTGCCGAATACATGTCCAACATCCGAGTGTTGCTCGGAGGCAAGATGGCTGAGGAGATGCGATATGGTGACGACAAGGTCACGTCGGGTGTTTCATCAGTAAGAGCTTATTATCAGCCTTTTGAATGTGTTGAACTAACTCTGGGCCTGTAGGATTTGGAGCGAGCGACCGATCTCAGCTTCATGATGGTGACCCTCTTTGGCATGTCGAGTGCTCTAGGCCCTGTCGAATATGGCAGGAGATACGAGAATCTCAGCTCAGCGACCAAGGCAGCGATCGAGGGTGAGGTCCAAAAGACATTGAGAAAGTCATACGAGGATGTCAGACACCTGCTCACAGAGAAGCGAAAGGAACTGGACTTGTTGGCCAAGGCTCTCGTTAAGTACGAGACGCTGGACAAGTCTGAGGTGGAGAAGGTGATACGGGGCGAGTCCCTCCCCGGCCGGGTGGTGGTACCCAAGGGACCCCTGACGCTACCCATCCCGCAAGAGACCCCTACACCCCCAGGCCTGGGCGGTGTTGGCCAACCTCAACCTCCGGAGACACCGGCACCCCCAGCGGCGGCGGAGACATCCGATACCAACAGCTGAGAGGTTTAATCAGCAACTACAGCATGTCAGGGCCGAGGAGAGAGATGACGGTCCTGGCGAGTTTGCACCACGATAGTAGATGGGCAAACACGCAAAAAGAAACGAGCGGCGATCCAACTCGAGGGCATGTGTTCATGGCAAGCATAGAATGGAATTGGGTGGATTGCGCTCGCGAGACATATCCGAGAGTGGGATCCATGAAGCGAGGGCAATTTGGCCTAATGAATGGGCGCCCAGCGAATGATTTTCTATGAGGAGGAGGGACAGCGATTTGCACATCGGGTTGGAAGTTGGGCGGCCATGATGAGGCGATAGCCATGAGCAAGCAGCCCTAATGAAGGATGCGAATCTTTGGCATAGGCCCGTGTAGTATGGACAATCCCTCTCGATTATATGCCTCAATTGTAATTTTACTTTGTATGATGCAGAGCTGGTGACGTCTGGTTGTGAAGGATACGAGCGAGATATGAATACACCCGTGACATGAGGCCTAAGCATCTCCTATTGCCTGTTTAGTCCAAGTGCAATGTTTACCTAAGATACCTATCAATATATGTATGCCGCGAATAGAAGCCGATAAGGAAGCAGCAAGAGAAAAAGAGGCAAGAGCAGTGGGGGATTCCGAAGCAACCGTCTTTGCCAGCTCGAATGACGAATGCGGGGCAAGCATTCCATTGCTTATAAACCCCCTCCTTCACTCACTCGCCAACTCAACCTTGGATTGACGCCAGGAAAGAGCTTGAACAAGTCCAGATACACTGAATTGATGGACCGTTGGTCATTTAGAAACATTGGACGATAAAGATTAGACTGGATAGAAGACTCAACAACACTATTCCCATCATGACCAAGGTTCTACTCACTGGTAAGTCAAGATGCCCAACAGATGATTTCCATGATGCTAACATGTCTTCAGGTGGCTCAGGCTTTATTGCCGGTACGTCATACTCAGCATCTCCATCAAACCTCTCAACCAGAGACATGACTATATCTCACGTGAACCTCTCCTAATTCATCACACAGCCCACATCCTCGACCAGCTCCTCGAAAAGGACTACACCGTCGTCACCACCGTCCGCTCCGAGGCTAAGGCCCAAAAGATCCGTGACGCCCACCCGGGAAAGGCCGCGGACGGCAAGCTCGAGGTGGTCATCGTGCCGGACATTGCTCAGCCGGGGGCGTTTGACGAGGTGGCCAAGACACCTGGCATCGACGCAGTGTTGCACACTGCGAGCCCCTTTCACTTTAATATCAGTGAGAAATCTGAACATGGTAAAATGAGAGAAAGGAGCTGACTTGAGGTAGCTGATCCCAAGAAGGATCTGGTTGATCCCGCTGTTATTGGCACGACGGGCATCCTCAAGGCCCTACACGCCTCAGCACCGTCTGTCAAGCGTGTCGTCATCACGTCATCGTTTGCCTCAATCCTAGACGAAGACAAGCTTACTGACCCTTCAACCACCTTTTCCGAGGCGAGCTGGAACCCAGTCACAGTCAACGACATCTCGCGATCCCCTGCGACTGCTTACCGCGCCTCAAAGACTCTCGCCGAGCGTGCGGCCTGGGACTTTGTCGCTAACGAGAAGCCCTCTTTTGATCTGGTGACTGTGTGTCCACCTCTCGTCCTAGGTCCTGTCTCAAAGCACCTCGCAACTCTGGAGAGCATCAACACATCCAACGAACGTGTCGTGAGCCTGCTCCGCGGCGGCTGGAAGGACAGCATCCCCCCATGCACACCCGTGCCCCTCTGGATCGACGTCCGAGATGCCGCCCGCGCCCACGTCCGCGGTCTAGAGAACCCCGAAGCCGGCGGTAAGCGACTCTTTGCCACAGCCGGCTGGTTCTCCCACCGCGAGTTCGTCGACGCTGTGCAGCGCAACTTTCCCGAGTTTGCAGACAAGCTACCCGGGCCTGAGGTCAAGGGGGGCGAGTTACCGCCAAAGGACCAGATCTTCAAGTTCAACGTTGACGAGACCAACAAGATTTTGGGCATCGACTGGATCAAGGTTGATGAGAGCATCATTGACTTGGTAAAGTCGCTGAAGGAGCTGGGTATTTAAAGAGACATGTAGACAAATGAATACAAGTTTTAAAGACATGCTACACACTACAAGCCTAAGGGGTAATTATACTGTAAACTCGTCAAACACACTCGTAACGATACATCCATGAAGTCTCATCATGTCATGTACTCACTCATCATCACCATGACCCTTCCCACCCTGCTATGAGATACATGCACATTCATGTATGAGGCCAAGATAACTTTTTATCTTCACTTGCACTCATTTTCCCCCTCTAATATCTCCCTCCTAGCCGCTCAAGATCTGCTTCCTCCATCACTGGGCTACTCACACTCCTCCCCTTGACGAGCGATGACCCAGCAATTCCGCTCCAGCTTCCCCCGCTGTGCCTCCCGGCATCTTTGGCGTAGCTCTCCGTCATGCCGCGAAGCTCCCTTGCCTCTGGCGAGAGCACAATATCTTTCGTCAGTTGCTGGGCAGGAGCATAGACTGTCGCCCCCTTTCGTGGCGGACTGGATAGGGGTTTGGTAGGGGTCGATGGTCGGTTAGGGGGCGTGGATGGAAGTGCCCTGGTCGGCGGCGGTCCTGGGCTGACGAGTATCTTGAACAGTCCATCCCGAGATCGTGGAGGACGCAGTGGAGAACCGTTTCCATGGCCAGGCATCTTTTGAACAGAAGCGGGAGTAGTGACGCCGCTGAAACTGGTCGAGCCGTCGTTCTGTCCCCCTTCTGGCGCCGTCATGACAATCATAGGGACAGGCGGAACTTGGTCTGCACTGTAGATCTTTGGCGTCCTCTCATGCCTTGGCGTCAAGTTGCTGCTGGTAGGCGAACAGAGAGGGGACGCGGGAAATCCAGAGCGATCTCGATGCCTGCCACTAGTCGGCGATAGACTTGGCTCGCTGAGCGTAGGGAGGAACTTACGCTCCCTGAGTCGCGCTGGTGGTGTCAGAGGCACGCCATCTGCGTCGGTGTGGGAGAGAGTCGGCGAGACGAGGGGAGTAGGTGAGTCTGCAGGGGGAGGTGATGTTGGGTGCTTGATGAGTCTGCGGATGTCGTTACGGCGGGACTTTCTCCTTCGAAGGAGACATACGACAAGGACAATGACAGCTGCTAGAATGACAACCGACAAGATGGCTATGGTGATCTTGACGCCCAAGGGAAGCTCAGTTTCATCCTTCTTGTCTTGCTCCTTGTTTGAAGGCTCCGAGGTGGTGACCAGTGAGGGATCGCTACTAGTGGAATATGTTGTATCGGGCATTGAGCTCTGTACCGGTGCTGATGTAGAAGTCTCTGAAGCCGTAGACCTTTTCGACGTGGCAGCCTCTGATGCAGGTGCCTGAGATGTGCTCGATACACTCTCGAGTGCTTCATCCTCGGCCCTATCTGCTGGCTGAGCCTTGTGACAATGAACATCACCTCCATGAGTAGACTCAGGATCACAAACGTAGTCTACCTCTGGAGGACCTGGGTCAACTATTGAGTGATAGCCGATCCTGATAGCAGTGTCAGCCTCGGCTCACTCACAACCTCACTCAAATAGAAGAAATATCTTACTCCTGACAGGCGTTGATGAACCAATTCACATTGGCTAGTTGCTCATCAGCACCTCGTGCCCTCAGACCTTCCAGTGTCGCACATACGGTCTCTCCCACGCTCGCCGAGGTTGTCGACGCCACAGAGCTGAGAGTCGCAGCAGTAGAGAGCCCTGAAGGACCGGTGCTGCTGCTCGCCCTTGTCCCCCAGCGCCTCGCACGCTCGCTCGAATGTCTCATCCTTGGGCAACAGCTCCCGCAGGAACCTCTCCCTGCACATGGCGATGCATTGCGGCGGATCCTCGACGTCGGCCGCGATGAAGCCCCAGCCGTGGCCGCTGCTACAACCTCTCTTCCGGAGTCGACTCGAAGCCTGGCGTGCCATGGATGTGATTCAAGAGGCAGATAAAGAAGAGTGATGGTTCGGGCCGAACATGCTCTTCGAGGGAAGGGCAATATGGATAGGAGGGTTTCAGCCAGATATGAGTTTGGCAACTCGAAACGACAGAGCAAGAAAGCCGGGACGAACAGTAACCGGAGTAATGTAAACGGAGAAGGGTGGGATGGAAACAGCAAACCGAAAAGACGGGACGCTGCAAGAGGGATGGGGGAAGGACTCAAGATGGGTTCGTTTTGATAAACGGCCTTCACCCACCAACACCGCTCCCCCCCTTCTTCCTGTTCGTGAGTCCAGACGCACCAAGCAGAAGCACAAGCAGTGATAGTTCCCACGGCAGGACCGGCAGCATGGACAAGATCAGGCTGGTGTGTCCGTGGCCACCGGCCGTAGGGCGTTACACCGCCCCCCTGCGGTTACCCGCGTCCGACGAGAATAGCCTCGTATGGTATGAGTGATGGAATGACCTTCTTCTTCTAGGAGCCTTCCAGCGACGGCGTGGATGCCCACGGGTGCTGGGGGAGGGGGCTGCCTGCATGGAAGCGTCCATGGTGGGCTTCAGAACGAGCCGCCCTGCGTAGTCCCGAGAGGCTGCAGCGACGAGGCGGGCAATTTGCCTATGGCGGGTCAGCCTTTCGAGGGTCTCTGATGCCGTTTGTCTTTCGCAGCGCGCAATCAGAGCGCCTCGTTGCGAGTAGTCATGGCCAAACGGGAGTCGGTAGGTGTGGCTGCCACGATGGGTTTGCACTCTTCTGGCCAGACATATCCGTCATACATTGTCAAAGTTGATAGGAGAGGCAAGGTGAGCCGGCAGCATGTCACTTCTATGGTATTCAGAGAAACTGCCATGTCTGTCTGTCTCTGTGCTGGCATATCAACCAACAAGCAACACCAGCTCAGAAACTCTGCCCGATGGGGTATTTCCCCAGTGGTTCCTCAGAGCCCTCGCACAATGGGGGTGCCTGACAAAGGCCTTCTTCTCCCCCGACTTCCCACTCGTTGTGTCGCATGCCCAAGACTCCCATGGCCATTGTTTGGCAGGTCAAGCGAGCAGTCGACCGGGGTCTTGCAGCCTGGTAACCAATAGCCATAGTCCTTTCGCGAACAGTGTTCAGCGCAATTGCTAGGGCTGGGGTGGGAAACTCTGAGCATTGTCTCGTCTTGTGCAGCTTGCCGGCAAATCTTGCAGATCCTGACTTGAGGCAAGCAGGCAGGCATTTGAGTCTGACGCATTCCGTTTTGCTCCCATTGAGCCTCATTCGTCTTTCGATGATCATCATGCCATTCTATGCTTTGTTTGCTCTTCTCGCTCGAGGCTGGGCCCATCCCGTTGCGTTGCGTTTGGCGTCGTGTGGTTACACAAAGAGGCCTTCCCCGCCATGCTTCCCGCGCCTGAAGCTGAGTTGATAACGCGCGTCATGGGCTGCAGGATTGCGGTGAGAAGAAGCCAAGAGACGGCTGATTTAATGCCGTCATTTGGAAGCTTATCCCAGCCAGTTGCATCTTGAGGCTCTCGCACGCGTGCCTTGTCGACGGTCAGCCCAGACGGTATCGTGCAGTTCTCTCTTCTGTTGACCTCGCCAGCCCCTTTCTTTCCTGTTGCTACCCTGAATCAATGCTCAGAGACAATTGTTTTGTCCGTGCATGTTTGTTCATCGAAAAGCCGCAGCGCACTTTGCGGTGAAGACCAGAGACACCTCCTCACCCAGCGTAGTGACATGGCAGGTGCATCAAGATGCATGACATCCAACGCTGAGGCTGACTCGGCACAACCAGTTCGACAACAGTCGACAACGTGCGCGCAATCACTTGCTGCTAAATGAATGGCTTGACATGCCGCCTGAGAGTTGTGCAACGACGCCTCCGCGGCAGGGGTGGACAGGGGACGAACGCCATCGTCCTCTCACGGCAGAACTCGGTAGAACTCACGTGGGAGTGTCTTTGAAGTACTCGAATCTGGGCAGCGGCCCCAAATAGAAGCCTCTTGTCATGTAACCAACGGACCCGCGAGAGCGATTGGCCGATGCTGGATCCAGGTTGAGGTCCAGCTCAGGGACAGTCTGACAGCCCAGAATACCGCAGCCGGTCGAATTGGGTTGCGCAACCTCGTATTTCAATCTAAGGCTCTGAGGTCGGCCAACGGGTCGGTATACATCCCGGCATGGGACAGCGAACCGCAGAGTTGCCCATGAGAAGCATTGCCCTGGTCATCTTGGAGGGAATCGTCGACGTCATGCTTCGGACTGTTCCATCCCCAGAAGTTTCAAGCATCCGAAAATGGCGACGAGTCAAGTACCGGATAATTTCGCCATCACATCTGCTGCTCCTTGTCACCATGGTGATGACACTGTGATAGGCGCAAACGGGTCGTCGTCACATCGTACACGAGCTTGGGATTGTTCCGAAGACACAACTCTTCCTTCCCGTCCTCGTCTGATGTTCGCGTTTGGTAGACTCCCGAGATGACGGATTACACACTTCCGCAACAAGGCATCATCTCCTTGACCAAGTGTCACGTCGTCCTCAAAGGACCGATACCGACGACCTGCGGCCCGTCATGCATTAGCTTCGCTGAGGCCTCCTCCTCCCCCGTTTGCTGACGATGCATCCTGAAGAAATGGTCCGTCGGCACAGGAACGGTAGCTTGCCCCAAGTGCTTGGGAGGCAGGAAAGAGTCCCTTGTCTCGCGCAATCAACGAGTACTCGAGAAGCAAACAATTTGGCTACCGGCAGCCCGATCTGATGCAATCATGCGAGAGTGGGTCAGGCGTTTACGCAAGTGGCCGCGCAGAAAGGGGTTCGTTTGCCTTGGAGGACGAGAAACTCGACAGATCCCTGATGATGAGCCATGATACTTGATGCTCGAGATGTTGTTCCGATGCCTAAGGTTGTTGTTTCCAAGTCCATGACTAAAGGGGAAGGCAGAGGCACACGTGACATCGGAGCTCCCCCCAGCTCCAAATTTCCCGAGCCTCGGCTCCGGGGCGGCCCCCCTCTTCGCCCCACATTCCCCGGCTTCACCAAGAGCTCTAGGGTCATGATGAGGGACCGAGTTGCCATGAAAACCCATTAATCTATTCATTATAAGTTCATCTTTGTTTTCTTGTATCACTTTGTATAATTCAATCATCTCAAAATGTCAGACAAAGCTCAGAAACGCATCGAGGCCATTGGCAATCAGCTCCTCCCTCCAATCAGCAAGGTAGCTCCCGGATCCAGCAAGCTACGCGTCGAGGGCAAGGTCATTATCATCACAGGTATGTGTTCAACTCTTGGTTATTCCACTCATCTCTTACACTGATCTCATAGGCACCAATTCACCACTGGGCATTGGCCGTGCCACCGCCCACCAGTACGCAGAGAGCGGAGCACGCGCCCTGTATCTCTGCGACTTCGATGACACACATCTAGAAACTCATAAACAAGAGATCACCGCCGCATTCCCCAAGGTAGAGGTCCACGTTCGCCGCTTCGACGCCGCAGACGAGTCAAAGGTCAAGGAGGTGGTCCAAGATGCGATTGGACGCTACGGCCGCTTAGATGTCTTCTTTGCCAACGCAGGCGTCGTCGGCAGGACCACATTGTTTACAGAGTTTGGAGATGAGGAGTTCATGTCTATACTCAAGACAAACACTCTAAGGTATGTCTCATCTCGCATTTTGGCTCCACAGCGGGCATCAGCTTAATGAATCCGTCCAGCGTCTTCCTGGCTGCGAAGCACGCCGCACCGGCCATGCAAAAGACATCTGCCGAGAAGCCCCGGCCTGGAGGCAGCATCATTGGCACGGCTTCCGTCGCCGGCATCCGCTCCAACGCCGGTTCCACTCCCTACTCCGCCTCCAAGGCCGCGGTAGTGTCCCTTGCGCAGACGATATCATTCCAGCTCGCGGGGACGGGCGTGCGCATCAACGCCATCTGCCCCGGCCTCATCGAAACGGGCATGACGGCCGAGGTCTACCAGGCGGCCAGGGCACGGGGCAACGAGAAGAAGATTGGGCAGTTGAATCCAACCAAGAGAGGTGGCCACGCGGACGAGATTGCCCGGGTCGCCCTCTTCCTGGGTAGTGATGAGAGCAGTTACGTTAACGGACAGGCATGGGCCGTCGACGGAGGATTGAGCGCGGGACATCCCTTTGTGCCAGGAAAGCTGGGCTAGTGAGCAATGTAGGAGAGGTGGTCAAGAATGGTGCCATCGAGATGCAAGATCCAGGAGAGAACCATCTCTTGGACCAAGTGCCAGTCACACCATCGATTGCGAATATCCACAAAGCGTCTTCCATGTCGAGTTGAGGTTGTAGTTTAGTTTACCTTTGGCAAGAGAAAACCGGGACCTGGTCAGGGCTTGTCGGTCGAAACACCAATCGAGCCCCGTCCTGACTCAAAGAACAAGCATCCCACCCCCGAATTCTGAAACGCGCAACGACGGAGAGCTTCGTGATGAACCCCCTTGCCGTTGTAGCAGCAAGGAAACATCTGACGGAAACGCGCCCTGGCAAACATCAGCCGCGTCATCCCTCCCACATGCCGATGCGCTGAGCGCCGCGTCCCTCAACTCGAAACCCGTCCATGTTTAACACCAGCATCGGGCTTTTTCTCTAGTCCAGTCCGCTAGATCTTCCGCCAAGCAGATGTTAGTGGATCCTGGCACTGATCGCCAGGGGGTTCATGAGCACAGGGCGACTTGAACGAATCTGGATGAATCCATCCCCAATTCCATGTCGTCGGAGGCTTGTGAGTGAAACCATCAGCTTGCCATCGAAGCCGGGATTGACGCTGTCAGTGTGTAACACACACGGCGGCTCCGAATCACGGAACAGGAGTCGTGAGAAACATGTCGATCCCCTGATGTAGAATGTTGGAGTTGATCAGATATAAATGGCCGTCCTTCTGGTGTCTTGAACGTCTTCTACCATTCTCTTCATCGCCACCTTCACACGCTCTTTTCTTTCAACACCAGACATCCAGTTGCCGGCATCTGTGATCCGTCTCTTACACGATCTTTTCCCCTTTCCTTCAAATTTTCAAGTCTCATCTTTCCTTCTTCCATCACAATGGCTGTCCTCTCACTTATGACATTGGCCTTGGCCTTTTCCTCCCAGGCCATGGCCCGCCCTCGCCCTCGTCCTCAGGGCTTCGGAGATTTCCCCGGTGGTTTCCCTGGCAGCGGACTCGGTGGTGGCATCCCAACTGGTCTGCCCAGCGGCATTGGTGGTGGTGCTGGCGGTCTTCCCACTGGCTTGCCCACTGGTATCATCCCTGGTGGTGATTCTGGTAGCCTGCCTACTGGTCTTATCCCCGGCGGCGACGGCGAGTCGCCCATCCAGACCCCCGGCGCTGGCTTCGGCGGCAACTTCCCCAGTGGCGGCGGTAGCTTCCCCAGCGGTGGCTTCGGTAACTTCCCCGGCAGCGGCAGCGACGATGCCCCCATCCAGACCCCCGGCGCTGGTTTCGGCGGCAACTTCCCCAGTGGCGGTGGTAGCTTCCCCAGCGGTGGCAGCGGCGATGCCCCTATCCAGACTCCCGGTGCCGGCTTCGGTAGCGGAGACGACTCCATCATCCCTACCGGCGGCTTCGGCGACATTGGTGCCCGTGACGCTGCTCAAACTCCTGGCGCTGGCTTTGACTTCCCTACCGGCGGCAGCGACAGCGGTGATTCTCCTGCTTTCCCAACCCAGAGCGGCGGCTTCGGTGGCTTCCCTGGTAGCGGCAGCGACGATGAGGCTCCCATCCAGACTCCCGGCGCGGGATTCGGTGACTTCCCCAGCGGCTTCCCCAGCGGCGATGCTCCCGCTTTCCCTTCTCAGAGCGGAGGTTTCGGTGGCTTCCCCGGATTCGGCGGTCGCCACGGTGGTCGTCACGGTCACCACAGCGGCTCCGAGGATGAGCCTACCCGAACTCCCGGTGCTGGCTTCGGCGGTTTCCCCGGTGGCGATGCTACCGACGCTCCCGCGCCTACGCTTGTCCCTACCCCCGGTGCCGGCCAGGGTGGCTTCCCCGGCACTGCTCCCGGAGGCAGCATCCCCACCTTCATCGCTACTCCCGGCGCCGGCTTCGGTGGTGGTGAGGACGCTCCTTCTGGTGCTCCTGGTGCCATCCCTACCTTCAGCGCTGCTCCCGGAAACGGCGCTGGCAACTTCCCCGGCGGTGACGATGACAGCCAGGAGCAGCCCACTGGTGCCAACGACGCTCCCGGTGAGATCCCCACCTTTGCTGCCACTCCCGGAGTTCCTCTCGGCGACAACGACCAGGCCACTGTCGCTCCCTCTGGTTTCCTCACCCAGACCCGACCAGCCTTTTAAAAGATATCGTGATTTGAAGAAGTTTTGACGGGTATTCCTGTCCCAAAGATAGAAGGGGAGCTTTCGATATGTGTATAATTCTGTGGCCAAAAGCAGGTCTTGGTCCTTCATTTTGTATCTACCTCCATGGCAGCGCCCGCTGTCGTCAATAGAGCAATCCTGGCGAGCATATCTTCCTTGAAGTGCATGAAATCCGCGCGCTTAGCTTCGCTAAGCAAGTCGTACTTGTCTTGAAACATAGTGTCTGCCTTCTTGACCTGCATCTTGGGCATGGTCTCCTCGTCGAGCATCTCAACGTCGTCAAGTTGGCTTCGCTGGGTCAGCTTGACAACATCCGCGATACCTTGATACCAGTCTTCGGTGAGCCATGCTCTTTCGTTGACACGAGCAACAGCGTCGTCAAACTCTTTTGTCTTCAGACTGGTCCACCCATCCCAAGCTTCGTCTTCATCCAAACCCCTGACAGAGACCTCACTGCGAGCTCGGGTAAGTAGAGCAAGAATCTCTTTGCGAAGTGGAACATAGCCTTCTCGGTCGATAGCCTCCCCTGATGCAAGGGCCTTAACACGCATTGTGACAAAGAAGTAGATGGCAGCAAACAAGGCTGTCACATTTTTCAGAACCCATTCATCCTCGGTTCTGCGGCCCCCCGGTGTGACGATTGCCTCCATACCAGCCAAAATCGTGGGCGCGAGTTTCTTGTGATCAGTTTCCTCGCACAAGAATCGAGTCGTAGGCTTTATCCATGGATGAAGAGCATGCTCTGACGAAACGGCTTCTTTCTTGCCCGTAGATTTGGTCGGTGTGCCTGTATCCCCCTTTAAAGGGGTTCGAAATTGGGCGAGGCTTTGATCTTTTGTGGGTGTCCCCCGAGAGGGCAACGGCCGTGACCCAGATGCCGGTGAGCCTCCAGCATCCCGAAATCTCGAGCTTGGTGTCCTCACCCGACCTGATGCAGCCCTACCAGGCGTTGTGGCGCTATTAGGGAGGATGTTGTCGAGATGGCCATAGAGTCGCTTGTAGATGCGAGGAGGAATGGGTGGTCGTGGTTCGATGGGCGGAAGATCGAGTGTGATTTTAAGTCTATGATTGTAAGCTTTGAAGATGTCTGCCAATCACCAGAGATCATACCGGTCGCACGCAATATTGGCACAAGCATAGAGCCTAGCAATCTCTTCCTCAGCTTTGAGGGTACTTGCATGAAGTCGGGACTGTGCAAGCAGTGAACCTGCGAGTTCCACAAGAGCTGGTGGTAGATCAGAGCCGTATGTCGGCATCAATGAGAGCAACGCCTGCTCAATTTGCCGACTCATGGTGATGATCTTGACGTTTGCGGAGATCGTGCTTGTGAGATGCTTGATGAGGATCGAGGTTTGAAGTTGGAGACGCGATACGAGATTGAGACGCGTAGCGCCGCAGTCACTCCTGACGCCTGGTCACGGGACCACTATCTCCAAGGATCTCATTGAAGATGCCAGCTATTCACCTCCCCCACCAAATTAATGAGCATGCCGATCACTTGGCAAGACAAATGAGTTGCTTAATCGAGAGACATCAATGATAGAATACGGATAAATATGAAGCCAGAACGTCGAGTGTGCTTGTTTCCCTAAAACATACGCAGTGGACGCAAGCTACTGTTCGAGATGTTAAAAGTTCCTCCTCCATACCATCCTCCAACGTCGAAATTCCAGCAGATGAAAACGTCCTAGCCAAGCATCTTCAGCGTATCTCCTCCCCGTAGCAGTTAAGCTTTCAGTGGCCTCCCCCACCAAGCGACAGCGTGCGCCCCTGGCAACCTCCACCACCATTACGACAGTGGCCAGCTCCAGACCACTTTGAGCCAGGATCGCTGTCGGGCTAGGTATCCCCGTCCCTCTACTCAGCATCTCCTTTAAGCCACGCCGTCGCCAACTTGTCCATATCGTCAATTGCCTCTGTGTCTGCGTCGCCTCCCCAAGCCGCAAGTTCCGAGCCTCTTGCTGCACCTCGGTCCTCGACGCGCCAGTCATCATCTCACGATGCGCCCAAGTGCCCTCTTCAGCGTCGCTTTTGCGACCTCGGTGCTCGCCCACGGCGGCGCCCATTCTCAGAAGCCCATAGTGGACGCCAACGCAGACTGGATGACGAGGCACATGGCGGGTATGCTTCTATTCATCCCATACGCTTAGAGGATCTCAAACTGACATCCTACAGAGGAGCATCACGTACAGGGCTGGGACCCTGACTCCTTCTTCTCCCTCCACGACTTCAACAGCGACGGCTGGTGGCAAGCCTCCGAGCTCATGCGCACATACGGCCTCTTTGACGATTCGAACAAGGGCATGGAGCAAAAGCAGAAAGACGAGGTCCTCGAAATCCTGCTGGGCCTGCTCGACTCTGACGCCGACTTCTCGGTCAGCCGCAAGGAGTGGATGGACTATGTCGGCGCTGGAAAGACGCTGCCCGATCTGGGCACCGGGCCCGGCCACCACGGTGACGATGAGTACGAGTACGAGATCCATCACTGGGAAAAGTACCACGATGAGAACACAAAGCTCGAGGACCTTACGCACCCCGAGGACATTGAGCACTTCAAGAAGCACGACGAGATGGAAGACGCCGAGGAGAGGCTCGAGGCCATGCAGAAGCTCGCCATCGTCGAATCCAACATTCCACAAAAGTTCCGACGACAAGCTTAAGAGGCCATGTAGATGATAGACACGAAATTGTATTTTACTCATTCGACGGCGAGAGAGGTGTAGTGGGAGCGAGGCGTGGGGAGAGAGGCGCATGATATCATGACGGATGAATTGCACTGAACAACTTGTTTTGGGATACATGATAACAGCTAGATATTGTAAACACGGACATCAAAGACGCAGTGCCAGACGCCTGGCGCAAACGTCTTGACCAGCTCGACATGCTCAACCTCTGCCGCCCGCCCTGTGCTCTCGCCCCAGCCATCAAAGATGCGCTGTATCTCACTCCGCCTTGTCTCAGTGTCGTTGGCGCCCACGTTCTCGTGGAGATGCAGCCGTGTCTCACTGGACGGGGCCGACATGTCCCATGTATGCCTCCAAGTCGGCTCACTCGTGGGCAGAAAGCCGCAGTTGATGTGTCGGATATCCTGTGCTATGCCTTGAGCCTGTAGCGACTGGGTCCTCCGCAGAGCTTCCTCGTTACTCTCCAGGAACACGACGATCTGCTCCCCACCGCTAAGGATCTCTTCTTCCGGAAGCGTCAGGTCGTCGCCCTGGACGATTCGTACGCTCCACCCGTTTGCTCTGGCGCCCCGTCGTAGACCTTCCACGCTCCAAGGGTTGATCTCCCAGCATAGGACTCTCATTCCGAGGCGGGCGTAGGAGAAGACAAAGTAGCCAATTCCTGCGTAGAGGTCGACTGCCCACTTCTCATCCCGAGTTCCGTCCTTCACAGTGTCTCCCATATCCAGAAGCCTCGCCTTTTCCTTGACGTTTCCTCGGCTGAACATGGTCCATCTGGGTGCCCAAGTCTGGAAGATGCCATTCTGCTTTGTCGATACCCAAAGCGTCCTGTCGAAATCCTGTTGAGATGGTCCCTCTATCGATGTACATGTTGGTCCAAAGTCTCCGTAAAAAGTGCGAAGCCCACTAGGACTTCTGAGCACATTCTCTTCTGCCCCATCCTCAGCCTTGTGCAGAGGAATACCCTCGTTCACCGCGAGGTGAGTCAACGGTTCCTTGGCCTGTCTTGAAAGCTCTTGTAGGATCCTAGACCATAGCCGCTCACGGGCGTCTTGGCCGACACCTTGCAACGTGGTTGTCCAGGGTATGTTTGTGAAGCTGCCCGTGGGCAGAAGCGCCATCGGTTCATAGATTGTGAAGCGCTTTGGCGCGCTGTTTAGAAGTTCATCTTGCCATGTTTGGTTCGTCTCTGTATTTTCGAATGTAGTTGAGTCAATCCAGCCACGGATGGCGACTTGGATTGGATTTCCCTTTGTCGTTTTTGGTTTTGGCATTTTCGTGGTAGATGTGGTTTAGGATAAAACCTGCCAAAAGTTCACTATCACAGAAATAGCATATCCAATGATGGAACACAACACCACAAACTTATCATAAGTAATCAACACATCAAAACCAACGATAGATTCATGTCAAATAATGTTGTTCAACATGATCATAGTTTAATATAACGACTCTACCCAGAAACCGTACCCATCCATTCCCACTGATGTCACCACAAGTCCATGGGTATCGTGACCCTATGCTATTCTACATGCAAGCCATCCATTGCCATTAATTTCCGTTATGCGTATACCGTCCCTTCGTCACAGGAAGTAATCACCAGGGCCCCTCCTGTTCGCCGGAACGTGCCTCTGGTCGTCAGGAACAGCCGAGAAGATGCTAAATTTCGGGTTTAGATCCTTGTCCACGGCCATGATAGATGCAACGTTGCCGCAGCGGTAACAGTAGTTGGGTGCTGACCACACAGTCACCACCGAGTTCTCTGGAAAGTGATACTGCTCATGGTTAATAGGGTTCAGTCAGTAGAGAGGAGGAACATACCTTGTATCCTTCGTTGACGAGCTGATGGGCTCGAGCAATCAACTTCAAGCCGTTGACATGATTAAACTCCGTCGCTACCTTGTCTCCAAACAGCCAACCAGCACCGCGAGGGCTAATGGCCCATGTTTCGACATCTTCGGGGTCTGACCACACAAGGTCACAGAACGCACCCTCATGGGGGATCTCCTGGGCTCGAGCCACCACTCGGATCTGATCAATAGTCCTAATCTCGGGGCTCAGCCCTCCGTGGACGCAAAGAATCTCGCCATCGATAATGGCGGCGAGGACAAGAAAGTCAAAGACATGACAGCAGGCCTTCCAGACCGAGGCGTTGCCATACTTTTGCTGGCACTCCTCATAGAATCCGTAGACCTGAGTAATCTGCCGCGATTCGTGGTTACCGCGGACCAGGACTATTCTGTCTGGATACCTGTTGAAGATGTGAGCAGCGAAACATGAGAGGTGCATCTTGTGAAGCTCACTTGGCCTTCAAGCACATTAGTAATGTGAAGGTTTCCAAACTGAAGTATCCTCGATCCACAAAATCTCCCAGGAAGATATATCGGGTATCGGCGCTCTGACTTGAAGACGCAGTAACAGCAACTCCAGAGTCTAAGCGGTCTGCCACCGTCGCATCGGGGTCCTCTTCGGCGTCGTCTCCCTCGCCCTCCTCCCCTTCAGCTCCGCTCGTCGCCGCTCCATCGCCTGAAGCCTTTATCTTCTTCCTCAGCTTGGGGTTTGTGATCTCGGTAGGCGGCTCGATATCGTCCGAGGTGATGACTGTGGTTGCGGTCTTTGGCGCCTGCACGTTGGACTCGCCTGGCATACCGCCAGAAACACGGAAGAGCTCGAGGAGATCGTAGAACTGGCCGTGGATGTCGCCGCACACGGTGACAGGGGTGCATACCGGCTGGATGTTGGACTCTGGATTGCCGGGTCAGCCATAAGCGCTGGGCACACCCAAGCACCACTCCTCACCTTCCATCAAAATCTCCTTGACCTTCTCGCACAATTCCTTCATGGCCCTCTCAGGCAGGTAGTGGCACTGCTTCGCCTCCTCCAACCACTCATCAAGGCCAGCATTGGGCCCCAGGTTCGCGGGGCCCGGTCGAGGTACACTTGCAGCCATATTCAGGCATGCCCCGTCGCGAAAAGGTCGGGGGGAGGATATGGAGGGGGGAATATATATCAGCCCAGCGCTGCAAGGCGATGTGGTGGTACCTTGAGGCGACACGGGAACGAATGGGGGTGGGGCTTAGATAATGGAGGGGTGCGATAGTGAAACGCCGGAGAATCTTCGGGCCTTGAGGAACGCCTGTTTCTAAGTCAGACGAATCGAGGTTGCTTTGAGCTACAGAGTGTTTTCTCCGAGTTCATGACACAGATATTTTACGCTTGAAATCTTTGAAAATATTTGAAGCACATGCGACATCAAAGCACCTGCTGAATACATCGCTCCTCTGCCAACGCCAGCCCGCACGTGAGATCCCCTCTTTAATCGCATATCCTCCAAAACCGCCCCACTGGCTGCTTGGCGGGGCATCGCCCAAGGCCGCGACTCATCAAGCCTTACAAGTTTCCTGGCTGATTAGCCACTCGGCCTCGTCAATATCAGCGCCCATCACCAGAACCAGAGACGGCCTGCGGCATGCGCAATGTCAACTCAGGCACCGCAAGTCCTGTCTCGGCGGGCAAACGGGGTTCTCCCGGCGCCGCCGAGTCAGACCTCGGAAACCACAAAGGTGAGTGATACATCCATGTCGCTCATTCAAGGAGTCGCTCGTATCTGACTTGTCTCAAAGGGAAAGGGTTCGCACGACAACAGCGGGCCCGGAAAATCCAGGGGAAGAGGCTCGAGTGCGAGATCTACTGAGGCAAACAAGGTGGGATTATTTCTACAGTGAGATGTAAGAATTGATTGGGCTTGGACTAATCATGACGAAGAAAGCGAATGAAGGCGACGCCCCTAAGCCAGCCAAAACCAAGGCTCACAATGAGGGCGAGAAGCTCGTCATTCGCCGTCTTCCCCCAGGGATGACGCAGGAAGAGTTTGTGTCGATTCTTGGAAACGCCTGGGAATTGGGCAAGGGAAGGGTTGACTGGTTTTCTTTTGCCCCAGGCAAGATTTCCACCGAGTATGCCACAGTTCCTCAATCGGCTGTTTTGTTCGCTAACAAGCTGTTCCAAGTCCTTCAAAGCCGTCTCGACCAGGTCGCGCTTATGTCCACGTGATGAGGAAAGACGACATCATGGCTTTAAACGATGCTGTTCGAACTGCTGTCTGGGAAGATGCCAAAGCTACTTTCACTAACCCATCGCTAATTGGACCTCCCTCGGTTGAATTTGCCATCTACAAAAAGGTTCCAGGTAACAAGAAACGAACCGACGCACGTCAAGGAACCATTGATCAGGACCCCGAGTTTATGGCCTTTCTGGAGGATCTCGCAAACCCTGCGCCGCCAAAGGAGAACGCCGAGGGCGAAGAAGGCGATGATATCGGAAAAGCAGAGACAAAGGTCACAACCACACCACTTATCGAGTACCTGAAGGAGAAGAAGGCAAACAAGGCTAAAGACGGTGCCTCCTCTAAGAACGCCAAGCACGGACAAGGAGAATCCAAGAGCGGAAAGGGCAAGGGTACCTCGAAGGACGACGAGTCGGGCAAGAAGAAGGGCAAGGAGTCGAGGGAATCCAAGGGGGAAAAGACCCCCAAGGAGACAGTCAAGATCCTGACCAAGAAGGCCTCCACTGAACAGAGCGCGGAAGCTTCCAAGGCCACGACCGCGAAGCCGACTAGCGATGGCGCCGCTCAGGAATCGGCGCCCAAGAGTCGGCGTGCAGGTATCTTGGCCGCTGCTAGGATTCTTCAGCGCGACCTCGGCCTCAGTCCTGGCAGTGCTCATAGGAAGGCACGTCAGGATGCGGCCAAGGCTGAAGCAGATGCAAAGACAACGACGAAGGAGACAACGCCCCCTGCGACTGCAAGCACCACTACCGAGAGACCGGCTTCACCCGTCAAATCTACAGAGACACACCCTCCAGCTGCGAAGGGCCGAGGTGCCTCTGGAGCTGCCTCCAAGTCTCAACCATCAGGTCGTAGGACTCGAGGTGGAAAGAACTCAGAGAAGAACAAGGAAAAGGAGAAGGAAAAAGACAAGGACAATGAAAAACAGAAGGGCAAGGACAAGGAGGGCGGGCCAAGCCAATCTCAGGCCACACCGAACCCGCCTGTCGTCCTTCTCAAGAAGAAGAGCACTGAAGTCGAGCCCCGACGACCAGCAACTCCAACGGGCACAACATCCCAGCCAGCACCTGCACAGGCGCAGGCTGCTGGGTCAAAGGCAAACAATGCATCTGGCGGTTCTAAGGGTGGCTCTAACAAGTCTGGAAGCGCACAGAAGAAGCCCCCAACTGTTTCTGCAGACGCTACTCGTGGCTTTGTCAAGCACGCCAACCCCTCACAGGGCGTCACCGAAGCACTTCTCAAGCAATCGCTCGAAGTGTTTGGTACCATCACGTTTGTGGAGATCGATAAGCGCAAGGGCTTCGCTTATGTGGACTTTGCCGAGCACGAGGGTCTCGTAAAGGCAGTCACGTCAAGCCCCATCACGGTTGCGCAGGGTACGGTGCAGGTTCTGGAACGCAAGGACAAGAAGCCGGCGAACACGGCTGCAGCATCGGGAGCTTCCGGGCCGGCCCCGTCGGAGAAGTCGTCCGGCCGGGGCCGACGCGCACGAGGTGGAGGCAACAAGGCAAAGGATTCGGGAGCCAGCAAGGAGGGTGGCGGTAGCGGTGGTGCTACTGCTGCTGCTGCCACGACAGCAACAAACGGCGGCGGCTGAGGCCAAGAGGAGTCTATATGAACCTTTCTCGAGCATCTCAGACAGATACTAGCGAGCAGCACGGCGAGGCGACGTCCGTCACGATCAGCGCCGCTAATCGTTGAGCTCACCGCCGACCACAGCCCGCGCTGTAGATCCAGCTCGTTCAGAGAAGATGGACAAGTTGCAGGCAAGGAAACAGCAGACATTGGCCTTTGTTGAGCGAGAAGACGGCAAGCAACTCAATGTGCTGCGTCCGTTTCCCAGACGAAGCTGCCATTCATTGCAAGCAAGCATGGTAGCTACGGGGATTCCGATGGAGAATCGATCTTCAACGACGGCAACTCCAAGCGGACCGCACCGGCACATATGCAGGCTGGTTTACTGGGGGTGTAGTAGCAGTAGTTAGAACACGCTAAGTAGGATCGAAGGAATCGAGCACAGGTATACAATGCTTTACTCTGCACTACATATGACATGTTATCTTGGACTGTCGACTCACTACCATTGACAGCTCGGACAGCAACCATTATAGGGTCGTACATTGGACGACCATCCACAATATTGACAGTAGTACCGCCCTCGTTCCGCTCCTCCTGCAAGACAAGCGCAGGCACACATGACTGCCAGACATGACACCACCAGCGAGATAAAGCCAAAGAGGAGGAATCCAATAAAGACGCCGGCGATGGCGAGGAACTTGACTAGAACCCCAGCCGCGAGCACATACATGCCTGGTCCTAGGAAATCGCTTGGCTCGTTTTGCTTCTCTAGCCCAGCGTAACGCACGATTGCCCTTGGGCCTTCGTTCATGGCATATATAGCCAACACGGCCGATGCGAGTAAGAGTAGTCCATCGAACAAGGTACCAAGGTACAGCATCCACAGCCGCACCTTTCCTCGAAACCTGGCGTGTAGTGACGCTACGGCGACAACAAGGAGGCCAGCCGACGTGAACAGGGCGAGGACAGCCAACGCAGCAGAAGCACGTGAAAAGGAGAGAAACTTTGTGCGAGATGTGTGCAGACGAGGATTCACCGTCTTAGAGGAGCCGTCGATGGAGGAGCTGCGGATGAAACTCGCCCATGGAGCAAGCGCTGAGGAGAGGGCCGTTTCGTTGGAGATGGAGGCACGAAGGGACGAGTCGACCATGGCGCCGAGGGAGAGGGTCGGTGGGAATGATTTATGACAATGACTGTCATCGTCACATACGCCTGAGAACTCGTTAGCTTTGCTTCTTAAACAGACGGGGGTGTTGCTGACCTGACATGCCCCAATACCAAACTCGAGGTAGGTGAGGGTTCTCGAGGGACTTGGTAGATTTCTGAGATACCATCTCGATCGACTTTAGGAGTTCATCCTGCTGGAGCTTGTATAGATGGATCGTCTGCGTCGCGGGGGAGAGACAGCCCAGGACAGCGATGAAGTTGACAATCAGGCCAACTGTGTCTAGTTAGTTCTCTGCATACATACTCTTCATCCCAGGCAAGGTACTTACGAAACACTGCAAAGATGAGCCATATCCTCCATCCCCTCGAGTTCTCCTCTATCCCCCACATCTGGGCGCAAGAAGCCCTTGAGACGCCCATGTTGAAGTTGTGTTTAGCAAGTCATTCAGTCGTGAGAGAAGAAGCCACCAAAACTCCCTCATGTGAGTATACCTCCCTCTATATATATCTATCCCCAAATCGCGCACCGCCGTTTCACACAAAAAAGACCCCAAGTCCCTGCAAGCCACCTCACGAACACCATCTCGTGCCCACACGGCAGTCAACCCCCCCTGCTCGAAGCCTTTTCAGCTGGGCCGCTCGAGATGTGACCCTGGGGAGGGTCATTGGCCAAGACCTGTGACTGAGGTGTTTGGAGTGCAGACTGAAGAACTGATCAGCATGTCGCTCGTCTTTGATTAGTTGCTTCTTGTGAATAGCTCGTTGAGCTAAATTCAGCCTTGGGGGAGGGCGGGTATTCTCCTTGCAGTGTGTTATTTGCATCTCCGTGTGGCTTGTCGGGTCAGCGTTTCACATATCACGAGGGCGTACTCCTGCATGTCAACCTCATTTGGACTACAGTGCACATGAGCAGATAGACAGAAACATATAAAGAGACACAGAGATAAAGTAACGACAATGTTGAATGAAAAATCTGTACGGCTATCCTATCCTATCCTATCCTATCCTATCCTATCACTACTACTACCACTACTATCCTATCCTCTCCTATGCTAACATTGGGGAATCGTTTCTACTCGGGCTGTTGAACCCGAAACTTGTAGCAAACGCAAAAACAGCAAGTCTATCGAAACAAGATGAGTAAAAACAACATGATATCTTTGAACAATAACAAAAAGGAAATCCCTCGGGAGCTTTTCCGCTCCAACAACACTGTACTTTTTGGTATCCAAACCCCATTGCGCCGTCCTATAGCCTTCAAAACTGACCAAGAGTCTTCGCTCCCACAACATTCATGACAACGTACAACAACACAGCAACAATGAACCCAACCGCAATCGCTTCACCCTGGGCGAGAACCCTCTTCGCGTGCGCCTTCGCGTCTGTCCACCACAACCTCTCTCCCACGCCTCGACGAGCAGCCTTGAGTCCCGGCAGACCATCCATGCTCAGCACGTTGGTCTCGTTGTGGTACTCTTGAAGCGTATTGCTGTCGACTCTCTTCTTGAGCCAAGCATCCATAGTGGGCCGCTCTTCAAACACGGCCAGTTCGTCCACTTTGCCGTCGACACCCTCTGGAAGCACCTGTTCTACAGGTTGCTCAGATGCCGAGTCGCGATCATAGATGGCCCTCTTGACCCGGGCACACCAAAGCCGCAGCTCGTCTGAACTTCAAACACGTCCGCCACAATCACAGCCCTGGCGCCATCGAATGCTGACCGCTTCCCTTGGGAGATGCGGCGGACGAGATCGGCAAAGGCCGGCTCATCCCATTCGACGACTCTGGACCGACAAAAGAATCGCAGAATCCGAGGGGCTGCGCCGAAACTCATAAACATCAAGCAGAGCCGACCATTGTCATATGAGTGCGCAATCGTCTCGCACCCCGAGCCGGTGCGATCGATGTAAGCGCACTGGTTCGGCCCCAAGATGGCAAAGTGAGAGTCAGCCAGGCCCTTGGGCGAGACATTGATGTGAGAGCCAAGGGTTGGCGCCGAGCCGGTGAAGAAGACGGGTTGCCGCTGCACCCACTCGGCGAGCTCCTCGGTGATGGACGGATAAAGCTTCATGGCGAGTATGTAAAAACGTATAATGTGAAAAGCAGGTACCTCGAGTATAACTGAGGGCTGTAATGTAACCGCAGAGCCAACAAAGCAAAACAATGCTGCAATTGAGTGGAATGCGGATGGATGTCCAGTTGTTTGAAACAGAGACAAATTTGTGTGCGGTAGAAAATGTCGACCGACGTCGGGGATGGATTGATATGCACTCCGTGCGGTGCGGGGAAAGGAATGGCGTCAAGGCGGTGGACTCGGTCCGTATGCCCGCCTGCCCCATTGAGTATTAGAGTCAGTTTCTGGAATCAGAATCCGCTTGTCGGTGACGATTGGGAGAGAAGCATAGTGGGCCTTCAACTAAGCCCAACTTGCTAGGATTGTCCTCACCCCTTGGATGTATGTCTCATGGGGTGTGTCCAAGGTAATCTTGTTTGTGGGCAAGATCCTGAAGGAGTCTTGCTCTGACTTGCGACACGGGAAGGTTGGTAATTTCCCAGAGTGGCCGTCACTGGCATTCGGCCAGGACCGCCTGCCTCCCTTCGAGATGCAGGTCGATCAGAGAATAATGTGAGTGAGGTTAGTTCGGGATGGGATACGCGTGGTATGAGCCATCCTCGTAGCGCTCATCATCGTAGGTGCTGCTGTCGCTGCTAAAGTGACCATTGACGATGCTGGAAGTGCGAGGCACGTTGTAAGTAGCTTGGCTAGAGACGACGCTGGCAGCCTTGCGTCCTGTTGTCATTTGACCGTAAGCGTCAAGGTCATTGGAAGGGGCGTCATAGCGAGACCAACCTCCGGGTCCCCAGGGCTCGATGAAGCTGGTCTGGCGAGGTCCTGAAGCAGGACGCTCATCAAACCGCTTCGACAAGCGCTCCTTGTCCGCCTTGATATCGGGCCGGCTGTCCTTGTCCTTGGGCTTGTCGCTCCGTCGTCCCCGATCCTCACGGCGCTCTTCGCGGGTGCGCTCATCCCGGTGACGATGCTCGCGTGGGCGCTCCTCGCGGGAGCTCTCTTCGCGTTCAGACTGGTGTCGCTCCTCTCGTTCGCGGTGTCGCTCCTCTCGGGCCTCGCGGGTCTCGCGCTTGCTACCAGTCTTGCTGCTGGGCTTGCTAGAGGCCTTGCTCGAGGCCTTGCTGGAAGGCCGGGACGGCTTGCGAGTGGCCTCGGGAAGAGGAGCGGGGAGAGGGCTAGGCATTGGGCTCGTCATGGGGCTCGTCATGGTAGAGGTGGGCGTCTGGTTGTTAAGAGCGTTGAAGCGCATGGTCAGATTCTCATGCTTGGCCGTGAGACCAATGAAGCGCTGCTCGAGGTCATGGTGCTCAAACTTAACACGCTCGTTCTCCTCCTTGAGAGTCTCCTTCTCCTCCTTGAGCTCCTCGCACTCGCTGTTGAGGCGGCGCTTATCCTCCTTGAGCTCTTCAAAGTCAGTGTTGAGACGGCGGTTGTCCTCCTTGAGGACCTCGGCCTCAGAGCGGGCGCCCTCGAGCTGGGCCTTGACCTCGCGGTAAGAAACGTTGGATTCGGTAGCCTTGCGGTTAGCCTGCTCAAGAGAGGTCTTGGCCTCGTTCAGCTTGCGGGTGAGTGTCTCGATGGTGTTCTTGAGCTTGTCATTTTCGGCGTTGGCCTTGTTCAGGTCGGTGTTGGCCTTCTGAAGATCGTCGCGCAAATCCGACTCGTAGTCATATTCGTATGAGTAGTCGTAGTCGTGAACTAGATTTCGGCGGTCAGTGGGTGGAAGCGGGAAGAGCCGGGCGTTGTTGTGCGCACCAGTCAGGGCCTTGGAAGAAACGGTGGAGGAGGCCGAGGAAGAGCTCCTCTTGACCGGGCTAGCAGATGTCCTCTGGTGCAGCGGCATTGCGTCGGTTTGGGGCAGTTCACGATCGCCCACACGACAAGAGGAAGAGGAGGAAAGAGGAACGGAAAAAGTAACCGAAGCCGTCTTGAAGGTATTTTCTGGGGTGATTTGGAGATATCCTGTTCGCTGCGATGCAGCGCTGCCCAACGACGACTAGGTCTGGCAGGCGGTATAAGAGCGCGCGGGCAGGCGAATTGGCGGAGAAGCGCTGTAGCGGTAAATAGGGCCGTGGGAGGGGCGGGAGCGGGAGCGCGAGGGGCCACAAAGGCAAAAAGCTGGGTAGAGTGACGTCTTGGTATGGACGACTTGACAGGTCAACTCGAGTTAGTTTGTTACTGAAGAGGGCAGTAACAAGAGAATTTTCCAACACGGAATGAGGAAAAAGGTCGAGAATAAAAACCTGTGGGCGATAGAAAAAGGGAAATGAGTTCGGGTGCAGGCAGGGGAAAAGGGAAAAAAAAAGTGTTCGGGTTGATATGGATTTTTATCAAACTCGGGTGTGGGAGGAAAAAATAAAAAAAAGCCTGGTTGGAATGGGGGGTGGAGGGGGCGGAAGATGAAGGGAATGCAAAGGGCAAGGCAAAGCAAGGCAGGGAAGGTGCAACTGGAAATGACTGTTGCTCCTTCTATTACTATGTACGCACACACCTTGCTACTCTAACAACACGGGCCAAAGACTGCCTTGTGCTTATTCCTTGCTTTCTCATCCATTTCCATCCATGGATGTCTATGTCTACATTCACGCTCTTGTCCTCTGTTACTCCCAGGGCCGACGGCACGGGTCACGACAAAAGGCGGGAGGGGAGTCATCGGTAAGTAGTTTGCTAATAGGATAGGACAGCTAGCTGCCTGCCTGCCTGCCCACATGCAGACTCGGTACATCACGGCGCGCAAAGGCGGAGAGGCGGAGAGGAAGAGGCAGCTACCGGTAGCATTCTAGTGGCACCCTCAGATTCTCAGCGGTCTAGTCAGCCCCTCGATGGGCTGGACCCGAGGGAGTGGGCATTTTGTCTCTCTTTTTCTTCCACCGCCAGCTGCAGGTTGGGTCCGCCCCTGCCTGTCTGGACTGAAGGAGACTCCTCCTCTTCCCAACAAAGAATGGAACGGAACAGAGGAGGGGTGAGGGAGTGAGAGAGAGGTGAGGCACATCTTGTCGTGATTGGGAGGCTCACAAGACACGGGAAATGGAAACTGGGCCGCACGCACACACTCTCACTCGCATTTGCGCTCTGAGCAACCTTTGTCAACACACAATCCCGCCGCTGCGGCCTGCGCAATGTCTAGAGAGGCGCCGTTGTGACGCCAACATCAGCACCAGAATCAGTGCCCAAGGGGCACTTGGCAAGAGCCCAATGCCCACTTCGCCCACACCTCTACCCTACCGGTACCCTTGCCAAACCGGGGTCCGCTTCCCAACCCTCATGCTTCTCCGCCGGCTCTCCTGGTCCTCAGTGCCTTTTGCATGCCCTCACAAGCCCTCGGCCTTTCCCTGGTTCCTGGATCCCCCGGAGCCGGCGCAAAGGGGCCTTGATTGGCTATGCCGGGGCTGTGCAACACCGTAACCACGCCCAGGCAGAAGAAAGGAAGGGCAGAGCAAAAGCAATGCGGGAGGGGAGTGGCACTACTGCTGCCATCACCACTTGCACAATCACCACCACCAGCATCCTGGTGCCAGACACACTCGTTGACTGACAGGGGTGCCAGGAAGCAGGCCGTTTGGCCCCCCGTCTTTCATCACGATATCGATGGCCAGTTTACCCGGCAACGCACCCTCCATCATCAGAGAATCAGAGGCACATCCGCATTGATCTGGTCCGCAACCGGTTCGCATGCTTGAGAGGTTAAAATGCGAGGGCAAGATGCTGATCATTCAATGAGGGCCGACTCGGCTCCACGCCTCCTCGTGGCTCAAGTCCCGTAACCGTCACCGCCAGCTTACAACCCTGCGCCGCATCTTGCGCCGGCGCCGCAGAAAAGGCACCAAGAGTCTTGGACGAGAGATCTGAGTGACTCATAGGCTGACAAAAGAAGGGTTCAACTCGAACACGGGCTTGTCTCGTGGTGGCCGTTGGCTGTGTCTGATCTGATGCGCCTCATTCCTTGTCGTCAATGCGAGCCGTTCGGCACATGGGAGTTTCTTTGATTTCGCAGACGCCAGAAGCAGAAGCAACCAACTTCAACTCCCGTGGTGGGCGACTAGGGCCACATTCGCGCAGAGGCGAGTCCTGTAGTGCCTGACCCCCCTTGTTCGTCTACGGTTGCCTTTTGACCCCTCCTCTGCTCGTCTTTCTTGCATCCGGGAGTGGCCGAGAAGCAGCGAGATATTGTTGGCCAGCTATGACGAAAGCTGCAGGAGCTGGAGAGCACATGCGCATCACGAAGCAGAGCCAAAATGGTACTGCAATTTTGGAATCTGGACAAGATCGCGGGGGGGCACGCACTGCCCAAGTTGGGTAGGGCCTCAATGACTGACTGTGGAGAGGCGGAAGGTTGACAGGAAGTCCCGTCGGGTCTAACATCCCTAGGTACCCTAGCGACTTGAGAAGCCGCCCGCCGCCGGTCGCCGGTCGCTTGGGACCGGGGCCGGGGGAGCTTCCGCCCGGGGGGGGCCTC
The DNA here is from genome assembly GCF_023522795.1 of Fusarium solani. Lineage (NCBI taxonomy): Eukaryota > Fungi > Ascomycota > Sordariomycetes > Hypocreales > Nectriaceae > Fusarium > Fusarium solani. The sequence goes on from NW_027072157.1 coordinate 1,136,322, forward strand.
CCGCATCTGGGGCCTCACAACCTAAGTTAAACGCTTGGACTTGCCGCCTGTCAAAACAAAATTGGGGCACATCAGAAATTTCTGACACGGCGGGAATGGGTGGGAATGGAGCTGAAATGGATGGTTTTGGATTGCGTGTGGGTGTTTCGGTATCCGCCCCCTTTGTTCTGGTGGCCTCGGCCTGGCTGGGTGCTCCCTGACTGGCTGGGCACTGCTGGGCTGAATCGGCCCTGGCTGGACAAGGAGGCCTCGGCTGGAATGGATGATTGATTGATTGATTGAGATGAGATGAGTGAGTGTCCCTTGTCCGCCGTCATGGCTCTCCCTGCATTCCCGCTCCCGCTGCCAAGATTGCCCCGTTACCACGTTTCCAGCCCTAGGTCGGTTCCTCGTTTGTTGCCTGCGTGCGTCCCCTTCACGGGGTGACCTGGAGGATGCAGTCATTTTGGAGCAAATTTCGAGTATTCTTGTTTGTGGCCCCCGGACCCGACCTACCGAGCGACCTCACCGAAGCCAGCGCACGGCAAGTTTCCAGCCCCTACCCAGCGGATGGGGCGTCCCGTCCCCCCTCAACGGTCGCTAAACGCCATCGGGAAGCGCCCCCTCGGTGAACAGCCTTCGATGGCATTTCCCAACTGGGCAAGTAATTTAGACTTGACTCGATCCATGGCCACCTCAACCTCATCCCAGGCTTATCCGTCTCGCTAAGCCACGGATCTACCCGCTGGCGATTTCGATTCCATGGGAAGCGTATCTATCGTGCACACGTTGACTGCCAGCTCATGCCAGAACTGGCGGGCACGTTGCAAAATAGAAACATTTCGTCACTGCGTGGCTGGTCTCGACGAGCGGATTGGGTCAATGCCAAGGTCCATGAGTCAAAGTGGAAAAAATAGGACTTTGTTGGTGTCGTTTTCATGGTCATGCGAATAGTCCTTTGGCAGGGTCTACAACCTCTTCGTGATGGTCATGCCCCCTCGAGATTCCCACTCTCTACACCCTCTCTTTCGGCCATCCGCACACCACTACAGATTATCTATCCCGTCTTCCTGGCACCCACTCAGGATATCGCCCATGAAACCTCGAGTGCCGCCATCCATCATGATGTCGGGTGTTTCACATTGCCCACCCACCACCGCTATCCAACATCCACGATTATCATGATGATCCATTTTCAGGCCAGCACTCTCACCGTAAACCTGCCCTCGTATTCTCAAACCCCTTCTCCCCCTCCAGTTTCACACATCTCTGTGCAACAAACATGGGAGTGAATTATTATCGTCCATCCATCCTCATTGTCGTCACCAGCCAGCCTGGTTCCGTCGTCATGGCCCCCAAAAACTACACCCTTGGCGCCCATGTCAGGCGACCAATCCCCATCACCCACAAAGTCCCTCTTCTGCCTGAAATAGGACTTTTTTCTATTTCAACTGCTGCACGCTGGGTGGCTGCCTTTTTTCTAGTTTTTCTACAGCATTCCCCCTCTATCGATCACTCGTGAAACACCCCCTTTCCCCTTTGCCACGCCCTCTTTGGTTTGCCTCGTCACCCCTCCCATCCCTTTCGCGTCGTCGTCGTCGTCAAGAGACCCCGTTGGTATTGTACAGATGCGCGATACCACGGGACATCGCGTTGCATCGCGCGCAACGCCTCCGCCCCCCTCCCTCCACCTCGGGCAGGCAGAATTTCAAATTTGATGGCTCATCTTGGATGACAAAGCCCGTTTTTCCCGTTACACTCATCGGCGGGCGGGGTGACAAAGCATGGGGGAATTTGTCGTTGTTGTTTTGTTATTGTGATTGTGAATTTGTACCGCAGTTTCGTGGTCCCACTTCACGTCATGGCCATGCTGAGATACCTTGCAGCAGGATGCCAAGTGGACTGACTGATGAGGGGTATAGAGCCGACGGGATGGTTTGTTTCTTTTTGTCACATATGGCCTGCAGAAGGGCAGAGTGTGTGCCTCAGACCTCGGTGTTTCGAGACATTGTGCTTTTGACTGCTACCCTAAACCATCACGACTTGGACACCGGATGACCTTTAACTTTACAAGAACAAAGAAACTATCACGCGGAACTAAAGTGGATAAACATTGAAAGTTCACCAACGGCATTAATTGCTTTGAGACACTTTTCGTGGGGTTGTATAAGGTGATTTGAATAAATGTGGGAGGACCACCCTCCCTATCCTAGTTCATATAAGTTCCTTGTTTCCGAACACATCCTATCCATCATGCCGTGCCGTCGTCTACCCATTGGTCATAGCGCGTAAACGTAAAGTGAAGAAAGGAAGAATAAGAAGAAAGATATCATGGGGTGGTGAATGTTGATCCAGTCTGAATGAGATCCAAAGTCCCAACCCGGTACATAAAGGGGTATTTCCAACTATAAGCACAGCGTGTTAGCCAACTAGCCATGAGAAACAAGCATAGGCAGTGCTGCTCACCTCAAGATAAAGACATAGCATGTCCAAAAAAGAAAACCAAAGCCGGCATAAAGACATCGTGCAAGATGCCGTCAATCCCAACAAAGCCAGTCATGATCCAGACTGCCTGGCCACTCCATCGCGGCTGCTGTCCCGTAGATATCCAGATGTGCTGGTGAAAAAGGGGGAGAAGAAAGAAAAAAGGAGGGGGAATCCATCGAATTAGCAGACGCGTCGCCGCTTGAGGATATCCTCGTAGACCTCAATCTTCTCCGTCTTGGATTCGACAACAGTGATGAGACCAATATGGCGCTCCCGCAGCTCCTCGTAAGTCTTCTTCCAGAAGCTAGACTGGTTGGTCCAGTACTCGATCTGCTTGGTCAAGTCGGCGACACGCCGGCTGAGGCTCTGGTCGATCTGCTTGGACAGCTGGCACACGCGGTAGCGGAGGTCACCGTTCTCGTCCTTCAACGTCTTGTTTTCCTTTTCCAGACGGCAGACCTTGGCCCGCAGATTATCCAATTCGCGATGGCTACGGGATGTAGAGTCGCAAGAGTTGTCGATGGATCGACGGAGGCACTCGTTCTCGGCCGTGAGGTGCTCGACTTGGTCCCTGAGCTGAGGGATAACGACATGGCATAGGCGATGAGTCTCGGCTTCTGCGTTATGGAGCCTCACCCTCAGGGTCTCGTTCTGAGCAGCAAAGTCCTGGTTGGCCTCTTCAAGCTGCTGGTTCTGCTTGACAAGAGTCTTCCACTCTTCACGGCTGACCTTGTAGTAGTCGCAGGAGTGACGGTGGTGATGGTAGGATCGGGATCGCTTGACAGTGACGAACTGAGGCCTCCCCTCAGGGCTGGTCTCAACGTAGAAGCGTCGGGATGTCATTTCGGGCGTAGGTTGCGTCTCGGAGTTTCCCTGACTGATGTCTGATTGTGAAGCTTGAGTGACCTGAGGTGGTAGAGCGGTACCGGTTTCTGATGATCAGTCACAGTCGGAGTTCCAGAGAGCTGGGTAGTCGATGGGAGATATAAAGACAGTCTATCTCTGAGACAACACGAGAGATATCTAGGACTCGGGGCTAAAGAGGATCAAGTAGTGTCTGCCTTTAGAGAAGAGCAGTTGTGAAGCTAATGAATGACCCTGATGATTGTCTCGGAAGGGGTCCACCAAGGAGAGAATGACAGCTGAAAGGGACACTGGGCTAATGCAGGTGATCAAAGAAGGTCAGAAGTGTTGTTTATAGAGAACAAGGGGAACCGGGCTGCTGTAGGTCAGAGCAGAAGCTCTCTTTTATAAACACCAGCCTCTGTATCAGGCACTTGCTCTGACTCTGTCACCGGTAGAGAGAATGACACATAAAGCACGCGGCAGTCAAACATGGATTGAAAAAAATGGAAGAAAAACGTCCTCAAGGCCATGCCATCGTGGCTTGTAGGGGCGGCTGATGAGTAGGAGTCAACAAGTGTAAATGTTCCTGAAGGTTCCGTCTTGGCCTTTGCTCTAGGACTTGAGCACAAGTGTGGCAGACCCGACGAGAAAAGCAAGCAGACAACTGTGGCAGAGCAACCAGCACTTTGGCTTGATGGGTGTCCGAGGGGGACTTTGGGAATTAGTCGGTCGGACGAGGCGCGCGTGGTCCATGTCTCAATGGTGATGGTGGTCATTCCCGGGCAGACAAAGACAAAGAAAAGAGTGGCTGACAGGGAGAGTTTAGAGCAGCTGCGACAAGATGGATTATACTTGGAAAGCATCCATAAAAACAGAGTTGACCTGCGGGCTTGAAGGCTTGCATGAAAAGTCTTTGATGCCCGTTGTTAGAGGCGCTTGACCTCGAGCAGCCCAGCCAGGGGCATCGATGATTTGACTTGCATGGACCGAGCGGCGTCAAAGAAGCGGCTAACGAAAGGGCACCAAAGAGAAGAGAGTAACGGGGATAACAGCAGCAGCAATATCCATTCTAGCTTGTTGTGTCGTGCATGCGTTTTGGCGGGAGATGGGAGTGACGTGCATGGTGCAGGAGTTCGTTCACGAGGGCGAGCGGGAGATGGACATGGTGACCTGCAAGGGCATACAGTGTGGATAAGAGTTAATTTGGGGGCAACTCATATTTCAACCAATTTTGGCGGGGAAAATAAGTACATTACCGTGTGTATACTACTAACACACAGTCCCGCTACCGCATGACATGTACGCCTTGTGAGGCCTCATCGTCCATCCACCTTGTTCTCCTCCACACCATCAAAGGCCCAAACCAAACAAAAGAGGAATCGTCACCACGGGACCCCTTGCAGCAGCATCGACCCGAGATGCACCGCCCGATCACTCGGTTCCAGGCCCTGCAACATGCGACGCAAGGGCAGTGCAAGTGCAGTAGTAGAGCAGGGCTGTCTTTGAGCCTCTGCTTCCGTCCAAGTCTTTTCTTTGTCTACGCGCCAGGCTGTGGTTGAGATGGCTTCCTGATCCTACTTATTTCATATTGCTCTTGACATGTTTCATTTGAATGGAAAGATATGTCCCATCAATTATCTCGAGAAGCCGGCCTCATCAGCTGGAGCCAACCATTCGAAGCCTGCGCCACGAAGCTGAACCTGAAGATGCCCACCACTTCTCACAACTCTCAACTAACAAACACATTCTCCTCTCAGCCGTCACTCCTGACATTCTCGGCCCCCAAACATCCCCCAACTGGTGACGAACCAGCGTGGCTTGTTCCCCAGGCTGCAGCGAGGCACTCTGACAGCCTGCCTCATGGCTTGTTACACTTTCAGAGCCTTCTCGTCACATCGTCATACCCCACGAGGCCCATGGGTCTTGATACCTTCTCTCGGCCCAGCCGAGATGCCTCTGGGGGCGACGATACCCGGCCTCGCCATGCCCAGGAACCGGCTCTCCCAGCTCATCTTCTGCTTGGCCTATTTGCTGCCTGACGCCGACTATCCGATTCCTCCCGTGGTTCAAGCACCACCCTGATCCCACTGCAGCCTGGTTGTTGCAGCCAACTTGCCTGCAGCCGTGTCCGTCGCAGAAGAGTCCGTCAGCATTGCCCTGGGCAAGTCCGTGGATCGAAGTTTGCCTGGGTCGGTGACATTCCGGTACAAGACACTTGTGACTAATGCAGAATTCGAACGGAGGAGCCTTTGAGTCCTGACAGTCACGAACCTGGCAAAGATGGTGTCCACAGAATCGTGTGCCTCGTTCTGCTCGTCGACCACAGCCTCGTCTATCGTTGTTGCCTGGACACACCCCGTACAGGTCTGCTTACTTTCAGAGTTGCTCTTAGGGGATCTGGGAGAAGGGGAGCTTACGGTCTTCACATACGATGTGTGTTGTCCCTTGAAAAGAAAACCTCCTATTCTCACAGCCGGCCTCGGAGCACTGTTGGTGCCCTTCACAATAACGGCCCTCCATCGCCTCAGCTTCACAGCCGCCATATACGCACTCGTGATACGGGCAGTAGTCTTTGCCAAGCCTTCTCAGCCGACAATTGCGCGTCTTGCACGTGTGCTTTTTGCAGTAACCACTCCCCGGAGACTTCTGGCCTTCGAGGCAGCCTTGCTCAGCACATGTGTGGTCGCGGCAGTGGGATCCCCCCTCACGTTCGGCTTCGCAGTCGGGTGCCTCGCAGTAGTGTGCGCCACAGAAGGGTGAGGGTTGACCGTTATCACGGACGTGACAGAGACGCCGGCATTGTGGTTTCTGGCAGTGACGATGTCGCTCACAGAAGCGTTGAGGGTCATCTGGATCAACTCCTTGAGCAAAGACTATGCAATGAGTGTTATCACATGTGTGGTCTTTGCAAAAGGGACCGGCATCTTTATGGTTCCGGCAGTCGTCGTACTCGCAGCGATGCTCGTGGCAAAACGCCAGGTCTTGACCGTTATGCCACGTCCGTTGAGCCTCGCAGCCGGGTAGCGTACATAGGTCTGGTTACTTGTTGTCAATTGCTGAAGCAAAGTCCTACTGTAGGCCAGGGATATCTCACGAAGCGGCGTGCAGTACCTGTACAAGGCCGAGTTTCCATCCTTGACGTCGAGATTGCATCTCGTTCCATTATCGACAGCCTGACACCGGATATCTTTGGCATATTTGTTAGCAACCCTCCCAAGTTGTCGCCGTCGACTCACGCTGGCTGCACACTACAGCTCGAGGCAGCTTTGCATTCGGACACGCCCGCCCTCCTTCAACTTGCCTGCAAGCGTGAAACTGACAATACTGCGATGTAATTCTTTGACCATTGAGCTTTAGTGCTGTAGGAGGGTTGCGACACACGGTTCCGGCTGCTGCGCATGTAGCTTCGTAGCCAATTCCTTGACCGGGATATACTCTCTGGAACATGTTGAATCTTTTGATGATTTTTTGAGCGTGGCTATGAGCAAATGTGACGACGCGTTTAATACTATTGGCATGATTGCAGCTGGCCTCGCCATGTTCCTTATACTACTCTGTGCTAATACACAGATACATGGTACATGATGCTCTTGCTGTATATCTACGGATGGCACGTCTCACAAGCTTCATGGTTCAGGCTAGGTACATGCTATGAATAGTTGACGTGGTGTCTCGGTTCGCTGCACCATATATGGCATACGGCATCGAAGATAACTTCCTGATTGGAGTTAAATACGTCTTTTTCGAGTCTCATGATCATGCCGTTGCCGTCGGGCACAAATATATATTAAGGCTACCCAAGAGTTTTCAACCCCCTGGCTTGAACTCTCCTTGTTTATGTCGTATCGCGATAACACAGAATCGCTATGACCGTCGTACAAGAATCACGAGGGCAAGCCAGGTACCAAATTGTAATACTTTTGATTTGATAGTCTATTGCAACTATTCCCGCTCCCCTCCTACCCATCAATCATGCTCCTAAGTCGTGGTATCATTGCAAGCAAAGACTGGTTCATTTCACCCCTTTTTGTTAAAATTCCGCCGTCGAGGCTTTTTCATCTATAGCTGGGCCCCCTCCCTAGTCAAATCAGGGCTATGCCTGAAACTTTGGGGGAAACAAAATCGTTCACCCTTCTGGTGTAGGTAGCCGAGTGCACTTTTATCCATGGTGCTTTTGTTATAGCAAATGGGAAACTGAAAAGAAAAATGTTCAAGATAAACAAAACAGGATCGAGCTCAGAGTGGAAGCCAAAACTCCTCAAGGCTTGGCATCAGCCGTTGTTACCGAGTTGGACTGCAGGCGTCCTTGTGCTACGTTGCATCACAGCGACTCTGCCACCGCCGCCTGGAGGCCCTGAAGTAGCGCCGCCTCTGCAGCGTTGTCGTGCATATCGTGTTGAGGCTCAGGGGCCGGCACGTGGGGCATCTGCATGGTGTGAACGGGCGCCGTGGGTGGAGGCGACGGGAATGTGAGTTGCGAGTGCTGAGGGGAGAGTATTGAGGCTGAGCGGGCTGCGCGGGGGCGGGCTGAGGAGTCGGGGTGTGGTGAGCCGGTGGCGAGTGATGCATCTGCCCGACAGGAGTCGACGTGTGGGATCGAGCCTGGGCGGGAGAGTGCATGGCGCTCTGGGGTTGTTGCGGTAGATGTTGCTGCTGGGCTCGAGGAGTGTGAGGTGCTTGTGGCCGGGCAGGCTGCTGAGGTGTAGGCTGATGAGACTGTTGTGTAGCAGTCATCATGCTCGGCCTGGCTTGCGGCAGCGAGGAGGGCGGATATCCCGAGGAGGTGGCAGAGTTGTAAGAGTGAGTAGGTGTTTGATGTTGCGCAGGCGAGCCGTGTTGCGTCGACGCGGCTTGTGCTGCACTCGCCGCTTGAGCGGGCGTCATTACAGCCTGGCCGACTGCTGAAGCTGGTGTTCCCGCTGCCCGTCCTTGTGGAGGGTTCTGCAGTCCCCCGGCCAGTGTCATTATGCCTTGTATCCTAGCCTGATCCTCCTCCGAGTTCAACCTGGCGCGTTCCTCCGCCTCCTTCCTGGCTGCCTGTGTAGGGGCGCGAGTCTTGAGCTCGCCAGTCACGGCCTGTAGATAGTACGGCATCTCTGAGTTGGTCTTGAGGAAGAACAGCTTGAGGTTACGAGCCTTGTCCTTGAGTTGTACCTGTGTCCGATCTTTGAGTATATCGGATATGGTTCCGTTCTGCCCAAACAGAGTGAGTATTTGACTCCAGTGAGGACCCTTGACCATGTCAAGACCAGCCATGAGTGCCTTTTCCTCTTCTTGAGTCCAAGGGCGGCGTGTCGAGTGGAGACCCTCTCTCCTAGTGTGGGCAGATGACTTTGAGATTGCCGCCTGTCTCGCCTTGTCATACAAAACAGCACTTGGGCAGGTTTGATTCGGCGGCAAGTTTTGACCAGGCTCCGGAGGAGGAGGAGGAGGTTCGGGTATGCTGTGTGTGTATGAGTAGTAAGGATGTTGAGCATGAGACTGCTGGAGTTGGCTGAGATACGATTGCGCTACCAGATTGTTGGCGAGTGTTCTCGGATAAAGTTTGAGATCCAGATTGGTTTCACACTTACTTGTACTTGTAGGTACGGTTGGCTGATATGGGACTGGAGATAGCCCGTGTAATGTGGTCTTGACGTAATTTGAAGTACTCTCGGCCACAAGAGCCTCCAACTCCTTATAGTCCGTCATAAAGTCCACCTTGCCATTTGTCTGAGGCGTCGAAGAAGGCTCTGCCTTCTCAGGGCTCTTTGTGGGTTCGGCTGCAGCCGGTTGTTCAACTGTTTCAGTTGCAGGTGTTGGTGTTGGCTCTGGGTTGGTCTCGGTCAAACCAGCCAGAGCGTCCTGGACAAGACCCGAGGTGGTCTTCTCAAAGAAGGAAGATAGATCATCCAAGTCGAGGTCGGGATCGTCATTTCCGGCCGCGTCACCCAATAGGTCAACCGCAGTCTCCTCACTGGATGGCATGGGATGGCCCAGCCTTGATCCGAGATCCGACATCAACGCCAGCCGAGTCTTGACACAAGTAGCAACTTGAGCCAGCAAGTCATCCACTTTGTACTTTTCCCTTAGAGATGCTGTTTTTCGTCAGCGAGAGCTCTCATGATGCGGCGCCTGTAAGACACTCACCAGTGTCGGGTTGCGCTTCGCCCTGAAGCGCGTCTTTCCTTGACCGTACAGATGAGATGAACTCCTGATCTGCTGGTGTCAGATCCGAATTGTGATGAAGCCCACGTAGCTTATCCTCCATCCCGCTTATTATGGCGTCATCCAGTATCGGCCCAGACTGTTGTTCTGGCGTTTTCGTAGCAAGCGCGTCGATCGCAACTTGAGTCTTGAGGGACAGGTACAGATCGAGGGCATCAGAACCAAGGTCTGAGACTTGTCCTCGAAATATGGAGTGAAAGTTCTGATGAGCGTTGGAATACGATGGTGTGGTCTGGAGTAGCCAAATGGCGAATTGGGCGAGATTCGCGAGGTCGAGGATGGTGCGGGATTCATGGTCTTGGAGCTCCAGCTCATCAGCAGATAGGATGGCGCTGGCGGAGTAGATCTGCTTGGTCTGCTCAAAGGAGGTCTGCAGGTTCCGGAAAGCCTTGGCGTGTTGCGATTCCGCATCTCGGATCGGCTTTATTGAGTCGTCGAAGGATTGCGAGAACAAGAGGAGGACAGAGAGAGCCTATGCCAGTCGTGTAAGCACTCGGTCGCGGTACGTAGTCGCGCCAACCTACCATGTTGCCGAGCGCATGTCGACTGGCCTTGCGCAGGTATTTTTGAGGGTCAGAGAGAAAGGTTACGGGGGGTGGAGGGAGAGAAGCTTCGGGGATGGGTGCGGGATCAACATCCATCGGATCATTTGTCGTCTGAGCCATGTTTGCGTCCTGAGTGAACTGGGACACCAGATCGCCGACATTGTTGAGCGCATTCTGAACCAGAAGCGCAAGCCCATCTTCTAGCGATTCTTCGGCGCCTGGGTCTGGCTCGAACGCGTTATCGTGGGCAGGCTCGGTCTCGGTCTTGACCCTCTTGGAGGACTCGTCGCCATTGGTGTTTCCATCGAAGGGACGCTTGGTCGCGGCTTGTAGCATCGAGTCCAGGTCGAGGCCGTCGAGAATGTTTGTCTCTTGCTTGATGCCTACGGGTACGGCAGTCAGCATGGTTACGCAGCAGACCGGCGCGAGCTCGCAAGAGTTCTTCAGGTGGCGGGGGATCAAGCGGGACATTGGAAGCATTTCTACGCACCCGTTGGGGACATGGCCACGCTGAGATCGGGCTGGGCGGGCTCAGCCATCATGGTGACTTTATCGGTACATAAGCAACAGGCGCAATTAGAGGTATTTCTCGTCTGAGGAGCTCAGAGGGCAGCGCGGCAGCTGGCGACGGCTTCGTTCTGGCGTCGAGAGGCGGCGGGATGATGGTTGTCCGGAGAAAATTTGCTGAGTAAGTCCGATCGGTGCCCTTATTTCTGGCCCCAGAGCTCAGGTGAGGAGCGATACACAAACGGCACAGGATGAGAAGGGAAATTTATATTCCGCCACAAAATTCAAAATTCTGGCCGTTTGGATGATTGAAGCTTTGGTTGAGGATCAATAGACAATAACATTAACTGATTAACCATTTTTAACACTCCCCGTTTGCATTTGCGACGACAGTAAACAATTTGCTTTCACTCGTTGATGCTTCTGATAAGCGACTATCGGCGAATACAAGCACCGATTGACCGAGATAGAGGCTTATCAAGAAAGGCACCCAGTCTGAGGGCGTTTTCAATCTTACCTAGTAGCCTCAACAACGATAACACCACTGCTGTGTAACCTGCCCCTCCGATGACATCAATCCATAGTCTACTGGCGCCCATGAGAACGCCTGGCCAAGAAACGGTCTAGTTATATGCTTGTTCGTTGGTAAGAGCTTCTTACGCGCCACAAATGCAAGGCTTCTGATTGGCTGCGCATGTACATGCTCAAGTTGCGACTTTAACATTATCTTCGAGGCCATGCGAATTATTCCTCGATACTTGATGAAGTCTTGTACTCAAAGCATTGTGAAAGCCTCGAGATGAATTCTGCTGACTCTCTGCATCATTTGGCGTATTCATCAACAAGTCTTACCTGTTCTTGATCAGCCATGATACACTCAGTTGCGTCTTATTCACTTACCAAGTTAGGTGTTTGTTTTGTTTGTTTCAAGAAAAAGAATGTTTATCTGTCTCTAGACTAACCATAAGCTTATAATGCTGTTTATAAAACATCAATCCTTTGGAGTCTCAAGCATCCTCTCAGCCTGAGTGGGTCGTCCATGCCGTCAGAGGCCAAATACGGGAGCGATGATGATAGAGGCCATATTCAGTCCACGGTATGGTACAACTGGGCATTGCGCTTCTGGTACTGAGATGAGGTATCTTGCCCTTTACTGTGCTTTGGGACCAGTGTTCTTAGGTAGGCAATATGCTCCCCGTGATGATTCACTTCTGCTATTAAAAGCAACAGAATATAGAAACTGCCATGTATCTGTACACCAATATGCTGACTGGGGATGGGGTCGACTTTACTGGCCCCATTGAATAAAGTCCACCCGGTGATTCTGCCAACAGGCACCTCTTACACGTCATGAAACAAGGCCCCTGTGTGGCTCCTCAAACGGTTGCGCTAAACTCGGCCGAAGGCCATCTCAGGGCGAATTCTGTGGCGTCGTTGATGGATATTTGTCAAAATGCATGGCTTAAGCCACGGCGATCTTCAGCTTCTTGCTCAACAAGAGGCGGAATGGTTATCAGCAGCTTTCCATCAATGCTGTGGCCCCGTGGGTATCTGGGAGCTGCCAACTGACTGGCTTCGGGCAACATCGTTGTCGAGTTTCTACTATATCACTTGTCTTTGGCCGAGGCTCCGTGAGCACCCTCAATGCCTGGGTTGCATATATGGGAGGTCGATCTGGAGGTGCGTCATCCGCACTGGGCAGGTAGCCGTCGCTTCAAGTGTTGAGGGCTTGGAGAAGGAGTATCCCGCCACTGGGACTGTATCAATCGATCTTTTTCAACTCCCAAAGCCCCCAAAACTTCACTTCTATCATCTCGATCCTATAATTCACCTCATATTCTATAATCCAAACCCCACTATTCTAAGATTGCTCTAATTCAACCTCACCCTTTCCCTAGAACTACCATGGTAGACAAATCGCAATGCCAGACGCACACCCGCACACCCTGGGGCAAACCCGCGCATCTCTACGACCGCCGCATTCGATACCTGTTCATGGGCATCCTCTTCGTCACCTTTCTCGCCGCCGTCGTGGTAGCTGCCCTTGTCGTCATCGATCTCGCAAACGGTCACTAGAAGCAGCCGGAACCTGACCTGTCGAACCTGATGTCTGCCGACTTTCTGGTGTCAAAGGTGTTTCACGGCGATAAAGAGAAACATCCGTATCACCCGCCTTTTCAGATCTGTGGGAATCACCTTCACGACTGCCAGGCGTACTTTAAGCCCGTACGCTTCATCCTTTGGGCCTTGGCTGTGCTTCCTTACTAACATGATGGCCTAGAACTTTTGTTGTCCTCCGCTCCAAGTCTGCCACGAGACAAAATGGTCTCCCTCGGGGGTATACTGTTGCGCTATAACAGACGAGTGCATTGTTTCTGAGGAGCACCCTGCGACATGTCTAGCCAACACGACGCAGTGCGGACGAGAACTCGGTGGTGGATGTTGTCCCGAGGGCACTACATGTTCACCCGACGGGTGTCTACAGCAATTAGACTCGGGAACAGGGCTTCTCGACAGCCTGTTGCTGCCGAGAATGGAAATGGATAAAGAGACGGTGTCTGAGACATTCGACATTGGACAAGACAAGGCGGAAAGCCGCAAGGCGCTCTCGACCGGGTTCAAGTTTGGCGAAGTTGGGATGGTCAAGCTAAGTACAAGCGAAATGCTCCGAATACCGCACATGGGCATGATATTGTCTGTGGGTATGGCCTTGTCATTTGTCGCCTTGTAAATTCATCTGGGCCCTGAGAGTCGTTTGCATAATTTGAGAAGCAAGTTGGTTAGCCTATAACTCGGCATAGCACAAATCCACGATCAATTACGAACAGTAGACATGAGTTTCAATGTGTTTGCTTCTATGTGCAGATCTATATCTGTATATTTGTTGAATATTCCGCCATCGGGAGACGCACGCGTTCCCAGATGCGAAATGTATTGTCATTTACATTTCTGTCATTATTTATCCAGCCATTATCATTAGTCAAGACCACCAACCGGGATGCTCCCATTGCCGCCCAACAGCAACAGACCCGGTCCAAAAATCACCTCATGCCCGTCCACGGGATACATCTCCAGAGTATGAGTCAACATACACGTGGGATCATTCACACAAAAGTAAATGCACCCAAAACCGTCGCGGGGCGTAGCCAGCCCGATAAAACGCCAAACCGGGGGGGTATCATAATATGCATACGAAGTAGAAAAGGGTTCCAAAAAGAAGTAGATGAGGGTTGTTGCCGATTACATCCAGACGGCGAAAAAGAGCATGACGAGGACGAGGGCGATGCTTGTGTAGGCGACGTGCTTCCGTCCCGAAGCTGCATTGCCCTCCTCGCTGGGCTCGGATCGTGAAAAGACGGAGTTGGTATTGTTGCCGATAAAGTCGAGGACGTCGTTGGACGAGGACGCCAAGTCGAGGAGCAGGCTCATGCCGCCGTGCGCAAACGACTTTACATTGACAGAGGCGGCTTCGAGGATGGACGCCTTGAATGCGCCGGGCCCCAGCTTCTGCGTCAGGGCGACCTGTCTCGAGCGGTCTTGTGCGTGAACGAGGCGCTCATGAGGAGGTAATTGGGATGCCACGCCTAGAAGGGGACTGTTAGCTTGGGGGAAAGCTCGATGACGCGGACTTGCGCAAAGAGACGTACCATGTGTCGCGAGCTGCGACGTGCCAGAAAGGTGGACAGAATCAGCTGTCAAAGCTATAGACACCAATACCCATAGCATAACCAAGAGTGAAGTCGGCGAACGCATCGTGATGCAAAGCGATGAAAGGAGCTTCCTCTCTCTTTCCTTCCTTTTGGCGAAAAAATGTTTAGATATAAGCGAATGGGCGAGTAATGGCAAGCCAAGATACGAGTTGAAGCTCTTGCGCGTCGTTGTCGTCGTCGTGAGGTCGAAGCAGCCACCAGCAATTAACTTTGCCCCTCCAAATCCGGACCAGTAGGTAGCGACAGCAAAACAAAAAGAGAGTTTTTTTTTCCCGAAGGTTGTAGCGATGATCAGGAAAAGACTGTGAGGGTCCGAAAAATCCAAAATTCCTTCCAAGGCTCCAGCCCTTTCCACCACTCCTTAAACAAACAAATGACGATGGGGCCGCCCGTTCGAGGAGGGAGCTGAAGAATTCAGAGCAAAGGGGATTGGACGGGTTTTCGGGGCCACGCGTACGGGTGTGGTGTGTGTCTCGATCGTGGGGGCAGAAGCTTGGTCGAATGTCTTTCAGGCTTTCCTTTTCTTGTTGTTCCAGACGGTAAACGATTGATTGATGGAATGAAGCGTCGTCCCAATGTAAATAACAAAAAAACACCACTGTCCTGAGGATCTTGTTGGGAAACTGGGTCGTGGTCCCTTATTAAAAAAAGAAGGTCGCAGGTAAAAGAAAACAAGGCAAGGCAAGGCAAGGTAAAGCTCCTTAACCTTGCCTTGACCCTTGAGCTCATTTTTCCCGCTATTGCTGCACATCGTCGATGGTGGAGTGTGTGCGTTACGACGCTATTGGCTGTGCCAACCCTCCAACTTGGTGCTGGCAGAGTCTCACTAAAATAGAGCGTTGGCGCTAGAAAGGGTAAAGGGGGTGGGAAAAAGGCCCGCATCGACCATTGAGAGAGCCATTTTCTCTGCTTTGCTGGAGCCTTGCTCAGCTCATTATCATCCTGCTTTTCTCAGCCTGGGCAAAAAAAAAAAAAAAAAGAGGAGGAGTGTGAGATCTCTGTTCTCCGCGTCTGGGCAGCCTTGCAGGGGCTGAAGCAAGGCAGGGCTAAGATGCAACCTGCTGACGACACTGGTTCCCATACCTCCTACTTTCTAGAAGGAAGGAGGGGGAGAAAATCGTCTCATGAGGGCCTCTCTCGGCCTTTTCTCAAATGGGGGCAAGGCTGGCCCAGAAAATTTCAGCCTCAGGAGGCGGCCGGTGGGATAAACGACTCATGTGCAAAGCAAAGACATTCGTCCATTTATTTCTCAACAAAGCACAGGCTCTTTTCGCCACTCAATAGTTAGCCCCTGAGCCATCCATCCAAAGACTCTAGAAGGAAAAATGAAGAAAAATCGCCAAAGCCAACAGAGAGTTGCCCCGCGATTACCGCGCGTCCCTTCTCTTTCAAGTCACAGCCTCTCCACCAAAGATGGATCCTGATCCTGATCCTGCTTTCTCTCCCTCAGCTGCCTCCCATGCTCCCCCTCCCTCCCCCACACTCGCTCACTTTTCTCGGCGTCGATGACGTACGCCTCTCGGGAAAAGATAACGGGACGAGGCTTATTGGAGAGTAAGAACTCTACCGTAGAACCGATTGGTTCATCTTGCCCACGCGCCTCTGGCTCAGAGATATGGACATTGATCTCGATACAGTTGACAGCCAGAGCAAGAACCTTCAGATCAAGCTTGACATGTATCAAGGGACTCAATGACAGGGAACGCCAGGCTTGGCTAAACGGGCTTGTCCCGGGATCACGAAAAAACATGGAAGCCACCCCATCCATGCCCCCCTCCCCCCAGTGTGAAACGCTTCCTTTGCAAAGTCGGCATCGGCCGAGCTGCATCCACCTGCAAACTGGACCTTGTTGATCTTTTCCCCATGTCATGTCGCAATGCCTATGTCATGCGTGATATAAAAAAAGGATCGATCCTGTTTAGGCACACCAGTTACAACATCGTCACCCAGCACGGGAAAAGCCTCACGAATGATGGCCTCTCCCGTGTTTCACATCCACGCCCACATCTGCAGCAGCATTGCCATTGCCCAAAAAGGACCAACGCTCAAGAGCCCATGCCCATGCCTCACGTGGAAGTGCCCTCCAATCATAAGAATGCCAAATGTAAATTGCATGCCAAATGTCTCAAGCTCATGAATCGTAGTGCCTTATCCAATCCCCACTTTCTTTCATTGTCTCGGCCTTTTCTAGGCTCATGCTCTTTTTATATCCTACAATATCATCTTCCTTTTTCGTAAATATATGCTTCATCTACCCTGTCTTCAAGGCTGACACCATGGTAGAGATTCAATGTGTGTGTGGGATCCGCGCCTTGCTGATGATTCAGATGCAAGTCCGCCTCGCATCCCAAGCCCCTCTCATGTGTCAGATATATGAAGCACAATTTGACACTGCCAGGGTTGAGCTTACTCCAGGCAGACCGACGACGAGCCGTCACGTTTCAGATCAGCGGGAGTACGTATCTTGGGTAATAGCTCGAGTAGTAGCCCCAACCCCAGTAAATGAGTTCGCTCCAAAGGAATCGCTCATCGTAATAAGATTAATAAAATGTTTGATGACAACGCAGCCAACGCGTCCTCGTATTCAACTCACGCTCGGAAGCTTCTTATGGACCTGCCGCATAGAGCTGACCCTGAGCATTGGTCATTCGCGACCATGTGCCCTGCGGCATCATCTGCGGTGGACTTGGATGCCCAGTCATGTAGAGACCGTCCACTTCGGCTTCGCTGCTGGTCGTCGTGCGGCTACCCTGTGAGTACTCGCCACTGCTGCTATTCCGGCTGTGCTGGTATGTCCGCATCGTACCGTGATCGACGCTGGCTTGATACTGCGACCGACCCATCACACTGCCAACATTGGATTGGATCTGTAGTCCGCCAAACGAGGTCTCAAGGTCCTGCGAGTATTGGTGCACACAATGCGGCTCCGAGATGGCGCAGACCTCTGTCATGATCTGGTAGATGCGTTGCTGTACCTCAATGGCAGGAGGTCGGTCATATGGGTTGGCCGACAACATACCCGTGACAACATGTAGTATGGGAGTGACTCCTCGGAAGAAGTTTGAGTCATCCTTGCCTGGCGATGCTTTCCGAGAGGCGTCTTTGGCGAGACCCGACATCCATGCTTCTACTTGGCCCAGGTTCTTGTGGAAAGACGTGTCCAATACCGCACCGCCTCGCCCAGCCGTCTTGTGTTTCGCAGACCGGAAAGCCGCGAACTTGCTTGATGACTTTTTGACCAGCAGTGATAGAATTTCTAGTATGATGCATCCTAGTGAGAATATGTCGGCCTGCTGGGCACTGAGATGCGCGTTTGAGGCTAGAAACATTGCTGTGGACGAGTTGGAGTTGTAGTGCTGCATCATGCTAAAGTGACTGTCCTCGGGAGGCGTGAATCGGTTTGGCGGACTCGACGCGCCGGCAGGCCGTGCCCATTGCTCTGGTGCTGCATAGTCATACCATTCTCGATCGAAAGATGACTTATCCGTGTGAAGAATAACAGCGTCGGGGGTTAGTCGAGTGGAGTCGGAGAAGAAGATGTGGTTCTGGTTGGTGAAGAAGATGGTTGATGGTTTGATGTAGCCGTGCGATCGATTCTTGCTGTGGAGATAGCAGAGCGTGTCGACTAGGCACAGAATCCAGTTCATTAGGAGCTCCCTACGGCGTGTCTTTGCCAGGTGCTTGAACTGGGATGGTATCGTCGCCAGAAACGACTTGAGCGTGAGGTCGCTCGGCGGCGAGAAGAGAACGTATCCGAATCCATTGTGAGTGTAAGACGCCCAGTACGAGACCATGTGCTCGTTCTGCAGTCCCTTGATTCCTTGGATGGCGTCTAGAAACTCGGATATCGGTATGGCGCCAGGCCCTGCGCCCAGGGAATATCGCCGGCGACAAAAGAACGCCCCCGAAACATTGGGGAGCTTCACCTTGTCGATGGCATGGGACTTGTGAGTGGCCAGGGGAGATCGCTCAACAACATCGAGGGGCACAACCTCGTGGTCGCCATACACGAGGTGGCTCCCGCGCTGCAGAGGCTTGAGGAGGTAATGGAATTGACGCTGGTAGAACTTCTTTTCGACCTTTTCGTCACGGACTGCAGTCAGCGCGAGTCGGTCCACGTCCTCGAGGGCAATGGGAAGCTCGGCGTCGTCCCAACCATCGTCAATAACTCCAAAGATCTGATCAGGCACGCCGAGGTCGACTAGGATGAGGAACATGCGGGGGGCATCGTTCCGGATGCTCTCCCAGTAGGTGCGCTCGGTGAGGTCCTCGCCGCCAAAGGCGACGGGACGGTCTAGGCGCTCAATCTCATCCGGGAGAAGCTGGCTCAGGACGAAGGGCCGGGTGACGGTGGCTTCGATGCGAGAGTCGACCCACCACTGTGGCATTGTCGACTTGGCGGACTATATGGGGGGAGGTGAAGGATAAGGAGATGACCCCTCTAGGTGTACGATGCTGCGTCGCCTAGACCTGCATCTGTAGCTGGAGGGTTAGATCGCTGAACGTGGGCAATGCGGCAGCTGAGGCTGGGTCTACCGTATGTCGGTGCTCTTTTGAAACTCGCAGCGGCGGGGTTGATGGAAGCGCAGTCAAGGTCCGTCTGACTCTTGGATAACACCGTCTTGGACGAGAAATCAAAGGTTTACTACCGTAGCTGTTTGCTCAGGGGACATGGACGACTTTCATATGATGGATGCATGCAGTAGTAGTAGCAGCAGCAGCAGCAGCAGCAGCAACAACAACGGCAGCCGTGGAGAAGGTGACAGTGGATGGCGTCCAGGGTTCGGGGGCTCGCCTCATGGCTCGTGGCATGTGGATGGCATGGACATGGCTTGGGCCAGGATCCGTCAGAATGGAGGCGAGGGAGACGGACAGGTCGGGGTCGGGATCGGGTGCTGCAGATGCAGAGTAAAAGGCGAATGGAGCAAGCAAGCAAGCGAAAGCGCACGAGTTAGAGGCTTATCTCGTTCAAGAGCGGAAAGCAAAACTGGAACTGGGGGGTGTGTGAGGTTGCCCGCGCGGTGGCTGCGGGCTGTCGTGACGGCGTGATTGGCGAGGAGGGGCAGAGAGACAGGCCGGCGGGCGCAGATAAGAAGGGTTGAGAGTGACTCTGAAATGGGAACCGAGAGGAGAGGAACAAAACGTGAGTGAGACGATGGGATGGGATCCGATTTCGAGAGGGGCCTGGGCCTGACTCGAGGCGATTCGCTCGCAGGTTAAAAGTCGTCAACTGCCCATTCCCGCTTTGTAGCTAGAGCGGGCGTTTTTATGTCGCAAAGGATGGAACCAGCGGGCGTATCGTAGCGCGTTTATTACCGGGAGGTACCGCTCCGTTCATTGCTTGCTTGCAGCCCTTGCAGGGGCGTTTTGAATATCCGTAATGTCGCGTGCTCTTGAAAGTCTCGTTCCTTGGCTTGCGTCTCTCTCGAGGCTGTCTAGATGTCGTCGACTCCGACTGTTGGCGTCGCTTCCATCGATTGGCATCACCACTTTAGCTTCCGCCATTGGGTGTTTGCGATCCCGGAGAGAGCCCCTCCCCTCGTCAATGTCGGCGGATTCAAGGTGCAGGTTTGCGGGCGTAGAAGGCGCCCCAAGTGACATTTTATCCATTCGAGCCCTTGACGGTTTCCCCCCCGCCATCTTTCATCACTGGCAGGGGTCCATGTTTGACCTCCCCACCCCAGTCCGAACTTGAAGCTCGCTCTTTAAACATCCATTCCCGGGCACGAACTTCCAAAAGGCTCTTTGTCTCCATTTGCGGCTCGGTGCAGTTCATAACGGGCGCAGTAGCGTCTGCTAATGCCTTTGCTGGATGAACCATCTTGCCGGTGTTCCGAACGGAAGCATCACCAAATGGATGTCCTAGAGGGGCTGCTAGCTGCTGCTTAACCTACCCTTACCTCCTCCACCCTCACCACATGGTGTCTCGTTCAACTGCTTCAAACCATGCAAATTGGACTCCACGTGTAAGACCAGCGCAGGTATTCTTCCCTTGCTTATCCGTATGGTACTGTAGCTTTGTAATCCGCTCCCATTAGCACAAGCAAGGGGAGGAGACCAGACGAACTCGTGGCTTGAAGCCATACGGGGTCATGTCGTTCCACGGATCTTCTTGAAGCTCAAGTTCGCGGTTCTTTTAACTCTATCCCTAACCTTCCCAAGCCTGTCACTCTCTGTTCAGCCTCCAGTGACGTTGACGTCTGCAGAGTCCCCATGCCTTGGCACACCCACGGACCTCCTTTGATCGCGGCTCTCGTTTTACTCCCCACGGACGACTCAGACTCCCTGCAGCCCAACGGCCGTTCTGTATACCCTCGAGCGCCCGCAACTGCTGCAGATGCCTCCTCCCATGGCTCAAAGCGTGACCTCTTCCTGTCCGATCCCGCCCAGGATCACGCTTCCCCGAGCCAGTCACGGCATTAACAGAGGGGCAGCTTTCGTCACACCACATGCTTTTTCTCAAAAGCCCAGTTGCACAACGCAGGCGTCGTGTGGTCTCGGACCAGGTTCAACGGTTCTTTGGCTTGACTATGTGGCACCAGTTGTCGTAGGGCGCGGTGTGTGTGTGTGTTGCAAGCCACGTTACACAGAGGCTCCGGCTAGGGCAGCATCTAGGCAACTCGTTGTTTTACCTTAATGAGTAGTTTTCGAGTCTTGCCGTAACAAGTAGTTGGATAGGTAAAAGCTCGACACCATCTCGCCGTCGTTGTCTTTCTAGCGGAAGATAGGGAAAGTTCTTTCGTCATACTACTTAGTAGTTCTTTGTTTGCTGTGCGGAACGGTTCTCTGACAAACCAGGAACCAACTCACCCCTGAAAAATGGCCTGTTCTATCAGTCGGGCCATGGGGAAACTCTCGAAGCAATCCGCTTTTAGTAGAATACGACATCGGATTCTAATCATCACCTTGTATTCCAAGGTTCAGTCCGAATGGCTGACTACCTTGTCGATGGAGACTCCAGGAAGGCACTGGCCAGGCAATACACAACCCCTGAACGTCAATTACCCATCACGATCTGTCTTAATGTGGATATCTACAAGTACATGGACTTAAACGAAGCTGATCCAGCAAATGCCACGTCTTTGGCCTTGCAACAGCCTTGTAGGGTCTAATACATTATCATTTCTATTCCGTGTATCCGTATCCCTCTCTGTCCCCTGCTCCTTTGTCGTCACAGATCCCGGCGCCAGCGCCGATTTCACTCCAGCTTCTGACCACGTCTTCCAACAAACGTCTTCATGCCACTGTCAACGCCTGCTACCCACCGCGCAATGACCTGCACTCCCACGGGCAGCACGTTGAACCAGTCGATCCATCTGGCGTAGAAGGGCATTCCAACGGTTGCGCCCCTTCCGTTGTCAATGGCCGCAATGATCTCCTTGGTGACGTCGACGGGTTCAACGACGGGCGCAATAAACGAGTTGGGGGTCTGAACACCGTAGAAGAGAGGCGTGCTCAACTGGCCGGGCGTCACGAGCACGGTACGGATCTCCGGGTGGCTTTCGCGCAGCTCGGCCGTCAGTGATCGGTGCATCGCCGTGATTCCCGCCTTTGCGGCCGCATAGTCTGTCAGTTGCGCGGCGCCCACGGTGCCAATGACGGATGAGATGTTGACGATTGTGCCACCGTTTCCGCCCCGAATGATGGCAGGCAGGAAGGCCTTGAGGCAGTAGAAAGGTCCAAGGAGGTTAGTGGTGAGGCTCTGGTCAATCTCGTCCAGTGACAGGTCCAGAAGAGTCTTTCCAACCACAATGGCAGCGTTGTTGATGAGCACAGTTGGCGTGCCGAGCTAAAGTCCGATTAGCAATGCATTGGACATATCGAGGCCTTCAACTTACATCCTTCTCGATTTCGAGGGCAACCTTGGCAACCTGCTCCTTGTCTCCAACATCACACTTGTAGTACGTAACACCCCTCGCCTCAGTGTTCTCCATCTCATTCACATCCAGCACAGCCACCGTCGCGCCGCGCATACCGTACACCTCAGCAACCAGCAGACCAAGCCCGCTGGCTCCACCGGTAATGACGATAACCTCCTCACTCAAGTCTACCTCCCTGGGGATGCCATGGGCGATGCGCTGGTTGATGATGTTGGCCATCCAGCAGAGGGTGATGAAGGTGGCCCATGCGATGGAGGCGATCATGGGCGGGGCATCCCACTTGACCGTCTGGGCGCGGAAGCAGAGAGGGATAATCCAGCAGATAAAGGGATGAAGGAATGTCGTGTTGAGGACCTTGAGGATGAGGTCAATCGACATGGGCGCAAACCATGATTCGCGCTGGGGAGGGCGCGGGTACTGAGCGTTGCCTGGCATGATGAGATGAGGCGACGTGAGTCGTGGCACGTCGGATGAGAGATGCTAAGTGAGGGAGGTATTACAAAGACACAAAGTACACCAGATCTGTGCAAAAGTGAGTGTGAAGGAGTTAAAAAGGGTCTCCCTGTCCAGAAGGAAAAAGGCCAAGATGTGAGACGAGGTTGGAGTTTGACTGCGTGTTAGCATGTGGCACTGAAACCGCCTGCGTCTCTAAGCGCGGAGCTCCGAGCACCCCCTGTCGTGTCGCCGCCCTGAGCCCACTTCAACCAAGAGCCTCCAAGCTGACAAGGAGGTAAATTCAACAACATCCGATGAATTGAATGCTGGGCGCTTGGATCGATATTGAGGACCTATCAAGTATGAAGGCGTCCTTCTGACTACAGCCAGTGCCCAGCTGCTCCCTGGAATATGACGAGTGGTTACGCGCATCCACAATGTCCAGACAACGGATGAAAACCATCTCAACTTTTTTATTGTACAACATTGGTAGATAGTAGGGTTAGTTTACAACTATGTTACAGAACCAGCGCCGGTCTATATGCAAAGGCTGGAAATCATGGTACTCATACACACATGTTCATGATCTACCCCTCCCGGTTCGAGGTCGATAGCCTCTATGAACCTCTCGATCGTCCTGCTCCTCATTCTCTCGGTTGCGCTGAATAGCATCTTGCCTCCAGGCGTGATAGCTGGGATCTCGTGCAACACCCTCTCGGCGCCATTTCTGGGGCGGCTTGATGCCAAGGGCTGCCTTCTGCTCCCAGACATCCTTGCCACGGCGGAACCAGCGCTCCTGTCGCGATTCATCCTCCTTGACAGAGGGCTGCCACTTGCTCCTGAGGATTCGGCGGATCGCCTCGGGCGATACTTCAAACTTTGTCGCCAGGGCGGCCGTCGTGTAGACGTCGGGAAACTGGGCGTTCAACGCCCGGATACCGGCTAGCGCATCTGGGGAGAGACGCTTCCTCGGACGCCATCCCTCAGGGAATTTTTCCTTCAGAGCCGCCTTCTGGGCCTTCCACATATCCACCTTTGACTGCGGTTCGCCTGGTGGAGGTCCCTTGGGTTGCTCGGGTCGCTCAGGTCGCTCAGGTCGCTCAACAGAGGCACCCTTGAATTCTCTCCTATGCGGGCTGCTTGTTTCCCTCTTCACATTTTTGCTCCATTTTGCACCGTAAGAATCGACCTTCTTACGAGGCTGGTATTTGGGCGTTGCTGGCGTGGGCAAGGACTCCGACGAGTCTGGTGTTTCGGTTGGATGCTCGGGCTGGGGAGCCTCGCTGCTCACGGCGGGAGATTCCTCCTTCGGAGAGGAATTGGTATCCGAATCTGAGCTGGCCAGAGCAAAACTTGCACTGGAAGTATCCTGGCCTAGCTGCTTTGACACATGAATGGACCGAGCTTGTCGCGACAAGACAAAGTGATTCTGATAGAGGGTAGGTCGTGTAGCGGACGCGGGAAGGCGGATGAAGGAGGGCGAGGCTTCAAGCTTGTGAACTTGAGATAGACCTTGGACAAAGATCCTCAAGGGCGTGACACGGCATGTGCAGCCCATCATGACAGGCGGTGCCGGAGCGTGATCGAGACGGCAGCAAAAAAAGTCGGACCAAATCTGGAAAAGAGCACAAGACTCCATCATGAGCGAGCAAGGGTCTGACGGTGGGGCAGATCAGTCAATTGGAGCTAGTCTCATTGTGGAATCTCGGAATGAAGTAGCTCCGTTGTCCGGTGCCAAGCATGAGCAGCAACCAACTTGCATGTGAAGGGGGAATCTAGGTCTCATTGATTTGTCCACCCGTTATGCCGGTGCAGACGCAAGACCACCGTTCGTCAAGCAGTGAGACGGAAATGCAAGCCTTCCGTGCTTCCGCGAACCCTGCCCGTATTCGGTCTGCGTTTCAAGATACGACAGACCCGGCATAAGGGCTCCAACTTCAGCCATGGCACGCATGTCGGAATGCCTTCCTTTGCTTCTTCAACCTTGGATTGTGATGCATCACCTCTATTCGTGGAGTTGACCCGTCCAAGGACGAGGCATTGACAACTCTCACTGGCCTCTAGGATGCTCCTCAATGCAGTTGCAGGAGACCAACTGGCCGGCCCGCCATGGATCCTCAGAGTTGGGTGGTGTCATCTCCACGCAACTAGTCGTTGAGGCATGGATGCAAATGCAGCTGCAAGAAGGAAATAACTTGGCAGGTACATGGTTTATCCCGCACTCCAGTGGCCAGTTCCCGTTGCTTTTCTTGGGTCCTTTGGCGAGGGCTTGCAGTCTCTGGACCAACAACAATTGCAACCTCGACCGGACTAACACAACCCCTTCTGAAATCCATGGACAATATCATGGGCGTCATTATCACCCAGGAGAGTCATCGATCTTCTACGCTATTCGGAGATCTACTCCGGGCACACTAACGGGCAGCCACCCGTGTCAATCGATCACCGTTAGTTCGCCCCGCAAACAGGTCCCTGCCCGAACCAAGAGGGAGGGAAACTGTCACTGGCTTATCCTTGGAGGGCTTGTTGGGGAGCTTCGCTTAAACAACCCGTTTATCCATGCCAACCACGTCAAGATGCTTGAACAAGATCAGGTCAAATCATCCCTGTCCCGGGGCAATTTCAAATGTCAACCTGCGGTGCCGCTCCGAGGACAAGGTCCACTTCAAATGCTGCGCGGCCTGTTGTGTCAACTTGTGTGGACGTCTATGGGCCCAGGAGGGACTGTCTAGTTTATGCTGCAGCGGAATGACTGACGAGGCGGGCTTGGGAACTCTGCGCTGAATGGCTACCTTTCCTCTGAACGCACGTCTGAATCAAACAATGTCATCCATGCGCCCGGAGAGGGTCTTGTTTCTGCCAGTTCCCTCGCGGGAACAGAGGTGGACTCGATGGGGACTCTTGTCGCCGCCCTAATGCATCTGGTTGGCCCAGACTCGGACTCTTCGACTTCACAAGAAGGTGGGAGCACCGTCTTGGTTGCGGCATGTCTCTCCCGGAACTACGGCTGGCCTATAGGAGCTCTTCCTGACAACCTAGCACGAGGGGATGCCGCTGTCTCGGGTCTCTCCTTAGCCCGAAGGACCTTGGCTGTTACTTCAGATCCTGATAGGCATTGCCGGCTCCTGGCTTCTGAACTCCGGTCTGTCTCGTCATGGCCGGCTCCTGTTCTTCTATAGCCGAGCTTCCATGCCTATTCCTGGCCTCCCTCGCATTGCAACCTCTCCACTCGCCTGCCATTTCGCCCTCGCTGTCCAGTGGGGATTGATTCAGTCGTTGTCCACCAGCTCCATCGAGAACATGCAGACCGACGGAAGCCAGGATGTTGAGGTTTTTGACGGTGATCCCGGCCCATCCAAGGGGTGGTCAGACCGCGACAAGTGTCCGCCGTCATGTACCGAGTAGTCCTCGTCATCAGTTTGTGAAGATTCCCGGGTGTTGGTTCTGGGGGTTTAAAGTCTGTCAAGTCCCTTCCTGTTGGATTCTCTCCTGGTTCTGTCTGGTATCAATCTCAATTCTCTGTCGAAACCATGTATCCCCACTCTCACATGTCTGAATTCGATGACTTTAGAACAGTCTGGGGTCATGACTTTTACTGGACTTCCAAACACAAGACGGCACCTGAGATTGCTCACTTGCTCTACTCGTACGACAAGTTGGCTACAGACGCATTGGACCGACTAGACGAGTTCTCACCGCCGACCTCGAAAGCATGGAGGTGTCCTCATGGCGCTGGAGATGGCCAGAGGGACCTCTATGTTCTCCTTCAAAAGTACGCCGACTCGGATGAGGTTCTGGGTCAGCTATGGGAAGAGGTCTCGACAGTCCCCGAGTGGGTTGACTGGGAGCAAATTGAGCGTGGTCAACGTTTGGTTTACCAGTACAGCGCACAAATTCTTCTTGGGGTGAGTAAATGCCGTTATAAAGAAGTAATACTTGCTAACTATGTCGTAGCTCTTATATAAGTCACTACTAGGCGGAATGGGCGCATATCGTGTTGTCGAAACTCTCTCAAGAACAGGAGGGTTTGGAGTTCGAGTCACCAGACGCCGTCTTTTGGAGACACTACAACATTTCATGGAAGTTGTTGAAGACATTGACGCTGTTAAGCCTGGTGGAAAGGGCTACGTCTCGTCAGTGCGGGTTCGATTACTACATGCGGCAGTTCGACGTCGGCTTATGCAACTGGAGCACGAACGGCCAGGCTATTTCGACATGGACAAGTGGGGAGTGCCGATCAATGATTTACACTCGATCGGCACTATTTCCGTGTATTCGGTAGCCATTATTTACATGGCTCTTCCACGACAGGGCATCTACTTGACGGATCAACAGATAACCGACTATCTTGCACTATGGCGTTGGGTCGGATACTTGCTAGGCACGCCAGTGGACTGGATGGCTACACCAGCGCAGGCCAAGGCCATGATGGAGTCTGTCATGACATCTGAAGTGGCACCGTCGGCCAACTCTCGCATCCTCGCCAACAACATCCTCACAGCCGAAGCACGTATTCCGCCACTACACGCACCCCGCGAACTTCTCGCTGCCCAAGCCTACCAACTCAACGGAGATGATCTAGCTGGTGCACTAGGCATTGAGAAGCCTCGATGGCATTACCGTGCAATCGTTTGGGTGCAATGCGTCGTGCTCTACTGGCTAAGCTATACTTACCCCTGGCTACCGACTGACATGCAGAGGAGCCGGGACAGGGTACGTACACGATCAGCACAACACAGACGACAACACATCAGCAACCATTTTCCCCACACCCAGTTCTAATTTGACTTCTATCATTCAGATGTGTTGGCTCTTTACCCCTGGACCCCTGCATCTGGGGATAGGGAAATACGAGACCAAAGGAGCAAATGTGGCTGACGCTGTGTAACAGAAATTCAAAAGCTTTGCGCATTTCATGATCCACAGCAAAAAGATTGGCGGCATCGGCGAATCCACCAAGTTCGAGTTCCAGTATCTCCCGCGCATTGGCATGCTTACGGAGCTGGGACACCCCGAGGAGCCGGACGAGAAGGAGGCCGTGTCGAGTTCGGGCACGCTAAGATTGATGACACGCCATTCCAAGATGCCCATCCGGGCTGTGCTCGTAGTCGGGACAATAGTCGGGGCCGTGGCCGTGGTCAGCCTCGCCCGGTTCGTGGGCTCATCGTCGGGCTGGCTGCGAGGCGTGCCGCGCCATCTGCTCTCGTCAGTCATGGCGCAGACACAATTGCTGCAAAGCCTCGCGTGACGAATCTTGTTTATTATCTCGGATTATTATCAAAAGGCACGAGGCGAACTGGAGCTTGGAAGCCACATTCATTTAGGCATTCTGTTTTTATTGAGTCGAGAATGGTGTGTAAGGCTATGCTGACCTGCAGCAAGATATAGGCAGCAACAGTTGAACCCATCCAACAACCCAAGTATCTCAATATCAATCTTCATCATCTGAATCTGAATCATAATGGATGTGTCCCGTGCCCTCGCATTGCACGCATTCTTCCCGGACAACTCTCGTCCCGTAGCATTCATCACACTGCAAACTCTTCCTCCCGGTTCCGTTGCACCACCCACAGTTGCGGTTCCGGCAGCATGGATACTCAATCTCGCCGACGCCGCCGCACTCGTGGCATTTGACCCTGATTTCGCCGCTGCCTCTGCAGTCGTCGCATCTGGTCATCTCGTCAAGAATTCAGCCTAGTCGGGCTTGGTGAGATGACTTATCTCGAAGCGGCGTGGGAGAGCGCTCACTTGGAGTGACCGTTAGCCGAAAAAGGGTAGGCTAGAAGTCTAGTTATTGGAGTTGATCGTATAGATATAGATTTGTCTTGGCTAAGTAGGTAGACACCGACTGGGCTTTATAGTTGTCACTTTCTTGCCAAAGAGGCATCTGCCTGGCCTCAGTGATAGGGACATTTGGCAACATGACGTTGGAGGCTTTGAATGTGCAACTTGGCGTTATACCGGCATCCATTCATCAGCCCATCCGGCGTTGTGTGGGTTTCTGGATAGCTTCAACGATACAGAAATGTCGAAGCCCCAGACTTGGACAGGTCTGCTCTAATGAGGCACTGGTGCAATACGAAGGGAAATCAGAATAACTAGCAAATTGACTCGATAGTTCTAGGCGAAGTAATTCCTCTCAAGCCTCTTCTTCTTCTTCAAAGTTGCCAGCTGAAGTAGTTTGTTACACACGGAGCCTGATATGTTCAAGTCACAAGGCCCTCTGATGGAGGTCAGCAATCCTGCACAAGTCCTATCGGTCCAGCGGCATCAAGTCGCCATTTGCACATTGTTCAAATCACAAGCAGTAGACAAAGCAGGCAGAGGTTTGGTTTCAGATATTAATATTTCCGAATAGCTATAGTACAGAGGCTCCTATCTGGGCCAACCAAGCAAAGACCGAATACGGTACTGTGCCGGTGTAGATAACCCGCCAAGTCTGCAATATGCAGACAAAAGATAATGCTTGTTTTTACCCAACTCCAGCGAATACAAAGAACCAATGCTGAAAATGCTTCCGTACGAACCGTTATGAAAAAAAAAGACCCGCTCGATCCTGTCACCAGCCGAACCCTCCCGTGTGTCACCGATCCCCTGTGAAACGCCTTAAAGACTAGAAAGAATCTGTTGCATGATCCTTGATCTATAGATGCTCATCCCGCTGCTAGTCAAGCCACTTAGGCGTCGCTCATAAGCTCGACAGGTGGCCGGGCAGTGTGAGCCAAGATGGGCTTGGTGGGCTCCACTGGGCTGTACTCGCAGGGCTCATCGGTCATGTCCTCGACAAAGACGGCGGGCATGCTGCTCTCCTCGTTGGGCTTGTAGATGAGCGTGGAGGAGCGCGAGCGCGTGCGACCGGGAAGAGCAGAGTCGGGAGGTGTGATAGGCGAGCTGGCATCGTCGTCGACGGGACCGGCGCGGTGGTGCAGCTTAGCCAGGGCGTCGGCCAGGTCCTCGGCGTGCACGAGCTTGTTGGGAGCGTCCTCGAGACGGTCCTCCCAGCCGTGGGGAGGGCTGGGAGGAGGAGAGATGAAGAAGAGCTTGCCGGCGTCGGGGAGAGCGAGGTGCTCATCTCGCTGATCGACAGGTGTAGGCTTGCCAAAGTAGACGCGGCACTGCTGACCCATGATGACCTCGTTGTCCCAGATCTGTCGGACGGCGATGGCGGCCTGCTCGTCGTAGAAGGAGACGACGATGCGTCGGAACGACTTGAGCGGGGAGAAGGCGTGGATGGTGGCCGATTGGGAGATGAGGTCGCGGATGACGTCGAGGTTCTCGGGGAGGAAGATGGCCGGGTCGGCGAGGTTGGTGAGGAGGAGGGTGTTTGAGGGGGGCGTGGGCGGGGTCATGGGCGGGATGGACGAGAGGTCGAGGGTGAGGTTTGATCGTCGCGAGGCAGACGAGGAGGAGCGGGAGTGTCGAGGTGAGGGCTCCATTGTGGATGTGGATGTGATAGTTGAAGAAGAGGTGAAGTTCGTGGTGTTGATTCTAGACTGTTGCGTCTGTGTGACTGTGACTGCAGCTGTAGTCTGTGGTATTGTTTGCGGTGATTGTAGCTGTAGCTGTGGTTGCAGTTGTGATGTTGTTGGTGTTGTTGTTCGAGTTAAAGAAAGTGCAAATGTGGTGATATGGGCGGCTATTATATCAAGCCGCTTACTGACCTTGCATGTCCCGAAGACGGGGCAAAAAGAGGCTTAGCTTAGCGGGAAGAGGGTTCCATCTGGTGGCCACGTACAAGCAGGGGGCGCGTGTAGTGCTGCATGTGGGGGCACGGGCCATCGAAGGCTGTGCTCTCTTGGTCTCCACTCAAGCAACGGGTTGCCGCCCTTGGACAAGGTCACGGCCACGGCCACGGCCATGGCGATGGCGATTTCTTCCCAGGGGTGGCCTAGAAACCTTAACTGCCCACTTCTCTACAGCAGTACATGGGCACGGGTGAGTACGCCAGGCTTGCGATTCAGTTGACAGAGGCAGTGCTTCAACAAAAAATCTGCCAGATTCTAGAGCCGTCCAGAGCTCACTCCTCCGGGCTCACCCCCTATGCCCATGGGATCACACGGGGGGCAGTGAAGCAAGTGGGGAGATATTGGATCAAACCGAAAGCGAAAGAGGCCTAATAGCAAAAAGCAGCAGACAATTCACTGCCCCCATACCCTGTCTCGAGACTTCCTGTCTTGTCTCGAAAAGGCGCCATCTTCATCTCTACTCACAGACGCCCAACCAACCACCCCCTGGAGACGTGCATGAGGCTACTGCACTTTGCTCGTGCACGTCAACCCCAAACCGACGATTCGCTGCGCTACCTTTCTTCGCTCCAAAGGTTTCAGCGTCTGTGAAACTCGAAAGACATTTGCTTCTTTTCTCACTCTTAGATAAGCGCTGAGCAATAGAAAGGATCAAACACGATAGTCTCAACAAGGGGCTCTTTTTCGTTTTGACTACGAATCTCCAAGTTTCACATCCGGCGCCTACAAAGCGCCAGACCAGGTTCACACACCCCAGCCGCCCGTGTTCCGGGGATCCCCCACGAGTCAAAAAATTGGGCGCAACCAGTCGTAGGCTCTCGATGATCGATGACCGTCCAAGACTCTCTACTCGAAGGGGGCTGTGCAAGAGAGGGGTGAGCAAAACATTTTATTTCCCTCTGAGGGAAAAAAGATTGCTGAAGCATGTGTCTGGACCGAAGGTGCCGAGCACGATTACGCTCATGTCAACTTCGCCCAGCTTATTCAGACTATAGAACAGTCCATGCTCCCAACTCGTGGCTGAAGGGTTTATTAAACGAGATTGCGAACGTCGTGACAGCCTCAACCGCAGCAAGAATACGCTTCTCCGCAGTTATGGGCTTGTACTCTCTTAGCTTTTTTGCCAAGACATTTGGCCTCTCTACACCAGCACAAGAGTTGTAGTGTCTCGGGATACATACCCCCGAGCGGGGTTTGAGGGACCGGATGTCCGCATCCATCGTCAGTGCCGCCGATGCACCTTGGGGGTTATTGATGGGCGGTGAAGGATACAAACCAGACGGTAGGTAGGCGAAACTCGGCCCATCGAGTACTGCCGAGGCATGCTGCACAGGAGTTGTGCCGTTCAGTCAAGTTCAGCCCAACTGCCCTTACTCAACGTCTAAGCCATGATGAATGGAGTTGGGTAATATCTGCCTTGACAACTGCTGAGAAGCCGCAGTACATGACTATGGAATCATGAAACTCCGCCTCGACAATATTGCTATCGCTCTTCAACCCCCGCAATTTCGAGTTGCTAGCGTTATGCGCGTATCCACCGTCCAATACTCGCTGAACCTGCCTGGATGGGATTTTGAAGGGTTACAGTACGACCTGCAATCATGGCAGCACCTATTCCGCAATTGCGCCCAAGCACACACAAGTCCCTCGTCTTTCTCATACCTTCCTATTGCGGAAGTCGGTTTATCTTCAGAGCTCAGTCCGAGACAAGACGTGTAAATCGCCGATAGATGGGTTTTACGGGCAAAAGGGACTAGTGTCTTAAGGAATGCCCTGAGATTTGTGCAGTCTATGAAACAGCTCTACGCTTTCATTACTAGTAAAGCACTTTCGTCGATCGTTATCCTCATCTTGAATCAATCTAAGCTCTCATGACGAAGCCATGATTCAACGTGTATCAACCAACCTCCTAGATTTCGGACAATTACAAGATTCCGCTTTAATAAAACAACTCTAATCGTCGAACAACCCGAGTCTAATTCCAAAGACCAATAAACCGCCGAGGAATGCTCATCATCAAAGGTTGGAGACCTCCCTCCGAAACAGACAAGACAAGCCACGGCTGCAAAATCTTGAACGCCACAGCGCACGAGCCACCCGCCCCTGTCAAACTCATCCGCCCCGCCGGGAGGCAGCTCGACCATCTGCAAGGAACACGACCCAGACCCCGTTGTCGCGTGGCTCAGCTCGGACTGACGACGTCACTCTCGCAAAGCCATTGGAATCCTGCTCATTTGCAATTCGAACCTGCTTATCCACATCCCGAGACGGGCCTCGGGCTGGCTGGGGTCATCCGCTGTCTAAGATTGCTGGGGAGTTGGCCACTGGCAGGGCGCAGCAACAGCAACAGCTCTGCAACCGCGTCGTCATGAGCTGCGGCCATGGCCATGGCATTGAAAACACTAGCTCACGGGGCAGCGCTCCCTTTACGAGGAATCCGTCATGATACATACATACGTTGAATAGCTAAGATACTGTACAGATACTAGTACATCTCCGCAGCTGGATCCGCTTCCAGCCTACAGGTCTAGGTCTAGCCAAGGGTCTACCATGTCAAGCTGGATCTGGAGCAAGAGGCTCACGAGCCTCAGCTCCTCCACAGGCCCAGCTCCCCTCTCCTCCGCATGATGCACTGCCGGCGCTCCCTATCCTAGCCTTGCGCGCGTGGGCCAGTCACGAGCCGAGTGGCTCAGCGAAGCTCAACACCCAGTTCCTTGACGAGAGCCTCGCGGACCCTCTCGTGGAAACCGTTGGTCTCGGTGTTGGTCAGCGTCCGCTCCAGGCTGCGATACACCATTCGGTACGCCATGCTCTTGCGCCCCGTCTTGGGATGCGTAAACTCGTCAATCAGCCGCACATCCTCTACCACGTCGCCTGCCACGTTGCGCACCAGCTCCATCACATCGTTCTCGTGGAAGCTGCCCTTGGTGTTGCCACCCGCCGCCGACGTCGAGCTCAGCCAGAAGGACACGTCCTTGGGGCAGGGAGGGTACTTGGAGAAGGGCACGAAGCGCTTCAGCGTGTCGAGGTTGTCGGTCACGCCCTCAAACTGCGACAGGAATCGGTTGTCTTTCGACCAGAACAGGCGGATATCAGGGATCTTGAAGAGGAGCATGGCAATGCGGTCGATGCCGATGCCAAACGCCCAACCCAGACGGTTCGGCACGCCAGCGTTGATCAAGATGTCCTGCTTGACCACACCACATCCGAGTACCTCAAGCCAGTCACCTGCGTAGTAAACCTCAAGCTCCCACGAGGGGCTGGTGAAGGGGAAGTAGGCCTCAACCCATCGCATCTGGAGCGGTTCATCAACAAAGTCGGGGTCCTCCTTGATCGCCGCAGCCTTGGCACGGGAAAAGATGTCGACAACCATGGACTCAAGTGACCTCTTCAGGTGAGCACCGATAGCCTCGGCCTCAGCCGCCGTGTGATGGGGCTCCTGGAGAGGGTTGCGCTCGGGATGAATGGCTGGGTTCGGGTCATCTACTTGGACTCCATGCACGGGAAGGTTCTCAAAGTCCTTCCACACAGCCGCAGCAATGTCACCATTAGGAACTTCGTTACGGTCCCATGACATGGCACCCTCCATCTGATGGAAAACAGGATAGTGACTCCGGTCAATGGCGTCTCGTCTATAGACGTCGGCAGAGATGAGGTAGCCAGCGCTCTGGTTGGCCCGGAAAGTGTCGGCTTGGTGGGCACTCGTATGCGTTCGCAGGAGAGTCTCCTTGTTCAGGTAGTAGGTATCTGAGAGAGCACGGCCGGGATGGTTCGCGGGGAAGCCGAGCGAGTCAAAGTTCTGGGCGGTGGACACAACGGGGCTGAACTCATTGTGGTACTTGAAGGTAGGCTCGGGGAAGTTGGACTGGATGATCTGGCGGGTGATGGAGACGGGGTGATCCTTTTGCAGGTGCAGGCTCCTCGAAGTAGCATCGAGGACGTTGGCCGGGGCGTTGAACCACTCGGGATCCGTCTTGATGGTCTGCCCACGGATAGTGACGGAGCCTTGTTTGGAGCTTGGGGAGCCCGTCGGAGGTACTGCAACGCGGTCAAGCCAGTCAGCGAGACGTCTATGCAAGTATTCAGCTGCAGCTGGACCGACCCGACGAGTATGCCCTCACGGCGCAAGCTGTTCGGAGGATGATGGAGCTCCGGGAGAGGTGGGCGGCTCGCGGGGCAGAGGCCCGGAGGCAGCGCATGCCCTGGGCGTAGAATCTCATTTTGACGGCGTACGGAGCTCGACAATCACATTATAAGGCGACCGGACCACGCAGCAGATGCCAATGGCTCGTGGACGCAATCGCAAAGAGAGCTTTAGGTTGATTTACCTCGACCGTGAGTGGTTCCATCGTTCCGTCTTGCAAAAAAGTTCGGCTTTCGGCGTTACAGCTGCTCCGGAGCGACAGCTCCGAAGCCGGCCGGCCCGCAAAAAAAAAGACGGAATTTCCACGATTTGCCTTTTCAACGGCCGCCGTTGGCGCAACCAGAAGAAGAGAGTCCCACGATCCCTGTTCGGATGCACTCCCCCGATCCGAATCTCCGG
Organism: Fusarium solani; assembly: GCF_023522795.1. Classification (NCBI taxonomy): domain Eukaryota; kingdom Fungi; phylum Ascomycota; class Sordariomycetes; order Hypocreales; family Nectriaceae; genus Fusarium; species Fusarium solani. The sequence goes on from NW_027072157.1 coordinate 1,171,206, forward strand.
CTGCCAGCCAAAGCTCGGTCAATTGGATTTCAGAGATAACTGAGGGTCAGGGATAACGAAGGGAGGAGAAAGGCACGAAAAAAATCCAACCCCATCCGTGCTTACGCTGGTTTACTCATCGAGTCCCCCAATTCATCATCGCGCCCACTCCGCGCAACCTGGTCGCTCGTTCTCCGCGTACTCGATCCAAGGGAATGTCGACGATAGTGTCTCGCAGCTCGTGAAGCTTTGTTCTCCCGTACGGCCGGATCTAATCTCCCCGCAACAACCACAACCATGGCCGCTACGCAAGAATCTATGGCCAACATGTCGACAAAGGCGGAGCCCGTCAAGAAGGAAGAGCCGACAAGGAAGAAGGCGTCGATACGGTATCCCTTCTGGTTCGGCGGAAGTGCTAGCAGCTTGGCCGCCTGCGTCACGCACCCATTGGATCTAGGTACGTGGTGTTGAACCTCTTGGAACATGTACATGGCTAACCAGAGAACACAGTCAAGGTAGATCTCGCCCCCGTCTCCACAGATCTCGCATACGTTCACATGCTCACCCCTTCTAGGTCCGTCTCCAGATGCGCACCGGCAATGCGCCCAAGAACATGGTCGGCACCTTTGTCCACATCCTGCGACACGATGGACCCCTCGGGCTCTACAGCGGCATCTCGGCCTCGCTACTCCGCCAGATGACCTACTCGACCGTCCGTTTCGGCGTCTACGAGGAGATCAAGACCCGCCTCTCGGCCGGAGGCCGCGACCCTTCGTTTCCCGTGCTCATAGGCCTGGCCGCCGGCTCTGGCTTCCTAGGCGGTATCGCGGGCAACTTTGCGGATGTACTTAACGTGCGCATGCAACACGATGCTGCGCTTCCTCACGCTGAGCGCCGTAACTACCGTCACGCCTTTGACGGCATGGTGCGCATGGCCCGCGAGGAGGGTCCCAAGAGCATGTTCCGAGGATGGTGGCCCAACAGCACCCGCGCCATGTTCATGACGGCCGGACAACTCGCCAGCTACGACGTCTCGAAACGCCTGCTGCTCAAGTACACCCCCATGGAGGACAACCTCAAGACGCATTTCACGGCCTCATTCCTCGCCGGTCTGGTCGCTGCCACCGTCACGAGCCCCATCGACGTCATCAAGACCCGCGTCATGTCTTCGTCGCACAACCACGGCGTTCTACACCTCATTGGCGACATTTACCGCTCCGATGGCCTCATGTGGGTGTTTAAGGGATGGGTTCCTAGCTTTCTCAGACTTGGACCGTAAGTGACCACCCCTGAATATGGTCTTCACAGCGACTAACAATGCATCAGGCAAACTATTTGTACATTTGTCTTCCTAGAGATGCACAGAAACGCCTACCGCAAGGTCAAGGGCCTAGATGCGAACCTATAGACTGGGTGGGTATGATAGATGAGAGAAGTGAAAAAGAGATGGGCATAAAATCTTGGCGTTAACATTGTCTTGTCACCATATATACACGGTGCATTCTCGACGGCGTTTGTTTGTTGGGCAACTCGAGAGCTCTTGATGTAGCTCTGTCGAGCAGGGAATAACTCACTTTGGATACCACACTAGAGGTAGAGAAAGAGAAAGAGATGTGCGTTAGAAGTTGTAGCATTTGAGAGAGGGTTCTATCCAGGTTCATCCAGAAAACAAGAAAAGAATCCATTCTACGACCGTTGCTATGCTGTTTTTGTTTACCGTTTCAAGATTCAACCCCTGGACACCACCCTTGATTATCGAATTAAATAACCCATTTCAAACGCCCTCTTTGAGTCCTCACTGCCACGAGGACTGTCCATAAGGTGTCGTCCCGTAAGCCGTCATGCCCCCGCCGTAGGCCGTGGTGTTGCCGCCGTACGGTGTGGTGTAGCCCCCGTCTTGCCAGGGCGTCGTGCCGCCGTCCATGTTCATATCAGGGCTCCGGGCCCGTCGAACTCGGCCTCGTCGCCTCCGTACTTCCTAGGGTCCAGACCCTTGAGGAGGCCGCCGATCTTTTGCTGCAGCACCCGGATGCCGCTCTGCACGATCTGATCGGGCTCCATGCTTCCTGATGTTTCTACCTCAAAGTAAAACCGGTTGGGGACTGCGTCGTAGTCAAAGGGCTCGCCTTCTTGCGGGGGGTCTTCCCACTGTGCGTATTTGCTCTTGGGCCTGATTATAGTCAGTTATGAGTAATCATTTCGAGGCTGTCGATCTCACCATTCTACTTCAGGATCTGTGTCGTTCTCGAACCACATATCGAGATGGTGCAGCTTGTTGTGAGGGTCGTACTCGAATCCGACGGCCGAGGTGGGCATCCACTTGGCGTGCTCCTTTGCGATACCCTTCTTTGCGATGCAAGTGATCTTGAGCTCCTGGTCCTTGCGTAGCTTGGCGATCAGGCACCCGTAGCCTTCGGGGTCGGTGATAACAGGGCTGCCGACCGAGTTTGCGTGCCTACCGTCAACGACAAGGTCGCGGGCGTACACCTTCATAATCTCGTCCGAGGTGCACTTGGCGTGCAGGTTGAGGGTGACGCTGCACTGCTCGCAGTACTGCTCGCAGTCGCAGTCGCGCGAGTTGTTGAGCTCGCCCACACCCTTGGAGTCGAGCGGGATGAGGCCCAGGCGGTGGGCGATGAACTCGTCGGCCAGCACGGAGCTGTTGACCTCGATCTCGACCAGGTCGATGGCGATGGTGGGCACCTCTGCCTGGATGACGCGCCGCAGCGCGTTGGCGAACGAGAGGTTGGTCTTGGAGAGCTCAAAGTCGACGTGCGTGTGGTCGGCCTGAGTCGCACACAATCAGCTCATGCCAGCGACTCTTGAAGGGAGGGGATCAATCCCATACCGCAGAGATCTTCACCTGAGGCTGCTCAGGCTCCCCGTCCATAACCATAGGATCATAGTCCATCCCGTCCATGATTGCGGCGGCGCGCGCTCGCTCGATCTCGAGATTCGTTTTGTGATAGTAAGAGTGAGCGCGGTGATCGCGCAAAAGCGATATTGTAATTCGTCTATCGGTTAATCGTGCTTCAGGTGCTGCCTCGTCGTCAACTCGTTCAATGGATAGGGCGTAAGAAGGGACAAAGAGCGAGGAGAGTTTTTGCCAAGCACCTTTGAGCGGATGTGCCTGGCATTACTACTATGCGATCGAGAACTCGCAGCTCACGGAATATTACCTACTCCGGGCCTTATCGGCCTGCATGGTTCGCATTATCGCGATAAGACTGGCAAAAAAAAGTTATCCCCACCATTTGCATTGAACCAGCCTCGACAATAGGAAATATCTCCAGATCGAGAGCTTCAACTTTCCCAGTCCAATCGATTCATAGGGGCCTCTCAACCATGAAGATCAAGGCCATCAGCCGCTCCGTGTCGGCTCAGCAGGCCGCCGGCTCGGACGTTTCCAAGCAGCCCCGCAACCTCGACTCAGCGCTGCACCCCTTCGAGCGCGCACGCGAGTACAAACGAGCCCTCAACGCTGTCAAGCTCGAGCGCATGCACGCCCAGCCCTTCGTTGGACAGCTTGGACGAGGTCACGTCGACGGTGTCTACTCCATCGCCAAGGATCCCAACTCTCTCGAGCATTTCGCCAGCGCGAGCGGTGACGGAGTTGTCAAGGTCTGGGACCTTGCGGATAGGGACGAGATATGGCATGCCACGGCGCACGAGAACATCGTCAAGGGCCTCGAGTGGACTCGCGATCAGAAGCTGTTGACCTGCGCCGCCGACCGGACCATTAAGCTGTTTGACCCCTACAACACACCCAGCGACGCCTCGCCTATATCATCCTGGCTAGGATCTGGAGCCTTTACGAGCCTGTCGCATCACCGCTCAAAGAACGCCTTTGCCGCTGCTTCAAGTGTTATATCCATCTACGACCTCGAGAGGCACACCGCCGCCCCCGAGGTTCTCCGCTGGCCAACCTCGGTCGATACCATCACCAACGTCTCGTTCAATTATGTCGAGACATCGATCCTGGCATCGTGCTCCAATGACCGCTCCATCGTCATCTACGACCTCCGTACCTCGACCCCAGTCACAAAGACGGTCCTCAAGTTTGCGAGCAACCGCATCGCCTGGTCCCCCATGGAGGCCTTCAACATGGCTGTTGCATCCGAGGACCACAACATCTACCTCTTCGACATGCGCAAGTTTGACCGCGCCCTCAACGTCCTCAAGGACCACGTTGCCGCCGTCATGGATGTCGAGTTCTCCCCACGGGCGAGGAGCTCGTCTCCGCCTCATGGGACCGCACCATCCGCCTCTGGAACCGCGACCGCGGCCACTCGCGAGACATCTACCATACCAAGCGCATGCAGCGCGTCATGGCGGCCGCCTGGACACCCGACGCCCGCTACGTCCTCTCAGGCTCCGACGACGGCAACGTGCGCCTCTGGCGTGCCAACGCCTCTCGCCGCGAGGGCGTCAAGTCGGCCCGACAACGACAAGCCCTCGAGTATAACGACTCCCTGGTCCAGCGCTACCAGCACATGCCTGAGATCCGCCACATCCACCGTCACCGCCACGTGCCCAAGGTGCTCAAGAAGGCGGGCGAGATCAAGGCTGAGGAGATCAAGAGTATCAAGCGACGTGAGGAGAACGAGCGCCGTCACACAAAGAAGCAGTTTGAGCGAAGAAGGAATGAGAGAGAGAAGATGGTTTTGGCAACGGAGAAGTAAAAAGACACCCAAAAAAGGAAATAGTTTCATCCGGTTTATTGTGGATGAGATGAGGAAAATGGGCTTGTTAAAAGGACATGATGTCGCATTGCATGGCGTTCAGGTCGTCTATCTATGGGGAAAAGTAGATAGGTCCAGTTGTTTAAGAATAATACCACGAGCATTGAATGCTATATATATGTCTGTATAGGTTTGTGAGTGCTGGATATATGTGCTGATCTATGCCACTTATCAGTTTACACATCTCATATGGTTGAACATAACATCTACGTCAGAATCAAGGTTGTCACAGATCAAACACCATTGAGAAGCAGAGAGATATCATTCCCTTAGCTATCAAGTCTAAACATCAAAAGATCCCAGTTGATCAAACACTAAAAGCTTCATGTTTCCCGTGCATGAGCGGCATATCCGTCTGCTGTGAGCGTCGCGCTGAGTGTCTATTTTCATCCCATCCCAATTCCAAAACAAGAATCACTCATGTCAATCCTTTCGTCGCCCAGCGGCGAGGAGACAATGGGGATAAAAAAACACATCTCGCAACGCCACGGATCGAGAGTCTCAACTGTCAAACACCATGATACAGTTGTAACACGACTCTCAGACCAGAACCGCCCCAGACTCAATTTCAAATCATCATGTGAATCCCTGACAATGTCAAACGCCCAAAAAAAAAAAAAATGCCGATGCGGAGTGTGTCACGCTATCGGAGGTATCTCTATATCAATCGAACGGAAAACGCCAGCCCCGTCTTTGTTTTGTGTATGTCGTCGTTGCCATTCCGTTCCATTGATAGTGTGGATAGTCCCTCCTTGGCGCATCATCATCAAAATGCCAAGTCCGTTAAAACGCCGTAGGAAAGACGAGTTTCGACAAAGGAAAATCCCAGTAACCGTGTCCGAAATTAGTAGGTGTTGTCGCCGTAATAGTAGTACACGCCGGACAGATCCGGCGAAATGGTAGGAAATGTCAATGTGTCGCCGACTTAGATGCTGTTGCGAGCAGTCTTCTGCGGCTTGTAGTTGGGCAGCTCGTCGAACCAGCCCAGTTCCTCGTTGTATCGGAAGGCATGGAAAGCAATGCCATAGGGCTTGGGCTCGATCGAGTAGAGCATGCCCAGAGGGATATCCATGTCCGTAATGTCCGCCAGGGACAGGTCCATAAAGTAGGCCATCAAGACCCTACAGACGGATCGGTGTCCAATGATAAGGAGGTGATCCTCGATGCGCTCAACTTCTCGGACCATGTCACGCAGGCGGCTGACAACCTGAAGGTATCCCTCGCCGCCGACGCCAGGGTAGATGTAGTTGAGCTTGTCCTTCGCCCGTTTGGCGTACTCCTCGGGCTCCTTCTTGGCGATCTCGGCATACGTCATACCCTCAAATTGACCCGCGTTCATCTCGTTGAGCATCTCCCAGTTCTTGACATCATAATCGTCATCGGCCTCGAAGTATTCGGCCGTGTCCACGCTGCGCTCAAGCATTGATGTCCAGACGCAGAAGTTCTTGTCGTCCAATTCGCGGTTCATCTCGGGGTAGGGAGGAGTGTTGTCACCAGGCACAGGTGGGAAAGTAGCCTGAGCCATCTTGCTCTTCTGCTCGGTAAGCCACTGCTTGCGCTGGTAGGTAATAAACCTGTGAAGAGCCTGTCCATAGTAATGACCTCGCTCGGTAAGGGGCGAGTTTCCGCCCAGTCTTCCAAGCTCGTTGTCAACACTCTGGCCATGTCGAGTAATCCAGATTTGTCGAGGCGCAAGGTTGAAACTGGCAAGGTATGTGCTAATACCGTTGCTCAGGAAACCCTTCAGACGATGTTGCACCAGTTTCCGGCCGACATCAATCATCTAAGAGGCAATTAGCTACTAGTTCCAGGGTTTGTGCAGGGAATTGGGCATACCTGAATGTACTGCATGTCATGGGCCTCCTCGTACTCGCCAAGGGGCACATAAGCACTCTCATAGGCAGCGACTCGCTTCTTGAAGTCATCCAAAGACTTCTGGGGGTCCTTGTCACGGTAGTCAGGACCCGACAGCTTCAGACGCATGTTCGCCTCGAGCAAAAGAGGATCTTGGCAGATACTCTCAATGAAGAGAATACCCAGCTTGGGCTCCCGCCTCTTGATGCGGTTGACAATGTTTTGTCTCCGCTCAATGGTGCTGTTTGTGGCGTCGAGAATGCCAACAGCACCACCATGAAGGAGCAGCCAATCCAGCAGCTCATCCAGTGTGTCCATGGCACACTGCTCTCGCATAGCAGCGGCCTTCTCGTTCTTGGGATCAAAGAATTGAGCCGATTGATCCATCTCAGCCTTTTCCTTGATCACGGAGTCGTTGAGGTCAAGCATCTCAGGCTCGGTCTGCTCGGGAGACAGCGGCGGGGGCGCGGGCACACCATTGAGCAGGATCGAGGCGGCGTGGACGGGAGGATCGAGGTGGCCGGGCTCCGGGAGCAGCTTAGGATGCACAGGAACCTTGCGGCCAGCGGCCACACGTCTTCGGTTGCCAACATTGAAAATTCTTGAATCGTGCTGCTGCCAGGACAGGTACCGCTGGAGCTTCTTTGTGATGTACGACTTTCCTCGAGCTGGCAGACCGACCATGACAATAACAAGCTTGGCGGCGACATCGCGGTGGGGGATTCTTCCGTCAGGCGAGACCCTCGACCGGGTCATGCCCGGGATGTTGAGTGTTGTGGCATGCGGTCGCACTCGAGGTGTTTGGCTGCCCGAATTCTGTCGCAAAGGTGGACTATTTCCATGTGTCAGCGCGGGGGAGTTCATCCAAAGCGGGATCGTCGGTGCTAAAAGGGCCGAAGTCGGTGGATTTGTGACTCGCGACTCCGAGGGCTTTTTTTCAAAAATGACGGCACTTACATGCGTGGCGAGCTGGGCGCCGTCGATGTGACGCTACGCGCATATGTGGGGGTCTCGGTCAAATCGTTCATCGCTCGCAGGGCCACAGCCAGAGAGGAAGGCTGGTTGCTCGGAGGAGGTAGGTGGTCATCATCGATGGTGGGAGGAGGCAGGACGGCGTAATTGTGCGAATGCGATGAGGGATCTGATGTGGGAGGAAGAGAATCGGACTCAGGCGCTGATGTCGGCGCAGCTGACGAAGACGACAGAGCGGGCGAGGACGATGGTGAAAGGCCGAGCAGACTATGCATGACAAACTTGGCCAGTGCAGACTGTTTTGATTGTTTGCGACCCGCGTCTAAATGGATGAGAAGGTGAGTATGGCTGTTCTGTGTTTCCGGACGATAGACGAGAGTAGAGTTGGTCTCGATGAGTGTGGGTGGTGGAGGAAACTCGATTAGAGAGACAGGGGGTGATGATGGTAAACAAGGGTTGATGTGATGGAAGAAAAATGTTGCGTAGTATTCTGGGTTGATCGTTTGGAGAATGGCAATATATGAGGAGAAGAAACAAAAGTCAGATGGAAGGAAAGGGAAGGTGCAGAGTGGAAGGGTAATAAGGACGAAGCTTCCGCGGTGCAGCAAGAAACAAGGAGTGAACACAGCAACACTGCACACACAACGTCTGAAAGCTACATGGGTACGTACCTGCTGGGGTGACGGGAACCTGGACTGCTGAAGGCATCTTCTAGGTATCAAGGGAGACTCGGCGCTCAAAGCCAAGTCCAAGCACTGAGCGATGAGTCGTACTCTCTGGGAGGGCAACCACTGAGAGTGGCTGGCTTGTCCAATCCAGCGGCAGGGATTACGGTCCCAGCGAACCTAGCCTGACTTGCTGGGAGGGAATGGGGAGGGCGTGGTGTTTAGGCGCAGCGCGCAGTGGGCCGCACCTCAGGGATCCCGTCCTGTCTGGTCTGGTCACAGTGGCCGCTCAGGGCTCCTCAGTGGGTATTTGCCGTGTGTTTCTTGGAGGCTGCGCTAGGCTGTGGGCAGTCTCACAGTGGATTCGATGAAATGGATGCGATGCAGCGCGGGGGGAGCAGTAGGTGGCGTCTCTGTTCTATCGGGGCGCTCGGGGCGTCCTGTTTGGGTGCCGCTGCCGGAGGCCTAGCTGCGAGCTGGCTGCAATGATGGAGCTGGAAGAGGCTTTGGTGCCTTTCGATAGTGGACTCGGTGGTGCCGTCCAGTGGAGTAGTGTGTAGGACCCTAAATGCGTAGCTAGACTCGCATGGGAAGTTGGGCTGTTGATAGAAGGTTTGAAGAGGTGCGAGGTGAAAAGTCGTCAACAGGAGGATTGGTTAGACGGACACTTTTCCACGTTGGGGAATTGTTGAGTCGAGCTTCGATCGTCCAAGCCCTTGCCCTAGGTATTGTCGGTGTCGAGAAACAAGAAGGAAAAAAACTGTTGATGAGTCGATGGGTTGCTTGTTGCCTCAACGTGTACCAACCAAGTACGCAACGTTGCTGTGTATGTGTTGTTCGATGCGGTCTGCCTTGTTTCCCTCTGCTCTGGGCTGAGGTCCTATTCTTGTCGATTGATTTCTCGTACAGCTTGGCACACATATGATACCAGAGCGGTCGCGAGATGTCTCGTTTCTTTTGCTTTTTCTCTTCTCTTCCTCTTTTCTTGTTCCTTTCTTTGCTGGTCGTGTCTGAATGCGATACGTCACCACTTCAGGCTGTGCTGCCCGTCAGAAGGGGACCCCCTTCTGCAGGTCAGGAAAGCAGAGGCAGATAATATAGTGGCGGCCTCGAAGGCGGTTGCTTGGGTATTCGGTTGCCCTGACGGGGGTCGCTGGGGTTGACCAGCGATATCAGGAGAGCGACGAGGCAATGTGAGGTGATGTGAGGTGGTCGATGGTCCGTGTCGGGCGGTTATGGATGACCAGGAGCCCAGGTAAAAATATGGGTGCCAGCAAGCAAGCAAAGCAACGCCCAAGGCTGCCGTCAAGATGGAGGATGCGGGAGAAACATTGGTAATGGCTTCAAGGTTTCAGGCAAGGTCCTTGGACAAACTACCCTCCATCCATACCTCCCTCCGTTTGACCCTTTTCGGAGCGTGAGGTGTGTGTCTGCTGCCATCCATAGCTGCCATTAGCTTTGCAGGTGCCGCGCTGGGCTCTCGTGGACTCGCTGTGGCGCCGCATCCATTCAATGGATGGATCCTGGCACAGGCCGACTTACATCATTGTACGTTGGCAAATCTCATCCACTGCATCCCACATGCGTCGGTCCCGTCCCTATACTCAGGTACAGTTACGGCACTGCGGATTCCATCCAGATCTCAAGTCGCATCTACCTTGGCCCCTTATCGCTCGTATATGGTACCTATACCCCTTTGACCAGCGCACGTTCCGCACCGGCGATGGGTATAGGTTCATGCTATCAATGAGATGGGCTGCTTCAGGCTAAAGTGAAAAAGAAAATGACAGAGACCCAGAGATATCGCCCCCCCAAAGATCACCCCGGGTCCCGAGATCCACGGTGTTCCCGTCCGCCTGGGCCTCCCTTACCTCATGGCTCCAATTCAAAGGAAACATGTACCGAATATCCTACAACATGGCATGTTTGGTATCCATGGCATGGTGAGCTCGCTGGCAACACAGCTGCTTCACACATCTCACGGCATCACAAGTCCGGCAAGGTGCTGGATGCTGATGCTGGATGCTCCCCGCGCCCATCGGATTCGCCCCGTCAACTACGCCGTAAGGGACCCCCATCCTATCCCCCAGGCCGGCGGCCGAGTTTGGGAGTGACTCGGATTCTCTGGTCCGCGGGCTTCCCCCAACTGGAATCCCCATGAGTGAGAGCCTGTCTGTGTCTGTCCCAGGAGAGCAGGAGCAAGACCCCCAAATTTCGCCAAGCGTCTGGATCAACCTGGCAAGAAACCCTTGGCCAAGACCTCAAGGGACACCATCCCCGGCTGGGTCACCACGGTGGCGCGGGTCCATGAGCCCATCCATCACAGCTAGCTCCCTCCACGCCGGCCATTAACTGGACGCCGAACCCCTGTTCTGCCCTAAACTCACCGAGACGCTGGGCCGCGCCAACATTTCGCCTGCCGCCTCACTCACCCTCCTTTCGCTTGCGAGTCGTTGTCCATGTCTTGTCTGGTCTGAAGCTGATGATGAGGAGGGGCTTGGGAATTGATCATCATCGCCCTCCTTTTCAAAGCCCCAGATGACATACGACATGTTGCGTCAGTCGACACACTAGATGACAATCTTACGGGGACACATGGACACGACAACTGCTTTATCGATTTCGGGGTAAAGAGGCAGTCCGAGGCGACGGTGGAGTTTGTTTGACTCGTTACAATTCCAACCGATGTTGGGGTCTTTTTTCTTTCTGCGACCGCCTATGCATTGGCCGAGCCTAATGAAGGTTTCAATCTGTTCGCAGCATGCAGAATGCAGCCAGGGCATCCTAGACCCATCTCCAGAATGAGTGGCATCCATCCTCCACCTCCATCTTGACCGTGGTGCGCTGCCTCTAGGCTATATCGAGTCAAGCCTCGGTGGCTCTTCTGCCAAAAGTTACCGCGCTACTGCGGTCCAAGACCTTCCTTCCAGCAACTGGAAGCTCTAACCTGGCCTCAGCTCTCACAATCGCAAACTCCAGAAAGAGTCATTGCTGCTAGCCTCCGATCTCGCCAACCAGGTGCGGGGTGTATCCGCGCACAAGAGTGAGTAAAACCCAAAGGGGGAGAGAGGGGTTGGTTGCATGAGAGGAGGAAACAAAGCGACCTGAATCTCCACCGCTATCTTGTGTGCCATGTCTCTGCGGTTAAAATTACCTTTGAGATATTCGTAACACCAAGATGAGGCGTCGTGCAGCGAGGCGCCTCTTTTTCTCCTGCAGGTGAGAGAACTTCAAGGCTGAGTCACCCTCTCAGCTGCTCCTGTTGTTATTGTTTCTGCTGTTGCATTTCAGGCTCATTGGATATTCTACCTCCAGCCTCAATGCCACATGCAAGGAATTGTCAGACTGCCGGAAGTATGTTTCCTTTGTCCGCCTTGCATTGGTGGTGGTGCAGACAGGAGTACGGATAATGCCACAGTCATCTCACATGCCCGCAGCCTGCTGTCCGTCCAATGCATGCATCCTCCTCGCATCCCTTTTTTTGGCTTCTGCCATAGAGTACGAATCATTACTACCGTTGCTTCTCGTGGGCTCGCAAGCGTAATGAAGCCTCCCGCAAGGGCCCAGTCGCCTTGGTCTCCGTGGTGCACTGGCCCTGGAATATCGTTCGAGCAAAACTCCAAAGCATCGATATAGTACGAGTTTTGCTGCGTCCCGGAAGCCTGGTCGTTGTCCTTGCCCGCTTGGGTTTCAACACGAGTCTATGACTCCCAGGCTCACGGACTTTGTTGTTCGTCTGCCGGCCGTATTCCCCTTTTGCCCTTATTTGCTTTTTCCTGCGGGACGATGGGCGATGGCAGGTAAAGGGATCCTTGGCGAGCGTTTGCTGGACTTTGTTGTCAATTCGCATGTTCCGGCGGCACAGACCAAGGCCCGAGACGCGGGGATCTTCCCGATAGGCCGTTCTATTGTTGCTCATCTTCCCCCTTGTTCGATTCTTTATTGACGGAGCTGGATATCATGTGATGCCGTCGCAACGTATCCGTCCGCTGTCCAGTCAGTCTTATTATTATTCCATGTCGCGGTGAGCCTTGGTCAGCAATACGTGGTACCATGCCCAGCGACAAACCTGCAAGCTCTTTACAGCCAACGTCAGCGGTACTTGACAATTCCCCGGCGGCTGAGACCATGTCTTGGTAGGCCTCCAAATGATCAGGACCTGGGTCCTACAAGTCATGTGTCTCATGTTAAAGAGCGTGATCAACAGTATAGCCATTCTTACATCAATATTGAACATCTTCAATGCCATGGCAAACAACTGCCGTTTGAGGGTCGACGTTGGCGAGCATCAAAAGCGCGGATGCGGATGGCCTCCGGTGGACGTCTCATGCTAGGGCCAGAGATCCGTCCGTACCAGGAGCCTGGCGAACCAGCTAGACTAACACTAATCGCCGGGGCCCAAAATCCGTGATGAAACAGCTTATTGCGTCGGGGCGTACCCAGCTAGGCTGTGTAGGCGATATCGACTGATATGATAGCGGATATCAATCGAGAGGGGCAACTGGTCTCACATGTTTCCACCAGGCTGAAGCCGCCTTGAAGCAACAGTCCATGTCCCACGGACTGGGCGATTGGGGGCGCCTTATGGTTGCCCATTTGGAGACCTCGCTTGGGCGCCAATGCCCAAGAGCCCATTCATCTCCCCATCTGTTCTTCACAAGCTGGGCAACCCACACTCTGTCGGTTGGGATGGGACATGCACCGGCGCGGCGGAACCAGGTGCTTTGTGCGGAGAATGACACATTCTCCGCACGATCAAGGACGGAGATGCCAGAAGGAGAATTACCACAAGAGGTAGAAGGATCATCTGCACCCCGCGATGGCAACCCTCTCCATCCCTTGATCGTGAGATTGGGGAATGTAGCTCAGCCAAAAGAGCCGGTCCAGGGTGCGATGTCCGGTGGGGAGACGCGGGGTTGGTTATGACCTGTTCCATATGTAGGCCGAGGCGGAACAGTCATCGCGGAGCCGTTGTCATATGTCCCACGTGGTGGTTAATATCAAAATCGAGTTCCGAGGTAAGGCTGATGACATTGTCGTCATGATGTGCTTTCTGATGCAACTCTTGGTTAGGTCTGGTCATGACATTAACCTGCTGTCACCTACCATTAAAGGATGACGATGCATTTAGGTGGCTCGTTCTTTGTGTTCGTCCCTGGTACTACGTCAGTAATGTATATACAAGTTCCAAGAAGCAAGCAGGCCATCGTTTGTCAGAAACTCATGATGCATCTGAACAATACGTGGGTGTTGAAAGTTGAAAGCTCGAATATCCATTGTCCTTCCGGGTAAGCGTGTGTGCCTGTGTGGCTTGAACGCACAAGCCGAGCCACTCATGCAGGGTCTCCGCCACACCAAGGCCCACACGGCAGAACTTATCCTCACAGGCAACCGGGATAAAAGACATCAAGAAACCATCGAGAGCCAGAGTCAAAAGCGATCAGGGCATGCTGGCAAAGGAATCCCACTAACTGCAGGAAGTGCTCGAAGGGCGAGGAACTAGGTGTCAATTCTTTACTGAAGCTGCTCGCGGTCGCAAAAAGGCTCTGTTTGTAGCAGGCCTTTTCAAGATTCTGCCTGCGCAGTGAAAGGTGAATTCTTACATGAGAAGTTGAGGTAGGTGACTGGCAAGTTTGCTTCTGAACCGAAGAAAACAGGCAGAGGAATACCTGCCAGCTTATCGATAAAGCGAGGTATTAGTCGTTGGTGGTTATTACAGATATTTCCCCAACAATATCTGCCAGTTGCCGCCACTGTCAAGGTCAACTTGCCCACGATATCAACCCAAGCATCCATATCGGACCCAAACGATAACCCCGCACCAGCATCACTGGGATTTCCAAAGACTCATTATTACCTGGATCTAAACAAACCGAACCGGCCCCCTCGAACCTGCTCCTGCAAACCAAGACTGTCCTTGAAAGGCGCAGTGAAAGAGTGAGTGCAATCCATGAATGATCTTGCAATAAACGCAGTTACTGACTTTCTGACAAGAAAAGAATAAAGAGGGAGCTTCCAAAAGACCTAAGCGGAGGTGAGATATTGTGACGCGCACCTGCTTTGCAGCTCAAGAGCGCACCTTCTCTCGTTCGACAAGTCAACTAGCCAGAAGTCGTGGCCAGAACCACCATTTCTAAACACGCCCGGCTCTCCCCAAACACAAACCTTACAATCTGCTTTTGCTCGAGGAACGATTCTTCATCCAAGGATTCTGCCGCTCTCTTCGCCAGCATCTTCGCACCAGCTGCGCTAGCTGCTTCGCTGCATTCACTCGCCCCTCAAGGTGCTTCACAACATCCAAACGTAGCCATCGCACACGTAGCCATCGCACACGTAAGTTTCGAATGTGACCAGAGCCATCATTGTCGTTAACTGGTTCTAGAACATAGCCCGTCTGCCCCAGAGCCGCCTTCTACCCTCACACAGAAAATGACCACCCCTGATCCAGCTGTCGAGGCGCCAGCCGTCGAGGTTTCGCCTGCCCAAGAGGGAGTCGAGACATCCCAGCCCACCAAGCCCGAGATTCGCGGGCCTTCCGAGATTGTTCCGAATGTTTTGATCGACGATCTCAGGGAAAGCCATACCAACCGCGGCGTTTTGATTCCCCTCAAAACAACCCAGGAAGTCCGACAAGACCACACCATCACTCATGCCTTCATTACACGAGCACCAACCAAGCAGGCCAACGAGGTCATCACGTTCGTCCACCCTGACCTCCAACTGCACCACCATGCGGCGGCTCAAGATGACGGTTGCTGACAATCCCTAGGGCTTTGCGTAACATGCGACCTGATGATAGTGCTAACCCCCTACCTCATCTTCGCAGATGCGCCAAACCTGCAGACCTTCCCGCCCATCTCAAGACACAGTTCATGAACGACACATCAGTCGGTCGTCAGATCCACACGGCCAAGTCAACATGGATATATATCATTGTCGGAGAGGTCAAGGACTTCACCCGAGAGGAGCTTTCTACCGTGCTGTCTCCCATCGAAGGCATGGAGCAAGACCTCTTTATCGAAAAGATCCCTATCCCACTTCTCGCACCCACATCTCAGGTCCAGGCTGCCATGTGGTCTTCCCAGTTTTGGCCTACGGTCTACCGAAAGAACAATCCCCTTGGCCCACACCCTAGCATGGTGGCCCGTGGAACTGAAGAGATCAAAGAGGATGCCTCTGTTTGGATGGCGCTGGCACACCGTGTCGCTCTGCAGGCCAAGGAAGCTGGAATCGGCGAAGCGATGGGTGCTGTGATCGTCCAGAGAGATGCGGGTAAGGTCGAACTTGTTGGACTTGCTGGAGACGCTCGCCGACACCAGGAATGCGGCCTGCTAGACGGCACAAGCAACCCCATGACACACTGCGTCGTCCGTGCTATTAGCATGGTGGCTCAGAAGCTAGTCAGGCACGAAAGAAGGGCTGCTGGTCTGCCCGTACAGACCCCTAATCTCGAATACGACGCCTTTCAGGACGGCCCGCTCCTGGAGATAGAGAAACAATGCTTCGAACAGGAGCATCCGAACAAGGACGGGTACCTTTGCCACGGGCTAGAGCTCTATGTCACGCACGAGCCCTGTGTTTCATGCTCAATGGGCATTCTTCATTCTCGCATGGGCAAGGTCGTGTTTGCCACGCACATGCCTCGCAGCGGAGGACTGAGCTCGGATGATCGTCCGGATGGAGGTGGACGAGGACTGGGGCTCTTCTGGAGACGAGAGCTCAACTGGAGCTTGATGGCGTGGGAATGGGAACGTGACGGCGTTCCTGACCTGCCCTCTGTTGAACCCATCACTCATGTTTAGGATTACCACCTCCTCGGTCGATATGAGACTCGTCAGCTCCGTGGATTCAGGCACGATGCTGGACCAGTCACGAAACGAAAGAAGACGGAGCTCCCGAAGAGCATTGATAGAGTATTACGCATTACACGATGTTGGCCATGTACCATGGCTATGAAACTGGAGGGCATAATTACCCCTGGTGGCTGGTGGGGTATGCTAGTTGGACCTGCCTGCAGCTGGTGCGTTGGCTGGAAAACAAACAAAGGATTTAGATAGTCCTTTATGTCCCAGGTGAGAAGTCGGATTACGGACGTTGGCGGCGGTATTGTAACTGTGTATGGATTTGGAATGGGTATGGCTGGGGGAGCCTTGGACGAGTTGGCCGCGGAATGCGGATGCGGAGAAGCACACTGGCAGATTTAATCAGATACGATGATGCATCAATTGACTTTTACTTGCTGACTACTCGGACAAGGAGACAATTTGAAAGGGACATCAGCATGTGGTCGATGGAAGAAGACGGCAATGGGTGCGGTGCGGGTTGAGACGGAGGGATACATAGCCCGTGTTAGTTGGGCGAACCCTTGTTCTCTGGTAGGTGCCCCTCTTTCTTTGACGGGGATCGCAAGGCGCCAGTCGCTCGCTCGCTGTACTCTCAGCACTGCACCTCTTTCTTCCTGTCCGTCTTTCTTTCGCAACCCCCCCCCCTCTCGCTCTGCCTCTGCTTGCACCGCGCGGCTAGACGCACCACAAAGAAGCTCGTATCGGCGTGGGTCTTCCAGCTCAAGACAAGCAGAGGCGGCTCTTTGTTCTGGTTCTTTTTGGTCTGCCCTCTAGCGATCACGGTGCTGTGGACAACCCGCCATGCACTTCCTTTGACTCTGTCAACGCCGCCTTCAGCCTCGTGCGACGACCCTTTACCGCGGCACCTCTTCCACCACTCCCGCTGTTCCCGAGCACGGCTTCACGAGCACCATCAAAGGAGCCCGGCGCTATTGCGACCGACATATAAACGCCTCATTGGCGCCGGCTGGGTCGCAGGAGCATGCCACAAAAAGAAGGCATATTGACCTGTCCATTTTCGCCTTTCTCAACGCCCCCACTATCACAACCGCCGATCAACGCAGCAGCAGCAGCAGCGACAGCATCAGCCACGCGGCTTTCCAGTACCAAGAACTTGTCGAGATGAATAAGAAGCGCAGTGCCCCCGGGGCCGCAGTTGCCTCTGCAGGCTCCTCGTCCAAGAAGCGGAAGATGGACGGCGTGCAAAAGTACTACGCAGTCAGAGCTGGGTTCAACCCCGGCGTCTACTTGACCTATCCCGAGTGCCAACAGCAGACATCGGGATTCAGAGGTGCAGTCTGTGAGTATATCTGGTAATATCAGAGTCAGAGGACCATCCCGCTAACCCTTCATGTGTCCCAGTCAAGTCGTTCGTTTCGAAGCAGGATGCCCTGGACTTTGTTGCCGGCAAGAAGGTTGCCTCTACGTCTAATGAACCCGACAAGTTTTACGCGGTCGCCGTGGGCAACCCTACGGGTATTTATACGGACTGGACCGAGGCCTCGGAAGCTATTAAGGGCATCAAGGGACCCAAGTATAAGCGGTTTGCGACACGGGCAGAGGCAGTTGGATATATCAAGCAGTTTGGCAACAAGGAAACTATTGATGCTCTAGGGGAGGAGGGACGATCGCACCCGGAGCCCGAACCGGAGCCAGTATTCGAACTTCAACCCGAGGAGCCACCGGCCAAGAAGACCAAGCGGGTCCCGGATGAGGTTCCTGGTTCGGGGCCTGTGGAGGATGTGCTCAAGATCTACACCGACGGCAGCAGTCGCGCCAACGGCAGAACCAGCGCTCGTGCCGGACTGGGCGTCTACTTCGGAGACCATGACAAGCGTAACCTCTCGGAGCGGCTCCCCGGCCTGCCCCAGACGAACCAACGAGCTGAACTGATGGCCATATTGCGAGCACTCCAGATTGCACCCCTGGAGCAGGCGGTCCAAATCTTCACCGACAGCCAATACTCGATCAACTGTGTAACACAGTGGGCGCGGAGCTGGGAGAACAAGGGCTGGAAGACAGCCAATGGCGCAGAAGTCAAGAACCAGGACATCATCCGGGAGGTCCTGGCCAAAAAGGCAGAGCGGGAAAGGGCTGGAGGCGCAACCTACTTTAAATGGGTTAAGGGGCACGCCAGCAGCCGAGGTAATATCGCGGCTGATCAGCTCGCCGTCGCTGGAGCCGATTTGAGTCCTGTCTGATGCCACAAACTGCTCTCCAGGGTGGGAATGGATGGTTCGTGTATATGACAAGGGATTGAAGAAAAAAAAAATAAGGGGAGTCGAACATGTGTTGTATGGAGCATATCGATGTCACGGTCTTGCGTCTGTTTTTCAGAATCGAGGAGTCTAGCGGTTTACCTGTGGATATGGAGGCGCTATTCCTCCATGCCGTATTGTTATTTTGCTTGTTCTTGGGAGTTTCTTTCGTCCAGATCGATCTCTGCTCTTGTTTGCTGACTTTGTTATCTTTCATGTCAAAATATCATGATACCTGCCTACTACATGCGTTCTGCTGGTGGATTGGCTCCGTGGAAACAGAACTGAACTCGGGTAATTGCGTGAATGGTCTTTTAGCCAGTGCTGTCAACTACCTTGATGCTTTCTCTTTGTAATATTTTAGCACAAGTGGTGAGTGTATGTTATATCTCCATGAGGGGAACTGCGGAGAAGATAGCGGTTCCGGAGGCGTCTAATGTACGATAGCACAAGTTGGACAAGTACGAGACCGTTACAACTCATCATATCTCACCATCTCCCAAGAGATTAGCTAGGGGCTCATGAAACGGCACGACATGAGGCTACGGCGCTCCGGAACGAGGAGCCGGAAGCTGGTGACGCTTGGCCCGCGGGCGCGAGGCGTAGATCATGGATTGTGCTTTGACATTGACAGCGGATTAACGTGACAACGGGCGGCTAAGTGCAGTATCGAGATGGTCTTGGGGGGGCCATGACAAGCCCGAGGGCATTTGGATTGGACTAGGATGATAAATGCACAGTCATGGAGTGGGCAAGGTAACTTGTGTTAGCCTCTATCTATTCTGGGGCATCGAACGAGGTGGCTGACCCGGCCGTGGGCTCGGGGAAGATGGGTAAGCTTCTCCTGGTTCCGTTCCGTCGAACTTGAAGGGAAAAATAGACTTTGGGCTAGGTTTGACACGCAAAGTCTGGGCCAAGGGCTAGAATTGAGATATTTTCTTTCCCAGTTGCTGCTTTGCCTTGAATAGCAAAGTCGGAGACGATCAAGCAAAACGGTCAAGCACACGAAAATGTCCTCGGAAAGGTTCATGTCCCCCTCCTCCTCCCGCCGCGGGGGAACAAGTTCGAGCTAGAGGCGGCCCGAGTTTTGTCTAGATCGGGCCGTTGACGAGATCGGAGGCGAGAGGGAAAAAATACAGTAGGAAAGATAACGAACGAGCAAGTCGGTTTGAAACCCGAGACATTTGAAGGGACTTTTCAGTAACTGTAAGGGTAAGGATATGGCATCATGAAGCTAATAGGCTGGGGTGATGTCACAATGACTGTGAGGGAACGCCCCTTTGCTGCAGAACCGAGTCAATTGAGGAAAGTCTTGGTGAGGGTTTTCTTTGCTTGATTGAGGTTTCGCCGGGGGTGGACCGTTCATGGATGGAGGATTGACGAAACTTTGGTGGTGGTGGAGGACGATGAAGGAGGTCCAGTATCGAAGTTGACGTTGTTGTTAACTGTAGTTGTTAGTCAAGCCCAATTGATACGAATATGAGCCGGTATAATCGTGATCGAGGCGATAGAGATAGCCGATGTCGCATCCTCGCGTCCGGATCCGAGGCAATAGCAGAGTTGCAACGGACACCTTTCTGGGCGGTGGCAACACCATGCTCTCGCTCGTTCAACTCTCCTGGGCGTTGAGGCTGCGAAGACGCCCTGAGCTAGTGTCGTTCGGGAGGTTGGCGAGGTATGTGTGTAAGTGCGCCTCATGGGTAGGGATCATATCGCAATCTCTCGGATACGCAGAGAGCCCACGGAGATCTGCCGGGCGGGTTCCATTGTGGCTCACCGGTCAAGAGTGAGTTCCAAGGGACAAGTTAGTCTCTCGTCTCGTTTAAACGTCCATGATTCGATCTTGGCGATGGCGATGGCGGTGTTGGCTGTTGGTGGTTCTCTATCTAGATGTGCTCAGCGATCTGGACCCAAAGGCTGAGACATTGGTAGCATGTTTTTGTGTAATTAACCGGTCGTGTAATGGGAAAGGAAAAAACGGCTCGTGTCTCAGACTAAAGGCATTTGCCGAGTGTCTCTGGAAGAAGAAAAGGGACGACATTGACAAGAGACATCTAGATAGCAACGCCAAAGAAGCGGTCTCGAGACGCAAGCTGAAGACATTCTCGTACGCCACAGACAACGGCTGCGAGCGATGAACGCTGACGGACCAATCTTTGTTGAGATGTTAGGCGTCTATCAAACATGGGCAACAAAGACGTCTCCGAAGCAAGGGCGCCAAGCCGCGCGCAGAGAAGAATCCCGAACCTGGGACGCCCGCACGTTGTGGCATGGCAGGATGGAAATGGATGGATGGGCCTTGATATGTGATTGGCTCCTCTTACGCCTTTGCACGACGTGAGAGGGACACACCATCTCGTTTGCAGCTTGGCTATCAGGAATGGGGTTGTATCAGAAAAGGGACGCAATGAGGCTATACGCAAGGGGGAGGGGGCAGAGACAGCATGAGCGTGGTGGTGGTCCCGAGTGGCGGCCTGTGGCATTTGATATCCCGCACCAAGAGTAGAAGACAAAAGGGTCTCGTTTTCCCGAAGAGGAGAGAGTTTCGCCATGGCAGCCAATCTACCAAGGCAGAGAGATAAGAGAAGAGCAAAGAGGGCTTTTGGGCGCAGAGTGTGTCAGACTCTTGATTAGCCCTTGACAACCTAACACAACCCCCCCCCCAGGTGTGAAGCAAGCCATGGAACCTACCTACCTGAACTGAACGTCAGAGAGGGTTCCAGTTCTGAGAGAAAACGTGGGATGGCAAATGGACATTGTGTCCTCATCGAATGAAATTCCCACCCTCGACAAGACAAGAAAACGTCACTGTCATCAATTCGCCAGGCGGATGACACGGAAGGCCAAGGGATTCATGACCAGGGCCCAGCTTGCAGTTTGTTGAGTTCTGGAGTTACGTCCCCGATTTCCTCTTTGGGACTCCTACTTAGGTGGGCGAAAAAGCCTGGGGAAAGCTGGAGAAGGCTCCGGCTGAAGAGTTGCGAGGGGCTGGTGTGTTTGAACTGGGGCTGGTGAGATTGGAGAGAGAGGGGGGCAGAAACGCCTCTCGACAGAGACACTCGCAATTGAGGCTTGAATCATGGTGATTCGCCCCGTGTTAGTTGGTGACTCCAGGGGAATGGGAAGGGGGAGTGAGAGGCGATCCATTGGATCTACAGGGTCTTCGGAGGGTGGAGGATGTCTCCAAACCCAGGACAAGTGTGTCTCAAACTCCACTTGCGCACAAGGATCTGTGTGTGTGCGTCACAGAAGAGTTTCCTTGGGAAGAAGGAAGAAACAAGAAACAACACGGTGGCATTAGACGGGAGGCACGTTGATGTCCACGGGGATGCCCGGGTGTCCTCCTGATGGATGATGTTCCCGTGGGAGGCGCCTCGGCGGCGTCGCGTGCGTGCGAGGTGTGAATGGTAATGGCGCCGAGTGCACGGCACCCTGCACTAACAGGGCTCTCGTAGTTAGGTACCATTCAACTCTGTCCGCACCACCTCCAGTGTCGTAGCGCTGTACCGTCCAAAAGCTAAGGCCCGGGTGAAAAGCAATCAACCGGGAGTCTTGACACGTCCATCCGTCGGTGGCCGGAGGCCGAGATACGCCGTGTCCTGGCCGTTGGGGAAGTAATCTTTGAATTGCTGCAGTTGTAAGAGTCACAGACAAAGCTTGCGTAATACGTGAGGCCTCGCTGGCTGTTGTGCTCGATACAGGGATTGATGAAGGAGCCCCCCCGCTCTCAGCAATTTTGCAGAGCAGCAGCAGTTAATCTTGCTAGCAGAGATGAATGAGTGTCATCAATCAGGGCAGCGAAAAAGAAGGCCAGATGAGATTGGCCACCCAATATCCCGTCGGAGCTGCCCAAGCAAGTACCGACCTCCTCCTATTGCTCGGGGATCCATCCAGATTGCGTGTTTTGAGTTGTGTTTATCAATGTCGGTCTGGCTCACATTTTGTCTTTCGCCAATGCTAGGGCATTATCAGTGTGCAGCGGCGACAGCAGGCAGTCGAATCCAAAATGGATGGATGTATCGTATGTACAGACACGCATGTTCAGACGTGCATTGGTACCTGGCTGCATCGCATCCATCCTCCAGATTGCACCATGAAGTGGCCGGTCTGTCTCTGCGAGGGAGAAAAGACTCGACAGAGAGGGACCGGCGCACAGCCCCGATACGTGCGAGACCGGACTTTAGCACCGTGCACAGTGCCATGCATCATACCAAACTCTCTGTGCGAGGTAAGCCTCAACCGCACTGTCCAGCGCCGAGAACTGACCCACTGCCAGGCCCTTTTATCTGCGCCTCCAAGTACCTCGTCCCCCCCGCCACTGGAGGGCCAAGCGAATCCACTCTCCTCCCAAGGCGTGGGATACACGCACGCACCGCACACTTCAAAACTCACACCAGGGGGAAGACGAGACGGGGAGACGAGACGACGACTCTCAAGAGCATTTTAGTACATTACCAGCACGACGGCCCAGAAAGGTTTAGCCGCCCACCCGCGGAGCGCCCAGAGAACCAGCCAGAGAGACCGGACGTCTACCACCTCCACTCTCCTCAGCTAGTTACCTCTAGCCCTGTCTGTCGCATCGACCAAACCAAACCCAACCCATCTTCGCCTTTCCATCGCTGGACGACTTGTCCTCGCTCTCTCCGCCGCAAACTAGCCCTCGCCTTCTCCTCCGAACAAACATCGCCATTTCGACGTCGACTCACCTCGTCCCGTCCCCAAAACCTGCCGCCTTCGCCGCAGGGACGGACTTCGACCAGGGGGTGACGACAGCAGGCGACCCTGACCGTCTCTTTTTTCCACTGACCGACCTACCTAACCTACCGACCTGCCGACCGTGCCCGCCGTGTTCGCGTGCGTCTAGGGGCCCGTCCATATTGCACTGCAGGTCTGCCCCCAACAGTCAGTCACGGACCTGTCTCGACAACGATCAACGCCGCTGCACCCGACGCTCTTCCTTTTGGAGCCGGATCCTTTTCAGCAACTCTCAGCAGTCCCACATACATATCGCATACGGGCAATTATCGATACTACTACGACTGGTGTCGATGCCTTTCACCCTCCCATTAAACCCCACCGCGAGACACCGACTATAATTTGCGACGCTGAAATCAATTACCCTACCCAAACACCACGACCCTCACTTCTTGGGCTACGCCTCCAGGAAGCCCCAGCCTTCGTTCGCTGGTCATGACACCCGCTCCAACCGGCCCCGGCAGCCCTCTCATCGCAGGTGTTGCCATGTCGGGCGGCGAATTTGGCGATTTTTCCGATGACGACCTCGGCGCCAACAACCTCTTCGATTTCTCAAACAGCCCAGATACGCTCCAGACACTCGAGTCGCTCGGCGGCGACCCCAAGGCCTTCCTCTCGCCCCAGGATCTGACGAGGGGATCCTTTGCCGATTCACCAACCAGCGGCTATTATCAGGATTCCTCGTCCGAGTCTGCATCCTCCAAGCGCACCGGCAGCTCCACATCCTCAAAGACGGCCGTCAACGCGGCTATCACCTCGGCCGATGCCCAAATAGACGACCTGGATTGCAAGATGGAATGGGGTACGACGTTTACTGCTTTCCCCGACGATGACAGCCCTTTTGAGTTTGGCCACGATCAGATTGATGGCATGTACAACTTCGAGCACGATGATCACTTTTTCGACCGGACAGCGCCGTTTGAGGCGTCTAGTAGCCCCGACCGGGTTACTGCTGCTCGAAATTCAATCACCTCACCAACTATGCCTACTGCAAAGGCTAAAAGCTCTAGCAAAGAAGCAACGCCCAAGAAGAAGTCACAGAGCCACCACAAGGCTCTCTCAGTACGTACATCACTGATTGTATCATCGTCGACTTCGGACGTTACTAACAGATTGAAGCAATACTCAGTATCTTCAGCTATGAACGGTCTGAAGACATCAACTTCTCGCGAAGTGTCACCCATGTCCATGTCCAATGGTGCTGTATTGAGCCAGGGCGGATCACCAGCAGCCATGTTCACTTCACCGTCCCCCCACGCAGTTGATTTTTCGAGGGCTGTCAATAGCTTGGGTGCGCAACCCTTGTGGCCAAACAAAATGGACGTGGCGGCACAAGCTGCACCCGATGTCTTGCCCACAACACTTCACTTTGGCGGTCAGATGGGCCAGACCGTACCAATGCCGCAGCAGATGGCGATGGCCACGCATCAGAATTTTGGTGGACGATGCGAGTTGAAGATCATGCCCACACCCCTCAAGTCAAGGGTCGAGACTCAGATTCCCATCAAGATGTTGCTCAGCCCGGTTCCACCTGGCGTTAACAGGCTTCACCTCCCAGCACACACAATCTCAAAACCCAAGCTTCTCGCAAAGCCAAGTCCTGAGAAGTCCCCTGATATGCTCGAACTCTACGTCTCCTTGGTGTGCACTAGTGCCATGGAGGGACCTGGGATGAAGGAGAACGCCCTCCAGCGTGCTGCCTCTCATCCCCAAGGCTATCTACCTCCGTTGGATGACGAGGAGAACTCCCCGCAGAACGGCGGTGATGTGAGAATATGTCAAGGATGTATCACCAGAGAACGCAAGCGCGCAGCTCGGAAAAAGATCAAGAAACCTGACGAAGAGAAGCTCTGGAGCAAAGACGAGGAGCGCCGTGTGATTGTGTTTAACACGGCCGAGGTCAAGGAATGGCAGTCTGTCAGCGGAGTCATGATGGACGCTTCAGTCGTTCCCGCAGGCACTATGCAAATCGATGCCCCAATGCGAATTGCCTGCTATTGCCGACACCACGGCGAGAAGCAGGGGTTCAACGTCATCTTCACCATCAAGGATTACCAGGACCGTGTCATTGCCCAGGCCATGTCTGATCCTATTATGATCACAGACGACCACAAGACGCACCCGATGACAACACAGCTTACTGCCCACCAACAGCCCCTCCCGGATGCTCCTGTGACGACCGCAGCTCCTCAACAGGCCATCGACAACCTTGGCCTGATCCCCCCTGCCGTGAACAACTCGTTCCGCATGTCGCCATCGACTGGCGATCTCTCAAGCATGCACCGCAACGGCCAGGTTTCTTACCAAGCCTCATCGGGCAAGACAACACCGACTGGTCGGACACTCTCACGCCCTGCATCGCCAACGCTGGGAGCCCCTTTGGCTAAGAAGAGGAAGTCGAGCGCGTCAAGAGTGCCCAACGGGCTTGCCATGACTCGTATCGACGATACGACGCCCTCGCCCAGCTCTCAGGTGAACAACCAGATGGTTACTGCAACGTCTCCGTTCTCGTCGAATTTGAGTGCCTTCTCTCAGGGAGACTCCCTGTTCCAGGCAAATGGTCTTGCGCCTTTTGCTACCAGCCCTCCCACCCCTAGCAGCAATGATCAACCTGGTTTCTTCCCTAGCAACCGCTCTGCTAGCATGGACAACATAGCCGCGGCACAGCTTTACTCAGCGCCTGCATCAGGACATCCAAGCCGTGCCCCCAGTCCGAACGGGCTTAGAAATGCCATCGCCCTTAACCCCCAGAACCAGTTTGCTCAAACATTGACTAGCAGCTTGTTTACCGTCCCCATGGGCATGAACCAGACAAGGGCGTCCCCCGTCATTCATAAGATCATCCCCAACGAGGGTCCCAAGACTGGTGGAATCGAGGTGACGGTTCTGGGTGCGGCCTTCTTCCAAGGGCTCGAAGTTTGGTTTGGTGACCAGAAGGCTACTACCACTACCTTCTGGGGCGAGTCATCACTGGTCTGCTTGCTGCCGCCATCACCTGTTGCTGGAGCTGTCGCCGTCACTTTCAAGCATCAGGCAGCGCAGGCTGCACAGGTTTACCCGACGGGCAAGCAGCCGGCAATCTTCAAGTACATCGATGACAATGAGGACAAGCTCATAAGGACGGCTCTCACAGTTCTGGGCCAGAAGATGTCGGGACAAATCGTCGACGTTAGCGACCTCGCGAGGAGGATCCTTAACGATGGCAACTCGGGCTGGTCCGGTGGTTCATCAGGTGGCTCGTCTTCTGGCGGCCAGATGATGGGCAACACGTTCAACCATGCTCCTAACACGCACCTCGAGTCACAGCTCCTGAAGTGCCTGGATCTCATTGACCTTGATGACAGCACGCACAGGACCCGCCTGGATCTCAAGAGGCCGACTGGCCATACTATGCTTCACCTCTCATGCTCCCTCGGCTACCATCGATTCGTTGCCGCTCTGCTCGCGCGTGGCGCCAACCCTGACGCTAGGGACAAGGGCGGCTTCACGCCTCTGCACCTTGCTGCAATCCACAACCATCCCGAGATTGTGCGAAGGCTGATGATCAACCGCGCGGACCCCACAATCAGAAGCTTGTCTGGCCTTACCGCCGCCGATGTTGCTCAGTCGCGTGCTGTGCTACGTGCTATTCGCCGTTCTGAGCGCCATGTCAGATCTCGCAGCAGCGGCGGCTCGCTCCACAGCAAGGCTAGCAGCGCCACATCTCTGCGGTCTCTGTGGGAGCCCATGACCCAGGCCCATACTCACGAGGAGCCTGTCTCGCCAGATTCAAGCGAGGAGAGCCCTGAGTACACATCGGGAGACTTTGAGGATGAAGACCCAGATGAGCACGTGTATCTGAGCATGAGAAGATCGAGTGGCTTCAGACAAGACAATGAGCGGCCAAACCTCCGTCGGCGAAAGACTAACGAGCTGGAGCCAGAGATGGAGCCTCCCGCAACGGCCATGGCAGCTGCGTCAGCCGCCTTGAAGGAGCACTTCCAGCAGCAGCTCCATCAGTTCCAACAGTCGATTGCTCTGCAGTTCCAAAACCTGCCACACTTCCCTCAGATGCCCGCGTTGCCCAACATGCCTGACTATCAGGCACCATTCATGCGCCGGGTTCAGCAGTTCATGCCAGGAATGGCAGCACCTCGCACGGACAATGAAGACGAGCAGCCACAACGATGGTGGGACTCGTCGTCCAAGGCTACAGCAACGGCACCCCCGGCGTACGATGAAATTTTCCCTCGGGAAGACCTGGACACGAAGCAGGCGTCTGCAGCACAGGCGGCCGTTGAAGCCGAGGCTGACATGAAGTGCGCTGCTCTGTACGATCAGACGACCACAACAAATGAGGCGGTCGAGGTTCGTGAGACATGGACGGAAGAACCCGGAGTTCTCAAGATTGGCCGGAAGAACGCCATCACCAAGGAGCAGCAAGAGCAGTTCCTCAGGGCTCGTGAGGTGAAGCTCAAGAGACTCAGCAGTGATCGCAACCTATTCTTCATCTGGGTAAGTACCGTGCAACGACACCCGATCCTGAACATGAAGCTAACCAGCGTCCAGATTCCTCTTCTGCTCGTAATGGTCTGTGCCATGGCGTACAGCTATTTCCCAGGCCTTTTTACCTTTATCTGGGCTTTTGTCCGGTCGTTCTACCAGAATGGACTCGATAGGACTCAGCAGCTGATTCAACAGAACCTGCCGGAGCGGGTGGTTGAAGTCTAGCAAGATTCATCATGACGGTGTTTGTCTTCATTCTTGACTAATAGATTTGAGGCGTACTCTTCGAAACGACTGGCTTATGGAGTCTGTTTTCCGCATACTTACTTTTTTACTCTGCTTTACTTGCCCGCCACGGCCGATATATTGCTTCTCAACATTTCAAACTCGTCATTCGTTTAGACCACGGGAACAAGCAACGGGTCTCTCAGCGCATGACTTTTTATGTGTTTACTACCTCCTTTTTTTAACGACGGTCGGCGGGGCAAGTCAACGGGGAAATCAACTGGGTGTTGAAACTTTGATGGGTGAGGAGTCCATGCTCGGAAAGGTGTCGTGGATGGAGAATAGTCCCTCAGATTGGGGCTGATCGGATCGAGCCTGTGATGGCGAGCATGGGGGGATCTTTTTGAAACCAAGCTGGTGGATTGTTCATACGGACGGTGGGAATAAATGGGTGGACAAGCAGGTATTGTTATGGAGGATCAAGGGTGTGTTTTGTGTATTTCTGGTTATGGGTTCTTGAGGGGGAGCAATGAATGGATGGATGGTAGAAGGAAGAGGTTGTTGTTGGTGGTGTCGTTGTTGTTGTTGTGTAAGGATAAATGCCAGCGCAAAAGCAAACCAGAGGAGAGGAAGGGTGTGCTAAGCAGAACACCCGTTGTTGGTTTGCAAGTCATGCATGTATGTCTTTGTCAGTATGTACATAGCAATCCTGTTTGTGGTAGGCATGGGAGGCATGCTTTGCAGATAGGTAGTTACTTGGGAATATCACAGGTATCAAGTATGACTTGCTCAGTTGATGGTGATTCATCGGGTCAGCAGACATGTCCAACACAAGGCGCTCGCAACAGAGACAAGACGTCGTCAAGAGTAGATGTGTCATTCATTATTATCAACATGCCAGATTTGAACCCAACGCCCCTTATTCCCTTCCTTACTGTAAAGTCCCTTCCAAACCGAGCGTATTCACGTGTACAAGGACAAAGGACCGTTGTACCCCATTTGGCCGAATATCAAATTGACATCCATACCCTTTCCTGTCCTTTCCCTTCCTTGCCCGCCCAGATCCCATTCATTGTCCGAATAAATAAACAAAACCCCAAAGATCAAAGCTTCGACCAAAGTAGACGAAGCAGAGAAAAAGAGACGTTTCAAAACCAAAAGTGTCATGTCGCATGTCATCATGGATATCTCCAGCATGAATACAGTTAACAACAACAACAAGCCGACGCTCAAAAATCCAAAAGCAACGTTGTTTTGTGTGTTT
The DNA here is from genome assembly GCF_023522795.1 of Fusarium solani. Lineage (NCBI taxonomy): Eukaryota > Fungi > Ascomycota > Sordariomycetes > Hypocreales > Nectriaceae > Fusarium > Fusarium solani. The sequence continues at coordinate 1,200,249 of NW_027072157.1, forward strand.
GTCGTCATGAAGAATGAAAAAGAACAAAGTCGTGGCCGCATAAAAAATCGTCCATCCTCGGTTATCGAGACGAAGAGCCAAGAAGAAGACTCTAGTCGTTGTCGTCTCACCATCACTCCTTTTCGTTGTCGTAAAGATCCAGGGCGCTTCCCATCCATCACAACTCGACAAGGTCGATCTAACATGCCAGTGCTGTCAACTAGTAACTAATATGCACTGCTGGGGCAATGTTCTCGGCATCCTCGTCGTAGATGGTAAACTTTTCGGGAATGTTTGGCACCTTGGGGATGCCCCGGTTGGCGTTGGGCGCAACACGGAGCGCTTCGGCAGCACTCCTGCGCGATCGTAGAACTCGCGTATGCTGAACTTCTTGTAGTGGCTGTCTAGGAACATCTGCACTGCGTCTAGATGCAGCTTCGGTCCGACGGTCAGGTGAATCGAAGGAACTTCGACCATTGGCGCCAGGTAGGTGTCCGAGGACACGGCGGGCAAGGGTGTTGCGCTCCTTGCTGGATCCATGAGGCCCCGAAACACTACGTCGAGATAGTATGGCTCGCCGAGATGCCACGTTCCGTAGCTTGGGAATCGCGATGTCTCGAGACGCCGACTTGCGTAGTTTCTTGTTCGGGGTAGGCGGATCTCGAGCCGCATCGTCATCCTCGTCGTCAGAAGTCGAGTCAACCGCTGCTCTCTTGGTTCCCCTAGAAGAAGCACTGGCTGGCGACTGAATAGGGGAATGAGAGCGAGAGGCCGATGGTGTCACTGACCGAGAGCGAGAGGATTTCCGGGTCGGTTGAGGCAGCTGAAGATAGTCTCGCGAGTTTCGACCAGTGGGCACAGTAGGAGCCGGTGCAGCGCCCTTGGGAGTCGGCGGTGGGACAGCTGCTGGAGCTGGAGGAGAGAAGAAGCCACAGGCGACAAGCTCCTCATAGGTGGCAGCCTGGGGATCATGCTGAGGTGAGTGGTTTCTGTGAAAATGTCGAGGCTTGGAGGGCGAGGTAGGGTTGGTGGTTGGCGTAGGAGGTCGTGGAGTGTGAGCTCGAGGAGTTGGTACTCGGGATACTGGTGGGCGAGGGGCCAGGTTCTGAGGCGTGGGTGCTCGAGACAATGCCTCGAGGATGCTTGCCGAGGAAGCCGGAGTAGGTGACTGAACAGAGGAGTGAGAGGAAGATTGGGCGGAGGATTGAGAAGAGCCAGGAGGCGGCTGGCGAGTAGACTGAATAGCATGAGACGAAAAGAAGCCCGAGGCCATCAAGTGATGATAGTTGGCCAGGATCTCTTCCCGGCTCGGCATCTCATCCCTCTGAGGTTCCTCAACAGGTTTCTCCTCTCTGGACTTATCATCCCTGTCCCTCTGTCTTCCCCTCTGCTCCGAATGATCCCGCTTACGGCTCCTCTCTCGTCTCCTAGAGCCTCTCTCATCCTCTCCATCCTTCTTGAAACGCAGTCGGCCTCGCACGCCGTCCCAAACCTGGCCCAGAAGCCTTTTTTGCTTCACCTGCTTATCCGCCCAGTCGTCACTAACCGGCCGAGGCTGCGACCGAACGCTCGAGGAGCCTGGACGCTCCAATGCGGCAATCTCATCAGGGCCCATGAACTGAGCTGGCGGTGCTGCCGAGGTGCGGTCGTTCATGGAACCTTCATGGAAGCGGCTCGCGCTGAGCGCGCGGCGGGTTTTCGGCCGACCCATGCGGTGCTGCTGCCGCCGTTATCTTCGTCGTCGTCGTAGAGATGTAGTTGAATATGTGTAAGTTGTGCAAGTACCCAGCGAGGGGAAACCGTTGCAGTCGCGGGAAGAGGACGAGCTGAGTAAAAAACTCTCTTTTGGTCGACCTTCTCAAAACGGATTGAGAATCCACACACACAAGAAGTAGGAAAAGTGGCTGACTAGATAACACAATCTAGGGATGGGAGAGAGGTGAATCGTCAAGTAGCAACGGGGCATGCTTTGTTGATATCAACGGCGGGCACACGTGAGATTTCACCACGGCAACCAGCAGCAGCAGCGTAGCGCAGCGCAAGGCCGGCCAGCGAAAAATGCAGGAGCGGGGGACCCGCGACCCGCGACGTACCGACGTACCTGCAGCAGTAGCGAGCGAGACGAGTGGACTTGCTCCTGCTGGCACACAGACACACGGCCTGGAATGGGAAGGAGGTACCAGGTTACATGGCCGCCTTAGTAACCGTCGGGCTACCCAAACGGGAAATGCAGCTTTTGATGCTGCACAGCGACGGGGAAAGCAATTTATCTGAGATGAAGAAGGGGCTCGTCTTTTTTTCGTTTCGCTGGAGCTTCTCGGGAAACATCGTAGCCGGCTCCTTGCTTCAATTAACAAATGGGCCCAATGTACTTGAAGCGATATACCTTGAGCCGGCTGCTGCATCATCATCACATTCCGCCTGTCACTGACCGCGCCTGGGTGCATCAACCGATGATCCGATGAGACAGTCTCAGACATCTTGCAAATGACTTCTGCAGGCTTATCACAACCCCAGAGGTTGCAACACATGACAGCTCTCACCCGTGGTAAACCACGGCTCAGCATATCTCAAATGCAAATCACATTTCTGACTCTGCATTGACGGCACACCGAGACGTTTTGAACCCTTGTCAATAAACTACCTAACCATCCATACCAGACACGAAAATCCCATTTGTAAACCCCAGCATAATCTCCAGTTTCCGTAACAATAAATGACACTCGGCGGAGGCGGCACAGCATCTTCTACACAGAGACCCTGCCCTGTGCTCCAACGTTGGAGAAACGTCTCTAGTTGTTCCATTACCCATCCATCCATGGGCAAGTGGCCTCATAACCAGGAACAAGCCACCCAGTGGTAATCAACGTATTTTGTAAAAAAGAGAAGTGTCTGAAATCGACAGTGTGAGGAGACGGAATGAAACAAGTAGATAGATAGATAGCCAATAGGAGATGAATAAATAATGTGAAATTGTGTGTTTGCTGAAGAGGATGCCAAAAGTAAAGTAAATTGAGTGACGTAAAGAAATGACAGGTTTCGTCGTTGTTTGTTTTCAAGTGTGCGTCGTCGTCATAGAAAGATCGAGTCCTTCCTGCGATCCAACGTTAAAGAGGGTGGTGTTGTGAATGTGTGTGTGTGGTCAAAGATATTCATGAGTCCCAAACAGAACTCAAAGGTTTCCCTAGTCATCGTCCCATGGATGCACTGCCTGTTCCGAGGCCGAGAGAAACATCACTTGCGCCTGAACTCCTGAACCATACCGCTCATGCGTCCCATCTCTTCCAAGTGTCGCCCGGTGATTAGAAATACACAGCACCAGAACGCCAAAGCGGCGCCAACCAGCCAAAGCCGTCTGATCCCATCACCCCAAGTCGCGCGCATCTGGGTATTTACTGGTATTGGTTGAAAGTAACGACGCCGATCTTGCCATCAGCTCGAGAGTACATGCCCTGATCCGGTTCAGGTGTCATGCCGCGATGGTTGTTGCCATAGTGGGGGTCAAGCTGTCTTTGACCGTTGTGCAGCGGCCTTGTACTTTGGGAGAAGACGCTGTCGTGCTTGCGCTTACCTCCAATCAATACTGATGGCAGCTCGGGAGCAGGGTCGGTCTGTGCCTCGATAGGAGGCAGCGGCGAAACCAGCGCAGCAATCTTGAGCGAGGGCAGGGAGATCTGGCTGTGCATTGGTCGGGGAGGCTGGGCAGCAGCAGGCGTAGGAGGATACGATGGTTGCGAGTCTCTTCGGTTGTGGCCATCGGTAGAGTATACTGAAGGCGAGGGGGGAACGTAGGTGCTGTTGGATTGCCGTCGGTCATAGGCGTCATGCTTCATCGACGGCGCAGGCGAAGGGCACGCCGGGGGAAGGTTCCGGTTGGGGAAGGCGTATGAGTTCTCGGGCTTGGGGTACGGTGACTGGGCGGACGGGGGATACGGGCCAGTGGCCGAAACTGGGGTTAGCTGCAAGCCGGGCTGCGGCGCATACTGGCGAGGAGTTGGGTATTGCGGCGCAGAAGGGTCGCCGAAAGATAGGTGACGTGAGCCGGAAGAAGCGGGCTCGTATGAAGGCGGAGGTGGAGGCGGCGGCGGGTATGAGTCGGCGATCGAGGGCCGGCGTGATGCATCATGATACGGAGCACGGTGCTCACTCGAGTTGCTGAGAGATCGGGCTCGAATACTGTTGGGGTCCTCAGCTGCCGGTGTAACAGTCCTTCGGCGGCCATAATCCTCCTCTCGTCGGTCGTAGCCACCATTACCGCCGTTGCCACCACCAGACTTTCCGTCACGCTTCCTCATACGGACGTCCCTGCGAATTCGGACTCTGCAACCCTGGTCGGCAACAGTCTTGCTGAGCTGAGTACTCTCCATCAATCCGGGAAACTTCTTGGCGCTATACACGCTAAAGGGCTCCGTCTTGATCTCCATTCGGAAGTCGACACCAGGAGGCAGGTCGCCATCAGTGGGCTCAAGATCGAAATCCTTCTCCTCCTTGGTCGTCTCAAACAGGCTAAAGGTCAGACGGTATCGGCCCTCGTGGCGAACGGACAGATCGGGGAAGATGAAGTATCCGGCTTCGGTGGGACGGTCGAGGTATGCCATACCAGAGGCGGGGACACCGGTCAAGATGGGTGGGTTGTTGGCGGCAGGAGTTTGAACACGGCCATGGGCAATCGGACGGGCATGCTCGAGACTGGCGTAGAGGAAGAAGTTGGCGTTGTAGTCGAAAGTGATATCCTTGCCCTCCTCAACTGTAGGACCCTCAATGATTCGGAGCTCGACAACGGGAGGAGGATCAACAGGTCGTCGGTCGCTGTTGGCTATTGGGAGTCAGCATGCAAGAGACCATATTCGAAAGGCGGACATGGCTGATGAGAGCATGTCAGCCATTGCCGCCCAATGTCAGCTTACCCTTCATTCCAGAACCGCAAGCACGGGCACGCTCTGGTTGTTGCAGAACGGTCATCTGATACCAGAGGCTGCGGTTTCCTCTGGTGACACGGTGGAGGCGAGCGATAGTGTCGCGCCGGGCGTTGAGGGGGATTGAGGAGGGAGTCGCCATGGTGTCGGTTATCGGAGCGCGTATGTGCGCACGTAAAGGAACGGTTTTGGAGAATTCAATGTGAGAATGAAGCCTATCCCGAGGACTTGGTCAGTCACTCAAACGGTTGACGGTTTATGCGGGCGCCAGAGGAGAGCGGGTATGCATGCGAAGCCGAAGCCCAAGGTGTTGAAGTTTAAAAAGCGTCGATATTATGCGAGCGGGACGAAGCGAGTAGGTGGATTCGCCCGTTGGGATGTTTGATCAAGACTCACCCTCAATGTGAGACGCCCGAGTTCAAGGGTCACGGGTCGACTCGAAAGCGTGGATATGGATATGGATATTGGAGATCAATTCAAGTCAAGTCACGGGCGGAGGGCGACGACCGTGATTGAAGTGAAGAGGAATTCGTGCCGGCGGAGGAGGGAAGAAAGAGAGAGGCCTCGACGCGACACGAAAGGACGTGCTAAAGGGGTGTGAAGGATTGGATTATGGAACCGGGGGGGGGAGAGGGAGAAGAGAGGAAGAGAGAGGACAAAAGTGAGAGGCCGGGGGCGGAGGCCGTTGAAGAGGCAGATGGAGCACACAAGGCCAGTAGTGTCTTCGGCTAGCAGGGAGTAGGAGTAGAGGAGCCAGGCCCAGGACCAGGACGGGCAAGACGAGCGCCAGCGAGAAAAGAGACAGGCTTTCTTGAACGGGAAAAAAGGTGGCTCTTTGTCGGCGCTGGGCTAGCAGTTCAGCCAGTGGAGCAGAGCAAGCCCAGTAACGCTATTCCCGTCGGTACTGTGCAGATGGAAGCGAGTACAGTGTGTTGTGTTGTCCTCTCCAGTCCAGTCCAGTTCAGCCCAGTCACAGGTGTCTCTTTGCCAGCAGTACGGTAGTCGATGCTGACGATGATGACAGCTTCAAATGCAAGGTCTGTTGGTTCGGGGAATGAGATTTCGCAGACCTTGACACAGAAGAGGGGGGCCCCTCGGGTGGATAATTAATGACACGAGGTGTGCTGTCGGGCTCTGGCAGGGATGTTGCCTACCAGCCAACCTACCTACATCGCGATGGATGGCTGAAGAGGCCCAGGAGCCTGGATTCGGTACACAGCTGACTCGAACGCCTGGGCAGGTCCGGGCGTGGCAGCTTCAGCGCCCGACCCTGCAATCCCATCCATTGGAGGAGGGCTCGGGGCCCCTACCTAGACCACTGAGACCGCCCGAGGGTGGGATCGCCCGGGGGGCTGAACAAGCCCGCCAAGCAGCGAATGGGGTTCCATTGGCTGGCAGTTCGCAGGTCGGGGGTGCCCGCGGGGTGAAAAAGGCGAGGGACGGAGTCCACAGCCAGGGAGACGGGAATCGATCGATGCCCTCCCAACTGTTCTGTTGCGTTGTTGGTTGTTCTTCGATGCGTTGAAGCGAGCGAACGAGAGGTCCAGGTTCCCGGCGCCGCCTTCCCCTACCACCCCTCCCCTTCCCCCTCCCGTGCCCCAGAGTTTTGCCATTAACTAGATTTGCTGCTTCTGGAATTCCAGTTTTTACCTGTCTCCTGATGTCGGTTTCGGTTGATTGTTCTTTAAGGTTTGGAATTGCCAAGAAGTTCTGGTAAGCTATTCCATCTTGGCAGCTTTCAGCTGAAGGACGCCATCAACGTCTCTCGCACGTTTCGGACATACTGTGCTAGACGCTCAAGTAAAAAATACAACGGCAACGGTTGAGAAAAGGAGATGAGGTGAGGTGAGGATTGCGTGTAGATCCGGCCCGGCTACAAGGCACAGCACAAGAACCACAGCCATTCAATTCAACAGACAGCACCCAGAGCCAGCAAAAGTGCAGATACCGTTGCAGCATCGGTAACGGCAAGTAGCCCAAAAGGCGAAATGCTCCGGGAGATGGAGAAACGAAGCGGATCATGTAACAGTGCGACAGGGACAGGGAAGGGCACGGTGGAAAGATGGCCAAGGGGACGAGGGAAACAGCCTTTGACAGGGGTATCGGAGGGTTTTGGTTGGCTTGTTGGGACCAGGATCTCGAGAGACAAGCCTCGGTCGTGTTAGAGCATCGAGGCCAATCACGTCTCTTCGGAGCGCCGCCAGCGGCTTCTGAGTGGCTGCCACTCTCTCGTCTCCTCTCGTCTCGATATCCAACCTTGCAGCCGAGCACGCGACGGCGCCGCCAAGACCCGGCCTGACTGGCTCTCCCGCTCCCTCCACCCCACGCCCACAGCCCATCACAACTCATCACAGGCCACCGCCTCCGTCCACCAGGCCACGGGAGGAGGCGCTAGCCGGGTACAGGGGCTGGCGGGTGCAGCACGGGTTGCAGAAGCGGCCGGGCCCTGGCTGGACGCTCCCTCGGTCATGCCAGCCAACAGGCGTCGGCCGGGCTGGCACGACTTGAAGGCTGTGACTATCCATCGCAGAAAGAAGCAAGGAGAGACGAGCACATCCCGAAAGAAGCAACAAGAGCTGACAAGAAAGGGCAGGGCAGCAGGGCAAGGCAGAACGAAAAAGAAAATCTAGAAACGGATTCTGCGCAGGCATCTGGACGATATGCACATCATTTCATTATTTGACAACTATAGCCCCTCTCTGTCATCCATTCATCCATTCACCATCGGCCGGACGGACGTTGGATGTCTCATACGCAGAGGCAAGGAGAAAAAAAGGTCTCTCTGTCTCGTCTCTGTCTCTGCCCTCGGCAACTAACCAAGCTTGATTCTCCATCAGAACATGACATGCCTCCGTGCGCACCGTGCTATCTATCTTCAAGATTCCCCTTCTCTCCTTCCCGCCTGGCCCTGGTCCGGGTCCTGCTTCTAGTTATCCTCCGGGTCCGTCTTGGTCTCCGTCTCCGCCTCCGCGTATGTATTCTTTATCTGGTGGACGTCATTTCATCAGAGAAACCCGGCCACTGGACAACCCTGATCGTCTTGGGGACCTTTCCTGACCAGGCATGGCGCATAATCGGGTCCCCATAAAATCGTGCTAGCGAGTTGCTAGAGACGCGGGATGCAGGACCCGGTGCGCGGGAATCCTCGAGGCCTGTCTTGGGGCTAATCCGCATCCGTCCTTTTAGTCCATGGGCTAATGTCTTCTCTTTTCTCACTCGCTCCCGTCACTAGAATTCAAGCAGAAGCAGAATCTTGCTGCTCAGACCTGTTCCTTCCTTCCCTTGATGATCCTCCCCGTCCCGTACTGTGCTAATACGGATCTTATATGCACTGTATTTCTCGACTTTCGAGATCGTGGGTCGTTGTTGAAACAGTCATTCGAGTAATATCCATGTCGCCATTTTCACTCTCACGACGTCAAGCTATCATCTGCAGGTCGACGTCTTTCCGATATTGTTTCAGTCAGAGTGCGCATTTGACAGCCCGCTTCTGCTGTTGCTTCTGCTGCTGCTGCTTGTTAATGACCTCCTTGACAGGACTGTGATTGATGCCTTCTGCAATGCACATGCAGCGATGCAACGAGCTAACGTGGGAGGTGTCAGGGATTAGCCTCCCTACATCCCTCTCACTGCCCTGCCCTCGACTAGGCCAACTCCATGTCATTGTTCCGTTCCATCCACGCATCCATCGTCTCTCTCTGACCACGCTTCGGTACCTGAGAGACCCTGTCGCAACCCTACGCCTGGAGACGACAACCGGACAGACTTTGTAGCTGCAGTCAACGCGCATCGTAATCCCGCTGCTTTCGGTTCTCGTTTTGCGAGATACGACAGGATGCCATGTTGGTTCGAGATGGTTGATGGCCAATCAGATCTGTCTGTACCTGTGCCACCGAGTTGAGTTGCCAGCCCATGAACACTGTGCAGCTGGTCAACTTCGTGATACTGCAAGTCAGCCATCTGCACTGGGTGGCTTGGATTGCAACGGGCTTGGACTCAAACAACAGCCTACTATGAGCACCGGGCAGCAGCTCAATACTACGGCGTCGGCATTCGGCCCTCAACATGTCTTGAATTCAGCCTGCAGAGGAAGCGCACTGTCGTTTCAGCTAGAGTCGGCTCGGGCCCTGTCTAATCTCGAGGTTCGCGGCTCCAATACCGCACTCGAAGCACGTTCATTCATAACGATCCCTCCATCCACCCATCCATGGATGTGCAAGCACTAATTATCCAGGCGATCTAAGGCGGGGCAGGCGTTGCATTACCCGAGCGAATTCTCCGGGCCATACGGGGCCTCGAATAAGACATTGGAATTCGCACTTACCCTACGTATTCACGACGACAGCGATACTTTCTCTTTCGCACTCCCTCCTCGAGACACTCGCAGCAGGGCAGAAAACGCTGATCGGCTGCCTCGTAAAAAGCCTATCTCGGGCAGGGTCCCGACTCCCTGGGCGCGGCGCCTGCGCGGACCCTTTGGCTGGGCTCCCTACGTTCCAGCAGGAATTCTCGTCGTCTCAGCCTCTCAGGGTCACGGCAGGCCCCTACCCTGCACTGTTGGGTTGGTCAGATCATGAGGTGGCCTCCAGTTTTCCTCATTCCACGGGATTGCCACTCCAGGCTCCCTGCAGTCCACCCAGGAAAGGGTCTCCCAGCTGCCCTTCTCCCGGGTCAAGGAGGGCCTATCGATTTGCCTCTTCGGATCCGAGGGACGGGCCGGGTGGGACGAGGACAGACAGTTGGCTCTTTCTCCAGTTTGCCGGTCATCACCAACAGCCTGAGCAAACACCACGGGACTCGTCTGGTGACCCGCAGAGCCCTCTCAGCTTGGCAGAGGCGAATCTTGATAACCTGTCAACGACCCTTGCCGGTAGAGATGACCGCAGATTTGAGCCTCCCCCTCCCCTCAGATCGTATTCATCAGCCCGCTGAGGCGACCGTTATGCCTCGAGATGCTGCCGTGCGCCACCAACAAGTCACCCTCCCCCCCTCCCACTGCCGTCCATACCTCTGGAAGACGGAAAGTCAGGACTTACGGAATACCGAATCGGGTAACTAGAACGTCATGCGGTCCAGCTGCCTGGCTTCCTGAATCATGTTCAAACAACAAGGTTTCCACAAGGCTGGGTGCTAAGCGTTGACCGCCGAACTCGCCCGGACAGCATTCCAGCTCGAGATGATTTCAACAAGATGGCGTTTTTGGAGCAGTACATGGGTTTGTGTTCTTTTGTCACATTGCCAGGAAGAAGACGCTGCTGAAAAGTTTACCCAGTGTCTAGGATGCATTCGTCTGTCTTATTGGCTGCTCTGCAAGCCCGCCACCAACAACATCTCACCTGGTGGCTGCACTTTCAAATTGCTCACAGCCTTGGCCAACTCAGTTGTTGGTCCTCACATGGCGCAGCATGGCACGGCTTACCTCTCGATCGGATACTGTCCTTTCTTTGTTCCCGCACCCAGGACCAAGGCTCGAGTTGCGGGTGTAGATTCGCCAGAGACCGCCCGCTACACGCCACAATCCAGTTGCTTATGCTGGCATGTCCCATCATGGACCTGATGATGACCGGTTGCGACACGTTCCCCTCCTTCAACCGCCAGTGTCTTTGCCTCTCATGGCATAGCCAAGTAAGAAGAGTGAAACCAGCCTCTGGTGTGATGGTGGGCGTGTCTAGGCTCTCGGAACCTGAGAAGACCAGCGCCATCGCTGCTGTGTCACCATTGACTTCCCATGCCCCAGGTTTAGTTCATCTTGGCGCATGCGACTACAGAGATCTGAATGGACCGGATGGGCGGTGATCTCTGCCGATAGGGCTCTGGGCGGCACCTGCGTCGACTGACAGACTTGGGTTGACACACCCACAGATATCACATACAAGATGGGCAGCCGGCAGCACAAAGACTGACAATCATCAAAATGCTGTTGACTGTCAACACTGAGACTTGCCTGGGCACACAATAATCAAGCTCACCGGCATCTTGTGCACTCGATACTGGCTCACCGAGTTCAACTGCCCCAAACTTGCCAAGAAACAAGCCATGGCTGACAAGCAATGCCCATCACCACATGCTTTTCTTCTGCCGTGCGCCCCTCACCCTCACCCTCACCCTCACCCTCACCCCCCGTTGGGCATCGCTGAGCACTTTTTGCTCGAGGTTGGACGGCATCTCTTGTCGATCTGCAAACATGCAGCAGTATCCCGCGAGCTGCGGCCGTACCGCACACGGCTGTCTCGGCCTTGTGTGCCCTTATCCCCTACCTACATGATGCAGAGCGCGCGCAGCCCGTGTCTCATCATGTCAGGACGTTTGAACGGCCGTTGATGCTGCCCCCTCTTTCTCTGTGACCATCTTGTGTGGAGCTCCAAGTCGGATTCGTAGAACCTGCCGCACACACATCTGCTATAGGAGTGAGGCTCAAAGCCCATGTGTGCATCCAAGTGGTACTTGCTGCAATTGCGTCTTAGACGTCTCTCCCAAGCTGCAGCTTGATTCCCAGAAACACTTGGCAATTGTTGTCTCTTCCGCAGCCGTGGATCGTCGCCCTTCCTCTCCTACCTTAGCCCTAAGGAGACAATTACCCGTGCTCCTGGAAAGAAATGGTACCGATACCGTCCCCCTGGGAGAAAAAGCTCTGGTCGGGATGACGTCGGAGCTCTCCCGCGGCCTTCCCCGGAATCACCGCCCGGGGTAGATCTACCCTCTCTCTTGGCACGTCAACCTCCGCGCCTTGGTAGCCTCCGGGCTTCACCGTGTGATTCTTTTTTAGTGATCTTTTCTTGTTCACAGTGGATTTCACACTTTCGAGCCCACGTGGGCCATGATGCAGCTTCCTTCTTTCTCCTCACCTCTAATGCATGTCTCAACAGCCCGCGAACCTGTTTTCCCCTCCCTCGCGGCGGTAGCGCCAAAGCCACGAGTCGATATGTGACGAAGCTTGGGGAGGGCTTGCTGAACAATACGGAGTAGGGCTTTATTGACGCTCACCCTAGGTTAGCGCCGGAGCTCAACAAAAGAGCTTACGATACGCAGAGCTCTCATCTCTTCTGAGCGGGCTTGACATGACGGCATGTTCTGGCCCGCCTCTCAAAGTGCAGCTTGGCAACAAGAGTGTCTCAGGTTAGAAGAAGGAGGCTGGCTGACCGGGGTTTGCATATTTCTTCCCTTGTCACGCCCGCGTGTTCAACGTTCGTGGGAGGGCCTCGATGTGCGCGGAGTGGGTTTGCGGCTTGCCTAGGCCTTGTCCATGGGACGATGGTGGCAGAGGCTGCAGGTGAGTGAGCTATTCTAGAACTGACAGAGCGAGGGATGGTGAGGTTGAGGGAAGGGAGGGTTACCAGGTGGACATGACGATGGGTGTCGATGGGTATGCGAGGAGACTGTTAGTCGACCGAGTTAGAATAGTCACGAGCAGCCAGGGACTCTTCGAGTTGAGGATGTTTGTTTATTAGACATTATGGGTAACCAACTCAACAAGTAGCCAGCAACCAGCGGGTATCCTGCTCCCGTCCAAACGAGGGTATCTCAAAAGCAACAACTCAACATCCGTCAAAACACAATTCCTTCCACCTAGTCTCTCCCCCTTCCATTACCAACATCCCCTTCTAAACGAGTGACTTCCATCCACATTATCCTAATCCAAGCACCATGAGTGCTTCTCACTCTCCCCCCTCTGCTATACCAACTCTGGGTTCCAAGTGAAGCCGGCCATCATAGGAGCCAGCTATTGTAGCATCGCTTTTTTTTGTTTCGTCCTTAGACAGCAGGGGTAGCTGCGGGAGCAGCAGAGCCAGGAGCCGTAACACCGGGAGCCCTCTTCTCGGGGAAGACGCCCTCGCCAGCGTTGACACGGCCGTACTGGGTAAAGTGCAGGTTGAGGGCGCTGTAGTCCCACTTGCGGGAGAGGAACAGGAAGGCGAAGGCGAGGCCGGGGATCATGAGGATATCAAGGATGCCGAAGAAGATGAAGCTCTTTGTCACGCTGATCTGGTTGCCGCCGTCGGCCACACCGAAGGCGATGGGGTACAGCAGCCAGAGGAGGTTGAGCCAGCCCGCGAGCATGAGGTAGTCCCGGGTCAGGTTCAGGCGACGGGCAGAGGTGCGGCCGACGTGGAGGGTCTGGAAGGCCAGGAGGAGGTAGGCGGCTGTGCCAAACGCGAAGAAGCCCCATTTGTACGAAGTGGCCGTGTAAGCGGAGCAGAGGTAGGAGATGACCCTATTCACGTCAGCTATATATCCTTTCCGTCAGGGGGGAAGTGGACATACCAGATCCAGGCAAGGAAGATGTTGAAGACAATGGTAGCCCAGCTAACACCGCTCAGGAGACCCAGGGCCAGGATGACGACGGGGAATGCCACGACCCAGTTGATGTACTTTGCAAAGAAGATCTGGTACGAGGCGGCGTGTCCGCGGTTGCGCTGCGTGGGGATGACCGAGTAGGCGAGGCCAGAGGCTATGGCGTAGTAGGTGATTGTGCCGACGAGAAGACCGATGGTGAAGAGGTAGTGGAAGATCTTTTCGCCATGCGGCGGCTTGAGGCTCAGGGCGAAGAAGATGAGCTATACGTGTTAGTGAATGTTGTCGTAGTGTGTGATATCTGAGGGACTCACAAAGGAGAGCAGGTAGACGGCTGTCACTGCCCAGAGCCAGTCTGATCCTCCCACCGAGAGGTGAGTGTCACCCGCCTGGGGGTTGATGTTGAGGGCGTCGTTACGTGTAAAGATGACGGCCATGGTTGACTTGAGGTTGATAGACGTTCACGATATGTTGTAATCGTCGATTTCAAGTTGAACTGCTTGATGATGATCGCATGTATATCTGTTTTGCCTCGATGAGGAGTGAAGAGAAGGAAGAAGAGGCAAACAAACGACGTCCCATCCCCCTCTTATACATCTTCTCTCATCTCACCATGACGCACATTTCCAATATCTCCCCTCAGGAACTCTTCCCACCCCAACAAGCTCAAACCCCTCCCCATCAGACAAGCTTGGACGCATCCATCTCATCCCATTGGATGAGTAGTCTTGTCCCATTGGGCAAAAAGTTCGTGCAGCATCTCGTGATGGCGGTGCGGGAAAAGAGAGCTTTTGCAATTCTGGACTTCGTCTCGACTGGGCAATGACGTCTGAGGGTAACAGACGAGGTAGAGGGTACATGGGGCAAGGCTGTCGATGCGGCTGGCCTTGCATGGGATCCATTAATCAGCCCTTAACTCCGCTTTGGATAGGTTGATGTGACTGGAAGTCGAATATCCAAGATCAACCGAGTACCGCAGATTAACAACAAGGTCCGGCATCACCGGGAAGCATCACCTTCTCGCCTGTTTTTTTTCCCTGTTCTCGGTTACCCTTGAGAAAATCTGGCGTTATACTCGCTTGAGGAAGCCAAAAAAATTGATCTGTCCAATGCAACACCTCAATTCCCACATGTCATGCCATGTTGAACAAAACCTCCGCGGGTTCCGAATGTGTCATGTGTCGAGCCCTACCGGGAGCTAAAGAGGAAGCATGGGCTCTAGCGGCTTCCACCGTTCGGGGGGAGAGACATTTCAATGTCGAGACATTGGATCAAAGTCGGCGGGTGGTTGACGTCAAGGTGATTACATGCCCAGGACTAGACATTCAAGTTGTTTCGACTCATGGTGATGGTGATATAGGGTAAGTCTTTGACGCAATACAGCTCCCCAAAAACCTTAGCACTTTCTGTGTACCTTGTACAGACGAAGGCTCTATATCAAACAGAGTCATAAAGTGACCGCCATGTGCCGTCATCTTCCGCTCGCATTGTCAATCCATGTTGCATTGCATGCCAACCTCTGTCACATCTTGACTCGAACTCGTCTCGACATTGATCGATCGACCAACCCTTGTCGTTGTCAATGAGTCACGAGGAAATCACCCCCTGTCGGCTTGGCTGCAGTAGAACTAGCACCGGCAGATGTACAGTGGACTGCATGGTACAATCTGCCGCCAATTCCATGATATCACGAGAGAAATGTGATGGGGAGCGTACTCGTCTTCCAGCGTATCCCATCATGATATTCGACTGCGTGATGTGATGTGCAGAGTATAGGTGCTATAGGTTGCATGTACCACATCTCTTCTACTTACAATGTTACACTCCAAAACAAGAATCGCTTTTTGTCACCGCTGCTCTTCCCTTCCTTTGAAGGGTCAGTCCATAATACATCTACACAAAAGTACATTCCTCCCTCCCTCCCTGCAGCACCACAATCAGTATGTGGCCTGTTCTATCTGATATGCTGCCGTCTTGGCTCGCTCGCGCACATCCAGGTCCCCATCCTGCTTGGTGAGCGCCTCCATCTTGGCGTGGAATCCGAGCTTCCGCAGCTCGTGCGCTCTCTGGGCGCATGCCTGAGCCTCGCCATCGTCCTCTTGCCAGGTGAGGTTGATGACCAGATGGCATAGTGCCACCCTGACCTCCCTGTCCTTGCTGCTCGCCTGCTGGGCCAGAAGCTTCAGGAGCTCAGTCTGGCTGATCACCATCTGCCGGTGCCGAGGGATGCTAGCCGCGATGTGCACCAGGATGTAGATGACGGCCACAATGATCTTGGCCTGTGGGTGGAGCAACCGAGTCTCCCGCCCCGTCACCGGAGCTCGGCGGGAGAAAGGTCGGAGCACCTTGGCCCGGAGCTTGGATGACAGGATTTCAAACAGTCGCTCCGTCCCGAGTTCGCGCAGAAGGTAGTCGATCATTTCTGTCGTCTCATTTGTCGTTTCCGACAGCCCAGCTCCCGGTCTTCCGATCAGGTTCCTGATGAAGTCCAGGCCCTGCTCCTGAATCGCCAAATCGTCATTCCGTGCCCTCCGCACCGGATTTAGCTCGGATTCTCGCACCGCTGCCAGTTTGTCTTCCACCTGACGCAGCCTTGTCGAGTTTGTTGCATCCAGCT
This sequence comes from Fusarium solani, assembly GCF_023522795.1. Lineage (NCBI taxonomy): Eukaryota > Fungi > Ascomycota > Sordariomycetes > Hypocreales > Nectriaceae > Fusarium > Fusarium solani. The sequence goes on from NW_027072157.1 coordinate 1,216,053, forward strand.
CTCGAAGCATACCGTTGGTGCCGTACACCCAGCGGTGTGCCTCGTCTGATTGTTGCATGTCCACATCGTCATCCATGTCCAGTCCCGACGCTTCCCTCTCCCTGGCCATCTGCAAGGCCAAGTCTTCTGTGTCGTCGCAAATGAGCTGCTCCAACCATCCTGGATCAAGTTGCGCCAGGCATGCCTTTTTCAAATCAGGTCCAACAGCATCAATAAAGTGCTTGAGCGCCCACAAGGCATTGAGTCGAAGGGCAGGGTTCTCCGAGTGCGCATGCTCGCAGAGCACCTTCATAACTCCGTTTTCTGCAAGAAGCTGTTACTGTTAGCTACTAAGTTCGTTGCAGACAAAATATGCCATGGACTTACCTCGCGCACTGGACTGACTTCGACCACCAGGTTGCAGATGGTTGCAGTGGCAGCAACTTGAACATTGACGTCCGAGTGTTTCATGAATCGAAAGATGGGAAGCGCAACTCCGTGGTCCACCAGCGATGTACGCAAGATGTTGACCGACCGAGACAGCATCCTGACAACATGGCAGCCCGCGATGATCACTGACGCGGGGTTTGCGCCGTATCCTGCAGTTTCCCCCTTCCTGGTAGCATCGCCGCTTGACTTTTCTGCTGTTCGTTCCTTGGCTGTCTGTGGCTTTCTGGGATACTCCGAGAGGGACTCGACAACGTACGAGGTGATGTCCTCGGCCACAAACGCCTTCCTGTAGTCTTCCTTGCCCCCCGCAAGGGCGGCGATAGCCTTGAGTGTGCTTTCTCGCACCCTGAGCCGGTGGATCAAAAGTCCATTCTGGCCCTCTTGACCTAGCTGAGAAAGCGGAGAATTGCTCTCAACCTCCATATCCGTATCTGGTTGTGGCGACCAATAACGCGGCTGCGTAGTGTCTCGAACAGGGGCATATGCATGCTTCAAAAGTCTGCTCAATACCGGCACGGCATCACATTCGTAAGCGGCCTTCTGGAGGTATTCGCTGTCCGTGATCATCCGGGCCAGCACCACTGGCGCTCGCTCCAGAATAATGCGCTTGCTCGCATCGTCCACCTCGTTCACATCGGAAGCGTCCTTGTCATTTTTACAGATCATGTCGACCAGTAGAGGAACAACAAGGAGCCCCAAGCTTGCTTCTCTCATACCCTTGCTTCCCACGCCACCCTTAATGAGCGCAGCAAGAATAGAGGAAGCAAGGAGGCGATCATATTCCTCTGAGCACCTCACAAGGTGTACCAGCCAGGGAATGAAGGGACTTTCAATCTCTTCCGTGTCATCGCCATTCGAGCCGACTGGCGGATATCGAGGTGAGTCCCAAATCGCGGATGAGCTGAATTTACTCAGTGATGACCGAGAAGAAGATTGTGAATCCGAAGATGCCCCCTGAGAAAACGAGCCATATGGAGATGTCGATAGACTTCGAGGCAGGCCGATTGGAAGCATGAACTCCATCGCAGTCAATGGCGGTTGACGTGACACATTGGGCCCTGGCTGCTCGGCATCGTAACGGGGATCCGTGGCCTCTGCAGGCTCAAACTTGATCGAGGGGAACACGGCGAGGATGGAGGGAGAGTCGATGAGCCTGTTGGCCCTGTATTTTGAATCCCCAAGAATAGCTGCAATAGCTTCAAGGATCGGCGCAAGCCTCAGGCTCTTGGGTGCAGGTTCAGGGAAAGCGTCCAAAAGCCCATCATTCCTCGCTGCTTCATCAGCGCCGGGGACGACCTCTCCACGAAGTACGGCAACGCTGGCCAGCCGCGTGGCTAGTGCATCCAGAATTCCAGATGTCGTCAACGCTTGTTGATGACGGTCTTCTCGACAAAGACGAGAAATCAGACCCGCTGCAAGCGGAACCTGAGATTGTAGAAGAGAGTTGGTGGAGGTAATGGAGAGCATAGCTCCGAACGAGTCGAGATATTGTGGCGAGAAGACAGTATCGGCTAGGGACTCGATATCGATGGGTGAGGATGGCGGCGCTAGGATCGAGGCTTCTGCAATATCTGTCAAGGCTCTGAGAGAAGCCACGACAAGCTGCGGTGCGTTCGTAAACGGAGATATGTTGGCCATGAGGGCGGGGATCGCTCGCGCGGCATGGAGGGGAGCAAGGAAAGCTGGACCACCTGTTCCTCTCCATCAGCAACTACAACAACAAAATTTCAACATGTATAATACCGTACCATTGGCGAAACTAGCCACCAGCTGCAGCGCCTGTAACCTCACGCTCTCATCCTCCGATAGCGGCCTCTGCGTGAGAGGGAATCGTGCATCCTTTCCATTTGGCTTGACCGGCGGCCTGGCTGAAGTCAAGGTCCTGACAATAGGATCAAGAACACCCAAGCTGATCCAAAACTCCTTTCTTTGTACGTGACCGACAACCTCGTTCTTCAGAGCTCTCAGGGCAGCGGTCTGCTCGGGCAAAGTTCTGGCGCTTCGCAGTTGCGCCAAGATCGGGGGACTCTGCGGTCGAGCCATCAAGACGAATTAATGAGACAAACGAGAAACTTTGGATATGCAGTCGGAGTCGAAGAAGCGATAAACAGAGACGTTGCGGATGATGCAAAATGTTGTTGCGCTTGTCGTTCGAGGATGCTAAAATTCGAGGACACTGGCCACCTGATGATCGCGTCTGTACACCCAATCTGCATGCGCCAACGAACTGGAGAGCTATGTTCCCGATGCAAAGAGAAGAGAAGAAGCAAAAGTCGAGAATCGAAGTACTATGCCAATGGGCTGATGCGATGGCTAGACGATCGATGTTCTGTCGTGATGGAGCCTAGAGTGTCAAACCATTAAACATGCGAGTTGCGTTGCTACGTAGGTACAGCCTGGGGAACCCGGCGTCAGGTCAATCACGTCAAGACAGCATGGATGGGTTTCCAGGTGGACTCCGAGTAGCGGGAGGCACGTGTTCCGCGCTTGTCCTGTCTTATCGGGGCCGATAAGAGAGGGAATGAGCCCTGGGACACTCGTGCAACCGTGGCTGACGGCTCATGAGCCCCCACGGTGGACTCACCTTTAAATCTGACGACAATTATCTGAAGCCATCATGACTGCGTTCTGCCTTGGTCAAGAAGGGCTTTTACCTTGTCTTGTCTGTTCTTGTGCACCGCTGACTACTCCTGCTCGCTTGCACAGGGCAATGCGTCCTCTTGCTGAACCGCCGGCGTGTAAGCCCCCGACAGCCGCTGATGCCGCTTACACGCAGATGACGGAGGCTCTGGGCAATATCACAAGATGAGAGACGAAAAAAGAAAGATTTGTGCACAGGTACGAGAGAGCAAGGCAAGGCGGATGATGGGAAAAGACTCGTTCCACGTGCATTCGACGTCCCAGTGAGTTGGGAGATGTGTCAGTTTGATTGTGTCACGACGTCTTGCGTGTCTACGGCGCGGCCAGCAGAAACTAAACCTTCCTCATTCATCATGGTCTAGCCGCGCTCTCGTCTCGATTGTGGACCGACTCTCTCCATGATGCCGCCATGCAGCAGCAATCAAGCTCAAAGCTCCACGATCCTGCGGTACTCCTCACCGAGCTCCCTTCCTGGACGACTCATCAGCCGGCGAAATGAGCGAGGGGTCGACGGGACCCCGGGGAGCTTCGCCCTCTGGCAGCCCGGCTTCCGTCCACGTTGCCCATCGAGTGGCTCACAAACGCCCAGACAAGCGCCTGCTTGTGCGAGGCTCTTTCTGGGGGAGTGAGATGCGTCTGGGGTAACGCCAAAAGTCAGGGACCGTCTTCTCTGAGACAGGGCTAGCAGGTTGCTTGGCCTCCAGCTTGATGCTTGCAAGCCAGGCGGCAGTGTGAATCTCTTGATCGAGTGCTGCCGTGATAGTGGTGTGTCGGCATTCATCTCGTGTTTTGCAGGCGAGAAGCAATAACTCGAACAAGACTGCCTCGTTAAGTCAATCACAAGAGCATCAGCCGGCCAACCACAGATCGCGACAGGCGCCTTGAGCCTGGGCATTCTTGTTGTTCGCACACACTGACGCCATCTTTAGAACCACCAGAATCACGCCCTCGACTTGGACTCACACTTTCTCGGCTCTCAACGGCCCCTGAAAAAATTTCTACACATCTATTTCCGAAAGGAGTAGCCCAAGGCTCCCATCCTGAGGACACACACATCCCTCGAGTCCTAACAAGGCCTGCCAAGCTTGCGTTAGGTAACTAACGGCTTGGGAGAAGACCTCCTCCTGACTGAGGCAGCGCGGCCCGGTAGGTTCCATGCCGGGAAAAAGAGCACCAGCTGGAGACGGGGAGTTCAGCCAGAGGCACCTAGAGGCTCGAGAACAACCTAGACTGCCCAAAAGGCACCTAGAAGGCCCGGAAATCCGTCCTAGGGATCACCCCGTGCGAAGGATTCCGGCCTGTCCGTTCCTGCTCAGCGCACGCACCCATTCGCAGCCCATCCGCCGGAGACCCAATATCCACACCCACTCCCTCACAGTCCACACAACCCATCCATTGCCCGGCCGCCATCCGGCACCATTCCACCAGCCAAACTCTTCGTGCGCGCGTGTCTGACAAACAGCCACCATTGCATCGGTCGGTGCACCACCATAACCCAGCCGCATTGGGGGCTTTGTTCTTGTTAGTCTGATATCCCTCGGTGAGCGTTCTCGTCGATAGCGCCAGTTCTTGGCAGCCAGTTTGCGCAGTGTCGCGTCCACATGGAATCGACCCCAACGCCATGATCTAATTCGCGATTCGATTCGACCCCATATCTACAACTTGGTGCTCCTTGGTCGCCACTTCAAATCTTCAAATCCCCTTTGTTCTCCTCCCTCCTTTCCAGCCGGCCCTCAGCCCTATCAACCACGCACTTTGAACTTTGACAGCCGAAAACCCCTCGACTGACATCCACGAACCGACGAACCGACGACAGACAACTCGACCATGCACCGCAGATGATGCTCAAGACGTCTCCTGCCTTGTCCGCCTCCACCAATGCCTCGCCTACCGTCTTTCGATATGCGACGTCGTCTCCCCAGCACTCCTCAAAGCCTTCGCCAGCTCTCCGGCGACGGCATTCCACACGCTCTAGCGCCTCTTCCTCTGCCGACGCTATGAAGTCGTCTCCGATCCAGCGCCCGAGACAGTATGTCGCAAACGACTCGGGCGTCCAAGGGTCCCCCGCCGATGCTCAGCAACTCTCGTCGTCGCTTTCCCAGAAGCCTCCGGCGCAGCCCTTGCAGTCGCCTCGGCCGTCTCCCATGTCAAAGTCGTCCGCAACCCCCTCACGCCCTTCCCAGGAGCAGATCGTGCAACAAGCCCAAGCGCTGAGCGGGGTGTCGCCAACCAAACGTCGAAGTTCGCCCGCCCTGGCCAACTCGCAAGCCACTGCCGCTGCCAAATCACCACCACCGTCGACTAAGCGACCAAAACCCGATGCGCCGCCGCCAAAGGTTTTGCCCGAGAGTTATCAATTCTGTCCGGTCGAGGACATGGTCGAGTTGATTGCCCACATGCTGGCAGAGTTAATAGCTACAAATGACGCCATCCGAATATCGAATGGCGGCCTGACACGATTTCACTCGAGGTATTTTGAGGCTCTTTTGCAGCTTTTACAATGGAGCCAACCAACTGACGTGGATTACAGGACTGCACCTGGTATTTCTGTTCGAGATTATCTACACCGCCTGGCCCGACATGCGACCCTGACACCGCCGCTTCTACTGGCCATGGTTTATTATATTGACCGATTGTGCGCCATGTACCCAGAATTTACCATCAATACGTTGACTGTACACCGATTTCTCATAACCGCGGCCACGGTAGCCGCAAAAGGATTATCCGATTCCTTCTGGAACAACACTACGTACGCCAGGGTCGGTGGTGTTCGAGTAGCCGAGCTTAAACTGCTTGAACTCGAGTTTCTCTACCGCGTGGACTGGAAGATTGTGCCAAATCCAGAGGTCCTGGTGGCCTACTACAAAGGGTTGGTGGAACGAACTCCAGGTTACATTCTAGAATCAGACGGGTCTGAAGAAGACGACGAAGACGACATCGAGGCCGATGGCATGGATGGAGAAGATAATGCTAGTTCGGACGATTAGAACGTCGTCAGCCTGGTGCTCATTCCAAGACGATATCGGAGCATATATTTCCACTTTACAGACCGACCGACCGACAGCTCAAAGACGCCATCTCGGTCGATGTATTTGGACGCATACAACATGGCGAGCGGATGGATGCATGACCATGACGGAGGGACCGAGGGTGGACCCTGCACAACACGACATTTACTGGCGTTGGGGACCGGGGCGATTCTATTGATTCATTTTAAGACAGCATCACCGGGTTGGGCAATGAAGCATCTGTACACACAGCTTGGGAGGCAGACCTTAGACTCGACCGTTATGTCGAAAAAATTACATTGCATTTCATCAGAGACAAGTTTTCAGACTCGAGAGCAATTATCCATCAATCAAATGTGTTCCATGTCCAGGGTCTTGAGGTGGTAGCCGTTGAGCTGGGACCTCCATGCCAATTCCCCATCTTCATGGGTAGACCTGGGCGTCTGGAGAATTCTGCCGAGGATCAGCCGCCATGGACATGACGCTGTCCAGGTGTCAATTCCGAGCATCGACAGCTACACGGTCTGCACCCCCACGACAACCATCTCATCCCAAAAGTAGAGCCGTGTCCCGCTGCGCTGCCCATGATGAGGATCACGACGCTTCTATCAACCATCTGCGCTGCTGCGCTTGCTGCGGCTGAACCGCGCACCGCCCAGATCTACGTCCAGCCTGTCCACTCCTCACCATCAGCCCCCCTACCGCTGGCTGAAGTAGCCTACGATGTCGCCGCCCTCGCCTCTACCGAAGTCATCTCCTACGAGGCGCCCGAGCTGCCAGAGGGCGCATCGCTCGTCCGCATCGGCCTCTACGACACCAAGTCTTCGCAGTGGATTAGCGGCACCACGGCCGCGTCGGCCGACAACTTTGGCAAGGGCTACGCGCCGACGGTGATGCTTTCCGTGGACGGCGCCGGCGACGTGCGCAGTGTCGCGTTCAAGGGCGTGCGGATCGACGCCGGGCAGACGAGGGATTTCGGCCCCAAGGCTGTTGTGTTTGCGGACAAGAAGGGGAGCCAGCCGGAGCTGAACAAGCCGGTTGTGCTGTCGCCCAACGGCAAGAAGGTGGGCGAGGAGGAAGAGAAGACGTTTTTGCAAAAGTGAGTTCAAACTGTTTCCCCCAGAAGTGCTAAAAGTGATGGAATGCTAACTGTTTGGTATAGGTACTGGTGGCTTATTGCTGTCGTGGTTGTCATGTCGATGGCCGGAGGAGGCGACAAATAGAGGATACAGCGCAATCAATACCGGCTCTAATTCAACCATTTTACGACGAATTCATTTGATGATGGTTTTTGTGTGTACGACCTGAGACCTCTATGTTCACCGTGTTCCCATGAACCTGGACGTGTGAACGGCGGCCGGGTACAGCGGGATGCCTTCACTACCGAGCACAACCTATTGTGATATGGCGGGAGCCTGTTCTTCCGCCCTAGGTCTCGAGTATCGTGGCTTTCCGCCTGCTTCAGATTCGAATGAGTGTCTCGGTACATACTCTGGAGGGTGTCCTGGATGTTGCCAACTGACCATTTCTCCCATGATACGTTGTGATTTTGAGTATCCGAGAATCAACATGGATTGATACAAACTGACCGTACTCGCCTTCTCTTGGATTCCTCCTCTTTGCTTGTTTGTTCCTTTGCCTGGGCGCTGCATTCAGGGGAAGAATCAATGATATCACGTGCCAGACCATGTGACACGGCAAACCATACCAAGGCCGCATACCGCTAAGACAAATCAGGCTTAGAGCGGTTGCTATGAGAAGATCTGGCTGGGCGTCGCATGCACCTGCTTTAAAACTGAAGCTCGTCGCAACCCACTCGCGCCAGAACCAATTCACTTGGCTCGCTCACCTGCATTTCGCGTCGCATCTTTCGCTTTTGCATAAACTCCCAATTCTTCGCGAACTTCTACCAAAACACCACTTCTCCACTCCACGCTATCGCAAATAACACCTTCCACCGCAACAATGGCCGAGAACAGCGCTACCATTCCCCAGGATCCCACCAAGATCCAGGAGGATGCTGTCACCGAGTCCAAGGGCAAGGGCGCTGCGGCCCCTGAGGATATCCATGAGGACACTGCCATGGATGAGGATGATGATGATGACAGTGACGATGATGAGGAGGTATGTGCTGCCGCAATTTGTTTATTTCCGTACGCATTACTAACATGGGGTTCCTAGGTCGTCGAAGCTGGTATGCGCCCACTCGCAACACTTAGACCCTGACCATAGCTAACCATTCTGCACAGATGAGGACGGCATGGAGGAGATTGATCTCAACAACATCGTCGAGGGCGGTCGTCGCACCCGAGGCGCCGTCATCGACTTTGCCAAGGCTGCCGAGCAACATCCCGCCGAGGACGAGGATGAGGAGGATGATGACGACTTCCAGCCCACCGAGGATGTCAAGATGTCCGACTAGATTTCAGCGCACGTCGAGAAGTCGCAAACCTCCATTTGACGACACGTTCGCGCAGGATTTAACGGGTGGGAGAGGCATGATGTTATGATTTGGGACGTGAACAAATAAAAAATGGGAACTGGCAGGCAACTCTTTAACTCGGGCCTGGATTTGGGATCTGGGCGGGATGGAGGGAGTCGTGGATAACATCAGCCAAAAACCCAGCATTATCTGCTTTGCATAGCTACTGTCCCCATTAGTTAGACATGGAGCAATATGGAAGCACCTTAATACGGTCAAACGAGGCTGTCTTGAATCCGCGAGAGACCGTTGATGCGGATTCGATGGTTAGCTGCGTGAACTTGTACACGTTTTGGACCAAGTCAGCATCCAATTTGAGCACCCCTGAAAGAACAGTTCTCATCTGCCTTTGATCGATCCCCAGGTATAATTTTTTTAGTCTACCAATCGTGTCCAATCCTTTGTCGTTCTCGCAATGTTGAGCTTAAACTCAAGTGGCGATGGCATTGGATCCATCATTGGACAGCCCCTCGGTCGGTACGTATCCATCCGTGTCCATCACTCCGTCCCCATAACCCCCCCGATTTCCGCCTCCCCTGATCATCAGACCAGGCCAGAGAGAACACGAACACCTAAAAAAAAAGTTGACCCAACCAGGATCATCGTAGGGGGCCAAGTCCGAGATTCGCGAGCCCCTCGATTTTTTCCCTCTTCCTCTTTTCTTCCTTCTTGAAATATAATTCTCTTTCCTCTTGGCTCAATCTTGAATCCCGCTCCTAGTTGTTCAAACCCTCTAACCATGGCGCAACGGTATGTCTCGTCTCAGGCATCTCTCTTGTCCTTAGCGGCAACCACGTCACCACTTCCGGAGTCACTGACAATCCCGCGACCAAAAACAGATTCGGCGCCTCATCGCTTCACCAGCGCGACTCGCGCAGCGCGCTCTTCGAGGGATACACTGGGGACGCGGCCTCGCGGCGGCCCGTCAGCGCCAGCCCGAGCCGCGGGTACGGCTACGGCGGATACGGGGCTCCTTCGCCATCGCCTCTCGGGGCTGGAGGGTACGACGGCGGTGCGGCGGCCGCGAGGGGCGGGTTTAGGTCTGCGACGCCGAACCGGAGGGGGCAGTACAGCGACGCTGTGCTGAATGAGCTGGAGAGCCAGAATGATGCGCAGGTGGAGGGTATCCTCGGCAAGGTCAAGGTGCTGAAGGATGTGAGTTTCTCTGGACACTCCCCTGTCTTTCCCTTGGTTTCCTAAGGAGCCAAAGAGATGGCAGCGAGGATACAACCAGTTGAGTTGGACAGACACTGACAGCTGGCTTCTAGATGACGGTCGCCATCGGAGACGAGATCCGCGAGTCCTCGGCCCTGGCCGAGAAGATGAACGACACATTCGACTCGACACGAGTCCGCCTCCGCGGCACCATGAACCGCATGCTCCTCATGGCCGAGCGAACCGGTGTGGGCTGGAAGGTCTGGATCGCCTTCTTTGCTGCCGTCATCCTGCTCTTTACCTACGTGTGGCTCTTTTAATGCCAAAACAACAACACTCGATTCGGATTAACGAGATAAACGCCGAGTAATGGAGGGTACATAATCGACGGGGCCAAATGTCAAGGTTCAGTCGACAACCACACTAGAGCTGGAGGGTTCACCATGAGGAAAAAGAGAAGGCAGTAAGGGATGCATTTTTCTGGATGGCGTTTGGGATGGCGTATTGGGAATATTTTTCTGCATCATGATACGGGGGGAGTAAGTATTCGGGCAGACATGAGAAGCATCATCACGTCGAGCGTTGCCCATACAAAGTTTGTAATCTTCACCGTTCTTGACTTGTCTGGTAGCCAGCTATCCAGTGAGACCAAGAGCGAGTCCATTTTATCTTCTTCTCAATTCTTGATAATGAGGCCAAAAAAACAAAAAGGGTATATAAAAGCTGCTTCCCAAAAACCCTATTTCTATCCCGTATCCCATCTCGTTCGTGTCATGTCATCAAATGCTACCCTTGGCGGGCACGTCGTCCAGCTGGACTGCTCTCCATGAAGCTGCTGCCGTCTTGGGAGAGGAGGTTGCTGAGGTCCATGCTGACGCGTGGATGTGACATGCTGGAGCGGCCGTGGAATGTTGGTGATCGTGGAGGCGGGAGGGTCGTGGAGCGAGGTGCATAGCTGACATCGGCGTCATCATCCTCGTCCTCATCCTCCTCTTCCTCGTCAGGCTCTTCCTCGCTGCTGGTCAACTCGGCCTCGGAGTCGGTGTGCTCATAACCACCGCTCTCGGCCTCGGGGATGTCGTCATCGAGGTCGGCGTCCATGTCCACGCCGAGCCCGTCATCCGTACCCTCCTGGGCGAAATCGTCTTCGTCAAGGAGATGACCGTTATCTTCGGCTTCGAGATCCTCGCCGTCACCGTACATATCGCCGGCATCCGGTTCACCCCGGACGAGAGCTTCTCGGAACGTGTCATCGTTCATCCTTATTTGTGAAGCCATGAGGTCGTTCTGTCGCTCTTCCCTGAGTGCTGATTCGTCTGCTTCGGTTGCATCGTCATCCTCCTCTTCCTCCTCTTCATCTTCCTCTTCGTCGTCCTCATCGTCATCGTCGTCAAAACCAAATCCATCATCAGCATCGGGAATTTCGTCATCCAGATCCTGAGCACCATCGAGTTGTACATCGTCCATTGTGCCGTCTTCGGGCATGCCTTCTGCCTCGGCTTCGGCCAACTCTTGAGCTAGCTGTTCCCGTCGCATTGCCTCTTGATGTTCTTCCTGCTCCCGCTTCTCCTCGCGCATCTGGTGCAGAGTCTTGGGCACACCTGGTGGTTTTAGCCAGCCACTGCCATAATTCTGGATATTCAACCGTCGTCGCTGCATGTATTGCTCGTCCGAGGCGAGACGCGCGAGAGCCGAGCGCTCGATAATCTTACCGCGCTGGCGCGACTGGTTCCCGGCATTCTGAGGATTTTGCGATTCGCTGTTGAGTTCTTCGAGGGGTCCCGGCGGGGAGAAGGAGCTGCGAGAAGATCTATACCACAGAAGATGTGACTGTTGGGCGTCAGTAGATATGATTGCAGAAGAATTGGACGAACATACATCTCGTGGTGTAAAATCCGGCAGTGTGGTAAACATGAGAGTTATCGACGACGTCGTCACCGTCGAATCTGATGGATGTATGTGTGATGTTTTGAAGATAAGGTACGTATCGTCAACGTTGCTGAGGTACATTCCAAAAATGGCGGGGCACTTCACGCGACAGACGCGACACCGCGCTTAGTAGCCGCAGCCGCAGGCAGGCCTAGAATGAAACATCACCAACAAAAATTCCACGACGACGATGAATCTTCAACTCGATCGACAGAAACCGAGACTACGAACTGGAAATTCCGCCCAAGAGAATGCGTCCCTCGGGTTTCCAGGATTTCGCTCAAGTAGGGCCCCCTAATTTTGCAGCGGCTGGATCGGTTGGGGGAATGCCAACTGGGTGTGGGCAGTTTCTGGCTCGACACTAGGTTCTAGGCTCGTGTTTCTGGGAAATGAAGGCCAGACAACGACTGCAACTCTGCCGTTGTGAAATTGCAACTCTGTAACTCACCGCCTGCGGCCAAGCTCAGAGGGATGGTTCTCCTTTTCCCAGTCCTGCCCATCGTTCGTTCGGTCGCAAGGGGATGCGCCCGATGGGTTTATTCATTGTGTGAGGTCAAGGGAAAAAAAGACCATCGGGTGTGCCTCAACCCTTGCTCGGCGACAAACTCCTGCAGCGTCGCTTCCGCTCCTGCGCTAGGTCGTTCCCTTATGCACCGAAACAGACTATGCTGTTCGGAACTAAGACTTGGAATGGCATTCGAGTTGCACCTCGGGAGATGTCGGGTCGTTGCGGTCGGGGGAAGTAGGTCGAGCAGGACGCTGGGGGTGCCCGCCGAGGTCCGCCTTGATGAGATGAGAACCCCGGACTTGGACCGTGGAGGTCCGTCGGCATCTGCCCCGTCCTTCGCAAGGAGGGAGGTTCTTTGAGTCGTCGGGAATCGGAAACTGGCTCGTCCAGGCTGCGCGCGAGTGAGGCTGTGGGCGTTGGTACTGGCCATGACGGCTCCGCAAATCCGCGACACGCACTGCAAAAATGCAGGCCGACCGTTAGCACCGCCGAACTCGGCCCTCTTCCTGAGAGCTTACCCCCAAGTTCGCTGCCTTCGTCTTGACCTCCACAGGACCACAGGCTCCGCCCGGCCAGTTGCTCGCTTTCATATTTATAATGCCTCGACTTGATTTGAGCTGCTCTCGGCATCCATTTGCCCGCCGTTTTAGCATCCCAGGCCCAGAGATAAGAAACTGTAGCACTCGCGCTAGGAGATACGGCGCCGACGTATGTGTGTGGTCCGCCGCCAGCATCCATCCTGCAGTGCGTCCAAGCTGTTCAGGAGAAATCCCATTGTACACGTATTCGTCAAGGTGTCGGTCATGGTTGGCGGAGGACAAACACCGTGAGGCTCGGTAGGGCCATGTTTGCATGCGTCGGGGAAGATGGGGATGAGATCCGTGTGCTCGAGCCAGATGCCTGCTACCACGACTTTTAGACGTCGTCCGCTACACAAAGAACACGGACAATAAGCAGAGGCCTTGATTGATAATTGAATATCCGCCGCCGCTGACAGGCGCTCCTAGCAGCCATGGCTGATGGAACCTCTCCTTTGGCTGCCATGTAAGTCGTCGACCGGTTCAAATTACCAAAACTAGTGACGTCTTTCGCTGCAGGCGTCTGCAACACCTCGCAGAACCTCACAGGGCCCCTCGCACCTCGCAGGGACTCCCGAAGCGTGGCGAGACATGTGCGTCTGTGCGATGGCGTCGACTAAAGACGGCGCTAGGCGATCTCGCACCCTTGGCTGCCGTGTGGTGTGTGACTCTACGGCACGAGCTTCTTCCGTTTTAGTGTAGAGATGCCGCAGACGCGATGGTAGCAGTTGGTTGGTTCGAGATAAGAAACGGCACCGAAGACGGCTGGGTCCGTGATTGGCCGCCTCCCCCAATTTTCTGTTGTCCATTTTGTGACTGTGCGATATGGGGTGATGGCAGACCGTGAGACGACACTCAACGACAGGAGGCATGGAGATGGAGGGTCAGGGCCTCGGCCGCCTCTGCTGTGCGCTCGGCGAGTCTTGCAAACATCCCGAAGACCCCCAGGGCATAATCTCAGGGCCAACTCCGCTATGCTGTGTGGCCTGCTTCTCACGCCAGACCGAGAAGCCCATTCGGCTTGGTCGGCGGCCTTGACCAAGGTTCTCGCCAATGAAGATGACGGGGGATAGTTTTCATCTCATAAGCAGTAACGTCTGCTTCGTATGTCGATGACGCCGGGTGGAATTGCGGCGGCGTGGCAGAAGCACAGCACTGGCAGCCATGACATCCAATTGTGAAGATCATAGCCAAACCCAAACAGCTCTGCAGTTTGAGGACCCCAGTCCCTTGATCAGCCCTGGAAAGCCTCAATATCCAGCCTGGCGTGACAATCAATGTTGGGTTTGCCCAACTGCAGGCGAGAGGGACGGACATGCTACGTAGCAGCAAGCTGCGGTGCTGGCGCATGTGCGTAGGGACGTCGGGGCGGATAGCTGTGACTCGCGGAATCACATCTCAAATCTCGCGCCCGTTGCGCAGCGCAGCAGATGCAACATCCAGCTCCTCGGAGAGGTCGCTCTTGATGCGGACTGCGAGATGGCTCAAGTTGGGGGTCTCCCGACGAATCAGACCCGGCTTAGCTCCCCCGCGCGCAGCATCTGTACGTCAAAGGTCCCCAGGCTCGCAAGCGTACGGGATGGCTCATCGCAGACCTTCTCTAGCCTCGTTTTGGAGGCGAGCAACGTGGGCGCGACATCGGCCAGCCTGGGCTTTGAAAATGGCGAGCCGTGATTGGTGTCGCAAGTTGAGAGGTCGAAGCTGATCCCTGCGGAGGTAGGTTTAACGTTCCAGGCGGCGTCGCACGGATTCGCAGCATCTTCCAGCCATTCGGCGCCATATCCAGCCGGACCCTGGTTGCCTGGCACCCTAGCGCCCTCGACCCTGGCTTGAGGCGCCGCTGGACAGAGGGAAAAGGCTTGAAAGGGTGACGGAGGGAGCTGCAGCTCTGTGGGGTGCGCTCGTGCGTGGCTGGTCCTTGGCCTGCGGTAGAGTCTCGTCCCCTCGGCCGGATTTCTCTTACACGAACCATGTTGCAAACCCATTCACAGATTGACAAGAGATAGAGATGCGCCGTCAACGCCGAATCAGCCTGTAGGTGATTGGGCCGTGTGAGGGAAGATCTCTTTCATCCCCCTCGCGTCGGTTAAACAGATCGGGCTTGAGATGAATGCGGAGAGCGGAGAGGAGCGGAGAGAAGCGCAAAAGGAGAAACGGCCGGGGGAGGAGAGCAATTGAGGCTGTTTGGCCACTGCATGGATGGTTGCTTGTCTGTCTGTATCCACCGCGAGTAAGTTGACTGACTCCAACGGGCTGACGGACTGACCGCTTGGTGTTTTTCTGGGTTTGTCAACCGTGCTGTCAGGTCAGGACAACGGTAAGAGGATCAGAATCAGGCAACGACAGTACATGGCTTGATTAATTCAGAAACACGGGGAGCATTGTCTGCTTGCCACGGTGTAAGCGAGTCGGTGAGCGCCCGCAACATGGAGAAGCAGACCAGGTATTTCGGTCAACGAATACATGGGGGAAACAACACCTTGGTAGACACCAGGATGTGCATTCTGCAGTGGACATCTCATCTCAATGAGGCGAGCGTACTGTAGTGGTATGTAGGCAATATGTCATCAATTCTCTGAGTGGGCTGGCCGGTATCAAAGACGTAGCTGGCAGTAGATCGCATCCCTTGACCGGTGCAGATCGGAAAGGAGGGGTTCTCTCGTCGGAGCTCCTCCATCCACGGCATCTCCTAGTGCCATCTCGCCCAGCAAAAGATGGGCGTTTTCGCCTCCTCTTGCCTGTGTTCGCCCAGAAGAAAGGGAATTTGCCGGGGAAGCAGGATCCCCTGGTCCGAAGACATGCCGATCCACGGAGGAGCGTGGATGGATGGATGGATGGGATCAAGGATGGATGGAACAAGTGGAGGGCAAGACATGGAGCAGAGAACGGGACGGACGATGGAGAGGGATGGAGCGGAAGATTGGATTGACGGGTGGCGGGACGGCGGGATGGAGAAGACGGGCTAAGGCAGGTCATGGTCAAGGCGTTGAAGCCCTGTGAGGCTCCAGACTCGCATCTCCAGGCTGCTTCGGAGGACAGCCCGAAGGATGGAAGGGGAAGGCCGATATAGTATCACGACATACACATACCGAAGAAATAGGTAGGTAGACATGGATATGGTTATTTCAACTTGGCATGGGGGATGGGGAAAGCTGGGACCAAGAGGAGAGGCCAAACGTAAACCTCTCTCAAGCGCGGCATTCCGTATGGATGAATGGGACGTGTCCGAGCTTCAATCAACCAACCCTGGACCTCGCGCATCGGCGGAACAGGCTCGAATCGCAAGGTCCAAATGCCCGAGATGCCCATGGGCAGCGGCACCTGGGGCGCGGGAGTGACGCCGAGGGGATGAGGGCTTGCCCACCCTAGGCTGGCAGTCCGTGGAATCCATGAATTTCTGACTGCTCTGATGCGCCCCGGATGGTGGCATGTCAATGACGGGAGCGTCGTGCAAATGCCTGGAACCTCATTTGCCTGCGCTGTTTTTGTTGGCATGTGCTTTCTCGTTCCCCCATTTCATAAGTTAACTAGTAAAAACGGTAGACAAATCGGTCCACGGTAGGGTGGTGTGCGCCCGCCTGCGTCGGGTTCGGGGTCTGCACGCCGAAGACGTAGGAGTTCGTCTTGGTCTTAGACATGGAGTGGGCGTCCATGGTGTTTTGGGGGCGACGAGGTCGTTTTTTTTTTCTTCAGCACACAAAGAAGAAAGTTTGATAGATAACGCAAAAAGCTAGATATTATCAACCTATCCAAGCGGATTGTCTGGATTTCCCATGTGATATACATCTGCCATCCAACCTCTCAATAGACGCCAGCACAACACAATTGATGCACCCTTCCGCCGTCCCATCCATTCTCGACTCCGTGTAGTGCACCCTTGCTCATCAAAACCCCCGCCAGCGTTCACTCGAGCGCCAGCCATCAACATCATCAGCATCATCGGTCCCCCACCCCGCTACGCATAACCCTGTGGGCTTGCTCCCTGGACACTCCGTTTTTGACGCCGTCTGTGTCTCCTCGTCTTCACACTTCGCAGTGCGACTGTGGGCTGGGCTACTCTCCTCCGCTGTGCGTCCTGTCTGCTTCTCCTCTCCTCACTCAACCCGAGAGCTGGAGCCCTACACTACGTACCCCCCCCTCCCCGTCTTCCCCTCACACACACCCCTCCCCCGGTACCTAGCCTGAACCATCTACGCACGCCGTAGCCGCTCCATTGGATTTTTTTTCTTTGCTCACCCATTTTCCTTTCGTGGGGCTTGGATCAAGCTGCTTGCTTTGGACCTAGCTGGACCCAGTCGATTGACTCGAACCGGGCAGACCCCCCCAAGCAGACTGCCAGTGCTGGGTGAGCTGTGACTCGAGTTGGCTTGCTCTGAGCTGCCGAGAGACCGAGTTGGCACTGCTTTAGCATTGGTGACGGCCCCGGACATCTATTCCCATTCTCCCACCCTCAGGTTGCTCCCCATCCACCTCCCACAACTCTCCTCCTTCCATAAAAGCAGACCCGTTGCCCTCCCCCTCCAACTTTTCTTCCCTCTCGCCCTCCCTCTTCCTCCTACCTCTCTGCTCTGTCCTCTCGCGTTCGCCCTTCCCTAGAATCCAACGTGCCTATCCTGCCGCTGCAAGCCAGTCGCCTTTTGATACCCTTTCGCTTTACTGCTCTACTCTGGTAAAGAGGACCAAGCATCCCTGGTAAGTTGTGTGCTGAGTGCTGCCCACATTGCATCCCCCATTGCTTCAGCACCTTGTCTGGATACCCCGCCTTCTTTCCTACGACTATGGACGGCATGACCCGTGCCTCCGACCTGAATTCATGGAGAATCGACAAACGGGCCATCGCTGCCAGGAGAAAACGACACGACCTCAACTGGCGACAGTCCCGAAATCACATGCCACATTCTCAACCGATAGAAAACAACGACTCTTGTAGCGGAGCCAATGCAGCAACCATCTCTCCGGTTTCGCGGCTTCTCTGACTGGCGTGGCGCTTGTTCCCATGTTCGGCCAGTGGTGGCATCGCCGAGGTGACGTCCTCCCCAGGCGCCTCCTAGGGGCCCCTTGTCTTAGCCGCATGCATTGTTGGCATTGCGAGGGCCATTATTGGCTGTGCCGCCCTGCAACATCCCACTCTGCACACCGGGGCAAGGGGGCCCGCCCGGGAGACCACCGAGAGGACCACCGACTTGGCCACTCTGTGGGTCGATGGCCCAAACAAGACAGCTGTGAAAGCTTGGCTGATGCGGCTGCGTGAACCTCTTCTGGCACTGCATCGTCTTGTCTTGGAGTGGACAGTTGCCGTGATCCGTTCTCGGGAGCAATGTCCGCAATGGAATCAGCTCACCGGCGACTCATGGTGCGGCACAGAGTCAGTGTGGTGGGAGCCACCGGTGCTATTTAGCGGGGCAACACGGCCGCATCTTGTGTGGTTGACGGATTGAGTTTATCGCAAGATACCCTTATCAGCGCCACTCCCGAAGCCGGAATGGGAATCAATGAAGGATCCATCTCGCACCAATCTCGGCACAGTTTGTGGGGATTGGCAGCCTGGAGGAATAACCTTGGATTTTTATTGCCCGACCACTGGATCTCGCTGCACAATCCATTCTACCTGTCGTATTCATCCTGTCCCCTTACCCATGCTAATTCCAAATGCTTAGATCTCCGCTAGAGTCGCTACTGCTGCTCTTCCACCGAGGAACCCCGCGATCCTCCACCCCACCAAACACCCCCACCAACCCCACCTAGACCCGGTCGACACCCTCGCCTAGCATGGGCTTTAACGAGGAATTCGACGACCGACAGATCCATATCGAATCCGAGCAACAACCATACATCCCCTATGAGTATCAGACTGACAACAATGACTCGTGGGCTGGTGCCTTGCCGGTGAAGCAGGGTCTGTATGACCCTTCTCTCGAGAAGGATGCCTGTGGTGTCGGCTTTGCTTGCCACATCAAGGGCAAGCCTAGCCACAAGATTGTCAGCGATGGTGAGTTTTTCGTCCCAAGTGTAGTTGCACAAGACTGACCTCTTGCAGCCCGAAACCTGCTCTGCAATATGACCCACCGCGGTGCTGTGGGTTCCGATGCTCGAGATGGTGACGGTGCTGGTGTCATGACATCCATTCCCCACCGGTTCTTTATCAAGAACTTTGAGAAGGAGGAGGACATTAAGCTGCCTCCTTTGGGCCAGTACGCCGTGGGAAACCTGTTCTTCAAGCCCGACGAGGAGACTCTTGAGGAGTCCAAGAGGCAGCTGGAAGATGTTGCTGAGTCGTTGGGTCTTCGAGTCCTGGGATGGCGACGGCCCCCCGTTGACTCGACTCTTCTGGGTCCCGCTGCCAAGTCTCGCGAGCCCATTATTGCCCAGCCTTTTGTCGTCCTTGCCTCCGCCTATGGTGCTGGCGTTGCTCCGGAGATGACTGATCCTGAGCAGTTCGACGATCGCCTCTTCGAGCGACAGCTGTACATCCTCCGCAAGCGTGCTACTCAGAGCATTGGACTGCACAACTGGTTCTACATCTGCTCCCTTTCCAACAAGAACATTGTTTACAAGGGTCAGCTTGCTCCTGTACAGGTCTACTCTTACTACCACGATCTCGTCAACGCCGACTACGAGGCGCACTTCGCCCTGGTGCACTCTCGTTTCTCCACAAACACCTTCCCATCTTGGGACCGTGCTCAGCCTCTGCGATGGGCTGCCCACAATGGTGAAATCAACACTCTGCGAGGTAACAAGAACTGGATGCGCGCCCGTGAGGGTGTCATGCAGTCTGATATCTTCAAGGAGGAGCTTGAGCAGATGTACCCCGTCGTCGAGGATGGTGGCTCTGACTCTGCTGCCTTTGACAACGTTCTTGAGCTTCTGACCATCAACGGAGTTCTCTCTCTGCCCGAGGCTGTCATGCTCATGGTCCCCGAGGCTTGGCAGGGCAACCAGCACATGGACCCCAAGAAGGCCGCATTCTACGAATGGGCTGCCTGCCAGATGGAGCCTTGGGATGGTCCCGCTCTGTTCACCTTTGCTGATGGTCGATACTGTGGTGCTAACCTGGACCGAAATGGTCTTCGACCTTGCCGTTTCTACGTCATGGACGACGACCGTATCATCTGCGCTTCCGAAGTCGGTACCATCCCCGTCGAGCCTGAGACTGTCATCCAGAAGGGCCGTCTCCAGCCTGGTCGCATGTTGCTGGTTGATACTCAGGCTGGCCGTATCATTGACGACAAGGAGTTGAAGGAGGCTGTTGCTAGCAGACACGACTTCCGAGCGTGGCTTGATAGGGAATTGATTACCATGCCCAAGGTCCTCGAGACCATGGAGCAGGCCATGGACCTTGCGCCCAAGTTGGACGACAAGACTCTCCAGGCTGATCCCCTTCTGCTCTCCTTTGGATATACTCACGAGCAGGTTAGCTTGCTGCTTGCCCCCATGGCCGCCGATGAGAAGGAAGCCCTTGGTTCCATGGGTAACGATGCCCCTCTGGCTTGCCTGACCCAGGCTCCTCGTCTGCTCTATGACTACTTCCGACAGCTCTTTGCCCAGGTCACCAACCCTCCCATTGACCCCATCCGAGAGTCTATTGTCATGTCTCTGGAGTGCTATGTTGGCCCCCAGGGTAACCTGCTGGAGATGGACTCCTCCCAGTGCGGCCGTCTGCTGCTTCCCAGCCCCATCCTCTCCATCCCGGAGTTCAATGCCATCAACAACATGTCCTCCACCTACTCTGACTGGACTGTCAAGACTATTGACCTGACATTCCCCAAGAACCTGGGTGTCCAGGGCTACATCAGCCACCTCGACAAGATCTGCGAAGAGGCTACTGCTGCCATCGAGGCTCGGGACCGTGTCATTGTTCTCTCTGACCGTAACACTTCCCCTGACCGCATTCCCGTCTCTGCTGTTCTGGCTTCTGCCATGGTCCACCACCACCTGGTCAGCAACAAGTGGCGATCCATGGCTGCCCTGGTTGTTGAGACCGCCGAGGCTCGTGAGGTCCACCACATGTGTGTTCTCCTCGGTTATGGTGCGGACGCCATCAACCCTTACCTTGCTATGGAGTGCATCCTCAAGTTGAACCGTGAGGGTCTCATCAAGAAGAAGCTGAGCGATGATGCTCTTATCCGAAACTACAAACACTCGTGCGACGGCGGTATCCTCAAGGTTATGAGCAAGATGGGTATCTCAACTCTTGCTTCTTACAAGGGTGCTCAGATCTTCGAGGCCCTCGGTCTTGACGAGTCCGTTGTCGAGCGATGCTTCAAGGGAACTGCTTCCCGTATCCAGGGCCTGACCTTCGAGCTCATTGCTGAAGACGCCTTCCGATTCCACGAGCGTGGTTTCCCCTCGCGATCCACCGTTGGACCTACTGGCCTTCCCGAGTCCGGCGAGTACCACTGGCGTGATGGCGGTGAGCCTCACGTCAACGACCCTACCTCGATTGCCAACATCCAGGACGCTGTTCGAACCAAGAACGACAAGTCCTACGAGGCTTACTCCCGCTCCGAGTATGAGCAGATCAAGAACTGTACTCTCCGAGGTCTCCTTGACTTCAAGTTTGAGGACTGCACCCCCGTCCCCATTGACCAGGTTGAGCCCTGGACCGACATTGTCCGCCGCTTCTGCACTGGTGCCATGTCTTATGGTTCCATCTCCATGGAGTCTCACTCTACCCTCGCTGTCGCCATGAACCGACTTGGCGGCAAGTCCAACACTGGTGAGGGTGGTGAGGATCCTGAGCGATCTCAGCGTCTTCCCAATGGTGATACCATGCGCTCTGCCATCAAGCAGGTCGCCTCTGGTCGTTTCGGTGTCACCTCCGCCTACCTGGCTGACTCTGACGAGCTTCAGATCAAGATGGCTCAGGGTGCCAAGCCCGGTGAGGGTGGTGAGCTTCCTGGCCACAAGGTCTCCAAGTCGATTGCTCGCACTCGTCACTCGACTCCTGGTGTTGGTCTTATTTCGCCTCCTCCTCACCACGACATTTACTCCATCGAGGATCTGAAGCAGCTGATCTACGATCTGAAGTGCTCCAGCCCTCGATCTCGAGTTTCCGTCAAGCTTGTTTCTGAGGTTGGTGTTGGTATCGTCGCCTCTGGTGTCGCCAAGGCCAAGGCTGATCACATCCTGATCTCTGGCCACGACGGTGGTACTGGTGCTTCCCGATGGACTGGTATCAAGTACGCCGGTCTGCCCTGGGAGCTGGGTCTGGCTGAGACTCACCAGACTCTGGTCCTCAACGATCTCCGTGGTCGTGTCGTTGTGCAGACTGATGGTCAGCTCAAGACTGGTCGCGATGTCGCCCTGGCCTGTCTGCTTGGTGCCGAGGAATGGGGCTTCGCCACCGCTCCTCTCATCGCCATGGGATGTGTCTTCATGCGCAAGTGCCATTTGAACACTTGCCCTGTTGGTATTGCTACCCAGGATCCCGAGTTGCGCAAGAAGTTCAAGGGTACCCCTGAGCATGTCATCAACTTCTTCTACTATGTCGCCAACGAGCTCCGAGCCATCATGGCTCAGCTTGGTTTCCGCACCATCAACGAGATGGTTGGCCACGTCGAAGTCCTCAAGATGCGCGATGACCTGCGAACCAACAAGACGGCCAACATTGACCTGTCCCTCCTCCTGACCCCTGCCCACAAGCTCCGACCTGGTGTCGCCACCTTCAACGTCCGAAAGCAGGACCACAAGCTCTATGTCCGACTCGACAACAAGCTGATTTCCGAGGCCGAGTTGACCCTCGACAAGGGTCTGCCCTCGAGAATCGAGTGTGACATTGTCAACACTGACCGAGCGATGGGTACCTCCCTCTCCTACCACATCTCCAAGCGTTACGGAGAGGCTGGTCTGCCTCTGGACACTGTCCATGTTAATATCAAGGGCTCTGCCGGTCAGTCCTTCGGTGCTTTCCTTGCCCCCGGTGTCACACTTGAACTAGAGGGTGATGCCAACGACTACGTCGGCAAGGGTCTGTCGGGTGGTCGCCTGATCATCTACCCTCCTCGCTCTGCCGTCTTCAAGGCTGAGGAGAACATCCTTATCGGAAACACTTGCTTGTACGGTGCTACTACTGGTACTTGCTTCTTCCGCGGTGTTGCAGCTGAGCGATTCGCTGTCCGAAACTCGGGTGCTACCGCAGTTGTTGAGGGTGTTGGTGATCACGGCTGTGAGTACATGACTGGTGGCCGCGTTGTCATTCTTGGATCTACTGGTCGCAACTTTGCGGCTGGTATGTCTGGTGGCATCGCCTACATCTTGGATGTCCACGGCGACTTCATGTCCAAGCTCAACGATGAGATGGTTGAGGCCGGCCCCATCGAGGACGCCACTGAGATTGCTTTCGTTCGTGGTCTCATTGAGGACCACCACCACTACACTGGATCCGAGCGTGCCGCCCGCATCCTGGTTGACTTTAACCGTGCTCTGCCTCGCTTCATCAAGGTTCTTCCCGTCGACTACAAGCGTGTTCTCGAGGAGGAGGCTGCCAAGGCGGCAGAGGCCAAGCGTGCCGAGTACAACCTGCCCGTCGTCTCGGGTGTTCATACCAAGAAGGCAGACAAGGCCGCCAAGCTCCAGGATCTCGAAGAGGCTGTTGGCGACAACGCCGCTGAGAAGAAGCGCGCCCTTGTGCTCGACAAGACTAAGGGTTTCATGAAGTACAAGCGTCGCGCTGAGAAGTACAGACCTGTGACCTCTCGTCTCAAGGACTGGGCTGAGCTCAGCTCTCGCCTGGACCAGGATGAGCTCAAGTATCAGTCAGCTCGATGCATGGACTGCGGTGTTCCTTTCTGTCAGTCCGAGACTGGTTGCCCCATCTCCAACATTATCCCCAAGTGGAATGAATTGGTCTTCCAAGGGCAATGGAAGGATGCTCTTAACCGTCTGCTGATGACCAACAACTTCCCCGAGTTCACTGGCCGTGTGTGCCCTGCTCCTTGCGAGGGTGCTTGTGTCCTGGGTATCAACGAGGACCCTGTCGGCATCAAGTCGATCGAGTGCGCCATCATTGACCGAGGTTTCGAGATGGGCTGGATGGTCCCCCAACCACCCGAGGTCCGCACTGGCAAGACTGTTGCCATCATTGGCTCTGGCCCCGCCGGTCTGGCCGCTGCTGATCAGCTCAACCGGGCTGGTCATCTCGTCACTGTCTACGAGCGTGCTGACCGTCTGGGAGGTCTGCTCATGTACGGTATCCCCAACATGAAGCTTGACAAGCGTATCGTTAAGCGCCGAACCGATTTCATGGCTTCTGAGGGCATCATCTTCAAGACTGGTGTTGCTGTTGGTGAAGAGGGTCATCCTTCTCTCAACGACCTTCGGGCTAGCCACAACGCTGTCATCATTGCTACCGGTGCCACTGTCGCTCGTGATCTGCCTATCAAGGGCCGCGAGCTCGACGGCATCCACTACGCCATGGAGTTCTTGCACAAGAACACCAAGTCTCTCCTCGACTCCGAGCTTGCCGACAACACCTACATCTCTGCCAAGGACAAGCACGTTATTGTTATTGGTGGTGGTGACACTGGTAACGATTGTATCGGAACCTCTCTTCGTCATGGTGCCAAGTCGGTCACCAACTTCGAGCTGCTGCCCCAGCCCCCGCCCGAGCGTGCCAACGACAACCCCTGGCCCCAGTGGCCTCGCATCTACCGTGTGGACTACGGCCACACCGAGGTCCGCCAGCACACTGGTAAGGATCCTCGTGAGTACTGCATCATGTCTGAGGAGTTCATGGGCGACGGTTCCGGCAAGGTCAAGGGTATCGTCACCGTTCGGGTGGAGTGGACCAAGTCTCCCAGCGGTGGTTGGGACATGAAGAAGGTCGACGGTTCTCAGCAGTACTTCAATGCTGACCTTGTCCTGCTCGCCATGGGTTTCCTTGGCCCTGAGGCTCGTGTGCTCGGTGACGACATTGAGAAGGACGCTCGCAAGAACGTCAAGACGCCTCCTGGCAAGTACTGCACCAACATTGAGGGTGTCTTTGCTGCCGGTGACGCCCGCCGTGGCCAGTCTCTGATTGTCTGGTAAGTTATCACTACACATGTGTTCTAGATTGTGAACCAAAAAGCTAACTGTTTTATCAGGGGTATCAACGAAGGTCGCCAGGCTGCTCGTGAGGTTGATCTGTACCTCGAGCAGTACACCAACCTGCCAGTTACCGGTGGTATCACCAAGCATACCGCGCAGGAGATCTTCACCCAGATCCAAGTTGAGGCTTAGATAGATGACGCCATCATTCCAAGATGGTCTTTCTCTCGTGTTTTTTGTGGGCATGGGAGCAAACGGTTCAGCGATATACCCTGATTGTGGGACAATTGGAGCTCATGCAGGCTTGGGTTAACGGGGAACTGCGACTTTGTTGTTTTTCTATACCAATTTGTAGAATTGCGCGTTAGGCTGGATATATAAAATTATGATTTTGGATTACCTACTTGTCTTGAATTCTCTCTTGAGTGAGGTTGGCCGGCCACATAGGTAGTGGCATTGGTTCGATCATCTAGAGCTTATGCCCTTACCTGAACATTACCCTAACTTTGACCAGATTTATCTGGGCATTTAGATAACACTACGTAAATACTATCCCTAAGCATTACCTCGCCTTTATACCCATCTCTTTATCTTACTTGGTGATGGCATGTCGACATTCCTCATCCAGGGGTCGTTGTAGTGCCGACCAGCCACTCCAGCGTCACCGCGCATACCGTATCCTTGGTCAATGGTGGTATTAGAACCCCTCATGCCAATCTTTCGATCATGTTTGATAATGTTGCAATTGTAGAATGGAGTATGTCAAGTCATCCAGCCCGACCGATATGCCCGTTATCTTAGAGTATCGAGAATCCAGCACGGGTTCCATCCCGTATTACCTCAACACTTGCCACTGGAAGCATGACGAGGAGAGAGCATAAGCAGCGCTCTTGCCGACATGGACGTGTCACTATTAATTTTATCTTCAGAACTTTGTGATAGTTTATCTGCCGCATATTCTTATTTGGTAGCTCCCAAGGGGGCCCTCGATTACTACCCCGCCACAAACACCACCGAGTCAGTCGATAGGCAGGGTGAAGCTTACTCCGTTATGATCCATACTTGGTTGTTTGCCAGCAAAGCCGTCTTGATTTCCGGGACAAAACCCTTTCAGTGGCGCCTTCCTTGTCGCCTTTGGGCATTTCATCGACAGTCATTCTCTCAAGATTTGGCTCCCTGTACTTGGCCATTGTCGCCCCCCCTTAACTCGTGAGTTAGAAACTATAAACATCGTTTGAAGATTTCCTAGCTGATCAACACAAGACAAATTCCGAGTTGTCGGGACGACATAGTATATAATCGTTTTTAAGAGGTATCTTGTGTCCTACATGGTGATCTCTGGAAGGTACTTACAACTTGAAAAAAGCCCCTTTATCGACACACCCACTACACTTGTCCATACTGACGCAGTATCTGGACCAGCGCCATATTCAGAGGTGATGGGCCTTTCCGTAATTGTTTTTTGAGAACGTTTTCTCCCTCGGACATGAGTTCTTTGGATTTCTGGGTAGCATGTCTAACCGACAAGTTGGTGAACACTCTTCAAAACCATGTGGAGAGGGATGGTTTAGGAAACCTTCGTTAATGGGGGCGCTGACCTATTTGCCTAGAAGAGCTATAGATTGACTTCATGGAGGGACTGGCTTCTTTTTCTCTTTGGGCTTGGTACTATGTCCGGGCCCTGTCCATCAGCCTTTGCAGCGTTCACTTTCTCACCAGACAGCATCGCGATCAACGACGTGTGCCAAAAGGAGGTCCTTTAAGCGGACATTGAATATATCAGGACTGAAAATAGAAACATTGCTGGGGTGCTGTACATACCGGAAGATACTCAAAGGTCACCATGACCTCGTGATACTCATTAGATTCCGATTTCCATGAGACTCCAAGTTGATTCCACTGGCGTTACATAACTGGACCACGAGGACATAGGATAAAGCTGCTTGTTCCCATTTCTATGTAGTCTGCCGTTAGTGGCGCTCGGGTTCGACTTCTTCGTCCACCGATTCGAGCCTGGCAGACTCGGGGTTGACTGGGTCTGGAATGCTGCAACTGATTTTGCCTCAGGTCTCGAGATGGATAGGACCCAGCTTTTACCATGAGCTGGCCTATCCGAAATATTAAAATGGGGCATCGCCTGCAGGTTCTTCTCAGCCAAGGGGGCTCTATGCAGCCAATTGTGTTTCTGCATGGATCAAAGACAACTGTCTCAGAGTTGGGGGACTACCTAATTTGAACCTAGGATAATACGAATGGCCCTGCAGAGTTTTCAAACCACAAGGCTCTCGATTGATTCTGTTGCATTACTACGTGCGTCTTCATGGGTTGGTTCAGTAGCTCAAGGGGAGGGTAGATGAGAACGTACCGGCGATGTGCCTGCTATCCGTAGGGAGTGTCCGAGGGAAGACGATGCTGCCATCAAACCATTGAAGTATCTCATGATTCTATATGAATTGGTTGGAATCAGAATGTCAACTTGGAAGAGCTCATCATCCGGGATACGGCTACCTCTCAGATCGACACGTCGATGTCGATACACACTTCAAAGCTACACGGCTTTCTTGCCTACCAAGCACCTCCTTGCATCAGAATCAAAGACCAGAACCATCCACATCCAAAATACCTCATTGATGCAATGTTGAATGGGCTCAGTCTCCGCTGTGGCAAGGTAAACTGGGGCCCTGTCGTGCCCTCTTCCAGGGGCAGCTTGGCAACCGAGGACAGGCAGGTCGAAGATCTGGCACGCCAGTTCCGGCCCTCCGAATATTTTGAGCCTTCAATTACTCTACAGAGTGAACTATCTACGGCCGTAGAAGGCTGGTTGGGAGCTTGTTGAACCTGTTGTCTATTACCATCCTGAACGTGACGCGCCCAGACAGCCATTACCAACCGGAACCACGAGCCTGGGATGAAAGTGCGAGGTAACCATGTCCTAGCAAGTCATGGGCAGAACCAGGATTTGCGAATCTTCCGTGGCTACCTTGAGAGTATCAATTGTCACATTCAGCCGCCTCAGCCATTGATTGCTCCAGGCACTTCATCCTGGCGAATTCGCATATTCAGGTTTGTTCGCTAAGACGGCTGAGACTGATGATAGCGACTTTGTACTTCTAAACAGAGACTATTGCCACCTGCTCCTTAAATTGGTCATTGCGGGTTGTGTCTGGTCCCTCTCCCTTGATCAACTACTGAGGACTGCGGGAACCCTTGCCCTGTGTCAGTCAAAGCTGATGAATTGTCGTACTGGATCCCTTCAGAAAACCAACCCGTCAATGGTTTGTCACTCGGAAACACGGTACACGGTTCAATACGGGGCACACCACACTGAGGCTAGCCGTGTTGACGCTAGAGCAACGGTACTCGGCAATCGTTTAGGTACGTAGTCGCTCTCGGTGGCAGATGTTCGTCTCAAGAAGCACCGAGAAGGGATCGTGAGGTGCATTGGGTTCTCGCTTTGAAAAATCCTAGACGAATGCGGCCTCGACAAGACATGTCGTGTGCGCCCTTGATATTTCGAGCTCAGTCTGGCGACAAGGAATAGGGGTCTCGTGGTCTAAGGAGGCAGGAATGCTGCCATCAAGAGACCATTTTCCTTCTCAGACAGGGCCAATATTGACGTCTTGAGCCGCTCACGTGCCCTTGAGAAGGACGTTGCAATTGCGTTGCTTGGGAGATGGGCTATCGTCCCTTTAGGTCTAGTCCGTGGGCTCTCGCAGAAGCCAAGTTTCTCTCGACACGAGTGACATTTTGATGCCGAGAGGTCAAGAACTGTAATGATTTTTGCGAACCGAGGGGTCACCGATCTAGACCAACAACTTGATTTCTGACATCTTCAGATGAAGCTATTCCCTCCCCTCCCCTTCACGTGCGTCAACCACAGCACCAGAGTGCACGGAGCGGCAAGAATGAAAGCATGGGTCAGGTACCTGGAATTGGGGTGCATGCATGCCTACCCGTTGCGTCACTAACCCATTGGCGCCTTTGAGGTGCCGCACGTGTATAAGTCAGGGAATCTGATAGGGCAATCGGGGAGGGAAGAAGCAGCGGCACCAGCAAGCGACACCGGGATCCGCACTTCCCTCTGAGGACTAGCCCGACCCAGGGAGCCCAGCTAAGTTTGCAGCGGGCTGTCCGCTGCGAGACACCGAGGAGCCGCTGAGCTCGAGACGAATGAATTGGCTAATGCAAGTGGCTGGGCCGAGCTGCTAGAGCTGTTGAAAGGGAGCTACTGAGCAAGCCCCGGTGACACTTTGGGTCCCTGCTGCAGGTGGTGGGCGCGGTGGCAGTGGGTGGGCTCCATTGTTGCGTCGTCTGTCTATGCTTGGTTTCACGTCGGTCGGCCTTTTTTCCTTCCATCGTGCCTACCTAAACAACCTGAACTTGCTCGAGTGGGTGCATTGCTCTTGCTCGTTCTTTTCCCTGTCTCGCGACAACGTGGGACCGTGGATCACGACTCTACTACTCTCTTGGGAATCCATCAATTTTTTCTCCTTCTGCCCTCTCATCCATCCTTCTCTCATCTCCATCATCTCGTCGCGCCTTCTTCGACTCGACACTCCTGCAGAACGACATCATCGTTGTGTCATGATCCTGTGACCCGACCCATCTCCCGGATCCCGTGTTACCTGCGCCTGCCATCCATTGATTGTCTCGCTCCGATCCTCCGATCCCGACGTAATAATCGCCCTGCCCGGCCGTCCATTCTCCGCCGTCCGGCCGGCCTGCCTGCCTTGATAAGTGTAGTTGCTTCCTAGACCGTGGACGACCAGCCCCTCCTCGCCCACAATGCGCTTCGGTCGCACCCTGCGCGAGTCCATCTACGCGCCATGGAAGGACAAGTACATCGACTACGCAAAGCTCAAGAGCTTGCTGCGTGAGGACGTCGCCGACGACGACCGCCCGTGGACCGAGGACGACGAGACTCGCTTCTGCGAGGAGATCTTCAACAAGCAGCTCGAGAAGGTGGCCGAGTTCCAGGAGCAGCGCTTCAACGCCCTCAAGGAGCGCGTCGATTCCGCCTTTGAGAAGCTCAAGGAGCTTGCTCCCGTGGAGTCTACCGAGGATGATGGAACCATCCCCAAGGGCGAGATCTCGGCCTCCCGCTTGCGTGCTCTTGAGTCGGAGCTCGACGACATTACTAACGAGGTCCGCGAGCTCAAGAAGTACAGCAACATCAACTACACGGGCTTCCTCAAGATCATCAAGAAGCACGATCGAAAGCGGGGTGATCGCTACAAGGTCCGGCCCATGATGCAGCTGAGCCTCGCCCAGCGCCCCTTCAACTCGGAGACCGGCTACTCGCCCCTCCTCAACAAGCTGTCCATCATGTACTTTGCCATCAGGCAACAGCTCGAGGAGGGCGGAGACCAGCTCCCTCCTCTGGACCTCGAGTCCCAAGGCGAGACTCACAACGGCGAGCGTTACACCGCTCACAAGTGTAGGTTCCTTCCGAAGACGGGACGTTGCTTGGCAGTCGTACCGTGTCGTGAAACACAACAAAGTACTAACATGTCTCGGCAGTCTGGGTCCATCCCGATAACCTTCTCGAGGTCAAGACGGTCATTCTTCGACATCTTCCTGCCCTTGTTTACAGCGAGAAGTCTGCCAAGGAACTTGATGGTAGCGACTCGCCGTCTATCACTTCGCTTTACTTTGACAACAGGCAATTTGATCTCTATGGCGAAAAGGTCAACCGTCAAGCCGAGGCTACTTCCCTGCGCCTTCGCTGGTATGGACAGCTGACCACCCGCCCGGAGATCTTTGTCGAGGAGAAGACTGTGGATGACAAGGGCAGCAAGGAGCTCAAGTTCTCCATCAAAGACAAGTATGTCAAGTCGTTTGTGGACGGCGACTACAAGATGGACAAGGCGATCCAGAAGATGAAGAGGCAGAGTTTCACACCCGAGCAGGTGGACGCCTACAAGAAGACTGTGAATGCCATCCAGAACTTTGTCAAGGAGAAGGGTCTGAGTCCTGTTCTGCGGGCCAACTACGTGCGAACCGCGTTCCAAAAGCCTGCCGATGACCGCATCCGCATTGCCATTGACACTGATGTTGCCTTTATCCGCGAGGACACTCTCGATCGCGACCGCCCTTGCCGTGACCCCAACGAGTGGCACCGCCTGGACATTGACGATAGTGAGATGACCTATCCCTTCAAGAAGATGAACCAGAGTGAGGTCAACCGGTTCCCCTACGCTCTTCTGGAAATCAAGTTGAAGGAGGACGGCCTCCGGAAGCGCCCATCCTGGGTTGAGGATTTGATGTCTTCTCACTTGGTCCACCCCACGCCGCGCTTCTCCAAGTTTGTGCATGGCGTGGCAGTTCTATTTGAAGACTATGTCAACAACTTGCCTTTCTGGCTTAGTGACCTTGAGGGAGATATTCGAAAGGATCCTCAGAAGTCATTCGAGGAAGAGGAGCAGCGTCGTGCCCAACGACACGAGGACGTAATGGCGGTGGGCAGCTTGATTGGCGCGGGCGCAAAGTCGGGATCGTATAAGCCTACACAGAGCTCCCCAGTGAGCAAATCATATCTGGCAGATCGCATGTCCAAGGACTCGATCGCTCAAGCCCTCAACAACCGATCATCTGGGGTCGCCAACGGGGAAGAGAATGGGGAGGGCAGCTCCCGACAGCAGGAGGAGCAACAGGAGAGGTCTTATGGAACTCTCTCTTCGGTGATCCCAGGTTTCTCACTGTCCAAGTACTCCAGAGCGAAGCGAGCATCGCAACAAGCTCTTCCCGAGGGCGTGGTGGCGCCAACTGAGTGGATCAAGAACGCTGGCGAGCTCAAGGTCGAACCCAAGGTTTGGCTCGCCAACGAGCGAACGTTCCTCAAGTGGCAGCACATCTGCATCCTTCAGGGCGGCCTGGCCGTTGGACTGTACACAGCAGCCGGCAAGGATACGGTTGCCTCTATCATGGGCCTTGTCTATGTTCTGATCGCTGTCTTTGCAGGAGCTTGGGGCTACGGCATGCTTAGGGTGCGCCGAACCATGATCTTGGAACGGAGTGGCAAGGACTTTGATAATATGATTGGACCCATGATCATCAGCGTCTCGCTGATGGCTGCCCTGATCCTGAACTTTTTCTTCCAGGTACGTATTGCTGGTACGGCAAGGGTTTATCAAGTGCTAACATTAGTCAACAGTATCGGGCAGCTTTTGGACGAATGAATGATGGTCAGGACGGAAGTGAGCCCCTGTCGGAAGACTTGAGGTAGGCGAGCATGAAAGAGACGGAGAGTGTAGTATTGGTTCTGTAAGCATCGGATAGGATGGGCGTTGGATGATGCATTCTTTTGGTGTTTCGTTTTGACCGGTTTGAAGATGTTGGAGAGGGAGGCATCGGCCATTTTACTGCTAGACTCATTTGTTTTCACCAGTTCTGATTGGCCTTGTGTTGAGTACCCAAATGTGACTCTAGTTGTCATTGATAGGAGTCATTGTGTCCATGATGTGAGCAGTGCTCTCGCCGTTGTTGAGCAGGGGACCTGCAGCTATGGTCACATTTGCAAGACTGCCTGGAATCGGGCAAGTCCCAATCATGAGCCAAGGCTGTTCCCATCCAAATATAGCGTAGGATGATCAAGCCGAAGCATCCATCTTTGATAGAACCCCTGAAGTGCGGCATGCAGGCATGGGCTTGTTGATTGCAGCTGTTGCTCTCCACATTTATGAACTTGCATGTACCTCTATATGCAATGATTCATGGAGATGTGCAGGAGAATGTAGATGATACAGCTTGAACTTGTTCGCGGAGTAATTATTTCAATTGAACAATGCATCTTCCTTTAGCTTCAATACGGCAAAATGTCTTGCCCGGGGTGCCTCGGCGTTGAGGAACAATAGGCCTCCGGCGGCAAGGCGAGGCAAGGATGGTGAGGCAGGCACAAAGGCCCTCTACGTGCATATGTGCTGCGCGTCCCCGTCTGTACCGTACCTGCCCTGTCTCTCTTTTTTTCCCCTGGCCCCCCATCCCCATCCCATCCCTTCAATTATCCCGGACGGAAGAAAAGCCTCTTTCGCAACTTTACACTTTTTCTTCTCATCTCTCTTTTTCGAGTGTGACTTCGTGGTCTTTTAAACTTTCATCTTGAGGCGTGTCTACTACGGTGTTGCTGTGAGGTGACAACAACTCCAACTGGGTCTCCCCCTCCGTCTCATATCCCTGTCACATCGGTCTCCAGAGAGCTTCCCGCTGCTTGGACGACAGCCTCGCCTCCACGATTGTCGACCTGCAAGTCGCGCCACAAAAAAAACGCGGCTTCCCCTGCCCGGGCCGTCCATTTTGAGGCCTGCGTGCGCTGGGTGTGGGCAATTCTGGGCTGCGCATTTTCATCTCCCCTTCTCTTCCCGCTTTCACAAGCAATTCCTTAGCTCTCTCTCTCTCTCTTATCGCTTCTTCTCAGAGAAACAACCAAGACTTGACAGGAGCGGGGAGATCATGTGCAACGTCGAGTCCGTCTGCTGCTAACTTAGCTAACTCGGCGAGCTACGTACCGTACCCTGGGTTTTCGATTTCCCTTTCTACCTGAACCCAGTCCCGCGCGCCATCGGGCGTCGCGAACCGCACGACCTGCGACCAACACCTCTTTTCGCGACATCATCCTCCCTCCTCATGGGCTTTTCTCGATAACCCCATCCTCTTCGCCAGCTTCGCGAGTCGCCCTAGAGCTGCGCTGTCGCTGCTCATGACATCATGACGGACCAAGGCGAAAAGAAGGGTCTCTGGAGCCTTTTCCGAAGAGCCAGTAGCAGGAGACAATCCACCAAACCACCGGTGCGTAGTGGCGTCTTCTTTGTTCTCGAGCGCGCCGTACCTCGGCTTCTGCAGAGCTCTAGCTCTGCCATGCCAAGCCAAGCTTAACTCGACAATCTCATCGCTCGAGAGTCTCTTTGCTGACTGTACCCCGTGGCTTCTAGACAAGGGAACACCTCGAGCCCAAGGAATATCACCGACCCCGCCGTGCTAGCAATGGCGATGCTATTCAACCCTTTCCTCAAAACTCTGGTTCTGCTCCCGATCTCAGCTACGAGAAGCGCCGCCCCGCGACCGCCGATGACGAATCTCGCGTCCGACGCCGGCCTAGAAGGTCGCAGCCCGAACCTGAGCCCGAACCTCGACAAGTGAGGTCTACTGGCTTCTTGAAGAAACCCCGTGGTGTAAACGGACGCACCACCACCACCACCACCACTACCCGATCCCGTGAACCTCTTACCACCTCCTGGCCTCCCGAAGGCATCTCCATCGACGACGAGTTGCCGCCACAGCATGCCCTGGAACTTGTCGCCCGCGGCGCTCCCTCCCACAAGGGCCACAAACGTCCAATCCCCCATCACCCCGAAGAGTTCTTCTCCCTCTACACAACCTCTGGTGGTAATCGATCTAATGGCAAAGGCACCGACCATATGGATGTCTCCAACCTTCACGACTCGATGACCCAGCTGATGACCCTGCGACTGCTTGGTCACGGCCATGCCACTTATCCATGGGAAACACTCGAGCAGCCTAGCTACTCATTCTTCTTTGGACACTTGCCGGGCACTATTACGCTCAACGAATGGGCCTCCATGTCGAGCGTCTTGCCTCCTGCTATCATGCTCCGCGACTCCGGCGTCGTGCCCCGGCCGATGGATCTTGAGAGCATCTTCGACCGATTACAGGAGCTGCGCTATGGCCTCGAGGATGATAACGAGGCTATGCTGTATCGCAACCTTTACAAACGCATTCTGAGGGACCCCGACAAGATCTTTAGTCCCCATCGGACCCTCGACAAGCAAATCACCGACCTCATCCTTGTCTTGTCGCGTCCAGAATGGATCGACTTTAGCAATCCGCGCAACCAAGTCGCGACCCGCTTCATCTTTGACAGGGGCGAAGAGAACCGCGAACAATACCAGAAGTTCTTCCATCAGCTTCTTCTCAGTCTCGAGCTGGAACTGCGCATTCAGTCGCAACAACATGGTGACTGGGCAAAAGAGAAGCTAACCTCTCAGATCCCTCCTACGATCCAGTGGAATCTGGCACTGGCTCGTCGGTGGCAGAATTTTGTGCGTGTTGACGACTTTGGCAAGACCCCTGAAGATAGTAAGTAGCCCGTGTTGGTAGCGACATGCTACGGAGCATGATATACTCCAAGACTTGGA
Organism: Fusarium solani; assembly: GCF_023522795.1. Classification (NCBI taxonomy): domain Eukaryota; kingdom Fungi; phylum Ascomycota; class Sordariomycetes; order Hypocreales; family Nectriaceae; genus Fusarium; species Fusarium solani. The sequence goes on from NW_027072157.1 coordinate 1,250,960, forward strand.
CTTTTCTGACACTGGTTGCAGTCCTTCTCCGTTACAAATTAAAGAAGCGCCAGATCAGGATGCTGAGGCGCTTTGCCCAGATGATGAGGTGGCCGAACCTGGATGAGACCCTTGATAATATGAAACAAAGAGACTCGGAGATGTCTTTGGATGAAGTCAGCTCTGATGCCTTTGCCTTTTTCAGCGGTCTCGTGCTGCCTGGGGTGAGTTTTACCGTCCATGTCCCTGAAACTTATAAGCAGCGGTAGTTGTTGGCTTGTTTGATGCGTGAAGGCTGACTTGAGGAACAGCAAACGTTCCCCTTTCTTATCATGAACACACTCCTTGATCTCGACCCTGACAATGCCACTAATGAACTGGCCCTCCTCTCACACATGCATCCTCAGTGCGGGTTCCAGTACCGAAACAGCTACACATACTGGTCTGCCACTTGCATTGTAGGCAAGGTTCTAGCACCTACTTGCCACGGGGTTGCTGGGTGGGTCGGTCCCGCGCGGACGACGACAGATCTAGCTCCATCTCAGATTGCACGTATCCGCAGTAGAAAACCAAAGCAACGGATGAGTGACAAGGACGTGGAGTCGATGGGGGAGCGATCCGACCCGCTGGGTCCGCCGGCTGAGGTCTATCCCGTGGACGAATATCAGCCGGTAGCGCCGAAAGGTGGCCCTGATGATGCTGTTGACACGGTGCGGATAGAACTGCTGAGCCTCAAAGCTGCGGATCGGCCCGACGGCGCATCCCCCACAAGTTCAGGCTCACGACTGTTTGATGCGACGGTGCAGTTCGCTATCGATGGGGTATCATGGCCGTTGCGGCTCATGTATGACGTATCTTTTGTGGCAGCATGGCCGTGTTCCGAGGGGCCACATCCACTCTTCTTCGACTACATATATACGGCGATCCGTGTTGACTCGATAGTTGGGGTACGGGACTGGGGAGGCCTTTACGGGGGACCACCGTCGCATAGTGTGCGATCAAGCCCCGGACCAGGCATGATGCAGGGACCGTATCGGGATATGTTCAGCCACAGCTTTGGTCATAACCGTCTTCAGGGCCACCTATTCGATCATGGTGCCAACGAGGAAGAAGACGACGACGAGAAGGTGCTCGTGGTTGAAGCGTTCGGGGTGCGCGACAATGAGGTCCTCGCTCGAGCTTGGTGCTCGCATTGGGGCCTCAGCGCGATCGTGGCGGATGTTCAAAAGACATGGTGAGTTGGATACTGAGCTATGAAGCTATCATGACTTGAGCTGACAGACGTGCAGCATGGCGTGTGCCATCCGAGAAGCGTACGCGGCTACGCTTACAGTGGTGATCCTAGTAGAAGGACAGGAATACCCCAATGATGATTAATGACTGTTATGAAGTTATGTACTGTTCGCTTTTTCCCGCCAGCGTTGCGTTGCGAGACTGGCTGGCGATGCGGGAATGGGTGCGAAGAGTGAATCTTGAGTCTTGAAGGCCAAGAGGGACAAATAATGGGAAATCTGTCGAGGGTGGGCGGAGTTTGAAGGAAAGGGTCTGATTTGTGAACCAAGGGATAAGAGTAGGGCTCATCTGGCGGTGAGGGAGCAGTTGTATGAATGCTTGTATATTGATTGAGGGTTTCAGAGGCCACGCTCAGGCTCGGTGAAGGATCGGCCGACCTTGGACGAGGAACAAGGTTTAGTTGGGCCCCGAAAGTTAGTGGATAGTTTCACAACTCAAAAGAATAGTTGCTATAATGAGGTTGCCTGTAGCGGGAGTAGGTCATTCGCCGTGAAGGTCCATAGCTCTCAGGTGTTATGGGTTGAATCATGATCTGACTGAGTTATTCACCGCACCGGGCAGGTCCAGCAGGTGAGCATTCTCGGTGAGCGGCATGCAGCTTGCTATTGGCCAATTGGCTCTGTCAGCGCAATTGCTCAGTGGCCAGAGTCGACGGATAGTCCGGATCTGGAAGCCCGAGACTCTGGGACCGTTCCATTGCCCGGATGCAGCACCCCGGCCAGAGATACACGGAGGGGGCCTGAGCTGCATAATGCTAAATCAACCCCTCTTGAGGTGGACGGAGAGATAGCAAGTGCATGCTTGAGAGGACGGAGAAGAGAGCTAACCCGAGCCTCTAGGCAAGTCGGATAATAGCCGACCGGCTCGGCAGAGAGAGAAGCAGGACGGGGAACAGAGCCGGGTTCTTGTCTAATAGGAACAGACAATCCCGGCTCAGGTCATATTTTTTGCGAGGTCATCTGAACAAGAATGGATTTTTCTGTACCCGCTGCGGTGCGCGCGGGATAAGGCAGGGGAAGACAACGACGAGCCGACGCCACATCACCCTCGTCTCACCATGGTTGCAGGCACAGAATGGAGGTTGACGGGATGTGTGAAGGAGAAGAGCGAAGACCGGAGGTGAGCGAAGCGGCAGCGGTGAGAGCCTACTGTGCGAGCAAGGAGGTGGAGAAGAGTGCTGCGTGTGTGGGTGCGCAGCGGCCGATCATGGCGAGCCGTGAGTCGCGCGGGTCGATAGACGTTGCTGCGAGGCTAGAGCAGTTATCGCATCGTGCTAACGGCTAGGCAATCGTTTGAGAGGAGGGAGTTGTTGTTGAGTAAAGCAGTCTAGTCAACAAAAATGTTTGATGCGAGTTTGTTTGAATGCATGACGGTCCAAAGTCGGGATGAAAGAGTAGTAGTTTCTATGTGTAGCTCCTTCTTAGATCAGCTCTTTCCTTTGATCCCCACGGTCTCATGATTGGTCATCAGGCAGTTGAGGATCGCCGAAAGGAAGACGCAACAAGGAGAAGAGGCATTGGAAAAGATCATCTGCTTCTTACCAAGCCAAGTCTCCTCCAATTCATCCAATTCGCCTTGTATCCTGTCACATTTTTGTTGTCCATCATGGGTTCTACAGCTGATCATGAAGTCTTCCCACTAGCTCCATCGGGCTGTGATGGACTGATGGCTCGTGTCGAGGGCCTTCGGCTCCGTGGAAACGATCCGCCCCCTCCCCCCAGGCAGCAGCTTTTCTTCACATGGGGGAGAAACGGCGATGCCGTCTTGGGCATTAGTCTTGGACTTGAAAAAGACCTTCTTTCTTGGCTGATGGTGGGGGAAATGTCTAGAGAGGGAAAAAGAAAGACCTGAGCGACACACAAAGGGGCCGTCTATCAGAGAGTGCCGCAGGACAAGGACCGCCGCCACCTCACGCGTATGCATGTAGCATTCGGCGACAACGTCAAGACTTGGCGGGATGCCGAGAACAAGCTCCGTGTGCAGGATTGGAGAGAGCTTTCTTTCCCAGACAGCCTCAACAAGCTTCTAGAGCTTCCCTTGGACGCTTGGCTAATGCCACACCCTTTTTTTCCCCCTCGATTCGCTTCCTTGCCCCTGTCGCCTCTTCCCTGGTCTTGGACCCCGTGCCCCGAGCTCCAAGCATGAGGGCCCCGCCAAAAAGATGGCAAAATTTAGTGGGAATGGTGGGGGTTTTCGATGGGTGAGGGAGCTGTTTGCCATGATGGAGCTTTGGGCTCGCTGGCTCTCCCATCATGTCCCAAAGCTCGAGTCGCCTTTGGGCAAGGGGGTTTGTTGATTCATGGTCATCTGACGATCTCTAGCTAGGTAGGTATTAGAGCTCTTCCCTTCTTCTCTTGCTCTCTCCAACGTCACTCTTTCTCCTTACAAATCGTGTGTCTTGATCTCTTACAAAGAAACACCAAGAGAAGTCAACCACTCAACGTCCTCACGCGCACACACACACCTCAGACATAACATCCCCTCATCACACACGCCTCCTCCCTCCCGAATCGAGACCTTCGCGGGGTGACATCTCCGTTCAACGCCTCCTTCTCGGCTCCCCCTCCCCCTCTTCATCTTCCCCATTGGGAATCTTTGGCGCAGGCCCAGAGCTTATCCTTTCCGGTAACAAAAAGCATCGACTCGATTGCGCCCACCTCGATCGCACAATATGTATACCTACAACAAACCGATCACTGCCATGGAGTGAGTTCTCATCGTCTTCCCTTTCTCTTCAGCTTTCAGATCTGCTCTCAGTCTTGCCCATCTCTGTGGAACGTACTTGGCTGACAGACACCCTTCTTGTCACAATGGATAGGCCTCCTCAAGTTCTTGTATGCGACTCCCGCCCCAATAACCTCAATTGGCCCGTCGCCAATGTCATGAGCCGTGACCGTTGACGGTGGCGGCGGCATGCCAAGCTTTGAACCTTGGCTGACTGTTTGTGTAGGACCATTACATTGGTGTCGATGTTGGCACGGGCTCAGCTCGTGCCTGTATCATTGACGAGACGGGCGACATCAAGGCATTGGCCTCTGAGAACATCAAGTTGTGGCAGCCCGAGGTCGGCTACTACGTACGTTGCCCCAATCCCCGAGACATTACCTATTCTGACCCTCTCCTAGGAGCAATCTACCACAGACATCTGGCAATGCATCTGCGAATGTGTCCGCCGAGTTGTCAGCGAGTCGGCCGTCGACCCTACCAAGATCAAGGGCATTGGCTTTGACGCCACCTGCTCCCTCGCTGTTTTCACCCATGATACCGATGAGCCGCTGCCTGTTACAGGGCCCGACTTTGCCAATGATGGCAACGACCGGAACGTCATTCTGTGGCTTGACCATCGACCTGTTGAAGAGACCGAAAAGATCAACAACACCAAGCACAAGCTCCTTAAGTACGTTGGCGGCAAGATGAGCATCGAGATGGAGATGCCCAAGGTGCTCTGGCTCAAGAACCACATGCCGCCCGAGGTCTTTGAGCGCGCCAAGTTTTATGATCTTGCTGATGCTCTCACACACTTGGCCACCGGCAACGAGACTCGCAGCTATTGCAGCGTTGTCTGTAAGCAGGGCTATGTGCCTGTCGGCGTCGACGGCAGCGTCAAGGGCTGGCAAGAGGACTTTTACCACGAGATTGGTCTCGGAGACCTTACCAAGGATGACTTCAAGCAGATGGGTGGTGTCAATGGGGTGGTGAGCCTTTTCCTTCTCATACGCCCTGCATTTTGAATCTATATACTCTCGCGCTGTTGTCGTAACCCAGGCTAACGATTGAATTCACAGAACGGATCGTATGTCAGCGCCGGTGAGCCCGTTGGCACACTGAGCCGACAAGCAGCCTACCAACTTGGTCTCCCCATGGGCATCCCCGTTGGAAGCGGCGTCATTGACGCCTATGCTGGCTGGATCGGAACTGTCGGAGCCAAGGTCGAGCTTGGTGACGATGAGCTCAACGCCGAGGTGCCCCACAACGATCTTTCTCAGGCCTTTACCCGTCTCGCCGCTGTTGCCGGTACTTCGACTTGCCACTTGGCTCTGTCCAAGGAGCCTGTGTTTGTGCCCGGTGTGTGGGGACCTTACCGTGATGTCCTCCTCCCCGAGTATTGGATGGCTGAGGGTGGTCAATCTGCTACTGGCGAACTGCTTCGACACATGCTCGACATCCACCCCGCTTACAATGAGACATGCGCCCTGGCCAAGGCTGAGGACAAGCACATTTACGACTTCCTCAACAACCACCTTGAGCTGATGGCTGAGAACACAAACGCACCCTCCGTGTCCTACTTGGGGCGTCATCACTTCTTCTATGGTGATCTGTGGGGCAACCGATCCCCCATTGCCGATCCCAACATGAAGGGCTGCATGATCGGCCTGGACAGCGACAAGAGCACTGACAACATGGCGCTGTGGTACTATGCCACTATGGAGTTCATTGCCATGCAGACGCGCCAGATCATCGAGCAGATGAACAAGGCCGGTCACGAGATCTCGTCCATCTTCATGTCGGGATCTCAGTGCCAGAACCCCATTCTCATGTCTCTTCTGGCCACCACCTGCGGCATGCCCGTCTTGATCCCGCGTTATGTCAACGCTGCTGTGGTTCACGGTGCTGCCATGCTCGGTGCCAAGGCTGCCAGTCACAGCAAGGAGGATGGTAGTGAGCCCGAGACGCTTTGGAGCATCATGGACAGGATGAGCAAGCGAGGCCGTCTAGTGGAGCCCCAGCCGGACCCTGGAGAGAAGGCTCTTCTCGATGCCAAGTACGAGGTCTTCCTGGACATGTGCAGAACTCAGCAAGAGTACCGAAGCAAGGTCGACAAGGCTGTTGCCCAGTGGGGTGCTGAATTTGGTGCCTAAATAAAGAGAAGAGAGGATGATTGCAGTTTTGATGATAGAACAGTTGGGACACTCGGATTGGGCAAATGGCGTCGGATAATGGGTACCTATATATGGTAGTAATGATTGATGGCATATATGTAGATGGATAGGGGAAGCTTTTAAAATGGTGAAAGAAATAGAACACAGTTAATCAGTCTCACATTCACTCAATTTTGACATCAATGGCTTTGTTCTGAGTCTGTAGAAGCTGTAACATGGAGTTGCAGCTGGAGCTGAAAACGCAGTGACTTATCCCAGCTCTTTGAGGCCTGCAGCGCTAAGGGGTGCCTGGCGTTGCCTGGGAACGGTTCTCGTCGATGATTGGTCCAAGCTTCACTCCATCATCCCAGCCTTGCCTTGGTCCACCTCCAAATTTCTAGACAGACGCGCGCCGAAGAGCTCTTGTTGACCGATCTTTATTTTTCTTCAACCACGAAACCAGACGAATCGCCCACCTAAATCATCATCTTCGCTCCCTCCCCCCTCTCGCGGTCGTCGAAATCTACCTACATCCTGAGACGCCATGTCTCTCTTTGGGCAGACTGGCAACACCGGCGGTGGCCTTGGAGGCTCACTGTTTGGTGGCGGCACGGGAGGAACTACGGGCGGCGGACTCTTTGGACAGACACAGCAGAACCAACAGCAGGGAGGCGCGACCGGCGGAGGTCTATTTGGGCAGTCGACGCAGAATCAGCAGCAGCAGACGGGTGCAACTGGAGCTGGAGGTCTGTTTGGAGGAGGCCTTGGCGCAAGCAAACCCGCGACTACGGGTGGTCTGTTCGGTCAGCCACAGCAGCAGCAAAATCAACAGCAGGCGGGAATCACCACCGGCGGCGGCCTGTTTGGCCAGGCGAACACACAGCAGCAGCAGCAAGGCGCAACTACGGGCACGGGGCTCTTTGGCCAGCCAGCGCAAAATGCCCAGGCCGGCACCACGGGAGGCTTGTTCGGCAACGCGCAGCAGAACCAGCCGAAGCCATCGCTGTTTGGCTCTTCCCTCGCACAACCCGCCACGGCAGCGAAGCCCTCTCTCTTCGGAACCGGACAGCAGCAGCAGCAACTGCAGCAGCCTCAGCAAAACATGGCGGGCTCCATCTTGGGCGGCAACGCCCTGGGCGCGAGCGCTTTGGGTGGTAGCCTTTTTGCCAGCCAGGCTGCCAATGGCCAGACTCAAGCTCAATCGCAACCGGCCGGTGCCTACTTTGACAGTCTCTTCGCAAAGAGCCAGAAGGCCGACGGAAAGTCGAATATGGAAGACCTCCCAAGCCTCGAGCTTGGTCTGGGTGACCTGCGCCACCGATTGAGAAAGCTTCAGTCCAAGCCAAACGAGAAGCCTTTGGATGGTAAGGCTCACTACCTGCTGGCGGCATCCGGTGTCGACCCCAGCGCCGCCGCCAAGGACCTCGGTCTTCTCGACATTCAGACTGGTCGCGCTGAGCGGGCGACTCATGGCCCTAACGAACTCGATGTCGAAACCTATCTCTCGAACCTCCAGACCAAGACAACTCTCAGCATGATTGCCGACGGCCTCGAACGATCGGTTCGCGACTTTGATAACTTCCTCGAGGACAATGTGACGATGGAGTGGGAGGCGCAGAGGAAGCGCATCTACCAGCACTTTGGAATCACACCCCGCGAGGACACGGCGACTGCTGGACGCGAATCTCAGAGCGCATTTGGCCGTTCTAGAAGAAAGAGCACCGCTCCCTCGCGAGCTGGCAAGAGCAGCGTGCTTGGCAAATCGACACTTCACCGCTCTGTGATTGGAACTCCCAGCCGAATTGGAGCCCATCAGACAGATTTCGCAGATGTCGACCGCTCCTCCGAGGCTGGTGGTCTGGATGGCCGTGTGTCCTCCGACGATCGAGTGCTTCGCGAGAGGCAGACACGTCTATCTGAAAAGATTCGCCATCTCAACGCGGCTCGTATGCAGAAGCGCCCTTACCCCATCCTCTCCGAGTTGGCAGCTGCGGAACAAAAGTCTCATGAGCCTCACGCGCCCCATGTCGTGGAGGCGTATCTGGCGGTGATGGAGATTGTAGGCGAGAACCCCGAGGCTGAGACGACGCTCAACAACGCGACAGCCAAGGAGCGCGAGTTTGCAGACATGTATCTTAATGAGAACCCCAACTCGGCCAAGTCTGTGGAGATGAGGAAGCGCATTCTCAGCGGCGCAAACAGATTCCTCGAGAAGCAGTTCCTGCGTGAGGTTGAGTCGCTCATCGCCAAGCACCCTCACGAGGCGAAGCTCGGTGGTCTTCCCGACATTGTCAGCAAGATCAAGGCATACATTCGACTACGATCTGCCCGCAAAGATCTTGTTCCCGATAACACTGATCTGCAGCAGGTTCAGGGCGAGTTTGTGTGGGCTATTGTGTTCTACCTGCTCCGCTCTGGACATGTGAACGAGGCGGCCAAGTATGTCAACGACAACACCAACCAGTTCCGAGGTATTGATCGGACATTTGCCACATACTTGAACAACTACGCAGCGAGCGAGGATCGACGTATCACCAACAGAAAGCTTCTGGACCGTTGCACGAATGAGTACATCCAACGATCACGCAACGCGCCTGAGAACTCGATAGACCCCTTCCGCATGGCCTGCTATAAGGTCATTGGACGTATCGAGCTTGGTAACCGCAACCTGGACGGACTTAACACGGATATCAACGACTGGATCTGGCTGCAGTTCAACCTGGCGCGCGAGGGAGACAAGACGATTGAGATGGCGGGAGAGTCGTACGGCTTGGCCGAGCTGCAGTCCAGCATCAGAGAGATTGGTCTGAAGCACTTCCCCAAGGCCACCTCGGAGGACAGCAACGGCAGCTTCGGTATGTTCTTCTATCTCCAGATTCTGTCGGGCATGTTCGAGGATGCCATCGCCTACCTGTACCCCTTCTCGTATGTGGATGCAGTTCACTTTGGCTTGGCCCTCGAGTTCTACGGTCTGCTACGGCCGAGTGACGCGCTGTCGTCGGCCAACGACCTTCGCAGCTACAGCACCAAGAACCTACCGCAAATCAACTTTGGTCGCATGATTGGATACTACACGCGAGACTTTAGGGCCGCGGATGTTGTGTCTGCCGTGGACTACCTGACACTGATCTGTCTCAACCGAGACCTTGGTGGTGAGGCTGGCCAGCGACACGGTAGCCTCTGCCACGAGGCGTTGCGAGAGCTGGTTCTGGAGACCCGTGAGTTTAGCAAGCTCATTGGCGATATTCGACCAGACGGACAGCGCATTCGTGGCATCATCGAGGAGCGCGGCCCGCTCATCGGCCTGGATGCCGAGGATGACTTTGTCAACACGGTCACACTCCAGGCTGCCAGCTTTGCGGACGAGAACGGACGCACCACAGACTCGGTGCTGCTGTACCATCTCGCCGGCGAATATGACACAGTTGTCGCCATTGTCAGCCGGGCGCTGAGCGAGGCTGTCTCCATCGAGATCGGAGAGGACCCCATGCGACTGATGCCTGTCAAGCCCCGTGCTGGTGAGCAAGAGGCGGAGGCAGGCAGCAGCCTCAGCTTGGCGTCCATCGATGACCCGGTGGAGCTTGCCAGGACTATGATGAGCATGTACGAGCGAGACGCCATGTTCTACAGGAGAATCCAGGATCAGAATAAGGTGGCCTGCCGGGTACTCCTGGAGATGAGCAGCATCAAGGGACTGGTGGAGGCCGGACAGTGGGCTCAATGCCTCGACGTAAGTTGCCTAGTCGTGAAATGAAGTGTCATATGTGCTAACGTGATAAATAGAAAATCCGAAGCCTCGAGATTCTGCCCCTGGACGCGGCGGGCGATGGCAGCACGATCCGAGCCTACGCCTCCAAGTTCTCGGGCTTGTCGCAGCCTGTCTCAATCAACGTGCCCAACCTGCTGATGTGGACCATCATCTGCTGCGTTCGCCAGCGGGAGCAGCTGACGAGTGGACAGTTCAGCGGCAACGAGGGAACGCGACGGCTGATGGTGGAGCAGTTGAAGCAGATGACGCTGGACCTGACGACTTACACCAGCCAGCTGCGATACCGGTTCCCGCCGCACTTGCACGAGGCTCTTGCGAGGGCATCGGCAGAGTGATGCCTGGAGTTGCGAGATGTGTGATGGTTGGATATGGCTGATGCCGTGTGTGGCTTGAGCGCGGCGGGTGGACGGAGGAGACCGGACAGGCGGAATCAATATCGGAGAGTGTCCGGACGGTCAAGGACAGGGCAAGATCAAGGGTGAATGCAACGTTGGGCATTGTAGTACCTGGGTACGTAGCATACAACACTGTCTGGAAGAGATGACAGAGAAAGGGGGCTATTTTTGCGCGCGGCCTCATAGTAATTGTACAGGCGTATATATGGATGCATTGATAGGGTCATATTTGAGGTCATGTTGAGTGCCATGATGAGTTTGTTTGGTTGTCGTAAAGGGTACCAACCAGGATGGAAGGACGGGGGGCTGGACCCTGGCTTAAGCCACCCTGTCCATCGCGCAAAACACTATCTTCAAGTGTTGACGGCATAAGATAGTTGCTGGCATTGTGAGAAATGTATTGATTGATTCCCGCATACCTCTGTCTACGCAATATTCAACAATCGATGATGCGGCAACACCCGTTCAACTCACTCCATCACAGAGCAGAGAGTTTCGGCGTAATTGCTGTAGAGGTGTTGGGGTCCTTCTTGGCGAGGGTCACCTGACAGCCTGGACTCTGAGCTCGTGGGTCTGCTGGATGGATGCACTGCGCGAACCGTGTGGTCTGTGCAACGCCCCCTTCGAGGCTCCAAGGGGTCCATGACTCGGTGCCAACCTGGACCTCCTGGGCTTTATGAGTCAACCTTCCCCCCTTCGGGACTGCGGCCCAACCTGCCTCTTTCTCCCCAGCTGCAAAATGTTCCCACGGACCCGGTAAAAAAAAATCCTCTCTGTACGACGGCGGTCGGTCAGCTTTAGCCTTGGCTTGCTTTTTTTCTTATCCCCGGTTTCCCCTCTCTTATCTCAACAGCCTTGAGGGTAGACACGCGTGTCGTCGTGTCCGGGGGGCCCATAAGCACAGCAATACCCGTGTTATTTCCCCATTCCCCATCTGATCCTACTACCTACTATAGTTACTCGAGGTTCGTCTTTTTTTTTGAGTCAAGAGATCAACGAACCAGGCCAAGGAAGGAAAGAGCGCGGTCGTGGTTGACGATTGTTTCTTTGTTCCCTTCCCTTTCAACTCTCTGCGGTCGGGGGTGGATATCCCGCACCCCCCAAGCTGCGGGAGCCGCATCCCGCTTTTTTTTTTCTCTGCCTCTCTCTCCACACACACGCGCATATCACAACTACCGAGCCCCGAATCACAAGCTCTCAAGGGGAAGGGGGTCCCCCCTTTTTGGTCTCTCCTCTCCCGTCCCTTGTCCTGTCGTGCTCCAATGAGTCCCGGCCCCGATACGCCGGGGGCGGGAGCGGGACCGGTACAGAGTCCCGCCCCAGTGGGTGACGATGGGGCCGGCGTCAAACGGGATGCCGAGGCGGCCAACGTGGTGGGTTCTCCGGCTGCGGGGGACGACGGCAGTGCACGAAAGAAGAAGAAGACGGGGCCGGGGAGTCGTGGGGTTGCCAATCTGACCCCTGAGCAGTTGGCCAAGAAGAGAGCTAATGGTAAGTTTGCAGTCATGACATGTTGATTTCTTTCACACCCTGGTCGGTTATGGTTCCGGATCGACGAATCCCTTCCATCTTGGCTCTTGTTTCACTAGTTGCTCGACATGTCGCTAACATTCTCAAGATCGAGAGGCTCAGCGTGCCATCCGTGAGCGTACAAAGAATCAGATTGAGACGCTCGAGCGCCGCATCCAGGAGCTCACAAACCAGCAGCCCTACCAGGAACTCCAGGCCGTCCTCCGCGCAAAGGAGGTTGTCGAGCAAGAGAATGCCGATATCAAGCGTCGTCTGGCTGGCATAGTCGCCATGCTGCAGCCGCTCATCGGCCAGGGCAAGTTTATTTTCCCCATGGCCTCTCTGTTCTAGTTTTGAGATTAACATGGCAGGACAGGTGCTGTTGAGCAGGCTTACATATCACCTGCTCAGACTTATGCCCCTCCGGCACATCATCAACCTCCTTTGAGCGTTCACAGCAACCACAACAATACCAACACAAACGCTGCTTCGACACCCGGCAGTGCCGCCTCTCCTCCAAGTCATGAGCCACCTCCTGGCCAGAGTCATTCCCAGCACTGGCACCCTCAGCAGCCGCCACATCATCACCCTGCTGGCACTCCCACCAGTGAATCTCACGCTACCAGCCAGCTGAACCAACAACGACATGAGCTCCGGCACGGGCTTGAGCTTGGCCCTGAGCGTCTAGGACTAGACTTTCTCCTCGACCCGGCGCAACGAGTGAATCGTATTCAGAACGGCATCAATGGCGCCCAAGACACGCCTCAGTATCATCACGTGCCTATGAAGCACGACTGGACAGGCGTCTCACAGGAGCGTGCCCTGCACAGCAGGTCTACAAGCTGGGGCTCGCAGGGGAGGCCGGGACAGCCCCAGCAGGAGCAGCAATATCAGGGTCAGCACCCGCATGCCCTCTCGGCCGCTCATACCCCTGAAAGTACTCATAGTCCTGGTTATAGTCCTGCCATGAGCTCTGCCGCGGGCCACGCCCCTCCCCGGAGCGACCCCAGCCTCATCGACTGCTCGGCCCCCATCAAGAACTGCGCGCCGACGTGCCCGCTTGACTCCCTCCTCCTCGACTTTCTCAGCGAGCGCCGCCAGCGTGCCGCCGACGGTCTTCCCGTACAAGACGTCGTTGGTCCTCGCTACCCGTCCGTCTCTTCACTCCTCAACCCTTCCAACAGCGCCTACAGCCACCCGCTGTCTAAAGTCTTTACCGATATACTCGCTACTTTTCCCGACATCTCTACGCTCCCCGAGCGCGTCGCGGTCCTCTACATAATGTTTCTTGTCATGCGCTGGCAAATCTCCCCCACTCAGGAGAACTACGACCGTCTCCCAGAGTGGATGACGCCTCGTCCCTCGCAGCTCACAGTCCCTCACGCTGCCTGGCTCGATCACATCCCCTTCCCCAAGATGCGGGACCGCCTCGTGCGCGACCACAACCCCCTTCTGTACCCCTTTGACAACTTCTTCATCCCCTTCACGACGACGCTGTCGCTCTCCTGGCCCTATGAGGACACCGACACGCTGCTCCAGAGCCCGGACGGCGACGAGCTCATGATTAACCCCGTCTTTGAGCGGCACCTGCGGAACCTGGACAACTGGAAACTAGGGGACGCTTTTGCCAAGGCGTTCCCCACCCTCGTGGGCTCGTTCAACCTGAGCTCACAGTCCCCAGCGCGGCCTTCTTCATCCGGGAGCCGCTAGGGGCCCGTGACCGCACCACAACAAAAAACGTAATGGGTTGGTGGTTTTTGTTTTACTGGCGTTTGGGGGTGAGGGTGGTTTTTGTGTGCATAGGTTAGCTGTTTGTCAAATCAGGCTTTCCAGGGCCTGCTCTCTTTCACTGTGTCACTAGGGGGAAACGGCATGCATACAATAGGTTTGTATCATCATCACTTGTACTCTGGGTTCTGGCAGGGGCTTCAACGCCATGGAGTTTGTGGTGAAGGTTTTGTTTTTGGTCATGATGTATGTAGGTATGCACGCACGTATGCACGCATTAGGTATGTAAGGTATCCAAAACTATTGATTCTAAATTCTTGCTGTGACGCCATCATTAAGGGGGCGAATTTGGTATACCAATTGGCCATGCCACATCCGGTAACTCCTCAGCAATTATTGCCTTTCATTGTCTGGAGTTGAATCTTTGGGCAAGACAAACAGCCTGATCCATGGTGGGCAAGGGGCCTTGTATGGAGTGTTTCCCACAAGACTCTTAGCCTAGGTACCTAGGCAGAAGTGTGGTTTATGATGACGCTTATGATAGACATGGTACCCTTCTCATAGTGCTCTATGGTAAATCCATCCTCCGCTATCTAAAGTCTTTCCTAAGGTCAGTGATGGCAGATGCCTAAGTCTCGTCGCTGCTTCGTTTCGTTCATTGTTCGGTCAGTCGTTCGTATTTCGGGCAGAGGGGACACTGGGTACACTTGACCTTGAATAGAGGAAAGAGAAAACAAACTCCAAATGCAGGAGACTCTTTTTAGTATTATCATGACCAAATAGGCAAATAGTCCCGCTGAAATGTGACATTCGCGGTCCAGCGCAAGTAATACAGAGCTAGTCATGGCGCCCACACAACTATCAAGGAGTTGCGGGAAGTAATGCAAGGCCCCGATTTGTCAGGAATCTTGTTTCTTAATGCTAATTTTTTTCTTTTAGTCACCCTCTCTCTTTTGTCGTCAGTAATCCCGCCGCAAACTATTGTTAACTAGTTAATTTACATTACAGACAACATACCTTGTTCAACCAGGCACGCAATGCCGTGCCTGATTTCCCGTCTGGCTGGGAACGTTGCCATGCAGTATGCCGTTTAAATCTTCTTGATTGGTAACATTGACGGCGATTGTAACTGACGGACACCCGCCTCGTGATTCACGGCCGAGCTGCATCGAAGATGGCCCACGACTCATGGAAAAATCTAGAAAATCAGTCGGCTTGATTGTCTGGGGATAGACGGCAGCGGCGGCCTCCCGGTTCCGAGCAGTCTTTCCGTGCAAAACTGACAGAGCCGTCAAAAGTAGACATAGTCTTACGCAATCTTGATGTCCAGCTTTATCAATTTGACGAGGCTACCAAGCATGGTTGTCTCTGACCACGACTCTCCTCTTCTTCCGAAGAAAGTAGTACAAACAGAGTAAGAACAGCTCGGATACGTTTGATTTGGTCCTTTGCTGAGGTTACGTGGATTTGCAGTACCAAAGGGGAATGTCCACCGAGGAACCAATCACCTCCGTTTGACACTACCAGCCAAGTAGTTGCAGACAACAAACCATCGCCAGGGAAGAAGACCAAACTCTTTGATTGATCTAGTCTTCCCCTCCCCTTGATCAATTATCCCCTGCCCTTCCTTTCCCTATCTTTTCTTTCTTTCCTCTTCCTAATATCTTCTACTCTCTTCATATCCTCGTCGTATCCTCTTCTATCTTCTTCCTATCCTCTCCCTAGGATCTTCCTACCATCTTTGCATTCTCTTCTACGTTCTTCCTATTATTTCCCTAATCTCTTTAAACTATATTCCTATCCCTTCCTTCTTCACCAGTAGCATCTCTAATGGTACGTCTATGTAGATAGTGGACAGTGCTTTAGGGTCGGTCACTAACTCAGAGCATAGATGGCGCCTGGGAACGGACATTTCGTCGTCGACAACAATGACCGCACGGATATTGATATTCCCGGCGACAGCAACAGGGACCCCATGGATATCGTTAACAACAGAAACGACAACAACAACAATACCAACAATGGTGGCGATGAGCCCGAGCACAAATTCTATAATTATAGAGTCTACCAGCACCTGGCAGGAGAAGGGCGGATCAGGGAGACTGAGACGAGAGTCCAGATCGAAAACCAGCCAGTGCGAAACCAAAAGCTTCTACGCAGCCCCCACGACGTTAGTCTCAGCACCTCAGTGGAAGTTGCGGACTGAGTTTGGGAAAGTGAAACGTTGAAACGCAGGGTCAGCAGCGTCATCTCCCGAGTTATCGGGGATCTCAAGCTTGCCAATGTATCAATCACCTTCGTGTCGGTTCACGGCAACGCCGATACCCAGAAGACTGTCGAAACTGAGTCACTGCCGTAGATGCAGGTTTAAAACCCTTTCCCTTTATTTACTCCGGCTTCCCTCCTTCTTTTTTCTTCTTCTTCACCATCACTACGACCACCATCACTGCCCAGGTCAAGGTAAACTTCAAGACATTACATATTATATTACTATATGCTAGCCATGGGAGTGGATACAACCAAATAATCGAGTGTTTGGATGTTAAAGCTATGCCCGGGCATCAAGAGGTGCGTCGAGACTTATCGACAACACGTCCGCACTTTGATCAAGTCCCTGGCGCAACTCACGTTCGCTGCTGTCAATCGCGATGACTTGCCGCGGTTCATGCAGAGTTGGTTCCTATATATAGTGACCAACGCTACGGAAGAGTGCCGAGAAAGACTACTCAACTTTCCAACGCACGCATCTGTGCAGCGCTGCTCGCCTTGCAGTATCGCCTTGGCCAGTCCGTATAGTGGCCCACTATGCTTGACCCAATGTGACCCAGGATCGATCTTGCCAGGGCCAAGGAGGGCGGGCGCATTATATATATAGCGGCAGAGCAACATCGACGGACCCAACTGCTTCTTTGATTGGCGAAGCTGCTGCCAGCAGACCCATACGTCAAGGCCATGCGGTTGTTCTACGCCGACATTCTGGCCGAGCACGGTCTCGAGTACAGGACCCAGCATCAAGACAAGACCTCCGGATTTACTCAAGGAGTTCCAAGACGAGGATTATTGCCAAAGGCTGTACAAGGCCGGCGAGAGTCTCTCCTTCAACCGCAATGTGCTGATCCGGTCGAACTGGAACCCAACTCCCTTCCTGCAGATGACGATTTCAACGACGAGAATCTGCAGCTCATACTGGATGGCTATGTGAGGCCAGCCGAGATCTTCCAGGCCAAGGCTGACGCGGCTTCTGCCATCGAGAATGTCGGCGACGGCGACGTCCCGTTCGAGCTGTGGGATCGGGACTCCGAGCCCCTGAAAACGAGGATGTTCACCGCGCCTCAGAAACGTCGCTTCTTGCGACCCTTGCGATAGGTGCAAGGAGACTGAGGGGCCGGTCTGTGATGGAAAATGGATACAACCTAGGATAAGGAAGAAGGAGTAGACCCTAATTGAGTGGCTCCTTAGCCCAGTTCCCTCAAGGTCCCTCCTCCACCCCGTTTGACTTTGGGAGTGACTTTCTATATAAAGTTTGGAGCAGCTCTTTGATGATTTAAGAGGAACCCTTTGACAATCGAGAGTAAATCTTCAAAGTCTTGGCCTAAGTCTTGTAGGTTTCAGAACATTTCTCCAAAGATCAGGTACAAATACCTCGTTTCGATCAAACTTCATCCTCCCACTTCACGGCCCCAAACGAAAACTTCCTCAGTGACGGCCCCTCGCCTACAAACAAGCTTGGCAACTTCTCTCTCGGCATCCGCTGAAACATGAGCGCCTTGATCGGTGAGTCGACGTTGATCGAGTCCACGCCGGGACATCGTAGACGCCGTCCAGACTTCAGCGAGAAAAGCTTCACGGTCCCGTTGTCCTGTGCAGCAGCGACGACGTTGAGATCCGGGCTAACGTCCCATCCAATGTGAAAGTGCGCTTCGTTCTGGTGATCTTGGAACTTGAGCAGCGGCCTGGCCCCCCTGGGGTTCCGTGTCAGAAAGCGCGCGTCATAGAGAGCCATTGAGCTCTGAAGGCCCGAGACGAGAACTTGGTGCGGGTTTACACTCTTCAGGTGTGCTATCGAGCTCGTGTGTTTTGCAAATGACCATCGCGCCTCAGGGGCTCGGAGGTCGGTTATCCAGAGCCTTGGTTGACGCCCACCTGCAAACAACACGTTGTGATTCCCCTGCTGAAAATCCTGCGTAAATGTCTCCTGTGGAAGGTGCATGCCCTTGGGGGTGACACTAGGGGCAATGGCTGAGAGACTCTCGTTGGAGCGGACTTGGAGTAGGCCACTGTTTGAGCCAATGACACATATGAGGTCTGAGGAGGGAGGAGCGGGCGTGCTGCTGTGGACGACCCAGTCGTCATGGAGACCATGGCGGATCGAAAGTCTCTGGTAGTGATTCGCTACAGTCAAGTCAACCGATATCCGGATGTGCGGACGCTTCAATCAGACATACTCTCACCAAGCCGCCACTGAGGGCGTGTCTTGTCTTCAGGATCGGAGAGCGGTGGTGAGAAGAAGTAGACCCCACAGCTATGATCGGGCTCGCGGGAAGTCAGGAGGATTCTGTGTGTAGGACGGTGATACTTGATCGAGGACATCTGTGGGCACCGGATCATCTCTGTGCGAAAGACTTGGGCTCTTCCAGAAGAGTTGGGCGCATCGCGCGAGAAGTGGATTCTACGTCAAGTTAGCCTTCGAGTAGGGCTGTGGGAAGCCCATAGCATGTATACCTGTCGTTCCTGTCTGTGGGAATATGACTCCCAACCAGCGTTTCCTCATCCAAGGCTACACACTCGGTCAGTCGTCACCTAGCCAAATCTCATCCCGCTCAGGACTCACTCGCATATGCAACCCCCAATCCCATCTTTTCATCCTCCGCCGCAACGTAAAAGCACGGCATATTCGCATACCGCGTCCTCGTGGGTCCAGACGGAAACGGCACGCTTCCCTTGGCCACCACACCGTTCGCCCATGCTGCGGCCCCAAGATCACCGTCCTCCATCCTGCCGCGCCCACGCTCTGCAGAAAACGGGAGCCCAATCTCTCTGGCGATTAGGCCAGATGCGACAGCATCCTGGGTGAGGCAGTGCCTCTTGATGTGGTTCCGCACGAGATGTGCTCTATGTCTTGCCGCCTGTTGGGCTTGACCCTCAACTTTACGCCTTTTGACAGCATTTGATGACCATGACGCTGATGAAGGCGCCGTCTGCGACTTTTCAATCTTGAAGTACTTCTTCTTCTCGGTATCTGTACACATGTGTGAGTAAACGTCGAGTGGCCCGCAAACTGGTAATGGTACCATAGTAATAACCCGGGATTTCGCGGTTCATTTTCACCGTCCCACTGACGCAAACCACACAATGATGATAGTTATGCAATTATCAGCAAAAGAGATGAGATGTTCATAAGATTTTGTGCAATGAACCAGACATGGTCGAACGCAGGGTTGGCCTGGGTTGATAGCATTGAAAATAGGAAGTAGGCGAAGGAAGTCAGGTGAAGTAAGGGATTGGATTGGATGTTTTGTCCTGACGTAACCACCCGGCAGGTCCAACATCCGATGCACCACGTGATAAACTCCGAGGCTGCTCAATGTCAGTTCTCACAGAAGCAACTCTTTCCAAACCTCTACAAGTAGGTTACGATTAAAAACTCGAACATTCACAAAAATAAGAAATCATGTCACGTCACAAGGGAGGCACCAGTTTTTTTTATTTTACTTTTATTATTAGGTGTCTAAAAGACGATCTCTAGGGGTATGGAAGGTTTCGTGAACCACTCCAAAAGTCTCAGTACTCAGGTATGAGCAGTACAATTCAAATTTGGACAGGGCGAAAGTGAAAAGTCCGGCTGATGGTAGTCCGGGTATAAACCATCGTTATTTACTGAGACTTCTCGTGCTGAGTAGAGACACGCTGGAGGGAAACGACTGAGAAAAGAGTTAGCAACGTGGACATGAATGTGCAAAGGGGTAGATTCAAACTTACCGAAATCCTCAAGGGAACGCTGCTTCTGATTCTGCTTGGGGGACTTGCCGTGCATCAGGTTGTCGAAACCAGTGCTGCCCTGCATGAAGTAGTAGAGACCACCCATGACACAGAAGATACCGAAAGAGAAGATCCAGATACGGACCACGGCGACAATGCTGGTGCGGCCATCATCGACGAACCAACCGAAGATGGCGAAGAGAGTGGCAAGGATATCGACGATCAGGATGGCACCAGCGAGCTGCCAAGAGGGAATGGAGGACCAGAAGGGACCGTTGGCACGGGTGATGAAGATGAGCCAGTTCTCAGTGAGCGAGATCTCAAGGAAGAGAACCTCGTCGATGTTACCGAAGTTCTGGACGATACCACCGTCGTGCGAGTTGGCGTACATGGTGGTGAGAGCAATCCAGGTGCCGACAGCCAGGACAACACCAAGAAGGACGGACATACCCCAAAGCTTGGGCAGGTTCCACTTGACGGGGGTAGGCGAGTAGGGGGCGTTGTCGTAGGCGATAGCCAGGGTGGCGATATCGGCGAAAATGGCGATAAAGACAACCAGCTCAATGTTGAGGGACTTGTTCAGGATAGCAATCCAGAGACCAAGGAAGATCTCCATGTGCAGGGACAGGGCAATACGGTAGACGACGTAGGCGTACATGCGGTGGAAAATCTGGCGGGAAGTCTTGAGGGCATCAATGATGGCACCGAGACCAGGGGCAAGGAAGACAATATCGGCGGCAGAACGAGCAGCATCGGAGGCACCCTCGACAGCAATACCAGTATCAGCCTTCTTCAGAGAGGGAGCGTCGTTGACACCATCACCAGTCATGGCAACAAGGTAACCACGCTGCTGAAGAATCTCGACGACATTGTACTTGTGCTGGGGGAAGACCTCGGCGAAACCATCGGCAGCCTCAACGAAATCGTAGACCTCAGAACCGGGCATGTCACCGCCACCACCGAGACCGAGACGCTCAGCGTTGTAGACGTTGGTGCCGAGACCGAGTTGACGAGAAGTCTCACGGGCAATACCGACGGCGTCACCAGTAAGCATCTTGATGGAGAGACCCAGGCGCTTGGCTTCGTTGATGGTGCGGGCAGTGTCGTGACGGGGAGGGTCAGAGCAGGGCATGATACCGAGAATCTCCCAGGCACCCTCACCACGCTTGCGGGCAACACCAAGGGATCGGAAACCACGGGTAGCGAACTCGGCGACACAGTTCTTGTAGGCACGGTCAACCTCCTCAGGGATGGGGTGGTCCTCCTCGACGGTCTTGAGAACGAAAAGAGGGGCACCCTTGACACAGATGATGCGCTCGCCCTGAGGGGACTCGACAACGGCCTGAACCTTCTTGGAGACGGGGTCGAAAGGCTGGAAGTCAAGGACCTTGTACTTGGAGAGGACGCTCTTGGCACGGGGGTAGAACTTGAGCGACTTGAGGAAAGCCTTGTCGATGGCATCGATACCCTTCTTCTTGCGCGAAGCGGCCAAGCAGGCAGTAAGCATCAGGTCATCAGGCTCAACACCTTCGACAGTGAAGGGCTCAGCAAGAGAGAGCTTGTTCTTGGTCAGAGTACCGGTCTTGTCAGAGCAGAGAATCTCGACACCAGCGAGGGACTCGATGGCGGAAAGCTTCTGGACAATAGCCTGCTTCTTGGCGAGGTAGGCAGCACCGACGGCCATGGTGGTGGTAACGACGGCGGGAAGACCGACGGGGACACCGACAATGGTGATGGCCAGGGTGAAACGGAGGATATCGACAATGCTGTTGGAGCGGTAGAAGGAAGAAACCCAGACAATCAGGAGAGTAAGGACGACGAGAACAAGCAAGATCGTACCAATGCCGTTGAGAACCTCAGTGAAGTGACCGGTGCCACCAGCAGACTGGGAGACAAGAGCAGCGGCGCGACCAACGAAGGTGTTGTCACCAGTAGCGGTGATAACGACGAAAGCCTCACCACGCTTGACAGCGGACGAAGCATAGCAGTTGTCACCCTGGTGCTTGTCGACAGCCAGAGACTCGCCAGTGATGGCAGACTGATCAACCTGAACGAAGCAGCCCTCGGTAACGAAGCGACCATCGGCGGGGATGATGGTACCCTCCTCAACCTGGAGGATATCACCGGGAACAACCTCGGGGGCCTCGATCTCCTTGAGAGTGCCGTCACGGAGGACAACAGCCTTCAGAGCAAGGGTCTTCTTGAGCTCTTCAACGATGGATCCGGCCTGGAATTCCTGGATGAAACCAACAGCTGCGTTCAGAAGAAGCAGAGCGCAGATGACTCCGAAATCGATCCAATCCTCAAGACCAGCGGCAAGAACAGCGGCGGCTTCCTGTGCAAACGGTTAGTCAAATTGAACTCGAACAAGAAAATCCATGTTAGAAATGAGGACAGCTCCACTTGGAGCACTGAAAACCATCCACAAGATTCACCAATGGCAGCTGGTCGACGTATTTGCGACTCTTCTCGTTGGTGATAGCTTCACCTCTCAGTTCCGCCAGGATACAACTTGTGTGGAGGTGGGTGTTTGGGGTGGCAGATCAATTTGTCAACGTGGACAAGATCAGCAAAGACGACCGGAACCTCTCAAGAGGGGAGCCAGTGATCGCAATTGCCAGTCCGTCAACAGATGTTGCAATTGGGATGGGATGAAAAATCCGATTTTGTTGGGGAAAGTGGGTCTGTGGAGCCAACTTCACGATGTTGCGAATAACTTCATCGATCACTTCACCCGGGAAGCCACTTGGCCGTTCTGGGGTCAATTCGCGGTCTCTAGAGACAAGAATGACATCCAGTTGAAGCTTGAAACGCGAAGAATACGCTAGTTGGTCGTGTTTCGACTTGTTTGCGATCTTGCGAATAGCTTCATCCCAGACATGATCTAAATGTTTCTGGGCACATCGGGGTCGAATCGAGGCGTATTTGGATGGGAACGGGCTCAATTTGTAGAGAACGTACCATAACGAATTGGATAGGTCCCACAAAGACTGTGTGGTTTTCCGTTAGTTCTGGCTGTTCAAAGTGTAGCTGGGTTTGGGGGAAGACTCACACATCAGGAACTTGAGGATCAAGTTTTCCTTCTCTTCCTTCATTTGGTTCAGGCCGTACTTGCGTCGTCGTGCAATGACCTCGCTCTCAGTCAAACCGACTCGAGAGTCAGTCTGGAGCATGTCCTCAGGGACGACACGTCCACCGCCGGGTTGGGTCTCCTCCTCTTCCTCGAACTGGTGACCATCCTCGGACTCAAGGTCCTCGATCAGGGCGTCCATATCCTCATCGGGCTCCTCGTCGTCGGCGGGGCCCTTGGCAGGAGCGTGGGAGGGGGAGGAACCTGTCCTCGCTTCTCATCGAAGCCGCCAGTCTCAATGTTGGTGTCCAGCGCCGGAGCGCCGGTGACCTTCTCTTCCGCCATTGCTGGGGAGTCGAAGCAGTAGGGCGCGGTAGCGTTGTTTGGTTGTTGTAGGTGAGAGTCTGTAGGGCGGCTGTAGGCAACAGCAGGCGAACGGGATGTAGAGATAAAGCTGAGGTTGCGCGCTGTTGGGCGTTTGGGGAGAGAAGTTGAGGGACGAGGTTGAGTGGAGAGGGGGAGAGAGAAAAAAGAAGTGTCTAGCACCGCACGAAGTTAGGGTCGCTTATATATGAAGCATTCGTGGGTGAAGAGGAAGGAAAGAAAAAGAGACTCTGCAGGTGGGCGAGAGCTTCTATTTCAATGTGGCCGCGAGATGACCGAGCTCAACAGCTTTCTTTTACCGGCGAGGTTGCCGGCCCATGTCCCATGCCAGCAGTCTTTCGGCCCTGATCAAAACAATGGGTCCCGGTCGTCGCTGGTCTTTTCGGGTGGATCCACTCTTCTCGCTCAATGCCTGCATCTGCACCTTGACCCGCTCCTTCTGTGTCAAGGTGGGTCACCCTCCAACAGACAACAGGACCGGGGTCTCATTGAAGCAAACGGGTCTCACGGAGACTCAAGTCCCCACCGCGAAAGAATTGGATGGAGCCCCAAGCCGGGATGGGTGGATGTCATCAGCGACTTCCCACGAGTCTCGCGCAGGTCCTAGTCTGGTCCTCTGTGAATCTCCAAGTGCCCCAGGTTGTGAGGCCCTTGCCGTCTCCAGGTACAACCGGAAAGGCCTCGAGGTACCGGCGATTGACAACAACACACACATCACGACCAATTGAGTTGGGGGAGCCACGGCCCTGCCGGTCCCGTAGTCAGGACTCTGGCACACACCTCATTTTTTTACACGCAGCGATTGCAGGACTCTGCTGCCTCGCTCATGCGCCAGCGAATTCAACCTGTGAGAGGCAAGAGTCATTTGCCTTTTTCGTTTTTTCGCGCTCAATTTTTTTCCCTTCTTACTTTTTGGCTGCCGATTAACAACGCATGTACTCGGGATTGACGACATTTGCCCGCACATACGGAAAAAGGGCAATTGGATCACACCCTTTTGTCCTGTTAGCTGCACCCTCCGCCACCGTAGTCTCTCCTCAATTCGAAGTCGAGTGCCAATGTCGCGAGTATCAATTGGACGTATCTAGCCTCGGGCAACATCAATGGGATGCTCAATGGCCAGAAATTGACTCGCCAGATCGTCAATGCAATCAATGGAAAAAGGACAGATTTTGCTCAATTCAGGGTAGCTCGCAATGGGAGCCATGAGCAGCGGGAGCAGTAATTACACCAGGTAGCCGCAACAACCAAATGAGACGCCAACAGTAAACACGAAAGATCAACAATGAACCCCATCCATCGAGCAATCAACACCTTCATTCTAAACAACGCAGTAGCATCCGCACCCACATCCACACCAGCGTCCGTCGGCTGCACCAGCGAGCACGCCAGTGTTAGGAGCTACTGAGCTACCCGCACCCGGTAGCGTCGGCTGGACTCTGGTCCACGCAGGACAGGCGGCAGCTTTGATGCTGGTGCTGATATTCCCTCTCTCACTTGTTGCAATGTTTGCTCTGCCGGGGGGCGTGCCAACCTGTGTCAGGGGGTGACCGTATGCTCTCCAAACGTCGGTCGCTGCATCTGCGCTGGGGCCGACGACCATCATGACCCATCGAAATCGCCCTTGCCCTTGCCCTTGCCCCAGTCTCTTGGTCAAACTTGTCCTCGGCCCAGGTCCTTCCATGCAGGTGCAGATGCTCAGTGCACAGTGCGTGGCGCTTCGCAGCGTGGGGAATGGAAACAAGACGGTAATCTCAGCAGGGTGGAGAGTTTTACCTCGAGAGACGTTGCCGCAGAGCATCTCCAAACAAAGGAGATTGCAGCAAGAGGCTTCAACCGGCCGACTGAGACATCAAAACACGCAGAGTAAACACCAGGACCGACGGCGAAACCACATCCCCCCATTGCGTCTGATGACGATGAACCAGGTGTCTCTCTCGCGTGTCTCGAGTCCCTGGTGGCTGATGCTCAATGGCTGATACTGGTGACCCGGATTGGACTGAATATGACTGATATGACACCAATCCATGTTTAGCCACCACCAGCCTTGCCTCGTAACCAACTACCTGCTTTCCTTGATCTTGATGCAATGCCGAATCCGATGGACAACCAACACCGAGCACGAGCGATAAAGCATGGGTAGGGGGAATTCCCGCTCCGGTCTGATCGGTCGGCGATACTTCGCTGGTCGCCCGGCCTTGGAGAGGCAAGAGGCAATCCACATCGAGACCAAGGCAATTTGAGGGTATCCATCCATTCATGCTCTCTCTATTGCCTCATGCTCCAGGCGATCCGAAAGCATCTCCACGGCAGCTCAATTCGACACTAGACTGTACGACACTGTGCATCTCCCGGATCCCGCTGGCTTCCGCCCTGGAGACCCTGTTGCACAGGACGCACATCAATCCATCCATCCCCAAGCTCGGTCCATTTTTTGCCTCACGATAGCAAGAAGCCCAGTACAACTCTCGACCGCGACGTCTGCCCGTGTTGGACCTGCTGAATACCTGTGCCTGTCACCACCTCCACTGTCCTCGTGCGCGTGCTGCCGCCTGGGGCCCTGGTACCTCTGCTGTATGTCATTGCTGGCGCTGCTTGTACCAGGCGTCCCAGCTGCCCCCCCGTCGCGCTGAGGGATTTTCGACCATGGGACCCCCATCCCGGGCCCCCTTCCCCCATGCCCATGTGCACTGTGATCTCTTGGACGATTCTCGCGACCGTGGGAAGGATGACGACACTGGATGGCCCATCCCCCGGCGGTCAGCAAAATCGCGACTGGCGGCACTGGAGACTGACTCTCTGGCGATGGCTTCCAGGACTGAGTCGGAGGACGGCGGTTATGGGGGCCGCTCATGGGACGAGGCGGATTTGCCAATCTTGGCCTCAATCTCCATCCAGGGACGATCTCATCCTCTGCTGCTACCCACTGGAAACAGCGGTCCTCGTGGCTCGTGGAGCTCGTGGCTCCAGCAGGCGTGCTGCGGGCTTGGAGTTTGACTGCGGAACGCTGCAGCGCAGCAACTGAGATCACTTGGCAGACAATTACATGGACGGGTCCTTCCTCTGCCTATGCTTAACCCACTCGACGTGTTTTGCCTGGAGACGCGCAGTTCGCGGTCCTAGGTATTACCTATCTACGGATGCTCATCTCATCCACCTATCCAGTGCCCGGTTGCGATTTGCGCGCAAGCATCGAGGTTCAAATTTCCCAAATGCCCGCCCCACGGGACGGATCTGCCTCGGGACTGGGAACTGGCGTGACATTGGACGGAATCTGAGATGGACAACAGACAAACTCTAGGTTCACAGATCCCGCCCTCTCGATGACGACGACGCATGTGCTCTGTCTGCGTCAACAGCCTCAAGGTTCACGTGCAAAGCATAACCATAACCTGTCAATTGGTGTCGCCGCGTGCACGAGGGAGCATAAGGTTAATTCAATGTCGCTCTGCTTCGTATTCACGGATGGCAAGACCAAAACGGGATCGCCGTGTCTCGCCGCAAAAGACGACAATCGTCATTTTTGCGACAGGCGGCCGCGCGTATAGAGCAAGGTCTTTCTTTTTGTCTGCCTTGCCCTTCTCGTCCTGCCCTTCACGGGTTTCTTTCACCGGCGGCCATGCTCTGAGCGCAATGGTCTGCTATGACGGAACTCTTCCAGCTTGACCAAGGGAATTTGGCCGGCATCTGTTGCGGGGCCGCAGATTGCAAACTCTGACTGGCCGCGATTGTGCCTCATGAAACCTTGTCCAATCGCCTTATCGGCAGCTATTGAACCATGCCAGCCTTGGCAAGGTGCCTCGTACGGTGCGCGACACGGCCAGACCAGGCGCTGGATGGGATGGCGCCCTCCAGAGATTGATCAAAGCTGTCTGCCAACCGGCGAATTGCCTCGTCGCTCGTTGTCCTCGGCTGGAAAGAGGAGCCCTGTCGGTCCCTGGGCCTCGCCTGGCCTGGATCGGCTTGGCTCTCTTAGGCTCGTTCTCCCTTCTCCGTGTCCGTGTGTTTTGAATGACCGAGGGATGGATGGATGGACGTCTAAAAATTCACCTGCTTCATTCGCTTGGCCTTCCACGCATGAGGCGCCACTAGCGGCTTCGATCCGGTCTGCGGGTGAACGCGGGAAAACTTGGGGCAGAGGGTGAGAACGCTGAAGCCATCTCCAAAACGGCATTCCGCCTGCAACGCCATGTGCAACGTTGGCCGCGCGCCAAGCTGAACCTGGGCAAAATCTTGCCTCAGCTGGTAGGAGGGGACATAATGGTCAGTGCTCTTGCGGTGTGAGAACTCTCGAAACGTTGCCCCAATGATTATGTCGACCGCCATGGTCTGGGCTGTAATTCTGACGGCCGAGCTTCCAAGCCTCACGCGCAGCGTAGTCTTCAACAAACGGGAAAGCTCCAGTCCACTCATGATCGGTCTGTGGCTCGGGGAGCCCACTTGGAATTCTTCTGGAAGGTGACCGTCCCATGCTGACCACGACTTCTCGCCTCGTTCTCGCCAATGCCTCCTCGTTGCCTCATGGCGCTGACTCGACCCGTGACTGTGATGCTCGGTGCTTGGCCGCCGCTGGCCATGGTCATGATGGCAGTCATCGCCTCTCAGCCAGCCGCAGCCAAGCCGCTCCAGGCCGGTCCCGACCATGTCGCTGCTGCTGTGCTGTATTCTCCCCATGTCCTTGAGGAAGACCTTGGGCTGGACAAGCTGGGAGTCCCCGTCAGCTCCCAGGGCAGCCCTGTCGTGCCCCAGAGTCGTCAAAGGACACACACCAACAGAGCTACGTCATTGGAATGGCGGTCGTGATCCTCCCCAACCTCCCTCTGGTTCCTCCAACGGGGAAAACGCGCAAAAAGAAGGTGAGACGAATGGTGGCCAATGGCGGCGCCTACTGGTCCGATCGACTAGCCGGTCTCGCTCTCGCCTTTTCGCGCGTCTTTTTTTTTTCCTATGTCACATCCGCTCACCACATCTCGGCTTTGCCGTGGGGGGACCTTGCCAAAACTGGGGTCGCTTTCTTCCGTCGGCCATCAAGAGGTTTTTTCTCGATCGGCGCTTGGCGGCCGCGAGCTCCGGTAGGCGAGTGGCTGTCCGTCGGTCGGCTCTTTGTTTGGCGCCGCTGCCTCGGTGTGTCAAAGGGCGATAGAGGAGACAATCCGGGCTTTTCACGGTGAACCATGCTTCTCCGGCTAGGACTTTTTTCACTGGGGCTCTCGGGGGGCAATAGAGATCGGAGCGCACGGCTACGGTAAACCCTTTCTTGCTCGCCGAGGCTCCAAGGCGGAAGGGTCCTGAGTCGCTCACGGGCCCTCCAACGAGTCGAGTCGCTCACCGCAACCGGCACCGGCAGTCTGACTGACTCTCGACACCCTGACGCTTACTCGGCCGCGATGAATTGCCTCGCCCAGAATCCCCAAGACTTTGCCGCGCCTGTCGTTCATTGCCCAGAAATCCCTTAAGCCCCATCTACCCTGCTGACGCACCAAGACCACGCTGAAGCCCACTCACATCACTGCAAGCCTTCTGTCGCTGATCCTCCGCGTGTTTAACACCTTACATTGACGCCTGTATTATTGTGAGACGCACGCCTATACCCTTATTCCAACCCATTGGGGACATGTCACCGGGGAAAAAACATCGTGATCCGATATCCGCCGCCGGCCGTTCTTGTCCCGTCAAAATACGTACGAATTACCCTACGTCTACTTTTAGCATCGAGCCATGTCGAACTGGGAAAGGCAGGGAATCCAAGAGATGAGATGAGAAGAAGCAGAATGAGAAGTTGCAGATTGTCGTGTCCACTCTCGCGCCGACGGAGCCGGGTCATATGAGCTTGAGGACATTTGCATCATGCACGTCTATTATCGTGGAGACGTATTATCCCACGACAGCTCGCCCTGTCGCATCGCAATCGCATCGACAGGAACCTGGAGTACATGGTTCGTATGCGCGCATAGGGCCATTGGCAAAGTACACGTATAGGTAGCTCGCTGCTCATCTCGCCCAGCTCTAGCCCGCCCCATCCAATCCCCCTTCACGATGCCCCAAGTGGACGAGGCATTTCTTCGCTCCATGCTCCTGCATCTTGCTTTCCCCATCCTCGACCTTGGGCGGATCCGGGGTCGCCCGGGAGGCGCCTGAGCTAGAAGCATGGGGGGTGGCGCCTCGAAACAAGAGCTCCAATTGTCGCACCAGGGGGAAGCTCTGTGAATTGGCCACTGCCATTGGCCGGCCGGGGTGGATGCGGGAATTGGAGACCATTGAAACGGTCCAAGCCCATGGACTCGACCTAGACTCTTGCCAATATCGCTCACTCACTGACTCTGCTTGATACGTGTGCTCTCGTTGATGGACTGCCAACCATTGACCATTAACGGGTAACATGTCCAGGATCAGCATCAGCCAGGCGGGTACTGTACCTTAATCAAGTGACAGCGACACAGTGCCGTGCGCTACGGTACGGAGATGTGTGAGCTTGTTTGAAGTTCTCCCGTCTTTCTGGAGTTGCCTGAATGGGAAATATCGCAGGCGACTGGCCGTGCCTTCCAACTCGTTGACTTACACCAACCACCTTCCTCCCCACGGAGCATGATACCCCAGGATACTTCCCTACTGCTCTAGGCTTCCTCATCCCCATCTCACACTCTGCATCTCCGTCTTCTCTAGACCGCACCTACAAGTCCAGTCCACCGCCTGCCTCACTCTGGACCTTCTTGGCAACAATGCACAATTGCGGGGGAGTTGAGGGACATTGACATGCGAGCTGGCTTCCATGTCCCTGGGGCCCTGGTCGCTTTACCATTTTCCCGCACTTCTTACAGTCCCAGCAGCCAAAGTCCGGGGGAGGACTGTTCGTCCGACAGGCGCCATCAAAGCATGGGCTTCTCACTACCTTGCGCCTTGGCTTCGCCTCAAGCTTTCATCGCCCCCGTGTCACCGACAAGGACCTCGCAATCCACGACAGAGAGCATGAGGACATGATCAGGAGCATCTGGCCTCGCCTCAGCTGACGTTGCCCCTCGAGGCTGAGGTGTTACTCATACACAGCCGTTGTAGAGCCGACTACGAAAACGATGGCGAAGCGAGCGAGCATGGGATATATACGTCATACTTCAAGGGCCCCAGTCTCGAGTCACAGCACAGACAGAGGTGGAAAACCTGCATTCTCGACGTTGCCACAGCTCGAACCCTGACGATGGAAGTGATCAATACTTCTTGATACAGGCAGGCAGTCGACTTGTTCTCGAGGCTCGTGAGGCTGCAAGCTATAGCTCGAGCCCCAACTGCGAACCCCAAAAACCCCAACGGGGCAAACAAATGGAAATGCAGGGATTTGCAACACGCCCGCATAAGGACCCGCTGGTACCGATCCAGGCGATTTTGGCTTCGCACGCGACCTCTCGGCATTCGTGGAGCCGCGGTCATGTCCTTGGTTGGTGCTGGTCACATCCACTCCGTGTGCAACTCTGGCCGCCCGAGCCACAACTGCACGAAATCAGGGTCTCTCTTTCTGGGACAGCTCGAGACTGGGACCTCCTGAAAGCGTTCGGGGTGTCAGTTGTCGGTAGAATCGATACAGGCTTCTTGACAAAAGCCTCACCGGAGCCGGAAGTAAGACCAGGGCTTAGGGCCGATGAGCGAGGTCAAAAGCTGGTTGCAAACTGGCACGGTCGTCGTCTCGTTGACTTGCTCCACCTCAGGACCACCTGCAAGGGCTCCAGTTTAGTTTCCTGGTGCCCACTTGTTTGATTCGCCTTTTCTCCCCAGCTCACGAACTTGGTTGCCGCGGCTGGCCGTGCCCTGTTCTTGTGGTGCTGGAGCTCGAGTGGACAGTGCATCGCATCGCTCCAGTCGAATGCCCAGGAAGTCCAGGCCCGGCCCTGTCACTCGTCGGACATTACTTCCCCCAAGGCAGAGGCACTAGACGCACCAGGCTAGAGGGTCCCCAGGCGCGGCTTTTTTTTCTGTTGTTATTTTCTTTACGTGGCTCTTGGACTTTGATGACAACCCACCCGCTATCACTTGTCAATGTCAATCGGGGCTGCTGTTGGCTCTGTTAGCCCAGTCCTGCCGCATCCCATCTCTGCAGGCGGCAAATGAGGCTCTCTCCCCCATCCAAGATGCTATCTATCCGTGCCGTCATTCCCGAAACACACATGGTTGAATCAATCGCGAATCTGCAAGCCCACCGGGCGTCGCAGTATGATGTCAATGGATGCCAGGCGGGCGGAATCCTCGCCTGGAGCGCTGGAAATTGGATAAGAGATAATTTTTCTCTGTACCTGATACGAAGCACTAACAGGAGAGGCTACGGTGACGTCGGCATGTTGCGTTGGTCCTGAAACAGGTCCGTCGGATATTCAGCAACGGGGCGCCCGCCTTGACCCAATTGGCTTTGGCGGCAGAAAGACTGGACTGGTTTGATGACAGCCAGGCCTCGATCATGGTCTTGTCTCTCTGGGTGTCTGCCTCGTCTGTCGTCTCTGCCGAAGACGGGCGGCGCATCTCCTTCCCAAGCTAGCAAGTGAAAAATGTGAGAAGTTTTTCTTTTACGTTTTGCATGACAACGGTGCGGAGAAGACATCGGGGCGCCAGAGGCTCTGTCCTGACTCGAGTGGTTGCGCGCCACGTCCCGGGCACTTAGAGACGGCGCCGGGACGTACCTGGGACTTGGGATGCACTGTACGAGGTGCGTACTGTACGAGGCAGGCCAGGCGTGATCGACGAGGGACCGGCACTTTGGCGGTCAGCTCTCATTGGCACCTGTCCGCAGCTCGCAATTGAGCAAGAGGCTCCATCCATGGCAAGGCTTCCAAACGTTGGATGGAGACTGTGATGGAGACGGACCCCGGCCGGCTTGGCTTGGCTTGGCTGGTCTGGTCGAGAGTGGAAAACCGGGGCGTTACAAGCCAACCATGGATGGCTGGATCCGAGGCTGTCAGAGGACCCTGCATGCTATCTCGACAACTAATTCACTCATACAATTTGGAGCTGTTGATATGGGAGAATAGATATGGCGCAAGTCTCGCCGCTAACACAGGCCTGGTCGCCGAGTGCCATACAGCACAGGACCATGCAGCACCCGGCTGGCAGAGGCTCACCAGCCAGCTGCTGCCGTGGCGGTCAAAATGAGCAGCACTAATAATATGAATCAAAGCGAATCAAAGCGAATCAAAGCAAATCAAAGCAACAAATCACTCAGCCGGCTATCTCGGGCTAGCACATCGGGAATGATTTGACGCGGCAGGCTAGCTGAAAGGATGCTGGTTCCTGAGCGGTCAGACAAGGCAAGGCAAGGCATGGCATCGGGAACTGGTCCCTTGAACGGGGGCGAACGAAGACTTAAGCGCGGGTTGCGACTTGCAGATGAAGACACGGAGCCGAAGACGGGACTCTACATCAAAGATGTTGTTGGTGATGCTCCTTTGATACGCACGACCTGCCTGCTACTTTGCTTACACGGCCGACGCCTTGTCGTACCCCAGGTCTTGGCCCGCAGAGGCCAGGCCGATACTGTGGGATACCAAGAGATACCCAAGACATATGCTCGCCGTGCTAGTCCTGCGCCTGGCCGCCACGCTGAGATTTCGATGGACAATTGGCGACTTGGCGGCCGAGTAACAGACAATGTGGTGAATGGCGGGCGATGGATTGGACGGCCGCGACGGTGCTTCCCGTGTGTCATGAGCCAATCTCGACCTCCATCGCTCCGGACACGCCAAGAGCTGTGAAGCGAGGAACGACCGGTTGATGAAACATCTTTGCCTCGGTCGTTGTACAAACAGGCAGAGTTTCTGGCTGACAAGAGGCGTTTCCAGGACGCACTCTCGGTCACACATGGAGGCAGGTAGGCAGAGACAGAGGCACACTTACATGGGCTCTCGCATACACAGGCGCATAGCGGCGGGCCACGCCACGAGGGTGGCCAGTCTCGTTCGTCCCCGACATCCCCCCTCGCTCTATCTAGGTCTTCCCCAGGAAAGGTTGCTTGCATCGCGCAGGCTGCCGGTCGACCGGCGGGCCGTGGTGCACCGTTCTGTGGGGTTTGCCGCGCTGGATATGGCTATCGAGGCGGGAGACAGCAGTCGAGGAGGACGAGGAGGCTGGGGAAACCTCGTCGTCGGGGAGAACAAAGCGGTAGGTTTGTTGGCGGGATACAATACTCCGTACATGGCATGGCGGCATGGCATAGAGGATGCAGGTGAGATGTTTATTCTCTGCTGCTGTCCTCGGACGATGGATGCACTCTGCTTGATCCTTGTGTGATATCTGGGGTGCGGTGAATGTCTTTTGTCTGGGGTTGCTTGTTTTTGCCTCGCGTGGTTACTTTCCTATTGTCCTTGTATGCCTCGCAGCTACAGAGTAGGCGGGATCCTACCAACTGGGGCAGGGCATGTTTGTGCGTTGCGTTCTACCATGACTGGACCAACGATGTCATGAGTTGATCTATATTTACACATCAGTCTGATACCGGACGACGCGGCGCATTACTCTTTTGG
Source organism: Fusarium solani (assembly GCF_023522795.1). Taxonomy (NCBI): domain Eukaryota; kingdom Fungi; phylum Ascomycota; class Sordariomycetes; order Hypocreales; family Nectriaceae; genus Fusarium; species Fusarium solani. Next base: position 1,284,421 of record NW_027072157.1, read on the forward strand.
GGAGGCTTGGTTGAGAAAAGCCTCAGCAGTTGACGACTACTATTCGTCATGCTAGTTTCAAGATTTACGCGTTCGTTCCATCCGAGCCTGTTGCAGCACGTCTCGACTAGATTGTCCCGTCTTGGCTCAACTGTACAGAGTGTACAAGTTGATGAGGCAGAAAAGAAGGTTCATCCAGCAAGACTGAGCGAGGTTGATGTTTGCAGCCCTGTCCAACTCTGGGCTATCTTGGCAGCGTGGGATTGGCAAACTCCCAAGACGGATTCAACCGATGCCAATGTTTGGGCACGTTGCAGAGGTGACTCTTGGCTTTGACTCTTGGCTTTCTGCTCGGTTGTTGGTTGGCACAGAAAGAAAGGGCGTGAGGTGTTTTTTTCTCGGCTTGCCGTCTTGGCTTGCTTCTGGACACCCATGCCATGCCATGCACCATCTCACTGTTTCTCTGGGTGGCGGCGCATCGTGTGCGCCGTGCCCGATGCCAAGTAGAGAGCTCTATACGGCGATGGAGCATGGACGTGATGGTGTTGAGGTGGTTTGATATGCGGGATAGACTACGCTGCACTACCTGGTAGGCACACTACACTCTTACACAGCTGCACGACTCACGCAGATGTGTAACCATACGCGCGGATATCCGTCTAGACTCTTGCAGCAGCAGCAGCAGCAGCAGCAGCAGCAGATGCACGTCAGGTCTCGAGCTGTGCATTCCTCATCGTCCAGACCGTTGTGACCCGGCCGAGTTGGAGGTGGGATTCCAGACCCCATCTCCATCAGCCCACTTTTTTCCTTTTTCCTTTTTTTTTTTTTTTTTTTTTTTTCCTCCTCGCCATCCTCACAAGTCAACACCTCCCTTCGATGCCCTCGATGAGAGCGTGTCCCAATTGTTTGTTTGTTTGTTTTGCATGAGAGGGTCTGGTCTGCTCTGGCATTTGATCGTGGTCCGAGGCGACGGGCACTTCCGCTGCGCGTGATTGAAGATTGCTTATTTTCTTTTGATTGAGCGTGCTGTGCTTTTGTTGCTCTTACGTATCCATCCATCTGTTACAGCAATTGGAACCGCCTTTGTTACTTTCTTTTTACAGCTCATGCGAGTGCTTGATGAATTGTATTTCCCACTCTCGATCCTCTTTTTTTCCTTCTTCTTCTTCTTCCTCGTGTCATCGGACATGACCTACATAACTGACATGCACGACCAAGGGGGGTGGTCCTTTGGTTCGTGAATGGTTTGCGTCTTTGATGTCATGACCTTTGATAACGAGGGTGGGTATGCTAGTAAGATTGCTGCATGCTTTGGGCGTGGGACAACTGGAGCTTTGATTGGCATGCATTGGGATATTGCTCTGGATCCCCAAGTGGGAAATGGAGGGATCCGCAAGTTGGTTCTCAGCTGGGGTCTTGTCTTTCAGGGGGTGTCATGTGTGGGCTTTTCGTGAATAGCTGCATTCTCGACGTGGCCTCTAGTCTTACTCTGTAGAACTCGGCGTCTTGGCATCTCGTTTGCGATGCCTCGATGCTTGTTTTCTTTCTTTGGCGTCGTGTAATTATAGTCAAGCTTCGATAGCGTAGCTCCGGCCAGTAGCGTGTTTCTCCTGGGCCGTATGCATGTCTGTAATGCTCGGATTAAATACAGGGGGCCTGTTCCGGCATCAATCCTCCATGGATCATGGATACTTGATCGTCGTGTAGGTAATAGTAATGACAACCACCGATAAGGTAGCAGTCTGTCGCCCGACTATTGCACACCGCGTCTTCTCTAGCAGAGTGTTGATCGACAGAGACTCCTGAGATACGGCCGAGATGGCTCCCGGCAAGCTCACGACGGCGCAGTCACGATCGACTCTTCCCCGCCAGTTCTGACAAGGAGACTGTCAAGTCTATAGCATGAGTCTTAGTCTTTTAGAGTTAAATTGCATCGTGTTGATCGAAATGGTTATTGTGACGAGGTGTCTGTGGTGATGATCGCTACCCTACACCTTGACATGGAATCTGACTCGAAAGCTGTCATGACTGTATATCACCCTTGTAATACTCGTTGTGTCTCTCAACTAGTATCCCAATCGACGGTGTGGCTGTTATAGGTGTTGTATTCTCACCGAGATTGTACAGAGCTTGTTGGCTTGGCGGTAGATCACAATGGTGATAGAATCAAGCGTAAGACACACCAAGACATTGATCCTAAGGTGATAGGGGTTCAACAGTTTCGACGATCAAGACATAGACTATCGATGCCAAGAGGAAAATCAGTATCACATATGTAGAATTATCGATGTTCGGGCTGACGATCTGTCATTATCGACGAGTGTCGGGTTGTTGTTGATTGTTGATCCCAACCATGTCTCCAAAGAAGGCATCGGGCACAATGACAAAGAACCAAGTAATCAATGCACGATGGCATTGAACCAAAATTGCAAAACACAGTGACATAGACATGGCTAACCTTCTGTAGCGGCAGCTAGAGACGATGAGTGTTGAGTGTGCCTGCTAGGAGCGACAACACCATGCTCGGGTGATACAGGGTAAGTTATGGGAGACGAAGAGGTTCGAGGATAAAGACACATACAGTCAACTATGAATGAGTCACTGTGATTACCAGTGAGCTCCTCAACAAGAGCAGTGATGCCAACACCTGGTATCCAATGTATTTCCCAAAGTGACAACACCCTGAGGCTCAATCGCCACATCTATGACCACAGATAGACCAATTATTACACACACACACACACACTCTCTCTCTCTCACTCTCCCCCACACACACCTATATATGCAATTATAAAGAAAGAGCTCATACAGGACCAATCAACAGGGTTGACGGTGCATTGTTGTCGATATATGTTGAGTGTGTTTTCCAAAGTGACAACACCATGAGGCCCACAACGATAGGCCTCCACGACCAAAGATGGGTAAAATATCAACCATGAAGACCTGGAGTGCCTGCATAGCATGAAACTGTACATGCCAACCAAATTCACCAACCAGTTATCAATGGACAACTGTTGATGAGTGTCAAGTGCGTTAGTTCACCACCATGGCAACACCAGGAAGCTATCAAGACACGCACCTACGACCAATAATGAAAGCAGAACCATAGAAATAGGCCGAAGAGCTCCCTAAAAACTAGATTACAGATATATAGTTTATATGCCGGCTAACAATGGACAACAGTCGACGAGTGTCAAGTGTGCTCTCCATGATGATCATACCACCAAACTTCATAATCTCTATCTGCATATGCAATCAACAAGAGATAACACAGCTCAATGAAAGAGACCTAAGGATCCAGGCAAAGTAAGTCCACCAATTTATAGTTGATTAATTGGCCGACGGCAAATAACTGTCGATGAGCATCCACTGATCTCACTCCAGTGACAGCATCAACAACCCCCATCACCATGTATATAACTACAACTACCAGGAGACCACACATTGCATGCGTAGGCTTAGAGAGTTAATAATAACGAACGAACGAACGAACGAACGAACGAACGAACGAACGAGGCATGAGCTTATCGCCGAAGGTATAATGGGCTACAAATGACTATTCTGCTAGGCATCTCACTCAAAAAACATCACATACTGAAGCACCCTATACAACCATTGAAATTCCAAAAGACTTTTTTTATACTGTAGCTTTCGCTGCTACCAATTCTACCGCGAGTTTCATCTCATCTCGTCTCATGAAGCCTAGATGGCTCCCTCTGTACCAATGTGCAAACTGCCGACTCGCCATCGATTGCTTGCTTGCTTGCTCAATGCCACAAGATGCCAGCCACGCCACCAACGCCAATCATCATCGTCTCCCTCCTTCAAGGATCAGGATAGACCAGAGAAACCAAGCCAAAAAAAACACAAATGTCCTCCCGTTTTCCTTTTTTGCCCTTGGGGTATCACATAGGTAGGTAATTGCGCGCAACTCTCAAAACTCCCCTCTCCGTTTACTTGCCGGAGTTGGGGAATGCAAAGCCCGCCGGGAAGTTGGGCATGCCGTTTGGGCAGGGTGCCGATGCCGAATGGAATCCCGCCGACATGCCCTGGTGGTTGTCCCTAGGGCCGTCCCGACGATCGTCCCGTCGGTGGTGGGCCCCGTTCTGGTTGCCGCCGTTCTCTCGGCTCCGGCGCCATCGGGTAAGGTCATCATCCCGGTTGCGGGTCGACTTGGGTCCGTTGCTACCGCCCTTGTCGGTCTGCATGCGTCGGCTGATGGCCTTGGACGAAACACCAGCTCCTATCTCAATATCGGGCTCCTCCACGCACATCCCTGTCTCGATGGGACGTCCGCCGCTGCCGCCGAAGGGGGCCGTCAGCATCCACTTGCGGTCGGCCTCGGTCAGCTTGTGGATGGGGATAATGCTAATACCCGTCGAGTAGTCGCTGCAGTCTCGGGGACCAAAACCAACACCCCAGCGAGTCTCGGGAACTGTCAGCTCGAGTCATAGCGTCGGGAACGGGTAGATACTTACACGAAGAAGCAGGGTCTGGTTTCTTGACTCCTCGGTGCCCTCCTTGGCACTCTCGGCATCACGCCGTGTGAGCATCTTGACAAAGGCATGTCGCTTCTCCTTGTTGACGATGCAGGTTTGCACGGTGCCATAGCGGCTAAAGATGCTGCGCAATTCGCTCTCGGGGCAGCTGATCCATGGTTAGCAAACATAGTGTCCGACGCATCCAAGACTGGCACTGTACTCACTTTACTCCACCCACGAACAGGGTTCGACTGTACACCTTGATGTGTCCAGATGGAAGAGTCGGATCGTACTCAATCCACTTCTCGCCCTGGTTATGGTCGTGAGGCGGGCTTGGGCTTCGGCCACGGCGTCCGTGTGGGCTTCGCTGGCGGTAGTCGCCTCCGCGTCGGTCATCGTGACGGCCACGGTTGGGTGACTCACGTCCGTACTCCATCCGGTCACGTCCATTGCGAGGCGAGCCTCGGGCACCCCAGCCACGGTCCGGAGATCTTGATCGAGATCGTCCATGATATCTGGGAGGAGATCTTACATGGGCATAGTCTCGGTCACGTGATTCATCTGGCTTCCCCGATGGGCCACCCCATGCAGGCTGACCGGGAACATGAGAGTTCTGGGGCAGAGGGAGATGCTGCTGGCCTGGAGAGGCCGCTCCCGGTGCCGCCCCCGAGGTCATGCTCTGGATCAGAGCGGGAATCTTATCAAACGGAACGCCTTGATCAGCCAGCGCCTTGATCAAGAGAATCTGCTGCTGGGTGTTGGGATCAAGGCCTAGGCCAGGGGCCGAAGCACCGGGAATGGGCGCCCCGGGCACGGCCCCGCCAACTGGGTTGGGCGGATTACTCGCATTGTTGGGTAGAGCACCTGGAAGGGCACTGTGGCCCGGCATCTGCGGGAGGCCGAAAGGAAGAGACGGCACATTCACAGGCTGCGAGGTCGGGGGATACGACACGGGCGGCAGAGCCGATGATACTGGCTGCGGCGGCCCAGAAGCCGGCAGACTATACGATGCCGTAGGGGCGGGAAGGGGAGCGCTGGCCGGGGGAGCACTGGTGTTTTGTCGTGCAATATTGGCCAGAGCCTCCAGGATAGAAGAACCGTTGGGGGCCGGGGGAGCTGGGGCAGCTGGAGGAGCAGTCGAGTGGCCCTGGAATGAGGCCAGCACACTTGGAGGTGGGCTACCGGGGGGAGTTGTCGATTCGTCTGCAGCGTCACAATGGTTAGATGGGATATCCTCTCCTCAAGCAGCACAGCAGCAGCGTCAAGGTGTAGACCCTGACGTGTTGCCGTCCGAGGGACAACGTACTCTGTGGTGGTGCATTGAGCTTTTCCTTGAAAGACTCAATCATTGGCATGGGGAACGTCTGTCCCTTCTCCCAGATATCAAGAAGCTTCTTAATCTTTTCCTGCACGCCGCGCGATATGTGAGTTACGATCCAAACAAGACGAGACGATACGGGACCAAGTAGGTCATGAAACGAGACGGGCTCGTAGCAGCGCCTTTGACGGCGCTCCACGGATTGCGGCATATGGTACTCGATGCCAGCTACAGAAGGGTAATGTTGCAATGCAAGTTTCAAAGATGCGTACCTTTTGTTCCTCCGGGGCGGTTTGCAAGATGTCATTCATCAAAACGGGCATGAGTTCCGTCACTCGATGGACGCCAGCGGCATAGGTTCCATCCTGGGCAGAGCTGTTTATTGCCTGTGCCTGAGCCTTGGCCTGTTCGAGCCATTTCCGGGTTACAGAGTCTACGACGTAGAGTACCCCCAACTTGTGTGTTCCTGGAGCCTTCTTGAAGTGTGTGTAGATCTTTTGGATGAGAACCGATTCGGACTGTGCAAGCAAGACGAGTCAGAGGCTGCGGAGCAAACACGAGAAGCAGCTTGGTGGAGAATCTTACCTGGATGTTGGACACGCAGAGCGATGTCAGGCTGGTGATGCGAGATCCGGAAACGCCTGGCGGCTTTAGGTTGAGCATTGCCTGGAGGCCGACCTCCAGATCCGCGACTGCGGACGCCATGTTGTCAGGAACTGTAGTCGCCGACGAGCTACGCGCGATGCCTCAATATGCACTCCAGGGAAGACGAGATCCGGGGCGGAGATGTCCAGATATGGGCGAAACCACGCTTTGGCGGAAGCCTGTAGCACGGGAGAGCAGAGACGAGAAGAGATTTCCCCAGTGCGGTGTTTCTTTTTTGGCCGCGTTGTTTGGTACGAAAGTTCAGAACCCTTTTACGCGATCGCGACTGGTGAAGTGTACGAGAGCAAAAAGTCTGCGTTGCAGATACGATAGAAGGCAGACCTCAGGAGTACGGTACGGTACGACTTGCGCGAGAGAAAAGCTCTTCTACTGTTGCGTCAGGAGCGCGACGAGGTCACAAGATGCTGAGTGATCTGCAGCGGCGAAAGCCAACCAGACCGTCTAACAGATGGCCGTCAGTACTAGACAATGTCGAGAAAGTGCACGAGAATGAAAGCGCCGATGCTGGCTGCTGTTGCCTTGATGGGCGTCGTCGTCGTTGATGCTGTGTCTGATGGTCGTCGTGAGGTGACGATGATGGAGTGATGAAGAGGGAAGAAAAGGTGATGCGAGGAGTATGACAGGTGGAGCACGTGTTGAGAGCCGCGGTTGGCCAGAGGCAGCCTTCGTTCGCCCACTTGCCGTGGTTTCTCCGAAACGGCACCTGAGGCAGCCGAAGTGTGAAAATCTTGCAGTTTGTTTGAGGTGGGGGGAATGGTCACGTGAATTATAGACGGGCTGTTACTCAAAGGGTAGTTGCGCCGTATATCCGCGTTGATGCCGAGAGACGCCTCTTTTGGCGATCGATCCAGCACTGACTAACAGATCAACAACAACAACGACAAACTACGGCCCTGCAAAGGGGAAGGCAATCCCGTCAAAGCGCGAATTTCGGCCGAGCCTGCCTACAAGGTAAAGACAAGAGAGAAGTGCGTTGTTTTAATAGCGCTCGGTCATCAGTCACCGAAGAGAAAAGAGCCAAGGATGTCCTTGACGGGCTGGGCGGCCTGGGCCACAAGGCGCCCCGTGAGACGCATGGCTGATAATTAATAATGGAATCGCACAGGACAGGGCCCACGATACACGACGAGCGTCTGTTGGAGACTGGCAAGCGCGGAGGCAACAAGTAAAAGCCAATTGATTACCGAGTTCAGGGAGGTTGGAGGAATAGCCGACAATGACGACTTATCTGCGACTGCGAGACTGCCGAGCTGACCGGGTGATCGGAGACCCTGTCCTGGAACCAGTGCCTGTCGACAATCAGGGCACGACATTTTCAGATCGGATTGGGGGAACGTCTGTCTCTTTTAGACCACGGCAGCTAGGACAATCGGAGAACGTGAGGGGCAATCGAGAGCTCGCTTCTCCTCACGGTCAGCCAGCTACGCTGGATGGGATCGCTGTCCGGATGGAGGGGACTTCGGCACTCCGAGCCAGCGCCGCAGGGCCCTTCGGAGGCCCGGCGGCGGCAATGGGGTACGGGAGATCCGGACGCCCTCCACTCCAAGATTGTCCACACAGCGTGCTTGGCTGCTTGCTATGGGCCCGCCGCTGGGGGCCATGGAGGGCGGGATTGGCCAGCCATTCGACGAGCTCCGTCACGTCCACGCTGCTTCCCTGCGACGTTAGCAGGAACCCATCTGACGTCAAAGCCAAACCGCGACGCTACGTCGCAGCAGGACGACATGTGGCCGAGGTCCCCCGAAGCATGAACGAAGGAGAACATCTCCACTTCTTCGTTCGAAGGGGGCGGGCGGTGCTCTTATCAATTCTCGGTCTGCCAATGGAGCCCAGAGGCATAACCGAAAAATGATGGAGCAGGACGGGATGCCCTCCAGTGGTTGCTGCACCCCGGGCGCAAACAGGATGTACCGGTACGGCGCAGTTGGGTACTATAGGTTGTCATGATGGAGTCGCGAGGGCAACGCAACGGGGGGACCTGGTTAGCAAGATCTTGAATGCACCGTCACGTTTCTTCTTCTGCCCCGGTGAGTCTCGCTACGGCAAGCTCCTAAGCTGCACTACGTAGGATTACGTAGGATGAAATGCTCACCTTTTTTTCTGGGAGAGCACATGAACACCCTCCTGTTCCTCAGGGCTGCAGCCGCAAGCCCTCGAGATCCAGCCCTCCTCCCTCTCCCTTTGCCGACAGGCCAACACACACACAAACCCCAGACGGGAAACTGCTGGAAAGCTGTTGGGGCCGCGTCTCGGTCACTTGGGGGACGGCGTCGAATTGGAGGAGGCGTCGAGGGGCAGACCAGATGGATTGGACGGAAATTTTGGGGCTTGCAGGTTGGGGGTGGTGCAGCAGCCGCGGCAATAATCCTTGACTGAGGACTGTGCAACCTCACTAAAAAAAAAACAGAGACAGCAAGGAGGGCAGGTGGACATGTAGGTCCGGGACAGAGAGGTCAGGAAAAGTCGGTAGCAATTGATGACGGAATGGGGAGCTAGGCACGTCAGAGGAGGGAGGTCTGTATGGCTCGGTAACAACCTAGCGAAACGAGGGATTGGATGCCATCATGGATCGGATTGGATTGAACTGGGCTGGGCGCAAATTCTCCTACGTACAACGAAACGATACAAGATACATTTCCTCATCTGGTACTCTGTCAAGGTGTCCCCGCGAAGGCCAGTTCCGCAACCCATGCCCTGGATGGCCTTGGAGGGCACTCACTGGCTGCCCCCAGAAACCCCCCCTTGCAAATCGGCTGCAGCATGACCAAAGAAAAGAGGCAGCCCTGAGGCCCAGTGGCAGAGGGAAGAAAAAAAAATTGCCTAGACCCCTGTAGCATGCCCGTCCCTGGGAGAAACCTGCAATTCCCGCCCCGCAAGTCCCGTTACCTGGCGCTCCACGCTGCGCTGCTGAGCTCCGCTCCACGGGGCCTTGGCTGTCTCCATGCTTCACGGGCCCCGTCCCCCCGGCCCCCGAGGTAGGTTGAGAGGAGGAGGAGGCGTTGAGAGGGTCACGGGCAGCCAAGTACTGTACGTAGGTGTGCTGTAGGTGTAGGTGTATGGATCAATGGTAATGTCTTCGGCCGGGGCGGGACATGCCTGAACCAAAAAAGCAGGTATTTTTTTTCTCCTCGGGCTCCCTTCCAGGTCGAACCTGCGCCTTTTTATTAACCTCGTCCTCCCCTTAAACCTTTTCTCCCCTCCTCTCATATACCGTCCTCTTCCTCTCCCGGCACCTCCGCCACTTGATCTGTTCCTCTTCTTTGCATCATCACATCCTCTCACAATGGCTTCTGTTACCCGTCTCAGCAACGCTGCCCTGCGGGCTACCCTCCGCTCCTCTCCCGTCAATGGCTCTGCCTTCAACGCTGTGCGATGCTACTCTGCCAAGACCCAGGTAAGCTTGCTGTCCCTGAGCCCAATGGCTCTGTGTATGTGTGCGCAGCAGACGCTGACAGTGATCCCTCATAGACCCTGAAGGAGCGATTTGCCGAGCTGCTGCCCGAGAAGATTGAGCAGGTCAAGGCCCTCCGAAAGTCAGTCGCATTCCCCTCCCTCGGCTTATTGTTGGCCGACGCTCGGCCATGTTCGGAGCTTGAAGCACGGGCATGTGCTTTCATCGCCGGCATAGCATGTGAGCAACAAAAATATTGAGCATCCAAGCTGACATGCATGTACAGGGAGCATGGCTCCAAGGTCGTCGACAAGGTCACCCTCGACCAGGTCTACGGTGGTGCCCGTGGCATCAAGGCCCTCGTCTGGGAGGGTTCCGTCCTCGACGCTGAGGAGGGTATCCGATTCCGTGGCAAGACCATCCCCGAGTGCCAGGAGGTTCTCCCCAAGGCTCCCGGTGGCAAGGAGCCTCTTCCTGAGGGTGAGTAGACATGTGTTGCGTATGTGCGCGTGCCATTGTGTGCTAACGTCGAACCCTTCAGGTCTCTTCTGGCTTCTCCTGACCGGCGAGGTCCCCACCGAGCAGCAGGTTCGCGACCTCTCCGCTGAGTGGGCTGCCCGCTCCGACCTCCCCAAGTTCGTCGAGGAGCTCATCGACCACTGCCCGACCGACCTCCACCCCATGGCCCAGTTCTCTCTGGCCGTGACCGCTCTCGAGCACACCTCCAGCTTCGCCAAGGCCTACGCCAAGGGTATCAACAAGAAGGAGTACTGGGGCTACACCTTTGAGGACTCCATGGACCTCATTGCTAAGCTCCCCAACATTGCTTCGCGCATCTACCAGAACGTCTTCAAGGGTGGCAAGGTCGCTCCCATCCAGAAGGACAAGGACTACTCTTTCAACTTTGCTAACCAGCTCGGCTTCGGCGACAACGCTGACTTTGTTGAGCTCATGCGTCTGTACCTGACCATCCACACTGACCACGAGGGTGGCAACGTCTCTGCCCACACCACCCACCTCGTCGGCAGCGCTCTCAGCTCTCCCTTCCTCTCCCTGGCTGCCGGTCTCAACGGTCTTGCCGGTCCCCTGCACGGCCTGGCCAACCAGGAGGTGCTCAACTGGCTTACCGAGATGAAGAAGTCGATTGGCGACGACCTCAGCGACAAGGCCATCACCGACTACCTCTGGTCCACCCTCAACGCCGGCCGTGTCGTTCCCGGCTACGGCCACGCCGTCCTCCGCAAGACTGACCCCCGCTACACCGCTCAGCGCACCTTTGCCCAGCAGAAGATGCCCGACGATCCCATGTTCAAGCTCGTCAGCCAGGTCTACAAGATCGCCCCCAAGGTCCTCACCGAGCACGGCAAGACCAAGAACCCCTACCCCAACGTCGACGCCCACTCTGGTGTCCTCCTCCAGTACTACGGTCTCACCGAGGCCAACTACTACACCGTCCTCTTCGGTGTGTCGCGCGCCATTGGTGTCCTTCCCCAGCTCATCATCGACCGCGCCTTCGGTGCTCCCATTGAGCGACCCAAGTCTTTCTCCACTGAGAAGTGGATCGAGCTCGTCAAGAAGCTGTAAGGGGATAAAAGCAAAAGGGGAAAAGGACGAGGACGGCATGTTGTGGAATACGAGGAGGACAGCCAGGAGATGGGCAGAATGGATTGCCAACTCGGTGGCACTTGTACAATACAACGGGACTGTTTTCGTTTGGTAATGAGAAGTCGTCGCAGGAGCGGCGATTGAAATGAAATGATTTCCAGCTTTACTCTCTGTCTACATTGTCATGACCGTGAAGAATGAATCCATACAAGGCCTTGTGAAGTATGAATTACTGAATTCGAATTTACTATATCATGGCCGTTGATGCAAAACGGATTGTGTGCCGATCACTTACCATCCCGCGATGGCATCCGCCATGTCTTTAAATTTTGACTCGTGCGCAGGCGTTGACCCCAAAGCTTCAATTCAACGGTACCTGAGCCATCGGTGCTAGGATCAAGCCAAGCGCAAGTACCGTGAAGTGAGAGCTCGCGCACAGGCCTTTCTTTGGCCCCAAAAGCTTCCCCTCCAAAAGAGCGAAAAAGGGCCCTTGTCGCAAACAGAAACAAGAAAAAAAAACAACGTGGGCTCGGTGAGAGATTGCACCGATGGAATCCGGGGGTGGTTCAGGGGGGGTTGCTCAACACTCAGCAGTTGGGCACAGAAAGGTGGAGGGGCGTTGAGGGGACGAGGGTCCTAATTCGATGGATGGGCTCAGCTCCTGGCAGGGGGGGTAGAGAGAAGCTGTTTGTTGTGTTGGATTTTTCGAGGCGGTGGCTGAGGTTGATACCTAAAGAGGTAATTGAAGGATGGAAGAGGCTGGCTTCTCCTTTTTTTGGTGGTTCCGTAATGATTGAGGTGACTGACGTTGGATTGACAGAGGCTGAAGGTTTGTGTGTGTCTATTCCTGGCTGAGGTCAGGCTTAGAAGTAACTCGGATCAGCAACTGTCATCAAAGGAACAGACAGTCACAAGTAAAAAGGAATAGCAAGTCTAGAACGGCCATGAAGCTTCTGGGGAGCATGAGAGACCAAGACCTCCGCTGTCACAAGCCATTTTTCGCATCATGTCGGCATCTATCCAATCCCTCCTGTCGGTAACTGATGGATCTTGCACCACACGCACCCACCCCCGGATTTCACATGGGCTGATGATTCGAGATGGATCTTATCTCACCCGAAATCTCGGCTTCCATCCATCTCAACCTACTGTACGCCAAATGTTTACTCAGATAGAGGTCAGCCAGTATTTGCCTCTTTGGGGTATAAGGTTCAACATCCCCTGAGATGGAAATCTACTCCCATTTTTATCCTGTAAACCAATTCATCTCGTGTTGAACAGTATCGACAAGTAAATCGTGCCAAGCAAGGTTTCCCCTGTGCAAAAGAACAGAGCAACAACACCAGAAACAAAAAAGACACGTGCAAATCCCTTGAATCGTATCCCCCTCCCCCTTCAACCCGGGTTTTCGCGTGTCCTCCAACCTCGGTCTTCCCTCCGCAGTTCTGTCTCTGCGCCCCCCCTCCCCCCTCGGATCCTCAACGCCTCCGTACTCGGGCACCCATCCCGATCGCAGTGTTCCCCCAAGCATTATTTTTTTGTACTAGCTAGGTGTGTTGCACAGGTAGCTCATCACTTTTTTTGCTTCAACTTGCTTCTTTGCTTTGTATTGTCGCTGTCTGACTCAGCACATTTTATCCCTCCCACGGTCACTCACTGCCCATTGGCCTTCCCCCCCCCCACCCTGGCAAGTTTCCACGCACGCCTCTAGCTTCCCACCCTCCGCTCCTCTTTCTCTCTCCTACATACTTTTCCTCCTCCATCTAACACCTTTTTTTTGCGAAGAAGCTCCCTTTTCCCTTGGTCAGGGCCCTCATTCTGCGACACATCCCAAAGTCATGGCTGCCATCCGTACCGACCTTCCCGGCCCCATTGGGGACAAGAAGCTGGAGAAGAAGCCCATCAAGTTCTCCAACTTGCTGCTGGGCGCCGGCCTCAACATGTTCGAGGTGACCACCCTGGGTCAGCCTCTCGAGGTCGTCAAGACTACCATGGCTGCCAACCGAGGTGACGGCATGGCCAAGGCTTTGGGACGCGTCTGGTCCCGCGGTGGTCCTCTGGGCTGTAAGTCGATCATCTCCTTTCTCCTGGCTGCTTGTTCGCTAACCCCCTCCGAGTCTACCAAGGTCTCATCCCCTGGGCCTGGATCGAAGCTTCCACCAAGGGCGCCGTCCTTCTCTTCGTCGCCTCCGAGGCCGAGTACTACGCCCGCGTCGCTGGCGCCTCCGAGTTTGGCGGTGGCATCCTCGGTGGCATCACCGGTGGTGTCGCTCAGGCCTATGCCACCATGGGCTTCTGCACCTGCATGAAGACGGTCGAGATTACCAAGCACAAGATCGCCGCCACCGGTGTCAAGCCCCCCTCCACCTGGCAGACCTTTGGCGACATCTACCGCAAGGAGGGTATCCGTGGCATCAACAAGGGTGTCAACGCCGTCGCCATCCGCCAGATGACCAACTGGGGTAGCCGCTTCGGTCTGAGCCGTCTCGCCGAGGGCTGGATCCGCTCCGCCACTGGCAAGAAGGAGGGTGAGAAGCTCTCTGCTGGCGAAAAGGTCATTGCCAGCGCCGTCGGTGGTGGTCTCAGCGCCTGGAACCAGCCCATCGAGGTCATCCGCGTTGAGATGCAGAGCAAGAAGGAGGACCCCAACCGTCCCAAGAAGATGACGGTTGGCAACACTTTCAAGTACATCTACGAGACCAACGGTGTCCGCGGTCTCTACCGTGGTATTACCCCCCGTATCTCTCTGGGTATCTGGCAGACGGTCTGCATGGTCGCGTTTGGTGACATGTGAGTTTCCCCGCAGCCAATCAAGTCGGCTATATACTAATCCAACTTAACCATAGGGCCAAGGCTTATGTCGAGAAGCTGACCGGCGATGCGGTTACTGCTAAGCATTAGAAGGCGTTAGGGGAGTGTTATAACATGGCTCAAAGGGGGTTTATATATGGGTCGTCAGTTCTATATGGTTTTGGATTTGGGTTCATGTAACGAGTGATGCGAGTCGGTCATGTCCTGTATCAGGGAGACGCGCGTATGCTGTATGCTTTTACTGTGTGATCTCTAGCTGTAGACGAGCTCTCAGCCCTGTGGGTTGGTCAAAATAGACGGAAAACATGTGCGCATCTTGTCGATAGCGTTTCACTCGCAGTCAAATTGGGGTAGCTTCGGTAGCTCCCGACGTATGCAAGAGCTGTAGTGGTAGCATACCATTTGCGACGTGCATGCTCATGGCTGTTTCAGCCATACTGTTGTCATTGCTTTCATCCTCTCTCATTGAATGCGTCGACCAGAACCTACGAGTCATCTCAAGCTCATTACACGCTGACCTGACAAACGGAGGCTATTCTGGCCTCCGGAGCGAGGTCGGAAGCTCAGCCGCGGCTGTCGGGCCGCCCCGGGATGATCAAGGGCGAGGTCGGAGATCTATTGACGCAGGTTACCCGGTAGCCAGAGCTGATGGATCCAGGTTTCAAACATTCGTCGAAAAGGGCCTATGTGTGGGTTCTTTTCTCCATCCAGGGTGGGGGCCATCTATATCTCGCTATACTGTTCGCTAGCAACTCAGTTACGAAAAGGTTTACTAGAATTTACCAGCTTGATAGCCATAGATGTTTATTAGCAAGAGATAGTCATTACTACAAAGCGTTAACCGGCCACATTGTGCCGTGATATGTAATCCTAACATGAGGTGTCCTAAACACCAAGCGGCCCATCGGGCATCTCCTCATATCTAAACCCCCAATCCTCCTCGACAGTAAGCAACGCACCAGCCTTGACAAGCTCATCCATCTCCTCACTCGGCAGCTGGCCTATATCCAAATCTCGGCTTTGGTTCTGAGTGTGGACGGTTTGAAGGCGCTCGTTCGGGGGTCCTGGTTGCTTGACCCGGCGCACGGAGCGGCGCCGACCGCCGAGGCTAGCGGCTTCGCTGTCTTGCTGTTGGCGCTCAAAGTCGGCGAGGAGGGGTAGTGACGGGTCGCCGTCAAGGTGCGCATCGCGGCGAAAGAAGCCCGTCGAGGCATAATCAGGTCCCTGGACGGCGCCGATGACAGGGTTATTTGTTATTGAAAGCTGTTTGGTGTCGAGGTATGTGCGACGGGTGTATGTGCCGATGTCGCAGTCGGAGAAGTCGGAGTCGGACACGGCGTCGTCGTCCGAGTCGGCGCTGGGTGGGTCCGGCTCGGGGTGCGGGATGAGGGGTTTCGGTCGGCGGATTCGCCGATCGGTCCCGGGGAGGGTCATGAAGTGCGACTCTGGCGTGTCGCGCTCGTCCACCGAGAGGACAAAGATGCGGCCCGTCGCGTCTCCGATGGCGAGCTTGGAGTTATCTGGGGAGAATCCGCCGTAAGCGATCGGTCCGGGAGCCGTGAGGATATCTCGCACAAAGGGCTTTTTTCCCTTGCGAACGTTCCAGACCTTGATGACGCCGTCGCTGGATCCAGTGTAGAATCGATCCGGCGAGGAGCCCCATGCTGTGAACTTGACGCCGGTGTCCTCCTTTTCTCGGTCGCCGTAGTATTCCTCTATCGGCTTTCCATGCCGGAGAGTATGAATCGGCTTGTCGCCCTGGGCCGTGTCCCATACATATACCTTGCCATCTGTGCACGCAGCAGTAACATAGGCGTGAGCGACCGAGTTTGGCATGATGGTAAGCTCATTAATATCTGAGGCATAGCAGTCTAGTGCCTGGAACTGGCCATATCCTCCATCCGCGCGCTCCCTATCGCGCTGGAAGACATGCACCTGCGTCCGGATCTTGTGGCCAACCACATTCAGGCCCGTGGGCGTGGTGGCGATGATAAAGCGTTGCAGGTTCGGGTGCCATGCGACTTCAAAGACGTTTGCCGTTGAGGCTGTCATGACAGGGATGCGACGGCCTTCCTCGGCATTCCATAGTGTAATCTCTCCAGAGTTTCTCTTCTCTTCGGGAATGTCGTGATCGTCGCCACTGCGGCTACGAGGGGAGTATCCAACTAGAAGCAAATGCTGTGTCCCTGGTGCTCGTCCCCATTGCATGGTTGCTGGAAAGTAAGCCCACTTGTCAGAGCCATCAGCGTCAGTTCGTGAGCAAGAAAAGGTCTGGTAAGGGCTGTCGGCAATGTTGTTCTTGTTGACGGTGTAAACTCGTACCGCGTCCGTGGGCGAGTCTGCGGCTGTGGCTACGCGGCCGGATCCATCTTTTGCGGCAGCTACAAAGTTGACGTTGCCAGTGTGCTGCCATGTCGCAATGGCTTCCATGTCCTCGCCGTTTGGGTCAACCTTCCACACCTTGACCGTCTTGTCAAAGCTCGAAGTGTAGGCCAGATCATTAAGCTGGTCGTAATCCGACGACACGACTGACGAGTATAGCCATGGGTCCTGACTTCGGCGCATCGCCTCTGTAGAATTCTCTCCCTTCTCGACATGGGGCCGCGGTATTCGGTGATCGGGAAAAGCGCGCAGTGTGCCCTTGCTCGTAGAACAGAGGAGCAAGTTACCTGGCTTGTTGTATTGTTGGTTGTGTGTATCGGAATGCGCAGTGGTTCCGCAGAGGAAGCTGTTGTTGGAAACCCATGCGCCGGTCGTGATATCGCCCGCACAGTTGGTGAACTCGGCCACCACCTCGAATTCGTCCTCGCGCAATGTTTTGAACTCATTCTGAAAGTTGACGTATCTTCTCGTTCGGTGAAACCCCTTGTTTCCGTACAACTCGCGCGCTAAGAGCAGTGACGAAAGTTGGCTGGTTCGCTTCGTTTGGGCCTGTTGTTTGCTGGGTCCTTCACTTAATGATAACACTCGGAGGTCGTTAGGGGATGTCGCCTGTCCAGCCAGCAAGTCCGAGCAGAAGTTGCGAATGTCCTCGATAGACCTCCCCTTGATGCTGTTTCCGACCAATGTTGGGATGTTGTATTTCATACATCGTCGCGCGAGTGCTTCGTATGTCGCCGGGACGGGTATTGTTTCGTACACTGAAAGACATTTGGCGATTTCGGCGACCTCTTCGGCGGTGAAGTCGACATGGTAGGCGGTGGGTTGTGAGATGACCGTTCTATTAACCCTCACCGGCTTCTTTGTTCCCTCCTCGATGGCCTTGCGATCTGATGCTGTTCGATATGGGCGCGCGTCGAGTTGGTAGAATCGGTTCTTGGGTTTTGGCTCGCGCCGCTCTCGGGGCTTGTAGGGCGGCGATTCGAGGTTCTCAAATGGTGTTGAGGGTTTCGTAGGGGGTGTAGGCACAGCAAGAGGCTTCGGTATTGCGGTGCTTATTGTTGCTGGTTTTGTATTTGAAAGTGTGGGTTGATGGTGGTATTCCTTCAACTCGTTAGCCACCCTCTCTGTAGCCTCAACCTTTGTCACACCCACCCCCGTTGCCGCGAGCCTCTTAACGCAGTCGCGCGCCTGCGCCCCCAGCCAGGCCTCATCCTGCGGAAGAAGATAACCGCCTGTCTCGTCCCATCGCGTGCGAAAGAAGTTGCTCCCTGTGAGCTCGGTGAGCGTCTAGATAGACCCTTTGTTAGCAAACTCTAACCCACATGCCTTGACCGCGGCCTCTCTGTACCCCTATCGCAATGTCATTGACGCGGTAAACACTCGCTGACAGTGTCCCGATAGCTCTGCTGACGTGCGGTACGACCTGTTGGTTTAGACAGTCCTTGACGGGTCTCCAACGCGTCTCGCTGTGATCGACGCGACGGCGCTTTTGGGGTGGTTCGTCGCGGGGCGGCGGAATAGTGGTTAACAGCGGGAGCGGCACCACAGGCGGACGGCCGCCACCGTCGTTAAATGGCCTGGTAACAGTCGCTGTCAGCCCGAAACTCATTGGGAAAAAGCCTGACAGCTTGGATATGTAAAGAGGGCCAAGATAGATGGCGATTCAACGCGTTCCGAGAGGTAATAGCGGAAGCTGAGGGAGTTCACTTACCACATCGCCCCGTTTAGCGGAGGTTGCGAGGTTACCAGGCAGCTAGAGGGCCTAAGAACGGTGATTAGTGGGTATAGAAGGCGGAAAAACCTTAACCCGACTCATTAAAATGCTAATACTTATAAAATTTATCTAATACTAGCTTATAAGATCTTTTAAAGCTATTAGCAGTATATAACTATATTATAAGTAAAATATGCTATTTAGTAGTTATATAGTAAAGCCTGCCCCTTTAGCTGTATTTATAACTGTTTTTAAGAACAATAGCTTCAGGTCTGAATGGTCTTTTAAATATGAATTAATGAAAGATACACGGTCTCTAAGCAAATAGTTAAGCAGGCATTCCTCCAAATGCGAAGCCTGGCATTCCCATACGGATTCGTTGTCAATTGGAATCAGTCTAATGTGGTGGTAGTATTTCAGTCATATACAAGGTTAAGTCGCTAACTACCCCCTAACATACACACTATATCTTCAATGGACCTTTGACGCCAAAATAAATGTTTAAGCCCTCTACAACTTCCTATCTTACAGCTTGCTCTTGCCAGTGGACTCCTGAGCGTTGAGTTCCTCGTACAGGCGGTCCAGGTGGTCTCGGAAAGCCTTGGCCGTCTGAGGGCGCTTCAGCTTCAGCCTATTTTTGCTGTGTTAGCCAACCAGTAAACGTCATTTTTGGGGTAAAAAACTTACGTAGGAGTGAACAACCCGTTGTCGATAGTAAAGGGGTCAATCTCGAGGTGGACATTGCGCACTTTCTCAAAGCTATTAAACTTGTGCTTGCGACCAATGTCATCCAGGAGCTTGAGGAACTTGGCCTTCACCTTGGGGTTGTTGGCCGCCTCCCGGAGAGCTGCAACCTCGCTGGGGGAGATAGTCTCCTGCAGGATCTTGCTGGCGAACGGTGCAAAGTTCTCCACGTCGATGCCAAAGATTCCGACCAGAGACGACTGGGTGCCGTCGCCGTGGACGTAGGCCATGGTGATGAGGTTGGTGCTGCCCATGTAGACGTTTTCGATGCGCTCGGGGGAGATGTACTCGCCTTGGGCCAGCTTCAGCACGTTCTTCTTACGGTCGATGATCTTGAAGCGGCCCATCTTATCGACCTCGGCGATATCACCGCTGTGGAACCATCCGTCGGGATCGAGGGTCTTGGTGGTCTCCTCCTCATTCTTGTAATACTCGCGGAAGATGACGGGTCCGCGTAGCAGGAGCTCACCGCGAGGGTTGGGCTTGTCATCCACTGTGTAATCAAACTCTGGCACCGACTCGAGGCAAACTTCAACGCAGCACATGGGGCCACCGATGTTGCCGAGGGTAAAGTCGCCTCGTGCCTGGATGGTTCCGACGGCATATGTCTCCGTCATGCCGAATCCCTGGGCAAAGTGGTTGCCAAAGGCAGCGCGGAGGAACTCCTGGACATCCGGGTCGAGCTGGGCGCTGCCGCTGACCATGCTGTGGACCTTTTGGAGGCCAACAGCGGCCTTGACCTTGGGCGTCCAGATTCTATCGTACAGGAAGTGTGAGTTGGAGGCCTTGCCCGGTGCAGCTCGCATGTTGGCCTTCTTGGTGTTGATGACACGCCGAGACAGGGCGCCTCGGACGCCGTCCGCCTCAATGGTGGCGGTTCGAATAGCCGAGTTGAAGCGGTTGAAGAGTCGTGGTACAGAAATGAAGCCAGTGGGCTGGAGAATCTTCATATCGTCAACCAGACCAAGAATATCGCCTCGGAAAAAGCCAACGGCTGAGCCTTCAGCAAAGGCGATCTGATCGATGAGACGGCCGTAGATATGCGCAAGAGGCAGATACGACATGTGAACGTCCTTGGGACCTGGACCAACGTTTCCGTTGGTTCTTCCACCCGCAATAGCAGCCACGGCATTCTTGTGGGTGATCAAAACACCCTTGGGGTTGCCAGTGGTGCCAGAGGTGTAATTGATGGTGCACACGTCATCGGGGACCGGGCCTCGAGGCGCAAGTCCAGACCTCGCACCAATCTCCTCAACCTGAGCCATGGAGAAAATCTGGATACCATGATGAGAGGCGATTTCGTTGAGAACCGCAGCCTTGGTGTGGGAAGCCAGCTCGCCATGGTCCAGAGGGTCCAGAGACACGATGAGCTTCAGGCCGGGTAGGCGAGGCGACATCTTGAGGAGGACGGGGATATGAGGCAGGGAGCAGACAACACAGGCGACTTCGGCATGGTTGATGATGTACTCGGTTGTGTCAGGGCCGAGTGTCTCATAGAGGGAGACGGAGTAGAGAGACTGAGAAACAAGGCCGAGGTCTACCAAGACATGTCAGACTTCACACTTACACGCGCATGACGGCCCGTGTCGCGGAGCTCGAGGGGGGAGGTCTTACCAGTTATCTGCCACTCAGCGCGGTTCTGCGACCACAGTGCCACGCCGTACTTGTCGGCCGGGTAGTTGATGGCCTTGTGGATCTCGACAATGCCGGCGCCAAAGTTCTTCCTCCGGGCGTCAACCTGGGCGTAGCTGAGCCAGTCGTACTTGTCCTCCCACTTCTGAGAAGCTGGGTTCCAGTGACGGGTACCGAGACAGTTGGCATTGGGCCACTTCCGGGCGCTCCTCTCAAAGACGTCGTGTGTCGAGTGCACCTCGGGCTCTAGCGTGGTGATGAGAGGTCCGTCGCGGACGGCCCAGTGCCGGTAGACGGGGGATCGGTTGGGCCGCTCGGAGCCGGGGATCGGAAGTCCGTAGGGGGAGCCCGGGGGCGGAGGAGTCGAGAGCTTCTTGTACAAGGCGGCATAGTCCTTTTCTGTCTGAGGCGCCATGGTCGCGAGGGCGAGTCGTCGACGGGTCGACGCTGGAGAATGGATCGGAGGAAGCGGCCCGGGAAGGCGAGGCGAGACAAGACAAGACACGGAGCCGATGGGAGAGTCTGGGGACGCGGGGAAGGAGCTTGGATCTTGGGTCTTTTTACTTGGAGGAAGCAAAAAGGACAATGGCGATGATGCCTTGGGAGAAGGGTCTACTGTCGTGGACGGCCCAGACAAGCAAAGCAAGGGATGAGAGAGAGGCACGGAGAGAAATAACAAGAGAGAAACAGACGACGGCGACTGGATCGGAGGGGATTGGGTTTTTGAGCAGCTCTACTGTCCGGTACTGGTACTAATGGACACCCAAGCCCCCGACGACGCCATCGGCTTCCAAGGTTCCAACGTCAAGCTTGGGGAGGAGGGACCGAGGCGCCGCACCTTTAAACCCCATGTGCCTCGGCAGCCCCAGATTTTTTTCTCCATCCATCTCTCGACTGGGGGACTGGGGCACCGCCGGGCCTCTGCATGGCCCCGAAGCATGGGGAAATTGGCCTCGCTGTGAGTGGCTGGTTCGGTCTGGTTTGTCGCGAACAGGACAATAAACCGTCGCCGCATGGGCGGAGGGAAGGAAAAGGACTCGGGCATGACCTTATTCAGAGATTTGAGCCGAGGCCATGACCTGGAGATGGCAAGATGGGCGCCGGACTGAATCGCCCTAGACGACTTGGCGAGGGTCCATGTTATGGAGAGAATGCGGGGGTGGTTGCCATGAGATTGCCATTGCCATGACCATGACCGCAGAGCGCTGTATGTATCCCGTGTCAAGTCTCACTGCAGCCTGCTGTTGAGTCCCTCAACGACATTTGGAGCGCGCAGTATCACCCTTCTTTCAGCTTGTCAGCACTTGCGCACGCTGTGGACGCAGTGGCTTTTGTGCAGAAGAAAAACACAGGCGACTGAGGATGCCCGCCCAGAAACAGAGATATTGGTGAATGAATTACATGGGGTCGTACAACACATGCTGTGGCACATGCGCACCGTCAGCACTCTGTTGCTCCCCATCCCCCCGAGTCGGTCGTAACGGACGCTAGGGAGGCTGCAAGACCAAGAAAGTGGAGTTGATGCCTCCGTCTTCTGTCCAAACAGAAGATGGTTCATTGTCTTAAAGAGTCTGGCGCGTCCCCCTTCTCTGACCCTTGAGAGAAGGCATGTCGGGTCTTGTTCGGTTTCATGTGAATTTCTTCCTTTCCCCAATATCTCTTGGTTATTCAATGTGGCTGAGCACTTCTTGTCAAGTTCATCTGATGGCTTGGCTTCCTCGTGATCCCATCCATCTCGACAATCTGTCTGGTTTTAACTGGCTGTCGCTACATGCCCTTGTCCATCTCCCCCAGCTTTCACGGCCTCGTCTCCTCTTTTTTCTTTTCTTGTCTGGTTCATGACATGATCCTTCGTCTCCCCAGAATCTTACCACAAGCCAATCGCGTATCCTTCGGCAACGGAATCCATGCCTCTGTCTTGTCCAACATCATGATGGACTATGCGCTCAAGGAGGGAATCTTCTAGGACGGCCACGTTGTTCAATATTGTTGATTAACTCGAGACACGATATCGTTGGCCGACTACGGATATGCGGTTCACAAAGTTTGTGATTAGCCTGTCACCAGATGAAAGGGCCGTTGCTCATACTCAAGCTTTGGGACTACGACGTCACCTCTTCAACGCAGACGGGAGGCACAAATTCTGACCTGCCAGGTCACGCTTTTCTTGCTTCCCTTCCTGAGTCGAGTCGCGCTCAGGCACGTGAGACGCTGCCTGCACGTGCTGGCATTCCCGGCCCTCTCACGGACACTCACAGCATGCCAAGCGGCTGCTGATGCGGATCATCATCGCAATCTCGCCAGCTATGTATGTCTGTCTTCGAAGAACCAACAGCCGAAGACACGGCTGCCGATGTTACATCTCAACTTCCAACTCCCGTTCTTCACTCGAGAGGCCTGTAGGCATGTCGCAAACATTATTGGCCGAGTGGCCCGTCTTATTTGGCCAGCATCTCTAGGGCTGGATGATCAGCAGCAGTAGTGCCGGTCGCAACCAGGCTCTAAGCCTGGCCCGGCCGCTGTGACTGCATTCCCGTCACATTCTGTTTGAGCCTCCGTCCGGTCATCTCCCAGCTCATATCACGGGCTCCCACGCCTTTCAACCACGAACGGTATGCGAAGCTACAGAGGATCTACGAGATCTGCAGCAAACCGTCTCACAGCGCTGGCACGCCCGTCGACGGCCTGGCTGGTTGGTTGGGAAATCCTACGAATCCGACTGGGCCGCGCGAGGTAGGGATCCCCTTGTGGCCAGTCGCTCTACCTGAGTGAGTTGCTCAGCATTGACAGAAAAGGGTTGTTGGTCCTGATGCGGGTTCGCATGAGCGCATTGATGATGCCCCTGGATGCCGTCTTGGGTCCTGAGCACGGTTTTTGGCATTTGCCGATGGGATGGGTGATGGGTATGGGTGATGCCCAAGAGCGTCACCTCGATAAGGGGACCCTCGCATTAAAAAGAGGACCTGCCCCTAGAAACAAGGTCGTTTCACATTGACGTGCCCCGTCTCAGCGTTGCCTCGGCGGGTCAGAAAACACGACTCAAGACGGCGCTGTTTGTCGTTGCAGTACTATGCGCCCCTCTGGTGATACCCGGAAAAGGACATTTTTAATGCCACCATCCTGCTTGTTTCCGATCGACGTTTCCTTCGGCACCTAAAAAAAGGTCTTTTTTCTCTCTCTCTCTCTTTTACTCCCTTTTCCCTTTTAGTGGCCCCTTGCGGTTCCCTGACGGGTCCACGGTCTCTCTCGGAGCATCTCCCTTGGATCGCCCGCGGACCCCACATCGCCCGAGAGATGTCTCGTCAGCCGGTCTGGTTTATATAGATTCCCACGTTGCCGTCGTTCTTGGGTCCTTCTCCCTCCTTCTGGGCGAAAGTCTGTTCGATATTCTTGTCGGAAACTTGTCCATCTTTTTTTTTTCTTTCTTGGAGAGATTCCCTCGTGTGTCTTATTAGTCCTCGCCTCGTCTCGGCCATCCCGCCCCTGCGCTGCCGAGAGTTTATTTCATCATGGGTCGAGTCGTCCTCACATCTCTGCGAGTTTTGCAGCTGGCCTTGTCTTTAGCCAGCATCAGTCTTAGCAGCTATGGTGCGTTGAGAGAGTCAAATGGCCGCATTTGAGAACACGGAGTTTTTGATCAAGAGTTGAGCCGAGCTGAGTTCTTGGCGTCAAGACTCGATGGGCCCTTATTGAGCGAGATCTGGTGTGACTAACCTATTCCGTGTGCAGTTATCAACTGGTTTATGAGCAACAAGAAGTCCATACCATCGCCCTTCAACTACCTCCTCGTATCATCGATCCTCTCGGTATTCTCGCTCGTGTACCTGGAACTGGTGCCTCGTTTCGCACCTCGCTTCTCACAACAATACGTCGCCATCGGGGTCGAATCCGTCAACGCCGCTTTATACTTTGCTGGTTTCATTGCGATCGCCATCTACATCGGGTCGCTGATCTTTTGCGAGGGAGCCGTCTGCTCTTCCGGCCGGGCCGACGCCGTGGTTGCCGCAGGCCAGTTCACGACGTGGATCGCCACGACAATCCTCATGGCCAAGGACATGTTTAAAAGGGGCTTTGAGCAACCCAAGTACGCCGACAACAGCCGGGAAATGGGACAAGTTTGAAGAGGCCTAAAATATCAAAGTTAGGGCCAAATTACAACATTTAAGACGTGGAGCGATGTCCGACCTCGGAATTTATTCAGCCGAATGCCAGTCGGTCACTCAGCTTCGGATGCTTTCGATACAACATGGGAAATGCGTAAAGGACGGAAGATGGGATTCATGACAGGCGTTCAGGCATTGATTGATTTGTAAGGAGATAGACGGCGCCATTCCGGTATGGCCTCTCCAAATTGTTAAAGGTGTATCGGCAAGGACAATACCTTCTGGAGTTCTTGTTTTTTCCCCCTCATGGAGGGGGCGGTGGTGGCGGCACCAGGCGTTTTTTTGGTAGCTCATAGCATGGCTGAATAGCTAGAATCGTCCGAGAGAGGAAGCTGGCAACCTTTTTGGGAGCTGAAGAGCAGCCGGGCTGGCTCGTTTTCAATGGACCTTGGATTATTGTCGAATTATCGCAATCACGACACATACATCATGTCGAGTTCCAGACCGAGGAGCGCCCGGGGGGGTGAGGTGAGGTGAGGCTCGTGCGTATGCCAGAATCGAAAGAGGACGAGGGTTCGTAGTCGTACGAGGGAGGTTCTCAATTTAAGAACTCACAGCCTATTGGGCTTAGTCGTGTTGTCGCCCAGGGTGGTGTCCCCGACAGCTCCGGTTCGCGGTGTCGACGCCTCAATGTCTTGGAACGAGTTTGTGTCTGTTGATGGTGGGGGACAAGAGCGGGATGGCAGCATGGAAGCCAATTGCACCATCCTGCGGTGGCATTGGGTAATGCTGCAGGTCGATGTAAGAGCTGGGGATGATCTCGTTGTGCCATGGGGGAGGTTTATTTGCCCATCCATCCATCCATCCATCATGATCCTTTCCATACCGAGACATTGGACGAGCCATGTACGTGCACTGAGTGAGAGTATCGTATCTGTACCTCTTGCTTTCCTTGTAGAATGCAACCCTCGAGTTGCCGCTTTGGGAGCTTGTCATCCCGCTTCTGTGCCCCTCGTTCTTCAACTTTCAATGTTCCCTCGGTCAACTTGTCACTTGCCCCGCACTTGGATCGACATGATGGAGTTGAAAGCCCACATGCCACATGCCCGACAACGGAAGCACAAGAAGTCTCGATATTATTGAAACGTAAGATGTCCGATTAAACTCGAGTAACCAAGCACACGGCGCAGCAAGTAAACGGCCCTCGGTCCGGCCGTCGGAATTGCACCATGGCTCCGGCAACCGGACAGTGAAAATGAAGCCATGAGAGCTCATGGGCAGTTGTTCGCGGGGGGCACAGCGAATGAGGCGACCTCGAGCTGGTGCCAGAATCGACGCGATGGGACTTGTCGTCGATGGCGTGCTCTGAGACCTTCCCCACAGGCCATGCCCGAAGGGGCTTGGATTGGATGGTGACACCGCGAGAGGTCGTGGGATTGTCTTGTCTGTTGTCAATTCTGCTTGTCCGAGGCAGGGGGAACGGGGACAAGTAGGGGTCTATGAGGGGGACAGAAATGGGCTTGGTGGTTGAGCTGGATGCAAGACCATTGTTGAGCGCATAACTTGCTTGTTTCACGCAAGGGGACTTCTTCTGAGGGGGGGGCGTTGAGCAAAGTATAAAGAGCAATGACACGATCTGCAAAGCTGAGCCCTCTCGTTCTCCCCTCCTTCTCTCTCTCTTGACTCTTCTTGTTTAGACTTTTCTAGACTTGTCAACTATTCCCATTTCTTGTTGTTCTTCTCTCTTACACGCATTCCTCCCTCATCATGTCCGACTTGAGCAAGAACTTTGAGACGCTGCAGCTCCACGCGGGGTACGTTCCAACTCGACCTCACCCTGATGGCGGGGTATTTACATGCCACCATTTTTCACCCTCAACCTCGCCCTTCCACGACACCACGTCTACAATTACCATCTTGAATAGCTTCAGCTAACATCTCTTCTCTAGCGCTGAGCCCGATCCTACTACCCACTCTCGAGCCGTCCCCATCTACGCCACGACTGTACGTCTGTTGTTGCTTTTGTGCCTCCCCCACAAATGACCCACCTCCCCGATTCATACAGCTTTCGGGTCGTCGGCTTCCAAACCTCTTAGCTCGGTAATTAATACTGACAATGGCTTCAAACAGAGCTACGTCTTTGATGATTCGGCTCACGGCGCGAGGCTTTTCGGCCTCAAGGAGTTTGGCAACATCTACAGCCGTATCATGAACGTGAGTTACCTCGGCTTCACTATAGAAGCTATTGGCTAATAAGCACAACAGCCTACGGTCGATGTCTTTGAAAAGAGAATAGCCGCTCTCGAGGGCGGTGCTGCTGCTCTCGCCGCCGCCTCCGGCCAGGCCGCCCAGTTCATCGCCATCAACACTCTGGCCCACGCCGGCGACAACATCGTCTCCACCTCCAACCTCTACGGCGGCACCTACAACCAGCTCAAGGTCTTCCTCCCCGTCTGGGCATCGAGACCAAGTTTGTCAACGGCGACAAGCCCGAGGACATTGCTGCTGCCATCGACGACAAGACAAAGGCCGTCTACCTCGAGAGCATTGGTAACCCCAAGTACAACGTTCCTGACCTGGAGGCTATTGCCAAGGTTGCCCACGAGAAGGGTGTTCCCGTTGTTGTAAGTTGAACCCCCGAGTTACTTAGTTGCCATTGACTCACCTATTCCTCAGGTTGACAACACCTTCGGTGCTGGTGGTTACTACATCCGCCCCATCGACCACGGCGCCGATATTGTCGTCCACTCTGCCACCAAGTGGATCGGTGGACACGGCACCACCATCGGCGGTGTCGTCGTCGACTCTGGCAAGTTTGACTGGCTCAAGCACGCCGACCGCTTCCCCCAGTTCCACGAGCCCTCTGCCGGCTACCACGGCCTCAAGTTCTACGAGACTTTCGGCGCCGCCGCCTTTATCATCCGCGCCCGAGTCGAGATCCTCCGTGATCTTGGTGCCACCCTCAACCCCTTTGCTGCTCAGCAGCTCCTCCTCGGCACTGAGACCCTGAGCCTGCGCGCTGAGCGCCACGCCCAGAACGCCCTGGCCCTCGCAAAGTACCTCGAGGCCAGCCCCTACGTCAGCTGGGTTTCGTACCCCGGACTTGAGAGCCATCCCTACCACGAGACGGCCAAGAAGTACCTCAAGCGAGGCTTCGGTGGTGTCCTCAGCTTCGGCGTCAAGGGCGGCGGTGCTGGCAGCGAGGTTGTCGACGGCTTCAAGCTCATCTCCAACCTTGCCAACGTCGGTGATGCCAAGACCCTTGCCATCCACCCCTGGAGCACCACCCACGAGCAGCTCTCTGATGAGGAGAAGCTCAGCTCTGGTGTCACCGAGGTAAGCATCCCTGGTCTATCTTCGCTTGTTCCTTGCTAATTAGTTGTCTTATAGGATCTGATCCGAATCTCGGTCGGTATCGAGCACATTGACGACATTATTGCCGACTTTGAGCAGTCCTTCAAGGCTGCCGCCGACGCCACCACCAAGGGCGAGCAGCAAAAGGTTGTTGTTCCCGAGGGCAAGGAGGCCGAGGCCCCCACTGCTCCTTAGAGGAGAAGGGTTAGATAAAGTAGAGTTTGCTGTTTGGATAAAGAGCGACGGGGATGATTTGATTAAATACCCAATGAAGATAGTTGAATGAAGGAAGCGTCATCTTTTTATCAATCACACGATGTATAAACCAATTGAGCGTCTGAGATGTAAAAGATGGGATGAAAAGTTGACGCCATAACGTTGCGTGCTCGAATTGAGGCTGACAAGGAGCTCCAAGCCACATCCGCCTAGACTCAATCTGATTGGCCCACTTGGTCTCTAGCAACAACTCTCAACACCACAAACGTCACTCTGTCCAACCTCCACACATCACCACCACCCATCAAACCCATCAAACCTCATCGCCAATCTCTCCCTTCAAGATGCGTCTCACGGTCCCCGAAACCGGCGCTCTTCTCAGCGCCTTCTTCTCTTTCGCTCTCGCCTCCGATCCTCTGACGCTGTACCTCCCCGCGAAGCCGAACCCCTTCACCCTCCCGCCGTCCACCCACGCGACGCTCTCCTCCTCCGGCGTGCACTACTCTGCGCCGCTATCTTCAGCCAACACCTTTGTCTTCCGAAACGTCACTCCCGGATCGTACCTCGCTGATATCCACGCCCCGACCGACGCGTTCCACCCGCTGCGCATCGACATCCAGGTCGTCGAGGGCGCCGAGCACGACGTCGTCCAGGCGTGGGAGACTTTCCGTGGAAATGACTGGGGAAACAAGGGCGAGGTTGTCCCCGTGAAGGAGGGGAGCAAGGGGAGGGGTTTCGAGGTTAGGGCGATTGGCTCCAAGAACTACTTTATGGAGCGGCCGCAGTGTGAGTGATGGATATCCGGCTGCTCGCGGTCTGAAAAAGATGCTGACCTTGTGACTCTAGTCTCCGTCTTTTCTATTCTCAAGAACCCCATGATCCTCATGGCTCTTGTCAGTCTGGTTCTGCTGGTCGGCATGCCCAAACTCATGGACAGCAGTACGTGGCCCCTGCACTACCTCAACACTTGAACAAAAGCTAACGAGCTACTTAGTGGATCCCGAGCTGCGCGCCGAGTTCGAAGCTCAGCAGAAGAACAGCCCCATGAACGCTGTCATGAATGCACAGGCTTCGGGCGAGAACCCTCTCACCAACTTTGATATGGCTGCCTATCTCGCCGGCTCCAACAAGAAGGATGGCGGAAACAGCGGCAACAATGGCGGTGGCTCTTCAAAGAACCAGGGCGTGAGACGGTAATGCACATACAAAATCGGAATTGTGACCTGATCACCGAGATATAAACCCAAGAGGTGGCGTTGTCGAGAGGCTTACAGCATATGATATGATAGAGAGATTATGAAACAACGGGCGTTGGATGCCCTTGACATTGGATATCATTAATCAATTTGGCCATTCTACTTGAGTCAATGGTTCTGCCCAATAGAGGCCAATTCTTCTGGAATTCTAGCCAAACCCTTTGGTGTGGTTCAGTCATATGCTCAATCCGATACCCAAATCTCTGCTACCCATCGTGCATTCATGAAGTAAAAAACCCAACCAACCGCCAATCCGAGACTCCAGTGAACCATGTTCATAAGTAAATCGCATGAGGGCGACCGGATGAGAACATCTCAGCTGTTGCCTTAGTCGCCAAAGTCACCACCATCATCACCATAGTCGGCTCCATCTTCTACTCTCGAGTTAGCAGTGTCATGAATATGCAAGACTTGGTGTCATGACTTACGGAAACCATCCTGGTAGGCGTCTTGTTCATTGTCGTTGATGGCATCTGCAATCAGGGCACCACCGAGAATACCGGCACCGGCACCGAGAGCAGCACCACCCAGCATGCCCATACCGCCACCTCCCGGCTTGCGACCACCACTGTGGCCGCCGAAGCCGCCGCCTTGACCACCTCCGTAACCACCGCCGTAGCCACCACCGTAGCCAGGAGCACCACCATAACCGCCATATCCACCAGGTGCGCCGTAGCCTTGTTGGCCGTAATGGGGTTGAGCACCGTAGCCCATGGGAGGACCCTGTCCAGGATATCCTTGGGGTTGTTGGCCGTAATACTGCTGTTGCTGGTAGCCGCCTCCATAGCCGCCACCCTGAGAACCGCTTTGATGGCCTCCGGCCATTTGCTTGCCCTTGCCCAGTAGTTTACCTAGGAAGCCACCACCGCTCTTACTCCTCTCCCTCGGGGGAGTTCTGCAGGATAGGGGCTGCCAGACTGCTGAGGATAAGGGCTGTTGCTCTGAGGGAAAGGACTATTTGAGCCGCCATATCCAGCAGGGACGTCAGGGCCACCGGGGCCACCACGAGCGCGCGCATCCTCCTCAGCCTGGAGTCTGGCTGCAAGCTTAGCGTCATCTTCCTCGGTAGAAGAGGGACCGCCGACTGTCTGGTTGCGCTGGTCGTCATATGGGTTCTTTTTTGTGTCTGTCGGTACAGGGCCGTCGCCGGGCTGGTATCCGGGAGGAGGGCCCTCGGGCGCATCCTCACCGACGGGGAAGACGGGAGCAGTGGGCTTGTCCCATTGGGACTTTTTGGTGTAGATGTTGACGTAGAACCTGTAGGAGACGCAAGTCAGGACATGGATGCGCGGCGAAGGATGCAGGTTGAGAACTCACCATTCCTTGTACTGGTCGTTCCATCGCACGGCCCATCCGGCAGGGACCTCGGGGGCCTTGGGCGGGGGCGGGCCAGTTGGAGGAGCAAAGTCGTCCATGGAAGAGATGATGACGGGGTGTGTAGTAAGGGCGATGGAGATGGATACTCGCGGCGATTGAAGACGCGGATGAAGGAGAGTCGATGATGTAGGTACCAGAGGTAATAGGTAGGTACGTGTAGGATGAAGGTGAATGAGGGAAAAGTATTGTTTGGCAATGAATCAAACTGAATCACGGAATCGTTCGTGCAAGGAAGGAACCTAAAGAGACCGCTGGCTCCGCGGGCCTTTTAAACCGATTGCCTCCCTCCCGTGCCGTCCTCTCCTCTTTCGTCGTCAGCGTTTCCCCTTGGCGTGATGGCACCTGCCACTGCCACTACCGCTACCACCTGTGACCTTTCTTGCTACAGCTTCGCGCCTTCCTGATACCCACCCCGCGCCACCTTGAAAGACGATGCGAGGAGGGGCAGTCACCACCCGGACCCCGACCTGCCCGATCGCCCCCAGCGCACGCAACGCGCGCGGCACAGGTGACGCCATTGGTTCGAGAACATCGGGCTGCAGTTAGGGATAGTCGCACAGCCTCCTTTCGGGTCTCCGGCATCTACAGTACCCAAGGCTTGCATGAGACCCTCTATTGAAAGGGACGAGAAGAGTCCAAGCCCCTCTTTGTGAGGCCATGAGCAGTAGAGTTATCTTTATTCATTCAGCGGTAGAGGCATTGGTCAGTTGATGCCAAGCTGTCGTCCCTGCATGTACTTGTTCTGCGCATTTCGCATGGTGACTGCATGTAAATGGGTCCAAAGGTACATGATTTATGACAAGGTCATCTGGGTGAATAGGTAGCAGACCCCAGGCTTTTCGCAAAACACTGCCCTCTTTCTCTTGGCTTTAGCCGTCTACCACGGCACAACATTGGGCTGCCTCACAGACTTTGAGTTTTGGAATCACTCTTCTTCACAGCCATCAAATTTCTCTCCGCTAGCAATTTGGAATGATGCTCGATACAAAGCATGCGCCACAGATGACGACTAGTGGCGATGACGTTCAGCGATCGATGCCTCGGCCTCTTTCGTGGAAGCTTCCATCAGCCTTCAGCTCGAGCATAAGGTCTCGAGGTGGTTACTCATCGTGGCAGTGCCCATGACTGCCAACGTCAAATGCAAGTCTGTGCCCCAGTGCAGGATACGCCAGACTCTTATTGGGCCATGACCGAACTCTCAATTGCTTGATTCAACTACCTAGGTATATCTCGTGTTCGCTTTATTTTATGCATACTTTACTCTCAAAAGGCCAAGACCGCATCTACTGACAAACCCTGTACGTATCTCCCCGCTCATTAACAACCCCGTCTTGTCTTTTCTACCTCTAGTTCGCCAAGCTCTCTGTGTCTTCCTCCTCTTGCGGCGGGAACCTCTCATTCCAAGGCTCAAAGAGCTTGGACGTCTTGGATAGTCCACCGATGGTCTCCCAGATCAATAAGAAGCCGAACAAAGCCATGATGACAAACATAAAGTCCTCGGCGTTGAGGTGGTTGTGCGACTCGGGCAAGACGATGAGGATGATGGCCACAACCAACCTCATGCCGATACGCGGAACCTGGGTTAGGAAGAGCTCACACTCTCCTTCAACTCGATATAGCATCCCATACACCCACAGGCAAAACATGCCAACTCCAAGTCCTCCTCCAAGAAGCCATCGCTGTCCATCTTCAAACTCTTCCACCCCCGTGCTCGCCGCCGCAACGTGACCTCCGATGAGGAACGAAGCCGCCAGCGGCAGGTGAAGGAGGAAGAAACCGAAAGCCGTCCAAGCGGATCTTCGGATTGGGTGAGTTGCCTGAATGCTGCCGTCACCGCTCGAATAGATCCAGTTGAGGACAAAGGCAATGACCAAGGTGCAAACGGCCTTGGCATAGCCCGATGTCAAGCCAATACCCGTCTTATTACCCACAATGATGCTGTACACAAACTCTCCAAGGATAATAATGAAAAAGGCACCCATGCGATCAATCTCATGGGCAATATCAACGGCGGTGCTGTATGTCAGCTTCAGCTTGCGCTTGATCCAAGGACTCAATGTGAGGGCCCAAGTCGCCTCTTGGTAAAAGATGGACACTGCAACGACGGCAGCCTTGGCGCGGATGCTGATGTTCTCGAAGAAGAGAGGAATGGTGATG
This sequence comes from Fusarium solani, assembly GCF_023522795.1. NCBI lineage: Eukaryota > Fungi > Ascomycota > Sordariomycetes > Hypocreales > Nectriaceae > Fusarium > Fusarium solani. The sequence continues at coordinate 1,317,607 of NW_027072157.1, forward strand.
AGCAAACCGACAAACATGAAGGCAGCCATGATGCGAGCCTGGGTACGGTGCTGATAGGCAGCAATCGAAGTGAGGACGAAGACGCTCAGGGTGGTGAAGCGAGCGACTAGGTAGGCGCCGACGGTGGTGCGCATGGCCGAGATGTCCTCGTCGGCGAAATTGGCGTTGTTGGCGTAGAGGACCAGAAGGGCCATTACCCAGAGGATGACGAGGCGCTGCAGAAGGTCGTCGGTGTAGTATGAGTTCATGATCTCGCGGAGGTCGGCCCAGATGTGCCAGGCTGGGGCGAAGATGAGGATGTACTTGGCGAGGTGAGCGCCGTCTGGATGCTCTGCCAGCTCATCGCTAAAGTTGGCGACGATGGCGACGTCTGGGGTAATTAGTCTTTATTGTTGAGAGTCAAGGTTGGTGATACTCACAGAGAAGATCGAGGAAGAGCTCAAAGCGCCCCGCCTGACGCTCCTCCTCAGATGTCTTTTGCAGCTCTCCCTTGTAGAACCATTGCAGCGCCCTAGGCCTCTTGACGACGAAGCAGTCAGCTTTGGCGTGACCCTGAAGCTCGTTGCAATTCATCTTGAAGCAATTATGATGATGCAAAGGGAGAGACAAGGTGAGGAGGAAGAGGGGAGCTTTTTGTGCTACGGGCTTCTCATTGGAGCTTGCTTGTCTTGCATTTTACCTTTTTTAACCTTGTGTCTTTGTTCAGCTGAGACTAGGGGAGTTTAGTTTAGGTGGTTGATGTGGCTGACAGGGCCATTACCAACCCATGCAGGGGATTACACATGCAGGTTGGATCCGTCTAGTTTAGTGGTTGGTGATGGTGATGCCCTCTTGTGTAGCTACGGCTTGTATATATGGGGGTTTCACAGCTCACTCTCGCTCTCATGCTCACATCTCAGTACGTCCATCTACTTCAATATGCTCAATTCATCACACAAACAATGAAGGCGAATTGGGTTCAGACCAACTTATGCTTGATTAGCTTAGACCCCAAGGGTCGGCCGCCTCCAACTAAAGCTTCCCCTCCCCCCCTCCACGCTTCCGGCAGTTTAACCGTGACCCTTGTCAGCATTACCAACCTCCTCTCCACTCAAACCAAACTATCGTCAAACTTGCCATTACCGTAAACTGCAAAGCCATTGTTGAAATTCCCCATGTCGTCGATCCTTTTGCTTAGAATATCACATGCCCGCAGGTCTCCCTCACTCGATCTGTGAGTTCTTTTAAACTCACCTCGTCCTGTGCGCCTACTACCAAGTGACCTAGGCTGCAGCCTGACATCTCATCTTCGTACCAGCTGAGGATACACATACGACCTTCCTGGAACTCGCTCGAAAACATGTTAATAAACTCATCCCTACGCTTCTCCACGTCGACAGCGAATGACGAAGCACATTCGAGGCCCCTGCTCGTAAAGTGAGCCCTCAGCAGCGGCAGAGAACACGACCCCGTCGTCCTCACATTGAGGTCAACAACATAGAGACTCCCATCGGCACCCTCGAGCACGTCTGCACCCGCAGGCCCGACGTAGCCGTACGACTGCAGCCATTCCGAGATCTGAACCACCAGCGAGGAGAACTTGAGACGGAGCTCGTTCTGCTGGCGGTAGTCGATAATGCTGCCGATCCATGCCGTGTCACCCTCGATGATCTGCTCCGAGACACCAAGAAAGATGGGTCGACGTCCTTTTCGTTGACGAAAAAGGTTATGCCGTAGTCGCCGATCGGGTCTTGGATGAGGTCCGAGAAGAGGAGGGTTGCTGGCTCGAGGTGTGGGTTGGTCTCATTGACGGACGAGAGCAGGCGATTAAGAAAGCCCTTTCCGAAGTCGTTGATGATCCCTTGACGGTCCTTTTCGGTCCTCACGATGAACGTACCCGCTCCTCCAAACGTCATTTGGTTCTTGAGCACGAACGGCAGCGGGTACGACTCGACGGCCTGGTACAACCTCGAACTTTGCTCCGTCAACCACGTCCCACGGGCCCCCACGCAGCCGCTGGGTATGACGAAGCCACCCAGACAGTTCTCGATGCAGAGCGCACAGCATGACTCGGCGATTATGGGGAAGCCCTCGACAGTGACTGCCACGCTCTTTGGCGTTGGGAGACCAGACTCGGCGAGGGCGCGCTTCGTGTTGAGGAACCAATGCGTCTCGAGCGGCACGACGTTTTCGTACCCCTCAAGGTAGTCGCTGATAGCCTTGCAGGCTACAACATCGATGTTTGCTTCCTTGACGGGGATGTACTCGGGTCCGTCGCAGAAGACGAGGGGAGGTCGCTGTGCATCCGACAGTGTGGCTAGCGTCTTGACAACTTGCTTCTGGTCATGCCTCTTGCGCTGTGATGAGGAGCCCATGTGGAAAAAGATGGCAGGCGACGTGCCACACATGAAAGCATCCCGCTGGTTGAGTAGGGAGAGATACTTGATGGTCGTTATAGCGTCGTCGGCGGGAGTCATGTCATGGCTGCTAGTGAAGGGGCTGTCTTGATAGATGTATTTGCGGTTGGGAGGCACCTTAGGACCGAGTGTTAGAGTAGCGCTAAAGGTACCCAGGACTTGGCCGATACACTTGTCGGCACAGGGGCTCCCAGATTGACGGTATAGATCCGTCAGCGTAGTGTCTAGCACCACGGTGGGCAGCTTCATGGCCGTGTCGGTGACGGTCATTGTGTGAGTATGTCATTAGCAGCAACCAAGATAAGAGAGGATAGGGGAGAGGTTCTCTTCTATATATCTCTCCTTCTCCAAAAGCGTCATGGTTGATACTTGACAGAGTACTGGAAACATGATAGGTCTTCGGAACCCGTCTTGCGAGTTATGCCATGACGGCAAAACACCAAGAGATGATGGTCGGATAGATTGACGTGTGGCTGTAGCACGGAAAGACTGTCTCACTTGAGGACCTGCGTAGTGTTGTGCTTGAACGAGCATACATCATCAGTATTGCATAGCCCGTACGACGAAATGGGGAAGATCCTGAGCCTGTAGAGTTGACACGTTCTTGCTTTCAAGGTGCTCGTCGAGAATCTGAGAAGATTCATGGTGTTATGATCGGCAAACGCCTTTGGAGGGTTTATCTTTGGAGCCTGTTGATGGTGTGTTGGACAGTGTACAGAACCCGATGGATGTGGATATATCGGCATACTGGATGTCTCGCACGGCGTTTCTCATTTGATAATTGATAAAACAAGGCTATACATGATACAAGTGTAGTGACTGCCTAAGAAGAGCCAATGGCTCCTTTGTCGCCTCCTCGGGAGAATATCTCAGCTCCAGTGTTTCAAGGAACTGACCGACAACGGATGGTGTCATAGAGAACTTCCATCTCGGCCTCTGAGCAACCACGCGACTCTTTCGCTTCCTGGCCAGCAGCAAGATATACCCAATAATCCACATCTTCCGGTCTGTTGCAATCACAGGTCATCCGGCACCAAGACATCCTGATCTGGATCAACATCAAATGGAGAGTCACCGTGAGCACCCTTCTTCCTCCTCGCCTCCTCATCAGACCTACCCTCAACATACCGCTCTGACACACAAATCGTCTCCCCCGCCCTGAAAGAGAGGTTGTCGCACCTAGACTCTATATAAGGGTTCCAGTCCACCAGCTCGCCCCTCTCAACGCCCGCGGCGGCGGCGATCGAGTCGCATGTGTCACCCACCTCGATGGCGTGGAGGCGGCACGGGCTGGGGATGCAGAGCAGGCCGAAGCGGTAGAGGTTCCCGGGGACAAAGTCGAGGCCGTTGTTCCTGCTAAGGTCGCGCGTCGTGACGCCGTGCTCCAGGGACAGGCTGAGCCAGGTGTCTTCTGGTTTGACGTGGATGAGCTTCTTGCATGTGCAGTCTCCTCCTCCGCGCCAGCAATCCGTCGCCCTGTTTCTTGTTAGTGTTTTTGTGCAATGATTCAGTTGCAGAACGAACCTAAACGAGTTTCCTTCGGGTGGGCAGTATGAACGTTGAAAAGCGTAAAGTTGAGTAGCCCTTTCTGAGGCTCTTGGGTTGAGGGGGCATGTAGCCTCGAGATGGAGCATTCTAGACCAGCACCCGTCGCATCGCAGGTCGGTCAAGACGCGGGGGAGGCCCTTCTCCCCCAAGACGTTGCAGTATTGGCCATCACTAGGAGATGGTTAGTCAGGAATGAGATGATGTAAATAAACAAGCGTTCAACTGACGGGTTCTTGAGACATCTGCGCTTGTACGCAAAGAGAGCCAACTCGGCGCGATGATAAGGCTTCCAAGGCCGCCCAGTGCCAGGCTCCTTGTACACGGCATCCCCGCAGTTGCTCCTCACGGCCTGCCGATATTCGAGCAGGCTCACATAACATGAGTCGGTGCAGAAAGGGTCCAGGTCGTCATCGGTGGGGGGACGGCTTCCCTCGCGGTGCATGGAGCGGGTTCTTATGAACTTGTTCAATTCTGGCCCACACGCGACGTCGGCGCTGAAGGCATCGCGGCATGCGTCGTCGCCACTTTGTCCGTCGACGAGGCCGTCGGCGAGGTTGAAAGAGGGGTTTGCTCCGGCCGCGAAGACGGCGAGGTAGAGGATAGCGCCTAAAGTCCGTAGCGAGGACATGGTCGCGATGACGCAAGAATCTCTAAAGTTGGAAGGATATTGTCAACCTGCTCTCTCTCGACCTGGAAAGGAATTATCAAGGACTAGATGAGTTGGCCGACATGAGATCATGTTGAAGCCCTGAGCTGAAAAGATGGCTGTGATGTGATCCCTGCTCAGGCTTGCCTAGAACACGAGGAAGGATGCGATGAGGTGGCTTAGCGAGCATGAAACCGTAAGCAGCCAATTAATTGATCCCTAGCATCACCATCTCGAGTCTCGGCCATTGCCTATTCTGGACCCTTCAACTGTCTAGTGATAATACCAGTCTTATATATTGAGTACGGTATGTACTCAACCCGTGATGGCTTCAGTAACGGGGTCAACTCAGTTACAATATAGAGACAGGGACAGTATAGAGACAAAGATGGCAGGTAAAAGAGTGGCATAGACGCTCATCTAAATTACGCTCTAAAAACTAATGTAAGGGTATCGAGTTCATCAAAGACGCATGTGTCCACTCCTTCGTTTCCCGTGATATGAATTAGACAGACATTTCAGTTCATCCAGCGTCATACATCGATCATATAAACTTTTTCTTCTCTTCTTCACCAAGAGATTCGTCAGGGGGCATCTCGTCCATCCATCACATCACATCACCAACATCACGTAGCCTTGGCTCATGCCTCGGCCGTTCCGTTGGTCTGCTTCTCCTTGAGCTCCTTGAGCTCCGCCTCCAATGCCTTGATCTTCTCGAGAGCCTCGGCAGTCGCCTTCTCAGACGCCTCGCTCTTCTCCACGGCCTCCTTCTTCTCAGCCTGGATGGTCTTGACCTTCTCAAGGGCGCTGGTGAAGGCAGACTGAGCAGTCTTGGTCTTCTCCTCGGCATCAGTCTTTTCCTTCTCGAGGGCAGTGGCCTTCTCTGCCGCAGAGGTCTTCTCAGCCTCCAGAGCCTTGACCTTCTCCGCCGCTTCAGCAGCCTCCTTGTCGGAAGCCTCAGCCTTGGCGAGAGCGTCGGCCTTCTCCTTCTCCAGAGCTTCAGCCTTCTCCGTCGCCTCGGAGGCCTGCTTCTCAGCAGCCTCTACCTTGGCAATGGCATCAGCCTTCTCCTTCTCGGCAGCCTCGACCTTCTCCTTGGCCTCAGCGGCCTCCTTTTCGGCGGCCTCAGCCTTGGCGACGGCATCAGCAGCCTCCTTAGCAGAAGCCTCAGCCTTAGCAGCAGCCTCGGTCTTCTCCTTCTCGGCGGCTTCAGCCTTCTCGGCAGCCTCAGAAGCCTGCTTCTCAGAAGCCTCAACCTTGGCGATAGCATCAGCCTTCTCCTTCTCCGCGGCTTCGGCCTTCTCGATGGCAGCGGTCTTCTCCGCTTCGGCAGCCTTGACCTTCTCGAGAGCCTCCTCCTTCTCAGTCTGCGCGCTGGTCTGACCAGCCTGAGCCTCCTCAAGCTTGCTCTTCAGATCAGCCTCGGTGGCCTGGGCCTCCTCGAGCTTCGTCTTCAAGCCGGACTCGGCGTCGGTCGACTTTTGCGCATCCGCTTCCAGAGTGGCGATCTTAGCCTCCGCCTCCTCAACCTTGGTCTTGAGCTCAGCTTCGGCGTCCTTGGCCTTCTGCAGCTCCGACTCGAGGCTGGCGGCCTTGGCCTCAGCTTCCTCGACCTTGGTCTTCAAGGCGGCCTCGGCATCCTTGGCTTGTTGGACCTCAGCCTCGAGGCTGGTGACCTTGGCTTGGGCTGCCTCGACCTGGGCCTTGAGCTCAGATTCAGTCTCCTTGGCCTTGGTGGCATCAGCCTCAAGGCTGGTAACCTTGGCCTCGGCCTCCTCAAGCTTGGCCTTCAGACCGGACTCGGCCTCCTTGGAGTTTTGAGAGTCAGACTCGAGGCCAGCAATCTTGGCCTGGAGGGCTTCCTTCTCCTATTTACACGCATTAGCTTCTGTGAGTGAAGTTGTCAAGAGAGATTGCTTACCGCCTGGGAGGCCTTGAGGTCCTCCTCAACCTTTGTAGCACTGGCCTTGGCCTCCTCCGCTTGCTTCTCGACGTCGTTCAGCTTAGCCTCCTGCTCCTCGAGCTTCTTCTCGAGAGCGGCATGCTCCTCAGTCGTGGCGGTGAGCTTGGCCTGAACCTCGGCGGTCTCCTTCTTGGCGGCCTCCAATTGAGCGGCTTGCTCCTCGCTGGACTTCTTCTGGGCCTCCTCGGAGTCAGCGAGCTGCTTCTTGACAGCCTCAAGATCGCTGGAGAGACCGTCGTGGGTGGTCTGCAGGGCACTGTGCTTCTCCTGCCACTCGGAAGCCTCCTTCTGGGCAGCCACCAGCCCGGCAGAGGAGTCACTCTTAAGTGCCTCGTTGTTCTTCTCCAGGGAAGCAACCTTCTCCTTGAGCTCAGCCAGCTCCTTCTCCAGGGTCTGGTTAGTCTGCTCGAGGGCGGCGTGCTTGGTCTGGAGCTCGGCAAGCTCAGCCAGCTGGGCCTTGAGTGATGAGAGCTCACTCTCGGAATCCGTCTTGAGCTTGTCGTGTGTTTGCTGAAGGGCAGCAGTCTTCTCCTCAGCCTGGGCCAGGTCGGTCTTGGCGGAGGAAAGCTGAGCGTCGGACTCCTCCTTGAGCTTGTCGAGAGACTGCTGCAGGGTGGCGTACTTCTCCTCGGATCCGGCCAAGGCCTTCTTCTGCTCATCCAGAGCGGAGACAGCGGCAGCCAGGTCGGTCTCGAGCTTGTCGTGAGTCTGTTGAAGAGTGGTGTACTTTTCCTCGGTGCCTGTCAGGGCCTTCTTGCCCTCGTCGGCAGCGCTGGAGGCGGCGGTGAGGTCACCCTCGAGCTTGCTGTGGGCCTGCTGCAGGGTCTGGTTCTTCTCCTCAGCCTCGGTGATCTGAGCCTTGAGGGTGGCAATCTCCTTGTTGAGGGCAGCCTCGAGGGCCTCGCGGGCCTCCTTGACCTCGACGAGCTCGGCCTTGAGAGCGGCGAGCTGGTCGACGATGGACTGCTTCTCCTGCTCCAGAGTCTTGAACTTGTCCTCGAGGGCAGCCAGCTCGGCCTTGGCGGCGTCGAGGTCCTGGGCGCTCTTGGAGGCGGCTTCCTTGGTGTTGCGAAGCTGCTCGGAAGATGTGTCACCGCCCTTCTTGAGCTCGTCCTGCAGGATGGCGATGCGAGCGTGGGTCTCGTCGAGAGCCGACGAGGACTGAGCCTCGAGCTCCTTGATCTTTTTCCTCAGGTCGTCGACATCCTGAGAAACTGTTGTGCACTCCCTCTCCTTCTTGCTGAGGTCCTCCTCGAGAACCGAGATGGTCTCTTCCCGGTCGGCGAGCTTCTTCTCGAGCGCCTGTCGCGCGACGATGGAGTCTTCACCGCTACTGCCTGAGAAAGAAGATATGACACCGCCCATGTCGATCAGAGTTTGATTATGGGTCCTGGGGGTATGATGATGAGAGGAGGAGAATGAATACGAAAGGAAAGGAGAGAGGAAGAGGAAAAAGCTATGAGAGGCTTAGGAATTTGCAAGAGGTGAGAGGTTAGGTTGGGCTGCAGACGGGAAGCCTTTCTTTTTTTTTTTTTCACTCAATGGATGGGATGGAGGGTGGCTGCGTAGCTTTAGGTACCTTGTGGTTGGTGGTGCAGTGGAGGCGGCGGCGGGTAGGGAGCGTTAGGTCAGGTATGAGGTCGGGTGGTGGGCTGCCCGCCTGCTGTGCTGGCTTGGATATGGATCAATGGCGGCTAGCTAGCCCAGGTCCCGTCCGAAAATCGTATCAGGCCTCTCCTTGGGTGATAAATTTCTCGGGCGGTCACCTCGGTGATAAAATGAATGGCTGGGCCGTGCTCGGTAAGGCAACATTGGATGCCAAGCGGGATTCACGGCCTTAGTTTGGCCCTTTTGGGTCTGAATTGTTCGACTTGTCCATATCGATGCATCTGTTGCGGTCCCTGGTGGGGGGGTTTTGGTTGCTCGACATGTCACCGTGTGCCGCGTAGACAGCAGAGCTTTCTCGACACCACCACCCATGGTAAGAGTCATGATGGAGGGGAACCACCAGCTTCTCCCAGCTTCTATCAAACACTCTCAAACCCCTCGATTGCAAACATACGATAACCGAATTACCACCTCGCAGCCTTGCCCTGAAAGAATCCTTGGACAATCCCCCACGGTCCCGCTCCATGAACAGTCACATCTAGCTAGCACCGCTACATCACCCGACTCATAGCCCCGGTCTGCTCCTCTCCTTCTCCTCCTCAACAACAACCCTGTGCAAAGGATGGCTGGCATTGCGAATCGTTGACTATTTCGTCATCATTGGACCTTCATCTAGCCCAGCCCGCCCTTTTCACATGTCGGGCTGGCCCTCGTCATTCCCTGCAGGTGCCCGAGGACAGGCGAGGCTGTCCGTCCGTGCCCGAGTCCATCCATGTCAAGGTCCAGAGAGGTGGAGTGAAACTTTTTGATAACCGAACACAAACAATCAGAGATGCTATGTATGCCTAGATGCCATTATAACCCAACCAAATCAAACCAAACCCAACAAACCCAAGCCATGTTCTTCATTGTCCTGCCTTTCGGCCCTCTTTTCGCCTTTTCGCCAATCCCTCTGTCTTTCCGTCCGGCCGTCCGCTGTTCGGCCTGGTCCGGTCCGTCAAATAATTCCGGCACAGTTCCATATCCTGCCGGGTCCGTCACCCCCCTTTTGCTTTTTGCCCGGCCCATCAGACTCCATGCGCTTTCATTTCATGGACTCGTCATTACATGTTGCAGATCAAATCATAGTGTGGTAAAAAAAACAATGCGAGCGTAACAAGAGGGGAGTGCGTGCTTGCTGCAAAGTCTTTGAGAGAGCCGTCCCCGGGACCACCGTTCATAGTGTCCTGTCCTGGAGCAGGTCATCAACAGCATCCGACATCGTGGTCGAGGCTTCTTCCCATTTTCAGGGTAAACCAAACAGCAATCCTCTGTTTCTAGAGGATTCGGCCGCCTCTATTTCTAAAGGAGCACCAGTAGCTGACTGATGGTATGGTTTGAGCCGTTGAACGTATGTGAAGGGTACCATCCCAGAACCCTCAGCTCCTCATCTAAAGGTAGCTCGAAAAGGGCCTTCAACCTTGATGTCCTTAATTCCCTCGGGCATCAGCCGCAGCCACTCGTTCCAGCTCTCGAGGTTCACATTGTCGTCGTCCAGACGAATCGACAGATGCAATTGCGGACTGTTCTCGTACGACGAGAAGCTGCTGCGCATCGGGCTGTTCTGGTATACCGGCGACAAGAAGATTGACGGAAGTCTCGAGTTACCCGACATCATCATGTGCAGCGGCGAGGGGAAGCTAGTTACCACCTCTTGCTCTGGGTTCTTGTCCTGTACCATCTTGGCATAGTGGGAGAACAGGTTTGCGTGCAGCTCAGCGGCCGAAAGGGGGCTCAACCGTGCTGCCCTCACTCGAAGTTGCTCAGCCAGAGCTCGTGTGAAGGCGCACCGATCGAGGCCATAGAAGTGCTCCTCCGACACCGACGCTGCCAGCAGCTCCAGGACGCCTTGCTGTCGAACCATACGGGATGATGGATAGTACGCCGCATCCATGATGATGAGAGTATCGGCTCGAGCCTCCTCTAGGGTCTGCTGAATTCCACCCCATCGGATGGTCGAAGCCCGTTCTGGGTCTCTCGAACTACACTCATGTTAGCACCAAGTTGAAAAGATCACATGTGATATCCTTACCTCGCCAGGACCATCTCGCGATTGCCGTCTAGATATGTATGTCCGGCATAATAGACAATCTTCAGGACATCGCGCTCATCACGGTCCTCGGCAAACTCGTTGAGCTGTCGCGAAAGCCACCTCCAGGAGCTCTTGCAGCCGTCAGACGACGAGGGTATTGTCTGAACCTGGAAGCCATAATGGTAGTACTTGTCAAAGACCTCACCAAGCTCCCGAACAGCCGAGTGAATCGTAGACACGTCCTCATCGTCCTGCCAGAACAGAAACAGGACCTGAACCGAGGTGTACCGGTCTCGGCTTGGGGTGGAGAGCATGCGCCCCACGTTAGTCTGAAGGTCGTTCTTAAAGCTCTCAATACCTGGCAACGACAACGACTTCTCAAGGCGAGGACCCGATGGCAGCGGAGTGCGGATTCTAGCATCACTCAACGGAGGACGGCCGGGTTGATGAGAAGAGGGAGGGTTCGAGTCAATATCCATCTCTTGAGGGTCGTGGGCGAACAGGGACTGGACGTTGGCGACGGCGGGGGCGGGGCTCAATGGCCGGCCAGCAGCGGCGAGGGAGGGCGCGATGTCCTGGATAGTCGGGCTGTGGGATCGATGAAACTTGGAGACCACGTCCTCCCATGTCATGTTGTGGTGACTGGGGTGGCACTATATTAAGAGGAAGCCAGTGTTGGCATGTAAGTCGACAATTGACACGGGAGAGATAATGACAAGGGTTCGGTCAAGCGCAAGTGCGCATCTGGCAAGGCAGGCAATGACTTACAGCAACTCTGCGCCTCCGGCAATCATTGCAAGCACCGAGCTTCCTGATGAGTGCGGCGCGCTCTCTAGACTGCTGGGAAAGGGGCCCGGTCCGTCTCCTGCTCGTGCGGCGGTTGTTAGAGACGTCGGAGCCATCCTTTACAGAGAAAATAGACTGGTGCAGGTTAGGAGAGGTGTCGGCACTGTACGATGTGTTGTTGGTCTCCGTGGAGGCCAAGGTAGCGGTAGTGGCCTGCGTCGAGATGGAGGAGCATGTGTCCTTTCTCAAAGGCGGGGTGACTGGGTGGAGGTGGTGGTGAGAGTGCTGCTGCTGATGCTGCTCAAACGTATAATGCGCCGGCGAGGTGGGCGACGGCTGGCGGAGCGGGGGAAGCTCATCGGGGTTTTGCGGGAGGCAGTGAGAGGGCGCAGAAGCGGCGGCGGCGGCGGCGAGAGCAGCAGGCAGCGAAACGGGAGGAGCAGACGGCGAGGAGATGGGCGGCAGCACGGGAGTTGGAGCGGTCTCGGAGACGGAGGTCGGCTGCGAGGGCGACGGTGATGGCGGAGGCTGCGGTTGCTGGTGCTGGTGTTGGTTGATGGGCGCGACAGCGGAAGCTGGGGGAGGAGCCTCGGCCAGGCTATGGGCGACGGTGTTCATGGCTAACAGTGCAGGGAGATAGGACAGGCGCGTTGAGAAATCAAACGCCCATTATCTCGGAGGGGAAGAAGCTGAGGGGAAGGAAGAAGAGTCGAGCGGGCGGGAGGCGGCTCGCAGGCGTCAAAATACCGTGCCAATCGATGAATTGGCTAAAGCCGAAGCCGTGATAGGTCGTAGCCGTTAGGTTTGTTGCGCGCGGGTGTGCGAATTGTGTAGGCGCAGGCGCAAGCGTACGGCGCAGGTAGGCCGTGAGCGATGTGTTGAAGTGTGCGTTGAAATAGATTTGACCCCACCAAGAGGCGCGTCCAAGTCGAGTAAAGAGGATCGCAGGCGGGACAGGGTACTGCTGCACTGTTCTGCAGGATATAGGGACCCGTCTCCGATGCGAGGTAGTATGAAAGAAGAGGACAGAGCGGGTGGTGAGCGTCGAGGTTAAACAAGGAGGGGCTTATTGGTGGATAGGTAAGGCAGGTCAGGTAGGCTGGATGACTTGTGACAGCAAGGCAGAACAACCTGAGGCGCGAGTGAGGACAGGAATGGAGACGCAGTGTAAATGGGGGCTTGTCGGGCGGCGGGCAGTTCAATTGAACGCAGCGTAGCCCAGGGCAGCAGTAGAATTGGTAATTGGAACGGTAATGGCAAAGCCGGGGGGCGGGCAGCTCAAGCAAGCAAGGCGAACAAGTTGCAGCCTCCTCGGGTGGGCGCGCAACGCACGATGGCGACTCAGTGGAGGAGGTGGATGACAATTCCGTCCCCGGGTCGGTCGCAGAAGAGGCGCGCGGATTCGGTTTTCGGACGTGCTAGGTGCGTGGTAATTGGAGCCCCGGAGTCGGGTCAAGGCAGCGAGCGGGCGGAGATGGTAGTCGTATATACGAGAGGGCCGGGCTCTGTGTGGTTGTATAACTGGCAGCTTACTCGGGTTGGATAGATATGCAGACTTCTCTGTTGCAGGTAGACGTCGACAACTCGTCAAGGTGAGTGAGGAGAGCAACGGTGAGAGGAAAGCAGCTCGAGGTCAGTCCGCTGAGTTGGCCGAGGAAATGGGTTGGTAAAGAGAAAGAAGAGAGAGGTTCATGGAAAGAGACCGAGAGAGTCCCGTCTTCGCGAAGACGACCTAGCAGTTGGGAGTGGCGTGTGATAACGGAGGTGGAAGGGCGTGGGATGGGAATACCTAGGGGGGGAGTAGGGCGAGCGAGTGGGAAGGGGGTGGGCGGAACCTGGGCACTGGGCAGCGGAGAGGAGCCCAGTGCATGCGGTGACAGTGTCAGAGCAGAGGGGGAAGTGGACTTCCCCGGAGGCCTAGGCCCAAGTACCAGCACACGGCAATTGTATGGAGGTGGTACTTGCAGCCGAGAATAAGGGACCGGCCCGGGAATCAAATCAACTTTGGGGTAGAAACGAGCCACGGCGGGGGGACCTGAGTGTGGCCTGGGCTGCTGGCTGTAATGGTCACTGGACTCTCAGGTGGGCTCAAGGTCAGTCGAGGTCAAGGCTGTCCGGCCGGGCTCACGGTGCCGGGGAGGAGGAATACCGACGGGAGATGCCAAGTTGACCGTACCGTGTTTGGTCCCAAGATTGGATGTCCAGGAGAGTGGTATTCCGTATCAGTCGGTGATGGCATCTGCCCAGGTGGTGAATTCACAGAGAGACGATTGGCTCGGAAAGGCTCAGACCCAGGGCGACGGGCCAGGAAATACCGACAAGAGACCGCCGAAGTCCTGGGATGGATGAATGGATGAATGGAAAGATGGGGATGCAAAATGGGGGTCCTCCAAGGTGAGACGATTTAGGCTAGACCCGGCTACAGCATCCCGGCCGAGTACAGTACGTACCACTGTGAGATTTCTCAGCAACAGCGCCTCTTGCTGTACCTCTGTACTGTACGGGCGGGCTGTACCGCACCAACGGCCTGCGCCTGCCTGCGCCTGCACCTGCACATTGGGGCATCCATTCAGCCAGAGACACCAGTCGCAGAACCTGGTCTTTGTTTTTTTTCTCCCCTTTGAAAAGGAACATCCAGTCTCGCGTCTCAAGGCTAGGACCTTTCCAGTCCAATACGCTTCCCGCAAGGGTCATACCAGGTGGCGCCGCGATGGCGGCTCTGGCGGCAATCCTCGACTCTAGAGTGTGGGCAGGTGGGCTTAATCTTTCTACTTTAGCTCTGCAACGCACCTACCAAACCTGCCGCTGATGGTGTTCCTCTGGCTCCAGCTCCAGCTCTGCACATCACTTGAACTGTCTCCATGGACTTTCCTCGGGTTTGCTTTCTTTTTCTCTCTCTTAGACTTGCACCGCTTGTTCGTTTCCTCAACCCGTCCCACTTTGACTTGCAGTCAATCGTCAACGGACCTCCTCCGAGACGGGATCCATATCTCACTGAGGGGTCACCAAGAAGCGGTTCCAAGCCCGACTCCAGATATGTCGATATCAACCGGACAGCAGCCATTGGCACACGGCAGCAGCCCAGGTAAAGCAGTCAGGCGAGGCGATATCGGGGGCTCTTCCAAGGTCAGGATCTCGGTAGGGGTTGCCATGACCCGGCACGGGATTCCATCTTTCACTCCCGACCGAATACAACCCTCCTTCGACTATCGAATACCGTACCGGTCTGGCCGAGCCACATAATCCCCCCGAAAGGTCGTGATATGCCTGCCGTTAGAGGCTCATCTCGAGAAACCTTTCGGCTACAGAGCACCCCGGCTTGTCAGCAAACAGGCCTGGAGAGAAAGCCATGAAAATTTGCACTTTGCCCGGTCGACGTCCGTCTCCCCGTTGCACGCCTGCTGTACTCCAGATTCTGCAATGTAGGTACGTATGTACCTGTGCCTTGAAGCCTGTCTGTTCTGTCATGGATGAGATGAATGTGAGGTAGGGCAGTCTGTGTGTGACCAGCACCACGGGTTGACCGAGACCTGGTCCCTGCTCGCCGCATGGCCTGCCCATGGCACTTGATGCTCCCCCAAGGGGATCTGTGCAAGGGACCCGTCTACGTTCCGTACAGGGCAGCTGTCTGGCATCTCGCTCTATGTTGCCCGGAGGTGCAAGACCGAGCACAGACTCTCAAGCCCCAAATCTCACTCAACGTCACAGGCTCTCAGCGGACACGGCTCTATTCATCACGTTGTTATTATCTCTCTTGTTCCGCAAGCGAAGATGTGCTGTCCTATCTGCTCCCTTTCCGCCTTTTCAAACTCTCGGATCGTGGATCCCATGCCGTTCAGTCATCAATCGTTAAAGCTCCGAAATCGCCGTTGCTCTCATGATGCTCTTGTCACCCTCTTTGTCTTTGTCGAGCTCTTGACACCCACAGCGAGAGATAGCTGTGACCGGGTGCCTTCACCGGCCAGTGCTCTGCGGCCAGCCTCACCGGCGCCTGCAGCTCCGATAGGCCGAAGCGGGATGTGCTTGCATGAGTGCGCCTCTGAATCTGTGTCGACCGACAACCTAGAGACAGAACTTCTGCCGTCATTATCGTTCCTGTCCTCTGCCCGCATCCGCGCTATTTTTACTTCACCCGCCCGTCCATTTACCGTTGCCACCCAGCACCGACCTTCATCTCTCACCCCGTCCTCACCTTGTCCCCAATGCCTCGGTGCCTGGCTCTAGAACGCCCTAGGATGGCCGCTGGCAAGAGATCACCTGGCTGGCTCGATGGTGGTGACATCCCCAGACATCTTGAGCTGGACCCTGGTTACCACAACGCATGAGGAATTCAGACACCATCATGACTCCCCTGGCCCCCACTCTCATCCTAGACACGATGCTCGGGCTCATTGACATGAAGACAGATCCCAGCGAAATACCCCATACGTCGACATCAGCCTCCGCTCCCGAAACCAAGACAGATTCATGTGCCATCAGCCTCGAGAACTTATCCGCGGCTAAGCATTGAGCTACCAAGGCCAAAGGTCGTCAGAGGGCCCTTCTCGACGCACCTACCACCACCCCTACTGCGCGTTCTAGCTTAGCTCCCCCAAGTGTCTCCATACCTCCACGCCTGTGCCCCACGCCCGCATGTTCCATAGGTGCGCCTCCATTGAAGGAGCTGGCCGTCTCCAGCTCATCTCCATCCCAACGTCCAAGGAAGGACCAAGCATCCAGAGAGAAAACCACTCAAAACGGGAACCGCACGAGGTTGTTGTCGTTCGCCGACCTCCGCCGCCCCGTTTCGGGCTCGGTGAGAAGGGCGACGGTAGGGTCGAAGCTAACGTTGATATTCGGCTCTGACCTCGGGAAGCAGGCAGCCGAACCCAATTACAGTTAGGAAGTCAAATGGGCACCCTGTCTGGCACTAAGAAGTGAGGCTAGGCGAAGGGAGCAGGGCGACGCATCTTGAACGGCGGCGGGTTATTTGATGACGGTTGTTAGTGACGGGACGTTATTTCTTTGCAGAACTGGCAGACACATGGCTGGCCGTCCATCATCCGTCATCCCGTCCCTCCCTCTATCCCCCAATATCTCCCGAAGGAGCAAAACGAGCCCTCGACGCGCACACACACACACTCACGCACGCACGCACGCACACCCTCCCACAGTACGAGTATGCATGACAGACCTGCACGCCGCCTTGCCAGCCACTGACCGGGCCAAGACTTCTGTTGATGAAGGGAAGGGAACCTGAGGCCACGGACGGGATATGTGTGACAGCAATCGGTGTCGTCTGTTACCTAACAACTCAATGGCAGTCCTATCTTGTGTCAATTACACACGGGCAAAGGAGCCAACATGGCGCCCGTTCGCGGATGTTTGCGTGCGCGCATGGACGACGGGCGGCCGGTGGTCTAAGTCCGCAATGGACGACCGGACTCGTCAACAAGAGACGCTGGATCGGCTCACCTCACCCCAGGATTTGTTACCAGAAGGCGTCGGCAGCCAGGGGTGCTCCGCCAAGGAGCCAGGAGCTCATCATGACCAGGGGTTCTTACAGGTCAAGACAAGGGATGAATTCTCCGCCCCCGTGCCCGTGAGCAAGAGAAGGCCCAGTCTTTTGTTCTTTTTCTCTGTGCTAAAGCAGCAGCAGCAGCAGCCCCGGTCCCTTCCAGGACAGATTCACCGAGGTTAATACCTTGGGTCTTGGCGGCCATGTCTTGCACACCAGGCACTCTCATCTATCGCGTCCCCAGAACAGCGAGACAAGAGAGGACAGGACAGGGCAGGAAACCCCCCAGACAAGATACCTGGGATGCGCACAAAGCGAGCACGAGCTGCTGCGTAGATATCCGACCGCCACATGGTCGCACACATCGTCGGTGGCGGCATCCCACATGGCCATGATGGCCTCATCTCATGCCCATGGCGGCATTTGCAGCAACTCCAAGCCCATGCATGATGCCATTATTTATGTACTCTTATTTCTTGGGTGTCTCAGGTCCCCAGGTCTAACACAGAAAAGAAGAATGTCAGCACACTCACCCGCCCGCACACACGCACACGGACACACACGCACAGTGAGAGAAACCCGAAATCTGGTCGGGTTTTCACCCCCCAGTCTGCCAGGTCCCGGGTCTTCACCGAGATCCCCTCGCGAGACATCACCAGATCTGACCCCACTTTTCTGGACCTTTGGCTTCTGGTTGCCCAATGCTCGACAGCTTGATTCATTGACGCCGCATCCCCATGCCCGTGATGGACCGGGATAGCACCCGACTTGGACCTGGGCTGTCGGGGTCGGGGGGTGTGGTACGTACCTTCCGGACATGTACCTGCTCGTCAGCCAATCGCCGCACCGGCGACATCGGGGCCTTTCACCGACGCAACGCGATCCAAGCCGAAGGGACGAGTTCGGTATCCGTGCCTGACCTGTCTGTTTCTGGCTTCACCGTCTCACCACTTTTCGAATCACCTGGTGCGCTTTTGCTGTCTAGCCTATTATTAAGCGTTGAGCCTCGGGGTTGCAACCTTTGACTGGACCCTTCACCTTGGCTTGGCCTGGCTTGACTCGCGTCATGGATGGATGGATGGACCGTTGTCTGTCTCCTTGACGTGCATCAGGAGTTGTCACATCTCAGGTTTCCGGTCGCCTGTCTCTGTTTTGCTTGCTTGCTTGCTTGCTTGCTTGCTTGTTTGTCTTGCCTCTCTGTCAAGCTTAAACCGTTCGGACCTTGATCCCGGGCTTATCTCCGGTCCTAACTCCCGAGGTCTATGGCCGGAGTGGATGAGGCTCGTCTCATCGGGCTAATTCAAGACCGAGAGAGGTGCCGGGTCGTTGGCATAGGTACGTACCGACATCCATCCCCGTCCATTTTATGCAGTATTTGCATTGCCGGTGTGTGCCTCGATGATCACTCTCATTTGCAGGCTCTCTCCATGTGTGTCTGTCTTCAGCTTCTGCAGAGCAGTCCTCGATGGTGTGCAGCACACGGTGGAAGCGGTTGAAGCAGTGTAGATCGGTGCCACCTGTTCCGCCACAATATGCTCTGAATCGAGTGCAAGCACACATCACTAACTGGTCTGCCAGCTTTGACGAATATCGTCGTGATACGTATCGTATCGGATCCGGCCAGGTCAACAACGGTGCCGTCTTACTGCTGGCTTTGTAAATTGCAAGTCTATATGCCCAACCAGCCCTACGTGGCACCCTGAGATGCCTATTGTTTCCCAACCATGACTCGTCTCTGTGCCTGACGAGAAGATATCAAGCCAATTCCCAACACGATACATTAAGGTACAAGCATAACAGGAAGCTTCCTCAGCGAAGCACCAATCCAAGCCGCAGGAGTCAGACTCACCACTTCTGGTCCTTTGTCCAGGGAGAGCTCAGGAACTCGCCCTTGTCGCCCCTCGAGTACCCAATCTCATCCCGCTTGTCGTCTACAAGCCTCCCCCACTCGAGCAGCAGCCGGAACAGGTAGACGTCCATGTCCCTCTCGCCCAGCGCCTCGGCCGCCCACCGCGCCCCCTGCCGAGCGATCCACCGTGCGTCCTTGGCCCTTGCCTTCATGTCGGTGTCTCGCCCGTTGAGGTAGGCCCTCTTGTGCGTGCCTGCAAAGTACGACAGCGTCGTGTGCAGGCCTTGGTAGCGCGTGTCGATGGGGACAAAGTGCAGCCACGGCATCAGCCGGTCCGTACACCACGTGCGGAAGAGCGTCGACACCATGGGCACGCTACTGGACCGGAGCGTGCGGACGAGGTCGGGGGACGGCCCGCCGTCTTCGTCCAGGAGGAGGATGAAGCGGTACTCTAGCGGATCCTGGTCCTGAGCCTCGTCCACAATGCCATATGTTTGGTTAATGAGGACACAGTTTGGTCCGAGACAACCCGTGTAGTTGTTCATGCCCACGCTGAAGGGGGTCGCGAGGTTTGCTTCTGTGACGGGCACCCTTTCGTGTCGATACTTGGTGTCGTCTTTAGCGGTTGGCAAGATCATGGTGACCTTGTCGCGAGGGTTCTGGTTTCCCAGAAGATGAAGCAGTCGAAATTTGTGGTTTCCGCGCAAGGCCTGGTCACTGATAGGACCTTGACCGGTCTGGCCTCGCCAGAACATGGCATCGTAGCGGCGGTCAAAACCCCACTTCATATCCGGCTTCGAATCGAGAGGCCGGGGAAGGGGGATAAGGATATCTTGGAACGGCTCCGTCTTGGAGCCTCCAAACAGGGGTAGCAGCTGCCGGATCGGCTCTGCGTGAGGGCTCGAGAGGGACATGCCGTGAAGGTACTTGAGGTCTGGCTGGGAACAGTACTCGAGAGATCGCTCCCAGTTCACTAAGATCTGCCCCTTGGAATGCCTTCGCACACAGGAAGAGCAAAACTCGCCAATATTCCAGTGGGGGGTTATCCGGGTCTTTGATCCAGGAGGGCAGGCCTCGACCTGCATCTGGCGATAGTCGGACGGGGAGATGAGAGAGTATGGCGAGTATCCCTTTCCAAATACCGGTTCTTGAGTTGATGCTCTAGAGTCGAGCATTTCTTCAGTTTCATTTCCACCATCTACAGATCTCTTGGAAATGAGGTTCACAATCGGTGTAAGGTCAGCTCGGCTCTGCCCCTTGGCATTCTCCCACGACGGAAGGATCCGTGGCGTAGGTTCCAGGTTGACAGGAAAGAGAAGATCGGGAAGAAACTTGGCAAACTTGTTGATGGATTCCACGAGGTGGTCCAATGCCTCAGCGTCAGGGCCCACAATATCAGGAGCTCGAGACGCCTTGCCCTCGTAGACAGTGATTGTGTGAACTCCTGGGAGTTTTGCCAGCATGACGGCCCTCTGGCGCAACTTGGCTGGCGGAACTGCCAGGAACGGCTTGAGATCTCTGTCGATCTGGTCGAATTGGTCAATGACGGTGGTGTTTTGAGCAAACTCGAACCAATCGGCGAAGCCTGGGGGCGGATCACGGCCCTCGTGACGTTCCTTGTAGATCCTGTGAGCGACGGGGAGACTACCACTCATAGAAGCATGCTGAAGCCATCGGTCATGCCTGATGTTTGCCCTAAAGACCAGATCGTCGATGGGGTGGCGCTTGTTAAAGGTCTGCGGTTGTTGAATGGTGATGTAGATGCTGGTCCCCACAACTAGGCCAACAAGTAAAGCAGTGAACATGAAGCGCCGAACAAAGATGACGGAGCGAAGGTCATGGCAGTATGTAAAAATGATCATGCCAAATGCCACGAACCAGAGCGGCATGATGGCAGGTAGCCGCGAGGGGTGGAGATAATCTCCATATGAGAAGATGTTCTCGCACGCCTTTGCCGTACCGACCAGAAAGGTGATGATACTGGATGGTGTAAGAGGTGATGTCTCACACACCCAAAACGCGGCAGATATCATGAGCGTGGCAAAGGCAAAGCTGTCGACAATGATGTCGAAGCCGTACAAGAAGCCGAATCCTGTATGGAGGGATGAAGAACCCCTGAGGAGCCTGCTTCCAACCCAGACGCAACCCATTGACAGAGCCGATAGGACTAGAACCGTTCCCAAAGTCCTCAGACGAAGCTTGGCCGTCCGTGACCAAGCCAGTAGTCTCCACAGTAGGATGACGATTAGGGTATCCAGCATGAGCCCGACGCACTGAAGGAGCAGAGTGGTCCTCTTGCTCTCAATTAAGTCGAAGCAGTAGTACGTCGAGCGCGTCATCTGGCCGACAGCAAAGTACGTGCCTGTCGCAAACGTCAAGACGCTCGACACGGCCATGGTGAGAACGACCCTGGGCCCGCTGAACCAGTCGATTAGGTCGTCGAAGCACGAGCGCCAGGGATCATCCGGATCCTCTGGGGGAGGGAAGCCCCATTTCCGACGGGTGTTGAAGATTTCATATGCAAAGATGAGGACGCAGAGAAAGGACTGTGGATATGTCAGTCTTCAGGGGGTATTGTGGTAGTTGAGGACGACATACCTCGAGACCTGGAGTAGAGCATTGCTGCTGGTAGTTTACACGGTGAAAGATTTCCAGTCTTAGAACAATACAGAGAACAAGAACAGGAAGTGAGAGGCGTCGTGGCCGCTTTGGCTGATGAGCATTGGGGCCATTAAGAGCGGCGTCTGCAGCACCATCCAGCAGAGACACCTCACGACGGTGTCTGGCAAAGCGTCCATCTGCACCAGGAAGCCACTTTGTAAAGCAGCTCACACCGTAGCATATGATTCCAGAGAGTAGAAACAAAAGGAATGACGATAGACGAGGGCTCTCTGAAGGGAGTTGACATGTGAGCCTCTCTCTCATGCCAAGACAAGGGTTGGTTGCAGACTAACCAGTTAGAGAATGCCGTTCCAGAGTCTGAGAGATGTAAAAGAATGACAAGGCGGCGCTGATTAATGAGAAATTAGTTTCAGATGTAGAAAATTTGACATTGGGGGGTATACCAGAGGCCGAATAGTTGAACGACCCAATTCTGAGCCATGATGCTGATGGGAGGGCCTCGGGCCGCGTTTTCAGGGCCGGGATATCGCGAAACAAAGACAGGAAAAGAAGGTGCCCTCTAGAGAAATATCGTCATGTCATTACGGTCGTGCCCAGGATTACCTCGCCTCCTGCGATACTAAAAACATGAGGGGGTGGAAACGAAACAAGTTCACGTCGTCGTAGATGAAGCTGTCATGATGAGGCCCCTGGTCATCTTTTTTTCCCCATTATCTCATATTAGGGGAAAGAGGCTGACGACACACATCGAAACAGCCCCTGAGATATTACCTAAGCGGGCTATTTACAGCAAGTTTCAGCCACTAAAACGGGTTAATTGCCCCACTATTTCACGGCAGCTAGTTCAAACTCCCCTGAGATCATCTCCAACTCCATGCCACCATCGCCGAAGAACATCCCCCGGCCTGTGATGTAATCATCGTTCTTTGTCTCTTTGCCATGGCCGGCTTCAACGATGCGCCCTTCATCAGGGGCCTAGCCGTGCCCTCCGTCTGCACCCTGATAACCTTCCTCGGCTACTTTTCCCAGATCGTCTTCTCCTTCTCGACACTCGACCCGGGCCCGCCCTCGCGCTCCGAGACGATCCTCTTCAACGGCCTCCTCCTCGTCCTCTGGATAACATACTACCGCGCCGTTACCGTCGACCCGGGCCGCTACGTCTTCAAGGACCGCGTTATCGACGCAGATGGACAGCGCTGGTGCAATAAGTGCTCGGCGCCTAAGCCGCCGAGGTCTCACCACTGTCGCCATTGTGCGAGGTGCGTGCCAAAGATGGATCATCATTGTCCGTGGACGCGTAACTGCGTGTCCATGACGACATTTCCGCACTTCCTGCGCTTCCTCATCTACACGAACCTGTCGCTCTGGATGCTCGCATACCTCTTATGGCAGCGTTTCGCTGTTCTCTGGGAACAGCGTCTCATGCCTGCGTACCTGGGTCCCAGCCTCTCTGGCCTCATATCCCTCTCCCTGATCACGCTTATCGACTTCTTCACGACCGTTGCTCTGGGTATCATGCTCATCAACACGGTCAGAGCTTGGATCTTCAACCAGACCATGATCGAGGGCTGGGAACAGGAGCGCCATGAGGCCCACATTGACAGGGGCGTCAAGGACTGGTGGGACGTTACGGGACCCGATGGTGAAAAGGTTCGCTTCGAGAAGCTCGAGTTCCCATACGACATTGGCTTCTTTGCAAACATGTCCCAGGCCATGGGCACCCGTAATGTCCTCTGGTGGTTCTGGCCCCTCGCGGGGAACCCCGTCATTGCAAAGGACGGCCGTGGGTCTGGCTGGACATGGGAAGAGAACGGCTTCAACCGTGTTGAGGGTCTCTGGCCGCCACCTGACCCGGATAAGATTCGCCGAGCAGGGCGGGGTTGGCCAGCCGCGAACCGCAACTACGCCGAGGAGCTCCGCCAGGCGAATCTGAACCCGGAGGAGTTCAAGGCCGAGTTTCAGCGACGGCAGGATGAAGATGCGAGGAGACGCAGGAGGCAGCTCATGGCCGAGCTGGAAGAGGTGGATGACTTTGACATGTACGACGATGAGGAGTATGACCGCGGCTTCGATGGGGGCATGGGCTGGACAAACTCGGACGGAGACCGTTTACGAGACTATGGAGTTGACGAGGAAGAGTCAGAGCCGGAACCCGGGTTCGAGGACGAAGACGTCCCGCTCGCAGAGCTCATACGAAGAAGAAAAGTCCTACAAAAGGACAGCTACGACGATTAAAGGGATGTAAAATGAAAATAGAAAGAATAGAAATCTTTTTTTCAGTTTAAAAGAAGCAATTTGACATTTCTAGAACAAGCAACAAAAAACAGAGAAGCTTAGTAGGTTAAAACATGTAGAAATCTCTCTTGATCCATGCTTTTCCTCCCACGTAAACCATTCTCCCTTCCAAGCATACAGACGATGAATCCTCCCTGCCCTCACACGCTTGCCCAAAAGCTTTCAAGAAAAACCCAACAAGCGGCCGTGACTCTTTCTCTTTTAGCCTAGCCCCCAAACAAACAAAGGGGCTTTCCCAGCAAGCAAATCAACTCGGTTGCCCAGCTCAGTCTTGTATACAACAAAAAATGCCCCCCCTCTTTCTCTTGCTCTTGCATGCTGTGTGCGTGTGTATGTGTGGTGTGCGCGCGCGCAAGGTTGTAAATCGACATCTTTGTCATTATCTTTTTTGAACGGAAAGATTCGTGAAGCATATACTCGTGTCGACTACCAGTCATCATCATCCTCCTTCTCCCGCTGCATGGCGTTCTTGCGAGCCAGGAGAGCATCCGCCAGACTGCCTCCCAAGCTGGGCGTAGGAGTACTGCTACGACTTCCGGTACTACCGTTCAGCGTGTTGAGGCTCATGCCCGAGTCGCGCTGCTGCAGCTCAGCAGGCTTGCGGTTAGCCGCAGGCCGTTTGGCCGGGGGCTGCGGAGGCGTCGGCTTGGCCCGTGGTGGGGCCGGCGGCGCACGTGGGGCCGGCGACGCACGCGGAGCCGGAGGAGCTTGTTCCTGAACATAGGCGGCAGGAACCCAAGCCTGCTGCTCCGTCTGCTGGTTCTTGGCTAGCCACCAACCTGGATGATGGTGTTAGTTGACATGTTTCATTGCTAGTATAAACAGGATGACTTACCATTGTTCTCCTTCTGGACAATCTCAACGATCTCATTGGCGTGGATCGAGAGCTCGTTCTCCCGCTGAGCCGCAAAGTCATACAGAACCTTGGCCAGGATCTTGGGGGGGCTTGCTGGTCGTGCAGGGGCAGCAGGGGGGAGGAGGTGGTGGTGCACGTCCAGCACCGCTAGCATTGCGGGTATGGTTCGAAATGGAGTTTGCAACCGCAGTGTGCGCGTTTTGTGTTGACACAGGACGATGAGGGACAGTGACGGGACCTTGGGAAGCGGCAGCGGGGATGGCGGCAGCAGCAGTGACAGCAGCTGGTGGTTGAGGAGTAGGTCGTGAGCCCGCACCAGGTCGAGGCTTGGCCGTTCGGTTGCCAGTGAGTCGAGATGGTCGGCCATTGGGACCTCCGGGCTTGATCAACTTGCCTCGAGTGATAGGTCGAGGGGGTACTGGCTTGCCCTTGGGGGTGGGCTTCGAGACCGAGTTTGGTGGCTCACCAGGTTGTGTGTGGATGCCACCACTCTTGTAATAGTCGACTGGAAGCTGGGAATCCTTGAGAACCTTGACCTGCTGCATCTTGCCTGGCTTCTTGGCGTATTCGATGGTGTCACCGATCTTGAGGTTAAAACCTCCAGGCATTACCCGCTGCATCTGGGTAAACAGTTCAGTCTTGAACACACAGTTCATCAGAGGATCCGGTTCCTGTGGAGAGCCAATGCCGAGTGAGAACCAGTCATCGCGAGCCGTCGAGGCGCCAATGAACTTGATCGCGCCCAGAGGTACCGACTTTTCAGCCGAGATATGGGGCTGACCATTGACGAGGGCTTGGGCAATGATATAGAACTTGCTGTTTGTAACAACAATGATACGCGGGCTGGGCTTGCTGGAGCGACCAAACTTGGCTTCCAGGATCTCAGCTCGGCAAGAGAAGATAGTCGTTTCGTTTGAGCCAATGCCAGCAGCATTGCGGATCTGCGCTCCAGGACCATTGGTAGCATTGATGCCCAGATAGTCGCCGAGGAATCTTCGGGAACCCAGAAGACTCATACGACGTCTCTCCTTGCGTCCTCCGAGAACCCGGTGGCCCTGGTCTCGAAGTTGCAAGTACTCGGCTCCAGTTCGCTTCTTCCTCCAGAATCTCTGGATTCGAGTGGCGGATTCGGCTCGGTAGGCAAGGTAGGCTCTCCACATGCGCTGGATTCGGGTGGCCATGTTGTGCCAGTATCTATCTCTCATGTGCTCAAGGGCGAAGAGAGTTTCAGGGGCCTTGATGAATGCCTTGGTGACTCCCATCTGCCACTCCTCCTTGGGGATGCTGGTATCCTTGAGAATCTGCTTGACAGCAGCCTCGGTGGTACCGTCCCAGGTGTATTCACCAGCATACGATGTAGCAGGTGACAAGAGGAAGAATCGGTCAACAAACTTGTCGAATGCTTGACGGTAAGCGAAACCGGCTCGACGAATGCGAACGTTCTCCTGAAGACCGAGATATTTGATTTGATGAAGAACATTGGGACCGTTGTACTCAGTGGGCGACTTGTTCTCGTTTGGCTTGATGGTTCGGATATATGAAGGCTGGCACTTCATCAAAGTATCGACCAGGGCATTCGCAGACGTTCGGATACGGTCACCAGCCGAGGGAGGCTGCTTTCGGTTATCTTGATCAACCGGGCGAGGGAACAGGGTATGGACGAATTGGTTTCCGCTGTGCTGGAACAGGTTGAGCAGACCCTTGAGGAGCTGATCCTTGTTCTTGTCTGTAATGCCATCCACAGTATAGGTGACATCACCAGCGTAGTGCTTGATGATGAAGTTTCCTTGACGGGGGGTAAGATGAGCGTGCGACATGCCGTTGATGCTCTGCATAAAGGTTCGATCGCAAGCCGCTGGATCAGCGTGCGCAGTCTTGGTGGCATCTTTCATGGCGGAGAAGATGCCCGGTGGTCGGATCTGCTCGATCAGGTCACACACAACCTTGTTGTCAAAGTACTTGATTGGTGTCCATTGAATCTGCTCCTTCGCGTACTCGTCTTGCTCGGCCTTGAGAGTGAGCTGAATAAAGATCTGCTGCAGCTTCTCGTTGACGTAGTTGATGCAAAGCTGTTCGAAACTGTTCTTTTCGAAAATCTCGAAGCCGTAAATATCCAGGATACCAATCGTATTGATAGTCGGTTGTCGGGCCTTGAGAGACTTGTTGATGCGCTCGACAATCCAGTCGAACAGGTTGCTGTAAATGGCTTTGGCCAGCGCATCTCTTGTAGCCAATGCTTGGGCCGGGTTCGCAGGCGACTCGATAACCTCGCCGTTTCGAGGAGTCAGAATTCGGATCGTGATAGCGTTGATGAGCTGCTCGGGCGTGACCTCCATGAGGTAGGCGGCGAAATCCACCACGGACCTATCAATCACCTCGGCATAACCACTCTGATCCTCCTGGAACTGGATATTTCCAATCCATAGAATGGCCGCAAGCATGCGGAAAATCTCGTCTTGCTCGGGTTGGCTGAGCCCAATAATCTTCATGGCGTTGAGCGTGTCTTGGAATTCGGCGAGATCGTCGATGCCGTCAACGTCGAAGCATTTTGACCGGCTCGTGTAGACGTACGTTTCGGGTTTCTGGATGCCAAAGGTCTCTCGGTACTGCTGCGAAGCGCCCTTTGTGAATTGGTAAAAGATGTGGAAGTTGCGCTCGTTTGTAATCTGGCCCACCACTCGCGTCTTCTCCAACAGATAGTTTGTGATGTCGGCGCCCACGGGTTCGCCCTGGGCGTTAAAGTGGATTTGTAGGTATTTGCCGAATCGCGACGAGTTGTTGTTTCGCAGCGTCTTTGCGTTTCCAAACGACTCGAGCAGGGGGTTGGTTGCCAGCACCATGTCCTTGATCTGCTTAATGTCTCCCGACTCTCCACCAGACACGCTGGCGATGTACTGCATGATGCGCTTGGCGGCCTCGGTCTTGCCAGCGCCCGATTCTCCCGAGATGATGACGCACTGGTTATCACTGTAGGCCTTCATGTTGTAGTATGCGGATTCGGCGATGGCGAAGACGTGCGGCGGCATCTCGAGCCGGTTCTTGCCCTTGTAGGTGTCGAGGACCTGGTCGGTATAGATGCCCAGGTCCCGGAAGGGGTTGACCGAGACCAACACATGGCCGATATAGGTATAAATCTCGGCGCCCTCGAATCGCTTCTTCAAGTTTTCGTTGATGGCCTCGTTGGACACTTTGCTCAGCAGGGTCAGATCGGAGACACCGATCTCCTTCTTCTTGGTGGTCTCGAAGGTGGCCTTCTTGGGCTTTGCGCTGCCGCTTGCGCCAGCCGCGGCCCCGGCGCGGGCGTCCTTATTCTTAGGACGTCTTGATATTCCCTGCGCAACAGGAGCAACGGTCAGCAAAAGAGGCGCCACCGGAGGGGTTGTTGGCACCTTACCATGATGTGCAGGGGATTGGGGGAGAGGGGGGAGGAGGAGGAGGAAAGGTAAACCAGATGGGCGATAGTTGGTTAGACGGGCATCAGAGAATCGATCCCGTGAGAAATAAGCGAAGGACTCCGGTAGGATGGGTCGGAGAGAAAGATGCGATGTTTTTTCCAAAGGAAACGCTGGAAGCTTTGATGTGGCTGGAGTCGAGATTGTGTTCAGCGATGATCTGGTGCCTGACGGGAGGTGACGAAAACGCCGACGATTTTCCGCCCAGCACAGCCCCCTACTGTCGCTATCTTACGCAACAAGTGGCGGGGGACAGGCAACGGTTATTCACTTTTTTTCTTCGCAAGCTCCTTGATGAGCCTTGATATCCACGTATCCACGGGTTCGTCTCCGAATACGCGGCATTCAGTGTCCGAAACTTGAAATGAGTAATTATTCACTGATATGCTTGATGGCCTAATATTGCTGTTGTTGGATGTCTACCTACTGCGGTATTACTGTAATGCCGTCCCTATCATGCAGCAAAGCCTCACAACGAATAACATCGTTTTCGTTTCTACCAAGTCCAGTTGGTGTGTCGTCATCATACGTGCCAGAACCGGCCTCGTCGGGAAGAAAGGGTCGTCTCAAGTCTCTGCCAGCCTCTCATGTCTGTGCCTAATAATAAACGACTCCACCTGTCTCCCTGACTGTTGGCCATCAATCTTGGTAGATCCTTCACAGGGATATATTGCTTATGTTAGTTAGCCTTCCAGAAAATCTGTTTCTGGATCCCAAGCTGTAAATCAACAATGGTTGATTGCGGTTCAACTGATATGGTGATTGTTGGCTGCTTGCCGTATTAGGCAGGTAGAATAGTTCAAGCGAGAGTTGATTTCGATTGTGTCGAAGCAAAGCACCCAATTGTTGATCAAATTAACAACGCTTTACACTCAATGAGAGGCATTCATCCCGTTGCAACACACGTGCCAAATCAAGGACCCTTGATTACCTACGTTGCCTACCAATTTATGATGACGTTGTTCACAGGGTATCCCTAGAGCAACCAGGTGGTGTCATGAAACCGCATGAATCTGGACACGGCTGAGTTGTAGGGTGACACATGGCTCCTCTGCTGGGACGACATCAATAACGCCAGGAAGTAACTCAATGCTATTTCTCTTTATGCAACTCATCCATTGTTGATCAACCGGCCCACTCGCTTCCAGGAACAGCTCCATCGCCTTCGGCATCAAGCGCCTTGGCTTGCATCCCCATCCCCGCCAAACAAGCTCCAACCCGCCAAAAGCCTCGCTACAGCGCTCTTATCCAAGTTGTTAGGGCTCCCTACGGAGGAAAATACGCCCGTTCGAGTAGCTTCACAAGAGGGCTTGTCAATGACTGGTCGCCAATCCCTGCCTGTGACGCAGGTCAGTCCCTTCGTTGCGGGGTAGCAACCACATGCCCACTGGCGTGCTGTGGTGATCGCGCGGGACATCCCATCCCAGCTCAGGTGATGATGAGCACCACAGACGGAACATGGCATTAAAAACATGGCCTGGCTGCCGTATCAACGGCCCATTCTGAGACCTTAGCTTGAACGTTGGATGAGATACATAACACCACTACATCCGCCGTCTGAGACTTGTTTACTCTCTTCTCTTCTCCATCTTCATTCAACTTACAACAACACTATACACTGAATACTTAACATCACCATTGAACTCATTCACCTCCGTAATGGCCGACACTACTGAGCAGCAGCCCCAACTGGTTGACGAGACTCCCATCTCGCCCATTCGCCCCAACCAGGAACGGAGAAACTCCCTTGAGGACCACCTCAAGCACCGCCCCGATCGTGCCGAGCTCATCGAGAGTGAGAAGCCCTGACCTACCAATCCGGCATTGCCCACGTAGAGCCTTGCTGACACGGCCCCCAAACAGAAAACATCCTCCCAGCCTCGACCGCGGCGCCAGGCCTCCTGGCGCACCAGAAGGAGGTGAGTCATGACAAGACAACCCAAGCCCTCTTGCCCAGCCCAGTTGCCTTTTCTTTGTTGAAGAGCCACCATCGCTGACGTAGCCCCACCATGCGCAGCTCCAGAAGCACATGCTTGAGGACAAGCTCAACGACAAGATCTCGCACCGCCCAGACCCCGAGGCCCTCATCAAGAAGGACATTTTGCACGATGACCCTCGCACCACCGGGCAGGACGAGGCCGCCAAAAAGTACGAGGAGGCCATCGAGGACGAGTATGCCAAGCGCGAGGGTGGCGCCTGAGCATGATGTCATGCGACGGGGTCATGAGCCTCGGCGCTCATGATACCCAAAACCATGGGGACTCGGGACGAGTGAAATGATTTTTCAAACTTTTGGGCAGGCATGTTAACAATATGGTACGGGACTAAGTGGGCGCTTTTCGGCTGCAGCCGGTCCTTTTGGCCGGTCTTGTAATTATCATGGGAAATCCTCGAATTATTCTAGCACTAAACACAGAAACCAACTTTGAGTGTGACGGACAGACCCTGGACTCAGCATTGTGATTGGGCCGTGACTCTGATGCATGGAAAGTGGAATCACGACTATTAGAAGCCACTTCTCATCCATCCCCCTTGTGAAAATCACGGCGGGGAGAATGCGCATGCTCCGGAGATGGTGGAGGAGGAGTGCGGGCAAGACGGGATCGAGCATCAAAAAAGGCAGACCCCTGCCGACAGTTGGGCTGCAGGTACCGGACGGGAGGGAACCCAATGCCCCAGATATAGCAACGCCCAACCCTTCACACCATCATTCACGGGATACCCTTGAACCCTTCGCAGAGGAAGAAAAAAAAATCAAGGAAGAAGCAATTTAGATCAAGGGGTACGGTGAGGGGTGAAACAAGACGGAGACGCGGTTGGCTTGCAAGAGCAAAAAATTGAAATTTGTTTCATGCTCGTCGGACCAGGCCGACGGGCTGAAAACCCAATCTGATCTCGTAGAAGACAAGACAGAGAGATTGAGGATGCCAGGGCCCCAGCCCTTCTAGAAGTAAGTCAGTGCAGACCCCGAGGGTCGCGCTGAAGAAGTGTACATGTGAGTGTATCGGTATACCCGTCCACCCATAACCAACAAAGTAAAAATCCTGTTCCGGTCCCAATATCCTGCCCAAAGCCCACAACTTGAAGGTGGCTGTCGAAAAATTCCCATGCTCAGTTGAGTTGTCCAAATCGCCAGTCGCTTAATGATACATCGCCACGCTGCGCATAATCCTGTTCGATGACCCCCTAAAACGCCGGTCCGTGCTGTATCCCATATCCTTTACATGTGTGTATCGCCGTCAAAGAATCGCAGAGAACAAAGGAAAAGGAGAGTCGAGAACGCTCAAGATCGAGAGTAGCTGTTGGAGTAGGTCGGGCTGGGCGAGTACTGCTCAAAACCGACTTTGTGGTGGTTGATGACGGTGTTTCGTCCAGATTTGGCGACTTGAGTGGTGTGCTTGTCTGCGTTGATGGTTAGTGTGGGGCCGAGCGGCATTGAGCCCGGAGGCCCGGGGAGGTGATGAAACTCACCAGCACCATACTCGCGGTACTCGCCAGGGGAAAGTGACCGAGGGGTCGAGTCTGTCGAGGAGACGTAGGATCCAGATGAGTAGCTGTAGGAGCTGTGGATGGAAGGCTCCTTGGAGCTCTGGTGGATCTGAACTGTATAGGGGGCGCTCATGATTGCGGTTTTGAGTGTTGTTGTTGTTGGTGTTGTTGTGTGAGCTGGAGAGTCTTGCACCGTGAGGCTTTGTTGCGTGTAAAACTTTGTCAAAATAGACCAAGAGTTGTCTGGATGCTGGAGGCTGGAGATTGGAAGTGTCTGGTGAGGATAAAGGGGAAATCCCAGCTGTGACGAGGAAGGGGTCTATATGTAGTTGAAGTCCATGGCGATGCAACCGACAGTACGTACTCTAACTCTACCATTCCCTCAGGACAAGTGGATTTAACCCAAGCCCTGACTGCCTGGGGAACAAGGATTGCCAGGCAAAGCGCAAGGCAACTCCTGGACGGTTGGTAGATGGAACCTGAGGGAGTGAGTCAAGCAGAGACCACACGAGGAACCGCGCGCTGGCAGGCTCCCGGGCCCGGCACGATAGCGGCCATCTACGATGAAGGACTGGGGGAAAGGGGACCAGGGGCGTGTAGTCGGGGTGCAGGACGACGGGGCGTAGGCAAATCATTGGGCATCGAGTGGCTGTCAAGGGCGATGAGAAACAAGGGACCAGAAAGAAGGATCCTGGCATTCAGAGCTTCCAAAGGCACGGGGACATGTCTCGGTGGCAAAAAAGCTGTCAAGTGAAGCTTGGGTGACGCTGGTCGCTGGGACGGGGCGGAGCCATTCAGAGCGAATGAGCAACCCGGCGCAAGGCAGGGCAAGGCAAAGCCCCACGGCGTGTGCGAGCGAGTGAGCGGCAGCCAAAAGAAGCTGGACAGGAAAATCAAAATAGACGAAACAGGACAAGGAGGAAAAGGGTCCGTTGTTGCCTGTAATTGGGGGCCACGGAGTTCGCTTGTCTCGGTCGAAGTTCTTGGTAAGGGCCTGTGAGACCCTTGGTAGGACAAAGGGCTTATTTTTTTCACGGTCATGATTGAGACACGTGAGAAAGCATCTTTGAAGTGACTGCATGAGATCCCTTGATGCCGCAGCAAGCCATCGCAGGCACAAGGCACCAGCGCAAGCCCAGCCGTGACACCAGCCTCTGCCTCGCATCAACCGGCAAATCCAGGTACCGTTGCCTTGGGTTCCATGGACCCATCCACACATCGTCAGTTAATTAATATCGGCGGAGGATGGAGCGTGCAGGCTCGTGAATCTACCGTACCTGCTCTATCTGTCATTCCAATCTCTGTCTCGCAAATCTATTGCGGACGGACTAATTTTTCCCCTATTTGCTTTTTCTTGCCCCTTTGGGCTCTTGTTCCCCTTTGAGGCTGGCCTCGACTCTTGTCGCAACTGGCATCGCCCTTGCTCAACGTCCCGGTTCGTTCCATTCAGATAGATTCGTCGATACCCAAACCGAGGTGTGTGTGGGCGAGAGGGCCCGAGCCTATGGAGGACGCGAATACTTCCCAGCCGGGCGGAAAGGGGGAGGGAGGATGATTAA
Source organism: Fusarium solani (assembly GCF_023522795.1). NCBI lineage: Eukaryota > Fungi > Ascomycota > Sordariomycetes > Hypocreales > Nectriaceae > Fusarium > Fusarium solani. The sequence continues at coordinate 1,350,244 of NW_027072157.1, forward strand.
TCGCTGTCTCATTGCTCCTAAGGGGAGGGGATATCATGATCAAGGCGAGACAGGGCCGTGAAGCGTTTGAAGCGCTTGGTCCAGGGCCTCTCTCGCTCAGGTGGATCTGACACATGCAGGCTCTCTCGGTGCCATCCCATCCCAGCAAAAAAAGGGTCAAAAGAGCCGTGGGCCCAGCTTGCTGCATCTCTGCTGCAGGAACTGATGCGACTACTCGGCTGCAAGAATGACGATTAGCTGGAGCCCTACACCCTCTCGCCCTACACGTCGTCACGCGCAGCGAGTCAACCGATACTCCAGCGCCCCAGCCGCCCCAGGCTGTTGACGGTGTTGTGCTGCGCAGAGGGTGGATGGGCGGCTGGACCCGGCAGTGGACGCTGTGTCACATTGAACCTGTCAAACATCACCACCCAGTGACGTCGCGATGTTTGACTCTATCACAGCTTTCCCGGTGACTAGGCGGACAAGGCCGGCTTGAGTGTTTCCTTTTTACGCCTCACCTTGGACAGCGCTCGTGTCGGCTGGAGCCAATACAACGCAGCATCACAGCAAAACGTCGTGTATTCGTCATGGGTCACATGGGAGAAGCAAAATGGTTTCGCCTCGTCGCCCTGCCAGACAACAAAGCTGTGCAAGGCAAGGCGTCAGGTTGGCGACAGCAGTGGTGTTGACGCGGTCAACGTGACTGCATACCCAGGGCGTGTTTGGCATCGCAACGTTGTCTTCATGGATGGGCCCTTGCAAAGATGCTGCTGCGTCCTGCGCCCTGCCCGCTCATGACGGGATCCGGTCCTGCAGCCCTCCCCGGGTTCCGAATGGAGATAAAGATACGGACGGGATGGGACAACCTAGCGCCAGATCAGGAGCTGCAACGGGGGGCCATCTGGCGGACCGTGGGCCATTGGCCAATGACTTGGCCAGCTGTCCCAGGCTGGGCTTGGACCCTGCTATGACGCTGTTGCTTGGCTGTTTATAGGGGCCAGCCCAGCACAGAGGTCACGCTGTAGAGTTTAGGTTGGCTGTCCTCTGGACGAGCCACGTCGCCGCGACTTGAGAGGCTCCCCTCTGGTCTCAAGGGGGAACCATCCATCCACCCAACAACCTCGCATCGCACCGCCTCCCCTCCAAACCAACCACACCCTTCGACGTCACAAGCCTCCAGATTCAGGCTTCTCAACGTCTTCCACGCCGACCTTCCACTTCTTCCATTGCCCCTCCCTCCCCGTCTCCATACCCGAAGTACTGTACGCATCGGTGCCCACCCCGCCCGAACCGCCACCATGAAGGCCGCCCTGATCCTGTCTGTCCTGGCCTCTGCCGCCGTTGGCGTTGTCGCCGAGGAGCTCAAGATTGACGTGACGCTGCCCGTCGTCTGCGAGCGCAAGACCAAGAACGGTGACAAGATCCATATGCACTACCGTGGCACCCTCGCCGCCGACGGATCACAGTTCGATGCCAGTAGGTCACCCTCCACCTTGCATCGCCCGTTGCGACAGCTGCGCTACGCAAATCAAATGCTAACTCGGACACACAAGGCTACGACCGGGGCACTCCCCTCGTCTTCAAGCTTGGTAGCGGCCAGGTTATCAAGGGGTTCGTGTTTGCCTCACCGTGATGCATTCGAGCCCGACGCTGACAGATAATCAAAGATGGGATCAGGGTCTCTTGGACATGTGCATCGGCGAGAAGAGGTGGGTGAAGACACAACGCATTGTTGGCGATGCCCCAATTGTTGACCCCTGACTTAGGACTCTGACCATTCCCCCGAGTTCGGTTATGGCCAGCGAGCCATTGGCCCTATTCCCGCCGGCTCGACCCTGAGTACGTTGATCCCCCTCCTCCTTCTCGCCTCATCTTTGCCGCCTAACACTTTGTGAACCTATAGTCTTCGAGACGGAGCTCGTTGGCATCGATGGCGTCCCCAAGCCCGAGAAGATCGAGACCAAGGTTGTCGAGAAGGCCGAGCCTGCCGCCGAGAGCGCTGAGGAGGCGGCCGAGTCTGCTACCGAGAAGATTGCCGAGAAGGTCGCCAGCGTCGTCGCTGAGGCTGCCGACGCCGCCAAGACCATCCTCGCGGATACCGATGACGCCCCTGTTCACGAGGAGCTGTAATGATCATGTACACGACCATATCGCTCTTGCATACCCCATCTTAGATGTACAACTTGAAGAAAAAAACGGAAACCTCGTCACTGTCGACGTCGTTGTGCTTCTACTTCATAGGATGCCCCACGCTGGGCATCGTCAAGCAGGTGACTGTGGGCCGCAGCTACATGACCGTCCGGGGCATGTAGCGATGGTCTGCATGGATGACAGCAGGTTATGCCCGTAGATCGCGACAACTCGGTGATGTCATGTCATGATACCTTTGCTGCTGCGGATAAGAGCGGTCAATGGGTCCGGATACGCAGTTGGAGCCACGACTTTCTAGTTTCCGAGGAATTGAATCTCTATCAGATACCGAGATACGCCGTGCGACCCCAGAGCCGGCACATGTATGTATGTGGTGCTGCCCGAGTCATGCTGTCGTAGCTTGCACATTGTCGGTCAGCCGGTGAGCCCCCACCACCGAGTCAGATGGATGTGGGATATCGGTTAAGCGGAGCAGAGGAATACGTATTTCTCCCTTTGGATGGAAGAATAGTGCTTCCGCCCTTACAATTTCCTGGGCCATGAACCGAGATTGGTAGAGTGTACGATACGATGCCGGATAGGGAGATCCATGCCCAGCAGCGAGCAAGCGATAAACCAAGTGTTATCAACATGATAACAAAGTCATGGAATATATGGGTAGCATAGTATCGAGCTTCGTACCAGCCTGGGTGATGTATTATAGCTATCTCCCCTAGTTCGAGTTCGAGTTGGAGAATAGGTATATGTCTTAGGAGGCGGTTTTCAGTCGTGGAGATGTCGTATTCGTAGGCAGGGTTGTTTCAGGTGACATATGCATGAACAAGACGTGTTATGAGCATCTACCGTCAGTATAATACGCAGTGTTCGTGGCAAGCTCTCAAGAGCACGGCGCATAAATGCAACCATCAGCTTACTTGTGCCGGGTAGGTAGGTAGGTAGGTAGGTAGGTACTGATGGAACAGAAGAGTCTCGCACAAGCGACAACCTACCCTATCTCGATGAGCAATAAAAATGTGACCATTTGAAACTTGTGCTTTGGAATACAATATTTGTCTAGTGTGGTTGTTTTTGCTGTTTCTAGGATACCCCTTGTATTTGATCGTTAGATGGTTCGGATATCGTAGATGTATTGAGCCACACTCCCATCATCCCGCTATTACTCAAACAGGCGTCGTAGTGGCTTCCACGTGGCGACGATTCAATCGATGAAGCTAACCGCCGACGGGAAGCTTGATTGATGACAGCGGCACCGTGATTTTTAGCTGGAGTCTAAATTGACGGACAGGATAGCGGTGACGGCACATTGTGATGTGGTTTAGGTTGTATGCATTTGGAGCACTATGAGCTGATGCTTGGTGTAGAGTGAACTCGCAACTGCCAAGAAATGCCAATACCGACGAGATCGGATCTAATCACTTGGCTACAATTGATTGGAGAGCAGGTCCTCACCAACAACATTATCCCCATCATTGTGCAAAAGCAAGCACAGCAAGAGAAAAGCCAAGGTGGCCCAACTGAAGCGCCCGTTGCTCCCTCCGACTGCTTTATGTTTGGTGAGCCGATACTGGGGAGGAAATGAGGCGAGAAGTTGCGTATTGGCTTCTTCTCGCCTCGGCTGGAGGATCTCTTCGCTTCCATAAGTGCTGACGAGAGATAGGTACCGAGGCGGCTTGCACTATGAGCTTATTTGCCCAGTTGACGTCGTACCAGAACTTCTTTCAAATACATGGAGCTTGTTTAATCCGCCATTACCCCGGATACAGGGACCAAACAGTCTGGTATACATCATGCAGTTAGCGATCCTGGAGCCCTGCTGAGCCACATCAGACATCAGCGATTTGCCGTTGAACAACCTCCCGACAGCTCTATGATGCCATAAACAAACCTCACTCGATTGGTTTATGCGAGGGTGGGGGTTGATTAGGATCCATGGAAGCTCATTTGAAGAGTTGCCAGTGCCCAGCTGCTCAGCCACCACCAATTCAGGGACGATCCAGGGATCATTGACGAGCTACCATTATCGTGGGAACAAGAGAAATCTTCCGTGATGAACGGCACTGGAGCTGTCAACGGTCAAGCCGCATTACCGATGCGTGCTGACAGTCAGCGGCGACGGTGGCAAGCATTAAAGTTGCATCTAAAAGGATGGATGAAACGGCACAATCATCCACTCTCGGACTGAACGGTATTGTGAGTCCGTGACGGGACAGTCAAACCTCCACTGATACCCGCCCGGACGCGCCCCCGGGCCCGCTGGCCATTTAGCACTCCCCGGGAACTAAAAAGGAGCTTCCGCTGGGAGTGGAGGGGCGGGAATTGGAGAGGAATGGCCAAAATCTTAACGGGACGACATTGGACATTTCGTATCGAGCTCATCCACTTGTGGCTTCATGGGAAAAGGCAAAGAGGTTATTCGAGGCCAGCCTCTGTGCCGTCTTGCCCGAGCTGGCTCCCTCACAACGCTGGGTTATAGCATTGCTTGGGCCATTACACGATCCCTAACCCCCTGCCCTTCACTGTTGTCCCTATCGGCCTCACCTAATACTCACCGCGCTGTTAGCGGCCATTCGATAAAGCACCCATGTTCTAAGCTCCAGCGGGTGAGATGGAGCACCCAGGTACCGGACGGCAGCCCAGGTACCACCACAGGCACAGGGGACGGGACCCGAGAGGCAGTGCACATTCGGGGCTACCGCTGTCGCGTCTCATCCATTCGATTTCTCCCTTTCCACGCCGTTTTATCCTTGGATGATGCATGGCCAGTTGTCAAGTCTCCTTTTCTTTGTCTGAGCTTTCCAGGTTTTCTGTTGCAGGAAGGACGGACCTGCTCTACCCTCCCCCATCGGCCCCTACCTCCGCTCCGCTGTGCCCCCTTGGTAGTTTAGTGCTCCCGCGCTCTCTTTCACGTTGCTTCCCTTTTTCGTACCGACTTCGACTTCTTTCATCACCACTTGCATGCCGACATCGCCACCAGCATCACCCAATTCCGCCGCTCATTATTATATTTAATCGACATGTCTTTTCATTTCAAGTAAAAAGCCTCTTGCTGAACCACTTAAAAATCCCTGAGAGGGTCTGCGCACTCTATTTGGAAGCTGACCATTCCAACCGGGGTACACGTCTTGGCATATCGCCCCCAAGAACCGACGATGCTTTCCTCCATCAAGACTCGATGGAAGGAGCTCCTGGAGGAACATCCAAGACTCGAGGCCGTCAGCCGTTTTATCCCACCCATCAATTATATCACCATCCACTACGCCTACTTCATCTTCGGCTCTCTCTTCTTTTCTGTCATCTTCTGGGGGTCTAGCGAGCCAAGTCGCAGCATCCGCTACATCGATGCTTTGTTCCTCGTTGTGTCGTCCTTCTGCGACGTCGGCCTTAACACTGTTAATCTTAGCGAAATCACAACATGGCAGCAGGTTCTGCTATACCTTTTATTCATCCTCGGTAGTGCGCTTTGGGTCTCATTCTGGACAGTCATGGCACGAAAGCATGCCTTCGAGAAGCGATTCGAGGATATCGTCATGGCAGAGCGAGAAATGCGAAAGCGTCGTGCCGCTGCCAAACCAACTCCGGTACTTAAGAAATTCTTTACCTTTGACAAATTCAAGTCGTCTCCCCCAGCCACGACTACCCTCCCTGGCTTAGGCACCCGCCAGCGTACCATGATGGAAAAGGGTGACCCCGACGAATTGATGGCTACAACTCTTCCCATGCGCCGCGCAAGGTCCGCGCCCGAGGAGTCTATTTCTTCTGACTCGGAGGACAACGCTAGTAATACGAGCACGGTAGCAGCCCATCCGACTCTTTCTCCTGGTGCCAACGATCACATCACGTTCGCTAGCAGCATGGCGCATCCCAATGGTCGCAGAGGAAGTGTCTCCATTTACCAACATATCGACGATAACAACGGCGGTTTGCCAGGGTCACGACGGCCCTCGACGGCGGAGTCGGCCAAAAGCGATGAATCGGATGATTTCCTTTTACATTGGAAGAAGATCCTGGGCGCGCACAACACTAGCAAGAGAGGACAGTTTTACGACTTGAGTTCCGATGAGCGTGAAGCTTTGGGAGGTTGTGAGTACAGAGCGCTCAAGGTGCTCGCGGTCGCCGTTCCTCTGTACGGCTTCCTCTGGCAGTTCCTCAGCGCCCTTGCATTGGGTGCTTGGATCAACAATTATAGACCCGAGGCGGCGGCAGTCAATGCCGTGAACCCCTGGTGGTGCGGCATCTTCCTTTCATCCTCGGCCTTCAACAACGCTGGCATGTCTCTTCTCGACGCCAATATGTCAGCCTTTCAAGACGCCTACTTTGTTCAGATCGTTGTTGGCATCCTCATCCTGGCAGGAAACACAGCTTACCCTCTTCTTTTGCGTCTCTCTCTCTGGTGTTGTCTCCAGGTACTCAAACTGACGACTCCAGAGACCGCACATGGCCCCTGGAAAGAGACCATCGAGTTTATCCTTAAGTACCCTCGACGAGTCTACACCACCCTTTTCCCTTCTCGTGCAACATGGTGGCTTTTTGCTGTCATCGCCACCATCAACACCATCGACTGGGTCGCATTCGAAGTGCTCAACATTGGTAATCCTGTCGTTGAGGACATGCCTGTATCTGATCGAGTAATTGCTGGATGGTTCCAGGCAGTTGGTGAGGAAAACTTGACTTCTTATCGTAACCCCTGCTAACATTAATCTAGCTGTGCGTGCCGCTGGCTTCGCTGTTGTTTCGATAGCTAAGCTGTACCCTGCTGTTCAGCTGTTGTACATGATTATGATGTACGTTTCAGTCTATCCTGTCTCCATCACCATGAGACACTCGAATGTGTATGAGGAGCGATCTCTCGGTATCTACGAGGACGATCCGCAGATGCTAGAGGAAGAGAATGGCAATAATCTCCCCACCAATAATCTCCCCACGATTGCGGAGGAACCTGAGAAGACACCCTTGCGACGCAGAGTCACGGCCGCGGTTCATAAAACCGCTCACAAAACCGTCAAGAGATCAATGACATTTCACGGTGTGGGTGTGCGCGCTCCGCCCAAAGGACCCGACGACAACTCTCGCATCTCCTTCATTGGCCAGCAGATTCGCGGCCAGCTTGCCCACGATATGTGGTGGCTTATCCTCCCTGTCATTATCATCATGATCATTGAGACGGATAACTTCCTCGACAAGCCTCTCGAATATAGTGTTTTCAACATTCTGTTCGAGGTGGTTTCGGCATACGGCTGCGTTGGTCTTTCCATGGGTGTTGCCAACAACAGCTACAGCTTGGCGGGAGGTATGCACACAGGTAGCAAGCTCATTCTGTGCATGGTGATCATCAGAGGGCGTCACCGAGGTCTCCCTGTCGCCTTAGATAAAGCTGTTAGGCTGCCGGGCGAGAAATTGCACAAGGAAGAGGAAGAGGACTTCCGGATCAGGAGAACGAAAACAATGGACAGAATCGCCAGTCGCGAGTCCAGGGTCATATAAAGGCCTATCTCAGATATATGTGCGAGCAAGGCGTTTAAGGATGTGTGTGATGTTTTAAGATCTGGTTCAGGCAACGGAAAAGATAGTCCAAAATGGATATGTAAGAGACTAATCGTACAGAGTATATATAGACTTATTTGATTGCATGGATCATTCTCATAAACTTCATCTTATCTATCCAAAGAACAGCTGTTTCTGTTTGGGATCGACTGTTCGCGGTCGCCCTCTCTTCTTGTCTGCTATGCGCGGCTTCTTGGGCTCCGGCGTCGTGTCCCTCCGTATCGACGGGCCATCTTCCTGCACAGCATCGCGTATTGTCTGCCGAGATAGACAAAGATCTATGTGCTCGTTGAACTGCCTTTCATCGGCAGTCTGCGGTCGACTGCATATCGGACAGTCCCACCATTCCTCGGCAGCTTGCTCCTTGACGGGGTTCGGGGCAATCTCCTTGCCGTGCCTTCGATATGGTGAGTCTCCGGGGCTGTCCTGGTTGCTTGACGAGCCTTCCAAGAGGCCGTCTGTATCGTCGATTTGCAAGTCGGCCTCTGGCCACTGTTCCCATTCTCCATCATCGTCGCTGGCCTTTCTCTTGAGGTTTCCCTCGGACTGGCGGTCTTCCGAGTCGTTTCTGCGCGGCCGGAAACCGAAAAAGGCCATGGTATCAGGTTTCTTGGTGCTGACTAGGTGTGTGCATCGTAAGCCCATCAGCCGTAGCTTCATACCTGACATGTCCTGCTCCAATTTGGAGAGGATGGGGAGGGCATAGTTGTACAGGTCGTCTGCGAGCCAGATGGCGCGCGGCAGGACAACCTGGCGGGTAAGTACCTCAAAGGTGTGAAGCTTGACCTTGAGGCAGAGGGTGCGACCTTTGCATTCGGCGCGTTTCATGTCCTTTTCAAGCTCCTCGGCTGTCCACCGTAGCTTGTCTCGTAGCTGGGTTGGATCGGACATGTCGCGAAATGTGCTTTCTGTGCCGACACTTTTGCGTTCGTACTCTTCAGCTGGCTGGATCTTGGTGCGTCCGAGACCGAGATAGCACTTGAACAGGAACTCTGAGGTTTTGTCGCCGAAGAGAGGGTTGAGAAATTGTCTCTGAGCATAGAGATCGCCACATGTCTTGATACCGATTTCGAGGAGTTCTCGTTCAAGAACACGACCGACACCATTGACCTTTCGTGTAGGGAGATCGCGCATAAAGGCCATGATGGTGGGTCGATCGCTCGGCAACACGTATTGACCGTTGGGTTTGTTCATGTTGGAGCAGATCTTGGCAAGTTTTGCGTTGGCGGCTATGCCAGCAGAAACGGTAATGTTGGTTCTTTGGTGGACTTCGCTTCTCATCTGCTCGACGGCTTCTGCTGGATCCATCTGGTGTTCCTGGCAGTATTCTGTAATGTTGAGATATGCTTCGTCGATGCTGGCACTTTCGAAACGTGGGTCGTAGTTTACAAGGACCTCCCGGACTTCCTGTGCCTTTGCATTATACTTTTCAAAGTTTGGCTTGAGAAGGATGAGACTTGGGCATAACTTCTTGGCCACGAAGCCAGCCATGCCTGATCGACAGCCAAACTTGCGGGCAATGTAATTGCACGTTGTCAATACGCCACCGCCGACAGCAAATGGTAGGTCGTTTAACTCGGGTCGATCCAACTGCTCCACAGCTGCATAAAAGGCATCGCAGTCCACATGAACGATGTGTTGCGTCAAGTCACGGGAAAGCTCGAGCTCGGCGATGAGACGGTCAGCATTGCGTAGATCGCGGGTGAGGTCCTTCTTTTCGAGCTCGGTCTTGCGGGCGATGATTTGTTCGATTTTCCGGGTGAGGACTTTGTCGCGGACCTCTTCGCGGTTAAAGAACTTGGAGCCTTTGGAGGCATTGTAGATGATCTCAGAGACCTAGTTTGGTGTTAATGATGCCTAATAAAGAAGTTGAGTTGGGGCGCACCTTGCTCTGATCAACCTTGTCCTGACCTGCTTTTAGGAGCGAAGGACCGAGTAGGGAGTATTTGAGAGTCTTGAGAGCATCCTCGTCCAGATTTTCGGTGACATCTTCAGTCTCACCAGGAAGCTCTGGTGTCTCCTCTGTAGATGGTGATGGAGGTCTCTCCTCCGGCTGATCTAATGAGGTCATCTCAAGGAGTGAATAATGATAGGTCCATAGCAGTCGTCGGTGATATCGAAGGCATCATTAACAACGACCAAGATGCCGTCTCGATCTCCGTCGCGTGTCAGAACAAAGGAAGAAGTGAGACGTGACGAATGCCCCTCGATGACTGGACGCGTTGCAAGTTTGAACACGAAATCACGTGCCCATTCTTGGCGTCCGTCTTTGGGCAGCTTCGACGGTGGGGGCCGCTAATTTGGAGGTGGGACAGCTTTAACGACACCAAGGGTCCTACTCTTTGGATTGGCTGGCACATGTGCTTCCCCTCCCCAAGAACAGGCGTTTAAGCGCCGACATCGACAACCTTTGCAGGGCCACACATGCATCATGTCGTCCGTTGGAAACAGAGGAGCAGATCAGTCGTCGTGCCGCCCGACGAGCCAAGTGGCGCACGAGGGCAGGAGGGTACAAAAGCCCAAGGAGCCCGCAAGTTGTGGGAGCTTGGCGATGTGACCCGTCTTTTCCTCCTTTTCTCTCTTGCGACCAGTGTCTCGAGTCTTACTCTATCGTTATCGGAGCTGCTGCTGTGCTGAACCCCTCAAGAGCTTGAGTTTCAAGATGGCGGCGCGGCCAGGAGAGGAAAATGTTGCTACTCTGTGAGTTGCGACTTGTTGCGCCAGCCGTTCCAGATGCTAACTCTGCTGGAAAGCTTCGGAGATGTTCATTACTTTTACAGCCCCGAGGATGTGAAGCCCAGGCATCACAGATTCGACAAGGGTTCCTACGTTTACCTCTTTGAGCATGCAGGCGAGCGCCGGTGTCGCATTGAGGTTGCCAACCAACCTGGCACTGAGGACCAGGACGCCTTTGAAGGATGTAAGGCCTAACATGGGGTACAGCAGTTGTTGGGCACACGCTGACATTGCGCAATCAGTCCTCGACCAGACCCACGTTCGATACTCGTACAAGCAGCACTGCATGGTCACTTTGACGGCACCCGAAGCCCCTGCCGACCAGAACGATTGGCATTTGCCAACTTATGATCCCCGAAATGAGAACAAATACCACTACAAGCTTCACTCGGTGGACATCTACTTCTGGACGCAGAAGGATGCCCTCCAGTTTCTCAATGGTGTCAGAAGGGTCGTCCCACCCTCTCTCGTGGAGGTTCTGGATGAGCCCGGTCCGCCCCCGCAGCCAGCACCCATGAGCTCTGTTGTTCAACAGCTGGAGAATGTAGCCATCTCGGACCCCCAGTATGCGTCATCAAAGCCTTCATCTGGCGCGCCGAGCTTTGCGCCTCCCCCGACCGCACCGGCCCCGTCGACGGAGGCCCCGACGGAACCTGCCGCCTTTGTGCCGATGGCCTACAACCCGGCCGCCCCCGCCGCTCCGGAGACGATACAGCACCGAGAGAAGACGCCGCCTCCGGATGAGGACCCGCTCAACCCGCTTGCCGTGGCTGTCGCCTACGATTATCAGAAGCAGCCCTTCACTCCCGGAATGCCCCCGCCTTCTCAATTCCCTCCCGGAGGGGTTACAAGCCCTGGACTGCCTCCACCTCAGTTTGGCCAGCATCCCGGACTTCATAGAGCCGCAACAATGCCAGCTCAGGGCTTGGGAAGCCCATACTCTGCAAACTTCCCTGGCTCACCCGGTTTCGCGCCGCCACCTCCACCTCCTCAGACACAACCGCCGCCGCAGACGCAACCCCCAGCGCAGCCGACGCCGCCAACAACTAACCCAGGCCTTCCCCCACCCCCGGGAGGCTTTGCGCAATACAACTACACTCACCAGCAGGCGCCAGCTCCTCAGGGAGGAGCAGAGTATGGTGTCCACCAGCAGGTGTACCGCCCCACGCAGACTGAAATGGCCAACTCGGAGATCTACTCGTTCCAGCCACAGTCACAGCAGAAAGAGCCGCGAGGCAAGCTCGAAGAGAACGCCGGACGCCTGGAGCGTGGCGTGACGGGCATGCTGAAGAAGTTTGAGAAGAAGTTTGGATAAATTGATTCCAGGTTGGGCATGTTGGGGAGTTTGGGTGGTTGGATTGCAGGCGTTTCAACCGTCCTGGCGTCTACTTCTATATCCTTAATTCTTTAAGTATTAGTTCATACTGCATCATCTACGTCTATGTCTGTTGCGTGTGCTGGCAGCCCCTCATTCTTTAAGCCAGGCAAGGTATTATCATGAAGTGGCTGGGACCACTGGTTTGAAAGAAGTTGTGCTAGTTTCATGGGACAGGAATATTGCTGACGAAACAATATCCCCAAGCCCAGGAAGATGCCACGCCAGCTCGCTGCGTCGTTGGAAAGCTAAGGTATACAAATGGTGCCGTTCAGTGTTGGGTCTGGGATGATGCCGGTGGCCTGAGACAGACCGCATTATGACGATGGGGCAACGCCTCCACTGTGCAATCCACGTTGGAAAAGCAAAAGAAGAACGTTATGGAAGCCGTTGGGTCAGAACGGCGAGGCCGAGGGCTGCATCTGCATCTGCATCAACCTAGTTTCTTATGCCGTCGTGTGTAGGATCGATCGAGAGGGACGTTGCATTGCGAGACTATCTAAGGTAACGAAGCAACTATCCGGGTCTGATGCAGACAAGACGCAGGGAAGGACTTGCGATCTAAGACTCGAGATGCAGAGTGGTTACACTCATCGTGGTAGGGCAACTGCAGAGTGAGCCGCAAGGGGAAGAAGGGGTTGTCAATTGCGAGAATTCTGAAGCTGATCATTAGCTGTAAGTGCATCCATTGCGGAGAGGCTGACACGGCTGGCTGGAGCCACTAAGCGAGGGGCTCAGCCACCAGCCACCGGAAAGGCTCCAATGACATTCGAGGACTGATGTTGGCTTCATGCTGGTCATCAAAGGGTGCATTGGAGGTATGGGGCTCGCAGGTTTGGAATCATCAGGGCGCAGTGTTGTGTCTTTTACCTGACACGGAAAACCTCCCAAGTTGGCTGAATAAACGGCCTCCCTTCTCGTGCCTGCCCTCCTCCGGGTCCCCGGAAACCCTTGCTCGGGGATTGGGCCCGTGGATCTGGGTGGTTGCGTAATGGTGGGCGGCCGGACACGAGCCGGGGACCCCGTTGACCCCGGCGGTAGGTTGACGCTTGTTTTGCTGGCAGAGGGGGAAGAAGCACTCGAGAGGTCCATGCTGCGTTGATCTGTTAGCGTCACCGCTGAACATGGTGATGCTGGCTCCATGGCTGGGTGTCAAGTCAGGAGATGGGGTCCAGCGCGGTATCGTTCCATGTGAATAATAGTAGAGAGGGGGAAACCGATAACAGACTCGATGATCTTGTACTGCAGGCTCCCTCGTTCATCATCCCGTCTCATCTAAGCCCTTTTTTTCTGTCCAAAGAACGCCTAGACCGCGACCAAAGGGACGTTGGAGGAGTAAGCATGGCCACAGCCGCCTGCTGATGTCACCACCAAGAGACCCTCACGCCTGCAAAAGACTGACAGCGGGCGATATCCCTGGATCTGACAGGCAGCGGAGCTCTTGGCCACCCGCGATCCGGGTCGCAAACTTGATCAGGTCTACATCCTCTTCTCTCTTATTACTCTCTGTCCCTACACTCAGACTCAGCACCTTCTTTCGAAGCTGCTGTTCCTCTTGTCGATTGACAGTGGGACCGAGCGCGTAAAAGAACGACGTCCAGACCCAGACGCCCCGAAACATCCTTGTCAATCGTCAAGCCAGCTCAGCCAGGGCCAAGCCAACCAACCAACCAACCTCGCGCCTCCTCGCGAGCCCGCGCCCGACACACGGCGGCTGTGCCTGGAAGCAGAAACCCTCCGCCGAGCCCAGAAAGAGGCGAGGCCGTTGCGTGCGTTGCCGTTGTGGCAGGGAAAAGCACAGGCACAAGCTTCATTGAATGCTCCGTGCTTCCGGCCCTCAACCCTCAAACTACCCCCTCCAATTAGTCGAGCCCGTCAATTAACCTTTCCGTCCCCTAAACAGCGCCGCCCTGAGGCTTTCTTCCATCTCTTCACCTTAACCTTTGCTCCCTCCCTCCGCGTCTACCGGCCTGTCAACTAAGGCATCCAATCGAGCTCGACGCCGCTGCACGATCCCGCCATCTCCGTCACCATCGCCGTTGCCGTCAATCGTCGTTGCAGCGGACGCCCGCCTGCTCTGCATGGTGCAGCCCAGCCAGGAATGTATCTAAACGCTCCAGTGCTACGGGGTTGGGATGCCCCGGGTGGTCTACGGTCTCGGGCGCAAGACGTGAGGAAGAGGGCGGATGATGGAGGAAATAGGAATACCGTTGTGTTTATCGTGAGTTGCTTCAAGTGACGCGCTGGTAGACGCTCGCTGACAATCGCGTCCCTAATTATAGGTTATCGCGAGTGCTGTCGCCTTTACTGTCGCCGTGGCATTTTGGGTATTCATCTCCAGGAGGAAACGGAAGCCAACGACAACCGAGAACAAGAAGCCCGGTTTCTTTGCACGTATAACTAGAAGGTCAGGACAGGGCAACTACGAGCAGACAGCTGGCGATGATGGCGAGAGTGGAAGGAATTCGCACCAGCTCGACAACGCATCTTCAAACGGCCGACGCAACCGCGACAGTGCGTCCTCCCGCAACAGCCAGGCGAACCGCAGCGGCAATGCTGGCGCGACCGTCGACCGTAACACCTCTGTCCGCTCCGTCCTCACATTGCCTGCGTACCGGCAAATGGCAAACCCCAACGAACAAGTTCTCGGACGAGAGGGTGAACGAGATGGAGTGGATGTTATTATTGATCTGCCTACGGCAGAGGAAGAGGAGGAAGCCCGAGACAACGAGATGGAGACGCTCTACCAGATTAGGTTGGCGAGACGGCAGATGCTAGCGGAGCGCGAGGATAGGAGAGAACGCCGCCGCGAGGCCCGAACCCGTAACGACTACCGCACGCTCGAGCAGATCCGTGCCGAGACACGTCTAGCAAACGAGAACACAACCATCAGCGAGCTCCGATCAACCGTCGACCAAATCAAAGACAGCCGACAGCGATCTGTGTCGAGTGTATCATACGCAGACGTGGGCATTGCGCGTCACGACGGAACGAGGATTCGAGCCAACAGCACGGAAAGCGAACGAGTAGGGTTGCTCTCTGATGCGGCCAGCTTGGGACATCAGCGGGGACGTAGTGGCAGTTCTGCGGTCAGCCATGATGACGACTTTTCGAGCCTAGCACCTGCGCGTTCACGCGGAAGCTCGCGAGTAGGCACACCGAACGACGACGGAAGAGCCGGCTCAAGTCCTGAGCTGGTTGAGGCTGATCTTGGAGATGAGACCATGCCTCCTCCCGAGTATGAAGACATTCCACTCAATGACGACATGCGGTCCACGACACCCATAAACGAACCTCCACCGGACTACCCCGGCCCATACCGGTCCTCTTCGCAACGGACGGCGGAGCGTGATCTGGGTTCGGGGCCGCAGAACGGTGAAGTGGGGCCGGCCGAACAAGCCGGCGACGGGCACGATGGCAGTGACAACCACAGTACACCACGCGGACGCGACGGGGCACCGCAATTACCGAGCTTGAGGATATCACAGCTCCCCGAGATTGTCATCGAGCCATCGAGCGCGCACCCACGAGACAACGATCAACGATCACTCCGATGACGAAACGAACACCTTCCTTTATCTTTCCCGTTTCAACGCAATGATTTTCTTTTTCTTCAAAGGGTCTGAGCTGGAATTTAACAAGTCATTTAACGAAAGCATGGAGTTTGGATCTGGCCTGGTAATGTAATGGGGGTCGAGATGCTTTGACCTCGATCCCGGTATGCTGTTTGGCATACCAATCATGTTTTTGGATACTTGGTTTCAA
Organism: Fusarium solani; assembly: GCF_023522795.1. Lineage (NCBI taxonomy): Eukaryota > Fungi > Ascomycota > Sordariomycetes > Hypocreales > Nectriaceae > Fusarium > Fusarium solani. The sequence goes on from NW_027072157.1 coordinate 1,365,794, forward strand.
ACGGAGTTTTCGGTGGGATGAAGAAGAAGCCGTGGCATAGAACAACATATGGATGTCAAGTCTTTTGTAGGCAGGTATGGAGGCAGGGGGAATGGCCGCCATGGCAACCCAATCGTGGTTGTTATCCTGTAACTAAGCCAGAAATGTAATCACCATGGAACCCCGGCTATTGTGTCTGACCGTCTGTTGGATGTTTGCATGTCCCTTTGAGACAATCTCTTGTCCAAGTTTTTGCATTGGCATGAAAGAGGGTCCAGGCAGGAGATTTGTAGTAGGAATCGTTTCATGGCCTCGGGCGAGGTGGATGCTCGTTGGCGGCGGTGGACAAGGGGAAAGATGTCGATTTGGACTAGCGGATGCTGAGCTGCCGATGGACGGAAGGGGATGATCCACAGCAAGCTACCGTGCCGGAGCTCGCATGCACGCACGCACGATACAGTTGATGTCGGTGAGAGCTGATGGGCTTGAAGTGGTTGGGAAGGACGAAGAGAATGGGAGGGCACGGGGCGAGGGGGGAAAGCAAGATATTGGGACCGGATATGGGTTGATCAATCAGGCAATCCCCACGGACAGGGAACATGGCGTAGCTATATCCGAGAAGAGCAGAGATGATTCAAAACTCAATGTCGATATGTAATCAATGGGACAAACAATGACGGCAGCGGGCCAGTGCAATGAACCGCGAAAGAGGTGATACTCCGCGCCAGAGATGGAGGACAGCTAGCTCTCACCCAGCACAGTAGAGTTCTGTTCTTGCTGCTGGCTTAGCAAATCGTGAATAAGCCTTACAGGCTTAACCGCGCGCGAGTCGGCCCTGAGACCCCGCACTAGCTGGAAGAATGAGACCCATCGGTTGTTTTGTCAGGCTCGTGTAATGGGCCGTTGTCCGCGGTGGGTTACCACGGCATCGTGCTTAGGAAGTCCTGCTCGCATCAGCTTGACTCAGCAGGAGGGAGGGGGTGCGCGTTGGGGCATGATTAGAGCTTTTTCGGATCATGATCGAGGTTTTCGGGGGGGCGGGCTAGCTTGATGGGAGGGGCTCGCTGAGGAACGCCTGGGAGAGTTGTATCCTCTGGAATGGAGGATTATGAACGAAGAAGAAGCAATTGAGACATGGAGATTTCGTTAACCAGGTCAATGAACTCGGCGGGATTCAGATAGAGTCCAAACGATACGGGAGCACCGTCCTGCCGAGCTGAAGCTGCTGAGAAGCCTGTGAGTTTCCCCCCGATCTTCCGGCGCAAGCTTTCCACAGGTTCCCGCTTGCATCCACATCCACGCGATATGGAGCTTCCGGACGGCAAGGGAACTGCACCAATGGCATCACCGCCCCCGCCGGTCTCGTCGTCCCCATTCGATGGTTGGGTACGGGAGTACTCCGTGAATTGGAAGGGGTGGACCTACCGGGCTGTGGGACCTCGAAAGCAGGAAGCTTGTAAAGGCCTGCCCACCTTGAGAGAAGCTCGCCCAGGTATAAGACGACCTGGAGCTCTCCCCTTCTCTGACACTTTTTTTCTTTTGTTCCTCAGCAGTTCACTCTCAAGCCCTGTCTATCCATCTATACTCCTTCTCAACTTTGATACCCCGAGTTCCAACTCAAATCAGTCACAATGGCTCCCAAGATCGCTATCGTCTACGTATGTGGTTACCCCTCCATCTTCACCCCGCCATCCTCATCATCATGAGCTTCATCACCGCCAATGCAGGCGATGCATTGCTGCCTGCCACCTGTAACGATGTATACAGTGGATGACTTAGTGGCTTTTCTGCATCCAGCCATTCCCCTCACCCACAATGTCTCGCTCATGACGACTTGCTAACATGCAACTCTCCTCCAGTACTCCATGTACGGCCACATCAAGCAGCTGGCCGAGGCTGAGAAGGCCGGTATCGAGAAGGCCGGCGGCTCTGCCGACCTCTACCAGATCCCCGAGACCCTCCCCGAGGATGTGCTCGCCAAGATGCACGCTCCCCCCAAGCCCGCCGACGTGCCCGTCCTCGAGGACCCCTCCAAGCTCGAGGAGTACGACGCCTTCCTCCTCGGCATCCCCACCCGCTACGGCAACTTCCCCGCCCAGTGGAAGGCCTTCTGGGACAAGACCGGCAAGCAGTGGGCTTCCGGTGGCTTCTGGGGCAAGCTGGCCGGTATCTTTGTCTCTACCGCCTCCCTCGGCGGTGGCCAGGAGACCACTGCTCAGAACGCCATCTCTACCCTCACCCACCACGGCATCATCTACGTTCCCTTCGGCTACGCCAAGGCCTTCGGTCTTCTGACTGACCTCACCGAGGTCCGTGGCGGCAGCGCCTGGGGTGCCGGTACCTTCGCTGGTGCTGACGGCTCCCGCCAGCCCTCTGCCAAGGAGATTGAGCTCGCCGAGATCCAGGGCCAGTACTTCTACGAGACCGTCGCCAAGTTCACCGGTTGACTGCATGGCAGCAGCCAGGCCAAGGCTGCGCCTGTGAGCGATAGCACCAAGCCTGCCGAGGCTCAAAAGGAGACACCCAAGAAGGAGGGCAATGGAATCAAGGAGCAAAAGGAGCTCAAGGAGGGTCCCTGCGGACTCCCTGCAAAGTGCACTGTGCAATAGACAAGCGAATGATAATACGATACCTACAAATAAAACACATTCATATGATCAGGACAATAAACGCTTCCAGTGACGCTAAGCAAGTGACAATCTGACTATGGTTTCTCGGTATAGGAACCCCCCATGGAGACTTGAACACCGTTCCAAGACTATTCATATCGCTTAGGCAGTCTTTCTCAGGACGCAAATCTCCGCCATGCAATCAACACTCTCCAACGAGCGACTGATGGAATGCTTGGTCCACCCGGCCATCATGTCGTCGAGAAGCCCATACACATACTTCATGGTTGTATGTTTCCTTGTGTCCCTCCCTGACGAATCGCCGCCCCAGTGCTCCCGGTAACTGGTCCGGAGGTCTTCAATCACATACAGCCCGCCTGGGTTGACAATCTTCCACAGTTGCTCCAGAGAGGTGATTTGCTCCACCATACCGTGACCACCATCATCGACAATTACATCGAATAAACCGTCCCGGGTGGACTCATTGGCGAATTGGTTTAGAAACTGGATGCTTGCTTGATCACCAATCGCGATGCGAGCATTCGGGTTGTTGTGCTTGAATGTCTCGGCGCATAACCGGTCGTTCTCGATGAAGTACAGGTCAACGCCAGGGAGGAACTCGAGCCATGTATTGTAGGAAGCACCAGGACCGTAGTCCTGAGAGATATTAGAGGACGTATTACAATAGATATGGCAAGGGTCCTTACCATGTTGCACCCCAGTCCGATCTCGAGGAACTTGACAGGCTTACCCTGGAGAGGGCCGAGATACTTTTGGTACATGGACTGATATCTGTGGGAGGTGACCTTGTTGGTGCCATGTTTTCGAGCAATGGCTTCGAAAGTTGTATTATTGGACCTGGTTTCGGTATTGTGTTGGTGGTGGTTGATGCTTGAGCCCTTGTTAGTGCTGTTGTGGAAGAGAGGCCTCAACTTACTGTCCGTCGAGGGGGCTTGGATATCTGTAGGCCCTCGCCTTTGCCTTCAATTCCTGTTTTCTATACGCGGCGATCAGAAAGAAAGTCAAGCAGAGGCAAAAGGCGATGCAGAGCCACCGCCTCTGTTTGACAGTCAGTGTGAGCGGCATGGCGAGGATCCAATAGTGAAAGTCAAGGTAGAGAGACCGCACAGGTTGTCATCCAGGTTTTGGTATTAGAGTAGAGGTAACTCGAATGTTAGAGATGTATGCAAGGAATAGGAGCTTATACTTTTGTAGAAGTCTAGATTCGGCGATGATTGATATCAACCTGCCTCTACTAAATGAGGAAGAACATGCAGGTGGAAGGAAGCGAGAAACGGTATACTAGGTAGTCGCGGCCAGCGCAAATGCTCTTTCCAATTTGAGGATGACTCGAGTTTCTAAATGCTCATGAAAAAAACACATAAAAAAGGGTATCTATCTTCTTGCACACTTTGGGCCGCTCCAATCTGGTCACACTTTTTGCGCCATTACCAAGTTCATCATTATGACCATAGCTCACACGAACTGTCCAAACGATCTCCAAGTCCATCTCATCGTACTTTACTTCTGGAAGAGATTCGTTTGTGATCCTGAATGCGGATTTGCCTGGAGCTCGCCGTCGTATACCCGGCTCCGGTCATCACGAACAGGTCCTGCAACCTGGATCTCGCCTCGGTAGATCTCGATGACGGACACCAAGGGAAGAATAAGAAGCAGCATGGAGAGCAGCTGTCCGAAGCTCCAGATCTTCTCGCCCTCGTCCTTTAGCTCGATCGAAGGCTTACCAAATGCCTGGGATAGAAGGATGATTCGGATCGCGGCGCCAATGGCGACGGCTGTCATGAGTACTAAGCCGCCAATCTGGACAGCCTTGTAGAACTTTTGGTTCTTGCTGTGCAGATACCAGGTCGCCAGGATAAAGATGATGGCGTTGCCTGCGATAACGACAATAGTGCCGACATACGACAAGCCTGCATTGGATGCAGCTCCGTTACCGTCGACCTCCCACACGCAAGCGATCGGTAGGGTCTTGTCGTCCAAGCCCTTTGAGACGGCCTCCAGAACAAAGACTCCAGACACACATGATAGCGCCAGGTTGACGAACATGAGGAACTGTCGCATCCATCGAATCACCCAGTCGCGGCGGTAGTCGTGTACGAGAGCCAGCAGTGTCGCGTTGTGTGTCGCCATGGACAGAAGCGACAGCATCCAGATGAGGAAGAAGTGATATGGCACAAGCGTGTTCATCTTGGCGAGCCCGACGCTCTGGATTCCAATGCCCTGCATAATCTGGGAGTCGCTGTAGCCGTTGAGGAGTTTTCGTCGAATGACCGAGTCTCTACCGCGGAATTCGCCAAAGATGACGCTGCTGGACAAGATGATGGCTAGGCATGCCGTGATCATGAAGGACAGCAGGATCTGTTGAGCCGTGTCAGCGCTGAAGGACAAATTTCGCATTCCGTCAGATCCAATACTTACACCCGCGCCTGCGACGCCTGCATCGCTGGCTGTGGGAGCGGTCGCATTTCCGCTGCAGTTGGCCGGTTCGATCAGGGCCATGATGCAGATGCAGATACCAAGGGAACGAATGAATGAGCGTCTGAGAAAGGCAGAACAAAGTCTGAAGACATCACCAGAAGACGAATTTCCAAGGGTCCACGACCTGACTGGGGCCTGGATTATTATTATGACGTTTGTGCTAAGCGCGGACGGACCCTGGTCGCCACGGCATCTGAAACGACTCTTTGTCGGGATCTACGGCGTCGATTGCGGAGGCATTGGATGGCAATGCAAGCTGGCATCGAGGCTGTGTCGAAACGTTTGGTCGTATCCTGCCAGCGCATAACCAAACGAGAGAGACTGAGAGAGAAAGAGAGCGAAATCCTTCAGTATGCCTTGGGTTGCTGCCGGTCATCCACCATCCCATGGCGCAGCAATCACTGTCACAGTCAGGTCTGACCGCAGCAAACTGCCCCCAACCGTCAGCGCATGAGCGAACACATGATTGCCTGCTGCACTCACCTCGTTTCTGTTAAAGTGGCATTCCATTTAGAGACGCAATCCGAGACATTGCTCTCTTTCGAGAAGAGTGTCTCAAACATTTCGATCCCCGCAAAGCATCCACATGGTCGATTATCGCAATGGCACTACAGAGCGATAATGGTGATCGTCCCATCCAACTTGGAAGGTCTTGATCGTGTTTGCGACCATAAGCCGGCAGGCTGGCAGAAATCTCTGCAGTAGTCACTGCAGGGAGTCTCGGTCAATCACATCCTTCCATCTTGGAGATACCTCAACCAGCACCAAGTTTTGCCCAAGCAACAAGTCCTCACCCCTCACTTCCAGTTATAACATCAATGGTCATGCGAGCTGTTGGAATAAGCAAGCTGGGAACGATTCTCTGGACCCCAACATCAGCCATCTGGACAGACTGTAAGCATCACTTCCCCAGCTCTTTCTTCAAGCTTCTTGGTCAGGACACAAACGTCCCTTTCATGAAGTCATCTTCTTTCACATTCTTGACACGGTCCATGAGCCGCATTTAATTTAGGTTATGTCCGACATCCCCAACTTCCAAGATGCGAGTGAGAATCGTGCATCTCTCAACGAACGGCGATTTCAACTGAGTCAAACAAGAGAGACACTGGAACCCAAACGATTGTTGGTTGTCTCTCATCAACAGAGGCATCTTATCCGAGGGCAATATCGACTCACCCACCCAAGCCGTGTTTGACCAGCCTAGGCCATTTGGCCAACAGATAGGGGTGGTATCTGTTAGTCAGTTGAATAAGCTTGCTTTTTGATAAGATTTCTTACATGTCGTTTGCTTTGATGTTGTCCGTATTCAGCCGACATTAGCGGACGCCTCAAGCTGAACGAAGGAGTCTTGTTCGGCGGTTGCACCCTTGTCGATGCGAGCGACGCGATCTGCTAGAGGCATGGGGGTCGATGATTTGCTTTTTCTTGCCGAGACAACATGCTCCTGCGCTGCGGGTGAGGGTGAGGGTTGGAGAAGTGATAATGCGAGGCAAGATGGGTAGGATGGGGTTGACGCCTCCATCTGTGTGAGCAGGCGCCGAGCAACTCCTGGCCTGTGTCGAAGTTTGTGCTTTGGGATGGCTCTCGATGTCGCATGATTTGAGCCTGACAGCAGTCACACCGATCAGTGCAATGCACAATGCGCGGCATCTCCGAGCAACAACTCTGTCGCTGATCGGAGCCGGAGGCTCAAGCTGAGAGTATCTTTAATGATGGAGACAAGCAGAGACTATCGAGCAAACATCCCCGAATGCCTGATCCTAGTTCATGGCAGAGAAGGAGACAAGACATGCCGATGAATGAAAGGATGCTGACGGTGGTACAGAACCAACGAAATGGGCGGCGGGCCCTTTTCCAATCATGAGTTCGCAAGGACACGACAGCCGCGTCAAGACAGGGCGGCCGTCTTCCCAAAACTGCAGCATGCAGCAACTGGAGTCGAGATAGGTCCACGGGGTTGGTCCCTTGAGTGTTGGATCCAACACGGTCGCAGATGAGCTATTATGAGTTAGGGCTTGGTCCACCTGAAGCCAGGACCCGACAGTTTGGTTCACCACAGGTAATCATCGGGGGAGAGACCACTTCAGCCTCTTATTCACATGACAGGAAGCCGTCGACCGGGGAGAGGTCCCGAAGCGCCTCTCGGGGACCAGCAGAAGTGGCCGCCCAACCGCTGCCTCGTTTGGGGCCTCTCTCCGCCCTCGGCGTGGCCCCGGGCCGGCCGATGTTTGCTCTTCTGATGCGTCGTCGACGAATCTTCGGCAGAGGGCCACCAGATCTCTCTGCATCAAGGATGCCAGGGTATGGTCGTGTGTTCATTCGTTGCTTCTCTGCGGCATGCAGCAGCGCATGCTGTTGGGCCGCCACCCACGCGGACCACTGAAGAAGAAGCGGAGGCAAGGTCTGCAGGACGAGGCTTGAATGGCAGAAGCAGAATGGGGGCGTTCTTGAGCAAGCAAACGGCATGGCGCTCGGTCTGCCTGGGGCGGCAGAGCACATAGTTCAATCCTATCGAATCGGCCTTGGATCGACCAATGTTGGACGACTCCATCCCCATCTTGTTTCCCGTGGCCAACGGATCACGGCCCACCTTGAAGCCGGTCGTTGGCCATTGATTGAATGCATCAATCGATTGCCCCAAGCGAAGAGAGCCTGACTGTCTCAGCCCCCCCGAAACACGACCAACGGCGACGTCCAAGGCATGCCCTCACGGCAGCACACCACACCTCGCCCTTGTCACTCACCCGCTCGTCCCATTTCCGCCGTGAAGAGCGTGGGCGTTGCTGCAGGCGGGCTTGTTATTGTTGTAGCCAGGAGTGTGTTTCCCTGCATGCCTAGTATGAAATGCTAACCCCTCCCTCCTCTTGACTTGTCACTTATAGAGGCCGCATCGCTCCGTCTTGCAGAAGGGTATCGAGATCGCCCACACTTTTCTGAGACCTTTGCAAGCCTAACCCCTCAGAAAGAATGATGCTCCTACCACGGCCGCACGCTGGCTTCATTGGCGAGCCTCCCGGGCACGAGTCTACACGCTCGCATACCATATATTCTCTCCCAAGTCCCCCCATGAGCCGTCCTAGCAGCCGTCCATGCTGGCTCCCAAAACCTCGCCTTCCCGCCATGCCATCGCTGCTGGAACGCCTCTCCCCGGAGCTTCAGCTGCTCATCATGTCCGAGCTGGACTATCAGTCACTCATCTTCCTCTCCACGGTGAACCGGCACTTTCACCGCCTGATCGACCCTGGGCGGATGGCAGACCCGGTAGACAAGTTTCAGTTTGTCATGAGAGCAGCAAAGGACTTTCCACAACATCGACCCAGCGAGAGGGGTCGAGACCACCAGCCGGGCAATCTGGAGTGCTACATCTGCTTCCGCGTGCGGACCCCGGAGCACTTTGACATACTCCAAGCCCCGACGGCCTGCCTTGACCCACACGGCCGCGTCGTATCGGATCGGGAGCCGGGGCCCGGGGACCGAGTCGTCAACCTGCGCCGGTTCTGTATCGAATGCGGGGTCGGACACGGACTTCATGCACCGTTTGACTGCCTGACAACAAGGGCGGGCCAATTCCTTTGGGTCTGCCGGTGCCGGAGAGTGTTAAGCAAGCCGGACTCCCTGCAATGCTCGGACTGCGGATCGACCTGTCCCCTACGACCCAAGAAGGTTTGGTAGTCTCACTCGCCCCCAGAGACGAGATAAGAAGTGTCTTATTCAGACGTACACTAGAGAATCTAGGTGGTGCTAGCCTGGAAACGCATGGTCAGGTCAGATCAACAAGCCCTGACGACAAGGCCGGCCGGTACGGCGAGACAAGGGGATGGAAAGAACCTGGAGATCCGAGGTCGGGGCAAAGTGAAGTCATGGATGGAAAAGTAAAAAAAGCATATGATACAGAGTCTCCGGCAGGCTCTGTCCGGGGCGAGCGGGACCGAGCATTGACGAGTCCTGTAAGGGGTTGTTTGATTTCTGGGATGATATTGGATGGCAATTTGGGGGTCAAGGTATTGGGAATTAGGTCTGGCCTGGATGGGTATTGCATCAAGGACTGGAACAGATTATGTTTATTTAATGGGTAACTTACGGATCGATCGAATAGGTAGTTATTCTAGAATGAAAAGATTCATGTTGTGGTTCTTCTATTTTGTCTGCGTGTAAGTGAGTGGCAAGTCACATCATGAGCACATGGTAGAGGCCCCTCACCGCAGATCGATTCTCGACTCTCGAGCATCCCATTTACAATCAATAAATCCTCGGCTGGCCTCAGAAAAAGAAGAGCTAGAGCCTTCTCTGGACCTTCTCGGCCCCCCGGCGGGCCCGGAAGTGAAGCCGAACGGCACGTCCCATCACCTGACCTCACGCGGTTCCTGGGCATTTATCGTGCTACGTGGTGCGCATAGCCTTTTGACTACCTGACTGTATTCCTCCTGGCTGTGCTTTTCGCTTGAGGGCAGTTTATTTCCCGGGGGTCACATGGGCCATGGACTGACCATGGGGGAGTCCGTTTCGTTGGGTGAGGCGAGAGTGAGGGCCAATGTTTGAATTGGTTGGGCACACATTCGCCCTCTTTTATTTGTTCGCCTTGTCGTGGTCCCATTTCTTGACTTGCTCAAACAGGATGCTGATGGACATTTTCTGACTCTTGCCTTTCTCTTCTCCATCTGGTTAATTACGACGCTTTCCCGGCTGATGCGTGACACATGGTAAAGGGAGGGCGGGTTTGATGATATTATCCTCCAACACATCGCATTCACACAGCTTCACGATCAAACACGAACGACACTTATTCACTTCCGATTGCATCGACTTGCCTATTTAAAGCAACCTTAAGATCACTTGACACCTTCCCCATAAATCTTCTCCATCTGCAGCATATCGAAGTCCAACACTTGACGTCACCTGCTGCTTCACACCTTTGCTCTCTCATCTTCACTACACCATCACGAGACGATAACTCAAGACACTGCGAATGGCCAGCGAGTCCCTTCTACCTGATGAGCCTGTGCTCCACGCCGTCTTCACTTCCTTGTCCATCGATGACATTCCGGAGCTTGACCTTCAAGTGAAGGGGGAGTTGGGTGCGAAGGACGGAGGCCTACTGCCATTGCTTACTGGAGGGTCGGAGGTGATATGCTCTTCCATGATTCACTGTCCTTTGGAAATTGACATGTCCAAGGCTTCTGAGGAGGAACGTGACTACACGACTACTTCACAAGGCGAAAAGCCCCTTCTCTGCAGAAACGTCCTGGCGAGGGACCAGCTCTCCACGTCGCCCGATAGCATCGCGACGGAGTACGCTGCTACTTCTGGATCTGAGCCTGAATTCACCTCGGACTCGGACTTTTGGACCGACGACGAAGACGACGATACCACCAACGAGTAGGATACATGTTTTTATGGCGTCTTTCCCGCTGGGGCCCGGTATTGACCACTTTTCTCTTTGTGTAGATCCGTCCTCTGCCTGACGAGCCGAGGCGCAAGGTTCCTGGACTCGACAGACACTCTTCGTCCTCCTCTACCCAGGCGCCTTTCCTTTAAACCCCTCGAGTCCGTCACTCCTCACCTCGGGTCACCTCCCAAGCTCCCTTCCCCCGAGCTCCTCCCCACCCCGGCGGCAGACGGACCCCTGACGCCCTCACCCGACGGGCCGTCCCCGGGGATCGTCATCTTCCACAACGACTACTTCGCCGTGGCGCAGTCCAGGATCGCGGGCTGGGGCGCCTTTGCGGCTCGGGACCTCAAGTATGGAGACCGAATCCTTGTCGAGAGACCGTTGCTGGTGGCTGACACCAACTCGCTGTTCAAAGAGTTCGAGAGGCTGAGCCCGTGGCAGCGCGAAGTTGCGCTGGGGCTTCATGCGAATAGCTCGGTCAAGCCGGGGACGCCGCGGCTTCAGGCCGTGTGGATGGCCAACTGGTGAGTTCCGAGTTACTTGCGAATGATGAGATGATGCTCAAGTGTATGTAGTTTCTCCATTGGTGTCGACGACAAGGCGGGACTCTTCCCTATCGCATCCCGCTTCAACCACTCATGCCGTCCGAGAGACAACATCGAATACACCTTCAACCCGGAGAACGAAACCCTTGAGATGGTGGTCAAGGCGGACACGATCCTTGCAGGCGAAGAGCTAACCATCTCCTATGGGACCAGACGGACCCCCATCGATCTCTACTACCGATTCGGCTTCAAATGTTGCTGCGGAGCGTGCCCGGGACTGAAAAAGGGGGAGACGGACTACATTTGGTGATTTTTCTTTCCAACAAACAACAAAAAAAACACAAAGCAAGTTTGGCGTTTAAAGGGGGTTGACTGGAAGCATTTTTGCAAATTTCAGCGTGGTGGTCAAACAAAGACACGGAAACAAAAACTCTGCTCAGAAAACATTTTTGACTCGATTGCATTTACATGAGCGGGCGTACAACAGCAAGGGCTTCTACCAGTCTGGACCAGTTTGTCTGGACACAAGCTCACCAGGGAGGTTGGATTCACTCGTTTGAGACAGAGGGAAAATGAGCGTTTCCTCTACCCCTCGGAATGAAAGGGGAGAAAGCAAAAAAGGTTTAGGGGTTAGGAGTTTCAGGGTTTCTTACTGTGTTCCTATATGATATCCCTTGAGGCGAGGTCGCCCAGGCAAGGGGATTTTTCAACTTTTGAGGGGAAAAAACAAGGTCTCTAGTGCAATATGGCAAAGCAGAAGCGAGACGTATCATGGGGAATTTGTATACTACTCGGACATGAAAACATTGGCGGCTAAGCCGTGACTTTGTTCCTTTGAACATGGTTAAAATACAGGTGGTGTAGCTGGTCCGCAAGGACTTGAGTGCTTCTGTTGTCCTTTTTCTAAGCCAAATGGTTACTCTAAGCTGTTATGCGTCATTTGACCAATGTGCTTGCTCTCATACTTCTGCATCTTTTGGATAGAGGTGACGTTCTTGGTTCCGGAACAAAGGACAACTAAGGAAACATGGAGAGACCTTTGTCTTTCAGACCATTGGAGTTTGCTTGGGTTGCACCGAGCCTTGGATAGTCATGATTGGCGTTTTCCTTGTGTCACCGTTGGTCGAAAGTCCTAGTCGGAAATGGTTTGCTGAGTGGTGCCCACCCCCTATGGTTTGCAAACTCTTGACCTGCCACGAACCCGTTCTATTGGCCCTTTGATTGACCGCGTTGAAATGGTTTTCTGAGTAATTTGGTCACTAAAAGGAATTCTAGACTAGTTGGCTCCAATGGTTATGAAGACACGGTTCAAGACTGACTGTAAATTGAGTGTGACCAGCAGTGAACTTGGACATAACGCTCGAAACCCGACAAGTCCCGTTGTGATTGGGCTCTCCACATTATTTACTCTAGATTTGCGTTACTTTCTATGCGCTTGAGATTCATTGGCCCATATATAGCTTGAATCGATGAGATAGGCTGGTTGCATGACATATTCTCCTTCTCGACACTATGCCTTTCTTGACTAGCATGTTCTTAAAACTCCCTCTCCCTGCTTTTCTGCTATTCTGTGATCATTTAACTAGCTATCCAGTGGTTTTTATAGACGGACAGATAACTATGATTGTTGAGCTGTTGCATGGCGGTCAGTTGGGCATCGGTAGGCCTTTACAGAGGGTTATACTACATGAAGTCACACAGAGTGGACTTGGGGATGTTTGGGTGGGATTTTTAAAATCCGTATATTTATACGTAGAATCGAATATAAATCATGTGTGGGATCTGGTATTTGAAAAGCGCGGCCTATTGCGACACCGGCGCTCAGTGAAGTTGGCAGGTATCCGTCCTGCTTAGACAACTCAGTGGTCCAAGGGCATTTACCTAGCATTTAATGGAAGAGTAGAAGGAATACAGCTCAATATCTATCATAAGGGGTTTTCCTTGGTCAAAGGCTTGTGAAATTATGGTAATGCCGCCCAGGGAGTTGTGTGAAATGGGGATGGCTAGGAGAGTGCCTTGCCTCGGTATACCCATATCACTCACTCCCCACTATGAGAACCACCAAATCAGACATTGGCCTATATTTTCTGTTTTATAGTATTTTAGGAGCAAGCGAAAGTGCGAACACTAACAAATGTGGAGTGTGTAAGCATAGTGAACAAGCTCTTTGTTCTTTTTGTTTCCGAATATACCTATATACATGTGCAGCTAGAAGCCACAACCAGCTAATATAACAAATATCTTTATCAGTTGGTCTTGAAGACTTAGTAGAATTAATACTACATCCTCCGGAACTCTTCTCGTTTGTATTGCCCAGATCCCTTCATACTGTCTGCGTCCAACCCACCGCTGTAAGCAGCGGCCAGCACTACCTAGATATTATGAAGACCTGAGTTTTTCAGGATCAAAGGATGCTTGAGGCATAAGAATTCTATATCTCGCACACTATTTAGGTGTTTGGGTTAGCCAGAGAACAAGCCGCCTCCTTACCTGCTGGATGCTATCGTTTTAGGCACGCCAACTATTATCGTTGTGACACCTTCTCTCTCCTGGATTGCCCAGTGTCTTGAGTTAGCAGGCAATAAACTTGTTCATACTTGTTGAAAAGAACAGCCCCGATGATGTGGTTACTGAGTCCTTGGCTTGATATCGACTACTTAGGATAATAACACCATCCCCTTTGGCTTCATCAAAACCCCGAGCTTCTGGCTGTCTTTTGGCCATCAACATATGATACTCTCTCGAATAATGAACAAAAAATGGCGTGTTTCCTGGGGGAAAGGATCAAATCTGTTATTAAGTAAGGTAGTCGTATCTTGGAGACTGCTCTTGGTGGATATCTCTTTCAAGTTTGAAGATAAGACCTGGAACTTACTGTCTTACAGGCTCTTATAGTAAGCTATGTGCTTGAGCTTAAACTTGAATTTGAGTTTGGCGTTGATGAATGTGTAAGGATGGGGGCGGTCAGCGAGAATTTGGGTTGGGACGATACACTTTGTGATCACTCTCCACCCATCTAAGGCACGGCATCCCAGATGCCAGAGAAGGCGTCGACTCGGTCTGCAGCCGACATCACGAGCGTCTAATGGACCATACAGATTGGATTCGTTCAGAAGGCCAACATCACTGAAAGGTTCTGGGTGTACGTGTGTGCGTTGCCTTGGGGCTTTGGTGCCGAGAAGTTGGAACTCCGCGATAGACTAGCATCCTGTTCGAAACTCGATAGATACTTCAGGGAAGAACTCAAACCCTAGCCGGGACAGACAACCTGGTGACACTGCAAGCCACATACCTTGACACTACACTTTGGTCGGTTCCTTCTACTGTTCCCCTGGGTGCAAACTGCTCTGGAGCTTGGGCGGCAGTGAGAGGAATGCTTCTCTTAGGATTAAGCGCAAGAGGCTTCTTCTTTTCCCGATCCTCTCACGCGTCATCTACCTTCGTCCCCCATTCGAAGTGGCTGGGTAGACCCTAAAAGGTGTCCGGTCAGACCTGTACAGCCTCGACTTGGCTAAAAGGATGAAGCAGCACAGAGTTGTGAGCAGCACACCAATGGTTTGAGGAGGCCAGAGAGAATAGAAAAATCGTGACCTTCAAGTTGCTCTAGTACGACCGTGGCATAAGCCATCCGAGAGCAAATATGGCCAGGAGAATCGACTGGGAGGCGGAGACATGTGAAGCCCATGGCATATATATAACTAGACCGAGCCTTCGAGGTTACTTGTGTGACTGCAATGGTGAACTGGAGTCTGGCTACGTAGAAAAGGTGGAAAAGGGACTCGTTGATGGACCAGAATCACGACACTGCATGCCAGTTCCTGAAGAAACAAGAAGAAACATACCATCCCAAACTTCTTCAAAAGCTATTCTCAAGTTGTATTTTATTACCATCTAGATTCCCAAACGCCATGCCATGCATCCCAAGTCCCTTACGTCCACCCTCTTAATCCCAATACCTAATCTCACCATCTAGACCCGCTGTAACCACCTTGCTCGTCTCCTGAGGATGCCACTTGACGCATGTGATGGCCTGGTTGCCCGCCTTGAGCTTGTGATACATCTTGCACGTCTTCCAGTCCCAGAAGCACACATAACCGCCAGAGTCACCAGAGGCAAGGAACTGCCCATCGGGACTGCAGTCGAGGTCGATGCCCAGACCAGCGTTGTTGTGTCCGCGGTAGCTCTTCTTGCGGTTCTGGCGGAAGCGGTCGTTGGCGCCGTAGACCAGGATCTGGTTATCAGAACTCTGGTAGGCGACATACTTGCCACTTGGGTGAGGCGCCGCGCGGGTCATGGGATACATGTCCGGTTCGGCGATGTACTTGATAGGTACAGGAATGTTGTAGTCCCATGCACGGAGTGACTTGTCGTCAGATGTCGTCATGAAACGACGGTTCTCGTCAACAAAGGTGATAGTGTTGATAGCCGCCAAGTGGTGATCATATTCCTGAACCACTTCGTTGGGTGTGCGGATATCAAACTGGACAATCTTCTTGTCCGACATACCCGCCAGGAACTCATTGGCGTGCTCAGGATCAGGGTTGAACTTGATGACATGAGGCGTCTTGCCAGTCGTGAACTTGCTGACGCAGACACCCTTCTCAGTATCCCAGAGCTTGATCATGCGATCATAGGACGAGGACAAGAACTGAGTGCCCGAAGTGTTGAAGCAAATGTCGGAAAGAGCCTTGGAGTGTCCAGAGTACGTCCGCAGCAGCTCCCGCTCGTGATACACGTCAAAGATCTTGACGGTAGTATCAGCACTGGCAGATAGCAGCAAGTGCCCCGAGCCAGGGAGGAAGCGTAGTGCCGTGACTGCCTTGGAATGATTCTTCCAGGCATGAATCTGCTTCTTGGGGATGTAATTGGTGATGCTTCCCACCTCTTTCCGAAGATCGATGTCCAGATCCTGGGGAACGTGCATGTATGTCCGGCCCTGGTAGTCGTACTCGGCGGATCCGTGGAATGTCGTCGTCTCGTCGCCCATCTCCTCGGCCTCCTTTCTTCGCTCCAGCGCCTTGGTCGGTGCCTTGACCACTGTTCCACTCTCGACCACCTCTTCCTCCTCTTCCACAATCTCATACTCTTCGTCGCTCGCGAGCTCCTCGTCCTCTCCCACAACCTCGTACTGGGGTCGCTTGTACCTGGCCCATGGTCCAACATAGGAGCCAGGCCCTTCAGCAATCGTCGCGCTGCCCTTGCTCTCTCGTGTCGCCCGTATCCTGGCAGCCTCTGCCTTCAGTTCTGCGTTGGTCTGGTACTCTCTCTCCGGGCCTCCTCGTCGCTCTACAGCGCGGTGCTTGCTTCGAAATGTGTGTTCGCTCAGAAAAGTCTCTTCTGCGTGGCCGGTCAAGACGTTCTTGCGTTTCAAGGCGTTCGCCTCATCCTTGAACGGGTTTGCAGGACCAGCTTTGGGGCGCGACAGGTCTTCGGCTGTATAAGGCACCACAGCGTGGTCGGGCTCGGCTTGTTCTCGAACAATGAGCGCATCTTGCGGCGCCATATTTGGCGGGTACTCGCCAAAGTCTACCATGGTGAAAGACGCTCAAAGTTGTTGCTTGTTGGGATGTTGTCGCAAAGTTGGGCGAATCACACTGAGCGCGACTGTCTGGGTCGCGAAAAGTGGCAGGGTCACGTGACTATGATCGCATCACGCATGAGCCTCGAACAACCGTTGAAATACGAGGCTTATAAAATGTCCGTCATGGCTCTTACAGATCTAACTACCTGGATATCACATATTTTGCTGGTGCTCGCAAGCTGGCCATTCGGTTCGGTCATTAATCAATTATCACACCAGGGCGGCCGATGCCGGATGACAAAAAGGCCAACAAAACCTGCGTGATGCCTCAGTCTCCAACAACCCATACCACCCACCGCTTTCATGAAGTAATCAACCAGAGCGCCAGCTGGCATGATACCAGGTTATATACGCCAAGCCCGCCTCTTTAAACCCGTCGTCAATCTATACCATCTTCCACTCGTTATGTACTGCCGTGGCAGGTTCATATCGTCTCATCGCGTGACTGGCCGACTCGACTCTGGAGGTAGTCGGTCGACCTTGGCTAGCAGGGTAACTCTTGCGGTCCATCATGTCTGATGTCGAGCATGATTGGATCCCGTCTTACTTGGACAGTCGTTTAGGACGACTCGTCGCGGATGAGAGCGACAATCATGCTGTAGAGATAGAAGAAGAACATGACCAGATGGAAACCGAGCTTGAAGAAGGATTCCTATTCCGAGTTAGAACCGGTTGCGCAATACCTTGAAAGTGTTGCCGCCTACCTTCTTGTGAACGTTGAGCTTGCGGAAAATCTCCGTCGCATCGAGCAGGTGGGTGTTGTCAACAATCCTAGAGTCCGGTCAGTATCCTGTTGCCAGATCGGAAATTCGGTGATCGTACTTCTTGACATTCCAGGCAAGGAGAGGCAGGTTGAGGATGAGAGGCACCCAGTAGCCGTTGATGAGGAAGAGGAAGGTCAGGAAACCGTGCACCGCGGCCTCGGGGATAATGTAGGTGTTGAGTCGGTTGCAGAGGTCAATGGGGTTGATGTAGTCACTGTAGTTGTTTGCGATTAGTCTCAATCCGCATGTATAGTTGCTGAGGATGCGCATCCGAAGCGCAAAGGCTGACAGCCAAGGCAGCCGGACAGGGTGGTGGTGACATACCATTCCAAGTCGCTGTACATGATGGTGAAGAAAACCTGCAAAAAGAGGTTGACGGCGTTGATGAGTACCGACAAGAGGTACAGCCAAGCTTCTCCGGACATCATGATGGGCTAGAGTTGTTGTGCGAGGACTAAAAGTGGTCGAGTCGGGGTGACGAGGGTCGAGTCGAGGACAGCTGTTTGTCAAGCTCTGTCACAAGCTGGAGGATGGAGTTTGTGCGCGCGCGCGGAAGCAAGGGATAGCCTCGTCGTGGGAGCAGCCGGGTATCAAGAGTAGCTGAGGTTGATGAGCACAAAAAAGGACGTGGCCTGGCCGACGAGATCAAGGGCAAGATGTGGGGGAAGAGGGAGAGAAGAGAGGAGAGAGAAATCTTGGTGGCGGGCGAAGGAGGATGGTGTGGTGGTAGCAGCGGTGGTGAGTTTTGGTGGAGGTGGAGGTGGAGGTGGAGAGGCAAGTGGAAGTGCTTCCCAGATTAAACTAGCGGCTATGATGGAAGCGGCTCGCGCTTGCTGCCCTGCCTGACCCGACGGGACACATGGACCTCGAGCTGCGCAAGCTGGGTTGCTTGTTTCTGCGCTGGCATTGACGTTGCGTGCGTTGCCTCTGGGCTGTCTGCAGCATAAGACCCCCCTGTAACTATGGCGGGCCATGCCCTGTTCCCCTGCGCTGGGAAACGCCCTGAGTGGCGGCATGGCGTGGCCGCTGGGCGCCTGCATGTGGCTGGGTGACCTTTGGAGTTCTGGAGCTCTGCGCTAGGCTGTCAGTGAGGGGGGCTGGAGGACAGGATGACGGACGGACAGACGGCGGATGTGGCCGCGGCAAGGGTCGTGTGTCTTCCTTTGTTCTGTCTCTATCTCTGCGTGCGGAACTTGACAGCCTGAAGCCATCTGCGTCACTCCACAGCCCTGCCCTGCATCCGGGGATAAGCTCGACTCCTTGTCCATGATGGACGCAATGAAAATGACCTGACCAAACATGTCGGTCTGATATCCACTTGTCAAAACACCTCACTCAGACCTTGAGGAATTCTCGTAATTCACATGCTTCTGGAAATTGGCATGGCATGTATGGACATACGGGAATAGAGATCAGCCTTGGATTTGGATGCCTGCTTAGATGTTGGTGATCACCCTTTCAACGCCCTCGAGTCTTCACCACAACGCTTCCCCGGTATACATCTATCAACCAACTCGCTCCCCAAAACTCCACATACACCTAAACATTTGGCTCGACATTAACCCCAGCTCATCTCAAATTTATGCTGCCGCCTCCCCATTTTCTGTGCCAGGCATTGGGATGGGGCCACCAGGAGAGTCTGGCTTTCTCGCCGTCAACACCTCGACACCATCTTCCGTCACAAGAAGAGTGTGCTCTGCACCACGTGTTAGCTAATGCCCAGCTTATACTTCTCGTAGATTGACTTACCAAACTGAGCCGTCAGCTTGCCGTCAATGGTTGTGCTGGTCCAGTTGTCCGGCCACGTAATGTCTCGGTACTTGCCCAGCGCAATCATGGGCTCGATAGTAAAGGTCATTCCAGGCTTGCATTCGCCGACTGTCTTGTTCTTGGCATAGTGTGGGACGTTGGGAGGGCAGTGGAACAGCTTGCCGACTCCGTGGCCGCAGTAGGTTCGGATGACACTGCAGTTTCTCTTCTTGGCGTGCTTCTCGATGATGTTTCCAAACTCCCGGATCAGGGTACCGGGCTTCACAGCCTTGATGGACTCTTCCAAGCACTCTCGTGCCGTCTCGACGACGCGGACGGTGTCGGGGTCCGCCTTGGCCCGGTCACCAATGTAGTATGTCTCGTTCAGATCGGCGTGGTAGCCTTCGTGGTAGAGGGAAATGTCGATGTTGAGAATGTCGCCGTCGAGGAGAACACGCTGATCGGGGATACCGTGGCAGATGACTTCGTTGACGGATGTACAGCATGACTTGGGGAAGTGGTTGTAGTTCAAGGGAGAAGGATACGACTGTGTCTCTTGTTAGCATTCGTCGAAAAGCCCAATAACCTTGGAGGCCATGGAATAGGCAATGCCTACGTTTCGCTCGATACAAGCCTTGTGAACAATCTCGTCGATGTAATCGGTCGTCACACCAGGCTTCGCGGCGGCGGCAGCAATGTCGAGGACCTCTCGCGCAAGCGTGCAGCTCTTTCGCATAGCATCCTGTCCAGCCTTGTCGAGAATGTCGATCTTGTTGCGGCTGCTGAGGGAGCGGCTGTACTTGGGATCGCCATCTTGCCACCACACGGGGTGAGGAATCGACTTGGGTAGGGTTCGATGCGGGGAGAGAGGATAGACGGGTCGCAGAGAGCCGGAGTAGGGGAAGTTGGGGAACGGGTTGTAGTAGCCGGTAGCTGGATCTGGTGAGATTGCTTTCGGAGCCATGAAGTGGTGGAGGATATTACTTTGCGACTTGTGGATGGTCTTGTGAATGCCCTACAGGATTGTCAGCTGTGAATCCCTTCACATTTCCAGCATGGACACATACCCAGTTCTTCTTGAAGCAATCCTGCGAGCAGAAGAAGCTGTCCTTGATGCCGAGCTTCAGGCAGGTCGGGCACTGCAGCGATCCAGCTTCATTCTCGCAGTCGGCGCCCATGCACTTCTTCTTGGCGGGGGGTTCGGACATGGTGTCGGTGTTGGTGGGCGGGTGTTTGGAGAAATCAGGAAATGGAGAACAGAGTCCGAGTCGCTTCGGCGGTGAGAAAGGGATTTATAGAGGAAATTCGGTGAAGCCGCGGGAATGTGTGCGTGCAACAAGTCTCGTTCCTCGTCTCAAATCTCGTGGTGTAACTTTTCGAGGGAGCAAAAGATCCACGGACGGGGCGGATATGGCCGGCCGAGAAAACGGTGCCCGCGCACGAACCGTGCATATGCTCAAAACGAATTTTATGCGCCCATGCGGTCAAACGAGTCGATTATGGGCTTTTCTTCTTTTGAAACATTTCACGATTACATATGAGGTCCAAGGAGTCTGATAGATTGCTTCAGAAAAGAGGGCAAGCAAAATAGCAAGGTGTTGGGTTAAAGCACCAAGAGGCCTGAACCATAATGTCCGACAGTCACATTGACACAATGAGCACATCACAGCAAACTCTACTTAACAATAGGAATCTTAGGTCAACATCCCATCCAAACCTTTCATCATCCAAGTAGTTACTGCTTAATCCAGGTTCGATGTAAGGTCAAGTTCTTGCTGCCAGGTATAAGAAGTAGATATTAGACTACCCGTTCAAGTAAACGGAAAGCCGTCCAGACGGTTTGAAACGGATCCCTTTTTGGAAGGTGGGGGACTGAGTCGACTCAGAGCTGGATCCATGGGTCTGTTGAAAGTGTAGCTCGCAACCAAGCCAAGACCAACTCCATGAGCTACCCAAGTACATCTCCCTGGATCACATTGCAATGTCCATATACTATTTCTCATGATTTTCCCTTCACAGGTGAAAATTCAAGGCAGATGGCCTCAACATCTAATAAGAGACTGGAGCATAACGAAGTTTAGAGCCTCTCCGAATTGCACAAGATCCAAGATTACAAATACGAAGATAGTGAGAATCACCTTGACTTGGAATTGACCAACGTTGATATGCCAACTACCGGTAACCACAGTTTCTGAATGCCATCAACGTTAATTTGTCAGTCCCCAAGCGGTGCCGCCCTGTTGAAGGGTCGACGAGTTCTAGACACAATCATTCCGTGCATCTATCCGTGTTTGACCACGATCCATACCAACTGCGAACAGCGCCACAGGTAATTGTTACTGGAAGCCTGCGCCGCCAAACAGATGCCTACACAACGTGGCAAAGCAGGAGAGGGTTTGTCACAAAGACGGACGCCAAACCGCATGTCTGAGGTCCCGCATGAAAACAACCCTGCCTGGCATATGCGCACGTGCACTCGCGCAACCAAGAAGCAATAGATAGCGAAATAGTTGATCAAAATACAAACCGTCATAGGCAAAAATTGCGGATGCAACTCTACTACCTATCCAATGCGTGGGTCGCATGGGTTTATCACTGTAATACGCAAGACGGCCTTTATCGGGGCGCCTCTCGACTTACCGTTCAGCCGAAGTTTGTTTCTAGGTACTGACTAACGTTGTTGGCCAACTCTAAAAGGTTCCGTCCTCCGTTCGTCCTTTTCGAACAACTTTCGATTTCTCAGCAGCAAAAGATGGGGAAGCCTCAGAAGATTGTCGTTGTCGGTGCTGGACCCGTGGGTTCGCTGGCGGCTTTGTATGCTGCGCAGAGGGGACACGAGGTTGAGGTTTATGAGTTGCGACCTGGTGAGTTGATGTTTCTCTTCTACTAGTTCCAGTTGGCTCGCGATAGAGTCATACTTGATCGGATGATTGAGGGGCCTTTTTGATGGCATTCAAAGAGCCAGGACATTGCCCTCTCATTCTAGGACTTGAGAAGAGACTTTTTTTCTTATTTGTCCAACGAGGTTTTATTTCGCCGAGTCTCAATTACTGACTGGTCTAGACCTTCGAGATCCTGGTACTATCCCTCTCAACTTCACCAGGTCCATCAACCTCGCCATCTCGGAGCGCGGCATCAATGCCATGCGCCATGCCGGCCAGCCAGGCCTCCTCGATCATGTCATGGCGACTACGATTCCCATGAGAGGCCGCATGATCCACGGCAGAGGACCAACCGGGGCCTTGTTCGAGCAGTCTCAAGACTACGACGTCAAGGGACGGGTATGCATAATTGCCTCAACCTGAGAGAATTTGAAGCTGACGCTATCGCGATAGGCGATCCACGCCATTGACCGTGCGGGACTCAACAAGCGGCTTCTCGACATTCTCGAGAGCATGCCCAATGTCAAGCTCTTCTTCAACCACAAGCTCACGGGCGCAGACTACCGTGCGTGCAAGGCGTGGTTTGAGGTGCAAGACGGCAGCTCGGCCAAGGATTCTCGTCCCAAGGAGATCGACATCTCCTTCGATCTCATGATTGGTGCCGATGGTGCTCATTCCGCTGTGAGGTATCATCTCATGAAGTTTACTCGGATGAACTACCAGCAAGAGTATATCGACACCTTGTGGTGCGAGTTCCAGCTCAAGCCCGTCCACACAGACGATACAGCCGATTCAATGGCCAAGTTCAGGATATCGCCCAACCACTTGCACATTTGGCCCGGCAAGGACTTTATGTTCATTGCTATTCCCAGCGATGTGAGTAGTAACCCTCATGCTCTTGATGCTCTGCGCTAACGCTTTGACCAAGGACGGCTCATTCACATGCACGCTCTTCATGCCAAGCCGAGAGTTTACAGAGCTCGAAAACAACCCTTCCAGTTTGCCGAGCTTTTTCGACAAGCACTTCCCAGGAGTGACGGACTTGATACCCGGCGATGAGCTAATAGAGTCCTTCAAGACCAACCCTCACCTTCCACTCATCAGCCTCAAGTGCAAGCCGTATCACTATGGCTCCTCTTGTGTCATCGTCGGCGACGCAGCCCACGCCATGGTGCCCTTTTATGGCCAGGGCATGAACGCGGGAATGGAGGACGTGCGAATTCTGTTTTCGATTTTGGATAAGCATGCCCAAATTGAAGAGTCGAACGACCCTTCGAACCAGTCCACGACCTCAACTGCGGCCGCCTTTGAGAGATCTCTAGCTCTGGCAGAGTATTCAGCAGTTCGTCCCTTCGACGCGCACGCAATCAACGACCTCGCCCTTCAAAACTACGTCGAGATGAGATCCTCAGTTCTCTCGCGGCGGTACCGACTCCGCAAGTTCCTCGAAGAGTTTATGAGCGTCCACTTCCCCCGTATGGGATGGCAGACCAAGTACTCTCGCGTGAGCTTCAGCAACGAGGGCTACCTGGACGTCATCAAGAAGAGCGACTCTCAAGGCAAGGTCTTGGTCCGGAGTTTCTTCACACTCATTGCCAGCCCCTTCTTCGTCACGGCAGCTGTATTTGGCTACAAGTATCGCCGGTCGCTCGCCCACATCATCCACGGACTCCGGCACCTAGGCGACCACGCTTGAGAGCACCGTAACTTCTCTACTCATTTATAGCGTGCTTCCCTTTCCCATTCAGGCATTTGCAGCGGCCAGTCGGCCGCAAGGAAGCGTTTACCAGCGTCTGAGAAAAACCTTGTACGATAGACATGATTGAGTCACGCAACCAATTGGTGCCGCACCAAAATGGTCAACCACCTCGGGTTAACGGAACGGGGAGCACGTCTTGTATAATCACAAAAGTTCATGCCCATTGTATATTGTCCATATTGGAGTGTCTAGACTATTCCGTCTGTGTTCTCGATTCTGTATTCTGTGACCACATTGGCTGAGGCTGCTTGATGTCCAGAGTGAGGCAAAGTGTCAGAGTCTCACCACGGATTGATTCTTCCTGGTTATCCCAAAAGCTCTCCTAGAATACCAATTTCAATCCTAAAAACATCCTTTACGTTTTCAATTAATATTCTCAAGGAATAGATACCTGGTTTCTTGTCCACCAACATCTTAATCGCCATGCATCAATGAGAAATATGCATATATCGATCTCCCTCGAGCTCCCAGCTTAGTCATCCTCGCAACTCTGAATTTTTGGACCGACTTGCAGACATACCACGCTCGACGGACCTCAACGTGATAGCCCGGACCTCCGTCGCTTTGAACCCTTGACAGCTGGCGGCGGAAGAATTGTTGTTGGCCAATTGGTAATTTCTGACCCCGGATTCTTGGCCTAGCCTTTGTGTATACGACGGGGTGAGTTAAACAACCCCTCGGGATAGGAATCGCAAGCAAGCGTTCTAACAATACATTCGCATATTCAGACGAGTACAACGACTTGCCGACCCGATCGAAACCCTCCAATTCTTCTCGAATTCTTCTTCGCATCATATCACCACCCCCGAACCTCGCCCACCATGCCCTCCATTCTCAACGTCGCGAACATGTGTTCGCACCTCCAAAACGCCTCCAAGGCCCGCCTCGGCATCACATCTGTCAAGAACTGCAAATACAACCTGCAGCTCGCCCTGGCCCTGCACCGCTCCGGCTTCTTCTCGGCCGTCTACCGCGCGGGTCCCAACCCGCCGACCCTCGAGCAGATGGTCTCGCAGGACCCCGTGCCCGTCACCAACGCAAACGTCGCCACCATGCGACTGTGGCTCGGCCTCAAGTACTGGGACGGCAAGCCCGTGCTTGCCAAGGCGAATGCCATCAGCACCCCCAAGCGCATGATGACGGCCAACATCAACGAGCTCGCCAGGTTGACGAGGGGGTTCCCGACAAAGGTGGATGGAGGCGTCGTGCCGGGGCTGAACTTGGGAGAGTGCATGTTTGTCTCAACATCGCGGGGTGTGCTCGAGGCCCGGGAGGCACTGGCTCGGAAACAAGGCGGCGTGTTAATGTGCCGGGTGTCATGAGCGGTCGTGCTGGGGTTATGTCGAATATGGATGGCTGTATGTGAATGGGGCCAGAGAGCTTCGTGTGATACGATAAAGAGGGAAAGCCTGTATAACTACCACTAGATGGAATGAAAGCCCTGGAAAGGGTGCTTGTGTATCAAAATCTCAACATCCGATGAGTAACCAACCATTGACCGCCAAATCTTGTTATAACGCCATGTTATTTGCGTATGCTTTTTACAAGATGCGGTAAAATCACCATTCGCCTTCGCTTAAACAGGTATCTATACAACAGCTCAAAAAGTACACCCCCTTCTTCTCAATAATAATGACCAAAGTAACCGCTTTGCATCTTCCGCAATCTAGTAGGTATTCAGTTTAATCCGCCTTGGCAACGCCCTCCACCTCTTGCTTCTTCTCGTCGACTTGCTCTTCCGTGGTGGTATCCTTCTCTTTCACGGCAACATCAACCTTGGCCTCCTCCTTGGGGTCTTCCTTGACCTCGTCCTTAGCCTCTTCCTTGGCTTCTTCCTTGGTATCAATCTGGGTTGTTGTCTCGTTCTCGGCGGGCTGCTTCTCAACGGTTTCCGTCTCCGCGACGGGCTCGGACTCCTTCTCCAACAGAGGGATCACCTCCGTCTTGGCCTCAGGCTCGGTCTCCGCCTTGACCTCAACCTCAGGCTCGGGGGCCACGACAGTCTCTTGTGTTTCCTCTACAGGAGCCTGGACAGAGTCCTCCTCCAGCAAAGGAACAACATCAGAGTTCTCCTTCTTCTCAGCCTCCGGCTCAGGGACGGGAGCTGACTCTTTAGGCTCATCCTCGACGGCCTGTTCAGCGACCTCCTCGGTCTTCTCGGCGGCGGCCTCAGGAACCTCAACAGGAGCAGTCTCCTCCTTCTGTTGCTCAGGGGTGACGGGTCGAACCTCCTCCTTCGCCTCCTCATGAACAGGCTCCTCGGGAATCTCCTGCTGTTGAGTAGCCTCTGCCTCAGGCTGGGCAGGTTCAACAACTTCTTCAGGCTCAGTGGCGGCAGCCTCAAACTTGGCCTCCGGTTCTTCAACAACAGGCTCCACCTCGGGCTTCTTCACGTCGTCCGTGGTGCTGGTTGCCTCAGGCTCCTTGGGGGCATCGACTGTGAGCTCGGGTGTCTCCGGCTTGGGAGGCTGAGAAGCTTCCTCCTCGGCAGGCGTGGGAGTAGTAGCTGTGGCAGACTTCTCTGAGCCTGCAGACTTGGCCGCATCCTTCGGCTCGGGATGCTTCTTCAAAGGCTTCCTGGCGCTTCCTGGAGGCTTGCTGCTGCTCTCGCGTCGTGAGTTGTGTTCGGCGCCTGATGAAGGGCGCTTAGCAGTTCTTCTAGGAGGTGTGATGGGCACCTTTTCGGTCGTCTTTGATGACGAGGCTTGCGTGGGTCGCATCATACGAGCCAAGAAGCCTTCATCGACGGGAGCTTCCTTCTTAGTAACGGGATGGTCAGCGGCCTTCTTAGGAGGAGGTCCCAAGCTTGGTCGTGGACGGTTGATGGTCGAGCTTTGGCGCTTAATCGTTTTGCCAGCGGTGGCGCTTGTTCCTGTGGCGCTCGCCCTGCTATGGGGGCGAGCAGGAACATGGAGGTTCTGGGAGCTGGCCGAGGGTCGGACCTGGCGACCTGATTTGGCACCAGAGGAAGCAGTTGCAGCCATGAGGGAGGCAGGCAAATGGACCGGTTTCGTAGGAGACTTGGGCTTCGGCTTGACAAAGCCGGTCTCACTGGCCACAGGCTTCAGCGGCTGGGGCTTCTTGCTAGCACTGGCAGCGGTGGGCCGAGTCAGCGAAGAAGGGCCGGTCCTGGATGCCGGCCTCGTTTCCTTCCTCGGTGCGGGCCTCTCATGAGCCTTGGTTGTTGGCTTATGTTCAGGCTTGTGCTCGGGTTTGTGTTCTGGCTTGTGGGTAGCGCTCGTGGGAGTCTTCGTGGCAGCGGGAGATTTTGCTGGAGCTTTCGTGGCGGTGGAGGTTTTGGTCGAGATTGTGTTTGGTCGAGTAGCTGTCTTCCTGGGGGCATTGGCCTTTGCAGAGGCTGCAGGAGCTGGCTCCTTGGGCTTCTCAGCCTTGGATTTGCCATTGACAGCTGTAGCTGTAGGAGGCGGTGCCTGCCTCTTCTCTTTCGTTGGGGAAGCTGGCACAGGTTCCGCGGGCTGCGTTGGGGGCGCAGACACCTCTTCAGCTACTTGCTTTTCAGGGGTGATGCTGGGCTGCTCTGGAACAGCGGCGACCTCCTCGACGGGTGTCTTGGGAGCTTCGACAGGCTGGCGAGGCGATTCCGGGATTGTCTCGTGCAAGAATGGCTTGTTCACTCGCGTGACCTCCTCAGCAGCCACGGGGGCCTTGTCAGGGACAGTAGAAACGGATTCGGTGTCGGTCTCCATGCTTAATCGACGACGAGAAACGCTAGATTCGTGACTGGGGTCTCTTCGCAGACCTATCCTTCCGTCCTTTTCGACAGCAACAAAATTGGTTCTAACTTTTGAAAGCGGACGAGGGGACTCGACTCCGTTGGTTGCGCCTGTGGAGAAAAAAACAAGTTTTTTTGATCAGCAAGGGGTTCAAGGGGAAAAGAAGGACACGGTATGAAGTGTGCCCTGATGTTGGGGGGAAGGCGGGAGACTAGTGCGGACAGCTCCAGGGCAAGAAGAGCCAAAAAGGCCGAAACAACTGGAACTGGGCGGGAACTAGAGCAACTTGAATAGCTTTCCTTCGCTTGAATGCAAGCAGCAAATTGCAGCGGTGCGCCCAAGAACAAAGCAAATCATCAAGTTCATGACATTGTCGTCAGGAAGCGGGTCGGGGTCGAGTAGTCGTACCTGGGACGGGAGTGGACGCGCCGGACGATCGGCCTCTGTCGGGCGGGCTCGTGTCGCCTTTGCCCTCGAACATGGCACGCAGGTTCTTAACCTGACTCATGGTTGCTTGCTTGCTGAGGGCTCTCTCTCGACGAGTTGGAGTTGGGAGAGTGAGAGCAGTGAAGGGCTCGGTCGGGGCGACCTCGAGGTCTTTGAAGGGGTCGTACAGTTCAGCAGGAGAGCGCAGGTCCGAGGGGATTGATGTGATAAGTTTAGGGATGGATGGGTTGGGATGGGATGAGGTGTTGTCTGGTTATGAGCGGCAGACCATCCGCCGTCGGTCGCACAGGCACCGCACCGTACACCACCTAACACACGGCACAGGCTGGATGGGGAGCTCGGGGGGGCTTGTTAGTGGATTGAGGGGCCTGGCCGACCGACAGGGGGTACCTCTCGGAGCTGGGCTAGCGAGGTACTCGTGCATGCGTTTCAGAGTCCACGCGGTACCTGCCAGTCGATGTATCCGTCCAGTCCCACGGGGGGCCTGGATTCGGGAGGTGAGGTGGAGGGCCAGGGACTGGCACCCGCCTACTGGGAGTCCCGTCGGGTGGTGCTGGTTATGTTGCGCTGGGCTGTTGCAGAATAATAGGGGTCGAGATCAAAGGATGGAGTCGGGCATCGGCTTCAGGCGCGCTGCGCTGCACTACACGTTGCCCTAACCTGACGGACGCGCCTATCGTTGGTCGACGAGACGCCGAGGTCGAAGCAAACAACCTATCACCATTCCACAAGAGTCCTCGGTAAACACGTTGCTTCCAGAGAAACCGGTGCTTCCAGAGAAACAAGAGGCCGTCGTGGATCCCCCAATATCATTCTATCCGGCCAACCACCAAGGTTGCTCGGTGACATGTCGACGACTCGACACAAGCTATGAGCTCGTACCCGCCGCATCATAATTCAATAGACGGCCACAGATGGGTTAGGTCTAAAGGGGACCCAGGTAAGGTATGCTACCTATGGTACCTACCTAGGTACAGGCAAGGGTCCAGTCGAAATGAGGCACCGGATGGATCTCGTTCACTTCAGGTTTAGCCGGGGACATTAAATTGCCCATGATGAGGAAATTCGAAATTCCCACCGATCATGGCTGGCTCGGCGTCGGCGTCGGCGGCCCAGCAACTCTGACAGCCTGTCCGGTCAACAAACCAGGTGTCCTCTCAGTTTGACGTTGTATCTGCCATCGAGGGATGGACTGGCTTTGAAACATAGGGAGAGGAAGCGCCGTCTTGGAGCTGACACGTTGAGGGAGGATTCATGCACCCCAAACAGCCTGCGTCTGTGTCTACAACACTAATAACTGATCCACCTGGGTGCGCCGGTGTGCTAAACAAAGCATACAAGGCCAGACAGGCATGCTGCAATGTGCAGCGCAGTGCAGTGCAGTCAATTCTATGTACCGACCGTACCTCACCGAACCAACCAGTCAGTCGAAATGACCCAAGATCAACTCGACAAGGGACGGACCGACCGTAAACTAGCAGGTTGTGAGCCAATGGCAGATGATCGGTTCCTGGGCCTCTCTCTCGCGCCGTACCCCTATTTCCCATTCCTCCGCTTCTCGTCTCCAGCTCAGGTCCCCCTCCTCGGCCGCGCCTCGTGGAAATGACATATTTCCCCAAAGAGATTCCAGAAGCTCCATCGTTGACTCTGACAAGCAAGCTACCCCCCCTTCTGTTGGCCAGGCAGGCGAGCTCATTTGCTGCTGAACATGACATTTGATGGCATGAGCTCATGTGGGGTCGCCTGTCTCTCATTGCTCTTCTTCCCCCACACTCACTGGCCTGTCTTGGGGTCAAGCTCTCTCTCGCACAAGGTTGAGGCCAAGGAACAAACGACAGCAGCTGACAAGATTCGATCGTTCGACAGTCCCTGCGTCTTTTGGTTGAAGCAAGTCGTAAGAGCGACGCTCAAGTCCGGAGCATACAGGAGTCGATCACTGAAGTGGCCTGTTTTCAAGACTTGGCTACCTATTAACGATACTGGATGAATGAGTCTTCTGCGCCGTGATCGGAATACAGGTGCAGAAACGAAATAGATTCTATATCTACTTCAAAAGATGAAATGAAATATTAAGAAGCAATATTAATCAAGCTCTCGTGTTGTCATCGCCAAAAGTCGCTGTAAACCTTGCTCCCCCAGTCCGGCGCTATTCACAGCCGGCCAATTTTTCCCCGACACCACCAAAAATTGCCGTTGATTTTCTTATCCATCTCCGGTCCTCGGACGACGAAACTTTGACAACCTCTCCACCTTCAATTGCGCCCACCATGTCCCTCCGAACCCTCAGAATCGGTGCGCAATCTTGATACGAGCTCAGATAGATCACAGCCAAGCTGACAAATTATTTCAGGCCTCATCCCCGGTGACGGCATCGGCAAGGAAGTCATCCCCGCCGGCCGCCGCATCCTCGAGGCCCTCCCCGCCTCTCTCGGCCTCAAGTTTGACTTTGTCGACCTCAAGGCCGGCTTCGAGACCTTTGAGCAGACCGGCGCCGCCCTCCCCGACAAGACCGTCGAGGTCCTCAAGAATGAGTGTGATGGTGCCCTGTTCGGTGCCGTGAGCTCGCCCACCCAGGCCGTCAAGGGCTACTCGAGCCCCATCGTCGCCCTGCGCAAGAAGCTCGACCTCTACGCCAACGTCCGCCCCGTCAAGACCGTCCTGACCGCCGCCAAGCCCATCGACATGGTCATTGTCCGCGAGAACACTGAGGATCTGTACGTCAAGCAGGAGACCACCCACGAGACCCCCGAGGGCAAGGTCGCCGAGGCCATCAAGCGCATCTCAGAGAAGGCTTCGTTCCGCATCGCTGCCATGGCTGGTGACATTGCCCTCCGTCGCCAGAAGATTCGCGATGCCGGTGCTGCCAGCATCCACAAGTCTCCCCTTGTCACCATCACCCACAAGTCCAACGTTCTGTCTCAGACCGATGGTCTCTTCCGCGCCACCTCCAAGAAGGCCCTTGCGGACCCCAAGTACTCCTCCATCACTGTTGAGGAGCAGATTGTCGACTCCATGGTCTACAAGCTCTTCCGCCAGCCCGAGGACTACGACGTCATCGTCGCCCCCAACCTGTACGGTGACATTCTCTCCGACGGCGCTGCTGCCCTCGTCGGCAGCCTGGGTCTCGTCCCCAGCGCCAACGTCGGTGAGGGCTTCGCCATTGGTGAGCCTTGCCACGGCAGCGCCCCTGACATCCAGGGCCAGGGCATTGCCAACCCCATTGCCACTCTCCGATCCACCGCTCTGATGCTCGAGTTCCTCAACGAGGAGGAGGCTGCCGCCAAGATCTACGCTGCTGTTGATGGCAACCTTGAGGACGGTAAGCTCCTGAGCCCTGACCTGGGTGGCAAGGCTACCACCGAGGAGGTCGTCGCCGATATTCTCCGACGTCTGTAAGAATACCCCAAAAGTTGGATAGCTGGGTTGGATCACAGTTGCTTTGCTCCAGGAAATGTGAGTAACAGGCAATTGTAAGTACCTAGTTTAGGAGTTTCAACATCAAAAAATAGACAATTACAAGAATCTGTCTAGAGGGGATTGTATATTCTATACTCCTTGGTTTTTGCCCATCGTTTCCCACTGCCTATCTACGGCAGTAATCCCTATCCAGCTTTTACCATTCGTCTAAGTGCGTGATAGACTTCTTCATGTCCCAAATCAATAGCATCTCAGCATCCATGGTAATATGTTACAAGATCATACACACTCATCCACATGTATTTTACAACACGGCACAGTGTCCGTCGTGCGTCCCATGGCCGTTGCATCTCATGTGCTCGGCCATCATATCTCTTACTCTAGAACCACCTTACTTGGTTCGCTTGGCCTCGAGCTCGGCTTGGTACTTGGCAACCAACTCCTTCCTGTGGGGGTCGTTAGCATTATTTAACTCATATCAACCATCAGAGGATACATACTGGAGATGAGGAGGAGCAGGGGCGTAGTGGCTGAACTCCATGCTGAACTCGCCCTTGCCCTGAGTGGCAGCGCGCAGCTGGGAGCTGAAGCCAAACATGGCGTTCAGACTGCAGTCGCAGATGAGGGTGAAGTCCTCACTGCCAATATCGGTGTCGTGAATGGTGGCGTTACGCTTGTTCATGAGCATCAGAATGTTGCCCTGGAACTCGTTGGGGGCGGTGATGGTGGTCTTCATCAGGGGCTCGAGGACCTGGCCACCAGCATCGTTGAAAGCCTTTCGGAAAGCCATCTGGGTGGCCAGGTTGAAGGCGTAATCGGAAGAATCAGTAACGTGGGTGGCACCATCATTGACAATCATCTTGGCACCAATAACCTTGTGGCCCAGGAGAGGACCCTTCTCACAAGCAACATCGAAACCCTTGGCACAAGCAGACAGGAACTTGTCGGGGATGTGACCACCAACGACCTGAGACTCGTAGTGGTTCTCATCAGGCTTGTCGTTAGGCTCGATCCAACCAGCAACACGGGCAAAGTCACCAGGACCACCGCTCTGTCGCTTCAGCAGGAAATCGTAGTCAGCCTTGCGAGCAATGGTCTCGCGGTAGGCAACACGGGGCTGGCCGGTGATACACTCGGTCTTGTACTCTCGCTTGAGACGCTCGACGTAAACCTCAAGGTGCAGTTCACCCATACCAGAAATGATGGTCTCCTCACTCTCGGGGTCGACGTGGACTCGGAAGGTAGGATCCTCGCGCTGGAATCGGTTCATGGCCTTACTGAAGTTGTCGGCGTCACCAGTTCGCTTGGGCTTGATGGAGAGCGACATGACGGCATCAGGGACGAACATGGAAGACATAGTGTAGGGGAGACCGCCATCAGTGAAGGTGTCACCGGAGGCACAGTCAACGCCAAAGACGGCACAGATCTCACCGGCACCGACCTCAGAGACATCTTCCATCTCGTTGGAGTGCATGCGGACAATACGGGGAATCCGGACCTTCTTATCGGTTCGGGAGTTGAACAGGTAGGAACCCTTGGTGAGCTTGCCCTGGTAGACTCGGATGTAGGTGAGCTGGCCGTAGTTGTTCTCCTCAAGCTTGAAGGCAAGGCCGACAAAGGGCAGAGAGTTGTAGGGAACAAGCTTCACAGTCTTCTCCTCGTTGGACTTGTCCAGACCGGTGTTCTCGACATCAGCGGGGTTGGGCAGGAAATCGCAGACAGCGTCGAGCATGGGCTGAACACCCTTATCGGCAAGGGCAGAGCCCATCATGACGGGGGTGAAAGTTCGGGCAATGGTGGCGCGGCGGATGGCATCCTTGATCTGCTGGTTGGTGGGCTCCTGCTCGTCGAGGTACAGTTCGGCAATCTCATCGTCGACATCGGCAAGCTTCTCAACCAGGGCCTGGCGCTTCTCCTTAACAAGCTCCTGGAGGGGTCCAGGAATCTGATCGGTGACGCGAACCTTGGTGCCACGGGGACCCTCAAAGTAAATAGCTTGCATGTTGATAAGATCGACGACGCCTTGGAACTCGTCCTCAGCACCAATGGGAACCTGGATAGCAGCGGCGGGAATCTTGAGCTTGGTGTTGATCTGCTCGACGGCCTTCCAGGGGTTGGCACCCATTCGGTCCATCTTGTTGACGAAGGAGATTCGGGGGACATTATAACGCTTCATTTGACGGTCGACAGTGATGGTCTGAGACTGGACGCCGCTAACAGCGCACAGAATCATGACAGCACCGTCGAGGACTCGGAGAGCTCGCTCGACCTCAATGGTGAAATCGATATGACCAGGGGTATCAATCAGGTTGAAGTGGTAGGTTTCCTCTTTGCCGTTTTCCGTTTTCTTCCAGTCGGCGAAGGTGGCCGCAGACTGGATGGTGATGCCTTTTTCCCTCTCGAGTTCCATGGAGTCCATCTTGGCGCCGACGGCATCCTTGCCTCGCACCTCGTGGATCGCATTGATTCGGCCGGTGTAGAACAAAACTCGCTCACTGACGGTAGTCTTTCCACTGTCGATGTGCGCCTGTCGAATTGGGTCAGCGAGGGGGGCGATTCGGCGAGGGGCATCATGCTCATACAGCAATACCGATGTTACGGACTCGAGACAGGCGCTTGGCCTCCTCGGGGTCCATGTTGGCAGCGACATACTCGGGTGTCAAGCTCGCAGCATCCTCCTGGGCCTTCTTGAGACTAATCGAGGGCATCAGCAATGTGTCAAGTACCAGAATGGGGTCAATTGGCTTCTCACGCTTCCTGCGCAGCACTGCAGGTGCGCTTGGTCTGGCTGAAGGCTCGTCGGCTCTCCCAGGCCGGGACAGCGGGGGAGATGTTGAAGAAGTGGCTACCACAGCTCGGCTGCTGAGTGCCGAATAGCAGACGGCAATTGAGCCATCTGGCGGCCCTCGTTGCCCTCATTTTTGCAATATTTGGACTCCAACGAAGAAGTTGGGGAGAGGGTTGCTAATGATCTGCGGCCCATTGGGAAACTTTTTCTTCGGGATTAGCAGGCGCCGCACGTGCACGCGGCTTCCTGATTCGCCATGAGAACTTAATTCCCGCCAACGGTCATGAGCCCTGTAAGTTAAAGTCGTGCCGACCGCCCGGTTCAGTTCAGTTCAGTTCAGTTCAATAAAAGTCACAGTTGGGTCAAATTCTTTGGTTAAAACATTTTCATGCTAATTCTATTCTTTCCATCGTAGTTTCTGGTATCATTTGTAGGAGTTTTACCGCTCAATACGCCTTGGTCCTTGATGAATCCCTCACTCCGTTGAGACGCCTGAAATCAGCCCATCTTTACAGTAACTCAATCAACCCTTGGTATGGAAACGCCAGCCAATGAACTTTTCGCCGTTTTGTGTTATGCAGCCAACCTCTCAGCATCTTCCCTATAGGAGATTCATTGAAAAGGTTCCTCCTCCAATGAGCATGAAGCTCACTGCCGCGGCGACCAGCGCTGTGTTGGTTCCGGAGGGAGTCAGGAGTGATGCAGCGTTGTCATCGTCGTCGTTATCATCATCATCGCCTTCGGTTTTCTGGAATCCATCGGCAGCAGTGAACTTGTTCTCGGTGGCTTCAGGCGTCTCGGTCGCCCTTTGCTGATTGGGTGCTACCGTTGCAGACGGTATCGTAGCGCCGTAGCTTTTAAATTCGACGATTTCGCTCTTGGTGGCATTGAAGTCGGTCGCCGCGATTCCGATCTCATTGTTGACCAAATCATAAACGACGTAAGCGGATCGAAGAAAGGTGTTTCCCAGAATGGAAATCGTGCTCGAATCATTCTGGATTCCAAAATAGCATACTAACTCGCCTTCGAATGCCCCTGATTCGAAGGTGGGTGTTTGCTGACCATCATTCAGATCGAGGACCAACTCGTCCATGGCCACAGTGATGCGAGGGCCATCGGGCCCAGCGAACCCAAAGGTAAAGTTTCCCGGGTGCTTACCACGGGAGCATGGTAACACAGCTGCTTCATACGTGGATGAATACACGGCGCCGACCTCCTCCCAGATCTCATGCGTGATATCTTGGGGCAAATAGGTAAGGGTGGTTCCTGAATCGAGCACCGCCTTGATGGGGAAGCTATCTGATGTGAGAGTGTCGGTTCCACTAGGACTGCGAGCGACCACTGAGGTCAAGGCGACGAGGAAGTGGAGGTAATGGCCTTGTACTGGTAGAACATTGATGCGAGTCAGGTTTCCAGTGAACTTTGCCGTGTCAACGCCCCCAAACAAAATGTTCCCAGAGCTAGCATCGAGGTCATTGAGCCATAAGCTGTAAGAGATAGTACTGATGTAGCCTCCTTGCCACATGGCGACAGGGAGGTTTGGATAAATAATATCCTCGGTATCCCTCACAGCCTCATTGCTGGCGTAACCCATGCCAATTAGTCCAAAATGGATGTCGGTATCGACCCCCAGTCCCATAGTCAGGTTCTTGATGACTGCGCCGCCAAACTCGAAGTGATCGACAAAATAGTCTCCCTTTGCGTAACTGTTGTCGATAAAGGTAATGTCGAACAAGCCGGGGCCGACATGCTTAAATGAACGCGACTTGTCAGGGTTAACTGTCGTAAACCGTCAGTAACGGAGCTGCAGGCCGCATGCGGAATAGTGAGGTTCTTACAGCTTCCAAAGGGGCATCCACCGTTGGAGCTGTCTTCGCAGATATCTGCGGAACTCCAAGGGAACCACACATCGCTACTCCCAGTATCCAGCTGAAGGGTGATATTTTGAGGTGGGTTTCCAACAGCGATTTCCGAAAAATAGCCTCCTGCCGATCTCTTGTTCTCAACAACCTCTTCAAAAGTCGACTCTGAGCGGCGACTCAAGCCCCGGGGGATATGGCGATGGTTTTCAACGTTCCATTGTATGGTTTGTGCTCGCACGACACCCCATGTCGAAACTAAGCAAGCGCCCACAACCCACGGCTTCATCGCAGGTACAGGCAGCAATATCTCCGAGGGCAGGGCGGAATAGGTTTAGGAATGGCGCTGAGTGGACAAACGCCACCCTCCTCCATAGGGTAGTCAGATGGGCGTAGTGTCAGCCAGTCGAAACCAGAGGGGCCAATCCCTCAAAGGTGCTTTCTCTCCTGCAGAGGGAAGGGGGTGCTGTCGAATCGTAGATAGTTGTCGAGTTGTGCAGAGAGGCGCAGAGCAAGTCGCAGCCTAGGACACAGCAGGATGTCTCAGAAAACACCACGCAAAGAAACACAGGGTAAAGGACCCGAGGATAGGACTGCTGCGGTGGAGCATGGGACAAGAAGGGACGGACGAGGAGGATAATGAAGAATAGAAATAACAGGGGGGGGCGAGAGATGATGGGCGAATCAAGGTCAACGACAGTCAGCAAAAAGAAGAATCGAGTTCACAGGAGGTGGATGAGATGGAAGAACGGCACGAGGGCCACGCAAGCAACCCTCTTGTTCGGCAACGAGCGACAGATGAAAGGTACTTTCTTCTCCGGACATTAGCGCCAAGATGCCTCGTGGACCCCTGGAAGGCGTGAGCGCGGAGGAGTCGTCATCGTCGTCTGGGCGGGCGGGTGCCAGGAATTACGAGGCCGGGGGTCACGTTCGTTCGTCCGGCATGGTCGGTGTAATGAGCCGTGAGATTTCTGCTTTTTCTTTTCTCGCTATCGAATCCATGTTATTCGGTGCGTCGTATCCGTACAGTACTTGCATCGGTGACCGCGCCTAATTACCATCCATCGACTGTCGGATGGTCCCGTTGCGCGCTTGATGCGAGCCTCGGGAGTGTCGATACGAAATTGGCACAGGCTGTTTTGACGCGGGTGAGACGGCCAAGAAATGATCTTCAGCGCCTTCACATTGGACGGCTGTCATCCTCTGACCCAGTTTCCAGGTCCTGTGCGAACAGACGATAGAGCCTCGATTAACTAATTGACGCCATTAGCCTTGTCCTCGCCTCTGTTCACCTCTCTCCCAGCAATTTACACCCGCATACGCCCACATGCCGTGAATTAGTTGGACGAGCTAGAAGAGGCTGACGACGCCTCGGCCGCGAGCTTGCCGCTATCCGTTCAGCCCCACGCCTTTCCAAATCTCTTCGATGCTTTCCGGTGCCGGTATGGAAGTTGTTTCAACACGCGACATGTCCGTGATCTGAAGCCTTTAATGGTGTCATTTCATGCTCTCTTATCTACGACAAGTTATTGTCAATGTAGTCGCCAAGCCTCTTCAGGCCTTCGACCAAAACCTCCGTCTCACAGACGTATCCCATTCTAACATAACCCTTGAAATCCTCATCACCTCCAAAGCAACGTGAGCCCGCGCAGAACAGGATCTTAGTCTTGTCCAACAGGTCCAGGCAAAAGTCGACATCATTCACGGGCTCGCCGTTCTTAGTGAACCGGATAAAGGCCGTCGTTCCGGCTCTAGGTTCAACCCATGAGCACACTGACTTGTGGCGCTCGACAAACTCCTTCACCAGCTTCGCGTTGGTCCTTGCCAGTGTCATATTGCGTTCAACCAGCGACGGCCGGACAGCTGGCGAAAGAGCGTAGCTTGCAATCTGGTCGTCTATCTGAGAGACACTGATGGTGGTGTAGTCGCGTGCCGACATGATGGCAGAGATGATGGACTTGTCTCTGCTAGCAACCCACCCCACTCGGATGCCGGCCAACGCATACCCCTTGGACATGGATCCAGTAACAACAGTCTTCTGGTATCCGAGTGTGGTTGCCGGAAGCGGTACTTCGATTTCTCCCAGGGCCCCGCCGTGGAAGAGCGGGCGGTAGACCTCATCGGAGAAGAGGATGATACCCTTTTCTTCCGCCACGCGTGCAATGCGCTGCACGATGTCGGTCGAGATCGGGGCTCCTGTGGGGTTGTTAGGATTGTTGATGATGATCATCTAGTAGTTTCGTCAGCTTTGCCTCCAGGACTTTCCGGTGTTGTTCGCTCATACCTTGGTGTTCTCCTTGATCAGGCTGGTCAACTCATCGACATTGGGGACAAAGCCCTCCTCCGCACGCAGCTTCCACAGCGTAACTTCAGCACCGACACTCCGGGGAACATCGTAGAGTTGCTGGTAAGTTGGGTAGACACAGACCACGTGGTCTCCCGGTCCTATGAGGGTGTAAAGGGACAGAAAGTTGGCACCGATCGCGCCTTGAGTGATGACAACGTCCTCGGCCGCCAGCTGCGTCTCCTCGGTGCTGCAGTGAGCAGCAATTCGCTCCCTCAGCGTCCGAGTTCCGGGGATAGGCCCGTAGGTGAGCTTGATGCTGGTATCGATAGGGCCTGGAGCCGCTGGGTCCTTTGACAGACCAACTAGGTCGTCAATGGATACAGAAGCGGCGCATGTCTCGGCAATGTTGAGGACGTCTGGCGTCGTCTCATACTTGTCCATCCATTGCTCAACGGCGAAGGGGGTAATGCGAACCATGATTGCTATGATGTTGTTGATCTTTGTCTGAATCTACAGCCTCAGTTCAACTTGATATGGGCTTCGATGTGAGTCTTGATATAGATATCCATTAGCAGATGTGTGGAGCAGATGCAAGCCCCGCCTTCAGACGCCTTTGGGCTTGTCATTCTATGAGTCCAGCGTCACTTAGACATGGAATTATCTCCAGAATGACAGAACTTGGGCTGAATTGTGTCAAACCAAACCCTCATCTCCTTACAAGGCGCGCCTTTGCGCGCCCTTCCTATTGTTACAAACCAATCCTTGAAGGTTGATTGCTGACAGCTTCTCCACAACCATAATCACCCCTGCTGAATGGAGTATGGATCCGGGGATGGCGCTGCCAATCATGCCTCCACTCGTGGAGCTCTACTCGGAGTTTCTTGCCTCTGGTACGGCGACCTTGCTCGGGGTTGCTTTCCTAGGGGTTCAAAGTCACTCGCCTTGTCTCATAGGCCTTACACACGTATGGGGTTTTCGCTGTGTTCAAGCCTTTCGCATATCTGTATTATCTCGTCGTCTCAACCTTTCGTTATCAGGCGAGTCGAGGAAATCACTACCGCTCTCCACATACAATTGTAGTGCTAGTGCTCTGTCCTAGCCGTGTTTCTCTCGACCTGCCTGGTTGTATATCTCCACAGTCTACCGCTTTACCCTCTAGAAGGACAAAGACCAACCAATGTTGCATAGTACGCATAGGTGGCCGTCATGAGTTTATGCTGGGTGGGCGTTATCTGTTGGTGCGCTTGAAATCGTTACTTTATGGTTGGTTGTGACTGTAAATGCACACTTCCACCAATCCTGGATTGAGACACTTAGGTCTCACGAAGCACGAAGATAACCCCCCAAACCCAACCAATGTGATCCTACATGCATAGCGAACACTATCGGCTAGACTCAAATATGTATGGCAGTACTCTGATACGGGTTGCGGCTAGAAAGACGCGGTAGAATAGGGCGTAATGACGAATATAGGGTAAGGAAACGGCGAGGATAACAAGCCAGCCACCCCGATTACTCATCGCTCCGTAGTAGAACAAGTGTGGATTTGGCACTGTATGCGCTACAGTTGCAGTTATCTATGACATGTCATGGGCTGGCAAAACTGGCGTCATGAGAATGCAAACGGTTGTTCATTCGCTTGCTCCGAATCATCGATTGTGTTGGAGCTCCATGACGTCACGAGTTCTGCTTCCAGGAGTCTCAGGCATGAAACACCTTGGTGTTTCGTCGCGTTCAAGAGACATTGTTGAACGAAAGCAGACTCTTATCTATCATCCCGACTCCCATTCCCAATTGCGGGTTTATATCCATCACGGCTAAAAGCTTCAAACCCCATTGGCCACCCCCGCCTTTCAAAGGTCAGATGTTAACTGCCAAGTCTGTCCTCATGGTTCGTCTTCCTGGCTGAGTAGCTGGGGTTGGGGAAGGTGGATAGCTCCATTCGAGTCATGAGGCCCATAAATGTGTGGCTGTGCGAACCAGTCATGTCTCAACGCTTCGGCGGAAGGTCCCTCTCCGGAGGCTGGTTGGCTGGTTGGTCATTGGTGCAAGCATGTTTGCCGTACCTGCCTCGGTCGGGTGCCTAACATGACGCGGGGGCCACCATCGGCCAAATAGCTTATCCCGGTCGCGGGCGCCCATCACCTTGATCGTCGTCACCTCAACATCTCGCATCGTTATCGCTCCATCATTGAACTGCATCGTATCGGCGTCGCTGCAGTCATGGCTCCCTCTGGATTGAGGAGCCTCCTCCTTGGGGTCGTGGCAATTCTGCCCGGCCTTGTGATGGGGTCTTATAACACGAGTTACTCGCAAACGGATCTACTGCGC
The DNA here is from genome assembly GCF_023522795.1 of Fusarium solani. Taxonomy (NCBI): domain Eukaryota; kingdom Fungi; phylum Ascomycota; class Sordariomycetes; order Hypocreales; family Nectriaceae; genus Fusarium; species Fusarium solani. The sequence goes on from NW_027072157.1 coordinate 1,406,413, forward strand.
GCCCAGATGGCCCTCATGGGAGATCGTCCAGATGGATGTCCTCCTTGGTGCGTCGCGACGCTCTCCATCTCTGCAGCGTCAAATAGCTAACAGAGGGACTGTACAGCTTCAACTGCCTTCTCCCGGCCCATACGTGCGCGCAATATGCTAGCTGTAACGAATTCAACGGCAAATGCGACTGCCCAGAGGGATTTGGCGGCGACGACTGTCTCCAGCCCCGTACGACCCCTCTTCGGTTGCTGTCCTCATCCGAGAAATATCGCTAACTCCTGTATAGTTTGCGGCTCTCTTGCTCGAGGAAAAGACCGACCCATGCGCTCTGGCGGATCTTGCAAATGCGACGAAGGCTGGACCGGAATCAACTGCAACGTCTGTACCGACAACAAGGCCTGTGACGCATTGATGGAGAATGGCGAGGGTGGTGTCTGCTACCAGAACGGTGAAGTTGTCAACCACAACTATCAGATTTGCGATGTCACCAACGAGAAGATTACCTCGCTGCTTGGCAAGCAGCGTCCCGAGGTGACCTTCACCTGCAAGCAGGAAGACAAGACCTGTGACTTCCAATGTAGGCTACACCGCCACCCTTATCGTTTTCTACTAACTCTGTCATCTAGTCTGGGTTGACGCTATCGAATCCTTCTATTGCCACCTCGAGGAGTGCGACTCAAGCGCCGACTGGCAAGAGGCCAAAAACACCACGTCGTACAAGTGCAACAAGATCAAGTGCAGTTGTGTTCCCGATCGAATGCTCTGCGGCAAGGATGGATCCATTGATCTCACCGATTTCCTCGACCAATCCATCAAAGGTCCCGGACGTTTCGAGTGCACACAGAAGAATGGTGGTATCCACGACTGTGCCTTCAAGGAACCCGAGATGGATGCCTTGATTCTTGCACTTATCGGCGATTCTAGTATTTTCCTCGGCTGTCATGCTGGCGAATGTCTCTACAAGACAGAGGTACCAGGATACAAGCGTCCAGTGAAGAAGATCAACACACCTCTCATTGCTGGTGTGATTGCTGGCTGCTCACTGTTTCTTGTCGCAGTTATCATCCTCACCTGGTACCTGTCGAGGCGCAGGCTGAACTATGGTGCCATTCGTCTGGAGGATTCTGACGATGAGAGCACCAAGTTGATGGCCGACCACAAGCCTGCATCACTTTACTTTGAAAACGTTGCCTACGCTCTCAACGGCAAGCAAATTCTCACTGGTATCCAAGGCATCTGCAAGCCAGGAGAAGTTACCGCTATTATGGGTGCCTCGGGAGCTGGCAAGACAACATTCCTCGATATTCTGGCTCGAAAGAACAAGCGCGGACAAGTTCACGGAGACTTCTATGTCAACGGAGAAAAGGTTACTGATCACGACTTCAAGAATGTTGTCGGATTCGTCGACCAGGAGGATACAATGCTTCCCACTCTCACTGTTCACGAGACAATCCTCAACAGCGCTCTGCTTCGACTCCCCCGTGACATGGGCCGTGCTGCCAAGGAGCAGCGTGTGTTGGAAGTTGAGAAGGAGCTTGGCATCCACCACATTCGCGATTCTCTCATTGGCTCCGAAGAAGGCAAAGGACGTGGTATCTCGGGTGGCGAGAAGAGACGTGTCGGAATCGCTTGCGAGCTGGTCACCAGTCCTTCAATCTTGTTCCTCGACGAACCCACCAGCGGTCTTGATGCCTACAACGCCTACAACGTCATCGAGTGCCTCGTTACCCTGGCCAAGAACTACAAGCGAACTGTCATCTTTACCATCCATCAACCCCGATCCAACATTGTGGCGCTTTTCGACAGACTGATTCTGTTGGCTCAAGGACGAACCGTTTACTCGGGACAATTCAACCAGTGCCAAAACTACTTTGACGAGATTGGTTATGAATGCCCTCCTGGATTCAACATTGCGGACTATCTTGTGGACCTCACTATGCACGCCGGAAGCACCCAGTCTATTGATGACGGCACAGTTGGTCTCGATAACAGTAGCGTTGGACCCAGCAGCACCCGTGCAATCAAGTCGATTGCTAGTGTGTCTGGCACCAGTATCGGTGATGACGACGCAAGCTCGAGTCGGCCCAAGAACTCCCGCAGAGACTCGGTCAAGGTTCGCCAGGAGCGAGAGCTGTTTACGCGTAGAAAGACAGTTGATACGGCAGCGTCTTCTGACGCCGGCGTTGAGGAAACTGGCGCCTATCGTCTCCAGCAGAACCCCATCGACTCTGCCACCACAACTCTTCTCGAGGATCCTCACGACCTTCCCCCCGGCAGCAGCCACTGGAACTGATCTGGATATCATGACTCGATCTTTTGCCCAGTCCGAGATTGCACGTTTGACCCACGAGGAGGTTAAGCAGGCGATTGACACCGCGGAACACGCCAACGGCCCGAACTCGAATGGTTACACCGCTGAGGGACCTAATGTCAATGTTAGCGCAGTTGGCAAGGGATATGCCCGGGTTGGCTATTTGCGACAGTTCATCATCCTCTCTCAGAGAACCTGGAAGAACCTGTACCGAAACCCGATGCTGATGCTTACACACTACGCCATTGCCATTATCCTGGCCGTCTTTTCGGGCTACCTCTTCTATGGACTCACCGATGATATCCCCGGCTTCCAGAACCGACTCGGTCTGTTCTTTTTCCTCCTTGCCCTCTTCGGTTTCAGCACCCTCACGAGTCTCAACGTCTTCGCCACCGAGCGTCTTCTGTTTGTCCGTGAACGGGCCAATGGCTACTACTCTCCCGCTACATACTTTGCCGCCAAGGTCCTCTTTGACATTCTCCCCCTGAGGATCATTCCCCCATTCTGATGGGCTCAATCATCTACCCCATGACTGGGTTGGTGGCTGACTACACCCACTTCATGAACTTTATTCTTGTTCTGGTGCTGTTCAACATGGCTGCTGCTGCTGTGTGCCTCTTTATTGGTATCGTGTGCAAGGATGGAGGTGTGGCAAGCCTCATCGGCAGCTTGGTTATGCTGTTCAGTCTCCTCTTCGCTGGATTCCTCCTCAATCACGATGCGACACCCAAGGGTGCGCTCTGGCTCCAGACGCTCTCCATCTTCCACTATGGCTTTGAGTCACTTATTGTCAACGAGGTGCTCCAGCTTACACTGGTCGACAGCAAGTATGGCCTCGACATCACCGTTCCTGGTGCGGCCATTCTGAGCTCTTTCGGTTTTAACAACGACGCGCTCTGGCCGGATATCAGGAACCTGGGCATCTTTGCTGCCGTTTTTATCGTACTTTCCTACGTTGCCATGCACGTTCTGCTCATCGAAAGGCGATAGACGAACATAGAAGCACTTGGAAGTGCTCTGAACGACAGATTAGAACACACAAGACGGGAGCAGCACACTGTTGGATAGGCTGCTGTGTATATGGACGTGTGCTTTCGTAAATCATACTCGGCGTTTGGATACGGACAGAGGCACCATTGTTTTGGTATTGGCATAGTTGAATCGAGTTCTCGATACTAGTAAGCATCAGATGTAGAACCAATTGCAGGATTTCTTTTCAAGAATATGGTGTTCCGAGCAAATGGGATCAGCAGAGGAGAGTCATGGCCGCTTCAATATGTGAAATTTGGAATACATGGGTACATATGTTTTACAGGCCAATTTGCATTGATTGGCTTTACTCCATCTTGCCACCAGTGAACTCCTCAGCGATCCTCTTCTGTCGCTTAACGGAGCGGTCGTACTCGGATTCATAAACGTCCATAATCTTGGTGGAAGCTCCCGTCGTGGTTTCCAACATGTTGGCGATAGACGTGGGCTTGCCATGTATGTCCCAGACGTTCTCTGAGCTGCCGTATCGGCCATAGGCAGTGCCCTGCTTCTTGAAGAAGTCTGCGTCAAAGACGCGCTCGATTTCCGCCTTGAGCTCGGTCTCAGTGACGATGAAGTTGGAGGCATTGATGTAGAGCTCCATCAGTGCATCGCGGCGAGCCCCGCGCTTAGCAGCCTCAATGGCCCAAACCTTGCGACGCCCTTGCTCGGCGCGCTCAAAGCGGTTAGGGTCTGGGTAGGTCTTGGTGTCCAGCACAGATTCCAGCACGGTGCTGCGAGTGAGGCGGTCGTCCTCTCGCTCCGCTGCCTTGGCGGCAACGTTGTGTTCCCTGAATTTCTGGCTCACACGAGCGTTCCGGACGGCGTCACGACGATTCCTTCGGACCCAGAGCTCCTTCAAACCCAGCTCTAAGTTTTCACGACGGGTACTGGCCATCTTTTGCTTCCATTCTTGGGTTTCGTTCTTGGGCGGTTGCGGGTTGGCGGGCTTAGGAACGGTCTGCTTGATGTAGTCGGCTTGAACCTTGCGGTCGCCTTCCATGCGGGGGAAGACCTCGCGGGGAACCGGAAGGTGTCCTCGAACGCGGGCGGGCTTCTTCTCGTCGGATTGGGGGGGTGTAGGAAGGCGAATGTAGGAGGGAGACTCGGGAGGGACTTGGTTTTGGAGAGCCGCGGCTGTCGAAAAGCCCCGCGAGGCCACGAAGAGCTGGCGAGCAGCCGCCCTCGGGCAGGAGGCCGTGAGGTGGAACGACATGACTGGAGAAGCCCACGCCAATTTCAGCGCAGAATGGCGACTTTTGGGATCGCAATTGGCGTCTTGAACCGTCGTCAGAGCCAATTCTGCACGAATCTGCGCCAGACAGAAAATCGAAGTCGGATCAAATTTACCGGATTATCTTGATCCGGCGGACGACCCCCCTGTCCGCAGGCATTTTTAGCGGCCCCGCTGCCAACCACCGCTGAGGGAGGTAGTGGGGCCTTTTCTACTGCTCAAGAAAAAAAGTTCTGGAGATAAATTTCTGGACCACCCAACTTTTTCCTTTGCCTTCCTCGTCGCCAGTACCTCGACCATTTTTCTTCATCATGGGTACTGGAAAGAAGGAGGCCACTCGGCGCGAGCGCCAGGGAAAGACTGGCGATGGCCTCGGAAATGTCAGGGTCAAGGGCGAGAACTTCTATCGGTAAGAACGCTGTCGCCAACGCTTGCTGTCCATTCTTGCTGACCTAGGTGCCGCAGCGATGCGAAGAAGGTCAAGCACCTGAACATGTACAAGGATGGCAAGGCGCAGAGGAATGCCGAGGGAAAGATTGTCAAGGCTGCGTCGTTCCAGTCGCGCGACATCCCCAACGCCCGAATCGAGCCGAACCGCAAGTGGTTTACCAACACCCGAGTCGTCTCCCAGGATACCCTCAAGGCGTTCCGAGAGGCCATGGAGGAGAAGGCCAACGACCCGTACCAGGTCCTGCTCAAGTCCAACAAGCTGCCCATGAGCCTGATCCGCGATGGCAAGGACACCACCAACGGCATCAAGCAGCACAAGGCCAAGATGACTGTCGAGACATCACCGTTCGCAGAAGTCTTTGGACCTAAGGCGCAGAGGAAGCGAGTCAAGCTTAGTGTCAGCAACTTGGATGACCTGGCGGGCGACACTGAGAAGAGTATGGACACCTACCAGGAGCGACTCGAACAGCAGAGGCTACTTAGCGGTGCCTCTGGAGACGCGGAGAACGTTGGCTTCGATGACAAGCCACTCACCATGGCGATCGAGCCTGTGTTTGACAAGGGTCAGAGCAAGCGAATCTGGAACGAACTGTACAAGGTCATCGACTCTTCCGATGTGGTCATCCATGTTCTCGACGCTCGAGATCCTGTGGGAACACGGTGTCGCAGCATTGAGAAGTATCTCAAGGACGAGGCTCCTCACAAGCACTTGATCTTCGTCCTGAACAAGTGCGACCTGGTTCCTACCAGCGTTGCGGTAAGTTTCGCTACTCTCTTTTCTTTTCTCTTTTATCTCCCTTCCTCCTCGCACCCCAATGTTCTTTGTCAGGATTCATTCCTTTATTTCCCATGGAACGTGTCTGTTAAAACATTGGGAGAATATACACCATTCTCGACTGTCGACAACGTTTTGTTGTTCGGCTGATGTGTGCCGTTTTGGTTACCATCGTGAGAAAGGTCCCGTGTCCGATTGAGTTGAAGCCTGCCTATGCCATATCCAATTTCTGGGGCATCGATTTCAGGTTTCTTAGTGATGACACAAACATTTCTTCATCTTGATTCTGTATTGCTATACATGTTGGGTACGAATGCTAATTCGAACCAGGCTGGCTGGGTTCGCAGTCTATCCAAAGAGTACCCTACTTTGGCTTTCCACGCGAGCATCACCAACTCGTTTGGTAAGGGCTCGCTCATCCAACTCCTCCGACAATTCTCCTCCCTGCACTCGGACCGAAAACAGATCTCTGTTGGTTTGATTGGTGGCCCCAACACTGGAAAGTCCTCCATCATCAACACTCTCCTCAAGAAGAAGGTTTGCAACGTTGCGCCTATTCCCGGAGAGACCAAGGTCTGGCAATATGTCAGCTTGATGAAGCGCATCTACCTGATCGACTGTCCCGGTATCGTTCCTCCTTCCAGCACCGACTCTCCTACCGACCTAGTACTTCGAGGTGTGGTGCGTGTCGAGAAGGTGGAACATCCTGAGCAGTACATCCAGCCCCTCTTGAACAGGGTCAAGCAGCACCATATGGAGAAGACATATGAGCTGAAGGGGTGGACAAACTCGACCGAGTTCCTGGAGCTTCTGGCCCGCAAGGCAGGTCGACTCCTCCGTGGAGGCGAACCTGATCTGGATGGAGTTGCCAAGATGATTCTGAACGACTTCATGCGAGGCAAGATTCCCTGGTTCACTCCTGCGCCAAAGGCCGAAGGTGAAACCGAGGACAAGGTTGGAGGCCGAGAGGGCAGACTGGGCGAGATGCCTCGGAAGCGAAAGCAGGAAGACTCGGTTGAGGATGAGGATGCCTCTGCTGAGGCACAGCTGCAACAGGAGCTTGATGCTGCCCTCGAGAAGGCTGAGGAGCAAGGATCAGATGATTCTGATTCGGAGTTTGAAGGATTTGGAAGTGACACCGAAGACGCGCGGTCAAGGAAGCCGTCTTTCGGAGCCACCCTGGACGAGGAGAGCGAAGGAGAGAGCGCCTCAGACGATGTGATATCGGTGGGCGGCTCAGAAGAAGAGGTGGAGGAAGAAGAGGAAGAGGAAAAGGCCCCTGCGCCAACAGTCAAAAGTAAAAAGAAGGGAAAAGGCGGTCGACCTAACAAACGCCAAAGGACATGATCGGCCTGGAGTCGGTCAATCTCTCTACCTTCATCCGAGAGAGTTGCTCGCGCCTTTCTCGACACCTTAATGATACCCACGTTAATGCTTCCGCCCACTTGTCTCTGTCCATCATGCGAAGTAGTTTCCCGATTCTCTCACGATTTACAGGTCTCTCATATGCTTCCTCCTCGGCTCAGTCTCTTGATTCCGCCAATCAGTTGGGCTGCCATCCTTGCGGCCAACGCCCCGCCTGTTGGTCCAGCCTTGCCTGCCACCGTGAACAACTCACTTCAGGCATCAGTTGACATGAGATGTCCGAGAAGAATAGTCTTGTTTTACACATGTGAGAATATTTGTTTCTCCCCGGACGACTATCTTGGCCGAAATCAACATGACGACCCTAGACGAACCCCAATTGCGAGATCATGGGGTGACACTTACACAGCCGAGCAGGGAGCCTGCGATCACGAGATCGGACGCCACGCTGGACGAGATGCCCATAGAGATTCTCCGTGACATTGCCGATTATCTTTTTTTGCCTTTCGTGCAGGACTGTCGTCCTTGGGATAGCGAGTACGAAGACGAGTACCACACCAGACCATGGACCATCACGCCGCATATCTCTGAAGTTTGGGGAGACATGTCACGCTTAGCACGGACTTCTCGTCGACTGTACGATACCATCACGCCCTATCTTTACGGGCTGGACGCCAGGTACAACGGAGCATCTGCTCTTCTCATCTCTGCAAAGAGAAATATCCCGTCTGCCGTCTCCAAGTCTTTGGAAGCTGGAGCCGATGTAAATTCTATCGATACGACGGAACCTGTATGCGAAAAGGCACAACCACGACCAAGACGATACCAGGCGCCAGATCCGGAAGAGCAGAGATGGGAACATGAACCTATCACACTGACAGCACTTCACTGGGCAGCCCTCCGAGGTCATGAACAAGTTGTCGATCTGCTTCTTGACTGGGGCGCTGATGTTGGGCACTCTGGGCAGACTTGTGTCGGGATCAACGCTTCATCGCCAATTGACTTTACCTGCAAGTCATTTATTCGCGCCATGATTCAGATCAAATGTCGATCTACTGGGAAAGCATACGCCAGCTGTAGTCTTTATCTCGAGTACAACACGAATGCCTTGTACTTTGCGCTTCTGGAGTCTCGCAGCGAGTCGCAACAAGCCAAGACAGCGGCCCGGGCTGCAATTGCAAAACGGCTCATTCAGGCTGGCTCATCTCTTATCACGCATACCGGGGTTGGGCTTCACGCATTGCATCAAGCGTGTGCGGACTGGAACACTGAGGTTGTCGAGTGGCTCCTAGAGGAGGTCGGTGTCGATCCGAATGCCCCTGACGCGATGGACAACACACCTCTTCACCATGTTGCTATGTGGCGCGACCATCCTGCAAGTCTTGATCCTGGACCGGTAATTCGACTGCTCCTAGAGCGAGGGGCCGATATCAACGCAAGGAATGCCGATGACGAGACACCACTTCAGGCTTGTTTCCGAAGGAAGAGCCGTTACAGCCAGGCTGCATACTGGGTCACTATTGAGCTTATTAAAGGAGGAGCGTACTTACCTGATGCCATCTCTAGGTATAAGAAGAGGCCCTACCTTGAACGGGACGAGATGGATCGGGTGCTGCAAGAAGCTAGAGCTGGGGGCTTGGTAAAGAAGTTGGATGAGCCTGAGGATCTAGAGGGGAGGAAAGAGAGGGCCTTTAAGATGGCCAATCACTGGGTCTACAGCCGGGCGAATTTTGGCAAGTCGGTTCCTGAAGAGGTGGCTGCTTGGAGTCAAACCCAGTGGCGGCGTTATTGGATAGATACGACGATGGGGTGGCATTGTCACAATGCGAATTGCAGGGACTATGGTGAAGAGCCGGTTGATCTTGTAGTTTTGTGAATGAGAAGTCAATTGAGGGTGACTACTCGTAGACAGCCTTAGCTGGGAAGAGTGTGCTGAGCTTTCTAGATCGTGGACGTCCATTGTCTCCTTGAAACCCTAGCATGTTAAAAATGACTGCAGATGCAATTGTTCGAAGCTTCTTTGTGTATCTAGCCTGCATCTTATTACCTCCGTGTTACATGCACTTCAATCACATCGCATTGACCTCTTCACTAATTGAGATGCCCACGAGTTTTCAACTTGTATACTCTTCCGTTTCTGTTTTACATATGTGTGATGAGTCGACAACTCGGTCTGAACTCCCCGATCTCAGATATGTGATAACAGTTATCATAACAGAATGTGAGCACCAATACCATGATACATCACCACATGCGGAAACAGCAAAAATAGAAGATACGGCCTCCCACCCTGGAGTGAGGCACGAGGGAAATTGCTCTGGAGGGCAAAAGAATAAACAGCTGCCCCCACACAGGATTGAACTATGGACCTTTGCATTACAAGTGCAACGCTCTACCACTGAGCTATAAGGGCTGTTGTTGGAGAGCGAGCTTCTATGACGCACCAAGAGCTACGCAGAGAGGAATGCCCTGGAGGGCAAAAAATGAAACCCATGCCCCCACACAGGATTGAACTATGGACCTTTGCATTACAAGTGCAACGCTCTACCACTGAGCTATAAGGGCAGCTTTTGTTGAAGTGGCGACTCCATGTTAGGCCCTATAGATGCAAGCCGGGGCATCATCATCTCCTTCCAGCATATCTTCGATCTCTACTTCGGTTCAAATCGTGTCGGAATAAATAATAATTTCTACCTATGTGCCTCGTTACTTCCTAGACTCGAAACTTGGGCTAAAAGTCGGAGAAAGTACCTGGGTTTGCTCCGCCGGAGAACTGATGTATTCTCTCTTCCACCGGAATCGTCCCACCGGAGCCATCACGCACTTACACCGCGGGGTGTTGATGCACTGTCATGTACGTCTAATGCAGCTTCGACCAAGAAAAGTTGGGGTATTTGTGAAATATGATTGTCTATATAAAGCATCATGGCCTTTCTATTAGGCATCTATCAAATTCACCAGTCGCATATACTCGAAACAACATCAATTCTTGATCGTATTCCCCAGCAAACATGGCCGCCACAAACGAGATCACAGTCACCTTGCGCCAGCTGGCCAAGATGATTGACCACTCTCTGCTGCACCCCACCATGACCGACGCCGACATCCTCAGCGGTCTTGCCATCGCCAAGAAGTACAACGTGGCCACCGCCTGCGTGAAGCCATACCTCATACCCCTTGCAAAGAAGGAGCTTGAGGGCTCTGAAGTTTTCGTCTGTCCTGTCATCGGCTTTCCCCACGGAAACAGCACCACCAAGGTCAAGGTCTTTGAGGCCGATGCTGCAGCGGCTGCTGGCGGGAAGGAGATTGACATGGTCATCAACATTGGCAAGGCTCTTGGAGGTGACTGGGAATATGTAGTCGACGAGATTCGGCAGATCAATGACACCGTCGTCAAGCACGGCGCCATTCTCAAGGTCATTTTCGAAAACGACTACCTCGAAGAGAAGCACATCGTCAAACTTTGCGAGATCTGTTCTGACATTGGTGTTGGATTCGTCAAAACATCGACGGGCTACGGCTTCGTGAAGCAGCCAAATGGCCTTTATTCGTACAAGGGCGCCACGGTGCCTCACCTGAAGCTCATGCGGGAAAAGTCAAAGCCCGAAGTTCAGGTCAAGGCTGCTGGAGGAGTGAGAACCCTGGATGATTTGCTGCACGTCATGTCGCTTGGTGTGACGCGGATTGGCGCCACGGCTACCGTTTCCATCATGGAGGAGGCTGTTAAGAGGGGAATCACGGACGAGCCTACGACTGTCAAGTTCAAGCCAATTGACAGTGGCTCTGCTGGTGGATATTAGGTGGATAAGGTAAAGATGGAGAAAAAAGCTATGGCAGTTGTGTGCATTAGGAGGGACAGAAATATCTCGTAATGAGACTTGTTGGGTCCCACCTTGATTTTCTGTCTTTGTTTCCTGATTGTGGGAATCAATATATTTGTCCTTTCACAACTCTCTGCCTTGATAAACTCCCACTCATGTTTGCCTTTCGATGACTACAGGATATGGGCAAGCACGGGAAAAGTCAGATACAAACGAAGCGAAGGCAAAGAACACAAATTTGATGTCAAACAAACAATGTGTTCTTTATTATAGTCGAAGCCCGGCCCTTGATGGGTTAACTGAGCCAGAAGATCGATGTCAAACAAAACAAGGCGCTTTGCAGTTGTTTGACCTCACAATGATGCTTCGATAAAAGGCCGATGCAGGTTACGGATCGGCCCGCGGCAGTTTGATGTGGCATCAAGTGTCATGATTGCCACAAAATAGTCCCTGCGGCTTCTAACAGGCATCGAGGTAGTAAAGTCTCCTATAGTTACTATGCAGAGAGCTTAAGCTAAATTTATTACAGAACTGATCGTGTGACCCCTTTTCGAGTTATGTAGACTCGCCGTGTTTTACCTACTTCGAGAGCTACCAACTTCTGTTACACCCGCTTAAGGTGCAGCGTATCGTTGAAACAGCTATACCACACCCTATAGATACCAATGATAATGTAGAATACTTGTTGTAGAGGAAATGTTTAATGTTGTTATTCACTGATTCGAAAGCTAGAGGAGCAAAGTCCCCTGAATCGACTAGTTGGGCGAAAGTTACCGGCGGAGGCCCTTCCACCGGATGGAGACATCACCCTTCAGCGAGATACCCGCCTTATGCATGTAAACTATCGGTCGTTGAGACCCATTGGCTATGGATCGAGTGTCATCAAGGTATAAAGAGACATGGAAGTATCAAGATGCGAAATGAACACAGACTCATACCCTCCCCACACTATTGCTGTTCCACCCCACGATCCCTAACGACATGGACCAAGCTGGCCCCCTTCCACTTACTTGCATAGCAGGGGTCGTGATAAAGCATGGACCCGACTTCAAAGTAGAAATCCAAGACGTGCCTATCCCCGAGCCTGGTAAGTCGTCCCATGGCACTTCAGATGAACACTAGCGCAATACAAACTGAACACAGGCCCGGACGAGATCCTGATCCGACTCAACGCTACTGGTATATGTTACAGCGATATACACTACATGCTGGAGGATTTGCCACTGCCAAGAATGAGAGACTACGGAGTTCGGTCCCCAGGGCACGAGGGCGCGGGTGTCGTTGTCAAGGTGGGCGTACTTGTTAAGAACTGGAAGCTCGGTGACCGTGCCGGGGTGAAGCCAACTTGGAATACGTGCATGTCTTGCCAGCTCTGTTGGTCAGGCCTTGAATGCCACTGTGCTGAGGCTGTGCCTACTGGTCTCAAGGTTCCAGGTAAGTTCTCAGTTATGAGAAACAGGTTTCCGCTATTCGGTACCAGTGTTAGTTCTGAACTAATCTCTACGCCTGATGTTCTATGCAGGAACTTACCAGCAGTATATCTTAAGCCCAGCTAGATACGCTTCTAGAATCCCGGATGGGGTAGACGACTTCTCAGCCGGGCCTATCATGTGCAGCGGATCGACCATGCATCGGTCTGTATGTTGCCAGTAACCCTTGATTAGTTAACATTTGACCCAAGCTAAGTTGTCCAGCTTGTTGAGTCTCGACTTCGACCTGGAGATTGGGCCGCTTTTCTTGGAGCTGGTGGGGGTGTAGGCCATATGGGCGTACAACTTGCAAAGGCAATGGGCCTTCGGGTGATCGGTGTCGACGCTGGGGAAAAGAAACGCAAAATGTGCAAGGACCTTGGCTGCGAAGAGTTTATTGACTTTTTTGACACAAAGGATGTCCCTGAAGAGATCAAGCGCATCACCTCTGGCAAAGGAGTTGATGGGGTGTTTGTCACGGCATCTTCACCAGCGTCGTATACCATGGCTACCAAGATGGCCTGCATCGGCGGGAGGATCATGTGTGTTGGGATGCCCCCTTCTGGGACTGCCTTTGCCGGCGATGATCCCATGTTTCTGATGCTCCGCAACCTCAAGATCATTGGAACACTCACTGGATCCATGAAGGACACTGAAGATGCGCTGGAGTTTGCCGCACGGGGTTTGTTGAAACCCGTATACGAGCTATTTGGCATTGAGCGTTTACCAGAGGCTGTTGACTTATTGAGGTACGGAAAGGTTGCGGGCCGGTGTGTGATTGACTTCAACGCCTAACCAGCCGCACATAAGGGATCTCCAACAGTGGTCTATATATATGACGTTTAAGTTAAATTGTAGTTCGTTTAGGCGAAATTGATCTACGGGTCCGAAGAGCAACTGTATTGTATGGATCCCTTCTCATCGCCCACTGTACCCGAGTAGCTTACAGAGTGTCTTCCAAGCATCCTCAACATCTTGAGGTATGTTCACATGGACGATGGAACCCTTGCCATTTGGTCCGTATCCATTCTCGTCGTCACGCATTCGTGGGATTTCGCCGACAAGCAGAGACATGAACCGATCCATACTCCAGAGGCCCTTTTTCCAACTGTCCCCCATACCCAAGTCGGCAAAATCCAAGTATGACAATAGGCTGTTCGTGCCCCCTACTGAAGCCTCTTTGGTCATCACCGTCGGTCTGAATGTCGGCCAGCTGCTGAAAATTGGAGGCCCTTCGATCGCGTCGGCGTACACCTGCTCGAATGCAGCTACTGTACGCCTACACATGGTAGGATCTTGAGCCACTATAATCGATCTTGGTGACTTGAATCCATGAGCATCCAAAAGCTCTCTCGTCTTCTGGGCATTGAGGGCGCAATTCGTTGAAGCGTCTTCCACAAGAACGGTCAGGCCTTGTCGCTGTGTATCTCTTGGCCCCGGGTTGTTGCTGTTGGCTTGCGGATCGAAGGAACTCTCCCAGATAGCTTGCAAGATGCGACCTTCGGGCTGTCCTTGTACTTGTTCGGCAAGAGTGTTGTATTGTGGGTGACGAAGGACAGCGTCGTGCATCAAGTGGGTTGAATGGCCAATCCCACCGCAAAGAACAAAAACTATGGATTTTTGATTTAGTGAAGATGCGCCTATTCACAAGGTTAGATTTATTCAACGCTATTGTAGTTGTAGGGAGTTTGGGTGGCGAGTAAGTCTACAGACCAGTCGTTTTGGATAGTTCCGTCACCGCAGACATGACAGTCTCCGCGGTGGACAGAACTGCAGATGCACACAGGACTATGACGCTTGTAGAATGCGAAGAACCTGTAGCATTCTGATTGTGCGTAGTCGTGGATGGCTGATAGAGGGCATGCTTGAGATCCGAGAAGGTCCGAACTTGTTCTTGGGCAACAAACGCCGAGATGGTATTGGCAGCTTCGGCAGCCAGCACCGCTTCTTTGAAAGAAGCCATAGTTATTCTGTAGGAACGGGAGTAGGACAATAGAGCTTGATGCTGTGAAAGTTCAGATACAAACAAGGTGGTGAAGCAAACAGACATTCACGAAGCGGAGCAGCCGAAAACGGAATCGGGTGTGGCCGCAGGCTCCAAAAATGGAAATTGGTTCCGGTGGAACAACCTTAACTTGACTTCTTCCCGACCCGGTGGCATTCTTCATCTGGCTTCCTGAATGACCTGTATTGCCTTATCATTTCATTCTATTAGTTTGTTATCAGAGAGATACTCGGTCAATCCTAGGTATGAGAGGAAAGGTCCCTAGCGCATGTGAGAGGTGTCGCAAACAGAAGCTCAAGGTGAGTATCCTCTCCTTGTTACACCAAAAACTGTAGCTGAGACAAGATCTAGTGCGATATTGAACGTCCGTGTACCCTATGCGTGCGGTCCAACGTAGAATGCATCACTCCCCCGGTCGAAAGATGGAGAGTACACCATCCACAGAAGGAAACCCCCGCCCCGCGTGGAGAGCCAGCAGCCAAACGGCGTCGGCTCCGTCGGACGAGAGATGGGTCCTCCGCGCCGGCATCTCAACCTGAAGGGGAAGGACCTGCCAGCCCTGAAGTCATCAGTTCAAGCCCAGCGGGAGCCCCCGACTATTCTACTGGAGACGCTCCCTGGAATGCAAGTTCCACAATCACACTCGTTGAAGAAGTACGACTTGAAGATGATCAAGATTCATGTTGACGGCGTCGCTAAGACTGATTTTTAGGCATTCCATCATCATGAAGCGCCTTCACCCGAGGAGGCAGAGACATCTGCTTTCCTGGCAAGCACATGGGCTCACCCGAGACCCAGAGTATCAGGGCAGCGACAACCACAGGGAGCACCGAGTCCGTTACAGCGAATGCTCTCTCAGCACCTCCAGAATACCCGACGCCGCCAAGTCCCAAGATCGTCCATATCCATCGCCACAGAGCAAGAACTTTTGATGCTGCTACCTGACTTGGAAGTGGCAACGACACTGGTCGAAAACTACTTCGATCGGATTCATTGGTTCATGCTGGTCTTTCATCAACGAGATTTTAGGAACAAGTTCCAAAATTTGTACGGTCCTGGCCCACGTCCTTCTAACGAGGCTAGCCAAACCAACGGCCGTGTTGGTTACATTGCTGTGCTCTTGGCTGTCTTTGCAACCAGCTTGCAATACACCAATGCTGAACAGAAGGACCTCCTACTCTCACACGGCATCGACACCGAAGCACTCAAAGACAAAATATTGGTAGGGCTCAAGCTCAGATTTCTCGACATCATATCATTGGGCTCTTTGGAGGTTGTCCAGATGTGTATTCTGCTGGGAAGTTACTACCTCTATCATGGAGAGCCCGAGATGGCATGGCCGCTGTGCGGCTCCGGTTTGCGCATAGCTCAAGCACTTAACCTCCATCGCAGGGTCCCAAACGACAAATCCGATGACGAGTCTCTTCGAAAGATGATTGAAGATCGAAAGCGCGCCTGGTGGGCCATCTATGAGATTGAAACTTTCTGTTCGATGCTATATGGCTTTCCTTCGAGTATATCCGACCGCGATTGCGACGTCGCTCCGCTTAACCCGTACGACGAATACTCGGGCTCCATGTCAGAGGAGCAGTACGCGACGAAACCGAACCTTTTGTTCTTCAAATGCGCCATGTCGAAACTATCAGCGATTGTCAAGTCCGCTCTGGACGACCTCTACGGGACTCGTTGTGACGGGGAGCGGCAAGGCCCGAGCCAAGCCGCCCGTTTGAAGAGTCTCGTCAACAAGGTGGCATCTCTAAATTCAAGACTACTTAGATGGAACGATACTCTCTCTCCGAAACTCAAGTATGACGAGTTGGCTGGCCAATCATTGACTAGCGATCAAGTGGCTGGCCGTTCAACTCAATCCGAGGTGGAGTTTGAAGAACATCTCTTCAGACTCCAAGCACTTTCGCTCAAGCTGGCATACGAAAATGCAAGAATTCTCGTCCACAGGCCTTTATTATCCTTCAAAATGCGCCGACCCCCCTCTGAAGCTCGAGAAGACACCCCTGGTTGCCAAGACCCCTTTCAGCTCGCAATGCATACTTGCCGAGACGCAGCGCTACAAATATCCCAGGTCGGATCAACCACGTACCTACGAGAAGCTTCTGAAACATATGCGATTGCATTTGTCTCTCTGCATCTCCTCACCGCTGGCGTGACCTTGTGCATATCAATATCACTCGATCCACTGAGCTTGAAAGCCTACGAGTCGAGGATGGGGATTCGAAGGCTTATGCAGATACAAGCTTTGTTGAAAGACAAATCTATCGTTGCTGCCCAAGGGCTCGATATCACAACAAGACTGATGTCTCTTGTCATGGCTAAGGAAGTCGACGCCATGTTTGAGGTTGGTCCAGGGGGTCAACCAACAGGCAAACGGTCTACAGATTATGAACGAGGGGACACCTCCACGGGAATGTCCGTAGAAAGATCCTCCGAGCAAGCTCCAGCGCAGACGCCAGTGGAAGCATTAGCAGCCGCTGATGGAGATCTTTCCGAGTTATCACACATCGATCTGCCCAGCGAAACAATCACTGGGACATTCGATGACCAACTCGTCGAATTTTGCGAGAATACATTCATGACGGAGGCAGTTTTGGAATATGAGCAAGGTACGTGGTATTTCACGCAGGAAACAAGAAACCTTGACTAACTGACAGGTTGGATAGCCATAACAAACCCATTGAGTGTAGCCAACCCGAACGAAGAGCCAGTGTTCTTTGATAATCAACAAGACACCTTCTTAGGAGGTACTTCACTCGGCCAGGAGCAAGGTTGGATCTGGGGTTGGAATTTCTTGGGTTAGGGGTTG
Source organism: Fusarium solani (assembly GCF_023522795.1). Taxonomy (NCBI): domain Eukaryota; kingdom Fungi; phylum Ascomycota; class Sordariomycetes; order Hypocreales; family Nectriaceae; genus Fusarium; species Fusarium solani. The sequence goes on from NW_027072157.1 coordinate 1,423,681, forward strand.
ATAGGCGTTCTTGCCCATTTGATGAGGCACGTGAATCTCACGGTTGATGTTTGTTGAGGAAAAAATGAGTCGCCAGGCTCGTGACATGTCTGCATTCTAAGGGGCAGGCGTCTGCGCAAGCACGTACCTTGGACTCTCTTTACATAATAGAGATAAATAATCCCGAGAAGGTTTACACACACGTGATTTGGGAGAAGATGACTCCTTCCAGGCACCCGCGATCCATGGTTTGCTTTGAAATTGAAGGGTTCACAGCTTCCTGGGCAGGGGCCCGGCCTGCTCTCCCTGGTGGTTTGAGTCTAGGGATACAATGCCTCGACAGAGAGGAGCCTTCAATAGAGGCAGAGTGCGATCTTGTTTGAGTGATGGCATCTGGTGCTGTGGTGTTTGGGAGATGCCATTCCCGCCTCCCAAACTCAACTGGAAGAGTCACCGGCGGTTTAGAAACTAAGGTTCAACAACAACCCAACCATGCTAATGAAGATAATCCGGGTTCCGAACATACATGAGGGAGAGCTCAAGCTCACGGATGTGAGAATTTTCTGTCATAAAAGGCCGAGTGCCCGCCAGCAGTCTGGCCAGCTCTGCACTGCCCGCCAGTTGTCAAGATTCCGTTCCTCCCCTAGCAACTGACATGCTCAGAGTTTCCTGCCCCGACGACACATAGCAACGAACGAACACAAAAAGACGAAACTTTGATGGGAGGCAAAACAAGAATCAGTATTGACTTTTGTTTTGTTTACCCATCTCGGGTTCGTTTGTTTATTCTCTTTGCTGCACACTCGCTATCCTCTCTTCCACTCCGTCTTTTCTATCCCGCACATTCATCACAGCAATAACAAAATGAATTTTCCTTCAATAATGAGTTCACCGGTAGCGGACCAGTACCAGACTGATGAGTTCAGCTATGGGCCGCCTCCGGCTTCATTTTTCACAGGTCCGGCTGCTCGCCAGATCCAGAATCCCCAGCACATTTTCATGAATTATCCTCAGCCGGTTCCATTGGTAAGAAACACATTCCCTAATCCCAAGGTCAAGATTCTAATAGGTTCAAAGCAGAGGTTCGGGTCGGCTTTTCAACCCCTTCAGGCGAGAGATGGGTGCCCAGATATCGACCTGATGGCACTCCAGCCTGCGCCCCAGGCGTCGACTCCTGGGATGCATCCTACTTCGAACTATTGCTTCCAAGCGGGGAATCAGGAGCCAAACTATGTGCAGCATATGCATAGCCTGCCTCCCGGTGCAGGGTTCAACGGCTACCATCAATCGCTCCCCAACGCCTGGTACTCCCAGCCCTCGCCGAACGTTGCTGGCGCTGCTTTTCAAGGGATGCCAGCTGGCCAGGCCTCTCATCAGGTTCCTCCTCAGCTTCCCCAGGCCTATGGCAGCATTGCCGGGGGTCCTTCGCCGGAGATGCTAGGAAGCCAGACTCCTCAACCCTTTGTTAATGCCAACGGGGCTGCTACTTGGGGAACATTCGTTGGTCAGACTCCTCACGGGAGTTATCAACCCTCTGCCAACATGACTATGACCGCTCCTCAGAATTCACTTGTCAGTCAGCCCTTTGTTAATACCACCGGGGCTGCTCCTCAGGTCACTCCTCAGGCCTTTCAGCCCTCTGTCAATAATACCGGGGCCGCTTCTTGGGGAACACTAGTTGATCAGACCCCTCGCCAGAGTCACCAGCTCTCCACCAACATCCCCTCGGCCGCTCCTCAGGAGCCATCAGTCGATCAACCCTCCCAGCCCCCTGTTAATATCGCAAGGGCTACGCCTCGAGGGAGGTCAGTTAACCAGGCCGCCCACAAGGGCTCTCCCCAGGTCCCTCCCCAGGCCCTTCAGTCCTCTACCAACGCCACGGGGGCTGCTCCTCAGGGAACACTCGGTAGTCAGACTCCTCACGGGAGTCACCAACCCTCTACCAACACTGCCGCGACTGGTCCTCAGAAGTCATCAGACTGTCAGCCCTCTAAGCCCACTGTTGAAAACACAGGGGCTGCTCATTGCGGAACACTCGGTAGCCAGAGTTCTCATGAGAGTCATCAGTCCTTTACCAACAGGGCAATCACTGCTCTTCAGCAGATACTTGACAACCAGAGCCCTCGACACTCTGTTAGCGCCACCGGGACTGCCCCCAGGGGGAGTCAGTCAGCCAGGCCTCTCTTGGGAGCCATCAAGCCTCTACCAACCTTGCTGTGACTGCTCCTCAAAAGTCACCAGTCAGTCAGACATCTCAACCCTCTGTTGGCACCACCGGGGCTGCTCCCCAGGGGAGACCAGTTGGCTACAATGGCCTTGAGGTACACAACAGGATACATGGCAGCCGAGTCAATGGCGTCAGAAAATCAACCACCACCCAGTCTCCAACCACGTCTCGCGGCCGCAAGAAGTCCGAAAAGAAGAATCCGAGCCCAGCAAAGACGCAGCCACAGAAATCCTGCCCCCCACCGCCCCCAGCTAAGGACATACTCAAGCAGAATGAATGCACCAGCTGGGAGGCCGACATGGCCCGTCACCTCCATAATAGCAATGTGATGGGTCTCTACAAGATTGGAGATTATCTGTGCGACGTGCACGCCGCCTCTGGCGACTTCGTCAAGCTCGCTAGGCGTGGTGTTACACCTGACGGGGAGCACTTCTGGTGTCACACCATCCTAGGGCAGCGTATTCACTCTGTTGGCGCAGAGCATCTCAATGGCAAGATTGTTTGCTCGAGCAACGGCGCCTTTATTGGGATGGAGGACTCACAGGGGAATATGATTGTTCCTAAGTGGCAATTCGCCGAACCTGTGGACCTGGAGAGCAAGTCCAAGGAGCTGAAAAATCAGAGCGAGTCCAAGGAGCTGAAGAATCAGAGTGAGTTCAAGAAGCTGAAGGAGGCGCTGAAGAATCGGAGAACCACAATCAAAAAGGAGACAGCAGCAATCTCAGGACTCAAACCTGGCTGTGATCCGATGTGGTTCTAATTCGACAACCCGTTTCAGGGATCCAATCGTAAGACGAGATGCCACAGAATATTGGACAGAGAGCATAATCAGCGCTGGAGGGATTCAAGTGTGTTGGAAAGGGGTGTCTTTAATACTCTTTATCGGTCAGTGTATGAGGTTAAAATTGTATGACTAGGTCATGTTAGAATAGGGATGTATCAGAGTATAGGTATGCTTAGGAAGATGGAAGGATACCAGGAGTATACGATGTTTTGGATGATGGAGGGGTACGAGGAGTATGGAGTAGGATGAGGCAAGGCTCGTTTCGGAGCGGGCTTTCAGGCCACAAGCGTCACCAGCGGCGTGTTGTCTCTTGCTGTAAGGTTCGATTATGTTCTGTTTGTTAGTCGGTTTGGTTTCCAGTTTTAGATAGCTGTAAAAGTAGGTAGGTAGAATTGAAACCAATTGATGGCAGCACTTGTTCCACTGGTGACTTGATTCGCAGTTCTTCCTCGGCGAACCGTGGCATTGTCTGTAGCGAGGCATTTCTTTGCATTTGTGAGGGTTATATTGAGTCTAAGTGTCATATTGTAATTGATTCCTCCATTTTAGTGAAATAGTCGATTGGGATGTGCTTTCGTCGTGATCTGGTCTTGATGATGGTAGGTTGAAGTTGCAACACCGGAAGAATTGCGCGCCGACATGGATAACATCATCAAAAAATGCCCGGGTCGTCGCCACTTTTGCTAGCAACCACAGCTTCAATTCGACCCCCACCCGCTCATGCGCCTGTACTACTAACGCTTCCTCTTCTTCTCTTGTTCCTAATCTTTAATCTTTACGCATAGAACACAATGGGCGCGTCTTCATCCAAGGTTGCCCGCAGCGCACCGCGGAAATACCCTGCTCGAACTCCCGGAGCGGCTGTCCCTCGAGGACCTCCTCGCCCCAAGCCCGCAGCGAAGCCCAAGTCAAAGACATTGGGCGATGGTACCAAGGACGAGGGTAATCTACTAATGCGTGCCATGTTTCACCGCTTGCGCTGACTCGCATTTGCCAGCTCTCCGTGCAGATTCCATGGATCCCGATTTCCCGACCGGCGACTTCTCGCGCCGTCTTCAGCAGATGGGCATTGCTCAGCCGAATCCGACATACTCTCCCTCGTCTACTGCCTCATCGCAGCTTGGCCCTCAAGCTCCTCTAGGACCGTCGTTCGCACCGAGCCGAAGCAACCCGACGCTCGCCGCCCTCGAAGCCCGACAAAGATTGCAGGACGAAGCGGAAGAGGATTTCGCAGCGATCGGCCGCGGCGTCGAGGGTAGACGGTTCCTAGACATGAGGACTGTGGTGGATGCTGCGAAGCTGCGCGATCGCGGTGTCCCCGACAAGGACATTGAGTTGAGGCTCAGGATACAACCCGGGCTTCTGGGGAGGCTCGGTCCGCAGGGCATAATATCACACGTCACGAGTCCCAACTAAAAGGGCGAGACGCAATTGCGAGTTATAAAGTCGTTGTTCTTTTACCTGCAATTATGGCCAAAGGAGTGACGCAACGAGTATCACGACTGTACAAAAACCTTTTCTCCTCGCTCCCAAAAAATATTTCAGATACCCAAAGAAAATGTTGACTATGCGCGAGCGTGCTTTTGTTCTCCGGTTCTCCCACGAATGCTGTCCAGCTCTTACCAAGCAGCGTGACCGCCGTCGATGCGGAGATCGGCGCCAGTCATGAAGGTGCTTGCGTCGCTGAGGAGGAAGACGGCGGCGCCGCGATACTCGTTCGGCATGCTGATGCGGCCAAGCATGTTCTCTCCAGCCCACTTGGTCTTGCGCTCGGGGTAATCGTCAAAGAGGTTCTGGAGCATCTGGGTCAGGATGTAGCCGGGGGAGAGGGTGTTGACGCGGATGCCATATTGGCCCCATTCAGCAGCGAGATTGCGCCCCAGCTGCACTACAGCAGCCTTGGATGGGTTGTAAACCCTAGTGAATGCGTGAGCGGGTGAAGACTTGGCAGTTCATGCGCGTTACTTACGGTGCTATCATGCCCTTGTTCGCAATGGTGCCGCTCATGCTGGCGATCAAGCAGATACTGCCCGGCTGCTTGAGGCGGACCATCTGGCGGGCAGCTGCTTGCGCCGTCATGAATGCGCCGGTGAAGTTGATGCTCATCATGTTGTCGGCATCCTCGGCTGTGTACTCGAGTGCTGGTGTCTCTTGGTTGATACCGGCGGCAGCAATGAGACCATCCAAGCGGCCAGTGGTGTCGGCGATGCCCTCAAAGATGCGGTTGAGCTCGGGAACGTTTCTCACGTCGGACTGGTGGTATGTGAGGGAGGTGCCAAGCTCCTCTTGTGCCCGTTTGGCGACCTTGGAGAAACCAGAGGAGGGGTCGTTGGCTGGCGAGGGCAACCTATCAATGGCATGGACTGACAAGCAGTTAGTGACGTGTGGTACAATACGCCATGCCACGCGCTCTCACCTGTTGCACCCGCCTCGAGTAGAGCCTCAGTCTGAACCAGACCTAGACCTCGCGCACCGCCCGAGACGACAATGACCTTGTCGCGGAGGCTGAACTCGGGAAGAAGATGAGGCTGGCCAAGAGCAGCGTTGCGCTGGGGAGTGGTGCTGTGAAAGGCGCGGACGGCGACAGGAGTGTACCGAGCTGTCCGGAGAGGCAGAGCCTGTCTGGGCAGAGGCTGGCGGGCCAGCGATCTCAGGACGGGAGCGAACTTAGACATTGTGTGTCGGGATGAGGTTGTGAGGATGGTGGGAGCTTGGATTGTCGTTCAATTGAGCTGACGGCTTCTTCTCGACTCTACCTCGACATGAGCGGGAGGTCGGGCCCTTTTGTACAGAAGCTCAAGAGTCATGAGCCATACCCGTCATGGCTATGAGCTTCCCCTCGCCGGGACACACCCTCGAGTCCTCATGGTTTCTTAGGCTGGATCGAGATTTCCCAGTGGCGTTTCGTCACCTTGACCACACCACGACAGGTGTCACGAGGGAGTATCTCTGCTCTGTGATGGAGGGGCAAAGCAAAGAGCCGTGGACACAGAAAGGAGCGACTCTGCGAGCGAGGGTGTGAGAGTTTGCGCCTCTGCCTGGCATGGCAGGGAGAGAGGGAAACACGAGCGGCTGCTGTGAGAGGCGTGTGCGCGGGAAGGGTCAAGCACTAGGACGATATTGACGATGCCGAACGAGGCTCGGATTTCCTTCAACAGTTAACTCAGGTCCTAGCCGAGCTACGATCGACGTCAGCCACCCTTGACGCCCCCGCGTCTTGGCCCTAACCTTGCCTCTCTTCGGGGGGTGCTACCTTTTCGCAGGACCTCAACGGGCATGGTTGAGCATCGTCTGCTGCTTCGTTGGAAAATCCCATGACCAGATGTCAGAATCCGAATACTCACCGAGGAGCAGTCCATGTCGCAGCGAGCCGATCAGTCCCATGGGTGAGGGCGCTATTGCTTGATTGTCCTAGGTGCGTGTTGTGTGGGGAAGGTTCAAGCGTAGGCTACTCCGGCAATGAGGCCTTTATCCCCAGCTTCCCCATCAAGCCGCAGGGAGCTTTCTCCAATAACGAGACTCGGCCTCTCCCAATTCTTCTCTTTCCTCTCCCCGTGGCTCTAGATCTAACATTAGCATGGGCCGGGATGTCGAGTTTGGGGTAGTGGCGCGTCGGTTAGCGCTTGAGCCATTGCAGTGAAGTCATTTCACTATATCAGTCTTGGAAAAGCACTTCGGGTCACATTATCGCGAACGCAATCTTAGCACACACATGGACTCTGGAAAGATAGCAGGCCGGCTTGGGTGACACGACACTGCTCGTCAGCCTCAGTTTTGTTGAGATTCGACTTCCCTCCCCCGCACACCCAGTCCAGCCAGTCCAGTCTAAGCTCGCGGACTTCCCCGCCAGAGACATTGACATTGATACCGGTCCCGCCGCCCACCCTGCCCTGGGACCTTCCAAGATAGTTGAATTGGAAAGGATGGAGAAGCACATCATGAGATCTGGTAGAAAGAGGAATCCCGTCCCTCGCTCGGCGCCCTCGGGGTGGAGTCTGCCGAGACGTGTTCCTGAAACGGAGATAATCTCGAGGGTGGGATGCAGCGCAGTGTGCTTGCGCAATCTGGCTCATGAAGCCCAAAGGAACCCAATATGGGCACACCCAGGCTGTTCCATCACCTGTGACCATATCTACATGTAATCTAGAGGTCAGTAGATGGTCATTCAAACCAACACTTGACAATCCCTACGCCAAAAACGTCACACGTCCGATGGAGGAGATCGGGATCGTCTTCCCATCGCATATACATATCCGCAGATGGGAAAGGTAAACGTAGATGTGATGTATTGGAATCAAGCTTGAGATCCATGGGGCGCTCCCGACACGCTGGAAGCTTGGGGCGTCCCGGGCAAAGATCGGCAGTGTCAAGGTCGCCCAAGCATCAGCATCAGCGTTGAGATCATGCTTTCACTGCAAGAGACGGACACAACTCACGAGGTCAGGTGCATATCCTTCTGCCGTGCCGAATATAGCCATCCATTCTTCCATTGGCTACGCAGCTGCATTAAAAGCCTTCACGTGCGGAATACATCCCTGCCCCGCAGATCTCGGGGCCGACGAACGGGCGAGGAGAGTCAAGATGAAAGGGCGACAAGGGGGACGAGGTTCTAGATGGCAAAGGTGCATCCCCAAAGCCAAAAGAAGCTTCTCTTGCAGCTGGAGAGGCCCGATAGCACTCCCTCAGGCCTTTGTCCGGCTGGCGGGCCGGCACAACATGCCCTTGTTCCATTTTAGGCAATCCCGGGGACGTTGGCTTTCGGATGACATGTCTCAGCGGCCACCGCCCACAAAGTGAAAATACCAAGAGTCTGGAAGCATCCCGCTCTCCTGAGCGCCATCCGCTTGCGGGAAGCCTCTGGGGCTCCCTTGTCATGTTTCTCCTTCTCGCCCTGCCCCTGGGGATGGTCATCTTCATGTGAGCAGCAGAATCTGTCTTGATCCACAATCTGTAAGGGTCCAGCGGTCAGAAAAGCCATTCACGAGCTCTTGGTCTTGGACAGACGTGGCCGGATACACGCTCCTGGATGAGATGCCGGCTCTGGCAACAGTCGGCCATGCATGTCGGAGCCGAGCATCAGCTCATGAGCTAGGTACATTGGATGGATGGACCCTTGACGGATGCCCTCATCTGTAAGTGAATGCCGATGCTGCAGTCCAATCACCTCGGACAAGTTAGCCGCCTTGGTATCAATCAGCAAGAGTCAGCATGGATGGCACACCCCCAGGCCAACATTCGGTTCAGCCAGAATGGGACAGTGTAGCAGAAGCTGAGTTATCATGAGAAGCAATCTGTGTACAGCCTCAACGTAAAAAGATGCAGGAACAAATGCACACAGCCTCCTCTTCCTCCTCCCCCAGTCCGCTGTCGAGTCGAGAGCTAATATCCTCTGTATTGACCTTCGATAAGGCCTTAGTTAGCGCCAAACAAGCCAATGCAATAAACCGATGAAATAGACGCTATGAACCAGAACAATAAACCGCTGACGCCCTCCTTTTTAAAGTTGCCTTCTTTTCTCTTCGATTTACCGTCCGTGCCGTATCGAATCACCTCCCCAGTCAAGTAGCATCGTCGATCCATTGGGAGACGGTGACCAGGGTGGTGTAGACCATGGCAATGAACCCAATCACCATGAGCGCCACATCAAGTGCCTTGACCCAAGCCTTTTCCGCAGCCCCCTTGTAATGCAGATACGCCGGATAGATGTAAACCAGAGGAACACAAGCAAAACTCCCAATCAATGCAACAAACTTGTCCAGATCACTGGCGCCAACGATACTGACACCCGCGCACACTCCCACGATGAGCGTTCGGAGCGCGTTCTTCTTCCACTTGATCGCAATGCTCTTCTTTCCTGTTGCCCGCTCGCCAAACACAGACGTCTCGATGATACGAGCCGCCGGGAACAGCTGAACAGGGTCTCCCGCCAGGACTGCCAAGGAGTAGAGGAACTGAACTGCGTTGACGAGGGGCGAGTCCTGAGGAAAGTTGGAGATGACTTGGATCTTGGTGCGCTCGCCAAAGGTGGCGTAGCACATAGCTCCCACTGACGTGAAAATGATGGTGATGATGAACATGACAAGGTAGAGGAGGTTGCTGAACTGCTCAGGCTTCTTCATGCTTGACTGAATCGGAAGGATGAGACCAATTCCTTCAAACGTAAAGATGGCCGAGCCCACCGTCAAGGGAAAGTCAGACGGGTTGAACAGTCTGACTGTCGGGTCCATACCATTCCGAGAAAGAGCTGCAACGTCGTAGTACCAGATGTAGACAATGCCGATCAAAATGAATGCATCGGCGAGCAGAGCGACAGGTCCCAGCTTGGAGATATTTCGGATCAGAGCAAGTGGGATGAGTATCAGCAGCTGCAGGGCAATCAGAGTTGGAACACTCAGCATCAGGTTGTGGTCGCCTGCAGTAACCGCATCAAGGAAAGCCCAGAGGTTCTCTGCCGTGAAGATGAGTCCAGTGCAGACGAAGCCAAGCTGGGAGATGGCAATCGATGCGAGGATCAAACTTCGAAACCGTGGGCCAACGATGGCAGCGCCGAGCTCTCCGTAACCTCCTCCATACTTGTCACGGCAGTCGAGGAGAAGCCGAAAGCATCCGCAATTGACGAGGGACAGAACAATGAGGGTAATTGACGAGAACAGGATACCTCCGTTGCGGAAGGCTTTGGGAAGGAACATGATTCCAGTGCCAATAAAGGCCTTGATGAGCGTGAAAAAAGTCTTAGTCGTTGTAGCATCGCCCTTCTTGTGCAATCTCCTAGAGCTCTTTCTGCGACCAAGGAGTGGCCGAAGCTCAGGTGGTTGTTCCACATCGGCCTCATCTCGATCGTCGATGGCAGATTCGTCTTCACTATCAGCATCCTCAAGATCTTCGCCAGCAAAGCTGCCGTAGAGGTCGAGGAAATCGACAAAATTCTTCGCGACGACAGTGTAACTACTCATTCGCCTCTGTCGTGCTCGAAGTTGCAAGTGGTGCCGTCTGAAGCCACCAGGCTCACGCTGTTCGGGGTATGATAGTTCGTCGGCAGGGCCCAAGCGCGGAGAGGCGTGGTGGGAGAAGGTGTTGGCACGGCGAATCGAGTTTGCACGAGCCTTTATTTTGAACATGTCGCGATGCATGTCACCTCCCTGCAGAAGAAGGGATGATTCGACGGGGTCTGCTTGGGAGGTTCGGTCGAGGCTGACAGCAGAGGCCGAGGGAACAGGGCCTTGGGGCGGGTCCAAGACAACGTCGGGGTCGGCAGAGTAGCCATCTGGGAGATGCCGATCAAGGATGGCCGCCTGCCGCTTGCTGGTTTGGCTGCCCAGGCTGCTCGGGGTTCCGTTGAAGTCGGCCATGTTTACGAATTCTCGAGTTGGACGTGGTGGTCAAGGTGACGTAGGTAGACTTAAATAGCTAGAGCTGCAGCCGTGCTGTAAAGCTCGATGAAGAGTATGGTGATAGGACAGGTTCCAAGAAAACAATATCATTTAATACCCTCAGCTGCTTCAGCTGCCTCTGGAAGCTTCGGCTACCATCCGTGAGCGGAGGCGAGAATTTGTGGAAAGTATATGGAGAACAGGAACTGCGAACGGCAGGATCACCAGGTTCGGTCAGTTCTTGGACAACATTCGGGTCGGTGGAATGTCTCTCCCGTGACGCGGCTAGCTGTTTGAGGCTTGGAATGGTGGGGCGGAAGACACCACGTGCATCCGAGATTCGAGCAAGTACAAGTACCCGAGACACCCTTCCATTCCGCACAATCATGCACTTGTGAAGAGCGCCACGAGGTACCAACTACACAACCTCTTCCTGTTCCGAGATCCTGTGGCGCGGTGCAACCGGCATGAACACCCAGCTCGGTACTTGGCCTTCCTCATTCGACAAAAGCTGAGCTTCCGGGGAAGTGAATGGCTGGGAAGTCTCAGCTCTTGCTCGCCATGCTTTGAATGTCTTGGGCTTCGGAAAGTTTGATCTAAGATTGGATACATTGTGTCTTTATTGCATTTGTATCTAATTAGCTTTAGAATGCTTTTATCGTCTGCTAGAGTTCTTCATAACGTCACTTATAAGCAAGAAACGACTACCAGTCTATCACGTAGTTTCGTTTCCTACTTGAGTGTCCAGAGATTAATCGACCGAGAAATACATGTGCCAGGCACCCTATAGTCATCATTCATTCCCTTGACAACTTGAGAATCTTCTTGTTATGTCTCACTCTGCCAAATGCAACGACACACCCTCTTCATTCCCAGCCGGATTTGGAATCTCGACCAAAGTTGCACACCCCTGACAATCTGTAAGGCAGAGACAATGTCTACAAGTAAAATTCTGTTGATCAACACCCCCATTCTCGATGGTCAATTCACGGCATCCCAGCGGCTGTTTAGGCAAGAAGCTCCATGTGGTTCATTTATGGATTTTGAGAATAAGACATTGATGTCTTAGAACAAAAACTTCGTAGGAAGAGATTCGACAGAGACTTGATCTTGGTTAATGCAACGCAACCTAGGTTTCGTGCGGAAGTCGAGTCAACGTGAAATGAACTGTCCACCCCTAGAACAAACTACGATTCCATATGCGTCTTCCTGTTCAGCGAATAGCATCAATGGCACTTATAGATAGTCTTACGTGAGTACAAAAAATTGGGGACGGGATTATTAGTCCTACTACATTAGCCAATATTCATCTCATATTCCAAGAACTAATGCAAGCATTGCGCCGAGCGCGAATGCCCTCTTTGATGATCGAGGTGGTATAATAACGAAATACCCTGCTCTTAGTCGTGTCTACCACGGTGCATTGCGAAGGACTCGCTGAAACTTGAATCGCATGTGTACCTGCTCCTACTTGATGATTTCACCCCCTCACACAATCAACCCGAAACAATTTGCGTGGAAACTGTCGATCTTGAATCTGAACTGTTGGACCTTCGTTGCAATTTTTCATCTGCTGTCAAGATCGAGAGGCTCATCAACATGCCCATTCATGAAGCCTGCCGCGTTGAAGTCTTCACATTAGTGGTTTCATGAATCAATGTGGTAGTATTCAATGTTACATCACTGGCATTCTGCCGGTGAAAAGTTCTTGCGTGCCTGCTTCTCATTCTTTTCTCTATCTTGCGAATTGCTGATCGCCCTGTTTTCACAAGAAGGATTTTGGGCCGCCAATCGTCAGCTTGCCGACCTGTAACCTATGCATCTTGATGTAATGATAGCTAGGTGTCCAGCCTGAGCGCATTGTATATCAAATGACAAGGCGAGAGTCGAGTGACATGAGGGAAAATAGGCGGCAAAATTCTCTAGCGAAGTTGCAATAGTCTGTAATTCCTTCACGTGTATCATTCTCTTTCCAGAATGAAGATAAGCAGCTCAAACGTCACCAGATAGAATGTAATGAATTGATGGATTAGCAAGGGACCTAGAAGATTTTACCCAATAGCAGTGCTAAGTGAGTCGCTTAGACAATATATTGGCAGTTAAGGCAGCGAACGCATGAGTTATACCATCCCGAGACAACAGCGAACTGGGGCTCAATCATCCGATTGCCACAGCCATTACCAGGATTAGGCATATTAATCGTTTAACCAAGTAATGGCTGAAACTTCTCTGGGGAATGGTAACCTCATACCCTGGAGTCTGAGAATTGTTGATCCTTAAATCTCCTAATGGGGGAAACGCCAAGGCAGACATCGTCTCCTCCTACGATGCCCGCTTCAGAGACCAGAAACGAGCTTGGAAACCATGGAGCGTTGTTGAGACGATCGTATGTCGATATAATTGAGAATGCCCTGGATGTCACTGGAAACTGGGAAAACCCTGACAGATGCCCCTGCATCGCCCCCTTTCAGAGCTCTGTATTAGATGGCTCGTTTGGACATTGTTCGGATTGTGGGGGATGAAGAGACCGAACCTGCCGTCACAGCCCTGCGGACGAACCAGCCTTGGTCTTTTTTCATCCCCGGCTGGTTCGGGTACACCCGTGATGGCCCACGGGAGGGGGGTACCCGGGTCCCACGATCATCATACTCCTTTACTTTGAATGGGCATATTGTTCGCTGGAGAGTGCCAAGGCTGAAGGTTTCTGCCCTGTTCTTGACCCTTGTGGATTTATCCGATGTAATACACGGTGGGTCAAGCGGTTATGCTCCCCATAAACTTCCCACATTGTGTAGTGATCGTCTACTGATTGTGTCTGTTTCAGCCCTGAAGGGCAGTGAGAATGGGCTGGGCCAGCCTTGGGCCCTACCTTAGGATCTATGTGATTTAGGAGCGTCACCTTGATGTCCGGGACTGTTCATCTATATAAATACTGTCAGCTCCTCTTGCTATTTCATCGCAATCCCTATCAGGTCACCACCAACTCATCACCTAGAACAACACAACCTCCCTTAACCACACAAGCTCAAACCAATAGCCGCATACCTCAGCTTTAGTCACCATATTGTCCGGCAAGATGAAGTTTACCAGTTGCATTTCCGCTGCTCTTCTTGCTATTGGTGCTGCCGCCGAAGATCCATGGACAAACCCGGATGGTGGCAACACCCATGTCGACATTGGCAACAAGAAGGTTGCCTATGGCTACACCCCGCCCTGGTACGCCTTTGACAAGATCAAGGAGGAATGCCCTTCGAATGGGTGCAACAGTGAGAACAAGATCGAGTACGCGACCGGTGGCATCCAGAACGGAGAGATGAGGCCCGCCATAATTACTCTCGCTGTTGAGGGTAGCTTCAACGGTGTTGGAGAACAAGGAAGCAGAGATGACATGGTTGAAATCGTCAAGGCTGTTTCTGGTGCCTCTCAATATGACTTTGAGCAAGGTGTTAGCTATTACGTCGGAAATGGCTGTGCTGTATGGGGTTTATTCCCTGTTCTCGTACGCCTTGACTCTCGCGAACTTGGTAGAACTGTGCTCACATCTTTCTAGCTGGGAAAAAGGAGTATGCTGACCAATACACGGCGACTGATCTCATTGTTGTCCGAGTTGAGAACGAAGACGGTGGCCTCCTTGCAGACATGTCTGTCAGTATCAAGGTTGACGTTGACGATGGTGGTGAGGGTGTCTGCGACACTATCACGTCGGTCGGCGGTGCCATTGCCGGTGCTATCAATGGTCTGGCTGGCGGAGTTTTTCCCTGGCCGCGTTGGCTTGTGCTTAGACTTAAAGCAAGACTCCGACGCGCATGGCGTAGACCAAAGGTTGCTGAGTTTGGCTGGACTGGATTCTCACCAGGTGAGGTTTGTGGTATGGGGTATTCTTTTATTGTGGATAGTATTCAATTCTAAGTTAACAAATTGTAACTATCATCGTACAAATACCTACCTACCTATGATGGAATAATCTGGTTTCTCCTGTGGCAGTGTGATAAACTGCCTATGATTAAGTCACGCTTAATTGTGAAGGGGGAAGAAAGAATTGACAAGATAGCTAAAATGTGATTTGCGAACTTCGTAGCAGTGTTATCTGTTAGTGTTTCTATAGGGTCTGCGCTGGAAAAATGAGATTGTTCACGTCATACACAATCGTGAAAGAGATGGCATGCCTGAGATGAAGTGAAAAGCGTATCCATTCCTCCTAAAAACGACTAGTGATGGGTGTCTCTCATCTTCACTCTCAAGTAATTGCTTGCCCATCTTCATTTTCGATCTTCGCATCTGATGTGGTTGGCTGTGGTGATTATTTGGCGTTGCTGTGTTGAACTCTTTGGGGTCACCGTTGTTTGCAACCTGCCCGAGGATGGTACCAATTCTTGGTTACAGCGAAGGTGTCATGCGTGTTTCCAATATTCGGAGCTTGGACCAGCAAGCTGGCTTGTCACTGCCTTCTAGGTACCTGTCAGGGGGTCGCTAACAGCTCTGGGCCATGCGCGTTCATCCATGTCAAAGGAAGGCTTGCTGTCAGTGACCCAACCGCGTCGCGTCGCGTCAAGTCGTGTTGGCTCTCCGCCAAGATTCCGCTCCGCTCCGCCCCGCCACCGACTTGTTGTGGGAATAACCGCAGTAAAGCCGAGTCGGTCTGGCAAATTTTCTCCTCAGGCAGCGCTGTCACACTAAACCTAATGAGCATGGACGCGCCTGTCCTTTCGCAGCCACCCGAAAGCTCATTCACCAACCTCAACATCGTCGCTCACGCTCATCAACACCGCCAAGATGAGCTTCGCACCCCTCAACCCCCGTCCTATGCTGCAGGACCTCGTCAGCAGGACCGTTCTTGTCCGCCTAAAATGGGGCGAGGTGGAATACAAGGGCACCCTCGTCTCTGTTGACAGCTACATGAACCTCCAGCTCTCTGGCACCGAGGAGTACATCGCCGACAAGCCCACTGGCTCTCTGGGCCAAGTGTTGATTCGGTATGATCTTTCCCCTTCTTTTTAGACGCGACGATGGCAAGCTAATGGAGGACCACTGCAGGTGCAA
This sequence comes from Fusarium solani, assembly GCF_023522795.1. Classification (NCBI taxonomy): domain Eukaryota; kingdom Fungi; phylum Ascomycota; class Sordariomycetes; order Hypocreales; family Nectriaceae; genus Fusarium; species Fusarium solani. Next base: position 1,439,081 of record NW_027072157.1, read on the forward strand.
TAACGTCCTGTGGGTGCGCGGCGCCGACGAAGGCAAGGACACGGATGCTGCGATGACGGGCTAATCCACCATGGCAAAGGTGATGGGACTTTGTATGGGGAATGAAAAGGAGGACACGGCGCTCTCAACCTTTCAGAGTTTTGCTCTGACACGAACCCTACGTCTGGGGTCACACCACACACCTCTTAACCACCAACCGCCTGCTCAAGGCCAACTTCATGTATCCGTCTCCGGCACCTCGCAACGAGACAACGACCTTGAACTCATTTCAGCCTAGAACAGAAATGGGCGAAGCGACAGAGAAAGCCTTGTCAGGCATGGCAATGTGCCGGGGGCTCTAATGTTTACTCTTCAATCCTCAAGATCACCACCCACTATTCTTACTCTTTCATGGCTCCTCGACGTTCAACCTGGGCGATTTTTCACGTGGTTGTATGGGCAGTCATGGTTCTACCATGAGACATCTGTGACTGGGCTAGCTGATGAGGCAGAAACCCTCTTATCTGTGTATCAAGAGGCTTTGGTTGCACTGAAATTGCGCATGCCTCCTTCGGGCGGTGCTTGGAATCTCGCCAAACTATTTTGCAATTCTGATGACTTGGTCGTGCCACCATCTTCCCCCTAAAGCCTCTTTTTCTAGTGATCCATGCCCTTTTTTGCAATGAAATCCCCGCAAGATGAACTTCTCTGTAGCAGAACAATATTGGCATTGGTTTTGAATCCGCCACTGTGCTAACGACTATGAGGTTCGTAGGCCCGAGTTCTGCGAATTGATATGCCTGTTTACAGGCTTTGCCAAATGTTTTCAAGTAGGCCCGTATGATCATTGATAGTCTGAAACGAACCACTGGACAAGGATATACGTTATGAAAGCTCCGTTTGCTATATCGTAAGTTGGCCTTCCTGGGTTCTCATAACTGATCGAAACCCCATTTTAGCTTGTTCAGAAGAGCCGTGTTCCTGCAGGGTTGGCCCGATACCAACGTACTGGACGTTCAAAGAGGTAATATCAACTAAAGCAGCCTTGCAGAAAGACAAGAGCTTCTGGAACTCCATGTATCTAATAGTTGAAGTTTATGATAAGAGAAGGAGAATCATTTTGTGTGTCAGAACCCTACTGGAATTGCTGGAAGCTTTGTCGTTACTAGGGCTTCAGGAATCGCATGAGCTTGCGCTTTATCATGAATCGGACACCCTGCCTTGAAAGCCATCTGATAAAAAACAAAGTCAGAGCATCTGCTCAAGAGCAGATGAAATAGGCCATTGATCCAGCAAACAATGCTCGCTCACGTACTTGGATTTGTTACAGTTTGAAAGGCGCAGTAGTAGAAACGGAATGCTGGACTGCTTTTCTTGGTCAGATCTGATAAAGTGACCCGCTTGTAATGCTGTTCGAGGCCGAGGGGATGGTTATGTCACTGGATTTCGGAAAGAAGAGACATCTTGAATGCGGTTCCAGGAGAATAGTGATCCAGAGACATCTATCATCACCACGAGTTTCGAGGACACATAACCCTATGGGATAGAGAAACGTGAGACTATTTGGGGCTAGATGAGCCACCAAGGAGCGTGGGGGCACTTGAAGAGTTTCAAGTCTGTGGACTCAAGGCCGGAAAGCTCAAGGTTTGGAAAAATCTCAACGGGCATTCGTTGGATGGATTTGAAAAAAAAAAAAAAAAGAATTAGAGGACATTTGAACGCATCCGGAGAATTGAATGCAAGGGACAACTCGTTGTAGCCCTTATCATCATCGAACCGGTTCTTGGCCCGGGCTGGGCATTCAGCTTTGAAGTGGTAAGGGGACGGCAGTCTGGACTTTCGATGAGTTGGCCCTTCCCCCCAGCTCGCTTCAAGAGAAACGGATCCAGGTCAAATGGCTTGGCCAGTGCTGTCGAATGGCGTGCCCAGAATCGCCATTACTCACCCACTTGGCAGGCTGCAGGCCGCCCGTCGGATATGTGTCCAGGTATGGCCCGCCCTCGCTTGCAGAGGAACATGCTGTGGAGAAGGGTAGGCAGGTTGGTTTATCCATGGTGCCCACAATTTGTCGCTCCCCGGATCAGTGCCCAGAGTCAGCTGCCAGACCGCCAACCCCCAGGCATCAATGCCTCCAGCTGTCTCCGTCTCCCATCAGAATTTCGCGAGTCTAGAGGTGCGAGATTGGTAGCATAAACGCGCGCCTTCGTCAGAATAGCTCTCAAGTTCAGAAGCAGAGCTCGGCCACCGAGTCTCAGCGAAATGAGCATACTCAGTCGAATGCTGCGCCTCTGGAGAGTGGCACTAGACCTGATGCAACAGAATGGGCCGAGATGGTGCTGACAGTTTAGGTGTCTTGTGCGACACGGTGCGGCTGGGACGGAAGGGAGAGAATGTCAAGAAAGATACATGTGGCCAAAGTATTCTGGGGCAGCGCACCATCTGAAGCGCAGCGCGACCAGCTGGAATCCGTCAGACGCCTGAGGGCCTTAGTGCAGTGAGTGAGTTGTTGTTTATCTTGGAAGAGGACCATCAAGCCAATCTAGAGCTCAATCGTGCTTCAAAGTGACTTCTAACCACCGAGTAGAGGTTTCCCAGCTCCTATCGACTTTACGTCTTACGACGAAGCAAGGTCGTCGCGGCAGCGGGCGTTCGGGGAGGGGCTTCCTCCCGCCTTTTCAGTTCCCCAGAGCCCCGTAATGCCCTTTATCCGGGCGTCGATTGGGGCAAGAGGTGGTGTGAGCAGGCCATGTTGGCTGACTTCAGTGGCTCTGGAGTGATAAGCATAGCGGTGGGTCTCGCTGAAGCGGGGAAACAGGATCGCGCCGTTTTAAGTGCCGTGAATCTGGGGTAAGCGGGTCTTTAGCGGGCTTAGTGGAGACGCTTCAGGGGGCTTGGGGACCCTCTGGTTGCTGGAGGCTGTGATTGATGGACTGCGAAAGACCTCTGAATAGCGATGAGACGCTGAAATGTAGGGGAGCAGGCGTCGAAATGAGCAGTAATTTGGGGGACGGTGGCTTCTGGCCCAAGACACTGAGCGAACACGGCAGAGTGGCACAGAGAAAGGTGCGGGCAGGGGCATTCTTCCCTCCTGCGTTGCACCTTCCTGCTTTGTCGATGCCATTGAATGCTACCAGAATCAAAAACAAACATGCCCACTCATTGCCGTAAACATTGCCGTGCAACGGGCTTGGGACACCGTTTTATCTCCATCAATTGATCCCGATTCTGAGCTGAGTCTTGCATTTCCAACACAAGCCGAGTTAATCGTCGAACGACCCCAGGAAGGAGCGGCCTGCGACTGCGACTGTCGACGTAGAAAACACGCCACTGTGGACATCTGCCGGCGGGGTCGTTGTCGGCTCCAGACCAATTCATTTGTTCCCTGCAAGTCCCTGCCCTCCCCTGCCACGTACCTCGAACATGTGTGCCCTGGCGTCTGGGGGTCTGAGACTGGGGCAGGCTGGGAGGCTTTCCTCGATGGTTTGCCCTGACGGAGAGCTGCCTGGCTTCAGGAACAACGGGATCGTAATGCAACACTCAACAGCTTGATCGCGGCCCAGCGCCAATCCTTTTGAGACACTTTTACCCAAGCCACCCGCCCTCAGCACAGGACCTCAATCTCGACTGAGGGAGCAGACCTCTCGGGGAGCAGATCCTCCTGCATCACCCCGGACCTCGCGTCAACAACAATGACTCTGAGGCGTCGCTGGCGTGGCCGCTTTGCAGGAGATAGCGCCGTCCTCGACGGCCGCCTCCTGCTCGCTGCAGCCCTCCTCTCTGCTTGCGCCGCCTCATACTGTTTTCAGAACCATGCTGACCAACCGCAATGAGGATTTGAGCGACAGCCAAGTAAGTCACGAGGAGAGACACGACGTAATGGAGGGCACGAACAGGTCCGCGACGAATCACCGTCTGTCTCGACCTGCCGGAGAGTTTGAGATTGGGCGAGATTGCAACCTTGTCCGCCAGCACAGTACGTACTTTACTATGTACCATCGTTCCCTGCACTGGATGCTCACAACTCGAGGTATCGTCCCCCCCAAGCCACGACCTGGCAAGTATACCCGTCTTGTTGTCTCTTCGCCTCGTCGCCGTTGTGTCTCTCCTTCGCAGGTACGCACCTCGAGGGCTCACGCGCCTTACCCCGCTCCATGTTTGTAAGAAGCCTACAACAGACCAGGTTGCACATATATAACGGAGGCAACTGCCCTTTTCTGTTTGACTTTGGACTTTGTAACTCTTCTTTCCATCATCACAGCCATCAAAGCCACCAAACAATCACCACCTTCAACGACAGCCAACACAGACCTACCTTTGACTCCTTGTTGCTGCCTTTTCTCTCCAAACAATCCCTTCATCAGATCCGGTCGACGCTCTTCGGTTGGATTTCCATTAACAACAGTGAGTGCCCATTTTGACTCCCTCATTCTCGCCGCATCCTCAATGCCTCTCCCCTCCAGCCAACCACACAATCCATTTCCGATGCCATCATCCATCAATAACAGGCTTACATGTCGCTGACCATTCACCTTAGAATACCAAGAGCCACCCTACCACCAACACACAACATGCCTCACCGCGTCCCACGACTTCCCGCAGCCCGCCCGTCAGAGATCTTCTGCATGGGCGCTGCCGGTGTTGGAGTCCTGACCCCTCTCTACCTCGTCATGCCCGGCGCCGAAGAGCGTCTATCCAACCAGACCAACAAGTGGGCTCCTCGATGGGAGCGCAACGTCAGCTACTTCATTCCTCCCGTCGAGCGAGGTGTCCAGCGCATCGAGCCTCCTGTGGCCAAGATGGTTCAGCGAGTGGAGGATCGTCTGCCTCTGGAGAAGATGGCCAAGTCTGTTGACAAGGGCATCCGAAGCGGTATTGCCCGGTTCAACGGCGAGCCCAAGCCTTAAGTACATCATGTCCTTTAGTCGAGCCGCAGAAAGGCCTTTTCCTTTTGTACATTACAATAGCATACCCGGGTAGATGACGCATTGTCCACAAGACCCATACGAATGAAATGATTTTCACATCTGTTTGTCTTGATGTTTGTGAACATGGTGCTCAAGTGATGCCTCGTGGGGTTGGTCTATGGTATGGTGGCGGGTGAGATGGTCCAGACCATGAACCCCCACTGCCTGTCCCTTGTTATTTTCATGCCGGGGTGGTTCAATTTCCATCCGGGTTGACGCATGATGTCGTATCATTTCTATTCATCCCCACCTTTCGCCGTCTGCCGTTCCCCTCTCATCATCGTCAACACGTCTGTGACGTTTGAATACCCGCTGGTTCACAGTTCAGCGGGTGTTGACCATTCCCATCATGCCACCCACACCTTGCCTGTCTGGTGCATTAAGGCATTCTGACTTGTTTAATAGAAACCTTTCCATCGCCGGTTTGAATATGAATCCATCTATAGTTCGTATTGATTCTCCCTTGCCGATATTCTCGATTCGCCATAAAAACACGACCTGGGTTTATTGAGCCTCTGGAACTCGACATGTTACGATATCAAATACCCGCCCACTCTCGTTGTTAGACCTTGTAGCCCGATTCACCTTCTCTCGACTTCTCGTCCATCCAATCCGGACGAACGGCTGGTGATGACCTTCGCCCATGTTGCCGCCATCCCGTTCCTCTACCTATTCATGGGTTATCAAGATTCGACTCGAGCCGTCCTACTGTGTTTCCCCCAAATTGACCTATACATGCCTTCTTGGAACCAAGATGCAAGACCTATGAGGCTCAACTGATGTCGTGACGAGTGGATCCTTGTCGCAACTGATCCTGGCCTGATAGCTTCACTCTAACAAGGCACCCCGCTGGATCCTTGGTGGAGCCACCTTCGCCCAACAGATGGCCTCGGCGGCTCCTGTTGCTGTCCTGGCGCGTTTGGGAATGGGCTGATGATTCTACTGCATTCAGGTACAGCTATAGCAGGAACTATCTTTTGAGAATGACGAACCTCCTCTGTGGATCCGCCTTCATCACCGGCGCCGCCTCCGGTAAGTTCCGCCGCTTTCGGATCACTGGGTCCAATCTATTGTCGCGTGTCTCTCGGGGAATGCGTCCCTGATCCCGCGCTGGTCTGGAGCCGTCACTCTTAGCGTCACACACCTGCTGATCGCGCCGCCCTAGGTATCGGGCAGCACACTGCTCTCGCCTTTGCGAAACACGGCATCACCAAGCTGGCCTTGGCGGACATAAACCTGGAGGCTTTGCGGACGTCCAACGCTGCCCTCAAGGAGCAGTTTCCCCGCGTCGAGATTTTGACTCTGCACCTTGATGTTCGTAGCCCATCCCAAGTCAAGGAAGGAATCGCAAAAGTCGTGGCTCAGTTTGGGCGTCTGGACATCGCCGTCAACAATGCCGGCATTAGCGGCAGCGGTCGACAGACCCACGAGATAGAGAATGACGAGTGGTTGGGGGTTCTTGACGTGAATCTGCAGGGTGTCTATCGTTGCCAAAAGGAGGAGCTTGCAGTTATGGTCAAGCAGGAGTATGACAATGATGCAGCTAGAGCTTGTGATGATACTAAGAATCAGCAGGGACCTTGGGCCAAGAGACGGCCGCGGAAGGATCGTTAACGTTGCAAGCATGCTTGCCGTTGTTGCGCCCTGCAACCGTATGGCTCACACTGCTTACACAACTTCCAAGCATGGTACGGACTCGGAGAGACTCCAATTGGAAACCCAGTGTTTCTCCAGACTGACTCTCGTAGGAGTTATCGGGTTAACTAAAGCAGACGCCAATTCATACGGCAGCATGGGCATCCGGATCAACGCTATCTGTCCCGGATACGTCGAAACGCCTTTGCTCAGAAACACGATGGCCCAAGACCCCAACTCCCCTCTCGCGGCTGATCTTGCTAGAACCCCGTTGAAGCGGCTGGCGACGATGGAGGAGGTGGGTGATTGTATCGTTCTTATGGCCTCTCCCATGAATAGCTTCATGCAAGGTGCTAGCATTGTGTGTGATGGTGGCTTTACTACCAACTGATATGGGGATTTGATGGAGGGTTCTTGTTGGTATTTGGCGGACTCTAAGCAGCTGGTCTCTGTATCGTCTGATATTCACACCTGGGGTTTGCAAGTTGAAGAGAAAGCAGCACGCGGAAAGGATTTAGCACTCGTTGAAGATTATCCGAAAATAAACCGTCGAAGAAGCAGGCTTCTTCCAATCACTTGAGCTTCAAATGTGTCCCTGAACGGCGAGTTGAATCTGGCGTTGGACACTGTCACTTTGGTGAACATCATGACATAAAAGGCGCCACAAGTGTCTGCTTTGTGAAATTGGCCTACTCCATTGTTTGCAGGCCATCTGATTCTTACTGATATTTCGCATGTGATCTCGTAGCAAACATAATTCCAAGTTCAAACCCGCTCACTTTGTTACACCTGAACAATCCACCCCTAAACTCCGATCGACATGAGGGTATTCCCACACCAAGCCTCCCACTGACAACAATCTATGAAAAGCTGAAAAAGTCCAAAGAGTGGTTCCTTTGGCTTCCATCATCACCTTGCGATGTCTTGTTTGCATTCTGGACCAAATTGCCCAAACCTGCAGGGCTTGCTGAACTCATATCACCACCACCCATCCAACTGGTATCTATGGTGGACATTTTCATTCCCATTGCATCCACGCCTTTCCTGTCACTGGCTGATCTACCTTCATCTTTAATTGAGCCAAATGCGGGAGCCCCCGACATGATGCCACTTGAGAGGGCTGCGCTTTGATTCAACACTGAACTGGCACTGAGCCCTGCTGTTCCTGAAGTCCAGTCGATTGGAGTATCGTAGGAAACCAAACCTTGAGCATGTTGCATCGTGCTCAAGTTCCAGCTATTCGAGGAAGGGATGCCAAGATCCATGGCTTCCGGTCTTCCCAACAAGCCACCCGAGGCATCACCATTGGGATCCATGTCGATTGCAGCGCCACCGACAAAGCCCAGATCCAACTGCCCAGAAGGATCGTTCATGCCCATGGAGAATAGTAGTGAGTCGAACTGCGGTTGGTGCTGCTGAGTGGGACCATAGGAGAAACTCTGCACCTTGTCGGCGTTGGGTGGTGGCTGAGTTGAAACGGCGGAGTATGGTGGCCGCGGAGGAGCATACTCTGAAGATTCCCTACTATTTGTTGGCCGCCTCTTTTTGACTGGTTTGCCAAGCTCGGGGTCTGCAGCTTCCCGCCTCAACGGAATCGTAGAGGAGGGCAAGTCGCTCGGAATAGAGAAGCCACTTGTGCCACTATCAGCAACACTGCTGGCGCTTTTATAGCTTGTACTGTCCTTGGGAGATTGAGCTGACTCGGCCATGCTGTTTCTGATCTGATCAAGCACGGCTTTGAGAAGATTGTCCATCCTGCTGGCCGGATGGTATGCGTAACTCATGTCGCCAACTGCATCGGATAGAATCTCTAGATAGCCTACGTATGTCCGGCGGTCCGGCTCATTCCGCTGGTAGGTGAGGGCTGCAATCAACGCAATGGCTGCGGCTCCGGCATGCTGCATCCCTGTCACGAAGATCTTGCGCCCATCGAACCTCTGGCGGTGCTGCCAGAAGATGCGGGCCACACGGATTGCCTGCTGGGTACAGATGCTGCGAGACAACGAGGTACGACTCTCGTTGCCGAGCCTCTGAGTGCAACCGATACCCAAGGGAGCATCAGCAACTATAGACCCCAGCTGATGCCCAAAATCGTCAGTGCTGGCCGTGTGGTCACTCTTTGGACTTGAATGGGATCCCGTGCTAGCACCATCCCCGGTGATGGAGCCGTACTTGGCCCATGGTTGATGAAGGAGAATCATAGTAACATGGTACTGTTGGTGAAGGAGGAAGAAGCTGTAAGGCGCTGTTTTGAGGTTGCTTGGTTTCCAAGAAAGGCGTTCCGGAAGTCTTCGGTACCAGTTTTGGAGTTGTCTATCAAGATTGACGACTTGCAGGTATCGATTCTCCTCCGCCTCGCCTGCACTTGAGCCTCGGCTCGAGCCTGTCAGGTCTCTTATCTCGACGATCCGTCCTGCTAGCTCCATCAACTCGATCAGTTGCTCGTAGATCTCCGAGGTCATGTCTTGCTTAGGCGGATCGAGGCCGATGGATATAAGCTGAGAAAAGCGGTTGGACAAGAGATCAACGTCTTGGCTCTTGATGGCCAAAGGCCTCCCAAGAAAGAGACCCCAGTATCTGTCATAGATAACGCAGGCTTGCATAGCCATGTTCCGAATCTTGGTATCCTGCTCAGACATCTTGCTTGTGCAGTCGAGATGTAGGCCAATATCAAACGCAAGGCGGTTTGCCATTCCTGAAAGCGAAATGAGCATATACTCATCGAAATTCTCTTCCCTGTTGATTTCTTACCTGAATACATCCAGCCGGTGTTATCCCTGCCAACACCACACTCTAGGTCGCCAAGAAGCAAAAGTGCTTGAACACTGGGGATGCCTCCAGGCCGCTCCAACTCACTGTCAAGCATTGCCTTTGCCTCCCGGTGAAGGGTGCTCTCTCTTCGTCTCAAAGTAATCCTGCGCATGTCTTCTCGGTCCATATCGGCTGATCGGTAACCCATCGCCAGAATGGTAACATGAAGGAAGTGAGAGTAGAACTTGGGATACGGAGACTGGCGGTCAGCCTCGAAGGCTTCTCGGTCGATGACCTGGATCGCTGAATTATAGTATTGGAAGAAATGATCGACGAGGTAATCATGAGTTTCAGGATCCAGAGATCGGATGATGCATTCTGCTTGTCGGACCTGCTCTGGAGGCTCACGAGTATCGTAATGATCTGAGGACCCAGCATACACGTGGCTGTTGGCGGTGGGACCAAAGAAGCGTAGTCCTCCAGAAATTTGGTCAAAAGAGAGGTTCCCCTTGGTGGAGAGCAGACGGTGAATGATGTCCTCCTGCTGCGGGTCCAGAATCCGTATCGGTGACTCCTCTTTGATGATAGTCGATAGATTTCCGTCATCGTGGTCACTTCCAGCAGCCATGTAGTCTTCATTGCGGGAGTCTGATGGTGAAGGAATGCTGTGCCCTGGTGACGCCCTCTCTGGCTTTGGTAGCGAGCTTTGGTTGCTCGCCGCCGGGACAGTGTCTTCTGGTTGCCCACCTGAAGGCTCGTGCCTTGATTTGGGGGGATGAGACGCAGGAGGCGGCACAACCCCCTTTTCCAGCAGCATGCCCTCTAGCATGGAGATCCGGTCTGATAGAGAGGACATGTATGCCTTGGAAATAGGCCTAGGGGGGATATTGTCAGCAAAGGGCCTCCCGCAGTGAACCTTGGTCCGTACCGTCTCCTCTCGTCATCGTTCTTGATGATGCATTCGGCGCCAGTCTTCTGACATGCTGTGCACGTGGTTTGGTCCTTGGGGACTACGCATCGGATTCTTCGGTCACGACATGAGGCACAGGCGACAGAAGCGCGATGGCGTACTTGCTGTTTGCTGGGTTGGCGGGCTGGCTGGCTCTTGGGGGCGACATTCTCTTGGCCCATGATGTCCCCCACATCTGTGCCGGCAGCCTTCTTTGCGTCGCCAGAAGGGGCCATGGCCAAGCGTGCGTGTTTCAGGCAACTGGTTTGGGTGGAAAATGATATGAGAGCCGTGCGTACCTATTGACGGGGTCGCAGACGTCGATTATCAAGACCCAAACCCGCTCGCTGGGTTGGCAGTTGGTTGTCGAGGAGAAGTTTGGGTCCGAGAAGCGGAGATGGGGGCAACAAGCTGACCCTGGAGCTTGGGCCTTTCCCCACGGGGGCTTGTGGAGCTGGAGGTCTCGGGATTCGGGGAAGGGTCATTGTGGCCTGCAATAGTCAAGCAGGCTTTGCCCTTTAAGGCCCGCTATCCTAGAGTCTTGAACCTAATTGTTGGAGACGAGGCAAACCGTCTTTTGCTAGCGGCGTGAAATGACAAGTGTCGACGGGAGCATGTCGCATCGCCCAAGCCTTAAGGTTTTTGGTGAATATGAGGAGGGGGAGGGATCAAGCATCAGAGTTTCTCCCAACTTTATCTGTGTTATATCTGCGTAAACTCTACTAGATTAAACCTCCTGAGCCAGCTGTCGCTCAACCCTCACGGACTGTCCTGGTCGCCTCCTCACCCCCGCAAGAGTTGGTAGAATCTTGATAGCCAGACCTGTTCGCAGGGATCCGGGGAACATGGTCAGAAGCCGGGGCTAAGCAGGCAATGCTGGTAGCTCATTCCCCCCTACGGAATGGTGCATCGGTGGTGCATTGGCGGCGTCAGCGTGTCAATCCCGTCAAGCTCCGTCCTCAAACTAAACGCCTCGAGCTTGTCTAGGAGGAGCCCATTCGAGTCATAGCTTGTCCTGGGGGTTCGATAGGCGATAAGATGGTCAACGCTGACGCGATGATGGAAAAGGAGAGAATGTGAAAAGGAGAGCGAGCCAATGTCGGACTCCCAGCCAATAGAGGCCCCATATGCCTACCCCGCAGGCGAAATGATTCGGCAGCCCCCCTTAACTCATCTGGGAGCACAATGGCTGACTCACGCCAAAGATTAACCTGCGTTGGCTCCTTGGTCGACTCCTTGGAAACAAGGGATCCCTCTGACACCAACAAGAGCAAGGTTGGGCTAGCAAGGCGCTATCGTTTTCGCACGACGCGTCGTCACCCTTATCATTGGCCTCTAACCGAGAAGGCGGGCGTCCAGCATCAGCCAGTCAGCCAAGGCTTGGGAAAGGAGGGCGCACAATAATGGTTGGTCTCTATGCCCCGGACAATTCCTCCAGCTTTCTTTCTCGCAGCAAGATACTTATCAACGTGATCTCTGACTATGCTGTGCAACCGTCAATCGCGCATGACATTTCGCTTGGCACCTGGTTGAAAGTCCTATCTCCATGTGTCCCCACCCTCAGCGCCAGGGCGATCATCCTCGGCACGTCCTTCGGCAATTCTTCGCTTTTCGTTTTGTCAGACTGTCCCCTCTCCTCTTTCGCGATAGCGTTACGTTCTGGTTGTGGTTCACAATTTCACATATATTGACACCGTGGTATTTTTCCTACGTGTTTTCCGTCACCTCACCATTCCAGAGATGGAATCCCGCCACCTTTTAATCAGAGGAGCTCGAATTGTTTCGAGATGATGGCAGGTATCTTTTGTTGTCCAGATAAGCTCTTGATATCTGCCCGTTGTCGGCATTGTCTCGTGCTTGGCCGAAGATAGTTGGGATGTGTAGACTCATTGTTGCGTTGGCTCGATGACAGTTGACCTCAGACTCACTGGCTGTTCAACGTTGACTCGCTTACCCTTCGGAATCAACTTTGTTCCAATGCCAAATCACATCACTGGGATGAATTAAATAGCTAGGAAATGGCAGCATCGTAGCTGCTGCTTGGCAACGAGATGGAATAACAGTTCTCATGCATAGTTAATAGTCGATGGCGCCGGACCTTGAAAGGAGAGAATGTCTCGGTTCCATATGTACAGAATTGGCTAGGTAAACTGAATGTTCATAGGCTGAATACCCGCTGATGCCTATAGGGTTGGGCTCGAGCGGGAAACCCCTCGGCCGGCTTGGCGGTGCTTACATAGACCTTTGGGTTTAAGTTGTAGTTTCCAGACGAAACTCTACCTTATGGGCTGCTTTACATCGCCTTCTGGCTGTTGGAGACCATCGGGGGGCGTTGGAGAAATAGCAAGAGAAATAGCGGTGATTGAATTTGCCCAATTATCTGTACGGGTTGATCGTGACGCAGGGAGAACAGGTTCGACATGGTTGGCTATTGCTTACTTCCATTAGGGCTCAGGGGTAGAAGCAGTTCAGCCTGCCACAGGTTTAAATGCACGTGAGAGTTTACAAGCGATGAATGCAAGGCAAATTTAAAAGACATGGTATATAAGAATGTGACGCTTTGTGTTTAGTATTGTTGCGTTGCTATTATTATGCAGCTCGCCTCCTCTCTTAAACCTTTTCCAAACGTATAATAATTGCAAAGACCAGCTGCCACCGACCAAGACTTCTTCATTTGATTTACAGCTATTAAGCAATATCAACCCAGCTGTTTACAGAAGCTGGCAAGATTGGTGACCATTGATAACATAAGACTTAGATATCCTATTGTGTGCGTTGCTTAACACAGCTAATGCATCCCAACCAACCAATTTCCACAGCCGTATACTTTCATCTAAGTACATATGCCTCATCCACCAGTCCATGGCACATATTATCTTCTAAGCCATAGACAAGTTCCAGTATTGGACAGTATCTTTTGTGGCTAGTACTTCAAAGTTGCTGTTTTCTCCGCCGTGGAGGGCACTCCAAATGAAAGAGGTGGGGATGTTAGCAAACAGGCGACGAGCTCTCTTGCGGTTCAAGTTCATAAATGCAGAGAGTTAAGAGAAAACAGAGAGAGCGGTTTGAATGCCTTCCAATTCAAAATCTACCTTTTTTTGTATTAGTCTTGCAATGGCGTAGACGTTTACGACAGGGCTCCAAAACTCGATGATTGCCTGAGAATTCATGGAACCAAAGCCGGAGGCATATACCAAGTTAGTTCTTATGCTTCGAAACATGAGTTGTGGATGGTCCAATGCCTTGGTGCTCTAGCCTGGAGCCGCAATGCCACTTTGTGTTGTGCCCAAGGTCCATGCTAATGGTCAAGTGTGGTGAGTCAGCTTAGTGACTTTGCGTAAGGATCTAGAACAACCTACAAATGGGGGTGTGGCCATGCTTTTTCTCCGAGTAGTTTGCTGTGTCTGAAGAGAGCTCCGTTTCCATCTTTTAGACTCGAAGCTTCTTCCAAGCTGTTGGAAGAAATGAACATCATCTAATATCAGTACTGTTTCGTCGTGTTTTCCTGACTAGTTTCTCAAATTCCACAGAACAATACCTCTATTGAAATATCAATGATAGCCCCGTGTGACACTTTAGTTGGTATGCATCTTGTCATGCCCGGGTCCAAGATAGGAGCCCGATAGAATAGCTCACATGCACTCATAAACATGGCTTGCGGAAATAATGCTTCTTATTGTTCAGTGTTGACCCACTGATTCAATTCTTCTATGAGCTGGGGTTCCGCACATGGTGGCCTTTCAAATAAAAACAACATTGAACCTTCATAATCACTCTCCACGAGACGCCTGGCTGAGACAAACGCCCTGGTCTGTTCAGTTAGCTGGCGACTTCGGTAAGTGGCATTGCTGGACCTTACTCACAATGGAGCAACTTCCAGAGGCAGTGTTTGTTACCATGCCAACTGGCACCTAAATAAAACTTCACGCAAAGTATTGTGTTACGCAGACGAGTAGAGAATATTGAGGCGTAAGACGAGCACTGGAGGGAGCCTGTGGTGGATCCTTAGGTGAAGGTCAAGTAACAAAGGTATCGAAGACAACAAGAGGCGGTGTTATGCACGCTTCATAACACTGACGGCATCGGCTTTTCTCTATAATAACGGCAAGCTCAGACTCGCGGCTCCCTCTACCCCAATTGCACACAGCCCTTTAAGGGACCAACTGCTATGTCGCTCCTCATCAAGTAGTTACTGAGTGTACTTGCAACTAATGGGGTTCTTGATCTCTGCTGTTCTGGGCAGAAATTCCAAGCAGCCCTTGTTGCCTCCAGGTGTTTTGATTCCAGTTGAAACCCAAACACTCCATGCTCCATCGACACTGTGGGGGCATGCAACCAAGTTCTTGCCCTTGAAAGATAAATCGCCGTCCTTGTCGATGGCCCAACCCTTGCGTTCCGCATTGCGAGGAGCGGACTGGGTACCAGTGGTATATCCAATCTTTCCCTGGCCTAAAAGAAGTTAATGTGAAGCTCGGTGCGAATGGAAATTTGGGAATAACATACCCATTCCTGATCGGTCAACGTAGATCTGCTGTCGTGTTTTGCCGTAAAGGAACAGCTCGCCATTGACGATCGAGAAAGTAGCAGAGTTATCTGTCTTCTTCTCACATGTCGCTTTCTGCTGGGGAAGCTTCAAAAAGATGCTACTGTGGGCAGCCTGAACGACAGCAAAGTGGATGTCGGTGGCAGAGCGCAAAGCAAGTGCCTCAAAGCGATATGGCTTGCTGGGCGAGGGGGTCGCAGTAACAAGGCCGCTGGCGACGAGGGGCACAAGGAGGAGACTCTTAATTTGCATCTTGAAGATTTTCGATCAAGGTTTGAAAGGGGTTTCTGGTTGAGAGGTGAATAAGTTCAGTTGGTTCTGGCGGGAAAAGGAAAGAGGGAATGAAAAGACGCTTCTGTACTACACCGGCTCTTTTATATTTCTGCTTAAGCAATCGATGAGCGCTGACACTTGTGGCCTGACAACCCTTGCATATTGTCGAGATGGGCCAGGAAGCTGAGAACCACTGGATGGAGCTCCTTTTGAGTGGTCTGGGTCAAGCGGGAATATCGTGGCGTTTTCTGTGTGTTCTAGACTCTCCGTATTATTATATTTCTGGCAGCCGCGGCACTCAGCAAGCCATCTTCCATTCTAGTGCGTATATACCGGTACTAGGTCCCCTTAGAGCTAATGTTTACTGCCGTGCTAACCGGAGGTCATTAATGGCAGGCTCAGCAGTAAACTCGGCCTAGTACAGCCACTTTATAATTAAATTACTATAAATATCTTAGAAAGTATATTACTCTTAAAGTATCTCTACCGCTAATATATCTTATATTCTTTAATATATATATATTACTAGATAAGAAGAGTATTATTTTATATAATAAATATTAAAATATATAATAAAAGAAATTATTATTAAAATTATTATTATTTATATATTTATATAAGCTAAGATATATATATAGTATATTTAATTAGATAAATTTAATTAATTAAACTTATAGATATTTATTTACCGCTAAGTTTTAATATAATATTAATACTTTTTAAGTTTAATAAAACTCTAATATTAGCTCTAAGAATTAATCTCTCTAAGTAAACCTATAATACTAATAACTTTTATTTCCTAATATTATACTTATAGCTATATAGCTAGATCTTAGCTAATTATAAGATTTCTTTAATTTTTTTATTTAATATTATAAAAGGTATTAATATTAATAATAAGAAGTATAAGCTATGCTTTATATTAATTATTATTTTATAATATAAAATATTAAGTCTTAATAGCTAAATTAAGGTAAAATTATAAATAAAAATTAAGTCTTTATTATATATAAGACTTTAACTTACTAAGTCCTTTAAAAGCTCTTAGCTATAAGATATTATATTAAGGTAGGGGTATATAACCCTAGGCCTAAGGCTTAGCTAATTAGCTAGTTATTATAGCTATAATAAGATATAAGTAAGAAAGATTAATAAAATAATTACTAAGGTAAGACTAAAGGAAAAACTATTAAATCTTATAACTTTAAGATTAATAAGACTTAAGTATAATCCTTATAGTTTTACCTTAAATTAATTATTTAGAGATTTAATCTTAAAGTAAACCTTATATATATAAAATATATTTATTATATTTTTTATATATATATTACTTTAATTATTAATATAACTTAGTTATATTTAATACCCTTAAGTATATTATTAAATATAATTTATATTTCTTAGCTTAAAGTATATAATTTTATTTTTTATTAATATAAATTAATATACTTAATTTATCTCTTAAGAAATATTTTTTTATTATATATTAATAACTCTTATTAAATAAATTATTTATATTATCTTAATTATTATTATATTATTATTAATATATTAAATAGTACTTTTATTAATTAGCTTTTAGCTTATAATATATTAATAAATATTATTAAAATACTTATTAAGATAAAGTAATTATAAGCTTTTATAAATTAGCTTTAAGCTTAAATTAATTAATAATTATTATAAGAAGTAATACCTTAGGTAGCTATACTTAATAAAAATATTAAAAAAGCTATTAAACCCCTTAAGTTAATACCTTTTAATAAAAATATTAAAAATATTATTTTATTTATTATTTATTATAAAAAGTATTTTATATTTTTCTTAAATAACTTATTAATATAAAATAAAGAGTTATTATATAGCTATTTAAACTTATATAAAATAAGTTATATATTACTTATATAGCTTATTTCTAATAATTTATTTCTAAGATAAAATTTAAAAATAAATTACTAATTAAAAACTTTTATTAAGGTTTAAAGTTAAAAATTAAGGATAAACTTTATAAAGCTAGTAGACTTAATAACCTTAATAATAATATTATTATAATTATTAAAATTAATAAATAATAATATATAAGATATAAGGAAAAGATATTAAAATAAAATAAGCTAAGAGAAATAAATATTAATTTTTATTTCTTAAATTAATATTATTAATAAGTAAATAATTATAAAATATAAAAATAATTATATAAAAATATCTTATATAATGTAAACCTAGGCCCTATAAAACTAAGAGCTATTTAATAAGATCTTTATAATATTAAGTATTATAATTATTATAAGAAAGAATATAAAGTAAGTAAATATTATAAGAAGTAATAAGATATATAAGAAAGATACTATAAGCTAAGAAACTTATAATAACTTCTAGAAGATAAGAAATAATAAAATATAACTAATTAAGACTATAACTTATAGATAGCTACTTATATTATAAGAACCCTTAAAATAGCATAATAAGGATATAATAAAATAGGGCTTTAACTATAAGAAATTAATATACCTTATTAGGCTATTTACTTAATAAAGAAATAAATAAAAAGTAATTATATAATTAATAACCTTATAAAAGAATATTACTATAAATTAATAAAACCTTTAAAAGTATATTAATTATATCTTATAGGCTTATAAATAAAAACCTCTCTTAGAGCTAAACTAAGTAAAGAAAGAAATAATTACTTTATAATAATAAATTATAATAGTATTAAGATATATTAAAAAATAACTTAAAAAAATAAAGATATTAGTCTTGGTTTAAGAATTATTAAAAGAGATTTTTTTTCTTTTTTAAGAGGTTATTATAAAAGGATTTAATTATAAGAATTAAGTTGTAAAATATAATAATAACTTATAACTCTTATTACTTATAAAAGTCTAGAGAAGGGATTATTAATAAAATAACCCCTTATTATATATATATTAAATCTACTTATAATATTACTTAAAATAATTATATAAATAAAATAATAAGTATAAAAGGTAAAAATTAAAATATTATAATAATATATAATAAATAAATTAAATTCTTAAGGTTAATAATATAAGTATTAACTAAGTTAATTGTAAATATAAGAAATGAAAATTATAAAGGGAATTATATAAAATATATGCTTAGTAATAAAAATAATAAAAAAGTAATAAAAAGCTATAAAAGAAATTACTCTTAGCTATATAATAAAAATAATAAGTAATATTAAAATAGTTTATAAGAAAAGTATATTAAAATAATATAAAAATATATTAAAATATTAAATTAATAAGAAATATATATTAAGGTATATTATAAAAAATTAATTAAAAACCCTAGGTACTTAGAAGTAGTATTTAACTTATATATAGATATATTTAATATATAAAGAATATATAAATATCTTATAGATATTATATTAATATTATTAATATAAGGAATATTAAGGAAAGAAAGAAATAAAAATATTTTCTTATTATATGACCTTATTAATTAAAGACTAAACCATACTTATAACATAAAATAAAAAGATATTTAATATTTTATAAATATAAAACTATTAGTATTATTATAATATAATATTTATTAAAGCTTTATTATAATATTTAAAAAAAAAATCTAAATAATATATAAAATTAAAGACTAATAAATAAATTAATTAAGAAAAATTAAAAAAAATTAATAAGAATAATAAAATAACTTAAATAATAATTATGATTAATATATATAATAAGTAAGTATTATAACTATATAAGTATTATAATTATATAAGTATTATAAAAATCCCTTAACTTATATCTTTTTAATTTAATTAATTATTTCTTAAATACTTAATATATTATAAGCTTTAATAAGGCTAAAATACTTCTTACCCTTTAGGCTATATAAAATAACCCTAAGGTAAGTATTTAATAAGTTATAACTATTTATAAGGTTTATTATTATACTTTATATTATTTATAGCATACTATTTAATCTTAATATAATATTATTTAGAAATTATATTAATTATTAAATTTAAAAAAATAAATCTTTATTTATTTTATTTTTAATTTAGATTTATAATAATTTCCTTTATAGCTATATAATATAAAAGAAATAATTAATTAATTACTTATTAATTATAATATATTAGGCTTATAACTTTATTAAGTAATACTTAGACCTTAAGATATATTTTTTTTATATATATAAGTATTAAAAAGCTAAATATAAAGATTTAATTATTATTTATAATTAGTTTTAACTTATTATTAAAATTACTATTAAAATTATTATTATTTATATATTTATATAAGCTAAGATATATATATTATATATTTAACTAGATAAGTTTAATTAATTAAACCTATAGACTTCTATTTACCGCTAAGTTTTAATCTAGCACTAAGCCTTAGCACTAATACTTTTTAGGTTTAAACTCTAATGCTAACTCTAAGAATTAATCCCTTTAAAACTTATAATACTAATAACCTTTATTTCCTAATAATAAGAGATTTATTACTTTTTATCCCCTTATATAAATACCTTAACCTAGGCTTATTATAATAATTATACTTATAGCTATATAGCTAAATCTTAGCTAGCTATAAGACTTCTTTAATCTTCTTATTTAGTATTATAAAAAGTATTAATATTAATAATAAGAATTATAAGCTATGCCTTATATAGGTATATATTATTATTATCTTTTAAGCTATTAAGGAAATTAATTTCTTTCTAAGTAAAATACTTATATTTCTTTAGCTTCTTTTTAAGGGCCTTTAATAAAAAAAGCTTTTCTCTAATAAAATTAAATTAATTATTTATATTATAACTAAGTAAAAAAAGGCTAAATAAAAAATAAAAAAGGTTATAGCTAAAGATCGCAAGTTTAACCTAAACCTTTTATTTAATAAGCCATATGCCTATTATAATAATTTAAATAACTCTATATAATATTATCTCTTATAGTTTATTATAAGTACTTTTTATGCCCTTATAAAGCTTATAAACCTTTTTAATAAAGTTATCTTAATTATATAAAAAGGTATATTAATAGGTAATAGTTATATTACTTTAATTTACTAATTAAAGGTTTTTATAAAAAATTATTATATTTTTATTAAGATATTATTAATTAATTATAATTATTATTAATTATAATTAAATTTCTTTTTATAAGGATAATAGAAATATAATTCTTTAAGATTTTAATCTCTTTAAGTAATTAAGAATTATAAAAATAATTAAAAGGTTAATATTAGAGGGGAGCTATTATATAAAGGGGATTTTAATTACTTTAGCTAATTAAGATATAAGCTATTTATTATAAATAGAGCTAATTTTAATAGATTATTAAAGCTATTAATAATTATATAGATAAACCTTATTAATTTAAGCCTATTAAGACCTTAGGCTTTAGGTATAGAGCCTTTATTATTAAATTACTAAGATATTAATTAAGATATTTTAATTCTTATTTTAGGTAATATAAAGTAATAAAATAATAATTAGTTTTAACTTATAATAAATATAATTAGAAATAAAATAATTATTATAAGGTAAAAAAAGTATTTAAAGCTAAAATTAATATAACTTTAAAATTAAAAATAAATTATAATTATTTAAGTAATTAATATAAAAAGCTAAGTAATTTAAGTATTTAATATTAATATAAGTTAATATTATCTTATTACTTAATATTAAAAAAATAATCTCTTAGGTAATTAAATTATTATAATAATTTAAAATAATTAAATTAATAATAAGATTAATCTTAAATAATTAAAATATTTTAATTAATATATAGCTAAGTAATTAAATAATTATTATTATCTCTTAATTTTTAATAATTATAAAAACTATTATTTTATTAAATTTAAAAAATATTATATAAAATAATGTATTTAATTTTATATATTACTTTATTTTATTATTTTTTTTAATCCTTTAATATTAAATACTTTATAACTTATATCTTAAAAATTAAGTTCTTTTTAGCCTTTTATATTATATATAAGGCTATTATAATAAAAAGAAATATTAAGGGGACTTAAAAAAAAATTAAGATTATTTTTTTTAACCTAGAAATTATAATCTTAAACCTTAATATTTAGCTATAGATATAAATATTAATTAAAAGAGTAATTATATTATTAACCCCTTAGGCTTTAAGGACCTTAAAGATTATAATTAAGGCTAAATCTTAGTTTAAATACCTTAAAAAGTAAATGAAAAGATATTAAAGGAACTTATTAGAGTTAATCTTAGAGGCTCTATAGTCTCTTATAAAAGGGATAAAGGCTATTATATATTAAGTTATCTTATTAATAACTAAGATTAGAAACCTTTAAGAGGGAAATAAGATATTAAGTTAGTATTACAGGGTAAAAAAAAATTAAATTATAAAAAGGAAAAGTAATAATAATAAAAAAAGAAAAATAAGTAATTAATTAAATATAAATATATAAATAATAGCTAAATTATTAAGGAATAATAATTAAAGAAAGTTAATTAAACTTAATACTTAGTATTATAATATATATAATAAGCTTAATTATAATATAAGGAGTTAATAAGTAATAATTAAGATATTTAAGGAAAAATATAATAAATAGTTTTAATTAATTAAATAATTTATAATATTTTTATTTCTAAGAGTAAGATTTTTATAATACTTATATAATTATAATACTTACTTATTATATATATTATAAAATATATATAAATAATAAATATAAATTTAATTATTTTAATTATATTATTATAATATTAAAAAACTAAATATCTTATTTAATATAAGCTAATAACTAAATAAATATAAAAATACATTATTATAAAAAGTTTTATATTTTATAAATAAAGTATATAAGTAATAATACTTAGAATTCAAAGTATAAATTAAAGGAAAACTATTATATACTTTAATAAATAATAAAGCTAAATAGAACTACTTTAACTTAATAATAATAAATAAGCTTAAGATATTATAATAGTATAAAAAGATATTATATTTAGTTATCAACTAAGAAAGAATCTCTTTTAATTATAATAATAAAATTATTAATTATAAGATAAATTACTTTAAGGTTTTTATTAAAAAAGAAATTAAGAAATATTATATAATATTATATTAAATAAGTAATTTAATTTTATATTTAGGTATTTATAATTATATTAGTTTAATTTATATTTTAATTAAAGGATTAATTAAATATATGTGTTTTAATAATAAAATACTTCTTAAAATAATAACTTAGATATAAAATGTTAAACTTATATTAATATAATTAAAGAAATTAAGTAAAGGTAAATATAAAATATCTCTTTACTTATAAGAATAATTTTATATATTATAGAATAATTTTATAAACTTAAAAAAACCCTTAAGAAAATAAAAAATTATATAATAACTTAAGAAAAAATAAACTTAGGAATATAATATAATAGTATATATGTTTATAAAAAATATTTTATAAAAAAACTTAATATAAATTAATTAAAATATAAATATTATAACTTAGAGATTAAGTTTATAAATAAGAACTATTATTATTAAAATTATTATTAATATTACTATTATTTATATATTTATATAAGCTATAATATATATATTATTTATTTAATTAAATATATTTAATTAATTAAACTTATAAACCTTTATTTATTACTAAGTTTAGCGCTAATATCTTTTAGGTTTAAACTCTAATATTAACTCTAAGAATTAATCCCTCTAAGTAAACCTACAATATTAATAACCTTTATTCTTTTAATATAATTATACTTATAGCTATATAGTTAGATCTTAGCTAGCTATAAGACTTTTTTAATATTTTTATTTAATATTATAAAAGGTATTAATATTAATAATAAAGACGATAAGTTATACCTTATATAAGTATATATTATTATTATCTTTTAAGTTATTAAAAAAATTAATTTCTTTTTAAGTAAAATACTTATATTTCTTTAGTTTTTTTTAAGGGCCTTTTATAAAAAAAGCCTTATTAAATAGAATTAAATTAATTATTTATATTATAATTAAATAAAAAGAGACTTAAAAAAAAATTATAGCTAAATATCGCGAGTTTAACTTAAACCTTTTTTTTAATAAGTTATATACTTATTATAATACTTTAAATAAATTTATATAATATTATTTCTTATAGCTTCTTATAAGTATTCTTTATGCCTATATAAAGTATATAAATCTTTTTAATAAGGTTATTATAAATATATAAGAAAATATATTAATAATTATTAATTATATTACTTTAAGTTATTAATTAAAGGTCTTTATAAAAAATTATTATATTTTTACTAATATATTATTAATTAATTATAATTATTATTAATTATAATTAAATTTCTTTTTATAAGGATAATAGAAATATAATTCTTTAAGATTTTAATCTCTTTAAGTAATTAAGAATTCTAAAAATAATTAAAAGGTTAATATTAGAGGGGAGCTATTATATAAAGGGGATTTTAATTACTTTAGCTAATTAAGATATAAGCTATTTATTATAAATAGAGCTAATTCTAGTATATTATTAAAGCTATTTATAATTATATAAATAAACCTTATTAATTTAAGCTTATTAAGACCTTAGGCTTTAGGTATAGAGTCTTTATTATTATAATTATTAAGATATTAATTAAGATACTTTAATCCCTATTTTAGGTAATATAAAGTAATAAAATAATATATTAAAATATATATTATTTTAATATTTTATATTACTTAAAATAAAAATTAAAATATTTAAATACATATTTTTATAATTTTAATAATAAAAGCTTTATTATATTTAAAGCCTAAGGTCTTATTAAGCTTAAATTAATATAATTTATTTATATAGTTAATAATAACTATAATTAATTAATTAATTTATAATTAGTTAATTAATTTATAATATATTAATAAAATTATAATAATTAATTTAGTTTTATTAAGAAAAAAGTTTTTTTATTAAAGGCTCTTAAAAAAAGCGAAAAAAATATAAATATCTTATATATAAAGAAATTAATTTTTTTAATCACTTAAAAAATAATAATAAGATATATTTATATAAGGTATAAGTTATAATTCTTAATATTAATATTAATATCTTTTATAGTATTAATTAAAAAAGTTAAAGAAGTCTTATAATTTGCTAAGATTTAGCTATATAATTATAAATATAATTATATTAAGAAATAAAGCTTATTAATATTATAGGTTTTAGAGAGATTAATTCCTAGAGTTAATATTAGAGTTTTATTAATACTTAAAAGATATTAGCGCTAAGGCTTAGCGCTAGACTTGGTAGTAAATAAAAGTTTATATATTTAATTAATTAAATCTATTTAATTAAATATATAATATATATATCTTAGCTTATATAATTATATAAGTAATTATAATTTTAATAATAATTTGAATAATAAATTAAAATATATATTAATTTAATTCTTATAACTTAAAAGTTATATAAAACTAGTCTTACTTTATATAAGGAGTTATATAACTTAGGAGATATTATATATAAAATTAATTATAAATTAAGGGTATAAAAGATAGTATTTTTATTATAAGAGAATTAAAATATATAATTAAAGTATAAGACTAAGCATATAATATACTAAAGGATAAGAGATTAACTTAATAATAAAATAATATCTTTTTAAGCCCTTATAATAATAACTAGCCTTATCTTTATAATATCGCGGTTTTAAAAATAAAGTAAAAAAAAGATAATTATAAAAGTAATTATAACAGCTTTATAAGTAATTAACTATAAGAGAGTAATAAATGAAATAAAATAAAAATCTTAGAAAATTATTAGCGCCTTTAGATTAAAGCTACTAAGGAAAAATACTACTTCTCTTATTAAATTTATAGCTAATATATTCTTAAAGCTATTCTTAAGGCCGCTAATTATATAATTAACCTTAATAAAGCTATAGCCTTATAAGAGGTAATAGCCTTATAAGATTAGCTAAATCATATCCTTAGAGATATACTCTTAGTATTATTAAGAGACTTAATACTACTTTTACTTAGTACTAAAAAAGAATATTAAAATAATATTAAGCTTATTATAAATATATAAATTAAAGGATGTATTTCAGCTATTTTAATAGCTAGAATAGGGGATTATATATTTAAAAATAATAATTAAGAAGAGGATTTATTATACTAAGAAGATTAAGGTAAATTTAGCTATAATTATATACTTAATAATTACTTAGATACTACGAGGGTTAAGGCATATATTATAAAAGCTAAAATAATAATTCTTATACTATAATTGGGGGCCTAAGACTAAGTATTATATTTATATATATATTAATATAAGAATAACTTTAAGAAAGCTTAAAATATTAAAATTAATTAATTAAATAAATACTCTTTATTAATTATATTTTTATTAAAATTCGACTTTAATTAATACAGAAATATAATAATTAAGTTATATAAGGCGGCTATAATAATAATATAATTATATGTTATAATACCCCCTTTATACTAAATAAAAGAGTATATAACTTATTTACCTAACCCCCCAGGTAGCTACCTCTAAAGTAACCTTTACCTTAGTCTTTATATTTTCTAAATGCTTATAGTTTTAAATATTTTTTAATATTACTAGATATTAGCTGGAAATATAAAGTAAGGCTAATAAAAAAAAAGATATATAAAGAGAGGTTATATTAGCCTTATTATATATAAACTTTATACTTATATAATTAAAATAATAATTTAAATAATTAGAGATTATTTTATATAAAAATAAAAAGCCTTAACAAAAATATTAAGTATAAGATCTAATTTTAAAATTAAAAGCATTAATATAAGCTAAAAGATTATTTATCTTAGAAAGTTTATATAAAGAAATATTTATATATATTTAACTTAATATTATATTAATACAAGAAATAATTATATATTAAAGTTACTTATTAATAGGCTTAGCTATAAGAAATAGCCTTAAAAATAAGATAAATAAAGGCAGAGCTTTATATTATACCTATAATGAGATAGAAGTAAGGAAGCCTAATATAATAATTCTTAAGATAAGACTAAAAGAAAAACTATTTAGTTTTATAATGCTAAGACTAATAAGACTAAAGTTTAATCTTTATAATCTTACCTTAAATTAATTATTTAAAGACTTAATCTTAAAGTAAACCTTATATATATAAAATATACTTAATATACTTTTATATATATATATTATGTTAATTATTAATATAACTTAGTTATACTTAATACTCTTAAATATATTATTAGATATAAGTTATATTTTTTAGCTTAAAGTATATAACTTAATCCTTTATTAATATAAATTAATATAACTAACTTATTTCTTAAGAAATACTCTCTAATTATACTAGCCTTAACTTATTAAAGAATTATATCCTTATAATTACCTCCCCTTTAAAGATTTTAGTCTCTAAGATCGCTTTAATGAAAATTAAATTTAAAATAACTTTTTTTATTACTTTTATATATATTAAAGCTATATATATTATATTAATAATATACAGAACAAGTATAAAATAAAATTTAAGCTTTAAGTTTTCAAAAACTTAATTAGTTTTTTTTTTACTTAAAGTTTTATATTTTAATTTAATTTTAATTTCTTTTATATATTTTACGTAATAGCTATATAATTACTAAGTAATAACTAATAAACTTTTTATAAAATTATTAATAGCTTTAATAATATATTAAAACTAGCTGTACTTATAATAAATAAGTTATATATTAATTAAATTATTCTAGTAGCTGTTATCTTATTATAATCTTCTTATAAGGCTTTTTTTAATTTTATATTCTATATATATTTATTAATAAGGCTCTTTTTTTTAATAATTATCTTATGATAAATAAATATAATTCTAAAAGCTTTTTAAATAAAGTTTTTAAAGTATTACTATTATGCCTTAATTTGAAATTAATAGCTAAAATTTAATGCTTAAGGACTTTTTCCTTAAGCTTTAAATGAATATAATACTTATTTAAGAATTATCTTATTTAATATTTCTTTTAATTTTAAATTAAAATATAAGATAGTTAATATATATAACCTTAAGCTTATTTCTTTATATATTTACTAGAAGATAAATATTTTACAAGGTTTAATAAATTAAAAAAGATTATATTAGCTTATATATTTATAATTAACTCTTAATACCTACCTTAAAGTAATTTCTTTATATTTAAATAGATACTATTTTTAATTAAATAAAGCTCCTTAATATTTGTAAAAATAATTAATATTTATTAATTTAAAGAAATAAATAAAATATTTATTTAAATAAGTAATAAAAAATTCTATATAGTTTTTAATAAATCTGTTAATACTTATAACCCTTATTTAATACAACCTAAAATAATATAATAAAAAATAAGTATTTTTTAAATATATCTAAAGTAATTTCTAAGAGTAACTTAAAAATAGTATTTAAAAATAATATTTATTATCTTAATTATATTTTTAATATTATTTATTATATATATTATCCTTAAAAAATATTTATATTATTAATTTTTTAATTTTTTCAATATATTTAATATATTTATAAAGAGAGGTAAATTAAATAAATTAAAATATATATTTTATGCCTATAATAATAAATAATCTTTCTTATAATTTTCTTATATATTTATAATTAATAGTTAATTAATCCTAGCCCTTATAACTTAATTATTACAAATTAATATTATTCTTAAATATAGTAATAATATAAAAAAAATCTTACTTAAAGGTATTAAGTTTAAAAAAAATATTTATATTATATTTCTTATATTTCTTATATTAATTATAATTCCTATATTATACTACTTATATAATATATTCCTTTTTATATTATTTTATTTATTAAATTTATTTAATTATACTAGTTTTTATATTAAGATTATTTAAGTAATTAAAGTAAAGTTTTCTAAAATTATTAATTTTAATTTATTTATTATTTTATTACTTTATTATTAAAATTACTATTAAAATTACTATTATTTATATATTTATATAAGCTAAGATATATATATTATATATTTAACTAAATAAGTTTAATTAATAAAACTTATAGACCTCTATCTATTACTAAGTCTAGCGCTAATACTTTTTAGGTTTAAACTCTAATATTAACTCTAAGAACTAATCCCTCTAAGTAAACCTATAATACTAATAACCTATATTTCCTAATATAATTATGCCTATAGCTATATAGCTAAATTATAGCTAGCTATAAGATTTCTTTAATCTTTTTATTTAATATTATAAAAGGTATTAATATTACTAATAAGGGTTATAAGCTATATTTTAAATTAGTTATTATCTTATAAGTCCTTAAGGAATATAATATCTCCGCTAATAAGATCTTTCTTTTCTTTTAGCTTTTTTTTAAGAGCCTTTAATAAAAAAAGCTTTTTTTTAATAAAATTAAACCTTTTATTAATATTATAATTAAATAAAAAGAGATTAAAAAAAATATTATAAATAAAGATTATAAGTTTAATTTATATTAATTAGCTAAGCTTTATATTTAACTTAATACTTTAGAGGGCTTTATTTAATATTATTTTTTATAACTTATTATAAATATTTTTAATACCTTTATAAAGCTTATAAATTACCTTAATATCATTATCTTAATTATATTAAAAGTTATATTAATAAGTATTAATTATATTACTTTAATTATTTAATTAAAAATCTCTATAAAAAATAGCTATTATAATTATATTATTCATATATTATTAATTAATTAGTTATTATTAGTTATAATTAAATTTCTTTTAATAAAAAGAATAAAATTAATTTTAGCCTCTTTAAGTAATTAAGAATTATAAAAATAATTCAAAGGTTAATATTAGAGAGGAGAGCTATTATATAAAGGGGTTAAATTTTAACCTCTTTAGCTAATTAAAATATAACTTATTTATTATAAATAAAGCTAATTTTTATATATTATTAAAGCTATTAATAATTATATAGATAAACCTTATTAATTTAAGCCTATTAAGACCTTAGTCTTTAAGTATAAAGCTTTTATTATTAAAATTATTAAGATATTAACTAAGATACTTTAACCCTTATTTTAGGTAAAATAAAGTCTAAGAATAATTATGTAATTATTTTATATTACTTAAAATAAGGGTTAAAATATTTTAATAAATATCTTAGTAACTTTAATAATAAAAGCTTTATACTTAAAGCCTAAAGTCTTAATAAACTTAAATTAATAAGGTTTTTTTATATAATTATTAATAGCTTTAATAATATATTAAAATTAGCTATATTTATAATAAATAGCTTATATCTTAATTAGCTAAAGTAATTAAAGTCTTCTTTATATACTATCTGTCTTTTAATATTAACCTTTTAATTATTTTTATAATTCTTAATTACTTAAAGAGATTAAAATTATTTTTATTATTTTTATAAAAAGAGATTTAATTATAATGAATAATAATTATAATTTATTAATAATATATTAATAAAATTATAATAATTGCTTTTTATCTTTAATAAATAAATTAAAATAATATAATTAATATTTATTAATATACTTTTTTATATAATTAAGATAATCTTATTAAAAAGGTTTATAAGCTTTATAGGGGTATAAAAAATATATATAATAAGCTATAAGTAATAATATTATATAAAGTTATTTAAAATATTATAATAAATATATAGCCTATTAAATAAAAGGTTTAAATTAAACTTATAATTTTTAATCATAACCTTCTTTTTTTTTTTTTTTTAGTCTTTTTTTATTTAATTATAATATAGATAATTAATTTCATTTTATTAAAAAAAAGCTTAAGAAATAGATATAAGTATTTTACTTAAAAAGAAATTCATTTCCTTAATAACTTAAATAATAATAATAATATATACTTATATAAGACATAGCTTATAACTCTTATTATTAATATTAATACTTTTTATAATATTAAATAAAAAAAATTAAAAAAGTCTTATAGCTAGCTAAGATCTAGCTATATAGCTATAGGCATAATATTAAGAAATAGAGCATATTAATATTATAAGTTTTAGAGGGTTTAATTCTTAGAGTTAGCATTAGAGTTCTATAAACCTAAAAAGTATTAGCGCTAAGGCTTAGTATTAGATTAAAACTTAGCGGTAAATTAAAGTCTATAGGTTTAATAAATTAAACCTATCTAATGGAATATATAATATATATATCTTAGCTTATATAAATATATAAATAATCGTAATTTTAAGAGTAATTTTAATAATACTTAATGTATTTATAAAAATCCTTAATAAATCCTTATAAATAAAGAAAAAATATATTATATATAATAAGATATATACTTTATATATATAGTATTTATATTATATATATATATAAGATAAGTAAGTTATATTAAAGATAAATAATCTTTAAAACTAAAATACTTTAAAGGCTCTAATTAAAGGTTTTATATAAAGTTATTTTAATTTATATATAGCTAGCTACCTTAACAAGTATAGTAAAATTTAATAAAATTTATATTATATAATATAAATTAAGACGTCTTTATATATGCTTCTTATATTATATAATTATATATAATAAGCAAAGTATTCTTAAACTAAGTAATTTTTTAAAAATAAAATACTCTAAACCCTTTAATTAGAGGTACTTAAGAAAAGTATTTATAGTAATTTATGGCTAGGTTAATAAATATATAAGAATTATAAAAAGAATATATATTATATAATATACTCTTAAGTGTTTTCTATACTATTATTTTATTACATAAAGATATAAGGTAGGCAAATTAAAGCTATAATAAGTAATCCTATTAAGTACAATACTATCAAGGGTCTAATTGGCGCTTTGAACTAAAATTATTATAAGTAATTTATTAATATAAAGGGGCTTTTTTCTTATCAGTATAATTTAAAATAAATTAGAAATAAGAAAAATAAAATAAGAAAGTATTAAAAACCTGTTTAGTCAATAATAAGTGTAATTATAATAGAAATTAATCTAATAACCCTCTATAATTATATAATAAGTAATTTAAGATTAATTTATAACTTATTAATATACAAATCTATACTTATATAAGGTAGGTATATAGTTATCTTAGAAAATAGCCTAATTGTATTTTCTAGGTATATATTTTAAATATCTTTAGTATATGTAATATATAGCTCGCATTTTTCTTTATTTATAGGCCTAGACCCTAAAAAATAAAAAAGGAAAAAAGAATATTAAATTAAAAATCTTATCCTTTTTTAAAAAAGTAATTACATTTAATTATTTTTATTATTAATTAATATATATTACTTTAGAAAAATATTATATTTTACTTTTTTTTTTACTTTATAATAGGTTTTTTCAACTAAGATAAAGCCCTTTAAAAATATCTATACTCTAAAGGGCCTAATTAGAGTATTCTAAGATTATTATTTTTACTTAAATCCTCTAGGCTTAAAATTAAATATTAAAATATTATATATATATAAGATACGTTAAATACATAATCTATTTTATACTAACAATTTTTTTATTAAGTAATTAGCCTTACTAACTAAGCTAAAGAATATTACCTAATTATTTTTAAATACATCATTTTAAAGTCTCTAATTTTAGCTTTTAAAAGATAAAATATTAAATAAGTCTTCTAGGGTTAAGGTTAGCTATTAAAGTTGTCTAAAAATATACGGTAAGTTAAATAATTAGCTTACTTTATATTATCTATCTCTGTATTATATAATTAGCCTTAATAAAAGAGCTCAAACATAATCAAGTGATTTTTTCTAACAAGTTATTATAAAGTCTCTTATTCTAGCTGTTAAAGAGTAAAGTTTTTAATAATTCTTTTACGGTTAGGGTTAATCATAAAATTTTAGTAGGAATATAAGATAAATTAAGCAATTATTCTAGGTTATATTAATAATTTCTTAATTATATAACTCATATTATTATAAAAGCTAAAAAATAAGTAAGTACTTTCCCTTTAATAATTTGTATAAAACGCAAGTTATATATTAAATAAAAGTATAACTTTTTAATTACTTTTAATTAGACTAAAAAGTCTTACTTAAAAAAGCTACATAAATTAATTGGATTGATTTTCTCTAATTAAAGTGTTAAAGTAATTTAATTAGACTAAGAATAGAAAATTAATTACTTTTTAGTTATAACTAAGCTTAGATATTTAGTTAGTGAATTAATTAATAACTAAATCATAACTTTATATAATATTATATTAGGGAATAACCTTATTAATATAATAATAAAAGTAATATAAATAATATCTTATTATTTTAATATATAAAAATATTTTTGTTATATAATCCTTAGATAGTAATTTAGGTAGATTCTATTATTAAATAAATTAAAAAGACTGTAATATATGTATTATAATATATATATAAGAAATTAATAACTTCAGCTAAAACTAGGCAAAATATACTATTATAAGGAGAAAGACTAAGAAAAATAATAATTAAAACCGTAATAATAAATTAAAAAAACCTTAGCATAACTTAAGGATTATTCTAAATAACATAGTAACTAGTACTATTAATTATTTTAGGTTTTTTATATTTATTTTTAAGTAGTAATTAATAAATTATTCGTATTATTTTTTTTATGTAATATTATTACTAATAAGATAAGTATACTTATAATTACTAGGGGTTAATAAGAGATTTACATAGCCTTAAAGATAAAAATATTAATTAATATAAGAAGTAAGATAAATAAGACTTAAGTTATTATTAATAAGGACTTACTTTATATAAAGATATAAAATGATAAAAGTATTAATAGTTATATAATTACTACTCTTAGCCTATATATTAATTATAAGTATATTTTTATATTTATTAAGTTTATTACCTATCTTATATAATAGCTAAGTAAAAATACGTATATAGATGTTAATAAAGGTAATAATACTAATTTAATTAAGTTTTTTAAGGAAACTTAACTTGGCTCTATTATATAAGAGAATATTTATTAATACAATAATAAAAATAAAAATAAAGAAATATATTTATTAAAGATAAAAGAATAATAATAACTCTTAGTTAAATATAAGGTCAAATATTTAAATATAAAGTATTTAATAGAATACCTTATTATTAATACTATATAAAAGGGAATCTAAAAGGTAATAAATATAATTTTACTAAGTATATAATATATTATTGAATATATAATTAATTTAGTTAAAATTAATATAAATAACTAAATTAGTAAGTATTATTTAATATATTCTTTATAAGAGAAGAAATATAGTTTCAAGATATTTAAATAATGTATTAAAGAAAAGAATAATTAATAATTTTTTAAATAATTATTTTTCTTTTTATACAAAGGAAAAAGATTTAATAAGTTATTAATAATATAAGAGACTTAGAGATTTTTAGTTATATACTTTAAGTAATATATATAAGAAACCTTATTAAGATTTATTTATAAAAAGTAAATATTTATATTATATTATATTAAAATATAATTAATATAATAATATTATTCTTAGACTTTATTTTACTTAAAATAAGGATTAAAATATCTTAGTTAATATCTTAATAATTTTAATAATAAAGGCTCTATGCCTAAAGCCTAAGCTCTTAATACGTTAAAATTAACTCTATTTATAATAAATAAATTATATCTTAATTAACTAAAGAGATTAAAATCTATTTTATATAATAGCTTTCTCCTCTAATATTAAGCTTTTAATTATCCTTATAATTCTTAATTACTTAAAGAGGCTAAAATCTTAAAAGATTATATTTTTATTATCCTTATTAAAAGAGGTTTAAATATAACTAATAATAACTAATTAATTAATTAATTAATAGTATATTAATAATAAAATTATAGTAGCTTTTTATAAAGACCTTAAATTAAATAATTAAAGTAATATAACTAATACTTATTAATATAACTTTTAATATAACTAAGATAATTTTATTAAGGTAATCTATAAGCTTTATAAAGGTATTAAAAATACTTATAATAAACTATAAAAAATAATATTAAATAAAGCCTTTTAGAGTATTAAGTTAAATATAAAACTTAGCTAATTAATATAAATTAAACTTATAATCTTTAATTATAATATTTTTTTTTCTTAGCCTCTTTTTATTTAATTATAATATTAATAAAAGATTTAATTTTATTAAAAAAAAACTTTTTTTATAAAATACTCTTAAAAAGAAGCTAAAGAAATAAGAAAATCTTATTAATAGAGATATTATATTCCTCGAGGACTTATAAGATAATAACTAATATAAAGCATAGCTTATAACCCTTATTATTAATATTAATACCTTTTATAATATTAAATAAGAAGATTAAAGAAGTCTTATAATTAGCTAGGATCTAGCTATATAGCTATAAGCATAATATTAGGAAATAAAGGTTATTAGTATTATAGGTTTACTTAGAGGGATTAGTTCTTAGAGTTAATATTAGAGTTCTATAAATGTAAAAAGTATTAGTGCTAGAGTTAATAATAGATCAAAGTCTATAAGTTTAATTAATTAAACTTATCTAGTTAAATATATAATATATATATCTTAGCTTATATAAATATATAATTAATAATAACTTTAATAATAATTTTAATAATAATTTATAATATAATTTATATTTATTTTAACTCTTTAGTTATTAGAATTACTTCTTTCGTTTTTACTTTTAGTAATATATAAACTTCTTATTAGAGCTAAGAGATTTATAATAGTTAATAGTATTTAATACTTCTTTAAACTTAATTTATCCTTTATTTTATATATTTTATATTAAAAATAGCTAAAATATTCAAAAAAAGCCTTAACTTTATTTTATTAAAATATTTATTATATTTATATTTCTTCTATTAAGCTAAATAAATTTAATTATCCTTATAATAACTCTAAGCTTATTTAGGTAATACTTTTTTAAGTAAAAATTATATTAAATAATTATAAAAGCTCTAATTAAAGTAAAGCTTATTAAAATAGATTTTAATTACTTATAATAAATATAAGTCTTTCTCTTATAAAACATAATATTTAATATTAAAATACATTCTTATTAAGTTAATAATACTTAAGGATCTTATTAAGCTTTCTTAATAAATTATAAAGAAATTTAATACCTTTTATAGAGCTATAATACTTATTGTTAAATTATTATTATATTATTCAAATATTATAATCCTTTATTTTATTAAAATAGCTTAAGAAATATTTTAAAAACTTATAAGAAAAGATATAATTAAAAGAGCTTTATTATTAAATAATAAACTCTTAGTTTATACTTTATTAATAAATATAACCCTTAGGCTGTTAAAATTAAGAATAAAATTATTAAATTTAAAAGTTTTTTTTAGAAAAATATAGAAATCTACGCAATTAATAATATTATTAGCTCTGAGGAAATAAAAAAACCTTATACTAATTAAGATTATTAAACCCAATATAAATCTATAATCTTAATACCCTTAATATTAAATATCTTATTATTAAAGATATATTAGCTTTTTATTTCTTACTAAACCTAATAATATGGCAATAAAACTAGCCTAACACTTATTTATTATATAAGTAATTAGAGGTATAATAAAATCGTAATCTAATAATTATATATATAATCTTTATTATAGATTTATTATATCTAAATTCTAAGGGTTATATAGCTTAATTTTAATTAAAGGGAATAAATTAAATATGGTTAAAAGTATAAAAATCTTATAATATAATTAAGTATATCTTAAATTTACATAAAATAAAATAAGAAATAAACACTTATTAATATTCCTTAATTACTAAGTATATATTTAAGTTACTTAAGTAAAGCTATAAATTTAAAGTAAAAAGCATAAAACCCGCTAGCCTATAAGTAAACCTAATTATAATATAACCTTAGTTAGCCTTTTTATATCTGATATAAAACTTATTACCTTAATTATAGATATTAAGTCCTCTAGAGAGGATATAATACTTAGTATTATTATTATTAATATTACTATAATTTAATAATTTTAAGTAATAATAAAAATAAAATAAACCTTATATATAAATAATATACTTAATATTTGAAATACTATAATTACTTAAATTATAATATATTATATATATAATAGTAATCATAATATTACCTTACTTAGGAATATTATATAAAAGGTATTACTCGCTATAGCTAGCTCTAATTAAATCGCCTTAGGTAGTAATACCTATATAAGAATAATTAACTTTATGTATATAAAGACTAATTTAAATAAACATAATATGTATAAGGTAAGAATAATAAGAAAGTAAGAGAAATAATAATATTAGTCTTAACCTTATAGATATTAGCCTCTTCTAATTAAATATATAATTAAAAAGTAAATTAAAAGACTTTTGAATTAAAATCTTTTATTAAAAGCGTATTATTATTTTTATTAACACCTATTTATAGATAATCTTAATTTAATCTTATATTAAAAGAAATAATATATAAAAAGTTATATTTCTTAAGGAAAATATATAAAAACTTATTAAAGTTAATATATTAATATAATAATAAAGATTATTACATAATAAAGAAAAATAAAATTATATTATATTTATTTATACTTTTCTTAATATAATAAAAATTAAATTTAATACAAAACTCTAAGAAGCGCTAATATACTTAAACTATGCTTATTTTAATATTAAAGATATTTAAAGGTAAATAATTATTCTAAAATTTCCTCTATAGAAGTATTTAATATATCTAAAGTTATAAGAACAGCTCTTAACCTGAAATTATTTATTTAAATATTAACTTATACCTTAAATTATATTAACTCTATAAGTTATTAGATAAAGTTAAGAGGAGGTTAAAATGTATTAATATAATTAATACTAAAAAATAGACTATATATAAAAAACTAAAAGCCTTATACTTTAAAAAAAGTTAAACTAATAGAAAAAATTCTTAAATTAATATAAAATATACTTATATTATCAAAAAAAAATTTTTTATTTAAAATATTTAATATTATAAAGTAATAATTATTTATAAAATTAAGGTTATAAGGACTAGAATCACTTAATATATTATTAAAGGCCGCGAGAAATGAATAATAATATATATAGTAACTAGCTTTAATTATAGCAATTACATAACTTAAATTTATACTAAAAGATAGAAAATTAATAAAGTAATTAGAGATATAAAGATAACTAAGGATCCTTAAAAGACTACTATGAAGAAGGGCTTTTAGAGGTAAAATTAAAATAATAAAAGGAGACTTTACCTTAGGAGAAAAAGAGCTAAAAGTAAAAAAGACTTAATTAAAAGAAAACTTAATTTAAGCTATGAATTATATTAAAGTACTAACTAAGATAAATAATATTAAAGTTATAAGTATAAAAATTAAGATGAACTTAAAAGAATATAATATATAAAAGATAATTTTCAAAGTAAAAAAAGACTTAAAAAAAGTAATAAAAATATATTTTATTATATTAAAATTAAAATTTATAATAAAGAAATCGACTTAATAATAAAATTAAAGCCTAGAATTTCTATTAGTTTTGCCTTTAATAATAATTAAAGTCTTAACGTAATAAATAAACTTAATTTTAATATTTACTTTAAAGAAAAAATATTAATTTATTTTAAATTTCTTATCTTTTTAAAAATACTAAAAAAGCTAAAACCTATTAAGTATCTTATAATATAAAAGCATTAATACTTATAACTAATAGGAAATAATCTATAAAATATAATAAAAAAAATAATTTAAAATAATTAAGAGTTAAAAATATATAATAGAATTAATAAGAGTATTAATATTATATAATTTATTACTTTTACTTATACTTTTCTAAGAATTATATAAAGAATAAAGACTAAAGCTTATTTTATTATTATAGCTAATATTATTAATTAATTAATATCATATATAATAATAAGAATTAGATTTTATATAAATATAAGGTAATAGTTAATTTACTTAACCTAAGCATTTCTTTTTAATTTCGATATAATATAATTATTTAAAGAGAGATCTTTAAAAAAAAGTCTTATCTTTTATTAGAGTTATTAGAAACGCCTATATAGTTATTATAAAGAAAGATAAAACTACTTATATTTTAATTATTTATAAATACCTCGCTAAAATATATAAATTAAAAAGGAGTAGTAAGGCTTTTTATTTTTAAAAGAAAAATATATATTCTATTAATAATATAATTAAGAAAAATACTCTAAGAATAGATATTTCTTATAATTATAATATAAAAGATAGTTAAATTTATTTAAGGTAGTATATGAATGATATTTAAAACTATAAAAGTAATATACTTATAAATTTTATTCTTAATCTTTTTAAACTAATAAACTTTTAGAATATAATTAATAGAGACTTTTACCTAATAGTAGAAATTAAAAACTTATTAATAATTAAGATATTATTAAAATAATTAATTAAAACCTTAAGAGAAATAATTAAAAATAACTTAAAGTATATTAATATTAGACTTTTTAATTATAATATTAATTATCTTAAATGTATTTACTTAATAAAAAATAAATTTAATATTAAGATTATTAACTATAATAAATATAATTATAAGTATAATAATTATTATATACTTAGAAAGGTATTTAAAGCTAAAATAAATATAGCTAAGAAATTAAAAATAGATTATAGTTATTTAAGTAATTAATATTAAAGGCTAAGTAATTTAATTAGTTATTATTAATATAAGCTAATGTTACTTTATTAATTAATACTACGAAAATAATTTCTTAAGTAATTAAGTAAGTATAATAATTTAAATAATTACATTAATAATAAGATTAGCCTTAAATAATTTAAATATATTAATTAATATATAACTAATTAATTAATTAGTTATATATTAATTAATATATTTATATTATTCATTTATTTATTTTAAGAAATATTATAAATATATATAAAATTATCTAATTTTATATATTAGTTTATTTTTTTTATTTACTTGAAGTATTTAATATTATATATTTTAGATTATTTAAAAAAGCTTATAATTAAGAAATATAATATTTAATTAAATGTTTTATAACTTATATTTTAAAGACTAAGTCTTATTTAGCCTTTTATATAATATATAAGGCTATTATAATAAAAAGATACATTATAAGGGCTTTTAAAGGAATTAGCTTTATTTCTTTTAAAGGTATTAAATATAACTAAGTTATATTAATAACTAAGGTAATTAATATATAAGAAGGTACTAAGGAAAATATTTTATATACTTAGGGGGATTTTTTTAATTATTTTCCTAAGTATATTAATTAGGGTAATTATATAAGTAATTATTAATAATTATAAAGTAATTATTATAATTACTTAGCTTCCCCTAGGTAATTATATGTTAATTAATAAGTAAATAATAAGGCTCCTTATCTCACGTAATAAGCTATTTACTAGGTGGTAATAACTTTGATTTTTTAAGTCCTTTAAGAGACCTTACCTAGAAGATATTATACTAACATAGAGTTATATAACCCTAAGCCTAAGGTTTAGCTAATTAATTAGCCTTAACTTATTTAAGAATTATAGCCTTATAATTAAAATTAGATTTTAAATAATTTTATTTATTACTTTTCTATTTAATTAAGTTATATATATATATTATATTATATTATATATAATTAGATTTTTTTATTACTTAATAATAATAATATATAATTTTAATTAATAATAATATTTATAAACCTTTTTATTTTAATTTATTAAAACTTATAAAAAAACACATATTATAAGTATATTTATTCTTTTTATTTTATTTTATTTTATAATAATATTTTTTTATAATTAATAATTTATATTATTATTAATAACTTTTTATTAAATTAATTATATTTATTTTTTTATATATATCTTTTTATATAATATAATTTTAATTTTCATATTAATTTTAAAATTTAAAGCTTAATAATAAGTTTTATTCTTAATATATTATTAAGCTTTATTAAGATATTTATATTATATATATATTTATTATTAAAACTATTATTAAAAGTATTATTATTTATATATTTATATAAGCTAAGATATATATATTATATATTTAACTAAATAGATTTAATTAATTAAACTTATAGACTTCTATTTATTCTCAAGTCTAATATTAAGCCTTAGCGCTAATATTTTTTAAGTTTAAATTCTAATACTAACTCTGAGAATTAATCCCTTTAAAACTTGTAATATTAATAACCTCTATGTCTTTATATAATTATACTTATAACTATATAGCTAGATCTTAGCTAGGTAGATCCTAGCTAGCTATAAGACTTCTTTAGTCTTTTTATTTAATATAATAAAAGGTATTAGTATTATTAAAAAGAGTTATAAGTTATGCCTTATATATATATTATTATTATTATTTCTTGTATTATTAAGAAAACTAATTTTTTTAAAGTAAAATATTAATATTTTTTTAGTTTTTTTTTAAAGGCTTTTTAATAAAAAAAGCTTTTTTTTAATAAAACTAAATTAATTATTTATATTATAATTAAATAAAAATAAAGCTCAATAAAAAAAGAAAAAAGTTATAATTAAGAGTTATAAATTTAATTTAAACCTTTTATTTAATAAGCTATATTTTTATTATAATACTTTAAATAACTTTATATAATATTATTTCTTATAGATTATTATAAGTATTTTTAATACCTTTATAAAGCTTATAAATCTCTTTAATATGATTATCTTAGTTATATAAAAAGATATATTAATATATATTAATTATATTATTTTAATATTAATTAGAGGTTTTTATAAAAAGCTATTATAATCTTATTTATATATTATTAAGTAATTAATTACTTATTAATTAATTAATTAATTAATCATAGTTATTATTAGTTATAATTATTCTTTTTTTATAAGGATAATAATAATAGTTTTAATCTCTTTAAGTAATTAAGAATTATAAGGATAATTAAAAGGTTAATATTAGAGAGGAATTATTATATAAAGGGGTTAAATTTTAATTATTTTAGCTAATTAAGATATAAGCTATTTATGATAAATAGAGCTAATTTTAGTATATTATTAAAGTTATTAATAATTATATAAATAAACCTTATTA
Organism: Fusarium solani; assembly: GCF_023522795.1. Taxonomy (NCBI): domain Eukaryota; kingdom Fungi; phylum Ascomycota; class Sordariomycetes; order Hypocreales; family Nectriaceae; genus Fusarium; species Fusarium solani. Next base: position 1,480,214 of record NW_027072157.1, read on the forward strand.
ATTTAAGCCTATTAAGACCTTAGGCTTTAGGTATAAAGCTTTTATTAATAAAATTACTAAGATATTAATTAAGATACTTTAATTCTTATATTTTCTATATATTCTCTTAAGTATTATATTATTTTTTATACTATCTCTTTATTATTTTATAATTATACTAATAATATATAAAGGATATTATATATATATTAATAAGTTTTAAGAAATTTAATATTATAAGATTTTTTATTATATATTTTAAGAATCTGAATTTTAATAAATCTAAGTATTAATTTTAAGTATTTAAATCTTTAATATTTTATTAATATATTAATAGTTTATTTCTCTTAATATTCTTAAGAAATATATCGTATATTATAATATTTAACTTATAACTTTAAAGCCTTTTATTAATATTTTTATATCTTTTATTTAATTTATTTTAAGATCTCTAAATATTTTAGAATACCTTAGATATTAGGTTTAATCTTTATAGATATATATTTAATATTTTTTAAGTAATGATTAAAAAATACTTATATTTATAAGATCTTAATAATTCAATATTTATTATTATTATATATAAATATAATATTTATTAATAAATTTACTTAGTAATTAAGCTTATTTCTTAAGTATATCTTAAGATATTTCTTTTAAGGTTTATTATATCTTTTTTAAGGTTTAATATATCTTTTTAAAGGTTTAAGATATTTTCTTATAAAATTTACTAAGAATTTATTTATACTAAGTTTATTATAATAATAAATAATATCTTTTAATATAGTAAAATAAGTTTTTATAAATTTATATAATAAAGCTATAAGTTTTATAGCTTTAAGTTGGTTTATAATTAATTTAAATATTATATATTTAATTATCTTATATATAATTATTAAGATTATATTATAATATTTATTAATACTATTTATATTATTTAATAGTCTTAAAATAAAATCTAAGAAATCTTTTATAATAAATATAATAATAAATATAATAATTATAATTAATTATATAACTTATACCTTAATATTTAAATATCTTAATAAATTAAATAACTTTTTATATACTTATAGAAATTATTTATAATACTTATTTAATAAAACTTGTTTTTAATTAAATCTAAAGTCTGTTAATACTTTATATACCTTACTTTTAAGTTAGTATAGTATCTATATAAGCTCTTAAGTAAAAAAATTAAGATTTATTCTAAGTATAATAATATAATATTATTTATTAGCTTTATAATTTAAAATAATACTTTTTTATTTTATTAAGTAATTAACTATAATAATGTTATAATTCTTATATTTTAATTTTAATCTCATAAGTACTTCTTAGACCTTTTAAGGACTTTTATAGAAATTAATAAATAAATATATTAGTAAGTATTTTATATATAATTTTAAGTATTTCTAAAAGACTTAAAAATAAAAAATAGTATAATATATAATAAACTTCAGCCTTAGCTTCTTTATAAGCTTTATATTAATTATATTAATCTTTATTTATAATTAAATTTATTATTAAAATTCTTACTATTTATATATTTATATAAGCTAATATATATATATATTATATTTAATTAGATAAATTAAATTCATTAAACCTACAAACTTTTATTTACTACTAAGCCTAGTATTAATACTTTTTAGGTTTATAAAACTCTAATGTTAACTCTAGAAATTAATTTCTCTAAGTAAACCTATTATATTAATAACTTTGATTTCTTAATATTATATTTATAGCTAGCTATATAGCTAAATCTTAGCTAATTAATTTATTTAATCTTTATATTTAATTATTTAAATAGCTTATTTTAATATTATTTCTTATAACTTTTTATAAGTATTTTTTATACCTTTATAAAGCTTATAAATTACCTTAATAAAGTTATTTTAATTATATTAAATGTTATATTAAAAGTTATATTAATAAGTATTAATTATCTTATTTTAATTCTTTACTTAAAAGTTTTTATAAAATATAATTATTACAATTATATTATAAATATATTATTAATTCATTATAATTAAACCTTTTTTAATAAAGATATTAAAAATAAATTTTATCTCTATAAGTAATTAATATATTTATATTTAAATATTTATATTTTCTTAAGTTTTTAGAAAAATACCTTAAGAAAAGATTACTTTTATTATTTTATTTAATGCTTTTTTATTAAGTAAGTTATATTTCTTATATAATAGCTTAGAGCCCTCTTAAAGGTATTTATATTTAAAGCTAATATTTTAGTTTATAATAAATAATTAAAGCCTTTTTATCTTTTAAGTAGTATTTCTTATTTAGAAGAAATCTTTAGTTTTTAAAACCCGTTTTTAATTTAGTTTTATAAGTAAAAAAAATAATAATAAGTAATTATTTCATGATATATTTTTTTTTATTTAATATATTAGAAAATACTTTTTAATATATAAATTATTATATTAAGGTTCTTTTTATAATTTATTTAATAATTATAAGTTAACTTTTAATTTAGCTCTCTTAGAGTTTTAAACTCATATATTATCTAACTATAAGTACTTTAAACTCTTTTTAAGATAATTATTTATTACATATATTAATTATATAATATTTTAATAAATTTATAATTTATCATATAACTTTATTTTAAATTATTTAATTTATTATATTCATTTTCTATTTATATATAGCTGGCTACTAAACCTAATAGCTTATAGCTAAGTATAGTTATTTATAATAAAGATATTTTTATTAAAAATCTTATAAATATATTATAATAATTATTTATAATCCTTTTTAAGACTTTTAAGTAATTAAATTATTAGTTAAATAAAGATATATATATTATTAATAAATACTTTTAAAATAATTATTTATATTTGTATTTTTATTATTCCTTATTTTTATTAGTTCTTATTTTTTTATTTTTCCTTTCACTTTATTTAAATAAATTACAGCGACTAAAAGACCCTAATGAACTCTTTTATTTATAATATATTAAATTACCTCTCCTATAATATATAATTAATAAGGCTAGCTATTATAAAAGCAAAGAGGAAATATCAAATTCTAATAACTGAATGATAAAAATAAATATAAGTTATAATATAAAAAAGATATATAAGAAGTAATTTAATCCAAGTTAATTTATTATTTATTCATTACTAAATCTAATAATTATAGAGGTAGATTTATTATATAAAGGACCTTTACTACTAAGGCATATAATAATTACTTAAGTCCCTAAATGCTATAGTATCTTAATAAAATCTAAGTCTATATTTCTTTTATTTTTCTTTCTTATAATTAATAATATAAGACTTTTATAAATATATTCCAAGTATATCTTCAGCTCTAAAATTCTTTTTATCCCTTTTCTAGGGACTCTTAATTATTTATCCCTTTTATCTTTCTTTTTTATTCCTTCAATTTATTTTTATTTTTATTTTGTTTCTTATTAAAATAATCTTAGTCTAAATTAATGTTTTTATTTTTATATTTAATAGATATATTAATTTACTTAGTAATTTGAATAAGGCACTTATTAGTAAACTTAGTAAGTAATTAGCTAAAAGAAAAAGCTTTTATAATACTTCTATAAGTACTGATATTATTATAAGTAACTAGGTTTTATATTACTGATTTTATATACTTATTTATTAAGTCCTTTAAGATATAAATTAATTTTAATTTATTAATAATTATAACTAGCTATTTAGCTATAAATTACTTTTTAACTTTAATTATATTAATCTTTAAAATGTTAATATTAATTTTATTAATAATCTATTAAAATTATAAATTAAGTTCTTTATATTTTAATATTTAATAATTTAATTACTTAGCTATTAAGTTTCTTATAATAATAATTAAATCTATTACTTAACTTATTAATCTTTTTTATAAGCTTTTTATATTTATTATTTATTCAGTATCTTTTTATAATTAATTAATTATAAAGTGTAATTATATTTATGTTAAAATAATCAACTTTTTTTAATATAATAATTAAAGTAATAATAATATAAATAATTATTATCATTTTATTATATTATATTACTTAAAATAGGGATTAAAATATATTAATTAATATCTTAATAATTTTAATAATAAAAGCTCTATACCTAAAGCCTAAGGTCTTAAAAGGCTTAAGTTAATAAGGTTTATCTATATAATTATTAATAGCTTTAATAATCTACTAAAATTAGCTCTATTTATAATAAATAGCTTATATCTTAATTGGCTAAAGTAATTAAAATCCCCTTTATATAATAGCCCCCCTCTAATATTAACCTTTTAATTATCTTTATAATTCTTAATTACTTAAAGAAATTCAAATTATTTTTATTATTCTTATTAAAAGAAATTTAATTATAATTAATAATAATTTATTAATTAATAATATATTAATAATAAGATTATAATAATTACTTTTTATAAAAACCTTTAATTAAATAATTAAAATAATATAATTAATACTTATTAATATAACTTTTAATATAATTAAAATAACTTTATATAAGTAATTTATATGCTTTATAAAGGCATAAAAAATACGTATAATAAGCTATAAAAAATATTATTAAATAAAGCCTTTTAGAGTATTAAGTTAGGTATAGAACTTAATTAATTAATATAAATTATACTTATAATTCTTAATTATAATATTAAGAAAAGGTTTAATTTTATTAAAAAAACCCTTTTTTTATTAATAGCTCTTAAAAAAAGCTAAATAAAAAAATCTAATTAATAGAAATATTAAGTTCCTTAAGGACTTATCAGATAATAACTAATATAAAGCATAGCTTATAACCCTTATTACTAATATTAATACCTTTTATAATATTAAATAAGAAAATTAAAAAAATTAATTAGCTAAGATCTAGCTATATAGCTATAAGTATAATTATATTAAGAAATATAGGTTATTAATATTATAGGTTTATTTAGAGGGATTAATTCTTAGAGTTAATATTAGAGTTTAAACCTAAAAAATATTAATATTAGACTTAGCGGTAAATATATATCTATAGGTTTAATTAATTAAATTTATTTAATTAAATTTATAATATATATATCTTAGTTTATATACATATATAAAGAATAATAATTTTAATAGTAATTTTAATAATAATTAGATCTTTTTATAATAAATCCCTTAATAACCTTATTATATTTTAATTAATATAAGTTTTATTTGAATAATTTAACTTTTATATTATTATAAATAAAAAACTATAAGTATTTACTAAGTTATTAATTTTCTTTTAAGATTAATAGTAAAATATACCTCTAATAATATATAAAGGTATATTAAGAAATAAATATTTGTTTCTTTTTTTAAGAAAATATAAAAAGTTTTATATTTTTAAGCTTTAATTTATAATTAAATTGAACTATATTTATAATAATATTAAATTCTTTTTAATTAAGGTTATTATTTATATTATTAAAAAAGGTTTAAAAATTAGTATCTTAGTATTAATTATAATAATAATATTACTTTCATTAACATTATCTTATATAATATTAATTCTATTTATATTAATTATAAAGGTATTAATTTTTCTTATATTATATATACTTTTAATTTTAATATTTAAAAATATTATTATAATTTATATTAACTTAAAGAATAATAAATCAGTTATATAAAAAATGATTATTAATATACTTAATTTTAGTAATAAGGATTTAAGTTTATTAATAATTAATTAGATATAATTTTACTTATCTAACTTTAAGTTATTAATATAATATAAAGTAAAAAATTAAAAAAGCTTTTATAGGGCTAAGGGTTTTTATATATCTATGCTTTTATAATAAATTTACTTATATTTTTTAAATAAATTTAAGTATATTATTTATTTATTTTTAATATTAAATTCATTTCTTACTTATATTAGCTATTTTGAGTTTTTTTTATCTATATAAGTATTAGTTTTTATTTATTTATTCTTAAAGATAAGACTTAAGATATTCTTAATTTCTAAAATAATAATATTAATTATTGAAATCAATATAAATATTAATATTTTTAGTATAAAGAAAAACAAATAATAAAAAAGATAATGTATAATAAAAGAAAGAATTATATTAATAGCTCTTAATTCTATATCTCTCTATTCTTTAATTAATTTAATAGTATTTATTCTTTACTTTATTTTTAATATAAACCTTTTAAATATATTTCTTTTTTTCTTTTTAAATTTAAGCTCTTTATTTATTATATTACCTTTCTTAATAGTAATTTCTTTATATTTTTAATATTATATTAAATATTAGCTAAGAATATTAAGATATGAATAAATATTACATTTTCTTATATTAAATCTTATATAATACCTTTAATATGTAAATATTAATATATATATTTTTAATTCATTTTATTAAAATTATTATTAAAATTATTATTATTTATATATCTATATAAGCTAAGATATATATATTATATATTTAATTAGATACATTTAATTAAATTAATTTCTTTCTAAATAAGATATTTATATTCTTTTAGCTTTTTTATAAAGGCCTTTAATAAAAAAAGCTTCTTTTTAATACTATTAAATTAATTGTTTATATTATAACTAAGTAAAAAGAAGTTAAATAAGAGAAAAAGGTTATAATTAAAAATTATAAGTTTAATTTACACCTTTTATTTAATAAGTTATATACTTATTATAATACTTTAAATACCTTTATATAATATTATTTCTTATAGCTTATTATATATATTTTTTTAATTATTACTTTTTAATAATTTTATTACTACTTATATATTTATATCTATTTAATTAATTATTTACTTTCTTTTTTATATTATTATTATTTTTCTTTTTTATAATTTAATCTTTTTTACTCTTTAATATTAACTTAGTATCTTATTTACCTCTCAAAGGTTTTTAATTTTATCCCTTAATAATATAATCTTATATATATTTCCCTATATTACCTTTTTGAAATACTTTATAGCTTCTATAATTAACTCTAAGGAGCTATTATAATACCTTTTAATTTATCTTTTTAAATATTTAGATTAAGATTTCGCTTTAAGTATAGTCTTTATGGTTCTTAAGACCTAAGGGGTAAAAGGTTTAATCTCTTCCTTAGTAGGTATTAAAGTTAATAGCTATATATTATACTTTAAGATTATAATTTCTAGGTTAAGTATATTACTAGATATAACTTATATTATATTTAAGATAATATTAATATCCCCTTTATAAATATAAATTAATATAATTAATTTATTTCCCCTTAAGACTTATATAGTTATTATATATTAATAGCTCTTATTTAAAGGATTACTTATATTACTTTAAATAATATTTTATTATTATTAATATATTATATAATACTTTTATTCATTAATTATTAATTTATAATATATTTCTAAGTATTACTAAGATAATTATTAAGGCTTAATAGCTATAAGCTCTTATAAATTAATTCTAGGCCTAAGTTACTTAGTAATTATTATAATAAGTAATACCCCTATTAGCTATGCCTATAAGGGATATTAATAAAGCTATTAAACCCCTTAAGCTAATACCTTTTAATAAGAATACTAAGAATATTATTTTATTTATTATTTATTATAAAGGGTATTATATATTCTTTTTAAATAAATTATTTAATAATAAGGTATAGGCCTTATTTATAAGATAGCTCTTAGAAAGTATTATTATAATATAAATAAAACTTATTATAAAAGACTTTTTATTAAATAAAAAAGTTAATTAAGATTAAGATATTATTAATATTTTTTTAAATTAAGAAAACTTTAAAATTATAATTAAAGATATATTTAGATTTATTAATAAAAAATAATAAGCTATTATATAATTATTTAAGCTTACTTAAAATAAATTATATATTACTTATATAACTTATTTTGGATAATTTACCTCTAAGATAAAATTTAAGGATAAATCTCTTATAGAAATCTTCGATAAAGAATTAAAGCCTAAGATTAAGAATAAACTTTATAAGGCTAATAGGCCTAATAACCTTAATAATTATATTACTATAGCTATTAAGATTAATAAATAATAATATATAAGATATTAAGAGAAGCTATTAAAATAAAATAAGGGAAGGGGAATAAATTTTAACTCTTACTTCTTAAATTAATATTAATAATAAGAAGATAATTATAAAGGATATTAATTTCCGCGAGGAAAAACCTTATATAATATAAACCTAGGCCCTATAGAATTAAGGGCTACTTAGTAGGACCTCTATAATATTAAATATTATTATTATTATAATAAAGGATATAAAGTAAATAAGTATTATAAGAAGATTAGAGATATCTAGGAAAAATATTATAAGCTAAAGAATCCTTAGTAATTTCTTAAAGATAAAAAATACCTAAATATAATTAGTTAAAATAATAACTGTTAGATAGCTATTTATATTACTAAGATATTTAAGATAATATAATAAAGATATAATAAAATAAGATTTTAGCTAAGAGAGGTTATAATATCTTATTAGGCTACTTACTTAGTAAAATAATAAGTAAAAAGTAATTATATAATTAGTAATATTATAAAGAAGTAATTCTATAAGCCTATTAAACCTCTAAAGGCTTATTAGATATACCTTATTAATTTATATAAATAGGAATTATTATAAGAATTAGATTAAGTAAAGGGAATTATAATTACCTTATTAAAATATATAATTACTATACTTAGATATAATTAACCTATAGAGCTAATAATAATAACCTTAATAATATTAATAAAATAAAAGTAATAATTACTTTTAATACTAATTAAATAAGCTAATTTTAAAGAAGTTATAATAAATAATTTTAATTATAAAAACTAAGTAATAAGATATAATATTATATTATTATATATACCTTTTATTATATATAAGAAAGAGTATTAATAAGATAACCCTATATAATATAAATAAGACTTCTTTAATCTTCTTATTTAATATTATAAAAGGTATTAATATTAATAATAAGAATTATAAGTTATGCCTTATATAGATATATATTATTATTATCTCTTAAGCTATTAAGGAAATTAATTTCTTTTTAGGCGAAATACTTATATTTCTTTAGTTTCTTTTTAAGGGCTTTAAATAAAAAAAGCTTTTTTTTAATAAAATTAAATTAATTATTTATATTATAACTAAGTAAAAAAAGGCTAAGTAAAAGAAAAAAAAAGTTATAAATAAAAATCACGAGTTTAACTTAAACCTTTTATTTAATAAGCCATATACCTATTATAATACTTTAAATAGCTTTATATAATATTATCTCTTATAGCCTATTATAAGTACTTTTAGCGCCCTTATAAAGCTTATAGACCGCCTTAGTAAGGTTATCTTAGTTATATTAGAAGTTATACTAATAGGCATTAGCTATATTACTTTAATTATTTAATTAAAGGTCTTTATAGAAAGTAGCTATTATAATCTTATTATTAATATATTATTAATTAGTTAGCTAGTTATAGATTAATTAACTAGTTAGTTATTATTAGTTATAGTTAAACCTCCTCTAATAAGGATAATAGAAGTATAATCCTTTAAGATTTTAGCCTCTTCAAGTAGTTAAGAATTATAAGGATAATCGAAAGGTTAATATTAGAGAGGAGAGCTACTATATAAAGGGGATTTTAACCTCTTTAGCTAGTTAAGATATAACTTATTTATTATAAATAGAGCTAGTTTTAGCGCGTTATTAAAGCTATTAATAATTATATAGATAAACCTTATTGATTTAAGCCTATTAAGACCTTAGGCTTTAGGCATAGAGCCTTTATTATTAAAATTATTAAGATATTAACTAAGATACTTTAATTTCTATTTTAAGTGGAATAAAGTCTAAGAATAATATTAATATAAAAAATATTATAAAATAACTTAGTAAATAAGAAAAATAATAAAGCTATTTATATAATAAAATAAAATAATTTATTATTATAATAAATCTAAGAGTATAATAAATAACTCTGAGATAATTAAAAAACCAATAAATAATAAGTTTTAAATAAATTATAATATAGTCTTATATATAAAATCTATAATTACTAGCTATATAGATATTAAGGAATTAATAAAACCCTAAAATAAATTAAAATAACTTATACCTTTTTTAATATAAAGAAAATTATTTTAATAATTATTAATTAATATAACTTTTATATAAAAACTAAGATATAATATTATAAATTATATAAAAAGCTATAATTACTCTTAGTTTTATAATAACTATAAGACTTTATTATTATAGACTTTATTATTAAATTACCCTTATTAAAAAAACTAATTATTAGAAACTTTTATAATAATACTCTTATTATTATAAATAGACTTATAAAATTTTCTTATTTCTTTTATTTTTATATCACTAAGATATATAATATATTACTTAAGATTATTATAAATTAAGGACTATTATTTACTTTAAAATTCTAATAAAGTCTTATAAAATACTTAGGAATTAATTATAAACTTTTTATAATATATTATAAAGAAATAAATAATTAAATTAAATATATAAATTAAATATTAAAATAATACCTTTAATAGTATATTAATTATAAATAAGTTAATTAAATTAAGAAGCTATTAGCTACTTAGTTAGCTTATAATATAATACTTAATAAAAATATAAAGATTATATTAGCTTATATTAATTTTAGATTTACCTTAAATACTTATTAATAATCTCGAGATATTATTATTAACCTAAAAGTAATCCTTATTAATAATTAGTTAAAAAATTTATATAAAGAAATATAAATAAAACTTAAATTTATTAAGAATTAAATAATAACTTATATTAATAAGAAAAAAATTAAGAGATTAATTTTCTTAGAGGGAAATATAATTTATTTTATAATAAAAAATATTAAAATAATATAATAAAATAAAAAACTTAATTATAAATATATTAAACCTTATAAAATTAAATAAAAAATCTTAAAATATAATTATCAATTAGATTTATTACCTAAGGTTAAGCTCTATTTAATTTTTAATATTTTATTACTTAAATTAATATAAAGTATTATTTAAGTTAAGATAAGTAATAAGCCTAATATAAAAATTAATAAACTAAAAGAATATATTATAAAAGTTATTTTTAATATAAATAAAATTAATAATAAAATAATATATTTTATTAAATATAAAGATTACTTAGACTTAGAAAATATATAAGAATTATTAAAGTATCTTATTAATATATAATGCCTTTTAAGGGACTTTTATTAATAATATTAAGAAAAGAAATAAAAATAATATTTTAATTAATATTATCTATAGCACCTATAAGCTATATAGCTATTATAGCCTCTAATTTTACCCTCTTAGTCTTATTTAACTTATTTAATAAGTTTAGACCTTAATATATTATCTCTATACCTCGCTTATAAATTTTTTTTTTTTAGCGATATAGATATATTAGGCGAGAAAGCTATTTATTTACTTATTATTATAAGGTAATTAGCTCTTTCTTAGCTCTCTCTTCTTTAAGCTTAAGATAATACTTTTCTATTATAAGGCGAGATATAATTAAATAAGTTAATAAGAAAAAAAAATATTAAGCTAAATTATACTTACTAATAGAAATTAATACCTTAGAGCTATTATAAGTATAACTTTAATAAATATACTTAGAATAGCGAGATATATCCTTAAGTATCTTATATTATAATTACTTTTAGGTATAATATAAATAAGGTATAACTTTAAAACTTATTTCTATAATAAATTTAAATAAATAATAATAATATAAGGTAAAAAGAGATTTTACTTTAATTATATTATTAATATTAATAAGAATAATTAAAAAAAAGGTTTTAATAAACTAAGAGAATTTTAGGTAATTAGCTTTATAGGCCTTAAGAATAAGATTAATAAAAGGGAGATATTATATTATAACCTAGTAAATAGCTTATTATATAAGATAGAGAGCCTTATTATTTACTTATTAATTGAAATATAATTACCTAGGGAAGCTAAGTAATTATAATAATTATTTTATAATTACTAGTAATTACTTATATAGTTACCTTAATTAGTATACTTAGGAAAGTAATTAAGAGAATCCCCTTAAGTATATAAAATACTTTTCTTAATACCTTCTTATATATTAATTACCTTAGTTATTAATATAATTTAGTTATATTTAATATATTTAAGAATATTACTAAATATAATTTATATCTTAATTAAGATAATATTAATATTCTCTTTATAAATATAAATTAATATAATTAGTTTATTTCCCCTTAGGACTTATATAATTATTATAAAAGTTATATATATAATAAAAACTTATTTTTTAATTATAATTTTATTTTAATTTAGTTATTAGGGCTTATTATCTTATAATTTTAATATAATATTTATATTATTAATAATTATATAAATAAATCTTATTAATTTAAGCTTATTAAGTCCTTAGGCTTTAAGTATAAAACTTTTATTATTAAAATTATTAAAATATTTATTAAAATATTTTTATTTTTATTTTAAGTACTATAAAAAAAATAAAAAATATTTAAATTTTATAAATTTAAAAATATTATTATAAAAGCTTAATATTAAATTTAATAATAAATAAAATATTTTAAATATATTTTATTTAATTTAATTTATTTAATATATAATATATATATTTTAATTTATATAAATAAAAAGTATTTTAATAATATATTATTTTAAATATTTAATTAATCTTAGAGCTATTATATATATAGCTTAATTTAATAAATAACTTATATATAATACCTTAATCAAAAAATTTCTTTTCTTTAATATTATCCCTCGCTTTAAGCATTGCCTCACTCTCAAGTATGCATTTACCCACTTCTCCCACCGCCCTTCCCTTAACCATTACGCCCTCTGCCATTATCAACAAGACGGGTCAACTAACGCCCATTCACTTCGCGGGCGCTCCATAACTCACGATGTCTATCCCAAATGAGGCACTGCAAAAGGTATGCATTCCCTTCCCTTCTTCTACGCAATGCCGTCCTTCTCCAGACCGTGAGTCAGCCTCCAGTGCCAACTGTTTGCTAATGCTCGAACAGCTGGTGCGGGAGATCGAGAGCCAGGCTATTGCAGCTCAGCAACAGATCGGCCTGGCCCGTACCCAGATGACTGCTAAACAGCGAGAGCAGCGCCTCGTTAAGCTGACTCTGAGCGAGATGGCCAGCTTGCCTGAGGACGCCGTTGTCTACGAAGGTGTCGGGAAAATGTATGTACCCTGCCCCAAACCCCCGCGATATCACCCATCATCCATTCCCAACCCCGCACCAGCATTTTTCCGTGGCCTAACGTCGGTGGTGTTTGTTTGCGCCTGCTAGGTTCGTTTCGCTTCCTGTAGACTCCCTACGACAGAAGCTTGAGGGTCAGACACAAGGTCTGGAGAGTGAGGTGGACAGGCTGAGCCAACGCTTGCTGTATCTGGAGACAACACATAAGAACAGCCGCGAGCACATCGAGCAGATGCTCCGCGCCAAATAACTTAAGCGCCAGGATGCTCGCCACAGGTTTGGGTGTTCCATACCTACCTTGGCTGCCTCTTGGCTACTTCTTGGTTCTGTCCTAGCCGCTGCTTCTCCACGTCGAGTCACGCTGGGTGCCGAGCCGCCGACGCCTTCAAATGCAGAAAAAACTGTTTCAATTGCCGCCCACCTTCTCGGTGCCGCCATGACTCTTGCGTCCCCAGCCCTACCGCTGCGCCGCACGCTCTGAGCCCACTTGATACCGACGTGACCACCTCGACCAGGGTGGTTTTGCAGTGTGGCTTTCTTGGACGGCCTCCCCTTCACTCGGAATCACCTGGATGGCTGTGCAATATGCAAGACGCACGACAGGCAGCCAATGCGACTATGCAGATTTGGCCCCCAATGCTCCTCTCATCACAATGACCACAATGACTTCATGCTTGTTACACTCGGCCTCCAGCTTCCAGCTCCCTCAGCGGCCTTCGACATGTACATAGTTTCTCTAATCATCTCATGAATTAAGCAATCGTGGTCATTCTCTGAAGCTTGTTGACTTCACTTCAGTCTTGCTCACCGCCGGTTTCATCGTCCGCTATGAACATCCAGATCGTTCCCTCGGCCCAACCATGCTCGATAAGCTAAAAGACATTTGATCGACTAGCGCTGCGCCTTTTTGCATCTCGCACTTCTTCGAGGGCCAGGGACCATGCGTTCAAGCCGGATTTCAGCCCCCACCTGAGTTTCAGCCCCGCCTTCGTATGTCCAGCCCTACCACGGTCCCATGCCGCGACGGAGGACGCCCTGTGTCGGTTGTCTGCTTACGCCCTCCTACTTACTTCTTTACTCTTCTCCTCCCCTCCTCTTGTTATCCTTCCTCGTATTTCTACTCTTGCCATACCTTGAAAGTCTCATCCCAAGCTCTTCACCAAAGCAACAAGTCGCTTTCCAAACACAGAGACATCGTCGCCTTAGTCCTCTCATCTGCTTGCTTATCTACCTCTCACCCACTTCACTTCACTCTTGGTGTTGGCTGCCTGGAACAATGAGTAGAAGCAGCTACAGTTACACTGACTCCGACGACGAAGACTACGACATCCACGTCCGTCGACGCGGCCCATCACCAGGTGGTGTCCGCTATGTCTCGGGTGGGCAGCGCCCTCACAGCTACTACGATGCACCTGCCGGCCCTAGTCGCCTCGGACCTGATCGCCTCACCACTGTCATATCCCGATCCAAGTCCCGTGAGCGCTCCCGGTCCCGTGACCGTCGCACCAGTAGCCCTCCACTACCAGCTCCCGTCATCATCAACAACCGAATCTACAACGACTTCTCATCTGACGACGATGACGACGATCGCCGAAAGCAGGTTGTGCGACGATCTTCCCGTCGGCGTCGCTCGCACTCTCGGTCTCGATCGGGTTCCTCATCATACGTGGCGCAGAAGGAATGGGAAGTAGAGCGAGCCCGCAAGGAGCTCGAGGATATGCGCCTCGCTAGTGCCCGCGAGAAGGATGAACAGAGAATGGTCAAAGGCTACCGCGAGGAGTGGGAGGCTGAACAGTCTCGCAAGGAACTGGAGAAAATACGTCTTGCCAGCGCTCGAGAGAGAGATGAGCAGCAATTGATCAAGGGCCACCGAGAGGCATGGGAGGCCGAACGATCCCGCAAAGAGCTGGAAAAGACGCGCCTTGCAAGCGAACGTGAGAAGGATGAGCAACGACTTGTCAAGGGCTATCGTGAGGAATGGGAGGCTGAGCAATCTCGCAAACAGCTTGAGAAAGTCCAACTTGCCAATGCCCGCGACGATGATGAGCGTCGCGTCGTGGAGAAATACCGCAAAGAGGAAGAGTTAAAGCAGTCCAGACGTGAGTTGGACGCGATGAAGGAAAAGGAAGCCCGAGAAGCAGAGGAGGAACGCATCATGAAGGCGATTGATCTGAAGCGACTCCGAGCAAAGGATGCCGCCAAGGCGGAGAGCGACCGCCGCGAGAAGGAGGCTAACGACGCAGTTGAGGAGTACAAGAGAAAGGAGCTACAGCGCGCCATGGATGAGAAGAAACTCAAGGACCAGAGGGAACGAGAGGCAGCCGAAGCCGTTGAGAGGTACAAGCGAGAAGAGAAGGAACGCATCGCCAAGGAAAAGGCTGAGAAGGAGGCCAAGGAGAAAGAGTATCAGAAGCGACTGCGGGAAGATCTCGTCAAGTCTGGGCTCGACGATGAGGCAATAGACGCCATCATGAAGAAGGAAAAGATCAAGAAGGAACCTTCGCCCCAGCCACCCTATCGTCCCCTACCACATCATGGGATGGTTCCCAACATGGGTCAGATTAGCCATGTCCCTCATGGCGCTCCTGTCCCTCATACTGGACTCGTCGGTCCCATCACCCACCCCAACCACGTTGTCCACACCAACCAGGCTGCCCCTATGGCCGTCGCCCAAGGCCCCCGACCGACCTACACTCGCATGGCTCGTCGACATCTGTCGATCGAGTCATTGCGAGCCTACGGGGTTGAGTTTGATCTCGATGACGTACGTATCCCTTGTCCCTTGCCCATCCCAGTGTATGCCAGATCTCGAACTAACATTACCTCAAGGATCCCGAGTACGTCTTGATCAAGCGTTGGGTGCCCGAGTGGGAACAAGATCAGCTGTGGAAGCACACCAAGTACATCCGCCAGAAACGCGGCAAGATGCTGATGATCGAGGAGAAGAAGCATGGCAGAGACGACCCGGAGTTTGAGTGGGTGCGGAAAAAGAGTGACAAGAAGGAGCGTCGCAGAAGCAAGTCGCCGTCGCTCTTGATGTATTTGGCTGGGGCACGCCCGGCTTAAACCGGAAAGGTCGGATTGGGTATGAGGTGTGAAGCTTGTTTTTTTTTTGTATATGCAGTTCCTGAGCGCTAGCCATCTATTTTATATATGAGATGAGTTGTTGTTACAGTTGTTGTACAAATACCAATTCACCTGGCCCGGCGAATCAATTCCTCATAGACAGTCCACGCCAACGCCGAACTCATCGCCTTTCGGCTCATACGCAGTGCAAGACCATCCCAAAGTGAACGAACGCCTTCTTGCGTCACCATTCTATACCAAGCATGCCAAATGTTCCTATACTCCTGTGGCTGCAACTGGATTCGTGTCTTAACTGCATCGAAGGGATTGGAAACAACCGAGCATGCTCCGCCGGCGAGCATGGCTGAGGTGAAGTTGACAGAACTAGCAAGAGTGGCCTGCATCTTGGTCGGGCCGTCACCAGACGAAGCCCGAGGCTTTGCTGCCAGAGAGCCCAGCTGTGACTTCAGCATCTCGTAAAAAAGCACATACATCCCAGCGTAAGGTGCATCTCGGAGTGCTGTGGCGCCAAATCCTGAAAAGAAACCACGCCACCCATCTGTCCGCCGGATATCGAGGGCTGCAGATGCGAGGGACGGATACGAGTAGAGGCTAGATTCGAACCGAACCTTGATGACGGTCAAAGGCATCAATACAAATCCAGCAAATGTCCTCGCAATGGCGCCTGATACGAGGTTGCCAGAGTTGGTGAGTGAGGGCAGGACGGAGGAGCCACCCTGAGTCTGGAGCCGACGTCCCAGGATGCCCGTCCGCTGGGCGTGCTGGCGAATAGCATTAAGTGAAGTGAAGTAAAGGGCTGAGCCAAAGCCCGTTCGCAGGGCAGATGGAACAGTGCCTCTCCAGAGAGACTGCACCAGGCTTGAAGACTGCCTGATGTCACGTAGCGTGGCGGTGAGTGATGAGCCTCCAGACTGCTGAACCCGGGTCTTTAGTAAGTCTAGAGGCTGAAGAATGACCGCAGAGGCAACTCCGGAGCCGAGGCCGGAAACAAAATGGCGAGCTGGGTGGTCATGTTAGGGAAAAAAGCGACCAGACAGATCGAGGCCGATGAGCGCCGGGTGTGCCGGTCGCCATTGGCCCTCGTTGGAAGGCATACCTGAGTTTGCTGGCCGTGAGGCCCGTTGCTCAGTCATTGGTGGGGATGCAACGGCATCATTGTGCTGCGCTGGGGAACTGGCAATTGTGAGGCCCATGGCTAGTCGCAGACTCCGGCCACATGTCGGGGAACTGATTGAGTGACGTGACAGGATGAAATCGGACCAAAAGTGTCAGACCCCGTTTCGTGACTTCGCCCCACTTTGTTGCATCGGGCACGTGTGGATTGCATTCAGAGGTTGGCCCAAAAGACCATCTCAACTCGCGACGCTAGCATGACTGCCTCGATAGTCGCCTATGACTGATTCAAGGCGCCCAGCAAGAAGGCGATGTCGCTTGACCAGCTCAACCCACTCATCGACGCCAATGGAGGCGAGAAGCATCCCGAAATCAGCCCCCAGCCTGCCGAGACTACCCGCACAGTAGAGGACCTGCGTCAAAATGCTCTCTCTTGACGTCTGGTCTTTGACTGTGGGCAGATAAATGCGCAGAGTCTCGACGAGCATCTCAACGAGGTGTAGGGGAAATGTGGCCATTGGCGACGGCAACAATCGCAAGGGGTCGGCATCGTGCTCAGCTGGTGGAGCAAAGCTCGAGCTTATGCTCTTGAAGACAGAGACTATGCTGAAGCTATGCTCACGGAAGATCTCAATGAACCGTTTAAGATAGCGCTCGGTCTGTTGCCCACCAGACCATGACTTGTCCTGCCGAAGGCGTTCCTCGTCGGCAAGATCTCTAAGGGGTTCCAACGCTTCCAGTGTCGTCAAAAGTGTGGCCAAGCGACAGACCAAGAAAACGGCAGGGAGGGCATCCTCAGTCGGTGTGTCCGTAACCAGGTCTGGAACGATGCGCTTCAGCCAGCCGATCGTTCTAACAGCGGCAGCCAGCTTCAGATTGGGTGCCTTCAACGTGCCAACGAGATCAGCTGCCATCTGTCGAATGGCAGCGTCCGCCTCCTCCAGGACTGATGTGACGAGGGGTGAATCTGGGTAGAGGGATGCCAGGCGACGGACGTGGGCATAGAGCTCGAGAGTGGACGAATGGTTGACAGGGGTGGCCGAGACAGCAGATGAAAGAAGCAGGGGCATCTCCATCACATCGACGAGGCGCTCCGAGTTTCGAAGGAGTAGCAGGGCCTGTTTTCTTCGAGCCAGCAACTTGCTCTCGCTCGCCTTTCCAAAGGCGGACGAGAAGTGCTCTGCCTGCGCATCAAGGCGAGGTACTGCTTGGACAAGATCGGAAGCTCGCTGGGCCAGTGTTGGCAGCGACTGCCGTAACGTGGCATGGCTGGCTGCCGACTCGACGACGGGTTTATGTGACCGTTTCGAAAGCGCCTGGACAGCCAGGAGGAGTGAGTGGGACGTCTGGGAAAGGACCTGAGGCTCGGAGGTTTGCAAGAAGTCAGACTGCTGTTCTGCAAGGTACGTCAGATACTCCAATGCGCCAGGGTCAGCCTGCTGGTCGGGAGCGAGCAGGTCTCGCAGCGCCTCAGCCATGATGACCAAAGGGGTATGATCGTAGAACTGAGACGAGCTCGGGTGGCCTGCAAGAGTGGGCGGATCAGGAAGCCGAACGACGCGGCCACGTGGAGTCGATCTCTGTCCGATATATGCGTGCCAGGTCCGTTTAGCCACGGGGAGTCGATGAACTAGTGTAGCGAATGTGTGTTGCGTCCGTCGTGATTGTATCTGGTGCTCTTAACGAGTGAGGTGGCAGCTGGCAGCTGGCTGACAGGAGCTGGTGGGGTGGTAAGGAAGACGGTTGACATACTGCCATATCAGGTAGGTCCCCTGATTACCTAAGGCTGGAGCTGCTTCCCCAACATTGATACATTGCGTAGTTCAAGCCTATTGAGGACTAGAGGAACGGCCGCTAATGCCCAGAACGGTTGGGGAAAGGTACGAATACTGAAATAAGCTCCGTGATGGCTTGCGGCACACACCTGTACCCGTGCCTTTCCCACGTGAGGTTCCCCAACAGACGTGACCTTGATCTTTTTATACAGGCAGGCTGCCCATTTTGTTCCCTGAGGCGCATTGCCTCGTCGCATTGTCTGCCTTTTTCTCTCTTTATCCCAGGCTTTCCCTCTTTCCTCGACCTACACCTTGCAACTCTAACCGCGACCGCTTCTGCGCCCCCGATTGCGACCAAACCTCACCATGAAAGACCCGTTCTTCCTCCCACCCGTACCTTGGCTCGCCGAGAAAGCACAGCCCTGGGCTGACTTGCTCGATCTCCCCTCGCTACCGCTCCATATTCACGAGGTTCTGGCTGCTGCTCTTCTATACTCGGTCGTCTTCTGGCCAATTTCGCCATGGATATCGAATTTGCTGGCCCCGGAGCACTACTCGAAGCTCCCGCGAAAGCGACGACTGAACTGGGATGCCCACGTTGTTTCCATGGTACAGAGCTGCCTCATCAACGGCCTTGCTATTTGGGTCATGTTCACCGATAACGAGATCAAGAACATGACTTGGGAGGAGCGAATTTGGGGTTATACTGGTGCCGCTGGCTTCATCCAGGCCCTTGCAGCCGGCTACTTCCTTTGGGACTTGGTCGTAACCAGTCTTAATCTCGATGTCTTTGGACTGGGAACGCTGGCGCATGCTATCGCTGCCCTGCTGGTGTACTCTCTGGGCTTTGTATGTCTTTCAAAACTTCCTGTGTTCTTTGCCTTCTGTACTAACCAGAATTCACTTCAGCGCCCATTCCTCAACTACTATGCCTGCGTGTTCATTCTCTGGGAATTGTCAACCCCCTTCCTCAACGTTCACTGGTTCATGGACAAGGTGGGCATGACGGGCACACGCGCTCAGCTCTACAACGGCCTCATGCTCCTCTTCACCTTTTTCACCTGCCGGCTTGTGTACGGAACGTATATGTCCTTCAGTGTCTTCAAAGACGTGTGGGCCGGCATTAACACGCACCCCAACGTCGAGGCGCTCACAACACCAGTCATGGCATTCGCACACGAGGACTCAACGGTGCCTATGTGGCTGGGTGCGGCATACCTCGCCAGTAACATCACGCTCAACAGTCTCAATTTCTACTGGTTCTTCATGATGATCCGGGCTGTTCGCAAGCGATTCGAGCCCTCATCAGACTCGCAGGACAAAACCCCAGACGCCCCAGTGACTGAGGCCGAGATCGATCTTTCTTCTGTAGGAACGGGAGCGGCCAAACTTGCTGGTGGACGACGTCGCAAGGCTTGAGTTTGTCCTCCACGGTGATTCCAATCTTCATAGGTCGCCTAGTCTTGTTGCAATCACGCGCGTTTCTGGTTACTCTCTTTGCTTGGTCGCTTAGATTCCTGAAGGCATGGTGCTTTGATTGCTTGGCATGGTCAATCGAGTTGCGGGGTTGCTTACTGATCTACCTACATCGTTGGCACTTGGTTAAATGCCATGAGCTGTATTGTCCTTTCTTCAAGGATATGCATGTTCAGTTCTAGAGCCAGGTGCTGTTTTCTATCCCTGTCTACTATGAATTGCGTTGTGAAAGTCAAGGGGTGGAGGGAGGTGCATCTGGTCGTCCTCGACACGATCATGCACCGAATCTTTCGTGGGGCGCCAGTCGCTTTGCCAGCAGACTCGCGCCTTTACATTCGTTCACAGCATTGCTTAGACATATAGATTAGTATAATTAGAAGAGACCGAGTCAGGCTGCTCTGAGCCGGTCATTGATTTAGTATTACCATCGTCATACACACAACTTCTAGTAGGGTTGCCTGACAAAGACTAGATATGCATACAAGATGTGAAGAAACATGTCCAAAGCAATCGCCAACCATGACCAATAACGCGCCGCCAACAACTAGATGCTATGTATAGGCTTGCACGAGATCAGAATCCGAACGGGTTCTGGGGGGCTACAGGTGATGTTAGCAGAGATTAGAGCCAGCCAAGGATATAACTTACTCGCTTGTGCCAAGTTTGCTCTTCGTCCGGTTGGCTGAGGAGCAAGCTTCTTGGGCTCATTTGATACACCAAAGCGGACTGGGGGTGGTGGGCCGGTCTGCTGCGGCACCAGGGGTTGGGGGGTCATCGTGTTGTTCATCGTGTTGTTCATACCGCCCATACCAGTAACCTGGGGTGGCAGACCAGGCATACCCGTTCGCTGGGGCTCGAGGGCCGGTGGCAGGTAGCTGTTGATGCCTCCAGGAGGGGCTCCGTACATAGACTGTGTGGCCGAAAACGATGGCTGGAAGCCTGTGGGCTGAGGCTGCATCGGTTGGAATTGGTTTGGCGCCTGCATTCCGGTCATCATTGGCTGCATGAATTGGCCGGCACCGGTAGGGAAGGGCATCATGGGCTGAGGGCCCTGTGGTCCGGGGAATCCGGTCATGGCAGGCTGCATCTGAGCAGTGTATTGCTGCTGCAGACGAGCTTGGGTTATCTCATTCAGGCTCTGGCCAGGGAGGGCCACCTGCCCCTGCAACGCACCCGTCATCTGGGGTACCATCGGTGGGGGAGCAAATCCGCTTGGTTGAGCTGTTTGCGGAGCCGACAGAGGCCTTTGAGGTGGTGGAGGCACAAGGGATGCCTGGTTCACTGATGCCTGTGGTGGAGCAGGACGTTGTCGTGCTTGCGCGACTGACGTGAAGAAGGACGGGGTGGCGCCGCCGAGGGGTTGCGTCGTAGGCACCGACGCTGCTGTTTGCTCAGGAGCAACTTCGACCTTGGGGGCTGGAGGGGTGGGCTCAGTCTTTGTAGGCTCAAGCGGTGCTGACAAGAGCGACAACTCCTTCATGGATCCCGTCAAAGCCTGGGTTGGAGGAGGCGAGGCTGGCGATGGTTCCGGGGCAGGCTTCGGCGCGGACTCGACTGGCGGTTGCGGCTGTGATTGCGGTGGTGGCTGTTGCTTGCTGGGCTTGACGTCCCAAGCATCATCGTCAAATCCTGAAGAAGCCGCCTGGCGAGGTTCGGGGCTCTTGTTCGCTGGGCTAGTCTGTACTGGCGACTTCGCATCCTCGTCAGCAGCCTTGGAGCCGTCTGACTTGGAGAAAGCGCTAGCATCGACGACATCGCTTGTCTGAACCGCCGGCGCAGGTCGACCCTTGCGAGTATTGTTTCGTAGTGCACCACCAGGTCCAGAGAACAAACCCCCAGAAGCACCTTCGCCATCTCCCTCCGCAAAACTAACACCTCTCTTCCCGCCACGCGTACGGCCATACTTGGAGTCCAAGTGGCGCATGACCTTGATAATATCGCCTTCGCGGAGGCCAAGAGCTCGGAGGGTGCTTGCATCGACATCGGACAAAACGCTCTCATCCATTGAATCCTTGATGAATGCCTGAGCGTAGCGCTCACACAATCCTACCGCAACCTCGCAGGACAAGAAAAACTGGAACCAGTCGTAGTCGGACTTGTTCTTCTCGATGGTCACACCGGCTGTGGTGCTAGACTCGGAGGACTTCTTCTCGGCGGTCCTAGCTCGCTTGACATCTGCCAGTGGCTTATCGTCTTCCAAAGAGATACCTGTCAAGTTTTCAACGTACTCGAGGTCTTCACGAGACATCTTGCTGATGGGAACAGCAATCTTGACACCGTTCATCTTGTGTAGGTGAATCTTGCCGTCCTTAAGGCCCAGGAACTGGGCTTCAACGCTGAAGGATCGGGATCGATCTGTCCAGGTCCGCACCTTGGACGAGTCTGGTTCTAGGAGGTCTAGAGTCAGTATTTGATGGAATCCATAGTGCGCAAATAAGGGCGGGCAAAGGGGCGGCAGAGAGGACACTCACTAGGCTTGGACCGTGGCTGGCTGCTGCCATCGCTTCGTCCATTTTCTCGACGGCTCCGCTGTTGTCCCGAATTACTACCATTCTCTCTCGCCATGAGGCTACTACCTCGTTTGGGAAGAGGCATTCCCGGTCCTACCTGCTGAGGTTCTTTGCTCGCCTTGATGGCCTCCTTAGTCAATCGAATTTCTTCGAGGCGATTTTGCTCGACGAGCGACTTGGCAGAGTTGATGCCGGCGGATGATGACGAGATAGTACCGGTAATTTCGATGTAGCTGCTTGGGACGACGCCTTCTTTGCCGTTCTTCAGTCGGCGAACTTGCCACCACTCTTCGCTCTTGGTGTTGTCAAGGATAATAACCTCATCGCCTACGGCGACAGTTACCTCATCGTCTCCTTGGGCCATGAAGTCGTAGAGAACCTGACCCTTCTTTTGGCCACCACCACTGCTGCCCTGCGTGCCCGCCATGATCACCTCCCGGAGTCCTTCGGCACGTACAGCTCCAGCCAACTCACCCAATGCGCTAACAATTTCCTCGGCAGTGTCCTTGGCTCCTGCGTGGAAATCGACGCTCTTGCTTGGGCGGACGAGCTCCATGAAGACATGCTTCCCCTCCCGTGAATAATGCGTCATCCGGTCCGCAGTCCACTCCTGTGAAGGTCCATCTGAAGCATGCTCGGGTGCAACCAAAATCACTCCAGTCAGGAGGTTAATTCCCAGAGTGGTAGGCATCTTCTTTTTCTTGCCCATAATTGAGATCATCTCATTGATATTGTACAGGTGGAAACCGCCAGGGGTGCGCTCGACATCCTGACGTCGATTAGGATCTTGGTGGAAGTGCATATTAACTGGAGAAACCGGATGCTCATATGTCGGAGACGGCGAAGCAGGCGCGCGCGGTCGAGCAGGGAGAGCAGGGGATCGGATAGGCTCGTCGTCGGATTCTGGGGGCTCGCTGAACGTAACGGAAGCGCGAGGAGGTTTCGGGGGGGCTGCAGACTGTTGAGAGGCTGCACGGGCATGCATAACACCCGCGAGAGCAGCAGCAGGACCCGCAAGAGCGGGTGCAGCGCTGCTCGGTAGGTCCGGAGATGCCGTCTCGGGCTCGGGCTCGGGGGCTGGAGCAGGTTGCGGCCTCGAAGGTAGAGCTGGGGGGGCGGGAGGCAACGACGGTGCTGGAGGTTCTTCAGAGCCACCGATCTCGATGTAATTAGACGGAACGAAGCCATATTCGCCGTCGAGGCCGGTGAGGATCCAGTCGGGGTCTGACGTATCGTACACCTCGAGCTGAGCGTCTTCGGGAAATGAGAGCTCCTCGTCGGTCTGACGCGTATAATCGTAAAGGGCGCGGGCATGCTCTACAGGTTTGGCCTTTGGGGAAGGAAGAAAAGGAGATCAGTATCATCGTGAAGGCACATGAATATGAGGTCCAGTCAAGGCCAACTCACCTGTTCAACATAGTTGTTAGGCACGAGGCCTGTCGGCTCGTCCTCATCGTCAGCGCCGGCCTTCTTCTTTGCCTTCCACCAGCCATCGTCTCCATTCTTGTCGAGGACGTAGAGCAGATCGCCGTCGTTGATTGCGAGCTCGCCCTCAGCCTGAGGCGCGTAGTCGTAGACGGCCCGGTACACCCCCAGAAACCCCATGTCGGAGAGTCGTGAGTCGGCTCAGTAAGCTGCACCGCGGGCGGATGTGCTTCGAGAAGGAATCCGCTGGGAATTTGCTAACGAGCAGGGCGAAGGGGAGAGGGGGACGAGTAGAAGCGGAACGATGCGATGCGATGCGATGCGAAGTGACGCAGTGCGTCGTTTGTCTGAGGAGCGAGCAACGGCTAGGTAGGTATGGACCGACCCGACGCACCTTCCCCCTACCAAGTTCGAGAACCTGAGCCTCCTGGACAAGTTGTTAGGTAGGTGCCTACCTGTTTAGGCATAGCGCCAGCGTGGTTAAGTTGGTGTCGAATTGACGCCGTTTGCGCACACAGTGATATACCTAATTCGCTATTATCACGGTGCGGATTTTGCGTCACCCCTTACTTTGGCAGCATTTTCTCCATTGCTTCGGTGACGAGGTGGTTGGGCTTCCATCCAAGGTCGAACCCTGGAACTCCACTGGATCCCCCGCAAGCAGGTCCAACGTCAGCTCCCTTCCATAGGCCCTTTCCAGAAGATGGATTTGTACACAGCATGCCTCAGCCACATGCTTTCGTCAACATCGCCGCCATCTCACCGGCCTACTTGCTCACCTGCGCTGCGTTCTAGGCACCTAACGTCACGCAAGGCAACCGAAATAAGTGCCGTGGCCAAGAAAATAGACATATGGAGTACCAGGTTGCTCAGATAAGTTTATCCGGCTGTCGCGGATGAGCAAGGAGCAGAACCTTACACAACTGCATATGCATCTGTTTGCAGGTATTCCAAGTTCCCCACTACGCAACTTGCAGTAAGCAACAAGGCATTTGCACCACTGTTCAATATCGTGGTTGAAGCAGAAGTCACCATTGGGTCAATCACGATGAGCGATGTTCTTCAAACTTCATATACCGTCCAAAATCCCGGAGCCACTCTCTAGCACAGCCCAGCACCTCAAAAGCCCATCTCGCTGAGGTACAAAACGTCTAGAGCACAAACCCACCTGTGGTGTACTCATCTTCTACGCACATACTTCACCTATGCATCCATGAGAGCTGAAAGACTATCGGTTTCGAAAGCCAGGCCTGGGGGCCGATTAACCAAGAAAAGACCCATTCTACAGTTCCCAACCGTACCTATTTGATCAGAGTCTTGAAAACGTTACTGTCTATATAGTCCCGCTGTGTCAACCCAACCTATACCAAACTCACATGACTCTACGAACCTATCCAGTGTGCCTTGCGCAAGGCATTTCGCTGCCTAGTGATATCCAATCAGGATGTATCGGGCCCAAAAACATCGTCAGATGTCGTCCGGCCTTCAGCAGCTTGGCCCAAGTTACGGAGGCTACCAGTGCGATGTCCTCGTGTGAAGATTCCTGGGAACATCCTCGGATCGCTTCCCGACAGGTGAAGATCTGCCATGGCATCGCTGGTCCAGGTCTGGTCTCGGCCAGTCGATAATCCAGTAGGTGATCCTACGGTTGCGGCATGATAGCTTGCCGACGGGGACGCTTCCACATTCGAGGGCTCATCGCCAAAGGGAAGACCCGCGCCGGTAGACTGCCCAGCCATGTACACTGCTGACTCTGACATCTTACTATCAGTGCCACCAGGTTGGGCCGAGAGCTCGCTGTTAGCATTGTAGTGGACATATTTTGCTAGCCTGTGAGGTAAAGGGTTAGCGCCAGGAAGAGCATCAAGAGACCAAGGTTGTAACTTACACCTCCCTCTCCTGCATCAGTGTGAAGTGCCGGAACTCTTCACGCCGGTCAGGAACATTTGTCTTGACCATGGTGTTTCCTTCTCGGCCCGGCTTGTCACAGCCTGGTCCCAGCCACTGCTCCTTGACAGACAACTCGTAGCCACTCTGCTTGACCGAGTTCTTCGCCAGCTCGCACATGTCGACGGGACTCAGCTTGTAGATCTGCGCAGCCACTGCATATTCCTCAATGAGAGGCTCCTTTGTGAAGGCAAACTGCAAAGGATCATCCGTAGAAAGTGACACGTTCAAGCCTCGCTTGAAATACTGGTGGAAAGGGTTCCGTTCATATGCCAAGAACAAAGCATTGTTACTGAGCGGCGACATGGCGATGCCAATCTGTTCCAGATAAAACATGTACTGTAAAAGAGGTACCTTACGAAGGAGCAATCCGTGACTGATGCTGTGACAGCAAAGGGCGGCAACAGCCAGATGCTCACTGTCGCCAGCCTCTCCACAATGTGGCCGTAGGACAAGAGTATTGAAGCCACGCTTCTTGCGCCAGTAGTTCAGAGATACCAGGTTAGAGTAGAGGTAGTAGATCCAATAGCTGTAGGGCGGGTTCTGCTTAGTGTCCCAGACCTTGGGCACAGGGAACTTTTTGAAGAGGCGTCGTTCAACCTTGCTCTCGTCGTTGACGCTATCAAAGCCAATCACCCTTTGGAGGAAGATGTGTAGCTTTGGGTGGCTTGAAGGGTCCTTAGTAACCTCAAAAAGGGGCTGGAAAACGTTCTTAACCACCTGCTCAAACGTCTCCATCAAGCCACTAGCTTTGTAGACGTCGTAGAGACGGGGGATCTGGATCAACCAGCGAACGTTGTGCGAGAAGAGCTTGTTGTCAACTACCCAAGCAGCGAGCTTGTCCCACTCGTCAATGGACTTGCCATAGATTGAGATTCGCCACTCAACCATCTGGTACTTGCTCGACTCAAGGTCAGAAATGACCTCCTTGGTGATCTCGGCCAAGTAGCGGCCGTGAATAAAATTGTCCGTCTTGAGAAAGATGGTACGGAGACGAGACTCGCCGATAGGGTTATACTTGAGGTTGAACTTGTCAAACCGATGGAATGAATCGGTATGAGCCTGTGAAAGTCAGCCGCGTATCTCGAAACAGCTGGATCCGGATAACGCTAAACTTACGTGCATATCAAGAGTGTCGATGCTGAGGTCATAGGCGGTCAAGTTGATACTGGCAAAGACCTCGGCCAGGGTGAGGTGCTTTCCATCACGGAACAGAACCACCTCGTTGGGAAACTTCTTCATCTTACTCTTGATGAAGCGCAACAGATGCTTCTGATTCATGCATGCCGAGTGGTGAACGTGAGTATCAACCTTTCGAACATTGTAAAAATCTCGATGGGGCACCTTCTTGCTGTCCGCGGTTTCTTGATACTCGTTGAGAAGGACATAGAGGTTGAACTTGCCTTCAAGATACTGGAGACGTCTGAATGCGAAACTCTTGCTGGGTCCATCGGAGGAGACATCCAAGATGTCGTCCAGGTCCATGTAAAACTCCCTGATTGTAGGAACTCGGATTGAAGGCTCATCAGCATCGCGCTCAAACACCTGGTAGACTCCACTATCATCCAGCTTGTATGTGCGCCCGTCGTTGCTGGGAAGGGGTAGCAAATCGGCAATATCAAAGTCCTCGCCGATGTCTTCGCCCGGCCTCCGCTTTCGCACTGGTCGCTTGGTCTCCCGAGTCTCTGGCCGTGATTGACCATCGGGTGCCTCTTTGTTGCCATTCAATCCTGCGTTCTCTCGACCAGGAATATGCTCTGCAGCACCAGCTTGATGGTGCGAACGTTGCTGCCATGCAGGCTCAGGTGGGGGAGGATAAATGTCCCATTCAGGATCATCTTTTGGGTTGTCTTCCGGCCCTTGCAGCGAAAGCGCAATGTATTTGCGTCGAAGATCCAAAATCCTTTGGATGTTCTTGGAAATGGCACTGAGCTCAGCAGTGATGTGGGGTTCAGTGTCGAAGAGACCTCCAGCAGGCAACCCAGCAGCAGGGCCGTCGCCTACTCGTGGTTCCTGCGCGATAGTTCCAGCTCTAGTAGGAGGCACTGAAGGGTGGCTAGGAGGATAAGACGCAGGATGGGGCTCAATCCTTGTGGGCGACTGTGTGATCGCTGCAGGGTCGATAGCGGGGCCTGGCATCTCCAATCCAGGCGCAAAGGAATCAACGCGACGGCCATTGGAGTCTAGAACCATAGAATCTGCGCCATACTCGGTCGCAGGGCGAGAGCTCGAGGCCAGAAAGGGACTCTGAGGTATCGACTGGTGGCCAGCACCACCGCCACTTCGCAGATCGGCCTTGTTTCGGTGATAAAAGAACTTCGCGTCTGTCTGGCTCATCTGACGCTCAGCGACGGGATCGTAGAAGGTTGTTCTCTTTGGAAGGTCCCGCAACAACATTCCATCTTCGAGATCGTCGTCACTGTGGTCGGGGTGGGAACCAGCGTCGGACGCTGCTTGCTCGTCGGAGGCGCCATGGCCGGTCGCTCCAGAGTCCCGGGCCTCCTCGCCTTCTTCATCCGACTCGCGAGTTCGTACGTCGAGAGCTGCGGATTCGCTCTCTTCAAAAATGGCGTTGCCTGGAGCAATTATTTGGTCAGAACAGCTGTCAATTGCTGCGAGTTTGAGTCGAAGGGAGACCAAAGCATCGAGTGTAGTAGTGTTGAGGAGGGGCAGAGGAGCTACGTACCAGGCATAATGATCTTGTACACTGATCAAATCCAAGCTTATTGATAGGAAATGGAGCACTTTTGGCGCATGAATTGTCTCGCGAAAGAGAATAAATACTCCTTGAACAGTCCGGGTTTGATTGACAGAGGCGGGACGGCACGAAAGAGGAGGTCTTTGAGGAGGCGTGCAAGTAAGAAGTAAGGCAGTGAGACAAGGTATGACGGTGTGACACACCCAGAACAAGGCGGGATGTGGATGAGGGACAGGGTCTGAGGGCGTCGGTGCAATGCCCGCCGCGGGTGGGGCTGGGAGCTCCAGCGCACTAGGCCTTTTGAGGCATGTGCTTCGGTACTGGAGAGACTTATTGTACTTTGCAGCCCAAGGAGGTGGCGCTCAACGGTTGGAGGTCTCTACATCCATTATCGTAGATATTTTGTTTACAATATTTCGTCTTTGGTTCTCACACGCGTCCTTACTCTTATTCGTTTATGGGTCGGCATTGTTGAATCAGCATTACCTCAAGTCAACGAGTTGGTAGAACACTGTTTACTCGGGCAATTCGCCTGCAATCACAGCATTCAGCTTCCGAGGCACCCAACGAAAGCCTCACTCTCAGTAGCTACAATACGGAACAGGGCTTTTACTCCGACTGGACAATGGTTACCACATAGGTCAGGAGGTAGTGTAACTCTTCCGCTTCTTCCAAAATGAGGCCCAAACTCGCCAGCAATGACAGGGCTCCCGGGTATGTCACGCGTTACACACGAACCCTCGATATGCCGGGCTCGAGCGTGCTAAACGATCACATGGTCCCACGCCCTCCCTAGGACATGCGACACGTTGTCGGAAATCCTTCTAGTCTTCCAAAACAACGTTATTAGTGCTGCCGTGGTCGACAGTTCGGTAATACGGGGTCTCATCCGGGAACCAGGACTATCCCGGACGGGAGACTACATCATCGCACAGCCTCTAGGTCTCTCGACTGATTCAGAATCCGGCTGCTGGTTACCATGGGGGTACTCCGGGGAACCTGACCCGGAATAAGGCAGGGCCCAAGGCCTGGGTAACCAGATCTCTCATGCGAACTATGCTCTGACTCGAAGCGAGACAAGGCTACTAAGTTGAGTCAAAGATGATCACGAGATTTAAGGGAAGACCCAAGTTTCCTAATACGTACCCAATCGCCCAGATGAAATGTTGTTTAGGGAGAACGTAGTCATAGACATCTGATCTCCGCTCAGAATGTCGTCTCGAGGACTGCCAAGATGGTTAACCTCTGGCCGCCACTCTAATCTCATGCTCATCACGTTCCAACCACAGGGCCGTCTTTCATTATTAATTTGCAGAAAGGGTATATTCGCCGTCGAAGATAGGATACCATGTGGGTTCCTCATCAGTGTACGGCAAACCGAGTTATGAAGGACAGATACCTTGGAGTCATGAATAGATAGATACCCAGTGGCCACCTACTTCACAAATAATTTGACAAGTTATTGTTGAAACTTCCGTTGAGACTACTGTCATTGCTCATTCACGGGCCGAGATGTACGCATCATGCCTATCGATGATGAAGCACAAAGCCTTATGGATTTGAGCGCATTGAGCCCCCAGGCTTTGGGTTTGAAGCCTTTACTGTTAAACTTACTGAGGCTTTCAGTATGAAACTTTAATCCCTATTTTGGGTGGCATAAAGTCAACAAATAATACTTCGACATGCGTTCCATATGCATCCCAGACGCATTTGTATTCAATCTCAAGCCTCAATGCCCGGTTATCAAGTCACTCTGCACATGTTGCTACAGTCTCTCAGGGAAGATAACACCTGACTCGATACCCCCATTCATCAACCCAACCCTCATCTGTCCCTTTCCTCCCCTATTGGCCCTGAGATAGTAAGGAACAAACACCAGGTCCCGTGGTGCGGCAGAGTCTCCATCAACTTTGAGGGAAGCATGAGTGGAAATAGATTGCTTCCAGCATTTGCTCTGCAAAGACACGTACTCTTCTCCAGTCTTTTCATCGGTCACCATCTTCTCAGCCACTTTCGAGTCTGTTCGGAGAAAGACATCCTTGAAGTGGTTTGTCTCCCATGGATTGTCGGCATCTTCGACACAGTACACAATTGGCCCACGAGCGAGTGTCAGCGTTCGCTGATTCGTGTATGGGTGAGGAGAGAGGTATCGAGGCTCGAAGCCGAGAACTTGAAGAGAGAATGAAGGGTTCTCAGAAACATAGGCAGGGTCCAGGCAGATGTACCCCTTCTCGACCTTCACTGTGCCTGGCTGTGGAGATGGGGTCAAGACATACACCCCCTTTGACCATGCTGGGAGACGTAGTCTTATGACGACTCGCAGAGAAGATGGAGCTGAGAGCTGAAAGTCTACCTTGCCCTCCCATGGCCAGTTAGACATTTGCTGGAGTGTCACAGGCAACCCATTGGCATCGAAGGTAAGCTCAGCACCAGTGTACAAGTGTACGTTGACGAAGACGTTATCCGCTTCGTGGCCGTAATCCCACAGGTAACCGCCCAGACTACCGAAGAGCCTGGTCAGATTAGGGGGGCAGCAAGCGCACCAGAACCACTCTTCACGCACGCTCTTGTCGGCTTCGGTACTAGCCAGCTGATTGACGTACGTAAAAGCCTTTCCGTCAAGGCTCATTGCAGTCAGGACAGTGTTGTACAGGCATAACTCCATGATGTCGGCATAGTGGGCGTCGAGGTCAAGATGCAAGATCCGCTCGGCCAGCATCATGACGGCGATGGAAACGCAAGTCTCGTTGTAGCAGCCGCCCTCATCTGTTCCTTGAGGGAGAAAATAGTCGATGCCGAATCCTTCCCATTGCTTGATGGCGCCGACGCCTCCTGTCATGTACATCTTCTTGTCGGCCATGTTGTCCCAGAGCCTGTGCAGGGCTTCAGACCAGCCTTCTGCATTAGGGATGGGCCGGCCGTCCTCTTTCGAGAGGTAAAGCATATCGGCAACAGCAGTGAGCAGGTAGTTAGCCCGGACAGCATGTCCCTCAATGGTCTTTTGCTCCACGATTGGAGAGTCCGCCTGGCAGTACCAAAGTGTGCCATGCTCAGGGTAAGCATCAGGTCGTTGCCATGAGATCTCTCCTCGCTTCTCCATTTCCCAGTCATAATAATGCTTGCCATCCTGTCCCGTTGGATTTCCCCGCTCTGTCAAAAAGTACTGTGCCAACTCAAAGGCGTCGGTACTCTCAGTTGCTTTGTAGAGACGAAACAGAGCAAGTTCAATCTCAGGGTGGCCGGGGTATCCCCTTAACTGGCCCTCACCAGGGCCAAATCGCTTCCGAATGTGGGCCACATACTTTTCAATTGGCTCGATGAGTAGGTTGTTGTGATAGTAACCTTCGTGGGCGACAGCGGCCTCAATGAGGTGACCAGCGTTGTACCTATTGCCTTCAGTAAGGAGTAAGCATGGAGGGAGATGTTGCTCAACAACTTACAGCTCATGCATGTCTCTGAGGTTAGACCATCGCTTATCAGGCTCGACTACGGTATAATGAACGTTCAAGTAACCGTCTTCCTGCTGAGCTCCTCTGATCATCTGCACAAGCTCACGGATTGTCTTGTCAATCTCGGCGTCATAGTCGTCAGCGAGAAAATAGCAGGCCCCTTCGATCCATTTGGCAATATCGCTATCCCAGAAGAGATGAAAAGGCACCGGCCACATGGACTTGTCTGCGTAGATAGGATGCCACTTGAGCTTGAAGCAATCATATCGGCCAGTTGACCGCAATTGCTCCAGCTGGGCGTGGACCGTGGTACGAGAAACAGTCTTTCGTCTCCTTGAGAGGACCGAGTCCCCCTTGAAGGTTGTCTGGCGAAAGGTGGTTTGTGGATGAGACATGCTGGGTCAGGTCAGATGTTTCTAGACTGGAAGTGAAGAGAAAGGTGATGAATAAACGTGTTGTCGGCTGCTCAACGCTCTCCTCATATACCTGCAGAACATGTGCTTTAGTAACACCAATGCATCATG
The DNA here is from genome assembly GCF_023522795.1 of Fusarium solani. Classification (NCBI taxonomy): domain Eukaryota; kingdom Fungi; phylum Ascomycota; class Sordariomycetes; order Hypocreales; family Nectriaceae; genus Fusarium; species Fusarium solani. The sequence goes on from NW_027072157.1 coordinate 1,513,435, forward strand.
CCTCATGCACCAAGATGGAATTACCCTACCATGTTGCCCAATGTCCTGATCAAGCCTTCCGGCGTTCGGGTTAGATGTCGGGGACGGTCCCGATAAGCGCTCGAATGGCATCGTCCATACTTCGACTTTCGTATCAGAAGGATCACAAATCTCTAGCCCCGCATACTGCAGCTGAACTTGAACGGCGTTGGGGGCCTCGAAAATACCCATTCCCCAACCGAAGAGTGCAAGGTTGGGGGAAATGGGTGATCTTCAGCCTCCGGAGTATTCTTTAAAACCGGGCCAAGGATTGCTATCTTAAGCCCGACCCTATCATCACTCTTGTTTTGGGTACAGTGTAAACTAACCCCATCTTGTTGTGCTGACTGTTAGCATAACGAGACATGCATGTTATGGTATCTTTTGTTCCAATCTAATGGGTATCATAATGTCATAGATACTCTATCTATCCCACTTCCCTATCACCTCTCGAATCATCTACCTTGCTCTAACATTCTTCTATTGAGCCAAAAAACACCACATCTACACCCTAACGGTGATTCGCAATGCAGATATACAAATACACTGGTGCAAGTTACTCAACTCGCCTTTTCTGGGCGCTCCTGGGGCGTCTTTTCCACCTCCGGCTTCTTTCGTGAGCCCACAGAGTAAAGCCCGCCAGCACTGAAAACGATGATGGCACCAACCAGTGTGCCCGGGGCAAGCGTGTTGCCGAAGAGCCAGATGCTCAGGAGGAGACTCACAAGCTTCCGGATGTTGAGGACGATGGTAACAGTTAGGGCGGTGGAGACTGCTGCCAGTAGGTTGACTCCGCGAATACAGGCATACTGAGTCAAGACATTGGTGATGAGGTAGAAAACCTGACTGGGAACTGGGAACGACGTGGTGGCAATGCTCAGGAGGCTGGGCAGTTGCATCGGAGTGCTTGACATGAGATGTGCAAAGGTGCGGGCCATCGAGGGAGCAAAGGGCAGGAACAGAGGCAAAGAAAGGGCGTGAGAGTAGAAAAGGTTCTCTCTCCATTGCGGGCCATACTTGGCATAGGTCGCCTCCGTGTAAAGGCCCATGATGGCCGAGAGCACCTGGGCGACGAAGAGGATCACGAGGCCAGTGCTGAAAGCTGGGCGTCCGGAACTCTCTTCCACTCCCTTTCCCTAAAATCAGATAATGTTAGGAGAGTAAGGGGTAAGTGAATGGATGTTGAAGATGCTCACCTTGGCTTGAGCATCCGACCAAGCAGCCAGGATGACACCCAATGTCAACAAGACGACAGCGACGACCTGCGTGCGTGAGTATCTCTTGCCATAGAGATAGCCCGCAGCCATGGTTGTGATACTACCGCCAGACCTGAGGATGATGTGGACTGGCACCGAAATATCATAGCTGAATGCATGGTTGTTGAGGACGTTGATGGTGAAGAACAGCACAATATTGACCATCCAGCGGCTCAAGGGGACCTTGTTGGGCGCAATGAAGAAACGACTGCTCTTATCAAACTGAGCGATAAACCCTGTCACGGCGACAAAGATGAATTGGACAAAAGTCAATAGTGTCCCTAAGTAAAATGTGTCAGCAAAGTAGACATTGCAGTCACTTCTCGTCTGAGACAATATGAGGTTGTGCGGAAATGCTCGTACCACTTGAAGGTTCAAAACTACATCAGGTCAGCAATAGTTTCTCATATTAACCTTTTACAACTCACTTGACAATTGCCTCGAGCGCATAAACCTAGAAAGAATAAGATGTAGGTCAGTTTCTGGTGTGTTAAGGGAGGCAGGGGTTCAACAGTGAAGGCTGCATGATGAGCTGGCCAGACAGGGACGGGATGGGCATACGTTGGAGCAACAACCTCCAAAGATCAGACACAGCATCACAGCAACCGTCAGCAACGACGGGCCAACCTCGCTGGCCATCATACTGGCAAAGCGATGGGCGACCGACGACGCTGACGCCTTCTCTGAGTCGCTGGGCTCGCGCGAGGCGGTGCCGCGACGGCTCGAGCCTTGGAGGGCCGTCATGTCGGGCGTCCTCTTGCGAAGAATGTGTGAAGACATGAGGCTCGTTTTCTGGTCCATTGGCATCGGGAGGGGGGCAGATAAAAGTACAGATCGGGTTTCCTTCGGGGGTGTTGGCTGCAGGCAGGGAGAGACTCAGTCGATTGTCGATGTTGCCCTTGTGTCTTCATGCAAGAAAGCCGTACGGGAAGATGGCATGGGGGGTGTCAGCCTCCAGGTATCGGTACCACACCACTCGTCGATTTGAGGGCGCTGGCAGGGGTATCTCTGTACCCTGTACTCGCTAGCGCGTCTCGCCCTAGTCTAACTCTATGAATAGTGCCAGGGACGGCTCTTTGGCGCATTCTTGGAAGCTGACAGTTCCCGAGCCTCCGGAGCTGGTTGATGGCCAGGACTCGTGTCCAAGGCGCAGATCCAGGATTGGTCCAGCATCAGTCCCATCGCCCCGATAATCACACAGGAACCTGCTTTCAAGAATAAGCTTACAACAGACACACTCCCGGGGTACCTGAGTATTACATCAAGCACCGTCCAGCTCGTATTATCCCTTGATGCTCCTCATGACATGACAATGCTCCTCTATTTCAACTTTGAGTGGCATTTCTTTGATTCTCAAATGATCTCTTTGCGCTTTCTGCTACACCTGGCGACCAAACGCCGACCCATGCACCCATGCATTCGTTCACCTCCATCCCAAGTGGCTCTTCCCACGTCCATCTGCCCCATGCCATGCTCTCAGTAGGTTCATTTGCCTACATCTCTGCATCCTCCGCTTTAGGGCCACATCCAAGGGGCCTCTTCAGCGTTCTTTGCGCGTGGCTTCGCTCCAAGCAGTGCTGGCGCTGTGCTTTAGCTTCTAAGTATAGTAGGCTGCATTGATCCGTATCACCCTGCCCTGAATCGACGAGATGCCATGTCGTGCCCAAGCAGAACTAGGTCAGTCCCATCACGAAGGTGGCGGAGGCGCCCATATCCTTACTACTTTGTCTTCCGCTCCCCCGCCACGCCAACTTCCTCACTTAATTGCCCTTGCGAGATGAACGCCGTTGTCATGGTCTAGAGTGCCGAGAAGACAAAGAGCTGTGCCACCGTGTTAGTCACCGTTCGTCCTCTCCGGTCTGTATCTCAACCCATGTACTCACATTGTTCGTAGCTGCAATCGCAATACTGTCCTCAAACGGATGCCAGCTCATGTGCAGAATCTTCTTGTTGAAATCGATCTGGTCCGCGTCTGTCTCCTTACGCATCCGCTGACCTTGACCGCCTGGGCTACCCGCCCTGGAGCCGCCCTTCTTTCCGTTGGTCGCAGTCGGGCTTGTCGATGAATTGATGGGTGTAGGCACTCCAACCTTCTTAGCCTTGAAAGCCGACTTATCCGCCTGGAGGACAACCTCGACTTCCTTGTCAGGGTCTGAAGGATAGATCATGAAGTTATTGTTGTAGCTGCCCGTCATGACATTCTTGGCATCTCCTGAGAAGACCACCTCGAACTTGTCGAATATGCTGTCATTCTCGTAGGTGTCACACAACCGTGGGCGAAGATGCTCGTGAATCGGTATCGTCTTGACTGGCTGCCGCTCCATGTTGATGTCCCAGATCTTGACGGTGAGGTAGTCGCGGGACAGGATGTATCGGCCATCGTACGAGAATCGCACATCGGAGATGGAAGAGATGATTTCGGAGAAGAATGAGCGTGATGAAGGGTCTTCCTCTTGCTCGAATACTAGGGCTAAGAGTCAGCACATCGCCGGGTCGCAGATGCAGATGTCACAGATGGGGGCCACAAACACTTCGCGTGCTGGTCGCACAGAGCACTCTGCCGCATGTCGGCGAGCTTGATAGTGCCCTTTGAGCTAGCATACATGAACCAGTTGCAGCTCATGGGGTGAAACTCGGCAGCCGTGATGACTTCGGTGAGCTCCTCCATGTTTGCTGGCTTGATATCAACAATGTTGAAGCTCTGCTCCTGGATGTTAAGGTTCCACAGGTTGATACGCAAATCGTCGCTGCTGATGAACGTCTCTCCATCGCTGTTCACCGAGATGCTGTTGATGTGGTAGGCGTGTGCGTTGGCGTATGTTCGGCGTGGCACGGCGGCAACAACCGTATCGTGATGTGTGAGGCGAGGAAGCTTGAGGTCGGCAGCATCCCTGAACCGGTGGGCAGGAAGCGGCCTGGGAGCGCCGCCTCCTCCCGCCAGACTACCAGGCGTGACATCGTGAGAGAGGTTGTTCTCGGCGACAACCTTGAGCGACTTCTCAAAGACTTTCCACAGCTTGATCGTCTTGTCGTTGGTGGACAGCAAGTAGTGGGAAGCATTTTGTCGCCGGCACCACTTAATCTTGTTGATCTTCTCTTCAATCTCTAGGGACTTCAAATAGTCGAATTCGGGTTCGTGCGACTGAAACTCGGTGTGGAATTTGTACTCGCAGGTTTTTTTCTGCGTCGAGAGTTAGCGACGGCAAGAGGATGCGCAACACCAAGCGCTGGAGGCTCGCAAGTGCGTCGACTAATGGATGGTGACATACCGTCTCGTTGCGTTCGAAGAGCACCACTCTACCTCCCTTGTCGCCCGTAGCGAGATAATTTCCGGTATGGTCGAACTCAACCGTCGAGATGATATCAGCTGGAGCAGGGGGAACAGCGGTCAGCACGTCAAGGTCGAGGGCAGGATTGTGGGGAGCAAGGAGATGACATACCTTCGGTGATGTCTTCAACATCGCCCTTGTCACCAAAGCACCTGCAAGCGAGAGCTCAGCATTAATAAACACGGGCGCGGAACGCGGGTAAAGGCTAGAAAGAAGACTACGTACTGCGTGAACTTCCACGTGGGCGAGTTCGCTTCGCTATCAACCATTTTGGTGAGCAGCGAGGGCGGGGATTAGGAGGGGTTGCGGACGAAGATCGAGGGAGGGCAAGGTAAGAACCGAGAGAGCTGTGGGAATGGCGGGCCAGGGAGGAGGTGAAGATGAACCGCAACCGGTAATTTGGATATGATGGGAGCTCCTGGCGCGGGCGATGCGAAGGGAGATGGATGGATGCAAGCTGTGGTGGCACACGCCAGGTCTTGCGGTGGGCGGATGATGGATGGGCGGTGGTGTCGTTTTCGATATCGTCTTTTTGTCGGCGCCGGAGTGGGGTCCAGCTAGATATCGCCGCCGTGGGAATGCCGTCGTCCAAAAGATATTTCGTCAAGTGGCGGGGGGGTTGATCGGGGTTCGGTCGGGGGAGGACGACGGAGGATGATGTCGACAGGTCGGCAGGCGTCCGAGGCTGGAGGCTGAAGGTGGTGGTGGTAACAGGAGCAGGCAGTGGTGGTGGTGGAGGAGGTGGGTTGGTGTGGGCGCGGCAGACGACAGCAGAAGCAGAGGCGGCGGACGAGCGACGGACGGGAGGTGAGGGGAGGAGACAGCGAGTGGAGGGAGCAAGGCTCGAGTCTGTGCTGAGCTGCGCTGGCTGTGGCTAAGTACAGTCACTGCCGTTAAAGGCTTGTAACGGCGAGGTCAAACGGCTGGGAGCTGAGGAGCAGATGCCACAAGCAGAAGATGGAGTTCTTTGGTGAGGAGGGGATATGGAGGAAGTGACGCAGCAGAACCCAAGGTCTTGCAGTTTGGTTCGCTTTTGGTTTTGGGTTGGCCTGGCCTGGTTTGGCTAAGTTGGTTTGGCCTGGGCTGGCTTGCACTGGAGGGGACGGGACAGGTGATGGATGGTGGATGGGATCGGGATGGGTGGGTTGGGTGCGGGCGTGAGCCACAATGAGGAGCTTCAAGCTGAGAGATGAGCCACAGTTACAGGGAGCTTCCAGTGCTGTGCTCGCCTTTAACAGGTCCAGGGCCCCGGCGCCACCACCAAATCGATGACTTAACCTCGACTGAGTCCGGCGAGGTGACGACTTGGCTGTACGGTATTGTCTGCCTTGTTGCCCAATGTTTACAACTGTGAGCCCAAGCTATCGTTTATTTCTGCCGTACCTGTGAGCTTGCAGCTCTGTGCTGGCCCGGCATACCCAGCCAAGCTTCTCATTGCTCCCCACGCATGCGTTGTTCCTGTGGTGAAGTGAGGCGGAACAGCAAGGTAGATCGTTACGTTCAAGCTTGTTTCCAGCGTCCCTGACGACCCTGAAAGTGGGGGAATGCTCTCGAGCGCTTCTCAACAACCCAGTGTCATGACGGGGGTTCCCTCTGTTCACCTGAGCTTTCAGGTCTACGTCGCCTCACCTTGATCTGACATGGCGTGGCCTCATTTGGGCTCTGGCGCCGGAAACAGTGGAACCTCGACATTTTGGACTTGTTCAGGGTAGGCGAGACTCGTCGATAAGCTGGAAGCTAGCAGGCACATCAAGAAATCAACGAGACAACAGAATATCAAGAAGGAGGTTGCTGACTTCCATCTCAGGCGTCATAGGTAAATTTAGCTAAAATATAATATAATTTCAAGATATATTGCAATAATAGTGATATTTTAGAGCTCTTTTATGTATTCCTAATATGTTTGATTGACAATCTTTAGGGGAGGATAAGCTATTGAGTTTGTATTGGTGACTCTTTTTTGTCCTTGACCCAGGTAGCAGCTGCTGGTTTTGGAGAGTGCCCACGAGGGCATACATGGATGTTTCCTCGGTCGCATCCGATGCCAAGGTCCAAGTCCGATCCGCACCCGCTCGTCCGTCCGGACCGGCCTGACATGTGCTCCGGAACGACCTCATATCCATGTGCCTCCAATCAATGACATACATACACACCCATCCTCCAAACCCTCCATCTGAACTGCCTAAAATCACAGGAACTTGGATACAAGCCAATCCATTTTATGCCAACATCGCCCACTCCCGCAATCACCCAATGTCGCATCTTTTTATTCAGGTTTCCATTCACATCAACTGAATATCCAGTCATCTATAACCTCACCTGAACCGCAAAGCATGAGCCAAGATCAGCAACACCCGGGGAACTTCCCACCCAAGGACACTGGGGCATCCAACAACCCCAAGGGCAAGGGAAAGGCCGCAGAAGGAGAGGGGTCTAGTTCTATGGTCGACCGCATTCAGGCTTCTGGAAGGCTCGCCCTTAATGCCTTTGGCACAGGGCCAGATTTGACTGGCCAGCAACCTGCGGGAAAGGGCAGCTCGGGTACCAGCAGTATCGACAGAGTTTCATCAGGCGCAGGGGAAGCATCGTCACACAGATTGCGCTCGGCGGCTCCGGGCGAGTCGTTGCGCTCACAGGCACATTCCGATTCCACGGCTTCGGCGCAAGCGTTCAACGACTTTGTCAGCGCCGACTCAACACTGGAAGTTGAGGACCTGGACCATCCTTACCACCTCCAACACCAGAAATTGCATGACACATTCTCCTCAAGAGGTGCGGCAGTGGCCCAGCAGGAAAGGTTAGACGGTGCAGCCGTTGTCAGTCTCCTTGACGGTCCATCCGATGAGCTTGACGCTGTTCTCCTAGGTGCCGAAGACCCCGAAGCTGAAGATGACGCTTTAACACCAGGAGCTGCTGCCAAGCTTCGAGAAGCATTATTCCCCGCAAACTCATCTTCTTCTGGCCCCCGCTGGGACGACCTGCTCAACTTCAACCCCGATTTCTTGACAGAGCCAGGACCGCTGGCAGAGGCCGAGATGCAACTCCACCTCGGAACCACAGACAGCGCTGAAGCGAGAAGCAACTGGCTTCAGCTGTGGGGTAACGTACTGACGGGTTACACGGATCACGTCTGGGGGGATCTGGAGCCCTTGGCAGCTGAGGCTCGAAGAGAGATTGAGCAGTTGAAGGCTCGTGATCCTGAAGTCCCTGGTCCGCCACCAGAGACGAAGGCGCTGGATCGCTTGCGGCAGATCCTTGGTCATGTGCGAGGATTCTAAGAAGCCGAGGTCGGAATATGCATATCTACATAGTGAGTGTAATTCAGACCCTTGTGCCAAGATCCAAGCCAGTCCCTCTTTTCATATCGATTTGAAGCCTTGCCTTCATTAAAGCCGTACCTGGCATGGCCCTGACGGGCCAGTTCCTAGCTCCCACTGTGGAGTCGTCGCATGGTTGGAGGTGGACGCGGGGTTGCTCAGCAACTGTGTCAACCACCAATGACATCATTCCACGCTCTCTCCCTGCCCCGGCTCTCAGCCCGACGCTCAGTCGAGCCGTGTTGCCAGAGCCAAAAATGGTGACCTGCGGTGTGCATAACCTTGCATTTACGACAGGATGGGACAAGCATCTTGAGGATACCCCACCGACATCATCCCAGATCCCCTACCGGGAGCCCGGTCGTCCGCTAGGGAACAGAGAGAAGAAAAAAAAACGAAAGAGACTGACTGGAACCCTTCCATCTCTTGCATGATTGAACCACCTGCAGTAGAACGGAGAACCTCCCAGCCCATCCCGTCGAGCGCCCGCTATCTGTCGTCCTTCCCAAGCGAGCCAATCTCAAAGTTGAACCATCCCATCTCACTTCCACCACCACCATCATGTTGAGTCGGAGTTGGATGTGGCTCGGCCTCGTTGCAGGTTCAACATCCGCCCTGCACTTGGCAACAGCGACAGCGCCGCCAGCAACAATAGCGACATATATCCCAGCTGCGTCCTTAATCTTCAGGCGAGACGACTCCTGCCCTGCCAATACATTCCGATGCTCGGAGGAGCTCGGCCAGCGTTTCAGCGACATCTGCTGCCAGAACGGACAGACGTGTGCTCTCGACGCCGATGATCAACCAGCTTGTTGTCCCTCTGGGTAAGTACAGATATCTAGGTCTGGAACAAACAAACAAGCGAGCACAGGACTGACTGACCTCGATTCCAGCGCAGTGTGTACTGGAACGGCCCCATCCGAGGCGCCTACTGGCGACGCAACCGCTCCCGTGTCCTACGTCCCGAACTCCTACTTTGCCTTCCCGTACGCCGCGACGACATTCTCGAATGATGGTTCTTGCACTTCAGCCGTCGACGCTTGCGAAGAGAACTACGACAGATGTGTCAGTTACCTCGAGGATGGTGGTCAATATGGCGTGACCATTGTTGTGCCCGGCGGCGGAGGTACTACAGTTGAGGGCGGTGGACAGGCCCTGGGCCCATCGGCAACTGAGGTGTGCTCAAGCCTGAGCTCTCGTGCCTGCGGGAAACTCGAGAAGAGCGACTGTGGCGACTATGGGAATGCTGCTTCGTCCAACAACCTCGAGTCGTGGCTCGCAGGCATTGGCGCGGCCATTGCCATGCTCAATGTGTTGGCTTAATGGGCCAGGATGCAAATATTACGACAGCGCATGGTCGTTGTGACCAGTCATTTGGACTCAATTGTCCAAAAGCTTGTTGCCATAGATGTTTTAGCATCCATTTGGCTATACTCGTGCTGCTAAGTCTCGGTCATGCGATGGCCTACTCTTCGCATGGTCATCAAACACACAACGGGCATCTTGCTCATCTGTGAGACCAAATCCAGCACGAGGGAACAACATTCGTCTCTCGGCAACGAGCCCCTCACGAAGACGATGAGGAATAGCTCCCTCGTCACGACGCATATCATTAACGCTCTCGGTCGATGCAATCCGGAGTTTGGGGCGTGTTATTCACTTCGGTTTTTAACGATTTTACTTGGACAGGACGATTGACGGACGCATTGGAAGAACGACGACTGCTCAAGTTTTGAGCCATTTGTATATAGGTAGACCAACTTCCCGTGTAGTCCAAGCGAAGCAATTTATTCTGGGCTTGGATACAATGACGAAACTGCACAGAATCAATCACTACATGTGAGATTGAATTGCTTGTTGAGTGTAACACAACTGACGCCCATTGGATCCTCTCTTACAGCGGGTGAACGGGATCCTGCGGAATAAGCACCCGCTCCACTCCACTGAGAATCTGCACCACGAAGAGGTCTCGACGAAAAAAAAGTCGCGGGGTAGGAAACTCACTCGCAAAAGGAAAAACTTAAACAACGCCCACGACGAGGAATTCGCTCACTCCTGTCGCTCACATTTCGAAAGAACAACATCAACTCGAGAGAGAAGATCATTGGCAACTCACTCATCATGTCTCAAACCCAACTTCTTGTCATGGCCTCTGGCAATGGCTCGAACTTTCAGGCAATCTTGGACGCTTGTGCAGACGGCCGCATCCCCAACACGCGTGTCTCCAAGCTCATCGTCAACAGAAAGACGGCATACTCACTTCAGCGCGCCGAGAAGGCGGGCGTCCCGTCTGAGTACTTCAACCTTGTCGCTCACGGCTATCAAGCAAAGGGGGAGAAGGATGCTGCCCGCATCAAGGAGGCTCGCTCCCGCTACGACGCCGACCTGGCCGCCAAGGTTATTGAGGAGAAGCCTGATATGGTAGTCCTTGCTGGATGGATGCATGTCTTTGCGCAATCCTTCCTCACTCCCCTTGAGGCCGCTGGTATTCCGGTTATAAACCTACACCCGTAAGTCCTATAACCCTTCTCGTTACCCGTCTTGGACTGATATTCACATAAACTCATCATAGGGCTCTTCCTGGTATGCGCCCTCCAACCTTGTCACCTCCCCTTGACTGATACTCACATGAACTCATCACAGGCCGATACAATGGATCCAATGCAATCGAGCGAGCCTATGCTGACTGCCAGGCTGGTACTCTCGAAAGAGGGGTCACAGGCATCATGGTGCATTATGTGATTGCTGAGGTTGATATGGGAGAGCCCATCTTGACCCAAGAGGTTCCTTGCTCAAAGTCTGATACCCTTGAGGATCTTGAGACACGGATGCACGCCGTCGAGCATCAGCTTCTTGTGAAAGCCATCGCTCAGCTAGTTCCTAAGATTGCCGCCAAAAAGACGTCATGAACATCAGATTCCACCACCGGGCAGAGAGGGCCCTGGGCAAACTAAAGCAGTCTATCAGTCTTTCAAGATTTCTCAATGTTTGCAGCCACGTTCAAGGGTGCTAGCTTGATCATTCCCCCATTGAAAGCATGTCGTACAACAGTTGCTTCATGGAACGACGGCCCTCTTGCCCATTATTGTCCTGGCCAGCCTCATCCCTCTCAAATGATTCACTCAGAAAGAGTCGTGCGGCTGTTTCTGCCTTCTCCAACTGCTCTTCTTCTGCCCGAGACAACCGAGTACAGAGTTCCCCAAGGTCTTCGTTTCGTGCAAGAAGTTGGGCAATACTTTCAGCGCGCTCGACAACTGCACTGGGCACCCCATTCAACGCTGCACACCTGCCGCCAAAACTCGAGGTATTGTGACCGAACGCGAGGGTAAAGAGGTACGTCACTTGATCTTCTGTCTGGGCTGCATCCCAGACCACTCTCACGTCCATGTGCGCCAGACGGAATCCCCCTTCATGGCGAGAAAGGTAGCCTCCCTCAAAGATCTCGTGAAAATGCGTCGCAACTAGCAGACGTGGGCAGTCCTGGTTCAGCAATAGGAAGTGGTCTAGTAGTGCAGCCAGCAAGCCGGAGCCATCGTCACCGTTAGTTCCCTTGCCAAATTCGTCCACCAACACCAGGCTTCTCGATGTCGAAGTTCTTGTCGATAATGCAGCTTGCTTCATGTCCCTGGCGAATGCGCTCTCGCCGCCAGACATGCTCTCTCTCGGTGATATGCAGGTCAGGATCTTGTCCGTGAGGCCAATGGTGGCCTGAGATGCTGGAACAAAGCTGCCAATATGAGCAAGGTAGACAATGATTGCCACCTGCTTGAGATACACACTCTTGCCCGAGTGGTTCGGCCCCGTTAAGATCAAGGCGCGGGATGAATCCTCCTCGAGGTGTGCCTGATCAACCGGCCCTGAAGCAAGATGGCAGTCGTTTGGTACAAAAGCTGGGACAACAAGCTCTTGCAAGGGATGTCGGCCACCCTTGATGTGAATCACATTGTCATCGACCACGGTGGGCGCTCGCCAGTTGTACTTCTCAGCGCCTAAAGCGAGTGCGTGAATAGCATCAAACTCGCCACACATATCTGAGGCCGGAATCAAGATTTCCTCATGCTCAAGAATCCTGTTAGCAAGGTCGTGGATAACATCAACCTCTCGGTCTACTCCATGTTAGTCCATATCTTTATCGCAATTTCAGCCGCTTACCTGCAAGTTGACCATGCAAATCCCCGTACTCTTGATCAAGCTCACACATATGCGTGTTCTTGTAGCATGCGCCCATTTCGCCCGTAAACACCTTTTCCCACCCCCCTCAGGCGTTCCCTCTCCTCCATACATTGAGCTACCGGTCACAGGGTCTAATTCAACTGAAGTGACAAAACCAAGCTGAGGCAAGAAGAGACACGAATTAACATGGCTGTGCGCCCACTCCGGTATGTCGGCTTTCATTCGATCCTTTGTCTCGAGTAAGATATTGTCTAGTCCAGCATAACTTCTCTTGAGCTCATCCAGCTGAAGATCTGCTCCCTGTTTGACAGAAGATCGCTGACGGATCTTTGTTTGTTGAAAGTCGATTGTCTTGTCGATCATGTCTCCAACCGCCACCAGGACGGCTGGGTGAAGACTGTCAACGAGCTGCATGGAAAGTCGTCAGCGTTCATTCTCGTCACTGCAGCCATATTCGCGACTTTCCCACCTTTCTAATTAAAGCAAGCTCCGTGCCGCCGTTGAGGTTTCCCAGTACTTCCCTCAATGCCAGACCCTGGGCCGTGAAATGTTGGATTGTTGCCCATACGCCTTTGTTAAAAGATTGGCCTGCTGATAGAAACTCGATACCCTTCCTCAAAAGGGTTAAAGCTGGCCGCAAGTTTTGAATCTTTCGTAGGATAGAGGTCATGTGTGCCATCATTTCGGCGTTGTTTGGCTGTAGTAATACGGAGAGGGTTCTCTGTCTCTCCCGAATCAAGCCCAAGTCCAGAATAGGGCGTAGGAATAGTTGACGCAACTGTGTTCGACCTTGAGGGGTGCAAGCCAAGTTATAGAAAAGCCCATACACAGAGAGGCTTTCCTTTGAGCTACTTTTGCTGAGATTTGGTCCCCAAGCCTGGCTATTGGGGTGGAGTTCGGTCTGAACAATTTGAAGAGCAAGGAGGGCATCGGCGCTGACAAACATATAGGACGACAGTGAGAACATGCGGGCATCACGGACCCGAAATAGTACTCCTGAAACCTGCCCATCAGGGAGAAAACCAACAGATCTGCGACGTTGGAGATCACCAAGAACGGCCCCAGCGCACCCAATCTGTCAAGCATCAGCCGTCAACCTAAGCCATGAGGGTGGCACAAAACTAACTGAGACTTGGTTGCTCATGTTAAGACAACCTCCGCAACGTAGGGATCTAAATACAGGCGCCTCTGGCTGGCCAAGCCCTGCAATCGTCCCTGAGAGGTCGTCACTTGCGCTTGTAGAGAATATGATACCGGTGGGTGACAGTGAATCGGACTGGAGACTAATGAGCCTATCCCTGGCAGATTCAGGAGAGAACTCAGAAGACTGTAAACCGCGAAAGATGATTCCCCCAGAAGCATCTAGTAGCCAACAAAGTTAACGTAGCCGAATAGACCAGGAACTAACTGGTGCTTTACGAGTGGCATACCTGCAGGGATGGTCGCTTTCTCGACATATTGCTGGAAGTCCTCGGGGGCTCTCACCGATATGAGGACTGTGGTAGGTTCAACGTGGAAAAGGAACTGCTCCGCAACGTCCAGCGTCGCCATGGAGATATCCTCCGAAAGATGAAGGACACCATCTGTTGTTGAAAAGTAGGCACACCCCATTGTCGAACTGTTCTTCATATCAATAGCCATGACAATTTCATGCTGTATCGGCTCGCTGCTGCTTCGGGCTTGGGTGTTATCCTCACTGGGAAGAGATGGCAAAGTATCCGAGGAAGGGGCTGCATGGGCAGCAGACCCAAGATTGTGGCGGGGTGAAAAATGTGTTTGGGACGAAGAACCTGGTGTTCGTCGACTAGCTATTGAACGTCTCGATGGAGTCTGCTGCCACGTCGTTGTGGCTCTGGAAGACGAGTTCGAGCTGGCACCTCGGGCGGAAGTACGTGCTCGGCTGGCTCTCCCACGTCGGCCGCGATGGCTCGAACCAGAGGAGCTCGATGCTCGCACTCGGGCATGATGATAGTAGACCCAGCTCAAGAGACGGGCCTTTGGGGGGGTTCAATCATGGAACTTCCAGGTTTGAAGTGGCTGGTGAGGAAAAGAGGAATTGGTTTCTCTCTATATGCCAGACGTGTGCTCCTTCTTTTCCTAAGAGACCTACCTACCTACCTAGGTAGGTAGTTGCGTACCTTCCCGCTGGCCTGGGCCTTCCATTAGCTTAGGAAGGGGTGGCCTTGTCCGGCAAAAGAGGAAGGCGCGATGTGTGGTTCTGAGACCCAAGATATCCATGCCACTCACTGCATAGATAGCTCGTCAATTGCTTGGATACCAACTCGAATACTTAGGTAGTTAGTCTAATTGTACTGCCCTAGAACTCCCTTGATGCGGCTAGCAGTGTTCACAAGTCAGGATTTGCCATCTTGCAAGGAGAGTAGTCGTAGTTCATCACGTTAGAGCACATAGGGGCAAAAGCGGAAGACTCGCGAATGATTCAATAACGCCTCAAGAGGAGCGCTACAAAGCTCTAGGAAACGCCGGAAATAGAGATGTCATGATTACATCCGAACTGAGGCATATGGTTGTATGCTATCATGCCCCAAGCTCCCGCCTTTACTTCTGCTCGGCCTTGACCCAGCTTGCAAACTCGCGTCGCTGCTTGCGAATATCCACGAATCCAGGGCGTGTCTCGAGCACGCTGAATGGGTTCCCACGGTAATCCTTCTCCACCTCGCCGCTGCCCGTCCGGAAGCCAGCCTCTCCCTCGCGCTCAATCTTTCCAGCCCACTCGTGCCACTTGACCGGACGGAGCTTCGGGGAGCCCAGGACCAGCCCAAGGACAACCACCAGTGTTGCCACCAAAGCTTCTATGGAGATATCAATCGGGAGCGAGCTCGTCGCGAGCTGTTGCGGAAGGCCGTGCTGCGCTGTCGTTGACGAGATGGCGGAGTGCTCTTGCGCGGAGTAACACCTAGGAGGAAATTGTTAGCTTTCCGCGGTTGCAACAGGGTGAACAAAGACATACGCGTGCGCTAGAAGCACAATACCAGCCACGGTCACTGTTCGGGAGATCCAGGTCATTTTGCGTTGAAGTTGGGGAGCTTGGTTTGCGATCAATGCGGACGTCTTGGGGACAAGTCGCAGTTCTCACAAGCTCCAGTGCGACATGAGAGTTGAGATGACATGGATCATGACTAAGCATGAAACCAACCAACTTGGGTGCTCCAAGCAATGGATCTCACGACCTAACCTACACAACAAAGGGATTCATTCATTCGCCATGTTGGGTCTGTACTATATTTAATTTCAGGTAGGCTAACGGGCCTGGTTTTATTCTTTTAAATACACGCGATCGTCAACGCCGTCTAAAACAGCCCGCTCCCAATGCTGTATCATGTCCAGAACCCCCCAAGCTCCAAAAACTATTGGTAAATCACGAATCAGAGGTATCAACAATCAAAACCCATTTACAAAAGACCTTGCTCGGTCTGCGTGATCCAGTGCTCGAACTGGCTGGAATCATCGATCTCCTCGACCTTCCAGTCCTCTTGTTTGCCTCTCAGATAGGCATCCTGCGCAGTGGTATCCTCGTAGCCCGCCATCATGAAGCCGATGTCTTGTTCGGCGGCTGCCATGTGGGGGACCCAGTTGTCATGACCGAACGAAGCTTCTCCAGGAAGCCCGTTGTACATGTCGTAGCCGGCTTCTCCAAACATGGGCGGGGGCCCAGCGCTCTCAAAGACGGGCTCGGGAGGAGTGTAGTAGCTGCCAGCGAACTCATCCAGGCCGTGGAGAGCGTAATCGTTGCCCGGAGAAGGGGTTCGGCTCACCATGCCGTGGGCAGGACCCAATCCGCCATACTGACGCATGTTCAGATCGTAGGGGTTTGGCTCAGCAGTTCCATAGGGAAGGGCGTGGGTTTGCCCAGGAGTGGGATAAGCGTGCATGCCATGGTAGGCCGCCATGGAGGGTTCATCCGCAACGTTGCCGACGGTATCGTAGCTGATCGAAGGGGTCTCGCTCAGGCGGGACACATGCCGAGTTCTGGACTTTCGCGCTCCGCCGTAGTCCGAGTCGTTATCAGAGAACCCGTCGACGTCATCCTCATCACGTCTGGTCTTTCGCGGCTTAGAGGGAGTGAACTTGTACCCAGGGTGTGCCTGCTGGTGGTTGATCCGCTCGACCTTGGCCCATTGATCGAACATCTGTCTCACCTGAGGAGGCTCCAAAGGCCAGCCTGCGCCGCAGACCTTGGAGACGTGCTGGTGATTGTTCTGGACGCACTGGGTCTTGGCTACATCTTGATAGGCTTTTCGGTACAGCATGAATGCATTCATAGGGCGCTTGATCTGACCAGGCTTCTTGTTGCGTGAAGTTTCCGACAGTCTCTCCTCGGTGGAGCGGGCAACGAAGGTTGCAATATCGGCCACTGGGACATGGGGGAGGTCTTTGGCGATTTCGGACAGGGGTTTCGAGAGGATGCTGGAGGCATTCTTAACTTTGTCGACCTTGCTTCTCTTCTGGATGCGGCCGGTCTTAACGGCCTGCGATCTGCCCATCGGATAAGACTTCTTGGGAATGCTCAACCCACTGCGGGTGGTGATCGAATCGCCAGTAGGGCACGGGGTAGGGGGAGATGCTTCAGGTGTATACGGGACATGGGCCTGTAGGCACTGGTTAGAGGGGACTGTCACATCCAAGTTGTTGCGACAACTCACATTATAACCAGCCTCATCAGGCAAAGGCCCGTACGGATGGCTAGTGTGGTTGTGCCCACCTGCATAACCCGTCTATGATTATGGTCAGTATATTTAAACTTGTTCTCGGGAATATGACGAGTACTTACGAAGGAGATGTCGCTCTTGTGAGAGTAGATGGATGGTGGTTCATAGACCGTGACCGAAAGATCCTCCTCACGAATGGGAGTAGAATATCGAGAGGGGTACGGGTAGCCGACGAAACCCTGTTCAGGGCTCATGGCACCTTGCGGGTGCGAAGTGATCCTGGCTGGACTCATGAAGGTTACTGGTTGAAGGAAGCCGTCTGAAGATTGAGGCGGCGATGGTGGTGCCGACTGTGGCATATCGCAAAGGACGCTGTTACTCTGCGACTTCCGCCTCGGATCGAAGGCAAGACTAGGGTACCGAAATGATATTGGACAGTTGTTGGTGGTCAAGATGAGAGGAAGATGTCAAGTGTAGAAGGACGTTGCAAAGCGCACGGTGGATGGAGAGACTCTTTCTGATGTTTTGACAGTAACTAAGTTGGTCTCACTTTAGATGATATAGTTGATAGGTGTCAAGTCTTTGTTGAGTTTCTTTCAACTCCCACATGGGGTTTTGTATCGGTTCCGGGACATTTGGACGTTCTGAACTTGTCCGCAAGGCCATGCCCACGCCCACAAATAGACAAGCAACTTCCTGCCGCATTTGGGATCAAAGAGACTGCAGGTCAGAACATTGCCCTGGGAAACAGACCACCATGCGGACCGTTACGAAAGAGGACGTCCCTTCTCCAAGCTGCATCTCATGTGTCGTTGGCCGAGCCCTCCACCCTCCAAAGCCCGGGCCACGTCAAAAGAGTAAACGCAGTTCAAGCACTGAGCCGCGAGGCGTCCAGCCGCATTGCCTTCAATAGAAACGGAACCAGGCTTTCGATTGTGCTGCCCTGCACCGCCTTATTGGGCATGCGCTAGTTCAGCCGTGGCGCATTCCTTTGACATTCTCATCCCATCACCCCCTTGTCTCCCCACCCTCCATCATCTCAACTCCAAACGTTGCACTGGTTTGCCATGTCAGCCCAAGTCTTGACACTTTTGAGAGGTAAAAAGCACGTCAAGTGCTCAGAGATTTTGACATATGTCGTTTGGCCTGCCTGTCTTTCGTGATTTCGTCATCGGCCGCCCAGCCTGCCGAATTGAGTGGATCTTGCAGTCCGTGTTTGCTCAGTCTTTTCAACATTGGTACCGCTCGACGGCGACTCGCAGCTTTGCTGGCTGGTAAGATCCGTTTGGTGTGGCTACCAACCTACCGACCGACCAACCTCACAACCAACACTCGCCCGCCCTGATCCAACCTTGTTGCACCCTACCTAGCCTGTTAGTCCTGTCTTGGCAACCTTCTCTTCCGCGCGGACTCTTCTGTCCTGTTTCTAAAATCTCTCTGACGCATCGTGCTTGGGAGCTCGGGCCATTTGTTCTTATCCGCTGCACTTAGATCCGGCCCCATGGGCGCATCGCTTTCCGTGTGTTGTGGCAGGGGCTGTCAGCCACACACACTGTTGGCTGTTCACTTGACACTTGCGGCTTGCCCACCTTAATTGACTGGGAAGGTTGCCGGAGTCTAGAAGTGAGGGGAAGTATTGTGTTGTGACGCGCTGGTTGGCCTATTGAAACCTGCGATAAGTGATTACCGGACTCTGGCATGCTAGTCTGTCAAGAGCAGGCTAATATCCTGCATTCATGATGCGGAGCCAAGCATCAGTGGTTGATCCTGAGAAGAGCTCGTAAATCATTCCCGAAGGGGGTGCCAAAGAGCCTCCGGAGTAAAGTCAGGTGGCGTTGCTGATGGCCTAAGCCCTACAGTCCCAAGCCCCTGCATCGGGAGTTTCACCGGCCTTCTAGAGGCCTTGGTGGCTCTGACGATTTGGTTGGAGGAGTCAAGACCTGGCGCTGGGGTGACGGGGACAGTACCACCGGTGGTAGTATTGGTGTTGAGACGCTGAACTTGCTCGAGCTGGCTGAATCTACCAGGCGTGGTGGTGAATGTTTAATTGGAGAGTATCCCGCTTCCGAAGGTAGAGTCCCATTTTGCTCGTGAGCCGCACGGTATTTATCCCGGCTGATCTGAGGCGTACTCAATGCCGACTCAATCGTCTTGTTTCCCTGCAGGCCCTGGATGCCGTTGGATGGGCTCGGCGTCTTGACAGTCGTCATGGGAGTCGATGTGACCGCGTTGCCCGGTGGACTGTCCGCCGGAGAGGGTCGCACTGCATCCAGCTTGACGGGTGCCGGGATCACAGAAGTGGTTTTGGGTGTATGGACAAGCCCAGGCACTCCCTTGCTTGGCCCTGAACGGACGTCCAGCGAAAGGTCGGAAGAAGCAGCGCCATTCACGCTAGGACCATGGGAGGGGTTGGGAGTTGAAGTCACAAGTGACAAGCCATGTTCGGCGGCGCCGTTCGATGTGTAACGCTGCTTCCCATCCTCGGTGCTGGAAGCTGTGGGGAACGCTCTGCCAGGTGTAGGCGATGCGTCTTGAGCCGTGGGGTGAGGTGACTGAGGTTGTTCGCCTGAGCTTGCCGGACGATTGACTTTCAGTTTGATCGTCGGTCTAGGGCGGTTGCCCTCTTGTTCTCGGCGGGTGCAAGAGGCGCAGATGAACTGGAATTCGGGTCGATCAGCATCTGCTTCCCGAATCCCCAGGCACTTGCTGTGTTGCCAGACATTGCATTTTTCGCATGCCACGCTGTGCGATCCATCGTCGACCTGGCCATAGAGACCGCATATACAGTCAAATACCCAGTCTTCCTCCTCTTCCTCCAGGTCTTTAAGAGCTTGTTTGTTCCTCTCAATCTCCGCCTGAAGCCGTCGCTCAGAAACACGTCCGCTCCCACTGGACAAATTCTTGCTGTCTTCGGAGAGTTGCGCAAGCTCTTCTTCGTGCTGGAGACGTCGGGCTTCGCGCTCCCGTAACCGCTGTTCTCTGGAAACCATTCTGTTGTCCCGCTCTTTCTCCAGTTTGAAATGTGACCGTTCTTCGCGCCGTTTTGCCGATTCTGCTTCTCTGCGCTGCCGTTCCTCTTCTCGAGCCTTCTCTTCTTGCTTCTGCTGCTCAATCTTTCCAGCAATTCGGCTCGACCGCTTTGCATTGGCCATCTTGGCGAGGTTGGCCAATTCGCGCTCTCGTTGCAGCTCTCTTCGCTTGCGCGATTGCTCCTGCTTTTCCAAGATGGGGACAAGATGCTCTTCCAGTTGGTTCCGGAGTATCTTTTCATTCTCGTCGCGTGTTTTGCGGAAACCGTCCAAGATGGATCGTACGTCGTCGAGTGTGACTGCCAGGCATTCCCACTTCATCCCACCAAGCCCATCGTCTTCTTGTTTCTCGTCGTCCTTCGTCTCGGTTTCCGTATCGGGGTTATCATCGTCAATGCTCAAGGTCGTGCGCCGTCGTTTGCTTGCGCGACGGCCCCCACGCCATGTCTTGGTCTTTTTCGGTTTGGGGGTTGTCACAGGTGGTGGTTCTGTAAGCCGATACACCCGGTTGTCATCGAGTACGAAGTAGGTTCGGTCCTCAGCATCCCATCCGTACGGCTCGATGCGCTTCCGAATATTAGCAACTCGTCACTGTTTCATCTCATGTGATTGGTGCATGCTTACCCAACTGGTCTGCTCGGCATCTTTCTGCTCTTCCATCTTGTCTCGAATGCGCTCTGGGTGAATCATGATCCATTCAGTCAATTGTTGTAAAACTCGAATCTGTCAGATGCACAGTCGTCAGCTTCTGTATGTGTGGGTGACATTAGGTAAGCACTGAGGTGTACCTTTGTGAAGATGTCGAAATCGTTGAACTTGATCGGTGTTTCATCGTCGCCGAAGGGGTTGTACCCGGGCGATTTGGAGAGGAACTGCTTCCGAGTTTGATCATCCAAGATCTCGTGTCTTTGAGTTGTCATCAGCGGGTCGAAGTCTTGCGTCAAGTCGTGGGAACGTACGTTAAACCGCGATGCGACGAAACGAGTTTTAGGAGCGCCAGGGCGATGTCTGCGAGGACGGTCGAATTCGGCTTCAGACATTCCGTCTCGATTTCCTGTAGAAAGAGACAGCAGGTAAGCATGCGCCCCGTGTGAAGGAGCTGATTCAGAGTAGTACCTCGATGTCGAGAGATTCGGAGATTTTGGCAGCCTTGCCAAAGATATAAATCCACTGGCACAAGTTCGCGAACTGCCACATGTTGCGGATGCGCTGCAGTAATGAAGGCTCCGTCTCACCATCGTCGTCATCGACGGCTCGGAACGAGCGCTTGCGCGACGGCATGTTGGTGAAGTGTTGCTATCGATGGGTGGATAAATGATGAACAGTCGCGTCACGGATAGTTAAAGTCGTGTCCGGGCGCTTCAAGGAGTTTCGAGGTCGCGAGAAGGCTGCAGCGTGGCGCAGTGTGCCGCAGTCAGCCACAGGCACATGCCACAGAACGCCAGTCATCCAATAGCGCGGAATGAGAGCTGACGCTGCAGCTTCCAGGGGAGATGCAAGTTGTCGCACTGTGACAGGACCCTGATCTAAAATAAGCAACGTGGCATTTAGGTAGGTCCCAGCGATGAAACAGCTGTCGCGTATAGTGCGAATGCTTAGAAGCACTGTCGCATCCAGAACCCCAGCATTCAAGGACTCCTGGGAGATCTCGATGGCTGGCTCCCTCTTTAGAACTCCCATGAATACGAAGTGCTAAACGCCTTTTCAAGCTCAAGAAGCATCTACAATGCTTCATCTTGGCGAACCTACCTACGAGCTTTTCTTTTCCTGACATTGGGCCGCGCTGGCGGTCAGTAGGCTTTCGTTCGCTCCCCGTTCCTTATCTACTGAACCAGGTCCATGTCTTCACACTCTTGGGATCAGGACGGTCGTCCTGCACGCCGCCAGTCGATTCCTTTGCAGAATTTAGATGGATCTCATCACGATAACCACCCCCCTCAGGGTGCTGGGCTCTCGGGCCAGCACCGAGGCCTGTCTGCTTCTCCCAACACTGGTCAAACGGCAGGCAACTTGCCCGGCATCTCGACCTATTGGGATCAGCCCTACGATCGATTCGACGATGATGTTAGTCCAGCGTCGCCGATTGACCCGATGGCCTTACAGGCCGCTCTCCCTCCGGGGATGGATGACCATGCACCATCCGCGCCGATAATACCATCTACTCCAGTTCGCACCTACCCTCCCGCTCCATACGTCGAAGATGCGCCGAGCGCTGAGTACGCCGAGTCTGACCGAATTCCTCTTACCTCTGGTGCCGAACCCATATCTGGCTCTTTGTCCGCCAATAACTTCGATGAAAGACCACGGGATAGCTTCCAGACAGTGTCGAGCATCGAGAACAGCCCGGCACGGGGTCGGGATACAAGAAGCCTTGGGCAGGAGCTGAGCGCCAGCTTTGGATCTCCTCGACACCGAAGCTATGGCGCTTCTTTGAACCCAAACGAATACCGGCGGTCTAGATCTCCGTCCACATCGGGAGCTCTGTCGCGCGCTGGATCTATTGTTCGCGCGATGTCACAGCGAGTTGTCAACATCAGTGGAGAAAGTGAAGTGATTGATCACCGAGCCTCGAGGCATCGCTCACGGTCCCCCAATGGACTCGAACGCAATAGTCACCGAGATACTGCGACTTCAATGCTTGTCGACACCTCATACCAGCCACAACTACATCGTTCTCCGAGTGAGAAGTCGAGTAATTCTCACTTCGATGTATCTGAAGCCGCTGCGGCAGACCTCCCGAGGCAGCCACCTCCCAATCCTCTCAAGGGAAAGTCATTGGGGATTTTCTCGCCGGATAATCCTTTGAGACTTCGACTCTGTGATCTTTTGGTTAACCCATTTACCGAACCTTTCCTGCTGCTCTTGATCGTTCTGCAGGCTATCCTGCTTGCCGTTGAAGCTGCTCCGGACGTATTCGCCGACGGGAATGGACGTCCAGATAGATGGGGCAAGCATGGTATCGACTGGGCCATGCTCGCGCTATTCATCATCTTCACCCTCGAGATCATTTCACGTATCATCGTGTCTGGTTTTGTTCTAAACGCCGCCGAGTACAGCACGATTGATCGTAAACGCGGAGTCAGGGCAGCTATTGCAGACCAGTATCGTGCTGTCTTTCAGCCCGAGCGACAGAAGTCGGTCAAGAAGACATCACAACTCCATTTTGAACCTTCTGCAATTTCACGATCCTTTACAACCTTCATGCAGGGGCCGCAATCTTTGCCCCAGACTCTGGAGGACCAGCAACGGCAACAACTCGCTCGCCGAGCGTTTCTTCGTCATTCCTTCAACCGATTCGACTTTGTTGCTGTTGTCTCGTATTGGATTACTTTTTTCTTAAGTATTACTGGTCTTGAGACTAAGCACAACCTCTACGCTTTCAGAATGCTCAGTTGTCTCCGAATCTTGAGACTATTGGCCCTGACAAATGGCACTGCTGTAAGTAACTTGTTGGTCCCAAAGGCTGGAGTAAAGCTCATGTTCCCTAGATCATCCTTAAAAGTCTCAAGAAAGCAACACCGCTACTTGTTCGCGTGGCGTTTCTGCTCACCTTCTTTTGGCTGCTCTTTGCTATCATTGGAGTGCAGAGTTTCAAGGCAAGCTTGAGCCGCCAGTGCGTCTGGATTGACCCCCTCGACCCTACCAACCTGACGGCTTCGTATACCAACGAAGAAACTTTCTGCGGTGGCTTCCTAGACAACAGAACTGGTGAACCTTGGCCGTGGCAAAAGTTCAATCAATCCGAGTCGTTAACAGATCTCATGAACGGGACCAATGAGGGCAAAGGGTTTCTATGTCCTCGTGGCTCTATATGTCTTCAGCAAAGCAACCCGTTCAACGGCACAGTCAACTTTGACAATATCTTCAACTCCCTGGAACTTGTCTTTGTTATCATGAGCGCCAACACCTTCTCTGATCTCATGTATTACACCATGGGCTCGGATTACTTTCAAGCTGCTCTGTTCTTCGGCGCGGGCATCATGATCATGATGCTTTGGCTTACAAACCTGTTAATTGCTGTTATCACCTCTTCCTTTCAGGTCATTCGTGAAGAGAGCAAGGCGAGCGCCTTTACAGTTGATCGAGAGCCATCTGGACAGTCTCGTTCTGACGAAAGACTTCGGCGCACATCTTCACTGCAGCGCATGTACGACAAAACACGGGCAATCTGGATTCTCATCATTACTTTTGGATTGATATGTCAAGCCTGCCGCAGTGCGGACATGTCAAGAAACAGAGAACGCTTTATCAACAACGCTGAAATCGCTGTCACCATATTCCTCGATATCGAGATGATCATTCGCTTCGCAGCTGATTGGAATTACTTTCACAAAAGCTGGCGCAATCTCTTCGACCTTGGCCTTGCAATTATTACCTCCATCATTTTGATCCCACCCATTCGTCATACAAGAGCGTACGCTTGGCTAACGGTTTTCCAAATCCTGCGGGTCTACCGGATCGTCATGGTCATCCCCGTAACTCGAGAGCTCATTTTGCTCGTTCTGGGCAACGCAGCCGGTATCGGCAACCTCATGTTCTTTGTCTTCCTTATGACGTTCTTGGTCGCAATCTTCGCTGCCCAGCTGTTCAGAGGCGAAATTCCCGTTTACGAAGATGGCGACCTGAATCGCATTTCGTTCTACACCATGTTCAACTCCTTCTTGGGCATGTACCAAGTCTTGACGAGTGAAAACTGGACGGAGATTCTCTACACAGTCACTTCCTACACAAGATGGAAGAACACCTCATGGATCGGGGCTATCCTACTCGTCGGCTGGTTCATCGTTGCATTCTTCATTCTCGTCAACATGTTCATTGCTGTCATCCAGGAAAACTTTGATGTGTCTGAGGATGAGAAGCGCCTACAACAGGTCAAGGCCTTCCTTCAAAGGAGAGACCTTGGCACTTCGTCCAGTAACTTGGCACTTTCTACTATCTTTGGGTTTTCAAGATCGCGCAGGAACAAAGATCCCCTTGATTATGGGCCGGCGACCGTGGAAATGCTCCTCAAAGATGCCGTGGTCCGCGAATTTCTGGACGATCAGATGAATCCTCAGCGAGCCCGAGCTCAAACGGGCCCCATAAGAAGCGCTACGACTTTGTTGGGTGGCGAAATCAAGCCGGGGCGTCTCT
This sequence comes from Fusarium solani, assembly GCF_023522795.1. NCBI lineage: Eukaryota > Fungi > Ascomycota > Sordariomycetes > Hypocreales > Nectriaceae > Fusarium > Fusarium solani. The sequence continues at coordinate 1,538,360 of NW_027072157.1, forward strand.
CCGCCATCTGGACAAAGGTAAAGAGACTGTTCACCAACGATGAACCGAATCCATTCTACTCAAACCTGCGTTTTGATGGCGAGAACGAAACGTCAGACCCTCGACAGATGGCTGAACAAGCCATGTCTGCCACGATGACTCGAAGGAGAGCTCAGCGGGAGTACCTTGCCAAGTATCCCAGCTACAACACCTCTCTCTACTTGTTCGCGCCCACAAACCGCCTGCGCCGCCTTTGCCAACGAGTTGTTGGACCTGCTCGAGGCCCTGAGCGCATAGATGGAGTTGTGCCTGATACCTTTCTATGGTACACTTTCACCATATTCATCTACGCAGCGATCGTGGCAATGGTGGTCCTGGCATGTGTCACTACTCCCCTTTATCAGAAGGAGTACCAAGAACAGCACGCTTTCAGCTTCAGGAATTGGTACATTTGGACAGACATGGCATTTGCTATTGTCTTCACCGTTGAAGCTGCTATCAAGATCATTGCGGATGGGCTGCTATGGACACCAAACGCATACCTGCGTAGCTCCTGGGGATTTATGGACGCCGTGGTGCTGATCACTCTCTGGATCAACGTCGTCACACTACTCATCAACGACGGCGCAATTTCCAGAGCCATCGGAGCATTCAAAGCTCTCCGAGCACTTCGGCTCTTGAACGTCAGTAACAGTGCCCGAAACACTTTCCACGATCTCATTATTGTTGGCTGGTGGAAAATTCTAGGTGTAAGTCTCATAACTTGTAGGAGAGTGTTTATCGTGATGGATGTACTGACACACTGATAGGCTGCCGCTGTGTCTCTGTCCCTGCTTATCCCGTTCGCCATCTACGGACTCAACCTGTTCAACGGCCTCTTGGTGACCTGTAACGATGACGGCGATGGAATCGAGACCATGGCCGATTGTTATGGCGAGTACGCAAGCGCGCCGTTCAGCGATGAATGGGAAATGCTCGCCCCCCGAGTTGCTGCAAACCCTTTCTTCAACTTTGACGACTTTGGCTCATCGCTGTTTATCCTCTTCCAAATTGTCAGCCAGGAGGGATGGACGGATGTATCCTTTGCGGCCCAGGCGATCACTGGTCTGAACAACCAGCCTCAGCAGCTGGCCTCACAGGGCAATGCCATTTTCTTCATGGTGTTCAACCTGTTGGCAACTGTCTTCGTGCTTACGCTGTTCATCTCCGTCTTCATGCGTAATTACACGGAGCAGACAGGCGTGGCTTACTTGACGGCTGATCAACGATCCTGGCTTGAGTTGCGAAAGATCTTGCGGCAGATCTCGCCATCTAAGAGTTCATATGATGACTCGGAGGCGAGCTGGAAGAAGTGGTGCCACAAGAGAGCTATTGAGAAGAAGGGCAAGTGGTATCAGACCATCACAATCACCCTCGTCCTACACTTGATCGTGCTGGTATCAGAGTTCGCCTCGGAGCCCGAGTGGTGGACGAGAGCTCGTGACTTTGTCTTCTTTGCCTTCATTCTCGCATACACGGCCAACATCACAATCCGTATCATTGGACTGGGGTGGGCCCGATTCCGCCGAAGCTCTTGGGATCTATATTCTCTGATGATTGTGTTTGGAGCCTTCGTTTCGACTCTTGCGCTCCTCATCTCAGACACCAGAGTTGAAGCTTACGTCCAGCTGCATAAGGTGTTCTTGGTCGCAATTGTCTTGCTCCTGATCCCTCGCAACGATGCCCTCGACCAGCTGTTCAAGACAGCGGCGGCTAGTTTGACTGTGATTGGTAACCTGCTGGCGACCTGGCTTGTGTTCTTCCTCGTCTTTGCGATTGCAATGACCCAAGCTTTCAGTCTGACGCGGTTTGGCGAAGACGGAACCAACAACATCAACTTCCGAACCGTGCCCAAAGCCTTGATCCTGCTCTTCAGGATGAGTCTCGGTGAGGGATGGAACCAAGTTATGGAAGACTACGCCAACATTGAGCCGCCACTCTGCGTTGACGAGGATAGATTCTTTGACAGCGACTGTGGCAGCAAATCATGGGCCAGAATTCTCTTCATCCTCTGGAACATTGTCAGCATGTATATCTTTGTCAACCTCTTTGTGTCTCTCATCTATGAGAGTTTCAGTTACGTGTACCAGCGCTCGAGCGGTATGTCGGCGGTTGACCGAGACGAAATCCGGCGATTCAAGGAGGCATGGCGCAGCGTCGACCCGGCGGGTACGGGATACATCACGAAGGCGGCTTTCCCTCGCTTACTGGGCGAGCTCTCTGGAGTCTTTCAAATGCGCATCTACGATCCCGAGGACAGCGTTGGCTCAATCCTTGAAGATATCCGCAATGAAACAAAACTGACGCACCACTCATCCATCGCAACAACGAGTGCGTTCAGTGGAATTGACCTGGACAAGCTCAACCAGCGCCTAGCGCGTCTAGATGTCGAAAAGATTCGCCATAAGCGCCGCCAGTTCAAGACGTTTTACGAGGAAGTTCTGGTGACTGCAGATCCAGACCGTGGCATTTCGTTCACAAGCGTACTTATGATACTGGCTCATTACAACATCATTAGCGACAATAAGAGCTTGAGGTGAGAGAGACTATGCTCATTCGTCGAATTATACATGCTAACGTTTTCTAGGCTGGAAGAATTCTTGCGACGTCGGGCACGACTTCAACGTGTAGACGATCAGGTCCGACGAGGTGTAGTTTTGGGCTTCTTTGATACTCTGTAAGTGTGATGGATCAGTCTCCAGGCAGATCGAAGAGCTAACAGTGCCCCAGGTACTATTCAAGGCAGTTCAAGAAACACATGCAGCGTAAGCACTCAGCACGCATGACAGCAATTCCGCGACTGGATATTCCCGAGATTCTGGTCGAGAATGACTTGAGCGATGATGAGGGAGCTGGAAGAGCACCACGTTCTCCCCTGTCGCCAGGGTCGCGCAGGTCAAGCGTTGACGCAGGGGAGCCGCGCAACTGGCTGGGATCTGTGGATCTATCATTACACGACATGTCATGGAGTCACCCTCTCAGCTTCCCCAGAGCGGCGCCGCCATCGCCGACTGCTCCAACAGCTCAACCCACAGCGTTTAGCTTTGAGATTGAGGAGGATGATCCTCACGACCAACCGGCAGCACCAGCACCGGCTTCGATGCCATCGGCACGTGAGAGCCAACACAACAACCCCCCACAAGTCTCGGGAATGCTAGACGGATCAGTCTGGGGCGACAGCATGCTGCGTAGAGCGACAGTCCGTCGAGCAGAGAACCGGGGATCACGCTAGGATCCATGGCATGGAGACGGAACGGGGGATGAGCGAGCATGAGGTTCGGCTATGTAGTCAGGAAGTTTTACTTTGAATGAAACAGGCAAGGACGGAGGCATTTCAGGGACAATGTGTCAAAGGCATAGCCACAGCAGGCACGGCGTTACAGGTTTGTTAAAAAAGGGGTGTGTAAGAGGAAGGGGACTATTGTTTTGGGTCGATCAAAATAGAGGCGCATGTGGGTGTACTGTACAGTAAGAGAAAGTAATATAGCGTCTGTCTATCTGTCAGTCATTGCCTGGACGGGTAGTCAGGTGCAACTCCGTCGAGAATGGATTGTCTGTGTGGAATCTCCACCTGAGTCTTTGTCCGTCTGATCAACCGTTGCCTGCGACAGCCAGAGCGAGACGAGGATCCTTGCCCCCTGCCCCCGATCCTGCAGCAACAGGTCTTGCGTTCCTGAAGATGGAGGTTGGGTCCATGATGCGAGTGTTTCAGCTGCTGGAGCCGGGGTCGCAGAGACCAGCTTGAAACAACCCGTGCGCCCACATTCCATGGCCCCCTGTCGAGCCCTGACGCAAAGGGTTTGTCTTGTTCATGCTTCAGTCTTTGTCGTCTGTGCTGGTACTATTAATATTAAAGAATAAAGAGGGCGGCAGCTGCTGCCATTCTGTTCTGTCGCTTTTGTTTCGTTGTCGTTGTCGTTGCTTGCTTCTTTGTATTCTCACAAAGACAAAACTCACTCGTTTTTACTTGTGTACGCACATACACACCAGAGACCAAGACAGATTACACGACAGGCTGCGCCTCTCCGTTCTGTCTTTGACTCGTTCGCTCTTTGAAAAGACTCAACGACAACTGCTGGACAAGTTGTCATTTATATCCATCCACCTTGAGACGTGAACTCATTAATCAGCGAAGTGCTGCTATCTTCAACGCCGAAATAATCACACACAAACACTACGCCTCTTCCACAACAACACACCACATCACACCACATACTCCCAGAAAACATCTCACACAATCAACATGGCTCACAACTCCCGCTTCGAAACCATTGCCTCTCGCTTCTCCCCCTCGCGTCTTCGCAGCTCTCTCCGCCGCAGCTCCTCTGCGTCAACAGCCACGCGAGACTCTTACTCGTCGACGAGCACCACGCTCTCGGCCTCTGCCGCCACAATCAACAACATCATCCTCCGCCAGCCATCTCTGGTGAACATGGAGGAGGAGCGCAGGAGCTTTGGCAGCGAGCTGAGCCTCCTCGAGCCCAGACCCATCGTCTACTGGGGCAGCGTTGAGGAGCGCATCGGATCTCTACACTTTTGACGGGTTTTATGGGAACAAGATGATATGGATGATTGCTTGACGATGGCTTCTTTCGAGAACAACGGTTTCTAGGGTTTAATGGGGTGTTATGTGCTTCTCGGGCTTGCCAATTTGGATCTCTGGCAGGTCGGCTTGGAATATGGATAGCTACGAGCATGAGGCGTTGTTGTTTTACATTATTTCCTGTCTGCATTTTTGGTGTGTATTATTCACTTCTCGCCGAGCTTAAGCGCTCGGCATCCATTGACAACTTGATGATTTAACAAGAGCTGTCATTTTTTAACCCTTGAACCCTTCCAGGGCCAAAAATACATTATCATCATCATCACTTCATTCAAACATCCCATGCTTTCTCGACTGACTCGCCTAGGATCCGAAACACGGATAACGACCCACCGAGACCCCTGAGAATTTGTCCCGCGTCCCGTGAGCCAACATGATGCCGCTTTTTTGATCGACGCTTGATCGGTAAGAGCAGCCGTGACATGAGAGAATAGACCAACTTTGTGTCCTTGCTGCTATTGTTGGTGGGGGAGCGATCCCGACCATGATGATGCCGTCGTCGTTGCTCTCAATGTGAGACAATCCTGATCGCCGAGATGATCGCCCAGGGCAGTAATTAAAGCGAAAAGGGAGAATGCCAAATCTCCTGCAGGTGTGAGATTGTACGACATGGTTGCATCGAGTGGAGGAGGATCTGAGGCCATTCCTGCCCTTCAGAGTCAAATCACCCATCCGGCCCATCTCCGAGCTGCGTCATGTTGACAACCCCGGCTGCGGCATGGTCATGTTGTCCGAAGAGGCCGCCGCCAGGGAAACGACGCCGTGATATAGTCGGCTTGTGAGATACCAGGCCGCGCTCGTGCCCAGGGCCACCATGACGGCCAGCAGCACGAGCACGGTGCTCCGCATCTGAAAGGCCTCGTCGGCCTCCATCTTCATCAGCTTCTTCTGCTTGCTGTGATAGTGCCAGCTGCCGTGGGCATCGTGATCAGTGTGCCCAATGTGCTGATACGGCTGGGTGAACCACCGGGGCATCCACCGAGAGCTCCGACCACTACCGTTGTCGCCGTCGCCATAACGGTTGATGCGGCCCTGGGTATAGCGGAGATCGACCAGGAACAGCGACAGAAGGAATACCGTGATGTTGATGGGTGTCATGATGAGCTGGGATCCATGTTAGCAAGCCAGCCCATAAAATCTCCGTTAACTCATCATCGTGAGGTCTGCATTCAAACGTCTCTTTTTCCTTGTCTGTACGATGACCTCAAGTGAAGTTGATGTCTCAACGGGGGACCCACTGAGTAGAGAGTTGATGGCTGCTCGCCAGAATTGGCATCTCGCGGCGGACCTATCTTGACCATGATGATGGATTGAAAATAGCAGAAATATCGACGAGTGTGTTGTATGTAGATTGAGTAGTCAACTCAAGGAGGAATGGCCGTCCCTTGATAAAATACAAGACAAAGGAACGGATGATGAGGCGGTTGTGGCTCCCGGGGGCTCGTCACTTACGTACCTTTTCCAGCCCTGGTGAGGTCATCGCGTGGTTGGAGGAGCGCCCAAAGCCCACACACCAAAGATTCCCGACACTCCCGATCGATCCCTGAACCTGGCCTGGCTAGAGGGAGAAGTCTTGGGGAAGCCTCATGGAAGCCCAAAAAGAAGCATTCAAGCTGCCAGTGTCTAATGGTTGATACTGCGCAGCTGAGATTGCGACGACTTGCTCCGCCACGACTCTGAGCAATACCCTTGCATTATCATCTCAACAGCTTCGCAGAGCCACGCGATCACTGCCCCTCGATGAGGCGTCCCACGATGAGACGCCTCACGACGCAGGTATGCACTGCCGATCCTTCGTATCCAGTTACGCATGCGTTCCTCTTCGGTTTCGGTTTCGGTTCAAGAAATGAAGTTCAAATGGGATATCTCATTATATCGACGGTAGATGCAACCTGCTTGTTACCAACCGCCATCTCCCCTACTCACTTCCTTCTTTTGTCTGTATATACCTATTCAATTTGCCCTTTATCCCAGCGCCGTTGATCAAATCCGCCTATACCTCTACCCCAACGCCAACCATCCAATGGATACTCTAGCGCGCGTTGTGAATGTCGAGCACCAGGATGTCCTGGGCTCCGATTCGGGTCAACTCGTCCATGACCAGAGCAATCTTCTTGCTCTCAACCATGGAACTCACAGCAACCCAGCCCTCCTCATCGAGAGCAGTGACGGTTGCTGAGCGCTTGCCGGGGGTGACCTTGGTCGCCTCGATCAATCGGCTTCGCTCGACGTTGTACTGGCAGAGCACATAACGCTGCGCAGTGATGACGCCTCTGATGCGCGAAGTGATGAGGTCGATGAGCTCGGGGTTGGAGGGTGATTTCGACTTGATGAGAACAGCAGTGGAATCGACGACGGTGTCAATGGCCTTGAGACCAGCAGCTCGCATGGTCTCTCCGGACTCTGAAAAGGTTTGTTAGCAACAAGGTACCTCGCGTGACGGATATATACCATCACTTACCAACAAGATCAACAATACCCTCGGCGACACCAAGGGCACAGGCAGCCTCGACACTGCCACTGAGCTCGACAATCTTGGTGCGCATCTTGCGAGGAGAGATGCCACCCTCGGTATCGTCACCCTGCTCAAGCTTCAGGAAGTAATCGGCGGCGAGACTGACGAAGCTGGTGCCAATCGTCTTGCCAATGAGATCCTGGGGGGTCTTGTACTGGCCCTTCTCGGGCACCTGGACCTGGAGCTTGCAGCTTCCAAAGCCCAGCTCCATAACCATGTCGGAGCCGGCCACCTTGTCGTCGGTGTTGGAGAGGTCGACCGAACTGCGTCGCATGTGGTTGTAGGCGCGGACTGAGGCATCGTGCTCCTGGACCTGGTCCCATCCGGTGATGCCCAGGTCGACTCGGCCTTCACCGACAAAGGTGGGGATATCGGCAGCGGGGAGGAAGATAAGGGCAATTGGGAGGTTCTTGACGAGAGCGATGTCGAGGCGGTTCTCGCGACGGAACTGGATATCGGCACCCTCAAGGAGGTTGAGTGTGGCTGAATTGAGCCGGCCCTCTAGATACAGGTCAGTCAGCAGAGTTCTAGAGCACCTTTGGGTAGTGTAAAAAGTAGACTCACTCTTGGGCACGGCAAAGAGAAGGCGGCCTTCGAGACTGGAGGGGATTCAACATCAGCGTCTGCAGGTCGATGATAGCGGTTCTGGGAGGCATTGCTCGAGCCGTCCAGAGCCCAGAGCAGTATCGGGCCTGACCAACCTGTTGACGAGATCCATGGCTTCGAGATTGAAGGTTTTGACGTTTGTTCCCCTCTGTTCTTGTCAAGTCGTAGCCGCAAGTCGTCGACTCACTCGTAGTGGGGGAATTTATTCTGTGGTGACTTTAATGACTCCGATTGCGGGGCTGTCCAACATGATGGCGGGGCATGCATGCTGTGTGTGGCGCCAGCATCGCTCGCCGGAGCGTCCTAATTGGGGGTTACCACCCAGGAGCCGTCCAGGTACCGCCAAAACCACCACGCTATCGGCATCAGAAGGGCCGCCAATGGGATGGCGAGCAAGTAACACGCATTTGAGTGGTCAACTACCCAGCAGTTCAAGAGGAACTGCAAGGGAAGTACTGCAGTGCTGTATCGGGATCAAATGCGAAAAGAGGGCACAATGCTGTATGGATGCCACACTGCACCAGACAACAACAATCTGCTGTACAACCACGACTCAATTGGCCCATGTTGTTGAGGAGGCACTCTCGGGTGGCACAACCTGAGGTTTGGCTTTGTCCTTGCTTACGCCGCGCCGATTCCTGGCGGAAGGTGGTTGGTTTCTTGATCCGTTGACAATTCGCGGGTGTCGGGATCGAGGTCGATCGGCTGCGGCTTGGGTTGCAGGCAGAGACAAAGGGGATCCATTGTGGATGGGGGTGCCCGAGTATCGTCAATAGGTAGCCCACACAAAGACATACATGCCTTCATACATACACGAAGGGCCCAGACAAAGGCGTCTGAAATGAAAGGGCCGTTGAAGATGGGCTCTTCTCCGCAATGAGTGTGAAATGGATGCCATGTCGCAGCGAGGTGCCAACTCAGACATTGAACAAGGCTCCCGTCATCACATCACAGCGAAATGACTTAGACATGGACCAGAGACAAACTCGAACATGGCGAGCTGCTGGGGTAGCACTCTCTATGGGCTCTATGGAGGGGGCCGGTGACTCGCATCTCTTCAATTGGTCTCTTTGCTCGGGGGTGGTGTGTGCTTGCCGTGCGTGTGCCGGTGCGTGCGCACGAGCTGTACTGTATCATGTCGCTTGCTTTCTTTTACAGGATGCAACCTTTCTTTTCCTGTGCGATAATTGCCTGTCGCCGCCCTCCCATTTCCCCATTGCCCATTTCCCATTCATTACATGATATTCCTTTTTGGACAATACACTAGAGTACCCGCCCTCTCGCGTCCTTGTTAAACCCCGAGACCACACGGCGACAGAACCTTCTTCTCGAGGCTCTGCCCAGCTCTGGCCCAGTGTCTTTTCCTGTCCTGTCCGGTCCCGTCCCAAAGAACAAGTTGACTTTTTCAGCTCCGATCTTAGCCTCGCCATCTCCTTGGCTCCGGCTTCCCTCTAACCTGGTTGTCGGACTGGTCTCTAACCTTGTGTCGATTTCTGGTAGTCTGGGCTTGGACGTGAGTTTTTCTCGGACCCTGCCCTGCAGTTAGGCTTTGCTTCTCCAGTGGAACTGGGCTGCCGCACTTGAAGCCCAGCCCTGGGCCAAAGGTACCGACCGGCAGGGGAGACGAGACTTTTAGCGCTCCCGGCCCGCGCCACTTGCGAGCTCCCATCACTCCAACTTTACCTTCAGCCGGGCCTCTGGTTCTCCACCTGCCGCCGCCCGCGCGACGACGACATACCTACATATCGTCGGCCTCTCCTGGTGGCTTCGCGTCTTTGGGCCATAGGTTTCTTGTTGTTCTGCTTCGATTTCTTGGCTGTTCGCACTTTGGAGGGAGGAGCATCGGAGCTCTCTGCTCTTATATCCCCTCCCCGTCCATCCATCCATCCTTTCATCTCTTCCTTGTCCGCCAGCCAGCTCCAACTCCTCCTCTCGAATCCTCCGACCGCACATCTTCCATCCCGCCCCTCGCGCACAGCATCACAGCAGTTACTCTACCACATACCTACCTTGCGTATATATATACTCGGAGCTTGTTAGCTGCACCTCTCGGCAGCCTTCTCCTCGCCCATACCGACCAGCATGAACTCAGCATACCACCCGTCCGACATGTCGCAGCGGATGCCCGTACCAGGCGGCGCCGCCCCGGTCTACTCGTCCAACGCTCCCCCCATGCACGGCTACCAACAACACCATCCCCCGCCGTCGCTGCCGCCTCCGACTCAGCATCACCATCCCTCGACTCTCCCTCCTCCTCAACACCAACAGCACCCGCATCACGGACATCCGCACCAGCACCAGCATCAGCCTCCACATCACCAGCCGCTTCCTCCACACCAGCCACCCCATCACCAAGCCCAGCTCCCGCCATACCCTCCACCTCCAGCTTCATACCAGCAGCCTGCTCACCCAAGCCAACACCCGCTTCCGCACCCTCACCAGCAGCAACACGCCCCTCCTCGAGCCGACGAAGCTCCCCCACCCCCTGCGGGACCTTCTCCAACCGATCAACATGCACACTCTCAGTCGATGGCCACATCATTCTCCAAAGTTGAAGAAGGGTCGGGCCGAAAGTACAGGTTCGTTGGGATCCAAAACCGGCCTCCTTGTACGGACCTCTTCCGCTAACACTCTTGTATAGTCTCGATGTAGTACAGCAACCTCGGCGTGCGCGTATGTGCGGTTTCGGTGATAAGGTGAGCCTGCTTCACCTAGCTCGACCCCCATTCTCTTGACTAACAACCTGACACAGGATCGTCGACCCATTACACCACCGCCATGTGTTCGTCTTGTCATCATTGACCCCGCGACAGGGAAGGAGGTCGACTACAAGTATGTGTTTTGGAAAGCTCTCGGCTCCTGTTGTGTCCAGCTAACAGTATGTGCGCAGTGACATTGATCACACCATGTTTGTGCTGTCTGTCGACCTCTGGAACGAGGATGGCACACAAGAAGTCAATCTTGTCCGATCATCGACGGGAACTGGTTCCATCTCGTCTTCAAACACCTACTCCTACTCGACTCTCGTCAATTCCGATCCGGGTACCCCTTCATACCAACAACAAGGACTTCCTCCTAGTCGTGACTCGGGATATGGTCAATCGCAGGGCATGGGCTACGTGCAGGACTACCCGGTTCAGCAAGGCTATGGGCAAGGTGGGTTCGCCCAGAACAAATGCCCGCGTCAACGGGACCTGCTAACACAAGAATAGCCCCGTCATACCCCTCCAGCGGTTCATACGGACCACCCCAGCAGTACTTCCCGCGACACAGCGGCGGCTATGGTAACGATGCTCCTGTTCCACCTCCCCCAGGTCAAGCAAACATGGCGCCATTCCGCAACGGCTACGGGCAGGAGCCGAATGCGCTCACCCGTATGGCGGTTGTGGGAGGCCAACCTCAAGGGATGTTCACGAGAAATCTGATTGGCAGCCTGGCTGCGAGCGCATTCCGCCTCTGCGACACCGAGGAACGACTGGGCATTTGGTTCGTCCTCCAGGATCTAAGTGTGCGGACAGAAGGGCCCTTCAGGTAAGAAATGCAACCAGATACGGCATGCGATCCAAATATGCTGACATGAAAATTCTAGGCTGAGATTCTCGTTTGTGAATGTTGGACGGCCCGGTGGACAAGGTGGGCCAGGATCCAATGTCAATCAGGGTCGGGCACCGATACTATCCTCGTGCTTCAGCGAAGTCTTCAATGTGTATTCGGCCAAGAAGTTCCCCGGTGTGTGCGAGAGCACGTCACTGAGCAAGACATTTGCGGCCCAAGGAATCAAGATTCCCATTCGCAAGGACACCAATGTCAAGGGCGGCGATGGAGGAGACGACGACTACGATTAGGTATCAGCGTCTGGAGTCGATATTGAAGAGAAGGAGTATGATGTGAGCTATTGGCACCCCTTTCGGCGACAAGGTTGGCCGATGAGGGGCATGAGAAACGACGACTTAGGATAGCTTGTTGATCGGAGGAACGGGCAGGTGCGAGTGCGTCCCGGCCTCGAGCAAAGGCTGCCAAGGAGGTGGCCAAACGACAGTCGTGTGTGCAGTATCGCACGATGACATCTTGTTAGAAGATGTTCTAAATAGTTGGTTCGGCCCTGAGTAGATTGGGGTCTGTTTGGTGAATTGCAAGGCAGAAATGCCGGCGTTGGAGTTGGTTAGGTAGTTAATTGATGGGTATATCTACCATTCCTCGAGGTTTCGTCTTCATGGTCTCGCAACGAGGTGAGCAAGGAAGCGCCCACGAATTAACTTTACTGAGAAAGAGTGTGTGACGGCAAAGTTTCTTGAGGAGAAGAGGATCGACGAGGCGTTGAAAAGCAGCAAAAGGCAATCGAATTGTCGGGAACCAGGGGTCCTGGGATGCAACGTCATAGCAAGCTAAGGGCAAGCAGGGTCTGTCATGTCAGCCATGGTCATGAGCCACCGTGATCGGGGTGTCGGGGTTTAGCATGTGAGCAACTCATTAGAGTCAGAGATGGCGGTGATGAGGCTGACGGGAGGCACGGCAGCAGATTAGGCCATCGATTGCCCGGGCCACCAGGACAGAAACCGCCCCGGACAGGCAAAAGTAAATCGGACGCGAGGGACGCCGCAAGAGCGGGAGCGAGCGCCGCTGGGATTCGGATGGGATTTCGGAGCCCGGCGAAGGCGAAGCTGGGGGGTTCTTGGCATTGAGTCTTGGCGAGCAATTAAAACTTGGTAAACGTGATGCATTCCATGGCTGTAGTTTCGTTGGGCTGGAAAATGAAGCTGCTACTGCTGCTGCTGCTCATGTGGGCGTAAAGAGGAGAGAGCTAGATGCCCTGAATTGCCCTTTGCGGTACTCATTCCGGAGGGGAAAAGGACGACAAAACAGCTCAGCTCCCCAAGAGGGCAACCAGCTTGGCATACCAGCCGGCGTTATTGGCCAATTTCACAAGGTCCCCCTGAGAGCTAGCAGCGGAGGGAGATGAGGAGGCGGTGATATCTGACGGACGGGTGACTCTGAATCGATCAAGTGACCACCAACCCCTCATCACTCAAGACCCAGCTGAAGCGACTGACGCTCAGGCAGGCTCTGGCTCTGGCTCTGGCAGGTCCCCTCAAAAAGCTTGTATGGACTTCGTACCCTTGGGTACCGCGCCAAGAGTCTGGGGCACCACGAGGACATGAAAAACCATTACGTACCCAGATCCCAACGACTGGCGGGCGTGCCAGCGCGGCCTTTTAGGCCTGGGGCCGGTGGCACAAACCAAGCCCTTGGCGCCGGGTACATGCATATACTTGCCATCGACTTGTCGCCTAGAAGGAGCCTCAAGAGACTTTTTTTCTTCTCATTCCGGGCAACAGCCAGCTGAAGACGAGCAAAAGTGCGAAAGAGAGAGAAAAAGAAAGACGAGGCTGTGGCAAGTTAATAATCAATGTCGTGAATAAGCTCAATAATCAAGGCGAAAATGCTGAAAAATCGGGCAACTGTGTCGAACACTTCCACGGGACGGGTGCCCAGTTTCGGAGTTGGCCTAGACTCGCTAGACCGCACGTAGAAGCTCCATGGCACACACACTGACTGGGCGGTGGGTAAAAGCCCGCAGTAGCAGGAGACACTGCTGGGGCCTTGCCTGGTTCTATTTTTTTTCTGGTTGATCATGGGAACATCCTAGAAAAGCCCAGGACCGAAAAAAATTGCAAAAAATAACGACATCACCAAGACTTGGCATTGCGTTAAAAGGCTTGACCGTCCTCTTCGGTTTCGGTCTCACTCAGCTCACACTCTACACTCCATCTTCACCCAAGAACACTTTCTTGTCTCTTGCTTTGACTCAACAATTTCGTTGTTCACATACAACCCCTCTTACAACCCCTCAGTGGCCTCTACCCCTGAACACTCAGCACTCGAGTCCCTGAATAGAAACCACCTACAGCACACATCTCAGCTGTAGACCACCTACCCATCACCACCACATCTTTCTCATCACCTCTATTCATCACAATGATCGCCTCTCACGGACGTGGTGGTGCCGGCAACATGGCCGACACTGCTCACACTCCCAAGACGAACCCCGCCGATCTCCAGACTCCTGTCCTCAGGGGCTCTGTTGTGACCACTGGTCGTGGCGGTACTGGCAACATGGCCAAGAACGACGACCCCCGCGAGACTCGCAAGCGCCAGGACGTTGAGGCGTAAGTTCTCTCCACCCCGCACGATTTTAACAGCATATACTAACTGAATACAAAGCGTCCCTCGACGCCCTTCTGCTGGTGCTCAGCACTCTGGCCGCGGCGGTGCTGGCAACGTCTTCAAGGACACTGAGGAGGAGCTGACTCGCCGACCAAGCAACGAGGAGGCCATCGCCGAGGAGGACGAGCCCGCCAAGCCTGCTCCCGCCACCGAGTCCCTCGCCCAAAAGGGCAAGAACTGGCTCTTTGGCAAGAAGGCTTAGAAAACGCCCCCTTTTTTCACCACCACCACACACATTTTGAATTATTTATTCTGTGGGCATCTCTCTCGCATGAGAGGGGTTTTTGGGAGGGCGTAATCATTTTCGAGCTCGGTGTTCTAGGCGCCTTTGACAATGGGGATAATACATGGTCAGGCCATTTATGAGTACGGACGAACGGACAGGACAGGACAGGCATGAATGAATAAAGTTGACGGGAGGAAAAGCTAAGATACCCATCTGCGGGTTGCGATGAATTGGAAAGAGATGAATTTTTTTCTTTTTTAATATCATGATCGCCATTTTCTGCTATATTACATGTGTTTTTTGGTCTATCCCTTTTTTGCTTCCTCTTGGTGATTTGATCATTGATACATCCGCTTACATGACCCTTTGGCGTCCGAGGACTCACTCATGATGCGACTCATGACGCGAGATTTCATGGTGCTTCGATATCGCGCCATATTCCTGACACAGTTAGGGCTCCCTTGCTACCTAATCAGTTCTTCTTGGTCAGACGATGAACCTCCTCAAAGAAGTGCTTGAGGTTGTCGGGGTTCACGCCAGGGGTGATTCCTAGTTAGTCCTGTCAGCTCCAACTCTCATGTTCAAGGCCGAACGGAAAACATACCATGACCGAGGTTGGCGATCCAGCCCTTGTTGCCAACCCAGAACCCATCAACCATCTCCTGCACGGCCGTCGTGATGCCCTCCTTGGTGCCGTACAGAACTCCGGGGTCGGCGTTGCCCTGGAACACAATGTTGCGGTCTCCTCGGATCTTGACAGCCTCCTTGGGGTCGTGCAGCCAGTCCATTCCCACCACGTTGTAGCCCAGGTTGCACGCCGAGTCGAGCGCATACCACGCACCCTTGGGGAACACAGTCATGGGCACCTTGTCCAGACCGAGGGCCTTGAGCTTCTCGGGCAGCTTCTCCGCAATGCGCTTGAGGTAAGGCTCCGAGAACTGACGGTAGGATGCAGGGCCAAGCTCTCCCGCCCATGAGTCAAACACCATGACCAACTGTACAGCATCTGGGTTAGCAGCACGAAGATATACTAGTAAATAACATCAGTTCTCTTACCTGAGCGCCAGCCTTGACCTGCAGGGCCAAGTGATCCACGCAGATATCAGCAATCTTTGCCAGCAGCTTCTTCGACTCCTCGGGGTATCTGTAGATCCACGTCTTGACCTGCGCAAACAGCTTAGTGCCACCGCCCTCGACCATGTAGCAGAACAGAGTCCAAGGAGCACCGCAGAAGCCGATCAGCGGCACCTGTCCCTGGAGCCTCTGGCGCGTCAGTGTGACGGCCTTGTACACATAGTCGAGCTCGGCAGCAACATCAACATTCTTGGCGAGAACCTGGCCGTACTGCTCGTCGTCGGGGGTCTTGAGCGGGCTCGGGAAGTGCGGGCCCTTCTTGTCGACCATCTCGACCACCATGCCCATGGCCTGGGGGATTACGAGGATGTCGGAGAAGATGATGGCCGCATCGATGAGGCCGGCGTAGCGCTGGACAGGCTGCAGTGTAATCGTGGTAGCAACCTCGGGGTCGCGACAGCACTCGAAGAAGTCCCGGTTGCCCTTGGCCTCGTGATACTCGGGGAGGTAACGGCCGGCTGCGCCCAATTGAGTCAGTCAAACTCCAAACATGCCCAATTCAACGGCGGCAGTGCATCTCTCTCTCACCTTGTCTCATCACCCACATGGGCGGGCGCTCAACGGTCTGGCCTAGTTCGCAACACGACAATTCTCAGCACAAGCTCTCCCATGGTCGGCGTGCGCCGGGTTCACGCAGGCAACCCACCCCATGCTGCGCGAAGCAGCAGGTCGTTCTTGAGAGGCTCAAAAGAGTGTTCCATTGTCGTTTTGTATATCTCGGTGGACGAGTTGACAGACTGATCCGAGAAATACAGCGAGATATCAAGACTTCTTAAGTCCAAACAGGCATTCGAAGGGACCCCGCCGAGAAACTGGATCATCGCAGCTTTCCGTGGAGGGGTTCTTTCCGGTACGTACTCCACTCCGTGCAACTCCGGGGTTGGCCTGTCCGTGCATTGATTCCAAATGGAAGCTCCACCCCGGATCTCGGAGACACGGTCGGACCGACACGCTGTCATCAATCAGTCAAGCAACCAAGCTCCAGCGCGTTGGATAGCTTCATCTGAGACGCAGAGTGACCGACTGCATCAGCCTTGCCTCCATTCAGCCACAGCCTCGCATACGTCCAAGACGACCGACACAATCGCCCTTTCTGTGCGACTCACGAAAACCAACTCGCCTTGTCCCATCTACATCCGCGACAATGCCGTCCGAACGCGAGCTCCAGATCAACCCCATCGTCCCCGAGTCTGTGATCCACAACTCCAAGGTGCGTTTTCACCTCCTGTCGCTTTACCTAAGCTTCCCATGACATAATTCGGGATTCATCTTGCTAACTCCTTCCCTACAGGCCCTCTCCAACCTCCACAGTCTCACTGCCTCCCTTTTCGGCGTCAGTGCTGGCATCCTTGGCCTCGAATCATACTACGGCTTCCTCATCTACTTCGTCTTCTCCTTCATCACCACTCTCCTCTTCTACTTCCTCAAGGTCGCCCCCGAGTCCATCCCCAAGGGCCACGCTCCCCTCGACCCATCTCGCTTCTACCGCGGCTTCTTTGACTTTTGGATCAGTGGCATGTTCAACGGCATCTCCGGCTTCGTCTTGACATGGACATTATTCTATGGTTTGGTCCGAGCCTAGGGCGGTTCATTATGGAGTTAAGCATATACATGGCGTCTTAGGAGTTATAATGAGAAACATTTTAAGCGAACGATTCTAGACCATTCTCCGTCGAACAAATGACATTGCGTGTTAGCAGCTAAACAAAAGACAAATATACTAGAATACAAACGCTGAGAACAACAACACTAACTAAACAATTCCGCTCAAGAACTTAATCAATGATCTCGACAACCTTTCCCACAAAACCCTCAAGCCCAGATTTATCCTGAGATCCACCTTCCATCAGTATCACACGCGACCCCATCTCGATCCATTCTCGGTGATTCAACAGTTCCAAAGCAACCTCGGTACCACTCGTCGACTGGTCAGACTCTGCCTTGTTATTCTCGGGTTCGACATCTTCGTTGAGGTTGAAAATGTCCTCCATGTCGTCTGTGGCCACGTTGCCAGCTTCCCAGTCTTCATCCTGGCGAGTGACTCGACGGATACGTGCAACCGTCCTAACGCTCGCAATGTAGATGTTCACAAACGAGCCAACGGCCAACATCCGAGCGTCTGGGTCACCGAAGACTGCTGTGAATCCGCTTGCCGCTTGAAGCTTCAGCCCAGTGTCTGCCATGTGCTTGGAAGGGATTGCTAGAATCATGCCGCGGCGGATGCGAGGAACCTCAGCCGGTGAGCAAGACCCAGAGTTGCCGTTTAGGTGCCCATTTGACAATGAATGGATCACAAGCCCAATCGATCCAGCTTGTCCGGCCTCAAGGGTCAAAACTGGCAACCGAAGGTTGCGGATGCTCACAATTTGTGCATCATGCCACTCTCCAGCGATAGCTGAAGCGGAAACGGCATTCTTCATGGCGATGCGTGCCAACTCTGCCGAAGATGGGTGCGATATTGATAGTCCATAGCTACCAGGCGATGGCCTATCCTCTGGAGTTGAGCCACGGGGGTCGTCCTCTTCAGATGGGAACGGTCCAATGACGATCTTGTCTCCAACAGAGAGTCGGCCAAATCGAAGGTGCCCAGAGACCACAATGCCTGGCTCGGGTTGTTTTCCAGAGCTTCCTGTCAACACGCTGTAAGAAGCCGGGAGCGTGAAGGTGTCGTCGATGTGGAAGAGACACTTGGGCTGCTCTGGGTTTAACACCATGCCAACAAAGTCACGAGCCGTAGGAGCAGGCGGCAGAGGCAGGTTTTCCAGTAGAGCATGCATGAGACCAATGCCGCTTCCCTTGACTGCGCTTGTAAGCACAATGGGAATGATCTCAGTGTGTTTTCCACTCTCCGAGATACCTCTCAACACCTCCTTGACCTTGTTGTGATCTCCTTCGGGGACGCTCTCCAACTCTTGGTGCTGCTTTTGGTCGGGCGGCAAGATCTTGGGCACACGCCCAGCCTCCTTGATGGCAGTTAGAACCTTATTCATGGTCCTCGCCAGGCTTGGTTTGGAAGCAAGGTCCATCTTGGTGATAACAACGGCCATGGGAACACCAAGTTTGAGAGACAGGGTCAGATGGGCTTTGACTAGGTCAACACCCGCTGCAGCAGCTCCAAGGACATCTTGCGCCGACGACGTCGCGCCAGGGCCCTTGGAAGCCGACTCTGTGTCATCCGCAGCAAGGCAGAGAATGATCCAATGGGGCGCCCAGTTCATGAGACCGCGAAGGACAATGCGACGATACCTTGGATGGCCGGCCGAATCAGAAACAAAGACAAGGCGACCATTCTCGGAGCAGTCGTGAATATCGACCCACGACTCAATATTCCCATGAGCATAGTTTAGGATGGAATGGTCCTTGTACCCGATAAGCTCCTGTGCTATGGAGCTGGTCAATCCAGAGACAACTTCATGCCGATGCTTGAGCAAGCTGAGACGGCTCTTTCCACGGCCGTTATCGAGAGTCCCGGTTGATAGCGTGCCCAACAAGCTTGATTTTCCAGATGTCGTGGGACCGGTGAATGTGACCCTTAACTGAGGTGTAGTTGAGCTGCCGCGGCTGGGGACAGTAAGGGCCTCCCCTGTTGACCTCCCTGACTGGGAAGTCGAAGAGTCATCCCCATCAACAAAACCAAAGTTTGGCATGACAAGTGCCTCGGCAACCCACAACTTGCCACTTCGGGTGACAGTGGCAGGCTCAGTTGCGGAGTTGTCAACCAGCTCTGCTGACTCGTCCCATTCGCAATCTCCTACAATGACCATGCGGACAACCTCAACAGAGCATCCCAAGCTCGCGGCCATGACTCTCAGGGTTGTGATGCTTTCGTCCATCTCGTCTTTCGTAAGTCCAATGAGTGTACCATCATCAGCAACGCCAATTTCGTACAGGGCACCCCTTGATTCCTCAAGCCCTGGGATGAGGCTGTTCAGCTTGACGGGAGCGGTGAGGTCGACATTGTCATCTGGTAGCCTTGGAAGGGCCAGTTCCTTGGAACTCGACGCATGATACGGAGAGGACTGCTGCAGTCTCCATAGAAGTTGAGTTGTCAGATGTTGAAGCCTCTCCTGCCGGGGCTGGCTTGAGGCAGCTGGAGATGGTGTCGATGGCTTCGCGGGCCGAGGGTTGCGGGACTGGCCAGCTGTGCTCATGTTCTTGAATACCCTTCGAGGTCGAAGAAGCAAGTGAAGCTTATACTCAGTTGGCCCTTCTTGGGGCTCTGCTTCAAGTTTAGTGACCCCATACTCCGACAACAAGCCTGGCTGAACGTCCTGAGTTGAGCCAGGGGTCGTTGATCCAAGACTATTCTCATTGTCGTCCTTCCCAGGATCGTTTGGGAGCAGCCAGGGGGATGAGACCCTCGGAGGGTCCGGATCGTAAGTGAACACGGAGGCCATGGCCACGACGGAGTGGGTAGATGAGGCTCAGGGGTTGAGTGAGAAGGGGGGCAGATAAGTTCAAGATATTGATATTGAGGTACGCTGTAAGAGTAATAACTGCAGGGCGAGATATCCAATGACGTGAGAATAGAGGTTGTGCTGTATTCGGACTATCATCTTGTTGACTCCTTAGGAGATATAACGATGTGTGAGGAGGCGGCCGTGATGGATGCGTTGATCACGACTCCAAAGAATGTTGGAGGGACGTGGTCAGTCAGTTGCCAGGTCAGAAGGAAGGCATGACGCCGACTGTGAATGCTAAAGAGATTGGAAGGTGCAGCTCAAGCAATGTCACGGTGTTAAGTGTCGAATTCGAAAACAATATCCAAAGGTTACACCGCGACCTTGCGTGTTAATGTAGGAAATTCTAGATCGTGTTTCCCAGCTGGCCGAGTCGGAAGGAAGCGAGTCAGAGGTGACGCATCGGCCAGGCAGCCAATCACGGGAGCTTCGCAAGAACCTGGGGTGCCGTGATTGCCTCAATGGTCCTTCATCACTGGGAACTCTCAGAAGGCTCCCGGGTGGGTCTCCGGCGGGGCCCTCAGTGGGTTCAGCCACTGCCGAGCGACTGAGGCAACCCCCCACTCAGTGGGCTGACTGGAGCTGGGTGCGATTAAACTCCTTCCATTTTCGCAGTGCGGGCACGTGATATCATTTCGTTAATAGAGTTTGCAATTCAGGCCATTGAGTGTTGTTCGATTGGTATAATGGTTTTCAAGTTGCACAAATGCTTGGGAGTATCCGTGGTAGAAGATTCATCTTGAGCTCATTCTGAGCTTACTGGTGGTATTTCTGCAGCCCGGGCTCCTGCATAAGTTGACTCCCCCGCAATACACTTCGATTCTCCAAAGTACCTTTCGTCTGAAATCTAGGAAGGCTAGGAAGGTACTCAGACTGGCTTCGTGGGATACAACGAAGTAGCAATTTGAACAGCTTCACTTTCTCTCTCCAATATCCACCTCTATTCTAAAATCTATGCGTTCATCAACCTCACGCAGAGGAATGCATATCCACCCCCTCCATAGGTGAAACTGTGTCGGAACATGAGCACTGTCTCATACCAACTCCAAACTCCAAACTCCAAGTTGGGAACAACTCGGCTCGGGTTTTCACTTTTCATCAAGCCATCCAATAAATCAAAATGGCTTACCCGAGCTGAATCCAAAGTCCTTTCCTGTCAGCCTGACTGGGCCAGAGCAGCGATAAAAATACCACCCTCAAGCTGACTGGCATACGTGGGCGCCGCCACTGGCTGACGCAGTGAAAGCGCTGAGCCACCCTCTCTGGGCGGCCACTCGCAAGCCTGAATCACGTCGACTAGTGTGCAGAATATCAATCTAGAATCTCGAGGGCAAGTTCCTTGCCAGGAGGTCTAAACATTCTTAGAAAAGCCACGAAAAGACGAGTGCCCGCATGGAATTAAGGATCCATAAACTGCATGGAGGGGTTCCAGGTTGCGGCTGTAGGACCAGGGGGCCGGAATTGAAGGGTCCATCTAGGTTCCAGTTTAACGGTGGCTTCCATTTCGCCTTCGGGCGCTTGTTGGGCGCCTACTAAGGTGCCAGGCCGGCCTGTAACTTGGAGCCTGCTGGCATGCTGAATCCCGTCACTGCAGGCCTGGGACGCCTGACTGGCGCCTGATCCATCCCCGAAACGAAAGGCCGCGCCGCTAACAAGTACATGCATGACAACCTGGAACCCAGGAAGGCCGATTTGTACCAGCCCGAGTGGAGGAGGGGACACCGCCCGCCAGGCCAGGGTCCGCTCTCCCGTCCATCGGTCAGTCGTCCTCTCATAAGGTAGCGCTGCCATCCATCTCCTCCTTTCAGCTCTTCACTGTCCTTTTGATTTCTCCTTTTCAACGACCCTATCTCTTACGACCAACATATCAATCACGATCCATACCCGCCCGTTTCTCACCACCCCGCCATGAAGAAGTTCGGCTTTGGAAAGAAGGGCGATGATGGCGACGACGCCAACCGCCATGCCCTCTTTAGTCGCAAGAAGTCGTCTCAGTCTGTTTCCTCCAACTCTTCCAACCCCTACGCCAAGCAAGGAGGCAAAGATCCCTACGCCGACGAAGCGAAATATGCCAATATGACTCCTTATCAACAAGCTCGCGCAGGCCTTGGTGGCCCCGGCGGCCCTAGCCCTGCCCCTCAGGCTGCCAACCCCTACGGTGCTCCTTCGCCCGGACCCGGAGGTCCCCCCTCGCAACCCCCGAGCGGCTACGGTGCGGATCGATACGGATCTGGTGGTGGTTACGGCGGAAACCGATATGGCGATGCGCCCAGCCAGAACCGATACAACAGTCCTGCCCCAGCCGCCGGTGCTAGAGGCCCTGGTGGCTATGGCGGATTTGGTCCCAGCGAGCCTGATGACAACCGCGACGCTCTGTTCGCCGGTGCCCAGGAGCGCCAGGCTCAGAAGCAGACGCCTGGCCAGGGCGGAGCTTATGGGCAGTCAGGAGCAGACGGTGGTTCATATGGTGGCTATGGAGAGGAGCGCCAGTTGACCGCCGAGGAACAGGAAGAGGCAGAGTACCAGGCTATCCTGCAAGAGAAGCGGCAACTTCAGCAGGAGAGTGCTTCTTCCGTCAACCGCTCAGTCCAGATGGCTCGACAGGCGAACGAGGTCGGTCGCGCTACACTAGCTCGTCTTGGTGCTCAGGGTGAACGATTGAACAACACCGAGAAGCATCTCGATCTCGCCGCCAACCAGAACAAGATCGCCCAGGACCGCGCTGCAGAGCTCAAGACTTTGAACGGAAGCATGTTTGCTGTCCATGTCAGCAACCCATTCACATCCAAGCAGCGCCAGTTGAAGGCCGATGAGGAGGTCATGTCACGTCACCGGGCTGAGCGAGACGCCCGAGAAGCCACCCGTCGTGACGGTTTCCAAGCCAACCAGCGCATGGAGTCCAACTTCAGGGATATGGGCACTGCGGGCCGAGCACGAGGGGCAGCCCGCAAGAAGGATTATGGAAAGTTCAACCTCGACGACGAGGAGGGTGCAGACGAGCTTGAAGACCAGATCGACGATGGCATTACCGAGCTGGAAGGCCAAGTGTCGATGATGAACATGGTTGGCAGAGCCATTGGCAAGGAGGTTGACGCGCAGAACAAGCAGATCGATCGTATTATGAACAAGGCAAGTGGATTTCTCTCTCACGTCACTCACGAAACCAGATCTAACCTCCCAAATAGAGCGATGCTGTTGATGACGCCACGAGGATGAACAGAGAGCGCCTGGCCCGCATCAAGTAAGGGGCTACCAATAATGCTCACGATAGAAATGGTTTTTAGAGCCGCAGAGGACGGGCACGACTCGACTTAATGTGCCCATTGTGGTGGGTTTTATCTGGGCTATTGGACGACTACAGAGTTGATACAGTCAAGACGTGCACTTTGGCATACGTTCAGACAAAAAGAAAACAGACTCTGGCCAACTGTAAGAACGAATTTGCAATTAAACCGAAGGATCTTGGGCTTTGACCTATCTCAAGGCTGGCGTCTGCTTTGCCAACCGCCTCGCCAAGTTCCACTGGCAATCATTCCAATGGAACGAGACTGAAGGAGGAGGGTAAATGGAAAGTTCCCGGAGGCTTTTTCGGCCAGGTATTGGCAGTCTTCAAGTTACAATACGATTTAGAGAGCATGTGTTTTGTACTTTGACGAATAAATGAGGCGCATGGGATTATCCGTTTACTGAAGCCATGAACAGACTGGGCAGATCGAGGCAACACATAAGAAAGCTCATTTTTGTACACCATACTGCGCAAATAATACAGAACTGGGGATCCTTTAAATTCTTAGATCTATCAACAACATCGAGTCAGTTTTCTGCCAAAATATAGAAAGCTCTCCATTCCTTGTAAGTGTACATATCCGTCGAGACGACGGCCTTGTGGTGGTGAGGTGCACAGTGCGGCTGACTTGGCACTGTACCAGGGTCTCTCATAAAGCCCAACTAAAAATTTCCCAACTCAAAGACAAACACCAAGTGTACTCCGAGGACACACCAACACCTAGCAAAAATGGCATCAGAAACCACTTCTACGCGCCCATCCAAGAGGAGAAAGACCAAGACTGATCCAAATGCTGTCACGATAGGAGGAAAGGCTATTTCTCTGGAAGGATATCTCACAGCGCCAGCCCCAAAGCCAGCCAAGATCACACCTCCAACTTCAACTTCAACCTCAACACCAGAAGATTCAACTCCCAAGACAACAAGCAACACCGAATCCGCTGACACCAAGGACGACAAATTTTCCAAGCCTAAGAAACATTTCAAAGAGCGCAACAATGACAAGTTTCGAAGCCGGGAAGATCCAAAGCTGCTCAAGACACGCAAAGAGCTTCCTATCTGGCAGTACCGCGAGGAGATTCAAAAAGCCCTGCGGAAATCAGGCAGCGATGTGCTTGTACTAGTTGGTGAGACAGGTTCGGGTAAAAGTACCCAGGTTCCTCAGTTCCTCTACCAGGAGTCCTGGTGCAGACGTCAGAGGGTCAAGCTCCCTGGCTCCAACGACGAAATCTCGGTGGGAGGAATGATTGCCATCACGCAACCTCGACGAGTCGCTGCAACTACTTTGGCCCATCGAGTATCCCAAGAAGCCGGCACGCCTCTTGGGAAAGGAAGGCCAGACGGCCTGGTGGGTTATTCGGTTCGATTCGATCATCAGGTTCCGAAAGGCTCCAGGATCAAGTTCCTGACGGAAGGAATGTTGCTCCAGGAACTTCTGCGCGACCCTAATCTTCGGAGCTACAGCGCCATTGTTGTTGATGAAATCCACGAGCGGAGTCTGGATGTCGATCTTCTCGTCGGATTTCTAAAGCAAATTCTTTCTGGAGACCTATCCGGCCGCGGCGGTATTCCTCTGAAGGTGGTCATCATGAGTGCAACAGCGGATGTGGAGGGGATTCAAGAGTTCTTCAAGGATATACGACCCAAGATCCAGGACACAAATCCTCTCCAGGTTCTCAAGATCAAAGGACGACAGTACCCCGTTGAGGTCACCCACGAGCCACGACCGGTGGCCGACCTTCAGGACGCTCTTCTCAAGACCGTGTTCAAGATACATCTGCAGGAGCAACTCCCCGGAGATATCCTGGCTTTCTTGACGGGACAAGAAGAGATCGAGTCGGCCCAGAAACTGATCGAGGAATACGCGGGCACATTGGCTTCCAATGTCCCCAAGGTCAAGGTATTTCCTCTCTACGGCCAGCTGTCCATGGATGCTCAACGCGAGGCTTTCTTGCCCGTCAAAGCTTCCTTCACTCGAAAGATTGTTCTGGCGACAAATATTGCCGAGACCTCGGTTACTGTGCCTGGAGTCAGATATGTGGTGGATTGCGGCAAGGCCAAGGTGAAGCAGTATCGAGCACGACTCGGCATGGAATCTCTTCTCGCCAAGCCGATATCTAAATCATCTGCTGTGCAGCGAACTGGTCGAGCAGGCCGTGAAGGTCCAGGAAAGTCTTTCCGATTGTATACAGAAGAGGCATTCAAGTCGCTTCAAGAGTCGGACCTCCCTGAGATTCTTCGAAACGATGTGCTTGGGGCCGTGTTGACCATGAAAGCACGGGGTATCCAGGATGTTCTTGCTTTTCCTCTCATGGACCCCCCGGAAACCGAGGCCATCGAGAAGGCCTTGGTTCATCTGCACTTCCTCGGAGCGTTGAACGACGATGGAACCATCACGAGTGTTGGTGAAACCATGGCCCGTTTTCCTATTTCAGCGCCAATGGGTGCGGTCCTTCTCGCTGCTGCAAAGCCCGAGTTTGACTGCGTTACCGAGGCTATCGACATAATATCCTGCATCACCTCCGGAGAAGACATCTTCCTAAGTGTGCAATCCGAAGAAGCTCAGGAGGAGGTCGAGGCGTCGAGGAAAGAGCTTCAGCGCCGCGAGGGTGACATCATCACGTATCTCACAACGATGCAACAGTACACGGCTGAGAACGCGGACAGGGTGAACTGGTGCAAACAACGAAAGATCAATATGCGCAACATGAGACAGGCCTTGAACATTCGGAGGCAACTCCGTGGCATGTGCCTCAGGGAGAAACTTCTGGACGAAGCTCCTCCACAGGACCCTCAACCCTTTGTCCCCATTTCTCCAGAGCGGGCTGAGCAGGTGCTCAAGTGCTTCCTTCGGGGGTTTGCTTTGAAGACGGCAATGTTAGCACCAGATGGCAGCTTCGTCACCGTTCACGGTAAACATGTTGTCGCCATCCATCCCGCGAGTGTGCTGCACGGTCAGAAGAAAGAGGCCATCATGTTCCTCGAGCACGTATATACCAACAAGAATTATGCAAAGAAGGTCAGCGCCATCCAGGCGACCTGGATTGCGGAGGCGTTGGAGGGTAAATAGATGGATGATACACTAAGATAGAAGACATGGATGCTAGAAGGTTAATAGATGTACAATGGTTCTTGTCCAGTTTGGATATAATGCAATAGATGTCTATGAATCTGACTCGCCACCCTCCTTGGACCTGGCCTGAATCGCCTGCATCAACTCGTACAGCTGGTGTATTTGCTCATCTATAGGTCACGGTTAGCATCAAATCGTTGAAGATATATCACGAGACTTACCACTCATCTTTGCGAGCTTCTGCTCATCCAGCTTATCGCCCACCCAAGAGTCACCCTCAATCTTTTGGGCATACAGCTGCCACTCTGTCAAAAAGCCAATCTATAAGAGCATTAGTCAAGGTGCCCAATATATTCCAAGCTTAATAATGTGTTGGTTTACCAGATGGGCTGGGTTGTCCACCTTCCGGTGCGCCCTAAACTCAGCCTTGATATACTCGTCTCCAAGAATCCTCATCTCAGCCGGTAGATGCTTGCGGTGGGCACGGAGGAGCCGGCGGTAGAGGTGGATGGGAGGAAGCAGGGCCATTGGATTCGGCCTCAGCCCACGCTGGGTGTTGGCGGCAGATGCTAGCCTCAAGACTGACGGACGCATTATGGCTCGGGTTTCTGTGTATGTAGGGGAAATCAGATACACGAATTGACCTTAGAGAATTATATTTGGAAGTTGCTTAAGGGCGTTGTTGGCCTTCAAATAACCAGTCGAGAATTGCAGGGACGGTAAAGATGGCAGCGTTGACGAGATTCTCAAGCACAGTGCCCGGTATGTCCAAACGCCATTTTTTCTGCCCCACTGCACAGTGCACACACTCACGACTTTTCCTGTTTGTCAAACGGCTTCAAGTGAAGCAACCCTCAAATTTCAACCACGGACGACGCCCATCATGTCTTTTTCCTTTGGCTTCGCCGGCGACGACATCTCAGATAATGAGACGGCACCCGTTGCCCCCAAGCCAGCCCCGGCTCCGGCTGCAAGCGCATTTCCAGTCCCGGGAAAACCTCAACTTCCGCCGACTCACCACCAGCTCGCTGACCTGCTGGCCCAGCTGCCTTCCAAGATCGCCTACAGCTTACTAGACGTAACGCTAGACGATGGAACTACGATCCAGCTGCCGCGGAGAGAGCTGTGGGATGTCAGAGTGCAGCTGATGGCTGAGGAGGAGGATGTCGCAGGTGCGCAGTCGGAGGGGTTGGGTAACCATGATGTGAAGACGGGCGTCTATGAGGGCGGCTTCAAGAGCTGGGAAAGCAGTGTCGATCTCGTAAAGGTCCTGGCGGCAAAGAATGCCATCTCGACGTTGGAGCAAATGCCCTTGCGGGTGATGGAGGTATGTCTGAGTTGAGAAGCGAAGTACATGATCACTAACGATACTACACAGCTGGGATGCGGCACTGCCTTGCCATCACTAGCCCTCTTCCAATGGGCCATGGCTTCCAAGTCAGAGAAGAAGCCACTGTCTCTCATTCTGGCAGACTACAACCCCTCAGTCCTCCAACTCGTCACCCTTCCCAACTTTATCCTCTCCTGGGCACTCAACAACACACAGCTACCAGCTCTCCAAGAAGCCTTCTCCATCGAAGGCGAAGTTGAGTTAGGCCCTGAAGTCCTAGCGGCATTCCAGCAGTCTCTCCTCGAGTCGAATGTATCTCTATCCTTCATCTCAGGAGCCTGGTCACAGGAGTTTGTGGACCTACTCTACGCTCTGCCCACAGGAAATGCCCAGCCCAGCAGTACACTTATCCTTGGTGCGGAAACAATCTACTCTCCCTTCGCACTTCAAGCGTTCCTCGAGACTATTTTTGTCATCCTCGAGAAGGAGCGTGGTACTGCTGGCAGCCAAGCTGGCGCATTTGTTGCTGCCAAGCGGTTGTACTTTGGCGTTGGTGGCTCGCTCGACGACTTCGTCGACAAAGCTCGAGAGAAGGGGGCTCAGGTAGATCAACTCAGAGAGGAAACAGAGGGCGTAAGGCGTGGCGTCGTCGAGTGTGTTCTTGGGCCTTCATAGAGCAAATCAAATTCAACATCTCAACAAGGTTGGTTCGCCGAGCCTAAGAGTGAAGCATGTGTCTATTCATATCCCAGTTCAAGAGTCGTGCTACTCGAATCAATGTTGGGGGTATAACCGTCTCCGAAACGCCAAAGCCGAGGCATCCAATTTTCCCAAGACAACGCCAGCCAGGACAATTCAAGCACCCAATCATTTTCTCCATCCTCACCTTTCCCAGTGGTCGCGCCGCGCCGCCTACTTGCTCTTCTTCTGGAACTTTTCGGTACACACTGGACAGTACCAAGTCCCGTTAGGCTCACTCTTCAGTCCAACGCAGGACCAGTGAAACCATTCGTAGGGACAGTTGTCGTTGTCACAAGCAACCATGTCACCATAGCTCACGTTATGGCACAGGCAATACTTTTTGTCGTCGCCACCCTCCTCGTCATCATCGTCCGCGTCGCCCAGTACTTCGTCTCCATCTCCGTCCTTACCATCGATAACAGGCGTCCCCCTCGATCGACCATCAGCGCCATCCTCGTCATCCCCACTCCCACTATCAACATCGGACAACTCGCTATCAACAGTCGGCGCAGGTGAATTCCTGCTCGACGCCTTCTTAACCCGGGACAGTGATGATTTGTTGGCAATCTTCTTTCGGCCACCCGCCGTAGGTGTGCCCCGACGAGCACTCGCTGTTCCTGTGGACTTGACCGAACTAGCCCTCGGGCCTGCACTACCAGCTCTAGCAAGAGCAGCAGGTCCACCAGCAGCACCGCCCTTCGGGGTCCCCGGTCCTAATGAAGAATGTCTTGCTAGCCCGCTTGATGTGACTGGTATACTTCCCAACGAAGGGTTAATCCTGGGGCCGCGCTTCGTTGCAGGTCCTGCCGAGCCTTCTCTTTGTCTGTTCAATATCATGCTGGCAGCTGGGGTAGCGGGCGCAGATGCGGCATGCTGTTGAGCTTGTGCGTGTCGTACGTTGGGATGGTTCGGGAGTCGGGCAAGCGTGGGGTTGGACGACGTCTGCGCAGCGGTAAGAGGAGTGGCAGGGCCAGTCGCCGCCATGTGGCTCGCAGGGTTGATGGCGCGGATCGAAGGAGCTGTGTGGTTCGCGGCGCTGGGTCGAAGCAGCGAGGGCACTTCGTCGGGATCGGTAAAGCCGGGTTCGGCTCGGTCGTAGAGGAGCTTGATCTGCGCATCCAAACTTCGAAGGTGCTTGTCCATTATGAGTTGCATCTTCTGGTGTAGGGCGATCTTCTCTTGCGATAGTTGATCGGCTCGTGCATAGTTCTCGCGGACTTGGGCGCGAAGGAGTTCCTCCTTAGGGTTGGGCTCATGGCTCCCGTTCGTCTTGATCCATTTCTGTATCTTCCCGTCGCGGTCCTCGATGACGCGGATGCATTCATTGTACTGGCGGTCCTTGTCGGCGATCTCCTCCTGGATGAAACGAATCTCTTCGGGGAGGTTCTGGACACGATTGATCCAGTCGTCGAGGATCAAGCCGGGATCGAGGGGCTCGGCTTGAGGCATCCTCTTGACGAAGTCGATCGACAAGTCGTCTCTAGGCATGATTGTTAACGATGGGGGAGCCCCGCAACAAAAGCTGTTGGAAGAAAGCGATGACGTCGAAGCCTCAAAGACCCCATGCGATGTGCCAAAGCGATGTAGCACGAGGAGAGATGCAGGCAAAGAAACAGAACGAACAGGCAGGCCTTTGATGGTTGGTCAGGCGAGACAAGGGCAAGCAGGGACCGGAGAAAGAAGTGGTCCCAGAGGGGTCAACGCCAGACGGCAGACGGAGCGAGGAGCAGGGGGAGGGAGTGGTTGTCACGAGCAACGCGCAACACAGTGATAGGCTCGCTTTGATTCAGAGAAGGCGCTGAGAGCAAATCGACATGAATGACTCGGCTCGGCTCACCTCGGTACCCGCTGGCTCCTGCTTTGGTGCACGAACGAAGTCTTGTTCTCCAGGGAGTTGATGCGGGTGTGCTCTTGCAATCGCGATACTCCGGTAGATGGCGAACAGTGACCACGAACGTGTCTTTGATGGTTAAGGTTCTCTGCGAGCGGTGTCGCGATCAGTGGAGGCGCGATGAAGGTTAGGTTTTGGAGAACAGCCTGCGGAAGAAAAGTCGAGCCGGGGACCTGTGACGTTGATCAGCCAGCCTCGGCGCGCCACTTTTCGACGCCACAGCTAAGCATTGACTTGGAGTCGCTAGCCCTAATCAGGCTTAGACTTATCCAATGCACGCTAAAGATGGGAGAAGCTGCAGGTTGGTTCCTGACGATTTCAGACCAAAGAAAGTATTTCAAAGTCTCTCATGTACCGGAATCGCTACTTCTCCTCTGTGGTTTCCCCTCAAGGTACCTGACTCTACTTTCTGTCGAAGGCCAGATCCAGCCGTCGCCATCCTGCACACTCTTTCCCATTTTCGAGTCTCAGCATTTGAGGCGAGCCAACTTACCAAATACACCAACCTCCCCCCAAACTTTACAACAGATTTTCGCAGAGCATCGCCTTTTGAGAGATCATCTCCCGCTCACACATTTCAAAACAGCTTACAGTATCTCATCTTCTATCGCCCAGTTGGGCAGGAGCCGGAAGCGCGGGTGTCGCGGACCTGCTTACTCATTCACCCAACAACCCCGTCGCGCCACGCAAGAGCATCTGAGATATCGACAACGCAGCCTTCATTTTCGCCATCATGGATATAGACTCTTACAGATACCGGGTTCCCAAACCCAACTACCTGCCCCATATTCCAGATGAGGACCGTGACAACACCGTCGTTGAGGAGTACACGCCCCTCGGGCTGGCGAGCGAGATGGACAACGCCAAGTTCTACAACAAGTGCAAACGCCTCGCCGAAGAATCAGGCATCACCCGGCCAAAGGGCTACAAGGTGTCGTTCCACTGCAACCCAGATATTGAGAGTCACCACTTTGGAGTCACACATCCCATGAAGCCCTGGCGTCTGACGCTGTCCAAGAGCCTCATCTATTCTTACGGCATGTCATTCGCCATGGATAATTACATCGCCCGAGCAGCCACATACGAGGAGCTGGCCGACTTTCACTCGACAGATTACCTCGACTTTCTCGGCACAGTCCTGCCTGAGCCGGTACCTCGCGACCTTGAGAACCAGGGTATTGACCTGAAGTTCAACCTGGGCGGCTCTGACTGTCCACTCTTTGACGGTCTATTCAATTACTGTTCCCTCTCAGCTGGTGGCTCCCTAGATGCTGCCAGGAAGATCTGCAGTGGGCAGTCCGACATTGCTATTTCCTGGGGCGGTGGACTGCATCACGCCAAGAAGTCTGAGGCTTCTGGCTTCTGCTACATCAACGACATTGTGCTGGCTGTCCTCCAGCTCTTACGTTATTACCCCCGGGTCCTATACATCGACATTGATGTACACCATGGCGACGGCGTCGAGGAGGCTTTCTTCTCAACTGACCGTGTCATGACCGTGTCCTTCCACAAGTATGACCCGCAGAACTTCTTCCCGGGCACTGGAGCTCTCGACGACAACGGTCCCAAGAGTGAACACAACCCAGGCGCTCATCACGCTTTCAACGTACCATTGATGGACGGTATCACGGATGAGCAGTATGATAACCTGTTCAACACTGTCATCGGCAAGATTGTGGAGAAGTTCCGCCCTGGAGCCATTGCCTTGCAATGTGGTGCCGACTCTCTAGCGGGTGATCGCCTTGGTCGCTTCAACCTTCAAGTCCAAGGCCACGGTGCCTGTGTCAAATTCTGCAAGGAGATGCGCATCCCCATGATCCTCTTCGGCGGTGGTGGATACACTCCTCGGAACGTGGCCAGGGCATGGACTTACGAGACTAGTATTGCTACCAACTGCGATGACAAGATCAGCTCCATCTTACCAGAGCATGCTCCATGGCGTGACCACTTTAGGCAAGACACGCTTTTCCCGACACTGGAGCAGATTCTTGGAGAGCCACGACAAAATCGCAATTCCCAGAAACGGTTGACAGAGATTGTTCAACACATTACAGAGCAGCTCCGCTTTGTGCAGGCAGCACCGAGCGTCCAGTTTCAGACCATACCACCTGATCTAGGTGCCATTAGAGATGAAGTTGAGGAACGCCTCAAGGAGGAAAACGAGGAGAGACGAGATGAAGTCCGCAGGGCGCGAGAAGCCGCTGTGGGGACAGCTATGGAACTTTAGAAGTGAGGATGACTTGATCCATGCCCTTGGGTCCGTCCTCTCTGACAAGTTGGTCCTATAGGGCTAGAGTGGGCCTCGGTCCCTGTCAATCAAAAACGTGCCGTTGTAACGCCTCACATAAAGCAGAATCATGGATCCACCTGGAGCTTGCACCGCCCGCTTTGGGGAAACGAGAAGGATTTGAGAAGGTCATCATCACCCGAGTACTATGCCCTATACAGATGGTGCGAAACCTCATCCTCGTGGTTCTCTGAATCCCACGGTACTAGGTCGGTTCCGAGACTGACAAAGTCTCCGAGTTGCGGGAGGTCGGCTCCCTCTCCCAGGTCTATGATCCCATCGATCATGCCCAGCTGCTGGGGTCAACTGCTGCGGACAGGTCCGTACGTTATGTACATGGCATTACGCAGGACGAGTGCTTGACCATAGACCCTTGCTAATGTTTCATCCCAACAGAGGTGACCATTCCAAAATCGTCTAGGCGTCTTACACGGCTTACATGTTGGATGAGCTAGGGCAAGCATTGACAGGATCAACTTGTTCGCCAAAGGGGCTCATAACAATCCTTTTGAAGTCGATATAATGAAGACGGAGCCCAGGAACTAGTTGGGTAGTTGAATTGATCATCAGACCAAGAGTCAACCTTGGAATCCCCATCACGTTCCCGCCTCCCTTAAGAGTTGTTCCAAGCTTCAACTACTATCTCGTCGTTGTTCTATGAACAACTACTACCTCTATACTGTCCACCTCCTTGACGCCCTTTCTTATCCCTTATCCGCAACCATGGTGGCCTTCAGCCGTATTGCTATCACCACCCTCGCCCTTGGCGGTTCCGTAAGCGCTCGTCGTAGAGGCGAATGTCCTGCTGCTGACGCTGTCAAGACCGCACAAGCCAAGCCTGCCGCGACGGTGAAGGCTACTGGGCTCGCCGACTTCAAGCCAGGCGTGCAGTGGGAGATCTGTATTCATCACCCCATCAAGCATGATAGTGCTGCAGACTTGATCCCGACCAAGGCCAAGGTCTGGGATATCGACATGGGCCACGCCCAGGAGTTCCCCAACATGATCCCCATGCTCAAGGTAAGCAGACTTACTGCAACATATTGGTGTGGATAAGCCATGTACTGACCCGACGGCCTAACAGAGCGCTGGCAAATTCGTTATTTGCTACTTCAACGCCGGAGCCCTTCAGGATTGGGATGACGACAAGAGCAAGTTCCCCAAGGAGGTCATCGGCCACTCCCTGTCCTACCCCTACGACGACGAAGAATGGTATCTCGACATCCGGGACTCGCGTGTTCTCGAGCTCCAAAAGGCACGACTAGATATTGCTGCCAAGATCGGCTGCGATGCAGTCGATCCGGATAACGTCGACGCCTGGCAACAAGATGACGAGGACCCCACGGGCTTCAAGCTCAAGTCTTCTGACTACACCAACTACCTCAAGAACCTCGCAAAGTACGCCCACTCGATCAAGACCAAGGACGGCCAGCCCCTCCTCGTCGGCCAGAAGAACGCCCCCGAGATCGCCGAGGACCTCGTCTCGATCCTTGACTTTGCCGTGCTCGAGTCCTGCCGCGGCGACAGCAACCCCAACGAAGAGAGCTGGCCCTTTTGCGAGGACTTCCAGACCTATATCGACGCCGGCAAGCCCGTCCTCCAGATCGAGTACCCCCCTCGGTGGAGAAGAAGGGCAAGCTCAGCGCCTCGGATAGCAAGTACTACTGCACGGCCGAGGATGAGGACAAGGGCTTCAGCAAGATCATCAAGTGGGCTTCTGCTCAGCTTGACGGCTGGGGCCAGTACTGTGGCGAGGAGCCCTTCCGTACTCCTGCGGCCAAGTATGAATAAACACACACAGAGACTCAAGATATTCTCCCTCAGCGGGCTTGAAAAGGACTGTTGATCATTGGACTTGTTGGGTACACCCTTTGGACATTGTATATAAACCTATCCCAACCTCTACGCCAGCAGCCCTTTCACGCATTTCACTTCTATTAGCATGTAAATATTGGTACTTGTTATGACACATTCAGATCTTGAGTTGATCTGGAAGTAGATAGTCATTTGTATCTCACATTCTGATGAGACAAACGACATTATTATACACGATAGAGTGGCTTCAGTTTAAAGTAGCAACATGGTGATAGACGTTGAGAAATTTCCCGTATTCTCCGTACCCTTCTCTCCGTATTCCTCGTGTCCTCCGCTGTCTCTGTATTCTCCGTATACCTTTCCTTCGTCTCTTCCGTATCCTCCGTATCCTCCGTAGTCTCCGTAGTCTCCGTAGTCTCCGTAGTCTCCGTAGTCTCTGTGTGTCTTGTCTTCCGTATCTGCCGTATCCCCTGTTATCTGCATGCCCTTTTCTCCGTATTGCCCGTACTTTATGCATCTTCCGTATTCTCCGTAATATCCAGAGTCTTTTTTATTCTCTATGTTCGTAGATATTACGGCTCTTGTTATTCTCAAGAGTGCGTTGAGCCAGTTGATTACTACAACTTTGTCACTAACAAGTGAAAGGTCAAAAAAGGAACTATGATCTAGCTCTCTACTATCGCCGACATTTGCCAGGTAAGCATAGTAGCACGGCTGCTCAACATTGGATTTTCTAACAATGTGAATATAGGTAGACATTTTAAATAATTTGATCATTTAAATCACATCAACTCAATATATACCAAGCACCAAACGTCATAGAAACTCATAATCGCATAACTCAGCCGCACAACGGGTATATTCGAATCATAGATGCTCAGGGGTCACCCGTTTTCACTACCTCGGCACGATCATTGCGAGATCCGGGCCCTGTCCTTGAGATTCATGTTTCGCAGCTGTATCGCCACAAATGCCACGAGAGAAGCGCCAATGACAAGTCCCAAGAGCAGAAGCATAATATCCACGGGTACGGGGTTCCCGTTGAAAGTCTCGTGAAACAAGACGTCGAGGCCCGACTGGGAAAAGTTCAAGAGACCGGACAGACAGATTATGAGGCCGTACACTGTGCCAAAGGTACGGAAGCCAAACACCTTGGCGCTATAGTCCGATACGGCAGTGTAGTAGAAGGGACGGTACAGGACGAAGAGGACGACGCCAGAGTATGCTGCCCAGTCGGATGGTATCACGCCGAGAATTCCTATGAGTGTGCCGCAAGTGACAAGCGTCGCTAGGACAAGAACGGTGCTAACATGGTCGAGAGCCGTGCCGATAAAAGGGATCGAGACGAGTCCACCCACTGGAAGAGCAACGTCAAAGAAGGTATTGATCCTTACGGCACGTTCATGGTCGCCGAAAATAGCTTCGTACTGCGGACGAATCGTCGCGACAAAGAAGTTGATGCGAGTCATCTGCACCACAGTGAAGAGACAAATCAGTATGAACCAGGGCGACCGAATCTGCTCAAGGACGGTGCGGTCGTGCAGTACGCCCCAGACGCCAGACGCAACATGCTGCCTCTCCTTGGCTTCGACTTGACGGTCTCCAGTTGCCGAGCCGAGGAGGTTCTCAATATCGTGCACCACTGCCTTGTGCCTCTCTCTCTCCTCACGCCGCTCCTCACGGAGTAGCGCTGTGTGCTCGTCG
This sequence comes from Fusarium solani, assembly GCF_023522795.1. NCBI lineage: Eukaryota > Fungi > Ascomycota > Sordariomycetes > Hypocreales > Nectriaceae > Fusarium > Fusarium solani. Next base: position 1,574,273 of record NW_027072157.1, read on the forward strand.
ACTTGATCATCTGCAATCTGCGTGCCCATGTCTTCGTCGTTGAGTGAGTCCTCGTCTGCCTCAGCAGCCTGGCCAACGAGTTCGCCGACGGTCTTGTAAGATTGCGCAGGCATGAGAAGCAGTTGGCTGACAAATATGACAGCTGGGACAACCAAGTAAACGAGGAAGAAACGATGTAGAGTGAAGCCGCCGTTGGTGGCGTTGTATATAAGCCTATACATGAGAAACAATGCGCTCGAGGAGTCAAAGGCACCCGTCATGAGTGCCAAGATAAGACCCGAGTGCCGAGGAAACGCATTGGATAGCTGGAAGGACGAGATATATGTGAACGGGCCTCCGAGAGCCAGGAAGAGATATCCTGGGAGCAACGCATCAAACGGGAGTTGTTTAGCATTCGCCATGAGTAATGCGCCCACTGCGAGGAAGAAACATCCCAGAAGGCCACACACGCGGGGGCCAAAATGATCGAGGATGGCACCAACGGGAAGAGCAGCAACGTTGGTGCCGACGGCGGCGACGGTGAACATGAGGTTCAGCCGGATCTCGACGCATGTGTCATGAGGATCGTCGACAAGGGCATTTGTATCGCTGTTGAGGCTTTGGTGGTCTCCATAGTGGCTGAGCTTGCAAATGTCGGAATATGCGCCCTCGAGCTTGAGAACGGGCTTGATCGCAGCGTAGCCAAAGACTGATAGTCTGTCAATTGACCATTCTAAAGAGCAAGAGGGTGTATACTAGCCTATTCCTGCTGCAAAGAGGCAGTGTATAACCGCAGCAGCAATCTGAACTGTGTGATACAATCAGCACCGATTAACCGTTCAAATGATCACGTTGGACAACATACGCAACCGCTTCCACTCAGGAACCTCGAATGCTCCGACCGTCTCCGCATGCTGATCGTCCGGTCTCAAAGACGCAGTCTCGTAGTCCTGCGGCACAGGATTAAACGTCAACCGGCGAACCCTCAGACTCGCATCGCTCGCCCTCCTATCGCGGCCCTCGTGGTGGTGGCCCGGCGGGACCGAGAGCGTCTCGATGCTCTGGACGCGGTTCAGCGACATTGTTCCGGACGCCTGTGTACGGTCGAGAATTGGCAGATAATGTCAATCCTGGAGAAAACAAGCTTAAAAAGCTGAAAGCGGGCAGGGCTTGTCTGGATTTAAAGCAGCTCGGGGTGAAGGGTGTGGTCATGCAGTCGATGACGAAGGCGGGACGGGATCACGATGCGCCACCAGACGGCATCGCATGAATGTCTCTGGAGGAGAGTCAATTGCATAGACTTTAGCCGGGAAGTCGAGGTTGAAATAGGCGCAATTGACGTTGGTTGACTCTTATCATTGGGTGTGAGGAGAAGCAACTCTTATCACAATCTATCCCCTCCCTCCTCCTCGGCATTCTCCCAAGATCAACCTAGTGTCGGCATTCAAACACCGATCACAGAGGCCATTGCCGTCCTTGCTTTGAGAATCAGTACACACAAGACATGCAGAGAGATACAGGGAAGCTTACCGCTGTCGCCTCAAGACTTCCCCAAGCTTCCCTCCATCCGACTAATGACGCATGCAAGAGCACATCAGAAGCAGCACCGAATGCGGGGATTGGCCGACAGGGAACTTGACTCCGATAAAAGGTCACAGGTTCGAGGGAAGAGAGCTAAGCGCTTATTAGCTACAGCACCATCCATGGTTCGTGCTGAACCTGCGCCCGTCAGGCCGTGGCGTCTGGGGAACCTGAAGCCAGTCAGCTCAACCCGGATTGACTCGCACCTTCCATTCGGCGTCCGGGGCGGGTCACCTCCGTCCCCGATGAACCACCACCGGAGACCGACTACAAGACCAAACACAAGCATACAGCGAGCATGAGCAAGATCACCATCACCATCACCGAGACCAGCAGAGTAAAAACAGAATTACCAGATTCAAGACACTATACAGTACAAGGTTCACAGACATTACATGGACAAGCCTAGATGAGCGCCTATTGCTGGACCCGTCGACGCCGACCCCGAACGATTCCTTCTTTCTTTCATTCTTTGTTCATCCTCCGAAAAGAGATTCTCGCGCCGCCCTCTCCCCGGGGGAGAGTAAACAAAAACGCCACGGGCTCCTCCCAATGCGTGATTGATAATTCGCAGTCGTCGGTTGCATCCATCCGTCGCCATCCATACAACGTGTCTGTGCATGGGGGAATCTTGTCAAGCATGTATGAGAAAACGACAAAAATGCATATATGGAGTACGTGCCGACAAAGAAAAGCGAGGGAAAAAATACTGCTGGGAAAAAGACACAGAGAAAAGAGACTGGCACCTAGATCAGCCGTCGAAACGTTCTTCAATCCCTTTCGAGTCATCCAAGTCCATATCCACAAGAAATCTAGCCCCAGCTTGACAAACAAAGGGAGGAATCCCGCTCTTTTCAGCCGCGGTACAGGTCGGCAGATTCAACTTGTGCCCCGCTGCTTGTCCTCGTCCGTGGCCTGCGGCCGAAGGGTCCCAAGCTCTGCCGCTCAGAATATTCACAAGAAGGTCCAAAAAATAACAACGCACATCCTACTCAAAAATCTTGCGACTTTTTAACTAAAAGTATCGGACAATGGCCTTGCCACCAGACTTCATGCCAGTCTATCAATTCGTTAGCGTGCATTCCATCAGATCAATGTCATATCAACTTACAGTGCAGCCGCTGGCACCGCCAGTCCACTTGCCGTTGACGTACGAGCACTCGGAGTTGACGTCTCCAGTGATCTCGATGTTGAAGTCAAGCGGAGCATCGCTTGTGGGAAGGTTCTGGAAGATGGAGATGTAGGTGATGCCGTCGGCGGCCTGGCCAACACCGAGGACAACGGGAGCCCAGTTACCGGCGTCCTTGCCCTTGGGGCTGTCCCAGACACAAGCGTCCTCGACGCTGTATCCCTTCTTGTTAACGTAGTACTGAGCCGAGGTGCCAGAGCCGTTCCAGATGTAGTACTTGTCCTGCTCAGGGTTGCAGATGTTGACGCTGCCACCAGCAGAGGCAAGGGCGGGAATGACCATGTTCTCAGTTCCGGGGTAATCGGTTCGGCAGGTAACGATGTCCTCGTCGCAGTCGTTCTGGATGGAGACACCGCCAACACCGGGCTCGCAGAGGGTGTCGTAGCCGTCGCGGGTAAGCTCAAGGAAGCCCTCATCGTTGCAGTAAAGACCACCAACGGACTCCTTGGTGGAGCCCTGGGCCTTGGGCCACTGAGTCTTCTGGTATCCAGCAGGGCAGGCATAAGAGCACATGGCACCCTTCTTGCACTTGTCGCCCTTGATAGCAGTGTGGATCGTGGTGATGGTCAACGAGTCCAGGGTGAAGTCGGGAACGTACTGAATACCAGACCAGCCACCCAGCTTGAGCCAGTCGAGAGCCTCAGCACCATACTCCGAGGGGAAGGTGCTGCAGGGAACCTTGCCGCTCTCGAACTTCTTGCTAACACCCGAGCCACCGCTGCTGCCGCCATAGGAGGAGCCAGAGTTGGAGTTGGAGGGAGTCTTGGCCTTGGGCTTCTCAGCAGCAACCGAGGAGACAACCTCGGCAACAGTGGTGGGAGCAGCCGCAGCAGGGGCAGAGGTGACCTCCTTGGACTGGTAGAACTGAGCGCCAATCTCAGCCTTCTGCTTCTGGGGCTCGGGCTGAGTGGTCTCGGCAGGAGGGGGAGGCTGGTAGGTGGGGTTGGATTCGCCAACGATGATCAGGTTGCCGCCATCGAGACCGGCCTTGGCCTCATCGTGACCAAGCTTCTTTCCGGCGAGCTCGTAGACGGTCTCAGTGGCAGCAACGACGTACTCGGTGACAACGTTGGCACCGCGCTTCTGGACCTTGGAACCGGCATGGCGACGGTTGTGGACGTGCTGGTGCTGGTGAGCAGTGGCGCCAGCGGCCAATGTCGCGGCGAGCGTGTAAGTGATGAGGTTCTTCATCGTAACGGTCTGTGGCGCTGTGGCGATCCAACTATAATATCTATACAAGGTTTGCGGTTAGCTTTAGACCTTCAACGGCTGCCACTGCAGTATGGTTTTGGACTACTGTCCAAGCTAGACGATGTAAGAGACGAAGAGAGAGGAGAGGTCGCAGGATATGAATCGGTTGTCGACATCGTTTGTTCATGTTGATTCGTTTTCGTCGTGTCGCCAAGCCTGTCCACGTCGTCGTTTCCGTTGCCGTCGACGACGCAGATCAACACTTTTCGTTTCCCCCTCGAGCGATTCTTGACTCCATGACTCTCCTCGCAATGCCACATCAACCCAATCGCAGGCTCCTTGTGATATTGGTCGATTTCTGTTCCTCCTCGTCTCGATCATGTTGGTGGTGGTTTCCATGGTTCGTCTCCTGTCTCTTGTCTCTCCCTTCATCTCTCGTCTGCCAGCTCTTCTCCGGTTTCCGTGTTCCCCCTTCCGCTCTCAATGTCGTTCCGCACATCTACTAACCTGTTTTTCTAATGGGTTGTGTTTGTGGAAGGCAAAGTCCGGTCCCCAAATCGTAGCGAGCGACAGCTATAGAAGCGAATGTAGTGAGGAACCAAAATAACAAAATAAATGAGCGTGGGAGAGAGTGGAAGAAAGATGAAACTCTCAGTTGGCAAGGAAGGAGCAGCACGATGAAAGCAAAAGGAACAAAGCGCCTGGGGCGGCGGAGACGAAAGGGGATAGAAAGAGAGGAAGGCCGAGCGTCTTGACTGGGGACCAGGACTGGGACTGGGGTGACTCTGCGCTTGGAAGGGGGAAGCTAGCTAAGGTAGGAACCTGAGGAGGAGACTACGTAGGAGAACGGGGGGCGAGGAACAGGACGGGAGCGTTTGGAGAGATTGGCAGACCCAGCACCAGCTCCGGGCCTTGGTGCGAACGCGCACAGGGTGCCCTCGAGACCAAGACGCAACCGGGGGCTTCATCACGTATCAGACACCGAGACATGCACCAGGAGGAGAAGGAGAGACACATGCTACTTCTCCTACAGGACTAGCGCAAGTTCCAGAAGCAAGATGCTCACTCCGAGCCTTGCCAAATCTGGGTGATCCGCCCAATTCAGGGGTGACCGCTGCCCACGTCCAGGGCACGCCGGGAAATTCCCAGGGGAGGACCGGCCACAGTCCAGGGGGCCGCTACTCGATACAGAAGCCCAATGCCTGGTCTGCTCTCTCAGGACGGGAAATTAACTCTATCGTTTCAGTGGGTTCGACCGACACTGTCCCATTCTCGTGCCCCTTGTTGGCTCTCGTTCAGCCCGGGCCCCCCTTGTGTTGACCCATCGGATGCCCCGCCATCAGCTAGCAACCCTGGCCGGTGTTGGACAAAGATTCTCAGGCACCAGGCACAATGCACACAGATTGCACACACGCACATGCACACGCAGCCGCGGTGGGCAAGAGGCACCTGGCCACTCACACCTGAACCAGCGCCTACCGACTAAAATAAACCACGCCATCAGCACCCCTGCACACAAAAGAAAGCCAGCCCAGACCTCCAGTCCAGCTGCTAATGCAACTCGCAAGAAGGACGACACACTGGCCACCAATGCTGCGGATCCTGAATGGGTCCCCCAGAATGAGATCGACGTCCTGTCGTTTCGCAATGAGACGCGGGCCCTCATCCGTCTGTCACTTTCGGCCTCTTGGTCCGTCGCTGGTTGCAGCTGTTGACCTGTTTGCTAGCATCGCCATTCACCCAACCGTATGTCCACCACCACCGTCGTCGTCATGGCATAAATTAGGATGGGCAGATCCCCGTCTCCTGGGCATCTTGGCTCGGGATCAACAAGTAGCCTGCTCCATGCGAAAATAGGAGCCAAGCTTTTTTGGCACCGACCGCCCTAGCTACGCCTGGGAGGACAGAACCGCCACTCCCACAGCAACGGTCTCTCTCCAACCACCAGCCCCCTTTTTCGCGTCGTCAACAACCTGTTGGCCAACGCTTGGCTTCGACCAGGTTTTCTCTCAGCTGGCGCGTCTTGGCCTTGGCTCGGGCTTTTCCTTGAACGGGACGCTAACCAGTCGGTGAGCTATTTTTGTGTCTATGGTAGTGAGCAGATCAAGCTGTCAATTCCCGGCAGCAGGGCCACGGACTGTCGCAGTTTGGTTGCTTCTCGACTGTTTATCTCGTGGGCGAGATGCGCAAAATCGAAGCCATCGCGAATATTCGAAACCCATCTCGTAAGTTGATGGAGCGCCATTTGCTTCTGAACCAGGCACCTGCCTGAAGGGGTCAGTCCATTTTCCAGTGGGTCATCCATGGATCACCATCCGCCACACGCGCAAGAAGGCGGGTAAACCGGTACGTATCTTACAGGGGAAGCCGGGCTCACAGCTTCCATCGGTTCTGTGCCGCTCGTGGCGGAATCATGCTCGCAGTTTGACCTTCGGGTACCTGGCACTAGCTCCTGGCTGCCTGCCCTTGCCAAACGACCCCTTTGGCTGGCCGTTGGACGTTTGATCAGATCAGGCCGATGAGGCCAATCAAAGCCGTAGTCGCGGCAAACCCAATCATGGCAGGCGGAACAATGCCAGCAGATCAAGCCTCATCTCGATTAACAACCCCCAGCGTCAAGGCATGATGCTCAGGGTCCGGATAAGAGTTGCCATTTGCCAGCATTCATAAATTAACTTAATATCATTGCCCATCTCTCTGGGTCGGCCTCGTGGCCAGGTCTGCCACCGTCGACTGATTGGTTGATTCGTACGTCATGAGCATAACAACGTCCTCTCTCTTAACCAAGGCAAAAGTCCAGCAGACATTCATGTGGAAGATTGCGGTTTGCCCTCCTATTTTCGCTCTTCCATGATCAGATGGATGCGAATGCGCCGTGCCGCAGGCTCGCGCTCGTTGCCGGAAACAACTGGTTGCATTCATCCCTGAATATCAAAATCAGATCGGCAATGCCCGTCCATGCAATGGCAATGCAGCAACCCCTCCCCAACATGTGCCAAGTCAGCCTCGGCCTCATTCAAAACTGCCATGTCACTCACTCGCAAGATCAAGGTGCCATCTTCATCTTCGCTTGACAACTCGGTAATCCAACACAACAAATAATGGATTGTTGCAGTCATGGTCTTTTGTCTAGTGATTCTTCCCCAACCCGAAACCAACAGCATCAGCCCCTGTCAAGGTTCCAGGTTCAAGGAGACAAAGAGCCGGCACACGCCGAGACCTGTCAGCGACAAAGGCAGACGGATGAACTCCACAGGTAAATGTCGCTTTTTCTTTTTCGCTTGTTTACTTTCGTTGAGTCTGAAACTTCCTTTTCACAAGCGAGCACTCTGTTGGTCCGGCCTGACAGATGTTCTGCCCCTCTTCTCCTCTCACTCCTCCATGCTCGGGTCATCCTTCTAACTTACACCGTCTGTCGACATGATCCTTCGGTCGTCATCCTCCCGCATTGCATCAGCCTGGCTGGGCTTCCATCCTTCCGCTGCCTTTGGCCCCATGTGGCGGCCACTGCAGCACACGTCAGCACCTAATTTCATCGGCCCCCCCAGGTTGTGACTTGTGCCAGTGGACAATTTCTTTCGTACCCCAGTTTGATGTCCTTGTTTCGTTTCTTTCCATGGGTCTCGTGCCGCGTGGGCCGATCCTTCAAACAACCGCCACGCAGCTTGACCCGTGAGGCTTTCGGTGAATATAATTGTGATAATCTCCCTCAGCCGTGTTGGATGACTTTTTCTGCCTCGTGCCGCCCACATCGGCATGAAACAGGTGACCAATCAACTCGCCATGACTCGAGTGTTGCGCAGCATGTAATTGCGATGCTTACAAGATCTCGGCTGCTCGGCTGGCCAAATGCGTCACCCGATACCCAGCAAATAATGTTCGATCCGCGCTTGTTGCGGGATTGTAGTTTCCATCTGGACGTACTGGACGCAATGCGTACGTACTATTGACGGGATGTTGTGCCACAGCCCGATACTCCCCCTGTTGTTGTTTCACGGCCTTGACTCTGGCCGAATTGCAGGGTCTCCTCCACCTTGAGAACAATGCCCCCCCTTCTTTCCACTGGAGCTGTCCTCTCTCTGTCACAAACACGTTTAACCTACCGGGCCGAAGACGATATGCCGAATTGAAACAATATGCTTATCTGTCGACAAGTCGAGTCATTGGGGGTCAGAAAGGCGGTCACATCGAGTACGAGGGATCTTGCATGTAATTTTGTGCGACAAGGATGATTGCTTCTGCATGCGGTTCTAAAAATGAATCCATCGCCAGCTTGCCACCAAGTACCGGCTCTTCCATAGGTACCACGTCGGCTTCTAACCATGTCTCTGTTTCGTAGTATGCCGGCAATGGTGAATCCACACGCCATTGATAGTATCACATCTGACTGGTAAAAATACGTAGAACGTGGTTTACATGACACAAGTCTGCATTCCAGTCAACATTTCGACAGTCACGTTTAGCTTCCAGGCACTGGCCCGACTCTACGATATGGTATGTCCACGATGTCTTCCCGTTGGATAGGCATGCATTGGGCTGATTCCGTCTCTTCGGTTCACTTGCCTAACATATCGTAGTGTTGTCGACAAGTAGTAATCATCACTAACTAGCTGCCTATGTGGTCCAGGGTAGGTAGGATGTGTGGATGCCTTCATGGAGTTGTCCTCAACATCCTCTACTCAATGCAAACTGGTTCCAAAAGATGCCATATGGTAGCAGAATAACACACAAAACCAACCCATTCTACACAGAGCAATTAACTGTAATAAAGTATAAGCTTCCTGGTGGGCCATCATCCGTCCGTCTTCGTCCACGTCAAGACGATCAGTTACCCTAGACTCCCACAGCACAATGCCTAGATCATTCAGACTTATGTGTACAGTCGAGCATTCTGCACTGACACTCCTGTGCGAGGAGACGACTCATTGTCGCCTGGAATTCTGCTATGTGGTCGGATCGTCGAGCCTGGGCGACGGACCGAAGCCGCGGTGTAACATGTTGGCATCAAATGTCCTGTTGATACACCAAACATTCACGTGAAGGATGTGCTCGACACCACCGCGAGGAGACAGGCAAGAGGACAGCGCGAACATGGAGGAACGTAAAATTGGGCATTCCCCGGGGACGAAATGGATGTTGATATTGCTCTGGCATTCGAGCAACCTACCTGGGCACCTAAAGGCCAGCATGAACCTCTACACCCACGATAGCATCATATCATGTAGCGGAAGCTAGGCGCGAAGGGCATAAGAGAACGAATGAGTCGATGACATGAGTTGGAATGCTAGCAGAATAGGCAAGCACATGTAGACACTGAGCATAGAGCTTGGCCCCGCCTTGGTTCATCTCGACCTCTGGGGAATGAAGCTCAAGGGCTAGACCGTGTGGCATGGCATGAATTTCGTACGCCATAACTTCCGCGTCGACAAGGATGTGAGGCTTGAATGTCTTCCATTGCCGTGTCACGCGACATCATATCCGCTAACAGATTCTAGAACGAGGCTAATGGTTGTGGCCAGCAGGCTTGAAGATGGTGGACTCGGACGGCGTTCCCAAGACAATAACTGCGGATATTACCAAGCCGAGGCGCCGACTACAACACACCAATAAACAATGCCCAAGAATGTCACCAATTGCTAGGTGTGAACAGCAGTCACATAATGCGGACGTGTCCGATCGGCTGTTCTTATGACAGCTGAAAGCTGAGATGACAGCTGGACAACCAAAAGCCCGATTGGCCAGGAGGATATGGAAATAGAATGCGACATCTTCAACGGAGTCTTGTGATTTGACAGTTCCCACATGATGTAACGTCTTGCGAGTGCGGCGCACCTTTCGAGGTTGACAACTGCAGAAGCGAGACAAGAGATAGCTTGTTGAAGACATCCATGGATCCATCCACAGCTTGAACTCGATCGGCTGTGGCTTTCAACAGGACCCAACACTCCGCAGCTTCCACCAAGAACGCCACGACTGCACTCACGCAGTTGAAGGCTTTCCCCCAGACCCCTTCCCAGCTGAAGTGGACATTAACAGCGGCCAATCAGCCCCAGGTTTTCTCTATCGCCATTTCCTGGCTGGCGTGATCGGGCGGCTAGAATAACGGTGAGCCGGGGCCGATAGAAGCAAATAGCTCTCAGCCTGACGACACGGATAATGATGAGAAGTGACAGGATGGGGGATCGCCGAGAGACAGAATGGCCAATGATATTCGCCAAACCTGCCAAAAGACGATGCCCAGCCGAATCGGTGATCAGCGGAACCGGTCCGAGGTTGAAGAAGTTGATGGCCTGCAGGCTTAGGGCACCGCGTTCAGGTCCTCCCGCTTGAGGCCATAGGTAGATCATGGAGATAACGGCGTTTATACGCACAGTTAACCGGGGTATATTGAGATCCATCACCATGTCAAGACAAACGTCTGGCTTGAAGCTTCATAGTTCCCAATGCTCACGATTCAGCAACAGCGGCAGAACAAGCAAGTCCGGAGCTCTTCGTGGGTGAAGCAACCTGGTTGTCTCACAGCCACAGCAACGAGTGGGCTGGGTTGATGTGATCACTGTGACGCTGACGGTGAATCTAGACGCTAGAGCCTCTCACATTGAAGGACGTTGCAGATCAGAGCATCCGCCTGCGGCCTTCCAAGGCACGCGGGTACTATTGGATAGCTAAAACCACATCGGAACAGGTCGTCAGCGGCTTGGGCTCAGCCATTCGCTCGATTCTGACTGAAGACGCGACCGAAGCTGACCGTACCGTAATACTGTCCATACCTACCTGCAAGGTATTTGTCAGTCAGTGAGTAGTGATGGGCGAGACAAGGGAAGCCAAGTGTTATCGGACAAGACGGCGATGGATCTTGAGGGTGCCGCGGCTGTTTGTTGGGCCCCCGTGGCTTCTTTGCTGACGGAGCCGACCTGAACGTGGCGCGCTGTGGCGCATCACTCAAGCATCCGGTCCCTAAAAAGGTTTCATTCTTGCAGGTTTTTTGCATCTTTATGGGTCGGTCCTCACTCAACACGAGCTTGATGGGGACTGGGGAGCACAGGAAAAGGAGGGAGAGAGAGCAAACAGCAGAACAACAAGAAACAACCAGGCGTGGCGGAGCAGGGGGCTGGGATGGTGAGCAGCTAGGATCAGCCACACCAATAAACCCAAAGGGATCCAGCGAGTCACAAGACTGGCCAGGCTCTCACACACCTGAACCACAGAACCACAGGGGTGCCACAGTCGGGCTTGAGTGAGCCGCCAGCCCACATCGCATCGTCCATCCCATCCATGGGTTTGAGGCCCGGGCTCCATTTCGGGGGCTTTGCCTTGGTGCACCGCCACTTGCTGGCTCACCTGAGGGAAGCCAAGCAAGGATTGGGTGAGCCTAGCTGCGCCCGGCCCTGGAGGAGAGAGCCTTCAGCTCGGGAGCTGAGCATGACGCTGTACATATCCGTTAGTACTTGCTAGCTAGCCGTTCGATAGATCGGGGATTGTCGATTCAACCATGCCGAGTTGTCTCGACTCTTGACGACAGGGAGATGCGAACCTTTTGGGTTGACGACGAGTTCTTGAGTCTTCCCAAGACTGAAACTCTGCAAGATCCAGTCATCAGCAAGTGGGTGACGGAGAAGCCTTATGCTTCTTGAAGGTTTCTTGTTTCTCTTCTTTTTCTGTCATGGCCCTATCAACTTGCGATAGGGCAGTGACATGCCGCCTCGTCTGTGGAACCGGTTTGCCTTGTCGACCTTGGAGAAGCAGTGGGCCTTCCGACGAGATACCTGGAGGACATGTACCTTGGCCGAGGTGCATGGGATGGCATGGGATGGCCAGAGGCTCTGACAGCAGCAGTCTGTCGTCATCTCTTGTGTCGGGATGGATCATTGCTTGCTCTCCTCCCGTCTCCCGCTCTCACCTTTTGCTCGCGCAATGTGCCCTATCAGAGGACAGAGAGCTGTCGTAACCTGGACGCCCATGGTCTGAAGAAGCCGGGATCACGCCGAGCAGCCCAGCCTTGGAGGAGATGAACAGGCGGAAGGAAGAGGTCTGGCTAGTAAACCATGGTCGATGATCGCTTGATCGTGATTGTGAGATGCACGCGAATCTACACAATCGGACCCTTCGGGCTTTGGTTGGCAGCATGTTTGGCCGGGTGGCTGACCCAATGTTTCCTACCTACCAGGGGAAGAGATACATCCGTTCCAAGTACCATGAAACGAAGTCACTTTAGAGCCTTCCCCAGCACGTTTCCAGCCCGCCGCTCATCCCAAAAACGTATCAGTACCGCCCACTCCTGTCCGCTTTCGCGCTGTTCGGCTTTTTTTTGGGCCATGGCCTTGTCCCCAACCAAGCGCGCGTTTCCCTTTTTCCTCTTCTCTCACCACGTCTACTACGTACGTGCTCACTGGTGTTTGGTTTGCGTGTGTCTTCCTAGTAGCTTGTTTCTTCTGTCGCCCGCGATCCAAAGCCAGGTTTCACGCGTGCCTTTTTTCACATCGTCCAGTTCCATTTCCACTTCAGTCCAGTTCACGGGACGCGGTACGTACCCGCCGACCAGGTTTCCAGGTTCAGCGCTGCACGATCCCACCTGAAAGCCAAGCCCTCTCTCTGAAGGAACCAGCCCGGCAGCTGTCAACAATCCACTGACACACGCCCACACACACTTGCTCTTTCCCTCTTACGTACCCCACTCACTCAACCCGTCCACCCAGGCCGGCCAATCACGTCCCCTCTCGCCCACTTGCCCACTCTGACTCGCCCTCTCTATCGCCCGTCGTCGTTGCCTCGCAGCCCATCTCTCCGGCCGCCTCGTTCACTTACTTACCTACCTACCCTTACCTCTTTACTTACCTACCTCTACCTTGCACAACTCTTTCGGCGCGACACCGTCATTATCATCGACCGCCATCACGGGTACCTCTGCGCCTCTGTCCTTTTCCCGCTGTCTCCATGCTTTAAACCGTTGCTCCTGCACGCTACGTACTGCCGGATTCGAGCCTCAATTCCGCCTCTTGCCTCGTCGCCTGAGCCACTCACTGCCCACAGCGCATCGCCCACCCGCTCCTCACTCGCCTCCTCTGCCTTCCTGCCTGGGGAAAAAATATCAGCTCTCGCCACGTCTCCAGCCACACATCCATCTATCACGCCCCGACATGTGCCTTTGACCAAAGGCTTTGGCGTCTTTGAATCTCGAAACTGACTGCATGCTGCATTCCATCCTTTTTCAAGTTTGTCAATTCTACGGCTAGCAGCTGCGTCTATGGCCTCGGACGCCTCCGCCTTCACCGCGACCGACGCCCCGCCCGCAACGCGCTCAGAAGCGACCCCTCCCGCCGTCATCCCTTCAGACGACGCAGTCAGGTTGCTCAAGCGGCCTCGCTCACCTTCTCCTGCATCGCCGCGATCCCTCGCCCTCCAGTCCCAGGGCCTTTTGGCCCTTGGCTCCCCGACAAAGTCGGCTCGGCTGGCCCTCGCGTCCAGCATCTCCCCGACGCCCTTGACAGCCGCAGCTGCTCTCGAGGACGAGCGCCGGCGACGCGAAGGCACCGATCACGACGACGGGTCTCGAATTCCTGCCCCGACGAGCGACAACCCTAGCCACAAGGCTCTCGCTTCCCTAATGTCCGGTGCTGTTCAAGCCATGAGCCGCCCTGTTGACGCGCCCCCGGCTGCGCCAACAGCGGCCATGGATGCTTCTCCAAAGGCTCCAAATCCCGTGTCGCTGGCGCAAAACGCGACTAGTCAGGTTGAAGAGCGTAGTGCGACAAGTCCGCAGAGCGCTGCTAGTGTTGTCGGTGTTCCAGTGACTGAAAGTCCCACTCCAATGGACGTTGACGCACCCAAGCTTGAGCAACATCACCAACAGTCGTCGCAACAGGTTGTTGGCCAAGAAGAGAGACACCAACCAGGCTCGTTATCATATCCAGGGTCGCTCCAGGCCACGGGTAACTTGGCGGAAACTCCTGCTAGAGGAATGAGCTTCCCCATGCCGGGGCAGGGCCAGACATCACCCACGTCATCCGCTTCCAAGAAGCATAAATGCCCATACTGCAACACCGAGTTTACGCGCCACCACAACCTCAAAAGTCACCTCTTGACACACAGCCAGGAGAAACCGTACGTTTGTACCGAGTGTCAGATGCGGTTTCGCCGGCTTCATGACTTAAAGCGCCACGGGAAGCTGCATACGGGTGAGAAGCCTCACGTCTGTCCCAAGTGTGACCGCAAGTTTGCTCGTGGTGATGCTCTGGCTCGTCACTCCAAGGGTGCTGGTGGTTGTGCTGGACGACGGTCAAGCATGGGCAGCTTTGTTGATGATAATGATCTGGAGAACAGCATTGCCGAAGCTGATGAGTCGGCCATGTCTGGCCTCGCTTACGATAATGCAGAGGATGATGAACTGAGGCGACAAAGTCTGCCTAGCATCACGACCCAGCACGTCGCTGGAGCTCAAGGTGACGGCTATGGTGCGCATGCCCGGACTTACCCGCCGCCTGGCGCGCGACCGGGCTCGGGAGGGCTTTTCCCTCCGAACGTGAGCCAGCAGCAAAACCAAGCGGGCTCCAATGCCTCACAGAACGTGGCCAACAATTTGGCCGCCCATACAGCCAGCACCAACATCTCGCCGTTGCCTGTTACGGCAGCCAACGCAAACATGTATTCACAGACGGGGATTACAGAGAGCCCCAAGCCTTTGAGCCCCGGAGTTCAAGGTCACGATGGCAACAACCTGGTGCGGCAGCGCTCGCCCAGCTTGACGCAGCAGCTTCAACAACAGCAGTTTGGACGCCGGACATCGGACCTACAATCACCTCACAGCACGCAGCCTCGACCCAAGCTTCCCGGGCTGTCGCATCCTGAATTTGCCGCGCCCGGCTCCGCCGGCTTCTCCCACACCCGGAGCGGGAGCGGCGCCGCGCCCACCAACGAGAGCAACATGTTCGCACAGAGCGACCCTAGTGTCTGGGCTTATATCCAAACACTGGAGGAAAGGGTCAAGACTCTGACGGATAAGGTTACTACTCTGGATCATGTGGTGGCAGACTTGAAGCAACAGATGGAGACACGCGACGCGGCGGCAGCAGCAGCGGCGGTCAAGGCGTAGCGTGAGGTGACTTCAAAGCGTTGACGCATCTTTTTTTCCTTGTTGCAGGGCATACTAAGAAGACCTTCGTTTTCCACCCTTGAGATTATTCGGCATGGTGCTCAGGGAGGCGTTATAGGTTTTGGGAATTTGGTTCAGTGGACGGTAGGGGCCTCCACTTCAAAAGAAAGGACTTGGGATGTTTATGAACTGGTTGTCGTATTGTTACTGTACCATACATGCATTGTTGTTGTTGTTGTTGCTGTTGAAGTTATTGATTGCTCTCAGATAGTGTGCCTCGTGGCTGCACCCAACTGGGACGGTAGGAGAAAGGTGTGCAAAGTCATGATGCTTTGTATATAGAGAATCCACCAAGCCGTTGGCTGACCCCATGGATACAAAGGCGGGATGGTATAACAGGGTCGAATCAGGGGCTAAGGGAATGGATGGGTCCCCTGGCAGGGTCCGGGAGGGAGAGCTGAGATAAGAGGTTCTCGGCATGCATGGCAGGCTCGGTCCGATGTTGTCTATAATGTTCTAATAGGTTCACTTCTTTGCAGGTGCTTCTGTTTGTGTTGAAGAGTGAGTGACACGAGTGAATGAATCGAGCCTGTACCGAGGCTGGAGGAAATGGCTGGGTTGACACGGACCAACGACACTGTATACAAGGCGAGGGCAGCGGAACCCGTACCGTAGAGTAACGTACCATGCCGGATGGGGATGGAACCTTAGCTTCTGACTTCACGTGTCGAAGCCCACGAGTGCGACGTCATCGTCCAGAAGGAAGCTGTGCGTATTCGGCATGTTTGACGGATGAAGCATCCATGAAACCAACTGCCTGGCCCACCTTCATCCATCCAAACCGTGGTATAATGGCGCCTGATGCTCGTGCCATTGTCGCTGCATCTGGACATTGACTTTGCTTTCATCTTCTCTCGTCGCTTTCGTTGCCGTGACGTGGCCGTGCTGTGTTTTTGACGCAGTCCGCACCGACTTTATCTAGGACCTTGACCCCCCCACCTAAGAAACCATCTATCTCGACGCGCAGGCAACAGACATCATGGCGAGTCCCGAGGTCGACGGCGGTATTTCTATCGAGAATGGTGAGTTTGCGATTGTCCCGCGTACGAGGTGATCTCTGTGAGCCATGCGCTCGTCCAACTGCAGGCGGATGGAGCAAATGGTATCATAGGCCCAAGGCGTCTGCAAGCTAGCATCGAACATGAGCCTCAACGCCATGCCTTTGAATTGACCATTGGATATACGAAATCGAGACGCTAACGGCTCTACAGGCGCGCAGCCGTCCGAGACGAACAAGAAGGTTACAACCATTCCCAACCCAGAGTCAAACGAACCGACCGAGCCGGAGCAACCGGAAACCCGGGAGGAAGATGCCACCGCAGATAACGTATGCGCCACCTGCAACACGACAGCTGGAGTGCTTGGACTGACTAGTCGGCAATAGGGGAACCTAGCAAGACCCGAGATGGAGGACGGTGGCGACCTTCAGTCGACCATATCCACCAGCAACGGCGATTTCGACGACGTGACACTTTCTCCATCCAATGGGGCAACCAAGAGCTACGCCGCCGTCGCTAGCGGGAAGGACGAGAAGGATACCAGATATGACGAAGACTGGTCTTATCCAAAGTTGCCCATCATCGCTGAGTCGCAGCAACGTGAGCGGGCGAGCTGGCGCACTGGGGAATTCGATTTGCTCCCCTGCGCGTGCCAATGGCACGGCGATTACAGACGGCAGCAGTGCTCTTCCACTGCATGTCCATCATCCTCTTGGTGTCAATCTTCTGGCTGATCTGCGCCAACCCTTTGACATGGCCTATTCTTGTTCCATACCTCATCCACCTCACTCTGTCGACAGCAGCAAGCAATGGGCGTCTGTCGTACCGCTCCGAATGGTTCCGCAGCCTGCGACTGTGGAAGCTCTTTACTGGATACTTTCCCATGAAGCTGCACAAGACGTTTGACCTGCCTGCCGACAGGAAATACATCTTTGGCTACCACCCCCATGGCATTATTTCTCATGGGGCGTGGGGAGCTTTTGCTACCAATGCCCTTGGGTTCAGAGAGCTGTTCCCTGGCATTACCAACACTCTCCTTACTCTCGATTCCAACTTCCGCCTTCCCTTCAACCGTGATTGGATTCTGTGGATGGGTCTACAGTCTGTTTCCAAGGAGTCGATCTGGAACATGTTGACCAAGGGTGGCCCTAATAACGACGGCCAAGGACGTGCGGTTACTATTGTCGTGGGAGGTGCCCGAGAGTCGCTCGAAGCTCAGCCGGGGACTCTTCGTCTGATTCTTAAGGGGCGAAAGGGCTTTGTCAAGATGGCGCTTCGCACAGGAGCTGACCTTGTCCCCGTCATTGGATTCGGTGAGAATGATCTTTACGACCAGCTCAGCCCCAAGACGCATCCGATTGTGCACCAGATGCAGATGATCTTCCTCAAGGTCTTCAAGTTCACCGTGCCAGCTCTCCACGGACGAGGCGTGCTCAACTATGATGTTGGACTCATGCCGTATCGACGACCGGTCAATATTGTCATTGGGCGCCCGCTCCGGGTCGAGAGGCCTCATGGACCTCAGCCGGCACAGGAGGATATTGATGAGCTTCACGAGCGTTACATTCGAGAGGTTGAGAAGCTGTGGGAGGCATATAAGGATCAGTTTTCTCCCGATCGAAAGGCTGAGATGGAGATTTTTGCCTAAGTTTCATGGTGTACTTGTCTGAACGGCGGTTTTATATGTCTGATGCTGGGATAGGTAAGGAAGGAAAATGGAGGCTTGGATTCTGGACGTGGGACTGACTGTTCCCGTATTTCATATGTGCTGAATTAGGCGTTTTTGTACGAAAGGCGAGGCTTCATCATGGTTTCTTTTGGATCTTGAATGGGCTAGGAATACGATAGAAATTGATACTCTTGAAGTTCAACACGAGTCTTACAATTGGATGTGAGGTCACATGATTTCGTGCTTGGTAATTCAGGAGGCATCGCGTCAATCGCGTCACACAGTATGAGCACTGCAGATTGCCCTTTCCATCAACCTCGAAAAACAAAACTTGATCAATTGCTTCATCAGCGTTGAAAAACCGCTCAGAGTCTTTCTCTGAGACTGTGACGACCTTGTAGCCTACAATGGCTCGTACATCTCTGCGCAAAAGGCAGGCAGTCAGCTACAACGAAGACGACAACGACGACGAGATGCCCAAGGTGACCAAGGCCGTCGCGGCCGCGGGCAAGGCGATCGAGAAGACAAAGGGGGCCATCTCCAAGGCTGCGACCAAGCGAAAGGCCGAGCCGGAACCAGAAATTGACGCGCCGGCGCCGGCGGCAAAGGTGACCAAGAAGCGCAGGACCAAGAAGGAGGAAGACTCTACGCCACTCGCGGACCGGACGGCTGTCTCTTCACTCAAGCCTGCTATGCACATTGGTGCTCACGTCAGTGCCGCAGGAGGTTCGCAATCTGACTCTGTTTCTGCTCGATTCACACGCTGATCAAATATCGTCCATAGGTGTACAAAACTCTGTCACCAACGCCATCCACATCGGCGCCAACGCCTTCGCCCTCTTCCTCAAGTCGCAGCGCAAATGGACCAACCCTCCCCTCGACCCCTCAGCCAAGAGCCAATTCATCTCGCAATGCAAGCACCACGGCTACAGCGCCGCCGAGCACGCCCTCCCTCACGGCTCGTATCTGGTCAACCTGGCACAAGCCGACGAGGAAAAGGCCAACCAGGCGTACACCAGCTTCCTCGATGACCTCAACCGATGCGAGCAGCTGGGCATTCGGCTGTACAACTTCCATCCCGGGTCGACGGGCGGCGACAGTAGAGCTGCTGCGATTGGGCGGATTGCGACACAGCTGAACAAGTCTCACAAGGCCACCAAGACGGTTGTAACTGTTCTTGAGAACATGGCGGGGAGCGGCAATGTCATTGGGTCGACCTGGGAGGATTTGAGAGACATTATCGCCTTGGTCGAGGACAAAGAGCGAGTGGGCGTCTGTATCGATACCTGCCATGCCTTCGCTGCTGGGCATGACTTGCGGACGCCCGAAGCTTTCAAGAAGACTATCGACTCTTTCAACAATATCGTCGGCCACAAGTACCTCAAGGCTTTCCACCGTAAGCGTCCCCTTGCCCCTTTCTCCTGGAACCAACTAACAACTTCCAGTCAACGACAGCAAAGCCCCCTTCGACTCCAACCGTGACCTCCACGCCAACATCGGCACCGGCTTCCTCGGACTCCGGGCCTTCCACAGCATAATGAACCACGCCCCCTTCGCCGGCATGCCCATGGTGCTCGAGACGCCCATCGACCGGCCAGGGTCCGACGGTAAGCCCGTTGAGGATAAGAAGGTCTGGGCCGACGAGATCAAGCTCCTCGAGTCGCTCGTGGGCATGGACGCCGAGAGCGAAGAGTTTAAGCAGCTGGAGGAGGAGTTGCAGGCAAAGGGGGAGGCAGAGAGGAATAAGATACAGGATCAGGTCGATCGCAAGGCCGTCAAGGATGCGAAGAAGGGGACGAGGGGGAAGAAGGGGGCAAAGAAGAAGAAGGACGAGTCCGATGAGAGCGAGTAAAGGAATGTGTACTGGTGGTTGACTAGGACGGTTATAGATATGGATGAAGCTATACAGACATACAAGTAGACACTTGTATCATAATGTAATACACTGTACTATCTCTTACCTGAACTCACCTCACGGCGCTTGGCTGTTTTGATGGTTACTGTTTTATCCTGACGAGTGGGCATAGATAAGGCGATTGGAAATGTGAACACATTAATGAAAAGGTAAAACAAGACCCTGCTGCCACTGTCATACTATTATCAGGTTGGATAACTAACAGAAAGGTAAGGCATACATCGCCCTGACGTCTGCTGTCTTGAGGCTTGATATTATGAATCACCAGAATGGCTTCAAGTGGGCAGATGGCAAGAACCTATTTGCACTCATAAACAAATCACCATGATTATCAAAACAATGTAATATACTCATAACAATGCATTTGCAAATAAACGGGTATTCTCATCATGCGTACAAAACTCCCAAGCAAAACTCAAGCCAAAGGTCTAGAACCACCAATGCTCCCCTCCTCGCTCCAGCTTTAATCCTAGAGGACGCCAGACACAACATGATCCAACGCCAGGCCGTGAATCGTAAGAAGACAAAGTCACACACAAGCCAACATCTACTTGCGGTTCTTGGAAAACGAAGCCTCCAGCTTCCCCATCAAACTCTTCAGCCCGACGCCCCTCTCGCAGTTGGCCTCTAGCCACTTCTCCATGCGCTCCCTCACGCTCTTCATCGACTTGAGAACAGGCATCTTGCTGCCCTCCTCGCCTCCCGCCTCGGCAGCTGCACCGGGGTTGAGCAGAAGCTCGAAGCAGTCGGACCAGAGATCCGTCTGCCAGTATCGCTTGAGGCTCTCGCGAACCTTGTACCGCCTGCCAGACTTGCCCAGCCCGCCCTGGTCGCAGCGCATCGTCTCGATGTACTTGCCAAAGAGCAGAGTGTGGATGATGCCAGCGAGACCGTGGTAGTCAATCTGCCATGTCCATGGACGGCCCTCTCGCATCTCGGCGCAGTCTTGAGCGCTCGTCTTCCAGTCGGCGATGAACTCAACGTCAGGCACGAAAGCACGCATGTCGATGCCTCGTCCAAAGTCGATGAGGACTACACCCCGCGAAGACCAACCGCCGCTGCCATCAGCCTTCCACTGGCTTGATAGAGGCTCCTCGCTCATGAGAGCATCCAGACGCAAAAGACAGTTGTCGGCCTTGAGATCGCCATGCAAAAGACTCTTGGAGTGGAGAGCCTCTACCGTTC
This sequence comes from Fusarium solani, assembly GCF_023522795.1. Lineage (NCBI taxonomy): Eukaryota > Fungi > Ascomycota > Sordariomycetes > Hypocreales > Nectriaceae > Fusarium > Fusarium solani. The sequence goes on from NW_027072157.1 coordinate 1,595,129, forward strand.
GGAGGAGCTCGATGGTGAAGAACATGGCCAACTGCTCGTCCATAACGGCAGAAGGCTCAGCTCGAAAGAAGTTGACCACATCGAGCAGTGTACCATGAGGGTGATATGGCAGGAAGAGGAATCCCTCGTCTTGGTATAGATGCATCTCATGTGCGTACGACATAGAGGCCGAGGCACGGTGCTGGGGGCCCAGGCGAGTGTGAGCTAGACGCATAATATGGAACTCCCATGGTGAAGGCGGCGTCTCCATCTTGAGTGCTTCAACCTCGTTGCGGTGGTTGACAGCAAAAGCGCCCTTGCCCATCGTGGGAATGGCATTCTCATCATTCTCGTCACCTTCAGGAGCCGAGTTCTCTACCAGGTAGACAGGTGCGAAAGCTCCAGCCCCGAGTTCCTTCTTGACCGTGTACGTAGCGTGAGTATCGGGGAACTCGATCACGACTGGGCTGGTAATAGGTCCAGTCCTATCGCCAGACTTGTTGGCTTTAGCGAGGGCCTTGGCAAACTTGCGAATTTCGTTGCCTCTTTCGTACTTCTCCTGTCGGTGATCGTAGAATCCAGAGTAGGCGCTCAACGGCGGCAGCATCTTGGTGATGATTTCGGCCCGGATAGATTCATCGACAGGATTGCACTGGATATCCTTGATGATGGGACCCTTGAGAGGAAGGGGCTTCGAGGGAATCGACTTTCCCAAAGGCCCAATGGACTTGGGAGCCAGAGGAGCCGACATCTTGGGAGCAGGGCGAGCCTCGTGCACTATCTCGCGCAGTGGGCTGCTCAGGGGCTCAAGGTCTGAGCCCTCCTCATCATCCACCAACATCGAGTTGTCCTTCTTGCAAGGCGTCTTGTACTCGTTGCGTTCCACCGTCACGTCAAGAGATGCCTCGGTCCTCTCTGTGATGGGTGTCATAAACGGCAATCGGTTGTTGGCCACCTCAGCCGGGTCCCTATACGGCCGAGTTGGTGGCTCGTAGTCTTCAGGGGGGATAGGGATGAAGCTCGTCCGTGTCATGGGAGGGAACTCTTCTGTCACTGGTGTCTCGAGCTCCTCAACATCTTCTCCTTCCTCGGCATCCTCAGTTCGGTCCTGTCGATCAGAGGTGTCGAAAGCCTCAGATGGTTCTTGCTCTGTCACTGGTGCACTTGTATCGATGAGATCAGAGACCTGGGTGTCGTTGCGTTCGCCGTCACGCTCCTCCTCGTCCTCGTCCCCATCCTCATTAAGGTTGGGAATGTGTCTTCTTGTTGAAAAGTCAGACCACTCGCTGACGCTCTTCGCATCGGACGTCTCATCGTCACCGGCTTCACTGGGCTCGATCTGCCTAGTTGTCCCAGTGCTCTCCACGTCAGTCGTGTAGTTGTCGTCACTCTCGTAATCATCATCATCGTAGGCGCTCTCTTCATCATCCTGGCCGGCAGGCTTCAGGGGGGCATTGAAAATATCGTAGATCTCATCAGTGGCAGCTTTGGTATGGATCGTCATGGTGGGCTCCGAGGTGTTCTTCTTCTTTAGCTTGGGCCTTGACGGGGAATCAAGCTTTGCCTTGACTGTTGAATGGTTAGATGATGAAAAGGGAGGCTGATGTGAGAACACTTACTGATCTGAGTCTCGTTGACTTCAATCACCTTCTTCTTCTTGCCCCCTCGTGGTCCTCGAGGCTGCTCCATGGCCCTACCGTTCTCATCATACTGCACAGTGTCTTTATGAATCACCAGCTTGTCAGAACGGTCTTGATGAATGACTAGCTTGCCAGCAGGAGGATCTTTATGGATCATCAGCCTGTCAGCAGAATCCTGGTGGATCATCAGCTTGTCGGCAGGATCCTGGTGAATCACCAGTTTCTCCCCAACTCCCTTACTGATTTCTTCAATCTCAACAAGAGGAGCAATAGGCTCAGGGACCAGATTCTCGTCAACAGACTCCTCCTCCCAGCTGTGATCAAGCCAGCCTCGATTAGCAGCCATGATCTCCTCGAAGCTTAGCTCGGTGCCAAGCTCTTCTGGAGTTGGGTAAATTGCAGCAAGGTCAACAAACACGCGCTCCTTTTTGCCCGTATGGGGGTGAACTGAGATTTGATGTTGTGAAGGAACAACAACAATATTCTGTATTTGTGAAAGAGACTATTGAACCAACACCGAATAAACCATTTATTAGTTCTATGGCTATCAATATTTTGGGCGGTTTAAGGAAAGAGAGAGGAACTTACCGGATCCCTAAAGATCGACATCTTGGGAGCAGCGCTCTTCTTCCCCCTGCTTGGAGAGTCTCGCCAGCCCAGGGCTTGACCTCCACAGCGTTCTCCTTCTTACGATCCGCGAGCGAACCAATGGTATCCCAGCCCTTAGAGCCAGCCGCTCTTGTGGACATGGCAGATGGCTTTGCATCAGCATCCGAGAAGATGGCTAGCTTGGACTTATTAGGCTTCGATCCTCCACCGCTTGTTGGCCGAGGGGCTTGGGGGTCTGCTGCCCGCGCAGCTGCGAATGGATCGACCTTGGCGGCAAGGGCTGGTCGGACAGTGGGCAGAGCTGGCGATGAGGGCTCGTCCATGACGTCTGGCTGCTGGGCAACTCGCTCCTCAAACTCCTTGAACTTGCGCAAGAGTCGCTGAACCGGCCGGGCCTCGCGCTCGATACCCAGCTTGTATACCTCTTCAGCCTGAGCCCATCGTCCGGCACCCTCGAGCCACGCCGCGTACTCTTCGTAGAAGAGAGCAAGGGACTCTCCGATACCGTGTCGGGACAGGAACATGTATGTCTCGCGCGGGGCATCAGAGAAAAAGTGGATGTAGTGAACCCAGAGCTTGAGGTATCTAGGGTCGTTCTTGTACTGCGCTGAGCCAATGAAGGCCTTTGTTGCACGCTCAAGAAGAGTGTGAAGCTGTGACTGTGGTGTTGCTTGCGCCGAGGGGTAGGCGTCTAGGGTCCATCGAACGTAGCGCTCGAAGACGTCGAGGGGGTCGTCCGACTCGGCGAGGTTCTCAACCTCGGCCTCGAATTCGGCTCGGATGCAGTCGTGCACATTGCGTGTGTCGGAAGGTGTTGGTGTCGAGAGTTTGTGAAGGGGTGAGGGTGAGTAGAGTTGAGCCAGTTTCTTTGCTGAACGACCGCCAGGCAAGGACTGAATGTTCTCCTTTTGCCCTTCAATTAGGTTAAAATCGATAAGATCTTCTGAAGCCGACATGATGGGTTAGTATTTCCTCAGATGAGGTTCGCTTTTGGATGGGCGGCTCTCAAAATCGGCGATGTTGTTATGGATAAAGTGAATCTCTAACAATCCCACTTGGCGGTGTTGATGTTATCTGTTATCGTAATGTGCCAAAGACAGCGTTGCCTGGGAAACCGCCACGTGTGGCTCAACAGCCCTACCTCTTCTGCAGATCCAATGGCAGCCACAGTAAAGGTACGTACATTCCCTGCTCAGCCCAACGTCACTTTCACTCAGAGAAGCCCAATTCAAGAACCCAATTCTCAGGCGATCACCAGAAATCATCACAAGAAACAAGACGCCCAATGTTTGAACTTCAATCAATGTCTTTATTGTTGAACCTTATTTTACGGTTTTTTTAGCCTATATTACTTCAATTTTGCCGACCTGGTATCTGGTCCCATGCGCTCCTGGCGAAGGACTCAAAGGCATCATCATCATCCCAAGGCTTTTAGGTGCACATCTGCCTCTCCATTTACAGGTTGACAGAGGTGCGGAAGTTGGCACCGGCGTAGATGGCGCCCTCACCGAGCTCCTCCTCAATTCGGAGGATCTGGTTGAGCTTGGCGAGACGCTCAGATCGGGCAGGGGCACCGGTCTTGATCTCACCGGCACGGAGACCGACAGCAATGTCAGCAATGGTGACATCCTCAGTCTCACCGGATCGGTGGGAAACCATGACACCCCAGCCGTCGGCGTAGGAGTCCTTGGCGGCCTGGATGGACTCGGTCAGGGTACCGATCTGGTTGACCTTGAGGAGGAGGGCGTTGCAAGACTTGAGCTCAATAGCCTTCTTGATGCGGAGAGGGTTGGTGACAGTCAGATCATCACCGACAATCTGGATGTCCTGGGTCTTGGAGAAGTAGCTCCAGGCCTCCCAGTCGTCCTCGGCGAAGGGGTCCTCGATGGAGACGATGGGGTACTTCTTGCTGAGCTCAGCGTAGAGGTTGGCGAGCTCCTCGTAGGTGAGCCACTTGGTGGGGTCGCTCTCGGGGTTCTTGAAGTCAAGATCGTACTTCTTCTCCTCCACCTTGTAGAACTCGCTGGAGGCAACGTCCATGGCGATCTTGATCTGGCCAGTGTAGCCGACCTGCTCAATGGCATCGGTGATGAGCTCGAGAGCCTCCTCGGCAGTCTGGATATCGGGGGCGACACCACCCTCGTCACCGACGTTGCCGGCGGACTGGCCGTATCGCTTCTTGGCCAGACCCTTGAGGGCCTGGTAGACCTCAGCACCCTGGCGCAGGGCCTCGGTGAAGAGGGAGCGTCACTAAGGCCGCGTTAGCAAGGCTTGGGTTGTATCACTCAGCAGCGGCACTTACGTGGGGACAATCATGAACTCCTGGAAGGCGAGACGGCCACCAGCGTGGGAACTGACATAAAGGTTAGCTAACAGCACTAGGCATCGAGCCAATTGACACTTACCCGCCGTTGAGGACGTTCATGAAGGGAACGGGGAGGACATAGGGCTTCTTGGTTCCGGCAAGGTCGGAAACGTGAGCGTACAGAGGAACGCCCTGCAGGAGAGATCAGCATGTGAACGAAACACGGCAGAGAGAATCCAATTGAAACACACCTTCTCAGCAGCACCGGCCTTGGCAACGGCCAGAGAGACACCGAGGATGGCGTTGGCACCGAGCTTGGTCTTGTTGGGGGTACCATCGAGCTCGTTGAGGAAGGCATCGACAGCGGACTGGTCCTTGACATCAATGTTCTTCTCAATCAGAGCGGGAGCAATGACGGTGTTGACGTTCTCGACGGCCTTGGTGACACCCTTGCCGCCCCACTTGGACTTGTCGCCATCTCGGAGCTCGCAAGCCTCGTGCTGGCCTATATTACGGAAACTTAGCGAGACAGTTATGTGAAGCCGAGGAGAATCGGGACGTACCGGTAGAGGCACCGGAGGGAACGATGGCCCGGTGGAGGCCGGTCTCGGTAACGACGTCAACCTCGACGGTGGGGTTGCCACGGGAGTCGTAGACGGAGCGGGCGAAGACCTTGGTGATGGCCATGTTGATGATGTGATGTTCTGGATGGGCTGATGTATTAGCTGGCAGTTCAATGGGTGGGTAGCTCGGCTGCTGTCGTGTTGTGAGGTGGAAGGAGAGGAAAGAGAGAAGAGTGCGAGGGAAGAGGGAGAAATTATAAGCTCTCTGGTAGGCGGAGCTTTCTGGTGAGCGGCACCAAACGAGAAACGGCCCGTGTGAAAATGACGAGTGGTTGGAATATGCCTCAACAGTCTTTGGTGTTGCTCATCACAACCAAGCCAGCCAGCTCCCGTTTGGTGGGGGGTTCCAATCGGTGAGGGAGGGGTGGAATGGAGGGGTGGACTGGATGGAGGGGTCCAGTGAGGGGAACAACAGCAACAGAGCTCAAGGGAGCTGGAGGATAGGAGGGGCAACAGCAAGCGAACAGTGGGTAGTCAAATGAAGCTCACCTTGGTGGAGAGAAGGTTTTTTGTTCAAGACGCAATGAAGCCCAGAACCACGTCAAGAGGTACTCTGGTCTGTATGTGAGATGGATGTGAAGAAGAGGAATGAAGAGGAGGAAGAGAGAAGGGAGAAAGCAAAGATGGAGGGGAGGGCAGGGTGTTTTATGAAGGAATTGGAAGCATGAGGAAGGCAGTCGAGCCCAGTAAACAGTCGACACGAAAGCTGTTAGGAAGGTACCGTACGTAGCCCCCATCCACCTCCCTCCATGCCATGCCATGCCCGTCCATGGCGTACGCACGCACGCAGGCTGGTGGTGGACGGCACGTCCAGACAACACCTCTCACCAAGCAAGGTGGGGCAATAGGTTCGATGGACGGCCGTGGAGGTGTGAAAATGATCTCACAATCTCACACTGGGGCCCTTGAGAGGTGCATGGTTAGAGGTGAAGTGGAGGGGTGCCCCCTGGTTGGTCCACCGACCGACTTGAGAGGCAAGGCAAAAAAAATGGAAAACTGAGGTGGATGGCTTCACATCGCCCAGATCAGGGTACCCCGCTAAAATTATCCTCATCCCGCCTCGCGAAGGCTGCTACTCGGCCAATGGTTCGCGGCTCACCTCTGGGAGATGGATAGCCGACGTTGACAGGGTCCTGGCTCGAGGGGGACAGCATGGATCATCATGAGCATATCGCTGCGGTACCGTTGTTTGGACATGGAAATCACCTCTTTTTCCCGCCTCAGACACACGGTGCCTCCATTACATGCCATGCTGCCGGCCGACGCAGCGCCGCACTGAGACCGAGAGGAGAATCCATCTGTCACTTCATGAGATTTGATTACTACTGCTCTTAGCTAGCCTACCTAGCCCAATCTGCCGCAGGATAATATCCGTCATGGCTCCCAAGTTGGATCATGTCCACTCTCGCCATGCATCCCCACGTAGCACGTAGTCGATTACCTACATCCCGTCGTTCCGCCGTGCCTTTGCCTCGCTCGCCAACAGCAAGATGCCAGCCATCAGCCCTCCTCCTCCCGTTGATTCCCGGCGCCGCGGGCACGCGCGGGCTTCGCCTTGCCCGTCGTCCGCCGCATCGTTGCCCAGGCCTCTCCGTGCCGGCTCAAGGACGGCTTCCGGTTGGACAATGCCCGTCCCGATCGGAAGCCAAAGTCAACAAGGTGTAGGTGCGACGAGGCGCGCCTCCGCAGTCCCGGGAGGCTGCATGGCGAGCGCAGGCACCATCCATCCCATCTGCCAGGCCCAACCATGCCATGCAGTGCTTCCGCATCTCCTTCGTCTACAAGACAAGCTCCAACAGAAAGCCGCCATCCTCAAATTGTCGGTCAGGGCTCGAAAGTCGGTCGATGTTTTTCATGTTCTGATAGACATGGATGTGAATGGAGTGATGCGAGTCCGTGCCTATCAGCTCTCATGAGGAGCTGCAGCCAACAAGAGACCCGAGCCCTCCACCCCCCCTCGTGTTTGTGTGGGCGTCTATGTCTGGATGCGTGCAGGCCGACAACATGGGTTGATATTTGAAAGCGGTATTACTGCTGAGTATCAAACATGAACTGACAACGTCTCGTCCGGCACAATCATGCGTCGCGGGCCCGTGTGCATCCGTCCGTATGTCGGCACGTAGAGCATGGAAGTCAAGGTAGTGTAAGAGTACGCGCGCGCCTTTCTGCTGCCTCACTGCATCCTTCCATGTGGGTATCCACGAAACATCAAATCAGATTCATCTCAAACTCGATCGTTATCGACATGCCATGCCATGCCAGCCTCTCGCTTTGCCTTGCTTTGCTGTGCTGTGCTTCGAGTCCGTAACCCCTGTCCGACATAACCCAATATCATAATGCTGCCCACCCGAAACGCCGTATGTAGCAACCCAAGTCTATCGTTAGCTTCGTCTAGAAGCGCTCCTTCATCCTCGCCGCGACCGTTCGGAGATTGCCGTACACCTTGCCAGGTGGCTTTCCGAGAATCAGGCTGACGACCGACTCACGGGCGAGGTGGATGTTCTTGAACCCGCCGAGAATGTGAATCTTGGAGTCGGCCAGCACGATTCGGGTCCGGCTCGCGTTCTCGATGGCAAACTTTGTCTTTCCGTCCTTGCCAGCAATCCGACCGATAGCGCGAGCCTGGCTGTCGCCGTGCATCGTTCGCACGTCCTTGATCTCGAATGTCTCGATGTAAAGGTCGTCAAGTCGTAGCAGCGCGATGGCGTCGTCCACGTCAAAGCCCAGCGTAAAGGCCTTGACAAAGTCTTCTCCCTTTTGCAGCGCTCCCGAGTCGGTGGTATGCTTCGACGTCCTCAACTCGACCGTCTTTCGCTTAATGTTCATTCGGCACTGGAGCTTCAGATGCTCGACGAGGGGCGGGTAGATGGAGGTCCAGGCCTGTTTTAGAGGTGTCATTCGGTGAGGAGGGATAGGGACCTTGCGAGTCTCGACTCTGGTGATGGGGTCCTGGGAAGGTTAGAGGCATGTTCTCTCAACATGAACGGTAAAGAGGCAATCTCACAATGTCTCTGGCCGGCGCAAATCGAGGGCGTCCCTCCTCATCGATAGCCATTCCATCCTCATTGTCCTCCACAGGCACGACGGCATTCGCATCAGCGGGGAGAGCGTCGGGAGCGTCTAATAGAAACTCTTCGTCATTTTCTAGCTAGATGTCAGACCCTGGCCTCTGCGATTTTCTCGACTCTGTGAAATTTTTCCTACCTGCGACTGGAAGAGGAATATCTGTGGCGAGCGGGGCATCCTCGGCCTTCTTCAACGCTGTGGGCGCAGGCATTTTGGGCAGAACTCGAAGAATATCTTGCGGTGAAGAATCGAGACGGAATCCAGCACACACTTTCGGCTCCTAGAAATATTCTTCAATATCGGGATCGCACGAAAATCTTCAAGTCGAGCTCGTCGAAAGGGTATTGAGGATTTGGTGGGGACGCCGTTGGACTTTCGAACCACACCGATCAAAAATTTGTGTGGCTTATCGCGGCTTATCGATTGGCTCGGCGACTCCAACCTGGAGGGCGCGTCATGGAGTGACTTTCGGCTGCCCAAAAATCAAGGTGCATTAGTTAGCACACTCTCAAGAGGGCACTCGCCTGGGTGTGACGGAATCAGAGGTTGCTAACACCGACTCCATCTTCCGTTGCAACCTCGATCTCTCACTCTCACTCCAACCAAACCCTTTCACCTCCGTCTTGCCTTGTCCCGTCCACGTTCCCCGTGCCCTGATTGTCCTCGAGGCAGGCACAATGTGTTGGAATGATGGCTAAGGGCTTTCCCTCGTTTCGGATCGGCCGCTGTTTTGGGATCTCCATCAACTCTTCTCCAGCCACATGCTGCTCCATACCCATACCCGCAGCTCTGCGTGCCTCTGCAGAATCTGGTCCGAGATGGCCACTATCACCGACCTCCCTCGCGCCATCGAGTTTTCGTTCCGCTCACAGCCAGCGAGAATGGCAACCCTTCGGTCGAATCGCATACAATAATGCGACCAATGCCCCGACATGTGCCTGGCGCCATCCTTTGCCGCTTCGGAACCCTTGCGCCGATCGCATAAACACCCCGCTGACCCCTCGCATTGCTATTCACAATGCAAAATGCACACCGACATGGCCAGCAAGGCCATGGCAGCATAGATTCTACAGTGGGAGCAGTGATGGCAATGCGTCGAGGTGTTCTTGTGGCAAGGAAATCGCAGTCTCCCCCACCAGACAATCCAAGACTACCCAAGACCTACAGAAGGTCAAGGCTTCCACACTAAACGAAACGGCCAAAGATGCTTCGAAACAATCCCCCGACCAACCGAAGCAAGATGCTTCTGCCTCGGACTCCGAGTCAATCGCATCCTATATGTCATATCTACATCTTCCGAGGATGCCCCACCGGCCTACCAAGGAGGAGTTGCTTGAGGCTGCTAATGGCTTTTGGGAGCGCCTCAAGGTCCGGTTGAAGTGGGTGTCTATTAGAAGCATGAGGCCATGGAACATCGATGAATGGGGAGCATTTGTTTCATGGTTCTTGTTTGGCCATCTTGTCTGGATTCTTGGGAACAACAACCTTTTTCTCTCTCATCATCCTCTCTATCAACACCGTCTTTGCTCAAGGTATGGATAATCCTATCGTGGGAGGCCTAACGATCACTAACAGGCTGCAGAAACATTGGCTCGATGGGTAGGCGATTATCTCACACAGTCTGCCGGTGTCACCGTTGTCTTCGAGTCCGCCATTGTTCCCAAATGGCGCGATGGCGTCATCTCGTTCCGAAATGTGTTTGTTTCTCGACGCCCTGGTCAGGGCAGCGTCTCATCCGTGAGCAAGGGTTCATCAGACGCTGCTGCTGAGGCGGCGGCTGGTCGACAAGCCAATCTAGAGAAGGTGTCTGAGTCCGAGGACGAAGAGGACGACGGGAACTACACCCAATTCGACGTGACGTTTTCGACCGTCAACGTCACGCTCTCCTTCTTAAACTGGTGGAACGGCAAAGGCCTATTAAAGGATGTTGAGATCAAGGGTGTGCGGGGTGTCATTGACCGTACGTCAGTGACCTGGCCGATAGAGGAGCTTGACCCCTTGTCCTACCGTCACAAGCACCAACCGGGAGATTTTGAGATTGAAAAGTTCAAGATGGAGGATCTTCTGCTTACCGTCCACCAACCAGGTGGCTTCAGACCCTTCTCGGTCAGCATCTTTTCATGCGAGCTGCCTCAGCTCCGGAAGCAGTGGCTCTTCTACGACTTCCTCTCAGCAAACCACATGTCGGGATCTTTCGATGGCTCCCTATTCACGATCCACCCGCGACAGGTCCATGGTGTCATTCCCAGCGGCAACGGCGATCCGGACGCTACACTTGGCTTTGGTGATCCCAAGGCGTGGAAGAAGTTCAGCAGGCTCCGAATCGATGGCTTGAAGATCGACCACCTTAACCGTGGAGTTGAGGGACCTTTTGGCTGGATCTACGAGGGAAATGTCGACATTGTCGCCGATGTCATGTTCCCAGCGGACACTGATGAGAGCATCACCAAGGTCATGACAGACTTTTACGACCAGCTGGAGGAGGTTGTCATCTCAAACCGCCACCGTTTTATGCGCAACATTCAAGAGCAGGGCCCTGCTCTCCTCACAAGGGGCCATCTCTCAGATTCAGCCGGTGATATCCATGGCGATATCGCGACCGAGGAATCACAGGCAGGCGAGGACGAGCGCCGTTACTTGATTATGGATCTTCGCATCCACCTGAACGACGTCAAAGCCGCAGTGCCTCTCTTCACCAAGGACATGTCGTACGTGAACCAGGCCCTCGTCCGGCCCATCGTTGCCTACATCAACGCAAAGAAGACCTACATCCCCATCAACTGCCGCATCGTCAAGCGCGCCAGCGACTTTGATGGCAGCTGGTCCATCTTTGACTGCGGCCTCATGAACGACATGTCAGCCGAGACCTACGATGCTTTTGCCAGGGACGTCGAGAACCAGCAGAGCCGCGTACGGCGGTTCAAGAAGGTTGGCTTCTGGACCCTGTCCCTTGCTGTGCACGCACTCTTCATGGGCATGGCGGGCAACGTGGTCTGAGCCTTTGCATCACTGGCTCACTCACTCTACTCTTTTTTGCCATTATCATTTTTCCAATTTACGGAGCATTGCGTCGACGATTGATACATGTGCGATGCTGTATATCTTAAAGTGGGTGGTTTATCGGGATGGATGACGACGCATGTATAGGAAAGACAACGGTCGGCGTTTGGGGTCCTACAATGGACAGGCCTGGGAATTTTTCGGCGTTGCTGGTCTGTTGCAATGAATGACAGGAATGAATACACACCCACGATTCTACTCTCCCTAATCGTGCTGGGGAGAAGGTCATGGGCGGTTGATGAGATACCCCTGCCATGCTGGTACGTTGGTATATCACATAACAACGAAAGCAGCTTAGCCAGGCAATTGTATACGAACAGACATGATAATGTACGAGTTCTATATGAAGTTCAAGATGTTCAGGTGTGATGTAATGCACAACTATCCTCTAGCTCTTGTCTTTAAACTTATTCTAGACCAGGGCAGCCCGGACTCGAGTCACCGTACACACCACTCCCATCTAATGGAGTCCATGCAACGGACTCGTCTGCTGTGAGGACAAGTGCCAGTCTCCGAGCGTGTTCGCTTTCATTCCAAAATATCCCGACGCCCTCGCGTCCGCCCATTAAACGACCGCCTTTTGCTACCCTCTTCTTGCGCCACCCTCACCCTGCTGCCCCTGTCCTATCCGAGCACCCGGAACAGATTCGAGGCGAAGCCATGAAACGCCGGCATGTAGACAGACGTAGGCTCCAACGGCACACCGTAACTACACCACGGCAAGTGTAGAGACAGGCTCGCTGGGCAGGGCCAGGAATGCGCAGCCCGGAGTTGGAGCCACGGACTGGGGCGCGAGATGGGAGCTCCCCTCATTATTTCGTCAAGAACCGCTTCACATGAAGTCATCACTAGAGCAGGGTCAGCTTGGTCGAGTTCCTCACATGGGGATCCAGATACTCACTCTCCAAAGTCGCCATCTTCATCGTAATGGCTAGTGTCCGCAACGTTAGCACGGCCAGTAACCAGGGACGTCTTGGTCTTGGCAGCCTTGGTCTTCTTGCCGCCCTTGTCGGCAGCCTTCTCCTCCCTCATCTTCTCGTTGCCCAGGGCGGTGATAGAACTAGCAAGCTTCTTGATCTGCTCGCTGGGCATCTCCTTGGCGAGGGCCTTGGTGAAGTCCTGGAGGAAGAGGCTGTACTGGGCGTTCTTTGCGTTGGCCGAAAGGATGGGGCCGAGAATTGTGCGGAGGTTTTCGAACTGAGCCTTGGTCTTGGGCTGGAAAAGGGGCAGCTTGGAGATGTCGATAGTATTGGTAGGGTCGCTGGAGTCGACGACGACGGCAGCAGTTCGAGTCTTGGCCCGACCAGCACTGATTCCGATATCTCCAAACATGTCGGCGGCGTGGGCGAGATCGGCCTCCTGCTCGGTACGTCGGAGTCGCTCACGCTTCTCGGCCTCGGTCTCCTCGATCACCTGAACGTTGGCGGCGTCGGCCTTCTGCTTGGCTCGGTCGGCCTGGTGCTCAGCAATACGCTGGCCCTTGGGCTTCTTGGCGGCGGCGGCAGCTTCAGCAGCCTTGGCCTTGGCCTCGGCGGCCTTGCGCTCCTTCTCGCGCTCTACCTCGGAGTCTTCGGCGGCATCCCACGAATCGAGGACCTGGTGAAGAGGGTTGGGTCAGTCTTGCAAAGCGCCAGAGAGCGCGGGGCACCATGTCGAGACTTACATCGCTATCGTCTTCCTCATCGTCAAACTTGCGGCGAGCAGCACCGGCACCGGTAGCCTGGAGAGAGCTGGAGGAGGAGCTATCGTCGCTCTCCTCGTCGTCTATGAAAACTTCTGTTAGCCAAGAGGTCCTTCACGATTTCGAGGCAGGGATCGAGTCTACGACCCCGCAAAGCCCATCTCGCGATAAGACACGATAAATCTAGATGTCCCAGTGCTTGGAGGGGCTACTTACCCCACTTCTTAGGAGGCATGATGTCAAGTGTTTTCTTTTCTGGTGGTAGAAAGAAGGCGGTTGTCGAAGATGTTTTGAGGCGTGCGAGGTGTGTCAAGGAGGAAAGTTTTGTGTGCGCCTTATGTGCGTGTGTGTGTGGGTGGGTGTTTGATGCCGGTCGCGAGTCGGTCGAAAACGGGTCGAGGATGGATCTGGGTCGCAGGAAGAATGAATAAGTTGGGCAGGGAAAAGACTAATAGGAAAGTTTTGCCTTATTTAATATTGTATATTATATGGACAGCAATAGTTGATACCTTGAACGATAATGAATAGTATCAAAGAAAACTAACTTTTGCTCACGGTACATCGACTCGTAGTGGTCGGGCACAAAGACTTGGACCCAAACAGGCACTCATTGCAGGAGTGACGGGGGGATGGAGGGGCAGAAGGAGGGGCAACTTTTGGGGGAACTTGATTTTTTTTTTTTCTCAACTTTTTTTTAGACGCTTTCTTTTCCTCGGCCATGGCGCGGAAACGTTAATACGATTAGATCTTGACGTCAATCATGGCTGCTCCTAAAAAGTTGGGGGTTGCATCGATGTTTGTTCCTGCTATTCCGATATTTCCCTTGTTCTTCAGGTTGGCTCAGACTCGAAGACTTTACCCGCCAACGCTGGTCCATGGTTGAATTCATACCTGGGAACCCGAGTTGCCTATTTACACGGTAGGGGGGGCTCTGACTGCCTGTCCGAGGTATCCATACGCTCATGTGACTCATATTAAACTTGGTGATCTCTTAATAAATACCTCGAAATCTGGGCTCGGGTCTTGGCATCCATCATGTCTCGTGGGGCTGCATTTGTGGCATCCCTACCCGGAAGCCACCCGCGTCTGACAAGTTCAGGGCTGGGATTGACGGGGATGATGGATCATTTGAACATGATTTGGATGAATGCAAGCCTTGATTTATGAATTCTTTGGCTTTCATCATGGACACCTTCTCAGGCTTGTATCTTGGTTACACTTTAATTGTGTAGAGAGTACAGATTAAGCATGAAACCCATTAATGTTGATAATCAGTGTTAGTCGCCTCATTAAACTCAAGGCGCAGACAAAGTCAGCAATTTCATCATGCTCCCGTCTGAGAAACTTCTTATTCTCTCACTTATGAGCTAAAATCCCAATAAAACACGCCTTCATAACGGACATCAACTGCATGTAGGTTCGTTGTAAAATCTTGCAAGTGGCTGATGTCCTCCGTTCTCCTCGGAGTTGACCATCACATGATGACGCAGATTTTCACAGATAAAGGAGGCATAATGATTTCAAATTCCAGCCCTGCCAATGCTACGCAGAAAATAATTAGGCTCATCCCCAAATTTGGATCCCTGACTCTGTGGCACGTGGTTCATAGAGGCGTGCGTCTAAGTAAAAAAGATGCCTTTTCGTCGCCGATTGCCCACGTTTGTCCCCGAACTGAGGCCCATATTCCCGTCAACAATTCACCGAGTCACCAATCAAAAACCCGCCGGGATGGATCTCGTTCGCGGTTTTTAGGCCAAAGCGCGAGCGCGAGGTCAAGCTGAATAGATATCGACGCCTTCCGACTGGTGAAGCTGAGCTTGGGGTCCCCGACATCAGGGAATGCGGGAATGAGCATCAGTAAAAATTGATAGAAACCTGCGCAACCGCAGAGATTACGCCTACAGGCCATGTACCTCGCCTTGCCTTGAGGTGGTTTAGTCTCCGCGAGAGGTAATACTGTAGTCATCCAGAGAGCAGAGCCCCATCTTCCGAGTCCTCCCGATGGAACTCTCTCACGTGGTATCCAGCAACTCCAAGACGGCCGCCGGTGAACCTTGTGTATCCCATCCACACACATGGCCGCGTTCTCGATTTGGGTCTTGAAAGAGCTTTGCTAGCGCCTCTCAGCGCTTGTCTGAACCACTGCGGGCCGTCATCACTATGACAAAGCCCAGCGTTGGCCCGATTTTTGCGGCAAAGATACCGCGACGCCGCACACGCCGCTCACCTTGAACACATGGACCTTGAGCCTTCCGGTCTGTCTTCGTGGCTTTCGTATCGTCTATTGTAAGCAACACCCAGCTGGGTGCACAGGCATCCTGCTCATACCTGCTCCCTCGCGAGGGAACTCCGACTCTGCTTTGCCATGGACCCTGGGGGTATGGATGGGAATGATGCCCATCCTCCGGGGCAACCTCCCCGATGGCTGTTATCTATCTGCGAATATATAAGGTCCTGTCATGCCTTGTCAGGCAGAAGGCTTTTGCATGCTGTGTCCTGTATCAAACAATATCATCACTGGTCTCTACCACCTCTTTGCTATACCTTCTTCTACATCCAAGACCTTGCAAGTCTTGTCCATCCCAATGCTTTCGACTCAGATCCAGCACGCAAACGCCTCGAGACAAGCTGCACAGCTTGGAAAGGCAGCAGCTCTAAGCTTCGTCCGTACTGCATCATCTTCTTCCTCCCTTCTTGGATGCCCGGCTGTCCTTAGAGTCGGCTGCGCAGCGAGCCAACAACATCGACTCTTCTCGTCAACACCCGCCACCCAACTCCGCGACTTCTTCCCCGTGAAGGAGACTGCCCATATCCAAAAGACCAAGCCAGCATGGCCTCACCACGCCCAGACATACGAAGAGATGGCTGCTGTCGTACCTGCCCACCGAGAGCCCCGAACCAAAGGTGACTGGGTGGCCTGGAAGATTGTGCGCCTTGCCCGGTGGTGCATGGACAAGGCCACGGGCATGGATCGTGAACAACAAGTTGACAAGAAGCACCCAACAACTTCTGTTGTGGCACAGAAGCCTCTTACCGAGGCGCAATGGGTATGTATCACCTCCCTCCCCTGATCCGAAGAAAACGCAGGCTGACAAGCCCAAGTTGGTGCGTTTCATCTTCTTGGAGAGCATCGCCGGAGTTCCAGGCATGGTCGGCGGCATGTTGCGCCACCTCGGAAGCCTTCGACGCATGAAGCGAGACAACGGTTGGATCGAGACGCTCCTCGAGGAGAGCTACAACGAGCGGATGCACCTCCTGACATTCATGAAGATGTGCGAGCCTGGCTGGTTCATGAAGATGATGATCATTGGAGCCCAGGGCGTCTTCTTCAACAGTCTTTTCGTCTCGTACCTCATCTCTCCCAAGATTGTCCACCGTTTTGTCGGATATCTCGAGGAGGAGGCCGTCCATACCTACACCCGCTGCATCAAGGAGATTGAGGACGGTAACTTGCCCAAGTGGAACGACCCCAAGTTTGGCATTCCCGACATTGCTGTCCAGGTGAGCAACACCAACAACTCTTACACAGGTCTTGAAATGAAACCCTGCTGACTCAGTTTGTGGCTAGTACTGGCAAATGCCTAAGGAGCACCGCACGATGAAGGACCTGATCCTTTACATCAGGGCTGACGAAGCCGTCCACCGAGGTGTCAACCACACGCTCGGTAACCTCAACCAATCCGAAGATCCGAACCCCTTTGTCAGCGAGTTCAAGGACCGAGAGGTTCCCAGGCCTGCCCTTAAGCCTGCTGGATACGAACGAGCCGATGTCATCTAATAGGGAGCGAAAACTAAACGACTCGACGACGAGGAAATAACCTTGAAAGTCAAACACGACCTTGTACCAAAAGCCATTTCTTTTGTTGAGAGAAGAGCATTAAAAGATGTCTGTACATTTAAAGAGCTGTTACATATGATACCACTGGGAACCGGCGTTCTGGAAGGCCCCGAGGTGGAGCTTTGTGGAATTATGCAGTTTGTTGCTGTTTTTGGAGGCGTTTGGGGCCGGACAATCCCAACTCATGACGGATACATAGAAGAATTTGGTAGATGATGGATAATTTCCAGTGGTAATACAATCAAAATTTACACAAGTTCCTTGCTTCTATGCATTGAGGAGAACAGGAAAAGAGAACCCGAGGGCCTCAGCGAGGACTCGAAATAGTGACAAACGGGCCCTTCACGCAGACCAACCCTTGCTGTCCCTTGTTGCACAGTGCCTCCCAAGAACACGTAATTCTTATGTAGGCGCTCCGTATCACCTCGTTTGCCCGTAGTCTCTGGATGGTCCAATCTCGCATGTGAATTTCCTGCCTATTTCGGCAAGGGGACGTCGTTAAGCTTCTTTGAACCCGGACCGGACCGCGTCACCAAGAGGTCGAATATGCCTTGCGAGGATCATTTTGGGGAGATGTGCGCTGTCATCGAGGGTCGTAGTTGGCTGAAACTGATGTCATGCTTTGAAGCACATCACCTTTTTTTCATGCCCATTGTTTCGCTCATCGCTCTCTCTGTGTGTGACCCCCCGGTCACGCAAGCACTCAACTCATCCAGCACGAGCAGCACAGCCTTGGATTGTGGGGAAGTTTACGGATCGTGGGCCGCGTGTAAGGCTGGGGCGGTGTAAGTTGGAGATAGAGTGACTGACTGCTGGGAACAATTTGCGCGAATAATGAACTGAAACGTGAGTGACTTGTGGTTCAATTTCGTCTCATGCCCGCTGGAATCTTTGATGATCTTGTTTTAGATGCTTCCCCACCGACCAACCTCCTCCTCCTCCTCTTTTCTGTGCCCGCACATGTTCGTGGTGGCAGTGTTGACAGGGTTTGGGGTGACGATCCAGGGGAGCGAGCGTAAATCTATTCTTGTTGCCCCTTGGCTGCAATGCTTGTCTTCGGAAGGATTGCCATGTATGTATGTACCGTACCTACGCACGCAGCAACCTACTTAGACGCGGTGGCATGGACGAGAGAGACGCTCTGTGGGGCAGGACACGCCGGATCTGGAGCGTTATCGCGTCTAAAGATGGATGGATGGGCGCTGCTGTCCTTGGGGGCCGAGTGTGAGATGTGCTGGCTGCGGCTAAGTCCTCGGTTTGAAACACAGAGACTACTCTACTTCACTCGAGGCGAGCATCACTCTTCGAAATGCTCGGTTGTTTGGACGAGTGGAGAGTGACAAGGCCCATTTCATTTCTCGGGCCCTGCCTGGCCTGGACCATGTGCTGATTTGACAACAAGCGCGCACCCGAGATGATGTGAGGAGAGACATGATTGACATTAATACTCCGTAGTGATGAAAGGCTGGAGCTCTAGTGAACCAGGAGCATCCACATCGGTGATAACACGCTACTCGGGCCGTCTTGACAGCCCGGTAGGTATGGAGCTATTGACTGACCCGACCCGACTGTTGTGGTCGTCTTGGACATCCATGGATGATAACCTGAATGCTCGGACCCCTGCAGATACGATTAACCTTCACATGGATGCGTACAGCGCAGCGAGCCTCGCCCGCTCAGTGAAACTCTCTACTAGCCTCTCCCAAGGACACAACTGCTTGTGGCTTGACCTCGATTTCATTGCTCCAGCGCATTGAGCTTCTTGCGCAAAGGTACCTCTAGTGCTGATATGATGAACTGGAGAAAGCAGAGCCGCCAATCCCGACTGGGGAAGCAAGCCACGGGGCCACGGGATCACGACCCACAGACCCCATTCTCGATTGGATCCAGTCTTGCCCGTCCGTCTGTCACTTGCCGCCTTTCTTCGAAGCTGGTCCAATCCCTCTGCAGAGGACGTGTTTGTACTTGGTGATGTGAAGCAGTGACGGGTGCTGGGAAAAAGGACTTTGGGGCACATCACATCACACACATCACAACGTATCTGCAACGGCCTGCAGTATCGTTATTGTAAACGGGATGATATCAAACGTGAGAATGAATGAATGAATGCCGAAGAAAGAGAGATCTAAGCAAAGACGAGACCGAGACTGGGCACATGCGATTGACAGCGGCACAGACAGGCATCAACATCTTTACCTGGGTAGGTAATTGCCGACGTCTGTTGCACCTGCCCTTTGCTGTTCCTTTTGCTCTTGCCTCACCTTCCATTGCCTCACCGTTTGCCTCATTCTCAGTTCCTCTTTCTTTTCAACCCGAATATTCCCCTGCATCTCCCGTGTTTCTTCACCACCATCCCCCCTCATCTCTCTTCTTTCTTCTTCTTCCCATCTCCACCATCACTAATATTACTCAACAGTGGTTCAACAACATCGTCATCCTCAAGCTAACTTAACCGACTATCAAAAGATCCCAGACACCCCCGGACACTGTTAAAATTAGCAAGATTTCCTGTCACAGCAACTAGCTCCAGGCCGTTGTTGTCTCGTCGGGAACTTGTCTCGCACCACCGCCTTGCCTTGTCTTTGCTCAGGCTCAGGTACCCAGTCGCTCTGGCTTGGGGTCGGCCCCATTTGCTCGACGTGTCTCTTCCAGGGCTTGCACAGCCTCGCTCGCTCGCCGCACCACTTGCTTTTCGCTCCCAGGCTCTGACCATCGCATATCGGGGGGTTTTTCGCTGTTACGCATTAGACGCCTGTGGGCACGCCCCGCTTCTCGCCGTCTTGGGTTGCTGGCTGGCCTTCCACGGGAATTCTGGACCCAAGAAGACTGTGGACCAGCCACAGAGTGTCCCCCTCCAAGCGTCCGTTCCAGTGGCGGTAGGTAGCCGCCCAGCTCTCCCGTCTGAGAAGAGTCTCACAAATACCAAGGTGCATGACCTTACTCGCTGCTCCAGCTGCTACCTTAATTTTACCGCCCTGCTGCCGTTTCGCTTGCATTGCTGAGTTGTGCTGCCCGCCGCCCGCACTGCACCCGCAGCCTAATAACTCACCTCC
This sequence comes from Fusarium solani, assembly GCF_023522795.1. Classification (NCBI taxonomy): domain Eukaryota; kingdom Fungi; phylum Ascomycota; class Sordariomycetes; order Hypocreales; family Nectriaceae; genus Fusarium; species Fusarium solani. Next base: position 1,614,983 of record NW_027072157.1, read on the forward strand.
ACCATCATCATCTCGTCCTCGTCCACGGCGCACCCAGCTCGACAAGATCGAGCGCTGCTGTCTCCGTCCTTCATCATCATCACACAGCGCTTGCGATCCTACTACCGACGTCGCATTTCTCACCTTGAAACATCCCGCTCCACTGCGCGCCTCGCTACCCCCTCCACGCGTCCGGCTGCCGTGATAGGACGGTCCCCCGCTCATTGCATCACCCTGTGAGCGCACAGCCCCCGGCATCGCCACGGTGCCTGAAGGCTGACTCGGAGTCTGCCTCGTCTGCTTCGTCTGCTTCTAAACTCGGCAACATCATGGATCAACAACCTCAGCGCGGCCGGTCGCCGTCGGCCGGTCATCAACAGCCTCATATAAACCAATCCCACTCCCCCTCGCCGACGCCTTATCAGTCAAACGACACATCCGTCGGCCTTGGCCTCACTCTGGAACAGTCCGCTCAGCCATCCTATGATTCCTTCAACAACTCGGGTTTCTTGAGCCCTCAGCAATCGCCATCTTTCCCGCCTCCTGCGCAGCAGCAGCAGACTTCATTTGCTCAGGCCAACCTCTCCGACCCCGCCGTTCTCGACCCCAATAACACCGCCTCTTTTGGCCAGCAGCCAACCGGCTCCGACACTTCGCTACCCTTCAACAACCAGGCGCAGACCGCATACTTGTCGCCTAACCTCAACGACGACTTTCTCTTTTCCCGACTACCAGTGGTCAGGGCGACCAATTCAACGCCCCCTTGTTCGACCAGGCCACGCTCAACCCTAGCGATATGAACAATATGGCATCCCCGCAGGGCCACCACTCCCCGACCCCTCCTCACCTCTTCCAGCCGGACGGTCAACAGCCTGGTTCGGCCCACCAGTCGCCCGCCTTCAACCAGCATCAGTTCTCCTCGCCTAGCCACTCGCGACATGCGTCTCTTGGCCCCGCGGACGCTTTACTCCCGAACCAGATGGCCGATTGGAGCCAGCCTCAGTTCCAGGGCCACCGCCGCACCCCCTCCGAGTACTCGGATGTTTCGTCCGTCGCGCCGTCGCCGAATCTCGTCAGCGCCGATGACTTTGACACCGGCGTAGGTGGGCATTCACCTGCTCATCGCCCCTCGGACGGCAGCCTTTACCAAGAAGTACTGGGAATTGGGAACTTCAGTATTTCAGACCCCCAGGTTGGCAGCCCTGGGCACCAGGGCAGAAGCCCGTCGCATAGTCCTGCGATTAGTCCTCGCATTGTCCCACAGCAGATGCCCGACCTTAACCAGCCTGCTTTTGGTCTGGCACATCCTACCAACGCATACGGTGCTCCAACCACATACCCCGAACTCCAAGGGGCTGTCGAGGCCTTCCCAAGCCTCCAAGCGCCAGGCCATGATTTGTCGTCGCAGATGGCACCTCCTGCTATCAATATTGACTTTGCTCCTAATAACATGAAGCAAGGCGGCTTTGATACGCCCAAATCGCGTATGGATCAGGACTCTTTGACTCCTCCAGACCGAGGTATGTATCCAATTCGCTGTTACAAGTGAGCTATCTAACTCTTCATAGGCCGCCCCAGATCTCGTCCTCGTGCGGTTACGGACCCATTCCACCCCGGCGGCATGATGCTCAATCGCCCTGGCAATGCCGCTAGTCTTTCTCCATCATTGGGCTCTGATTTGTCTTCGCGGTCAGACTCTAGGTCATTGTCGCCCCTCGACAGACAAGCCGGCACGTCCCCTTCTCGGAGAAGGCAGTCGACTTCGGCAGTTCCCAATAATGTTATTGCACTGCGCCTGGCCGACCCCGAGTACCAGAACAACCAGGACAGTGGCGCGGCCAAGCGCGTTCAAAAGCATCCTGCCACATTCCAGTGCACTCTCTGCCCCAAGCGATTCACTCGCGCCTATAACCTGCGCTCCCACTTGCGAACACACACTGATGAGCGACCGTTTGTGTGTACCGTCTGCGGCAAAGCTTTTGCCCGACAGCACGATCGCAAGCGACACGAGAGTCTGCACTCGGGCGAGAAGAAGTTTGTATGCAAGGGTGATCTCAAGGTTGGAGGCCAATGGGGTTGCGGCAGGAGGTTCGCCCGTGCGGATGCTCTTGGCCGGCATTTCCGATCTGAGGCGGGCCGCATCTGCATCAAGCCTCTACTGGATGAGGAAATGATGGAGCGGCAACGACTTTGGCAAGAGCAGCGTATGCAACAGAACATTGCTCAAAACATGGTGGTTGCATCCAACATGGGCATGGAACCCCCTGTTTATCCCATGGACCCTGGTGGCAACCCAATGCTCCCGGCAGCTCTCCTTGCCCAGTATCCAGCTCTGGCACAGATGAACTGGGGTGGCTCTGATGTGAGCGGCGGTATGGATGATGATGTGAGTGGCCGTTCATCATTCGATGCTAGCGACTATGACGAGAATGAAGACGGTGGCTATGTCAGCGGCCCCGGAACAGGCTTTGGTGAAGGAGGAATGAACCAGGGCTTTGGTGAGATGGGATACGCGAGTGATTTCGGCGGTCGATAATCAGCGCCAGCCCAGCGACGCGAGGGAGAATCTCTCTCGCCATGTTTGATGCCTTGCTTCTTCTTCTTCTTGGCCCTTCCACGTCCTTTTGAGGGGCCTTGGCTTTCATTTGTCAGCAGCGATTTGTTTCTCCTCTTCTATGCCCCTTGCTGAAGGGCGATTCACGTTTGAATGTACTGGGACGGGTTGGGCGCCAGTGACGGCGATTTTGTTTGCCACACCATGGTAGGATATGTGGGTGTGCTTGTGGAACATTTCTGGGAGCGGTTGGGTATAGACGGTACTGCGCATAGATACCAAACTGAGTCTGCTTGTTGTTTTTCTTCAACATGGACGAGCTGCCTCGTTTCTTTTATTACTTCTTTTTCTCTGCTTCCTGTTTTTGAGGATGTGTGAGTGGACTGTTTACAAGTGTGTTTGTGATACTGGGCTCCTTTTCTTTGAGGATACATAAACTTGGATCTTGTCTTGACTTCCATGATAGAGACAACTATGGATAAAGCAGCATTACGGTTAAAGGGACTCTGGAGTGTGCACTGAGGCGAGGGATGTTGGATATCATGAATGTTTAATAGGCTCCATAACAAGGTAGTCACCAGATGCTCACATCGATCAATTATGAGAGCCCGAGCCGGTAGAGCAGCTGGGAAGATGTAATTACATACGATATTAACAAGATGAAGTCAGACCCCGGGACAGGCCATCCATCCGAGGAGTTATCCGCCGCTGCCCGTCCATCCAAAATGACAAGTAAAGATATGAAATGTCCTCCCAATCCAGTCCCAATCCTTTATGTGTGCCCCTAGGATATCTTTACATGCAAGGAAAGTAATGAAACGAAACGAAACGAAACGAAACGAAACGAAACGACCACTCTAAACCCAAGATGATTTTGCCCAACGCCATGTGGTATCCAAGATTCCATCCACCCCATTCCTTGCCATCCTGCCCCTTCCAATTTGATGTCTGAGATGATGGCCGTTTATATGACCATTGCATCTCCGGTGCCGAAGTAGTTCTTGACAATCTCGGCCATGACTTTCTCACATATCTCGCGGTGCACAGTTGCGAGCGCCTCGGTGATGAAAGGCATCAAGAGTGAGTTGGCCTCGACGACAATGTCCTCGCGCAGCTCATACTCGTCCCCTTCAACCGTGGCCGTGCTACCCGAGGCGGTGCTATCGGACCCGGCTGGAGATATCGGCATCGTCGCCGCACGGCGCTGTCGGACCGCAAACTCGGCTCGGACGACGATGCCGGCCGGGGCAGTGGCCCGAGACCGGACACCCTCCGGCACATCCTGGAAGATGGTCTGGTAGGCGATCTCCCTGTTGAGGCCCGGCGCGAGGGTGATGAGCTCACGGAGGCGGAAGGCGCGGACGGATTCGTCCCAAGGGCCGAAGAAAGGGTCATCAGCGATGGCGTCGGGGCCTGTTGAGACCTCGTCGAAGCTGATCAGAGTTGTGTGATGCCTGATGAGGGGGTATATGTTTGAATGGTTGCTATCACGGCACCGGGAGGGAGGTTGCCCGGCACTGGGATGACAATGCTGAGATGATGTTGTTTGCGCATTGTAGGATAGTTGTAGTGAAGAAGATGATGATGATGTGAGTTGCAGTCTTCGAAGTTGTTTGGTTCTCGTGATCACACAGGCCAGTTATAAGTACGGGCGTGAGTAAAGATATAAAGGTGGTCGAAGTCGTCTTAATAGCACGTTCTTAGCATCGACAACTCAAGGCCGGTGGCATGGGCAGTGACGACGGTATCAATGGAGATAATTCTATCTTGGCAGAGAATCCAGAGGGGGACATGATGATTATCAATGTCGGCCTGATACTGAGAGACGGCGCCTATTCCTCCAAAGAGAGCAAAGGATGGTTAGGGCGCGGAGGTGATGGACGAGAGCCGGCCAGGTTGTTGTTCAGCTTTGCTGCAGATGCAAGATATGACGGCAGACGAGATGAGGCAGTGAACCAGGGAACTTCGGCAGTCAAGAAGGAGAAAATAAAGGGTAGCAGTGACCGCGCCTCACAAAAGATCGTGTCGTGAGTCGTCGACTCTGGTCCTCGCTCGTCCTCATGAGCCGGAAGCTTCAAGACCCGACGATTGCGGGCTCCAGCTGCTGCAGGTAGGTTCGTAGATTGACAAGACCCCTGCGCTTCTTTGATGTCCTCGAATATGCGCGTCGAACCGTGGGGAGGCAGAGCCCGATGACCGACTGGGGTTGACTGACTCTCTTGGTTGGGGGACCCGCGATGAGACAAGGGAAGCGAGGCCAGAGAGACGGGAACGGGCACGATCTGGCGGCTAACCGAAGGGAAGGGTTACGGTACAGTAGCAGCAGCAGTAGCGGTGGTGGCTGATGAAGGGAGATGGATAAAAATACACCGGAACCGCTGATACAGCGTGGTTGAGAGGCGGGGCGTGGGTGGCTGAGAGAGCTTGGGACGGGGGGATGAAGGAGGCGATGCTGTACTAATTAATCCATTGAGTGATTGAGTGATTGATGCTGTCTAATCCATGAAATCCCCCTTTTTTCACGATGCTACCTTGTCAACAATTTTGTGGTGCTTTACGGCACGTGAATGTGATTTGTCTAGTTTCTACGGGAGTCGCGGGATGGATGGATGGCGAATCTGCGATGGATGGATATCTTGATCTGGCCTCAAAGAGGGCGAGATTAGATGCTATGCTATGATGGCCCCGGAGATAATTAGGCAATGGCTGTTGCGTAAATTTGAGGCGCCTGCTTTGTTTTTTTCCATGCTTCGTCAGCCACCATCCAGCCAAAAAGCCTCCAATTGAGAATCTTCAACCCCGGCAACACCGAGCCCGGTGAGCACGGCATCAAACGCTGCCGCTGTCGCTATCACGGGTAAGACGGGGAGGAGAAACGGTGCGATGGATGTGAGGAATGGTGGCCTATGACGCATCCGGGGGTAAGAATGAGCCAGGAAATCAAGACTGACTGCGTATTCCCATGGGGAATCTCAGTGTGGGAAACCTTGAGCATGGGAATAGCGGCCCCGTCTTACTCGGCCCTCCGAAGCCGCAATGCCGTTTTCCGTCGCCGGACGTCTTCCGATCACCTCCGTGAAGACGGAGGACCCCTGGTTTCACTTGCTGCACCTTCACGGGCCAGAGCAATGCCCCGTTGCCCGTGTCTTTCTCTAGTCACCTCTGGCATTCTGCACCATGGTAGATACGGTCTGCAAGTGGAAAACTTCGCAGCCTTGCGCTTGTCTGGTTGGACATCCCAGTCGCGCGAGGCTATCCGTTGCAGGAGCATTGCATTGGCAGACCAAATATGGAAGCATGTATGTATGTATGTAGTAGTAGTATCTGCATCTGGCGCCTTTGGTAGTCGTCATGGCAGAGTCAGTGACAGCCCGTGGTTAAAGGCGGGAGATGGGACCACGGCCCGACTCGCAGGTCTAAGAATAACCTCATGCCTCTGCCGGCAGAACTAGGCCGCGAAGAAGGAAGGTCAAAACAAAAGACAGCCTTCCAGGATGGGAAGGGCCCCGTCAACAGGGCAGGTTAGGTAGCCAGGAACACGCGCGCCTTTGAGAGCAGCCAATGCCGTGGTTTTCCAACGGACCCGGGTGGGTGGGCATCACTCCATTCATCCTGTGACGAGCAGCATGAACTTGGACGACGTGTTCGTCCTCCATACCAACGCGAGCTTCCTTTTGGGTGCCAGCGCCAGTAGCTGAGGGGGCTGAGCTGGAGCTCTGACTGCCGGACAGTGGAGGAGCCGGCAGTGTAGGCAAGAACTGGAGGAGAGAGAAGGCACGCGCAGACGGTTGGCACTTACAGTGAAGCCTTATCGTGATGGTCTAGATGTCCGAGTTGCGTCCTGGGGCGAGTACTACCTTGCCGGCCGCCTTGTAATTGAGGGGCATAAGAGTCATGCGAGGAATTGAGACGTCCATCCATTCATCCATGGAAGGATGGATGTCTTGCCGCGTCCACTCTCGATGCTTCGCTTAACAGAGGCGAACAAGAGTGCACCTCAACCTTCACAACAAACAAACCGTGCTGCTACATACGCAGCAGCAGCACAGATGGATGTCTGTATGGTTCACCGATGACGAGTGCCTACATCTTCGGGTCTGACCGCCTTGACAACGTTGGGCGGGCGAGCGGCTCTATCAGATTCTCCTGTTTTCTGTTTATCCTCACTCGTGCGGAGACGAGAACGAAACAACGCATGAGATGGTGGCCACGTCGTCGTTGCCGCTGTGGTCGATCCAGGTCCAAGGGACGACGAGACGACGAGACGGCATTGATCAGAGCACACTCACACACAGACCAGACAAGACAACCCGCGACTTGCGGGCTTTTCTGGACCCAGACCAGCCCAGATTCCGGCGCATCGCACGGGAAGCGGTGAAGGGTTTGGCGATGCCTATTCGGGCTAACGTCTGTGGGATGATGCACGGAGCTAAGGACTCGCAGGAAAGGTGCAGGGACTTGGAGGGGGACGCTCGTCCCAAAGGCTCCATCCATCATGGATCGAAGGCCATTTGCCTTCCCTTCAACTGCGGGTAGTTCCCGACGGGCCTGCATGCAACCCGCAGAGTAAACACACAGTGACACACCAAAATTCCCCATCCCACGGTACAGCACACGACGCGATAGGTCCTTGTCGTAGGAAATACCTCAGGATTCGGTGCACCCACACCTGCTTCAGCTGGTACCCGGTACCTCGGATCAGGTTATACCCACAGCACCTTTTTCACGCTTCCTCGACGTGTGTTGCTAGGTATGAATGACTCTTGCGCAGAGTAGGTTGCTGCTACATACCACTTCGCCTCTAGCCTCCCCCTCGGGCCCTGCCCTACCCGCTCCTCCTTGCTGTTAGCCTATTGCCGTGGACAGCTTCGTTTGTTGTTGGAGTGACGATAGGTGCGCCATCGCGCGAAGCCTGATCTCCACAGCAGGCCCTTTCCGGCAACGAGCAGGTCGTCGTGGGAACTAGGCTGGGCAGCGTGTTCCACAAATGGGTTTTCTCGCCGACAGGGAAAAGGAAAGACGTGGGGAACTGGGACGGGATGATGTCTGTCTTTCTGTCTGTCTGTCTTTGGTAGTAATAGTCTCAGACCTGAACTTGCCTTACCCTCTCTGCAAGTGCTGGCCAGCCCGCAAGGGACGGGAATCGGTCTGTCATGATAGGGCCTCAGACATGGTATTCGACCTGTAGGAGGTATGCAAGCAAGACAAGTTGTGCGTGCAAAGACCTTACCCCTCTTTAACCGAGACTTCGAGGCGAACAAAAAGCCACAGCTTTGTTTCGTAGCAAAATGTCGATATTCGATATCCGTTGACATTTTCCACTCGCTATATCAAAGAATATGAGACAGAGCCAAGCCTGATACTATGTATCGAATGCCTGCAAAATGTTGAAATAATTCCTTTTTCCTGCCATCAAAGTTCCGAATTAGTCGGCTCCTGCTTTGCCATGAATTCCGGTCAGTTTAGGGCAAAGCAATCTTGGACCTCGTGGCCCCCCGAATGACCGCCTGGGCCCCGCGTGATGTCACCGAGATCGAACGAGGGGCCCAGGGGACCCTTGGGTTGTCTGGATCAAGTCGCGGAACCTAATGCGTAGCATTTCCTTGTCGATCCAAGGCGGATTTGACAGAGTTATTCATGCCCGCAGAAGGCGGAGAGAAAGAGAGCAAATGCACCACATCCCGTCCGCCCTATGAGTCGATATTGCCCTTGGGGTACCTCCCTGCCTGGTCTCGACGTGCAGCCTTCAGACGTTGCCAGCCAGGTTGCTAGGTATCCAAGATCGAGGGGACACCCCAGTCGCGGGAAGCTTGTTGGGCGCTCAAGGCTAGGCGGGCTGTTGTTTTAGGCACCTTGCGGACGGGACCCTTTCTCGATTCCCCTCCTCTAATTAGTGGAATGCACATGTGAGATTTGGGGGGCTGGGAAAGAGATGGGCTCAACGCGTTATTGGGCCCCATCAGAGGCAATGAACACGTCCATCAAGGGGAATCTGGTCCAACCACGCGTTTGCTCTGCGGCCTGACCCTGCAGGCCTGCAGAGGTATCAACGGGCCTTGCTTTGGTTGGCTGGCCTGAATCGAGTGGATCGTGCATTCATACATGAGGGAGAGGTGTGTGTGTGTGTGTGTGTGTGTGTGTGTGGTGGTGGTGTTGCAGCGGCGACAGAAAGTGCATCGTGATTTTTTCGACTGCACGGCTTGACGTCGCCTGTGCTCGGGGCCGAGGAGGAAGTGACTGTGGACGACGCCCAGACCCGAAAAGATTTTCTCTTAATGGTGGTACACGACGTTATGTATGGTTAAAGCGAGTGGGTGTGTAGAGCCCTGTACGGAGGGCGTTTTCGAATATCATGGGTCTGGTGATAATGGTTGCCGGCTTGCGAGGATGCGGCCAATGTCCGTTGACGACGGGAAACCAAGGATCCATGACCTCCATGGATTCCATGGCTTCTGTGGACTCGAGGAATGACTCTTACTATCCCCAGATTTCCGATCCCCTATCCAACACTGCATCATCGTTATTGATGTACTTGTCGGCCCATATAGTCCCGGGTATAGAGCAAGGTACCTCAAACGACGTCCAATCCGCTGAATCTGTATGGATGGGACCTACTGCCGTCCTCTATTCGCCCTTCTCCGAAAAAGCTGCCCATCTCATTTCTCTCTCCTCCTGCCTGAGGTGATGGGTGTTGCCACATGCTGAGGAAAGACAACTGGAAGGAGGAAAGAGCCAACGAAAGGAAAGGGGCTCAAACCGCCTTCACACTTTTCCTATCCACCTCCCATCGACGACTTCTAGACTTCAGTCATTCTACTGCACCTCACCTTATCTCAATCTCATCTCACCTTGTCCTTCTAGACTGACTAGGGTCTTCCACGTTTCTTCCCGGTGGCGGCGTGTTTATTACGGACTAGAACACGGAGCCAGCCAGCAGTTAACCCAGCAAGGCCCAGCTTGACAAGCAGAGCCACTGCGCGCAAGACGGACGTCGCAACAAATCTAGTCCTAGGGACAACAGAAGAGGCCTTGGCTGCGCAAAAGGATCCCTTCCCTTCCCCTTGCTCGCCCACGCCCACGCTGCCCGCCTTTTCGCTTGACGCTTGACGCTTGTTAATGGGGCGCCGCCCTGTCGATTCTGCCACTTACCAGCCAGTCCCCTTGTTGCATTGCGCTGGACATACCCCCAAAGTACAACATCTGAGCATTCGCCTGCCCGACGATCCAAACAAGCAACGCCGGCGTCATTGGCCCGCGGCACTACCGCTTGTCTTGGGTCATTTTTTCGGCCTTGCCCAAAGGTACCACAACCTGCCCTTACACTGCAACTCACTCACTCACTCCCTTTGAATCCCCTCCCCTTCTCTCATTTTTCGCATTGCGTTTTTTGAGAGATATCACCCCGGGAGAACTGACCCTGCCCAGCGTGGCCAGAGGTCTTATGAGTTGAAGCTTACCCAGCAAGCAGGGAATCGACCCCGTCCGTTACCGATAGTCGAGACAAGGCGATCCGACGACTGGGGGGTTGGTAAAAGCGACGGCGGCTGCGTTAAGTGTAGTCGTCTGTCGCCCAGGATATTGATAATTACCCTGGGAGCTATCTTTTTGACAACGCTCCTTTGAATCCGACCCATCGCACTACTTTTCCCGAGGTGTCATTTCGCTGCACCGCGTCGACCATTCTTCGACAACTCCGGGTAAATTCACACCACGATACCCCTTCTCTGCACGACGTCGCATTCGATATACCCAAACAATCGACGACCTTGTCTCCCTCGCACCGAATTTAGTCGCCCCAAACGTTTCCTCCGCGACTTACACGAAAATCTTCTACCGCCGGCGACGACATCTTTGGCATCGAACCTCAGCTCCAGCACCATATTGCTCTTGTGTGCTGGCTCTCTATTCGATACCTCTCCGCCTCCCATTCGCACACTCCAACGCGCAGCTTCCATGTTTGTGACGTCGCTCCGTCTTCGCACGAGCTCCATCCCTCACAATGGCCGCGGCCGATGTTTTGGCGTTCACAGAAACCTGGATAGGAAGCAGAGATGGCTGGCCAACGACCCGGCCTTCGCCGAATGCGTGGGATGAGACCTCCTTGCGTCTGCGCTTGAGTCTCATTGCCCGCGCTTGGCTCATCGAGAGGTCTTGTAAACAGGTAAGGGCGCCTTTACCTATGTCGGTTCCAGTTCACATTACTGCTGTCACTTGGAATCATTTCGCACGGAGAAAGCTTAAAGAGCCTTATGGGTGGCGCATAACGGCCGGTCCCTTGATCGACGGCCCGAAGCATGAGGGGAACCGGCGCCACACATTCCTGGCAGAGCTATCTGCTCCGGAACTGTAACCTCCTGAAAGTCTGTCTCATCTAACCTCATGTCATCCTAGGACCTTTCTACGTCATCACATCGAACCGAGTCCGTCGCGAGACCTCTAACGATCCCAAGTTGCTCCCCACGATGGTCTCGACGAATACCTAAGACCTGCGACTCATCCGTTGCCACCGAAAGCACCATGGATGCCAATCGCGCCGATAAATTCGCTCGCAGACGTATCCCAAAATGGCTCGATGCCTTCCCTCTCCCTCCCTCTGACGCTCCACGAGAACCCCGTCGACCCCAAGACAACATTCTGAACGACCCCGCATCCGATCTCCTCATCGACTTCAATTCTCAAGAAGGCTTCTACCAAACGGCCAAGAAGAAGAAGGGCAAAGCAGCGCAAGCCCCTCCACCGCCCCCGCCTTCCGCGCCACCGGCCGGCAATGGTCAGCAAGATGACAATGGTGGAGGTGATGGCGGAGCCAACGGCGGCGATGCTGCAGGTGGTGCCGGCGGTGGTGATGGTGATGGGAACAACGGGCTGCCTGCCATCTCGACGAACGATTTCGGTACCGATTCATTCCAGGATATCAAATTGGGGGACGACAAACTGGACCTAGGCTTGAAGCCTCCAGAAGGGAAGGGGTTTGATCAATGGGGAACGAAATGGAACACGGGGGGGACGGGGGGGACGGGGGGACGGGGGGACGGGTTGGGACTGGTCTGGAGGAGGAGGAGGAAATGATATCGCGGGCGATGGCAAGGACGACGAAAACCCCTGGGGTAAATCGAAAGGCCTGGAAGGGCCCCCCGAGGGTGGTAAGCAAGAAAAGGAGGATCCTTGGGGATTTGGCGCCAAAAAGGAGAAGAAAAAGAGTCCCCTTTGGGGTGCGGAACCTGAAGAAGAGGTCAAGTCCGGTGATGGTTGGGGCTGGAGCGGCTCCAAGAAAAAGGGCAATGGCCTGGAAGAGGTTCATATGGCCTCTGAATCTGCTGCCCCCGAGAAGAAGGACATCTGGGATACGTGGGGAATATCCAAAAAGGACCGGGCAAAAAAGAAGGGCATACTCGAAGACGCTGGATCGTCACACCCCGAACCACCACCAGATCTCCAAGATGATTTATGGGGTGGTGGTTGGTCAAGTAAGAAGCCTGGTGGAGTGCCGGCGCCAGCGCCAGACCCCCCTTCGTTCGAGGACAAGAATGAAGGGGATGACTTTTGGGCAACGTTCGGCTCAGGGAAGTCGAAACCCGTGGAGGAGAAATCGGCTGTGGATGGTTGGTCAAGCTGGGGTTTGACAAAGAAGGGTAAGCAAATGAGTTCAATTGGATGTGCGCGCTTTACGGTGACTAATGGTGTGCAGCTGAGCCGGTCAAGACAGCGGACGATGGCTGGGACTTATGGGGGACAGGTAAGAAGTTAAAGAAGAAGGCCGGTGATCTAATCCAGCTCGGTGACGATATTCCACCCCCGGTTCCGGACCCGGTCGAGGCCGTGGAGAGTGAAGGCGGCTTCCTCGAATCCTGGGGTTTCGGCAGGAAAAAGAAGGCCCCAACTGTCGATCCCTTTGCTTTTAGGACACCCGCCGCCGAGGACCCTGATGATGGTTTCTGGGGGTCACTCGTAAAGAAGCCTAACCCACATGATTATCTAGATGAACCTAACGGTGAGATTGTCCAATATGACGATGTGGAGAGAGGCAAGGGAAGCAAGGTCATCAACCAGAAACACGACGACTGGGATTGGAGATCATCCAAAACGAAGAAGTCTGAACATCGGATGGGCGCCTTGACTGACCTACCTCCTCCAGCGCCAACGCCCCCCTCTATGAAGTTTACTGAACACGAGGACCAAGCAGGAGAACCCGAAGTACCACAGCAAAACCCCGAAGAGATTGAGGCGGCTCTCGAGGAGGAGGAGATTGCTGCTCTCCTGGAGAAGAAGGCGAAGAGGGGAGGGCGACTTCTCAAGGCCGACCGAGAACGCTTGGTCGTCCTGGAAGCGAACGCTGCCAACAGAGCCGTAGCTAAAGCAACACGCGAAGCCGAAGAACAAGCTGCGAAGGAAGCAGAAGCAGCCGCTGCAGCAGAAGCAGCCGCTGCAGCAGAGGCAGCCGCCGCGGAAGAAGCAGCAGCGGCAGCAGCAGCAGCCGAGGCCGAGGCTGTCGCTCTACGAGAAGTAGAAGCAGCAGACGCAGCTCGTGACGAACAAGAAATTGCAACCCTACTTTCGAAAAAGAAGAAGCGAGGCAAGCTGCTCAAGAAGGAACAGGAACGACTTACGCTACTCGAAGGGAATGTCGCCAGGAGAGCTGAAGCTCAAGCAGCCCGTGAGGCTGAGGAACAAGCAGCTCAGGAAGCTGAGGCTGCGGCCGCAGCAGCAGCAGAGGAAGCAGCCGCCCAAGAAGCAGCGGAGGCCGAAGCGGCTGCTCAAGCAGCTGCAGAAGCAGAGGCTGCCGCTGCTGCTGCCGCCGAGATCGCCAAGGAAGAGGAGGAAATGGAAATGCTCATGGTTAAGAAGGAGAAGCGAGGAGGAAAGCTCCTTAAAAGGGAACAAGAACGGCTTAATGCCCTTTGGGAAAACGCCGCCAAGCGAGCAGATGAGCAAGCTGCCGCTAAAGCTGAGGAGCAGGCTGCGGCAGAGGCCGAAGAAGCTGCTGTCGCCGAAGCTGCCGCCGCCGAAGCTGCCGCCGCGGCAGAGGCAGCAGCGGCAGCAGAGGCAGAAGCAGAGGCAGAAGCAGCCGCTCAAGCAGCGGCAGAGGTAGAAGCCGCAGCGCAAGAAGCAGCACAGGCAGAAGCTGCCGCACAAGCAGCAGCAGAGGCCGAGGCGGAAGAAGCTGCCAAGGAAGAGGAGGAACTGGACGCTCTCAAAGCCAAGAAGGCGAAGAAGGGAAAGCTGAGCAAGAGCGACACTGTCCGGTTCACCACCTTGGTTGGCAATTCCGTCAAACGTGCTCAGGCCAAAGCTGCCAAAGAAGCTGAGGAGGCTGCCGCGCAAGAAGCAGAAGCCCAGGCAGCCAAGGAAGCTGAAGAGGCCGCAGCTCGTGAGGCTGAGGAGCAAGCCGCCCGGGAAGCCGAAGAGGCTGCTGCTAAGGAAGCCGAGGCTGCCGCCATCGCAGCAGAGGAGCAGGAACTTGCCGATTTGACCACGAAGAAAGTCAAGCGCAATGGCAAGCTGACAAAGAAAGACACCGAGCGTTTCAATTACCTTACACAGCGGGCTCTCGAACGCGCTGAACAAGCAGCAAAGGAGGCAGAAGAGGCTGCCGCAGAGCAAGCTGCTGCGGCGGAGGCGGCTGCTGAGGAACCCCCCGAGGAACCAGTCGAAGAAGCCCCTGAAGAAGCTCCCGAGGAAGCATTCGAGGAAGCCCCCGAGGAAGCATCCGGAGAAGCTCCCGAGGCCGAAGATACGGCTGCACAGGAAGCTGCAGATGCTGAAGCCGCAGCAGCAAGGGAGGCAGAGGCGGCAGCAATCGCAGAAGAAGAGGCAGAGCTTGCTGCCCTTACTGCAAAGAAGGCTAAGAAGGGCAAACTCACCAAGAAGGATACCGAGAGGTTCAATATTCTCACAGAGAATGCTGCACAACGACAAGCTGCTAAGGAAGCTGAGGAGGCTGCCGCCGCTGCTGCCGCTGAGGAGCAAGCAGCAAAGGAGGCAGAAGAAGCAGCTGCCGCTGCAGCAGAAGCCGAAGCTGCCGCTGCGAAAGAGGCTGAGGCTGCTGCTATTGCAGAGGAGGAGGCAGAGCTCGCAGCGCTTGCTGCTAAGAAGGCAAAGAAGGGTAAACTCACTAAGAAGGATACGGAGAGGTTCAACATTCTCACAGAGAACGCTGCACAACGACAAGCTGCCAGAGAAGCCGAGGAGGCTGCCGCTGCCGCCGCTGCCGAGGAGCAAGCAGCACAGGAGGCAGAAGAGGCAGCTGCAGCGGAGGCAGCAGAGGCAGCAGAGGCTGAAGCAGTGGCTGCCCGTGAAGCTGAGGCGGCTGTTATTGCTGAAGAAGAAGCTGAATTGGCTGCATTGGCTGCTAAGAAGGCTAAGAAAGGCAAACTGGGCAAGAAGGATACCGAACGATTTACTGTCTTGACCGAGAATGCGGAAAAACGAGCCCAGGAAGCTGCCGAAGCACAAGCTGCTCAGGAAGCCGACGATGGTGCAGCAGCTGAGCCCGAAGCCGAAGAACCACCCCCCGAAGAGGCACCCGAAGAACCTCCCGCCGAAGAGCCGCCTGCCGAGGAACCCCCAGTCGAGGAGCCCGACGACACTGCTGCTGCTGAAGCTGATGAAGCCGCTGCTCAGGAAGCAGCTGAAGCAGCGGAGGCTGCAGCTCGGGAGGCAGCAGAGGCAGCAGAGGAGGAAGCTGAGTTGGCTGCCTTGATAGCTAAGAAAGATAGGAGGGGCAAACTTGGCAAGAAGGATACAGACCGGTTCAACGCTCTCACTGAAAAGGCGGCCAAACGGGCGGAAAAGGCGGCGGAGGAAGAAGCCGCTGCACAAGCCGCTGCACAAGCCGCTGCAGAGGCTGAAGAGCAAGCGGCCCGAGAAGCTGAGGAGCAAGCAGCTAAAGAGGCCGAAGAAGCTGCTGCCGCTGAAGCTGCCGCTGCAGAAGAAGCCGCTGCTCAAGAAGCCGCTGAAGCTGAAGCTGCTGCGATTGCTGCAGAGGAAGCAGAGCTTGCTGCCCTGACAGCTAAGAAGGAAAGGAAGGGCAAGCTTACAAAGAAGGATACTGAAAGATTCAATATCCTTACTGAAAATGCTGCTCAACGGGCAGAGAAGGCTGCAGAAGAGGCTGCAGCGCTCGCCGAAGCTGAAGAGGCTGCCGCGGCCGAGGCTGCTGCTGCAGAAGCTGCCGCTGCAGAAGAGGCCGCCGCCGCAGAGGCTGCAGAAGCTGAAGCAGAGGAAATTGCTCAAGAAGAAGCCGAGCTAGCTGCTTTAGCCGCAAAGAAAGCTAAGAAGGGGAAGCTAGGGAAAAAGGATACCGAACGATTCAATCTTCTTACCGAGAACGCGAATCAAAGGGCTGAAAAGGCAGCTGAAGATCAAGCTGCCAGGGAAGCAGAAGAAGCTGTAGCTGCCGCCGAGGTCGATGAGGCGGAAGAAGCTGCGGAGCCACTCCCAGAAGAGCCTCCAGAGCCAGAGCCAGAGGAAGAGCCAGAGGAAGAGGAGGCTGCAGAGCCGGAACCAGACGAAGCCCCTGCCCCAGAAGATGCTGAGCCAGAAGATGCTGCCGCTGCTGAGGAGGCTGCAGCTCTCGAAGCTGCCGAAGCCGAAGCCGCTGCTGCGATTGCGGCAGAAGAGCAAGAGCTAGCAGACCTGGAGGCAAAGAAGGCCAGGAAAGGCAAGCTGGGCAAAAAGGATACCGAGCGTTTCAGGACCCTTACTGAAAACGCTGCCAAACGAGCCGAAGAGGCGGCCGAGAAGCAAGCGGCCGAAGAAGCTGCAGAAGCAGAGGCTGCCGAAGCCGCTGCAGCTGCCGAAGCCGCTGCCGCTGAAGCTGCCGAGGCAGAGGCTGCTGCCGCCGCCGAAGCTGCTGCAAAAGAGGCTGCCGAGGCCGAAGAAGCTGCCGTGATTGCACAGGAAGAAGAGGAGTTGGCTTCACTGGAAGCCAAAAGGGAGAGGAAAGGCAAACTTGGGAAAAAGGACACAGCACGCTTTACACTGCTCACAGAGAACAAGGCTGCTAGGGAGGCCAAGGCCGCTGAAGAGCAAGCTGCCAAAGAAGCTGAAGAAGCTGCCGCTGCGGAGGCCGAAGCCGCAGCAGCTGCTGCAGCTGAAGAGGAAGCAGCCAGAGAAGCCGAAGCGCAAGCAGCCAGAGAAGCTGAAGAAGCTGCAATCGCCGCTGAGGAAGAAGAATTAGCTACCCTTTCAGCTAAGAAGGCTAGGAAGGGTAAGCTAGGGCGAAAGGATACTGAACGCTTCGCTGTTCTAACCGAGAATGCTGCAAAACGAGCGGAGGAACAAGCAGCTCGTGAAGCTGAAACCGCTGCCGGGGACCCAGCGGCCGAGGAAGCTGCTCCGGAGGAAGAAGACGCTCCAGCTGAGGAGGCTGAGGAAGCTGAAGAACCAGCTCTGGAG
Source organism: Fusarium solani (assembly GCF_023522795.1). Lineage (NCBI taxonomy): Eukaryota > Fungi > Ascomycota > Sordariomycetes > Hypocreales > Nectriaceae > Fusarium > Fusarium solani. The sequence continues at coordinate 1,631,913 of NW_027072157.1, forward strand.
ACGGAAGAGCCAGTAGAGGACACCCCTGAAGAGCCGACAGAAGAATCCCCTGAAGAACCAATCCCAGATGTCGACGAAACCGAAGAGGCGGCAAAACAAGCTGAGGAGCAAGCTGCTAAAGAAGCCGCTGAGGCCGAGGCTGCTGCTATTGCTGCCGAAGAGGAAGCAGAGCTTGCGGCGCTCGAGGCGAAGAAGGCTCGAAAAGGGAAACTAGGGAGGAAGGATACTGAACGCTTTGTCCTCCTCACCGACAACATCGCCAAGCGCGCCGAAGAGCAAGCAGCCCGAGAAGCCGAGGAGCAAGCAGCTAAGGAGGCCGAAGAAACCGCTGCTGCTGAAGCTGCCGCTGCCGAAGCTGCCGCCGCCGAAGAAGCTGCCGCGAGAGAAGCCGCTGAGGCTGAAGCTGCTGCCATTGCTGCTGCTGAAGAAGACGAACTTGCGAAACTGGAGGCAAAGAAAGCTCGGAAGGGAAAACTAGGGAAGAAAGATACTGAAAGGCATGCTCTTCTCACTGAGAATATCGCCAAGCGTGCCGAAGAGCAAGCTGCCAGAGAAGCAGAGGAGGCTGCTGCCGCTGAAGCTGCTGAAGAGGAAGCCCCTGCTGAAGACGAGCCTGTTGAAGAAGAGGCCGGTGAAGAAGAGGCTGCTGAGGGGGAGGCTCCTACAGAAGAAGCTGCCGATGAGGTTGCTGATGAAACTGCTGCCGAGGAAGCTGCCGCCGCCGCCGCCGAAGAAGCTGCTGCCGCCGAAGAAGCTGCTGCAAGAGAAGCTGCCGAAGCCGAAGCTGCTGTAATTGCTGCTGAAGAAGAAGATGAGCTTGCGAAACTAGAGGCAAAGAAAGCTCGGAAAGGCAAATTAGGGAGGAAAGATACGGAGAGGTATAACGTCCTTACCGAGAATATCACGAAGCGTGCCGAAGAGCAAGCTGCAAAGGAGGCTGAAGAGGCAGCAGCTAGAGAAGCTGAAGAGCAAGCAGCCAGAGAAGCCGAAGAGGCTGCGGCTGCGGCTGCTGAAGCTGCTGCAATTGCTGCCGCGGAAGACGAAGAACTCGCAAACCTGTCAGCAAAATGGGAAAGGCGAGGCAAGCTTGGCAGAAAAGACACAGAACGCTTCAAGCACTTGACCGAGAATGCAGCAAAGCGTGCTGAAGAGCAGGCTGCTAGGGAGGCCGAGGAAGCTGCCGCTGCCGGTGACGCTGAGGAGCCAGCCCCTGATGACGCCGAAGAAGCCCCCGAAGCTGAGCCTGAGCCCGAAGAGATACCGGATGAGGAGGCTGAAGCCGAGCCTGCAGATGCCCCAGCTGAAGAGGTAGAGGACCCGGCCGCAGAGGAGGCCGCAGCCGCAGCTGCAGAGAAGGCTGCCGCAAGAGAGGCTGCTGAAGCTGAAGCGAATGCCCTCATCGCGGAAGAGGAAGCAGAGCTTGCTGCATTAGTAAAGAAAAAGGCCAAGAAGGGAAAGTTGGGCCGCAAGGATACCGAACGCTTTAACCTCTTAACCGATAATGCAGAAAAGCGAGCTGAAGCTCAAGCAGCGAAGGAGGCAGAAGAAGCTGCTGCTGCCGCTGAAGCTGAAGCTGCCGCAGCGGAAGAAGCAGCCCCAGCAGCAGAAGAAGAAGACGATGACGATGAGTTTGTGGATGCTGAAGAAGGGGAAGAGGAAGATGCTGGGGAAGATGCTGATCCTGAGGGAGTGGCCGAGGAAGAGGCGGAACCAGAAGCCGACGACGATGCTGCTGAGCCCGAGCCCGAGCCCGAGCCCGAAGAAGAAGATGCCGAAGCTGCTGCTGCCGCTGCCGAAGCAGAAGCTGCTGCCGCTGCGGAGGCTGAAGCAAAGGCTGCCGCAATCGCTGAAGAAGAAGCCGAGCTCGCAGCTTTAACTAAGAAGAAGGCGAAAAAGGGCAAGCTAGGTCGCAAGGATACAGAAAGGTTCAACATCTTGACTGAAAACGCCACTGCGCGCGCCGAAGAGCAAGCTGCAAAGGAGGCCGAGGAAGCTGCAGCTATGGAAGCTGAAGAAGCTGCAGCCGCCGCCGCCGAAGCTGAAGAAGCCGCTGCGAAAGAGGCTGAGGAAGCGGAAGCCGCTGCTGCTGCCGCTGCGGAGGCTGAAGCAAAGGCTGCCGCAATCGCTGAAGAAGAAGCCGAGCTCGCAGCTTTAACTAAGAAGAAGGTGAAAAAGGGCAAGCTGGGCCGTAAGGATACTGAAAGATTCGCCATCCTGGCCGAAAACGCCGCTATCCGCGCTGAAGAACAAGCCGCAAAGGAGGCTGAGGAAGCTGCTGCTGCTGCTGCTGCTGAGGCTGAGGCTGAGGCTGAAGCTGAGGCTGAAGCTGAGGAGGACGCCGAGGAAGCTGCCGAAGAGGTGGCCGAAGACGCCGCCGAGGAAGCTCCTGAGGAAGCCCCTGAGGAAGCTGCTGAGGAAGTTGAAGAGGAGGAAGCCGAGGAGGACGTCGAAGCAGCTGAAGCAGATGCAAAGGAAGCTGAGGAACAAGCTGCCAGGGAGGCTGCAGAAGCAGAAGCTGCGGCCATCGCTGAAGAGGAAGAAGCCGAGCTCGCAAAGCTGACAAGGAAAAAGGAAAAGAAGGGCAGACTAGGCCGTAAGGACACTGAACGGTTTGACCTCCTGACTGAAAATATCGCCAAGCGCGCGGAGGAACAAGCTGCAAAGGAGGCCGAAGCTGCTGCTGCCGTTGCCGAAGCTGAAGCTGGAGAAGCTATCGAGGAACCAGAGGAGGCGGCTGAAGAAGCTGAAGAAGAAGGCGAGGATGTCGAAGAGGCTGAGGAGGAGGTTGAGGAAGCGGCCGAGGAAGCAGCCGAGGAGGCCGGGGAAGATGAAGCTGAAGATGAAGCGGCTGCGGCTGCAGCTGAAGCTGCTGAGGCTGAAGAAGCGGCTGCAAGAGCTGAGGCAGAAGCTGCGGCGATTGCTGAAGAAGAGGCTGAGCTTGCAAAATTGATAAGGAAAAAGGAGAAAAAGGGTAGACTTGGCCGCAAGGATACCGAAAGATTTGACCTCCTTACTGCGAATGCAGCCAAGCGTGCAGAGGAAGCTGCCGCCGCCGCCGCTGCTGCTGCTGAAGCCGAAGCTGAAGAAGCTGAGGAGGAGGGAGAGGTGGATGAGGAACCGGCCGAAGAGGCGGCTGAAGAGGATGAAGAGGCAGCTGGGGAAGCTGGAGATGTTGCAGAAGAGGCAGCCGAAGCCGACGCAGAGGCAGAGGCAGCAGCTGCTGCGGAAGCAGCCGAAGCCGCTGCTAAAGCGGAAGCAGAAGCTGCGGCAATCGCTGAAGAAGAGGCTGAGCTTGCAAAATTGAGAAGGAAAAAGGAGAAAAAGGGTAGACTTGGCCGCAAGGATACCGAAAGATTTGACCTCCTTACTGCGAATGCAGCCAAGCGTGCGGAGGAAGCTGCTGCTGCTGCCGAAGCCGAGGCGGCTGCTGCCGCTGAAGCTGAGGAGGCCGCAGCAAGGGAGGCTGCTGAAGCTGAAGAGGCTGCCGCCGCCGAGGCCGCTGCAGCAGAAGAAGCCGCTTCGAGGGAAGCCGCTTCGGCCGAAGCCACTGCAGTTGCTGAAGCCGAAGCAGCAGAGCTCGAGGCCCTGAATGCAAAGAAGGCCAGAAGGGGTAGACTGGGTAGGAAGGATACAGAGAGGTTCAGGGTCTTGGAAGAGAGAGCAGCTGAAAGAGCCGAAGAACTAGCTGCAAAGGAGGCTGCGGCTGCTGCTGCTGCTGCAGAAGCTGCTGCCCAGGCCGCTGACGCTGAGTCTGAGGAGGAAGAGGAAGAAGAAGAAGAACAAGAGGAGGAAGAGGAAGAGGAAGAAGAGGAAGCGGAAGCTGGAGCAGAAGCTGAACCAGTAGCTGAACCAGAAGCTGAGGCTGAAGCTGGAGAAGCTACTGAGGACGAATCGGAAGCAGAATCGAAGGCAGAAGCTGGCGCAGCCGCTGGGGATGAATCGGAAGATGAATCAGAGGCGGAGGCGGAAGAGGAAGCAGACGCGGTTGTAGAAGCAGCTGCAGAAGCAGCACCAGCAGAGACGGAAGAACCGGCGACGAAAGAGGTAGCGGAAGCAAAGGGGGAGGAGGACTCGGATGAAGACGACGAAGATGAAGACGAGGATGAAGATGAGGACTCAGACGAAGACTCGGACGCCGAAGAGAAGGAAGCCGACGAGGAAGCCGCTGAGGCTGCCGAGGGAGAGGCTGGTGAAGAACCCGCGGAAGAAGAAGCTGTTGTGGAAGCTGTGGGAGAAGCCCCTGCTGCGGAGGAAGCCACTGAAGAAGAGCCCGTCGAAGAGGTCGCTGAGGAGGCTGCTAGAGAAGTCGATGAAGCAGCCGAGGAAGCCCCTGAAGCCGCCGACGAAGAGCCAAAGGAACCTGAACCCGAACCTGAGGCGGCGGCTCCCGAGGTCATTGAAGTGGTTGACATGACGCCGAAGAAGCCTAGGAGGAGTCGGAAGAAGACGCGAGGCGAGGGACCGCCGCCGCCGCCTGTCCCTGATCCGCCGATTACACCTCCCCCCGAGATCAAGCATTCCCGAAGGGAACGACCTAAGCTCCACCGTGAAGGCACATCGTGGGGGAAGCGGACCTCGATGCCAAGAGAAGAGAAGGAGAGATCGTCCAAGTCTAGGTCGAGCAAGCCCAGACGTGAAGAGAAGTCGTCCTCGAAGGGGTCATCCTCTGACAAAGTTGAGAAGACTCCATCACGGTCCCGAACAACAGGTCTCTTTAGTACGCCGCCAATCACTCGCTCATCGACCATGTACGAGAAGAGACCCAGCGTTATGAGCAATCGCCGTCACTCCACAGGGGCCCGTGGCCTTGCATCGCCACCTCCCGACGAGGCAAGCAAGGTCGCGGACGAATCCACCAGACGTCGCAGGTCGCACAAGTCACGATCGCGAGAGGATGATGATGGCGTCATGGTCGACGCCGAGGCAGACAGGCGTGAGCGTCGCCGACGATCCAAGCGCGCCCGTGAAGAAGACGTGGTCATGGTCGAGTCGGGTGGTCCTTCAGACACACCTCTCCAGCGAGGTGCTTCGAGCGCGAAGAAGCCCTCAGGCTTTTCCAGCCTGTTCACTGGCCTAATGACACCCAAAACCGAGCGTCCTGATCCCCTCCGTCGCCGTAGTACCTACGCAACAACTGACGATGAGGCCTTGCGCAGTGCCAAGATGGATGGGGATGCTGTGGTGATTGACGCTGACCGCGAAGCTAGGCGGGCGGCTCGGAGGGCTAGACGGGCTGAGCGCGAAGCTGCAGGTGACCCTGAGCGCGGGGACGAAGAGGTACGTCGTGTTCGGGATGAAGCACGGCGTGAGCGACACCGTCGACGTGATGACGACGATGAAATACGGAGACATGAGGAGAGGGAGGCACGTCGGGCTGAGAGGCGAGCTGCTCGTCAACAGCGTGAGGAGGAGGAAAGACGAGTCGAAGAAGAGCGGCGAATGGAAGAGGATCGGGAAGCTCGAAGGGCGGAACGTCGACGTCTACGCAAAGAACAAGAAGCTGCAGCTGCAGCCGCTGCTGCGGAGCAGGAAGAAGAAGAGATGCGACGAGCCGCAAGACGAGAGAGGCGACGTGAGCGCCAAGTTTACGCATCGGAAGACGACTCTGAAAGACGCCGGCGACGAGAAGCTAGAAGAGCGGCTCGTGCTGCTGAGGTACCCGAGGCAGCCGAGGTAGCTGAGGAAGAAGAAGTGTATCGTCGAAGAAGCCACAGGCACGCCGAGCAGTCAGCCGATGAGTATGGACAACGGAGATCTCGACGTCGTGAGGAAAGACGGGGTTCGGCCTGGCCACATTCAGGAACTTCGTCCTGGGTCAAGGATCACACGGATGCGCCTCCTCCACCCGAAACACCTGTTGAAGAGGCGGCGCCCGAACCCGAGCCCGAGCCCGAGCCGGTGGACGATGAACAAGCACGACGCGAAGCGCGCCGAGCCCGTCACCGAGCCAAGTACGGAGGCGGGACGCCAGATGACACAGATGACCAACGTCGACGGCGGGCAAGGCGAGAAGATCGCGATAGGGGCGGCGACAGAGATAGAGATCGCGACAGGGACCGAGACCGGTACCGCGACAGGCGGCTACAGGGCTCAGAAGGGAGCGACGAGCGTCACCACAGCCGACGCAACTCGGGATTCGTGGAGGCAACACCACGAACACCGTGGTGGAAGAAGATTGCAGGATGAGGGATGAACGATGCATGAGTGTCCTTTCGAGCGAGCGTGTTTCCGAGTGTCCTTTTTGATTACGACAAGCACGATTGACTACTACCTACGACCATCTACCTATTACCTACCCCCTTACCTACCTATCTACGTACATCACGACACGACGACCAACTCAACATGATGGATGGCAGCCTAGCCTAGCATCAGGATTATATCACAATGGGAGAGCGATGGAGATTCCCTTTTTGCATTTCCTGGGTTTCTTGGGTTTGGTTTGGAACGGAGCATTGCAGGATGTGTGTGTTTGACTTGGTTAATTTGGATTTTGCGCATATGGATGGACATATGGATACCTATGTACTTGGTCCATGTATGCTTGAGCAGGCACTTGTTCCCCTGACGGCCCAGGGGACAAGGTGACTGCTAGGCGACATGTATACCTATACCCGTTTGTGAAGTAGTGTGAGATTTAGAGTGTATCGATGCATTGTACAGCCGCGGGATGGCTGAGAACCATTGTGTTTGGATTGTATGAGCGAGTGATGGTGGTGATTTGAGAGCTACAATGATAGCAGCGGGCAGAAGTGAAGTGTTGGTTCGACTTTAATAGCAATAAATGAATAACAACGATATGAACCACCGATGAATAACCAATCATTTTCATGCAATTAGCCCGTCCTTGTCCTCCCTTGAGAGAGAATCACGACGGTCAGCCACATGGATTCATTGTAGGCAGGGGACGGTGTCACCTTGGCCCCGAGGGAGGGACTCGACAGCTACCAGCTGAACCACCGAACACTTCTTTCTGGACAACAGCCTAAATGTTTTCCATTTACAAAGAAACTAGCCAATCTTTCATTACTTTTCCATCTTTTTTTGTAGTTGGACGATTAGATAATTCAAGTCGACGCGGACGCAAGGGCGCCTCCATTTATAGCACGAGGTAGATCCCTACACGTTGCCGTTGCCGGTCTCACTCCACTACCTACCCACGCAATCCCCAGTCGCACGCTGACGACACCTCAACACCAACATCCACTACTTGTGCTTCTGCCTACCCACCATCACGACGACAGCCACGATCGCCTCGATACGACCACGACGCTCGCTACCGCCGCAGCAGACACGACCGATGAGGTGACCATCAGCACCAACGTCAACCAGTTGACGATCCACGAGCTACAGCAACTGGCCGCTTCTTCAACATGACTGCGCCGGGCAAGGGGTCGCGATGGGGGGCCTTCCTCTCGTCGGCCTTTGAGGGTGTAGAGAATCGCCTCGATAACTTGCTTGATGAGGAGGAGCATCAAAATCCCCAGGGACAGCCGTATCATCAGCAGCAGGGAATGACGGTGCCGCAGCCATCACCGAGCCCCAAGCCTGCCACCACTGGTACGTTGCTCTCTTTGTCTACTCCTGCTCTTCTCTCCTAGCGGTGCCCTGTTTGCCCTCGTTACTGTGATCACTCGCTGATTCCTGATTCCACGACAGCTCCTGCCCACAAACCAAACCGCGCCAATGATCGTCTACAAGCTAGGCTGGCCAAGGCCATGGCCTCGAGAACCTCACAATCCTCCCCCCGAAGCTCGATCGACACTGCCCGTGGCTCGGTGGATAAGGAGCGCCCTGCCAGTACAGAACCGGTGATCACCAAACCTCCACCCGAAACACCAGAGCCCAAGGCTGCTGAGCCTCAACCTCAGCCATCCGAGCCCTCGTCCGCTGCCGAAACTCCTCCCGTTCCTGCAGAAGATGCTGCGGTCACCTCGAAGGAGGACGAAAAGGACCAAGAACTTCCGAAGCCAGCTACCTCTGAGCAGGCCACTGCCGACTCCGTTCCCGAAATTCATACACCAGACGATCCAGTACCAGATGAGCCTGCAGTTCAGCCCGAACACGCCATCCAGGAGCAGCATGACGAGAAACCCGCCGAGACACCGAAGCCCGACACAGAAACCCCGACGGAGACTGCGCAAAGTGACCAAGACGCGAACCAAGCCAGTGCCCATCGAGAGGAGATTCAGGAATACATTGAACAAATAGACTCGCTACAGGCCAAGATACAATATCTATCAAAGAACGCTGCAGAAGCCGCCAAGAAGGCAGCTAATGATGCTCCTGCAGGGAGCGAAGAGCGCAAACTCGCCGAAAAAGACGAGAAGATTGCTCTATTGTTGGAAGAAGGACGAAAGCTCTCTACTTCGGAGCAAAAATACCGAAACACAATCCGAAAGCTGCGGTCACAAATCGTAGAAAACGAGAAGCAAGTCAACGACCTCAAGAAGGGCAAGGAGAAAGCCTTGTCCGAGGCCGAGTCGCTACGTAACCGTGTTAACAGCAAGGAGGAGCAAGAGAAACGAAAAGAGGAAGTGCGAAAAGCAAGTGCTGCTCTCCAAAAGGAGATTGACACACTGAAGAAGGAGAAGGCGGCTAAGGATGAGGCCTACAGGCGCCTAGAGCAAGATTCCAAGAACAAGGCGGAGCAGGCACAGATCGCTCATACCGAGGCTCTCAACAAAGCATTGGCTGCTGAAAAGAAGCGGCAGACGGAGCTTGAGGAGACAATTGCAACATTACGAGCAGAAAAGGAGTCATTGGCCGAGAAGGCGCGTCTAGATGAGATAGATTGGCAGGCTAAGCTTGATCGAGCCGTTGAACGTGGCCGCAACGTTGAGGAAGAGCTTAAACTGGAGCTGAGGGCGGCCGAGAGCAAGCTCGAGGCGATGCGAGTGGCTGCTGAGGAAGCGTCCTCGGGCTCAGGAGGAGACATCAAGTTGATACGACACATTGAGACCCTCCAGTCGCAGTATGCCTCGGCCAGCGAGAACTGGCAAGGCATCGAAGCGTCACTCCTGACAAAGGCAGCCAACCTTGAAAAGGAGAGGGATGAGGCGCAACGGCGAGAGTCAGAGATGCGGAAGAAGGCTCGAGACTCGGTAAGTAAACTCACATCCTTGAACCCCATTGAAACCATGGCGCATCGTCTGACATGTCATTAGGCCAGCCGATGCAAGCGCCTCGAGGATGAGCTGCAAGACGTCAGCCCTGCCCTCACGACCGCTCAACAGGAGCTGGAGACATGCCGCGAGCAACTTGCTACACTCAGGACCCAACACAAGACAACCGAGACGGCACTTGAACAAGCCCGGGCCGACCTTGAGAAGCAGCAGCGGGCTGCGAGCAGGGAGATTTCTGTCGAAGTCGAGCGACGACAATGGGCAGACGAGGTTACTACCCCCAGGACTCAGAGCCGTCCCGACTCGCCACTGCTCTCTGTTCCTCGAACCTTTAGCTCTGACCTCATCGGCCTGCCTGTACCAGGAAGAGCGCCTCGACGAGTCCCCACGCCTGGAAGCCAGCCCGATAGTGCCGGCGAGGGTTTCTTTTTCGGTCGAAGAATGTCGAGCCAGCCCCCAATCAGGCCGAGTGCGCTGTCAACTGGCGGACCTATGATGCCGCCGCTGTCCCCCTTTGAACCGCCTAGCGAATCGCCACGAGCGGCCTCTCCCCCACCAGAGAGGGATTTCGGCCTTGAAGATGGTGACCCTTCCTCTCCTCGTAATGTGGCCCAAGACATGATTTCAGTATCAACTGTTGGAGCTGGCCCGTCGGTGCAGCTTGTTGAGAGAATGAGCGCTGCGATCAGGCGGCTGGAGGCTGAAAAGGTGGCTGCTAAGGAAGAGATGGCTCGAGTGTGCAGCCAGCGAGATGAGGCGAGATCTGACATGGTTGGCTTGATGAAAGAGTTGGAAACTGGCAAGAGTGCGACGGCGCGAGTGACTCAGCTCGAGGCCGAGGTTGAAGACCTCAACTCGCGATACCAGACAACGTTGGAGATGCTGGGCGAGAAGAGCGAGCTCGTCGAGGAGCTCAAAGCCGACGTGCAAGACGTCAAGGAGATGTACAGAGAGCTAGTAGAGCGGACGGTGAAATGAGCAGCCAGTCAGCTGCTGGGCGCTTGAATGGATAGACGACGGGTGGTTGTAATGTCTGGCGATTCTTTCTGACATCTATGTATTCCTAGGTACCTAGCTACCCCGACAGCTCAATACCCTCGCGCTCAGCACCCTGCAAGATATAATTGCGTACCTGTTGAAAAGTTAGACGGAGGGCGTCTGTATGACGGGTCATTTCTCTAATTATACATACTTCCTTGTCTGGGGCAAGATCCAGAGCCAGCTCTTCTGCGCTGTTCTTGATAGTGAAGTCGGCGCCTTCCTTGAGGAGGGCAACAGCGGTGTCTCCTTGACTTGAGTCAGCGGGGGTTGAGAGTAAAGGCTGCGTGATGGTCTGCGTACCGTGGCCCTCTGCGACGGCGTGGTGTAGAGGAGTGTATCCTTCATTGTCGGTAGGATTCAGGGGCTCCGGTTCTTGAGAAGGAGCGTGACCATGGGGACGGAACCGACCGCGGCGGCACGATGGATGGGATACTGGCCCCGGCGGTCGCGGAAGCGTGTCGAGGCGCTGTTGTCGATGAGGATGCGGGCGATGTCGAGGTTCTTCTTTGAGGCTACAAAGTGAAGGGCAGTCTGCGGCCAAGACCAGTCAGATGGCACATCACAACACCTGGCGACGGATTTTTACCTGTCCACCAGCATCTGTTGGTCGTGTTAGCTTCTAGGGATCTTGAAATGTCAGTATGGGGTCTTACTCTTGAGATTGACGTCGGCGTCCTTGGCGATGAGGAGCTTCACAACAGCCTCACTCTCGGGGACACTGGCTGAGATCATGAGAGGAGACCACCCACTCTCGTCCTATTCTTGAAATCAGCTTGGCCACTTTTCTCGCACAGGTCATTATATGTGAACCAACCTGAACGTCTGCGTCAAAGCTGCGCTGGTTGGCCAGAAGCTGGACAATGTCCAAGTTGTTGGAAGAGGCCGCCCAGTGAATGGGATATCGACCATCGTCATCCTTTCGCTGCGAGAGTTTCGGGTCCGACTTTTGAATTTGTTAGTATATGAGATATAGTACATAGGGAATATTACCAACCTTGAGCAATCCCTCAGCGACAGATACTGTCGGGTACATATTAGATCGCTGATCCAACAGGCGCACAGATGTACATGATACTGACCCTGTCCCTCGCGAGCAGCCGTGTGCAGAGGAAACTTGTCTTCACTGGCCATTTTGGCTTTGCAATAAATGCGACACAGGGGAATATAGTAGTAGATTCAATATTCAAGATGATTCAACAGAAAAATCATGAAAGAAGAGATCATGCTCTTGGGGAGGTCGACACACATTCATAGGCTGTAGCTCACCTTACGTACAACAAGCTGTTAGCCACACATAAGAAACTGTGGCGTTGAAACGCCACACGCGGCTGCCCAGCCTTTCAACATTGACAACTCCCAGTCGCAACTTTTGCCGTCAACTTTTCCATCCTCCATTCTCTTCAACATAAAAACCACCACGACAAAAAAACATGGAGACACCTCAGATACCCCAGGACGCGCTACAGCTCAGCGCGCTCGCCGCACAAAATGCCACAGTATCAAGAACGCTCTTTGCGCACGCGCACGCCCCCGAGCCGCCGTCCGCGAAACGACAAAAGACCGACGACGCGTCCGAGGACCCCATCACGAAGAGACGCTTCCACGCCGAGTACGCCCACGTCGAGACGCTCCCGCCATCAATTACCGCCAAGCTTCCTACAAAGCAGCCCGGGAAGAAGGTCGCCAAGCCCGGCGCGCCAGCAAGGCCAGCCATGAAGCTTCTTGAAGGTGCGCCTGGCTCCAAGGGTGGTGCATCGTCGGCAGCTAGGGCGGAGAGCACACCGCAGAATATGAGCCTCACGACAAGGGGGGCGACAGCCTTCCAGCAGCCCAAGCCTGAATGGCACGCGCCGTGGAAGTTGATGAGGGTCATTTCTGGTCATCTGGGTTGGGTGCGCAGCTTGGCCGTCGAGCCTAACAACAAGTGGTTTGCCAGCGGCGCTGGTGACCGAACCATCAAGATCTGGGACTTAGCCACGGGCTCTCTGAGGTTGACACTCACTGGTCACATCAGCACCGTTCGCGGTCTTGCCGTGTCCCCGCGCCACCCATACCTCTTCTCTTGCGGCGAGGACAAGATGGTCAAGTGCTGGGATCTCGAGACAAACAAGGTCATTCGTCACTACCACGGCCACCTCAGCGGCGTCTACACCCTCGCCCTGCACCCGACGCTCGACGTGCTCGTAACGGGTGGCCGCGACGGTGTCGCCCGTGTCTGGGATATGCGCACCCGAAGCAACATCCACGTCCTCTCAGGCCATACCCAGACCGTCGCCGACCTCGTCTGCCAGGAGGCTGACCCCCAGGTTATCACCGGCTCACTCGACTCGACCGTTCGCCTCTGGGATCTCGCTGCCGGAAAGACAATGGGTGTGCTCACCCACCACAAGAAGGGCGTCCGCGCCCTGGCGACGCACCCTTCAGAGTTTACCTTTGCTAGTGGTAGCACGGGGAGCATCAAGCAGTGGAAGTGCCCTGAGGGCGCGTTCATGCAGAATTTCGAGGGTCATAATGCCATCATCAACACCATGAGCGTCAATGAGCAAAATGTCTTTTTCACAGGAGGTGAGCAGCAAGCGCACAGCTCTATGTGTCCTCCCAATAGCTAATGGTTCAATTACAGGTGACAATGGCTCAATGAGCTTCTGGGACTGGAAGACCGGCCACAGATTCCAGTCACTCGATACAACTGCCCAGCCCGGCTCCCTCGACGCTGAGGCGGGTATCATGAGTTCAACATTTGATAGATCAGGACTACGTCTGATCTGTGGTGAGGCCGATAAAACTAGTAAGTTGCCACAACTCATCAGATTATTGAATACAACTAACAGGTATAGTCAAAATATGGAAGCAGGATGAGACTGCGACAGAGGAGACACATCCCCTAGACTGGAAGCCAAGCCTGGCCCGAAGGAAGTATTAAGACAGACAGACGCAGAGAAAGGTGGAACATCTAATACAAGGACCATGTGTGTGTGTCCTGGGACGGGACGCCCTTGCTGGGCTCTATTATTACATCTATTATACGCCGATACCCAATGCTTTCAGATCCCCATCATCGCGAAGGGCCATCTTCACTTCGTCGTCTGCAATTGACAGGCGTAGCTTACTCGACCGCTCCGCGCGCTGCGCCTCGAGGTTGATCAGACCAGCTGCTACCAGCTCGAGCGCCGCCGTGTGGATGTGGCCAGGCCTGGTCATGGGGCGCATAGCCCCTGTCTGCGTGCCCTTGAGGCCGTTGTTGAGAACCGCCGCCACGCCTGGGAGCGCAGACGGAGCTCGGAGGCTTGCTCTGTGTATCTCATCCAGAGTCTCGCCAAACGTCGTCTCGGCGAGACCTGTTCTTCGGATGCGCATCATGAGAGCGGCCATGAGTAGTTTGGACATGAGTGGGAGACTGCGGAGGTGTTGCTGGACGGGATTCGTGGTGGCCTCGTTGATGGCCTTTTTAATAGTGGCGATAGTGACACGCCCAACGCCCCTTGGCTGACCCTGGGACTCTGCCAATCGCTCTCGCTTGCTGGGGGTAGTGGGATCGCCAGGGGCATCTGCCTCAGCAAGCTCGACTGCCCGACGGCAGATATCGAGAGCTCTTCGGGCGTCACCGCTGACTGCAGCAACCTTGCGACTAGCAAATTGAATGGCGTCGGGGTCTACAATGTTTCCGGGGACTCCTTCTAATCGTGACTGAATAATCTTCATGAGTTGCTCGTGGTTGTAACCGGGGAATGTGATTCGTGTGAGACCTAGATCATGTTAGTGAATAGCATCCAAGGCTATAGCAAATAGGTGATATACCTAGACGACTGCTGATCTTGTTGCTCAGAGTTCGCTCTGGCAGATCCATGGTGTTGGCAACTGCAAGAACAATGAGACGGCTATGTCGCAAGGTCGGCCAGTTGAAAAAGTTGTACATGACAGCCTGGTTCTTGGTCACCAGCTGATCAAGCTCGTCCATGAGCACCACACAAGGGATACGTCGTGGACTGGGGTTGCTGAACTCTCGTTCCAAGAGGTCCAGAGACTGGGCCGGACTGGCTCGCTGGCCCTTGAGAGCCTCCCAAAGAAGGGTATATGACTGATGAGGATCCGTGATCTTCATGCCGTTGATCTCGACAAAGATAAAGTCATCGAGCTCATCCGCACCAACAGCTTCCTCCAGTCGAGAGATGACCTCACGTACTGTTGCCGTCTTACCTGTTCCTGGTGTGCCCGAGATGTAGATGCAGTTACCAGTGCCGTCTGAGATGGCGGCCTCGAGGTGAGAATATACAAGCGAGAACTCTCCCTCTCGACAGGGGAGACTTGTAGGAACAGAGGAAACGTGTAGACGTGAGCGGGCTATTTGAAATGGCGAGTTTTCAACTTGGCTTGGCGACAGCCTGCGAGTTGCCAGCGGTGTGAACTCGAGTCTCTTGCTTGTACTCCTATTCTCAATCAGTAAAAAGGATGGTTATAAGTGGACATTTTCTTGTTGACGAACCTCTTGGTACGGGAGCCGGGTTCAATTTGACTCCTCCGAGAGGTTGGCGTAGCCACTGTTGAGCCTCGTCCCGTCTTGGTCGGAGTCTGTGGTGGGTGATACGTAGTATCCGCCGGGGAAGGACTTCTCGCTTTTCTACGACGACGAGTGGCTTTGGTGCCGTTCTTGATCATGTCCATCATGGTGAACAAGTCATCCTCGCCGCGGTAAACCTCCTCCCAGACGAACTCGTCCGTGTATGTAGCCGTTCGGGTGTTGCAGCCTCGCCGGCAGACAAACGTCTTGCCATACTCGGGGTTGTTTCGAGGAATACGGCCTTGGGGGTACTTGGAGAGGAAGGAGTCAAGGGAAGTTACCTTGGCCTTGCCGTTAATCGAGGCCAGGGGGTTGATATCCCATGACGGAGAGATGTAGAGTTCGTTCTGGGCCATGTTAGAGAGTCATCAATACCAAAATATAGTCGAGAATTACCCAGTAGTAGTCGGACCGCTTCTTATCCTTATTCCGAATCTCCTTTTCGCTGGAAAACCACATAAAGTTGGCCGCCTTCTCTCCCTCGCCATCATCCTCGACAAACTCACAGATCAAGGCGACCCAGGCCTCATTGGACCCGTCAGCCTTGAGCATGACGATATCACCGATCCAACACTCGAACCTGCCAATCTTGGCCCCGACAATCTTGTCCCCCGTGACTTTCCTTCGCTTTCGGTCGCTCTGGGGCTCATCGCTCCTCTCGGCCGTCGGGCTGGTGTTGTAGATCCATTCCCACGAGGGTTCGTCGCCGGCGAGTTCATCTTCAAAGTCGTTTTGGGATGCGCCCGGTAATTGACGTTTGGCTGAGCTGACGGGAGCCATTTTTGTGTCGTTGCTGGTGGTGAGCGTGGTCGAGACGATTTACGCGTCGTGGGAGACGCGACGAGATAGAGAAGGTGGTTGCTATGGGATGTGCATGTACCGGGGGTTTGCAGTTATGCAATGGCTGTCTATAACCTCAGCCGACTTGCTCCCCTTTCTCGATCCAGACATCAAGCACATCCTAGGTCCTTGGAATTCCGCTTAACAATGTCTCTTAACCTCTATGTATCGGTTTATGCTTCTTGTGCTCTTATACAATTACAATTACCACATCAAAGCCAGCTGAACCCAATTCTAACGCCTCTGCCAAGCCCAAGCCGTTTACATGCAGTGCAGCCAGACTTTATGCAACGCATCAAAAGCTACTTGAATGCAAGGCACAAAAAGTCACTCCCAGAGCCTGCTTCATTGAATCTGCTGCCATCTCAGGAACTGCATATCGTACCTGCAGCCAAGCGTGACTATTGCCATTCTAGACCCATCTCCCCATTAATGCCAATGACGGCCCGTCCCCCGCATCAGGCTTATATCCACCACAGGTCTCAGCCATCTGGGCCGTATAGGGCAGATACCCGTCTATATCCCTCCCAAGAGGTTAAGAGTGGCTGCCCTGCCGCAGCTGAGAAGAGCAAGTCCCCCACGGTGCCACAAGGCAGCGTTGCTGTAGGGTTAGACACGCCTCGAGACATGATCTCTTAGAACGCATGGCTACGGGGATACAGCTGGAACAGGTACCGGGTAACTTTTGCTGCAGAATCGGTTGCTGCGGGTTGATGGATATGACATCAACCATGGCTTAGACGGTTACTCCTGTGACAGCCTGGTCTCATGTTATTTAGCTGCTCCAGGTGTAGTTTATTTGACGCCTCGGGGC
Organism: Fusarium solani; assembly: GCF_023522795.1. Lineage (NCBI taxonomy): Eukaryota > Fungi > Ascomycota > Sordariomycetes > Hypocreales > Nectriaceae > Fusarium > Fusarium solani. The sequence goes on from NW_027072157.1 coordinate 1,648,291, forward strand.
TGTATCTGGATGCCTCCATGAACGTAATTATAGCCTGCCGCTCAATACGCACAATGGCTGAATCAATCACAAGTGACCGGTAACTAAATCGAGACGGAGTCTTCTCGGGGTTGATCCGAATTGGTTATCATTACAAACAGATTCATCAAGTGTGCCACTCCCGCTTCATCTATCTCCCTCTTCAACCACCTACTTACACTGAGATGGGATAAAACTGTGGAGGCGGCAACCATCTTGGCCTCTTTGGGCTGTCACTGGCGAGCTGAAGCCTTAATGACTGTGACTCGCGATCCTTCACTGCATGACAAGCCAGACTAGCAACTCATGTCTCTCCACCTGCACTTTGCCGCCCATCGAGGCAGGCACCCCTATACACCAAGAATCACCTCAACGAGATCGACGAGAAACTATTGACTTTCAACTGGCCATGTCTTACTCAGAACCCGTCAGCTGCTCAAGAACAAGAGTCTCGGTCTTCAAAGATGCTCGTTGAATTGCCGCCAGCCCCCCTCCTTCAGCCCAGATGATGACACTTTTGCCGGAAGAATCTCCTTGTTCGGAATAGCTTTTTATGCTGTCTCGCCAAAAGGAGAATGAGGAAACAGTGGCTAGCTGATGTGATGCCATTCACAGTTTGCCGCCGGTTCGAGCTGAGCTGGGGTTGTCTTTGAGAAAATCACTCGTGCGTATGAGGCTTGTCGGAGCATCTTTGCCCGGTTTCTGAGCGCTGGAGGCCTGGACAGGCCCAACAGGAGGATGACGAAGGGAAAGGTGATCAACAAGAGAGTGTTGAAGGGGAATACGTTGCGTGGACAAGAGGAAACCGCAAGGTATAAAGGGGCGAGCTGCCCTCCGCAACATTGTCCCTTTCCTCAACACAAACACAAACACAAGTTCCCAAGCAAACACAACTTCTGAACACTTTCCAAAGACACTTCAGTCTCAAACTCACCTTCGTCTTTTCAACATGTCTTCCAACTTTGGTACCGCTTCCCCCAGCCGTGCTGCGGCCTGGAAGCTTGATCTTCCCACCTCGTCTCATCCGGCAGAGTCGGTCAAGCTCCCGGATGATGGAAGCAAGGACGCCGAATCCATCATCGGAGAGGACGAGCGTGTCTTGGTTGATCATGGCGATCTCCAAGAGGGTGGCAAGTACCGCTGTAAGTGCCCCTGAGTCGAGTTCATTCCTCGCTTGATGACGCACCTTTGCTGACAGCCAACAATAGCCATCGTCAAGATCCAGTCCAGGTTCAATGACAGAACCACCGGCCGCGCCGTTTGGATGATCGGCACCGGTTGGCTGATCCGCCCGGATCTTCTTGTCACTGCCGGACACGTCGTCTACGACCATGGATACCGATATGGTCCCGCCGACCAGATCAAGTGCTACATCGGCTACAACGGCCGTGACTCTGTCAAGACCTCGGCTGTCCAGGCTCGGTATGGCCTCAATGTCATCTCCACGGCTGAGTGGATCGAGTCGCCCAACAACCGAAGCCGCGACGTTGCTTTCATCCAGGTCGACCGCCCATTCACTGGAAACCTCCGCACCTTCAACTTCACCAAGACGCCCCCTTCAGGCCAGGGCATCGTCCTCGGCGTTGTTGGCTATCCTGGTGACAAGTCCCTCAGGGATGCTGATGGCGAAGATGAGAAGGGTGCCCAGATGTACGAGGAGTTCGCAAAGACCAACTTCGACTTGGCTGCCAGCCCTGGTAACATGGTCGAATATCGAGTCTCTACCTTCGGAGGTAGGTCCCTGTCCCCCCTTGAATATGTACCCACCTGGTTCTAATCTCGCAACTAGGACAATCGGGCGCCCCGATCCTGCGCAAGGCTCGTGGACAGTTTACCAGCATCGGCACACACTGCTATGGTGGCGGTGGCCAGAAGAGCAACTCGGGCAACGCCATCGGTGGTGTGTACGGAAACAACTATGATGCCTTCATTGCCCTGTTCAACATCGGTCAGCAAGCGTTCGGAACTGCTGCCAATATCAAGTCGATTGACTGCCAGGCCAACGGCAACTCTTCCTCGGGCACGGGTCTGAACGGCAGCCTCGCCAGCGGCCTCGGCAAGGGCGGCTATGCCAGTGCTGGATCGAACGGCAATGGCTTCAACAACAACGGCTTCAACAACAACGGCTTCGCCAGCACTGGCTTCAACAGCAGTGGCTTCGACAACATCAGCTCCGGCAAGGACTTGAACGGGGGAGCGATCAGTGGCCAGAGCCGAAGCAGTGTTCCCTCTGGTGACCAAGCCGAGTTCATGCAGATCCTCAGGACAGTAGCGGGAGTGGGCTCTGCAGTTCTTCCCATCGCCTCCTCTCTGCTTGGGCCCATGGGTTCGCTCGCCGGCATGGCAGCTGGGCATTTCCTCGGGAAACTCACCAGAGAGAGTATGCAGTCTGAGAGTGGCATGGCTGGAATGCCTGGTGATGATGATACCATTGCTGCTCGGGCATTGGTTGCCGAAGCAGCCCTTGAGGCGATCCTGTCGGCCAACGAGTCCCCTGAGCATGAGGAAGTCATCAAGAAGATGAAGGATATCTGGTCGACCAGTGCTCTCAACGTTGATGCCTTGGCTCCTGTGCTTACCCCAGGCCTCACAGAGTGTGCTCTGGACATTGCCTCTCACCGACTGGAAAGGGCCACCACTGGTACCACTCGCCAGGGCCAGGAAAGCACACTGCTTCCCGAGCGCCGCGACCTTGGCATTTCGATCCATGAGGCTGGTGGTGCCGAAGCTGCCTTTGTCCAGGCTATGTATGGACCAACCCGCCCGCTCGCCGACGCAGAGGGAGGCTGGGGCTGGTTTGGATCTGTCATCAGCAACGTGGGCAAGGCTGCGGTCCCCATTGTTGGTAAAGTGGCCAGTGGTGCCCTTTCAGGTGTTGTCGGATCGCTGGGGGGACTGCTCCGCAGCGAGTCCATGTCAGACAGCGTCAGCCCCAACGAAGAGGCGACCCGGATTCTCCTCAAGCGCGCCTTGATGGCAGACACGGCGCTCCAGGCCTTGATGACCCTTCCCCGCGAGAAGCTGGACCGCCTGCAGGTCACGCACAACAACAGTGGCGAGACCGAGGGCATCATTGACTTCATCAAGACCGGCGTGCAGAAGCTTGGCCCCACGGTTCTGAACACTGCCAAGAACATGGCCAACAAGTACGTGCCCATTGCCATCAACTATGGTGCAAAGAAGATCTCGACCCATCTTGGTCTTCCTGCCGAAGCACTTCCCAACCGAACCATCCGCAAGCAGCCTTCTTTCCGGGACTCGCTCAATGCTGGAAACATTGTCAAGGTGAGCCATGTCCACAATACGCCCGAGGCACCGGCCAGCGTTGATCTTACTGCCCTTCTCCTGGCTCGTCAGGAGGTCTGGAAGCCTTCCAACGTGTGGCGAAAGGACTGGGATGACAACGATGATGGCCCCGTCATCATGACTCGACCACCCCCCGACTTTTGAGTCGAGCAGCTAACGATGTACAGGTCAACTAGTCGACAAAGTTGCCCTAGGGCGATATCATGGATCGATCGAGGAGTGTCGTGTGAGGGCACTCGTGAGAAACTGCCAATTCCTTTCTTTGAGGACGTGAGAATGCCTGGGGACGAAGGCTGGGTTCTTGAGAGAAGGACTGAAGGTTGAGGTGTTTGTTGCTTGGTTTTTGTTCGATTCTTTGCATGATAAATGCCATTGTGGTTGTGGTTGTGGTTGTGGAAGGTGGAAGTCGTGGGAGGTTGCACAAGGCCCCGGTTTGTGCGAACGCAGTGTTACCCCTGACCTCGAGCTCCCCCGGAACAGACAAACGATGGTATTTGATTGCACATAGTAGTTTTTAACATGAAATTTTGTTGCTTTTTCAATGTTTGCACTCTCTTGAGCTGTTCTCGTTCAAGGATTCAAGACCCAAGACGGGAAGCTGCAGGTACCCGGCCATTGACACGACGCGGGGGGCATGGATGCGAACCTGCCTACACAGGCGCTGAACTGCAAACAGGAAGGAGCTATGGGCCTCCCTATTTTTCTTGCCTGCCTTCCTAAACATGCGGACCTTCAATGATTCAGTGACGAACATTTTAGGAAAATGTTTGCCTAAGGATTCGACCTTATCCCCGGGGACTTCTCCCCCTCTCTCGTACTCACTGTCAACATAACTCAACACAACAACAACACTACAAGCCTTTGAGCCCCCCCCACCGGTTTCTCTTCGCTTCTTCCCACTCACCTCTCTCATTCGACATTGTTCAACTTGGCGAAAGGAAGCCACCATGCCAGGCGAGATCGGAAAGGGAAAAGGAGGCTTCAGGCCGGGCATGGCTCCCGCTCCCAGGACTACAAAGCATAATTCTTTCGCAAATACCAAGGGCGACCATATGCCCACTGCCAAGTCCATCTTCCAAACTTGGGGAAATCAAGCCCGTCAGGCTGAGTATGATGAATTTCTGGGCCCCGCGCCCGCCGACAAGCACCTCATCCAGGTAAGCATGATAACCCATTCTGGCACATAGCACTGACCTGGACACCAAGTTGACCCATGTTATCCCTGGGAAACATTTGCTCCCCCCGGAACTGGATGAACCGGGAGCCCTCGACGGTATTCGCAGGCAGTATGGGGTCTACATTACCCGTGTGAAGCCCAACGTGCTTGACCTTCGTTGCGAATCCATCGGTCGCCTCCAAGAGGCGCTTCGGGCTATCAACTGGGCCCTTCGAGATATGCGCCTCTCCAATGAACATGCTTCTGTTCGCTTCTTGGTCCAAAGACCAACCAACGCTATCATCAGTGACATGATATCAGTCGAGCTTGGGAAACGACCAGCCTTTCTCTCCCCTAGCCCATCGTTGGTCAGCAACATGTCGTCCATGAATGACCATCTACCCCAGCTTGCCTCTGATATGGCAATCTCAGCCGAGGGCTTGATGGGGGTCAGCAAGAATATGACATTTCGTATCAACTTTGGCCACCTGACCATCGGAAAGAAGAAGAAAGGATCTGAGGACGAAGTTAGCATTGGCAATTTTACAAAGCTCATGGACATGTACTCTGTCCGTGGTGGCGCCAGTTTCGAGCCCAGGTATGCAATCTACCAAATCTTTCCATCTAACAATCATATCTAACCTTGGCAAGACTGCCAAACGCCGAGAGGGCGGAGAAGATTCTCCAGTTCCTCGTCAAAGCAGAGCAGCATGTTTGCAGAGCCCTTAAGGATGTTGAGCGAACCTGCGAGTTCACTGTTGTCACTGAGGACCAGGAAATCAAGGCAAACGCAAACTGCATCCCCGGGCAGAACATGAAGCTTTCCATGGTCCGAGCAACTAGACCCGAGGCCTGGGGGCGTCTGAACTGGACGGTAGTTGCTCCTGACATGTAAGTTCTCTACATCTGAGACGTACGTATGATCTAACGCGCCTTTCTATGTAGGTTATACGACTGGAACTTTAGAGTCGATGCCTGGGACAAGGTGGACGTTGCAACTGGTTTCAAGGACCTCGCCCAGAAAGTTTGCCTGACCGCAAATGTCAACAAAGAAGCTCTTCTCGCAGTCCCAACTGTCAATACAGCCAAACTTGCGGCCCTTGAAGATGAAATCAAACAGATCCGGGTCAAATCTGCGGCGAGATTTCCATACAAGGACAGTTCGTATGTGCTTGAGATCAGTGTCACCAAGACTGTGAATGGGTTTCGCGCAGCAGGAGGACCCGAGGTTACATGGAGTGTTGAATTGTACGCGCCTCATTGGGAGGAGAGTGTCAACCACATGAGCGGAGGACGGAAGGTTTGGGGTGAAGGATTGGAGAACATTTGGACGGATGAGGGCCATGATCTCAAGTCGAGGCTCGGAGGTTTCTGCCGGGTCATCCTGGAGGTCCAGGCTCTTTTGAGCAGAGCAGATGCCAGTGCCGCTTCGCAGTAGCGTGCATCAAAAGGCATCGACTGGCCTTGCTGGCTGTGTCGTCTCCACGAGCTCCTCGTTCCCCGAGATCCTATCTATTTTCTACTGCGTCACAAAGGATTGGCTAGCCTTGTTGTGAGCTTCATGCCTGCTGTTGATCACCTTGTCCTTGAGCAGCCATGATCTTCTGCCTCAGAACTAGTTCACCATGTTAGCAATGAGCAAACAACTTGTCAGTAGTGAGACATACCCTCCTCAATCGTCCGTGCATTGGTTTGCTTTCGTTGTACAATGACTTCCAGATCCTTCAAGTTGTTGCCGAGCTCCTCAACCTTGCCCTCGTAAAACTTTTCGGCGGACTTGAGTTTCTTCATGGCCGTCAGTCAGCGATTCGGCCTGATAGTGGGCTCTAGGCCACCCACCTTTTCCACCAAGAAGCCAGTTCCGACATCTACCAGGACGGTCTCGGCATCAGAAAGCTCTCCACGGACGTATAGCGAGTTGGTCAAGGGGACTAGGACAGAGTTGGACCCTGCAATATGTTAGACTACATGCTTGTTGGCGGATCGCGGGGGGCTCGAGCGATGGGCGGTGGCGCGAAAGGCAGCGGCTAGGAGGAAGGAAATCGCACCTTTGGGGGCGGCAGCTCGGGCCTGCACGCATCGCAGACACTCCTTGAACTTGTTCTGGGCGCCGTGAAGCTGGGCGAAGGACGTCGTCAGGTGCTCGAGCTCCTCGTCCAACTGCTTCTTAACCTGGGCGAGCTGCTGGGGCTCGAGCGTGTCGAGGTTGACTGTGCGCGCAGAGGTCAGCGGTGGTATCCACAGGGGATCGCAAATACCTCAGGAAAACGTACTTGTCTCTTGTTTTCCAGACATGGTGCCTCGTCGCTGGATATTTCGTGGTAGGTGGTCGCCGGAGGAGGAGAGTGAGTTGCTTGTCGTGGTGCCCCTCCAGTTTTCGCCTTCATGAATATTGTGACGTGGGGTTGCCAATTCTAGTAACGGGGATGCCTTCACCACCACACTCACAACTTCGTGATACTTGACTAATAGTGTAGCAAGAATATGAAAAATACGAGTTGACTAGGTAGATGATTTGATTCGTTTTATTTGTTTTGATACATGAAATACTGTACATGAGCTTTACAATGAGCGATAAATCATCTGCTCGCTACAGCTGATCTAGCAAACCAGAGATGAAACGAGGCAGCTCTTCAAGCTTGACATTCTCCTTGACCGAGAGTTGTCTACATTGGACCTCGCAAAGACCACCCTTCTTAAATGCCTTGCCAAGGATCACGACGACGGGATAGCCAACCATGTCAGCATCGTTCATCTTCCAGCCAAATGACTGCTTCCTGTCATCGAGGACAACGTCAAGGCCAGGCTGTGAGCTGCTTCCAGCCACGAGATTGTCATAAATCTCTACCGACTCCTTGTCGAGTCCGGGTGTTGGGATGACGGCCACCTCGAACGGGGCAATGGCTCGTGGCCAGTTCAGTCCTCGCTCATCAGCGAGAATCTCAGCCACGGCGCCAAAGATCCTTGATACTCCCACGCCGTGGCATCCCATTTGAACAGGCACACGGCTTCCCGGGGTGAGGCCTTCTTCTTTGGCAACCTTGGGGAGTTCTGATTGCGGAAGAGACACACATGCGTCGAGTGGTACCGAGTAGCGAGTTCCAAGGTGGAATGTATGACCACACTCCAAGGCACGATGGATCTTCAGAGTCCCCTCCTCACATCGAGGGCAGCCATCACCATCAGTGATGCGGACCAGGTTCAGTGCTTCCGCCGAGTCTGCGCCACCAACCATGGAATGCTCAACCTCATGAGACCCGAGGGTCTTGGGCAATAGAGGGAGTTGTCCCCGAAGGCTTTCAAACGTTGGTGCAAGTCTGGCATCCACAACATTAATAACATGCGGCTTCCCACTCTCGAGTGCCTCGCTCCAGAATGGGAGAGGGTCATCGATGCTGGTATCGAGTTCGCTAACCGCCGACTTGACCGCATGTAGGTTCAGACCACTCTCCGAGAATGCCTCGGAAGACTGCGGGTACCAAGCGTTGACAAGAACCTTTCGGTCCTTGGAGATGCCCCGCCAGACACGAATATCAGAGGCCGAAATCGCAGCCGCATCTTTGCTCGCAGAGGGCGCTCGTGCCGTCGCAACCTCATCGTTGGCAGTGTATCCGCAAGAGTCGCAGTTTACAACTGTGTCCTCGCCGACAGCACTAGGAAGATGGTACTCATGGCTAAGGTCACCTCCCATGTCGCCCGAGCTGGCCTCGGCGACAAGGTACGGCAGCTTGAGCTCTGCGAAGAAGGCACGGTAAGCCGCAGACACTAGACGATATGTTTCAATAGCAGCAGCTGTTGTTAGGTCAAAGGTGTATAGATCCTTCATTAGAAATTCTCGGGAGCGTAGCAGACCGTGGCGGGGGCGACGCTCATCTCGATACTTTCGGGCTGGAACTTGGTTAGCTGGGAAGTTGAAGAGCAATGAAGGCTGTCGAACTAATTTGGTACAGCCGGATGGGCAAGTCTTTATATGACTTGAGAGTTCCGGCTACGAGAGTGGTGATTTCCTCCTCGTGTGTAGGAGAGAGAATAAGAGGCACCTCTTTGCGATCGGCGAGTCGAAAGAGCTTGCTAAATTAGCCAACGCGACTTGATGAAACCTCATATTCTCACCTCGGGTGCAACGCGATCCAGTCTATCACTCCTTCTCCATAGCTCTTCTGAAGAGATGGTTGAGAGAGATAATCGTGAGGCTCCTTGAGAGTAAACCATGTGAGCAATTGACAAGGCTCGACCAGCCAAGGGCACAAACCAACTGAATGCATATGCTTGTCAAGTAGTTTCTCTATCTTGTCCTGAACGCGAAGACCCATAGGAAGTAGTTGAAAGATACCAGAGTGAGCCTATGAGGCAGAATTAGTAACTGGTCACTCTTCATAGGCCAGGTAGACTGGGACATACCTGACGGAGAAAGCCACCTCGAATGAGTTTTCCATGGCCAACTACAACTCAATTAGCTCAGATATCACCCCCAAGCTAGAGATGAATCACTGACACTCCTCATCACTGGCTGTCATACCGCCAGTGGGCACCCATGTCGTCGATAGGGTGGAGCGAGGGAGGTTAGCTCTGGCTACGCTCGAGATCGAGAGAGCTCTGAGTTGAAGGCTCAGTTGGCTTCTGCGAGCGACAGTGCCACTGAGGCGGAACAACCTCGGGGCAATCATGACTTGTAGACTTCCTCGTCCTCAAAGCGAACCTATGCTACCATCGCCAGGTTGAAGCGACTGGTGAATCGCTATTTAGGCTTGATGGATCGGAAGAGCTTCCGTCTACCGGAGACCAGTGGGGCTCTGCCGCTGGAAGCCGGAGCGTGCATTAGCGCGAATAGACGCGCTAAGCGCAGTGACGTGGGTCGCGACTGGAAAAACTGCACCGCCAAAAAAAAAGTTCGAGCTCTGGTCGCATTCTCACTGAGAATTTCCATCTGAGATTTTCAGACCTTCACCCAACTTTGACACCATGGCCAAACCCTCCAAGAAGGGCAAAGGCCCTAGACGCTCGCTGAATGGCTCAGGCCTGGACGAGAAGAGCCTGGACAAGCTGACGTCTTCAATTGACAAGAAGCTGACTTCCAACGATCACAAGCGCAAGCAGCCCCCAACGAAGGCCGCAGGCGACCAGCACCAAAAGAGGCAGCGCAACTCCGAGGGTTCAGCCTCCGACAAGAAGGGCTCCAAGATCGACAACAAGACTCTCCTGGAGGAAATCAAATCTCTGGGTGGTGATGAGCGTGACCTGGAGCTCATCCAGGACATTGATTCGGAAGATGAAGCTTTCGTCCAGGATTCCAAGGCCGTCGACAAGAGCTTGAAGGATGAGCTCGCCGCGTTTTCCAAGCAGCTCGGCTTTGAAGAGGTTGAAGTGAGCGAAGCAAGTGACGACGAGGAAGAGGCCGAGGAGGCCGAGGATGATGATGAAGAGGATGGCGATGAGGACGAGGACGAGGACGAGGACGAGGAGGACGAAGAGGATGAGGAGGAGACGAAAGATGTCATTCCCAAAAAAGTTGGCAACCTGGTAAGTTGACTCGCCAGGTTGGTGATGTCTCTGACGACTAACAGTAACGCAGGCTTTTGAGCCCAGGGCAGACTGGCATGCCGCCGAGCTGCGGAAGCTGCCAGGACCGAACGCTGATGGGCCCAGCTCATTCAAGGGATCTGTCGAGGCTTTGAAGCAGTATGCACAGCAGCTTTTGGAGGAGGATGCTGCCAAGTACAGGACCAGCGTCTTTGCCTCGTCTTCTCACAAGTTCTTGTCAACAATCATGTCTTCGGGTACGCTTACCGACAAGGTCTCGGCTCTCACCCTCGCCGTCCAAGAATCCCCTATTCACAACATCCGAGCCTTCGATGCTCTCATGAGCCTGGCCTCCAAGAAGAGCAGAGGTCAAGCCCTTGGTGCCATCGGTGCGCTTGTTGATTTGCTTGGTCCCGGTACTCTGTTGCCTGCGGATCGTCGTCTTCGTACCTTTCAAACTCAGCCTGGCTTGCTCGGCACTCTGCAGCGAACTCCTGCGGCGACTTGGACCAGCGACAAGCCTTTGCCCGGCAAGATCACATCTGCTCACCTAATTGCTTGGATCTACGAGGATTGGCTGAAGGAGACATATTTCCGCATCATTCAACTGCTTGAGTCTTGGTGCTCGGATGAGATTGATTATTCCCGTACTCGCGCCCTCGACTTTGTCTATGGTCTTCTCAAGGAAAAGCCTGAGCAGGAGGCCAACCTTCTCCGATTGCTGGTTAATAAGCTTGGTGATCGAGATCGCAAGATCTCTTCCCGAGCATCATATCTCTTGCTTCAGATGCAGAACTCCCATCCTGGCATGAAGCCAATCATTGTGCGAACAATCGAACAGGAGATTCTTCTCCATCCTTCCCAGGACCACCGATCCAAGTACTACGCCATCAACACTCTCAACCAGACCATTTTGGGCACCAAGGAGCCTGCTCTCGCCGAAACATTGATGCGCATCTACTTCGAGCTCTTCACCGTTATCCTCAAGACCGGAAGCCTGGGCATTGCTCCTCCTACCGAATCGAAGCCGGCCGAGGAGCCAGAGGATGAGGAAGCGATTAAGAAGAAGTTGGCCAGGAGACCTCGCAAGAGGGGTGGCAAGCCCAATAAGCCCGTGGCCACGGAGCCCGAGACGGAGGCAGCTGATAAGCTTGTGTCGGCCATTTTGACTGGTGTCAACCGTGCAGCCCCCTTCATGGTTGGCAACGAAGCTGCGTACGTCCCTCTGAACTAATACACCCGTAACATGGAAATATAGCTAACAGTGCAACAGCATGGAGTCACACCTTGACACACTTTTCAAGATTGCCCACTCGGCCAACTTCAACACAGGCATCCAGGCCCTTCTCCTGATCCAGCAGATCTCATCTTCAAAAAACCTCGCCAACGACAGATTCTACAAGACTCTTTACGAGTCTCTTCTGGACCCAAGACTGGTTACCTCGTCGAAGCAGGCTCTCTACCTGAACCTACTCCTCCGTGCGCTCAAGAACGACGTCGACAGCCGCCGAGTCAAGGCCTTTGCCAAGCGCATGGTTCAGATTGCGGGCGTGCACCAGCCTGCCTTCACATGTGGCCTCCTCTATGTTGTTAGTCACCTGCGAGAGACATTCCCTGACCTCTCTACTTTGTTGGATGAGCCAGAGGAGTCCAGCTTGGATGACAAGCCTGGAAGCGAGCGACCCGTGTACGATGGCCGAAAGCGAGACCCTGAGTATAGTAACGCCAATCAGAGTTGCTTGTGGGAGGTGATCCCTCTCCAAGGTCACTACCACCCTTCGGTCACACTCTATGCATCATCTATAGTATCACCAAATGAGAAGGCACAGAAGCCTGATTTGGACAGCCACTCGCTCATCCGATTCCTAGACAAGTTTGTCTACCGCAACCCCAAGGCAGCCGACGCTTCCAAGGGTGTGTCCATCATGCAGCCTCTGCGGGCTGCCAAGGATCTTGGCGATATTTGGCTGGGAAGCCGAGGACCTGCGGCAGCTACACCTTCTGTCAACTCTGCCGCGTTCTGGAAGAAGAAGGCGGAAGACGTTGCTGCCGAGGATATCTTCTTCCACGAGTACTTCCAGCAGGTTGACAGGGAGTCTAGGGAGACCAAGAAGAAGGCGCAGGCAGAGGGTGATGGTGAGGAGAATGACGAGCAAGAAGACGAGATCTGGAAGGCCCTGGTGTCGACACAGCCTGGTGTTGATCCTGATGACGAGGGCTCGGATGTTGGTTTCGACTTGGACGACTCGGATATGGCTTCTGACGCAGGATCTTCGCCGGCTCTTTCTCTGGATAGCGACATGGGTGAGGACGATGACGATATGAGTGTCGACATTGAGGGCTCCGACGACGAAATGGGTGGAGCCATGCTCAGCGAGGACGAGGACGGATTCGAGGTCAAGGAGGCCAAGAGCGAGAAGCCCAAGTCGAGACGCAGGCAGCTCAAGGATCTCCCCATGTTCGCGTCGGTGGACGATTACGCCGAACTCCTGGCGGGAGAGGAGGACATGTAAGAGGCACATACAAAGTTGGACATGGCAAAAGCAAGGCGATTATTTTTCATTCAGCAGCTATAGATTCAGGCTCAGGAGTAAAAAGAGGCAGATGCGCCGTGGCATACCCACGCTGCTACAAAGACAAGACCAATTCTCATTTCTCAGGTATCAAACCACTCGAGCTCATCGTCCTTTGTGAATATGGCGCGGAACGTCTTGCCGCCGTTGGGGTCGTCGCGCTCTTCGGTGTGGATGCTGTGAAGCTTGGCGGGCTCGTCGCCGCCGCCGATGAAGGCGCGGAAGTGAAGATAGGCGGGGCCGTCTTCGGGCAGGGCGGGGATGCGGAGCTTGCCGAAGAGGTGGATGCCGTAGGCCGACGTAGCGACGCGGACCGACTCGAAATTGTCGGGGCCGAAGCCAGCGAGGTCATGATCGGAGAGGTGTTTCTTGTCTAATCAGCTATGTTCATGTTTTGTGACTCTCTAGACTCACGGCGGCTTCAAAGTACTCTGTCTCGTGCTCTAGAGACGGTCAGAGTGTGTTTTCAACTGCGAAGCTCATCAACTCACTCGAGTACTCATGGCGAAGGTGAACGAGGCTCTTCTTGAGCTCTGGGAGAATCTGCTCAAAGGCAGAAATGGCGTCCTCCTTGGGAGGATGGGCAGGGCCCAGATCGACGGTCTCAGCGGTAGCCTGCACTTGGTCAATACCTAACTTCCTAGGATAAAACGGCGCATTCACACAATTCATACCATTGGAAGTGTTCAGGTAGGCAAAAGTTGAGTGTATTGGAGGGGAAACTTTTGCAGCTCAATCAGGGGAAGCTCAATGCTTTTTAACATATCACATTTCCAAGTCTTGTTACAAATTAACAGGGAAAAAAGACAAACAAACGCAAGCACGCATGTCGTCAGCGGCCATGATCATCTCTTACAGACAAGGTCTCACAAGCTCGTGCAGCGAATCTGGTTGGGCGGAACCCACGTCACCTGGGACCTGGAGTGACCGGGATAGGTACCTGCCCGTGCCTGCCTCTCCTTGGTTTACCCCGGGTGACCATTTAGGGCAAGCGTCACTTCCCTTCTTTGCGACGTTACAAAGAGGAACGAACTGTACCGCATAAATGCATGCCGAGGTCATGCGCCTTTATCCGTACCCGCCTCGGCAGGGGCGAAGACCGATAAATCTTATCAAAGGCCGAGGGCGGCGAAGCAATTCTTTGCCGCTCTTTTTCGCATTTTCCCCTTTTGCAACCGCCAGAACAGGCAAAGAAAATCATTTAAAAAAAAATAAAAAGAAGTCGACATGTTTTCTCAGCAGTTTGCTCGCAACGGTCGTCTCGCTGGCCAGGCTGCCAGGCGGTTCGCTCGTGCTGGTCAACAGACACGAAGTTATGCGACACCAGGTAAGTTTGCCAGGGCACTTACACGGCGCAAAAACAAAAAAAAAAATCTACGACACACGGATACTGACCGGACACGTCAATCACAGCAGCGGCAGCAGTAGCTGGAGGCGCATTCAAGAGAGCAGCGGCCATGCTGGTGGCCGGCCTGGGAGCTAGCACGGCTGGAGGTTTCGGAACATGGTACACGATGCACTCCAACGGCATGGGCTTCCACTCGGACGAGGAGAGCCTGCGACGGTTCGTTGCCGACGCCGAGGAGGCGCGCATGGTGGAGGAGACCATCAACAAGCACCCGCTCGTCGCAGAGCTCCGAGCCGACCCCAACCTCACCGAGTCGCGACCACACATGAAGATGCCCGGTTCGTATCGGAGCCGGAGCCTGACGGGCGGGGCGCTCATCGGTGAAGGCAAGATGCCCGTGCCGCCGTACGCATGGATCGCACCCGAGGGAAAGAAGCTCGTGTCGGTGGCATACGTGGGAGAGGACCTCTGCGGCCACCCTGGCATCGTCCATGGTGGCTTCCTGGCTACGATGCTGGATGAGGGTCTAGGACGATGCTCGTTTGGCGCACTGCCTCACAACATCGCCGTGACGGCCAACCTCAACGTCGACTACCGAAAGCCGACGCCTGCGGGGAGCTTCCTGGTCTTGAGAGCAGAGACATACAAGGTGGAGGGCCGCAAGGCCTGGGTCAGGGGCCATATCGAGCTGCTGGCCGAGCCGGGCGAGAAGCCAACCATCCTGGCCGAGGCCGAGGGACTGTTCGTTTCGCCCAAGTACGCTGCGGTATGTGGATGATATTCTCTTGCTTGACACACGACATTTACTGACAGGTATACAGGTGATGCCCAAGATTGGTTAGAAACCGCGACATGATCATGTGATGACGATTGAGCGAGCGAGCGAGCGACAGACATTGGGAATTATACAATGGCGCATACTATAGCCATGAATGGATACCAACTAACGTTAGAACCCGGGACAAGGAAGGGAACGACCATGATAGAAGCAAGAGGCGGAACATTTACAAATACGTCTTGTAATTATAGAGCGAAGGATCTCTCGAGTCGCCACTCCATAGAGGAGTGAGACATTATTAAATGAGACTTTTAACTTGCCATTTATTCTCAGTTGTCTTGTCCGTCGTCAAGTGGGAGTCGCCCCTCTATCCATTCCACGTCGTTCTGCGGGGCCGAGTTCCGGGCGCGTGGAATAAGGGACAAGCCGTCCATGGACGAGAGCCCCCCGCGCAGCCACTCAGGGCCCGTCGCGCGCTGGAGCTTGTACGCAATAAGCGTGGGAGGAGTGAAAATGCCATGCGAGCCATCGAAGACGCCATCCTGAAGCCCGCTCTCTCATAGGTTGGACGCTCGCCGACGATGCGCAACGGGGGACCGATGGCCCGATCACGACATTGCGTAGTCGCCGTACGAGTTTTATTGTCCGACGCAAGACGACGCGTAGATCCTTGGTGGGAGGTGTTAGTAGGGAAAGAATAAAGCCGGCATCGGAACTGTTGGAGATAATTTTCTCAAGTACAAGTCAAGTCTCCATCTCTTTCCTCTGAAACAAACACTCCCGTCCTTCTCTCCATTCTTCTCCTTGTCAATTTCATTCCTCTTCGTCTTCATCTTCTTCTGCTTGTCGTTCTATACCCTCAATTCCCTACATTCACAATGGCTACGTAAGTGATTCCCCCGTCCCCTGCTCATCTCAGAGTTTTGTTTACTTGCCCCTCCAAAAACTCTCCATTACCCCGCCATCACCAACTTCAATTGAGATTAACATCCTCCAGCAACATCACCTGGCACCCTTCTCTCTCCCGTCGTGAGCGCAACCAGCTCCGCGGCCAGCGAGGTCTCACCATCTGGCTGACCGGTCTCTCTGCCTCGGGCAAGTCCACTGTCGCCACCGCCCTCGAGCAGCACCTCCTCCACCTGGGCGTCGCCGCCTACCGTCTCGACGGTGACAACGTCCGCTTCGGCCTCAACAAGGACCTTGGCTTCTCCGAGGCCGACCGCAACGAGAACATCCGCCGCATCTCCGAGGTCGCCAAGCTCTTCGCTGACGCCTCCACCATCGCCATCACCTCCTTCATCTCCCCCTACAAGGCCGATCGTCAGGTCGCCCGTGAGCTGCACGCCCAGGCCACCCAGGGCGGCGACGAGGCCATTCCCTTTGTCGAGGTCTACGTCGACGTGCCTCTCGAGGTCGCTGAGCAGCGTGACCCTAAGGGTCTCTACAAGAAGGCTCGCGCCGGTGAGATCAAGGAGTTCACTGGTATCTCTGCGCCTTACGAGGCCCCCGAGAACCCCGAAATCACCATCAAGACCCACGAGAAGTCGGTCGAGGAGTGTGTCGCCCAGATTGTTGACTGGCTCAACGAGCAAGGCTACCTCACCAAGCACTAGATCCCTAGCGAGCGGTCGTGCTTTTTGCATTTCAAAATATAGATCGGATATTACTGCCATGGCGACCACAATTGTCGTCACTCCTGGGCATGATGATAGGGTAGAATACAGGCGTTCTTGCATGCATGCGACTCGTTCTATTGTCCCCCCGTGCTCTTCTCGTTCCTTCTCATCCTAGTCGTTGCCGTCATCAAGGAAACTCGACTTCGTAGTAGACGTACGCCGTGTACTCGTGGCCCTCTCCGGTCTGGAATCCCGCCGCTGCCATCTCCGAGCTCAACGCAGCGTCGTCCTTGGTGATCTTACCACGCTTGTCCCTGCCGAATGCGTTACCTCCAAGGTATGAGTAGTTGGAGTCCAGCGCCGTCTTGACCTTGGGCGCAAGCTTGGTTGTCGTCTGAAACTCATGTTAGCCAAAGTTAGCAACCTCCAGATCGGGTAACCCACCTTGACCAGGGCGGTCACGTAATCCAGGGGAAGTCCATAGCGGAGAACAGCCTCAACAAAGACGCGCAATGTCAGGACGTGAACCCAGATCATGACGCTCTCGCTCCACCCCGTGCGTCCCATGCGCAGAGCCTCTCCGCACACCTTGCGCTCCTCGTTGGTGACTCGGTCGAGCTCTCGCTGCTCCTCTTCTCGGCCGCCCTGAACGTGCTTGTACTGGCGTGGCGTCCACTTCTGCTCTCGACACTTTGCCAGGAACTCGGCGCTGTGCTTCTTGAAAGTTGCGACGGCAAACAGGACGAATTCCTCGTCCTGGGCGACTTGAACCGACGATCGAGGGACCACCATGGGGGCTAGTGTTTCGTAACTCTTGATGAAATCCTTCTTCGAGTTGGCCGGCACGACGATGAGGTGCGTCTCGATGTACTCGGAATCCTGAATGAGGAGAGACGGGTCGACGATAGGGGTCAAGGACTTGGTAGACAGGTTACCACTATTGTGCCAATTATTAGCTAGAGCAAGATGAAAGTCAGGCTGCAGGTCCACTCACGTCTGGCGACGCTGCAGGGTCGCGAGATTTGTCTTGACCGAGTTATACTGATTGAACTTTGTTTTCACGTCGTTGTCAACGGTCGCAAGCTCCTAAGAGTATCGGTTAGCTGGTTGAGTGCTAGATAATAGCGAGTACAAGCCTGCCTTCTGGAGGGTGCTGATGAGCTCGCCCAGGGACTTGTCAGCTCGGTATCGGATCCTATTCCAGCTGAAAGTACCGAGATACTGATCGGTGGGCTCTGCCAGCAATAATTAGCGATGGGCCAGCGGAATAGACACAGGCGCATCTTACTGTCGTTGACCATCTTGTACTGAGCGATGCGGTCTTCGTCACCCTCGAGGACGTTCTTTAGTGAGTCGCCAACCTTGGCCACGACAGCTTGGCACGAAGCCTCGAGCTTGGCCAAGTCATCCGCCTGCTGGACAAGAGCGTCGAGGGTACCGATCTTGAAGTCGGGGATGCTGAACGGCAGAACGGAGCCATTGTCGGAGGAGATGGTGCCGCGCAGGGACGAAATGGCTTCCTCTCTATCGCTGGAGTCGAAGACGCCGAGGGGAAGCGACAAGAGCGCGTACTTTGTCGACATGGCGTTGGACTTGGGCGGTGAATGGATGGATGATCGGGTACGTCAGGTCGAGGATATGAACAAGGCGGACTGCGGAGTTGGTCAGAGTGACGCCGATGGGGAGGGACTCGATCAGCCCCAAGAGCTGTGTCCTTTGATGGCAGGATTGAAATCACGAGCTCATCGATGAGCAACTCGAAGAAAAGAGGACGAGTCAGTCGAGGCTATGTCGTGAATGGATATGGATGCTGATGCTGATGTCCAAGTCCAAGTCCAAGTCCAAGTCTAGCTCCAACAGCAGCAGGAGCTCAAGCCTCATTCATGCTGGCTGGGCACCAGCAGCAGCGTTGAACTTACTTGGCATGAGGTGGCTGTGGCTGATGACATGTGGCTGGAGGAAATGACGAACGCGTGGCTGTTCCCCTCAGAGAAAAAGGAAGAGGAAGCCACACCCTCAACAATGGTTTCCACTTCTGGAGATCAGCCCCACCCCTCACGGAGCGGTACGAGGCTAGGAAGGAGCTTGTCACGGGGAGGGGGTCCCTTGCCCACTGGCACTGCACTGGCCGCCATCCACTAACTCAACTCACTAACACGGATCGGATTCAACTGTCATCCACCAACATCGAGGTTTGCTCGAGGCGACTGCTCCTTCAACCACCCGTGAGCCATTGGATCGCCCGATTCCGACGTCGCATGACTCTCGCGCGCTTGCCCTCGAGCTGTACGACTCGTCGCGGGCTCGACTTTGGGGCATGTTCTTCGTAGCCTCTTCGGCGCATCGGGACCCGGACTCTTCCCGACGCCATCGCCATGGCCTCGACGGCGCGTACGTGTTTTCCCTCGCTGGCATGACCATGATGCCGTCGGATATGGGCAAGGGCGGATGGTTAACTCGGGTGATATTATAGCAGCCGCCGCGACGACCCCGACGAGTCCTCCAGCGCCCAGTGGTCCTCAGCCCACGACGACTAATGCCTCCTCTGCTCCGCCGTCAACCACCACGGCAGCGGCGTCGTCGTCGATGCGCAGCCTGAAAGACGGTACGCGAATGTTCGATATTCGAATGAATCCATATCACCTCAAATATACCTCCCTGCCACCAGAAACGAACCCCCAGGTCATACCAGCGCAACTTCCCATGCCTACTCTCACCCCAAATGCCGGACTTAGTCCATATCATGATGGGCGCATCAGGAACCCAGTCCCAAGCAAGCTCAAGGGCAAAACCGACGGACGACAAGGAAACTTTAGTGTCATGCAGATCGACGTTCCGAGGCCAGAGATGACGGAGCGAGACCTTGCTGCGAAGCGCACAAGTGAGGGAACCGCCGCCGCTGCCCGACTTGCGAACAGCCAGGGATACCGCCACCCCAAGAGACCTCGACCGAACGTTATTGCACCGGCGCCTCCCGTACGATTCCGTCCTTATCCTACTCCTGTGCTTCCAGCGCCTCCTCGGCCGATTCCTCAACCACCTCCGCTTGCTCCAGCCGTACCTATTGAAAAGGCGCCTGTCGAGAAAGCACCAACAGACAAGGCGCCGGCAGAAAGGACACCCGCTTCAAATCCCCCTACGCAGGCCACGAGCCCCTCTATCCAGGAGATCAGCCCTCCTCCACAGGCACAGGAAATCAACCCTCCACCTACAGGTCCTTCTGTGCTATCTCCACACGATACCAAGACTGAGCAGGCTCGTCTCCTTACGCTTCTAAGAAGCCTTCATCCTATCTTAGTTGTGGATCAGCTGTGTAAAGCCTTGGCTTACTTTGGTGGTATTCCAGGCGCGCCTCCTCCCGCGGACGGCATCTTCCCACAAAGCGCTGGAACAAATGGGCCAGGCTCTTTGTTTGTTGCCTGGATTTCTGAGATCTTCCCACACCTAGACGGTGTCGACAAAGCTGCTGTCACCCAAACCCCGCCCGCTATCCCCCCAGTCGGTGCCCCAGGGGCAGCATCTATCGCAAACTCTTCTGCCGCAAACGCCGCCCCCGTCACGGTTAAGCGCTCCAGGGGGCGACCAAAGGGTAGCAAGAGTAGCAAGGTCCGGAAGGACAAGGGGATCAAGAAGAAGGTTGTTACTGGCTCGGAAACTACCCAGACGAACGACGCCACGGCTACGCAGTCGACGCCAGCGGAGCAAGAACCACAAGCATCTCAGCCGTCCGCCACGGGTGACCAGGGACAAGCGGCAACAACAGCAGTCACACAGGCGAATTCCAACTCAACAGTGCAACCCACGACACCTCATGTCGGAAAGAAACGAGGGCGCCCAAAGGGATCCAAGAACAAGCCCAAGCATCAGCCGGGAACACAGGATGGTGGCGCCGATCCCTCGAATGCCACGGCTGCAAACCCTGTGGTTGATTCCCCTCTTGCTCACAAAACAGCATCAAACCAACAAGATGCGAACCCGTCCGCCAATGTAGGAAACACGGGTGCAGACCTAAACGGCATGACGACCAATTCTGTGCACCCAGAGCTCAATGGTTCGGTTCTTGTCCAGGAGCCTACCGTGGCATCAGATGCAGACAATAATGTCGACCAACCACCACTACCAACTCCAATCAGTACCCAAAACACTCCCACTGTTGCTTCGAGGAAGCGAAAGCCTTCACAACAAACCCCTCAAACGAGTGTACAGGCCATGGCTACGTCAAATACTCTTCAGGTCCCTGATGCGGTGTCCAGGTCAGGAAACTCACCTCGAACACAAAACGCAAAGCGTCGCCGAGTTTCTGAAGAGATGGGACAGAATGTGGTCTTGAGCGGAACCGAGTCTCACTCAACCGGCGCGGAGGCGTCAGCCTCGCCGACAATCGTACCCAACGGGCAGCCTTCGTCTGGCTCGAGCAGTTTCGACTCTCAGGGGCAGATCAGCCAGCTTGGAGGTGGCGTAAACCATCGACCACAACAGCTTCTGCCTCATCAGCGTCAGCAGTTGCAGCAGCAGCAACAACATCAGAACTTGAATCTTCATCAGTTCGACCAAAATCAACAACCACCACCGCAACCGCAACAATCTCCAGATATGGGCTCGGAACAGTCCAATCAGACCCAACAAATGGCTCCTGCTGCTGTCAACAGGTCGCGGAATCGTCTGCCCGGAACACAAACTCACATGTCTAACATGGCAGCCCAGGCTGTGTACAAGCAGCATTACCAACAAAGACAGCAGCAGCAGCAGCAGCAGCAACGACAGATGGCCAACCACTTTGGCCAAGCTACTGGCGCACCCTTCTCGCGCACCATGGGGTCAAACTCTCCGACACAGTTCCAACAGCAACAACACCCGACAAACGCAGCTCTCGGCTACAGCGGTCGCCCATCTCTCTCTCAACACCAACACCCCCAACAGCAGCAGCCACATCAACAACATCCGCAGACTCAGCCCGATGAGTCCCCAGGCGCGCCAAACATGGCGCAGTTCCAGGACTTTAACGGTCAGAGTTACCTCGACATGGACTATTCCATGAACGCCGGCACAGCTGTTGGGTTTGATGACCATACCCAGCTCGAGGCTGCGCTTGCTGAGCCCGACATGCGCGACCGGATATACCACGCCATTGGCAGGTAGGCGGATATCAGACCGACACTATCACAAGATCCGGGGAAAGGGCGTTGTCGTTACTTTCTACATTCGGTCCAATTAGATTCTAGGAAACAACAGGTTCGGTACGATATGTGATACAATTCGCAGCGGGGAAACAGGACGTCTGCTTCATATGATGATGGGCGGACACGGCACAAAAAGGAGGTCTGACAGGCACATCTTGACCTTGGCATGGATGGATGGATGGATGTATGGATAATAAGGCGTTAAAACGGCACATGGGATCTCTTTCTTATTGCTAGTATAGTATAGTATACCTGACGACAAGGGATGGATGGATGGATGGATGTAATATCATGACAACCTATGCAGCGAATGACACGGAAAGGTAGATGGAACTCGACACAAAACTTTAGATACCCAGAATAATTATATCCGTTCTCTTTTTTGACTCGTCGGTACCTAGGTAGATAGATGTTGATGGTCCTCATGCCTTTGGATATAAAATGCATGGGATGATAGGTAGGAAGGATATTTGTTCCCAGTGCCATCCATCATCAGAATGGGATGGGGGAAGATACAAAGGAAACCAAGAATGCACTGCACGCCAGCAATATCTATCCGCGCGAGGCTGTTCGAGATGAATGCCAAACAACGACAAAACGTAATCCCCGTCCCTTGCCTTTTTACCCGCCCACATACAGAAGAAGCCCATCTCCTGTCCATCCAATACGGAGCTCGCTCCAAACATGACATGAGTTGAAATAGATAACAGATAAGAAAGACTCGCGTAGAGACGATGAGTGTAAAAAAGAAAATAAAAACCCTGGCCAGTGCTCCTATCCGGTGTCACGCGAGACAACGCGGTAACCCTTTTCTCCGCTGCCCATCAAAAACGCCGTGTAAATGCTCATGATCCCGTTCTTGACACACACATACACCCAGGCACCAGTAGTAGTAGTTGTTGCGTACTTTCAACCAAGTACGCCCGTAGCAAACAAAGAAGAATCAGCCAAGGAAAACGTCGACACACGTCTGGTCGGGCAAACGCCCTCTAGTCCGCATCGTCATCGGTTACACCCATGGGAGGCCGCACGGAATCGGGGATGCTGCGGCCGTACCACCACTCGTCCTCGTCGTCCATTCCGTCCTCTTGGATCAAATCAAGCATCACCTGCTGGTTGCGCTTGATGTCCTGTGGTCGGTCGACGACCCGGCGTTGGAGGATGATGGCCTCAGCCGTCGGAAGCCATATTTGCTGTAGCACTGGCAGGTCGCTGAGCATAGCCTGCGCCTGCTCTGAGTTGAGGGGTGACATGGGGGCGCCGGCGGCAAGGCTTGTGTTGAAGATGTAGTTGACGTCGATGTCCATGGCGTCGTCCATCGAACCGGAGCTCCGGACCCTATTTAGGCCAGTACCCGAAGATCGAGCGTCGTGACTCAAAGACTTCTTGCGCCCGAACAATCCTCGTTTCCCCTTTGATCCGCCTTCTGACCGGGGCTGCTCCTTGACCAGGCCGTTAACCCATGTGTCGACGGCGCCGCGGCGTGAATTGTATCCCTTGATCTCCCACAGCCTCTCCACTTGTCGTAGTCCACCAATACATAATATGGCGGCGTGAATTTCATCAGACGGCTTCTCTCGGATGTAACCACGTAGTGATCGCTCGACCCTTCCCACGTACGTCGGAGGTCGTAGTCGTCGGCAAAACGAGGATATAACCAGCGGAAATACTTCGTGGACCCGTAATAACGTCTTGTCGTCGTACATGCTCATGATTTCGGCCTCGATGGGGTTGATGGTGTAGGGCTCCAGCTTCATTCCCTGGCCGCCGTTCTCAGCCAGGCGCTCCAGGTGCAGTTTTCGGTAGGTTTCGAAAAAGTGGAAAATGGTAAATAGTAGGGGTATCAATCGTCGGCGCATGCGCTCATGCTGGGGAGCAAAGGCGAGTCGTTGAGCTTCGGTTTGACGGAGGAAAATATCTTTGGTGACCCATTCGCAAATGAGGAAGGCAAGCTTGGCGGCAACATGTAGTCGATGCCAGATGCCGCACAAATGGTGAAAGTTGATTTCGTTGATATCTGTCACGGGGTAGAGGCGAGATGCGTAGGCGGGGATGTGGTGTTCGAGGTGGTATCGGGCGATGGTGGTTTCGTTTAGGGTGATGAGAGTATGCCAGGATTTAGAGGCAAGTCGGAGGTTAAGAACATCGGTCAAGGGAAGAGAGGATATGATTTGAATCTGCAACTCGTTTGGTAATGCGAGAAAGAGCTGATCAAAGCCGGCACTGGATATTCAAGTCAGTATGTGAAGAGAGTTCGGTGGCGTCGAGAATCTAATTAGCTACCTCTTTTGTGGCTCGACCGAGGAACGAGGAGCGAAAGGGGATGCATAAGACCCAGCATGTGTGGATTTGGAATGCAGAATCGAAACCTTATGACGGAGTTTGTGAAATCGACTCTTGTTATCGCGTCTCTGGTTTGGTTGGATAGCCTCGACTTCGGCAGCTCTTGAATCTCGCAGAGGGAGGATGAATCTTGAGGGCTGCGCAGCAGAGGTCGAGGCGTCGAGAGAGTCGTGGGTCGGGGGTACATGATGATGATGCTGATGTTGTTGCTGAGCGTTGAGCTGGTTAAGCTTCTCGAAATAACGCTCCGAAGCAAACTCGGTTATGTGAGGCGGGTCCATCGCCATGGCATGCGGCGGAGGGTTGGCCATGATGACGGGTGCTGAGGCAAAAACGAGCGACAGACGATGCTGTGGTGTATGTAGGTGCGTATGTTATGGCAAGACAGGACGAAGAGAGCCTCCTTCGGGCCAGCCCAGATGGCTACAGACGTCCGTCTCTATTGTGCAGCGAACGAGGGCATGCTCGGCATGGCGAGGAGGCAGGCGACGAGAAGACAAGGCGGAAGAATCGGGATTGGCGAGGACTGGGAGCAGTATGTATGTAGTCAGATGCTTGCCAAGTTGACGCGAGTGGCGATGACGATCGACAGAACAAGAGCGCGCGCTTCGCTTAGACAGATGGATGGATAAGAAAGAAAAGAACAAGACGTCGGGTCGCGGTCGGTCGATATCGTGAGAAGCGAAGCCGTGGTGTTTCGAGTTGGTTTGGATTGGACGGGGATAGAATGGGATGAGGATGGGTGAAGTAAGGTAAGGTAACGGAACGGGAGAGTGGGAAGGATGGATAGGATGATGGTACAAGGCCAAGGCGAAGAAGAAGGGAAAGAGCGAGAGAGGGAGTGATGACTGGCTGGGCGACTAGAGGACTTTCAGGTACTAACAAGGGTACGGAGGTACATGCGGTACGAATCTGGGGGAGGGAAGGGAAGGCGCGGAGGGGGCGTGGAGGGGCGCGAGACCAGGGTCATGTTCTTCAGTGAGTGGAGGGTGGAAGGAAGGAGTGAGCGTAGCGTCCCCACAAGAAGGCAGAGAAGGAAGCCAGGCGATAATTCCGTCAGCGAACAGACAGAACAGAAATCAGACACAGACATGCAGACAACATCAAGACATTGAGAGACAGCAGCAAGCTCTCATTCTCCTGCATTAGGACAAACACCCGCAAGTTGACTCAGACACTGAACACAGCACAGTCAAGTATTTACGATGGATGTACATACATTCCGCAAGACCGCAACAGAGCCGATGATCAAAGTGCAAGTGGAGGATGGAGATCCCTCAAAAAGACGCCGGGCCCTTCCCTTGGGACGACAAACGAACGAACGAAAGAAAGAAAAGAAACCGTGGATGGGGGACGGACCGACCGACATGGGGGGAACATGGCGTGGCCTAGCGCCGCAGCGGACAAAACCACAAGGCCGAGCAGCGCAAACGTTGGTTCGCTCCAGGCGGCGTTTGACCGGCCGAACTGTGGAGAGGCCCTGGGAAAGGCGCTGTCGCTGTGGGGAGGGTGGACGACCCAGGGGAGAGACTCACAGGATTGAGACCTTGAGATAGATCCCATGGATCCATCTTTCACCCATGACGAGACGGGGTGGCCTGGAGAAGATTTGGGGGGACAGTCCCCTCATGGAAGACCGTTATTCCTCGAGAGGAAACTCCGGCTTCGAGATCCCCAAAGACGAGCAGCTGATGAAGCCGCTTCTCGTCGAATCTCCCCACAACTTCAAGGAAATATGCCCCGAGGAAAGGGACTGCCCGGGTACATTGAGTGACCACCTGACTTTGGTGGTGCCCTCCACTGCACTCATCAAGCACAGAATGCACCGGGGGCCTGCTGCTCTGCCACGCGATTGTAGATGGCCCGCCGCGCCGTACAGTGCGAGACCCCATGCCGGACTCGGCCCAATTGGCCGGCCTTATTCGAATTGATCATCCAGCGGAGCCTACCGGCCCTGCAGCGCGGGCGACGCTCTCCCGTTTATTCACAGCACACCAGAAGCTTATCAACGACGTTGCAGCAGCAGTGAAGCACGCACCCATCCCTCTTACAGGAAGCTTTCCTTGCGCCGGGACATCATGACACAGTAGGCCCGGGTGTGGCGCCGCACGGTAGCTGGGGTGTGTGCGTGTGCGCGCGTGTGTGTGTGTCCCGTCGCCCCAGCCCAGCTCTGGCCCTCTCTGGGGAGTCAGGTTATCTTTCCATAGAGAGGACCCCTGGAACTGGGGGCTCTTCTCTTTGAGGCTTGGGGCTGGAGCGTTCTTGTTCTTGGCTTCCTTTTGACTCCTGCTCCTTTCTGGATATCCTCCGGAGCTTGGCCGGCTCGGCCGTCCGTATCTCGGTGTCTCTCTCACCTCAAGATTTTTATTTAGCCGAGAAGAAGGTCTAGCCGATTCTTTACTGCTCGTTGGAATAATACCGACAGTTCAGTAACTAGTAAGAAAGGCAAGTCAAATGATTGCGGTGAAATGACAAGAAAATCCTTCGGGACCAACAGCCACCCGGGCAGCCCCGGCCGAGTCTTTGACCGAGCAAGAGGCCGACAATGGGATGGGAGATGGACACTGATGATGACACTGGGCGATGACGACAATCACGGCAGTGATGATGGCTCTGGGGATGGACGGACAGGCACCGGCACCAAGCAAAGGTGTAACAGAAAAAGCTTTGTAGGTTTATGATCTATCACCAGGGAGAAGACCTCAACCTCGCTCGATCTGCCCCTGCTCGGCCGATGAATGGTCCTCTGCTCCGGGCTCAGACACACATCCAGACATACATGCTGGAGTTACAGTAGTTACGTGGTGGATAGCCAATGCAGGTCAGGGCGCGCATCTGAAAAAACGACGGCTACATCTGGACGAGGGCAACGGATGGGATGAGGATAAAGAGGGGACCCGACCGTATGGAGTATCTCCGATCGCATGCTTACTCGGAACATGGATCGACTCACGAGACCAACGCGGGTTTTCTATTCGGTGCCCTGACCCGACCCCGTCGTTATCACAAAACAAGAACCGCCGCCCCATCATCATCTCATCTACTGTACCAGACCTGACCTGACCTGACCTGGCTTCCCCTTCTCGGCTCCCCGGCTAAGATGGGGACCGGACCCCCATCCCGTCGAGTGAGGCCGAAACCCTGCCCGGCCGAGAAGGTCGTGATGGCGCACGGGGGTCATGCTGGATCAAGTGCAAGGTGTAAGGTGAGGAGGGACCAGCAGGGCAGGGAACAGAGGCGGGATCGTACCCGCGGCGCTTCTAAAAGAGTAGGTTTCCAGGCCTCTCGGGCACGAAGCCGTAACCATGCCATGAATGCCATGCCATGCCATGCCACTCGGGCTCGACGTGTTGCATGCCCGAACCATGTAATATTCCCTTTGTGATGTGCCAGACACAGGCCAGTGTGGCGTGCGGTTGATGCTCACATCACATCCGCCGATACTTTGACTTTGTTTGAATACAGCAAGCAAAACCGAGACGAGACTGGAACAGAACCATATCTCAAATCCCTTTTGTGAATGCAACATTGGCCCTAAAGAAAGAACCGAGTCCCTCGAGGATCCCATTTCCGCCTACTCGCTAATACCTACCAGGCAGAGTCTAGCACCGTCTCTGCTCGATCAATGTCTCTGACTGACGAGACGAGGGGTTCATGGGCCCTGATCCCAAGACCCGTTTCTTTTCTGGAAGCCGTAGGCACTCTCGGCACTACAGTGACTTACACGTGGGCCATACAAGCAACAGACGAAGCGCTACAAAAGAAACAAAGTTGATAACAAGCCGCCTTGAACATGAGTAAGGAAAGGTCCGAAAACTGGGGACTTCTGACGGGGGGCAAAAGGTTTTGGGCAAAGCTGAAGAGTTGGTGGTGAGAGAAGGGGGGGCGTCTCCGTAGTGGTCCCCGGCCTTACTGCGGTGGCTCTTGAGTCCATCCGCGACAGGCCAATGTCCAATGTCTCGTCGACGCCGATCCGAAATTCTGGATCTCTGGTTGGTCAGAAGGGGGAAATCATACTGTAGAATAGAATGGGCTTGGAAGTGAGGATAGGATGGATGGTGATAGATAACGGAGTTGGAGTTGGTTGTTTCTATGGTGTAGTCTGCTTGATACTGGCCTACATTATACATAGACAGTATCTACATAAGACACAGACAACTCCACTACTCCATCTCTATTGTCCGAGTCCGTTAGCCCCGTGGCCTTCCACAGTGATCTGCAAGGTACGTATTCCTGACTGTTAGCACCCAACACGCACGCAGGCTGGTACAGTACAGTAGGTAGAGTAGCAATGAATGTCTGGAAATTCCCCGGCCGTAATATTACGTAGCCTTCCAGGCTCAAACTCCGGCTCCGGGGCGGTCCCTTTTTTTATTACACGGATCCTGACTTGGATGCCAAACCAAAAAAACCCAAAATAAAAAAAAGAAAGATACGGCCGGGCCGTTACATCACATTCACCCACTGCGAATAACGTCAACACATTTTTTTTTTCCAACTCTCGCATGCATCAACGTTGCAGTGCTTGAAAGCAAGTCTCGACGACCATGACATTCTTGGTCAAAAAGACATCGATCGATCGACAAACAGAGAAATTCTTCCGATGATACCGAAGCACTGCCTCTGGAGTCGCGTCATGTTGTTATCCACGTGTCTATTCATGACTTTTTGTCGTTATCGTCCCTAGGTATTGTCCACTGAATGACCTCAAATGATTGGGTCATTTCCTCGTCGGGTCCTTGAAACGCTCCCCTCCCCTCCCCTCGTCCCGCGCAATCCGCGAACGTACTGTACAGTACCGTACAGAACCCATCATCTCCCGAGCCCGAGCCTGAGCTTGTATGGATTGGATGGATGGATGGAGGTATCCGGGACCCGGGCATCCATCGACGATTTGCTTTGCAGCCCATACAGGACAGTACTGTACTCTCTGTAACCGGCTGCCGTATCTCTTCTATTGGACCTTGACCAAGCAGATGCCGGGATCCAATTCGGGACTGGAGACGCGTAGTTACTCTACTGACTGTACCTGCCCACTCTAAATTCTATTCTAGCTCCATCTCTCGCGTACGAGTGCCCATCCTAGCTTTCCCCAGCTCCAGGCTCCATCCATCACATCAATCCACCATCCGTTCCCCTCCTCGCTCTCATCATCCGTCCTCTCCATCTCCACTTTGTATCTACTATGTAGACAATGTCCCTCACTTGTTGTTGCTTGTGCTGTCCTTAACGCACTGTCTTTTCGTTTCATCAGTAGTCGCGTTCCTGATACCGGCCCCTCCACCTTCTTCTCTGCTGCTGCAGCGTCTGCGTCGTCGTCGTCACCCTCCTCCGGCTTCGCATCCGCTCCTCAACCGAGCAAGTGCCGTCCAATTCGTTATCCCGGCCGGACGTGACTTGACCTGTCCTTTTTCCTTTTCCTTTTGGCTTATCGTTTCAAACCATCGAGACTACTCGGCCCGACGAGGAGCGAGCGGGACCCTCTAGCTCTTGGGCTTGGGAGCACAAGCCCACGACGACAAGAAACGGCGACAACGGGACAGCAGGCAATCAATCCCCACGGTCTGAGCTTGGCCGAGCTGAGCTGAGCTTGGAGGCCTAGACTTTCAGGTCCCCGCCCATCCCATCACTGCACGCTCCGCGTCAGCAGAGCCTCATCTCAGCCCTGGTCTGTCCTGTTCTGTTCTGATCAGGTCTGGTCTTCTTTGTGTGCCACCACCGAACAGCCATCCCACCCAGACGGGTAACGGAACGGTGACGATAACGACAACAAGCCATCATCTCTCTTATCTCTCACCCTGACCATGACCACCGACCTAGAGCCGGAATCTCCTCGGCCTGACGACGGGGCCCCCGTCGTCCCTACCACGGCTGCCCAGCATCTGGCCAGGTTTGAGTTCAGTGATGCTGGCACAAAGGTGCTCATGGTTGAGTGGTATCCCGACGCCGTCCATGCCCCCGCTCCCTCCGATGATCCTCCCGCCGATCTCGCCGACCCTCCCTCCGCTCCGAGCACCGATGACGTCTCCGCTGCGGAACCGGCCTCGGCCGCTGCCAACACTGGTGCTGGTGCAGATGCGGATGCTGTCAACAGCAGCACCTACTGGCAGGTGTCATGGCCTGGCAAGTCTACAAACCTACCCGCCGCCGAGCCCGACTCGGATCCAGAATCAGCCTCGAGCACCTCATCCCGCCGACGCCGAGTCTACTTCCTCCTTCCCGCAGATGCCACCGTCCCTGCCACCATCACCATCACGCCTCCCGGAGCGCCGAGCTTGACCCTCAAGCCTCTGCCGGCCATCTTCCCTCCTGGCCTAGCTGCAGACCCGGGACCTCGGGGCGTGCTGCACACATTATGGGCACGGCAACGCCTTGCCGCGATAGACCGTGAGGTTGCAGCTGAGCTACGCAATAATGCAGAGGGCGTGGGCGTCGAGATGGCCCTCGCCGAGCGGAAATGGATCCTCGATACCTTCATCCGCCCACCTTCCTTACCTACGGAGCCGTCCACCCGCCCTGCAGCCCCTAGGTCACCTACGGGCCGGCTGGGAGATAAGCTCAAGGGCCTCAAGCTGGCTACGTCGCCTGCAGACCTGACGCCCAACACACCCGGTACCTCGAAGTCACTCTTTTACGTGTATGCTCAAGGCTAACCACTCGGCAGCAAACACCT
The DNA here is from genome assembly GCF_023522795.1 of Fusarium solani. NCBI lineage: Eukaryota > Fungi > Ascomycota > Sordariomycetes > Hypocreales > Nectriaceae > Fusarium > Fusarium solani. The sequence continues at coordinate 1,678,802 of NW_027072157.1, forward strand.
TCACAAGCCCAATCAGCCAGTCCCGGCCCTTCCACCCGCTGGGCGCCGACATTGCCGTTTCGTCCCACGAAGCCATGGCCTCCAACACTCGCGCAGCTCCGATGTCCCTCAATGCCGCGCTGCATGGAGACATCACTGGCGCCGCCTCGGCGCCAGTCAGGTTCCAGGCACGGGACGAAGAGGATGACTTGTTCGCGCTGCCCATGAGCCCGCGTAGCCCAGACATGAAGAAGAGTCCCTTTAGCGCGCTGTGAGCGAGGAGGGACCATGGGAATGAAAAGAGGAAGACATCTTTTGTATCGTTTTGGTCCCACCGGTTCTAAGAAAAAAAGAGACATTCAAAACCTGGGCGGCCTTTGAGTTTATGAGATACCCGTGTTGTAGAGAGCAAGCGTCGGTTCATGGCTGTGGCGTGGCATTTTTATTTCTACAGCACCTAGCGTGAAAGTTGGGGGCTGTTGATTGAGAAACCAACTGTATTCTTACCTGTCCTTTAAAAGGGGCAGTCTTTGTACTAGCTGAACGACCATTATAGAAGACATTTCAAGGCGTGATGATTGTATTGTTTCAGGGGATGATGTCTATCATGAATCGTAAATCTTTGCGTGTAGGTAGCCGATATATAGCAACTACACAAACTCAACCAAAGCAAGAACATTGTACTCGCCAGCAAATAACTTATTCTATACCCCATCCCTTGTTCATCGCCATCCTCCGACCCGTCCCTCATCCCATCTCTGTTTCCTCTCCTGCCGCAGATAAGACTGCACCTTGGCTTCCCTATACCTCCTCACCCAGTCCGTCACCTCCCTCTCTGTAGCCGGCGCCCCCTCCCCTTCGCCCTCGAGGAAGCTCTCCTCCATGGCCTGGCACACGAGCGACTGCTCCTGCACCCCCTGTCCAAGCTGCTGGTACAACGCCGCCGGCGAAAAGGGTGCCAGCGCGTGGTCCATGTCTGACTGCTTCTGCCGCCACTGTCTCTCTAGCGCGTGCGTCGCAAGCAACTGGGCTTGCGTGGACGCGCGCTGATGTGCCAGCCGGGCCTCCATATCAGTCAGCTGCCCAGCTAGTTCTATGTTCTCGTTGAGCGCTGATGAAAGCGCTTGGTGGGAAGCTAGGAGGGATGGGTGGATGGAATCGGGTGAGTGGGCGAGGGCGTTAAGAAGTGTCGGGTTGGCGAGTATCTCAGCAAGATCCTGTTTTCTACACAAAAGCACGTCAGCGCGGGATGCGACACACAGGAAGCCAGATGATGACGTACGACTTATCCTGGAGGATCTGAGGAAGCCATTGGTCTCCCGGGTCCGGTATCGACGCCGGAGCGGCATTCACAGAGCTGGACACGCGGTTGCTGCCCGGTTCGAAAGGTGCAGGGCCGGCTATCGACGTCGGTGTCGCGATGCGACTGGTCTCATGGCTGCCGGGTTTCGGGGGCAGGACTGGAGGGGTTGCTCCTTGGAGCTCGGGTGTGAAGCTTGCCATATCCCTAGAGTGTTAAAGGAATACGTCTGATATATAAACCTGCAGCTTAATAGTCACAGGCGCGGCGTGTAAAGAGATGACGACTTGGTTGGAGTTGCAAGATGCAGGTTGGAAGTGGGGGAGGAGCTTAGTTGGAGCCGCCCAAATGGGATGTCGTCGACGGAACGTGGGGGGGAGGACGCTAGAGCCGCACGCCACATCTGGGGGAGGCTGAGTTGAAGATGAACGTCAGAATAGCTTCACTCAGAAACAAATAATTCAATAAACAAAAACAGGGAATAGTTCATTAAGTCAGTTGTTCCCGTCCCGGTCTTCTAAACGAGACCAAATGCCGTAGATATGTTATGTTACAGTCCACAACCATACACTTTTTAAGAGAGATATCAACATTCAACGCCCAAAGCCACCACCACGCAGCAGTTCGGATAAGCAGTGATTCAAGAAAGGAAACAGTCTCGTATCCTTGATAATCGATATCAATGTTTCACCGACCACAGATCCCGTGACCATCCCATCTCGCGGAGCTTCTTGCTGCTCGCGCCAGTGGCCCTCTTCTCCCCGGTGCTGATGGCCAAGGCCTTGCTGACCGCCGCAAAAGCCTCGACTAGTTCCTTCATACGTCCCGCATCCATGAAGCTTGTCGACAGATCCGAGCTGCGCTCTGCAATGATGGCAGCCAGCTCCATGCACTCCAGCAGGTTGTCTCGCGACAAGCCGGTGCCTGCAAAGTGCAGCGAGCTGATATAGGCCAGGATCGTCTCGGGGAGATACGCCTTGCGGAGGTCCCGGAGTTCCTCATCACCTTCTGTTTCGATATTAGTACAGGGCACTTCCAATCCGATGCGATCCAATACTCACCCTCGATGCCCACGAGGAGCCAGTTGTTGAGCAGTGGCTGCATCATCTCCTTTGAATTCTTGACTTCCTCCCCAATCGAAGCCCAGAACTCACGAGACTTGACACTTTCCCTGCTTGTTTTGTTAGTCTTGATTCTCAAGGCTCATCTGAAAGATTCAACATACTCATTCGTGAGCTCAGAGAAAGAGGCGACCGTTTCCAGGCTATCAAGAGCTCGTACCAGAGCCTCCAGCTCTCTAAACTTTCGGGCATCTGAAGCCACTTGATCAGGGGTCACATCGAGAATACCTCTCCGGTCCAGATGTTTAGCCCAGAAATCGGGGGTGTCCTCGAACCAGCCTGCTTCCGCGCTATCATCTTCAGTGGCGGCTTGCAAGACATCTGCAAAAGATACTCTCCTCATCAACTGGCGAGCAGCGTTGAGGTGAAGGTTTCCTATGACACGGTCAGTCATTATCATTAAGAAAGCATCAATCCGACTTACGCAAAAAGTACTTGTAGACCTTGGTTCCCATGGAAAACACATTGGGCCACGTCTCTTGGACCAGCAGAAGCCATTCGATGGAGCGAATCAAATTCTCGTGTGTCGCCTCGATCTGGGTCTCATCCTCGCCGAAAAAGTCCGGCTTGATAGGCCGGCCTCGTCGCGAAGTAGGCGGTCCAGGAGCAATAATGCTGAAGGACTCCTTGGCTGGGAATGTGCTCTTGGGTGGGCCAAGGTCGTCATACATGAGCCATGCTTGCGTCTTGACAAACTTGAACACATCAATGCCCGCCTTCTTGATGAGCCGGAGCTGCATCAGACGCTGCTTGGTATCCTTTTCAGGGATGAGGTTGTAGCTGAGCACCTCGTAAGACCGAGGCTCCTCGAGAATCGAGCAGTAAAGGGGTATTAATTCTTGCAACTGAGCCAGGCGCAAGTAGTGGGCATAGCCGGCGATGAGATTTTCCTGGGAGCGTCTGCAGTCTGGGGGTGAAGACAAGGGAGCCAGAGAGTCATCCCTGGAGCTCAGCTTGTCGAGCAGAGTGATGAGAAGATAGACGTGCGCTACGATGCGCAGTCCATAGTGCTGGGTTGTCTGGAAGAACCTGTCCCTGTTCAAGTCAAGGCCATTGGGCTCTGAGCGGTAAAGCTTCGATTCATGGTGGTCTGCGCTGGACGAGATAACCAGTCCTTGCTCATACAGGTAGTTTCCAATCTCCTTCGAAATCAGGGATGCTTGAAGCGCTTTGCTGGGTTCGTGTGCTTCATCGCGGATCTGCGGGTTGGACTCGAGAGAGCGGATGAGGCGCTTGTCGACGGTTTCCGGATCGCCGTGGTACTGAACAGCGTCAAACGAAGGGAATGACTGTGTCATACCTGCAGCCACGCTGGCTGGGCATAAACCAAGCACGTACGTGTCCAACTGGGTGCGTAGCAAGGCGTTGTAGTTGGCAAAGAGGAAGTCGTCCCAAGTGAGTGCCACCTTTTCCACGCTGGCAATATCTCCAGAGAGAACACCATATACTGCACGCTCATAGTCGTCACAGCCGCCTGATCGAGCCAAGCTGAAGCACATGCGTCGCCACAGAGCTAAGGATGCTGGGTTGGTAATAGGTAGCTGCTGGTTATCATCAGTAGATAGGAGGACGGCAGAGGTAGAGATAGCCCGCCACATCTCTGTCCTCTCCTGACACCACTCGCGGATAGTCTCCAGGTTAGATCCACGGCGGAGGTGCTCAAAGCAGCCGAGCCAGATGGCACGCTCAAAGTATTCGTCCTGTGGCTCAAGTTTCCGTCCCTGGCGAGTCGCAGCATCGGGATCAAGTTGGGTGACGAGGGGTGAACCATCCGCATTGAGGAATGATGTCGCAACGGCTGGTGACTGACGGTCGAGCAGATGCGGCCAGGCAGTGACGCTTTTTCTGAGCTTGATGGAAGATCGTGTGTGAAGCCAGCCGTGAGCGATGATATCTCCTCTATCGGCGTTCTGTTGAAGTTCGCGAGCAAGCTCATCGATATCGGGACCAGAAGCGGCGTTGGTCTGAAGCCATTGTATAACTGCTTGTCGTTCTCGCGCCGATGGATCTGTAGCCAGAAAGTCACGGAGTAGGTCCTTTCGTGGGGTCTTCGTGCTCTGGTCGAAATCCATCTGATTCGCATCAGAACTTGAATATCTCAGCGGAAGCAGCCGGCGCAAAAGGTCCCATGTCTGTGCCTCCCGTTCGAGGCGCTTGATCAGCTCTGCTGAGGCGGGATTGCTGGTGGCAGCATCGACTTCATCCGCGTCCATGTCAACATCGTCCTGGGCGCCATCGCGCACCATGCGCGGCCGTACTTGTGCCAGTCGCCGCAATGCACTCTCATAGTATCGTCGTGGGAGGTCAAGGATTCGTTCTCGTCTGTCCGCGGGTTCGAGAGGAGGAGCGAGGCAGTCGTCGAGGGCGTTGGCGAACTCTTCAACTTCGGGCCCAGCCTCGTAGGATAGGATTCTCTCGATCTCTGGTGCGTCCATAGTGATGTCTCGAGTGGGTTCCATGTCGATTCTATATCAATAGTCGTGTCGTCGGCGAGAGCGAGGCAACGCAACGAGGTGAGAAGCTTGAGTCGTCGACCCTACTCGGCTTGGTTGGCCGCAGGGGTCACAGAAGGCGCTCGTTCAAGAGCGCATACCCAGACCCGGGTGCAAGAGATGGTATCGCGCGTTTTCGAGGTCGCCAAGGTCGAATCGGAGGCGCAATCGCGGTGGGTTTCTCCAGAAGCTCGCGCTGGTTGATGCTTCAGGTCAAAACTAGAGAAATGCTGGGTCTGTTTTGGTTGCTGCTTCACTGGCGCGCCTGGAGCTTTTCCATGCTTGGCTCCATCGGTACGTACCTTGGTGCCTGGATCCGATGCAGGCTGTTGGCAGGTGTAGACGCTGCCGCGTTTAGGCGCGAGGCGCGTATGCACAGTGTGTTACAGTGCTTCTCGTAACTCTAAAACACTGTATTATTTGATATTCGACTCCACTCGAAAATCTTTTCTCTCTTTTTTCTCTTCTTCTATCATAATGTCATCGGCATTCGTATTAGAGTCTCGGAACAGGACATTCAATGCTTGTTCAGGTCCATGAGACCTCCTGCGTGCTCAACGATCGCCTAGAAGAAGTTCGCTTTTCACACCAGTTGCCAGAGTTTCCCAGACCGGTTGACGCACCATAAGACGAGCGCTACATATCACTTTCCTTCCTCCCGGAGTTGCTTCATCTTGAGCTTGAGCAGATAGGGCTTTGGACAGCTCACGGTTGAGGCTTCTTCGCCGTATCTTTCGTAGAATACTTCGCAGCACTCGTAGAGCTGCCTGATAACGGTTTGGCACTTTTCCTCGTTATAACCGTTGCGTGTGAGGCAGTCTGGCTGCATGTTAGCAACCGCGTTGTTATTATGCCTAGATGAGATGCTTGCTTTGAATTGCGCACTGGGCAACAAACAGTCAGTTCTGTGTAATTGGGATTGAATTGGTTGTCTAGGGTATCGACTCACTGCGCGAGGGTGACAGGCAGGCTTAGCCTCAACGTCGTCTTTAGGAGCCTTCATTGTGAATTGTCAGTACGATTGAAGATTGCTCGTCAGTAGCATGAATCGGGACAAACCATTGTTGCCTGTCTTGGTGTGCAATGCGATATTTCGTGTGTGAATTGGGATGGGAAGGCTATGGTTGTTGCGGCATCTACCCGGTGGCAGAATTGGTTCTTTGGTCGTGTTTAGAATACTTTCGTCTCTGGGTAGAGTTGTCAATGAAGGTCTGATAATGGCAGTTCAATGCAAGACATGAGAAGGTGACAAGAGGTTGGAGAAGGCTGATGTCATGGGTACCCCGTACCTGTGTCTCTCTCGCCTTCTTCACCAAACCAGAACATAAATCTCCGAACTTCAGGTGATGAGGTCAGCACTTCACTTGTACTGGGTACCGGCACCATTATCGGCATCCCAATCCTCCGTGCACCGGCCGTCTGTCCGCCCGGGTTTCCACAGTCTTCGGTGAAGGCCTGGGACCAATAGGAGGCGTCGCTCCCCACCTCCCGGGGCGCCTTCAGCGCTGCCTCTGACCTGAGGTTATGGGCGTCTCAGGCGCTGGGGGATAGACATGGAGCCTGGGTCGCCTTCACTCCGGTCGAGGCTCATCACGCACCCGTCGTCTTTTCCACCTCCCACCAACACCACCTTTTTCTTCTCCTCTCCTTCCCACCCTCCGCTCTTACTTCTCTTCTTCAACCTCCCACACGAACGGCTGAACATCACTCTCCCCATCTGCCCACACTTTTACGCGCTGACCCTCTGCGCAAACGAGACGCCATCGTCTACTTCCCCCACCTCCAGACACACCATCATCCACCCTACAGGTAAAAGCCGATACCTTGCCACGTCCTCCATCCGCCGTCGCGCGCTGACTCCCATCCCCGGCGCAGCACTGTAATCCCGACGACCATGTCTGGCGAGAACGAGAACGGCACCCCAGGCGGCGAGCGGGCCGAGGCCCCCGCCAACACGGAGCACCTCAACATCAAGGTCACCGACAACAACAACGAGGTCTTCTTCAAGATCAAGCGCACCACCAAGCTCGAGAAGCTCATGGGCGCCTTTTGCGAGCGACAGGGCAAGGCCCTCAGCTCGGTGCGGTTCCTCTTTGACGGCACGCGTGTCCAGCCCACAGATACCCCCGACGCGGTATGTATTTCCCACCGCCCATGTCTCGTCCTACCTGCTGCCAGGCAGAGGACAGACCGTACTTTAGAGATCGGAGGTGCTGACCATGTACTTCCCATAGCTTGAGATGCAAGACGGCGACACGCTCGAGGTGCACCAGGAGCAGGTGGGCGGATGTTCACTGTAGCCTTGGAGGAGCATGAAGGAAGACAAAGGAAACAACGCAGGAAGGGCTCCCGGGCTGGATTTGAACACTGGCTGGCATCGCTTTGTGTACATCAGATGAAAGGGATACGGAAGCAGATTCGCCCATAATTTACGAAAGATACGCACCATTACCTTGAACTGGGTGTCTGACTGCGCCTGTGTGAATGGCTTCACGATTGATATCAGATCAGATCAGACCACAACTAGGCAGAGTCGAAACAGATCGTATTAAGACGACACTTAAATCAAGACGGAAACTGAACCATGCCGGACCAAACCATGTGTGTTTTTGCCATTCTAGAATCCATCAAATCAAATGACTTGTGCGAAACCTAATTACAACGCAAACAACGCCTCAATTCTCCTTTGCCAAACCGAATGAACGGACATCCAACAACCTAGGCAATTTACACGATCGAGTTATCTTTACACCCCGTTTTCCCTCCCGAACGAACAAATAAATTACAAGACTCGCGTGCTAAACTATAAAACAGTCAATGCCAGTGAAAACAACAACAAAAACAATGCCTAGACACAAAAGCGCCGAGACCAAATTACATTACGCTTTGAGTTCCTTTGCTCGGCATCCAGTGCAGAGCACGATGGTGCCCTCGGGCACGTGCTTGGTGAAGATCTGGCCATCGTCGAAGCCGTTTTGACACTCTGCACAACGGAAGCAGTGCTCGTGCCACTCGCCGCCGAGGGCCTGGATGTACTGCCCGATGACGGCGATGTTGCACTTCCTGCACTTGGGAGCTCGTCGCTCGGTGCGCTTCGTCTGGCAGTTGATGCACCATGCGTACCCGTCCTTTTCGATGTGCGTCATGCCGTGCTCGAATGGGTCGCCGCATTCAGCGCAGAAGAAGTGGCCGTAGTGCCAGTGGGCACCGAGAGCTACAATGTGCTCTCCCAGGATGGGAGTCTTGCAGTGCTTGCAGCGTGGCGCGAACAGCTCGTGCCAGTCTAGGTGGCAGAAAAACCGGAGGCGCTCATCTCCATCCTCTGCCATGGTCTCACCAGGTTCCTCTGGCAAGATCTCGCCAGCCGCGCGACGGTGGATGCGGTCAAGCCGCTGCTCGCGGACGTGGTCAGGCTCTGGGCTGATCTCCATGGCCTGCAGGTTGGTGCCGCATGAGTAGCAGCTGAAGCAGTAGGGATGAAATCGCTCGTTGGACCCCGCCAACGCCACAAATCGCCCTTCGATGGGAAAACCACACTCATGGCAGATGGTAGCTGCTCGTCTGGCACTCCCGGGAGCTGCAGACCAGTGGCCATGGGGCCGCTGGGCATGTCGAGGCGCCCCTCTGGAGACCGGGTTCGGCAACGGACGACTGCGCGAGGTCGGTTGGTCATCGGGCGTCACGATGGCGGGGATGCCATTGCTGCGGCTGTTGCTTGGAGCTTCGTCGACTGCGATGCTGGGAACGTTGATTGAAGGCACTGGGCCTCTCGGGCTGTCGTCTGCCCCAGCTACGCAGATCGACGGGATGTTCGCGTTGGACGACGGCCGGGACATCGACGTACTTTCCTCCGCCACAACGATACTAGGTATCTCCATGGGTTTTGCCTCCGGTTTGAAGGAGGAGGATGCGGAGGAGGTGCTGCTGCCGAGGGCTGCCGGGATCGACCGGTCTGGGTTGGTATCAGTGGACTCGTCCGGGGCTTTCCAATTGGCGTCGAAGCTTACAATGGGCCGTCCCGGACTGTCACTGACGGCTGTGGGTTCCGGGAGGTTGGGGCTGCGATCCTTCAATCGCATGCTCGTGGCCGCACGGATATCTTGGCTGCGAACCTCCATGCCATTCTTTCTCTCCACACTGTCATCAACAGGGGCAGAATTCTCCCCGGCAGGGTTGCTTGTGTACAGCGGGTTGCGGGAACGCGTTGGGGGATTGCGATAAATCTCAACGGGGTCGTGGGCCTTGCCCTTGCCCGTGTCTTGCTTGGGCGACTCGAAGCGCACGCGGTTCAGGGGGTTCTGGGGCTTGTTGCTGAGCTTCTCGGGTGATGCGCGACCCGACGTGGTGACATTCTTTGCGGTTGATGACTCTGGTTCCTCCCAGATCTGGTCCCCAGAGAAGGGTCGCTCGACCTCGCCGCTGATGTTCCTCTTTAGACTCGCTTGCCGGCGCTGCTCGGAGAACTTTCCAGAACGGCCAATGCTACCGTACGACTTGTTCTTGCGACTTGAAGAAGACTCCCTGTGTGGTTGTGCTCCAGAGAGGGGCGACCACCAGGGGCGTTACCCTCACTATCGGTTGAACTGCCCGAGAACGATCTGGTGCCCCCGACGCTAGCGGTGCGCGCATGCGCATAGCTATTCTTTCTCAAGTGTGATCGGTAACGGTAAGGGCCGTCAGGGCGAGGCGACGGTGTGCCGTGTTGATGTTGCCAGACGAGCTCGGCGGCCTCGTCGAGAGCGGCGTTGTAGATGCGCGTTTCGTCATCGGGCGTCTCTGGCACAGGCTGCACGGGGGGCGACTTGTTACCCTTTCGGATGTCCATCTCCTCCATCGCATCGCGCAGTGAGCTCGCCTCCTCCTTTTCCATCCATCTTTGGCCTCGCTCAATGTAGGTGGCTGAGGGGACGACCTCGGATGGTCTCAGAGGCTTGGAGGGCGATATCGCATAGGACCCACGGCTCACGGTGGAATACTTGGAGGTAACGCTGCCGGCAGCAATGCTGGGGTTCTTTGAGGGAACGCGCTCAACACCAGGCAAGCTGTCGGTCTGGGAGGCGGCGTCGGGGCTGAATCGACCGGTGCTTGAACGGTGCAAGCTTGAACGGGTGGCGGGAGCTGGACGAGCCCCCGCAGGCTGAGGGCGTGCACCTCCAGGTCTAGCAACACGGTGGGATCGAAGCTCTGCTAGATAATTTGCTATTTTATACAAGCAAGATTAGCCAGAAATCACCACAGATCCCAGTGAACTGGTCGTACCAAATTGATCATTGGTCATATACGAGGGCGACGGCGGAGTCACCTTTCGCGACTTGTTCAGGGTCGGGGTGGACCTCCCCGTGCCTGGCATCTTTGCCGGAAGACGTGGTATTGAATTAAGGGATGCTGAAGAAGAAGAGGATTCTGTCCGGCAGAGAGGTAAGCACTGGCGAGGGAGAGAGAGGGCGAACGCTATAGGAGACTAGGTAGTTGTGGTGTGAGTGAGGGAGTCACTTTTGTACCGCCGTCCAGGCCAGGCGATCGCAAGGGCGAGCTCGATTGTGGGGTTGACCAGGCAACGGACCATTGCGGTAGATGGCTTGCGTCAGAGGATCACCAGCAGCAACAAGGGCATCTTTTGAGCTTGTGAAAGAGGCTTTCATGGATATCAAAGGGGATAAAGGTCATTATATCGTTATGCTAAGGGGAGCTCTTCTGCCCAAAGGTATTCTCTTTATCGTACATGAACACGGCCTGCTTTTCGGCCTCTTTTTTTTTCTGCCTCTACTGTCACAGCTGCTTGAGCGGGGGTGAGGGCAGCGCTGTCTTTGATGTGTCTGCCTCTCATTTGCCCGGTTGGTCGTCTTTCATGCCATTCCACATGTCTTTATGTATTCCACATGCGAGAGCTGCCGCGCACTTGCAGTGCCGTCCGCCACTAGCACAGGCAGCATTAGTTACCACCGCAGCTCGCCCTTGACGCCCTTTTCTGGCTCCTTTGCTGGTGCTGGAGGCGGTGGAGGTGCTGCAAAGCCTAGGTTTTTGAACTCGTCCCTGGCCATGAGGTTTCTAGAAGTTTCAGACGCATGAGCCCGCGATGTTCCGACAGCGGCGCCGAGTTGCGTCATTGAGTTGAGTCAGTCTCTCTCACCTGTCCATTCTGCACGAGAGGTAGGCCTTTGCCAGGTCGCGGCATTCGTCTTCATTGACGCCTCGCACTTTTTTCATGCATGCTAGGTACTTGGTCATGACGGTCTTGCACTCGCCTATTTTTGGTCAATTTCTCGTCTTCTGGGGATAACGCGATAAGGTTACCGACCATCGTGGTCAAGGGGAAAGCTCCCACGCTGGGGTCTAGCAGACAACAAGTTTAGTCAGGCATATAGCACCCGACGTAACGCAGGGAACTCACTTACGGTGTAGGCTTCGTGGCCGGCAGGGCACCGGGGCTACCGAATGTGCTCATGTCTTTTGAATTGGGCTTCTGTCAGGCTCCCAGGTCATCCGGCAGCTTCGTGGACATGCCTTTCGTCCAGACCACACACAATCAGTGGAAAAGTCAGCCGACCTGTGGCGACGGTGATGCCCCGATACAACGCTGTTTTCGCATAACGGCACCTCAAGGATTGCAATTGCATTGACTGTGGCCAGTGACAACAGGCCTGTGCTCACGGGCCGAGAACCTTGGAAGCCAGGCTCCAGTGGAGCTCGGAGCCAGGCACCCAGGCCTAACCCAGGTCTCTAGTGTAGAAAGAGGTAGCGCTTTGTTGCCATCCATTATGCAAATACACGTGAACCCGACTCGACGCCTGCATCAATCCGCATGAATTCTTGGAATTGATTGATAGCGACGACGACGCGCGCAATCTCACAGCCTCTCGCCCGTGTTGTGTCGTGTCCTGGCCTGCTGGACTCCTGACGATCTCAGCTCCAGCTTCAAGTCTTTGCTGCTTCTGTCGTCTGCGTCTGCTTGTCTCGGTCTCCTCTCTCTCTCTCCGTCACCATGGCTGCCCTCGGCGAGGATCTGCTCAGCACCGTCAACAAGCTGCAGGATCTAGTCTTCAACACCATCGGCAGCGATTCACTGGACCTTCCTCAGATTGTATGCGTTTTTAATGCGACGAATTGACTCTTGCCGCCCCAGGCTGACCCGTATTATCCAGGTTGTCGTCGGCTCCCAGTCCGCGGGCAAATCCTCCGTCCTTGAAAACATTGTCGGCCGCGACTTTCTACCGCGAGGAAGCGGCATCGTCACCCGTCGGCCCCTGATCCTCCAGCTCATCAACGTCCCCGATGACGAGGGCGCTCCCGATCCCTCTCTCGATCCTTATCGATCTCCCGGCGCTGCCCGCCGTTCCGAGTGGGCAGAGTTCCATCACATCCCTAACCGAAGATTCAACGACTTCACCGACGTCAAGCGCGAGATCGAGAACGAGACTTCCCGTGTCGCCGGCAACAACAAGGGCATCAACCGACAACCCATTAACCTCAAGATCTACTCCCCCTACGTCCTCAACCTGACCCTGGTTGATCTTCCCGGTCTTACCAAGGTGAGAAGCCTTTCCCGACTTTTCTTGATGCCCTCATGCGCTGTCACCGAGCCCCACTGACAATTCTTGTCTTCAGGTCCCCATCGGTGACCAACCTACCGATATCGAGAAGCAGACCCGAAACCTAATTTCAGAATACATCGCCAAGCCCAACAGTATCATTCTTGCCGTCTCTCCTGCTAACGTCGATATCGTCAACTCGGAGGCTCTCAAGCTTGCCCGCCATGTTGACCCTCTTGGCCGGAGGACTATCGGTGTCCTGACCAAGGTCGACCTAATGGACCACGGCACCAATGCCCTGGACATCCTCTCGGGTCGTGTCTACCCTCTGAAGTTGGGATTCATTGGTGTCGTCAACCGCTCACAGCAGGACATCCAAGGAAACAAGCCCATGGAGGAGGCTCTTCATGCCGAGGCCGAATTCTTCAAGCACCACCCTGCCTACCGCAACATCTCCAACCGCTGCGGCACCCACTACCTAGCAAAGACGCTCAACACCACTCTTATGGGCCACATTCGTGAGCGATTGCCCGACATCAAGGCCCGCCTCAACACCCTCATGGGCCAGACCCAACAGGAGCTGGCTAGCTACGGTGACATGCACTTTAGCGGAAAGGAGCACCGTGGCTCTCTCATTTTGCAGCAGATGACTCGCTTCGCCACCTCTTTCATTTCCTCCATCGATGGAACCTCTACCGAGATCTCAACCAAGGAGCTCTGCGGTGGTGCCCGCATCTACTACATCTTCAACTCGGTCTTCGGTAGCTCTCTCGAATCCATCGATCCCACCTCTAACCTGTCCGCCCTTGACATCCGGACGGCCATCCGAAACTCTACCGGTCCCCGGCCCAGTCTTTTTGTTCCAGAGATGGCTTTCGACCTCCTTGTGAAGCCTCAGATCAAGCTCCTCGAGATTCCTAGCCAGCGCTGCGTGGAGCTTGTCTATGAGGAGCTGATCAAGATTTGCCACACCTGCGGCTCGACTGAGCTTTCCCGATACCCCAGACTCCAGGCCAAGCTCATCGAGACGGTATCAGACCTGCTCCGCGAGCGGCTGGGACCTGCTTCTTCGTATGTTGAGTCTCTCATTTCTATCCAGCGCGCCTACATCAACACCAACCATCCCAACTTTTTGGGCGCTGCTGCTGCCATGAGCAATGTTGTTACCGCTAAGCAGGAACGTGAACGGAAAAGGTTAATCCAGGAGGAGCGCGAGCGTCGGGAAAGACGACGCCTGCAGGAGATTGAGGCCGACGGTGATGGCCCCGAGAACGAGGACGGTGTCACAGCTCCGAACGAGAAGTCCGAGAAGGCCAAGTCGAGCCGAAGCAAGGTGACCAAGCCCCCTCGCAGCCTCTCGCCTCCGGTCCTCGAGAACGGAAACCACCCCAGTATCGCTGCCGCTATGAACGCGTCAAATCTCAACGGTCTCAGGTCTGCATCGCCTTCTCGACTTAACCAGCAGGGCCTCGGAGGCGCGCGGGACTCCTTCTTGAACTACTTCTTCGGCAAGGACGGTGCCAACATGGGTGCTACCGGCCCTCTACCCAGCCCTACGTTGTCCAACGGACGACATATTAGCCAGCACTCCGAGACCAGCTTCCCTATTGTGCGCCGGGAAAAGGAGATCCCCCACCGTCCATCCACGGCCACACCCCAGCCTCTGGAGGACGAATTTGACCGGACAGGCAAGAACTACGGCTTGGCGTCTCAGATGGTGAGTTCCAAGGACCAGATACACGGCCTGCTCTTCTCCCACGAAACTAACCCCCACCGACAGGGAGAATCCGCGGAACCGGCCATGACGGAGCGGGAGGCCATGGAGACGGAGCTCATCCGGGCTCTCATCTCTTCCTACTTCAACATTGTGCGGGAGTCCATTGCCGACCAGGTCCCCAAGGCCGTCATGCACCTCCTCGTCAACCACTGCAAGGACGTTGTCCAGAACCGCCTCGTCAGCGAGCTCTACAAGGAGTCCCTCTTTGAGGAGCTGCTGTACGAGGACGACGGCGTCAAGAAGGAGCGCGAGAAGTGCGAGCGCCTGCTGCAGACGTACCGCGAGGCCGCCAAGATTATTGGTGAGGTGCTGTAGAAGGATCGTCCCCCCTGGAGAGAATGCCCTTGGAGAGAGAAGGCGTCGACTTAGAGAAATGACAGTAATGAGGAGAAAAAAGCGTCATGTGCGGATAGACTTGGGAGGCGAATTCTTATCGGGGACGGACAAGATCATTCGTTTGGCAGGGCTAGGCTCATCATTCAGCTGCCTCTTCAGCTGTCTGTCTTTGGGCCGTTTACCTGAAAGGCTCTTGATCGACTTTCCATCCAGAGCAAAGCAACGAGAGGAGAGAGAGAAGTCTTGTACACTTTTTGTTGTCTATTTTGTACACCACCGCTGGCATTCGGATTTGTTGTCACTCAACTTACTTTCCAAGGCGCGAGCAGAAAGAAGAGGAGGAAGACTTACTTGTATCTATGTAAAACAAATTCGGCTCGTCGTCCTCTCAGAATACAATCAACTTACCACTTTAACTTGATTATCTTCACTTATACACCGAATAATCATGGTAGTCATGTTGTATTTGGTAGTTTAGTTATACAGGGTGGCTGGATTATTGTACATGGTTGTGATCCTCATTTTTCCTCCTTGAGCAATTCATTTCCCCACACAAGCAAGCTCATCATCTCTGATTCCCTTCATACGCATCCTCTTCCTTGCCTGGCGAAGGATATCGTGGATCGTAGTCGTCAAACTCGGGCCTGGCCGCAGCACGACCTGGAGCAACAGATGCTCGAGGATCAGCGGCATAATGGCTGCTCAAGTGCCCTTCAGCAGCTCGGGGAGCTGGATAGGCGTTCTGCTCCCTCATGGGGGGTCGAGTGTCGTAGGTGTAGAAGTCTCTCTCATCGTGTTGAACAGGTCGTCTGATGAAGTAGTCGCCATATTGACTTCGGACCTCGACGTATTCATAGGCCCCGGGGCCTAATGTTGCACGGTGGTCATGATAGTCGTAGTAGACGCGATGAGGCGCATGCTCTGCTTCATAGTGATGTACAGATTGCCCATATCGTGGGAGAGGACTGCGCGTTCGAAAACGTGTTGGATCATGGCCCTCATACCAGCCAGAGGGAGCGTAGCGATGATCCTCAAAGACACGACCATCAGGTACGCCGTATCTGGTCTCCTGAGGCAGGGTATCTCGGGCTCTCATCCCTCGGCCTATTTCGCGTCCCGATTCGTCGACGTAGACAACTTCCTCCTCAATCGCATGGCCATGATTCTCGAGGGCAGGCCGATCCTGTCTACTGCCCCTACGAGCCTCAATGAATCCAGATGCTGCGTCCACCGGAGCGTCAATAGGAGGCCGATATTCCTGAGGTCGGTTTCCAACTGAAGCGCTCCTATCGCGTGGCCCAGATGGCTCAGCGACAGAATAGCGCTGTTCCCGAGCATCGCGATAGTCGTGCGAGCGCTCATCGCGCCAATGCGTCGGGTTTCGGGGTCGGGCGGATGTAGATGGTGTATTGTTTGACACATCTTCTGCCTTGACCTTGACTTCTCTTCGCTCGGTTCGCTTGGCAGATTCAGATTCCGAAGCTAGTTGACGATCAGATCGAGGCCTCTCTTGTACGGAGGTGCCAGTTGTAGGTTGCTCCTGAACCGCAACAGCACGTCTTTTCTTGTGGCCACCGTAAACTTCGCTGGCAGGCCGAAGATGTGGTATGTCTTCTGTGGCCTTGTCGTACGCTTGTGCCTGGGGTTGAGTCCGGGGTAGGGGTTGACTGGTGTCTGGTGCTTTCTCCGCGGAAGACTGAGGCCCTGGATGATGCTCGAGTTGTTGTTGAGGTCGATCATTGGCCTCGGGAGCTTTGTGCGTTTGACGCTGCTGTGTACCATGCCCCCCTGATGCCCCAGCTGGATTCTTGTCTGGCTTACCGCCCGGCTTCACGACTGGGGTGGTCTCCAGCTCCTCTTCCGAAGAGCCTTGCTGGAGGAATCTGTCTATAAACGACTTCTCGAATGCCCATGGAATCGCATCCTCCACAACGGCATGCGCGGCTTGGTTATTCTGTAGCTTACGCTTCACCTTGGCCAAGCAGGCTTCGTTTGGAAGCGAGAGCATGTCCACTCGCCAGTCCATGGGTGCCAGTCCCTGAGCTTC
Organism: Fusarium solani; assembly: GCF_023522795.1. Lineage (NCBI taxonomy): Eukaryota > Fungi > Ascomycota > Sordariomycetes > Hypocreales > Nectriaceae > Fusarium > Fusarium solani. The sequence goes on from NW_027072157.1 coordinate 1,695,383, forward strand.
AGGGCCTTCAACGTGCTGATTCATGAAATGCGTGACCAGGTTGACCAAGGTGAATGCGCGCCTGCTGGTGCACGCCTTGCACGAGATGTCGTTGGCAACCCGAACTGCGCGCATGTCCTTGTGACTCGACAATGCCTCTGCGAACATTGATAGAGATGCTGCTTCATCGTAATCTTTCTGGAACTTCTTGGCTATACGATGAATAACTGTAGAGACCTTGATGGAGGGGTGTAGCTTCTTCACACCCCCCAGTTTGAACCAAGTATCCTTAGCAATCTTCGCCATGGCATTAAGTCGTGTCTTATACGGAACCTTTTCTCGTCCAGAATCAAAGGCGCCTTGGAGGTTGGGGTATGACCCGTAGTCATACGAACCGGCCCCCGATGTGCGTGGTTCGACGTAGGCATTTGTTTGGCCATGGGAGCCATATGCCGCCCCCGAAGAGAGCTGTGGAGGATAGGAAGAATATGTCATACTGTCCGGATAGGCCGCAGACGAGTAGGGTGCTCCATAAGCATGAGGCCCAACACCGCCATAGTCTGCTGGTGGCACAGTGACAGGCGGACCAGAGCTGTAATGAAGCGGAGGTGCTGGGAACGGTGCGCTGTAGCCAGGGGGACCATATCCCGCTGGCGGAGCTGGTTGATAGCCAGCAAATCCTTGTTGGGCCGTGGCACCTGTCTGCGGGAGCGAGTGCGATGAAGACTTCCCGTACTGACCAAGCTCTATGGCTCGTGGATCAGGACTGAATGGAGGCACCGCTGGCCATTCCGCCCTCCAATGCACGACAACATTGCCCAGACTAAGGACACCGGTGTGTTTGGCTGCGTAATGCTGGATCACACCCTCGAAACCAAAGAACTTGAGGTTGCCGCTGGGGCTGCAGCCGTTGCAAAGGAATAGCTCCTTTCGAAATTGCTCAGTGCGCGGCTTGACCTTCATGTCGAATACCCACTTCATGTTCTCCAGCGTCAGCTTCTGGGTCCATGGCCCTTCTGGCGGCTCTACGATCGGCTCCTTTCCTGCAGCAACAGCCGCAGCTGTATCCTTGGCAACTTCGGCATAGAACCTCTTGCGAACGTAGAGCAGAACGTCTGCCGCAAACTGCGGGGTGTTCTTCCTCTTAACCTTCTCACCATTGTTCCACCCCTTGATGATTTCGTCCGCATATGCTGATATGCGAGCCCTCACAGGTCCCTGGATGTCGTCCCACTCCTGGTCAGGGACTTCCCTCGGTTCTCTGGCAGGCTTGCTTCCATTTTGTGTCACGAGCTTGTCTTGGAGTGCCCGAGCATTCGCGGTGTTCTCCTTCTCTCTGACTTCGGCATCTGATCGTTGAGCAAGAAGACGCGGCTTCAGTAGTTCCCATGCGTTATCATCGAGTGGTGTGATGAGCTGTAGAGCTGCCTGGAAGGACGGAATATGGGCCAGAACACTGGCAGTTAGCGGAGGATCAAGAAGCATCGCACGGCGTTCAATGTCGGCACGTCTCTGCGCCTTGAGCTGAGCCACCTCTTCCTTGGTTCTTTTCTGTTGTCCCAGGGGACGAGGTTGTTGAAGGGGTGCGTCCGACTTCCCTGCGAGGCTGGGTATTTCGGTCGGGTTGGAAGCTTTGTCTTGGCGCTCCTCATAACCGCGAGTCAAGTTGGATAGATGATGGCCAGGAAGAGGCTTGGGTGAAAATGCAACTGGTACTAGGTTCTCTGCTTTGGGAGGATCAGGCTTTGTAGCACTCAGAGGCACTCGCACCTGGTTGAGCCCTCCAGCCAGCTCCCACTTCTCCCAGCGCGAGGCGTCGGCCAAAGCCTGCTTGCCCCGAATCTCTAAGCCCTTGACCCATTCTTCAGTGGCTGCGGAACCCAATACTTTGACCTGTTCAAACTCATTCTTGATCTGATTAATGTGTTCTGACCAATAGAACTTTGTCACCTGCGTGTTCGGGGGAGAACTCCAGTTTGCATGACACGAGGACGTAGAACGTGTAATTGGTCAGTCACGAATATCGGAGGAAGAGCTGGAAGCAGAAGTGAGGGGGTTGTCGAAGACAGGAGGACGTCGAGTTCCTATCAAGACTGTTAGATAGAAGCATGCCATGATACGGGAAAGACTGACCTTTGTGCTTCTCTTCACTAAGCAAGTTCCACAGGTACAGACAGAAAACGGAAAAATCGGGGAGACGCCCTTGGCGCCTGGCCCGCGATGCCACTCATCGGCTGCATCAAAAGATTGCAAATCGCCCTTTGAACCACAAAACTGGCACGCTGTAGAGCAGATGAGACGCCACATGTGCAGCTCTGACTTGCCTTTCAACGGAGCAGGCATACGAGGGCAAAACAAGCGTCTCGAGGCTTGCCATATTGCTTCAGGCTTCAAGTGTGGGAGAGCAGAGGGCAAATCATTGCGATGCGCAAGGGGAGCTGTGGAGGAAGATGGACTGAGAAAAGTATGGAAAAGTTTGTTGACAGACAACAAACGGCCCAGAGTCTTGGGTGAAACAAGAGTGAAGATATGCTGCCATATCCCAGCTGGAAGCTGCTTTGCCCGGTCCGTCGTAGAGTTTGGGAGCTCTCTCGAATGGCCTGGTCCGTCTTCCTGAAGCCTTACCCTCTTCACGTTGTCGGGCTGGGTGGGATCCTTGGAGCCGGGTGATTTGCGCTTGTTGCCAGAAGTACCACTGGACTGGGTGATCTTGTCGAATAGAGCAGCTGCAGGATCGTAACTGGAGGCGTCGGAATCCTCATTGTCGGGTTGGTCAGTCATGTCAACATCCGCGCGGTTGGTGTGATCGACGCCTGAGGCTGTTTGAGTGAGCGTCACATCTAAGGGATTGGCCCCGATGTTTTCCAACCCAGAAGACATTTCTATCCAGAAGCTCCAGACGAAAGAAACAGGATGGCGGAGAACAGAAGAAGGAAAAAATGGCTTGGGAAAACCTCAAGCATGTGAGAGCGGCAGTTAACACTTGTCAGAGGGGCGGCGCGTAGCAACTAAGGAGATACGTTCGTTGCAGTCTAATGAAATGGAGAAATAGCCGGAGTTGCATAGAAAATGCCTCCTCTATCTCTGCACTCCATTAGTTTGCGATGGGCACATTAAAGGGCGACGGTGATTATGTGTCAATGGAATGGATGTGTTGGTGTTTGGGATGCAGGAGAAGAAGGCGCGCGCTGATGTGTGATGATGCTTGATGGCGGCAAACCTTTGAAAAGCTTCGTTTCTGAGGAAGGACCCACCCTCCACACGGCTTCCTGCATGACGTAAGCAGGCATTAGACAACTCCAGCTGCATCAAGCCATTGACAACGGGAGGCAGCATTTAATCAATCATATGTGGTGCAAAATATCTTGTTTAGAAATGGAGTGTTTGCTTTTTTATTCCTTTGTCCAGCGGCAGGTCATACACATACACAACATGAGGTGCGAGTCCCAATTACTATACAAGAATCCTCGCTCTATCATTGCATGTTCAAATCCCCTCCCCCTCTACCTCCACCCCCTCCATGTCCTTGAGAAGCGCTACCACTACGCCCGCCTGTCGAGGAGGACTGTTCAGGGGACGATTGATCCCCTGTTGCACCGTATATTTGGAAGCTCTGATCTGCTCCCCAGTTGGCCATCTGCGTGTAGTTCTCGAAGGCATTCTGCACTGGTTAGTTACATCTGTGTAGGGGACTGATAACAAGCTCAACTTACCCAGTCAAAGTTGGCAGCCATATCAATCCCAGAAGTCGTTTGCCCCGTCCCCATGTTGGCAAACATGGAAGAAAACGGAGAAGCTGGGGCTGCGGCGCCAAACCCATCGGTCTGGAAATCAATGCCCTCGGGGGCAGTCATACCAAAGTCCATGCCCATGAACGGGGCCTGGTTTGGTGTCGAGAAGGGGTTGATTCCGGTATTGAAGTCAGGTAGAGTGTTGGGGGATATAAGACCCGGGGCAATAGCCGGTGACGTATCGGCGCCGATGCTCGCAGTCAAGCCCGCCATCGGCTCTGATTGCATGATGGGCTGCTCAGTGCCGCACGTCGAGGGATCCTTTATCTTGGCCAACATGATCTCGATGATCTTGCTTGCCTTGAATGCTTCCATAGACGTATCCGCAAGCGTCTTCCAGATTTCTTTTGCTGTTTCCAAGCTTCCGATCATCCTAGAACGCTGCTCTGAGTTCCACATGGAAGCTCCCTCGTTATCTTGTGGCGTCCCAGACTGTGCTGCCATGTTGTCAAAGTGCAAGTCCAAGATGACGAGCATCGCGGGAAGTGTGAAGTCCTTGGTAGCAATCGACTTGACGAACCAACTAACTGACCGCAGCCTTCCACGGGACTGCGACTCGCGGTACAGGACCGCAAGATGATCTAGAGCTGTCAAGGAGGCCTCGATGGCGGCCCTTCGAGAGTGGGCGTATCTCGCGCTTTGCCTGGCCCGCGGAAGGTATTTTCGGTGGAGCAGACAAAGAATCTTCTGATAAAGAATATCCACGTTGAACCTCGCGATTATTAGTGTCACTGGGTCATGAGAGCCCTCCAGTGTGGTTAGTTTTAGGTGTGGCGGTAGTTCGTGCATGATCTGCCGCAGCTTCGCGTCGAAACGAATGATCTCATCGTATGGGACATGCTTGCCCACTTGATTCGTAGCCTGAAGGATGTTTCCCAGCTCGTTACATAGCCGTGACTTGGCAATCATGTAGGCGATAGGGGTCGGTTCTGTCGATGGTCGTGATGGCGGTAGTTGTTTCGTGTCCGGGCCAAATTCCTCGTCACGGATGTTATTGGGCAACTGCGTATCGCAGTCATGCTCATAGATCATGCTGGGCAAGGAGACCTGGTGTGAGAAGACAACATCGGACATTCGAACGAGTGCCCATGTCCGCCGCCTCATTTCCTAGCAAACTGTTAGTCAAAGAACGCCAAGTTGCCAATGTTAAAGAGGAGAAACTTACAGCTTGGAAAGGAGACACAGACGGGAACCACTTTGCATCTCGATGATAGCCCATGCGGAAGGCAATTCGAGTGATCAACGACACAATCAACCACAAGCCCAGGTCAGCATCCCAGCGAGAGGAATACTCCCCAAAGACGTAGAGAATCATGGTCTCGACTGTGTACTCGACAGGCTTGGTGTAGTCCGACTTGATCAGACATTGTACAGTCCGTAGCCGGTATTCAGCTGCCAACTCGAGCGTCCGGCCCTTCCACTCCGGCGGCTCGTCGCCAACTTTGTGAAAACTTAGCATGGCGAGGCAGAGAACCGAGTAGAGCAATCCGAGCCACATGATTGGCGTCTTGGAAGGATCCTGCCAGTGCCTCAACATCTGCTCCTTGAACGTTGGCTCGTGGATGATGTTGACGGCGTTGTCCATAGAATTGAAGTATCGGTCGCACAGCGCCAAGACGGCTGACTTGGGTGGTAGTTCAGCACGAATCTCCATCTCTGATGCTGGAACGGCTCCCAGTAGGAGCGTTGGTCCTTCGCGCGCAGCCATGGGTTTTGACTGCTTGACTCGCTCATAACTAGACTCCAGCTCCTTTTTATGGGAGTTGAAGTAGTTTTTCACCTCGGAAATGTCTGCGAGGATGGTGTGCCAGTGTTGTTGCCCGACGTATAATGACTTCCCCTTATCTGTGTCCACCTTTAAGAAGCCCAAGGATGTCGCCAGTCCTTCTTCTTCGTCGCTATTCTCGTCGTCTTCGGCCATGACGGCCTCGTCTCCCCGACCGACCTTGGCAGAGGATGCGCTGTCCGTGACAGATCGTGATGTCGCCGCTGCAGCGGCGGCAGATGCAGCATCTACATTGGCGCCTCCGTGCATTAGAGAGAGAACTAGGCCTTCTAAACGGTCAATACGATTCTGCATGTCATCTGGACTTGAGTCTCCTTGACTTTGATTCTTCTTGCGAGTAACTGGCGTCGCATAGGAACATGATGTTGTTCCCATGCCTTCACGCTTGGTACAGTTACTGCAAGGATGATTTCTGTCACATTTTCTGCCAAAATTGTTAGTAAGACTTGACGTGGTCATCTCTGGCTTGGGCTTACAATCTGTCAGCAAGGTTAGCATGTGCACAACAGACTCATGAGGGACAACATACTTGCGTGTCCTGCAAGGATAACAGCTAAGAGGTACACGATTCCTCTTCCTCACAACGCGGAACTGTTCCTCGGGAGAGCGACCTCCCTGGGAGGAGTTGGTCGAGGGGGGTGTTGGGGTCATTGTGGAGAAAGGAAGCGAGATGGTATATCTCGACAGATGAGGTGGTGAGATCCGGCGTTAAGGCAGGAAACAGGTCGAGAATGAAGCTGACCAGCTTCAGGGAACCGGCATGAATATATTGAAGCTCCGGGCTTCCGGCTTAGAGAGCACCGGACCTCCGTGCAGGAAGTCAATAGGGCGCAACACCTTCAAGGTACCGGTCCGGGAGTCGGTTGCAAGCACGGCGGCCTTCTGATGGGTCGGGGATTGGGACACAAGCGCCTAATGCCGAGTCACAACCAGGCAGCCGCTTCGCCTCCAATGGCCCGGGGAAGAGATGAGTGGCGTCTGTCTGCTCCGAGATGTCCGCGCGCCCTTACAACTACAGTACAGGTAGCGTGTACAGTACAGCCCTCCTCCTGGTCCGCAGCAGAACGCAGCGCAGCGCGAATCGCCGATGGGCGGGCAGTTCTGGAGATTGGTCGAACAATGGGATGGGTGAGCTCGGTGTCGCGGGCGTGTGCTAGAGGCAGCGAGAAGAGCTACAGACGCCGCGGCATCGACCGACTCGGGCGGGTGAAGAAAAGGGCGAGGCGATAGGCGCGAAGGCGAAGAGAACGCAAAAGCAGCTACTGTACGAGGCGGAAAAGGTCGGTTTGCGATGGATGGATGGATGGATGGTCGCTCGCTCACTCAGCAAAAATATCGAAAACGTTGTGGGAGCGCCGGTCTGAGGGATGACGAAGCGAAGCGAAAGCAGTCAGAGAGCCCAACCACCAAAGAGACAAGATGGTCGATGGATCAAAAAGGATAAGGTATGGATGGATGGAGGAGGGTAAGGAGGGGTCGTTGCTTCCGATCGTCCCCTGTTCTTTCCCTCTTTTTCACATGAGCGTGAGCTTGAGCTTCTTCAAAGAGAAGGAGGGGCAAACAAGAAATAGCCCAAGAGGCGCAAAGGATTCTCGGATCTTGTCAAGGACGTCAGCGTCAGCCTTATTAAATGCGACGGGCTAGAGCGGAGGCAACATTTTTTAGCTGGATCATGTTAGCACCCCTACAGTAGAGGCTACGCGTGTATCGAGTAGCATCCTCACGCATCCCCAATGGTGGGGTTGATACGCCAAAGGGGGGCTGCCGCATAGATCCTGGTTACATTGGCTCCCTGAGGGCAGCAGAAGCGGGAAACTCTCCTTGTCGAACCCTTGCTGAAGCCAAGTTTCTTTCGGTGGCTTCCAGGCCTTGACCGGGAATCGGACGGGAATCCCGCCGTCATCCGTCGAGGTCAGGCCGTGAACACCGGCTTGGCATGGGAACTTATAAGCCTACGTATGCCTCGCGGTGCCTGCGACGACGTCTTCAGGGTTTAACTCGACAGGTGGTGCTATGAATTGCTCCAACTCGGCCGAATAGACCGACGTGGCTTGCTTCGGTTGCTTGCTTGCTTGATCAGTCATGGCTTTCAGAATCACAAGTTACATCTCGCCAAGGTATCAGGTACCAACAGACTCTTTGCTCAGGTCGAGGTCGAGGTCGAGGTTGAGGTCGAGTCTAGATGGAATCACAACGACACCTGTTGAAGGGCGTTGTGCTCTGCAAGCGAACGCCATGCCATGCATGGGCTTGGGTGAGCCATACTCACAATGCCTGCAAAGGGAACCACCAAGACCATCAACAGCTGGCACCCGTCGGATCCTAGACAAGCCCGACCACTCCTCACTCGCTAGCTCCTCTCGCTGTGAGTCATTCCTAAAAGCTCCATCGCCCTAAAACCAAGAGAGAAACGGATTTCGGAGGACGGGCGTCGATTATCACCGGGATTTGTCAGCGCTTGTCACTCCACACGGCCCCAGGTCGATCATTGCCATTCCACAGCTTCAACACGGACGGGCGCATCAAGCAACATGAACAAGATTATGCTTTTATGTCGCTGCTGCTGACTCAAAAGATATCTCATTAGCTCATCCTCTCCTTGCTTTCATAACTATTCCGGATACTTGGGCCAAAACAACGGTTAATATCGGCTCCGTCATGACCAACTCAACCCTCCCTGCCCAACGCGACGACCCGTGAAGCCTTTGGACACGACTTGATACCATCCAAAGGAAGATTTACACGGCTGGCCGAAGAAACATGCGCCCAGTAATGTTCCGGGGTCACATAATCCCCATGATTATCCTTCCACCTTGGCTTGACAACCCTTCCCATTGTCCCTTGAATGCATAGTTTCGCATCATTCTCACATGCCATCACTTCGTCATCGTAGGGCCTGATGATATCTTACCGCCGGAACCTCTCACTTGTAAGAGAAGAGATTCTACTCATACCTCAGCAGCACAGTATCCGGCAGACTCGCGAGGGCCACATTCACGTCGTGGAAATAAGATGCGCACAAGTGTTCTCGCAATATGTTCCATTTTCAGGCCGCTGCGCCAGCGGTGGTGCTCACGCTGTACTTGCCGAGAAACTCGGGGTCGTTGCCAATCTCTTCCTTGACCTGTAGAGCTGTTAGTTTGGCCACGCAGGAGACTTTGTGCGAGTGACTTACAATGTCCAATCCGCCGACGAGTTCACCATCGATCCAGAGCTGGGGGTACGTTGGCCAGTCGGCAAACTCCTTGAGTCCCTGTCGAACCTCGTCGTCGGCCAGGATGTTGAAGAAACCGTACTTGACTGAGTTGTCGCGCAAAAGACCAACCATCTGGCGCGAAAAGCCGCATTGAGGCGAACTGGGAGTGCCCTTCATGAAGAGCATCACGGGCGCGGCCTTGACAAGGTCGCCAAGACGCTTAAAGAGCTCCTCCTTCTTCTTTTCGGGATCCTCCTCCTCTGCAGCGGCGTTGTTGTCGACATCCATACCGTTGGGGGCATCAGCAGCCGCTGCGCCCTCTCCCGACTGCTTCGCCTGCGTCTCGATGGCGGTTCGGACCTTGACGGCGCTGCTGCCGCTAACAGTCTCGACGACCTGACCGTTTCTCAGCAGGACGAGGAATGGGACGGCGGTAACATCGTAGGTCTCGCTGAGGTCGCTCAGCTCCTCGGCATTGATAGACACCCACTTTGTGGCAGGAGGCTCGGTGACGGGATATTCGGAGGCGAGTGTCGACAGGACGGTAGCCATCTGGGCGCAGGGCGCGGCCCAAGGAGCGTGGAACGAGACGATAACTAGAGTAGTGGGGGGACGGAGGCGAGCAGCTGCTCCCACTGAGGGATGCTGGTGACTTCGGTGATGGTGGACATGGCGGCGGTTGAGGACTATGGAATTAGATGGTGTATCAGGGTTTAGATCTGATAAGGAAAATTGGACGGAATGTGGTTGGAAGTTGGAGTTTTGGCGTCGATCCACGCCCGAGTCAAGCGACGTCAAAAGGGCAGGCAGGCACGGCGGGTTTGTACTGTAGAATTTTGGCGGGGTACCGACTCGAGTGGCGCCGAGGGGCAATTCCTCACCCAGCAGAAGAGGTGCGAATTCTCATGCTGCACTTGCGTCATTTCGTTTGGCTGGCCGTCTTCCCCTGCGACCGACCGAGTGCCGGTCCAGAGATCGGACCCGGTTAGATGCATGAGACCGTACGTCCCGCTTACGTGCATACCCCCCGTTTGTCAAAAAACATGGGATACCAAATCAACACTCTCTAATTAGTATGGCAAAAAGGCTAGGTTTAAGGCCTAAGTATTTTAAGAAAATCATAATAAGTAATTTCATAACATTAGAAAGTGATTATGCTTTTGTTTATCTTATTTATCCTCTGGTTTACTTATAATTAGGCTGTCAAATTAGCCCTTTCTGCCATCTTAGCGACCGTGTGCCCCCTCAGCTCACCGCGTAGGTACCTGCCCTGTACTCGGCCAAGCCCCTCCACCAGCTGTCCAGCTGTTGGGCGCCAAAAGGAACCTGGCAGATGGAGCTACCTACATCATCAGCCACACGCTGCACTCCACGAGTTGGCAGTAACCCACTCCTCTCTGAGTGACTCTCTCCCACCGAGTTCCAGTTCCAGCTTCGAAACTCTGTCCCGACTCCTGGCATACCTTCAGCGATTCCCCCACCGCTGTATGACTTCAGGTATCTAGGGGCGCTCTTCCTTGAAGCTTCATCCTCCATCTCCGGTTGCTCCGTGTCCGGAATTCCACCGCCTCTTTCCCGCCCGCTTTGTCCAGCTCTCGCCGTGTGGAGTTGCTCGCCGCAGCAACGGTGTCAACGTCACCCCCAACCCCCGTCATCCAAACTCGTCCGTCAGCTCGCGGCTTCAACCTTCTCTCATCACCTAACCCTCAACTCTCACAACCATGGCTTCCTTAAACCTCTCGATAAATGGCCCGTCCATAAAGAGCAGCTACAATGGCGTCGTCAACGGACCCCCGCCATCATCCGATTCTCCCACCTATGCTCACTGGGCCCTGTTCTCCGTCCAAGCCCCTCTCCTGAATGCCTTCCAGGACAGCGGCGCCAAGGAGAGCATCCTCAAGGTCCAAGGCACCGGCGGTACGGCACACTTCACTGACACCTCCCCGAGCCCCCATTCGCTAACACAACTACAGACGGTGAGCTCGCTGATCTGATTGAGGACTTCAGCGAGGGTCGCATCCAGTTCGCATTCGCCAAGGTCAAGGACCCTAACAGCGGTCTACCCAAGAGCATCCTGATCGCCTGGTGTGGAGGAGGCGTCCCCGAACGAACTAAGGGCTACTTCACCAGCCACCTGGCCGCCGTCTCCAAGGTCCTCCACGGATACCACGTCCAGATCACAGCTCGCTCCGAGAGCGATCTCGAAATCGACTCAATCATGCAAAAGGTGGCCGATGCATCCGGCGCCAAGTACTCGGCAGGAAGCTCTGGTGCCCCTCGTGCCGTTGCTCCCCCGCCCGTCAAGTCGAAGCCCGTCTTCACCCCAACTACATCGAGCCGTGTCAACCCCCTCGTCGCTGCTCGGTCCAGGAAGGAGGAGAACGTCGATGCCGATGGCTGGGGCGCTGATGCTCCCCCTGTCACCAGGACTCAGCTTGAGAAGGTCGAGTCGGCTTATAAGCCCACCAAGGTCAACATGGCCCACCTCAGCCAGCAGCCTACAGCAACGACTAGTGGCGACGCCCCCGTGAAGAGGAATGAGGCTCCCGCCGATGTGGTCAAGGGCGGTTACCAACCGATTGGCAAGGTCGATATCGCCGCTATTCGTGCCCAGGCTCAAAAGCAGGAGGACAACCGCCCGACTCCTGTGAAGGGAGCCTATGAGCCCATTGGAAAGGTTGACATTGCCGCCATCCGAGCCAAGGCACAAAAGCCTGCTGCTGGAGATGCAGAGGCCGAGGAACAAGAGTCGCGGCCGGTCTCTGAGCGCATGACTGCCTTTTCTCAGCCTGCCCAGTCTGAGCGTCTCACATCGCTTCCCAAGCCCAAGGTCGCCAACAAGTTCGGAGGTGCCTCGAGCTTCTCGGGAACCAAGGCTCCCGCACCTGGTGGCCTGGGCTTCGGAGCACCCGCCGCTCCCAAGGCTGCCCCCGTCGGTGCTGCCAGCCGTACATTTGCGGACCAAGGAGGCAAGACCCCCGCTCAGCTTTGGGCCGAGCGAAAGGCCAAGGAGAGGGGAACTGATGTCGCCAGCGTAACCGCTGCCGCCACCGGCACACCACCCGTCCAGCCTCAAAAGAGTGGAAGCGAGTGGAAGAGCGGCTACAGTGGAAAGAGCTGGGCCCCCGTCCAGACTGGAGACTACGGCCGAGGCATCCCTGGACAAGTGAGCCAGGACAACACTGGTGAGGACCAAGGCGAGGAGGGGCCAGGATCTCCTTCAGGCGGTGTGTCTGCTCTGCGAGATCGATTCAAGGACACGGCTCCTATCAGCGCTGGCACTCCTCCCGTGCATCGTGCTGCAGAGGAAGAGGCCGCGCCGCCACCTATCCCCGATAACTCTCGACCATCTGGCGGCTTTGCCCTTCCAGGTCTGCCCAGCCGACCTGCTCCTGCAGACGAGCAAGAAGACGAGCGAGAGGATCCTTCGGCGTATCAGACAGCTGCTGAGCGAGAACGATCTCCCTCGCCTCCTCGTGTCGCTGTTCCTGTCAGCCGTGGACCAGTGCCTCCCGTTGGAACTCCTCCTGAGCAACGTGCGCCTCCACCTATCCCTCCCAGCCAGATCGATGTGCCCAAGGAGGAGGATCTGGCCAGTGACAAGGAGGTTTCTTCCACGGCCCGGATTGCTGGCGGTGTAGCAGGTGGCATTGCCGTTGGGGCTGTAGCCGGCGCCGGCGCTGTGGCTGCCGCGCACGCATTGGAGCGGGAGCCCTCACCAGAACCCGAGCCTGAGCCTGAGCCCGTTCGTGCTCCCGCTCCTGCTCCTGTGGCCCCTGCACAGCCCGCTGAGGAGGCTCAGGGCGGTTACCGCGCTGTGATCCAGTACGACTACGAGAAGGCCGAGGACAACGAAATCGATCTGGTTGAGGGAGAGTATGTGACAAACATTGAGATGGTAGATGATGATTGGTGGATGGGTACCAACTCTCGAGGCGAGAACGGTCTCTTCCCGAGCAATTACGTCGAGGTGGTTGAAGATGACGAGCCGGCTGCTGCCGCACCACCTCCTCCCCCGCCCCCGCGGCTGAGCCCGAGCCCGAGCCTCCGGCGCCTGCTGCGGCTCCGGCTGCCGCCGGACCCACGGCCACTGCGCTGTATGATTACGAGGCCGCGGAAGATAACGGTATGTGGTCTTATTCTTTACTTTTGACACAAGCTAACACTATCAATAGAGCTGAGCTTCCCCGAGGACGCCACTATTACCAACCTGGAGTTCCCCGACGAGGACTGGTGGTTCGGACACTATGGTGGACAGGCAGGTCTCTTCCCCGCCAACTACGTGCAGCTTGACCAGTAAATTTGTGGTGTGGGCGGTATAGCAGTCATCAAACACAATGGGAGAACATTCAGGAGAGGGAAAAGCATGTGGTGATGACATGGTAAAAATAAGCAAGCAAATTAGTTCTCATGCAAAACGCATTTTCCAGAGCAGTCTTCTCATGGCAAGTTCAGATGCAGTGAATGAACCTTGGTCGCAAGGTAACGGACAGGTATGAACTGAACAATTGGTATTTAAATGAGCTTGCTTCCATAAGCTCTACAGTGATGGATACGTTTCTCAGGATTGACTCCTAGTTTCATTAACCAAGCAAGGATTGATTGTGTGTCGCATCTTGCATATCCCCCGTGGTTCTCTCCTCCCTTCTCTTCACCATCCAATCCACCATTGTCGCAAAAGGTATATACCAAGAAGTAAAGCGGGTATTCGTGACGGCATTTCCAAGACGAGTCGCGCATGTTGTGTACGTAAAATGGAGTTATTGGCATCGTATAATAGCAAGTCCTTGGGCAATTGGTTTGACTTGTACTCGTGGGCAGGTTGTGTTTAAAAGAGACAATCGCAACATTCGAAACTAGACGATGGCGACAAGGGTCAGCGAGGCCTATGCGTTGGGGCAATGGGGTTGAGGCGCAGCCGCACAGCACACACAGTTGGGCAGCCTGCGCGCTGTTACTGCAAACCCACGGGTACAACTCACCAGCATTCACAGCCTTCTTCGCACACGCAGCAACAGCAGAGCGCCGCGAGACAGGCTGTCAAGCAATTGCCGCCGCCCTTCCCACCGCCTTGCTGCTGGGGAGGAGGTGCTTGCTGATACTGCATGGGAGGCTGGCCCTGGGGCGGGCCATAATATTGACCTTGAGGGGGACCATACTGGCCCTGGGGAGGACCGTACTGGCCTTGCGGGGGACCGTAGGACTGCGAGGGAAGAAGTCAGTGTGATGCGACTCGATGGTTTGTGTTTGTCGTTCGGCCGCTTACGGGATTGGGCTGTTGAGGATAACCACCGCCACCACCACCGCCGCCGCCATAGTATTCTTGGGCAGACATGATGGATGCGATTTACTATACGAGGTAAAGATAGATGAGCTGAATGCGCCAGAGGGAGGAGCGAGATTGTCGCGATGCTGATGCGCAAAGAAGCGATAAGTACAAAGAGCACAAGAAGAGGCGTAAGAAAAGAAAGCAAGGGCGCGTAGCCGGATCTAAAAAGCTTCGAATCGAGGTCACGGGCAAACCTCAGCTTGCGCAAAAGAAGGAAGGCATTGGCCACTCATCGAGCGGAGATAAATCCGGCCACACCCAGACCCCGGAGAGGGAAGCTCCCCCCGATGACGGGGCCTGGAGCCAGCATCGGCCAATCCGGAGCTGATGCTCTAGCGGGGCTGTGACCCATGATGGGTAAGACGGCAGGAGGGAGGAGAATGCTGTGGCTTGGGTCTCAGTTGGCATGATGATGATATTCCTGTCGATTCTGGATACCACACTCTCAGAACAGGAGTGCAGAAACGGACAATTCTTTTTCGCTATTATTACGAAAAACCGGATACTCTACCTAGGTACTCATGCACGCTGCCAAGTGCATTGGAATATGCAGCCTCTGACACATTCCTAACTTTTTGTCATGACGCCGCTGTTCCACATTCACAGCCACAGTCGACCAGCTGGTCCAGTATAGAAAGCTTGGCTGGCCCATGACGAATCTCTTTGCCTCTCTCGTCAGGCGTGTAACTTCAGCAAAAGAGTAAAAATCCTGAGAGAGAGTCGGGCTGACCGTGCCGTTCTTACCGAACAGCCCACTAGACTACCCCAACCCATTTTCCCTCCCCCCTTGTTAGCCGATCTTTCTCCCCAGAGCCCCTATTCGTCAGGTTGATGATGAGGCCCGGGGGGAGATGCAAGGTTCGAGGTCAGCCAATGATTGGTTTATGGCGAAAGGTTGCACAGATGCTGCAAAGTGAATGACTTAAAAACGCCGACACCTTGGGCTGAATTTTTGCTGGGACATGCGCACAATTAAGTCACCCAGGTACACAATACATGTTTCAAGGCATTGACCTGGTTAGGTAGATCCTCACTCTTTCTCTTGTATTCCGTGTTGGGGAAGAAGGGTGGTGTTGTCACGTGACTACCCTGAGCCTCAACACAGACTCTCCATCCAACAGGCACGAGAATCAAGATGAATCAAGATCAGTATAATCCCGAATCCAGGCATTTGCGCTCAAGATGGCCGCAATAACGGGTACGAACACTGGCAATCCACCACATCGTGCCAACTTTGGATGTATCTCTATACCTCTCATGTACTCAAATTCAATCAAGATTCAATCCACTCGGCCTCTTCTCCCAGCCTCAGGGTCGCGACACCTACACCTAGATACGTGGAATCTCATTTACGCCACGGGTTCAGTTTGTCTTTTCATTAAACCGTGGAAGAATCTGGGCGTTGTCTCTTGGGTGTACTGTCCTCTAAACAGGTGCTCTCTTTTGAACGAGCACCCCCTCGTCCCTCCGACACCAACCGAGGGGTTTCTTGAGTGCCGGGTCTCGTTGGTATTTCTCTTCGTCGCTCCCTCCCTCTCTCCTACGTTCACAGCCCAGTCATTGAATCACCCAAACCCCCGTCACCTAATCACAATACTCCCCGCTTGCTTCCATTCACCTGCGCTGACTGCCTTGCGTTTTCAGTAGTGGTTTCTCTCACATACAGTCTCCCGCAAGGGGGCCTGTTTATCGCTTCCGGTCGCTTTCTTCTCCCGTGAGGATCGAGTGTCTCCTCTTTCCCTCCTCCACTTCATCGCTTCTACCGGTAGGCAGCCTCTTGCCCCATCGCCCTTTCCAAATTTGCTACGCCTATCAGGCTCTTCTTCTTCTATCCTATTTCTCTCCCACCATACTTTGGTGTTTCTACCGTCCCAGATTCATTCTATTCTCTTCTCTCCGTTGTCAACATCTCTATTGATCGCCTCTCGCTACTCATGGCTCCCTCACCAACCATGGGGGAGGACACTCCCGAGGTCGTCAACTCTCCTGCTGACACAATCATCATGGACATGGAGCTCGACCGACAATCGTCGCACACCGTAGAAGCTCCCACTGATGGCCCCTCGGATCCAGAGTGGGGGGAGTTGGTATCTCCTATGCTGCATGCTACTTGGACCTCGACCACGACCGCCATGGCCAAGTGCGACTTCTGCCAGCGTGGCAGCCGAGGAACTCTTCAGCAGTGTCGCGATTGTGGTCTTTCCATTTGCCAAGAGTGCTTTGACGCCGGGCGACTGGATCGTCGTCACCAACTCGATGCCGACCGTGTTGATTGGAATCAGCACAACAAGAGTGGCCGACCGTTGAAGAACAGGGCCTCCAGAGCGAGATCTAGATTCGCCAGTTCTTCGGCAGCTGTCTCGGTGGGAACCTCAGCAGCGCCACTGTCTCAAGAGAGAGGACAGTTCGGGGGAGTTACTCCTCGCGACACGGCATCACCATCGAACTCCACACCCTCTACCCCCGAAAGATCCAGTATTGGAGAGAGGTTTGATCACACTCCTCGGGGTGAGCGTGGCGGGCCTGTCATCATTAGGGACTACCAAGGGAACAATGGATACGCCCATATCCAGCCTCATGTTTCGTCTGCTATCGAACAGGTACTGCCAGAGATGCGTCCAGTCTTCGTGTGGCATTCAACTAACCAACATCTAGACAGAGACAGAAAATAATTGGAATTATCAATTCAGCCAACCACCAGGTCAACACCGAGCGTATCTTAATGGTTCTTCCAGTTATCACGGCGTTGCTCTCGCAAGCAGCGAGGTACTTGCAGTGGCACCTTGACTTGTATTCAGGATCTATTCAACTAACAACGCATCAGGACCCGTCCTCATGGAACAATGCTTTCAGTCAACCTCCGGGCCAACATCAACAGGATCATCAGGGTTCTTCTGCCTACCATGGCTCCGGTCCCGCAACTGCTGAGGTACTTGCAGAGATACCTTGACTTGCATACGACGTTCTCAACTGACATTTTCCCAGAACCCAAACTCGTGGAACGACATGTTTGACCAGCCCCAAACTGGACACCAGTATGATCAAATGCAGTCTTCCCAGAATGGCGTTGCTTCCTCGGCGTATCCTGTCAACCAGCCTACGTATCATGACCAGCAGCAGCCCACGGCCAACCTTCCGATGCCCTCGCACCAGACTTCGTCCAGCAGCTGGCAACCACATGGCTCCCCATACACGCCTGCCTCGGGATCTGGCCTGTATTACCCGGACCTCTCCAACTATGCTCTTGTTTCTATAGCTGTGGCCCCAGCATCGTTTCCACAGTCCCCCAGTCGGGTACGCTCTACTCCAAGAGTCTTGCCTGACATGAGCCCTGACATGAGCATGCCATTTTTCATGTCCCCTTACGCTCTGCAGCACGAGCCAGCAGGACCTCCACGGCGATACGAGGACTATTTTGACCTCCATTAATCCGGGGTGGCATTATCTCAAGGCCAGGGCGCGGACCAGCCCGTCACGAACCATCTAGCCTATCGCCTGCCTTTGGTTCATACACTCGAGGGGAGTGAGGACGATGGCCATGATACTGGCTTCTCGAGGCACTTTCTATGAGTGTCGCCAAACTAGGAAGGACGGAATCGATTGGATGGGTTGCTAATAACGACTTTGAGGGCAGGATACCTCAGACCAGGATACTCTCGGTCAAGGCAGCTGATTATCAGCATTATCACATGTATTCTACCTCTCTAGTTTACTTTCCATCCCTCTGTCTCTGATTGGGTCTCCAAGAGTCAACCTTAACCCTCACTCGAATAGACTCAATTTCAACCAACTCACATGCTACACCAGCAAATGTCGTCACGTAAAAAGTAAAATCACGTATTCTTTTGATACCGCGCTGCAACTGCAGCCCAAAAAAAGAAAACCTTATACAGGACATGATGGAGATGGCATCCGCTGCTTCAAATCATTAAGAGCATGGGGACTAGCTGCAATCTCATTCCTTTTGGTTCCCAGTTCCATCCCGGCCATGATCATCATCGTTGTCATGAAGCAATAACCCACAAACCCAACTCCACGGTTTCGCCTTCTCTCCCCCTTACTCGTCGTCGCCCTGAGGCTCCTCCACCTCTTCCTCGTCGTCCTCGTCGAAGCTGCCGGTAGGCACCTCGTACAGGCGGAGGATGGACTTGTTGGGGTCCTTGACCAGGACGAACTTGGCCTCCTGATCGGGGCTGCTCAGGCACATGTCGACAATGGTGCGCACGATACCCCAACCGTTGTTGAGGGACAGGTTCATCTGGTTGGCAAAGTCGCGGGGCTTCCAGCCGACAACGCCCAGGACGACGTGCTTGTCGTTGGAGCGGGGGTTCAGACGAGAGACGAAACTGTCATCAATGTCAGTAAAGGGTGTTTCAAGAAAAGGGCCAGAGTAACATACCCAAGCTTCATAAAGTCGGCCTTGGCCAGGATGCTCTGCACCGTCCATCGGGCGAGCTTGCAGCTGTTGTTCTTCATCTCGGTAGCCACGACGGCACCGCGCTGGGTCACGAGCTTGCTGCGCCAGTCGAGGGCGCCGCCGCTGCCCTGGGCCTTGCTGTCGAACTCGTTGAGGGCGTGGATGCTGACGAGCTGGTCGTCGCCGCTGATGGCGTTCTTCTGCACCGCGTCCACCTCGGTTCGCACGATCAGGTGGACGGGCTCCTCCTCGTTGGTCGACAGGTCAAACCGCCTGTACTTGTAGGCCTTGCTGGCAGGGGGGTCGGTGTCCTCGGAGGAGTTGTAGAAGGGGTTGGCGTGGGCCATGGTGACCTTGGACGAGTCGCTCTCGTGGACGACCTGGTTGGCAAAGTTGTGGTTGATGTAGGTGGCCTCCTCGGCGAGGGCGTTGGGCTGGTTGATGGTGTCCTTGCTGCCGTCGGCGGCATCCAGGGGAGCGTCGATGGCGTTCTCGTTGACCGTCACCATGTCGAGAGCGGCATTATCGCGCTTGTCCAGGAAGACCTTGTTGCCGTGTCGAGAAATGACAATATCCCAGGGGTACACGGAGCGGGTCGCGCACATGAGCATGGAGAGGATGCTGTCGGTGGCAAAGATGGTGGCCTCGTCCTTCTCGGCGAGCTCCTGGATAACGGGATCGGAAGAGGTGGTGACGTTGTAGGCGGCTCGGTCGATGGGGGTGAGCTTCCTCTCGGCACCCTTGACGGGTTGCTTGTCGTAGGAGCGGTCGTAGTAGTAGAGGAAACCGTAGTCGTCGATATCCTCGCCGTCGTCGGTGTCGAGGTTCAGCTTGGCCAGGCGGTTAAAGTCAATCTCCTCAAGCAGCTTCCACTCGGCCTTGACGTTGATGCTGGCATCGCGGTTGCGAGCAGGCTTGTCATAGTCCTTCCAGCCGAAGCGGCGACCACGAGCGCCAGTGTTGGACCGGCCGCCACGGTCGTAGCCGCCGTATCCCTGTCGGCCACCGGCGCCGGTCCTCTGGAACTGGGTCCGTCCGCCTCGGGCGCCGCCGGCCTGGCCTTGTCCACGGCCACGGCCACGGGTGAAGACGGCACCGCGGCCGTATCTTGTCTTGGTCGAGTCTCGGACGTTGCTGACGACGGAGAAGGTGGATTCGTCCTCGGCGGGAGGAGCATTGAAGGTGACGGCGTGGCTGGAGCCGTAAACTTGCTGATCTGTATGACATATAAACCACGGTTCCATCCAAGACTGAGGATAATAGCCTACCTCTATAGTTCCTGTTGTACTGCGCTCGTCCACCACGCTCACGGTCCTTGCCCTCGGCAGTCCAGTCAGCCATGCGGCCCAGCTTGTCACCCTTGGAGAAGGGCGCATAGGGCACGCCGTTGAGGGTGGTCTCGGTGGTGACCGAGGGACCCCATCCGTCGCCGGGGGGCAGCTTTCGCAGATCTTGACGTAGTCGAGAGAGTCGCCCATCTTGAATGATTATTTTCGATGGAGGTCGAGAACGGAGGGTGGGGGAGGGGAGTTGGGTCGCTCGGTTCGAGGCGATGCTTGAATTTGGACTTTGACGATGAATTTGTGGTGGGGTGGAGGGCCTTCAGTGTGGGGCACGAAAAAAATATCACAAGCCCCGCGTTGTGTGCGCTTCAGCCACGTCAAGCCACAGTTGGCTTCGAGAATAGCATCAGAAGAGTCGAGTATATATATCTTTGAACACCAATCTCCTGCATCTCATCCCATCCTCAGACAAATTAACATGGTATCACCGCACCTTAGCACCGCCATAAAACATATCAAGAGTATAACCCGATTATCAACAACCAACCAACACATCTATCCGCACATCACCGTGTCCTTACCTCCGAGCACACTATCCATAGCATCTCGCACTTCAAACTCCTCCATCACGGCTCCAAAACTATACCATCGGGTCAGCATCTTCCAAAGAGTCACCACACTAGAATCGACTTACCCGTAGCACCTCACCTTTCGGACAAGCTCCTCTCCGAGCTTCCGAAAGTCCTCCGCCGAGAGCTCCATCACCTTGGGGTGGGACATGACCATAACCCACGCCATGATGGGAGTCACTTCACCATCTAGATCCAAGCTCTTGCTGAGATTTAGTAGAGTTGCAAGGTCGGCCCTCGGCACCTCCCATGTCTTTTGGTTTAGCTCGCTGCCTAACGGAACGTGAGTTTTCCCAAATGGACAGCCAAGCATCGAGTCTGGGGACGGGCCGGGGGCACGATGCCATAAGTGCATGGCCACATGGTTCTCCGTCATGCTCGGCGGATCTCTCGACCATGTACTGGATATGTGTCATGCAAGGTCTCTCGAGGCTACAGACAGTTAGCCAGCTGGTCTTATATCGTGACTTGCCAAAGCACACGAAACTCGCATGGGTTCATACGGGAGTATCATTGGGAAGTCTTCGAAGAGGACTTATCGTACGTTAAAACGAAATCAATGCCTGCCTGCTCCATGTCAGCACCTCCCCGATTTAGGGTGTGATGCGTGTCATGCTGTTGCTGGCCAGACGTGTTGCCTTGGTTGACAGCCAAAGGTAGCTGGATCGGTGAAGAAACTGACGGTGCAGTTGACCGCGAGGTCAGGGGAGTAGACGAACCAGGGCCTTGGCTCGTAGAGCTCCCTGCAGCGTATGGGCTGCCATAGTGAAGTCCGGCCTGGGTCAAGAGGTCCCGCAGACGCTTGTTCTCGTCGGCTAGTCTCTCTCGGTCCAGAGACACGTTGCTAAAGACCTCTTTGAGCCTGAGCACTTCATCTTCTAGTGCCTTGATGTAGAGCTCTTTCTCTCTCGGTGAGTTCTAAAAGGTGAGATACAAAGTCAGGTGAGGGTTTTACACTGAGCTCGGTCAACATACCGCTGAGCCTGCCTGTTTAGTTCTTGGCGTCTTGTGAGAGCAGGTTTACTATTCGGCTTAGGTCCACGCTTCTTGGGCGGGTTCCCCTCTGAGACCGCGTGCTATTAGACTCGGGAAGGATCACGTCAGATGAAATCACTCAGATGCTTACCACGCGTTGTCCTCTTGTCGGCAAGGTTCTTGTAAAATTCTGGATCTAGAGTAGAGCCCCCAGTCCTGTCATCCTCTGAGCTCGGGGCCGCTCGCTCCGGTGACAATGATGAGGAAAGGTCACGCTCCGTTACTCCAAGATGGGAGTTGAAGGTCGCCATGCTTGGTCACGTCTGAGTGACGAGACTCGTAATCCTTTGAGATGGCTGAGGAATTGGTCAGTTTTGAAGAGCTGATGGAAGCCAGCGGCTGACGAAAGAGCCGTGGCTTGGTCATCTATGGTCAGAGCCGGAGATACTGACTGTGTCGTCACTGGTGACTAATTCCAATTCCCGAAATGCGATATGCCCCGAGGGCACAGCCCGGTGCGGAGGAAGCTAAGAAGACAACCCTGAAGTATGTGCTGCAAGAGTTGACAGGTGCAAGGTACTGGAAGCGATGGTTCAATGGTATATGGCTGGGTTGATGCAATGATTTGAGAAAGATGCTGGTTGCTCGGGAGAACCGATGATTGTGTCGGGGGTTCTAGAACCTCAGGCAGGCGCTTGGGAATGGGGAGGCCGTCGATGGCTTAGTAAGGTCGAGTCTGATTCGCCAAGGAGGAGCTTCCGCCCAAGGTAAGCCGGAGTTGGCTGAGATGGGGGTGCCTGAGGCGTTGATGACGGTGCACAACCAGCCAAATGTGCTTATCAGATGGATGTAGACGGGATAAAGGGACACTGCATCGCACAGGTCGGTCCCTTCACAAGCAGTTTACAATAATGTTGTTCAAGTTGTAAGGATTGAGCGAGTTCTGTGGCTCGTCTCAGATGATCAATGCAAATCCCCGCATTCTCCGCCCTTAAACTCCGACAGGTGCAACTTGTACTTCTCTATCACGTCTAAGCCTGATGCGGAAAACAGAGATTGGCATCCGCCTTCACAGAAACTAATCATGGGTTTCACCGAAGAATCACTGGGCGTCGAAAGAAATGCATCGGGTTCAAGAAACAGGGTTCCAAAAAGCCATACCTGCCTACAAGCCTCGTTGCCGAATTCCTGGGCAATAGGGTAGGCCTCACTCGCCTCCGGGTATTTATGGGGACGCTGCGCCAGGGGGGCTTCAGGAACGTGTTGTGACGTTGCCGCCTCGACCTGGGCTGTCAAGATAAGACAGTCGACTGCTGTACAAGACACAGATGAGACAGGTCTGAGGCTGTATCGCGTGTTGAGTTGACATGTGCCTGTCAGTGACAATGTCAATCAGAGAGACGTCTCGCCCTTCAGCTGAGGCCATCAACCGGCCAATGATACACTCCGCGAGACGGCTTCATCGGGAATGAATGTCGTCATCCATTTGCACTTGCAAGACAAGTAGAACCTCTAAAAGATTGAGGCGCCGTCGAGTCACTACACTACAATCAATGATTCTTCCCACGACGATGCGTGAATAGAAGGCTCCGGCTGGATTGCTGTAATGGCCCAAAGCAGCAGTACTTTACGCAACCACATGCGAGGCATCGTCCTGACAGCCCCATGGGTTCTGTATCTCTTCTTGGCCGATACCGTTCTGTCACTTTTGCTGCCGCTGAAACTCTTCTCCCCTCGACTCGTCTACGACGCCTCGTCCCAGGTTGCCCGGTCTGTCTGGGCATGGATACAGCTCATCTTCACGCGCGGCAACGGAGCGCACATTTCAATCTCTGGTGATGCCCTACCTCGCGGAGAGTCAGCCATTGTTGTGTCCAACCATGTCGCCTGGTCCGACTTCTATCTTATCCAGGCCCTGGCCATGAAGGCAGGCATGCTTGGCCGGTGTCGCTACTTTGCCAAGGCTCAGCTGCGCTTTGTTCCCTTTCTTGGATGGGGCCTCTGGGCCATGGGCATGCCGCTGGTGAGCCGCAACTGGCTCCGAGACAAGAGCGAGCTTGATCACGTCTTTTCCGACATGGTCCAAAAGGCCTTTCCGACATGTAAGCCCATCGAATCGAGAGGCGGCTTGTCGATCGTCGTAGATGAAACTAACTCCATAACCCAGGGCTGATCAGTTTCAGCGAGGGCACCCGCTTCACTCCAGCCAAGTACCAGGAGTCGATCGACTTTTGCAGACTGGCAAATCGGCGGCAGCCCAGGAATCTGCTCTACCCACGCACCAAGGGCTTCATTGCTACGGTCCAGCACCTCCGACAGGCGCCACACGTCAAGGCCGTCTACGACTTGACCATTGCTTATCAGCATCAAGGGACCTTCCAGAGGGCGCCCTCCATGTGGGAGACGTTGAGCACACCAGGACTCAGCGAACAGGGTGGGTACAAGTTCCACGTGCATGTTCGACGTTTCCCCATTGAGTCGCTGCCGGCAAAGGACGAGGACCTGGCGGCATGGCTCGAGGAGCTGTGGATGGAGAAGGGAAAGATTCTTGAGGCACAGGAGGAGCAATGGCTGGACCGGTAAATCAATACGAACAACATGAACAATATCATCACCTCAATCGTCTGTTGTCATGCCACATGCAAGCAAGAGCTTGTTTCCAAACACCAGAACAGAGTGGACGTGATCTGGAATGACATGGATCATGACTGAGCTACCCGGGAGACGGACAGAGCGGTTCTCTCTTTTGTCATCATTGCTGCATGAATGTCTCGAGCGGATGGTGGGAGGGAATGGAATGGCTGACCGCAACGAGGCGTCGATTCGCTACAGGGTGCAGACGGGCGTCATTGGGGGCGCCATAAGAGACGGGCGTTATAGTCGGAAGTGGCCAGAGCTGCAGGGCATGTGACGGAGGCAATCCCTTCAGAAAGCCGGTGATGAGGCGCATTGTTTGGAGACGACCGGCAGTTGATGTGGATGGATGCATGGAAGTCAAGGTGGGCAAGGTACAACAGACCAAAGGCAAGGCAAGGGACTCTCTCTGCTACCCTGCAACCCTGGAGACGGGCCCCAAGGTCCCGAGCGCGGCCTGGGATAGATGGGAGATGGTGGAGAGTGGTGCAATGTTGGTGATGGTTGCGCATCTGGGCTGGTCAGGGGGACAGGCGACAGGCGGGAGGGCTAGACAAGTGCGCGCCTGAGTAAGCAAGCCAGTCAAGAAACAGTCAAAGTCTGGGGGCGGGAGGGGAAAACAGCACCAAGATCAGCTCATTGCTGCAGTAAACCCATCACTCTGATCCGAGCGTATAGTCCAGATCGGGAGTCTGAGCAGCTGGTGACCACCAGAGGGGAGAAGCACGACCAAAGGCAAGACGGCGGTGAGTCTGGAGAGGAATAACAGCGTGACTCACGAAGCCATCCATGTCCGTGATCTCAAGAGGTACTATGTAGGTACCCAATAACAAGACAGGTCAGGCCAACCAGTCGTTCGACCGGGAACGGGGACGGAGACGGAGACGGAGACGGCATAAACAACTTATGCAGCAACCACTTGGGGAGGAGGGGGAGGGGGGAAACAAAACAATACCTACCCATGGTTGCGTTGCGTTGTATTGACCGGCACCTGGAACCTGGCACATCCATTGCACCACCACGCGTAGATGGAAGGGAGGGAGGCAGCAAGAACCCGCGGAGGCCAAAAGCAAGCAATGAGGCAAGCAACACCAGACATAGAGGGGGTTTCAATGCGAGGGGGGCAATGGGAATTGCATGAGAGAAGAGGGACCCGGCTGATGAGCGGGTTCAATGTCTTGTTCTAATTGGTAGCTGAAGGTTGACGTCGTTATGGCATGAAGAACTCATTTGGAGCTCGCTAGCATTAGAGTATCACGGAATCTCCATTACCTACCTCCAGCACACCCAAAAGCCACCGGCAGCGAGCTAGGGATAAATCAAATGCGGCTTGACGAAAGATGCCTGTCTCGCCATGTCCGGGCCGTCTCCGCGAGACGCCCGCTCGTCGGCCGGTGGCTCAACCCATGGCCCCAAGTTCGGGGCAACGGTCATTGGAGGCGGTCGGCGACGGAGGGTAAACTTGGGGGTTGAGGATTGCTGTAGCTTGGTTATCTACCCAGACCCAGCAGCAGCAGCAGCAGCAGCCGCCCCAAGGTACAAGCACCAAGTAGGGTGAGACTGTTGCAGTATTGGTGCCATTGGGTCATCGATTGGTGGGGGAGAGTGCAGATGCGGCCACAGAAGGCGGAGAGGGGGAGAAACCAGAAGGGATCATCAGTTTTTTGCACTCCCTCGTGTTTCCGTCCTGCAGCCCCGACGAGGCACCTGATGGCAAAACCTTTTCCTGTCAGGTCCTTTGACGGAGCAGATCGTGGCTGCGCTTCCTTCCCGTGGTGTATGTAATGTACTGTACTGTATGCTGTGGCACATTGCACATGAGATGGTTCCATCCACGGGTTAGGGAGTCTAGGCGTGGACCATTTGGGCATGGAATCTCGATCGTCACGGACAAAGGAGTCCTCTTACAGTGCGTGAGGCACGTGGGGGGTGAAGCAATTCCTCGTCCATCTGCGCTGTCCTTTCTCCTCTGATGGAACCTCTCTTGCATTGGATGATAGAATCAAGAAGAATCCTCAGGGTTGCGAGCAAGTGTTGAGGTTAATAACAGAAAAGACAAAAACAAACATGGGAAGGGGAAGGGGGAGGGGGTTGGGTAAAAATCGGGGTCCTGCCTGTCGTGTCCTGGGCCCATTCTCTTGATGTCTGAAACGTTGACACAATGGAGAAACACTGCCGCAGAAACCAGCGTTGGCGAAAATAGCGACCGAAAAAAAAAATAAAAAAAAATTCTCAACTGGCTGATGGAGATTCCTTGGGTGCAGTGCTAACGGATCCATGGCCTGGAACGATAAGTGACAAAGCACGCATCTTACACAGCCTGGGCAAGCGCTGCAACAAGGTGCCCGCAACACTGCAGCTCAGCACAACTAGGAGCTAGCCCCCCGGTGGTGGTGGGCGGTGATTGGCTTATGCGCCTTCCTTCCCCGCTTATTGTATCATGAGAGGAAGGAACGCGAGCATCGTGAGGCGCCTTGGTCTGAACTTTGTCTCTCTCCCCCTTCGAAGGCTTAAACGGCGACTTTGACCCAGGCTCTTGAGCGTCTCGGACAAACAAATACTCGAACCGACTCGTGCGGATTCCACCATAGTCGACAAGTCCATCCCGAACGATCCCCATCCTCGTCCCGTCGAGTAACGAGGCCAATTCGTCCTGCCTGTGCCCGAGCAAGGTACCCACGTCGTCCGTTTGGTCGTCGCTCGTTCTCGGGTCCCCATTCTACGCACACAAGACTCTCCTCGGCTCCAGACGCTTCAAAGACTGTCACCAGCGAGCTCGATCGATTTTCCCACGGCCCAGGCCAAAAGCCTTTCCACAGCGTCAGCCCGAGTTCCTCCTCGCTGCCGGCCCTCAGTCATGTCTTCGAGTCTCGCGGGTCTGTAGTTCTGGCGCCCTTGCCAGACCCCGAGTCTCTCCCCACTTGTGCTTCTTGCTGGCTCACCAGCTGCCCTCACGCCGGGCACCCGGCCGAATACCCCACGGCCGACGACAACCACGAAACGCCCAACACTGCCTCCTCCGACGAATCGAGCAGTTACCATCTTTGAGACGCCATGGACTCTCCGTCGGGCGCCTCGCTGGCGCCCCCGGCCGTCGCCTCTCTGAGAGCACAACAAGCCACTGCCATGGAGAGATCTTTGAGCCAGGACATCCGGGAAGAACGCGAGGAGCTCCGTGAAGCCGCCGAGCAGACCCTAAACACCATCGTCGACCTCAATCTCGATGGCACCATCAAATGGGTCAGCCCGTCATGGACCGACGTTGTGGGGACACAGTTCGAGACCGTTAACGGCCTCCCCATCTCCGACTTGATAGTCAGCGACAACAAGAACGTCTTCACCGAGGTTGTCGAGTCTATGAAGAAGGATGACTCTCGAAGCCACCGAGTCCGTTTTGCCGTTCAGCTTGGACCGCTCTCTAAGCTGCTTACAATCGACGACCTCCAAGATGACCCCGAGAACCAGCAACCACAAACTGTCGACCTTGAAGCCCAGGGAATCATGGTTTACGACAGCGTTTCGGGTGGTGAGAGCCACGTAAGACGGACCCGGCCTTGCACTACCAATCATGCATACTGACAATTCCTCACAGATTATGTGGATGCTGCGTCCTTGGATCGCTCCTCGAGAGATCAAGATTGACCTTCCCAATGTCATTGTCGACTCGTTAGGCTCTGGGGCTGAGGTTTTGGCAAGCTATCTGACTCAGCTTGCTGAGAGTGGCCTTGATGAGCCCGAGCAACAAGACCCCCCACCCCCGGTCCTCTGCCGCATTTGCGAGCGTCAGATTCCCCGTTGGTGGTTTGAGAAGCATACCGATCTCTGTCTACAGGAGCATCGAGCTGAGATGGATGTACAGATGGCCCAGGAGAATTTGACTGAGCATCGACACTCTATCGTTAAAGTCCTCGACGCCTTGGAGGCTCGCAAGAGTCGATCATTGGCTGGTGACCAATCCTCGCTCCCCATTGCCGAGTACAAGGGCCTGCCTATCGGGCCACCGCCTTCAACACAATCGTCACCTGGCAGCTCCTTGCCTCGATCAAGGGAGCGTTCTGGTGGACTCGGGCATACTAGGGCACGCTCATTCGCCGTTCGCCGACCCCAGGCCCGAATTGTCGAGCTCCTCATGGATCTCTGCGATACTGCCATTGAGATCAGCACTCCTGCCATCAAGGAATCTTCGACACAGCACAACAACGGCGAGTTCCGGACCCAGTCGCCGCAGTCCGAATCACGAATATCACAGGTTCTACAATGGCAATCCCCAAGTACAAACACGCTGGAGCAGGAGCAGGGCCTGGCTCTTCTGTGTGCTGATACGGAAAAGGTCGCTCGAAACAAGGTCGATGCCGTCTTTCGCCACAGGAAGATCATCGAATATGCCGAGCGTATTCGAATCGAGCTGGCGTGTCTCGTCCAGGACTGCATTGACGAAGCACTGAGGAAGGCAGCTCGTATTGCCGCTGGTGACCTGACAGATTCCACAGAGGAGGGAGAAGAACTGGGCCCAGAAGAGTACGACCAATGCGAAGTTTGTGATGAAGACGTCGTCGTCGAGAACAACGAGGAGATTTTACCCGAGACTCTACCCCCTGAGTCTAACCCTCCCCAGTCTGTTGCATCCGAGCCTCGCGAGAATGAGAACTTTGCCGAGCCGTTGAATAGCCCGTCTGCCCTGGCTACAGCCCTCCGTCAGATGGACATCTCCGACAGGAAGAATCGTTCACGGCCGACTTCGTTCGTTGCGTCCACCAGATCCAGCAGCCCGAAGGAGTGCCCTACCCCAAGGTCCCATCTCGGTGGCTTAAGCAACCTAGGGGCTCAGGCGCGAGACACACGCAGAGACTCTCTTTACCTAGAAGGCGAACTTGTCGATAGCGAAGGGAGTTTCCGGTCGTCATCGGTTGCATCTCGGAACGCCCCCAGGACCGAGTCCCCCATCTCCGAGTTTGGGGACCTTCGACGTGCTGCAAGCACACGGAGACGTCACCGGAGAAGTCTCATTCTACCTGGCACTTCGTCTCCTCACCGCCAGGAATCCCCCTCCAGACCAGCTCAACCATCTTCCCCCTTGCGGATCAAGGCCCGGGGTTCCCCACGTCTCAAGAAGGAATGGTATCCCCAGAGGCTTCACCCATGCTTCCTGGAAGCGATTTCAGTTCCCCTGCCACGCACCCTCATAGACATCACAGAAGACAGTCTTCAGCAGCCATATCTGACTTTGTCATGAAACCACCACCTTCACCCCGTTTGGGCGCCGGTGCCCCTCCTCAGCCTCGTCCAACGCAGCCCTCAATCAAGGACTTTGAGATTATCAAGCCCATCAGCAAGGGCGCTTTCGGCAGCGTCTACCTTTCCAAGAAGAAGTCTACAGGGGAGTACTTTGCAATCAAGGTTCTCAAGAAGGCCGACATGGTTGCCAAGAACCAGGTCGGCAACGTCAAAGCCGAGCGTGCCATCATGATGTGGCAAGGAGAGAGTGACTTTGTTGCCAAGCTCTACTGGACATTCTCAAGCAAGGACTATCTCTATCTTGTGATGGAATATTTGAATGGCGGCGACTGCGCCTCACTCATCAAAGTTCTTGGCGGGCTCCCTGAAGAATGGGTGAAGAAATATCTGGGCGAGGTGGTCTTGGGTGTCGAGCACCTCCATAGTCGCGGCATTATCCATCGTGACTTGAAGCCCGATAACCTCCTCATTGACCAGAAGGGCCACCTCAAGCTCACAGACTTTGGCCTTTCTCGTATGGGTTTGGTTGGCCGACAGAAGCGGGCGTTGAATAGTGAGAACTCGGACGGGACACCAGACTTGCTGAAGCAGGGGCCCTTTGCTCGATCTACGTCTATTGCATCCTCACGATCTACTTCGCTTGACTTGCATGGGCCTGCTCATTCGCCCAGCGCAACACCCCAGATGACACCAGAAGTTGGCAGTTTAGGGCAGCCGTCCTATTTCAACCTCACCCAGGAGCCACGTCGAGTGTCGGGCACCCATCGAAGTGATAGTGGCGGCAGCGAGACACTCGCACACATGGTTACCAACTTCTCCTTGAACGATTCCGAGACCGCCTCTCAGCCCAACAGCATAAAATCACCTCTGGATGAGGAAGTCATTGCCCAAGGATCACCGGATTTGCCACCGAGCGTAAATGCCAGAATCAGCATGGACAGCCATACCAGGAATTCCCTTCCACCATCCAACATGATGCCCCCTCCAATGGCCTTATTCAACCCCGAAGATACCAACCGACGCTTCGTGGGCACGCCAGACTACCTGGCCCCTGAAACCATCAAAGGTGACAAGCAGGACGAAACTAGTGATTGGTGGTCTGTTGGTTGTATTCTCTTTGAGTTTCTCTACGGTTTCCCCCCTTCCATGCTAGCGAGGCTGAGGAAGTCTTTGAGAACATCCTGGCGCGAAAGATTCAATGGCCAGACGAGGACGAGTGTGAGCTGGTGTCTGAGGAGGCCAAGGATCTTATCAACAAGCTGTTGTGTATGGAACCCCACCAGCGGTTGGGCTCTAATCGCGAGGACAAGTTTCAGTCTGGTGGTGAAGAAATCCGGAAGCATCCCTGGTTCGATGAAGTGAACTGGGACACGCTCCTTGAGGATGAGGCTCAGTTTGTGCCTCAGCCAGAGAACCCTGAGGATACGGAGTACTTTGATGCCAGAGGTGCAGTCTTGCAGTCTTTTGCGGAGGAGATGGAGGACCAGACATCACCACCATCTTCAACTGCCGGCTCCGAGTATGCTGAGCGCCCTCATGACGCATTGTCACGAGTTCGGTCGCAGGTCAACTCGATCAGTCGGAAGCTCATGCCGCTGCACATCCCTCCTCATGTACGCGACCTCAAGTCGAGGCGCCTGAGTGAACCAGTAGCGATGGACGACTTTGGATCATTTTCATTCAAGAATCTTCCTGTGCTAGAGAAGGCCAACAAGGATGTCATCCAAAAGCTGCGAGCCGAAGCTCTCGCCGCACAGAGCAAGCAAACCTCCGTTAGCCCCGGAGCTGCAAGCAGCGTGATATCTCCTGCACCTTCACTCGAAGGCAGCCCCGTGATGTCGAACCCTATTTCGAGGACCATTTCCAATGCCAAGGCGACAACCCGAGCACAGTCGCCATCTGGCTTCACAAACGCCTCTCCAAGCCGGGCCTCTCAGCCATCATCTCCCTTGCTCGTCTCATTTGTGGCTGGACAAGGGACGGATGGACGACGAAAGGCGTCAAGCAACTCCTCAAGCCTCTCTCACCAATCGACAGCCGCATCTCTGCAGGCCAGCTCGGCATTTGAGGTTCCTAAGGTGCCTCCGAGCTTGCAGAAGGCTGCCACCACTGTTGCAGCAACAACCTCGTCCCCTGCCAAGGGCCGTGGAACGGCACCACCTCCCCTATCCCTATCGCCCCAGAAGTCCATCTCAACACCACGACAGTCAAGCAATTCGTCGGCAGGACGATCGAGGTCACTTACAGTGGGCTCACAATCCCAAGACGGCAGTCCCGTTGCGACAGACATTTTGCATCATCATCGCAATCGCAGAAGCCAGGTGTTCGACATGTCTCCGTCTTCGTCAGACAATGAAGGCGAGAAGCACAACGCCCTGCTTAGGGTACAGCGACGCAGACAGAGCTCAAGGCGACTATCTCAGATTGCTTTTGATGCTGGACCTACCTTCCGGCCATTGGATGTCTTGATCTGCGAGGATCATCCAGTGTCACGTATGGTCATGGAGAAGCTACTGGAGAAGCTACGATGCCGAACCATATCCGTACCAAACGGGTCCGAGGCAGTCCGTTACTCGATGAGCGAGATCAAGTTCGATGTGATCTTCCTCGAGTATCAGTTGCCACAGATTAACGGAGCCGACGTAGCACGGATGATCCGGGAGACAAAGAATGCCAACTCACACACGCCAATCGTTGCCATCACGGCATATCTCAAGGAGCTTCAGGCGCCTCACTACTTTGACTCACTGATTGAGAAGCCCATCAGCTCATCGAAGCTGACGGAAGTGCTTCGAGGGTTATGCCAATGGCGACCTGAATCCCCGGGACAAGGTTCATCTCTTGGCATGGTCCGACCGGTGCCCATGGGGATCAGGAAAGCCAATGCGCGTGTAGAGGACAGCCCGACGTCGGGCTCATCCATCTTCGCGGGACGCCTTGGGACAGCGATGATGTCGAGCCGTGAAGATTCGATCAGCTCGTCCCTGTTTGGCGACTCGGAATCAGTGACGACAGACGAAGTGCCAGTCGTCATCAGTCGCAAGGCAACGAACGACTGGGACGAAGGGGGTCTGAACATCACAACGGATGGCGACATGATTGAGGTATCGAGGAAGGCAATGCCCCAACTTCTAGCGCAGCAGTCAGCACCGGCACAAATGGAGCACCGACCACGAGCTAGCGATAAGCTTAAGGGAAAGAGGGACGGATCGGAGCAAAGAGCGCTAGATGGTACCGAGTCCGCCGATGATGAGGACGAGGAACTCGGGAGCGGAAGGGAGAAGTCGCTCGCACGCAACAGCCAGCAGATCCTGGGAAAGACAAACCTCCCCAGTTCAAAGCTAGGGATCGAGATGATGCGGGCAAATAGCCACGACAGCTTGACGATGGGATCAGAGAGCACTCCCGAGGCTGTGACACAAGTTGTGACGACGCCATCCAAGGAGATGGAGATGGGACTACTCGACGGTGGAGTGCTTGCGCCAGAAGCGACAGCACAGACACCACCTGAGGGGGGATCCAAGAAGGAAGGGGAGACAGACGGAAGTGACAAGGACGGGGCTGACAGCGTGGACGCTACACCCCGGCCGTTGACGACGACGCGGGTGGATGGCGACGGCGGTGAAGACGATGAGGCGACACCAAGGCCGGCTGGGAGATGACGATCTCTCAGCAAGGTCGGGCAAGGCAAGGCGACGCAGCAGCTGTAACATGTTAGAAACGGGGCATGTTGCAGTATTTTGGCATGGAAGATGACGGATGTTTCTGTTGTTGTTGCCCATTATTTCTTGAAATTTCCTTTGTATCTACGAAATGCAGCGTGGCGTTTGAGCGGAGACAACTGAGCCAAGTTGAAGAAGAGCTGAGTGGACGGATGGACATGGAGGCTGTCTCATTTAAGCGCACGAAATTGTGCGGGGAAGCGAGAGGAGAAGATGAGATGAGAGAGCAAGGGCATGGATGCAGGCGAACAGACTGAACTCGCACAAGACATTCAAAGAGTGAGTGATTGCATCCGGCGGTAAAGGGAAGGGCATTGGAGTTTCTTGACTTTTGTTGTCTCGTCATTGCTGGGGAGAGTTGAAGATGATGGATGCATGGGCAGAAGACTTGGACAATCAAACTCACAAAACAAAAAAGGGACAAAAAAAAAGAAGAAAAAAGGCACGTCATTGGGACACAGATATGTCTCATCAAGTGTGATTGCAAGGAATATGGGAGTTGTCGTGGTAGGGGTTTGATGGGTCTTTTGATGGCGATGGTGGCTCAGAGTGACGAGGAGGGAGTGGCGGATCAGCACAACGTCAGGGTTTCCTTGACGGCGACCTTGTTCGTTGCTGTGTAACTGCTGTTACTACTCATTCACGTCTCGTTGGGCCGCCTCGCTCTGCCCAAGGTACATGCGATGGATTACATGTTGTGTTGTACTAGAGATTCCAAACAAGCAAGATACAAACCTCGATGCATGATCCCTACCGGGTGTCGTAACCTAAGTGAGCCTGATACAGAGACACGACGCATGTTTGGCTGGTGTTGTGTAAGCATAAACCTGAGCCAATCTATCTCTAAATCTGGATGTGGAGGAGAAGAGTGTAGCCGGAAGGATCCGGTCGGGCGAGGCCGGCGAGGGGAGGGGGTCGAGTCTGATGCTGACGAAACAAGGACATGTTGGAAGAGAGTAGTACTGTATATGGGATGGATTATCAAACAGAACATGTCGAGAGAAATTGACATGGATCTTCTTGTTGGAGCGGACGTACGAGATCGGCCGAGAGAGAGGTCAGAGCAGAGACGAGACTAGCCAAGTTGGTGGTAGTAGCAACTGGCAAGCCATGTATAAGCCTAGACTTGGCGATAGACTAACAAGCTACTGTAGGTAGCGTAGCAAGCGAGCTCAAGAGCCGAGGGACGAAAAAAAAATATCCACGCATCCAATGTCACTGTTGCTGCTGTGGCTGCGAGGCGTCTTGCTGTCGAACCGGGCCGGACTTGAAGGAGGTGGGTGATGGTGACTAAATTTCGACTCAAACCCCGGGTGGAGAGAGAGGCTGGCAGCAGCAGGACAAGCAAGTGTGGAGAGAAGCAGGCAGGCTTCATTCGCTGGATGGAGCATGCATGGTGTTATGGTTATTCCAAAGCAGCAGGGTCCGCCGTTGGGGCGGGGAGGAGAGGAGAGGGGGGGACCTTTTGATGGTCTCAAAGGTTGATTCGCGAGAGGGAGTGAGGGGATAAGCAAACGAGCATCCAGCTGGGGGATCCCATGAGTTGAAGTAGCAGCGGGGGGGAACCTTGGATGAATGGGCTGGTTGGCTGATATCCAAGGCCACAGAGTCCTTACCCGCTCGCTGGTGGTGTGTGTATTATCTGACGTGAATTTCTGTGTGTTGCGACCAACAAAGACAATTGACAGAAATGGACACCGAGCTCAAGCATGATCAAGCTGAATACTGTCCTTGATGCGAGTCAATTCCGCGCGTGTCGCATGGCGCGTCTTGCGTGTGAGTGCGAGGCTTGTGAGGCTTGCATCGGCGACGGGTACGTAATGGGTTTTACAGGGTAGGCATCTGTAGGCGGGCAAGCACTGCGGGATTACTTGTATTGCCGTGTCTAGATGAGCTGTACGAGTGGGACACGGAGGTTGACCGTTCACGAGACGGGGGAGGGCATCGTGAGGCGGACTTGACGGTGAGGACAAGCTTTTCTACAACGGTTGCTTCAGGATGAGCCATTGATCACGTTAGGGCAAGATCTACTACGCAGCTGATTTAGAGTAGCAATTTAGCACCAAGAATTGGGTTGTGTGTGTGTGAGAGACGAAAAAAAGTGTGGTGCCGTCGTCGCAGGGTCCTCGTGTCGTTAAGTCGAGGTCTCGGGCGAGGAAAGTGTCACACGACAAGTTTCCGCTTTGGGCCAAATGTCGTTGCAGCACGTGCATGAAGGATCCACCAGGAAGAAGCCTTGCAGAGGGAACCCCCGTTTTTTTTCCTCTTCAGCCAAAAATTCTTCCCCCTGGACCAGCCAATGCAGTGCAAGCAAGAGAGGGGGCGTTGCGGCTCCTAGAGGCGCCGAGACGGGAGATGGCGGTGGTCGACCTTGGCGTTCTGGGCAAAAACCGTCGTTGACCAGAGGGCAGCCGTGGGTGACGCGAGAAATCGCGATCCCGAAGATCCGAGAAAATGGGGTGCATTGGCCTCGATGCAAGAGATCATGGGCGTTCCTGTGCGTGTGCGTGTCCCCGGTGTCTGGATTAGGACACCGAAGGTGGGAAAAGGAAAAGAGAGGGAAAATGGAAGGTTTATGTATGTATGGATGAAACAAAAACCAGAGGGAGACGGGCCGTGATGGTGTGTGAGCGTCTTGCCATTTCAATGCAGACTCGGCATCCGAATGGTTACCTCGAGCAGTAAAGAGGGTCCCCTTGGTCTGTGGGCGACGGATCTCAATGCCCATGGGATGTTTTTCGAGCAATGATCTTCCAGGAAACGGAGTCGGCCGAATGGTTCCTGCGGGTCTTGACTGTCGAGATGTGCCGTCCTACCCGAGTCTCGCAGTCGCGTGCCCAATTGCCCGGCCTGGACGCCAAGACTTCCAGCCTGTTAGCCATCCCCGTAGCCACACGTGCTGGTGGCTTAACAGCTCCGACGTCATTACTTGTACTTTCGCAGCAGCCTCTTGCCTTTTGGTCGTCATGACTCTCTAAACTCTAGGTAGTTACGTACCTGCAGACCGAGGCAACTGCCCGTGGTGGATAATAACGTTAGGATCTGACATGAAAAGAGAAACACGGCATCTTCTTCCCGTGAAGGTTTCCATCATCCCGCTCCTCGGTCTGTCTTTTTGGGACTCTCATCGCCCATCAATCACGTCGCTCATTGCCGTGGGCTGTCTTGTCCTGTCAGGATCTAGCCTGGATCTCTCGGCGTTCGATGGAGGGAGGAGCGAGGGACCAGGGTGGGAAGGACCCATCCGCCAATCCCTTCCTGTCCATCAAATCACCTTCTCAACACCAACCATCCATCCCACTCTGTGTCTCTCTTTTTTCTGTCACTCTCGTGCAGCAACCCACGTCCGTCCCTCCATCATCCCTGGCTCGTCTTTTTTTTTTTTTTTTTCTTCCGCTCTCTTTTAGTCAGATCCGCTTTTCCTCCCGCCGTCCAAGCTTCAAGTCGGTCCCTGAAGGCGAGGCGGCGATGTGCGCGGCCACGGCCATGGAAACACTGGAGTCTTCCCACACGCCCCCCCTTCCTTTCCATCTTCTCACCCCCAAGCTTTCGACCCCAGAGATCGACTTTCGTCCACACGTTCTCCCACGAGGTTAATTTACGCATTCTTACTGGCTCACACTCTCTCACTATGTTTGACCGACGTCTGGAGCATCTCCATGCTCCAGGCGCACTCGACGCCGCCCATGGTTCTGCTTCAAATACTGCCCGTCCTCGCCCCAATTCACGACTTGTTTCTCGCTTCTTCTCCAGAGCACAAGACATGATCAGCAGAGGCATCGAGTCCTTGATTTGACCTTGATCCGCCGTGAATTGCTTCTTCCAATTCGCCTCTCACACACTTCCTCTTTTGGTGTTTCCGTTTTCGGACTCCAACACCTCTCACTTATACATTCGTATATAAACAGCCACAACCCACCACTGCCAAGAGATCACTCTCATTGAGCTTCGCCAACCGCCTGCACACTCAATCACAGGCACATCAAGCCTTTTACCAAAATGGTTCACGCCCGTCACGAAGCCGCCACCATCCCTGGCGAGATTCCCGTGCCCCACGGTCCTCCAGACAGCGACGACCCGGACGAGCCCATTGCTTATGCTACCGCCGATGAGCGCCGCATCTTTAGCCATGTTACCCGTCCTGACGACTCATACAATGAGGACGGTGTCTACTGGGCTGATCTGCCTCTGTCCCAGCGCATGAGCTTCGTCCACAAGATTGACAAGCAAGCTGCCAGCGAGGAGGCCAGATCCGCCTGGAGCATGTTCAAGGAGGATCCTCTCTCTCCTCTCTCTTGGTATTTCCGCCATGCAGTCATTCCCGGTGCTGGTCTCGGTCTCGAGGGTTACGTCCTCTTCTCCATTGGCAACCTTGAGCCTCTCTTCAAGGCTGCCTGGCCTCAGTGCTGGAACAAGGAAAAGGCCACCGAGTGCTCTCACAACTGGATTGCCAGTGTCACCTACCTCGAGATTATCGGTATCATGGTTGGCCAGGCTGTTGTTGGTGTAAGTCACCCAAACTCACTCATATTTACACTTCCCATTAATACTAACCCTCTTACAGGTCATGGGTGATTGGGTCGGCCGACGCTGGGGTCTCATCCAGGATGCTGCCATCATGTTCATCGGTCTTCTCATGCTCACTGCCAGCTGGGGTCTCACCCTTCAGGGCTGGGTCATCTGCTACGCCTGGTCTCTCTTCTTCTACGGTTTCGGTGTCGGTGGCGAGTATCCCATCACTGCTACATCGTCTCTCGAGGGTGCCTCCACCGACGGCAAGCTCTCTACTCGTGAGGATCGTCTGCACCGTGGCCGCCGTGTCACCACCGCCTTCCTGATGCAGGGCTGGGGTCAATTCGTCAACCAGGTCGTCCTCATTGTCCTCCTCGCCATCTTCAACAAGGGCCAGAGCTCGCCCCCTTACACGACCTCTGCTGCTCAGTACACCTTCCGTCTCTCCTTCGCCTTCCCTGCCATCGGCACTCTCTGGC
This sequence comes from Fusarium solani, assembly GCF_023522795.1. Lineage (NCBI taxonomy): Eukaryota > Fungi > Ascomycota > Sordariomycetes > Hypocreales > Nectriaceae > Fusarium > Fusarium solani. The sequence goes on from NW_027072157.1 coordinate 1,733,350, forward strand.
TTCTCTACTACCGTACCTACCGCATGCCCAACGCCTCCAAGCAGCTCGCAGAGGCTAAGAAGCGATCCAACGTTACCGGCTACGACCTGAACGCCCTCCGATACTGTTTCACTCACTTCGGTGGCCGTCTCTTTGCCACTGCCGGCACTTGGTTCTGCAACGATGTCTTCTTCTACGGCAACAAGCTCTTCCAGTCTCAGTTCATCAACGTCATCTCTGGCTCCAACCACACCATCTTCACCACCTGGACCTGGAACCTGGTCAACATCACTGTCTCCATGTGCGGATACTACCTTGCTTCGCTCCTCATTGACAACAAGATGTACGGCCGCAAGAACATGCAGCAGGTTGGCTTCCTCATGTGCTTCCTCATGTTCGTCATCCCCGCCTTCAAGTACGATTACTACACGAGCCCTGCCGGTATCCACGGCTTCCAGGCCATGTACTTCATCTCGTCCTTCTTCAACCAGTTCGGCCCCAACTCGGTCACCTTCCTCGTCGCCGGTGAGGTTTTCCCCACTCCCATCCGTGCCACCGCCCACGGCTTCTCCGCCTGCATCGGCAAGTCTGGTGCCCTCCTCGCCTCGGTCCTTTACAACTACATCGATGACCAGACCAAGTTCTACGTCGTCCCCTGGTTCGGTCTCGCTGGTATGCTCCTCACCTGGCTCTTCCTCCCCGACACCACCGGCCTCGACCTCAAGGAGCAGGAGCGCCGCTGGCACTACATCATCGAGGGCAAGGAGAGCGAGTACCATGGTGTCGCCGTCAACCCCGCCCACCTGTCCCTCTGGGAGCGCATGCGTGGTCTTGCCAAGCCCTACGACCCTGAGGCCGACTGGCGTGCCAAGATCGCTGACATGCGCGCTGAGTGGGAGCTTGTTCAGGCCAACCGTGGTCCCAAGGACACTGAGGGTGCTGAGATGCCCGACGATGGCGAGTTCTCCCCCGAGATCCACGAGTTCTTCAAGCGTTCCGCCCCCAAGAACCTTGGCCGTCGCGACAACTCCCTCATGGTCGATGAGTCCATCAACGAGAAGACGGCTCTGCCTTCTGAGGACTCCAGCTCCAAATAAATCCTCTCCTCTTCCCTCTAGTGATACCATTCATCCTCCACAAAACATCAAATCTCACACATACATATACGCATATTTGGGGTAGCGAGTGGTCTTTAGCATGGCATTGGCGTTGATTGCGATTAACATTGTTTCCTTGTTTTTCCTTTTCTGCCCACAAAGGGCTTGACATACATGTTAGTAGTACGTTGCAGGTGGTGTTAGGGTTGAAAAAGATACCACGAGTATAGATACTATGGTTGACGTCGAGTTAATACATCAAAACTGAAATTACACATGTCGTCTCTTGCTTTGGTTCCAGTGATGTTCAAGTGATATGCTCTGAAAGAGCCTTGATTCGTTAAATTCAAACACACTCAATGCCCAACTATGGATGGATATACATATGTAAAATAATCTTACAACTGAAGAAAAAGAAGAAGTAATCAAGAGCGGCCGTTGTTGGCCAAAGTTTCCATGGTATCTAGAATCCAAATCCCGTTGTTCGGTGCGCCAGGCACTTTGTCTTTATGATCCTCATGTGTGTGTGTGTGTATAAACAAATAAAACAAAAAAAAAAAGGTAAAATCGTCGTCCACTCCGTTCACTGACTGTCCCGTTTCCTCAAAAAGAGTAGGTGGCCAAAACCGTGGCCTTGATCGCGGTGCCTCTCTATTCCTCAACGGGTTGCCTTTTTTTTAGTCTGTAACTTGATTTTCGTATTTGATACTTTTATTGTTGTCGTGACTGCGGTCGACCCTGCTGACCTGATGTACTGGAAGATGGCACAATGACGCTCAAGACACAGTCGTCAAGATGCTCATAAAAGTCTTGTGCCGTTCCGAAGCCAATCTTGCAAATCGAACACCTCGCTTTCGTCCCGGCCGGATCCTCGCCGCTGGGTAATCGATGACCACTGCTGTGACCCGTCTGGTCAACTTGATGAGCAGCAGTCAGGTGTCGTTTGAAGACGTCGGCGCGCGTAAAGACCTTTTCGAAGGGGCTTCCGACACCAGGGCAGAAGGGGCAGACCATCGAACCGCGGTAGTGCGTCAGGGCATGCCGGTTCTTGTCGTACTTGCGCGCAAATCCCTTTGTATGGTATTCGCATGTTACGATAGGGCACTTCTCGGGTCGTTCCTCCTGATGCGTGAGCATGTGGGAGGCGAGATCACGAAACTCGCGCCCACAGTCTGGATGAGGACACTTGGTCCGGTTTTCGGTAGGTCGGCGAGACGGGCTGGCTCGTTCGATCGGCATCGATGGTTCAACAGACGTCGAGACGCGTGGTCCTAAAACTGCGGCCGTCTGTAGCGGCGCTTCAGGGGCGAGTGATGCCCGTTGGGAGACAGAGTCTCTATAGTCAATGGGGGTCTGGAACTCTTCCATGTCATCCTCCCCACTAGATATATGCTCCTCGGTAACGTCGACAGATTGGCGTACTTCGCGCATCCAGTCCTTCAAGACGCTCATGGATGGCCAATCACCACTAGCTTTACCAACTCGATGCGGTCGAAAGTGGGCACGACGAAGATGCGCTGCCGCGTTGTAGTACGCGCCGTAGCGCTTTTGTGCCAGACATGCTTTGCAACGCGACAAGGGAATGATTGGCTGCGGTGAAGAAGGTATAGGGTTCTTGGGTTCTCTGCAAACCCATCGCTTGACCGTGGCCGAATGTTTGGCGTCCATGTGCCGTCGAAGCTCGTGATCGCCTCGGAAACCGTCTGGATGCTCGTTACATTTGTCGCAGTACACGCGCCGCAAAGATGTTCGACGAGAAGAGGACCTGAGCCTCGACGGTGATATTGGCTCTCCAGACGGTCGTCGCGATTCGGTAGTTGGTGATATATCGTCCCCTACTGTGTGTCTGCGTGTTCGCCCTGGCACTTCAACTGGCGGCACAAACTGCCCCGGAGGATGCAACTCCGGTCTCGAACCAAGCGGTACGTAGTGTAGGCCCGAGCCTGAGGGGCCTATAAACGGCGTCGAGGTTGGGAAGACTTGTCTGGACGGGGGCTCCAGTTGGGCCGGGGTAAAAGACCAGATCCTGAAGGCCCCGAGTATCGTCTGGCTGGCATAACAAATCCGTTGAACCCATATCTCGGAACTTCGCCGGTTCCAAGCTTGAGGAGAAAGTCGAAACTCGAGAAGATGTGCTTTGGCAGCCAGGTTTCGCGGCGAACAACACGTGCTATGTGGTGGATGAGTGGTTCTTCCAGCTTCGCGTTGCTCGATAAGGCATCGCTCGAGTTCGAGAATAGCGATACTAGAACCTGGTAAACAGTTCGAGCAACTTCATCAGAGGGCTCTGCTGGTCTTTGACCGTTAACTTTAGAGGAGCGCGCAATATCAACCAAGATTCTCTCCACGGCGCTGAATATGCAAAGCGAGATGAAAACTCCAAGCCATTGTTTTATGCCCATGGCTGCCGGGTTTGAGGTAGCAAAGTCAAACGAGACCAGAAAGCGTCGCGTGCATTCCCTGAGAAGCTGATTTCGTTCCGCAGAAGGACCACTTTCGATCGGAGGTCGGGGAGGAAGGTTGTCTCCCTGGATAGTTGGGTTCGGTTGGGATGCATCGTAGAACAAGACTTCTCGAAGTAGCTGTTTTGCCCGAAAGAGTGCCGAGTGCTTCACCTTTTCCTCCTCTCGCGACGTAGAGAGTTGACCGCTGATCGCCAGGAGCTCGAGAAGATCGAAGGCAGCCCCGCGGAAACTTGAACTGGATTCGATGAGGCGCAAAACGGGAGGCATGGATGTTGGATCATGGATATTCGGTTGTATGGCTCGTGTAGGACGTTCGTCCAGGTCCAACTCGCCATCCTGCCACCAAAACGTATCCTGAAAGTCAAATCTCCAAGAAACAGTTCTTGGTGCCGTAACCAGAGTCGGATTCTGAGCTAGAATAAGGTCGTTGATGCTCCCTCGTCGTGGATTAGATGGTGTTATAGGCGTTTGAGGCTGCGTCCAAGCAAAAGAACCTGCAAGTGACCAGTCAAAAACAGATAATTTTGCCTCGTCCAGGAACCCCATACCTTGGAGTAGAACATCGGTCAGTGAAGTGACCGGCCCTCGGTAACAGCCCAGAACACGCCAGTGTGCCTCTGATTCGGATGATGGCGCTCCCACGCACCGTGAGCAGGGGTGGTTCGCGTCGCACTAGAGATGACATGAGCTTGCAAAACTAGCAAAGTAGTCAAGAGAACCTACTTGGCTATTGGAAGCTCGGCATCGTAGACAAGGTTCGTTGTTCCGTAAAAGGTTAAGTTCCCCAATTGATTGTAGGCGATGATGTCCAACACGAGCTCGTTTCAACGGAGGCAGCTGAGGGTCAGGAACGGATTCCCCGCCGGTTCGCGGTAATGTAGGTTTAGGATCCGGAAATGTGAAGCCCAGGCCAGATTCTCTCCTTGTCGAAGCCGTAGAAGGGGTTGGAAAGGGAAGAGGAGGTAGGTTAGTCGTTACGAGAGTCGTCGGTGGTTGAATAGGTGGTAATCGGTCCCGCGGCAAGGGGACACTGCTGTTCTCTGGTCGTCGCTCGTTGGGTTGCAAAGAGCCCCCAGGCTTTCTAAACAGTTCCGAGTCGCCCAGAGTTGTGTTTGAGTGGAGTCGAAGATGGTTGTCACGGTCCTGCTGAGTTGAGAAGCCGTAGACATAGTGTATGCACTGATCGTGCCAGCATTTAAACGGCGCTGGCTTCAACCTGTCGAGGGCTGATGCAGAGCCTTGCGAAACCGAGGTGTGAGTTACTCGGTCATTGTGTGTAAAGTGATGTTCAAGCCATGAAGGGTATCCAGGTGGCAAAGGGACTGGCGGTGAGTTTGTCAAGATACTAGCGACGTCCATGTCTATGCTGTTAGTCTCACCCGCACTCGGAACTAGCCTCGAACGAGGGCTCGAGAACCAAACTCCAGTTGCCAACTCACTTTGTTGTATGCAGGCGGCCTCGAGACACTCGCAACGATACTGGAGCGCCCGCGCCTCTTCAGCTTCAGAGAGACAGGGAATGCGTGACGCGATGCCTACGCGGAGAAACCATGATTAGGATATGCGCCAAAGGATTTGCCGGAGCAGGAGAGGAGATGCCGAGGAAAAGCGCCAATGCTGACGGTAGATAGGTAGGTAGGTAGACAGGTAGACAGGTAGACAGCTAGGCACAGGGAGGCGGGACGAAACACACCGTGACGTTCGACAATAGTCTCGAGAGCGCGAAGTTTGTGCCGCAGCATGTCGACCTCGAGAGCGGCATTGAGAGTGACATTTTGACCTTGGTGTGCTGAAGTTGGTGCGACTGACCTCGGACCGGCGTCAAGATCGACCTGAGGCTGCTGGCGATGGGCGGCGGCAAGATCAAGATGGGACTCCGGGTCGGATAGGCCCCGCGGAGTGCAGTCATCCCGGCTCATCTCTGGACCAGATCATCTCATCTCGTCCCGACTCGACTTTTCAATGCTGTCCTGTTGGGTTGTCCTGAACTGGTGAGCATGGCTGGTCGTGTCGTTTCGTTTCCCCCTTCGTTCGGCGACGAGTTCGCTGGCTGGTTACTGCGAGAGTCTGCCAGTAGCCATTTGTCGCCGGTCTGGTACACAACAGAAGGCGGGCAGCCGTCGGCCGATCAAGGAGACGGGAGGAGGAGGTGTATGTACTGCAAGTACAGACAGGTCAGTACTGTACTGGCCAGCACAGCACTGCGAGGGTGAGTGAGGAAGAATCGACTCGAATCGACGGCCCCCCGGACGAGCAATATCAGGATTGAATCCGGAGGCTCTCTCTCGTGGAGATGCTAAAAATCAAGGCGAATGAACGAGCCAAGATTTATCAGAGGGCACGAGCGCACGACATTGTGCTGGGCCCCCCGTGGCCCCGGCCATGTGTGAGAGAATCAGCGAGGGAGTGAGGGCAAAGAGTGAGCAAGGTGGGGCAGTGCTCCCCCGTCGCGGCAGATTTGGAGATAGTGCCGACAACGATGCGGTGCGGTCTCTGGGCCTGGATCCGTCTGGAGGCCCCCGTCCGACCAGGTATAAACCGCAGAGTTGCAAGGGGACCGCAGGGTACAGCACATTGGCATTGGCATTGGATTCGCGCGCAGGAGCTGTCCTGTCCTGTCCTGTCTGTCCTCGTCTGTCTGGCCATCCATCCATCGGCCATCGGCGGCAGGGCAGCCAGGGCAGGGTGAGCATAGCATAAGAAAGAGACAGGCCGTGTTTCTTGGCCGACGTTGACACAGTATGTTGCCCGCCGCTGACTGCGTTCACAGGCAGTGCGGATCCCAAGCCATGTCATCCTCTGTCGAGGTCTCCAAGGGCCTTAATCCCAATGACAGACAGCGGGGAGCCACCCACCAACCGGGTCCTGGTCAGAGCCACGAGTCCAGTCCAGTCAAGTCAGGCATGAGCACGATTCCAGCAACCATCCATGGAGCACTGCACTGCACCAACAGCAACCCTGCCTGCGCGAGCTGTTCGTCCCGTTCGCCCTGCTTGCCCAGCTAGCAAGCCCCCTCGCCCGCAGGCTCCGTCACAAGAGACCCTGTCATGGTAGCCTCGTCGGGGTATTAGCCCCGTCTCGGCCGTAACCCTGTCACGGAAGGTGGCCAAGGTAGCCGGGAGGAGGGTGAGAGCTGAGCGCCGTTTGGCACCGCCGTGCCGTCTCGTCTGCTACATTTGCCTGGGTCGCCTTTTTAGAGCCTGCAGGAACGGTAACTGGACCGACAAGGCGGAGCGTGGTGGTGCTGGGCTGGTGGTAGCTCGAGCCGTTGCCGTGGCTTGGGGTTCATGTTTCTTTTCCCGGTGTATTGTTGGTCCCTAGTGCGTGCTGCTGGGCCGGTGTTTGATATTGCTTCTTTTTCCCTTCCTGCCTGTCAAGTCTCGCCGCCATGTCTCGCCGCAACGTGGACAGCTTCAGCACGCGCTCGGCCCTCAATCTCTCTCTCGACTTGCTGAGGGTTTTTCCAGTGGGGCCCGGTCTGGCGGTAAGAGATGGAACCCTTTGGCAAGGAGCCGGCAATGACCTCTGGGCGTAAGATTGGATTGTCCTCAAGGGAAGGGAGAGAGGTTAGTTAGTTGGCTGGCGGCTGGGACAATGTGGTGGGATCAGAAGGAAAAAGAGGACTCGAAAAGTTCCGGCCGAAACCTTCGGGGTCATCTAGTCTGGTCTGTCACTGCAGACGCGTCTAAGCAAACCCAGATTCAGAAGCCGGAGCAACAGCGCGTGAACAGTGACAGCAAAGGGCCGCGCCAGCAGCAACGGCGGCGTCTGACCGGTGCCACCAGCACCAGCACCAGGTCATGTCCTGTCTTGCCTTGTCTCGCCTTGCTTGCCCCTGCCATGGGCGCTACTGCAACTTGGAGCTCGTAGCGTGCTTCTGTCTGTATCCGTCTTCCAACGACACGGTCTTTCCCTGCATGTGGATGATCGGCTGCGACGTTGCGAGATCAGCGGAAATTTGGTTGGATTATGTATGGGATAATGGGATCCTGGGGGGTGTGGTTTTTGCCGAGATGAGGCAAAAAGAGTGAAAGAGATACTGTACCAGCCGCCGGGACAATCAAACCCAAGTCCATGGTTGAGCCCGGGAAGGAGCTGGAGGTGAGGGAAAAGGTAACCCTTCCCTGCCCTGGTCGTTCTCTCCCATGCTCATGGATCAATATGGAGCTTGGATGGAGGTTGTCAGAACGGGAGGGGGCCACCGAGCTTGGACTTGGGATGGAAGGAGCGTGGATGGGGACGAAAAAGGACCGTGCTCCTTCCCTGCTGGAACAGAGAGTTTGAAACCGGCGCCCTCAGCCAATGGGAGGGGCGGGAGCGACGGAACCCTTGATAGAGCACGTAGTGGGCAGCCGCTACCCTCGTGGCCCTGCACTCCGCCGGCCCTGGCACCTGCCTCAGAACCGTTGCGCTTTGGCCATCCCCGCTTCTTCACCGCGCGGTCGAAAGCCACCGAAATCCCGGTCGACCCTTCCTCATCTCGTTTTGTTCGAGGTGCGAGGCTAAAGAGGCCAGCCCTTGCGCAACACTGCCTGCATCTAGCATCTAGCACCTACATCAGTACATGCGTAAACCATGTACGTGTCTTTGGCTATAATATCCCGATTCTCTTCGGAGCAAACAGCGCAATCTCGATGACCACCACGATTCAGAGGAAGCAAGGGAGAAGAGGAAAATCCTGCATCGCCCATCCCCAAACAGGAAGATGAATGGTCCCGTCTTCCCAGCCCGGCGGGCTGCATTACGTCGGCCGGGTGCCCCAGCTTGATGCAACACCAACCTACGGACCGAGCCAGCCACGTCCCTCGCCCTCCCACAAGCCACAGACACGTCCTTCTGTAGAAGCTCTAGCCAACCTCGGACCAAGCCCCGGTTGGTCGTGTGGGTGTGATGGACGCAGGCTGCTTGCTTCTCTTGCTTGCAATTGAGAGTGATACAGGTCGTGGTTGGCCAATTCTGCTGTGGTTGATGAATCCATGCAACCAGAGGAACCTATGTAGTAGCCATGCAGCAAGCTGGCACTCGTCAGGCGACTTGTCGTGCTTTCAGCTCGTCAACCGGCCACCATCAAATCCACTTGACTCCCCTCGTCTCGGCAATCAAATCAATATGTATTAGGGATAATAGGTAGTTTATATACCCGAGTCTACTTTCTTTCCATGGTACTCGGTGTTTGCGTAGACAAGACAACTCGTTCATGGCATGCCCGCATGTTTGCATGTCGTAGCTGTAGCTCATGTTGAATGGCTTTCCCCCTCAGTGTGCCATTCCATAACCTGCTGTTGAGCTTTCTTTTTTTGTATCATCATGACCCAATAGACGCAAACAAGAACAGAAAAGAAAAGAAACGAAAAAAGAACTGACCCAGACCAAACAAGGGCAGAAGGGGTGGTAGGGCTGTTGCTTGTCACCACACCGGGGACGAAGGCGTGGAGGGAGGGAGGTATGAGGCGGAGGAGGTGAGGAAAGGGTTGATAAGAAAGGGAACAACGAGGTCGCCTGCTGAAGAAATGAGAAACCCGAACCGAGTAAAAGGAAAAAACGCCCTCCCTGTAACCGTTTCCCATTGTATCCTGTTTCCACACTCCCGCTCGCCCACCCTGTCACACATATTGACCGCTCTATTACCCTCTCGCTTACTGAATTACAGTAGCGAATTTCCATCACTTGCTCGGTCCCTGTGGTCATCTCGCGACCACGTCGTCTCTCGCGAGTCCTCGTCCATCGTCTTATTCGTTGTTGCTCCACCACGTCTTCTCCCTTAGTGGCATCTCTTCACCCGCAGCCTTCCGGCTGCCGTCATCCTCCGCCTTGTACGCCCAGTACTCACTCAACCGGAGCTCGGCATACTGAGCGTAATCAAAGTCAATCTTGGAAATGACAGACTGGATCTGGGACCAGATGCCCCAGTAGAAGCCCGGCACTCCTCGGTATGCGTCGACCTCGTCCATGAGCTTGCGCACCTCAGCCTCCTCGTCGACGTCCTCGCCGGTCAAGGAAAAGTACGTCTTGATGTACTCCTTCACAAATGCTAGCCGCTGGTCTTGTCTGGGCACTGCCGAGTAGTCACAGTCATATCCGGCCCACTCGGCAAAGTGGTTGGCCACATCAAAGGCTGCGGGCGAAGGAGTGGCATACTCATAGTCGATAAAGTCGACAGTAGGCGCCGCATCCCCGTCTCGGTGGATGATGACGTTTGCGCATAGCAAATCGCAATGCGCAAAGACGAGCTGCATTTTTCGCTTTAATTAGCCAATCTGTTAACCCCTGGGATCAGGCGCTTCGCAACATACCCCGTTCTTGCCAAGGCCAGGCCGTTGGCTCAACTTCTTGATCATGCCCTCCAGCTCCTGCTGAAGCAAGGCTTGCCTCTCGCGCTGAGCATCCGTGTCGGTCGGCAGGGCAAAGATCCACTTTTGCATGATCGTCCACATGTTGGGCGGGGGCTTCCCCGGAGCGGCGTTGTCAATCATGTCCTGCCGGGCCTTGGTTCCGTTGCCGTTTACGTGGCCGTTAACATGGCCAAGGCCGTTGCTGTTGCCGTTGACTTGGCCGTTGGAGGCTCCGTTGGTGTTGGCGGTGCCGTTGACGTGCCTGTCATCGCGGGCGTGGTTGGGGTCTGGCAGGCAAGGCACCGTGGCATGCCACTGGGCAAGGCGTCGGGCAATGGCAGTCAGGATGAGAGGGTCACTGAGGTCCTGGGCACGGGCAACTGTGCCCAGGAGGTAGCGGTACAGCATGCCATTCTTGAAGCGGGCGAGCAGCTGCGTGGCGAGGCCGTGCCTCATGAGCAGCTCATGGTTCTCAGCCTCGCGCTCACGGTCGATGAGGATGGCAGTCCCATGACCGTAGGCGCGGAGCAGGATGGAGTCCTTGTCAACGTCGAGCTTAGACAGTCCGGGACGGCGGTTGACAGCCTTGAGCAGGGTGTTTGTGATGCCGTCAGTGAAGCGCACAAAGTCAACGTTGGAGTCCTCGCTTGCCCAGTCGGGCATGAGGGTCAGGATGAGTTTTCGTGCCGAGTTATCAGAGTCATTATTGTCGTAGGCCAGGTCAAGGAAAGGCACATGGCCAAACTCGACGTTGGGCGGTGAGGCCGTCATGGTCACGCGAGAGCAGAGACAAGCGTCGACGAGCGAGAAGAAAAGAGATGAAGCTAAGCAACAACAGGTCGCGAGATGACGATGCGACCAGAAGTAACGATCGAGATGAAGGGGAGGTTAGAGGCGATGAGAATTGATACTCTGATGATGAGAGTTGCTCAGGTCGTTGGCATATGGATGTCCAGGGGCTTCAGTTCAGGGGCGGGATCCGGGGACGGGACAAGACCAGGACAGGACGGCCGGCGACGGTGGTGACAGATGGTGGAGAAAGGGGGCGCCGGAGGGAAACCAAGACTCGACAACGGAGCTGGAGGGAGGGGAGGGGGAGAACGGGAGGGGTGGCAGCGGCCGGGAAGCGGAGAATTCGGTGAGGGCCGAGATGCGGATGTCGATATGCGATGATGACAACGACGGCGATGGCGGAGGCCGAGATGGAGATGGAGACGGCGGAAGGTGAACGGGGGGCGCGGGATGAAGTTAGGGAGAAGCACACGACCTGTTACCCTTCCAGTCGGGAGATGGACGAAAGCGCGAAACGGGATCGGGAACAGGGAAAACGGGCGGTGGTTTTGTGGGCGAAGAAGAGAGCGGGTGGGCCAGTGAAATGGGCGGCCTGGACCATGTGAAGAAGGAGAGGAGAGGCCGGTCCGCCACAAGTCGGATTTCGGATCTGGCAAATTTTTATCCAACGTAGTTAGATGGATGGGTCAGAGGTCGCGTGTCACTTGGGAGGGACCCTTTGTTAGGTTGGACGTTGTTGAACGTTGTGCCGCTGCTGTTGCAAGAGTCAAGTTTCTCGTATCCTTCTGGTGCGTAGGCAGGCAGGTTGTTGTACTACTTGAAACTCTCCTTGCCAAGGCACACGTCGGTTGATGTTTTGCAACCCTCAGTTGATGGAGGAAAAGAGAAGAGATGGTCTTATTGCGCTCTCTCCCGTGGGGGACGACGTCTGATGGATAAAAATAGCCGGGGATGAAGATGGAGGGAATGGGTGGAAATGGGATGGATAAACGGGCATTAATAGGGGTTTGATTCTTGACTTGATGGACTCGACTCCAATGGCTCCTTCAATTAGTGCCTGCCTGTGTCTGCCTACCTACTTCTTGGCCTCCTGCCCACAATCACATGCCCTCGATTCGATTAGTGGCTGCCTTTTAAGAGGACACCTGTATTTTGCGCGTATGGATTCGTATGCGCGGGCACTCATGCGCATGCCGTCTAGGTGGTAAATGGACCCTGATTTACGAGCTGGGCCCTCTTCTGAGTGAAATTAACGACGGTGCACCTGCACCTCGCGACCCCGGCCTGTAAGACGACGAATATCCAGTATGGACCGAGGAAAACAAATTGTGTTGGGAACGATTCTGTTGGGCTTCTTCAGCTGTCAGAAATATCCAATTACTCGCAATCCCTTGCCACTGACGAGAGCAAGCATTGCCCCTTATTAGAAAAAGTCACGGCACAAAGAAATTGGCTGAGGAAAATGACACGCCTACCAATCTAACTTTTTTTGATTGTCGATTGCCTATTCTACACACCGACTTTACCTGGGCACCTCACTGATTGTCTCGCTATCGTGCTCCCTAAAACTCTGTGCGTGACAACAAGACGCCCCCCGCCAGACGATCAGTCCAGCGAGAGGATCAAGACTCGAAAAGATCTCGTACTTTTTCCCCTTGACCGCCTGCCGCTAGGATCAAAGGACCCTCTGTTGGCCCTACGGATGCAAGTGCGCACTGACTTTTGTGTGCACTGACTGATCTGGGCCCCTCCAAAGAAAGGAATGCCATGTCTCGACTCGACTAACCCATGACGCCACATTCTAGCCTCCCCCCACCCTCACGAGAGTGGCGCTCTTGAGGCTCAGGTCTCAATCTCACTCATCTCAATCTCCACAGGAGCCATCATTGGACGAGCCATCGCGACCAACCTCATGAGATTTGAGGGGGCCTGCCCAGTCAGTATACAGCATCGCAAACAAAGGCAGACGGCACATGTTTTTGTTCTTATCAGCCCTGCCCCTCTAGACCAGCGGTATACTGTGTCCAATCCATTGGGCCCTATCATGTGACCGCGCCAGCCATGGCCGTGCCCAGCGTCACCAGCGACAACTTTCTCGCCGTCGCCCTCGTCGTCAACCGCTCCCGCGACGGCCCGGCCTTTGTCTTCCACTACCCTGCCCATGTCCAGCCCGTCTCTGGATCCGGCCCCGCCCCCGGCGCTGAGCTCGAGGACATCATCCTCGAGCGCCTCTCCCAGCAGGGCTACCAGGACGTCGCCGACGACGACGCCTCTCTGCCCAAGCAGGCCCGCAACCCGGATGACCACTTTGTCACCGAGTCTGGCACCCAGATTGTACCCTGGGAGCGCGTTGCTGGCTTCCCCGCCCGTGATCTCGCTGGCATCTTGACACCCGCTCGCCCCTATCACAAGCGCCTCTTCCAGCTGTCCCTGGATCCCCTCTACTGCGTCTCCTATCCCATCCACGTCCCTGAGAATGGAAAGTGGAAGAAGCCCAAGAAGACGGCTCGGTCCAAGAAGCTCTCCATCTATACCGATGACCCTGCTGGCCCTCACGAAATTGACCCCTTGGCTCCTGGAAAAGCACCAGAGCAGCCTGTTGAGGAGAAGGAGGTTAAGAAGGAGGAGGGCAAGGACAAGGACGATGAGAAGCGCAGTTCCATGACCATGTTTAACCTCGTCTTTATCCTCAACCCCAGCAGTAATGAGGTCAAAGATGTTGTTGAGACCCTCTACGACCACATCATCAAAAAAGTCAGCAAGGTTTTTAAGTATAGCCAGCAGCATAGCGAGTTCGTCTGGAAGGAATCAAAGCGAATTCTCGTTGCCAAGGATAAGGCACGGGAAGAGCGTAAGTCTGCCATGGCCTCAACCCCAAACATATGTGAATTAACATGGCTTCTAGGGAAAAAGATGAGTGTGTTATGGAGGGAAATCATACAGAGCTCATCTCTAGCTGCTGCCATGCACGACATCTATGAGGCAGTATCGCAGAACAAGATCGCAGCTCTCCATCTGGACACTGCAGCTGGTGCCCTCACCCCTTCAGTTCAGATCCCTATCCCATTCTACATCGATGATCTTCCCCAAGGCGAAGAAGGGACACAGCGCGGCCTATGGCTCACCACAGCAAATACCTTTATCAGCCAGGATGCCCTCGAGGAACCCGGTTTCCTAGACCGCAATTTTGCCCTATTACTTACTGATGACGAGAAAAAGATCATTTCTGAGCTTCAGGCCGACCCAGATCCGACAACGGCTTCCGTAGTCGAGTTTGTGCGGTTATCCAAGCCTACACAATCGTGAGTGTTCACCCATCCCTAAACTCGTTCTCACCTCTTACACTGGTTGGCAGTTTCTATCAAGTCGGCCAGAGCAACATCCTCACTTTGGGCCAAGTTCGTAAATATGCACAACACTTTATATTCTGGCGTCGAGCCATTGCTATCCCCCCTCTACACGCCAAGGACCAGTACATCCTCTCCCCAAATTGTGATCTCTCCCGCCTCTCTCTCGACACCCTCGAGTGGCAGCGAGCATTCCCTCTTGCTCCGCCCCTCCCCAATTTCCTCGCTGAGCTCTCCCAAACCCCTCGTCCTTATAAACAGTTCTCCCCCAGCAAGGCCCACCGGCCCACCTACCTCCTCATGCTGGCCTGGCTCATGCGCCGTGGCTGGGTCACCCAGCTCTGCACCTTTGCCTACGTCGTAGTCTGGCCAGAGATCCTCTATGAGGTTGAGTACGAGATGGAGGCTGAGGAGATCCGCGCCGCCGCCGATATCGATTCTAAATCCGGCTCCTCCACTGCCGCTCCAGGGGCGCCCCGCACCTCCGAGTCTTCCGAAGACCACTCCGGAACCGACGGCTCCCATGTCCCCACCGTCGCCGAGCAGGCCGCCGAGAAAGCCCGGCTCGAGCGTATCGCCTCCAAGGCCCAGCGGGATGCTGCAGAAAAGGCTACTGCCCACGCCCGAAAGGTCGTGCCTATCGTCACGGCTCACCCCTCAGTCAACGACCACCCTCATCTTGCTGGCCTCACACCGCACATCATCCTTGATGCCAAAAAGGCCACCGGCAAAGAGTCGCGCTACCTTTCTGCTATTGCGCGCCGTTTCAATGACGAGAAGCTGGCAAACAGCTGGCAAGTCATGTGCAAGTATTTCGATGGCCGTTGCGCCCTCGAGCGCATAGCTCTGCAGGAGGACATGAAGCGCAAGCTGGTCTGGAACACCCTCACGGCCATGAGCGAGCATCTCCTCTGCACCCGTCACTGGTGATATGACCAGCGTAATTTGTCATTTGGCGGCAGCCACGAATGGGACGTAGGTATATAATGATAGGTATCTCGCTTGTGGTATCTAGGCATAAAGAGCAATAAAACAAGTATAGTACTGCGAAAGTACAGTAACCCAGAGGTGCCAAGTATTCTCCCATCCAAAAAGCTCGCTCAGACGAGTACCAGGCCTTACTTTCCCATCGCCTCTCAGCAGATCCTGGAGGGAGAACCACAAATGGCGCATTAAATCGCAAGTAGATGAAGCAGAAGAAAAGATAGGAGTAGAGAGAAGTGAAGATTCCTAACCCAAAGACATGACGGGCCTTGCGTTGCCTCCCCTTCACCACCCATCCTGGAACTGGTCCAGGAAACCATCCCCTAAGGTATCGCGACAGAAAAGAAATGAACAGAACCCCTAAACTAAAACACAACCCATAAAACACATAACCCAGTAAGCAACTAACCCCACAAGCACAACTAGAAACACGATCCAGATATGCCCCTGCGCTGTATAAGCCTATATACCTTAGCCCACGCCTTGACACGCCGAGGCTGCTCCTCAAAGAGTGAGAAACGCACCAACAAGTAACCCAGAAACAATCCCACTGCCCAAACACCAAGAGAATGTCGCATATCCTTGAAGCGAGGTTCGCCACGCGAAACCCAGCTTTGAGAGAGTGCGAGATGCCAGGGTAAAAATGATGACAGTGATGATGATAATTCTCAAACGCCGAAAGCCATGATGTAAAGCCAAAAGGGACAGACCACCTTCTTGGTCTCTTGCACTCTGAGCCAAGATAACGAGTCCTTGAGGACCGAGCAAGACAATGGATCAAACGTATTCAACTCATCCGTCCTGCCATCTACTGCGTAAGATCCATGTCGTACTCATCCTCCTCCTTGAAGTTAATCGAGGCTTGACCGCTGCCGTTGTCATCAGGGTCATGCCAGAATTGGTTGGTGTCGTTCAGGTCGGCGTTGTCGTCTGGGCTGAGGCTCACGGGGTCGACACCTCCACCCAAGCCAGTGAGAGACTCGCCTCGGTAATCAGTGTGATGAGGCACACGCAGACCAGATCCCGCTGTCCGCGAGTAGGAAAAGGTACCATTCTCACTCTTGGAGATGGCATCCATCAGTTCAGTCTGCATACGTCGCTCATCCTCGGTCAACTCGAAAGGGAAATGACCGCCAAGCTCGGCGATTGTGTTCATCATCTCCTCCTGCTGTTGAAGCTTGAGATGAAGCATCCACATAAGATCTCGGGTCCAGCTGACGGCGCCGTTGAGGATGTCACCCTTGTTGGGGCCCTTGTCCTTCTCCTCGATGGGCAGGCCCGTTGTGATATTACCAGCCGTGCTTCCAGTGGCCCTCCGTGCGCCCGGTCCAGCGAGCCCCGAAGTAGCTTGAGTTGGGCTGGAAATGCCGGTGAGCGTGGGTGAAAGGGGAGTGCCATTCTGGATGAGCTTTCGGATCTTCTCATCCTCAAGACGGTGTGTGGGAACCAGTCTGCTGAGGTCCTGTATCCTCTCATTGATGTTGTCTCGTCGGCGACGCTCCACGAGGTTGTGAGACTCTCGGCGTCGTTTCCTCTTCATCTCTTGCGACGAGACTGCGTTGGGAGCCACACCGAGCTTGGCGGGCATCGAGGTTCCGCCCTTCATCATGACCTCATTGATCTGGTTCATGCCCGGCTGCATGGGAGAGGAGAAGCCGGAGTTGTAGGAGGCCGGAATGCTTCCAGTTGGGGTGTTGATCCACTGGCCATTGGGCGACTTCATGGCCTGACCTCCGAAACCTGGCGACTCTTGCGATCCGATTGTCATGCCGTGGAGAGTGGCGGTCTTGGGGGTCATCGGAGACATGGGGCTGCGGCTGTTGGATGTCTTTCGCTGCATTTGCTGGCTCATCCGGGCCCTGGCCTTGGCATTCAGGTAGTTGGGGTCATTGGCGTCAGCGTTCATGTCGCCAGTCAGAGGGGATCCCGAGTAGGACAAGGGCGAGTGTAGAGAGGTGCCCAGGGAGTGACCTTGCATTTGGCGGTACTGGGTGAAGCCTGTGTTGAAGGGGCTTTGAATGGGATCTCCGTCGGGGGTATTTGAGTAGCCGTTCATGTGCGACTGATCCATTCCGGAGTTGCGGTGGGAAAAGGCACTCTGAGAGAAGCCCATGTTGAGTCCTGAAAAGTCTTGGCCTTGGCCAGACATTCCAGGCTGGTTATCGGGAGGGCCGGTGAGGCCATCAAGAAGTTCGTCATCGCCAAACAAGGCGGAACCGCTCGAGTAGCCGTTGGCACCGCTGCCCGAGTTTGAGTTGAAGTTGTTGTTGAAGGAGGGAGAGTAGCCGCCCGACATGGCGAGGTCGTTAGGGTCGATGCTACCCCCGTTGGGGTTGTTCCCAAATTGATTGAAGCCGTGCTGGGCCATCGTGGGCAACGGCAATAGTGTTGCCTTTGGATGTGTCGCTGTTGTAGAATCGGATGTTGTGCCCTAGCTTGAGGAGGGGGGAAGTGGGTGAAATATTGTGGGCGTGCGCCGGTTCGGTTAAGGGCGACAGCTGGGAGTAAATGCGAAGGGTTGAAACAGGCCTACTCAAAGACTCGAGTCAGCATCTGGCAAAGGCAGCGCGGAGCGCAAAGCGGGGAGAAGGTGAAGGAGGCCGGTTCGGTGGCTCGGCGAAGGGAAGTGGACAGATGGAATGCCCGCTGCCGCGGAGGTCGCAGCAAGGAGAGTGGCGGGCGGGAGGCCGGGGGTTCAGACGTGCGAGTCCTGACTCACCTCACAGGCAGAAGAGTATCAGAGTGAAACTGGTAGGAGTGTCTAGAGGCCGCAGTCCATGAAAGGACACAGAGGTCGAAGCAGTTCAAAGGTAAAAAAGGTCAAAAAGAAGGCGAAAGCGACGGCGACGACGGAATGCGACGTCGGAGGACGTGGGAAGGGAAGCACAGAAAGATTGTGGGCGAGTTGTCGTGAGTCGGAGTCGGAGGGAGCTGTCGGGGTCGGAGGGGGATGAAATGGCGGGACAGCGCAGCACAGGGCCTCAAGCGTCCACCCACTCAGTGGGCTGGGGGCTGCGAGGAGGGCTTGAGGCGTAGTAACTGGGTGCGTGTTGGTACCTCGAGCCAAGGTACCGAAGAAGGTGTTGGCTTGGCCGCTTGGGCTTTGGGGTACTTCGTAACGCACGGGCGAAAATGTCCACAATACTTCTGGCGGGTGCTAGCCCCAGTCCAGTGCTATTAGTAGCAATCTGGAGACGCTGTCCTTTGCAGCAGCTGTCGGCGCGGGGACGGCGGTCGGAGCAGCGGTCGAGGGACTCTCTGGCTGAGTCGTATCGAGGGCAGCCGAGAGCGCAGACAAGGCAGGCGGTGTCAACCGTGTGTTCAGGGTTGTAGTAGTAGCAGTAGCTGTTCTTGGAATGGTGAGGTGACCAGTCAGCGACGGAGTGAGAATGGGATGTGTGAGAATGATGCTCTTTTGGGGGTGAGGGTGTGAGAGTGTGGGTTGGTGGTGGTCCCCGAATGTTAATAGAAGCCCGCGTTGGGAGGCAGCAACGGGATCTAGGTTTGTGCCGTGCAGCCAACAAAGCGGTTTGCAGACAAGGAGCTCGGGGTTTTAAGAGATAAGTGACAGAAACGATGAGGTTATTGTTGCTGATGACGATAGTGGACAGAAGGTTGGTGATGGAGTTGGGAAAATGACAGAGGTAAAACCAAAAGAGAAGGAGTGAGTGGAGGGGGGGTAGACGGGTAGGTAGGGAAAAGGAAGTAGGTATGATGCGTGCTTGCTTGGGCAGGCACCAAGGTCCAAATGCGATTCGTGCCTTGACGATGAACGGTTGGTCGGGGATTATCTGGGCAAATGCGACTAGAGGGCGGGAGGAGAGGAGAAGATGGATCCAGCTGCACACTGCAGATGGAACGGCGGGATGCAGGCCGACGAGACGGAGAAGACGGAGGAGATATCTCACTCACCACGAGTTCCAAGGGCACCGAGATGCGCAGGCGGCATGGAAACAGTCGCTTTGGTTCGGATGCGTAGACGGGGACGA
Source organism: Fusarium solani (assembly GCF_023522795.1). NCBI lineage: Eukaryota > Fungi > Ascomycota > Sordariomycetes > Hypocreales > Nectriaceae > Fusarium > Fusarium solani. The sequence continues at coordinate 1,752,335 of NW_027072157.1, forward strand.
CCTAGATAGCGGGGTTGCACGACCGAGAATAGAAGACGAGGATGATGACGATCAAGGTGCAGGCAGGCTGCTGCTGAGTCGAGACGCGATGGATGAGATGATGAGAAGAATATGGCGCCTGTAAGAGCTGTCCTGATGCCTCAACAGCGTCGTCGAGAGGCAGGTACCTGTCCTGGGTTGCGTCCTATGTAGTTGGGACCTGGGTATGATGTCGCTAGATGGCGGGGCACCAAGAGATGCAGGGTTCAGGTCCGTGATGTGATATTGGTCCGCCCTTGAGATTAGGTGAGGCGGCGCAGACAGAGCCAGAGACGGAAGCAGAAGCAGATGCGTCGGGTAAAAGTCCAAGAGCAAACGTCGTGCGTTCTGCCGGGAAGCGTCGCTATTTATTCGACCGCACAGACGAAACAAAACGAAACGTTCAGGTTTCCCGTGTCCAGAGGTGAGGTCCAGACCAGGGCCGTTGGTGGGTTAGGTAGGGTGGTGGTTGAGATGGTAAACACCCGACAGAGGGATGGGATGGGATAGGACAAGATGGGCGTCTGTCTGTGATTGCTGATCCAGAGCACCTCAGGCGGTCTGACGTTTTATTGCGATCCTGGCGCCGCGCGACGCGGTTGGAGGGGGCCTAGAGATGAGGGGAGGTATTGATAGCGCGAGATGGTGGTGGTATGGGGGAGCGACTCGAAGAGAGGGAGAAGGAGAGAGAGGGTGGTGTAAGTGTAGGTGTAGGTGTTGTGTTGGTGTAGGTGGTGATGGTCAAGGGTCCAACGCTCGAGCGTCGTGTTTGAAGGCTGAGGGGAGGACACTTTAACCACGTAAGGGGGTCTCTTCTCTCACTCGAACGACGATCAAAGTTAGGCAGTGCGTATTCGGAAATGGTAAAGTAGGTTGATTAGGTTGTCTTATTCTTCTCTGTTCTTAGCCTCGCTCTTGCACGTCTCTCTCCTGGTGCTCGTCTCCTCTGCGGCTTGCTTACTCCTTTGCAGGTCGATCGATGTCTTCTCCGTCCGTGATGATGATGTTATCGCTCGCGGCTGCAAGAGGCCAGGTAGAGATACGCCTGTCTGTCACAGCTGCAAGATGAGATCTGGCTTCGGCTCTTGGCCCGCATGCCAAACGGGCACCAGCGTCGTCCGTTTTATACTCGCCGCAGCTGGCTAAAAATACTAGCCATGCCTCGTCAAGTCATCTGTACGGCTCCCCGTCGTCTCCTGACCTGCCTGGTCCCAGGTATTCCGGACCCAAGTGTGATGGACCTTGGAGGCGGTGGTCACTGGTCCCTCGCAGTGGTAATTCTGTTGGGCCTGGAGTTGGTCCTGGAGCTGGAAAGTTGGCGGTAATGGTGGCCGCGACTCTCTGCTCCCTCTGGCGGTTTACACGGGCTCCCATGAGACGGACGACTCCCAGGGAGGGTGTGGGTGAGAATGGATGTGTGTGTGGGTGGGCGCCAGGCTGAACGTGACTCGGGATTTAAGACACCAAGGCCAACCTGCTGCTAGACTCTTGGGGCTCATCGGGAATTGCTACATGGAATCGTAACCCCTCCCTGAGCTTCCTCTGTCTCGTTCTCGGTCATGCGCTGGAAGCTTCCCCCATCCCTGGCCACGCGCCCCCAGGCGAAGACACTGCCACTCAGGACTCGTTGCAGAATCAAATCAAGGCGAACGGCTCTCAAGACTCTTGATCGGTGTAAGACTCAACTCTGTCAGCCTCTCCCACTTGATTCTGAAACTGGAGGGAGAGGCTGGGCGCCAGGCTACCTCTGCCTTTCTGTAGTTCTCATCATGGAGGGTGTCAGTCGAGGCTGTCCTTCGTGTTAGTTCCCTACGGATAGCGCTGCGGTCCGCTCCTCGGGCTCGCATGGGAAGGTAGCTCGCTGGACCCCGTCCGTCCGTCCGCTGTCCGCTCCTCTCCCGCTCGGGCTACCCTTATCGTCGTCTCCAATATGATGACGATGCTGCCAGAGTTGACTGTTGCAAGTTGCTGCGCGTCGTTCGTTGCGCAACATGGCCAGCATCCATGGATGGGTCGGTCCCGCGCCTATGAGAGACAGCCTTGGGTGTCTGAAACCACCAGCAACCGTCTCAGGCTCTCCCTCTCCACTCTTTTGCTGCAAGGCTCTCTCGCATCAGGACCAGGCTCTGGCTCTGAAGCTTTCCCCCTCTTTTAGGCCATATGCCTCTCTCTCTGTCATGCATGATCCATCCCGTCCCCTCCCGGTGGGTGTCATGGCCTGGGGGGCTCTCAACGCTTGGTTGATGGACGGGCCGTGCAAGGGCCGTGCAAGAAACTCGGAGCCTACCCCAAGATAGCCCCGTTTAAAGCCGGCCAATCATATGACCCCGACGCACTACATGGCAAGGCTCCGGAATGGGTGGAATTCAGGGAAGGGACCACACCAACCCCAACCCATCGACTTCTCGGCCTAGTGCCGCCCTCCACTACCACTACCGCCTCCAAGAACCAACTTCAAGTCTCGTCCCAAGCTTCACCCCCTTCTGTCCCTCTGTCGACCTCGCGCAAAACGCTCCGCTTGCCGCCTATTGCTTGTCGCCCATTGCTGCTGTCGCTTGACAACTCGCGTTGGTTCGCGCCCATATCGGCCTTTTCGAGCGGTACGCGCGGTCGCCTGTAACCCCCCTTCCACTCAGCCCCCCAGGGACTCGTAGCCTTTCCATCACATCGCCGCCTTGCGCACACGGCTTCGTCAGCCAAAGACTAGGTGTTGGGACCAGGTAGGCAGCCGTTTTGCTCATCCGTTCCGGATCGCCCGTATATCATGGACGTTTGTCGACTGACCATGACCAAAATACCACAGCTCCAAGGAAGTGGACCTTGGTCTCTGCAACTGTATCAACTGTTATCAGTCTAATACGAAGCCGCCATTGTCGCGCACCTTGCGCTTCTCCCACCCTCCATCACGATCACGAACCTGAGCTCGAACCTGCGCCGCACGATCGACGTTGCCGTTCCGTACCCGCCCCGTCGCTATCGAGCCCGTCCCTTGCAAATCCGCCCCCCTGGTTCCCGGCGCCATGGCTTCGAATTCTTTCCGAGACTCCATCAACTCCCTCGGCTGGAGCCGTCGCGATGAACCCGTAAACACGTCCCAGCAGAGCGGTCTGCTCTCTTCTCTCCAGAGCCTCAACCCCTTCCAAGGCGGCCGTGGCTACGTGAGGCTCCCCACCACCGAGAGCGCCGGTGCGCCTCTGCCTGCGCCCAGTCGACGCGAAGAGGAGGAAGGCTGGTTTGTTCGTGAGTCAACCTGATGGCCCTCAACCCATCGCCCTCCGGCACCCCTGCAGCGGGACACGCGCATTGCATCTGAGCCATGCCTTAGATCATGCATGTGATGCGGATGACATGCCTCGTGGTTACAAGACACTAACCCGACTGGCAGTTAGTCGATGGGATCGGTTACTGATCTTTGGGGCTTGCAACCTTGCTGCCCTGGCATGCTTCTTTGTGTGCTTCACCTTTACTCTCTTCCCGCTGTTTAACCCCCGCAAGTTTGTCACCTTGTAAGTCGAGATGCTATCTCTGTCCTTTCCAAAGTGCACTTCATTCGCCGCCCCATCCCCCCTCTTCTCCCCTCCCCTTGCCGATCACAGTCATGGGTTCTCGTATGGTGTGAGGCCAGCCCAATGCCGTGACTGTGATTGCCGATGTCATGATGTCGTAGAGTCAAGATGGAGGAACCTGAAAGTCCATGTTGAAGCTGACTCGCAGTTGCACAGGTGGTCGGTTGGATCGCTGATGTTTTTGGCATCGTTTGCGGCGGTTATGGGACCTATGGCCTATGTCTACCATCTTCTCTCAACTCCCCGGTTGCCGTTTACTGCAGCCTACTTTGGTTCTATCATCCTGACCCTTGTGTTTGCCTTGAAGGTGAGTGGGATGTTTGTCAGATGAGCTCCCTCGTATTTACTGACTATCTTTATCAGCTTCACAGCACCATCCTGACCCTCTTTTCGGCCATCATCCAGATCGCATGTCTTCTCTGGTATCTTATCAGCTACTTCCCCATGGGAGGTACTGGTCTTCGCCTAGCGGCCTCGTATGGTACAAGACAAGCGGCATCTTGGATGTCTGGTTAAGTGGGCTCACGGTGAGAGTATTATGGTTCTACCAGAGCAGTCTTTTTTGTTTGCTCAAGCCACATAAAACTGCTTGTAATCCTCTTATGAGAGTACCTGTTTTTCTGTATAATAGGTGTTTGCGTTGGGCTGTATCGAAAACGGGTGAAAATTTTGTCAAGATAATGATGGTCAGAATAGATTGTTTTGGGGTGTCTATCCCTTTGGTTCATGAGTTTTGGCTTTTGGGATGGTGTTTATATCAAGTGGGAGAGCCGTTGCAAAATAGTAGTTCACGTTCTCCAGTAGATGAGCCATATGTCACTCCTCTCAAACAGGCCAGTATGGGGAGTATGTGTCCTTCAATGTGGGTGAGAAACGCCATATTGTAGTTATTGCTCATTTCTCTGCTGAGTCTGTTCTAACATGATCTTTTGGGGATGAGAGGGGAGATCTAGATCTGCTGGAGAGGTAGGTTCAACGTTGGTATCCACGGAGGGGATAAAGTAGGCACCTGTGATAGGATAGACAAATGAATCATGCTTGAACCTCGCATGTTTGTGCTTCTTGAGCGTTTAGCCTGTGTGATGGTGAACAGACCACGTAAGCATGTGCAGTTTTTGATCAAAGAGAGGCGACAAATCTCGAGTTACTCAAACCCTCATGAATCATGTTTGCAAGTATTCTTCGGGGTTTCACGCCAACTCCGATATCCGGGAATCTTCAACGCGATTCATCCCAAGTTCCTTCAGTACATCCGGTCGCCTGGAGGATCTAGCCCCAAACAGGCAGTTTCTCAGGCTCGCATCCAATGGGCGTCCACCGGCTGAGCGGCCTCGGCTTGCAAGGGGCCCCGGCCATCTCGCATCGGATGGAAGTGATCGATGGAATAAAAAACATGCCCGTCATGGCTTTCTCGTTTGTCTTTCCCCTCTGGACCGGAACTGTTCTTCCCACCGAATGCAATGCACATGGCGGACTCGGGAACTGATGGGCGCTTCGGCTGTCAGTCCATCTTTAAATGCCGTCCCGTCCCGCCGCCTTGTGCGACGTCCCCAACGGGTAGAGGCAGGCTTTGTCTTGGGAGACGCGATATGAAAGTGCCGAGGGATGTTCGGTCCAGTCATGCTGTCTACAACAATTGCTGATGCTCAAGAGTCGTACTCTGTCGGACAAATTGTTCAACAGCTACACCTATCGGCCTACGGCATAATCTGCGGGATTGGATTTTCGGCCGTATCTGCCGTTGTGGTTATTGTCTCACTGCAAATGCATGTTGTGTCCTCTTTCCGGGGCACATGAGGAGGTGCATTTCACAGCCCACGTCGACAACTTCCTGAGGACCCGGGATCGCTTTTTGGCCATTTGCTTGGCGAGGTGACGACCCAGGACAGTTACTCTGTTACCTAATGTTGAGCAGACATGGTCTTGTTCACCTGGAGAGTAAGGCAGATGGGTATCATGAACAAAAGCTCTGTGCTCTGCTGGGCAGCAACATATCACATCACATGGATGGATACGACTCATCAAGGCTGGAGGAATGCGTCGACCTCCAAGGTCCTAACCTACCTACCCGCCCAGGCTCTTCTCCCCGGGCAAGGACCAGGCCTCCTCGGAGAGATGATATGTTCCGCCGCCCTGGGAACTGTGCCTCCATGTGAATTTGATTGCTTGCACTACACACACGAGCAGCCCCGGTCAGCGAGCAGCTGCCTGGGAGCCTAGGTTAGGTATCATCCATGGAGCTGTCTCGTCAACTTGCGGCCAGGCCATGACAGGGCCGTGACGCCTGCACACCATATCTGTACTGTAATGTTTCCCCCCGCGCGCGTGTGAATGGCCCAAGAACGCAGCCGGTCAATCAGGTTGAGCGTAATCACACAAGAACCGGCCGCACGACAAAGCAAAACCGCGCAAGGGTAACAGTGACATTGGATGGAGTCTAGCAGGTCGGCATGCCCTGGGGCTGGCGGCCAGAGCCGATTTATATTCGCGCATCTCCACCCCATCACGGCCGTCCGGGGTCTCGGGTTTCCCATGACGGACGGGGTCCTCCAGGGGTGGAGTCCGCTACTGGTCGGTTCGGCGCTGGGCCATGACGAGCTGTAGGTGAATTGCCCTGAATCCCACTGGAGGACGCCTCCACTCCAGCAGCTGGGCGACCCCCGAGTCAGCGCCGCCCGAGGCCGCGGTGCTGTGCCCTCAGCGGCGGCAGCCGCAACAGACCAAGGTCGGGTCGCCGATTCAGTGAATGACTTGCTTGACTTGGGCCGGGATCATGGGGTTTCAACATTGACCATGTCTGGCCTCAGAGGAGTCACAAAAGAGCCTATAGAACGTTCAAGAGGAAAGAAAAATGAGGCGGAAGAGAAAAAAAAAAGCAGTGCTACTCTCGTCTGGGTCTTGCTCTGCCCGTATCCGCTCCTCGGCGTTCTGTGTAAGAGTTGAGTGGGAGAAAGAAGTCCCCTCCCCCCTCCATCCATCCTTCCATCCATCCCCATCTCCTGCGCCTGCGCCTGCTCCAAGGATTCCCGCTCGGCGCGCCGGTACGGCAGGTACCTGCTCGATCAGTTAGTCGCGGTACAAGGCGCTGGTACCTCCCGCGGCGCCGTCGCTGGCGCTGGACTGATTGTCTGTTGCGGTGCGGATCTGGGTAGAGAGGGGAAAAACGCAGAAAAAAAAATTTAATTGTTCACACAACGCAAAAAATAACCTCCGACCTTCATTTTCACTTTCCCTGGTCCCGTGCTGTGCCCTCTCTCCCCGTACCGTTTACCCTTCCTTCAACCACAACTCCCCTTCGCCAGCCCAATTCCTGCAGAATTGCTGCTGCCGTTGACAGACTCCTCCTCCTGGTTTCTTCTTTCCCTTTACCCCTCCCCCGCTTCACCTTGAACTTTGCATTTGCAGTTGCCTCGATTGCTATAACCTCTTCCGTTACCCTGTCTAGGCTTTGCGCCGCTTCTCCCCGTCTCCCTCGACAAGAAGCATCAAGCAACGCCTGACACTCCGGCTCTGGTTTCACGGTTCAGGCCTCCCGGTCCCGTCCCCTGCAAAACGACTCGCCACCTCAATCCGTGCTGCCTGCCGTTCTCATCTGAAGCACAGCAGAGCAGAGCAGAGCAGAGCGCTTCAAGTTGCTGCCTCGATACCCTGGCCGGCTTGACCTCTCTCTTTCCCCGTCCTCCCTTCGTCGAAATTTCGCCGCCTGCTTACCCCAGGTAGCACTTTTCCGATCGAGCAGACGCTTTCTGACGTAGCAGAGCCGTTCCACTCCTTCCGTTTGGAATCTCTGCCTCGATTCGTACCCGACGTTGACGCACAATCCGACTCTTTTTTTCTTTTTAACCCAAAGCCCTCGGCTCAGCGGACATCCCCCCTCTCACTTTAACCACCACCTCCCGCTCGAATCCTTCTCCGCGATTTTCGACTCTTTGCGCAGATCCTACGACTGTCGACACCCTCATTAGTTGGGGGTCTCCGAATAGCGACTACCTTGCACATTGGGTGCTCTGCGCCTCTCTCCGTGTGCGGAGGGGGTAGAGACATCTTCGGGCTTCTTTTCCCGAAGACATCATTTGCCTCAGTTGGTGGCCCTAGGTGAAAAGGCACCTCCGGCTCACCATTTACCGTCCTGTCAGAAGACCGTCAGCCTGTGCTCTACGGCTCACCTTGACATGACTCCCTCAGCGATCGTTGAGTCCAACGAGATGGCCACTCCTTCGACTTTTTCTTACGCACAAGCTGCGAAGGGACAGGGCGCGGCCCCCGTCTCGAATACCAGCGCTCCTACAAACGCTGTCGCTCCTGCTCAGGACACCCAGGCGCCTGCCGCTGTCCCCGTGTCGGACCTGAAGACGGCCACGCCTGTCCCCGAGCAGGCCACCACCGCCGAGGTCTCGGAGGCCACCGAAAGCCTCGAGCCCCGTGCAGTTGCTTCCGAGAAGCAGGACCTCGAAAGCGTTCCCAGCTCTGAGAGCGATGCCCGATCCGAGTCCACACAAGAAAGGCGGCCCGAGTCGAGGCGTGACGACGATGCTGGAAGGTTAGATCGGCCATGGCGACGAAATGAAAAGGCGCCAAGGTCATCGAGCAACACCACCCGTTCCACCGAAGAGCAGGACTCGCGAAAGGCTCGGAGGGGCAAGAAGAGCAAGGCTGCTGAGAAGCAGCCCAGCGAGCAGGCGGCAGATAAGGAGCAGGAAGCGGCTCCCGAGCCGCCAAAGGTTGAACTTGCCGAGGCGCCTATCCCCAGCGTCAACATCTGGCATCAGCGCAAGGAAGCTCAGCTGGCAAAGGCTAAGCCCGCGCCCACTCCCGCTGAAGCTGCGGTAAATGGCACACCCGCCCAGAAGGACGACGATAAGTCAGTGGCCAAGGCTGAGGAGTCTACTCCTGCTCCCTATACAAATGGCGTCAAGCCGCAGCAGAAGGCTGCCAGCGTCAGCCGACCCGAGCGAAACGGCCCTCGAGGTTCGCGGATATCGGACAAAGAAGGCAAGGCCGAAGTGCCCCCATCTGTGCAGGATTCAACTCACTGGCCTACTCCCGAGACCGCCATCACTGCTATTAAGGAGGACAAGAAGAAGACTGTCGACAAGGCATCTGACCGATCGGATCGCTCCGACAAGGATGCTCAGGAGAACGACAGCCAGGCCAAGCCCCGGCAGAAGTGGGTGACTTATGACTACGTCCCCACAGTCAGCTTTGAGACTCAGTTGCCTCAAATGCGTGGCTCCAAACCCCGTGGAGGAGCCCGAAGCGGTCGCGATACTTCTACCCGAGCTACTACAAACGGTGTCACAGATAAGGCATCGTCTGCTCCTGTGAATAAATCCAACGACGCCAAGCCTCGAGATGGACCCAATGGTACTACATCCCAACCCGCTGCAGCCAAGCGAGGATCACTCGATGCCGCCAACGGCCAGAAGAAGGCCTCGGCAAATGCTGGTGCCGACAAGGCCAAGGATTCTGCCGCTCAGTCTAGTGTAAGTTGAGCTTATTGAGCGTGAGAAGAGCAAATAGTCTAACTTGGTTCCTCAGGATACTACTCAGACTCCTCGCGATCGCCCTGAGGGCCGTGGTGAGAGGGGTCGAGGTGGCTACCGCGGGCGTGGTGCTCATGGCAATGGCCAAAGCCAGCACCAACATTCGGCTTCGGCCACTTCAGGATTCCACGGCCAAGGCGCTGGCGCTGGTCGAGCTCAGGGTCACTACAGCCCCCCTCTGCGACAGGGCTCGCACGGCGGCATGTTTGCGCCGCCAACTCAGCGAGGCCGCGGAGGCCGCAACGGAGCGGGTAACTACCACCGCTTGTCTCTGCCCAACGGCAGCTCTCGCATGCCTGCCGTGCAGGCTCAGTTCGCGGCGTACGACTACTCGATGGCGCCGATGGCCGGTATGCCTTTGCAGCCTCATCCTTACTGGGACAACATGGTGATGCCGATGCTCAAGAGCCAAATCGAGTATTACTTCTCTATTGAGAACCTTTGCAAGGATATGTACCTGCGACAGCGCATGGACTCCCAGGGCTTTGTGCCGCTGCATTTCATCACTGCATTCAAGCGCATGCGGGATCTCTCGGCCGATATGAACCTCATCCGTGCTGTATGCGAGGATTCGGTCGATGTTGACTACGTTGTCGGCGAGGATGACTGCGAGCGACTGCGTCGCCGGGAGGATTGGCAGAAGTTTGTCCTGCCCATGGAGGACCGAGACGAGCTGGCTCGCAATGACGGCCCCATGCACTTGACTTTCAAGAACCGATCTTATAACTATGCCAACGGCCATTTCAATGGCTTCCACGGTCTGCCTTATGGCCAGCATGGCTACCCCGTGAACGCCCACGACCCGTCGTTCCAACACTTTGTTGACAACACACAAGCGGCACAGGGCGTCAACGGAGCTATAAACACCAACGGCGTGAGCCAGCTCTCGGCCGAGGTGCCCGACTTTTCTCCCTCAGGCACTATCCCTCTGGCCGGTCTCGATGGCGATGTCTCGCCGACAAGCAAGGCTGAGGCCTCGACACCGTTGCAAAATGGCCAGGTCGAGGCTGCCGCGCCCCTCACGAACGGCGTGCATGCCGAGCAAGCTCAGACGGCGCAGTCGTAAACGGGCCCTTCCAGAAATGGAGGGGGTCCTTACGGCGGTGAGGCTTGGTCAAGTGGTGGATCTATGTCTCGCATCTTGAGGCGTAGACGAGAGTGAGATGTTGCCATGCCCTATATCTGGGTCGATATGATTTTACGCGTCCCAGAATTCGAAACATGTTTATGATAAGGGCCAAGTTGAGAATTGGCCACCAAAAAACGTCATGAGCGATGGCGTTGTATCAGTTGCGGTCACATTTCTTGGTTCGCAGATCTTTCTTTCGTCAGGACGAATGTATGAAAATCTCGAGGATTAACGACTTTGCAATGGTTGTTTTGAGCACGACGGAGCGGGAGCGTTGCGATGCTTTCAAGCCGGCTTGAATCTGACAAGGCATGGGTATGAAAGCGTTGACTTCGCGTCGAATGTCAACATCCCGGGAGTCTGACGAAGTGGAAAGGGGGTGAAAAGAGCGGAGGGACGATGCAAACACGATCAGCAAAAATTCTTCTATACCCTGTCCCATGAATCAAGGATGGACAACTAAGGCGGACTGGTAATGGGGATCGGGGTGACGATGTGATGGGTTTAAGGCCCAGTCTATTGGTTTCCAGAGGGAGGTCTTTTGGCGAGGACGGAACTGCGAAAGCTGTCGGCGACAGGTTGGAAAGATGTGCAGTGGAGCCTTTGAGCTCGGGCTCACAGGTCTTTTGACAGTTGCGTGAGGTGCTCCAGAGAGCGACCAAGAACGCAAGGGGGCTGAAGCTGGCAGGTCTGGTCAGCTGTTACCACGGGTTGAGTGTTACGGGTGGCAGGGAAGCCAAGGAAGGGATCTAGGGCGTCTTCGGAACAGGGGAGAGAAAGAAAAAGACAAGACAAGTGAGGGCAGAAAAGCAAATGCATGCATGGTATTCAGCCACAGCAAAGCACAGCACAGCACAGCACAGGGATTTCTCAACTGCATTCGGAAGGGGTTACAAAGGTGGTTTGGTTTTTGGTCTTCCGGTCTTTGGTCTGTGGTCATTTTTGTTTTGGACTTTTTTTCCCCGCCATGGATTTTGATGTTAGATGGGACTCTCCAAACTTTGCTACACGAGGGATTTGCACACTGTACTATAGTTTTCAAAAACACACACAAGAAAAAATAATAAAAGGTTGATAAACTGGTTGGGCTCTCGGTTAGTTGTGCAGGAGGGTCCTGAGTTGGTTGGCTAGGTTTCACGATGCTTTTGTTAGGGCTAGCTAATGCAGGGCGAGATTAGATGGAATGCTTGGGGAAGGAGGTCACAAGGGCACATGAAGTGAATTTTGGTCTTGGCAAGATGTTCTTTGAGTCGTGATTGTCTGTTGTGGGTGTCTTGACGATTTATAAGCTGAGCGAGAGTTGTGTTACTTGACTTTAGCATCCATCGACCGTTGAGATTTTCAGGGGAAAATGAAGCGTGAAGTGGAGGATGTGGTTCATGCCATCATGAGGGGCAATCCATCATGCTTGCGGGGTTGAGTTGGGCGAGGTGGGCTGGGCTGGTCGGCCGGCAGTTTTGGCCTAGGGTAGCTCTCGGCCCAATTGGGAAATACACTGACCATGATGGCAATGACGATGGCAATCTCGATCCGGTCCAAGGCATCGGTGAATTGTTGAATACGGGAGATAGTCTTTTTATTGACTAGCATTGGTTTGGGGGCTAGGATTCACAAAAGATAGTAGTATTGCTGCTGAAATAATCCAGCATTAACCATGTAAACTAGAAGATTAGTACCAAGCTGTCACCACACCCTAGCCCACATATAATGACCGTTTGCGCGACGCCAGCACTAGGTACCTTGATGTTTGTTTTGCTCCGCAGCAAGGGTTGTATACGCATCCCATCACCTAGAGATGACAGGATAGCCAAGTAGAAATACCTGGGCAATGGCAAGGTTGAGTGGCTGGATTGTTACCTCGTGTTGGCCTTCTACGTCATTGAATGCGGGGCACTACTACGATGATGATGACTGCGCAAACACCAATGGTACTTTATAAGTTGAACCTCACCCGCTTCACTTATACATTCAACCATTGACAGAAACATTCATCTTCCAAGGAGCGCAATCAAATCACTTCTACGGAACTCGAAACCCGTGTTTTCAATATGCCTACCACAAGATCCGGGCGCGAGTCCAACCCTGAGGTGCCCTCAGCGCCCAAGGCCAAGTCTGCACGTCCACGGCGACTCTCAAGTCCCCACAAGGCAAAGAAGGCTTCTGGGGGGGCATTGGCTGCATCGAATAGACGCCGTAGCCGCATAATGAGCACCGAGGCAAAGCACGAATGGACGCACCAGTACTACCAAGGCCTGGATGTCAACGACTTTCCCGAGCTCGAATCCGAGGCTGTCCCGTCCAGCGCCGTCAAAGCCGACTTCATCTCCCCGTTTGAAGGAGAGGGCACCTTTGAAGTTGTAGCTGGGAAAGAGGGGCCTGGCAGCGGAGCTGTCCGACTTTCTAGAGTTAAAGATGGCCACTCGGATACTTTTATCGTACCCATTCGACATATCGGTGAGCATATTGCTTCCCATAGTACCAAGTTGAAACCCGTGCTCATCCACGGTAGAACAAGCCATCACCGTCGCCAGAAGAACCGAAGACGGCCCGTTCACAATGATAGTGGTTCCAACGGCAGCCGTCGGTGCCTCTAGCGTCACCAAGAAGTATCCCAAGATCATTCGACTCCACTGGCCTTGCTCAGAGCCTGGGAAACCTCTTCCAAAGGCCCCTGAAGGACAAACGCCTGTCCTCAAGACCATCGAGGCCATACTGAACGAACAACTGGCTCCGCAAAGTAAAAAGGTAATCGTGCATGTAGACAAGACGCCGGCCCCAGCCGACCAGCCGGTGTTCAAATGTTTCGCCCAACTCAAATCAGTCCCGGACAGCTACATAGAGAGAGGTGAAGGTAAGGACAGCATCCCTTCGACTTGATCCCAGTTAACCAGGACACAGGTTCCCTCTTCTTCCTCCCGACAGGAATACTTTGGCTGGGAGAAAGCACAATCTATCTCTCGATCAAATCTCTCTCCAGAGGCCTCCTCACCTTTGCCAGGGACGCAGCCTCTAAAACAGCTCCGAACCCCCTTGGCCTATTGTGGCAATGGGGTTGTTTCTGCCGGTGTCGGCGCCTTTCTACAATGCGACGGACGAGGATGATGATGGGACGATCCTTGAGTTCAAGGATATCGAGAACTACAGCTCAGTCAAGGACAAGATTATATCATACTTTGAGGAGCACAATGTCCAGCTTGACCAGGTGGAGCAGAATTTCTACAACTACAAGGAGGACGAGCCAATGAGTGGATTTGGCCCGCTCATGGAGGACTGAGAAGAGAAATTGACATGTTGATACTATTTGGGAGGCGATCGCCAGGAGGAGATGCAAATTGATGCGAGGAATGTATTCGCAACTTTGAACAGGTGAATCGTGACCTTATGATCAGAATATGCTTGGTCTCCTTTCACATACGACCATACCCACTGGAGAACTCGGGATCCCGTCCGCTCTCCCATAGATAAGCCGGTGAGGGGCGGATTAGTAGTTGGGTCGGTGACGACCAGCGAATCCCCGCTGTTGTATGTTTTTTGCTCTTGCTCTCCCTTTTTGCTATTGTCTTTTTGGTCTCATGTTGGAAGGTGCAGTTACGTAGGTGCTCCGACGTCGAGTGTGTTGACTGGAGACTTGGGGCCTAACAGCAGGCCACCCTAGGTAGAGGGATCTCATTTGACATTGGATGCAGATGAGATAGTATCTATGAATAACTAATCGTGATTCAATCGAGATGAAGAGCCTGAAACGTGACATGCGTGCTCTAGAATCAAGAAGGTAGGTCGACGTCCAACCTGAAGCCCAAGTGAAGATACTGTTGAGATCGTCACCATCGACCAGTCACTGGCTGGGCATCAACCGCTGGGGCCTTTTAGGACTTTAACGTCCGGTAAAGACCCCGGGCTTCATAAGTGGAAATGTCAGGGCAAGACTTGCAGCGTCGATGATCTAGCCATTACGTCAATCGCCCCTTGAAGAGAAGAGATTTCAGCGGTGGCCCGGCGGACGGCGTGCTCCTGTCACGAATAGAGCTAATGCACAAATGTTAATGATTGTAGAATTGAGCAAAACGAGAGCGTTTGTCAGAATGTTTGTAGGATATGCATGGTGGTCAGCGTGGAAACCTGGGTTTTCAGTTCTACTGCTGTTTAGTCCGACAAGAACACTGAAATAATACAGCAACTTGTTGAGAATTGACAGTAAAACTTCTATATACTCCATTGCCTGAGCAATAGTAGACAATGAAAATGGGGTTGTATGTAGCCCGGTTGAAGTGGCCACTCCGCCACCACTCTCACTCCTACAATTGGTAACTGGAAACAAGACTCAAATTAAAACCCTAATATGCCGCGCTTGACTCGCCACCGCTCTTCGACTCCGTGCCATGGCCACGTGGGTCCTAGTGTGAAGATCTTAATACAAGGTTGTATCGCATGCTCCCTCTGACGATCAACTCATCTGCTACCAAACAGCCTTGACTGACACACCGCAGCAATTGGACTGGAACTTTGGAAGAACTCTTGGCTTTGACCTTTAATGGCTTAAAATAATGTATAATATAATCCTGTCAACGAAATATCCGTATTAACGCTGGTTTTCTGCCAGCGAGACAGTCAATCAGGATAGAAAATGGCAAACGAGCGTTCTAGCATCATCTTTTACATCAAAATGACCAACATGGCAGGCACCCGGGGCTCAGCTCCGTCCTGGGATGGATCCAGCTACGGAGCTGACCTCCGGAGAGAGTCAGATAGTGGAGGAGAGATCAAGGCCTTTTCCAAGTCGGGCATATAGGAATACTACTCCATGGAGCACTTGACGTCAACTCCTACCAAGCATGGTCGTGAATGCATGGGAGAGGACGATATCGCCTGGTTGAACTAGATGGCGAGGAAATGTTTTCATCATAATTATACGTGAGAGGCAGCCATTGCCTCATTATAGATATATATACGAGTTGACGTCTCCCTCACCAGAGAACCAGACATGCCGGACAGCAACACCTCAAGACATCCCAATTCATCTACATCGAAAAATTTAAAATGCATTCGCTGCAACGTGCCTTGTCTTCTCTGGCCCTGAAGCCTGATGTCGGCAATCAGAAGCAGGAGTCTCTTTACGTCAACGAACGGGGCTACGTCGACTTCAAGTCAGGAGACGCCGAGAACCCACGGAACTGGTCCCGCACGCGGCGATGGATCATTACCTCGATTGCCGTCCTCCTCGCCTTGAACGGCAACTTTTCTTCGAGCATATTTGCAGCCAGCCTTGACTCTGTTGTGGATGAGTTCAATGTCTCTGAGGTTGCCGCCGCCCTCACCACGACTCTCTTCCTCCTGGGCTTCTGCGCAGGTCCCTTCATCTTTGCGCCGCTGTCCGAGTTCTATGGTCGTCGATGGATCTTTTATATTACCTTTGCCGCCTACATGGCCTTTACCTTTCTCTGCGCCTTTCCACCTGGCTTTGGTGGGCTGCTGGTTGGGAGATTTCTAGCTGGCACCTTCATCTCGGCGCCCCTGAGCACAACCCCCGGTGTTCTAGTCGATTTATGGGATCCTATCGAGCGAGGCAACGCGACAGCCATATTTAGTCTCGCATCCTGGGTTGGACCCTCTCTCGGCTCTGTCATCTCAGGGTTTGTACAACTTGAGAGAGACTGGAGATGGGGTGTGTACTCTGCCCTCTGGCTCGGCGCCCCAACCATGGCTCTTATGTTTCTCATCCCAGAGACTCACAGTCCGACTATCCTCGCGCAAAAGTCTCAGCGTGCGCGGCGGTCCGGCATCACTGGCGCCCAAACTGAGGGAGAAGAGAACAAGCCCAAGCTACACCAGCTGTACAAGATGGCTCTAACACGACCGTGGATTCTCATGTTCGACCTGATTTCACTACTTTGCTCCGTCTACGCCTGTATAGTCTTTACACTACAGTTCATGCTCTTCAGCATCTACCCTATCGTGTTCCGTGAGATGCGGGGATGGAACGCAGGGGTTTCGCAGCTACCCCTGATCGGACAGATCGTGGGCGCCGTCCTTGGTGCAATTGTCATCTTTGTCGACAGTGAGCGGAGGAGGAGCAACGATGCTTCCGGGAAGAAGCTGCTGCCCGAGGACCGGCTTCTGATGGCCATGTTTGGAGGAGTTGGATTTCCTATCACCATGTTCTGGCTCGCGTGGTCAGCGCAATACAAGTAAGGCTTTACCCTCACTCAAGCTATGTCAAAAACTAACTTCAAAAAGCCAAGTTCCGTGGATCGTGCCGACCCTAGCCGGGACATTCCTGTCTACCTCCCTGATGCTCGTCTATGTCGCCATCATCAACTACCTCACAGACACATACACCGACTATGCAGCCTCCGTCATCGCCGCCAACACCGTGACTAGATCGGCTGGTAGCGCTGCAGCCCCCTTGTTCACGAACCAGATGTTTTCTGCTCTTGGCGTTGGAGGAGGCGGCTCACTCATTGGAGGAGTAGCAACGTTGCTGGCACTCATTCCCTTTGTTTTCTACAGATACGGCTCTCGCATCCGAAGAAAGAGCAAGTATGCCCTAGTTGATGGCGACCAGCTAGAGAAGGTGGACGAAGAGGCGGATCCTACAGACTATGGTGTCCAGCCTGACGAGACCCAGCACGCTGGAGAACTGTCCAGGGCCACAGGAGGCAATCGACCTGAGGAGTGATGTGCCCTCGAAGTCATCGCGATCTTGTCATGGAGTATTCATACGGTGACTATTCCTACTGGAAACTGTCTCAAAGAAATGTTGGGTTTAGGCTTTCCCGAACTACCCATTAAAAGGGGGTAGAAAATGAATATATTGATGCGAGGTTTTGTACGGATACAAGATAGAGGAACGATGGGCTTAGAAACTACACCTGTTATGTGTTGCTTTGATCTTGATTAAAATATTTGCATTGCTTAAGCTTAGGCCCAGCTGCTTTGGATGATGGAAGTCATTCGTCGGTGTTTGAAGTTGACTCACCAAGTAGTTTCTACTAAACTACTATATCCTGTAATGAAAAGGGGTCATTATCAAGGTAGAAAGACAAAGAGCAAAGCCTGGATGCTGGATGCGTTGGTCAAATCAGCCTCTCAGTCTGCCTACTTTTCAACTTGATCCATAGAGATTATATTTCTTCTTCAAGCGCAAGTGGCATTTGATATAGTTCAGCTTAGTTCGCTGACAGGCTTACAAGTGCTGCTCACTGTCTCGGATCTTGCCACTGGACCCTCGTTTGGTTGCCTCTGATATGTGCGCCAAGAAGTTCCAAGGCCAGGAAAGTGTACTCTGACCAGTATCTGCGTTCTTCTTGCATCGATGACGAATATGATACAAGGCCTAGAAACGTGTTGGAACTTGACTGAACTGGAATATTTAGAATCTCCACAATATGCCAGTCGACATCTAACGTCAATAAAAGAAACATGCCTCCCGTTGTATGTTTGCCATTCTGAGGTTTGCATGCATGTGCTGGTTCGCAACGGCAACCTAGTTCTCAAAGTGCCAAAGTCTATCGCAACCAGAGCAAGGCAGAATGCACAGAAACACCCTAGGCATTTTCCTAGGACAAGAAACTTTGAAACAGTCTTCATAGCGCGTCATTACAGAAAGCTAGTCGACGAGTTGAAACCGATATCCTGGGGTACAGGCGGTTGGTGGTCTGGAGAAACGGCGTGGCTGAGGCGAATTAGATGTGTGGCTTGGTAGGGCAGGCGGTCATGAACTTCAGTCAGCGGACTTGCGTCACATGCTGAGACACGAGCATGGATGGATGGATCGGATTAGCCACCTGCCAGGCAGGCATTGAATGAATTGGCCACTCTTTGGACACACGTTCTTTACTGTTTTGAAGTGACAACTCATCAAGTGGCGGTTCGTGTTGTGCGGGAGAGAAGCAAGGGATGGTCCATGTGCCAGTCGAGACGACACGGGCCCGTTTCTGAGCCTCACCTTGATGTATAGTACAGTACCGAGATGATCGTTGCTGAAGCGAGATCCGGAGGAAGAACAAGCCCCTGGCCGATGACGAAGGGGGATGTGTCAAGAGCCTCACTCGGGACTGTGCCCACTAGAGCCTTGCCCGATCTCACAGGGGACACCCGGCTCGGAGGAGAGACACGGAGGGCTCCGACCATGTTTGGGCTGGAAGGAAATATCGTGCGAACTAGTAGCCTGACTAGCATGCAAAGAATATCACGATGTCGTTTTTTTGGTGGATAGTTGTTCGTAAAGAATATTCTGTTCGGGGTTACCGACGTCGTTAGTTTATATTCCAGTTAATGGAGATGCTTAAGAGCTGTGGCGCAGCTGTCGTTGAACTGTGGGCTGTGCTTGATGCCCAGATTCCCCCGGAGACTCGACTGCCGTTCGGGAGGCTGGGCATTGGCTCTGGTGGGTACTGACCCCTGTCGGATAGCGTCAGCGCTGTGCCCACCTTACTAAGGACCCCTCATCATTACGTCGTTGGTCTTGCCCCGCTACTCGCCCTGTCTTGCAGCAGCAGCTTCAGCGTTTGTACCTCTCGACGTCGTACGTCGTAGAGAGAAGCGTAGCGTAGCGCCCGAGCCTAGTAAAGTGACGGCTACGGTTACGGCTTCTGCGCTCACGTTAGGTTAGGTGGTCACCAGGCAGGGAAGGCAGTGCTTCCATTGCTGCCTTCCACTTTTCGTTGATGCCCATCCACCACACACACTCACGCAAACGCGCACAACACGGGCACACACCACTGACCACCTGCACTTTCACTGCACCTGCCATCAGAGCCAAGCAGGTTCGCCGCCCTCTACCCACTTTCCCTCTCTTGTTCCCGTTCCTTCCATCTTTCCATCCCTTCCTTCCTTCACCCCTGTTGTCCACTTCACAAAGGACCCTGTTTTGCAAGCTGTGGCTGGTCGGTTGCTCCTGCATCTCTTCTTTTCTTTTCATCATCTGCCTCTCCCCTCCCCTCCCCTTCCCCTTCCCCTCCCCTTCCCCTTCCCCTTCTTCCTTCTTGCATCATCAACTTGACTCACAAACATACACAATACCCAATTTGCCTTTTGTTCTCTACTAGACAGGCATAAAGCAATCTTCAGCTTGACACACAACGCTACAGCATATACCCGCTTCTCACTTGGAAGCAAACAGAAACCACGCAGATTTCCCCCATGGCAAACTACGACCCGTATGATCGGGACTACTCTCGCCGTTACGTGCGAGAGGAACGCCGAGATGACCCCCGCTATCTCGATCCCCGAGACTCCTTCAACTCAAAGTCGCACTCTACTCGCGAGCTCGTCCCCCGTGCTCGAGAGGACAGCGATTTGTCAGTAGAAGAGGTTCGCCGCGATTTCCCCTCCCAGCGGCCGCGACATCCGCCGTGCTAGATCCGCCGGTCCTGACTATTATGAGGAGGAGTACGAGTATCGTCGCGGATATGATCCCCGCTACGACCGCGACTATGACCGACGCTCCCGTCGCGGCCCCACCAGCTCCTACTATGACGATGATGACCGCAAGCACAAGTCCAAGGGCATGTCCAAGAACGAAAAGATCATTGCCGCCGTTGCCGGCGCCGCTCTCGCTGTCACCGGTAAGGAGCTCTACGACCGCCGAGAGGCCAAGGAAGACGGTACCGAGGTTCAGCGCAACGCCCTCTCTACTGCTGCCCTCGCCGGAGTTGGTGCTCTGGCCGCCTACCAGGGCGCACAGTTCTACAACAAACAGCAGGCCAAGAAGGACCAAAAGGCCAACATGATCCTTCATCATGGCCGCGACGGTTACTACAACGATTACTACTCAGACGACGACATTGGCCCCAAGGAGAAGAAGGGCCACAAGAATTTCCTCGAGAACGCCATTGCTGCCACTGGCCTCGGCGCTGCCGTCAAGGCCCTTACTGGCGGAGGTGGAGATGACCACCGATCCGACACTAGAAGCCGTCGAGGAGGCAGTCCTTCTAGCGAGCGATCTCGTTCTCATGGTGGCCATAGTGGCGGTACCAACAAGATCCAAAAGGCTGCCATGGCCTCGCTTCTCGCCGGTGCCACTGAAGCCTTCCGCGTTGCCAAGGAACCTGGTGGTTGGAAGGGCGAGAAGACGAAGCGCATTCTCACCGCAGCTGCTGGCGCCGCTGCCGTTGATACAGCGACCGATGATAAGGGAGGAAAGCTCGGCCTGGCAGAGTCGGTGATTGGCGGTTTGGTCGGCAACCGCCTGCTCCGAGGTTCAAGGAACGACATTGAGGAGGACCGCAAGACAGGCCGCAGCCGCTCTCGTTCTCGCGCTCGATCCAAGTCTCGAAGCGGCGGCGGTGGTGGAGCAAGCGGTCTTGCGGCTCTTGCAACTGCTGGTCTGGGTGCACTCGGCGCCAAGAAGGCTTTCGACCGTTCGCGATCCAGGAGCCGCAGCCGCCGGGGAAGGAGTGAATCCTACAGTCCTTCCCCAGATCGTCGCCGTCACCGCAGCCGAAGCCGCAGCGTTGTCGACAAGGCCCGTAACAGCCTAGCCAAGCTCGGTCTCGGAGCCGGTGCCGGTGCCGGCGCTGCCGCTGTCGATGACTACCGCCGTCGGGAGCAAGATGAATTCAGCGACCGCGGCGGACATCGATCTCGCCGATACTCGGACGACATGTCGGAGGACGACCGCCGATATGGCAGCAACCGAGACTACTACGAGGATGACCGCTCCCACCGGAGCAAGCCAAGAGAACGCCGACGAGGCGGCCGATCTGATTATTCTTCATCCGAGTCCGATTTGGGCGACTCGGATGAAGACGAGAGGAGGGCTAAAAAGATGAGAGGTAAGCAACTTGTCACCACGGGCCTTGCAGCCGTGGCCACCATCCATGCAGCGCACGAGGTCTATTCGAGTATGGAGAAGAGGAAGGCAAGACGCAAGGCAGTCAACGAGGGACGCCTCAGCGAGAGTGAAGCGAAGAAGCTTAAGACCAAGGCAATCATGCAAGATGCCGCATCAGTGGGAATTGCCGCCCTGGGAATCAAGGGTGCCATCTCAGAGATGAAGGAAGTCAAGCACTTGACACACGAGTGCAAGGAGTTCAAGCAAGAGAAGGCCCGCCGCCACGAAAAACGTGTGCAGAGACGCATGCGAGCACAGAGCGTTGGCGGGCAGAGGAGGGCAGACAGCTGGGCACCATCATCTCGAGGACGAAGTGACGGGTATGACTCGGACACGGAGGATGAAGAGTATGATCATCGAGTCTATGGGGGTGATCCTTACAGAGGGAATGCCCATCCGGCAAGCCCGTATGGGACAGATTCCTACAGGAGAGACCCCTATGGCGGTGCCCCGTTGCCAGCCCCTTCAAACTGAGACCCAGGGCGGCAAGCACTCTTGAACTTGGATACGGCGCATCTGTCGAGGCTAGTGTCTTGATGTGCCTGTTCGAGAATGTCCCACTACACTCATTTCACGAAATGTGTTGGGGACACGGAAGCTCATGAATTATGATGACACGACGATTTAGCTCTTGAGAGTCTTGAGCACGACACACGGCAACACTGTTGGATAAAGAGGAGGACGAATGAAAGGCAAAGATTCTGAAAGAAGAAAAGACCTCGTGATGATGTGGCTTACTG
The DNA here is from genome assembly GCF_023522795.1 of Fusarium solani. Taxonomy (NCBI): domain Eukaryota; kingdom Fungi; phylum Ascomycota; class Sordariomycetes; order Hypocreales; family Nectriaceae; genus Fusarium; species Fusarium solani. The sequence goes on from NW_027072157.1 coordinate 1,774,165, forward strand.
CGCTGCGCGGCTTGTTTCTTTTGCTGCTTTAACCCCCCTGCACCGCACCAGATAGATGGAGCACATGCCATGCATGTGCTTTCTCCCTAATCATTTTCAGATACGTTTCCATGGGTGTATTCAGAAGAGAGACTAATAAGCATGATTACACTAGACCATCGCCGACACTGAGCAAGTGGCTCGATACTCGCAGGAACAGGTGTGAACCCATCCACCTGCACCAAAGCAGGCCAAGCTTCCCGGCAGAGCGGCACGTCGTGATGCAGCTGGCAAGGACGAACTGGTTTTACCTTGCTCGGGGCGATCTCACGATGGGACGATGAGTGGAGCACGATCTGGAACAACGTTTCGGACGGGAAGAGGACGGGAAGTAAGAGCCAGGAGGAGGAGGAGGGTGGTATGCGCGTGTGTGGTGATGGCATGCACGATGATGACGGGTGAGAGCAGAGAAAAGCCAGGCTCGGGAAGCACGGCTTGCGAGATGGATGGGGGCCTGCAGATCGATACACGACGATTGGGCAGACTTGGCGGGAAACGGGAATGGGCACGGATATGAACGAGTCAGCGGGGAGAGAGAGGTAAGATAACCCTCGAGGTTTACGATTTGGATTTTCTCTATTCTTGATTTTGTTCTGGATATGACATGAGGTGGGATATTGAATGAAGAGTTGGATCTTGCTAGAACAAGGTAACGAATCACGACTTATTACGACCCTTTCTTTACAATGATATTATCTCTGCCATGTTTTGCGTATGTGTGTGCGTGCGTGTGTGCTGTGAGACGGGCGTCGTCATCAACCATGTTGGCTGTGTGTAGTAGAGACACAAACAAAGACGGTTGTGATGCGAGGGCTCGGGCTGAAACAGACGATGGAACTGAGGAATTTCGTCCTCACCGAGCCAAGTCAGGGCAGCCCCTGCACTTGGTGGTCACCCACAGAGAAACACGCCCAATCGAAGGGGAGAAAGATGGGGTCCCATCCATGCCATGCCGTGTCCTTGGACTTGGATCTTGTTCTTTCACCCCTGGAGCCACCAAGCTATGTCATGGGCGCCATGACGTCATGTCGGCGTATCCACTTCCCAACGCCCTGACGTCGTTGGAAGCGCTGACGATTCAGCCTCAAAAGCAACCGTTTGGAAGGATTGATCATGTGGGATGAAAGCTGCAGGTTAACTTTCTTTTTGTTGAAAGGGCATAGAACTTAGAGACGGGATGAAAATGACGGTCAAGTGTCGGTCAGAAATTTGGTATATTGACAAAAAAAGGCCCATAACCGCCTTGAGTATCCTCCTCCACAACGCCAGCAGCCCAGTATGTAGTGTCGTCTGGTCCGTTTTATGCGCCCTCTCCTGACTGCTGCTGCTTCCACTTTTGCGCCATGGCCATGATATTCGAGAGGTTGGCCGCCTGCTGGTCGTCGGCAGGGAACACATAGTCGATGTACTCCTCCCACGAGTCGTCGTCGAGCTTCCTCCGGCGCTTCGTCTTGCGAGGCATCTGTTTCTGTACAGCCTCGATGTCCTCGGTCGATCCGTGCGTTCGCTCAAAAGATAGCCAGGCGTTGAGGAGCGATACGCGTTCTTCCTTGAGGTCCTGCTCGCGCATGCTCTTGTGCGCACGCTCAAACACCTTGCGAGCCCTCGCCTTGGCCTCTTCGCTGACGGGCTGCTCCTCGTCGCCCTCTTCCTCTTCGTCTTCGGGGATGTTGATCTCAAAGTGCGCGTAGCTGATCCAAACCTTGACATGGTCCGTCTTCTCCAGCAGTCGTTCGTACAGCTCTCTTGTGCGCTCGTACTCGCCCTCCTCCTCCTCAAAATCGATGTACGCCTTCCACAGCAGCTCCGGCATGTCCAGCTGCGGCTGCTGCACCGCGAGCTCAAAGATGGCGCGCGTGCGGTCCAAGTCATCCAGGCCACGCTCCAGCTCGGCAAACTTGATCCATGTCTGGCAGTTGGCCGGGTTGTACTCGATGTGCTTCTCATACAGCGTGCGGCATCTCACAAACTCGAACAGCTTGCGCTCCAGGTCCACGTAGCCGTCAAAGATCTTGTCCTTGGGGCACATGCCGATGGCGTTGCCAAGCAGCTTCCTCGCCGCCGTGAGCTCGCCCTGTCGGATCTCAAACTGCGCCGCCAGTAGCCATATCTTGGCAAATGTGAACTTCTTGTGCGGGATCAACTTCAGACAGGTCTTGTAGATCTGCCGCGTCCGCTCGATATCTTGGCCTTCCATCTCTTCCCATATGGCGTAAAAGATCCATAGGTAAATGTATCGTCTCCAGTGTCGCTTCTCCTGCGTCGGTGGCACTTGAGCCACGGCCCTTTCGTAAACATCCCGGATCCGGTCCACGTCCTGCGAAGACTCCTCCAATTTTGCGTAGTCGAACCAAGCGTCGTAATTCTTGGGGTTCTCCTTGATGAGCTCCTCGTAGTGCACCCTCCTCTTTGACAAGACGACATCTTCCACGCCGTCCTGGTCGCCAAATTGCTTCTCAAAAGTTGTGTATGCCTTGTGGAGGATTGCCGACTTGGACCGTGGTAGGCGGTCGAGGGCATACTTGTAAATCGCACGAGCGCGCTCGTACTCCTTCAGCTTGGCCTCAAATCGAGCATACGCAATGAATAGCTTCTCATCAACGAACTCGTCGCCCAGTGACTCGACCGCCTCTCCAAACACCTCGCGCACCTGGTCGCTGGTGCCAAACTCCTCCTCAAACTTGGCCCACTTGATCCAGTTCCGGGGCTCGGGATGGACAATGGTGAAGATCTTGAAGATCTCGCGCGCCCGGTCGAACTCGCCGTACCGCTTCTCCAGCTTGATGTATGCGCTCCACGCCGCCTCGTCCGGCCGCCACTGCATCCAGCGATCAAAGACCTGGCGTGTTCCGGGGACGTTTCCCAGCATCTCCTCCATGTAGACGTACTTGTACCAGAGCTTGTCGACTCGCGGCAGCCGCGACACGGCGCGGTCGAGCAGGTTCCGGGCATGGTTGATGTTCCTCGACTTCATCTCGGCCTCGACGTATCGGGTCCAGAGCTGGACATTGTTGGGGTGGGCGTCAAGGGCGCGCTCAAAGATGGAGCGCGCGCGCGCAAACTCCTTCTGCTCGAGCTCCCACTGCGCATATCGCATCCAGTTGTTGAGGTTGAGTCGATTGCGCCGCACATAGTCCTCAAACTCCTTGCGTTTCCTGCCTTGGAACTCGTGAAGCTCTTCCAGATCGGCGAACCGCTGGGTCGGCGCCTGGATCCCGACTTCTTGTCGGTCGACAGCTTCTCGGAGGAGCTGCTCGGCGCTGATCTGGACAGGCGCGGCCGCCTTGTTCTTGACCCTCGGGGGTCCTCTTGATGACTCCATCGTAGGCAACGCGTATCTGTTGTGAGCTGCTGAGAAGGGTCACACGATGCAGTCGGCGCGAGATAGAATCAAGCAGAGAATAAGAAAAGAGCGTGATGGATGATTCAAGTGAAGACGACAACGACGCGACATGGAGCAAGGCTCAAAAAATGAACTGTGGCTGAGGGGCCAAAAGGCAGCTGTGCACGGACCATTTAGTTGTGGCGTCTGCAGCCTCGAAGCCTAATTCAGGCAAATATTTATAGCCAGCCACAACTCATCAACTCACAGCGCAGCTCCACGACCTGACTCTTTGTCGCGACAATCACCCCAATCCATCCGCATCGTCCAACTGTATCGCGCCGCCATCATGTCGACCGTCGCAGAAGACTTGCTCAACGATTTCGGCAGCTCCGGAGATGAGGCCGAAGAGTTTGAGAACGATGGCCTCGTCAAGGACGAAGAGGCAAATGGCGATCGCGACGCTATGGACGTCGACGGCGACGCCGCGACCAAGGACGACGAGGGATCCGAAAACGAGCCATCCAACGATAGAGACGACGCCGAGGCGACAAAGGTAAAGGTCGAAAAGATGCAGCTAGGCGCCGTCAAGGACGTCCGCAGCGTCGCCAGCCTGATGCAGACCCTGGAGCCAATCCTCGAGGTTAGTACCACTCCCCGCGGCCAGTTCAACAACGGCTGCGTCTTGAAGATGGACGATTCGTTTACATCGGTTATTTTGACGAACAGCCCTGACGTGTTGCCTCGGACCCTACAGAAAATCGCACATTATCGATCGCAAGCTGCTACCCAGAGCACAAGCCTCGGCAACATTGAGGACCACCCCGAGTATCACCTCCTGACCCAGTCAAACAGCCTCTCCACCCAGATCGACGGCGAGGTGGTGCTGGTTCACAAGTTTATTCGCGATCACTACTCGACTCGATTCCCCGAGCTGGAACGACTGGTCACGACGCCCCTCGAGTATGCCAAGGTGGTGGCCATCCTGGGCAACGGCCCCATGGACTCGGAGAGCATCAAGGCCCTCCAGACTTCGACCGACAACCCCCTTGGCATAACCCTCAAGTCAGTTCTCGATGGGCCATCGCTCATGATTGTGACCGTGGAGGCCACCACATCAAAGGGCCACGAGATGACCCCGGAGGAGCTGCAGCGCGTCTTCAAGGCCTGCGAGATGGTCATTGCTCTTAACAAAGCCAAACAAACCTTGACAGAATATGTCCAGTCACGCATGAATATCTTTGCGCCCAACCTAACGGCCCTCATCGGCTCCCTCACAGCAGCACAGCTTCTCAATGCCGCAGGTGGATTGACAGGTCTATCCAAGACGCCGGCATGCAACATCGCTTCATGGGGTTCCAAAAAGAAGCAGGCCGGTCTGGCTACGAACATTGGTATCCGTCAGCAGGGCTATCTTTTCAACTCGGAAATGATTCGCGGTATCCCCAACGACCTAAGGAAGCAGGCCATGAGGATCGTTTCAGCCAAGCTGGTGCTGGCCGCTCGAGTAGATCGCATCCACTCAAGTCCTGACGGGTCTACGGGAGAGGAACTCAAGTCGGCATGCCTCGAGCGTCTAGAAAAGCTTACAGAACCACCGCCCAACAAGGGCCAGCGTGCACTTCCTGTACCGGATGACAAGCCAGCTCGCAAGCGAGGTGGACGACGCGCCCGCAAGGCAAAGGAGGCACTTGCCATGACAGATCTGCGCAAGGCCCAGAACCGCATGGCCTTTGGCAAGGAAGAGAAGGAAGTTGGATATGGTACCGGTGAGACGACGGTCGGTATGGGCATGATCGGGTCGGCCAACGATGGGCGCATCCGAGGCATCCAGGTCGACCAGCGCACACGCGCAAAGCTCAGCGCCAAGAACAAGGGCTGGGGAGGAAACAGTACCGTGGGAGGCGCGGCCTCGTCCATTGGCGGCTTTGGCCAGGCTTCCAGCATCGACCTGCGCGGTCGCGGTCTGCGCGCCTCGGGCGTAGGAAGCACAGTCGGCTCGGCGGCCGGCACAGCGTCATCGCTCGCCTTTACGCCTGTGCAAGGACTGGAGCTCGTGGATCCCAAGATGCAGGCCGAGCTCAGCAAGAAGCGCAAGGCCGAGGAGGACCGGTGGTTCAAGGGCGGAACCTTTACCCAGGTCGGCGGGGCGCCGAGCGGTGGTGGTTTCAAGGTGCCGGACCTACCGGCCTCCAAGCGGGTCGACACGGGGGCCAGCAAGATGGGCCCTCCGCCGGCGCGCAAGTCATGAGGTTTCCGGAATTAATCAGGAAAAAAACAGGCAAGGATGGGATTGATGTAACTCTGTGGTAGACGGGGAGGGGCTCGCATGGGAATGTGCAAAATCCCCATCAGACAGATACCAACATTGGCATCATAATGATGACGTATCGGACTGTCATCCATGGATCATGGTTTCTTGGAATACAGTACTGTACTAGAGAGAGGCGGTGCAGCACAGGGTTGTACTACCTGCACTGTACTCCATGTACAGTAACGCCACGCCGTATGCTATGGGCACGATAATACAGCTACACCGAGCAAAGGGGCCTCAAATCAAGCCAGAGAGAAGCAGGCATGCGGCGGGGAACTGTCGGCGAACAAGGCGTTTCGGGGGACGATCTGCGATCTCCAAGGGCGGAGAAATCAACTGTTTACTCCCGGTTAGGTAGTTCAAATTCGATCATCGAGTTATCGCACCAAAGAGCGACCCTGAGCCTGGAATGCTGAGCAGAAATGTGAGCCTCGTACTGCAATCCCCGGGAGCATGGAAAACTTGGTTCTGTTCCTCCGGTTCGACGAAACGGCGCAGCAAGAGGTTGGCAATCCTGCAGGTTGCTGCGCCCGGGGTGTTGCGCCGAAACCGATAGACAAAAGAATGGGAAAAAGAATTTCACCAATCTCGATCGATCGACGCAGATCGACAACTGTTTCGCGAACGTGACCTGTCAGACAGACATGGCCGCAGGATATTGGTTCCTCTTCTCTCACTCCTAGAAGAAGGATTCATCAAGCGCCCTTTTGATCACGAGAGGTGCATCGCATTGTGTTGCCAGCTGCGCTAGGCACAGAGTCCCTAGATTCCGCGGCACGACGGTATGCGAGACGGTGGCATTGCTGGTTGCAGTGTATTCTAGGGTTCGTCCAGGGTAGGTAGGCAGTTGGCAGATCTCTGTCGTGAATCCCAGCTTGTTGGATCATGCCGTCCGTCTGTTTGTTCCTGGTCCATGGATAATCTGCATCCATACATGCTTGCCCATTGCACCCCATTCATCCATCGTCCGAGCAAGGGTGGTGCCTGTGACATGAGATGCTTAGTGTGCCTCACCGCCAGAAGACAGCTGTTTCAGGGCATCGAGATGCGTAGAATGCTGTTGTCTGCGAACACGAGACAGGAGCCGTCCTGGTGGATGAGCCACTTCATCCAGATGACAAGCCCGAGAGAGCAAGGATATCCATGGCAAGGCACACTCTCAGCGGGAACGGGACGAGCAATCCCATATCTCAACCCCCAGCTCGACCATTGGACCCATCTGCCATTCTCCCATCGCCATGTGACATGGTCAGATTTTGCAATGGAGGGTTGCTTCTGGTCCCCTGGGCCGTGGATTGTGGGAAAGGGGAGATTGGGGACGCTTGCGGGGATGCTGTACTGTACTGTATCGCGACAAGGCCGATGGAAAAGAAAAGGGTCCTCTGCCCCGAGATCGACAACCTCACATCAAAACAGCCGCCAGTCATGCGCGCGGTATTTTGGTCTCCATGGAGAGAAGCCAGTAGACAAAGACGCATGACATGTCCCCTACATGACGTTGCTCAATCAAGCCAAAACGACGCCGCCAACAGACGAAGACAAGGAGCGAAGGCTGAGCTAAGAGCTCGCAGCTGCGGGACGAAAAAGCAATCAAAAATAAAACAGAATAGACAAGACGCTATGACGTCGTCGCGCCATCTAGGGTTGTCATCAGTCAGGGGAACACAGCGCTCAAGCTAGGACCTCACTGTAGCGTAGGTGAGATCGGTAGACATATTCCGAGAGTGTTGAAGAATGAAAAGGAATCGTCGATGAAGGATGGAACAGTAGTCGAAGTAGCGGAGCAAAGATCCCGGGGACCAAGACCAAGACCAACTGACTCGATTTCTGGACTGTACCCAAAAGACCGGCCATGGAGGGTCTTAGTGACAGTGACAGTTCACCTGCAGCTTCTTCAACAGCAATAGCCCACACGCCCACGAGGCCGGGACCTGAAAGACTTGGTGGAGGTAAATCAAAAAAGAAAAAGAATACGTGCGTAGCGAGATTTGGCGAAGCCCATTCCCTGGAGATGTCAGGGGGCAGGGAGCCAATGACGTATGACATCATGTCAAAAGGGACCGATCTGGCTCGAGTTCTCGACTCAGAGCATCCGAGTAGAAAGGCGGTGATGAGAAAAAAGAATAGTCAGTTGCCTAGGAGACAACTGCTCTCTCTTGTCCCTGAACGCCGCGATACACCACATGGTGTTTTGTCTCATCCAAAAGGCACACAAGAAAACCGACACGGCACCGACTCGCCCGGGTTTGATGCCCACCCGCTCCGGGCGCCGGGCGACTGGTTTGGCGCGCGGCTGGATTTCCGGTGCCTGACAATCTATGCTAAAAGGAAGAGGGAGGTCTTGGAACATGTGTCGAGGAGGGGGGAGGCGAGATGAAGCGACAGAGGCATCCATCGCATCATCACTCACCGTCGAGGGATGTTGCCCCTCCTCTCCCCCACTACTGAGGCGTGTGGTTTGGTTGTTGGTGGTGATGATGTAGTCCCTGTTTGCCATGTGTGCCATGTGTAGGTCATGTCTTTCTTGTTCGAGGTCGCTTGAGCATCCTTGATCCGTAATGATCGCCGGCTTCTGGGAGGCCAGGCTAGGCGGGTCCCCTCCCCTTGGTAACTGCGTGTACTTCCGGGCCCTCTCCTCCGAGCCCTACGATGCCTTCACTCCCTCCCACTCCCCTTCCCACCTGGAGCCCCAAAACCCTTGCTTGACCTTTCGCCTCCCTCCTTGCCTCACCCTTCCTCGCAGCCCCAGCCTCAGGCCGGGCTGCGGGACCCTCACGAGCCACACGGGTGGGACCGATGAGGCTGGCCTGCCAGGGCGGGACAACCCAAAGAGCCCAAAACTAGCCGATTCCCCGCCAAAGTTGAGATCTGAACTGAACTTCGTTGACTCGATCCCTTTCGATGCCTCGATCACCCTTAATACCCTCCGATGCCCTTCCCGTTGCCGCCAGCATTCGGCCCCGCTGACCGGTATAGAGGACCCTGGCTGGCGTTCTTGTTCATCCAAGGAACTTGACGTAGAGCATTGGCCGTCTGCGTTTTTTTTCTTCTTGCCGGACTTCAGATCGGCTGCTGTCCGTCAGTCTGCGCACGCCCATGCTCCTGGAATCCAGTCCCGTCGTGTTGGTCACTCTGCCCAGCGACCCAGTTTTGAAACGCCTTCGTGGCCGTGCAGAAGGAGAAACCAAGAATTGTTCCCAAGCCGTTCGAGACGGTGTTTCCAAGGCAGGGCGGCTAGCGGGGGACAAAATACACGAGACTGAATTGGCTGTGCCCTCACCTCCCTTAGTCTCGTGTTTTATGTCCCCCGCTGGGGCGGCCATGGCTCAGAGAGGCCAATCTTGCGAGGAACGGTCGCGCCGAAGACTTGCACCCCGGGCCTTATGATCTTGCATCTCTAATGCCAGGTTTTGTACCACTGTCCCAGATTCGGGTGCCCTGGCGACTAGACAGCACAGTAGGACGAACTATGGCAGAAGCTCTCCGGGGAAACCACACTCGCTTGGCTGCTATTAACCCGCCATGGCACGCGCTCGGAGAGTTCACATATTTGGAAACCGATAGCTCATTACCCGCTCCCAGATCTGGAAGGACCCTGTGCAGCCTCATTCCTTGCCGCATTCTCGGGACGATCAGTTGCAAAGGCCTAAGGGTTGAGACTCTAGAGGTACATAGACACCCCGCGACGATGGCCTTCATGGGGACCCCAGAGACGGCCTTGAACATGAGGATATGGCCGACAGAGTGCCGCATCCAACACCAGCCATGCGCGAGATTTGATGACGTCGACGGCTAGAGGTATCTGCACACCAGACACTATCCCACGGTCCCTTCACCATGGTATGCTTGGTGGGGGGACCCTGAATGCCCGCCTCAGGGTTCAGCGGGAATCTCGTGGAACCTGGCTGGCAATCCGGAGCAAAACGACCGAGAGATTGTTGGGAGGAGACCAGATCAGACCCGCGTTTACTGAAATGGTCACCATGATGCCTCTTGAGTGCACGAGGTCTGCGTCTGCAGCCGCAGCCGCATCCGCCATCACCTTGAACCCTGGCAGACGCAGGTTGCAAGAGAAAGTCAATTTGACGCAATGGGAGGGGTGTAGAGAAAAAAAAGCAAGCCCAGGGTCCGAGGATGGATGGGCCCTTGAACGGGAAGAGAGCAAAAGCCCATCCCGCCAAATTGCAAATGACCATGGTTTCGTGTCATTGGATGCAGCCAACTTCTGAATGTCGACAGCGCTCTTGGTGGGAGCAGCTTTAGACGAGAAAACCTAGTGACCGTTTCTGGGAGATAAAAGGGTTTGGTGGCAGCCATCTGCGACGCCCTTCGGGCCCGGGGGTCTCCTCCGCGCCGAAGCCAACATGGGCAGGCGTACGGAGCTCTGCAGATAGAGTTTCTGAGCCGACCCTCCGGAGGCCCCCCGGAAGTTTGTCATTGGTCCTCGGCGTCTTTAACAGCTTTGGCGAGACGTCCAAGGCACGCCATTCTGATGACTGGCGCACGCGGAAATTCAGTAAGCTGGTTGTCATAGTGGTGGAACTTCTTGAAAGCAGCACTGTCATGGCTTACTGCCACCACCCCTAACCAAGGGGAACGGGCGGTGTTGTCTCAAACGTCCAAGTTTCTGTCCGTTGCAAGTCGATCATCTTTGGACAATGGCTGGACACTCCCCTGGTCTGAACTGGACTGCGTAAAGCCGGGCGATGGGGCTGGTGATGCCGGTCAGAAGCAGGTGCAAGAGTTGGCATTGGCCCTGCTCCACAGCTCTTCCACATTTTCGCGCCCTTGATCGCATTTTTCTCGATCTGCCCGATTATTGGCCAAAGCTCATCCCCTGCCCTGATGGGGACCCTTGGGGAACGACCCTGGAAACGTTAGCGCCCAGGGGACTGTCGTCCGCCTCCGTCCGCCTCCACTCGCCGAGATTTTGCTGCTGGCGAAGAGAAGCTAGGCCAAACGAGATGTAGGGTGTTTGTGAGCTGCCCCGGTCCAACCGCACGCTGGCCCACTTGCTCCTCTCGGCGCCCGCAACCGGCGACGGGCCATGGGTTGAGACAAGGATAGGCCCGAGTGGATTGCGACGGGGGTACGTTCCCCAGGGCCAAGGCTAGGAAGACACGCCCGAGGTCCTTGACTTGACTGACTTGACAGTATGGATGGATGGATGCCTTCCAACATCGCAGTCCAGGGCGCTGTCAGAATGACGGAGCTCTTTGCTCAACGCTGTGCCCCTCTCATGTCCTGCGCATGTTTGGCCGTGTTGGCATCGCCATTGGCGCTGCATAAGCCCATCGTAGGCGAAGAGAGGGGGAAACATTTCGTATTGTTCTGTGATCGCCTTGGCTTCCCTTGCTGCCTTCCCTTTGCGTCTCCCCAAGAGAGCCTCACAGCCATGTTATTCCCCCGCCTCGAGGAAGCCATTCAGCGTTAGCTGGAACAATAGGAGACATTGGGGTTTCAATTGGGGATGTGCAGGGTCCTCCCCAACGCTCACCGAGATCCTGGAGGTGACGGGATTGCCCTGCATGAGCAACGGAAGAGAGTTTATGTTGTGCTCCCTAGCCCTATGTTTTCTCGTCTGGCGTTAAGCGACTGGCACCGTCTCGAACCCAGAGATACAGTAGTCGGGGTCGACAGTACCTGAACATGGAGTCGCGAGAATAGCTGAAGATTGGACAGTTTGCCGTAAGCGCGGTTCTCAACCTTTGACGAACGCACAGTCTCGAACGTCTAGCTGACGACTTGCTGCTCTGAGCTTGACGTCACCATGGTGCGATTCTAGGTGTACAGGGTCTCGGGGTCCTGGGTACCTCCCGTACTAGCTTCTTTTATCCCACTATCCGTCATGGTGACGCTGAAGGCACCGGGGATCGAGATTATGGTTAGGAAATCAGGGTCCAGGATCCGGAGTACCGTTCCGTGGGAGAGGTTCTCTGTATGTACGTATGTACCTTATCAGCTGCGCTGTGGGTGTTGGCCAACGGGTCTGGTGTTGAGATTACAACCGTCGTTGCGCCGCGGCAGACTAGATGCGGCCGAGTAAGCAAATCTCGCCCGAGTTGCAGAGCGTACAACGTGTTTGATAAGGGCGGGATGGAGGCGGCTGCTGGTAGGGCGGAGCGTTGTCAAAGCCATTGCGATGCCATGGGTTGAGGGGATGATGGACATCCAGGGTCAGCAACAATTGCGGCGCGCGCGTTGGGTTGTGCAGCTGGTCGAGTGTGCGTGTGTGTGTTACACACATCGACCAGGCAGGCCAGGGCAGGCCTTGCCATGGATCCATTGCCATGCGGAGAAGTTGAAGTCGCGAAGAGTGAGTGATCGACATTGCCGGACTCATTCGCGTGAAGGATGGAGTCGACAGTCGCAAGGCCGTTATTTGAGAGAAGGTGCTCCTTTAGGTCTAGCGCCCCGGTTGTGATGGCGATGGCTTGCGTTGGGTAGTCAGTCAATCAAAAGCCCCTGCCCTTCTTTTTTCCTTCTTTCTTCTGCTTGCCCTTTCCCGGGCCCCCTGCTTGCCTTGCCTTGCCTTGCCCTGCCCTGGCAAGGTTGGCAAGCGCAAGGTAAGCCTGGCGCGCCCTGGCACCTTCTGTGCCACGACCCTGGCAGCATCTCAGAACAAGCCCCGCTTTCCGAAATCCCTGTCACTCACATTTTCTTGGTGGCCCATCACCCATGAGTCTTGTCCCCCTTGTCCCTGGGCAAGCGACCCCACACCACCAGTTTCCGGCCCACTTGGATGCTCTGCTTTTGTTATGCAACCCCGGCCAAAACCGTCTGGCAGCACTCGCTGATGGCCGATGGGCGTGGTGAGGGGGAGCGGGAGCTTACTGATGACCCTCAGGGCAGGTGCCTCTTTGGAGAGACTGAGATGTGACTTGTGAGTTGTGCTAGCACTCAAAGCCTCAAGCATCTCAAGTGTACGTACCTACCGTGCTGCGTCGGGCTAGAGGCACGCCATGCGCCACACCCCCACCCCCTCCCAAGACCCGGACTGACCTTAGGTTTCCTTCTTGGAAACCGCACGCCACTGCTATGGGTCAGGGACGGACCCATCCCCGTGGCTCATGCCCCAGCTACGGACCTACAGTGCATGCCCCGGGCCCGACCACAGGCTGCGCTGTACATCGTAACTGCGGCCTCTCTCTGCGCTCACTCGAGTTTTTCTCGATCCCATCGATCGATGGGGTTGCGCAAAATTCCCATGCTGGCCTTCACCCTATCCCATCCCCTCTATCCCTTCTTTTCATCCCCACCTCTCCACTCCCCATCTGAGGACTCAGGTCTGAGGAGGCGTGTACCGACCAAACCATTGCTGTCTGTCTGTGCTTGCTGTGCTCACTCCCCATGTTCCCGTTGCTTCCCACTCACCTCTCGCTCACTGTGACTGACTGCTCCTCTCTCCGCTTCGTGCAGGTTATAAACTTAAAGCTCCAGCCATCCGTCCAGCCTCGTTTCGCTTGATGTTTGACTTCTTACTCCTCTTCTCCTCTTGCTATCTATCTTCAACAAGGTTCCTCCCCTCTGGCTGACTGATATTGCTTCTTGAATCAAGTCTTCTTGATCAGTCCTTCGCTGTAACATACCTATATACAAACAAGCAAAGCCATTCGTCCTCTTTGGCTGCCTTCTTCTGTGCCTGGCTTGGCTTACTGGGAGCTCTTACACCTTCGACGCCTCGACACATCCGTCTCGCCTCGTCTTGTCCCCTCTCACCACTTCTCGGCTCGCCGCCGTTGACAACAACACAGCGACCAACTACAACACCACCGCGACAGCTTCTCACACCACCGACATTTACGCGTCTCATCGCTTCATGATTTCGACATCCGACGCTCTCCTTGCTCTCCCCACCAGAACCTGCAGAGCCGTCACCGCTATCACCAGCGCCGCCTCCATCTCCACCTTCAGCTCGTCTCTCATCCCTACCTTACGCCAATAACGCCTCCGAACAAACCCCTGTCGTCTTTCAGGCGCAAACAAACACCCGCGATAAATCAATCGGTCCCGTGTCCTGAAAAAAGCGGAGGCCATCCATCGCATCGTTGCCCCCTCGGCCTCTCGAGTCTAGACAAGCTCCGTGGCTAGACATCCCGCCCTTTAGCTCCGCTTCGGCTCCCGGACGACTCCACCACCCTCGCTGTCACCGATTCCAGGCACCTTTTGGTGTACTACGTATCCGTGAGACGCTTTGATCTGATCTGCAATTGCTTTGGATCCCAATTCAACGTGAACCTTCAAAATCGTTCAGCCTGAGCCGCTGCCTCTCATGACAATGCACGCTGTCAATTCCGCCGGCCGGGTCGTATCCCTCCTCAACGATGAGAGCGCTGCTCCTCAACAACCGCGACCCGTCAGCTTCCACTCCAGCTATGTCCTCGCTCAGTCGTACCCCACCCCTGGCAGCAACGCTTCCTCACCCAACACGCCTGAGCTGCTGCGCTCCGACTCCTATGACTCTCAGATGAGCAATGATCCAGTGTCGCCTCTGACCCCCAGCGTCGACTACTACTCGCGACACCAATCTGTGTATACTATTCCTCATGACTACAGCCTCGACCCCAAGCAGGCTGCCTACGCCGACAGCAGCCGCTCGGCCTCCTACGACGCTGAGATGGTTAGCCAGCCTCGGTCGTCGCCCATACCCGAGCGACCCGGGAAGCGGTACCCCTGCCGCTACCGCGACACTCACGGATGCGAAAAGACATTCACCACCTCTGGCCACGCCTCGCGCCATTCCAAGATCCACACCGCCGAGAAGGCTGTCCAATGCACCTTTGCGGGCTGCCAGAAGAAGTTCACCCGCGCCGACAACATGAAGCAGCACCTCGAGACTCACTACAAGGACAAGAGCCGGTCCTCGGGCTCTCAACGTGGTCACCGGGCTTCTCTGGCCGATGGACGACGCAATTCGACCTCGGGACGCCCTTCCGCGAGCCGCGCGTCTTCGTCCCGGGATTCTAGAAGCCGTCGCGACGCCGACCCTTATCCTCTTCCCTCGACCCCACTGGCCTCACCGAGTGTTGGCAGTGGATCTTGGGACGTTCGAGGCCGCAACCTCTCGCTTCTCGGCCGCCCTGTTGCTGACAGAACACCAAGCGGTCTTGATGCTCTGGCCATGGCGGTGGCCTGCCAAGAGGGCGCTGGTGTTTGAATGTCTGTCGCCCTGGCATCCTTGACATCTTTCAAACCACCACCGTCACATATGCTCTATTGATAATCCTAATCGTTTCCAATCTCGCACGCACGCACGCCCAAACACCACCAACCAACACCAACACCAGCACCCACACCCCGCCACCGCTCTTCATCCTCTTCAACGCAAAAATTCTCGACACTATTTTATGAACGGCCCCCCACACAAAGGGCGTATTTTTTTTTTCAAACCCACTCGGACATGTTTCAACCTGCGGGTTTGTATATGAGTACACGAGGAACAACCCGAACGGATAACGGCGTTTTATCACGGTGATTTCTTTTTGATATTTTTTTTTTAAAAAAGGTTCTCAGGGACATGGACAGTGTCGCAAGTACACGACATGGCGTCACGGCATGGTTATTCTCCCACACTACTACGGATTAGATAAACGACAGGAAGCGCTCCATTGGAGCCTCGAAGTTCGGGGGGCGGAAAACAAACGCACGGCGTTGACAGGTTTTTTTTTTTTGGTTGATGATATGATTTTTTCTGTTGTCTCTTAGCAACGTATACGAGGAGGGGAGGGGCGGCAGCGGCCTCAAGGTCGAGAGCCGTTTCGGGCATCTCCGGGGCTCGGGCTTGGAGAGGGGGCGCAAAAAGGATTGACAAAGGATTGACAGCGGTACAGCACACGGCTGCTGGGCGCCGTGACTAGACGGCCATTGTTGGATTGGACTGGATTATTCACATACCTGTATATTCACTCTCGAGTTGTCGATCAGGGCGCTGATTCGGCGCAATGCAGAGTTAGAGGGGGGAACGCCCGAGCTGTGCGCAATTGATACCACTTTGCTCTTCATTACAGTTTATACCAATGCGGTGATTCGAGTGGCCCGAGCTGAGTGACTTGATTTGCTTATGGCGTGAGAATAGAGTTGCTCGGTTGCTTATCTCCAAAGGTTGTGGTTGTGACAGTGGATGGACACTCTCAACCAACCTACCAATTCCCTTGTCACAACCACATGCAACTTTGTATTCATCCTGATATGAATCCGGGTCTTTCGACCCTTGTCATTTACTACCTGCATTCGTCTAGTCATTTTCTAATTTTCGTTTATTCATCTATTCCCAAGTCTATCATTCATTCAATCGCTAGAGTTGCTCCGTTCGTTTCCGTCATCATTACTCCAGCCATGTCACATCATACCCGCGTCAAGCGGGCGTCGTCATTACTGTAGTTAGTTAGTTACCACAGGTCTTCCTTTTCTGCGCATAGTCTGGCCATCTCAAGTTGCTCGTCCGTCTGGCAGACAAGCACCCGTTGAGAGGCGTCGGGGCTGCCAAGCTCCTGGACCACGTCCTTGAGGGGCTCCTGGTTACGAGTCCCATCAATCGCAAAACCTAGACAAGCGACTCGCTCAACCACGGCAGCCCGGAGCTTGGCGCTGTGCTCGCCAATGCCACCGGCAAAGACGAGAGCATCAACGCGGCCTTCCAGAGAGACAAAGTAGGATCCAATAAAAGCCGAGACGCGGTCAACAAAGATGTCAAAAGCGAGGCGGTGGGTGGGGTCATCCGACTCGGCAACAACGCCAAAGTTGGTGGTGCCCGTCATGGATTTCCATCCGCTCTCCTTGTTGAGAATCTCCTCCGCGCGCGAGATGTGAAGGTGTTTGGTGGAGGCAGGGGACAGCTTCCCCACATCGCTGGCGTAGTGGAAGACAAGACTGTAAGGTTGACAAGGGGTTAGCATGCAAGGGACTTTATTTAGAAGGGAACCCTCATCGGGTCCGGATCTCTTGGATGATCTGATGAATGTAGGATTCCGCTTCATCCGGTGGGGCTGGGGTGCCTGGCTGGGCTGTCTCACCTTGGATCAACACTGCCGCTTCGGGTCGCACCTGGGAGGCCGGCCAGAGGCGTCAGTCCCATGCTCGTATCCCAGCTCTTGCCTCCCTTGATGGCGCAGGCACTGGCACCGCTGCCCAGATGGAGTGCGATCATGTTGAGCTCGCCGACGTCCTTGTTGAGGTATTCGGCTACCGATCGCGTAATGAAGGCGTAGCTGATGCCGTGGAAGCCATACTTCCGCAGGCGATTGCTCTTTGCGATCTTGGGGTTAATGGGATATGTGTAGATGTGGGGTGGTATAGTTGTGTGGAACTGTGAGTCGAAGCAGGCGACATTGACGGTTTCGGGGAGCGCCTTGATGCATGTATCGACAATGCTCAGGGCGACACCATTGTGAAGCGGCGCGAGGTCGCTAAGTTCTTCGAGGTGGTGATACGTGTCTGAGGTGATGATCTGGGAGCAGTCGTAGTCGCCGCCGTGGACGATGCGATGGCTGGCAATTGCAATGTCCTTCTTGGACGAGATCTCCTTCAGCTCTGTATCGTCGACGAAGGTATCGAGAAGCAGATCGAAGGCGTCCTCCTGGTTCTTGACAGCATCGCCGACCTCTTTGGCCTTGATGACCTTTTCGCCCAGACGTTTGTAAGTGAGCTGTGCTGGTGGGGCAGTGAGGCCGCTGATCTGAGCTTCTGCGATCTCGCGGGGCACCGCGCCCTTCTCCGACGTGTAGACTGAGATTTTGACCGAGCTGGACCCGGCATTGATGGCGAGGATAACCTTCATGACGACAATATCAAGCTGAAAAAGGCCAGTGGATGTATGTCGAGAGGGGAGCACCGCAACGAGCCAAGGGAGCTTCTGTTTTATGACCCCCCCTCATGGCTGGGCTGTCCCCCTCCTGTCTGGGCTTGCCTTACCCTTTGCAATGACGACACAAGGGCCGTGGTCTGATACTAGGTATCGCGGGGTTTGTAGGCTCGGGGTGGGGCTTGAGTACGCCCGAGCAGTCTGCCCACGGAGGACAACATGTGGCATATGCAAACGGCTGTCCGCCGCCGCGCCGCTCCCAGTCCATGCTAGCAAAGCCGCTGTCTCTGCCGTCAGCCAACCTGACATGACCCCCCACGACCGCCGAAAATCACTCCGTCCCCGGCACTTTCAGGTCCTTGGGTCAAGCGAAACTGCGATCTATCGCTTTTTGGGACCCTGCAAACGGTTGTCACCCCACCCGCATGCTGCGCCGTAGGCATGTGGTTCGGCCTAGTGGTGCAACTGGTTGGCTACCGCTGCTGCATCTGGCACTTGACACTTTGATACTGCCCGTACCAAGCCTCAAGGCGTAGCTTCGGCCGCATCCGAGGGTTCGGGCACCGAGTCTAGAGTGTGGTTCTGCCAACCAGATAGCGGTAAATCGGGAGAATGTCCCGGCAAAATCTGCGGTGAGGGCAACTCAAAGTGGTTCGGCGGAAATGGGATCCCATTGAATTCGCGGTCCGAACTGTGGCAATAGAGCCACGTCTCGAGGAATCGTCGATATGCTGGGCTGACCGTTAGCTGATGCTTCGAAACCGGTTTGGAACCTCGAGGATCGCAACCAATGCCCCCTCGAGATACGATTAATCACCTTGACGCTCGGTAAACTGGATGGCCAAGTATCGTATGTCCAGCGTCGGCTGCATCGACCTTGGCTCCGACGAATCGCTCGTTCTGGTTCGAGGTCGCATGCGATGCGCCAGGGAGAAGCGCCGATGCGAATGATGATCATCACCCGTGTTGTGACGCCGACCAGAGGCATTTAGTCGAAGCTGCTTTGCCCTGTCATCCCGTCCTCGAATCTCACCGTCGAAGCAGTGGATATCGTATTCACGGTATTGCCCATCCGTCTTGTTCGCCCACACGCTGAGCGAGTGGAATGTCGTATAGCGATCTCTCCACAGCTTGAGCCTCTGGATAGCTCCGATGCCCTTTACTTTCCCAAAGCTATCCGTGCGACCATGCACATTGGTCCAGACAACGTCGACGTCATAAAAGTCAACCAGGTCCTTCCGGCGCAAGTCGCCCTGAAATTGGATCGAGCTCTCGATTGTCGTGAATTCGTATCTGATCTTGATGAATTGGTCGTGGATGCACACGCCCTCATCCGTTGTGTATCGAACTCGATGGGGCTCCTGAAACGTAATGTATCGCTCCATGTCCGCGGGGTCATAATACGGGCGATGACGCGAGTGGAGGGTATGAGGATGGATGTCTGAAGGTGTGTCTGAAGGCACTGCGATGCGACGAGTTAGCTGACAATGAATTGGCACAGAGCCGACGACGAGACGCACGGAAATGCTCGAGAAGCTCGTTCTGGTAGCTTCCCTGCCAGAGCACACGACGTTGCTCAGATCCCACCACCTCCCATGGCCCTAGGTAGACGACTCGCTCGTCCGGTGTATCTTGAAAGAGTATTCTGCAAGGCCGAAGTCAGCGTCATGCAGCGGCAGAGGCAGAGGCATCGTCGGGCTTCGTGGGAGCGTACATCGTTGCCTGGAAGCCCGGAGGCCCCAGATCAAGCGCCGAGGTTTCAGTGGTCGACCCCTCGGTGGTCGGAGCGGAAATGGTCGATATGCCGGAGGTCGGGGTCCACGTCGAGTCAACGGGACTGACGTAGGTTCGTCCGTATGTTGGTGGGCGGCCGAGCGACGAAGATGTGAAGGATGAGCCCGAGGACGACATGCTGTCGCTGGTGGCAGTCGAGGGCGATCAGACTGACCGAGCTGTGGGGACATGTCATGACACGGTCACAACGGCAAAGAAGGTGCGAGTGGTCTCTGCCGGCGCCGTCTCGAAGATCCCAGTTACCAGCCCCAAGAACGTCTTGTCCAGATTGATGCCGTACTACTTCTTGGCTCTCGAGCTCTCGGTGACGGGAAAGAGTTGAGTGTGTGAGTGAGAATGTGTGCGTGTGGTAGAAGCTTGTGTGAATAAGAAGGAAGAGCGATTAGGCGTGCTCTTGGCTGCTGCTGCTGAGGCTGGGCTCGTGGATGCCCAGGCTGGCGCAAGTAACAGACTCTCAACAAGTCGATATACGTAGAGGCACCGCATACACTCATACAAGCAAGGGCGGACTCAGGCACTTGACGGCATGGGTAGCTCGGATGCTGCTGGTGCATTAACCTACCCCTCCGATACGGCCGGTGACAGACAGATGGACTTGGACCGAGTCTCAGTCACGTATGCGCAGACACACAGGCAGGCAGATCGCAGACTTGGGACGGCGCAACGTGCTGATGGTCTCCAACTTTACAGACGAGGCAGAGTTGGGAGCTGCACGGCGCAGAACGACACCTGACGTAGAGATGGGTACTGTAGGCGTGGGCGCAGTCGGAGCAGCCAGCCCAAACCGGAGATGCAACAGCTAGAATCCAGAGTAGAGTACTGTAGCAGTTCCAGCGCAGAGAGTCCAAGGTCAGATCCTAGAAGAAGTCTTTCGTTTGTTCCTAGACCAGCTGCGGGCCAGCATCATCCATCGCAAATCGTTGGGAGGCAGACAGACGCGGTCGGTTTCCACGGTCGACGAGGGGCTCTTCCGTCTCGCTCTGTCCCGAGAGTTGGGTCCCACGTCGTCGGCAGCCAAGACCACAAGGCTAGCCACACACAGACAGGCACGCCGCACGCTGCCCGTCGCAAAGCCGCAGGAGGGCCAGTTGTTTGCCAACAGAGAGAAGCGCATCGACAGAGGTCGTCGTCCGGAGACGGGGAGAATCATAGTTCGGCAACGGAGAGCCAAGGGCCAGCGCCACATGGACAGAAGCTTGTCGTCGATTGGTGGTCCACTGACGACGGGAGCATCGCGCACGGGGGTCGATGCGGCATCCTGATGGGCTGGGTGCAAGGGGTGCATCCGTCTTGGAGCCGTTTTGGGGCCCCGTCTTTCTGGAGCCATCTTGGTCTTTGGTGGCCTTTGGTTGGAAGAATCTTGGCTTGCTCACACTAAGCGATCCTGGTCCCGTGGGGCTCTTGTTCGCGGGGCCTCGTTTTTTTTTCTTCCTGTTACCCTTCTTGCTTGCTTTTGCTTCGCTCAAGGGACTTGGGGACCTCGCTTTGGAGCGCACTAGGCTGTCGGGTCGCTGTTCCGCTGACAATTCCCGACTGTCTGGACAGCCGGCTCACCGTTTTCGCCAGCACTTGCATCACATCGCGTGTTGTAGACAGGGGAGAGTCGATGTTTACTCCCAAAGTCACTTGACATGGCGACGACGTGTTCCGCTGGGGCGCGACAAAAAGAGTAAAGATGAAAGCGCGTGTTCGGAGCCGTGGATGGATCCAACTGCTGTGTCACCCACGTTTCTATGTATGTGGTACGTACAGCCGACAGTGCTGCGCTGTAAGTAATTTCCATTGGAGCCTCGAACACCTCCTGGTTCAGGAATGGTTGGGTCCAGCACCATCCTCTATCCGAGTAATGCCATTGGTGCAGCGAGCCTTGTCTCTGGTGTGAATCGAGTGAAAGTTGGGGATGGAATCATCGAGGAGGAAGGGGAGGGTAGCATCTTTCGATGATGGATGGTTATGGACGACTAAGTAAAGAAAAGCAAATAAATGGAAGGCGCCTGTACTGAGTAGGTACCGAGCATCCCAAGGAAGGAGCGAAGGAACAGGGAAGGCGACCCGGGATTGGGCCAAGTACCTTGAACACCTTTGATACCCAAGCACAAGACTCAGACTCAAGGTTGCCATCCATCCATCCACTTGGATCTCGACGGATCACGTCGATCTGGGATTCCATCGTTCGGTCTTGGGAGCGCCTAGCCCAATACGGTAGAGACCCAAGAGTTTCGATAGTTGCTCCCGTTAATTTCAGAAACTCTGGGCAAAGGAGTCTGACTAGGAGATAGGTAGTGTTGGCGCATAGTCAGCTAGCACTGACTTACACAGGTGGGTTCACCAAAAAGCTGTTACATAAGATTCTACAATTGCGCGCCTTACTCTGCAAATGCAAAGTCTTTACTTCTTCAATAGGCAATCATGACATTTATTAACCAGTCTTAAAAACAGTGTGGGTGGTACAACTTCTCCAGATTGCAGAATTGTACATCCCCAGTTGTAAAGTGCCATGTCTTGGGCCTAGACGCCTCGTGCGCTTATGTAACCTCTCCCCCCACGTCTCCGTTCATGACAACCAAGCTTCAACACCACGTGCCCTCGCCGAGATATTGGCACTGTCTCATTAGCACGCCTCTCCCCCGGAGCACGCAGCACGCATTATTAGCCCCCATCCCGCTGTCTGTCTAGGGAATTTTCTCAACGGGCTGAACGGTCGATTCCCTGCAAGAACTGCAAGCCACAATCGCTCCAGACTCGGGCAACAATACCCTCCCCGGTTTCTTGAGTGCTCAAGTCACAGGCAAGTCTCACAATTTCCTGCCGACACGGACGACGAGGACCAGCCGACAAGGGGACGAGGACGGGGAACCGACCCAACACTGCAGCGGTCGTTCCGCCCTGGCCGGATTCTAATCTGCTCGACTCGACTTGACTTGACTCGACTCGATTCAACCTTTTTTTCAAAGGTCAACCACCCCAAGCCGCTCCCCCGGAGACGACACCCTGGACGCCCTGTTCGGTTTACTTCACCTGTCATTTCCTGCCCGCAACAGCCAAGCTCCGACCAAATTCGAGCAAGGGTATCGAAGGACTCAGCCAAGCGCAGCCAAGTCGAGCCAAGGGTCAGCTAAAGGAACCAGCTGCTTTTTTCGTACGGCGCCATCCATTGCGGTGTTTGCTTGGCGCACAGTCCTCACGCAACTGCCGCACAGTCCTGCGATGCCCTCCCACACCATGCTGCGCAGCCTGCTTCAACCTGGCAGTAACATATCTCTTCCATTCCATCACTGCTGAACGAAGCACGGCCATGAGAATCTCTGTCGCTCTGTCTCTTGTTCTGGGCATTTCTTGTCCGCCAACTTCTGTCCGATTTCTCGGCCTCGTGGCTGCCAGCTCCAGCTGAGTCTGCCTCATTTGAATTCGCGGCGCAGCTCAGGCCATTCATTCGTCCTCCTTGGAGCTCCTGCGACGCGTCGCTATCCCGTCGCAAGCCATGCCTCTCTTCTCCAGATATTCTATGCGCCAGAACCGCGGTTTCCTAGGTTCCGACAGCTCTGCATTGCCTTCACAAGATGCCCAAGTAAGTTCAGCCAATGCTTTGTCGCATTGAGTGCCCATCTTTGCTGTCAAGTCCGCTCTCGGTGACCATCGCCTATGGATCCCCTGTCATGAAAACCCAGACCTCCCGGCTAATGAGCACTTCCTGGAAATAGGATCGTCAACAACTGCGCTACGAGCTCGACTTGAACGCATGGAACTTTCGCATTTGGGGCGTTTGCGCATCGGGCTTTTTAACAGATTCGTAAGCTCGCTCTCCCACTGCATCCATTACCGACATCTACATGCTTCTGCACCCCTTCATCACCTACTTTGGATTTAACAGTCACCCCTAACGCTCTTGCAGATATAACCTCTTTTCCACAAACGTCATTCTCGCTTCCATCGCATTTGTCTACTGGCCCAATGGTCCAGAGTGGTCCGGACTTCTCATCAACTTCTTTACTCTCCTTGGCTCCGTCATCGGCCAACTACTCTTCGGCTACCTCGCGGACCGGTATGGTCGAACCCGCCTCTACGGCATCGAACTAGTTCTTGTAATTGTTTCTACGATCGGTGTAGCTACTAGCAGTCACGGCTACAATGATCTCTCTTTCTTGGGTCTCTTTATCTGGTGGCGCTTTGTCATGGGGATTGGTGCGTCACCCAAATCAACCAAAGCTCGACGACATCACCAAGGATGGGATGCTAACAAACATGACAGGAATCGGAGCCGAATATCCCCTCAGCGCAGTAATTACATCGGAATGGTCCAGCACTCAATCTCGAGCTACCATGTTGTCTTCGGTTTTCATGATGCAGCCGATCGGCCAGGCCCTGGCCCAGTTGGTTGGCCTCTTTGTGCTTCTTGGCTTCCAAAGGAGCCATGACCTTCAAGGAATGCGCTGTGGTCTCGATAGACTGCACGAAGAGGAGTGCAAGAAGGCCTTGGACGGCATCTGGCGCATTGTCATTGGTTCCGGCGCGGTGCCTGCGTTGTTGGCCATCATCTTCCGTTTCTTCCTATTCGACTGCGGCATCTACAGTCTCGAGGTCCGGAACAAACCAGCAATTGCTCTAATGAACACACAGAGGATTTACGGAGCACCTCAGGGAGGTGGAACCGAGGCCTTCCCCGGCGGCGGTATCAACGGGCGCCCCCGATGAACGGCTCGTTCCCGATGAGCCAGCTCAACCACCCTCCGCCATCGACGACATACCAGATGAACCCGCCCAACGGGAATCACACGGCACCTTCTTACCGAACAAACGCGCCGCCTAATAATATGCATCTCACGAGCACCTCGCAGCAGGCCATGCCCATCCAGTTTTCTAAGGAGGACATGCACAACTACTTTATCCGGGATGGCAACTGGGCCTACCTCCTTGGAACAGCGGCAACATGGTTTTTCTTGGATGTATCATTTTATGGAATGAGCCTTGATAATAGGGGAACGCTGTCGACAATGTGGGCGACAACAAAACCGACGCCGATCGACGACAGACTCGAGTGTTGGAACTCGTCCCTCCAAGGGGGCAACTCTACAGTGCCACAATGGGCCATCGACGGACTTCCGGTTTGGTCGACCGACGCGACACACCCCTGCAACACCATCTACGACGTGCTGATCGAGCAGACTAAGCAATATCTGCTGACCGTGTCGCTTGCGTCTATCGCTGGAAGTGCTTGCTTTGTCTTGTTTTCGAGTCGGATCCCCCGGCGACAGTGGCTCACGGCCTCGTTTCTCGTCCTGGCCGGTTTCTTTGTAGTTACCGGCTGTGTCTACTATGGTGTCCATCAGAAGGATGGTGCACCTGCTACAGTGGTGTTTGTGGCCATCTGCCACTTTATGTTCAACTTTGGTGAGTTGGGCACCTGAAACCTGGTCTGATTCACGCTAACAAGGGGTGTTTCTAGGCGCGAACACGCTGACGTTTATGATTCCCGCCGAGATCTTTCCAACCTGTTATCGATGTATGTGCCACGGTATCTCAGCGGCAGCGGGAAAGCTCGGCAGTCTCGTAGCAGTGCTCGTGGTATATGGCATCAACCAGTCATACGACGCCGACACTCGGCAAGGCCTCATCTTCCTCCTATTCGGGTCAGTGGCGGCGGTCGGAGCCATCTTTTCGTGGGCATATCTACCCAACTCGCAACGCTGGGTCGAGTACGACGGCAAAAAGTACCTCGAGTCAAAGACGCTCGAGGAGTTGGGCGAGGGCAGGGTCAAGGCGCGGCTCACTGGTGAGCTGGTTACTATTGAGGAGAAGTGGGATGAGATCAGGAGGAGGAAAAGGGGCTCACAAAGGAGCGACCCTTCTATACCCGATGGGGCTACATAATTGCATATGTTGTTTTGGATTGACGATATAGGATGGGCGGATAGATCACTGTTTGTATTATGAGCCCCCGACGGGCCTTTTTTTGTAATCTATACACAAGAAACGGATACCCTATAAACATGATGATTTGATATTTCGGGCATTGTGTAGTTTCGATTATTATTATTGTACTCATCACTAAAAGTAATGTTATTGCTTATAATCCTCCCTCACGTTGAGGTTCTCATTCCAATGCCATTCAACCTCTTCTTTCCCCTTTACCCGCCCAGTTCATTCCTCCGGACTAGTAAATCAACAGTGTCGGTATACAACTCATGATCACTCGTTGTTGCGCTTATACTCTCGTCGGCCTCGATGGCATCCAACCACCTTGCCCAGCGCGACCCAGGCGGAGGAGGCGACCAGCCGCGTAGGGAAGTGAGGATACGAGGGAGGCGGAGAGCAAAGGGGGCAAGATGGATATCGACGAGACTGAGGTTTGAACCGAGGAAGAAGGGGCCCTGGGAGTCTGTGTAAGCTTTTCATGTCTTGTGTTGTATATAACAGAGTAGAGAACATACCTGCTCGTCGGCGGCCTGGATGAGGTTATCGATGCTGGTTTGGAGTCGTGCAGAGGTGTCGTGTTGTAGGGCTATTTCCTGTGTTTGAAGGAGAGTGAACAAGGGTGGTACTATGCGGTTATTGATCTAAGCCTTGGTCAGGTTCCATTGCTCGTTAGACGTGGGAGACATGTTTACATGGTCTATCCATAGTCGGCAAGTAGCCTTTGACTGCGGATCGGTGGGAAGTAGAGGCATGCCCTGGCCTAGATCCTCAAGCTACCAGAGTGTTAGACATAGTATCCCTTCTCAAGAGCTGACGACGTACATATTCTAGGATCACACCGCTCTCTGCGCAAGTCCATTCACCCTGTCTTATCGCAGGCACACAACTATGAGGGTTCGCCTCGAGGAG
The DNA here is from genome assembly GCF_023522795.1 of Fusarium solani. Classification (NCBI taxonomy): domain Eukaryota; kingdom Fungi; phylum Ascomycota; class Sordariomycetes; order Hypocreales; family Nectriaceae; genus Fusarium; species Fusarium solani. The sequence continues at coordinate 1,800,256 of NW_027072157.1, forward strand.
GTGTGCCGGAGCCGGACGTCGAAAGGGGTCCGTCTCGCAGTACTGGTAGGCCATGCCCTTTGCCTCGAGGGCTATCCAGACGCGCTGAGAGAAAGGACTGGGGGGGTGTTAGTACAGTTAAGTAGTTGCAGGGAACGGTGAGCTACCAGAAGCATGCCCCATATAGCTTCAGAGCGTTCTCCTTGGCGTGTTTCCTGGCTGTTAGCAGTGCGGCACCCGTGGTTTTTCTACTCAGAGGCTTCTTGTATATAGTCAGCAACCTCTTCAAGTGACCAAAGTAAAGTATCCACGCCTCACCTGGGCCTTTTTGGTCTCCCTCTCTTGCTTAGCCAAGTACCGCTGCACGCTATTCTTCTTTATCTCATCACTCTTCTCCAACGTGTGCTTATGAGGACCAGCAACACCATCCCCCTTTCCATTACCGCCATTACCATTGACCCTTTGAACCGTCCAGAACCGCTGTTGGCCAGCAACACCTGCAAACCCGCCGAGTATTGCGGGCCCAGACTGCCCCTGGTCCGAAGGTTCAAGCTGCAGCTGCGCACCCGGCAGATACTCGGTGATTTTTATCTTTACATCACATAAATCGCGCTCGCGGGCGTTGCGCTTGCGCTTCTTCTTGTTGGGGTCATCCGACTTGGGCGTACCCGGGGGCCTGCCCTTCATGCGACAGTCCCAATAGTGCGATACAAAGGGTTTCCTCTTATAACGCTGCGTCGAGCGGTGCGAGTAGACATTGTCCACATGGGGAAAGTATGTCTCAAACCTGCAAAAGCATCAGCAGCGTGCTCTCATAGAAAAAGCATCCCAGGGCAAGTGGAAGAGCTACTGTTCATGAGTGAGGACAATCATTTCGTCAACGTTAAACAGCTTGTCCCGCCAAGCCTCCAAGTCCGGAGGATCAACCACAATCTTGCTGCTTAACTGCCCATTTGACCTCTCAACCGGCTGCGGCGGAGGCGGCGGTTGTGCACCAAAGACGCCCTGTATTTGCTGCGTCTCCACGACCGGCACAGGCACCGCCGTCGGCGCGAGTATACCAAACTGACCCGGCGCATGATGCGGAACCGGTGCCGTGACTGCAGCACCGCTCTGTGCAGCGTGCAGTCGATACGCCTCATCAAGATCCGGCGCAACATACCCATCGAGTCCAATGCCGAGGGCGACCCGGTGATACTGCGCAACGGCGGGCGCGAACGGCCCGGAGCCGGGACCCGGAGCTGAAGGCGCGGCCATGTGGGGCCGGTATTTTCAGGTGCGATGGGGACAAAAAAAAGGGCAGGGGTGTTTCGGAGTTTGTTCGTTCGTTTTTTTTATTTTTATTTTTACGTTGCTGCTTTAACAATCAATCTCTCTCTCAAAAGTTGGCGTAAGAAAGAGGGGCTTTGTTTTGGTCGTTGGGTGACATTTTTTTTCAGCCGCATGTCACAAATGGGCAGGTGTGACAAGGCGGCAACCCAGCGCACGGGCCACGCACCTAGCATCAACACCAAGGTAGATCCACTTTTACCAACTGACACATAAAAACATCAAAAAGGATGAAAAAGAGGCAAAAAAGAAAGCCTCGCAATTTTGCTCGCAATCGAATCATAGGAACAGCCCGATGCGGGGGTCGAACCCGCAACCTTGAGATCGCGTACTCGTTTTGAAATATTAAGAGTCTCACGCTCTACCGATTGAGCTAACCGGGCGTGGCTCGAGTTGATGCTTCGAGACGAGCCCAGTCGCATTGTGAGGACGGGCGTGACGATGGCTTCACTCGACAGACGGCGTTAACTGCTCTCCTCGCCTCACTCCAGAACATCATCGCCAATTCCCCAAGTACAAGTAGTGATGTCTCATTGTCGTTAGAGCCCGGGTATTTCTCCAGTTGCTTAATGCACTCGTCCCGCCCACCTACCCATCCATTCATTGAGAGTCCCAACCCATATCGTACAAAGATGGTCAACATATTCGCCTCCCCCGTGAAAAACGCCTGCCCTGTTGTGCCCCTTGTCGGGTTCCATCACTTTCCTTCTCTTTATTTTCATTACTGGGCTCCATAAAGCCCTGTCATTGAGCCTCTTATAAGAGTCGCTCAGCCCCTTTCAGTTGTTTCTCGTTTCCCATGATCCCAAATCCATGGCATCCATTGGTCCCATGTTCATCAAAGCCCTTAAAACGCCCTCGCCCACTTGCGGTACCCCGGTCTGTCCTTGAATATCCCATCCGTCTGGCATCGTAAACGCTCCGTTCTGATCTAGACCAGCCGGTATCGTGAAGCCAGACGGGTCTGCAAAGAATCCTTGTGTGTTTCCGTCAAGTACGCCAGTGTTCATCATTGTCTGGTTCGGTGATATCGGGCTCGTGTTGAAAGAGTTGGGGTTCGATCCGTTCATCTGTCCGGGAGCCAAGTGGCCTCGTTGGTCAGATCCTGTGCTCGAGTTCGGTGTCGGTCGGTTCGATTGTACTCCATCTGGCGATCCTGATGCGTCCTGGCCGTCTCCTCCAAGATCCCCAAAGCCTGACATTGGTCCGCTTCCAGTCCCGTTCTTGTCAAAGGTTGCTCCGGAGCTTGGCGTGAGAATGGGTAACTGTTGATCAGATGAAATCCATGTCTGGCCACTGAAGCTCCCATCGCCAGCTGTCCCCATGTTCTGCCCATCTCCACCAACGTTGGGTTCCACGATTTCGGGGGCTGCTGCTGGATTTCCATCGTCGCCGGCCATCTTCATGAAGTGGCATTCATTGCGATACGCGAGAATGCCCTGAACACCTTCGGGGTTGTCGCACCTAGGCACACTGGGGGATCCCGGATTCTTCGCCGAGGGCTACTAAGTGTTAGCAAGTCGTCCTCTATCACACTAGATTTCAACCTACGCTATCGCTGGTGCGTGGGAACGCAGTCTTGAGCTTGGGGATCCTCAAAGCAAGGGCCTCTAAATCGACGTCGAGCTGGACGAGGAACGATTCAGTCAGGGGGTTCCGCCGTTTCAGCGCATTCATGGCTGAAAGGAGGAATCGGAGCGAGTCGGCCGTCTGGCTATCATCGGGTCTGCTCTTGAGGTACTGCACAAACACTCGTGCCGACACGTAGAGGCAGAAGGAGATAAAGGGGTTCACCTAACTCGTTAGTCTCCATAACAAAGCCCATGGTCGTCCAAACTCACTGTTGAGAGGTCCATGTGAGAAATCATTCGCATGATGCTGGCAATTTCGTTTGCCGCTGTAATACATCGAACCTTGCTCTCTGCGCTAACCGACGCAGGAAGCTTGTTCTTTTCCGCCTTGAAGATGGCGGCTTGGTGCAGGCAGATGGTCGAAGTGTGGATACTCATGTTTGTAAAGACAATATTGGGGTTCGACAAGCCCGAAGGGAGTTTGAGTTGAGGGGGTAGACAGAGGGATGTGTTGAGAAGGATGTTGTCCATCTGGCGATGGCGCTTCCAGAATGGGCCGTTGAGGTCGTGATCGAGATCGTCAACATCGGGACGATGCAGATGTACCAAGTTTCGTCCGAACAAGCAGGCCATGAGCACGATGCCTCCATAAGGGGACAGTTTACCCGCTCCCATCGGACTGGTGCATTCGCTCAACGACTGTGTCTGCTCGGGCCTGCTCATGTTGAAGGCCTCTTCTGACGAGGGGAGGTTGGTCATGATGTCGCGCTCATCGATTGTCATGGGCCAGCCGGTGCCGATACTGGCATATCGATCTTGGCAAAATGCCATCCAAAATGTTCGACGACGCTCCTCTCTCTCGGTCCAATCTTTCGGGGGTGCAAGACATTGCTTGACATCGAGGCCAGTGCCGTCTAGTCTATGAAGACCAGTCCTATCATTTCTTAGCACATCTCAACGATATCAAGAGCAGTCGTTACCTACATCTGAGCGAGGCGAATAGCAGATCCCGTATTCACCCAGGCTCGGGGAAAATACATCATCTTCATCTCATACGATGACAGGAGGATATGCGTCTGGCAATGAGCGATCGAGATCATGTGCTCTCCGTAGCCCTTGACGTAATCCGCCTCGACATACTTGCGTGCTCTCCGGTAGAACAGATCTTTCAGATCTGCATACTTGTCTGTGATGGTGCATGCCAGGGTCCACATGGCATACCGCAGACAAACGGGTGGGCGCTGGTTCGGCGCGCTGCACATGCAAGGTCAGTAAGCCTCAACGTGTTGGGGAGGGGCAACGCAACGGTCAACGTACAGGTTCATGGCGGCGAGGTATCGGTACTTGTGGATCATGGGGATAGATGGGTGAACCTTTTCAAAGTAGATCTGGTGAAGCTCGTCAATCGTCTCCTGAGGCGGCAGAGGCTCCTCGAGGCCCAGACCGATCATCTCCCAGGTAAAGGTACCGCCGACATTGTTCATGCCGCCCATGTTCATGCTGGCATTAAAGTTGAAGTCCTCGATGGCGCCTGTCTGCGGCGACTCTCCATTAAAGTTCCATCGATCCATATCGCGATCACCCGTCAAGCCCATGGTCGCATTCGGAATGTTGAGGTTAGCGGGCGACGTCGTCTGAGGCGGCGCGGGCATGGGGACGTTCAGTGTCTTTGGCACATTGGTGGGCGGCTCTTGGGTCTTGAGCAGCGTCTCGACTTGCTCTACAGATCGCGGCAGGTCAGCGGGTGAACAAGTCGACATCAGGACGGGAGAAGGGCTCACTCAGTCGCTCCTCGAGGGCCTTGACATAGCCGCGCTTGGGACCGCTCTTTCTCCTCTGCTCATCGTAGGCGCAGGCGTGTCCGAGACGAGAACAAGTGCTGCAGCTGGGACGGACGCCGTCGCACTTGAGCTTGCGCTTCCGGCATATCATGCATGCCAATCGCTTTGGCTTGGGGACGCTCGAGTTGTCGGGGACGGGCTCTCGGGTAGGCGCGGTGTCGTCTTGGTCAGTGTTGGGGCTCCGGGGACGCTTCTGGCCGGCGCCAGTGCCAGTGCCGGTGCCGTTGTCGGGCGAATCCGTCATGACGATGGGTAGGCTTCCTTCAACAGACGGGACTCGAGGGGCGGCGGATGGTGGAGGGGCTATGAAGGAGAAGCCTTGCAAGGCCCGTGGGGGCGGGTGGCCAGGAGGAGGACTCGACGGGAGACGGGGACGGGAGTCGCAGGGCGTGCACGACGAGGGTCCCGCTCCTTCCGGAGGAGGTCGGGAAAAGCGAAGACGGCGAGAAAAGAGTCGGATGTGGTTCAGGCTCGGCCGGACGGGGAGGGGACAGGTTGAAATGGGGGAAGCCGAGAAAGACCGGCGATGCGGATCACGGAGTATGAATGTTTAAAAGGAATGGGGGGAACAGACGAAACAATGCGACCAAACTTGAGACTGAAGTCGCATGTGGAGCTGATAACTAAAAGCCGGTTAACCCCAACTGTAGCTAGCGGAGTAGAGTATGATTTCTCAGTGGGGATTCATGGATCCATGTGTGATGAGGGGGGCCTTTTCAGAGGGTGCGGTGCCGCGATGCGCTGGCTGCCTGGCCTGGTACTGCTGCTGTCGACGGGATTTGGGCTCGAGCAGCCCTACCGGAAGGCTATCGCAGCACCTGCAGGGGTCTAGGGGTCCTTTTGACGGGCTACTCTCCTGTGCTCTGAGGGGATGAGCAGGTTGTATGGAGTGGGATGAAGCAATTATTAATCACCCATGGCCAGTGCAGATGAAAAGTACACCGTTTACAGCGGCACCATCCCCCCTCAACAATGCCTTGAATAAGTCAAGTGCACGGTTCTTAGCACTCAACAATACGGCATCCGAATTTTATTCATCTCTACCCGCGCATACATCCAAGTTATCAATCAATCATCCCGAGTACGATCCCATACATACCCTACATCTCCCCAGCATAGCCACACGCGTCGCTTGCTTCCGAAGCTCCCAGCTAGCTAGCGGCGCCCAGGGATGCAACCGGGCGGCCGACTCGCAGCTTCAATTAACCTTTGACCTAGCCAAATGACGCCAATGGCTGCTCGAGAACTTGCGCCGTGACGAGGACCCGGTACAAGAAGGTCACTGCCGAGGCTGTCTGAGACAGAACACAGCGACGAGTTTTCTTACCAGTTTAATCAAGTAATAATCGTCATACTGTTCTGCTTCCTCGCACTGAAACGCGACATAACAGACGTCGTGTCTAGGTTATGCTTAACGGGTCCTTGGTAGACTCCGACTTGCCGGAAGCCCGGCATCTCGTCTACTACAACTCACATCAGGCACTCAGCCTTGTTGACGCGTCCTTTATACCACCTACAATTAATTCCGCCCGTTAAACGAAAACCCCTCATCGTTACTTATTTTGCTGCTCGACTAGGTAGCCCTTTGTTGTCGTCATGATATGTGCTCGTTGTTGATTATTGTTTGTTAATTTTTACATGGCCGCAGGTTCGAGGCCACAACAAACATTGCTCAAATCACAAGGCCTTGCATGCTTTCCCCTCTCTTGTTTATTTTTCTCTACTATAGAATAAAAAAAAAACTTGGAATGAAGAGAAATGCGGTCAACGTCCTCATGTGTTCACCTTCAGCTCGGACATGATCACGATCCTCCCCCCTCATGGATCACTACCAACCCTGCAAACTCGTTGCTGGAGTGAGAGTGCCCATCTACCAATCATTATTCTTGCACTGCCTCTTCCAGGTCGAGTAAAGCCCATCTTGCCTATTCCAGTAACATGGCCTTGTCCCCCTCAAAGAGGCCACCTTGACAGATGGGAAAACCACCCTACAGCAGCTTCATAATGACCCAACATGACTGGAGATATGGGTCGAGCATGAATTCCGCCTTGTTAATTTCCCGTCGAGAGGCAGAATGCCAATTGTTTGAGGCGGCGCCATCATCTAATTATAGGCACATTCCAGAGTACCCAATATCAACGTCACGGCCAATAACTCTCTGGCATTCACTCTAAGCTGTCTCACGCGTACAAGGTAGGAAATATATGAGAGTAAGCTCATCATAACCGTTTTGAACAATTCGGACATCAACCAGAGGAGAGCGGCTGATTTCTCGTTTATCTCGCTTTCAAGGCGGCGATGCACATACTGCTCACCCTCCAATGCCGTCGCTCGGTGTCCCTTTACCCCGTCTGACACCAGAAAAGTGCCTGTATTGACCAGTCATGAATGAGACCCAGCTCAGCTCTGTTTCGAGTATTCACCTCAAAAAGACATACACCGTCGGCTTCGCACGACGCCGCCATGTTTGCTTCAGCCGTGACACTCCCGAGATCGACAAGTTCGTGGCCCCTAGGAATCTGACTCAGATGTATTTGAATCAGCCTCGAGAAGCAAGAGCACAGGCTCCTTATTTCCTGTCAACGTCAACCCCCACAATCCGGAGAATCCCCAGATCGCTGTAAGCAAGGCAATATCGCGTCGGTGCCCAAGCCACCACGGGGCAAGCCCCTGCCGTCTTGAAAGTGTGGACGTGCTCCCCAGTTTCAACGTGAGAGATTTCGAGGCCAGAACCTGCGTCGATCGTGCAACGTTAGCATGTGTCCTCGTCCTCCGCGTTTTCAACTGGTAAATGCTTCTTACCTTCGTCACTTCCTCCTACCACGAAGCTGCCGTCAAACGTGAAACCTAAGAGTCGACTGGTTAGATAGATGCGACGTTCGGCGTTAACAGGATAGACCTACTGAGGCTTCGAACCGGCCCAACCATCCTCGTGATAGTCCTCTGACAGATCCAATCCGTCGTATCCCACAGCGCAATGGTCGAATCCGAGCCACCGGTGGCAAGATAACGTCCTGTCGGCTGCAACTCAGCTGTCAAACATGACGACGTGTGCCCATTGAGCTGGAATTCCTCAGACTCATCTCCATGGTTGGTATGGAGAATGGGCTCGAAACCTGGATACGAGAGGACTCGGATACGTCCCTCTGCTGTCGTCGCGAATATCTTCTCACCGCTCCAGCAGAAGGCAATCTGGTTGGTTTGCACATGTTGCTGGTGGGAGCTGATGGGCGTAGCTTGAGTAGGAGACAAGACATAGATGGTGTCGGCCTGATAGCATTATTAGTATCCGCTGCAGCTTGCTCAAATGTCTTGCACAGACCTTGTTTCCAACTAGGAGCGTCTGTCCGTCAGGAGCCCAGACAAGCGTGAATGCATCTCCAAGACCCTTTACTTCGTTGAAGCACGCCTTTGTCCGCACATCCCAGAACTTGACCACGCCGTCGCTGCTCACGCTGCACAGCTCTGCATCCTTGGTCGGGTTGAAAGCAACCTTTTCGATAGAGGCTGAGTGGCCTTTGAGCTCTGTTGAGAACTTGACATGAGGCTTCTCAGGGTTCCCTGCATCAGTTAGTCTTGATCCTGACCCTGGGTCTGGGCAAAAAGCATCAATTTGGCCAACTCACACACTCTCAGGACCCTTTCTGACGACCCTGTAGCCACCAGTGTTCCGAGCGGATTCCACGCGATACACCGTAGACTACCATCGACGTCAGCAGATACACAAAGGAAAGGGAGCCTAGCGCAAAGTCATCCATCTGGCAACGCACCTGTTTGCACTCGCGCCTCGCGAGCTGTTCGGGTCGTTGTATGGCTGACTCCGGAGGTTACCAAAGTAACTGGAAAACTTGTCCTTGGACAGACTCTGCCTGGCCCGGAGGACAGGCGCCATCTTGGAGGACCAGGTCAACCACTGGCTTTCTGAGCTAAGCTGGGTTTCGCGTTTAGCCTGTAGATTGCACTGGATTGTTGTCAAATATACGGGAGCAACGTCTATCCGAACGGAATTAATTCATCGGCCCCGCAGACATGTTCGGGTATGATGTCTTAGAAGCTCTGTTGTATGCAGGATGCCGTAGAACTGTGGTTGGAGTTGGCCCAGAGCTACTGGCTGGCAGTCATTCCGCTTGTGGGTGGTGCCCGTCGCACAGGCCAGTACCCGAAACAGGCCATAATTAGGTGGGGCTTGCACGGCATTGGGAAGCCTTGACGTGTGATGTTTACATGACGGACGTGCGTATTTTGGTGTATCCAACGGCAACCACTTCATTGAACCTCAAGTCTAGACCCCACAACATCCTCACTTTGCCTGAAGCGGCCAGCACGAGTCAAAACATTCTTCGTAATAGAGCAAGGTATCGCTCAAATGTAAACTTCATTCCGACTGTGTCGGCTCTTCCGTCTTTCGGTCATGGTATATGTACAATTTTCATTCACGGGTACTTCCCAAGACAACAAACAGCCAAGATGCAACGAGAGCCATCCAGAGACGTCCCACAGTTGAGCCATTGACAAGACAATCTTCCTCCAACCACCAGGCGCAAAGCGTAGCGCAGCTCAGCTCAGCTCGTCAACGGTCCAGTCGCGGACAGATAGCTTCCATTACTCCAGGCCAGATGCCATAAGAAGGCGTAGCCCAACTCCAACCTGCCAAATCATGCCCTGAACTTCCTTCGCCCGTGACTCCGTGCGCCATGTATGAAGCCGAATTCCTTACAACAGCAGTGTTCAATAACCAGACAATCGAAAAATGCAATGCTGCCCATGTAGCAGACAGCGAGAATGTGAATCCAGAGGCAGTAGGAGCTCTTCAGCGCCCCTCATCGCCCCATTGGTAGGTGTCGAGGTATCGTGATGGCCCGTGACCAAGCGGGTGTTGGGTGTGTATTAACGTCATAAGCCGCCCATGAGACATAATCCAGACAGAGGCGTGTATCCTAACTTCCAGGTTGCCCGAGGGGGAGGGGGGCGATCGAGGTTGCCAAGTGTGGAGCATGTTCATGATATTTGATCAAGGGTCAGCTCAATGTCGTCGATGCCGAAGAGAACAGCGTTCTTCTTGGCCCATTGGCGAGAGAGGATGGACGCTGCAAGGGCATGTCAGTAAGTTTCATGGGGGAGGATATATGAAGGAGACATACACTTCAAGAACTTCTTGCTAGCATACTTTTTAAAGAATGCTTCGTGGACGACGGGACGAGCAAGGTAGTCAACCATGAGGTTGACGACAGGCTCAATCTCGTCCTCCGTGTAGCCAGCGTAGTATGAAAGGGTCTCGTCCTGGAAAGGAGTTAATCTCAACTGCATGCATCAGGGTGGGTCAATGTTTGTTTACGTACCCATTCACCACGGTCAAGGAGCAGTCGCGCCAGGTACATAGCACCGGCGGCAACGTGGCTTGGTCGGTAACGCATGAATCGGTGGTCCAGAAGGCTGATCTCCATGAGGTACTTGCCGATGGTGCGAGATTGGATGTCATAGTTGTCCGCCTTCGAGACTCGTCGCAGGAAGTTCATTGGGTTGGGGTAGCTGAGGTCATAGTTGAGGGTGCTCAGAACAAATCGCTCGGCGCTCAGAATCTCAGCCTCGCTAAAACCATCGTCCGCGATGCGCTTAAAGTTCTCGACGTGGGGGGAAAGAACCTCCTCGTATTTGGAGGCAATGAACATGGCCGTGATTCCGACAAGCTGAAGACGGTCAAGCTGGACAACCTTGGCGGACAGGAAGCGGTCGATGATGTTGACAGCCAGGAAGAGAGTTTCGGGAAGAAGGTGGAAGCGGGTGTGGACTTCGACGAGCCAGTCGACTAAGATACCACGCGTCTTCCATTCGAGGTCGTCTTGGTGGTCCATGTAATCAGGGTTGGGGATGGACTTGACCTCGAGGTCTCTCAGGTACTCGAAAATTTCGCTGGCGTACTCGGCAACCATCAGAGGGTCCTCAAGATCCTCACTGTCCAAGTCCTTGACACCAGGAGGGTACACCGGCCCATCCTTGACCTCGGGCTCAGCCTGAGCAACAGGCTCGGCCTTAACGACCTCAGGCTCTTGGGGCGTCTCTGATCTCTCACGCTCGGGAACTGAAGGCTGCTTGTTCTCGTCGACGGGAACCTTGGGCTTTGTGGCGGGGGCCTTGGGCTTCGCAGCAGCCTTGATAGTACCATGACCAGATCGCTCCGTCTTGCCGTTGGTAGGCTTGGAGTTAAGAGCAGTTCGAGTGGGTCGCGAGGTCTTCTTCTCGATACCGGTAGGCTGAGCAGCCTTGGAGACCAACCCCGCCTTGGCCTTCTTTCCAGCAACACCATCTGCCTTTCCAACATTGCTGACATCGCCTAATGCGGCGCGTTTCCGTGTGTTGGTGGTGCCAGCACCGTTAATTGTGGACTTTTTCGTTTGAAGAGTGCCCTTGGAGGCATTGGCTAGCTCATCGACTTTGAGAGCGGCGGCCTGCGCCCGTGTAAGACGCGTCGTACCACTGTTCTCGTCGTTCTCGGTGCCGGCGAGGCGCGTACGGGCAACACGACTCTGCTGAGGAAGTTGGGTTAGAAGCATTGAAGACAGACCAGACCCTTCTGGTCGCGTTCCACCACATACCGGAGGCATCTTGAAGGTCTAGCTGTTGTTGACTGATGAAATAATAGCAGAAGTGGGTGCTGTGAAAAGCTGTCAGTTTGACGCGTCGACAAGAGAACGTGAAGAAAAAGATGGCTGAATTGTCGACAGTAAATATGGAAACAGGCGTCCAGTTACTGAGACAGTCGAGTCAGAAGAGGAATTCGGCCACTGACCTTCCTCTATGAATGGCCGATGCAGCACCGTGAAAGGAATGGTCTGCCCGGTGTGATGGCAGATATGGGTGTAGGGCTGATGCAAGCTGTGAGATGTGTGAGTCGAGCCGCGACGCAAGGCTTGTATGGTCAAGCAAAGATGATGCAAGGAGGGTGCAAAAACAAACGGGCGAGGGGAGATGTTTATGTTGAAAAAGACAAAGGAAGGTTGGATGTGAAGGATGATGTTGTTTTGGAGCGGACGGGAGCGGAGCAGCCAGGGAAGTGGGCCACCTTCGCGCGGGCAGGCGCGATGCGTGGGTAGGTACGTACCTGCTAGTCGCGTTGCGTTGCTGGTTGCTGGTTGCTCCAAGGCCAAGGACCCACACCTTGCACTGGATGCAAAGGGATAGGTCAAGGCTTTTCAAGGACGAGACGAGACGTAGGTCGATAGACGCGCGAGGAATTTGCTTGCTGGTGCCCAATATGTAGATGGGAAAGGGCGATGAGGACTGGTTTGATTGATGGGCGGAGGCCGTGAATGTTAACTGCGTGGCAGACTGGGAGAAAGAAGAAGGAACAACAGGCCAGGGTGATGCGAAACGAAAAGAGTTGTAGAGACGGATGGATATGGACAGATACAAACCACAAGCGACGGACAGGAAGCGGCCTTGATTTTATTAGGCGGGCTGGAGGCTGGTTGAGCAAGAAAGAATAGCGCGACTGCCCCGGGCGCGGCGCGGAGCACCAGAAAACGGACGTGCCTGCTGGGGCTAGCGACATGTCTCTGTGGTAACCGCCGGGCAACTCTTCTGTCATTGGCAGGAGCCTCCTCGCGGTGCGCACAGGCCATGGTGGCTAGTCGCGAGGTCGACGCCACAGACACGTCTTGCGAGTAGTGGCGGTGCACGTCGGCCGGAGACAGACGACAGCCCTCGGATCAAAGTTGTTGGTGATCCGAAGAAATTTCCATGTCTGGACCTTGCCAGTTAGACGACAGACAACCGCACCTGGTGAGCCTGACGTCTGCCCGTGTGCCCCAATCTCGTCTCGACATTGCTCTGAGGGACATTGGCCGTTCGGGAGAGTCTTTTCGTTAGCCAATGCCTCCGGGCTGCTCTTTGAACGAGCTCCATCACCCAATTCAAGGTAGCTAGTTCCCTTTCTCCGCCGAGCAAAACTCAAAGCCACCCCTCACAAACCACTCAACTCGGCGTCAATGGGGTCATATTATTTGGATTTTCTAATAATCTGTTAGACCGAGACTGAAGATGCTTCAATCCGGCCTTTCCCTCGCCGCTGCGAGGCAGAGCGCTCTGCGCCTGGCCCTCAATCGGTCCCTACCTCGATCTTATGCGACTATCAAGCGCTCAAACGAGACCACCGCGGCCGCCACTACCGATGCTGCGGAGCGACCTACCGGCCAGTCTGCTATTCTACGGACCTATAAACCCCGAACACCTGGTGTGCGACATTTGAAGCGGCCAATCAACGACCATCTCTGGAAGGGACGTCCTTTTCTGCCATTAACTTTCCCCAAGAAGGGCCAGTCCAAGGGTGGACGAAATGTGTCTGGAAGAATCACCGTACGACATCGTGGTGGCGGTGCTAAGAGGAGAATAAGAACGGTCGACTTCATCCGGAACCGGCCAGGACCTCATTTGGTGGAGCGCATCGAGTATGACCCTGGACGAAGTGCGCACATTGCTCTTGTGACTGAGCAGGCCACTAAACGCCACACTTATATCCTCGCCGCTGAAGGTCTGAGATCTGGAGACATTGTTCACAGCTACCGCGCCGGTATCCCTCAGGACCTCCTCGACAGCATGGGCGGTATCATCGATCCTGGTATTCTCGCAGCCAAGACAGCCTTCCGTGGCAACTGTCTCCCTATGCACATGATTCCAGTTGGTACCACCGTCTTCGCCGTTGGCTCAGCCGCCAAGCGGGGTGCTGTCTTCTGCCGCAGTGCTGGAACATCAGCCGTCGTCGTCAACAAGAACGAAGAGACAAAGGATGATGGAACCAGGGTCATGACTGGCAAGTACGTCGAGGTCCGGCTCCAGAGTGGCGAAGTGCGCCGGGTCAGCAAGGATGCCTGTGCGACCATTGGTGTTGCCAGCAACATCCACCACCACTACCGACAGCTGGGTAAGGCTGGACGAAGCCGATGGCTGAACATCCGCCCCACGGTTCGTGGTGTTGCCATGAACAAAGGTAAGGAACATGGATCACCGATTGTGGCACAGGGGCTAACATATGTGCAGTCGATCATCCTCACGGAGGTGGTCGAGGTAAATCCAAGGGTAACCGTCATCCCGTCAGCCCTTGGGGTGTACCGGTAAGACCACCATCTGACAGCGAGACGTTTCATGCGTTACTGACACGGCCCTATAGACCAAGAGTGGTTACAAGACCAGACGCAAGCACAACATCAACAAGTGGGTTGTGGTACCTCGACCTCGAAACCACGGCAAGCGACGCGACAAGGCCAACTGAGTATAAGCACCAGAGAGGCGCAGAGCGGCGAGGCGAGCAAGAGAGAGCAGAGCACACGCAGAGATGTGGAGGAGATGAGCGCCGGTGCTTTGTATATTATGACGCTGCATTGTACCATATGTGACATTATAGACGAAGGCGCAATGTGCGTTTGATGAATGAGCATGCCAGACCTCTCCATTTGATACTATTGACGGTACAACGATGAGATACTGGCATAGGTGCGCAAGTCATTGCACGGCTTGTGGCCATATACCTGGGGTGAGTTAAGCTGTCATGGGGATGCTATCACACGGGGTGACAGGATGGTGTTTCCGAGACGAGCACTGCCCTGTGATTCAAATCGAGGTGTTTCTAGTTGAGTGAGGGTCTGAAGGCCCTTTTGAGGGGTTCATGGTCTCCCGAAGGACATCTCTTACTCTTCCTATCGCGAAGGCAAGAGCTGCTGAGATTTGAAGATGTACGTATGTTGAGTCTATTAAAACTAGAACGAAGATCATGCTTGGGGTATATGATTTGGCTGATGTCAGTGTTCACCTCCAACGAGGACATTTGTGGTCTCAAGGTAGGATGGGTCGTCTCCGCCTTGTTGCACGCTTCCATTCAACAAGAGGATTATTGCGACTGAAACACACAAATTTAGAACCGACTTGATTCAAGATGTTGAGGCTGAGCTCCTCGCAGAGCCTCCGAGAGAAGGGCCTCGGAGTATCGCAGTATGTTGGCTGAGCAGTCCGCAAGGCCAGGCTGTGTGATGTCTTGTGTGAACCCCGAGGTTTAAGAGTAGAAACAGATAAAACGGGATAAATAATTATGAGAGGGAGAGTATAGGAAGAGATACGATAGCAGCCTTGGCTGTGCCTCGAAAGATATCCATTCAAGTCAACCCAATTGGGCTGAAGACGGCAGATCAACCGAGTCCAAAAGTCGTATTTGCGATATTGTCGGCAGGTATTCGAACAGCAAAACCGAATTCATGCCGACCCCTGACACGACAAAGACCTTTTCACCGTGGTTACAGCGTTTCAGCAGTCAAGGACCAGCGTCGGTGAGCAATCAGGGCAAGGAGCTTGTGCTAGTCAGGGGTGTGGGCTTGTTGGACTGAAACAACACTCGAGGGTTTCTGAACCCCAAACCATCATGCACCAACGCATCAGATAGTACCAAGAAATTGCACATGTGCCGTTTTATCCTTACGAAAGGACGAATAGTTGGCTAAGGAGAGCTTCATGATTCGAGCAGATGCCGCCTTTGCCGTCGAGGTCCTCGTTAAGTATCAGCATCGCTCCACACATAAAAAACCATCAGCATAGCGGGCCTGGCTGTATCCGTACTCCGCATTGGCAATTAAAAATCGGCACACGAGGTAGCGAATGACAGAAGACGCTGACGGGGTAGGGGCGAGCATGCACCGAAAAACCCTTTGAGATGGATGGTTTGCACAGCCTCGCCAGGCCACGTAACGCTTACCTCTCCACAGCCCATTAACAACCCCTGACAACCTGAAGAGAGACACAGATAGTCGGCTGATGGGAGCGAAAAAGGCTGACAGAGGATATCGTGGCGTAGACGAGGCAGAGCCTTCTCGAGCTGAGTAGTCGCGAGGTTACTATAGATGTTTATGATTTGCTGCCTCGTAGAGGATAGCCGCTGGCGCAAGATGGATGGATGGATGTCTGAATTGGGTGTCGCTGACGTAGCCTCGGCGGGCAGCAAAATTAAGGTTATTAGTCATTTCCGGCACATCACTGGATGAAGCATCTCGGACTCAGAAGCCCTGGGAACTGAGAGATGAGCGCAGATCTTGGGCATCTTGGCATTAGAGTGAGAGAGACGGAGATGACGGATCGGCACGGCAGAGACGAGTAACGTCAGTCAGCATTGAGTAGTTTTCCATGGTTCTGTGGCAGATTGTTGCTCTTCCTGGGATAATGGGGCGCTGGTGACGGGGGTGAGCTACAAGCGCCTGCAGTGCACCTCGGGCTGGGGAGTGTGATGGGCTAGGACACGTGCGGTAAAATATCATCGCTGGCATTGCCAATCCATTCCTCGATGGTCTCAATGTTGGACGAGAGTGAGGCCGACGAGCATCGCGATTTCTCCTGTCATCGCAAAGCTACCTAACATAATGGATGAGGTGAGCTGGACTAGTGCTAGTGATTGCTGGCGCGTGCTGAGGCGTCGTTCAGGTGCCAAAACGGGCTCTGCCTCAGTAAAAAATAGCACTGACAGCACTGGGAGAGTTGTACCGGGCCTACCTGACCTAGCCCGGCAGGGGCTGCACCACGCGATCAGTTCCCCAATAAAGGCTGAGTTGCGCCACCCATAGCGCTTGGTTGGTGCTCCACACCACAGCGTCATAGCCTCCCCCGGCAAGAGCGGTACTTGGGAGGGCCTGACCTCATGCGAGACCTTTTGACGACACAAGCGCGCGCATGTTCAAACAAAAGAGGGACAACTCGAGGAGAAAAGGGGTGTTTAAATAAAGAAAAAGAGGATAATATCCAATAATATGAAACATGAGTTTACACAAGGCAAAAATGTAGTCCCTCGTACAAAAAAGCCAAGCATAAGACCCTGCCTCCCTTTTTCTTGGCATCCTTAGTCCGAGCCTGAGCCATGTACCTTTTCTCTCTGTCTGACAGACCCCCCGGTCCCAAGTCCACGTAACCGCCCAATTGCAGCCCCATCCTTAACTTCCCCAAGTTTCCAATCCCTCCACCGACTGGCTCCCGCTGCAGCGACCGCGAAAACGAAGACCTGAAAAGAGAGACTGATCCCCGACCCGCGAGGCGACAGCACGCGCGCGACACTCTGAGTTTGGTAGATCGGCCGCCGAGAACCCCGTACTCCGTTTCCCGTCCCCGTCCCCGTCCCCGATACTCTCTACCCCTGGCAGCAGCCAGCTCCCAAACGCCCTACTATCGCACACCCCCCAGACCAGTCCAGACGCACCGTTGGAGACGTTAATTGCCCTGAGGGCCGATAGACACGGGGAGTGCGTGTGACGAGGCCAAGACGGTGTGAAGCGAAAGAAGCAACAACGAGAAGTCCAAGCTTTCAAATAACCTTAACACGCCCCCCCCTCTCCGATCCGATCTCCTTCTTCTTCTCAACCATGCACTCGTACGTCAAGATGGCAGACACGGGTATAGGGAACATCTCGCAGAGCTTCAGAGGCCGTCGCCTCCCGTTAAGGCTCATCTTTTCATATCTCTTCGACTGGATCGTTTGCTTGGTCTTTGCTGGAATCGGTGGTGTCTTCGACCGTCTATCACCAGCCAAGCGGCCCTTTTCTCTTGTTGACCCTAGCATCTCGTGAGTCCTCGACCTACACTGTCAACATCTCACATCCAAGGCTAACATGGTGCAACAGCTACCCATTCGAGGAACATGAACTCGTCCCCGCCTACCTCCTCTTCACCCTCGCCATCGGCGTCCCCATCGTCATCGTCGCCGTCGTCTCCTTGATCTTCGTCCCCGGTCCGACCGTCCCCAAGGGCACGCCCGCCGCCCTCATCTGGCAGCGCAAGCTCTGGGAGCTTCATGTTGGTCTGTTGGGTCTCGTCCTCTCCCTCACTCTGTCATGGTTCTTCACCAGCACCATGAAGAACCTCTTTGGAAAGCCCCGCCCCGATATGCTTGCCCGCTGCGAGCCGGACTGGGACAACCTCAAGAATCACATTGTCGGTGGCTTTAGCTGGGGCAGCATGACCGGCCAGCTCGTAGATGCCGGTATTTGCCAGCAGAAGGACGAATACAAGCTCAACGACGGCTTCCGCTCATATCCCAGCGGCCACGCCTCCACCTCCGCTGGTGGTCTCATCTACGCCTCACTCTTCCTCGCCAGCAAGTTCTCCGTCACCGTCCCCTTCGTAATGCCCTCAGCTGCTTCTGCCGCTGGAGCTTCTGGGGCTGCTTCACACGCCGCCTTCCCCTCGCGCCTTGTTCGCCCCGAAATCGACCCCTTCGAGCCGACTCGCGGCCGCGGTTTCGACGACGGCTCTGCCTCCACTTCGCCAACCAAGGGCTCCCCCTTTGCTGACAATGCCGGTCAGCACAACGCCAAGGTCCAATCCCTGCGCCGCCAAGCCGCTGCTCCTCCCGTCTACCTCCTCGTCTTGGGACTTGTGCCCTTTGCCGTTTCCATCTTCATTGCTGGTTCGCGTTGGCACGATCGCCGTCACCACGGCTTCGATATCCTCTTCGGTTATCTTATGGGACTGATCGCCTCCATCTTTGCTTTCCGCTACTACCATCTCCCCATCCGAGCCGGTGCAGGTTGGGCCTGGGGTCCCCGTAGCGACGAGCGCGCCTTCTGGGCTGGCGTTGGTCGTCTGGGCTATGCTGGAACTGACGAGGAGCTGGCTATGCCATCCCGACGGCCGACTCAGGGTGTCTCGGCTGATACTTCATACCCCATGACGTCTGCTCTCGCACAGCGCAATGTGCGCCCTCGCGATGAATCAGCAGACGAGCCTCGACCCAGCCAGAACTTCCAGGACGTTGAGCTGCAGCAAATGGATGACAGAGGCCGGCCAGAGAACAGGTTCCCTGAGCCTCTCGACAACCGCGTGTAAAGGGGCATATGTCTAGAGCATGCGAACTTTTTTCTTTATTGCATGGAGGTTTATACCATGAGCGTCGTGCGCATGTGTGATTCATTCCAGGGTATATCTACGTACGGTTGACTTTTCCCTCCCTAGGATAAAGGGGCAAAAAGTGGAAATCTTTATTAGATTCAGGGGCAAACAAACTCTTGTGTGTATGTGTGTATTGGGTGTGTGGTACGGAAAGCGATAAGCTTTGGGTAGTTTAGAATCTTTTGCTTTTTGGTACGACAGGCATGATACGAACAATGAAATGACCGATTAATCAATTCGAGACTTGTGTTGATATACATTGTGTTTGTTTGTGTTGTAACCCCTGAACAACGACTATGCTTGTACCCCTATCCCCTGAAAGAGTTGGGTTGAAATGGTCTCAATATGGAAACAAGTTATTCTTGTTTTTCAGTGGCGTCTCCGTCGTTCACAAGATCAAAATAACACACTAATAAAGACATAGCAGCATTAAACCTCAATGCTATGAAACAAGTTATAAAACAGGCTGAAGAAATCAACATCGCTTCTTATTTAACAGCTATAATTCAAAAACCTATGTCGTACTCTGGTTTATACCAGCCAGCCCAGCCCAGCCCCCCATGTCTTGCCACTAAACGCCGATCCAGAACCAACCAACAGCATAACAAGACGGAACCGAAGAGTCTTGAGTAAGGAGATCTGTCCACGCGGATGTCGGGGGGAGGAAAGTGGACGAGGCTCTCTTACGCCAGCCTGGCTCGTCTTGCGCTGCGGCCCACTACCGCCAGCAGACGCTTGAGACAAGCCCTCGCTGCGAGACGTGCTATATTCCGGCTTGCCATGCGTTGCCTTCTCCTCCTGGCCCTCAGTAGGCACCATCGTTCCTAGAGGCGCCACATGAGGGTCATGCGAGCATCCATGGCCTCAGAGTCGTCTGAGTACTACTTCTCGTCTTCCTGCTAAGTGCGTCTGAGGTACCCCGCGGTGCGCGGTCGCTCCTATAGGCCTTCCACAACAGCCATCCGGCCATCTATGCCTTCAAACTCGACATCCTCATCCTCATCTTCTTCCTCTTCCATCTCATCACGGAACCCCGTGTCGATCTCGAGCTTGCGGAGGCGGCGGCGCATGTCGTCGCGCTTGACGCTCTGCCAGCGGATCAGGGCGGCCGAGGCGTGGACCTTGAAGCCGTAGACGCGGGGGACGTAGCGGACGACGCTCTTGGTGGGGATGAGGGCCGGGTAGACCTGGAAGAGGATGTTGTGGAACGAGGTCCCAAAGTAGGCGCCGTCGATAGCGGCGTGGCGCGACGACTTGGGGTTGTAGATATCCTCGCAACGCGCGCAGTAGAGCTTGACTGGTTTGAGGTTGGACACGTCCGAGAGACCCATGGGGAGTAGAGGGTGCGAGTGGCACATGACGCGAGGACACTTTCCAAACTCGGCCTTCTTATACTTGTCGAGCTGTTTTAAATGTCAGCAGTCGGTCTTATATAAAGGTCGTTGGGTATGTAGTACCATTTTTGTCAAGCCTCTTGTAGTGACAATGTACCGGGCATGCACGAGGCCGTAGAGGTGCCTCGCCGACTTCTCGATGGCCTCGCGCATCTCATCGTCGCACTCGAGATCAAAGACATCGGTGACGAGATCCAAGGCATACTGGTAATACTGGACTTCCGTGTTAAGGCCCGTCAAGTTGAACCTGTCGGTGAGGTAGTCTTCGTCGATTTCGCAAAAGTACTCGTTGCCCCTCGAAGAGATGAACTGCGCACAAACAACATCCTGGTTAGCCCGTGGATCAAAGAAAAAGAAGCCGTGCGTCGTGTATTTCCCCCGACCCCGCCATCCTCGACGACATTTCTTCCATCAAACATATCCTTTGTCGCCGAGGATCACGGCTAGCGGCGTCGAGGAAGCGCGTGAGACCGCACAATCGGTAACGACGGCCATTGACTATCCTGTCCCATCACTCACCCAGTCTCGCCAATAGCTCGTGTAGTCGCTATCGGACTCGCTAACGTAGTCATCCATCATGTTGGGCTCTAGAGAGGAAGAGCAGAAGAGAGAGGAGGTTGATCAAAGGAGGCCCAAAAACGAGCGACCATCGCTCGGCGGCGAGCGAAACAACAGAACAGGCTGGGACGTCGGAGGCGTGGGCAAGATTCGGCGGGCAGAGGGCGCAAGGCGATGTATGCGGCGACGACAAAAACAAGGGCAAACGAGAGGCGTCGTAGGCAAGTCAAAGCAAGATCAAGAGGCGTTATCTATTCCCTGCTGGTTTTGACTTTGGCTGGGGCTGGGTCACCGTCGTCGCTCGTGGTCTGGGTCTGGGCTTGGTGGGGTTGCTCTGCTTCACCCCCGAGACTTAACCTTGACGGAAAGGTAAGGTAACGTGACTGGGAGGGGTACGTACCTCAACACCATAGAATCATCACCACTTACAAGCACGACACCAAAGAAGGCATTTCTCAAATACCTAAGTAGAATCGTCATCTATAAATAACCCATCTACCTCTTTTGTAGCATCTACTCAAAGCAGTGGCAGTAGTAACATCACATATCGCGATATGCAAGTCATGCCTAACCTCCCAGATACAAACCTACCCAGCCTGCTCCCAACATGACAAACTCCCATGGCTGAAAAACATTCCCGAAATATAATCCAAAGGCCGTTCCATCATCTACGGCGCGCTGATCGTTGAAGCAATACTGCCTCCGTCGCTGGCTGAGCGTCTATCCGACTCTGAGGTGCCGTCCTCATCGCCACTCGTCATTCCGCTGCCTCCACCGTTCACTGTCCGTGCCGATGGAATCTGTAGCCGACTTCCTATGCTGTCCTGGCCCGAATCTTGTCGTAGCACCACCTCCACCATCCTCATGGCCTCTTGCAACGTCTCACCCGTCTCGTCCATGGCTGCCAAAAACCGGGCGAGCTCCTTGCATAGTTCCCAGTCTCCCTCCCGCATCGCCCGAGACAATAGTCGCACAGATTGTTCGGTTGACGAACCCAGTTCGTCCAATGTATGTAACACAATGAGATATCCTCCAGCCGTCTTCAGCGAGCCCCTCTGAAGGGATTCTTCGAAGAGTTCCTGCGCTGGAGGGAGGTACGCAAAGAGCGTCTTCCACTGCCGCACTTCGGTCTTGCGTGTGCACTGTAGCACAATGTCAAGATACTCTTTGAAGGACGACAGGAGTGATAGTACACGAGGTAGGACAGCGTCCGCAGGCTTCGGCGATGTGTCCACCTCTTCGTCCAACACGCGATGTAGTAGAATCTCGAGGCCGTGTGCAAAGTACTCGAGTTCTTGGTACTGCTGAGCAAGATGTGCCGCCTCAACTGATCTACTTTGGCGAAGGTAGAAGCGAAGCAGGTCCGGGAGTACGAGATGTGTCTGTGAATGATTAGCTGTGACTCAGCAATAGTGAACGGTTAAACATACCCTGATTGTGAAGTGGAAATAGGAAAAGTTCACATCACGACGCTGGACTAGATCTGACTCCACTCCTAGCACGATGCCCTTCTCGAGAAGAACCGAAAGCGGATAAAAATCAACGGGTACCGACACTGGAGTCGGCGGCTCCCTGTTGTTGTCCCCTGCTGCTTCAAGCACATCGTTAATGTTCGGCCAGGCCTTGAGCTCCATCCCATCAAACACCCAGAGAGAATCCCGCAGAACTGACGGCCCATTCCGCGGAGGAGTGTCCTCCAGCTGGCGATTGGCGTTTCGCAGCGGTTGGTCTCGCATGCTGGCATGGTATTCCACATTCTGTGCAATCACCCGCATGTCATACTTCAACTGGCCCTCGTCGTTTAATGAGGGCCGCAGCAGCACGAGCTTCCCGTCAACCAGGAAAATCACCGACGCCACTGCCACGTCTTGGGAAGGATCCCCGTCTGTCAACTGGGTATCCGGTAGTATCCAGCTCAGGCCTCGGACTCGAGCTGGGGATCTAACAATGCCATGGAAGGCAATCTGACCCACTTGAATGAGTCGTACCGAACCACTATGGGGTGTGAAGATAAAGTGGTATAATAGGTTCTCGTATGTGTAGACGAGGAGTGAGTCCTCTCCAGAGGTGGTCACGAGCACCACCGGAGCCGGGATTGTTTGCTTATGAAGAATTTGAGACGAATCGAGTCCCGTCTCTCTCGAGAAAAGCCGCAGTTCAAATGTTCTGTTAGCCTCAACTGCGGCCACGAGGATGTGTTGATGCCAACACATGCCTCCT
Source organism: Fusarium solani (assembly GCF_023522795.1). NCBI lineage: Eukaryota > Fungi > Ascomycota > Sordariomycetes > Hypocreales > Nectriaceae > Fusarium > Fusarium solani. Next base: position 1,823,057 of record NW_027072157.1, read on the forward strand.
CTGACCTGAAACTCGTTCTCCATCGCCTCGTTGGCAAACGTCTTCCATCGGCCACTGTTGACGCTGTAATGAGCAAGTCCACGACGACCGGCCACGGCAACGTATCGACCATCCGACGAGATGACGGTTTGTCGGATTGGCCACTGGTTCAGGAGATAAGTTGCAGGGATTTTTGCTGTATGCCACAGGAAGGGCTCGGCTGAGATACTAGTAAGATCCGGCACGTCGTAACCTCTGTAGACCATGACGCTTGACGGCGTCTGTAGTACTGTCCGGAAAACGTTGGCCTCATTGTAGCACCCGGTGACGGCATTCTTGGCCATCTCGAGTGACCAGATGGCTTCATGCCGGTGACCTATCATTAGAATCTCGGAGCCTCCCCCTACCCATGTGGCTCCAGAAACTCCAGAGAGCCACTCTTCTCCGTTGGCTCGAGACGCAGTCTCTTCTGAGCTGAAGCTATGGCTTCCAAGCTTGCCAAACATGCTCCAGGTTGACCATCCCTTTTTGAAACCTGCGAACAGGCAGTAACCATCGGGGGAGTAACTCAAGCTGGTAAACGGGCCCGAGGAAGATGGTGATACAGGGATCTTGTGGGTATGCGAGTGAGGAATGTTGCCAGAATAGTCCCGGACAGAATAGACTTGCACTGTGCCATCGCAACATCCCACGGCAATGAGCGAAAACCGTGCGTTTATGACGGCTGCAACAGCACGGTCATGATGACCTTTCGGGACATGAAAACAGTGGCCTTTGAACAACCGTTTAGCATCCACGTCGTCTGCCTGATTAGAGTCCCCGTGGTGATTGTAGCGCTGAACAGCATAAGCTCGCCCGCTGCTAGTGATCCAGGTGAGCAGATTCATAGGGCGATCATGCGTCATCTCGACAATAGTGGCCTTCTTCTCAACCCAACCCATCCGGCTGATGATCTCGGTCCTCGTCTGGCTTCCGGTACTATCGGGTGTCCAGCGAATGCATTGGACTGCGGCTGGTTTTCTCGTGGCTACCACCAACTCATCGTCGAGGGCCAGTGCACTTTCGATGCCAGCATCGACCTTGATAACCATCCTAAAGCGGACGCTCAGGTCGCGGACCCCTGGTCCTTCGCCAGCGCCCCATAAGATCTGCTCAGGAGGCAGCCCAGCGAGGCCTCCGATGAGGCTCTGTCTTCGTCGCTGAACATTATGGTAGTTTGCGAAATGAGGTTTGTATACGCGCGAATCAGAATCGGTAGCTAGAGAGTAGGTGATGAGGTAGCCCTGGTCGGTGTGTATGACGAGAATGGCCGAGTCGGGTCGGAGCAAGAGGTCGACATTCTTGCCGTATGTTTCGAGGGAATAATCGGATCGCACGACGACAGCGAGAATAACAGCGGGCTACATGAGTCAGTCATGCCGGCTTAGAGAAAATATGCCCTCGCGGTCGCACCTTTGTCTGCCAGATAGTGATGGAGGTGGTTGTGATGACGGCAAACAAGTGCCCGGAGCGAGAGACGCGAAGGGCCAGAATAGGGTCTTTTATTGGTATCCCGTCGGCATCGGCGCCTTCCAGAGACGGCTGCGGTCGGCTCGTCGTGTAATCGTCGTGCTCGACAGGTCGGACTCCCGGTGTCACAGGCGTTACTGGCGTCGGCGGGGGGAGGGAATCGAGATCATCGAGGGTGTGGCCGCGGGGCTGGGCGCTGGCAAGGCCGGGTGAAGCGGTCAAGCTGGACTCGGAAGGGCTCGTGAGGCCATCATTGGAGACGACTAGCTTGAAAGCGGGAGCTCGACTGCTGCTGGTAGCATGGATACGTGGAGTTCCAATGGGCCAATACATGGCGGCAGCTAGCTCCTCAGCTGGGTGTAGATGCGCAACGCTTGAAGGGCGCAGCGCTTCGATTTGAAATGTCGTGCAGCAGCAGGGGCTCAAACATGACCCTGTACGCTGGCTCGAGAATAGTCTCCCGGGGCCATTGGCTTGAGGTTTGCGCGGGAAAGGATACGAGGGAGGTTCCGTAGGTATGGATGGAGGTTAGTAGGTTATCTCAGTGTCGCGGGCCAGCAGCTCCTGGGGGTGCTGTCATTGTACAGCCTCATTGGTGGTGATATGTCTCCGGTGGATTACATAAGTCGCTTGGCTTGATCCTTGCACCTTGTTCCTGGGTGTCAGTTCCTTCCTTCTTATCCTGGTCAATCAATCAATCCATCTAGGTTGCTCCTGACAAAACAAAAACACATCAAACTCTACTCCGTGTATGTCAAAATTCTAGATTCATCACTGCATCGTGGCATCAAACTTTGCTTTCTCATCATCGAGATTATTCGTCATCAATCAACAGTTATATTGCTACATTAGCTCGTCTATCCCAAAGATACCTGTCCGTCTCTTATTAATGACCGTCCTTCATCTCCCACATCTGCGGATACAATGAGAAACTCCCTCCTGTGCTGCCTTTTTTGTCGTCCTCCAAAGATCTTGCAAGATTAAAAACGCAACAAAACGAAATGTTCAAATGGAACAAATGCGGTTCCTCTGGCGGGCCAGTCTCCCATTCATCTGGTAACTTTTGGTTCAAAAACGAAGCAGTGGGAACAATAGGAGAAAGCCAATATGCCTTTTCCGTGCATACTCCTTTCCAGGTATGTTGCTGCACACAATGACGGAGGCCACCCCGAAACCGTATTCCAAGTTCAAGCTTCGAGCCGTGATAGTCTAACGTGGAGAAGAAGGAAGGGATCAAGCGAAGCGCAAAGATGACACAGTCAACCACACATGATATGCCATCACAAAATATCCAAGATGTCCGATGGCGGGCAGATTGTGGGCCAAAGAATCCTAAAAGCACTAGAGTCGCTCTCACTTGCGCAACTCGTCCTGATGCTGAGCTGGAGCTCAAGACTGGCCGTGGTGTGACATCCCTCAGACACACCATCCCACTTGGGCTGACCCTGTTCAACTTATACTTGAAGACGGATTGTCGTCTCATCTTCTTTACCAGAGTTCGCCTGACGGACGGTTTGGACCCATCCAAGAATCTCAAAGATCCACGCCGGATCAAGTCTGGAATCCGGGGAGAGTGCGAGAGTCGAGGCCTCGCCGCTTGCGGATTCAGGAGGCTGCAACTTCTGTCCTTCCATGTGCTCAAATAGGAGGGGATCAAAGCCTGATTTCGCTTCATGAGGATCACCGACGCTCGACTCGGGAGTGCCCGGCTGTGACCTTGCACCTGGGACCATGGAGTCCACCTCCTCATTGGCAATGTCTTCAGTTTGCCGGGCTTGAGGGATCGCATTTGGTCTTCTCATGGCAACTGCAGATGCGATGATTACCACACACCATGCGGTGAACTGAATGCACGAGATTGCCACATCCGCAAACGACAGAGACTTAATTAGGGACGGCGAACGAGAAGCGACGGAGGCGAAGGCAGCCACAGGAACAACACGACCGAGTCGAACTCTGCACGGGACCTAGTCAGCTCCAAACTCCAACTCTAGCCCGGAGACCACGCTCACTGTTGAAACGTATTCCTGTACAGGAGCATAGAGACTGCTCCGGAGACCAACAGGAGTATCACGGTGCTAACACGGTCAGTTCTAGGAGTCACCATAAAGCTTGCGTTTACTCACACGGCATTGAGATCGTTGTGCCGGGGTAGACTCAGGGCGATTGCAGAACCCAAGAATATCCCGGCAGGGAGAATCACAGACACACGCTGCAAGGTATTCCAAAGGCCACGGCCCATCCTTTCGGTCAGAGCTGGCATTGTGTCAAGTGGTCCGAAGCGTGGGAGAGGTTGGCGAAGAGAGCGAACAGGGAACCGTTGTCGGCATGCCTATATCGACATGTCGGTCCAGACGAGACTGATGAGCTCCTTGTGTGGCAAAGTTCAGGCCGCTGATAAGGGCCTTAGGCGTCTTATACCTTGGTTGGAGGCTGACCGGCGAGTTCTGGCGAGTCTATCTAACCGTTTTTTGAAACGAGACGGCAGACCTCTCAACATGGCTCCAAGCAACAGCATCACCGGATTGACTGGGTGGAAAGCACCTGAGACCGCCACTCATGGCCTGCGGACCAGAGGTATGAGTGAGTTGGACACGCATAGCAAGGCAATTGGGCCCGGACGATGTCAGTACCTAACGTAGGTATGTGGCTATTATGAGGCTGTCGAGGCTCGTTTGGGACAGGCACAGTTGAGCTTGAGTTGCAACTGGGCTGACGTCGCTGAGGCGGAAATGGTTGGCTTATGAGTTAACCAACAAAGTCGAGACCTAGTACGCCTAGGCGTCTATTTTCAACCCCGTCGGGCCGACGGTTTGGGCACACATGCATCAAACGAATCGCCAGGGCCCTCGACTGTGAGGCGGATAAGTGATGGTGTTTACAGTGTCTCAGTCATACCAAGGCCTGTTCGGGAAAGATTTTTGCATTGACGCTGTTAACCCTTCTCCAGTTACGAAACGGCTGGGGCTATGCAGGCAGGCGAATTGAGGCCTGCCACTAATACTCGGCGTGTTATCCTAGGAGGTATTTACGAGGCAATTAAGTCAGCCGAACTCGAAACCTCGGACGAGCATTGGAAGATATAAACGTTTTATATCGGCTCGAGGATGGAGACTTTTCAATTTACTGCGGTAAAAAGCAAATCGAGATATCTTGTCTGGCAATTCTCTACTGTCACTTGTGCTCGACGTCAGCTGACGCAACAAGTCCGAATTCATGACCATTCAGCCAAACGACCAGCCTGCGTTCCACAACAAAGAGACCAGCCAGCATGTTTCAGTCTATCAGCTCGTTATCGAGTTGGTCGAACTGGTGCCGGCGGCTCTCAGTTCTTGGATCATGTCTGCCTATATGCGGCAGTTCCACCCAACCTATATAGTGAGTTGCGCTGGGGAATGACATGGTTATGGCTACCCTGGCAACTTGACTCAAGTCATGGGACATGAGCCAGACATGTCTATTCGTTCCCAAAAGTGCCATATCACTAACGTCGATATTGCCAGGCCTGGCCGCAAGCAGCACGGGTCAATGTTCTTGCTCAGCCATCACAGTGGTTGGCGTTGACAGCTTGTCTCGTTTATGGTTGTTCGATTGCCTCATTCCTTCACAGACGACGGTTTCTAGACCCCTACCAGCCCTTTATCTTCGCAGCCTGCGTATCTCTAGGGGCTGTCCTGGGGAAATGCACTGGGGCAAGTGCCGATTACATCCTACTGGTTCATGTATCGTGGGCGACGTGTCTGGCCATGTTTGCCAGTGTCATTTGTCTCCGTATTCAATGTGTGCTTCTGTGAGAGAGACGGGTCGAGTCGCTCCAGGCTCTCACAACTACATAGCCATGTAAAGCGGGGTTTTCTTTGTTCTTGTTTTCGTGCATACACTCATCACGAGTTTCATCTGATACTTCATGTAGGTCAGAAACTGGCAAAAATTTGGGCAAAGGGAAAAACATAGGGCTTGATGAGATATGAGCAGCGACTAAACTAGCCACCCCTCACAGAGACAATCCAACATAGGATTTCGCAAGTCTCAGTATCTTTGGAACAGTAGTGAGTATCCATCCACCTGCATGTCCTCATATCTCCACCAGTTCTCGTTATCTCTCTGTGCGATGCCGGACAGCTCGGTGCTTCCGGGTGGATCGTTGTATTCTGCGGGGAAAGCTCTCCTTGTCGGACATTGGCTCTTGTCGTTGTGGAATGGGGACGTTAGTTGTGACATATGTCATGGGGCGTAGCTTGACATGGTATAAGGCGCGCCCAATCCCAAGACGATAGACAAGGGCTCTCGCAACCAACGGCACAACGACAACTCGACTATGTGAGCGAGCGGGCGGTCGACGGAAGTTGTACGTAATAATTAAACAACGATAAAGCATCAGCTGCCCACGTGGTGAAGCCCAGTGACCTTGAAACCCCGCTCGGGTCCGTGGTCCCGGTGTAGGGTAGGCAAATTCCAGAGGATCGGGGGCCCCACCGCCGGGGAAATCGACAAGGATACAGCCGGCTAAGAGCGGTCGGAGGTCGCGTCCGGCACCGGCCTGTTATCAAGGTGCGTCCGGGTCCGGCAGATGAACGATTATTAAGACGACCCTCTTTGTAGGACGCTATCTTTGTAGGTGACCTTGACTGACCGTCTACAACAACTCAACTCGTTAGGCATTGAAGACGATATTTGGTTTCTTTAATACTTGGTCAAATATCTACCTAGACGTGACAAGATCCTCTCCACTTATACGCTACACGACCCCCGCCCTTCGCTTCAACTAGGTACTTATCACCTCCGCCGGACTCGACACTCGGCGCAATGCTCCTGGCCACGAGAGCGGCGAGGCTTCGGCCCATAGCTGGTTACAGTCGCCTGTTCCACGCCAAGTCTCAGCATCTGTCGAGTGCCGAGGCCGCACCGGCTGCTCGCCCGGCTCACTATGACAACTCGCAACAGCTCTCGGCCATTGACGAGGTTAAAGCGAGGCGGGCCAAGGCTGGAAAGCTGGTTGCTGGAGTTGCGGCTGCTTCGGATAGTGACATGTTTAAGGGGCCGGTGAGTTGCCATGAGTGCCACTGAATTGAACATGGGAGACTTATCCCGATATCATAGACAACCGGCTTGCCCAAGTCTAAGCGATGGGATAGTATGTATAAACTTAAAAACCTCCATGAGGCGATGACTTACATCAAATAATAGGTCATTTAAGTCACGAGAGTAGCATACGAGGACCTTGCACTCTCAAGCAAGCCGCTCGCCACATGAAGAAGCCCGGTCTCATCTCACTGGGTGGCGGTCTTCCCTCAAGTGAGGTATTCCCCTTTGCAGAGCTCGGATTCAAGGTGCCCGTGGCTCCCAATTTTTCTGAAAAGGAAACAAAAGAGTCGGGACAGACGGTTACTATTGGAAAATACGACGTTAGAGACCGCGACGGCACTTACGACCTGTCCATTGCATGCAATTACGGCCAGGCTACAGGATCCCCTCAGATGATGCGGTACCTGACGGAGCATACTGAGATTGTGTATAAGCCCCCGTATGCGGACTGGCAGGTCTGCCAGACTATCGGTAGCACTGGAGCCTTGGAGGAGGCGCTTCGCATGTTCTGCGACAAGGACCGAGGTGACTCTATTCTGACCGAAGACTTTAGCTTCTCAACAGCTCTCGAGACAGTTGGACCCCTGGGTGTAAAGGCCTTTGGAGTTGCCATTGACGAAGAGGGTCTCATTCCTGAGCGCATGGATGAGCTCCTGTCTAACTGGGATGCCAAGGAGCGAGGAGCACGGAAACCTCATTTGCTTTACACGGTTCCTTCGGGACAGAACCCTACAGGAGCGACTCAGGGAACAGAACGACGAAAAGCCATCTATGCCGTGGCGCAAAAGCACGACCTATACATCATTGAGGACGAGCCGTACTACTTCCTTCAGATGCAGCCGTACACGGGACGCGACCAGCCCGACGTGCCACCGCCCAAGACTGTCGAGGAGTTTGTCTCATCGCTCATCCCCTCGCTGCTGAGCATCGACGTCGACGGGCGTGTCATGCGCATGGACTCATTCTCCAAGGTTCTTGTGCCAGGATCACGACTCGGATGGATCACGGCGTCGGCGCAGATCGTTGAGCGATACGTCCGGCACGCAGAGGTCGCCAGCCAAGGACCTAGCGGTTTCTCCCAGGTTATTTTGTATAAGCTGCTGGACGAGACGTGGGGACATGAGGGCTATCTGCGGTGGTTGATGAACTTGCGGCTGGAGTATACTAAGAGGCGAAATGCTCTGCTTGCTGCTTGCGAGGACCATCTTCCGAGTGACCTCGTGAGCTGGACTCCTCCTGCGGCTGGCATGTTTGTAAGTGCCCCTGAATACACGTACACTCACTTCGAGCGACACTCGACTAACAGGACATGCAGATGTGGTTAAAGGTCGATCACACTAGGCACCCTCAAGCCGGAGAACGCAGCATCATAGATATCGAGGAGGAAATCTTCAACTCATGTATCGAGAGCGGTGTCCTCGTCGCCAGAGGCTCTTGGTTCCTGACCGAGAAGGATAAGCCGCCCCCTGGACTGTACTTCCGAGCTACCTACGCCTCAGCGACACCCGAGAACATGAACAAGGCTATCGAGAGATTCGGCAAGGCCGTGAAAGATAGCTTTGGAAGAAAGTAGAATGGGCTTGGTGAGAGATGAGTGGAAATGTGTTGGGGGAGTTATTGAGCTCAATATTGAATAGGGGCGAACAGTGGCGACGCATTTAGCAATTTTACATGATGAAAAAAAAAAAAAAACTGAAGCTTCCCAAAATGCTCTCGCTCTGAATCATGCCAAGAATCAACCCGATGAATTCGAACCTCACGCGCGAGCCGCCTCCCAGAACGCCACCTTGACACCCTGCCCCGGCGACAGCACAATATCCGCCTTGAGCAGCGGCTTTCCACCATCGACTTCCTTCATGTAGCTCACGACGCGCTCGTACCTCTGAAACATGCGGCAGAGGGTGTAGCTCATCTCGGTCAGGGCGAACTGCTGGCCGATGCAGATGCGCGGGCCCGCGTTGAAGGGGATGTAGTCGTGAGGCTTGGGGAACCAGTGCGCCCACCGTTCCGGGCTGAATATCTGAGGATCGGCAAACTTCTCCGACACGGGGGGATACAGATCTGAGCGGCGCTGCATTACGAGCGTCGAGTATGCCACCGGTGAGTCTTTGAGGACGGGGAGGGGTTCGGAGCCGTCAGGGCCACCGCCTCGAGGGAGGGTCGTGTCTTTGAGAGCTATACGGACGTTGAAAGGAACGGATGGATAAAGACGGAGAGTCTCGTTGAGGATTGATTTGAGGTAGGGCATGTTCTTAAGATGCTCATACGTCGGAGTCTCGTTCGGGCCCACGGTAGACAGGATCTCAGCACGCAGCTTGGCGACAGCATGAGGATAACGACCAAGCTCATAGAGAGCCCACGACAAAGTCGAAGCGGTAGTATCACGACCAGCAAGTAGCACAGCGATGATCTGATCACGGAGAACCTTGCGGTCTCGCGTGAAGCCGGCCAGGGCGTGCAGAAACGTGTACCCGTGGTCGTCCTTGGACTTGGAGGCGAGCTCCTCGGGGCTCAGGCGCAGCGCCCGGTCAATGTACTTGTTGATGAAGTTGTCGACGACGCCGAGACAGTGCCAGAAGCGGGGCTTGGGGTAGAAGTGGCGGAGCTTGCCGGTGCGGGCGACGATGTTTTGGATGTGCTGTATCTCGTTGAAGGCCTCTGCGAACTCTTGCCTCGGGTTTCTGCATGTGTCAGTGCTTGGGTGTTGTACTTGATGATTGTGTACTTACGTCAGAGACTTGATGTCTGAACCTAGGAGAAACTCGGTCGTCACATCAAGGGTGAAGCGAAAGAAGAGATCACTGATATCCAGCACCTTTCCATCCACACTATCCATGTCTACAATCTGGGTCTCACCTAGTAGCGGCCCTCCGTTGGCAATGGCTTTGAAGAGCGTCTGAACATGTGACTCGAAGCAGTGCAGGTCGCTCACGCGGTCCCTGGTGAACTGCGGCCGGATGAGATGCCGGCTGGCATGCCACTTGGCGCCGTCAGTGGTGAAGATACTGTCACCTAGAAAGTCGCTCCACTCGCGATGAAAGGGTTCACCCTTGCCGTAGTCGCCGAACTGCGTCGCGAGGATAGCCTTGACGTTTGCAGGGTCGGCAGTAAAGATGGTGCGAACACCCAGGAACCTCGACTCGACGGTCCATGAGTTGTGAGCGCCAAAGATGGTGTCACGCCAGACCTCCATGTTTCGGTGCTTCGCCGTCGCGTAGACGAACTTGACCATGCGGTCTAGGCCTGGGAGGAGAGGTTAGGAGAGATAAACGTGTAGAGAGATTCACTCACCCCATGGAGCGTAAGTTCTGAGATACGGTCCATAGCGCCCGAGACGACGGATCCGTATGTGCTCGTCGATGCGACATCCAATGTAGTAGATGGTATAGAAGGCGACAGCGATGAGTAAGATGGCCTTGAAGGAGGCCTGCTCTAGAAAGGCTTCAACCAGGCCCATGATGATATGATGTTACTTGATAAGGTCGCTTAAGAACAAGATGACAGCTTAATTAAGCCAAGAGCCAGTTGATGTATAACAAGCTTTGAGAAAAGGACGAAAGCAAAAATAGATCGCGGGAACCAGGCCTGTACATAAATATCATTAACCTGACCTCAATAATCCGGGGAAGAGTAAAAAGCAGTGTAACAGGATCTGCAGCTGCCCCAGCCTATCCAAACGAGACGCCGCCCTCCATCGGATACGTCGAGATGAACCGAGTCACCGCAAACGCTGCAAATAGACATTGAGCAAAGACGTCACTTTTTTCAGATGTTCTTGGCTATGGACACCAAGTTGCGGGGGAAAAGGCTGGCTTTTGCCGAGGCGCTTTTTGGCTGAGGGGGAGGGGACCCGGTTGGGGATGCATATGGCCATGGGTGTGCGGTAGGGTTTGAGATCAGATCAGATGGCGGGGTAAACGGCTTCTCTACCTTGAGGTTAGAATGGGATTTGATGGCATTGATTGATCTTGTCCAAAGTGTAGTCGTTGTGGGCTGTATTGTTATCATCTACTGTTTATATCACAGTAAGAACTAACGTGATGGTTAGCCAACAACCTGCCCAGCGTCTTCTTTCGCAGCTTAAGACTCACAGCAAACAAACAATAGCACGTGAACCTGTTCCTGTGGCTGAATGCCGAGCCCACGATCAGGATGCCCGATGCGGAAACTTGTCCTCCTCCCAATCCCATTCCACCCATTACGAAAGAGAGACATCCCGATGCCAAGCGAACTAGAGGACCCAAATCAGGATGCATAACGCGCCCCTAGATGTGAGGTAGGTCCCTTGTCACATGTTAGCATTGTAACCCTACGACGTCCGGGAACTTGTATGATCCCGGTAGCCCGTCCATAAGAGACGACCGGTGCAACATCGCCCCGGACTTACCCCACAAGATTCGGCGCCGCGGACCCCGCTCCGTATCGACGCTCCGGCCCCGCTCCGGATCACTACATATAGATATGTTATACACCAATACTTATAGTCGTCAAATTCCAGGTAGCCTATTCGCGTGATTGAAGCGTAAAAATGCTGAATCTGTTGAAATAGAATAAAACTGGTATGTACAAAATCTCTCGTCACCGCATCTAGGGCTCGAAATAAGCACACTCCTCCGGGCCGCCCTGTGTGCAGAATGGCATCTGCACCGGCGAAGCACCTACACCACGGGCAACCATGCGCTCGCGCATCTCGGCCAGCCGTGGTGCGGCATCATACTGTGTCCGGTTCTTGCCAGAGGCGTCGGTACGGCCCGACCAGAGCACCTCGCCTGCAGCGCCTGCACGTGGCCACACCAGGGAGTCGAGGTTGACGCTGTCAATGGTCTCGGACCAAACCGCTACCTCGCCGCCGAGCACGAGCTTGGCTTCCTCCTCAGACAGGCCTGCTCGGGGGTCGTGCGAGTAGATGAGGCGCCAGTTCTTGCTGGGGCCGCACCAGTCGTTAAAGGGGTAGAATGTTTGGAAGGACTGGCCGTTGTCAAAGTTGAGCCACTGGCCTCGGCCGCAGTCGAGATACTGTTGGATATTGTCAGTAAATCATACCTTCTGTTATCTCGAGTTAACTTACCCAGAAGTTGTAGTCGCTGTCAATGACCTTGTGGCCAGCCGCAACCAGGTCCTTGACAGCGGTGCCGCCCAGCCAGGACTGAACAACTACATCTTTGCCTAGGGTCATGTTCCACTCAGTGATCATCTCCTCCCACACCAGGGGTGTGAGGCCAGCGTCACGGACCTTTCCGTGCGCGTAGTCGAGGAACTTTTGCAGCAGAGGAGCCAGTACTTCGGTCTCGTTGGATCGAACGCCCGGGTCGAGCATCGAGTCGTTGTGGTTAAGCTCATCTCCACCAGTGTGGAAGTAGGCCGTGTAGGGCGAGATGCGGGGAAGAGATCACCAAACAGTGTGTCGAGGAAGTCGTACACATCGCTGCTGTTCATGCGGAATGCGCCGCAAGGAGGCTGCTTGCACCACCACTGGTAGGGCTTCTCGTTGTACGCAACAATGAGGTCCTTGTAGGCTAGCTCGACGACGCCGATGTGACCGGGCATGTCAATCTCCATGACCACCTCGACTCCACGGTGAATACCGTACTCGTAAATGTCAGCAATATCCTTGGGCGAGTAGGAAAGACCCTTGCGGTAAGCACCCTCCTCGGCCAGCTTGGGCAGAGCAGGGATCTCGAGGGGCCAGGATTGCGAATCCGTGATATGGAGGTGCAGACGGTTCAGCTTGTTCCAGGCCATGGCGTCAATGGTGCGCTTGATGTGCTCAACCTCGAAGAAGCAGCGGGCGGTATCGAGAAGGATGCCTCGATGGGGATAGACGGGCTCATCCTTGATGGTGACGGGGGCGTGTGGAGTGTACCAAGAGGTGCCAGAGCTGTGCTTGAAGAAGAGCTGGACAAAGGTCTCGAGGCCGTGCAGGCAACCAGTGGAAGACTTAGCCTTGATGACAGCCTCGCCGTTCTCAGAGAGGGTGAGCGAGTAGGACTCGTCGACCTCGCCGGCCAGCGGCTTGAAGGTGGCCTTGTCGTCTTCCTCAGTCTGGGTGATCTCGAGCGACTTGACCCACTTCTTGTCATTCAGGGCAGGTTCAAAGTCAGAGTTGCGCGGACGGAGCTTCCAGGGAACAAAGTTGTCCTTGAATATGGCCTGTAGGGCGCGTGAGACACCGGCCTGGACGATCTGCTTGCTGCTAAAGTCCGAGCCAGCGGCTGGGGAGTACTGGTAAGTGTAGGGCATCTGCTCGTCAAACATGGTCTTAGTGTCCGGCTGCGCAACAAGTCCAAGGAGAGGAGAAGTCCAGCGTACAAAGTCCCCATTGTAGGTGATCTCGATGCTTTGGTCAATGAAGAGAGCTTTCTCTCCCGTGGAGATTTCTCTAGGGATGGGCCATATGGCGTTGACGGGGGTGAGGGCGAGGGCCGCCACGGCAACGAGGGCCTTGGACCACATCGCGAAAGACAATAAAGGATGCAGAATACAAGATGCTATGCTATCCAAGAGATGGTCGCAGAGGTGGTCGCAGAGATATAAGAACCAAGACCGGTAGGTGAGATTTAAGTGCCGAGTGCCGTCCAAAGGAATACGGGGACGTCAGTTAAATAGGGACGTCGATCCTCCGCTAGGGGCCCCTGGCCTGGAGACGCGGGAGAGGCTTGTCACTCGTTTCTATGGGCGTTTGCAGGAGGGCAACAGGGCAACAGGGCAGAGGGATTGGCGCTAGTTTCTCCCCGGCACCTTGCAGAGCAGAGCAAGGGCATAAGCGTGAAGCAATCGTGCCGAGCCTGATTTGGTGGCAGATTGTGATGTGATGGACGGCCAGGCTGCGATGTCCCGGGGCGACCATGTGGCACAGCCGCAACGTTACACGACCACCCGAGAGGTTGCGATTGCCGTTTTCCAGATGGAAAATAGAGAACTTTTGGTAGTAATGGATAGTAGAGTATCAAGTGATGATGCCTGTTGCTGCTGTTGATTTCGATGACAGATGACGGCGTCGTCTGAGCTGAGATTGGACGTAGAGGTAGGATTCACTGGAGACAAGGAAGGGGCGGGGATTGACAGGACCAGCCAGGACCTCGCAGTGACCCGTGATGCCGGAAAATAGCTTGGACGTGAAGAGGCTTGCGGCAGATAGAGAGACCAGACGAATCCTAGAGGCCGATGTGTGCGCCCATTGCTATATTTGCGACAGCCGTGCTTGAGGTAGATGTACGACGGACGGGAGATGAGCTGAGACGAGACCCGACCTACCTTTGCTCAGTGGAAAAGAGGCCCAGACAGCGCCAAAAATGGGCTGAGCCGCGGCGCCAAAGTCAGCGGCGTCAGCGCCCGTCGGCGACTCGCAGCGGCTGGACTCAACGAGGACGAGGCTGGCGTTGGACTGCATCTGCTATGCTGGTGCTGATGACATTCATTGGACGTGATGTCTCTCGACGTGTTTCGGCTGTGCAGTTTCCAGGCGATTTCTCACGTTACTTTTACACTTGGCATTCGGATGCTTCAAAAGACTGGTCGGGACGACTTCATTGCATCGTCTCTTCGCAGCAAGGAACCGACTTGGTACGTTCCATTGTATCTTGCTGCAGCTCAGAGTCGTTGTCTCGGTGGCTTCTCCCAGTCCCCGCCCCCCAATCTTGCTGCATGCACCCAGATGGAGCCACTGGCCTCATGGATATTGGTCGTCTGGTAAATGAGGAGAATGCAGCCCTAGACAGACAAACAAGATGGATGGCAGCATGATGGATTGCAAGGAGGAGGAGAAATGTAACATGTAAACACCCATGGATGCTGTTGACCGTCCCCCGCACTGGAACATGAAAGGTAGGCCCAGGTCCCTTGGTTCGAGCATCAATCTGGAAAAGTTGCGGGGGAGATGGAAAGAGGGTGGGACAAAGGAACGCCATCTCGGGATGCCCTCTTGGGACTTGATCTTGTGAGAGAGCAAAGCGCTCTTTGATTAAAAGATCAATGGATGCCATAAATAGCTTCACGGCAGCCTCCTGTCGCTAGCTCGCGTTGTGTTGAGGCTGCATAAAAGTACGTACAGGATTTAGGAGGCTTGAAAAGGAAATATGAGCCACATTCCTGACTAATCACAACTCCGACAGCTATTCGTTGCTCACCGAATCTTCTGGTCTGTGGTGGCAACATCACAGGTGTGTGCCTGTTCACTGACAAACACATCTTTGAGCTGGTTGGGCTTTGTTGGATAGAAATTATCAATTGTAAAAGAAACCTTTGAGATAGTCGAATCAAAGGGCTTGATTCTGTGGCTTTTCCCTCTACCATAAAACGTTTATTACCAACCAAACGGCTACCTACTCGACAAGGTAAACAATGACTGATCGACACATCACGTGACATACAGACCCATTTCCCGACGACTTCTCCGTCACTCTGGCAGAGCTTTTGCCAACTCCAACACAAACCAACCTCAAAGCCTGCTTCATCGCCGCTCGGTGTGACGACGCAGCATCACCAACTCGACAAACACAACTTTGCGCAAGCGCCCACGCATATTCTGTAGCCTTGCGACCCGTTTCCCTTTTACGCGACGCGAATTGTCAAAGCCCATCGAAAAAAACGCGTCGCTCAAAGACTGCCCAAGTCTCGATTAGACTCTGCGGCGAAACTACCCGCCACCCGCACCCGCACCCGCCTTTCACAATCCCCTACTCCCCTCCCGTGACGGCGCATTCACCCAATATGCCTGTCGAAGTCAGCCTCAACACGCCCCTGGCGGAGGCTCTCAATGCCGCTATCCAGCCCAAGCTCGTCGAGGTTGGGTGGGGAACCGGTGGCGCTGATGATTCCGCCCTGGCCGAGTACATCATCCTGATGCTGGTCAACGGAAAGACCCAGGACGAGATCGCCTCTGAGCTTTCCGGCGATCTCCTGAACCTTGGACCCGACGACCCCAGCACTCGCGACTTCTCCCAGTGGCTATTCCAACAGATCGATGCCCTAAGCTCTCCAGCCAACGGCGGTAGCTCAATGCCTGACGCTTCCCAAGAAGGCGCAGGTACCGGCGACATGGATACCGACATGAATGCCGGAGATGTATCAGAGTTGAATGCGTATGTTCCCCTTATTTCCTCGCGCCTGACGTTAGATGTACTGACTCTTCTTAGACCAACCGGCCCCCGCTCAATGCGAAACGGAAACCAACGAGGTGGACGGGATAAGCGCATGTTTGGCCAGATTAACAAGGCTATGGACCGTACTGGCGACGCCGCTCTTCATCGTGTTAGAGGCCAGACGGGCGGTGAACGCATCAACACCCACGGCCGCAACCCCCCGACCGGTCCCAGGACAGGCCGAGGTGGTATGGGCCGTAACAACAACAACCGCGCCGCCAACCTCCAAGCAGGCTTGAACGCCATGGCCGCTGGCGGACCCCAGGGTCAGTGGATGATGCAGGGCAACGCGCCCAACGGGCCCAACGCGATGGAGCTCGTGGCCATGCTTGAGCAGCAGAACCAGGTGATGTTCCAGCTCTCGCAACAAATCATGGCCAACGGTGGAAACCCAGGCGCATTCGGGCAACATCGTCGAGGAGGAAAGGGTGGCTTCGAGCGAGGACAGAACTCGAACAGGGGCAACTTCCGCAGGGGCCAGAACCACCATCACGACAGGCAAGGCAGCAACAAGCCTGAGGGCGAGGGTGAGGGTGAGGATGTGGACATGTCTGGAGAGAAGCGCGAGCCCCCGAACCCCGACGACACTGTGTGCAAGTACAACCTGAACTGCACCAACAAGGACTGCAAGTTTGCCCATCAGTCACCGGCAGCGCCCCACGGTGTCTCGGTCGACGTCAACGACATTTGCACCTTCGGAGCCGCGTGCAAGAACCGAAAATGCGTTGCTCGACACCCCTCACCAGCCGCTCGTCTCGCGCACCAGAGCGAGCAGGATTGCAAGTTCTTCCCCAACTGCCAGAACCCGCGATGCCCGTTCAAGCACCCATCGATGCCTCTGTGCCGCAACGGAGCTGACTGCACAACGGCCAACTGCAAGTTCACGCACGTCAAGACAAAATGCAAGTTCAACCCTTGCCTGAACCCTCACTGCGCCTTTGCGCACGAGGAGGGTCAGCAGGGAGGATTCAAGGATAAGGTCTGGACTGCAGACGGCAAGGAGGAGCACGTCAGCGAGAGGAAGTTTGTGGACGATCAAGCTGGCGAGGAGCTAATCAAGGCTGAGGAGGACCCTAAGGAGGATACCGACATCATTGGTTAGATGAAAACAAAAAAGGGTGGTTTGGAGGGATGAGATGATCGACAAGCCGATCAGATCACAAGATACCCAGGGTTAAAGGTTCAGTCCCAGGACTGGGACCAGCAGAACAACGGCTGATGAACAGAGGAGGACGAGACGATATGGTGAATGAAGGATATGTACTACTACGGTCTGCTTTCTAATGTCGTTGGCCGGGGTGGCAAGAGCATGGAAGGGAGTTTGGAGTTTGGTTTCTTTTGCGAATTTGCCATGAGCATGAGGCAGGGCCATATCTTGTTTATTCCTATATAGGTACATAGAGGCCAGAGAATGACGGCCAAAGGTCGCGCATCATGGAGATGCTTCAAAGCAGATGCGCGAGGGGGAAGAATGCAAACAAGGGCCCATGGCCATGCCTCGGAGTTTTGTCTATTCTCATGATTAACGTGCATGAACCACTTGAGATGAAATGAACCATGTCTATCATCCGATCTATGTTAATCTATATTAATCCGAATATATCATCTCCATATTGTGATGTCAACAACGCACGGATGAATACCGGCTCATGCCGCCGGGACCTAGCTTCAACTGCCTGCCTCCCCGCCAAAAAACCCCATCCCACTGTAAGCTCGCAACACTCCACCATCTCGTGACGGGACCAACACCTTGGCCATGACCAATTGAGCCCTCGTCATGAGTCTCTGCCGTGCAGGATCCCTCCCGGCTGCTCTCCTGAGCTCCGGCGCCGCCTCCCACCGCCTCAATGGCTGTTGCCATCGCAGCCTCTACGCCATCGCCGCCGCTCGACGCCGTCACCATCTCCGAAGCATCAGCGGCCGACGGGCCTACACCACAGAGCCCAAGGACGCCGACATTGCTGTCCTCGGAGGCGGCTTGACCGGTCTCTCCGCTGCTTACTACCTCGCAAAGAAACTCCCCTCGACCGCCAACATCACATTGTACGAGTCTAGCGACCGCCTTGGAGGATGGATCAAGACGGATAGAGTGCCTGTCAACGTTGGGGGCAAACAGGGCGTTGTCTTGTTCGAACGCGGCGCACGATCTCTGACCTCGCTGGCTGGAAACACCTTCCGATACGATGACCTCGTTCTCTACGATCTTGTGCGCATCTTGAAGCTCCCTAGCACGCCATTGCTCTGCTAACGTCCTTGCCAGGCTCTCGATCTCGGCCTCAAGATCAGCTCGCCGGGTTCCAAGCCGCGATACATCTACTACCCCGACCACCTAGTCGCCATGCCACCCTTCGCCACGTTCGCCGACTACATCCGCGAGCCCCTCTTCCTCCAGAACTTCGGCGCAGGCCTCGCCCTCGCCCTCAACACGTTTCGCCGGCGGCAGCTCCCCACCGAGGACTACTCGGTCGCCGAGTGGCTCTACAAGATCACAAACAGCCGCAAGGCGGTCGGTACCTTGGCTTCGGCCATGATGCACGGCATCTACGGCGGCGACATCAACAAGCTGAGCGCTCGTTCCGTCCTCGACCGCATCTACTGGGGCTGGTACCTGCCGAACCCGGGCCTGCACGCGCGTCCCATGCCCATGCCCGAAGAGAAGATCCTCGAGGCGTTGGGCAAGGACAAGGAGATTCAAAAGCTGGCGCTGAGTCCAAAGAACGCTCTAATCGACTTTGGCGAGTCGGGAATGGAGACGCTGCCTCGAGCCATGGCTGACGCCCTGCGGAGCCAGCCAAATGTCACTATCAAGATGGGCGAGTATGCGAAGAGTCTGACTTATGATGAGGAGAACAAGAAGATCGAGGTAACAAGACTTGTATCCCAAGCCAGGAGAACGTGCTGACATAGAACACCACTTAGATCGCCACCTCCAAATCCAGTGAGCAGCCTCAGAGGTTCGACAGAGTCATCTCAACCCTCTCGAGCCAGGACACGGCTCGTCTCGCCCCTGACAAGCTCCAGGCCTTCTCAAACACTCACTCAGTCTCCATCATGAGGGTCAACCTCTGGTTCCCCCAGGAGAACCTCAAGCCCCCAGGCCTGGGCTACCTCATTCCCAACACGGTGGCCCCCGAGACGAACCCGGAGCACGCCCTCGGCGTCTTCTTCGACTCGGACGTCCAAGTCCGCTCCGCCGACGAGCCCGCCGGCACCAAGCTCTTCGTCCTCATGGGTGGCCACTACTACGACGAACCCGGCGTCAAGATCCCTTCAGAGGACGAGGCCATCGTCCAAGCCCGCAATCTCCTCGAGCGCCATCTCGGCATCCCCCGCGACGCACCATACCACGCTGTGGCAGGCTTCGCCAAGGACTGCATCCCGCAGCACAACGTCGGCCACCAGGACCTCCTCCGCCAGGCGCACAAGGAGCTCGACAGCCACTTTGAAGGCCGCCTCGCCGTCGCGGGAGGCTCATACAGCCGCATCGGCGCCATCGCCAGTCTCCGCGCCGGCTATGACGCCGCCATCTCGACCAAGTCCGGGCTCGAAAACACCGGGCTCGAGTACCTAAACGAGCTGCAGGATTTCGCCGTTGTCCCTATCGAGAAGATTCCCGTGCGGCACTTGAAGTGAGCGGGGCGTGTATTGTCTGAGATGAAAACAACTAGTATTATAAAAAGGGGCTGCTATGATGAGAAGAGTTGGCTTAGGTAGGCAAAGCTGTATATTATTATAGATGAATAGAAGGACAAAACTGGACTGTACAGCAGTGTCGCCCATGTGGACGTACATGCAAAGGCTTCAGAAAATCGGATTGTAGGGACCATCGAGATGAATGCTCTAGTCAGGGGTCACCACACCAAGCCAGGTGACAGCACAGGTAGAACATGTTTGAACCACCAAGATCGAACGTTTCTAGCCTTGTCCTCCATCAAGTCTTGATTATCCACCTTCTTCCTCTTGCTTATGATCCCCAAGAAAACCATCAAAACCATGCCCAAGTCTACCCAACACGTAACGCAGCCCATGCAAGTAACATTCCATTGGTTTCATTTGGAGGTATCATTAAGTTATCACAAAAACACAACCACCCGCTTTGTTTGATCCTTTTTCGCCGCTGTTCTAAACCCTCCCCCCAAATGTCCAGAGTGTAAAAACCCATCACCCAGCGCTATAGACACCGTTCTCTTCTTATCCTTGTTCTTCTACTCCAGGACAACCACCTCCGAGTTGCCCTGGCTCGTCATCGGCCGGATGGCGTCGTCGATGGCCTTCAAGATGCCCACGACACCCCTGCTCGGTCCGCCTACCGCGCTCGTCACCAGACCGGTCCAGTCATCACCTTTGCCCTCCCACACGTGCTTGAGAGCCGTGGTGAGATCGTCATTGGGCACCGATGTGTCGTTGGCCACGGGCACACGCCATATGTGCCACCAAGGCTCGCCTCGACGACTCTTGATCCGGCCCTCGAATGCAACTCGGCGCTGCATTGGTCCTGGCCCAGAGATAAAGTAATCGAGTGTCATCCACTCGAGCGAGTTCATCGAGAACTGGAATCGTCCCTGGTTCCGGGCCTTGATATCTGCCCAGAGTTCTTCCGTCTTCTGAATAGCCTCCAAGGCTGGTAGCGACGTAGGCAGCCAGGCCATGAGAGCCTCGATTCCGCCATCACTGTTAACGAGGTTCTGCATCAGGTCGACCACTCGAAGATGAGGGTTGCCCTTCTCCATCTTGATGTCGATAACATCCTTGGACAGATTAAGCGCCACCCTCCATCTGCGCCCTGTCGCTGTAGTGTCATTGAGCGAGTTATTGGTCTGGTCCCTGTAAGAGAACACGACCTCTTGAAGGCTCACTGTTTCGCTCTGGATAGACCCCTTAGCCTTATCCATAGACTCAACGAAGCTGACAAAGC
Source organism: Fusarium solani (assembly GCF_023522795.1). NCBI lineage: Eukaryota > Fungi > Ascomycota > Sordariomycetes > Hypocreales > Nectriaceae > Fusarium > Fusarium solani. The sequence goes on from NW_027072157.1 coordinate 1,843,685, forward strand.
GATCGACAGCCTTGACTCGCGACTTCAAACTCTCCAGTATCGATTGCCCAAGACTGTGGCGCATCCGCAACCGAAACTCGCCCTTGAGAAGGTTGTACGAGACATCTTGACCAACCAGAGCACCCTTGATCGAGGTGAACTTGGCCGGTCTGCGGACCTTGATGATGGCGTCCGATATACACACCAAGGGAGCATCTGACTTGGCATCCTGGGGGTTGGCACCCTCTGAAGCTGTGTCTTCTGCCTCAGGGAGCTGCGCTCCCTTGAAACTGATCGACACAATGTCATTCGCCCACGGTTCTATTGTTGAGAGCTTCAGTCCAGTCGCAGGCTGTGTAATCGAGGCGAGTCCTAGTTGCTCCAAGTCCCTATTGCTCGAGGCTTTGCTGCTCTCCTTCTCGGAGCTGTCAAACACCATCGAGGGGAAAATGCCCGAGAGGGCAATCTCGATCGAGGGAAGCCGAACTTGTCGCGGGAGAGACCAGCTCTTGGTCTCGTTGGGCTTGAACTTGATCTGTTGCTTGTGGAGCTCGCGCATGTCTATTGCCTGGGCGATCATGCCCGTGGCAAATACCGTCATGTTGTTCCAGAAAGTGTTGTGGAGGCTAGGATAGCCCTTGTTGAACGGAAGCTTTGCTGTTAGTTTCACCACTGGCCCAGGAGTGTTGCGGTCCCTGTTGTCCGTGTTAGCAAGGTTCTATTTGACGCAGCTCAAGTTCAACTCACACTTCAAGCAGCCACCATTCATCACCGCTTAGACTCAGTACGACCATGATGAACCATGTAGGCCTCCATCCAGCTCTCTGGAGCCAGATCGTCTTTGTCCATTCGCGGTTCTTGGTAGCAGACCTCAACTCCTCGTTGTTGAGTGGGCACTTCTTAACGCTCCATCCCATTGTGCTTCCTCGGCGGTTGAGCTCTTCTTCCATGATCGCGCACCGCACATTTTCCAGGCATGCCACGCCATCGTCTGCAGGACTCTTCCCGTTGTTGAGTTGAAGCTCGTGCTGATAAATGAACTTTGAATGTGGCTTCACAGCAAAGACACCAGTCGTCGGCTCGATCAGTAGCGAGATGCTGTCCTTGTATCCAACCTGCATGGACAGGGAGGATGCAGCTGGGTCTTCCTGAGAGCTGCGCAGAACCATGGCAGCTTCGCGGTTGCGGAAACGAGGTGTCGCCATGAGCTTGTCGTGGATGCTGCTGAGGAGGAAATCAATGTGAAGGCCGATAACTGTCTTCAAAAGTGCCTCCGCCGATAGATTGTTGGCATCGAAAGGTACCTCCACATCCTTGACTTCCTTGTTGTCCCGGTACCACTTTGCTTGCAGGAAACTCGATGACTTGGGATTTGCCTCGCCATTTGCCTTTCGGCCACTGTTGACAGCAACCAGCACCCAGCTCTTGGGGCTAGTTGGCGGTGCCCGAGACGTCCAGTACTGAATTGCCAAGGCCCGGTTGAGTGGCTCAACCTTGAGAGTGCCGGTCCAGGAGCCTTTGCTCAATTGGTTGGCTTGGCGTCTTAGTTCGTTGAGCTTGTGAGTGAGCACCAACTCATGCAAGAACTGATAGCAGCCTAGCAACCCCTCTGTGCTAAGAACTCCGTTCACATGCCTCTCCAAGTAGTCCTTAAGGGATTCGGGAATCGCTGCTGCTGATGGCTTGAAGGTGAACCTCAGGTCGATGAACCAAAACTGCTTCTCGAAATCCTCATCCGCGATTGTGAGATCGACCTCAAATTCGCCAGGAACTTTAAAGGTGACTCGTCCTGACTTGATATCGTAGTTCCTGAAGTGGTACGGGATCTTGTCAAAGTCTTCCAGGTTCAGTCTGAGTGATAGCAGGGTGTTGACATCACTCATCCACTGGGACTGCTCCTGCAAGGTCAAAGGCGGTGGTTCAATGTATTGAAGCTGGTCATCAGGTCAGTTTGTAATCTTCCCTAGGTACCAAGGACGGCACTTACATCAGGCATCCAGGCAGCCTTCCCTGTTGACAGAACCTGGAGGGCTGTTTTCAAATCAGGGCTTGGCATTCTCGCAAATGTCAAGTCCCTCTTGACATTAACCATAGTGTCAAAGGCTGTGTCGGTGAGAACCTGCTGCTTCATGATGTGGGCTCTCAGGTCAATCAGTTTGCTGACCATCTCTGCCTTACGGCTCCATTCCGTGATGACGAGGGCCTTGACCCATCTTTGATGCTCCTTGTATGCAAAGTCCAAGATCGACTTCTTCTTAATAATGTTCTCGTTCGACACGTCGTCCATGTCGTTATTCGGTATTGAAGAGTTCCCGTTCATGGCGGCTACAGGAAGGGGCATCTTGGCCATTTTGGTGATCTGATCTTCGAGGTTGTTGTGCGTGGATTGCGCTAGTCGTGTGAGAAATGTCGACAGAGAGATGTATCCCTGGGTAATGTGGACGATCTCGTCGGGGAGGTCGTTCATTCTCGGGGCTTGGTCTGATGCCGGCGCATTTGGTCGAGAGCCGTTCACCAGAGGACCGCTGGCGGCGTTCCCATTGACCATGGCACCGCTGGCATCGCCACCAGATACGGCCTTTCCCTTGTCCAAGGCATTTTGATGTCCGTCAGCGCCCGCGCCGTTCACGCCATTGAGCGTTGAATCTATGTCGTGGTTAGAGCGCGCGCCATTCGGGCCGCCATTCTCCATGCTGATGACGCCCGGCATCCACTATCTCGTCCCTGGTCCAGGTGCTCCCCGAGCCAGACTGAAAAAAGCTCGGTGTCTCTAGATGGTGTAGCAAATCTTTCTCGTCGTGTCGTTTATCTGCTCCAATGTGGCATGAGAGGCAGGCGGGATCTCTTTATCGGCGATCCCGGTGCTGCATGACAGTCGCAATCGTCTGCACCGAGCAGCGAACTCTGCGCGCGAGGGATATTCGTATCAATTAGAGGCTCTAGGTGTTGAGGTGATGTGTCGCTGTCCTCTTCGCTGGTTGCTCGTCGGGTTAGGCAGTCTCGCGAGAGGGTCAAGAGGCGAGGCGCGGCGAAAAAGTCGTCGATTTAGGAAGCGAGCGTAACGCGATTCAGGAGTCGTCAAGAAAAGGTCGATATTTCAATATTCGCGATGGTCTTGAGGGGTTCAAGCGAGAGGGCGTTCGAGTAGGAGACGACGCGATCGAGAAGGGTGATGAAAGAAGGATATGGTGAAGGACTGTGATTGATGCGCAGGGCAGCCTCTCGATTTTCCCCGGTTACCACGCCTTGCCTGACTGACCAAAAGACGGAGGGCGCTGGGGTAACAGGCCAGGTCATGTGAGATGGAGACCGTGCATAATTTGAGGCGAGCACAAGTGCCACCTGTACAAACCGTGCATAACGTGCGCCAACAAGGGTTATGCACGTTATCGCCGTCAAAGTCACTCCACGGCGGGCACATTCACTCTATCACTCGATTCCTTTTGGTGACGGTTGTGGCGTTCAGGGTCCAGATTATCTCTAACTTCTGGAAACCTCCCCCGCCGAGATACGTAAGAATTGCATGATGCCTGATAGTCGAGATCTCGCCTGCTTGTACTGCACTGTACTGTCGGTTCAAGGATGAGATTGGAAATCTTCTTTAATCTACCCTTTCATAACGCAAAGCCTGAGCCAAGCCCCACGTAGTTGCATCTAATAAACCCAACAAGCATGTGTCCATTATCTCGCCAGAACCCCTCCCGTTCTCGCCAATTTTATAGAGATCATCATCCGTTGGTTTTTGCTTGCCTTTTAAGGCTCGGGATATCATAGTCCGAAGACGGTCGCGACTCTTGTCGCACGGGAGGCGTCATTAACTACGAGCCAAATTAGTCCAATTGATTTCTTGCCTTCAACTTGGATCGAGCATACAGGATGCTGGTCCATCACTTACAACTTGTTGGGGGTGGCAGTGGTCGTGGGCCACTGGTAACCGGCAGCGTCACTGAACTTGTAGCCATAGGAGGCCGTGAAGTCGTCGAGGACAGCAGGGCCGCGAGATCCTAGAGTGAATTGTGAGTTGCGTTCCAATGCTGGCTATGCATGTCACCTACCATAGGGATACTCCATGGGGATAATCTCCTTGTTCTCGTCCAGGTAGTGGAGGAGAGGAGTGAAGACTCGCCAACTGGCATCGAGCTCGTCGTCACGGACAAAGTTGGACTGGTCGCCCTTCAGGCAGTCGAGCACAAGAGACTCGTAGGCCTCAGGGATCTTGAGGTCAGAGAATCGTCGGCGGTAGGTCAGATCGAGCTCGGTAACAACGGTCTGCATGCTCAGACCAGGAAGCTTGGAGTTCATCTTGATGTAGACACTCTCGTTGGGCTGGATGCGCATGACAAGCTCGTTTCGGGGAATGTCCTTAAAGATACCCGAGGTGACGTCCTTGAACTGAATTCGAATCTCTGTCTTTTGCTCGTTGAGCGCCTTGCCGGCCTTGATGATGAAGGGGACACCGTCCCATCGCTCGTTCTTGATGTACGCAACCATGGCGCAGAAGGTAGGGCATCGAGAGTCCTTGGGGACAGTGTCATCCTCGCGGTAGGCGGGCTTGCTGCCGTCGAGGGACTTGCCGTACTGGCCAATGATGACGTTCTTGGGCTCAATGGCGGGGATGGCACGGAGGACGCGGACCTTTTCGTCACGGATATCCTCAGCGTTGAAGGAGATGGGTCGCTCCATGGCCAGGAGAGTAAGGACCTGGAGAAGATGGTTCTGCATGACATCGCGAATGATGCCGAACTCGTCAAAGTAGCCGCCACGGCCCTCGGTGCCGAAGGGCTCCTTGAAGGAAATCTGGACGTTGTCGATGTGGTGGCGGTTCCAGGTAGCGCCCAGGAATGAGTTACCAAATCGGAGGATCAGGATGTTCTTGACCATTTCCTTGCCCAGGTAGTGGTCAATTCGGAACAGTTCTTGCTCGTTCCAGTCAGGCTCCAGGGACTTTTGAAGCTCGCGGGAGCTGGCAAGATCCTTGCCAAAGGGCTTCTCAACCTAACCCAAGATATCAACGAGCTGCATACAGGCGGAGAGGGAGAATCACATACAATAACGCGCGCAATGCCCTTCGTGGGGTAGCACACCTTCTTCAGGTGCTGCGAAACAATGGTGAAGACACTGGGAGGCAGGGCCATGTAGAAGAGTCGATGGGTCTCGGTTCGGCCCTTCTCGATGTCCTGGAGATGCTGCTCGAGAACCTGGAACGACTCATCCTTGTCGTACTGACCGGAGACATAGGTGCAGAGTTCGCAGAACTCCTCGAGTTGTTGCTCAGACTCCTTTGTGGGGGTCTTCATGTATGACTTGATACGGCGAATGTACTCCTCGTGGTCCATCTTGGTGCGGGCATATCCGACGATCTTGACATCTTGAGGGAGGAACTGGTTTCGGTACTGGGGACAATGTTAGCAAAGGAATCATCTTACCGAGAATCCAAAAGTGCAGCTTACCAGACCGAAGAGCGCAGGGTACTATCATGAAGCAAAGACAAGCATGTTAGCGCAAGGCACAAATGAGGGGCGAGAATGGGAGAGCTCCCCACCGTCTTCTTTTTCGCAAGATCACCAGAAGCGCCGAGGACGACGATGGTGGTGTTTTGCTTGAGCTCCATGCACCTGAGAGAAAAAACGTAGTCAGCGATACTGTTCCGACACGGCCGAAGGACCGAGGGCGCAAACTCGCACCCAAGGGCGAGCTGCTGCTGGCGAGGGAGCAAGCTAGAATCATGGTGGGGGTTTAGATAGCACCTACGGATCCATGATTGCGGTTGGGAATGTTGAGGGATTGAGGGAGGGGAAGCAACACGAGAAGCAAGAGGAGAAAAAGTCGGGTGAAATGGACCACGGAGGACCAAGCCGAGTAGTCGCAGATGGAGGGAGACTCGGAGGACAGCAGAGGAGGATCTGAGGAAGAGGTGACGCTGAGGTTTGCGGGCAGCAGGCCTGGAAGGTTTTATGACGAGCATGCAGAGACGGGGAGCTAATGGCTGCGTGAGCGACGGGGCTATGATGCAGTCCCTAAGGTGGGTGGGTAAGGCCTGGGGCTGTCCTGTCCTGGTCGCTGCTGGGCAGGTACCTTAGGTACCGGCACCCACTGGACGGACTGTCACACTGGCTGAAGCTCCCCTTCGAGGTGCTTGACCTGGCTCCATGCGGTAAGGCCGTGATGCCCGCCCCATGTCCATACCTCCCCCTCCCGCTCCGAAAAAATCCAAATCCCACGCCCGTCCAAGCGCCAAGTTTAAAGATACAGGCCCAGCGCTGGCTCGGTGACTTGATTCCCGGATCCTCGCATCCATATTTTTTTTGTTTGCGTATTTCTTTTCTGCCTGTTCTGACCGGACGGATATTTCAAAACGGCACAGTACCTCCATCGTCCCCCTTGCTGGTCAGTCACGGGCATGCAGGCGGTCGAAGGGTCTCCGGGGGTTTGGGGGCAACGAATGGATGGCATGGACCCATCTCGAGGTCTTACTGGATGTCGTGGAGTTGACGTATGGTGTTTCCACATCTTCAAGCCAGGAGCTTGTCTCATCTCATCCATTGCCATCATGAACATGTATCATCAGCTCTCCTCCTCCTCCTTCCCTCCCCATCTCCTCTTTTCCTCTCGTGATTGTCCAAGGCGGCATATGTTGGTAGGTACTTGTGCAATGTGCTGTGTGCCGTGAGCATTACGAAGCAGGTTGCTTTTGCAACTAAACATCACTGCATCCATCCAACTTCTTTGTCAGCCAGCCCGGCTTGCCCGGACATCGATCCCTCACCGAGTCCTGCGCTTCGGCGAGCGAGGGTGAGAGGGGCATAGGCCGCCCGCCACCGCCCAAGAGGTGTCTGGCGCGCAGTTCACCCCAACGCGGAACAGTCCTGGTCCACCCCAAGTCGCACTGGGGGTCGATTATCAAGCTGTCTCTCTCTTGTTCGTTTTGGTCGGTATTGTTGCCGTTGCCCAGCGGACAGTCTTCCGTTGGACGGGACGGCCGATCCTGGACTGTCCCTGTCTCGCTATTTGCCAGCCTGAGACGCATCTGAGTCTTTGGAGGTTGCGCCCACTCTTGGAACGGCCACCTCCGCCGCTGGAACAGAGCCCAAACAAACCGTTGGCCTCGGTGTCGGTATATCTGCATATGAGCATCTGCCTCGGCGGCCCAACCGCGGTCTCTCATGGATGCTTCTCTCCATAGGTACCGAGTCTTGTACAAGGGGTCCTCGGAGTGACACGCAGCGGTTCGACTTGCCCGTCGAGGCCCACCGCCGCCCCTGATCCCTACCTTGGCGCACCGTCTGGCTGGCGGCGACGTCTCAACAACCCCAACCTCTGCCATGGATGAGACCCTGGGACGGCGCGGGGCCTGGCTATCTGATAGGCACATAAAGGCACACTTCCCTCTCCGTCTTTCAGGTTCTCGAGACGTGAATGAATCGCCCAATCCGTCGGACTTTGATGTCCGACTCGGCCCAGGATCGTGTTGTGCTATCCGCACCAACCCCTCCCCTCCCCGGTGTCGGCTTGATCTTCACGAAGAAGCTATTGGGGCGGAAAAGGCAGACACTACTCCATAGTCGTTCAAGACAAACCGCTTGATCAGGGTCCAGCATTCAACGAATTGAGGGAATTTCCTTTTACGGTAGTTGGGAACTTTGTGCCTCCATAGAAGCGGATTTGCTGAGCCTGTACGTTGGCAAGATGATGGCATCAAATCAATTAACTACAGACTTGCCTGAGATTGTCCATTGCTGGTATGATATTCACCGTAGACTCTCAACGAGCTCGTATTTCATAAAGTTCTAGCCTAAAAGCACAATGGCCACGTATTGATATCAAGGCAGCATGAGCATGGTTCATGAACCCATTTCAAGATATTCCCCCAAGGTATTCTTGATTTGTCAACATCATAGCTCTCCACGCTCGGGATAATTACCCAGCGAGGCCGCATTTATCCAGCAGGTTCAACCGCCCAGGCGGATGGGGCAGCTCCGCTCGGCAGTCGGACGCCGGACGGACGTGGTGCAGGCCAGCTACGGCGTTAAGCCGGAGACAGCCTCATCCGGCCCTCAGCGGCGCGCGGGGCCGTCAGTTTGGGGTTGTGGCTGACATCAAGTATGGCTGCTCCCCAACTGTGGCGTTTCCAAAAATTCATGCGGCTGGCACAAATTCCAACCCTAAGCCCACACGTGACCCAAGGGCACAAAGTTTTCGGGCGAGGGACGGCGCACACCACATCGCATCCACTCCTCCTCAGCCCGACCACAAGATCACCAACGACGCGCACCAGCAACACGGAACGGTCTTTTTGTTAAGACAATTCCCTACTAACCCCCAGGTTGCGGAAGCCAGAACACAGTCACGATGCCTTCGGAAGCCGGTCACCGACGTGAGTCTTTCCCGCCCGCCCACGAGGAGCCGATGCGGCTCTGAAATCTGGGAATTGAATATTGTCTTGGGACTTTGCTAACTCGCTCTATAGTATACGTCAAGTGAGTACTCCTTCATCCGCCTGCTGGCACGCGCGAGATGAGATTCCGTGCTCGAACCGCCGAGCACACCGATCTCGAAATTCCGATATCGAAATTTAGCGAAGCCACGGCACTACACCGATACGATGGAATTTTGGACTGACGATGATGGTATAGGGGACGTCACCTGAGCTACCAGCGCTCTCGTCACACTACCCGCCCTGCCACCAGCCTGATCAAGATTGAGGGTGTTGACGACACCCAGGGCGCCAAGTATGTTGCTTCATGAGGGGAGAGGGGTTCTCGAGTCAGCTTGGATACTGACCATCTATCCAGCTTCTACCTTGGCAAGAAGGTCGCTTTCGTCTACCGGGGCCAGAAGGAGATCCGGGGCACCAAGATCCGTGTCATCTGGGGCAAGGTCACCCGGCCACACGGTAAATCCATTTCGACTTGTCACGACGAACGCTGGCTAACTCTCTACACCAGGCAACTCCGGCGTCGTCCGCGCCAAGTTCACCTCCCCTCTCCCCACCAAGTCCTTCGGTGCTTCTGTTCGCGTCATGCTGTACCCATCTTCGATATAAAAAAAGGGCTTCGGGCTGGAGTTGGTAGTGAGGGCGGTTCTCATTTGGCTGCATTGGTCGAGGCAAGGATAAAGCAAATTGCCTTGCTTTGAGGCATTGAATTCAAAAAGACGTCAAATCCCAACCCCGAAGGCTCTGTACACCTGAGCTTCTCGTTTGATGATATTTCTTATTCCCCCACCCATTCATGCAGCGGTTGGCGAAATCGATCTCGACCAGGGCAAGTCCACAGAGGACCAGCGATGGAACACTGTTTTATGGATGGGATTCGAGACCGGAACTTCGGCGGCGGCAGCGGCGAGTGACTAGGGTACAAGCGATTCATCGATGAATGCCAGGTTCAGGGCTATTATTACGGCAGCACAAGCGTCCCTGAATGCTGGATTGTGATTTGACTCGTATGGGAGATTTTGAGCCATGGTCGGCGTCTTATGATGAATCGGAATGTCTTTTGAACCACACACGGCCACTACCTACCTATTGACGGCGATCCAGACCGGGTGTTTGCTTCGGGTTGCCTCTATGTGCTCCATATGTTCCATTGGTGTGTGATAGTCTTGCCATGATGCCCTCCGACTTGCGTCATCTTGGCAGTGGTCAACTGCTCAACAAACCCCATGTTTCGTAATACGCCTTGTAGCCTAACGCACAAAACGCTTCCGCAATACTCGTTCAATATTCAGGTTGTCTAGGTAACCGTGGCGGAGCTCGTGATATTGCAACTAGGTACACACATATCGCACAAACATGATGCTTCCCTCTTTGTCGTCTTTATGTCTGGTCCAAAGGAGAACGTGACGAGGTTGGTGACCACATACTGCGCCTCTGTTGGATCATGTGCCCTTGTTGCCAACGCAAGTTGGCGATAGACTTCCCAGGCAGGATGGTAACACAGGGCTAGTTATCAAACACAAGACCAGTCAACACCCACAATTAATGTTGATGATCACGATTTGGGTAGGTAAGGTTAGTTTCTAGAAACAGAATCCAATTGCCTTCTTCAGCATGGGACTACAAAGCCACATCATGGATGCATCTCTTATACTTGATCGATGGGCATACGATAGAGGCCATTGACTATTTCAGCTCTATAAACTCCCAGGGGCTTTCATAGCTGCCGTCATATCTAGTTACTTCAGCTATTGCGTCTAAAACGTCAGCGGTCTCAATGACCCGGTTTCTATCCGGCTCCCTCTTTGTGTGCGGCATCATGGCTACCAAAGATGGAAGTTGTACCAAGTCAAACGGGGAACAACTTGTACGCCGCCCCGATACCTCCAAGTTCCTTCCATCCAGATTCAAGGTATCAGGTGAGATGATCTTAAAGTCCACAGGTGGCTTGAAAGTAGGTGCATGTCTACAATGTTGTCGCAACCCCGTGGGGAACTTGGTGTTGGAGGGTTGAACTGATAAGATATTGAGGATCTACTCACCAACAGCATCCAGTGTTTAAGATGGCTTTATATACTAGATCATCCAGGAGGAGTCTAGTCAAAGTGATATATGCAAGTTAATTATCACATGGATCTTGACTCTTGGCTCTTGGCTCTTGACCCGAAGCCGGTTAACCCCTGGGGGAGCTGGCTCACAAGTTCCGACAACCAAGAGTCATGGACTAAAATGCACCGCAGCAGCTACTACAAGACCCTTCAAGAGACACCAAGCTTGGGATTTGCTCAATAATCCAATAACTGGGGGGTCTGGGTCAAGTCAGAGTAGTTGTCCCTCTTGAGCTGCTTCGAGACCGAGGGTTGGAGAGACTAGGTTTCCTAGGAACAGCCAATGCTCAGCCAGAAATCAACGATATTTACAAAACATCGCAAGGTATCAAGACGGGGAAACGCGGTTCACAAGGTCAACAGACCAAAATGTTATCTCGTATCTTGCTTGATAGGCACCCATTCAGGACGAACAAGCTCACGGCATATTTCTGCCGCTAGTAAACTTTCAGGTCCCGAGTCGACCAAGGCACAGTGGCACCAGGGCAATAAATGGTCTGATAACACCATTCTCTTCATCTTCTAGGGCCATACTAGTCCTGTTGTGGCTTTCCCACTGCGACAGTAACCAAGTTTATTCGTGCTACCGAGCATGGCTCCAGGGCTACCTTTGCCGCCGGTGCCTTGAAGAGATCCAAGTACTGTAGACTTGGTAATGGGCAAGGTTAATCAAACCAGCAGACATGTTCGAGATGTGTAATAGGGCGTGAAATGAGGGTTCGCTTGGGCCACCATGATCTGAGAAGTCACCGCCGTTGCTCGACGTCTGCTCAGACGGCTCGGCTCTGAACAAGAAAAAGTTGGCTGGCAAGCCATGCAGCATGCAGCTTGGGGAGGCTAGGCGAGGCAAAGCCGTGTCGTCTCACATGGAGGCATCTATCCCATGTCGTCTTCCTCCTGCTCATGCCTCTCTCTGCATGGGTGACGCCGCATTACACTGCAGCCAGCCGGAAGACCCGGGTGTTGCTGGATTCCATGTGGCCATTTGAGTTCATCCGGTTGAATCAACGAACCAATGTCTCGGCCTTGGACACCGGCAGTGAACATTGGAGGCACTTATCCAGTCCCGCCCTCGTGGTAAGGGTGTTTCAGCAGGTGGAGAGCTCGACACCATCACCCAAGCTCTACCCGCGCAGTTTTAAACCCAAAGATGCGCTGGGCCAGCTGAAAATTGCCTGCCAGCCAGCTCAGCCCAGCAACAGGAGCTATCTGGGTGGAGAGCTTCAAGAGAAATGCAGGGAGAGAGGATCGTTCGGAAAGTCTTTTGCTAGTCCGAAAAGACATGGGCTTCCTGCAGGCCGGGGGCTTTGATCGTCGGGCTTACCGGGGCAACCAGCCAATTCAACGTTGGCAGACGGGAAATTCGATGATCGAGGAATAGCTCTGGAAAGTAGGTGAGAGCCATTACTCCGTCGAATTGGCGGTATTTGGGCAACAAGCTTGTCAATGTTTGGTCCTTGGGTGGCTGGTACCCAGCATTGACGCCCAGCTTCATCTCACGTATGCAAAAGAGCGAGTCGAGACAACAATTCCAAGGAACAGAGACCATCCAAAGATGCGTGCGTGCATTGATGGGACAAGGGCAATAGTGATGGGACGGCCAAGAGGCCAAGATCTCGCCAAGGTGCCTTATTAACCAGGGCCTCTCCCGCTCGTAGGGCCTCAGCGCCTGAGAGGAGGTGGTGCAGTGTTGGAGAAAGGGCCGATCGAGGGAGCATCGAGATTCGACTGTGGCCCTCATCGTGGCTGAGCTCCTCTCCGAGTTTCATCTTTCCTGTGCAGCGCAGCGCAGTGCATCCAGCGGGAGGAGGCGCCTGAAGGGCCCGTCTTGTCCTCTCACACGAAGGAAGAGGTACGAGAGGTTGCGAGAAAAGATGGTGTGTGGGAGCCACCCAACACGAGATAAAAACAGGGGCGAGGCAACCGATCAGCCCCCGCGGTCAAAGTCAACGTCAAGATGACCTCTGTTGAGGAATTGTCCCTTTAGCGGACCTTGATTAGCTGCCTCCAGCTGGACCAGCCCTGAACCGACGGTCTCTGCCCTGACTTGACCGACCACCGGGCTCTACTTGCACCACTTAACGCGCGCGCGTGCTGTACGGAAGACCGCCGCGGCAGGGCAAGGCGTGAGACTGCAGCAACCAACCCAACCCAACGCACGATTTGATGCATGAGCATGGAGCCGAGGACGTGGCAGACAGAGACTAGACCTGCCGAGAAGGAAGCCCTTGCCGTGTTGTTTTTCTCTAGACGAGGGTCGATTTTTTTAAACATTTTTTCCAGCCCCCGAGAGTGCCATGGGCAGAGTTGGATGGTCGGTAGCAATGGTGTTTTCGTGGGTAGCCAAAGTTGACTTTATGGCGCTGACGGGCGGCCACTACTCCATACAGTCCACTACAAGGCGCAGCAGCTATCAGCGCTGACTGATGCGAGAGCAAACAAGACTATCTTTATCTTGGATGCAACTGGGCTCTTCGTTTTAGGTTTCCTTCTGGTCCACTGGCCCGGGTACAAGGTGCGAGCCCTGGTTGCATTTTTGCAGCTATTCCCTCCTTCTATTGGATCCCCGTGGGAATCCTCGTAGCTCTTGTTCGGCAACGACGCACGTCGTGGCTGTCACCGCAGTAGCGGGGGGAGAAAAGACGCGTCATGGTCAGATGGATGGTCTGGTGTGTCTCGATGCTCCCGAATCTCGTTCCGTTCGCTCGCTCCCCTGGCCGCTCTTCGTCTGGCCTGGCTGCTGCTGCTGTGCCGGAGCCATCCATGGATCTCGAGAGGCTCGTCTACTAGCTGAATGCGCTGCGCTTCGCTGTAGCCCTCCCTGGACGCGCATGTGTCGCCTCCAAAGGACCCATTTCAACTGTCCATCCGTTGCCCATATTGGATGCTCAGGAAGCTGATTGCTACTGAATCCGCGTAAACCCAAGTCACAAGCAAGGCAAGAACACGAGGATGGAAGGTACCTTACATACCGACCCAGCACATCACCTCACTTAAAATATCCATATGTCGACTGTTCCCCTCACACTCCCCGAGTGATCTTATTTTTTGTTTGGAAAAGAAGAAGACTTCCCTCTCTCTCGCTCAATTCCTGCGGCTGCGTCGTCTTTCGTTATTGTAATTATTTCCTCTCACGCGCTCGAGCCGTCAGTCAGTCAGTCATCCTTCTCCAATCCATCCATCTATCGGCACGGATACTGCACCTCCTCTGGATCCTGGTCGAGTGATTCGGAGCAATCAATCCCACGAGCAAGGCATTCTCACCCGTTATTGGGCCAGTCCCCTCGACCAAAGAGCTTTGTTACTATCCACGACACGACACGACATTACCGGCATACTCCAGGTTTTCAACTAATTACCCTTAATTGCGGTGGCACCTTGCTTGAAGGTGAATACCATACCACGTCTGCCGCCATCAATCAAATCCTATCGTGGCGCCAGCCCATCTCGAGATAACGACATTCGCTCAAGCATCCCTGCCTGGCCTCCCCGAGCACCACGGAACACTCGAAACCCGATCTCCAGCCCCCCGCCGTCCGCCACACTCACGCAAGTGGTTGCAGCGCCTCAGTCCAGACCCATCAAAACCATCCACGCCCACGAGGCCTTGGCAGGTTTGAGCGTCCCCCTGTGTTCCAGCAATCAAAGGCAGCCAGAGCAGCAAGCCACTCTGGACGACCGACTCACTGAACGTGGCACGGCTCAGTTCCCCCTGTTATTAGTCGCGCCGGCCGAGATTGGAGACCGTCCTAGTCGATAGTGACGTCAGGACTCAGCGCCAAAGACAGAAGGAGAAAAAAAGGTTGACCGGGTCTGACGCAAGCACTTGCGAAGTGCTGTTTCGAGAACGATCACCAAAGAAAGGTGGGCTTCAAACAGCATCGCCGACAAAAGGATATTCAAACCGAATTACGGGAAGACAAGCAGAGACGGAAAGGGAAGATACAAGGAAACATCCTTGCGAGTACCAAGAAAAGAACCGCCTCCTCCACCTCCACCTCGAGCTGTCTACCTGCCTACCGTAGGTACGGAGTACATACAGCAACGGCAGCGCATTTCCGGTGCAGATCTCACATCACTATCACGCAGCCGCCGCTAGAGCAACAAGAAATTCAGCATTGCAACCCAACTGGAAGTCTACTCTTATCCACGGTCGCTCTTCGCCCACATCCCGGTCGGGTTTATTGGCCTGTTTCACAACCGCGATAAGGACGAGATTTCAGTACCTGGTTGCCCAGCCGCTCAACCTACAGCGTCTACCCAGAGGTGCTAATCCCGGCCGACCACGGCATCAACGAATGATCACGTCGTCCAGCGTCCGGAGCTAAACACACTTGCAGCTGTATTACAGTACCTACAGCACAGCTCACAAAGAGAGTACCGAGTTACCTTGCTGGAATCTGGAGCGGCTTGTTGAGCCACTCGCAACCCCTACTGCGACACCCAGACGTGCCTAGCTCTCTCGGCGCCGGCGCCTGTCCACGAGTCGGATCCACCCTCTGTCGTCTCTGACCAGGTTCATCTTTGATAGCCCCCCAAGCTCCGCCGGAAGCAGCCCACTCTGCCGCTCCCACACCCCAACCTCTTCCAGAGTCATCCTACGCCAGCTACTCTTCAAGGCCCCAAATCTCCACTCGCAAAAATATCCATCTCCCAGGCCCACGACGCTTCCTCATCTTCCTTGCTAGTAGCCGTTTGGCTTTGTTTCGGCCTCTCTCCCCGACCGCGTTGCTCCTTGCTCCTTGCAACCTCTTGTCCACAATCTCCATCTCATCGGTCGATTGCCTGCGTCTCTCCGCTCGACTTATCGCCCTGAGACCCTAGTCGCAAGCGCAAGGGCCGTCTTCGAGATCCATCCAGTCCCAGCAACCATATCAAATAAAACAGTCGTCTCCCCAAGCGCCCGCAACCATGGCGACCTCCACGGACCAGTATCGCCAATACCCACCGCCGTCGAATTATCCGGCCCAGCAATATCAGCAGCAGCAGCAGCAGCAGCAACAACAACAGCAGCTGCACTATCAAAACTCCCAGACCCAGCCCCAGTCCCAGCCGCGCCGGACCTCACAGAACCCACCCGCCGATCATCGAACCTTCAGTTTCCATTCTCAACGATCGCATAAGAGCTCTGGGAGCAAGGATTTGCAGGAAACACACGCAGAGAAGGAAGCAAAACGTCTACACAGCAAAGCCGACCCCACCTTGGCTATCAGCGAAGCAGAGCCATGTATGTCATGCCATTCACTCCGTGTGAGGGTGATCAGGAGTCAACTAACACGGAATCAGCTGTTGTCGCCGCCATGATGACCGAGTCGACTTTTGCGCCTCTGCGCTCAGTACAACACAAAGATACATACGGAAACGCCATCGGTTTGTCGCCTCATTCACCATCGCACCAACATGACTAACATTAAACTCACAGCCGATCCCGACAAGTCAAATCCTACTCGAAACAGATGGGAACGCCCGCTAGACACAATTCGAAGTTTTGAGGCCGCGATTGACGGTGGTTACTCACGCAAGTCGCTCTATCGAGCGGGTGAGTCAAGATTCGACCTCCGACTAGGTCAGACCACTAACACCATGGCAGAGACAGACTCACAAGCCAATTGGAATCGACGCAACAGTTCTTTTACCAACCAAACTCGTTATCCTCACGACAGCTACTATGGTCGACCTGCGTCTCTCAGGCCCGAAAACTCTCACTACGAGTCGGGACCTCCCCGAAGCAGCTACTTTGATGGGCAGGCTTACAACAACGGTTACGGGACCGGGCCGTCGCGGCAACGGATGTCTAGGTTACAGTCGGAGCCACAGTACCAAAGCCACGGACGTGACCAGAACATTTACCCTCTGCCTCACAAGGATCGATCATATGAGACCGTGACATCTGCAGCGGGCAGCGGCAACTCGGATCAGGCAGGATACCAGACGGACCCCACGAGCAGCGACAACAGCTCGATCGATCGGACAATGCCGGCTAAGCGCCGCGAACCTTTCAACGAGCACGGCTCCGCTCCCAACATGGCACAGCAACCGTATCAGCCCCGACCCTGGCCGGGCTCCGGCGCTAATGGAAACGGGAAACAACCACAAGGACCGCCGCCTCCACAGGCGCGACCTGCTGCAGCACAACAGCCACCAGCTGCGGCTCAGAAACCGAAACACACGCTTCTAAGGCGAACATCGACGCAACAGTCGCAACAGTTGCAACGGCCTGAGTCTGCCGGTGGCGAAAAACGTAAGAGTTGGTTCGCTCGCCGGTTCAGCAAAAACACTTGAGAAAATCGATGGTTCGATCGATAATAACGACTATACACACCTCCGCACGTACATGTACACGTGCACGCACGCGCATACGCATACGCACATTCTTATGCTCTTACTCTCCTTTGTTGATACCCGTTTTCTTGATCTTGAAGATCAACTGTGCTCCAAGCGCAGCACTTGACTTCAAGCAATCCGCTTTCCACTTCTCTGGTGGACGCGGAGTATTCTGTGCGATGAACTGCGATTGTCTGTGTGGGGGAGCAAGGACAGCAACTTTTTGGGCTAATTTGGACGGGGTCGCGTTGATGAGTTTCAAGACCTTGACTGAGGAATGGAAGCAAGGCATACGAACGGATCTGGCTGAGGAGATGGTACATAAGCACACGAAACTGTACGAGGCGTTGGCGGGTTCAAGTTTGCGCAACTCATTCCTTGAGGATATCCAGTGGAGGAGGGGAGAGCAGATGACGGATCTATCCGCCACGGCCAAGACTAATCATGCTCAGGCTCTGGAACGTACAGATAGCATATACACGTGGCTGCAGGCAGAGGTCGCTCAGGTATGGCTCGTCCAGACGGACGGGTTCATGGAAGCGACGAGAGAAAATAATTTTGATGGCGACCCGATATCTATGAATGTGCCAAATCCGCGAGTGATGGAGGTGAAAGATTGTGACATTGGGTGAGCAGAATGAGTTGTAAAGGGGCAATATGCGAACGACCATGGCTCCAACTATTGATCCTTTTTACTGTCAAGCTTTGGTTTACCTGGCTGCTCGACGTTCTCCTCCTTCATTGCGACGATGATATATGCAACCAGCACGACATTGGCCATGACAGCAGCAAAGCCACCAGCGAAGGATGAGTTGCCTGGTAGTGAATGGTTAGCTGAGACGTGATGATGACGACACCTGGCGGATGAGAGGAGAGCCATACCCCGGAAGATGGTATTAACAGTGAGAAAGTAGGATCCGATGGGAAGGACAATCATGCCAATAGTAAAGGCCAAGAGCTTGTAGATGACATCCCTGTTGGATTTGGTTAGTTTTGTTTTCATCCAGACGCGGCGGGATGAGTTGTGATGGGGATAATGTGAAGATGAGGACACAGAGGACAGTACTCACTTTGGCACAGCAGGAGCAATATCGGACTTTTCCTCAATAGGGTCATCCTTATCGAGGATGGTCTTTTCAGTCGCAATGATACGTCGGGTAGCCATTTTTGTGAGATGGCAGATGAATGTGAAGTGATTTGGGGAGGGGGATATCGGATTGAACGGAGTCGAGCTGGATGAGTTTCAGTGAGAGCCAAGCAAGAGACGGGAGGCTTGAGGCTCACACGTCCCACCTGCACGTGCAAGCCAGCACTGAGTTGGTTTTAGTGAAAGCACTTGCCAGGCGATGGCCAGCGCCCAAGATGTGAATTGAAATAAAGAAATATTCTTTGTCCTCACAAAGAGTCCGATATAATTCAAATATGTGCTATTAATAACAGTATCTGGCACTGATTCTTGACCTTCTCTCTGTCCCATCCTGCTCCCATCCTCCATTCCACGGCACGTGACTTCGCGATGCCGATCGTGTGCTAGTTGGGTGTGTAATGTGGCGGAAGCGCGTCTCGTCTTGAACAAACGGGCTCGAAAAATCTCCACCCTCTCTCGGGGTCAGCCACCAACGAAACCGAGCCCTCTCACGCTCGTCGACACTGCAGGAGTTTCCATTGTCAATAACGAGCACTGACAACACGGTGCCCGCCCTGACGTTTCCTCCCTTTCTCGTCAAATGGCCCCTCTTGTTCTCGTTCTTTGCCTTCCATCCCACTTTGGGGCATAATCGCTAATTCAAACAAACGCTCTCTTCCCAAAACGAACCAATTCTCTCGCCCCCGCCTCACCTCGCCCTCGAACAACCCAACCCATTCTCTCTCTATTGTCATTTTTCCCTTTTGGGAACTATTCAGCATGGCGCGAAGCTCCTCGCCGTTACCAATCCGGCATTCAAACGCCGTACCACGAACGCCGTCACTCGCTCGCAACACGATCCTCATTGACGATGCCGACGAACTAGGAGCAGAAACCATACCTTGCTCACCGTCCGCCTTTCTTCGCGATCGTGAAACAACACAACCAACTCAGATTCTTCAAAAGCCCATGCTTGCATCTATGAGATCGTCCTCTCCCGCAAGCAGCATCATTGAAGTTCCTGCGTCCTCGCCTTTTCAACAACCCAAGAAGTCCACACCCCTAGCAACCACCCGACTCGCCCCTGTTGGCACGATATTCCGTCCGCCCCAGCGGCCACCTACCACCATGACCAACAAGCGTCCAGCAATGGACCCCATCAACCTCATCTCTGACGACGAAGATGACCTCACTCCTCCCCGCGGAGACATTCGGCCGACGACGTTTAAGGCGCAGATCTCGGCCTTTGCATACGACCCTGAGGCGGATGAGAGGCAGGTTAGAAGCAGACTCCGTCAAATCTTTGACGTTTTTGGGGACAGAGTGCCCTCAGAAAAGGCCAGAAGTGCTCTGAAAGCATGCCACAACGATATCGATGACACAATCCTTCTCCTGGAACGACAAATGGCACAGGAACGACAAAAGCCTGCACCCAAGCCCAAAAGGCGTCTTATCAACAAGGGTGCTCTGCAGTCAGTTGCTATTAGCAGCCGAGATACATCCCGTTCTCAATCTCGCACGGCATCCCCAAGCCCTCAGAAACCTCGACGACGATTGATACAAGGTCGACGAAATCAGCCCGATCCCTCCTCCCAAGTTTCTCTACCTGAGCTTCCCTCGAGCGACGATCCACTAGTTATCAACCTCGTTGACGATGACAAGGAGGATACATACCAGGCAGAGGCTTCACCAGAGCCGACCGACGACGCTGATGACAAGGTGCTAAACTACATCAACACGAGCACAATTCAGGAATTGGCGGCCATGACGGGCATGAAGGAGTCTCAGCTCGAGTGCATGGTTGAGAAGCGACCATTCGACGATCTTGAGAAGGCCAGAAGGGTAACCATAGGAAAGAAGCCAGGTGCTCGGAAGGCATCGAAGATCAGCATTGGTGACAACGTCGTCGACGCAGTTGGGGTTTTCCTCGATGCAGTTTCCGCAATTGACCAGGTCGTTGCCAAGTGCGAGGCCGATGCCAAAGCCATCAAGGGTCAGGTTGACACATGGGATGTCGACACTTTTGGTCATGACAAGCGGGCACGACGTCAGACTTCGGAGGAGAACCTTCCTCCCACCCCGACAAGCTTCAGCGCTGTCAAGTATGTTCGTCCTCCCATCCCTCGTCAGCCTCGCTTCATGGACGGTCACTGCGAGATGAAGCCATTCCAGCTTGTCGGTCTCAACTGGATGTCTCTTCTGTACAACTTCAACATTGGGTGTATCCTGGCCGATGAGATGGGCCTGGGCAAGACCTGCCAGGTCATCTCACTCATCTGCCACCTCGTTGAGGATTACAACAACAACCCCAGCCGGAAGCGGCCCTGGCCGAATCTCATCGTCGTTCCTCCTAGCACATACAACAACTGGCTCGGCGAGTTTGAAAGGTTCGCTCCTGATCTGTCGGTGATTGGATATCGAGGCTCTCAGACCGAACGAGCTGAGATCGCCTACGAGATTGAACAGGAACCGGAGGCGTTCCACGTCGTCCTTGCGACCTACTCTCAGATCAACAACATTGCCGATATCGAGGCCATGCAGTCATTCGAACTCAACGCCGCCATCTTCGATGAGGGCCACAAGATGAAGAATCCCGAGACCAAAATCTACAAGGACCTCCGCCGCATCACGGCGCAATGGAAGATGCTGCTTACAGGTATGTCACTCACTCACTCAATCACTCAATCGACTTGACTGTTGCTAACAATTCCTAGGAACTCCTGTTCAAAATAACCTCTTGGAGATGACTTCTCTCCTCAACTTCATCAATCCCGAAATGTTCAACAGCTGTATGGAGCATATCCAGTACATCTTTAGTCAAAAGGTCACCGTCAGGGACGTCTCGAACGGCGCTTTCCTGTACAGCGAGCGTGTCAAGCGAGCCCGCACCATCCTGGAACCCTTTATTCTCCAGCGTCGCAAGGATCAAGTCCTGTCGGATATGCCCCCCAAGATCTGCAATGTCGTTTATTGCGAGATGAGCGAGAGTCAGAAAGCAGTCTATGCCGAGTATGAGGAGGTGTTCCGACAAGAGCCATCTCAACGTGCTAAGAAGGCTCGCGGTCGCCAGAACGACCAGAACAACGTCTGGATCCAGCTTCGCAAGGCTGCGCTTCACCCTCTCCTATTCAGACGCCACTTTGACGACGCCAAGGTGGAGAAGATGGCTCAGATCCTGATGGACAATGTGTCGCAGGATGAGCTACACCAGCCCGATATCAAGCACCTTATTCAAGAGCTCAAGAACGCTTCCGACTTTGAGCTACACCTCTGGTGCCGTGACTACCCCAAGCTTCTCGGACGCTTTGATGTTCCCGAGGAGACGGAGATGGATAGTGGCAAGGTCAAGAAGCTGCTTGAGCTGATCCAACAGTACCAGGAGAATGGCGATCGGGTCTTGGTGTTTAGCAAGTTCTCGCGTGTCATTGAGCTCCTGCAGGAAGTCCTCTCTCTGCAGGGAATCCAGCACCGCATCCTAATGGGCAACACCAACGTCTCTGACCGCCAGACGCTCATCGACGAATTCAACGATGACCCCGAGATTCCAGTGTTCCTCCTCACCACTGGAGCCGGCGGCACGGGCATCAACCTCACAGCCGCCAACAAGGTCATCATCTTTGACCAGTCGGACAACCCTCAGGACGACATCCAGGCCGAGAACCGCGCCCATCGTCTCGGTCAGAAGCGCGACGTCGAGATCATCCGACTCATCGCATCGCACACTATCGAAGAGCTCATCTACAAGGCCTGCCAGAAGAAGATTGAGCTCGCCAACAAGGTCACAGGCGCCGTCGAAGACGAAGATGCCGCCGTGGCCGAGCAGAACCTCGAGACCGAGGTTCGCAAGATGCTCATGGAGGAGCAGATGACGCCGCCATAGGACGAGGCGTCGGATCCCTTCTGAGCAAGTATCATCGACGACGAGGCATTGCGTCTCACATTTTCAATGTTCTTTCACACATTTCTACATGATTCACCCTTGTCAGAAGCATTTACATTTCTCTGCACAGCGTGGCAGAGCGGTTGGTTGTGTCAAATTCCATCAACTCGCATCCCACGACCCTTGGACGGTTCCTATTCCCCGTCTTTTATTATCATGACCAAGTGTCGTCTTCACACGAGATGAGGCGGTCTCGTCCGTTCGAGTCCTCGAGTCTCATCTCCAAAAATTCATCTGCATCGGAAAAAGCTACAGGGTCTTGCTCGTCGCATGGAGGGGAAGCACTTTGTATGGATGTTTGGTTTGTCTTTCTCAATGAACATACACGGCTAGGCGAGGGACAAGGGGCGGCAATGGACATGGACAGGAAAGGTTATGATTTGCTATAGGTATTTTTTTCTCACTTTTTTTTTTTTGGAGCCCATGGTTTATAGAAGATACATAGGGAAACTGAGCACGAAGCATCAAAATCAGTTTATCATGATATGAAAAGGGTACCATTATGAACTCGATGTTGACGGTTGCACCCGTAGTGTCTCGTCCTTATCACTATCAAGGTTAGAGGCAGTTGAAAAAAACTAGGGTCCATTCCATTTCATCAAGGTCACGCACCAACCTCCTAACTTCCCCTCTAGCACCGGCCCGTCACTGAACCGTCCGTCCGTCGTCCCCCCGCGCAACGCTAGACCCTGACCAAAGTCCAAGCGCAATAACACAAATAAAAGAGAGAAAAAAAGATACACACAAGGCGACCAGCAGCGGTGAGAGGAGCCTCCAGCCAGACCGTGCACCTCCCGTCCTTTTGACCACGGGAACGGGGATATAGGAGGGGGTGACAAGGTTTGACGCGGAAGCCCGGGTCGAGGGTCACATTGCGTTGAAAGCTCGAGAGTATTGGATCTTTTTGAACCGTTATGGCTTCTCATTGCCCTGTGGTTGGTTACAGGGAATTTACACTTTAGCCGTCGCCCATCAGCCAGACGGGAGACGGGAGACGGTAGACGGTAGACGGTAGACGGGCAGCCGTTGAGGTTATCGGCGGTGAATGGAATGTGACCATGAAACATGTTAGACATTGGATGAATAGATTTCTCCATTGAAGATTCCCCGACCTCTATAGTAACCGCTACCTCTCCAGCAGCAAAAAACCCATGTCCAATGACCGACCGACCTATTCTCGATCCCAAA
Source organism: Fusarium solani (assembly GCF_023522795.1). Classification (NCBI taxonomy): domain Eukaryota; kingdom Fungi; phylum Ascomycota; class Sordariomycetes; order Hypocreales; family Nectriaceae; genus Fusarium; species Fusarium solani. The sequence goes on from NW_027072157.1 coordinate 1,866,784, forward strand.
AAATCAAACACGAAACTTGAAGATGCGCGTTGCTTGTGCGCGAGGATATCACTATTACAAAACCAGATAAATAATAGCCAAAAACTCCGAGGACATCCCATGTCCATGCCTGTAAATCCTGTTCTTTTGATGTGAAGGGGGTTCCCTTCGTGGCCACCGCGATGGGTTGGCTGAGACTTGCGCTGATAGAGAAATGGAAATCAAAGATGGGAAGATGATGTACAAGAGAAGGTGCAAGAACGTGATCTCAAAGACCTGGTCGCCATTACCAGGTTGAGTGTAGCCTGCTCCGGCGACCAGATCGCGTCTTGAGGCCCACGTCGCCGTTCATTATTAGACTCTTCCAGCGACGGTTTACGGCATGGCGATCGCGGCCGAGGTTTCGGGCGCAATCTTGCCATTCAGTCTTGGATAGCTTGAGCTTCTCGAGTACGAGTTCGATGAGGATGCGATCATCCTCAGCGGTCCACTCTTCTTCTCCAACTTCGGCGCTGTTGTTTTCTGTGTTGGTTTCGGTGGTGTTGTTGCCCTGCATTCTGTGGAAGTCGGAGCGCTCGAGACCAAGAGGAAGTTGTTCAGGAGCGATGCGCGTGCGCTTAGGTGTTGAGGGTGCAACTGGTTCGGCGGGCTGGCATGGCGACGATGGCGCCTCACTAGCCGAGTCACTTTCGGAACCATAGCGGTCTGCATCGTCCTCGGGGGTGCGGCGTCTCTTGTTGGCGCCACGCGGCGGAGCGCGCTTGGTGATCTTCTTGGGTCCGACCGGCTCACGGCGATTGTCGCGCGACCGCAGGCGCAACTTCAGCGGAGGAGGCGCGTGGGCAAGCGGCGGCGTGGGTAGTTGAGCGAGCGATGGCATGGCGCGTGAGTCGGTGGTGATGGGCGCGGGATTGGCGAGCAGAGACTGGAGGGAGCGGCAGGTTGTCATGATGTTGGCGAATGGAGCGTGCGACGGGGGGCTGGCGGGAGGAGAGAAGAGAGAGGGTTGAAGTCGAGGCTGGGAGGAGTGCGACGAGTGCGATGCATCGCACGACAGAGCGGACGGGAGGAGCATGGCGGCGATTGTTGACTTTCGAGAGGTGGGAGTGAGGAAGACGACGACTTCTGGAGTTGTTGTGTTTTTTAATATAAAGTCGAGCTGGGTGGTTGGCGAGTGGTGCGATTGCGACCAGGATAGAGCAGGCGACAGCGCGCAAAACCAACAGAGGTAGCGACTTGATCTGGAGTATGCGCGCGCGCGTCGGATGGAGTATAGATTGATATGAAGACGACGATGATGCGACGCGATGCAATGCGATGCGAATGGAGTCGTGGTTATCCCTCGAGGGAAAGAGTATGTTTGTGTTTGTTGTAGGGGGAAGTGTTGGTGTCTGGTTGTCGGAGTGAAGAGCAGGCGAAATGCGGTGGTGGTGGTGGGAATTGGAATGAATGAACGGGGGGTTGGTCACCTCAGGCAAGTGCGAGTGCAGGTAGGTGGGATTGGATTGGGATTGGAATGGGATGGGAAGGGGCAGGGCAGGGGATGCACTGGCCTAATATGGATTGATGGGCCCTCAGAAGGCAGGCACAGTACACAGTACGCACAGTCGGGCTCTCCAAGGCAGGCGCCAGTGCAGCCCACAGTGAGTGACCTGCACGCCTAGCGTGCGCGGCTGCACCATCCAGAGACAGTGCAGACAGCGACGTACGTGAACCCGCCATGGCCGTTGGCGTTTTAGCGGGCACGACGGGGGTGAGACCCCGTGCACCACCTGATCGCCCGACCCTGCCCTTGGGACCCGACATGTCTGATGGACCCAGTCCAGTCCCAGTCCAGCGCTCGGGGTTGCTTCTGTCCATGGTGCTGTCGGTGCCTCGAGCGTTGGGGTGGATGAATGACCTGCCTAAGGATCCATCCATTTACAGGGGATCTATCATTGCAGGGGATGGACCACGAGAGGGCGTACTCGTGTACGTACCCCAGTGACAAGCGCTCTTGACATGGGCACCAAAGACAGCCGCTTGCGGGTATCGAGTTTCTCATGGACAGTCTACGACCCTGGATTTGATCTTGTTCACACAGGCCAGGGGTGTGAGATACATCTCTTCGTAGCGAGATACCCGCAACCGGCGAGACAAAATGCAAAGCAGAGCCTTTTGTTTTTCCTTTCTTCTTTTTCAGGTCCTGTGTGCATGATTTCCCGTCTCTCCATCTTTGGTGCAACACGACAAATGCCCCGGTTATTTTGATTTGCTTTCTTTTTCCTGACGCTTTCTAGACTCTCTCCCGTCAGTTCCATCTTACCCACCTCCACTGATGCCCTCAGCACAAGTGCTTGCTCTCCCTCTTCATATTGTCTCCCTCTTTGTGCCCTCTCCCTCTTTACATGTCTAACAAGCATTATTGCCTTGTTCAACGTCTTCATCTGCGTCATCCATCGCCCTCTTTGCTTCTCCCTCGGCGAAAAGAAACGAAACCTTTAATGAACCCCCTTACCTGACCATGCAAGAAAGAACCAGGCCTCCAGGCAGGTCCCAGACAAGCAGATGCAGATCCGATCTGAGTCCCTCTGCCCGATTATGTGCAGCTGCGATGCGACGCTTGTGCCCGTGTCTGGGGCCGCCGCCGCTTCTCATCTTCAACACAAGCCAGCGAGCGTCAGGAACCCGTGGTGGAAATAAGGAAAAAGAAACGACCAAATCTAGCAGACATCCACCATCATACGACTTACTGCCGCCTCTTCTCGTCCTGGTCGGAATACATCGTAGATTACCCTTCCCCGTGTATCTTTCTTTTTCTGACCTGTCGATATGCCATATTCCAGAAGGTCGGCCTTGATGCCATCGCCAGGCTCCGGCCGGTGGTAGTAGCAACAGCCGAACCGCCCGGCTGAGCAAACAGCCGCACTTGATCTTTTGTTGGGAATAACAAACGAGGCGAGGTGTCGATGATGGATCAAGCCGCTTTCTCCCAAGTGCCGAAACGGAGGTGTTCGTCATCCCTCTCTGCCTTGTATCCCTCCATCCATCTCATAGTGTTTCTCGGCCTATTCCACCACCCTCCCTGGCAAAGACTGCACCGTTTCGGGCTCGATACTGCCCCTCACTGACTCAAGAAACCAGGCTACTCCTGCGACCATCACACGCAGACAAGGGTTTGAAGCACGGCCAGGCACACCAGTTACGGGCTTTTGTGTGCGACTAGCGCAGAGAGGTCTGCATCCGTCTTGTTTCTAGCTGATCTCAGACTCCCATGCTCAAGTCTAAGACCTTGACCGCCGGCTTGGGTCGTCTAATCCGTCACTATCAGCGTCTCAATCTGTTGCGCCTGTCCCTCCACTCGGGAAAGGACCTGGATCGATAATGTTCAAGGCTCACGTAACGAGGCACAGCCAATTTATTATTTCCTGATCGAAGACATCAGCTCACGGATCGAGCGGACAGAGCAGCCAGTGTGCGACAAGCTGTTCATGATGAATTCTCCGCCGACGCACGTTCCGCAGCTGGATGCTACCGCAACACTCGCCTACGGGGCTACGGAGTGGGAGTGGGAGCGTCCCGTCGCGAAGCGGACGAGCTACGGCCGCTCCCACGTTGATACGCTGCAGGGACCGGGTCTGCCGAGTGACAACAGCGACTGGCGGACGGCTGCGGCGTCAATTCATGCCTTGATCGAACCTCCCTCACCGTCACTCGATCCAAAGATGGATGGTACAGATACTGTATCGGCGCAAGTGTGTTCGGCGTGTGACCTCTAGTTGAGACCTCCATTACAACTGAGTCGGTGAGGTCATGGTGCCCCCCATCTCGTTCTCATCATCTCCCACACACTCCCTTCACGTCGGAAGAAGGCCCGCGTGATTCGCCGACCAGACGGGCCGGAAGCGTCCAAGGTGACGCCTCCATCAAGGTGAGCACTTGTAGCTTTCATCGAGAGCTGAAGAGTACATCTTATTACGAGATGGATGATGCAGAGTAATTTCAGCGTGGCGAACATTTTCAGCATGTCAAGCTTGGTTGTGCCTCGATTCACATGGCGAGTGTTCCCCTCGTCATTCAACGCCCGCCAACCTGCAGGTCGCTCGCTCTAGGTCTTCTCATTGCAAAAGGAAAGAGCGTCGCGGTCATGCCTCTACTCTGCAAGTCATCGCTCACGCATGGCACAGCGCATGCGGGCTCTACTGGATGCCATTGGCTCCTCTGCGCAGTCATGCTCCTCTTTTTTGCGCGATTACCGCTCAAGATCGCGAAAAGGACGCGCATGAGGTTGAGAAAAACGCGTGTGAGACGCGTGCGACGCGTTAATGAAAAGCTGCATCACTTTGACTTTAGCCAATAGAAGAATACCAAATGCTGGGTATAAGTGGGGAGGGTCTGCAACCACTTCCGAACATGGCCTGTGCGTGCATCAAGTACCTGTCGCCCCTACCGTGACAGGTCGATACAGTGTGTCGAACTCATTTTCTCACAGTCCAAAGTTGGAACAAGACGGCGGATATCGGACTGGAGCCCTAGGTTGGCTAAGCCTGATCCTATGTTGCAGAGGGCATGGATCCATTCGTCGACTATCCAGGTGAATGGGATCGTGTCGTGTCCTTGCTTCACCGATAGAATTGCGTCATCAGAACCACGCTGGCAGCTTGAGGAGTCATCGTGAGCGTACACGTACACACGAACTGGACGGCATAATCTCGTCTTACAACCAGCTCCCTCGATGTGTTGTCACTCCCTCAAGATGATGCAACACACTCCAATATGTCCAATATTTCACTCACTCCCTCTTGACCGAGGCAAAACTACCGAGTTTTAGCCATAAATAGACTCGCTACGACTATCAACCCCTCCGAGACCCCTCAAGCCAGATGGATCCCTCCCCCGCCCTTCAGCAGGAAAGCCACCTCGTGCACCACGGACCGCTCCCTTGCCCTTGACGGCTCACCCACATCAAGAGGAGAAAAAAGCACATATTGAGAAACATAAACACAAAGACGCGCCTGAAACGGTGGCATAATAAATAACATGCCCCTCTTTTCAGCTCTTTGTCGCGACGGCGGTTCCGTAGAGTTATGTTGAATGACGGCTGGCTTTTCTCGGCGCCTCTATGCTTAGAAAATACAGCCAAGCTTCGACTTGGTATTAGTAGATGAATGAACAAGATCATCCCACCTACGTAATGGTGTAGACTCAACTCGGATGGCTTGGTCTGGGCAGGGGCAGAAGAGCCGCCCTTGGTGTAAGCCCTTGGTAGAAGCTATGGATCCTGGTCTTTGAGTACATTGAGTCTTTTTTGTGTCTCGTGACCAACTCTTGTGTGTGTGGTTCCTTGGTCTCGATCCTCGGGCATAGTCTGACTATTTGCATTGGCGGCTCTACTCCTTGGAACTCCCCCTTACATGCCCAGTCTGCGTGTGTCTGCCAATCCACACCATTGTGATTACTGTGGCGGTTTCACTGCCAGACTATGTGTAGCTGAATGCACCTACTTTACAAGGCTTTCATGAACCAAGTTTCACATCGACTTACACGTGAACCAACTTTTTCCACACTCTTGCTCTGAGCCTTACCCTATACGTGGCCCGCTAGAAGTTGGGGCCAATGTCGTAAATCTGACCAATACGCGGGGCTGGCCTTTGCTGGAGACCGCAATTTGTGGGTGGAGGGTCATGGGCGGTGAATCGAGAGGTGGGTATAGGGTCACTGTTGAGTGTAGCCAGCAGGGGAGCCTCCTCCTTCATATGGAAGTCATCACGATTCCTGTAAGGTGGATTTAGTCTCAACTATTTCAGCGCCAATACATAGAAAGTTTAGCAGGGAGGGGAGGGGGGCTATCAGCTTCAGCCACGTACAGAATCATGCAGCTGCGTTGAATGATGCTTCATCCATATATATAGGATGTGTATATACATATGTTCAGACTCCTGAGGGTTCATTTATCCTTGAGCCAAGATCGAGACCCCAGCAACCACGACTCCTTCAACTCACCAGACCTCCAACTACACCCATCCATTGATATCATACACCACCCTGGACCTCGGTTCTCCCATGCAGTATATAATACCTCACTCCAAGCATCACCAGCCAAACCATACACCCAATCTTTTCCCATTCATGACAGGCACTATATTATTACGTCGTGATTATATCCAAGCCGCGTCCCCCCATAAACGCCAAGCGCAAGAGCTGCATCATCCTTCGCCCTGTCAAAACTCTCCCGTTCCCATCATCGCACGCCATGCAGAAAATGCCAGTTGCACCAGGGTCCTCCCATCAACACCTGGCTCCCCTCAGCAGCCTCTCACCCCCAATCAGATTAGAATCCCCTGCTATACCACCTCTCAAAGTATCCAGAATTCCCAGGTCTCCCCCTTTTTTAGTCTAAAAGCGGTATTTCCAACAAGACAAGGAGAGTAATGGAGGACAAGAAGTTGCGCCAGAAAAGACAACTCCTGGAATCCAACCCTACACAAAAGCTCCCCCAGATGCAGTGATGCAGTGTATGAAAAGAAGATGTAACAGTGTCGTCGTCGAATGAACATGCCTTTGTTGCTGCTGATGCAAGGACGGACAGGAAAGAAAGAAAATATAGGCCGGTATGTGTCGTAAAGCCCGGCTTCCCAAGAATCGGAGTTGTTTTTGTTGTGAATTAGTCGTTTCCGCCATATCATGCATGGCCACGCCCCCTTTGAGCGGGCTCGGTTCCGTCCGGCTTCCCTCCCTTTACATCACCACACAGTCCTTGTCGTCCTTGTTGTTTTTCTGTATCTTGCCATTCCGTGGTGGAGCAACATCCATCGGGGTTCCCTGGCCGCTTACAGCTGCCTGGATAATCGCCAGTCGCTGTCTGGCTCGCTCGTCTCCGGCATCAGCAGCCTTGACGTACCAAACGTTGGCTTCCAGGGCGTCGCGTCGACATCCAATGCCCATCTCGGTAAAGTATCCAACAGCGTATTGAGCCTTGACGTAACCTAGGACCTTGTTAGTGACTGCAGCAACTCCATCTACGATTTCATGACTTACCCAAATCTGCGGATCGACGCGCCCACTCGTAGGCCTCCTCCTCGTCCTTCTCCAAAATTGGAGGAGCACCAACCATGTACCAGGCGCACAGTCCCATCATAGCACCAGCATGCCCCCGCTCAGCCGCGCCAGTGTAAAAGTGCACACTGAGTGCAGGATCGCGAGGGCAGTTGAGCAAACCGTGCTCATAGGCATCACCGAGACGGTAGTTGGCCTCGGGATGACCTAAATCCGCAGCCTGTGTGAAGAGCTCCGCAGCGTGGTTATCGTCCTTGAAGATATCTGCACCATAGCCGTTCTCGTACAAGCAACCGAGCTGGTAGGGCGCCGAATTGTACTGCATGTCCGCAGCCTCACTGGCAAGCTTCATCCACTTGATACCCTCTCGATATCTCTTCTCTCCGAGGTCGCCGGATAGACAGGCCTTCCCCAGCCGTGTCATGGCACCGGGGTGACGCTTCGAAGCAGCTGAGCGTAAGAACTGCACAGCCTTGGCCGGATCTTTGCGGCAGCCCCAGCCAAACTCGTAACACAGCGCTGTTCGATATCCAGATTCGGCATGGCCGTGCTTCGCAGCCAGGACGAAGAGAGGGAAAGCTGAGTTGTAATCCTCCTTGCCCTTGTTGAAGAGTCCAGAGGCATAGCCGTCAGCCAGATAATACTGAGCAAAAGGATAACCAGCGCTAGACAGGCGCTGGAGGATTTGCCGGGCCTCGCGAACCAGCTCATAAGGGGTCGAGACGGAGCCCTCAGCAGTCGGGCTATCACGGCCCTTTTGCGGTTTCGGACTGTTCTTGCGCATCTTGGGATCCGAGACATCCAGGCCTTGCTCCTGAGCGGTGGAGATCAGGAAGACGGCAAACGAGTATTGGATCGACAGGTCATTGGTCTTCTTGACATTGGCACGGTACATGTCTAGAGTCTTTTGTGTGCTCAGGAGAGAGGCGTTGTTGCCAATGACTGTTCGGAGGTTCGAGTTGTCGGGAGTCAGGGGCGCCGGGCCTTGCTGGGGATATGGCGCATTGAGCAGTTCTGCATACGTTGACAGCCTTACATCAGGGGATTTACGTGCCTGCGAGCCACCCGGCATTAAACCAGGGGAGCGCCCGCGACCGTCCGAGTAGATGGAGTAGGATGATTGCGGTCGAGGCATCGAAGTCCTCCGCAGGTTACTCGAACTCGGTGTCAAGTGGCGTCCAAGGTTGGAAGCACTCTCAGCCAGATCGGGGGTGGAATGGCTCCTCGACTCCTCATTGGGAACGCTCGATACACGAGGCGGAAAATCCTTCTGGTGGTGGTACTGAAACTGGGGGACAGACTGGTTCCCAGGCAGATTTCCTTCAATGATGGAGCTTTCTGGAGAGTCACCTATTGTTCGGGCTTCGGCATTCTCGTTGATGCCTGACAGGGAACTTGCACTCGTTGTTGCAGACGACTCGATCGAAGTTTGCTGCGGGTTTGTGCTCGCTGTTTCATCCGACTCGCGGCTGTTGCGGAACTGGTCTTGGTTGCGCACTCTGTCCGTAGGACTTATCTTGTTGTGCTCGTAACGCTCATGACTCGCCGTGTAAGTGGGAGACAGGTTCGACACGGCATTGGGACTCCTGGTTGGGCTAGACACGGTGGGTTGAGACTGGCGAGCAAAGGATGTATCAAGTGGCAGGGCCGGAGTCCTGTCGGCTCGTGGGGTTCCCTGAGCACCATCGTAGAAGTCCTGGGGGTCCTCCAACTCGGCCCTGAAGCCATGGGGCGGAGGTGGAGGAGCGGCATCTGGGGGCGAGGGGAGGGGATGGCGGGTGCGGTCGGCCAGCTCTAGCCGCGAGGCCTGCCGCTGAGCATGTTCGATGTCCGCGTTCGAGGGCTGTGCCCAGTTCTCGTCCTGAAAATTAACACGAACGGGGGAGACCGGGGCCTGGCGCAGTTGGGGGCCGTTGGCGAGGTTGAGATTTGGGACACGAACGGGGCTTCGGGGTGTATCGTCGCTTTGCCTCGAGTCCTGGTAGTTGGAAGTGGGCGACGCTGCAGTTGGGGGCGGTGAGGTGGTGACTGCAGCCATGGTTGCGTGTGAGAGTGAGGCTTTGGCAGTGCCGGGGCAGCCAAGCGTGAGGGTGAGAGCTTTTCGTCAAAACGAGTGTCGAGGTGAAGGGGGTGGTTCGACAGCCTTGCGACGAAGCAGCGCTTGACGATGGTGGAGCACCCAGAGTTACGGCGTCGAGACGGGGTGGGTGTTATTGCAGTGTCAATAGTCGTCGAAGCATCAGTCGCAGGGGGTCCAAGGCGCAAAGATTCGGGTCGGCGACGGACAGCAAGAGAGCAAAGACAAGAGCGAGCGTGGAGGAGAGGGTGGCCAGTGACACTTTAGTAGCCTAACAGCGATGGATGCTGGTGGAGGATATTTGGGTGGTTTGTCGGGAGTCGGGCACCCGAAACGCGGCGACACAGCGGGGACAAGGGGGCGGGAGCTGCCTTTGGGAGGATGGATGGAGATGGATATGAACGAGCGACAGGGGGTGGTTGAAGACGGAAGAAAACGACTGGACTGTACGGGAGGCTGAAATAAGGGTTGCCGCGTGGAGACGGAATGGGATACTCGATAGAAGAGTTTCTCTTGGTGTGTGAAGGAGGAGAGAAGAGAGGCAAGACAAGCCCGGAGTCGGACGAGAGTAGAAAAAAAATTCCAACTAATGGATGGGCTTGGGTCGAGGCGTGGTTGGGTGACGGCCGACGTCTTTTTTGGGCGCTGCACCGTACCGTATCGAGGCCGTGGTGGTGGTGATGATGGCTCAGGACGGGATGGAGCCCACTGAAAGAATGGACGAGAGGGGACCTGGGGCCACCCGCTGGACGCCCGGTTCAGCGGTTATAGGTACCCAGGCTGTTATTGAGCCGTTCGTTTCCCAAGGACCCAATAAGCCGCCGTGGGATGCGGTTACTTTACCGTTGCAGACGTGCAGGCGTCAGACGGTGCAGGACGATGGGCATGATTTAGTGGGGTTTGCTACTGGGCTTGCACCGCCATGACTCCAGCTCCGTCAACTAATGGAAGCTTTAAATCTCCGCAAGAAGCTACGGATACCTACGGTGCAATTCCATCATCGCCGGCCCATGGACGGTCTGTGACAGGATACCAAGTTATTACTGGTAGTTCGATAGATATCCCTCACCGCGTCCAATCGTTTAATTGACGACACTCAGGGGGGGGCCTCATGTCCATCACCAGGAACCTGCCTGTCTCCTCGAGTTCCTCCTACCTGGACCTTGAGCTGAACTCGCGAAATGGAAGGAGCGGGCAGGGATCCTACAAAGTCACCGCCCCAACCCCACGAGGCAGATTCTCCTTGCAATGGACCCCAATGCCACCAACAGTCATGATCCTGGTCCTTCGCCATCATTCACTTCAGCTACTGCAAGCCTGTGCTCACTGAGAGTATATTCTCGCCCTCTTCACAGCATCACAGTGATAGGTATCTGCTACAAAGCGAATCCGAGCCCTTCAGCAAGTCAAAGAGGGCAGGCGGCATACGCATATGTGCCCACCCCCCCTTTTTCCCTTCAGCCTACGCGTCAAAACAAAGGGGCGGCAGAATAATAGAGGGCTCGGCATGACGAAATCTTGGTGCGGGAATGGCGCTGTCAATACTGGTCCGCTTATTTCTCCAGAAGCTCAATGGAGAGGCGGAGAGGAAACGGCACTGAAACGACGACAACCACTGCGGCACACAACGTGCGAGCTCGTTCAGGCTGGAGAGGCGGCCAAACTCTTCTTGATGGGACGTTGCCCCCGTCATGGCCTGCTGGGATTAGCGCATTAAGCCAAGGGTCCAGGCCAAGTCCAGGCCACTGGGACGCTCTGCAAGAAACTGGCTGAGTTGCTTTCTGGGCTGCGCTAGTGCTTGTCCTGACCGCCAGGGCCGCCTTTCATGAGGCCCGTCAGAGTTGACGACATCGTGCCTGCTCGCCATTCAGCATGGCGCCAAGCCCTCGATGTTTCATTTGCTTCAGACAGCCGCCATCACTTCAGCGCTTTGAGGAGCTAGGCGTCCAGTCATTGCCCTCAAGTACCAATACACTGAGCCCCTATCAACGAAGCATGTGTCAACTCTAGCCGGGAAGCTCCGCATGTCTTTTGTCCATCAGCGGCAGATGTGGGATTAGAGAGATCAGCCAAGACCACACACACAACACAGCAACAGGCACGTTACACCACCAATGCATCACATCAGTCATCGTGATCGTCGACAAACTCCTACGATACAAGGACCAGCTCCCTTCCATCTAGCGTTAGATCTCTCGACAACTCTCGCTTGTTGACGATCCCCAAAGCCTGTTTGACTACAAGTGTTACCCGTGCTGAATGGGACACCGCCAACTTTCATTCAGGCTTCTGGTCAAGATGCAAGTCCATGCATGAAAAAGAGCAGACCCCTTGCCGAGCAGGGCTGAGCAACCGCCATGTCGTGGCCATTGTCGTAACCACAAACAACCTTCGGCTTCCCAGTCTCAGATCTAATAAATCGGCAGCAGGCTACGCATGGGCAACCCCAAGTGGACTTGGCGCACCCAACTCTCGCCCGCATAATAAGACAGAATTGCTCGGGGGTTTCCATAATTGGCGTCGTTCGTCGGCTTCCTCGGCGGGTCGCATCTCATCTCGTCTGATGAGCCCGCGCCTCTTTGATGACCATACCTACCTACGGAGTACCTGTCGGCTCACTTTATTGGGGGCCCCGCATTGTGTTGCTGGCGTTCAGCCGTGCTAATTAACAGTCGCCATAGGCATCTCTTTCGACCCAGGACAAAAAGCAATAACGCCATTCAGGTGTGCATACGTGTGCTGGCGTTGCTTCCATTCTCTTTCAGCGCCCATATCGGACTTTTCGGCTCGCTTTCAAGCAGCCATCCTCGTATTACACAGCCTAATGGCAAACTACAGAATCCGGAGTGCTTGTCATCAACCACTCCTCTTTAGCCCCAAGGACCCTGCATCTCTTAGCGAGCTCGTGCGTTCATCCTTGTAGTTGCTACGCGCCGTTGGCCTCTCGTCGGCTCTGGCGCGAAGTAACAATTTGAAACTGCCCCTCCAGGCCAGAGTGTTGAATTCGTCCTCTGGAGGAAGCACTTGGTAAAGGCACCTGGTTAGAGTTGTCTTCATCCGGGAGCTTGCTGTCCATCTTGTCAAGCCACCTGGACGATAGCCTTTACACGTCACAGTCCCTGCCACGCCACAAACCCCATGAAGTATCAATTGTTTCGGCTGAGGATATTTTCAGCCTTGGGCTACCGAGTACATTAGCTCGGCTGGCCAGGGTTCCGAATGGCCAACCCTTCCCCCAGCTGAATTGGGGAAGGCTACTCGGAGAGTTAACGGATTCCGAGGGTCCCTCCTTAGGGCTCCAGGGCTCTGAGCTCGCTTGCTCCGCTACGAGGGAGATTTCTTGATGACGGTTGACCTGGGCAAGACTGGCAGGGCGGCTATATTGACTTGGCCCAGTGGTCCCTCTCTGCTAATATGGGCTAGTGGAGCACACAACGCTGGGCGAGGGGAGAAGGAAAATGGTCAAAGAAACAACCAGTCGACTCTGTGATGCGACAGATGACGGAACTTCTAGCGCGAGTGGTTTGGCTCATGGCGGGCCGTCGACCGATCGGCCCCGCTGTACATGACCAGGCTCCGGACTCTACTCCGGCGCCTCGATCGTCTCCACACCGGACTAACCGCTGCCCCAACTGGTAATGGCGTTTCTACCATGTTGAATCAGGGGCATCTGCCGTCCTGTTTTGTTTGATTCTCGCCTTGCGCCGTCTTGGTTGATCCCAGGTTTGTATCACACTTGCGCTAGAAAGTTGCCTTGGGGTTTTAACTCACTTCTATCCGCCTCTGTCATCCCATCATATGTGGTCCCACTCTTGCTGGGATCATGCTCTCTGAACACTGGGGAACCCCACGGGATTCAAAGGTCTGACAGCGTCTGTTAACTAAGCTTTCGAGGTGGGCAGCCGCAGTGACCATATTGAGGCTGTGTGGGTGCTTATTTGGCTGGCGTCACCGCCAATTTCTGACGTGTTTTTCTAGCTGGCGATCCGGCTCGTATCTGTCTTGGTTGGAGTTGCGGGACGATGCTCTTTGTTATGTGGTGGTGTCTTGCAGGTGCCCTTTTATTATATCTGACGGCCTCTTTGTTTATTGCATATCCTCGCTGCGTGTAACCCATATTTGCTATAACTGTGTGAAAGTATAGGCACAAGGTTCTGGTTCTCGCCCGGTGTTACTATCATGTTTGGTGTTAAGTCCGATATTTCAAGTACTCCCTTCAGAGTACCACCAACTTGCGGTCTATCACCCCATCGAAAATTCCCGGGCGTGTGACACCTGTAGTAATTGCACCGGCGGCTCGGACCTCCTCAATCTTGTCTCATCGCCAACCATGTGTACCTAGGTGTTGCAAATGATATATCAAATTCGAGCTACCCTGGACCACGATGTCGCATCTTCCTGCCTTTTCTCTCTCCCTCTGTTTGTCATATCACTATAATCAAGTGGCTCATCCGGAGGTATGGTAGTCTGTTCACTGTTGATGAATAGACGGTCGGTCCTCGGGCAGGCCGGACAATTCGCAGGAGGCATTATTCGTCACTGTGCCCCTGTAGCCCGCGGATCTTATTCAGATACCTTAATCTGAACTGCCTGTGAACAGTTCCCTACGTGCAATAGCTTATCTGATTGCAAGAACACGATGGACTGGTTGCAGCCGCCATCCATGACTACCCTAACACAACGATGGTGGCACCATCGAGGTGTACTGTACTGGGTTGGTGTCTCGTACCTTTGAAATGACATTGGCGGGTATGCGATTGGGCGGCCCTGTAAGAGACAGGCGAGAATACAGCATTCAAGATCAACCCCTGGGCACACGCTGGGAGAAGCTGGCCACAAGATCAACGAGAACCAAGAGTCAATCGGCATCTCCGTGGATAAGATTGAAGGCCGGCCCCATTCCACCGCCTGAAGCATCCCTGGCCATCTCGAACCATGGTCTCGCATGTAAATGAGAAGGGATTACCGGCAGAGAACTGAGTACGTCATGAACAGAAAGATAACAGGCTCAACCCCAACGCCGCTCAATCCGAACATGGCTGGAGAGAGGCATCAGGGCAGCTGGAATGCAACGACACATGGAGATGGAAAAGTATCAACATGGGCTATCATGGTCCCTTGGTTGGTGGTCCTGGCTCACTTTGTCTGGTTAACCAGGGGAAAGTGGAGCAGCTAGGAGGGAATGGAGTCGACAAGCGAGATGGGAGCAGCAGGTTTACCCCTGTCCTCTGCACGACGACCTGTTCCTGCGGATGATGAGAAGCAGTTCGCATCCATGGCCAGGACAGATTTTGGCAGATGGCAATCAGTCATGAACATGTTGATCTCGTCGGGACTGGAAGGAAACATGGCTGGACAAGCACGCACTACCGGTTTCCATCACATCACATCACATCAACAAGACCAGACGTTGACGGTGGCGCGCTGAAAATAGCACTCGCTCCCGTCTGGATGAAAAGAGATGAAAAGGTACTGCACGAGTACTGGGCACAGCGATCTAATGATTCCAAAACCAATGAGGGCTTCCTCTTTTCAGAAAAGCCTGTCGCCATTGACCACGCCTAGCCCCTTTGGTAGGGCATCCGGGGGGGGCAAACAACATGAGAGCGACTTGGATGGTACGAGCTCATGCACAAATTCCTTGGAATTTGATTGAGCTGCCGGGGCAACCGCATGCCACGCACCCACCCAAAAGATGCTGTAGCCCCTCGCTCCAGGCGATTTTCCAGGTCTTGTGCTCCCTCCGGCGCTGGACGGGGTTACAGACTCGGGCTATTTCCAGTTAGCGTCGTGATTTTTCGCTCTGCGGCCTCTGTGAGGGCATCTTCTGATTGGTGCTTTGCATGCTCCATGCTCCCCCTTCAAGGATAACGGCCGCTGCTGGCCGTGCCTTCCTTCTGTGGAGGGTGCGAAAACATCCCAGGCCGTTGGTTGACTATTCCGAAGGTGGACATGCATCCCTTCTGTAGGAAGGACCCATTGATTGCTTGCTTGATTGATCGATCTCTTCTCCCACTCTTTCTCGTCCACCACCTCCCGGACAACCTCGTCGCTGTCGTCGTCCGTCGTCCTTCGCTCTCGGACGCCCGGTCCTTGTTTGCTCCAACAATCTATTGTCCTTTCTCTTCACACTCGCTCCTACTCTCGCTCATAGTCTTGATATCATCGCTCGGCCTTTACGACGCAAGCCAAGGGCTCTCTTACTCGTCCATCCCCTGCCTGCTCCTGCTCCACGGCCGCAGCCGAAACCGAAAATCCACGTCGTCCCCGTCGCTCGCTCGCAAGCAACGCACAACCCGGGCAGCTCCACGCCCCATTGTCCATCACTCATCTACTCCAAACGACGGCGCCCTGTCTCCCTCACTCAGTGTGGGCATTATACCCATAATCTGCCATTTCGGTTCAATGCTCTCTCTTCTCCACGTCGAGTCCTGACGACAAAGTCGACCTCCTCGACGCTTGGGTGCTGTCGTGTCTGGTGCCCGTCTCCCGAGAAACCTTCCCACTCTTCCATCTCCCGGTGCAGGGATCTTCCCAACTCAAACTCAATCCTGTACTGAGGCTGCCGCAACAACCATAACAAATCTTCCCGTGAGTAGCAGATAGTCTTCCTTTATTCCGTCCCTTCTTTGTTTTGGTCTTGTACTGCTGCCGAGATCGTCGACTTGCTGTCTCTTGGCGTCTTCATCTGGCAGCTGTTTGTCTTGTTCCATTTCCCCTTTCCTGCGTCGATCGAAATCAACCTTCCTCCCTGATATCATCTGCCTCGTTTCCCCTCACCGACACAAGGGCAGAGCCTCCCTGCGCCCAGCGCCCAGTCTCGTTACGTCTCTCGCCGCACGATTTTTGAGAGTTCACCCATTCTAACACCTTCCTCGCAGGGCCATGTCTCTCCCCGAACGGCCGGGCGCGAGTCCCGCATACGATCAGCGCAATGTCTACCGAAACTCGCCCTCGCGACGATCGCGTCCCGTCGACATCGAAACCGGTGGCTATCATCCCGTAGGAGATACAAATCAACACCAACGTGGGAGATCTGCTTCTTCTTTCGCTGATTCCATCGGTCCTAATTCAAATACAGAGAGTATGCCTCTGTCGCCATCGAGCCCTGAGGCCCGTGCCTCGAGGAACAACGAGCCCGTATCTCGCAAGAGGAGCTTGATTCGACCCGAGAGAAACAGGATTGATAGGGACCACCGAAATTACCACTACCACAAGCATGCTGCGCACATGAACGTTCTCCCATCGTCGACAGGAAATGACCCCATCTACGAGGACCTCGAGGCGTCGACCGACCGGTCCGGCTCGAATCTCAACGAGGATGCATCGGATAACTCTCCTCGACAGAGACGACATGCGAGCGGCGAACACGAGAAGAGCGCCGCCGCCTCTTCCCGCCCTGCTCCAAGCCGCTCGAAATCGGGAAAGATCCAGAAGAAGTCGAAGTCGAAGCGTAATTCCAGACAACAAACCAAGCGGGTGGAGGAGCAGCTTCGACCTCCTACATTTTGGAACGTCTACTGCGCCATTGTGACCTTCTGGGCTCCCGGCTTCATTATGAAGTGCTGCGGTATGCCAACAAGGGCGCAGCAGAGGGCCTGGCGAGAGAAGATGGGTCTCATCAGCGTTATCTTGTGCATCATGGCCATTGTTGGTTTTCTCACCTTTGGTTTCACGGCGACTGTCTGCGGCGCTCCCGCGGAGCGGCTACGCGTTAACAAGGTTGATAGTGGTAACATGATCTTCCACGGCGTTGCCTATGATCTGTCCAAGTCCCACCACCCTGCTGCTCAAGGCATGCCTCTTCGAGGTGACGGATTGGGCCCCAACGTTCTCTACGATTTGCCCGAGAAGCACGGTGGACAGGATGGTAGTTTTCTGTTCCAGAACGTCAATGGCAAGTGCAAGGGCTTGATCACGCTCGCAGATGGTTCGGATGTCCCGACCAACGGCGACGGCGACCTGGCTTGGTATTTCCCCTGCACTACGTTTAACCAGGATGGCTCGTCCAAGCCCAACCTTACTATTCCGTACTATCTTGGCTACGGTTGCCATACGACGCTCAAATCGCGAGATCTTTTCTACCTCGACTTGAGCGGCTCCGCGGACGTCTACTTTAGCTGGGATGATATCAAGAACAGCTCTCGCAACCTGATGGTTTACTCTGGAAACGTCCTGGATCTGGACCTCCTCAATTGGTTCAACAAGAGCCAGGTGGTGATCCCTGAACGCTTCGAGCAGCTGCGAGACAAGGATTCCGAGATCAACAAGCTTGTTCGGGGTCGCGACGTAACCCGAATGTTCCAGTCGTCAACTGACAAGAAGTATGCGCAGTGTTTCGAGGAGATCATCAAGGTTGGGTCAGTCGATACCGAGACAATTGGCTGCATCGCTTCCAAGATTGTCCTCTACTGCGCCTTGGTACTCATTCTTTCAGTCGTCGGTGTCCGCTTCTTGCTGGCCATCATCTTCCAGTGGTTCATCTGCCGCAAGTACGCGCCAGCCAAGACATCGCAGAGCTCCGATCGCCGAAAGCGAAACCGCCAGATTGAAGACTGGTCCGAGGATATTTACCGTGCGCCTGCGAGATTGCCTGGTGACATTGGAAGCACAGTGGTCGGATCTGACCGAACCACCAAGCGCGGATCCTTCCTCCCAACCACATCTCGATTCTCAACTGTCGGCGGCCCCGATGTAAGGCTCGCTAACCAGCGACGCATTCCCACAACGATGGCCAGCCAGGCTGCTTCGAGCCAACTGCTCGCACCTGGATCCATTTTCAAGCAGGGCAATGACAGCCGCGCCAGTTTCCTCCGATCAGACCCGTACTCCAGCAGCTCCAACCCTACCGAAGGCCCCGGACCCGCCGGCTTCATTCACGATGCTGTTGTTCCTCAGCCCCCTTCGGATTGGATGCCCTTTGGTTTCCCCTTGGCTCACACCATGTGCCTGGTTACGGCTTACTCTGAAGGAGAGGAGGGTATTCGAACTACTCTAGACTCGATCGCGACAACCGACTACCCCAACAGTCACAAGGTTATTGTTGTTATTTGCGACGGTATCATCAAGGGCAAGGGCGAAGCTGTTTCGACTCCTGACGTCTGCCTGGGCATGCTCAAGGACCACTCTACGCCTCCCGACATGGTTGAGCCATTCTCTTACGTGGCAGTTGCTAGCGGAGCCAAGCGACACAACATGGCCAAGGCCTACTGTGGCTTCTACGATTATGGCAAAAACTCTAGAATCCCCGTCGACCGACAGCAGCGCGTGCCCATGATGGTGCTTGTCAAGTGTGGAACTCCGGATGAAGCTGGTAACTCGAAGCCTGGCAACCGAGGAAAGCGAGACAGTCAGATCATCCTCATGTCTTTCTTGCAGAAGGTTATGTTTGACGAACGAATGACGGAACTCGAGTACGAAATGTTCAACGGCCTCTGGAAGGTGACCGGTATCTCACCGGACTACTATGAGATTATTCTGATGGTAGACGCCGATACCAAGGTGTTCCCTGACAGTCTGACGCATATGATCTCTGCTATGGTCAAAGATCCTGAAATCATGGGTCTCTGCGGCGAAACCAAGATTGCCAACAAGCGTGACAGCTGGGTGACGGCGATCCAGGTGTTTGAGTACTTTGTCTCGCATCATCTGGCCAAGTCTTTCGAGTCCGTCTTTGGTGGTGTCACCTGTTTGCCCGGCTGTTTCTGCATGTACCGCATCAAGGCCCCCAAGGGTGGTCACAACTACTGGGTCCCCATTCTGGCCAACCCCGATATTGTCGAGCACTACTCGGAGAACGTGGTCGAGACTCTTCATGAGAAGAACCTGTACCTCCTGGGAGAAGATCGTTTCCTGACAACCCTGATGCTGCGGACGTTCCCCAAGCGAAAACAGGTCTTTATCCCCCAGGCTGTGTGCAAGACGACTGTGCCCGATGAGTTCATGGTTCTCCTGTCTCAGCGACGTCGCTGGATCAACTCGACAATCCACAACCTCATGGAACTCATCCTGGTCCGTGATCTGTGCGGTACCTTCTGTTTCTCGATGCAGTTCATCATCTTTGTCGAGCTTGTCGGTACCCTGGTTCTGCCTGCTGCCATTGCGTTTACCTTTTATGTTGGTAAGTAAATTCAGCACTTGTTGTGTTAGGGCATAAGCTAATCATGTCGCAGTTATTACCTCGATCATCAATTCGCCCCCTCAGATCATTCCCCTGGTTCTGCTGGCTCTCATTCTCGGTCTGCCGGGTCTCCTTGTTGTCGTCACCGCTCACTCGTGGTCGTACATTGTCTGGATGCTCATCTACCTCCTCGCGCTACCGATTTGGAACTTTGTCCTGCCTAGCTACGCCTTCTGGAAGTTTGACGACTTCTCATGGGGTGAAACTCGAAAGACGGCAGGAGAAAAGACCAAAAAGGCGGGTCTCGAATACGAGGGCGAGTTTGACAGCAGTAAGATCACGATGAAGCGGTGGGCCGAGTTCGAGCGCGACAAGCGATCCAAGAGCGGCTACTGGGGTTCCCGTGAGAACGTGGTAGGCGGTGGAGGCAGCTGGACCAGCCCTCCAGGCCACCACCAGTACAGTGAGGATTACTACTCTGATGCTTGAATGTTTGGCGCCACGGAGAAGGAATGGGTCAAGGCTACGGTGATTCAAAAGGAAGGGAGTTTATTCGAATAACCTGGGAATGCACACGCAACGCACACGCACAAAGAGACGCATATGTAATACGGGGTAGCTTTTTTGAGGCGGGCTGTTCTGCTTATTGTTTTTTGAGGTGTCCCTTTAGAGACATCAGACCAGTGGACCAAGGTCGCCTTCTTGTATAGAGTCAGTTGGACATGGCGACGGTATGGCGTTCGTTGTTCCAGCTGCTGCTTGTTGTAAATAGTGTAATTGGACTGTTCTGAATGACGATACCACATTTATAATTACTGCCCAGATGCTTCTGTTATGAACATGTCAGCTGTACACTCCAGTATGTCCTCCAGCGAGTTGATCGTCAAAAGAAAAATAGGGGCTCCGTGAGCAGGGCAAAAAGGAAGGTCTCGGAGGGAGTCGAACCCTCGCTGGCGGAATCAGAATCCGCAGTCATAGCCGTTAGACCACGAAACCACGTGACTAGCTTGGCTAGGAGTCCTGAACTTTGACCTATGGTCTCTACAGCAACAACACGCAGGAGAGTAGTCCTGGCTCAAAGATGTAAATATCGAGCTAGCGACTACCAACGAAGAAGTCGACTTGTTATAACTAAATACTAGCTAGGCCTTTGGCGTGTTTGTTGCTCAGGAATGGAGTCCGCCGTGTCGAGAGAACATCCTCTAACTTGCGGGCTCTTCAAACCGACGGGCATATTAATAGTTGACAGACTCTTGTATGTTGTGCACCGAGTTCTCCGGTCTTAACAACGACTGTCATGTCACACGCACAAGCTCCACTTCCGTCAAGATGAAAGATACTCTCCACTGCTGGATACCTTCTAGGATGAGAAACTGACAACCCACCACCCAGTGCTATACCCACACAGACATCTAGGTAGGCCCGTAGGCATTGTAAGCATGGTCAAAGTCCCGAATCAAAAGCTCGTGCCTATCATTACCCTCGTACCGAGGTGCCTAGGACTCTAAAGCTAAGGCGACATTGAAAGCTCAAACACCGTCTCGCCCTATCTGCTCCGAATACGCCATACAACATGTACCGGCAACGCCAACAAGTACTGTACTGTAGCAGCAACCAAACCCGCCTTTGTATACTCCCTACATGCAAATGCATCATTCTTCGTCATGGCTTGCGTCAAAAAGAAACACACAAACGCTAGCCCTCTCCTCTCCCCTGGATGAGTCTCACTTCTTGGAAGGATCAACGTCCTCGCCCAACTCCCAAGGCTTTCGGGCGTCAACATAGGTCGATATCCGCTGGTCGCCCCATCGAGCGCCCACTGTAACCCATACGTGCTTCTGCGGCACGTGAGAGCTGATGTTCTCACGATAACCGCCCCATCGAAGACGAGACTCCCGGCTCATCTGGCTGTTGCCCAGGCCGCCATTTGTCACCCATTCCTTGACAACGTCTTTGATAAAGACGATCTTTCGTCGGAAATCGTTGGCAGCGGGGATGCCCTGCAGATCAGGGGCGATCTCGGGCCGCCTCCGCGTGGTAGTCGTCCGTCCAGATCGAGGAGCAGTCGGCTTGGCTTGGAAGTTCAACAATGTCTGGAGGGGATACGACAGCATGGCTCGGTCGTCAAGTGCTGCTGCGCCAATGGTGCCGGTCTTGGCAAGTCTCTCTGCAGCATCCTGGGGGAGATGCCAGAAATGGCACCAGGTGCCAGTGGCGTCGATCACAATCTTGGTGTGGTCCGGGAAGTTGAACTGGACATGTTAGCATCTTGCTGAGCTTCGTTCAGGGCAATGGGATCACTTACTTGGAGGTGGCCGTCGCAGAAGACCCAGCACCCAACGTCTCCGAATCGTTGGTAGAATGTCACCAGCTCAGCCATTGTGCCCTTCTGGCCTGGAGATATGGCACCCACTGGGTCGGTCTCTTCAGCCGGCACAAAATCGTCCCGTCCATAAGCGATCATGTAGTTGGCAAACTTCTTCCAAAGAATGATCCTCTCACGCTTCCGGTGTTGGAAGATGTCCTTACCCGGCTGCATCTTGCCAGGCGTTCCATCTTCATTCACAGCCACGCGGAATTGCTCGGGAGAAACAATCACCTCCGACAGGCCAGTCTCTCCGTTGTTCTCAAAGAACTTGATGGGTTCAGTCATCGGGAGAGGCTGGCTTCTGTCCTCGTACGTTTCGTCTTCCCTGCGCAGAATATGTCTCTCTGCACCGCGAATAAAAACACCAGCTGGGGGGAGCAGCGCAGCCTTGCCATTTTCTGTCGTGGGGATATCTCGAAGAATGCATCCGACGCTACCATCGTTCAAGATGTAGCCTAGACCAAACTTGTTGGTGTAGTCAACCCACTTGACAACCACATGAGGATGGGGCGGTGCGACCATCTTCGATGAGATGATTGCCATGGTTCTCGAGTTGAGGGCCCGTTCTAGCTCTGTCTGAAGGCGGTGTAGTCGATCCAGAATCAGGTCAGGTCTTGTGCCTGAGATTTGGTCTTGCCGCTCAGAAGAGCTGAACAAAGTTGCTGGTCGCATAGATTCCGTATAGTCTCGCTTTGGCGGCGCGGCCGGGGCAAGGGGTGTAGCTGATCGACGCTCAAGCGCTGGTCTTTCAGACGTCTGGGGCTCTGCAGATCGACGAGAGGTTGTGCCAGCTGAGGGCAGGGCTGTCCTGCTCGAGCTTCGAAGGCTCTTGCTGGCCGACTCCATGGCTTCCCTCGAAGCATTCTCTCGCGATCCCTCCCTCCTTGGCCTCGCTCGCACGCTCTGCGAGGCAGACAGTGTGGGTTCGGGGGCGGGCCGTTGCTTTGGTAC
Organism: Fusarium solani; assembly: GCF_023522795.1. Classification (NCBI taxonomy): domain Eukaryota; kingdom Fungi; phylum Ascomycota; class Sordariomycetes; order Hypocreales; family Nectriaceae; genus Fusarium; species Fusarium solani. The sequence continues at coordinate 1,889,314 of NW_027072157.1, forward strand.
CATAGAGCTGGCTGGCCTGTGCTGCGACCTTTGCTGTGCGGCAAAGCTCTGTGGTGGTTGACGAAGGAGTGCCGATGCGCTGGTCATTCCGCTGCCCGACAGTGGATCCTCGGTCGAAACGCTTGCCTGCGAGGATACGTGCGAAGACACGGACATGGCAAGCCGAGACTTTCTAAGCTGCTGCTCCCTCACCCATTCCTCGAATGGTCTATACAAGATTCCCTCCTCGAGCGGAATCAATGGGGTAAGACCAGCCTTCTCCTCTGCAGCCATCTCCTTCCAGATCTGAGAGTAGACAACCTTATCCGGTCCGTAGGGGCCTATGCCACACTCTAGGCACATGTCCTTGAAGTTTCTCAGCGACTGTGCTTGCAGAGAGCTGCTCATCCGCGTGGCGTAGAATTCTTGTCGGTCTGGTGGGAGCTCCCTTAGCCGTGAGCTCATCTCCGCTTCTGTAGGCATGTAGCCAGATGTGAAAAAGGGGTGTTGGATGATGGCATCGGGGTCCGGACGGCGATCCGCATCCTGGAGCATCGTGGCCACCAGGTCCTTAGCTTCTTGGCTGATGAATCTCTGCGAAGTCTCCGCAGCGGGCCATTCGTAGTCCCTCTCCCTGGCTCGGCGGTAGATTTCGTCCGTGGTTGAAGATTGAAACGGCGGCTTGGAGGTGAACATGGCAAACCTGTACTTGTTAGCATTTTTCATTCCGAAGAACCGACTTGTCTCACATAATAATTCCCAAGCTCCAGATGTCGACCATGTGATCATGGCCCTTCTTCCCCTTCTCCAAAATCTCAGGGGCGATGTAGTTTGGTGTTCCACAGAGCGTCGTCCGTCGAATCGTGTGCATATCTCTGCCTGTCACCAGCAATGCCGCGAGACCAAAGTCGCCAATCTTGGCGTTCATCCTTGAGTCGAGAAAGATGTTTCCCATCTTCAAGTCACGGTGGATGATGCCCTTGTTGTGCATGTACTTGATTGCGCCGGTGATCTGGACAGAGTAGAAACGGACTTCAGGCTCCGTGAGGCCTTTCCTCCGCTTCACCATGTCCATTAGCGAACCATTGGGGCACAATTCCAGGACCAGATAAGTGCAGTTTTCCTGCGAAAAGGCTCGTAGGAATTGGACGACGTTCTTGTGCTTCATCTTGGAGTGGATCTGAAGTTCAGTTTGGAACTAATAGCACATTAGGACCAACCATTGCAAATATTCCATCACCGCATACCTTTTGCTCCATCTTGGGAGGCATTGTGCTCTTGACAATCTTGAGGGCAAATTTTTGCCTCGTCACGGCGTGTGTTCCATAGTAGCAAATAGCAAAACCACCCTTGCCAAGCAATTTTCCAACTTGGTAGGTCACGCCATTGGGGTCGTTTGCGCTGGGGGGCTCGATCACTTCCGCTGGCGGTGGGGGTGGGTGCTCCTTGTCCTTGGCTGCCCTGAGCTGAGCTACAGTCTTGGTCTTGATCTCAGTCGTCTTGGGTACTCGTTGGGCGTTGGCGTCCCTAGGCGACAAGGCCTCCAGATCGATGCCGCCTCTGGGCGCAAGCCTGTGGGCCATGGCGAGAGAGCGACTCGATTGACACGTTTCGGAGGTTGAGGGGATCGACAGTGACTCGATACGGGAAGCGCGATGCCAGCAAATAACAAGGTCAACAACCGCCTTGAGGAGTCGCGAAAGTCGATCTAGAACCCAGGGTTAATTGTCATAATCATGTGGCCAGTGGATGCGTTGTTCGTAGGAGGAATGTTCGAAGCGATGAATGTCGGTCAGGGACTCGATGAGATTGGACGGGATGGACATACAGGACTCGCGACAACAGCATGCAAGACGAGAAAGGAGAGTCGCCTGTTCGCTAGCAAGAACGCAAAGGCATTAAGCAATGCTGAAGCTGAGATGAATATCGCCAGGACCTGTGTTAGTAGATGCAAGAGAACAAGTTGGCGTGTGGTTCCAGGCAGGAAGAGATGTAGTTGCCGCAACGACCTAGAACCGCGAAGTTTGTGTACTTTCCCAGCGGGCCGTTGCCGCTGGCAACCACCACGAGGTACCATCAGTGGGTCTTGTGCGTGGTTACTAGCCAATCATAGTACACCACACACCGCTAATGCTACTATCCGCCAATCGGATTCCCTCTTGCCTAAGGTTTAGAAGCTCGGTCCCGTAGGTACCCAGCTTCAACAAGCTCAATTGATATGCATGACTTTGGATGAGTCGCCAGTGCTCAGCATGTCCTCGAGTTGATATCCTGCATGGCTATCTTACATCGTAAGTGATGGCTGTCTATGTTTAAGTGAGGGGATGTAATAGTGTACAAGGTTACAGGCCATGGAAGGACGGGCAGGGGTACCTACACCGGCATGACCAGATCCAACCTCCGTTCATGGATGTCCCCAACTCGTTCAAGAGCTCTTCGAAATCAGTGTGACTGTATTTCCCAGCCAACGCATTGTCTTCAATGCATATGACTCTTGCCTGCCAGAATACGCTTCAATTTGACAGATGCTCGTCGTCTCATGGTCGTTGTAGGCTTGGGAGCAGCGGCTGTTTTGTCTTTGGATCCTTAAGACCACGCAACGCCTCCTCCAAGCTCTCGAAGCGTTGCCTCTGCTTCTCCTCGGCTTCTTCAAGTTCCTCCTCTCTCTTCTTGAGCTCTTCCAGCTTCTCATCGAGTTCCTCTAACCGCATCTTGTTCGCATCGGGCTTCTGTGACGACTTCCAGGACTCGTAGACGATGAGGCCAACGGCCACCGACAAGATGAATACGTCTCCAATGACATCTGCAAACAGGTCGACCGCCTTATTCTCGGGGAGTGCTCGAAATTTGCGCCGCCAGATATTCTGGAATGGTATCTTCCTCGCGGATGGCTCCGTGCTCTGCTTCAGTTTGAGCTCGTCGTCCCGCTTCTGCTGCTCTTCCGTCTTGACTGTCGGTGCCTCTGCCTTTTCCTTCGCTCGTCGCTCCGCTTCGGGGTTTCGTAGTAGCGCTACCGACATGCGCATATTCAATTGATGTATATGTTGGCCATATCGGGCCGCAAAGGCCCGGAATCGGGGGTGGTCGTGAGCCTGAGCTTTTATTTGATTCTGGCGGGGAGTCAGCGCTGGATCTTGGAGCATGGCCTTGGGAGGGAGGCTCGTACCGCGCCATACTTGGAAACATGCCTCACGAGCAGAGCCGCGAGCTTGAAGAGGGGGAGAGGGACCATGGCCGGAGAGGGCTTTGGATGTCTTGGCTCCAGGGTTGTCAGTTGCTCGAGCACCGAATTTGTTTCGTAGTCGGTGGGGCTTGGTGCCGGAGATGAGTTGCTGTCAATTGAGAGAGCTGTGAGGCGAGTAATGTCTCAACGATGGCGCACAACGAAGGATGTAGCGTCAATCGAGAGATTGGGTCGACCTAGTTCATGGCATTTCTTGGGTGATCGGGCCAACGGTAAGCACGTCGTCACCGGCCATTCTTCAAAGGCGAGCTCAGTGCCGTATCATCCGGCGCCGTGATGTTCCGCACTGACCTTCCAGGGTGAGCGAGTGAGGGGTACGTACACTCGAGCTTCCAGTTCTCCGATTGGCCCAGTGTTTGAGATTGGGAATTAAACACTTCAGCTTGATCTCATTTAAATAACCATTTAACGATGGAAGTGTTCTATTCTTCTCATCAGTCGTTGGCCGTTGTTACAATTTGGTCTGGATTCCAATTAGGGGGTTGCCCTACCTAGATCACGGCACCTGCCTTCACACGGTGCAGTATCGTCTGGTCTTCACCCAAATCCCCACAATGGTTGAGACCAGACATGATATCACATCTTGTTAATCCAACGGTTTTGCGAATTTGTCTTGGCTCCTAAGAGTTAAACTCACCCATGCCTATGTTATTGGGGGTTTAACTCAGGATACATGCTTCAATATTTAGTATTGGATGGTTGGGTATGTAATGTCTGCTTGAGCACCAACATCCAGCTCCTTTGATACCCCAGCTACCCTAGATTGAGAGAGATGGCAGGCAGCATTGACTAGGAATCTTTGATGGCAGCTTCCCAGCCGTGACTGCTCCCAGGGAAGTGCCTCTCACAGCCTCGCTCTTTCTCCCTCTGTAAGTCCGGGTCACGCACTCTCCATGGTTCTTTCCAAAATGGGAGCGAGTTACCAAGTTACCGGGCACCTCGAACTCTCGTGTTGGGTCGTCCACCCAACTCTCGATTCTACAACCCACACCTTGCATTCCCCTCCAAGACTCGACGAATCATGTTCACCTTGTCCCTGCGGAAGCGACAAGAGTGGGCATCCACTGTCCCGTCACTCAGGGCTGGGTCGCACCCCTGGAAAGGTTCGTCTAATGTGATCTACGGCAGGCCATGCAGGAGGACTGATGCTAGATGAGCAGAGGCGACGCTGGATGCTTGTGATATCACATTTCCCATCACCAGCTCGGGTACACCGCCCGCTACTTTCAGAGTCACTCTCCTATCGTTGCCAGAACTACAGACTCACGATGGAAGGGCTCGCGTGGAGAGACTATGGCTGATGAGTGGAGGAAAGCATACCGCCGTGGTGCTTCTGCTATGCGGGGACAATCCAATGGAGGCTTTCTCTCGAGTTCAGGCCGAGTAGGATCCGTGATTCAACTACGTTTTCTCATGATTCTAACACTGGTAGGAAGGATGCTCTCGGATTCTGTCCCACCTATCATCCCAATTTCATCAACTCGAGACCTGCGTGGTTGTCTGGATGCACTCAGGCGAGAGTGTACGGTTACCCGAGAACACAGCAATGAGGCCCGACGAGATGCTCTTCGAGAATTGGTGTGCCAATGTATAGATGGAAAGGCGCTATCGAGAGACCAAGCCAACATATTGACCGGAATCACATCCGGGTTCAGAGATCTCACGGTCCACGTCACTCACCCAAGCGGTCCAGCTTTCATCAAGGAGTATCTAGGCGATGCGGATGGTGAACGTGTCATTTCCTTTCTGACTAGTGGTCCCTCCCGCGTCAGTAGTTGAGTTGACGGGCGAGATAGGGTGATATGGGATCATGTAGGGTTACCATTCCCACCAAGATGGACTGATTCACCGGAGCCAAGACATTGGAATTAGACACACTGATTGTTGGCGGTGACGAGATGAATAGGCCATCGACTGATTTGGACTGACGCTTCTTAGATAACGTCGCTTACAGTCGATCATCCGCCCAAAAAGCCGGGTCACCAAAGCCCGGAGCCGGGGACGAAGCTGCGATGTGGGTCCACAGCTCCGGAGCAAGATGGCTGCGAGGTTAATTGCCTGCATGGCCAGCCATTCACGACGAGGATAGGCAGCCTCAGCGAGATCGATGGGAAGAAACAAGCCCGCCCGAGGCGCCCAGGTTCTGCAAGGACAGGGTCGTGATATCCACCGGGCAACGGTCAACGCGGAGTGACGGGGTTGATGTGGCTGGGCCTGTCACGGGAGGCTGAACCAATGACAACGAGCGTGCAGCCGCCGGACAAGAAACGACGGCCATGCGGCGAGCAGAGATGGTGGTCGGCCTCAAGCTCTGGTAATCACGCACTATCGAACGAGTCAAGACATTCGCTTGCACGATGGGGGAAACCATGCTGTGAAGGATGGGAGCTACAGGCTTGAGCATGACCTGGACGGGCAGCAATCCCAACTCCAAACCTACCATCTCGTCGTGTACCTGCCTGAGCGAACGTGTCCTGCTGGCGCCGTGTCAGGTGATGCGTGGCGATGCCGGGTCCGGCCATGTCGGTCCCGAGCGGTAGATGAAGCAGACTGAGCAGCGTGTAAGCGCTGAAAGCAGAGACTTGGAGTTCTTTTAGAGGGCCTTTAAAGGATGCGCTGTTTCGACAAGCGCCTGGCTTTGGACGCAGCTGGACCATGTGTTGGCCGTGCTTCTAACACATATATTCATGCCTTCCGCTGGGACCAACACTACATGCAGCCGGCAGCCGATCAGTTTCGTTTCTTCTCTTGGGCTGGGGGATCTGGGCTCGGACAAGCAAAAGGCGAAAGTGCGTCTTTTGGACCTCGACAGAGTTAAAAAAAGAACCACTAGGGTCGACAAGCTAACTAGACATGGGTGGTGAATGGATGGTCGGAGGTGGATGTGTGGGCTGGAGGCGGGAGAGGGGACCAGGGGTCAGGGGTCTTGAGCTTTCCCGCTCTCTCTTAACACCGCAACGTCGGTTGTCCCAGCCTCTGCTTCAAGAGGGGCACACGAGACTTGGTGCTGTATGGTGAGGCGTCTCAGAAGCAGGAGGCGACAGAGGGCAGGAGAGAGGTGCGAGTCATTTCTTGCGAAGAGTTTTTGGCATACTCTGATGACCAAATCAAGCACAATCAGGATCAAGGCCGACCGACGATGCTGTTGAGCTTGGTTCTCGACGTTCTGGCTCTGAGCTTTAGCTTCGGATCCTTGTCAGTCTACCCGCCGTGCTCCTCGTCCACATGGCTGCTAAGCACGCCCATTGGCCTATGCTCTGGCATCTAGCCGCCGAGGTCATCACCAATCACCAGCCCCCGCACCACACCGGCAGACTTGTCGATGGAGGTTTCGATTAACCTCGACTGGGAGGCGGCCAATGACAGGGCCTGGAGACGGGTTAGCATCAAGATCGTGGGCTTCCTTGCCGTGTGACAAGGCTACTGCACCGCATCGCATCCCTGCCCGACGGTTCCCCCCTCACAGTCACCCTCCTCCTCCGCCTTTCCGCACCGCCAGTCTCTGCCGTGATGGTGTCTGTATGGCCCGGCCCCGTCCGCGTGCAATCAATGCCCAGGGCGCTTGCTGCCCGTGAGGTGAGAATGAGCGGAATGGCCTCGAGGATGGCGTGGCTCATGGCTCGATGGGGCTCGAGGGACCCCCATGCTTGTAGTCGATGGCTGCATTGCATTGGCTTGGCCTGTGAAATGGGTTGAACAAGCTTGCGTGCATTTTCTCTCCATTCCCGATGTCCATTCTTGGCTTTTTCTTAAAACTGCCCTTGGTCGCCATGCAGCAAGCCTCCTCTTCTTCTCGTCCCCTCCCCTCGGTAACATTGGATACCATACCATCCCTGGTCCATCTTGAAATCGCTTCCTCAGTTCCAGTGTCTCAGAACTGCCGTGTGTGTCATCGCCATAACCCGCTACGCACTCTTGCGACAACCATAGCTTCGGACAACAGAGAAGCCGACCTCGCTGAGACAACCGAGCCTTGGTCTAGTTAACTTGGGGCTTTCGCATCTGCCTCAACGACGACTGCGCAACGCTACCAATACAAACCGCACTATCAGATGCCGCCCGTATGCTCGCTGTCATCATAGATCAGATTGTTAGAACGTGGATCTCTGAACCAGCTCCTGCGACATCGCCGGCTACACAACCATCCGCAATCGTCTGACACGCCGACGCCTCAGACTCTCAACCACCCGCCTCTCCACCCTCCTCACTCTCTCGGCACGACCTCTACCCTTCGGGGGGGTTGCTGCCATTATCAGACGCACATAACCTCAATCTCGCATAATACCGGCCTCTCACCCACCTCTACTCTACTCTACTCTCTTCCTCTCCAGGTTCCAGTAATCTCAACATTCTTCTGTCTGCTGGCCTGACGGACCCTTCTTTTTACCTTTCTCTCGTTCATCTTATAATACCCCTTTGTCTTTCGCTTTTTCATTTTACGACTCCCACCGCTGGCCGGTCTGTACTATTACCACCGAGGACGACTCTCGACAGCTGTGTTGGAAGTGGAATTCGATTAGACCAAGAGAAGCAAGTGTCTGGAAGTGCCATCCGCAAGGAAACCTCGCCAGGCTTGGAACAACAGAGAAAGAGAATCTTGATTGGGACTTCGACGACTTCATCATGGGTAGACTCATCAAGAACCATTGGGCGCGTCTCATCATCTTGAGCGCCGCAACCTGTAAGTTGACTCTTTTGACACACCCCCGGAACTCGACTCACATGTGCAATCCAGACCAGATTGCTGCTGCCATCGAGGCCTTCATCTGGCCCAAGATCTTTTGGGATTTCCTCACACATAGCCTCGACGGGGCTGTGAGACCAGTTCCCGTGCTCCAGATATTAAATCTACTGTTCGGCCTCCTCATGATAGGCCTCGAATGGCCCCTGGGATTCGTCGCTGGCTCGGCGCTCCACCGCTCGCTCGAATTCCGCCTCGCCCTCCTCCCTCTCACGGCGTTGTGTGCAGCCCTCATCTACCAGGGCACAAATGCCGCCATCTACTACCTCATCGGCATGGTTGTCTACTTTTGGGCATATAGCGAAGGCGAGGTAAGCAATCTCCTGTTCCATACAGTGGGATCAACACTAACATGCTGGCTCTAGATCATATGTGCAAAGCCATGGACTCTTCCCCAACGTGGGCGCGGCGGCGCATCTCGTGTATAGTCAGATTTTCTACCTCACCCGCACCCCTTGTCCTCTCTGTATCCTACCACGGCAGAGAGAAAACAAAAAGACTGTACCTACATAGGACAAAAGTCAGACTGGGGCAAAGCATCTAGATGAATTCACGCAATCTCTAGAACTACTCGTCGCCCCCAAAAGGCGCACACACTCGCACGTCTCACGTATATACCCTCACGTCACGTCGTCTTCATGATCACGACGTCTGACTATCCACGGCGTTTCCTTTTCCATTTAATGATTTGCTTTTTTCTTTACGAATACCAGTCTATGTTTTTCTTATTTCCGATGAATCTTGATTAGGAGGATCTCAACCCGCCATGTTACCATTTCTACGATATTGTATGACCAGCGTGAAGGAGTTGGTCTAGGCTGCCCTAGGAAAGGGATAACTCTTGCGCCGCCGTGTCGGATGTGAACGGCGTGCACTTCGGGAGGCAAGGGGTCCGAGGCATGATGATCAATCTGATCGGCTTGCAAGAGGCCGCCGGGACTCGATGATCCCGGCGCATGATTTGCTTCAGGCTTCTCGAAACCCCCTTGCTGGATGTAACCCGATAGATAGAAACTAATAAACAATAAAACAAACAGTCATTATATTCGCTTGCGTCTTATTCGTCTCGTTTCGCCTCGAGTTTCAACCTGGTCGAGCCAAGCCGGTCCGGCCTGACCCTTCCCCTGAGCTAACCAACAGAAAACCTCACATGAACCACAAAAAAGGGCTGAGTCTTGGAAACCAACTCCTCTGACCCAGAATCTTGGGAAAACTACTACGCAGTACCTCGGCCTGGAGCCTTGATTTTTTTTCTTGGCTCTGTTGCCCATGGTTGCAGCGGCTGATGCTCTCCGAAACACCCCTTGTCGGACCCGGGTCTGAGGGACCCACATCGGAGTCGACTCTACGGGGACGGCGTGCCGACTTGACACGCCCGAACGGGAATAAAGGAAACACAAGCCAAGAAACGCATGAAGAAAGGGGGTTAAATGAGTATGAGAGGATGTTTGAGAAGTTGAAGGAGGAAGTTGGATTTTTTGTCTATCAGTGGACCCGGCAACCAAAGAACCGACCTCAACATCAAGTTGTTGTTTGGGAGTTTACCACAAGTCCCAACGTTAGAAACTGTACTCTACTCTTCTTGTATTATCCCTGATCTAAAAGACGGTACCGTCACTCTTGATGATAATGGGACTCGACTTTGTCTTTGGTCGACGCTGCGCTGCCACCTCACGTCCAGACTTCCAGGTGCCAGCCTCGAGCAGCTGCGCCATGCTCAACTGAACACCATCACCCATGCGAGATTGGATCTTGGTGTACAGCTTGTCGATCAGCACCAAAGTCAAGGCCCTCCATTCGACGATGGTGTCATCTCCTGCCTCAAAGAGCGGCAGCTCCCCACCCGACGCCTCCAGGCCGCGGTCGAGCGTCTCCTTCTTGAGTGACAGCACGCCCAGGTCGACGAATAGGCCGCCGTTGCGGTACTCAGGCAGGGCGGTTAGAGAATCGGCATTGATCCACTGCAAGCCTAGCACGCGCTGGAATGGAACCATGAGGGAATAGGTGAGCCACTGGGTGAGTTTGTGGAAGGGCTGAATGTTGTCTGCGGCGGCATCCGATTGCCCGCCCGTTCGGAGGGTACTAAGTGGCCATGCATCGCCGATGGCTGTCCCGCCAATGACAGTTCGGTCCTTGGGCCAAATGGGGATGAGGAGAGTCTGGAGAACATCCCAGAGAACGAGGATATCAAGCTCAGAGGATTCACCAGCTGTCTTGACCAGATAATCTAGGATTGGTAAGTAAGACATCGGGTAATCGGACAAGAAAAAACTTACCAACGAGATTTCCTGGTCGGCCTTCGGCCCCGAATACATCCGGGTGGTCGAGGAGTGACTGCCCCAGGCTTCTAAGGAGGGCCGCACGAGAATCAACTCCCAGCATGGGGTTGCTGTCAGACACTTGGAAGCCCTGGGCGAGTTTATCCGTATCAAGCTGCTTCAAACCATTTCCTATAAGCCATTAGTACACATGTCGATTTAGAGCACGGCAGACATCACCATTGACCGTTGGGGTAGTGTCAGTCGTGAAAGCCAACTCGTTAAACATGTCGAGGCTAGCCACGGCGATGCCCTCACTCCGCTCATAAACCTGACCAGATCCGGGCTCCTTGTACCGCCAATCATCACCCGCTCCGGCATCCAAGAGGACCGAGACGAAGAAGAGATCAATGAGACGACGTGTCTTTTCAGTCACATCGCACCCTTCCTCCTCCCACTTGTCCATGATGCTGGTGATGCGCGGCACATTGCCCACTTCAAAGTGCTGCCAGCGGCCATGAGGGGGAATCGTATGGAACTTGTCAGGACCAAAGTCACGCTGAGAGAATATGTTAGTCTTTGCTCTGGAGGGAACATTGGGTCACAACCTTGATGACAGAGGCTACAAAGTCGACGACCTCGTCCAGTTTCTCCTCATGGAGATCGAAGTGGCTCAGCTTCCCAGACTTGGCCACATCCCCAACAATCTTGGCACGATCTCGGATGGCCCGGAGGGAGAGTAAGTACTTGGCCTGCGAATCCATCTTGAATATTTGAAAATTCTTGCCTGTTATGATAGTGAACAAACATGGACACCTATGAACCCCGCACTTGTAGTTGTTATCAAGTACAAGCTTGTACGGCGGAGAGCAACAAAGGCGGTATGTAAGCCGAGACACGGCACCACGATCGATCGGGCAGCTGCACTGATAAGACAACCACGTCACACAAATTAATGCTATTTCCTCGTCTGCATTTCAACACCAATAACATCACCAGTATTCATAGTCATTGTTCGAATCAAATCAAAGGGCTGGTATATTAATTCATGGGACGCTATCATCAATCCTTCCCCTTCTCTCAGGGCGTCAGCGATACTCGCTGATCTGATAGGATGGTCGCCATCATGCATATCCGCCTACCATCGGCGACCTTTCACCAACCATTTCTGAACGGTGGTTCTTTCTCGCAGCCAAGCCCCAGTCATCGAATACATCGCCGCTAATAATTTCCTCTACGTTTCCGGAACGCCTGCTGTTCACGTTTCTAGTGGGCAACCATGGGACCCTTGGAGTCGTTCTTGGTACCTTGACGCTCGGGCATCTGTGATGCGTTAGCTGCACTGTCGCAATAAGGCGAGAGTAGATGGTGCTTACCTCCGAGGTCTGGGTCTCTCCATTCTCTAGGATTTGCTTGATGACCTCGTCATCAACAGAAGTGCCGAACTCGTTCTCAAGGGCCGCCTTGGAGGCGGTGTCGTAGGTTCCCTGCAGTCCTTGGCTGAAGGTGCTGTTAGCAACAGTCCACAAGATCCATTGGTGTCGGCAATTGGTGTAACATCCAATGCAGAGAGAGGGAAACAAAAGAACAAGCTCCAACATGGTGGGTAGGAGCAATGGGTCCAAGCGAGCGTATGCCAAGCAATCGGAGTGTCTCGCCATCACGCCCACCCAGAGCAACAAGAAAGTAACAGAGCCGGGGAGAGTAAGAAAGCGGGGGTGGCTTGCTCCCAGTGACTTACCCATGGGTCAGGAAGATCTTGAATGAGGAGATGAAGTGCGCCAGAGGCACGCTCTTGTCGGTCTTCCACTTCTTGTAGGTCTCGACGTCATCAATGAAGATGAGGAACTCCTCGCTGCTGCCCTTGAGGTAGACCTTGGTCTGCTGAGTCTCGCCGCGAGCCATTGTGATTGAGTGGATGTGTGTGGTTTGCTTTGGTGGTTGGAAAGGTAGGATGTCGCGTGACAGAAGGATGAGATCGCTAGTGGTGATTGGGTATTGTTGTTGTTGGTAATGAAGAGTGTAGAAATCGTGAGGATGATGAAGAGAAGGAGAGAAGCAGGAGAAAGATGAGGGAGAATGTTATGGCTTAAAAAGAAGCTCGGTGTGAGGAGCAGTGACGAGTGTAGCTTCCTCTGTTTGCTGATTCGGAAGCTTCCTACGTCATAGCCGTGCTCCAGAGCATCACAGTGGGCGGGTACGTACCGAGCCGCGGGGCACTCAGAGAGTAAAGTCCCCGCAAAAAGCCGCGAGGAGCTGCCCCACAGCCAATCATCACGCGCCTTCCCGCTGCCTGCCTGGTTGGAATTTGCCCGCCTTCCTCAGACGTTCCTGCATGCTGAACCCACCATGTACGTCACCTTGTCTTGAGCCAACTTGGAAGCTTCAAGTTCAGGTTCACCAAGGTCCTTTCTCACCGTGGTACCGCACAGTGCAGCACAAGACGCCTCATTTCAACCTCGTCGATCCATCGCGTGCCCCGCGTGAGCCTGGAGATTTCTCCCCTCAGCGTTGGCTGCATTGGCCCCTCACCCAAGCCCCCTCAGCTTTTCTTCTTCCGCTTTCTACGCCAGGTACGTATGTTACCTGCGGCTTTCCGTTGCCTTGGCAAACCTCACCTTGGCTACCTGCTTACGTATCAACCTGATGCCAACCTGATGATGGCACCATTCTCCTCCAGAGCCCAGTGCCTGATATTTGGACCCTCACATCATGGTCACCCAGACCTCAATGTCATTGTCCGCGTCGCTGTTCCCCGTAGCTAATTCAAGACCCATCATGTCGTCCAAATACCAGATCCATCCAACTCCAACATGTCACATGTGATGCCAAGTAGCACGCCCTATGTGTATGCTCTATCATTTCGATAAAACCTCTGGGCTTCTTGAACATATTGTAACCGTTGAAGAGCCGCTTCTGTCAATACACTCGGTAATAATCCAATTGAATCGTCTCGCCACCCACCAATCACCATCATCATTCTTCAACTTTGGCTCATAACCCCCGTTGCCAAACCCTACAATAAAGGCTTCACCCGAAAAATCTGCGGAAGCCATGCCCTTTCTTGTCGTCCTGGGTGCTCCCTCTAGTCCACCGACTGCTTTTGGATCGCACTGGAATACTGGCTGGCGGACGTGTATTCTCCTTTGTACTGGGTGATGCTTCTGCTTTCCGAGAACTGGTCGTCGACGATTGTATAGCTGATTCTTTTTTCAAATCGTCACCCATAGTGTCTGAAGTCGCTTCAACCAAATCTGCATCCCGAGGGCTAGATGAGATCGTGAGCTTTTGCATTGAGGATCTGGCGTCAGCAACATGGCTTTCCTCCATGTTCATCTCCGTAGCCTCAGGTAACGTGGAGCACTTTGTAGAATTCGAGTGCCAACTCCCATCCACATCGAAAACGCCAAACGAGCTCGCACTTGACTTGCTAGTTTGTCGGGTGAGTCCCTCGCTCGCAACATCTTCACTTCCTCTGCGTGAGATGCTTCCCGATCTCTTGGCCATGTTTGCCATGCTTAGCTTTCTCATCATTGTCGATGCTGACCGACGCATCAGCTGCTCATTACGGGCGATGCTCATCGTGTCAGGAAATGGAATGATGTTTTGGCTCCAGACGTCCTCTAGGAGAACCTCAAGCCGAGCTCTTTCGCTTCGGGGCGGTGCAAGCACCGGGATCCTTGGCTTCGATGATACCAACGAATGTGAGCGGCCAAGAATTGGTACCGGCCCTGTGGTATTGGTTGTCGACTTGACGAGGCTTGTGTTTTTTAGAATGACATGGACTTGTGCTGAATGTGGGATGGCGGTAGTCGCTCGATTGACAGAAGCACTCCGAGCCATTGTGCCTACAAGAGTGAGTTAGTAGCCCACGGCAAAGCGACAAGAGTACGCACCTGGTCGTCTAAAGATGGCACCCAAGCTCTTCGGGTCAAAGGAGAGGAAGCTGTATAGCACTGATGGTTTCTCCGATTGCTCTAAATCTCGACCTTGTTGTAATCGATCTCGCCATTCAGTCTCTTCATTTGGACTGCAAGCTGTCATGACCAGCTCATACAACTCGTGCTGACCTTCAAAGACCAGCTTCCAAGAATGGAGCCAAGTGACATCGCAAGCCTGAAAAAAAGATATGTCAGATGCCAGTCTGTGTTTATCCATAACGGTTCTTACCTCCTCCTTTGTCGACATCCTCAACCTTTGCACTGCGTAGATCAATGCAGGCCAAAATTGTGTATATCCGATCAGACTTCCCCTGAAGCAAGGCAGAGGACATCTTTGTACAACAAGCAGATCATATACTGGCCCTCGACTCCGGCCTCAGTCTCCCAACAAACATGAAGTGCGCCGCACAACTGGATGTGGCCAAAGGCACGAATCTGATTCTTTGAATCCGCATCAAGCCTCTGTCGAACCATTAGAATCCACACTTGATAGATTTCTGTGAATCATACCCTGTCGGGGAAAACCAGACGATCCTGTAATAGCCAAGTCTTCTCTAGTGTCGTTTTCATGTCTTGGTTCGTGGCCGAGTTGTTGATCTCAATTGTTGCTTCCCGAAGCCTCGCCAAGGCTGTTTCAACCTCCATGTGGGAGTTCGGACAGTCAAGTACTGGTGTGTGCTTGAGAAGTTCTGCAAACAGGAGGGGATATCTGCAGATTCTCTGGATAGGCTGAAGTCGAAATGTCAGGGTGCTTGGACTCATTGAAAGGGGGTTGACATACCTTGATAAGAAGGTCATTAACGGTGAGGGCCTTGTTAGACCCGCCCTCCTGACCCTTGGGGGATCCAACGGAGAAGCCTAGAGCCTCGACCCCTTTTTGGTGAACCTCCCATTCAGGGAAACCTTCGTGTGCCGCTGCAATATCTCTTCTCATCATCTCGAACTTTGCCCCGTACTCTTTATAAATGAAGAATTCGTGAGTCTCATTGTGAAGTTAGCACACTGACTTCAGCGCTGATGGAGCAAGGTCATGGAATCTGTACCTTTTTGCTGAAAACCTTGGCAACTTCCGCCGCAACCTGGGGGTCAGTGAGCATCCCAGGTACATTATGGAGTGCTTGTAGGTTGACACCACACTCAGGGAGCGTGTCCAAACCCCGTGATCGATTTCGGCCGCTTTTGCTGAGCACGGGGTGGTCAAATTGAGAATACTCGGAGAAGGGGACCACGCGGTGAAGGTCACCCAAGATTTCGTCGTGTAGCTGAAGAATGTAGTGCAAATTTCGATTAGTCGATGATCGTAGCTGCTTAGACAGGGAAGGAAGAGCAGCAAGCATATTGACGTAGGTCTGATATGGTCAGCTAGCCCTAGTCATTTCAAGAATTCAAGGCTCACATTCATAAGGAAACGGATGTCGCCAATGTAATTCTCCTCTGTGCTGATGAGCTCCTCCAAGATCTGTCGACGCTCGAATGCACGCTGAGTTGCGGTTAAATCCTCCTCAGCTCTCTCCAACGGCCCAACGTCCTTAGAAACTCGAGGAGTAGAAAGCGAAGCTCGACTGCTGCGCTCTGCACGCGACCGGCCATGGCGCCGACGCGAGGGTACTGCAGCGCTCGCGGTAATAAGGCTCGTACTGGCGCTCTGTACAGCAGTTATGAAGCCCAAGGAGGATCCCGAAGACGGAAATCGATGCCTGAATCTGCGATGGATGACACGTCGGAATGGGTTGCTAGGCTCGGGATATTTGCATCTCTCATCACCGGTATATGTTTCTCCTCCCTCACTCAGGCTGTTTCGTCGCTTGAGAGATTTCACCCATTTGCGGAATGGTAGCTTTGGCAGGGGATTCACGGAGAGGTGATCATAATCACCAGGGGGCGCTGAGCATCGCATCGGCTGCGAGTCCGCTGCCCTTTCCTTGGGTATATCTCGAATGCTGAGCTTATTCAAATCATCAGATGCGTCTCTGTCATCGCTGCGTATGTTATCCGGGCTAAGATCGATGTCGAAAGCCTTCCCGAGCTCTTCCCAGGGGCTCTCATCTCGTGATAAGACCGGAAGACCGGTTGTTGGCCAACTAGGCTGTTGAGAACTGTCAATATTTGGAGTGATACCAGAGGGCGAGCTCTGAGGATCGGCGGAAGCCATGCTGGAGAGCGACTAGGCGGCAGAGTCCAAGAAACGGAGCAATGTTGCGATCCCAAGAAACCAAAATAGCGCTCAACAAGGCCGAGCATAGGCAAGCTCTCAAATCATAGCTGCAGTGATGGATGATGAGAAACAAGTAGATGATCGCGAATGTCACGGTGAAGCCCAAACTCGCAAAGAAGATCTGGTAGAGCTGCAAAGGAGCAGTCGCGACCGCAGATAGATATCCAGCCAAGGGAAGGAAGTGATAAAGTGGAAAGAGGCCGAACTCTCCAAAACGCCCCTTCTCTGGGCTCTTCAAAAAGAGCCAGGGAAGGGACTTTGAACGGAAATCGAGATCATCTTTCACCGCGCCTTCGGTTGCCCGAGACTGTCAAGTCTTTGCAGCTAGAATGTCTTACACAGCGACGACGGCACGGCTGCAACTCACCTCCCAAAGTTCCAGGTCTCTGAGGCTCGCACAGCGCCGGTGCAAAGAAGCCAAAGTATCACGATTCGAAGCGGTGAAACGAAGGCGTCACCTATGATGGCCTTGCAGATGAAAGGCGAGAAGGCGTACTGAATCTGACATCACAAATGCTTCAAGGCATGATGCAAGGTGACGGTATCAAAAGAGCCAAATGCCTACTGAGTTATCAAAGAACCGCAGTCACGACATCCAATGTCGTGTGCGAGAGCGCAAATATGGCGAGTATCTTGCATAGAGGCTTAATCGGCAATAAATAAACATAGCTTCATGGCTTGCAGTGGCTTTCACATGAGCATGGGCGGACAAGCCATGTGAACAGGCGGCTGAGAAGCCTTGTGCTTGACTCGGACCGCGTCCTTTCCCTAAATGACAATTGATCCGAGACATCCATTGTCAAGATTTTATGAGCCGTGTGTCGGGAATCGAGGAGGCTGGGGATGAAACTCGAAGGATGGTCGATATCATGATTGTTGGAACGTATGTAACTTGAGGTCATTGAGGTACCTGAGGATGATGTTTCACGCAAACATAGCTAGAAGCTTTGAGGCGTCGGTCGCATAAATAAACAGTTGGCGTCATGAGGCGGATTGCCTCGTTACTCGTCCGTTGTCTTGGGCCATGTTGTTTCGTTCATGCTCGAACTTACTTGTTGATATGGCAAACATTTGATGCTAGTTACCTCTATACCAGGATTTGGCTATGAGTTATACACCAAATAAAACAAAGAGTGGCCATTTTTGAAGTTCTGGTGGGACATTGGTCTGAAAAGCAGTTATCATGACTCCAGTTGATGTCTCATCAAGCTCATGGCTGACACTGACAGGAGTAGCACGTACTAGGTACCTAGGTACTAGTGATTTGGATACATGCATAATGGCCGTGCTATCTCGAGGTACCTACAACAAGATGTGGAATCTTGATGACTGGAGATACTCTCTGGAACTCGATTGATGATTGCAGCTGCAAAACAACATCTCCTCTTGGCCTCCCCACTGACCCTCTTCTCCATCGCCAACTTCATCATCAATTGGCGAGGACGGACTGCCCGGCAATCCTCAACTTGGCACACGTCGACTCGAGCGCAAGTCTCGTGTCTTTGTGTAAGCCAGGCCGGCTCGGCATCGTGGCGGTGCAAAGAGGAGCTAGGCCGGAGAGGGGCAAAGTGGACGCTGATGGACCCCTGAGGCGAGGACCAGGCTTTGGGGGTTCCAGGGGAAACCTCAGTGGCTTTCCAGGGGTCTCCAGTGGACGAGCGATCCATCATCGAGGACCGGGCTAGGCAGAAAGCGTCCGCCGGGGGTGTGGGGGGGTTGTGCTGGCCGACTGTCCGAAAGCCGTGGCCGTGGCCGGACAAACGAACACGTTGGACTTTTTGGCAGGCGAAGAGCTTCGGGGCAGACGAAAGCGGAAAAGGCATGGACATGCCCGCGATTCAGATCCTGTCTGTCCCCAATACTATTCCTCCCCCCATCCATTTCTTCCATTCGTGAGGTACTTGGTGGTTGCCACGTGCGTGGGTCCTTTCTCGATCGCCTTGCCTTGTCTTTGCCTTTCCCGTCGTGACAAATCTACCCTTAGGTTCCATCCATTGCCATGACACGCCCGTGATTACCTCCGGTACTGCCTCGTGTCTTTTCTCTCTTTTTCCTTGACTAGACTTCTTCGGTGGTTCTTTTCTTTCTGCTTCTTTTTCCTCTTCTTTCGCTCTAGAGCCTCGTCCCCCAACCCCCATCGAGTTCTCTCCTTTGTCGCAAATCGCTAGACATCTGCTCGCCCATCTCCGTGAAGCCTCGTCTCGTGCGCTCGCCTCGCGCGCTGCCTGCAACCATGGAGAGCGCCTTCGCCCGCCCTGTCGACGATGTCCTCGCCAACTTTGACGTCGACCGGACCAATGGTTTGAGCGACGCGCAAGTTGATGAACTTCGCAAGAAACATGGGCGCAACTGTACGTTGACCTCTTGGCCCCCCCGCGACAGCCCCGCTACCGGCCTTGACTGTAATCTAACTTTTGTGCAGCTATTCCAGATGAACCCCCGACTCCTCTGTGGGAGCTTATCCTCGAACAATTCAAAGATCAGCTTGTTATTATTCTATTGGGTTCCGCCGCCGTCTCCTTCGTCTTGGCCCTCTTTGATCAAGAAGAGGGTTGGAGCGCCTTCGTTGATCCTGTAGTTGTGAGTCCTCCACCAAGATCTCTGATATTGCCCAGGACATGGCGCTGACCAGCTTGATACCCTCAGATTCTCACTATCCTCATTCTCAATGGTGTCGTCGGAGTCTCCCAAGAGAGCAGCGCGGAAAAGGCCATCGCTGCCTTGCAAGAATACTCGGCCAACGAGGCCAATGTGGTGCGAAATGGTGGTCATGTTTCCCGAGTCAAGGCCGACGAGCTGGTGCCTGGCGACATTGTCACCGTGTCCATTGGCGACCGTATTCCCGCCGACTGCCGAGTTGTCGCCATCGAGAGCAATAGTTTCGCTGTTGATCAGGCTGTGCTCACCGGAGAGAGCGAGAGTGTCGGAAAGCGCGCCAGTACCGTTGTCGGAGACGAAAAGGCTGTTTTGCAGGATCAGACAAACATGCTGTTCTCTGGAACTACCGTTGTCACTGGTCGCGCGAGAGCTGTCGTTGTTTTGACGGGTCCCAACACCGCTATCGGAGATATTCACGAGAGCATCACTGCTCAGATCTCAGAGCCGACTCCCTTGAAGCAGAAGCTCAACGACTTTGGCGACAACCTGGCCAAGGTCATTACCGTCATTTGCATTCTGGTCTGGCTTATCAACATCCCCAACTTCAAGGACCCCAGCCACGGAAGCTGGACCAAGGGCGCCATCTACTACTTGAAGATTGCTGTTTCTCTTGGTGTTGCTGCTATTCCTGAGGGTCTTGCCGTCGTCATCACCACCTGCCTCGCTCTTGGAACTAGAAAGATGGCCGCTAAGAACGCCGTGGTTCGAAGTCTTCCTTCTGTCGAGACCCTGGGAAGCTGCAGCGTCATCTGCTCCGACAAGACTGGTACTCTGACCACTAACCAGATGAGCGTCAGCAAGGTTGTGTACCTCAACGAGGACGGCAGCGATCTTACCGAGTTGGATGTTGAGGGTACTACCTTTGCCCCTCGAGGAGCCATCAAGTCGAATGGTGAGGTTGTCCATGACCTCCACAACTCTTCTGCCACCCTCCGCCAAATGACCGAGGTCGCCGCTATTTGCAACGATGCTCAGCTTGCCTATGATTCCCGGACTGCCACCTTTACGAGCGTTGGTGAACCCACTGAGGGTGCTCTGAGAGTTTTGGTTGAGAAGATTGGACCTTGCGCTCCGGCTGATACTCGCCCTGAGGACTGCGTTCACTACGCCAGCTCGGTATACGAAAAGACCCTGCCCCGGCTTGCTACGTATGAGTTCTCCCGTGATCGAAAGAGCATGTCAGTCTTGGTTCGCAACGGCAACGAGAAGAAGCTACTGGTCAAGGGCGCTCCTGAATCCGTCATCGAACGCTGCACACAGACTCTTCTTGGTCCTGGTGGCAACAAGGCACCTCTTAGCAAGAAGGTTTATGAGCGCTTGATGAGCGAGGTTGTGCGATATGGTAACAATGGCCTCCGAGTTATTGCCTTGGCCAGCATCGACAATGTCCCCGAGACTCCTCTTCTTCAGTCCGCTACAACCACCGAACAGTACGCCCAGCTTGAGCAGAACATGACCTTCCTTGGACTTGTTGGTATGCTTGATCCTCCTCGAGAGGAGGTTCCTCGCGCTATCCAGCGATGCAAGGATGCCGGTATTCGTGTCATTGTTATCACTGGAGACAACCGCAACACTGCCGAGAGTATCTGCCGACAGATTGGCGTCTTCACCCAACACGAGGACCTCACTGGAAAGAGCTACACTGGCCGCGAGTTTGATCAGCTTTCTCCCAATGAGCAGCTTGAGGCAGCTAAGCGGGCATCTCTATTCTCTCGTGTGGAGCCTGGTCACAAGTCGCGTCTCGTTGACCTGCTCCAGTCCCTGGGTGAGGTTGTTGCTATGACTGGTGATGGTGTCAACGACGCCCCTGCTCTCAAGAAGGCTGATATTGGTGTTGCCATGGGCTCCGGAACTGATGTCTCTAAGCTGGCTGCCGACATGGTCCTCGCTGACAGCAACTTTGCCACTATCGAGGTTGCCATTGAGGAAGGCCGCTCCATCTACAACAACACCCAGCAGTTCATCCGCTACTTGATCTCTTCCAACATTGGCGAGGTGGTTTCCATCTTCCTGACGGCTGCTCTCGGCATGCCCGAGGCTCTTGTTCCCGTCCAGCTTCTGTGGGTTAACCTGGTCACCGATGGTCTTCCCGCCACGGCCCTGTCCTTCAACCCTCCCGACAACGACATCATGAAGCGCCGACCTCGCAAGCGAGACGAAGCCCTGATTGGCGGATGGCTCTTCTGCCGGTATCTCATCATCGGCACCTATGTCGGTCTCGCCACGGTTGCGGGCTACGCTTGGTGGTTCATGTATAACCCCGAGGGTCCTCAGATTACCTTCCGCCAGCTGTCTCGTTTCCACCACTGCTCGGCCGACTTCCCCGAGATTGGGTGCCAGATGTTCTCTGACGACATGGCCAAGGCCGCGTCGACCGTTTCCCTGTCGATCCTGGTCGTCATCGAGATGTTCAACGCCATGAACGCCCTGTCATCGAGCGAGTCTCTTCTTACTCTTCCTCTGTGGAAGAACATGATGCTTGTGTATGCCATTGCCTTGTCCATGGCCCTGCACTTTGCTCTCCTCTACGTCCCCTTCCTCCAGTCACTGTTCTCTATTCTCCCCCTGAACGTGATGGAGTGGAAGGCGGTCATTATCATCAGTGCCCCCGTTATGTAAGTTGATCTCTGCTCCCGCTTCAAGCCTCATAATAGTTGCTGACCATCTCCAGACTCCTTGATGAAGTGCTCAAGGCCGTTGAGCGACAGTTCTTTGTGCAGACGACAACCGACACGTCTCTCAAGGAAAAGAAGGAGCAATAGAGAAGGATACAGTAGAGATTGGGGATCTGGCTCAGGCTAGAAGTTTACTAGAATCTGCGTGTACCATATGGTAACAGCTCAAAAAAGCTGAGATAGACCTAGATGGCCGTAATGGCCTTTGATAAAGAAATTCGTAAACTCGGATTATAGGCAACGATTCGTCCAGATGCATGCACGGCCATGTAACACAGCAACGCCTGCACAGGAGGATCAGTGGCTGCTTGCTTGCTCGGCGTGCTGATGCACTCATTACCCAGCGGTTGTATCGACCGAGTATCTATTCATACAAGATACATGAACCACCATTCTGTCCCCCGCTCTACATTCCCAGGCCTTTCCTTTCTGAAAACGCCGCTCTAGTCCTGTCGGCCCTTTAGTAATCGCTTGGTGACCTTGTCCTTCTCAATAATGTAAACGTGTGCGCCCCAACCGGATAGAGCGTCACGGTCAACGGCGTTGAGCAGCGACTGGGAGATGGTCTCGAAGAGGGCATCGGGTTCCTAAGAAGCGGTGTTAGCATTGTTTCGTGGCATACGGCCAGTGTTCGTCGAGGAACATGTCCCCATCGTGATACGCACCATATCAGGCTCCCAGAGACCCTCACACATGCCAAAGAGCTGCTCTGAAGCGGTTCCCGAGACGATAAAGTCCTTGGCAAAGTCGATGCAGCCGATGCTGTCGAAGCCGCAGATGAATGGCTTGCCGGTCTTGGGGTCGAGGCCGGCGACGACGGGAGAGACAAAGTAGGGACCGAAGCGGCGCTCGTAGAGGGACGACGAGACGAGGTTGGCAAAGGTGCGGGGGGCGATGGCGCGCTCCTCACGCAGGCGGTACATGTTGGTCTTGTAGCGGAAGAGGTCGCTGACGGTGTTGACGTCGGTGGCCAGGCCGGTCAGGCCGAGGAAGACGTCGCCGTACTGGAAGATCTTGGGGAAGTTGTTGGAGACGGTGAGGGCCTGGAGACCGAGGCGGAGATCGCAGGCGATGGCGACACAGTCCTTGCCGACCATGGCGACGCAGGCGCCGCCGTCTGGGAGGGGAGGGTTAGTTGGGTGAGCTTTCGAGGGCGGGCGAGATGGACGAACTTATCGAGAAGGGAGACGACTGATGGGAGCATTATGGTTAGCTTGACGGGACAGATAGAGGTTCGAGCAATCGATATCGACGTACCATGGTGGCTTCTGACGCTGTAGATGATGGATGGGAGATGGGAGATGCGAGGTCGGACAAGTCAACAGGACAAGGCAGCGTCAATCACGACGGTCTTGTCAAAGAGAACGCAAGAACAAGTTCCTCGGGGGACGCTGCAGGCCTGAAAAGTCGCTAATTACAGGTGCTGGCGTATTTCGCGGTTCCGGTTGTATCGTCGACGTCGAGTTGATGGAGTTGCGAGAGCAGATGGTTGAAGCTCCCCCAGAGCTTCAAGGCGTAACTAAAGGTACGTACTGCACACACTTGCCAGGCTGGGCGGGCTGGCTGGCTGCAAGGCAAACACGTCTGGCGCGGCCGGGAAAATCCACGTTGGCTGGGGCAGCCTGGGAGGTGTGGCGCTGAGGCTCAACTGTGGCTTATGTAATGCCTCTCACTTAACGCAGCGAGAAGACAACTTGAAGTTCCAGAAGGAGATCGAATACCTAGGCACTTGTTTGAGTATTCAAGTTGATTTTGTATCTTATACGTATATAAAAATATGTGTATGCTTAATTTGCGCCTACTAAGTCGGTCAAGTACGAGCATATGCCCTTTGTATACGCGACTCAATCAGTATCCATGACTGTAACCTCACTGATAGTTCCCGTTCCCTGCTAGCGGCAGAGGTTACAGCGGGCATCCCCAACACCAAAGTGATTGACACACATGTACTGTACTGTAGTGATAGAAGCTTCCAGTCAACTGTCCATAAAATCGAACAAAATCGAACCCTCCCCTCAACCCTTCCTGGTAGAAATAGTCCAATACATCACCCGTGGTTGCCTGGCTCAGCTGCCTAGGTGGTTGTGCTCCCCCCCAGACTGCACGTACCCCGCCATTACTCTGGCCTTTGCTCTCTACCTAACTGCTTACATCACCGCCTGGCAGCTAAAGCTCAACTCTCCCCGCGTCCTCGACCTCGAACCATAGGCCTCTATTATCAACCTCTTCTTCAGCCCAAGCCTCTCTTTAGACCATGGCCTCCCACGTCGTGGTGATAGCCACCGACCTGCGGCGGGCGACGGTCAAAGTCACACCCGGCACGTACTTGACCGATGTCCTGGAGGAGGCCTGCAGGAAGCTCGGCCTCTCTAGCGACAAGTATCTTGTCAAGTGAGTTCCCTTGTTTTACTTTTCCTTCGAGGCCGTACTAATCATATCTCCTCCCAGGCACCGCCAAAAGCAGGTGGACCTATCTGTCCCCTTCCGCACCTCTGGTCTCATCCCCGGCGCAAAGCTCGAGCTCGTCCTGAAATCCAAAACACCCTCCGCCATCCAAGTCGGTCTCCAAGTCCCGCCCCCCGAAGGTCGCGAAATCCCCGGCGGCCGGTTGATCCAGAAGTTCCCCAGCGACCTCACCCTCTGGAAGGTGCTACGCCAGTTCGAGAGTGGCAAGGCGAGCAATGGCAAGAACATCAACATCACCGCCCGTGGCGTCGCCCAGACATCCAGCGGTACAGGAAGCGGTGGCGGACAACTATACTACGAGATTCCCGTTCTCAATATTATGGGTCGTGAGCTATCTTCGTTTGCCGACTTCCAAAAGACATTGTCGCAGCTTGGATACAACTCTGGCAGTGTTCTTATTAGGTTGACCTATCGGAAGACGGATCAGACCTTGTTCGATGCCATGTCCGAGATAAGCAAGTACTTCAAGGAAACAGAAGAGGAGGCTCAGGAACCAGAGGCATCAGGAGCCGCAGAAAATGAAAAGGAACCAGCAGAGACAAAGAAGGAAGCAGAGCCACAAGCCCAGGAGCCCGAAGACACTCCCATGGCAGACCCCAACCCGGAACCAGAACAGGACTCGAGTCGTAACCAGCAAGAGGAAACCAGCGCCGCAGACGATAAACCTGCAGAAGAGGACAAGATGGATGTGGAATCCTCCCAGCAAAGAGACCCTCTAGAGCCTGTGAATGTCTTCCTTGCACCTTCAGGCTCAACTCCTGCGGCAGCTCTCGCCCCATCCAGCGAGGCCGACTTTACTCCCACTGTTGCTCATGCTCAGCTTCACCAAGCCCGCCTGCAGGAGGACTCGAGAAACAGGCGACTACTCTCGGATCGAGAACTCGAGGACAAGGCCGCGGCCGAAGCAGCCAAGATCGCTGCCATCAAATTCGTCCTCGTCAAGGTCCGTTTTCCGGATAACACCAGCAGTGACTGGCAGGTTGGCCCAGCCGACACGGGCCGATTCCTCTACGACGCTGTCCGACATGTCATGGCTCATGATGGCCAGCCCTTCCACTTGGTTCTACCAGGGACCAAGACTGTTATTAAGGACAACTCCAATCCCGGCAATGAGCTTATCAAGTCCTACAAGCTGACGGGACGCATCCTCATCAACCTGGTGTGGGATGACGCTGTACCTCTAGCTGTGCGAAAGCAGCCCTTCCTCAAAGCCAATGTTGCACAACAGGGACAGCAAGTCAAGATACCTGAGCCCGTGGAGGCTCCAGATAGCAAGGACGACGGGCCGGCCGTGGCTCGGCCATCAAGAGCTGAGGCTGGCGAAGGAACGGGAGACAAGATCGCCAAGAAGATACCCAAGTGGCTGAAGCTGGGAAAGAAATAGACGGTGTTTGAGAGTTATTGGAAGAAGTAGTCTTGATGGCATGCATTCAAGGGTCACAGGCGGCGTTGGTTAACATTATTTTTTATGTTTGGTTGGACGAAACCCCAAGCGTATTGTATCTCTACTGTCTCTGCTAGACTGCTCTTATCCAGTCATTGACATTGTCGAGCCATTCTACTGGGGATTGATCCATGTTACAGCGATACAGTTGTACATATTTGGGCTCATGGAACAAAGCGTCACAAGAGAAAGCATACAGTCACGTTGCAGTAGATAGGGAGCATGGCATTGTCATAACGCCATAAAATGTCTTCAGAGTATTGGTATTCCGGTGAGCCGCAGCTAAATCCCTGCCACGGAGCATCAAAGCCGTTTCATTTTTTAATCGATCAAATCGTGACCACGCCAATCCATGCGAACCCCTTTGGTGCCAGATTCCCAAAAATCAGATTAGACGATTTAGTGACCCGCGCGGCGAGCCTCGGCGATGACGCGCTGGAGCTCGTCGACCTTCTTCTTGGCACGGCCGAAGGTACCGAGCTGTTGTCATGTGTTAGTTTGGATATGGTGTTGTGTGTGTCGGGTCGACGTACTCTCTTCTTGGCGAGCTTACGGGCACGCTTGTCCTTGCTGTTTCGGAGCAACTCAATGACTCGGCGCTCGTAGGGGGCAAGACTGTGAGGTGGTGGTTAGCGAACTGTTGTCAGAGATAGAGACCCAATTTCCAATCGTCAAGACAGAGTAGACAGAGCCCAATGGAAAAATTTCCCCAATGGCAGCAATGCCTTTCCCATCTGTCCCCCTCTTGCATCCATTCCCAATCCTCTTCCATCATATCCGCAAAGAAAAAGTGACTTACCCAGCAACCTCCTTGACGACCTCACGGACGAAAGCGGTGCGCTTGCTCAGGTGACCCTTGGTCCGGGAGACACGGGGCTTGACGACACGGGGGGTGGTTTTCTGTAGATCCGCAAAAGGCGCAAAATGTCAGCGTCCATCGTCTGCTATTTCGGGGAGAAGTCGACACTCTCTCATCCGTGGCGAAGCAGCAGAGATCCTCCACGAGGTGAGACTGTGACAGGGAGACGACGTACGTGGCCCTTGTTGAGGCCGACGGCCAGACCAGTTCTCGCGGGGGCTTCAGCGGCCATTGTGCTGGATGGGTTAGTGAGGCTGAGGGTGGTTGTCGAGAAGGGAGGGAAGAAGGAGGGGATCTCGCGAAAAAAAAGTTTTGGTGGTTGTGCGAAAGACTGGGGTGGATTATTTTCCGCTTGTGGGTCACGTGCTGGAGGGTTCGAGGTTTTGTGCGTGGTCGAGAAGCGCCTTTGACCCACAGAGTAAGAGGACCACAGCTCAGCTCGTGAGGTGGATCTCAGTGGATGTATCTCATGATGGGCAAGGTCGAGTTTGCTTGAGATTATTGATGTTGATGGTGAGCACACCTATTCGTGGTGAGATGAATTGTCTTTGTAGGCACCTTCACGATTTGTCAATACCTATCTGGCTTAATTGAGGAAAACTTCCTATGCCAGGTTGAACCGAGCATCTAGAACTACCTGTCCTCTCCACAGCATTCTCTATTCCCAGATGGCAAGCCTGGCGAATACGAGGAAACAGTCGCAATACCCGAGGTGACAGTATCTCCAAAACATCCATCCTCTCCCGTTAAAAAGGTGGCTGTGAACCACCAGCATAAGGGATAATGCAAGAATCATGCGCACATTACGATCTACACTCTAGCCCTCAAGGTTCAGTGTCCATTACAATCTCGAGTGAAACCAGGAATGACCAAACACTCTTGAAAGGAGGCCTCGGTACACAGGCAAACCCGCTTGCATTATCAATCACGTTTCTATTCCTGTCTCACAAGACGGGAACAACCTCGCGCGAGAGTCCAAGAATATCTATCCGCTGTTTACTGTCGTTGGCGCATGGACGTACATACACGTCAATCCTCCGACGACATGAAACGGGATCGGCGGCCAATGACTGCATCGCCGGTCGTTCCCTCGGATCCTCGCCTCCGGTCCCGTCCCTTTCACGAGTGGACATCTGGAACTGTTACTCCTGGCGGTTGCAGCGGGATCGGCGAGGGGCATTTGCTTGACGGCGCGAGTTTACCAGTAAACTATGGCCCGGTTTTCGTGTTTCCACGGCCGCGTGTTCGGTAAGGTTAGGGGAGACTGACGTCGTTGTCTCCATATTGCGAGTCCGGCAAACTTATAATTGACCTCGTCTTGACTCGCAACTTTCTCTCTGCTGTATTATTCCATCCATCTCACTTGAGCCGCTATCTCGATCCTCCCGCCCCTCCATCCAAATACTTCATAACCACCAATACAACTCCCTTACCAACCATGCATCTCGGACTTCTCATCCTATCCGCCCTGCCAACGACCTGGGCAGCCCACGCCTACACCGTCCCGCCAGGCCTCGTTCTTCTAGAAGCCGACGAGACCAACTCGTGCGTGCTCCCCGACGCCTACCACATCCTCAACTTCAAGGGTCAGTCCAAGGACGGCGGCAAGACGCTCTCGGCCTTTGACTTTAACTTTGAGGACGAGGATACCAAGGTCAAGACGCCATGCCACAAGAACTCGTCGTCCAAGGTCGTCAGCAGCCCGGGCTCTCCGCGGTATGCGTGTGACAACACGGCTGTCGAGTTCCTGTGGGACGACGATGACCAGAAGCTCTGGATGATGGAGAAGGTTTGCGATGGCTCTGACGGGTAAGTAATGTCTCTTTGAACCCTGTATCGAGTGCTAACTCTGGGCATAGAACTGCACAATGGGAGGCCGGTGGCAGTGCCATAATCTCGCTCAAGTGCGGGAGATCAGGCAGCTGTACAAGCAACTCGACGGACCATCGGGCATTGTTCACCAGCCTCAACCCTGTGAGGAAGACACCGCCGTCTTAAGCCGATGTGCTCCGAGAGTTGAGATCTCGTGATCTCATGTTTGTTCAAGAGGGCGAGTGACGGTGTCATTTGTACAACGCGTAAGATTGTTAGAAGGAAGCATGAGAGTGGAACAGACGGGACAAACAACACGTGGGAGAAAGAAGCGCCAGTAACAGCCTTACTGGCCAGTTCAGTATGAGACTCGATAGATTCAGCAACTTAATAATAGAACTCACAAGAGAAATCCTCATCACCAACCACTGTCAATGACCAGAACAAGCGTGTGAATGACAGTTGAGCGAAAGAGAAGAGACCGTCCTGTCAGCTCCAGATGCCGTCCACGCGCTAGGAAAGAGTGGGTCCCCACTGGAAATCTGGGGTAGTGCAGGTGCGTCCCAGCCACTCACAGCAGCCCAAATCACCTCCCAGCCGCTGAAATCATGCACCCCAGGCAGCGCCAGACCACTCTTCTCTCCTCCGTTTGTCAGGACCAGGGACGGAGGGTACCTCCTCGGCCGCTCGCATTCGCCGCCCCGGGCCAAGTACCTCTTGTCCGACGTCTGCCGTATGACCTCAACGAGTCAACGCCCTCACGGGACCTTGGACAATTGAGGCCGGATCTTGAGGCCTGGCGCTGGCACTGGAACGTCCCGTCTGGACCTTGAAAGTTACCTCACTTGATCTAGATCGTCATTCCATTGGGGCCCAGCCTCGAGCTTTGCCCTCCCCAACAAAAGGCGACCTGCATCTCTCCTCTATCTCAGCTTTCAACGAGCCTCTGCTGAGAATAGGCCTGTCTCTGGGAAACGCGCCGTCATCCAATCTTGACTACCTACCTTTTGGAATCCAAACCTCGACTCTCGACACATGCCTGAGTGAACGCCGCGCCACATCTTACTCTGCTACGGCTGAACTCGTCATACACCTCAATTCACCATGCGGCTGAAATCTATCGCCTCTACGAGGCTCTTTGCCTTGCAGCTCACCATCACAACCCTGGTCCTCGCCCTTCAGATACCACCTCAGCACGGCCCTACTGCGACTTCGCAAACAGCCACACCCAGAAGCATATCAGTATCTCTCTTTGCAACACTAGAGCGCCTCTCTCGCCTTGTCGACATTTCCTACTGTATCGGCACCACTGGCGTCAGGAAGCCCTTTGAGTGCGTGTCCCGCTGCAGCGACTTCCCAAGTTTGTCCCTCGTCACCACATGGAACACTGGCCCTCTTCTCGGCGACAGCTGCGGCTACATAGCTGTCGACCATGGCGTGCGGCAGCGAGAAGATAGCGATGCCTACACTGCAGGCCAGCCCGCTATCGTGGTGGCTTTCCGGGGCACTTACAGCATCACAAACACCATAGTCGACTTGAGCACTGTGCCTCAAGAGTACGTGCCATATCCGGCTCCCGGCGACGGTGACGAAGAGCCCCCCGAGAAGCCAGAACATGAGTGTACCAACTGCACTGTACACATGGGCTTCCTCGACTCTTGGAAGAACGCCAGGCGTCTTGTCCTCCCGCAGCTTCGGCAGTTAAAGACTCAGTATCCATCATACCCGATTCAACTCGTCGGGCATAGCCTTGGAGGTGCCGTTGCCTGTCTTGCGGCGCTGGAGCTCAAGGTGTCCCTGGGCTGGGACGATGTGATCGCTACAACGTTTGGCGAGCCTCGAGTTGGGAATGACGGGCTCGCTCGTTTCGTAGACGAGGTCTTCCAGCTAGACGGTCGCGAGAATCTTGAAGAACGCGACTACAGACGGGTTACTCACAAGGAAGACCCCGTCCCTCTACTCCCCCTGGGCGAATGGGGCTACAAGTCACACGCAGGCGAGATATATATCGCCAAACTGCAACTTTCTCCATCCGAGGCCGACATTCACCTCTGCGTCGGGGACAACGATCCAGCATGCATTGCCGGGGCAGACGATTCTGTCTGGTCAGCTTTGCGCCGCCTGCTCCACGTCAGAAGCATGCCAGCAGATTCGGAAAAGTCGGTGCAGGCGGATGGCTTCCCCTCGAGATTCAAGCTGTGGCAGCTCCTCTTTGCCCACCGGGACTATTTCTGGAGACTGGGGCTTTGCGCGCCGGGAGGCGATCCTGCGGACTGGGGTAGAGGACCGTACCAAGGCCCAGATACGGAGGAGCTCTAGCATTCTTGAGTCATTATTGGGGGAGTTTCTAGGCGTTTATTCATAGTATGCAAAAAGTCTCTGATCTATCATGTATCATATAGTCTTAATTGATGTTGTCACAACGATACAACTATCGTTGGTAGTCAAGTGCTGTTAGGACCGGAGGGCAACGGGACAATCGGAGAATTTCCAGATATTCTGCAAGAGACTCTTGGCTGAAGTGGAATTTTCCATCATCCTTGACTCGCAAGCGGGGAAAGGTAGTCTACACCGCAAGGTTGAGAAAAATAGGAGGGTCGAATCAAGGGGATAGAGAATGAGTTGACAACTGGGTCTTCAGAGAACTCGAAAAACACCCTCATCCCCCAGCTGGCGTCTCATCGTACAACTCCTGGCTACACGAGCCTCAGATAGACCTCAACATCGTTCATGCTAACGACTGGCTTCCTTTCACCGCATGAATCTCTCTCAGAAAGGGCATGGGGGTTATGGAAACCT
Organism: Fusarium solani; assembly: GCF_023522795.1. Classification (NCBI taxonomy): domain Eukaryota; kingdom Fungi; phylum Ascomycota; class Sordariomycetes; order Hypocreales; family Nectriaceae; genus Fusarium; species Fusarium solani. The sequence goes on from NW_027072157.1 coordinate 1,920,405, forward strand.
TGTCACTCGGTGAGCGAGATAAGCTCATCCATTGGTAGTGGGTCTATGTTGAACAACCTCAACTCCCAAGGGTATCGTCAAGTTGTCTAGGAATGTCCACTTGCAAAGGCCAGTCAAAGCCAGTCTCAGACACGGTACACAGAATAGAGATTTTCCAGATGGGCGGAGAGGGATTTTCCCGAGCCAGCACCTACCGCCCTCACGCTCACGGCCTCGCATGTACATGTAGGTCGGAAGATGGCATCATGGGCCCGTGTTCGGAACCCTGCGAGTCCCCGAATGCCAACTCAGAACTCGGCCTGGCTGCCCACTTGGACTCCCCGGCCACGCCCGGCGGGCTAGACCGAGCGGAGAGCTCCACCAAAGGAACATGAGCTGGGCTGGGCTGGGGTTGTGTCAAAGTTCCAGGCCATGCCATGATAAGGGTCCCGACGTCTAGCCTGGCATGGCCGAAAAGCACCCGGGAACATTGTTATGCCTTGAATAGGCGTGTTTTGGAGAGATGAGCTTTTGGGTTGCCACGGGGGCAAGTCGGAGGGTATGAGCAGCGAGAAGCAGAGAGACACGTCTGAGCTGGATGAGGCGAAACCGGTTTCTGCGCCCGTCGTGGAACGTGGCTCCGGATGATTGCAGATGGGTCTGTGGGGACAGAGAGAGAGGAAACGAAACCGTTTCTGTTCTGTTGGCAGGCGGAGGCAACATGGGTGGGATAGAGGCAAAAGATGCGAACCCAGAGGAATACCCTCGGCCGTTCCAGATGAAAGAGAGTAGCGTCCAATGGAAGGCGACTAGTTGACAGATGCGCGACTATAGTCTGGCTCCAGAGTCTCTTGAAACGGACGAGAACAGAGGCAGGCGAAACGATGGGAGGCCAGGATGTCGGCCAGTGGTCCAGCAACGCACAGTTCCCGCATCCAGGTTCGTGGATTTTCCCGGCCAAGGACAAATGTGTCGAGCGAGACGTGTGGCAGGCAACCAGGCCTGGGCGGGGTTGCAAGGCAAGGGAAGGGCAATCAAATCATCCAATGTCAATAAACACGCCAGCAGGGATGATTGAGAGCGAGATGGGCAGATCTCGAGATTTGATGCGGTGCAGTGCAGAGCAATCTTGAGAAAAATAAGGACGGATATCTAGTAGCCGCTGTCAGGGCGGGCTAGCATCGTGAGCGAGCGAATCCCATCTCGATGCCTGGACTTGAAGCTGCGAGCAATGACCGAACGACCTCGGTCTCGATGTGGTTCCCAATCATTAAGACGAGTCGTCCAAGCGACGAGACCAGAAGTGGACAGTGTTGTTGACTGGTTGGCCCTCAGACACTGGTGCGGGCGGCTAATACAAGGCTGTCGACGACGAGAAATGAGTTCATACCTACCAGAGGCTCAGCCCGGCCAGTCACCATGTGTCGCGTGCGCTCGCAGGTAAATGAGCCAAATAAGGATGCTGGGCGGTTTTGTTTCGTTTGGACCTCCAAGCGTAGGTACAGGTTGCCATGTGTTGGGCTGCATTGGCGGATACGTATCTAGGCCTGCCATCCAAGGATATCTCATCATCCGCGCGGGCGCGAGATGTCGTGTGTGGCGGCGAGAGGACAGAAGACCCAATCTAAGGCATCAAGCACGTTCTCAGCCCCAATGAGGCTGGCCTAGGACCTCTATCAGAAGCGGCATCCTCAGGGTGAATGCATATCGATGTCCGAGTGACTTGATTTCCTGTAGGCGCTGGCAGAGGCAGAGAGGTGGCAGACACGTGCGCATCTCCAACTAGGCGGGTGTGATGGCGGGCGCGCTGGGCCTCAGGAGAAATGAACTGGAGGGATTGAGGTGGCCCGGGCACGACGACAGCGTTTGTTTGTTTGATCCATGGAAGAGGGGTGAACGAGATGGAACTTAGATGGAAACGTCGTCACTTTTTTTGCGCTCACGTGGCTCTACCGACCTGAGCTGGCACCTGGCACCCAACTTCTGGCACCTGGCGTCTGGCACCTGGCAGGCCGCACCGAACCGAAGCCACGCACCGCACCGCACCGTACCGCGTAGCAACCTGAGCCATCCATCCAACAAGAGTACTGTAAGAAACCTAGCGCACTCCGTCAGGTCCCGTCCAGTCCGTCGTTAATTTTGCAGCGGGAGAGGGGCCCGTCCCTTGTTTCCCCTTTTCTCCCAGCAGACATCACCGCCCTGTAGTGAATGAATGAGAGCGGTGACTGGGTTATGACGGCACTAAGGATGCAGGCTAACAGTTGTTTTTGGCCGTCTGGAAAAACCGGGTGCCAAAATAAACCAACACCCCTTTGCTGGAGGGCTGCGCGCGCAGAGCCCGCTGGAGGGGACCCCGCCTCGCCCAGGCGTCGGTCCCCCCAAAAATTAGCGGATGCAGCCCTGAATCCCCCGCAGGGTGCCGGGCAGGGCTGCCAAAATCAATGCGCGAAATAGGGACGCGCACCTAAAACTCGCACATGCCTGCCTTACCTGCGCCGGTTCTCAACGCCTGACCTGCGTCCCACCTCCACAGCCAGGCAAGGTCCCTCTTCTCACCCGCTACCTCTCACTCTCACATCCACATCCACAGCCCATCCTCATCCCTCCCTCCTCATTCTACTTGCGCACCCCCCAAATCTCAAACCTCCAAAATTTCCCATCTTCTCACTCAACCTCTCCCTCTCTTTTTCTCTCTCACGACCGCTTCCTCTTTTTCACGAATAATACCCCCCGAATCTTTTCACCATGACCACCGAGGTAAGTATCATCCGCTTCCCCTCCCCTCCTTGCCTCCCGTTGTGCCCTTTTCCCTCTCCGCCTGGTCGGTCTCGCCTCAGCCCGCACAACCCCTCAGTCGAGCCCAAACATCGACGCTGTCAACACAACGACGTCCCGAGCCCGCGATCCACGATCCTTGGCCTGCGGCGATCGGCTATGCAGCTTGCGATCCTTTTCTGGTTCTTCACCGCGGCCTCGGGCGGCGCTGGTTGCCCCCCTGCTCGCCATCTCCATCCCCTCCCATCTCCCTAGTCAAGACGGTTTCAAGATGCTGACTTTTTGGTGCTGCAGCGTGAAAGGTTTGTCCAGATGGCCCTCTGCCGCCTCCCCAGGCGCTCCCGTCGCTCTCCCCTCGTCGCCTAGCCCGGCTGGGGACGAGTTGATGCCACCGAAAGAAAGACGCCGTATCGCTGACCTCGTACGTGTTACCACTTTGCAGCAAGACCTTCCTGGCCCGCCTCTGCGAGCAGGCCGAGCGCTACGATGAGATGGTCACCTACATGAAGGAGGTGGCCAAGCTGGGCGGCGAGCTCACCGTCGACGAGCGCAACCTCCTCAGCGTTGCCTACAAGAACGTTGTCGGCACCCGCCGTGCCTCGTGGCGCATCATCTCCTCGATCGAGCAGAAGGAGGAGTCCAAGGGCTCTGACAAGCACGTCTCCACCATCAAGGAGTACCGCAACAAGATCGAGACCGAGCTCGAGAAGGTCTGCCAGGATGTCCTCGACGTTTTGGATCAGTTCCTCATCCCCAACGCCGCCACTGGCGAGTCCAAGGTCTTCTACCACAAGATGTGCGTTTTTATCTTCCCCGCCTCTGGCCTGAGGCCCCTCGCATCCCGCCTTTTTTTTGGGTGCTGGATCAACCACCACTCATCATCGCCCCCCTCCCCGCATGACTCTTCCGATATCTCAACACTGCAATTTTTCGCGTCCAGAAGCTGACCAGGGTCTTTCCCCGCCTGCAGGAAGGGTGACTACCACCGCTACCTCGCTGAGTTCGCCTCTGGCGAGAAGCGCAAGGGTGCTGCTACTGCTGCCCATGAGGCTTACAAGGTGAGGCTAAGTCCCCCCACCGTCACATGCCGCAAGATCCGGGCCCCTCGTGCCCCCCGCTGACTGATTGTGCCCAACCACAGAGCGCTACCGACGTCGCTCAGACTGAGCTCACTCCCACTCACCCCATCCGCCTGGGTCTTGCTCTCAACTTCTCCGTCTTCTACTACGAGATCCTGAACTCGCCCGACCGTGCTTGCCACCTCGCGAAGCAGGCCTTCGACGATGCCATTGCCGAGCTCGACTCGCTGTCTGAGGAGTCTTACCGCGACAGCACCCTGATCATGCAGCTCCTCCGCGACAACCTCACCCTCTGGACCTCGTCCGACAGCGCCGAGGGCGAGGCCGCTGGTGCCGACGCCCCCAAGAAGGAGGAGGGCGAGGCTGCCAAGCCCGCCGAGCAGGCTGAGGAGCCCAAGGCCGAGGAGCCTGCGCCCGCTGCCGCCTCTTAAATCTGTTTCCAAACCCCCTCGATACCACGTGCGTCTCGGCATATAGGAACCGAGATGTATTCTCGCCCCGGCTACTCTTGTCTGCCCCGGACACACGGATAGCTGGGCCTGTCTTGGGCGGGCTGGATGATAGTACGAGGCTTCTTTTTTGCGCAGTGCGTTGCTTTTTTTCATGGCGAGGGAGAGGGAGGATCATTGGGTCTGGTTCAGGCAAGGGAAAGTGCACGGCGTGGAATCTTCATCTCGTTCGTCCGTCGGACTCGGAAATCGACCGCCAAACACCATGACGGTTATTTTTTTACCTGGCAGATAAATCGCAAAGCTCTCCCCCTTTCATTCATCCGTCCGTCGCTTCTTTTCCACACCTTTTACCTAACTACATTTGTGTCCCTCATACCCGATATCTGTCTTGATGGATCGTCATGAACAAGGGCTTTCTCATGTTACCCGTTTCCTTGTCTCTTGACGTCGTTGTTGTTCCCCCCCCCCCCCCGAGTATCATTTTTGCCCCTTCATGTCTATTGGCTCGTTTCTAAACGTCCCCTCGGAGCAGAGACAGTGGAGATGTTTTGTTTCCTGATGTTTCTATGCTCCGCAAACCCCCCCAAAAATTCCCCCTACATTCATGTTCACGGACTTGACACGGCGCCCGAGAGGAACGACGGAGCGTTTCGCGACTCTTGCGACCTGGCCCCGACGAAGAATCATTCTGGCGGCTCAGCTTGCTTGCCTCGACCCATGTCACAAACACCCGGCCATCGTCTCGCACAGGTTCTCGATTCAACCAGCAATGGTGGGACGATTCTCTACGGCTCGATTAGTCGGCGACTCTGGGATGGCTAAAGATGGCAATGTTGGAGCCGGCAGTGGAGGACCGGTCTCGGTGTTTAGTGTTGTCTGCAAGGACATTGATTAATGAAGAATAAATGCTATATCATGACACATGTCGACATGACCCCGGTTGCCTATTAGGAAATATTACCAGCGCCGGGCCTTTCGTGAACAAAGAAAAACGGTGTGTAGGTCGTAATCCACCGTGATGCTGTAGATGTCTCAGTTCCTCTCGGGACCGTGGCCTAGTAATCTCGCAGCCCGCATCAACCTCTCTTGCTTCTCCCTCAAGCCGTTGGCCCCTTCGCTATCTCTCTCCAGAATGCCTCCCTCTTCCATATCGTCGTGTCCCCTGGGTCCCCTAGTCTCGAGCCCACGGTACATAGCCGTGCGGCCTTCAGGTAGTTCTGCAGCCGCCGCCGCCGCGTTCGCAGCAGCGCGTCTCTTGGGGCCGAACCGCCAGCTGATGCGCTTCCACAGGCTGCGGGACCTCGAAGTGGCTGGTGACGGCGGCGACATGCCAAAGGATGTGTCCGGGTCGGGATCCGGGGTGGCGGCCGAGGATGAAGAGAGGGACGAGGAGAGAGACGGGGCCGTAGGGAGCGAGAGGGCGGAGGCGACCTCTGTGCGCCAGATATGGATACGCTCCTGCTTTGCGGGAGGCATGAGGGGGTTGTTCCTGATGACAGGAAGGGCGTTTGTTTCTGGTGAGCCAGCCATGTTATTTTCGTATTTGTGAGCAATGCCCGTTGTTTTACTGATATTGTTGATAGGATTATTGGTGTGAGGATGATGTTGATGATAATGAATCGAGTAGTTGATGATTGATGTTTATAGCGATTTCACTCGTAGTCTTGTAGGTAGTTTGAGTCGTGGTTTGAGTCGAGGTGTTATAAAAGGATTGATGACTCGGTTGGTTCGAGATATTCGTATTTGGTAAAGTAGCGCTCAAAACGTCCAGCGATGGATGGTCGTGTCCGGTTTAACGGCCTCGACTTCGGTCTCGCCTCTTGGTCTCTCTCAATGACTCGCGTCGCCCCAATCGTACTATGTCCTGTATCTCCTCGTCTTGGTATATCCTGGATGGCGCGCAGCAAAAGAAAGAGGGAAAAGACTCGCTCGGGGTATCAAAAAAGTTCAAGGCAGTCGCTCTCCAACGGATGGAGGAGACAGGAGAGAGAGGGAAAAGGAGAGAGAAGTCGGTAAACTGGGGGGCGCCCCAAGATTTTGTAGAAATGACCTCTTGTGAGAGAAATTGCACACGGCGAGAACCCGTCGCGAAGCTAGCGAAGCCAGGTCCCCCGGTCTCCGATCTGGGGGGGCGGGCTTTTTAGTCGACGACTATTTGCGCGGCGCGGGCGGCGGGCGGACCAAAGGCTTTTGATGGTGTTGGGTTCTTTTTTGGACTCGTTGCGGATCCGAATATGGATGGTTGTGTTTTGTTTATTGGACTATTTTCTTACTGGGCCGTTTTAGACGGGCGATGAATTGGGGAGGGGGGATTTGGTTATGATTGACGACGAGGTAGTAATAGAGGGGATCACCAGCCGTTCGTCGAGATCGACCTCTGCCGTTCGACTTGGGGGGTAGGAGTGGTCGTGTGCTGAAGATGGGGGGCAGCTGGCCTTGGCCTTGCAGGGCAGCCTAGAGAGGCAGCTTATCTCTTCCGGAAGGTAAAACGGTGGATTGCGGCTAACTGCAGGACGTGATTTTTATCGATGTCGGACAAAGGCGTTGCAAAGATGATAAATATCCATCCAAGCGTGTTGAAAGAAGGAGGGAAGAAGGGAGAGAAAAAGAAGGCAGAGACAAACAATGCACCGAGTTTAAACATCTACCCAATGCCCGGCATCGGCTCGGTCAAGGGTTAGATCTTGCTTGCGGGGGGAGGAGGGACGAGGCTTTTGTCCAAGGTGGTCATGAGGTCAAGTAGCCCAGCACGACATGGGTGCAAGGGATGAATAGGGAGGGGGGGTCACCGCCGTTGTTCTACAGGGTAACTGCCATAAGAACTCACACCACTTGTACTTCACCAGACGAGACAGAGAGACCCGGCAGAGGCCGAAATGTACATCATCCGACCTTGCGGGTGGCGCACCGGCCGATCGAGCGGGACGAACCTAACGGTGAGAGATTGGACGTTGGTCCGCTATCTCGACGAGAAAAAAGGGAACTGTGGCTGAACAGAGGCACATGATGCAGCTGTGGTTCACGAGTCGTGAGACAGACCGACCCTGTTCATCACCAGGTTTCACCAAGGGCAGTCTAGGCCAGTTCTGATATCGAGGAGATAATGGACGAACACGGAAGATATTCATTGGGCACACACAATGTCAATGAGCTCCATCCCATTGAAAACCCCCAGTCCCAGCTGCAGAAAATCTACAGGACCCATCAGCTGCGTAACCCGTTGCTGCACCTACTGTACTCAAACGCTTCAATCCCGCAGAAACCCTAAAACGCCAAACCCACCGGACCCAGCCCGAGATCTAACTTGGCTAAACCACTTTTTCTCCCTCTCTGGCCCGCTACGCTCTCGTACTCGGCTTCAGAGTCTCCCATCCTCCCACCTCCTGACCCTCGTCCAGCGAGCCCAACAAGTCTATGGTCCCCTGCTGCTGTTGTTGATGCGGCTGATGATGATGCTGCTGCTGCAGGTGTGGTTTCGGATGCACGGGTGGTGCCGCTCGGCGTCCACCCCGGACATCCCCACCCATCATCCCGGGCAAACCCACTGCTCCGACCGGAGTTGACGGCTTCGGGCTCGAGCCGTTCATCCCGGGCTTTGGCCCTGCCACGGGCTTCCGCACGGTTGCGGCCCCAGCTCCGTGCGGATGAGGGCTTGCTACCAAACTAGCCGTGGCCGCCCTGGTGGGCAATGGAGGACGAAAGTCATCGTCTATGGTGCTGTGGCTTCCCACTGGACTTGATATGGGAGATATTGTCGCCAGATGTGCTGGCTTCTTTGCCACTGGAGGCGCCGGCTTCCCACTCTTGCCGTGCTGCTGCGAGGCATGTGAAGTGTGGGAGGCTGCCGAAGTTGGTCGAAGGGGCGTTGGCAGCGGCTGCGTCTGTGTCCTATTAAGTCCAAAGCCATTGCTGCCTCCCTGTCCCACTCCTGCAGTCTGCCGCCGCGGGGGTGGAGGCGGAGGCGGCGTTTCTCCTCTGCTGGCTGGTCCATGATCGTCCATCAGGGCGAGACGTCCAACCTTGGCTGGCAAGGTCGATGGATCATATGGCGGGGGTAGCTTTCTAGGCGGGATGCTCGAGGCTGATGCCATGGCATGAGGCAAGTTGACCTTCTCAAACGGCGAGCTCGACATGCTCGACAAGGAAGCCTTGGAAGACGACCTCGGGATTGATATCCAGTCCGGTTCCTCGGCTTGACCAAAGGGATTTGACGGGCGGTTGGGGTTGAGAGAAACCGTCTGCCCATTCCTGGCCTTGGGGACAGGCACTGCCGCACGAGCAGGCTGTCTGTTGTCGAGCCACCACTTCTGGCGGTCCGAACTAGCCGGTGGCAGTCCCGGCTCTATCGAGTCGTATCCGATCAGGTCTTCATCATCGCTGTCTTCGCCCGTGCCGAGATGCGCTGTAGCGTCCCCGACCTCGGCCTTCCGGCGCTGATAGAGTTCTTGGCTGATTGACTCCCGCAGAGATTCATCCACGATACTCACCCTGCACTCAAAGGCAGCATGGACCGGTCGGTGGTCTGAAAACTTGAGAGGCGCCGAGTCGTACAGGATTTGCCTGAGGTTAGAACCCTTTCTTAGAATGCGATCCGTCCAAGCGGGAATGCGAGCCTTTTCACTGAGATCGTGTTAGTACAAACGCAATCAGTCAACAAGGAGGCATGAGCAAGCATACGAAGTATCGTAATCATCAGTCCCAATGTCAAACTTGTACGTGGGTGGAAACGTAATGCGAGCTTCCGAATAGAATGGAAACGACAGGCCAGCCACCATCTGGAGGTTGAGCTGGTCGTTCTCGTACAGGGCCTCAAAGTCACGCTTCTTGACTAGAGCCTTTGCAGTTTCCAAGCTCAAGCCGATGCGATAATTGAAGTCACCAAGCCAGATAACGGCATCTACTCGTGTTAGTATGTGCTCTCCCATTATACAGCAAGTGGCTGTCGGCTCTGCAAAGCTTACCGTGATCATCGATGCCTCGGTTCCTCTGAAAACGCAGACCATGATGAATAGTTGCATAATCCCGATTGCGATCCTCATAGTTTGAAAATCCCGCTGCCAAATGCGCCGTGACGAAGCAGATGTGAGTGTTGGCGTAATCGAAGCGAATCGCAACAGCCCCCTTGTTTCCAGCCATGCCAGACATGCCAGTCTTTTTCACGCTGCCTTCGACGTTCTTAATGTTGGCCAAACTGGGCGTCTTTACAAAGATGCATAGCGCTGCTCCAACAAGCTGCCCGCTTCGTAGTAGCACATACTTCTCACCTCCCAACCGCTTCTGTCGATCATTGAGGTTGCTCTTGACAGCTTGCTCCCATAGATTCTTCCGAGATGGGTCGCTGTTCATGATTTGCTGTGGACTGAGCTCCACGATTTCCTGGAAGCCGACCACATAGATATCTGGCTGGGCGTTGCCCATAGACTCCGGGAATAGCCAAGGACCGAGGTCATGATCGACGCCTTCTGTTCGACCGTTGAGGTTAAACGTGCCGACCCATATTGTAATACCGTTGTACGAAGTGAATTCGCCGCCTCGCTTCGACAACTCGGAAGACACAAAGTCGCTGATCGGATCAAACAAGTGAACCGGTGCTTGTCCAACGAGACGACCCAGGAGCATGTCGATGGTAATTTGTCGAGAAGGGTCGAGGAAGTTGTTGTGATAGATGCGCTGAACAGATTTGCGCACATCGGCCACAGCACCGGACAGAGACATCTTTCCATGCCGTGTAAATGACGACTTCAACGCGCCGGTTCCAGCATACGTTTTGGACAATGAGTCACCATTGTCTGCCCATAAACTGGAGTGCCTCATCCAAAAGTCAGAGGCTGCGAATTCACCTCGGTGTCCCAGGAAGGCTTCGACAGCCATTTGTGAGATCATGGTCTGGATGAGGTTGGTTCGGTCCAAGCAATCCAGACAATTGGTTCGGAAAACACCCTCCTGTTGAAGCACAACCACCATGCGTGCATGTCCAGAGCCATCTTGGTCCTCTCGTGGGTCGCTCGCCTCCTCTGCAAGGAAGTAGGCAAAACCATCGGTCGAATCCTCAATGTAGCGGCGGATATCTCTAGCAGCTTCATACCCGGCAGGTCCCTTGGTCTCGGCGTGGAAATCGTAGTTTGTTTCCCGCAAGAGGGCACGATCCCATGAGCCATCTGGCCCTGGTCGGCTCAGGGGGCAGTGTCTAATACCGTTATGGTAGAGCGTGCTCAACTCAACCTCGCCTGGCTTGGTTTCGCTGAGAAGATTAATGACATGAACGGCTCCGTATGATTGCTCGAGCTCCTCAAAGTGCTTGTTGAATGCGGGCTGTGTACCATCCGGAGACCTGGTTATTGTGATCTTTTGACGTCCTGGGATGAGGTCGGCAGCCTGCTCCCAGAAGACTGGCACGGAACCACGGACTTGGGCATACGAGAACAGGACTCCCGCCGGACTCCAGAATGTCGTCTCGGTCTCGACAAAGTTGGCAACATGCCCGTCGTCGTCAATGCCTCGCGAGTTGAAACGAGTTCCGGCTCTTTGACAAGACAGGCGCGAGATGAGTGTCATGAAAGAGGGCATGCCAGACTTAACATTCTTTATGGGCGAGGAGCTCAACGGAATGGTCATTGTCTTACAGAAACCTCTGATTGCAGAAGTGAGAATTCGCGAAGAATCAAGAGCTGCCCGTTCCTGAGGCATGAGTCGTGACCGAAACTGCACCAGGGGGCTGATCATGAACGAGTTCCAGAGGAAGGCATCGTCGAAGTTGTCGATTTCAAACGAGTTGGAGTTGATAGGCCTATCCATGTGAGCGTTGTGCTAGTCGCGAGTCCCAACCGACATACCTGTCCTGCACTCGGTTGGTCAGGTCGAAATCTGTGCTGTAGTAAAAGGTTCCGTTGCTGAGTAGGTTGCGCAGGTCATGACAAGGATGTTCCATAGCCACCTCTCTTCGGCTGAGGCCCTGGCCGTAAGGGCCGGACTGCACCGAGGCAGCATCTGAATATTCTGACTCGAGAGACTCAAGAGGCACAACATCGTCGTAGTCCGCGCTGCTCAGACAGTAGAATGCCACTCCGCCTATGCGCTCAACCGTCTCGCCGGGCCGTAGCATGGCGGCCCTTGTTGCGTGGGTGATGACAGATATGAAGACCTCGCCGCTGACTGCAATCAAGCCAAGTGTTCCGTAGATCGGTCGATGGGTCAGACGACGATAGTCTTGTAAAAGATGCTTCGACACAGGCGCAAACTCGACCATGCACTTGGAAACGAGAGCCTCCCCGTTGTTCCCGCGGGGTCGCGCAGACGCGGCGACGGATGTAAGCGAGCCATTGGCGATGGCTTCACTGGTGGAAGTTGTGTACCGGAGGATTAGGGCGTGTGAGGACGATACAATGGCGATGGAGCGATGAGGGTAGTCGCGGATATAGAGTTCGCATGATTTCTCGGGGGCGGGAGGCTGGGAAGACCAGGTAGCGGAGGAGTATTCCATCTTGTAGGAGAGGAGGAGACCATGAGATGGGCAGCCTCAAGGTTCGACGTGTTCGAGGAAGCGATTGCGAAGCAGCATTAGAGGCTCCGCTGGCCCATGACCGACGGTTGGAACGGAAAAATACTCAAGACGTGTAGGAGAGAGAGGTTGGGCTTTGAAGCGCTGACTTGGTGTTGGGATGAAGTTTCGAGGTTTGGGCTTTGAGGATGGTAGAAGCGCTTAGACATGCACTACGAATGACGTTTCTGAGCTGGGGTGCCACGATAAACACGCCCCTGGCTGGACTCTCAGTGGACGTGGCTCCACAAGACCGTGTAGACGAGGCTATTTGGCAGGAGCTCAGCCATGACAGGAGTATAATTAAAAGATGAAAAAGTCAAAAGGTGTGCACTACTTGAAGGATCAAGTTACTTTGATGGCGTCAAGCTATGAATATGGGAAGAGCGGTGTGTTGGCACGATTATAGAATCATGGTGAAAACATGGAGGTCAGCTCTAGTACAGCCCAGGTGAGGCATGTGGATGGAAGCCCGTCCACAAGCCTCACTGCCAAGGATAAGTATAGAGCACATCCTGAGACCATGTCTTCATGCATTTGAATCTAACTCAAATGAATATACAAGCATTATGCGAGTCATTGGCTGGTCCCTTTTAACAGGCTTCCAGTTATTTGGTCGAGGACGCGTAACTCGTAGTCGACGTGGACATTGGTGACCGGGATCCAGTATCTAAGATCCAGGAATAGCAAACCAGAGACGGCGAATGCCTTCCTGCGAAGAGTCGCAAGCAATGGATCCATGATGAACACGGTAGTTGACATCCTGGCCTCTTGAAACATGTCGAGCTGCTCCTAATGCGAAATCTCAGTCCAGAAGACAAACAGTCTCTTCTCTATCAGATCTTGTCAAGGCATGGATCGCATTGACAGCCATGGATTGTGAAGCGAGTAGGTACGTATAAACAACAAAAAAAACGACAGTAAGCGAGCTTCAGATTCGAAATTGAGATCATGCTCTCTAATAAGAGAGCGTTCATTCTCTTCCTATCATATGTTTATGTGAGAATCATCACCAGCTCATTTTAGGATATAGAAGAAAAAAGATTCTTCTCTACGGCCCCCACGCAACTGAAATATCTGCAATCTCTCGGCGTCTGCTTAGTCACCAGGAAACCGGCAGATTGTTGCGCCGGATGAACCTTTTGAGGCTGCAGATGAGCCGAAATGACTTTTTGACCAAGTCACTTGGCTGCTTGCATGAGCCCCGCTAGCCCAAATCGGCCCAATTTGTGCGGCAATTTCCCGAGGCACGTGCAGCTGGAGCTGACAAGTGACTTTGCGAACAGGTACTCCCTCAAAAGAGACCGTCGGCCAGCGCGAACTACCAGCCCCTACCTTTCTGTCGCGACGAACGTGAGCCTCGAGCGTCATCTCCTGTCTCCAACTTTCTCAGCTCCATACATCGCCCCGCGAACTCGACCCGATCGCCCTTCTGTGTGCTTCATCAATCAGATCACGCGACACGAAAAAGAGGAATTTTTGGCCGTTCGAGCGACATGAGTGACTTCGGCCACTTTGGCGGCTCCGAGGAGGAGTACGCGACTGTGCGCAAGCACAATGCTGAGGTGGTGAGTCTCGACCACATATAATCTCTTGGGTGTTTTATCTTGATGGCTAACCGACATATGTCCACAGGAAGCCGACCCCGATAACTTCGAGAACTGGGAAAACCTCATCAAAGCCTGCGAGACCCTCGAGGGTGGCTTGAACCGCAACTCTAGCCCCCAAGCCCTCGCTACCTTCCGCGATGCCTACGATAGATTCCTCCTCAAGTTCCCTCTCCTGTTCGGATACTGGAAAAAGTATGCCGATATGGAGTTCAACATTGCGGGCCCCGAGTCTGCTGAGATGGTGAGTGCCTCGGATGCTCCTCAGGCATATCACTGACACGGAGCTAGGTCTATGAGAGAGGATGCGCAAGCATCACCAATTCTGTCGACTTGTGGACGGATTACTGCTCCTTCAAGATGGAGACAACCCATGACCCACACCTCGTCAGAGAGTAAGTCTCATTTGGATGATTTCCTTCCCCATCCCCTTAACTTGCCTGTCGGCGCAGTATTTCGCTTGACCCGTGTGGTCTCGGTCGACATATCCGCGAGGGCTTCACACTTCACTGTCAAGATGTCTGATGGTGAGATATGCCTGCAGTAGCCCCATTAAGCCGGGATGCTCTCTCACGCTCTCTGCCAGGCTCTGTTGATGTTCATCCGTGCTCGTTCTAAACCTCAAAGTCGTCCTTGCGTTACACGTCACCCGCTCGGGAGAACCTGATCTCGGTTTTGCTACTCACTTGCACAACCATCTTCCCCTCTGTATTAATCCTCTCCGCCCCCGCCCCCTGAGTTCTCCCTCCCGCAAGATTGACATTGTCTAACCTAAGCAACTAGACTCTTTGAGCGCGGCTCGACTGCTGTCGGCCTCGATTTCCTGGCCCATCCCTTCTGGGACAAGTACATAGAGTACGAGGAGCGCCAAGAGGCCCATGACAGAATCTATGCGATTCACGCGAGGATCATCCGCATCCCGATGCACCAGTATGCAAGGTACTACGAGCGGTTCCGATCGCTGTCACACAGCCGACCCATGACTGAGGTTGTGCCCGCTGATGTCTTGGCGCGGTTCAAGTCCGAGGTTGAGGCGGAAGCTGTGGCATATGGCGCGCCAAAGCCCGAGCTGGAGGTTGAGCGTGATATCCGTGCAAAGATCGACGCCATGTACTACGAGGTGTTTACAGCAACACAGACCGAGGTTTCCAAGCGCTGGACGTATGAGTCTGAGAATAAACGCCCTTATTTCCACGTCACCCCCCTGGAGCACTCGCAATTGGCAAACTGGCGCAAGTACTTGGACTTTGAGGAGTCCGAAGGTGATTACTCACGAATTGTCGCCTTGTACGAGCGATGCCTCGTCACCTGCGCTTACTACGACGAGTTCTGGTTCCGTTTCGCTCGATGGATGTCTGGCCAAGAAGGAAAGGAAGAGGAGGTGCGAAACATCTACATGCGCGCCTCAACCATGTTTGTGCCCATCAGCAGGCCTGGTATCCGGATGCAGTGGGCATACTTCGAAGAGAGCGCTGGTAGGGTGCAGGTCGCTCTCGATATCCACGAGGCGATTCTCCTCAGGTTGCCGGATTGTGTCGAGGTCATCGTGTCCTGGGCCAACGTCGAGCGACGCCAGAACGGGATTGATGCTGCCATTCAAGTGTACAAGAACCAGATTGATGCTCCCACAGTGGACATCTACACCAAGGCCGCCTTGGTTGCGGAGTGGGCCCTCCTGCTCTGGAAGGCAAAGGGCTCTGTGGAAGAAGCCCGTGGTGTCTTCATCAAGAACGTGCAGTGGTATGCGGACAGCCGGCTATTTTGGGACCGATGGTTCCAGTTTGAGCTGGAACAGCCCACAAGCGCGGAGACAGAGGCACAGCACAAAGAGCGGATGAAGCAGGTGTTTGACGAGCTTCGAGAGCGAAGCCATCTCTCCCCATCGGTCAAGAAGGAGCTCACAGAAGTGTACCTCACCTATCTTGTTGAGCGTGGTGACAAGGATGCCATGAAGGTATTCCTGCAAGTTGACCGAGAGATCTTCGGGTAAGTAGTCGACCGATGCCATTGCAGTGATTTGTTTGCTAATTGCATTATAGACCATCTTCGGTAGCTAAGCTATCCGTGGGAGAAGGTCTGAAGGAGAACGGTGCCGCTCGAGTTGAGCTAGATGAGACGAGCAAGCAGAAAGCTGAGGCTCGATACGCTCACTTCTACGAAACCCATGGGGAGCCAGATCCAAATGCTCAAGGCAACGTGGATTTCAACTAAAGAAAGGATGAGGGTTTGAAGACGGGAGGAGATGAAAAGCGGTGTTTGAGGCGCAGAATCGAGAGGAGGATATAATCAAGTGTGGTATTCTTGAGTTGTATTATAATTGGCGCCCCTGCGAATAGCAAGAGGGGTTTGGATGGATGCGAATAGCTGAAGACGTAGCTATTCGGCTCCCTGGTCCTAGCTGGATGCTCTGGATTGAAACAGGTAATGGATAAGGATAGGCACAGTAAATACATGGAACAAGATTACTTTGCTCGCTTGGAAGACAAGATCTCGTGGAGAAGGGGTTCGGCACGTGGGAATCTGGGACTAGTTCCCGAACAGAAGGCATCGGCGACGCTTACCAGGTCGATGCATCCCTGAAATGCGGAGTGCAGCTACGGACAGATACAGATCTCTTGACGACGGGATGAACGCGGGGTGTGCCCGGCATCCAGCGGAGGATTGTCGGCAAGTGGCCAACGGTATTCGGAAGTTCCGACGAGTACCGGCTGCATCCGATGGGATGTCTGTTTGGCTGCTAGCTTAAGCGGGTTGGGGTGGGAGGGAGAAGAAAGGTGAGGGAGACAGGAGTGGGGGAAGAGGACAGAGTAGAAACTATAGAGACCTCGAGCGAGCTCTTGGGGAGTGGATGACCTGGATATCTTCTATACTTGGTGGTTAAAGATGAACATGGATAAGAGCCGTTGAAGTATTCGGAACTTGACCTCGGCAAATTCAACTAGATGATATGACGAAAGTTGGCGGCACAATTGCTGGTCGTGCAAGGATGCCAGAATTTGGAATTGAATCAACCCCAGAAAGGCCCAGGCAGGGATTCCCACTGGTCGAGTCCATCATTCCTGGTGTGTATGGAGTCAAGCATGACAAATCATGCACATGGAGCATGTAAGACTGAACGCGAGGATTTGAGTTTTCTTCACATTGCTTTGTCCATTGGTAAGAGGTGGATAATCTGTGAGGACCATGAGGAGGGGATCTTTGATCGCAAGAGGGGGGAGCAGTGATAAGAAACAATTGGAGACTGAAAAATCGACAATGTCGTGATATCATGGTCACCTCGAGTCATTGCAGAAGAGAGGAGGGCTCATGCGGGAGGGCGTCCGTTCGGGTCGGGTGCCACTCCGCCTTCGCCGCCGGGGGGTTTTTAGGTGTGCCCTTCTGGCCTGTCTGGCTTGTCGTGGAGGTGAGACTTTCTCAGGGTCCCCCCTCGCGTCAAGATTGAAGTCATGGTGGGAGGGTTAGGTTTCTGAGAATTTTTCTCGAGACCTGACTAGTTGAACTCTGATGGTCTGCCACCTCGTGGCTCACCTTGACCAACGACGAAAGGGGTCTTTGTGTGTGTGCAGCTGCCTCTACTTCCTCTTTCAGGACATCGTCAGGAATAACGCTTGTTTTGCTGCTCCTCTCTGTACTACGTCGCAATCCCTGCCTCTCCCTGCGAGCTCTACCCTTTCTCGCCAGCCAGCCTCTAAGAGGAAAGAAAATCAACATGACCAAGCATCTCCACCATATCCACCAGCTCCACAAGGGCGTTTTCCCCCGCCGCGGGTCCGTTAGCGACTGGGCCGAGTACACGAAATTGTCCAATAACGGGCAATCAATTTCAATGCACCCGTTCGGTTCTTGGACCCGGATGTACTCTACCTGCTCTATCGGGAGGGGAGGTACCTGGGAGCCGTGAAGCTTCAGCAGCCTGTGACGCTCGCCGTAACCGTCTCGAGACAGCTGTCGGCCAGGTGCTGGGGTGGTATCGCGAGGGTACCGAGGTACCTCGACACTAATCGCCGGCCTGGGCAGGGCAGGAGTAGAGCAGGGCAGCTCCTTCTGCGGCCTTCTATGGATCGCGTCGGCGACTCGGCGCCGGGGACTCTCCAGCTGGACTCTGTGTGAATCAACACGGCAGGTGCCCGTCCTGCCCGTCCTCCCCGCGCCTGGCCCAGGTTCTCCCCAAAACACCCGGCATTCCCTTCCATCTCCCGTCTCAGATCTTATCCTTTCACTTCTTCTCCTTCTTCCTCTTCCCTCCCTCTCTGTACGAAGCAGCATCTTTCCAGCGTCCTATCATTTCACCGTCGCTCACAATCAAGGTACGCATGCCCTTATCTCTAATTGCGTTTTCCCTTCCATTCGTAGCTCAGCGAGCTCTCTGCTTGCTCTTGTTCTCGGAAAGATAACGCCATGTGCTCAAATTCTACCCATAACCTTTGTCCTCCCAAATCATAACTGTTCCCCCAAGCTGACAAGCTCTTTTGCATTCTAGATGGCCTCCGCTACCCGACAGTTCGCCCGTGCGGCCACCCGCGCCTCTACTCGCAGCTTCTCCGTTGCTCCTCGTCAGGTCTTCCGTCAGCACGGCCGCCGCTACTACTCCTCTGAGCCTGCCCAGAAGTCCTCTTCGGCTTGGATCTGGCTCACTGGTGCCGTTGTTGCTGGTGGTGCTGGTTACTACTTCTACGCCAACGGAGCTTCCGCCACCCCCAAGGTCTTCAACCCTACCAAGGACGACTACCAGAAGGTCTACAACGAGATTGCCAACCGCCTGGAGGAGAAGGATGACTATGATGATGGCAGCTACGCTCCCGTCCTCCTCCGACTTGCCTGGCACGCCAGCGGCACCTACGACAAGGAGACTGGCACTGGTGGCAGCAACGGTGCTACCATGCGATTCGCCCCGAGTCCGACCACGGTGCCAATGCTGGTCTGATTGCTGCCCGTAACTTCCTTGAGCCTGTCAAGGGTGAGTTCTTTCGCTACTTGTTGGAAGCATAACATGCTAAGAAGTTCTATAGCCAAGTTCCCCTGGATCACCTACTCTGATCTTTGGATCCTTGCTGGTGTTTGCGCCATCCAGGAGATGCAGGGTCCTGTCATCCCCTACCGACCTGGCCGCAGCGACCGTGATGTCTCTGCTTGCACTCCCGATGGCCGTCTTCCCGACGCCACCAAGGGCTCCAACCACCTGCGAGACATCTTCTACCGCATGGGATTCAACGACCAGGAGATCGTGGCTCTTTCCGGTGCCCACGCTCTTGGCCGATGCCACACTGACCGATCCGGCTTCGACGGACCCTGGACCTTCTCTCCTACTGTCCTGACCAACGACTACTTCCGTCTTCTCATTGAGGAGAAGTGGCAGTGGAAGAAGTGGAACGGCCCTGCTCAGGTGAGACTATACTCCGAGGTGATGTAAAAATGCAATTGCTGACTGAAATTCCCAATAGT
The DNA here is from genome assembly GCF_023522795.1 of Fusarium solani. Lineage (NCBI taxonomy): Eukaryota > Fungi > Ascomycota > Sordariomycetes > Hypocreales > Nectriaceae > Fusarium > Fusarium solani. The sequence continues at coordinate 1,939,276 of NW_027072157.1, forward strand.
ATGAGGACAAGTCCACCAAGACCCTGATGATGCTTCCCACCGATATGGCTCTTGTCCAGGACAAGAAGCTCAAGCCCTTCGTCGAGAAGTACGCCAAGGACAACGACGCCTTCTTCAAGGACTTCTCGGATGTCGTTCTCCGACTCTTCGAGCTTGGTGTTCCCTTTGCCCAGGGCACCGAGAACCAGCGATGGACCTTCAAGCCCACTTACGATTCGTAAGGGGCGAATGATCTAGGAAAAGATGTATTGTAGGATTTATACGGAACTGGATCTGGTCATCATGTCGGTTGATGGACTTGAAGGAGCGATATCCGGAGTTTTGACTTGTAATCATTAGAAGCAGGTTGGATAGCCTGCCGACTCATACCATTTGTCACGCATGTGAAGGCGCTATTATGTCTATCATGTATGGTAGAGAGCAAAATGAATTTCTTTTGACCCATGATGAAGCCATGATGTTAAATATTGAGTTTATGAGAGGCGCAAGGGTGCAAGACGACGGGCCGATCCGGGGTAGCAGCCATGACGGCTTCATGACGTCCAGCCATTGAAGCCTCTGATGATGATTGGATCTGTTCCTGCATCTGCCACACCAACCGCTAGCCCTGTGGAAGGTTTCGGGGGTGACGATACTGGTTACAGAAACGGTCCCGTGATGACTAGCGACTTGGGGTCAAATGTAGATACCCTCAAAGTAATGTGAGTTATCGAGTGTCCCTTTTAAGTAATAATGCATACTTGAGATATGCCCTTTTAGTAAATTAGCAAGCCAACTTTATTTAGTGTGGATGATTTGAGAGGATATCACTTAATCAGGCATATCTTAACCTGTTTCTAGGAAGAGGACACCATCAATGGCCACATCATGGTGGTCGACCACGACTGATGCCCATACAGCCTCCGAACCAGCAAGTCAGCATGTGCACAGGAGCTGCCTTTGCCTTGAGTGAATCATTCGAGCCCGACCAGGGACAATGACCGGCAAACTCGGCCGAGTTGCTGACTTGGGGGCAATCTCACTCGTTAATGCTGGGCAGGGGAAGTGGAACTGCTGACTGATCTCAGGCGAAAGAAACAACGACATCTCATCATGGTGAAGAAGTTGAATCGACTTCTGGAATCTTCGTTCATGGTTCAGCCATGTGCGGTGGCGCCAATGATAACGGTGGCGAGGAACAGTGCGAGAAAAACTTTGCTCTACCTATGGAAATCCTCATCATGACATCTATCATGAGAGTTGAGATGCGTGAAAGGTCGTCAACGACTCAAGAGACAGATCTCTTTGCTATCATTGGTCTACCAACTCAACTAACATCGAATCTGCCCACACAGGCGCAGTCCGGAATTCAGCCCCGAAGCTCCCCCCACAATGGATCTCCAATCTTGAAGAATGGAGTAGAATTCTCTGTTTCCTCTCCACCAAATCAACAAAAATCTGTGGACCAGTCTACTACGTAGTATCAGCCCTGATCGGAAATAACACCCCGAGAAACTTGAGAGTTTTATATTTGTCAGCCGTTGAATTATTCAGCGCCAAACCCAACGATCCGGGAACAAGACGGCGGTGTGGCTGTCGGGAGCCAATCCTGTGGGTGTAGCGATGGCGGCCGACCCTGTTGACCATGAGGGGTTTCAACTAGGCTCCGAGGCAAATGTGAGGATCGGGTCCATTCGCACGTCATTGGGCTTAGAAATCCAGGGGTGCTACATGCGCAAGATACTGATGCTAGCCTTGTGAGGAGAACGTCTTGTCTGAGGATCTGGCTAAGTCACCGAGATGTTGCCGTGGTGGATGGCTCGAGATAGTTTCCAGTATATATAGCCCTGGTCGTTTGCACCTCAGGCAGAAATACAACATCGACATCAAATCAACCTCTCACTTACACTCTTGTCTTGGTGGATTCTCCCAGTTTCTACCCCAATTGTATCATTCCCGGTTCTAGCACGACTCTCGCAGAGTGTTCCACTTGGTGGCTCCTTCTCATACGATATCGGGCTACCTTATTTACCCCAGGCAAGCCTGATAGCAGGACGAGATCTGTATAAATCCCACTCGACTCCCCCAGCTCAACCAGAGCAACACAGGACCTGCACTGCAAAGCCATACACACTCCGCAACAATGACGAACCAAGACATCGAGAACAAGCCCGCTGTTGGGGTTCCTTACTTCACCCCGGCCCAGGAGCCCCCGGCTGGTACCCCGCTTGACCCGGCTTCGGCCCCGACACTCTTCAAGCCTCTCCGGGTCCGTGGCATTGAGCTCCATAACCGCTTCGGAGTCTCTCCTATGTGCACCTACTCGGCTCAGGATGGAAAGCTGACCGACTGGCACCTTGTTCACCTTGGCCAGTTCGCTCTGAAGGGTGCCGGCCTCGTCTTTGTCGAGGCCACTGGCGTCGAGCCCCGAGGTCGTATCAGCCCCAACGACTCTGGCCTCTGGGATGACGAGCAGATTGCCCCCCCCTCAAGCGCATCACAGACTATATCCACAGCCAGAACTCGCGGGCGGCTATTCAGCTCGCCCATGCCGGCCGCAAGGCGAGCACGCTTGCGCCCTGGATCGGCGGTACTGCTACGAAGACGCTTGCGCCTGAGAGCGTGGGCGGCTGGCCTGAAGATGTCGTTGGACCAAGTGCGGTCCCCTTTGCGGACGACCATGCCACGCCTAATGAGTTGACGGTGGACCAGATCAAGGAGCTGGTGCAGAAGTGGCAGGATGCTGCTGTGAGAGCCGTCAAAGCGGGCTTTGATGTTATCGAGATTCACGGTGCCCATGGATACTTGATCACCAACTTTCTCTCGCCCATTTCCAACGTAAGTTTACCCCTGATAGCATGTTGCTGGGCCAAAGGACGTTGAGTAGCTGACTCGTAATACAGAAACGAACAGACCAGTATGGTGGTAGTTTCGAGAACCGAACTCGCTTCCTCTTTGAGATCATCGAGGCCGTCCGCGCCGTGATCCCCTCCGAGATGCCCCTCTGGCTGCGCATCTCGGCCACCGAGTGGATGGAGTGGAGCGGCGAGCCCTCATGGGACATTGAGAGCAGCATCCGCCTGGCTAAGCTGCTCCCGGCCGCCGGCATCGACGTCCTCGACGTGAGCAGCGGCGGCAACGCCTCGGCCCAGCAGATCAAGGTTCACCAGACCTTCCAGTCGGACCTGGCGGGCAAGATCCGCGAGGCCCTGCGCGCCGACGGAAAGGAGCTGCTCATCGCGACGGTGGGCCTCGTCGCCGACGGCGCCTTTGCCCGGTCCGTCGTCCAGGAGGACGAGAAGCCCCAGGCCGACTTTGTTCTCGTGGCCAGGCAGTTCCTCCGGGAGCCCGACTTTGTGCTCAGCGCCGCGCAGCAGCTGGGTGTCGAGGTCAAGTGGCCGAACCAGTACCACCGGGCAGGACCCAAGCCCCGTGGACGGTAGAGGTTGGAGATATGCAGGCGTTGGTGGAGGAGATGGCGTTTATAAAAGTCTAGGTACAATAGAGTGTGATTTCGAACTGTATCCCGAGTTATACTTTAGTATAGTGATGTTGCAGGGCTGGAAGGTTAAGCAAGATATGCAAGGCACTCTTCTTCTTGGCCAATCTGAGGCTTGGGTTGCGAATTAACTCATGAGAAAGTCTGATAGAGGTAATGATGATCCAAACGACGTGTCCTCATGTCTTTGCCAGGGAGGATTCAGGGATTCTCATGGCTGTGCCGCTTTGAACTCTGGCAATCGGAGTAGTAAAGTTGTCCTACAAGGAGGCACAGTTAATATCTGTGTAATTACCTGAAGCACAAAGATGTCCATGCCGAGGAATATCTGCCCGTGGTTCCGGAGCCCCTCTTGAGACACACTGAGGGCATCAACAACCACACACGCAAGACCGACTTCTCCCAGAGCTCGGACAACATGGCATAGAGCTTGCAAGGGGCTGGATTAGAAGCTGCCACACACTAGGCATGACTGGGTCATGACAACCTTATCTGGAGCCGGCTTCTCAACTTCTCTGCTGTGGTGGAGCTGACCAGGCGAGACCGACGGTCCTTGGTGGGGCCGGACGGTCATGAGTGGATCTTGATGAGCCGAGCGAAAAGGCTGGGGATGGATGTTGGATGTTTGCCTCACTATTATCCCCCGTCACGGACTACCGTGTTAGGCGGTGAATGGTCTTGTTCGATGCTACATCTTTCTAGTTAGTCACTGACCATGAGAAAGATCGGCCACTGACGGGGGGAAAAGAGAGAGGTCGGTCTCTGATATAGTGAGTGGCGGCTTTGAGAGGCGTCATGACCGACGGGGCTACCAATATTGCAGGCAATAGTTTCGTCCACTATCTGCCGGCGCAGCGGGCAGCCTCATGACTACAACACCGGCTAGAAGACAGTTGTCTCGGTAGAAGAGATGTCGATATTAATAATCCTCGGAGTGTCTGACAGTAAGCAGATATTCCGGGGAGCAGTGATTACTATAGCATTCAGGGAACAGAGCGGCAAACTGGAATTATTTCATGCCTCTCCTTGCGCCCAGTAAGCTCATCATCCCCATATCGGACCAATCGCATCCTGAATCTCATTGGCAGAAACCACGATATCACCCTCTCCCTGCCCTGGTGCTCTGAGGAAGAGAAGCTCGAATTCCAGTCGTAGTGGCCCTCTAAGCACAGTATGTGAAGTTGAGTTGGGTCCTCTGTTGACGGTGATGACCTGGTTGCGGGTGGGTGTGAGGCTTGCCGCAGCTCGTGTCGTTGTCGCACCCTGGCGTGAGGTTGACCTGACTTCCTGCCACTTCTCGATGACGACATGCCCAGCGCCGGAGTCATACTTGACGAGGAGGACAATCTTGACTTGGTGGTTTGAAGCGCCGAACCACCAGCGCATGTCGGCTCTCAGGTTCACCAGGGACTGAGAATATCCCGCTTCGATGATAAGTGTTGGCCAACGAGAACCTACTGGGCGGTTTCTTGGTCCACCAGTCGAGTCTCCCTCACCACTATCTCCATTTGGATGGCCCTGCGCTCGACATGTCTTGGTGCCTAATGAAACCCACTCCCGACCGAGCCCCATCTGTATAGCGGCGGAGTGAATATATGCGTAAAGTTGCGAGTGTAGGAGCTCATGAGCCTCTGTTGGGATGGTCACAATGAGGAGCTGGAGCTCAGAGTAGTATCGCTTGATGCGAAAGCTGCGTCCCTGATGGCTTCGCTCCTTGGTAATGCTGGCGTAAGCTTCCTGGCAAACATATGTGATATATGGTTAGTTACCGAGTTATCAGCAAATCACACAAAGAGCGACATACTTTGTACCACAAGGGCATCTCCAGCAGTAGCATCGATGGCTTGGAACAGCTCTGGGACAGCGGCGAACCGGATCATGGGAGAAGCCATCTTGAGATGGCGAGATAAGAGATTAGGTTTTGAGAGCGAGAGAGATTGTTATTTACACCCAAGCAGAATGATTCACGGGCGAGTCTGAGGCGCTGATTCACAAAGTCTGTTTGTAACCTGATTATACTGATTTACGGACGAATCTGTTTGCACACCAACAAAAATAAACATAATAATTGACTTTGGGGGTGATTATTCTTAAGACCAGGTAGTTGGTACTCGTTCTCATCGGCACACCGACCGCCGAACATGCAATCTACCTGATTGAGGCTGTGTGCCGAGGGAGGAGATTTTTTTGTCTGTCAGCTTACGGAGCGCCCAGTCGTGTAAGAAGAGAGCAGCAGGGATGAGAGAGATAAACCGTCGTAGCGGTAAAGACGAGATATTGTCGACATTGGATCCGTCGAGTTGAGGAGCACAAAAAGGTTGATGTGGGTGAATAGGCGCCGAGTAATATTAATAGCAGCTGGGCGCATGTGGGTAGGGTCTCCGTCTTCGTAACCTATCGGCGTGGGCGGTTTCCGAGACGTTGCTGAAACTGGACCTGAGCTGAGCCTGAACGAATTGGCGAGGGGATGCTACTGGGTGATAAAGATAAACGTCCAGCTCATGCGGGTTCGTCAAATGCAAGAAACCTCGAGTCTGCGAGGCGAGTTGTCTGCATCTCCAACTCCATCGCCGTGTCAAGCTGATCTGAGAGGAGAGGCCGGGGGTCAAAAATAGAGAACCCAAGAAGCGGGCTGCGGGTTGCCATGTTTGGGGGCAAGCCGCGCGCGCGCGCGTGGGAATACGAGCCCTGGGTTGAAACAAGCCTGTAAGTGTTATTAGTGCTCGGCGCTGCACGCACGACGCACGGGGAGGTCGAGGCTCTCGGATACGTCGGCGCACGGAGGGAGGAGGGTCCGGCTTGTCATTGGAGGCCGCCTGCGAACTATGAAGGTGAACAACAAAGGGTTCAGACAAAGATACAGGCAAGGGAGGGAGATGCAATGCAACTCGGGATAAAGGGGATGTTGATATTTACCAAGCTGCTGGAGAAAAGAAGCCATTCACGGTCAACATTTCTGATCATGACGGGTTCTGGTAAACCCGCCAAGGGGCCATGCTCTGCGCTACTATGCGTGCAGAGGAGGTCAGAGGAGGGCACCGCGCGGCCTCTGTGCCTCTATTCGCTGGGGGCGGGGCTTGGTTGTCCCCAGCATCCACATCCCAAGCCCTTGGAAGTTCTTGGCATAGGTTGGATTCCATATTCTCTGGGGGTCATTCATGGCCATCACCGGGCTACGGCAGTCTTGACTGTGCTGTACCTTCTAGGGATAAGCCTTGGCCCTCCGCCACACTCTGATTTTCCCTCTGATCTCCCGTCATCCTGTCCTATCCCAACGCCTGCTGATCAATCTCGGTCAAATCAATAATCTTGTTTATTTTCTTCCCCCTCTTATTGAGACTTCTTCCCTCGATTTCTTAAGAGTCCCCTTTGTATCAGCCTCGTCTGGCAACTTCCGACCTTCAACAACAACGTCACATCTCCACTCCTCCTTCGTTTGTGTCGTTGCAACCCGTCCGACTTATTATTAGCGTCCCCCAGCTTCGGCCTGTCCGTCTCACCGCGGCGAACGAAACGTCTCGACCATCCGTCTCACATTTATTGCTCCGACATCTGGCTTTCCCACATTACTCTACCGGACCATATTGCCTCTGGATGGCCTGTATGCTGTAGGACTGCTTCTACTCGGCGCGCTGCCTCTTCCAGCACAGGACCTCTCACGGTCCGACGAATAAAGAAAAACATGGTATCAATAAGGTCACTTGCGACTGCCGTTGCTGGCGTCGCCCTCTTGATAGAGTCCTCGCTAGGTATGTCAACTCTCTCCGCGATGTCCTCTGCGGGCGTGCTGATGTCTTTGGCCTGCCAGCGTACTCGGTAAAGCGAAATGCCGTTAGCCAGGTGACCTTTGTCGCCGACGCCGTCATTAAGACGCCTTCCCACCGCGTCCATTCCGACTCCAAATTCGACCTTCACTTCTCGCTTCATAACGGACAGCAAAAGATCCGGCTCAAGCTCGAACCCAACCACGACATCCTGCACGATGACTTCTCGGTTACCTATCTGGACGCCGACGGCAAGGTCGAATCCGTCGAGCCCATCAAGCGCAGCGACCACAGGGTGTTCAAGGGCGATACGTTTGTAGAGCGTGCTGGGAGAGAGGGATGGACCCAGGCTGGCTGGGCACGGATAACCATCTACCGCGATGGCGAGAAGCCCCTGTTCGAGGGCACTCTTGGACTCGATGGCACCCACCACCATATCCAATTTGGCAGCCATTATGAGAAGGTTCGACATGAAGGCGACCCTGCGTTGCCCCATTCGCAGAACAACGACGAGACCATGGTTGTCTGGCGGGACTCTGATATTATGTCCTATGACCCCAACGAGTTAAAGCGCGACGCGGCTTCGCATGCGCTCTGCGACTCGGACTCACTGGGCTTCAACGGCGACTTTCACGAGCTGCAGGACTATAACACATTTGCCTCTACTCCTGCCAAAAATCTGTTTGGCCGACAATCCATTGACGGAGGATCGACGGGCAACGATGGCACTGGTGTGAACCTCATGGCCACCATCGGTTCTGTTGACGGTTGTCCCACTACCCGCAAAGTCGCTCTCTTGGGAATTGCTACCGATTGCGGCTACACGGCTGAATTCGATAACCAGACGGCGCTGAGGGAGAATGTTATCAACATGGTTAATACAGCCTCGCGACTGTATGAGAGCACATTTAGCATCTCACTCGGTCTCCGTAACCTTACCATCAGCAACAAGGGGTGCCCCTCTGCCCCCTCTGAGGCAGCTCCCTGGAACCAGAAGTGCTCGGATAGTGTCAACTTGGCCGCCCGACTCAACCTCTTCTCGGCATGGCGTGGTCAGTATCAGGATGGCAACGCCTATTGGACTCTGCTCAGCACCTGTCCCACTGAATCCGCCGTCGGTCTCGCGTGGTTGGGTCAGCTGTGCCGCTCTGGAGCGTCGGACAACTCGGGTGGTAGCGGTTCAGGGAATGAGACGGTGGCTGGTGCCAACGTCGTGGTGAGAACATCATCGGAATGGCAGGTGTTTGCTCACGAGACGGGACACACGTTTGGCGCCGTTCACGACTGTACTTCGAGTGCATGCCCGGTCAAGTCGGACGTGCAATCATGCTGCCCGCTGAGCAAGAGCACGTGCGATGCCAACGAACAGTACATCATGAACCCCTCCAGCAAGGACAGCATCAAGGAGTTTTCGCCTTGCACCATTGGCAACATCTGCTCGGGCTTCAAGCGCAACGTCAAGACGGAGTGTTTGACTGACAACAAGGGCATCAAGACCATCACGGGCAGCCAGTGTGGTAACGGCATCGTCGAGGAGGGTGAGGACTGCGACTGCGGCGGAGACGCCAGCTGCAAAGACAACCCTTGCTGCGATGGATCCAAGTGCAAGTTCAAGGGTGAGGCCGAATGTGACTACACCAACGAAGATTGTTGCACCAAGCAGTGCAAGTTTTCATCTTCAGGAACTGTCTGCCGTGCCAGCACGGGACCTTGTGACCCCGAAGAGAAGTGTACGGGCAAGGATGCCAACTGTCCCAAGGACGAGCACAAGGACGACGGTACTGACTGCGGCGACGGACTCAAGTGCGCGTCTGGACAGTGCACATCCCGAGACCAGCAGTGCAGGACCATGTGGCAGAACAGCACGGATGAAGGCGAACAGATGAAGGCTTGCACATCAAGCTGTCTCTTGTCGTGCCAATATCCGGGAGAGTCTGTCTGCACGCAGAGGAATCAAAACTTCCTCGACGGCACTCCTTGCGCGGGCGGCGGCAAGTGTGACAATGGAGACTGCAAGGGCAGCTCGACATGGAAGGAGATTGTGGGATGGTTCGAGGACAACAAGAACATCACGATCCCCGTGGGCTGCGTGATTGCCGGACTCCTCGCCATCGCCATCCTCAGCTGCTGCTACAGCTGCATCCGACGAAGAATCAGCCGACGCAAGGCTCCCAAGCCCACAGAGATGCACGCCTGGCCTGCGTACGCTCGGGGCGCCAACCCGCACACACAACCAAGTTACAACTACGCGCCTTTGGATAACCAGCAAAACTGGGGGAATAACCAGCAACAAAACTGGGGAAGGACGCGCAGTATGAGATACGCATAGACTGGGGACGTAAAGGGAATATCGATTCTAGGATACAAAGCATTTTGACGGCGTTCTTTCAAGGAGTCTTTTTTGGGCAACCAGCCATTATGTCTGCTTTTTTGGTTGAGGGCTGGTTGGGTCATACACTGTCAGCACAAGCATTGTTTATCGTGTCAGCAACCTTTTTGGGGGAAAGCGAAGTCTTCAACATACGGGATGGGAGCTTGAGTAAGCTCCTTAGACGTGTAGTTAAATCCCTGTTTATACATACACACACACACACACACACACACACACACATACATACAGATATGATACTACATACCTAGGTTTTTTGGAATATCTTTTAACGATGGCTTTAGAAAAGGTGGATGACAAATGTCGATATTGTTTTGAATCATAAAACGTGTACCGCCGCTCTTGAAAATAAGGGCTCGTGAGTAAAAAGCATGACAACTCCATCGTGAATGCGTAAAAAGTCCCGTTTGTCTGAATTTTCATATCCGATCCAGACCCTTCTCCTATCGACCTCCCCGGTCACCCGCATACTGCTGGCCCTTGGAGCTCCTCATCGGATGGATGGGTTGTCTGTCTCGATCTTCGTCGTAGCCGCATAGCTGCCGCAGCCAGCGGACGCGCTGACCAGTGACGCTCTAAGACAACAGTTAGGTGAGAGGAAATATGAAGAGAGGAGATGCTCACGTCGCCGCTGGCTTGGGCGTGGGCTAGAAGGGCCTCTGGATTATCGAGGACGCTCAGAGCCTCTCCCTTGCGCTCCTTTTCCAAGTGAGATTCTTCATAGTGGCTAGTAGATAAAATCCCAGTTAGTCACTTTGCTGCTACAGATGGGGGCAACAGGAATTGGGAAGAAAGACTTGCCGTCCTCCTATCTGCAGCGCGTCAGAGTCTTTCGTCTTGCTGGGCTCGGGCTGTTCTTCCTCCTTTGTGGGATCCTTCCCTCTGGCCTGGCGGTCGCGCATCTCGGGCGTCCACTCGGGGGAGTGTCTGCCGCGGTTGAGGCCGTGGAGCTGTGATGATGCCATCATGGCGGGGAGGGTTTCTGTGTTGAATGAGGCTTTGCCTTGAGAGAGGGAAAAAAAATAAAAGAGGTAGAAGAATGATGTTGTCTGTAAAGAATTGACAAGTTCTTTCCTTTGTATGAAATGTTTCACGGTGTAATTGATTGATATCCTACACAAACAAACGATGCGACGACATGGGGATGTCTCTCTCTCCCCCTCTAGGTTCTTATCGAACATGGCATTATATGCAAACCCGGGGTTCCAATCCATGCTTTTTGGCCCGCCGCCGCCGCAGCGCCCCTCTAGAGTTGTTGAGCGGGGACGTTTCCACCTCTAACCGCTGAGCGGACATACCAGGCTGTTTACAATTGGACGCCTTTGAGGGGAAACTCGAAAGGGGCGGCGGACATGTTCAAGACAAGGACGGACTCAAGGTACGTATTTAGACAATACACGCGCTTTGATGCGGGGATGCACCCGCACGCACACAAGAATCGATCAATGGATGGGTGCCCCCTTTGTTTGCGGGCAGGGAGACAACAACGGCTTGTCCCGCGAGTCAGTGATGAGGTATGATATGTAGATGGATCCACTCGAAACATATCACGACAGCCATCACAAGAACAAACTCACTCTCCATAACCAACTCCTCCAAACCCTCCATCATGGCCATCGTCGATTCATCATCCATCAGACCAGGCTCTCCTGCCCTGCCGCCTCACAGCTGACGCCCGGTCCGGTGGCGCCTCAACACTCGAACCGTTCGGGCAAATCATACAGGTGCAGGTGAGACACGCAGTATGCCTCGTGTCTCACGCGTGCCGGCTATTTGTTCGCCTCCGGAACCAGAATCATCCCTACAGTAGCCTGCCTAGCCTGTGTTGGTCTGTTCCTCAACCCGCAGCCGCACTAACCTCAAATATAGGTACAGATACTTAGGTAGATTCTTGTTTTTTACCTGCTATTTCATCCCCGCTGTGGTATATACTCGTACAGATTTCGCAAATCCTTGGCAACAAACAAGAGGGGAGGCGAAACAATACCATACAGCGAGCTCATCCCCGAGCCCGCGAGTCCAAGTCCCTTCTTCTTTCAGCCGTCCGTCATTGATCGACAACTGTCCACCTGCCCTCCAAAAGACCCCCAGACCCAAGAAACAAAAGAAACCGGCCAAAAGACGTAAGCCACAACGTGTGTACTCCTATATCCTCTATCCATGCTCCTTCGTCAAGAATGTTCGTGTGTAGACAGGTGCCCAAGTCATCTCTTGTGTAGTATGCCAACCAAAGACCTTGTTCGATAACCCCGTAGCCAGCCGGTCGTTCGTTGTTCGTCGTCGTGGTATACAAGAAAAAAAGCTGTTGCTGATGCCCATGTCGTTGCCGTTGCCGTTGCTTTCGCGATCCTTGCAACTTCCATATTGTCGCCCTGAATCATGCATGCCCAAGCCAGAAGAGGCATCAGGATCATCCGTGCCGTCGTCCCATGCATCCATCCATCATCGGCCCTCGATTCGATTCCGATCCTGCCGTGCTCCCAAAGAGATATTCATGCCGGCGCCGATGCGAAACTCCAGATGCTGGTGACCCAAATGCCCATCTTACTATTATGCATGCCCATGTACATGTCAAACTCGCACTTCCATTAGATTGCTTTAGCCGTCCAAGTCATTTCGCTATCTGCGAAAGTTGATAATGGCGAGCTATCGATATGTTAGCATCACGGCCGTTGCCTCTTCTGTCAGCGCACAGATACTCACCCTGCTATTAGAGCCGTAAGCCAGCTTTTGTCCGTCAGCGTCCCAACAAAGACAGTGCTCATCCTCCTCATCTGTCTCGGCATTGGCCTTGGGGCTGAGCCAACCTGGGTGAACCAACCTGGTCTGGTGAACTCCAGCTGGCTCCAGCTGGCTCGGGGAACAAGGTGACTTCCCACTTTCCAGATCAATACCTGTGTCGATGTCGCTCCCGCAATAAACGCTCCGTCAGGCGTAAACGCAAGCCGCACAATCGGTGAATCCATCGTCAAGAAGCACTTGGCCTTACTCTCGGGCATTCGCGCGTTCCAAATCAGTATCGCACAGTCGTCGCCTCCAGTCGCAATCAGCCGCTCGTCGTCAGCACCTGGCTGGTTTGCAGGAAGTGGTTGCCATTGCATCGAAGTAATGGCTCCTTGGTGTGCAGATATTGACCTTCTCTGTCCCTTCTCGTCCCAGAGCTGTTTCAGTCAGTATACTTGCTTCTTTAGTTACCATACTGCGGTTTCTTACATCTAGTGTGCCCTTATCACTCGATGTAGCTGCCAGTCTTGATCGTGCATCAAAGAGCACCTGCCTGAAGCTATCATCCTCCTTGGTCTCAAATTTCCTCGCTTGAGCTATTGTCGTGTCGGTGCAGTGTAGGCATACCATCAGGTCGCCACCGCAAAGCAAAAATTCGTGATCACCCGTCCAGACCGCATCGAGGGGAGTAGCCTCAATATCGTGACCAGACAGGAAATATGAAAGCGAGTTTCCTGCGGGTGGGTAGTGCACCGTCACGAGAGCGCCTCCCTTGTCCGGTGAGATGGCGAGGAGCGCTGTGTTGCTGGGGTTCCATGAAAGCTTGATAATGGGCGGCTCCGATAGCTCTATCGACTGTAGCAAGGCGCCCTCGGCCGACCATACGTTGATCGACGCTTGATTCCTAGAGTCTGTGGCAACCGCAATGGCAGCACCATCTGAAGTCCACGACAGGGCGGTTACTGTCGTATCGCGAGGAACGTCACTGTCCAGCAGGGTGTGGCCTTGGGGTGACACGTGATCCTGTCCCGCCTCAACGGGGCCCGCACGCGCGACCGTCCAAACACGGGCTAGCGCATCCGTTCCAGCAGCCGCCAGGATGGACGGGTTTCTGGGGTTCCACTCGCACTGCAAAATGATGGGAGCATTCTCAGCGCCGGACGGAGATGGGGGCGACGGGGTCGTTGCATCTCGGCCGTCGCCCTTGCTGTGAGTTTGGCCATCATCCACGAGCCGGATAAAGGTCGTCTCTGGAGCCAGCTCCTCGACCTTGTCGACCTGGGTGCCCTGCTCGGGTCCGTCAGTACGCACAATCGGCTCCGGCGCCTGCTCACCCTCGAGCGGCGAAGGGTAGGCGTGATTGTCGGGTTGGTTGTCCACTTCCATGGGTGTCGTCACTGGAGGTCCTGCTGCTGCTGATGCCGCTGCCGATGCATCGGCGCCATGCTCGAAACCATTGCTTAGTCGCTGTCGCTTAGCCGGCGAACCATTCGGTAACTGTTGAGGCGCTCGTTTCCGTGATACTTCTTCAACCTCCTCTCCCTCAGCATCCTCTCCTTCCTCCTCGTCGATTTTTGACTGTGGGTGGGCGTCCAGAGGTCCAAAGATGCCGACCTGCAGCGCCTCGGCTGCTTCCGCCGGTGCATCCTGAGGCAGCTGCGAAGCCTGAATGTCAGCCCGTGACCGTTTCAAACGTTTCGCTTTGTCACCAAACTGCTGCCCGCCTGCTTGGGTGGGGGGACAAATGAAGCGCAGACAATGGCAACAAAATCCGATCATCACTTACCACCCTGCGTGCATGCTCGCGCTCCAGCGCGTGGTACAGGAGGCCGCGGTTCAGGACCGAGACCAATGCATGGCTCTTGACGTGGCGCGCAAAGGCAAAGTCTCTGTGAGGTTGTTTGACATGCCACTCCTTTTGGAATTTGGCCGCCGTCTCTCGGTAATCTGCGGAGGTGAGGGTTAGAACATGCCGCCACAGGCGCGCAGAACTGAGTGCTACATACTGCCTTCGAGAAGGTACCTGTGAGGGGAGCAGCGAGGCGTCGGTCAGCGCAAAAAGTCCAAGGGAATACAATCACGAAGAGAACCGCGGTGTCGGGCAGCGGGCGGGGGACGAATGCGAGTCGGGGGACGCGGAGCAGTGACGAACCTCCAGACGAGATAGTTGACTCTGTCAGAGTCGACGAATTCCTTAGCGACCATGATGCCGAGGGGCGCCGCAGCAGGCGCAGCGTCGCTGAGGGGCAGCGACCGGGCAGATGAAACAGATTCTTTTGCGAGAGTCGATGGGCTCTTTGAAGCCAAGCCTAGGGGTCAAATCGGACGCGGTTTGGTGTTTGATCGATAATCTGGCGGGTTGATGAGGGAAAGGCGAGTGAAGATGCAAAAGAGAGATGAAATTCAAGGTTCCAGTTGGGGCGGTGGTGGTGAGTGGGTACGTACCTACCGCCCCTTGTCGCTTCCCTGGGCTGGGCTGGTGCCGCTCCCACCACGGTCGCCTTTCGCTCTCCCCGTTTCTGCCTCTGGCTCTAGCTCGGCCTGGCTTCAATTAGTTGGGGTGATGCGTGTGTGTGTGCGTGCAAGGATGGGATGGACACCCTGTCTTGGTACCCTTAAAACGCCAAGTAGCGACATTGCTCGCGCTGGAGCTACGGGGCCTTTACGGGGAGCTAGGTACGGGGCTGACTGGGGTTGATGAGGACTGATCCATGAACAGCCGGGAGCCTCCAGCGCGCAACAGGCCAGGCCCGGGCAAAACTGGGTAAGGGCAATCAAGGGCGACAGACGAGCGAGAACGAGCGAGTGGGCGGACATTGAACAGAACAGCTTCCAGGTTGGCCGCCCAGAAAAGGTACACCACAGTCCAGTACAGACAGGGCTACAGGTACCCACGGCTGGCTCGAAATGGGGCTGGCGCTAGTGGACGCCAGGTCGAAGGATGGAAAAAACAGAAGTGCACGCCAGCCAGACGGTCTCGAGCCTTTTCGAGATGGCGAGGGCTGGGTGCGCCAACAGCCTGCTGTGGGCGGGCTCGCCCAAGTACCGCTACCTTGGAGATGGGGGCAGGCCAGCCAATCGATGGGTCGGCCGAGTCTCGTGGACCTGCGGATTGTGGAGTTGAAGGCTCGAACAAGCAGGGGTTCGCTGTGAGGATTTGAAGGTCTTGGAACCCGTTTTGGCCATGGCGCATGTTGAATGGTGAATGCAACCCCCAAGAACTGAAATAACCCCCCCTGTGTCGTGCTCATGCTCATGCCCGGACAGGGAGCCGACGCACCAGCAGCGGCAGCCGGGCCACCCTCCTCCAGGTGGGAAACGGTACTTTTCTCAGGTACTGGGCCAGGTCAGTCATTCGTTGGCTTCCATGCCTTCGCTAGAGAGCGGCGTTAACAAGCAGGACAAGGTTTGAAGATCCCACCCCTTGTTGGTGGTGACAGGGCCAGGAGAGGAGGGGGGGCGACGTCGAATTTCCGATACGATCGAAGACAATGGTCCAAGAGCCGACAATCCATCCCCCTCCCATCTCGCCTTTGGTCGTCGCTGCCCTCGAGCACGAGACATTATCGCGCGTGGTCGGTAATGGACGCCCCTGCCGCTGTCGGTTCGCCGACGGGTGCCATGGTGTTCCGTCAAAATCCAACAGGCGGCCCCCCAGCTGGTGCATAACCTGGAAGGCTTCATTAACAGGCGTCCAATCACATGCCGCGCCCTCCTTAGTCAGGTCAGCCCGCAACAAACGCCAACCCACTCTTCCTTCGAGGCTCGGGTTGATGCATTCGCCTTTCTTCCCAAAATCTGAGACGGATGCAGATCGGCTGCGACAGGGGTTAAGCTGCCCACGTCTGAAAGTACCGGTACTTCGACATGTGTCAGGTTCCGTCCCCCGCCCATCCCTTACCCCCTGTTGTGTTCACTCCAATTCGAGGTGCAATGTCACGATGGCTGAGGAAACGCGGTCTGGCTCAGATTCAAGCTTGTGTCGTCATGACGAGAGCCGGGCAGCATCGAGAAAACCGGAGGGGTCACCAGATACCCGGCTGAAGAGTCTCCCGCCCGGCGCCATTTTCTGGTAGACTCTTCAAGGTCCGGGGAGGCGAGATTCAAGAACCGGACCATCAATCGAGGCCCACCAAAACACTGCCCCGGCATCCAGCCTGGATGCTCCCACAGCTCCGGACGGACAGATGCCACCGCGAACAAGGATGCCACACCCAATGTCGTCCGCACATCTGAGCCATCCATCTCTGCGTGACATGACATGCACAACTCACTGCCTCTCGGACACAAGACCAGGCTAGGCACGCCGGTAACCGCCAGGCAGAGATGATGAGTGCGGTCGGCAGCATCGTTGCCCACGAGATGTTGATGCTTGTCGAGCCAAGGTTGCCAGCGTCATCGCAATCAATACATACGGCTGCTAGCTGATGATTTACGGCTGGTGCAACAGTCCCAAACCCCTCGCAACATGATTGTTGTGCAACCAGGTTCTGCCCCGTTTCGGCTCTCCGAGCTGCCTGCGCAAGAAAACGGTTGTCACACCGTGACAGTAACGGCAGCGATAAATATCGACCGTCGCAACGCGCTGACAGCCCTGCCTTGCTCTTCTCGTCATTACGTGGCAACACTCTAGTTCGGTCAAAGGGGCCGCCAAGGAGCCCACCGTGGAACTGGGGACCATCGGGGCGCCCTGGTCCGGGCCTTGGGCCACCATGCCTAGCGCTCTTCATAGGGACGAAATCTGGCATCATGATTTGAATCGTCCGCGAGATGGATGACAATGCGACAGGAAAGCGAGCCGAGTATGCCCTTCTCGAGACGACATAGGACATTGAACTGGCCGTGCCCATGATCTCGCTCTGACAAGCTGACAACGTGATGCTGCAGGATTCCCTCCCAACCTACCCATGACAAACCTCCGAGCGTCGGGTACCCGCACCTTTTGACTTCGACAGGGACCCGTCATTTGCGAGTGCGTCAATGCACGGACTCTGTGATGATTTCAGCGGTTGGAAACAATGCAGCAGAGTCAACTGTTCGTCACGAGCCGATTGATGATAATGGTGCACGTTGGTACCCGTCCACATGGAGATATCGTTTGCTTCCCGTCAAGCTTCTGCTGGGGCCTGGGAAGCCCATCATGATCAATGCAATCTGGAACAACGAGATTGTTCGTCACGTGACATTGAATGTCGCAAGCCTCCCGTCACATTCCCGAGGTTCTCGTTGTGCATCTCCCGCCGGTACTTGGACCTCCACCGACGCAAAATGACCTGAGCCCATGGCGCCTCACAAATCTCCGGCGCCCTCACCTCAGGCACCAATCTTTCTTGGCACTCTGGGACTCACGACATGGCTCCCCACTGCTGTGCTTGGCCAACGTGAATCTCTATCTGGCCAGATGCGCCTTTTTCATCTGAATCTCAACAGCACAACACCAGGTCGAGGATGTGGCTTGCTTGCTGTGCCCTGCACGACATTCCAGAGTCGCTGGCCCCACTCGCTCCATGTTCTCTGAGGCAGGGGAACAGCTGTTCGACGGTTTCAACACTCCCGACCAATCAGCGGTCAAATTCGAGACCGGCCTTGTTAACAAAGTGCCTCCGTCATCCCGCTGCCGAGGCCGCCGAATCTTCACCGACTTCGGTATCTGGGTCTCCCCATCCAAATTTGAGAACAGCCCACCAGATGTGGTATCAAGGGCTATACGCGGGATATAGCTGACAGGCTGCTGCGGGCGCGCATCTACCGGTGGCTGCCTTGCTGCAGTCCGTGATAAGGGTTCCGTAAGGATTCCATGGACGCGATTGCTTCAACCAGCAGGCTTAGTGTCAATGCCTGGCCCGGTCTAAAGATCGTCAAGGTGAAACATCCGAAGCTTTCGATGCAATCTCTTGATCCCAACTCTAAGCGTAGCTCTATCGCTGGATGCGGGCGCTTGCGGAGCTAAGCGTTAGAAGCTTGTTCCCTACCTACGGGTATTTCTTTCTTTGCTGACTGTTGTGCGACAGGCAATTCTTTAGGCCTGGCGTTCAAGGCTAACACTCAGTCAAATGTGATGACTCGACATGTTCTCCCTTGCAGTTTACCGAGCTGCGCAGTGCTGTGATTCCACGTGTCGCCCCTCATGTTGTCTTCTGAGTCCCGTTGTCCAGGTTGCGATCTCGAACTCCCATCACCGTGCAGAGTCTTGTTTCACATCATCGTGAGCCTTGTTGCACGAATGTCTTAAGACAGCTCTGATCTCCACACCAAGATTCCTCGAATAGTCCAGAAGCGCGATAGCCAAGATGATCAGGTTGGAAGAGGGGACCCTTTAATTGCGTTCGTATGTGGGACCAAAGAGAGAAGTGAGCGCGGTTCTCGGGCTTGTTGATCAATGCGAGAGGGCGGCCTCTCTGAAGTGCGAGATTACAGACTTGGTCAAGTGATGAAACGGATGAACAGGGGTTAAGTGGATGGTGTTTCTGCCTGAGGCCACATGATGCCGAACAATTTGCGCCACAGGAGTCGAGGCTTAGCCTTGTTGTGTGAGGCTGCACATAGAGGACAGACAACCTGACCCAGAAACTCGGTGCATCAAAGGGGGAAAGAAAGAGAGGGCAACCACTCATCAAGCGCCGACTCCAACCACGAGGCTTGTAGAAGCAAGACAACGCCTACGACATAAGCCTTCCTTGGCTCTACGCGTCGGTTGATCGGCCCCTGGTATACACCAACATCACCAGAGCCCGGCACGTTTCTTGGCTGAGTTGGACATCATCCAACTTCAATACCACCTCCCTACCAGAACCGTCTTAGACTTCGCACCCAGATATCTCGACCGCGATGCCGCCCCGAATAAATATCCCGCCGGTAACGCGCATCCTCCTCATCGCGCTGCTCGGCCAGTCCCTCCTCAGCGCCGCGATCCGATACCGACAATGGACCGCCCACGCCGACATCGTCATCCCCTACCTGACGCTGGTGCCGCAGCTGTCCATCATCTACCCGTGGACCTTTATTACGTCGACGTTTGTTGAGAGTAACGTTTTCACACTCGGTATCGCCGGCGTCACGCTGTATCATGGAGGACGCTATCTGGAGAGGGCCTGGTCTTCGGCCGAGCTGGCCAAGTTCCTGGCCCTCGTGTCCTTGATCCCCAACTTCCTGACACTCTGCGTCATGGTTCTCTTCTTTACCCTGACGCGCAACGAGAGCTGGACGTATGTGTGCTCCAATGCTGGTAACCCGATGCGAGATTTGGCTAACGAGATATTCCAGTCTAACTGTCATTGCCGGAACGATCCCTGTTCAGATCTCCTTCCTCGTCGCCTTTAGCCAGCTCGTGCCGGCTCATACGGTGACTCTCTTCCGCGGCATCCTATCCCTCCGAGTGCCCCGATTCCCACTGGTCTACATCGGCATCGTCTTTCTTCTGTCTCTTACTCCTATTCTTACGAGGGCCGCCCTATGGCTCGCCATCTTTGGTTTCCTTACCAGCTGGACCTACCTGCGATTCTACAAGACCGTCTTCCCCGACCTCGAGTCGTCTCAGCCCGCCTCCCAACGCGGCGATGCGAGCGAGACGTTTGCGTTTGCCGAGTTTTTCCCCGGTCCCGTGAAGCCTTTTGTGGCTGCGGTCGCTGACCAGATCTTCCTGGTACTGGTTGCCATGCGGGTGTGCACACCCTTCTCCCAGGGTGATGCCTCCCGAAACGACCAGCGGATTCACCGTAACGCCCCTGGAGGTGCCCGCGCCGAGGCTGAGAGGAGGAGGGCCATTGCGCTCCGAGCTCTGGACCAGAGACTTCACGCCGCCACTGCCAACCAGGCGGCGACGCGGCCGTCTGCCCAACCTCCCAACCGGCCCTCGGGTCCAACTGTGCAGAGTCAGCCCCAGCCTGCAACTCAGACGGCCATGACCTCGTCTCCTGGCCCGATGCTGGGCGAGACCAAGTTCGAGCCCGACCACGACGACTCCAAGGGCTAAGGGTTTGGCTAGCATACAGCAGCCCTGTGTGATGTGTGTCGTGTACGATGTACGATTCTTTCTTGAACCTGGTCAACGGATGTCGATATGGGAAACGGACAACAGCAGCAGCAGCAGCGTGTACTCGCTAGCGATGTTTTAATAGAGAAAGAGTGTATGGACGGGTTGGTGGGCATAGTTAGTGGAGCACTGGTGTTAACACGGTTTCTGGGAGGTATTTCCTTTTGAGTCTGTGGCCCTGATTGGGGTGTTTTTGCCTCGAAGAGAGAGGTTTCCAGTATTTAGGCTAGATATCAATTTTCAGCAGGTACATGGGCGAGGTTTAGAGTGCCTTGGATGTGACCATGCGGGAAACTTGGGACGGATAATGTGAGACGGCTGCGTCAACTTGACGCCAATTTACTTTGTTGGTGTCACTTGGCTTCTATGTGGATGGTCATGTCTTATCAGATGGATGTGAAGTGTGGTTATGTTCATGACCAAGTGGTCAGGTGGACCAGTCGATATCACCCGTGATGGATGTTTTGAGAGTAAAACAAGACGAAGAGACATTACCCATCTCTACTCAATAAAATCTATTCTTATGTTTCGATAAACCGAGAAATCAACGGCCGCTATTATTCAAAGTTGAACATTACTTGAATACTCGACCCCGGATGCAGGGTAGGTAACCCGGAAAGATCATGATTGTTCGGATCTAGATAACCCCAGAAAAGCGTGGCTTTCCCAGGGGCAAGGGGTCATGCTGACCAATCAGACAGACGCAATTTGCATGCTGTGTCCTCCCTCGGCGATGACGACTCCCGGGGAGAGCTGTCAACTTTTCCCCATCTCTCGTGTTTTACGAGGCCTTTGTACGAGTGGGAACTGGCTCAATTGCACCGGCTGTGTGTCCGAGAGTGCTGGTCTTGCGTCTAGAGGGGTGGACTACATCGCTCCTCTCATCAACATGGGTTGGCCTTACGAGTTTGTCAACCTCACGGATGAGGAGAAGCACCAGCGCCGCATCGCCCTTGAATACTACGCCTACGTCGCCTTCCTCTCGGCCTTTGCACCTTGTCTCGTCTCTATCTTGGTACGACTCATCGCCCGCGTGCGCCGTGCCCGACGCAGCCAGTACAGCGAGGTGCCCGGCTCGCCAGGGGTAAAGGCTCGCCAGCAGAGATGGATCACCAGGATGATTGGGAAGTGGTCTGCCGCCCAGTGGTGGCTAGGTGAAGATGTGTACTTTTTGGGATCGCGTTGGGGACAGCGGGATGAGTGGGTTCTTGGTGTTGCTTGGACGTTGTGGATGTTGATCCTCTGTGTTCGGGGGACGGGCAAGGGTAAGACATTGAAACTCGCCGGCTGCCCTTAACGATGAGGTGTTTCTGACTATTTATAGACTATCTTCACCTAACGAAGCGCTTCGGCATTATCGCGACTTCGCAGATGCCCATACAGTATCTCCTGGCCCTCAAGGCGCTCAACCCCTTTGCCTTTATCTTGCGCTCATCTCACGAGCACCTCAACCGGTACCACCGCGTGCTAGGCCGGATCATCTACTTCCTGCTCATCCTCCACGCCATCTTTTACAACATCTTCTTCTTCGAGTCGGGGATCTGGGTCAAGCGCTTCTTCGCCCCGGTTGTCTTTGCTGGCGTTGTCGGCTTCACGGCGTTTCACGCTCTTACAGGCACGGCCATGGCTCGTGTGCGCGAGTATTCGTATCGCGTCTTCTTTGTCACTCACCTCGTGGCCGCGTTTTCTATTCCGCCTCTGATCTACTACCACGCGCACTCTGCCCGGTTCTACGTTGCTCTGGCCGTTGGCAGCTTTGTCGTCGACTTGGCTGCGCGCAAGATAACCACCATCACCGCGCCAGCTGTTATCGAAGCCATCCCTGGGACAAACCTCGTCAAGGTCTCGGCCACTATGCCTAGCAGCAAGATTGCCAAGTATCGAGCCCGTCCAGGATCTCACGTCTACCTCAACATGCCATCAGCTTCTCGCCCGGGCATCGGCCAACTCTCCGCTCCCCATCTGCTCTTCGAGTTTCTCTACAACCCCTTCACGGTGGCATCAACCGACGAGGAGACACATGAGTTGACACTGGTTGCACGCACGCGTACTGGACCGATGACGGGCCGCCTCAGCCACTTTTCGTCAACTGGGAGCGCTTCGGGTAAGGTCGAGCTCAACATTGAAGGCCCGTACGGCGTCATAGGGAAGACGTTCCGTGATCTCATCGACTCAGGAATCAATCGTGTCTTGCTAGTCGCTGGTGGTGTAGGAGCGACATTTGCGGTGCCCCTATACCACGCCATTCTGGCTGAGAACGCCTCAGCTCACGTCCAGCTCATTTGGGCCATCCGAAGTCCTGGCGATGCAACCTGGGCGTCGTCAAGCCCCACGGGAAAGTCCCTCCTCGACGATGACCAGGTGCAGCTCTTCCTCACAGGCGACATGGGCGTCACCGACAGTGGAGTCGAGATGAACAACCTGCAACAAGGGGGCGCTCGATCGGCTCGGAGCCCCAAGAGGCCTGATCTGCAAAAGA
This sequence comes from Fusarium solani, assembly GCF_023522795.1. NCBI lineage: Eukaryota > Fungi > Ascomycota > Sordariomycetes > Hypocreales > Nectriaceae > Fusarium > Fusarium solani. The sequence continues at coordinate 1,962,142 of NW_027072157.1, forward strand.
TTGTTGACGACACGTTCCGGCAGGGGCAAGGAGAAAAGGTCGCCGTCTTGGTTTGCGGCCCCCCTGCGATGGCGAGCGAGTTGCGGAGAAGTGTCACGCCTTGGGTTATGAAGGGGCGGGAGGTGTGGTGGCACAATGAGAGCTTTGGTTGGTGAGAGGATATCGGAATTGGTTGGATTGGATTGGCCTGGCGTCTGGGTTGTTTCAGTTTTCACATGTCTATATAGTCTAGATTTCCACCAAGATAGATGTGTAAGGATATATGCAAGTCTCGTGGTAGTTATGCCACGGCAATGTTGGTCCTTGACCTAAAGCACCCATAGCCTCCTCTTCTCTATGAGCCGAGGTAGTATACAGACAGATATCTATTCTGGCTGATATACATCTCCAGTCTTGAAAGAGCGTGGGCGTAGCTCGATATAGTGGAGGCGAAAACGGACCTGTATGCCAATGAGGTTAACATCTGTTGAGCCGCGACAGTCACATCATAACTGGAATGTCATCAAGTCATATTGCTATGCTCCCTTGTTCTCCCCGTATCAGCGAGTTTTCGCCTCTTTAGTCATAATTCTCAACCACCAACGCCCCTATCCATCTCCTCTTGGCTACCAAGAAGCTCCGCACCCGTATAGTCACTGTCGACTAGGTCTAATCTTGTATCCCCTTTTACAGGGACTGCCGCTAAGTTGGCAAGGTTTATGCATAAACTGAAAGAAAGGGGAATTGAAAGAACAAGGAAACTGCCATCTCTAAGGGAATCGAATCGTATATGTGGTGTCGTAAACGGCATTAACCGACGTCCTTAAAGGCCGTCTCGTCCCCACCTCATCTTGTGTGCTACAGCTTCACTGTCGGTAGCGAGCGAGCTGTGCCATGATGTTCTGTACTTGGACTGCCGCATCACCGTTCGGGGGTGCTCCGTTCGACGGGGACTGCGCCCCATAGGGTGCCCCGTAAGAATTCGGAGGAGGTTGCTGGGCAGTGGCATTGCCACCCAAGCTACCCAAGATTGCCTGTATATCAACCTGCGGCGCGGCGGGGGCAGAGACTCCTGCTGGAGGGTGAACGGGATTTTGACCGCCTGGCTGGATCTGTGACAACAGCTGCTGGAGTGCGGCAGGGTTAAGCTGTCCCACGAGGCTGGCAATGTCGGGACCACCTGCAGAAGGCTGTTGGCCATACTGACTCTGAGGTGGACCAGCTGGGAACCCGGATGTGGGCGGCTGGTGAGGTGGTTGTCCACCGTACGGATTGCTATATCCGCCATTTCCGCCGAATGACTGGCCGTAGCTTGGCTGGCCTCCTGATGCCTTGGCCCGTATAATCACCTCAGCTGCGGTAGAAGGCTCCAGGTCAACATACTGGTCAAACCGAACGTTACTTGAGCCTGCTGAGCGGTCGAAAGCCTGGACCGGAATCCTTCCGAGGTTCTGCGCTCTGAGATCAAGGTCCACCACTGCATGTACACCCTCGGCTGCCTGTCGCTGAACAACGACATCCTTGGGGATTCTGGGATGTAGGTACATGACCTCGGATCTCAGACCCTTGGCCTTGAAGGCCTGTTCCACCCAGTTGACAAAGTCGCGGTTGACGTCTGGCTGGAGAATGATTTGAACGTCTGGCACATCGGCGCCGTACCGCCTAGGAAGATCGAGTTCGCCTTCGTGCCGAGGTCGCCCATAGGGGCTTGGACTTCTTCTCCGGTAGTTGTCCTTGTCGTTGCGGCCGTAGCCTGGTGAGTGTGACCGCCCACGTCCCCTACCACCATCATAGAAGCCCCTATCGCGGCCATAGGACTCGTCTCTCTGGTAATCATTACGACGTGGTGACTGACCGCGGCCTGGCCGGTAATCATCCCGGTTCTGGTGACCATGTCGTTCGTTTCGGCGTCCGCTATCACGCCCCCGGTTCCTCTCCGGGCTTCGGGCTCTCTCCTTTTTGGTCTTGTCCTGGACACGAGATACTTCGAGATCTTGAATCTGTTAGAACACCTTCACTCAATCACCAAGGGATGTCAACTTACGGATCCTGCGCCCCTTGATCTCGATTCCCTGCAGGTTCTCCATCGCTCTCCGTCCTTCCTCTACCGAGTGATATTGCACAAACCCATAGGCAGATTTGAGAGAAATCTGGGCAAGCCTTCCGAATCGATGAAACAGATCAAAGACGTCACGCTTCGATACCTTGTCGCTCGAGAGGTTGCCTGTAGAGAATATGTGAGCGCCGTTTTTGGACGCGCCAGACGCGGATCGTGTACCAATAAAGATGCGAGAGCCTTCAGGAAAGCGGTCCCACTTGGCCTCCGACATGTACTGTCGCTCATCAGCCAAGAACTGATCCCACTGACGTTGGTATTCGGCATCTTGAGCTCGATCAGCAGTATAGGGGGCGGACTGAGGCGGGTATGGAGGGGCATTCATGGAAGTGATGGCAACAGGCGCGTGGAGACCAGAGCCAGGAGGAGTTGCAAAATTGCCCAGTGCATCAGGAGCCGTGGCCGGCGCCCCAGCAGCCACGTACGTGGACGGTTGACCGGGGGTCGGCGGTGCGGCCACACTGGAGGGGATACTGGCATTGATGCCCCCTGGGTGGTGCTGCGAGGCATACGACTGGGGCGCGGCTTGCGACTGGGGGGGCCTCGGAGGAAGAGAGGCGGATGATGGGAAGGCTGACGACGAAGGTCCCGGTTCAGCGGACGGTTCACCTTTGGCGGACAGAGTAGATGGATCTGCGCTGGCACTGGGCTCAGCAGGAGCAGTGAGGTCGGCGACAAGCCGTTGAATATCAGTTGAGGCACTGGGAGAACCGGCGGCGTTGGAGTCCGCCTTGGCTGTAGCTGGAGACGATGCCGGCTGGTTGGAGGGTTGCGATGTGGCCGGCGTCGTAGCACCGCCGAGATGGGCTTCGGACGAAGCGTTGGAAATGGCCGTTGCCACGGGCTCGCCTGGCTGGGCTGATGATGATGATTCAGGAACGGCATGTGAGACTTCTGATGGGCGACTTGTCAAGTGATCGGATGAAAGAGAAACTTGGTTGGATTCTCGGGGCATCGATGATACATCTTCTGGCTGAATGTCCCCGTCCTCACCCTCCTCCGGCCCAATCGGGGAATCAAAGGTCTTTGCGTAGTCGTCATTGCTGTCTGGGAGCTCCTGCTGTGGATGAGGCTCAGGCTGGGGTGCCGCCTCGGTGTCGTCCTCGCCATAGGGGTCGTTGAGGCTGTCGTCATCTACGATATCGTCATCACCGGCCCCCGAGATAGGCTCGAGGTTAGGGGCGCTGCTGGCCGTGCCGTTGGCGGCATCAGCAGCAGCAGCGGCGGCGGCAACCATGGCGTCGATGGTATCGACCGTCTCCTGCAGCGCGGGAACTGCCAAGGACGTGGCAGAGTGAACGGGCGACGGAGAGACAGGGGAGAGATTGGCAGTGGCCTGGATTTCCGCCTCGGGTTCTGGCATTAAGTTGGGCTTGGGGGTGTAAGAGTGATGAGTGGTAGAGCGCAGATTGACGAAGAGAGCCTCTCAAGCGCCGCAATCGCACAAACAAGGCGGGCACGGGCGATGGTGCAGCTGGAGACGGTGGAAATGGGCTCGTCTCGTTAGTGGAAGTGGCCGCCACGCGACGGCCTGGCGCAGAATGACAAGTGGAAGCGCGATGGAGAGATTGGGCCGCGGTCAGAACGGGGGGTGCCAGGAGCTGGAATAGGTAGGTAGTAGTTGCGGGCCAAACGGGCGTAGAAACGAGCGGAAAGAGGATCGGCACTGTCGCAAGAGCGCGATGGACAAGAAGCAGGCGACGACACCGACTGCTCGACAAGGAAGCGAGCAGGTAGCGACTTGCGACGTCGGAGTTGGGTGTGTCGCACCGGACGAATGAGTTCGCGAGTGTGGAACACCTCAGGATGCGGCACGTGAGAGCAAAGCGATAAGGGCTAGAGGTTCCTCATCAAGTCAAAGAAAGGTGCTTGGCCTGGACTCGGCGCGACAAAGGAGTTGTCGTGGCCGCAGAGATTGGTCCTCGGGCGAAGCGTCGATGTTGGCGTCAGGTCAGTCAGAGTCTGGCGATAGGTGAAGATGAAACTGGGAAGAAGTAAGAAGGCTGGGGCTTCGGGGTCGAATGAGGCTGATCGGGCGCAAGCTTCAACCCCGACAGGCGGGAAACGCTAGGCTATTTATGGCAAGGCGGTCAAGTGCCCCCGACACGGCAGTTTGTACGGGATGGGGGCCCCAGCAGGACCTTGGCCAGCCAAAAAGCAAGCAGCAACCTTTCGCCAACCGTTGTATGTACTTGGTCAAAAGGCTGCAGCTGGGCTAGAGAAGGAACTGGACTTGGGCAAATCTCTTCGGGTTCTTTCTGTCGGAGTTTTAAGCTACGCGCGTGAATGATGCTCCAGCGACAGTTGACAGCAGTTCTCAGGCTGCGGATACAGCCCCAGCACCTGCTAAGCCCTCCTTTTGCCCCCAGATTCAAGAGATACCAGGCTTTTGACGCTGATCTCGACCAAGATGCGCTGGCTGAAGCCCGAGCTTGGTTCCGTTCAGAAAGTGAATTATCGCGACTCCCAAAGGGTAACACCACCTACGCTCGGTCTAGTGGGCCGGGCGGACAGCATGTCAATAAGTGCGCAACACCTCCATAAAAGTCCTCGCCAAATACCGTCGTGCTCACAGACACAAGGACCGAAACGAAGGCCACAACAGCGTATCCAGTTAGAGAGTTGCTCTCGACACTTCCCAAGTTGTTGCATCGTAGCATTCGAGAGTCGAAATACTACACGGCAAAGAGCGACTCCCTTACCTTTCACACTCAGGACTCCCGGTCAAGAGATGCAAATGCCAAAGAGAACTGGAGAAAATTATTGAAGGAGATTTCCTTTATTTACGACCAAGTTGTTCCCAACGAGACGAGCGAGGCAAAGCTGCAGAAGCACGAAGATTCGTAGGTAACCTCTCTATTACTTGTGCGTCATGAGCCGTCTGTTGACAAGGAGAAGTCGGAAGAACTGGGACACCCAAAGGTTGAAAATGAAGAAACAACTCTCCCAAAAGAAGAAGGACCGCAGAGGGCCACCAACTTGACTGAATAGCTTGGTGAACATGAAACACAGCCCATGAAGCAAGTCGAGAGTTGCCAAGACGAAGAGGAGAAATCGAAAGATTCCGCGTTTCGCAGCTGGGCCTTGTACATATTGAAGGGGTCGTGCTCTTGTCGTCAAGTGGTCATGGCGGTCATGGCAATCTTAATGAGGTGAAACGAGACGAGACGAGACAATTGATGGCAAGAAAACACACGCGACTGTAAAGACGGCATGTACAATACGCATCGGTGATGGGTTAAAAGAGGAGCATCTATAGGAATTCAAGCATTGCACATTCCATACGGGCGGTTAACGGCCGTTATCAATCGTCGACCATGCTGGTACCGGGCCTATATGATCTACAGCTACAGCGTCACATACCTACCGATAGAGCGGATGAGATGAGACGAGACAAAACGAGACGACGAAGCGAGCGCCTTGATCAGGTGCCAATACGTACATCGGATCTTTAACTGAAAGGGACCAGAAACCATATGATGCGTCCAAAGGTGAAACCCCCATGATTGCCGCACCATGTTCGGCAACGTTGCCGTTTTGTAGCCACAAGACAGGCTCTCGTCCTGCCTTTATTCCTGCGATTACGACCACGCCAATCTGCTGTACATACAGTACAGACCGTCCTACATTGGCTCGACCAAACAGATGGAACTCCCTGAAGCCAGACTTGCATCTAGACCGGCCCCCGTCAGCCTTTTTCCAATCCTCTTCAGCTGGGCCCTCCCTCGCCTGACTATCCCTCCTCCGCTAATAAGGCAACCCCACCTTTAGATCCATCCATCCCGCCCACTCGATCACTGCCCGACCGCGCTCCCTCTCCCCACCACCACCACCGCCAGACAGCATCTGTCTTCAGCTGCTGACACTCTTCCCTCTTCAGCCGGCCGGCTCTCTTTCTCATCATCTCTCCTCCCTCAGCAACGCACTCCTCTGGAAAGAGTGTCCATCGCCGCCGCCTCCCCTCGCGACAACACCGCACGATATTCACGCCTTGCGCTCTTCAGTTCACCCTCTGCGGGGCATTGCGATATTCCACCTCTCCCTATACCTCACTCCTAGACGGGGCCTCACATTACAAACCTCAGCATGGACCCCGCCGCTCGTCCACAACCTCAAGTCCAGCCTTGTAGATACAAGGTTGGCAAGACGCTAGGAGCAGGCTCCTACTCTGTCGTCAAAGAGTGCGTCCATATCGACACAGGCCGCTACTATGCCGCCAAGGTCATTAACAAGCGCTTGATGGCTGGTCGCGAACACATGGTGCGCATTGCCTTAGTATCCTCCTCTTCGTTGGGTTCTTCCCCTTGCCCATCGAGGTCGAATATTCCTTTCTTGAAACACCTAGTAGCTTATACGAAATGTGCAATATAGGTTCGCAATGAGATTGCCGTCCTCAAGAAGGTCTCCATGGGCCACCAGAACATCCTCACTCTCGTTGACTACTTCGAGACCATGAACAACCTCTACCTCGTCACCGATCTTGCTCTAGGAGGCGAGCTTTTCGACCGAATCTGCCGAAAGGGCTCGTACTTCGAATCCGATGCCGCCGACCTCGTCCGCGCTACACTCTCCGCTGTCGCTTACCTTCACGACCACGGAATTGTCCATCGCGATCTCAAGCCCGAGAACCTGCTCTTCCGCACCCCAGAGGACAATGCTGACCTTCTCATTGCCGACTTTGGTCTTTCGCGAATCATGGACGAGGAGCAGTTTCACGTTCTCACTACAACTTGCGGTACTCCAGGATATATGGCTCCCGAAATCTTCAAGAAGACGGGTCACGGCAAACCCGTCGATCTTTGGGCGCTGGGTGTCATTACCTACTTCCTTCTCTGCGGTTATACCCCCTTTGACCGCGACTCCGACTTTGAAGAGATGCAGGCCATCCTCAACGCCGACTATAGCTTCACCCCGATCGAGTACTGGCGCGGCGTCTCAAGCCACGCCAAGGACTTTATTCGGCGCTGCCTGACCATTGACGCTACCAAGCGCATCACAGCCCACGAGGCCCTCCAACATCCTTTCGTCGCAGGCTTTATCAATGCCGAGGGCGAGAGCCAGAACCTGCTGCCCAACATCAAGAAGAACTTCAACGCCCGCCGGACCTTGCACGCAGCCATCGACACTGTTCGCGCCATTAACAAGCTCCGTGAGGCACAGAATGGTCTGATGGACGGCGCTCGATCCAAGGAGCCCAACCGCGGTGCTGCACGGCAGCCGCAGCCGCAGCAACAACCCGGTGTTCGAAAAGACGACAGCGCCATATCCATGACCAACAACAACAACCAGCCTAAGGACAGTGGCTATGGAACACAGACTGAGACTGACGTGGTCATGGGCAACACGGGGGCCTCCAACGTCCCATCCGCATTGCAACCGGGCAATAACGGGAACCGCATCATCGAGACGTCCAAGGGCCTCTGGAGCGGACCTGCCATGAAGAGGTAGAACCGACATGCGGGAGATGCCCATGCCATTGGTACATTACGAGGGAGGATTCAAAGTCAACGGAAATTAACATGATTTGTGTCTTTTCGCCGAAGGAGGGATGAAAGTTTTCGTTGGGAAGAGGCCCTACGGGTTCAAAGTCAAGACCAGATAATGCAGGTTCATATTGGCGATTTGATGAGCAAAGTGACGACTTGTTGATGCACGGGAAGACGAGGAGCATGTCAGCGATATTGTTCTTGAAGTCACTGGACTTGAAGAGTGGGAGTCTTGAAACGGAGCGCAGGCTCGCCGTTTGAGGAGAAGAAAGGATGATGATGAATCAGCACGGTTTCATTTCTCTTTTTTCTTTAAATTCTCAAGTTTTCTTGTTATACCTTTTCTTTTTCTGTTCCCTTTTCTTACATGTCTTCTTTCCTCCTTTCTTGTCTTGTCAGCAGCCACGAGACGCTTTTGGAGCAGATACCAGGGACCACGCAGCCAAAGTCGAAATCAAAAACACTGGGGAAAACATGACACTTTGCAGACTTTGTGCCCATGTAACTCACTTGTTGGGGACTCGCGTGCGGGAAGCGAGAGTTTCTGTGCCGCTGATTCATCTTCACGTATGAGACCAAGATAGTTGCGGATATGATGAAACTCAAGCAGCCCGAGTGTCAAACTTTTAAGGTTTTATGGGGCCATCGACATTGGATGATACGTGAAAATTAAACATGAACTCTACATCTGTTGTTGCAGACTTCCAGAGGCCGTTGGTTGATCGATAGACGTCTCATGGGGGGCCATGATGGGAGCCAAGATTCCAACAACCAGCATATTGTTGTCGTTGAACTGGCTCAGTGCTGCAAGGTTAATGGTGATTTGAACATCAGTCGTATGAAATAAAGTATCTCGCTGCTGAATTGACCGTTGCCAAGTACACCAGACACGGCATGATCAGCATCATGATTCCAACGTAACCAAGATTGAGTTCAAGGTTACCATTAGCAACACCGAAAAGAAAGTTGTCAAGAAAGCATAACAAGCAAGCAAACAAACAAGTGACAGTAAATGGTCTGTCAATTCCCTTCTAACTCCTAATGTCTAGCGAGTGGTATCTTTGGTATTCCATTTCCTGTTCACTCCCCGAAAAGACGTCCGCCTCCTAGCGCCGACAGGTTTTCATTCTCCAGAACCGTCCGAGGCTCAGCCATCAGCGAGCCAGAAATGAGTCCCTCCTTTTCCCATCCCCATCAAGAGGGCGCCGTGTGTACCTTGTCCCCCTTGGTCTGGCCTCCAGGCTCTCTCTCTAGCGAGCGTCTCGATGCATGGCATGTCGTTCCCATGCCCACGCACGAATTAACCTCCTCTGCATTGTATACATTACTCTATTCAGATCCAGGTTCGTCCCTTGACAGGGTATAACGCATTAAGTTTGGGGCAAAGTTGCTCCCTGGAACCCCATTATTACAGTATCCGTCTGGCCCTGACGGCCCTGCGCCAGAATCCAGCATCTGCCGTAGTAAAACAAACACCGCGTTGCGCCGAGTCGCTGTGCTGTAGAATGCCAAAGATTTTGTCGAAAAAATATGTAGGGTCGAAGATTAAAGTTGGGGTTTCGGGCATTATGTTCGTAAACTCCCATCAACGGTGGAAGTGTTGTGGGATCAAGTCGTCCAGAAGATATTAAGACCGTGTTGCTGAATCGAATCGATTACCGCCCAACAACCACCTCGCTCAGTTCCACATCGCGGGGTCGATTTTGGCCCTCCCAGGAATGTCCGTTTTCGTCCAGATCCATGAGCATGTGGGGGAGGGCCTCCTCCGACAGGGTTGGGCTCAAGGTTCCGCTGCTGGAGCTGTAGCTAGAGGCACTCGCTACAGTCCAACCATCGCTAGAGTCGGCCCGTGGGCGTCCCAGCAGGCCAAGGCCGAAGTACTCGCCGTATTCCTCGTCCGTAATCGTGTTGCGGTCGCCGTACTCGACGTACTCGTACTCCCAGCGGGTAATCTTGTCCTCCTGGTGTCGGGGCAACCATCGCGCCTTTGCCACGTAGAAGAAGGAGGCAGCAATGAGACCACCGCAGACCAGGTCGATCGCGTAGTGGTGGCTGAGGTACATAGTGGCCCACCAGACCCAGCCAGCGTAGAGGATGAAGTAGGTGCGGAACTGGGGGAAGCAGTGAGTCATGAAGAGGGCTTCAAGAACTGCATTGGCAGCATGAAGCGAGGGGAAAGCGCCAAAGGGCACGGGCGCAGAGCTGAAGTTGGTTGTGTACAGATCAATGCCGAAAATTGCGTCAATGCGAGCGAGTCCGGCGGGAGATCCGGGCATGCCGTACGCAGCAGGCTCAAGGCCATGCTCGTTCTCATACCAAGGAGGCGTGCAGGGGAAGACGAGCTGGATAGTGACACCGAGAATGCTCATCCAGCCGAAAGTGCGCGCGAAAACAGGGGTGGTGCCAGGGGCGCCAAAGATCCAGAGAATCAGCGCGCAGACGGCAGGAGCACCGAAATGGCACAGGCCATAGGGAACCCAGGCGAGGATATCGAGAACCGGGTGTTGGTGGGCAGAGAGAATGCTGGAAAGGTTGGCGCCATAGAGGACGTTCTCGAGGGCGGGCAGCACTCGGACCCAGATGTGAGGTCGAACCTCATAGGGGATAAAGCTGGGAGGAATGAGCATGCGAGAAGACTGAGAAGCTGCGGAGCGTAAACTTACCGGCTACAAAAGAAATACAGAAGCCAAATCCAGATCATTGACGACGGGAGGAAGAACTGGCGAGTGGCAGGCATGAGCACAAGCCAGACACCGCCGACCACGGCCAAGAGCTTGACGCCAGGGGCTGGAGGAGCGATCCAGAGGCAGAAAAGTGCGAGGAGCACGAGGAAGACATATTGAAGATCTGAAGTTGCCCACTTGTGCTTCTGGAAATCGCGGACACCATCCCAGGCATTGAATGAGGTCTTGAGACCAGTGATCTCCTCGTTGCCAGGTCCGGATTTTGACTTGGTGCGGCGACGGCCGATGCGGTATCTTTGAGGGACCGCCGTGTTCATAAAGGGCAAATTAAGATGGTCAGGCCAAAGAAGCTGCAGCTTCGGCTTGCCAGAGAGGGTGGGAAAGTCGTTCATTGTGACCGTCGGTTGGTGATGCTGGTCGAGGGGGTAACGACGAGGCCGGATAGGCGACAGTGATTGTTGAAGCGCAGGGGGGTTTGGTCGAGGAAGAATCTCGTAACTCGTAGTCGGTGTCCCAATATGAATACCCAAAAACTACCTCATATCCAAGTTGACCAATCCACACAAACACTCATTCAACGACCGTCGGAATCGTCGGGGTGGTCGTCTGCAGCGATGGTTGTCGAAGCGCTGGCGAAGGGAGGGAGGGAGATAGCACGCAACAGGACGCCACACAGGAAGATGTGAGGCTAAGTACCTGAAGCCGTGGAGAGAAGGAGGAGGAGGGATGCTTAACAAGGTACGAAGGTAAGACGAAACCAAGCCGAGGATCGAGAGAACAAAGGGAGGGAGGAAAAGGGAACAGAAGGAGAGGAGACGGGTGTAATATGAGCAAGTGGAGGAGTGGAGGAGAGAGGGATCGAGAAATGATGACGAGTTGCAGGAAGCGTGGTGCAGCAGGGGCTGCGGCCGGGTGCTTTGCAGCGCTCGCAGCGCTGTGCCGACCAAAGTCTACAGTTGACCACTTACACGCGCACCCACTGAAGGGACGAAACGGCAGGGCCTTGTCCAGTGGGCGCTACTGGAATTAGCCTCGCAACAAAGGGGCCCGCAACAGCAGCAAGATTTTTTCTTCCTCTTTGCACTCGGGCACTCGTGCAGGCAGCGGACGCCGGATGCTGCGGGATCAGAGTCAAAGCTACAAGGGCCCCGGGTACCGTCAAGCCAACAAGCCCCAGCGGGGCCCCTGTCGATGGGGGACCAGGGTGGACTGGAAATTGCACTGGGGCCGGCGCCTAAGCCTGTTTTGCGCCGTCGTGAGCCTTCTCTGACGCTCTGTGGTTGCCCCGGGAGCCAATCAGGCGACGCGCCTCGACCAAGTCGCGTGTGCGCGAGCCGACGAGACCAGAAGCTGCTGACACAGCAGAGCAGAGCAGAGCGGGCAGCACACGGCCGGGCACCGCGGAGGAACGGGGTTTACGGCAGCCCGAACGACGGCGTATTACCGTAATTTCCTGGCAGTGTGCGCCAAGACCCATTGGCGGCTCATGTCGCGTGAGTGAGGGTTCCCTTGCTAACTAACGCTGACTGGATTGCGACGACATCGTGTGCGCCTAGGCGAGGCAGTGTGTGATACGTACGCACGTTTTCCCCAGCCGCAAAAGCTGGAAATTGGATATGGCCATCTGGAACAATCATTGATTGATTACGGAAGGCTCAGATGAGAAAGCGGCGTGGTTCCTGTCTGGTCTGGTTCGGCAAGCACGGCCACCGTAATGTGGAGTGGATGAGGACGGGAGGCAGCCCACCCTTTTCCCTCGATCTCGCACATCATCCATCCTTGGCGGGCTGCCGGGCAACCTGAAGAGCCGTTAACGACGGGTCTAGTGGTCCAAGAAAAAATGGCATACTTCGTAAGTACTCTGCCTTTTTAATCCGCGGAACCATAGCACAAAAGGCTTATGATGATAAATCTAGGATGATATATAGGCTTTAGAGTATAGTTTATTTATTTTATATTTTTATTTATTTATTTTACTCTAAATTGCGTCTCTATAGCCCGTCAAAGGTATCATTACCAACCTACAGTATGCCATTTTTTTTTTCTTGGTCTGGGTGCGGGTACCTCGGCGACGCAAACGAGCAAGGCCTGGGGGCATGTCAACCCTGTTTGAATCATGGTGGATGATGCTCACTCTCAGCGACTGCATGCAGACATCCATGAACAGCACGTCGGAGCCTGCCAAGACCCACGACCCCGAGAGCGCCGATTCGATGCTGAGAGAGTGAGATTGGAGGGGGATTCGCCGACGTGGACACTCGCACAGCACAGCCAGCTCAACCGTTTTGCTACAGTACAGCCCATTCCATGGGGTCCGTTAGGGAGCCCTGGCGCCCTGGAGACTCTGGCTCTTGGCTCAGTAACTGCACTACACAGCCGGCTGCGCGTACTGTGACAGTCGATGAAAGGACAGCTGTGACGACAAGACGAGACGAGACAGCCCCCCGGCACTATGGGTCGAGCGATTGCCTTTCTTTCGCTTTCATCGATGAAGCAGCCGTGTCTCTCCGACCCACTCCTTTCGCTCCTCTCATTGTTTCTCGGGCGTCCTCGATGAGCCTCCTCCATTACTCCATGACTGTGGCTGATTTCAGTATAAACGTCACCATCAGAAACGGTCGACAGTTTACTGTCTTAGCTGGCTGCACAGCCTCTGGGGCCTTGGCGGTCGGGTCATTGTGAATCGTCATGACTGTGGCACAGCGACCTGGAACCACGCACTGCATAGATTTGACTGACCAAGTCGCCAATCAGCTTCACACGGGAGCCAGGCGAGCCTTGGAGCTCAGCAGGCAGGGTCTGGAGAATGAGATGGGGTCGCAAGAAAATGACGATCACCCCGGCTCAATCTAACATCACAAGAGGACTGTGGGTACAGCATATCCTGACTGATGAACATTGGGCAGGCATCTCGGCAAGCGACATGTGCTGGCAGTCAGTCAATGCCCTGCCCAGCAGGGCTAATACGGCATACGGGCAATACGCGGAGCTGGGCGGAGATGCCCATCGACATCCATTGGCAAAACCCGCTGAGGTCATGACAATTCTCTTTTCTGCAGAGTTGATCAGATCCAAGGCCCCGTGACCATCGAGACAGGGCTTCTACGCTGCAATGCTTCCACTTGTGCATCTGGTATCTCATGCTTTGGATCACTCGCCCTTTGTTCAATGCACGGCCTCTCCGCTGGCGTCAGGTTGAACAGGACCCCTCGGTCGGAGAGTTTCTGTTGAAGGGTCTTGTTCGACCTTTGACGGCCGAGCTACGGTGCATTCCGTTAGGTGGATGATGCAGACGATGATGGCGCCCAGGCCCAGACGAAGAGCTAGGGAACAAGCAAGCATGGGAGCTCCACTGGCAAAGTTTCACAGGCGCAGGCCGAGATGGACAACGGTGCCATTGGAGGCAGAGACAAGGATCAGCTTCTCGGCGCGAGGAGCTGGGGCCACTGCATCTTTTTTCGCACCAAGTCGCATTTACAGAGCGAGTGAGCGAATGGCGAGGTTAGCGGTACTTGTGGTCGAGGTACCTTGTCTCTCTGTCTTTCTCGAGCCAAACATGTGGAATGCTTTCCGTGGCTGCCGTGGCTTTCAAGCTCTCTCACACTTTGACCTCCACACCCACACGTCTGGTCGCTCAACACCACCACAGCCCTGAAGCTGGGCTCCATGATGCCCTCTGATGTACCTCGTCCGCGGAGGCAGACGGGAGAGGTACTTGATGATCGCTGATCCTAGCTGCATGTCTGGTCGGCAGCGGCGCACCCTGCATGGCGTTGGCGTTCGACCATCAAACATCACCAGCCTCTTCTCAGCAGAACAGCACAGTAGCACAGTCAGCTGCGACCAATCTGCCACGGGCGTGCTCTCCTCTCACCCCAAGCAACCCATCCATTAACTTCCAGCCCGTCGACCGTGTTGGCCAATATCACCACTTGTCTGCTGAAACGGCATCAAATCGTGCCAAACCAATCAATCATGTGCCCATGTTCCCTACCCCTAACCGGTTGGAGCAGCGACCGACTTGAGTCTCGACTCAGCCCTGTGCCTCCTCACCCTGCAAAGCAAATCATGAACATTTATCACATACGACCAGAGCGAGGTCGCTTGCTGGATGATGCGCGTACTATAACGGTTCGATGGTTCGGTCTTTTTGGCATCATCCAGACCCTCGTCCCTTCACTCTCCCACGCGAGTAGCCGCGCGCCCTCGCCAATCCGTCACTCAGGAGACACGGACGAACCAGGATATGTAGCAAGCAAGCAACCCCACGAAACCTCGGTCACCCATGGGTTGAAGCCTCGCTCGGTCTCGGTCTCGTCGTCGCTCAAGGGCTCGCCATTGCTACATTGATAATCGCCTCGGCTCGTCCGGATGCAGCGGAGGAATTGATTCTGCGGAGTCAGTCAGCAGCACTCGCATCAGCAGCAGAAGCGACCGCTGAGCCTCTGCCATTGAGAGCGGCAGGCTAGCTGACCTAGCTCCTCTTTAGTACCTTTAAGCCCCATCCTCATCGGACGGTGACGTCGCTTCCGTCCGCCCTACCTACAGTAGGGCTTGCAGCCGGTGCTTTGCACACTCCGAGCCCGACTCCCACGGGGTTTGGATGGAGGCTCTTGAGACGGCCGCTCGGTATCCCGGCCATGGGCCGCGGACAGGCTCTCCCATATGCGAAGCGCGGATTCCATCTAGTGCGAGGGATCCGAGGGTGGAGCGCCTCTAACATCGGGATTCGGGGGACGGACAGCTAGCTGCAAGGCCAGCAGCGGAAGACCAGGGGTTGCTGAGATTAAGAGGAGGGCCAGCACCCAGGCTCCCGCGACAGGGATGCGAAACTTGTCCAGCTCCCTGGAAAGAGAGAGAACGAAGAGAGACCTGGTAGAGAGCATGGTCCCTTGCGTGGTCTTGATGACGGATTGGATGCGTTGGTCGACAGGCTGACGTTCCTCCTGCAATCTCTAACAGGTCGACGGCCAACGAACGAGGCCCGTCACCGCTCATGGCCAGACGTTTTGACGTGTCGTGATGCGCGGCTTCGCAGCATTTGAACCAGTTTGCTGGTCCTGGCCTAGGGGATCAGCCAAGGGGACCCTACCTGCGCACGAGACACCCATCACTTTGAGGCGCTAGTCCTCTTGGCCCCATTTCACATATTCAGGCGACCTGACGATCTCATGGAGACGATAAGATGAAGGGCGGATTGATCCTTTCAGCCCGATCCCCCGGGATCGCGCGACTGGGCACAACGGTGAAATAGGGTTGATTTCCTTGGAGATTACCGCCTTGCCACTCATTAACTGGCAGACAATGGTGAAAGGGGGACACGGAGTGAGATGGGCTATCAGGAGACAGGGCCAGCCCCTGCTCGAGTCTCGATAGACGGCAGTCAACCTGGCACCGCCGCGTCTTTGCGTGATATCACACTCGGCATTTGTCGAGCCTAACGGCGCGGCGCTTGAGCTTGGCCCCTCGTTTCGATTCAACGACGTGCGTTGCAGGTTCAGTGAATTATACAGTAGTTCAGGCCGCCATCTCTGGCCGGTTCGAGCGGTCGGTCACTGGCGGCCAGCATTTCCATGTTTCGACGACACCGTCATGCTCGCGGCGCTTCTCATTGGGGAGAGGAGGTTCCAGACCGCCAACGTGTGAACCCATCGCCAAATGCACAATGACTGCAGCGAGCGTCCTCTGCACCAATGCCTGGTGGGTGCCTCCCTCCCTGCACCCAAGATATGGATCAAGGACGCCAGCTGCCCAATGGACGCACATGGTGTTGAGAGCTCTGCCGGGACGTTCCATCGGTGACTGGTGGTTGGTCTAGCTGCAGTCCGGGTGCCCTCGTGAGCTACGACAGCAACACCAAGACGTATGTATGCATGATCACTCGAGGATTCCAAGGAAAGCCCGGCTTTGTGATGCGCAGGAGAGGCGAGGCGGTCAGTGCAACGGTTTACAGCAAGCGAGCGAGCCGCGGTTGAAGCTATGCTCATGCTGCTGATGCTCACGCTTGAGAGTCCCATGCTGCCTGTCTCGTCTCGTCTCCTTCGCCTGAGCCAGGGTAATTAAACGCAAATTTCATTTACATTTCGCCGCCAACGACGAACGTGTCGAGTTCCCACAACGGGCTGCAATCATTGTGAAACCTGCGTCGAATTCCCCACTTGGAGCCACGCTGATTTGTTCTTTGCTTCTTCCTCTTCTCTCTCTCGGCCGATTTTTTTATCACTCATTCGTTTTAGTGTCTAGTTCGAGACCTACCAGTCGAAGACGGACCAGCATAAAAAAAAAATCTCTTCACAAAGATTTTGAGGCGAAAGGCCGTTGGTCCGTCCGTGTTCGGTACTGTTCGGCCGGGACTTGTCGGCGTGGGATGTACGTGCACACGGAGTTTTTCTAGACTCGTCTCGGCGGCGAGTGTGGGACGATGCTAGATGCAGGCATTGCCGGGTGATCTCCTGATGTTTTCGACCTCGAATGCCGTTCGCCGGTTCTTCCGACAAGTCCGCAAACGGACTTAAAAAAGTGATGAGTTGCGAAGTTTTCGAGCCTCGGCTAGTGGACTCAATCACAGTAAATGACTCTCTGGTGATTTTTTTTTTTACTTTGACGGGCTGTCCTCGACCAATAATGGATCGAGTCGAGAAGAACACGAGTTGCCCTTGAGAGTTGCATCTTGAACCCTTTTTTGTTCCCCCTTTGTCGACTTGGCCTCGTGTCGGCCACGTGGGTGGAG
The DNA here is from genome assembly GCF_023522795.1 of Fusarium solani. Classification (NCBI taxonomy): domain Eukaryota; kingdom Fungi; phylum Ascomycota; class Sordariomycetes; order Hypocreales; family Nectriaceae; genus Fusarium; species Fusarium solani. The sequence continues at coordinate 1,979,137 of NW_027072157.1, forward strand.
ATGCTCCCGGCTTTTCCTGCTGCACGACATACACCTTGCTTGCCTTGCTTTCCGCCATCCGCTGTCATTGAAGGGAAAGAAAAAAAGGTTGATATGGTTCCCGTCTCTCGGTGGTACTTGCGGTTGTCCTAGTGATTGCTCTATCTGTGACAACTATGAATATGCAGTACGAGGTTGGAGTGATGTTGTACAGGAGACACTCTTCACAGGTGCATGTTACACCATCGTCTACCGTCTACTGAACCTCGAACAAGGTTATCTCTTCCTTGACCTATGCATAGAGTCCGAACTCTGAAGAGATAAAGGCCCGTCTCTATGATCACCAGCCCCCAGAGTTCACTCAGAGATACCGCAACCAGCCGCGATCGCCGTTGATTATCGCTGCATGAACTACGGCGTAGATCTCTATTAGCTCTATCCTGTTTGGCTGACGATGCTCGCTGAGCCGCCGACTAAGCTTACACAGGCGCGGCTTGATCCCGTGAAACTCTATGTGAAGATGTGTGTGGTTCCAAGTGTCATCTGCTGCAGAACCTTTCCCCAGCCATCAACATCCCTTCAGAAGATTCGCCAATCTCTGTAAGCTTAAGCTATGATTACATACTGTGCCGAAACCTTGAGACGAACGTTGCTATCAGCGTCATCAGGTTGGTTGGCTGGGCCAAACTGTGTCCTGCAGGGTGGCTTGGGGGTTCGAGAAGCTTTAGGCGACCTGCGTCGAGTGGGAAATTGGAATGGCGTTTTCGAGGGGTGGGGGATGGACGCCATCGTTTGAGCCACCGGTCAGAAACTGACGTGGCGGGTGAGGCTTGGAGGTGGTGATCGTTACATTGATGTGATGATGTTGATAGTTGGTCTTGGTGGTTGGGATGTTGAGATGCGTTGATCGGGGAAGAAGTGCCTAAGACGGCAAAAGGCTGGTCTATATCATTATGATGACGGTATAAATAAATGTACGTATCACCTGAATATGTTAGGTGGTATTATTATGAAGTGCAACTTTGAAATGTTGGGATTGAGAACGTCATTTCGAGCCTCTAGGGTGGCATCACGGCTCTCAGACCTGAACACCGACCACCTACTTACCCAGGCAACGAAGGGGACAAACATTAGAATTGGCTGGCAAACATATCACAGTTCACGGGGCCTTTCAGGTTATGTTATGTGATTGTATTCTGACATTGATTGGTACACATCGTAATATCTACACCCACCCTCTCTCTCCGACCTCGTCTACCTGCCCAGTCTCGCCCTCCGATGATGGCCTCAAACCAAAAATTCCACCACGAGATGCAGGCCAGATGAATTATCCGTTGAGATCCCCTTCTCGTCTCTTCCTTACTGCTCAAATCGACTTTTTATGCGCTCCATCCGCTCGCGACCAAGAAAAAATCACCACCAACGCCATGCCGCCAAATTCGAGAGACCAATGTCATGGGTCTCGTCGCGGTATCAAAGCTCCGGGATCGTAGCATGCCCTATAAGAAAGAAATCGCCCGATCACCTCGTTGGCATCCAACTCTGAATGCAGCCCCTAACTACTGCTAGACATAGATTGGAAACTCGGCTCGTCGTAGGTTCGTGGCACCAAACGTCCTGAACGGTGCCCTCACCTAGACGACGAGGGCACATCAGTCGTGCCCGTCACTCATGACCCAGTGAACACCATGTCTGTCGTGTACCAGAACTGCACCAGGAAGACACTCAGAATCGTCTCTTCTGACCGGCGCCGTTGCCGTTGCCATTGCCCTGCCAAGCACTGTTCTTGAACCCAGAGAGCTACTCCGAGGCAATCTTCGGTGCAGGTACGGGAGTCACCTTTCTGCCGTTGGGGGTGGCAGCAGCCTTCTTGCTCTCCTTGCGCTTCTTAGCTCGCTTCTCCTCCTTGACCTGGCTGGGTGAGGTGGCCCGGGTGGGAGAAGAGTGAGGAATCGAGGGGATAGGTACGGCAGACTGGCGAGGGGCAGGGACAGGAGTTTCCTTTCTGGCGCTAGCAGGAAGGACAGCTTCAGCCTTGGCCTTCTTAGACTTCTTGCTGGTGCCAATTGCGGGAGAAGCAGTGGCCTTGGGGGTTGGGGTGCCCGTCACTTGGCTCGAGGGGAAGACTGGAGGAAGCACGGGAGTCTGCTTCTTACCGGCCGCAGAGGCGGGCTCAGAGCCCAGGTCGGGGCTGCCGGTGCGTGCCGTCTTTTGCTTCTTGGACTTGTTAATGGCCGACTTGGACTCCTCCTTGAGCTGCTCCGTAACAGCAAGAGCGTCATCCTCAGAGGCCGTGTGCTTCCGCTTGCCCTTGCGGTTGACTTCAGGGGTCGCCGCCTCGGCGGTCAGGGAGCTGGCGGGCTCAGCAACACTCTCGCCTCGCTTCTTCTGCTTCTTGGCCTTGGCAGAGGTCGAAACATCTGGGGTATCCTGTGCAGCCGTCTCCTTGGACTTGCGCTTCTTGTCCTTCTTGGGTGTCTTGGTGGACAGAGTGGGAGCCTCGGTCATCTCGACATCCTCCTCTCCAGCCTCATCATCTCCAATGGTGCCCATAGGTTCGTTGACGCCAATAGGCTGGTATCGAGCCTTCAGACCCGAGGGCTGTGCGCGAGGGGTGCGCTTGGCAGCAGGCCCAACAGTGCTGTTGGCGCCGAGCTGTGTAATCTTCTTGACCTGCATGACTTGGTCGACCTGCTTGGAAGCTGCTCCATACATGTTAGGAATCGAATCGCATCGAGAGTCAGTGAACAGTGAGCTTACAGGAACGGTATTGAGCGCCATCGGACGAGGGAATCAAGATCTGAATGTTGCCCTTGGGAGCAATACTTTCGAACGAAACACCATACTCCTCGCCGTCGTGGGAGAAGACACTGTTACCCGACTGCGATTGGTTCATGGGGATCTCGAGGTTCTGAACGACCGAAATGGGAACGTTGGAAGGGACGGTGAAGTACCAGAACTGCTTGCCCTCAAGGTTGGCCTGGGTGCAGATCTCGGCAACGTCCTGGCCGCTCGCACCGTCGTCGCCTTTTCGGAGGACAAAGTCGGGAGCGATGAAGTTGGGAACGGCGGCCCGACTCTGGACCTGGCGGTCTTCGATATGCATCGACTCGTCAACCATCTCGTCGTCCGAATCCTCGGCTTCGCTAGAGGAGGTGCTGTCCGACTCGGGAGCGGCGGCCTTCTTAGCAGGCTTGGCAGCTTGCTCGTCGTCGTCGTCTTCGCTCTCACTATCGCTGGCATCGCTAGAACTTGTAGAGGTGGCGGAAGCGGCGGCCTTGCCGTTGACGGTAGGCTTGGCCTTGGTGTCGGGTTCGGCCTCGCTCTCAGACTCGCTGGACTCCTCGCTGCTAGACTCGGCGGCTGCCTTGGCGGTCGCATCAGGCTTTGCCTCCTCGGCCTCGCTTTCACTCTCGCTTTCCGACTCGGAGGAGCTGGATGTGGTGTCTGAGGCCTTGGCGGCGCCGTTTGTCTTTGCGTTTGCCTTGTCCTCAGCTTCGTCCGACTCGGATTCACTGCTGGAATCGCTGGAAGACTCGGGCTCGGGCTTCACAGGAGCGGCCTTCTTTGTAGCGGTTGCGCTCTTCTTCGACGCATTTCGCTCGTCGTCGCTATCGGCGATCTCGTCATCCTTGCTGCGACGACGGGAAGGGGTAGAAGCAGGCTTCTTGGTGGCAGAGGGAGCGGTCAGCTTGCGCAAGAAATCGGCTTGGGTATCTTCGCCATCGCTGCTGTCGCTGTCGCTGTCGCTAGAACCCTCCTCTTCGTCGTCGTCATTGTTTGAAAAGATGTTGTTGGGCTCGAAGGACTTGGCCTCCTTCTTGATGGCCGCGGCGCGGGTGGCAGGACGTCGATTGTACTGTGCCTCTGCAGAGAGGCCCTTCTTTGTGTTCTCGATATGCTTGCTAAGCGAGTGTATCTTGAAGGGTTCCTTGGGCGCCATCTTTGGCGAGGTTTTGGGGGAGGATGCTCGCGAAAGAGGGTTCAATTGGTGAGAAGAGAGAGGTTGGTCGAGGTGAAGATGATGCCGGCGACGAAATTTTGGGAGAGAGATGCGCTAGTGGGGCATCCACTTGGAGACGCGACCAGGTCGTGTAAAATTTTGGTGCTTATCGATAAGACTTTTTTGGTCTCTGATTCACTGTCAACCACCTCCAGCCACAGGCTTTCGAGTATCCCAGCGAATACAAGATGATTACAAAACTTGTCGTATAATCATGTCGGGATGTATACCTGTGTTTTAGAACCGTCTCTGTTTCAGTGATTATATTAGGCGAGAGTTCTCTTTATACTGCGCACCGACAATATCCATCATGTCATCTCACAAGAAGCGGAGAATTGATGGTGTTGAGACACCCAAGCGTAGGTCAACCTTGCCGTTGAGTAATCACTCGTTATTTAAACATGAGCTGACACTATTCAGCTATGAGCGCTATAAGTGCTCTCGCCGCTCGTCGTCGTGAAGCTGCCTCAACTCCTCCAGCTACACAGAAAACCCCAGAGGCCAACGACGACGATAAGCCAATCGTCACCACCACCAACTATTTCAGCCCCCTTCAGAGAAGCGACAGCCAAAATGGATCTTCGTCAACTCCTAAAAAGAGTGTTTCGAAACCCTCGCGCCAACAACGAGTCACTGACTCGCCTGCTACTCATCCCAAAGCCACTGCGCTGGCAAGGTACACTATCTACCTTTGTTCATCACCAACATCGCTCATCGATTCTCCAGCAATACTCCGGGCACTGCGACCCCTGAATCTACCGGATCTCCTCAACGAGTGATTCAGTACTCGTCTTTTCGTCTGTCGAAACAGAACCACCGGACCAAGTCTGGGGGCGTGATAGACCTGCGGCTCCCCAACAGCGAGGTGTGTGCTTTATTCGCGTGTCGAGAGACCGAAGCTAATACCAGCAGCGGTTTATGGTAATTGGGAGCTTCGGGGTCCGCGTTGTTCAAGGTGAAGTGACCTTGGCTGGTGCCACCCTGCGTCCTTCAGAGACAATCGAATGGGTTCATGCCCCTCATTGCCATGCGATCCCGGTGCTGAGAACTGTGGAGAATACGAGATTGGAGCTTCATCCAGATCCAAATGCGCGAGGCCTACGCCAACTTGGTCGCATCTCTCCTCTGTTCAGGAGAATGTGGAACGAACCCCCTGAGACAGATCAGGGAAGAAGAGTTCAAGAGAAGCTACTTTCCAGATTGTGAGTTATTACTCAGTCTTTAAAAATGCTCTAACTGACAGATATATCCAAGATATGTACCTCGGAAGATGCACCTAAGAAGTGTATACTCCAGGATCTGGTCTCCCCTCCCGCATGGAACAAGAAGCTAGCTTCTTTGCTATCAACAAGTCGCAAAAAGCCATCTCTGTCAACGTTGGTATGCGGCCCAAAGTCGTCAGGGAAATCCACATTTTCTCGACTCTTTGTGAATCGACTGGTAACCGACCGGCCCCCAAGTCATGCTCCGAAGAGGGTTGTGGTTCTCGACCTGGACCCAGGGCAACCGGAATATGCACCAGCAGGGACCCTGTCACTTGTTGTAGTTACGAGGCCGAACTTGGGTACACCTTTCACACATCCTGGTGCCAATACTCCCGCTTTTAATATTCGGCGCTGTCATTCTATGGCCTCTGTCACCCCTGCTTCCGACCCAGACCTCTACTTGGCATGTGCCATGGACTTATTCGATACCTACCGCAAGGACTTTGCCGACTTGCCGCTTATCATCAATACTCCTGGATGGATTCTGGGAACGGGATTAGATCTTTTATCAGACCTGATCGAAAGAACGAACCCAGAGGAAGTGTTATACATGTCAGAGGAAGGCCCTTCGGAGACAGTTGACGCCTTACGGGCTGCCACCAAGACAGCATTCACAGAACTTCCCTCGCAGCAGTCTGAGTTCACTTCTAGAACGGCCGCACATTTGCGAGCGATGCAGACCATGTCGTATTTCCATCTCCAAGAAGTGGCTACAAGCTCACCTGAAGGATCAAAACCAACCACATCAACAAAATGGAACCCGTTGCCTCTCTCTTGCAAGCCTCCCTTGCTTGTTAAGTATTCAACACCAACGCGCGGAATCCTAGGCTTTTTATCCTACGATTACCAATGTCCCCCGGAATTGTTGGCAGACACAGTGAATGGCTTGGTATTGGCGGCGGTGGAAATTGAAGATGCCAAGGCTTTCTCTGGATTCACGTCAGAAAGCTCATCAGAAGAGGTCAGCTCCAGTAACATGGAAGTTGACGTCGGTGGTCCTGTGCCGCTCATCTCCACGACCCCCGAAGGCCTCCCGTTTATACCCAACTACAACGATGCAGCGTTGGATCCCCAACACTCCCGGACCATTGGACTAGTTCTCCTACGGGGTATTGATACCAAGTCAAATACCCTTCAGCTGATCACTCCTATTGCTCTAGAGGAGTTCAAGCGTGCCAGGTCACAAGGAAGGCATATAATCCTGCTTCACGGTAAATTCGATGCTCCAAGCTGGGCATACACCGAAGACCTCTACGAGAAAGCGGGTGCGGATGAGGGAAGCAATGACGTGCTTGAAGTCACAGATGAAGATACAGAAGACGACAACTCAGATGCTGAGCCGGAGGAGACAGCGAAAGTCAGCGACCTGACAGAAGTTCCCTGGGTGGAGATTCTGAAAGGGAGCGACAAACGGCCTGTTGGGTCTCGAGTATGGAGGGTAAGAAGGGACCTCGGTCGCAACACCGCAGGAGACTAGTCCTAGTCCTATTAGCAACACGCCTGCTGAGAGATCGGCGGTGTTGATGGTCGCTATCAGACCGTTGAGGGTGGGCTCGCCAACATTAGAGGCAGAAGCGTGGTGGGGATTGTTCGGAAAATTATACCATGTGGCTAACTCGGCAGGGGGAATAGTAACATTGATTTGGCTTGGAATCATTGGCCAGAGGGTGAAATATCTGCTTGAACAACATGGTTGGACCCATAGGGTCTTGGACATGTGGGATATCCCCCGCTGACAACTTGGCGATAGCCGCACCGTTGGGATCGGCAACATGAGATTGCGGTGCTGAAGAGATGGGAAAAGGATATTTGCATGTTGAATAGTTGTACTAATGGTACTGGTACTGGTGATCGCTGGGAACCCCTTCACCGACTATGCTCATCTAATGCAGGATGTTGATCAGTACAACACTATCTCCAAACTTCTGACGAGAGAGAGCTGACAGGACAAGTTCTTTGCGACCTAGCTAAGAGGACAAAGGGTTTCACAAAGCGGGCATCTGCTTAAGTAGGCTTATGCACGAATGGGCTGGTTCTGACAGGACAAGAGCCTGGAGATGCAGCCCGTGGAGCGGGTGACAAGGGCCGGCATGAGATGTATATGAGCCGTCACTTTGCTATTACAGCACGCGGGGCTAACTTTAGCGCTGAGAGATCAGCCATCTTAATAGCGTGATGGATGTCGCAGATGGATGTTCCACTCGAGACTGTTCTTTGCTCTTTGCCCATCGCAAGTCCAAAGCTGAGAACCCTTGGCTGTCGATTTGGCTTGCGTTGTGGATGCCACGAGAGGCCGGCGCTGTGGCGGTTACACTGTGGACGCGGGAACTAGCTAAAATCAGGCCATTTGATGGATTCTAGACTCGCAAAAGGTGCCATTGTCTACTAAGACATAAATAATAAGGCCATTCATGATTCCGCCATTGCTCGAGATGAGCGATTTCCCATCTCTCACTCTTGGATCGTCTTGGTCTACCCTTGACTGACCTAGTTAGCCATCCATTGGTTAGGTTACATTGGATCTAATGCCAGCCCAGGGCCACTCTGCTGACCATCGATCGCCTTGCCATAGACCTCTGGCCTCGCAAAGGGAGACACAGGAGGAACCGGCTGCATGCTCGCCCCGCTTCCCAAAAATTATGGCCTGACCCGATATTTGTCGGGGTTCTGGGGTTCTTTCGGGCCATTCTGTCATGATCCTGAGCGCTGAGGGCTGCGAGAGATCGAGATGTGGTGCGTTTGCTGCGAGCCTTGTGGTTCTTAACTACAGGAAGCCCGCGCTTTCCTCTGACCACCTGAAGAGAGGTGGTTTCCCTTTTCTACCACAACCTCCTGCCTACCTACCTTCCTCCCCACAAAGCCTCGTCCCTTGGGAAGGAAGGAGCCTCATTCTATCTCCAACTCGAGTCAAGTCGACTCGGGCAACGATCTTCAACTCTCACCTCTTCTATTTGTTCTCTCTCTTCGTCGCCCCCAACACATGCTTCGATTCTCCACCAAACGCCCCGTATGTCCCAAGCTGCGTGTCGCCAATCGAAAACGTTCATCTGCATGCGCCCTCTTACTTGGGGGATGGCAGCTTGAATTATCCAAATGTACCATATACTTCCTTGCGTACAGTACCTTGACCTGGACGTCCAATGTTTGCGCGGCCAGAGAGCCTCGTTCAAGTCCGGCTGACTGGTACTATGCCTCTGGCTGACGACAGAGTAAGACCGCCATGTACAGTCGGAGACCACGGCGCCTAGGAACTGCAGCAGTCCAGCCTGGCTGCATTGTCAAGGAGATGGGGTGCAAAACTCTCCAGGGCCCCTGCCTCCGATAGGGCAACCATTCATAACTTCGAAGCGAGTGATCCACGGACTCTGGGGGGCCGGCTGGAGCCGCCGAACCAGCCGAACTGGCTACGGTGCTGCACCAAACCCTTCATGTTGCGACATAATCTACAGGCGCAGCAACCGCTACACAGCGACAGCGGCAAGTCTGTACTTGCACAGAGGTCCTGACCTCGAGTCTACGCAATGTTGTGCGAGCCTGCGGCACAGCGGCATCCCGTTACCCAATGGCAATCCTTCTCGACAAGGTCTCGAGTCCTGATGAACTGGAACCCCGTGCCGGAAAAAAGCATTGTGCAAGCGTTTGCCTCGAGGTTACGGATAGAGAGTATGGATCACCACCTGGAAACAACCCTGACTCCTCCGTCTTCAGAGGTATCCAGCCACGTGCGATAGCGTGCCTCCCAACCGAGGCCACCGCAACGGCGCGTCGTTACTTGGCATTAGCTTGAACCTCGAGACCAGACATCACCCATGTTCGAGCATGGAACTGTTCCACCATGATGACGTCCGAGAGCATGGCTGGGCGCGTTGTTGGGACATCTCCTATAGGACCGGACGACAGAGACGTGCATGACGGTTGGTGGATAGCATTCCCCGCCTGGTCCAAAGCTGCAGCAAAACGGGTAGTGATGAGAAGGACCCTAGAAAGGAGAAGCTGGAACGATGGCCTGGCCGATCTTTGAGCCCATGCGAGCCCGAGCGATCATCGACTGTGCGAAAGACGCCGTGTATCCTTCCAAGGGCAATGCATCTCCGGCGGCCGTGAGGACGGTTGAAAGGGAGAAGATGGGCTGCGGCTGAAGTGCTTGATTGGCATGCCCAGGACCGGTCGACGCTGGCCACGGTAGCGGGGGATCATTCAGGGCTGGGGGTTGAAGACGCCGGAACGAGAGAAACGAGAGACATTGGTGGATCTGTGCAACGAAACGACATGATGAATTGGAGCTGGATGGATGTGTGGATGTGTGAGGCGCGGCTTTTTCACCCTTTCAGTCCTTGTTCAGTCAGGGCCATTCCCCGGAATCGACAGAGGGGACAGGCTTCAGGTTTGTGTGTCTGATGGCCAAGCAACGGAATTAACTGACTGGGTTTGCCACAACCCCGGCCAACATTTGGAGGCGGTAATGTTTGCTTCGTTTGTCAAGCTGAACAATTTTATGTTGTTACGATGAACAATTCTGACCAACGAGCTGCCTTGGGTTTTCCGAGGCTTGGCTCGATAGCGCTGGACAAGCGGGACTCACTCGACGGGAAGAGCCGTCAACGCTGGTGACGAGTTGGTGGAGGAGGAGACGGCGATGGATGCACTGGGCTGAAGTTCTCACAATGGAGTGAGCACGATGCATCCATCGTGCAGTTTCACTTGCTTGGTTGCCTCCCTCGCTTATCTCCTTGGATCTCGCTCGTCCCAAGCCCCAGGCTCAATCAACAAGGGCCAACTCGACTCGCCTCGGCAAGAAATTGGCAACCCCCAAAACGATGCATCTCTTTCCCGTGTGCCACCCACCTGATGGATCTGCAGGCGGACTGATGCATCTTAGCAACGGTCGATTAGTACTTCTCCACTTTGACCCCATCACCAGCTTATTTGCCTTGACTGCCCAGTTCCCTGGTGGCCATATCGCTTTTTGTGTGCCAGGCCAGATGTTCTCCTTGCGCTGATTCCTCCTACGACGCTTTCTCCGCATCTTATCAGCCCACCCTCATCGTCACTTGGCTACTCTAAACTCAACCTCGCTCTGTTCACGTCCAAATCGACACAAACCATCAACTTGTAGCCAGCCAGCCAGCCTCGCGCATGCGTCATGGGAGACGAAACCCAAAAGGAGAGCAGTTACCGGTCGGCCTGCACGGAGTGTGCTCGCCGTAAGCAAAAAGTAAACCCACACACATTCCTCCTCCACCTTTCGTTCCCAAGTTCTAACCGCCTACCCAGTGCAACCGCGAATGGCCTTGCAACCATTGTCAGAAGCGCAAGGTTGCCGACAAATGTCGCTTCAAGGATGCCAATCAGCCTGCTGGAGAAAAGGCCGCCTCGGAGAACCTGAGGAAACGTCGACTGAATAATGAAGGCAGCACCGAGTCAGAGGATTTTGACATTGAGGATCTGGATGGCGATGGTATCGATGCTTTGGGGTATATGCCCGGCCATGTGCTCTTTGGCCTCACGTCTCAGGCTGAGGTTCGCACCCCTCCCCTTGCTATGGAGCATGGGCTTTGCCAACTGACGCGTTTTGCCTCCTCAAGATCATCAAGGCATCAGCCCGAGAGTTCTTCAAGGACCCAAAGATCTTTCCGCAGCTGGAGCGGGCTCTGCAGGTTATCCCCCCGAGGCCGTACACCGGTAAGCACCCCATTGCAACCTCCAGTCGAACTCCCACCCCTGACGCGGCCACAGACATCCTTGTTCAGAACTTCCTCAACAATGCCAATTTCCACTACTATCTCATATATCCGCCTTCCTTTTTTGGAGCAATACCAGCTGTGGTGGGCTGCCCGCGGTGATAACCGCCCCCTGAGCGTCCAGTGGACCTCCCTCCTCCTCACGGTTTGCGCATGCTCTGCGCAGTACACCGATATCGACTTGCAGAGGAAACTCGAAGTTGACCTGGGTGATACCATCCAGAGGCTGACGGAGCAGTATCATGAAGCTGCCCGTGAACTGGGGAGCGCTGTCCCCATTGGCTATAGCCACCTGAGCAGCGTCCAGCAGCTCCTCCAGTCATGTTGCTGGTACAAGTCGGAAGCTCGTTTTATCGAGTGCTGGCATGTCCTGAACTCGGCTATCCGAGAAGCCCAGGAGCTCTGTATGTCTTGAGGTTCCCACACGCCTTGCCGGTTACCAGCTGACGGGTTTTCTCAGCCATCCACCAAGAATCAAAGGCCGATCCAGTACCGGAATTCGAGCTGGAGATGCGACGGAGACTCTGGTGCGTCATGGACACATTTGATTGGTAAGTTGGAGTTGTGACAACTCCTTCTGCTCTCCCTCGTTGAACATGGACTCATCTCTCCAAGGCAAATCTCAGGTCTTCTCGGCAGGCCCAAGCTCATCGACCGAGCTGACTGCGACGTCGGTCTTCCAGACCTCGGTCTGGAGGGGACGCCGCTATCACCCCTGACATATATGAAGCTGCAGTCGAACCTGATTCGGCAACTGTTTGGTCGATTTGGCCTCACCAAGAATGTCGTTTCTCCAGCAGATGTCCAGGAATACCAGCGCATGATTGAGGCATGGATTGAAGATTTTCCTGCTCCTTTCCAGGCTCACAACCCGGACACGTCCCTGGATGCATCGTGCCCGTGGATTGTCTTACATCGACACTACCTCCGGACCATGGCGTTTTCTATGCTGCTCGACCCAATTCGAGTCTTCCTCGCCCGGCCGTTCACCATTCGCTCATCTGAAGCTGAGCTTCAGATCCGTAGCGGTGGTATCAACTACTGCCTAGAGCTTATGGTGTCCCTACGTGGGTTTTTTGATCACGTGTACCCCCGCGACGCCAAGTTCCACTTCGTCCTGTTCTGTATCTTTGATACGGCGACTGTTCTCTGCTCGGCAGTCCTCCACGATCAGTATCATACTATTCCACGTCGGGACGATGTCTTCAAGGCCATCGACGAGGCGCATGACATGCTGCAGCGTCTGCGCACCGTGACCAAGTCGGCCAAGACGTCGTTTGGTATACTGAACCGTATCGTTCAGCGCCTGCCTCGAACAGTCGTTACACCAAAGATGGTGACGGGGAGCCCTTCGAGTAAAAAGGCACGTATCGGCGAGGCTGCGGCGTCGCCCCAGACGGTTTCTCACGAGTGCGTTTCCGCCTCTTTCGCACCCCAACCCACAACGACCATGGCCACATCCATGACACCGGCAACGGCTCTTTCGTCTGTTGGTGTTCCTGCCCTATCCGGATTGCCTAGTGGCACCAGCAGTGATGCCGCCGCTGATGCCAATGTTGCACCCGCCCCCTTTATCGAATGGCAGCCGCAAGTGCCCGTGCAAGACCCAGCCAACTTTCCCAACAGTCAACTGCCTCCCTCGGATGCGGTTTTTGCCAACATCTCGGACGAGGAGCTTGGAGAGCTGGCCAGCCTCTGGAACTACCAATCCCTTGATTTTAGTTTCATTAACCCTTAAGTCTTCTTTGAAGGCGTGTGAGGACTTGGGAGATCATGGGTGCATGGTCGAAAAGCTCCACAGGACACAGCGACTTGTGTTTTTTCTACTCTTCATGTTTTTCCCTGCGAAAAACAGGCGCCGGGTGTTGACGACTCTCAGCCACTCAGACACAGCATTGCCTGTTCCTTGATCATGATGGCATCGTCGGTGAAGGCGACTGGTTACACGCGTACGACCTTCCCTGCTCTGGGAAGTACTAGACGTGTCGGCCTTGGAAGGCATAATACCGGGTTCATGGTTAAAGCAAGCATACCTAAGGCTGAATGGTGGAGGGGAGTCAACCAACTGGCACCAGTTGGATATTGGTACTGAATGATTATGAGCAACGCACAATGAACGGCAACGAGTCATGAGTCTATTAGGGCGGAGTCTATTAGGACAGCGGGCGTTGGCATTGGGGAGAAAAGGTCGTGTATGCTATTATGGAGGAAGTCCTTTGAGGAATCGAAAATGTGATATTTGTCCCATTGGGATCTGGCGTTGGGCATCCATGGATAGAGGTAGATTGCCACCTGTTGATCTGTGGAGAGTGACATTTACCGACTTGGGGCGGTCTCTACATCCCCGGTCGACCGGCCGACCACGTATCATCCATCGTTGGATGCCTGCAGCATGAGACACGTCGAGCTGCAGAAATGGACAATCCCTCCCATTACATCCATCTTTTTATTCTATCTAATCATGTGCAGCATCTATACCTAGTCATATAACATAATATACGCATTCCAACATGAACATTAATACTTAAACCAAAAGCCCTGACCAACCCGGGCGTTTCATAAACCAGAAATTATCCGACAAAAGGGGGAATTTGTGAGAAATGACATGGGGTTGTAGCCTGCCGGTCAGACATCCATGAGTTCAGCCCTGGCGCCTGAGGCTGGATCAAGCCATGCAGCCGCATTGGATAAGAATCCATGGATGACAGGTTTGTGCATGATGCGGCGGAGACATGTGCGCAATCGAGCACCATTCGCTGAGGGTTGAAGAGGTGCCAAGGTACTCCGTACAGGCAGCAGGGCGAGAGTATGATGGCGAGGCCGTCGACAATCGACCGTGGCAAGGTCGTATAGAACTCGAGAGCCAACCATTAGCTGGCAAGGGTCATCCTCAAGGATCGACCCGTCAGTTTGGCGCGAGGCTTGACTCTGATGGATCCGGCCGAGGATGCATCGGGTGGCGGGAGGCTGCTGTGATTGGCCATGTGCGACAACCGGCAGAGAGTGATAAATACCCAGCGCCCCCTCCCCTTTAGTTGAGTTTGTCCCTCATCATTCATCTCATCCCTTGTCCATTTCGATTCGATATGACATCGCATCGAGACGACTTCATTATGAGGTTGGCGCCGTGAGGATTTACGCTCAGGCCCTCGCTGCTTGACTTTCTCGCCCTGCCATCATCATGAGAGTTCTCCAATCTCGCTTGGCGACCGTTCATACCCTCCCACACTCTTGAAGCTCATGTAGCAGGCTTTGCTACAACGAATCGACGTCAATGACGATTCGCGTCGAGTATAAAGAGCCACTGGTCTCTTGCCCAGCTTTGACCAAGGCAAACTCATGAATCCTTAAGTCTGGCCCCTGGTCCATGAGGGCCATTGAGCCACTTCAGCCCGCCCGTCCCGTCCATTCCATCCCGCCCACCCCTTTCTACCATCTCTATCCATGACGGCGCAAGGAAATGGTGTTGAAAACAAAACATGCCAATGAAATCAAACCCAAGGAACCCTCCCGGTCTTAACAAAAAGAAAAACAAAGGAACTCTAGGATATCGAGGACACATGCTTGATGCAGACGTTATCATGCCATGAAGAATGCTAGGCCATCATCTTCGTCCATCATGCCGCGTCATGTCTTGGCTCTCGTCTTCCGCTCAACGGAACCTCGGCCTAGAAGCTGAGACGAGAGCCTTTGGATGCCCGAAGGCAAAGATTCAAACATGCTATACCAAATCCAGACCGCAAGAAAAAGACAAGGGAGCGCACGAAAGAAATAAACGCAAGAAAAACCGACCTACCGTGTTTGAGAAGCGAAGAGGGTACCGGCCCAATTCAGTCGAAGTTGAAGTCAAAGTCGACACACACCAATTACCTCTATTACCACAAAGGCATTTGGCCATGAGGACGGCAGTTGCGAGGGCGGGACAGGCCTGATTTCTCGCTGTTGTTAGCGGGGACGATATGTGCCGACACAAGAGAATGAGCTGACGAACCAGGCTACTGAACCCGCGAATCGACCTGGGTACCATCGCCCTGACCAGCTGACGGTTGGTATGCTGCCATATATATCTCGAGATCTTCAAGGTCTGCCTCAGCTTGACCATCACTACCGATACCGGCGCCGGGATCTTCGCGGCGGGCGTGAATACGAGCAAAGACGTTGTCGTGAGAGTACGCAGCCGCCCGGGCCTTCGACACGTCTCGCGATTCTGCTAGACGAGCATTTCCTTCCATTCTACAAGTGCCATGCTTGTTAGCCATCTGTATGATTCTGATCACGACTCAACGACCCATCGAACGAACGATCGCCGATTGACCGAGACGACTTACCTTGCGGCCGAGCCCTGTTGGGCGTTGACAGATGACATATTGCTTGTACGATGATTGTCCAAGGACTTCAATATGGAGTGTCGACCACGAGAATGTAGTGAAGGAGGTGGTAGGTAGCGTCGTAGCCAACCTGTCGGCGGCGGTGGGAGAGTCGGTGGTTGAGGGATA
This sequence comes from Fusarium solani, assembly GCF_023522795.1. Lineage (NCBI taxonomy): Eukaryota > Fungi > Ascomycota > Sordariomycetes > Hypocreales > Nectriaceae > Fusarium > Fusarium solani. The sequence goes on from NW_027072157.1 coordinate 1,994,621, forward strand.
GGAAGAGAAGGAGGAGATCCTGGACGGCGTGGTGACGGCGGCAGCGGGCGAGGAGCGGTAGATGGGAGTGGACGATGTGGGTAGGTCGGAGAGGAGGGAGGTGGGGGGAGAAGCTGAAGCACAAGAGGGGGATTAAGAAGAGGAAGAGGGCAAGGACCTCCTTGGTACGATGGCGAAGGCGGAACCAGACGCAATGACGACGCAGCCTCTGAGAATGAACGAAGCGAACGATCGATACGAACGACCGAGACGAACGAGAATAACAAGCTGGCTCTGAAGATGGAAGCAGACTGTATTGCCAGCCCGAGGAGGGGAAGGAGTATAGTATATGGGAAGGCAAGTTCTTGATCTTGTTGAGGGCCATACACGAGTGTCGCTGGCGATGGAGGCGCGCGACGGTGTCACAGCTGAGCTGACTGGAGGCGACGCAATGCTTCGCTTGGGACTGGGTCCTGACTCGGATTGAAGCAGAGGGATGAAGAAGTAGTGGAAGGTAAAGAAGAGGTAAAGAAGAAGGATGAGGCGAACAATGAAAGTATGCCGTTATAGCAAAGACGCGGATGAAAGAAGGAAGCGGGCTCCAGTCTAAATATTCACGCGTGAGAGGCGGTGATCATGAAGGGGAGATAAAAAGGATGGGCAAAGTGAGCTCGAAATTATCTGGCCGGTCATGGTCCGTCATGACATGCCCCGGACTCGACCGGGCTACCTGCTTTGGATGCATTGGACACTTACTGGAGCCCCCCAAGGAGCCCTCCCCTCACACCCCCTTCCTCATAAGGCAAACAGGGTGGATCCATCCAATAAGCAGTCAATTGGACCAGACGGGCATGATTGGAGAGGCACCAATCGATGCCGGGCGCCGGCCAGCGGGGGAGTGTAGATGGTTCAATTCCCACTGTGCAATGGACCCCTGTGAGATGGTCGCGCGGTGGAAACGGGACGACCAGTCGTCCATGCTGTAACCGCTCTCAAGAGGGCACGGGCGTCGCTTTTGGTGCAAGGCGAGGCAGGGCCCCAAGGGGAGTGGATCTCTGCGCCTGCCTCTCTGTTCATGCTGCAGGTTAAAGCACTTCAAGATTTTGTTCGGTTGCGTACCTGATGATGTGGATTAGGAACATGGTGCCTCCAGGTGTGGAGATCTCAGGTTCCCGCCATGGGTTGGGAGTATTGTCGGCGCCAGGGCCCCATGAATGGATGGAAGAGTGGAAAAGTGGAAGAGTGCAAGGATGGAAGAATGGAAGAATGGAAGGAAGGAAGGATGGATGGATGGATACGGGCCCGGGGGCTATTGCAGACAGGACCTTGCGCATTCATTCAACTCCTAGTTGGTAGCTAGGTAGGTACCTAGCAAAGATGCGTATATTGATGATGTATGAACAACAGGTGCTTTCAGTTGCTTTCAGGTGTGATCGACCCCGTTTCTCCTGGGTCCCTCGTCCTCCTGGCACAGAGGGACTTCCGTTCCACATCCGCACCGACCAATTTCCATTCGGGGCTGCTCTTTCCTCTCGACAGTCCTGTCCGCCCACAAGTCCAGACGGTCCCTCCCCTTGCCGCCGCTTGCCCCAATCCCTCGGGGCTGGCTCCTACCTACTTGCTACCCATTGAGTGTCATCCATCAGCGGGCGGGCATGGGCGCATCTCAAAAAAGCTCAGCCTCGGACTCGGTGGGCAACGCAGGCTCTTCACCCACTGCCACAGCCATGGACTCTTTTCGCCTAGCCCATTTCCAACGCCCGCTCCCGCTCCCAACGCTGTCGCACGCCCCTAGAGACATCACCATTCATTCCCTCTCCACCACCTCTGCTACGTACTGGCATCCGTCATGGCATTGAACGCCAGCCACCACATCTTTTGTGTTCCTGGGCATGGGAACCTCCCAGGCTGGTAAAAGTTGTGGTAGCAAGTCTTCCTCGTCACTTGTCAGAAGGAACACCAAGGCTAATGCAATTGCGTTCCTCTCTACCGGCGCCAAATCGACTGTGCGATACCTAAACTTACTTGCATCCAGGGTGCTCTGGATTCCTCGCGTATCAACGTCAGTAGAGGGTGGCACGGCTCGGCACAGCTTCTTCATTACTCCTACTCCCAGGTCTTGGCTGTCCAGAACAGAGAAAAAAAAACGAGGGTCGATGCTCCCCCCTCCGTGGGTCGTCTGGCTGCCTTACAGATGTCGTCCGCCCAAGGTTTGCAACGCTTTTGACACTGCACAGCCACAGAACGTACCGCTCCACCCCAACTCTCGCTTCCAAGGTTTCTACCGGTCAACTGCTTCTTTTCACGCCAAATCCAAACCCTCAAGGACCTCGTCGTAACGCTGGAGATGCAGCAGTGGGCAATCGGTGCACTGGCTTCAGGTCATCAAGAGGGGCTCCGCAACGAGTTCCGATTCAACAGCACGCACGAGCCATGCATTCAAGCATCACGTACCGCTCACAGCTGTGGCTTGTGGCCTTCGTCTCTACCCACGAAGCACGCCCCCTACACTCGAGATACGTATTCAAGTAGGCGTGTGATAAGGGGGAGGGGCGTGTTAGATGTGGTAGCCCCAACTCAGGCCAGGCTTCGAGCCTTTTGGTCCAAAAGACCTTGCGCAACATGCTTGGTGGATGCCAAAGTACCTCGTCCGGTCAGCTCTTCTCCCCTCAGTGCTGTCGCGCGCTGGCTTCAGCTTCAGCAGGATGTGAGTTGGGGGTCACCTTTCAGTGTGGATCTGCTGGCCCAGCTACGGCACCCAGTCCCGTGGTTTGAGGTGACTGCTATCGCTGCAGCGCATGTCTGGTCAACTCTGCACGTCCTTCCGCCGCTGGGACCGCTGGGCGCCAGAAGGCGCCCCGAACGGTATCGACGGGTTTGCGACACGGAGGGGCGGCTCACGATTCAGCCAGAAGCGGCTCTTTTGGCATGACAGCTTTCATCTGCAGTCACATGGGTGTAACTTCAACAGCGATCCTGGCTTTGGCCCAATTCCATGCATGTCAGTTTATTTGGCCATGAGGGACGGTGCTTGGTCTCATTGACTACTGTACAACATGAGACAACGACTGGATGGCTTGTGGCTCACCTCTAGAGCTCCACCGATCCATGGATACTTACTCCAACCGTCATGACAGTATGAGGAGGAAAGATGAGACGATTGATGCAACAACAGATCCTATGAGAGAAAAAAAGCACCTATCCACGAAACGAAACGAAACGCCAAGCTGCTTCTGCATCCGTGGAAGCCCCGCCACAACTCGGCCGTTACGGCATCACCGACCGGAGCTTTGAGCTTTGAGCTTCAGCTTCAGCCGGGCCTGGCGTTAGTCGGCTGCGCCACGGAAGCAGTTTGAGCTGTTGAACAGATCTGAGAGGCGATCTTGTCCAAATTGGCATCGCGCAAAGGAAAACAATTACCTGGCGAAGAAGGGCATTGTAAGCGTGTATTGACGGGTTCTAGAGAGTCGTGAATGGTTAGGAGAAGGGCATCCAGGCCCTGTCTTGGTTGTACCCAACGGCGCAAATATGCGGTGCAACTGTGCAGCTCTCAACCAAGATGATGACAGACTCGGTATCAAAGACGGCGGCGAGGGTACAGTGTGGGCGAACAAGAGCATCTTTATGACAACCAAGCTTATCGCGGTGAGGGGACTGATGGGACATCTGACCAGCCCTTTCACCGGGCCACATTCTAGGATCGTGGCTCATCTCGCCCATGATATCTTGAAGCTGGCACACCTTTCCCCATCAGACTGCCTTTGACCAGTTCGTTCAACTGCGGTCTTTCTCCCTCGGTCCTCATCTTTGCCTAATCAGCCATGCAATGGTTCGGACTCTGCGTCGGGACGAGGCATGGTCGTCTCGCTGACCACAATTCTGGAGTTTCTGGGACGGACGTTGTAAATACGGCACACAATATCAATTGTTCGGCCCTGGCTAAGAGATCGTTGTCAGACTGGATGAGATGGCTTGGTGGGCAAGCTCCGCCAGGACACATGCAGGGCGACTTGGGTGGCCCAGTCAAGCCGGTAAATCTTCCTGACTCTCACACTGTGTCCCTTTCTCTGCAAAGAAAAAAAAGACGTCCTCAAATGGCCTGTGCCTCTGGTCTTCTGGAAAGGCGGCCTGGCGAACTACGCATGTCACCTGGCCAAATGGACAAGCCCCCCAGAACGAGCTTGGGCCCAGCCAAGGGCGTCATACCGATCCACACTCGTGTGGAGGGACTGTGGTGAAGCTCTTGACCAGCTACAAAGCGTGCCCAGGGACTGAGGAACCATGTCATGGGCTGGACAGCAGACTGCATGAAGGTTTCATGGAACGATAACCGTACTGTGTGCGCCCACTGTACTGTTTCAACGCTAAGCGTTCCCTGAGCTTGGATGTGGATGGACTGACGGCTTCTTTCATGGAAAATCTGCACGAGCTGCCGCGGATGGCTTCCGAGCCCCATTGCTGGCTGTTTTCTACGCTTCTTGCTTGGCGACCCGGCCGCCTGGGGCATGCCACTTGGGAGGCGTCTGCTACACTAACTAAGTATTCTACAAACCATGGCCAAAGCGTGTCCGGATCGCGCAAGATGGAGGAGAAGGCTGAGGTGGTAGACTTTTCGCTGTTACCGAGGCCGACCAAGAGCACCTAACCCTCATCCACGACGAGACTGCCAAGGCAGGATAGGTAGATACCAAGCGGGCGAAAGCCCACACCCCTGTGAGGCCGCTGGATAAGGGGTTGTTGGAAGAGAGATCTCTCAACAATTGCCCTCGCTTGCCTGCCATGAGCGGATCCTGGGGGCTGTTGCTTAGCATTGCTTAGCGCTGCTCTGACGTGCGGCGCCGGTCGACGTGGGGTACCCTCGGCAGAGGGATCGACCCTAGGAGCAGACAGCTGGAGGTTCTCTGGCCTGGCTGTGAACTAAGTCGACCTGCTCCAGGGGTAAGCTTAAAGGCCAGTGCCTACCGGCCTACCCAGTAGAACATTTACTGGCCGAGCCCGGGATGGGTAACATTCGGGGGGTCTCCTACCGACGCCTGGCCGGCGGGTGCGATGAGGTCAGTGTGCTCATTAATATTTTTTCTCGACACACGCCGACTTGAAGCACGCTGAATGCCCGCAAATGCGTCAGCCGAAACATCCATTCTTCGAGAAGCAACAGGGGTGAGTGCTAGGCCAGGCCCAGGCCTCGGGAAGTGATTGGCGCGTCGAGGGATCGAAGACAAGGCCAAGGCTGTCCTTCCCGCTGGGACAAACAGCCCGCGATCTCGGCAAGCGAGTCAGTGTTCCTGCGGAGGCCAAGATGGCGCTACTTTCGCCTCCATCATGGCTGGTTATTTTATACCTTGTATCCGTCTGCCTTTTTTCTTGTCTTTGCTTTTTTTCGCTGGCGTTGGGCCACCAGCGGCACCCTCCCAGACAGGTGCGCGCGCACACACACACACACACCATCCACTATTCAAGGGAGAGTAAGCCGGTCCACCATGGCCAACCAGCAACCCCTTCGCGGTCGATCTGAGGCAGCCTTGCCATCTCTTGATGGACACGTCAGTCATCATCGTGTTGCCAATTTCCCAGACCCCGCCTCGGTGATGGCGTGCCCCTCATGTGTTTGGTGATGGTGGCATGGAAAAGGCCAACATTCCAAAGCCAGCAGCTAAGATTGTCCTCATTACCGATGCCAAGTGAGATCTCTCTGAGGCTACGAGCAGAACAAGATGGTGGACAATATGGCAGACCCGGGAATGACTGGGGCGATGGCACTTGCCCTCGTCCGTGAACAGGCATTCTCCAACAGCTCAGGCTCACGTCAAACTGGTCGTTTGTTTAGCAGGCCATCAAAAACTCTGGTTCGAAAGATGCCTCCACAACCACACGACGTGTCAAGAGAGAGGCAAAACACCAAGGCGGTGTGTGGCAGGAGCTTATTCCAAAGGAGAACGAGGCGCCCTAGCTCGGCGTCATCCTTGGTAGTGGGTCAGATGGGCGACGCAGGTTCCCGTCCCTCAAGGCAGGGGTGGGCATGCTTAGATGTGGCCATGGGACTCTTCAGTTGGTCTGTGGTCAACTTCTAGCCTAGGACTAGAACTGCTGGACGGGCGTTCGCGCTGTTCAGCTTGCCACTAACCAGGCACATTGATTGCCTACCCTTGTCAACAGCACTCTTCGTAAGGATGATATAGGTGCTGGCTTCACGTACGTATGATGAGCATCTGATGTCTCTTGGCACTTGCTCGACTCTAGCACGGATCCATTTTGGGACGGTTCCCGATTTCCCCAACAAGTGTGCAGCTAACATCGGGCACTGCTGTTCCCAGCGAGCCCTGCCCTTGCTAGTGTGCTCTGCATTTTTGGTGCTTCTGCTACACGGCTTCGTCTAGGCCGAGGGGATGATGGAAGCATCCCTTCTTGGTTTACACGATGATGGAACCTGAAGACTTGTAAAACAGCTCGCTTGAACCGCCTGACGCCTCTATGACTCTTTATGTCCCTTGAGAAGAGAGGTGATGGCGCGGAGTTGTTCAGTCGAGAGACGGCTGCTCATTACGGATGCAAGTTCACTGTTTGACGCCGTTAGGGATTGAACATGGCACCGAAGGGTCTCACAAGGCAATGTTGGGTTTGTCAAGGTGGAACTGGAAATGAGAGTTGCACGCTGGGGGGCGCTCCATCACTCTCCAAATCTTGGGTCTCCTTCTGCACAGAGCCGCAGGGTGGACCGCCCAGCTGCAAGAAGGCGCCGGGACGGGTCGGGGGTGGGGCGGAATGCCGGATGCTGGGTCCCGTCCGGTTGATGGTTCCGCGGCTTCGCGGCTTCCTACCGTCGCCGCCGACAACCTGGAGCTCCCGGAGGCCGATGATTTCACAAGGAGGATGGAATCGGCCAGGCGGCGTGTGAGTAGGCTATTTATCCCACCCCCCCTGTTGGTCCTTTTTCCACTTTGCTATCTAAAACGGCTGCCGATCTCGGTCGATTTTTTTTTCTTGTTGTGGTGACTCGTCGGTAGCTCGTCTCGAGTGGACGGACACACACCTCCTGTCCGTCATCTCAAACATCCGACAGACAGCTTACCAAGCTCCAGCCTCCATCCCTCGTCTTTAACCTACCGCCCGTCGAGCTCGACGCTTTAGAAAAAGTCCAATCATGCAGCATCTTGCGGTTTGGTGGTGTTCTCCTGCCCATGACCCCGCAGGGAGAGGAGGAAGACAAAAAAAAAGTAGCACCTACCTTTTTGTGCATGGACGCGTAGGCCTGGTAGGACTTTTGAGTCATCGTTGCTGATGAGGACGCCACCACGTCGACGGCCGTTTGAACGGCCGCGAGCACGGAATCGCCGCAACGAGTACCCATCTCAGGATCTTGGATCTGATCACGAGAACAAGGTCGGCTGTAGGATCTAATATTGGAAATCTTAAGATATAGGTATCCAGGGATTCAGACAGCATCGTGCGGGGCGACTAGGTATCCATCTCCCTTCTCGGGCTGGCCGGGCATGTTGCGATTCCATTGGGATTCGGTGCGAGAACGGGGTGTATTTCTTGGGCGTCGGGTGTGATTTCGGGCGGGGAATCGGTTCGAGAATCGATTTCGAGGGTAAACAGCGTCTTTGAAGCAGGAGCGTGAACGGACAGGATGGGACGTCGAAGACGGAGAATACGAGAGCAGGCAGAGCTTCTGTAGGGCAGAGGCCCGTTCTATATAGCTGCTACGTGCCTGGCCCGGATCCGCAACGGAACCTGAACTACGTCGGTAGATATGCAAGCTACGAATGTGTTCCGTCGCATTTGCGATGGGCGCCTCAATTGAACCGGCCATCTGTGAGAACACTGTGGCTGTGATTGCTGGGCCAGGCTCTGTTGCTGACAGTGAGTGTCTGGCCACGCGATAGTAAAAAAACATAAGACACTAGACCAGCCCTCTCTAATTATTTAGGCAAAAAGACTAAAATTAAGGCCTAAGAATTTTAAGAAAATTATCATAAATAATTTAATGGTATCAGAAAGTGATTGTGCTCTTATTTCTCTTATTCATCCCTTGGTTTGCCTATGGTTAGGCTGCCAAGTTGGCTCTTTTTGCCATCCTCGCTAATCGCGGGCGTATTGGAGTCTCAAGTTTTTTTTACGACCGCGTGTTGGCATTCGGAACAGTCTTACCGATCGCGCATAGATAAGATCCCACCGCGGATAGATAAGACTTACACCAGGTCGTCGACCAGATTCATCAACCCAGATGACGACACTAATGAGTATCACGGGCTCCTCGGGCGCCGTAGATATATCGCGGGCTGGTTTATAGACTGTGAGGTTTGAGTATATATTGTCCGTCTTGTTCTCACATTATGAATCTCAACCACCACGCAGCATCAACTCTTGAGCACCTGTCTACACATCCCCTTTTATACATTTACATACACACCTTTCCACCAACCTCCTTCACACCTTTAAAATGTCAACCATGCAGAAGATCTTCGACGGCTTCCAGGAGCGCCAGACAAGACTTGAACAGTCCGAAAACCCTCTCTCTCACGGCGCAGCCCTCATTGAGGGCCAGGTCTCCCCATTGTACGAGGCCCGAATCCCCATCCTCGACCAGGGCTTCCTCCATAGCGACCTCACCTACGACGTACCCGGCGTGTGGGATGGGAAGCTGTTTCGTTTCGAGGACCACTTGGACCGCCTTGAGGCGAGCTGTAAGAAGCTGCGCCTGAAGCCTCCCATGTCGCGGGATGAGATCAAGCAAGCAACTCTTGACTTGATTGCAAAGAGTGGCATTCGCGATGCCTATGTCCAACTCATCGTCACACGTGGGTTCCGCTTTGTTCGTGAGCCCGTATCTAGCGACACGCCCGACAACAACTTCATCTACATCTTGGTGATGCCGTACATCTGGATCATGCCCCCTCAGGTGCAGCAGATTGGCGGCGAAGCCATCGTCGCTCGCACCGTTCGACGTATTCCACCTGGTGCCATTGACCCTACGGTCAAGAACCTGCAGTGGGGAGACTTGATCAGGGGCCTCCTTGAGGCCCAAGATAGGGGGTCGCAGTATCCCTTCCTAACCGACGGGGACGCCAACATTACAGAGGGAGCTGGGTATAACATTGTCTTCGTCAAGGACGGCGCCCTCTTTACGGCTAGAAAGGGCGTCCTGGAGGGTATTACCCGACGAACTGTCTTTGATGTCGCTGAAGCGAACAATATTCCCATCCATATCGACGACGTGCCGACAAGCTTGGCGTTTGAAGCGGATGAGATATTCATGTGCACCACTGCGGGCGGTGTCATGCCTATCACGAAGCTTGAGGGGAACCCTGTGGGCAACGGGGAGATTGGTCCCATCACCAAGTCGATCTGGGACGGGTATTGGGCTCTGCATTACGACCCTAAACACACCATCGAGATCAAGTATGAATGATTTCCTAGGTGACTGCAGATATGAAGGCTTAAGGAGCTGTCGAAGAGGACTCTGGTGGATTTATGCGCTTGCTTTTTCTTCAGGGCCAACTGTGATAGCTTGGTTCTTTTTAGTTGCTTCCCGTGGCCTGTTCTGGAATCTGCGTCCTAGGTTCGGTAATTTCGTGTTATATGATCATGAGTTTGATAAAAAATGCTGGTGTTCTGAAGTTCGTCTCCTCTCACCGTGAAAGTAGCCAAAACATGGACCTGGTATCCTCAATTCAACGCCAGCGCAACCGGCTTCCGACCGAAAGCAAGATCCCTTACACTTATAGAGTCCCGAATGTGATGTCATGTTTTGAGATGGCTAGGTACAGCCCATACGGCCCATACATCAGTGGATCTGGGTCATCCCAGAGGCGCTGCAGTAAATTCGATGCCCTGATACTGTGCTTCATTCGATATCTTGAGTTGCGCAGGGTCTGGGACAGTGATTGTTGCCGATCTTGTTGGGTGGTGCAAGAGCCAGCGATGAGGAATGGCCACATTAAAGTCGCCGTCCACTGAGACTGGTGCAACTTTTGGCCCGAGCCAAAGACGATATCGACGTGGCTCTGAAACTGGGCGACGGTTTCAGCGTTTGGAATGGATGAACCTTGCATCGCTGCTAGCAGATAGATTTCTAGACTGTGCCGTATAGCTTCGGAAACATGTGTCATGGAGTCTTTGTCATGGAAGCTATCAGTTGTAGCTTGTGAGACGTTCCAATCTCGAAGGCGGCTCTGGATCGTATCATGCAGCTCTATGCAACCAGATGAAGGGTCATCAACACCGGCCTCTTGTTCAGTCAATCTCTGACCAAAAAGGAGAGATGCCTGCGGTATCAACTCAAAAAGACCGTGGAGACCAGCAAACATGATGCCAAACGTCTGGTAATGACTGAGGCTGTCGAGTGAAGTGATGAAATGATCCAGAGGAAACGTGCGCTCAGTCAAGAGACCATATGGAGTTAGACAATTGGTGACGACGAGGTACGAGTACAGTTCGAGGCCAAGCCCGAAATGCGTCGTGAGGTCGTGTGCTAAGGGAGTCGACTCCTGGTACTTTAAGATTTTGAGGATTATTTCTCGACTGGCGCGGAGATGACGAAACAGGGCTTCTCCATTAACCCCTGAGATTGCCTATATGACGAACTTGGTATTGACATGGGAGGGCCAACAGCTGGGAGGGGCTAGTACTAACCTCAAAGTGACACAATATGACCAGAATCAAGAGTAACCGAACAAGTTTCCTAATGTCCGAGGCTTGTAGTTCTGAAAACTCAACGCGCAAAAGCCTAATAAGACTACTGTAGTGACACAACGTCGCTTTCTGAGCGGCTCCATCGGCATCGTCCTCAAAGTTCATATGTGCTCCACTAACGACTAGGACGCTATGCATGAGTAGGTCGTCCACAGAGGCGGCGGGAATAATCTCGGTGATGAATGCGTTTTCGTTGGCCGGCATCGGGAGCATGGTTGCGGTTGTGGTGAGGTAGTGTTGAAGCAGGAGAGGGGATTCGGGGGTGAGTGTGCAAGATCGGGTGAGATGCGTGAAAGATCCAAAGGATATCGTCCATAAGCTTTCTTTCAACGGCTTCTCAGCTTCTGCAGCTCGTGAGACAATCTCACCAGAAGGAGAAGTCAAAAAGTCTTGACTGTGAAGAGCAAGATCACTCTGGCCGGGATCTTGCTGGCGTGGGCTTGGTGGTGATGATGTTCGATGGGTTTGTTCCACTGGCCAATTGCATTCAAGATAGTTCCGCCTGCAACCTATGCACCGTGGTCTCTCCTCGTTGCATTTCTTCCTCCGGGACCGACATGTAAGGCATCCGTTCCGCGAACGTTTGAACTGTCCCCGCCGACCAATGTACGGCCTAGACCGAGCGACACCCGGGACACCCGCGGGCCCCGAGCCCGTACCTGAAAGTGACATTTCTGTGGGTTGTTCGCGTTGCTGTCGTAAGATTGGCTGTGCAACTGGCGGCGAGAATGTGTAAAGGCCGAGTCTTGGTAGAGAGACGTCGCGAAATTCAGGTGGGACAGCGCGTTCTGTCTTATCTATCCGCTATCGAAGCGCGCAAGGATGTGGTTGAATTGAAAGCTAGCCAGGGTTGGTGTCCGCGGACCCCGAATGTCGGCACTTAGCGTCTGACCTAACCCCTAGTCTCTTTAACTGGTAGTTATAGAGTTATTTAAGTATAAGGACGGACCATATTATATTTTGCCCTTAAGGTAGTCATGGTTACTGAAATATGTTATATAGTCGTCTTTAGACGAAACATTTTCACGGGGTGTAGTAGTAGTATTGTTCGAAGTCTCCAATGTCTACTTCACTCTTTGCTTAAAAGACTACCAAGTCAATAGCCTGCCAGGAAGATTGTGTGGGTGTCTTTTATTAGACTGAAGGAACCAATTGTGTCTTTATAAGATTCCCAAACGGGCTTCTTTGGCCTCGCTGGTAGCTGGGCCAAGTTCAATGACCAAGGACTCATTACTCAAGTAAGGATCTGAGATTTCCTCGGCTTATATCAGGGTACCACGGGGGTCAAGAAATAAAAGACACCAGAACATAACGAGAGTTACCTAACTGCTCATAATTATTATACATAAATTTCTATGAAATATAATAAAAGAAGTAAAGATATATTATAATACAGGTATTACTTTAGAGCCTTTTTTATTCTTTTTATTACTCTCTTTAGGGGAGAATTGGTGTCTCATTTCTTCCTCCACCCGCGTGCCAATTGCGCCTCAATTCAAGTCCCAAGTGAGCTTCTTTAGCCTCGCTGGTAGCTGGGCCAAGTTCAGCGGCCAAGGACTCATTAAGTAAAGATCTGAGATCACCTTGGCTTGTATTAGGATACATAAGACAAGGCATCCTTGCTCTCTCAAAATGCGGGCCCTAATGTTAGCTCCGATCTGCTAGCTTCATCATGGATCATCATGACCAGTCGAGGCCAACCATGTGGCGTCCAACAACGGACTTGGCTTGCTCAGCCCCCTTCGCCGTCCTCAAAAGGGCTCTTTAAAGACCCCAACCATCACGACTGAAACCTAACTCGACAGTTACAATGAGTGATACACAAACCGCAGAGACGCAAGCAGCGGAGGATGACGCCTTCGTGACAGAAGCACTCCGCAGATTCGAGCAGCAATGGCTTCCAGCGCAGATGCAAGACAACAATGCCCCAGCGCTCGCCAACGCCTGGAGGGACTGCGACAATATGCTGTCAAGATTCGCCCGCGGTGATCCCATTACCTCTGACTATTCGGACTTTAGACTTGGTATCTGGACACAGCAAGATCGTTTGAAGGACTGGGGAGGACGACTTGGTTTCCCACGCATGCTTGATCCGAACGATCATGGCCCTCTCGACCCCCGCCTCACGGTTCCTAGACTCACCCAGGGCGCATTTGACTTTCTCGACGACATTGTCAAGTCCGTCGCACCGCTTATGCCCCTTTCTAGAAGGCATATGAGGCCGGACCTAGGGTGTTATCTCGGGCCTCCATCGATGAACTTGAGAATCAGCAGTGCGACGAGGTGGCATAGAAAGGATAAGAAGACTTTCGTGTCTCTCAGTCGGGGCATCCGCGAATGCATCAACTTGCTGTTTGTCTTGTTGGCTGATGCAGATGCCTATATCTTGCTCAACCCTGTTCCTTGGACTGCGGAAGGGCCTTCCAAGATCGAGGGAGTAGCGGAGACAAGCCATGATGGATTCGCGAACAAGCCGATAACCTCTAGTATAGAAGAACCGAGTGAGGTAGACAAACCTTGCGGCGAGAAGTCTAAGGCGAATCCAAGCAGCCAGAAACCGCAGTTTCGCAACTTGACCACCGAGGACGACCACGAGCCTGATGTTGTCAAGCAACGCAACTCGACGACAAAGACCACCTCAGAGGCATGCTACAAATCATCATAGTCAAGAAAGAACATTACGTCAATGCCACTCTGGGCTGGGAAGGCGTCAACAGTGAGCATGCCCAGGAGGAGCAACAGAAGATGGAGTACGTCAAACCCATTCATCCATCTTGGTGTGAGTGACCCATTGCGGCAAACCTGCGTCCACGCTGACAGAGGCAGCCTTGATGTACGCCACAACAGAGATGAATAATGACATTGGAAACATGCAAAGCAGCTATAGTGAACAAGACAGCGAGGTACATTGATCTCGAGCCCCCTCGTTGCTATTTCACCACGTCGACTCACTCAGCTATGACAGGCCAGTTGCAAGTTCGAGGGGAAATGGCCCGGAACACGAACTGTCCAAGGATTTGCAGCAGATTTGAGCAATTGGGAGCGCAATGGTCAGCCTACGAGTAAAGGAGACGGTACTCGCAATACTACTGGCGTCGTTCCCAACCACAGCTTCGGTCAGCTTGTCGAATGGCTGGACGAACTACAACAGCGTAAAGTATTGCTGGAGAATAGAACAGAACAATCGACACTCGAGCACATGCAAAAACTTCTCGGCCCGGCCGATACCCAACGTATTAAGGCTCCTGCGTACGACATGGACCATCAGATTCAGGATCTGCTCGTCACCTTGAATCGCGTCGATATCTTTCCAGAGTATGATGAAGTCGTCTCTCCCGCGAAGATGTGACTATCTGGCGACTCAATGAGATTAGAGATGTTATTTCAAATGATCGTCGCATACGAACTAAAGCTACGCCTCGAGCAAACTACAACCACCTTTCCCAACATGAGCAACCAAGTCATGGCAGCGATGGAGATGGCTTGTCGATGGATCAAGGGCGTACGCATCAAGAACGTCTCAGGGCCCGAGTATGAGCCATACTACGACTTTGAAGAACTAGTTCATGATGAGCAGATTGAAGGGTTGGTTCGATTCGCAGAGCTCATGGAGTGGCCTGGTCTAGACGAGATGCAAGAATTCCTGGAACCTCGGGGGGCCGCCGTTCTTCCATCTGCAATGGGCACACACAAGCTATTGGACTGGGCATTTGGGACTGTCTTGCCGGGCTCAGGGCACGTCTGCGCCATCATGCCCGCTCTCGTACTCGCTACTCCAAGTCTGCTGCGGATGGGCGAGCCGGCACATCCCTCTGCTGGACTTGTGTTGGATGGACGATCATACTGGCGCTCCAAGCACGCCCTAGGCCGTGTCTTTGGAGGGATGAAGGGTGTCAAGGCGGCCAACGGTTGGGTTGGACCTTGTCCTCCAGTTCTGCCCAACGATGGCCAAGTTGTCAGGCCTGGCTGGTGGCGGATTCAGGAGAAACATGTGCCTTTTGACCAAATCCCCAGGGAACCAGCAGAGATGTCGCATCTTCAGGGCTTAGACGAGCCAGTCAAGTGGGTGGGAGCAATTCCTCCTCGAAACTCGCCAACAAAGACCAAGTTCATGGGTCTGCAGTTCCTAAGAGCAAAGACAGTTTACCCCAGAGGCGCGGCTGACGAGCCAAGAAGAGCTATCTTGACATTTCATATCAACAAATGTCCAATAGCCTCACTCTTTGAGTTGAAATACAACCCAGCCTTTGTCGCCGCCCCTCGGTGCATCGATGGCCCGCACCTCGTCGACCTGCGCGATATGCTTAGGCTCGATCACGTCGTAGATGTTGCCGCCATTGCAGACCCCTTCAAGTCTGTGCCCGGTGGTGAGAGGGTGTTGGTCATTGACGCTACCGGGGAGGGAGACTGCGAGCTACTGGCGAGGGCATGGTGCTCGATGGAGGGCAGGCATGCTGTAATCGCTAGAGCTGACGAAGGGACTTGCTTTACCTGCGCTGTGAGGGCTGCCATTGATCAGGGCCTGAGGCACGGATGTCTGATATGGGTGTGAACCTAAACGGCTGTGCAGTCGTTGACAATCTATTATCATGGAGTATCGATGGTCCAAAGGAATTCCTGTATAATGAATCTCTACCTAAAGCGCAATATTTTGGCACAAGAGGAATGTTGCTCTCCCTCAGTAAGCAGGATAATCCGCTTGAGGATCATGTAGATGGAAGCGGCCGATGCTAGTGGGGTTGGCCGCTTGGGAAGAAGTTGGTTCTGTCGTAGATTTTGTGGAATATAGAAAGAATTTTACAGTAGATTAATGTTTACCAGACGGGAAAAATAATATGTGGATTAGCATAAAAAGGAGAAGGTAGAAACCCTGGAGTGTTGGGGTAGTGGTTGAGATGTTGACCTTCTCAACTCTTGGCTTCGGAATGATCATACCCTCTTTAAGTACAACTTTGGATATTTCCGTATAGAAGAACACGAACTCTCTCGCTATCATGGTTCTCTCGGAGATTCCAGACTCTTTCGCTATCTTCCTCAAGGCATACTAGAAAAGGCCCGTTCCCCGCTGAGCCTCACCCTCATCTTCGTAACACGCGTGTGTTTCAACGCAAAAGCCTTTCTTGATGTTCCTAACTACTACTGTTTTATTTTTTTTTCTTGAGCTAAGCTGAAATATTTCTAGATTTGTAAGGCAAGAGCTCGTGAACGGTAACGCCGTTTTGTGGCAGTGTTCCATCGGAAGTTTGCGCTCACCCTGTACCAACAGGTAGAGCATCTCGGAGCTTTGTTGATGGGGTGTATAGACAACGTATTCCTGACTCTCTCGCCTCACGGCAAAAACAAAAGTATATCGGGTCTGAGGAACAAGAGGGTCCTGGACGCCGACTGAGCCGTGGCCTTCAGCGTGCTAACGCGCGTATTGCGCAAGACAAGGACTCGTAAGAGCACAAAAGAGGCTCGACTATGTTCTATCAAGATATTTAGAAGAGCAGTATACTTGATTAAATTTGCTAAAATCAGAGATTCTAGATGTACGCCATCGTAAAGTGTAGTGTTCATTGATAGTCAAACACCCTGCTATTCCCTAGGGACACAGTTTAAATCATAATAATCAACGAAAAGTATCTATCCTAACACCTGTATTATCCAGTTTTTGATGTTAGCCAATTAAGCTCAAGAGTAGGTACAAGCTCTGCGCTTCGTTAAGCGGCAGAGAGAAGTCGTTTCTTAAATACATCTCCATCAGTCACTGCTTTACGTGTAAAGGTCATCCTCCTTGTCCTTGTCCTTCAGATGACGCCACTTCTTCAAAGCCGGTTGAAGACTCCTCCATCTCCCCATCACGGCCTGTCGCTCATGGTCTGACGCGGCTTTGAAGTCGTCCTCGCCCTGCTGGATGCGCGACGCAACAATGTAGTCAGGCACGCCGCTTGAGAACATGCTCCGGACGTGAGCGTGAACGCCTTGCATCGGGTAAGCCGCGATACCAAAGATGCCTGGAACGAAATAGTTAGCCAGAAGAAGAACAGAGGAGAGGAGAGGAATCTTGCCAGCTGCAGGCTTGAAGATCAGGCCGCCCATGCCCTTTCCAAAGCCCTTGACGAGCCCAATGGGCCCATCTTTGACGGCGCCCTTCCACGGCTGCACCGCCAGACCCGCGACGCCATCATAAAAACCCAAAGCTAGCTCTTTGCCCGCTACCTTGAGGCCACTGGAGAAGCTGTCAATCTTGTCCGACTGACGGATCAGCTCGTCGTGGTAGAGGCGTGGCGCGTACTTGAGCCCCTTGGCCAGTCCGAGGCTGAAGTTCATGGGGGACTTGACGGCTGCCCCGACGATGCCGCCAACACCCTCGCCCACCTGTAAGGCTGCTCTCTTGGCGACTTCGGCAGCATGACTACTGCTTGATTCCTGCTGCTCGATCTGATTGTTGTCACCCGATGGCACTTGGAGTTGCTGCGAGGCGTGCATCTGAGAGGAACCAGGGGCGTTGGGGGGTTCCTGGGCATTTGAAGATGGCCCAGGGGATGGTGATTTCCCTCTCTTATTGCTCGCTCGGATTCCCTTGATCACGTTATGAGGAACGGTGGCGATTCCGGCGGCGATGCTGCTCATGTCTCCTATGAGGGCAGCTGTAGTAGCCGAGAAGGGATCCCATGGCTGTTCCTCAGTGCTGTATTCAATTGACCTGTATCTGTTTTCATGTTAGTCAGAGGTAACTTGCTAAGGAGAGCACATGTTACAATAGGTGCAGGGAGGTTTTCACTTACAGTTTCAAGTCTGAGTACTCTAGCTCTCCAGCTCTGACAAGAACTGCTGCAGCAAAGGGACTCAGCTTGACAGTCGTTCTCCTCACCTTCCACGCGGCACATCTCCCTGGGGCGGCATCACACACAATCTTGCGACTCTGGAGCTGGCGGTGGAAGCTCCGACAGCCTTCGGCCGTTCCAGCTTCCTCTCGGATCCTGGCACCCAGCTCTTGGGCCCTGGCCTGTGTCTCCGGCAGCAGACAGTAGCGGATCGCCGCAGCGAGCTTCTCAGCTGTCAAGTCGGTGTGTGGGATCGGCTCGGGACCAGCGCCGGCTCGGCTCACCATGGCGCCCCAGAAAGGCTGGTCGCCAAAGAAGGGAACTACAGCGGTTGGACGACCGGCCTTGATGCCGGCAGAGCAGGTGCCTGCGCCGCCGTGGTGGCACACGGCTGAGACGCGACCAAACAACCAATCATGGGGTACGTTTCCGAGCATGAAGACTCCCTCAGGCACTTGATCATCCCCTCCGATGCCGCCCCAGCCTTTGGATACAAGAGCTCGGACTCCAGCTAGCCGTATTGCCTCGAAGATGGTCCTGGTGAGCTTGGCGGGGTCGTCGACGACGATGGAACCGAAGCCGATATAAACAGGCGGCGGACCGGCGCGAAGGAACGCATCCAGGTCTGCTGGCGGCGTGAAGGACGAAGCGAGGTCCAGGAAAAGAAACCCGAGATGTCGATGTTGTCACCCCAGTCTCCAGGTTTGGGGATCAGGGCTGGGGACCAGCAGTATGTGTATGGGACGCGAAGCCGCTCGAGCAAGCCGGGTGCCCACATGAGCGCGATGGGATCTAGCCCGAGCACCTTTGTCCTGAACCTGTTGACCACGTCTCCGAGTCCCTGCCAGGTCATGACCTCGACCATGGCGTACGACATGTAGTTGGATGAAGCCCCGTCGGTTGCTGAGTGCTGGATGTTGGCCAATGGGTGTGGGAAGGCGGTCGTCGGTGACCATGGCATGGTGAACATGAGGTGCAGAGGGATGCCGAGCCTCTCGACGATGTGAATGTGGGCAAAGCTGGGCGGGTTGGCGATGATGGCGTCGGCAACAAACGGCCTTTGATCGTCAGAGGTGGCCTCCAAGCCATCGCCCGCCTCGATGCATGACCTCCAGCAGCCCAACATCATCTCCTCGATACCGCGGCGCCGCTTGCTCACCTCGCCCGTCTTCACGGCGTCGGCTCCAGGCATGAGCCCTGGGTTCTTAACCATAAAGGCCATGAGCTCAGCAGGATCGCCCCCGATGCTGAAGAACTCGAGGTCGTTTTCCCGGACAAACTTGGCAAACGTCGGATGGGTGGCTATTCTGACGCGATGGCCGTACGACGACAGGGTCTTGCCCAGAGCCACAAACGGCTGCACATCGCCCCTTGATCCGACGATCTGGATCACGATGCTCATGGGCGGGGGTCCCTGGCCACAGCCAAGACCTGGTTTCGGCGGAGGAGGAGGGGGTCGAGGGCTCGTGTTGGGATGAGTATCATGTTGTTGGCGCAGTGTCGGCGCGATCATGTCGGCGATATAGCTCGTCCTCTTGTTAAGAGTCATCTTGACTCGACCGTCATCTGCAAGAATCGCCATGAGCACCAAGTCAAACGCCTTACGAGCTTGGATGAAAGATCGGAAAACACTTACTCGAGACACTGGCACCGAGTGCAGAATCCAGGTCAAACTGTTCAAGAGCGCCGGGATCTTGTGGGTAATAGCTGTAGGGAGGAGGGCCGTGGCTCTCGTGCCTTTGTTGCACCCTGAGCTCGTGATTTCTGGGATCCTGGGTAGCTCTTGTGGGTGAATTATCGGGAGGCGGCTAGCCATATTCCGATGGTTTTGACATGGTGCTGATTGTTGCGACAGTGATTCAGAGATGGGAGAGGGAAGAGGCAAGTGGAGAGTGATTCAATGTTGAGAGAGTGAAAAGACGACGAGCAGAGGACAAAACAACACAAGACAAGTAATCAAGCACCCCGCCGGTATTAGGATAGGGCTCATTCTAACCGTCGAGACTAGAGAGAGCTAAGCTTTTCGGCATTATGCATGAACCTGACCGGGGATGGAAACAGACATGCACCACGTACGTAGACCTTGACTCGTGGTCGTAACAAGATAGTTGCCCCTGCACAACCCCGTCTACACGCAATCACAAGGCACATTTCGAGTGTCATTTGCAATTCAGCCTAACTGTATACGCAATCTTAGAAATCTTTCATTTCTGTCTCAATCAACTCAGACAAAAACTGCCCCTGATTACGCAAGTTTCCTCCGAGTCATGGTGCCGAGTTCCTGCAGACAACGCCCCCCTGCTTTTCAACGCCGGGGCCAGCCCTGATAGGGCTGTCCAACTAGCGGAGATCTAATACGAGTATTGGCTAATGGGGCGAGCTAGGATCTGTTAAGTGTATTTAAACTACCCGCCCCTCGACAGATATAGGCGCCCGTCCATCTACGTAATACGAGTATTCGGTTTCCTCTCGCTGCAATGCTTCGACGCCGGCATAAGAAATCACGCAACGGGTGCCAAGAAGGTAAAAGGAGGCACATTAAGGTCGGTGAGCATAGATTGACTAACTCAAGTTGTCGATTGAGATTGGGAACATACTGTATTGACGTGCTAATAGTGCGATGAGACGCGCCCGGCATGTTCCAACTGCATCATGTCTGAACGGCATTGAAGGTTCGGACCAGAGGCTGTGACGTCGAGATCTCGCCCGTCAGAGCCGCTGCCGACAATCTCATAGGAGCTCGCCCAGTCTCGACATACGTCAGAGGCAGGGGGCCCAGTGCTGGCCTCTGGCGTCTTCACCTTGAACATGCCGCTGGGGCTCGGATCACCCGTTAACCTGGACCACACGGAGTTCCATCGTGCGCTATTCTCTGTCATCCTTTGTGCCTGACGTAGATGAAGCCCTTGACCAGACAGGCACACAGCTAGCCCTCCGAGCTGGTCTCGGTCTCCCTTGCCTGCAACTTGAGAACCTCGTCATCTCAGCCTGCCGCCTCGCATCCCAGGTCTCGGCAAATTCACCTCTCTATCTCCCGCACGCGGCCCACCTGCAGGCCAAAGCTGTCGAGAGCTTCAACTCGACGCGCATGCGCATAGACAGCTCCAACTCGTGGCCCTCCTGCTCTTCACCCCAACCCTGGGCCGCCATCTCCTAACCGACACCTTGGCGCGACGTCTGCCCCGGTTTCTTGACCGCTGGGTACAACATGTCGTTGTTCATCGTGGCCTGCGAGCCGTTGCTTCTGAGGCGTGGCCGGCCCTCATCGAGTCTGAGCTGGAGCCTATCCTTTTCTGGGGAGGCGGGCTGTATGCCCAGAGGCCCCAGGGAACTGAGATGGATGGGCTCATTAGGTTCATAGTGGACTTATCAGAGTCGCCCTCATCCGGGCTTGACCACACCTCTACTACGGCTTGTCTTGATGCCATCCACTACCTACATCTCGGCCTGGATAGCATCTCCCGCTCGCCGCCTGACAAACGCCAGTACCGCATGGTCTTCAATTGGAGTGTCCTATGTCCAGCTAGTTTTACTGCGCTCCTTCATCGCCAGCGCTAGCCAACAACAGCTGCAACCCAATCTTTGAGAACGGTACAAGCGTAGCCGGAGATCCCTTGGCTGCTGAGCGTGGATACAGTCTCGGCGTGTATCCCCCGTATGTCGTCAATACCACCGAAGCCGCCCATGTCCAGGCAGCTCTCAAGTTCGTCAACAAGCGGAACCTTAGGGTCAGCATGAGGAACACCGGCCACAGCAGTAAGACGGCCTTGTATAGGAGTCTCTCGTGCGTAGACAAACCATCCTGCCTTACATGAACATGGCTAATATCGATTCCTTCAGAATCTGGGCGCATTACATGAAGCAAGGAGAGTTCCATGAAGACTTCTAGTCTACTTGTCAGATATCCCCGCCCAAAACTCCATTCACCGTCGGCGCTAGTCTACAAGACGAAGAGATTTTCCACGCAGCTGCTGAGTATGGTATGGCAGTAGCCGGAGGAACAAACAGCGTCAATAGATATCTTGCCTCCTCTATCTTGCAGTAGATTAGAGCTCATGGCTTTGCTGACACTCGAAAAGGACGTTGGACTTGTTGGCTGGGCCATAGGAGGTGGCCACGGCTATCTGACGAGCGAGTTCGGCATGGGAGCCGATAGCATCAACCCGGCGGTAGTGGTTGCTGCCGATGGCGAAGTACTGACAGCCAGCGAGTGCCAGAACTCCGATCTCCTCTGGGCCATCCGCGGCGGCGGCGGCGGCACCTTTGGAGTCATCGCTGAGCTGACTGTCAAGGCTCATTAGATGCTACAAGTGACTACGCTGCTGCTCAACGTCGAGAAGAAGACCAACTGCACGCCGTTTTGGTGGGATCTAATGGCTGAGCTGCATGCACCTCCCCCGGACCTGAAGCGCCACGGTCTCCAGGGCTACTAAACTATTGGGGGCGTGCCATCCTCCCCAGCCGTCACCTTTTACGGCGTCTTGTTTCTCTACAACAAACCCAACGTTACCATGGAGGTCACCACAGAGCCCCTACTCGAGCTGCTTCATGGTGCCAATGAAAAGGCCAAAACCACGTTGCAGGTTGCGTGGGCACCGTCCTGGATCAGCGTCTTTGACACTCTGCCCTCTGAGGGCTCTGCTGGTGGTGGTGGTGCCGCCTCTGCGTCCAGACTCCTCTCCGAGTCAGCCCTGACTGAGGACATTGAGAAGCTCGCGCGGGTTCTAGAGCTCATTGGTCCCAGTGACGAGGCTTCCAAGGTATGTTCTCGACACCGAAGAATTGACGTTTCTAACGCCTACAGGCCGGCGTATCCAACCCAAGCATCGCAGGAAGCGTGTCCGCCGGCTCAGTGGAAGTCGATAACGCCCTGAACCCTGCCTGGCGAGATACTGTGGTCCACCTCATCGCCAAGGAATCGTGGAAGGACGCTCTTTCATACACCCAGGCCAACGCAGCCTAGACGGCATGACAAACGTCAAGGGAGCCGCTCTGTGCGGCCTAGCTCCTAGCTCTAGAACATACTTTAACGAGGTAGGAAAAATGGCAGAGCTTAACGATACCGCGTTTTGCTGACTGTCCTTACTCTCGAGGCTGATGCTCTTGAACCTGACTGGCAACGAGCGTTCTGGGGCCCCAACTATGAGAGGTTGCTCGATATCAAGCAAAAGTACGACCCGATGGTGTCTTTTGGTGCAAGAAGTGCGTCGGAAGTGAAGCATGGGTTGAGCAGCTTGATGGGGAACTCTGCCGTGTTGCGGACGGCTTGCTGGCCGTGCAGTACTGAGGGGACACACGGTATCCTGCCTCCTGATTCTCCAGGGATAGGAGACTAACTGGATTTCTTTCGTGATGTGGCTCTCTCAGGGGCCGCTATATAAGTGCTTAGAGAGTTATTGTTGCAGATAATAGGTAGATACAAGTACTAAAAAGGAATGAGCATGTTGGCTTCCCAGCCATGTATATGTTTGATCAATCCAACTCCTACATCTAAAGAAAGAGGTCATTACACTGTGGAAGCCCCCGTGGTGTCCCCGTGAGTCCTTCATGAGGAGGCCGGCATCTACAACCTAGCACATACGACCACACCCACTGGAAAATTCGGGATCCCGTCCGCTCTCCCATAGACAAGCCAGTGAGGGGCGGATTAGTAGTTGGGTCGGTGACGACCAGCGAATCCCCGCTGTTGTATGTTTTTTTGCGTCTTGTTTCACTTTTTGCCAGTCTGCTCAGTGTTGTTGCAAATCAGTGCAACCATAATGCGTAGACTTGGGCTTGCAGTTTCACGCCGCCCAAACAGATACACCTGTGCCAGTTGGTTTACATAAAGTATAGACAACTGAATGCCTGTGCTCTGCTTTGACGGGAAATTCCCCGTAAGTGTTGTGGGGAAGGTTGACTTGGCTTTCTGACGGCGCGTTCATCTGTCACCTTCAGCCGTAGAGCCCTCAACCAGCATAGGTCACCAGGCCATGATAGCATCCTCGCCCTGCTTTTGCTCTCTGCACGAACTCTGTGTGCTGTCGCTCAACATTTAACATTGGATCGCTTCCGGGACACTTCCGTTTCGAACCTCCCTGCACGCCGGACACTTCCCCGGACAGCCAACCCACTTCAAGGTCACAGCCTTCAATCAGATCGACGAATCGCTAGGAACTTCCGTTACTGCTTGCACGCCCTCTTCTTATTGTTACTGGGCGCCGTAGGGCGATTGTCGCTTTCCTTGGGTGCCATAGGAGCTCCAGAGCCGACCGGCTTCACCGAGCCGGATGGTCGAAGCGTCACGAATGCCGGGCACCCTGCGCTCTCTGAATACCTAGGTAGGTACTTGCGGCTCAACCTAGCATAGCGAGGGCAAGAATTGCCGCAGGCCGTCTGGCAAGGATGAATGCTATGATGCTGGGATGCTGGGACGGCAAATCAGCGACGCCCAGGCGCAGCCGTCTCACCTCGTGGCCGTGGCGGCCGGAAGACGCAAGGGCGCGCTTGTCTTCATTGTGCAACAGAAACTTGCTGCGATTACATGCGCCGGGAATGCAACGAGTCTTCCCCGGCGTCAATCTGGGGCTTCCGTTTGGTGTGGAAGCCGAGGAAGTAGGCAAGTTGTCAGCGGATGACTTGGAGCGTGTTCCGGTGCTTCACATTGGAGACGGGGAACCAAATACTTGCAGGTTCGGATGACGTGGAGTGGAGCGGAGTGGATGCTGCACTGGGCTGCCGGTCCGGGCTGCCGCTAAGGCGCCTACATAGTCTGCTGCAAAGAAGGTGTATGGAAGGTCGCTGACCGCGTCGTCGAAGCTTTTCGGTGTGGCACTTCCATTCATGGTCTTTCGGTTTAATTGGATTGCCAGAAGTTATTCGATAATTGAAGCTACCTAACGTGACGCAACGTGTCGCTCACTAATGCACATGCTTCAAATATGACGGCAAACAAGGGGAAAATAGAAAAGAGGTAAGGACAGAAATACGTCTCAGCGACGCTAAATACCAAGGATCGAAAAAGGCAACACAGAAAATTGTAAAAAACTCAGTCATGACCTCCATGCCATGGACTAAGAAGCGACATCGACAGGATCCAACTGGGCGGGGCGGACCGTGCCTTGCTGGTGATCAGAAAACTGGGCTCCGATCCCGACCAAGAGGGTCTTGTGCGGAGGTGCAGATTTGTTGCCGTGTGGGAGGACGCAGCACAGAGGGTAGTCAACGCTGATCTGGCACCGCGCACCAGGGACGTGGGAGGGGTCTTGGAGCGTTTCAGTGACAGGTCTGCCGCTCTCGCTGCACGTGTCATTGAGGTACCGAAGCATTTGGTGCGATCTACCCATTTCCTGTTGTGGATGTGGAGCCTCCACGGGGGCGATCTTGGCGTACTGCCGAGAGCTAATCCGCGTTAGGGGGGGGTTCACTCAATTGAAGTGGGAGGGTGGAGCAGTTGGCTTACACGCTGTGCGATTGCCCCAGGCCGTTGGACTCGACCGAGCCGTGGTCAGCCTTGAATGAAGTGGTAGACATTGTCGTTGGAAAGGTGTGAAGCAGAGGGTGTTTCTATGTAGAAGGGCAGCTTTTAGGGAGCTTAGGGAGGTAATAACGACGGTAGATTCGGGCAGAGAGGGATACACGGGCAAAGGATAAGCTGCAGTGCAGGTACCGGCCAGTACCTCCAGAGGGTAGGTAGGTATTCAAGTGCAGAGAAAAGAGGGCAGCGAAAGGCACGAGGACGAGCAGAGGTATGCTTAGTGAAGGGCGTACTGATCTCGTTTCGAATTGAAGTCGATGTCATAAGCAGAATCTAAGGAGAGCGAAGCTGGGCTTATAACATATTTTTTTTTACCTCACAAGACTCTCGCCATTATCGCAACTGAAGCAGCCCGCGTCGGGGGGATAGTCACCGTGGCACAAATGTGCATGTGTGTCAAGTTGGAAAATTGGGGTATTTGAGAAGATGATTGGCTTCCTCGCAGAAAAAAAAAAGCCCGGCCAACCACGTCGACTCTTTTTACAGGCTGCCAGGTTTCTCAACGCCCTACGTGATTGGGGCCCCATGGGGACACAATTAATTCTTAGCTTCTGTAAAAGCAGGTCGGAGTACGAGTGTGCCACATTCCCGTACAGCCCAGTATACCGCCATTTGGACCGCGAGGTTGGCCAATTATCGGCGCGATGTTATCTTGATTTATCCGAGTTCCTGCACCCGTTGGGATTGGCGAAGAAGCAGTCACTGATCTCGGGCAAAACAGCTCTCTAAGCTACCCATTCAGTGTTGAGAGAAGAGTCGGAGGGCAAAAGAAAAGAAGAAGAAGCAGCTAGACAGATAGGTGCGCTATTCCACCTTCGAGATTCGTGTATTAAAAAAAGACGTAGGACTCGAGGATGGAGCTTTCATCCCTTCTCGGCCGGTCTCTCGGCCGAGAACTGGGCACCAATGCCAGCCAGATCCTTGGCCGAGATCGCGTCCTTTGGCATAGTGAAGCTAGGGGCCGGACGCAGCGAAACCGCTTCTCGGGTGGGCTGTGCTATATGGAGGGGGTCTTGCAGCCGGGAGTTGACGGGCTCTGCAGGGTCGCAAAGATGGAGTGACGGCCTTGGTACTGCTCTGTCTTGGCTTAGGCGTTGGTAAAGATCGTCTTGTTGGCTGCGATTGATCCTTGTTTCGCATTAGTGTTAGGCCCAAGGTCTCGTCCTCTGCCAAGAACACGACGTACTCTCTGTGATTTCCATTGGTAGATTGGCTTGAGCCATGAACTGCATCGACAGAAGACTTGGTCATGATGTGTTCGTTGAGGGCCGTAGTGGGGAGATGGGGGCAGCCAGTCTCTCAAAGGAACTTGAAGAAAACCCTGGAAATTGGCCAGGGAGGAATCATGTAATATAATAGAGATAAAGAGGAGAGAGTACCGAGTGGAGGTGAATTATTTGCTTGGGGAAGGCGAGATTGCTTGCCATCGAGGGGAATCCGATCTCCTATTTATAATGCTTCTGGTAAGAGTCAGGATGCATGGGTCTCTTCAACACGAAGGTCGCCAGTGCCAGCCAATGCTGAGGGAACAGTAACTTGGAAGAGGTGCAAGTCGAGTGGGCGGGCAGATGAGCCAGTGTTCCCGCCGCGTTGCAGATCAAGGCGCCTGGGAGCTCAAGACTCAAACGAGAGCAACCCCCTTAGCGTGTAATCCATGTGGAGAAACTACTGCGGCACATGGAGCGGACTAACCCTGCTGCCACGCGAGTGACAGGCATCAAAGATCCGTTACTGGGATACGCTGGCTAGCTGGCTCGTTGAAACGGGATAGTGTGAACGACTGGGCCGCTTGACCCCTCCTCAAGAATCGCGGGGTCCATCCTGCGAGCTGTGCGAGCTGTAGGACTGGCCGATCTGTGCTCAAATTCCCTGCCCCTGATGCAGCACGTGTGCCTTTCGCGCCCGTCAACGATGGATAGAGGTGAGAGAAGAGCGGACCACTCGGACATTGCACTGTGCATAGGGACACAACAATACCTAGCTCCAAGCTGATGGTAGAACACCCCGTACTGTTACTGATAGATAAAAACTTGGTACTGCCTTGTTGTCCCACCCCCACTGCCATCTAGATGTACAATCTCACGTCTTCCGTCTCCTCGACCCCCTGCCAGCCTTTTTTCAGTTATGCTACCTCTCGGCACGTGTGATTACTCAATCCCCAACGGAACCGGAGAGAGCGATGTGACATTGGGCCGTGCACGAGGCAGAGAGGCGTCGAAACTTGACAGATAGCATTAATCCTGGATCAGGATAAGGGGTTGACTCGTATCACACGGTGCCGACGAACGGATGACGACGGACACAGGACGGGATAGACGCTTCTCTGACCACCCTGCATGAGTTCCCAGGCCGCTTCAGCTATAACACGCTCTTCTATGGATGCTCAAAGCTCAAGAGCGGTATGGACGGGCGCATGCTGCAGATTGAGGAGCACAACGCTGACGTTCGAGAAGACTCATGGAACTGTGTGATCTGCTGCACCCCTGGACCCGGCAACAAAGGTTCCATGCATACTTCCATGCCGGCTGGCAAGCTGAACTGCGAGCTTTCGTTCTCCAGGTCGAGTTGGGTTGCACAACACCGAGTGGCTGGGTCTCTCGCGCGCCCGCATACTTGCGTCTCTGGAAATGCACATTCGGTAGCGGACGCATCAGACTGTACATGGGATGGGAGAGTGTGCCTGCTGACACTGGCCGCACGGCTACGCAAGTCAGTGTCCAATTGCTTTTCCCGTAAAGTCCTTGTTTACTATGCAGGTCTTTGAGGCCTGTCGTGTTCCTAAGCCTGCAAGTAACTACCTTCCGAATATGGATGAATGGCGCCAACCAGGCTGAGCGTTGTCATGCACTCCCTCCCGCACGGGCGGGGCTCACTCTCTGCTGCAATCACTCTTCAATCTCGGCATCCAATACGTCTATTTCATCTATCCGATATGCAATTGATGTCTCTTGCTTATGAAAGTCCCGCAGAAGCGACTCAAAAGCCTGCAGTATATCCGCCTTCATATCTTCAACATCCTCCACGCCACAGCTGACGCGGATCAGCCTGGGGTCTCTTCCCTCGTCACTCATGGCACGCCACTCCATCAGGCTCTCGACACCACCAAGACTCGTCGCAATGCTGAAAGATGTACAGCCTGCTCGGAAGTCTCCGCGCGTGCTCTTCATTGTTCATCCAGATGGAAAAGACTGGCCCAAACCCTCCGGGCATCTGCTTCCGCAGCCACCCATTCTTGAGGTCTGCCTCTTGCAGGGACGCATGCTGTACCTTGTCGATCATCTTCCCGACTAGAGAGCCGGGCTTCTGGACCTCCTCGTGGAGCCAAGACACGAGCTTCTCGGCAGTTTGGGACTGCTTGATCACACGAAGGTGAAGGGTTCGCGGCGATCGGATATCGAGCCAGCCCTCGAAGCTACCCACGATTGATCCCATCACTCTGCGATCCTGATACAAGGTCTCTACCCACTCCTTTCGGTCTTGATGCACGGCCAGAACGCCACAGAGCATATCAGAATGGCCTTCAATGTGCTTGGTATCGCTATGCATGACGGTGTCGACACCATACTGGAGAGGATCCTGCAGAGACGGAGGTGCAAAGGTCGCATCAACTGAGATGTAAGCCCCAGCCTGACGGGCTTTGCTACATAATATTCCAGGTTGCGAGCTTCCCCAGTGGGATTGAGTGGCGTCTCAATGTGCAGAAGATCCACGCGCCCGAGCTGATCCAAATCCCCCAGAGTCAGCTTCTCGACCCCTGTCACTCGGTGCTGGAGTTTGATGCTTCGGTGAACGCCGTGGTAGCCCTCGCCGATAAAGATGCGCTTGGGCGGCAGGAGGGTCATGATGGCGTGGAACGAAGCGAGGCCACTCGAGTATGTCACAACACCAGCGTCTCCAAAGAGATTGTGCAAGACCGTCTCGAAGCGGGTTGAGTTGGGGGCAGTGTAACGTGAGTAGATGTGGGAGTGGGATGGTGCATTCGGCTGCTATCAGCCAGCTGAGCTCCGAAGAAACAGGATCAAGACGGTAACTCACGTCCTTATTCTGCATCGGCACGAACTGTTCAGGGTCTCGGTGGTATCGATAGTTGACTGCGACTTGCATGGGGGCGCAATGGCACGATGAGGGCTTGAGAAGTTATCGACGTGGATTGCCCTGGTGGCCATGCCCATCCTGGGCAAGGCCTTGTGAAGGGCCTGCGCCGTCAGGACAAAGTTTTTGGACGTTGCGTCTTCCTGAACTGATCCCATGATGTCTGAGTCTTGAACTGGGTTGGGCTTTGGTGTTTTGCTCCAAATCTGCTTGGATTACTCACAGGACCTCGAACAGACAGCCCCTTTATCACTTACAGACTCCGGAACTATCCCTTACACAAGCAAGAGTCAGTCATGGAAACATTACGTGTGGTCCAATCGCTAATCTTCGTGTAATCGCAAAACCCTCAATTAAACGTCGGTCCTCGACAATAGGTCGCTCCTCAAGGCGCGGCTGGACCGAGCAAGGTGACCCTACCAGCACTTTCAGGCCGTGTAGACAACACCCTTCGCGGAGTGACAGGGAGCCGCCGCCGGCCAAGACTTGGAGGTCTCAATGGCATCGAAATCCGAAATCTCTAAGCTTATCTCGATAGTGCACCCGCGGAGCGTCCTCGAATGAGAGCCCACCACCTCCACTTCCCCGGAGATGGGGGAATCCAGATCCTGGGGTATCCACGACTCAGTCGGTCCCTATCGACACTTTTCTTTCCAGATTCGACGTCCAGATATCGCTGGCGAAAGTCGGCATCACGGAGACGTCACGTATAGCCCTGGCATTACCCCAGACTACTTCGCCAGGAGGCTGCTGAGTATTTGACCCCTTGGAAAGCTCCTGTTTTGAGTTTTAGAGATCATCCCAAGTTTTATTCGTTGAATCAAACTTGTACTTGGAAGCATCAATCTTGTCTAGCATTCGCAAATTCTCTCTTTGACTTCTCCCCTGATCATGGCTTCAAGGCCAACCAGATGGAGGCGGGCGAAAAGGCCGTCGCCTACGACGCCCGAAGCAACTCATCAGATGTTGCTGCAGGCGCCATGGCCACTCGGGAAGCCGCCATTGCGAATGCACCCCTGGACATGTCGGAGCTCAAGGACATGAACAAAGGCCTGCACTCGCGCCACTTGCAGATGATGGCCCTTGCCGGAGCCATTGTAACTGGACTGTTCCTTGGCCCCGGTCGCGCCGTTGCTCAGGCCGGACCGATTAGAGCGTTTCTTGGATATACGCTCATCGGCTTCTCGGCTGCTGGCGTTGCCCTCGCTGTTGTTGAGATGGCGGTCCTTGTCCCGTTGAGCGGAGGCATCGTGAGATATGCGGAGGTCTTTGTCGACCCGGCCTTGTCGTTTGCTAATGGCTGGAACCTGGTCTACAAGGGCCTCATATTTATCCCCACCGAAATTGTTGCTGCTGCCGTCCTGATGTCATTCTGAGCCGAAGTGAACAACACTATGGTACGAGTTTTCCTCCTGAGATTTGGAAGTGTGGTTGCTAAGTAATATATGTAGTGGATAACCATCTTTGGACTTTTGATGGCCCTCACAAACTGCCTGTTTGTTCGGGTTTTTGGTGAGCTCGAGTTCGGATTCGCCCTGCTCAAAATTGCCCTGGTCTTTGTCGCCAACATCATGGCGGTTATCATTGCCGGTGGCGGTCCCAGTGGTGACGCTCCTAGATTCAGATACTGGAAAGGTTGGTTATTATCCACCGTGGTCTATGACTCCAAATGCTAATCAAAGTTTCGCTATAGACCCAGGCACATTTGTGCAATACATGGGCATCCAAGGATCACTCGGTCGATTCTTGGGGTTCTTCTTGGGATTCTACACCACCTTTACGAACGCTCTTTACGCCTTCTCAGGAATTGAAGACATCTCCTTAGCAGCCGCGGAGACTGCGAATGCTCGAAGAGTGATCCCCCAGGCTGCCAAGCGAGTCCTTTGGCGAATCCTCATCTTCTACAGCTTGACCATGTTCCTGGTTGGCCTGGTCGTTCCCTCCAACGATGATCGACTTCTCAAGTCAAAGGGCACTACTGCGTCTCTCTTTGATATTTCTGCTTCTTTGGCTGGCATCAAGGTTATCCCGCATCTCATCAACGCCATCGCCGTAACTTCAACTTAGTCCTGCGACAACTACGACATGATGAATTATATCCACTACCTCTTTAGTCTGGCGAAGAGCAGGCCCGCGCCTCGCGCCTTTACTCTTCTCAACCGATTCGAGATTCCATACGTGACCGTCATTCTTTTTACTCTGTTCATGGCTCTGGGATACTTGACCATTTCTCAAGGCGCGTCTACGGTCTTTACCTGGTTACAGGATCTCCTGTCTATCGCGATCCTGGTCAACTGGACAGTCATTCTGATAACCTATCTTCGGTTCTTCTATGGCTGCAAGATAGAAGGCATAGACCGCAACGAGCTGCCATACAAGTCTCCTTTCCGGCCTTACTTCAGCTGGGCCTGCATCAGCCTGTTCATCCTGATCCTCATCACGTCTGAATGGCAGGACTTTGTCCATGGTCACTGGACTACCAAGTCTTTTGTGTCTTCCTATTTCAACATTCCGTTCATCCTGATCTCGTACTTTGCGTTCAAATATTACAATAAGACCAAGATCATTCCTCTTGATGAGACTTCTATTCGCGCGTTCCTGGACATTGCAATCGCTGATCCATCGCCCCCTCTGAAGCCAAACAAGGGCATCCGAAAGCTCAACTTTCTCTGGTAGAGCCGTCACTTGGGATTTGTATTTGGACCTGGATATTGGATTTGGAATATGGATGTTCTTTTCGAAATCACTAGCTAGTTGCTGAAGCTGTAACTCATGGTCACTCTCTGCAAACCTTGTTTTCAACCAATTACATTCCGGTATGGTGTAGTGGCTAACATTTCGCGCTCTCATCAACTCAGTTGAGAGATCCTTAACCGCGGAGCCCAGGGTTCGATTCCCTGTACCGGAGACGTTTTCTTTTTGCCTTTAGCTTCGAAACTTGAAGAAGCTACTAACTACTATTAACAAACGACAAAGCTTTTTTTTTTTTTTTTTGTCTATCTTTCTTTTGTTGAATGTTGCGAGCTTGCTTAATCTTAAAGGAATGTGTGAATCTAGATAACATTGGATTAATGAGCTTAGAGCCAGGAAATAATGATATACCAGGGACTTAGGAGATGTTTTTTTGCCTCGTCGTTAACTAGAACGCCCCGATTTATCCCTAACATGTATATCGTGGCCAGAGACATTTTGTAAACCGGCACTTAGGGATTCATGTTTACTGAGAGACTAATAATGATAGACCTATTATGTCGAGGATGGATTGCGTAAGTTAACTCTTGGTCAGCTCCTTATTACTGCTGCTCTCCGTCCGAGCTACCTTGTAACCCTGCCATCCCGCTTCCTCTGTGTCCCTGTTCCGCGGATGCTAAGCCTTGATCTCATGGCTGAGGCTATCCACACAGAACGTGAGCCAACCATGTCACGATCCGGCAACAACCCAGAGATGGACAAAGTAGCAATGATTATCTCTAAGTGCATGGACGATGAGTATGCAACGTGCTACCATAATAGTAGTGTCGTATCAATGACCTTCGGACGCCCTAGCATGAAGGCAGACTGGCTATAGAATGCTGTCCCGCTGCCCGTGATGATAGATGAAGACTTTCTAGACGCGCAAGCGAAACCTACCCCAGTTCGCCCTTATGGTAGAACCACCGAAGTTGCCTTCTTTATTAAATCTCTCGAGCTTTACGGCATCGTCAATAGCTCTCTTCTTCAACTATACATGAGTCCCAAAGAGAGAAAAGTAAAAGAAAACGATTTCCTTACTTCTATACTCCAGTTAAATAGTCGGTTAACGCAGTGGGCTCGTTCCATACCTCAGCAACTCAGCTGCGCACACACAAGTACGGATGAAGACTTTCTCTTCCAACGGCAGTGTATCGTGCTGCGAGCGCGGCAGGTGTCCCGGTTTTCCTCGTTAGTGCTCTCAAGAGCTGACAGAATCAAAAAGATATCTTTATGCGAGAACACTGGTTCTCAGACCAATAGTTGCCGAGTTCTATCTCAAGCAGGCGAAACTAAATGATCTTCAAGAATACCTGTGGACCGAACAGAGTGTGTCACAAAAGCTCATAGAAGAGTGTTTCGTTCTCTGCTTTGAAGCTGTGCATGAGACCATCAACATATTTCAACAAAACTTGGACCTTGACACAGTGACGGGCCCAGTCCCTGCATGGTGGTTCGCTGTATTGTGTAAGAAGACCATCTCAAGATATGAGGAGCCCAGCCACTCAAATGATCTAGTCGTATATACTACAGCGACAGCTCTTCTAGTTGAGCGGTTCAGGCCTACGGACCCGAGTGCTTCAATACCTGAGCCGCGGCGTGACAATACTCCTTGAAACCAAGCCATTCAGTTATTGAGGGCATATTCGCGAGTAGAAGAGTCAGCCGAAAGTTGCGTAGCGGCCCTAGAAATTCTTTCATCCAAGATCAAGGGCCAGTCCAGATCTGAGGAAGAAGTCGACCAAGAGCTGCCACTCAGGGAAATACGAGAAGTCATGTTCCAAGATGGTATGATCGTATTAGGGGGTACATGAGACCACTCGGTTGCTCTTGATTTTGAAGGGATAGACTTTAACGTCAACGACATGCTTTAGCTCAACTACTCTGCGGCCGGTATATTGTTCTAGTATTAACCTTTGGCGAGGCAAACCCGGTGATATCCGAGAGTAAGAACCCGTTCTATATGAAAAGACATGACATAATATGATACCTCAGACAAGAGTGATGGTATGCTCAAACCGAGTCTCGTCATCGATCCACATTGGTCTGAGAGGCGTAGATCCATACGAGGGATAGGATTCATTCCACGCCAAGAGTCCAAGCCCCAGCCGGCGAAACCGAGTGAGAGTCTCATCGGCTGGTTCCAGCATCAGGAGCATTTTGGTAGGGTGCGACTTCCTGAAAAGGTAACTGCTCCATGCTTGATACTTCTCGCAGCTATAACCCAGCAAATCGAAGGCGTAATAGTCCTCTCGTGATTCATAGCTTTTGCGGTCCCAGAAAGGATGTAGTGAGAGTGGTCCCTTGCCTCCATTGATAGAGAAGTCCCTGAGTAGGCTTGAGGGATACAGAGATCCCTTGAGCGTGAGAGAGCCTGAGACCTGCAAGGAGTTCTCGTCGACCTTGGCGTCAGTTGAGACTAATGCTGCGAGCGGGATGATGCCTTGGTGCGTCTCTGGCCTGGGAGCGAAGCAAAACGACACGTCAGTTGATTGAGATATCCACGTCCATGTGGGAAGAACAACTTGCGTGTCAGATGGCTTGACCTTCCAACAGAGATTTTGAAGCAAGTTCTCTCCCATCATGATCCCTCCTAGGCACGTGCTTTTGAGCTGCTTCTCCATATATCTAGAGAATCCTAGGAAAGCTGGCAGACGTTCGGAAGGTTTGGATAGTGTCATCTTGGAGTATCTCTCGGCCTGCTTCATCCAGAAAGCGGAGAAGCCAGAAAAACCCCCTTGAAGTACCCCCTCTCTTGCCTCTTGCCACTCACTTGTCCTCGATGAACTAGTCGGGGTAGGATCTGCTTCTGTTGCGTGCCTACAAGGACATTCCCAGTGCAGCATCCCGTCCCCAAAGTGTAATATCCTGCGGCTGAAGAGATGCTCCTGGAATGCCCAGACTTGCGAGTGAATCGGGCCCTTCGTCGCAACAGACCGCTCGACCAGCCACCTTCGTGACAAGGTATAGCATCGATTGACGCCAGCCTTGAAATATCCACGGTCCTTCTTGCATCTCCGTACTTCGGTGGGCACTAAAGATAGTGACCGGGTAGATCGAGGGCAAAATAGTCTATCCGAAGTACTGTTTGCAACCAAGCTGGAGATGGTCAACTCGGCCTGTGAGAATATCTCGGGGATTCTTTGAACATGATAACTCCAGTCTCGGCTGTCATCTTGAATAATGCAGAGGGCCTCAATCCAGATGTATTCAATTCCTAAGCCTCTGGTTGCCAGTATCGCCTCTTGGAAAAAAGTTGGAAGTTTCTCGAGCGGAATCTCTTTCATATGCGTCTCAAGATTGGCTTGTGTCGTTTGAGGTGCGATGTCTGACGACTCTCTGCAGTAAGATAACGCAGTATATGGCATCGAGTCAGTCACGCCTTCGATAAGGGCGATATGATCCAGGCCATCTCCGACTCGCACTAATCTCAACGGGTATTCTTTCTCAGCGGTCTGCAAGTCCTTTGGATATTGTTGACAAACTGAATGTTGCGGTGACCACCTGCAATTGCCAAGCCAGGTTCTTGCTGTAAAGAAAGCTTGTTCCGAGCCAGTTCCGAGAAGCTCCTCGTCATGAGTAACTTTGATATTAGAGATGATGTCTTCATCTTGTTCCGAGACCCGGAACCGCTCATACAACTGTCCGCATTGAACTTCAATGTCATCAGACACACGGAGGAGGATAGCGTTACTGGTTTCCTGAGTCTCAGTTTCTATGTGGACCTCGCTGGCCCCCGATGAGGACGGTTCTCCTTTACCTGGACCCATGTGCGTTCGTGCGTGGTCCAGAGTGTCTGCCATGAGATTGCAAAGAGGGCAACCGTTGGACGCAGACGCTTTCAGTTGCTGCCAGTTCTCATGAACTTGGAAATCAAATCTTGGGCTATAGCTGTCCTTGATCGAGTAGTGGCGTAGCAGTGACTGAAACTTGGAGCAGCGATTGCAGAGGTTTCCTCGGCCTTCCCAGCTCTTTGATGCGGCCATTCTGTGAAGACAGTCGAGGAATCTTTCAATCATACTCTCGGCTGTTTGGAGAATCATTGCTGAAGGCGCTGAACTGTTACTGTGTGGGTAGTCAACCCGAGACATGATATGACAGTACACTGGATATAGCTCAGGTGGCGGGACGAGCAGTCTGCTGGTTGAAACCGCAAGGAGCTTCTTTGAAGAGTTTATCTCATCAGGCAATGACGATATTGTTGCTGGCGACGGTGATAGCTGAAGACCACGAGACATTAGAAGGGCCAT
The DNA here is from genome assembly GCF_023522795.1 of Fusarium solani. Classification (NCBI taxonomy): domain Eukaryota; kingdom Fungi; phylum Ascomycota; class Sordariomycetes; order Hypocreales; family Nectriaceae; genus Fusarium; species Fusarium solani. The sequence goes on from NW_027072157.1 coordinate 2,030,692, forward strand.
TACTCGCGAGTTCCCGGCTAGTAGAGCAAGATCCAGGAGATTCCATCCATCCGAGGTAAGCCAGGAGCAGTCTGCCCCATTTTCCAGAAGTAAACGCATCATGGAAAGGTTTCCAGCCCATATGGCTCTGTGGATAGGTAGAACACCTTCAGAGCCATCGGCTCTGATCCCATTACTAAGGCGGAGCTTGTCGTGAATGGTGGGAGCATTTGCGTCAGCTCCATGGCTGAGCAAGAAGAAGATTTCATCCTGACGATCCTCCAAGAGGGCCTCATGAAGTGGTGTCAAGCCGTGGAAGTTGTATATGTCCGGGTTTGCGCCTGCTTGAAGAATCAACTCTGCCGTTTCGAAGTCCTTGTGAGCTAGAGCCTGATGGAGTGGCGTGTTCCGAAAGAACCAAAGAGGACCCGGCGGTAGAGGAGGAATGTTGATGCAGCACCCGTATGGAGGTCCCATTTTGGGCAAAGGGGGGTCCATCTCGCTCTGAGCCCAGGTAATATTCATGTTGATGCCATTCTGTAGACCTAGTCTGATTTTCTTGGCAAAGAGCTTCTTGTTGGACTGCCAAAACTCATCAGGCCCGTCCTGGTTCTCACATCCGACTGCCGCCAGTAAGCTGTGAGCTGTGGGTATCGGAGGATTTGTTGAAACGGGAGAAATTCCTGGCGCTGAAGAAGCTGCTTGAGTAGATGAAGCCGTAGCGGATGGCTTGGAGCGCTTGGAGCCCCGTAAGAGATTGAAATACTCGAACGGCACATCCCCGTGTTTCCGATGCTCCTCCTGTAGCATCCTGAAATCGGATACAAGATCATCAAGTACCATTTCCATCGCGAAAGAGGTTTGTGAAGACATTCTAAAAAGGGAATTGGTGTCGTTTGATGCCGAGGGGGTTGTATTAAGATCCAGAGAAATGAGAGGAGGGCGGCGTTCTTTTGTAACCGACAGAGGGAGTGTCCTTGTACAATACAGGTAAGCATTGCGATCCGTGGTGCCCTCCTCGTGGCGGGGTTGCAGAAAGTGGGTGGTCCGGGCACTTCCAACATTAATTCATGGAGAGACTCGACGCTCTTGAAAAGAATTGGAGGACTTGAAAAAAGACTCTTGCAATAGTGTCTGGGAAAGGTAGCCATTACTCACATTTTGATCGAACAAGTAATCAGCTTGCGCTTTCTGAACTACGCCTCATGGTACCGCCGTAAAGTATCATAAACACGCCACGTCATTGTTGGTTGTTGATTGTGATGAAACATCCGTGTTTGGGGCGGAGCGTGAGAGCCAGGGTATCCTGGAAGGATATGAGGCACCTGGAATGACTGGGTTAAATCAAAGATGGAATGAGGCAATGTCCAAGAGAAAGGAATGTCGCCAACCTGGTATTGAAGATCCAGCATCGATGAAGGACTCTCTCGTCGTCGTGGTAATTCTGGGTCAAGTTGTTCAGTTGGGTATTAACATGCGGCTCGGGTAACACGGACATGTTGTGAAATGGCTTCACTCACCTTCAATAACCTTTCTTGTCAATCTCGAGACTTGTTTTCCCTCTGCTGATGAAAATAAAGTTGGAGCATATGAGTAGGCGCAATATCTGGTTCGTTCTTCAACATATTGGCTTTCAAACTATGTATATGAGAAAGAAACTTGGAAAATTTCAAAAAGAGAAAATGTAACGGACCATAAACCCCGGGCCTGCCAAGTGACTTCATAATCTCATCTAAAAGGCAAAAGAGAATAAAAAGTCTTTACAAGAAGTGTAAAAAGTATGAGCGAAACCTCGGCATCCTCTCTATTTGAGAAACAAATAAACTCCGAACACACGCCCCCCTCCATAATCAATACAGTTGCAAGACATCCTGTGTCTTTTATCGCTTTCTTGTGCGTTTCTCATGCCGTACCGGTCGTTTCAATGTCGTCTGGCACAATATTCTGTCTGTGGGCTTCTGCAGTGCCACGTCATGTGTGTCATTTCTTCTGTCGTTCAACATGGGAGAGTCACTGTTCGCCTCTCTCAGATATGTGGGTGATCTGGATGCGCAGTCCTCATGTGCCGATCAAAGTTGTCTTTGCGGCTGTAGACATGCCCAGACATCGCTTTGCGGCAGCCTTCTACTTTGCATTGGTAGCCCTCGCCCTTGCGGTGCGTTCTCATGTGCCTTGTCAGGTCCTTCTGTGTGGCAAATGCCTTGTCACATCCTGAGAAGAGGCAAGAGAAGTACTTGATGTGGTACTTTTGGTGCTTTCTAGTTGCGTGTTAGCCTCTGAGAGATTTTCAATACTTTGAAACTTACGCAAGATCAGAGGGACGTCGGAAAGCTTTGCCGCATTGGCACAGATTGCGATCACTGCTCTCTGCAGAACCCATCCAGGTGTAAGCCTCGTCTGAGGCGTTTGGGGGACTTGAGGTGGCGACAGAGGACGAGGATGCACCGCCGTACTCCTGAGGTGGCCACATCTGGTGATCATCTACCTGCTGCACCTCATTGTAGTCTCCTCCTACGCGGTAGGGGAACTGGGATCCAGAGTGTGATTGGTTGGCGTAGTGGTTGCTGAAGGCGTAGGAGCGAGGGTCTGAGGGTTGCTGGTCTGGGTAGAAGCCCGAGGATGAGGATGAGGATGGCCATTGCTGGTAGCGAGCATTGGGATCCGGGTGGCGATACTGATCCGCGGATACCTCGCTAATCGGGTTGTAGCTCATGTCGGGAGGTATGTAATGTGAGGAGGATTGTGGATGGGTGGATGTGTGATGGTGTTGATGGTAATGTCGATCGATGCTATTCTACGCTCGGTATCCATAGGAGGGTTGGCAGAAGCAGTTAAAGAGACAGTTAAATTTGCCAGACCGGGCCTGATGCCCAGTCTCGTTAGGCCTAGGCCATGCTGGCCCTGGAATTAATTGGGCCTCGAGTCAACTACCTATGTCCAGGGCAGAAAGAGTAGGGCTCGGGAATTGAGTCGTCAACGTGGTGACCACGATGTGGTAGGTACCTGCGTACTCGATGTGAGCCCGACTGACAGCAAAGCAGCCCAGCTGGCCGTTTTCGCGGCCGGCAGAATGACCTGCTTATTGGAAGAGTCCCAGCGAGCCATTGCAGCCAAAGAGAGTCGCAGGGCTTCCTTAAGAGGCCCACGTCAGAGGCCAGGTGAGGGGCACGGGTTGCTGCAAGTCAATGGTCTCGATGGGTGCCCAACCGACACGTCGTCTCGATTGATTACACGTTGTAACTTCTCGTCATTTTACACCCCTCCCCGTATCCAAACACCCAATGACGACACTGAGCCCGCGAGATCTGGCCAAGGGGTAAGAGACGGTGGGCTTGCTGACCTATGCGGGAATGAATGCCTTGCATTTCCCTCCCGCCGCGGCGTTCAGCTTTTCGGGCCCAACACGATCTTATCCTGTGCAGGCGAGGCGAAGCGTCACTTGGACATGACTGGGCACCGACGTGGACAAGTAGGGGACCCATTACAGCCTTATATGCATCCTCCAGGCTCCTTTTTGTTACACGTGGACGATTGGCTTTGCTGCTCGGGGACCCTGAGGGGTCGCTTGGTCTCGATTGAAGCCCACCATCTCGATACCGCAAGCATTGAGACTTGGTTCAGGGTATGAATCTGCCGTGGAATATTAATGGCTCATGGAATCTACTCGAACTGTCACGGAACCGCCCTGTTTCTTGTCAGGTTACTGAGTTGTCAAGACTGTCACGGGATGGTTCTGCTCCCATGCCTAAACGTCGTAGCACGACAGGTGTCGGACACTAATGCGTGTAATTTCGTTCATCCCATGGACATGGATGAGGGTTTGAGAATTGTTTGGGATGGGTGACGCATAGGTTTGGTTGGATGAGAACTTGCAGCTTTGAATTGGCGGCTGGTTGACGAGACACTTTCCAGAACGCCTCGCGAAGGAGTGGGTATACCAGCCGATAATTCCAAACTAACACAAGAATAGATCGAGAGAAGAGAGAACATACCTCGATGTGAATAGACTATCGTTGTCATGCTGGAGTTGTCGACAGCTGGCCACGGGTTTCTAGAGTTTGATCATCTGATGAGTGCGGTTTTCTGCAACTCGCCCGCAGAGACAACAAGCAATATCTAAAAACATTGTGCAACTATATTCAAGTATTGGCGAGACTTTATAATGCCTAATTAAGGCAAGGAGAAATACTATTGAAACCACACAATACTTCGACGCCATCGGCATAGCTCAACGCCGGACACAGACTTAGGAGCGAGACGCGCTCAGTTGTGAGAAGAGGAACCCGCACAGACTACAAATGAATTTACATACACTTTGAAGAACGCATATCGGCAATCATGGTTCATCGGCAATCAAGGAACGACATGGATCCTCGCATTGGCACCTGCACTTGCACTTGCACTTGGCCAAACCAACCAGCGGTGAGATATAAACCACCGTAGATCTATGCAACTCACTATCAAAGCGCGGCTCAAACGCACAGACTAACCAAAGCCACTCGGTAGCTAGTTGCAACGGTCGACATACTATGTATGTGTCCTGCATGTGAACTAGCAACAGCCATTCTCAACATTTTTTGAGAATCTGGCCACGCCAAGCTTCCGGGTCTGCCGGTGTTCCGTCTCGGCTCGACAGCATTGGTCGAATCTTGGGGTTAATCACGCTTCAGGGTCTTGGGGGAAAACGGGAGAAGAGCACTGACTGGCTTTGTTCCAATGCGAGTCTGGGTTTGGGGCTGTGCAGCCAAGACTCACGGGCCGTGGTTGATGAGAGATTGGACGTTGTGGAGCAAAAAGAGAGGAGATTTGTCGATGGTGACGGGCTGTATTTGAGAGCTGAACAAAAAGTAAAAAGTCGCAATAGGTATATAGTTGAAAGCAAGAGGTAGGAGATGTATAAGTTGGGAGATAGGAGAAAGGCTGTTGGCATTAATATCAGGTGCTACGGGAGCCACAGTGAATACAGTGCTCTTGTCACTGTCTTGCCCGCACGGACCATGCATGACGTTGGCGCTCGGAAGCTCTGGCTCAGGCTCCCCCACTAAAAACACTCGGGGCCCGGGAGCTCCCTCTCGAGCTCTGCGACAAGAGATAACTTCAACAACACCAGCTGAGCAAGCATCATCTCAAGATGGCGGCTTTCCTGCGAGGCAAGCAGACGGGCATGCAAAATGACTTGTCCGCGAGCATCAGACCCGAGCTATTCCTGCCTGACGACCAAGCCAGGTACGGGATAAATTCCCAAATAAGGTGACCAGCCAAACTCCATGCATTCCCGCCCAACCCCGCCAGCCAGTTTCTAGTTGTCCCTTCTCTCGGACACTTCTCTGACTCTCGCCAGCTGCTACGCATACGAGCCCGTCCAGTCCCTCCTAGCCATCGGAACCAGCGAGACCAAGTTCGGCCCCGGAAAGATATACGTCTTTGGCCAGCGCCGTGTCCAAAAGATCCTCCAGCCTCCCCGAAACACTTCCTTCCGCATCCTACAGTTCTGCGCGAATCGCCTCGTCAGTGTCGATGCCAAAAATGAGCTGGGAGTCTGGGATCTCGATACGGGCGACCGAGTTGCCGCTATGGTCGTCGCTGGTCAGGTTGCCTGTCTCCTGACAGATCCCATGCTGGATTGGGCCTTTATTGGCTTGCAGAATGGCGACGTCATGGCCTTTGACCTTGATCGAGGAAGCTTGGCTCGATCTTTCCGCCTACCCAATTTCTGGAAGGAGAAGGACCCCAGCGCAAAGATCTCCAACCTGGTGTCCATGTCGCTTCACCCTCGAGACGTCGGGAAGCTGCTTTTGGCCTACACCAACGGAGCCGTCTCCTACTCGTTCAAGCAGAACCGAGCTGTGCAATTCTACGAATACGTCCTCCCAGCGGGTGCTCCGGGCGGCAACGGCGTGGCTGCCGATACGGTCCGAAAGCCCAGGGTCACACACGCCTTGTGGCATCCCTCAGGAACCTTCATTTTGACCGCTCACGAAGATGGAAGTCTGGTTTTCTGGGATCCCAAGGAGGAAAAGGTCATTATGGCCAGGACACTTACCGAGTTCAATGTCAACCAGCCATCACCTGACGTATCTCCCTCCTTGAACGAGCCCATCACCAAGATTGCCTGGTGCTGCAAGGAGAACTGCGACGACAGTGGTCTGCTGATCGCCGGTGGACAAAAGCCTGACGCATCGCCCAAGGGCCTGACCTTTATTGATCTTGGACAGACGCCAGTTTATGCCACCTCAACATGGCAAGTTCTTGCAAACTACACTCGTGGAAAGCGGCAAACTCCCCTTCCTCTCCCTGCTGGTGCCCAGGCTGTCGATTTCCTCCTCATCCCTCGCTTCTCGCCCCATTTCGCCGGCGCCCAGGATCCTATTGCCGTCATTACCCTGCTGTCATCTGGTGAGCTCATCACCATGAGTTTTCCCTCTGGATACCCAATCAGTCCTACCAATCAACTCCACCCCTCTGTCTCTTTTGTTCATCCATTCGTCACCAAGGTCAATGTGTCGTGTCTAGAAAGACCCAGATGGCTATCCATGTTTGAGAAGCGCAACCAAGGAGAGCCGCTGGTGAAGGGAGGTGCTGAAGCCCAAAGACCTCGAAAGAGATATGAAGAGCGCACCATCATCCAGGCTGCCCATGCCGATAGCACTATCAGAATATGGGACTCTGGACATGCCGATGACATCGAGAACGGGACTCAACTGCAGGTGGACGTGGCTCGAGCATTAGACCGATTTGATGATATCGACATCACATGCATGAACATGGCACCCAGTACAGGAGAGTTTGTAGTAGGAACACGGACAGGCGAGGCCATCATCTTCCGCTGGGGCGGCAACCGCTTCTTCGGCCAGGACAAGCCGCCACAACTTGACCCAAACCCGAAGGGCCTTACGGACATCAGTTCGAGGGCTGAACCGGGCCTCAAGGAAGGACTTCAGCCCGCCATTCTATACGAAATGGTGTCAGGACCCATCACGGCTGTGCAAGTGTCCAACGTCGGCTTCGTGGCCGTGGGTTCAGAATTGGGATTTCTGACAATCATCGACCTCAGAGGACCTGCCATCATTTTCCAGGCTCCCATGACCGACTTTGCAAAGCAAGACAAGCGATCTACTTTCTTGAAGGGTCACCACCACTCGGCCTCTGAGCCACAAAAGGAGTGGCCTGTCGTGATCGAGTTTGGCGTCATGACCTTGGATGAGGACAAATATTCAAGCATTTGCTGCTTTGTGGGAACAAATCTGGGCAAGGTCGTCACCTTCAAGCTGCTCCCGGGTCAGGATGGAACCTATACTGCTCAGCCAGCGGGCGTTGTCTCCTTTGACGGCAAGATCATTTCACTCAGTCCCATCGAGGCTGATACCGGCAAGCCAGCCTTTGCCACTGGACCGATAGTCGCAGGCCTCAGAGAAGGACGCCAAGTCAATGGCGTGGTGGTAGCAGGTTTGTCTCAGCAGCTAATATGGCGATTCATTACTGACAGTTTACAGTGACACAAACCGAGATTCGCATCTTCAGACCAGCCAACTCCAAGGGCGCATCCAAGGAGTTTGACAACATCCTATGCGACGCGGCCTGCGTAGCGGAGCTTGAGTTACAAGGTTTTGCCGTTGTAGGCGTGTTCGGAGACAGAACAGCAAGGGCATTCTCTATACCCGGTCTGAAAGAGATAGGCAGAGCAGACCTTCCCATGATGGACGTAAGCCGGAGCACAGCCTCGATCGTGACCCAGACGGGAGACATCTTTGCCTGGTCGGGGCCCAGCGAATTGGCTGTCATTCACGTCTGGGGCACAGGCAAGGGGCCCCAACAGTCGCCTGATACTATGATCAACCCAAAGCTGGAATGTCCTCCTCGGCCGACCATCTCCAACCTCCAGTGGATCTCGGGAACCCAATACATTTCTCCGACAGATCTGGATCTACTTGTTGGCGGCCCTGATCGACCACCAAGCCAACGGATGCTGGATGCAGCTGCCGCTGAGCAACGTGCCGCTAGAACCGGCGAGCCCTTGGCATCAGGCTCAAATGCCCAAGAAGGATGGGGAGACTACCTGACAAGGCAGCTGAACGAGAGGACGGAGAAGCTCAACATGATGGGTGACAATATGGAGAATCTTCAGGAACAGAGCGCGGGATGGGCAAATGATGTGAACAAGTTTATCAGCAAGCAAAAGAGGAACGTGGTACTGGGAGGGCTCAAGGGCAAATTTTTCTAATATGTTGAGAACGTTGTGGATGGGTTTAATTCCAGGACTGTTGCTAGATACCACATGGATTATATTGTGCTTGGGTGAGATGGACATTACAGCACTTGCAGACAGTGCCATGACAACCAGAGGATAAATGATTTGACCCCAAGGGCTTCTATTAAGCAGATAACTTTACCAAGTTGCACTACAACTATACTGAAACCAGTGTCCCAGCAAAAGGCCAAGAATAGGGGGGATCGGTCGCTTGACTCGGCCCAGACAAAGTGTAGAAGGGGGTTAAAGGAAAGAAGGAAAAAGAAAGGAGGCCGTGAACTCATCTTCTACTTGCCTTGTAGATCCCCTCAGCTCACACTTGTGCGGCGCTGGCCAGGAGACACAGGCTTCCACTTGTCGTCTTCTTCATGGGAAGGGCCGGACGATCCCGAATGCGCAGCCCATGTGTTGCGCTGCTTGGAGCCTGACAGAAGGCCGCCCATCGTTACCATACTGTCCATCGGGTTGGATTTGCGTGGATCCTGCCCGTTGTCAGGAGGCGATAGAGGCAGCTGTGTGCGCGGAGGAGTGCCCGGTTCTGAGTTCGACGGGAACGAAGCGTGAGACCCAGAGCTGTCCGGGCCGTTCTGGACAGGTTCCTCCAAGCTGAAAGTCGAACCTGGAGGTAACTCCGAGCCGAACAGCGTCGACAAGAAATTGCGCGGTCGCTCCGGCTCCACGTCCACCACCGTCTCCGGCTCCGACCCCGAGTCTGGCCCAGACCCAAGCCCAAATCCCAGCTCAACCTCCTGTCCCTGCCACTTGGCTTGGGCGATCTGCACCGTCAGTCCTGCGTTCTCCATCCTCAGGCGCGCACTCTCCTGCTCCAGCTGCTCGTTGCGGTGGCTGAGTTCATCTTTCTGACTGCGAAGGACTCTGTTCTCCTCCATGACATCGTCCATGTCCTCCCGAATTTCCGAGTTTTGCTCGAAGGCGGCGTTCTTGTGTCGCTGCTCCTCAAGCCGCAACTCGTACTCCTTTTCCCGTCGCTCGCGTTCCTGTTTCCAGAGCTCGGCCTGGTGTTTTAGGACTAGAGCGAACTTTTCAACATTCTTCTCGGCCTCCTCTTTGTAATATCTTCCTCCCAGCAAGCAACTGCAAATCAGAAGAAGGGCACCCACAAGGGCCAGGGCAATGGAAAACCCGACCTGCCAGAATACCAGCTCTGAGACCGCCATGGCGAGTACAGAGGGAAAATCAGGTTATTGCAAGGTATCTGGTGATAACGATCTCGGTGTGTTCCCAGTGTACAGGACAGTTAAAATGTAACTGTCAGCTTGAGTGGCGATGTCTCAGCCAGTTCAGCAGGAGCTGGAACTTAGCGTGGCAACACAGAAGCCTTTTAAAGGGAGAACCGACGACATGGACTTTGATGGCTTCTCATCAGGTGCGAGAATTGTTCATGGCGTTTGTGTGTGCTCAGTGCTTATCTTCAACCCACAACAATGCCAACAATGCCTTGTTCACAGAAAACAGACTGGGCTGAAAGCACCGTATTCGGCCCCCAACACCCATTTTATCATATTCGCTCGGTCTTCGATCGTGTTCGCGTCGCGGTGGGGTCTTCGTCGTTGAACATCGATAGTTCTTTTTGTTGAATTGTCGGTTCGCGAGAGCATCAGCAAGAGGCCAATGTTTTTGAATTTCGTCAACGCCACGGAAGCAGAGCATCAAGAAGACTTTGCAGTCCGATCAGAGTGCGTCACAGGGCTGGTCTTTGTTTGGCGCGTCTCCGTTTACTTTTTCGCGACAAGGCAACAAAGCCGATTCGGGAAGGCAGCTAGACAAGGCGAACCACTGTGTCTTCCCGAATCAGGCCATCATGTGACAGGCTGGCTTCACTGCATTTCAAGGCTTCTGTGATGCCTTGAATCGGGAGGTGAAGCCATCGCGGGGGCTTTCGTGGGTGAACAGCCAACGCTTACAGATCTTAACATGTCTCAGGCTCTCAGCTAGACGCTTTGAGTCATACGCTGCCCAAGGCATCTCTTTAAGCGTCTTCACGGATGTCGCGCCAAATGAAAACGTTAGAAACCCTCACGTCTGAGCCTTACGACTTGTCTTCCCGCTTCTGGGTGATGTTGTCAAGGGAGGTCGATGGTCGCGTGCCAGACACAATGTCGAGGCTCCCTTGTGCAGGAATTCCAACCGCTATAGCCGAGACACATCTGCTGAGAGACGCATTAAGCTTATAGCTGTTGCCAGATCCCCCGGGATGCCTTTCAGGGCAGATCGACGTGAAACCACTTGACCTTGCAACCGGTGGTCTCGCCCTAGAGCGGCGAATCCGTTTCATTCCACCAGATGCTTTCTGTCAAGTGCGGGTGCCATGTCTCTCCTCATGGTGTCTCATTCGTCCGTACCGCAGCCGTGCCTGGATTCTGTCTCAGCTGTTGCTGCGAGGAGGGCTGAAACCGGCCACTCTGCTAACGTTTGACTGGAACGTTGTCGGAATCTCGAAGTCGTAGGCCAGGCGAAACCATTGTAGAGTTCAGCCCCCATTCCATAAAAACCCAGTTTTCCCCTGAGTGCCAGAAAGAGGAATGATATCGACAACAAGATTCCACCACGAGCTACTTAAACGCCAAACAAGAACCCTCCTCTCATCTGACTACTAAGTTGTCTTAAGCAATCAACCCCCATCCCGTCTTTCTTTTCTCTTTCTTCAAATCATTCCTTCTCTTTTCTTTGTTCTTTGTCATTCTAGTCAAGATGGCCAAGTCTCTTCTCCTTGCCAGCCTCATCGCCGCTGGCGTTTACGCTCAGTCGACTCCCGACCCCAGTCTCATCAAAGGCGGCGAGTTCCAACATCTGGGCTGTGTTGCCATCAAGCCTGGAACGTTTCCTCGACAGTTTGACTTGGGTCAGGCCGGATGCACATCGTCTTGCTCGACCAATGGCAACATCATCGCCTTCCATGGTAACTCCTGTGCTTGCGATCGCCTTGATTTATCGCCAAAGCCGATCCCTTACCGGGTGACCAAGGTGGACAACTCGCTCTGCAATCAATGGTGTGATCCGGCCGACAAGTCCAAGGGAACCTGTGGAGGTGCTACCATTCGTGGCTGGCCGGTTTATGACCTCTACAAGAGGAACGATGCGAGAGTCGTCTTTGTGCCGTTCCCAGGCGACGTTGCTACTCCTGTAGCTCCTGGACAGACGCCCGGCCCGGTCCCCAGTGACCCAGGACACAAGCCCGGCGATGTCTTCCACGACTGCCCCCCTGATGTCGTTGACTGCCCCTATCGCACAAAGTGCCCTGGCGGTAACTGTGGCGGTAGCAAGCCTATCCCTCAGCCTTGCCACGGATGTAGCCCTCCCAGCGGTGGCAAGAACTGGACTGCTCCTGCGTGTCCTCCTGGCGGCTGTCCTCCTGGTCAGGGTCCTACTCCTGGCGGTGGAGATCAAAACGGAGGCGCTGGAGGAAACGGTGGTGGACAGGACTCTGGCAGCGGGTCTCAAGGAGGCCAGGGCGACGGTAGCAGCTCAGGAAACGGTGGTGATTCCAGCAACGGAGGTTCTGGGAGCCAGTCTGGTAGCGACGCAACCGGAGGACAAGATGGTTCTGGCCAAGACGGTGCTGGTCAGGGAGGTGATGGAACGGATAGTGGGAGCAGCGCGGGTGGTTCCGACCAAGGAGGTTCGGATCAGGGCTCCCAAGGACAGGGTCAAGGTGACCAGTCCGGATGCACTGGAACAACTTGCCCGACTCCCGTCAGCTTGGGTATCAAGGCTGAGGCTGGAAGCTTGATGTTTGCAGTCCTCGCCGGTGTCTTGGTTGGTCTGTGGTAAAAAGCTCAGGGTCGGGGTGGGAGAGGAAGGTCGCATTGGTCTTTGCATTGATTTCGTATAGAAAACGGGAACGGAGTCTTGCTTGAGTTTAACGTTAGCTTCGTCAAAGCTATAATATTTGTCTTGGGTCTTTACCTTTCCGCTGCAGCCTGCTGCCCTGTGAAGTACACCTCTATTTTCTGCGATGTCGACGATGCTTGCGGCATCGAAATGCCGCGATCTCATATCGGAAGGCTCGGTCTGCTTTGGTCGAGGTGACTTGTGTAGAGGCGTGTTCGCGTTCACTGACACTGGGAAGGAGTGTAGAGGAGGTGCATCAGGAGGCCGGCCAAGTCATCTTTCCGAGAAATATTTCGGGGTGGTAGAACGAATTGGTAGAACTTTGTGCCTTCGAGTTCAAGTTCGAACGCAGAGAGCGCTTGGTCAAAGAGAGAGTTTGGTTGCAAAAGGCGGGAGCTTGTCTAGTTTGAGGAAGTTCGCTCACATCGCCGAGAATATCTTCACGTGACAAAAATATCATTACCACACTCAAGGCAGTTACCCCGCATGAACATCCTCTATTATTTTGTCACCAATACCCAACCGTTAACCTTTGCATCATCTTCATGACTTCTCTACATCATGTTTCAGATGCTAATCTCGCGTCCGTGTGATGGTGTCACAATTTTATCCAATCCAATTGTTCTTATCTCACAGCATCTGATATTACAGCATCCACACACACTTCGGCGAAGCCGCCATCCTTGGTGAGCATGCGGCCTGATTACCTGACCTTGACTGCTGTCAACTTAAATTAATCCTGCCTAATTTTGGAAACCGTCTGTGTGTGAGTCCTAAAAGTTGGAGGGTGAAGGATACAGAAAAAGAGCGAGGCTGTAATTTCATGTACATATCTCTGTAAGCCCCTTAAGGCCGCAGCAATGGCCACGCCAATGCACGATAGCGAATGAGGAACACGCTGCAGGCAGCAGGGACCCCAATAAGAAAAAACTGTAAAAAGGGGGTGGATGATGAGTTTCCAGAGGAGGTGTGGTCGTTTAGGAGTCAAGTAAAGCAAGTTCGGGGCCGGCGAGAGTACCGAAAGCATCAGATACTAGATTACCAGCCCTACGAAGTAGTACGGCTTTAGCGATGATCATATCTCCTTGATGAGATCCCGCTAAGAGTAGTCTGAAAGATTCCGAGGCCGAGTCGGCTGCAATCCCGGTGGCATGGTAAACGACCCGTTCATCGGCAATCCATCCTCCCGCTGTCGCGGGTCCGAAAGGGGCGGCTTGCGGGGATCTGGGGCCGTCTGCATCATGATAGCTCATTGACACGCCCGATTTATATGAGCAGCAAATTAATATTATATCATGCAGGAACATGTCTTACAATTGATGTAGCACACCAAAACAGGTCACATCGACCCGTAATCCCGTGTCATTGTTCATCAAACATGACAGGTATGTCTCAAAAAGATTTTCAAGACGGATGTGGCACAGCACACCCTCTCGAGGCAGAACTGCAGTCTCGTCATCGCTTGGCCCTGGTTTAATAAAAGCACGAGCCACACTCCTCAAAGCGGCAGGCGAGAGAGACGAGTGATTGGGGTTCACGTGGCCCATCTCGTGACAGGTTCGCCATCTCTGACCTTCTATACCTCCCAAATCGAGCTGAGAGCATGGGCTACGTTTCAAAATCTAGGTAGCCCTTTCGCCAATACTCTTCCCTGTCTCTCCGCACACATCACTAATGGATCCGTGCCATACCGCTGTATCTGTTGAGTTGACAACTATACGAGAACAGGTTGTTGAGAGATGAAAGCACCCAACAACTTCCAGGCTCTAGGTCCAGGGTTTTTCGTTCGTGAAGTCGTTAGGGAATGATCAGCAAGTGCGGGTTGTCTGGAAACGCGTCAAGATACGCACAATTCCAGGTGTGTCACAGTGGACATCGTGCCTGGTATGGTGTTTCGATAGTGTCTATCGACAAGAAAAGTTCTTCCAGTGGCTGCATTGCGTGTGCTCAAGGGAGTTGCTCGTCAGGAAGATTGAGGTACTCCGTCCTTGAGTTTCCACTGCCAAACACTCGCCCTTAGACTCAAGGCCAACCAGTACTGTCCTGCCAACTACAAAGAAACCTTTAACAGCGATAATTGTTTATTTACAAACAAATGGTAAACCGGACAGAAACGCGTTACCTCGACGCACTGATCGTGTCTCAGTCCAGTCAAGGCAACCAAGGCGAACCAGGCGAACCAACCATTTGAGCCTCATTGTATCGGCGATTGCACTTTTTGCGGTGTCATGACCCTTGTCCTCGTCCAAGCTTTATTGCCTATTCGTTTTCGGATCAGAGGGTGACTTCAGTCTACGCGAGTGCGACCCTCTTAGGCAAGGCTTCCTAGACAAAACTCGAGCTGTCAAGACGGTAACCAAAGCAAGTTCACAGGGTTTGCATCAGTTGAGAAGCACGTCAGCCTTGCTTCCGCCATAGGATGTCTGTGCTCAAACCTCGGGTCGTGCCAACCCTGAAGACCCTATTCCGACCACTGGGCGATAACCAAAGGTCAGCCAACGGGAGCGTCGTGCCGTGTTGGTGACAAGCGCCAGCAATGAACGACAAGGCCCTCAATTGAGATACTTGCGTCACATCAAAGTGACTACTTAGGTTGCCTTGTGGGTTTGGACGACAAGGCAGCCCAGCGGAAATTAGAAGAGGGCGCCAAATGCAGGCAAGTCTTTTTCAACCTTCATTGCATTTGCTAGATGAATCCACCAGTCGGACGCAAGATCGAGTCGCACGGTTTGCTCCAAGGGGCGTGGAAGCAGAGAGAAGGGAGCAGCCAAGGCCTCTCAGCCTCCCAAAACCAACAAACCAGACAGGGACCAGGCCCTCTCAAACATCCCTCCTTCACCGAGAAGTGCACCTGTGGCTCAATTGTAACACCTGGCCTCGCCACTCTTGTCATGTTTGCTTCTTTGTCGATTGATCCGGACTATGTGTGCGGGCCGAACCCGCGGGCCCGTATCTCGCAGACCAACATCTCACCAAAGAACGGTCTAAGAGACTCGACACCACATGCTGAGTGCTGGAGAACAATCTCTTTGTGACGTGCGAAAATGCAGGTCCACCGGATTGCCATGCTTCTGTAATGACTCCGAGAACATGGTGCTGGTTATGAGTCGATGTCTCAGCTGCAACTCCACGCGGAGCTGAGCCGCCTGGCAATGTCGAGCGAGGACTAGGGACCACCGGCTCTAGAGGTGGGGTTTCTTAATCCCCCATGATGGCAGTTGTAACTGGATCCTAGCCAAGGAAGCGGGCGGCCTCTGGAATGCAAGCGTTCCCTCTCCGGGACTGACACCGACAATCCCCATGTTTCACAACAGTCAGCCGTCTGCTGTAACTGGTGATTTCTCTGGTCACCAGCGACGCCATAGCAGCCAAGACGCCCGAGACGCTCAAACTCCACTATGCGGCTCTTCAGGCGGCTCGCCTCCGGCATTTGTCCACCCGGGGAGCCGAGCCCCTCCCCCGTCCAACGCACCCTTGAGGCTTGCCTCTGCTTTGAGCCAAGGGTGCAGGCCAAAACGAAGTCGATCCGAGCGGGCTTTGTCCATGAACATCTGGACGAGCCAAGATGGACCCTCTCCTGCATGAACTGATGAAAAGCCAGCACATCGACATACTGTTACAAGTCACCGGCCCCGGCACTAGCCTCCCTTGTACTGCTGCAAGAGATTGTCCGGGGTTTTGCGCCCCGGCTCCCTTCCGGCCGCTGTGGCGCTCGTCATCGTTGGCTACCTAGTCCCTACACCTCGCGTGGAGCTAGACCTATGAACACAATTGTTTTCTCTTTCCTCATCCCGTCTGCCACTTGCTGCATACCTAACAACCTACCTACCTTAGTACCTACCTACCTACCCAGTCGTCTCTTCTCTCAACTACTCTTTTCTTTTTCCATCTCGTCTACTCGTTCGAGCAACCGACTAGGTAAGTAGTCACTCTGCAGTTGGACCTTGTTCCTTACTGAGTCCCTTTAGTCCCTCGCTCGCCGACACGCTACTGCAACTCTCTCGATCTTGTCCTTTCTTGGGCCCTCCTTACCTCGCCATGAAGTGTCAAGCTGTCAAGACGCGCCCCAGCCACCCACATGGCTTTCTAGGGTCGAGACGATCGTCATGTCTCGATGGGATGCTTCTTCCTTGTTGACAGAACGACGGACTATTAATAGGCTGGCTTCATCCTATGCATGCTGTTTTTGCCAGAGCCTTTGACTTCATCGCGTCCATCGACGTTAGACTTCCCAAGCAGTCCTCTGTGCAGTCGTCATTGAACAACAAGGAGTCCCAACAATTCCTTCGGCGTGTCTATCCCGGGGTGAGTCTTGGTTCTTCATCTCGGGTCTTGTGCCTTTGTGCCTTCCCTTGCGGAGTCCCTCTTGTACTGACGACCAGTACTTTTCAAAGCTACTACGACGAACTATCAAACGCGTCGACACCTCCACCGACCGAGGCGATAATGGACCGCTACCTTCGAGCCTACGATGACCCGCTTTCGGTGTTCAACCTCCGATATACCGACCCTTCTCGCAGGTATCACTTCGTTGTGATATCATGTTATCGGCGTTCGCGTTTGCTCTGGGTTTGGATCTTGTCAGGCTCAGACGCTGTCGAGCTGGATATACGCCTGAATTTACTTGATACCCCTTGAGCAGAAGCTGCCTGTGATGGCCTCCAAGCGTTCCAAACATACGGCGTACCGAATACTCCAAGAGGAGCCACAGAATATCGAACGCGTTTATAGTGGCTCCAAGAGGTTGGCTGCCGAAGTCTGGTCTCCTCGGGGGACATCACGATGGGAACTGCAGCATCGGATCCCGTCTTGATCTTCAAGACGAACTTTTTAGAGAAAAATCTACACTGGCTCTTCCAGGCCGTTATATCTACCAGCCCTTGCTCCTAATGCTTGGGTTGGCCGATGGCACTGTGGTACATGGCCAGAGAATATTCATCCTTGCTTCAACATCCATTCTTGTGGGTGATGCTCGCTGAGGTTCTCATCCTCGAGTGACAGAAACATAGGTTTATGAAACTATTTGGTTCTACCCCTACAGAAGCTTTCTGCTACTTCTCTTGTCTCTTTTCCTGTTCTTTTTCCTATTCTCTGTCAGAGATTTTACAACGGTTGAACGCATTTTGCTAAGCATGTCTTCGCGCCTGCTTCAGCTTCCCCAGAAGCCGAGGGGTCCTGTTGTAATATCTCAAGCATCTTTACCCCTTATCTTTAGTTTATTCTGTTAATCTTGTCTTGGAAAGACGTAATACGACATTCCTTCATCCCTACTCCGACCTTCGTGCCCGGCGTCGTCGCCATCCTGAGTCCCGCCCTTCTGTTCCAGCAACATGTCTTGGTTGCCTATCATATACACTCCCCCATCTATGCCCTCAATAATAAACAATCAGCCCTCCAACCCTGTAGATTCTCAGTTACCATCCTGGACCATTTTCACTCGAAGTCGTTGTAGCTGATTAGCTAGGCTCTGTCAGCTCTGATAGGCCAATCAGCATCAACGTTTCCGAGATAGGAGAGTAGATAAGATAAAGGAGATAAGGTAAAGACTAACATGAAACCTCCCTTCCAGCACTGCCATTGTTTTCAACTTCAAGCCGAGTAACTTGTAGTTGAGGTAGAATAAATAACGAATAGAATGTAGGAGCACTAGGGGAGTAGCTGGATCGATCAATTGATATAATGGGAGATGGCGGTCTTGGAGTCTAGATGCCCTGTCAGGCTGTATCCAACGAAGCTTGTCCCTTTTCTTCACCACGATGCTTCTTGAGTAGCTAGTTAAAGATTTACTATTTGGTAGCCTATTTCGCATTGCCTGTATTACAAGTTGCTCACGAGGATCCTTCTTAATCGTTTGGTGAGAGGATTTTTTTCAGACAAGCATAGCATCCAGGACCTTGCCTCTACATTGATCAACCTCTGAGGTGATTATCTATTCCAGGTAGAAGGAAAAGACTCTCTTCTCTAGTGTCTCGATGCGCAGAGACAGCCAATAATCGTCCACGACGAGTCTGGCCCAGATCTCACCCTCGTATCCCAAAGTAGGGCCGCCGATGGTCCCGGAAGCCCATCACTCCAGCCTTCTCTATCAATTTCCCTTATTCTTGTCAAGAATGGGCACACTATGGAACAATACATCGTCCCGAAAGAAATTAAACCTCATCGCCCTGGACTCGTTGTTTCCCTTTCACGGCCAAATTGTGTGTGTGTGTGTGTGTGTGCGTGTGGACTTGTGATGACGCTTGGCAAAAAGAACTCTGCCAAGTCAGGTTCAACCAATCGTGATAGCGCAAAGCCGCGCCATGCCAGAATCTTCCATTCGTTTCTGGCAATGATCTGATTGTCTCACAGCCTTGTCTTTGCCCGTTGCACTTTGGCCTCTAGTTCCCACCTCAGTGCGTCTCAGAATCGCGGCGTGATCGGGTGATACGGCTATTGCATTTGATTAGGTCAGGTTGTTCCCTGTACATGGGAGTAACTTGCGCAAGACACCCTGCTCCGATGCCATTTTGACCGACATGGGATGATTTCTGTTGCCGTGATTCGTGAGCGATCTATTTGTGTGTTGGGCGGGCTCGGAACTGTTCCAGGGTTGAAGTGGCAACTCCGCCTTGAAACTCCCTTTTGATAGGCCACAACTAGGCTGTGCTTCTGTCTAGATCCCTTACTTAGCATGGTTCGGGGTTGGAGATGTGGTGAGATTGGACCGTCTGCCGCAGATGGTCCCGTGAATACTCCAGGATCCATCGTGAATAAAGACACACCTAGGTGCCGACGGGATTCACAACCGACCAGCCCATGCTGTGCACTGTCCAGCCTAGCATCATGGTGCACGCACCAACAAGGTCTCTATCACGCTCTCGGCTCGGGCCTTGCTGGTCCCGAAAGCTGTTGGGGTATTCAAGTCCTTTCCAAGTCTCCCTGCCATGTCGATCCATTGCATTCTTTTCTCTCTCCTCGCAATCTGCCTGCATATGGAGACTTGAAACCGCCACTAACTCCGCTGCCGGAATGGTGTTCCGCTGGCCACACCAGCAGACGACGTACGCTAGGCACTGCTTACAATGACGATACTAGCGCGTTCTCCCCTGATCTCGACCGATCTTCATTGAAGCATGATTATAGCTTCGACTTCCGGCCATGGCTCAAATTAGAGTTAATTATTCTCGAATAAGGCATACATTGGTAGCTATCTTTGCTTGAGTGGAACAAACGACGACCGAGTTCTCTCTCAAGAGTTCACTACCTCGTCCTCGCGACCAAGCCACCGGCACCTTCAGGCTCGCCCTACCTTGGGCAGGTCGAGCCACAACAGCGCACCCTTTGACCTGGGCTCTACCACTCCTTTGCCAACGTCAGAGTGTCGGTCAAGCGCGGTTCTCTTTCCATTTGACCTTGAAGACTGTCATCAGCATCGTCTCAGGGGAACTGGGCCTACACATTGACAATGATATTGATACGACATATCATCCGGGACATCCTTCGAGGCCCATTTCGCCCCATACTTTCAGCTTGAAGTTCCACTGGTTAGGGCGTGCTAGCTAAGATGCCACTAAAATGGATGGGCCGTGACAGAGTTAAGGGGGGTGTGGACCGCCAGGCGCATCTTCCAGGCCTCCGGCCCTTGGCTCCCGCTCTTCCAGCAGCGCGGGCTTCGCATGCGTATGCCAGGAAGGGACCAAAACAACACGTGGGCTCCTGTGCAAATTTTTCATGGATTGATTGAGGAAACAACACGGTCCCCTGGAAAAGGGGGAGGAATCACACCCGGCAATAACAACCTTATCCGCAAGATAAACGAGCATCGTGCAGGAGTAGCGCAGACGGATGGAGATCCGGAACTCCGCTTCAGTGCTTTAGGTGATGGGTATTCCAGCTGCTCGGGGCGGTGGTGGGCGAGGGGCCAGGCACCAGAAAGATGGGTGGGGGTCGTCTCGACGGTTACGCGCAAACAACTTCAAGAGGACGCGATCAACATGCGTGTAGGTGAGGCTGAGGGAGTTGTGAATGATTCAGAAATCAGCGTAAGGCTCACTGGTGATGGCGGGCTCAAATCGACGCGCTCATATTTCATCCTGGTGAGCCAACAACCAGCGCCGAGCAACTGGCAGTGTTGGTACTCCGTACCCTCTGTAAAAGCCAGCCTCTCCTTGTAACTGCCAAGGAAGGTGCTGTATTTTGTGTGCAGCCACAGTACAGCTGAGATGGGGCATAGCTCTGGCGGGAGACCATTTCCAATGGAGCAGAGAGCAATCGTCCCTTCAGGAGCCGTGTACTTGCCAACTCCTTTTCCACGGGGCGGGCAGGATGATTGATACTCTTCCAGAAGCAAATCTGTCTTCATTTTGGTCGAGAAATGACCATGAGACACGCGCAAAGCTTGTGGGGAATCTGCGAGCTCCCCCCAACAACCGCTCTGGCTGAAGATATCGGCCCCGGAGATCGTCACCAGCTTGCCTGGCCATCACGGTACTGGACCACCTGAAAGCGAGCTCATAGCGACAGACTCGGTGAAGAGATGACACCGTCGCCGGAAACGGCGATCGGCATCGGGTATGCGGAGCGCTGAGGACGGGCTAAAGAAGCCGCAAACAGCCCCGAGCATGAGGCCTTTGCCCACTGTCGGCCACTAATTTAGCTCCAGGCCGGCATCCCGCGTCGGTAACAGTGATCAATCGTACTGCTGATGAATTGTAGCCAAGCCGGAGAGACGGGGAGGAGAACACCCCCTTTTCTCTGCTCCGCGCACCGCAGTGCATGTCACTGCACTCGTTGTCGCCTCGTCCTTGCCTCAGCGCTGATTTCAGGGGCAGATAGTTCCCTCTGGTCTCTGAGGTGAGAAAACAATGCTAGAAGGCGCTTCCTCAGGCGATATCGAGCGAGTTTGAGGCGTCATACTTTTGGTGTCGGGTGCGCCTAGCCCATAAAAGCAAGCCCATCGATCCATCTCAAGTCTAGTTGTCTCTCGTCTCACTGCCAGGGTCCAAACTTCCATCGTAACAGTCAACATGACGAACACACCCAATGAGATCTAGTCATTTCCTCAAGCAGAGCCTCACGAGAAGGCGGGATGGTGGTGTAACGGAATTTCATGACTCGAGAACCGGGCTGGCAGAACGATCGCGCAAGTGAGGCTGACACAGGCGCTCACCGTATTTTACCTGCCTCTAAACAGGCTCTCAAACTGTGCCTCGCGCAGTAGAGTGATTGGCGTCGCTGGTGGCCTCGACGTAGAGCATTTCGCATCTTGGATGAGCAGAACAGTGTTGGCTCAATACCTGGGAAGCAAAGAGGCGATCCACACCAAGAAGCGATGCCAATTTTCTCGGTCGCATCTGGAGTATCGTCTCTCATTCCGCTGCTCTCACCCAGCGGATGCGAAGCAAGGTGGGCAAGCTGATTTCATCTCAACACACCAGATGCAGGGGCTCCATCATCGACGATCCGCGCCAAACGCCTTTTGGTCGCTCAGACCACCATGCGCATGGCGATTTCGCGCAGTTTAATCCAGTTTCCAGACGAAACAGGCGCACCATCAATCAGTGTCGCGGCGTGCAAGAAGCTGTGTGCCTTGGCGCAGCACGAAATGGGTGGACTGCCGCCAGGCAGAGCGTCAAAGCCAACACATGTTGACACACGAAACTCACAAGAGGGCTGATTGTCGAATCCAAGCCTAGATATGGAGGGAAACCGTAACAAACCTCATCGTCGAAGCGACGAGACGGCATGTCGTCAAATGGATGATTATTTGGCCGTACGAAACACTACGGCGATTTAGCGGCGCCGTTGTATGGGTCCCGTGTGGCATGCCAGCATGCCCCAGCCTCTGATGAAACTCAATCATGGATGGTGTTATATCGACCCCCTCCCAGGTGCTGTCAACGGGGAAGCAAGGAAATGAAAAAAAAGAAAAGAAACGCGCAGTAGTGGTGGTGGGGGGGCCTGGGGGTGTGAGTCGTCAAAGGTAGGTAGGCACGGTGTGGGAGCAACGGAGAGAAAAAAAAAAGAAAACATGATTAGAAAGAGACATGGCTTGCTCCGTCATCATCGTCAGGCTCCCTTAATGTTAAGTGCAAAGCTCTTATGCAAGGCACTTGAGGAATTCATGGTAAATGGCTCGGTTGATGGCTACAGTAGCATCAGCGCAGTGGCTATGGCTTGCGTATAAGTACCTACTGTAAAGTGTACAAATTGTGCGACACGACAGGCTCCAGTACAGTTCCTCAGCCGCATCCAGCGGAGTCCATGGCGGTGAGCACATCTCCCTGGTGGCCTCGAGGTGACGGGGCGTATTTCCCCGCTGAGCTGGCTGCAGGTACGTACATGAGGCATGGATACCTATCCATGCCTCATGTACGTATTGTGTAGGTTTGCATAAAATCAGTCCAACACCACGCCCCCAGCCTTGTGCATACAAAACCCAGTCAATCCAGAAGTCAAGGCCCGTAGAGAGTGGGCAAGGGGATCCTGGCGCGACAGCACGGGGCTCCGGTAATACGAAGCCGGTAGAAACGGGAAGGAATGATCGAGATAGCTTCCGTTAGAGTTGGCCGCTTGCAGCTACCGAGTCATCAAGTTATTCCCGTGCTCACCACCACAAGCCATATCAGGCAAGAACACTAATGGGAAATTGACGACGCATGCGTAAAATGCGCTGTTCAATCCAAGACAAGACACCGGCTATCTTCTGGCTCAACCGGGTATTTGGTGAGGGCAGTGAAACACCTATGCCTCTCCAGCCATTTTGACGTCGTACAACGTCCTTGGCGAAGCCAAAGACACCATACAAGGTGGGCGAAAGCAAGACAAGGCTGTGGGAATCCCCCTCCCCCTCCTTTGTGTGATTGCCGGGGGGCCTTCCTGGAGAAAAGCGGCCCGGCGAGAGAGGGGGTAGGTAGGTTGTCACATCCACTTCTGTCCGGGGTGTTCTTCCTCCGGCCCCCAGCTCGGGCAACGCAATTACGATTACTCTCTCAACAAGAATCAGAATCGGCCCCTGCATCTCTGTCCTTCTCTCATCACAGCCAATCGTCCAAGCCGAGGGCCGTCGCACTCAGACACATCAAAGAAAAAAAACCATCTCAACCCGGACTCCGATCCTTCTGGTCTGTCTCCCTTCTCCTCGCCTCGTTTGGGCTTATCACGGTGAAGCGGCTTGCAGACCAGCATACGCCATGTCCGTCTGACCACCGAGTCCATGCGGTGATCTGTCACTTTTTGCTTCATGCCATGAACTTCTTGAAGCTCGGGTGAGCTATCTCTATCTACCCTGGTCCTTCCATTCCCCTCGTCTCTCGACTCTTGGTTCTTGTCCAAGACATCTACTAACCATAATTGCATAGTCTGCCGACGACTAAACGCACGACCGACTCTCCCGCTTTCCAAGCCCGCACGCTACTGCAACCTAAGGGACGAGCCGACGCCGTTCCTCCAGCTAATTCCCTCGTCTCCCTTGCATGCTGGTCTCTGAAATACCACGAAGGATGAGGAGTGTGAGACATCGTCAGTTTTCCATAGCTCCAGGATGACGGCGAAGGGATGGCTACCGACCGGCAAGTCGAGAGCTCTTGCAGCTTCTCCGGACTACTTAAGGGGAACGGAGAATCTGGGGATGTCTTGATGTCACTGCTCTTCACCAAGACTCCCGATCTTTAAGCACAGGTTGAACGCTCCTCCCCGTCTGGAACACGGTTCAGCTCTTCACGTGGCACGGTACGATTCTTCAAGCAAGAAACGCCTATCCAGCGCTTCGAAAATGAGCTCCCAAGATAGCAGAGACCAGCAGAGCCTTTGGCTGTCAGTCTCAAGGTACGATCCAGAACACAGCATCCATACATCGCGAGGCCATTCCCCTTCCAGCACAAATCCATCTCTACTATGCTGGCATCTGGCTAACCGTACCGTTTCTAGCAGCGGAGACCACGACGGCAACGCCCAGGCCGACCAAACCCCCTTTCCTTCGATCGAGCTCCCTTACACATTGGCTCGCTACCTGGACACTCCCGCCCGCGATGATCCGTTCTCCACCTATGTTCTTCGCGACGGGAGTGTTACCCAATCCATAATCAACCTGTTGTCTCTTTGTGTCCGTCTCCGACGAAACATGGAGGATGTCAGGGCTGATTTGGCCGGACTTGGAGCCCAGTTTTGGTACACTTGAGCTCATGCAAAGCGTCTTGAATCATTCAGTCAAATGTTCCCATCCCCGCTTCAGCCAGGGATAGGCGCAAAGCTTTGAATGGCGCCCGATACAAATGCCCGCGCGAGTCGAAGGGGGCCGAGTGCAGAGTTTTAAGGGTCCATCAACTCTCTTTATTACCTATATCCACTCGCCAGCACGCTCCATCGCCCTTTTCATACCAGCCAAGGATCTTCAGAGACTTCCATGGAAAGAGATGATTCGGCTAGCAGCACTCGTGTCATTCGGTCGTCCACAACAGCAACCTATAAACCTACGCCTTACCGACGCCCTACTCATGCTCCTTCGCCATCAGCACGCAGGTCAAAGAGAAAAGTTTTGAGCTGTCGGCATTGACTCCCGTCAGTTACAGAGCTGTCGGTCGTTTAGCCCACTATGACCAGGGAAGGCTGCCCGCTTCGGCTCGTTGCAGAAGACTGTCATTTCTTTGCTTGCTTGGTTCTTTCATGCTTGAATTTACTCTTGTTGTTTTCTTAACCCTATCCGACGCCAAAGTCTTGTCTTTATTTGCATTCTTCACAGTCTTGGTGGAACTCGTCACTCCAGCAAGCGCCAGACTCTCTTTGTACGCCGACCAACGCCGTATTTAACATTTACATGTGATCTATATCAGGACTCTATTCGTTGATAACACATATCCGCCCCTGCTTCTTACAATCACAGGTTTTTATCTTGGGGAAGGTTTGCCTTTGGAAGCAAATAGCTACCCGCCTCCCCCGAGTTTGATTTTGGTACCACTGGATAGTGACGGGCCGGATTTTGTCGCGTCAATGTTGTTTCCCTTCTCACCTAGTAGCCTTAATGAACCAGCAGTTTTCTTTCCCTCGCCTTTCACTTTTCCTCGATCAAACAGTATTAGACCGGACGCGTCCACAGGAGAACTATTAACCCAATAGTGAGACTTTAACTTCTACTGCTGCAGAATTTTGGATATCAACAAGACTCAAAGACAGATGGAACCAGGTCGCCCTCCATTTAGTTGCCCTTTAGGTATGACCTCTGGTGCCTTTTCAACAGGAAATCCATGTCATATCTCCGTGGCCTGTCTGTAAGTGGGTTCAATTGCCATGTTTTGTCCCTCACTTCATCCCTGGCTGACACCATCGGTGCTTTTGCTTCGCTGCAGTTTAGTTCTTCGATGCAACTGTTTGGACGATCCTACTAGCTCTTATACGCATTACATCACCTCTAAGTCTAGGTCTTCCGCGTCTTGGCCCGTTGTTTTCACTTCAGAAGCAGCGATTAGCGTCGAGCTAGCACCCACCCCCAATCTGGCACCCCCAACCATCTCCAGATCGTCAACAAGCTTCCCCAGATCGACATGGCGCATTGGTATGTATCAAGTTTCCAACCATAATATCGGATTGGTGGGAAATAACGGCGTCGCTAAGATCCCTGATTTGAGGGAATTTCTCGGCATCTGCGTCGGTTAGATGCGATCACCTCAAGGGAGGACGGCATGGCTAAGCGATTCGCCAAGCAGATCTCCGGACCCAGCAGTCATTGCTGTGATTGAATCGCTCGGGGCTTGATCAAATACCGACCGGGAAACTCATGATTGTCGGCCTTGGGATCCACGGAAAGGATCATCATGACGAGGTCGTACTCCAGCTTCGCAGGATGGACACGGGCCACGATAAGGACAGGGCCTAGGAGCGATATCGGCACCTCGAAGGTTCAGCTCGCAGGTCGGACACCGCCTTTTGTTGTATTCAATTAGCTAATGGTTGTCGTTTTGAACTCGGAGCCGCCCTCGATTCATCAGCGAAATTGCTCAGTCGGGCGGGCTGCTTGGGAGTCGTTCGTTTCTACCCTCCAGGGGACTTGAGCTGTGTGTGGAGATGCTCCACCAAATCCCTTCCACGACCCATTCTAGGGCCCAGCTTGCGTCGTTATCGGCGAGGCGATCTACTCCTCTTGGGGTACCTATAAAGCCGCGATCGCTCGTCTTCTTCTGCCATTGTCTGGCCAGTTTCTCGCAGAATCTGGCAGATCTGGCCGATTTTATAAGACTTGGGGACTTATATCTCGAGTCCCTTTTATTCTGCACTCCACCATGGCTGGCACCGACGCCGATGCCGCCCCGCTGGCGACCAAGCCACATAAGCAACCTTCAAGCAACGACATCGGTCAACATGAAGTCGAAGAGGGGGTCGGAGAGATTAACGAGAGCTCTGTAGCGAAGCCTGGATATCTCGATAAGCAACAGCACGCGATGTACGTCGAGGCGCTTGCCCAGTACCCGACCGATGACGACATCGATCCGGAGAAGGAGAAAAGGGTCCTGAGGAAGATTGATATGAGGATCATTCCTCTACTAGGCATCTGCTACTTCTTTTACTACGTGGATAAGACCACTCTGTAAGTTCTCTGAGTCGTACGCGCGGGTTCATGGCTGACCAGTCTTGTATAGCTCATACGCCGCCATCTTCGGTCTCAAGGAGGACCTCAACCTTCAAGGCGATGAGTACTCGTGGCTCTCGAGCAGCTTCTACTTTGGCTGGCTTCTCTGGGCCATCCCGTCCAATCTCCTCATGCAGCGCAGTCCGCCAGCCTACTACCTGG
This sequence comes from Fusarium solani, assembly GCF_023522795.1. Classification (NCBI taxonomy): domain Eukaryota; kingdom Fungi; phylum Ascomycota; class Sordariomycetes; order Hypocreales; family Nectriaceae; genus Fusarium; species Fusarium solani. Next base: position 2,057,532 of record NW_027072157.1, read on the forward strand.
CCTTCAACATCTTCATGTGGGGGGCTCTCCTCATGGCTCAGGCCGCGGCGCACAACTTCGGTGGCCTCCTCGCTCTTCGCGTCTTGTCAGGAGCCTTTGAAGCCATCGCCGACCCGGCTTTCATGCTCATCACCTCGATGTACTATACCCGTGCCGAGCAGCCGAGCCGCATCGCAGCTTGGTATGCCTTTAACGGTGTTGGTGTCGCGGGTGGAGGCTTGATCGGTCAGTACCCGCCCCTTGTCTTGCTGTTCAACAATGTTAACTCAAGCTTCAATAGGGTATGGTATCGGCAACATCAAGGGAGCTCTTCAGTCCTGGCGCTACGAGTTCCTCGTGGTCGGCGCCTTTTGCGCAGCCTGGGCCATTACCCTGCTGTTCATGCTACCAAATTCTCCCAGAACCATCTGGGGTTTTAGTCACGATGAGAAACTTATCATGATTGCACGTCTCCGCCGCAATCAGACGGGCATTGAACAGCGCAAGATCAATTGGGGCCAGGTCAAGGAGGCTTACCTCGACTACAAGACATGGCTCTTCACTCTACTCGGGTTCGTGTCCAACATCCCTAGCGGCGGCATTTCCAACTTCTCGACGCTCGTCATCAAGGGCCTCGGCTTTGACACGCTTCACACTGCCCTCCTGGGCATCCCTCAAGGCGTGTTCGTCATCATTTGGATCGGCCTCGGCGCGCTGGCCAACAGGTACATGCCGCCCAACAGTCGGACACTTGTCTGCGCCATCTTTATGCTCCCCACCATCGCCGGCGCGCTGGGCTTTCTCCTTGCTCCTACCGATGCCTACGTCGGTCGCTTGATCTGCTTGTGAGTAGCAATTGAGTTCCTCATCGCACCCAAAACCACGCTGACGACTCTCAAAGTTACCTCACCGGCTCCTACCAGGCCTCGTTCGTCATCTGCCTCTCTCTCATCACCTCCAACACGGGCGGGCAGTCTAAGAAGATGATCGTGTCAGGCATGATCTGGTTCGGCGCCTGCATTGGCAACATCGCCAGCCCCTTTTTCTACCGGTCCGAGCAGGCCCCCTCTTACCACCTAGGCATTGGCTCGCTTCTCGTCTCCAACTGCATTGAGCTCGCCCTCTTTTTCGTCTTCCGCTATTCGTTCATGTGGGAGAACAAGCGCAAGGAGAGGCAACGTGAGGCCCTGCGGGTGGCGGGTGACGGCGCGACTGATGAGCTGAACGCGACCGCGTTCAATGACCTAACGGATAAGGAGAACCCCAACTTTGTGTACGTGTATTAGAGCTGGCGCATGCTTTGCATGGCACGCGGTCGTGACAAAAAACTTGAGACACCAGGACGGCTGCGCTTCGTTAAGCCAATGAAGACTCTTTACTTAATAGCCTAACTATGAGCTAAATAAGAGAGAAAAATAATAAATAATATCATAAATCTTTGAATATTCTATTTAGTTGCCTCTAGTATTTTTCATATATTTTATCTATTATATTTAAGATAGGGTTGATCTGGTATGTTATGTTCTTTTATGACTGCCTGCAGGGGATTCAGCTTGAATGGATACAAAAAGTCTAACCTGTTTACCCTATATGTCCTTGGTGAAGAAAAAGCAATATATATGACTGGCCAATCAGCCGTCGCCATGAAGACACCTCATGACTGAGCAATTCCATGGGCGAAGGCTGAGCAAAATCTAACCAATCCTTTTAGCAATGCCGTTCTAGCCCTTCCCTAATCCATGTCGAACACTCTTGAGCATGTCCTTCTAATTCTTCCCCAGCTAAGGGCTAACTCTCTCCATGCCCTTTTACCCATCCCCTGAGGTTTATATGGCTCAGATAAAGGATGTCCACTAGAGTATGACATGACACCTCATCATGGCAGGGGAAAGCAACCCATCCACCCATTTCCCTCCTCCCAAACGTCCCTCGTCCAGGCCAAGGCATGTCGTTGATCTAGAGTTGCACACGATGGGGCCTGACGAAAGAGCCTCAAACTGAATCCCTGCCTCGTCCCGTCCCTCCCCCTTAGTGCCCGCCCAGGATGTGCCCGCACCCCCTCCCTCCCCTTTGGACCCCCACGGGAACAGCCAAGCAGGGGGGCGTACAGAAATCTGTTTCTTGTGCTTCCTTTCAGGGTCGACGCCGTGCCCACCTTCTCCAGGATCGGATCGTGCAGTCGTGTGTGTGTGACTTGTGATGCATCAAAACTCCACCCACCACCAGCACCCCCCATTCCTGACCCTCTTCACACCCTCCCCTTGCCTGCCGCTTCGCTATCGAAGGGTACTGGACGCGTTGAATCCTTTGGATGGACACTGTGTGGACGGTGTCACAGTTGCATAACTTGGTTAGGGGGAGACTAACGAAGATGGTACCGACGGGTTGGTAGAGATGTCTGCACTACTTCATGGAGAGAAACTAGAGAATTGTAGCTTTGGATCATGATTTACTCCTTTGCAAGATGATGGGACGGATATTTCCATCAAGAGCTGCGCATTGATTACATTCATTGCATTGTGGGTGGGCGATTCTAGTGTTTTTCATTACCCACCGAAATCGAGGCCTGCTTTAAGAGGCGAGGCGAGGCATTAACAAATTACTCTGCATAATCCCCCAACCTCATACGTATGTACATATCCATGACTTACCCCAAAACTTATACCTTAGGTACTGCCCAAGACACGTAGCAACGCGAACAGCTCATCCAATCACTCTGAACCGTGACAAGCCGCCCATCATAGCTGAGCCATATATTGCCCTAATCTAATCCCTCTCCGCTTCCATACTCCCAACCTTTATCACGACATTATCACATTGACTTCACTTTAAAGCAGAACAGAGACAATCTCATGTGCCGGGTCAAATCACTGATATTGATCCAGAACTATTTTAGAAAACATGAAAACAACCTCCACCGCCACTCTTCCACCAAACCGGTCGCCCCTTTTAGTTTGTTGATCTCTTCACGCATATTGCGCCAGTGATCAGATCGCTCGCATGCAGTCCATGCCCTACCCTCCGCCCTAGCGATCGCTCCTCTTCAGCTTGTGCTATCCATCACAAGCATCACCTTTCCGCCACATCACCTACGCTGTCCGTCGCGAATCTGTGCCACCTATCCGAGTCGATTTATCAGATGTACCACATGGTGCTGCGGAAGAAGTTGCGCTGTCGCTGCTCACCATCAATGGCGTTCTCTCCGACTCTGCCACCAAGAGGCAGCAATGGGGGCGCATCAGCACCTCGATCAGGTCCGCCCAGAGAAATGCCGCGGGCAACCTTCTCGCGAATCATCTCGTGACCCTTGGGACCAGCTCGGAAACCCTCACTGGTGGCGATGTTCTCATGTGCCCGAGCTCGAGCACTAGCGAGATGGGCATAGTAGACAGCCGGGTGTAGGGAAACCGGAGTAGTCGAGCGAGCGTACGAGTAGCACTGCTGGTAAATCATCTTCTGGAGGTCGTTGATGGGCATGCCCATCTCGTCAAGGATCACATGGTAGTGAACAGGCCGAGCTGTGCCTTGAATAGCGACATGAGAGCTGAGATAGAAGTCAAACATGAACGGGTGAGTAACCTCCTTCTCGACCAAGGTACCGGGAAGAGGATTGCCGTTCTTGTCGCCCTTCTGGGGGAAGAACCGAATGTGATGTCGCTTGGTAGCGACTATGACCGTGAACTTGGGTAGAGCGGCCTTGGCAGGCAACTTCTCACGGAGGAAGTTCTTGATCTCTGCTATCTCCTGATCAATCACGTAGGCGAACTGACCCTCGCCAACTCCATCTCTGAAGTACATGACATGCGCAGGAAGCTTTCCCGGGTGGTTGATCTTCCACTGCTCGAGAAGGGACCCAAACATCATTCGCATGTTGCCGGGCGTCAGCATCTCGACACGGTAGCCGTTGGTCTCGACAAGTGCAGCGTAACGTGTGGCATCTTTGTCGACAGACATAGTCATGGCAGCTGTAGAGGGAGATGTGCCGCCAGGAGCAGTGTGAGAGACATCCACACCAATCATGATGGTCGGGCGGTTCTCAGGGAAGAAGGTAGGAGTCTTCCAAAGGGGAGGAGTGCAGGCAGTCGCGCCGCCCAGCTTGGCGTTGACCTTCATGCACACATTGGAGTGATACTGACCATTGTTCTTTTGGACATGACTGCCCAGAACGACCTGAGTGAGGATGCCGAATCTGCAGTCGGCAGACTTCTTGAGGCGCTCGTAGGTTCCGCTGTTCTTCTTGGACACAACAACAAACAAAAGCTGCGTGTAGCCCTTCTTCTTTGTGATCTCCTCATGAGCCCACTGAACCGCAGCTGCAGCGTCGAAGCGCAAGTTTCCTGGAGTGTTGAGCATGATAGCGTCGCTAAGCACCTTGCCTCCGTGGCCGATGAAAGTGCTCTTGAAAGTGTTGGCGAACTGCGACAGCACGGGGAGAGTAACAGGCTGTTCGAGAGCAATGAAACCCCAGTTCATCAAGGGTGCGGCGTTCTGCTTCCAGAACTTCTTTCCACGAAGGTCCCAACGACCGGCAAACTTGGGCTCGGCCGTGCCAGTGCCAAACTTGACAGTCGGGGGAGGGAGAATTCGAGCCTCGGTTCTGGAGAACTGAGGTTCAAACGAGACGCCATACTCCTTCAAGAAGGGGTCTTCACCGATGCGGAGCGAAGCTGCGCCCTGCTGGATGTCTCTCTTGCGGATGGGAGGACGGGTGACAGCGATCTTGATCATGGCCGCGGTTTGATCAGGGTTCAACTTGAAGGGGTAGCGCTGCATTGGCTCGACGATAGCGAGCTCAACAGGGATCATTCCTCCCTTGCCAGCATCGATGAGTGGGAGGTTGGCCAGTCTGAGGTTGACGTTGTACTTCTTGCGGTAGTAGTCCAAAACGGACACCTCCTTGCCGTCGCACTCGAAAGTGTGCGTCTTCGCCGTGCAACCATGCTCGCCATACTTCTCGTTGAAGCTGAAGTCCATGATGGTGTAGACCTTGTCGACATTGGGGCGATCTCGGTGCTTGACCTTGAACTTGAGCCGGCGCAGCTTTCGAAGCTGCTTAAAAGCATCCGAAGAAGCCCAACGGCCGGTCTTGTCTCGGACGGGCTTCAGCACTTCCCAAAGGGAGGCAGGAGTGTGTCCCTGGAACTTTCGGTCCAAGGTGGCCAAGAAGTGGCACATCAACTTGTCGACCGTCTGGTTTCCAATCCAGAAGCAAGTGTTGGCGACATCAATGTTGTAACCGAGTCCGACACCTCTCTGCGCGAGGTTGTGGCTCATTCGAACCGAGGCGTAAGTTCCCTTGTGGACCTCGACGACGGTACCATCGAGAAGGGGCGTGACTTGCTTGCTCGCGGGATCGTAAAAGTTGCGCTTGATGGCGAGCAGGTTCTGAGACGGGAACTGTCGAACAAGGTGATCCAGGAAGTTCAGTGCTTCTTGGACACTGTTGTTGAAGGACATCTTGTGCTCGAGGTAGCCCTGAAGAGCGGTGACCTGGATCTCGGTCGTCTTGCGAATCGTGACATGGAACTTGCCTCCGTCGCGGGCCTTGGCTTTGCCCTCGTCGAGATCGACAGTGAACCGAAGCTCTCCACGCTCAACAAGTGCAGGACCCCAAGCAAGCTTCTTTCCATCGAAGAGCCACTTGTCGCCCTTGAAGGGGCGAAGCTGTCGCTTGGTGACCTCGTGGGCCCAAATCTTCTTCATGACTGGGCCGAGCTTGTCAGGGTTGGGCGAGATGAAGACCTGAAGTCATTGTCAGTAATGAGCAAGAAGTGGGCATGGAACGATTGGTACTCACATCATACTGATGGATCTTCTTGCTGAAGTCAAACTTGGTCATCCGGTACTGGTTGACCTCGATCTGTTCGGGCTTGCCTTCGGTGTTGAACTTGCCGTTTCGCAGCGTGAACAAGTCCTTCTTGGTCTCGGACACGTATGCATCAGGCGGCAATTCCATGCGGGTGTTTCCCTGATCCTGTTGCTGTTGAGGCTTGGCAGGGTCGAAACCTGGACCCTGGGCCCATCCAGCTGCAGGGCCACGGGAAGAAGAGCGGGCGGTTGAGCCACCAGGAGACTGAGAGGGTCGTCTCCCAGAGCCAGAAGAGCCACCCAACCCGGAGGGGCCAGGGGAACGTCCTCTGTCGGACATGATGGCGACTGAGTCTGAAGAAGTCAGCGACTGAGATCAAGGATATGAGTGATGGTAGGTAATGGTAGTGCTGGATGGGAGAGTGGTTGATCGAAGGCTGGTGGAGGAAGAGAGGAAGAGGGAAGAGGGGGAGGGAGGCAAGATTTATAGCCCTCGGCCAGGCGAAGGCTACAAGGCAAAGGAGAGGAACTTACCGGCAACGAGAAGGTGGGATGCCTTGCTTGCGCAGACCGCGGTCGTGGAACGAGAGTTTGTTCTAGCTGATGTGAGGATCACAGCAACCGGCGGGAGAAACAGAAGGTGTATGAGAGGAAGGAAGCTGTGCTTGCAGAAGCTTGCACAAGTGTTAGAGGTGCTTGACTGAGGACCCAAGCGAAGAGAAGAGGTGTGTGCGAGGGTGAAGGAGGAAGAAGGAAAGGGAGAGGAGAGGGCGGGGAGAGATGGAATATATAGAGGGGAGAGGGGGGGACTGTGACTCACGGTTGCACTCGAGCTTGAGCGAGAGGGAAAGAGAGAGATGAAGATCCTTAGGATGATGAGCAGGATCTGTAGCTCCTCCGAGGTTGAGAGGAGAAGAAGGTGAGGAGGTGCGGTGGAGGGGTGAAGAAGAGGAGAGAAAACCCGGTTGGGCAAGCGCTGTAAACCGACCGCGCTTGAACCTATTCTCTCAGGCAGAAAAACACCCCCGCAACCAAGGGCAACGAACACACGGAAGGAGGGGGAATTCAATGCCTCCAACGAGGGAAGGAGCGGACACTGTTGACCGGATGCACAGCGCGGTGTGGCGCTCCACGTAGACAGGTCACGGTTGATTGCGTCTTATCTACCAAACAGATCGATTAAAAACTCTGCACAGAGCATAATTGATGTTCAATTATGGTGTGTATGGTTTTAATTTGGTCACAGCTTGACCTATTGTCCCAAATTTTGCGAGTTACAGTAGGGGGCATCACGCTGTCACTTGATGTTGGGCCCGCCACACGTGGTTTGGGGTGCTGGCAAGTCAAACGGATGCAATTGTTGTAAACTAGGTGTCTGGGAAACCAGGTGTTACTGCAATACGTCCGGCAATAGAAAACAAATCTATGTGGTTACAGGGAAAAGCCGCGGCCATGTGCGTGGCAAGCGTGTTGTGTGACCAATCAATGTCGAGCTGTGGCTATCCGTCATGGTATCAAGCTCCAACCAAGGCAGCGGCAACGTCGTTTGCAACACGGATAAATGGCAGGCAATAATATTCGGGCCATCAAACGGGAAGACGGCACAGATACAGCACTCGGGCAAGTAGAGGAAACCAGACACCACACTCACGCGCAACAAACCGCTCGATACCTAATCCAACGACTTATATTGATACAATCCCAAGTGATTGGTAAAGCTATGAATGAAACGAATCCCAGCCCAGCCCGCCATCTTCTCGCCGTCTTTGCACCCATCTTCATCTTGGCAAGCAATATCCTCCATGACAGCCACCGCTTGGGCATGTCGTCGATCTCCCTTCCGAACGCCGAACCCATGCGAGGCAAAAGACAAACCGACCCGATCCTCCAACGTCATCCAAGTCCCATTTTGCAGCCCCAGGCAAATACTCAACAGTAATATTAGTGGCATCATGTTTGCGCATCACGATCCGACCTCCGTCGACCTCAATATCGGTACCCGTACTGTCCTGGTGGCGGCGCGCCGTATCCACTGGGCGCCTGCTGCCAAGCCGACGACGCACCGCCCGCCTCGGGTGGAGGATAGGGATTGGCCTGGTAGCCGCCACCGCTCTCTGGCCGCAAGGGAGAGTTCCGGTACCCGCCAGCTGTCGACGACACTCTCCCGTAGGGGCTCAGCGGCCGGTTGCCGTACTCGCCGGAAGACTGCCGCGCGTGAGACGGGTTGTTATAGCGCTGTTGGCCACCTCCCGTCGCCTTCAACGTGGCAGCATCAGGCAGGCTGGTGTCTCGCAGAATGTTGACCAACGCCGAGGGGTTGAGGCGCTGCACGTCAAAGCTCTGGGCCGGTGGGAGAATGTTCAGAAGGAAAGTGATGTCTCTGTGGAGTGCCGATGCCTGGTTTCGACGTTGTTGGTCGAGCCGACGGCCAGCCGCACCCTTAAGGGGTGACACTCCCCGAGCAAGTCGTTTGGGGGGGTTCAACTCCTCGTCATCGATACCCAGAGGTCGCTTCGGTGATGCAGTGGCCCGTACGTATTGTGGTCGGGGGCTCTGCTCCTGTCTGGCCGGAAGTGGGCTGTTTCGGAGCGAGATAGGCTGTTCAACCACGGGCATGGCCTGCTTGGGCCGCATCTGCACTGCCTTTGAGATGATGAGAGGGGTCGAGATTGGATCAAACTTGTCAGAAGAAAAGCGAGAAACAAAGTAGTTAAGCTTGGGGTCTTCTGGGAAGAGCTCTGCCATCCGGTCCTCCAACTTGGAGATCTGTGATAGCTCTCCGTACTGCGATTCGTACTTGTGGAAGTAGGCGTACAGGGGTTTGGCCTTGGCCAAGGTCTCGGGCTTGGAAATAAGCCTGTTGACACAAGTCTCGAATACGACCCGGGCATCTGTCATACGGTCAGTCTTGGTCTTGGTCGCTGGGTATGTACCACCTACTGGTTGTGTCGTCCTTGGAATGGAGATACTTCAAGTACTCTATCATGAAAATCTCATCGTTGGGGAACAAGCGAGCACCGCGCTCAAAGATCTTGGCGCCCACGGGATCCTTGTAGACAACTGATTCGAGCAGTGCGACTGCAACATACACATCGCTCGTAAGTCGTCCCTTTTGGCGCGCGTCCGTAAAGACCTTGCGCAGACCGCCCTCCGACTGGTTGCCTTTTCCTTGAATACGGCGCATAGCTCGAGCAAGGGCAATCCAGACGTACGAGATGGTACGCGACAATAGCAGCGTCTCGCTCGAGTAGGATTTTTGAATGGCGAGGATCCTTTCCTCCATCGGGGACCTCTTAGGCTTGTTGTCATCATCATCATCGGCATCGTTCTGCTCGATCGACGCCTGGACGGGATCTTGCGCCGCTGCCTGTTTCAAGGCCGTCACTTCCATCTTCTCCCGCTCCTTGACCTTGTCTCCCATCTCATACAAGGTCTCGAGCACATCGTCGTAGGGCTTGCGGACTGCCTTGGCATATTCCGACTTGTCACCCTCCTTGGCTGGGTAGTTGGCTTCGGTGTGGTCAGCATGCTTCAGAGCAAGCAAAACACTCTCTGGGTTCGCCCTAATGCCCTCCAGAAGCAGTTCGGTGCCCATCTCCTTGTCGTTCTCGCGCACATTGTTCTGGAAGCACCACTCCGCAGCGTCCACCCAAATCTCCGGCCAGAATCGCGATGCCATCAATGCCTGCTTGTAGCAGTAGAGAACCCTCTGGTTGAAGACCTTGGGCTCGTCAACCTTGAGCACCAGCGGATCATCCTTTTCCCAAGCAATCCACTTCTTCCACATCTCGATTTGATCCCGGAACTCCTGGTCGCCGTCGAAACCAGGAGCAGGAGGAAGCCTTGGAAGGTTTGTGCGCTTGAGGTGTCGTGTAATGTTGTCGAGCGCGATGTTGGCACTCTTGGCTGACATGTACCCTGGTGATCGTTCTTGGATGAATTTGCGACCCTATCGGCCAAGGTTAGTACATTCATCAAGCAGATGAAATGAGACTTACAGTCATCTTGTTCAGTCCCATCTCAAACTGGTCATACTCCTTCCACAGGTTGTTGACAGTGAGCATGGGCACTGAAATAGCGCGCTGATAGATCTTGCGTAGCTGGTCCATCTTTTGCTGATCCTGCCATCCTGTGCCACCAATCTGACCTGGGCCGTTCTTGACGAACTGGACGTAATCCTGCCAGATGTTGCCCGAATCCCGATCCACACCGATGTTGTCGATAACAAACTCGTAGGATTGTGTGATGGTCCTTCGAGCTTGCCCAGACGCATCGTTGTTTAGGTCGTTGCGCCGACGGATGTAGTTGAGGTAGACGGTCCACAGCTTGACATTGGGGACGGTCATAAGGCATCTTCCAAAGAGCTGCTCAGCGTCGACAAAGTTATCGAGTCCAAGCTCCATCTCGATCCATTCGACCCAGATATCAGCCTTCAAAAGGGTCAGCTGCTGCACCGTATAGAGTCTGGATTGTCAACTTACAGCTTGCGGGAAGATTTCTAGAAACCGATTGTAAGTAGTTCGAGCCTGGTCCAGTCGGCTGGAGCGTCTGTGGTCGGCAATCAGATTAAGCCACGCATCCATATCTCCACGGGGATCCTGCTTGACACGAGCTTCGAGCAGGGCAACTGGATCGAGACCACCGAAGGCTGGAGTCACATTGGATGAGGCAGCAGGAGAAGGAACGGCGGCAGGGGCTGGGATATTGGTTTGGTGAGACGCAGTAGAAGGCTCCGGCTGGTTTTGAGATGGAACGGATTCCACCTTGGGAGCATCAGAAGCTGGTTCCTCATCCTCGTCATCGTCAGATGCCTCCACTATGAAACCACCGGACATCTTTGGCTTGGAAGGCTGACGTTGAGCCGTGGCGGAGGCAGCTTTTTCAGGGACCTGGACGGGAGTGCCAATCGTGACCGACTCTGGATCATATTCTCCTCCATCTTCTGTACCATTATCCGCTGCATCACCAGAGACAAGGGAGTCTTGAGCAAAGTTATCAACTTGTTCCTCGCTATGCTGAACTTGATCATCCTGGGGAGCCCCAACATCCTCTCCGCCCCATGAAGCACCTTCGGCAGCCATATTGTAAGGTTCAAGAATAGCACCGGAGGGAAAGATCGGGGTCGCGACTCGAGCGCCGGCTACGAGCGCGTCGTCGATGGGCAGGGCGCTGCTCCAAGGCCACAGGGGCTAAGCGTGAAGGGCTCTTACTCGCGATCTGGCAGTCGGCGACGAAAAGGTAAAAACTGGATGTACGTCTTTCGGTAGAGGGATCGCGTTTGCGTCGATCGTAGAAGCGCGACGGAACCGATTGAAGGGAGTAAAGCCCCTGATGCGGTGGTTGAAGATGTGGTGAGACTTGTCGCGAACACGGGCAAGCTCAGAGACGAGCCAACTCGCCCCGATTGAGCAAAAGCTAGACTCGGCGATAAGGAGAGAAAAACCTAAAAGCGGCAGAATAAGCGCCACGTATAGTAAGCAAAGACGGTCGAAAGTCGTGTCGTGGCTCAGGCTAGAGCGCAGATGTTTGAGGAGAGCCTGCAATGTCTGAAAGCTTCAACAAAGAACGAAGAGCCTTGAGCAAGTTGAGGCGGCAGAAACCGAAAGCGGCCTAGTGGGCTCTGGGCGGTGACAGAGCCGCACGCAGGCAGCTCTGCATGTGGGGCCTGAGGACCAAGAGCAGTCGCAATAGAAGACATCACATGACATCTCAGCTGACTCGTAATTTCCCTTGATGCTTCCAGTCTGGTTAGGTAGGTTCGCGTCCATGGTCCATGCAACCCCTCTACGCGGGGTGCGACCCGAAAACGCGTCCGTCCATGCCCATGCCCATTGTTCTTGCCTTGCCTGCCCTGGCTTTTTCCTCGACCACCCATCGCCCATCGCAACCACTTTCGATCCGCTCTTGTTTTCTTTGCTCTTTCAAACCAAACCACTAGCTCGCCGCTCTATATCGTCCAACACTATCCACGCTATCTCCCCCCTTTTTCTCCATCTATTTTTTGCTGCGCTTCTTGTCATACGCTTTATCCAAAGTAGACTCTCTCATACACCATCACCGTCCTCGACAGCTTTCCGTGGCCTCTCGCATTGCGCATTCTTCGACTTCGCTTTACCCCCCATCGCAATCACCCATCAGTCTCTCCTCCCTAGCCAACATGTCTGTCGTGTCGCTCCTGGGCGTTAAGGTGAACAACAACCCTGCCAAGTTCACCGACAAGTACGAGTTTGAGATCACTTTCGAGTGCCTCGAGCAGCTCGAGAAGGGTTCGTTTGACCTCTACCTTGTCCAAAATCCGCGTCGCTAATTCAGAACAGATCTCGAGTGGAAGCTCACCTACGTTGGATCTGCCACCTCGTAAGCTAGAGCTTCTTTGTTCTCATCACACCGCTTCTTTCTAACGCCCCGCAGCGATCAATGGGACCAAGAACTCGACTCCCTCCTCGTCGGTCCCATCCCCGTCGGCGTTAACAAGTTCATCTTCGAGGCCGACGCCCCCAACACCTCACGCATCCCCGAGACCGACATCCTTGGCGTTACCGTCATCCTCCTGACCTGCGCCTACGATGGACGAGAATTTGTTCGAGTTGGCTACTACGTCAACAATGAATACGACTCGGAGGAGCTCAACGCGGAACCTCCAGCCAAGCCCATCATCGAGCGGGTGAGGCGAAACGTTTTGGCAGAGAAGCCCCGAGTGACTCGCTTTGCCATCAAGTGGTTAGTCGAATAAGTTGTCCATCAAAGATGCCCGAAGCTAACATGACCAGGGATTCCGAGGCTTCTGCTCCTGCCGAGTTCCCTCCCGAGCAACCTGAGGCCGATCTTGTCGCTGACGGCGACGAATACGGTGCAGAGGAGGCCGCAGAGGAGGCCGCCGAGGCTGAGGCTGCGGCCAAGGCCAAGAATGGAGAGGACTCCGAGATGGCTGGTGTGGAGAATGAGACAGAGACCGCCCAGGAAGAGGACGAGATGTCTGAAGACGGCAGTGTCGACATCGAGGGCGAGAGCGAGGATGAGCTCGAAGAGGAGGAGGCCGAGGGTGAAGGTGAGGGACAGGGTGACGACGCCATGGAGGTTGACGGCACCGAGAAGCCCGCAGCGCCGGCGGCCAAGCCTGTCACTGTGGCGTCCTAGGGACAGCCTGCAATGGTTGGTTCGCTGTTGGCTACGTCGGCATTTGTCGAGACATGCACCTGATTTGGACTTTGACGGTGATGGATATTAACATATCGGGTTGGAGGATGTTGTTGATTGTCTAATAGAGTTACGAGGACACGAAGGGAATGATATCAGGGGAACAATGGTTTGGAGGCTTGGAGCTAGGCGGAAAACACGTTAGGTCTGTCGGATGAGGGACTCTAGACATCAGAGTTTCGATACGACGTGCATAGAATCCTGTTAAACTTGCAGAGAGACCGAGACATGCAGCTGTCAGTTGTGCTGATGCCATCGTGTCAAGGTCACACGGACGATTTCAATGCAGGGCGGGAGGTGTCAAAGCAGAGCCAGCCGAAGTCGGCACGTGGAAGGATGCATCCGAGGTGAGGCTCAAGGTGCTAGGACGGGCGTATCACTAGGCCGGTACGTAAGACGATTGCTCAAGCACAAACGCCCACGAGTAGAAGTTGGCCTAGGCTAGTCTATCTGCCTCTGAAACGACAATCTCTTGACGCTCAATGGCAGGCGGAGTAATCAAACCCCCGCGATATGGCGCCCCCTTCACTTTGAACCTCCCCACGGTTCGCCCGGCTCCTTGAGAGGTGTTGGCGAACCATGATGACGTACCTGGGTCGCAAAGTTATCTAGGCTGCTTCGCTTCGGTGGAATTATCAAGCAACCTTCAATGCCGATCGAAAGCCCATCCATCACGTGCGTAACCATGGCTGCATCTCATCTTCCCACGCGGGTCAAGAAATAATCAAGACACACCACACCAGCAGAGGCGTTAGTTTACACTCTTCTAAGGGCTGCTCCTGAGGTATAATAAGGGGAGTAAGATAATACATAAAAATTACCTACAGTATTAATTCTATTAGAGTATTATTTTTAAAAGGGGTTAGATAGCCTTTAGGGCCTACTCTGTACTCTCCTGACCGTGTCAGCCAGCCGCCGAAGTACATCGACGGGCAGTACTATATCACCCTCTCCTTGCCGTGGCGCTCTGAGGAAGAGGAGCTCAAAATCTAATCGTAATGGTCCTCCGGGCACATTGTCAACCGTGTCCGTGTTGAGCCCTCGGCTGATGGTGATGACCTGAGAACGGCTGGGCTCCAGGCTTGCTGTATCGCCCTGCGCAGCTTGCCACGTTTCGATGATGATGTCCTCAGAGCTCAAGTCCAACTTGATGAGGAGGACGATATTGACTTGATGATCCGATGCGCTGAACCACCACTTCATGTCGCTTCTCAGGCTCTCCAGGGACTAAGAATGTCCTGCTTCGATGACGAGCGTCGGCCAACAAGGACTTGGGCGACTTATTTGACCACCGCTCGAGTCTCCCTCACCTGCATCTCCATTTGGATGGCCTCGCCACGTCGTGGCGCCCATCGGAAACCACTCGAATCCCACTCCCGCCTTATCAACAGCGGCGTAAATGTGTCCGAACAGGGTCTTGTGTAGGAGCTCGTGGGTTAATGTCGGAATAGTCACAATGAGTATCTGGCGCTCAGAATAGTATCGCTTGAGGCGGAACTTGCGCCTCCGACGCTCTCGCTCATTGTCGATGTCAGTGTAGTCTTGCTGGGAGACATCTGCGATAAGAATGGCTGGTTAGTTACCTGGGTAGGTATCTCCAAATCAGACAGATAGCAACATACTTTGCACCACAAGGGCATCTCGGGTACCACCAGCATAGATCTCTTCAAACAACTTTGATACAGTGGTGAACTGGATGGTGATGGCGGATTCGTCAGATGCCATGGTGCAAGGGTTGGTCTTGACAGAAAGCTGGCAGTAAAGGACATCATTTGCTCATGCTCTCTTAAGGGTACTTATCAAAATATTCAAAGTTTATTACATGATTTTTGAAAACTTATTTCTTTTTGAGTAATTTTGTTATTACTATTAACTAAATTTAGGCATAAGAAAGGTAGAATACTGAGAGGAGTTAGAGACTCTTTGTCGTCCTCATCTCTTGTTTTTTCTCTGACCTGTGTGCTACTGTAATTTCGGTGATATTTTCAAGCAACTTTCTACGCCTATCAAATGCCGACGCAACCAACAACCAACAAGAGCTCATCTGTGCAACCATCACGACCGCGGAAGAAGCGTCATACCGTCTTCAGCCGTCATGAGCCGAGCCGGAGCGACGAGATCGACCAACGCCCTTCGGGTACAGCCTCAACCTTCTTCTCCCCCTTCAAAGTCCTACGAATCCTCTTCGGCGCTCCGACTTTCCCGCCTGAGTCAAGCTCAAACCTCCTACAGCCCTGTTACAGACAAGCGTCCGTTCTGCTGTGCTGCCCCCCCACGTGCGACAAGGTGTCGGCGTGCTCGGTTGCCTTGTCGCGCTAGAAGCAGCTTAATCGTGCATCCTCTCGCCCTACTGCGCAGAAGGATTTCGTTTGCCCTTCTGCTTTAGCCATGGAGGTTGACCGAGCTGGGCTCAGCCGCAGATCCGTCGGGGTCCTCCGAAGCATCATGCTGCCCAACCTGAGATGAAAGGGGGATGAGGAGGAGTAGAAATAGGGCTCTACTCTCCCGCCCATATCAACGGATTCCAACATCTTCATAGCCCTGTTCAGTTCAAGTTGAATATGGGCATTCATCCATAATCTTTAGCCAAGTGACGTTTATGTGTCAATGACCACAGCAACACCAACACAGCCAACTCCACAAGCTCTAGACGACTTCGTCAGGGCAGCCGACCTCTTCCATGACCAATATGTCCGCACTCTCCGCGGCCTTCAGGACAGCCTCGCCCCTCGCCGGCGTGAGACCATCGAGGGAGCCTTCACGCCGCCCCTGAGAGCAGACAGCGGTCCCATCTTTGCAACTGACTCTGCCCGCCTATCTCCCCTGCATCGTCGCCCTCGAGCCTCTACTTTTGAGAGCACGAGGGAGCGGCCGTCCTTCACTGCTGAGTCTCGCCCCTTTACGAGCTCTCCAAGTGGCAGCCATCGCGCCGTCTACACGCAGGATGACGATGTCAACTTCATCCCGCTGCTGGACTCGACTGGCACCGCAACCACACGTGAGGTCGAGGACTATGCACTCAATGTAGTCAGGAGTCCCCTCAAACAGATGCACTTGTCTGACGACGTGCTCCTGCGCTATCTTCGTGACACAGATTTCACTCCAGAAATGGCCTCTCTCCTCGACGAAGCCATCAAGCGCCGAGCCGACATCAACCTGTCTGTACCCTTTCGTGACTTTGCCGCTTATGAGCGCGAGTGTTACAATCAGTGTACCTTTGAAGTCTACGAGGTCTGTAGGAACCTCGAGATGAATAAGTTGAGCGCAGACAGCGATTCCGAGGACCCGTCCGACGTCAAGGACAATTGTACTGAGCAGGAGGAGAGTCCGACTGATGGTGTCGATGCGCCAACTGTGTGGGATACTATTCGAGATGTCAACATGAATAGTGAGTCTGTTGGCCGTATCACGTACGTATCCATCCCATGTATACTTGAGCATGAGGCAGAGAAACTGACACGAATGGCAGCATCGTCCAGGAGCCAACGCCTCTCGCTCTAGCCGCTCTTCACGTTGCCATGTCCTCACACTTTGACATGTCTGAGCTGCTGAAGTACCTCCTTACTGATCAGCCAAACCCTGGCCGCACTCATGCGTTCATGAACCGCGCTTACGAACGGCCCCCTTCCCCAGCTGCATCCAGCTCACCCTTTATCTCTCCCTCTTCACCAATGTCTTTACCTATGGAACTACCGCCAACCCCTCGGACCACGGCCAATCTTCGTCAGCGCTCTTTCTTCTTCGCCTTCAAGTACTACACCGTCGTCAGCCCAAAGCTGGAGCCTGCTCCCTGGCAGCGCTTCGACAAGCGTCCTTTCGACAAGCGAAGCGGCGACCACATTGACATTGCCGAGTGTGGCGCCGTGCTGGCTCTCTCTTGGGGGCGAGTCCACCAGGGCGCCCCCTTGGCGCTCACGCCGGGAGCGTACGAGAGAGGGTGTCTTGTTTGAGACCTTTGGGCCGTGGCATCTGCTTGCTATCCAGAGCTTCCCAGACAATTCGCACACTGTTAGAGGTGAGGAGTATCAGCGCAAGAAGTATATCAACGGACCGTCCGCGTTCCTAGACCTCCTCATTTCAGAATATCGAGACGCCAGAACGCGCAACCAGTTCCTTCACGAGAGGGTCACCAAGCTCATTACTCCTCCTGTAGTTTCCCTTCCCCTATCTACTCAGTTGGTTCGACTAACAGGAAGTGACAGACCGAGTTCATGTTTGACCCCAAGCTACGTGACAAGCTCCTCTTTGAGGATAAGCACTTCACTTACATTCGACGCTACTTTTGGGCGTACAACACCCTGGCCGTGGTTAATAACAGCATCAGGGCCATGATGGACGCCTACTACGAGACCTTTACTGACAGCTTCTGGGCCGGCACCCACGCGACTCTGTGGCCACATCCGTCACCAGAGACTGCTGATGCTGCCGCCTATCGCGAGCACATGGCCAACTTGCGCCGTGAGCTTGACAAGGTCGTCCAAGAACTTGGTGAAGTACTCAAGCAGAACGCCCGCACCCGCAAGGAGATTGAGAACCTCAGGGATCAACTCTTCAGTGGAAGCTCCATCAAGGAGAGCCGGAGGGCCATCGAGCAGGGAGACAATATCCGTATCCTGACCATGATTAGCATGATCTTTCTGCCCCTGACCTTTGTCACGGTAAGTTCCTACCCGAAACACTTGCATCAAATTCTATCGTCTCACTAACACCTTGCAGTCCGTGTTTGGCATGACAGTCTTCACCATCCCCGCAACAGATTGGCGCTTCGCCCTCACCATGATCTTAGTCTGCGTCCCATTCATGTTACTCATAACCCTCCTCCAGACCCGCTCATTCGGCCTCCTCCTTCGCAAGCTCGCCGTCGTCGGTGCTGTACCCGCCCGTCTCCTGCGCCGCAAGACCCGTGACACGGACATCCCGGACAGCCGCTCCGTTGCTCGGTTGAGACGCAGTAGCGGCACGTGGCCGTGGCTGCGGACCGGCGGTGGGAGGTTGACGTGGCCCTGGGGCGGGGAACCCCCCAGGGATGAGGTGAACGACATGGAGAGGGGAGAGCGTGTTTGATATGATATGATATTGTTTGCTATGATGTCTTTTGTGCAACTTTATACTTTCTTTGGTTCGATAACAGATTGGGACAACGCTTTTCATTATCTAAGGTTTGGTTTTGTACATGGTATTGTAACGATTATGACGGCCACGGTTATGATTTATGAGATCAGAGAGACAGATTGATTAGAACTAGAGAGATACCTCCTGTCGCTATCACACATGTATAGTTACCAAGAATGTACTTGTATCTACATCCCTACCCATCTCGTTCACTCTCCTTTCAGACTTGACCCTCGCCAATCTGCCAGCAATTAATCTCCAGGCGGCTCTGCCGTCTTACATCCGGGGCGTGATTCATTCTTGAGGCCTACCTCGACCTCCAGCGAATCACGTTCCAGAAGAGCCCGTAAGCAGAGCTCATCTCTGACCCGACCTGCCAACTCATCTAGCCCAGCATGGCAGGTAGTCGGTACACGTTCTCATTGGCACGGCCGCTACCCGGGACGTGGACGTGGCAAGCAGGTGAAACAAACATTGGTACCATTCACAAGCCTCCATCACGACGAGTTTGGCAGTCCATGTCTCTCACTCGGCCCGGTCACTCTCCACTTCACTTGACTTCACAACAGTCATTGTGGAACTTGGCATAACTAGCATCATATTGACATATACACATACATAGATTAACAAAGCTAGCACAGCTGGGACATGTACAGTATCGCAGACATTGAAATCCTTCCTTCATTACGAGCATGGCTCCAGACTAGGTGCCAACTATCCCTCCGTCTGAGCCATCACTCCTCGTGTCCCAACGGAACAGTTCGCCCCGTGGACAAACTACCAGCATGCATACATAGGTAATCAAGGCGCCGCATACAAACTCCCACTGCGGACCAGCCGAAGCAGAATACCGCCGTCCAAGAAACAAGCAAGGAAGCAAGCAAGCGTTCGGTATATAAAAGAAGCAAACCCCCAGCGCACCCATCAATCAATCACAAAGAGCACATGAAACAGACGCTCATGTCGAGAAGAAAAACTGACAAATGAAAACAGCACAAAAGAAACAATGGTAACAATCCTCCCAGCCAGTCAGCTTACTGACCAAAAGTAGTAGTAGTAGTAGTAGGTAAAGAGAACAGAATATTCCGTGGTATCAGTGTCCATAACGCCAAGCCCCTCCGTTTGATGTGGTCGTAGTACATGGATCAATATGCGTCGAGATGGATGTTCGGCTGAGAGTCGTGTGTGTGTTGTCATAGATCGTCTACCAGCCCTTCTTTCGAGCGAAGCGCTTGTTGAGCAGAGCCAGCACCTTTGGCACGTTGAACTGGACGTATTCAAGGTCCAGGTCGTCCTGGTTGTCCTTTTGCATCTCAAGCAGGTCATCCAGCTTGAGGTCCAGTTCGAGCAAGCCCCTGTTGCGGCCTATACTTGGATTAGTATGTTGCTCAGCTCAGAATTACCAAGAAACTTACCCTTGTAATGCAAGGAAATAACAAAGGTTCCCGGCAAGGGACTTGTAAAGTTGAAGTAGATGTTGGCCCGTCTGTTGTCGGGAACATTGCTCTTCTGAATGACACCCTCCTTCTCGAGTTGTTGATGAGTGAACTTGTAAGGACCAAGGACCTGCTGCTTCTGTTGCTTTCTCTTTGTGCCCTCACTCTGCGATCGCACATTATGCAGGTAGCTCTTGTAGGTCTCGAGCTGTCCGTTCAGGTAGACGTTGTGGTCTCGGATTGTCTTGTACACCTCCTGCAGCTTCGCCGTCTCGGTAAGCACACCCTCCTTGAGAGAGCCCAGGTGTTGAAGCTCCTGCTCAACTTCATCTCGAAGGAGTCCAAACTGATCGCTCTTGTCGATGACGCGCAGTTCTTGAAGCTGAGACAACAACTCCATAGCCCGAATACCCTTTCGAACCATCACAGCATCATTGCGGCTTGTTGCGGCCGCGTCTGCGATGCGCTCGAGTCGTAGCGGACGACGGGCCACGCTGCTCGTGGAAGGAATCGATCGCATAACCTGCACAAAGATGGACTTGGCTTCCATAAAATACACTTCCTCCTGCGTGATATCCAGGGCTGCTGTCAGGTCATCGATGGCCGTCTCCCATCTGCTGAACAGAGGGAGGTTGATGACCCTGTTCTCCTTGCGCGGCACTTGGGCTGGTGATGTTCCCAGCTCGGACATGATGATGGCGAGATGCGAGCTTTCGTCTTTGCACAGTTCGTCGTGGTGCTTGTCGATCAATCCGTGCATGGCGTACACTTCGTTGAGAGTAATCTCGAGCTCGAGGTCCTTCTTAGACAGCGCAACGTAATTGTCCATCTCGAGACTCTCGTAAAAGTCCTGGACTTCGCAAAGATCGAGCATGAACTTGTTGATCCTGTCCTTGTTCTGATGGATAAACGGCTGAAGCTTGGCCATGTACGGCTCCTTGGCGTAGGATGGCTTGTTTGCGAGGTTCTGGAGCATCTTGGCGATGTAGGTCAGGGTTCGTCGTGGTCGCTCGGCTGGGGTTCCATCGATGAGCATGTACGATTTCGGCGTGACGATGGCTGGGTTGATGAAGCGCAGGAAGAAGAATCCGCCGATCAGAGTGCAAATAACCTGGTCGTTAGCATCTGGGTATTTGCGCTTGGTCAAACTCCTGATCTGCTTGCAGATCCATCGAATGCCATATGGCGCCTCCTCAAGCCCCTCAATGATGGTGGTCAAGAAGCCATTAGCAATCTCGGTCAGCATCGTCAGACGGGGTTCGATGATAGCCTGGACCTGAGGGTTCTCGGCAGCTTGCTCGCCCGTAATTCCCTTGGGAAGATGAGGGGGCAGTTGGCCGGTATCCTCCTCGATCTGCTCAATCATGCGCTCATACACCTTGAGCGGGTTAATTTCCAGGTCCAGGTCCCTCAGCTCGATCAAGCCATTGATTCTATCAGCAAGCACGGACTTGAGGAAGCTCTGACCGGGTCCTCTTCGAGTGTATGTGGTCATCATTCGGGAAACGGGGGTGTTGGCGCGGAGGAGGGAGGAATAGTCGGGCGTGTTGTCGAATTGGTATGTCAAGACAGACTAGAAAACAGGTGAGCTTTGAAAGATTCATGAGGCTGACAAGACGTACCTGGAACATAGTGAGAAGGAGATGCTCTTCGCGGCTTTCGTACTGGTTTCCGTAGATGGTAAACATGACCGTCTGCAGCAGCGAGTCGATCTCCGCCATCGAGACCAGCCTACACAGGTGGGCGATGTGCCTGGGCTCGGATTGCAGAAGAAACAAGAGGTTGCCGTATTTTTGCGTCTTGTCGTCGTTGGGAAAGACACCTTGCTGCATCTCGAGAGCATCCTCGAGATGGCTCGCGACTTCATTTTGCTACAGATATCGTTAGAATCAACTCTCTTCATCGAGACCATTCTCGCCATACCTCTTCCAAAGCCATACGGTTCTGGATAAGTAGCGCAATTCGCGAATCAAGATATCGCACATCCTTCTCAAGAACGAAGTTCTTCTTGGACTGAGATGAGATCTTGGACTTGAGATCACGAAGTGCTTTTTGCGCTATAGAGAACGTGGTTAATCATTTACTCTTAATCTTGAGATTCTTCACGGCATATAATGCTCACCTTTAGCGAGGTCATCCTCAATCTGAAGGTCACCTTCGTTGGCCGAGATGGACATGTACAAGGCCGACATGGAGTAGCGCTTGGATTGGCGCGCAGAGCGCGAACCGTCGTAGGAAGACATGGTGTTTTGGCGTGATATAGGTTGGAACGACGAGGAGGAGGCAGTAGAGGCTCGGGAAGGGGTCTGCAACATGACGGACATGGTGTTGTTGATGGCGAGCAACGGCTAGAGAGAGCGATCAGGCTCGCGGGCCTCTTGACCTCATACAGCGCCTGATGGCGGCAGCGATGTTGAGCTCAGGCGTCTCAACGGCCAAGGCAGTTGGAAAGGCGACGGTCGAGGTCGATGTCGATGTCTCGGTTGCGGCGAGCCGAAATGAGAAACGCGGAGAACGGTAAAGGGCGTTGTCGAGCGATGGGAAGTAAATGGTGTCGTGTCTGGACGGACTTGGTTGCGATGAAGCGAAAAGCGTTGCAAATTCGAGAGAAGCAATAGTCGAGCGCTTTTCGTGTATACAGTACTCGAGCAAAGTGGCAGGCGTCGATTTCAAGCTAATGACGATGGATCAGGCGCAACTAGGATGCGGTCGACACGAGACGAGGGCGAAGCAGGTAGACAGGGCCAGAGCAAAGGACCAAGCAGGGGCGATAGCAACAGGCGATGGCGACTCAATCGAGCGGCTCTGCGTGTCGCTCAGCGGACGTCGAGGACCTGAGTTCTCACAAGGAGCGCAGGAGGCGATCGAGGAGGATGGAAGCGCAAAAAGGACGACAAGCGACGGCGGGCAGATGGTGATAACGAAAGTGGAGGTGGCAGCGGTGGAGGTAGGTGGTGTTGGTGCTGGTGGTAGCAGTAGTGGTAGTGGTGGTGCAGGTGGTGGTGGTAGAAAAGGGTAAGGGGGGGCCGTGATGGAATTGTACAGGCGAGGCGGCGAGAGGTACCTGAGCAAGGCAGGTACTTGGCGTGCGGCGGCTCAGGTCACGGACTGCAAGGTACCTAGGCTGGGCTGAGGAGTATTATCGGGCAGATTTATGCACGGCTGAGACGCGGATTTCAGGAGGGAGAGACGGCGCGTGGGACGGTCGGTGGAGAGCGGGCGTCCAAAGCTGCAGGGTCATGCGGGTTTGTGTGTGTGGGGAGCAAGGAAGGATGGATGGAATCGAGAGAGAGCGAAACGAGAAGGGTGACCAAGGACGTACGACAGACGATGGTCTAAAGGACGATGGAGGGTGACAGAGGGAAACGATCGACGCTTGGAAGAAGCAGAAGAAGAAGCACGAGCATGAAGCAGAACAAGGCCAAGGGTGACAACACGAAGAGAGCAAAGAAAGCAGGAGTCAGGGGCAACACTAAGAGGGAGGGAGGGATGAATCGATACGGATGGGAATGGATGTGATGGATGCTCTCAGGTTGCAGGTTGGGGTGACGGACGGACACTGAGGAGAGCAAAAAAAAGGTACAGAATCGGTACCTGATGATGTCCCCGAGGTGGTGGTGGTGGGAATGCAAGAGCGTGGCCAGGCCAGATGTTTAGGCTGCAGAGGCGGGCGATCCAATAGACGGGAGGCTTCCATTCAGCTTCGAGGTAGCTCCAGGTACTTAGGTTTGGGACAGCATTCGAGACCCTTTGAGCGTTGCAGCCAGCTCCAACTGCCCTGTAACCATAACCATCCGCTACGACAATCACTAGACGGCCAGAGACGGGCATGGACAACGCCAACGCCCATTCTCGCTCCGCAGTCACTTGGGTTACAACAACAGACATCAGCCAAGAGTCGCTCACGGCAACAGGGATGCCGGGGTTGAATAAGGGACAAGGACAAAGACGGCCAAGACTGTCCTAGGTGCCCCCGGCTGGGATCAGGGGCAGAGACGAAACCTACTGTACCTGCCCGTCCATGGACCTGAGGAAGGTGGAGTCTGTCCAGAGGCACCGCAGCGTTAGAGCGGGCGGGCTCTCGCAGCGGGAACCCACAGGGCAGAGAGTCCCCTCGACGGCCCATCACCTAGCCCAACCTAACGTTTGAAGCAACATCCATAGCATAGCATTACATCGACTACGACCATCAGTCAATGCCTTTGACATCTTTCGAAACAATTCCTCGCTTCCGGTTCCCGATCCGAGACCTTTTCTGTTTATAAAAGTCAAAAGAATGGTCTCTCGTTTATTCACCCCGCGGCTGGAAATCGCCTCTTTCAATCTCCCTCCCGGGTGGAACGGAGACGTCAACGGCGGGGAGGGAGTTCTTCCTTTGGTCTCAATGTGTCCGGCTCGGGTAGTACAAAAAAGCCTCTGACAGAACGAAGAGTGGTTGAAGGATGAACAAGCGGAATTGATCGTCCTCTGACCGCCAGAGCCTTGGGAGGTCGATCACGACGATGATCTCTGTTGAGACTTCCGTTCCGAGTTTCTCAAGACCAAGGACAAGGGGGAGAAAACTTTGAACGGAGGTTCTCTTCCCGGACGCGGAACACGGTCATCTTCATGGCCCGTTCGTCTCTCTTTCACACACATTCACGTCTGGGCCTCGAAAGCTGCGGCCTTCTTGGTGCCCGAGCTGAGGGGACTGACAGAAACGAATAAGAAATAGTCTGGCATGGCAACGGCTTTTCACTATTGTTCCAGGCACATAACAGAGGATGTCTGGGACGACGCAGGGGAGGGGGCCATCGACAGCAACTGGAGGGTCGCCGCAGGACCTCACTGGTGGACGGGCTGCAGACCCAAAACAGCTCTTTTGTCTTTTGTGCCTGGGAGAAACGGACACTTGAGGGGCAACGGAGAGGGAGGGGGGAGAGAAAGAGGGGGGAAGCCGAGATCCTTGTCCACCGAAGCCAGGGGCAGATTGGACCGTCGCCAGTTTTTTTCTCGCCCAGGCACAGGCACAGGGCACATGGCTCCAGTATTAAAGTGCCTGCTTCCGTGCTTATGCACGTTACGGGTCGCTGTGGATGCCCGCGTGCGTGGGATGATGGAGGGGCTGGAGCCGGCCCAGACGCGTGAAAGGGTGCCTGTCCTATCCGGAGGAGGGGGGATTTGGTGACGGATGGTTTGTTGCTGGTGGTGACGGCGAGTTCTGACTGCGATTGAGGACGAGTATCGTCGTCGTCAACCGCCGCGCATGCGCAATTCTCTCTGCCTCGTCCTCTTGCAATTTCACCGCAGAGATTGCTCCCGTGATGGCCAATCTCTTGTGCTATAGACCCGTCTGACCGCTGTGACTGAGTGAGGTCATAATGCGGGTAGCGAGCTCACGGCCTCGAAAATCAGATCAGCTCCATCCATCAAAAAACTCCCCAGCATCCACTTCCATTATTACGGTACGGTACATTACTTCAGGCCATTATCGAGAAAATTTCTTCCAGGTCACAAAGTGATCTTCCTTGCGTGGGCCTGCCCTGTTCCATGGACAGTCCAAGCTCCCGTCTTCTGCGCCGCAATTTGACTAGGTAGAGAGACACCTTGTTTCCATGTCCGGGCTGTCAGTCAACACATTCCAGGCGCCAACGGCACCTTATTAACCTTGGTACATTTACCTAGATACAATCCCCTTGCTGCATGTCTCGCATCATCCATCATCACTCTCTGTGTCTTTCCCTCTAGGATCCCATGTCCCCCTGTTCCGTGCTGTGCCCTCTTGGCAGGCCATCGTCCCCCCGGCCTGCCATGCGGCCTCCCCTTGCCATGTATGTGCCCGGGTTCCCAGGCTCCCTGTCGTGCGGGCGGCGATTCCAGTTGCGAAGAGGGCCTTGTCGATCGGCCAAGTGGGCAAAACCGACACCATCAAGGAGCGATGCAACCGAGCCCTGAAGATCAACTCGGGGTCGCTGTTGAAGATAAGCACCGACAATTTCAGATGCCCGTTTCAAGGCTCAAAGACCCTATGCCCAGCGAGCGGTCGTTGGTGACATTCACACGTAAAGTCTCCGCTAGAAGAGCATATCCCATCATCCATCCATACCAAGATGCAACACAAACCCCCACATTCTCGTCTCAAGCCTCGTCGCGTTGCCCAGGTCCTGCCAAAGCCCAGTTCGTCCACCAGGGAGACGGGTCAAGCCACTTTCGCATCCATCCATACATCACGGGCTAGTGTCCATCACCACCTCGGCGCACGACCAGGCTTGTCAAAAGGCCATGTGCCACTCGGCCACTCTCCATCCAGAGATCAACGTCTTTCTTCAACTGATCGTGATCGTTTTGCCTAGACCCGGCGTGGTTACGCTGCACTTTCGAGGTGGCTAGTCCGATCCAGGGCCTAGACGACGCCAACTCTTGACTGGCCTCGAGATGGCTTGGATTGCTTGGATAACTGGGCGTTGGATTGTGCCAATCAACAAGTCATGGCTCAGAGACGGCTTCGTGCCACACAACCATTACAGACAATGGACGTCACCCGCCTGATATATCACGTCCACTCTCGTTTAATTAGGAGAGCCTGCAACCTCGTCTCTGCCGCCAACGGGAGGATGAGGAGATTCGACAGCAACTTCTCGTCAAGTTGCAGTACAGTACACGACAAGACAAGACGCCTCGCATGGATTCAGCTCGCTGCTCAGCCTGTCGGATCTAGAGCCCGATGGAAAAAGAAAGCAGATGTCAAAGCGGGTGTTGAACTAGCAGTCCTAGTCCCAACGCCCAGATGCACAACGAGATGGCGTCCATGAGAACCACCTTGTGCATCAAGGAGAAGCGAGCCTAGGTCCCTTATCCTTATCTCTGGACATACGCAACTAAGTAGTATTTCCTCGTCGGCATATTAGCCTCCGTCGTCGACGAGAATGTTCCGCGTGAGTCGTCATTTCCAACCCGCCTCAGCGCTTGTCACTTCTGGCTTCACCCGCATTCGAGCCCGGGATGCTAATCCTGCCTGCGTATGCGAGTCGAGTCCACTTCCCACGTGCCGGCGGCTTTTTGCGCTTGTGCTCTCTCTCTCTCTTTCTTTGGTTGACGTCTAACAAAACCGTCCAACTGCCGTGCATGCGTTGCGTTGCGTTGCGCGTGCGTGACTCGATATTGTCTGACCTATGGGAGAATTGCGTCCGAGTCTGCGGCGCAACCTTGTCGGGAGACATGTCAGTTCTCGACCGGCGACTGTGCAACACGCGATATCGCGACTCCGACTGCAGGGAGGCGCCTTGCACATCCAGTCGACTGAGCTGAGGCGAGCGTGATTGTCTTGTCTTGTTCCTGATGTTCTTCGCCCGCCCAGCATTAGGTTTCCCCATTACTTCCAGGTTCTGCCCCTGCCAACCCCAACATCTGGGGTTCCGGACGAGCCGTTTAAGCCAACATCTACAAGTACAGGTTTCTGAAACGAAGACCGTTAAACGGGGACGCACCCGGTCCATCACGGCCGGCTCATCCGACGCAGTGTGGTGCACCCGGTATATGTAGGCTGCCACCCTTGCCCTCGGTTGATTCCGGTGCCAGGTTCTAAACCTGCTTGAATGATCAACTCCTCCGTGTCAAGTCGGGGCTGAGCCCCAGAGGTTGACGCATTGATGCTACTCAGTCTTCCATGTTCACCGTCAACCCCTTGCGACAGGCCAGGGGTTGCTCGGCCAATAGCTTGACTACCTTGTTTCTATAGGGGAGGGCGTACGTATGCTGATCTCAGCGTCGCTGAAACTAGCATGTGAAACTATAGCACATGGTGCGATATACGCTTTGCTTCTGTATTTAGATGCTTAGCATACCTGCTACTAATAGATCGTGTTTCGTCACCTCTATATCATTATGCTGCGTTCCATGCTTGTTGCCGAGATGATCAGGTCAGTTACACGGGGAGTTGTCATGCCAGGTGAGAAAAGACTCTTGACGAGTATCATGTTCAGCGCATTTCCCCAGGTATTGCCTCCATCGCATGATGTTTACACATGTGCAAATCTCATTCCCTCAAGTCCCCAGACAACCCTCAGTTCTGCCCAGTCCGCGGCGCAACCAACGTAGATGTCCCGACGTGGATGGTCTCTCCAACACCCGCTTCCGCGCGGCCACGCTCGTGAAACACGCCCGATTCGTCAATGTACCAGTCCTTGGGCTTCCTGTCTATGAGCATGCCCCGGGTTCCCAGCGCCTCAATCACGCGTGTCACCTATTCAATCGAGTCTTGAGGTGGGAGGTCTGAGCCATCGGGGACGCTCCCAGGGGCGTGGATGGCGGATGGGTCAGGAGTTGGGATCGAATTGATAATGTCGGGAAGGTGCTGTTCGGCGTCCTTCTTCCAGATGAAGCCGACGGGTGCATCGGTGGCCAGGTGAGTGTGGCGCCCCAGGTTGGCGTATTGAGTGACGCTGAGCCTGTATTTGCTGGAGCCTGGCCAGCGATGGGTCTCGTAGAGGATACCGGCGAGTGAAGAATCCTCGGAGGTCTGGATGAAGATGGCGCTTCTGATTTCTTCATCCGGTCGAGGGCTAATTCCATCGTCACATGTGCCTCCTTCGTCTGCGGGAACACCAACAGTGAAGTCAACGATACGCACAACGTAGATGTGCTCGAGCCAAGGCGGTTCCGTTGCGAAGAAACCCCGTAAGCGTCCCCAGGCCACATAGTCCACCTTATCAGCAGCCATAGTCGATACTGAACGAGTGCTTCGGGGAGAGGATTGGAGTGGCTGCTTGGTGATTAGGATGGGGAGTTGGTGCCTTGACAACGAGGGAGTGACATGAACTCGTTTCTTGTGCCGTAGTGGTAGTGTAGGCACAGTTTCTGTCGCGAAGTATCCTAGGCTTGGAAGAGGAAGTTGTGGGCGAAAGGCAGAGAAGGTGGAAGGGAAGTGTTGCTCGTTGGGTGAGTTGTTTGTGTGAAGGCAGAGAGTTGTCGGGGGCAGGAGCATACGCCAGCGCATTATCTCTATTGAGGGCTATTGAGGGTTATTGACAAGCGTGAATGAGCCGAATTAGGTGAATTTGGGCGTTTGTTTTCCACAACAGGCAAACGGGTAAAGCTCTAGATTGTTCTGCCTGGTGGACATTGCATCGGCAGGTGCCAACACCCGGCAAGAGCATCACGAGGCCTTGAACCCCATTCGAAGAGAAGCTGTCTATCAAAAGATCAGAAAGACTCACTTCATTCATTTAGTAGCTTGAATTTCATTATATACAGACTGTAATCGTCTTATGACTTCAGTATCAGCTCCAACAATAGGTTCGAGACTATGCCTCCCGAGTTCACTCGCAACTCACTTCCCGAAGCAAGTATATGGTCACAGCCAAGTCAATACTGGAGAATGCTGCCATTACTGGGACAAATTACAAGTTATAAATCAGCGTAATCTTCTACACTACTTACCCGCTCTCAACAAAAACATGCAAGAGCCAGCAGTGAGACAAGAACCTTGAAGGGTGAGGTTGGAGTACGTATCTCTTAGCGTGGTGGATCGTGAACCCAAATCCGTGATGTCATTGGACTTGCCCTGGCTGTCCCAAGCTCCCCAAGCTCCTCAACGACAACCTCCCCGCAAACAACCCCCAGACACGATTGGCAACCCGACACCCTCCAGGAACCTCGCGTATCCCTAGAGCAGCTTCAATTGACCCTCGCAAAATGGCCTTCCGAGCTTCTTTCCGCCGCGCCGCCCTCGCCAGGCCCGCCACCGTCGCACGCAGCTTCCACTCGACCCCTCGAGCTATGGTCCGCGTCGGCCAGGAGATCCCCGACCTCGACGTCCTGGTCGAGGACTCGCCCGGAAACAAGGTCAACCTCGCCGAGGAGTTCAAGTCGGGCAACGGCTACATCGTCGGCGTCCCCGCCGCCTTCTCCGGCACCTGCTCCAGCAAGCATGTACCCTCGTACATGAACCACCCCAAGCTCAAGGAGGCCGGCCAGGTCTTTGTCGTGTCTGTCAACGACCCCTTCGTGTGAGTTTCCTGGCTCAAATTATATTTCGGCCTCGTTGCGTGCCCGATGCTGATTTCATTCCGCAGTATGAAGGCCTGGAGCGAGCAGCTGGATCCCGCCAAGCAGACCGGAGTGAGTAAATGAATCTTACTACGGGCATGTGTTTTTTTGAGTTAACTCATTCCACAGATTCGGTTCCTCGGTGACCCTACTGGAGAGTTTACCAAGGCTCTAGATCTCGGTTTTGATGCGTACGCCATTTTCGGTGGTATGCGAGGTAAACGCTATGCTCTCAAGGTTGAGGACGGCAAGGTCAAGGAGGCGCATGTCGAGCCTGACAACACTGGAAGCAGTGGTAAGTCATCATTCGGTGATATCGGCTCCGTTCCGGCTCCGCGGCTAACATCGTTACCATCCAGTGTCCATGGCCGAGCAGGTGCTGGGTTAAGTACGGGACATGGTGCCAGTGCGAACCTCCAACTCCAGTGCCGTCTGCATGGCATATGTATAACTGCAGATAGAATCCGTCCAGTGAATTGGAAATTGATGCAGGATACTTCTTTGACCTTGCTTCCACTCCTCCCATTCGCCAGTCTACCACATGAATCCGAGCTTCAGTCACTGCAATGACATCTTCACTACAGAGCACAGCTCATGGACCCGATGAGACCAGATTTCTCGGTCAGTTACCTTGGTTGGTTGCCTTGGTTGTGACATTTGATGCCGGGAATACCTTCCAATTTGGTCCATTTTGGGGTGCGTTGTATTGTTCAGCCAGGTCCACCAGTACCAGTGAAGGGCACTCTAAGTGTATGCTGTGGATGAGAGTGGCGGAAAGTATATGGTCCGGACGGGTCTATGATAGCACCTCGAGCTTATTATGCGTGCTGTGTTTGAATCCATTGGCCCACGTTGACTCTTGCTAGACAATAAAGCACCAGCTCTGGTCAAGCTTTGAGTACACAACACCTAAGTTGGGATTGAGTTTGCTCAGTGAACGTCACTTGGCGACAACACCCAGTGATAATATGCTTCTTGGTTATTGTGTTTTGTCTCATTGGTGGCTGTATCGCATTTGCGGTGAGGATGTTTTGATGTGATGGTTGAATTAACAACAACTGATTCCTGAGCACCGATGTAAGTGAACACACACCCTTTGAAGTCACATAGCATGCCACTAGACACTAGACCGAATCTGCGCAGAGGAGATTCTTTAACTCTACGTACTCGCATGCCAAAAGCAACAAAATTACCCTAGCTAGCTACTTTGGACAAGAGTATGAAGACCAGTGTTCGTGATGTTGTTGTCTACCCTGCATCTCAGCCGAAATGAGTTTCAACCATATTCAGCCTCCTCGCCCAAACCGGAGTGCACAACTCTGTCATTGGTTTATACAGTTTATACAGTAGCCAATTCGCCACTAACTGAAGCCATTGGTCGATCATTCGAGACGTTTTTCAGTGAAGCCAACCGAGTTTGGGATGAAAAACACTCAAGTCTTACGATAGCCGTGGAGTTACATCCACGCCAAGACAGGAAATTACCTCTCAACAAACAACTCACCAACCTCCTCTTCAGTTGTATTTCACAAGTGGCGAGACATTACGGTGATTAATCACAATAGTATTGCGAGCTGGTGACATGTCACAGGGGCTCAATTGAAGTCTCAAGGCAGAGTGATATTACAGTCACAGCATTGAGAAAAGCCCGTCATCAATATCACGCGGAAATACCGCGTCGCGCCTCGGCTCTAACAGACAGAAGCAAGGAACTCCCGAGGCTCTAGAGCCGCCCTGGCCCGAGATGACGATCGCCGCGTGCGGCCCCGCGAAAGCTCGGATGGGTGAGAGCTCTCTTGGTCGTTTTCGAGCCAAAGCTGTGGCGACAAATGAGAGGCCGTCGCAAGGGGAGCGGGCTCGTCACGAACAGGGGAAAGCTAATTGCGGTTTTGGGACGCGTCTGGGACGTGATATCCTGCCTGAGTGGACGGGTTAAGCGCGCAGCAAGGAAAAGCATTGGGCAGTTTCTTCCCTCGTCAAGGCGAATCGGAGCGGCATGGTGACGGCCGCGTGCGACCCGGGCCTAGTCCCGAGGGCGCCGAGTATGACGGGAGAAGGGCTCTAGAATTCGAGCTGTGACTTGTGTGATAGTAGGTGATATCTCTAGGGGTACGAGTCGTGTTGCGGTGATAGTGACGAGGAGGATGATGGAAACAGGTCCGTGACGGGCGTCCGTGTCGAGGAGCTGAAAGGGATGACGGAGCAATACGAGCCCCGAGACCGACCGTCCGTCCGGGCAAAAGGTGAGGCTGCTCAAGTTACTGGGCAGCAGATGTCAATGTCAGAAAGGGAGAATGTCGCGTGCATGTTGGGAGCAAGCAGTTCGAAGTGGTGCCAGGCTGGCAGCGCAGGTGGGCTGATGAGTGGGAGACAAAAGTCAACAACTTTTGGAACAGAGGAGGCACGCGAATACGGCTTCGTAGGTTTTCCTCCGCTGCCATGCAAAGACGCCCGCAATCTCTGTCAAGCCAGACGGACCTTTGCTTGCCTGATGGCACATCCAGGGCTTGCAGCCAGCGACGCCAACATACAGCACAGCCAAGGTGAGGCGGACAGGCCGATTCTAGGGGTGCAGACCTGACCCTCGATGCAATTCATCGGGCTTTGATGCGATCCATCCATCCATTACCTTGCCTGGCAACTCTGATACATCTGTTGAGACGACAACGTGTCAAGCCCAAGCACAACCCATACAATAGAGGTGGCCAGGCCAGACCGACCGACGTTGGGCCCCCTCAGGCCTAGACTTGTCCGTCCCCGTAGATCATACAGGGCGCCTACGTGCATCGCGTTGTGATGTGGGATGATTGGGATGCCATCAACGCATGGCGCATGTGTTCCGTCATCACCGTAATCTATCACATGTGGCAAGGGGACGGCAGAGATGAATGCGTCATGGCTTTGGAGAGCAGAGAAAGAAGTTGTGTGAGCCTCTTGGGCATGGCCAATCGGAAGATTATTGAGATGGGTGCGTTGTTTGTCCAATCGATCCTTGAAGCCTCGGCGTGTTTGAGCGGCCATGCCGTTGATGCTCCCGCCTTTCAGAAGCTGGCAGCCCAACCCCATCCTCATCTCATTCACACTGAAGCCCATCCACACCCATGGGGCCAACCACATCAACACCTCCCTACGTAGACCGTAGACCATCCCCCCTCCATGAATGCAATGTTCGATGGCCCAAGGACGCCAAAGACACAGGCATACACACCACCACGCGGTAGAGCCCCACCACCCGAGACGTGCGAAACATGGCGGGGAGCTATAACGGCAGCAGATATGACTGTACAGCAGGAGAAGGAGGTAGAAGCAAGCAGCAGCAGCAAGCAGCAGCTTTACATGCGATGCGTGAGAAGAGGCACAACCGACAACGCACCAACGTAGCACCCCCCCATCGTCCTCGCTGGCTGGTCTCCAGTCTGACCTGACTTGTGCAGTCGAGCTTGTATGCCTTGATACAGACGCGTCAACGTATGCCATTGTCCGTCTTGACCGGAAAACCCATTAGTGAGCAGGTAATGTACGCGCCGCGTCCACGCGTTGAAAATTGGCCCTCAGAGAGGCAGAATCAGAGGCCCACGGACCCTTCGGCAGGTCGTCCCGCACATCCATCCCAACGAGGTGCTACGACCGTGCCACCTTGATCCACAGGGCCAGGATCCACGGCCACTCACCGACTCATAGCGCTCACGTACGAACTGCTGCGGCCGGCATCCAAGGCCCCATCCCATCCCCTCGACACGGTCGGTACATAGGTTGTTGATGACAGGGCTCGAACGGCAGTGGCATTGGATCCATCCATGGGATTGGAAGCGAGCGTCGGGTGCCTCTGCATGATATCTGCTGCCCTCGACAGCTTCAAGTCCCAGCACGGCACTCAACTCCCCTCCTCGGGCGTCTGGTTTGTAAAAAAGCTGGCATCAATGCAGTTAGCTGGCACCAGCAACCAGCAGACACGGACTCGGAACCAGCACTCGCAGATCCGAGCGAGTTGTGTGGAGCTGCCATTACAGTACTGTGCAGTACCGTGACTGCCTGCCTGACTGCGTGAATGAGCCACAGGCCATGGCAAAAAGCCAAAACAAAATCAAGCACACGAGGCTGGCATTGCATTTGTCTCTGATGAGATGTGACCAGTGACGGAGGTGTCCAGATCGCCGGATTCAGGTTCGGCACACCGACATTTCTAATTCGTCTCTTGGTGATCGATACTCTCGATCCCTGGGTGGCTGCTACTGTGCGGCTGCTACCTTGCTCTGCCAGCGCCAGCCCAGCCTGCTTGCTTGGTCTGTTTCGCTGCCGTGCAAGTGACCGAAAAGAGGCGAATTTCGCGTCGTCACGTGGAGCCGAGTTGGTCCTTGGGTGTGTGTGATTTCACGCCTAACTCCATGCTAGCCCAGATCAGAGAAACCCGACGCCACGAGCGGTTCCGGCGCTGGAGCCCAACCCAGTCACAGCAACACGGGACGGAGCAAAGTAATGGATTTGGGAGAGCCTGCTGAGGCCAGCATCAGGAGCAGCAGCAACACCAGCAGTAGCAAGCAAGCAAGCAGCAACACCCTGAATGAGTCCAGGTCCAGGATCTGTCGTCAAAGTCCCGCCCAGCCAGCCTTGATGGGGTGGAAATCGATAGCGTATCGATAGGGGATGCTGAGGCTGGAGCCATGTTGGCGCTGTGAACCAACACTCAAAATGTGAGACAAGTCACATCGAACGGCAGCACGTCGACATCCATCATCGGCAGGACGCTCACTGTAACGGCCAGCCCCGTGAGTCAACAAAGCCCAGCCCAGCCCAGTCACCGCTTGTCGTGGTCCAGAGCAGGACAGGCTGCCTCTGACCTCATTCTAGCTTCGGTACTTTGGAGCTTCAGCTTCAGCTCCAACAAGCTCACTCCAAGCTTCCCAGCAGCTTCAGCGACACGGCCTTGTGTCCCCCGTCGTCCGCCGGAAGGTTAAAAAAAGTCTTGGGGCTAATTTTAGTCCCCGAGCCGGATTGCCAGCTCATCCACACACCATCCATCGTGGGCGGTGATCGGCCGACAAGAAGGAGGGGGTGAAGGCAGCTCGAGCTTGGTTGCAAGTTCTGTCGTCACCGGTTTTGCAACACCCACGCAGGCAGCCTGTTGCTGGAGCAGAGGCATCAAGGAGACAACAAGTTGGGAGAAGCGGTCAGGGACCAGCCTGAGAAACCGAGGAAAAACAAGAGTGGCTGAGCAAGCTAAAAAGGACGAGGCAAAAAACAAGACAATACGAGACAAGCCCAAAATCATTTTTTGGCTCCTGCGAGCGGCCCATTTTTGCTGAGCGTTTCGTAATCACCCCCCCGTCCTGCATTCCAAGGTGAGAATTGCAGAGGGGAAAAAAGAGTTGAACGAAGAGCGGGGTCAGTCGTGAGGGAGACGGAAGGCAGGACATGGAGCGCGTCAGATAAAGGGATGTATCCAAGATCTGATACTTGGGGCACCGGATCACGGCTCACGGCTCACGGGCCAGGGCCATCGAGGGTAGTGCTGCCGGGAGGAAGAGAGATAGAATGGAAGACAAGTCGGTGCCCGAGACTATCATGACTTGAAGCTTGCAGATGAGCCAAAAACTACCTGATATTGACTGATGTCGAGCAGCTGGCCAACAAAAAGCCGCAATTCACAGGTCAAGGTGAAAAGCTCTCTGCCCGTGGTGCGGTACGGTGCGGGAAACCGTCAGCCGGAGCCCGAGGCCGAGCCAAGACCAGCCCAAAAAAATCTCCCCTCACACCCCCCTGGACTGCTGCCTCAGGACTCAAAGGTTCAGCCCTTGCGTCACGCTATGCCCCTCGAATCAGATTTCGGCCTCACACCCCAGCCACCTATGCGAGCCCCACCCAAGGTTGCTTCCGCCAGTCACAAGTCTACAAAGAGTCTGGAGCCCGCCCCTCAAATCATCTCGTCGCATTTCCCTCGTCCTTTCTCGCGGCCTTTCCTCCTTCACGGCCAATCAATCTTCCTGCTCTCCTTCTCATCCACTCAGCAAGCAATCAGATTCGTCCCAGGCCTCGAAACACTTAATTGTGTCTACTGGCCAGCCATTCACAAATCGCATCCAATCTCGCCTTGATTGGATCCCACGCGCGCGCGCAAACGCTCCCGTGAACCGCGACCGATAAACGCTCTGCCCTTGCTTTCCAGTTGGCCCGTCCGAGAGACAAGCTTCTGCCTCCGCCCGCCTTGAGCTTCTACCATTCGCTCATCGCGCGCCGAACCGCCCCAAACGGTAATGCACGACGCCCAGAAACTGTAGTTATACTACAGTTTCTAAAAGCTTGTTCACCAATAGGACTAACATGCGCCTTATCGACAACAGATATCCTCACCTCACCTCAATCAATAGCTTGGTGTCGATACTCGTGCTGTTCTTCAGCCGCGAATTCCATCGCCCAACTCCTACCCAACAGCCAACCTACCTACGTTTCAGGTTGTTTCTTTTCAGCTCCAAGGGTGTTTTTCAGCTCTCCGCTTAAACGTCCTGGGTCTCTTACGTCTGCTAAGCCAAAAAGGCCTGCTGCGCAACAACTGCCGCGTTGCCGCGTTACCCTCCCCTCTTGGTCTGCACCACTCGCCCATTCACGCATTCCACACAAACTCTCACATATCTGAATCAACTCCCAACCCCCTCTTATCCTGTCTTACCTCTCCACACCCGGCTCTACTCTTTGACTCGACCGAGTCAAGGCCAGCGTTGCGACTTCGTGGGGCACTCGTCTCATACACGCGGCTGTCAGCGGACAATTGTTTTGAAAGTCTGACCAGACGCGTCGGGTCTCTTTACTTAGCGAGCTAGCATCGGGATCTCTCGCACCCTGGCCTTTTCTGACAAAGCGATTCCTCAGCCGTCACGGTCGCTTCCGGTTCGGACCATCTTTAGCCTGGCCCTTGCCGTCCGTCATCTGGTGGCCCGTCAGATAATTAATTACTTTACTGGCAAGGCTCACGCTGCCGCGCGACAAAACGACCGGCCCTCGTCACTCGCCCGAGACAGCCCACCCACCCCAAATCAAATCCACCACGCACCACCAGCAAATCAGCTCGCTTTTCTCACCTCGCTTCGCCTTTTCAACATCTCAACCACAAGGCCTATCATCGTCGCCAGCATCGTCTTGATCCTCTCCATTGGCCGCTTTGTCCGTCACCTGACGACTTCTGCCTGCGGATCCCGATTTACCCCAGATTCAACTCTCGTCTCAACTGGCCTTGTGTGAATCAAGGTCGTGCGAGTAAGCTCTGAGCGCGCCGAAGCTTCATACGTTTCCCGCTCATCAACCGTGCATCCGCGCCTCGTGTGCATCTGTCGGTTTCCTGCATCACAAAAGGTACGTAGAGCCGCTTCTGCTTGCTTTTCACTATATTCCCCAAGCTCCTCTTCCAGAGCACTTCCCTTTGAGGCCATCCCTCTTCATCTGGGCGCATACGCGACAGCGCGTCGTTCGCAGTTGGGGCAGGCAGTCAACCGTGTCAGCACACCCATCATTGTCTCTGCCTCGTCTCCAAAACGCGTCTTTTCTTTTTGGCATTTTCACTGGCGCGCATTTCTGCCGCTTGCCCACGGCTTACTCCAACCTTGGCCATTGCACTGCGCTGCACTGCATGGTTCTGGTGTCACTTACACAGACTCGACGTCGCCGATAATCTACCGCGTTTCATGCTGACAACGCGATCACAGCTGCCGCACCTCTGTCACGGCTTGAAATTCAAGCGAGGCACTCCTACACGCCATTGCTGTACGTACAAGTTTTTCCATTTTGGTTCTTTTACCCCCAGTGTTCTGGCAGAAGGGCGGTCGCGTGGAATTCGAGCACGCCCTCTTTCGTTTCGCCCGCCGCCGACCTGCCTGATTCAAACGTCACCGACCAGACATGCCACTCTGGTTTCCACTCCACCACATAAGCATCATCCCCTCTTCCCCACGAAACAGCCTACTCGGGTGTCCGCTTCGTGACACAGAGTCAATGATGTTGTTGAAAGAGATATTGTCCCCTGGTTCTCGCTTTCACCCATATCCTTGTCGTTCAGCCTTGATATGCACACCCGTCCCTTTGTTTGCGTCCCGTTCCTCTGGCCAGCCAATACCCCGCTCTGGCACCCTGTTGCAAGGCGCAGGGCCGCAGCTATCCAGAGTCCCGGAAGGGAATCGAGTCTCCGCCACCAACCAGCTTGGGCGCCGCCTTGCCTTGCCTCGATGCGAGTCCAACGGCGCTTATCTGGATGAGTGCAGCCCAAGGGCAGGCAGGTCGCTTCCCATGGCCATAGCGGACCGATTCAACCTCATCCGTCTCGGCATCGTCACTGACGATCAGACATGGGGTTGGCCAGGGACGTGACGAAAAGCGGTAGAAGCTGGAGTCGAGAGTACCAGTGTCTCTTGACATGGCCGTCACCAGTCTGCTCGGCGTAACAGGCTTCCCTCTGCTTTGAGGCCTCGAGTCAAAGCCCTTGCTTCCAACTCGAGGCCTGGCCAGCCTAGCACGCCGGGGTGGGCTGGTGGGCCCGCCTGTTGCATATTCCGTCATGCATGGGACTCTGGGCTGCCAACGCATCAAGAGTGGCTTTCCAGACGCGCATTTTGCACCCCTTCCCGCTCCCGTTGCCCGCCCCCGTTTTTCTTTCCACCGTCCCACCCCTTCATCCTAGCCTAGCATATATACAGCGTAGCTAACGCCTATGGTTGGACAGTTTTCTCCAGACAAAGCAACTGACCAGCCAGTGCTGTCTCTCGTCGCTCCTTGCCGTCTTCTCGGCTGCCATATTGTTCTCTTGCCTAAACGGCATCGCTTACTTCTCACGTGGCTGTGTGAACCGCCGCATCAGCCACTACAGGCAGTATCCAGCCACGACATCAGCTCGCATATGCTGTGGTTGACCGTCTGAGAGACCGCTTCTGCCCCATTTCAGCTTGCCACCTCGCACACGTATGCCCAATCACTTGGGTACGCCTTCTCCCAGATCTGTCGCGACTAGAGCATCTTGAAGAGAGGGCTCCTGACTCGACAGCCCAACTCTACCCAAGCCAAACAGCTGGACCTTAAACCCACAACTCTCCAACTCGGTTTCCCATTGCATCGCAACTATTCGTCATTTGCTTCTCTGTCGAACGGATTTTGGACGTCAGAATTGTTACGCGTCTTACATCTTTGGTCGAATCCAGCTCTAAACCCCAACACGCCATCAACGAATTGAAACGCGACGAGGACGCCTATCCTCGACACCTGCCAATCAAACTGGATTGCTAGTGGATAATGGACTACGGCCAATATCAACAGCAAGGACAAAACACAACCTCAGGCTACGCGAACTCTGGTGCTGCTAACATCACTTCGCCCACAAACAACATCAATCAGCACACGGTGCAGACGTCGCCCATTATCCCCCAGCAGCAGCACCAGGCCCAGCCTCAAGGACACAACATGTATCAACCACAATACGGCGTGCCACAGCAGGGCATGCAGCAAGTTTATGGCATGCCCGGTATCCAGGCGGCCGCAATGGCTGCGACCGCTGCCGCGTCTGGCTCCAATTATGGTTATATGCCCTCAGATCCCAACATGCCTCAAAGCTCCCCTCGTATGGGCGGCGCCACCGCTAAGAAGGACAATCGCCAGTCCCCTCGCATGAACAACATGACACAGATTCCCGCCCGCCGAATGAGCCAGGTCACCAGCCCTGGGGTTCCCAACGCGTCGACCATGATGAGCCACGCCGGCGCGCGACCGGGCGTTGCCCCACCTCAAATGCCGGCCGCACAGATGCAACATCCGCAATCCCCGGAGATGCCGGCTGGAGGCGGCGTTGAGGAATCGCCACTATATGTCAATGCCAAGCAGTTTCATCGAATTCTCAAGCGGCGTGTTGCCCGACAAAAGCTTGAGGAACAGCTTCGACTGACCTCGAAAGGCCGAAAACCCTACCTTCACGAATCGCGACATAACCACGCAATGCGCCGTCCGCGTGGCCCTGGTGGTCGCTTTCTCACAGCAGAAGAAGTCGCCGCTATGGAGCGCGACGCTGGCAAGGGAGACGGCAAAGCTGATGATTCCGCGGCCGGAGATAAGGCGTCTGGATCCGCAGGAACCAAGCGCAAGTCTGCAGCCGACTCTTCGTCGACGAACAAGAGAGCTAAGACGGACACAGCGAGCCCAAGGGACGACGAAGATGAAGACGAGGGTTGATCGTATACTATATGTATAAATCACCCAAGTCTCCTTTGTTGACCTATAAGCGGTTTACGACGTCACGACAGCAGCACGATTGTTCCTTCTTTTCAACTCCCCACTCGAGTCTATCTAGGGGGTCGGCGACGGGCGAGGGGGTTTATTGTCGACCGGACGGGGGTGTCTTCGGTTAATATTGGGTCTGTGTCTTTTTTCTCAAGTTTTGACACCTTCGTTTACGGCTCTTACAGAGCTGTCGGGGCCATGCCAGGACCCGGCAGCTCTCTTTCTTGATTTTTTTGTTTCATTGTAATACAGCACTGGACTGGCAACAGCATGTCACGCCTGTACTCGGATGGGTGTGGCCTCAGGAATATCGGATGGACAGAATGCATGGACGATTCAACATGATGGATACCCCCTCTTTGTTATTTCGTTCGGGCCTTTCTCCTTTGTCTTTTTCGGTTCTCTCATTCTTATTTTTGTCGAACTCTTTGAAGATGGTTCGCAGCTCGTGCAACGTGGGTCTGGCACCAACGAAGTCAGTCACTTGGCTGCTGATGCATATTGCCCATGTATGTGGGCAGGCATTCCAATACAAGTTGACAAGCGAGGGCGGGATGGAGAGGAGAACAACAAACCCGAATATGCGAAAAAGGAGAAAAAAGAAAAAAGAAAAAAGAAGAATATTTTGTCACATGTTAAATACTTCGGGAAGAGAGAAGAAATGAGGACTGGTTTATGGACTTGGTGCTCCTTGTGGCCCCATGGATGTATAAGTTTAGAGTTGCCGCCGAGTATGATTCAATGCCGGATCACCAGTAGCAGAGGGAGACAGTGTCTGAAAATCTAAGCGCGTACATGATTTACACTTTGTTGTTTAACTTGGCTCGTTGTTCTCTGTTGTGAATGTGTAAGTGGCTCTATTAACATTGGAAGAAAACAGGTATAACACTTGGCAGATTCTCACAGGTGTTCAAGATTCTCATCTACCTAGGTATTCGGCTCAAGTGAATGACTGTCCCTCAAACATATGGGAAGGCTAAGGTGACCGACGTTTGTGTCTGGCCTGTCCACCTACCACTGTCTAGCTACAACACCCATGAATGTCTTTGATAAGCGCAGCCGATCTCAGCCAGATGAATCGATTGTTCATTGGCTCGGGATCAAAATGCGGCCCCTTATTAGTCTCCATGGCAAGATGCCGAGGAGATGTGACACAATGTGGAGAGATTGGGGAAGAGGGGCAAGGCATGGCCCGCGGCGATGAACTGTATGTAACCTGACCGACCCCAGATTTGGACCTCGGCATGTCCTAGAACGGGGACCTCAGCTGCAACATAAGCATGTAAAGGCGACCTGGCGACCCCGGTCAAACTGACTTGGGGTTTGTTTAGCTGTCAAGACTTTTATAATCTTCTCCTGTCACATACAATCTGTGTCTCGCAAGACCTGGAAGCTCCCTTGATCACTGAGCAGCCCACATTACTGAGACGAGGAATCAACACTCTTGGTCATGGCTGGCAGGGTACGGCAACCCGTCGACGAGGCGGCGCTCGAGAGGTACATCTCGGATAATGTGCCAGCTATCAAGACGCCGATTGATCTGAAGCAGGTGAGTTCACGACCGTCTTTCGACTATGGGAATGGCTGCGATGCTGACCATGTGACGTCAATCAGTTCGGCTTTGGCCAATCCAACCCCACGTACCAGATCACGGCCGCCGATGGTCAGCGCTTCGTGATGCGAAAGAAGCCTCCTGGAAAGCTCCTCTCCAAGACGGCGCACAAGGTTGAGCGTGAATACCGCATCATGCACGCACTTGAGCACACTGACCTTCCAGTGCCTAAGACGTACTGCCTGTGTGAGGACGACTCGGTCATCGGCACCCCGTTCTACATCATGCAGTTTCTCGACGGGCGCATCTTTGAGGACTTTACCATGCCGGGTGTCGAGCCCGCTGAGCGCGAGGCCATGTGGCGCGACGCTGTGGTGACGCTCGCGCGCTTCCACGCTGTCGATTATCAAAAGGTTGGCCTGGAGAAGTTTGGCAGGGCATCGGGGTTCTACCCTCGACAGATCAACACGTGGGTCACCATCTGCGGGAGCCAGGAGAAGGCCGTGGACGTGGAGACGAAGGAGGCTGTTGGAAGGCTTCCCAACTTTGACGAGACGGTGCGCTTCTTTAAGAATGAGCGACTGCAGCCCAAGGACCGGGCGACTCTTGTGCATGGCGACTACAAGATTGACAACCTGGTGTTTCACAAGACGGAGCCGAGAGTCATTGGCATTCTAGAGTATGTTTTTACCTTGTTGTTTGGTGACATCTGACTGACTGTCTGGTATAGCTGGGAGATGTCCACGATCGGCCATCCTCTATCCGACGTGTGCAACTTCTTGACCAACTTCTACACTTCCAAATACCCGGGAACCACACCCTACGACGTGTCCAAGTTCCTCCCTGGACGAACGCCGGGCCTGCCGCAGCCGGAGCAGATCCTGGAGTGGTACACGGCGGAGAGCGGGTACGATCCCCGAGCCGAGGTGCCATGGGGCATGGCCTTTAGCATCTGGAAGCTGGCGGGCGTGTGCCAGGGGATCGCGGCGAGGTACGCGGCGAGGCAGGCGAGCAGCGAAAAGGCCAAGCAGTACTCGATGACCAGGGGACCGCTGGCAAAGGTCGCTTGGGAGTTGGCCAAGGAGGCTGGGGCTGGCAAGGAGGCAAAGCTGTGAGGGAAGGGATGTGTAATACGGGGTGGTGCTTTGACAGGGTATGCATGTGTTTTAGAGAGTCGATAAAGATCACAACTAGATCTATGCGCATGAAAGAGATGGTGATTGTAGGTTGTCGTCTTGTTAGTGTCTATCCATGGTTCTGTGCACATTTCATGCACGTGGACGCCAAGTCTCCAATGAACGATGGACTGCAACCCAACAAATGAAGCCTCACATTCTCCCTTCAGGGTCCCTTATCTAATGCCTGATCTGATTTGCCTCTATCAGATCCTGTCAAAAGATGCATAAGAAACTTGGCCCGAGCCGATCCAGGTTCGCCACGTTTTTCGCCCAGGCCCAGCGAACTCGTCCAATCAGTGGCGCAGTTCTAGTGCGACATCAGCGAGATTCAAGATCCAAAACACTGGGCGTTTATGACGTTGCACGTTGCCAAAGGGATTCAATTTCATTTCCTGCATAGTTTTTCTTCTTCAAGGCTTTGGGCGTGCATTGAATCTTGATCTTGATTTAACTCTTCTTGCCAAGGCTTAAATACCCTTAGATACTGCCTGAGCCTTCTTATCTTGGTAGCCAGGTTAATCGCTCGCTTGGCCCTTCGGACTTTTGAAAACTTATCTCTTCAACAACCCGACGACGCGATCATCGGCTGGATTTCACCATCTCCAACGCCTCACTTGATTGACCACTTTAGGCCGGCGCGTCAATGGCTGGCAACATCCGCCGGCGCATCACGCTGCCGGACCCCGGATTCGACCCGAGAGCGGACGAGAGGCGTCCTCTGCTGGGCACCCGCCTCAGCACGGGCGGCGTCGAGAACGCCGAGGCCGTCTACAGCTGCATGACGGATCCTCACAGCCACTTGCCCGTGTACACAAACATCCACCGCATCCGCCGCGACATTATCAGTGTGGTTGAGGACTATCTGAGCCTGGAGCAGCTGCAGGACTTGAGGATCAACGTCACTGTTGTGAGGCCGCTGGTGGACAAGTTCTATGGCCTGAATGACATTTCTATCAGTGAGATAGACTCAACCTCATTCTCACAACTCTTACTGACCTATCATAGTCTACTGTCTGCTGGTCAACCGTGCTCAGTTCCTCGATGAGCAGTCTCATCTCAACAACAGACACAATGTCAATTTTACGCGCGCCAC
The DNA here is from genome assembly GCF_023522795.1 of Fusarium solani. Taxonomy (NCBI): domain Eukaryota; kingdom Fungi; phylum Ascomycota; class Sordariomycetes; order Hypocreales; family Nectriaceae; genus Fusarium; species Fusarium solani. The sequence goes on from NW_027072157.1 coordinate 2,101,158, forward strand.
CCTGTGCGAGCTCATCGCGACACGCATTCTCCGTCGCTTCGGCGAGGCTCACGGCGGCCACGAAGGCCTCCTCCTGCTGGCCCACATCCTCGTCGCCGGCTTCGAGCCCTTCCAGAACGCCCCTGATGAGATCCGCGCCGAGGCGGAGCGCATCACCACCTGGGTTCACCACAAAACCCTGCCGTCCCTTGAGATCGCCATTGTGACTGAGAGCAAGCATTTCTTGAGCTCTGCCACTTGTCAAAAGGTTGTAAATGCCATCTATGAGGGCCGTATCGTCTATACTCCTTCGACTTTCTGGGACATTATCCCCGATCACTACAAGCTGAAGCCTATATCCATATACGAACCTCGCGAGTCGCCTCTTCTCAACCAGTACCGGCTCATTGTCCCTCGCACACGGAATATCCTCGAGTCCCTGCAATTCGCAGTGTTACTCGCTCTCTATTTTAGCGTCATGATTCTAAGGAGCCAGGGCTTACACAATGGCGTCGAGGTTGCCTTTGCTATCTTTGCTTTTGGATGGGGTCTGGATCAGTTTGCTACTATCCTGGCACACGGATGGTGAGTTCACGCCCATCACCACTTGGTTTTTCACGAGTTTGCTGACCGTATCTTAGGAACGTGTATACCCAGAACCTCTGGTCATTCCTCGATGTCGCTTTTGTCCTTATCTATTGGATATACCTCGTCCTGCGCATCTACGGATGGCGTGTTGATGACATAAACATGATTGAGCAAGCATACGACGTGCTCGCGCTCGCAGCCCCTGTGCTGGTCCGCGGTTGGCGTTCAACCTACTCAGCGACAACTTGGTCTTCTTATCCCTTAGGTCGATGGTGGCCGATTTCTTCTTTCTGACAGCACTGTCAGCTTGGTGTTTCCTCGGCTTCTTGCTGTCGCTTCTCTGGCTCGGCGAGGGAGCTCACCCCATAGTGTATGTCTCGCTCAGATACCTTGACAAGTCTTGGGCTCACAATATTCAGGACCATTTCGAAATGGATGATCTACATCTGGTTTGGGCTTGACGGTACAGGTATTCAGCGATCGGTTAGTATATCCCATTCCGCTTCCCATCGAGTTTACTCTATATAGAGATGTCTAACATATATCCAGACCGAGTTTCACTGGCTATTAGGGCCTAGTGTCATGGTGGCCTTTGCTTTCTTGGGCAACACACTGTTCCTTACGATCCTGGTGTCCATGCTGTCTAACACCTTCAGCAACATCTCGTCCAATGCCTTGCAAGAGATCAACTTTCGACGAGCAGTCCTCACACTCGAGGGCGTCAAGGCCGACGCCGTCTTTGCGTACCAGCCCCCCTTCAACATCCTCGCAGTGTTTCTGTTCATCCCGCTCAAGTTCATCGTCAACCCCCGATGGTTCCACAAGATCCACGTCGCGGCTGTCAAAACCCTCAACTTCCCGGTACTTATTCTCATAGCCGTTGCTGAGCGTCGCTTGCTCTGGCCTTCTCGGGTTGTTGAGGACCCTACCGAGGTCAAGGTTCCACCGCCGACCAAGAGTCGGTTCTGGAAGAAGTGGCGGTTGACCGTCCACCGAGATTTGCGTGCCGTGTTCCAGGTTCCGCCGCCGGATACGGTGCACGATGACATCGCCGTCGACGACGACTTGACGCATCATCTTATTCGAAGACAGTTTACACGGAATGCGACGGCTGAGCTCGACCATAACCGTCCGAACGACCCTACTGTTCGACGTCCGTCGCGACGTGATTCCATGTTCCCGGGCATCCCACAGAAGCTTCGAGGGTCATTCTCCGACGCCGACGTCCTAGAGGGAACGGCGGAGAGGCTCGCAAACATGGAAAGGGCCATGCGCAGAATGGAAACCATGCTCTCGCGGCTCGTCCCATCCAGCGAGGAAGCAATTGAAGACGATAGTAACGATGCTGAGCTAGACGAGAGCGGTACACTTAGAGGCGATAACACGGCAGCATCTTCATTTAGGGGCTTGATGGATCGGGTTTCATAAGCATTGCGAGGAGTTTTTTTAGGGTGTGATTCTCATCAGAATGCATTTGGAGAGGCACTGGCTCGGCGTTTGTATGCGAGGGCTTGGATACTGATTCACAGGCCTTGATCCCAATAAAGTTTTCTTAACAATACAACTTTCTTTATCAACCGACATCTCGTGCGGTATCTCCCACCTTCAAGTTCGCCCAACCTCAAACAGTCATCAACATGTGCACCCTAACCTGCTTCGAGCACAAAGACTGCAAGCACATCTGGGTCGTCGTCACGGAGCCGTGCGAGCCACTCATGGGTCTCAACAACTGCCCGACCTTTTGCGACGGCACAGCCAAGCAACCTCCCAAATACTATCGCACGAAGAGCCGACCTTGCCCTCGTTGCGATCTCCACGGCGAGTATGACCGGAACCTGGTCCGGATGGTTGAGGGTATGGGATGGGGGATCAAGTGGGGGGTTGGACCTGGGAGAGACGATTGGGGTTGCGAAATGAAGTGTGTGGTTCTTTGAGGATTCTCATCGAGTCATGATGAACGGATGGGTGATGATGGAGGGTCAAGATGACTTGTTGAAGCAGGACCTGAGTTAAGAGTGTCCAAAGCTGGATTGTGATCGAAGCCCTGAAAAGGTCCTATACATGTTCTCGATACGACCTCGTGTTTCGACATCGCATACCACCAAGGCATCTGAAATTCAACAATTCATTGCTCTTCCCTTGTTTGGTTTACTCTCGGTTGACATTGACAGCTCTGATACTGGAACTCCAGCTGCATCACGTGCCGCGCCCACTTTACGGCGTAATGGTTTTTCTCATCGTGCAGCTTGTGAAGCTTCAAAGCTCAACTACATTTCATAACCCCCCAATCATATAAACCATGTTGCCAACCCCAGACACTTCTCACGTCCCGTACGAGCGGGTCTACGAGCCCGCGGAAGACTCCTACCTCCTCCTAGATACGCTTTCATCCGCAACAGAGACTGCATTTCTCAACCAAGCCTTTCCGGATGCTGCCCCCCTTGTGGTGGAGGTCGGCACTGGCTCAGGAGTCGTCCTCGCCTTTGTCAACGCCCACGCGCAGACCCTCTTTGGCACACGCAACATCCTCACGGCGGGCGTCGACATGAATGCCTTTGCGTGCCGCGCCACCGTTGGCACCGTTGGCAAGGCCGAGTCTGACAATGCCGACACCCACGGCTTGTACCTGGGCTCGTGCATGGGCGACCTCGTCACTCCCTGGCGTGAGGGCTCTGTCGACGTTCTCATCTTTAACCCGCCGTATGTGCCCACGCCTGAGATGCCTGCTCGGCCCGAGTCGTTTGCCGCGGATGATCTGGCTGTGAGCGCAAAACCCTCCTTCGACGACGACTCATACCTCTTGGCTTTGTCGTACGCTGGTGGGTTAGACGGCATGGAAACGACCGACAGACTTATCGAAGGGCTACCGCAAGTTCTCTCCCATCGTGGATGTGCCTACATCCTCCTTTGTGCCCAGAACAAGCCTGAGGAGGTCAAGCAGCGCATCCAAGGATTCGGACCCGAGTGGCGGACTCTTACCGTGGGGACCAGCGGCAAGCAGGCTGGCTGGGAGAAACTGCAGATCGTGCGAATATGGCGAGACTATGCGAACCCAGCGGGGGAACAGGTATAGCGAAGGAGATGCTGGGTTGGAGGCGTGCAAGAGCATGTATTCAGATATCTTTCCATACCAAACAAGCGATACCCACCCGCCGATGATTCATACAGTTTTTAGGGCCAAGCATCCCGAACGCCAATCCATTGGTGAATAGTTGATATCGTCGCGATACCGTTTGATAAAACCCCTCACGTTGTCGCGCCCCGTCCGCGGTCCCGATCTCTTCAAGCCCTACTCGACCTTCTCCCATTCATCTCTCCGTCTGTATACCCATTCGTGTGAGCATTGGTCCCATTCGTGTGGCCGTTGGTCCCATCCGTGTAGCCATTCTAAGGTCGTCCTCCCCGTCCGCGGCCGCGACCACGTCCTCTGCCGCCACCCCTGCCGCGCCCTCGGCCACCGCCCCGCTCGGCCTCCTTGCGGGCCTTGTTCTTGGGCTTGGGCGCATCGTCGATGAGGAGGGTGTCGAGGGGTAACGAGTCGGGGAGGATAAAGTATCGGATGGTGGAGCCTCGGATGTTCATGGTGTCGAGGGAGACGGGGTCCTGGCCCTTGATCGTCATCTTGACGTTGCGGAGAGCCGTGTTCATCTGGGGGGAGACGGAGGAGATGGTGCCGTGGACGATGGTGCCTGTACCAAGGTCAGTGTTAAGCTCGAGAGTTTGTGAATGAGGGGTATGCTGCTCCCGTACCATTCTTCAACTCAATTGTCACCGTCTCGTTGGCGCATTTCATTAGGAATCTGGTCGTGACATGTTAGCCCAGGAGCTCGTGCTTGAAAGAGAAAGCTCAGCATAATCTCCCAACTGCGGCGCGGCGCATGATATGGAAGGGGGGTTTGAGCTTACCGAACGAGCTTCATCTTGGCGGCTTATGAGTCTAAAATGCGCTTCAGCCGCTAAGAGATGATGAGTAGTGAATGCTCAAAAGTCGGTCGGTTGAGGTTGGGTCTCGCGCGCGTCGTGATTCGGCGTGAGGCTGAGGCTGCAACACGGCCTCGAGAAAGTCGGTCGGAAAAATCCAGGTTCGGGAGCTGGAGGTGCACGTGACGTTCCTGTGCTGGAAGGGAAGGTCGATGCTTGCTTGCTTGAGAGCCCCCCACGTGACCGGTTGAGCTTCGGGCAAGCGCCCACATGCTGCCCCGGACCAAAGTTAATTGGGCGACCTTATCGATAAGAAGTTCGGGGCGCTCAGTAACCCAGTTCGTGGACCAGCTGGAGACCGAATGGCCACCCATAAATTGGATTGCAGCCTCGTCTCGTCAATCCTGAGCATGTCATCCTTCACGAAGCTCGCCTGATGCCTGTGCCCCGAGTTTCCTCTTCTCCCCCTGGACCATCCGCTGGATACTCGGGGTCAGAATCCTTCGTTCCGTTGCATTAACTGACTCTCTCTTGCTTCTTTGCCTGTAGCGCAGCGGCCCTTCTATCCCCGCCTCGAGACCGACTCCCCTCTACCGTTACCCCACTATCCTCTGAGTTCAAGCCAACCCGAGCCACGCGAACGCGCTCTGCCTGCATTAATTTGTTACTTGACGACGACATCTCGAGAGATCTTGGGCACGGCAACATGATATCCGGAAGAGGCGGATCTGGCGCACGAGCTGGACGGATTCGGCCCCCTCGTCGCATCGTGCGTGTAAGTCTGGAAAGCGCCCTTCCACGGACATGTCAAGAATTCGAACTATGCAAGGGGAGGTTATGTGCTTGGGTGAAGTATGCTGACCTCACCGTCACAGCCGAACGAACGCGACGAAGGAGGCGACTTTGAGGCTTGCTGGAACATGCTCAAGGAGGCCCTCCGCGACATCCACCAGAAGAACTGCAGTCGACTGTCCTTCGAAGAACTCTATCGCGCAGCCTACAAAATTGTTCTTAAGAAGAAAGGTGAGGCCTTGTATGATCGGGTCAAGGCTTTCGAAGAGCAGTGGTTTGCCGATCATGTTATCCCCAAGATCCGAGACCTCGTTACCACGAGCCTGATCAACATCGGCGTCGAGCGAACATCGGCGACGTCGGTCAACGAGAGACGTCAAACGGGAGAAAAGTTCCTCAAGGGACTGCGGGACACGTGGGAGGATCACAACATGTCGATGAACATGACGGCCGATATTCTCATGTACCTCGATCGAGGCTATTCACATCTCGAGGCTCAGCGAGTACCCATCTTCGCCACTACCATCGCCCTCTTCCGAGACCACATCCTACGTTCTTGCCTGAACTCCAACACCAAGGATACCGTCATTGATATCCTGATATCCGTCATCCTTGACCAGATCGATATGGAGCGTGAGGGAGATATTATCGACAGAAACCTCGTTCGAAGCTGCAGTCGTATGCTTAGTTGTCTCTACGAGACTGAAGAGGAGAGCGAGAACGACAAGCTATACCTCACCGTATTCGAGCCTCGATTCCTCGCCAACAGCAAAGCGTATTATGCCGCGGAAGGCAAGAAGCTTTTGCGTGAGTCAGATGCCGGCACCTGGCTTCGACACACGCAGCAGCGACTAAACGAGGAAATTGACCGGTGCGGAACTACGATTGAGTTGGAGACGTTACCAAAGGTTACGGAAACCATCGACCAGGAGCTCATTGTCGCCCACATGTCCGAGTTCCTCGCGCTGGAAGGGAGCGGGTTGAGGTGGATGATCGACAACGACAAGATTGACGAACTCTCCATCCTTTACCGTCTTATCTCGCGAGTCGACCCCAAGAAAACGGCACTTAAAGAAATCTTGCAGCACCGTGTGGTTGAGCTTGGTTTGGAGATTGAGAAAAACCTCAAGAGCACCGATTTCTCGACTGGCCATGGTGAAGGCGAGGATGGTGGCGAAGGAGACAAGGCAAAGACTTTGAACCCTGCTGCACAGCAGACAGCTGCTGCTGTCAAGTGGGTGGATGATGTGTTGCGTCTGAAGGACAAGTTTGATGCTCTCTGGACGCAGTGCTTCCAGAACGACTTGATCATCCAGAGCGCCCTGACCAAGAGCTTCTCCGACTTTATCAACATGTTTGCTCGGTGCTCTGAATACGTCTCGTTGTTTATCGATGATAACCTGAAGAGAGGCATCAAGGGCAAGACGGAGGCTGAGGTCGATGTCGTCCTTGAAAAGGCAATTGTTCTGATTCGGTACCTGCAGGATAGGGACCTGTTCCAGACGTATTACCAGAGACACCTGGCACGACGACTTCTCCACGCAAAGTCGGAGAGCCATGACGTGGAAAAACAAATCATTTCTCGGATGAAGCAAGAAATGGGCCAGCAGTTCACTAGCAAGTTTGAGGGCATGTTCAGAGACCTGGCCACTTCCTCTGATCTTAGCAGCGGCTACCGAGACCACATCCGCAATGTTGGTGACGGTGCCAAGGTCATAGATCTCAACATTAACGTGCTCACGACAAACTATTGGCCTCCTGAAGTTATGGGTCGAACCGCACAGATTGGCGAGGGTTCTCGGGTGACGTGCGAATACCCACCCGAGGTGCAACGACTACAGGCGAGCTTCGAGCAATTCTACCTTACCAACCGCAATGGACGCAAGCTCACCTGGATTGGCACAACTGGAAGTGCCGATGTCAAGTGTACATTCCCAGCGATCCCTGGCAAGTCTGGCCCGTTGTCTCGAGAGCGAAGATATGAGATCAATGTGCCAACATTTGGCATGGTTGTTCTACTACTCTTCAACGACCTGGCCGAGGGCGAGTCCCTCAGCTTTGAGGAGATTCAAGCCAAGACCAACATCTCGACTCCGGATCTTATGCGAACTCTAACGGCCATCGCTGTGGCGCCCAAATCACGCGTCCTGGCCAAGGAGCCCCTGTCCAAGTCGGTGAAGCCCACTGATAAATTCTCCTTTAACGCCTCCTTCCAGAGCAAGACGATCAGAATCAAGGCGCCCATCATCAACGCAGTATCCAAGGTTGAGGACACGGGTGAGAGAAAGAAGACTGAGGAAAAGAACAACCAGACGAGAGCTCACATTGTTGACGCGGCGGTTGTGAGAATCATGAAGTACGTATTTGGGATGGTGAACCACACGCGTATAGACATACTAACCAGCTACAGGTCCCGCAAGGAACTCAGCCACTCACAGCTCGTCAGCGAAGTTCTCACTCAGCTCTCTGGCCGGTTCCGGCCCGAAGTGTCCCTCATCAAGAAGCGCATCGAGGATCTCATCGCGAGAGAGTACCTGGAGCGACCCGACGAGGACGGCATGCCATCACTGTACCGCTACGTGGCCTAAATCCGCCATGATTAATGTCACGAAATCACGAAAGGAGGAAAGTGAAAACCACCATTTACTGGGCTTTGCATGGCGTTGGGAAGGGGCATGGATCTCGATTGATTTAACTACATAACGTAGCGCATGAACTGGGCACGGGAGCGCTTTTTACTGTGTGGCTCAGCTGTATTGGAAAGCGAGGGCGTGCATATGGGAAACAAGGTACTCGCTGCTGCATAAAGAAAACGCCATTTGACGTGTTCCTGAGATGTTTTGTCCACATCCGGGGGAGGTGTATCAAGGCGGATGGGAGTTGTATGGTTCGTCCTGTTCAAGGACTGTGTAACTACAGAGTGAATATGAAGTAGACTGAATGCCTGATAGAATTAACAATAGGAGATCCAAGCATAGGAATTGTATTTATAACACCAAGTCACTTTTACCTGTCGAATCTGAATTGTAGCCCAATCTAAGTGACATGCCCTGATGGGAGGTGGTTGAGAGTTTGATACAGTCACGTGACCATAACAGTGTGCCTAGGCGTTCATGATGGAGATCCTGCACCACCAACCAACTAAATCGCCCACGTCCTCAGCTGAACCATTCTTTTACGCCGTTAAAGTCCGTGAATCAATCAAGAAGGCACTATACCTCTTGCGCACGGACAAATACTCCATTTAAGCTTGAGACTAAGGCGCTGCAAGGCTCAGAAACCCCGGCTCATTCTCTCACTCACCCTCTACCGCCGACGAGATGCTCTTCTTCAGGTACTCACTCACCCCCTTCCCAACGTAACCCCCCACAACAGTTCACGTTCTGACACAAAGATTCCAGCTTCTTCAAGACCCTCATCGACCACGAGGTCACGGTCGAGCTCAAGAACGACATCCAGCTCAAGGGCATCCTCAAGAGCGTGGACCAGTACCTCAACATCAAGCTCGACGACATCCAGGTTGTCGAGGAGCTCAAGTACCCCCACATGGTGCGCCCCCTTTACTGTTACCAATTTTTACATTGCTGACCTTGTATTAGAGCTCTGTTAAGAACGTCTTCATCCGTGGTTCCGTGGTGAGATATGTCCACCTCCCCGCTGCGTCGGTGGACACGCAGCTGCTGGAGGATGCCACCCGAAGGGGTAAGTAGCCCTGAATTTTTTACTGGAGAGGAACGAAGACTGACTAGATACGTTACAGAAGCTGCGGCTCAGCAGGCAAAGGCCAAGTAAGCAGGGTATTATGAAAGCAAAGCGACGTGTCATGGAATAGATTCTCGAGAAGGGAGATATGCATGGATACTTGGAGTGGCAAAAGGGGGATTCATGTGGCGTTGGCTCCTGATATGGATAATGAAATGCTCTTCTTTTCCCATTCCGTGCTTGTGATGCTGTCATGACGAGACATTACATGGCCAAACGAGGCTTTACTTTACAGGCTACTATACACGATTCTATCCTACAACCATTTCACTACCAATAGGCCCCCCCTCCCTTGCCCGATTTACCATCCCACAAATCCTTTTCTGATATCTTCCCATTATCTTCGCCCTCAATGAGTGGCACTACAATGCCTCCCCTTCTCCTCTCTGCCATCCAACGGTCTATCCAAGCCTTCATTCTTTTCCTAGACTGCTCACTGCCCACGTTGACGGTTGGGACCACCCTTTCAATCCTCAAACTCATGACAAACATAGCCAGCTCCCGGAAACTGCTGTGTTCTGAGTATGGTACGCCAAAGCACATGGCTTCCTTGGTGCTACCCCTCTGCGGCACAAAGTCTTTGTATCCAAAACGGGTTCGCCAACCCTTGCCGTGAAGGATCTGCTCTGTCTGGATGCTTCCAGGTGAAGTATTCGCCCCGATAGCCTTGCCAGCGGGCCTGAAGTTCCAGCCACTGGGACGGAAACCCACGATGCGACTGAAGTGAGGTTTGTAGCTGTTGAGATACTCCTGGAGAGTCTCGGCGCGTAGCTCCATGAGCATCTGCATATGAACCTGTGCCTCGAGGGGGTCCGAAGTAAGGAGAGCTGTCAGCTCTGGGTCACCAAGTTGCTTGCATATCTTGATCTTTCCGGGTGATGCAAAGATCTTGGACTTTAATGCCTTGGCGATGGAGATGCAGATGCGTTCCTTGCCGATCGAGTAGGTACCGCATATTACCAACAACCGTTTCCGAGGTCCTTTCTTGGCACCATCTTTCCCAGTCTCGCTGGAATTTGGGCCTTTGAAGAACTTGCTGACGCCCTGAGTTCCCTGGGCACTGGCTTTGTCCCATACATCATCTTTGCAATCAGGGTCAGGCGACATTGATCCGCACAGGTCGGCACAGGCTTTGATGACGTCGTTTTGGGGCGGGAACGAGTAACGGGGGTTGAGATATGTTGTGTCCAAGTAGCAGATGTCAATCTTTTGCTGCTTGACCTTTCCTGAGATGGAGTCGACGATCTCTGGTTTGAGGAGTGGATGCTGGACTTGAGCAGGACAAGCCCGAAAGTCTCCACAATGCAAGATGCGCTGAACTCGACTACCTATTCCATGCTTCATATTCTTCTGAAAGAGGAACAGGGAGCTCCCTGGGCAGTGGTTTGCAGGTATCATGGTGACTGATGCCCCATCAGTTCCAGGAATGTCGTAAGGCTTCTCAAACTCGAGCTCGACAACCCACTTCTCTGCCGTTCGAAGTTGTTGCTTGACCAGACTACCGGTAACCTTGCTACAATATATGGGCCCATGTCTCCATTTAGCTGTTAGGCCAATGTAGTGGTCGCTGTGAAAGTGGCTCAAAAAGTACGCCTTGCAACCCTCGACAGCGCCATAACGAAAGGCATCAACGCAGATGGAGAAGCCTGGCATGATCTTGTAAAAGGGACACGTTCTTTCATAAGCCTGCTTCCCTCGAGAAGAGTGTTCAGCAGCAGCAGCTTCTGCCCATGCCGAATCCTCAGCATTGTTTGACATGAGCTTTGCAAATGCTGATTTAGGTGCGGAGCCTGAGGGATTCATCTTGAAAGGATTGGCTTGACCAGGTCTAGGAATAGCGGCCCGCTCAAACCTTTTGACGACTCCAGTCGACTCCGTCTTGGAGGGCTCGGGTGGCTTTTTCGGGGCTTGGTTCTCCTTGTTTGATAGGGGGATTGGGTTTCCGTCGAGGCAAGAGTTGACATGTCGAGTTGCTTCATCCGTCGAGATGCCGGCCAGACTCCCGTTGCAAATGGGGCAACTCTCTATCATGGAACCATCATCGAGGGTGTCGTCTGCAAAGTCTTCATGCTCAATGCCCCCGGCTTCTTCAGCCTCGAGCCTGGCTTGCTCCCTCATGAACCGCATCTCACGTGTCTCTTCGCCTTCGAGGTCGTCTAATTCGAGTAAGTCTTCATCGGCGACGTCCTGGAGGTGGTCGAATTGTTCGTATGTCGAGTCGTCCTGTTTCAACGTGGGGGTCCTGCTTTCTGCGTCCTTGTTGTCGTCCTTAGCAAAACCGTCCATTTGGACCTCGTGATTTGGGGGTAGCTTTGTACATTGGCCAGTCTTTCCAGTTTCCTTGTCGGAAGTTTTTGTTTCGGGTTCGTCCTCGCCTTCATCCTCGCTATCCGAGTCCATCACGAAAGGGGTCTTGATCTTTGGCTTGGGTTGCTTTGGCCGTGAGCCATTCTCTGCCTTGGGAGGCGACGAGGGTTGATCCACCGTGACCACCGTCTCAGTTTTTATAACGGTCTCCTTCTTTGTCCCATTTTCGGGTTCTTCGCTTAGCTTCCTTCTCTTGCTGGGCGATTCATCCTCGTTGTATCGAGCCGTGTCGTCGGCAGTGTAAATGTCTTCATCATCGACAGTTTGCGGTGCGGCACCTAAGAAAAGCGAAGTTTCTTGCTTCCCTTCCTTTTTAAAGAAGCTGAGGATGCTCTGGTTGGCCTTGACGGGCTTTTTGGAGAAGTTGGAAGCGGGCTTCCTCGGTGTGCGGGATCGATTGGATTTGGTTGACGTAACCATTGTGAAGGGTGATTTGAGGCGGCGGAAACCAGGGGCGTTGAATTACTGCATGAAAAATCTAAGAACAGCCTAATCGGGAAGGATTGAGATGGGGATCAACGCCCAAGAGGCAAACACGACGACTTGCGAGGAGCACGAGAATCAGTCAAAGTGGGATGGGGGTTAACGCTACACGCGAGACCGCGCTGGGAGGCAAAGTGGGAATCGCGAAGTCACATGACGTCTACGTGGGTGTCTTAGGGATCGCCATGACGGCCCTGACGATCGTAGGCAACCATTTGCACTGCAATTATTTCAACGTGTATACAATTCTTGGCAAATTGAATGGAATTGCGCCATTTTCCATTGATTTCGATGGAAGAAAATTGTTAGTTTTACTTTACTCGTCTTTTCAAGCCTTGTTGCTTGATTTGTTGTATACTTTAGCCATGGCTCGTCGTTGAATCCCTTGGCGAAGCAATGACCACTTTTAAGTCTGAACAGACTTGGGCATTATGATAAGGGAAAAGAAGAGCACATGCCCTTCATACGAGCCATTGGAGTATCTACTTCAGAATATGACGGGCAATATTATTTTACGAATATTGAATGCGAAATCACGATATCCTCACAACAATCACTGCGGTTCGACCCGTGCCGTCACGACTTGACAAGCATCAACGCATGGACGCTCAGACAAGACGAGACAATAGCCGTCCGGGCTGTAACCGCAGCCGCAGCTACTGTAGCTAATCACCACCGAGGCGCAACATGAGGAGATGAGGGTTGCATCTCTCCTCCCATGAAACTGGAATCCCCATGCCTCTAACCCGGGCAAATGCTACTCTACCATGCGCTACGCTATGATGTCTCGCTCTTAAACCCAGGGCGCCACCTCCGCCGCCATCTTCAGCCTCTACCCTCCAACTCCAAACCTGTCACTGGCTCAGCGGTACAGTTACAGTATCATCCCGCAATCAACACATTAAAACGCCCGCGCAAAACCATAACCAGCCCTCCCTCCAACAGCTGCAGCCACATGAGCTTTTCGCCACGTCCGTGACGCCTCTTTATTTCTTCTCGAGGAAAACATGTTCCGGACCACGGCCCAGATCCGGCACGTCTCAGCCATCCCCGCCGGCATCCCAGCGTCCAAGGGTGTCGAGATGCTGCACGACCACGAGTTCTTCATCAAGTGCGACCCTCACATGATCAAGTACGAGGCTCTGCAGACGCCCCAGGATCCGGCGCCTGCACCTCCTCCCGGGGGCCAGCCCGTCGTCGCCTCGCCCAAGTGCTACTCAATCACAGACAGGGTGCATGCCCTACCGGCGGGCCTCTGGGACTCCGACGTTGTCAGCGCTGCAGAGTTCTTTAACCTTGAGAGGGGGGTCTTCATCCGTATGAGAGGTCCGATGGGCATGGTACTGGAGACGGTGTGGCAGATCGAGGAGGCACAAGATGGGAGGTGCGAGATCGTCGAGGATGTCGTCATTGCATGTTCTAGATTGCTTGTGGGTGTGGTCAAAGGTTCGTGCGAGGATGGGTGGAAAGGGGTGCATGGCAAGATGGTCGAGAGGCTAAAGGGATCTTCGTGACACCAAGTAAGCTTATCCAGACGAGTGTGTGGTGTGGTAGAAGGCTTCACAGGACTTGTTTTATAGAGATGTCTTGATAGAAATGCTTAGATTAAAAGACTAGATCTTGGCTATGGTATGATCCAAGAATACAGAATGTTGGGTATCTAGGTATGTATGGATAGGTGTTCTCGGTCTATATACAGCATGTCTCGGTACCCTCAATCAAATAATGAATGGGGTCTGAGCGAGTCACAAAGGCCTGCCCTAGAAACTCCTCATGACATGCTTCTCTCCGCTGCTCAGCGATGGAGTCTGGCTCATCGACGGGTCAGGGAATCTCGGATCTCTATCCTTGTCCACCTCAATCTCCACCGCCACGGACGTGACCACGTCCATCTGGATGGCCATCTCATTGCGTGCTGCACTCCTCAGAGACTCCTGGCTGAGGGTCCGGGTGCGCAAGGCTCCTGATACCTTGTCAGACCTGCTCCCCAGTCGTTGCCACCATCCTCCAACTCCGCCCATGCCGTCGGAATGGGACTCTCCGCCTTGGATCCAGATAGTGTTGCCGTACCGGTGGGCAGGGGTACGCATAAAGGCAAAGGTCTCGAGGCCCGTGTCCTCAATATCGACATCGTCTTTGGAACCGAAAACAATGGCATGTCGGGTCGTGCCGAACAGCAGGCAATCAAAGGATCCGTTGCTGGCGATGAGGGTTCCGGCGAAGCAGTAGTATCCCATAGGAACGTGGGCGCCAGCCATGGTGGCGATACGGCCAAGGGCGAGAGGAAGAGTACACATGACGTAGATCAGAGGGTACACGAGGAAGGCCGGGTTGTGGTTGAACTTGACTCGAGTGTTATTCGAGCCGTCTTTTTCTGCGGTCTCCTTTGCCTGTCGTCTAAGCGATATGTATATGGCGATGTAGAGAACACTGGTTGTGACGAGAGAAAGGAAAATAAAAAGGTAATGAGTGAGTAGTCGAAGATTCTCGTAGGCGTCGTTAATCCAGCACTTGAATCGTATTAGTATAGTAGTAATCGATGAGTGACCTCCTTGATAGGAGACTTACCCATGGGCCTGCGCGAACATAATAACCTCCGACATTCCTGCCATTGTTTGTGGCCAGCAAAGGGATTATGGCTAGCGAGTAGACAAATATCCATATGGCTACAATGACTGCATACAAGATCCTTTGGGGTGGTCGATAGTCTTTGACGACAGAGAGATATGTGTGGACGGCAATGGCTGTAATGAATAAACTGGATGACAAGTCCCCGTTGGAATCAAAGAGACCTTGAACAAAGCATGTAGGAGTGTGAATAAAGATGCCGCCTCTCTGGATCCAGGTAACGCTCAGAAGAAAGGCAGCGCCCTGGTGCATATCGGCGATGATGAGGTTGAAGACGAGGATGAGGAACTGGTTGGGAGGGTTGTTTCCGGCAGCCTTGATGCGCTCGGCGCTCTGGCCGTGTACTTCCCTCGAAGACTGCCCCTGAGGCCCAAACGGCCCCTCCTGATAAGTAAAGTCGGCCACGGGCTCAGGGTCGGGGATGTTTCTCGCGATGTTGTCGGCGCGAGTCTTTTTCTGGATGTGCCATGCCAGGAGCTTGTAGGTCAAGTATAGAAAGAGAGTTGAGGCGAGGAGGAAGGAGAGCAGAGCAAAGACGGAGATGGCGATGAGACCGTTGCGGAGGCTGGCAGGCAGAGGCGCGATGGACTCGCTTTCCGAGTGCGCCTTCAAGTACTCTTCACCTATGGTTGCCATGATGATGGTGGTGATGCTGCTGGGCTTCGGGCTGCATGGAGTCCGGCAGTCATCAAGAAGGAGATGGGAAACTGAATGATGGATACTGAAGATAGATACAGACGAAAAAGGCCAGGGGGTTCAAGCCTCGACACGGAACAAGCTTCTTTTTGAGGATCCTCATCTACTACGTACTGTAATACTTGAACGACCCTGAACGTGGGATCCAGCCCTCATCGCCCTCCCACCTCCCGGGCAGGACTAGCTACAGTAAGGTAGTAGCATTTCAGAGGCCCTTCGATCCAACAGTTCGCGCCAGATGTAAGCCGAGTATCCGATGACGAGGCGAGGTGTGACTCGAGCCTATCACGGACACCATCAAGGACGCACCCACGCACCGTCCAGCAGTCTCTCTCGCACACTCCCAGCCAGGGGGATCGATGCAGATGCAGGTACTGACTCGTGAATCTCAAAGGGAAAAAGGGGGCACGGACGTGGGGAATGAGATCGGCGTCGCGGGGAGTCGAGGCTAGGGGCCGGGCTTTGACGGGACTAGCCAAGGTGACCGCGATCTTGGGAGTTGATGGCTGAGATGGAGAGGCTTTCCGTTAGGAGCTTGTTTAGTAGAGGGCTTTTTGCTTGTGATGAGGGAGATGAATGCATGACGCCAGCCCGAACAATGTCGGGACCTACCGCCGATGTGTGTTTCAACGATTCGAGTCGATATTTGTCATGCTCGTAGTGGTTTCGATGGTCTCGGTATTGCTTCCAACTCTGATATCGTCTTCAGGCCGCACTACCCAGCACCTTGGAATGGGTCAGATGGGCCATACCAGCAGAAACCAGTCAAACCGCCGAGAAGTGATCGACGGATAAAGCCTCGCGCCTCGATTAGTAACCACCAAGAGCAGGCTCGCTCATTCCGAGCTGGCACCAACGGTTGGCGTTTGCTTGGTGTTGGCCAAGTCCATTCAGCTGGGACCAAAAAACCGCCAGCCATTGGAAGCTCTCCAAAGTGAAGCCCCTTTCTCTGCTGTTTCAAGCCTTGTCCTTCTGGGGAAGGCGGCTGCAGGTGTGCTTTGGCGCTGAACAGAGGCTATACCCGGGCGTAGTTGGTGGCCATGACCGCCGACTTGTTTCGCAGCCCGTGGAAATAAAGGCGCACCTTGACAACAAGGGGGACCAGTAGCCCGAGACATTTGCAGAATGTCGTTTGTCAGTCCAGCGATGAGCTCGAGGTTCGATAAACGTCGCGATCAAACAGACTTCTTTCAGTGTCATTCCGTGGCGCGTTGCCTCGGTCGCGCACGGACAGCTTCTGTATCTGCAAGCCTCGGCATCGTTCTTTGGCGAAGTGACCGATTCTAGTTGTTTAGCTGACGGCGGGCGCCATCGCGCACTGGACTATTGGGTCCTCTTTATCGGCCGAATCCCCAACCCCTGGGACCCGTCGGCGAACGAGATCCCGGGCCGGCGTGGTCTTCAAATGTCCGGTCTTTATTGGGTGCTGTACGCTTGTCGATCCCCACCCACAGGTCTTCTAATAGAAACTCCAGGCAGCGATGATCACCCGTCTCAGCCCTGACTAGGCAGCTGCCTGCGGCCTGGAAGGATTCTGAAGCGATTCGACGAGAGTGATTGACATTGACGTGGGATCGTCAGGTTCTGTACTTCAATCCTCAGATCCAAGGCTTCATAGACGATGTGTCCGAGTATAAAGAGCCGTCATGGTCCTCGACTCTGACACTCTCTTCTTTCCTCCTCAGCTTCCTTTGCCATTCGGCTTAGATCAAGTGTAGTATCTGTTCTTGCACAGGTTAACCCCTGGCATGGGTTTCAACGCCCTTCCAAACAAGTTGACTTTAATTTTTTGCTTCCTTGGGGTTAAGCTCTTGGTTGCGCTTGCGTAGCCCAAGCCCGCCCCAGAGTGTCCTTGGTATCACACTGCCTCCAAGTGACGCGAAGTTTCTTTAGTCCGCTGCTTTTCATTGCACTTTTGCTGGTTGCACTAGCGCTGCGAAGAAGGGCACTTTCGATAGTTGGTTGCGCTGGCTCATGCACTTGAAGGATTAGCTTGCGTGTTGGTTTCAACTGTGGCGTGGATGGATTGGGTAAAAGCACGAAAGAACTTAAAAAGTTGGTTGATTTTGATTCAGGTCAGACTGATAATGGAGGGGAACTAAGACGTAAAATCTGAGCCAGGGGTTGTTTTGAAGGCAATTCCCGTCCCGTCGTCTTTGTTGTCTTCTATTGTGCTGGCACACTCACTAGCCACCTTGACTCGTCCTGCACCGCCACATCCCCCGCCCATTGGCTACCAGGATGGCGGCTGCTGTGACATGAGGCTCGTGCATACCGTGTCAGACATTGAACGACAAGCGTCGAGTGGCCCCTTTCCAACATGTCCAACGACCTCAGTTTCAACACCACCCCCATCTTCGCTTCTCGTTTTCCGGTCAAGGATCACGGCCGCCCGGTTTAGCGACACGTGATCAGGCTAAGGATACCATGACGTGAACCAAACGGTCCTTCCCCAAGCTCTCTAGTCCCGCCAAACGCCCCAAGTCCAAGTCCGTCTTCTCCCCGGCTCAGGCAGCCCAGCCCCAGACGGGCACCAAGATCCCATCAACATGGCGTCGCTCCAGGTTAGAGGCCCGGACTTCTCCGTCACCAAGCAAAAGGCCATCGAGGATGCCAAGAAGATGCAAAAGCTCGTCACCGAGCAGTGCTCAAAGACCGGAAAGGACCCCCCTCAGTACCGCCTATCGGAGCTCATCGGCAAGGGCAGCTTCGGCCGCGTCTACAAGGCCACTTCTCTAACGACAAACCAACTGGTCGCTGTCAAGATTATCGACATTGAAGAGAGTGATACTGCCATTCCCAACCCCAAGCTTGCCGACACATACAGCGACTTGCTCAAGGAGATCAGCGCCCTGAAGTTGTTGAGCGACACGGGCGCAAAGAACATCAATCATGTCATCGAGGCCCTGCCAGTAGGCCAGTCCATGTGGATGATCACAGAGTACTGCGCTGGAGGCAGTGTAGCCACTCTCATGAAGCCAACCTCACCCGGTGGTCTCCAGGAGAAATGGATAATACCCATCCTGCGCGAGGTGGCTGAGGCAGTCCACTGGGTACACAAGGAGGGCATCATCCACCGAGATATCAAGTGCGCAAACATTCTCGTCACCGAGGTTGGAGACGTTCAGCTCTGCGATTTCGGTGTTGCCGGTGTTATCGAGACCAAGTTTGACAAGCGTTCAACCGTCATCGGCACGCCGCATTGGATGGCCCCCGAGCTCTTTGATCCTGCTGCCTCGTACGGCACTGAAGTAGATATCTGGGCCTTTGGTGCCATGGTTTACGAGATTGCCTCGGGCTTGCCGCCTAATGTGGCGGCTGGCATGGATTTCAACAGGCTGGGCTCCTATCTGAAGCAACATATCCCTCGCCTCGAAGGTGATCGATATTCACCGGGCCTGAAGGACCTTGTGGCGTATTGCTTGGAGGACGATCCCAAGAAGCGCCCAACAATCGAGGAGGTTCAACATCATCGATACATACATAACACGCAGGAGATGTTCCCGACATCCACTCTAGCACAGCTGGTTAAGGGTTACAAGTTGTGGGAAGCTAAGGGCGGAAACCGCAAATCTCTCTTCTCTGCAGGAGGAGCCCAAGGGCCCTCGGATTTCGCGCCGACAGGATACGAAAACGATGAGTGGAATTTTAGTACGACCGCTGCATTCGATCAACAAGTCCTTAAGATGGATAATGACCAAGCGGTCTACGATGTCTATGGGTCTAATATCGACCTCAGGCAAGATGGCTACGACGATGCGTCACGCACCCAGAAGCCAAAGTCGCGCCGACGTCCTCCGCCACATCTCCCTTCGGTTAAGGCGCCCCTGGAGAAACTCTTTGATCCGAATACCATTTCGAACTATGAGGACAACTCCCGAGCGTACTATGGTCGTTTTCCTCCTCCCTCCCTGGACTATCCCCCTCCTCCTCCCCCGGCTTCGGACTTGCCCCTGCGAGATGACTCGTCCCAGTCCCAGGGCGTGAGGGAATCTCTGATTGATCTTGACGCGTCTTTGGACGGGAGCAACCTCTCCGAGTTTGTTGATATGAACACCATCCGGGCGGGGGATCCTAGAGCATCGACAGACTATGACTTTGGCGATGTGTCTTACAACAAGCCGCCACTTAGTGATCCGGAACTGAACAACAATCGGCGGACTCAAGATTGGAAATTCCCATCAATGGCTCCGCCTGCCTCTGCGAATCCGGAGATGTTTAGGTTCCCCTTCAATGATGACCAGGGGCCGAGCACCAGCCGTCTCATTCACCCACCCACTGAGCCAATCCAACCGTCCTCTCAGTTTAATGATCTGGCAGTTCCTTCACCAATAAACAACCGAGCGTCGTCAGGGAGTCTCATCGATCTCGATATGAGTCTGGCAGACCCTATCAATGATTATCCCCGACCGTCTACATCACACTCGGACGTAGGCTCGATAGCTGGCTCAGAAATGGGCGGAGCGAACCCGTTCGAGTTGGAGAAGCACGCCTCTCTTTACGTGATGCCCAATACTATCCGGGAACCCTCCATCTATGTATCAGACGACTCGGAGTACGCCAATGCCATCGCGGATCTCTCCCTCAACGACACCCAACGGCACGATCCCCAACCGTCATTCCAGCAACCACAACCGCTATTCCAAGCCCAGCAGCCACCGCCACCAGGACCATCCCAACCCCCGCAAACAAACGGCAGCGAGAGGCCATACTCTTTGAGTGAATTCGCGGATACGGACCCCGAGTCATTCACCCCCCAGCCAACAACAATTGCTGAGATCCCCCGCCAACCGTCGCCTCTACAGGAGCCGCCACCATCGTTTCAAGACGATTACACCCGCTCGTTCCAGCAAAGGCCATTCCTTCCACCTGCTCCCACTGCGCCTTCGCCCCAGGTGATGGAGGGTCAGGCGTCGTCTGAGCAGGTCAAGGAGGAACTTCGTCGTATGGCCATGAGCCTCAGCGACCATCTCAACCAAGCGAATACATACCTGTCAGGCCTGCCCATTCGTCGAGCGAGCACAACCAGGGTCGAGTCTATCGGCGACACGCCTTGATCTACTACAGTTTGCATTATCAAGTCAGGATAGGTAGGAGAGATGATGTAATTTGGTCACACTCGGGATGAGTCTGGAAACATCTTTGGGCCTTGGATCCGGGACGGATGCCGTCTTGCATGACATGACGTATGATCATGAATCTTAATCACGAATAGAATGCCTCAATAATAGTCTTCATCCCACCTCTGGCTTCTTTGTTTGGGCTACCTATTGAAACCCAATCATGTCTCCCATCAACAAAGCCTGGTACTTCTCAATGGCCTCGCCCAACTTGATCAACACGCCTGCAGCCAACATCTTGACCTCATTCTCCTCCCCGCCGTCCTCTCCTCTCGTTCTCTCGAATACCATGGCTACCCACTCCCTCGTCTCCATCACCTCCCTGCCCTGCGCTTCACAGAGTCGACGCATGTCACCGCCGTTGACCTCTAAGAGTGAAGCCATGGCCACGAGCCATCCCTTCATAGCACCGAGATCGCCCAAGACATGTACCCTTACGCCGAGAAGTAGATCCCACAACTCCGCCGTCAGCTGAGGAAGCGAAAGTGTGGAAGGACCCGCGGCATGGACGATGATACCGAGGGTCTGCAGATACAGTGCCAGGAGGGCGGGGTTGAGGATGATGGGCTTTGCGGAACGAAGGGCGACCTGGAAATGAGCCGTGAGCGGCGAGAAGAAGGACGACGCGAGGAGAGCAGCCGTGGTGTTGGGGATGGCGCGCACACGAGCCTTGGACTTGGTCTTGGACTTGTAACGTGCTGTGAAGCTCTGCAGCTTTAGGATATCGGGCCCCGTGCTGGCGTCAGCAGCTTCTGCGGCCAGAGGGGCGAGGAAGGAGGATGTTAGGGATTGGGAGATGCTGTCAAGGGCATTGGGCGGGAGTGCCTTGAGCTGGGAGGCAGGGAGGGCGTTGTTGTTGCTGTTACTGGCGGGCTCGAGGTATAGCTGTTCCATCTTCTCAGGTAGCCGCTTGGATGGGAAGGCAGCAGCTGACTGGTACTGCGATACTTCAAAGCCGGCCAGTTCACGCGCCGATAGACCGATGGTAATGAGGATCGAGGTTCGCTGAGAAAGGGAGTAGTCACCCTCAAAAAACGTGCGTGCGAACCAAGGTGCCATGGTCTTGGGTTGGGAGACCACCAATGCAATCATGCCCTGAAGTCGCAGATCTTGGAAGTCGTCCATCTCAAACTTGTCCTGTATGCCCACAAGCAGCCCAGCCAACTCGTCGGCATGGTAGCTGACCTCGGTGCCATAGTTCGCCTTGCGGCGGATGAGAACCGGGGCGGTTTGCAGGGCGAGCTTCTGCTTGTCGTACGATTCTGAGTCGCGGAAGAAGGTGATGAGGTCTCGAATGTAGACGGGAGGCTTCGGTCTGTTGCGCTCAACCAGCGTAGCATCGTCATCGGAATCCTCGGGGTCGGAGTCTTTGGAATAGGGAGCGAGATCGTCATCTTCTTCATCAGAAGAACCGACCTCCTCTATGATAGCCTTTGGCTTGACCTCGGCGATAAGAGGCTTCTTCTTTTGCTTTTGTTTCTTCTGGGGAGGTTTGGGTTTTGTGGTAGACTTCCGAGGCTGGGTTAACGTTTCTGTTGTAGGATCTGATAGGATGGGCTCAATGGGTCCTATAACGTCAGAGACCTTTGTGAGGCTCTTGAGCTGCTGCGCCTCTTCGGTTTCCGTCTCTTCCATCTTGAAATCCAGTCGTTTCTTGTTGTCGTCGATAAGGGCCGAGAGGGATTCTCCAACAACTAGACCGAGGAACTGCGCCCTGGCTTGGCTTGAGCCGATTCTGTTGGAGATAGTGGTCATGTATGAGCCTGCCCGCATGAGCAGAGTCAGCTTGATGGGCGAAAGCCTGTGCACGTAGCCAGCAGCGAGGAGCAAGATTTGAGTGTGAACTGGAAATTGTGAGTGCTTCAGATTCTACTGGTTTGGACAGATGTATCTTACCATCCTGCTGTAGTATTGCCGCATGTTTTATGTACAACTCATCTCCGAACTGAGCGAGAGACTTCTCCAAGACAGTAGTAATAGCATCTCGGTCCTGTGAAAGGGCAGCTATTACAGCACGGCGGATACCGATGCCGTCGCCAAGCCCAGCACCCGATGATGAGGCGCACCAGTCTATCAGGATATTCTTTCTCGTCTCATCATCTAGGGTTAGTTGCTTGATTATGTTTGCAGCCGCAGAGACTTTTTCGTCGGATGATGTATCGCCAAGGTCCAGGTGGCCCAGATGCTTCTGGGAAATATGCTGGAGAACAAGATGGAGTATTTTCTTGGATGATCGTGGCTGGCTGAAGGCCAAGTTGACGAAAGAACTGGGGGCGACACCTTTCGATAGGAGAAGTCCATCGATGGCAATCTTGATGAGGGTTTCTAGGACATGATGAGCAAAAGGGATCAACATAGGCATCCTATACAAACTGACCTGAGTGATGAAGGGATAATGACTTCTGGAAGAGATCAGAGCAGAATGTTATCTCTTCGGCCCCGGGTGAGGACTTGACCCATGAAACAATGCTGTTTCCCATCCATCTGCTATACTCCAGTCCATCGGCTATCCACTGACTCTCGTTACGCACTCGATCGCGCCCGACAATCTCGAGGGCCTCAGCAGAGACGGACACGATCTGGCCGTTTGTGAGTAGAGAGCCAAGTTTCTGCGACTGAACTCTCTGAAGACCCGCATTGGTAAGCTGCTTAACTGACGAGGCCCATATGTCGCGGATCGATTCGAAGCCATGGAGGAGAGAGGCTAGCATATCCAGGAGAATGCCGAGGTTGAGAGAAATATCACTGCGCTTCTCCACTTTCCCGCCCAGCCGTGATTCTTGAATGAGAGCTCTGATCTGAGTCATGGTCGCGTTGAGACCTGTTGAGCTGCGGAGGCAGCGTAGCAGGAGCTCAACATGAGGTTCCTCTGACGACCCATCGTGCTCGGAAGCTCCCTCGACAAGCAGCGTGTAGTAGTTTGGTACAATCTCGGAAACTAGAAGGTGCACGATGGCGGCGCTCTTCGGGTTTGGAGTTTGGAATGAGAAGCCGTGAGATGCGGGCTTGTCGCCATTTAGGAATTTTAGGACTGCGACGAGAGTGTCGTAATCTGGCTGGCTCTTGAGAGCGTCCAAAGCTTCATCCGGAGTCGAGATGGAAGTGACCTTTTTATGCTCAATGATCGGCTTCACTTCTGTGAGGAGCTGTTGAGGCTCGTTTCGAGGTTTGAGATAGGTGGTGCTGACGGGGGTGAGTAGGTCGTCCATGGTGATGGTTGGCAAACCATATATCGATTATACGCGACAAATGCCCGAGGTCTTTCAATGAGTTCTTAGAAATGGCTCATGCTGCGTGAGGAGATAAATATTAAAATGCAAATAGAGTGCTGAAGTTGACAAAGTCAAGTTTACAAGCTGGAGCTGGTAACTGTGATACTAAGCTGGCTGGTGCCTCAGTAGGCTCTGGTGGGGTGTGAGCCTTCTGCAGCCACGGGCCGCCACAACAGAAGCTTCCACTGCAGGTACCTCGTGGAGCTGGGCTGTGGTACCAGGTTTAATTCTCAAAACTTATTCATATCAGTAGATTTAGGAATACAGTTATAGATCCGTTGAGAATTCAATCAAAACAATAAACAAACATGTTTTCCCTCTCTTTTCTCTCTTTTCCTATATATGGCCGTCATTCCTTCTCGCTCCTGCCTGGTAAAGACCGTCAACCCGAGACATTCAACCCCACATTCACCGACGCTCACCGAAGCTCACCGCGCCACCTGGAGCAATCATGACGCTCCCCGCGAACGCACGGATCCCCCAGATCTGTTCTGCCTTGTGCACCTCGACCATCTCCCCCATCTTACACCTCCTACACCTCATTTGCCCCTCAATCTTTAGAAAGCCCGATTGGAATCCTTGGGCCATGAGCGTCGATACTCTAGAACCTGCTGCGGCGGCGGCTCCTGCTTCAGTGGCCGACATTGAAGAGAGACGATGGTAAGGGAGCTAGCTACCTAGTCGACGATCCATCACCTGCTGACCGCAACCAAAGGAAGTATCTCAACCACATCCGTCGAAATCCAGGCCCCTATACCGACCCCGATGCTACCGGTCCCGAGTTTCTCGAGCAGTTTGACAAGTTCAAGGTTCTGTAAGTCGTCCCGCCCGAGCTATCTGGAGCTATCGTGCTAACCCAGCCAGCGTCATGTCTGTCTATAACCCCCCGAGCTTTGATCCGTACTCGTACTGACTACAACAGCGGCGCTGGTGGCCTAGGATGTGAAATCCTCAAGAACCTCGCCATGTCGCGATTCAAAAACATTCACGTAATAGACATGGGTCCGTCCGCCACCCCCTCCACCGCTACTGACATGACCATCAGCTCACGGCGCTCTCCAGATACCATCGACATCTCCAACCTGAACCGACAGTTCCTCTTCCGCAAGTCCGATGTCGGCAAGTACAAGGCCGAGGTGGCCGCCGAGTTCGTGCAGAAGAGGGTCAAGGGCGTGTCCATCACGGCGCACAACAACCGCATCCAGGACTTTGACGAGGAGTTCTACAACCAGTTCCAGCTCATCATCTGCGGCCTGGACAGCATCGAGGCGCGTCGGTGGATCAACGCCATGCTGGTGTCCATCGCGGAGGAGGGTAAGGACCCCGATGCGATAAAGCCACTCATCGACGGCGGCACCGAGGGCTTCAAGGGCCAGGCCAGAGTCATCATACCATCCATAACCTCGTGCATCGAGTGCCAGCTGGACATGCACGCCCCACGTGCAGCTGTCCCGCTCTGCACCATCGCCTCGATCCCGCGACAGCCCGAGCACTGCATCGAGTGGGCCCATGTCATTGCTTGGGAGCAGGAGAAGCCGTTCCCCAAGCTCGACAAGGATGATCCGGAGCACGTCACCTGGTTGTTCCAGAAGGCCCTGATCCGCGCCCAAGAGTTTGGCATCTCGGGCGTGACGTATTCTCTAACGCAAGGTACCATCAAGAACATTATCCCGGCCATTGCATCCACCAATGCCATCATTGCTGCCGCCTGCTGTAACGAGGCCTTCAAGATTGCCACTGGCTCGGCCCCATGTCTGGGATTCGAGTCCAACTATATGATGTACTCGGGAAACGACAGCATCTACACCTACACGTTCAAGCACGAGAAGAAGGATGACTGCCCCGTCTGCGGACGCCAAGCCCGCCCTCTCGAAGTCGACCCCAAGACTACTCTGCAAGACCTTATCGACTCGTTCGCTGTACGACCCGAGGCCCAGCTCAAGAAGCCATCCATCCGCGCCGAGAGCAAGACCCTGTACATGCAGTTCCCTCCTGGCCTAGAAGAGCAGACCCGTCCCAACTTGAGCAAGTCACTCAATGAGCTTGGTCTTGAGGAAGGGCAGGAGATTGTAGTAACCGATCCCGCATTCCCCCTCGAGTTCAACTTCTTCCTCAAGTTCAAGACGAGTTCCTGATCGGGGGGTCAGGAGATAGACACGGCGTTGGGGATTTTTTTTGGGCATTTTCGGGCGTTGGACATGATGATGCAGAAAAGACTATGACGACGCAGACACAACCAAGAATAGAAGGAGTGAGCATCGATTGTCATGATGAAATGGAGAAGAAATGACTGGCGAAGATGAAGAAGGTGGTCATGGTATCATTCCTTTTTATCTAACCGTAGAGACCGCAAGAAAAAGATGAAAACAGCAACAAGACAAGACGATTATGATACAGCCGCAATAGAGAACAACCTAAACAATCAAGACTCCCCAAGAACCATGCATACTTGCCCTGTTGACTACCGCACCATGTTGACAACCTGCTGCTCAAGCTTCTTGCACTTGAGCTTGAGGTGCTTGACAGACTCGAGGAAGAGCTCGTCGCTGTCCCACTGCCCCGTGCTCTCGATGGAGAAGATGAAGTGATCCCTCCTCCGGCCCAGCTTGACCTTGCCCTCAAACTCCTCATGCCGCAGCACCTCGCGGCTGACAGTGTCCTTCATAGCATCCACCACCACGGCCTTGGTCTCGCCCTCGTGGCCCTCGTAGCCGCTACCAGCCTGCGCAGCCTCCTCAGCGGTGACGCGCTCAAGACCAATGACACCCTGGGGGAAGCACTTGGCAAACTTGTCGGCGTCGGCACCCAGGATGGGCTTGGTGATGGTGATGGTGGGCAGGAGGCGGTACGAGGCGGTCGCGACGGGGGAGAACTTGGCGTGGTCGGCGCCGATGCCCTTGTGCATGTGCATGGCGAGGTTGATGGTCTGGCGCGGGCGCAGCTTGGCGATGAGGATGTCCGGGTTCGTCGGGGCGATGGCGTCCTCCCCGCTAAAGTACTCGGCCTGCCTCCCCGTGGGGACGAAGACGATGTCGCGGGCGTAGACGTGGGCGTTGTTGTAGGCCTTGAGGGGGTCGTTCTCGGTGGGTGAGGCGTCAGGGTTCACGGTGCACGTCACGTTGAGCTCGAGGCGGACCGTGTTGTAGTCGAAGCAGCCCGAGAAGGGGTCCTCTCCGGGCTCGGGCTTCTTATACCACTTGAGGAAGTCGCGGAGGCCCTCCCGGCCGCCCTTGAAGGGGACGAGGCCGAGTCGGTGGGCGAGGACCTCATCCTGGATGACGGACGTGTTGTTCTCGATGTAGACGTTCTCGACGGCGAGCGTGGGGATCTCGGCGAGGAGGATGCGGCGGAAGGCGTTGGCGAGCGAGGCGTCGATGCCGACGAGGGAGAAGGACGACAGGAACTGGTCGTTCTGGTGGAAGCCCACAGAGAAGCCCTCGCGGAACCGCTCAATGGCGAAGGCGGCGTCTTCGCCGGGGTGGTGTCCGGGGTAGTCGGTCGAAGAGATGTTGGTCACCGTCTCCTTGTTGATGCCGACGGTCTGGCGCATGGAAAAGTTAGAACGACAACAACTTTAAGAGGTATCAATTGACGTTACCTGGCGGCGCGCAGTTTCCTCCGCATCGGGAGCCCTCCTCCACGCAGCCTGCTGTGTGGGATGCATCTTGAAATCACTATGCGCTCGCGCGGGTTGGATATAGGTACAGACAGGTTGGAGTGAAGGGCGATGGCTGGTAGAGAACCAGAACCAAACAATTTTTTGAAGGGTGCCCCTCCTCGGTGAGCGGTGAAAAAAATCAAGGTGAGCAGCTGGAAACCAAGGTGAACAAGTTCCCCACATAAAACTTTAGAAAGGCAGGAGCAGGAAAAAAAGGACCCACTGCAGCACGGCGCAGAGATGGCCCCACCCCGAGACCGCCGACCGGTGACCTGGCCTAAGCTTCGGTGGCTGTTCCATTGAAATGTGAAAGCGGACCGGCGCAGGAGAGCCCCACCAGAGGACGACCGGAGTTTTGAAAGCAAAAAAAAAGAATGGGCCGATTTACAAGACGAGCGTGAGTCGAGGGGCAGATGTCAAATCATGTGGAGTGTGTGGGATGGAAAAAGTGCAATCAATCAATCGCAGAATTGAATTATCAATGCAAACCATGATAAGTGTCATGATTCATACTTGGCAGGTGTTGTGTTTGCTCTCATCAAGACCTGCGACTTCGGCCTCGCCTCTAAACAAGGAAAACCATAGAGATCCCTGGGAAAGCAAGAAGCAGAGCCTCTCGCTTACACGGCCACAATTGCGGTGCGGTTCCTCCGTTGTCCAGCTCGCCGCTCACCGGGCCGGCCTCGTAGCCCAGGTTCAGATCAGCACATGCCCACACCCCCAGCATTCTCCGCGACCTAGACCCCTGGGCTGCGACTCGCTCTCCCTCTCGGGCAAGGATCTCACGGACGAGCAACTGCGCAGCAGAAGGCGTCACGCGCACTCTGATCCCCCGCTGCAGAGCAGAGATTCCCCCATCGCTTCCCTGTCCGGGCAACCCGGACGACGTCAGTCCCGTGCCCAGCTTTCCAGTAGCCCATCCCTGTCCCAGCAGAGTACTACCTAGATGATGCCGGTCACACGTAGAGGCTCCCTTGGAGTCACCAGAACGTAACCGGTCCGGCCTTGGAGATTTCTGCCAGATTCTAAAACTATATAATGCCTGTCCAGTTCCCTCTTGGTGTCGATCTGTTTGTTTAATCCATCATCACCATCAAAGCAATCAATCAGCCTTGACAATCAAGACTCTCAAAGCCTCAATCAACTACACGACCAAAACCAAAACCACAACCAACCCTCTACAACCTTCAAGATGCTCTCCTTCGTCAAGTAATTCACCCCCGCCTCAGCTCCAATCAAAACACTCGCAATACTAACAAAACTCAGCTACACTCCTCGAACTCACCCCGAGCACAAGAACAAGGACCACTGCCGGGTTCCTTCTACGCCTACGGCTGCTATCCCTCGCACCATGCCCACCGAGACCCCGGCTGTCGAGTCCAAGCCTGCCGTCCCTCGATCTGCTCCCTCTACCACTGCCACTACCTCTTGAGTCGACAATTCGGCTTCATACGCATCATGTATCTTAATTAATGTCTGGGGATGAATACCCATGGAGTCAGGTGTTTTTTGGGCCAAGCAATAGGAAAGAAGGAATTAATAAAAACTTCACATCATTTTGATAACCTCAAACCACTCTCATTTTCTCATCTCCAACAACTTGATTAACCCAGGAAAAGTTCAGAATCCAAAGAATACATTAGCTGAGTGCTTCTCCCGACCAATTGATACACTATCTAAGCTCTAAACTACAGTTGCTTGGTTATTTCGTTTGTTTCATGTGCTATTCATCCTCAACTTCTCTCTACCCATGTCCCAGTCTTCTTGCCATTATTCAATATCCTCCATGTTCCATACATTGACGCCTCTCTTCTCGACGCTCCCCTTCAGCTTCTGGAGAACTGCCTGTCTGCGCGCCCTCTTCTCCATCAGATCGCCCTTCTCTTCGCGGCTGAAACCACTGAGCTTCTTGCGAGGGGGAGTGGCCCGCACCGACGCACCCAAGGAAACGCTGCCCGCGAAGCTGTGCCGAAGAGTTCGCGCAGGCGTCGAATCGGGAGAGAACATAATGCTCTTCCTTGCCTGAGGTGTCATTGGGGATCCCTCTCGGCTCGAACCGCCCAGATGGACCTTGCGCAGCTGGTTCTCTAGGACGTCAATGTCTCCACTTCGCTTCTCAACCATGGCCGTCATCTTGGTAATGGTACGGATCACGGCGTCCACCGTTGGCACGCTCGTCTTGCCCTTGCCTGAAGCGCTCGAGACTGATGCAATTCGTGTCTTGAGCAGCGTCAGCGATTCTTCCGCCTCGGCAACAAGCTTCGAGAACTTGGCAAACTCCCGTCTGAGTTCATTCTGCTGTGTTGCTTGCTCCGCACTCAGTGGCATAGACCGTGTCACTTCGGCCTGGTCAGGGTCCGTCCTGATCATGAGGATCTTCTTGAGATCTTCCTGCTTAGCCCGTAGGCGGTGCATATCTCTTGTCAGTTCGTGGCATGCGTCGAGCTTAGCTTCCAAGTCACGAACACGACCATCCTCAAGATCCGGGTACAGCTCGTTGTCCAGAACTTCCCCAAGCTCATCAATCTCGCAAAGAACCCAATCATCGGGATCCTCGAGGTCATCCTTGGTTCGTCCACCTTGCTTGCATTCCTCAGTGTGACCCTTGATGAATGACTTGACAGTGCGCGCGTTGAGGCCGAGCGTGTCAATCATCGAGTTGATATCTCGATAGACTGCCTCGACTTGGCTTGGGATACTCTCCTTGGCGGGAGGTGCAACGTTGGAGTGAGCAACGAATTCATCTAGCGTCAAGCTGCCCTCAACCTCGGATGCGAGAATCTTCTGCACTTCGTCATCCTCCTCATCTACAAGTGGCTGGGTTTCCGCTGCCTCTTGTTTCGCCTTCAACTTCCGGTGCTGGACCATGAACGGATCCTCTGGCGCGCTGGTATCCCTACTCGTGATAGAAGCCCCCATCTGAGACTGTCTGGGTCCAAGGATTTGCGATGCCATTCCGGGAGCGCTCACTGACCTCATAGCTTCCGACCTCATCACTCGGTTTGGTATAGCACTCCGAACCGGGCTAGGGGACCTGGGGCTGGTCGCAGTTGGGCGTGGGAACAAGGGAGCATTGCGGCTGATTTCGCCAAACAGGGGCCGGGATGATTCTTGGTTGGCCCTGCTGCTACCAAGAGCAGGTCCGCCCAGACCACCAAACGAGCTTTGAGGGGTGAAGCCAGGCGTGGGGGTTAGGCCACTGACGCTTGGGCTCAGATCTTTGGCAACGTCGATACCACTACCTTCCGAGCCATCGTCGTCATCCTCATCCTCATCCTCCAGATCACTCTCATCCTCAGTTGACTCGGGAACCGAGGGCACAAAGGAAGGCTCCTTTGAGGGGGCCTTGGGAGCAACAAAATCGGGAGGCAACGGAGCATCGTTTGGTTCCGCGGCGGGCTTCTTTGCTGGCTTGGTAAAGTCTGGTGGCAAGGGGGCACTTAGTGCAGCCGTCGACTTTTCTGAGGGCTTGGACACATTGACAAAGTCGGGCGGCAGTGGGGCGTCTGTTGAGTCTGCAGGCTTGCTCGTCTTCTTCGTCGACAGGAAGTCTGGCGGTAAAGGAGCTGCTTCGGGTTTAGCAGGAGCTGTCGCCACTGCGAATGGATTAGAAGGAGCAGCAGAAGTAGCTGATGAAGAAGACGAATCGCCGAGAGGAAAGGCAGTCCTGCTCGTGGTATCAGGAGGCAGGGGAGCGTCTTGTTCCACTTTGACCTTTGGTGTGTCCGCATCAGGGACTGACTTTTGTCCGAAAATTCCTGTATATCCAGTCGTCTTGGCCGCCGTTTGTGGAGTTCCAAATATGCTTGCCTTGGGCGTGTTTTGCTGTGATCCAAATAGACCTCCAGGCTTAGGCGTAGCGGATGAGGATCCAAACAAGCCACCGGGCTTTGGGGTTTCTGACTTGGTACTGAACAGAGTCGACGAACCAAACTTGGAGGGCTGTCCAAAGACAGAGCTTTGGGGGGCAGGCGAGGTAGGAAACCCAAACTTGGATGGTGCTGGGGTAGTTGTCGGGGTGGTAGATTCGGGGCTCTGGGGCGTAGGGAATAACGAGCTTTTGGGTTTAGCAGGAGTCTCTTGAGGCGTCTCAGCAGCAGTATCCATATCATCATCCTTCGCCGCGGATGTAGTAATGGTGGGTTTGCTAGCAGCGTCGTTAAGAGCGGAGCCAAACCCACTTCCAAACATGGAGGATTGTCCACTTGGTTTAACATCGTCCTTGGCAGATCCATCTGGCTTGAATGAACTCTGTAGCTTGAAAGGAGTGGAGCCGAATGGATTGCTGGAAGGTTGATCTGGCTTGGATGGGAAAGCTGTCTCGGTTTTAGAGGTAGAGGCAAAAGGGCTTGCTGCCGGCTTGTCTCCACTGCCAAATACACTGCTGCTGGTGTTGTTGTTAGAAACGGAAGCGAAGCCGCTTTGGCTGGCGAAACCAGCAAATCCCCCAGAGGCGCCTGATTGGTTAGATGAGGCTGCCTTGCCAAAGGGGCTGGTGTTGTTGTTGTTATTCGCAAAACTCGAGAATCCAGACTGTCCAAAAGCAGGAGTCGATCCCGTTCCACTTGATGCAGCCGCCCAAGGGGAGCTCTTCGCGCCCAGTTGTGACGACTGTCCAAAGCCAATAGCGCTGGGCTTGCCGAAAGCTGGCGCGGAAGAGGGTGCTGCGTTGCTGAAGCCGCTCGATCCAAACACAGCACCACCCGTACTGGGGGCTGCGGCGCTGGAGCCTCCTGAACCCCAAAGCGAAGGCTTCTGTCCGAGTTGAGAGGACGAGCCAAACGCAGGAGCGGCAGCTGATGAGCCGAAGGCGGAGGCGTTACCAAACGGAGATGCAGAAGATGCTGCTGCCGCTGGAGCCGCCTGAGCTGGTGCAGGGGCAGCAGAGCCCTCTACGGCAGTTAGGTGAGGATAGGATGTGCCTTGCCTGATGGAGTCGTTGTAGACTACCCACCACGCGCATAGAATACCCTCATGGGTCAGAACCCAGAATCCAGGAAGGGGTCCTGGTGATTCCTCCAGCTCGACATCCGAAGGGATGGGCTTGTAGACCTTTTCCGTGCCAGACAAGTCCAGCGCAACGCCCACAGGTGTCGAGTCATCCATGGAGTCGGTCATAGGGAGAGTCGGTCTCTTGGTGTCATCCAAGAACTCAGTCGTAGTGAAAACACCAGTGATGGAGTCGGCCGGTTTATCGGTAGCCAGAGCGGTCTTGGATCGACTCAACACACCCATCTCAGTGGCAGCCGTAGAAGAGACGATGAGAAGGTCCTGGAGAGCTGGTGGGAAATCCCGGAGTCGGAGAATAGTGTGGTGGGGAGTCTTTTCTGAACCAAAGGGCTCAACGGGATCCGTTAGCTTTTGGAAGTTGAAAGATGATGGCGGTTGGCGCGTGATGATGTGGTAAATGGATGTTGGTGGAGACTCGTTGTTCGATGTGTGAATAGACAGGAAGAGGTTGTTTTCCAGCCAAGTAAGAGATGATACTATCAGGGTGTTAGCCTTACTGAGGTCTTGTTAAATATCTTGAAATCGCTCACCGTGAAAGTCGCCCATGTTAGGGGGCTTGGGGATCTCCCCCTTAGCTTCACCTTCCGGTGTCATCTGAGCTATTGTGCCATCACCCAATCCCGCGCACAGCTGCTTGCCCTTGGAGCTCCAGCTGATACAGCTGACCTGGTTCTTAAGAGGGTTGCTGATCTGACGCTCCTTCAGATTCGCCATGTGCAAGTTGCCGCCGTTGGTTACAATGGCACACAGCTCAGCCTTCTCGGGTGTCGGGTTCGGGATCATAGCTCGCAGCGTCTCGCCATTCGTCGACAGCTCAAAGGCAGAGTTTGTCGAGCCCGAGAGGAGGCTCTGGACTTCGTAAACGGCCAATCCACCACCAGATTCAGCTGAGAGAATCAGGTAGTTCTCGTCTGCGGTAAAGGCGAGTTGCGACACCCGCATGGGCATCGCAATCTTGAGCTGAGGCTCGAATGCGCGAATGTCAGAGTCGCCATTCTTTTCTGATTCGAATGCTTTTCGGACGGATTCGGTGGTGGCGATGATGACCTGGTCGGGACCGGCAGCAGCGACAAGACCCTTTCGCGAAGCAACACTCAGAAGCGACGCGGTTGAAGATGGAAGAGATGACCACGCAGAGGTCAGACGAACTTTGGCGTCGCCGGCGATGGTAAGAAAGCCTAGATCCTGTGTTTGGCGCAAGTGGTTAGCATGACCTCAATGGGCGAGCAAAACAAATCCAGCGTCAAGATGCCATCAACACAAGCGCAAACTCACCTCTGTCTGGATAGTCTCCAAATCAGGACCTGAAGTAAGCCCTCCTGCTCCGCCGGCGCCCCCAAGCATCGAGTTTCCAGAGTTACCGAAGCCGAAAGCCATGACTATAGCAGAGTGGCCGGCCTTGACTTGGAGAAGAGGACCCAGAGTTCAATAAATTTGCCCTTCGCATGGGAGTGGGCTGGGAAGACCGGGGGAGCTTTTGCTTTGCTTTCGCGCAAGGCTTAGGCAGGCGGTGGTAGGCCAGGGGACGTGCTCAGTACGAACGCCAGCAAATAATCGTGATTGGCCAGCTGAAGCGCCAGGAGCCCAGCAAGCAATGGATCGAGACGGATGGTTAGCCAGAATCTGGGGCGCGTTGTCGATGATGTCCAAAGAAGAAGAAAGTGAGTGTGAATTGGGACGAAGATATTGTTCCACGACGAGATTCGCAACTGCTTGCTTCAAAGAGTTCGCCTCGTCTGCAGTGACTTTTTGGAGCTTTATCATCACGTGCCGAAGCTCGAGCCACCGCCAACTACCAGCCTCTACCTGCGCGCCACAGCCCAATCAGAGCGTGTCCCTGGGGTAGCTCAACGACGTGCCTCTGCCTCTGGAAGGCAGCTTTTAGCCTCGTCATCAGCTCTGCCTTGTTAACCTCAACTCGTCGCTGTGAACCACGTCCCAACCACAAAGATACCCCCGAACGACTGTCCCAACCTGCGATACCGTGCCCGTCGATAACGCCTGGAATTACGCATAAATTGAGATATTGAATCGGGGAAACCAACGTCACCCACGATGCCCGGCTTCGACTTCTCCAACTACAACCGCAATGCGGCCCTCCACGCCCGAGGAGTTCCTCTGCCAAAGGCCACCAGTACTGGAACAACCATTGTTGGATGCATATTCGATGGCGGTGTGGTGGTGAGTACTTCTGCGTCCCTCTTATGGCGCATGCTTTAATTCTCTGGACGGGACTATCGTCATGACGATAAGAGCTCCCCATCACAAGCATCACCCACTGACATGGCCTCCATCGATAGATCGCAGCCGATACCCGAGCCACATCCGGCCCCATCGTCGCCGACAAGAACTGTGAGAAGCTTCACTACATCTCCCCTCAGATCTGGTGCGCTGGTGCTGGTACAGCCGCCGACACCGAGTTCACCACCGCCCTCATCTCCTCCCAGCTCGAGCTGCACTCCCTCTCCACCGGCCGCAAGCCCCGCGTCGTCACCTGCATGACCCTCCTGAAGCAGCACCTCTTCCGCTACCAGGGCTATATCGGCGCCTACCTCGTCGTCGCCGGTGTCGATCCCACCGGCACCCACCTCTTCACCGTTCACGCCCACGGCAGCACCGACAAGCTCCCCTACGTCACCATGGGCAGTGGTAGCTTGGCCGCCATGAGCGTCTTCGAGACCCAGTGGAAGCCCGACCTCAGCGAGGAGGAGGCGGTGAAGCTGGCCAGCGACGCCATCCTGGCGGGTGTCTGGAACGATCTGGGCTCTGGTTCCAACGTGGATGTGGCCATCATCACCAAGGAGAAGACGACATTGAAGAGAAACTACATCAAGCCCAACGAGAAGGAGCCCAAGCTACAGAGTTACGCCTTCCCCAAGGGTACGACAGCTGTGCTGAACGAGAAGGTCATTACTAAGAACGAGATTGGGCGGTACGTTAGCGTGGAAGAGGTGCCTCTTGACGACTCGAAGATGGATGTCGACACCTAAGCGCCTGGATTATGCTTGGGCAGTTAGATGGTTAGAGCGTGGCATGTAACAACACAATCCGGGTACACTATAAACTGGAGCACTGAACTTGTCTTCATTCGATCTCCAAGAGGTGACCATTGATGTTCGTCTAGAGGTGAACAGCTTCAGCTTGTTTGTTTGGCTAGCATTATGATTCTCGAAAGAAGCATCCAAGCTCCATGCATGCTTCCAGCTACACCCCATAGATATGTCCACTATCTCTATGTGCAAAGAAGGTTACAAGAATAGAATAGAATAATAACAGCCGACCGATCTGCTATGCGCAAATCGGTGCCATGCAATCGCCTCTGCCAGGCCACGAAAGCCGTAGCCCGTGTTGGGGATTAAATCATCGCTAAAAACCCCCCATCCCAAAATCCAAGCCCGGTACAGAAGCGAAGATAACTCCCTTTGTCCAAACCACATCATTGCTCTCCATGAGCAACGTCGCGCTCGTGGTATGTCGTATGATCAGTCAAGTGTTGCGCCTAAGTCGGTGCATAGAGCACAAGAATACTCCTCCCAGAAAACCCATGAATCCCAAATGCGATGCGCAACTCAAACTCCGATGAAATGGGTATGTCGAAGATCTCATCATTATCGTGGTAGGCGTGTCAAATAAAGCGGCTCGTGAGCTCACTTCCGTCCAAACATGGTTCGGGTTCGAGATTTACTCCGAGCCTTCTTCTTGTCCTTTTTGGGTGCGCTTGGGTCGTCGTCATCATCGTACTTGGCTTTGTGAATCCTGTAGCATGGCAGTTAGTAACGGGTCACAATAAGACGTATGTCTCAGCAAATACATACCAGCTGTTTCCAACCATGCTCATACCCTTGGCTTCAGCCATACGATAGAACTTGGCACTCTTCTTGAGGTTCTTCTTACAACCTATGCCCTGTGCATAGCAGAAGCCAGCCTCAGCCAGTGCATCGACATCGCCCCAGTCTAGTTCTCAGTTAGTAACAACTCATCAACAGTTGAGGCATATCAACTCACTGCCGGCGATCTCAAAGCACCTCAGCGCCAGAGACTTATCCTGCTCTATGCCCCATCCGTTCATATGACTAACACCAAGTTCGTAAATGCTGAGAGCGAATTGCGCCTTTCGAGTTCTCCTCTCAATGACATCGACATGCTTGCCCTCCTTAACCTGATCCTCGTCATCCGCAATCTCGACACTGGCATATTCGGCCGCCTTCCTGAGCCATTCAACACCCTCCTTCTGGTTCGCCCGCATGCCCCATCCGTGACGACAGGCAAGCGCATACAAGAGCATGGCGGTAGGATCATTCAGTCGGGCTGCGTATCGAAGGTGATATGTCGACTCCTTCAGGGACCCGTTCTCATGGCATTCTATGCCCTTTGCGAGATGCTCCTCTGCCGACATTTCTGAAGCGGTGGGAGCTGCAGACCGAGCCGTAGGCGGTGGTCGGATCGTGCTAGCGGTGTCGCTGGTTGTGGTGGAGACAGGAGTCCTGCCTCGACCCCTGGGTGCATCTTCTGAAGATCGGGAGTCGTCGATTGAAGGTCTCTCGGGACTAGAAGGTGCCTGCGGCATTGGGGGCACCGCTGTTTCTGAGTAGACCTTTCTCAGATCTGTCGATGGTCTTGGCATCGGGCTGCTGGGTGTCAAGGAATCCTCTGGGACAATCTTGGCTGAAGAGCTGGATGGGCGGGTGGGAGGCGAAGGAGGAGCGTCAGCATGGATTCGCTGCACATTGCTAGGAGGAACCATGGGTTGCTCCCATCGGTAAGAGGCTTGTGTTTGATGTTCAGAGGGCTCGACTCGCTGAATAGTCTTGCCTCTGGGTAGTGAAAACTTGGAGTAAATGTACGATGGTGCGCCCTTGTCGTCGGTCTGTTGCTCCAGAAAGGCTTCGCTATGCATGCTCACTGGTGTATGGGCCGTGTCATCAGCCAAGATGAATGAGGGTTGACTATCGGAAGAGGCTTGTCTCAGAGGTGACTCCATACCAGGCGTACCAGACCTGCTGAGAGGTCTTGAGAAGTTGAAGGACGGTCGGGGGAGAGCAGACGTTTCCGAGCTCACTGAAGGCGATCTTTGAAAAGAGCCAATGCCCGGGGAAGTCACTCCGCCGTTAAAGGCGGCGCTCCCAGAAGAGAGCTTTCGTGGAGGTAACGAATGGAATGAGCTAGCCATATTACCGGTTGACTCTTCATCGGTAGGTAGTAAGGGGTAGAAACAGTGCTGGATGATCTCCTCGTGAACATGGTTTGAGGAGGCGCGAGTCCAAGTTCATCGAACGAAGGCTGCTTCGGCTTGTGAGGGGAGCCGCTGACAGATCCATTGATAGAACCACTGATTGACCCGCTCGGTCGTCGGTGAGAAGATAGTGAGGCAGCGTCTTCCTTTCGAGAAGGTGATGATTCGGTTCGCTTATCAGACTGCGATTGAGTTTCACTGCGCAACGGTGAAGGCGAGCGTTCTCTCCTAGCACCAAAAAAGGGGTCTGTCTCGTCAATCTGGTTTAGCAGAGGCCGAGACCGAGCTGGATCACGAGCAGGCACTGCTGGTATATCCTCATCTGGAGTAGGGGGTATGCGGCTCATTCGTGGATGCATCGAGACTGGTCGGTCGGCATCATCGCTAAACGCGTCCTCCAGCTCTACGTCCGTCCTCGGGCCAAAACTAGAACCAGGGCGATCACCAGCCTCAGACCCCGAATCTTGGGACATGGAGCGAAAGTATTCAGACCGCCCCTGAACAATCAAAGGGCTCTCGACGGTGAGGGGAGGAAGTCGGCTCACCCTGTTTCCCTCTTTGGCGCTCTCTTGTAATTGCCTTGCGAGCAACCGGCTCTGCATAGCAAAGGCGTCCAACGGGGACAACTCGGGGGGATTTCGCCGGCGACATGAAGGCGAGGTGAACGGAGAGGCTTGGAGACGGTGGAAATATTCGAATGCTGCGAGTCGGATCGCAAGTCCAAAATGGACGGTCGTGTCGACATGGTTGGTCGCTCTGAAGTACAACTCTAGCGGTAGAGTCTGGTGCCCATGCAGATATTACTATTATGGAAAATCGAATGCGCTATGCGGAAGCGTAACTGAGGTTGTCCCTCTCGAGAGTTCCGCCAAAAATGAAAGCAACCAGAGAGTGTAGCAGGAGAGTTGGCTGTATTATTTCGTTGCTTTGACGCTCGGTTGCAGCGAGAAAGGACCAGGATCCGAGATGGTCGGGAGAACAGGCCGAGCGATTGTCAATGAGCAGGGGGGCACCGGTATTAACAAGGCGTTACAAAGCTGCGGCAGACATTGGGGGTCGACAAAGAATGGATGATGGCGAACAGACGTCAGGAACGGCGAGACGAGGGTGACGGCGAAAGACAGCCAAGCAGTGATCGGCGGCGGAAGAGGGATCTTTGCGCGGGCCGCGCTATGCGATTAGTGCCACGAGAAGCTCGATGGAACGGAGTTGAAACGAGCGACGGCCACTACGACCAAGAGGAAATCGGCGACGCAGGCGGAAGACGGGGTTCGAGATTGTCGGAGATGTGAACGGCGCAACGCGGAGCCGTGCTATGCTATGTATGTATGCTATGCGGCGGCGGCGGCGGCGGTGTTGTTGACGGGTCTCGGGTCTTCGTGGGGTGACGGGGCGACGCCCTTCCTTCGTTGATGGGGCCAAGATGAGACGAAGCGCGAACGAGTATTAGAACGAGGGGGAGGGTAAAAACACCGAGAGAACGAGCGGCCAAGTATGCGAATGACGACTCAAAAGAAAAGAGGAAGCGGCGAGAACAGGGGAGTCGTAGTAGAGTAGGGAGGATGGATGGTGTTTGTAGACGGGAAGTAGGATTAAGGTCTGAGGTATCTGTAGAGAGCATAGACTTGCGGCCCTAGCTAAGGTAGTGTCTCTCTCGTCCTTCCCCCCAAGCAATAGCCCCCAAGCGCGAACAGGGAACTAATTTACCTTGCCCTGGGTGGCTTTATTAGACCTTGGTTACAGTGCAGAAGATTGATGGATGGATGCGATGTGGAAAGAGTGGAGAGGAGGTGATGGATCATGGATGGATCCCGTCGGGTCCCTTTTGGATGGACCCAGGGTGGAGGGATACCGGATGGGGAGAGGGAGGTCTCTGGCGTTGTGCTGTGCAACACTCCAAGAGGACAAGGCATTTTGATTAGGCCGGCCTTGCATTACGCTGTATTCTGCATCCAGCCAGCCCAGCCGGAGAGTGACTATCAAAGGGGCTTTGCCTCCTCCATGTCATGCCATGGATCCAAGTGCTGACTGACCTCTTGATCTCGCCAACTTCGCCTCAGGTTCTCAATGTTGTTGATGTGGATGCCTTCTCTCCACCGGGTCTGTGCTGATGAGGTGTTCTGTACATGCTACACAGTACTGGGCTGCACAAGATCCAATTCTCTCAGAGGGCGTGGCGGCGCAGGGATGCACCGACAATCCATGTCCAAAATACGAGGCCCTTGACCTGCACAATTACGCTGCATGTTTCTCTCCCCGCTCTGCACAACGCCGACCCTCGTGGCAAGTCTAATAAGCTGGCCCTCTAGACCACCCCCCATGACCGAAAGGAGGCGTTCTCTTGGACTCGAATAGTCCCACCCGCTCCCAGGACCATCACCAGGGTTCGACTTTACATTGACGGGCGGGGACCGAGTCCAACTGAAGACGGAGGCATGTCCGTCTACAGTAAAGGGGATCTCGAGTGTAATATGGATTCAAGTCAGCCGTACCCAGGGAGATTTTATTGCTCTCCCGTCAAGGCTACCAACTCGGGAAGGCAACCTCTTGCTCGCAGTTGCATCCAATTTCGCTGTTTTTCAAGGACCAGCAGCCGCGGTCGCACAAGCAAAAAACGGCCTCGACGCCTCATTTCGGTGCCTTGCATGCGTCTTGCACATTCTACCACCCTACGGCCGTCATTGTTTTCTTTATTCTACCACTTGATCCCCTGCTTCTTCCCCCATCTCCAACAATAACTGTCTTGCTCCCTTGTTCTCGTCCAAAAGCAAAGGGGACTTGTCAAAGGCCTCCAGCGTGTGTCTCTCTCACTTGTCAGACCCCAACCCAAGACGACGGCAAAACAATGAGACCAGACCAGGGTCGGCCGGCTTGAGGCTCCACAGACTCCATGGCTCCAGTGTAAAGTACTTGTCTTATTGCAGCCACTTCCCAGTCTGGGGTACATGCTCTAGGCCTTCCATTGTTATCTTTGCTATGAGAAGCCTATTATCTGACTGTCAGAAGGCATATGCCTGGTGATGGATGCACTACCTGGCCATTGATAAACCGTTGCCGGTCAGACTCAGCCTCGAGAGCGGTCTACATCTGCCAG
Source organism: Fusarium solani (assembly GCF_023522795.1). Classification (NCBI taxonomy): domain Eukaryota; kingdom Fungi; phylum Ascomycota; class Sordariomycetes; order Hypocreales; family Nectriaceae; genus Fusarium; species Fusarium solani. The sequence goes on from NW_027072157.1 coordinate 2,141,761, forward strand.
ACAACATCTTTTAGCGCTGGCTCTCGTTGTCAATGGTTCACCTCGGGTCGGGTATCTGAACCTCGCCTCTCTTCATCGCCCCCTTTCAGCTCTCCAGGATTACCCTACCCTTTCCTATCTGCCTGTCTGTTCTCGGCCCCTGGCACAAAGGTCTAGACAATGATTGCTTGGCCGTCTGGACTCTTCCGATCTCGTTTAGCCTTGTGTGCTACGTACGCACGCACGTATGTAGCAACAGTCTCGCCTGGCCAGGCTCATTTGTTGTCTTTGACGGTCCATCCAAGACCCAGTTCTGCATGCCAGCCGAGTTGAAAACAGCCACAAACATAGGTCTCGTCAACAGGCCTCGCCTCTCAGCATACTCCGTACTGTATGCGCCTCCGCCTCCGCCTCTGCCTCTTGATTACGACTAGTTCACGCCCGACCCCAGTTCTCTCTCACTCACGAGTTTTTTTATAGCAACTGATGACCAGCGCTAGTCCACCAAGACGGCGACCCGGGCCACAAAGGCAAATTGCACGCGTAAACGTCTTTCTTTTCCGTCTTTATCGGAGCCTTGACGTGGAGCGCTGCAACTGCTGCTTCAGCCGCAGCGAATGGCGCAAATCATAATTCTTTTTACCTCAAGGGTCAAGCCACGCCGTGTCACTGGTGCCAGATGGAGTGCGGCCTTGGATGCCACGACGGCCCACGTATTACAGAGCCTGACGCAAGGGCACAGGGAATGACGCAGGCGGCCCTTTGTTGCCGACAGCGGACGGAACAATTGGATCACACCTCAAAACGGTTGCTAGGTACTCCGTACATGTGGCTACGGTTTCACCACTGTCATGGCCGAATCTTGCATCTACCCGTTCCACCAAGGGTACTGTACAGCATCTGAAGTTCTTCCTCCACCTGACAGTGTGTAGTACAATACTTTGCAAGGGAGCGCAGAGATCGCTAGCAGCCATTGTTCCGTCCCTCACCTGTCAATCGTAAATGAACGATCACCCGAGATGGACCAATCAGACACTCTGTCTGGACTTCTCCTGAGTCCTCTTACACAGCCCATCCATCTATCATACAGCCATTGTCTCTATAAGAGAATCAAGTGGTCAAGACGCATTCAAGTCTCATTTTGAGCCTCTTCACTTTGTTATGCCTTCTCCAGCGGCACCTACCAATGAAACACCTCCCGTCACACTGTCCAGCTTCCGACCCCGGTCCTTATCCCGCCGGTGTTTCTCGACTGCCCATGATCCAGGGACATGGTCCCCTGCTGACAGCACCGCTCGACTCAGTCCTCGATTGGTCCCTGGGCACGAGGACTTTGTGCACAATAATCTCACAATCTCGTCACTAATCTCCGTGCTCGCACAAGGCCAGGCACAAGCCAAGGTTCGCCAACCAACCTCAAGGATGTACAGCGTCTTCAACGATCGATCCCCTGCTTCAGGGGTTATACGGACGAGTACGCGCAATTGGCCCAGAGAGGATGTCAGAATCTCCCAGGTACGATGTCGGTGATTTGCAGATCTCAATTCCCACCCGCCGCCGTATTTGAAACTGTCTTCAATCGGACGCTGTTTTACATAGCCGCCCTCGTGAGACATGTGAAAGCCCGTCTTATAATTCACCCTTCTCTCTCCCCAGTTGGCGTTCCATGACCAAGGTTCCCGAACAAGATGCATGTGCCATCAAGTCCATGGCGTCTCCTCTCATGATTTGATAATGCTCCTTAAAAATTCCCAACTATTCCAGAACGCCTAACCCACCAATGCATACGGAGCATTGGACTTTTACAATAGCTACACAGGTCCCTAACCATAGCTGGTCATACCTTGCTCATACTCACTCGTCCCCACATCGCATCTATATACTCTCTGCTTACATGTCCTTGGATCGCATCTTCTTGAGACGCGCGGCACCCTCGAACAGTCCACGATCAACCGCCGCGGCGACGGTCAGAGTTCCACCAACAATGGCGCAGAGCCCAGCAAGGAAACCGCTAAAGGTCTTGCCCTTCTCCTCGCGGTTGACGACCTTCATGGGGGAAATATCCTACAGCCATCGTTAGTTTCGATTCACTTGTCAAAGACAACCGCCATAGGGCACTTACATAGGAGAAGAAGACGCCAGGGATACCACCGCTGGTATGCTGGCGCTCAGCGTGGCCTTCAGCGGCGTCGTTGCCGCCAGCCAAACTCCTCTTGTGGCTAGTGACAGAGTACTGGTGAGTCTCGACACTGCCATCCTCGGAGTAACCGTAGGCTCCGAGGCTCGTGTCGTCCTGCAGAAGGCCGGCGATCTTGAGACCCTTGCTGTCCCAGCCCAGAGGGAGGTACGATGTAGGGACAATCTTTACAAAGTACATGAAGTTGAAGTTGGGATCCTTGATATCCTGGCGGGTACCGTCAAGAGGGTTCTGGTGGTGGTTGGTCCAGGGCGTTCCCTTGCTGCCGACCTTGCGAGCGACTTCGTCGGGGAGCTGAGGACCAAAGCGGAGGGAGTGGATGATGTGGGTGAAGTCGTGCGCCTTGCCCTTGGGGGCGTCCCAGTAGTTCTTCAGATCGTGAACGTGCATGTTGCCGCTGCTGAAGCTTCGTCCAGGAGCAAAGTGGAAGTTGCCAATAACCTTGTTCACGCGCAGGCCACCCTCAATGCGGCAGCCTTCCTCACGCTGAGCATCCAGCTTCTCAGCATAGTGCTCGCGCTCACACTGCTCGACGCCCTCTCCACGGCCAAAGGCCCACGACGCCTGGGCGTAGGCTTCACGAACTTCGTCACAAGTCTGACAGCAGCCGGCCTTTCGGGCATTCGCAGGGGGCTGAGCACCGTAGCAGCCACCGCAGTAGGAGGGATCGAGGTGGGCGGCAGCATCATCGTGGAGGGAGAGGGACTTGGAGTCGATATCGGCGCCGCCCTTGGACTGGGGTTGAAGACGGACTTTGTTGACACCGTGCATGACGCCGTGCTGCTGCTCGCCAGAGACATCCATGACATCGAGGGTCAGGAGCTCGCAGGGCATCTTGGGGAATGTGATGTTGAGGTGGATCTCCATTCGCTCTCCTGTAAATCACATCCACGTCAGCAACTCGCGGTTCTAAAGTCGCAACGGGGAAGCAATCGCGGTTCTATCCCCGGGGACCTAGACGTTATCCCATACCTCTTCCTCTATCCACAATCAACTCAGGGTGTATCTCGACCCGGCGATACTCTGACCATTCACCCCAGGCCAGGAAGATGACGACGATCAGAGACACGATAGTGACAATACCACCACTTGTGGTTCGAATTCGCGCCTCGTCGACTGTCTTGGTGAAGGCATCGAGCCTTGTGAACCTCGACTTGGGAGGCATTTTTGGAGAAGCGTGTCGTTTGCTGGATGCGACGAGGTTCGAGACGGGTATAAGTTGGTAGGTATGAATGCGACAGCAGCGCGGGTCGCTAAAGAGCAGCTGAAAAGGAGAGCAGGCTTCAGGAGCAACCACAAGAAGATGGGCAAGAAAAGGATCAAATGCAGTGAATGAGAGACAGCATTCGTCGAGAGTGGCTGCGGACCGGCACCTCACACTCGAGCAGCAAAAAGAGGAAGAATCGAAGCAATGCGAGAATAAAGAGTTTGGTTGTTCCTATTCTTACATTTCTTAAAGGCCACCTTTTTCCAACTGCGGCTGACTACCTAGTACGGTACCTATCTCTTGGTCCTTCCGCGCCTAGCTTGGGGCCTGCCTGCCTCAGAACAGGGTCCCCCTTCCGTGGTATCTTCAATTGAGCTAATCCTAAAAGGGTTTGATCCCGAGCTTTGAGGCACTGGGTCGGAAAATCTCCGGTTTCTATTGGAGCTTCGCATGCGTCAGGCACTGCAGACGGGAAGGGAGGGAAGCTGTGGTTCAGCCTGCCGCTGTAGGTCCACTAAATCAGATCGCAAGGCTGAGAAATTCCACCCATCACTCTCTTCCAACTTTCCTACACCATCACCATATCTCTCTGCAACCGCCATCTAAACCAACTATTCCGGTTTAGATAGTTTCCTCGTTCGTTTCCATACTCTGCGCCACACTTACACATCCTCGACAAACACGCGATCTCTCTTTTCGTATACGAGATAATCTTCTTTGTTGCCTCCCCGGCCATCTAGTCAACATGTCGACGAGGCCACCCTCTCGCGTTGTGTTTGTGGGCAACATCCCATATGGTAGGAGCTGCCAGCTATGTTTATGGCATACTGTATCTGACTAGGCCTCAGGACTCACCGAGGAGCAAATCACCGAAATCTTCAGCAGCGCCGGCAAGGTCGAGCGCTTTCGCCTCGTCTACGATTCCGAGACTGGACGACCAAAGGGCTTTGGCTTTGCAGACTACCCGGATACCGGTACGATTCCTCGATCGCCGACATACATTCATTTCTAACCGACTTTGATAGACTCGGCCTCCTCAGCTGTGCGCAATCTGAACGACTACGAGATCATGGGCAGGAAGCTTCGCGTTGACTTCTCTAACGAGCAGAAGAGCACCGATGAAGACAAGGACCAGGTACTACGCACGCGAGTTCTATTCAGGTTCATACTCTAACCTTCGACACCAGGGCGGCTCAGGCTATAACCCACACGGCTCTAATGGCGCCGGCCCCAGTTACAGCTCTCAGCCAAGCACTCTCCCTCCTCTGCCCGCCGGAAAGGAGCTTCCGCACGGCGTTACCTGCACCGATGCTATCTCGCGCACTCTTGAAACCCTCCCGCCTCCCCAACTACTCGACATTCTTTCCCAGATGAAGACCCTCGCGACCAACGAACCTCAGCGAGCTGCCGAGCTTCTCCAGCAAGCACCACAGTTGGCGTATGCAGTGTTTCAGGCTCTTCTTCTCATGGGTCTCGTCTCCCCCGAAGCTATTCAGTCGGTCGTCGAGCCCGGAGCACCTCCACCGGCTGCTGCCTATCCTCCCGCCCCAATGCCTGGCTACCCCGGAGCGAGTAACACTCCTCCAGTCGCCAGTATGCCATATCAGGCGCCTGCTCAGCCCTACGGCGCTCCTGCTGCTGCGCCCGCGCCGGCTGCCCAAGATCCTGATGCTCTGATGCGAGCTGTCATGGAGCTTCCTCAATCTCAGATCGACATGCTTCCTGAGGCCGAGAGGCAACAGATTTTGGCTCTCCGGGCTACATTTGCTGGCCAGCGGAGATGATTCCATGTATAGATACATTCGCGCAAGGTGCTTCGCCAGTCTGGAGACTCGCCAGAGGCGTCTCTCACCATGTGCTTGGAGGGTATTTGGATGTATTAGGCGTTCAGGCGCAGATATGGGCCATTGATTTACATAGTCCAGGCGGAAACATGGTCCCTAACTAGTTTCTGGTCGTAGGGTGAGGGCTGGCAGCCAGATGATGTGACGTTGCACTTGTCTGGGCGTTCCTTCTGGTAGTCACAGCTCCGTCATGCCAAGGAGAAAAGGGTAACATGGCGGTATATTGAAGGCCAGTTGCCATTGTGAAGGCCGTCGTCATGATGGTGTAAGAGAGGCGACAAGAACGCAATAGTTATGGGATAGGGATTGAACAGATACCCGCGACTGAGATTTACCGAAAAGAAAATGAAACATTATTCTATTGCCGGTGTCATTTGAAATACCTACGAATGGTCGAGTTTAGATGCGATCCCAGCTGTGCTTCAGGGGTGATGTAGGGTAAAGAAGGCCACATACCTAGGTAGTGACCAAGAATGACAACTTCTATTCCACGTAATCTATTCAGCCATGCATGAAACAGTTAATCGATGCCAAGGCTCGTTGATACTGTGATGCGGTTCATTTCCGATTTTTGGACTTGGTGTGAAGTACTTCTAGGGTATATTAGAGATGGGTTTCCTTTGCGTATCTTCAACACTACAATCAAGAAGGTAATCACAATAGCCAAGATACTCGGGTTTCGCTACGGCTCGCGCCCTAAAAGACATGTCAATTTTATGTATGCTCTCCCATGTAAACCGCACACCGAAAAGTATTGGGAACCCGAACTACCCAGCGCCAGATGTACTGTCTGGATGCGCCCCCAAAGCCCCCAATGCCCCCTAAACCAACCAGCCATTTCCAGACGAACAAGTGCTGTACCGTGATAAACTCCAGGCCTACAGGTTGAGAATGCCAATAGGCAGATAGAAAAAAAAAAAAAAAAAAAAAAAAAGAGGGAGCGCGGCAAGACTGTGTACTGTGTGCCAACCGCTATATCGTGTGTGCCCAACTCTTGAAAGTAGCACTCTTGTGTGTATCCTTCGCTTCGGCTCTCCTAGATGCTGGAGCGCCCCTTATACAATGTTGTATACCCTCTTGGCTATCATGTAGCATGCGAATCCAAAGAAAAGGAGACCAGCCGTGATCCAGACGAACCAGGTGAGGTCGCCTTCATACTCTTGACCGGGCACCCAAACGTTCATGCCCCACAGACCGGTGATGATGTTCATGGGGAGCACGATTGTGCCCAGGACGGTGAGTTTTCCGAGCACGTCGGCTGTTTGTTCCTGGCGCTCGTTCATGCGGATGTTTATCTGGGCGAGATAGTTGCCATGAGATCGAGCGAGTATTCTGTGTGTGTTAGTACAACTTCGTTTTTGGCCGTGTATGCGTAGACAACTCACTTTTCATAATGGCCAAGATTGGCAGTCATGGTGATGATGTGATCTTGGATATCACCAAGATAGAGGCCAATCTCGGACCGAGGCGCAACCTCCCACCGCTCATTGCAGCGCTTGGCGAATCCTTTGATAACGTCCGCCTTGTTGCCCAGCAAGCGGTATAGACTCATGACCCTCTTTCTGCAGTCACCTACACGTCGGAGCATGTCACTATTAGGATCAGACGTTGTGACGGCGTCGTCTGGCTTCGAGTTGTCTTCCTTCAACCGCTTATCGGCGGATGAATGTAGCTTGAGGATGGCATCGTCAATCTCGTCCACCTCATCCTCGATATTCTGTATCAAGGGCTGAAAGACATCCGTGATGTCGTCGATAATGGCATACGAGATCCAGTCCGAAGATAGTATCAAGTAGTCGCGCAACTGGCGAATTCGTCGACGAACGTTGGCAGGATGCGGCGTCTTGGAGAAGTGGAAGCTTAGGACACCTTCTCGGAAGACAACCACATACATATCGACAGGCTCCAGGAAGTTTTCGCTGTTGTTGTCTTGATCAAACGTTCGATAGTTGACAAAGTAGTAGTGCCGGAAGAGCTCAACCTTTTCGCGAGCCTCCTGCAGCATAATGTCTTCTGCAGTAAGTGGATGGATGCCAAAGGCTTTGGATATGACCTTCATCTCAGGTTCTGTGGGACAGAGAACATCAAGCCACCAGACTGGTCGCTCGCCATATCTTATGATCTTGTCTTTTGAACCCGCCGTAGTGTCCTGTGAGATGTGCAACAAGCTTTCTTCTGCTGACTTGCGGCCCGACGGAGTTGCGCGCCCTGACTCGCTTCTCGAGGCCACATGTGCCAAAGGATCTTTCGAGGGTGATGTCGTTCCTTCAGGCCGGGTCTCGAGAGTATCGCGGGTGGCTGACAATGAGGGCTGGCGCGTATTAGCCTTGGACTCGCTATCTGTCCCCGAGCCCTGATTGCGAGCCTTGGTGGGAATAGCGATAGGGTCCAAATCCTCCTCATCAGACTCATCGTCAGAGAGAATTCTAGGATCTGGAATGAAGAGTTCTCGAAAACCCCCACCAGGCTGGACAAGCTCGGATATTGTCTGGCTGTGAATCGTGCTCTGGAACTCCTCGTTGAAATAAGTGAACCGATAGGGCGTTTCCTCATCTGACTGGAACCAGCCTTTGCGCAACGGGCGGAGTCGTCCATTAATGAGCTGCGGCTCCGTGATCTTCTTGACGCGACGTTCCTCGGTCCGGTCCTCCTTCTCCATATGACTCCATTCTTCCAGGATGGACAAGTCGGGCCACTGACCGCGACGACGGCGTGTTCGATACTGGCGCTGCTCCTGACCTCGTGACTGAGGCTCGTCATCTCCTATTTCGGACATACCAGGACCTGGGAAGCAAACATCCTGCTCAGCTTCGGCTACCATTCTTCGACCAAGCTCAGGTCGATTATCCCTTAGAACACTCCCGACATCAGAAAGGCCGTCAATCTCGCCTATCAAGCGATGTGGGGAGTCGTCACGGACGCTGCCGAGTTCATCCCGTATCATGACATCCCCTAGACTGAGTTCTATGCGATCGGCGGTGCCAAATGTGGGAGAGCCCGGCATAGATGGAGGATGGTTGATATCGTAACGGTCCTTTGCGCCAGATGAAGTTCCAAGCCGTGTCATGGAGGACTTGTTGGAGGGTCGTCGACTTCGGCTGTGACTTGATACCGCATCACTTGCGCCGTAGCCAGATAGACCGGTTTGTGAACGTCGTAGCCTCGATTCGCCAAGCAAGGGCGCGGACTCATCCCACTGTGAATGTTCTGGATGCTCCTCTTCGGCGGAAACGGCTGGGATCGAGCGGAGACGGTTGCTACTTGGACCTGTGAAGGGCGAGACCGGGGCCGGGACCGTCGATGATCGTCTGGGACGCATAGGGTGGTGGCCACTGAGTTGCATATTAGTGGGATGTTATAGAACCAATTGTTCATGCAAGCCAAGCTCACCGATGATCTAGCAATGCTTCGCTATCAATGCTCGCGCCGCTCAAATTGGCCTTGGGGAGGTTGAAGAAACCCTCCCCGGCAGCCTCCTCAGCCTCGTCGCGTCCATCATCGTCGTCAAACGCAGCAAAACTCTTTCTGCGAGCGCGCTTCTTCTTGCCACCTCGGTGTCCCTTCCTCTTCCTGGGCTTGGGTCGATCGGGGGTAGAGTTGGAGGCGGAGGCGGAGCCAGAGGCAGCCGGCCGTTGGGTGGGAGTGCCAGGCGATTGAGTATTGCTTGGGTTGGCCAAGTTGCTAAAGCGATTGTTCGAAGCCATATCGTGCTCCTGAAGACAGGGACACTATGGAATTATGTGAAAAGGAGAAGAAAAGGAAGCGTTGAAGATTGTGGAAAAGTCGTAGGAATGACTGCGCCGTGCCACCAAGCCGCAAATCCATGGATCAGTGATGATGTCAGCTACCCGGGGCTACCTGCCTACAGTTTGGCGCCTGCATCGGCCAGCTACAGGGGGGCGCTCGCCTGGAGCAATAATTGGCCCAGGGCACTTTTAGCTGGGTTCCCACTAACCGGCCACCAAAGTTACCGTCGGGTCAATCCCCGCAGCGGGGGGCGATGAGAGTTGGGGTTGCAGAGAAAGGTAAAAAGGAGGTCAATGTCAGAAGTGAATATCATCATGGTTGTAGATCGACAACGTTTCTGGTGTTGAACCTAGCTCCTTGTCTCTTCTTTCCTGCCTTCTGGTATGCGACTCAAAGACAGCAATGCCGGTCATGCCTTGCAGCCTGGATGTACATGTCTGCTCCACACTCACCAGTCAATCGGCCATATCCGGCTCTCGCCAACTTGGGGCTTCAAGGCGTTACCACATGACAACTGTTGGTCTTAGACTCACCACGTTCACTCGCTGGGTTCCCGGTGACATGTGTCCAGCTGAGGACGTTTCTCGCTAAACAACATGTTAGCCGAATCTCCTCTTTTCATCTTTACCGCAACATCAAAGAGGAGCAAGCGAGTTGTCATGATCATGGTGGACAACATCACCGGCCCCACCAACTATCGGTTGTCACCACTAGCTCGGTATCATGTCCGGCACGCGCCGTCAAGCCAGCGCAATATACCGCAACACCACACGACCTATCACAAGCAAAGGCGTGGTGGCAGAGTGGTCTAATGCGATAGACTAGAAATCTATTCTCTTCGGAGGCGTCTGTTCGAATCAGGCCCACGTCGATAAGTTTTTTGCTTCTTTTTGCTGCTGTTGATGATTCAATTTTTGCCTTGTTTCGCGATTGGTGAGTATTTGCTCTTGGTGTTTCTGTTGCCACCGAGACGACAACTCAGCATGGTTTCTTTTTGTCGCCACTGCCTCTTATCTATGATAAGGTACTTAAGATAGCAAGAGTATCCCTGCTTTGAGAACTTGCGCCGTCGCGTGAGGCTTGTCAAGAAGCACTCAGCAACCCCAGCAACGACTAATACCACATGCTGTGCAAGGAAATACAGCATTTTGACGTCAAGGCTTGTTTCAGCGCCGCAGCTCAGCTGCATTGAAACATGTGTCCATACTGAGACTAACAAAGTATCCATTGCATATCATTCTAGAGTGACAACTTTTCGTGGAATGCCCAAAAACATTGCCATTTGCGCCATGTTCCTCACATCTCTAAGAATTACACGCGAGTCTAACTTGGGTATACGCAACAAACTAGCTTTTGCCATCCTTACAGTCCGTTTAACTGTCTTCACGCAACCTCAGTGGTCTGGGGCGACCCCTCAAAGTCCCACAACTTGACAAGCAGGCTGTCGGGCTCAGCGTCACCGGCCTCATGTGGCAGGAAGACTTTCTTGGGAATATGAAACTCGACCACAGGCGCCTTCCTGACGTTCTTGGTTATCTCGGCCTCGAGGAGCTATCCAATAGTTAGAGCCTTGTCATCAATCTCACACGTAGCAACAACTTACAGTAGCATATGAGTGGTCGAGGAAATCCTCAATGTTGTAAGAAACCTTGGTGAACTGCTCAGAGATGACCTTGGTAATGGTGGCAACGTTCGGGTGGTAATGAGACTGGAGCTGCACAAGCTCCCAGAGACAGCTGTCAATCGCCTGCGTCTCCATTGGGTCCGTCTCCTCCGGCAGGAATGGGTCCTCAGCGCCATGTTCGCTCATGTGCTTCTTGACCTCGGGGTCCCTCTCCTCTCGGTGAATCATGAATGTGCATGTCGGGTGACGCTTAAGCAGGTTGTAGATCCAGGGGGTCACAAAGACGATGGCGCTGGGGGGCGCATTCAACGAAAGGCGGGCGAGGCGCTTGATAAAGCTGGCGACGAGCGCCGCCGGAAGATGGGTTGAGGCGAGGAAGGTGTCCAATAGGCGGAAGAATCGTGATCTGTGCTTGGAGTGAAGAATATCGCGATCCAGAAGGGAGTAGAGTTTTGTGTAGAAGGAGGGGTAGTCCAGATTCCGCTCCGAGATCAAGTAAAAGACACCTGAAAGGGCCAAGAGGGACATGGAACCGCCGACGTCGTAAGAGTTGGTCAGGAAGTCGGCGAGCAGCTCGGGCTTTGTGAACCAGGGAGCAATCACGGTCGAGATGATGTCGAGTATCCGCTTGCGCTGCTCCTTTTCCTCAGCGAGGGTCATAATGGCAAGCCATGCCTCTTGGCCTTGCTTCTTGTGCTGGGTGACATTTCGAAGAGGATGAGCCTTCTTCTTTGGCCGTGGGACGTAGTAATCCTCCAGCTCATCAGCGGACTCTGGGACGCCATCTAGAGCAGACAAGAGCGCAAAGCATCGATCAAAGAGTTCTGGTGAAGCATTATCGTCTGAATGCTTCTCCACAATGTACCTAGATAAAAGGTTAGTCGAGACTGTTGACCAGAGGCTGTAAAGATCACGTACTTGACTGAGCTGAATGTAAAGTAGCGGATGTCGTCATACTGCTCAGCAAACTCCTCGATATAGATCTTGCTTGCGTCCTCATTCTCACTCATAAGGAGTGATTCCATAATGTCGCGATGGAATGCCCGAGGGAAAATGTACTCCTCCTTGTCATACATGAACTGCCCCTCAGCCTTGAGCGTCCTCATGCAAAGAGTCAGGGCGGTCGGGGCCAGCTCCTCATCCCGAAGCATTCCGAGCAGAGTCTTCTTAAACTCGCCGAATTGCTCCTTGAGCCAGCCGACGACGACCAAGTCCTTCTCGGACAGGCTCTTCTTGGAGATGAGAGCACCCTGGGTGAGCAGCCGCACAAAGATGCGGCAGAGCGCGACGGTCGCCAGCATGCTCTCAGGCTCGCCCTTTTTGAAGTCATTGGCGGTGCTGAGAAGGACGGTGATGTCGTTGTAGTTCTTCCGCGACTCTAGGATGCCTTGCTCCATGAGCAGGATCTTGGCGTTGGGATCCTCGGACTCATCGCTGGCGCTTGATGACCTCCGTCTCTTGGTGGGCTTCTCTTGAGTTGAGGACCGCTTGCGCTTGGAGCGCTCTTCTGTAGCGGCCTTGGGCATTTTGATCGCGTCACCTTAGACGGATCTCCTATAAAATAAGATTAGAAAGGAAAGAAATAAAAAAAGACCCAAATATCGCTGGTTCTGTTGCAAGTCTCAAACTTCGATTCATTCAAGATCATAAAGTTCAACGTCCAGAAATCTTTACTTGACTGTTGAAATTTCGCCCAATCACAGCTGACCCCGGCGCCAAGACCCTCCCACGGCAAAATCCCGGCCGTGCCAGATCCCCTCCGATTTTCAAGGTCACGTGCATCTGATTGTTGCCGAGCTAGCGCGATAAAACCTCAACCTCACTTCCAGCTCCCCGATCAACGACAAGCCCACGATACCCCCATCACGTAACCATCTCACAATGGCGTCACGCTTGGCCCGAAGCGCCGTCGGTACGTTCTGAGAGCCCTCGATACTCGATCCCGGCCCAATTCCCGCCCCAATTGGCCTTCGCGACGACTCTTTCTGACCCCAAACAGGCGCTCCCCTCCTCCGACCCGTCCTCGCCCGCCGAGCCGCCCCTGCCATCTCCGCCGCCGCCGTGCGATTCAACAGCAATGTCCCCGCCGAGGAGCCCAAGAAGAAGGCCCAGAGTCTCATCGATTCCCTCCCCGGAAACAGCCTGCTCAGCAAGACCGCCATCCTGAGCTCCGCCGCCGGTCTCTCCATCTACGGCATCTCCAGCGAGTACTACGTCATGAACGAGGAGACCATCATCGCCATCTGCCTGCTCTCCGTCTGGGGTGGTCTGATCAAGTACGGTGGCCCTGCCTACAAGGAGTGGGCCGAGTCGCAGAACAACAAGATCAAGAACATCCTCAACAGCGCCCGTGCCGACCACACCGAGGCCGTCAAGGGCCGCATTGAGGACGTCAAGCAGATGGGCAGCGTCGTCGAGATCACCAAGAACCTGTTCGAGGTTTCCAAGGTAATTCCGAGATGGCCGTCGGACCCCGAGGTGATATATACTGATGGTACTGCGTGTTAGGAAACCGCCAAGCTCGAGGCTGAGGCTTTCGAGCTCGAGCAGAAGACCGCCCTGGCCGCCGAGGCTAAGAGCGTCCTTGACTCCTGGGTCCGATACGAGGGCCAGGTCAAGCAGCGACAACAGAAGGAGCTCGCTCAGTCTGTCATCGCCAAGGTCCAGAAGGAGCTCGAGAACCCCAAGGTCCTCCAGCAGATCCTCCAGCAGAGCGTTGCCGACGTTGAGAGTGCGTGGATCTGCCCTGGATATCCAATTGACTATGCTGACGCAGTTTACAGAGATCGTCGCCGCCAAGCAATAGATGACCAACCGCCGCTAGAGTCTCGATCCCTAGATTCCACGGTTTCCCTTTGTACCCCTTTTGTGTCATAAAACAACACCTGTGCATTAGCCGAATCAATCAAGACCCTAGTTCCTTCAGTGCTGGAAAGCTGTTGCCTGTGAGATACGTCAAGATAGGGTCAATTGCGTTTCAATTGGGTTTGTCGGAGCTATAATTTGCTCTTCGGGAAAGGTCGGGATCTCCGATATCGCCTATCCTATCTTCCGAGTTGAGCGAAAAATCAAAACAAATATCAACACTCGATGTCGTCTCCTCTGTTTGACAGTGACTCAATTGGTATTGCTAAGCAATTGTCAATCTCGGGCAATGCCATCTAGTAATTGGTTGTTATGCTCGCTGAGTGGACAAACCGACATGGCGCGTCCCAAGCTTCACCAGGTCAAGCATCACAGATCCAAATGACCTTACAAGAATGTTCAAGAAGAAATTATTGTGCGTCTGTACATGGGTAATTATACACTCGAGAAAACCAGCAATCCTCAACGCCGGCCATCTGCTCCGCGGATTCAAGATCCAAAGCATAGGTAACCACCCACCCATCCGCCCGGCGCATCAAGACCAATAGATAAAAAAGAAATATGGTAAAGGACTGTCTGTTGTGAAAACAGGTCAGAAGAATCTGCTGTGAGAACAGCTATTAGTAGATCGGCCTCGGATCTTCCCACTTCTTGGGTTCCGGAGTCGCCTTTGCTGCTGGAGACTCATCCACTCCAGGGCCGAGTGACACACGCCCACTTCGTCGTCTTCTAGCTCCATCGCCTGCGACAGGGCCAATCCACTCCCAAGCACGGCCGACTTCGCCGCTGCGACCTTCTCTTTGACTGGTTCGAACATTGCTGTTTTGCTCAACCACAGCTCGCACTCTCTGCCAGATGCGCTCACGCTCCGAGAGCGAGTGCACGGAGCGTAGGATATCATCTCTCAGGTTAGGCAGAAACAACCAAGGGTCATCGATATCTTCCTCACCCAATTCCTTCTGGTTGGCCAGTCTTCCCAGAACCAAGTCAACCAGAGCAGGAACTTGAGCCGAGGTAGCGACATGCTTGCGATATCGGGCTCGTATGTACAAGACAGTCAAGATTGACGTCACTAAAAGTCCAATTGTGAGTCGATATCTTGCCAGGCTGAGTCTGAGCGATCGTTTGAGCGCGCAGGTGAGCGGAAGGCGAGCGAGAGACGTGGACGATAGCCGTCGTTCTGGAAGATCGGGGGAACCGGGCGGTCTGTAGGGTCAATGGTGGATCTGGTTAGTGTTTTGGTCAGAAACGGTTTGAGGCAATGTCGTCGTTGTCGCGGAGCCGGTTGTCGACGCGTGTGGATAAAGAGATGGAACTTACGGTGCTGTCTCAACAATCTCGATTTCTTCCCTTGCGGTAACCTCCCCAATGGCAGCAGCCCAGAGCTCATCAAACTCATCCTCGTTGAGTCTCTTGGAGCGCTTTCGGCTGACAGTCTTCTTAAGTTCCTGCTCGGGGATGGCAGGAGACTCCTCCTTTTTGCCATCCTCAGTAACAAGCTCTCCGCACTCGTACTTGGCCCGGCGTTCTCTGAGCTCTTCAATGGCCTTGTCCGCCACGGCCTTGACTCGTCGCGCCTTTTCGCCATCAGGTTCGCAGGTAGGTGGGAGAGGAACTAGGCCACCGAAGGACAGGGGGTGCGGCTTGAGAATAAAGTCATGCTCGCATTGAACAGAAAAGTCCTTGAAGCAGTAGGCGTGCTGAGGGCAAGGCTCACACTGAGGCTCGATGTACGGGAGGAGAGCGTCAGGAACAGGAATCTCTGGTGGAACCAACGACTTCGCTGGTGCTCCGATCCCACAGTAGCCGACGGCCATCTTCTCCTGTCGATACCAGGCAAGATACGCGCCCAAGAGGGCCATGAAGAGGACCAGCAGGGGCGCGCCAAGGCCACCCTTTCGAGCGACCTGACCAGCAGGTTTGCGCGGCTCAATCGTAGTCTCCCCTCTGCTTGCTGCCTCCTCTAGCTCGAGTTGCTCATCGGGAGTGAACTCCTCGCCAGGCTCAAGTAGATCAGGAGTCGGCTCACGATACTTGGGAGTTGGCTCGCGATACTTGGGAGTCGGGGCTTCAAGCGGCTCTTCATAATTATCGGAATAACCATCTGTTCGTCGCCTCGAAGTCGACTTGACGCTTCGGATAGTGTCTCCGCCGCCGGTTGTGCGTCGTCGGTTGGTTGGAGTCTTTTGAGCGGGTGAGCTCCCACTCTGGAATGGGTTATCGTATGTGAAGACGCTCTCATCGGGATCTGGCATGATAGTCTCCTCCTCCTCGGGCTCCGCCTTGATCTTAGGTGTAACGGTTCGTCGAGTCTGACGGGTCGAGCGAGGAGCCTCATAGTCATCGTGGTCATCGACATGGGAGAGTGCCCGGCTCACGGATCGTGTGCTCCGCTTCGTCGGGCTCCTAAGCCTAGAGGCGGGGGTTGCGGGGACATCATCCTCAGTCTTGATTCCTCTTGACACCTTTCGAGGAGACTTGGATCGCCGTTTCGAGACTGATGGGGGAGCAAGATCATAGTCGTCCCAGGTACCCGTGTCTTCGGCGCTACCGGCATTGACGATACCCATGCTAGATCGCTTGGCTCTTGCCCGCTGGGCTCGGAGCTTGGGAGCCTGAGACAAGACATGCTCCTCGACTAGCTCAACCAGCTGTGCCTTCTTTGCTGTTGCGGGGTACTCGATGTTGTGGGTGACGAGAATAGATCGTAGTCGCGGGATGGTGACTTTGTGGGCGTCAAAGCCCTCCTCGAGGTAATCCTCAACGTCCGCCATGATGTCTGCTCTGTTGGAGCTTGGGATATGGTAGGACAAGTTGCAAAGGATGGAAGAGTGTGGGATGGCCGCAGATCATAGACCGTCCACGTTGTGTAGGTGAGGTCACGCAGCAGGATCAACAACAAAGATAGCTGCACTTTGCGCCTGGGTTAGCACCTGAAACCGCAATGGTCGCAGCGCAGTCGCGAGTAGCGTCTTGCAAAAGATGCCCAGGCGGCGTGAGAAATTCCTGCTCGAGGTGGGGTGATGGACTTTTCCCTCTCGTCTGGACAGATTGTTGATACAAAGACCCTTGACGCAATGATGAAGTTGATAGCGCCGTTGTCTGTGGCAACTGGAGCCTGGAACTTGCACGTTCCTTGCCACTTGACCCGTGCGGTGGTTGCACCGCCACACCTAGCCACGATGCGCCGCATTTGTCCCGCGAGCTATCGAACGATTGAGGGACGACATTCGCTGGGGAGCTTCAAGCGATGTCTCATCCCACATCGTGAGTCGTGATTTGCCTTTCACGACGGCGTTCTTCTGGCATTGAGGGCTCAATTGACTTTTCACACATCATGCTAGCCAGAAGGTCTGTTTTGGGACAGTCCAGCTTTGTCTGTCGGAGCTGTGTCCGCCAATACCAGTCCCAGATCCGCCGGGCGTCCACTGCCGCTCAAGACAACATTTACGATGTCGTCTGTGTTGGAGGCGGCCCAGCGGGCCTGAGTCTCCTCACAGCTCTTCGTACGTTTCTATATTGGTATTCAGAATCTTGTTAACACTCAAACAGGGGCCAATCCCGTCACCGCCGGCCTGCGAGTCGCCCTCGTTGAAGCCCAGGATCTCTCCAAGGTCTCGTCGTTCTCGCTCCCTCCCACCCAATTCTCCAACCGATGCAGCTCCCTCACCCCCTCCTCGGCCCGATATCTCGACACGATAGGCGCATGGCAGCACATGAAGCGCGAGCGTATCCAGGATTATCAGGAAATGCAGGTGTGGGATGGAGTGACGGGCGCCCGCATCGAATTCGACTGGCCTCCGGGTTCCGCCGCCGACAAGACGATCGCTTACATGGCCGAGAATCTCAACCTGACGTCTGGACTTCTCAAGAGGCTCCATGAGCTTGGCGGGGTGGACATTTTCGACAAGACCAAGGTGGAGAATATTGATCTGGGCAAGGAGACTGAAGAGGTCGATCTGAGCGAGTGGCCGATCGTCCAGCTTTCAGGTGGTCATTCCCTAGCGGCACGTCTTCTCATCGGCGCAGACGGAGCCAACAGCCCTGTGCGTACTTTTGCTGGTATTAACAGCCGCGGCTGGGACTATGGTAGACACGGCGTTGTGGCAACTCTTGAGTTGGAGGGTGACGGATGGGGCGGCGAGTTCAGCAAGATTGCCTACCAGCGTTTCTTGCCCACAGGTCCCGTTGCGATGCTGCCCCTTCCTGGCAACCATGCTTCGCTTGTCTGGTCTACCACGCCAGAGAAGGCTGCCCTTCTCAAGGGCCTCTCCCCTAAGGACTTTATCGCCATGGTCAATGCCGCTTTCCGCCTGAGCCCTGTCGACATTGGCTTCATGCACACCCAAGCAGATGGCCAGGCGGAGGAGCTCTCATGGCGCATGGAGCACACGACCATTGATGCCGAGTCGATCCCTCAAGCCGTCATTGGCGTTCAGGAGGGCACCGTCGCATCTTTCCCCCTCAAGTTGCGCCATGCCGACACTTATACCGGCGAACGTGTTGCCCTCGTTGGCGATGCGGCGCACACCATCCACCCCCTCGCTGGCCAGGGCCTGAACCAGGGTCAGGGTGATGTTCAGAGCCTGGCCAAGACCATCGAGTACGCTGTGTCTCACGGTCAGGATTTGGGCACGCAACTGTCTCTTGAGTCGTACAACAGTGAGCGCTATGCTGCCAACCACGTCATCCTCGGCGTTTGCGACAAGCTTCACAGGCTCTACTCTGTGGAGAGCGGTCCTCTGGTTCCGCTGCGCTCCGTTGGTCTCAGAGCTGTCAATTCCTTTGGACCCCTGAAGAATTTCTTCATGCAGCAGGCTTCAGGCACCGGCATCAAGCTGCTGTAGAACTCCTCTGTACTCCCCTTAACGCATGTACTCTTGATCTGTAACATTAGACTTGTACATAATCACTCTAGGGCAGGTCAAAAGCCAAAAAAAATGTTGGAACTGACATGTTTCATTGATACCTCACAGCACAACATCACCTCTACCTACATAGCTTCTCGCTCGAGCGCACGACATTTGCGGGAGTATTTACCGTGGTCTCCCTATCAGCTATGATTACAAACAAAAGGAACCCATTCTAATCTTCTTTCTTTTCCACTCGACTTTACCGATCGACCTCACCTATGATGGTTGTTAGCATGTGCATATTCTACCGGCAAAAGGCCAGGGTGACTTACCAAACACCAGATCCATAGTACCAATAACCGCCACAGCATCAGCCAGCAAGTGACCCTTGGAAACGTGATCGAAACCACCCAGGTGAGCGAAACCGGGGGCTCGGATGTGGCATCGGTATGGCCGCTCGCTGCCGTCGCTGACGACGTAGACACCCATCTCGCCCTTGGGAGCCTCAATAGCGGAGTAGGTCTCACCGGGAGGAACGGCGTAACCCTTGGTGTAGAGAAGGAAGTGGTGGATAAGGGCCTCCATGTTCTCCTTCATGGCGGATCGGGGAGGAGGCGAGACCTTGTAGTCCTCGACACGGATGGGGCCGGCGGGCATCTTGTTCAGGCACTGGTGGATGATGCGGAGGGACTGTCGGAACTCCTCCATTCGGCAGAGGTATCGGTCGTAGCAGTCTCCGTTGGTTCCGACGGGGACGTCGAACTCGACCTGGTCGTAGGCGTCGTAGGGCTGGCTCTTTCGGATATCCCACGGCACGCCGGAACCTCGGAGCATGACACCGGTGAAGGAGAGGTTCAGCGCCTCGGAGGCGGGAACGACACCGACACCCCTCAATCGCTCAATCCAGATACGGTTGTCGGTCAACATCTCCTCGGTCTCGTCGATACGGTCGCCGAACTGGGTGGCCCACTGGTAGATGTCGTCGAGAAGACCAACAGGAATATCCTGGTGAACACCACCAGGTCGGACGTAGGCGGCGTGGAGACGGGCACCCGAGACACGCTCGTAGAATTCCTTGATAATGGTCAATTTCTGTCATTCTCAACCAATTGCCCGCCATTGACCTACCATGAGCTTCTCACGCTCCTCGAAACCCCACAGGAAAGGCGTCAAAGCACCAACATCCATGGCGTGAGAGAGGACGGACATCAGGTGGTTAAGGACACGAGTGAGCTCGCCAAAGAGGGTTCGGATGAACTTGGCTCGCTCGGGAATCTCGATGTTGAGCAGCTTCTCGACGGCGAGGGCGAAGCACTGCTCGTTGGTCATCATGGAGACGTAGTCGAGTCGGTCAAAGTAAGGCAGAGCCTGGAGATATGTCTTGTACTCGATCAACTTCTCGGTACCTCGGTGCAGCAGACCGACGTGGGGGTCGGCGCGGACAATCTCCTCGCCATTGAGCTCGAGAATCAGACGCAACACGCCGTGGGCGGCGGGATGCTGAGGACCAAAGTTCACAGTGTAGTGTCGGACCTTGCGGTCCTCGACCGAGTTCTCGCGCGACTTTCTGGTGGCACCGGGCAGCTGGCGGGACAGGCCGTAGGGATCGCTAGGATTGGCAAAGTCCTCATCGACGGGGACGAGTCTGGTGCCGACGGGCTCGGCAGCGGCGTACTTTCGCAGGGAGGTCGTCGAGAAGGGGCGAGCGGCGAGGGCAGCGGGCCGCATTCGACACAGGCTCTGGGCGCCTCGGCTGGCGAGTCTGAGGGAGGCCATTGTGAGAGGAGCGGAGAGGGAGGGTCGGCCGTGAGTGAGGCGAGATTAAGAGAGTCTCCCAGGAGGACCTCTGGCTCGAGGTCAATGGCTGGTTGATGGAGGGGAATTCGCCTTGGTGGTTGTGCCCGTCATCTCCCGCGGTCCGGGGATCTCTGTTGAAACCTGGGAGCTTTGCTCTTGGTGGTGGGCCGGACTATTGTTGATGCGGGGGCTTGCCCAATCAACGTCCGACCATTACTCGTTCGTTTTTATACAATTACCCGAGCGTCCGCCGTCACCAATTGTCCAATCCATCTCGGCCGAGAGTTGATAGACAAGGCAATGTGTCTACAAAGCTCGGGAAAAATTAAATAAAATTATTATTGATCTATAGTACATCATTCAAATACAATTGAAGCAATATTAATGTTCCCTGGCCTGTTCTATTTCTGCAATGTGAGGCAGACTTGCTGCCCAGTGCATCCTCCATGTACGGCGTCATCCACATAACTTTACCTAGGTACAGTACTGAGCAGTTAGGAAATCGCCACAACTCAACACCAAGTCCAATAGTCTATGGGTAATACAATCAAGCACTTGTCTGATCAGGTATAGTGCAGTTGATTACGAGTTTGACTTTAATCAGTAACCAACCGTGTTTCAGTAACAATGAGATAGTCAGTCGACTAAAATGTACGACACATTCAGTATGAGTATAGCCCAAGAGGTGAATCAACAATTATGTCAAGCCTTCTTGACATATACTCCATGTATAACCTCACGACTACCCAACATACGAACCAAGCCTACCAATTCCATGTGCCTCTAGTCCTAGTCACCTCCTTCCTTCTTCCCCAATCCCATCATGAATCTCTCACCAACTCCTTCACCCCCTCAAGGTCACTCCTTAATAACCCAAAGTTGACCACATCCATCAGCACACCAAGTTTCTCCGCTGCTCCCCTCCTCGTCCCCTCCTCAACAAACCCGCACTTCTTCATGACCCTCTGGCTCGCCTCGTTGCGCCCGAATGCCTCCCCCTCGATTCTGTTCAGCCCAGGCCACGTATCAAAGCACCACCTTACAAACGCCCCGATCGCCTCAGTCGCGTACCCCTTGCCCCACGACGCAGAACCCAACCAGTAGCCCAGCTCCCACGTCCGAAAGTAGACGTCGCCCTTGGCAATGATGCCCACGGCGCCGATGAAGCGCGGCTCTGGGGATGGATTGTCTGCCGTGAGGGGCTTTACAAAGATGCCGTTGTGATGGGGGTAGGTCGTGCCGTCGGGCTTACACGCCGTGGAGAGAAAGGTCTCAGCGTCCGATAGTTTATATGGCGATGGGAACCCCGCTCGGAGATTGGCCGTAACCAAGGTGTCGTTGCCTGTCTCGGCCATGGCTGAGGCATCGGAGAGGAGGTATCGACGGATGATGAGCCGTTCCGTCTCCAAGAGGATAGTGCCGGCCTCCTCACTAGGTGGTGAGGGCGAGGATAGTATTGTAGGACCCGCCATCTTGGACGGGGATACCTAGGACAAGTAATATGGAACTCGGGTCAAGGTTGGTTGAACAGACACGTAGTTTATCCCTGGAGAGACCAGTGATGGTGGTTGTCAGTTGTGAGTTTCCAACCACAGTTCTAGGCGGAAGGAATCTCATATACTATGCCAGGGGTGGACATGATTCACCGATAACGCACAGTCACATCTGCTGATTTACAAAGGATCTTATTCTCCTCCGGAGCTAGTGGTTTTCAGGTAGGTGCTCGTATTCCTCGCAGGACAAGCTGACTGATCGTGGGGCTGACCTTGTCCCGTTGGCTACTTGGTGGTGTCAACATCCCAGATCCTTGGCTCATTCGGAGAGTTGCAAGGCTACGCACGACACGACAATAGAGCTGTCTCAAGCAAAGCTAATCAACCAACCATTGCTGGCAAGGCGAACTAGGCAGGCAGTCTTGCACCGACAACGCTCTCCCGGAAACATGGCCTAGGCCGCTTGTCTATTCCTTCGCATCTCTTACACCTCCACCTCGCCTTGCTTTGCTTTGCTCTGCCTTGTCTCGCCTTGCACGCTCAAACGGCCGTCATATCGTACATGGGTATGGCTGCCACTGCGTGGCTTCTAGAATTCCTCCAAGCTGTGTGGTATCCCTTTCCTTGCAGAAATCGCTCCATGTTCAGTCTCTACCAGTGCCTTTTCTCTGCCCAAGACAAAAAAAAAAAAGGAGAAAAAAAAAAAGAAAACCGCCGCCTCCTTCTCCCTCTCTGCCATGTCGCAGGAGCATTAGTTGTACAACTCAGCCAGTCCAGGCCATTACTATCTGCAAACGCCTCGGCCAATAACTCTGTAGGCCGTCCAAACTTTGGGGGAATAAAGAAAAGACAAAGTGCCTCCCACATCCCCGTAGGGAACAAACGCCCAAAGCAAACAAAACAAAAAAAGTAGTCAGACAAAGAAACTTTTATGTGAACCCCTCGCCATGCCTCCCAAACGATGCAACGAATACAAGCGAGATAGCCGCTCCAGAGTAACAAGGTGGTGCTTTTGATAGGAAAGGTGGGTGAAAAGAGTGACAGGCGAGTCGACTCCAACTCTGTTTAAAACATAAGAAAATTAACCTGAAGGTGATATATCGAAACCGGTTCTCGTCCACAATCAAGCTCGGGCAATGGTATCCATGGTATAACCGCTCAAGCGGCCTCGGCTGCTGCCTAAGTCCTCCGAGTAACGTTGACGCCCGGGTTGACAAACGATCTGTAGGCAATATCGCTGAACCGCCGCACCACGTTGGTTGTGCCTCCTGTGACTTGGACTCGTCCAGAATAAACTTGGAGGCCACTGCGAGCCTGTTCTTGGGGTCGCTCTCGTCCAGGTGCGCGGGAATTGTGTTGCCATAACTAGGGTCGAAGTGAGGCGACAGTTCTCGGACAACAGCAATCGAGTAGAGAACATCTCGATTCTCACGACCATCAAGAAGATAACGCATCCGGGTCAGAACATCGTCCCTCGCTTTGACGGCCGGCTGTAGTGTTGGGTTCTCGCGTATGCGAACAAATTCTGCAAGATTGTACCAGAAATCAAACTGACGGGTCCGGTGAGGGTCGACATCCTGCAAAGGCGGGCAAAGGGGGTTGGCCAGCAAATAGTCACCACACAAGAGTGCTTCCACAACCTTGACGCGGTTCTTAGCCTCGTTCGCGTCACCATCTCGAGGTAGTGCCATGGCACCCATAGGAGGTGCCTGGTCAGGGGACTGGTACGAGGTCCGGGCAAGCTCCCACACAATGCGTGTTTCGAGAATACCAGAATACGCCATCTGGGCATGGTCGTTGGCCCTCACGGCCTCCAGGATGTTGAGAAAGGACGCCATCAAATCCATCAAGCGTGGGTCCCGAGGAAACGACATCTTTCCACTCTCCGCAAAGTAGTACCACCCGGTCTCAAAGAAGGAGCTCAGCCCGGGTGCGTACATCTCATGATACACCTTGGTCACCTCATTGAGGACTTCCTCAGTTTGAGCCGTCTGTTGGGTAGGTGGGGCTGCGCCCAGGAGGTCGATAATCTCATCGATCTTCATTTTCTTGGCTGTCGAAAACATGCGTAAGCGGATGTTCTCACAGCAGCGCAGCAAACGACGAACGAGGGGAAAATCAAAAGTAGGGGGCGCCACCTCTGAGATGCAGGTTGTTGTCCAGAGGCTTTTGGTCAACTGGTCTTGAGCCGTCCTGGGCCGATGATGAAGCTAGGCTTTGCAGTGCCGGATCGATTGCGGATGAGTATTCGTATCCGGACTCGGACTTGATGGGAGGAGACGCGACGGTGGAGAGGCTGGACTCGTAGCTGAGCGAGGTGATGGACGGGTTGGGGCTGGCAGTGGTCGCGTGTGCAGTAGCGTAGGAGCTCGGGAGCATAGACGGCTGACTACCGTAGGAGTTGGTCGCTCGTGCAGGCAGACCCGGGTTGGTCGCGATTGACGAGGGGATCGTCGAGGGCACGGAGCTCGGTATCGCAGGTGGAGTGCGTTGGCTTGAGGGCGCAGGCTGAATATTTGACGACGACTGACCGCCCGGTTGCTGTCGAAAGATCGGATCGTAGCCGAGACACTCGCGTTTTGACTTTTTGCAGTTGTTGCAGGTAGGATGAGTCTCGTCGCACTGGCACAGAATATGTTAGAGATTGGTGTTGGGCGGGGTGGACATCTCCACCAGAGAGAGAAATAGGTAGGGCGAGGTGGGCAAGCAGCTGGCTGGCAGTGCCGCAGCATGCGAGACGCCGCACAAGGCGCGACACGACAAAACGGCCAATGGCAAGCTCAGCAAAGCTCAGCAAACGGCCTCCAAACGGTTTCTCCGTCAGTGGCTTACTTGCGAGGTAAACTTGTAACCTGGGCGAGCTTGGGGCGCGCATTGTCTCGGACAGAGGGAGGCTCTACTGGGAGGAAGAAACATTGACCACGGACGCTACGTGAGTTTGAGTCTTGCTCGCTTCTGCTGTAGCTCCATGGCAAACGAGCAAATCTGCAAGGAACCGCCAGTACAATGCAACCATCTCGGTCAGCTTGTGACCAGCCGTGGCTCGCTGGATGTGTATCTTGCTCCCTTTTCCCCCTCCCAGCCCAACCTCCCAAGAAACCGCGTCTCGTCTCGTCACGTAGGGCAAAGCCTTGAGCCGCAAGAGGAATTCAACAACGATGAAATCACAGCTTACCTTGATCCTGCGCTTTCGGCAGGTTAAACACCCTGTCTTGGTCCGACGCTTAATTTCCTACCACGGATGAATCCCGCGTCAGCTCACTCTCCTCACCGTATTTTCACACAAGACCTCTTGAAAGGTCAAGCTTCGAGCTTCTAACACACCTTTTTTGGCCCCCTATGTCCCAACAGTCGTGGATCGTGCGGGAGCGCGTATCGAGACATGGGGTCCGAGGGGATCCCGTAGCCCGCAGCCATCGGCATTCCGTGGTGGCCATAGAATGGCAAACCTCCCGACACAGGCGCCATCGGCATGCTCATCTGCATGCCCTGGGGATTCGTCACGGATGGCCCCGGTTGTTGGGGGACCGGATCGATCGTACGCATGCTCGGTAGTGACATGATGTTGCTCCCAACGGGCATGGGGTTCGGTCGATAGGCATCGACCGGTTGTTGACTCGTCACAGCAGGATAAGAAGCATACTGGGCGGTAGTCGCGCCAACCGTCGTGGCGTACGGCGTCGAGGGACCCGGATAGCTCACAGGCTGGCCATGGGGAGCTCCTGGGTGCTGGTTGGACATTTCCGGATTGGACGAGGGCGTCGATGCACCCTCGGAGGCCCTGCTGTCGCCGTTCTGCTGAGGGACCGCGGACGGGGCAGCAGAGACAGCAGCAGCCGAGGCCGGCGCGGACGAGGCAGCGGGGAAGTCGGGGTCGGCGGCGGGCACGGGTGCGGAGGGAAGAGCTGCGGAGGCGGTCGAGGCGGTCGGGTTATCCGATGGTGTTGAGGAAGAGGTGCCAGCAATGGCGACAGCGATGGACGGGAGGGTCGTATCGGCTGCAGCAGTTTGAGCTGCGGTTGCTGAACTGGCGGCGTAGGTTGGGGGAGCAGCAGACGCGGCGATGGGAGCTAGAGAGGGAGATGTCGACGTCGGAGCAGAAACTAGAGGATTGCTGGGAGAGTCGCCGTGACTCTGCCCTTGGACTTCTTGAGCCATGTTGTTTTTAATTAGAAATTTTTATGGAGCCACGAGGCAAGAGTCAGGAATAACGAGAGGCGACTGGGGGAGGCGACCCTAGGCCACGGAGGAGGACCTGGTGCTGGGCAGGGAAGGTGAATAGCAGCCCAGGGCGTGGAACCAGCAGGGGGACAAGAGGCGTGTAAGAGGGTCTCGTCTCCGGAACCAGGGCCGAGAGCAGCGGGCCCCGTACAAGCAAGCTACCGTGTTGAGCGCGATACGATACGGCTTGCGATGCGCCTGCGGCAGAGGCAAGAGGCAAAAGCCGTGATGGTGGACTGGGCCAAGGCCAACAACAGGTGACAAGGCGCTGCCGCGACAGACGAATGGGGAGCGGGATCGGAGACGGGAGACAGAGGATGGCTCCAGGAGATCGGGAACAAACGGGGATGGGGGATGGATTGGATCGACTTGCTGTCGTCGTCGAACATCGAGGTCACTCTACCCCCTGCCCGGCTGCCGCGTGGTAGTGGTAGTGGTGGTGGGAGTGGTGACCGTGGTGGTGGTGTTGGCCGCAAATTGTAAGTTTCTAGTGGGGACAGCCGGGCTTGGTAGGCCGATGTGCCATGCGGAACGATCGATACTCGACGAACAAGCGCGCGAGCTTCTTTCTCCCTGTGAGAAGAATCCAGCCTAGGCAGAAAGAAAAAAAGCGAGAGGTAGGGGGAACGGGCAAATGGAGACGAACGGGGGGCCAAAATTAGTCTCCAATCGTGGGGACAGGCAGGACAAGAGGCCGAATACAACCTGGGCGCTGCGCTCGCTCGCTTGCTCTCGGGGGGAGAAGGAGGTTTGAAGATGGGAAACAAGTCGGATTAATGTTTTGCGAGAGACGGGGCCGAGAGGCTCAAAAGAGGTTGGGGGACAAAAAAAATAAGTTTTTTTTAATTAATTTTTTTTATTTCTCCCTCCCATCTCTTTGGGCAATCAGCCGCGCGGAAGAATAGAAGCTCCAGCTCGAGCTACAGAGAGGCTTTTGCTGGAAGGCAGCTGCATTAGCGGCGCATCCTGCTCATGCTCCTACCACAAACGACCAGCATGAACAAGCTGATTGAACGGTCGGGTTTTTTTAATCCGAGCAGTAAAGGCGTTCAAGCTTTCCAGAGCTTCCATCCTGGCAGTGGCAGTGGAGGTCTTAGTCTTGGTTGTATCAGGGCATGAGAATCTACGGTTCCATCCAACTGCAGGCTGGTCCCTTGGAAGCAACCTCCCTCAGCCAGGCTTTACCCCCTTGGGCAAGTCTAACGGTAGCTCATTATTTTGGCAGCTGGTCCTGAGCTGGGTAGATACGGTAGGCAGGTACCTACCGTACCCAAGCTCCCTCTGCGAAACAACAAGTGACCCTGTCCATAAGGCATGACAGCGGATATAGCATGGATTGACCTTTCTTGGCATGGAGCTGGCGAGCATAGGTAGCACTCCTTGGCTTCCATGACTTTTGTGAAGAGGGCACGCGGCTCAGCACAAGTGCGACTGGGGGGTGGGCATTGGATAGGATATGGATCCGGGACAGATCCATGGACGGGATTAACCACTTGCATCAGCATCCTCCGGGACGGAATCGCACTTTGTCCCCCGTCCAACAGGGACCGTTTTTTTTTTCTGCAATCTCTTGTCGCACCGGGAAGGAAATGGAAGGGAAAGATGGGTGTCTGACAGGAAATCCCAGAGCATGCATCATGGTAAAACATCAAAACTCCATCTGGACAAGCACAAGCCTGGGCAAACCCAGTAACCAGAGAGTGAAAGAAGAAAGAGCTTTGATAGCAGGGCGCACGCCCGTGCTTGATTGTGTGCCACTCATGGTTCGTAGGGAGCAAGGGGCAGCGATGCTCGTCCACCCAACAATCGAGGACACACACCCCCCTTTTTTCCCGACAAGTCCGTCTATTCGTGCCTTTGGCGGTGACAAGTCGTATGTGCGTCGTGGTGGTGGTGGTTCAGGAGTGAGCTGGGAACGACTCAGAAAGGCCGCTTGGACTGACCTTAGGGGTATGTACTTCGCAAGACAAGACGACCAGGTTCGGGTAATGGTAGGCCAGATGACAGGTACCTACCTATGGAGTAAAGAAAGGTAAGGTTCTGTTTCCTCTTTTCTCCCTATGGGTACGATACGCAAATCAAATCAAATCAAATCATGGGCGGACGTGGACGTGGGAACTCCAAGGGGCGTGCTGGCATCGGGCCCATCGGGCTCGTTCCTCTACTGTCCAACGACCAGACAAATGGAAACTGTCAGGCCAGGGCCCTGTTTCCCTCCATTGGATCCATTGCTTCCAGGTCCCATCCATCCCCCGCAAGCCACTGGACCCCACGAGTGAACGAGTCCCTAAAACCCTTAGCTCCCAGGGAGGTCCCAAGACGCTAATGTACCTACTCAATTACCCGAGCCCGTCCAGCTGGTGACAGCGAACCTACCCAAACCTTCACAAACCCACATTTGATCCAATCTCACGGGAATCCATCTCAGTTGGGCACACGCGAGGTTGACGGACGGGGCGAGCAAGCACCAGCCATCCAGCCATAACCTACAGTACCGATCGTCACAGAAAATCCCCGATCCTCGGCTCATCATTCTAGCGTCATAATTACTGTACAGGGCAGCACAGGGCAGCACATTTCCATATCTCCATCTCTACAGAAGGTGTGCTTTACCGGGCCTTTCCCATGGAAGCAAGCACAGCACAGTACATGGAAGGTACAACGGTACCCGCCAAGCCACCGTCAAATTTCCTCGCTGCCCACACTCCCCCCCCAATCTCATCTCATCTCCCCCCTGGACCGACCGACCTTTGGGAACCTTTTTTTCCCCTTCCCTAGGTTCTTCCCTCTCTTCCAATTTCTCACACACCCCCTGGTACTTATCATCTTTCTTGTGTAACCTCGCCATGCCATGTCCCATCTCCAGGAGGCAGATGCCTAAACAGGATGAAAAAGGGCCCAAAACGGGTCCTGGACTGCCTCAGTCAGAGTGACACAGCCGACCGTTGTTTGCCTTCAGCCATGTCTGAGTTTGACTGACTCTCGCAGCTCCTCTTCAGCTGCTGCGACTGATTCAGTTCTCAGCTCAACACCTCCATCTGATGGAAACAAAAGGAAGACCCTCTCCACACTCAGCCGACCCGGCGCCAATCCAACTATGGCTTCCTCACACTCGCTCGCTCGCTGCTGGATGGACGGATGGATGGATCCTGGCACACAACCATCAGCAAACATCCCGGTTGACAGACGCGGCGGGAAGCAAGCGAGCGAAAGCCGTCAACAAGGGGCTGTAGACTGTCTGGCCAACCACGTCCCCTTCGCGCATCTCACCATCTCGCCTTGGTGACTCGCCTGCGATTAGCTCCCGAATTCCTGGAACGTCGGTCAGGCTTTACCGCCGTAGCCTCCCCCTCCGTACGATGGGGGATCCACGTTCCAGTGTCCCTCTCCACGCCGGTTATCCAAATCGGTCGGCTCTTGAGTCGCTAGCCCGGCCGTGCATGCTGTTCCAATGGGACGCCGTGCTTTTGCTTTGCTGTCGACGCTAAAGGGGCAAGCTATGACAACCTATGGCAACCTATGATACATGATATGATACACCGTCTGACGAACTCCATGCGTGCCATACCGCCAGGCGAAGCCGCCTATCCTTGCAAAACAATGCACCGGAGCCCATCCCAAACCATACCCTCTGTCCCGGACTCGAATTCGACAGCTGGGCTGGGCTGGATGGAGCCCCTAGCCGAACTGAATTCTCGGATCCTCCCTTTCTCAGCTGCACAGAAGCTCACCGTCCCCATCATGAGCAGGCTCTGAGCAGTGGCTTCACCTCAGGCCAGTTCACCCCCGATGCCTTTGCCGTAGCGCCATCCGCCCCCAGCAGAACCCAAGGGCTCGTGTGACACCTCTCGCTCTCCATCTCGTATGTCCATGCCAAGCACCGCCGACCGCTCTGCTGGCACCGCGTCTGACAGGCGTTTGCACTCCTCACATCCCCCCACGAACGCGTGTGCTCGTCAGGCTTGCCCACATGGTCGGCCGTCAATTCGGTCGGTCGTCCCTCGAGCGTCGACATGGGAGAGCCCCCGAACAGTTCCCATACGTCGCGCCATAGCACTGGCTGATCCCTCTCGGCGAGCGTCTGCCCCACGTGGCGCATCTCGCCGGGTTTGCGCAGGCCGTGGAAGGAGACCAGGGGCGAACAAAAACGGTCGCCCCAGATGCGCGTGATTGACGGCGGTTCGCCGTTAAAGTGATGGTTGTAGCTCTCCTCGATATAGATCCCCAGCTTCTGGAGCGTTGTGGCTACGAGCCGGTCACCCCACGTCTCAGTCATGGACTCGGCGTATGCTTCCTGGACGATGCCCGGGTGCTCAAAGAGGCGCCTCATGGCCTCTCCGGAGATGAGAATGCCAGATCCTCCGTGCCCAAAGCGAGCCTTGAAGTCCCCAACGGCGTTGCCAATGTACTGAGGCTTGCGGTAGTCGACATGACCCAGCAGGAGCTCCAGCGAAGGGCGGACTAGAAGGTATCATCATCCAGGATGATGTACCACTTCTTGCCGGGTAGCTCCTTGTAGATCATCTCCATGCCCATGATGAACTGCATGAGGTTAGTTTTGGTATCCATATTTGGCCAACGCCAACCAACTATCGGAAGGGACGGACATACCTTGAGTGCATCCAACTCCCAGCCGAAGCTCTGGCCAATTCTCAGAGCCTCATCCTCATCTCCTGACTCGAGCTTTTCCTGGAGGCTCCTGTACTTGACCAACCTCGGGTAATCCTCAACCTTGCCTCGGATCTTGGTCTCCATGACTCTCTTGATGGCATCATGCACAGTGACGCCCATCAGCGCCGCATCCGTCTGGTTCACCGTGGTCCAATCGCCAACGACGAGAAAACTCTGACCCTCCTTTCCCAGATAGCCGCCGGTTGAGGCAAACGCAGCGAGCTGGTCGGGCACGCGGTGGCGGGTACCATAGCCGGTCTTGATGAGGTAGCCGACCTCGGTGCTCAGATCCACGCTATACCGCGCCGGTGCTCGGAGCCATGCGTCACGGTCTGCCGTGGCGCCGCGTAAAAGGTTGAAGAAGCGTGATATGTTGAAGACGAGGGCTAGGCGGATGGCTGAGTCATGTGGGAGGATGGAGTAGATGATGAAGAGGGAGAGGATGGTTAGGATGAAGGGAGTCTTGAGACGACGACGGAGGCGGCGAGAAAGTATAGCCATTTTGGGAAATAGGTGAGTTTAGAATGTGGTGATGTGAGCGAAGGCGTATAGAGATGAGATGAGGCTCAGGGGGAGCCGATGTGACTTGCTGGGATGCCAATTTTGCGCCGCACCATTCTCATGAGGCTACTATTCTCATGAAGCTCTCATAACCGCAAAGGAAACGTTTCTTCTTTGTCAATGCCTTGATCCAAGTGAGAAAACGTCAATGCAGACGTGTGTGCTGATCCCTTGCCCACTCTGGACCACTGAAATGGGCAAGTCGTAGCTGTAGGTTTTTTGCGTCTACAATTTCAGTATGAAGAGTAAGGAAAAAACACAACCAGCTTCAATCCGAGGACTCCAGAATCCAGATGAAAAGAAAGGAGCGAAATGATGATTATCGATGAGGCTAGATGCAACAAAATCAGGCTTGGGACAGCAACGACTAAGGCTGGGTCGTCATGCTTGACGTTGGCCTCGACTCCTTTTGATGACTCAGCAGCCGCGGGTGCAAGGGATAGGGGGGACATGATTGGCTGCTAGGGTGGTGCGCAATCTTGTGAATCCCTCCAGGGCAGATTTGGATCGTGAAATGTTTCAATTGACTTCTGTATACCCTATATAGATCCTTATTTTCATCGGTGATGGTGTCTACCGGTTTCTATCTATCAACCGTTCTTATTATTTAGGCAAACTGACTGCTCTAGAATATGACCAAATACCTAGCATGATCACACAACATAGTCGGCCCGTCCATCCAAGGCGAAAAGGAGTGCCAACATAAACAGACAAGGATATTGTTTCAAAGCCAACACAGGTGATCACCGAACCCTCGTCAAAATAGAATTTAGCCAATTTTTCCATTCTTCTCGTAACCGCCAAGAAACTCTATCTGGCCTAATATGTACACACCACGACCGTAACTGGACAAAGGCTGTATTGAGACAGCCGTTCATGACATGCATCATGCGCCATGATGACAAGGGTATTGATTGTGTTCCCTGTGGTCATCACTCGAGCAAGAGTCTCGGCAGGTGCTGTTGACAATCTGCAGGCTATAAGCACCCTGCCCTCGGAAACATGCCAATGGTTCTGCAGTCTGCAACGGGCTGACATGGTGTGTCTTCTAGAAGGCCACCCTTGGCTGTGAGGTAGCATCCAATATCGGTATCCCACAATGTCCTTGTTTGGGTTGGGGCTGAGCTTGAACAACCTACGTATTGATGTGAGGAACAGCCGAAACAGAGCCTCGTAAACACCAGCAAAGAGAATAACTCCGACGATGGACTGTGCTCCCATGCTCTAGTTCCCGAGACAAGATATAGAAGTACTATTTCTAAGAGATGCGCTGTATTGATTTTCATATGCAGGTACGCCTGGTACCGTTCTATCTTCTTCTGAAAGACCGTCACCATCTACAAAACCCGCTCAACTTCAATCCCGTCTTCCCACCAAAAAAAAAAAAGTGTTGATATCCTTCATCAAGAAACAATGGAATCTAAACCACATCGAAACACCGGCATTTTGCAACGCCAACCCATGCAGAGAAAAATAATAAACAAGCATGAAGATGAAACACGGGCCGACTTTTCACCAAAAAGTCTCGGCCACGCCCCCTTTGAGTAGAGCAAACATCAACAGTAACAAATACACATCCATCACTTCGTGGCACATGATCAACGGCCCGAGATCAGACGCCTCCGAGCCGAAGCCCACTAGGAATCCTTCTCGAGCTCGTAGAATAGCAGATACACCTCCCGCTGCATGCCCAGCACCTCGCTGGTCTTTGCCTCGCGCACCTTTTCGTCGTTGACCCGCCACCACTTGTCCGTCGTCTTGCGCCTCCTCGATCGTTTAGGCGGCGAAACCACTGGCTTTGGAGGTGACGGGCTGTCGTGTGTCTGCTTCGGAGACGTGAGCTTGGAGAGCGCCGACTTGGTAGATGCGGCGACAGAGCGAAGACTGACTGTCTCAGAGTCCTTCTTGCCTATTGCTGGGAGGCTAATCGAGGTGCGCAGATCCGAGGGGACGCTCCTCGGAGGGGCAGCCATTGACTCCAGGGACGGCGTCGACGAGCTGTCGCCCGACGATGCCGATAGGAGATCAGGGGTCGAGATTGCCGGGCTGTGTGTCGGACGAGCCCCAATCACGGGAGTAGAAATAGGCGTCGGGGTCTTGCTGTAGACCTCGGAAGGCTGGAAAGTGTTTGGGTTGGAGTAGGGGGCAGGGAGATTTTGCCGCCTGAAGGCTTCGTAGTGACCACTGTTATGTCCACCGCGATGGGTTACAAGACCTAGAAGCTTGTACTTCCTCTGGTCCATCAAGCCACCCAGGGGCAGTTGCTCTGGGAAAGAGACCTTGGCAGAGTTCTTCTGCGTCATTTGCCCAGCGTCATAGATGGACCGCGAGAGGTGAATGGCCAGGATCTTGGGAAAGATTGACATGCGAGTCGTCTTTGCGATTCTCCGCTTGGGCGCATACCGCATATCCCCAAGCTCCACATCCTCTGGGGGGTTCTCGGGGTCGGTGTCAATGGCGTACTGCAGCTTATCGAGGCTTTCCTGGGCCTGCGCCTTGAAGCTGTCAGATGTCGACTTGGCAATCTCGTCTTTTAGATTGTTCCTTGTCTGCAGCAGGCGGCACATCTCGCACTTGAAGTCGTCAATAAACTCGGTCTTGAAGATTCCGTCAAAGCACCCGTTGAGGGTTGTGCTCGAGACCTGTGGCACAGCCAGTGTGATGGTACAGAAGGTTTCCTCTCGTGGCTTGGTCTTGTATCGACAGGTCTGGCACTCTAGATGGGACTCGTATTTTCCCTCCATGGGGAAGCCCTCTTCTATTTCAATTGGTAATTGGCCGTTGATCTGGGGAATCTCGGCTTCTGTGGACGGTTCAATGGCAGAATCGCCGTTGTCGTTGTTGGCCGACTGCTCCTGTGACGAACCATCGCTATCATTCCCGTTGACCTGGCTGCTCGACGTCTGGTCGAGGCTCACGGTGCTGGGCCTGGCTATGAGACCTCTTCGAGCGTGGAGTCTTGCGCGCTGGCCGCAGTGATACTCATCCTTGAGCCGCTCAGCGACAATCTGCAGGAACTCCTGCGCGTCCTGCTGCTGGCGGCTAATCCTCTGCTTAAAAGCAGCCTCCAGGACCTTGACGAACTGGAAAGGGGAAATGGACTTCCTATAGATGGGGCGCTCGTTAAGCGCATCCAGCATCTCCTTCAATCCCTGGGTGACGAGGCCCTCCTGTAGACCCTGTAGCTTCCATTGGGCCATCTGCTTGCCCTCGGGCTGGACGAGACTGGCATAGACGGCGGGATCCTCAATACGGCGACGGTGCGTCTCGCGGATCAGGTAGACGCGCAGCTCCCCGAGGCCGGCGAGGGCCTGGAGGACCGAGTTGATGAAGCAGTCATTAGCCTGGTTCCGCAGACCGACAATGGACTTCTTCTTTGAGCTCGCGGGATCGTGGTCGATGGAAAAGTTGGGCGCAAAGACGTAGATGAGGGCGGCGGCGGCGAGAGAGGCTCCGGCGGCGTAGGTGACGACCGACGCCGACTTGTCGGGCATGGTCAACGGGGAGCGGAGCGGGAACCGTTCAAACGGTGCTCGGAAGGATCGGGATCTCGGGGGGTTCGAGGGTCGAGCAGCAGCAGCAGCAGCAGCAACAAGTGGGAATCAAGCTCAAGTCTGACAGGTCAAACGGTTTTACAGCAGGCTGTGGCGCGCGGGCATGCCCGGTGCTGTTTTTTTTCCTTTATGCGAGGGAGGGTTGGGTTACGGATAGAGTTTCAGAGCCTTTTTTTGTGTTCTGCTGCTAGCTGCTGTCTGGGACGGCCAACGAGGACATGGCAAGGTCGAAGATGCCAGAGAGGAGGAGTCGGGATGGGAGGAATGCTGTGGAGAGATGTAACCAAAACGATAATCCAAATCTCAAGGCCAAAAAAAGAAAAGAAAAAAGTTCCGAATGGCGGCGTGGAGGGGGAGTTTGACGATAAACGTCGAATCGCAGCAAAAGGGCGTATGTATTTTTGGGGGAGCAGCAAGGTGGTTTCCAATCCGATGGCGATGGCGGGTTTTCTGGAAAAAGCGAAGCCGGAGCCCGCTGCGAAAGAATGGGCCGAACCCGCTGAAGGGTCGCCCTATTCAGGCAGGTCGCAAGGGGGGAGCAGCCCGGGCACGGGGCTCCGGTGGAGGATTTCTAGCGTCCTTTTGGGGCTTCGGTGGATCCCCCGCCCCCTCTCCTTCCCCCGGGAACAGGCCTCGGAAGCTTCGGTGGGGGAAATGTTGTTTGCTGCTGACCACCAAAACGTAACACGTACCAGCGAGGCGCGGATATCTGCTACCCTGGACCTTCACCGTTTCCCGTTAAACCCGCGGATGGACTACGATATCGCGGGGCCCTCGAGTGAGGGGGAGGGGCTCTGATCCGCGTACTAGGAATAATAGTCCGAAGATGCGCATTTCCATTTGCCTGCATTACTGTTGGTCTGCTGTTGTTTTTGCCGTTTTGCCGGATCACCAGAACTTGGCGGTCGTCTCGAGATCCACAACTCGCCGAGCGTGGGGAACCAGGCACCGAGTTTCCAACAACTCAGCAGACACATCCACAGATTACAGATATTCACGAGATCTCCATTCGATGCTGGATGACCCATATACAAGTTGTACAGGGAAGCCTAGCTTTACGTCGGTGTGAATAATCATTCGCAAATGCCTTCGAGGTCTAGACTGTCCTCGATTCTACCCAGTATTATATCTCGAGTGTGTCTATATCGTGACTTGCTTGTCAAGACTCCTCCACAACGGTCCCTTGCCAATCCCACAAGCTTCCATCTAATGCTCCTCGCTTCACCCACGTCGTCACCAGCTCTCGAGGCATCTCGTCACCGTAGAAAGAGGTGGGAACATCATATAGCTCGACCGCCATGCGTTTCTTGGGGTCAATCTCCTTCCAGCGATCCGTCTTGACCCCCCTCCACACAAACGCGGCGTCCAGCAGCACGATCTTGATGTCCCGGTCGAGTTTGGCATCGTCCCGGGGCAGCTTATGAAAGTACTCGTCCTTGATGTTGGTGGCCTCGACATTGAGGGACCGCGCGAGGATGACATGATGCAGCTTGGGGAGCGTCGCAATGTCCCACCACAGCCAGTGGCTGTCCACCGGCGCCCCGAACAGCGTGAGGCGCTCGAGGTCGGGCCATAGCCTCCATACGTCCGTGGGGCTGTCGGGGACACTCAACGCCGGATAGTCGCCGAGGCAGACAAATTCCTGCAGCCTGTGCAGCCGCTCAAACCCCTCGCGGAGGGTTCTCCGGATGCTGAGGTGGTCGTCGAGGGGATCTAGGCTCTGGAATGGCATGAGAACCACCAGCCTCCTCAGCGTCTCGCAGACCTCGCAAAAGAGCTCCCGCACCCAGATCGCCGTGGGCTGATTATCGAGGGAGTCACCGAACGGGGCCAGATAGAGAGATGTGATATTCCGCAGGGACAAGACGGGCGGTAGGCTCGGGACAAAGCGAGGGACGCAGAGCAAGAGGTCGGCCAGGCGGCGGTCCGTGTCAATATAGAGGCATCGCTCTCGCAGAAGCCGAGTAGCCAATCGGTACGTATCGCGCGAGACCCGGGTCAAGGCGAGGAGTGTCTTTGTCGAGATGTGCGACGGCGGTATCAAGGCGCGAGGATTCGAGGGTAGGACGGACTCGATGATGTGGTAGAGCAGCTCGGTGGGCAGAACGCGCATCGAGTCTGGTGCGTCAGGCTGCGCTTGCACCTGCGCCTGTGACGTTTGAGAGATCATTGCCATTGACGAGATGGCAGCCTACATGGCTGATTCCCCATTGAAGACTCGCACTCCGGGCGTCGGGTGCGGTTGGAGTTTGTATAAAGAGAGGCGGTCCAAAGGCGCCGCCGCCCGCTGGGAGAGGGACTCAGCCTTATCGAGCGTCATGACAAGGGTTGCGATAAGCGACAATACCGACGTCAGGAACGTTTACCGGAAGCTGACGTCAGCGGTCTATTCCTGTGCAACTCTACCAACAACGCCATGTTATTGATTCAAAGCCATGATGGCCCAGAAACTCATTGACCTGAAAGAGATATCACTGCTAACTTTGGAGGGTCTTGTTGTTGTTCTCATTGAATTATGTAACCCGAATTAGAACAAAGACAAAGACGCAAAAAGTCCCCTATACCCACGCCCTCCAAGTCTGGTTGTGAACACCACCATGCCTTTGTCTATAAACGTCAAAGCAAGAACAATGAAGAGCAAAATGACCAAGCATTTAACTTAGTATAAGTATAGCATAAACTTCTTCCAACTCGAGCTTTTGTGGTCAGCCTCGAGAACAACAATCCACCCCAATACCAACAACACTCTACATACTACACACAGATCAGTACAGCTACCAACATGGCCAACAAACTAAGCAACAATACTGAACCAGTCGACCGGGCGGCAATCTCTCACACCCTTGCGAAGCGTGACACACAAAAGGACAAGTGCTGGATACGCGAAGTTATTGAGGACGAGATGACCTGCCGAAAGCACAGCGAATACTTCTCCACCATTGTCTACACTCGAGGGGAACTCCAGAAGCCCACCCCAGGACCGGACGGGAGAACGGATAACTATCTTCGTGGAAAGCTCGACGTTGCCCCCCTCGAGAAGAGTTGCATCTTTGACTGCCCCATCGCCGACAGGGAGGAACTCATCAACCACCACTTCGCAAACCGCGTCCACGTCTATGATCGTTTCAAGGGCGAGGAGTATATGGACCGCCTGTTGGATAAGGCAGCGGTGCTTCTTGACGGGATCAAGAAGCGTGTGTCGGAGGCACCAAAAGGCGACGACATCGAGTCCCTTGATGCAGCCATCGAGGCGCTCACGATTGTTGACTTCACCGAGGTCGTTGAGGAGACCCCCCTTCTAAGCACCAGGTTGCTTGACAATGTTCCCTTTTCTGTTGACTTGTTTGGCGGAGAGAACGGCCCCAACGCTCAGGCGTGGACAAGACGGCTGAAGTCAGACGACCCCCTCCTCGAGTGCCAGCACATGCGCCATCTCATGATTCGCAAAGGTGACAAGCTATTGTCTTCGATAGCGCGCCGCACTTTTTCTTCCCTGATCCCCCTTCAACAGTTGGGGGATATCGATCATGTTGCTGTGGAAAGGTACTGCCGCGATCGATATGCCTTGTTTGACCTCGAATGGTCGCTTCTCAGCAACCTTGAGAGCCTCTGTCTAGACATCCGTGGCATCCCTGAAGACAGGCACCAACCACTCGAGGCCCTGTTCTTCAAGATGGGTAAGCACCTTCGTCTCAGGGCTCTTGTTCTCATCGGTGTCCCCCACCTGATCGACTTCGACTCGGTCGGCAGTAAGGAGTATGTTGCGCAACAAGAGGATG
Organism: Fusarium solani; assembly: GCF_023522795.1. Classification (NCBI taxonomy): domain Eukaryota; kingdom Fungi; phylum Ascomycota; class Sordariomycetes; order Hypocreales; family Nectriaceae; genus Fusarium; species Fusarium solani. The sequence goes on from NW_027072157.1 coordinate 2,180,153, forward strand.
ATGAGTTTCTGGTATTCCCAGGGAATGAACACAATCCTGACACCGAACTCACCAACTACATCCACTTTCTCAAGGAATGCCTTCGCCCAGGCGGCGAGCTGCGCCTGGTTGTGCCCAACTCCCAGACTTGACACGATTGCCCAAATGCTGTGTATTGACTGTTGCCAGACACCATTGAGAGTTGATCCGAGATTACCCAGACAGTTCTCACACCGGTGCGTCCATAGATAGCTGTCAAAATCAAACAAAACATTGCCCTTATCTACCGTCCCGCCTGTATATCATAGGACAAAGGAAAAGTGCCGCTGATGCATCCAGTAGAAACACCCTTCCATAACACCATGATGAAGGCTTCCCAGGAGTTTTGGCTCAGACCGTGACAAGTGAAATCCTACTCAAACAATCGCACATCTGGACTACTTTCGTCCACCACCCTCATAGTTGTAGTCCACACTCCACAGTGAATCCCATACAACCGACTTCTTCGTCTGGCTCTCAATCGAGTCCTCCCGCTGCACCGCAATCCGAGGCTGCCAAGTGGCCATCAGCAACCTAGGGTCCTAGAAGGGAGTCGACGTTTCGTACCTCGTCCGGTCGGGCGCCGCCGCCTTTTGCTGATGACTCGCTCGGGGGCGACTTGGCAAGGTTATCCGCTTGTTCGTTCCTCTGCGCGTCTTGGCCGTCTGCTGCTGCCCGGTGTGCAGTGCTGGCATTGGTCGCCGTGAGAAGCCCTCCTTGTGTGGGACTCGCGCCGGAAGGGGTGTCTGTTGGGTGAGCTCGGAGTGAGTTTGTTTCACTGGCCAGGGCGCTGTTCTTTAACAAAGTCGTACCTCCAAGCTGGAACGGTAGAGCCTTTCTGGACCCGGTGCTGCTGCGTCTGCTCTCGAGACTCTTGGATAGAGTCTTGTTGATACCCTCGATACTGGCGACGCTGTCACGGCTCTTACCCCTGGCGCCCGTGGCGTGGGTATGTATGTTTGCCGTCGCTTCCACCGTGTTGGCTGCCACTGTTGACTTGCCCATGCCCGGGGTCGAAGGAGCCCCTGGTTTGTCCTCGAAGGCATCGATTAGATACCACCGTAGACCATCTGACAGCTGGAAAGGGTTGTCATTCTCCTCGTCGTTGATCGAGTCCGTCTCGTTGCTCGGTTGTAGACTCTTGGAGAGGTCCACCACACGCTCCTGGATCCGCGAGATTCGGGCAACAAGCCACTCCCGGTGACGGAGTCGATGAGCATCCTGCTCTCGGAGGAAATAGTGAGGGAACCCGACATTAAAGGCCGCCCATGCTCCTGCCTGCTGGTTACGCGTCGGTAGGAACAAGGCGAGATCACCCTCCTTGAAGTGCTTGAACGCAATCTTTTCGTGCGAGTCCTTTTGCAAGTGGTGAGCCTTTTCCCGGTAAGCCCGTGCCTCTCGTTGCCATTTCCGTGCCATGTGTTCCACTTCTTTAATTCTGCGGTAAATGGTTTCCGAGAATAGGTCCATGTCGAAATTACCAAGCTTGTTCATGAATGCCTCGTACTTCTCGCCCTCGGCTTGCATGTCCGAGTTGCTGAGCCAGTAGAGGAGCTCAAGATCCGTGCTGTCGGCTATGGCACGGCTCAGCGTTCCTGATCGGCGTAGAGATGAGCCAGGGTCGGATGAGTCGTTAGGGTTCTGGGCGTTCCTCTCGGCTCGCGGAATCTTGGTAACCGTCACCTCCCCATCCTTCCGCGTAATGGCGAAGCCCACACGCTCGAGAAGACGACACATGCGGTCGTTTTGCGAGTACAGTCGCTGTGTTAGATCCTTTGTCTTCTCATCTCGTTGCTCATATTGGGTGTTCAGAGTAGTCAGCTTGCCCTGGAGGGCTTCAACCTTCTCCTGGAACAGGTGAAGCTCTTCCTCCAGACTGCCGACCTGGGACTGCTTCGATGCTACCTCTTCCGTCAGTGTCATCACCTTCTTCTCCTCTTCCTCGACCCTCTTTTGCAAGGCTTCCGAGCCAGTTTCACCGTCACTGAGTTTAGCACGCAGCTCAGTCAGCTGCTCTCTGCCATCTGCCAGCTCCTTTTCCAGAGCAGAGACCTTTGCCTCTTCCTTGGAGAGGCTCTCCCGAAGGTGGACAATTGTGATTTCGTCTTCAGAAAGCCTTGAATCCTTTTCAGAAATCTGTTCCCGCAGTTCCTTGGCGGTTGCTGTGAGGTGCTCCACATCAGTCTTGAGCAGATCAATGTCGGCATCAGAGTTGCGCAGCTTGGCAATGATCTCTGTCGCTACAGCAAGGAGAGAGTCTGAAAGATCCACCAAGTTGTCAGGGATGGCGACATCGGGAGAAAGCTCCGCATAGAGCTTTGTCAAGGCCTGCCACTGATTTTCCGAGGTCTCCTCGGCAGTCGCCAACATTCTTGAGGCATTGCGAGCTTCCTCCTGAGCTGACTGCACCTGTCGCTCCAACGTCTCCTGCTGCTCCCTCTGGATCCTCGTCTCTTTCCTGAGAAATTCGACTTGGCCCTGAGCCTTGAGAGCATCGTCCTGGCGTTGCTTGTTGATTTGCTCAATCTCGGCCTCAAGCTCTTCCACTCTGACAACATAGCCAGCCTTTTCGTGCTGCCTAGACTCATCGAAATGCTCGAGATCGTCCTCAGTGTCCTCCAGGCGGGCTTTGAGAGCCTTGATCTCGCTCTCCAGAGACTTCCTTTCTTCCAGAAACTCGCGCTTGAATGCCTCCATGTTTTCGAGTAGATCCTTCTTGGTGGTGTTAACCTCTTGAATCTGGCCGTTCAGGTCCTCATGTCGGCGTTTCAAGTCTTCATTGTGGCTCTTCACATCCTCATGCTGGGTTGCTTGGGCCGCGAGCTCTTGTTGTAGACGAGTCGAACGCTGCTTCTCTTCCCGTAGTTCATTCTCCAACTGAGTGACACGGCGTAGTAATGGATCCAAGCCATCTGAAGATCGTCTGCGGTCATCGAACCGACTTGATCTGACCGAAGAACCGGAGTTGCCCCTTTCGCGTTGTTGAGGAGGACCTGAAGGATGGAAGAGATTTCCCGGACGGGTTGCCTGGCTCTGCCGATGTAGTAGGTCTTCCAACCGCCGAACCCGACTCTCAGCTGTCTTGAGCTTGTTCTCGAGTTTGCCCTTGTCGTCCTGGAGCGACCGGAGGAGATCATCATCTCCTCGAATCATCAACCCGCTCCTTCCAAGAGCCGCCTCATGCACACTCCCATTCTTAAAGGCCTTGAGTCTCTTGGACTGCTGCTTTGTCGGATGATCAAGATCTTGCACAAGCTTCACCACGTCGCCTAGAACAGCCTGGTCAATATCTTGCTCTTGCAGGATCTGAATGAAATCTGACAGATCCTCCTTTGTCACTGAAGGCCAGGGAATGTCTTCTCCCAGCAAGTTGACTTCGAGACCCATGACATTCGTGTCCAGGTCTGGCCCATACATACTGCCAATCATCTTCTGCCATTTGCGCCGCCGCTTCGACTCTTCGTCTTGAAAAAGCGCCATCTCGTTCGCCAGGGTCGAAGAATCAGTCTTGACCTTGTCGACCCATTCTCGGCGTCGAACAGCTTCTGCCACAAAGGCAGCGTACATAAAAGGGAGCTGATGGATCAGACGCAAGTAATCAAATGTTGTCATGTCGTCCTCGGACTGGTTGAGCACGTTGATCTGGGTCTTGACATTGCTGTGGAGAGATGTAATCTCCGTGACGTATCGCATAAACTTGGCTGACTCGGAGGCGATGGAGTTGCGCGCATCGGTGGCATAGTGAAGCATGTCGTCCATCTCCTGAGCTCGCATTTTCAATGTTGGCACCATATGCTCAGTGTGGATAGAGGCTGTCTTGGACGCCTGGGCGAGGTCGCGTTGCGAATTGCTGTATGATAGAGCCGTGCGATAGTCAGAGTCCATCTGTTTCACCACCGCCTCGATGTCCTCGAGGAGTTGCGCTGAGTCGGCGCTGTGAGTTAAAGCAGAGCGGCTCATCAACTTCTCAAAGTCGCCAATCAATGCTTCCAAGCCCTGGTACATGCGCGAAGCCGCATTGTCGAGTTCTTTGGCCTTATCACTGAACCTCCGATGAGCGGTTGGTGCTAGCTTCCCTGCCTTTTTGGCAGTATCCAGCTCGATCAGGTCTTCCAGGGTCGGCCTAGATTTCTTAACCTCTCGTCGAGTCATGAATTTGACCATCAAGGGCGAAATCGGGGTATTCTTCGCCAGCTCGAGACATCGCTCCCATCTCGACACCAGGTTTCCATGCTCTTCCAAGGTGGGTGTGACCCATTTCTTCAGGTCAGTGTATTTCGGCTCAATCTGCTTGATGCTGATTTCAAGGTTGGTTACCGCGGCATCCAGGCACTTGATGATGACGTCGATTTCGTCGTATCGTGCGTGTGTAGCCGCATTCATGTGTCCGCAGTCTTCCGCCAGGCGCATCGCCCAGTTGCGGCGATCCTGGTACAGGGTTTGCCATGATGATATCGCTTGTACGTCGTCGATCGAGTTCGGCGCACTCGTGATAGCGTAAGGCTTCGGGGCGGAGATTGGGACGATCAGGTTTGCGGCTCCCGACGCGCTTATTCGGATGTCGTAGATGAAGACTTCTTTCTTTGGGCGAGTTAGAGACGATTTGTCTTTGGACGTGTTACACACCTCCGCATGCAGGTTGGCAAACTTGACGGTGCGCCCGTGAGGGGTCAAGGCGACGATATGCTGAGGTGGGATCGAGGTGTTCCTGGAGACCCAGGCCTTGAGATCATCGAGGCTGCGGCCAAGTTAGCAAGCAATCGGAAACAGGATCTGACATGGCGAGTCATACACGGAGAACTGTGCGATATCGACCTCCAGCCGCTGGCCCGTATGGGCTATCAACACCTGGAGAGCCATCCCGAGACATCTCCCATGGAAAGCGATGCCGCGATGCGCGACCGGCGAGGGCGAGAACGTGGGTCAGGGAATATATGAACAGAATCACCGGAGCTTAGCACGATAAGGCCGGTGTTTAGGGATGCCTGACTTTCTCATAAAGTGTGTGTATTCGCGTGACGAAAGTTAGACCGACATCCAAGCCACCCGTGATTGTCCTTGGGAGTGCATGTTAGCGTGACCGGTGCCTTGTGACGGCTGCCTGCGCTTATTGGTAGTATACGCCACAGTCTTCAGCCGCATTGCACAGCCACATTGGCACACCTCTCATCCACTATCGCGCATTGCTTTCACGACGCGGTTGTCTGGTTGAGGTTATCGACACAAAGAGAAGAACAGTGATATTTCCTTTTTCATGGCGGACTCGATCGATCAGCCCATGGCCAACGTTCAGGATGAAGCGTCTCATTTGCCCATATCAGAAGATGAGGAAAAGGTTCTTGCTCTCTACGACAGAATACAGGAGCTTCGGTTAGAAATTGCAATCATCAACGCGCAGCGCTCTCACCAGCCAGGTTTGTTTCTGCGAGCAAAAACTCTGTCTCATAAGCTCACATACCCGCAGATGAACCATCATCATTCACACCAGAAGAAACACGCAAGGCGCAGTTGGAGCTCCTCGAGTCGAGGGCAAAGTATGTCCTGAGGAACGAGGTGATTGACGCCGTTGTCATGGCCAACCCAATCCTCAAAGCCGTTCATGGCGGGACAGAAGCTGCACCTGTTGAACGGTTTGATCCCCTGTTTTCCCGCATAATCACGCATGGCTGACATTCACCAGTGAGCTTCTCCCATATGTGGAACGCAGAGACGAGGCATCCATTGCGGTTGCCCAGGAGGCGGCTAAGACTGGCAGAGTTTGGGACGAATTGACCTCCACGCAGAGCGATACTTTGCTTGCCTCTCGGAAAAACGTGGCATCAACGGCAGAGCTATTTGAGCTGGCAGAGGAGGCCAAGCAAAAGAAGAGGATTCCGCCGAATAACACCAAGATGATGCAAGAGCAAGCGAAACTCGAGGCAGAGCTCAAGGTGAGCAAGCAGAGATGGAGAGTAATGAAGGGCGTGGCAAGCGGGATAATTGCCGGCAGCGGGATCGACTGGGCGCGCGATGATGAGCTACTCGACGTTGTTCTTGATCCGGAGATGGAAGAATGATACCACACATGACAACCAGTTTTCGAGAATGTTCATCGTGACTACTCCATCCACAACTGGGAATGGCCTCCGCACCGGTCTGCATCCCGGTGAGAACCCGGCTCTCGAGTGAGATACGTACCCCCGAGATGGAGACTCAAGATCTGCTGGGGCTTCTCGAGTGCTCAAAGAAAACTCTGACGACGCGACTTGAGCCGTGAGTTTGCGACTAGCGATGCGCGTCGACGGCAGTGCCTGGAACAGCTCGTCATGCAAATGCAGGTGTCAGGCTTCGAATCATGGACCCATCTCTTCTGGTCATCTTCCCTTGCTCGATTTCCCAAGAATTCGCCAGTCCCAGCAGATGATTTCCCTCGTCTCCATCCACCAGGAACTCCCGATAGGGCTTAGCAGATGTAGGGAGCTATGACCATCGCGTGGATGCACGTGATATGACTTGGCGATTTCGAGGCACGCACGGAACTAGAAGCTCAGACGTCGACGAGAATGACAGAGCAGAAACGACAAGGAAGCACGAGAAGTTGGGAAAAATCAATCATGGGGTGATTGGGGGGAGGCGTTCTGATCCGGAAAATCCGCTGCGGAAATCATTCTCCCAATCTCCCTGGGAAACAATGAATGACCAGACCTGACCAGACCAGACCAGATCGGCAAGCCGCAAGAGTCGTCACTAGCCCCGGGTTGGGCAGCCATCGAGGCGCGCTGAACCTTGCGCGTTTTGCCATTTCCCTCAGGTCAGCAGCAAGTAAGGAGCACGACAGAAAGCAGGTGGCAGGAAATAGAAAGGGGCAGAAAGACAAGCCCTGGCAGGAAGAAGAGCGAGTGGAGAGGAACGCAGAGTGTTTGCGTGGGCGGGGGGACGCTCAGCTCCCCTTCTGGGCTCTGGCGCGAGCCCAGAGCCTGCTCGGCGCCCAGGTACAGCACAGTATCAGATGCCAGGAGGACTACATGACCACCTAAAGACAGGTGTGTCGCGTACCCGCTGGAAGTCTCTGCTGGTACCTCTCTCGTGGGCCACTTACGGCGTGCCTCTGCACCTTGTTTTGGCCCGGCGCGACCAAATGGCGCGCACAGCCCAGACAAGCCCGGCAAACCCGCCCTCGCCGGCCAATTTGCTTGCTTGTCTCTTTGCTCCGGCTGCACCTTGCCTTGGAGGCTAGGAGTTCCTCCTACCACGCCCATTACCTCCACCACGCCCGGCGCGCGGTAGCCCACCAAGGCCTTTTCGCACGACTCGTGGTACCCGCTGCGCCCGCAGACAATGTATGTGTTATGAGGTATCCCTCGTCATCTGCCATTTCTTGTCGCCTGTCTTGGCCGTGTTTTTCTGAGAGCACTGATGTGCATGGCATCGAGGGGCAATGACCGATGATGCACCTCCTGCGTATGATCTTCGTTCTTGTTCTCCGCAGAACTCGCTTGAAGAAGGAATGCCAGTCGACGACCCCGAACTGCGGTGATACACTCGATGGCACACAATACCAGCCTTCCGCGCCGGAAGCTAGGACCGTATTGTGTCCTTGCACACTGACTCTGGAAGAGTGGCATGGGAAACGAGGGCCAGGCTTTCAGCGGTTGGCTGGGGTATGGTCTCAAACCAAATGGTGCCTCTCAAGCTCGCTTCGGGGAACCATGAAAACGTGCTGTAGGTTAGAGCGCCTATTGTGATGATGGTTGGACTCTGCCTTCTCCCCTTCAAGGCAAGGCGGCACAGGGAGGTGTCGTTGCGTTGAGGCCGGTATGAAGGGGATCGCTGTGAGGAGGCGAGCATCCAATCCATGTGAGGAGGGTACGCGCCGGCTTGTACCTGTACATTGAAAATTCGTATGACGGTACTTCTCCGTCATGCATGATCAAAGTACCCCGCCTGGTCCATCGTTGCTCCAGTTATCAACAGGAAGCATAATCCATAAGGCGCCGGGGGAAAAATCCCAATGGTCTAGAACTGATGGGAGACAGTCACGGAGGCGACCCAGAGTTGATCGTGCGTAGGCAAAATCGGCTGGCGTGAGAGCATAGTCAGAAGAACCATGGGCGCCGAAAGCCGTAACAAGAGGCGAGATGATGTCGTCCAGAGCAGGCAAGGGCCAGCTTGTTACGCCCATTGTATCAATATCATCTCTGCTGGCCATCGGAGGTTGTGCAAGTGATACAAATGTCTCTAGGTAGTGTCATCGCCAAGTGTGCACATACGGTATGCTTGAGGCAGTAGCCTCGGCGTATCGCAGCGCAGCGCAGCGCAGCGCGGGGGTGTGAGAGTTGGAGAGTGAGGTAAAACATAGCCCGAGATTGTCTTGGGCACAGGATAGCGCTGGGGTTTCCAGAGACAACGTTCATCTGCCTGCCCGTCTACCAAACGGCAGAGCTGGGAACAGAGACGAACCCGAAAGCGGGTGGTCGCATTTGGTCGCCCGGTTGCCCGGCACGGATTCTTTGTCGTGAACAAGATCGGATACTTTCCCCAGTCTTAGCATGCTCCGATGCCAGGGTGCAACAGTGATATTCGTGGTGGTGAGGTGAGGGTGCTCCGCCGTCGCAGCGCCAAACTTTGAATTAGCAACACAATGAGCATCCACCACCGTCTCTCAATCATGAGCCAGCCTCCCTCCGAGTACGGCAAGGTATCACTTTTCAGAGAGCCACTTTTTGTGGGCGACAATCTGCCCTGCTGACGGGTGTTTTCTTAGCAAAAGAAGGAGCGTCGACGTTTTGAGTCGAGTCCCAGAGCAGAGGCGGCTGGGCTGGAGCCAAACGACTAACAAGGAGCCAGCCAGTATCAAGTCTACCCAAGACAAGGACCGATGGGCGAGACACGAGGAAGACGCGCTTGGGCAAGGTGACAGACAGACAGCCCGAGATGGCGTTGGATGGAGTCGGGGAACGTCAGCGCCTGGTACGCCAGTCCGCTGCGGGTTGAGCACGCGGGTTAAAGTTCCTCTGCCGCTGGCGCAGGAGCTCACTCCTAGTCCAGCCAGGTATGGAGGTAAGGTAATGTAGTCTACAGTCACGGTCCGTAATGGCAATGTTGTACGCAGCAGGCAATGGTGTGGCACAAGTAACGAGAGCAAAGAAACAAATGGCGCGCAGACAGGGAGGAGGGTGTCAGTAGCGTCCATGTCGAGCGCGACTGGAAGCCCGAGATTGATTGATGAAGGATAGCGGCCTCAGGGAGGTGGAGGTGGAGGGACTGGGAAGTGGTGGAGGGAGACAACGGATGAGGGCGGCGGCAGGGCACGGGTACGGTATCACCCAGAGAACCCGCTGGACTGAGCTCGTTGACTGGGCAAGGACGAGACTGAGCGGCGGCCGGGCAGGGAGACGGAGACAGCGTGAGCAGAGAGAGTCGGAGAAGGAGAGTGGAGGGGAGAGGCACAGAGTGTGGTCAACAACAAGGGTGATCACTCATGGTCAAAGGCAGAGGGGCTTGCGAGTCCCAGTCGAAGTCCCGTCGGCCCCCCCAAAAAAAGGTCTTGGGTCCAGGTATACGGTGCGGATTGCGCAGCAGGTGTCGCGGTACAAGGCCCTTGTACTGTACCTCGGCGCGGCGGGCTGCGTGCGGCTTGTACCTGTACAGTACCACGCAATAATAGCAGCAGGACCACAGGCTTGCGGGCTGGTGAGTGGCCAAAGGCAGGTGCTTCTGAGGAGCTTGGATGTCCGGGCTCGGTTTGAGTCCTGGTCGCTCTCCCCCAGCACCAAGGAAGGGCCAAGGGGGGAAGAGGGCAGGCAGGTGCGGCAGGTACTTGGTACAGGCTGCTCTGCTGCGACAGTACCTCCTACTAGCACCAGCACCAGGCCAGCACCAGGCAAGCAAGCTCGAGGCACCGCAGCCCAGAGTGCGCGCGCGCACCCATTTTTTCGTCAAAGGGCAGGAAGGGTCCGAAGGGAAGGGAAGGAAGGGGGGTCTCGTCTAAGAAGCAAGCACCGCACCCAGTTGTTGCCAGTGCCCAGCATAACAGTCCGTCCAAGTGTGGTAGCTGGGCAGGCCGCGTTCCCTCCCCACGCACAATCAGCTCCCCATAGTAAAAAGGCTGCCTTGGCCTCCCCATACATTTTCCCTCCCTCTCTCCTCTCCCATACAATCTTTCACCCAAAATCCTCCCTCATACCCGCGTCTCTCTATACCTACTCGTCCACGCTCGACACGTCTTTGTGGTGAGTACCTTTCTCTGCGACGCGCATCACCAGAACTAGCACCACATACCCATTCTCTTATTCTTTGCCGCATCTGCTCGTGCGAATTGCGTCGCGTCAACTCTCTGATCTCGTTTTTATCTTTGTTGAAAAACCTGATCATCTTGGGAGTTGCGCGCTGCTTCGTCGCTCGCGTTGCATCATCTTCACCTTCGCCTTTTGCGCGCCCGTCTAAGCAACCATAGCTGACCGAAGCGCATCACAGTTCACGACATCACCACCACTTTCTCGTTCCCAAATTCATTTCCAAGGTACGCGCCTTCCCTGGATTCAGCTTTTTCTTTGCACCAAACACGGATTTTCACGCGACGAGGAACGCAATTGCATTTGCGCCTCATCCACCATCTCCTCAAACCACCTATTGCCCGAGCTTAGCTCGAGCTACCCCTCGTCGTTTGCATCGCGTCAACCGCGTTGGTTCTTTCGGCTCTCTCCCCAGCGCACTTCATCCATCACTTCACCTTCGCGCATTCCAAGTCTTGAGCAAGTTTGACTCACACTTCATCATAGAACATATCCAAGATGCCTAAGGCTGCTGCTGGCAAGCGTGGAAAGGTTGAGAAGAAGCGAGGCAAGAAGGGTAAGTCCTGATTCAACCCCGATCTGTCTGATCCGGTGCCGTCATTGGCAGCTGCCGTATACACTCTCTGTGTCGGCGCATAACCCAATAGTGTCGCCTACGATCAAGACTCTTAAGGGACAATAACTAATTTGTCCAGACCCCAATGCCCCCAAGCGTGGTCTCTCTGCCTACATGTTCTTCGCCAACGAGCAGCGTGAGAACGTTCGTGAGGAGAACCCTGGCATCTCTTTCGGCCAGGTCGGCAAGCTCCTCGGTGAGCGATGGAAGGCCCTGAACGAGAAGCAGCGTGCCCCCTATGAGGCCAAGGCTGCTGCCGACAAGAAGCGATACGAAGATGAGAAGCAAGCTTACAACGTACGTGTGACCGCAGACTTGGATGACTTCGTGGCTAATTATTGTGCAGGCCGACCAGGAAGAGGAGGAGTCCTCCTAGGCAGAGGCACCACACTGAGAGGCACCAAGCGCTGATGAACGCAATGTGACTGGGAATAGTCACCGCATTCAGAGTCGCATCGGATATGCTCGCACTTGATGTCCTTCTCTTTCCTTGTATTTTGGTCTCGGCGGTGTTGTATGATGGCACAGGATGGGTGCTTTGCTTTTTCTTTTTGTTACCGGAAACTCAAAGGGATATGGTCGTTCGACGCGTTATTAAGGTCTAGAGGGCGGCTGGTCGAGCTGCATGCTCCCACTCGAACGCCCATGATCATGAGCATCTGATGATGAGCTCGGGTCATCAATGAGGAATAAGATGCTTGTACAAAGCATGGGAGCTTCAGCAACACGAAATATTTGATGTGCAAAATACATGACAGCCAACGCGATTTGCGAACCCATTAGGCACTGTATGAGATGGAAGTGAGACTATGCATGATGTATGTAGATGCGATGTGTGTTGTTGACCTGGTGATGAATGTGAGGCTGGCGCTGATGGTGAGACTCAAGTGACGGGTCAATTGAGGCCAGTGATATGTGGCTGATGTGTGGCTAGTGGTGGCTTGCTGGTGGTGTTGAGATGAGCAGATGAGGAAGGCGCTGCTACTGACAACGCGGAGGTCAGGGTATCCCTCGGTATCCAGCTTAGTCGCTTACCTACGATACTCAGACTATCCAACATTTATACCGATTTGCAACAATAATTGCCAATTGGGAGATATAATTTGATAGACATATGTAATCTATATGTTCTTTTGCTTATACCATATTTTGCCATAATTTTATCGTATTTCAGTGCCTTGGAACAATGTTCAACTTGTTGACTCTTCAGGTACCGATAGTCGAGGGTTTTCGCATATACAAAGCGACACTTCTGTCCCCCCACTGTCGACGAAGCGAGGTTTCGAAACACGCTTGGCTGGGCCGAGATCTCATCACCTCCATCACGTTCCGAAACCCAATACAACTATGCTTCTCGTCAGCATCATCCAGAGGAACCACGTTGTCGTATCGAGTGAAGCAACCAGTCGCAGGGCGCAGAGGGTTGCGACCCGGCCAAGGGACAAGGAGTGAGAAGAGACAAGTGAGCTGCCCCCCTCGGCCTCTTATACCTCACACATGACATGAAGGCTGTCATGACTCGGCTGTCATGGATGTGCAACCCCACGGCAGAGCGCGGCGAGAGTGGCATCATGTCGTGGCCGGCCGAGCCTCATGGCCAGGATGGCCCCTTGAGCAAGGCTCGAGCTTGAGCACGAGGGCGCCGTTGAGCCGACGACCACCCAGGATGGAGTGGAGTTTGGGCGTTGAGAAGCGCACGAGGCGAGGACCTGCACCCCAGCACAGACGCTGTTCCCAAGCGCTTTGAAGGCGCTTTGAGGTCGTCGAGGGCCTTTGCGATCTCCATCATCATCAGATTTCTCCACACAAAGTCCACCTGCCGCGGATGCACCACCAGAGTCGCCGCCGTCGCAACACGTCGCACCTCGACCCTGAGTGGACGGTGGCCTCGAAGAATGGTCATCCTTCACCCATTTCCATTGTCTCCCCAGCGCCAGTGCCCACCCACTCCCCGATCTAGCCCAGTCGCCGGCCCCGAGCTCCTCATGCATTGGTCTGGCGTCATGTCGAGAGACGCTTGCTATCGTGGCAACGCCTGAGAAGTTGACTCGACGAGGCGCGCCAATTCCCCCAGCTCAGTTCGGCCATACACACTGCGCAATTGCCCCCCAATGTGTTTGCGTGCTGCTGGTGTTGATGGAACCTCAAAGTTGATGTCCCGCAGAGCTCGTCCTCGGGAAATGCGGGATCTGATCATCAGGTGGTCAAGACCCTTGTTTAGTTGGAGGACAAGACGAATCCCCAAAGAGCCTCCCGACATTACGTGCATCGACCTGATGGGCTCACTCATGGAGCACGATAAGAACCGTGCACCGACCACGTCAGGGAAGGCCATGGGTATGGGTAGACTGGTGCGGGTGCACCCTCTGGATGGTGTTGAACAGATTGCCCGGCTCGCATCACACGTTTGTTGACGACCTGCATCGGCCGTCCCCTCATCTCCTATCCTATCCTGCCCTATTATTATTTACACGTCTTCTTTTCTCTACCCTTGACTTAATCCTTGGTTCCTATCTAGAAATAGGATATCCAACAAACCATCGATATTCATCCATCTCTCAGCACCCTCCATCTACTCAGAGTTACTTCGCTCCCCGACCCCCACGACAACTTCCCCGCCGGCGAGCACCTCCTCCTCACCGCATTTGGTACCTCGATCGATTATTCCTCATCAGTATCAGGAGGCCACAAGGGCAGCACTGGGAGGAAACAGGAAAACCGCCATATACACCATTCACTCTAATACTCAACTCATCCTCATAGGATGAAATAATCCCTAATCGACCATGGACTCGCTTTCCCTCTCTCCTACCAACATGGAAATGGTCCCAAGCGGCCAGCTTGGGCTGCATCTACTTCAAGGCTGTCTGCTCGAGGCACAACGGGCAGACAAGGTTGCATTTCATCTCGTAGGGCTTCGCAATTCTCTCCCCGAAGCCCCTCACGCCCATCTGGTTGTCACTACCGAGGAGATCAGGATCTCGGCCCAACTGCTCCGTGAACTCGCCGAGTACTCCCAGACCCATTTCTCCCGCGTCCCTGTCGTGCTCGATTATCTGGAAATCATCCTTCCCTGTCTGTCACGATCCCTGCGAGACATCACTACACACTATGAGGACAGGACTCTCACCAAGGAGAACCGTTGGCGAAAGATGTACCATTCCATGACCCAAGAAGCGGGAGGTCTCTCACTACCCCAACGCTTCATCCTCTACAACCATTTCTTGACATTGTTGCGTGAGCTGCTAACCAGGTTGGCTCTAACGTCGCCCAACGCTTGTGAATCCCATTCACTGACACCCGTAAGGTCACCAAACTTTGACTTCAACTCCATGGAAAGTGTTCGGTTGCAGATCATGCAACTGCGAGAGGCCAGAGGCATCCGTAAGTGTAGACGTTCCCAACATAGACATGATGCTAATCATGAGAAGCCCCCCTCCTATCCGCCTAAACCCCTCGATTCGTCCCGATGTCATACTAGACGACTCGAACCTCACTTCGGTCAGTTTACGTTGACCGCCTTGATAATAGGCACATCTCTAACGAGGTCGTAGAGCGTACACTGGGCCGAGCAAATCTTTTCTCTACCTTTGCCTTCCCGAACTGCACTCAAGCACCAGCATTCGTGAGTTCTCCATGTAACTCATAACGTGATCTGCTCCAACTAACTATATCCAGGTCCAAGTCATACGGTCCACATCTTCCCTGGAATCAAATCAGGATGCCTAGCGATGCAAGGGTTCTATTTATGCGGTAAGATCAGACCTCCGCTTATACGCGACAATCCACTTACACGAACAGCCCGTTTAATGAACGACAAATAACCTTGATCGTCTATCAAAGCACCCGAGATAGGTGCCCCTACTTTCTCCTACGGATCTACCACATGGGAAGCCCCTGGTTCTCACTCCGCGGCGCACATGAACTGTGCGTTGAACGTGATGGAAGCAGCTTACAGTTCTGGCGGTGGAGCCCGAATGAGGGTTGCGCCAAGCTGTGGGCAAACTTATGCTGCATGACCTGGGAAGGTATGTCTCCCTTTTCATAATGGGGCTTGAGTTGTCTCAGCAGCTAACTTGACATAGAGCTTGTCCTCATGTACTGCTGTTTTGTGTCATTCAAGACGCGCAACAGTCTTACTGTTCAAGTTGCCACAGAGGACCTCATCCTACGGGGTGAGCGCAAGTTGTTTCAAGCGTAAGCTCCAAAGCATAGTTTTTTCCTATTAAAAAAACTAACCATTACAGTCGAATTGTCGATGACGGTTTTATGCACTCCCTCATCGTCTACGAGGATACAATGACAAAGGGCCTCCGTCTCCACGCTGCTGTCTGGGACGGCGAACTCCGCCAATGTCCCGTGTGGACGGCATTCAGTATGTCCAACCCCGGCTTCATCTGCTAAATCTATTGGATGGCTAACCCTCGCAGTCACTCACCAGTCTGCTTCGCCGAAATGGATCAAGCGGGTCAGCAAGACAAAGGTACGGCTCGCCGACGTCCAGCTCTACGTCTTTTGCCAGGAGTATCGGCAACAAAATCAGCGACGAGGCGCTGCTGGTGCCTTTGAGATTTGCTTCGTCAGCGAAGAGGGTAGGTTTGACCCGTTTAGCAGTCAAACAATATCTCACACTTTGTCTTAGCAACGAAACGATTCAAGGAACTATTTGCCCCGTCGACCGACATGAGCACAACAACAGCAACAGAATCACCAACCAAGACCTAAGAGGATAATTCGCCTCTTGCTACGTCCAAGATTGACACACCAACCATCTACCTCTTGTATTTTTGTCTTCTTTCTCTTCTTCTACTTTTCTTCTTCATTCCTCTTTATTTCTTCTATTCTCTCTCATCTACAGCGTTTGATTTCGATTCATCTTTTTAGCGACGGCGCCCAACGAGTATTTATTTCAGCAACGGTTTGACGGTTTTTACGAGCAACGACCTACTTCACTTTTGTCGATCAAGAGTCACGGGATAAGATTGTACGATAGCCAGCAGGGCTTCACTTTTCTCCTTGGTCAGTTGGAAGGGCACGTCTCGTGTTTTTCGATATTGAGAATTGTTTCTTCTTTTTTCCCCCTTCATGTCGTGATGTCTGTCAGTTTGAGCTGCCGTATTCCTTGGTTCTCAGCACACCCTCTGTTTTCATCCCAGTTGGTTTGTCTCAAGAACGCTCAATTTGTCATATATATGCATGCGTGCGAATAACAATTTCAGAATCTCAGAATTATCTTTTACTTTGCTTCCATCTCTTTCGTCCAGCAGCTAGATAACCAGCTCTCGCGCTTCTCGTTTAGGTCTTGACATCGGGCTCGTCACGGCCAACATGCTCCTTGAACTTGAGCAGCTCCGTGGCGAACTTGACCTCCTCCTTCAGGAAGTCCTGAGCATCCAGTTCGTATTTCGAGGGGTCGCTAGTGTGCTGCTCGATGTACAGACGGATTGTGGCTCCCGAGGAGCCAGTGCCTGAAAGTCGGACAACAATTCGGCTACCAGAGGAGAAACCGGCATACAGGCCCTGGTTGGAGGCCACGGAGCCATCGAGGTCCGTGTAGGAGAAGTTGCCAGCCTTGGTGACGGTGCGGCCTGGGGGTATTAGTTATGGGGAACAGTCAGAAAGTTAGCATCAGGATCTCACTCACCCTCAATCGTGCTGCCGACAAAGTTGGGGTCAGCAACGAGCTTGCTCAGCTCACCAACAACCTTGTTGGCGCCATCCGAGTCGACATTCTCATAGTCGTAACGGGTGAAGAAGGTACGTCCATACTTGGTCCAGAACTCCTTCTGGATCTCCTTGATCGAGGGAGTGACATCGGGGTTCTCGACACCGACACCGGCAATGATGTTGAGCCAAGCAATGACAGCCCACAGACCATCCTTCTCGCGGATGTGGTCACTACCAGTTCCAAAACTCTCCTCACCGCAGATAGAAAGCTTCTTGGCATCAAAGAGAGCGCAGAAGAACTTCCAGCCGGTAGGCACCTCGTAGCTGTTGAGGCCCTGGGCCTTGGCAACGAGATCAACGGCACCGCTGGTAGGCATGGAACGAGCAAGGCCGTTGACGCCGTTCTTCTTGAAGTAGGGGATAAGGTGAGCATAGTGGGCGATGATGGCCAGAGAGTCGCCAGGAGAAACAAAGGCGTTGGCGCCGTAGATCATGTTTCGGTCGCCATCACCGTCGGAAGCGGCACCGAAGGGGATGTTGTTCTTGTCAACAACCTCGACGAGGGAGTGGGCATAGGTGAGGTTAGGGTCGGGGTGGCCACCACCAAAGTCGGGGCTGGGCACACAGTTCTGGGTCGAGTCGGACAGGCCGAGTTCCTGCTCAAAGATAGCCTTGCCGTAGGGGCCAGTGACACCGTGGAGGCCATCGAAGAGGATCTTGAAGTCGGGATGGGTAGAGAAGAACTTCTTGATCAGGTCAAAGTCGAAGATGTCCTTGAGCATAGCAACATAGTCGGCCGTGCTGTCGATGATCTCGACCTCGAGGTCGCCATAAGTCTGGGTACCGACGGTAGAAATGTCGATGTCGGGGATCGAAGCGATCTTGTAGGATGTCAAGGTCTTGGAGGCCTCGTAGATCTTGTTGGTGACGGACTCGGGGGCAGGACCGCCATTGGAGAGGTTGTACTTGATACCGAAATCGTTCTCGGGACCTTGTAATTGTTAGAGGGAGATGTAGAGAGAGGGAGAATCTGGCATTGAAACCTACCACCAGGGTTGTGGCTAGCAGTCAGGAGGATACCTCCGGTAGCCTTGCGAAGGCGAATGACATGACTGGCAGCAGGAGTGGAGAGAATGCCGTTCTGGCCGATGACGAGCTTCTTGACGCCGTAGGCGGCACCAATCTTGGCAATCAGTTGGATAACCTCGGGGTTCCAGTATCGGCCATCGCCACCAATGACGAGGAAAGAACCTATCACATGGATCAGATCATGGCTCGTGTCGTCCGCGGTGGAGGACGTTTCTCGGGTCCCGGCATAGCATACCCTCAACTCCCTCGGGGATGGACAGCAGGATGCTGGTGATGAAGGACTCGCTGTAGTGCGGCTTCTGGAAGACGACGACCTTCTTGCGAAGCCCAGAGCTGCGAGGATTGCAGGTCAGTACAGATTCTAATGAACCGAGCAAGCGAGGGCAAATCTCGAGGATAAACAACAAGCCTCGAGCAGCTCTCGGGAGTAAACGGTGTGGGATGGAGAAGGTCGGAGCTCGCTCAATGGGTGTGGGTGGCGGGGTTGAGAAGATAGAGAGGGACAACGTACGTTCCGGGCTTCTGGTCCTGAAAGGGTGTGAACTCGACGGTCTGGACGCTCATGGCTGTAGGATACGAGGGTACAGGAAGAAAGAAAGGGAAGGTTTGTTGATTGTTGAGAAAGAGGAATGAAGAGAGGAAAAGGTGGTGAGACTGAGACAGAACCCACCCGACGACGGACAACCTTTCTTTGGGCAAGAAGCGGCGGGGAGGGAGGAGAGGAGCTTCCAATCTTGGGGAAAGCTGTTTGTTGGTGGTGGTGGGGTTTGGAGGGGATGATATCACTTGCGCTAATGGAGGGGCGGCACAATTGGTACTGTGCTGTTCGCATTGATTGTGTGTAGTGTACAGTGCGGTACAGTGAAGTAGACGGAGTTCGTTGAGGGGCTCCTAGCGCGAAGAGCTCTCATGATGGGAGCCATAGCTTGTCCACTTGTCCTCCTTGTTCCAAGACTTTTGTGAGTAAATTATATTGAGCAGTCCATGTACGGAAACTATAGATCAATGGCATCAAGCTAGCTGCAGCCAATTCATGACCTACACCTTGTGTCATGTCATGTCCCTCATTGAGCTCCTCGGCTAGCTCATGAGCTTGGCACGACAGCTCCCATGCTCACCGCACCAGCTCCAGAACATGAAAAGAACGGATACTCAATAATATACCCACCTATCTCGCCTAGGAATGCGCAGCCTTGGCCCCCTTGTTCTTACCAGCCGGGGCCGCACCAAACGTCGGTCGGAAAATGACCTCCCGGTAGTATCTCGCCTCCTCGATGCTCTCCAGGATGTCGTCCCTGGCCTTGTGCCGGCCCTTCTTGTTGGGCACCTTGTTGACGATCCTCTTTGCGCACCACCGCCTCGCCGCCTCCTTGATGGAGCTCACGTCGAGGATCCGGTGGTGCAGGTGCTTCATCACACGGCCGTAGGGCTCCCGGCGGAGGAACGCCCGGTCACAGTGCACGCTGTTGCCCGCCAGCAGGCCCCGGCGGCGCTCCGGGATGAACCTCGTCACGTACTCGTGCAGCGCCGAGGCCGCCTCCTCCGGCGTCGTGGTCGAGGCCAGGACCGCGGCGGTGAGGCCAGAGTCGGCGTGGGTCTTTGTGCACCAGTCATCCATCTGGTCCAGGCGGGACTGCGGCCAGTGGACGACTGCGTGGAAGCCCTCCTCGTCAAGGATCTCGAGGTTGCCCGTGGTGATTATGCAGTAGATCTCGAGGATCTCATCATTGTCCTGGTCGAGACCCGTCATCTAAGTGAGGCATGTGAGCATGAAATTCACCACTGGCGGCAGTTCATCTGCAGCCACCGAGTGCAACGTTGAACTCGAAACGTACCTCACAGTCGATCCAGACGAGGGGATCATCGCTGGCGCTCTTGGGCTGGTTATCAGCCTGACCTTCTACCGTGGCCATAATTCGAGGTTTTCTCTTCTCTTCTTCTGGATGTGGACGGTTGCATGTAACCTCCAAGGCTTCAGTCGCTAGTAGTGGATGAGCTTGCAGCAGTGGAGCATAGCAGAGCCCACTAACAGCGACTGCATCCGCTTCCAACCCCCGTGATCCAGCGTCAAACCAACGCGCTGGAACGTTGCGTATTCTAATTCGCGACCCCTCATTGGCTTGTTTGATGCCATCTCACCAACTGCCGGATGTTGTTGACAGCTCAACTCGAGAGATACGACCGTTTATGAAGCAAGCCATTGCAGATTGCATGTCCCAATTATCACTATCGAACGTATTTTGTCTGCCTGCGACTGTTGCCTAGATACAACTATCAAAAAGTCAGGTGTCAGAGGCTTGCATAAGTCCATTCTCACTCACAAGGCAGACGTTTAAACTCAACAACCTCAACTTATATTAAACGGCATACTCGACTCACAAACCATCTACGAATCTACATTCTCATTTACAATGGCTTCAATAAAGAAAATGATCTCCAAGCTTACAACATCCGAAAAGCAAGAGACCGTCCCAGAGCAGTCTTCATTCCGTGTCATACCTCCCCCAAAGCCCGACATGTCGGATACCCCTCCTCGCTTCCTTATCATCGGCGCCGGCTCGCGAGGCCGCAACTACGCAGAGGCCATCGACAGCGTCACCAACGGTGTCGTCGCCGCTGTCGCAGAGCCCCTCAAGTTCAAGCGAGAAACCCTCGGCCGCCGCCACATCTGGGGTGACGGTGACCCCGGGGAGGGCCAGTCGTTCCTGGACTGGCGAGACTTTCTCGGGTATGAGCAGGACCGGCGGAGGAGGGCTGCTGCAGGTGAGGAGAACGTCCCTGAGGGTGTGGACGGGGCCTTTGTCTGTGTCTTGGACGAGATGCATCGCGAAGTCGTTGTCGGCTTGGCACCCCTTGGGCTGCACATCATGTGCGAGAAGCCCCTTGCCTGTTCTCTTCAGGACTGCCTTGACATGTACAAGGCTCTTCGTCCCTCTCGGGCTTCCAAGGTCTTCTCTATCGGTCACGTCTTGCGATATAGCCCGCACAACATGATGCTGCGCAGACTGCTCCTCGAGGAGCGCGTTATTGGCGACGTCTTGAGCGTCGTCCACACCGAGCCCGTGGGCTGGTGGCACTTTACACACTCGTATGTCAGGGGCAACTGGCGCAGCGAGAAGACTACGGCGCCCTCGCTGCTAACCAAGAGTTGTCATGACATCGACCTTCTACTATGGCTGCTTTGCTCCCCTGAGAAGGCAGGACAAGGAGAACCTCACCTCCCTGAAACCGTCTCTTCATCTGGCAGCCTCCAATTCTTCAAGAAGAGCCGCAAGCCCAAGGCCGCGGGAGATGCCACCAACTGCACAAAGTGCCCCCTGGGAGACGAGGGCTGCAAGTTCTCAGCCAAGAACATCTACCTCGGCCCCAAGCTCAACGGCCTAGGAGCGGGCAACACGAGATGGCCTATCAGCGTCGTCGTCCACGACATCGAGGACTACCCCTCCCAGATAGCCAAGGAGGAGGTCCTGACCCAAGCCCTCAAGGACGACTACGACAAGTCGACCCCTGAGTCAGAGGTCAAGTCCCGCAACTGGTTCGGCCGATGCGTCTTTGAGTCTGACAACGATGTCTGCGACGACCAGGTCGTCACCATCACATGGCCAGAGTCCAACAAGCCAGCCAAGATGGCAACCTTCCACATGGTCGCCCAGACCAAAAAGATCTGCCAGCGCTACTCCAACATCTACGGGGAGCACGGCGAGATCTACGCCGACTCAGCCAAGATCGTCGTCGAGGACTTCAACACGGGCAAGACGCACACATACCGCCCGGGCATCGAGGACCACGGCCATGGCGGCGGTGACTTGGGCCTCACGCGCCAATTTGTCATGGCATGCGATCGCGTCAAGAACCACGGTTGGGGGGCACCTCGGGCTCAGGACGAGTTTATCGGCTGCACTCTCGACGAGGTTCTACGAAGCCATGCTATGGTGTTTGCCGCCGAGGAAGCGAGGCTCGGCCGCAAGGTTCTCGACTGGGAGCAGTGGTGGAAGCAGGCTGTTGGGGAGCAGTTGGATAGTGGCGAAGCATAGACCCGCATGAGGCTCTGAGGCAAAGAGAGATTGGATGAAAACGACATGGGATGAAAAATGACAAGTCTATGATTGTTGGTTATAGTTGTTGGTTGTTGGTTGGTTGCGAGATAGATTGACGATCCGGGATATTGGATGGGATATTGACTGGGATATTGGGCATTATAATATTGGGTCCTCATGAACTAAACAACCCCAGATACGACCGCGCTAGAAACGAGGTATAATACAAATTCATGCAATTAATAACCATGCAATCCATTCAGCTTGTCTTGCCTTCATGTTCCATTCCCTCGTCTTCCCAGAAAGGCAACCAACTCTTATCAGTCACCTTTGAAATTCCACCTCTTGACGTAAAAAGAAACCCTCTTCGCTCCCATGATACCAGTGGCGAGGCTCCTAACCAAGCTCAGCGCGGTTGTTCTCGTTACCGATGGGATTGACGGCAGGCAGCTCCTGAGCCTCATGCTGCTGGGGCGCAGGGGAATGTGTGTTGTGTCCAGCGAAACCAGGCTCGCCCTCCTTGGGACCGGGGCTGGGTGTGATGCCACCAGGAGGAGGCGAAGTGGACTGGGCAGGCTGGTAACCACCGGCACCGTACTGAGCGGGGTACTGGCCCTGCTGGCCATAACCTTGCTGCTGGGGATACTGGTTCTGGAAGCCCTGCTGCGATTGGGCGTAGCCACCATAGTTTTGAGGGGGAGGAGAGTAAGCCTGCTGGCCGTAGGCGGCAGCCGCATTGGGGTCGTAGGGCTGTTGGTAGCCGGGCTGGAAGTTGGAGGGCACACCTGATGGGTAGGCAGCGTTGGACGGCGATGAAGGGACAAAGCTGGGGCCGGGGCTTTGAGGGTTCTGGGGGTTCTGAGTCTGGGCCATAGCGGGAGCCACGGGAGGGGTGCCGTTGGAGGGAGGAGTCGTTCCGGGAGTCGTCTTCTTGTTGCGGCGACGGAACAGAAGGAAGCCAGCGAGACCAACAAGACCAAGAGCGGCAACACCACCGACAGTGCCACCAGCAATAGCACCGACATTGGTGCCGCCACCGCTGTCGCCTCCGTCCGTGGTCTGCGAGGGAGATGGGTCGACCGTGACAGTAACGTCCGAGGTGTCAGTTCCAGTAGCGGTACCAGACGCAGTAGAATCGCTCGCGTCGTCGGTGGTGCTCGATTCGTCGTCGGTCGCGGTAGACTCATTATCGCTGTTGGTGGTAGCCAAGGGGTCCGAGAAGAACAGGCTTCCAGTGCCCGAGGTGACAGAGCAGGCTAGGACTGTAAACGACTCGCCCTTGCTCGTTCCAGTCAGGGTATAGCAGGCGGGGAATGCAGAGGAGCCACTGTTCGTGTTAGTTAGCAAAGAGCCATACAAAGTGGTAGTACCTTGGCCGAATTGCCAAGCATATGAATCAAACGTACCAGCACATGGTCTGGAAGTCGTCGAGGATGTCGCAATCACCAGCCGAAGAAGCCTCATAGTCGATACACTTTGTCTTGATCGCGTTGCAAGATCGTCCAGTCTCACAGCAGCCAACGTATCCGGCATCAGAAGCGCAAGAAGCGTCACTAGAAACGCAGGTGAAGGAGTCTGCGAAAATGATATGTTAATAACTTGGTCTAGGTGACTGGGTTAGACGCTCTGGTGTATCTCATTCGAGGTGAAGCGCTTGGATATCTCGCCAGCGCTCCATACATAGACGCTGGTCTAGTCGCCTTCGAATAGAACTCAGTTGGTTTTGAATGGTGTCAACTCACTTCCTAGTGAACCCCAACCGCAGGTCTGGGACAACTCAGCTCGCTTGCCCAGAGCGAAGCGCATATCCATGGCACCAGCGAGTCTGGGCGCGTTGGTAGGGACAGGCGACCATCCAATGGCCATCTGGTGGTCCTCGCCAGCATCTGGGCCCAGGTGGCCCGTCTGTACTGGAGCATCGAGCGTGGAATCGGCAGCCGGCTTGAGCCAGGCGGCGGTGGCAGGTGAGCCAAGGGCTCCCAGAGCCAAAAGGGCAGCGGAGCGATACATTGCGCTGAACCTGTATAGCTTCTCCAAGCTCCGGTTTGGGTTTCGAGTTGGCGATGTGTTGGGTGAAGCTTTCCTCCCTCTCTTCCGAGTTCCTCTCACTCAGCAATTGCAATTATTGTCGTCGGGCTGACAGCAGTGAATAGGGGTCCGCCGATCCTTGGTGTGAGTGAGTCCCTTCCTCCGCGATATGTTGAAGCTGTCCGACACTGATTCAAGCGGGACGCTTTGGCAGAGGGTCACGACAAGCAGGTGAGCGAGATGTGCAGATTCCAGAAACCAGAGGTGCGGCAGAGCAGGGATCAACGGGGGTTTTGTTTCTCTCTCTTTGGCTTGTCTCTCTCTGACTCTGCCTAGGAAGGTTGCCGGGCCCTTCGTACATGAGCAGCCCTCCGTAGGCGGCGCGGCGCCTTGAGTGCAGCCCAGCCCAGTACATGTGGTGCCAGAGTGATACAGGGACCCCGGACCAGCCTAGCGGAAGGTTCAATGGCCACAGGGGACTCGTGGGTGTTCGAATTGGGCGCCTCAGCCCCTGCTAGCCCTGCTCTAATCCTAGCAGAGTGGCGCTGCTGGGTGACATTTATTGGCGCCAGCAGCCTTAGCGTCTAGAGCTGAAAAGCCAGCCGTCCTCATTGGAGCTCTGGACTGAGAATAGACCACCGTCTCCCGGGCCTCTGCGAGAGTCGACCCAGAAAAAAAACAGCTCAACCAGCTCACATGGTTCTGCGAATCTCAACGTTGCTGTTCCACTATTAGACAATGGAGATAGACTCATGGCGGGGAAAGTACCTTCTGCCGATGCAATACGGTCATGGCGATGCTTGCCGTTGACATTGTGTACCTTAGCCATCTCATCTGAGCCTCCATGGTCTCTTGCAAACGAAGTATCGTCAACGGAGAGAGCAGCATCCGGTGGAGCTGTTGACAACTCCGCTGTTCGGCGATGGGGCTTGCTGACTGTATCTCTCATTTGACGAGCACCGACACCCTCCAGGGCTCAGCCCAGCGAGGTACCCCTCGGCGACCAAGACCTCGATCATGTTGGACATGCCAAGTGATGCAGCGGAGTAGCGGACATCGGCAGGTGGGCAGTACGTAAAGATATGCCTGCTGTTCCTGGAGGGCTGCGCCATCCTCGAGTATGGCCCAGGCCAGGTCTTTGCCGCTGCCCGTTGCTTGGGCTTGTTCTCTTGAGGAGGCGCATGAGGCTGCGTTCTGGAACGAGCTCAAGGGGGCCGCCAACGATCGATTTGAAGGGTGCCATTTTTGGATGCCCTCCATGTTGCTCACTTTTCCGGTACTGTGTCGTGTCGTATCGTGTCAGTCAAGCATTTCACGTCGCTGCTCTGGTCAGTGACGAGAGTGTATCCGTGTGCAAATTTTCGACCCTGTGATGCAACTGTTCCCGTGCGTTTGGAGTCAAAACATTGTCCATGCGCTTCCCCTACAATCAAATCAATGTCAATAATAGCTAATATTGCTTGAGGAGGCCGTCTCTGATGCGGGTGAGCGATTGGTCGCTGCTTACTTTGTCGGCCGCCCACCCCTCATATTCCGTCTCTCCACCATCATGCTCGGTCTACCAGCGGCAGCAGATTGTTTCTCAGCCCAGGACCGACATTGGTTCCCGTTTACGAGGGTTTGCATAGCGCGCCGTTTGCTCTGATCCATATCCTCGCAGCGAGGCAGCGCAGCCTCCCGTTCTCCTTGCACTTGATGTCGACTCACAGACTAACAGGCGTCCCCTGTTCATTTGTTGTCGCCCGGCTGCAGTGATTTTGCTGATCGTACCTAATCGAGGCAGCACGGATTTTATCGGTCAAGTAGCACAGCTCCAGGGCATGGATTCGTGGTGCGGGTAGCCGACCTTGTTGCTCCTCCCAGTGTTGGTTTTCGCTGCTAAACTGCTATGTGCGGCCCAAGCAGCCTCACCGTTGTACTTTGGTCAGCATCTTCACCGCTGAAGACTCTAGGTGGACAACACGAGCGCTGCCGAGACAACGTGTGGACGACAGTGGCCCGCCGTCCGAGACAGCAAAACCATGCATTCACGGGCGAGGGATTGCTGGCTGATTGCTCATATCCCAAAGGCATGGGCAAGGAGCCCAAAATCGCAAAGCTCCTTGAGCCGGTCCGCCGCTAAAAGCTGACACTGCCTGGCGGCTCGGGGCACAGTTGACCCGATGGCGTCTGAGTCGATTTGGGCCCTGATGAAACCGTAGGGCGGACTTTCCCGCCCCAGTGTAGCTTGGAGAGGCGGAACTGGCAGGGCAGGGGCGAGGGGAAATTTGATGGTGGGCGGGCGTCGGCAGCTTGTCCACGGCAGCCATCCACGGGTTGGCTGGTTGACCGCATGAAATTGATGCAGGCGAAGGACTTGAGTGGGCGATGAAGGATTCAAGTGATGTGGACTTGGAATGGGGGCTGTGGAGAGCCGATGCATGGATCTTATCCATGGACATTGAACCGGGGGAAGGTGCATCTGAATTCCACATTCACTTGCCCATTTTATGTGGGGCTGGATAAAGTGCATCTACCCTACAACTGATGGTGATCCGTGGGCTTGACGTTATTCACGGACATGTCGGTATTAATTTCTCGGTGATTCTCAAACGTTGTGGTTTTACCTGTATTGGCAGTCGTCAGCATTGGGCTTGTTGTATTCCAGCGGCTGAATAAGGTACAATGCTGGTCGTACGTTGGTGGAGTTATGAACCTGGTAAATCGTTGAAGCGACAGACAAGCCCTATGAACAAGCTCAGCACTTCCTCCCACTTTACGATAATCACATCTTGAAGCATTTTCCGGCATCTGTTGGAACTCCTTGTCACCTCGAGGCGACCAAATACGTATCCTATTTGCCATCTCGACTGTTCACACTTATCTAGGGTCTTGACCGGCCTGGTTGGACGTTACCGGAAAGCCTCGTCGATAGTCTCATGCGCCCACTTAGCAACAAGGCAGACTAGGCCAGCCAGTCCAGGGACTCACTCTGCCGGGTTATCTTGCTTGATCAACTTGCGGTGACAGGACAGGCTGACAGTTTGACCAGCACCCCATGCCTCTTTTATCACGAGGAACAACAAGTCATCAAGGTCTCCACGGGCTTGCCGAGCCTGACAAACGAAACCCTTGATGGCCCTACACAATTCCTCATTTCCTTGGCACATCGCAGTTTCAGCCTTGCCAATTTTCCCCCCTCCCTTGGCGTGAAGGTAAAATGGGACGTTTAGCGAGGGGCCCCGGTACGGTACGTACCTGCTGAAACACGATGGAACCCCGGAACGGGCAGGCACCTCATCCGAATCCGGAAACAGACGCGGGATCAGTCTGTGGATACCCCTGCCCCCTTCTCGCTTAGTGATGCACATGCTTACCCAATCTCGAAACACCACCAAAGTCCCGTGCAAACTCCACGGAACTTGGTGATGTGTAATGCTCGCGATGGCTTCAGATGATGGACCTTGGGCGGAGGATTTGATGTTGACTAATGTAACAAATGGAGGAAACGAAAGAGCGCAATTGGTCCGTCCATTGACATCCACCGCCCAATTTGACGTCCTATTGGTTGGCTGTTCATGTCACCATGACTTCACATTGGTAGAATGTAGTTCCTCGAGATGGGATTCTGGACAACTATAAAGAGCAAGTGTTCTTCTACGAATACAGAGATGTAAGAACCAGAAATAAACCCACAAGAGCCGCAATAAACCAACAAGTTACAAAAACCAAGCATCTCACACAGAACACACTACGCCCAAGTTCAGAACCAACAACAACCGCTTCACAATGTCTTCTCAGCCTAAGCCCCTCCCTCCCGTCAAGCGATACATCACCACCCACGATGCCG
This sequence comes from Fusarium solani, assembly GCF_023522795.1. NCBI lineage: Eukaryota > Fungi > Ascomycota > Sordariomycetes > Hypocreales > Nectriaceae > Fusarium > Fusarium solani. The sequence goes on from NW_027072157.1 coordinate 2,207,711, forward strand.
AGGGAAACGCTATCTGGGACGAATCCGTTCCCCTCGAGGTCGAGGAGCAGCGCAGCGGCGGCTTCTCTATCCACTCATCGTACATCCACCCGGACAACTCCCATGACCTCAACAGCGGAAACGACCTCAAGGCTTATTGGGAGCACCCTTATGAGAAGGATCTCGCCCCGGAGTCCGGATCCACCCTCCGAGTCGTCGACTTCTGGCTCGGCTTCCCGGCCGTCATGCACCGAACCGCTAGCATCGACTATGGCGTTGTCATTGAGGGTGAGGTTGACTGTGTCCTCGACAACGGCGCCACCAGAACCTTCCGGAGAGGCGATATCATCATTCAGAGGGGGACCAACCATGCCTGGAAGAACTCGGGCACTGAGGTGGCTCGTGTCTGCTTCACGCTTCTGCCTTCGGCCCCAATCAAGGTCCATGGCAAGGAGCTTGAGGTTCATGGCATGGCTGACCTGGGAAGAATCGCAGAGGAGGCAAGCAACGTTGTGTAGGAATGTATCAAGAGAAGGCACCTTATCATTATCTTTACCTCTTACCGGGCCTAGCCAAAATGCGTGGCCATGAATACAACCGAGACTTTTGCTCTAAGCATTTTCTGTATCCCCCAAACCGTTATATCCAAAGAGGCCACCCAAAACGCCATTTTGATAACCCCTACCAACCGTCTAAAACCCGAAATTCATCTTGTGCGAACTTGAATGGGAGTGGCCGTCGTAGTCCTGTCATGATGTCTCCCAGTCTGGCGTCGTCTGCCTCCGAGACAAGCCCCTTGCGGACCATAAAGTCAACCATGACCAGCCCACAGTTAGGTTTCCATTTTAGAGAATGGAGGCTCTGCTTGACCTCGTCCACCGAAAGAGCCTCAAACCTTTCAATACCACGCTCCTCGGCGTGCGGCTGAAAGCTTGTGTCGACTCTGAGATCGTACACGAAGCGAACTCCAGGCTCCAGATGACCTTCGTTCATGAGACCTGCATTATGGTCCTTGCAGTCATAGAAGGTGATGGCAGGAGCCTGTTCAACCGAGCCAACCAGCCTCGTAGTGCCATCCTCTTGACCCACAAAGACCTCTCTGGTGTTGAGGTCGATATACAAGCCCGCCTCTTCCCGTGCCTCTCGTTTCAGGGTGACGCACGGGGACAAGACTCCCGATACTCGATCAGTTGGATCCATGCCGCCTGCGACAACCTGATCCAGCATACCCGAGTAGCTAACATTAACACCCTTGGCCCGATGCGAGACCCAAATGCGGTCGATGCTCTCCCTGCCGTCCACCTGCTTGACGGTGTAGACGTTGAGGTGGACTCCCACCGTGACAACCCCGAACAGCCCTCGGATAGGTAGGGGAATGGCGAGATCTTGCCGTGTGCTATCGGCAACATGTAGAGGTTGGAATTCTCGCCGTGGCACATCCTTAGCGAGCCAACGGTCAATGCAGTTGTTGAACCGCCCGCGGTTCAGGAGACATAGGTTCGAGAAGACTCTGCAACATGCAGTCGCAATGCTCTCTACCGCCTGAATCTTCGGGTTGAGAAGGATAGTCCGTGTGTCTTGGTTCATGGTAAAGTTCTCATCCCATATCATGTCTCGTTGGACGTCGTCCTTCATGTAGCCCACAACTTCGTCGATGCCCTGAATGTGGAACGCCCAGACATCCCCTAGGGCCACGGCATCGATCTTGTTCCCCTGCTGAACGACTCCGTAGAGCGAGGTCATATCGAGGGAGTGAGAGGGAATTCCAGGATACACAAGTTCTGCTGAAGAGCACTGGTTGAGGCATGAAGATTGAGCAGCCTCGACCGAGGGCTTGGCCAATCGTGTTGAAGCCATCATGACTCGCGTGACCATAGGGTTCCCAACCAGGGATTTAAGAGCCACAGGAGAGGTCGTTAATGAAGGTATTCCCAGAGGATAAGAGAGTGAAGATGTAGGATTCAAAAATCCACACGAGGTCGGCTTGGGCAGGTAGTTATACCAGTTCCTGGTCCGTGAACCATGGACGGGCAAGTGCTCATGTCATGGGCGATTGTGTCCGTACCGTAGTGGCCACAGGCTTTTGCTCTTGTCATTGACCGAAATGTTTATTTCCCGCCTTTTCCCTCTCCGAGATTCGCGGCGGAATCCGCTTTGGTACTGCATCCCGTCCATCCATGAATCCTTGACCGAGCTGAGGTTGTCTCTCCGCAGGCGGCTCTGGTCCTCCCCGCCACTGTAGACAAGTAACTACAGCAGCCCTCTCCGAGTCATGAGGACGAAGGCTGTACGACAGTCGGGCCGCGTATGAGTGCCCGGGAGGTTGCTCGCGCACGTTTTGAGTCGCGTTGGTTGTTGTTCAGCGTTGATTGTCTGGAACACACATGGCCGTGTAGAGCTGAGCTGGGTGCCCTGAGCGAAAACAAGGTGAAGCAAATGCACATGATGCGTGCGTCCGTAGCGTTACTAGCAGCTGGAGCACACGCCAGAGGAGAACGTCTCGCCGAAAAAAAGTGTTGGCTGCTGGATTTACGGCGGGTCAACCAGCTTGACCGCCCGCTTAATGGCATTAGTTCTTCCATCAATTACAAGGAATCAGGTTGATCTTTGCATTTTCTTTTCTTCTTTTCTCATCGCAATTCAATTTGCCAACTATGTACTGTACTTGCAACGACCGTGTCCCCCTTGAGACCATCATCTCTTGGCTCTGGGTACCTATCACGACCAATTCCAGTGGTCTTTGTACCAGTAGAGCGGTCCTCGCCGGGACCTCGTGTCATCAAGTGTCTTTGGGTGACACTACAGGTAAAGCAAAGCATCCATTGATTCCCATATTGTCATTGTCCTCTTGCGCCTTTGTTCCCTTTCCCTTTCCAGGTTGAATTTCCCTTGGTATGTCCAATTTACATGCTCGTTCGTTTCGTCATTTCAATTTCCCTTTGCCTCTCTTACACGCAGACCCGACCCATTGCATCTTGGCGCGTCCAAAACTCAATGGGCAGCAGTATGACGAGTGACTGCTGGGCCAGGATACGTCGCCGCCTTGGCGAAGGGACTCTCGTAGAGACTCGTGCCGGCCGAGGCAGCAGCAGCAGCAGCGGCGACGGCTGCGGCTGTGGACGTGTCCTCGATGGCCTGCTGTGCGAGTACCGGTGTAGAAAGGGTCGCTGTCGCGGTACAGACGTTACATAGCTCCATCTGAGGTTCGGGTGTGAGGCAGTAGAAGGGGCTCGAGCATTTACGAGCGCAGCGGGTGAAGTCGATGACCGTCTCGCCGAGGCTACGGTGGCAGACCTTGCACATCCGCTGAGCGATTACGGTATGACACATGTTGAAGGTAGTAGATGTGTAGTCTGGTGCCTAGGTGTGGTGTCGTGGAGAGGAGGGATGGTAGTGGAGAAGGTAGAGATGGGGGAGAAGAGGCTAGGTAGGTAGGCAGTGAGGGATAGGTAAATAGTAGTAGAAGCTGGGCTTCAAAAAGTGTTGAACTCCTGATTGTTTAGTTGTTTTGTAGCACAGATAGAAAGAGGCCTCGCTGCAGTGACAACGTAAGCATCCTGGGGCGCAGTGGCAATCGTTGTCGATGTGAGAGGCTTATATGCGTTTGCCAGGCATGTATGGATGGATAGAAAGAAGAACAACAGCCTTATCTGACCAAGGCGCAAATAAAGAGGCGACTTCCTCAAGCCAAGGGGGCTTTGCCGTTCCTTTTAATGTCCCGCAGACAAGTCAAGGTTCAGGACTGTTTGGGGGCAAAGAAACGCACGTACAAGTGACTGCTACATGACGCAGAGCAGTCTGAAAGAGACTACCAACAGTACAGTGTCAACCCAGGTAAATTACCTTTTCAAAGGGTAAAAAAAAGGGGAGTCGAGACGCCTTGGGAGGGAGCGTGTGTCACCACACAAAGCCATCATCTGACCGTTTCACCTGGGCTTGGAGCCAGGGGGAAGAAGAGCACAAGGAGCCAAGATGAGGCAGAGAATCACCAACACGGACAAGCGGCCGGTAGGCATGGGAATAAGTGGGTGTGAGAGGGCCAGCGAATTTGCTGGCCTCACTGCTACTGTAGGCATGTACCATACGGCACTGTACAGTAGGCGCGGCGGGAGTGGCTAACCTAAGGCTGTCCTGTCACGGAGAATGTGATTTGATCGGTCGAGGTGTTTGTTGTTGTTCAAAGGCGTGCGAAAGAGAGAATGTGTGGGATGCCAAGATGATGCATTTGTGACCATTGGAACCTTCCCCGCATTACGCCAGCCGCGAAAAGGGTTAAAAAGTACCTCGCTCTAGCACTGGACGGAATTTACCTTGAGGCTATGGACCTCCTGCAAGGACTCTCACTGGGGCATGCCATTGCCATTAGGCCCGATGAGGCGCTGGCTGCCGCTGCTTTGAGGGGAGGCACAGCGACGAGATAAGCCAGCCCCAGGGCACGGTATGTCCGGCGCCCAGGTACAGTACAGTAGTTATGGATGGTGTTGGATCGAATGTAGACACGCTCATGACGACACGCGTCCCGGCCCGTCTCTCCAAGCCCCTCTGTTCCTCTATCACCCGAGCTCTAATCGCGGGGAACACCTCCGACTGGGTCAGGGTCAATTGGGCTTGCCCGGAGCTTTGACGGCTTCCCGCTTTGTTTGGCAACGGCTTCATCACAATCAAGTCTCTCTGTACCACTTCTCACGCCACGGCTCGATCATCGGGGCGGCTTATCTCTGGCCAAACGCTGGCAACTGTCTGCCTATCCATCTCATCACCGAGCTGAATCATACATGTCTGTCCCTTGCTGACCGTCAAACAAACGGGATGATGTGAGACAGGGGACGCCGGCTGGGCGCTGAAAATGTACATACAATATGCGCGCCCTCAAACAGGATCGGCAATGATACCAATTGTGGTCGGCTGAATATACTCTCCGTTCCAGAGGGCACCATCTCGATCACGTTTCACAGAAACGTGCCTCTCATCCCATCCATGTATCTCTTGTCCACCTCGTCAGCGTCCTCCCCAGCCTCACCACCCTGCATCCTGCGCTCGAGGTTCTTCCCCCGTCGCGAGGCCCAACAAAGTATCTCAGCTTTGTCGAATCCTCCGTAGCCGCCGTCCAAATCGTCATGGCAGCCTCCGACGCCGCCATGCTCTGGCCCCGCATGGCGCCGAACCGCTGGAGCGTCCTCTCGACAAAGGCGCCGTATCTCTCCTTGATCTCTGGCGTCATCTTGTCCAATCCTGCCATCTGCATCGACGTCTGCCCAAAGTTGGTCTCGCTGATGCCGCCATGTGGACAGACCAGCTTCACCCAGATAGGGGGGTTCACACCCTCCATCTCGTACACCAGCGACTCCATGAAAATGTTCATGGCTGCTTTGCTGGCTCCATAGGGTCCGATGAGTGGCAGCCCAAAATGCCCTCCGCCTGACCCAACATAGATGATACGGGAAGGTGAGTCTACCTGACTTGTCGCGCGCATGTGAGGGATGAATTCCTTGATGAGGCCCATGGTCCCTATTCACTCGTCAGCATGCAGCCCTCCGCCATGATGCGGATTGTAACAGCACCATACCGAAAACGTTGACTTCAAAGTTGTCCCGGATGGCATCAATGTCCAGTTGCTCCAAGACGCCGTATTGGCCGTATCCTGCATTGTTGACAAGGACGTCGATCTGGCCAAACTTTCCGGTAGCTCCCGCGATGGCTGGCCCAAAGGTCTGGGCCTTGGACAAATCAAGGTACTGGACAAGGAGAGATCCCGATCCCTCGTCCAACGCTTGGAGGGCTGGGGAAGACGTATCTCGGGCTGTAGCTGCAACGTTCCAGCCTTTCGAGAGAAACAGCTTGGCTGCAGCCAAACCAACACCAGAATTCGCACCAGTGATGAATACCGTTTTTGCCATGATGCTTGAGATGTGTCCTTGGACCCGACGGTCTATGGCCATTCTGCCGGCCCATGGCCTTTTAAATCCATATAAAAGGCCATAATATCTCATCGAGAAAAAGAATTATCTCATCCACGCCCAAATATGAATCCACCTCGGTGTTTTTACACCACCTGGCTCACCTCAGCCACTTGGCTGAAGCCAAGGAGATTGGCTTGATGAATACGTCACGACCCATCGAGACGATCCGAAATTTGAGGAGATAAAGGCGCCCGTATTGTGGACTAATCAAGAGGAGAAACTTCAGTTATAACCTGGTTTTTGGACAGGCCCAACTCGGGTAGGACGGAAAGGAGTGGGCTGCTCAAGTCAGCCATCGTCGTCGGCGGATTGTGACGTATGAAGTGAAGCAACGAGCTAGCTTGAATTGATGAGTCGCAACTTTCTCGGAGATAGTCAGTATCGATAGAAATACAGTTTTGATTTCCCTGGGTGTTGATGGAACAAGACGTTGAAGCTAGCGCTCACTGAAGAGCTTGTAAGAGCATTGTGTGGACTGGTAGGGCCAGGTTCATCAGGTACTGAGCTGCAAACCATAGGCTTCTATGTGTGAAAGAGGAATCACCTCTACTGAAGCCCGTTCATTCCATGTAATTACCGCGATAGAAAATAGTGCAACTTCCTTGATGTCTGTTTACCTCGACGTTGTTGATTCTTGACCCATCTTGGTGCTAAACAGCTAAATTACCAACTTCCGAGACATGATTGGCCAACGGCTGTGCAGCTGTCTTACGTAACCGGGATGAACCCGCGGACCGGCGACAACCTCATCCGGTGGATTTGGATGCGGCTTCTTCCCACGAGGAACACACGATCAATCGCTCAATTGAACGCCTTCCATCCCGCCCAACATGTTCGCCGCACGACAGAGGGCAGCCTGCGTGGCCCGACAGCTGCAGCGGACAGCGCGGACCTACGCTTCCGAGGCCCACGGCCACCACAAGCCCGCCGAGGTCAACGAGTCGTTCAGCGTACGTCAAAACACCCGCAACGCCGCCATCACGTCGTCCACAGTTCCCGCGCGCTTCCCGGATGGGGCCAATGGCAATCTCACATGCTGACCTGACCTGCACTTCTAGACCGGATCTCTCCTCACCGTCGGCGCCTTCTTCGGCACCGTTCTCATCTACCAGTTCGTCCCCAAGGAAGGTGACAAGTCTGTCTTCCTCAGCCTCATCGACAAGTACCAGTCGCGCGCCAAGGACTGGGAGGAGATCAACGCTCTACACACCAAGGCCATGGAACAGGCTGGCTTCGACCGAAACCTCTTTGAGAACGGCGGAAACAAGCACCGATTCGTCGATGTCACATACCCCGAGTTCGTCATCCCCTCCTGCCCCTACTCTTCGACGACGAGCAACAGGGAGGAGAGAAGTCACATTCAACAATTGCTAACAAAAGAGGCAGGGCCATTCAGTCCTACTCTCCCCGAAACAACCAGGCTGGCCATCTTGCCAACATGGACTACGTTGTCGAGCACTTCCGACAAAAGCACCTCGAGGAGGAGGAGCGGAAAGCGAAGAAGCTGGCCGCCCAGAAGCAGGAATGAGGGGATGTACATTAGAACGTGGACCGGCACACATGAATTCAGTTCTCATTCAGTCAGGAACAACTGCTCACTTCGCAACTACTTATTTGTCGTGTGTCGACGTTGTTGCTCCTTCCTCCATTTCAGACGGCAAGTGTCCTCGATGATTCCAATACTGATGACTGCGGTCGAACCTACTCCCGTACGATGATGCCTTCCGTCCGCTTGAGATCACGTTGGCTCCTGAGCCAGCTAACTTGGATCTAAGGGATGGCAGCTACGACATGCACCTGGCTATAGTCATGGCCTCTTCTTCCCAGAGCGAAATCTTCTCCCTTTCTCCTCTTCAACACTCAACATCTTGGATTCCATCAGTCGTTCATCGTCCACATCACTAGTTATTCATTAAGAGAATCACTACTCACTCAACCGCCCACCGAGCATTTACTGTCCACTCAAGTCCCACAGAATCAATCATGGCAGCTGAAAAGAGAACACAGTATGACCCCCTGGTTTCGGGTTCTCTCTACGACGCTGACGTTGATAGGCTTACCTCGTTGACCGACCTCGGTGATGGATCTCATGATAGAGCCAGCGTTCCTGGTATGCTGCCCACATGCGAACCCTTTGTGCTCGACGTCTTGCTCACAGAGATCCAGCTTCCTCTCCACAGTCGCAACCGGAGGCTTCTCAAACGGCAGAGCACGGATTGTTCCGTCCTTTGGAGTCTAGTGACCCTGCGGGAGACATGAACAACCCTCCAAGCCGTGATCTAACGGATGCGTTCCATCTTGCACGTTCTTCCTCGCCAAGGGATGCTCATGGTATGTTGTACACTCTTCATCCTGGAACTGGGATAGCACTGTAGGTCAATTATTGGACTTTCAGCTCATAGTGATGCAGGAACTTCTTCACGACATGGATCAGGGAGTCCCCCAAGCATACAGCCGGTACCCCTAGCTCCAGAAAACACTCTCGGTTCAGGTACGTTATCGATCCAGAGACTTGCCCTGTTTGAATGTGTGCCTACCTGCTTTCTTGCACCCCTCGGAGCAAGACAGTTTAGCTATACATGTGGAAGCATTGCATATGATACCTTGGCATGTTCACAGAGCTGACAACAGACTCAGGTGCCACTTCCAAATCCACAGCCACCGCCGTGGAAGAACCCCCGCAAGAGAACTTGGATGCCGTCGAGGTCCGCAACGCCATCGACAACCCTGACCCACGGCGCGGCGTTTGTGCACATCTCAACATGGCTGCAGGCCGTCGGATTATCCATGAGACCCCGCTATTTTCCTGCGAAAAACCTCGTTGGTATTGGCGACGTAATCAAAGAACTGCCCTTGCATGGACCACGTTGGACGGACCAACTCGTGATGAGCTCCAAGATGCATTTGCCGGCCTGCGCGGGCTGAGCACTCGGGCAGGCTTGTCAGAGAGCCAGCGCCAGCAACTGGAGGGCTTTGTCAAGACATATGCCTTCGCAGACACGGGCGGGAGTAGAGTCCACATCTGCAAAATCGCATCACACATCAACCATGCCTGTGGTAGATGCGCCAATGCAAAGGCTTGGGTCGAATCTGATGACCCGAACTACATGTCCGTCAGGCTCCTCAGGCCTGTCAGTGCGGGCGAGCAGATCCTCATCAACTACAAGAAAAGGCACCCTCCCTGTCTTGTGTGTGGCACAAAGTGGACACACAAGAGATCTGAGAATCAACGGCGAGACACACATGTGAATCCCCAACAGCGAAATCCCCCACAACAGCAACCCCAAGAGAGTCAGCAACATCTCGTACAAGACCAGCAGCAACCCCCAGCTGACCACCACCAACAACCTGCACACGACCAGCAGCAACCCCCAGAAGACCAGCAACAACCTGCTGAGGAACACCAGCAACAACCTCAAGCAGACCAGCAACAGCCTCATGAAGACCAGCAACAGAATGCCTCACAATGCCAACAACAACCCCAGACGAGGGGCCAGCGCTTCGGACAGAGACTTCGGAGGGTAGGTAGATGGTTCGGCCCTGACGATGGATTTGGTGGTCCCGTCCGTCTCGGAGACGTTGGGGGTTGGGGTATCTGAGGTGATGTGTGATGTAACCTGAGTTCGAATTTGAATGTTCACGAGATGGGCAGCAAGTTTGGCAGACGACCAAGGAAAACCACGGAAAGACAGAATGAGACAAGCGTCACCAGATTATGAAACATCAGCGATAGTCAAGGGTAGTCATCAAGCGGACAATGCTCCTTTATTGTACTTTCGTGGTACCCATTGTCATCAGCAACTTTGATAGATGCGTTGCCCATCTACCAGAACCAGTCCTTTTCGCCCATAAATGTCCGTGAATGCAGAAACCACCCAAGACCGCACCGCAACCTTCTTACTTGAGGGGAATGAAACGAGAAGAGTGCGTGGCACCAATACCGGGCCTACCGTGCTTGACAGGCTTGCTGGGGGAGGGTCAGCGTTTGCGATTTTGCACAAGTGATCGGGAAACGTACTATGAGATGGAGAACTCAGCCAGGTAGTGACCAACCATCTCAGGCTTGATCTCGACCTGGTTGAACTCCTTGCCGGAGTAGATACCAATAACGCTACCAATCATCTCGGGGACGACAATCATGTCTCGGAGGTGGGTCTTGACGAGGTCGGGCTTCTCGTTGGGCTTGGCCTCCTGCTTGGCCTTTCGGAGCTTCTTGATGAGGCCCATGGGGCGGCGCTTCAGGCCACGGTTGATCCTGCGGCGGGCGCGAGCGTGGACAACATCGCGGAGCTGGTCGGAGGAGAGGTCGAGGAGCCTGTTGGGAGGGAGCAGATATCAGCATGAGTCGTTCTGTGCAGGTCCCTTGCCCTTTATCCAAAGATGCAGTCATTTCCATGGTCGAGCGGGGGAGCGCAGGGTCGTGGTATCAACATACTGGTCAAGGTCGATTCCTCGGTAGGAGAACTTTCGGAAGGCTCTCTTCTTCTTGAGCTCGGCGGCCTCCTCAGCGTTCTATCAACCAGGCACAAGTCAGTCAAATTCCATATCCGTTTTGCATTGTCGGCGAGCGGTGGCGGGTGAGCGCGACGGCGGCGGCGCGGCGGTTGACGAGAGGGAGAGGAATCGAGGGCACACGTACGTATTCGTCAGCCATGATCGCGGTGTTGTGTTGATTGAATTCGCTGATCTACCGAAGAGCGAATATGGATGGGCCGGGATGGAGTCGACTTTGAAGGCGGTTGTTGAGTCGCTTGGGGGCAGCAGGGTACGAATTGGAGCCAAAATTCTGGCAGTAGGGTTTTCGTGCCCTTCACCCCTCATGTCATGTGACCTTGAGATGACCTGTGTGATTTCAAAAACCGGGGAAGCGAATTCTTGAGAATGGAAGCCGGAAAAAGGGTACGCCGAGGTTCCGGTTTCGCTGAAGGCTTGCATCATATGTGTGGGGAATGCAGGTGGCCCGAGCTCCGATACATCCCTGTCCGGTTTTCGGTGCCGGAACGGCGCGACCTTACGTTGCATGCCCGCGACCCAAGACGTCCAAGACTTGACCTCTATGATCCATGAGCCCATCCACGTTTCAACCTTAGAAAGAAGCAAAGGGAGAGGGGCAAGAGTTGTGAATTTGCTTTGCCAATGCTGTATGGGTCCGGATACACGGCGCAAGTTTGCGGGTGGGATGCGTACCAAGACCAGCACCGCATTTTGACCTGAATGACCCTATTCGCGCCAAGTACCCTGGTACCACCATAACCTTATCGGCCTGCCGTCAACTCAGACAGTTTGCCCATCCACCGCAAGACATCAGCCAACCGGGCTACCGAGCAACTTTGTTCCCCTTGCCCGCTTCTTTTGTCTTTTCCTTCTCTTTCTCTGTTGGTTGGAATAAAGAAGCGAGCAAGCCCAGCCAAGACAACCGGCTCGCATCCCCTCCTGTCATCTTCTTGCTACCGTCCACTCTCGCCTCTCTTTTGTGTCCTCGTCCTACACTGGGCGGTGCAACCTCGCCCGTGTTGTGGTTTGCTCGGCGCTGACCTCTCTGCCTGTGCCGAGTTGCGCTTCTTGAGATCCTACAACTGCCTGTTCCCCGGAGATGGGGTGATGAACCCATTTTGAATCACCAGGATGACGAAAGACAAAGTGATGGGTCGTCGCCGAGTCCCCGGTTTCGCTGCAATGCCGTCGTCGCATGCGAGGTCGCTCTGCTGTGGCTCTCAGTGGGCATGATTTCCAAGACTCCCAAGACTTCCAAGACCGCATATTCGGCACAGCGAAGCCGGCTTCATTTCCCCCTCGTCAAAGGCCCCGAGTCGCCCAGAAACCCGCGACTCATCAGCCAAGACCATGGCACTGGGGCCAAAAGGCTCGGCTTTTGCTGGCCGGCCGCTACGAGCATTGGCCAGCGCCCGCCTGGGCAGATTGGTCATGGGCGCCCCAAAATGAGCAGAGCTCGGCGTTTTCTCGCAGCGCAGCGCATCGCATCGCGTCGACCATCTCTGTCCATATATATGGTGCATTGACGATGGTGAGTAGACGGCCGCCCTCGCCACTACAGAGCCGTAGCTACCTGTACCGCAGCGCAGCCGGGATCCGTGATGTGGGAGCAAAACCTCCATGCTCCGACGGAGCTGCGACCAAGACGACAGGCAAGCGGCAAATGCCCAGACTCGCAGCGGTCAACGTGGACAATGTATCGGTGCAATGCTGGGCTTGGCGTTTCTCGGCATCCACCCGTGATAAGATTTCGCCAAGACTTCAAAGGCCTCAGAAGGGGGAACACCAACGCTACCTGTCGTCTCGCTGCTGGCATGGACCAGTTCTCTTCTTGTCCGGCTCTTTTCGTTCCTTAGCTTCTCTTGTCGTGTCTTGTCCTTCTTGTCCCTGCTCTGCTTCCTTGTCTCCTCGTCCATCCCCATTCCATCCGCCTACTTCATATTCTGCCATCCTCCGCCCGGATGGCCTTCCAACTCGCCAGAGACGCCGTCCTCGACCTTGTCATCGCCTGCGCATTCGCCCTGACGTGAAGCCTCGTGAGCCCCTCCGCCGCGACTCTGCGCTGCCCGTCGCCTTCCCAACACCACGAGCCAGCTCCACGCGCTGCGGCATCCAGCATAGCAATCGACCGCAGGCCCCGGATGGACGAGATTGGCGATTGTTGCCGAACCGCCGAGTAAACTGCAAGCAAAGCACGGCCTGTGCAGCTTGTAGTTGAATCGGCCTGGCGGCCCAGATTCTTACAAGCTTGGGGATCCATCGTGGCCGCTTGATATCATGTCGTCCCTCGAGGATGCAGAGTCGTTGACTCTCTCCGGCACCGATTCGAGTGACCCGTCTTCGTCATCAGCTGCTCCCTCGTCAACCGTATCTCTTTCCAACCAGACACCGACCCCGACATCTCCAGTGCTGGCACCCTCGCCAACCGACGATGACCTCGACGATTACCAGACATTTCCTCCAATGACTACTCCCTGGACCGTGCCAATCAGCTGTACATGGACCTATGATGCAGAGAGAGTGCCAGAGCCTGGCGCCACAGGTCCTGTTGCGTGGCTCGACCTGGAACCTATCCCTGGGGCCAAGTCACTATCCTGTTACCCTGACGGCATGTTCACGGATGGTCGCACTGGTGTTTTCAGCCCAGCTACATGTCCTCACGGGTGGACGACGGCAGAGCTACGCGTAGATACCGATGAGGCCCATGACGATGCAACCACCACAGCTGTTTGTTGTTCATCGTAAGTCCTCCAGTAGATGTAGGATGAATCGCGCTGATCAATGTAGGGCATATTCCTTGGACGGCAACTTGTGCAAGCGATTAGTGCCCACGGTGGTGGCGGTTCCCATCACATACAACCACACTGCACGTTCATACGATGTTCTGTCTGATTCAACAACCACGCTATACAGCGCAACAATTGCTGTCTACACAATTCGGGCCCTTTTCAAAGACGGAGACAAAGATGCATTGGGACTTAAAGACGAGGATGACATTGGCCCTCACCGGCCAGCTAAGACCTTGTCTCTGGCTGCACGAATTGGTATTGGAGTTGGTGTCGCGGTGTTTGTGCTATTTGTTATCGGAGCGATCGCCTACTTCCTCGTCCGCAGAGACCGGGTTCGATCAGAGAAGAAGCGGGCACACGAGCTCGACGTTATGCGTGCCAGACATGGCACTGGCGGATTGGGAGACGATTTTTATGCTGCGGCCAACGGACACCACAGGAGAGACAGGAACCGCCACGGAGAGCCACCCCCTGCATACGAGGCTGCGACAGATTCGACCAGCGTGACGGACAATGACAGTCGCCTGAGCGATGATTTGACGACGAGGGATGAGGAGCTCAGAGCATTGCAAGTCCAAAAGGCGGCGATCCAGCGCCGCATTGAAGAGCTAGAGCAAAGCGAGTCGAACCAGGACCAGAACCAGAACCAGAACCAGGATCAGAACCGACAGCAGTGAACGGCTGGTGCCTAAAACTGAAGAAGAGGAGGAGGGTGAGGGATCATGAATTAGACGGGAAACGGCCTACTATACCTCCATATGATACCACTTTGCACGGTCCCAGCGTGTTGCTGAGGACCATTTGTTTTGAGTAATTACCTACAAATGCTGGAGGGATTGAGCGGCTAGGCTACACGGGAAAAGGCATAGGTTAAAAACAATTAATTCTCATCTTTTTGACTTTCTCTCAATTTAATATCTGCGGTATTGGGCAGGATGATGACATCTGGATGAGAAAGCACGAACCGTCATACGGTGCTCACTGTATTTCTAGTGTATCAATAACCTTGAAATACTCATGGATTCATCGAGGATCCCAGACTTGATCACCGATGAAGCCCTGGGTGTCAAGAGTCATTACGAGACCCAACCACATAGAGACTGCCAATGTCGATCCATTGAAGACGGCCTCATCCAACATTCCTTCCAGAATGTGGCTGCCTCCAGCTCCTTGCCCGAGAACACACCCACTGCTAGGTCGCGATTGGTTTGCAGTCATGTAGAGGTTGCAGCAAGGCAACAGAGCAGCTGCGGATTTGACTGGACAATCGCGCGCGACCCAGACGCATAGGGACGGTTCCTGGATGGAAGCCTTGGGGTCGTCAGGTGCATGAATCTTGAGGCATCTCTGATCTCAAGGTTCGCGTATCTAGGCAGCATCTAAACGGATCCATGGATGGCCTTTTGCATGAATTGGGATGCTTGGCGTGGGAGAGTCAACATATGAGGCTTGTCTCTGAAGCAATCCTTTGTCCTTATCGTTGAGATTAGCCTCGTATATACTCCGTAGTGTCCGCTACCGGAGCTGTTAGTGTAGTCAAGGTTTAAGCTTCTGACAACTTGATGAATGCTATTCTCAAGCTTACCTAGGAATAGGCAACCGTTTTGAAACCCAATAAAGTCAATTGAATCTTGTCAGCCTTTAAAGACACCTAGATGGGAACATCACGTCATGTTGCCCGTTAAAGGTTGCCCTGGAGCATCTTTGACAGGTGCCACGACACGGTGGATCAAGGGTCATTCTGTCGCCTCCAGGAGCACGGGGCAACTCAGCACAGCTTACCGATCTGTGCAGTAGCTAGGTACGGATACCTATGGAGCAGCTCGAGCCACCATCAGCCATTCGCATCAGCAACATTTGCCGGGGCAGAGAGGCCGTTGGTAGCATGTTAGCACCTCTGCTCGCACACCACACGAGCCGCCCCTGGCAAGGCAAAGTTGCAGTTCCCTCGCCCGCCAGGGGTCCCCATGCTGCGCTTTCAATTGGCGGTGAGGCACCACGGGGGTACCTGGTGGCTGCGCGGGAATTGGCTGGCGCCAGAGGTACCCCGTGGGATAACCTGAGACGCTGGAGCTGCTTTTTTGGCGCGCGCGGCCCATGGTTTGTTTGTTGTCGACCCCGCCAATGCCCACCTCCTGCGGGCACCCACTCACCTACACCTACAGAACCTCCATCCCCAAACACCCGCCGGAAAATCATCACCACGCCCCCGTCTCCCCCTTCCCCTTCTCTTCCTCAAGCGCTGCGCGCGTATATCTCTCTCCCATTCCCCCAACTCCACCTCTGGTCGTAGCTCCCTTAGCTTCGTTCATACACAATGAAGGGCGAGGTAAGTTGCATTGCATCCATATGTTGTCGCCGTGAGACCGCTCCCAGCCAGCGAGCTCAGCTGCCAGCAGCAGCTTCCCGCTCCCGGCATGGCGTCGGCTGTTCCACTTGGTGTCCTCTGGCTGGGACCCCTATCGTCCACCGAGACCACTACCAAAAACGAAGCTCGCGATGCTGATGCTGATGCTCCGTGATCTAGATTCTTCACCTCCACCTGGGCCAGGCTGGTACCCAGCTCGGTAACTCTGCTTGGGAGCTGTACGTCCACCATCACCGCTACCGTTGCCATCGTCCGACCCCCGACCCCCGGCCCCGAAGCTGACCGATATCTTGAATAGCTACCTCCTCGAGCACGGCCTCGGCCCCGATGGTCGTCCCGACCCCAATGCTGGCGATGTTGGTGAGGGGGGCTCCTTCGAGACCTTCTTCACTGAGACGAGCAGCGGCAAGCATGTTCCTCGCTCCATCTTTGTCGATCTCGACCCCTCTCCCATTGACGAGATCCGAACTGGTGGTTATCGCCAGCTCTTCCACCCCGAGCTGTTGATCAGCGGCAAGGAAGATGCTGCCAACAACTATGCTCGTGGCCACTACACCATTGGCAAGGAGATGGTCGACAATGTCATGGACCGCATTCGCCGTGTGGCTGGTGAGTTTCGCAAACCCTGAGGCTGCGCGCCTCACCCCTTGGAACCCCTGCTAAATCGAACGACCCAGACAACTGCCACTCTCTCCAGGGTTTCCTTATCTTCCACTCCTTCGGCGGTGGTACCGGCTCCGGTTTCGGTGCTCTCCTCCTCGAGCGCCTCTCTACCGAGTACGGCAAGAAGTCTAAGCTCGAGTTCGCCGTCTACCCTGCTCCCCGAACCTCGACCGCCGTTGTTGAGCCCTACAACGCCGTTCTGTCGACTCACAGCACCATTGAGAACTCTGACTGCACGTTCCTCGTGGACAATGAGGCCGTCTACGACATCTGCCGTCGCAACCTCGATATCCCCCGTCCTTCGTACGAGCACCTGAACCGCCTGATCGCCCAGGTTGTCAGCTCCATCACCTCGTCTCTCCGATTCGACGGTGCTCTCAACGTCGATCTCAACGAGTTCCAGACCAACCTGGTTCCTTACCCTCGAATTCACTACCCCCTCATCAGCTACGCTCCTGTCATTTCCTCTGCCAAGAGCGAGCACGAGAGCTTCAAGGTCCACGACCTTACCTTCCAGTGTAAGTGATGATCGCAACTCGGTCATAGACTCCAATTGTGCTGACGTTTCCCAGGCTTCGAGCCCAACAACCAGATGGTGGTTTGCGACCCCCGAAACGGCAAGTACATGGCCGTCGCTCTCCTGTACCGTGGCGATGTCGTTCCCCGCGACTGCAACGCTGCCATTGCTGCCCTCAAGGCTAAGGCCTCATTCAACCTTGTCGAGTGGTGCCCTACTGGTTTCAAGCTCGGCATCAACTACCAGAAGCCCATGGCTGTTCCCGCCGCTCCCGAGGATGGTGGTCTTGCTTCCGTCAAGCGATCCGTTTCCATGCTTTCCAACACCACTGCCATCGCCGAGGCCTGGTCGCGTCTTGACTACAAGTTCGACCTCATGCACAGCAAGCGTGCCTTCGTCCACTGGTACGTCGGCGAGGGTATGGAGGAAGGCGAGTTCACCGAGGCCCGTGAGGATCTCGCTGCTCTGGAGAAGGATTACGAGGAGGTTGCTGCCGACTCATTCGAGCCCGAGGAGGAGGTCGAGTACTAAACAGTCACATCTTGAGACTGACTTGTATAACCTCTTTCGACTTCTTTCGAGGCGTGTTGAAGCGATGGTCTTGCCAGGGCTCGCGCCTATGGCGATGCAATGTACAGAGAAGAGAGCTGTGGATTATGTTGATTAAGATTCCCGATATTTGTTGTTGGGTGGCACATGGAGGAGGAAGGATGTGTTTACCACCAGACGCTAAAGTTTGGCTCAGGGTATCCCGCTAGCACGTGGTCTTTTTCTCTTGGAGCCAGGTCCTAATAGACGAGGTTATCCCTTGACGCAAGTTGGCACTTATTTCTGATAAAGCAGGCAAGTAAAATTGATGATATCTGTTTCTTCTTTAATGAGAGTAAATTGGAGTATCTCTTGACTTGATTGGTGTGACATGTGGTTGTGCAGAGTTAATACGGTTGGTTTGCGGTATTATACTATCAGCCACAAAGTTGCTCGGATGCTGTTTGCTCAGCCATGTACGAAAGTGCTGTTAGTGATATACAACATTTCAGTTGAGGAAAGCATGTCAGCAAGCATTTGGGTTACAATGCAATAAAAAAAGATGCCCAGAATCGTAGCATTAAAAAAGCAAACTTGCTCAATATCCGAACTGAACTCGTGAGCTTGAGGAATATGTACTTCTATCTCATCTAAGCAACCTTTACGGCTGTGGCCAAAATTCACAGCACAACTTTTCCGATCCCCGTGCGGGCGCGGGGCCCTTCTCAAACATCCGCTTTTCGCACTCAAAGCCCACACGGCCGCTTCTCACCAACTACCCCATCCATGCGTCATCCGCTGTCGAGAACCAGCATCAGCTCTTCTTCTTCCATTCGGCAGCTCTCCTGGCGCTTCGATTTTGCGGCTTGCCTCCCTTGGCCTTGGGCTTGCTCTTGTTCTTGCCCTTCTTGCCAAACTTGAGGTCCTTGGGCAGAGCGTCCCTGGATGTGGCACGTCGGCCTTCAAAGATGACCTGCTCTGGAGTCTTGATCTCGTTAAGGGGGTTCGGAACCTCTTCGGAAGAGCCCTTTGAGGGACGCTTTCCGTGACGCTGCTGGATGGCGGCGGAGCGGCCGAGGAGCTTGCTTGTGCGGCCAGCCATGGACTGCTCCTCAGGTGTCGCCTTGGGCTTGTACTTCATGCTCTTGGGTGCACCGTTGGTGGCCACAGCCTTGGCCTTGGCTCGCTCCTGAGCGAGGGCCGTCTTGCGAGGATCCTTGGCTCGAGTAACACGCAGCTTGCGGGGGAGCATGGGCGGGAACTTCTTGTCATCAAGGAGCAGGGCGGCCTCGACATCATTGGCGTCCTACAAATCCTGTTAGCCCTTGTTTCATCCGTGTGAGTGGCAAACTTTGCGGAGACTTACATAAAACTGCACATAGGCGATGCCCTTGCCCACGCGAGTCTTGGAGTCTCGGACAACTCGGACATTCTCGACCTTGCCCTGAGTGCTAAAGGTGCGCCATAGGCCCTCCTCAACATCGGACGGAGCCTTGTTTCGCTTCTTCTGTGTAGTATCTCCATCGGCGTTGGTGGCCAGGATAGTCTCGTCATCAACGAATCCCAAGTTGCCAACAAACACGCATCGGCGGTGGTCTGTGGGACTGGGGTGAGCAACACTGTCCACCCTCAGGTGTCGGTCAAGCACCTGGGTGCCATTGAGCTTTGCGACGGCCTCCCGGGCAGCCGCGATAGTCGAGTACACGACATAGGCATTAGCCGACTTGGTTGTGGCGTCCATCAGCGACTTGGTGATGTAGGCCGCGCGCTTTGGCAGAGAGCCGCCTGCGAATGCGACAGAGCGGAAGCGAATGGACTCAATGGTCTGTGGTGGAGATGCATCCTTTTCCAAGATGGAAGAGAGATGGGCCATGAGCGTCTTCTTGGCCGTCTTGGAGGATATAGCTTCGGTGGAAACGTTGGCAAGGAAGACTGTCCGAGCTGCCTTTTCCAGATCCGAGGACTTGTCTTCCTTGGCAAGCGTCTCGTGGACTGGGATATCGCTCTCATCGCCGCTGGCGTCGTCGTCCTCAGCCTCACCCTTCTCACCGGCTTCTTTTGAGGCATCGTTCTTCTGTCGCTTGCCCGCACGCTCAGCCTCCTCTTCTGCAGCAACCTTGCTCAAGTAGTTGCCCTCGAGATCGTCATTATCATTCTTGCGCTTTCGTTTCCGGTCCTTCTTTTCTTTGCCTTCGGCGGCATCGATGATGGCGTCGAGTTCGGCTGGCGCATCTGTCATGGGCTCGTCTGCACTCTCTGCGTCGTCCTCATCCCCTTCGCTGTCCTCCTGCTCTGAAGCCTCGGAGTCTTGCTCATCCTCGTTCTCATCCTCATCATCCTCCCCATAGCTCAGCTCCTCACTGATTTCCGAGAGCACTTCGTCGTCGTCCTCGTCTTCTTCACCGTTCTCCTCCTCCAAGACCACCTTTGGTTGGGGTGCTTCTCGGGGCTTCTGTTCCAACAATGCCGAGTATCTGGACTTGGCGGGAGCCTTGGTAGGACCGGCCTATAATTGATTAGCCAGGAGGGCAGAGAAGACAACAATGTCGCAAAACTTACGCTGGCCGCAAACAGAGCGTCGAGTGTGGGGTCCACAGCCTTGGAAGAGGCCGTCAAGCCCTTTGTGCTGCTTCAGTCAGGATTTTCCATTGTATACACGAGAAGAGCAATGGCAGAAGAACTCACCCTTTAGCCATGGTTTCGGAGACTTGTTCTCTGACAGAATCGGCCAACTCGCTAACCTGCTGCAAAAAAAAGTGCCAGCCTCTGGATCGCGACTGGAAAAAGGCACAGAAAAAGTCCAGCTCCAGAGGGTCCACATGAACCTCTGGGTGGGCGTGGATTTGGAGTGCGCCGGAAGCCTTGCTGGCCGGAACAATGCGTCATTGGCCTGAACCGGGTGCTCCATCATGGCACACCCCCCGAGGCCAGTTTCTGCCGTGGAAGACCGCTTTTGCCCCGTCATTCTCAGCCCGCTCTCGGTTTTCCTCTGGCGACTGGCGCAGGCCCTGGCCCCCCAGCGCAAACCGGCACCGTCCACCGTCCATCTCCGTCCTCTCTCTGTCCCCTCCTCTCAACTCAACTGTCCGTCACCGGAAGCCCTTGGCCTTGTCAGCACCTCTCGCGTCTTCCATGCCGCAGCAGGACAAAGGCTGTTTCAATCAGCTTCGCTTTAGCTCGGCTTTGCCTCTTCAAGTCCACCCTTCACGACACCCGATCCCCAATCACCCAGCTGCCGTTCCTCATCACTCGTCTCCACGGTCGCGCTGCTCCGACCTACCTGCCGATCACCACCACCACTCTTCTGCACCCGATACTGCAAGCCTACCTACTCTCTCCATTGAGCAAGGCCATAGACACGTCATCGCGTCTTTCAACAACCATGGCGGCGACCGCTACCGCGCCCCCGCCCCTCTCCTCACCTGCAGTTGGGGTTGTTGATCATGAGGACAGCAACATCTCCAGTCCCCTCAGCGAGGTTGACACCAAGGACGACAACGACGAGGACATTGAACACATGCATCTTGACAATGACGACGAAGATAGCACTAGGCCGACCCCCAAGAAGAAGCCTCATGCCACCTCCGATTCTGACAGCGTCCTCTCCGATGCCCACACCTCGGACGGCAACGATACTGAGGCAGAGACTGAGCGGCTCTACGACACCCCGAGGCACCAGCGACAGAGGGACGTCGTTGTAGACCAATTCAATGAGGGCCAAGTCTTTGAACACACCCCGAGCAAGCTCCGAAGAACCGCCAACCTAGACGACCATCACGACGACGAATCCACCATGGGGGACGATGCCTCTATAGGCTCTCCAACAATCGGAATAGAATCCCCATCGAAACCTGCGACAAAGCACGACGCGGCGTTGGAAGATGACCATAAGAATGACTCCCAAGACCGCAAGCGAAAGCGCTCACCAGCCGCCGATCAGTCAGAAACTGAGCAGCCACTTAGGAAGCGGACCAGCTCGGTCCCAGTGGCTGATACAGAGACTCCCCAGCAAGCCGAGGATACAGTCATGCACGAAGATGAACCAACTCCAGCCAACGAGAGCAGCGGCACACAAACTCCTGCTGAAGAGGTAGACGTCTCTCCACGAAAGAAGTCCATAGCTCGCGAGGATGGAGCGGTAGAGCGTACAACTCGCGCGACAAAGAAGGGCACGCGCGGATCAAAACGCAAAGCGGCAGCCGCTGCGGAAGCCGATCATGACACAGACAATGGCAGCCATGACGGGGCCCGCGATAGTGCTCGGGGGACTGACGTAGAGCAACATGGAGAGGAGCTGGAGGCTGATGCGGACGAAGAGGTTGATGCAGCTACTGCGCACGATGAAGAGAGTAAGGATCGCCCGGCCAACACTCCCAACTCGGTTGACCATACTCACCCAACGATAGTGGAGCGAAAACACGCCGCGTTTAAAGATTGGACACATATCGAGGAGATGTTTGGGGTATTCAGAGACAGGTAGGCCTCGGTTTATCACCTTTGGTAGATTGCGCTGACGCCATCCAGACTGTACAAGGACCGGCTTCAACGACTCGAGGAAGAGGAGCAGTCCCTGATCGCCAGCGTCCCAACACATCCCGAGTACCTTAACATGAAGCAGTGTCTGGATGACCGGTTGGAGCAGAAGCTTCGAGAGATCAATAATGAGCTCGAATATCGCGTCAAGGCACATGAGAGGCGCGCAGTTGCTCAGCGAGCTCAAGTTTGGGGTCAATACTATCAGGCGGTACGAGAGAAGCGAGAAAAGACGCTAGAAGCTCTCAACCAGGAGTGGTACGATATTCAAACAGCAAGGCGAAGTGCACATAGCCTGCAAGATTGCGGCCTGCTCTTCCCTAAGGATCCTGCCCAGCGAGTACGGAATGCCATCGCCTACAACACCGAGGTTTCGACTCTGGCCAGCATAGCCAAGTATGAAGGATTCCCTGCAGGGCCAGAAATGGCGGGAGCGTCTCCCTCGGAACTTGATGATGACCTGGCTGCCATTGAGGTATGTTGACAAAGTCAGGTCAACTCTCCGAGACCGCTGAGCTGACTTGTGTAAGCGAGCCAAACGAGCCCGGCAAAAGCCACCACCACAGCGACGCGAAGAGTACTATACGCCGCCATTCGATCGCCTTGGCCCAGCGGGTGAGCAATTCCTCCGGGAGACGCCTTGGGCCAACCCAAACCACCTAGCCCACAAGATGTATCCAACACCAGTGGCAGCGGTTGAGGGACAAGTGGAGAATGCGGCCAGTCGCGCAGTACCGCAGGGCCAGATTCCGGCCGCAGCGGATATCAAGTCCAACCTGAACGCCACCCATCCTAAGCAACACTCACCTTCGTTGCCAAACCGGTTGTCAGAATCCCTGAGTTGACACGGACAATGATCAACTCAGCTCATAACCCAATGAAACGGGTTGGCAGCCTCTCGAGTGTAAGCCGAGGGTCGAAAGCAGCCGCAGCTTGAGCAATTGATTGCGCAGACTGGTGCATTTCAGCTCATCCCTATTATAGGACTTGTTAGGAAAGGATGGAGTATATTGCTTTTGTACTCGTTTTGTGATACCCATGGAAAACAATCGGCCGAAGCTCGGATGTATTCGATTTTCCTTTTTCTGTCTGGACTCGAACATGGTTAGAGCATTGGGTGTGTCTACGGTGGACAGCGCGGTTCTTTTGATGACGGTTGGAGAGGGGCAGAATCTTGGTTGCAGCGGGCGAGGACTCGCGGGCTTCAAGAACTATTGTACAATGGTGGTCGTTTATTCATACATGTTGCGCAGAAGAGTTCGCCAACGTGTTGTACAGGAAGGTTATGGGGTTATAACAGGCGTTCTGTGTGGCAGGTAGCATGAATGGCATAGCTGCTTTGGTGTTCTTCCTCCTTTTAACTTCTCCAATGCTTTGATTTGCAACCTTGATCTAAGAGATGATTCCCCAGGCGTGCGGCCTATCATATGTAGAGTTTACTTGGAAGAGGCGGGTTTCCGAGGCTCATCAGGGACCTTGACATCTTCGAAGTTGTCCTGGCCAACGGCGTTGAGGGTATAGTAATCTAGGCAGTGTAAGCGCGTGGCGGTAACATGGAGGCGGCTCGTCGTACAGATGGTTCCGACAACGGTCAAGAGGCCAAGACCGGTGACGGCGTTCTTGAAAAGATAAGGTCGTCGGGCTCGAACGAGGGCAGGGCCTTGTCGCAGGCGGCGATCGTAGTATGTCGATTGCGGGCTGGTTCGGAGGTCCTGATCAGTCCACTATGCACAATAATGTAGAACCTAGATGAACGAACCTGGGAGGCATTTTGGAGATGGCAAATATTAGCACGACAATAAATCAAGAGCAGAGAAAGTAGAAGCCGGACAATTTGACAATTGCTGGATTATCAGTCGGCACTTCAAATGGGTGTCGATGCGCCAGAGTCACTTCAGTGGAAGATCTTTGCGGCTGAACCTCGGCTGGAGGCACGCCTGTCGTGACGTCTGAGGTACCTTTCCTCTGGTGGAGCTAAAGCGTGCGTTGCAAGGGTCTGTTCCACGTCCCGTCTTCTTTACTTCCCGCGTCGTCGCCAAAACTTGGAGCCCAGCTTCTACATAAATTGTTCGCCCTTTGTCACAAAGACGACGACGCGCAGCGCACGCCCGGGAAGCTGATGCGCCTCGAATCAAAAGCCTTGCGACACCGGATATTCGATACTGGACCTCTGTTTCCGTCTTTGCTGATGCTGGGCCTTTGATGCGGAGGATGCCAAAAAGTACACAACTGGCAAGCTCAGCAGCCTAGTCGCGCGACCACCCTCCAAGAGCCGCATTGCCATCCTCACAGCTACCGCCGCTGCTGCCATCGCCCGCTCCTCTCCAACTCATGGTATCCTCTTCGTCCAGTCATAGCTAGACCTTTGGTTCTCTCCCTGCTACCATCCTTGCCGATCGAAGACATTCAGTAAACAACCATGGCAGCGAATCTGTCAGTGTCGGACCAGATCCGGCAGCTCAACGATGCCCGAAAGCTCGTCCTAGGAGACGTCAAATACTATCCAAGCATCGTCAGAGGAATCCTCCCCATCATTGGACCGAACGCGGCGATCGAACTTCGACGATGGGGCGCCGAATTCCTCGCCGAGGCCTTTGCGACGCCAGCCCTGCCGAACGGAGAGAAGGAGACGATGCAGCCCTACGTATTGGCGACACTAGAATCGATGATCGAGAATGATCGAGAAGACCCCCAAGTCATCCGGAGCGTGATCCAGTGCGCCGCCAGCATCTATCCGCTAGCGTTGAGGTGGATGTACGTCCGCACTCCCTAACCTTGCACAGGTTGAGACTAATGTTTGCGATGCAGCATAAATAACAGCTACGATACGATTACGTGGCAGAGAATGGTGGCAATCAAGCAGAAGATTTTACGGATATGGGACAATGCAGCCCCTTCCGTGAGGATCTGCTGCATCAAGTTTGCGCAACGTGTGGTTTTGGCGCAGAGTGTCGCTTCTGGTGCTGAGCTCAGAGTATGACTTCTAGAGACTGGTTCGCACAGGATATCGCTAACGCATAATACCAGTATGGTGGCACTCTCGACGTCTCCTTGGACAAAGTCCCCCCGGGCCACCAGTCCCTCGACCCCCGGAATTTGGAGGCAGAAGCATCAGGGCTCCTGGACCGAATGCTTATAGTGCTTCAAGAGAGCAGGTGAGAGTGATGGTAACACAGACTCCGGTCTCGGCAGCTGACTCCTTGCGATCGGTAGTGATGCATTGGTCGTAGATGCGACGCTCAATTGTTTGTCTATTCTCGTGAGAACGCGCCCGGCAACCTCGAATCGAGTTGTCAATGCTCTTCTCAACTTCAACCCCCTCAAGCTCGCAAACTCACCCCTCACACCCAAAACTCGCGTCATGATGAAATCGATGGAGAAGACAAGTCGACTGCTCTTGATCCACCTGATGAAGCGAGATCCTCACAACCCCATGACGCCCAGGATTCAGCAGCACGTAGAGCGTATGATGCGCACCATGGCTGAGATATCCGACGACTCGGGAAGGAAACGGCCTCTCGCAGCACAGCACCATGACGGATATGATGCTAAACGACAACGGCTGACTCCCGCCCAAATCCAAGTGCCCCCGCTGGGTCCTGGCACGCACAGCCTGGCAGATGTGTTCACATTGATCGATAATGACGCTCTAAGGAACTTTGACATCTTCCAGGTCCCTGCACCAATGGTGGCCAAGATCGCAGTCACGACGCTTGCGAGTATCGATCAGCAAGTGTTGGCCAAGGCGGTTGATGGTATCCGTGGACGTCTAGACGCCCTTGCCAGTGCTCCAGCTCCTGAACTGAACCCCAATACCGCCCCGCTGGGTGTGGATGAGGATGACGACGACTACGAGCCCGACTTTTACCAGGCTGAGGATACAGAACAGATCCTCAACAAGCTAGATAGCGCTCCTGTTCACGATGCGTCATCAGGTCTAGAGGACAGCCTTGCTTTGAAGTCGTTCCACCTTCACCAACCCCAGGCATTGACACCGGAAACGGCTCTAACAGCGGGTAACGGGACTGTGACGCGGGTGATTGAGATGATGAAATCTTTAGAGGACCCCTCAAAGAAGAGCAAGGCTGGCTTCAGTAGGCTAGCTGCCAGCTCTGGAAACCGAGACTCGTGGATGACGATACTGGCACGACTGGCAACACGGTCAGTGGCTGGCCTCGAGGGAGTATCTGTGAAGGACGAGGGTGACCCATCAGCACCGCAATCCCTCAGCAGTAACATCCGCGATGTGCTCTATGCCTACGTGATGGAGGACTTCCGAAAACACATCGACGTGGCAGTTTCGTGGCTGTGTGAAGAGTGGTACAACGACAAGCTACAGCAGAAGACAGGTGGTGATCGACTGCTGCACTACGAAAAGTGCTGCCTGCGGCTGATTGATGGGTTCTTGCCATATCTGAACGCCCAGGACAAGGTGCTCACGCGATTCCTGAGCGAGATTCCGGAGCTGAACCGGAATATTCTATCTCGGGTGAAGCACATGTGTCGCGATCCCAGCATTGTGCAGTTGGCCCTAACAAGCCTGCTCTACTTGGTCATGATGCGGCCACCTGTCAAGGAGATTGCTCTGGATACGGTGCAAGATATTTGGACCGAGTGTAAGTTGAATTTGTCTCCCATTTAGTGATATGTGCTGACTTGTTTCTAGTCGAGGAGGCGAGGCCTATGGCGGGCAAGTATCTGTCCAAGTATCGGCCTGCTTTCATGGAGGCAGGACGGGAGGCTGCTGGCGATAATGCTGGGCAGGCGACAGCACCAGCCATCGCAGCTTGAAGCCCTCTGGCCTGAAACAGCCATGGCGTAAGATGGGGAAATTTGGCGACGAAAGTGCAAGGCAGCCGCGAATGATGCTTTCGGATTGTATTAAAATGTAAAGGCTACAGACGACGGAGTTGGGTGGTCATGATGAGCGGCTGGTGGTGACACACGGCTCGCTTTCGGAACGCCCATACGGATGGATACACATCAACTATAAACAAAGAGGGCGGGCCGTCGAAAACTGGCCCGAAAACAAGGGCATTCATTGGGAGGCGTTTTAAGGGGCAATGTTGCGATGCTGCACACACATAACATAGGCTGGGTCTAGAGATGATGGACAGGGAACAGCCAGATACCTCACTGTCGGGCTGTATGATTATTGTATCAAGTGGCTGCAAAAAGAATTGAACCAGGGGCGAGCATCTTTCGATGCAAGCCGAGCACGGATACGTGATGGATGTGAATGGATGCGAGCACAGATCAGGGATATTGATGTGTATCACGACATGGATGAGATGAGTTTGAGCAAATAACGGTGGAAGAATTGACGGGCTATGAAGCCTAGTTGTCATAATTGGCGTGACGTTTCTATTCTCAGAAGCAGATGGCTGAATGAATGGTTCTCAAGGCCTCGCTGGGGATGAAGCGAGCAGAGATAACAAAGAGATAATGCATACGAGACGTCTGAATAAAGCCTTGGCGTTCAGAATGGAGTTCAGCAAGGCTGACAGCTCGTCGTAATGTGATGCGTATTAGCAGCCTAGGCTCCAAGAAATGCAATTTAGGGATCAGGCGTTGGGACGTTGACGAGAACAGGAATGAAGGTCATGATGAGTGGCGGGTTGAAGCCTCGACAGAAGGGTCCATTATCGTCGTGCCGCTTCCCTGGCGAATTCAAGCCTATCTCTTGGTGACGGTTCAGCCTCAACTGGGCATTCCTGGAATTCCTATCTGAAAGCGCATGAGAGATGAGATTCTTCTTGCTTGACTGTGATACAAGGCCTTGGCGGCCGAGCCGGGCCATGCCCTCCAGGCCGGGACCCCCCTGCAGGCTCACCGGAGCATCCTGGGCCTTCACGGGCGCTTTTCCCAAGGGTTCCATTCAGGTCGTAAACATGGGTTGCGTGTTTTGGGAAATCCCGTCATGCCCCGGAATCTCATGTTGCTGTGGCATCAGCGTCTAGAGTTTCAACCTGAAGGTCCGTGACGTCCATCGGCCCCAGGGCGGGATTGATTAGCTATTCTATTCGTGCTGCTCATGCTCATGCTCATGCTCAAATCTTACATTCTCTTCTTTCATCTTCCATCCCTGGTCGCAGTTAGAACGGCATACGCATATTTGCTTCTTCTGCTTCATCTCTCGATTTCCGTCCACTGACAAAACCTGGCCGATCAATCTCTACGACCCGGACCTCCCATTAAACAGTAGTCAAAAAGAGCCGTGAGCGGGCCCCCCGGAGCGAGTGTCCGTCAAACCAGACCAGTTTTATTGCGGGATTGGATACGGACCATCCTCCACTTACCCGTCGATCCATTCAACGCGGCGTCCTTCCAACGGCGGGCGGCGGTGACGGCAGAACGGGGGACCAGCGGGAGAGCCACCTCAGCGAGCGGGAGCCAACCCAAGATTGAACGCCAACGCCAGTCAGCGTAACCCAGCCAGAGGCCCGAACTAACAGCCCAGGCATAAGCCCAGCCATCCCTCCCTCCCTTGAGAAAAAAAAAAACAAAGAAAAAAAAGAGGCGAAGGCTGTGCGTGTGTTTACTTGCCGATTAATCTATTGTGCTGCACTGGTCGACGCTGACGCCGGGGAGAAGCTTGCTTGCTTTCTCGTCCAATCCTCCTCCTCCCTTTTTCGCAACTTTACCCAACAACAACAAACATCAACATCAACAACAGGCACCCCCCTTCCGCCTCTTGTCCCGGTGCAATGCGGAATCGCCTGCACAAAAAGGAATTTTCCATTCACAAGGACGCTGTCAACGGTACGTATGTACGCATAGCGCACAGAGGATGCTCAGATAGAGTCTACCTATCTACGAATATTCAGCTGCATCTCTTGATGCTGCCCCATCTTTGAAACAGCTCCCCACATCTTGACGGGGCGCATCTGCATTCCCTCCGTCCCGTCCTGCCCGTCCAATGTCTTCTCACCCTCAGCCCTCAGCCTCACTCACTCACTTAACTCCCGCAAAAACTCTTTCCACTCCTCCGCATGAATGTCGGCCGTCGAAAAAAAAACTTGCGCTAATCTCACCCACTCTCTCCAGCCGCCGCCTCTCTCGCCGCCAGATTCACCGAACTACATGCTCCCGCCGAGAAGGAAAAGACCTTGACGCCTGCCTCCACCGGCTCCATCAACAGCATGAAAGGCCGGAGCCCTGCGACCTACAAGCCGGCAGTCGCCAGGTCGAGCACTATCCGGAGCGTACCCAGCTTCGAGGGCTCCGAGTCAAGCCCCGACAGCAAGCACAGCGCCTTTTCGAGTAGCGTCAACAGCACCGCCAGCGCCATGTCCAACAACCCCGAGCCGAACCACCACGCCCAGACACCCATCAAGGCCAAGGCCGATCCAAACAACACATCAACGACACCCTCTCGCTGGAGCACAGGCGCGCCTCGAGTGGTAGAACCTACCCCAGAACCAGATCATTCCACAATGTCAGACGGACCCGAACACGCGGACGGTCAATGGGACTCGACGATTGGCAAGGCGGGTTTGGGCAAGACTGGGCGTGTTATCAACAAGCTCGTCAGCGACAATGAATCCCTCAAGCGAGATATCCAGATCGAGCGCCTGAAAGCCGACGAGGCCAAGCAGGCCGCAAAGTTGGTTGAGGACAAGATGGAGCGCATCGTCAGCGACTATGAGAGCCGGCTCCTCGAAGCCAACGTCACAAAGACTCTGCTAGCCCGCAAGGAACGCCAGGTCGAATCGCTAACAGCCACCGTCGACCTCGAAAAGAAAAAGACGGTCAGCGCCCTAGAGCGGGAAAGGAACTGGAAGGACGAAATGGAGAAGACAAGGAAGGAGACGACAGTCCAGGTCGAAGAGGCAACAAATTATGCGCAGCTGATGGAAGGCCGATACAATGCCATCTCTTCACACTGGCGGGATCAAGGCGACGAGGTGAAGCGGGCCGTTTCCAAAATGAAGACCGAGATCGATCAACTAAACGAAGAGCGACGGAAAGACGACGACAAGATACAGACACTGAAGGACCTCTGCGACCAACAAGACAGCAACATCAAGCAGCTTCGACATGAAAAGGAAGAAATCGCCCGCAAGTTTGAAGAGTACAAGAAGGCTCAAGAGGACGCGCTCAAGGACATCAAGACCAACGCAAGGAAGCGAGAGGATGAGCAAGAGCGCCTATTAGAGCAGTCCAGAGAGGCACTCGCCAAGCTAAAGTGGGCGTTGAACGTCAAGGAGAACGTCAAAGGCGCGCAATGAATTCAGCCCCGCGCATGTCGTGAGGGGCCACCAGCCTCTCGTTTCACTCAATACTCGGATCAGGTCGAACAAAGAGAGGTCTCACTTGACCTCCAACTGAACCCGACCACCCCGAGACTCTGTCAGCACCCATCTCGTCCTGCTGCTTACTCCAGTTACCCTCTCTCCTCTTGATGTTTCATCAACAGCTCCTCGATTTCACGTCTACGAACACTGTCACGACCACTGCTGCCTTGATACCACTCATTGTATACCTTGTTGTTGCTGTTTGTTTCTTTCTTCACTTCAGATAGATGGGCTGGACATTTACCTACTGGATATGGCTTTGTTTTTCTCCCCAGTCTCACCACGACTTGCCCTTGGGGCCTTGGGGTCGGCAGGGATAGGCGCTACTGGCGTTGGGCGTGCCTCTCTGGCACTGGAAGTTTGGTGCCACTCTGCTCAGCTCAGGTGGCTCGTTGAATTCGGATATTGCCCTACTTTGAGGGAAACGGACTCGGGAAAAATAGAAAAAGAATGGAACCTGGGGATTTTCTTAGAGGCGGCTGATGAGAGGGACAACCCAAGGCAAAGGCAAGGGGTTGGGCCAGCTTTTCTTGTCCTTGGGAAGACGACGGATACCCAAGCAGCCAATGAATAAATTATTTGGGCACGCATTGCTTTTGGATCCATGCATGTCAAAGGTGGTTGTCCTTCTTTGTTTGCAAGAATGCTCGCGAGCCCGTTCACAAGTTAAGACCAGCTCATCAACTCCCAATGACCCAACACACCCAGTCCATAGGAACTTTATCAAAACCATAGTAATAATAATACTTAGAAGAGATGAGATTTCCCTGTTATGCTAGCTTCTATGAGATGCCTACCTTATCTTTATTTCTTTATCGGTTCGTGATTCACTGCCATAGCTCCTCAAGTCACAGTTGTAAGGGCCGATGCCGCACGGTCTACCAGTGTTTGTCACTTGCCAACAACTGCCCACGGGAAGGTGCATAGGAGAAGAATTTAATGCACCTTCCTTCTTTCTAACCGCCTAGTCAGGTACCCCTCCTTCTTTCATTTCTGATCTTGTCGTTGTGAGAAATCTCTGCTTTCTCCTAAACACCTCCCATCACGAACCCAAGCCCATCAGCAAAAAGGACTGCTTTCCACCGAGTTCTTTACATCGCGGCGTATTAAGTCTTACGGCACGTTCTCTAGTTTTCTCGACCCTCCTCCGAGATTAGTTCTTTTCTTCTGATTGCCTTCTTACCCCCGTACCGGTGGCTCTGCCGGCCTCGCGACCCCCCCCCGCCTCGATCTTATCGACAAGACCTTCAGGCCTTAACTCGCGAACAAGCGGCCGCGATACCACAACCTTGAACATCACACAGTCAATTATCCTTGCCGGTTTTACACTATTCGCGAGACCAGGATCCTCGTGCTGCCTTAACGCGAAAGCGGCCGCGGGTCGCTCGGTCGGATACCTTCTCGAACTCATTGACCACGCCGCATCCCAGGTAGCGCTGCGACAAGGAGGAAGGACATGCTATTTACCACTGGCTTTTAGATTTCTTGTAACATTTGATTTCATATGTGGCAAACGACTGTCTCCCGTATCTTTCCTGTTTACTAAGGTGTGTTGATCTACGCGGTTCTCAATTCTCAACAGTTGCGAACGTACTAACACTACTGCTTGAGAAACCCACCTAGGATCGGCATTCCAATCAAGGATGCAACAGTAACCATGGCAAGCTTTATCGAATTTTACGTCTCATGCAACCCTCCGTTGTTACCTGAAGGAGTCTCCTTGGTCATGACAGATCTGCAAGATTCTCTGGGCCCCTCGGTAAGTTGAGCGTGAAGAGTAGACGTTTTGGCTCTAATACATTGCTGTGCAGAAAGTTCTCGAGATTCTCTATGACCCCCAAGTACCGTGGTTCAAGGTCATCGCCTATGTCGAATACCAAGCCGAGATACTCCGATGGATGCAGTCTCGTTTGGAACAGCTACTCGAAGAAGAAGCCGGTGCCATTGACCAAGACGCTGATCAAGAGGATGAGCTTGACATTGGGGGATCCAAGGTTCAGCCAGACGTCGAGGTCCTGACAGACAAGCCTCACATTGTTTCATGGCCAGTGTACTCTGAGGGATTGGAGGCCAGCGTGGGAAAATACGACACCTTCCGATTCCCTCAACACATCCAAGAACTCCCCCACAAAACAATATGGAGAGGCCTCGAAGGTGTTGAAGGGGCTACCATCTCAGATTTGACTGCCAAGTTCGACATCTTATGGCCGGCCTTGGACTCCAAGGCCAGTTTGCGGAAGCTTGAAGAGCCTGGGAATCTTCAGGTGACATACAACTGCACCGAGACTCTGGCCTATATTGGAACCGAAAGCGATGCACAGTCCCTGGAAACAGTGATACGGAAGCTTGACACGCTCCTGAGCTTCATGGTAATTCTCGGCTTCTTCCTATCTCGGACAGGATTTCTAACAACCTCAGGATGCCCCCTTCACCAAGGAATCGCATCTGATCCTCGCAGAAGCAGCACGCCCATTTCGAGTTTCATACCGGTGTCTAACGCATACCGGCCTTTCGAACTTGACATACATGGACCCCACCATCACTTTCGGAGCTGATCAAGAGCGCAAGCTGATTGAAGGAGCCGCATCTTTGAGAGTTGTAACAGCAGATGCCAGGGGCCGCTTGAGTCTCGACCCGACTGTGTACCCCTTGGAGCACAAATTAGCCAAAGACCCAAAGCTCGGATTCAGTCCATTTGCTCACTATGAGTACACGAACAAACGCCCCAATGCTTCAGCTTCAACAGAGATTCGGAGTATCCATCAGACCCGTCGACAGCAGCAGGTGCTCAAGAAAACCACACAACTCTCTCTGCATACTGCCAAGACAACCAAAGAAACAAACAGAATCTCCAAGCGACTCATTAACATCGAGAACGAAGGAGACGAGCCCAAGATACTCGGTTCCGCGGCCGGCAAGAACAAAGTACAGAAAGAGACTGGGTTGGAGGGAATCCTCTTCTCAGAATTACGTGGCGATTCCTGGCAGGGCTCAAGGTCACCACTTCCAACCGAAACTTCAGTGGCAAATTGGATCGACGGCATCGAGCTTAATTACGCTAAAGGGAGTCTGGAACTGATCCCCGGCCTTTCAGAGGGAAATGAAGTTCAGCATGATACTACCCCTGATACGACTGCCTCGGTCATGACGCTCGCTGGTGGTGCTCTTCTTGACCTGGGATCAGAAGATCTTCAAGCTGGTCTCGAACAAACTCCCAAAAACATCGAGACACAACACTTGGAACTGCTCAATCTTGAAGAACCGGTTCCCTCTCGTCAGCCCGTTGGTGCTCGGACACCAAAGCTGAGGCCCGGGGACGATTCTATCCCAAATCTATTGGATTCGGAGTCACCTGCCAAGGAATTCCATGGGATGTTTGCTCCTGTTGACCCCTTTACCCTCGCGGTGGAGACTGGCCCGAATCAAGGTGGCAGCAACGCATGTGAGAAACAGAAAACACTGCCGCCAGGAGAGAGTTTGATGGACTATCTCGACTGTCATGTCCACACACCTGCCTTAATGGATTCCATGGACAGGTACAAGCAAAACTCTCAGTCCGGGAAGGAAAAAAAGTCGGCGGCGGGTCACAGTTCCGGCGTGGTATTTGGAAAGCAGGGAGACGCTACCAAAGAATTCTTCCAGACCATGAGGCAAAAAGCGGCCTCCCGTCCTACCTGGGCCAGTATTGCTTCGAAGAAGAAAACTGCGGAAGGGCAAAACAAGGAGGCTCCTTTTGGTCCAAACGTTCGAGTTCCGACTGTCCCATCGATTTCCAAGCCAGCAGGGTCAGAGAAGGAGAATCACACTCTTGTCAACGCCATGGGATCTCAGCCCTTAGTGAAAAATGAGCCTCCATCCCAAAATGATGGTCCATCTAGAGGAATGGGCCTGGGGCTGGCGACAGTTTCGAGAGATACCGGCCTACAGGCCAGTGCCACGCGAGCTGTCCCAGGGATGGACCCGGTGACTCCAGATTTCATGGAAGGCATCGAAGTGGTTGCAAAGACAGAAGGAAAACTTCAGGAACTGGTAAGGATTCTACAAATCACGCCTGGTCTGATTCGCCTAGAAGCAAAGTTTGGCAGGGTGTGCTTCAAGAATCAGCCGCCATCCTTGGTCAACATTGGGCAAGGCCCTGCTTGGCCGTCGGAATCAGTGTTGGAAAGACTCAACAGCAACGAACATGAGAGTCAGGGCACCGTTGGCTTCTACACGATTCTCACGACCAATGGAGCGGAAGCTGATCTGCTTTCGCAGCTGACTGCTGGTAAGACTTCATGGATGCTCAGCGAAATACAGGTCTACTATGAAATCGTGTGCAAATCTCACGACGGGGCGACTTCCCTTGTGGTCAAGGTGGACGCCGATACCTTTGAGTATGAATGCCTCCCCGCAACTCAGGAGCTGTCTCATCTGTATGTTCACTGCGCCAGACGGGCCTGGGACGTCAAGTTTGCGATTAGCCGGATGGACATGGAGGCGGTACCTGAAGCCTTCAAGCTCTTTGCAAGGTCATTGGTTCACTCAATGAGTATCTCGTGAGTCGTGTGAGCCTTGTTCAGAAAATCTGACCATTAGACTAACTCTTATAAAGGACAAAGGACACAGGCGAGATCGAGATCGAGGCCGACCAGGATGCTAGGCTTGGATGGCAAATTGAGAGAATCAACATTCGGCACCTCGCAAAGTATCGAAATGGGCCCAAGGGCCGCAGCTGCTTGACAATCACAATGACCCGTATAGTCAAGAAGTTTCCAAACGCGTCAAACAAGCACAAGACCAAATTCCGAGGTCAAACAGTTCCCACGACGCCACCTGGAAAGGGATCACCTACACAGTGGTTCGAGGCTCACATTTCGTCTACACGGGCAGAGGAACTCTTTGAGGAAAACTTGGGCCTGGTGTTTGGGGAAAGAACGCGTTGGACGGTCGAAAAGCTCATGGAGGATGGTGTTTTGTCGGCTCTCTGCGAGCCCGCGTTGAGAATGGTGACAAAAATGGACCATATCGGCGAGTCAAACAGCGCCTCACAGGGTTTCCGGACGACTGGAGGCCAGGCCTATGGCACGATTGGCAGTACCAGAGACGGGAAGCAAGAGTACCAGTTTTGGTAATGAATGGATGGACTGGGATGGAGGTTT
This sequence comes from Fusarium solani, assembly GCF_023522795.1. NCBI lineage: Eukaryota > Fungi > Ascomycota > Sordariomycetes > Hypocreales > Nectriaceae > Fusarium > Fusarium solani. The sequence continues at coordinate 2,242,980 of NW_027072157.1, forward strand.
GTGAGAGGGTGTAGGGTGGAAGTGGGACACGAGGGTATGCGAATTGTTTGTTGATTGTGCATGGAATGGTTTTATGGGATGTGCGAACTGGTTGATTTGATTTGGTTTGGCGGGTACGAAAAGGAAATTGACAACTCGTCGAGGCATGAGCTTGATTAAGCTTGTCTCGTCATGAAAGATATGATGGTCCGTGTTTAGAGACACGGGGAGGGATCAGATAGACGAGTTAGAAAATATCACGATCCTTGTTAGAGGTCCCCTCAGTACGTAGCGCCAAGCAACTACTTACTTCGTGAATGCCAGCCGTTTGATTTAATTAATGATGACGCTGATTGAGCCCGTTTGGGTAAATATTGATGCAGAAGAAAATGCGTCGGTGTTGAATGATTGATAATCAAGTCTTTATCACTCAATTTCTCGTGCATGGTAGTTTCGAGTTGTCCATTGGTGCTGCTGCACAAATGATACTACGCCGCACACAAGCCGCGGCCCGACCGCTCCACGCGAAGCAGCGGTGGCGTTGTAAGGGCATGATATCTCTGTGAGAGCTTCAACTGTGTGCCCGATAGCTTGATACATGCAGATGGGATCCATTGTGTGACGGGGTGGTGGTCTCTGTTGCTTTTTCGCGGTGAAGCCGAGATGATGGGTTCCTGCAAGAGAAACCCGGGTCCGAGGTCCAAATTACTGCCCGGAGCTTTTAGTTATTAGCACCCCAAAATGGTCAGTTTCTGACACCATGTTTCACCCAAAAAAAAATCCTATCGGCCGAGCCGAATGATGAATGGGAATTTTTTTAAACCCCACTGATGCGCCTCATGTCAACTAGGTACCGGAGGCGCCGCCTCCGCCTCCGCCTCCGCCGCCGGACAATAAAATCCCACGCTCAAACGGCCGAGAGAGGATTGGATCCCCCACCTGGCCCCCCGGCCCGTGCCGTCGGTTTCGCCGTTTTCGGGCGCCACGAGGGAAATGCGAGGAAACAAAACGGGGGCTTTAAATGACGTGGGAACGGGACGTACGTAGTAATGTTTCGAATGCAAGTGCTGTTACGTAGTGGCTGCTTAGCCCTACGCCCGTATTGTTATTCCACCAACTAAGTTAACCTGGAGAGCTAGCAAGCAAGCTCCCGGCTTGAAAGCTGGACGCCGCCCGCTGCCGCTAACGGACCCGGGCGTGGCTCCTCGGGGAGCCGGCCGACAAAGGTGTCTCGGGACGGGTAGGTCTACGGATGACTTTGAGGCCAGTGATTTTTACTTGAACATTTAAAAAACGAAATTGTGCCAGATTTTGACAAGACTACCTTCATTTACTGTACAATCCCAGTCACAGTGCATTATATAGTGTACATCGACCCATGCTTGGACTGTGTGTGTCGCCTGTCAACCCATTCCCCATTCCGTTCCCTTCCGTGCCCGAGCCCGACATTCTCAACCCTCTGGCGAATGACTGTTCCTCCCTAACGTACGGTTCAGGGATAGGGGCTCGTATCCCAAGCATCACCCATTCAATTGTTGGTCCAGTCATTGATAACCCAGACACGTACTCTTAACCTCTCACCTCCTGGTCGCCTGCCCCCCTCATCGTCGTCTCGTGTCTTTGCGTGTCTTGCCTGGGCCGCGTCGGCCAATGAGCTTGCTACAATCAGCGATCTTCATCGACCCCAAATCTTATCGTGATCGGTTCGCTGCCCATAAATCGGTCCCAGGGAGTGTATTGGCTCGCATCAGCCAGCCTCTTGGAACCAGCCTTGTCCGCTCATATTGCCATCCAGACTCGACCCTGAGCCAACGTGACCGGTTTGATCGGCAGCAGCTAAGACAATGTTGAGACGAGGGAAATGAAGAGAGAGCGCGTGTCAAGGATGCCTTCCTACCCATGGCGCGAAAATCAAAGGCAGTAGGTGAGTGGGCGTGTGGAGGTTGGGTATCAATACTAGATTCTTTCAGAGCCTGTCCCCCCTTGACATGATCAACATGGCTTCGCCCAAACGCCTCTATAATCTTTCAACTGTCTCAAACAAACTTTTGAGCACCCAAAGATGACGCTTGGTCTCCAAGGCTGAAAAAAATCATGCCACGCTTCGCCGAAACCCGCCATGTCAAGCGCAGAAATCCATTAGTCTTCAACCCGTCGCTGCCTCCACTGTTGCAGCCTCTAGATCATATCCTCCTCCTCAGTCGTCCAGTCGGTAGATCAAGCGAATGATATTCCAGCACCAGTTCGCCGTCGAGTCTATCTTCTTCATGTCGCGTAGCCAATCTAGATATGCGTTCACACTCTCGGTAGCTTCCACGTCGAAGCGTTGCCCGCAAAGCGACGACCGAATTCGTAGCAGCATCGGGTGCTGCTGCGATAGATGCAGAAGGATGAGAATGCCAAACAGGTTCTGTGACCAGAAGAAGGCGGTTGGCACCAGCCTCTTGTTGGTGCACGGCGGTGACAGGGCAATCGGCCACTTGAGCGACGCCTTGAGACACTCTGCCGCACCTTCGGCGTCTTCGCGCGTCAAGCTCTCTGGGTAGTGAAGAGCTTTGAACACGCATGGTCGGTAGATGAGATACTTGTTGTAGTAATATCGGGTTCGGAGGAGTGCCACCTGGATATCGGCGGCGTATGGGTAGCTCGCAGGGGGTGCGTCGAGGTCAGGGGTAAACATGTACGTGCTCTGCAGAGGTTGACCGGTGTAGACAGCGCCGAAGGCATCGTGCGAGGGGTCCGAGAAACCCATCGACTGATTCAAGCTGTCTTGCCATCGAAGGTGGCCTGGGAGCATACCCCGCCATTGGTCAAGTTGTGCGTCGAGTTGCTTCATCAGGGCTGGGCTACCGCTACTAGACGACCCTGTAAAAGACCCAAAACCAGGCAGAGGAAGAGCCGAGCTCATACCAAATGCTGAGACGTGTTAGCATCGCTGGCCACTATCACGGGGTTGAGGCGTATCCTGAAAGAGATACTAGCCACAGCTAGACCTCCTGGTCACTAACCCTTGCTGAGAGTCGAGTGGAAACTCGCAGAAAGCCTCCGCAAGACAATCTGCGATGCAAAGTGTTCCTGAAAGTGAGTTGCCTGGTTGCCAATATAGTCGTCGTCGGTGATAGGCCCGCTAAAGTCTGGGAGGCCGATGCCATCGTCCAGCTTCTCCAGTCCAGTCAGGGGCAGCCCAAACTCCATATGAAAACACCTGTATGGGCCATCAGCAGAGAACGTCCGAACGCAACTAGTCTTCATACGTTTCCATGATGGAGCAATGCCAAAATATCCGCTTAATCAAATCTGCTCGAGGGCCATGAAGCTCGTTGGGTTTGCTATGTGTCTGTTAGTATGTCCTAGTGTGCACCGACCTGCTTTTGAATGGGGGTTCATACCTTGTTATCAAAGCCTGGCAAGCCAAGGATGCGTACACTGTCATCCTCCAACACTCCTGTAGAACAAGTTAGCATAACATTATCCAGTCCGGTCGAGTATCAGCTCAGCACTTACCAGGGCCTGTCCGCAGCTCTGGTGGTACAGAGCCGCCAGTGCAAACATCTGAATATTCTCCAGGCTGACCTCGCTAAGTGCGAATCCCATTCGTTTTCTTGCTTCGTTAAAGTATCCGAGGCCAGGCGGCCGATCAATAGTCCCCCCTTGATCCCCGATGGACGTTGTTTGTACGCAGATATCGGAACTTCAGAAGTCGTGAGCGCCACCTCTCCGAGGGCAAGGACGAGTAGTACAAGCGACGAGATGGCTCCTTCCTGAAACCCATTGTTGAGGATGGATGTGAGTGTGTTGGAGTTGAACCATTGCCGGTCCATGATGGGGTGGAGAAAGTTGATGACATCAAAGTAGCCCTTGCTGAGACGTTGCATCGTCTCCCAGTCGACACTGGGAGGGCTGAGGTTGAGAGCTGACGGAGAGCCCGTGAGCTGCAGAGGCACCTGAAGGCTGGCGTTGCCTGGAAGGCCCACTGGTTGAAGGCCCTCTGAGGGGAGAGCGATGCTTGAGTCACGGAGCCCCCTTGGGAGCGCGGGAATATCGTGCTCGCCCAGCGGCGATGGGGGCTTTTGGCCGAGGCTCTCGAACATCTGGCGCATGACAGGCCACTCCAGCATCCTGGACACTGAAGAGTCATAGCGATAACCTCCCCCTTGGTGGGAAGGCGTCGGGCTCGTTGAGGGGAGAGATGCCCCCGGAAGAGGATCTTGGGTTTCGGGGTCCACCAGAAGCGGCGTGCTCGCGGGATAGGCGGTTGCCGGCTGCGAAGTGCTAAAGAGGGGAGGAGTCGTGGTTTCTCTGAGACCCAAGTTGTCTATCTTGGACTCGACAGTTTTGAGGCGGTCTAGGATCTCAACCAAGGTCTTGTCCTTCCTACATGCAGAGTTTAGCACACTTGAGCAGCCAGTGGTGGACGGCGGCCGAGAAAACAACGGCATCACCGTGGAATGGCCATGCTCAGCTCCCATGCCGCTTTGCCAGGCTCTTTTTCATGAGACATACTTTGTGGGTTGAGGTTCTCGGTATCGGCAGTCAAGCTTGAATCTCTGACACGTACCACATTTTGGCCTCTGTTCATCACATCTCTGCTTTCGGTTGCGGCACGTCTCACAGGCCTGGAGGCACATCAGCTACAGCTCGGATCGGCTTGATGGAGATGTACATCTCTAGCGGATGGAGCAAAGACAGGCGGTGCAGGGGCAGATGGGAGTTGTTGGCATCCATGGAGAGCAGAAGGGGACAACACTGGGGGGATCCTGTCCTGCCCTGCGATGGCCCCATGGATGAGGGGACCGGTAGCCAGGATCTTCAACAGGGAACAGAACAAAGACATCCATCAAGAGACGGGTAGAATGAATGGATGAACCAGATGCTCAGAGATGGGCAAATCTTCAACGTACCTGAGCTGCAATGGCGCCGCGTTCTTTCCGACTGGTTTGCGGCCCAGGCCCGGGTGAGACGTTGCTGGATGATGGTGGCCCAGCGTCCATAGTGGGATGGAAGGGGCAGCTTTCTGACCGTATGCTCACATGTGAGTGCGACGAGAGAGGAATTGGGAAAACAGCAGCTCTAAAAAGCTCTCTAAGATGACTGTAATTCCCAGATGTAATCGGTAGGCTCCATTGGGCAGGGCGCCCCGAGGCGAAAGAAAAGGTGGTTGAGCGTTGAGCTCAGGTGGCCCCGTCCAGGGAGCGGCGATGTGCGACGCTTCGCAAGCGGACAGGCCAGGCGAGGGTGAGAATAAAATAGGAGGGGCAGGACAACAAGAATGCACGCACAAGGGAGCTGAGGCGGGCGGCCAGCAGGAGAAGGAGACGACAGGACAGGACCAGACTAGGGGGGGCGTTAAATGGGGTACGTGAAGTGAAGCAAAGCAAGCGCTTCTCGACGAAGAAAAACGGCTTGCAGACGTTCGCGGGATGGGATGCAAAGGCGGCCGGGCGTTGCTTTGGCTCGCAGGGCAGGGGAACGATGGACGAGTAACAACCACGGGGCGGCTAGAGAGGCCTTGGTGTTGGGATATGGCGAGACATCTTTGGGGAGAGAGTTTTTCAGCACGCGGAGACGAGCGAGGGCGCGGAAAAGATTCGCAAATGGGGACTGGCAGGATGTGAACTGAATTCGACCGGAGCCAAGTCCGCCTCCGACGAGAGACGAGGGGAACAAATACAAGACTCGACAGAAGTCGAAGCTCCTGAGCTCCCCCAGCTAGAAGCGGTTGGCAATCCGTCAGAGCTGCCAAAGGACCCCGTCCGAGCAGCCACCAGGTGGTGGGAGCCCAGGGAAGTGGAGGGTATACAGGAAAATCAAACCGTCCTGGCCGAGCTCCGTGGTGAGAGTGAGCCCACGCAGGGCAACACAACGCACGCAACGCATCAAGCCCCGGCGGCGCTTGACTGATACACGGTGCACCTCGGCGCCGCGCCGCACCGCACCGCACCACCGCCGCACAGCTCTCATTGCCTGTTCTGCTCTGTTGCGCTGCGCTTCCGCTTCCACTTTCGAGGGTGGTGTTGATGCGCTGCACTGCCCAGCACCGTGCCGTGACCTCAGCCGTAGACGCACCGTCAAGCTTGGGCCGCCCCCGGGGAAGGCATCGTCACTGGCGTCCCTGAGGTAGCATCCGTGCCCGCTGGACGTCATCGCCGGATCTCACCACGGGCCGGGATCGAGCTCCCTCTCCCCTCCGACCTTGGGGGTTCGGTTCCTCTCATGACAGCTTGCCAGATCCAGAGCCCACCCACACCCCGATCGATACGCGCGCATACACACCAAACGTCTAAATCGACCAAACACGCGACAGAGAACGTTTAACAACTCGCGCTTCATCATCTGATGCACACTCCCTCTGGCGTCAACGCCGTCGTTGCCACTGCCGGGTGCCCGCTCTCTGCGTGATCGTCCAACCCCGTCCACCATCCGCACCGACCGGCCGGAGCCTGTGAGGACACAAACCGTTCTGCTGGGAGGCATCCATCGTGTGGGGGAGACGGTCACCACGCCCGCTTCGGCCTTGCTTGATTGCCCTCCTTTTTTTTTTTCTTTTTTTTTTCCTTTTTTTCTTCTCTCTTCAACCCTTGCTTGTGCCGGTGCCTCTCTCGCTGCAAGTGTGTCGTGGCGGCGGTAGCGCCTCGCGATCGGCCTTCTCCATGCCCACATCGTTAGCGCGCGCCGGCCCTGGGAAGCAACAAGCAACTTTTTCTTCATCAATCATGTGCCTGTGCCTGTGCCTGACCTGACCCGACCCGGTCATTGCTGGAACTGCCGTCGTGGCGCCCGGAGGGGACCCATGGCAGCGTCATTTCTGCGTCTCAATCGAGTCGACCGCTGCGTTCCCTACCCACGACAATTGTCTAATTTGAGCTCGACACCCACACGATGCAAGTCAGCAAGTGACGAATGTCGATGCAACCGTCAGTAGTTGTGGCAGAACCTTGCGTGCATGGCGCTGTGGCACAGTCGAGCACAGTCCCACAGAACAATGGCATTTCGCCAAACAACCATTGCTAATTAGCATCTGACCGCCTATGGGCATTCCCCAAACCCGATCCTGTGGCGGTCTCCTTCAGCTTAAAATTCGGTTGAGTGGCTTATTCACCACCTCGACTGACTGCTCGAAAATGGACCGGGATACCATGATATCACTTCTCATAGGACCGGGAACTGTAGCTGCATATCATAAGCTCGGGTCACCCCCGCTGTGGTGGTCCGCGGGCCAAGCCATGTGCACCAGACAATCTTGTGTGTAGCGCAGCGAATCCTCAGAGCGTTTGTCCGTTGCAAATAAGGCTGAGTTCAGCCAGGGCCTGATTTAGCCACGATCGGCATGTCATTCTCGGCTGAAAGAATAGAAGAAGAAAGGTTGGAGGTTGACTAAAAAGCCAGAGCCGCAATATGCAGGGAACCGGGGGCACAGGGCCAACGTCCGGGAGGTCCGCCAACCATTGTGTGCCGTGAGGGTGTGGATTGTCATCTTTCACACTCATCTCAGCTGAACAAGGTGTTTGTGTAGATCACGATCCTTGGTAGGATTTTCTGGTCCAGTATCCAATAGCCTTGCCGTACGGGCGCTTTCAAGATGGTTTGAGCAGGGGGAAGCCTGGCTGGACGCTGGCACCCAATTGCTGGATCCCGTCCTTGGCCTCGTGGGAGGAGTTGTTTCCGGACGTTTTTAACCCCCACATCTTCCGAAGGTTAGGCTAGGAGGAGCGCCACTTGGGTGTTGCACGTCGGCGGTAGCGTCGCAGTCGTCCGTCCTTGTTCCTACAGCAGGTAGTATCGGTAGCAGTAACGTATGCTTAGGTATCAATGCCAAAAGGGCGCAACGTTGGCTGATGGGACAGCCCATCCATGCCCCTGCTCGATTTCGGAGTTTTCGAAGGGTGACCGCTGGTTGCTTGCAAGGAGTAACGGAACATGATAGCAACCTGGAGCAGTTGGTGATAGGTCATATTCAAGCATCAAGGTAGCACAGCGCTAGCAACGTCCGCTGAACATGTTTGTGGGCTCGGCACTCTAATGTTCCTGGGGGGAAGTTCAGCCGGCTGGTCCCTGGAAAGTGTGCGCATGACGCACGAACGGAGGCAACGAGACACTCAGCTTTTCCGGGTTGTTGCTGGTTGGCAACCGCTAGCTGTGGACCACTAGAATTCCCCAGAGCCGTTTCCATGGCTGAGACGTCGGCCGTGGCTGAAGAAGTCTCCGAACAAGCAACGCGATGCGACCAGGAATCGGCGACTCCAGCGAGGGGGATGAAGGGCCCCCAGGACCAGGGTCCCGCTAGGTCTAAAACTAATGTCGCAAGATGGGGGATCTAAAGGCGCACCCGAGGGCTCCCTGACAAGAGTCGAGCAACGGCGGGCAAGGGTTTGACGGCCGGCACCAAAGAGGGTCGATGGAGTCGCTAAGGTTCTGCTGGGTCCAGTGAGGGACGAGAATGAACTGAGAGCAGAGCAAAAGAAGTAACAAAGGTCATCATAGAGTCGTCATCATGCCGAAACGACGCTTCTCGTCATTCAAAGTGACTCGACAACTTGACAAGTAACGCTTGCGACTGGTGAGAGGGAGAAACGGTGTCTCAGGCCCTCAATTTCTGCGGCGAACACCATCCACCAATGGACCCTCCCCCTCGGGCTCTGTCTTAGGGGACGAGGCCCAGAACACGCCTCAACGCCTTTTCATGCAAGTGCCATACATCCATACCACCCACGGCAGTAACACCTTCCTTCCGCGCCCTACCTACCCACGCGAGGTAGGTATGTACCTTGCGTTACCGAGGCACCTTCCCCTTGGTGTTGGTGCCACTGCCAGCCCGTCCCCGTCCGTGTAAGTTTACTTGTAACACCTTGCATTGGTCCAGGGAGCAGCTGCCAGTTTTCCTGATCTGCTGCTGCTAAAAGAGGTGTGATGCTGAGGTAAGGACCTGATTGGGCCGAGGGCAGATAACTCCAGATTCGGAAGTAGTAACGACGAATGCATGAGACGATATGACGTACGCTCCAGGCCAAAGATGATGTTATACAGGGTTGACTGAAGCATCAATATGATCTTATCCAACTGGGCAGAACACCATCATTAGCCCAACGCCATGGGAAACATGAATCGTGAAAGAAGGTTGTCTGTGATCGACTATTCGGCCTTGATTGGATGGTTGAATGTGTGGATGTGGGTAAATAGGACCTCCCCCACTACCGGCACCCGGCTTTAGCAGTTGTTCCACTCCGGCTTAACCCTCTTGGGCAAGTCAAATTCACAGAACGGAAAAGGAGGGTCTTCCATCTCCACCCATTCTTTGCACGGATCCCATTCCCAAGCACCGACGCCCGTTTCTGGAAGAGGTGAACCAGCCCTGCCTGTCTGTATCATCACCTTGTGCCGCCGGAGAACACGGCGAGGAAGACAAACTCTTTGTCTTGTGTGGTCGCAGCTTGCTCTTGGCACGCAGCGTGCCATGCCCTAGCTGTCGGGTGGGTGCCTTTGCTGTGCTCCACTCACTTCATCGAGCTCGATCGAAGCTCACGTCCTTGCTAAGATGGCATTGGGGATCCTTGAGGCTCCGGGTGTCGAGCATGTTCCTGGTATGTTTTGATGATCATCCCGATTCCCCATGATGTGCGCGGTGCTTGGCCACTCGCCAGGCTCTGCCCCCAACATATCGATCGATCATGACACGCTGACACCGCAAAGGTACGACCCGGTACTTCGACGACCCTTCTCAGCCCCAAGCCGCCAACGAACATCTTGAAAACCTCAAGTTCGATAGGAGTGGGAAGGAACCCATCATTCTAGTACGCGTCATGTATTCTCGCCGGTCTACAGGTGGTCATAGCACTGACGCAAACCCCAGATTCCTCAACCATCCGATGATCCGAACGATCCGCTAAACTGGCCACTATGGCGACGCGACCTCATCACCTTCCTGCTCTGCTTCGCCGGCATTCTTGCTACCGCCCTTGGTCCCATCCTCGCCGCCAATACCATCACGATTGCGCTTGATTTCTCAAAGGACTTCACCAAGGTCGCCCTGCTGACTGGATACTTTCTGCTGGGTTGCGGCGCGGGTGCCATCTTCTTCGTTCCGTCCGGTCGTATCTGGGGGAAACGCCACCTCTTCCTCGTCGGAATATGCATCCTCATCGCTTCGAGCGCCTGGGCCGGTTCTGTCGGTACCAATTATGGCAGCTTCATCGGTGCCAGAATTATCCAGGGTGTCGGATGCGCTCCTTTTGAGAGTCTGCTCAATGCGGCTGTTGGTGATCTATACTTTGTCCACCAACGAGGTGTTCGCATGGCCTTTACCAACCTAGCCGTCTTTGGCGGTGCCTTCTTCACTCCTATCGTTGTTGGAAAGATCACAGAGGCATTGGGCTGGGATTGGACATTCTACTTTGTTGCCATCTTCCTCGCGGCTACCTTACCCGCCGTGTTCTTGTTCTGCCCCGAGACAGCGTATCGTCGAGCAGCGAACTTGAATACCGACACGGTTGTCGAGCCTGAGACTGGGCCATCGGAAATCAGCGAACACAAACACGAGGCATCGGCGTCTGAGCCACAACCTGACTCGTCGCCTATCGAAGAGCGACCTAGGAGCGAGGTGGGCCGTACGGGATTTGTCGCCTTTCCCAGGTCAAACGCCCTTCAACCCATCGGCGATATCAACACTCCGAAGAAGACGTTTATTCAGTCAATCTCGCTATTCGACGGCCGAAAAACAAATGACCGATATTGGGTTCTGTTGTTACGGCCGTTTCCTCTGCTGACCCATCCCGCCTTCATCTGGGGTTGCCTGATTCAGGGAACCATGATTGGCTGGACCGTCTTCATTGGAGTCATCGTGGCAGCGATCTTCATTGGGCCTCCCTACTACTGGGGTGAGGTCATGGCCGGATATACCTACACGGGTGCATTCATCGGTGCCCTCGCTGGCTTCATCTTGGCGGGCCTGCTTGCTGACTCGAGTGTCAAATATCTGACCAAGCTCAACAAGGGCGTTTACGAGCCCGAGTTTCGCATTCTGCTGGTGATCCCCATGATGATTATCGGTGGTATTGGACTGTATGGGTTTGGCCTAACAGCTGGCAAAGTGCTGGAGGGCCGGTACACCTACCATGTGCCCTTGGTCTTCTTTGGCTTCGAGGTTGCCGGCATGGTGATTGGTGCCGTGGCAAGCTCTCTATACATTGTCGATGCTTATCGTAGGTTCATGGTTGCCATTGCTGGGTCCATCTTACTAACTCTGCCAGGCGATCTTACGATTGAAGGGTTTACCATCATGATCATCTTCAAGAACTTTTTCAGCTTCGTCTTGACGTTTTTCGCCTACAACTGGATCAACGACGGCGGTATCGAACGTACAATGATATCCATCGCCTCTATTCAAGTTGGAGTCTGCCTTCTAAGCGTTCCCATGTGTGAGTTGAATAGTAACGACAACAGTTGGAGCAGTGCTGATGTTTTTACAGACGTTTACGGGAAACGCGTTCGAGCCTTTTACTATCGCCACGATCTTCTTGCTCTGACCGGTCTTCGGTGAAGAGAATGCACGACACAACCCTGCTGCTTGTTCCACATTATTAGAAAAGGGGTTAGATGCTAGATGGACAAACTAATTATGGCCGCGTGGCCTGGATGTCATTTCATAGTAATGTTTAGTACCTCTCGTGAGGTTTGGGGGTTCTTGACTGGGCTTGAAGATTTCAGTTTTCATCATGAGCGTTGGAGAAAGCATGGTTCACCGACTCAAGTTGTCTTTGTCACTTTTTTTTTTTTTTTTTGCTCGTCAGTTACGATATCTCAATCAAACAGTCAATGCAAGCCTATCGATGCAAGCCTATCAATGTTCATTCTAAGCGCCCAACCTTGAAGCTTTATCATCCAACTCCTCATGCCTTGACACCGCCATTGGCCGAGCGAGCAGCAGCAAGAGTCGACTTTTTGACCAGGCGCAGACCACCAAGCAGCATAACAAGCAGCTCAATACCCAGGATGACGGCCAAGGTGACCAGAGCGCCAATAACACCAGCAACAGCCTTTGAAATACCGTTGCCAGAGCCAGAATCAGAATCAGAATCAGAGCTAGAAGTAGAGGTACCGTTGCCGGAGCAGGTGCCGTCGGAGTTTCCGCACAGCTTGCACCATTCCGCGTCGTCTTCGATGGCAAACTTGGACATGCCGGTCTTGAAGTCCTTCCAAGACAGTGTCTCTTCCTTCTGACCGAAGAGAGGGAACAGCCTGGGGGTGTTCTCGGCCGCAGTACCGTTGGCAAAGTAGAAGCGCACCTTGACGTCGTCGACGGTGGGCTTGGTGGCGTTGGTAACGAGCTCGATAGCCATGGAGGAGGCGTAGTCGCAGATACCCAGAAAGTCCGAGGATGCCTTGTCAAGACCCGCAGATCCGAAGAAGGCCATAAAGGTACCGTAGGCGCCGAACTGAATGTTGAACTTGGGGTGTCCTGGTTGACCGTTGGCCAGGGGCTCCAGAGACTCGAGGATCTGGCCGGCGAGGACAGCTCCGGCCACAGCACGAGAGGCATCAGTTTTGTTGTAGGCAAGGTTCCACTCGTGAACAGAAGCGAGATTGTAGAGCCTGTCAAGAGTAGGTTTGTTGAGAAGGTTGTCAGATGGGATGCTGGAGTTGTGAATGCGAGCAACATTGATGAGGTCAAAGACTGGACGTATCAGCATTCATGTACTTTCACCAAGAGCTGCTTGACATACTTGAGTAGGCGTTCTTGAAGGTAGCATTAGCCTCCCCGTAAGTGCCGTTAATTATGGGAAGGAGGTCTTTATAGAAATCAAGAGAGCCTTGATACGATGCCTTATACTCGGTGGAGGACAAGTAGGCATTTGAGCTGACCTCGGCGTTGGTGCAACCGCTGTTTCCCTGGAGCCATGCGCTGTTCTCAGAGCCCTTGGCACTGGCAGCGTTGGCAACAGAGTTGACGGGGATAGACTGGTATCCGCTGAGGGGAGCCTCAACCTTGGTGCCGTTAGCGAGAGTCTCGGTCTGCTTGAGGGGAGGGTAAAGGCCCTGGAGGAAGACAAGAGCCGAGTTCTGCAACACGGCGTCCACAGGGGCGGTCACGTCGAGCTGGGAGAGGACGGCAGTATCAGCGCTGAGACCTTTGATCTTGCGCGAAGCATCGTTGTCGACATAAGTGTCACGGTACCACTCGCCCGAGGAGTGGACCTCATCAGCGCCGAGGGCAGTTAGATTGACGGGCTTCCAGGCCTTGGCAGTGCGGTCGCCATGACGGTGGAAGACATAGATACCCAGAACATCCTCAGCCACGGCGAGGGAGGGGATGGAGAGGAGGAGGGGGAGAATGTTTGTAAGCATTGCGAGCTGTAGTTGATGTGGATGTCGATTGAAGCTATACACACACGGGGGTATCAGAGAAGAGGGACGGCAGACCAGACAATGCCAGCAAGAAGAGACTGGAGCCGCACTCGCCAACAAGAATAGACAAACAAGAAAAGAAGAGAAAGAAAGAGAGAAAACAGATCGAGAAAAGTAATGGCGCGAGATCAAAGATAACATTATCTTTAGCCTTATTTGTGATGGAGGGATAGTGGGAAGATCTTGCCCCCCCGCCCTCGGCTTGAACTTGCCGTGTTTGCTGCTTCAAGGATGGGGGGGCAACTCGCGAATGGATGGTCGAGCATGCCCTTGGCAGGGCCAGCTTCCTAATCGGGCGAGTAGCAGTAGAGTCACGATGATCCAATTCCACGGGAAGGGGAAAGCTTGTGGTCTTTTTGGGTGGGATGCGGATGGAGTCAGACCCCGCTGAAGGAGCTCAGACTCCATCGTTTTTCCCCATTGCTCAATAATGCCTGGTTCTTTTGTTCAATTGGACTGATTGGTTGGATGTAGAGGCTGCAGAGTTTCTGCAGAGAAAGCTAACGGCTGACGATCAAAGTTATTGCCTCTCTCTTCTCTGTATCATGGCCTTAATCAAGCTCGCAAGCTCACAAGCTCTCCCCTCAATGAGTGGCTTGCGCAGCCTGTTCGGCCCCGGCACTGATCTTCTTGGCATCCCAACGGACATCGGCTCGGAGGTGATTGGACATCGGCCGGCTCGCGGTTGCATTTGATCATCGATGCCGTCTTGCAGGCCGGATTCCTCGGGATACTTTATCGGTGCAAGGCCCGGCTGCTCCTCCGCCCCATTCACCTCATCAATAGCTAGTAAAACATGTGAGTCAACTTGAGTCCGGATGCTGTATGAAAAAATATCTGCTGCTTCTTTCAAAAATGGGGCTCACCATCTTCCCCCATCCTTGAGGGTTTGGTGCCGAATAGCCGGTGGTGATCCTCCCAAAAACGGCATCAGCTCATGCATCACCGGAGATGTCAGAATCGAGTAGAGTGCATACCAGATCTTATCTATCGTGCGATACAAACATCTCCGCATCTCCGTCTACCTCATCCTAGTCTTGCTGATAAGCCAAACAGCCTCTGCTCTTCTATCAAAACATGACTTCTCTCTATCCATCTTCCATCTTCCATCTTCCCATATCAAAATCACCTTGCACATCAATTGCGCGTCCTGTATATATCATCAATCCAACCTCACAGCTTCGCCTTGCCATTCTTTCGCGGATCCCTCAACTTCTGTGAAAACTCGCCCTTGAGCAGGTAGTCTGGATACTCCATGTTCACGTCGATTCCAACGCTGATGGCGCCCTGACGCCTCCACGCTGCGCCGTCCACCGCCAGAACTTGTCCGTTAACGTAGCTCCCGGCTTCGCTGAAGAGGAACACGGTCGCGTCAGCAATATCCCGCACCGTTCCAAGTCGGCCAGAAGGAATTCCCTTGAGGTACTGTTTGCGCTCGGGTACCTCCTCGCTGCCCAGTCGCGCCAGGCCTTCGGTGCCTTCGATACCTCCCGGCGCAATCACGTTGCTCGTCACTCCTCGTGGTCCGTATTCCAGGGCCACCGATGCCATGAGCGAGTCGATGGATGCTTTGGCTGCTGAGACATGCGCCTGGAGCGGCATTCCTGTGTAGTGGAATGTCGCTGAAACGTAAATAATTCGAGGGTTTGAGCTGCGCAGTAGGTGAGGCATCGTGGCCTTGATCGTGTTGAAAGTGCCCAAGACATCAATATCCATGACCGACTTGAACGCGTTGGAGCTCATGCCTTCTATCGGCGCAATAAAGTTGCCCGCCGCTCCAGCACTGTCTCTGTTAGCAGCAAAGATCTTGATTCAAAGACGAAGCCTTACATGACCAAATCAATGCCCCCAAGTTCCTTTACGCATCGCTCTGCAGCAGCTTGCAGACTCTCGACCTAAGGTAGGACCGTCAGTACTCAAGCCAACCCAGATGTTGGGCCAATCTCACCTTTCGAACATCGCAGCCTCCAATTCCAATCACCTTTGCCCCTGGCCTCACAGTCTCAATGTCTCTGGCTGCCGCCTCGGTCTTCTCGACGTTTCGCCCTATGATGCATGCATTCGCGCCCAGCCGGACCAACGCTCGCGTCTGCATGCTGCAGATGCTGCCGGCCCCGCCAGTCACAAAGACAACGCGACCATCTATGAGACAGTCAGCATAAGAAACTTGGACGGTTTCACATGAGCACCACGGGGCGGGAACTCACCAAAGATCCCATCTCTCCAGACCGGGCTGAGGTAGGTTGACTCGGGAACAGACATTGTGGCTGGTTAGGTCTCACAATAACAGACTATATATGTGATTGATTAAAGGGGGGAGAAACAACAAGACGAGACACGCGAAAAGATGCCAAAAAGGAACGCGATATATGAAGTATGAATGAATGCGGAGGAAGTTCAGCTGAGTTGAGATGGAGTTCGTCCCAACCCCGGCTACGTAAACGGAGCCGCGTGCGTGCCTCGGCTCGGGGTGGGTCTCGAAAAAACAAGCAGAGAATCTGGGGTCGGCCCCGCTTCTCACACGCGTCTCGGCCGAGTCGCGCCATCCTCTCTCCCGAGGCTCGGGCCGCTGCTGGACCACGCACATCCCATGCGCTCCTCACATGTCAAGGACAAGGTTATTTTCACCATTGACACGAGGTTCAGAGCGCATCTCATAAAGCTCAGACAATCTATGTAGATCTGATTACTAGATACGATACCCGTTGCATCTACGAGGGCAGGGCTGCAGAGATGCCGAATCTTGAATATTGCACAATCTGATATGCTGAGCTTATCCACCGCACTCTGAATCAAGCAATGGCAAAAAAGGGGGTGTATTCCTCCTTATGCAAGATCCTGCAAAGCTTCTATTAAACGAGTGGACGTTGAGCCTCGTTCCTGGACTGCGGGCCCTCGTAATACCTAGGTCTCGTCTCAGCTTTAAAGACAAAAAAGCCCATCCGTCCCCACCACAGGCAGGCTGGCGTCTTCGTCCCGAGTGACTTTTTGGGCCGTGTTCCAGAAATAAATGACGTGCGGCCTCTGAATTGACCAACGAGATTACTCTGAGCACGTTCCAATTTGGCAGACTGCACAATGTTTTCAGGTACTCAACCCACAGACAACGGACGGCGTGTTTCGTCTAAGTAGAGTCGTTGTCCTTTGCGGCTCGGCACGTAGCTTCACCCCCCGCCGGCATTTTTCAGCTTGGGTCGCCCTGTGGTCTCGCAGCAATTTACTCGCAGGTTGCCAATAATACAAACTGACGAGTCAATTCAACGCCTGCCCGCCCTGTCTTACCCGTCACATACCTACAGATATAACGTTGCGTATGCGAGGATAAGGTAGATAGCCCGGTACGTGGCTCCAGCTCCCCCCATCTGCACGGGCGTGGCACTAACACGGCGCGCAAGCCTTGATTCCGCGCCCAGTTCCCAGCCAAAGAAACGGGTGCCACAGGGGGTGGGAGTGAGGGGGCACCGTCAGGTCAGAAAAAAAAACGAGGGAAAACGGGCCAAGAAAGTGACGGCACGGGACGACTTCATCTGAAGTCTAAGCGACCCCGAAACATTGGCTCTCCTGAGACGGTGGCTGCAGGGATATATCTGGCAAGATCTGGCTTTCCAGGATTGCCTCTCCTGCAATGCAGAGTGAAAAAGCCCTGCCTTGCTTCCTGTCGCCTTTTTGGGTCTCTTTTCCCCCTTATCCCTATCTGCATCTATCCCAGCAGGGTCTAGGTCGCCTTATCCGAGGGCACATCCTCAGCCTCCCGCGCGGCACCCTCGGATCATGATACCCAGTTCGCCAAGACGTCCGTCGCGCTTATTTCTCCCCCTTCCCGCCCCTCGCTCCCCGCAGTCTGAAACTTATGCCCGGTCATGTCCGTCCTCTGATCTTTCCCACTTCTTACCTCTTGTCTCGGTCGTCAACGTGCCTCTGCGGCAAAGGGGTGGGGGAGGCTTGTCTAGCGAGCTGTCAGAAACTGGAAAGGGTGGGAGGGGCTCTGGGGCTAACCAACAGTACAGTTCCATCCCGTCTCATGATGGACGCTCATGTTATCCCAGATGCAGCCAAAAGAGACCACGGGCCAGGAACAGCCCTGTTCCTCAATATCAAAAAGTGTTGCCATGATATGATGCCCGTGGGAAGCGCCATAGCTGACTGACATACCAGTCTCTACCAACCTCATCACATCTGCCAGCCAGACGTCCCCAGCATGCTGACATATCTGTTCACACTAGTTCACTCGACACAATCGAAGTGGTTGCAAACCCCTTCTGCACTCCAAAAATGACAATTGGCCATCCACAGTAGCCTACATGACACTTTAAACTCATATCATTTTCCAATATTTTTTAACACCATAGAGTCGCGCCTGCCCTGTTATTCCATGGCGTTGGCCATTTGAAGAAGCCCCCCGACCTAGGTCGTTCAGAACAAGTACAATGATATCCCATATATCCCTTTCTTTCCCAAATAACCCAATACGCCAGAATAGTATACAATTTCCAGATCCTGCTGAATACGGGCCTTCCAGGCAAAAGCACAAGTCTAAACTTTCAAAGCCAACTCCCAGAGGCAATACCCAATCTAGGTCTGCCTTGTCATGGCTCTCCCTTTCGAACACCTCGTCCATTATTAAGTTATTGCTGCTTAGCTTTGTTGGCGGCATCCGGGTTGCCACTGGTATTCGATCATGGGAGGCCTTGTCTGGGGAGCACGATACCCAGCCATTATTGAGAGGGCAGTTCCTCAGCACATTCTCTTGCCTGCCGTCAAGGGGCCCGCCGCTCAAGCTGACAATGACAGCATTTTCATGTTGAAATCCCGGTCCGAGTGCCTTAGAGCTCAAAGAAGCACATTCGTGTCCTTGAGCCTATCGACCAGAGTCGATAGCACGGTCTTCTCGACGGGCGGGTTCAATCTTTGTGAAGTAGATGGAAGAAGCCAGCCAGCCTGCTTCAGCCGCAACACAACGGGCAGCTCTCAGGTAGCACAATGTAGCGCTCATGGGGGCCTTTTGGGCAAGCATGCTTTCGACTGCCATCGGTCGACGTCTTGCAGAAATGGGTGCCAGGATCCGTGCAGGACGTGTAAATGTAGTAGTTCTTGGTGAAGTCGCACATGGTGACAGAGAAAACACTTTACTGCGAGGCAAAATTAGAACGGAATTGCCAGAAAAAAGTGTATGGCTTTCTAAAGGGGAAGTGCAGTCATACCGGAGGACGGAGATTTAGCTTTACGCCTGTAGGAAGAACCCGGAGGAATTGGTCGCGGTATTGCGCGAGACGAGTATTTTAAAACGCCGACAACAGCCACCAAGTGCTTCCCAAGGTTGTGCTGTCTCCTAGGTGTTGCAACGAATTGATGTCGTTGAGAATCGGTATCAAATGGGACAATGGGTAAAGATGAGGTGGTGGCGTTTATAACAGGCCTCGGACTGCAGCAGAGTTGAGACTGAGATGGTGGGCTCCAAGCTTTGACGTAGGTCAGAGGTCGGGTTGGCTTGCTTTATCAGGGAAATCTTAAATAAAGGAAGGACTGGACAGGCGCAAAGGGATCGAGGAAGGGGGTGGGATGGGTTGGATTAGATTGGATCCAATGGATGTAAAGCCTGTGAGGACTGGCGATGGTTGTGGATGGGGGATCGGGACGGGGACAGAGGGTCCCTTAAGACACGGCGCCGATGAGACCGTGCCATGTCCCGTGTCTGGGTCGGGGAGCAATGACGCCTTTGCTTCAGAGAGAGACGGACGGGGATGCCAGAGGAAAGCAGCTAGTACAGACAGGAAAGGACAGGACAGACCAGACATTCTGCCCGGCCCAGGGTCTGATCTGTCCGTGTGCCATGTCGTGTCGAGTTCCAGCCAGGTCCGGGTCTGTGACGGCGAGTGGAGCGGGTTCGTCACTTTGGAGCTGGTGGGGGGAAATTTAGGCCTGCTCAAGGGCTCCAAATCTCGAACCACGGGGTTGCAGTAGGTAGCACTCACGGGCCAGCTCGCAGCGGTGGTACCGGGAGCCGACGTACCCTTCAATCAGTGAGGTGCAGTGCAGCCATGGATGGAGCAGCAGAAGCGCAGTGTCGTGCAGCGCTGTGCAGCGCGGTCCTGTGCGGTGCAGTCGCTGAGCTCTGGCTGTTGGACGCCGGCCTCGATGGGTTGTGCAGGGCGAGTCGAGCAGACGCTGCGAGCGATTCAGTAGACGCCAGGGCACGCACCATCAGCTCCAGTCTCGACTTCCATTCTCTGTTGCATCCCTGTACGCTGCTGTTTCGATCAGCCATCCATCCGCAACGTCCACGGACAGAAGGGTTGCTCTGCCTATGTTTCTGCTCCTCCAGGGGTTTGTACAAGCCCGGCAAGCCGGATTAATCCAAGAGGGCATTCCGACTTCCGCCTCAATGCCCCTCGACGTCAACAAACGGCGGCCGTCAAGAGGGAAAAAAAGAATGCCGCGTACCTCCGGTGCCCGAACCGCCGCCCGCTGGGATGGCGTCTCAATGGCGTCAACAGTGGGAGTTGCACAAACTCTGTGGGGTGGGATTCCTTCCCGCACCCTGAGGGCCGGCCATGATACTGTATCTGCCCTCCTTCTCCCAGTCTTCCATCGGCCGCCAGTACTATTGGGGTCAGCGCCACGGCGGAGTGGCCCTGGCGATGGATCCTTGGATGTTCAACGTTTGCGCTTTCGTGAACGAATTTCTGGCGGCCGGAACTTGGCCCGTCTTGTGTAGGCGGGCGGGTCGGGAGCCACGGATGACTTCCCTGCCGACGCGCCGGCATCTTGACGCTCGATTGGAATGGATTCATGGGCGTTATCCTAGGTATTCAACTTGTAAACCAGGGGGTGGGAAAGGGGGAGTCTCAAATTCTTCAACAGCCAATGGTCGTCGTGGCGAGCGAATCCTTACCTTGGGATCTCGATAGGTACAGTAGTACTGAAGTCCCAAATGCCGGACACATGCAAATTGCTTGCAGAGGACCTATCTCAGGCCCGCGAGAGCTTGCAGTGCCAGCACAGCACTGCACACAGCACTGCACAGCATAGCACCGGCTTCGGATGCCGACCTCTGGGCAAGGGGATACCACGCACACTGAGCACTCAATGGCCTGGCATACCTGACTAGGAGATCCGTGAGTGCAACCGAGCTCACCACATTCTGCCACCCATCCATGTGTGCAGGGCACGATGATGCCCCAAGCACCCAGCACCCAGAACCCAGACCAAGGGAAGGGCCTCAGCAACCTTTTCAGACAAGAGGTTGCAGGGGTCGCTAGCGTCGCAGGTTGGCAAAAGTTGCTGATGACGGAACTACCTACTGAAGCGTACGCAGCCAGCAGGCAGTCCGCCCATCGAGACCTTGCATCTGTTGGGTGGGCGTTGGCGGTGGAGATGGTGGTGGACTGTCTTGGCGGCTCTCAAATTTGAAGCTGCGGATGCCGTGGCACGGTGCCTTCTCCTTCCTCCATTAGATGGAGTCAAGCCAGTCGGAGGGGCCCTTCCAGTTGCTCGCTGAGATCAGTGCGTCTTATTAGGAAGCCGAAGCAGGAGCAGGAGCTAGAGCTGGCATGAGCGAGTGTTCACTGTCCACTCATCCATAGCCTCCCTTTTTCTGTGCCTTGGTCCTTGCTTCTCGCTCCTTGTCCCTGTCAACGGCGAAGTTTTGAGGAAGGACATTGGAAGCAAAGGTGGTGCCTTGCTTTCCACTTTTTCACTCCCGCCTCCACCTCCATGCAGCATCCCATCTCCACCTCCGCTTTCATCCATCCGTCGCTTTGGCTTTCCTGCATCGTACCGCCCTTGCAAATCAGCCCTGGCCTGGGTGAGTGCTGCTGCAGTTCTGCACGCTAGGATGCAGCACAGAATATCCATTCGGGTACCTTGGTAGCTTCCTTCGGGGGCAAACATCTGGTCTCTCATTTTCCTCTAATCTTCAATCTTCAGGTCTCGTCTCGTTGTGCTGCATCTTGGTCCTCACCTTGTCCCTGCTGCCCACCAACTCCCGCCCCGTGATCTATCTTGGTCGGCTGTTGGTGTTGGTATCAAGTTACGGCCCAAGCACGCCGATCAACAAACCGCCCATGCCCTGGGCCGCCAGCATCCCTGGTTGCCACGCACGCTCGCGGACTACCAGACGGTGACACTGCCCATTGGCTCCACTGGCTCGAAACCCTCGGTGTGATCGCCTAGCAGAGGCTGGCCAAACATCAAGAGGCATTCGGTTGCTTGACATGTCAAATCCAGCCCAAATCCGGGGTGAACCTCTGGCTCTCCACCAAGCTGTGACAGCCAGCGAGGCGAACCTTCGGGTACCTACAGTACATGGTTCTCCTTCTGCGTCTCGTACATCAGACTGGTCAGCCCTAGCCAGGGTTTGGCCTCCCGACCCCACGCCCGGCGGCATCTTTTTGGCATGGTCTGGTTTCTTGCTTTCGGCATCACCAAAGCTTTCGTCTCCTCATCAACCCACCAGCCAACTGCACTCATGGGCCTGTTCGGATGCCCCAGTCCAGGCAGAACCATCCTCTCCTCCTCTGTCACCAACGCAAGAGGGCTCCACGGCCTCATTCACCTCAGCACACCCTGTCCTGGATTCGAGACTGCGCAGCCTCGCACCCAGGTTCCCTCGTCAAGCTTGATATTCCGGGCTCAAAGCTCAGGAACGGCCTAGCAAGATGCCCCGCACACGACAGGGTGCAAGGTTCCATCGCCACGGCACACTACGGGTACCGTTTTACCTGCATCGCTAGAGAGCTGCAAAAAGAAAAACCTCGATGACTTCCATGCACACCAGCAGAATTCTAGTGTGGGTTGATGCAAACATTGATTGACCTTTGATCAAGCGGAGCAGCATGCAGTACGGAGTACTGGTTCACCAAATGCACCAACCACGTTTTACTCGGCTAATCAGGCCATGGAAGGCAACGAGAACGACGCTTGCCATGGAGCCGGTTAGCCTTGACAGCTTTGACCTGCTAGTCCGGTCACAAAGCGGTTTCTATTCCCTCAGACATGTTGATTGAGGTGCAATGACCAACTAATACACGAGCATTGGCCATGGCAGCAACATGGTTATCCACCAGGACCTCGCGAGTATCCGCGATGACCAGGATACGGTCCCTTTGCGCCGATTTCATATCATCTCGATGAGATTGACCGCATGCCAAGAGGTCTATTGGAACCAACGACCGAGTAGCCTCATGAATCAGGATACCCTCCTGGAGCGCCTCAAGGTGCGCCAAGGGCCATGAAGATCTTCAGCTCAGGCGTGATGGCAAACAATGCATATTAGTGATCAAAGCTGAATGCCAACATCTGCAGGGCACTCCCTTGTTCGATATCGCTGAGGCTTTGCTCATCGAGAAGCAGATTCATCCCGGGACTTGTTGGTAAAAATGGATCGCAATCTTCCTTTGTTCAGCTCGAGATAACCAAAGAGATGCTGACTGTGGATTCGAGATCATGACGTGAGGTTTTGGTGCATCTGGGCCAAACAACGCCTCAGTCAATCTAACGCTGAACTATTGGCCCTCATCAAGGCAGGACATGTCCGACGGCGTCGCGTACTAGTTTAGGAGCAACCATGATCGAAGCGAAGCTCCGTTGAGGTCGACAGAAGCTTCCAATTCCATTCAACCCTTGCTGGAAGCGTGTCAGTGTGGACACAGCTCGGCTTTTGCTGGTGCTGGTGCTACCCAAGCGCGAATTGGCTTTCCAGGCCGCGTGGTGTTCGCAACGGAGCCGCCACGGCCGTAAGCCTCCACGGCATGGCTACAAACCCTGGAAGTACCTCGACGACTTGTCCATGGCCGGGCGCTTGAGGTGGTCTAGCAGAAACGAAGGGGAACAAACTTCCAACCGATGCTCATATCATGCCAGGCTCCCCACCGGGCTCAGAGAAGGGATCGGGGAGATTGAATCACGCGAGTAGAGGATATCCTGGACTGATGGAATGCGCCCATGTCGCCAGCCACAGCCGTGCCATGTCGATCAGAGGCAGAAGCCGTCCCCATACCCACCTAGCGTGGCCCTCACCAGCCACTATTCGATGCCAAAAATGCAGTCGCCACGTGGAAAAGATCAAACGTTCAACTCTAAACACCGTCACTTGCAGACAAATCGATACTCGAGGGCTCACGGACTTGGGTGAGAAGGGGCCAGCAGTCGACCTGGTCGTATCTGCCCAGAAACAGGTGCCCCAAGGAGAAGGGATCCGAGCCACCGACTGTCTCCAAAATCCTTTGTTTGTCTTCCCTCTCCTTACCGGATCGGGCCAGCGGCATCAGGTCAAAGCGCTGTCCAGAGTTTCATCTAAGCCATTAGTGTACAAATTACAGTTCCCTGAGTTTCGCGCTTCATCTGCTACACGACGGTCGGTGTCTGGAGGGCTTCTGACCGAACCACCCAGGTGGTCTTATCCCGCGCAGCGCAACGCAGCGCAGCGTGCCGGGTGCTTCGGCCTGCCGGCTTGGAGGCTCCTGGAGGGACGGACAGAAGTGCCCATGTGCTCTGCAACTGACTCGAGGCCAGTTGCCTGCGCGTTAATATGCGAGTCCATCGTGTTTCGCTCGGACTTTTTGGTCGCCCCTCGTGCAATTCTGTTCATGCAGGCTTGAGGCGCCATCCCAATCGGTATTGTTTGCTCTTCGTTAGTAAGTCGCACGAGGCTATATCGGCAAGTTGCGATTCTGCTATTGCTACACTTTGCAGACCGACATTGGATAATATCTGCAAGACTGCAGGATGACTCGTCACACGTTCGCTTCGTGCCAGCAACCAGGTTGGTGGTTGTCGTCGCTGCAGTCTACCTGATCACATGGATGTTGGGTGCAAAAGTTCTGGATGTGTGAATGAACCTCGGATTACCCCCGGTACGAATTAGACCGACTTTCGGTTTGTTGTCTCTATTATACCGGTTGACCAGCAACGCTTGGTGAGCTTGCAGTGGAGTCTGTGTCCTCAAGTGACGTATTAGCCAAGAGTGTAATGGGAGGTTTTCTGCAGGCAGGAGTTTGGTGTGGTCTTGAGTGGGGAAGCTGGTTGAAGGTGCAAGTAAGGACCTTCAACATCCAGTTATACCTACAGATGGAGCACAGTACCTACCTCCCTCGGGGAGAAGAACCCGTGGATGCCCCGTCAGTTACATCAACACACATCCTCGTTTATTCTAGATAACCCGTCCTATTCAGGAACAGGGCAATTATCGGATCCCCTCATTTGACTGCGTCCGCTACGAGTTCCCAAGGTTCCCGACTGGATCCAGCAGCTGTTGGAAGTCGCACCGGAGCGTGGGCCATCCCTGCTGAGGGCCAGTCCGTCACCAAGCACTCTTGGAGATGGTGTTTAGGGTGCTACGAAATGTACGTGGTTGAAGAAGGCCACCATAGCCCTCCAGCTCTAAACCAGTTTGCTTTGTAAGTCTCAGCACGATGTCCAGAGCTAGACTGTCAGAACTATTTCTCGGGAGTACCACGGTAGCAGGAATTATCCAACCGTTATAGCTATTCACATATTTACTCTCATTCGGTGAGCTGCATCTTGCTGTGGAGGCAACCATCTCCTTTGAGTCCCCTGCAGTTTAACTCATGGCTGGTATAACCACATTGCAGTCATGTAACTACAGACTGGTGGTGAACACCCACGCGGATGAAACCCTCGGGGCATACTCTGTGAATTCTCCCATTATTATTTGTTATCTCAGTACTTATTGGTGTGTCATAGCATGGTCAATATGATACATGTCACTATTTCGACTGGGACTACCCACATGTTTAGGGTAACTCGAGGTAACTGACCGATAGTGACAAGTGGCTCATGGGGAGCCCAGGGCTTAGGTAGCTTTATCTAGACTTGTTATCAGGTGCAGTAATAATCGATATTCCCGGCCTAAGAGTCCGGTTGAGCCAACATCGATGATTGCCATTGCCATGTGTCAAGCGAGGTGCCACAACATCAATGTGACATGCACCCACCAGAAGGACAGGGACATCAACCAGGTTGTATGGAAGGGTAATCAATCCGTCCAACCGGACCCAAGGAATGGGCGCCTTCACATGTCATCGAATGGATAGGTACCCAAAACATTTCACAATGTTTAGTGATAGTCAAATTGGGAGTCTGAAGAAAAGGAATGCGGCACGTGGTATTATCGGTCGCATTACTGTACTGGCCCATTTTACCCTTGGCAGGTGAATGTTTACCCGTCGAACAAGGCCCGCTTGACACACAACCGTATTGATGCACATTGACGGTTTCCCACGTTTTCAAGACTCAATCCAATGCCATCCATCCATGATAGCATGGAAAGGAGCAAGCAGCCACAAGGAGCTCGTGCAACACTCTCATGAGGTGGTACCACCAGCCACAGCTAAACCCGGTCTTAGCCGCACGAGCCACGCGGAGAGGCCAATCACAAGCGCGAATGAGGCGTAAATTTGCCTTGGTTGCGCGCGCTTCTCTGCTGAGCGAGCCTGATGGAGCCCACTCCGTCGCCACTCCTCCATGCGATTCATCTCGATTTGCCTGCAACGCAAAGGAAGCTCCCCCGAGCTTCAACACCCCATGGCCATCCTCGATCCATCATAAACCGTCCGCCCGGCATCTCGAGAAGAAGCGCACTTTTCCACATGCTGGCCCTTATCGCCATCCACGACTCCTTTTCCTCTTCTGCCATCGAGTCCACACTCCGCGTTGAGGGGCTCTCGGTTTCCACCTCCACCTGGGTGCTGGCCCAGACAAAGGCACTAGGATGACCGAGTTATCACCGCGAGGGGTACGGTTCTCGGGCACCGAAGACGAGCACTGCGACAAGATCAACAGCCACCGACATGACGGTGCGAATGAATCCAATGGCGACCCCCATGGGACAGAGCGTCAAGACGAGCTGAGCACACTGTCCCGGTACACAGAATCATCGGGCCACACCGGGTCGTTGACCTCACTGCATGCTGGGACCGTCATCAACGGAAACCCCAAGTCACAGCGAGGCAGCACCGGTGATGATGGCGCCGGATATGCCAACGGCAGTTGGCCACAGCGGCCGCTGGGTCCTGCGAGGACGCCCTCGAGCACATATAATCCGGCAACGTCGAGAAAACCAGGCCATCCACAAGCAACCCCATCCTTCACCGAGTCCATCCGATCGTCATCCAAGACACGCCCGCTAAAGACCGAGAGCAGATTTCGCGCCCAGGAGCGAGCATATGTCCAGAAACTCCGGCAAGACTACAGCGGTGGATACTTTACATCGTATTCGAGCATGAACGGGAACGATTCGGATTCGGAAGGGGAGACTCCGTCATCAGAGGGCCCATACGATGATCGTTTTGATCAAGAAACCATCATGTTTTATGGGAATGACAACCTCCAACCCACAGACGAAGACCTAAAAGACCCAGAAAACCGCGAGAGGCTCGAGTGGCATGGTATGCTGGAGGCTGTCTTGACAGGAGACGTCGTACGGCAAGAGAAGAAACGGTTGATTGGCTCAGCCGACCAGCAGGCCGGCAAATCCGCTCACAAAACCGAGCTATGGCTAGGCATTCGTTCCAAGGTCTGCGGAAGACATGTCCCTGTCCAGAGACGTATGCTTGAGGAAGCTCGAACTACCTTGGACCGCACGCTGGAAGAGATTATCAACTTTGAAGTCAAAGGAGAGAGTGAGGTTGGAAAACCACCATATGAGCAAGTCAAGGACATGGTGAAGAAGATTGAGAAGTGCGAGAACCTGTATCCTTCCTGGTCTGCGCTCGCAGCAGAACACAAGGCGGCAGATTCCCCGGCTTTCAAGGAAGCGCACGAAGCAATCATCTCGTGGTACAACACAAACGAAATGATCAACACCGAGCTCTCTATTCTGAAGAAATGGGTGGGCAACGATGATTTGGACTTTACACGGACCAAGCAAAGGTCTCCCGCTGTCAACGGCATCAGCAACGACGAGACTTCATTCCTGGACAGGCTCATGAAGGAGGACGGACTTCAATCTCTCTACAATGACGATGACGAGAAGGGTATGCTCGTGCCTATATCAACTGTTATCAACAAAGCCAAGGGCACGCTCATCAGGAATTCCGCCCCTTTCCGCAAGCGGCATCTTCCACCGTATCTCGAGGAACTCCTCACACTTATCAGCTTCCCTTCCCGCCTTATCGAAGAGATTACTCGAACACGTTTAGCCTATGCTCGGAGAGTTAAGGAATCTGCCCAGCAAAACCCCTTGATGCAAAACCAGATGATATCTCAGTTCCAACTTCTGCTCAAGTTCGCCATTCGAATCAAGCTGGAATGCACCTCCATCGCGAACCCAGAGCCAGGATGGGACTTGCCCCCTTGCATCGACGAGTCTTTCGACCAAGTTGTACTGGAAGCACTGAAGTATTATTTCAAGATGCTGAACTGGAAACTGAGCGGCAACAAAAACACGTTTAAGGAAGCGGAACTACTATTCCAAGAATGGGACTTTGCCAACGAAATCGGCAGCCATCTGCAGCGTGGTCACATCGAAGTGGCGGAGCAGTTCAGTTCGTTGACTTTCAAGGCTTTGAACAGACTGAGTCAGACTTTCGAGAAGGAGTTGCAGGCGAAGCCCAAGGAGAGCGCAACAGAGATGAGCAAGCGTTACAAGGCTTGCCTTGATTCGGTTCGAGTTCGTCAACGAATGCTTCAACGATTCAGCCGAATGTTGAGTGACAACTACGAGCATGCGTCGGATTACAGCATCTCGTTTACCCCAGAGACAATGCAGAAATTTTACGATCAACTGGTTGCCTCTGCACACTTCCAGGTGGACACTGGAGTTTTTGAGCAGGACAACACATATGTCATTGCATCCCCTCACCTACGGGAGAGGCTCGAGGACGTTCAGGTTATGATGGCCATAACTTCCCAGGATCAGTTCCCTGACGAGCTCGGGGAGCAATACCTACTCATTCTTCGACCTGAAGATCCGCTCAACTGGTTCGGCGAAACAATCCCTGTGCCATTGCGAGATCAGAACATCGACTTGAAGCGAGGTCACATTCGGCTTTGTGCTTCTAGCCCCCAAACACTGCACAATGCTCGAAGGGCGTTCCTCGATGCAGTGGATATGCATGTTGACCTTGTGCAAGAGTCGAGGTCCAACATTCACAAAGTCAACACACGGCTGACCGAGCTGAGGAGGGTGGCATACAAGCTTTCAAACACTTTCATGGACAGTGTTGAGATCATCAGGAAGCAAGCCCGAGGCAAAGACTGCCAGGAATTGATTCAGACATGTTTTGTGTTTGCTACAGAATTTGGTCAACGATCGTTGCTCTACATGGACAGCAACAGACGGCAGATGAACAATCTCAAGCTGACCAAGCTCGCACTGGACTGGGTGAGCTTCATCTGCGATGACTGCATCGCGTCGGATCGAAAGACGTTTCGCTGGGCTGTCCTTGCGCTCGAATTCGCAATGGGCATGACGCGAGGACGTCACATCTTGGCACTTGGGGAGGATGAGTACGCCAAGCTTCGTTCCAAGGTTGCAGGGTGCATGTCGTTGCTTATCTCGCACTTCGACATCATGGGCGCCAGATCGAACCTTGCGGCCCAAGCCGAAAAGGAGCGAATCGAAGCGCTGGTGGGGCAATTTAGGAAGCTTGACAAGAATAGGATGTTGAACGACGAGGAGGCTTCCCGCTGCATCACAGAGCAGCGCATGGAAGAGTTGGAGAGAGTGGACGAGTACCGACGGGAGAAGGTGGCTGAGAGACAGGGAGTCGGACGAGTACTGGAAGGTAACAACGAAGTCGACCGATCGCTGGCATATCTCTCGTCGTCTGCAACCAACGTCACTATGCGCTGGCAGCAAGGTCAGTTTGTGGGAGGCGGAACGTTTGGCAACGTCTACGCCGCGATGAACCTCGACACAGGCCACTTGATGGCGGTCAAGGAGATTCGACTGCAGGATCCCAAGCTCATCCCGACAATCGCCGAGGCGATCAGGGAAGAGATGGGCGTGCTCGAGGTCCTGGACCACCCGAACGTGGTGTCTTACTACGGCATTGAAGTCCACCGAGATAGGGTGTACATCTTTATGGAGTTTTGCTCAGGGGGATCTTTGGCCAACCTCTTGGAACATGGTCGAATCGAAGACGAGCAGGTTATTATGGTGTATGCTCTTCAGTTGCTCGAGGGTCTTGTCTATCTGCACGAGAGCGGCATTGCCCATCGAGACATCAAGCCTGAAAGTAAGTTTTGCATCTTGACTTGTCACCAGAGCGGAGAAGGCTAACCGTTGAAAAGATATCCTCCTCGACCACAATGGTATCATCAAGTATGTGGATTTTGGCGCAGCCAAGGTGATTGCTCGTCAAGGCCGCACGCTTGCGGACCGGCAAGCATCGATGCCAAACAGGTCTATGACTGGTACACCCATGTACATGTCACCAGAGGTGATCAAGGGCGAAAATCCCGGTAAGCCTGGGGCAGTCGATATCTGGTCCCTTGGCTGCGTTATCCTAGAGATGGCGACTGGCAGAAGGCCGTGGGCACAGCTCGACAACGAATGGGCTATCATGTACAACATTGCCCAAGGCAACCCACCTCAGCTCCCGCCCCCTGACCAGCTCAGCCCGCAAGGAATCGACTTCTTGAAGAGATGCTTTGCGCGGGATCCTCGAAACCGATCGTCGGCGGTTGAACTCTTGCAGCATGAATGGATAACATCGATTCGAAGCCAGGTGGTGGAACCGGCCACGCCGAGCGACACAAGCGGCTCAGCCCAGTCAACACCAACAGTCAGCTCAACGTCAAGCAGACTGGGCGGTGTTGACGGATTTTATTAGGGGTTCAAGTCCAACAGCGCCTTCTGACATGACAGGGGGACGAGTTGAGATAAGATTGAGCCATGTTGAGGAAGAGGAGGTGAAACAAAGGGAAGGAAAGGTAAATGGAACGAGGACATATTCTATCGTTTGCTCGAGCACCAGTCTCTTATAGGTAGCTGGGCAGATCTACATGAGCGAGCGACGAGTTTGGAGTTTTTGTACATAGGCATTTGTAATGAGATTGGCTACTGGGGAGGAAAAGCGTGGGTGCATGATGGTCATGATAGCAATAAACAAGGAGGCCACAGGATACGAGATACCATCTAATAATGCATATGGATTTTGCAGGACTGAAAGATGCTGACTTTGTTCATGATCATGTGCAGTAACCAACTGCCGAGGGGTGATAGGAGGTAAGCGGCCGAGGGTCCGTCGTCTCGGCGCTTCAGCCCCGCAGCCACGGAGGCGCCCGATGCGGAGATGATGGATGTCATTGATAAAGGGCGGCCCGCACCGCGGGACACGGCACCTTCCTTGTATAGGTACGTGGCCCGGCCTATCTCATCTCAGCAAGGTAACACATAACTACCCCTCCCTTCTCCCTTCGATCACTCCCTTTCAACAACAGCGTAGAAAAGTCAATTGCAATGGAGACTCCAGAGACTATTTCCAAAGGCGACGCCGCCAGGATCGCCGAGATCTGTGAGCAACACGGCATCACGCCGAACGAGTTCTCGGAGCTCTGCCAGCGCGCGACGGCAGCCAAGGCGACGGCTTACTGCCCGTACAGCCGGTTCCGGGTCGGGGCCACGGTGCTCTCGAGCGAGGGCCAGTTCATCGACGGCGCAAACGTGGAGAATGCGTCATACCCCGTGGGGACGTGTGCCGAGCGCGTCGCCCTGGGCACCGCCGTGACGGGCGGCCATCGCGGGTTCCGGGCCATCGCCGTCGCCACCGACATTGCGCCTCCGGCGAGCCCCTGCGGCATGTGCAGGCAGTTGTGAGTCCCATCGTCGGGGGTGTGAGAGGCGAGGCGGGGCCAGTAAAAAGTGAGGCAGGTTTGCTGACAAGGTGAGTTGTCTGGGCGATGTAGTATTCGAGAGTTTTGCACATTGGAGACGCCAATCATCATGTTTGACAAGAATGAGGACTTTATCGTCGTGAAGCTTGGTCAGGTCAGTTGTGTGGTCCTTTCCTTGCCTTTTGAACATGAACTCATTCAATGCGTGCAGCTTTTGCCTATGTCTTTTGGACCTGATCAACTTCCTCCGCCTGAAGCCCTCAGCAGGACATAAATGAGCTAAAACGAAACTAATAGCGAGGGCGATGTTGGTATAAGGTTCACCGCAGCACCCGAATTTTCATGCGATGGTGTTTTGCGCGTGCGTCTGCACCTGCGTCCATGGCTGGGCAGATCGCATGGCGATGGACGTTGGTTGGGTTACATCCGCTGCATTGTTGGAGGAGAGAAGGATGCCATGTGCCTGACCCCCCTCCCTCGGCACGGGAGATTTTGAAAGCCTCCAATAGGCGATGAAGCCAGTAGATGGCCAACAGGCTCGAGCCATCTGGGATGCTTCCATGCAGCTCAAGGCTGGCGGCAAAAGCAGGGAGTGTGCACCTGAGTGCTTGAGCTGTTCGCCTGTATGTCGGAGCTGAAATCAGATATGCTTATTTATGACTCGAATACAGATGTTGTTTATGCTCAGCTGTTGTGATGATAATAACCAGATAACTCACATGACCGGAATGACCAGAACTCCATTCCCACTTCTCTTTTTGACCGTTCGTTCGCCGTATCAGCGAATCCTTCTGTTGTCTCAGTGTCTTATTCAAGGGAGAGTGAGTGATGACTAGGATGTGTATGGGGCCTTGTCTTGGAACCACAGCGTAGGGTAATCGACCACCACAAGACAGGTTCGCCCTCTAACTTAGTTCCTGTGCCAACTGGGTGATAACCGAGCGAGCTGTTGGCCGCCTATCTTGGAGATTTACAGTCTGCCGGTATTCGTAGATAGCGCTACCTGAGTAGGGCATCGATTTCGCCTACTATCCGAGCTCTACAACGTTAAAGTTATATCCCATTACTATAACATAGGTGTTTCTCGGGAAAATATCAGGTAGAATACAAATTGGCCGAGCAGATCTTGACCTAGAATTCTCCTACAAACACTCATAACAGTAGTCTTGAGTCATAACTAATTCGACACATGATCACATCCTCTTTATGCGCCTCATCTATTACTATTGCCCTCCCAGGCAATAGGCATAACCCCAAGAGCCCCACGCAGCTCGTACGACAAGACAAAGGCCAAGAGGGCTTCTGCCGTGTAGGGCAAAGAGAGCACTTTTGAGCCCTGTTGGGCCAAGACATGCAGGCTGCCGAATGATTCAGATGGGCGACAGTTGATACCACGCAACCTAGGGGGTGAGAATGATGGCACCGGGACTGGCAACCTAGTCCTTGATGTAGGGAGGACATGTTCTTCTGCTCGGCCGCTTCGAGGTTCTGGTAATTAAGAACCTGGCAAATGATCTACGATAGATTAGCAATCGCGGGGGATGCTCATACGAGATCCAGAAAATAAGCTACCACACTAGGGATGGAAAGCATAGACAGAAGCACGGCCCGCCGAGATCATGACCTTCACACCCTTCTCATGACTTGAAAACAACTTCTAGACCCTCGGTCCTCTCACCCGTGAGCAAGCTTATTCTTGTTAACCTACCCACCCTCGAAAAAGATTGCGACCCTGGCCTCTTGGCCGTCCACTCAGGAGCTTCGCTGTCAGTCCACGATTTCCCTCCTAGGGCTGGTGCACCGATCCTCCATACATTGAGTCTCCCCCGCATGATGCCGTTATGTGAGCTTCACATCTACCCTGTCACCTTTGCCCATCCGTTACCAAATCCGCACCAATCGCTTGTGCCCAAGTCGGCCCGAATGTTTCCAAGAGCCAACATCTTGCTTCTTGACGCCAAGAGCCTCAACATGATCAGCGTTGTGACGACTAACACCAGTCAGTTATCCACGTCTCCCAGGAGGAGCTATCACACGCCTCAAGCTCGGCACAAATTCCTGATCTTCAAACATGCTGACTATGAGATCAGTACTTCTATGACAAGAAAAAGCCAAGGGGGCCTCTTCTTGCGCGCCTATGAAAAGCCGGTGCTGACAGCTGATCCCTCCATCTGCCTCGGAACGCTAGCTCAGCGAACTCCTCACCAAGGCTGATCGATCTTGATCGGGCTCCAAACATATTGAGTCTCGGCGGGCCCAGAGCGTATCAAGACGAATCACTAGTGCCGAGCCTCTATGGCCCATCATGAGCGGGTCAACACGACCTGATGACCTGGGGAACCATGGGCATCTTGATGAAATGCTGTACTGTAGTCCCCAGACAGGGACCACGGCTTGAAGCATAAATCCGGAGCGCCTCCGACGCTGCTCTTCTCTCGAACCGATGCCTTCATTCAACCTCGCCAAGGCGGTCAATCTTGTGTATAGTGAACTGGTTGACAATGGCGAAACTTCCAAAGATTAGTAAGTTCTACCACAGCGATTTATGTCATTGGGCGCTCACTGATGTCTCTGTTTACAGCCAATACTTACTTTGTGGCCCTCGTGGCCACAGTCGGTGGCATGCTCTTCGGTTTCGATATCTCGTCCATTGCTGCACTCGTCATTCGACCCCAGTACATCGAGTACTTTGACAACCCTAGCGGTGTCAGACAAGGAGCAATTGGATCTGCTCTTGCCGCTGGATCTGTGTTTGGCAGTTTGATTGCCGGCCCTATCTCTGACAAATGGGGTCGTCGTGACAGGTATAACGTCACCTCATGCATAACCTCTGACCCATTTCTAACAGGAAACCTCTAGTATTATGTTTGCCTGTCTCTGGTGGCTCGTGGGGACAGCACTCCAGGTCGCCGTCAACGGATTTGGTATGCTTGTGGCTGGTCGCTTCCTTAACGGTGTCTGCGTTGGTATCACTTCTTCTCAGGTCCCTGTGTACCTGGCCGAAATTGCCAAGAGAGTATGTCTGTCAGGTTTGAACTTGGACTTCATGTACTCACGAATTATAGGAACGTCGTGGACGTATCATCATCATCCAGCAGCTGGCTATTGAGTGGGGAATTCTGATCATGTAAGTTCAGCCCCCTTCAGTGAGGACAACAACTGACTTCATACCCCCAGGTACTTCATTGGCTACGGCTGCGGTTTCATCCCAGGAACTGCTTCTTTCAGAACTGCATGGGGGACCCAGTTTATTCCCTGTGTTGTCCTCATGATCGGCCTTCCCTTCCTCCCTCGTTCTCCCCGTTGGCTGGCCAAGGTTGGCCGCGAGGAGGACGCCATCCAGACTCTAGCAGACATTCAAGCCAGAGGAGACAGAAATGATGCCCTAGTCATTGCCGAATGGCGGGAAATCTCCGAGACCTTGGCTGCTGAGCGTGAAGCCGGCGGAGGTTGGCGCAAGTTCTTTAAGAACGGAATGTGGAAGAGAACAATGGCTGGACTTTCTGTTCAAGCCTGGCAACAGATGAGTGGAGCCAACGTGATAGTCTGTGAGTTTTTATCATGCTAATCTCTAAATCAGTGAAAACGATCAAGATTTGAAGGAGTTGTGGTGTTTTTCATGTTTCATGGTCTGGATACCACATCGTGATCGGACCCGGCCTGATTTGGCCCCGCTTCGACCTCCGTGTGGTGGAGTGGAGTCCGGCCCCACCTGCACTATCCGCGCCGGCTCGCCCCGATCAGCTCCTATCACCAGCACTTTGAAAGAAAACCTATTGTTCATAAGCTAACCTGGAACTCCAGATTACATGACGTACGTCTTCCAGATGGCCAATCTTCAGGACAACATCAACCTCATCGCCTCGGGTGTCCAGTATGCTCTCTTTATCCTGTTCACATCGATCATGTTCCCATTCATCGACAAGACTGGACGACGCACACTTCTGGTTTGGGGCTCGATCGGCATGGCGGTGTGTCACTTCATCGTTGCTGCGATGCTCGGTGCCTACTCAGTGCCCGTTCCCGGAGGTGTTGAAGGCAACGCCAATGTGGTGATGAGAGTCACTGGCTCCCCGGCCTATACCGTCATCGCATTTAGCTATCTCTTGATCATTGTCTACGCACTCACCCTGGCTCCTGTGGCGTGGATTTACGCAGCCGAAGTTTGGTCTACAGGCACTCGAGCGACGGGTATGGCCATGGCAGCCGAGGCCAACTGGCTCTTCAACTTTGCTCTTGGAATGTAAGTGGAACGAGTGACAACTGTGTACACGAAATCCCGCTTATGACTACTCAGGTTCACTCCCCCGGGATTCAAGAACATCCAGTACAAAATCTTCATCATCTTTGGTGTTTTGTGTATCGGATCGGCTGTCCAGGCCTACTTTACGTGAGTGCTAGACCGTGGCTTTATGCCTATTCAGCAATTCGACCAGCTCACCAATTGGCGAAACAGATACCCCGAGACATGCGGAAAGACAATCGAAGAAGTGGAAGAGCTGTTCAAGAAGGGAGCACCCCCAGCATGGAAGACAAAGAAGGGAGAGTCACGTCTTGTTGCGCAAGTGGAAGCCGTACAAGAAGCCAAGGACCATGGCAAATTGGACGAGGTTCTGGGGGATGCACCTCTTCCGGGGACTACTGGAGAGAAGGGCGTGACGGACACTGCTGGGCGCGGGAATTAAATGCGAGTTAGATTGAGTACGCGGAGCGAATTCGGAGAGTTGGGTTTCGAGAAGAGGGTGGCTATTTCATGGTGAGGCAGATAGAATCTGTCTTGTGTGATGGAAGGCGCATAGACTTTAGAGTATATGTAGCTGCGCAAGATCTATCTTGGCTAGGTCAAGCCATGGGCTAACAGTGTGTGAGATGTGAAGCCGTGTGATCTAGGATGGCCTATTTCCGGCCACCAAAACAAGGGTTGCCTTGAGAATTGCTGGTCAGTTATTGGATGAGCTTAATTCGACTAGATCATGACATAGACAGTGACGTGTCTGGAGGGATGCGCCGTGATGCGTGAGTCGGCATTAAGCGAGACCCCTGAAATTCCCCGGAGAAGGCGATTGTGAGTGGGATCGAGAGTCAAGAAGGAAGCTGGTTGATGGAATTAATCGTCAGGATATGGTTCTGCAGGCGGCATTGCCAAGGACATCACGCGTAGATGGCTCGTAAGAGAAAGGGACGAAATCTCGTGTCACTTTTTGGCGGTGTTTGAACGGTGAGGGTTTAATCGGCCGATGATTTATGTTAAACGTCTAGGTTTGCAGATAAGAGGGAACTCGGCGCCATGACAGCTTATAGGTATCAAATGACCTCGTTTTTGGTCCTTGATAATGTTAGAGGGTAAATTCGAGGGGGACGCGGGATGCGGCCAGAGCCTCTTTGCTGGCGGCATCTAAAAATGGAACTGGCCGTCCTGTCGTGCAGTAGTGCAGGGTCCTTGGCAAAAGACCGAGGTTTAGAAAATCCGGGGTTCAGCTGCGAAGGGATAGTTTGGTTGTTTTGCTCGCTGAGAGAGATCCAATCGAGTTGGAGGATATGGTTGCTGGTTCAATCTTGTGCAGCTCATGCCAGGCGGCAATAACAACAAAACAGCAAAAAGGAATAATACGAGATGCTCATGCTGGGCAACCTGGAAACCTGTAACCAGAGCGAGACGTCATGATGGAGACTCGACCCTTGCCCCCCTGTGCCGTCGAGATGGGCGCTGCCCAATGAGCTGGGCCCATCCCCGTTTCTCCGTTCACAGGCTTGTCTTGAAGCCTGGGCGCATCCCTGCGCGCGAAGAGTGACCGACTGGACCAGTCAGAGGAGAGGGCGTCAAGCGTTTAAACTGACGGGCCACTGAGCGGCGAGCGACACTTGACTGACTCGGACGGTGAGAGGGAGCAGATTGGTGGCCACTGGCTTTGCGATTCATTCAATGGCGGGCTAAGCGCAACGCAACGCAGGTGCAGCATGTGATGGGTGGATGAAAGGAATTGGTCGTGCATGACGAAGGATGGCTTACTCAGGTACTATCTATGCATGCATGGATGCATGCTCGGTTCATGCTCCCCTTTTGCTGCTGCATAAGAGTCAGTCAAAGGCCGCCGCGGGCTGAGCCATTTGCGGCCTTTTCACAGATTTGTTGCTCCTCTTGGCGCCTCACTCGCAAAAAACGCAAAAGCCCAGACAAGGCTCGAGCTCTTCGGTCTCCCCCGTGAAGGGGTCCACGAGGGCCCTAGAGACCCGGGCATTCGGCAATGGTGAGCCCAGGGGATCCCGGAGAATTGGGAGCGAGAAGAAGAAAGGGAGGATGAGTCTGGACTATGAATCTCGGAGCAAGAAAGACACTGGCCACAGAGGCGAATGGCCTACAGCGGCCGGCACCGACACACGGAGTTGACCCGGGGATTGGGAATTGTAGGGACGGACATGTTCTGGAAGGGCGGCGTTGACGATGGGACGGAACCTGTGGTCCGGGGCCACTATTGGACATGTAGCTCCTGAAGATCTCCCCTAGGCTGTTGCATGCACATCGCCATGTTTACTAGTTGCCTGGCTAGAGAGATGGGCACTGAATCAAGGGCGCAAGACGACGTAGCACGTTGCCGTGGATCTCGAGAGGGTTATTGTTTTGTTGTTGATGAGGGGGAACGGAATGCGTCAATGCCTGGACGACGATCGAGGCCCCCGCATGTTAATCTGAGCACCAACAAACAGAGAATTCACCGTTGGCACCAGACATGTTCTCGTCTTGTTCTCCCGTTCCAACGATGGAAGGACGCAGCCTGCCCGTCTGGAATGGTATGTAGCTTGCGAGTGGCGCCGGCGGTTTTGTTGTTTTGTTTTAGAGCCGGGTCTGTCGCGTTTTTGCCGCCGCCGCCTCTAGCAGCCATGCTACATATCCACAGGTACAGGAGGGACACCGCCCTGACAGAGGAGTTACCCACTGGCCGTCAACCTCCGCCGCCGCTAAAGGGCCCCTAGCGGGCTTGTCGCACGTTCCCCCAGGTCTGCTCCATCGGTGGGTGGCCCCCCTCCACTCCACCCAAGGTACCTTCCACCCTTGACCGTCACACGCGCCCAGTGTCACTCGTGCTTGTCACTCACACACTCACAGCGTCCTCCCTCAGCTCAGCTCCCGTCGTCCTCTTGAAATCTCCCATCACCTTTCTTTTAACGCCTCACGACCTAAACGCCGCTTATCTTGCTCCCTTTCTCCTCTTTCTACCACCTTCCTCCCATCCCTTCTTCCGCCACCACCACCTCTTTTCTCGCCGACTCTCTCGACTCTTCGTCCTTGGACCTTGTTCGCCGCTCCTCACGGGTTCCTTCATCGTCCGCCCTCTACAGCTCTCTTCCACCTCTCCGCACATCGAGAACCGCCATTTCCAGCCCGATTCTGAACCTTCCAACCTTGGCCAACCCCGCCTCTGCAGCGACTTTCATCAATCCCGCGAGCTTGTGCTTTTGAGGCGGCTTGTTCTTGGCTCGGATCTGCGAGAGCTGCACCGCCTAGAGATAGCTCCAAGCAACCGACTCTTGCCGTCGGCATAGCTTCCCAGAACCACATCCGATCATCGCTTCCCCTGCCGAAATCCTCGAAGCGCCTGGCCATCGCCTGTCGCCCACACACCGATCAAGCTTCGACCGACACATGCCACCGTTGACGCCCTGACGACAGCGGTTGGCCCCAAGTTCCATCCGTGCCTCCATCCACCGATTACCAATCTCGACATGGAGCCTGTTCCTGAGACGGAGCGGATGGAGGAGTTCCGACCTGCTCTTGTCTCCTCGTCTCCTGTGGTTCCCCCAACCGCTCCCGCTCTGCGGATTCCTAATCCAAACTCCGTCTCGACCCTCAACATTGACCTGCCTCGAAAGCCGCCAAACCTGAGACGCAGCACCGACCCTAGTCCAACATCGCCAGCTTCACCCTCGTGGTCCACCACCGCCTTCATCCCATACCGCCCACGCACTACCTCTCCCCTCTCTGGTGCTCATTCTCGATCCCGCTCCACCACCAGCCTGGCGCCCCCAATGTCTCGTACTCAATCCATGCCCGGAGTCAACGGCTCGGGCCATATTCTCTATTCGCCCCAGCGCCGCCAAACCAGTCCCTCAGGATCTCCGAGCCGCGTCCGAATCCCGCGGAAGCCTGCCGATGAGGCCTTTCCGCCAATTTCTCCCGTTCGAACATCTGTGCTGGAGCCCGAGCGGAGACACGGGGAGAGGCGAAGCAGCTCCCCCATTCTGGGCTTCTCATCAAGCACTCCTGCTCGACTGCGTCGGCCATCGTCCCCTCTGAGAACCATTGCATCATCCAGCACCGGCTCCCTGGCAACCTTTCCTCCAACTCCATCCTCATCAATCTCATCTACTTCGTCGTACCGGAGCTACGATGCTCTCTCGGGGAGCTACGGAACCACTTACTCATCAGTCCCTTCAACCCCAACTTCAACCAGGTCACGAAGCCCCAGCATTTCTAGCCTGGAGACTATTCCTGACACGCCTGATGCCGAAGAAGCTGCGTTGGAAGCCGAGCGAATTGCGCAGCTCAAGGCTGCCGCGGATGCCGCCGAGGGTAACGACTCGTCGGACTCAAAGGGGAAAGATGGGCAGCCCCGGGGACGCACAATGGGATTTGGGTCCAGAGATAAACGGAAGCGTTGGAGTGTATGCGGAGCGGAGCGGAGAGGGGATCTCGATCTGGAGACGATTTGGGAAGATTGATTGGTCGAGAACGAGACTTGAAGTTGAAGCATGGGGGACTTTGGCTTGGGATCGCCGCGGCATCTCGCACATGGATGGCGGGACCGAGGCCAGCAAGGAAGGACGAGACAGACGTTGCTTTACAGTACAGGACAGGACCAGGACCTTGGCAGACACGATTGCATCACGGACGGCGGATTGGTTGTTTGACGGTTGCTTGTTTTTTTTTTTTTTCCGGCATCAGCATATGGTTTCTCGTTTTTTTACTTTTACAAAGGGCACGACGGCGATTGCGTGACCCTCTTGATACCCATTCCAGCACATCTGCATTATCCATCCCGACAGGAGGATCACCTATCACACAGCCACAGGTCAGGCCAATTGACTTGGTTGAGCTGTGCGAACCTGTATTCTAGGGCGAATTACACACTCACACACACTCACACTGTCCCTATCATATCTTGATTGTCATTTGCGCGAGGTGGGCGGGATGAAACCAAAGGGCGATTGAATCTATCAGCAATAGAACAAACCCACACCCACAAGGCTTCAACTCTCGTGTCCCGTCCCGTCGCGTCGTCTGTGTCTCGATTGACGAATTATAGTGTCAGTCGCGTTCAATCGATAGGGACCTGGTGTTCAATAAAAACCCGAAAATGTCTCTGGTCTCCTCGTCGGATCTGGGCAAACATTGCTTTTGTCTCCCTTTGTGTCCATTGTGTGTGCGATTGCGGTGTCAACTCCCTTGAACGGATCAACAGCCCCACGACGACCCCTTGTAAGGGCTCCCGACGCTCCCTCTTCAATATACCACCCTTTGAAGTCTTCAATATTCGTCCCTTTTGATTGGTAATTGACTCCTTGGGCAGCAGCCCTCGACAAGATGAAGTCGTACTTAAAGGCCGTGGGATGCGTCCCAAAGATGCAACTCTCACCACCAGACTCAGCATCTTCTCTTACACTCTCACAACAGCCTCACCCTCTCACTGGCTGCTCTTTTCCTATTTTCATCTTGATACACAGTCTGCAGCATGCTTCTGCCCACATTCATCGGCGCCGCTGGCCTTTTGGCTACGGCTGTCGAGGCCGCTCCACGGGGTACTTGGTTCCACAAGGTATGGGCTTTGCAGATTTAAGGATTGACATGTTCTGACAATGATACAGCTTCGACGAGATGATCAAGGATCGCAGGGCTCTACAGCAAGAATGGCTGCTCGATCTGATTCTCAGGCTCCCTACTATGCAAACGCCTACAGCCAGCCCGACGTCCAAACTCCTGGCGCCAAGTACGCCTCTCCTGACACATACACCAAGACCGACTCCCAATATGCTGCTCCCAAGAACACATCCACTTCGACCGTCAACTCCAAGACTCTCAAGTCGGATATTGAGTGCCCTACCGGCGGTGTCTACGTCTCAACTACGACTCTCGACCTGACTGTCACCGTCACTGCCTCGTCAAACATGTCTTACACCATCTGCCGTGACTGCACCCAGACTGTCACCCGCAACGGCACTGTTTACCTGCCTGGCGGCAAGTATGTCTCTACGCTATCATACGACAAGGAGACCAATGCTGCGTACCCGATTGCTGAGACCACCAACCGCGGCGGCGAGTATAACACTGGCTCTCCTTACCATCCCATCAACGCGACCTATCTCCCACCCAAGACAAAGGATGCCGAAGACCCTGATGAGACTGAGTCTTGCTCGGATGATTTCCCTTACATGAACTCGACCATCGCTGCTCCTATGTACACTACGCCCGTTGACAAACACATCTCCGCGAGTGGTTACCAGTCTGCCATCTACAACACTCCCAGCGGCTACAAGTCTGATGCTCCCGTTTACACCAAGCCAGCCTATGTCAAGCCCGTGTACCCTGAGCCTGGACACAGCAACTCTTCGATCGAGACTCCGGCTTACACCAAGCCTGTGTATACAAAGCCCGTCTACCCACGCCCTTCTGGTTCTGGCAACTCTACCATCCTGCCCCCGGTTTATACTAAGCCTTCTTATCCCGACCCGTCTGGCAACTCAAGCATCGTGCCCACTGTCTATACCCCACCGGTCTACACCAAGCCAGCTTACACCAAACCTGTGATCCCTGGCAACTCGTCGGCTACTCCTCCCATCTACACAAAGTCTGCCGATCCCTCCGTGTACACGCCTCCTGTCTACACTAAGCCGGTGTACCCCGAGACTCCGGTTCCTGGCAACTCTTCGACGGTCTCTACCAAGTCTGCTGACCCGACTGTTTACACACCTCCCGTTTATACCAAGCCGGTGTACCCTCATCCTGTGACTTCTGGTAACTCCTCTACCGGCGAGGCTCCTGTTTACACACCACCCGCCAACACCAAGCCCGTCTACTCGAATCCCGTGGTCCCTGGCAACTCTTCCACAGTCTCTCCTGTGTTTACCACTCCTGTTGATCCGTCAGTGTATACACCTCCCGCCTACACTAAGCCAGCTTACTCGGAGCCCATCATTCCTGGAAACTCTTCCACCAGCGAAGATCCCATCTACACTCCCCCAGTCAACACCAAGCCAGCTTACCCCGGGTCTGTTCTTTCCAGCAGCTCGTCTACCAACGAGGGTCCCGTTTACACACCCGTCAACACCAGACCTGCTTACTCTGATCCTGTCGCTTCTGGAAACTCTTCAATGACCCCTCCGGTCTACACCAAGCCGATTGAGACTCCCGTCTACTCAAAGCCTGTCACCACGAAGCCTGTTAATACGCCTGTTTACTCGCCCCCGATTTACACCAAGCCGGTCTTCCCAAGCGAGTCTTCTGATGCTTATCCA
Organism: Fusarium solani; assembly: GCF_023522795.1. Taxonomy (NCBI): domain Eukaryota; kingdom Fungi; phylum Ascomycota; class Sordariomycetes; order Hypocreales; family Nectriaceae; genus Fusarium; species Fusarium solani. The sequence continues at coordinate 2,285,664 of NW_027072157.1, forward strand.
CTTCCTTCCCCTCCTAGCAACTCGACAATTCCTCCTGTGCTCCCCGTCTCTTCAAGCGATTCGTCGTCTGCTGTCGACCCGACCTTCACTCCTGAAGCTTCGACCTCGCAGGGTAGCTCTGCCTCTGTCTCGACTACCTTTGACTCAGCATCTACTTCGATTGAGCTAACAACACTCCCCGTGACGCCTTTCTTGACAGCCACGACTTCAATCGAGTCCTCGGCCACCGAGCCATGCATCATCGACACCTCAATGGTCCCCATCTCGTCGTCCTACCTCAACACCACCGCCACCACATCGAGCGCCCCCACAGAAACCATCTGCGAGGATGATGCTGAGAACGGTGCTCCCAAGAGCAACACTGCCTATTGTGGCGTCAATGGTAAGGCTACGGGAATGAACTTCCTCGCCGAGTTTAGCGAAGACAGCTACGGCATGCCCGTTACCCTCGAAGGCTGCTACCAGTTCTGCAAGGTAAGTCTCTATCTCTCTGGATTCCGTACCAAGTGCTAACAAATCCTTCAGCTTGACCTACCATCCACCCGCGGCTGCGAGGCCTACCGCTTCTACCACAACGGCAGCGGCGCTCCCCGCTGTGCCGTCTACGGCCTACCCGTCTACAAAGACATCCGCGAGATCGACTCGACAGTCGAAGACGTCTGGTTCGATCTCACCTGCGGCTCCCCTTCCAAGTACCAAGACGACACCAAGACCGACAACCAGTCGAGCGGGATAGGGGCATCCCTCAAGCTCGGTCTCGGCCTGAATTACTAAAACCCCCCCTACTTGATGACAAGACACGTTTCTTTTTCCTTTGTAACAGCTTCATGGGAGTCGGAGTTTTAAGGGAGGGAGGTCTTCACTTTAATACCTAATTCGAGAAGGGAAAGGGGAAGAGTGATATAGGTGTGTGGCTTTGTACGAAAGTAGTTGCTATTGCGACTGGAGAAGAGCATACATATATCCATGCGGATTCCGTGTCCCCTGATGGGACGGTTTAATATGTAATTTCTTTTTAGTTATTGTTCAAATGAAAAGCAATTGATCTGTTGAAACTTTGGCTTCAGCTTCTCGTGATGGTTTCTCTCTACTAGTCTTTTTATGTTATCGTGGGATACTCTTAAACGCCTCTTCTAGCCGGGGCAAGCACTCAGGTTGTCATATTTTCTGAAGGCCTCCCTTATGAGGATATCACAGTAGAACATGGGAGAGCAATACATATACATACACGACCTGAGTTGATGCTGCCTGTCTGTTCTCGCTATCTGATCCCACTAGCAGAGATGATCAATCGTTGGCCCAGAGCCAGCACATATCGTAAACCCATTTATCCGGGCTCTGAAAACATCAATGTCTCCCAATCTCAGAATCCATCCCATGGTTTAGCAACTTGTCCTCAACTTCCTCTCCGCCATTCGTTTCCGTAAGGTCTAACTAATCGCAGACCACATCAGCCTTGATGAGCAGCATCGAGGATTCGTAGTTCTGGCCGTCTGCGTTTCCAGCCTTGTAGAGGAAGGGCGAAATAACCATTTTGACAATGCTCTCCGAGGACAGCTCGGTTTCGTAGCCAACTGCCTCCATGATGCTTGAGTTATATCGCTGACGCTTTGAATGGTCCTGACCATGGTCTTTCCAATGAATCTGGAAGAGTGCCTTGGAACACATGAATATCTGGTCCAGCTCGACGGCACACTCGACAATGACCCTGATTTCATCGCTGACCTTCTGTGCCCTATCAGAGTTGGAGTTTTGGGCCGAGAGGAATGGCATCAGGCGTTTGGTTTCGATGTTGGCAAGGGCTCTCGCGCCTCCTGACTCACAGCCCCAGAGCTGATTGAGAATGCCTGATCCTTGAGCAAGCCATCTCGCAGCTTGTTGGCAAATCTGACGGTGCTTCTGAGCGTCTTCTGGGCTGAGGAGATCTGCCAAGATTAGCTCATATTTTAAGAAAGTCCAAGATGGGTGTCACTTGCTGATGATATTGTTCTGGATAGTCTTGAGGTCGGCCATTCCAGGGCCACCCCAGAGACGAGTACCAGCGTCAAATACTTTGTCATTGACCATTACCCACAGATAGCCTTCGAGAAGGGACTCTCGATAGTCTCGGTCTTGAATCTCTTTTCGGTATGACTGTGAGATCCAAGTCAGCCGAGCGACAGCGATCTGATCAAGACGCTGAGATGGAGGACTCTTTGCCAAAGAATGGGCCAATGTGCGAATGTTGTAACTGAGAATCTTCCACTTATCCACAACAGCATCGTCTGTTGATTTGGTAGAGTCTGCAAGGGCTCCTCCATCCGCGAGACGTCTTTGCTCGTCTCTCTCGCAGAGAGCCTTGTCGAGTTTGGTGCGAGTGACTCTGTATTTGCTACGCATCTCCTTGAACTCCTCGCCAAGTTGCTGGTTTGTTTGGTTTGCCAGGTTCAGCTGCTCCTCAAGCGTGGCAACTTTGTTCACGAGATGATGCTGAGTGAACTGTTTCGCCCAGTTTGTGAGGAACTCCATGATGTGCTGGAACCCCTCGCCGAGATTCGTAGATATGTTTTGCCCCATCGCCTCGTTCAAAACAATCCTGTCCTCTGCGTTTGCGGCACGGATTTCCTGTAGGATTTCTTGGTGCCTCTCTTGCTGAGTGTGCAAAATGTTTTCCACGGTCCAGTCGTCAGACCACTCTTGATCTTGAGGTTCGTGCTCGTGGTTGTTGCTGCCGGTTGCCAGGTCCAGCTGAGCGTGATGAGATGGGGAGGCTGCAGTACTGGTGGTGTCGCTGTCCTTTATGTTTTCGAGTTGTTCCTTTATAACATCAAAAGGACCAGATGTAGGCTCGGGTGGATAGGAGCCACCCGTGTCGTGGCACTGCGGTTTGGAGCTCATGGCCAACAGCGTCAAAGGCGATGCATGAACTCGCGCAGATCCGATGAACGCGCGTCCCTAGGGCAAATTATCTTTCAGGGCTGCTGAGTCAAAGAAGATGTAAGATGCTTTGCTGGTGAAAGCCTGAAAGATCTAAAGACCTTCTTTGGTGTTCGGACAGGGGATGACGGGTGACGGCACACGGCTGAGATGGTGTTGAGTGTGTGGAGTGTGAGTGCAGGAGAGAGGTTAGAGAAGGAGAGAAAGTCAGTGGAGAAGGTGGAAAACATGAAAGGAATTCTAAGGCTACTTGCATACCCAAGTGACTCGATCCGTTGAGCAGGCAGGTGGCAGTGATTCACTGACCGACGGGTGCATGCATGTCCTTAAGGGCACTCACCACTTCCAACTTTGTATTCACCCTCTCCATGTATCAGGTAAAAACCCTTGCTCCCGCTTCTCCCAGTTCACTCTCCATCTCTTTTCCTCCAACATTGGAAAGTTGGACAACTACTTACCAACTTACCAACTTACCAACCAACCTACCTACCGACCTACCAACCAACCACATCGACTGATCTTGGCTACGACCAAAGATGGCAGCGGATCAACCAACAGAGGATGCCATCATCATTGGCATCGATTTCGGGACGACGTAGGTTTACTCACAACACATCAGCAGGGGTGTGCTGACACTTGTTTGCTCAGATACTCGGGTGTCGCCTGGGCATACTCACGAGAACCAAATAACATTGCGATCGTGACAAGCTGGGAGGCCGAGCTAAACCACTGCTCAGACAAAGAGAAGGCGCCAACTCAGCTGTGGTACAACAGCAATAATGATGCCACCTGGGGATACTCCATCCCTGCCGACAACGACGCCTTGAAGTGGTTCAAGCTCCTCCTGCTCAAAAGATGTGATATTCCAGCCGATATCGCGACATCTGAGCCGCTCGCCAACGCTCGTCGACTGCAGGAAGCGACAGGCAAGCAGCCTGTCGAGATCATTACTTGCTTTCTCCGGAAGCTCTGGAACCATGGCATCGAGTCCATCAAGCGCAGCATCGGCGCCGAGCTGCTGAACAAGTCCAAGTTCCATGCCGTCATCACTTTGCCAGCCATCTGGCCCCCCTACGCCCAGAGGCACATGAAGCAAGCTGCAGGCCTCTCTGGCATCCTTGATGCCCGATCATGCGGCGCTACCACGCTTCGTTTCGTTTCGGAGCCTGAAGCAGCGGCTTTGGCTACGATCCAGGACCTTTCAAAGAGATCGACCATCAAGGTATTCCATCTATATCTCACTTGGGGTAAGCCGCACTGACATCCATGACTAGTCAGATGATACCATCATTGTCTGCGATGCTGGAGGCGGAACAGTCGTAAGTTTACACCCACCAACACCAAGCATGGCTTTAGGTCACCCTAACTAAGATGAATAAGGACCTCATCAGCTACAAGATCCAATCGACAGAGCCATTCATCGTCAAGGAGTGTGTCGAGGGAGATGGCAAGCGACCAAAATCTCACGATAGAGTTGGCTTGCTAACTACGAACAGGAGCCCTGTGCGGAGGGGTCTTTCTCGACGAAAACTTCCTCAACCTCATCAAGTCCAAGGTCCCCAGAGGAGCTTGGGATCAGGTCAGCAAAGCAGCGGAAAAGAGATTCCTCAATGACGGGTGGGAGCACGGCATCAAGCCGCAGTTTGCGAACCAGCAAAGAAGTTGGCTGGTCGAACTGCCAGACGCCTGCAATGACACTCCCCGGAAGCTCAAACGCCGTCGTGCATTTGAGCTCACCTCGTATGTTCACACTCTCTACATATCAAAAAGGCTAACAGAATCTCCTAGGGACGAGATCCTGTCCGTCTTTTCTCCCATTGTCGACAAGATTGTGTCGTTGGTGCGCCGCCAGTATGATGCCATCGAAAGAAAGTACTCTCAGCACCCAAAAGTCAGTTCTTCACGCATTCCCCAAGAAGTCTGGACTAACCCGTATAGCACATCGTTCTCGTCGGCGGTTTCGGTCGTTGCCGATATCTTTTTGACCGGCTGCAGGCCGAGTTTGAATCGTCAGTCCTGCAGGCTCAGGGCAGCAAACCGTGAGTGGTACTATCCAAACCAAGGAATGACTTGGCTAACAACCTTAGATGGACCGCCATCTGCCGTGGCGCTGTCGTTCACGAGCTTTCCAAGCAGAACTTTTCTGCAGACAGTAGTGTAAAGGTCGAGGCAAGGATTGCCCGCATGAGTTACGGCATCAGCCACAACTCACCCTTCGATGACCTCAAGCACCTACAGACCGACAAGTACTGGTGCGATAAGGAACGCAAGTACAAGGCCAGGAACCAAATGACGTGGTTCTTGAAAGAGGTGACCGATAAAACAAGGCACGACCGGACTTCTCACTGACATGTTTCACAGGGTGATGACATTACCAGCAGGCGTCCAGTCCGGCATTCTTTTTACCACCTCTTCTCGGAATCCGTGGGCTATGTTACGGAGGACATATACTGCTCCGCGTCCTATCCAGCTCCCTCGAGAAACGACCACACCGTTGAACGGATGTGCCAGATCAAATGGAACAGACATGTCCATCTCGAGTCGCTCCCAAAGTATACCAATCCCATCGGAGAAGTCTACCACGAGCTGAAATATACCGTCGAGATGGCATGCGAAGATGGGACTGTCGACTTCGCAGTCTACCACGATGGAGTACGAGTTGGCGCGCAAAACGTCGAGGTTGACTTTGACTGAGCCTCTCCAACCTTGGTGTATTGAGGCGAATGAACTGGACTGGTGCGCGGCAGGGCAGATTGAGGATTCTGGTATTCAGGGGAGGGGACTCATGGTTATCTTGCTTTCGGGGAACAACGAATGGCGTGCTGGATTTTTTGGATTGTGCCTGAAAACGGTGGAGACAAGTGTCTCATGGCAGCAGAGATGAGGCTTTATTGCAAGGCTCGAGCCTCAGGTCTAGGATCTCACATTCGTGAGGAGCCAGCAGTGCGAAGGAAACACGTGTAAGATGTAAAGATCAATCTAGGACAGGCACAGAAAATGTTTGGACATCTTGGTCCATCGCATGATAGATTCATTAAACGCCTTCGCTATCCATACGGGGTGTGATGGTCTAAGCCTCGGCCATGTCGACATCTTCTTGCTTCATCGGCAGCTCGTCCCTTGAGCTTTGGTCCTCTTTGACTGTTGTCCCATTGGTCACAGGAGAATCTCTGATGTGTCGATACACCCTGACTGTGTTGTCCTGGCCCCCGCTGACCATCGTCTCTTCATGAACATCCACCCAAAAGCACACGCCCGCGTGGCCCTCAACTCTCTGCAGAACATTCTTGGATACCACGTCCCAGAGCACGATGCTCCCATCCTCACTGGCCGAGGCGATAAAAGGGGCACCGTCCAAGACACCAAAACAGCCACCGACAGCAAACTTTTCATTAAGGTGGCCTTGGTACGTCTTCTTGACGCTACCGGCAACATAGTCCCACAGGCGAATGCAGTTGTCGAGGTTAAAAGCCAGGACGAAGCGGCCATTGGGGGAGAAACAGACGTTGGTTACGGCTGGGTTGTCTTCGTGAACAAGTGTACGGAGGCATTGGCCTGTTGATGTATCCCAAACACGACTATACACACATATTAGCAAGTGAAACTCATCACACGAGAGGGTGTTCTTACATCAAACCGTCTGTTGAGCAACTCACGACCAGCGTTCCGTCGCAACAAAAGTCAATACCACTAACGGGATCACTATGCGCAGGCAAACTACGCATGAGCCTACCTGCTCTCACATCCCATAGAAAAACAGCCTCATCGTAGGACCCGCTGGCAAGAATGTTGCCCTTTGGCGAGAAAGCCAGACAATGGATATAATTATGATGACCCTTCAGAGGCGCCATCTCCTGGCCAGCTTCCGTCTTTCGGGCAGTAGTCTTCGGACGACCTGTGACACGATCCCAAAGACGAATAGCCTTGTCGTCTGAGCCGCTCGCAATGGTGTTGCTATCAGGAGTCCATGCGAGACAGCTCACACCAGCCATGTGACCAAACAGTGTATCCATGTGCGCGCCCGTCGCGGCATCCCAGATCTTGACGGTGGCGTCTGCAGACGCAGAAGCGATGAAGCGCCCGTTGGGGGATATCCGGACCTGCGAGATGGGCTTGGTGTGGCCGTGGAGGACGAGGCGGGCGCGGTAGTTGGGCTTGAAGGGTTCGGGAGGAGGAGTCGGTTGCGGAGCTCGAGGTGAGAGCGAGTCCGTTCGGGAGCGTGTGGAAGATGATTGAGATCGAGAGCGTGAGCGTGAGGAGCGGGGTGATCGTGATCGGGAGACTGAGGGCGAGGAAAGGCGCGAGCGCATGCGGGAGTCGGAACGAGTGGTCGACCTGGACCGCGATCTTGACCGTGATCTTGATCTCGAGGTGCGACGGCTCTGCTCATCATAGTATTTTCGATCGGCGCCGTCATCACCGGGACTTGGACTCATAGTCCTGCTATTTCGGCGATGCTCACGGATCGAGAGCTTTCGTATCCCCTGGTGGGCAGAAGGCGAACGGCTCGCATCGACGTCCTCGCCGTCGCGTCGAGGCGCGTAAGGTGGAGATGAATCGCCATGGGTCTTGCGACGTTTGCCGCGGGGCGAATCGCCTGAACGCTCGTCGTCGGAAGCCATCGCGAATGGCAGTCCAGCCTCGTTGAATTTAGGTAGTTCCAGGCCCCAGAGGGTGGGAGGTCGTCTGGACGAGGCTGATAGCCGGAGTCAAAGAACCAATGTGGGGCACGAGGCTGAGGAGCTGAATCTGCGACCTCTAAGAGAAGAACGTGATTGGTCGGTGCCCGCGCAAGCCACTCCTGAAGATCCGGAAACTACCAGAGGTTGGGGAAGCGGAACGGCCAAATTCATTGGCCTTGCAATTTTCATGCAGAGATTCGTTCTTTGAGCCTGGCGCCAGGCTACTCATCTCCGCTGTGACACGGGAGTTGACTAGCGAAACCATTGGCTGCGGCCAGAACAGCTGAGAGACGAGTCATCAAACGACCGACCGACAGTCCTAGTTTTTCTTGCGACTCCTATAATGGAGTTGGACAAAAGATTGATTACTTTCAGCTCCTCCTGCGTGCCCCTAGCCTGGTACAATGACTGTGCTTCCATCGTAGAAAGAAGCTTCCTTAATTACCACAATTGCCGCCCTGTCTCTCAGATGGGCAGCTCGCACCATGCAGGCGGTCGGTAGTTCAGCCATGGCGCTCGGTTTGCGGCATTCCGTGCGTCGTCTACTGGTTCTTCTCCCGGTCAGCCGCCCCCCCTTTCACAGCTGCCGGGCCTCAGATCAGGTCTGTCTGTGATGGGGGAAGGTTAGGCAATCAAACTATCTATTTTTGCAGCAACGGCGCGACCGGGAAGTTTACCCCGTGAAAAATTCAACTCTGAAGGCCAATGGTCAATAGGGGGATACCGAATGCCCCCGAGTTGCACAGTCAATACAATCCAGGCTATTGATCGCGTGCCGCGCGCCATGTGGCTCTGAGGAAAGAAAGAGGACAGACAGTGGCGTTCCCTTGTTGTGCTGTGTTTCTCAGTTGTGGGCTGTTTCTGCATGTGGGCAATGGTTGCCCTTTTTCCTCTCTGCCGGTTGAAACCAGTGGCCAAATCGTCGAGACCGTACCATGTTTTGCTTTTGTTTCTGCTCCTTGTGCTTGTGTGTTCTTTTCTTAGAACCAAACCCATTCTCCCTGTTTTGACTGAAGTCGTCTGTTGTCAGTCGAGACATCCCTTGTCTGCTCTCACTCATCCTTTTTCGTGGTCGGCCCGTGGACGAGGTCGAGGTGAGACACTCTTCGGAACTGGGCTTGAGTCGTGCTCTGTCTCCGAGTGAAGGAGAGATCCTGGTCGACGTTCCGACCGTTCGTCTGGTCCATTCCGGCCTTTACCACATACCGAGAACGGGCCTTGGCTAGATGGCGCAAATCGACTTCATCGCCGTCTGACAGCTCTTGGCCAAAATCCCTCACCATTCGCTCAGGATGTTTCGAGGACGGGCCACTCAGGAGGCTTCCAGACTACTAGGCAATTCCAACTATCGCCATCAAGCATAACAGTGGCGTACTCGGAGCTGAAGCCTACTCGCGACTAGCAAGTCACAATAGGCGCGTTCCAGACGCCGCCGGGCTGGTGTAGTCTACACCTACCCAGCGCTACGGCTCAGCTGTGGCTGTTTAGGGGACGAGCCGTTTGTGGCAGAGAGGACCGTTGGATGGCGACCGGCTCGGGCATTAACGTTTAATTGGCGAATTTCCTGAATTAACCTCCCGGCCTACTTGCGGAGAAGCATCACAGGACAGGTTTGAGGAATTGCACTTTCATGCCCCGAGATGACAGCATACAGGGTCTTGGCCCTCCTATTCGCCCTTCCTTGTAAAGCGACCGAGACAATGCTGGCGAATAATGGCCGCCCACTGGCTCGGGTGGCTTTTGCCCTGATCGACGAACACATGGGGGGGCGCGTCATTGTGCCGCATTCAACCAGGCAGGGCAAGCAAGGCAAGGCAGGTCGCGTCAGAGATGTCCTAATTGCAGCAGCAGATTTCGCAGATTAGATGCGGACGATGCTGCCGGTGTCATTGGTGGAGGAAGGGCGGTAAAGAAAGGAAAGGCTGAAGGCGTCTTTGTCGGCTTGCCACAGGTAAGCGGAAGGATCTAGGGTCCTCGTCAGGGGATGGGAGAGCGCCGCAGATGAGGTGCTCCATCTGATCCATGCCCTGCTTGGGGGGCGAAGGAGCACTGGCCATGAGGGGATTACTGGCTTCGATATGGATGCTTGCTGTGTTCCATGCGAATTGCCTGTTGGCCGCGTCTTGACAGTGTGAAACTCGAATGTCGGTTATGTTCTGCAAGGCGGTGCAGCTTGTCAGCGATTTCAGATAGAGTGACTATGGGCCTGTTGGTCAGAAGTCCAAACATTCTAAGCCAACAAGAATGTTGGTCGTGTGCCCTCTGACCTTGAATACACCCTCTTGTCAAGTCAGGCTGAGCAGCCAACCCCATACAACTCTACAGAGTCGCAGTGTCCAGATGGTGCCATAGTACCCCATGATCGCACTCCAAACTTTCCGATTTGCGTTTTGCTCCTCTCGGGCATTACCCCTTTACTATTGCAAGATTGCCCCCGCTGCGAGAGAATACCGGCCTTGTAGCCGTCACGGCGCCGCCTCGCCTATTCGAAATGGCACCCCGTCCAAGTCCAAGCGAAGCGGCGACTCTGGGCGGCCGGCTGCCCAGCCGGCTGGGGTCGGTGCTAAGAAGGACAGTAAGCAGCCCTACGAGCCACAGCGGCTGGGCGAGGCCCTATTAGAGGCGTTTCTGGAGAAAGAAGGTGAAGGCCTCGAACTGGCTGTCAAATTTGTCTGCAGCCGCCTGTGTGTGACGGGGCCTGTTTGTTTGCTCCAGGAGGGCGGGCACCCGGTGCGTTGTGCTGTCAATCGAGTTGACGTAGTACAACACGAATCTATACAACGTTGGTCGAAGCAACAGACTTTGTGAGCTTGCCTTGCTGCCCGCTGATTCTCTCGGCGACTCCCACATACGGCAAGTGAGCAGGGAAGAGGTCGAGCCGGGTTTGTATGTAAGCTGCTGGCAGGCGATTGGCCTGGGGAGTTGCATCGCCCTGGACTTTTGGCTCGAGCGTTTCATGACCTGTCGGGATCTTCCATGGAAGCGTCCGTCAATGAACGGATGACTCTCTTCCCTTCGGTTCAATCAATCTGCGACTTTTGTTTCTATGCCCCGGGCTCGCATTTTACGAGCGGCATATCGCATAAGCATATTAAACCATGCAACATTAAACACTGCGCTGTGAGGCCGAGGCCCAGACCCAAGGTCTAGACGGCAGCATCTCGATAGCGTCTCCAGCGGGTAAACGGCCTACCTTCTCCCCTAAAGAGCCTGAATCCTGAGAGAAGAAGGTCTCGACAGGCGCGCCATCCATGGGACATGGATTCGGTGCAATCAGTTTGACGGAGACTGGATGGGATGGGATGCCAAGCGGGGGTCGCCGACTCTGCGCCCCCCGCGTGCGGCCAATCGCCAGACCCTCGCCCACCCAAGTTAAATTGCCCTCTGCTGCTAGACGGTATTCGAAGAAGGGCTTGCAGGGGGGGTCCCATAATAGAACCAGAGAGCATTCGGGCTCGTGGCCCGATCTCAGTCTGGGCCCGCTGCGAGACTGAGGTTCCCAGGTTCCTGCTCCTCCAAAACTCTGCGTGTGCTCCCCCTAGCCGACGAGGGGGGACCTAACTGTGATCGGTCTGGCCCGAATTGCCCGGCAGATTGGATGGATGGCTGTCGACGAGGTTCGTTGGCGCGAGAATCGAGAGCGAAAGCGACTTGCCGGTTGGTGACTCTAACTGGCGCAAGGGCATGGGGAGCAGCGCTCAGGGGGATGAGGACATGAACTAACACTGCTGCCAATTAGCTGCTGCCTGCCCTGGATGCGAGATTCAATGCCCTGCGCCGACTTTTGCTGCCCCCTGGGCTAGCTTCGTTAGCCGTTGAACACGCGCCTTCACCGACCAACCGTCCCGCAGGCTGTGTGTGGAGGAGGAAGAGAAGCGGTCGGGTACGTACCAAGCCCTGGTGAGAAGGTCGCAGGAGCTGCAAGCGCCGACGCAGGCACACACACACACAGCCAGGCACAGGCACAGGGAACAAGACCAGGGGCAGGACAGGGCAGCATCTGCGGCGTCCTGGTACCTGCTTTAGCGTCGTCCTTGGCGTCAATGGTCCGTCAAGGGTTCGCCCAACCTGGAAATTGTCTCGGGGGTACGTACCACACGCCTCGTGCCTCGTGCCTCAGGCCCCACGCCCTCACGACCGCTCACCCCCTCGAGCCTCCTCCGGCATTTATCTCTAAAAACCCCCGGCTTCATTCTCGATTTTCCTTCTCTTCTTTCTCCCTCCCAACCATCCAGCACATACCAACCAGTCACTCTTTTCGGCTTTTAGCCTACCACATTCTTTTCACCAACACTCTCGGTTGCCTTGTGCTCCCTCCAACTCCCTTCCCACCCCAGTCTTTCCCTGTTTTTATATACAGTAATTTCTAAATCAACAACCGCCAAAATGCAGTTCACCATCTCCGCTGCCGCCTTCCTGGCTTTCGCTGCCAAGGCTTTCGCCCAGACCGCCGACTTCGACCCCATCTTCAAGCCCGAGGCTTGGCAGTCCGTTGCCGCCGGCCAGAGCTTCCAGATCACCTGGGACGCTCCCGCCAAGTACGCCGGCCAGCTCGTCACCATCTCCCTGATCGGTGGTGACTCCCAGAACACCCAGGTCCCCATCAAGGACATTGCCAGTGAGTAGCAACGCGCGCGCCAATCAGAAAGCAAATAACTGACAACCAACCAGCTGGTGTCTCCAACGACGCTGAGGCTTACAACTGGGCTGTCGATGCTTCCCTCGGTGACAAGAACGTCTACGGTCTCGTCATCAAGCTGGAGAGCAACCCTGCTGTCTTCCAGTACTCCAACCCCTTCAAGATTGCCGGCTCCGACAAGCCCGCTTCCGAGAAGCCCACCAAGGCCGCCGAGCCCACCTACGAGGCCCCCGTCTACGGCGATGATGGCACCGCTACCCTCACCGCCCACTACGGCTCCAAGACTGTCTCCGTCTCCCAGGTCTACAGCGCTCCCGGTGCCCACACCACCGTCGTCGCCGTTGAGAAGACCCTGACCGTCCCTTGCAACACCACCGAGCCTGCCACCACCTTCGTCCCCATCGTCAAGACCGCCTCTGTCCCCTGCAACGGTACTGCCACTGCCACTGGCCCTGCTGCTCCTCCCGTCTACACCCACCCTTCCAACCCCCCTGCTCAGAGCAACCCCGTTCCTCCCGTCTACCCCTCCCAGCCTGCTGCTCCCCCTGCTGCTGGCACCCCCACCCCCGTTCCCGTCTCCGGTGCTGCCCGCTTCGGCGCTCCCGTCGCCGTTGTCGCCGGTCTCGTCATGGCCGCTTTCGCTCTGTAAGCGAAGCAAAACCGCGTACCAGCATCATATTTTGGTTTCTACGTGGTGTCATGACGGCATGACTGCATTTAGAGGGTTTCTTGTTACTTCTGGTATGGAGCAGTCTGGGTATCCGGCCTTTTTTGCGCACATACGTTGATTTGGTAATTCCCGAGCTTGGAAGGTATTCTGGATTGTTAATGTATTTGAGGAAAAAACTTTTTAAAACCCACTTGGGTTATTTGTCTTGATCAAGCCCTTTCTGATGTAGCTGCCGCGTGTTTCCTTGCTGCTACGTCTAATAGACATATGACCCAGCTTTGTGTGTTTACTTAGTGGTAATGCCATAATGAAATGTCACTGATGTTCTTAAACTTAATATGCCCATTATCTACAGGTTGTTTCTTGTTACATGGCTGAAAGATTTGCCGAAGGATTTCTTCGAAACAATTGGTCATGATGTTGTCTTTGTGAATTTGTTAGACTTGATCTATCGAAAGCAACTTCTAGCTGACATCTAATCTCATCTATTGTCAGGCTGACAATAACCAGTCTAAGATCCTGCTCCCATCCAGCCTCTACCCAGCATTCCCTTGTCACGCAACCGTACCAGTCATCTGTCAAAGAATCCTTTCCGAAGCCGCAATCGAGCAACGCCAACACCCAGCGCCACGACTCAAGATGAGACCCCACACTGGAATGGAATGCCCCAGCATTTGCGATGCCCGTTTCATCGTGCCCGGGAGTGGCGCCGCAGCGTGGGCTTGCGGCCGTCCCGCCGCGCACTGGAATGCTCCCGTTTCCCAGGATTTCCCGCCAACTGAATGATGATCCAGAGTCGCAGCACCTCGTACCGAGAGATGGACAGTTGAATAAGCTTCAAACTTTATGCTGTGATTAATAACTTGCCTCGGTTGTGAAATTAGCAAGGGATATAGCTGTGCCTAGTGTATACCTCAGTCGTTGGTTAGAGTTTGGATATTTTGATGAGGACTCTACGTTGTACGAGTTTCACACCAAGAATCGGCAAGGATCTTCACCTGTCACCACTTTTTTTGCTTTGGAGCGTTTATCCCTTGTTCAGCGGGCAAGCACTAAAGAAACCGGGCTCCCTATGCCCTTGGCTTGATGTAATGGGTGGTTGAACAAGCTCAAGGGTGGTGATCAAATTGTCTAATCCTGCGGTGAAATGTCGAGAACAAAGACACATACGATTGCGTACGCAAAAAGTCTCAGATTCGTCGTCGGGTTTCACAGCGTTCTTCTGCCCTTGAAATGAAAAGAGACAAACAAAACCTGGAAAATTCGCCGCGCTTTGTGCACGCCCCCCCTTGGGCGCGTGCTTGATCGGCAGGGGCACCTCATCTTGTCTCATTCTGCACGTCATTGTCTCGGCGACCGACAACAAGACTCGATCGGCGGCTGTCACGTCAATGAATGACGAGCTGTCAAGGAAACCTTGAAGTCGAGTGAGATCGTCGGTCAGTAGTTGCTTCTGCACGTGTGTCCCTAGGATCGAGGGAGTAATTATATTGAAATGACAAGGGGTGGGCAGCGAGATGGAAAGTTCCATGTTGAATAGCTTTCGACAGTAAAACACTAACTTTGTCGTCGGATGCGACAGGATATCCTAGCCATAACCATAACCCATACTCCAGCTCCATCTGCCCATTTTTCTATCTTGGCGCATCTCGTGGCACCTCGTCCATTAAACACCCTAGAGACCCTAACAGGTACTGTGTCTATACCCACAACTCCATATCAGTGACCGCCAACCTGTCCCTTGGGCAGGGGAGGGATCCAGCACACCGCAAGGTTGAGCGCAATGTGAATGATGCCAATGACCCAGAAGCCCATCGCAAAGTCCTTGCCCTGGTTCATGAAGCGGAAGATGATGGCAAAGATGACGCCGCCGAGGTTGCCGCCGCCGCCCGTGAGTCCGGACAGGATACCGTTGGCGAAGGGGTGGACGTGCGGCACAAGCGCAAAGTTGGCTCCGTTGCCCGCCTCGTGGAAGACCGACATGAGCACGATGAGGCCGACAAAGGTGCCCACGGTGCCGCCGTTGGACTCGGCCGGGTTCACTCGGCCGATGAGGATGAGCAGAGCGCCGGTCAACAGACCGCAAACCGTGATCCATCCCTTCTTGAGCCAAAGGTTACGTCCAAACTTGTTGTACAGGATATCGGCAATCACACCACCGAGGGGTCGGTTGACAAAGTTGAGGAATCCAAAGATGGCAGCGTAGTTGCTCGCCTTGGTCTGATCCAGGTGCGGGAAGTTCTTCTTCAGGTACGCGCTCAGCACAGCATTGATGGCAAGCTCGCCGCCGAAGGAGCAAGCGTAGGTAGCAACGTGAAAGAAGGTCTGGGGAGAGTAAAGAACGGGAAGCGCCTCCTTGAGGCTGGGCTTGACCACAATCTCGCCCTGCGCAATCTCCATGGCCTCGTTGCGTGTAATCGAATGCTCGTGGTCACCAACCTTGACGTCCTTTTCGCAGCCAGGGCTGTTCTCCTCGTCCGATCCTGAGCGATCCGGTGTACCCACTGGTGTAACATCGCCAGAAGTAGAAACACCATGTGCTTCCATGTTCTTGCGGATCTGCTGGGCCTGGTCGTCCCAGTCTCCCATGGGACTGTCGGGGCACAGCAGGAGCATGCCCACACCGCAGACAATCAAGCAGATCAGAGGAACAATGAACGTCACTCTCCAAGCCTTGGAGGGGGTCAGGCCTTGGTGAGCAACCAAAGAGTCGAAGACGGCAGGCATGATGAAATAGGTGCTAGATTCCCAGTTAGTATTTCATGTTCTGCCATCGTTGTCTTGTGAAGGTATAGGGTTGGCTTACATTCCACCACCAGCATTTCCCCATCCACCAGCCAAAGCATTCGCGGTGCCGACAACGTTCTTGTCGAAGAAACCGGTGCACCAAACCTGGCAAGGCACAAAGGTTGCGCCCAGAATACCGATAAAGAATCGAGAGATGTAGAGGCCAGTTGCGTTCTTGACAAGGGGTGCAAGGCCGATAGGGAAGCAACCGAGAAGGATCAAGTAAGCAAAAACTCGTCGTGGTCCAAACTGATCGCATAGTGGTCCCGTAATGAATCGGAGGAAGAACGTAGCCGATAGCGAGACGATGTTGGAGTTGGCGATTTGAGCAGGCGTAAGGTGGAGGTCCTTCTTGATAGTGACAGTCAAGAGGGGAGGGAACGTGTACCTAGAGTCAAGTCAATACACCACAGTCAAGCAAGTCCCGTTCAAATAACTCACCATGCCCAGAAAGCGAGCATGAAACCCATCCAGGAGAAGAAGAAAACACGGCCATAGATGTTGACGGGGTTGAGTACTGGCACACTTCGAGCTTTCCGGCTGATGGGGTTGACCTCAGGGGCCTTCCACATATGGGCGATTTGAAAACCCATGATGAACGGGCTTGTCGTTGAACTCAAAGAGACCTCAAGATATCTCGTTGACTCTTGTGGAAGCGATCGAATAGTAGAGGGAGGATCGAGAGTCTATGGCGACTGTGTTGTTGTTTGCTGGTGTCGAGCCTGTTGATCTTGTTTAAGAAGGATGATACCCAGCACATATATACAAGAACAATTCAGTCCTCTTCAAGAACCAAAATGTAGGGCAATCTAGGAAATTGCATCTCCGGATCTCCTATGAATGTCCTGCAAGTTTCAAGTCGATAATGCGCCTCTATCTGTGTTTGTGAAGTTTCACCGAGGGCACAGGTGAGAACAGACGTGATGCTCCGGAGCCCGGAGATGCTTGAACCAGATTCCTGCCCACGGTTCCGTGCTGATCCGATAACGACGGGAGTGACGACGGGGGTTAGAGCGGGCCGTCTTGGTGGGAGTGACAGAGCCTCCGGGGCTACAACAACTGTCCCCTGAGCCGGACAAGGGACTAGCCTCTGCAGCGGCCACCTAGAACCCGTGTACAGCTGGTTAGGAGTGACGCCTATCGGTTGCTGAAGCTTGTGTAGTCTAGTTTTTCAACAGACTATCTGGTTACCCTTATACAGCGAGCGAGCTGTCTTTTGAAACCCTGGTCCAGTAACGATAGGGGATCACTCCTCAGAATAGGGTCAATCCACATATGAAGCTTCCCTGCAAATGATGATTATGCAACTTCCAGGTCCCGCGTCTCAAGAGGTGCAATTCCAAGGATTCGTTCCTGCGTGGGCATGGCAAAGATAAGGCCTGCACCACAAGCAGGCTATGAGGCGGCCATATGCCGACGGTACTGGCCTGACCGACACCACTAGGTGCGGCTCAAGCTCCCCATCTATGATAAGCAGATCGTGCAGAGACAAATAATCATGCTACCATTGGTCCAGGGTCCTGACGTAACGCGGTAACGGGCAACGAAAGACGGTGATAAGAACCAGGCTGGCGCGATCCTGGGGGCGCTGCGACGGTGTCTGGCCGATGTATGGCTAGTGTCCAACAGTTGAGAGATAAGGCCGTGGTGGTGTTAAAAAGATGGTTTGTGAATCTCCGCGGAGTAAACTGTGGCGGGGTAGGGGCAATATATAGGTAGGAGGCGATAAAGGGCGACAAGGCGCTAGCCAATAGTCCTATCTCGTTGCGGCCGTCGAAAGGTGGTGTCGTTGTGTCAAACAGAGTTGGATCCCGGACAGGCGGGAGAGTTATCATCGATCCCCGGTAATCGGATCGTTGAATCTGACCTTTGGCGGAAAGCTCAATGGTTAAGGAGAGTTCGTTGGCCGGCAATCGCTGCCCCTGGACGGGCGCAGAGGTCCCTGTTGCGCCAAACCACGTGCCTAGCGCGTCTTGGAACTGTGAGAGAAAAAGGCTGAACCTCCCAGTTAGCAAGCCATCAAGAGAAGCACTCGCTTCTTCAATCTAGTCAATTCAGTTTCCCTGGCTGCGTGGAATGCTCAAGACCTGACAAGACTTTTGTCTGGCGACTAGCCAAACCCAAACATCCACCAAAAAGCATACGACGACTCGGCAAAATGCTGCGATAGGCTGCCACCTTCAAACTTGAAACTGGTTCACGGTTGAGCGCCAAAAACCCAAATTCCCTTTCTGGTCCCTTGGGAATTCCTGTCGGTTCTGGAAGCAATGGAGCGTCGATGAAGCTGGCCCTGTGTTTGTCGCAGGACGCTTGGCGCGTTGCTTAGGCCTCGTAATCTTCAAAGGAATGAGGCTCGAATAGTCCAAAATTTCGCTTGACTCGCGGCGAATCCATGTTGCTCGCCCTAGATAGCTTGGCGAGTGCAGTGTCTTTCCAGTCTTCCTCAGTCGAGATTCTCCTTCAAGAAGCAAAGACATGATGCATGGTTGAAATGATCATGGAAACTTGAAGCACCTAGAAAGCTTCACTTGCGGCGATGCCTCTCGGCGCTAAACCGGAGACGGTAAGAGGGGCAACTCGGGCTCTGAGTGGAGGGAAGGAGGGGTCTGAATTTTTTCTGCGATAATTCCTCGAAATGCCCCTCCATGATCGGACTCTCTCTTGGTGGGGTCCGAGAATTATTGTTTCTCTCTTCTTCAATTTTCCATCTTTGGAGTAACTGATCCAAGCCGTGTCCCCAAGGTATGAGACTCTTTGCTGATCTCTTGGTCTCTTTCCCCTCATCACGTGCGTCGCACTGACGTAGGCTCCTCGTCAGAAGCGTAACAACCAGCTCTCAACGAGAACAGTGGGGTTCTTCAGTGTGACGCATCGTGAGTGAGAGGCGTCTTGTCCTCAAGATTCAAACTGACACTTACCTCTAGATATAATACCATTTCTGAGACTCACTTAGTCGCAATGGCTGCCCCTGAAGTTCCCAAGACCTGTAAGGTCATCACCGCCGACACCATCGCCAAGGGACTCCTCACCGAGGTCAAGGAGACGCTGGCCAAGGTTCAAGGTTCCAACCCCGGCGAGCCTACGCTTGCTGCGTTCCTCGCCAATGGTGATCCCGCCGCCGTCAAGTACGCCGAGTGGTCCAAGAAGACGTGTGAAGAGAAGTGAGATTTTCCTGCGGACTGTCGCCTGTCTGTCGGGTGATGCCCCTGGGCTTGGCGCTGATGTATAGCATAGCGGCTTCAAGTTCGACCTCCGAACGGTTGACAAGGAGCTCCTCGAGGAGGAGATCATGAAGGCCAACGATGACGAGAGCATCGACGGCATGATCGTCTACTACCCCATCTTCCCCCAGAACCCTACCCACGACAAGTACGTCCAGGAGACTGTCGAGCTCGGCAAGGACGTTGAGGGTCTTCGACACAAGCACATTCACAACATGTACCACAACATTCGATTCCTAGATGCCCCCGAGAACCGCAAGAAGTCGATTCTCCCCTGCACTCCTCTTGCCGTTGTCAAGATCCTCGAGTACCTGCAGATCTACAACCCCATCCTGGCCTCGGGCAACCGACTTTTCGGAAAGACCATCACCGTCATCAACCGATCAGAGGTCAACGGCCGTCCCCTTGCCGCTCTTCTCGCCAACGACGGTGCTACCGTTTACTCTGTGGATGTCACTGGCGTTCAACTCTTCACCCGAGGACAGGGTATCAAGAAGCCCCGCCACCAGGTCGAGGACAAGGAGGGCTGGGGATTGAAGGACTGCCTTCCTCTGAGCGACGTCGTTATCGGCGGTGTCCCCGTCGAGTCTTTCAAGGTCCCTACCGAGCTCATTCGTGATGGTGCTGTTTGCATCAACTTTTCCTCGTATAGGAACTTTGACGGCCCCGCCATCAAGGAGAAGGCCTCGATCTATGTGCCCTCCGTTGGAAAGGTCACTATTGCTATTCTGTTGAGAAACCTGGTGGTAAGACATGGTGATCCCCCATAACCATATGGATGCTGACCGGCTAGCGCCTCATCGCCAACCGACCCTCCAAGGATGAGTCGGACAAGAAGAACATCGAGGCCCGAGCCGAGGCCTTTGCTGACGACTAGATATCGTCTCTGGATGCTTGAAATTCACGATTGGAGGAGCTTTGAGAGATGATACCTGCGATTGCTTTGGGTTAGACCATGGAAAAGTAGAATGTTTTGGGACTTGAAACTTTGAGATAACAAAAACAAAGGAAAATGCTTTTATTTATTCGGGAGTCACACTAGATATGGGATAAATCAGAAAAGTTGGGAGAATGGTACGACATGAGACTTTGTTCAACACAATCAATGGGTTGAGATGCGGCCGCTGTGATGACGCCCTGCCTCAGTATCATGTACAGCCAGTGAGACAACCGAGCTCATGGAGGGAATCTTGCGATTAGCCATGAAGAAATTCTGAAAATACCAGTGAGACATGGCAAAATCGCAGTTGGGTTTTAATTACTCGACTCATGAGCAATTCGCCATGACAATCCATCTATGAGATCTCATGATCGCTGACAGGTCCCATGCTCGAAGCGTTATCGAGATAGCTTATCCCGATAATACCTGTGTTTGTATTACATTTCAAACTGATAAATGACAGTTGCAGCTTCGAAAAGCCAAGCCGACTCCCATTGACTCTCAGCGGTTCGTCAAACACGACGAGTTGTCTCATCTGGACTCCTCCAATATTCGCCGCCCACCATCATGACCCAGTTCGGCAGTCATTGGCCCCGCAGAGTTGCAGTTGAGGCTGCATCTGGAATACGGGGGATTGGACAATGGTGATGAGATTGAAAAGGTGAGAGCGTGCCACGTTGGCACATTTCGCCCTGCGCATCTCATCACTTGGTGTTGGGAGCGAAATATTCACCCTGTCGCACTGGGTCTGTCGTGACGCTAAGAGCCCGAGTCGGCTACTGAACGGTACATCTTCACCACAACCATCTCAAGTCCATGAGAACCATCAACAACCATCAAAAAGGGTAGACAGACACATGCCTCGAACCTCGGTGGTCCATTTTCGTCCAGTGTCGTCCCAGGAGAGCGGTGAACCGTCGGGAACGATGGGGAACCCCTTTCTCCCACGCGTCCTTGCGTCCTTGGTGCTTGGCCCATGATCCTTGTCCATGATGGAATGGAAATTAACTGGTGCAACATCTCCATATGCTACCAGCCATCCATGGTACCGGAGCATACCCAATTGGAAAAAGGGCCAGCGGCTACTGTACCTACCTCTTTGGTGACGACGGATAATGGTTCTATTATCGGACTCGGTTCGCATCTAGGGCGGCCATCCCTTTTTCTTGTGATGATAGATTAGGTGCAATGTGTGTCGCACGGAGCAGATCTCAGAGTAGCACCCATCGCGAGTCCTCATAAGGCTTCCGACGCGAAAACTCGTGCTTGATTTCCCACTGCGACCTCATTAATATTACTTCTGTTTCAATTCCACATAACAAAAGCCACCAATCAAGGCCAAAGGGACGCGCTAACAAGAGCCAGGTGTCCATCCATCCGTCTGGTCTCGAAAGAAGCAGCGAAACAAAGCGGGCTCCCCCGTGTTTCCCGTTTCACATGGGCTACGGGACCTGCGATCCATTTCAATTCCACGCTGAAGGTCCCCTAATTAGAAGTCCCCCAACGTTCCATCCGTTAGTCCCTGGAGGGGGCTTGACGCCGCCGCAATCTGAGGCTTCATTCCATCCATTCCACAGCCAGCTTTTCCTCATCAGTTCCCGTTCCCGTTGCACCACCCCTGACCAGCGCCATCGAAGCTTTTTCTCGAGTCTCGGCTAAAGCCAGCGCTTCTCTCGCCTACCTCTTGCGAAAGCAAGCCATCCATCTGAGAGGTCCTTAGGCCTTGTCTTTGACGCAGACACACACGCGCGCGCGGGGGAAGAAGGGATCCATCCATTGGATTGAAGCTGCATAATCGCTTGCCCGTCCGAGCTGAAAGCTCCATGCCGGGAGTTGCCAATTGGTACGTACCTACCTACCCTCACGGACGTACCGTACCGTACATCACCATCACATCTCCAGTTTTTTGCTACTTCGACATCCATCTTCCTCCCCTTGGCTTTTCAAGCCTGTTCTTAGACATGCCAAATTGGCCTCTCGCTGACTGCATCCTTCGTTACTAGAACGCCTTCTTCGATCCAGTCTCTTGCTCCGCGCTGCTTCTTTCTTTCGTCTCTACTCACCTGTCGCTCGCTCCCCATCACCTCATGCTTCTTTTCTTTGTCAGATCGACATCCTGACTTCCACCCGCCGCCGCTTCTAGCTTTTGCGCCACGGTGCCATCTATCGACTAACCGGACGTCACCCAAGACAACACCTCCAATACTATCGAATCACGGAAGCGCCCAGCTGCCGACAAGCAAAAAGAGAACAAAGCCTTCTGCAAGTCAACCTGCGTGCGTCGCCGACTTGAGGCCGGCTGTCCAGTTCTGACTTGGCACCGTGTCCTGAATCCCTCCCGACGGCTTGATCGACGCGCCTACAGAGATAAAACTCTCACCGATCAAAACATTCAACAAAGGAGTTATCTGGTCCAGCCCCTTATTCGAGATATAACGTCGAACCACAATGGCAACGCAGGCCATGCAAGCTCACGGTCGCGATGTCCGCCATGGAAAATCAGGCTCTGGCTCGTCCCTGAATTACGGGCCGGTGCCTGGATCGCCTACTCTGACGAACCCCGATATGATCTTGCCCGATTACGATTGCGATGAGTCCCTCGATGATCGCTCCCAGTCTCCCATTTTGATGTGGAACAATGGCCGAACAAACGACATGCGCTATCACCTCCCTCCATCGCAAAACCCCTTTGTCGCCGGGCCCATGAACATGACCCCCTCAACACCTATCATCTACGGAAATGGAACTATGCTGTCGGATATCGGCGAGGTGACCGAGGTTGAGAGCGTTGTTGGAAGGGGACAGCGCCGCCCTTCATCACACCTGTCCGACGATGACCCTACCATGACTATGCCACCTTCGTCCACAATGGGCGTGTCGCGCATCAAGACGAGGTCGCAAATCTTGTCGCGCGAAAGAAGGTCATCGCTCGAATCCAACTCCACAGTCACATCTCAAGGCCACGGTGCCCCCTTTGCCGACTTTGACGATTCCGTCAGTGTTGACGATATTAATTTCCAGGGCGACGATGAGGAGAGCATGGCTTCCTCATATGTCGAGGGAACCCCTGCGCCGGAGCCCAGGACCGCTCGTGTTCCCCGTACACAGGCGGTCGGCGAGGAGCGGTATTCCACCAGCTCTCTTAGTGATAGAGCAGAGCAGATCCTAGCCAACGCGAAGCAAAGATTAACAGTAGGGTCTGCGCCTTGGAGATTAGGAGGCTGTGCTAATGATATTATAGACAATGGAAGGAAACCTATCGAGAGCGAGAAGCTCGCTTTACTACTCTCCCATGTCTGACGGCTCAACGCCATCTCCGCCGATCGTCCGACCTGCGACATCCCTCCAAGACTCCACCGATCCTTTAGGAATGGGTCACTCGAGAATGCAAAGTGACATCAGTTTACAAGACGACTTTGGCGGCTCTGGATACCCTCAGCGATCTGCTAGTGCCTTGGGAGCTGCAGGAGGCTACCGCCAACCTTTGACTTCGTCCAGAAGCGCTGATGCACTGGGGGGATATGGCGGTTCAACGTACAAAACTCCTCTATATGCTCTGGATACGACACTGGAAGCCCCGAGCGAGGATGAAGATGGTTTCAATGGCAACAGGCATCGGGAAAGCGTTCAAAGTTTCAACATGCAAAGCCCAACGTTCGGCTCATTTGTTGACAAGGATATAACCCGATCAGCGTCAGTTGCGCAAGTTCGCGACTTGAAAGATCAGATGAAGGATCTGAGAGGCAAAATCTCGAGTCTGAAAGAACAAGCACGAGCCGATAGTCTAAAACGCCGCAGTCTACAGAGCCTCCGGACACCCAGCCCATTTACTCACGCGAGGTGGGACCAAGGATTCCTTGAGCCTCGGAGGGTCAAGGGTGCTGGACCTGAGACAGTGCCCTGGCAGGCTCCTTGGAACACTGATCCGGCTAACAACGACGCGGATGCCAAGGACACGCCTAATCAGGAGGTAGAAGAAGTCAACAAACCGGAAGAAAAGGCGCCAAGTGTCAAATATGAGGACACTCCCGAAGCTAATCTTGAGGAAGCGCAAGTTGAGGAAAGAACGACGCCTGTACCAGATCCTGAACGTGTCTTCAAGGACGAGCCAAAGTCGAATGGCGTTGATGAGGTCGATAATAAGGGCGAGGACTGGGAAGGCAACCTGGAGGAAGTACGAGCAGAAGAGGATGAGGAAGTACAGCCCGATCTGCAATACAGTCCGCAGGACAATGTGCCGGATAGTGCGCCGGATAACGTGCCGGACAATGTGGACGAGGATGTGGAAGGCGATCTACAAAACTATCCTCAAGGCGAACAAGAGGACGAAGAGGGCGAGTTTGTGGACTATGAGAGCGAGAGCGGCGAATCCCTATACCACGATACCTTGCAGCACCCTGTCTCGCACGAGGATCGCGAGGATGCATTCGATTATGAGCACTTCTTTCTTCACTCAGCAATGGGGACCATCAGCCAGCAGCGACTAGGACGACGAGGGAGCTGGGGCAGCGTGAGCTCAGAAGATTCGGTGGAGACCACACGGGGTCCTTTGCCTGACCTTGACCGAAGGACAAGCATCGACACGATATCTTCATTCGATACCTTTGCGACGGCAACCGAGGGACGCGCAAGCCGCACTTCGACAATTGACGATACGACTGAGACTATTCTGGAAACGCCTGAAGACTCGGATGGACCTCCTACTTCCAAGCGTACCACGTTCGGGGGCTTCCAGTTTCCGCACAATAGCACCCACAGCTCCAGGAATAACTCTGTTGACTTCCATCAACCTCATGGTCGACGCAACACGGTGGTTCACCGACCGACTAATAGTGTAGTCGCTTCGTCTAATCATCGACCGTCTGTTTCATCGTTCGAGTCGACAGGGACCAATAGGAGCTTCCCTCTTGTCAACAAGTCCAAGGCTACTACCGGGGTCTTGACGCCGACGGACAGTACCCCTGGCGGGTCTCCGGATCCAGAACTGAAGCAAATCTCGGAGACGCTTATGAACGGAGCAACTAATTTGGGGGGCACGGGCAGTGGGCAGAGCAGCGGAAGGTCTTCTGCAGTACAGGGGCTGGCAAAGGAAGATGGGATCCTGGTAGAAAGGCTCGTGGCCAGCCTCGGCAAATGCGTCCTAGGATTGACGGAAGCATCAAGGGCCAGCTCAGAGGCTCGAATGTACCGGAGGAGGATTGATGCAGCACGGCGCATACTAGAAGGGCTAGAGGATTGTTGATGTAGGGATACGGCCTCAAACTTGGGATGGACAAGGTTAGATGGGGGGGTGGCTTTGGTGTAGGTCTGGGTCGGCGCTTTGCATGGCGGACAACCTACATATGGTGCTCTAGTTTGGAGCAAACGGAGTTGAGAGCTGTCTTGGATTAGATCAGGTTCGCGTTCGATACCCTTCAGTCTAGCGAATCATCTTTACTTGAGTTGTTGCATGCAGTTGTGCTTTGTCGTTGTTTGTGTGTGGTGACGGTGACAATTAATTATCCGCCAGAGGGGGGAATCCACTGTTTGTCGAGTCAATTGATGTATTGTTGGTAAGTTCTCATCAGCACCGGTTATTCTAGCTGCTAGAGGGCGGGTTTGGGTTGGGACAAAGAGCAGCCAAGCCCCAGCAACGTTAATGGTGTTGCGCAAACACAGAGATCTCGAGCATGAGGTACCTTTCATCAGTCACCGACTTAAACAATAGCAGTTGTTCGCACGACGCACACAACAGGCCGCCTACTACCTAGTTATTAAATCCGAAACGGGTTAACGATAACAGAGCTGCTGTCTTGTAGTCTATCTATTGTCAAGGATCGACCATGTCTTCTCAAGCGGAGAGAAATGCGTCGCTCCTAGGATGGCTCTTGTATGTTATTAAGGACCGATACGTTCACTAACGGGGGGCTGGCGCAACGGTAGCGCGGTAAGTCATTACAAGTCATCAACTCAAAATTCAACATTCTAATTCCCTCATTAGTCAGATTCCAGTACACTGGAATTTCCTGAAGGTTAAGGGTTCAAATCCCTTGTCCCTCATCTCCTACAAATTCTTTTTTTGCTGATTTTGGCACCTTTTCTTTTTCTTTGTTTGATCTGGGCATCTTGTTTCTTTTTGTACCAGAGAGTGACCATGTCCAAAGGCGTGCCAAGGAGTATATAAACTTAATAGTATACCAAACTACATGCTCGTGCCTTATATCGAATTGAATGTGTAATTATACCTACCACACAAGCAACCCTAGTCTCGCTTCCCTTCACTGGGTGAGCGGCTACAGGTTGGTCGATGAATTCTGTGTTAGCCAGGGTCGGTTTGTCACATGTCAAGCGGTAAAGAGCGAATGCATCTTCCCGTCCATCACGATCGGGTATATACATTCACACGAGCAGATAGCTTATATAGAAAGAACTGCCTATTTACTTTAGCATTCAATGTCACCATTATTTTCTCCGATCCCGTTGACGTGATGGTGCGCTGCCTTTCACCATTCACCTGGCCAAGAAGGCGGAAGTTACCCTGCACCGCTACACCGCTAATAAAAAGCCACGCATCAAATCCTACCAAACCTTCTCCAAAACCCCAGGGATACTAGCTTTGTCCCGCCCATCTACAACGGCGCTGGTCTACTCCGGCTGCATAAAAGACCAAAACAAGAAGACATCGCGAAAAGGCGTTGTCGTCGTCGCAGCCATGGAATCGCCGACGCTGGCAACCAGTCTCCTCTCGGCGCTCCTGCCGCCGGATCTTGTCGACTCGATCAACA
The DNA here is from genome assembly GCF_023522795.1 of Fusarium solani. Lineage (NCBI taxonomy): Eukaryota > Fungi > Ascomycota > Sordariomycetes > Hypocreales > Nectriaceae > Fusarium > Fusarium solani. The sequence goes on from NW_027072157.1 coordinate 2,312,283, forward strand.
AACACGTCCTCCACCCGCGAGCGCCCATCCAGATCCTCCTGCGCAACGTCCTCGTTCAGGCGCAGAACCTCCTCGATACAGCGGCCCCCATCATCGAGCCACTCTTCGACCGCCTCATGACGGCCATGGCCGAGAACCAGGGTCTTGTCGGCGTCATCGCCTCCCTTCTCGTCCTCGCCACCTTTCTCATCATCCTCAACTGGGTCCGTCGCCTGCTCATGTGGTGGACGCGGCTGGCCATGCGAATCGCGACCTGGGCCATCCTCTTCGCCATCGCCGCCTGGGTGTGGGAGCGTGGCGTCTTTGAGAGCGCCAAGGACATGGCCATCGCGGGAGGAAAGGTGGCGGGATACCTGGCGGTTATCAAGGACGTCTGGCTGGAGGAGTACAACAAGTACGAGGCCCAGCAGGGCATGGCGGGTTCGGGCGGAACGAAATCGGGAGCGAGGTCGAGATGATGATGCGACAAGGAATGATTTTTTATGACCGGGCCACAGCAACAACCAAACCAAACCACCAGCGATGATTGCGTCCTGCCGAGAACAGCAACAACTATTTGGATACCCTGAGAAGGACGCACGATAGGAAAACTCGGAACGACGCACGAAAGATATGCACACGAAGGAGACTACCTACATAATTACCTATATTTTGGCAGAAAGAGACGGAAAGCCGGATTGTCTCGGCGAGAGTTGAGACCATGGACGACCATGCCTTTATTCAGTTCGGTCTCGTACTAAACGACGCAAATAACGCCAGCGCTATGCAATACTATCAAGATCCCATGCAAACTTTGATATCCCATGTCCCTGAATGTGCCCTTTTTTCCTCGTAGTCACTATCTGTCTGTTAATCCTGATCCTCAAACTCCTCGTCGTTCGGTTCCTTGGGATCCTGGGCCTCGTGGAACTGAATACAGTCGTCAATAAAACTCAGAATAGCTGCTACACTGTCCTCGTTGGTCACGTCCAGCTTGAGATAGTTGATCATGCTGAAGCTCTCGATCAAACCGGCCACGGCACGGTTTAGACGGCGGAAGCTGGCGCCCTTCATGACTTGATCCTTCTCATCTGGCGGCCTTGAGGTATCGTCCTCGCCTTCGGGTCCCTCTGTGATGCGACGCGTACGCTCGATGGGGTCGTCATCAAGGAGGGCCACGTCAGGAGTGAGGAAGCGCTTTAGATCCTTCTTCTTGACCTGACCCTTGACGAGGTCCATCTTGGATAGAAGGTTGATGTGAGGCACCTCAAGCATCAGCATAGCACTCATGGCGCTGAGCGTACCGGAGAAGAACTTGGCGCGGTCAACGACAAAGGTAGCCTCGAGGAGGTAGACGGCGGCCATGCGGATATCGAGGGCGCCAGGCTGCGACAGAAACTTGACCAATGCAGGTAAGATGGGGACATGTGTGTAGAGCTCGATCTGGCCTGGCATGTCGAAGATGATTAGATATTCCTCAGTTAGAGAGTCGAGAGCCTCGGTCAGCCAGTCGAGATTCTCCATGAGGAACTCGAAGCAGTAGATGAGGCCGCCATTGGGCCCCAGGCCGACCTCCTCCATGGCATCCTTGAGGGATATGAGCTCCTTGATGTCAAGGTCGGGCTGATGCTCAAACGTCTCGGCAGCAGGGTCGAGGTTGACATAAAAGGCGGACCGGCGGTTGAGCTGGAGATGAGTGATGAGGGCGGCGCAAAAGGTGGACTGCAGGCGACAGCCGGTTAGCCAGGGGACGTTGGGGGAATGGCAAGCACGCAATTGAAGACCGCATATCGGGCATGATGATGCAAGACTCGAGTGAGTCAAGGCTGATGATGATGATGACAACAGGGAGAAGAAAGGGTTTCGTTTCGCGCCCAACGTACCTTTCCCGCGCCCGCGGGGCCCATGACCATGGCGCCGAACTTGCTCATATTGAATGAAGTCGGGGATTGTTGATGATGGGGGGTTGGTGTTTTTGTCAAGTCGACAGGGGAGCTTCTGCGATCACCTCTAGCTTCCCCGTTGGGTACCCCGAGCTATCTAAGCTGCCCCGCCTGATAAGGGTCCAGTCCTTGGATGAAAGCGAGACCGGGGACTGTGTCAAGGACGTGCAGAGGCGCAAGGTCTAGGTAGTGGCTACAGGCAGTTCCCGGCTCGGTTGGGCGTCAGCGAGTGCTACACAGAATACAGTAATGCCAGTTGACGGTGACGACGACGGGAGTGAAGGTGGTCAAACTTTGACGTCGTCGGGCAAGGTGGGGTTGTGTGAAAAAAAGAGCTGGGATAGATTTTTTTTTTCGCACCCTGTCCCGGGCATTATGGCGGGCAATTTTTTTTTTACTCTCCGGTCCCTCGCTGACTTTCAGTGTCTGCCCCGCCCCATCATGCCCAGGCTAAACGGCCATCATGATGGCTCCACGTCCCCGTCCATGTCCATGTCCATGGCTCATCTTGATTAACCTCCCTCGTGCTTCTCCGCCCGATTGCGCTCTTCGGACGTCGGCGCACGTGTATGGAAGGCGGTCAGGGTACTGGCCAGGGTGGTCATGGAGGAGGAATCGAGGCCGACTGGTTCGGCACGGCAGCCCATGTGCCCCCGGGGGCAGCCAGTCATTGAGGTTCTATCAGTCCCAGGAACCCAGCGTACTTTAGCGGGGATAGAAGGCGTTCCGTGCCCTCTCGTTGGGCTGGGTTCAAGGAACGGCGGGCGGCAAGTCGATGGCGCAATTCTGCTGCAAATTTCGGCGTCCGAGACAATCAAGAACCTCCCCCTCCAAGTTTGTTCTGCTACCCCTCCATGACGGCTACCGCTGCCGATAGCATGTGTACATGGTCTCCACGCTAGCTCTCCATAGTGGACGCATGTACTCTCTTAATATCTGGCCCTGTAGATCAACAAACTGCCGCGACCGACGGCCGGTCAACAACTTTTTTTTTTCTTTCGACATCCCCGCCTCTCGTCCCCTGCTCCAACAAGAAAGCCAAGCCAAGCCAATCCATTGAACCAGCCCCTCGCATGTAGCATTAGGCATTGCTCTGCGTAGGTAGGGGCCAGATATGTACATAGTAGCTCGTCAATTGATTCGACTCATTCGCACGACGTCAAGGTCTCACTGCCCCTTGATTCCCGTGCAAAGTGACATAAGCTGCCTGAGTCCAAAAGTGCCCGACTCGATCCAAATTCCCACCCCCCACTTGCTCGACGTATTCGCACATCCCCCTCCCTCCCGCCTTTTCTTTCCTTCACCTCCCGCTCGATTCTTTTTTCTTCTCTTCCTTCTACATCCTCTTCCACTTCTTCAATCCTCCCTCGGCTCTCCAGCGTCTACTCTCCGTGGTACGTCTTCGTCCCAATTGCTTCATTATCGATGTATATCTAACAATCTGTCTCCAGTGACTCCGTTCTCCCGGTCATCACAGTTAGACTTCCCCGCGCGGCACAGCTTTTCCGTCACCTCTCATCCTCCTCTCCCTTTCATCTCACATAATGTCTGCTACCAACGGCACCAACGGCGTCCACGCCGAGCTTTCCAGCTGGAAGCACTACAACGAGGGATCTTTCCTCTTCACAGTAGGTCCCTCCTCGTCTCGCCCACCCCCGAGATTGCGACCCCGAGCCCGGCCTTCATCGGCATTCCCACCACGGTCTTAAACCGAGGCTTCATGCATCAATTGTTCCCCTCCTCGACCCCGCTGCTAACATTCATCCAGTCCGAGTCTGTCGGCGAGGGCCACCCCGACAAGATCGCTGATCAGGTTTCGGACGCCATTCTCGATGCCTGCCTGCGGGAGGACCCCCTCTCCAAGGTTGCTTGCGAGACTGCCACCAAGACCGGCATGATCATGGTCTTTGGCGAGATCACCACCAAGGCCAAGCTCGACTACCAGAAGGTCGTCCGTGAGGCCATCAAGGACATCGGCTACGATGACTCCGAGAAGGGCTTCGACTACAAGACCTGCAACCTGCTCGTCGCCATTGAGCAGCAGTCCCCCGATATCGCCCAGGGTCTTCACTACGATGAGGCCCTTGAGAAGCTCGGTGCCGGTGACCAGGGTATCATGTTCGGCTATGCCACCGACGAGACCCCTGAGCTCTTCCCCCTGACCCTCCTCTTCGCCCACAAGCTCAACGCTGCCATGTCCGCTGCCCGCCGCGACGGCTCCCTCCCCTGGCTCCGACCCGACACCAAGACCCAGGTCACCATCGAGTACCGCCACGACAACGGCGCTGTCGTTCCCCAGCGCGTCCACACCGTCGTCGTCTCTGCCCAGCACTCTCCCGATATCACCACCGAGGCTCTCCGAAAGGAGATCAAGGAGAAGATCATCAAGCAGGTCATCCCCGCCAAGTACCTTGATGACAACACCATCTACCACGTGAGTTCTTGATCACCCCTAGTCAGTGAGCCATTTGATATTAACAAGTCTTTTTCAGATTCAACCCTCTGGCCTCTTCATTATTGGTGGTCCCCAGGGTGATGCTGGTCTGACCGGCCGCAAGATCATTGTCGACACCTACGGTGGCTGGGGTGCCCACGGTGGTGGTGCCTTCTCCGGCAAGGACTTCTCCAAGGTCGACCGATCTGCCGCCTACGTTGGCCGATGGATCGCCAAGTCTCTGGTCAACGCTGGCCTCTGCCGACGTGCCCTTGTCCAGCTCTCTTACGCCATTGGTGTCGCTGAGCCCCTCTCCATCTACGTCGACTCCTACGGCACCTCCGAGAAGACCTCTGAGGAGCTTGTCCAGATCATCCGGGACAACTTCGACCTCCGACCTGGTGTCATCGTCCGGGAGCTCAACCTGGACCAGCCCATCTACCTCCAGACGGCCAAGAACGGTCACTTCGGTACCAACCAGAGCTTCAGCTGGGAGCAGCCCAAGGAGCTCAAGTTCTAAGCCATCTACCTCGCGAAGTTTCGTGAAGGAAAGAGAGTATTCAACAGCTCTCTGCATATATTCATCCTAGATGTTTAATCAGTCCATTTGATTTGGCAACTCAAGGCGGCGTACGGTTCTCAACGAAACCTTTGTATCTCCCACCGGAAGGGAGGGCGGGCGGTTTCCGGCTTCTGTTTTGTTCTGTTTTTCCAAAAAAACCATTATTTTGGTTCCACGGCTGCGGGAAATTTCTTTCGCGATATACCAGGCATGGAGTGGGCGTCTTTCAACAAAGACATTTTAGGGCAAACCTGCATTTGTGAGGCGAAGCAAAAAGTCAAAGACTTGCATTACGACGATACCCTGACGACAAGGGGATGACAAAAAGAGACACGACACATACTTATGAACGTGGCGCTTGACGGGGAAACAAAAGAACTTCAACATCTTTTCTTTCCTGGATCTCTAGCCGAGCTTTTGCAGTAAGCGGGCGAGAGCTGAGATATGGCGGTGGATGGATTGACATTCTCGATCTTGGGTTAGGCATGAAAAGATAGGGCGACAATTAGATGCGTCCTGTGGCTGCGGTAGTAGATGGCAGCCAGAACCATGAAATGAAAGAAACCAAGTTCACGGTCATTCTTGATTGTCTTGATCCTTGTGAAGTTCCATGTGAAGCAAATCGAACATGTGATGTCAACGACGGCCGACAACGGAGCGATAATCATTGTCATGAGGCTCATGGCCACAAACGGACATGATGAACCTTGCTGCTATCTGTCTGACTGATACCCGGCTGTGTTGATGCCGCCGGCAATCTTACACACGGGAACCTCACGGGAACCCGTTCGGGGACGTCTCACTTCTCACACATACATGACCGGCAATTCAAACCGTTATCACATAGTCGGCACACCGTTATTCGACCCCCTCTACGGCAACTTCAAGATGGCCGGACTCGGCAGTTGGCGTTACAAATACCTCTCAAGGTTGAGTTCTAGAAGGCCTCTGGACCCTTTGTCAGGACGGAAGCATCCGGATAGGCAGCAACAGTTCTGCTTTTTTGACTTTGGCAATGGTTCAAATGTGATGTCATATTCATCTCCATAGCTCCCTGCGTTGTGTAACAACTAACAAGGACTCGCTTGTGATGGCCAATCCTGGTCCAAGCTAGATAGGACAATACAAGGACAGGCCATAGATGGATGGTTGGATAACGCCAAGTAGAAGAAAGAGATCTTTGTCTCTTGTCAAATATTAACATTCGAGATGAAACGCGAAGCGCGAGGCCAGTTCGGCAGAGCGGAGCCCGGAGGCCGGCATGTCACCTTTGAAAGTCGCCCGTGACCCTTCGGTATTCCATCACATTACTCCCGGCACAGGGTCCGTCTATATTGACTCTCTGCCGCACAAGTTTACCCCCTGATGACCAGCATGTCTCACTCAAGCAAGGGAGCGGGACCCTTGAGCTCCAGTCAAGCTTGATGCTCAACGCCAGAATTCCTCGGAGTTACTAGCCACAGACGGGCCGTGGTTCGGCGTGGCTCAGGGAGGCGGCATACAGGACACCAGAAACGGGGAGACGAGAAACTCTGAGCATAAAGTAGCCTCATGGCGGGCTATGGGGAAAGTGGAATTGCCCCTGGATCCAAACAGGCGAATCAAGATGAAGATGAGAGATACAGCCATTGTCTTCCTGGAGCCTTCAAGCGGTTTTTACTGTGAGGAATTGTCCAGTTCGTCACATCCTATTCCGGATGGCATGCCGCCGGGTCTGGACTCTTCGACCCCATCTTGATCACGTTTGACGGTTATTGTCTGTCCGTTTTCATCTTGAGCAGCGAGCGAGCGAGCGGGAAGAATCGAACGGTTATCGAGTTTGAGAGAAGATAGCCATGCGTTGGAGCGACAAAAAAGGCCAAGAGAATCTGGCCGAGACTAGGGAAGTCTGCTTGAGGAGGTGAATCATGTGAGGCTGTCGATGAGGCCCAGCCGCGTCTTTGCGCAAGCGAATAAACGCTCGCCCATAGAGAGAAGCCTACTCGGATAGGATCCAGTAATGATCTGCCATGTCACTGCCGTTCGTTCTGGACCACTTGTGCCAAAGGTTCGTTAAGCGAGCTGTTCCAGCACTTGGTGGATGGAGGTGAGGGCGCCAGTTTCGGAACTTATCTCATGCAGGAGTCTGGTCTGCCGCATGGTGTTCGATGTCATGTTCAACGTCGTAATAGCCTATCTCTCAAGTTCTGTCTCATGACCCTGCGTTTCGTCCTGCCGTTGATGATCTAGTGAGACAAAGGCTGGTATCATATCATGGGCGTACTTCCTGTGTTCGAGTCAAGAAAACAAGCTGGCAAGGCAGTTTGTGAGTTCTCTGAGTCAAAAATTGCTCTCAATAACCACCTTCTTAGCTGCTTGCGCTAATGGGAAGCAAATCTTTCCTTCCGTCATATTACGCATTTCTCCGTGACCGATCTATGTATTCAGGCATCAATACACATTGGCATCCACGCGGCACAAAGAACGATGCTTCCTCCCTTCCTAAAGAGGGACTAGTTCTTGTCCTAGGATGATCGAGTTGCATCCATGGAGGGTTGCGAGCGTAGGATCAAGTGCCGGTAATAGAGCCCGTGGCCGCGTTTTCGGGGGACGGGAAGTTGTCGTCCGTACAGTTGCGGCCCCGTATACCACGAGGATGAACAAACGTTAAGGCGTTGTGTAGGTTGGGTGCGAGGTCGGTGAGTGCCACACCCGCAGAGTCCCTTCTGCAGCCCACTCAGCCGGAGAATCGGAGAGCCTTTCCCAGTCGTCCATCCTGGTTGCACCCAAGACAACGCCGGCGCCTTGGCATAGAGCTGTTTCCTTGGTAGCTCTCAAAGGCCATAGGTGGTAGGGCTGGCACGAGGTGCATAGACAAGGGAGGTAGAGGCATGATCCGGAATTTCACAAGTTGAACCGACAGCGTGAACTTGTCAAAGGTCGTAAAGGTCAGCATAGCATCATACCTTAAGAGAACTATGTGTCAGAACCAAATAACCCACGAAATCCATGGGTATCAGCTCATGCCGGAGAGCAAGCCAGGGGTTCATAGCGAGAACCAGAAGGAGCACTCTTGACCTGGTAACCGAGGGTGCGGTTGGCGCTTGCGGACCGCTTTGGACTATTGGTATACCTGGGAGCAGGCTTCGACATGGTCTGCCACCTGAGCCGGTGGGCAGGATCGATGCTGTCAGTAGGCTATCCCTAACCTACTACGTAGTAGTTTGGGATGATGGAGAACAGCCACAACTTAAAACTGTGAGAGGATAGCTAAGCGAATAGGAACCATGGGATAATTATCAGCGCACATTCCCGGGCGAGAAGCCCCTTGGTCGTCTGATTTGGGGAGTTCACTCTGGCTGCTCCCTCTTCTGAAAGTTGATTCAGCTCATGACGCCAGCCGCTGCGTCCAGCTGATTGTTGTTCTTCTCAAGGCTGTTCCCGTGTGATCCATCTTCTCGTCAGAAATCTCCATTGTGCATTTCTCCCAACAACTTGTGAAGAGGGGGGGCGTGTACCAAAGCTACCCAACAGGGTAGGATGAAACACATAGATAGTGAACCTGGTGTGAGATGAATAGGACAAGACGTAGCAGCGATACCAAGGAAGTCTCATCATGGAGGTGGGTACCCTCTGCTTGAAACAAGAGTCAAGCCATCAAGGCCAGCCGCAGATGGACAGCCAATCTCCAAACAGGCATCGGCACTTGCTGACGAAAGCCTATGTAAGGATGTAGGACAAGGCCCCAGGTTTCTAAACTTTTGTGTGTGGGCTGAATGCGAAATACCCGTGTTATTACCCCATCCGATGCCCGTCGGATGGAGATGAAGTGAAAAATGACGATGCTTAGCTGGCCAAGCTACTCAACTTCTGAGTTGTCAGACACTGTTGGTCTGTTCTCTCTTCTGAACAGTACACTATCACGACCGTGAGCGAGGTTCGGAGTAATTCACGGTAGCACTGGCCACCACCTGGCTTTGTCCACCCAAACCCAACAGACCGGATGAGCAGAGGATCATCCCGGCACGCCATTATAGCGTAGTCACTGCGCTGGTATCCGAAAACTGGGCAATGTAGGCAGAGGAGGTGAAAAAGGCGAAAAAGGGGGCGAAATGGGGACCAAGGACGGTCCTAGCTTGGACAAACAACAGAACCGAGGAGATGGTTTGGCAGTCGGTGCGGCCGGGAGGTCGCTTGGCTTGGATCTGTAGGAGGGGACGGATGCCAGAGGTGAAGCCGCACACCACCCAAGGGCTGGGCGAGGGCGCCATGTGCACTTGCATCTTGGGCCCTTCCTTGGTGGAGTGATATTCATTCGTGTGTCAACAACAGGCGAAGTTGTCCGCCGTGGCATACGTGACGAGTGGCTTGGCTGGAGAGGGAAGGGGGAGAGGCCGCAGAGGGTGTGACGAAGCGTGAGCTGTTGCGCCAACGGGTGACGCGGGTGACCAAGGAGGCAGATGGCGTCGCTCTCGTTCATGTGTTTGTCGTGAAGTCATGTAGTTGGCCGACGCCCCCGCACGGAGAGGACAGAGGGAAAATAGGTGTGCGCTGTCCTTCAGCTGCGGCCTGAAGATGGAGCCGTGACACTGTGTTGGTGGAAGTCCTTTTCTTCCTTGGCTCGGGAAGTGGGAGGAGTGTGAGGGAGGGAGATGGAGATGGAGAGTGAGAGTCGAGGTTTCCAAGAGCAAGAGGTGAGATGGTTGCGGCAGGCTCACTCGAGCGCCCCGTGAAAGCGGGTCCGGGGCGCGGGCGCTAAACCTAATCTGAAGCTCAATAGACGGCAGGTGCCCGTGCGCCTATTCAGCCCGGCCGGTCGGGACTGCGGGCTGGCAGGGGCTGTCGGACAACAATAGCAAGCGCGCCGTGGGGACAATAGGAAGCTGCAAGCCCCGTCAAGCCCCGTCAAGCCGCGCCCCACCTTCCCACCTGCCAACCACGCCCTGCTCCTCCTTCCGTGTCCGCAACCCACACCCGCCGACGTCTCGCCGGTCCGTTTAGACAATAGACTTGAGGCATCCCTCCACCCCAGCCAAGGCAAAGGCACACGTTATTCCTGCCGGGAATGAGTCACTCCTGTCTCAGATTGGTGACAATGCTGATCACAGCGTGGAAAGTGATGATCACCCTCTTTTCTTTCCCTTTTCTGATAGATCCTTTCTGCTTTGGACGAGTCCTCGTCTGCCTTGGCGTGCGTGATTTGGCTCTTGTTGATTCTCCGAACCCCTTGCCTACCTCCCATCCGTTTATCAAAGGCTATATGACGGCGTCCCGACGATGCACGCGAGAGATGACGACACTAATGCACGGGACGTTGTATGCTTTGATCCAATGTCTCCAGCCAGAACCCTCGCTGTTTCGCCTCATTGAAGGAACATTGCAGTGGAGACTGCGGCCGGCAGTTTGAATAGGTAGCACTCAGGCACCCAACAAAGACGGAACGCCCAAAAGACGAATTCAATGAGCCGGCTGCCTGCCCGGCTGCCCGGCTGCCCTGCAAACGCCGTGGCATGAATAGCTGATCCACAGAAAATCACAATGCTACTTGTGGTGCTTTTCGCCTGCGACTAACCTTGCCCTATCCGGTACTAGAGCTCATCCCATTCCACGGAGATGGTATTCAATGGGTGGCCCTCGCGTTGGTTTCAAGCCGCGTGGTGGAGGGGGAGTGCTTGTACCCTGAGGCGAGCAGGATACATGGTAGAGCAGCGAGAGATGCTCACAAGAGCAAGTCTAAAGTCCGTCCTTGCCGCAGCAAGCGCCGACCCGTTAAACTCGGCCGACCCAGAAGTCCATGCCATGGCGTGGGCAACCATCCATCCATAGTGTGTTGACGACTCAGTCACGCCCCAGCACAGCGGGCGTGCCGAGCCTGATTGAGCAACCTGTCGAGACCAAGGTGTGTCTAAATCGATTCATTCGCCTCATTGACTTGTCCATCTACGGTCATTCTTCTTTGCCCATTGTGGTCGCGGTATCCCATCCACCACTCCCCGGCCAGCCCAGCCGGGAAATGATGGCTTGCAAGGTCCATGCATGTCATGGCGGCAGCAAGACAAACGCACCCACGCCCACACACATACACACACCCGGACGGGTAGACTACTGTTTTTCTTTTTCAGATCCCTGTTTGTTGCTGATTGTGAAAAAAAGAGAATGCCCATGGCGGCTCCACGGATGCACAATCAATAAGTGAATCAGGTATTGACTACCCATCTCCGCACCTGGGTGGGTAGTATTGTCTTGTATTGACTACCCACGCTCGACGTGGGGATAGCTTCCCCTTTTCTCTTTTCCTGCTTCTTCACCTCCGGGTCTATATGTAGATATCCTTCCCGCCCTAAACTTGAACCTTTCTTGTTCTCTAGCTACATCTAGAATCGCCTCCTTTCCTCCACCACCACGTACCTTACGCGCCAGAGACAAGCCCACTGTGGGTGGCGCAAAGCTCTCGACCATTACTACCCCATCTATCCTTTCCTATTGTGTCCAGGTCCACTCCTTGTTACCCGTTGGAATCAACGGCGATCACATCGTTGAAAAACTTCTATATATGACCTCGCTGTCGTCACAATCCTGTCACATCTGATTCAGGAACACACTCACCCCTCCACCCTTGACACCATCTCTTGACAGTGATTCACATATATCTCTGTCTCACCCCAGATATTAAAGTCACAAACTCCAACCCCATCTCCATCTCCCCCTTTCACATCAACACCTTTTCCAACATCATGGATGCCCCAAACAACACCACTCAGCCCCAGGACTCTCAGACCACCGTTCCCAAGGACAACTCCCCTCCTCCCGCATACACTCCTCGAAGAGTACCCGACCTCACTGCTCTTACAGCCCGTGCTATCCAGGCACGACAAGGGCTTGCCAGCATGATCCACAACATCCAGTCCCAGCAGCAGCAAGCCCCTTATGCTACCCTTCACCCTGGTGCTGTGGCCGATGATCAAGATGAGGTTTCCGAAGATAGCTCACCCATCTGCCTGCGAATCAACACTGCAGTCAACATATCACGCAGCAACAACATTGTGTGCCTGACGGCAACACCTGCGGAGCAAGCCAATGCCATCTCTAGAGCTGTTGTTCAGGCTTTGAACGAGGGTAGCTCTGGGAGATGCGGAATCCCCATGATCGACGAGTCAGGTTGCCCTCGGCCTCTCAAGATCGAGGTTGATGCTGGTATTGTCGTTGAAGGCACTGGCAATGTTGTCGGTAGCCGTGAGGTCGTCGGCGAGCTTCTTCGACGCCGAGCTGAAGCACCACTCCGACGACCCCGAGAAGAAGATGAGGAGGAGGCATCAGCTGCAAAGCGACGCCGAGCCAGCGAGTGAGCAAAGGTACTGTGTCTTGGATATGGTAGTTTCACTACCTTTAGAGCTTGGAATTCCTTTCTCTGGGTGTCGAAGACGACACTCACACTCTTCATCCCACTCGCCCATCCTATCCGCCACTCCTCTGGCGATTAATTGGGGAGGGATGATGCAACGTGTTTTTCATTATTTCCTTATTCTCTTCAGGCAAAAAAAATCGTTTCTGGATCTGTTACGGAGCGTGGTCAATTCCGAGAGCGTTTTGGATTGAGTCTTTGGGCTTTGATACCAAAGTTGGAGCGAGCAAGATACAAGAAAATTGGGCCTTGTGATGGTTGGCATTTGGGGTTGGGGATGAAGATGGGAGCCGGGATGACCCAGAACTGGTGACTTTTGGAGTTTAGGCAAGTGCAGCTTGGAGGCTGGCATGTGGCACAAGGAAGGGAGGAAGGGGCATCCATCGGACAGGAAACGAGTCGTTTACAGACGAGGCAGGAATCAAACTATGATGAATTGACGAATGAAACAACTTTTTTCTTCTCTTCTACATCTACAAAACGTCGCAAATTTCAAGGTTGCAAATTCGAGTGTCGCCATTCTCCATACTACGATCTCCAACCTTGGACCACTCACCATGTCTTTCCAGTACTGTCCCCCCTTGCACTTCTTTTGGAACCGTTGCTAATATTGGCCTTTTCCAGATTCTCCCTATTCTATTCGTGCCATATCTCAAAGAATTAGCCTTTTCGCTTAGCGCCCTCAGTCGTATCTCGGTCAATAACTGGGTGCTCCTCAACGCCATACCCGCCGTCATCGCGCCTACTACGCTATGGCGTCTGCGTTTCCTTCCTCCTCGCACAGTCAAACATCACCACACCCCTTATTCTGCGCCCGTCTCCTACCAATGGAATGGTAGCTCCCGGGTCTCCCCCAGAAGCGCACGGCCGTCCTGTCCCTCGGTTCCTCCATCGCGATCCCAGTTCAGAGGATCGGGATCAGCCAGCCCAAGCCAGTCCAGTCCATCGGGGCTGGTTCCATGTTGGTGGGATGCCACTTTCGAGAACCTTCAATACATGACAGGAACTTACTCAACGGGACTTGCCCTTGAATACTCGGGTTTTATTGGAGCTTTTACGGTACCTGCATTGATCATGGATCTGGCAATCCCCCTCTCATCCTCCACCTGCTCGACCTGAGCACGTCATTGACACCGTTGAAGAACCCAAATCTGCCAGGTGGCCGTCTACCTCTTGGTACACTTAGGAAGGAGCACCTCGAGGCTCCCTTTCGGTCGAGGGCGCGTGCTGGAACCGTGGGATACTGCTGGCTGGATGCAGGGTTCTTTGGTCACCCTAGCGCCGACATCCACGGACATGGATGCCATACAGTACAATTGCTACGGACGGACTGGTGGGGGAGAGCAGAAGCCTCAGCCCTCTCGGGTCGTTTTTCAGCTGCTTCTGCACCTCTCGCCACGTCTTGGCCGCTTTGCCCTGCCACGCTGTCCCCGCCCTGAGCTTCGAATGTCCAATTGACCCCGCGCGCTGATCTCTGCTTGGGCAGCTCCCCACCTCATCCATGGTTTTGACCCTCGTCCCTGCGCCAGGAGCCGCTTTCTGCCCCTGCCCCTCCTCCCAGCCTGCCCTTACTCCTGAGCTCACCTCAACATTGGGAGATCAACTTCTTTGCCGATTGTCGATCTCCTCAACTTCTTCTCGGCCTGGCCGTCGTTAGCCCCCTTGAGTCTTCGCGCCCTCCGTCTCAACTACGATTTATCCTGCGACAATAGCAAATATGGCGAATCTTAACATTCGAAATCTCACCATCAACCCAATTGAGCTTGTCGAGGTGGAACGCTTCGAGGGCGAACGTGTCTCGACGGGAAACATCCTCTCAAACGTGACCAGCAAAGTCACTGGCTTCATCAATGCCACCGACTTCAGCTCCCGCCAAACCCATGCCAAAGGCGATGCGATCCACAAGGAAAAGGCGTCTGTGAAGATCGAACCCTTCAAGACCAAAGACACCAACATTCGATCCGCCGATAAGCACAAAGAGGTCGTTCGCCTTACCTTCAAATATGAGGACCACAAGTACGAGGTCGACATTCCGAGTCCGTCCAAGAAGTCTTCTGTGATGAAGAAGCTCGATGGCGGTAAGCACGACCTGACAGTTGTCTACACTTCGAATGGAGCCTTTCTTGCCATCTTTTCCTCCGCCCGTCTCAACAGTTGGATGAAGGAGCTTCACGATGAATGGCCGCTCCCGCTGCTCTCCATTCCAGGCACTCACAACTCGCCTACCTGCCACACCGCCCTCCCCTCGGTTCGATGTCAGGCCGTTGGCGTTCCAGAGCAGCTGCGCAATGGCGTTCGTTTCCTTGACATCCGTGTCTCCGCGAATCCCGACAATGATGAACTTGCTCTCGTTCATAGCGTGTTCCCCATCTCCCTGACTGGAACGAAGCACTTCAAGGACATGCTTGAGGACATCTACAAGTTTCTTGACGAGAACCCCAGTGAGACTATCCTGATGAGCATCAAGCGGGAGGGCACTGGAAAGGCAACCGACGAACAGCTCGGAAAGTACCTCAAGGCCAGCTATGTCGATAAGAAGCAGAACCGTTGGTGGACCGAGCCCAAGCTTCCCACTCTCGGCCGCGCACGTGGACGGATCGTTATCGTCCGCCGATTTAACCTAGACAACGAAATGAAGAAGTCGTGCTGGGACGGCCGAGGTTGGGGCATCGATGCGGCTGCTTGGCCTGATAACTGCGAGGACGGCAAGTGTGGCGGTGGTTTCATCCGCGTCCAAGACTTTTACGAGATCACCGAGAGCGACAACATCGAAAAGAAGATTGACTACACGCGCCGCCAGCTCGAACGTGCCGCTGAGCAAAACTTTTTCATCAGCGGAATGACTGGCCACAAGGAGGGCGCCGCCATCCCGCCGTTCTTTGTCAACTTCCTGAGCGCGAGCAACTTTTTCAATGCCACGTGCTGGCCGGAGCGCATTGCTCAAAAGGTCAACCCATCCGTGATTGAGTATCTGTGCATACGCCACGGTGAGGATGGCATGGGTCCCAAGAAGCTCAAGATTGGTTCTGCCAGCACTGGTATTGTTGTGACAGACTGGGTGGGCGCCAACGATGACTGGGATCTCATCCGATGCATCGTGGGCATGAACGCGAAGCTGCAAGTCAAGCACTAGTGGTGATGACCAGACCACCCGCCAGTGGTTGAACAGGGCAACGCAGACAACCACGATGGGTGTTGTGGTGTTTGTGATGGGTATTACACTTGGGAGGCAGGTTATTTAGACTTGGATACATAGCACGTCACGCCGACACGAATGCCAAAATGAATCACTAAAAGGTATGAATTGGGTATTCCTGTTTTATTCATCTACTCTTCATGAATCATATATCATGTACCTGTCAATGTTGGTCAGCCATGTCCCATGCTGATTGTAAGATGAAAGCGGAGAGATGGAAACCAGATCAGTTCTCCAAGGTGAATTGATTGTTCATCATGATGAACTCAGGGATAGAACAATAGATAGTAAGAAGTCATCATAAGGTAGGGGGAGGGGAAGGACGAAGAGAGGTGTCTTACCATAATGTGATGGACGGAGCACAAGTACAACAACATCGCAAGTTACCTACGACGAGCTTGTCAGTAAAGCGTCGCTTCATATGTTCATGGTTTGGTGCAAGTGTAAAAAATCTACGCAAGTTAGTGACAGGCCTCCAAGATGGGAAGAGGCAGATGCGTACCAATGGAATCAGATGTTGATATTGTGTTCATATCCCGACAAGCCCGAAGGTTGCGAGTCAAACAGTGTGAATACTTTAAAACAACTCATCATACAAAGAGATGGAGCAGAAGAAGAGAATTCTTTTTCTAGGTACCTGGATCCTCAACAGTCAGCCGCCGGGTTCCTCAGCCAGACATTGAGACAAGAATCCAATTCCAAAAGAGCCACGATCAGGTGACGAAGTGTCAACAAGAGGTCCCACCACACACCCGCCACAAGGATTTGTACGTCCTTGTTTTTCTAGGGCGGGAGGCAGCAGTACTCGTTATGTCCGCCCGTTCGTTCAAATCTTCATCATATAGTGGCGAGGCTCGGGAGAGAAGAGACAGATTGCATTACCTATTGACAACGCGAGTTAGCAATTGCGTCAACACAGACAGGCAGCAATGCAATGATGCGTAGTGATCTCCAGTCAGACAAGGCTGAAACTAATACAACAGTATCCACATAGTATATTAAGAATGAGGAATCCCTGGTGTCGTTTTGTTCATCACACGGAGAGGGGAGGGACCAAAAGTGTAGAAGAGAACCAACCTTTTGATCATAGAAGAAACGAGCGCGTCAGACGGACGCGCAACGCGAGGGAAAGAGCCGAAGAAAAACTGAACAAACTGCAGCCTGTCAGTAAAAGCTCCTGACAAGGTGTCCTCATTGCTGGGATCCAAAGCTTTCTCAGTGTAATTCTAGAGATTGCTAATCACCATGGTTTTGGTATGATTTGGATTGTTCGTATAAAGTAATCATCATAGAAAGGTCCAGGTCGCGGGGGAGAGGAGAGAGGTCTTACCTAGAGGCAATTGAAGATCATGGTCACGCAGGGTCGACGACACACTCGTGTCGCGAGCGCAAACCAGACCTTGAAGGATGAAGTTTTAAAGAAGAAGAAGAATCAAAAAATTTCTTGGAGCGCGAAGATATGGGTGCTGACCGAGCGGGTACGCTAGGCTACTCTAGGTCTAGAGTGCCCCGCAATCTCTGCCACGGCAGCTGTGTGGCGGTGCTGCCGAGATCCTCCGTTATCTGGATTGTGGCGAATCTTATCGCCGCATAAAGGGCCCCCCAACTCCCGAGCTGGATGCCTCGCCTCCCCCCTCTACATCTCACTCTCCAACCCCAAGTTGGATCGGAAACGATACAAAACCTCAAGATGGCGTCCTTAGAGGCGCTGTTGGGTCCCATGGCCCGGCGGCTCCTCCGAGTCGCCGTGGCCAAGACCACAAACGTGGTTCGGACCAAACTCGTTCTTATGACGCGGCCGCTACAGTCCGAGTTCCACCATCTTACACTCAAGACCGCCAGAGTCGCCCGCCAGCCAATTCACCCCGTCGCTGTCCTCCGGCAGCAGAAGCGCCATACCCGATGGTTCTCGAGCTCCGCTGCTCAGAATATCAACCGTGTGGTTAGGAGATTTGTTAGCTCCGAGCCCAAGGCCGCCCGGTTCGACCGATCACAGCTCCCGGTCTCCAACACCTCTCGCCGTGTTGGACAGTTCTCCGGCCGAGCCCCTTTCGCCAGCACGCTCCGTCCGAACTTGACCGGAGGTGCTATGCCCCGGACCGCCGGCGGGTACAGTCTCGGAGGCGGAGCTCGGTACTTCTCGCATACCCCGGCCGCTCCGGCCCAGGTTGTGCAGAATGTCTCGCAGGCTATGAGGGCCTTCTTCCTCTCTGGGCAGAAGCTCCGATACGACGGCCTCGGATCCCGCGGTGACCGTCAGTACCGCGCCGTGTCACCCGTGGAGGATGAAGCGATGCGAAAGTTCTCCTCCATCGCTCACACCGCTCCCGGCGCCTTTGTCGACTTCCAGCTCAGCCCCACCGTCACGGCTCTCAGCCCTCTCGCTGCCGCCATCCCTTTTGCGTCTGAGACCTCCGGTTTCAAGGCCGAGGCCGCCATCGCCGGCGCTTCCCTCAACACTGAGGGTTTCCTCGATGTTCTGTCTGCTGATTTTGGCCGAGCATTGCAGGACCTCACCGCGATATTTGCGGATCTCCGCAGACTTGCAATTTTAGGTGACCTTCCGGTTCTTTTAGAGAAGCACAACACTTTGCGAGTCCGATTCCCTGGGGTCGACGCTGAAACCATTGAGCGACTATGCGATGACATTGGGGTTCAGCGTGGAGTTGTTGGTCAGGACCCCAACTTTGACACTGAAGTTGGCGTCCCGATGGCCCTCAAGTTTCCCTTTGCTCCCGACATCACCAAGTCAGCAATGTCACCGACTATGTCGGTCCGATCTGTGGAGGGTTACGACTTTGAACAAGTGTCTTCCCTGGACGACGATGACTTTGTTCGAGAAGCCTTTATGGATGAGATGGCTGACAACCCCTGGTTGACTGAGACCGAGGGATACGAGACCATGTCACCTCCGGCTAGCTCCATGGCGGGACCTTCGGAAGACTACGAGGGTCTTGAAGGGATCTATCGATTTCTGGAGGAATGTGACAGAGCCAAGGGAAGAGTTGGCGGAGCCAATTGATTTTGAGCGAACCGATACCAGAATGCCGCAACTATCCATTGCTGAGCATCAACATTTGACGATCTACACTCTTTTGTACAGTTTTTGAAACGACAGCAGCTAGCACTGATGCCGTATATGTAGCTAGCCATCAATTGATCTCTTTGAGTACACCCTGTCAGTCTTGTGACTTGTAGAGTGAGGTCGGACATGAAGTGGGATAGGGCTCACCGGACACCGGAACACTCGCCCCTGTTTTAAGCGGGAGGACCCCTGACTAGTTTGGCTGAGCTGAGTCAAAGGGTCCTATCGGGGAGTTGCCCAGGCTGGTCTAACGAAGCATCAGGTTTGGGTTGTTGAGCCGAGGTAGCTTGTGGGCGGCCTGCCGACGAGGGGCGGTCCTGCTGGAGAAGGTTGGTGCGGGTAGAGAGGTCCTGGAGAAGCATGCCAAAAGAAATGAGCTGGGCACAGCGGTGCTGGCACTCAGCTGATGAGGAAGACATGGTTGAGCGATGCTGCTTCTGTTGCTGGGCGCTTGGCTAGTGTTGATGTTAGTGGCGAGTTTTGATAAGCTAACGTTGGGGAGCTGGCAAGAATAAGGTAGGTGGGTGGAGATGTGTCAGAAGAGAGCAGGTGGCAGCAAGGGTGGGTTGCGCTCGGTTGCACTTTTATTTTAGTTAGCGATTATCTAGATAATCAGTTGTTGTCTCTCCTCCGTCTCCGTCTCCGTCTCCGGTTCTGGGCACACATCCCATCTTGACACTCTGTCTTTGAGGTTGGCGAGGGACTTTTGGCTGTGCATCTGGCGGCTGCAGCTGTCGCCTAAGGGATAGGGCAGCTCGTAAAAGAGCTCTTTCTTGGCTGACGCCCATTGATAATGAAGGTCATGCTGTGCTCCACAGCTCCGTGAGCCTCGGCTCCGAGCGACCAAGCCATGAGGCATCCATCGTACCAGTGTAATTACACAGGCCGGAATCGCTGCCAAGAGATGGGCTGCTTTTTTACGAGTTCAGCCCTTTGGGGCGCTGGGACGGGGTAGGACAAAAGGCGAGGCCCTTCCGGCCGTTGAGAAAGGAGGGAGATGCTCAGACACATTCCTCTTGTTGCTTCTCTTCAGTTAACATACATACATACATCATGTCTGGACCAGGCGTTGGTTATCAATATCCTCCTCAGAGAGTCTCGTGGTTGAGACGAGATGTCTTGCTCTTTGCCAACACAGTTGGCTGTACCGATGATGAGCTTCAGTTCCTCTATGTGAGTTGACAATTCCAATCTCAAGGCGACATGGACAGGTTGCTGAGCAGCCCTACAGGAACTTCACCCCAGCTTTACCGTCTTCCCGACATACCCCGTAGCTCTCCGTGAGTTCTAATAATACCCTCGGTTTCAGATGTATGCACTTAGATTACTGATGGTTTACTCAACTCTAGTCTTCAAGGGCGACACACAGGACGTGGTGGACTTTTACGCAGCCCAGAAAGCCGTCAAGATCCCCGGAGTGCCAGACTTTGACCCAAGCCGTGTAGTCGACGGACAACGCAAGATGGAGTTCCTGAAGCGGCTTCCCGTGTCGTCCGAGGGCAAAAGATTCGAGTTCCGCACAAAGGTGATTGGGGTCTACGACAAGGGCCACCCCGGCAGCGTAGTCGAGACGCAGTCGGACTTGGTGGACGCGGGCAACGGCGAAGTCTACTCACGGGTGACAACCAGCTCGTTCTATGTCGCGCAGGGGAACTGGGGGGGACCCAAGGGCCCGCCGACGGTTAGCTTCCCTCCGCCGGTAGACGAGAAGCCCGATTTGGTGCTAGAGCACCAGTCAACCAAGCAGTCGGGCCTGCTGTACCGCCTCAACGGCGACTACAACCCGCTCCACGCCACGCCCGAGCCGGGGGCGGGCATGGGCTTTGGGGGCTCCATCATGCACGGCCTCTACTCGTGGAACATGGCCTGCCACGAGATTCTGAAGGAGCTGGGCGGCAGCAACCCGGCCAACCTCAGGGAGTTCCAGGCGAGGTTTGCCAGCCCGGTGATTCCCGGGGACAAGCTCATCACGAGCGTGTGGCGGACGGGGCAGAAGACGGGCGAGTACGAAGAGGTACGGTTCACCGTTCAGGTGGCAGGGGGCAAGGTGTGCCTGACAAACGGAAGGGCGCTGGTTAGAGTTGTCGCCAAGGAGAAGGAGAAGAAGAGCCGGTTGTGATTGATGCATTATTATCGTGAGCGTGTGTTAGTGTTACCGTTCGCTATTGTCTTGGACAGTCTTGGCTTGTCTTGATTTTGTCTAGCGAGGCGGGCCTCTGCTTTTGCTTTGTGTTTGCCAGCGACAAAGATACCTCTTTTAATCAAACATTTTCTTAAAAAAGTGTGCAACCGTGAAATTGCTTCAATCGGAAACTTACATTAGTTGTATTTGTCGATAATTTCTGCCTTTTGTGTTGTTGTAATCTGTTGCTGCAATTTGTTGTTGTAGGCCACCCAAAATCTCTCTGGCACAGCATGGATAATGCTTCAAATTCTGCTGCCTGAGTCGGACTCTCCTCTCAACAACGCAACAACGATCGGCCGCCATCAACCATGACCATCATCAGGTCGCGCACTCAATAACAGCCAATATCAATCTCCCTAAATAACCATTATCATGTCATCCTCCCACCGAATTGGGCAGCGCGTCTCCTACGATGGAGCCCTCTGCACCGTGAGGTTCGTCGGTGAGGTCGCGGGCACCACGGGTACCTGGCTCGGAGTGGAATGGGACGACTCGGCCCGGGGCAAACACGACGGATGCCACAAGGGCGTCCGCTACTTTACATGTAACACGAGATACCGGTCTAGATTGTCTTCTGGCTGACTGACGACCCGGCCACAGGCAAATCAAAGTCCCCCACCGCTGCATCCTTTGTTCGGCCTTCGCGCCCTGCTGACCCGCCGCGGCACTTTCTGGCTGCCGTCAACCACAAGTACGCCTCCGAGTATACCCTTCCCGACGGCCGGAGGGCAGCCGAGGAGATCATCTTCTTCGGGAAGCGTGCAGAGGAGGTCGGCTTCGAGAAGATCCGGAGGAAGCAGGCCAATGTGGCCGAGCTCACCGTCGTCATCCTTGAGGACCTGCAGGTTGCTACCCCAAGGGCTAAGGATGAGGAGGAGGGCGCCATAGCCAAGACGTGCCCCAAGATCACCCAGCTTGACCTTAGCCGCAACTTGTTTGAGCGGCTTGACCCTGTGCTCGACATCTGTCGTGAGCTGCCAAACCTTCAGCATCTGAGCATCAAGTGTGTCCCTTTCCCGCTCTGTCGCAAACAGCAAACAACGCACTAACACGATCCCAGTGGAAACCGTTTCCAGGATGTTCTGGACAATCAAACCACGGGTGTGATTGATGGCGTCAAGGAGTTGTCGCTTGAGGAGACAATGCTGAGTTGGGAAGAGGTCTGCCACATCGCCGTCAAATGTCCCATCCTGGCTGCACTTGATGCTGGTTCAAACCACCTTCCTAGCCTTCCTCTTGTCAACTTTGGAACTCTTGCGTCTACTCTGACTTCAATCAACCTTGAAATCAACGAGTTTACGACACTTGCCGACATCAGCACTCTCACAGCTCTCAAGGCCCTCCGCAACATCCACCTCAAAGGGAACAACATCTCAGCCGTCGCACCAGAAGGCTCTGAAGGTCCCATGTTCTCCGACTCTGTTCAGTATCTCGACGTTTCCTACAACAACATCCAGTCATGGACGTTTGTGGACCAGCTACCCAAGCACTTTCCAGGTCTAACAGGTTTGCGGATTGGACACAACCCATTCTACGACGCAGCCGATATCGATGCCAAGGCTTCATCCGCAGAAGAGTCTCACATGTTCGCCGTGGCCCGTCTTGCCTCACTCAAGTCTCTCAACTTTAGCCAGGTTACGCCTGCTGATCGGACCAACGCTGAGATGTTTTACCTCTCTCGGATTGGAAAACAGCTCGCGGCCGTGCCAGAGAATGCAGAGGCGGAAGTTTTAGCCCATCATCCTCGTTATGCTCAACTTTGCGAGATGTATGGCGAGCCAACCATCAACCGCCGGTTAGAGGTCAACCCTGCATTTCTTGAAGCTAGGTTAGTTACAGTTGGTTTCCACTTGGGCAAAGGCGAAGAGAAGGTCACACAGATTCCCAAATCATACGACATCTACGCTGTGAAAGGAGTTGCTGGAAAACTCTTTGACATGTCCCCCCTCAAGATGGGACTCGTCTGGGAGACTGGCGAGTGGGATCCCGTGGCCGGCTTCGATGACCAAGAGGGAGACAGCAGCGACGAGGAGGAAGCCGAAGAAGAGAGGGAACGAAAGGGGATAGACACACACGCCGCGGAGGATAGCTCAGGCAAGGCAGGGCGATGGGTCAAGAGAGAGGTGGAACTCAAGGACGGGCCCAGACAGCTGGGCTACTGCGTGGACGGGTTGGATGTCAAGATCCGCGTGGAGGTTCGATAGTTGGACAAACCCTACGCGAAACTGCATGTGTACTGACTTTGTGTTTGTCTATTGCAAACTGTGAGTACCTGTGAAACAAGACACACAAGATTGACAATCCAAGAACAGTCCTCCTATGGTATTGTTATATAAAGACAGAGACTTCCCAGGAGTATTGCGAGTTGTCGTCTGCTAAACAAATTCACTCATTCCGCATCAAAGGCTCTCCAAACTATGACTCCCAGGCCTCTCTTTTTTCTGATCAGGCCTGGCCTGGAGCAGATCACGCCCAACGGCCAGGTCCTCGTCCGTCCCGGAACAGCTGTTCCTCTCATCCCCGCCGACATGCTCCCCGAATGGCTGGAAGTCATCGGAGTCCCCCGGTATCTGCCCCAAGAGCAGACGGAGGACATGATCAACCTGGGGCCCTTTCACGCTGAGGCTGGGACTTACCAGCTTAAGTTTGCCTCTATCTCAGATGACAACGAAAAGGAGCAACTGTGCTCCGACGACGATGGTTCCACCACTTGTCCTTCCAAGACGGAACCTAGCTCTTTTCCGCCGCCTTCGGAAACCGGCGAGCTTGAGGGCAAGGCGAAGCCTACATTGGCCCCACCAGCTCCCAAGAAGCTCAAACCCGCGCAGGGCCTCGCCTCGAGCCGGCACAACCCCCTCAACAACAGCCAGGAGCTAGAGCACACAACGACTACGTCGCCGACTCTAGTTCTGACATCCCCGTGCCGACACTGGTGCCGCTACGGCGCGTGCAGATGGGGCCTCTCATGCCGATTCAAACACGCCATGCCCACGACGCCCGAGGGTCTCGCAGAGGTTGGACTTGAGACGTTCCCGGACTGGTGGCTCCAAGCACGGGGTGTCATGCCAATGCCGCCAGATGTGATTCGTGCCGCAGAAACGCGCAAGTCGGTCAAGAAGAGGAAGCAGAAGGCGGTACCTCAGCGTCAGGTCAACGATGGTGGACAACAGGGGCAGAAGATGATGAATCGACCAGCGGTGGATGCCAGTGTGTCGGTGGTTAGGGAGATCAAGGGTGGACAGAAAGTGGGAGCAGCGGAAGGAATGCTAATTGAGATCTAAGTCCATGATAGCATAAGGTTGTAGCTGTGACGTCGCAATTGAGATAAAGATGCGCATGTGGGATATTATCGTGTGTATGTTCTGGCCTAACGTTGTCATAGACGGGTCTCGTGTCCTCCTGTATCCAAGATGCAATCGCTAATTATTTATGCATAGTAATTCTAACTGCCAATTCTCGCACTATGGTCGGCGGAAGGGGTGGGCTTCTGTATTCAACACATACTCATCTAGGTTCACCAAGTCTGGGGGTGAGAAGATGAGGTAAAAATACTTGAGGGTCTCGGATAGCCAGAAACTCTGCGTCCATGTATTAGTATATTGTAATCAATCACTAACAAGGAGTTCTACTTACCTCCATTGAGTCGGTTTGGGCAGTCTCTGTATTAGTGACGTCCTCGATGGCCGCATTGGCATGCTGAGTGGTGGTGTAGCGGACGATGGCTTGGAACATATCCCACGCCATGTCCTGCCACTGGGGATCGGCCGTGATCCGATACATGATGAAGATGCTCTCGATGGCTTCGGGCCGGAGGATGTATCGCGGGTCCCGGGCATTCCGAAAGCCTGGGGAGAGAGATTCCTTCTCAGGGACCCATCGTTCCTTTTCATATTCGCACGGCTCGAGGGTCGGGCAGGACACGAGATTGAAAATCTCTGGCATCATGCCCGTGGGGAATGCCTTGTATGCCCACCCGCAGCCTCGGGCAAGTCTCTCTCCAATATTAACATGCTCCTCGATGTTTAGGAGCTTTCCGGCCAATGCAAACATGCCTCCAGCAAAGCAAGTGAGATGCTGACTCTCGGTGACCAACTCGGCCTTGTCGTCGTTGACGTGAACGTCACCAGAGAATAGAATATCGTCCTTCTCTGGTAGCATAGGTCGGTAGAGCAGGTGCTTGATGACGGTATCAGAGGCTATACGATACATAGACTCGTAATTCGTATCTAAGCCGCCTAGTAGCGCGTGCATCTTCGGTAGATACTCATATAGGGAGTCGGCTAGTGCTCCGAGGGAGAAGGTGTTATCATTTGCTTGCTCATTCTGAAAGTTGAGGCAGAGAGGCCACATTCCCGGTAAGCGCGTGTCGTTCTGGATTCTCACCAGGAACTGCGTCACGCGATCTGTGGCATCGTAAAACTTGGGATCACCGGTGAGCTGCGAGAGCTTTGTGAATTCCATCACTAGAGAGCTAGGGGACGCAGACGGGTCGTGGACGCCGGCAACCTGCTTTCCAGTCCGGGCGTCTTCAAAGTTGAGCCAGAAGCCCGGCAGACGATTGGGGGTGTCAAAGGCAACGTAGAGCATCTCGCCGAGTTCGACGGCCTTCTTGAGTAGAACCTCCTCGCCGCTTAGTTCGTAGGCGCTAAGAAGACCTCCAAGGTGACGGATCGTCGTCTCAAACAAGTTGACGGCGCCATCGTGAGTTTCGCCCCAGTTGAGCGTGGCAGCCGCTTGAGCAGCCTCACTGAATTCCTCCTTAAGGTCCATAATCCAAAGGGTGTCCAGAGAGTCAACCAAGGTTGCCGCCCAGCCTCCGAAGGTGTCCTTTCCCACGGCGGAGATGGGCGCCAGCTCATCCTTCATCCATGCATACTGCTTGTATGACCTGTAACTGCGCAGAAACTCATCACGGACGGCTTTTTGGCGGCTCTTTGTTGTTGAAGTGAGTTGGAACTTGCCCTGGTTGGCCTGGACCTGGGGCAATTTGTGAGGCGCCTCGGTCGGCAAGGGCTTGATTGATGAAGGAGGATGAAATTGCGGCAGAGTAGACCAGTTAAATGAGCTAGGCACAAACTCCAAGCCGCTCGTCCTAGGCGTAGACAAAGACGCTGATGAAGATAGAATATGCCAGAACAGCAGCGCCCCGACAACAGCGGCGACCAGCGCCTTGCGTGGTAAGGACGGTTGTGAAGAGAGCGAGATCATGCTGTGGCCAATGCGATCGATCGCAGTGGAAGGATTCAAGAAAAGAGGGAAAGTCGACAACTCGTCGACAGGAAACAAGAGACCCCTAGGAATATGTTGTCTCGCTTTAGCATGGAGTAGGGGGAGTAGGCATGGAGCGCGCGAATCTAGGTGGCCTAAAAAAAGGCCCTCGATAACGGGGGTCGCGGCTGCTGGGTGATCCACGTGAGAGGGAGGCGCCTGCGAATTGCCGCCGAGTCAGTGTGCACAGCCCCCGAATTCAGCTTGTTGTAACCCAAAGCCCACGATATGGCGAATCACTAAGCGTTGTTGGTTGCGGCATGCATATATATCCCTGTTGAAACATAAGCTTGTACCAAAATTATTGCTCGTTACCGACAGCTTGGAAATTGCCTCTTCGGACAATGATCCGGGCGCGTAAAAAGCTTGGAAATGGCATAACATCTTTATGCTGTTGGTTGTGTCCTTGTTGATCCTACGCTTCCTTCACCCGTGATCCACCGCTGAGTTGGGCAAGTCCTGCTCCTTTGTCGTCTCAGGTGCCCGGCCGTCTTTTTTGTAAGTTTGATTCTTTCTTGTCTTGCCTTACAAACCCGCAAGAAATCGAAATGCGTCGGTTTCTGTATTTGTTGTTGTTGCTGGTCGTTCCGGCCAGTTGCGCTTCATCTTGTGATACGGAGCCCCTGTCTCTTCCTATCCGCGATGTCCAAGTTCTTCCCAACGTTGCGAAGTCTTTCATGAAGGGAATCCCGACAAAACTTGGATCTCCCACGCAGAATGTTGTGCTCTTACCTTGGGCGTATGTGGGCTTACCAAACCTTAGGCGTGTTTTAGACTTGCTAACATAATGATCTACACAGTGAGTTGAACAATACTTATATATACGATGACCAGTCCTATTGCGACAAGACGGTCATCTGGAACGATCGAATCTGCCAGATTCGAAGAGGCGGGCTGTTCAACGAGGAAAAGTCCGAGTCCTTCAATAAAGCCAGCGACATAGGGGATGCAGGCGGCGCCACCGACGAGGCGACCTTTCAAGGCTCAGAAGCGGGAATCAAGAGGCTCGTGTCGACTAGTCTTGCTGGCACCGACAACATCACGCTCGAGGGAGCACCTGCCTTGGAGGGCTTTCCCATTGGGATCCCGCGCCTCAAATGGGATGCCGGTTACACGCTGCTCCACCCCCTCGGCCTGGGTTCCAACTCGACCTACCTCAACGCTCTCCGGGCTGCCGGAAAGATCAGTTCGCGAGTGTGGTCGATCTTCTGGGGCAGGATGTGGGTAAAGGAACCCATCGATGGTTCCCTTGTGCTCGGCGGATACGACGAGGAGAAGGTGATTGGGAGGAACTACACGGCACCCCTCGTCTACGACGACTACACAGGCACCCCTGGCTGCTGGACCGGGATGAAGGTCACCGTCTCGGACATTCGGGTCAACTTTCGCGATGGCTCTGACGAGAGCATCTTCCCTTCCAACACTGCGCTGCCGTGCTGTATCGTCCCCCAGAGACAACTCCTTCTCGAGGCACCAGGCGCGTATGTTGGCAGGTTTGAGCAAGTCACCGGGTTCAACCACACAGAGACCTCATACGGACTCCACTGGTCAGCTCGTCTCTTTGACGCCGATAAAGTGTAGGTTCCTTAATCTTGACTACCGGGTGTTAGCTAACACTTTGTTTAGATTCGATGGTGACATCACCTTCCACCTTAATTCTGGCCTGCAGATTCGGGTGCCAAACGACCAATACATCGTGCCCTTTGTCGACATCGATCGCAGTGGAGCTCGGGTTACCAAATCCAACGTCAAAGAGCTCTTGATGAATGGTGTTGCCGACCAGCCCGCGACTCTGGGCCGCTACTTTCTCACTGCGGCATATCTCATGGTGAACCACGACGCAGGAACCTTTACGCTTTGGCAGGCCAACCCGTCAAAGAGCAGCAAGCTGGTGCGAGTCTTTGACGAGGACACTGCCAAGAAGTGCGGTGAAGACGCCAGCGGAGTGGTTCAGCCATCTGTTAGTGCAACACCATCAAAAGAAGAGAAGACACAGGCGACTGAGGAGCCAGAGGAAGCAACTTCCTCTCCCTCCCCCTCCGGAGCCGTCATCGGTGGAGCAGTCGCCGGCGTCGTAGTCGGACTGGGTGTGATTGGCCTGGGAATCTTCTTTCTCATCCGTCGAAGAAGAAATGCCAAATCAAGCAATGAATCTGCTGAAACCAAGGTGCATTCGGTTGAATCCACACCGAGCTATCCAGCCTGGAGCCCACCACAAGAGATGGCCGGGTGCAAGCCGATGCCCCCGGAGATGCAAGGACAGTCTCACTTTGTGTATGAAATGGACGGCAACACATATCATTCCAGCCATGGTCGGAAATGATTGAATGATTTACGAGCTTACTAAATTGAAAATAATGATCGGACTTTTTTATGTTAATTAGATTTATTTACTTCTTGTTCAAATAGTAAGGGTAGGGTGATGGTTTTTGGTGAATCTGATTAGCATGCTTCATATGGACGTCATTACAACCTACTTCTACAAGTGGATGACATTTTGACAACCAACCCTGATAGATGGGATCAACTATTTCCATTACGGGTTTATAGAACCTGGCCTTGCTCCTATCTCCATGCTCCTTGCATGAGGCGGAACTTGCCGGCGGATCCCGGCACGCGGCGTGGAGCTTGACGGGTTTATCTAACCAGGCGAGGCTGTAAACCCGACAATGATACACATGGAGTTACACCCAAGACCGATGGAAGGTTTAACGAAGTGAATATAAAATGGATGGTTAGATCGTGAAGAATAGAATCATTTAGCAGCAGCATCAGTTCAAAACTGACTTCCACCATCTCCTCTACATCTTGTACTTCCAAGACCTTCAAACAATAGCCACCTCATTCATACCAAGTCCAACATGCCTCAGATTCTTGGAAAGGAAGTCGGTGCCCTTGGCTATGGCCTCATGGGTATGACCTCACTGTACTCAACTCACATGGCATCTCAACTGACAACCTACAGGCCTCACCTGGCGTCCTACTCCTCCCCCTCTGGACCAGGCCATCGAGGCCATGCGCACTGCCCTCGAAAACGGCTGCAACGTCTGGAACGGCGCCGAGTTCTACGGCACACCCGAGTACAACTCCATGACTCTGCTCAAGCACTACTTCACCAAGTATCCCGAGGATGCCGACAAGGTCTTCCTCGTCATCAAGGGCGGTCACGATCTCGACAACCACAAGCCCAACGGTACACCCGAGGGCGTCCGACGATCTCTTGACAACATCATCAGCCAGCTCGGTGGAACTAAGAAGGTTGACGCCTTTGCCTGCTCGAGGAGAGACCCAAACGTCCCCCTCGAGGAGACCTTTAGCGTTATCCAGAAGGAGTACATCGACACGGGTAAGATCGGTGGCATCTCCCTCTCCGAGTGCAGTGCGCAGACCATCCACGAAGCTGCCAAGATAACCAAGATCGTTGCCGTCGAGGTTGAGCTGAGCATGTTCTCCATTGATATCCTCAGGAACGGAGTTGCCGAGGCTTGTGCCGAGCACGACATCCCAGTTCTGGCCTATGCGCCTATTGGCCGTGGTGTAAGTAGACCCAGGTTCAAGCAAACAGGTCTAGTTCTAATTACTATAATAGATGCTTTCTGGTCGGTTCAAGGACGCTTCCGAGTTCAAGGAATTGGGCATTGTCTCCATCATGCCGCGCTTCCAGCCCGAGGCCTTCCAGCACAACCTCAAGCTCGTCAAAGAGGTCGAGGCTCTCGCCGAGAAGAAGGGCTGCACCCCAGCCCAGCTGGCAATTGCCTGGGCGAGGGGTCTCAGCAAGCGTCACCACCTTCCTACCATCATCCCCATCCCAGGAGCCAGCGCAGCCGCCCGAGTCAAGGAGAACACTCAATACTTCCAGCTCACCGAGGAAGAGATGCAGGCTATCCGACCACTGGTGGACAACTTTGAGGCTGCTGGTGCCCGTTACCCTGCGGGTGTGCCCATGGAGACCTAAGAGTAGTTGGAAAGGGAATCTGTTGATGAATTAGCATGCCATCTAGGATATACCAGACAACAATTGCAAGAGATTGAATATTTTCAGCTAGAGTTTGTCCACAGGATGCCAAATTGGCATTCAGAATTGCAGAATTCATAAAAATGAATGCCATCATAAAATGTTCAACGTGTCGCGAGAAGAGGAAAACAACTTACCAGTGCAGCTAGCCATCGCCATTCAACGTGTCTGGTCACGCAGTTAGACACGGGAAGGCGATGAACCTCCAGCAGCTGAGCGGCGCTGAGCGGCTGGCGCCTGTCTCATCTCCGATAGTTTTTGGGGTAGGTAGGAGGTAGAGAGAGGAAAGTTGTTGAGGCTCAAGCGAAAAGTTGGTAAACACTCAGGTGGATCTTGTGCACGTGACGTCCAATCTCGACTGAGGATGACAGGGGGTTTGCCTGTCAACAGACGAATACAAGAATAAATATCATGGTATGAGTTGATATAATTCTATCCTCTAGACTACTAGATAAAGGCCCCAAGAATGTTAAATAGCTGACTTCGTCCAATAAAGCTTGGAGAGTGGTGTCTATACCTGAGTGATCGGGACCTGATCAGCTTCGGAATGCATGATTAGACAAGCTCAATAATTCTCACAGGATATAAAATCTCACGGGGTATACAATCATCTTCTCTGGTCAACTACCTGAACACAAGAAATGCGCCCACTATGCTGCCAATACTCCAACACACGTCCTTAATCCATCAACGCACCATTCGACCCTACGGCTTCAAGTCTATTCACAAGCTTCTTTACGTTTGCCCAGTCCTCATTCTTCAAGCCCTCTTTGCCTCCCAGACCGCTGGCCACCTCAAACACTGTGAGGGATCCGTCGATACCACCAGTGGCAAGGCGCTTTCCATCATTGGGCTCCCATGCTACCTTGTTCAGACTCTTTGAAAGCATGGTTCTACCGTCCTTTCGAGCACTGGGTGATATCCGCGACACAGGTTCCTCGGTTTCGACAGCGATATCCCAGAGCTCGAGCCAGCCGGCACCGTCTACCAAGGCAAAAATGTTGGGCTTGACAGGTGACCACTTGGCGTCGTAGACGACATCCTCGCGCACAAAGTCGATCAGGGGCGAGATAGTACCATCCCCAGAGCCAATGGTGGAGGTTGCTGCAGGTGCCCGAACCTTCCAGAGCTTCACGCTCCAATCCAGTGATGAAGAGATGACCAAGTCACCCAGATCCACTGGACCTCTGGCAGGATGGAAGTCGACCGACATGACAGGTGCAGTGTGTCCCTTGTAGCTGATCTTCTTGTCCACGCCGGCCTTGGCACCAGCTCGGTCGTATCGATGGCAGGGGAAGATGGTGCCCTCCTCACTGCCGACGAGGAAGAATGTAGGATCTGTATCCGGGAAAGAAAGACACGTCGGGCTCACATCTTCGACAGCCACCTTGGCCTGGCTGGGGTTCTTCAGCTCAAGCAACTCCTGAGGCTGGGCGAACACGTCCATGGTCCAGCCACACACAACACCATCAGTTGAGCAAGAAATGATGTTGTTGGCGTTTTGAGTACCAACGATATCGACTGAGTAGATGGGGTGAGCGTGTCCGTATCCAGTCAGGGGAGTCTTTTGAACTGGTGCCGCCTTTGCTCTTGTATCCCAGAGCAACACTTGGCCACTGTATGAGCCACCGATGATGAGGTTGTTGTGGTAAGGCGAGAACTTTGCTGTCAGGATATCCGACTGCGCTGTAAAGACGTATTCTGGGCGATCCTGCATGTGAAGGTTCCAGACCTGAACCAAGCCATCAGGTTCGTGGGGCGCCGTTGGGTTCTTGGTGTAAGATGCGAGAACGAGCTCGCTAAATTTGGGCGAGAAGTCGATTCCACTGATCATGCGCTTCTTGGACCATCGATCATCAAAGAATTGAGCCACCTCCTTCACTCTATGCTTTCCGCGGCCGCCAGTGTTGCCAGTCTCTTCGTCTTCGTCCTCGACATCTTGGCCTTGCAGCGCATAGTCTGTGAGGATATCGTACGTCTCTTGATCAAGGGCCCTCTCAATCACTTTGGTAGACTTTTCCAGGAAGTCGACGAACTCGTCTGACTGCGCCACAGCGTCGAGTTCTTCGGCAGTGAGGTTCCTTGAAGGATAGTTCATCGACGTGCTCGGAGGCACCACGCCATCTGTCAAGAACTCCTTTGTCGCCCTTAGTTCTTCCTCCACCTCTTCCCTGATCTTCTGTCGGAGCTCCTCCTCTCGATCCCGTTCTCTCCTGCTCAGCCTCTTGCTGGGCGTCGAAGTTGCTACGGGTATATCATCGGCTTCTGAAATGAGAGACTGAGCTCTGGTTCTGTTTGGGGTCGTCCATTCCTCGGTCGTCTGAACACCTTTGCTGTATGAGAAGACCTCTTTTACGGGAGACGGTGGGCACTCGAAGACGGTGGTGAGGGGAACAGTGGTGAGGTTCGGGGGTAGGACAAGAGGCTGGATATGACCGGGAGAGGCGACTTCGGAAGTCTCGTTGCTGAGTTCGCCAGCACTCAACACGCTGTTCGGACGGCTGCCACGAGGGGCCGGAGAGGCAGCGCCTCCTGTGACGGTGGAGCCAGGTCTGCTGTCGCCCACCAAGCTGTTGATGAGCGATTCAATCTCGCGGCGGTTATCTGCTCTTCCGGGAGTCGGGGATATCAACTGCGGTGAAGAGACAACATGTCAACGAGGGGTTCCAATTCCAAGGCGGTGGAGGATCAGGGGACCAACGTCGCTAGGGGTGCCTATGCTCGAGCGACTGGCAGTCGCCTGGCTGGCCCGAAGCTCTCTCTGCCGCTTAAGCTCTGCGAGCTTTGCTTTCTTTGCTAGAATTTCATCTCGACGTTGCTGCATGGTGGAGGTTCCACGGTCCCATCGCGGGACAGGTCGATCTCTGGGAAGCTATGGATGGCGGGATTCGCAGGTGATGGGAGGCGCAGAGGCGCAAGTCGAGGGCGGACGTGGTTTAATAGTAACACGAGAGAAAATGACAAGTTGATCCCGGTGTACCGTGGCGCGTCTTTGTGGTTGAGATCGCGTTGTTTGGAGTAATGATGCAGTGTATGGACAAAGTTGGTAAGTACTTTGAGTAGCTGCTGAATGGGGGTCCAATTGGATGCGACAGCCCGTCCAGCAAACTTGCACCCCGGGAGCCCCTGCACAGGGGACAAGTCAGGGACAGTGCTCAGTGCAGTGGGAGTGCCAATGGAACGGTACGTACCTGGAAGATTGAGATTCAGCCTGGCACGTGATCCCATCGGCCGGCTCACTGCCACTGGCTCCAGCTCCCGTCGTTCGCCCGAGCTCCCAGCCGCCAGCGGCTGCTTTTTTGGTTTTACAGCGAAACCTGGAAAAACTGCGACTTTTCCCGACGTCTTTTCAATTCTTCACCTCAAGCCGACGCACCTAATTCCCTCGAGCCACCCCCGACAGGGTCCATTGACAAGCCATTGTCGACCCACGACTATCGTCTGTACCGATCCTCTCGCTTTCCCACTCGA
This sequence comes from Fusarium solani, assembly GCF_023522795.1. Lineage (NCBI taxonomy): Eukaryota > Fungi > Ascomycota > Sordariomycetes > Hypocreales > Nectriaceae > Fusarium > Fusarium solani. The sequence continues at coordinate 2,345,802 of NW_027072157.1, forward strand.
TCGCGCAGTTTTTGCGACCCGATTCCCCAATGGCTTCGACCGGAGTGAACGTGCGTGTTATCCTTCCTTATCCACGCCGATTCGGCCGCCCGCTCGACCGTGTCCCGACCCCAAGCACTCGACAACGCCGGAAACGCGACCATCTGGGCGGCACAATCGCTCTGTGCCTTGACGACGAGGCTAATTGAGTTATTTCCAGGTTTTGCGGTGGTCCGCCCTCGGCCTGGGCGTCTTCTACGGCTTCACCCACCAGCGGGCTATTACCGCCGCCCAAAGAGCCGAGCACGCCCAGCACGAGTACGAGAAGAAGGAGAAGTTGATCCAGCAGGCCAAGGCGGAGTTTGCGAAGCAGAAGAACCCTACATCAGCTGCTGACTCTGGTATGTCAGCTCCGGCATCGTTGCCCAATCTGCCCCCCTAGGAAGCAATTGGAGGGCGGCATTTTGCACCTCGTGCATCCCGACCGTTGAGGATGCCCCGGGCTAACTCTGGACAGTGATTACCGACCCTGCGGATCCCAAGTTCGACCTCGAGAAGCTGCTGCTGAAGGTTGCCAAGGAGAACCCTTAAGATGGGGTCGTGGCGAAGGGAAAAGCGTAAGAGTGGATGAGGCGGAAGAACAGATGGAAAGTCACGGGCGAAAAGGTCGGCCAACCGTAGGGAAACAAATCCACCGGAGGCATAATCCGAGCCTCGAGCCTCGACTCAAGACTCGGTGTATGATTTGAGGATATACGTGGCGGTCCTGCATAGATGTTTCCTTAGGTCCCTGCTACACAAGTGTACGGGTGTACAATATAACAACTTTAGACGACAAAACGTCAATGGCTTGGTTTACAACTTGCTGTACCTGGATCGTCTGGAAGTGAAGGGAGGACAAGCTGGCATTGGAGCTGGTCTTTGCCATTGAGATGATGGAAAGGGCAGAGAAAGCAATTGAGCAATATTTCAGGCACATGATGAGCTGCAGGTGCCAAGACAGTCAGCGATTGCCATTTCGACCTTCAATGGGTGAAATCTCCTTCAATGGACTCCCCCAAACTAATTGAAAAGCAAGCAGCTATGCCATCACTCCCCTCTCGGCCGATTCATCAGGTTGACGTAGAATGACCTGGTCGTCATTGGATAACTGAGCTCCTGGGGAAGAGCCGGCGAAACTACGGCTCCGGCGGGCGCCCCGGCTGTGCAGTGGAGGGGAGGGGACGGGGCCACGGGGGGACGCGCGCTGCCTCATAAAAGGAAAGAGAGGTACGTACCTCAAACGGCCCCATCCACCTTCCTCCCCTGTGGTGTGTGTGGCCACAGCTGGCATAAGCTCCAAGCTGTCCTTCTTGCTTCCCCAGTGGAGTTTCAACATCTCGGCCCCGTCTCGTCTGTCTTCGACAAGTTGCATCAACTCCAAGGGGCAACCATCGTCGACAATCGCAGCTCATCATGGCGGCCAACAACCAAGATGTGCTTTCCGCGGTGACCGGCAAAGACACGAGGACCCTGCTCAGGGTCGTTATCCTTCTTCTCATTGCCGGCGCTGCCATTTCCAGCCGTCTTTTCTCTGTGATTCGTACGTCTTTCCCCTGCCCATGATACACGCTCTGCGCTGTGGGAGAAGCTCCCCAGTGCAGGCTCTCGATGAAGAATCGGCTGCTAACTCGTTGCGCGCAGGTTTTGAAAGCATTATCCACGAGTGTTAGTCCATCCCCAAATACTAACGAGGCGTCGAGGCCGTCGAGCTAACCCCATGATAGTCGACCCGTGGTTCAACTTCCGAGCGACGAAATACTTGGTCGCCAATGGATTCTACAAGTTTTGGGACTGGTTCGACGACCGGACATGGTATCCTCTCGGGCGGGTTACCGGAGGCACCCTCTATCCTGGTCTCATGGTGACGAGCGGCGTCATCTACCACGCCCTCCGCTACCTCACTGTCCCTGTCGACATTCGAAACATTTGCGTTCTTCTCGCCCCTGCCTTCTCGGGCCTGACTGCCTACGCGTCATATCTTCTCACCAACGAGATGACCACCTCGCCATCGGCTGGTCTTCTTGCTGCCATCTTTATGGGAATCGCCCCCGGTTACATCTCGCGATCTGTTGCTGGCAGCTACGATAACGAGGCCATTGCCATCTTCCTCCTCGTCTTCACCTTCTTCCTCTGGATCAAGGCTCTCAAGCTGGGTTCGATGCTCTGGGGCGCGCTCTGCGCGCTGTCCTACGGCTACATGGTCGCCTCATGGGGTGGATACGCCTTCATCACATGTCTGCTGCCGGTGCACGCCCTCACTCTGATTGCCATGGGCCGTTATAGCACCCGCCTATACGTCAGCTACACAACGTGGTACGCGCTCGGCACGTTGGCTAGCATGCAAATTCCTTTTGTGGGTTTCTTGCCTGTCAAGACCAGCGAGCATATGCCTGCGCTAGGTATGATCCATCCAAGAGCACCAGCTGTTCCAATGCTCATCCTTCTCTAGGCATCTTTGGTTTTGTTCAGTTGATCGGCTTCATCCAGTACGTTCGATCTGCCATTTCTGGCAAGCAGTTCCAGACTTTCGTTTACACTATCTTGTTCGCGGTATTCGGCGTTGGCGTCGCCGGCGTTGTCGGCCTGACCTCTCTTGGATACATTGCCCCCTGGAACGGTCGATTCTACTCTCTGTGGGATACCAGCTACGCCAAGATTCACATTCCCATCATTGCCTCCGTCTCGGAGCACCAGCCTACCGCCTGGCCATCTTTCTTCTTTGATCTCAACTTCCTCATTTGGCTCTTCCCCGCGGGTGTTTACATGTGCTTCCAGAACCTCCGGGATGAGCATGTCTTTGTTGTCGTCTACTCTCTCTTCGCCAGCTACTTTGCCGGTGTCATGGTCCGTCTCATGTTGACGCTGACTCCCGTCGTCTGTGTTGCTGCTGCCATTGCGGTCTCTCAGGTTCTCGACACCTATCTTCAGATCAAGACCCCCAGCCCCGAGGATGTTGCCAAGGCCGGTGACGCCTCTAAGACTGCCAAGGGTGGTCTGCGAGCGACGCAGAAGCCCAAGGTTGGCATTTACACGACTCTCTCCAAGATTGTTGTGACTGCTGCCATGACCGTCTACCTGCTCATGTTTGTGACTCACTGCACCTGGGTCACCTCCAACGCCTACTCGTCGCCTTCGGTCGTTTTGGCCAGCCGAATGCCTGATGGTAGCCAGCACATCATTGATGATTACCGAGAGGCGTACCAGTGGCTTCGCCAGAACACCAAGGAGGACGCCAAGATCATGTCGTGGTGGGACTACGGCTACCAGATTGGTGGCATGGCGGACCGCCCTACTCTGGTTGACAACAACACGTGGAACAACACGCACATCGCGACGGTGGGCAAGGCCATGAGCTCCCGTGAGGAGGTCAGCTACCCCATCATGCGCCAGCACGAGGTCGACTACGTACTCATTGTGTTTGGTGGTCTCCTTGGATACTCGGGAGATGATATCAACAAGTTCCTCTGGATGGTCCGTATTGCCGAGGGTATCTGGCCTGATGAGGTCAAGGAGCGCAACTTCTTCACGCCCCGTGGCGAGTACAAGGTGGATGCCGATGCCACCGAGACAATGAAGAACAGCTTGATGTGAGTATTGCTCTTGCTTTGGGGGAAGACTGGTATTGACAGCTATTCTAGGTACAAGATGTCGTACTACAACTATGCCAACCTGTTCCCCGCTGGCCAGGTTGCTGATCGCGTGCGTGGTGTCCGGTTGCCTGACCAGGGCCCCGTCCTCAACACGATGGAGGAGGCCTTCACCAGCGAGAACTGGATCATCCGCATCTACAAGGTCAAGGACCTTGACAACGTGGGCCGTGACCACGTGGCTGCTGCGGCGTTTGACCGTGGCCAGAAGAAGAAGAAGTCGCAGAAGAAGAGGGGCGCCCGTGTTCTCCGGGTTGACTAGATGGAGTTGAGTAGGTTTGCGCGGGATTACATAGGGAAAGGATAAAGGATGCCCATATGGGATGCATGTAGACAAAAGCGCATTCGAAATGTATATCACTGTATTATTTTGACTGAAGCTGACGCGGAAGAGGCCGGATTTCTTTGTGTTGGTGTGATGTAGTCGGCTCCCGATATGGCAGCCTACCGCATCCAGCTCCGAAGCGTCCGTTTGCTGCGATGTTACAGTTCATTGTCTTCAAACGCGAGAGGCGGAGCAGACAGAGTATGATGAAATAGGACGTTGTTTCTTAAAGGCAAAGCGGCCGTTTGCTGTGATGAATTGTCAAGACAATACGATGTAAACGGAGGGTGAAAGGGATCGGGCAAGAGCACAAGATAGGAAAATGAAAGAAGGCGCAACCGATACAGCCTACGAGGCCATCTTTACTCCTCTTCATCTCTTTGAACTCAATCTGTTCATCTTCATCTTTACACTCGCAACCATCTTCATCATCGTCACACTTCTTCGCCTTGAGTCGGCCAACAAAGCTTTCACCTCTGAGACTCCGCGGTCACGAAGCTTTGATCTCCCGAGTCACGGCAAAAGATTCGACCAGAAGGCATTTGAAGTGATCGATACATTAAGAAAATCGCACACGAGTCATTGTGTCAGTCTCTGCGCCTTTACGGGAGCATTCGGTGAGTTGGCTGGGTTGAGTGAAACGGCTGTGAGGATCGACACTGACCCCTATTTCCAGACTTGAGCAGCGAGTACAGCAAGGAGACTGACAAAATCATCAAAACCATTCTATCATCCAAGGTATGTCTTTGGATTTCCGAAAAACCGAAGACCACCAGTGGTTGGTGGGTGGCAGTGCATACTGACAGCTGCCAGTTCCGCCAGCTGGCGACAGCCGTTCAGACACGTCGACGCGCGAACGGGCCCTCGAGCCAGGTAAACGAGATCCAAGAGTCCTAAACACGTCTCCCTTGGTTCTTGCGCGTTAAGACCTTCAATCTGAACCTCACATCTCCAACCTCATTCCTCCATCTCGCCCCTATCATCTACCACCCACCACAGTCACTCATTTGACCTCAAACCGATCCGCCCCTAGACTGGTTTCTTCACCGAATAGACAGAGACCACGACTTGTTTCGCCTTCTTGTGCTCCTTCTGGATTACCAAACTATGGGGCTTTTCAGCAAGGCTCGCGGCCGGCGTGGTCCGAATGTTGACCTCCTGGCGGCGGCCTTTGGCCTCCCATTTACGCCTGGCGGACGAGCTGGTGGCAAGAATGGTCGCATCAGGATTGAATACGACTCTGGAGACGATGAAGAAGATGAATTGGATTCACAGTCTGAGAGCTCTGCTCCCTCTGACGACGAGGAAGAGGTCCACGCCGAGAGACGTCCTTCGCTGAGGAAGAGAGACAAGGAGAAGAACAAGAAGGAGAAGAAGAGTCTTTCCAAAAGACGACACTACCATCGCCACCATCGAAGGTCCCCCTCTTCCCTCTCCAACTCCAAGAGGTCCTCGGCCTCTCTCTCGACCTCTCGCCGGCCATCTGTCCACGCCATGCCCAAGCATGTCGTTACTTCTTGTGTACGACCCTCAGCAACATTCCCGCCTCTCACACCCCTTCATGAGTCGAGAAACCACTGTACTATTCGCGCTTCGGCTTCGGCTTTTTCTGCGTCTAATCTTAATCAACCTTTTGGTGCTGTGCCCGTTCGGCCGCAGCAACAAGTGTACTATCAAAACCCAGTTGCTTTTGTACCAAGTCAATCATCGACTGTTCAGGTGCCAGTCCAGACGGCCCAGTACCTCACCAGCGACATTGCGCAACCTACCACCGCGCCTCCTCGTCCCAAGTCACCAATCGAGAAGCCCAAGGAGCGAAGCCATGGAAGCACCATTTCTGACTGGGCTGGAGACTCGGGGCCCTACGCCAAAGAACTGCAACGCATTCAGAAGCGCATCGACGGAAAGATGACGGATCTCTCAAAGCAGCCGGCCAATCATTTTTTACGTCAAGACCTTCGTTCTCTCCAAGACAAGCTCAACTCGACACTGAACAAGGCCATATCGGGCAAAGCCACGATGCATGCCAGACTCCCGTCGACATCTACCACTCCCGGCTCTCCTCTAATTAGGCTCAACTCACCACAGTTTCCCTCCGAAAACGCTCTCGGTGAAACTCGAATCACCCAGAGATCCATTCAGCAAGAACTACAGAGCCAGGAAGAGCAGAGCCCGGAGCGCGGTGACAAATTTCACTTCTGCCATTATTGCGGCGTCTCTCGCTCTGAAAGGTTCCATAAGAAGTATCCCTACCCTCCGGTTGGAGTACGAAAGCTCAGTGTCTGTGCGAAATGCCAGGACATGATGGTCAAGCGAGGGGTGGCCGAGGACTATCATTTTTGCTTCTGCTGCGGCTCTGCGCGATCTAGAGAGTTTCACAGGGAGCATCCCATCCTCCCAGGCGAGCCCATCCTGCGAAACTATTGCGGCAACTGCCGGATGGAGGTCCAAGGCGACATTGGCCTTGTCGAGATGTCTGTCCTTGGCACTGTGAGTTTCTACACGACAACTTTGGAACTCCTCACTAACAATATTATTGAAGGGCTCTCCAGATAAAAGGACGCAGTGGACACCTCTCGAATCCGATCCTGATGACGAAGTCGACTCCATGGTCCCTCAGTGTGCGAGCACCCGTGGGCCGTCTCGTGTTAGAGAGCAGTTTCTCAAGTCTGCAGTTCCGCATAGAAGAGCCCCCTCTCCTCGACGCTACGGCACAACGGACAAGAAACACCGCGACGGGGACCAGATTCACGAATCTCCAGCTCCCAAGAGAGAGGCTTCTTCTCAACATCAGGAAGCTCGGTACAGAGAACCTCGTGACAGACGCTCTAGGCCCCTTAGTCCTAACGACGCTCGTCCGAACCATCGAGATGTCTCCCCGCTGTCCCCGGATTATTCTACTCGTGTCACTGGATCTGCTAGCCGCAGAGCTCAGCGTCGCTCTTCTGGACAGATAGATGCCGAGTCTATTCCCCGACCCGAGAAGCCTACCAAATATCGAGCACCTTACATCGAAGATCTCGCGCCAGGACATCATTCTCGAGGACAAACTCCCACTCCATTCGAAGAAGCACATGCGCGTGAGCGCGGTAGACCCTCGCATCGTTTGTCCAAAGAGAGATCTCCCTTGGAGCGCCCCGGACGGGCAAAGGAACAGCCTTTCGAGCATGCTCGACCCCGAGAGGCGTCCATCGAGTCCGATAGATCCGGTGACTCTATCCCGACCTCGTCTAAGTCGTCTGGCAGCAAAACTGTTCGATTCAAGGACTCTGTCGACATTCGAACGACTCTACCAACAGACACCGAGGCTTCTGAGGCTGAAGCTGACACCTCTCTGAACAACAAGAGATATTCTCAACCTCCCAGCTCGCCTCTTATCTCTCGCCAGAAGTCTGGTTTAGACAACTCCCGCGAAAAGTACAAGGATACCCGTGACTACCTTCACCCTCATCGTGGTCGGTCTTCGATGAGGAGTCCAGGGTCCGGTTTCCGAACCCCTGAAAGCTTCAGAACGACGACTCCTTCTAAAGGATACTCTCAGGGCGCATTCAGCAGAGACTTTAATCGATCCGAAGACCGTGGTTTCTATTCTAACCCCAGATCTCCCGACGAGACCAAGTTTGCAGACGAGAGTCGGTTCCGAAGCCCCTTTAACTACACTACCGACGAGTCCAAGGACACTCACAATCACTATGAGGAGTACTTGGAGTCTACTACTTCATTGCCATCCTTCCTCCCCTCGGGCGGCGGCTTCGGTTCCTTCTTCAACAAGTCCAAGAACAAGGCGTCGACTACCCATGGAAGTCGGGCTAGTCCCTTTGGCCGCCACCACTCTGGCCACGACTTCAATGAGACTGCTGGAGACTACCAGGAAGAATTCAGCGCTTACAAGTCTGCCGACGGGTATGGGACACCCTGCCCAGGGCCTCAGTCTTACACGAACGTCAACACTGCCTTTGCTGATGGAGACTTCTACACTCCGGCTGCAGACGATGCCGGAAGCAACCCTTACTATACGCCCCGCAAGCGCCGGTTCCCTGGATTCTCCTTTTACAGCGCCCCTGACGGCTGCTCTGAGAAGTCAGCCAAGCAGAGCAACCCTCCCAGTTCCCCTGGCAAGCCGGACGAGTTCTACTGGAACAACGGGTTCAACCCCGTCCCCATTGTTGAGGAGGCAGGTTCCTTCTGCGAGATCTCCTCTGATTGCGCGAATGATCTTCTTGGTAAGTTCACCGAGATACACACTTGTATCATCTTTCCGTTGCTAACAGACAACTCAACAGAGTACCACACCCTCTCCGACGCCTCCTCCATCGAGACGGACGACGATGAGGATGGCTCCGACAGAGACTTTAGCACCTCGGACGAAGACACCGACGAGAACATTGCCACCGACGGCAGGCTCGTGCTTCACCCTGCCTCGGACAGCGATTCTGCCTAAGGCCTGGTGGCACTCAACCAGGTTCCATTCTCAGCGATGTTACAACCTACACACACGCCCTGAAGCCCTGCTACAGAGGCACCCGTCTCGACAAGAGACGTGATGACGAATACTTGACTTTTTTGGAAGGGACTTATGAATGATATATGTTGGAAGGGTGAGAGTTGATCTCTGGACGGACATGATGAACCTAGGGAATGAATGAGGTCATGACACTGTACTATTACTATTAATGCCGTGAGCGGCCATTGCTGTATGATTAGTTTTCATCGTCTATCACCTAGACTAGCTCTTCCAGTAGTCAAGAGAGCCTGATGAGATAAATATTCTGTCAAATCATCTACTAGGTGTCACTCGTGACTCGTTACAAATACCCTTATCTCATGAGAACACCTCAAGTGCCGTGATAACAACCGCTTGTTCACCATCACACAACAGACACAAACCCATTTGCATCATATTTCATTTTCTATTTATGTTGTTCTTCTGTCTTAACCCATGTACACCCCCACAAAGCAAGTCCCTGGCCCATCCATGCCGAGTTGCCGTCCGTCATCCGTTAGAGATGAGCCCATGAGCCCAAAGGCGATTCCAAATACCACTCAAGTATAACAGCAATCATGATTCTTGTCTTCGCCTACCGAGGCCGTGCCCGATTACCCTTCCATAATGCTAATCCCACAAACACAGCCCGTTGCTCCTCCTATGTTCCCGAATGACGCGCTTGCTTTTTTGTAATGTGCCAAGAGCCCGACGACGAAGTAGCTCCTGGGGTCAATTTCGTAGTTCCTCCATTCTTCATGGCACGGGCATGGTGTTCTCCTTGTCTGGAGATAGGCGAGACATTGGCGCCCCGAATACGTAGCTCGTCGGGGGCGCGCTTGCTGGTGAAGCCATTCGCGAAAGCGGCGTCTGTCTTGAGACCGTGGTAAGATATTCAATCGCCTCCAGTCGCTTCGCCTGGAATGCTCGACTGCGTTCACGCTCCCGTTCCACGTGAATTAGACGTTCCTCCCAATCCGCCTTAATCTGCTCGCCCCTCTTCTTTCTCTCAGCCACGTCCTTGATGCGCTTCTCTGCCTTCTGGCAAGCAGCGTCCAGCTTCTGGGCAAGGGCTGCAGAGGCCAGCCTGGGCGACTTATCTTCTCCACGTTCTTGGGCAGAAGCACCCCAGAAGCACCGAAAGACGAGCGTGGTTTGCTTGCCGTTGCCGTCTGAGCCCCAAATTGCTATCGAGTCCCCGTTGTAGACTCGAGCCCAGTGGTGTGCTGGTCCGCTGTGGTTCTTAGCATCAGACGAAGCAAGCAAGTAGCCATTGATGTGAATTCCAACCGAGGCCTTCGTCGAGATGTAGAAGCAGTACGAGTTCGGGTCTCCTCCATTTCGAAGCCACGGAGGGGGTACCTTGGCAGGGTCCTTTGCAGGGTCAAAGCCATCTCCGTCCCTCCAAAGTAGCAGTTTCAGTGCGTACTTGGGTACTCGTGCGTCCAACTTGTCCTCAAACACCTCAGTATTCGCCGGTCCACGCCCGAATGACACCAACGTGTCAGTGACAGGAAAGGAGATGGGGAGACATGACTGAGGGTGGGACTCGAACATCCCGACGGCTTGTCTGTTGGGCTCCTCTTCCGGAACTGGCACAATGATTGGGTTGTGCACAGGAAGGGTGTCGGGGATCTGAGAGTTGTCAACGGGAGCCGCAGTCGGTGGAAACTCCATCGGGTCATCGGTCGTGCCCTGATTCTCAAAAGTCAGAGGCATCCGCGAGTTTGACCGGCCTAGTGTAGCTCGTCCTCCTGTCCGTGGAACAGGAGGAAAGTATTTCATAGCCAGACCCCAGAGAGGAGTCTTTCCTGGCGCAAACTCCTCGCTCCTCTCAACAGCAGCCTTCTGAAAGGCGTTGTATTGAAGGTGAGTCATTTCCGGGTAGTTGAAATGCCAAGTCACCTTGTCTTGCTCCCAGAAGCCCTGCTTGTTGTAGGGGCCGTCGAGTTGTCGTCCTGAGCCCAGTCTTTCGATCTGCGGCACCTGAGCCAGCAGTTTGTACTCCTCCAAATTCTCATTTGCCAGGTTCTCGATATTGTTCTCTGACTTGAGTCTCTTCATGGTGGGCTTTCCCACGGGTGTGCTGTCGAACTCATCGCTCGTGTCCTGTGAAGGGGGCTTGCGTTTGCTGGTGTTAAATTCTGCCGACTGCAGAGAGTAGTTCGAGGGTGCAAGGTTCTGCACGACGGAGTCATTGCCACCCAAGCTCTGAGAAGCTACGTCTTCCACCAGACTCTGCAGCTGATCATCCGACTGGTTCTGGGCGATAGAAATGTTGGTCTGACGATGAGTTCGGCGGTTCCTCCTCCTTGGCGTGGCAGAATCGTCTGACTGATAGGCTTCGTCCACATCCTTGCCTAGGATTTCGGTTTGCCCTCCGCTGAGGTTGCTCGCTTGCAGGTTGAGCAAGTCTTCCGGGATAACTCCTGAGCTACCAATCGCAGAGATGCCTACTTCACCAAATAGTCTCGGTTGTTGTGTCTCTGGTCGCCCGCTGAAGTTCTCCTTTTCTGATTCCTCGCCCATAGAGTCGCTGATTCTGTCTTCCTCGAAGTGACGCTGCTGAAGCTGAGAAAAGTTTCCAAGCATATCCTCATCCTCTGAGATCTCATCAAACGATTGTGACGCGCTGATTACCGACTCTATGCCAGTGGACCACGGATGGTTCTCCAGCTCCTTGACCGTTGCACGGTGCTCGGGCCGTCTCTGAAGCATCCTGCAAAGAAACTCGATGGCGTTTTCTGAAACGTCGTTTCGCTGCAGAGGCGTAATGTTCAGTCGGGTCGTCATGATCTTGTGTAACAGCTCGGAATAGCTGATCCCGCTCTTGACGGGATAAGGAGGCGAGCCTGTCAAAGTATAGAATAGCACGCCGCCCAGCGACCAAATGTCAACCGCGTGGCTGTATCTCTGGCGGGGTGCGCGCCGCATCCTCTTACCTCGACTACGCACTCCGTCGTCGTCATACTCCTCGTACTCGGTGTACACCTCTGGCGCACAATACAGCAGCGTTCCGCAGAACGTTCGCAAGAAGGTCTGCTCGCTGTCCACCATTTTTGACAGACCAAAGTCGGTAAGTTTGAGATCGATAGGGTTCAGCGAGTTGATGAGAATGTTGTCGGGCTTGACATCTCGATGAGTGATGTTGTTGGCATGCAAGTATCCCAAAGCGCTCAATAGTTGTGCTGACATGATCCGAACAACACCTTCGGTCAAAGCTCCCTGGTCCGAGATGAGTTTGCCCAGATCGCCCCCTGGAACGTATTCCATGATGATGATGAGCAACCGGTCATCCCACTCAAAGTGCTCTATATAGCGAACGATGTTGGGCTACAAACTCGCGGTCAGTTTCAGTAGGGTATGAGAGCAGCCTTGAGAACTCACATGTTGTACCCGCTGCATAATCTTCATCTCATTCTCAACCTTTTGGTCCAACACGCCGTTCTTGATGAAGCGGCGCTTCTCAAGCTCCTTGGCCGCATAGGGCAGACCGTCGTATTTGGAAGTCACCTTGTGAACCACAGCAAACGCTCCCTTTCCGATTGATCCGGTTCGATTGTACTTTCCAGAGCCCGTCCACTCCCGTTGAGTCTCTCTCCTGTTGCGTGGTGATCGCGAGTTGGCTTGCGTGATCTCGCCAGTCCCTTCTCTCTTAAATCGAGCCTGGACGGGATCCTTGAAGAGGTCAACGTGCCCGCCGGGCCCGGGAGTGATGGTTTCGGTCTGGTGCTTCAACTGATGGCGCACGAAGAAAGCTTCGACTTTGTCGGTATAAGCCTGATCGTACTCATTGTCACGGCGCGGAATGCGGACACGGAAGGTAAGGTCCCTAGCCTCTTGGTGAAGGTAGACTTTGATGATGGAGCCAGAGGTCAAGACCCATTTTGTCAGGGGAGGATTAGTGTTTCCTCTGGCGTTCGCGTTGGCATGGGCGGTCAGCAGGTTGCCATCGGCCCAAGTACCGTTGGTAGATTGATCCTCGATCATGACCGAGCCATACTCGTTCACATAGATGCGAAAATGAATGTTGCTGACTCTCTTGAGCGGGTCGTGCTTGAAGACAATATCGCAGCGCCCTGGGTTGCGACCAAAGACGAAGCCGGCCGCAGGGTTGTTGAGCCGGGCTGAGAGACGCAGGATGATGGCATGGCTGCCGGTATTCGTCGGGTTGGCGAGAAAGCGGCCGGCCTGGTCCTCAAAGTCGTAGTCCGGTTCGACACCGTCCGCCTCGTCCTTACCGATGATGTGAGGAGAGTCCTCCTGGACCAGACGCTGCAGCTCGAGGCGGGCCGAGTCGGAATGGGGGTAGAGTACGCATATTATGTCGGAGATGTCTTCGTCTGAGAAGCCCGAATTCTGCTTCCCGACTCGGCGCGGGTCGAGGACATTCTGGGTTGCTGTTGGGAGCCTAGGTCAGCCTGGACAAGAGTTGGATCGAGCCGGAGGGGGAACATACCTTGCGTGGGCTCGTCGCCGTCCATTGGGAGCGACCCGAGCAGCCTACGCCGCGAAGCAATGCCAGATTGCCGTTTTGGAAGTTATCGAAGGCTGCGACGGTGCAACGGGTGAGATCGTGGAAGAGAGTTGCGCGGCGGCCGCAGGCGCAAACGTTCAAGGCGGGATGTTTTGGGCGCAGGCAGGATCGATCGCTTTCTGTACGTGGGACAAGTTGGGGGAAGCTGCGGTTTATCCCTGTTCGGTCGCGTCGGAGTTGTCTTGTGCGAGGAAGAAGAGTAAGTAAGAAAGAAAACAAAAAAGAGGCAGAGATGTCTGGAGGAATCGAGAGCCAAGAGAGGGGAGCGGGATGGAAAAAGAAACCACAAGCACCGAAGGAAGGGACGAGGGACGTCACGACAGTCTAACAACGGGACTTCCTTTGCTGGCCCTGGTTGGCTAGGGCCGATCTCTCAGTGAATGAGGGTGAGAGAACTAACAACCCAGGCATGGAGGGAACCTATCGATCCATGGATCCCATTTCACCTGGCCAGCGCTTCAGGCCCTTCACAGGTCAATTAGGCACCCTCTGATGTCTCCTGGGGGCCGCCTCTTTAGCGACTTTTGGCGCCATGAACCGCCTACAAAGCAATTCCTCAGCGGCGGGGAAGTGAATCGAGGTGCCGTGATCACCAACGAAAGACCCCTGCTTGATGGATGCCTCAGCAACCAAGCTCATCTGATTACACAGAAACCAGCCTTTGTCAACAGGGTCACGTCACGTTCTCTTCTCTTTGCTTCTCCCGAATTCACGCGAATCCGCGAAAAGAAACCTAGGGCGCGTCCAAGTCACGCGCATCGCCACAGCCTACGGGAGAAGCCCCAGCCTACGTCGACGGTCAGCCGCCATTGACAATGCCTAGCCTCGAGACTCGCCTTCAGAGTCGGCCTGGATAGAAAAAGTCACTGGACACCGTCGCCTGCCAGGGAGTCTCAGGTTCGCCCAGGCCCCACAATCTCCACCGATCGAGAGGCCACCAGGGACTTTGGTCGATGGCTTCATCCGTGACAAGCCAGCCTCTAACAACCACTCGCTCAACGCCGTAACTAACGTTGAGAACTCAATTGCCCGGCCTGGGAAACACATCTTACTTGAACTCAGCCAGTCCATCTTGATGCTTTCGCTCGACTTTACCAACACAGACAGACAACGCCAGTATTCGAAATAAGATATGCCAGATTCAACATGCATCTATCTTGTTTATTGCTTTTCCTAAATAAATGCAGATGCTTCCCATGCCCACCATGATATGCAAGGCTGCTTCTCGACCATTGTCGTCAAATCATTCGCTCTACTCTTACATCCTCCAAACGCCCGTGTATGCATGTATCAGTGCCTGCTCCATATAGTCTTCCCATGCTCATGTTATTCTCCATAAACATTCGCATACTGTATCTAGCTAGAGATCCCATCTTGTCAATTTCGCTCCACCATTCATAACTTAAAATGCCTGCCCCTGGTACTGTGGGTGGACATTGCGCGGTGCCTGTTGAGATCCGGGCGCCGGGCCGTACTGACCCTGTGGCGGCACGAACCGGGGGTCAACCTGCTGCGGTGTCCGGAGCGGCCGTGAGAAACTGGCTGGTTGTCCGTAACCTCCCGCCTGCTGGGGTCCGCCATACGGCATTCCCCCAGCGCCATACTGACCGCCCCCCCTCCGCCTCCTCGACCCATGGTGCTGTAGGCGCCGCCCATCTGCTGCTGCTGCTGCTGATAGGCTTGTTGCTGGTATGCTGCTTGCTGTTGAGCCATTTGCTGCTGCATCATTTGTTGCTGGGCCATCTGCTGTTGCGCCATCTGTTGTTGAGCCAGCTGTTGCTGGTGCTGCTGAGTTACCTGTTGTTGGTATGCCATGGCAGCCTGTTGTTGCTGTCGCTGGTTGATCGCATGCTGTACCGCCTGGCTGCTCATCCCCTGCTTCATCTGCTGCTTCTCCCGTTCTCTGGCTTCGATGGCAGCGACCAAGCCTGAGCCAGAGGAGGCTTGTCGCTGGTGTCCCAGCATGGCGGAACCTTGGGATCCCTGCCGTTGATGCCCAGGCACACTGATCAATGGTGCCCCCGTCAGACGAGCAACCTGCTCCTGTTCGCGAGCGCTGAGATGACTGGGTGCATCTCCCGAGCTGACAAAATTGAGAGCCGAGTTCGCACCGCGTGACCCGGGACGGGAGAGCAATTCAGCTGAACTACTTCGTGAATGCCGACCTGGGCCACCTTGGAGGCCCTGAAGCATGTCGTAAGAACTGGTGCGCTTCATTGATCCGCCGGGCGTAGTAGGTCGACCTCCACTAAGCGTGTTGCTAGAGGCGCTGCGAGCATGGGCCGCTCTCTGTTGTACAAACTGCTCAGCACTGAGGCCTTGGGAGGTGGACGGTGCGGCCGATGCACCTGGCTGCCATGCCATCGTTCGCTTCATGTCTTCGGAATCCTTGCGTCCATGAGATCCCTGGGATCCATAGGATCCAGATGACTTGTGCGCTGGCGGTGTTGGCCGTTGGTCCGCAGGGGAATAAGGCCTTTGAGCCGGGTCTGATCCAGGAGTCAGAGCACTTGGTGTTCTGTTGTGCTGTTGCGTGGCGCCGTAGTTAATGGTCGGCCCAAAGTTGATCTCTGGGATGTCATAGCCGGCATCTCGTGGCATTTCAGGCTCGTCACTGCCACCGACTGTCTTGAGAACTCCAGCGCGAGGTCGCTCCACAGACTTCTTGGTTTCAGTAGACTTGTGGGTGCTGGCGTAGTCGATGCTGTTCACAGAAGAGCTGTCGTCGTAATGGCTGCTCTGGCCGCTCCTGTTGCTGCCCTGTCGTTGAGGTGGGGGCGGCCTTCTGTCAGAGGTTGGGGTGCCCACAGGTCGGCGGCCTTGGTCAGATACATAGTGGTCGATAATTTCGTTGGCTGTCACGACGCTGCTAGTCGACATGGTTGACGCCTTGGGTTCTTCAAAGGTTGGCGCTTCGAAAGTCGGCGCTCTCTCGGGCACAGGCTTTCGATGGGCCATCTGCATGGGAGGTCCATGTGGCCCAGGGGGTCCCGGGGGTCCAGGAGGTCCAGGGGGCCCAGGAGATCGGCCGGGGCCTGGCCGAAAATTGCCGTAAGGACCAGGAGGTGGTGGGCCATGGCCTGGCGGTGGGGGTCCGTTACCACGGGCCCGGGGATCTGAGGGTCTCCGGCCGTCGGGTCCGGGACCTCGGGGGTCAGAAGGCCTCCGTCCGTCAGGTCCGGGACGACGAGGGTCGGAGGGTCGCCGTCCATCAGGTCCAGGTCCAGGGCGGCGAGGGTCTGAAGGTCGCCGTCCATCGGGTCCCATGTCAGGTCGACGGTTGGGGTTTTGCGGATGAGGGGAGCGTGGAGGGCCCATACCTGGGGGCATGGGAGACCGCTTACCGTCCGAGGTTCCAGGTCGGGAGTTCGGCCCACGCGCATAAGGGCTTGGAGGTCCGTAGGGGGACTGGGCTAGCGGGGATCGAGATCGCTGTTTTTGGAGATTGAGCGGTGGTGGGAGGTTGTTGGAGGAGGGATCCTGGTTTGGCGGACTTAAAGCTTCACGCGAGCGGTTGTCGTTAGCAGATATCCCTACGGAGTTGGCGTGTGATTGAGGTACCGATGGTCCAGATCTCGCAGCGTCCACCTCGCCTTCTCGTGGAGAAGGATTCGAATCATTTGGTCCGCCCAGGCCTCCAGCCGTAGCAAGCTGGGCAAGCGTGGAGCTAGAAAGCCTGCTGTTAGCCCGTCGAAGCTCAGGAGAGTGGTATGCTTTGCTGACGGGCCGGGCCTGGGGCCCATGGTTGAAAGCCGGGGGTCGCGAAACGGGCTCCGGAGTATGCATCTTTCGCATGCCATCCAAATCTCTCAAAGGTGGAGAGCCTGAAGCACCCCGGTTGTTTTCATAACCATTGCCGAGCTCAGCAGGCGCCTGGTTTTGATATTGGCCGCCCACAGGGGTTGGGCCACGCTGGGGCGAACCAGAATATGGGCTGTTGCCATTGAAATCATGACGAGGAGGAGGAGGACCGGCCAGATGGTTGGGGTCAGAGGAGTTGCGGCCGTGACCACCTTGGCCAAAGGCCACCCGTGATGGGTCGGCAGGTGCAGAATCCGTTCGCGTGCGCTCAGTCAGTGAGAATGAGCGCGAGGACCTGGTAGGACCTTGCTGGTCTTGGAACCCGATTCTCTGTTTCGCACCGTCTCCAAAGCTCAGCCTGACGCTCTTCCGACTGTTACTTCGGGATCGAGTAGCCGGGGCATCGTCCATGGCATTCATCCTTGTCCCCGTCGCTTCCTTCAGCTTCTTTCTCCACTCTCTCTCGCCCCAGTTAGAGCTACCATCTTCGAGAATCAGGTTGGAGACGTCGAGGTTTTCGAGATAACCGTAACGTGAGCTCTTGGGCATAGCAAACATCAGAGATCGGGAGTCGAGAACGCTGGCAACGAGCTTCCCGGACGACCGTACAGACCAAAGGTATCCCAGGTGGGGAAGAGGAACCGCAGCAACATCTCGAAGCCAGTGACGGCTGGGTGAGTCTCGGGCATGATGAAGACGAAGCCTTCGGTAGACGAAGGTGGGTCGGTGTGGATAGCGATGTTGCCCTCAATCTTGAGCAGCGTCGAAGCCTCGATCAGTGACTTGGCTTGAGGATAGATGGCATATGCCGAGTAAGCGTCCGTGATTGTCGCAATCGGCTGAGCCTTCTTTTGCTTCTTGCCGTCCTTGCGTTGGTCGTAAAACTTGATATCTCCCTTCAGAGTTGGGACTGGAGAACGGTCATATGGCGACCTCTTCTTCATCTCCTTCTGGAGCTTTGCGTACTCCTTCTCGTCGGGCGGTGTGATGACACACCAGCATCTTCTCCAAGGAACACCGGCACCAAAACGGACCCTAACCCATTCTTCGGTCTTGAACCGCGACCTCTCCATGATGACACCAATATTGTTAAGTGTTTTGCCCTTGCCAGCAATGAGAGCACCAGTATAGGCCTCTTGCATTGTGGAATGCTCAAACATGGCGAGCCGGATTCCAGCAGTCCATTGTAGCAGTGAATGGCGCGAGTTGAAGTGAAGAAGATAGCGGTTCCTTCCGGCTGTTGAGATGCTCAGAATGTTCTGTAGGGGCTGTTCATCGCTAGATCTCGTGGGCAAAGATTCGATCTGTTGCAGTCGTGTTAGTCTTCCGCAAGTGACAATCCACATGCGTCAAGGGACGAGGCCAATTACCATCTTAATAGACGCATCTGTCAAGTTGATAAACTTGGGCAGGACCTCGCCATCCTCCCCGGCGGCATCGAGCTCAGCGGCGTCCCATAGTGACAGGACGGTTCCCACGAGCTGGGCAAAGCATTCGGTCCAGGTTCTATCAGGGTTCGGGCGGCCCTCTGCCAACTAGTTAGCCTGAAATGCACGTGTGAATGGGCAGCCTCAAGTGGAGGGGGCTTGGCGGTAGGGGCTCTGTGGGGGAGGGGACAAGAGGGTGTGCAAGATCAAGCATACGTGTATTCTGGTCGTCGAGCTTGAGGAAATATCCTTCCTGGTACAGCTTGTTGGAGTGGCTGTTGAGGAAGGAAAAGATGGGCTGAAGCTCCGGAATCGTGTCCTCTGTGATATCCATGATGGGCGGTTGGTGTGCCAGGACCATAGACGGGGGTCGTGATGA
The DNA here is from genome assembly GCF_023522795.1 of Fusarium solani. Lineage (NCBI taxonomy): Eukaryota > Fungi > Ascomycota > Sordariomycetes > Hypocreales > Nectriaceae > Fusarium > Fusarium solani. Next base: position 2,364,422 of record NW_027072157.1, read on the forward strand.
ACTGCGTCGACGAGGGGGCGTATCAATGGGTGAACCGCTCACAGGCGTGCCATAATCTGGTCGTGACGGCGGTGTAGTTGGTCGAGAGATGTCGTTACTGACTCTGTGATCGGGAAAGGGCTCGTTGACAGATGTGGTCTTGCGGTGTCCGTACGGCGAGCCGGAGGGGGAGAGGACGAAGGAGGTGGTGTCTTTGTGCCCGCAGAGAACTGGGACATAAAAGAAAGGACTAGATATTCAACCAACAGGTTAGCACCAGGACGGGATGAGGTGAGATAATATGGCTTCCCGGGGGGCGAGACCAGAGGGAGGGAGAATGGAGTCCGGCCGGGTCGGGTGTCCCTTGGGCTCAGGGACCCTGCTGAACGGGCTGCCAGTAGTACCCTGAATATGCTAGCCCAGGAAATTTTGGGCCGGCGCCAGTGGAACTTGGCCCAGCCCGTGGGACTTGTGTGTTCCCCCGCCGTAGCGAGAACGACGCACGCCCAGAAGACCCGACTTCCCCCTGCGGCGGGTGTCGCAGGCGGCGGCGGGGAGCGTCAACTGCCCGTCCAGTGGGCGCCGGGCAGGGACCGCTAGTGCCACCGGGTGGACGCTCTCTGGTCTCGGTGCGCACGTCCACCATCTGCTGATGGCGCATGCGAAGAGGCAGCCCTGGCGGGCGGACAGGGCCTGAGCTGGAATGGGATTCTTTTACGAATGCACGAATACGCACCTCGATTTCGACCCATGTTGACGAAGCGGCCGGTTCAACCGGGGCAGATCTGTGAGACAGGAAATGAAAATCGAGGCAGTTAATCCTCGCTCGCTCGGCGGGAAGGGAGAGACAGCCAATTGACCCGGCTGCGCGCAAGGGATGCCCAGAGCAAGGGGAACGCCGAGAGATGAAGGGGTTGCGCCAGCCACGATGATGACGATGTGTGTTGTCGTACACGGATGGACAAGTGTCTTTGATAGTTAATTATTGCTTATCCTCGAAGATCGGCCAAGTCAGGGCGAAACCGAAACCGACAGACAAAAAAAGTAAAGAGAGGCCAAGCAGCCCTTGCGTTCTTGGGACGTGGGTGGACGGTTAACGTTATTGTACGTTGAGACTCTAGACTCCCTTTGGGGCTCGGCGCCGGTCTGTATCCATCAAAAGGTGGTGCTCTGGCGGATGCGTCGGACGACTGGCATGTCAGTTCTTAGCCGTGCCAAGGGTAACAGGACATCCAGGTCGCAATCTGGCAGTCGGGACGCAATGGACAGGCGAGAGCGACTGCGATACACGGCAAGACAGGCGACACAGGGCTTGGCTCTGCTGCAGCCGGTTAATATAATCACTGAATACGCGGGACGAGGTGGCCGGCGTCGGGCTTGGAGGATCGTCGTCGGGTCGGTGGTAGTGGGGGTGGGAATACGTCGTCGCGGTGCGTCGGTGCGTGCGTGCGTGCGTCCTCCGGAGCTGCGGGCTCCCGTAGCTTAAATCTGTTGGAGGAGGCTGGCAAGACCCAGAGCCAGAGGTTTTTCTTGGAAGGTGAAAGAAGGAGGGTTGTCCCAAACCAAGGTTTTCTATGTCGCGATGCTCGGCCGGCGCGGGGGTCCCTCTTTTAAATCTTGCGAGCTGGAGCACGAGACGCGCGGAGCGAGCGGGAGGAGGGTCCAGTCCAGCTGCGTGCGTCTTTCTTGCTTGCTTGCTCCGTCCGTCGATGGGATGGTCTGCCTTTGAGTGGTGACGGGCCAAAATGTTGGTCGACTAATATAGCATACGTCACCGACGAGCGGCCGCGGGCTGGGCGAGAAGTCTAAGTGCACGTCCAGAACCGAACGCCCTCACTAAGAATGACCCTCTTTTGACCGAGTGGGCAATAGTAATGTCGGTGAGTCGAGTGACAGACTGGCTGGATGCGACAAAGGATGGTGAAAGCAGGGGCCGGGCCAGAAGCAGACAACAACTAAGAGGTTCACAAAGGAAACAACAGAACGAGGCCGGAAGAGGGAGGAGATGTTACATGTGTGGGAGAATCACCAGGGAGGATCATTGTTTCTCTAAATACTTTTTTGGTCGTCGTGTCAAATACGCCTCTCATGAAACGAAAATAGTCACGGAAACGCAGAGCAGGTACGAGATCGGGTGTGTGCCTTCCCTCTCCGAACGATAGAGGCGACTGGGTGGACGACAGAGAAATCTCATGTATAAGCGGGCTGTTTTCCTGTATGCGATTCGATTGTTAGAGAGATGCCACCCAACCATCCCAGCACTGGCCCCAGTTATCCATGATCCAAACAAGATCCAGACGTGCGTGGTGCAACATGAGAAGACGGCGCGCGTCTGCGCATCTTGGCGCCAGCTATTCCAGGTTTCATGACGCTTTTCGAGACGGCTTTTCCCTGGCCAAGCACGCGATACACCAGAAGCCAAGCCATGGCACGGCACAGCAGAAGATGGTGAATGGCAAAAGCCTTTCGCTCTCGCTCTTGTCTGTCTCACAGAGTTGCCGGCTGTAGGTTGGTTACCCTGCCGCTGCAGTCGTTGCCGCCGCTCCACTGAGGCCGTCGTCTTCATCATCGCCCAGAACGGGAAAACGAGAATGCTGGCCAGCAGTGGCTGGGGTCCCAAGAGGCCCCCCCGGTCATGAGGTGGAGTCCCTCCCACGATGGCATGGATTCGCCGTCACTGGCGCCAGTTCCCAATCGTCGGGGCTGTCGGTCGTTCAATGCTACTACCGCCGTCCCCACGCTCGAGCTTCAGCGATCTAGAGCCAGCCACTCCGGTTCGTCATCAGTTGTGTCGCATGTTTCGCGCTGCTACCGTCGAGTCCGCTTCACTGGGCTCGCTGGCTCACTGCCGCGCTGGTCGAAACCGCGCCGAGCCGGGGTGGAAGCCGGCTCTCGTATTGCTCAGTGGTGTCCTCTGCCAAGCCTCAACATCATGTCTCTCGGTGACGCTGCTCCACCATCCCGCTGTCTGTAAGTGCGTCTCGAGGCGCCTGAATGCCGCTAGAACGTCCACTCAGCGCGACAAGGGGTCCTGCAAGGCGAAAAAGCGGGCTCTAATAGTGCTTCTATATCCGCTCTAGTTACGGGTCATGTAAAGCTTGGCACACCGTCGAGCAGCCTTTTTGTCAGAATGCGTTTCTCGTCTTGCGTCAGGATATTGGATCTACCTTGGCAATTCCACGAATACTAGACTTTGAAATGAGGTGTGCTTGGCGGCTTTCTCCTCACCTATCGACTGGATACCCAACTGTGCAAGCATAGGCACTATCTCCAAGCTCTTCAACAGATAGATTTTCACGTTCCACGTCGTCACTTCTACTGGGGTGGTCTGGACCACGAGCGGCCGCCAATCCCACATCCTAGCCTGCGCAAGGGCTTCCATGGAAACAAACCAGGGGTCCTCTCACACAGAAACAAACCTGGAGAAGGTCAAGACGACGATTCAAAGTCAGAGGAAAGTAACTCTGTCCCGGATTCCAAATTGTGGAGGCTGTGCGTACTCTCACCACTTGGCAAAGGCAGGATACGCAGTCCAGCCAGTACATGCGGCATGACCGGAGGGAACCCTTGGTGTACTCCGCGTTGTTGTTCACCCTGAGTCTGACGGGCGTGTCATGCATCATGCGGCGTAGAAATGCATCCAAGATCACCACATCTTGGTGCTCTACTTCCCACACAAACATGTCAGGGCAAGATTAATCGCCAACCCACCCGGCAACATCGGCTTCCCCTTAACCATGCATGCTCACTCAGCCGCCAACGATCCGCCCAGAGTTCCAATCACGACAGCCCTGGCGTATACGCTCACTGGGCGGTTAACATCAAAGGCCAAGAGCTTGCGCGTCAAACAATGGGGAACTCGTCAGTCTTGATTGTAATCGGCAACACTTTCAAAGTCTCTGCGTGCTACGGTACAAGCCGGCAACCCCCCCGTGTCATCAGCCAGGTTCCACCTTGTTTGATCGTCAGGCATTTGAGAGCCGACAACTCACTCACCCTCTGGTTCAACCATACTGTACGTGCTACGTATATGATACAGACAGGCGCTCATGCTTGCTGGGATCACGTCTGCACGGAGGTCGGCATGATCGGGTCACCCGGCGCTACTGGTGCAAGGTAGAGAGAATTTCAAGATGGCACCAAATTGGGAAATGGGCCTCCTGGCTCCAGTTGAATATCACCATTTATCCCAACCCCTTACGTCATGTCTTGTAGTTGCTCCCAGGGGCCAAGTTCAGCGATAGTTCTCGTTCATTTGAACCAGGGCATTACTATGTAGTATGGCAGAAAAATATGTGTGCTCGCCTGGACTTATACGAATATTCGTCAATAATACGATGCAACAAAACTAACACCCCAATTCTTAAAGTTTTCGCTTCAGTATCATGCTCAGTACGAAAACTCTCTCAGCAGCATTGTTAATTTGTGGTAGAAGAATTTATCCGTCTGCATGTGCCCCCAATATTTTCCTGCCTACCGTTGAAGCGCATGGAACTATGGGCTGTAGTGCGCAGTTATGGGACCCTCCCATGGGAACTATCAAGGACTAAGATAAGACGTGATGATAGAAGTCCCAATAAAATGCGTCATCTGGCGGTCTTCATTTCATCGTCGATGTTGATGGCTTGCTCAAGGGAGTGGAGGACGCCAATATCATTAGGGCGCCTTGTGGTCGAGCATCCTCCATTCTTGGCATTGGATCCAATGCTCGATCCTCCGGATCTGGTTCAAACAAGGTGCGGCACTCTTCCACACAGACACACCTTATTTGTGATCTTCAAAGTTGGCGTTTCATGACGTGTAGATACTCACCTTCTGCGGTTGGCGACAACACGTGGTGCCTCCAAATCCAGACTCCAGGGTACTTCCATTTGATACGGCTTGTTCGTTGTGGTTTTTGTCTTTGACCGCTGCAGGACTGTCACTTTGGGTCACGCAAGATCAGAACAGTGGCACATTGCTACATGAGACCCTCTCCACCATGGCTGCAAAATACATCCATCATTGACATCATAGAGGCTTCTTGGCTCTACCGGTTGTCCAGCTTCCCCAGATAATCATCTCCCTCAACTGTTTCTCAGCTGTTGAGAATATGGGGTAGCTCTAGGTTGGGCGAGAGGCGACGTCATGTGCCGCTCTGATTGGGCGCTGCACCCTCACGGACGATCCCCGAAGCTCAACTTTTCGAGGACAGCTTCTTACAAAAGCAGCAGGTCGACCGCAGGCCACAGAGGAGCCCGTCCCCCCTCAGGGAGCGATATAGGGGAAATTTTTACCATGAGCCCCTCGGCTTAGCCGTCCCTTTCTCGGTTGGGGTCAACAAGGGGCTCGGTTTCTAGCGGGAGAGGGCAGCATGTTGCTAGTGTTTCTGAGCCATTGGTCGCCCTGACTCAAAAGTTGTCTCTCTTCTGGATGACGCCCTTTTTCTGGTGCGGTGCGGTATCGGGCTTATCACGTGTCCTTGTCTGTGATCTCAGCTACCTTGCCTGGTATCTCGCAAGTCGGTCGCCCAGACCACTCCTCGGATCGCTACCTATCTGTGGTCATCTCTCTTGCAGAGAGCAAAGCAGCAATCCCATCACAGGTTGCGGCCAGCAACTCCACGGGGCTGCGCCTGGCTTTCACAGCTGGAATGCCCAGTCCACCGTCTTCAACTCTGGCGGCCCTCCCGACAACCTTCCTACCATCGCTCACGGTGCGACGCCTGGCACACACGACGACATGGCGACCATGTCGCGAGAGGTGGTTCGCTTCCGCAGCGACACCGCTTTCACATAACCCTCCCGTCTTGCCCTTTCGATTCGAAACTGGCATCGGCCTGTTCGCCAAACGAACGCCCCGCCCGTTCCCCCCGCCATTTCTCTCCCCTCCGTCTACGTCCTTCACAGATCCTCTGAGTACGCATCACCAGAGCCGCGACCGTCGCGCCTTCGTCAACGGAGAGCTCATCAGAGGCAAGACAAACGGCGACGATGCTGTCTACGCCGACGATTATTTCATCTGTGCCAACGACGGTGTGGGAGCCTGGGCGACCCGTCCGAGGGGGCATGCTGGGTACATTGCCGGACAACTTCCGAGGTTATCATAACTTTTACTGACCTCGGTGCAGACTCTGGTCAAGACTGATTCTTCATTTCTGGTCGGCCGCTATCGAGGAGCAGCGCATCCGCTGTCTCTCATCGGAGCCTCCCCAAGAACCTGACCCCGTTGCCAGTCTACAGACCGCGTACGAACAGACCCTCGAGGCGACAACGTCGCACGACTGCTTAGGTACAACAACGGCCTGTGGCGCGCAGTTGCACTTCAAAACCTGCCCAGACGACGAGGCGCAAACATCGCCTGTTCTCTACGTAACTAATGTCGGCGACTGCAAAGTCATGGTCCTCCGGCCAAGTGCCGAGAGGGTGATTTACAAGACGGTGGAGCAGTGGCACTGGTTCGACTGCCCGCGGCAGCTGGGGACCAACAGCCCCGACACGCCCACCGGCAATGCGGTTATGGACAAGGTCGACCTAGAAGTTGGCGACATTGTGCTTGCGATGAGCGACGGGGTAATCGACAATCTTTGGGAGCATGAGATTGTAACAAGGATACTCAAGAGTGTGAGGGAATGGGAGTCTGGAGAGCACGCAGAGGCCCACCAGGGTGATCGCACTGGTGGTCGCAATGGAGGGATGAGGATAGCGGCGCAAGATCTTATGGCTGCTGCAAAGGAGATTGCCGTGGATCCTTTCGCCGAAAGTCCATTCATGGAGCATGCGATCGAGGAAGGCTTGGCGAGTGAGGGTGGTGAGTACTGGCGCAGTTTGCTTTGTCGAAGACAGCCCGACTAACATGAGTAGGAAAACTCGACGATATCAGCGTTGTCGCAGCCCTCTGCGTAAAAAACGAGATTTGACGTCAATAGTCTCTTTGCTGGACAACTGAGACGCTCTACAGGGACTTGCAGTAGACTTGGGAGAGTGTCATGTCATGTGGAATGATGCTCCAACTACAGGGTATACAGATAATTGAACGGGCGCAATACGGGATCGGATAGTACTTATAATGAATGATGCTTCAGTCGGATTTAAATTACATAGAAAGAAGTATACTAAGATCAAGATATAGCAGAGGTATGCAAACCAGAAGAGAGCTGCAGCTTGACATGATCATGGCGAACCGTGGGTGTTAGTGGGATAGCGGGGCATGCAGGAGAGGAGCAACCATGGATGGACCCGCCTCTTATCGCACGTGCCGCAGATTGGCCGGCCGAACTGATAAGAAATTTATTTTCTGTTGCTCGTCTTCAACGCCGTCGCATCCAGCTTGTTGAACCTCAGTCACCTACCTTGTGCCCTATTCCGCCAATCGCGTATCCAAAATGAGAGGCAAAAGGTCGAAGCAGTACCGGAAGCTCATGGAGCAATTCTCCATGACTTTTGGTTTCCGCGAGCCGTACCAGGTCCTCGGTGAGTTGTCGCGACTTGCGCCTAAGAAGATGAAGCTTACCAAATTCAGTCGATGCCGAGATGGTGCAAGACTCTTCTCGCTTCAAGATGGACCTTGAGCCAGCATTGTCGAGAACGGTCCACGGAAAGGTTAAGCCCAGTACGTCTGCCAGCAAAGCGAGTCCCGAACGAGTACTAACAAACCCAGTGATTACGCAGTGCGAGATTCGAAAACTCTATGCCAAGAAGAACGAACCCGGTGTGAGCGCAGCCATTGATCTAGCCAAAACTCTGGAGCGAAGACGATGTGGTCACCATCCCGACGAGTACCCCGAACCGTTGAGCACGCAGGAATGCCTTCGATCCGTTGTCGACCCCAAGAACACGAACCAGAACAAGCACCGCTATGTGGTTGCCAGCCAGGATCAGGATGTGCGAAGAATGCTACGGGGTATCAGAGGTGTCCCTCTGATCTACATCAAGCGAAGCGTCATGATTCTGGAGCCAATGGCCGACGAGAGTGTCCAGGTCCGAGCCCGTGAAGAGAGGAGCAAGTTCCGGGCCGAGCTCAAGAATGCTCTGGGCAAGCGAAAGCGAGAAGACGGGGATTCAGACGATGAAAAGGACAAGGTTCAGGCCGGCGATGGAGAGGCTCTTTCAGCAGAGGAGCAAAAGAAGAAAAAGAAGAAGAGTTACGGCACCAAGGGACCGAACCCATTGTCAGTCCAGAAGTCCAAGAAGAAGCAAGAGGGACAGTCGCGAAAACCAGCAGGATCCGAGAAGAAGGAGGACACACAAGAAGCCCCTGCCAAGAGAAAGAGACGGCGGAAGAACAAAGCTGCCGCTTCAACGGCCGACCAAGGAGAGGCCAAGGCTGAGCCTGTCGAGGCCACAGGGGAAGCGGAGAGTTGAGGCATGGAGTGAAGGATCGGTCGTGGCAGGATTCCAAGACAGGAATGTTGATGGAGGGGCGCATCACAAGCGAAGAACGTGTTCATATTGGCCTACTAGGAGGAGTATTCGATGGTACAGATACCCGAGGAATATAGCACAGGCGAAGACAAGGCCAAGGGGCGTAATCAAAAGGATCTAGATTTTGTCACGAGCGTGTAATCCTAAAATGGAAGTCGAGATTATCTCATACGCCAACAGCTAGAGCTTAGTGCCCACACAAAACGACCAAGATACTAAGACGGCTCTCGGCAAAGACTCATTACCTAGGGCATTTAATGAAAAAGACATCAAGGGTCGCGTGAGGCATGTGAGTGCGAAATTGGCCGGGGCTTGCAAGTGATGGCATGGAGTCGTGAACTGAAGTGACGGGAGACCCATCATGCCATCCATGGATCCATCCTAGACACATGCTCGCCCCCCACTGCAAACTCACGAAACGTCCACTAAGCAGCCACTGGAAGTCCCGCCAGCCGCTACCATCCGCCAGGACCACCCGCCGTCGACTCAGCCATCCGATGGGCCCACCCCACCTAATGTCAAGTCATCCTTCTTGGAGTCCCGCCAATATAGGAGGTTTCTGAGAGAGGGACGAGGGTTCATAAGTTCGCCCTTCTTTCTTACAGCAAGTCTGCTCAATCCCTGACATCGGGGGGTGGTCTATCTGGTCGATTCACCACCTACATCATCCTACTTTACTCGCCAATCGGCCCCCAACCCTGACGAGAGTCCTCTGTCTCGCAGCTACCGCGAGGGCCAGGGTCCGTCTTCAGACTACAGCAAGTCCTCTGGGTCGAATGGTGACAGACCGCGGCCCTTTCGATTCTCCCGATATCCGATCCTTCTCAGATCCTGTGTCGGCTTCTCAACGATCTGTCTCTGCCCCAAAGAGAGTCCCATTCGAACCACAGACGCCACACGTCACCCCGAATAGTGCTAGGACCCGCCGACCGTCGAGACATCATGACTACACCGGCCGTCGAAGTGGATGACTTTGGCCTCCCCATTAGGCGTTATCCCACTCCCAAGAACGATGCACCTGTCGAGCCGACCACAGAAGAGAAGGGAAGCCCGGCCACAAATGCTGTAGGCGGTGAACAACCGAAGGCTCCTGAGGAGAAAGCAGTCAAGACTCCGACCACCGCCGTTCCCGAGGCCACGAAGCCAGTCGATAATGACGATGACGACTTCAAGGATGCCCGCTCTCAACAGCCTACACCTATCGAAGAACCAGCCTCGAAACCGTCTTCTCCACAGGAACCGCCTGCGCCGGTCGAGTCCAAGCCTGTGGTACAAACAAAATCCCCTGAGCCAAACACGGCATCCACCAGCGACTCCAAATTGAAGGAGCCCGCCGAACCACAGCCTGAGGCGACCGAACCCTCGAAAAAGCCTGCGAATGTTGAAGTACCGGTCGACAAAGATCAGCCATCTCATGCCACCGAGTCGAAATCGAATCCTCCATCTCCCACAGCCGCTCGGGGCCGCGGGACCAGCAATGCTAGCCACCGAGAAGGCGTATCCGAGTTTTCCCACCAGCACATTTCTACAAAGGTCGAGGAAAAGGAGAACGAGGATGATGGATGGCAGGAAATGCCGTCATATGCCAGATATGATATGTATAATGACGACAACAAGTTGATTGCCAAAGAATACGACCCCGAGGAGGATGAGAAATATGGCTACGCAGGACTTGGAGGTGCCGGCAAGGGCTATACCCGTGTCCTCGTAGATGACGATGCCGAGTCGGCAACGAGCATGGACGACAATACACAGTATCTCTTCAGGCCGACCAATGGAACGAGCATGGTTGACGACGATGAGGGGCGTGATGCCATCTCCCAAATGCAAGCAACCAAGGATCTTCTCACGGAGGGACAGAGAGTCGCATACGTCGGCTTGGTACGTCTGGAGATTGTCAAGATGGTGAAGGAGGCAGAAACCCTAGAGACAACCAGGAAGACGAAAAAAGAAGTGAGCCTCGCATCTGAAGCCATGATGATGTGGGGACAAAAGATGATGCTCCGACTCTACGCTCATATGGAAATCAACGAGGCCGAGCAGGTCATGATCGAGCAGCTCGCTGATCATGGAGTCATGCCCCAGGACCTATCGCCGGCACTCAACACCAACGCGAGAGTGGCGAATCCCATGGCCGACAGCGCCTCAGGAGGCACCTCGACGCCTGGCACGCCGTCGCTGTTCTCGGGAGACGAGACGCCGACAGAAGCCCCTCCACCTTATGAGGCCCCTGACGTCGAGGAACTTCCCGATGTCAAGACTCCCTCGCAGCTTCCAACAACTGCTAAAATCGATATTGACCTCCGTTGGACCGTCCTCTGCGATCTGTTTCTGATTCTAATCGCGGATTCGGTCTACGACGCACGCTCAAGGGTTCTGCTGGAGCGGGTCGGTCAGAGCCTTGATATCTCGTGGCTTGACATCTGTCGGTTCGAGAAGAAGGTCACAGAAGCATTGGAAATGCAGCAAGCCGCCGAAAAGGAGAATTGGAACGAGGACGAGCATACAGAGGCCCGCAGAAAGAGGGCATTGACTCGACGTTACGTTATGATGGGTCTGGCTACCGTGGGTGGTGGTTTGGTAATTGGCCTCTCGGCTGGACTGCTGGCACCCGTCATCGGTGCTGGTTTAGCTACTGGTCTGACGGCCATCGGAGTGACGGGCACGAGTGGTTTCCTGGGCGGTGTTGGTGGTGCAGCCATCATCACATCGGGTGCAGCGACGACAGGAAGTATCATCGGTGGCAGGGCGGCCGGCCGAAGAACTGGTGCAGTTAGGACGTTTGAGTACCGGCCGCTTCACAACAACAAACGTGTCAACCTTATCGTGACCGTTTCAGGGTGGCTGACGGGCAAGGTGGATGACGTCCGGTTGCCTTTCAGTACAGTGGACCCTGTCATGGGAGACCTTTATTCAGTCCTGTTCGAACCCGAGATGCTTCGAAGTATGGGAGATACCATTAATATCCTGGCTACCGAGGTAAGTTCTATAACCTACTGTAAATGGACAAGCTTGTCTAACGCGCAATAGGCTCTCACTCAGAGTATCCAACAAATTCTAGGTGCCACCATTCTGGCCGCTCTCATGTCGGCACTCCAGCTTCCGATAATCCTTACCAAACTTTCATATCTCATCGATAACCCATGGGCAGTTTCTCTAGATCGAGCCACCTCTGCTGGTAAGATTCTGGCAGATTCCTTGCTCGAGCGTAACCTGGGAACTCGCCCAATCACGCTCGTCGGATTCTCCATCGGAGCTCGAGTTGTCTTTTCTTGCCTGCAGGAACTATCTAAGAAGGGCGCGGTTGGTATAGTCCAAAACGTCTACATGTTTGGCTCGCCTATCGTTGTGAATAAGGACGAGTATATCCGAGCCAAGACGGTGGTTTCTGGGCGGTTTGTCAACGCCTTCAACCGCAACGACTGGATCCTGGGATACTTGTTCCGACTGACGAGCGGAGGCATCCGTCGAATTGCAGGTCTGGCTCCGATCGAGGACATGCCCTGGATTGAGAACATGGATGTGACGGATCTCGTGGTGGGCCATATGGACTATCGACAACAGATGCCAACCCTGCTTATGAGGTGCGGATGGTCTGTCGAGAGCGAGGAGTTTGTCGAAATTGAGGACCCGGATCCGGACAATCACGCCGAGCGACAGAGGGAGCTTATCAACGAGATCGAAGAGGCGCGAAGAGAGCTAGAAAAGGAGGGAAAGTCGAAGAAGAGCGGGCGGTTCAGCTTCTTTGGGCGACGAAAGAACGCGGACAAGCAAGACTGGGAGATTTACGACGACACGAAAGGCAGGGGCGAGGCTAAGGGCGAGGCTAGCACTAAGGATGGGGACGCCAACCAGGGCGTGCTGTTTGATATTGATGCAATCAGGGCAGAGATTGCCAAAGATGCACGTGGGGGCAACTCAGAGGAGATCCAAGTGAGGGAGATCAAGTCAACGCTGCCTCCTATGAAGTTGGATATGGCATCGATTCCATCGTCCCCGGCGGCTGCCAACAGTTCTCGAGACGACCTGACTGCAACTCGGGACTCGCGCGAAGCTGGGGTATCACAGGAGCACTCGCGTAGTTACACGCCGAGTTACACCAGACAAGCATCGCCGCCAGACTATGGCGCAGCATATGGTGGAGGATTTGGCTCGGGACATGGCAATGCATACGGCTCGGCCCGGGATGAGGACGAGGTCCAGATGACGTTTGATACGTCGTTTGACGATCCTCCACGATCGACAACAGTCCCACCAAAGGAGGAGACACCGAACCGGCCAGAGATCAAGTCTTCTCACACGCTGCCAACCATGACCATACGAGACCCCTGGAATGACCCGGATGATGACGACTTTGGCAAGGAGAAGGAGATTTCGATGACATTTGCGTAAACCTGCCAGACTGGAGTTCTTTTATGGGCGACATGAGCGGGTGACAATCAGGATGACGGGATGAGGCAATCTGCACCTATCCGAAGGCGTTTCTTGGTTGATGGGTGAGGAAGGGGATGGATGTTAGATTCCCGGCCAGCCTTTTCAAGTTTGTTCGGAGGCGTAGCTTATTTTTGGATGCTGTCGCGATCCTTGGAGCAAAACGGGCCTGGCATTAGTCTCATATCTATGTGGTATGAGCAACGAGCAGATGAACAAAGCAGCAAGCAGTACAAGACAGAGAAGATATATCATACCCACCATCACATATAAAAGGTTCGACGGGGAAGACGTTGACCAATCATGGGGAAGATTGTGTGATGTGGATGGCAGTCTTTGTTTTGTGGTCGGGTCTGGCGGATCTATATTAAGCATAGGTAGGCATGGATGTCACTGGGCACGTTTGATCCTCCTTTGTTCACCAGTTCGTTACACGACAAGTAGCACAATACACGTGTCCTACGGGCCTTGATCCATGGCATTGGCAAGGGAACAACGAGGCTCGAGGGGAGGGGCTAGATCTACACTGCGGAGGGGCCGTCGTACGACAACGGTCGGTGGCGAAAGAGGGCGTTGAAGCGAGGAGCCGACAGTGCAAGGTAACGCAAGAAAAAGAGGTGTTTCCAAAAGAGCGGCTGAGTGTACAAAAGTGCAACAGCATAGCCGAGAGGGAAGAGGAGGAAAACTCTGTTGCCCGAGTGAGGCTTTGCACATGCCACGGCTTGTTGGATTGGTTGAGGGGGAGGGATGGAAGCAAGGATGGTAGGCGATTCGCTAGCCAAGGCGATAGGGATGGGATATTACCAGCAGTTTCACACTTGAATGGGTTGGCCTCTCTGATGGTGGCTCCATTTTCTTCTCGAAGACGACGCTGACAGCGGGAGACGAGGACTGGCACTGTCCTCCTAGCCTCCCTCCGTCTATTGTCGTTAGACGACGGATGATGGATCTACAGTACACACGGACAACTCGGGGGCGGCGAAAAACAAAAACCGCAGACGCATGCTGTTGGATCCATCCCATCCCTCTCTGATCCTGCGACCATCATGTCTGAGGCGTCAAGCCTGATCAGCGGAGATGGGATATTCTAGGTATGGATGTTCATTTACCGCACCACCACGGCAACAACAGGCAAGGAGGAGATCGAAAGGCCACGAGACTGGATCAGTCGTCGATACTTGATGCCGTATTGGAATCAATTCATTAAATACCCCGACCGACAGAACCGAACCAAACCAGTTCTCTCATCAGCATCAGCGGAAGAGCTGACGGGGCTTAGCGCCAATAAGTGTAAGACGACGCGCCGACCATTGAGCAATCTAGCGGACGCCCGTACTGTACTCGAGGTGGACCCCCCCTGGGATTACTTTCAAGCCTTTCCTGTCAGCCGCACCGGGGATCCAATTGGGCTGGGGTACGGGTGGGGTGCTCCAGCGCGGGCGTTTCATAGGGCAGAATCCCTTTTTGTGGAAGGCAGTCGCCGACCGGGGCTTGCACCGCCCCTCCCCACTCTTTCCCTCTCCAGCTAAGGGTTGTCTTGCCGTAATATTGGGGGAGGTACCTTTAAGTAACTTGGGCGTATTAAAGGTTCAGATGGTTGATCAGTTTGATGGTTGTTTTTATTGACAGATCCAATGGATGGCTTCTTTCAAAACGTTCATCTGCACACACTGTCTAGATAAAACGCTCGTCAGAAAAAAAGATGCGCATGGCTGCAGGTGTTACATGTTTGCACATTTGATAATTCCCGCTCACTCTCACAGGTTTTTCTCCACTTCCATGTCAGATCCAACAAAAATCCATGGATCCTTTTCATTCCCATTCCTCGTCAGTCATCCGAGAACAGGCTCATTCAGCGCCTAGTGCTTACCGATACACTCCGGTACTTGTGGTTCAAGAATCCAAGGGCTCTGGTCCTCCCTCCAGGGTCCGCGCAACCCCCCAAGCCTTCTTGCTGGGCTTATTTTGCATCTCAGCTGAGGGATGGGCTGTGTTTTTTCCGCATCTTGATGAGACGGTGAGAGATGACCCAAAGCCTCGTTGTGAATCGGGCATTGCGTTGGCCAGATATCTTGACCGCGTAGCATTGACACGACATGTTGCAAACCCATCTGCGTTTCAGAGTTGATGCATTAGACAGACGGCGGATACATGCCATGCTGTAGCTGCCCGTTGCTTTGCTCCCGTTGATGAGCGACATGCAACTAGGAACCCACCATTGTCTGGTGTCCGTTGCTGGTGAGTCGCCGTGATTGCTGTAATCGGCTTGACGGCCTGTTGGTGGTACTGTACCCTTGCCCCGAGGTACCTGGTTGTACATTCCGCGGTGGTGCCTCGTACAGGGTCTTACTTGCCGGGCTGAAGACGCCTGGGCTTGCCTGGGCTGGGCCACCTCACGCTTGACCTCTATCTGGATGGTTGCTTCGGGGGAAGGAGGGATGGAGTGTGGTGCAAGCCCAGCCCAGTAGCCCAGCCAGCCCAGCCAGCCCAGCCAGCCTGGCTTGCCGCAGCAAGGTCACATTGGCCCCGGCACCCCAGTCAGCCCAGTCAAGCACAACCAAGCACAGTCCATCCCATCCCAGCCCGTAAGGCCCTCGCTCGCTCTCACTCTCACTCTTTCTTGTCTTTGTTTCCTCTCCTTCGCCTTTTTCGTCTTACATCGATCACCGACAAACACCAATTCTCCCATCCGTGGTGATCTTCCATTTCGCTGTCCCCTGGGACTAACAGTCCCATCCTCTGGACCTGCAGTAACACCAATAAACCACCACGAGAACGAGTTCACGATCACGACGACGAATCCTGGAGTTGAGCCTCATCCCTGGCCGAGGCGTGTTGGGCTTTTAAGCGAGCGGAGCGTACGATTCTTTGGGCGACAAGGCCGAGCCGTCAAACTGTGTGAAAGAGTTTTCACATTAGAAGGATAGCCGTTTCGAAACTCGACATTCGCTCGACTTGATCGACAACAGACTCAAGATGGAGGCAGTGACAGAGACCCGTATCAAGGATGACGCCAAAGAATTGGCTGAAGAGCCCAGTGGTGGTGATTCAGGTGATAACTTGGGGGGAGCGCCCGGCCAAGAAAGCGGAACTGCGACCACTGGCACAGCAGCTGCTGCAACAGAGACTACCAAGACAGACAAGGAGGGCATGCCGGGGACCAATTCAGGACAGGATCAAGACGGCGGCTTAGGGGGCAGTGGCGGTGGCCAGTCGACAACATACGTCGAATTCCCCAGGGGCAATAACTACGTTCCCGTCTATTACATGAGTGAAGGCACCGCCGCCATCAAGTACAGCACCAACGACATCGTTCTGAAGAACATTTACTGGCAAACAACCGGCTCAGGTGGCAATAAAATTGCCAATGCCGCTTACAAGTCGGGGGATGACAACCCTGAATTAACCAAGGGGTTTCAGAAAGGTGTGTTGCTTTGACTATGCTATCATGTGTGTTTTTATTTGCTAATTTATATTTCTTCAAGTCACCGACGATCAACTTACACTCTTGCTCGATGAAGCCATCCTGAAGGGGTACTTTGACAAGACCATGGAGATTCTGGTTGACTGGGAGTCCGAAGACAAAAAGTTTACTGGCAACACTCGTTCGCTCTACTTCAGTGTCAGTAACAAATCCCAAACCGACACAACGTTGCAGGAGAAAATAGTAGCCTCGGCTAGTAGCGAGGTATCCCTCGAGACGACAACCGCGGCGACAGCTACCTCCTCTGCTTCAGCGACAGATTCTGCCTCGAGCTCTGGTGGAGGTGGAGGTGGACTATCCACTGGTGCAAAGGCAGGTATTGCTGTGGGTGCTGTCATTGGTGGTCTCTTGATCATTGGTGCATTGGCCTTCTTCCTCCTTCGCCGACGTCGTCGCAGCAAGCAGCTCGGCGAGGACTACACCTCTCAGCAAGCGTACACTGTGGACAAGGAGACTCACGGCCGTGCTACCGATTCACCCAACTCCCCCTACTCGGATGAGAACCAAGTTCAGCCCGTCGCACTCCAGAACATCAGCCACGATCACGAGGAGCAGACGGCCCGCGGAACTCCTACACCGAACAACCTCCCTCGCACATCCACGGGTTCCCGCAACGCCCCTACGCCCCAGGGCATGTCATCCAATGTGGCTCACCTGGTTGAGGATGGCATGACGGCCGAGGAGATTCGCAGGCTGGAGGAAGAGGAACGAGAGCTGGACGACGAGATCGAGCGTGCTGCAAGACGGTAGTGCCGCTTCGCTTTGCTTCGCCTGGGCAAGGCCGTTTGTTGCCTGTCGACCAGAGAAGTCGAGGGGCATCATGTTTCTGCGCGTCATTGGGCTTGGAGTTCTGGATCGTCACTTTTATCATTCCCTTCACTATCGCTTGTCGGGTCGGCCATTCGTGTACCCTGCTTGATTCGTTCGTCGTCGTCGTCGTCGTAGCGTTGCCACACGTACCTCGCCCGCTTGGCCGAGGTGCCCCTGCATGGCTAGCTGGTTATGTGTTTGGAGAAATACCATGGATGTTCTGCGAGATGATGAAGGGTAAAAAAATCTATCAGCTCGTTTGGATGTATATTGATGTAGCGTTAAGAAGTATGGACTCGAGTTATGAGGGTAATATTACACACTTTGGATTCACTAATTTCGTCTAGCCTACCTATCAAATAGTGGCATTCAGACTTGTTCCTTTCAAAACGTCTATAGGCTTTCTCATACAGAATATGGAAGTAATGAATAATTGATTGTATAGTCGTACATATTTTGCCTATCCCTAGGCGCCGAAACCATAGAAATCTTGCCCGTAAAACCGCAACCCGATATTGATGACACCTCATTCCCTTACTCTACAAATTGGATGGCCCAATGACCCTGCTCCTGGACAACAAAACACATCTCCCGTCTTCTTCTGAGCACCCCCATTGAAAGGTTAAAAATAGAAGAAGGTTGCCTTGGGGGCTCCCAGCGTGTGCTGATATCTGATCAGCTGCGCGAGAACCAGTTGCTAACCATGTTGCTCGCGATGCTGCCTGCCAGGTTGCTGGTGCCAAAGGCGCTGCCGGCGAGGTTGGAGGCGTTGCTGAACTTGTCGCAGCGGGAGAAGGCGAGGGTGTTCATGATGGTAAGGACAAGAGCGATGACTAGAGGGAGAGTTAGCAGGATAATTCTGGGACAAGGTGAAGCTATCCGGAGCTTCGATAGGGAGGATCAAACGTACTGACGAGCGGCAGCCACATAAAGGACAGCGACACAAGCGCCAGGATGGCCATGATGACCCAGAGCATGGGCTGCAGGTACAGGGCGAGCCAGAAGAAGCGGCTGTCGGTGGCGTTGACCACCTTTGTGCCGGGCTCGCTGCTCTCAAACACCCACTGCGAGTCTCCCGTCTGGGGGTCGACCTCGTTCCACCACCGGAGACCGACGAGGCGGCGGCCCGCAATGTTCTTGATGTAGTAGAAGTCGGCGGCGAGGAGGAGGATGGTGATGATGAAGATCATGATCCTGAGAGGTGTCAGTGTCTTTGCAGGTTTGTAGGGACTTGGTGTAGACGCACATGCTATCTGTCAACAAGAGACCACCTAGAAAGTAGACCAGGATGCTCGCTGCGTTTGAGCATGGTTAGCGATTGCGCCTTTGAAAGCTGTCGCCAGAGAAACACTCACCTATCCGGAAAGCGAGAAACGTCAGGAGCGTGATGGGATGCGCGCTGAGGCGCCAGCTGAGAGAGCCCGCCGCGGGCTGCGGTTGCGTGGCATCCATGTTTCAACGATTGTTCTGTGCGAAATTCGGCGACGGGAGAAGAGAGCGCTTCGTATGCGCGAGGCGATTCGGGCTCGTTCGTCTCTCGATGCGTGTGTGTCGTGGGTAGCGATTAAAGTGGTTGAGTTGAAGCTACCTGTTCATCCCCCGTAAGCTGTGGCCTTGAGCCGCGCAACGGTTGGTCCTTAGTAAAGGGATGATGGTCGGGAACCCCTGTCTGACACGGCCCGTTGCGGAAGGCGGTCGAACACGGCATAATTCCACAACGGGAAGCACCCAGGTACCCTCGGCCCTTGATGAACTGCCGGCGGGCGGACGTCATGAGCTCGTGCGGGTCCAGCTTCGGCGTATAAGCCGTATCCGAGTCGGCATTCAACCTTCTCCTCTTCGGCGTCTTGGTGTTTGACGCTGAGTAGTAGTTGTTATAAACAGCCCAACGCCGACGCATATAATCTATCCAGGCTTTGTAGCCCATCACTGGGAAACGACCTTCCAAATCACATCCTAATCAGAGGCCCCAAAAAGACCGTCACCATGGCCGCGCGATCTGCTTCCATCATCCGCCGCTCATTGCTATATGGTACTTTACTTTTGAACCCTTCAATTCTTTGAAACTGTCACTGACTATCCTCTCTAGTTCCAGGCTCATCTCAAAAGATGCTCACAAAGTCCCTAGGCATGCACTCAGATAACGTCACATATGACTTGGAAGACTCCGTTACCCCCTCCCTCAAAGACACTGCCCGGAACCAGCTGAGGGACCACATCTCAGGCCTCGACGCCCGGCCCTCCGGAATTTCAGAGCTTGCCATCCGAATAAATGCTGTGTCCACTCCATTCGCACTGTCCGACCTGACTGCCCTCGCCCCTCTCCGCCATGTTGATGCTGTCGTGGTTCCCAAGGTCAACTCGGCTGCTGATTTGACCTTTGTAACCGACGTTCTCCGACACGTTGCCCCGGAGCGTCACGCACCCGATGCAGAGAATCCCATCAAGATCCTCGCCCTCATTGAGTCGGCACGCTCCGTCATGAATCTCTCCGAAATCTGCAAAGCGTCCCCTTACTTGAGCGGCTTCATCTTTGCCGCTGAGGACTTTGCCCTTGATTTGTCCATAACCCGAACACCCTCTTTGACCGAATTCCTATACGCCAGGTCCGCCATTGTCACTGCTGCCCGCGCTGCTGAGCTCCCAAGCGCCATTGATCTTGTCTGCACATCCTACAAGGGAGAACAAGGTCTCAGGAACACTCGAGGAGGAATGCGCTGGAGGCAAGGCCATGGGCTTCAACGGCAAGCAATGCATTCATCCCACTCAGGTCGAAGTGGCTCAGCGCATGTTTGCTCCTGACCAGCAGGAAGTCGAGTGGGCTGTTAGGGTGTCAATTGCTGATGCAAAGGCCTCTACCTCCGGAAGAGGTGCATGGACGCTTGATGGTAAGATGATCGATGTTCCTGTTGTGGGGAAAGCCAACGCCGTCATCGCCAAGGCAGAGCGATGCGGTATCGATGTCGAGGGCTTGCGGACGAAATGGAAGGACCAGGAGCCTGAATAAGGAGAGTCAGTTAGCCACCTCTATACATGTATCGCCTCTCAAAGTGTCGAGTTCATGATTCTAGCCCTAGAACCGGTTTGGCCTCCAAAATGAAAGCATTTCGGCTTCTGCTTCTGCGCAGTCTTCGTCCGTGGCAGTCCTTCCCAAGAAACGCCTTGGTGCATTAAGAGGATTATCCCAGTGCACAAACGAGCCCTGACGTCCTTGACCACTGGGCTCCCTTTGCCGGAGAGGGGGTTGCGAATTCCTCGAAACTGGCCTTGTTATCTCACTGGCCTCGAAATTATCACCACCCATAGCGACCCCATAGGGATCTTGTGGTCCATCCCATCTCTCCATTACCTCATTTTCGATTCTTTCGATGAACTCCATCATGGTTTCTTCTTCATTATATTGTCGGAACACTCCGGGGCCTTTCTCATTGGGGAGGAATTCGTCTTGTTCATAGGTCAGGGGCCCCGGCCTGGCTAGATGCGGTGTTGGGATAGGCGTGAGGGTGGAAACCCTATGATGGAGAGATTCTGGGTACCGGGTGCCAAAATCTGATAGAGGTGCTGGTGTGTCTTGGTACCTCTGCCAGCCATAGTGCCTTGGATGCCCCGTGGCATGTTCCCAAGACTGAGGTGTCGAAAGTCGCTGTGGCAAGGGTTGAACGGAAGGATGGTCTTTCCAGAGACTTGAATCCGGGCCAATGCCAAGGTCAAGGCCTCGGTTGGCGCTGCGGATATAGTGATGACCTCCTTCTAATGTTTCAGAAATGGACTCGGGGCGTTTTTCAAAGTTTGAAACTTTGTCAGCTTGTGTAGGAACTGGACAAGTAGGGGCCTGATGTCCTTTGCCATCTGTTGCCTGATCCCCTGAGTCAAGACAGTGGGATGTCTCGGATGTATTTAGGTTGTCAGCTCCAACTCGATCGGGGTCTCCGCTAAGCATCGAAGGATCCTTTGATTGCTGTTCCGAAGTCAAAGGATTTGTTGACAGTGATGTCCCAGCTGCTGTACTTTGGTGACTGTGATCCGCTGTCACTGGGGGCGGTTGGTTTGGTCTTTCTGATCTCTCAATCCCAGGGCTAACCATCACTCCTCTGTCTTCGTATGATGCGCGCCTGTGTGGATACGATTTTGAGATCTCGGCAGGATCTGACGTGTGGTCATTGGGGTTAGGGACAGTGGATGGCTGTTTTCGGCTATGCCCAAGTCGAGACAGAAATTCTGTGCCGCTAAAAACTCCTGTATTAATGAGCTCTTCGGGCACACGTTCAGGTGTTTTAGAGCCCCGGACAGACACTGCCTGGTTTGCCGATCCTGAGCGGCCCCGTTGAGGTAGAGATGAGCTTTTGCCTGGCATGGAGCCATGGCAACTCTCGGAACTGATGCCGCGATATCCAGATTCCCACGAGCTGTTCTGTGATGTGGGCCTTGCCTCTTGCGGTTGAGTTGCTAGTCTCCTACTTCCCACGCTCCTTGAAGTTATGGTGCTCAGAGCTGGGGTTGATTGGCGGGAGCTCGAGGGATGCACGAGATGCCTCTCGAAGCCGTTCCTATTCCCTTCTTGTCGGATCTCTTTACTATTCCTGGCACTATGTCCCTTTGCCGGCTCTTCTGGCTTCTCCAAGAAACGCATTTCGTTGAACCTGAGGTCTCCAACTGCATCATAGTAAGTAAAGGAGATCCAACACGGGCAGAGCTACACACGTTCTCTTCCAGCATCGGCAGAACTTCGAACATTCGAGGACATACCGGCTCGAAGCTCAGGATCCAACTAAGATATGGCACGTTAGCGTCGTTCCCAGTTTGCGTTCCCTGTTAATAGATATGGCATACAGTGATCCTAGAGGTTCCGAGAAAACTTGATGTAAAGTTGTCCATGACGTCTCGGCTCGAACGAAGTCGAGATTTCTTTGCCCGAGTCTGTTTTCTCGCCCCTTTCGCTTCGCCTTTAGCTGCTCGCGCTCTTCCGTCATCTCGTTTCCTCGAATCATAACGATCAGGTCGGGTTTTGTGCCTAGGCCGTCTTTCAAAAGCAAAGTCACCGGAAGTGAAGTTGGGGGATTGTTGACGCTCTGGTGACCGATGTCTCTTTCTGTTTTCCTTATCAGACCCCATCGCCACGGATTCTTCGTATCCCCTGTTGAATAGATGTCATTGTCAAATCTTTCGGGACTTCTGGCAATCGGCTGGTCTCGATCAAAGCGCCGTTCTCTTTGTTGGCGATTATGCAAAGGGATGGGTGCAATGGGAAGATTATAAGGACGCCAACCTAACGAGCGACTGCGATCGAGATCTTGGTTGAAACTATCTTGGTGATTGACGGCCGCATCTTGGGGCGATGTTTGATTCAGCCAAGAACGAACAGGACCAAATTCATCGGAGCCGGCCTCTGGGACATTTTGCGCAAAGCCCCTGGCGGTGCTGTGTTGGTCTTCATGCCATGCACTTGGATGGCCGCGGTCTCGATGATAACTCATTCAGGTCGTCTCAGTCAAAAAAGGAGGGGATCGAGGATACATAAATCAAAGGCCTT
Organism: Fusarium solani; assembly: GCF_023522795.1. Taxonomy (NCBI): domain Eukaryota; kingdom Fungi; phylum Ascomycota; class Sordariomycetes; order Hypocreales; family Nectriaceae; genus Fusarium; species Fusarium solani. The sequence goes on from NW_027072157.1 coordinate 2,387,058, forward strand.
TGGGGAATACCCAGAAAAAAGGATCAGGAGTGCATCGTGAGAGTTGCTCATCACAAATCTTGAGCGACCTGAGCAGCTGTCATGGTGCAAGGTTGCTCTTGCTACCGCTTGCATCGCTAGGGATAGAAAAGAGAAACCTGGGCAGGACTGCTCCTAGGTAGGTAGGCAAAAAGGCAGGAAAGACCGTTTATCGGTCTTGAATTCGAGAGCACCTCTTTCCTCATTACTTGGATGCCTATCTGCCAATGGAAGGCTGTCCTGAGAAAATACAGAAGGACGTGACAGGGAGGTGCACCTTCCCTTTAGACGCTCTCCTGTCCCCACTGACTGTACCTGACTGACGGCTAAAGTTTCGATTGAATTGCATCGAAGCATCATCAATCGCCTCAAACATCAAGAAACAAGTTTTTCGCCTTCCTTTCTTTCTACCCAGGTGGCTGGCACCTTTGTCGCAAGTTGGAAATTGCGGGCATGTTGCGTCTCTTTACGAGTCCTTCGCTTTTCAGGATCCTCACCGACAGCAGGTTCCGCATGGTTGCGATTGAATGCCCTGTCGCAAGTCATGTTTCACCTGCAATTCTCCCAGGCATGCGTTTCGTATACTCGGCATGAATACCTGGCATGGAAGAATACCCATGCCATCGGTTTCAACTCGAATCAGCCGACAATGCGTAAAGTTTCAATCTCCGTTGGGCCAAGCGATGAATGGTCCCTGAGATGGAGATGGACCGACACGGGTATTTGTCTTGGCGTCGAGTAGGGGGCCAGATCAACCGGCTAAGGCGCTGCCAAGGTAGCATCGCATCAACGCTTAATCTGGCGTTTCAACGCGCTGCATCTGCCAGCACAACCGTTGACACGGATTTCGCTTACGAGTCTCTAATTCGTCCTGAACTTGGTTCTTTGCAGATTTCCGCGACAAGACACCAAACCGGAGCGGTGGGCAATGCGGAATCGCGGGGACTGCGGTGGGTTGTGAGGCCCCATCTTTCCATCCCGTCTCCAGAAAGCACAATACGAAGGAGCGCGAGACTACCCCTTGGCACACGCGTGTTTCATGCGATGGTTACGAGTCGGAGTCATCGGGGCTCGGGGGTGGCTTGCATTCGGTTTACCGCCAAGCTGATGGTTTCCACGTCGTCGAAAGATGTCGGGACGCAATACAATTCCAGAGTCCGGATACTGCTGGTTTATTCAAGCATGGCCCATACTTGCAGCATACCCTTGCCTCGATCTCCCCTCCCTCCTGCTGCGGCCTTCCCGGCTTCTCGAACGATCTACAAAACGGAACAATCGATGGCAACGATGGTTCGCAGACGTGTCGTTCTATTTATTCCCCGTCTCGGCTTGTTGGACGGTGCCGCCGCCCCTGAATCAATGCCCTCCACCACCAGGTGGAAGAGGGGTAGCACGTGTTTGAGATAGGTCTCTGGCGAAGCGGGGCTCGAAACAAGATGGTGAAAGGAGCACCAGCATACGAACAGGGCGGCACGCTCAAGGTCAGGCACGGGGTGCGTGGCATCTTTGCGGCATAGGGCAGCATGAGGGGGAGATTCGTCGTTGCAACAAGCAGGTCTTGGGTATCAATTCTTGGATGGATTGCGGCCAATTGGCTGCATGTGGCAGGTTTCCAATGTCTCTCATTCACATTGTCCATGGCGCAGGCCGGTGTCTTGTCCCGATATAAGCTACCTACCAAAAGCGCAAGGAGCAAGGACCGGGATGCTGGGGCATGTGGGTTGAGGGGGCTATGCGAGCAACGAATGGAATTGGCGTAGAATGATGAGAAGGGGCAAGATCATCGGGCAGTTATGCTTGGCCTAGGGGCACAGAGCTATTTGAGCTAGCCGCGGTGCTTGGCTTTTGCGTGGAGAGGCTGCTGCCAGGATGTGGAGGGGGGCCGTCGTCATCACAGACCCGCATGAGCGTCCTCTCATGCCCTTGGACGCCAGTGTCTGCCCCCCTCGCCACGGTGAGGTTGGTGGGCATTGCGTTCCCCCTGTGCTTGCCGTGCGTGCTTGCTTCTTCCGCCTAAAGCTTGTTTGGAAGAAGGGCCCTGGGTCCCTGCCAGTGCCAGACGCAGACGACGAAACGTCCATCCATGGCCCATGCCCATGGCACCCCGGCCTGTCGCGGTGACGGTTCACCCAGCACTGCCTCCACGGATGAGCCCACCGGAAGATCGACGGGAGGAGGAGACTGGACCTGAGCTATAAAGGATGGCGGAAATGAAGCGAGCGAGCGAGTGAGCGCCATCCATCTGCATGTGCTGCTTGACATTGGGCTCGCCTGCTAAGACCAAGACCAACTAATCCAAGCCCAGCCCAGAGTTGAGTCTAGAGACAGGCAGACGACAAGATACCCCTGGCCGGCATCGTCATTCAACGCCGGTACCGATCCGGACTACAGATACAACGTGCCTAACCTTGCCTCGCTGCAGGGTGCATACATAACCTCCACGGTCACGCTCCGCCCGCGCCCTCAAAGACCCCTCTCGTCCTTTTGTCTGTCCTGTCGTCTAAGCTACTGCGTCCGCACCATCTTCCCGTCTTTGGAGCTCCACTCTCATCTTTCTCCCTGAACTTCAAATCCGTCCACGTTTACCTGTCAGCTATCTCGATAATTAGCGCACGAGTCCAGCTGCTCCGGTGCAAGATCGAGTGCGCCTTTGACAGAGCTGTCAGTATTCATACCTGCTTGAGGCAATATAGGTATGTCCTCTCGCTCTCCGCAGCTTCCTATCCTTCTGCCCTGTCTGCGACTGTGATTGCGATTGCGCCGCCTGCGAATGTAAGCGCGCGCTTCCAGTCGAGGCCACGCGTGGTTTGCCAGCAACATGTCCTTTTCCATGGCCGTGACGGCAGAGTCTGTCTAGCTATCTACCTCTCTTTGATAAAGACGAAGATGCGCAACTCTGATTCTCAGCCTCACGGTCTTGCGACGCCTTGCTGATGAACCGCCGAATGCCTGAGAACCGAACCGTTGCCGTTCTTTGAACCACAACTAACACTTGGACAGACTCAAGACCCCACGATATCCATCATGTCGAAGCTTTTCATCGGGTTTGTCAAATCACCATGTGAGCGGTTATCGCATTGTGCTGACCCAAGATAAGTGGCCTAGCATGGCACACTGAGGAGGCTACTCTTCGTCAGAAGTTCGAGGAGTTTGGCCCCGTCGAGGAAGCTGTATGTGACTCCGTTCCTTTCTTCTCCCGCTGGCAAGGCACTCCTGGTTCTGCATTCTCTTGTGGCTCTGGTGCGAGTGCTCGCTAGAGTACGAAGCGGCTTCTAACAATGGACACGGAAAGGTTGTGGTCAAGGACCGCGATACCGGCCGCAGCCGCGGCTTTGGATTTGTGCGATACACCCAGGAGGGAGACGCCCAGAAAGCCATCGCCACCATGAACAACGTCGAGTACGAGTCACTCTATTTCCTCTTTCCGATGGCAGATTCGCTGTGGTCGATCGCCTGTTAGCAGTGAGGTCTAACATGTACTAGGTTTGACGGACGAACGATTCGAGTTGACAAGGCATCCGACAACGGCCCCCGAGGCGGATTCGGTAGAGGCGGCGGCGGCGGCTTTGGACGAGGCTTCGGAGGGCCTATGCCGTACGGCATGGCTCCCCCTGGACCCGGCTACCAAGTCCCACCCCCGAACATGTACGCTCCGATGCCGTATGGCCGTGGTTACCCTCCGCCGCAGCAGCAGCAGGCTTACGGCACGCCTCCCCAAGGTATGCTTCAGTGATGACGGCTCCAGGCTGCCCAAGGCTAATTTCTTTACAGGATTCGTGGCGCCGCAGTTTGGATACCCCGACCCATCTCAGCAGCAGCTCCCTCCTCAGCCCCAGCAACCTCCCCAGGGCGGACGAGGCTATTAGTCGACTGTAGCTAGAGGCGCATCAGGACTGGGCCACGGAGGCCGTTCAGGGGGTAGGAGAGACATGGCGAGGGTCAATGATTTCGACGAGTTTCGGCACCTGGGCTTTGCGAATCCTTTGTATGACTGGATGATTAGGCATCGGTGAGCACGCTGGACGCAGAATTATACCCGGGCACTTGGGTTGAGACATGGTAAAAGGCATGGCATTTGGGGTTGCCATCTTGACACGGCCGTTTTATTAATGACTTTGTGCGGGAAGACAATGGAGATTGCCTTGTTGGGCGGGCAAATGCAACCTAGTGCTATTTGGATTCTTTCCCTTTTGTCTCGTGAAGTCCCTCTTGTCAAACTTTTGCATAGCTGAACTGGTTATATGAGCATGACCTTGGCTATCAGTGGAAGTTGATTCTGAATCATAGGTCTCACCGAGCACTACATTCTCGTACTGCGAGTGTGGACAAGGCATTCACTCCATGGTGTAATTGAGGTTGTGGAATGCCTTGTTGTTGTGTCTAACCCTGTATTGACCAGCCAGGTAGGACCTTCTATACGTGTCTGTTTGTCTATGCTATACCAGGATACAGTCTATTCAAGCGACATGCCTTTCTCTCAGGGGCTTGGATCTTCAATCTCTTCCGCCTCTTCAGTGCTGTGCTTTTGCTGATGGGTGGTCGGCGTAGGGTTCAGGTGTGCGATTTTGCCGCTGCTCTGGAGCTCCCTGACACGGCGAGCGAGGTCGTGGATGTGAACATCACCGCTGTCCGGAGCCAATTCGTTGAGGGCTTCCTCGAGGTTCAGGAGATAGTCAATGTTGGGGCCGCTGGGACCTTGGCTGCGGGCAATGTGCTCGGCAAGCTCCTGGGGATCCTGAGGGCCGACGAACTGGTCGTTCTCCGGAGTGCCGATGTAGACGAGGGTGTTAATCGGTGGAGAGCCGTCGGCGGGGTGGAAGGGGGCGTAGTGGATAGAGTAACCATTGATCTCGCGGATGTCAAGATATTCCTTGACCTCGGCGACCTTTTCGGGAATGATTCGGTAGGCGACACCCCAGACGCGCTCCGGTGCAGATGCGTGACCGTCTCTATCCTTTAACTGTTCCCAGTAAGACCTCTCGATAAGAGTGACAACACGGCCGGGAGCCTCGGGTGTGCCTCGGTGATCCTGACTGAAGGATACTGTTAGTAAGAACCGTTGTCTTATCCGTCAAGTGTTGGAGTCATGCCTGGCCTGTGAGGGAGTCAGCTGGACGAACTCGAGGTGGTCAGCCAATTGAGGGTATTCAGACCTGCCAGAAACGTCGGACATAGCCGTTGACCCATCCAGGGATTCTCCGATCTTAGAAGGCGGGCGTCAGCGAACTGGTGACAAGGGTTGAGACATCGGGTGAGTTAGTTACCGAAGTGTGGCGGAGGCTTCCAGATGAGGCTCCTATAAATCACGGAGAGGGCTGCGTCAGTATTGGGAATCAATATTTGGATGCGACGGCTGTGTAGCCACATCATAGAGAGCTGAGGCGCACCCGTATCCGTATAACCAGAACTCGGAAGTGTCTTGGGCGTTCTGGACGGTCATGGCTGAGGTTGAGGTCGAGGACTGGAATCAAGGTGTATTAATAATGGTGTTGAGCACATTGCCGAGACTTGAGAGGTGCGTACTTGGTCGGTTGTGCAAGACGGAATGGAACAGTGGGCTAGACGGGTCCCTTAAGCCGCTCTAGGTAGTCTAAGGCAAGGTGTAAGTGAGTAAGTGCTATAACAGCCCGTGATAATAGGTTGCTCGGTAGTTGTGACTCTCAGGACAGGGGCAAGCATGGATGGATTAGATGAATGGATTAGAGGGATGGATGGGAACGGGAATGCCTTGTCCCATCGATCCAATGCGATGAGGTGACCTACGGATGGGCCAGTAAGAGGCAAGCATCCAATGGATGTCAAGGGCCCTATACGCGGGAAGCCGCAGCCGCAGATGATCCAGAAGGCGGGCCGGCAAGAGATTGAAATCCATCCATTCCCATCCCATGCACGGATGGATCCAGTCCATGTGTAAAGACGGTGGACCTGGACCACGATAGATGGCCGCTGCCCGCTCCGCGCCTCCACCGAGATTAGATGGATGCTGTGCTCCGGGTGGCTGAGGCCATCCTCTGCAGTGGCTCATGGGCGCCCGGCGTCACTGACAGATTAGTTACTGCACCTGGAGATGGGCAGACGCTGACTTGCAGATGGAAGCGCTCCATGGAATCGTCCATCCAGCGTCTGGCGCCTCCATCCATCCCTACAGGGCGTTCCACGGGGCGCTTCAGGGGACTACGTACCGTAAGGACGGATATCGGCCTGCCTAGGGGCCAAGCCAAGACAAGCCAAGCCCAGCCATGAGAGGTCCTCGCAGCGCAGTCAGGCTTCCTCGTTCCTCAGCCTGAATTGGATGCGAGCCCGACGACGTAATCCTGTCTCCAGAACCATCAGCTTGAGCAGGGGAAGGTGCAAGGGCATGTCAGGCTCTACGCAGCAGGTCCTTGCTTCCCTTGCAAATTGGCCAAGTTGTCCGCGTGCCTTCCCTTTGATCTCTTGAAAAAAAGAAAAAATCCTTTTCTAATACAAACACCACTTGTCCCATTCACCTACAACCATACACACACACACATCTTCCACCTCTCAGAAACCGACGTCACCAGGCTTCCGTCACGCTTGAACCATCCGCTACTCGCGTGTGATCGCCAAACCTGGTCCGTCAGATAAAACTCCTACTGTGGGAGCCGCTTCTCCGACCCTCGCTCTCGCTCTCTCGTCGTCGCCCATAAATTCCCACGCTCAGCCACACTTGCTCACTTCGACGCTCCACCGACAAGACAACACTGCCCCGCGCTCATACTCCCCCCTGGGCCTTACCGAGAACCAAGCGCAAAAAAGGCACGCAGCCATTTGTGACGCTCAGTCCAGTCCAAGCCCAGCCCAGCGGCACTCTTCAGCCGCGCACCACCACCTCAGCCCGACCTCAAAAACCCCCGTCATACTCGACGTCCTACTTGCTCTCCTCCTCCCTTAAAAGGTCCTCCTACCGATCCAACTCTTCTCCAGGACAACGAGACTCTTGGATCACACAAATCACTATGGCTTACAACCGTCCCTTCGATGAGGATGCTCTCCCCAGGTGAGTTGCCCCTCATTCCCCCGCGCCAACCAACGGTGGTTCTGCGATGCGCCCAAGTCAACGTCACGATACCAGTGCTAACCACGCGCCTCGTACAGATTTGCCGAGCCAGACCCCGTACGTTTCGCCTGCTCTCCCATGCTGATGGGTCAGCCATCGAGGGAGAAAGCACATCATATTGACCTTGTATTTGCAGAAACCCGGCCAGTCGAGGACTCCTGCCCCGCAACAACCCCCTCCACAGCAGTATCACCAGCAGCAGCCTCGATATGATAAGCCCTTGCCAGTTCACCGAGACTCTCGATCTCATTCGATAGGCCAGCAGCATGGCTACGGTCACATGTCGCCGCCTCCAAACCCTGGCGCGAGACCGCCTCAGCCTCACAGCCGTCCTACCCTCAATTCGCGACCTCCCCCTTCACCCGCCCTTGATGGCTCTGGTTCCGACCCTTCACTTTTGCCCCTATTCCGCGCCGTAGACAAGGATGGTGAGTATCGTCTGTTGATGCCCTTCCTGCAAGGGGGCAGCTTTACCAGCAACCTGCTGACCCTTATCCAGGGACTGGTCATCTCTCTGAAAGGGAGCTCTCCGCCGCGCTAGTCAACGGTGACTGGACCGCCTTCGACCCCCACACCGTTCGCATGATGATCCGAATGTTCGACTCGGACCGGAGTGGCACTATTGGTTTTGAGGAGTTCTGCGGTCTATGGTCCTTCTTGGCCTCATGGCGAACCCTGTTCGATCGTTTCGACGCCGATCACAGCGGCAATATCTCCCTGTCCGAATTCAACAACGCCCTCGTCGCATTTCGATATCGACTCAGTCCCCAGTTCGTGGAACTGCTTTTCAACACATACGACAAGCGCAACGAGGGTGTCATGAGCTTTGATCTCTTTGTCCAGAGCTGCATCTCTCTGAAGCGCATGACGGATGTGTTTAAGAAGTACGACGACGACCGCGACGGATACATCACACTAAGTTTTGAGGACTTCCTGACAGAAATCCTCAAGCAACTCAAGTAAATGACTAAAATGGTGGTGTGGTTTTGGAGATTTTGGACATTGAAAACGAACTCCTAGGACTGGAGTGTTACATGGATCAAGTCTCACATGTGACTGTGATACGGCCCCAAGGGAGGAAGCCAGCATGCATGATATGGCGGGGTGTATAACGGGGACGGCTGGGTACATGGAGTGACAAGATGGAATGGACAGATGGATGATACCCTAGGTCGAGGCTGCGGATCCTGACTTAGAGACCGGGACTTGCCTTTGATGCATCACATATGAATTTTTGTTGAGCAACCTGACCCAGTCCCAAGTTGGTTATACCGTCATATGGGTTCATAAAGTTCCTTAACAACTGGATGCCAGACGCGAAGTCGGGTTCAGGACGAGCAACGGGTGCCGGGTTATTCAGAGCAGCTTTGTGAGACCTCCTTGTGGGTAGCTTGCCCTGGCCACATGGGACTAAGGAGTTACATATACTCCGTTTCCACCCAAGTCTACATGGTTGAGTTGCACGAGTGCCTTGGTCCTTGATTTAATCGTGCGAAGTCGGCGCAACGAGTGTGATAACCCTGCTGGCAATAAATGTAGCACAGTGAGGCATTCCACCAGGTGACCATTGCCGTGGCAGGCGACAATGAGTCTACTGTCCGATCAACTCATACGCCTCTCGGCGCAATCATCTATCAGCCCTATACCAAAGGGCTTAGGGGGTCCGATTCCTAGTCTCCAATCAGACATCCCAGGCGAGCGCAAGAAGAATAGCAATGACCCCTGGACCGCACGGTTCAACAGTTTGACGTCGATTGTGGGGAGAAACGCCACTAAGCAGATATATTGACCGAGTTTTCATGACGAGATGCTCCAGCCGACAATCTGCTGGGGTTGGTGATCTGCATCTTGGAAGCTTCCAAGAAGCTTGTGTTGGTGGCTCTGTGTCGATCGGAAGCTTTCAAATCACCTGCAAGGTCATTGGTTTTCCAAAACATGCGAACATGCCGATATTAACTAGGATACGGCAAAATCGTTGTCGTTGCGTGTGGTTTCGGGGTCGCAAAATGGACCTCTCAGAGAAGCCATTTGGATCGTCTGCTTGGAGATCAGCGCCGATTGGCCTGGCTCGTCGTTGGAGGTCTAGACTTCCAAGACAACCCGACAGAGACCAGGCTCGACCATCATCTGATAGTTGCATTGGATCGTCTGGTGTGGTCCAGGTCATGGAACACACCAGTTAGTCTGTGTAGAAAAGGTAGCAGAAGGAGATGGCCGATGAGACGAGTGGCACAAATCCGCAAAGTCACATTCCTCCGTTCCAACATGTCGGTTTGACAGCGGACGCTGTTGTATGCCCACTCACGTTTCTGCAGTGCTTATCGGTGGAGTGATGAGCGACCGACGCGAGCTTGGTGCTGGGCTATGTGTCGGTCGGTCGCATAAAATGATGGTGGCATCCGCTTCTTTTCTGATAACATGCTCAAGTGGTAAGGGTAGCGGATGATTATTTCCACGATTTCGACGCTCGAGTGATTGGTGGTGGGTTATTGAATTCGGCCGAGTCTCGTAGCTGCTCAGATCGATAAGGAACATGATGATGTCCAGACTTGATGATTGAGGGAAGAGAATGTCGTTTTCAACCTTATGCTGGTAAGATTGATAATCCTCGGTGAGGGAACAAGGAAAGTGAGAAACCTCGTCTCGCCAAACCCATGGCTTTTCAGTCATGGACGACCGGTGTTCCGTGCTCCATTGTCTTACAAGACGGCCAGTTGAGCTCAAAGTTGACTAACTGGAAATTGTTCAATGGGCACACCCATGCCTTCAAGGGTTCTGGAACCACGGACACAACGTGGCTATCGCGGCAATAGCATGGTAACCATCCAGTAGAGCCAAGCAAGAGGTGGAGATTTGGGTCTCGAAGGCGCGAACAGGAAGCAGCCTATTGACTCTGCCCTCTTTCGAGCATGGATGTCCGTCCAAGGTTTTTGTTTTTTTGGTGGTCATGGGATCGAACCCAAGTTGCCCCAAGCTCCGCCCGCCTATGGATTGCGACCCGACAACGAGCCTTTTTATTCCCTCTCTTCGCCAACGCAGTCCAAGTCGAAGGGCTAACCCGGTTGTTTCCTGGGAAGCGGCGTGGGCCACGCGGGGAAGCTCTCGACAGGTATCTGAGTCCAATTCTGAAGATTGGCAGACCTGATATGTATAGTTTCGAGACTCAAGACGTTGCTCATCCATCTGAAAGGGAAGCTCAGGATAGCCAAAAAGCTGGCTACCCTGGAGAAAAGAAAAAAAAAGACGTTGCCGCCAGTCGTTATTTGTTGCTCGCCCAGTGCCCTTCATCCATCTCCACCCCAATTAGCCCCCACACGCACTCCCACCTCTCCCACTGGATATTCCCACCCCTTCTCTGGCAGCTGGGAGCTTCCGTACCCGGTTTGTGACTCTGCCAGGAAGCACATCAGCCCTGAGCTGTCGGCGAGCTTCAGCAGTTGCTCGCTGACTGTGCCAGGCTTACGGTTCCAGGCCCGGAAGGTACCTCCGAAGTCGAGAGCGAGGGCGCGATAGTGAACATGTCCGTCATGGATTTGAGCATCTGAGGTACCGTCGACGATTGCCGCTGGGGTGAGATTCGCAGTGGCCGGTGGTTGCGGCGCGGGGTCACCGCCCTGAGGGCCTCGAAAATAAAGCCGGACTTATCGTGGGCGCGACCTCGGTTCCGCGGTCTTGGGTTGGATGTGTGCGCTTCATCCTTCGAGTCTTGCGACGCTCGCTGCCATTCCCGGTCCCTTTGTCCCAGGCGACTCCCCTAGCAGCATGCCATGCCTTGTCACCGGCGTCCCTCAAGCTCGTTCGTGCGCTTTCAACCGGACCTGCAGCTGGCTGGCTGCCTCGCTCGAGTCAAGCGACAGATTTGACGTGATGGACAGGAGTAAATTCTTGTCCACTCTATCGCCACATGATTTTGGACGTTTCGGACATCAGCTCACCGCCTTCCTAGGAGGCGAACGACCCGATGAGAAGGGTGTAGCGCTTTGCAGCTTTGCCCGAGTCGAATAATAATGGAAGCGAGGGGAGGACCCTTCACTTGTCTGACTCTGCGCACGCCCGTCCTGCACCTTCAGCAATGCCGGTTCCGTACTCGTAGGGCGAGGAGCTGCCCGCTCCCCTGGCCGGTGATGTCACCGTCTCACAAGACCCGAGACTGTGGTGACAAGGGCTCCAGGATGGGCTGTGGGCAAGACTCGTGCCCCAAATCGCTCTGCTGCGCATCAGCTCTTCTCCAATGAATAGAGCTTCTCGAAGCTTGCCCCCTCTCGCCAGCTACCCTCCACCACCAAATCGAAAAAGAAAATTCCATCATCCCCTTTCTCGAAAGAAAAAAAGGAGATGCATACCCCTTAAAGCAGGACATGATTCAATATTCTTCTACTTGTGGGGGGCAACGACTCTCACGTCGAATCTCTCCATGTCCACAGCTGTGAACCGTCGCATTCCAAACGCCACATCGGCCTCTGAGATTCCAGCTCAAGTCTAGTCGCCCAGGGCTTGAGCTCCAGCTTCCAACAGCATTGTGTAGCTATGGTCCCGTGGACCAGTTCGTGGCGAGAGTCATGCAGAGGTACTCGTCGTGTACATGTGATAACCACGTCCGGAGTTGGCTTAGGGACAGGATCTGTGAGTGGCAGTTGACCTTGGGTTTCGGCCCCGCCGACCCTGGCCGTTCTCCAGACATGGCCAACCTTGGAGGCGCCGGGCCTTTTCTTGCGACATGCTAGGTACCTGTCGCAAGCCGATGGTGTCGACGAGGCCGGCCGGCCGGGTGTAGGTATCGATTCTGGCATTGGTATCGCAGGGGGACGTGATCTGCGACCCAGTTCAGCTGCTGATTGACTGGCTCGAGACTTTTGCCTTGGTACTGTGCTGTGGTGGTTAGCTCTGCCTCCACCGATCGCATCTCTTGCAAGCAAGCTCTGGCAATGGACCAAGAGAAGGGGACCTTGAACAAACCTGAACAAGGGACCAGCTCCACCTCGAATGGAGCTTGCTCCCCTGCTTCCTGGCTCTTGGGGGAGCTTCTCGGGGCCTGCAGCACCTTTTACAGGGCAGCAACGTCTGGACATAAACAGCCAAGGGACGTCTGCTCTGCTTCTCAACCTCCATCCGTCCAGACAGGAAGCTCCACCGCCAGCCACCCCCCTCTCCACTGCTGCCACCACCCCTCCCGAGTCATTGCAATGGGAGCCAATTGATTTGCCCGCGCAGGCGCTTGGGCCATGCCCTTCTCGAGCTGCTGATGCTTGCTGATACCTGCTTTGGTGTTGCGCTCTGCTACTGGACGAAGCAGGCTCTTCCGGACCCTGCTGCAGCAACTTCTCAAAGGCCTCGAGGATTGCAAGATTGAAAGCTTGCCTGCCCCAGTCAAGTCCCAGTCCGTCAAACTCCGTCCCATTCTGGCGCCCAGCCTGCAGCCAGACAGAGGGCAGGGAAAGAGTGGCAGAGGTTTTTTGCTTCTCGCATGGGCCTAGAAGACTGCTAGACAGCTCCCGTACCCGCACCCCCGGAGCTACGTCCTGACGCCATTGGTCCCGGGCGATAAGTCGTTCGAGGCAGCTGAGATCGCCAGTGGTGGAGGCGGAGGTCTGGTAGTTGAAGAAGGCATGGGAGAGCTCGCTCAGGCTCAGGCTGTGGTTGTGGTGCCCTTGTCGAGGTCGTCGAGGTTTTATCGCCTGTAGTTATTGTTGTTGTGCGGAAGCACACTTCGGTACCGGCCTGGATCCGTTGCCCACACGCCCTCCCGCAAGATTTTTTTTCTCTCTTGCTGGATGTAATTTTTTCCCTTTCCCTCGGTCGGGGTCCGTCTGTGTGTTTCTCACTCCAAGCTCGGTCATCTGGTCCGTGAGTGATCTTTGTGTCTGGTGTGTGAGTGTGGACGAGCGAGTGAAACGTCTGGAGCACCGAAAAGCTCTTGCTCTTGCTTGTGTAAGAGAGTAGAGCTCAGCTCGGCACCACACACCACACACTCGCCGACACACACCCTTTGTCTGCCTCTTGCACTCACTCCTTCCTTTGCTCTTGCCTTCTTGTTCGCTCTTATTACTCACCTGTTCTCACACGCTTTACCCAAAAGCATCTTTTGCCTCCCACCTTCCGTCTTTTTTTTCTACCTTCTAAAGCTCCATCCTCCGATCCTCTTTCCTTTCCCACTCCATACTTTACCTACCTTACCTCTCCTCCTTCCCCTCCGTACCCTCTTCCTTGCTATTCACCCACCCTCCTCTCGACGGATCACCCGTCTTCTCTCGAACTTTTTGCTGTCCTCGTCGATTCTCGACGCTTCAACAACGTTTTACAGCATTTTAACTCGAATCGATTCCATTGCTTAGCTTCAACGACGTATCAATCGCAACTTCGCTCGACCCTCGCAATCGCATACGCCACTACCGCCGCATAATTGGACCGATTCCGAAACGGTTCCTGTAGCAAGCTTGCTCATGCTCAAGGGCAGCTCATCTCGCTTTTAACGAGCTGCGCCTTGAAATGTCCCTAGCTTTTACAGCTTCATTACCGTCAATTGAAATTATCGCATCTACAAATACAGCTTCATCGTCAGCATCTTATCGCTACACAACCCCCGCCAGCAAGCCATTGCGCATGGTGGGGTCAAGATGCCGCCTCGATCTTCCTTAACGTCCTCTTTCTCAATTACAGACTCTAACAATGAAGTGGTCTGCCCCCTTCGAAATCAAGATGGCTCCAGCTGTCGCAAGAGGTGTATCGGGGTAAGTTTCCCACGTCTGGCTTTCCTTTTCTCTGTCCCTGCGTCTGGGCTTGGTCTCCCGAACCTGCACCCGCCCGACCTTTTCGTCATGTCTCACCACCCTACCTCGCCAGTGTACTGAGCTGGAGAGCGTCTCATGTTTCTCGGGAACGTCCCTCATCTGACCTTGAATACCCAAATATAGGAAAAGAGATATCGTTCAATGCAGGAACATATCCGTCGAGCACACCCCGAACACTACATTTCCAAGCTTCCGGCGACCGAAGAGAGCTTCCTACTAATGATCAATACCCCACCGTCGGAGCGTCGCCATCCCGATCAGACCTCAGCTCCAACAGCTCAGGGTTTGTCCCACTCTCAGCCCGGCTTGCCCCCGCCCGTTGACCACCTTCAAGGCTTTCACGAGCGACACAATTATCACCGCGACGAGTCTAGCAACCCAGGAACTCCCCGCCGTGTGGAGGACCTCAGCGGTGCTGGACCTCCGTCTGGTCCTATGCTTGGCACTGCCAGTGCAGCAGCCGCCCTGGCTGAGCTGCATGGCGTCAAGAGTGAGCGGGACATGGATTTCGATAGTGTAAGTTGAGCTACCCCGCCGCCTATCGATAACAGAGGCATCGGCGACCAGGGCTAATGATGAACAGGAATATTATTCAGATATGGATGCTCGGCGAAGGCCGCGAACGTCAATTGAATTGCCGCCTCTCAACCTCTCGAATCACGATATCACCAGCGACCCTTATTCCTCTGCCAAGTCCAACAGACAGCGCGACTTTCTTCCATCTATCCTCGCAAACTCACCTCCCGGGAGATCATCAACCCTTCCACCCCTCCAACGCCCCCTTGGTCCTAGCCGTCCCCGCAAACAGTCAGTAACAAAGCGAGGAAGGGAGGCTCACCATAAAAAGAAGAATTCGAGAGGCTCCGCAACTGATTGGCTGCGGAGAATCCAGAATGAAGAGCGATACAGACCAGGGAATGATAGAAAAGCCATTTCTGTCGAACCCTCTACAGATTTCGGGAAAAGATGGGAAGATCTCATCGACGCAGCTGATCAGGCTGCTTCTGCTGCTGGAGATATTGATGAAGATCGAACTCCTGTATGTCCAGACCCCAATTTACCCTGCCTGATAGCGTTACTAACCACTCAACAGGTCCCACAGTCTCCGGTCTCAATGCACAGGGCATCTTTGCCGCCATTTTCCCACCAAACGCAATTCCAACCTGGCAACTACCAAGCCTCACCTCTCCAACAGGCTCTCACACCTCCATCTTATGGCCAAGATGCTGTAGAGCCATTCCCATCTGTTGAGAGTGGTGAGAGCGGCGAAAACTTTCACATTGGGTCCCGGGGGCTTCCCGATTCTTCACCGACATACTCGGCCCAGAACATTCAGATTTATTGTGCCGCTTGTCAGGGCTTCTCCCTGCTCAAGGACTCATATGCATGCACTGAGTGTATCTGCGGCCTCTGCCCGACTTGCGTTGAGGTGCTCATGGCCGAGCATGGAGCACGAAGGAAGTGTCCCCGCTGCGCTACAATCGGCGGACGGTTCAAGCCTTTCCAGCTCGACATTAGATGAGTGATTCCTTGAGAATCACTATTTCTTTTTCTTTTTCTTCTTCTTCTTCTTGCTCTTCATTAAGTTACCATTTAGGGGATTCATGAGGCTTCTTTCACATTGATGCGGCGTTAGGGCATATGACGGGAGCAGATGGACCTGCACATGATCAAGACGGCGAATCATGGTCTCCCCTGGCACCGCCTGTGCCAAATGACTTTCCATTCCTTTTTATATAGGGCGCTGCTTCTGCCCTCTCGGGATATTTCTTTTTTTTGCTACAATGGGTTGGGTAAAGGAGTTTTTGGTTTCAACTTGGGGAACATGGATGGATATTGGAAATATCTCCATGATTCACCCATTGGTTAGGTTTCTGGGTCGACAGAAGGATATAACATCGATCATTACAGACTAGGTAGTCAATACGAACAAGGGAACTCGAATCATTAAAGGCCCTGTGTCGAATCAAGTTGTGAACAGTCGTATATATTCTATTGATGCATGATAATGTGTACGTGATACCCAAGCCAAGCCAACCCAATGCGTGTACCCATATGACAAACCGAAAACACCTGTAGAGCAAGGATGAGAACGCCCCATTGACTTTACTTCTTGCCTTCCTTCTCCTTCTTGAGTAATAGATCCCTCATTTGTGCCCGAACATTGCGACTGCCACCCAGCTTGGGCCCCTTGAGGACATCCTCGGACCCAGGTCGTGCAGGTTGGTTGGTGGGCTTCTTCTTCCGCAATTGTCTCTGAGCCACGTCCTCAAGGAACTGTTGGCGGAACTCTTCGGCCAGTCGGTCATCGGCCGCACCGTCCTGTTCAACTTCGGAGGCCTTGTTGGCCTGATCGGGCATTTCGTACACGTCCACTGGTGGATTGTTAGACCATCTTTCATGTATGAGTTCAGGGAATATCAACGTACACCGAGTTTCACGGAGGACTTCTTCGACGAGCTGGTCTCGCTTTATGGCGTCGCTGCCACGACGGTTTCGCGGGCGCCACGGCTTGCCGTCCCTCCCAAGCCTGGGTTTCTTTGCGCGGCGCCCCTGCGGAACCTCTTCTTGCGCGGCGCCGCCCTGCGTCATGCGCTCCGTCCTGGCCACGTTGCGGTCCCGCACGTCGTCGCCGAGGTCAATCTCCATCAGGTGGCCCTGCATGACCTCGCGGCCGCTGTTCTCCTTTGGTGGCACGGATGTTGCATGCGGCGCGGCGTCGGATCTAGGTGCGGAGGATGATTTGCTCTGGGATGTGTTCCCACTCGCGCGATTAGACAGCCGGGATTCTATGTACTCCATCCTTGAATGATTAGTTGTGCGTGGTGGGAGGCGCGGTGCCCGAGGGGTCAGACGTACATGTGCTTGTCGTTGAGGTCGGCCAGCATTCCGGTCTGGTGGGTGAATCGATTCGCGACGCTGTTTAGCACGGCGTCGTGTGAGGCCTCGTCTGATTCTCGGGGCACGAGAGCGCGCTCGTCGTTGATCTCGTCGTCAGGTCGGTTAGAGTTGCGAAAGGCGACGCCGCCAAGTCGTCCTCTCCGCGCGTTTCGCAGCCGAAGCGCCGCGGCGACAGAGGCATCTCCGTCATCTTCATCTGTATATTTCTGCGTTGCCGTGTCCTCGGGTGCCGTAGCGATCGCGCTGGCGGGAGACTTTGGAGTGTCTGCAGAGTCTTGATCTTGGTCCTCGGTGCGCTGGCGGTAAGCCTTTCGTTTCTTGCCGGCGCGGAACCGTATCGGCTCCGGCGCCGCTTCTGCAGTCGGTGCAGTGTCCATGGACGGCTACCGGCTTGCTTGCGAGGGTGTGTGTGAATGGTTTGTTTGTTCGTGGTTCAAAGGAGCTGGGGATGGATTGATCTGCTCTGGGTGGCATTCGGCTGGTGACATCAACTAGCCAAAACCTTATCTTATCGAGGGACCCGCAAATTACCCGCTCCAGTGTCTAAGACAAACTTGCCTTGGGTTGAGCGAGGTTGGATGACATTAAAAGGCACAGCAAGTCTAGGTCTAGATCTCTTACAAAGTGTAGCTATCATTTATGCAGGATCGTTTTAATGCACGTAGTTGCGCTGTGTAACACACCTGCCCCCTCCATCCCTACATCTCTCTACACTTGCAGCTCCTATCAAACGTGACGACTTGCCTTATCCATCAAACCGCAACCATGACGAAGCGGGTATGCAATCTCATTCTCAGCTGTACAGGCCCATCACTGACATGCCTCAAGGTATACTTTGTCGTTCACGGAACTGTCCAAGGCATGTTTGTCCCGGGTCATTCCAGAGCTCTCAACTGACGTCACCAGGTGTCGGCTTCCGGTACGAAGCTCTGTTCCGCTGAGATGTTCCGAGAGCGGACATATCTAACCAAGAGCAGATACTTTACGCGGAAGAAGGCTCGAGAGTATGGGGTCACAGGGTGGTGCCGAAACACGCGGGATAACACGGTGATTCTAGACACTGCGTTCGATTATTTGCGGTAGCACTAACTCCCCGAACAGGTCGAGGGCGAGGCTCAGGCTGCCGAGGATATCCTGACCAAGTTCCTCAAGGATGTGGATTATGGGCCCAGACACGCCAGAGTGACCAAGGTTGTAAAAGAAGACCGGGAAATTGTGGAGGGAGAAGACAGTTTTGACGTTACACGCTGAGGAAACAAGACGCAATACCTAAAAGCGGAAACAACACCATCCTACGAGAAATGAGCACTGGAAACAACCAGTGCATTACTTAGGAGAAACAAACCAATACCAAGGCACACCAAGTTTGCCTAATCCAGAACGCTGGCTCATTTTCAATTATATTATAATGCTGTATGATACCCATCGCTAGAACCCTCTCCCCCGCCTCTTGATGACGGGTTTCTTCACAGCTCCTTGCGTCACAAACTTCTTCCCGTCTGAGCCAATCTTCTTCTTCTTCTTCTGAGACCGCTCCTCCTCTGCGTGCTTCCGGTCCTCCTCTTTGCGCTTATCATCAGCCATCTTGGCCTCAATCTCCATCTTCCGGTTGAACTCGACCTCGGTGATTCGCTTCTCCCTCACCGAGTATCCCTTCTCTTTGACCGAGTAAAAGACGCCGCCCAGATCAGCCAGCCAGTGCGGGTCCACCGCCGTAACCGTTGACACATAAACCTTGGAGGTGAGGATCAACTCGTGATACACGACGTAATCGGGCGGGTGTCCGGCGTAGAGGGCACTGGTAGGATGTAGCTGTACTCCAAGGTTCGTCCGTAGGTTGATATACTCCCCCGAACCCTTGTACTTGGCGGCCTGATGATAGTATCCGGAGCAGATGCACTTCCGGACAATATCCCAGTCCATCCCGCAGCTCGTCAGTTCCATCTTCTGCATTCGAATGATATCCAAGAGCTGTTCGCGAATCTCCTTGGCTCGCCTCAACGACTTGGGGTGCAAAAAGTGCTTGACACACCAGCCATCTGAATAACCATTGGCCTTCCAATTCGTGTACACTTGGAGGTACGTCAAATGATCAGACTCGTGCACCCAAAACTTTTCACGGGCAGCATCAGCCTCATCCTGTCTCTCCTTGGGTCGGTAGAAGACGTTGGGGACTGAGAGCATGGACACGATCGTGATCATCTCCTCACTGCAGCCATACTCTTCTGCCGTAATAAGCAGCTTGGACAGAGATGGATCCATAGGGAAAGCGCTCATCTTCCTCCCTAGTTCTGTGAGCTCGCCAAGGTTGTCCAAGGCCCCGAGGGCCCAGAGATCAAACATCGAGGTCGTGATAGTATCCTGGGGGGAGGATCCATAAAGTCAAAGTCCAAGAGGTCTTTGACACCTAGTGACTTGAGCATCAGGACTGTGTTGGCAAGGTTGGTGCGCTGGATTTCAGGAATCGTTTGCAAGTAGAGGTCTTCCTTGAACTCCTTCTCCGTGAATAGTCGGAACGCCTTTCCAGGCCCAGTTCGACCAGCACGACCCGAACGCTGCGAGGCATTCGCCTGCGAGATTGGTGTGATCTGGAGGGTATCCATGCCAATCTTAGGGTTGTAGACTTTCATCTTGGAGTATCCAGCATCCACCACGTACTTGATACCATCAACCGTCAGACTTGTCTCAGCAATGTTGGTGGCAACGATACACTTGCGCACACCGGGTGCAGCCTTGTCGAAAATCTTGGCCTGGAGATCTGCTGGCATCTGACTGTAAATGGGCAGGATGCTGAGCTTAGGCGGATCATTGAGCGCATCCAGTCGTTTCTGAATCAGCTCGCAGGTAATTTCAATATCTTCCTGACCCGTCATAAAAACTAAGATGTCACCAGGGCCCATGGAGACGTGAATCGATAGTACCTGGTGGACAGCTTGGTCGACGTAATCCTCCACCGGAGACCGATGAAACATTACATCGACGGGGAACGTTCGACCGGGGATGATAAACTCGGGGGCACCCCGAAAAAGTCCGAGAAACGCTTCGAGTTCATTGTGGCAGAGGTGACAATGAGCTTCAAATCGCGACGCCGTTGGAGAATCTTCTTAAACAGACCCATCAGGATATCCGTGTTCAGCGCACGCTCGTGCGCCTCGTCCATGATGACACACGAGTACCTGTCCAGGTCGGGCTCATTGAGGGACTCTCGAAGAAGGACACCGTCTGTCATGTACTTGATGACCGTCTCCTTGCTGGTGCAGTCTTCGAAACGAATCGCGTAACCGACGGTGCTTCCGAGCTTCACCTCCATCTCTTCAGCCACTCGTTTCGCCACACTCATTGCCGCAACTCGACGTGGTTGTGTGCATCCGATCATGCCAGTGCTTCCGTATCCGTCCTCGTGGAGAAACTGGGTCAACTGTGTCGTCTTGCCCGAACCCGTTTCACCCACGCAGATGACCACCTGATTCTCCCTAATGACGCGAAGGAGATCCTCGCGAACTGCAAAGGCAGGAAGGTATTCCCGCTGCTCCCGTAATGTCTTGCTCTGGCTGAAGTTACTTGCGCCGTCTGATTTCTTCATGTGCTCGCTGAACTTGTTGCCCTTGCGCTCACTGTGGTCGACATCATCCTCAGCCGGTACTGGTAACGCAGAGTCGCCATCCTCGTCCTTTGCCCCCATGATGTTTCCTAGTGTCGTGCCGGTCATGCTTGTAGCTTCCTTGGCCTGTCGCTGTCGCTCTCGTTGCTGCCGTGCTTCCTTGACTACCTTGCTGCCCTTTCGACTGAATACAGCCATGTGACTCTGGGGGTCCTTTACCGCAGGGATTGGTTCAAGCTGCTTGGTGAAAATCGTCCTGCCGTCCAAGAATGGCGGTCGCAGATCATGCACCAGCAAATGGACTCGGGTTGTCTCGTCGTCGTCGAAATCGGCTGCCACGTCTCGTCGTTGCGCAACACCTGACTGGAGCATTCGATTCGTCTCCCACGCATCATTTTCCCGCTGTCTCTGTTCCCGTCGGGCGTCGAACCGGCTCGACATCTTTTCGTGCTGTACTGATTCCTGTCGTTGTGTCTCCCATGTTGATTCATAAGAGCCAAAGGGGTTATGGGTATCATCTCCAAACGTGTGGCCTCCAAATTCATCACCTCCGTACCAGTCGCGATCCAGTACTAACGAGTCTTCTTCGGTTGGCGCTGGTCCTTCAGGCTCCCGAGGAGGTGTAGGCGCGTACCGCGACTGCGCTCGAGGGGTTGAGCCGCGCGACGATCCATTTTGAAACCTTTGATGCGGGTTTGGGCGCGCGGAATCCAGCCGGCGCCTCTTTGGATTGGGATTGTATCCGTCGTATTCTCGATCGTCGGCCATTTTAGCGGTGGTGAAGTTTGCGTTGTTGACCGGACAGTCTAGAAGACGAATCTCGTAACCAGAAAACAATCAAGCTGCCTGGGTGGTGATAAGATAAGACAGAGGTCACGTGCACTGTGACAACTCAGAGAGCGGATGAATTGAGTTTCCTTCCTCCATGAATATCAGTATTCCATATCTTTATGTACAATTAAATGTCTGTTCTTACGACTTTAGTCAAGCGAGCGTACAGTTTATAATGATCAGTTGCTTGGTTGGTCGAAATGACTACAACTAGGAAATGCGATCTAAATACCCTGTACTTGCACGCCAGAGTCGGGATATCCAACTTGGATGGGGGATGGCCAGTATAGATAGTCGTGCTTGGGCAATATAGGCGATTATGGTACTTTCATGAGATGATTAAGATATTTGATTAATGTTGTTTCCCACTGAGCGGCGAAATCTCATACAGCACTTTGGCACTGAGATCCGGACGACAGTGAAAAGACACATCTTAAGTCGTATGCTCAGAAGTTGAAGATCGTTGACATTACCGAGTGATCTTAAATTAAAGTAAGTAACAAATAAGCTGAGCTCGCGAGCCCATCCAGGCAGCAGTTAATGAATTTCAGCAACTGCCGGGCTCCTTGGTAAGTAGATATTTGACCTCTATGGAGGAGCCCAAGCGGATTTGCAAAATCCTTATCGATAAACCCCACCAAGAAATTTTTGGAGGAAATTTATCTGGAGCGCCCACCTTTGCACCGCAACTGGGCTTCATCAAGACCATCAGAGATACCCCGACAGTCAAGATGTCGTCCATGATCACAGCCTCGCAATGGGTCCCTAGGGGCTTTGCTGCGCCCTTCCCCAAGAAGTACACACTCGACGAGGCCGAGTTTGAGCGGATAGCGGAGCTCGCAAAGCTCCAGCTCGACGACGCCCAAGAGGACCTGGAGGAGGCGCAGGAGAGTGCTGCCAAAGATGGTGCCAAGGAGAAGGAGGAGGATGCAGACATGAAGGACGATGACGATAAGCCGGCCGAGAAGACAAAGTATGTAGCTCGAGAGACGGCTGATGTTACGGCAGACTAACAGATACGTCTAGGATTGACATTAACGACGATGACTTGAAGGAGTATGACCTGGAACACTATGACGACGACGACGACGACGAAGATAAGCCCGGCCAAGGCGAGGGCATGAGCATGTTTGGCAACATCAAGTCGCTTGCCTACTACGAGTCGAATAAGGAGGATCCCTACATCACAATCGACGCCGACAAGCTGGACGAGGAAGAGGACCGGGAAGACCTCCAGGTCCTGGCGACGGACAACCTGATTGTGTCGGCCAAGGTGGAAGATGAGATGGCTCACCTCGAGGTCTATGTCTACGAGGATGCCGCCGACAACCTCTACGTGCACCACGACATCATGCTCCCCGCCATTCCACTGTGCGTCGAGTGGTTTGACATGCCCGTCAACAAGCCCGACGCGGAGAAGGATGCGACGGGCAACTTTGTGGCGGTCGGTACCATGGACCCGGATATCGAGATCTGGGACCTCGACACCATCGATTGCATGTACCCCAACGCCATCCTCGGCCAGGGGGGCAACCCCGAGGAGGAGAAGAAGCTCAAGAAGAAGAAGAAGAAGTCCAAGAAGGCCAATGACCAGTTCCACGTCGATGCGGTCCTCTCGCTGGCGGCCAACCGACAGCACCGCAACCTGTTGGCCTCTGCCTCGGCTGACAAGACGGTTAAGCTGTGGGATCTCAACACGACAAAGTGCGCCAAGTCGTACACCTACCACACTGACAAGGTGTGCTCCCTGGCGTGGCACGCGACCGAGGCGACCGTTTTGCTGAGCGGTAGCTACGATCGTACCGTGGTGGCGGCCGACATGCGCGCGCCGGACGCAAAGGCACCCCGATGGGGAGTCGAGAGCGACGTCGAGAACGTGCGGTGGGATCCCCACGACCCCAACTTCTTCTTCGTCTCGACTGAGAACGGTGTCATCCACTACCACGACATCCGAAATGCGCCGTCCGACCCGACGCACACCAAGGCGGTCTGGACGCTGCAGGCCCACGACGAGTCGGTGTCGTCGTTCGACATCAACCCCGTGGTCCCCGGGTACATGGCCACCGGCTCGACCGACAAGACAGTCAAGCTGTGGAACATCCAGCCGACTGGGCCGTCGGTCGTGGTCTCGCGCAACCTCGACGTCGGAAAGGTCTTTTCCACCACGTTCGCTCCCGATCCGGAGGTTGCGTTCCGTCTCGCCGTCGCCGGCAGCAAGGGCACAATGCACGTGTGGGATACCAGCACCAACGCGTCGGTGCGCAAGGCCTTTGCCCAGCGGGTACCGGAGCAGAGCGGCAAGTCTGAGGACCGCCTGGTTGGTGTGAACAAGGACAATGACAGCTCGAGCGACGATGAGGGAGATGAGAAGGAGGATGATGATTCGATGGATGAGGATTAATCGAGAATCCGGCCATGCCGAAGAGGTGAATCAGGAAGAGAAGAAACCGATATCCCCGATCTGGATTGGAATCATGTCTCACTCGACCCCTATGGCGACCCTAGTGGGCAATGTCTCTGGCCCATATCGAAGCCATGTCTTGCTCAATTGGGGGTTCCCATAAACAACGAGCTTGGAGGAAACACACCGGCGTACAAGGACTGTTTCACAGCGGGAGGACTGGACGAATACAACGTGGACGATAGATTAGGAACGGGAACGGAAAAGCAACATCCTCAAACATCACAGCCCGTTTTGGGTCAACGGGGCGAAGCGCATAGCATAGGATTTGCCCCTGCAGGACAAGGCTGAATCAAGTGAACCTATGCACACAAGACTGAGAAGCCGTGCCAAACTGAATGTTCCGTGCCGTGATTGAGCAATTGATCATGATGCTCTTGTGATGGGTCGGCTCATTAAAGATCGGGCCCGATTGCGTCAAAGGCGCACAAAATAGGCCGGTGGCACTTGGCGCAACGCATCGTACGCTCACAGACACTTGTACTATCAAAAGTAGGTGGTTTAATTTGCCTTGCAAATGAGTCCTTGTGCGCTGCATCACAAGATCATGAGAGTGAGAGAGCTTGTACCAAGGTCTGGTACCTGCATGGCATGGCCGTGCTGGGATGACGGTGGTGCATGATGGGTTCCAGGACACTCACTGAATTTGGCGGTTGAAGCTGTGACCCTTCTTGACGTTCGTTAATCGACGGCGGAGGATCGTCCAACCCAAAAATACCATGAGCTGGATGAGCAGGGGCCTCCTCCGGCTGATGTCTCCTCTCATATTAAGGCATCCCTGCCCAAAGGAGACGGGCGCTCAGCAGGGGTTTGAGAGGAACTGTAATGTGACCTTGTGTTGTTCATCGAGTAGTGCGCAGGCGTTGGCGTCAAGGTCTAATGAGTGATGAGTGATGATGAACTGGTCTATCAGGCTCTTTAGTCGTGTTCTTGCATCTCGTCACGTCCGGATCGCTTCCCAGGTCTCCAGCTGTCGCCTAGCCGGGCCCGCTTGCGCAGGCACAAGGGGACGTGTCCAGGGGCCTGAAACAGGAGGGACGGTAAGGGCGCTCGAGGCGTCGAGACAAGGATCCAATGAGCGAGGGACGGCTGTTTCTCGAGCGGGATCAGCCATGACCCCGATGGCGGCGAACCTGGGCCTTGAGCGAGTGTGGAGAGAACGTGGACGAGCAGCTGGAGAAGGGGCCAACCACGGCCTGGAGAGGCCCTGTGCCGTGACGGCCCTGAGGGACGCCTCAATCTCTCCCTGACGAGGCCATGTCACGGTTCGTCTTGCTTGGTTCTTGGGTGCGAGTTCTAATGGACCCAGGTTCCTTAATGAACGGGGTATCCTAGATGATCGGGGCGCGGCGTGGCTTCGTGGCGGGAGACGCGCCCGCGCACACAGCCCAGACGGTTCATCCCATCCGGAGACGATGGGATGGCATGCTCAAATCTCTAGCCAGTAATTGAGTTGCGGGCTTGATCAGGCCAGAAGCCAGCTAGTGGGTCGCTGGAAGCAGAAATCAGGACGCAGCCCATGGAAAGACAGAACGTTTGCGGGTGCGTATCATAGGGTTGTGCGCTGGCCAGCTGGGCTAGAGCAAGGACAACTCATCACCGCCCGTCCGCGTCAACCTACAGTACAGTGCATCTTGCGTCCGGTGAGCCAAGCTGTCAAAGAGAGTTGGGCGTCGACTGCAGTTGAGTGCTTGCAGGTTGCATCCATCCCTGGTGATTTTGGGCCAACGGATGTGACTCGGTAGATGGACTCTTGTTCCTTCTTCAGGCCCGCTCCAACGTTGGCGACTGGTTGGGTTGGCGTAGCGCGCGGGTCGGTGCAAGTCAGTGAGTGGTGGGATGGATTGTGTGCAAGAGTTGGTGCGTGATGCTGGAGGGTTGTATTGAACGGTGAATGGGAGAGTAGGGTTCCTGGTGGGGGAGTCGCGTCCCCAACATCGAAAAAACGTGACTGTTGTTGATGGAGGGGAGGGTTGAACAAAAGGCCGCATCTGCACAGCACAACCCAGCACAAAGCCAACCTAGGGAGGACGGACCGGACCCAAAATGGCGAGAGGGGGACAAAGCAAAGCCCAACGAGGGAGGCAAAAAGAAGAAAATTGGAAAGAAGGACGAAAAAGACGCGGTGGGACCACGATGGGCCGCATGGTGCAGTGCATGTCCTTTGTGCTTCCGTCTTTGAGTGTGTAAGTTGAAGCGCGTCTACCACGGCAATAGATTCTAGATACACACACACACACACACACACATGCATTGTTTTGCAACGATTTACAGCTGACGCATTGCCGAGGGTGGCACAAAGAAACAAAGAGATACCGTCCCTGCACTGAATAATCCAGTCGGGCCACCAATCTTGCCATTCACAGCTGGGAAGAGACATCAGCTGGTTTTCTGTTGGCGCCGGCCGCGGGCTTTTCTCCCTCTCGCCCTAGGAGGAGGAGAAAGAGGAGCCGGCGGAAAGCCACTTCAGTGGAGCGAAGACCAGGGAGGGTACGAGAGATAACATGCCATTGGACAGGGGCCTGCATCTGTTCCACTCGCCTTGGAAAACCCACGTTGGCGCGCAGCCAGGATGTGTTGCTTTCTCGGAGCCTTAGCCAGGGGCGCCGGCATGGGTGGGAAGCCCTTCGGCCAACGAGGGCTCGCATGCGGGCAGGGGACAGGGACAGGGGCCCCTGGATAAAAGCCTCCAAGGGGCGGCCTGGCCGTTGCAAGTTGGGAGAGAGAGTCAAGCCTTGAGTCGACTGAGCACTGAGCAGTCACCTCCGTCGACACTGAAAAAGGAAATGGTGCAAAGGATCCATATCTTTTGTTTCGTCCCCCCGTCCCCGCGTCCACACTCGATCCTCGATCCTCTCTTTTCCTCTCTCCCTTCCATCCTCCAAACGCATCGCCTCTCCTTGCTGCGTCGAAAGGCCTCGTTTGTATCTTCGATTCTTTTGAAAGCGTCCGCCGATTCACGATCGCCACTCTCTCCGGTCGTGTCCGCCTCTCAGTGCGCTTGATTTATATCATTCTCTCATTATCACTCCCATTGGACGACTGCTTCGCCCACCTTTTTTCAGTGCTCGGTATATCCCCGTCGCAGGATCGATCGAACCTCCCGGATACCGACCGATACACACCGTTTCGACGTTGAACGTTCATTTACAACCAGTGCAAACCAGCTGCTATCACTGCAAAGACAGTGTAAAAGCTAAACCACTCTCCCTTTTCGGAAACCCGCAACTAGACGTCGCAATCCTGCTCTAGAAGTTGGAACTCTTACGCTCAAGGACTGGACTCCTTGTCTCACTACATATCCAACAAACCAAACCAAATAACCCTCGCACGACTCTTTCGCAAACCTCACTCAACTGGCACCTGCTGGCAAAGATTACTGCAAAAATTGTAGCTTGTCTCTGCTGTCTTGAGTCAGTGCAACGACGCTCAAGCATCCCTCCATCACAAGACACCTCAAAATTAATTCATCATTGGATGCAACTCGCCTCACCACCAGCACTTCTAAGTTGCATATAGCCCGCCAAACCGCCAAATTTCGCAACAGACAAAACAACTCGAGGAATAATAGTCGAAATTTTTCAAAATGTCGCTCTCTCGCGCCTTCACCACCCGCAAGAACAAGCTCAGCGGGCATCATGATCTTGCCGACATGACCAAGTCACCCCAGCGCAGCAACTCGGCCCGCGACCGACACCACCTCCCGATTCTGCGCCACAAGATCTCTGGTCCCATCCAGCTCATTCACACCACCAACATGCTCTCCTACAACGCCCCCGACATCCCGCAAGCCCTCCGCAGCAAGTCTTCTCTCCGATCTGAAGACTCCAACTCCGAGGCGCCCTCGACTGCCGAATCGACACCGCCGACAAGCCCTGATGTCTCACCCGTGGAGGATTGCCCTGGCCCCGAGCCGAACCACCTGTCAACCTACTTCATGGTCTCAGACAACAAGCCCATCGTGACGCTGCCCAAGATCGCTGAAGCTCCCGCCATCCCCAAGCGATCGCCCTCTCACACCAAGCAGAACTCATACGAGGCCATTGCCCGTCAACGATCCGTCTCGCGCATGTCCAAGGATTCTGAGCACTCCGTTTCGACAAAGGCCAGCTTCACCTTCTCACGATCATCCTCCACCTCGACCCGAGCCTCATCAGCCTCTTACGCCTCTGCCGGCCAGACCCAGAAGCCTGCAGCAAAGCCCGCACCCGCCCCAGTGGCCGCCCCTGCTCCTCCGCCCTCCTTCCAGCAGCGAACTCCTCTCAAGGACTCACACCCGTTCGGTCAAGAGCTAGCGCAGGTGACTGAGCTCGCCGAGGAGTACAGCGCCAAGACATCAAACAGCAAGGACGACGAGGAGGATTTGAAATACATCAAGTCCAATGGCCTCCGCAAATTTACCGCCGAAGACTACCTGGGCGATGTCCAAAGTCTCCTGTCCAGCTTCTTCCCAGAGGTGTCACACGCCAAGCCAACAACACCCCTATGGATCTAGACAACCCATGATTCACCACCGGCATGCCGGTTTCTCTATTCGGCTGTACATATTTGATAGACATCTTACGACCACGAAGAGGGTGCGGGGCGCAACAACAAAAAGTCCTGGGCAGGACGACGGTGAATGGATGAGCAAGGTACATAACTCGGGCGCTGTATACAGCGACATTTACTCTCTCCCTTGAAAAATTTCCTTTTTTTTATGTCTGGTCTGCCTTTGATGTGTTGGCTTTTGGAGGAAAGGAAAGGAAGGGAAGGGAAGGATTGGGAACGATGGATGGAATACCATTGATTGTGACCGACGCTTGGCTAGGCACTATTCCCTGGCTGGAGTCGGCGATGGGCGTTGAAACGGGAATGGGAATGGGAATACCTTTTTTCTTTTTTGATCGATTTTTTGATCGACCGACTTGTTTATGATTGTGTATCTTATGATGTGGATACAGTACCGCTCTCTCTCACGCCATACACGGCAGCATTTCATTTCACTTGACTTTACTTTCTCTCATTGCCGATTCCCGAATTGTGCAGGATTGCCCATCCATCCATTCATTGATTACTGTGCCAACCTGCATGCATTTGTGCCATGAAACACCTTGAAACGGCCTATCACTCAGGAGATGTTATGCGGTGCATCTGCAAATAGATCCTTCGTCCGCCCTCCCTTAACCCCCCTTGTCATCCCGCAAGGAACACTGCAGGATCGGAAACACGTCTCGTTTACTAGAAACCGGCACTCAAATTAAACCAATATGAGGCTGGTGCTATTAAGCGGTTTCAACTAGTCGTCGTCGTCGTCGTCACCCCGTTGTCGAGAAAAAAAAAAGGATCATGGACTGGAATTCAAACCTGTGGATTTTTTTTGTCAGCCACGGCGTTTGGATTCTTCGAAAAAGAAGACGCCTCCTTTTCCGTTTAGACTTTTTTTTTTACCATGGAAAATTTGAAACGAGTTTATTTGAGACTAGGGGCTTGAACAGAGGAATGGGTCCCGACAACCCGGGCGGTGCTGTTGGGGAATGATGGATGGTGTTCTCGTCTCCTTCGAGAACGAGGCGCAATTGTTGTCAAGAGCCTGATCAGAGTTTACGGGATAAACCGCTCTCTTGGATAGAGATGATTGTAACTCGAGGGCGTAGAATATTGAACTCAACCTGACTTGCAATTCCTCATCGTTCTTGGTGTGATTCGTGATCTTGGACATCTTACATGTAGGGCTGGAATACGACCCATTTCCCTCCTCCAAACCACCTCGACAAGCCAGCTTGCAGTTCTCACAATGAAGGCAAGCCGCCTCAGCCAAGCAGCCATAGTGGCCGCCCTCCGCGGCCAGACCCTCAGAATACCAGACCTCAAAGCCGTCTTCCGCTCATGGCCGCGTGCCCATCTCAACCGCCACCACGCGCCCATTGCGCCCATTGTCGACAACGCCATTGACCACATGGCAGTGACGTACCCGCTCGTCGCCAGCCGGAAGCGGGACGGCATCGCCCGTCTGACAGCTTTCTGGTACCCTCAGGCTCGCAAGACACAGCTCGAGGCCCTGGCGCTGTACACGGCTTGGCTGGTTTGCTGGGACGACGCCGTGGATGCCAACGAGGGGAATCTGGCTGCCGACTTTGCTCGGGCTGAACGATGGAGATATCAGACGCTTGATATGATTCGGAGGGCTTTGGCAATTGATGGGACGAATACGCATGTTGAAGAGCCAGCGTATGAGGACGATCCCATCAACCGCGTGTTTCAAGAGTTTGGGTCACGCTTCTGCGAGACAGCACCGGTCGACCAACGTCGCCGCTTACACTACGAGATCCGGGCCTTCGTCACCGCGTGTGCAGCTGAGCAAAAGCTTCGCTTGGAACGTCGAATCCCCGATTTCAATTCCTATATGGACCTGCGGTTGGCTACCGTTGGTGGCACAATGCTCTGCAGTCTCGTCCCGTATGCCACAGATGAGCCGTTGCCGGCAGCTCTGGCCTCGGCGCCCGAGATCGGCCGAATGTGGCTACAGGCGTGCATCCTCCTCAGCCTCTTGAACGATATGCTATCTCTCAAGAAGGAACTGCGAACTGACTGTGTCATTAATGCTGTTTCGGCGCTCGTTGAGCCGGGGGTAAGCCTGGATGAGATCGTGTCACAACTGGAGCAAAGGATGAGGACGGCAGTGAAGGAGTTTGATGAGGCAGCAGAAAGACTACTTCAGATTGCAGGACCTGATGAAGACTTGGCAGGTCTAGTTAGGAGGTATATTGATGGGTGCCGTGCAACTGTCACGGGCACATTGGAGTTTACGTTTGTGTTGTTCCTCATCCAATCTTGATATAGATGTGCTAACAAACTCTAGGCTGACATCCCCCAGATACAAGATTGCTAAACTTGTCCAACAAGATGGGTCATTAGAGATTATTCTTTGAGTACGCCACAATCCCATTGTCCAAATACAAACAGAATCCATGAAATGCTGCCTCCTCCATTAACAACTCCGGGTGTTCCATGCATATCGCCGCAATCTTCTGTACAGCCTTCTATATACCAAATCTCCACATCATTATGCTTTATTCAAGGTCAGATACGCCTCTCAGCAGACAACATCTCACTGTCTCAGGTCCTGTGACGACACAGATTTCACGAGCTCTGTGATGGTGACAATCTTGTACCCCTGCCGCTTAAGCTCGGGAAGAACGATACGCAGCATGGGCAATGTCCACGACCTTCGATCGTGGCAGATGATAATAGCACCTGGATGAGCCATGCTCAAGATGTGTTTGGCGTTGGTGTCTGGGTAAGGAATCTGGGGGTCGTGTGGATAAACACTCCCCAGTGTTATGCGGAAGCCCTGGTTTCCCAGCACATCGCGCATTCGCCAGTTGAATAGGCCCGAGCCTGGACGGAAGTAGTTGTTGTCGAGGATCTTTCCATTGGCCGCGTACGCCTCTGTCAGCATCTCCTTGACCATGTGAACCTCCTTCAGTAGCTGCTCATTGCTGAGTGACCTCGAGGGCTCATCGTGCATGGCATGGTTGCCCAGCTCGTGGCCATTCTTGACCAGCTTGACCAGTTTATCCTTGCGACCCTCGACCTGGGACCCTATGACAAAGAAAGTGGCGTGTGCATCATTCTCCTGCAGAACCTGCATAATCTCGTCCGTGTGTGCGGAGGGCGCATCGTCGATGGATAGGGCAATGATCTTTTGGTCGGTCGTCTCCTCGAATAGAACGTCGGGATATTTCCTGCGCAGCCAGCCGATGAGGAAGCGCGGAGGCTTGTAGATGCAGTATGCCGAGTAGAAGGGAAAGACCAGGAGGCCTACGAGGACGACGAGGGCGATGAGAGTCGCCATGCGGTTGCGCCTGACCCTTCGCCGGAGCTTGGTGGGCAGGCGGAAGAGGGAGAGTCGGACCATTGGGGCATCTAGCAAGAGTTGCGGCAGCCGGAGGACCCACACACGAGAATGTGTAGCCCGCGCATGCTCCTCCCTGAGGCGTCGGTATGGGAGGAGAGGGAGGGAGGCTGTTGTTGGAGATGCAAGTTGAGCCTCGAGCGTGGTGTAGTGGAGGGGAGATCAAAAGAGGTTGAGTGAAAAGGGATGCGCCATGTTGGCTGCGGATGTGTCAGGTAAGTGGAGCCGCATGCACGTCGCTTGTACCTGCTTGCGCTTATGCACGGCGTCTGTCCTGACCAGTCAGACGAGAAGAGGTGGCGGGGGCCTCCCCTGGGTCTGTGCTGTCAAGCGCGAAAAAGTGGCTTCCCTGTGGGACCAAAAATACATGGGACTGTTTTGGCTGCATTGTCCGCTGTGATGTTTCTGTATTTTTTAACACACCGGGCACCTAAAGAAGCTCCCTGAAAATAATTCTAGTATACTTACTCCTTCTTTATTATCTTAGTAGAATATCCCTTAGTAGAAGCCTATTATCAGAGAAAAACGACTGTTGATTTAATTGCTATTTGAGTGTTTGTCTGATAATACTTTCAATTAAACGTGACCAGGGAAACAATGTTTCCACGTTCAGGAGGGCTCCGAATCAGGCCCGTGCACTGGGCTGAGACGCGCATTGCCCTGTGGCACAGGGAGGCGCCACGGAACCCACCTGCCACCCCTACCAGATTGGCGAGTAATTGAGGCGCGACGGCCCAAAAATGGCACAAACCGACCCCGGCTAGCTCGGCTCCCAGTGCGATCGGCAGGTGGGGCATCCGCGCTTAAGCCACACCTTGCAAGGCAGATTATTGGGACGTTAGGCGATCGTGGTGTCTGGTGAATTGGCTTCGATCTGCCGCGCCGTGGCTGGTGTTTGGTGCTCGGGATGGCTGGGCTAATGTTGGTTCCCGTCAGGGGCGCTTGTTTGGGACTCATTTTGCGCGGTGTGGAGTTCCCTCTTGCATACGGGCATCAAGATCTGGAGACAGTATGAATGGATGGCAGGTCGTGGGATGTCACAGCGCGTGATTGTTTGCCCAGGACATAGTTCATAGAGTCAAAAGATGTTTTGCCTCTGAAACTTTATGGGCACCCATCACGCTCAGCTTATGGTGAGACAGAGAGTGTCTTATATCGGATGGATAAGATACCGTCATGCTTAGTAGCACGATCTGATTCCAAAGCCTCTACTTTCGCAACATGCCCGATTTACTCAAGTCTAGTTCTCGTGAGGAACTTGGCCTCCGAGAAAGCCGGCGTCTAGTCAAAAATTTTCATCCCATCCGCATCATGAGGGTGATCTACATGGTGAATCGATGGGCTCCCTCAGACTAGGCTTGGCATGGAATAGTGGAATAGAAGCCAAGCATTTGCTTAAGCGATGCTCGATTAAGACGATGGCGGGCGATAATTAATCTCCTATTGGTCTGCCCTATGATACAAGCGGTTCAAACGCATATGCTGCGGACCATCTCTTGTCGTCTCAGACGTCTCGGTAGGTTCTGATGGGCGGCCTGCGGGGAATGACCCTTCACCAGACCCTTGCCCTGTCGCTTCTCGCAACCAAAAAAATCATTCTTCTATGCCTATTCTGGAAACGCAGCTGACAGGCGCCTCGGCATGGTGCCGGGGTCGATCCCAGTCGCTACATCGCAGAGCATAGCACGGCCACACTTTCTTGCCAGGCCCAGGCCTCTGATTGGCCGCGTCAAAGGCCTCCCGGAATCCCCGCAGGGAATAGTAGCTTCAGCCACAGGCGCTGATGGGGCGCGAGCTTGGACAGGGAGCGGGTGCGAATGGATACCGTCACTAAACATGCCAGGGACAGAGAAACTTGCTTGCAGCCATGGACTTGATAAATATGACGATCCCAGACGTGGTGTTGAAGATGCATCATCATTCGTGTCATCGTGTGTTTACAACTACACATTGTTTCGTATATCATCTGCGACAACTCACTACCAGCAACTCCCAGATCATCAGAGCAATCATCAGCACTTAACCAGTGAACTCTCGCCTACATCGCCCAATCAGATAACCCATTCCTTGACGGCAGTCATGGATCGCCGACAAGACTACAACAACTACCACCGCTCTTCGGAGAGCTCCCGGCAGTGGAGCGATGAGGCAGTCCGGGGCAGCTGGGACTCGAGCTTCCAGCGGGCCTCTGTAGTATCATCACCACCAGACCAGACCTCGTCAAGGAGAAGGATAAGCCCGAATGCGTACGATAGACGGCAAAACATGGTCAACCAGTGGCTCGGGCAGCAGCAGTTTCAGCAGCACCCTCAGGAACCCACCGTGGCCATGGACGCCGCTTCGGACTTTACGACTCCCACAACTTCTCCTGCCATCAGCGACTCTGCAACCTTTACATCCCGAACTGGAGATTACTATCAGATGCACGCTACGACAAACGACTACCTGGCTCCCCCTTCAAGAAACTCGGTACCTTACCGACCCTATGACAACGGCGCTCCCTCCTCATCCCGAGACCCGGCACCCCGGACCATGGATTACCGCACCGTCGACTACCGTCAGACTGACTACCACCAGTCTGAAGACCAAGACCTGCGCGGGATAGGGGCATTTGCAAGCACAGACAGCTCTCGGTATGTTCCCAGCACGGGATATTACAGATCAGCACTAACACGAACCACAGACGGAAAGTCAAGTACAAGCCTCTGAGCAGCTGGCATGGCCTCTGGCTCCCTCCTCCCGAGTGATCGTCACACACCCACTTAACGATTCACTCCTAACGTTACTTCACTTCACATCAAAGCACCAAGAACCAAAAAAAACCAGATACACGGGTATGGCGCATTTCTTCTGTCAAGATTTACGATTCCTCTTCTTTCTCTTCTTCTTCTTCTTCTTCTTCTTCTTCTTCTTCTTCTTCTTCTCTCTTCTCTCTTCTCTTCTTCTTCTTCTTCTCTTCTCTCGCTTCCCACTTTTCACTTTGGGGCCGTGATGGACTTGGGGGTTTACGGATAACCATGGGTTTCGGCGTTTATTCTTGGGGAAAAGCTGCTTCACACTCGCTTGGAAGACCAGTGTCTTGAGTGTTTTTTTCTGGCCTGGCTTTTTGTTGGTATAGATTTCTTGGGTCTTTTTCTTTCTCTCTTCTTCTCCTCTTGTCGCGAGTTCTCAGTTCTCGAGAATTCCTGACCCTTTTTCTACATTCGCTTCATTCTCCGGCCACTCGTTCTGTCGGCTTCCATCATAGATTAGAGGGGGATCTTTGTCATTGGTCTTTTTTCTTTTTTCCTTTTGTTATTCAAAGATCAATTCTTTCTCCATCCGTGTCTGGGCTGATATCTCATTTCGTTTCTAACGTCTCTGAACCGCTCTAGTAACCTGGCCCATCCATACTTTGCTTCCTCTACTGGCCTCCCCTTTCCTTCCTCAGGGCTTCCAGGCCTTGGAGAAGATCCTGCTTCAGGTCCTCCAGACCCTCGACACCGATGCTAACCCGCAACAGTCGCTTGTCAACGTTGGGATCTGTCATGGCTCGCCACTCGATCAGACTCTCGACGCCACCCAGGCTGGTAGCGTGATGGAATAGCCGCAGCTTGTTGGGGAGACGCTTGGCAACCTCACCATCGCTCAAGTACAGGGAGAAGACGGGGCCGTAGCCGTTGGGCATCTGCTCCCGCAGCCAGCTGCCTTCAACGGCCGCCTCAGGCTGAAGACTCGCGTGCTGGATGCGTTCCACGAGGGTGCCCACTGCGGATGAAGCGTCCTTCTTCTGCTCAGCGAGCCAAGCCACCAGTGCGGTTGCCGTCTCGCTCTGGCGGAGGACTCGCAACTCGAGAGTACGCAGAGAGCGAATACCCAACCAACCCTCCAGGCTACCCATGACAGAACCGAGAATAAGACGATCCTCGATGAGGGCCCTGGTCCAGTCCTTGTGCTTAGGGTTGACGGACAGGGTACCGCACAGCAGATCTGAGTGACCGCCAAAGTACTTTGTGCCGCTGTGCATCACTACATCAACATCATACTTGAAGGGGTCCTGCAGGGGCGGCGGCGCAAAGGTCGCATCGACAGTGAGATAGGCACCAGCCTTCTTGGCCTTTTCAGCATAGGCAGCCAGGTTGCGAGCCTCGCCGGTCGGGTTGAGAGGTGTCTCAACATGGATGACGTCGCCGGGCTGGAGGTCCTCAACGGGGCAGTCAAGAGGCAGCTGCTGAAGACCTGTGAGGCGGTTGAGGATGCGAATGACACCATGGCAACCGTGGTAGCCGTCGCCGATAGCGATGCGCTTCGGGTTGAGGTGCACGAGCATGGCGTGAAAGGCCGAGAGGCCCGAAGAGTAAGTAATGGTGGGAGCACCGAGCAGCGAGGTGAGGACGGCCTCGAGACGGGTTGTGTTGGGGCCGGTGGCCCGGGAGTAGACGTGAGAGTCTAGGGGAGCATTGGGCTGCGTGAGTCAGCATTGGCTGTTGGACTCTATGATTGTTGTCTCAACGACAAGGTTTTGACCTTTGGTCTTGAGTGGACTTGTCGACCAAGGACACCAACAAGATCAAGGATCGTCAAGGTGAGAGCACTCACGTCGATGTTATCCCAGGACTTGAGCTGCTCCGGGTCATCACTGTAACGGAAGGTTGTGCTGACATGCATCGCCGGTGCGACAGCCCGGTGAGCCTGAATTCCGTCGTCGGCATGGACGGCGCGGGAGGAGAGCGACAGTCCGGCGACGGAGCTCTCGAGCCGGGCCCGGGCGTCGGCGGTGCCGTCCGGAGCGGGGACGGAGTTTGTGCCGTTGGCAGTCTTTTCAGGAGCCATCTTTGCCTTTCTTTCCTCCTTATTCCTTTCTTCTTTCTTTTGTTTTTGAGACACTTGTCTCTCTTCTTCTGCAAAGTTCAAGTGAACAAGCAGCCGATGCAGCCGATTGTTGGCCGACGCGAGTGAGTGGGTGTGGAGGTGAGGGGCAACCTTTGTGGTGTAAAAGAAGAAGAAGCTGTACTTGACTTGACAAGATACGCCGCCTCAAATGAGTTCAATAGACGGGGGAAAGAGGCTGCTTTTAAAGGTTTAAGAAGAGAAGAGGAAAAGGAAGCCTTTTGTCCCCCCGACAATTCGTGACGATGACTCGCAAATTCGACATTGGCTCACCGCGCGCCCTCCGAGGAGCATGAGCGGGGCTCTTATCCAACGATTACAGCACGCCATTAGCAGTGGGCGAATTTGACATCTGCTGGAGGGTGGGTAATGGGCTCTCTATCTCTCCGTCATCGGCCGCGGTTAGCAGCCGCGGTTTGAATCGGATCTGCTCTTGTTTTGTAACGAGATTGATGCGAGATGCTGTCAGGTACGAGAATGAGGCTGTCAGCTGCACTCGTGCTTGGTGTTTAGTCTTGTTGGCGAAACCAATAGACTTTAGTCCAGGTCTGCTGATACCGGATATGGTTCAGCTGCAAGTCAATGACTCTGACAACACTCTAGAAATCACAGAAACGCATAACCGCAGATGCTTTGCAGAGCATAAATCTTGTCATTACCATTAAGTGGCTCATATTTTCCTCCTTCTCTTTGGGACATAGCCCTTACCACATACCATTCATCTTGGGCAGTTCATAATGCCGCATCAGTCGCAAATAGCCCCTTCCAGTCAAACAGAGCGAGAGTCCTCGGGTCTCTAACCGAGTTGTACCCAATGGATCCGTAACGAATGCGTTTCTAGCCTGACCCTGATCCTGACCCGGTTACCGTGAACGCCGGGGTAAAGAAAACGAAAACTCCAGGTATCTCTAATACATTCATACAAGGGCGAAACTTTGGTCGTGGTTCTCTTCTCATTTCATCTCCTGGCCTTCGGACGAGACCGTCACCTTGGGCGGCGCGTTTGTGTTGTCCATGGAGCCGAGCTCTGAGCCCTGGCCGCTCTGAGCTCTCTTGCGGCCGTGCATGAGGAAGCGGGAAACGGTGGGTTGGGTCGAGGCGTCCTTTTCGCGGGACTCGGAGAATTTGGAAAAGAAGCTGCGCTTTTGAGGCTGGGCCTGAGACTGCTTGTGGTCGTCTAGACCAACATCTTCGAAGCGCTCCTCGGCGGTGGGCGGTTGATGGAAAGATCGCTCGACTGCCGATCTGGGGAGACGAGGAAGGCGGGCAGAATCGAGACTCTGGCGAGGGGGGAAGTCTGGGTTGGGCACTGGTGATCGCGCGGAAATGTCCTAATGTCCATCGGGTCAGTTCAGTTCAGTTCAGTCGTACGTTGGGGTTGGGGTGAATGCCAAGCGGCAACGGTCGCGCAATGGACCGAGGGTCAATTGGGGGCGACCGTGCCCGAGACAAGGAACAGGGAAGGGACGAGAGGAGAGCACGCACAAATGATCTGCGGTAGGAATCGAAAGACTCTCGGGAGATGGAGAAGTGCTCAATATCGCCGAAGCTGCTGCGGGTGTCTGTCGAGTTGCGGGTTGAGAGGTACTTGCGCGGCCACTGTCCTTTCTCCTCGGTCGGGGATGGCTATGCGCGGTCAGCTTAGCTGGTGAGAAAAAGTGAGTGAAATATCGGCGGCTTACAGGAAGATAGACGCCACTGTCATTGACAACTGTTGCGCGAGACTTGAATTAGCCAACTTGGTCTTGTGACTGAAAGCCGGATTGCGCCGCCTGTCTCAGTCCCCCTCTCTGCGGTGAGGGGCATGATGAATGATCGGGCGGCGGGCAGTCAAGACATACCACTCATCTTGTACTCGCCGGTGTCGTGGTTCTTGGTATTCCGGATGCTGAGGACCGAGGTAGCCTTGGAACCGACAGTGTCGACCTTTTCAAAGCCGGGGGCGGTATCAGGGCGCTGGTTCTCATCCTGGACGACGATGCTGCCGGGGCGGCGGGCGAAGGGGTTACGGATAGGCATGGTTGATGGATGGATGGATAGATGATCTCTGCTGGAAAGAGATGTTTTTTTTGCTTGCTTTTGTTGTTTACAAAAGGTTGAGTTTGGAGGAGGATAAAAGCTTAAAATAAAGGGAGTCGGAGGCGGGACAAGAATAAGAATACGCCGAGTCCAAGTGGGAAGGAGACGACGAACGAGACGGAAGATGAACGGGGGCAGGAACAGGAACAGGAACAAGAGTAAAGACAAGGAGCACGGGAGGGTCGGGGCACGTTTAATTGATTCGAGTTTGACCTGCCCTGGGACCGGGGACGGGGACGGGAGCACGGACAAGAAGAAACCGAGACGAGAGGAATCAGATGTGGCACTTGTCTCTGCTGAGGGTGTGAAACGATGCAGAATAGCCTGGCTGTATCGAGTCAAGAGGCAGAATGGACCGATTGCGCATGTAGGGAGGAAATACGCCAACAAATCAGGAGACGGCGGCAACAAGAGCGGCAGCACCAAGCACAAACAGAGTAAAAAAGCTTCGACAAGCATTTGCACAGCCATGGCCCAGAAAACGCATGTCAGCCGAGCATCAGCGTCCACGGATCCATCGCCAGCGCAGCAGATCGACCTAGGGCCAGGTCCCAGGTTCAGGGACTTGATTTACCCCCAAACCTGCCAAGCTTGGAAAGTCTATGCAGTCTCTGTCTGGTCAAGCCTCGGGGCGGCCGTCCCTCGACGGCATCTGATCGACACCGATGCCCCGACTGTGCCCTCCATTCTTTCGTCACCCCTCAATTAATCCGGCGCCGCATCTGTGCCGTATTGGGCCATCATCAACGCTGGGTCCGAATATCCTTGGCATACTTGTCGATGACGACTTGGAGAGAAAGATGGGCTAGATCAACATGGGGTGGTCTAATCACCTTGAAAAAAGAAGAAATGTTCCGTCGAAAGAAGAAAAGTCCGGTCTATCCGAGCCGGTGGATCGATCCCAACCTCCATCCGTCCATCGACTCGCCTCACAGGGTCCGACCCGCGGCCCCCGATCCGTTCTTGCATCGGGGCTTGTTTGCTCAGAGCAGCAACGTCGGCCGATGTGAGTTTCCGGCCACTGACGGGACTCATCAGGTGCACGGCATGGACTTGATTGCTTTTCGCTTCGTGCTGTTGTGACTTTGCGACTGTCTCTCTGTACATATGCCAACACCCGAAACATGTTTCAATGGATGGGCATTGGCCCGTGTTCAGGGCGAAGCGAACTATGGTGGTTCTCTATCTAGTATAATACCACCTACTTTCATCCTAATCGCTATCTTTATTTAATCAAGTCTTGGAAATAGTCTGTTTAGCACATGTAGTATACATCCATGCATCTATCAATATTGCCTGAGTAGGTGGTCAAGGCAGTCAACAGCAACACGACTATGCAAGACCAATCAATAAACCCAATATCCAAACGCATATATACTCCCTGTCTCGGAAACCTCCTGTTTCCAACTAAACAAGCAAACTTGCTAGTTCCCGCACTCCCTGTCCTGGTCCTCAACCCGATCCAACGGTGCCATTGGATTTAATATCAGATCCCTCCCCGTATGCAGGTTTGCGCCTTCGTCTCGTATTCAGCATGTGCCGCCAACAGCCAAGCGAGGTTCCTCTGTTTATATTCATCGTCGACCGCATACGTTTCTGTTTGATCAGCCACAAACCGGTTCGGCCAGTCCACGAACATGTCCGTCCGCCATGATCCATTGCCCGTAGCTTTGCAGTGACACTGCGCGGGGGAAGAACGAGAGGCCCGTCCTGCCAACTTCGGCATACCTGCCTCGTCTCTCCCGTAGTTCCTTCTCTTCCATGCTCAAGGCGATCGAGATACCACGTGCTCATCCCTAAACGACGCTCCATCTACCCCAGGAGCTCATCTCTTCGTTACCTTAGGCCTCCCTTGTCCTTCTGTCAGGCACCCGGATGTCCTTCGCTGTCGCTTTTTTGAACCTGATTGTCACCATTTTGGAACCACCACCACTCGATGTCTTGAAAACAATATTCGATCTTTCTTTCTTTCACGCTCTTTCTCAACGGTCCTTCTCTTACTGCATCATCATGAGTGTCTTCTTTGTCGACTGGGAGCTTTGGCAAGAAATGACCTTTGCAAGTACCATGCCGCCCCTTTGTTGGCAAACCACTCCAAGAACTGTCGCTAACCGTCAACTTCCACTCCAGGTCCTCGGCTGCTGTATCGTCCTTGTCTTTGCCCTCGGCCTCATCAAGCTTTGGTGGACGAACCGCGCTATGCGCCGCCTGGAAATCATCGACGAGGAGAAGCGTGCTCGGGTTTCTCTCATGTCACACTGCGGCATCGAGAATCTGCGACCTCCCGAGATCCCCTTTGGCATTCGTGCTATTCAGAACGGTGTGCAGGTGGAAGGTATCTGGATCTCGCGCCCTGATACCCCCGAGTCCAGCCATAAGGCCCCAGGGGCCACGCTCGTCGGCCATCGAGTGGAGATGTCAAAGGGGAAGGGCAGGATGATTGAACTTGGTAAAACATGTTCCAATCCGAGTATCGAGTCTCAGAGTATCCCGACTCATCTACCCCAACAAGACGACACTATTTCACCCCTCGAGCCCTTCAACCACCATACACAGCTGGGCCAGGCTGAGCAAGTTCAGTCCATATCTACGCCACCCTATCAGAATCTTTGCTCAGGGCGCCAAAGAAACTGGCGAAGGAGCGACACTTCGACATCGACGAGTCTCCGAGATCCTTTTGGCACTCCCGCACAGACGCCAACGACTTGGTCCTTAAGTCAAGTATCTGCTGTCGGCTCAGAGCTGGATCACTCAATGTCTGAATTGGCACTCAGCGTCACGGAGCAGGCGAGCTTTCGGCATGGTGTGACTAGAGCGACGCGGGGAAGAGTAGCCCTCCCGACGGGATTCAGGCCGGACATAGCAGAGCGCGCACCAGATGTTACATGTTACCAGACCGACAGGCTTCACCAGCAGGTCGAACATCAGCCTGCCCCTAACAGAGCAAGCCCAGGCCGGACAAAATTGCAAAAGGCGCTGAGGTCAGAGAAGCGGCTGCTTTCCAGATCATCAACAAGTTAGCAAATCTATGCTTGGTTCTTCTTGATGCGTCTCCTCACTTGATATTGTAGAACTGAGAATGGCTCAAGCCTTGAGATCTCTTGCCCTCAAAGGATCGTCGTCCGCTGCAAATCCGTCGGGCCGTTTCAGGCTCCGGATCTGATGACACAGTCGGAGACCAGATCTAAGTGCCATTGCACCATTCAGGCCGCCCCTTGGCGAGGGGTCCGCATCGCGGGGAAGCGAACGACCTGCTCAGGGTATAAAAGGCGACGACGACCCCGTTCAACGTCGTTCCTCTTCTTCTTTCCTTCTTCACTCTTCTCTAACGTACTGAGTCCTTTACAGACAAACAGAAGAGTGACCAATAGAAACTAAAACTGAAATTGCGTGATTTGTAGACAGAAATCTCCACAAAATGGCTTCCCAGGTTGTTAATGATGTTGCTACCAAGGGCTTCAACGATGCGCAGTCTTATGACACGCACCGGCCCTCTTACCCTCCAGAGTCTGTCAGTAGTCTCCTTGGGCACCTGGGGCTCAAGGGTAAATCTGGTAGCAAGGTCCTTGACCTCGCGGCCGGTACCGGCAAGTTCACCGAGCTGCTGGCTGCGAGGCCCGAGGGGTACGAGATTGTGGCTGTAGAGCCTCTCGACTCTATGCGGGACAACCTGGCGGCAAAGAAGCTCCCCAATGTGGACGTCCGAGGCGGGACGGCAGCCGAGATGAAGGATGTGGAGGATGCGTGGGCGGACGGGTGTATCGTGGCTCAGGTAAGCTACCTATATATCGTTGGGGGTTTCCTAGCTATGCCTTGAGGGTTAGCCAGAGTCGAACTAATATCATCATAGGCATTTCACTGGTAAGATAGCAGCAACAGACACCCATGTGGATGCTCTAAACATGCCCCAGGTTCGCAAAGGAAGAAGCTCTCGAAGATATTCACCGGGTCCTCAAGCCCGGCACCAAGCTCGGTCTGATCTGGAATGCCGAAGACTGTAAGATATCTCTTGCTCCCCGGCGGGAGTTCCTCCGAACTGACAGCATCTTCAAGACAACCGCCCGGAGAGCTGGCCCCCGTCCACTCAGTGGGAGCACGAGCTGAGCGAGCTCAACTTCAACGAAAAGGCTGACAAGGAGCCGCGCTTCCGGCACTTGCTCTGGAAGAAGGTGTTTGAGCGCCAGGCTCAAGCAGAGTCGCCATTCTTCACAACGCCTATTGAAACTCAAAAGATCAAGTGGTCGGTGTGGCTGACTCCGGAGGCTCTTTGGGACCGGGTGAACACGCTTAGCTGGAATGCGATCCGTGAAGGGGAGGAGAGGCGAGTTTTCAGAGAGAAGTTTGACAAGATCGTTAAGGAAGGCGATGGGACTTTCAATGAGAAGGGTGAGATTGAGGTCCATGGGTGCACGTTCTTTGCATGGACCACACGTCTGGAGGGAGCTGTGCGTTCTTGAATGGGAACAGGCACATCGCTTTTGGATGAGGATCAATCAGGTTTTCATTATGAATTAAGCGTTCATGAGTCTGCCGAAATGTACATAACTGCAGGTCTCGTCAGCTTGGTGGCCTAAATGAGGGCTAGAGAATGAATACTCACCGTTGTTTCCTCTAACAAAAGCGTCACCGTACTCTCTGCGCTTCTGTCCGTTGACAAACTCGGTGGTCTTTTCCAAAGCAATGTTCATGTATCCATCCACCGACTGGAGCTCGCCTATTCTGCTCGTCAGCTATGCCCTAGACATGTGTGGACGTCGATGCGATGCACCAGACACTCACCCTTGTAGACGACGCCCGAGTTGAGCTTGACAGTGACGGGGTTGCCGATGATGTCACCCAGGAAGCTGGAAGGGTCCTTGCCCTCGCCCTGCGAGATGTTGCCGTTCTCCATGGTGTCGAGTGTCGGTTGGAGATGATGGATGTTGTGGTTGATAGTCTTGGT
The DNA here is from genome assembly GCF_023522795.1 of Fusarium solani. Taxonomy (NCBI): domain Eukaryota; kingdom Fungi; phylum Ascomycota; class Sordariomycetes; order Hypocreales; family Nectriaceae; genus Fusarium; species Fusarium solani. The sequence continues at coordinate 2,430,523 of NW_027072157.1, forward strand.
GGAGTTTGGTTTTGGAGGAACCACACCAAAGAATTGATGCCTCGTCGTGCTGTTAAGGTTGTTGAGAGTGCGCCGCCTTCTCGCACTGTGGCGCACCCTCTCCCGCCGTGAGGTCCCCTAACGCCCCGTTACAGAGGGCGAAGGCGCCTGGAGGGGTATTTCAGCGGGTCCCCCGCTCGCTATTTTCTTTGGGCTCCTGGCCAACCTCACAAACAATCCCGCCCGTCGACGGGGACCTACGCCACTCCAAGGCGCGTAAAGTGCTACTATCCGTGTTTGTGCCATCACACAAAGAAACAGACAATAACCCGACCAACGTACCTGATGCACTATAAGAAGAGAGCCCAGGGCCTGTTTTTGCTACTGCTACCTACTACCAATCAACCACTAGACTGACCCAACACTCAACTCCCGTCGGCCATCATGGAGGACAAAGGCGCGGCGTCGCCGCCAATAGTCAAGAAGAAGCTCCCCTTCAAGCCCACCGCGCTGCGCCGCCTCGCCGCGCCCAAGCCCACGCCTACGCAGCCTGACGAGAAGGAGGAGGAGGTCAAGGAGAGCGACGACGATGGGCTGTCCCTATTCCGGCGCTCAAAGGAGATGGCGCCCATCGTCGCCGCGGACCGCGAGAGGCGCCTCAAGAGGCATCAGAAACACCAGATGGACGTCGAGCGTCGCACTAGGGAGGCTGCGCGGGAGAAGCGCCCCCGGGAGGGGTCGGAGGAGGTTGTGAATCAGGACGAGCCCGTTGTCAGTGATGACATTAGTCCCGAAGTTGCTGCTGGTTCTCAGTCTTCGCCTGCTCGACCAAGGAGCAGCCAGATTTCTGAACACCCGCCTGCTACTCAGGAGACAAGTGATCGCGCAAGGTTAGAAATGCTATCTGCAATATCGCGCGCTTCAACTGACAACCTCGCAGTGAACTTGTAACCCCTCCACCCTCGAAGCGATCAAGGCTCAGCTCCAGCTCTTCCTCCAAGAAACCCATACCAGCCCTGGAACTCGACGAAGACGACGACGAACCATTCCGGGACGCATCGCCAACTCCCTTTCAGAGGAAACCGAGCACCCCGAGTCGAGCGCCAAAGATGGTTCAACCCGCGCCGGCGCCTACCAATGTCATCTCGATAGATTCCGACTCTGATTCGGATGATGTCTCTCTCAAGCCCACCTCCGTACCGGCGTCCCGTCGCAGTGCCAGCATCGTGGAACTCGTGGACCGCACCTCTTCAAAGGCATCTCCAAAGGAGCCGTCGCCACCCCCTGAGGACGACGAATTTGCAGAGTACGTCCGCAAGGCCAAGGAGCGGCGCGACAGGGATCAAGCACTGCTCCAGACGGGCCTGGACGGCAAGCCAAAGAAGGAATTTGTCGACATTCTCATAACGAGCCAGGTCCCGGGCACCAGGCCGCTCAAGCTAAAGTACCTCTTTGACAAGCCTTTCCGCCTCAGCCGTGAGACTTGGTCAAGCTACCAGAACAAGTCGGGCGTGTCCATCCCCGTTGACGACGTGATTTTGACGTGGCGCAAGAAGAAGATTTACAACACATCGACCCTCCTCAGCCTAGGCATTAGGCCCCAGGGCGACGGGCGCGTCATCGCAGAGGGTCAGGGGTCAGAAGGTTTCGAGGACAACCGTTCCCTCGTGCACGTGGAGGCATGGACGCCCGAACTCTTCCAGGAGATGGAGCGCAACGAGGAGCTCCGACGGAGGCGCGAAGCTGGCGACATCTCTGAGGAGGACGAGGACCAAGAGGAGGAGCCGACCGACGACATCAAACTCAAGGTGATACTCAAGTCGCGGGACCTCGAGGACCTCGGCCTAACGATACGACCCGAGACGACGGTCGAGACGCTCATCACCTGCTTCCGTGCCCAGCGCAAGGTCGATCCGAGCAAGCAGGTCGGCCTGTGGTGGGACGGCGACCGCCTCGAGGAGCACGTCACGATGGAGGAGGCCGATATTGAGGACATGGACGCCCTCGAGGTGTACATCCAGTGATTGGGATACCCATGATGTTTGCATTAGGTGGTTGGAAGGCAGCAGGTGGATCTGGAACGAACTGGATTGTCGCGAGACGAGGATGACATCTTTGGCTGCGAAGGAGGGCATGGCGCTGAAGGATACCTACCTACGACACATGATGATGATGATACCCAGGAATACGATTTCTAGTCGTTAGTTGCGAACAAATACTTTCAGCGAGTCTCACTTGGCATGGATCCATCGTTTCGATTGCTCATTGAGGTTCATTCATGTTATGAATTGTATGATACAGTTATTATGTATTTGGCTTAAAATGATGACCCCTGTCTGCCGAGTCTTGCTCATGGCATAGACAGATCCCCAACGCCTCTATTCCCCCCAGGCCGAACCGGGCGTGGTTTTCCATGGCCTTGATCGTAACAAAACAAAACAAAACAAATAACCAGCCGCGTGATGAATGATGTATCTCCTAGTAATACATAAGATGCGCCGCCTCCCGAGCCGCTCGCTCCAAGCCGTGGCAGCGTGCGTGCTTCATAATCTGCAACCAACCGAACCGACCGATCCCCCCATACGCCACCAATGCCAAAGAATCCACGTTACATGACGTGAGCCATATGTAGGGCCCTATTCTATTGTTCAAGGAACAAAAAAAAAGACATTGCTCCGTTCCTTTTTGTTTTCCATAAAAACAAGGGGTGAAAAATTAATCAATAAGTCTGCGCAGACTCGCAGGAACTGACTTGGGAGAGATGGTATCGGGTGCCCGTCTCGATGGCGCCATGGTGGGAGACGAAGGAGGACCAGAGCTAGAATCGTCCGCCCTCTCGCTCGACTCGTGCTTGTAGAGAAAGTTTTCCTGAGATACCCTGCGCGCGGGGCGCAGAGGGGGGAGGGTGGTGGCATCAGGCATTTCCTTGACCGGGACATCCCGTTTCGACGGCCCGTTCGGTCCAGTTTTTGTCGTCTTTGCCTGAGCTGCGACATTTTTGACCGCCTTGAAGCTTTGCATGGCTGATTTCTTGGGTGGATCGGCTGGGAGGGGTCGCCTGCCCGGCTTGCGACCGCGAGACTTGGTGACCTTGTTCGGCTTGTCGTTCGTTGATGCTTTGCCGGTGAATGAAATTTTGCTCTGCTTCGTCTTTGCAGGCTTCTTGGCCGCTGAGATCTTGGGGCTTGCGTTGGGTGTCGGAATTCCTTGCACCTGCTCGAACTGCTTCGGCTTTCCCGAAAGCTCTGTCTCAATATCGCGATTCACAGGAATGTTGACTGCGAATGTTGTCTTGCTGCGGCGCTCCTGGCTCTCGCGATGCTCTTCCTGAGAGACCTCATAGTCATCTCCAACAGGACAATCCCAGGGGGAAGGGCGGCTAGCCGAGCAACGTTGTCGCACTTAGACCGTACCACGATGTCCCAGCAGTTCTTCAAATCAACGCCCTTCGGTTCACTGTCCAGGTTAATCCAAGCAGTGATGCCATCTCGACGACCTCGGGCGACCTGGCACATTTCCTTGACAAGTCTGCGGGTTCCGGGAATCTTCAATGTTGTACCAACGACCAAGACAGCATCAGGTCGTGCCTTGAGGTCGGCGCTAGACACGTTTCCGATAGCCTCCTCATCCGGGTTAAACTCATTGTAGAGCACAAATCGTGGTCGTAGTCTGCCGATACCGTGGCTTCGCTTTCCAGCATGAGCAGTTCGAACCTGGTCATCAACCACACAGGCGCCGCAAAGTGGGGCCTCTGCACCATCGAAAACACTGCCATCGAAGGGTTGGAGTTGGCCACACTTGGTGCAGACCATCTTTTCGAGGCTGCCGTGCAGCTGGATCGTAGCCGGCCATGGACCTTTGGGGTTGAGAGGAATATTTGTTGCCAGAGGTTTCATCGACGTGTCGATACAGTCAATGTTTTGGGAATAAAGGCGCAGTAGACGGCCTTCCTGGGCCAATGACGCTAGTAGGTGGTGAAAGGGGTGGGCTTCGCGCTCTGCGTCATCTGGGCCATTTCCCGGACCATCTTGTGAAAAGACCGCGTGGTCGCATCGTGCTTGTAGACTGACGCATCGAAAAGGTGCTTGCCAGATCCTGCGAGTTTATGCTGGCTTTTGGCGGTAGCGAACAATCCCGTGGCGGAACGGAAGTCGGGAATCCCAGCAGAAACAGAAATACCAGCGCCAGCAATGACAACAATCTTCTTCTTCTTGCGCAGCGCAGTCACTAGCCTCTCCATTTGGCGACTGTCCTCAGGCGTAAACTCCTCGTCGGGCTTCATCAGATCCAGGTACTCGGTGGTGCGCTCTTTCGGGGCGAAATTCGGCGCTTCTTGGCAGGCGGAGGGCCGTCGGCCGAGTCATCGAGAGCTTTGTTGACGATCTCGTGGTCGAAGATGGGCTCGCCTAGCTTGACGGGAGACTGAATGCCTGAGACTGTGGTGGACGTCGGTGAGGGATAGCGCTTGGCCGGGTCGACGGGCATATCGGGCGAGGAAGGCAGGGATGGCGTTTTTGAGAGGTTTGAGAGCGGCGACGAGAGGGTCGACTGCTCCGAGTCGGAAAGGGCTGTTAACGGGCTTGAGGTGCTCATGGCGAGCCGAGATGCTCCTTGTGAGAATTGTGTAGAAGTGAGAAAACGAGGAGCGTGGGCGAGGCCGAGGTTTAAAGGAGAAGGCGCGAGGGAGGTGCGTGCTTGCTCCAACTCTACCTCATGGCGCAAAAAGGAAAAGTCGCAGGAGGGTCGTGGGTATGTGTGCCTTTGTGCTGGTTGAACTGAGCTGAACAGTCGAGTCTTTAGAGCGGGAACCGGGGGAATAAAGAAAATGGGTTCAACGGGTTGTTGTGCAGAATCCCTGCGTAGCAAAGGGAACAATAGGAGCGAGTGTTGTTTCAAAAGTTGGAAGAGAAGAGAGAGAGGGAAAGAGAAGAGGCAAATCTCGGGGGAAAGTAAAGGTAATGACTGAGAACCGAGTTAAACGGAGGCGGCTCCAGATCGGCAGAGCGGGTTCGGGGGAGTAGCTTGTAGCAGCGTCTGCAGGGCCTTGACCAGTCGAATGGGAACCAGCAACAAGCAAGGTACGGTAGGGAAAACAGCCCGGGGCCCTGGGAGCGAGCAAAAGATGGAGTGTGTTGATTAGCGTTTTCGCTACCCACCAGCCACAGCGCCCAAGGAGCCAGAGCCTGCGCAGGATCGCGGCAAAGACTTTCAGGTTTCTGGTGGTGGTGGGGATGTTAAAGTTGGGCCGCCCCTGGGAAAAGGAACCGGCGGGTTTAGGTGGGCCGGCTCTTTGGTCCGGGGGTATGAATGGTGAATGTGGCTGGAGACCGGTTCTGGTTGGTTTGTTGATGTTTACGTCGTGTGGCCTTGTTGTGGTCAGGAAAGAGGGCCAGCCAGCCAACAGTGAGATTCGGCGGTGCGTGAGCTGATGCTCGTCAATGCCACAGTTGTGCTGACTGTAGTTAGGCAGATTTGCGCTGAGCCGCCAAGTATTCAGATACATCGAGGTTGACAAGCCTGGGACATGATGCAGGCACACGACCCGCATCGAGTTACGGATGAAAGAACCAGATGACAAAAACTGTCTATTACCACTTTGCGCCATCTTTGTGTATCAGCAATTAATCCCGCAGTGCTCGCCTAGTTAGCCTGGCCGGCGTAAATTCGTCCAAATTCCACACATTCACTCATGCAACATGAGGACACCGCCGAGTCTAGCAAACGCCCATCCCGTCCCTCCCTACCGAGAGACTGGCATGGCCATGATTCACATCTGCTGCATGCAGCGTGGCTGGTACTTCTGTCTGACACAAGCACCCCTAATTGGCTCGTCTCGTCTTCCCATCATCCCCATTTTCCATCCCACAAAGCCAGTCATTATCCTTTGACACGTCACCCAAGCCTTCACACCACAACCAGTCAGTTCAGTCGAGGAAATTCCCTTGTTCTTTAGTTACTATTATGCGTATGTAAAGCCTTTCATCGTTTAATATGGATGCATCTAGCCGGTCTCTTCATCTCACATTGCAGGTGCTTGTACCACCTTCTTCAAGTTCTGTTGGCTCCAGAACAAGGAGTTGTCCAACATCACGTGCCTGATCACCAGAGCAAGCTGCATTAGTTTCTAGGCAAATCACTTGCTTGATCTCCTCAACCTCATTTCGGAAATTGTGCTTTTCCCCGTTAATCTAAACGAGAGGCACATTCACGCATGGGCGCTTGCCGAAAAACGGATTGCCTGGAAAAGTTGTACTGCGCATCCGTTACCACAGTTGGCCCACCGTTGAAACTCTACACCCCTCAGTAACCAGAGTAACCCGACGCAACCTTTGAGTCTATGCAAGAGTCGAAGGAAACCTCATTAACTCCTCGAGTGTATATCTACTCCAGCTCACTGATATCAGGTCAAGCTACGACAAAGAGACTGCCACTACCCACGAGAAGCAAACAGACTTGATGAAGTGCATAAACAACCGACCCAGCAAACCAACAAGGCAGGCCCATACACTAATGGCCCACACCGACTCCTTGACAGCATGAAACCATCCTGTCAACAATAACCCATGCCTACAAACACCGTCTCCAGCCCGCAATTCTCGGCAAGCGTCGACCATGGTGATCCGGTCATGTCTTGGTTGCCAGAGAGACGCGCCACACTCTGGCATCATCGTCCGGGGTCTAAACTTCCCTCGGCCCCACAGTCCCCACCGTGAATCTCTTGCAGGCCCCACGCGAGATCTAGCGCGATAGGCGCGCGTACTACGCGCCAACTTCGCGCCATGTAAAGTGACAGCCCAGGGAAAGTTACAAGATGTTACCAGATCATTATCTTCTGTGAAGTATCTTCGTCAGAGTAGTGCGTTATTCCAGTCGTACACGTAATTCTAGGGTATACCAAAAGGTCTGTATAATACATTGGTTCAAACACCTCTCCGTCTACTTTCACCCCGTCCACTCGGCCATCCGAGAAACATTCCCCTTTTTACTGCGACGGGGTTGCAGTCTGACCTTGTCCAGAAGACATGTCAATCACCTTGCGCTCGCGCTTCTCCCCAGAGCGGTTGAGGTATTCGATGCCCAAAATACCCGCAAACATGCCAACGATATGCGACGCAATGTCAACCTTGAACTTGGCCGTCTTACCAAAGGCCGCAAGTTGAGGCACGAATAGGAGAGCCAGGAACACGATTCCGTGCACACCGTTTTCTGGAAGACCAAAGAATCTGAAACCGTCATCGCGGTGCTCCCAGAAGTATGCTGAGCACAGGCCCAGAGTGGCACCCGAGGCGCCCAGTGACGTGATGCTCAACCAGCCGCGGAGCGTATATGTCACCAAGCTACCAAGGAAGCCAACGGCACCGCAGCCCAGGTAGAGGGCCAGGAAATTGGCACGGCCGACTTCGTCATGAACGAGGCTGCCGATGAGCCAAAGAGGGGCCATGTTGATGAACAGATGGCTGAGCTTCTGGTGGGAGAAGGGCGATGTGAACATAGTCACGGGCTTGACGGTTGCCACAACAAAGATCATGTATTTGTTGAACATGGACCAGAGAGGGGGAACTTCCAGCCGGCCCAGACAAGCACGTTGATCGCAATTATGGCACCCAGTGTCGCATGAGCTGTCGAGATGTCAGGGAACACGCGGTATCTGGCGTCGGGCTCCTCATAGACTGTGGCGACGGCAGCAAGGAAACCAATGACGAGAGCAACAACGGTGGCAGAGGGCAGGATGCGCTCCCAGGCCTTGAGCTCCGGGGGCGCCTCCAGGTCGGATTGGGCCTTTCGGTGGTACTCGGCGATGCGGGGGTTCGTGATCTGGTGCTCCTTCTTCTCGCCGACTTTAGCGAGAGGACCAGAAGCCACTTCTCCCCTAGCTTCGGCCGCCTTCCGCTCCTCCTCCTCGGCAGCCTCCTGTGCCTTGCGCTTGGCGACGTTTCGCGCTCGTATCTCGTCAAACTTGCTGTGGCCGTAGACGGGGTCAGGCGTATAAGACGAAGCAGGAGCCTTGGCCTCTTCCTTCTTGGCGGCTTCCTTTGCAAGCTTCTCGTTCTCTGCAGCCTCCATCTCTTGTTCCAACTGCGCAAGCTCGTCCTCGGCCCGCAGACCTGCATTGATCACTTCATCCACGGGAACCGACTTTCGCAGATATTTCAGCGCCTTTTCGATTTGGTCCTTGGTAAACGATGCCGTGTGGATAGCAAAGGCCGGGTCGTCGAGGGTGCCGGCGACTCGGCGGCCATGGAGGATGCGAAGGAGATGGTTGGCCCTCTTGGCATTGATGCCCTTTCCAAAGACCCCGAGCACCTCTCCATCTTTGAGATCTATGTTCCTAAACGGCAGGCCGACCTGGTCTCTGTAGTCCTTTGGTAGGTCCTCATATTTCCGGATCGTCCTGTCGGAGAAGAGCGTTCGTCGGGTCTCGTAGGAGGGATATTGTGTCACAAAAGCCGCATTGTGACTCCTAGCATCCGAAGAAGAAAGACACAGGCCCTGTCGACTCCGGGACGCACATCCAGATATCCATCTTGTGGGCGCAAACGGCTGCGGTGCTGAAGACGAAGCCTTGGAGGCCACGCCGCGGAGGGCGGACCTCAGCAGGACTCGGGAGGAATTGGAGCAGGCAAAGAGGCTCATTGTGAAGAGATTGATGCGCAGAATGCGCTCACGGGAGCCGGTGGCTCAGGAAAGAGGGAGGCCAGAAGAGCCAGACGCGGGGGAGGAGCAATGATGGTATGATGGGGGGGTTTTAGTGCATGAATTAATTTTGGGATCCATGAGGCCGAGGATTTTGGACGAACAATTCGACGGACGGACCGGCAGGGATCGCCCGGGACGGAGGGGTACGTACCGACACACGGAAGCCTGGCAAACCCCCACCATGATTAAGCTGCCCCGCGGTTCTCTTTGGATCTTTAACTTGGAGCTTCCAATATCTAGCTTCCACCTGACATCTAAGCTTGTCGATTCCTCTCGAGGCATAACAGTCGCCATCATGTCAACCTCCGCCGATACACGCCCCATCGCTCCCGAGCGCTTCGCCGCCGCCCTCAAGGACCTCTCAGTCGGGATGCTCCACCTCAAGGTCCTCGAGATACGCAACTCGATCGCACACCTGGAATACTCCAACGACCAGCTCAAGCCCTTTGCTGAAGGCACCGCCACTGCGCTCTCCGACTCGTCGACCCCTGCCGCCGCCCAAGAGCCCGACCAGGACTGCATAGACGCTATCAAGGAGAACGAGGTGGTCATCGACCGTATGGCAGAGCGCATCGCCCTCATCCGCGCAGAGGTCGAGGACCGCGGTATTAGCTGGACAGAGTTCCAGAGCCGTGACGAGGTAGCTTCACGAGGGGAGGGCGACGGCGAAAAAGCCAGCGTCGAGGTCAACGGAGATACACAGCCCAGCGAGACCGCTGCCGCAACCTCAGCACCAGCTGAGAGCCGTCACGAGGCGTGGAGCGACGGCACTTTTCAAACAGGCACGATTCGGAACGGCGAGATTCATATGGACCGTGAGGCGGGCCGGCCTGAGGGTGGCAGCCTGAGCGACGAGCAGCTACAAAGAGCACTGGAGGAAAGAATGAGGAACCTAGAGACGGATGATGACGAGGGAGGCATGCACCTGTGAAGGACGGGACTAGGACTTGGAAAACGACGAAAAACACTACGTGAACGGCGTTCAGGAGACGAGGAGCATCATGGCGGTTAATACCCAAAAAAGGAAGCCGACATTATCAAAACGATAATGACATCGTAATCAGGGGTTTGCATGCATCACGGTCACAGCGAAGACAGGACACCTTGAGGTTTGAATCCAATTTTGTTATTTTTTTCAACATCTCAGCTATAAAAAAGGGTGCTGAGGAATGCCCTCGGTACTATCAGACGCGAGGGGTCAAGTTGATTGATGATTGCGCCGTTGGCGATTAAAACCATGTATCGCCTCCCTTTTTTTGCAAGAAGAATCAAAAAAGAAGCATGGCCCATACCAACGCCTGTTTGCTATGCGACCTATTCCCACTCCAGACCATTCCCATAGAAAATGCTTATAGACAAAAAAGAGGAAAGAAACAATATCAACAGAGGCCTAATCCAAAAGGAAAAACGTGCAGAGAAAATCAGAGGGGGTGAGGAAGAAAGGAGACGGAATAATGTGAGACATTGTGTCTGAGGGTGAGGGAATGCCAGGGATCATTGCCCAGCAGGGAGAGACGGTGTTGAAGAAAGTCGTGTGGGGGGTTGCCATGGCTTTGGAACCGTGGCTTGGAGGGTTGATTCAGTTGCAGACTACTAGTCAACTCTAGTCGCTGTCGTCGCCGACGGGGGACGCGGCTCCCGAGAGCCTCTTTGATCGAGTCGACCTCTGTCGCTTGGATCGCTTCGAGGCTAGTCGACTGTTGTTTGCCGACCTTGTGCTCATGATGGTCTCAAGCTTTGGCCGTTGGGCGGCGTGGCCAGCGGACGAAGGCGCGCGGCGTGTGCTCAAGCTCATGGCGCTTTGCGAAAAGGGAATCGGGGCGTCAGAGTCTGAATCGTCCGAAGAATCGAGTCCAGGTGGAGCGATGACGGGTCGTAGTCGTGACCGCCTCTTTGCGAATCCGTTATCCAGCGAGTCGTCGGATGCGTCGAACGAGAGGCTTCGTGTGCGGTGGATGCTGAGGGATCGGTTCGTTCGAGTGAGGAAGAGGGATTCGATGAGTTCGGTTTCGGTGGGGTTGGTGTTCTCCCTCTTAAGCTTCTCCATAACAAGCTTCTCCTGAACCAGGCGACCGAGCTGAACATCTTCGCCGATCAGAGTCCTGCCGCTTGACTTGCTTCCTGAGCTACCTGCGCGGCTCACGGGAACCTTGCCCTCCATGATCTTGGCCGGGGGTGGTGGCTGCAGCATCCATTGGTGGGCGTTACGCGAGGGGATCTTGCTGCTGACGACGGGTGGGTGGTACTCGTTGATGGGAGGGTTCTTGGGGAAGTAAAAGTCGTGGCGTTGCTGCTCTGTCACCTCCTTCTCGAGACCGAGGGTGGACTCGATCAACCTTCCAGCAGAGTCGCGCGCCTTGGAAATGGCATCCATCAACTTTTGGCCTGACCATTGTCCCCATAGCTCCTCGTCCTCGCGTTGGTAACCTCGCCTTCGGTTCCAGTCGTCTGACAGCTCCTCATCCTCTGCGATGACTGATGTGCTGGCGCCCACATTTGTCCGACTTAATACGGGATTCGTCTGTTCGGATATACTGACAACACTGGTGTCGCCTCCAGAGCTGGTGAGACCGCGCTGGCTCGAGTTCTTGCTGGCCGACTTCTTGGGTAAGCTGGGTCCCATACTAATCTCCTCCTGCCAGTAAGGGTTGGTGTTGAACGGTTGAGGATGCTGGTAGGCTGTCGGTTGCTCGCCCTCGAGCTCTTGTCTCGCCTTTTCCTGGCGCTCCTTCTTGGCCTGCTCGCGTGCTTTTTGTCGATGCCGTACCTGGGCGCATGGTGTGCAGGCGAGGATGTAGAAGACGGCGGATTGGATTGCGACGGGGAGAGACATGGTGGTCGTCGGTCGTCGCCTTTATCGGGGGAACCCGGCATAAATGAGTTGTTTGACTTGGGTCTCGTAATAATTGAAACGACACGAAGTAGATGGGAAAAAGAAAAGGCGCAATAAAAAAGGATGGCTGCGTCGTCTTTACACCACAAGGCACACAAACATGAGAGAGAGATATGGAACGAGAAAGGGGCCCAGACCAGCAGAGCGCAGATTGATTGTCGTGGTGCGGGCTGGGGTGTGCGCAACTGTGGAAACCACCTAACGTAGGCAGGCAGGCAGGCAGACTGAGGGAACCCGGAGGAGTAGGTAAAAGAGGCGGAAACCGGGGATTGATGAGTGTAAATGAAATGGTCTTGTTTCGGTGGACGAGGCGTGGCGCCTCTGCAAGTTCAAAGTGGGAGTTTGGGCCAACGCCAGCAGTGGCCAGAACGGTCCGCAATGGGGATAAACGAAGGATGGGCTGAAACCGAAAGAGGAGTAAGAAGGAGGAGGGTTCAGTCCAGTCCGTAAGGATTGAATAGAAAAGCTGCCGTTTTCCCTTCTACCTTGGGTCTTGGTATACCCCTTTCGTCCTCGGTTCGGAATGCAGTATCACTGCGTAGGCCCGTCTTCCTCGTGTGGGGAGATTGGAGAGACCCAGCAGCAGATGGGTAGTGCAATAACTGATGAACGTGTCTCGTACCGTTCCTGGGCGGTAATAAAGGGGCGGCGACGTTTCACAGCCAGGTGCGGCAGGCACTAGCCGAGTGAGAGGTGGGAAAAACGGGACGGAGGAGGGGGCTTTTTGGTGGCACTGAGCACCGAACGGTCAGGGTAGAGCTGATGGTCTGGCTAGGCTGAGAGTCGATTGATTTGTGCTGCGCGGTCGGCCGCAATTGATGGGCAACCATGGGAGATTTGATGGCCGTCGGTCGTCGTGTGTCGTCGGTGTCAGGATGCGGACAAGGGTCTGACCCGTCGTTATATACGTAGCTCCGTTGCCGAATGGAGCGGAGGAGGTGGCGGTGATGAAATGGTGCCGCTTCTGCGATGCGATGCGCTGCTGCGGCGACGCGAATCACAGAGGCAGACAACCCGTCAGTCAAGACAAATAGCGCAGGCTGGGCGAGTAAAGCGAGCTGCTGCTGCTACTTCTGCAAGCAAACCTAGCTGTGCGGTTGGAGTTGCAGCGCGCTACTGTAGCACTCGAGAGGTTGGCTTCGACAGGCCCCGACCTATCTGCGGGCTTGTCCACGATGCATTCAGGGCGAGGGCCCGACCGTACCTGGGAAACCAAGTTGCAATAGTCGGTAGACAATGTGGAATGACAAGAAGTCGACGCAGTCAATTCATTTATCTGCAATGTCACGGTGGTATGCCAAACTCAACCGGCTCAAGACACGCAAGCCCCGACAAAGAGGATTCCCACCAAAAAGGCAATGGCGAGGCGTATCATCAACTCTCGTCTGCATATCCATGACCCCATGGATCCTCCTTCCATCCTCTTGACGGGGGAGGGGAGGGGAGGGGGAAGCATGGACGCCAGGGACCTTCCAACAAGGGTGCCAGTCCACCAATAACCCAGGTACCTAGCGTCCAGCTACTGTAACCCCCCCGCCGTCGCCTTGGTCGCTGGGTGGGGTCGGGTGCCGCGGGTGGCCTAGACCTTCTGAGACTCTTGCAAACCCGCATGAGGGTCAGGAAACACGCGTCATTTGGAGGGAGCACGTTGGAATAAGTCAAACAGTTGACGATATTGTTAGGCTTGCAATAGACAATTATTTGTGTCTACAATCCTTTATGTTTGATATTCCATATTTAGATACCTAGACCTTCCCTCCTAGGACCAGACTAATGGCTTACAGGCCCGAATCAGACCATCAACTCGATAGTTGCCGTCATTGTCCATCAATGGCCGTCTCATCCAAGTCTCAGCTTTCAAAAGATGCAACACAACAAAAAAATTGTCATTGCGCACCCAACCTCAACGTTGCATTGAAATCTATCGTACGCATGAAGCAAGCGAAAAACCGACCATGGATTCGTACCCTTACAACCTCTCGTAAACCCTCCTCGCCATGTGCTGTCGATACGGCGGTAAGTTTAATGTTTGTTAGCCGGCTGTCCAACACGAGGCACCAAACTCTGCCGCCGCCTCTTCCAGCCTCCATCCGCCTGGTGACGTCTTTGGCTCTTCACCGCGCATCCCAATTGTCTTTTTTCTTTGCCTTTCCCGCTTCGATCTAAAATCTTTCAAGATCAGATCTTTGTCTCCGTAATCATGGTGCCCCCCTCCCCGGCTCTGCCGATCTCATACTTTTTTGCAGTACCGTTCATTCCGGTTTGCCTCTTGTCTTTCGTCACCCGCGATCCATAGTTACCCATCCCGCCCACCGGCGTCCCGCATCCCGTAATCCCCGGCTCGGCCTTCGGTGCCGTGTCTGCTATACGCCTATTGGATACCAGCTCCGGAAACACACCAATCCACTCCCTCTCTCGGTCCAACTCGTTCCCTCATCATCCGGCTTGGCGCGGCCAAGCTGCCCAGCCGACGTGTGCGGTGCGTGTCTCCCCAACCCTCCTCGTCTCCGTCGCATCGCCAGAGCATGGCATGCATACATGAGCCCGCATCACCTCATCCTATTCGCTCCACCACCACCATGCAAGGGCCTCCTCTTTTTCGAGAGGCTCCAGCAGCGGCGCCGCTTCTCGTTCATCATGAAAGTTAGTCTGCATCTGAGCTCTTTTTTCCCTCCCGCCACTCTTGACTGTATGTAGTCTCATGCATGTGAGCCAGACGGTCAAGCCGGGGCGTCATGATGGAGTCCGAGCTATGGATCTCACCCATGAACTCTCCGCAGATATCAAACCACAGCAACTTTTGACGAGACAAGACAACTGGCAAATCGATATCGGCCTTCGCCAAGATCCAATCGTTTCCTCGCTTCTGGGGTTGTTGCATGCCACCCCCAATTGACCTCCCTGGGCACCCATGATGAATCCATGACTCTCCCGTCATCCATCTCATCATACCGCAACTTCCCTAACCCGCCCTGCACTTGCCTATTAACCGCCTCCTCAGTTCGTGTAAGCCTCAAAACCCCCTCCAGAAACGCCGTGGCTTCTGCATTCCTCACGCCACAGCTGCCTCTATCCGAGCTTGGCCTCCTCCAGCCATTGCTACATACATAATTACAGTAATACACCCCTTGCGAGCCCTTGCCCTTGCCCGTGCCCTGCCTCCAAGACGTGTACACAAACCTTATCCTTGCCTTGACCGCCAGCTCCAAGCAGGACGTTCAAATTCCATGGCCGAGGTAGGCAGTTGGTCTTTCGAGTCCTAACCAAGCCCAGCCTATCCCCTCATTCTGCACATCACTCAGACAGCAACACAGGACATCATTTCAATACTTGATTCGCAGCTAATTATCACTCATTTTGTGCTCTTCCTCTTGGCGATCATTGTCGCGTGCTTATGAGCTACCAATACATACATGCATGACCCAGCTTCCTCGTGTCCCCCTTTCAGCCTATATCTCGACCGTAGGCTTCCCTCGATCCCACGGCTGGCATGTGCCTCTCGCTTTTAGACCGTAGATGTGAACTGTGTCCGTGATGTATTCCATCGGATTCGTTATCTTCGACGTGGTGTCTCGCTTCGATAGAATAAATCTCGACCATGAAACCTGAACTCCCAACCACAAACGCTTGTGCTACCGCACCCGACCATGGTCCTGACAATGTCTGTCTGGGACATCGTCTGAGGATCCAATTTTTCGCAGGAAGGGGAAAAAAACTGAAGAAAGGAAAGTTGCCAACTAGAAAACAGTGAAAAGGAAAGAGAAATAAACGTGTTCCGAGACACGTTGTGTACAGAATTGGGCGAGGATGCCGTTAGAGAGAGGGTGTCTGTTAACCTCAAACATCCCACTCCTCCTCCTCCTCTTCCTCCTCATCGGCAATGTCGTTCTTGTTGGTCAGAGCCGAGAACGATCCAAAGGACTGGGTGGGCTTGGAAGCCTTGTTGCCAATGGGCTGCTGGGGCTGAGCGGCGGGACGAGCAGAGGGCTCGTCGCTGGATTCAACCGAGGGCGCCTTCTTGGAAGCCTTCTTCGACTTGGTCTTGACAGTGCTCCACTCGTCGTCATTGTCCTTGAGCATCTCAATCTGCTCCTCCTCCGAGGGGAGGGACTCGGTCCAGTTGCCACCAGCAGGCTTGGGGGCGTTGACGGCGTTGGCAGGGGCTTGCTCATAGGTGTCGAGAGGCTGGTGGAAACCGTTCGTCTTGGGAGCTTCGGGGGCCTTGGGGGCACCCTCCTTCCAGACAGACTTGGCAGCCTGAGCAGCCATGAACTGAGAACCATCCTTAGCAGCACGGCCCTCAGCAACGCGAGCAGTACGGCGCTGCTTCTCCTCGAGGACCTTGCGCTCCTTCTCGGCCTCCTCACGAGCAGCCTTGGCGGCCTCGGCCTTCTTGCGGTTCTGACGCTGCTTCTTGGTCTCAACAGGGGCGGCGGCCTTGGGAGCCTTCTTGTTCTTCTTCTTCTCCTCGGTATCGGTCAGACGCAGGATGCTGGGGCGGGCCGGGGCGGCCTCCAGCATGTCGGAGACGTCGCCGGCAACAGCAACGGCGGGGCCAACCTCGGGCGAGGTGACGGGAGACTGGTCGTCATCGGCGTCGGCACCGGTGGTAGAAGAAGGCGCCGATTCCTTGTCCTCGGTCGCACCAGCCATCTTGTTGGCGCGGGACTGCTTGACAGACTTCTCTCGCTGCTTGCCAGAGTCCGCCTTGGCCGCAAACTTGGTGCCCTCCTTGGCCTTGGCAAGTTGTCTGGCGAATTCGCGGTTATCGGCTTCATCCTTGTCGTTGGAATTGCTCAGCCAGGCACTTGTGTCGGGTGCTTTAGCCTCTTCCTTGGCCTTGGATGCCTTCTTAGAGGCTTCCTGAGCCTCCGAAGCAAAGGTTTCCATGCGCTGCTTCTTCTTCCTATCCTCCTTGCGAGGCTCAGCCTGCTGGGTCTTGGCCGGTCTCACAGGAGCAGCCTTGGCCTGGTGCTTCTGCGAGGAGTAGTGGTAGGCCACATAGCCGACGCCAAAGATGGCAATATAGCCGGCAATTGTGTAGAGCATACTCATATCGTCAGACATTGTAAATTGGTGATGGGTAGAAATGTGATTCTTGGCGATTCGGGTTTGACTCGAGCTTCGGACGAGGGAGGGATCGAGTTCGAGTTCGAGCTTGGGGTTCAGGGGATGAGCGGGAAGGGCGGGACGCAGGAGCGTAAGAGTGACGAGCGAATTGGTCAACGACCGAGAAGAAAAACCAAAGACTGATGCAGAGGTTGATGGTTCAAGATTGGGGAGCAAGGACGAGAGCCTATGCGCAGGCGCGAATTGGAGTTGCACTTAGAGGTAGAGGGACCGCTAAGCTGTCGCAATCATGAGGCCAGATTGTCTTCAACGGCAAATCGGATGCCCACGCAGGGTAAGCGTCGACGGCGTGGGAGATGACGGATGAAAAGGAAGAGAAAAGAGTCGACGATGAAGAAGAAGGAGAAAGGGGGAGAGTGGTCGGAAGTCGGTCGAGAGAACAAGTCAAGAGCTTGGCGCAAAACGAGAAGAAGACACCAGGTGGCTTGAAGTCAGCCAGCCAGTCGTTTCTGCGCAACCTGAGGCGAGGAAGGGTCGCGGGATTGACTGAAATGGCCCCGAGCTGCAGGGGATGTGACGGGCAGTTCGCTCTGAAGGTAGCGCAGCGGCGGGGGCTTCTTAGGGGCCCTCACAGTTGGGAATATCGAGTGGGGACGGTCGGAGGGAGAGGTACCTCGACAGCCAAAGATGGGTGAAGTGGTACACGTGTCGGTTTGATTGAGGACAGGCGCAGGCAATTTCACTGCGAGGCTTTCGATAGTTGATGTTCAGATGAAGCTGAGTCGTGGGGCAAATGAGTGTTGGTGGATGGAAATAAGAGGGTAGGGTTTGGTGAGGAGAAGGTTATGATGATGAGAGGAGGACGAAGTAATTCCGCCTCCTGCCGTTGAGATCTCGACTGCTTTTTGAGCAACTGGAGCAAATGGACAGGTGGACTTATTGACGACAACACGAAGCCAGGGGCGCTCAGGGGAGGCCGGCCAGGAGGAAGACCCCCGGAGAATGGAATTTTGGGGCATTTCCGGCACCCTGGCTATGGCGCTACAGCACCTGCTCTAGCGGGAGATGCAGCGAGTCCTCCAGTAAACCCAAATGACAATGTGATGGTCACGTCCGCATGAGGTGGTCGAGTTTGTGTTACTCAGCGAACAATACGCAAGCTTCTGCGGCACCCGATTGGATGCCCTGGTGAGCTCACTCCTAGAGCCAAGACCACCCAAGTTGCACAGGTCTCACAAGCTCCGTGACGCCTTGGAACTGTATGACCTCTCGGGCTGCTGACGGGATGACAGGTGCTCGTGTAGAGCTTCCTCAGAACGTCGCTCCCAACCTCACATCACGTAGCAGACAAAACTAGCTCTACAGCCGGAGATCGACATGTCTCACGAACTGAGAACTGGACCCTCCAGGCTTATCTCAGCAGTTGTCACCCCACCTGCCCAAAACTGACAAGGAGGGGAAACCCCAAGCAAGCTCCATGTAAAGCCGCGAGCAAAACAAGTGAATCAAGTTGCTTCATCTCTATCAACCATTAGCTTCAAGTAGCTTTCCTTATCTTTTTGGTTTAGTTGGCTTGGCTCTTTTGGATATTCTTATTCGATCCCACCGCTCCTTCCCTTTTGGAATTTGCGCATATCTCTCCGCCTTACTTTCACCGTCTCTCGCCTCACTCTGAGGACCGTTATTACCTACAACACTGAACTTTTTGCCGAATTCTAGAAATCACTCAGTCTCACAACTATCAGAATGGCTCCTAAGCAAAAGATCATTATCGATACAGACCCGGGTATGGAGCCAACTTCTCTCTTTCCATTATCCTCTAACAAGCTCAAGGTGTCGATGACATCCTGGCTCTGCTTCTGGCTCTAAGTGCCAGTCCCGAAGAGCTTGAGGTTCTCATGGTATCCGTCACATACGGCAATGTTCCTCTCCAAAGGTGATCCCACAGCTTGACTTGATTTCCACAGTGCCCGACTAATACTATGGTAGCTGCCTCCGAAACGTTGTGTCTCTCTTCCATGTTCTTGGAAAGGAACTCGAGTGGAGAAAGTCCTCTGGCAGGGCTGAAGGCTACGAAGCCATGAAGGCGAGCAAACCTATTGTCGCTGTCGGTCCGGAACATGCTCTCTGCGACGAGGAGCTTATGGCAGACTACTTCCGTGAGCTCCAACTGATCCTTGCTGGCTCTGTTCGATCGCACTAACAGGGTTGGCTTAGACGGCGCCGATGGCTTGCATAACGTCCATGAGGCTCATCCTGACCTCTCTCCTGCGGAGACTTGGAGGGAGCTCTTCAAGGAGGGTGCAGCGGGTGCTCAAGACTACTCTCCCTTCTTCACCCCTTCCAAGGCTCCAGCCCACAAGGAGATCCTTCGTCTGCTTAAGGAGAACCCCGTTGACACCATCTCGATCTTGGCTGTTGGACCTCTGACCAATGTGGCCATGGCAGCTGCAGAGGACCCTGAGACATTCCTCCGCGTGAAGGAGCTTGTGGTCATGGGTGGAGCCGTGGAGTGCGAAGGTAATGTAACTCCTGTCGCCGAGTTTAACTGCTACGCGGATGCTGTGGCAGCCGCCCGGGTATACGCCTTGACGTCGTTCAACCCACGCTTCACGATGCCGGCGGTGCCCCAGGAGCTCTCGACACTGCCTCCTTACCCGGCCAAGCTCTCTCGGCAGCTCAAACTGACACTCTGCCCACTTGACATCACAACTCCTCATCTCATTCACAAGAACTATTTCATCGAAAACGCCAAGGCCCACATCGATGCTGGAAGCCCCCTTGCCCAGTGGGTGTCCCATTTTGTCACTGGTGCATTCCAAAAGATCGAAGACATGGAGGGAGATGGCAATGAGCCTGGTCTTTCTTTGCACGATCCCTTGACTGTCTGGTACATGTTGACCCGGGATGACCCCAGGTGGAAGACGCCTGAGAAGCTAGAGGATATCCGTGTCGAGACCAGCGGTCAGTGGACGCGCGGCATGCATGTCGTTGACCGCAGGCTCAGGGTGAAGCCGGCCGAGGCTGCTGTCGCCCTCTCGGCGAACCCAGACGAAGACCCTCATATTCAGACCCTCGACCAGGTTCCAGGTGACGACATGTTTTGGTTGAGCGTGCGCAGGGGCAACCGCGTCAACCGTGTGATTGACTCTCCTGGCCACTATATCTTCAAGGAGGTGCTGATGCAGAGGATCTTTGGCTAGGATGGCCCGGCACTCGCTGGTCCTGTGCCGGCTCTGTATAGTCGATGAATCCAAGTATATGAATCGAAGTGGCCGTCTTCAAGGCCAGAATGAATTGTCTAAACTCCTTGTACTCGAACGCCAGATCCTGCCAATTTCACGAGACAGGTGACTCCAGTCTTCCCGCCATGGATGCCGTACCCTAGAAAAGAAACACGTGGGAATAATAATGCAGTGTAGATGTCCCCTCTTCTGTGTTGACTGATGCTCTAAATGTGTTTTATGCCTCCGATCGCTGAGCCCTTGACTTCTGTCCAGTTGATGCTATCGTCGAGCGCCTCGTCCACCAGGCCGATGGAGCAGACATTGTCGCCACGCACGAGGTATAGGCCCAGGGGTACTTGGGCTGAGGGTTCCGGGTCGTCGGGTGTTCGGATAATGCGCTCTATCGCATTGTTCAAGACCTGGGAGGGATCGGTAAGCGGAGGCTGCAGTAGAGGAGGGGTAAGGCACGCACCAAGTTTGTTGTGTTGTCGCAGGCTGCTAGGGTTCCGACGAGGATTCTCGAGTCGGCTGTGACGATCAGGACCTTCTCTATAGTGCGTGTCAGCTGTTATCGGGTCCTCAGAGCTCTGTGGTGGTGATTTACTGTTTAGGTATCCGCCGAGAGTAGCCATGGTGTCGACGGGGCGGGGTATGCCTTCAGAGGGCCTATGTGGGAGTATGTTCGGTTTCAGGCGGACGTCTAAATCAAATGTATGCGCTCGTGTGAAATTGGCGGCAGGAGGCGGTGGTGATCGTGGTTGAGTGTCGGGTGAAGCTGTTTCGACATTCACAGAGGGCTGCCGAGATGGACTTTTTGGAGGAGCTTCTGAGAGGTCGGCGCTAACCCACTTTAGGCACCATTTGCACGACACCGGAGGACAAAGCTTCCTGAATGATGGCAAAGGCACACGAGAGGGAACGAGTGTTTATTTGTAGGGTTTGGAGACAAATTGGCGCAGTATTTGGGTGCAAGCTTGCATGATTCACGACTGTTACCCGTGACTAGCTGGTTTTGCTAGGGGAAGGTACAAATCACTGCTTCCACATCAAGCTTCAACGAGCGGAGTGAGAATGCAGAGCAGGAGCAGACATGCCACCCTACATGCTTGCCAGGAAGCGAGCGACCTGCACACAGGGAAGAGTCGATAACACGAGTGAAAAGCACACGAGAAGAAATAGTACGAGAGATGGTGATGCGACTGGATAGTAGAGCAATACTTGGTGAAAGACATCATCCGCGAGAAGTCAATGATGTGTGGGCTACCCTAGAGATGGCCGTCACGTCGATGGCGGCCGTTCACTGGAAAGTCGTGTCTTCACTGGCACAAGATGGATGTTGATGAAATCCATGTCGAAATGACACTGGCTGGAGAGTTCGAAGAGAAAAATGGAATAGCGGTGCTGCCAAATCCTACGACACAACCGCGGCACTTTCGCAACTCACTCCAAGGTATAGCAGACATCGAACGCAGGATCAATAATTCAACAAGCAGTGGACTTCTCCACGTTTACGAGTCTTCTTCACCACCCAGGCAAGCCTGAGAAAGCAATGAAAACTGAGCTCAACGAGTGTGAAATTCGCGTCACCTGGAGGCAGTGTAATACCAGGGACACTGTGGGCGGGATCATGTGCAAGCACAGAGGAAGCCGCCCTGCTGCCAAAAATAGGAATAATCACGATTGGTCTCCTTAGAGACCTTTCAGAGATTAAACTGAAAAGAACAGATACTACACTTGATCTAAGCCAAAAGGCAAAGAGAGCTAAGGAGAAAAGAAAAAGAAGATAAAATTGTGAGAGGGAGGGCGAGATTATATAGTCGTTGCCTGCTGGGCGGTGAGGAGGGCTGATTGGCAGAATTTTGGCGGTGCGGCCTGAGGCTCTGCTTTTTGAGATTGCGGTGAGGCTGGAAGGTAGCAGCGACCCGCTGTCAAGTGGGTTTGGGTAACTAGAAAGGGCTGGTGGGAGATTGGCATTGGAATCACCGCCATTTTGAGGCTCTGATTTGCAAACATGCGAATGGGTACAGAGGAGGGAGCGTAATACATGCATCAAGGTTGCGTTCATGCCGGTAGAAAGTATGATGATTTCCCGTTCTGGATTACGAATATTCAGGAACGAGTTGCCGAGACAATCAACGAATTCTGCATGATTGAGGTACCTATGTCTCGGGTCATGAACGCAGGTGTTGTTGAAACACCACAAGTCGGGGTGGGTAGTATGGGCACGATAGCTTCACCGACCGTGTTGAACATGCAAGAGTGGAGGTCAAAAAGGCACGATGCTCACTCGGCAAACATGTGTCCCATGTTCATACGCTGAAAGAGCGGGAATACCAACATAGATCGTAAAACGTTTATATTCGCGGCTCTCAGAACCGTCTTTTAGCAATTTCATCTATGGTGCCTTGAATGATCATCAGAAAATACCTGCGTCGCTGGTGCGTCTACCAACTGCATCCAAACGCCAAACCCTGGGAGCGCCCTCCCTTGTGCCGTACTGTCCATACCCTTCAGACGATGCCTTGCAAAATACCGATTACCCCCCTCAAATAGACACAGATTTGCAACTAACTGGAAAAGACCGGAACGCCTCTTGGTCTCATACTAATACAAAGCCAGTGCCTCGCCGTCTCACTCCTCGACCAACTCGCCCTCTTCATCCTCAGAGTGCCTGGCTCGCTTCTCTGCCCTTTCGTTCTTGGGTTCGCCGTCGTCGGGCTCTCTCCGTTTTAGGGGTGATCGTGCATAGTCGTTCTCGTCCGACTTGGACTGTGATCCTCCTTCTCGGCCATCCTTGCTGACGCCGTTGACTCTGGAAGCGGCGCCAGGGCTTCGACTCGCCCGGTCGCCCTCCATCGGGGTACCTGTTGTCGACGACAGTGTGTCGGGCTGGCTCAGGAGGGTATCGCCTCGTCGTCGGGTGTTCTCAAGGTGAAAGGCTGGGGATGGCAGCGACGGGTTCTGCTTTCTAAGCGGATTCTCCGTGTAAAACTCACGCATCACCTCAATAGCCTTGGAGCACCGATCCTCATCGCCCTTCAAGTGCTTCCACCAGGGTTCGCCGTCAATATCGTCGATCTGCTGGTTCGTGTGCACGCTGGCGAAGAAGATTGCGCTGATGGCGACGTCTCGCGCCTCGATCAAGAGTGGGATAGCCGTCAAACAGGCATCGTTGCAGAACGCCCAGGCGGCCTGTCGCAGATGCTTGTTGTGTACGATCTCGAGCTTGCCCAGAAGCTTGAACAGGTGCTGGTAAGGGTTGTCGATCATCAGGTCGAATGTCAGCTGTTCCAGCATGACCTCCTCGTACGTCAGGATGCTGTCTCGCCATCGCCAGTACTCCTTGCTCTGCTCGTCGATGATGAGCTTGGCGTTCTTCTGCGCGACCTTGGCAACCGCGATGATGATGTCCTTTGTTTTCCGACAGTTCTCCTCGACCTTGTTTGCCAAGAAGAGAGCTGTGGCAGCGATGTTCTGGTGGAGAAGTGTCAGTGACGTGTTACGGTGAGCTGCATGAAAGATCGAGGGGCACATTGCCATGGTGTCTGTGACACCGGGAGGGGCTGAGGGTTGAAATGACTTACGTAGTGATGTATGCCGCCCTTCTCTGGGAGCATCTGGCAGCGCATGTAGAACCGATGGAAGAAGACGCCGGCCACCCAGAGTGTTATCTGAGGCAGGTCAAGCATGACTCCAGCTTGGTAGATAAAGTTGACTCCCTTGGCTCTGCGCATCCTCTCCTCGGCCGGCGCGAGGCCTTCGATGATGCTGGGCGTGCTTCGCACCTCGTTGGAGGTGAAAGACCATTGGTTGGGGCCGGCTCTTGGTGTTTGTGCGCCAGACTGCGCCGGCGACGCCTGGCTCCGGCGCCGCTGGGGTCTCGGGGGAGATGTTCGTGTCGAGTGCTGGGGAGGAGTAGGAACTGCCGGGGGGACCGCATCGCGTCGTCGGGGAGATCGTGATCTGGAATCGCGTTCCGGTCGAGGGTTTGCGGGCAGGCTCGGAGGCTGATAGCCTTCCCTGGGAGGTCGGTAGCGATCGATGCTCGCCATGGCTGTAGCAGAGAGCTTGGATTCGCGATGCTCGGGAAAGAGCGACGATGTTGGTTCGTAGAGAAGTCCCGACTGTTCTGAGAGTAGAGGCGAAGATGGTGATCAACAGAAAAAAGTGTCGAGGTATAGAAGTCAAAGAAACCTGACTTTGGCAACGAGGTTGGCGGCAGGGGCACGGCAAACTAAAGCAAACTACCTAAATCGCACAGGGTGGCGTCACATGATCCGGTGGGGGGTGTGGCACTACCAAAAGGGAAGATTCAATGCAACTCCACCTATTGAGGGAACGATAAAGTGAATCAATCTGGATAATTCTTCTGTTTGCTTCGGATGAAAAGTTCCCTTTTTGGAAGCATAAATCTCGTCAATGCAACCACCCGAGAAAACAATCATCAGGCAGCCCAGCTCAGTTGTTTGCTACCGAAAGAAGCAGTAAAATTTTGGGGTATCAAAAGCGCAGTCCGTTTTACCCAGATCTATCCACCCACCTCATTAGATGCCCTCACCGTCGTTGCGGCCCCAGAGCTTGACCGTGCGGTCATGTCCTCCGCTAACAATCCATTTGCCGTCTCTGCTGTAATCTACACTGGCAACCGGTCCCGTATGCCCACTGAGCGTCTGCACCAGTGTCCAGTCATCAGCCGAGAAGATCTTGACATTTTTGTCGAAACCACTCGAAACAAAGAATGTACTTGACTTTTTGGGGAGCTGGGCACCCTTGTCATCAACACCAGGGGGTATTCCGTCCAACGGATCATCAAGGCCCTTGTACCAGCGCATATCAGACACAGCGCTGGTGTGCGCACCAATTCCACCAGTCCGCTGCACCTTTCGGACATCCCAGCACTTGATCCAGCCATCAGCGGATCCCGACAAGACCCGGTGTCCGTCGGAGCTCCAGTCAAGAGCGTGAATGGGTTTGATGTGGCCATCGAGGTGACCATCTAGAATCATGATTGTGCGCCCGGTTCGCAGATCCCAGATTCTTCCAATGCTGTCCAGACCGGCGCTTGCCAGTAACGATCCATCCGTGTTGAAACTGACAGCATAAACACCTCTCGAGTGACCCTCCTGGAGGAGAACCTCGGCCGTTGTCTCCACGTCCCAAAGCCTCCACGAAGTATCCTCAGATGCGGAAGCTAGATAACGGCCAGAAGGATGGAACTCGATGCGACAAACTCGCTGCGAATGACCCTGAAGAGTTGACAGGGGCGTGTCCTGGTTCAGTGACCAGAGATGAACGAGGCCCTCAGCACCGCCTGATGCCAGGTTGACTGTATCGGGAGAAATGTTGTTTTCTGGAAGAGTGGCGCCCGGGAACCAAGATAGGCCGCTGATTTTGTTGGTATGACCACGGAAGGTCATCTTTTCTGTCAAGGTTGGTATCTCAACCAACTTGACCTGCCCACCCCAGTTGCCCACAGCAACCATCTCTCCATTTGGTGATATCCTGGTCATACTGACGTGTCGTTCTCCAACTG
This sequence comes from Fusarium solani, assembly GCF_023522795.1. Classification (NCBI taxonomy): domain Eukaryota; kingdom Fungi; phylum Ascomycota; class Sordariomycetes; order Hypocreales; family Nectriaceae; genus Fusarium; species Fusarium solani. The sequence continues at coordinate 2,455,922 of NW_027072157.1, forward strand.
TCTGACTGCCCTGAAGCTCAAAAGCTTGCAACCTTTCCTTGATCTGTTTTCGAAACTTGACATGGGTTCGTAGGGGTATAGTCGCCTCGGCTTTTTGGAACTGCACCCTCTTCTTTGCTCGGGGCAGGGAGTACTCGGCCAGCTTGATTCGGGCCTTGAGAAGCTCCGGGCCACCTCTTGAGTAGAATTCTTCCTCCTGTTCCTCTTGCGCTTCGTCTGCGGCGTCCTCCATGGTGATGTCACCACTCTCCAAGCCATCCATCTCGGCCTGGATCGTGAGAAGCTCGCGCAATCGGTCTCGGCGGTCGACAGGTCCTTCTCCAAAGAGAGTCATGGGTTCCCCCATCTCTCTGAGCTTCGCGCGAACTCGTCCATCGTCGGTTGGTACAGCGATCGTGGCGGCGAGTCGCTTTCGATTGAACTGGTTGAGAATGGCAGAAGCCTTTTCGGGTGCGACACCGGTCCCTCCCATGTGAAGGTCGTAGTCGTGATCATCGGGGAGATCCTCTAAGGCGATGCCTTGGTTCGGTTCGGCGTCCTCCACATACGCCTGCCGCGATGGATGCATCATCTTGCCGGAAGATGAAGAACTGACGAATAGGATCTCTCAGTGAATGTGTAAACGAATGAATCAGATTAGATGAGTCTGGAGGCTGAATCACTCAGTTGCGACGTTGGTGACGCCTGTAATTTTCTTGTCGATGACGGGTTGCTGGCTGGAGCTGCCTACGCGACATTGGCGGACGTGAAATTTCCAGAGCTTCACGTCTGGACGGCGCTTTGTTTCGCCGGCGGCCGACGACAGCGCGTGTTCAAAGTTCAAAGAGGCAGGTTGTTTGGGGTTTAGCGCTCCTTGGAGACTCTAGCGCAAAGAGACCCCCTGTAAATCGGAACCCGACCGTTGCTGCCCGCTTGATCGCCGCATGCTCCAAGCCTGTCAGGTTATTGGTGATGTCAGGTCTCCAGATTGTCGGGGCTCGCTTAATGCGTGCGGTCAGCAGTGGATGGAGCCTTCTTCGTTGGCGAGAGGTATTTACGGGGCGAGAGGGGCGAGAGGGAGGCGGCGTGTGCAGAGGCAGAGCTTGTTTGCCTGAGGGACGGACAAAAAGGCGGTGCTAGGCAGTCAGCCACGAGAAGCCAGAAAAGGGGCATCATATGATGAAGGTTAATCTTGATGTCGCTCCTGTTGGTCCATGACACGTAGGTTTGTTTTAATATTGGGTTTCTAGATTCCAGCAGCCACCTTCGGCGCCTCTCTCCCCCTGGCTTCAGGGGCTATTTTTACGTACGAGGTACGACATGGTTACTGGCAGCCGCTTGTTAGCCTGGGCCCTTTAATTCCTCCCCGCGTTCCAAATGGGCAGCGCGACAGGGGCCGCCAGCCCGTGGCCTGGACTCTTGTCGTGGCGTGGTGTAGCGGACCGGGTTGGTATTGGTGGCTCCAAATGCTGCAGGACACATTTTGGGCGTCCACGGGCCTGCAGCCAGTCCAAGCCCGCCTGAAAAAAGCCGGCCAGGTGCCCTGTAGCGTCGGATGCCGCAGCGGGTGTGCCGCCTGAATGGATCGGGCAGTCCAGGGCCACCAACTTTTTTCCAATTTTTCCATTTTAATTCTCGGCCCGTCCTTTGTCTCGCCAGACTCCCTTCCTCTTCCTCTTTACACCATTTTGGTGAACAAGATACCTTGTTTCCACTTCCTCCAGCCCTCGACCACTGCCAAATGCATATAGCAAAGCCCGCCGTCTTCCGTACTTCCTTCTTCCGCTACCAGATGCGTGTATCGTCGAGCTTCTACGAGATCGAGCGTCACTTCGAATCCCAGCCCCGCGCAGATCCGGAGCGTCGACGCGGATTCGCCTGAAATTCGCAACCCTTCGCACTTGTCCCTGACTGACAGAGGACGAGTGCTCGTGTGTAGTGGTGGTCAGAGGACAACCGTGTCGTTCCGAACCCTCGAGACCTTTTACCACTTCGCATCTTTCCCATCATGATAAGCCAGGCGCCCACCGCGGTCACCACCGTCCGCGGCTTCCAGGCTACACCTGTCGCCTCTGGCGACGAGGACTCCGACCATGGACACAACGAGACTCCAAGGCGCAAGAACCATGGCGGACGAACCCTCATCAACGATGTCGTCAGCGCCAACTGCAGCCCTACCATTCGCGCCACATCCTCCCCTGCCATGTCAGGCATCGCCAAGTTGCGCCTGCAGATGGAGCCTCTGAGCCTTGACGGCGGCTCTCCCTGCCACTCCATGAGCCGCGCCGGAAGTCAGCAAGGCCTGGAATTTCGAAAGCAAATCATCAGCCGCACCCAGAGCCGAGAGGATGTCCGTAGCGAGGCCGGTAGCGAGGGCTCGGAGGGCTCCGTTAGTTACGAAGTCAACCTCGAAAACGACTTTGTTAGCGAGAGTGTCCGCGGACGTAGTGGATACTTTGAAACCCTTGAGGGTGGTCTCAACCCCAACCGCAAGATGACGTCGGAGGATTTTGAGCAGCTTCGGTGCCTTGGGAAGGGTACCTACGGCACCGTCCTCCTCGTCAAGCAGCGCGCGACTGGACGGCTCTACGCGCAGAAGCAGTTCAAGAAGGCCTCACTGGTGGTTCACAAGAAGCTGGTTGAGCAGACCAAGACCGAGCGACAGATTCTTGAGTCGGTCAACAGGCACCCTTTTGTCGTCAAGTTGTTCTATGCCTTCCAGGATCAGGAACAACTGTATTTGATTCTGGAGTATGGACAGGGCGGCGAACTCTTTACCCACCTGAACACGGAGAAGATGTTTTCGGAGGATGTGGCGTCGTTTTACATGGCAGAGATGCTCCTGGCCATTTCGCACCTCCACAATGACCTGGGCGTCGTCTACCGTGATCTCAAGCCGGAGAACTGCCTCCTGGATGCGGATGGTCACCTGCTCCTCACCGACTTTGGGTTGTCCAAGGTGGCTGTCGACCAGAACGAGAGCTGCAACTCGATGCTCGGGACGGTCGAGTACATGGCCCCTGAGGTTGTGTTGGGCAAGAAGTACGGCAAGGCGGTCGACTGGTGGTCGTTTGGCGCGCTCGGATACGACCTGATGACTGGAAACCCGCCGTTCCGTGGACAGAACCATGCTAAGATCCAGGACAACATCGTCAAGCAGAAGCTAGTGCTTCCATACTTCTTGAGCCCAGATGCCAAGGACCTTCTCACCCGCCTTCTTCGCAAGGACCCCAAGAAGCGACTCGGCGCGGTGATGCCCAAGGACCTTCAGACCATGAAGAAGCATCGATTCTTCCGCAAGCTCGACTGGAAGAAGCTAGCGGCCCGGGAGCTTGAGCCGCCGATCCAACCCATGATCACGGACCCCGAGCTGGCCGAGAACTTCGCCCCCGAGTTCACGGAGCTATCCATCAGCCCGACAATGACCAACAAGGATGCCTGGCCCCGGAGCGCCCCTAAGGATGACCTCTTTGGCGGGTTCAGCTTTGTGGCATCGTCGAGCTTGCTGAACAACGATGCGTTCGCAGCCTTTGCTCAGACCTGAGAGTTGTGGTTAGCGAGAATCGAGCAGTAGAACATAGGGGACGAGGAGTATAAGGTTGGGCCAATGGAGCAGTTTGGCGTATTTGCGAGCGGCGTGTCTTTTTTTGCCTTTCGTCTTTTTTCTTTCTTGAGCTCTTAGATCCACGCACAGCTAGAGATGGCTGTCTGACAATGAACGGCCTGGAGCCGGCTAGAGATATTACAGTACAATAGACTCTTTGAATGTTGCACGGAATGTCGCGTCTCCGTGTAGCATCACATTTCGCAGCGAGTGACGATGATGCATGTGCCAGCAGTGAGTGAGACGACTGGTCCTTGCCAGATTGGTAATGCGAGAGAGAGGATCCAGCTGTGCGAGTACAACGTAAGCAGAGGCTGAGCTGGCAGATGGTGAGAGAAATGCGGCTTGAGCGAAGCGATGCAGCATCATGATGGACATGACAGGGGAAGGGTGAAGAGTTGGGCAAACAGACTCTCACATAATCGGGTCACGACATCCGGCACAGGGATGAGACAGCTGTCTGTCTGTCTGTCTCTATGCTGTCGTATAGTGCAACCAATCTAGCCGAGAGGCTCAGTGATTGCTAGCGCCGGCATCTGCTGCGGACTTTACGGAGCCGGTCAGTTACTGGACAATTGCCGACCGAGGTCCATTGATTCTCTTGTGTAGATGTCATGGGTCTGAGTGTTGTGTGTTGATGTTTGATAGCCCGCATGGCACGTATTCGCGTCCAACAAAAGGTTAACTTTCCTCAATCTCCCTATCTATACCGAATCGGAAAGAAAGGATTGGATGAAAACAGGATCCTGACACTATCATGATGCCCTCTTTTTTCTTCTGCAGATTCCAATGCTTGTCTGAGATATCTGCAACTAGAGTTTCCCCCCGGGCGCCGAGAAGGAGGGCCACGCAATCCCCCAAGCGCGAGGCGTCGATACCTGCATGCCGCAGCTTCAAGATTTCAGTCTTGGCGACGTGGTGATCGACTGCTCAGTCATGAATGAATCATCAAGAGTCAAATCATAGGGAGGAATTAAGCATGAATACGCCAAGACCGGGATCCTCTCTTGTGCACAGAGCTCGTTGAATGGACCTTGCGTATCGCTAATTTCCATAGAGTTTTGTTGTTTTACCCCTTCTTGTCGTAACCCTTGTCTGGTCTGGGGAAGAAGGGAAGCCCTGGCTGACGTACTCGTCTCGAGTTCTAGACCTTGGCGCTGGTCTATTTTGCAAATTCAGGCTCTGCAATTGGACGTGCCGTCTTCACTTTGTGGAGGCCTCTTCCCCATGCGACTTTGACGTCCAACGGGCCAGTGACATGCCCTGATGCCCCAGCTCATAAGGCGATACGAAGGACTGGCTTGTGCGCCCGAAGCAGACAGTGCAAGGGAAAGCTTCGCCAAGTTCATCATCTCGGCCGCAAACCTTCGTAGATTGAGGTCTCGGCCACCACGTGGGATAGAACATGTGGGATGGCCCGCCGGGAGCATGAAACCCTCCGCCGGGGGAACAAGCAGCAGCAAGAAGGCTGTCTCTATCGGGACATGATTTTCCAGCAGAGGCATCTTCGGGTCTGGCATTCCCTGGCCTCGATACCAATGGGTCCCATTCCCGGGTGGGCTGTGTTGATTTAAGCTCGATCTACCGACGCTATCGCGGTAGGGGTCGGCCGCCCTTCCTCACGCACCCAGAACCACGAAGCAGACTGTACGTAGTAACCGGACCTCGCTGGCCGACTGCTGTGGTATTCCTCATAGTGTCAGCACCTTTTCCAACGAGGGGCCAATAACGGCGGCTTCAACACACAGTTTTCCCTTCAAAGTGGCTTATTCGAGCCAATCGCATAGACCTGGCCAAACGGCTTGACCATCTCATCTCCAACACCCTCGCCGAGTTGCCGAATCCGCAGCAACGGTTTGAGCCCATGATAGCGTGGTAGTGTTATGAAACCCTATTTGCGCGCTGGTCCCAGAGGAGAGACGGTCTGGGCTGGGCATCAAAGGGCGGAGCCGAAGCTGACGACAGCATCACAGTCGAGCTCATGCTGTGCTGTGCCGTGCCCATCGTCTTTGACCATTAGACCGTGTCTTGCCAATGCACGCCCCCTGCTTGGCGCTTCTCTTTGATCGTCCCCCTTCCATTTGATGACGGAACTACCCCAATTAGAGCTCATCTGCCGAGCCTCTAACGCGCATGGGATTCGTAAGGCAGTGGACGGTATGTCTCTGGTGCCGGGCGTGGCTTGCAGTCCGCGGCTACCACGTAGCGCACGCAACCCATCACCGTTTCGAGATGGGCCTGACCGTGTTACAAGAGGCGCCCCCCATCTGTGCGCATACACATATATGACCATCGACGTGCCCTCCTTGTGGGTTATTCCATCTTGACTATTTCTCACAATCAGAATCCACCAGAGATCTCGATCCAGCATGAAGTCGACAGTTGGCACACTATTAGCTTCCACGGCGGCCTTGTGTGAGTAGCTCTCAATGCCATCATGTATCCCCCGACTAACACGGCCTTTTTCTAGACGTCCGTGGCACATCAGCCGTCACCTCAGCCTTCTGCCCCAACGATGGAGACGTCTGTTTCCGCTGGGGCGTCCCAGAGGCGTCCGCCAGTTCGGGCTCTGGCAACATCTACTTCCAGATGGAAGCTCCCAGCAGCGTCCAATGGGCCGGCCTCGGTATCGGTTCCGGCATGTCAGGCGCCGAGATGTTCCTCGTCTACCAGAACGGCGACGGCAACGTGACTCTCAGCACACGGACTGGCACCGGCCATGCCATGCCCCAATACACAAGGCGGACAGGAGTTGAACTCCTCGCTGGCTCTGGCGTCTCTGGCGGCAAGCTGATTGCCAACATTCGGTGCGGCGACTGCGATAGCCTCGACTTTAAGGGATCCAACTCGTGGATCGCGGCCTGGAAGAATGGCGACTCCCTAGACTCGACCAGTGTCTCGGAGAGGATCAGCGAGCACGACGAGCATAGCAGCTTCTCTGTCAACTTTGCTCAGGCATCCGTGAGCTCTGATAGCAACCCTTTCACTTCTAGCAGTGACGATTCCGACTCGAATTCCGATTCCGACTCCAAGACTGGCTCTGGCTCTGGCTCTGGCTCCGGCTCCGGCTCCGGCTCCGATTCTAACTCTGGTGTTGTATCTGAGTCCTCTGGCCCGAGCAAGACCGTGCTGAGGGCTCACGGCATCATCATGTCCATCGTCTTCCTTGCTGCATACCCCCTGGGAGCTGTTCTGATGCCCATCATTGGAAACTGGTTGGTCCACGCCGGCTGGCAATCCATCGCCTTCCTGGGTATGTGGGCCGGCTTCGGTCTTGGTTACGTCTATGCCCGCGACGGGGGCTATGTAAGTCAACCTTTTGAATGCACTCGCATCCTGACCCCATGCTAACGTGCGACGTATAGTGGTGGAAGCAAACACACACCAAGATGGGCACAATCGTTGTTGCGCTGATGGGTCTCCAGCCCATTCTTGGATTTGCCCATCACCGATACTTTAGAAGCCATGGCAAGCGAGGAATCATCAGCCACGTCCATATCTGGTTCGGCCGAATCCTCATGATCCTCGGTATCATCAACGGAGGCCTGGGCTTGCAGCTTGCAAGCTCCTCCAAGGGATATATCATTGCCTACTCGGTCATTGCTGGCATCGCGGCCCTGCTATACACTGGTAGCATCTTTGTTGGCGGCATGAGGAGGACGGCTCGCGTTAAGTCAATCTCTCCGCAAATGTCCCAGGAGGAGCAGCGATAAGCTTGGAGGGTGAATGCCATGAATGGTTGGGCGTTGAATGAATTTGGGAGCTCAAAGATGTGATACCACGGGAAGGCCGGGAATATGAGCCGAAAATGGCGGATAGAACAGATCGGCTCCTGCATCATTCTCTTTTTGTGTATTTCTTTTTGGTAGATCAAAAGACTCTTGATCGATAGCTTGGCTTTCCCATATGAACATAGGACCATGGAATGGGATCCTCTCATAGATCCATGTCGAATCATCATGGCTCATGGCGTGAGAGGGTATCGGACGATGAAGTCATGAGGGTTATGTGGGGGGCACTCGCCACAATTGATGCAGTAGTTGATGGGGAAGAATTCTGAAGCCGTGATGTGAGCATTGTGGGATGCATTAGAGAAGCATTGTAAGAGAATAAAACACATATAGGCAAAAAGAAGCTCAGTATAAGTCGTCGATGTTGGATCAAGCAAGCTTATTCCCAGCAGCCGAAAGCTGTGCAGCAAGATCGCCAATCTGGGTCCAGATCTGGCCAATCGTTCCCCTCTAACATCACGTGACGTCAACCACCCGTAAAGCTCCGGGCAACCGTGCGTGTGGCCTGAGGCACCAAGCCCGCGATAGCAAGGCCGAACCGCTCTAGCCGGGGGGACGAGCGCCTGCCTTGCCTGCACTCTCACGATTTTTCCCCAAAACCCTCAATTCCCCCATCTCCCCGGAGTACCCAATTGAGCCACGACCAGCCATCCAAAATGCTCAGCCAACTGTCCCGGGTTTCGGTAAGCGATTGATCCCTCGAATTCTCTACACCAAGTCTGCCCGAGAGCGAGGAGCGCTGACGAGAACTTCTTTTATAGCGCGCTCGCTCCGCCGTTGCGGCCGTTTCTCGAGTCGCCCGACCCAATGCCGTCCAGATGAGGGGCTTCATTGCTCCCACCGTCTCTCGGAGAGGTAAGATGCCGTCCCTGTCGATGCCTTGATCCCCCGCCGTTGCGATTTCCGACTCCTTCTCGCCCTGTGTCGATTCATCGTCGTCGGTCGGATCTGTCCTATAGCCGAAGCTGCGCTCCACCCGAGCTCCGACGTCGCCAAAGCCTCCACGATCATAGTCGGGATAATGTCCACCATCTCCATTCGCAGTCCCAGCGCCCAATGCGCCCCAGAAACGCTTGAATTCGTCCGATGGTTGCTCAATTGCTGACTTGACACCCCTCTCCAACAGCCGACTTCGTCCAGGAGCTCTACCTCAAGGAGCTCAAGGCCTACAAGATCCCCGCCGTCAAGGAGGCCGACTCTGAGGGCCAGGTCCAAACCTTCAACGCCCCCAAGACCCCCTCCTCCCTGAGGAGACCGACCTTGCTGGCAGCCTGAAGGAGTACGAGAGCATGGCCGTCGAGATTGAGGGCCAGGACACCACTGCCCAGACCGCCTCTGGCACCCCCGAGGTCGCCGACTGGCTCGAGGCTGAGGAGGAGGATGAGGCTCACCACTAAGCGCCTTTCCTCGCGAGGATACCTAGCTGACCCGGACTTGGCACCTCGGGCCACTTCCCGCCGCCCGAGGCGCCGCTAGATGGGGATAGAAAAAGAGGGAGAGGTTGACAACAACTCAGCCTTGGAGGAGAGTTGGGCTGCGAGAAGCAGTGGAATGGGGATTATAATCCTGTGTACTTTTTCCTAAAATCCAACCTCTTGGTTGCCTGTAGGAACTCATTGCGAAATGCGAATGCCAAATGAAGCACAAGCAACTGATACCATCAAAATGCCCGAATCCTAGTGAGAGTGATCCTTTGGCTAACCTTGGAGAATTGATGATGGCGTCTGCCCTTGGGCCCAACATTGGCTCAACGTCATCCGCTCAGACATGTCATAGATAACACTGCAGAGCTGTTGATCTAGTCATCTACGTCACCAGTGCTTTCTGATATCGACATTGATTTCTGACATCTTGACTTGGCGGCATTCCTAAAGAGACGAAGCTCTTACAGCATGTACTATCAAGTGTCTTGATAATCCACAACTCGCGTCAACCATCGCCTGGTGGCAAGCAACGTCATCCGTCACACACTCACACAAACCACCATGACTACATCATCACTAGACTATTTCAGGCACAAACAGAGCTCAGTAAAACTCAAATGGGTGCACTAGATCCCTTCTAGGGTTCCCGGCAACCCGTCATTTTCTTTGGCATTCTCATTCATTACTGCTTATGGCCCTTCCAGTTGAGGCACACACTCGAGGGGGAAACCTCTTTCTCACCCCCCTTTGTTTTGTTTGTTTGCACAACCATAAAACGCCATGAATCCTGTTCAGCACGATCGATGACCAATGCAATGCAATACCATCCGACCTCGATGCAAATAATTCCACAATTAATCATCCATGGCCCACATGCAAACAGAATGGCAGCGGGTCTGGTTTGGGTTGGGTTGGGTTTTTTGGCTTGCGAAATATTACTTTTTGTTTCTTCTTATGACACGGATAGAATCCCCCCTAATCATCGTCGAAACGCCGTGAAGCTGATCTGGGTGTAAAATGCAAATACCTGCCCCGGTTATACGTCAAAGTGTGAGCCTCCCACCATGTGCTCATCGTGAGCAGAAGTCTTCACAATGCCGCTCATCCGGTTCGCCTTTCTGAGGTCGATGTCGTCCAGGTTGTCCCAGTCGTCGTTATCGTGGTGCCCGTGAGCGTCATCCATATCTTCGTCGTCCATTCGAGCTCGGTCTCGCATGTGATCGTCCAGCGCGCTTTCGTCCACAAAAGTGAAGCCCTGGAAGTTGGCTTGCACCGAGGGAGAGAGGGGAGTCGAAGCCGCGTAGCCCCTGGCCAGTGCCGCCGCACGCTCGTTGAGAGATCCGTTCTGATCCAGCGCAGTCGTGAACTCGGGGTCAAAGTACGACACGTCGGTCTCAGACTTCAACTTGGGCTTGAACGGAGGAGTGATGAGTTTCTTAGAAAGCAGCGTCCAGTCAATGTCACCAAAGAAGGAGTGCCTCTTCAACTCCTCTGCGTCGTCAGTAGCGCCCAGTCGGTGCTTGGGGTTACGGTTCAATAGTCCCTTGACAAAGTTCCGGCCCTCTTGCGAGAGGGTGTCTCGGGGGAACCGCACCTTGCCGAAAGCAATATTCTTATACATCTGCTGCGTGTCTTCGGCGTAGAAAGGACTCCAGCCGCAGCACATCTCAAACACCAAGACACCAAGCGACCAGAAGTCCACCATCTTGGTATAGCCAGACTCGTCGAGGAGAACTTCTGGCGCAAGGTACTCGGTTGTGCCGCAGAACGTGTTGGTCGTGTCATTCTTGGTAAGGTTGGCCTTGGACAGACCGAAATCGCACAGAGCAATGTGTCCGTTGGCGTCCAGGAGGATGTTCTCGGGCTTCAGGTCCCGATACACAATGTCATTGTTGTGGAGGTGTTGAATGGCCAAGATCAACTCGGCAATGTAGAATTTAGCGCGCTTCTCGTCGAATCGTCCCTCCTTTTGGAGATGCCAGAACAATTCTCCTCCAGACATGTAGTCGGTAACAAGGTAAAGTTCTGAGGGCGTCTGGAAAGAGAACTTGAGACCGACGATGAATGGTGAGTCAGACATGGCTGTTCGAACGAGAATGTTACGCTCTCCGACGGTGTGGGCGACTTCCTTCTTCTGCACGATAACCTTCTTCTGGAGAACCTTCATGGCGTAGATGCGTTGCGTATCCTTCTTTCGCACTTGATAAACCTGGCCGAAAGTGCCCTTGCCAATCAACTTGAGAATATCAAAGTCGGTTGGGCCAAAGTGCTTCTTCTCGGCTCTGTGATAGACGGCCTGGACGTAGATCTCGCCAGTGGGTGCATTCTCTGCCATTGTATCGGCATGACCTTGGAGCTGGAACCATCCTTGGACAACTGCATCGGGGTCTCTGCTGGCCTGGAAATCGACATGGCCGAGAAACTCCTCACCCGAGGCGGCATGGTCATATACGGAAATGTCAACCAGCATTTCGGAGGTCACGACATCGCTATGGCTGGTCAGTATCATGACTCTAGTACCTGACTTGGTTAGCAACTTACAATTCTGCTTCAGCGTCCCATTTGGGGTTCGTGAAGGAAAGCCGGGCCGACCGATTCCGGAAAGTGTTGTAGTCACTGATGCTGGTGTTGCTGCTCTGGCGGCTTCTCATGGGGATAGCCATTGCGCGGCCAGAATCGCTGCCCTGTCGCTGGATGGGAATTCCACCCATGCCGGGTGTGGCGACACTGAGGTTGTCATCTTCTTCAGTGTGCCTGGGGCCGCTTGAGATGAGTTCACTGCGCTGAAAAACGACCACGACGTAAGGATCTCGGCTCTTTCTAAGTCCCCGAGCCTCGTTGATCTTGATAGTCAGCTTTCCCTTGGCAGCCGGCGCCTGTGTACCGCCTGAGCTCCTGGGAGTCTGAGTGCCGCTGACTTCAGCGCCATCGTGGCTGGTCCTCCCGGAGGAGAGGGCCCTGCTATCGGAACCGGACGGTCGAGCAGCCGACATTGCTCGAGTAGGAGTTGAGGGGCCGCTCTTGAACGTCATACGAGTTAGCTCCTTGAGTCCATCAAGAGAGTACCACTTGCCGGGGGCTGCAGGGCGAGCACTCGGGGTGGAACGTGCTTCAGGATGTGAGGGAGGATCAGAGTCCTTGAGAGGTGCTGCGTGGTTGGAGTCGAGCTTGGGGGGCAATGGGTCATTGGAGGGTTGGTAATGGGTAGTGATGAAGAGGGATGCTGCAGATTTCTTGGTTTGCGACTGTGTTAAAGACTTTGCAGCGGCAGCGGCTTTGCCGTCGGCCCCTGAATCTGGGGCTGCAAAAATCATATCCTGGGAAATAGAGCCCCCAGAAGATGAGGGCTGAGAAGTGGGTGGGGATGGGTAGGGGTTGGAAAGTTTGGGCTCATCCCGCTCCTTGCTTCTTGGCTCGAGACCGAGAGGCTCATGGTGAAGAAGCAAACGATCTGAAGCCAAAGAGGCACACTCGCGAGAAGAGCTTTCGGTGTGCGCCTGCAACTGCAGGTCGGTTGGTGGAGTGGGCTGGCTTTGCCTTCGGTCTAGAGTGACAGCGCTCTGGGAAGAACGATTGGGCTTGGACGAAGACAGACTGTGACTGGTTGTACTAGAAGGGCGTTGACGAACCTGGCCGAAGTAGCTCATGATGCCGGGCAAGCGTTTGTCCTGTAGATCGGGTTGAGGAGTAGCTACACCAGATCGAGGAGTATCGAAACCGATGTGATCGGCGCCATCCTCGTCAGCGGCCGCGGACCTGGTGGTTTGGTTAACCCCATGCATTTTGTAAGAGATTTCCAGTGAGTGAATAAATGCTTTTGCGCCGATGCAGCAGCGCGGGGAAGGGCAAAGTGGGAACACTAGTTCATGACGGCTGCCAAGCGCGTCGACTAGAGGGGAAACAGGGCAAAAGGTCGTGAGGGAACAGGCGGCGGCGACGAGCAATAGCGGCAGTGGTGGGCTCTGACGATGCGACTATGACGAGAAAAACACGGGATCGAAAAAGGCCTTTCAAGGTCAAGAGGGCCAGTGGTGTGTTCGCTCTGGTGTGGATGCGGGCAGCGCGCCAGGACCAGCAGTAATAAAAATGCGAGGCCTTGCCGAGAGCGGCCGTGTAAGACGAAGCGCGAGCGAGGGGACAAGTGGAGGCTTGGGACCTCGATGGATGTCGACGGGAGTCGAGGGAAAGGGGGATGACGAGATCAATTTTTCACCTCGCTCCGGAAAAGAAAGCTCGATATGCAGCCGGGGGTGGGCATGTCCAGAGGCTTGTCTGACCGAGGGGAGCAGGACTTGGTTGCTTGTATGTATGTATGTATCTTGCGTGGGAGGCACGGAGCGGACGTGGGAGCAAGAGCTGATGGCGGGGTCGGAGGCGATGGGATGGAAACGCAGGGACTGACTGACTCCAAGGCCGGCCGACTGGACCCAATCACGGAGGAGGCGAGTCAGACCTTGCGACAGAGCCAGAAGCAGAGGAGCTGTCTCTTGCATGTGGGAATGCCGCCGGGGCCATTCTTTGGAGCCGGAGCCAAGTCAGGTTTTGGAACCCAACGGCTCCGAGACGACGGTGACTGCTTGGTTCCACTGCGATGGCAAAGTTGAGGGTTTGACAAGGCCTTGATTGGAGTCTGCGACCTTGCATCGAAACCGCCAACTCCTGCTCTCTTATCCAGGGATAGAGACTTGCTGTGCTGCCCAAGGGTGCTGCCGACGGGCCCCGTCAGGAATTTGAGAGCTCTGGTGGTCCACTGGCGGACGATCCGTAGCACCCCATGCCCTAGCCGCAAGTCCGCCAACGCCCTACGGCCGGCGACCTCCAGTGCCTGGACCTTCTAGAGTGCCTGCAGCGGTGCGGGCTGAGCTCAGCAACTTGCAGATGTTCAGGGCGCTGTCATGGCGTGGGATTGATGCTTGATCGAGCGCAGGGCTTGAGCGAGAGCTCCGGGAGGGTTTCCATGGTGGGTTCCATGGCAGGCGGTGTCGAGGACCAGGGGGCCACTGGAACTAGCCGGAACAGGAGGCTGACTCGAGGAGGCGCTGCTGAAGCCGCTGGGCTCGAGTGCTGAAGGGCCCGTCATCGTTGCCACCATCGAGCTCCAAGACGCCTGGGCCTGGTGAGGGGCTTGCTAACTGCCCTGGGATCAAGCCGGGATATTCGATGTCGGGAGTAGGACCCCAGCTTGGGACCGCAACGAGATCCCAACGGATATGCAGAAAATGGGCAAGAGATTTGGAGAGAGGGCGGAAGGGAAGGGTGCAAAACTGTAATTGGACATGGAGAATGAAAGCAAGCACGAACCTTGACATCATGGCCTGGGTGGCCCTTCGTAGGAGGTCAAAGCCTCCTTGGTTTGAAGCTGCGCTCTCAGTGCCTGACATGGCGGCAAATAGCTGGGATGGGGGAAGCTGCCGCGGCTTAGAAACAGGGCCGACTTGTTGCGGCGGCGGCGGAGGAGGAGGAGAGGGGCGAGGTAGGTAGTGTGAGCAAGGTGAGTCGCCGAATGTCGTCGGGGTTGGGCGTCGCTGGCCCCGGAATAGCTGCGTGGGTTGAGAGCAGGACGAGGGCGTGATGAGAGACGAGGGCCCTCGTGGTGAGCAGGGAATGCGATGGTTTAATGTTGAGAGAGGAAAGATTAGGATGGCGCGGGCAGGCAGAGAGAAGTGATGGATATGATAATTAGACGTCTTTGGGGCGAAGTGAGTAAGGGTGTGGGCTGGGGGAGTTTAGAGGCGCCCGTACAGTGCGATGCAACGGAGCTGCGATTGATTGATGGATGGATGGATTCCCAGCAGAACCCAATGAAGAATGGATATGGATGCCGCTGCAACAGACCTAACGTTATCCCGACCGAGGCTCCTGCTTCCTGATACTGTACCTCGACAGCTCAGGACAGGACAGTCGGGGCTAGGATTCAAACAGCGAGCTTATCAGAGGTGGAGTTTGTGCATTGTTGATGTTTGCCTGATGCTGATGGGAAGCTTATTAGAGGTTTGTCCTCACCTGCTTCCTCACTTGGGTACCTCACTTTTCATCCAAGCTTTTTTTTGAGGTCAGGATAGTCTGGGCTGCTTACATCACCTTCTGTTCTAGGCGTTTTCAGGCTTACAGCCTTGTTCTGCTTGCATCTGCCTTATGGCTTCTCGACTTTGGTATTTTCAGGCTGTTTCTGCATTGCAGTTTACAAGATGGCGTCGAAGCTGGCTCGGCGCCATCCGCGCAAGCCTCAGCACCAACAACAAACAGGACCAGGCCCGCTCCCAACCCCGCCTCTCGATGAAATGATGGCGCCATGAGACTCGCAATGTTAGCGTGGGCGAGAGTGCTTTAAAGGGCTGGTGGCAGGTATATGATGTATCTATCGGATCCTCTGCCATCGAGCGGGAGGTCTGCACGGCATACGGGAAGGATGGGCTTGAGCTGAGTTTCAGTGCTGACCTTTGCTGACGGGATGGAACAGAACAGAACAGCGGTGTCCAGGTTCATTCTGGAAGATGCGAGTCGAAGCAGCTCCAGCTGGTCTGGGATCAGGTCCCGTCGGTCGTGATAGGCACACGCTGCGGATTACTACAAGAGACCGGCCACAGTGCGTATTGCCCGCCCGCCGCGCAGCTCAGGCTTCAGGCTCAAGCTGGCGGGAGGCGATCTTGGCCGGTCTGGTAGGTGGTCGTTTGGTGCAATCTTGGTGGGGCTTGTTTTCCATTTTTACTTGATTCGGCGGGGTTCAACAAGAGATCTCCAAGCTTCTGATTGCATGCTCCCCTCACTTGAGCCCTCACCATCATCAGCTACAAACGCTTCCGGCGCCGCACCTCACTCTTGGCAGAATGTACGTGCTGGATTGGTGCGTACTTGTCCAGCAGCTAGCTCGATTCCACTCAAGATGAGACGACGGTGAACGTTCCTGGAGTTCCTATGGAGTATTGCTTCCCAGCAATACAGGCCCTGGAGGGGTTCAGTCGACCTGACGGATGACGTCTTTGCCAGTCATGAAGCCCGAGACACGTCCGTCGGTGCCAAGACCAGACCGATATCTGCACCTCTCTCTCTGGCCCACGGCACGACAATAAAATAAGACGACATGTGCGTCTCCTAGGCCATTCACTCATTGCTTCTCCTCATCCATCTTCATGATCACGCGGGCCACTCTATCGAGCCACGCTCCTTCGGCTCGGGGCGACTCCCGCGACCCGTCATGTTTGAGAGAGGTCCAGCCCTCTCTTGGTATGCTGGACGTTGCTTGATTGCTCACATGGAAGCTGGGGAATCCCAGCAATCGCCACAAACATGACCCTCCCTGCCCAGCATGAGAGCTCGACCTTGAACCATTGGCCATCACTTGGGGAACCAGTTCCGCCGCTGTCACCATCGCACACACACGGGGACACACTCTCACCCTCACATGTTGTGCTCCAATTCCAAATACCCGGTTGCGTCCCCAGGCCCCCGGGCTACTAGGCTGATGTGTGTGATCCTTTTTGGAACGTCAAGCCCGATATCTGTGTCTGCCAAAATGTGTCATGGCTAGCCGAGATCGACACGAGTCGGTTACCGTTTCCATCCCTTTGGCCGACAGGGTCGACTGCAACATGGGTCTTGCCACTATCCCCGGTCTCAACATTTCGCTAATGTCATTCGAGAATGCTACATACGTATTACTGCAAAAACACATACATACATTCATTAATTAGTAAACCGTGGTTGAATCTGTCCTGTGTGTTTTGACCCCCTCAACATGACTGGATGGCAAACTGCGGGAAACGCTGCATCGAGACTAGCTGGTATTAGAACGCCTAGTTATGCAGGCAGCCTTGAAACAATGATATTTACACACTGCTAATGACTATATACACCTTGTAATCCGTTCATCTCCATTGACCTTGTCTCGGTTGCCTTGAGATCATATGTTGTACTGGAATCACTGACAATCACGACAGGAGTGGACGGACCAAGCCACCCCTCGGGCAACACAGCCAAATGGCCATCGTCCATTCGCAAATCCCATCAAGAGCTCGGTCCCGATGGGATGGTCACCCCGCGACCTGATCGACTCCCTGCCTCTGCAGCACCTCCGCATGTCTGTCAACTTGCTACGGATTCATTGGGCTGCACCCCAGCTGTGACACCCCGGACCAGACACCTTCGAATACAGACCTGTACCCGGCCAGGTGTGATGCCGCCCGCAAGTCATTTCTTCTTATCCCCCCTGCTCGGATATCTTGCATCTCGGATGGATGGGCGAGGAGCATGCCTGGAAGATCACAGCGCCTGAGTGGTAACCTCGGGTCTCGTTGATCGATACTACGGCCATACCGACATCAGCTTACAGCTAAGCTGACACCATCGTTCACGGAAGGGGGCTATGGTCGGCAGTGCCAGTTTTCATATGCCTTGCATCCACGCAGGAACCAACTCCAGTTTGCAGTAGTATGCGCGTGATGGAGTTATCCCTTGATTCCAGGAGGACACGACCAGGTAGATGATTTGCCTCTTGAGAGCGTATTCTTAATATTCAAGAATATCAAGGAGACTCGATGAACCAGTATATTTTCCGGGTTTCCCACAACAAGAATGCTTGTATTGCTTTGTGGCTCATAGTGTTGTTGATTAAGAGTTACCATGACCACAGAACTTGGGGTAAGAAGGCTGAAATCCGAGTAGAAGTGTGACAAATTCTTCCAGCAAAAGACTTGAATTTTACACGATATCGACCGAGTTGATAGAGCTTCTTCGAGGTTACTGTGTATGTCCCTCTTGACTGGGGATTGGATACGGGGGTTTCTTGCAATTCCATATTGGTACATATATGAATACGAGCCTTTGACATATGCGACTGGAATTCACAACCTGCATATCTAGCTAGACTAGGCGATGCAGGGGTTGGAATCTTTGTGACGACTTCACCTCCAAGTCGACGTGTAGGTCACTCCAAGTTGAGGCAGCAATCCACAATGCCAGCTATCCTAACAACCGCCAGTAGAGTTTATCCCCGGGCCACCATGGCACTGATCTTATAAAATTCTTTGGGTCCCATCAATGCCCATAGTCTCCGTGTAGAACCACGTTCCCATTACTGAACCCCTCTAGCCCTGATACTGACCGTTCCTCGTCAGACTGAAAGTTATGTTGAGAGTTACAACTCATTTCTTGGACTGCTCGATGACCTGAAGCCACTTCTTTTCCATCTCAGGTGTTACCCCCGGGGGATACGTGGTTGACTGCTTCCGAGGGGCGAGCGGGTCTGGGTAGCTCACTATAGTGTTGTCAGCCCGAGCGACTGATGATGAGAACCCAACATCTCCAGCACTTACGCATATTGAAGGTCTGGTCTGTAAGTCTTAGTCTAGCTGCCTCATACTCCTCGGCTACTCTTCTGGCACTGGTATTGGCAGCTCGATCAGCCATTTCACGTTGGATCATGGGCGAGAGACGTGGACCACCAGCCATGTTGAAATAACAACGGAACTCTTGCGATGGATATGGTAGGGGGAATAATGGGAAATAAGAAGAGCAACAGATTATGTGAGGCACAACTGGAAATAATAGCGATGGTTTGAGACTTGCGGCAGAAGACGACGTATCAACAGAAAGAGAGGAGAGGTGGTGATTCAGCTGATGCTTGCGTCTCATCTCAAAGGCTGAGCTTCCCTTCGCCTGCCCCACCAACCAGCAGCCACCCCGCAACTTCCATACCTGCCCACCTAGGACCAGCCCAAACTGACCTGAACTGCCCAGCTAAAGATCTGGGCTTGACAGAAGCGACTTCGGAGATACAAGCGCGGCAGGCGGTCATGTCGCCGTTCGGCGGGTTGCGCCCAGGTCCCTCGCGTTTCCCCAGGTTGGCGTAATCCTGAGCGGGCCTCCTTCCTTGAAGCGCTGCACTGCTCTCCTGCACAGGCAAGAAAAAAACGTAGGTCCCCCATACGTCGTGAGTTTCCTCCCAGCTTTTGGGCCTCCATTCAGCCTATTTTCTTCCCAACAACAACCACCCAAACGCTCTTGCTTCACCCCATGCTCAACCCTGCGATCCCGGACCAGATTTCAAGACACAAACGGAGACGAAGGCCTTGACATATCTAGATCACCGCAGTCACCATTTGGAAAGCCCTCCTGAATTGACCATGTCCAAGAACAAGGCGCCTGTTCCCGATGCTTGGGAAGACGACTGGGAGGCCCAGGCCGACAAGGCCGTGAACGAGCCTGAGCAATCGGCGCCCCAGGCTCCTCTCACCAAGGCCGAGCGCCTTGCTCAGCACGCTGAGCAAAATCGGAAGCTGTGGGAGTCTGCGTACGTCCCCTCAGCGTTGCGATTGACAAGCTAGCCCGGTTCTTTGCTGACGCTCTTTGCGACAGGGACACCCCCCAAACCTTTCACTACGTAGAGGCCAACTCCAACTCAGGCGTCCCCCTCACAACCCCCTTCAAGCCCCAGGTCAAGGTGCTCAGCCGGAAGCCCGTCATCGCCAAGCGGGATCCCGTGACTGGCATGTCCCAGCTGACGGTCGACGACGACAACGAGGAGGCCAAGAAGGAGGTGCCCATGAGCCCAGAAGAGATTCGTGCCAAGCAAAAGCGAGACCGAGAGGAGAAGCAGCGGCGGTACGAGGAGGCCCGAGCCAAGATCTTTGGCGAGTCGAACCCGTCGTCAGGAGCCTCATCTCCGGGCACAGTTACCCCACCGCGGTCGGATGGGCACTTCAGTGGCCGTGGTCGGGGCAGGGGAAGAGGTGGATATAGGAATAGCGAGAACCGCCAGTATGAGAATCGCCAGTACGACAGCCGCTCGTTTGACGCCCCGAGGAGGCAGAACATGTCAGGTTCCGGCCGCGAGCTGTACGATCCAAACTACACCCCGAAACCCGAACCCAACAACCAAAGGCGACAGCCCGACCAGCCGTCGCCTAGGAGGAACCAGACACCCCAGGATGAGCAGCCGCAGCAGCAGGCTCCCATCCGAACGCCAAGAGGACCAGACGGAAGTGGACGGGGAGGGTTTGGCTTCGCTCGAAGAGGAGGCTAGGGCAGTTGATTATTTCTATCGACTAGCTTTACCATCCGCCTCCAATCTTTCCCGCCAGCTGTACCACCCTCTCGGTATCTGTGGCTGTGTCTTTACCAACATCGCTAATCACCTCACGATAGCTCGTGAATGCCAGTCTATCAAGTCCTATGCCTGTGATCTCCGCCCAATGCGCCAGGGTATCATTTATGTATGAGTGGGAGATGCCGCCAACGACATGCTCGAATGTTTCCTCGCCAACCTCGAGGCCGGCCTCTTCTCCCGAGAAGTAGGCCTCGTCAACTTCGGCTAGCCAGTCCTTTTGCTCCTGCGGACCTGGCTTTCCGGAATAATTCCTTCGTTCCATAACGACGGGGTCGTCAACCTTGATCTGACCGCCACCGTTGGTACAGCCTCCAGGGCATGCCATGACCTCGACATAACTGTGCTCGAGAGATGCCGCCTTTCCTGCCGGCTTGCGAGCGCTCCCAAAGGGCTTTCCGCCAGGCATTCGGGACGGCCTGGCTGGCTTCAGGCGCCTAACAAGGTTCTGAATATTTCTGAAGCCATAATATCTGGCGGCACGGAAGACTGGCTCGCCATTCACAACCACAGAGTACTCGGCAACGTCCACATTGCGACCGCGGGTGTGAACAATCTCTGCGCCTGGCGTCTGCGCTGCTCGGCTTTGAAGGATGTGGTGCAACAAGCCCCCCGAAGTACCGGCCTCGTGCGGTGGGTTTCTCGACCGTCGACGCGGGAAGAGGAAGTCGTGGATTTTGGGATCGGGGAACGGCGTCAGAGTCGGACTGGGCGGTGCCGTCTTGGGTACATCGAAGAAATTGAGTCCCCTTGACTCTGCAAGCATGAGAATCTCCTTGCTCGTGATGACGCAGTCAACATCCCGGACTCCTCGACCACGAGATTCGCCTCCTGCCCAGACCTCCTCCGTCAACTCTTCTCGACTGGCTTCAAGTTTCTTATCAAAGCATGGCATAACAGCCAGGTGCCAGATGCGGCTGGGGGCGATATCGAGTGTTCGGCTTAGGGTTGTCTTGAGAATGGTGCCCATCAAAGCCTGCGGTGACTTGACTTTTGAGAGATGTGGGAGGACATGGGGGTGTGTTTTCTCGGCATAGCAAACCCAGCCGGGGCATGAGGATGCCAGGATGGGCTTCGCAGGCGTGGCCATACCAGCCCGCGCCGGGTCGAGGACTTCTTCGGCACCGAGCACAAGGGTAGCCTCTCTCGCGACATTGGTGTCGACCACCCATGTGAAGCCGTTCTTCCATTGCCCGCCGTTGGCAATACCGTCTGGCCCACGCAGCAGATTGCTCAGCATGTGTCCGACATCCTTCTCTGAGACGCTCCCGCCGCAGGCTGCGGCAAGGTTGGCCCTTGTCTGAGGGCTCACACTAGCCACAAAGAGCTTCGCGTTCTCATTCTCCAAGCCCTCGACCCTGAACCGGCCACTATCGTCGGTGACGACCCTCAAGGCCGGTGCCGCATCAAGTGTGGTGAGGACCTCGGCATGGCTCTGAAGACTCACGAGCACAGCCTCGGCGGATGTTACGCAGCCAGAGCATGCAAGGCAATCTGTGAGAGAGATCTGGGCGGGTGCGTTGGGATTGGCGGCGGGTTGCTGGCCGTCGAGGATGACCTCAGTCTCGAGGGACTGCGATTGCGGGGGCGGGGCGGCGGGGAGGGTCTCGATGGGTTTGATGCACGCGACACCGGGGGAGATGAAGTCGTTGAGGTCGTCGGCGGAGAGAATGGCACTCATGGCGCCTGGTGTTGAATCGCGATATAGAGAGGGAGGGAGGACGGCGGCGACGACAACACAGGAGTATCAGGAAGTTGTTTGGTATAGAGTTGAGTGGCGGATGCGCCCAAGTGGAAGCCGGGGAGTTGTTGACCTTAGTTTTTTTTACTGGGGACGGACCCTCGGCGCAAAGGCGGCTGACAAATAAATAAACCTCTGCAAATCTTCCAGTGCAAATCAAGACGTTATGATTGGAAAGATTGTGACGGACAAGAGAAAGAAACAACTCCGTGAGTCAACGGGCAGGGCAAGATAAGAAGTGCAGGACGATAGACGGGCGGCGTCTGGCCTAGACCAAGGGCTGTTTTAGTAACTCCTCGGAAATCCCGATACAGGCAGGCAGGCTGCAGAGCGTACTACCTTGGGACTGGAAGGCTCCGTTCTTGAGAAGAGTGGGCAATGAAAATGTGAGGATTTGCAATGGTTTTTTTGTCGCCTGTGCCTGCGGGACTAGAGATGCGAGATCGGCCTCGTCCCGTGCGTGGCAAAGGGCGGAAAATGTGACAACGGACGGATCGGGAAATGGGCCGTTCGTAAGCGGGTCGGTCGCTGAATGCGCCGTGGTGACGTCGATGGGGGAGGATCTCCCCCATGTCAAAGGACAGCTTCCCATGATGGAACCATCTTGAGCTTCAGCTTCAGCTATAGCTTCTAAACCACCAACTAGGTCTTTTCGCAGATTC
The DNA here is from genome assembly GCF_023522795.1 of Fusarium solani. NCBI lineage: Eukaryota > Fungi > Ascomycota > Sordariomycetes > Hypocreales > Nectriaceae > Fusarium > Fusarium solani. The sequence continues at coordinate 2,478,224 of NW_027072157.1, forward strand.
TTATTTGATATTTGATCTATCAAAGACATCAATTCGTCACAATGAGTGTACGATCCCTACCCATAAGCGTCATTCATTCAACTTGCTGACACGCACCATAGGCCATCGCGACATACAGCTTCGGGAACCTCGCCTGGCTGAGCACCCAGGCGTTCCCGCTCATCGTGTGGCCGTCCTTTGTCGGCTCCATCCTTCGCTCTGGGGGCGGCGAACCAACTCGTGAGATACTCTCAAGCTGTGTGAGGAATGGGTGCTAATGTGTGCAGCCCTCGAGACGTACTTTGCCCGCTCCCTCGGCTTCGCCCTCCTCGCCCTGGGCCTCATTGTCGTCGTCCTCTCTGGCGCCCTCCCTCTCGATGCCTCCTCAGATGGTACCCCAACCCTCCCACCAAGTCCCTCGACGACCTCACTAACCACTATCTTCAGAGGCATCCTCCGACGGAACGACCCCCTCGCCCTACGCCTCAGCCGCCGTCCTCATATCCATGCTACACCACGCCTCGGCCGCCTTCTACTGCTACGGCTGGTTTGCCTGGACTCGCGAGACGGGATACCTACTAGGCTGCGTTGGCAGCGCCATCTTTGCCACCTTTGCGCTGTACTGCATCATGTTTGCCAGCGACAAGGCCATGATCAGCCGCTACCACAAGTTTGACCAGAGCACGAGCGGGTTCCCCTTCAAGAACTCGCAGTCGTATCGAGCCAAGAAGAAGGCCCTGTAACAACACATCCTATTTGTATAAGCTGAATCATGATTTCATTGTACGGTCCCGAACATCTGACGACCTATGCTGCTGCTGGAGCTCTCCCCAAGAGTCACGTAGCCAACTCCATCAACTCCACATCCGTTTAGATATAATAATACAAGGTCACCGACCGTATCGGAGACGTGGCTGGCTCCCAGTTGCGATGCCCCGAGTGGAAAAAGAGAAAGAACAAAAACGCCATTAAAAGCCCCAATCATGCAGCAACACCTGCCGCCTTTGTCCCGTTGGTGGATGCCACAACTTCTCCTTGTGCGCCGTTTGCCCGCTCTCCCTCGACGCTCTCCACAGTGCCGGGGATGTGTACATCGGCAGCTCCAGTGAGGATAGCCTGTCGCCGCTCATGCCAGTTCACCTCACTCTTAATCACCTGCGCGAGGAGCACCTCCTTCTCGAGCCACTCCTTATAGTAGACATCCTCCCACTCCTTGCACTCCTTCTTCAGCGACTCACCCACCTCTTCAGCCCACTTGGCCTCCCAGTAGCACTTTCGGTACAGCTTGTCGACTGGGTAGGCGAGCTCCTCGGCAGCGAATATGTCCTCGGTCAGGGGCGTAAAGTACTCCGAGGTGTGGTCGTCGCCGTTGGCGGCATCGTCCATGTCGTCGTGTGCGCCTTGCGATTGCTGGTTGGTCTTGATGATGATCTTGAGCTTGCCTCCCTTGCCCTGGGGCCCCGACTGCATCGACTTGGGGACGGGATCAGAGGGACGAAGAGCCTCGGTCTCGTGGACTGTCCTCATATGCTTTGCCAATGCATCTGACCGAGTGAAAGACCTATCGCACTCTAAGAAATCATCAGTATAAGCTATCGCGTATCGCCAGTCAAGGTGCGCCGTACCTGGCAAGTAGCAGTAGAAGGGCTTCTCTCTTGTGTGGCTGCGCATGTGTGCCTTGAGGGCATAGCCGCTGGCATGGGGGAGACCCTTCCTGTTGCAGCTTCTCCATTCGCATGTATACTTCTTTTGCCGGTTCTCAATGTGCGAGTTGTGGATGTGCTCGACCAGCTTGTCCATGTTGCCCTGGTCACCAGCCGGGCAACCGTCCCAGTCGCAAACGGTCACTTGGTCCTGGAAGTCCTCCTCATCGAGACGCGCATTGATCGGAGAGCTGGGAATATCGCCCGATGTGTCGGATGAAACGTCAGACATGCCCTCAAGGGGATCGGGCTCAGGTACAGTCTCGGGCTCGGCGTCGGGGACGACGGCAGAGGATGTTGTAGAGCCAGCATCGACCCGTTGGCGCTTGGAGGGTCGCAAATTCGTCTCGTACAGCTCATGGCCGTCCTCCTCGTAAGGCTCCGACTCGTCCATGGAGGACAGGGGAGACTCGGCGGGTGAATAGTCGCGTGCCATAATCGCGCCAGACACAGGAACCGCGTCTCCTTTTGTCGATGAACCCGTTGATGGCTTCAGGAGCGATGATCGAAGATGGAGGAGTGAGAGTAATGATGGACTTCGAGAGGGATCGCGAGATGGTGATTAGGATTGGGCGATCGCGATGAGCGATTTTGGGCTTGAGTGGGTGAAGGGTCGAGATGACGGATTTATCAGTTGGATTGGGCTTGCTCAAAAAACGCCAGTTGGAAGCTCAGATAGCACAGTGTGGATAGTGGAGCTTGGTGTGGCGTGTAACCTCACAAACATGAGCATTGGTCGTACAGTGTGCGTGACTGAGCACAAACAGTATGCGATGTCGCTCGCGCGCCCCAGTAACGGGAACTAGCGAGGCAGACACAGACACCATCACCATCAACAGCCTCGTTTCATATCATTCAATGCTTTTGATTGCTTCCATTCTCTCTTGCTCGGTCAAACACGGGGCGCAGCGTAGGCGCCTTCTTTTGTTGAATGCGCCCTCAGTCATCATACCATGTTTGATGCTTTTATCTATCCCGAAAATCAACACCCTTATAAACTCCAAGCCTCGAAACGAAATGCGCGACCTATTGCGACAAGATGCAGTCCCAATCCCAGGCCCAGGACTCATTGTTGAAACATCCAGTGACGACCATGACCATCTTCCTCGTCGCCAAGTTCGGCGCACCCTACTCTCCAAACTCCTACAGCTTAGGCGCCGTTGACGCCGGCGAGCTTGCGGCGGTCCTTGACAGCCTGTGCCAGAGTCTCTAGCGTTGTGACCGTGTCCTCCCAGTTGATGCAAGCATCCGTGATGCTCACGCCGTACTTGAGACCAGACTTGCCCTCGGCAGGAACTTTTTGGTTGCCTAACTCTGTTAGTTTGCATTCGAACGGTGCGACTAGTTGGTAACTTACCCTCGTTGACGTTGCTCTCAATCATGACACCCATGATAGCGTCCTCACCCTTGGAGATCTGGCTGGCGATATCGGCGGCCACCTTGGGCTGGTTCTTGTGGTTCTTGAGAGAGTTGCCGTGGCTGCAGTCGACCATAAGTCGCTGTCGCACACCCTTCTTGGCCAGCGCCTCCTTGGCAGCGGCGATGCTCTCGGCGTCGTAGTTTGTGCCCTTGGAACCACCTCGGAGGATAACGAAGCAGTCATGGTTGCCCTCAGTGCCGACAATGGCGACGACACCGGGCTTGGTGACGGAAAGGAAGTGATGGGGGTGCTCGGCAGCGCCAATGGCGTCAATGGCCACATTCAACGAGCCATCAGTGCCGTTCTTGAAGCCGACGGGGAAACTGAGACCACTGGCAAGCTCACGGTGAAGCTGGCTCTCGGTGGTACGGGCGCCAATGGCACCCACTGACAGCAGATCGGCGAGGAACTGAGGAGAGATGGTATCCAGCATCTCGCTGGCAATGGGCATGCCCTTGGAGGTGAGGTCGACAAAGAGCTGTCTCGAGACTCGCAGGCCCTTGTTGATCTTGAAGCTGCCGTCAATGTCGGGGTCGTTGATCAGACCCTTCCAGCCGACGGTGGTGCGGGGCTTCTCGAGGTAGGATCGCATGACGATGAGGAGCTCATCCTTGTGCTTCTCCTTCTCCTTGAGGAGGAGGTCGCAGTAGGCGAGGGCGGCCTCGGGGTCGTGGATGGAGCATGGGCCGATGACGACGAGCAGGCGCTGCTTCTCGTCGGTGCCATTGACGACGGCGACGGTCTCGTTGCGGCCCTCGAGCACTGTCTTCTTGGACTCGGCGGTCTGGGGGATCTCGTGCTGGAGCAGATCGGGGGAGTCAGAGGGTTGTAGCCGCGGACTAAGAGCTGGTCAGCACTGATCGAGATGAAGCGCGCCGGCAGACCTAGAGGTCGCCGAGGCGAATATAGATTGCCAGGAGGTATTACTCACTTCTCCAATCCTCGGACTCGGCTTGGTTGCCGACATTCTTGTTCTGGATGAAGAACTGCTGCGCTACTCGTGAGTCACCCCGCCAAAGGAACAAAGGGAGCAGGGAGCTTGGGAGAGTAGACGTACAGACATGGTGACTGTGATGGCGGGGTAGAAGACGGGAGACACAAGTCAATGGTAGAGATCAAGTCCAATTAGACAAGAGGAGAAGATAGAGAGAGATAGGATATGAAGACGGAAAAGAAGAAAAAGTACACCAACGAGAGAGGAAAAAAAGTATACAATTATATTTCCGTACCCTGAGGTGACCCCGTCCCTTTGCGCCGGCGTCGGTGTGTCACACTCACTGCTTGCTCCAAAAACTCGAAAGAAGTCACTCCATGGTTGCCAAACTGCCCCGCATGATTGGAGGAGCCGCCTGTTGCCCCCGCCATTCCCGCGCCGGTTCTAGCAGTCGATCCAAGGGGAGTACATCGATTGCACGCGTGGGCCTGGTGGCAGATCAGGTACCCTCATTGTTGCGACGGTTTTTTTTCTCTCTCTCCCCTGCCTCTACACCCTCTGAAGTAATTGGCTTGAGTCACTCCTCCATCCATCCTTCTTCGCGGGAGTTGAAAAAAGGGCAGACAACCTTACGGTACAGTACAAAAAAAAAAAACTAAGTTAGTTAACCGCCACCTTTCCAGCGCTTGTTGCGCTAGGGAACTCCGATTCTATTGTTTCGCCAAAGCTGAACCTGCTTGCTTCCTTCTTTCCATGCGCCGCTTCCATTGTCAATGCCACGTCCTCCAGCCATGTCGTCCATGTCAAGCATGTCAATCTCTCGTCTTCCAAAGGGCTCGACATGTCCCTTGCAGCCGCGATTTTGACTTTCCATGCCCCCACTCCTACGCCCTGAGAACAAACCCCTGGAACACGCCCCTGCCTGTATTGTCCTCATTGGCCGGTTACGTCATTTGGGCTGGTATTTGCTGGTGTTGTCGCCTCATGCTCTGGGCAGGCAAGTTGAGGAAACACACCACCACAACGTCCTGTCTCGGAAGGTAAAAGGCAAAAAGAAAGTTCCTGTGTATCACAGGTGGCTGGACTCTCTCCCGCCGGGAATTGAACCCGGGTCTCAAGCGTGACAAGCTTGCATACTGACCACTATACTACGGAAGATGTGTGGTTGTGATCAACCACTGTAGTGAGAGTTCGATGTCTGGTGGTTCCGGTATGCAGTATATAAGCCAAGGCATGCGTCAATGTGAAAGGGAAACGGGAAAGACGCTGTTTGACATGTGACGCAGCTCTTCTGGCAGGAACCTATTGAAGAAGAGGAAGGCACTATGGTAAAATGTACCACTAGAGCAGGTGCAAGGGAGCACTAAGGCTAAGTTGGAGAAACTGCTTGGAGAAACTGCCCAGCTGTGCACGTTCAGGACCACGCATATTACACTTGAGCAGACACGCCCTCATCCGCTAATCAGCGCCTTGTGTCATTGTTCTATATAATGTCAATGTTGAGAACCTTGATATCCTCCTCCGGCTTCTCCTTGTGCGTCCGCACATTCTCAATCTTGTGGATAACATCAAATCCTTGTGTCGCGCGCCCAAAGATGGTGTGCTTGCCGTCCAGCCAGGGCTACGTTACAAGTTAGTCATACGTTCTCTTGTTAGACTGAGAGCAGCAGAGGAGGGCTTACCGTCTTTTCTGTCGTGATGAAAAACTGACTGGCGTTGGTGTTGGGTCCTGCATTGGCCATGCTCACCGTGTACGGCTTGTCGTGCTTCAGGCTGCTAAACTCGTCCTCAAACTCGCGTCCCCAGATACTCTCGCCTCCCGTTCCGTCGCCCAACGGGTCTCCGCCCTGGATCATGAACTTGCGGATGACGCGGTGGAAGATGGTGCTGTTGTAGTAGCCGCTCTTGCAATGTGTGACAAAGTTTTCGACCGTCTTTGGTGCTGCGTCGGGGAACAGCCGGATGTGAATGTCTCCGTACGTGGTATGGATCACAGCTCCTGTGCCCGTCTCGGCCTTTTTCACCTGTGAGTCCTTCTTCTGGCCCAGCATCGTGGGTCGCTCGTTCTGAACGTCTCGCGTTGACTTGGAAACATCTTCTTCGTTGTTGAACATGTAGAATCGGACCTTGCCAACACCCGTTGCCACCAGGATTGGATCTCGGGTCTCAGACTCCTGGAGCAGCGGGTTGCTGGAAGCACCCATCTCCACAGTTGTAACCCCCTTCTTCTGAGGTTGACCTTGGTAGATGGCTAGGTTAACGGCACGGAAGTTTTCGTCCTTGCCGTACACCTTGACCACTTGGTTGGTATATGTGTTGAGAACCTTGATCCCCAGCATCGAACCATAGATGATAAAGTTGCCCGACTCGTCAAAGATGACATTGGACTTGTACTTGAGCGTTTGCGACTCAATGTCCCTCTCATGGGCAGTTCTTCGGCCAAACTCGACGTTATCCAGCTTGTTTGCTCCCGTGCCCGCTCGGTGCATCTCCTCGATGGCTTGAAGAGATTCGTCGTACTCTCGATGCAGTTTGGCCGTCGCAAAGTCGAAGATGCGAATTTTTCGGTCCGGCAAGGAAAATGTTGCGAGATATTTGCCGTTGGGAGATATGGAGAGGCATGAAGGTACCGACTTGGCCTTTTTGAAATCAAACAGGTTGGTCGAGCTCTTGTACTCAAAGACCCCTTCAGGCTTTTCATAATTACCACTCGGCCGCCAGTACTCCAGCATTCCACCTTCGTCGGCGGAAACGACGCAGTCGTATTGCTCATTAAACGTCATGAGATGGACTGGCTTCCTATGCAGACCCTTAATGGTGTGAATGGCCTCCTCCTTTTCTCCTCTTCCGTCGTAGATGTGTATCAGGGGCTTCGCTTGTTCGGAAACGGCTAGCAACGGCAAGGAGGCGCCCTTGGAGTGAACCCAGCAGACGCAGTTCGGTGTATAGTTGAGTGAAATCATGGACAGGAGGTCAAATGTGATCACATCAAAGATCTTGACCGTCTCGTCGGCGCCAGCAGTCGCAAAGCTCCGTCCATCCTTGCTCACGGAAACCGACACGATCTCGCCATTGTGCGCCTTGAACTCCTTGACGAACTCGATACCCTGGGCGATCTTCTTCCAAAACTTGACGACGCCGTCCACAGAGGATGTGATGAGGAATTCGGTCAGGGGCGTCCATGTCGCAAAGAGGATCTGCTCCTTGTGCATCAGGGACTTGGAGTATCGCGTAGACTTGGGCAGGGCGGCGACGTAGAGCTTTTCGTGGGGGAGGACTCGTCGCTTCTTCTTTGGGGCTTCCGAAGGCAGCTGAGGGCCCATGTCATCGTCGGAGGAGCTGTCTGAGAGCCGGTTAGCTTGGTGACGGGAACGCGACGGATGGACGTACCTGATGCATCGTCGCGAAACTCGGAGTGACTGCGCTTCTGAGAGCGATTGTCGTCGTCATCCGCTGCCATTTTGAGTGTCGCCTTCAAGGTCCAAGCTTTGATTCAAAATGGTATCGAAAGTCGACACGAGTATCAAGTCTTGTTGCCTGTTGTCGTTGTACTTGAGTGTCGCGACTGGATCGTCGCAGGATCGTCGTCCAGGCAAAAAAGTCAGCCTCATGTGGCGCGACCTTGAATTGTGGCTGGTGCTCCAACTTCACACTGTAACCCACCAACGCGAGCTTACTCAGGCTTGCTTCCTTGCAGGCCGAGGTCCACATTGAGGTCATGAACGGGTTCACGCCAGGTCCGAGACTCCGGGGACGGGTCAAACCACTTGGATCCTGATCTCATGTCGTCTGTAAATAGAGAAGGACACCTTTTATCTAATTTCTTCAATCAAGTTTGTTATTTCGGCGCTCGCCCCTAGACTTGGACTAAAAACAGCCATCCCCCTCCATCTAAACACAATGGCAGCACACCCTCTTCAGCGACTCACATCGCCCTCCCGTTCCGTCTCACTTCTTCTTCACGTTCTTGGTTTGGCCTCGTTTAGCTACAACTTCCACTTCCTGACCGTGTGGGAGACCCCTCTTTCCGTATCATATGGCTGGCATTTCCAGTTTCTCACCATCATCGGTCTCACTGCCTCCCTCATTGCCTTTGCCCTTGGAGTCTTGGCCGACCTCACTCTGAGCCATGCGCTTTTCCAGGCCAAGAATGCCGTGGCCGTCCTTGCTACGCCTCTAGAGGTTGTCATTTCTATTCTCTACTGGGGCATCAGGTTCATCGACCCCAATCTCCTCATCGCCGACGGCTTTGTTCTGGACATGTTACCGGATATGGGCTTCCACCTTGCGCCAGCTGTCTTTTTGACACTTGATCTGATTCTTCTGAGCCCGCCGTGGACCATCCCGGCCTACACCATTATGGCAATCAGCACGGTTATCGCATTTGCTTACTGGTACTGGGTCGAGCTCTGCTTCAGCCACAACGGATGGTAAGCCCTTGTGCGGTCCAATAATGAGATATGATGATACTGACCTGGCATAGGTACCCATACCCTCTGTTTGAGCTTCTATCTACGGAGCAGCGTGTGCTGTTGTTCACCTTTTCTGCTGGGTTGGTTACCGTCTCGTCCTCATGCCTCAAGTGGGTTTATGCGCGAGTCAATGGTTACCAGGCTGCTCAAAAGGAGGCTCACAAGCCTCTCAAGAAGGTCCAATGATTTATTCATGGTGACTAGGTTAGTTACTGCCAACCAAAATCATAGGGTCCTGTATACCTAGGCGGAAATGTATGAACAAAAGAATAGATGCTTCATGGCATTGCTCGTCCTGACGGCAGTGTCCAAGAGCAAGAGCAAGAGCGGGATGAAGGACGGCGAGAGAGAAAACGAGGCGATAGACGACAGAGACGGATATATAGAACTTCCACAGTCTTGAATACCTGCGTGGTAGGGTGATATAATTATTACCAGTCCCGCCAGATGTAGGTACTTGTAAGTTGAAGGATAGAGAGTGCATGGTCTGAGAAGACTACAAGAAGGGTGAGGATTGAGCTACGCCAATGACTTTGTGTCAATGGTGCAGCCTTGTAGTACATGAAATAAAACCATGCATTCATTCCTCTAAATACTGGCGCTGAATATTTGATAAGAACCTCCCTTGACATCCATGACATGTTGTTGTTCGTTGATGAGACGGAGGCAGAGTCAAGGTGAGCGACGGCGGGGACTTTCGCCCCGCTCCCACAGAAACTGTGCTTCTCAAACATCACCAACCAACCCCACCACCACCTGTACTTCAAAACCGCTTTACAGCGAAATACTGCAGCTTGCGCTAGCTCACACACTTTGGACCTCTTTTATTGCTTCACCAGTAGCCATCACGTGATGGATATCGACGACATTCTCCGCCAGGTTGACCCCGTCTCCCACGGTGTCCCAAGTGAGACGCGCGACCTGCAGGCCTTGACGCGTCTCTGGGTCGCTGAGCGCTCAGCGCCAGAGCTGCTCGAGTGAGTAGAAATGAATGATCACTATTCTCGAGTACTCGTACTGACTGGTTTTCTTCAGATGGCCCACTGACGGCCTGTTTGAGCGCGTCAATGCCCGCATCAAGTCTCAGATCGAAAAGGTCGAGGACATGACGGGTGACATGGACCCCAAGACAAACTTTGCCCTCATCGTCATTCAGACAGAGTTGGAGAGGCACAAGTTCCTCGTCAGGAGCTATCTGCGAGCCCGCATAGCAAAGGTCAGTTACACAGGCTCATCGGCCAGAACACGCAGTTGACTGTCTCCTTCAAGATCGACAAGCACACCCTCCACTACCTCTCAAGCCAGGAACTCAGGGAGAGGCTCTCTCCAACCGAGGTGGCCTACGCAACAAGGCACCAGGCTCTGCTGCACAACCACTATCTCTCGTCCTTCCTGGCATCGTTCCCGCAGCAACTGCAAAACCTCAACGACACAGCCGGCAACATTAGCATGATTGACTCGCCTGACCTGGACACTGCCGTCTTCATCCGCATGCTCAAGGATGGGGATGTCCACGGTGAAGGCACCGATGCCGACGTTACTCTTCCTGCAGAGAATGGTGACATTCTCATCCTCAGATGGTCCAGCGCCAAGCACTTGGTCGAAGCAGGTGACGCCGAGCTTGTGTGAGCCCAGACTCATTACTTTCTGGGGCCTTTATCTATTCGACTGCTCAGTGAATGAAGCTGGACACAGCAGTTCTGCTCACATAAGCCATACAGGGCTGGCCCAACTGATATATAGGCTGAACTGCAGTTTCATCATCAGCCCCAACACCTCGGGGCGCGCGGGCTCCATCCAAGTCACGCAATTGGTTCCTCGAGACTCCAAGTATTCACTTTTGATCACCATGACTCAATATTCAGAGGATTTTGTCATCAAGACTTGGTCTGAGTGGTTTCCCAAAAGGGTAATCAATCTCAGAGTGGCCTTGATGCCCTAGTCCAATCACGGACTTAGGATTCATGAGCAGCCAACATCGGAGATAGCATCTCAAAGGCGACGACATGTCTTCAGAATGAGTTACTCAAATCAGATATCCGCTATTCTCGATGGTATAAAGAAGGGCTTTATTCCTCGATGAATTGAACATATCAGATCACACCAGCACAGAACCTCAATCAACACACAACCATGTCTTCCAACACCCTCACCCCCGAAACTACCATCGTCCTCGTCACCGGCGCCAACCAAGGCATCGGTCTCGAGGTTGTCAAGAAGCTCACGGCTGAGCATCCAGACTACCACGTCATTCTCTCCGGCCGCCGCCCAGACGCCGTGCAAGAGGCCGCCTCCTCCTTCCAGGCCCAAGGCCTCAGTGTCTCCCCCTCGTCCTCGACATCACCTCAGACGAGAGCATCGCTGCTGCAGCCAAATCCATCCAAGACACCTACGGCCGTCTTGATGTTCTCATCAACAACAGCGCCATCTCGGGCCTCAGCTTGAACGTTTCTCCCCGCAGTCGCATGCAGACCGTCTTTGACACCAACGTCATTGGTACCGGTCTCGTCACAGACGCCCTGCTCCCGCTCCTCGAGCGCTCGAGCAAGACGCGCCGCGTCGTCTTTGTCACCTCCGCCCTTGGCAGCCTGGCCCGAAAGGCCGACCCGGCGTCTGACCTTCACAAGCCTGACTATGGCGTCTACACGTACAGCAAGTCGGCCTTGAACATGCTGGCCCTTCACTACGCTATCAGATATGAGGACAATTCGCAGTGGAAGATCAACATTGTCTGCCCAGGGCACCACTGCGGAACCACTTTGAATGGATTCCAGGGAGCCGACGACCCCAGCCTTGGAGCCGTCAGCATTTGCCAAGCTGCGACTCTTGGAGCGGATGGCAAGACAGGCACGTTTACGGATGATAAGGGCACCATTCCTTGGTAGATACTCGAGGCCATTAGTTGAGCTCAATCATATAGATCAATGCGAGAGACTCGTGTTAAATGTGCATCCGTCGTTATAATTTGCCTGATATGGTATCCTCTGCAAAATGTCATGCTTCGACTCTAAGTGCTACGAATACGTGCGTAAAATCAATAGTCGGCCCAAACGCCATCGCCAGGCTGTCACCTTGGTGCCCAAGCCGGCAACTTGCTCCCTTTACTCTCTATGTGTCCATATATCCTATCCTATCCTATCCAGTCCAATCCTGTCCTGTCCTGTCCTGTCCCGTCCTATCCTATCCTTCTTTTCCTCATCTCATTCATGTCTTGAAATAAAGTCTAACGAATGGCTGAAATCAATATCCACGCATCATCCAAGAGATCGAATCTAAACCTGGCTGTGCGAGGTGCTGGGTCGTCCCTCCCAGACACCCTGTCCACGCTGCTGCATTCCTTGCCAGCGGTAGGGCATCAGGGCGCTACGGAGGCCGACGCTGTGTAGGCGTCGCTGATCCTGTAGCCCGACAAAGCCAACTGAGCCAGCTGAGGGCTGGCGGCGGTGGCTCGAATCCTTGTGCCACACACCGCTGGCGCTCTTGGGAGGCTCGCCAGTGGGGGATTCATCACCGTCGCGGTGGAAAGGTTCGGCCTCGATATCGAGGGTCAACGCGGTTGAGTAACGGCGCGAAGGGAGAGTGTTGGTACGGGGACGAGGACGAGCAAGTACCAGGGGAAGATTGGAGTTATCAATCGAAGGAGGGGCTGGTCCTTGGTCCTTCTCGGACACAGGTGGCGTTCTGAAGTAGTCAGGTGTGGGGAGCGCGTTGAGAGGAGCCGAGGCGATGCGTGGCAGCTCAGCACGTCCGTCGTGGAGAGCAGACGAGGGCTCCAGGTTGGGGGACTCTGACCCATCAGTGACGGCTGAGTCAGGGATTTCCTCGAGAACTGTCTCGAGGGGAGTTGCAAGCATCTCAGTAGGTGTGGCAGGGATAGACGAAGCTTCATCGTCGTCCACAGGCTTGGGCTGCTCACTTGCAACCGCATTCACTTCCTGGGCGACTTCAGGAGACTCAGTGATTTCGAGCTTGGGAGCATCAGTCTCAGATGGCTTCTCAGAGACTTGCTCGGCAGCAGGCACAGCAAGGGGTTCCTGCACCGAAGGCGAAGGTTCCGCCTCGGCGCTTTCGGCAACGGCAGGCGTTTGAACCTTGTCCTCCTTGGCTGTCTCCTTGGCCTGCTCCTCCATAGAGATGCCGGAGTCGCTGGATCCTCGGACCGTCTCAGGCAAGGCCTCTTCAGCCTTGTGAGACAGTTCCTTGGATTCCTCAGGAACTACAGTTTCCTTGGACTCGACGACCTTCTCCTGAGCGGGCTCCTCCGAAGGCTCCTGCTTGGGTGCATCAACAGTGGAAGTCTCTGCAACTGGCTCGGTCGGCTCCTTAGATTGAGGCTTTTCAACCTGAGAGTGAGTAGAAGGAGGCTTGGGGAAGTCGTTGAGAACAGTCTCTTCCTGAGGCTTCTTCGAGGCGTCGTCGCTTTCCGTAACCTCAAGAGCGACCGGGGTGGCCTTTGGAGTTTGCACTTCAGACTCGTTGGCCAGTTGTGTCTCCTTCTCATCCGCCTCGGTCTTCTCAGCGGCTACGACAGGGACAGCGGGCGCAGTGGCCTCAGCTGTCTCAGCGTCTCCACGAAGGCTGGCTGGAGGGGTAGTCCCGAAGCTCGTCTCAGATCTTGTGTGAGGCACAATGGCCTGAGGGTCTGACGGAGCATCGCGAGCATCGACCATCTCCCACTGCTCATCTTGCGAAGTATGAGGTGTCTCATTCTTTTGGGCAGCCAAAGCAGGAGCTTCGGTAGGTTCGGCAGGTTCGGCAACCTGAGGTACCACCAAGTTAACAGACTCCTTCTCAGGAGCGGCCTCGATCTTGGCATCAGGCTCAGCTGCCTTAGGTGCCTCAACAGGTGTTTCCGTCTGCTTGGGAGCAGGTTCCTCAGGCTTGAGCTCTTCGACCACAGGCGAGGCCGGCGTGCACGAGTGTTCCAAGACACCCTCAGTTGGAAGCTTCTCTTCGGCCGCTTTGGCCTCTTGGGTCTCAGGCACAGGTGCAGGCTTCTCAGGCTCTTCTTCCTTCTGGGCGGCTGGGGAGACAGGGGCGTCATCCTTCTTGGGCTCAGCCAAAGGAGAGTCCAAGCCGCCAGAGAGGTCGGGCATGCGAGTATCAAGAGATCGGCGAGCCGCTCTTCTTTCCGGGGTCTCGATCGGAGGCTCTTTTGTGAGCTGGATGGGCTCGTCGTCGTCGTTGATAGGACGATGGAATTGGACCACTCCGCTAGCAATGGCGTCCATGTCGGACTGCTCTTGGTAGATGATCCTACGTCCGTCGTCGATGATTCGAAGTCCCTCGTTGGACTGGTCCTGGGCCAAAGCACGCGAGGACTTGGGGGTTACAACGATACTGTCTCGGGGGCTGATGCTATCAGTATCCACCAAGCTCGGAGTAGACGGGGGTTCGGACTGGTTCTCGTCGTCTGCGATGAAGTCGGCCATGTAACCGTTCTTCTTGGCCATCTCGAGACCAGATGGTACTCGGCGCAGGTCAGGCGAAGGAGCTGCAGGCGAGGGAGGAGCCTGGGGGCTATCTCTCAAGTTCGTCTGGCCAATCTTCTTTGACAGCGTATGCTCGGAACGGGAGCTACCCAGAGATCCCGACATGGAAACCTCAGACTCGGGTCGGGGGAGTGAGGCAGAAGCGGTCAGCGAGGGGGTGGGCGCAACTGACGATGTGGCTCCAATTGATGGAGGGGGTACAATCGACGATGCCGCTCCGATGGAGGAGGCAGCAGCACCTCTTGACTTGAGACGCAGGTTTGGTAGCGTGTCGGGACAGTCAATGGCACAAGTGTCCTTGCACAGCATCGTGATATCGGAACGGATGCGCTCCTTCAGGTGAGCCTCGAGGGCCTTTCTCTCCAAGTCAGGAGAGGCAAACTTCTCCAGAGGAATGCTATCATCCCCACCAGCACCGTCAAGGAAGCCATCGTAGATGAGGTGGCCTCGCTTGTGAACGGTCATGGTGGCGAGCGCATCCTCATGGTGCTCCAGCACGTTGCTGATGCCAGTCTGAAGGCGTTCCATGACAGCCTCAATGGTTTGACGGCAATAAGTGACGGAGTGATCAAGCCGAACAACAAGAGGTTCGTGAACGGACCAATTCTTTCCACGGAGTTCACGGATAGTGAGGGTGAGGTCATCCAGAGAACGCATAGACTTGTCAGTCATATCGCGAGCCTTCTCCAGCTTGGCCTTGACCTGGTTGGCGAACTCGTCAAAGTCACGACCCTGAGGATCATTGAACAAGACCTTGCTTGTTTGGATGCGATGGGAAAAGTATGTGTAATCAGGGCCAAGGTTGTTGCGAACCTTGACCATGATATCGACGGCTCCATCCTCAATGTGGGTGCAGCCACCGCTACCCTCGAACCCATTGCAAGTCTTGTGGCGCTTATCGAATTTGCGCTTACAAGAGTCGACAGGGTCAATTACGAGGTTGGAGACACGAGTCATCAGCTCCTCTCCGAGAAGGAGGGTCAGGGGGGAAGGCTGGCGACTATCAATCTTGATAGAGGCATTCCGGTTCTCTGGGTAGCGGGTGGCACAGCGACTGCGCAAAAAGAGCTCAATTGCATAGCCCGAGACGAGTTCGAAAGATTGAGTGTCGTTGGCGAACCGGGATCGGGGAATGCAGGCGGTGGATTGCGGCCGGCCGGTGCACGGCCGGACAGTTTCGGACTCGGCGTTGGCCGGCTCGGGATCGGCAGCGTCAGACCACCGGAAGCCGGGGTCGTGGCGCACCAAAAACAAGCCAACAATGCGGTCGGTAGCATTGACAACTTCGCGAGCGTCGTCATGGGTCAGCTCGTACTCCTGAAAAGAGCGTAGCGACTTTTCTACAAGAATGAGGCCATCGCGTTCCACGCGGTATGTGATGCGATAGCGCAGTGGCTTGACATCACGATGGGGCTTGCGGAGTGGATCGAGAGCGGTAGAATCGTGGCGTGTGATAAGCTCTGCAGAGCAATGCTGAAGGCGCGAGAGCAGCGCTTGGCAGATGCGATCCGAGGCCTTCAGCTGAGGTGAGGCCTCATAGTCGCGTACGTGCTCGGTGCCGATTGGGCTCTCAAACTTGACCTGGACGTGTACTCGGAGGCCGGGCTTGACGTTGGCGAGCTTCTGAGAAGATGAAGTTGAAGGCAATACGACAGACGACGGCCGGGGGAGGTCCGAATTTCGGGTCTTTTTCCGGCCTAGGAGCGGGAAGCGGCGCTTGGTACCCGCTAAAGAAAATGAAGGCGACGAAGATGCGACGGAGTGACCGTCTCCCGAGGTACTCGGCCGTCGGAGCGGCATCTTGGGTCGATTTCACGGGCAGACTCGTTTCCTAACTTTTTCTCCGTGATCGATTGGAAAGGTGCGCGGGTGTAAAAGTGAAGGTTGAGGTTTCGGTCCTCAATGACACGAAGGGTTCATCGAGGACGGCGCAGACACGATTGGAGGTTCTGGAGAACGAGGCCGAAGGTGGAAGAGTTCAATTGGCGACAGAGGGCGAGTTTAAGAGAAGAGAATGAGAAAAAAGATTCAAATCGCGAGGCTGGAAGAGTAAAAAAGAGGCAGGAAAAGCAATGAACAAGCGGAGGCGGAGGCGGGGATGCCAGTTGCGACTAGTTGAGTGATCGACTGAGACCTGGGCGGAGTCGCAAAAATCTCGACAGCAGGGAAAAAAAGGGCTCGGTCGGTCAAGCTCGGTTCCAGATAACGGGAGGTTATTAATGGATCAATGGCCGGAGAGGCTTTCCCAAGATTGTGCAGCGCAGCGCAGTGCAGTTGGTGGGTGATGTGCTGGGCGCGCAGTAGTTTCCCCCGATCTAATGCGATGGACGTTGAAGGGCAAGAAAAGGTCGTGGCTGGTCCTGAAGGCGGTCGGCCTGCAAGTGAGCGAGCTAGAGTGAACCGCTGGAGCTTGAAGGATCTCGAAATGGAAAAGAGCGAGTTCTCACTGGCGAGCAAGAGGGAAGAGACTGGAACCTGAGGGGAGGGGCGCATGAAGTGCGGCGGGTCACTTTTAAAGAGGTTTATCGCATCGCATGCTTCTGACCTGCGTGCTTGCTTGCGTGCGCGCCCCATTCATGGCTCATTGCTTGCTTCTCGCCTAAGCACTGCTGGAGCCGCTGGTGGCTCATTGCCTTGGCTTGGCCGTGCCCGGTAAAGCAGTGCTCATGCACCAATTGATGCCGCTGCCAATGACTGGATGGATCGATTTCCCCCCGGGTCAGATTGGCAGGACCCGAGCATCTTGCCCGTGTGCCTCTGGGCCAAAGTGGACTGTCAATCTTGTCATGATCCAACCTTTTGCTGTGCCGGGACGCGCCGGCGTGGAGGGGGAGGGGGGTGGTCCCTGTGGACTCCTTCAAAGCCTCCGTGGGTTCTTCGTAGGCAGGGTTGTGCATCATGCCACGCCGCGCTGACCGTGAGGGCGTGACCCATGCCTTCCGGCCGGGTTGAAGCCCGTCGAGTTCGTGACGGGGGAGGGTGTGGTCTGATGTCGGCCTTTTTCGTGCATTGTCGTCAATCTCTCAGCTTCGGCCGGTTCCTGGCTACGCCAGCCGTACCTGAGATGCTGCCTGAGGCGAGTATCTTTGGTGGATAGGTAGATATCTTCAGTTCCATGGATGACTGAAATCAGGCCGTGCGCACCTGCCGTCAGTCCTTGGCCATCACACATGCTCGGCCAGCGCCCGTAACCCTCTGTGGGTTCAGCGGATATTGGGGGTTGGTCACCCATCTCCAGGCGGCATGGCATCCCCCAAAAAGCAAAATGGAAAGTCCAACGTTGGTCCAAGTCCGTGCCTGTACCTGCCCGTGTCTGCTCTGCCTGGTGGAGGCAGGCACAAGCTCGGGCGCCACCTGCCTCCTTCCCCTTCCTTCAACGCCCTGGCTCATCGTCCGATATGGGCGGGTTCAACTTGTCTTGAAAACTTAACTCCTAGGATTCCCAACTCCAGGTTCAGTCTCAGGCTCGAGCTTCCTGCTCGCCTCAGATCAGAATCCAGAATCCAACTGTATTCTTCTCCATCTTTGGTTTTCTAGCTTCCTCAGCTGAGTGGAAGTCTCCATGGAAACAGCTGAAGCAGGACCCTTCAGGGTCTTTTCTCCTGTTGATGTCCTATGTTCCCGTTCTCGCTAATACAGACGAACCCCTCTCTTCATCTCGTCTTGCTCTCAGGTCTCGGCATCTGGGACGAGTAAAAGAGGGCGATCGGGGGATTGATCCCTGCTCCCGGTCACAATCCACGCCACAGGTTACTCGCATACCAGGTCTTGACGATCACGGGAGTGGGATTGTGATACCTGGCGGTGATTGATGATGGATCCCGAGCATCTGACCGACCTGGATCCATGGTGAGTTCGAGGTCAGCCAGCCTCTTGGAAGTTTCTTTTCCTGAGTCCGATGGATTGGTTGGCTGCATCCCGGTGGCATCATGTCTGATCTTTTTTGGTTTTTATTGTCTTGATTCTTGTTCGCTCATTTTGGCTCGCCAATGAGTAGCCCGATCAGAGCTGGCCAACCAAACTCGAGCCTTTGAGCCTTAGACCCCTACAGGCTGCACCACCCCATTCCTCTCGATACTACAGTCTTGCAGAAGCAGCAGCGAGTGGACGAGATTGGAAAACAACATAATCTCAGCCAAGCCGTGCCTCAATTGTACAACGAGTTCGAGACAGAAGGTCTGGCCAACCCGTCACCCACGCCCCGCGGGCACATCCCGCGCTCCCTGTAATGCATTGACTTGCCCACGCTGCAAGGCGCAATTTGGCGGTTGGCCGCTGCTCTGGTACAAAAGAAAAACCTTTAAATTCTGAAAGCTCTCGCATGAGCCTGCGTGGGTTGGCACCCGGTTAGCGATGGGATCCTTGAGTCCAGGATCCAGACGTCACCATCTGCCCACTGCGAATTGTCCCAGCCATTGGTCCAGGTCTGTTGCTCATCCAACTTCCCAAAGTCGGATCATGCTTGCGCGGGCTTGCCAGGCTTCTCCATTCTTTTGGTACGGGGTGCCATTTTACACACATTGCGTTGCACCGCATTGCAGGGCTGAGACTCTTCCTCTTCTGTCAAATGTGATTCCTCGAGTCTTTGTCTTGTTTCTGAGGTCCTCTTTAACCATAGCCCGGCCAATCCAGCTCAACTCAACCCTGGTCTTCCATCCCTGCCCCGTTGATCCGACATCCAACTCCCGTGCCTCGACAATCGCCAGAACCGACACATACCACAACGAGAAACTCTTCGACTCGATGAGCATCATACATCCGAGGTCAGTGCCTGTTTACCAACCCATGTTTCCATCCACCCGATTCTCTCCGGCTGCACATGCCAGCTTATCATCCATCTACATACCCTACACCAATACGGCACCCATCATCCCGCATCTTCCTCTTCTGTCTCATGAGATCGCACCACTCTTCCTTACTCGGATACTGCCTCGCATTCTCTACTTGTTCAGTTGTCCCCCGCTTCAACGGCTGTCTCCATTCCCTCACATACTGTACATGAACCCGTGCACAAGTTGTCTCCGATGCACCGGGACCGGCAACCCCATCAAAGTCTTCCCCGGCTTTCATCCGTCTGGAGCAGACATGCTTCGTTAGCGGTCACGGCCAGGACTTGTCCCGATGATGGCCGGCACCCGCCGGCCGTGCTCAATCACCCGCTACGCCGACATAACTATGTCCGTTCATTCCCGGTATAGTTGTCTGACTTTTCGGAACCAACCTAGGGACGTCCTTTGGAAAAACCCTGATTAATGGGCACTGCCTACCTGCCATATAGGTTAACTCTATCCACCCACGGCAGGATAAGTCCGTGACTGTAAATCCAAGCAACATAGAATTGCAACCCATGTAGAATCACCACCCCGTAACTCTATAGACTGCAAGCGGCTTTGCCGGGAACCATCTGACCGGCACAGCCCGAAAATGATCATGAATCGGGATTCGGTAGCGGCCACACGGAATTGTATCGGCATGATAGGTCCCGTGAACTATCATGCTCTCCTCAAAACGCTGCACCTCCATCCGTCGTCAACGTGGCATTGAGGCAACAACGACAACAACAACAACCACACCCAAGCTGTCGTGGCCAAGTCCAAGACGAAGGAAGTCCAAAGAGGAGTTTTCGGATTGAGGCCCCATGCAGCAGAGAAGCCCACTCATGACCCCGGATTCCAACCGGCGTCGAAACTCGGCTTGCTTGGTGCCACGTTCTGAAGATCCACGTCACTGCAGGTAATTAATAAGGCATCAAACAACATGACTGACTTGCATGAGCAAATGCGAATCAATTGCGGAGCGCAAGCGAAGGGCGCCTAAGACCCCCAAAGTACACTAGTTAGCGACAAACAACAGGGAGTCCTTGGGTCCTTGACGTTGGGCTAAGCTCCCGGCAGGCGAGCTAGGAGCTGGAATAGTCAGGGCCAGGAAGTCGCGGCCATGGCCTCCTTCCCGGGCCTCGAAACCAAAACTTGCCTATTTGGGTAACCCACTCCCGAAATAGAAACACCACGGAAAACTCGCGATATCTGGTATTGAGAGTAAAAAGAGAGATGCAAAGAGCATCAAAGAGCAAAAAATAACAGTCGACGGCCAATGGGATTGCTCCCGCCAGGGCTTGAACCTGAGACCTTCGCATCACCGATATTACAGTGTAAACTGAAGTATTAGTACGACGCTCTAACCAACTGAGCTACGGAAGCCGATCAACTGTTGAGAGTGGTCCCGATATTGCGAATCATGACAGCCAGCGGCTCAGAACTCTGGAGTTGAGGTTGCTGTATCTAACCCACCACTCCAACAACGCCCCTGGAGCCCTATTCTCTGGCCGAATGCGGCATAGGTGAATGGTGTCGTGTGTTTGGGTATTCGTGTGACTCTGACGAGTCTATCAGCCATAACGCCCCTAGTCATCCCCCTTTGATGAGAACAAAATACATGGAGCTGAGGCTTTGACAAACAATTGTTTCGCGAAGGCATACATTCACGGTATATCTCAGAATCACTCCCATCCTAATAACATGGTAAATGCAAACTGATTGATTCTGAACAAAGATTGCCATACCAAAGTGAGCCATATGGAGGAGCCACCCTTAAAACGGTATCCCATTCCTCCTTACAACGACATGGTACTTCCAGGGATAACTCAACACTCGTCTTTCTCTGTTACGAGTCTTCCAGCCATTCAGGGTACTCATGATTGTTGTACGCTGCTGTGCAACAACCTGAGGGTTGAGACGGGCGGTGACATAACAAGCAATAGCTGTGTATGGCCAGCCTGATCCGCCTTGATGTTGCTAGTCCATATTGAAGAATCTCAGCCAAAACAAGTCCCACGATTTAAGGGTGCCTGCCTAATTGCCAATGCAAGCGGCATCTTGCATCTGGGGGGGCATGCCGCCAGGCGCTCTATGGCGAGTTGCATGCTCACTAGATAGCAACATTCGTGCCTACGAAAGCAAACAATTCAAGCCTCATCGCCGGTCTGCTCATTCACTACGCCGTGCCCAGAGTGACTCCGTTGTTGGCTCTTTCTTGGTTCCTTCTTGCTCACCCTTCTCCCAACTTCGTTTCCTCAACTTAGATCCCAGGACTCATCCCCTTCTGAAGACGCATCTATACCCAGCTAAGCATCTGGAAAATGTATCAACTCAGAAGATTCGCGACGGCCATGCTCCGTTTGGCTAAAATGGACGCAACGAGCGAGGGTGCCAAAGGGCCCGCCGGCCTGACCGTTACTGCCACGGCGCCCTCTGACCCTAAGGACAAGGCCGACCTCATCAGCCAGCAGAACGGTGATGTTCAAAAGGAGAGCGTGAAGGATTTACAGTGTCTCTGCGTTGACCTCGGACTCTCTGGCGAACTTGGCAGCAAGACAAAGTGTCGCAAGGTATGCCAACCTCAGACCAGACAGAAGGGAACCGATCTTGACTTGTGCCAGGAGATCAAGAATGTGAACGTCAATATCGGACAGTTTCTAAAGAGCAAGAACAAGCCCGACGACGTCAAGTTCTTCGAGGACAAACGTGCCTTGGTCAAATACACGGCGGAGACCGATTCCTTTTACCCACAGAACAAACTCCCCAAGGGCGACCCGCTTAGAGCATTGCTGAAGCACATGTTTGGATGATTAAATAGGATACGATTCCTGTTTGTTGAGGGAGATGAAGTTCCTGGAGATGGACAAAATCACATGAAAAAAAGAAGCTGCCAATAGTCATACGCCGTTCTCATGCTCATTATGTACCTAACTCCTAATCTCCCACAATCGAATTTTACCCGTGTCGTTTCCAACCGCCAGCAAATCACTCTGTCGCCCAAAAGCAACCGCTGAGATTCTACCAAGGGGTGTCTGTTCCGTGGGCCAGTTACGGTAGACTGTGCAGCTCGGCAGATGCACAAGTCGCAGCGCATCCTTCTTGTGCTGGCTTCCGAAAGCCATGAGCTGGCCGTCGGGGGAGAAGGCGATGTGTGTGATGGGGGTGACGAGCTGCTCAAAGACTCGGGCGGGTGTCGGTCGCTCCTTGATGGTAAGCTCCTCTGCGTTGGGCACAATGAGTTCGGCTCGGTCGTAGATGTTTGTGATACCGCTGTTGGAACCGATGGCAACCCAGCGATCCTCGCCCAGACTAGTTGGGCCTTGGTGGCCACCGAGAGCCAAGACGATACCGCCAACACAGCCCTCGTCGTTCCAGACACCCACGAAAGAACGGGATTCCATGCTGTACTCGCCAACCTGCCCGTCCTTGCCCAGGATGGTCATTCCGTCTCCAGTGCTCCACCAAGCAAAATCAGCAATGCCGTTGACACTTGAGAGTCTGGCAGCGGCAATCCACTGCATTGATGTCGTGCTGATGACGTTGATGATACCGCCGCCCTTCTTGGTAGAAGCCACAATCGCCATATATCTACCGCAAGGGCTGAGCTTGAATCGTTCCATGGTCTTGTGCTCCAGTCGGTGGCCGAGAATCTGCGTCGTCTTTTGCACCGTGCCCGACTGCAGGTCCCAGTGGTGGAAGTATTTCCGTCGTCCAGCGAAAAACACCCTGTCGCCCTTGGGATACATGAACTCGGCCCTTCGCACGTCAACCTGCTTGACTTGTACCGACATCAACTGGGGATTAGGCGTGGGATGCGCAGAGGGTGCGATGTGGTGAAGGTACAGAACAGATGCTGTGCTTGACGACAGGAGAACTGGGTACTCGGGGTGGAAGGAGAGGCAGGTAACAGGGGCCTTGTGCTGGTCTGGAATCTCTCTCGTCCTCTGGATGTCGATAACTTCGGGTCGTAGTCGTCGCTTCTTTGTCGATCCAGCTCCAGCCAGGCGGTTGACGTCGCGGAGAAACTTCTCGAGGGGCTGAGCGGAAATCTCAGAGTCGGAATCGCTATCGGCATCTGAAGAGTCGGAAGCGGCAGAGGACCGTCGTCTCCTCTTGCTAGGTCGTCCATCTGCTTCGCGGGCCCATGCCGGCGCTGGGTTCAGTCGGAGGTACTGCTGTCGCAATCTTCTGCTGTACTCGGTTCCGCTGACGAGGTCTTCGGCCTCCGTTAATCGCAACTTTCGTAGGCGCGTGGCTCCGGCGAGAGAGATGACCAATCGTTCGTCGTCGCTGTCTTCCCAGGCGGGGGCATTGCCATCTACAGGCTTCGTAGACTTGGTGACTTCAGCGCCTGCAGCTGGCCCAGAGCCTGTGTCAAGCATGAAAAGATCCGCATCGTCGACATCCTCCAGCCCAGCAGTGTCCTGCCCGACGAGTTCAAGCTCCTTTCCCTCTGCCTCCTTGCTGGAGTCGAAAAGCCAGTCATCCTTGAACAATTGCGCCCGGAAGCTCGCCTTGTTGCCTAGGACCAATCGCTCCAGCTCCTCCTCGTCCGAGTCCTTGTCGTAGAGGGCGACGGTCGGTTTTTGCTTCGGAACCTCATCTTCCGAGTCGAAATGATCCTCGCTCTCAGAGGACGTGAGGTCCTGCATGTCTTCGTCTTGTGGCGGCGCCATTGTTGCTGCTGAGTCTCGCGACGGGTGAGAAGTCTGGAGGTTCTGGCTTGGGCGAAATGTCGATGGGCGTGGAATTTTTTTAGAGGGTCCTCACAGCCTTGCATGAGCGACGGGCCGTGATAGGCTCGTCTTACTAGTGTGAGAGGTGAAAGTTGACCAATCACGTGTAAGTGATGCGGAGAGGCTGACAACAACCCTAACCCTGGAAATGTGCGAATCCATGAACTTCATGAACGTCAATGAACTTGATATAGTTGTGCTGATGCCTAGGGTATTCTTATATATTTCCCATTCCCTTTTCAATTCCACTTCAAACGTCCCAATCATAGCGCTGCCGCCTGCGCCAAAACCTTCTCCAGCCGGTGCAAGTCGGGACTCACAGACTCTGGAGACTTGAGTGTGAGAACAGAGCCCGCCTGGGCCACGTCAATCAGATTCTCAACCTTGCCACCCTGCGCCAAACCAGATATCAAAACGCCGAAGAATGTGTCGCCGACTCCGTTGACGGACACGATCTTCTTGACCCTCTCAGCGGCTGAAAACTGCCTCATGTATAGACCGCCAACGCTTGGATGATCACTTGTCGCTCGAGCAAGAATGTACTCTTCAGAGTCGGGGTCCTTCAGTCGAGGGTCGTCACGGCCAAGAATAGTGGTCAGAAGAACGCCCTGAGGTCCAAGTTTTGTCACGATAGTTGGGATGTAGGGGAGGAGTTGAACAGACTGAACGGGGACTCCTGCATCTGTCAACTCTGCCGAGGTAGCTCTGACGAAGCGATCCCGAGCTCCCCTCATTCCGAACGCATCGATAACGTCGAACCATTCTGGAGAGTCAAAGTAGCCATTGTCACGAGCCGCAGTATACATGGCCTCCAACTCGTAGCTGTTTGGTGAAGCAATATCAACGGTGGGCTTTGGGAAGACTCGAAGCTTCGGGTGACCCTTCTGGCGGCAGAAGAGGTTCATCGACTTTGCTGTCGACACGGGCTCGAAGGCTACCTTGCAGCCTTGATCTTGGCCTGCCTTTAGCCAAGCCCGGATGTCCTTTTCGCTCCAGTTGCCATCGACCACCAACCACTTGGGCTTGGTGCCTCGGACGGCGGATTTCCAATACTCTGGAAACGAGTGGTGTGTGAAAATGCCCATGTCGGCCATGGCCATGACCAGGTTCTTGTTGGCGTCGTTTACGGCGACGTATTGGGCTGTCCTGTTGGAACCGTGATACTCGTGCCCAAGCTGTCGGATGTAAGTAGTATCCAGACCCGAGGCCTTGAGTCCGTTTAGGACAGTCTTTCCAGCGCTGGATTTTGCATCAGCATTTATGCGAGGGTCGTCTTTCCGACTTTTACTTACACATCGTCGCCGATCATGCTGCAGAGTCTAACTCGGGCATGCTTGCTCACGGAGTGTGCAGCAAGCGCGACGTTGTGGCCGACTCCTCCGATGGACTGGCTGATGGTGGATGGATTCGAGGTATGGAGGACAGGCGAGGCATCGCCTGACTTGGGGGAGGAGTAGTCACAGCTCAGGTCAATGGCTACGGACCCGGCGACAAGGATATCGGCCTTGCTATCCGCAGCGACATCAGGTTCCTGGGGCTGAGAGGGAGCAGCAGGTAGAGCAGCGGGTGATGGATTGCTACTGCTACAATTAGAGTTACGTTATCCCCAGACCATGCAATCATCGCCGCAACTTACAGAGTCTTCACGGGCTCGGACCCGGGAGACATGAGCTTCGACAGCTCGACTGCGACATTGGTGGCTCGGGTGATGTTGGATGTCACTAGTTCCTTGTTGGCGATGACCGCCTTCTCCCCCGTGAGCTGCTTCAGCCTGCCCAGGATGTACGGCGTGTTGGCGCTTCCAGTGAAGCCCTTCTCGTTGGCCTCCCTGACAGCCTGCTCGATGTAGTCCTGCATCTTGGGGGCCGGGATACCGAACTTCTCAGGGATCGGGTTCGCAAAGAGCAGACCCGACTCGATGCCGAGCTTCTCCTGGGCCAGGATGATGGCAGCGGCCTCCTTCTCGGTGTAGACGACAGAAGGGCTCTTGACACCGCTGTCCCGAGCCCAGAATGCAGGAAAGTCAATATTGCCAGACCTACCGTCGGCAAAGGTCGACACATATGCACCCTGAGTCTCAAGGAACTCGAGAGTCCTCGGGATGTCGAGGAAACCCTTGCAGCCACTGCTAATGACGGCAACCCGGGTTCGGCCCAGCTCGGTGAGATCAGCAGAGATGTCCATCGAGTCCTGTCCACCACGATGGACACCACCCAGGCCACCAGTGCCAAAGACTCGGATACCAGCGAGCCTTGCTAGCAGCATAGTTCCGGCGATGGTAGTTCCTCCATGAATCTTACGTCCCGTGAGTCCCTAGATAACCCGGGTTAGTCATGTGCGATAATTGCTGGGTGTATGAAAGCAAAGAAATCCTCTGATAATCGGCGATTATAGCCGAACTATCATCATTCACAAAAACAGACTCCCTCTTACCATTCCCGTGAGGTAGGCGATATCTCTTCTGGATGCCTTGACAGCACTTCCACTCTCAATCATCTGAACAATCTCCTCTGGAGAGGCACCGACTTTGGGCACTCCATCAACAATGGCAATAATAGCCGGGATACCTCCATGGCTGCGGACGAGCTCCGAGTGCTCACGGGCCAGGTCATTGCCCAACGCCCCGTGGGTGTAGATGGTTGACTCGAGAGCCACAACAGGCTTGTTACTGGCAACAGCGTCGGCAACTTCATCCGTGACCTTGAGCAGCTCTCGTACGCCAGCCAGTGACGCGGCCGCGCTCATGAGGCGGCGCTGGGCATGGACCGGCCGAGCCCCGGGGCCGGAGCAGCGCCACATGGAAGGGCCATGCCGGGAGATAAGGCTGGGTAGCCGCGGAGTCAGCATGGTGCCGGCTAGCTAAGCAGTAAAGAAGGCGCAATTGGTAGCTTGTAGGGAACCCTTGATGAATGGCGTGGTTGATGTGATGTGATGAGCAAGCAGAGTTGTGTTGGTGGATTGGTTGGCGGGGTTGATTTGATAAGCCAATCCAATATGGAGATGGAGGTTATCAAAAGCCCCGATAGGCGAACTCGCAGCGCTTGCCACTTGAACAACGTAACAAGGACCAGTAAGAGACAATTTCCCGAGTCGAGATTCATAGGATTCAATGGTGTTTGTCTAGAAAAAGCTCCACAAGATGCACGCAGCCTGATTTCCAACGTCTGTCCTGCGGCGAGCCAAAAGCCACGCTTCGGGGCCCTGGGGCTAGAACACAAGGAAGCGGGCGCCTCACTCGGCCGTCGGAGGGCGCCGTCGGTAACGACGAAAGTGGCTCTCTCTTCCTGTTCCTGTCCCGCCAAGAGAGAAAATGGAAGGGCAAGGAAAATGCCCATCTCCACTTGATTTCTTTCCGCTGTGTGGGTGAGTGGAGTCCTTCTACCGCCACAACCGATCGATGCGAGTTTGTGGGATCTGGATCGCCATGTTTTTTTCTTTTCCTTAACGTTATGGATCCTTCAAGAGTGTTGCCATATGGATTGGATGTTCAACTCAGCTATATCGAGGACACATATATGCGACCAAAGTAACCTGACCTGTCAAACTCGCATGGTTTGACATGACATGAACCATCTCTAGAACGTGGTTTCAAGGGTTGCTTCGCGTCTGCAGAGATTGGGCCCCGGAATTATTGCATCCGATGTGTGCTTGTCAAAGTCTCTCTTATGCAAGCTAGTCCCTGCCTCCGTTCGAGTTAATTCACAAAATGTTGTCGGGCCGCCACCTGATCCCTGCCCAGGGCTCGACTTTCAGACTTCAGATGAGACAGACATGGATCTGAGAGAATGGACTTGCTTTTTGACAGGCGCAAGATGAGACATGCCGCGGAATATTCTACACCGACTCTATATTTGCTTCTAGACTTCTTTCTGACACTGATAGAGCATCTTGAGGCATTGAAAGAATACACTCATGATTAACCGGCTGAATATCCGTGTCATCTCGCTTCTCTCTTTTGCCCAGAATGGACCCCTCCAAAAACGTCTGTCCAGGGTA
The DNA here is from genome assembly GCF_023522795.1 of Fusarium solani. Taxonomy (NCBI): domain Eukaryota; kingdom Fungi; phylum Ascomycota; class Sordariomycetes; order Hypocreales; family Nectriaceae; genus Fusarium; species Fusarium solani. The sequence continues at coordinate 2,505,773 of NW_027072157.1, forward strand.
TGGACACACCTGTCTGGAGAGATTTGACGGACGTCATTTCCGGTTTCAAGTTGTAGATATAGGCAATTAATTCCATCATGATTCCTTAAGTGACTCTCTCCCCGGTTTCACACTTTCTCTGTGCACATCTGCCATCATGACAGTATCACGACTGCTCGTGCCGCTGCTGTTCCTGGCTGGACAGTCGCTGGCGGGCAACTTTACCATTTCCAACGGCCAAATCTTCACCCCTGGCTTCGTTGTGCTAAATGCCCCTCAACCAGACACTCCTTTGGGAGGTGGTAGGTTGCCATGCGCTCAACACCAATGCTCTGCTAATACCCTCAAGACACGCTACATGTCTCCATCGATGTGACGGCTAACGGCAAGTTGCCGCTGCCACCATACGAAGAAGATGCCCCCAGCCAGATTTTCAGCATAGAGATGTTTCTCTACAGTTACACCACGGGACGCAACTTTACCATCTCGAATGGCACGGCTAGCGCCAACAACGCGAGCCTCGGCGAAATCATGGCGCAGGAACCCGACAGCACCGTGAAACACGTCAACTGGGTCTGGCCCGATTGTTTGGTGGGCGACGGCAAGCCAGAGGATGACGAGAGCGACCGGGGCATTTATAATGTATTTGAATGGTGTTCTGCCCCAACTTACATGATGCTGACTTATATAGATCTCCATCCGGCAAAATTTTAGACTCAACGGCGACGACTACTATACCATTTTCGACGTCCCTATTTCCGTCACCAATTCGATCCAAGAGGATGACGATCGCCCCTCTTGCGACGACTTGTCCAATGAGCTGCTTCCATATGAAGATGTTGACGCAGAGACGGCCAACGAGGTCGGCGTGCTGTTTGCCCCAGGAGATGCGACAGAGGTTGAGGCGGGGGACAAGGACTCTGGGGCGTCGATCGCCAATCTGGGGTTGATGGCATATGCTGGGGGGTTGGTGGGCATAATGGTCACAATCCTGTAAATATTGACCGTCGTTAAATATCTGGCCGCCCTTAAGACGGAGCTCCTACTTGATCAAGCCCGTCCACCGCTGCCCAAGACATTCCAACCTCAATGATAGCTGTTGAAATAGCCTATCCCATCTACGCCGCCAACCAACAGAACTCGGCTAGCCAATGCAGGTCACCACTTCGCCAAACCAACCAGCCTCTCACAACCCGCTCCCATCCTCCAACGGCGGTCCATTGCGGGGTCGACCATGCCTCACCGAGGCTGTCCGTCTCGGTCCGTGTAAGTGATGCACTCACTGCAACATCGCGGATCTGCCCTCTTGGCCCTCGACAGGCAAACATTCGCTGGCCGTGTCTCGGCTAGAGCACTATGCTGAAAAGTTGGCGAATGGCTTTCCCAACGCAGCTTTGATTCTCCACCCCCTCGCAAACAGCTTGCCCAATTTGTAGTAAACTCTCACGGACGCTATCATGGGATAGCGTGCCGAGGCTCCAATGAAGTGAAAGTAGGAGCTGCGAGCTCGAGATGTGAGAGCTGTCATGTTTGTTAAAAATGAGACCATCACCCGTCCGTTGATTCCGTGGCTTCGCACTCTAATTTCCTTGAGAACTCGGCTCTCTACCTCGCGAGCCGGCGATACCGTCCATCACTTACACGTCCATCCGGCCCCACCGAGCATCACCGCCGTCATGCCGATGCATCAAGGTCTGATTCCACGCGAGGGCTTCTGTGCCGATGTCGTCCTCCGCCTCTTCCGTCGTACCGTGCTAAACCCGGCCCTCTTGTTCCCACTTGTGCTGCTCGCTCGCTTCACAAAGTCGGGCCAAGACCTCGCCAAACTCCATCCCGCCTCCCGACATCTCGGGACGCTCTTCTGCGTCGCCCTCGTCCGCTGGGCCAGCGATTGGGCGTCGGAAAAGGCTCGAAATAATTGGGTCAACGACAAGTATGATTGGACTCGAGAGATTGTGCTGGTAACTGGCGGTGCCGGAGGCATCGGAGGCCATATGGTCAAGCTGCTCGATGAGCGGGGCATAACGGTCGTGGTGCTGGATGTCCAGCCCATGTCCTTCGCCGTCTGTCCGTTCTCCCGCCTCCATCTCCATCCTTCGGACCCCGGTCCGGAGGTGCAGAGCAAAGAGTGAAGTGAATGATGCTAACTTTAACGCGAGCAGCGGCCAACGTGCACCACTTTCAATGCGACCTTCGCTCGCCCGAAAACGTGGAAGCCGTGGCCGAAAAGGTCAGGGCTCAGGTCGGACACCCGACTGTCGTCATCAACAACGCCGGCGTGGCCCGGGGCAAGACGGTATTGGAAGCTGAGCCGGGCGACGTCCGCTTCACTTTCGACGTCAACTCGCTTGCACCGTTTTGGACGGCCAGAACGTTTGTCCCCGATATGGTCGCCAACAACCATGGCATGATTGTCACTGTGGCATCGTACGCCGCCTGGCTGACGATTCCCAACATGGTTGATTATGGAGCTTCCAAGGCCGCCTCATTGGCTCTCCATGAAGGCTTGACGGCCGAGCTGACTACGAGATACAACGCCCCCAAGGTCCGGACGGTGATAGTCCACCCGGGCCACACCAAGACCGCTCTCTTTACTGGCTATGACCAAAAGACGGACTTTCTCATGCCGCAGCTCGAGCCTGGGACTGTGGCTGACGCCGTAGTCAAGCAGGTCCTCACAGGACGCAGCGGCTACGTTGTTATCCCGGGATTCGGCATGATTCTGGCCGCTCTTCGTATGCTGCCGGATTGGTATGCCATTCCACTGAGAGCCAAGGCGCAGTCGTATATGAACAACTTTAGGGGTAGACAGGTGATTGAGGATGTGGACGCCGCTTATGAGGACGATCATCATCTTAAGAGGGGCATAAATGATACGACCGAGAGCGCAGTGCTGGTCCCTGGCGTCTAGGCCGTTGTCGGGGCATGATGAATGATGCAGACGCTGCTAGGAGAAGGTTAGCTGGCCAAACGTGGCGGGCTGAAGCAAGAAAGCCTCGGCATGCCGGGCATCTGTCTAGCCAAACAAGCTCCATAGTAAGAGGGACGAGGCAAGGGAGAAGCCAAAGAGCGGGGAGTTGAGAGTTCATCGTGTCCAACAAGTCCATAGCGGATGTGGGTTGCATAACTTTCATGACTAACAGACCGTACGACGCTCAGATATCGATTGTGATCCCAGCAACCAAAAGAAAAGAAAGTAAAATTCTTTATGAAAAATTCTTTTAGCCGGTGATAGAGATAATCGCAAGGATCTGATGATGGTGCTGCCACAATCGACCCGAGTCAAGGGATTTCGAATTGGACAACGGGTATTCGAGGCGGGGCTGCAAAGGAATGGCAAGGGACCAGGCCAGGCACTGGCTCTATCTTCGGTGTAAAAAAGGTCCGACAAGAGGACACGGAGCTTGCTTCGCCTTACGAACCTCCCATGTAAGAGAGAGGGCGTGCGCAGGAGCTTGGGCGTCAAAGTCCGAGTCCGTTTCTGCTTGTCTCCGGGGTGAGGCTCAGGATCCAATATGAAACGGCACGAGAGGCAGGCCCGTGCATCGTATCGTCTCCGGGACCGACGGTTGGTACCTGGGTACATCCACATGCATAGCAGGCTCTAGATGTGGTTGGGGATGCGTTTGGTGGTGTTGGTGATGGCTGTTGGCCGTTGGCATTGCGTCTGGGCGAGCGAATCCCCGAGTCCGACAAGGTGCCGGTGCATATGAAATGTTGCCAGGCTCGAGTGATGGTCAGGCATGGGTTGTGCTTGGTGATTCGATCAATTGACGGACCAACAGGCGTGTGTGTATATACCATAGACGAGAGAGAGTCCAGCAACCAGGCGCAAGATGTGCTCGCTTACTGCGGCGTCAGCTCGAGACAGCAAAGCACATTGCCATAAACGGCGGCGGCAGCGGCAGCGGTAGCGGTAACGGAACATAATCGACTGCGGACGGGTTCAGGGTCTCGCAGGGGATCCAGCCTGCCGGACCATCATGAGATGATCATCGTTCGCTGCATGTCGTGGCGAGGGACCCATATTACCATTGTCAATTTGACAGTTGGGACTGCTCCCAGGGCAGTAAGTAGTTAGTTACATAGACCGCATCTGCGGGACTAGGACTGGGGTCCAACGGCTGGATGACGGGAGATGACTGAAGAAGGAAGCAGAACCTGAGCGTTATCATCTGGCAAGGCGGTGTTGCTGTTGGTGTCCCGTAATAAGCCATGAGCCGCAGATTGGATACAACAGCATCCATGGTTGACGCTGCGAGAAATCCCCGACTATCAGCATGGCAATAAACATGAACTACGGCGGAAGCCAAGACCTGGCCGTGTCAGCTTGAATGAACTACTGCCAGATCCCATCTGGATCATGGACCGAGAGCCCTACGAGTCGAGTTAGTGCGGACACGAGAGCATATGATGTTGGCTCCGTTGCAGATTTGTTCCGAGTCCCCGAATCCCCACGCCTGCCATCTCAGCTGGAGCACGTCCGTCTGCCGAGCCATCTGTGTGCTGGCCAAACCCGTCATCTATCTGGCGAAACGTCGTGGGAACGACCGGGGAAACCGGTGTGGGAGATGGGCTGGGTCCGCCTCACCCATACTGGGCCATGGATGGCTCCATCTGATGACTGCCTCGCAACCAGTCCAGTCCACGTACGTACGTACCGTACATAGCCTGTCCTGGCCATGACGACTATCGACTTGAAAGAGTTGTGAGCGCGAGAGAGGGCAGGCGGAGGAACTCTACATGAGGCCACTTCAGACCCTGACCCTCCATCGCTCAGGTGCTGGCCTTGTCCAGCTCACTGCACCATATACCAAAAGGGCAGAACAGGTTAGCATATGCGGACAGGACGTTGCACGAAATACAACCTACAGCCCAGAAAGTAGCTGGCCCCCAGTACCGGAGCAGTCAGTCACACACACACGCACGCACGTTTTCATCGGAACTAGCAGGTGCATGAGTGGATTCGCCCAGCAACGGCGCAAGCTCGGCACGGGTTCAACGTCTTTTTTGTCTTGGGTTGTGAAGATGGTGGTGGTGACAGTACGTACTGTTTGCATGTGGTGATGAATGAGGAGGATTGGTCTGGTCTGGGCGCATAGTGTGGGCGAGTGTTCTAGGCGGATCTTTGGATCATGTTGCTTCTTTCCCCTCATGCTGTCTGTATCATAGGTCCATTCGTAGAAGCTGTCAGCATCTCCCCGGCGGCTTCTGGACTTGTCAATTGATCTTGGCTACAGATGCTTATTTCCGCACTCGATGGAGACGGGGCGCTTGAGGCATCTCTTGAATCAAAAAATGCGGGCATCTTTCTTTTTTCTTGTCTTGCTGCTGCTGCTTCTCCAACAACAAACTCCATTCTTTGCTTCATCTTAGCGGGCTGCCCTCTGGGGTCGACCCAGCCGCAAGGAACATTTGTCATTCGGCGACCAATCAGATCGGCCCATCATCTGGCGGAGCCGGTGCTGCACAGGCGGGTGTGGACCCCTCGTGGACTTTCGAGGACTCTTGAGGGGACCCAAGCCAAGAGAAAAAAGAGTCAAAGTCAAGGCCGCTACTGCGCGGGCAGGGTCCCAGGAAGGGCCCTGGAAGCTACCCAGACCCAGTGGACCGTGTCAACCGTGTCGGCTGAGTGGACCGTGTGGGAGCGCGCCAGCAAAATCTCCCGCGAAATCAGCCCATTTCTGTCTCCTCATCAGGTCTTGCGGCGCATGCCCCCGACCCGCCTCCGCCTGCTGGGCGCTGGCGACAATCGTGTCATGCCATTTTTTTTTCTGAAGGCAATTGTGACCCGACTTTCACCTGCCCTTTGCCCTTTGCCCTTGATCTTTGGTCCTTGGCTGGTCCTTCCTGCCTGACCCTGTTCGTCCTTTTCACTGATCCCCCTTCCTTCTTGCCCCGAACAAGCAAGTGCCCGGGTACAGCAACGGTACAGCCTACCTATACCTACGACAGAACCGTACACCCCCCTCCCTCGTCTCGTAGCCCCCGGTCGCTACTTCCCACCATCCCCGACTCTCCGGCACCTGCCCTGTCTGCCTGCGCGCCCGTTCGTCGGTTGGTCTTCCCTACCTGACCTATATCTGCCTTTTGGGGTCGGAATAGCTTCATACTTAGTCCTCTCTCCCCTCTCTTCTTCTTCTCTTCTTCCTCACCTCGGTGTCCCCCTCCGTGCTCCGTCGTCCTCGCCCTCGGCCCCGTCGTCGCCGTCGCCGTTGTCTCGCCGTCGCCGTTGTCTCGCCGTTGTCTCGCCGTCGTTTGTCGTGGTCCTCTTTGCGCCTGCGTGCCCATCAGCCCGTAGCTTGTCAGCCAGTTACAGCTCGTCCAATCGTCACCTTGCCCCGCGACGCTCGACAGCCCCATCCATCCTCCACTCTCCAACTCGTCGATCTATTCTATCATATATCCAATTAGTCCTGCGCTCCCCTCCCACCGAATCCAACAAGTCTCCTTCCGACATTGTCGATTCTTTGATTCTGATATCGACCCCTCCCAAATCCGCATCGAACCCTGGTTGCGAGGATCCCTCAAACGACAGCGGGGAGCTTGGACAAGTCCCCGAAGAGTGATACGGCACTTGTCGACCGCGTGGACGGACCATCTCGGAGGATATCACCTCACCGGGCATCGCCTCGCAGACCCCCTCACCGCGACCTCCCACAAACTTCTCGCCAGCCTACTTCCTGCAGTATCCTCTACCCTTTCGCCCACCCGTTCGCCCGCCGCCTGTGCCTGTCGCAACCGCTTCGGGACGGCACTCTGTCCACCGCCAGATCTGACAGAGGTCGTCCATGATCTTGTCATCTTCCTGACATCTTCCACCATATAATGGTTCCCGGCGTTATTCAGCCTGATACACCAATGACACCAATGGACGACCCATTCAGCCGCGCGCGCCAGGAAGGCTCGCCTCCCCCGACCCAGGACCCTCTCGCCCTTCTTCGAAGCCTGCCTGAGCCCCCTCTAGAATGCCAAGTATGCATTGTCGGCGCAGGTCCCGCCGGCCTGATGCTGGCCGCCAACCTGACCAGATTTGGCATCAACGTTGAGGTTGTCGATGATCGAGCAGACCAGACACCTGTGGGAAGGTAATGCTCCATTCTTGACCCGGCTTTGCTGGGTAACCACCCCAGAAAATTCCCAATTGACTTGTGTAAACAGAGCCGATGGCTTGCAACCAAAGACGATCGAGACCTTCCGACAGATGCGATTATCGGACACCTTGCTACAACGTGGTGTCCGTGTCTTTGACATTTCTTTCTGGCGCAGTACAGCGGACGAGCCCCTTCACCGACTCGGCCGTGAAGTTCACTACCCGCCTATTATCGATGTCCTCGACCCCTACATTCTTCTTGTTCACCAGGGCATGGTTGAAGGTCTCTTCCTCGAAGACATGAAGAAGCGTGGCAAGGAGGTTCGCCGAAACATGGCTTTCGAGTCGTACAATGTCTCCGACAACGCATCGGGACCCCTTCAGGTCAATTGTCGCACCAACGTCACCCAGGATAAGCGATCTGTCCTGACCCAATTCCTGGTCGGCTGTGAGTGATGATGCGTCTTGCCACGATGGCATGAAAACTGACTTGTCATAGGCGACGGCGCGCACTCCAAGGTTCGCAAGAGCATCCCGGATGTCAAGGCTGTTGGTATGTCCCAGGCCGCCATCTGGGGTGTCCTGGATGGAGAGTTGATTACGGATTTCCCCGATATCTGGTCCAAGACCCTCGTCTACTCGCAGGAGCATGGATCAATTCTCATTGTTCCCCGAGAGAGGAACATGACTCGATTTTACATCGAGCTCAAGGCAGGCGCCAAATTTGATCGTCGCGACCTGGGCCAGGAATTCATCATGAAGCGTGCCAAGCAGATCATGGCGCCCTTCCAGTTGGAGTGGAAGTACATTGAATGGTTTGGTCGCTACCAGGTCGGTCAGCGAGTCGCCAGCCGGTTCAGCGACGGCCACCTCAGGGCATTCCTTGCTGGTGATGCCAGTCACACGCACTCCCCCAAGTCGGCGCAGGGTATGAACACCTCAATGCACGACTCATGGAACCTGTCTTGGAAGCTGAACTTGGCGGTTCGCGGCCTGGCCAAGCCGGTCCTGCTTGAGAGTTATGAGGAAGAGCGTCGCAAGATCGCATTGGATCTGGTCAACTTTGACTATGAGCACGCTAACCAGATCGCCGGTGGAGACGCCATTGCCCTTGCCGAGAACTTCAGGACCAACGTCCGATTCATCTCTGGTATCGGTGCCGAGTACGGTGAAAATGCCATCAACCGACCTGGAGTGGGCAACAACCAGTTTGTCATGGGAGATGTCAAGCCTGGTTGCCTTTTGCCCCCTGCTAAGGTGACTCGTTACATCGATTCCAATCCTGTCGATATCCAGCTTGACATTCCCATGTTGGGTCAGTTCCGCATCTACCTCCTGATGTGGGATGTCCAGCAGTCGGGTCCTTTCCTCGAGACCTTCTGCCGAGCCATTGCTGGCACCGACTCTTTCATCAGCAGGCTATCTGCCGCGGCTAGTGCGTCTTATGCCAACCAACCGCGGAACTCTGCCCCCGAGGATATCTACTACCGGCCAGAGCGATACACCGTCGTCAGCCACCTCTTCACATTTGCTCTCATCAGTGAGTCACCCTCATTTTCAGTTTGACTACCCACCGTGCTAACCATAACCCAGCAACCATGCCCAAGACAGAAATCGAGATCTCGGACCTCCCCCTCTCCTGCAGGACAGCCGATGGACCTTCTATCTCGACGACATTCCGGACCAGGACACCCGTGGCTCGCTGTGCACCAACAAGTGGCTCGGCAGCCTTGGACCTGGCGAGGTGGCCATTGTCAACGTGCGCCCTGATGGCTACGTTGGCTCTCTTGGCAGATGGGACTCGGGCGTGGACGACTCTGGTGTCGAAGCTGCTCGATGGCTTGACGAGTACTATGACGGATTTATGCAACTCCCAACGCAGTAAGCCCAGAGGGCGATAATGAGTTTATAGACATGAGCAGCTGGAGCCCACGCGACCATTTGCACCTACCTCACCCCCGATTCAAGGACCAGCGATAGTTGACCCCCCTCCAACTCGAGGGAAGAGAATCCCCTCGATGGCGACATCATCTTGTTTGTATATCCGGGAGCACGGAGTTTTCATTTTGTTGTTTTCGTCTTTGATACCGAAATTCCTCGCCCTGCCTACTGAGCTTGGGCTGGCCTCGGCGAAGGAAAAAAGGGGGGATTGGCTAATCGCCACTCCTAAAACCTAGAAAGAGAAGGGGGAAGAGAAGGGGGAAGAGAAGGGGGCACATTTAAAGAGGGACCATCTGTATGGAAGATAGAAGAGGAGGGGGGTCAAGGCAAGGACGGTATTATCTGTCTGCTGTCTAAAAAAGGGGGATGATGCTACTGAACCAACGACATGTGAGATAGCTAGTAGCTGCTCCTATGCAATTCATTTTATTTGTGATGCCCATCTAACTTGTCCTTGTCGACTGAGTCGTTGTCTTGACTGTCATCCATGTTACCCATGACCCGTGGTGTTGCCACCTGGACCTGTTGTCATTTGGACGTGTTCTCTCAATGCCTACATGCCCTGTCGTATGTGCCACATGACACCTCCACTCCTGCTCTAAAACCACAGTACGTTAATATGGCCGTCTGTGTCCTCACCCACCAGCCATCGCTCATCACCATAAATGCGGCCCTTGGCCGTTAAGCTGTCAAACCTGCCCAAGAAGAATGATAACTGCTCATTCCCCAATGGGTGCTCCCTGAGTAGATTCCCCTCCCACTTATCTGTGTGATGAGGATAGATGCCGGGCGGAAAAGAGACAGTGATGTCTTGGCGGCGAAAGAACTGGAGGGCCTTGAAACGTACGCCCGCGGCCGTGTCGTGAGCTTGGGACACGGTGACGTAGGGGAAGCTTTCATGGCGCCAACACTGGGGCCTACTTGAGCATGAATAATGAAACGGAGTATGCCCTCTCTGTATCCTCTGCCACCTCGCCAGACCTGGCGTCGTATTTTGAGACTGATGGAAGTAGTGAGCGTCAAAGAAAGGTAAGTCGCCTCTGACAGGAGGAGCCTTGCCCAGACACATTTCTTTCCACGTCGGGCCAATATCCGATAAAGGGATACCGGTTGACTGAACACAGTGCCCAACTCCCGAGGATGGGCCTGCATGGGGGCCTGCAAGTAAGTCATGGTCGTCTTCGACAAGGTAGACATGGCCACAGGCCGAGCCAGTGTGGTTATCCTGGGTGATATTGTCGAGTTCCAGGCTCCGTAGACGGGGGGCAAAATTCTGCGACAGCCCCAAGTGCTGGAGGGTGCTTGTTGGGTGTGTCAATATGCGTCGCGGCTCACTATGTTCTGGACGCGGGCCTGGCCCTGGGGAACCAATGTCCCAGACGATCAACTCCTCTAAAGGATCAACAGTAGTGAAAGCTAGATCCGTAGTCGGAATCCATTTGTACAGGGCAAAGTGTGTGCTGTTATGGGTGCAAAAGAAACGGCCCTCATGGCCTAAGGGCCTGTCCATGCTGAACAACTGAGATGGGCCTCTTGATGAGAAGGTCTGCTGGGAAAGCCGTTCGTCTCGAAGGTTGTTGTTAGCCTTGCTGCTTAGCTGTGGCAGTGCTGGTTGTTTCATGATGATATCAAACGCCTCGATGAAGAAGCGACATCCTGAATCTGACTTCACCACAAAGGCGAACAGCAGAACGCTATGACTGACATGGACCTGAATGAGAGATCCACCAGAGAGTTGAAAGGGCACTACACATTCATCACCCGTTTCAATATCCCTAGCCCGGAAATCCAACACATCCAGGCTTTTCGAACTCGGAGCAGGGTAGATGATCAAGCCCTGGTTGGGGGCATAAGTCCAGAAAGGATCCCAGTGATGGAAGTCGGCGGTCAGATTGCGCCCATGCATGAATCTGTTCCAAGGCTTCACACCGTGAGAAACCTGGAGATCCTTTCTTATAACGATCTCGCTTCGTCTCCACGGCTTCCCCTTGCTGAGATGCCAGTAACGACGCGCCAACCGTGCGAAGACGGTGGCCCAATCCGTGGTGTCGAGGTCATTGTCCCCTATCTCTGAACGATTCTCTCCCGTGGCCAAACCCTGAAGAATCCTTGCTTCTCGTGCCCGGGGAAAGAAGTCAAGAATCAAGCTCATGCAGAGGGCTTGGCTTGTGAGGGTGTTTCGTAGTGTCTTTGAGACCCGTCGAGACCGGACAATTTCGTGTGGAGGGACAAGGCAGAATATTTGGAGGAAAAGTGAATACGGAAGATTAACAAGTCCATCTACCCCAGCTTGTGATCTGCAAGATGGGGCATGGGAATTCCCTGGCTGACCGTTGGTCGCGACGGGGGAGAGATCTTGAGGGTGATTCGGTTGGTTGTCGCTTGCGAGAGAGGACCCGCGAGGGTTCCGGCTTTGGTTGCTGCTCTCGGGAAGAGAGAGGTGTGGTGAGCTACGTAGTTGCTTATACTTCCTAGGAAACCTAGGAAAGGAGAGAGTAGAAGATCGATCTGGCTGAGTATCTTGCATGGGTGGAGGGGGTCCTCGAGTGCCATCCAGGCAGCTGGTATTCTCTGATGAAGAGACAGGACGAGAGTCGTTGGACGGGACAAGAGTCTGCGTGAAAGAAGAAGACGAGCCATCGAAGCTATCATGGCGAGACTTTGGCGAGTGCCAGGCTTTGTCGTCGATAATGGGCTCGCTGGCCGCGATGCGGATGGAATCACGGCTCTTGCGTCCCGACTTGCGTTGTTGATATCTGCGACATGGTCGAGAGAAGGCCTTGCTTTTTCGCTTGAGCCACGCTTTGATGGGGCGAAGGTGGAGGATTCTGTGCTTCATGCTCTTCCCCTGAATACGGTAGTTGGTCCTGTATCTCGTGACTTGGCTGGCGACGCAAGAGAAAGAGGGAAGAGCGAGCAAGAGCAAGAGCGAGGAAGTCTAGAAGCTATAAAAGCCCTTTGGATCCAAAGTGAATTCCATCCAATGCCACTTCCCGTATTCACATCAATGGGAAGAATCATCCCAGCCATGGATGTCATGACCCCTGTGAATGAGGCGTTAAACGCCGTCAACCTCGTCTTTGTTCTGTTTGAAGTTTGGGGGTTTATCGGCACTTGACCAAACGCTAGTCGACTTGCCCACGCCACGGACTCTTGATCAGGCAAAGGCTAAGAGCATGGGGGGAAGCCTGTGCTTCATCTGTGCGCTTCTTGTTTGGTTGCTTGCGTTGCATTCCATCCTGGTTAAGCTTCCCGCGTTGCAACCGTGCATGCAACAAGTGTGCGGAGATGCAGGAACCCATGCTTGCTTCAGGCGAGAAGGATACGACAAGATACAATGTTGGATGAGTGCACGAGTAATGTGAGGACTGATATGTGAATGTGCCGAGAAACTGGCAGTCGTTTTGATATTCTCAATGGCTCAACTTGAAACCAAAATGAGGCCTGCTTTGCGCCCCCGTTTGTGACTAGTAATTATAGTCCTTACTTCCGCCACTCATTCATTCATTCATTCTCCTTCTCCTGCTTTTGAACCCATCGCTTAATTTCAATATCATTCAATTCCATCATGCTCCCCTTTTATTGGTGAGTAGGCATGGCCACATCGGCCTTCTTAGCCACAGCATCAGCACTCTGCCACAGAGCAGTCACCGTCTTGAGCTGAGTGTAGAAGTTGATACCAGGTCGGCCGTAGAAGGTGTTGGCACCGCCACCAGCAATACTCTTCTTGTTACCGGTGAAGGAGAACATGGGCAGAGGGACAGGGATAGGCACGTTGATACCCACCTGGCCAGCCTCGATGCGCTTGCGGAAGGTCTCGCCAGTAGCGCCAGATCGGGTGAAGATGGCAGTGCCGTTGCCGTACTCGTTCTTGTTGATCAGATCAATAGCATCGTCGATGGTGTCGACGTTGAGGCACACGAGGACGGGACCAAAGATCTCCTCCTTGTAGCAGGTCATGTCAGGGGTGACGTTGGAGATGATGGTAGGGCCGACCCAGTTTCCGTTGGGGTACTTGCTGGGCTTGAAGCCACGGCCGTCGAGGAGGATAGTGGCACCCTCCTTCTCGGCAGAGGCAATGAGGCTCTCAATGCGCTCCTTGCTCTGAGGAGAGATGACGGGACCGAGGTCGGCACCCTGCTCGAAGCCACCGTTGACGTTGAGCTCCCTAGCTCGCTCGGCGACCTCACTGAGCCACTCCTTGGTCTCACCAACCATGACGAGGGTGCTCAGAGCCATGCAGCGCTGGCCGGCAGCACCAAAAGCGGCGCCAACAACGCTGTTGATGAAGTGGTTCTTGTTGGCATCAGGAAGGACAGCGGCGTGGTTCTTGGCACCCAGGTTGGCCTGGACACGCTTGCCGTTGGCGGAACCGCGGCTGAAGATGTACTCTCCGGCCTTGTTGCCACCAACGAAGCTGACAGCCTTGATGGCGGGCTCATCGAGGATAAAGTCAACGGTGCGGTGGGCGCCGTGGATGATGTTGACGACACCCTCGGGGAAGCCAGCCTTCTGGACAAGCTCGGCAAGGATCATGGCGGCACCAGGGTCGCGCTCAGAGGGCTTAAGAATAAGTGTGTTGCCAGTGATGGTGGCAATGGGGATACACCAAAGAGGAATCATGGCAGGGAAGTCTATACATGTTAGCAAGAGGCCAGTGGCAGTGTAGGAACTATGTACTCACTGAAGGGGCAGATAGCAGCCGTAACACCCAGAGGCTCACGGTAGGTTCGAGTCTCCATGTCCTTGGACACCTCGAGGACCTCGCCCTTGAGCAGCTCGGGGGCGGCGATGGCAGCCTCAGCGACCTGGAGACCGCGGAGGACATCACCCTTGGCATCGGCAAAGGTCTTGCCCTGCTCGAGGGTGATGCTGGCGGCGAGGCGGTCCCAGTTCTCGCGGATGAGCTGGACGAAGCGGAACATGATCTGCTGGCGCGAGATGACGGTGGTGTTCTTCCAAGACTCAAAGGCCTTCTCGGCGCTGGCGACGGCCGCCTTCATCTCCTCGTCGGTCATCTGGGGGACGCGGGTGACGAGGTTGTTGGTGGCCGGGTCGTGCAGCTCAATGAACTTGTCAGTCTTGGAGGAGACGAATTCATTGTTAATGAAGTATGGGGTGTCGACGGCATCGAGCTTCTCGTGTGTGGTGGGATAGCTCGTGGCGGTCGAGGCCAGGGCGGCAGTGGCGGGCTGGAGCTGCTTGGCCGTGGCGTGTATCCGCCGGGCAGCGACCGACGAGGGACCGTTGGAGGTCATTCTGGAGGAGGCGAGGAGGGAGGATCGAGACGAGGCAGCCGGAGAAGAGCGGCTGGAGGCGGTCATGCCGCGGGAGATGAGGCGACGCATGATGGCGACAGGGAGGGAGGTAGGTTGTGTGTAAGTGAGGGAGCAAGAGATGGAGGGGCAAGGGGGAGAAGAGGAATAGCAATTGGACTCTTCAATCCACGAGGAATCAACCTGCAGCTCAGATGGATCGAAAGAATGCACAGGTCATGGGTTCTCGACACCTTTTATACTGGATAGGTGTGCACCGGTAGCTGTGCCGGTGCGGAGGCGACGCCGTCAATGTGGGGGGCGTACCTACCATGTGTGATAAGCTCTCTCCAGGGCTTCCTTCCCCCTCCAGCTCCAAAACAACGGCTGCAGAGTGTGGGGTAATATCAAGGTTGCCGTCCTGCGCCCCGATCTCTGTGCCGATGCCGCCAGTTGCCGTCTATGCCGATGGATCCCCGTTCTTGCCTCACCCGGCCTTCGTCCTCCGTCTCTTGTCCTCTCAATGGCCGAGGTTGGGACTTTCTGGAGCCGGTTGTGAGAACACCGAACTAGTGCGGACAGCCTCAACTCCTCCCGTCTCCCTTTGCCTGCCTAATCGGGTAATCCAACTATCTCCAACAACCTGCCTCATCAAGCTGTTCGCTTCGTCTCCACGAAGGGCAACCGCCTGTCAAGAACTACAGTATCGCGAGTTAAAAAAGAAAACGTTATCGCGGCAAAGACATCACATGGCCCTAGAAGGCGCCGATGAGCCACTATACGTATAGACAAGGTTGTTCTCAAATTCTTGCCTATCTGGGTCAATAAGCTGAGACTGACTCGACTACCTCAAACTATCAACCAAGGCAGACAGAACCTGGCTAAACACCATTCAAAACGATAAAATCAAATGCCTGCGCCGTGCTTTCAAATTCCTTTCGTCATGGCCCAAGCTTATCAGTAATGACAAGCGGTGGGTCAGGTATAAGTGAAGTAGCTTCAACAAGGTATCAACAAATTGATACTGCTGTTGCTCCCTTGATGCATGTGAAATCAGGTAACTGATCAAAACTGACACTCCCTCTTACGCATTCCTATCATCTCTTTTCTGTAGCACATTTCTTTTGCTTGTTTTTAGATGTCATTGACTTCGCAAATCAACACCTGTCCGCCAAGATCTATCAACTGTCCCTTACGACTGGCTGCGAGTGGTACGCTTGCTAGCCTCACCCTTGGCCTTCTCAGCGCCAGTGGTCGTAGCCTCAGCGGCCTTGTCCTTGACCTCCTTAGCCTTGTCCTTCGCCTTCTCAGCAGTCTTCTGAACAGCGGGAGACGAGGTGCCAAGGTTCACCAGAGCGGCGAGGAAGGCAACAGAGACAACGAAGATGGCGGCGATGCCACCGGCGACCTCGGGAACAAACTTGACAGCCTGGATGGGGTCATTGGCAGCGATGGCAAGGAAGAGGTCGAGCTTCTCCTTGACGTAGAAGACGGGGTCATCAAGGAACTTGAGGTCGTTAGGAGACTTGGGGTCCTTGTCCTGCTTGGGCTTCTCAGCCTCGAACAGAGCCTTCTCGACGGGGTGCTTGAGGCCGAAGGTCTCCTCGGCGAGCTTGTTGGCGTCCTCAACAGAGTGGCCAATGTAGATGTTGTCGAAGAGAATGTCGTTCTGCATGGTCCAGATCTCGAAGCCAATCTATCACCAGTTAGTTGCTGCGACATCGTAGTTACCCAAGAAAACTTACAGCTCCCATAGGCTCAAAGTTGGCAGGGGTCTTGTCCTCATAGTAGTCGGGGTTCTTGATCTTGCGGGGAGCCCAGGTTCCCTTGTAGGCAGGGTTCTCGACGTAGGGCGCAGTCCACTTGCCCTTGTAGTCGGGGTTGCGCTTCAGGGGCTTGGTCCAGGGACCGCAGCCAGAGACATCACCACACTTGGGGTTGGGAACGGTGGGGGCGATCCAGTCACCATCCTCCTCATCATCCCAGTCCTCGGGCTTCTCAGCCTCAGGGTCGGGGATGGTGATGGCCTCCTCCTCAAGCCAGTCATCAGGCTTGGTGGCATCCTCGTCAACAATCTCGTAAGGAGCCTCCTCGTCCCAGTCCTCAGGCTTCTTGGCCTCGGGGTCGGGGATGCGGGCCTGGTCAACCCAGTCATCGGGCTTAGTGTCCTTGGGGTCGTCAATCTCGGCGGGAGGGTTGACGGCGGGGAGGAAGTCCTCAAGAAGGCTGCCAGTCTTGACCTCCTCGTTGTTCTGCTTGATGACGTAGGTGTTGTTGGGGTGGACGATCAGAGTGTAGAGCTCGGTCGTCTTTACGATCTTGGCGGTGGGAGGAGAGCTGAGGTGCTTCTCCTCGTACTCGCCAGTCTTGGGGTTCTTGTGGTTGAAGATGAAGTGGACCTTGTTGGTGTGGCCGCACTTATCAGGACCAAACATGATCACGTAAGGAGTGGTGTTGGCGAACTCCTCCTGGTGAAGAGCCTTGTTGTCTCGGAGGAGCTTCATGTAGGCACCACCGCACTCGAGGCCGTCTAAAGGACATGTTAGCACGCCGCGACCATCCAAGGCTGGGATTCACGGGTGAATCTTACTCTGGAGCTTGACCTCGTACTGGACAACGAGGGTCTTGCCCTTGTTGTCAATCTTCTTGGGGAACTTGGCCGAGATGGCATGGTGAGCAGCGGGGTTCTTGACAACGAGACCCTTATCGCCCTCCATTCCCTTGTAGACGACGGGCTCCTCGACGGACCACTCGCCGACGTAGGCCCATTCCTCACCCTCCTTGTCGGAGCCGGCCGTGTCCTTCTTCGCGTGAGAGGGCTTCCATCGCTGGTCCCAGTCGTCGGTGAACTGCTCAAGGAAGTCGGCCTTGATGGTGGTGGGCTACGGGACAGAGTGTCAGCTTCCAATTGATCGCAGCACATGCTTATGAGAGCTCTGATGGTTGTCAAAAGCTCGGGAAGCGCGTTGGTGAGGACCTACAGTGAAAGTCGGCACCTTGGGCACAGCAGCGGAAGCCTCGTCGGGCTTGGTCTCCTCAGCGTGGACGTTGCCAGCGAGGAGAGCAGCCGAGAGGGCCGCAACAGCGTTAATCTTCATGATGAAAGCGGTGACAAGGTAGCTCCGTGGAGGACGGGTAGTTCCAGACGTCACCAGTCGCGCGGCGCGTGTAAAAGAGGAATTGGACGAGAGGATAGGACACAATCGCAACAGAGACCACGCTCGATGAGGGGATTCCCAGCGCTCGAGGAGAGAAAAGTTTCCAAGAGGTTGGAGGAAAAGAAGCCGGGAGGGAGGTGACGAAGAGGTGGCGTCTTTACAAAGAAATGGTGGAGAGCTGTTTGGCGTTGGAGATGGAGCTTGAGGACACGTAGAAGCTCACTCAGAGCCGCCCTAAATTTCAGGGATCACACACACGGCCAGGCGCAGGGCGGGGGGTACAGTGGCCCGCTAAGCAGGAAGGTGCGGCGTGGTGCGGGTGCCGAACGTGGGCAGGGCAGGTACCTTGCCGGCGATTCTTGGGGGCGGGGAACTTCCACCTCAGGCAATGGATGCCTCGGCGCGGAAGCTTAGTTTGGTTGTGAATTTCCCGTAGAAGGCTCGAGAAAGATGGCCGGGTCCTTTATTGGTAATATCATACTGTTTTGAAAAAGGCCGGCCTATTCACCGCGCACGTCAATTCCGAGGCTGCAGTGAACAATGGGAGATGCCCTTTCTGGAATTCTATTGCCGTCCAAAGGAACAATCCCGGAAGCTTGCCAACTAGTGAAATGCAGGACAGGCAGGACCCTTTTCTTTATGGAACCACTGCCGCCGAGCATGATTCGCTGGTGCTGTTGGACTTGTTCAACTCGCTCCCGCATTCAAAGCAAATAGTTTCATGAGCGGCTAAACTGCCTATCTGGGAATCGAGCACTTCATCATGCCGCCAGTGACATCAGTGATAAGGAAAACCGTTAGTTATCCGCGGGAGCAATCATGATGACTTGCTTTGAGTTAGTCGGTCCTAATGGAATCGAGAACTGGACGAGAACTGGAAGAGGGGCTTCGTGGCGTCAAGGGTACCGGTACATCTGCAGGCCGAGTGTCATTGAAGATGAACATGGAGAGACGTCAACAGACAGCAGCTTGAGAGCTTGCAGCGAGTAAAATGAGACACATCTCGATTGCCAAAGTTACATGAGGATTCTGGCCGATATTACAAGGCCAGCCTCGCAGCCTTTCCCTGGCAAAGTCAGCTGCAATCACTCTGCGAGGTCTTCATTTCGCTTACACACGAAGTGAACGCCTCATTGTCCCAATCGGTAGTCGTGGACCAATCATGTAACCGGGTCCACACACAAGTCACAACTTCACTGTTTCATGCACTTCGCGAGGAGGGATCAATGATCTCAGGTGACGCAGAGCGCCAAAAAGTGGTATTGTATTCATGCCCATGTCTTGAGCTTGTATGTGAACGCAAAACGTGTCCCAAATTTGTCCATGAAAAAACGACCACCGGGAGGTCCTCCTCTCATGCTGCCAACATGTTCATGTGATATCAAACTCCAACCATCATTACCGCTCTAGCAAACCCATTACATCCTTCCAATCAACCAGACACCAAAGGGCTGTCCAATTTACAGAGCAAGGACGGCAGCGAAGAGACCCAGGAGGGAGACGCCACCGACGAGGGCGGGAGCAGCGTTGCCAGTCTCGGTGGAGGAAGCAGCAGTGCCGGAAGCAGTGCCAGAGGCACCAGACTCGGAAGCGGTCTCGGAAGCATCAGACTCGGAGTCGGAGGCAGAAGCAGAGGCGGCGGCAGTGGAGTCAGCTTCGGTGCCAGTGGCAGTAGCCTTGGAGCCAGCCTTGCTGCTAGAGTCCTTGTTTTCATCATCGGAGCTGCCAGAGGCGGCGGTCTCGCGGGGAGTACCGTCAACAGTCTTCCAGTAGTTCTCGGCAACACAATCCTGGAGACAGGCAGCGTACTTCTGGGTGTCGGCCTCGGAGCCCTTGCCCTTGGGGCAGCCGGCGACGCACTCGTTGGTGGCGTTGACCTGCTGCTCGTTGGGAGATGGGACCTAAATGGTGTTAGTGGCTTGTAGGCAGCATGTAAAACTATAAACGTACAGTGATGCAGTAAGACTGGCACTTAACATCACCGGCATCACAGGCGTCAAGGCAGTCCAGCTGGGACTGCTGGGCGGGGGAGACCGAAACAGTGGCACTCTGGGCAGAGGCCATGGCGGCAAGGGTGCCGGCGACGAAGACGGAGGCGAAACGCATCTTGATGGATTGGTTGGGGTTTGGAAATTAGAATTAGTAGTGTAAACAAGAGATAGGTCTCAAGCGAGAGTTGTGAAGAAGAGTCGAGTTGTCTAACGAACGACGATTGAGTTGACAGCAAAGGTGAGGAGGAAGGGAAACTCAATGGCACGCGACGGGGTCTGCGAGGTCCTTATGAAGGGCAGACCACGGCAAAGGGGCCGCGGCCCCAGGCCACCAGAAATGCTCGGAGCCAGGGGAAAGCCCCCCCAAAAGTCACAAGTCACCATCAATGTCGCCAAAGTCAACAACAGCTCAGGGTCAAAGCCGCAGCAAGCAGGGGCAAGCAGTCGCGCCAAGGCTGGCCTAGTCCATCGGGGATGGAACCCATGTTCTCGCATGGGGGGCGCCAGGATTGCAGCCATTGGGTCGTCTCGGTTCAGGATTGTGGATTGCTAGGGGCCCAGCATGATTCGGCCTGATTAAGCCGCTTGCCGCGTCGGGGCGGAGCTGTCTGGGAGGGCTGCTGTTTGGTGTTCGTGCATGATGGTTTGTTGTTGTTGTCAGTCTGCCTGTCTGTATCATATCAACTTTTGCCCACCTTGCCCAGGATGGAGGCACGCACTCTCGTGATTCAACCACTGGCAACACGTCCGCAGTGCATCGTGGCACAGTAGCCACCAGGTCATCGAGCCCGAGTACATACAGTACAGTACAACTCTGTCCTGTCGACATGGTCTGCCGATCAACCGTGTTGGGATGTGTCAAGGTGTGTCTGGGGAAGCCCGCCGACCTCAATTTTAAATTTGCAAGCCATGATCCAGCAGACCAGCACTAATTTGCCGTCCCTGGCGGCCCTGGTCTGCGGGCTGCCATGGCCTGACCGGGGGAAACGGCCACTTGAGCGTCTCGTCCCTGCAATTCCGGCTCCATGCAGATCGTGTGCAGTTTTTTCTTTCTTTGCCTCGCGTTGATTTTCTCTTTTGTCTCGACATGTCTTGTGCCATTGATCGATGATCGAGCAAAAGCCAGCCGTATGATATGGAAGACGTTGGGAGAGGACCCACTCATGGATGATCCTCCACTCCTCCATCCATCCATCATGACCCAGCTTCGCCTCCTTTCTGGCTCGTGTTGCGTTGCCCGGGCGAGATGGCCGCCATCCGGATGGATGCCCAGGCGGCCAGACCTGCTCCCTTTGTCTGGACTCGGGCTGTCTTCCACCACTGAACCCCAAGTTTCCAGCGCTGATATGACGCTCGCCCGTTGTGATGTTTCTGGGCTCGGCGTCTAGTTGCCGGTGCTAGCGTCGGATCTCTCAACGTCGATTGGACTCGAGCCTGTCTCAGGGGGTGGCAGCGAGCTAGGCGGTAATAGGCCTGGGGGGCGACGGTGGAGTGAAGCTGGAATCTCTCTGAGACATCCAAATTGGTCGGGCGATGCTCAAGATCCAACGTAAACAGCAGCACACACACTCCAGAGGCGCAATGCTTTCATTTGCTCAGCGCCATCATCGAGACAGAATTCGGGGGTTCTGCGCCATTCCCGGACAGAAGAAGAGTTCCAGAGTCCCCCAAGACATTTATTCTGCTGGCATATGCAGGCGCTCGGCCATGACCAAAGGATGCAGTCAAGCGTCGTCGTCAACCACGCGCCGTCACCACCCAACAAACTCTCTTGGCTGCTTCAAGTGGTCTGCCTCGTCTCGATAGCAAACAATGAATGGATGCGTTTCCTGCACAGCACAAGCTTTTTCCGCGACAGCTCGCCGCTGGTGGCGCGTCTGCCGGCGCGTGTCGGAAGCTGTGTGGGTGAGTGATGGCTCTCTGTGCTGTGACCTGTAGCGCCGTCTGGTTAGCTGACCATTGGCCTGTCTTCTTGTTGTCGCCTCGCATGAATACGAGCCTAGACCCAGGCCCGCTAGCAAATTCCCCGGCGTCCCCCGTCCCCCCATATCCTTCTCATTAGGGGCCGAGCAGGGCCTCTGTGATACCCTGGGCTGGCGCTGCGAGCTGAAAGCGATCCAGCCGATCCAGGGACGGAGGCGTGACACTGGTTTGCCGTGCTGTGGACGGGTTAATGTCCACCGTTATCAAGAGAGGTTCCAGTCCAGGGTCCGAGACGCCCAGGCCTCTTCCAAGGCAGTCAGCCTTTCGCCTACCTATTGAGGATTGCTTCCCCGTTGATGACCAGTCATCACGCAAGCGAAAACCTCCCTGTCAATGGCAGTTGGCTGGCCCGCCCTGATCGAGTCACTCAGATGAGATGAGCCTTGGGGACCTGGGTTCATGCACCGAGATGATTTCCAACGCCATCCCCGTCGGCAGCTATCAATGCGTGACAGACAGTGTCTATCCATCCGTCCAATCCAATGTCATTGGTACCTGAGGCATCCGTTCAATCTCCTTCCGCCCTTCGACCGCTCCTCGGCTCCCCCGTTTCCGTAAAACCCACCTACCATTTCGCTTGTGTCCCGTTCCTATTCATAGCTCACCGTCGCTCTGGTTCCTTGCCACTCCAACGCAATACAACATCAAATATCAAGGCCAAGCAAGGCAGATCCCATGTAGATTACGTAGGGCGGCGACACATGAACCTGGATGCGAAAACTCTGCTCCTTGTTAGATGCATCTTGGGTAGCCTTCGAGGAGCGTATCCTTGGGCTTCTGAGGTTGCTTCTGGTTCTCCCAACGTTGCCCAGTGGCAGCCAGGGAGCGTCCAACGTTGTCGAGCCGTCGTTTCTGATTGTTAAGGTTGCTCTAGCCTGGGCAGCCATGACCTCACTTCTGGCAGGGTACGTTTTTCCCACTTCGGATTGGTTAAAAATTCTATTCTTGAGACCCACCATGTCGAAAGGACGGTGACGGGCAATGGCACGGAGCACTCAGCAGCACCTGCCCGGAAACCTGGGTCTCTTCAGCCAGTAGCAGGCCTTTTACCCAGGCCCAAAGCAGGTGCGGCGTCCGATTAAGATTGAACAAACTGCCCATTTCTCATCATTTCGGCGCCAACATCTGCTGCCATCGCATTACTCTCCGCTCGGCATCATCTCATTCTCCCTCCCGTGCATCGCAAGCCATCGTCCTGCCGCTACCGCTACCGTCAGGGCTCCGTATTCCGCCTCAGCCGCTCCGATTGAGATCGGAGCAACGCCCCGGACCATCCTCCAGACCCGGCCAATCTTAGGCCTCTCCGGCACGCCTGGGTTCCGGCGTTTCAAGACGCAATGCCCGAGTTCTACGACGAGGCGGCGGAGCAGCAGCGTCCGACTGGTGATGCCCTCATCACTTCTGAGGACCCCAACCACCCGGCCAACTTGATTCCTTCGCTGTGCGCCAAGTTCTGGACCCTCGGCTGGGTCACGGGAACCGGAGGAGGATGCTCTATTCGAGATGAGTATGTTTTCAGCCCGACAATCTAAATTACCCCGCGACCCCGCCTTAATCTCGTCCCGAGCAAGAGTTTGCTCAGCTGCAATTGACTCGGACTACTTGCGAATCATGTGTTGGTTGCTCTTCTCGAGTGAGGAAAGACGCTCTGTTTCAGCTGGGTTATCGACATGGCTTCCTCGAGCCTTGTTGAAGCTCAATTCCTAACAGGAATTGCCTCATTTGTGAATGATGCTCACAGTAATGTCTTAGTGACCTAGTCTACATTGCCCCTTCAGGCGTCCAGAAGGAGCTCATGAAGAACACCGACATCTATGTCATGGCCATCTCTGAGCAGGACCCCAACCATAACAAGTTGAAGCAGCGCACGTACCTGCGCTCACCCCCCTGCTACAAGCCCTCTCAGTGCACTCCTCTGTTCCTCGCGGCCTTTACCCGCCGGGGTGCTGGCTGCTGCATCCATACTCACTCTCAGTGGGCTGTACTTGTCACTCTGTTGCTCGAAGCCCAGGGTCCTGGAAAGGACCGTGTCTTTGAGATCAACAACATCGAGCAAATCAAGGGCTTTGGACGTGGAATGACCAAGACTGGTAACCTGGGTTATCATGATACCCTCCGTATTCCCGTGATTGAGAACACTCCTCATGAGGAAGACTTGACCGAGTACCTCGAGGAGGCCATGGACAGGTACCCCGATACATATGCAGTCCTCGTCCGACGTCACGGTGTCTATGTATGGGGTGACAATGTGCACAAGGCCAAGACCCAGTGTGAGAGGTGAGTTCACAATTCCCGTTCTGGGTCGTCTATTGAATAGATCGGATGACTAACATTGACCAAGTCTCGACTACCTTTTCCAGCTGGCAGTTGAGATGAAGAAGCTCGGTCTTCCATGGATCAGCGATGTCCCCCAGATCGCTCCTCAGCGAACCTGATTTTGAATCACACGGCGTTTCAACCGCTAAATGCAACCATATACGCCCCTTTCAACGAGGGTCGGTCTCTCGCTTTGTCTCAAACGCAGGTTCTGGTTGAACCTCGATTCTCATCATGGCTGTGATGCTGCTCCCGTCGCACCTCCAGTTACACCTCCAGCAATCTCGCCAACCCCGCCACTCTGCGTGCCCACAAAGACTCGAGGGCGCTTTGAACTACCAAATAGACGATGATTCAGGTTGAAGGGGAGCTCCAAGGTTATAGGCTTGACGGGCTTCTTGGGGCCAGTGGACGATTTCTCGTCTGGTCCGGCGGGAAGGCAAAAGCACATGATGGCGACGGGGGTACGCTTTGAGTCGTTTCGTCCAGAGTGGTTCAAAAAGAGTAAAGGGCCATGAGGTGGAGTTTTCGATCTTTATAGAAATTTGGATGTCGATGGTATATCACTCCAGTAGAGGTCAGGGGGCGTTGAATAGAAAAAAATGTTTTATACACAAAACGTCACCTAGGACATCTCCTTTAAAGAGCAATGAACCAGTATACACAGTGGAGTCCTATCCTTGATGTGCGGCTTAGCATCACTCTTTCATGCCAAGGCATTCAGCCATAATCACGCTACAGTTGTTTTCGTATTCAATCCAAGGTTCCACGCAGAAGGATTCCCCCAGCCTCAGACGCCCCGTGAACGGGGCCAGCAGGCAACAGCTCCAGAAGGATCGTCATCGTGTCATCTCACGGCATGAGTTGGGCAACTGACCAGAGATACTGCTCAAATACGAAATATTATACTAGAATAGCTTCGCTGATAAGAATGCTAGACTTGATGCGACTTGAGTCGTTCTCTGCAGTAGCCAAAGAGTCATGATGCTGTTGCGGGCTCCCGGGTATGAGTGAATGAATAGTAAACCATTCAAAAGGTCTTTAATTGTATTGGGAAAAGGCGAGTATTATTAAACCTAGAGCTCGTCTCTAGGCCGTTCTTGGTCTACAACCTCGGGCTCTTCCCACATTCTCTTCTTGGTATTCCGGGCACTGTCAGCGTCTCCCTCTTCTGTGATATTGTCCTGCTCATTCGCTTCCTCGATAACATTCAGGATCTTGTCCACCTCCTCCAGCACCTCCGCCTCCTTCTCGGTGCCCACTTGGATAGTAGGTAGGTCCTCCGCGGGCAGACCCTCCACGGGGACCCCCTGACTTACGTCCCCGACCTCTTCCACCTTGACGGCGCCGGAGCCCGCGCGCATCACCGCGCCACCAGCCGTGGTTCCCACCCCGAACAATACTCGGAGGGGCAGCCACACGAGCCACCACAGCGGCCCGTATAATATCCTCCGGAAGAAAAGCCAGCAAAACGTCGTGAGGAGCATGTAAACGGCCGTCTGCAGGTACCAGGTGTCGGACTTTTGTGACTGCACCAGCGTCCCTAGCAGACTCCGTGAGTTGGCCAGCATCGTATCCAGCGAGCTGTACGACTCGTTGAGCTCCTTCAGCGCGGCCGAAGACTCGGTAAGTGTCTGATGCGCAAACTCGCTGCGCGCCAGCTCCGCCTGGATAATGTCGTGCGTGCGCCGCAGGGCGTTGGTCACGTTGGCGCTCGCCCCGACCGCCTCCCGGTCCTCCCCCTGAGAGACTGGAAGACTGATGCTGTTGGACCGCATGGTGTTGGCGCGCAGGGCGGATGGCGGCCGAGGGCTTTTCGTCGTCTGGGTGTAGGGAGCCGGCTTCTGAAGTGGGTTGCGAGAATGAAGTAACCATGAGCTCGCGCTCAAGCCTTTGCGCCTGCAAGAGGCTCTGCTTTGCGGACAGTCGTGCCTTTCGGAAGGATAGACGGCAGCTGTAGATTGTCAGTCAGCGATATCCAAGACTCTCACCCATCATGAGCCATACCTCGCAAGCTCCTTTCCAATCTTTTCCACCCCTTCCCTCAACCTCGCCCTATCATGCTCGGCCGCGCGAACAAACTCCACCTCTTCATGTAGGATCTCATACTCCTCCTCTCCGTCCCGCAGAGTACCCGTGATCTCGGTGCTGAGCTCCCCGCTGACGCTGTTCTCCTCGTCGGTGGCCAGGGGCACGGAGCCAGGCTGGAACTTGAGGGTCGCAAGCCGGTCGATGAGCTCCTTGAGCTGGGTGGTGGTCTCCTGCAGAGCCGTTAGGCGCTCCTGCAGGCCCTCGAATGACATGCTGAGCTTTTGAAGAAACAGATTCGCTGGTGAAGAAGAGTAAACGTCCTTGGTGGGCAAAAGTTGTTAATTCAGTCTCATATCGAAACGTGGTCCCCCCAGAATCATGACGTTGCAGTTGTCGAGTCGGCCCCACCAAGGCGATATGCGTCTACCGGGGCCACATTCTCAACACCGAAATTTCAGCATCACGAAGCAGCCAGTTGAGTAACCTCTTTAAGTGACGTTCGATCCCCCCAAGTCCTGCCAATTGCACGCGCGCCGCGTCCCCACGTCGTCGAGATGATTACCAAATTCATGACCGAGGTCACGGCCAAGTTCAACCCGTTCTCGGCTTGCGCAAAGCCCGCCCGCCTGTTCCTGACGTTTATGCCTCCGACTGCCCGAGCGAACGGCACAACCATCACCACGACTATCCTGCCCCGAGATTCGAAAGAGCCCAGCTCTCTGCGTGTCAAGTTCAGTGCGTCATTCATATAGATTGCTCAGGGGCGATCAATGGCTAATCCAGCACAGAGGATGGCAAGGAGCTCGACTTCAACTGTCAAAAGATCAACATCAAGGGATTGGTCGAGGAGGTAGACCGTCACTCTCGTCAGCTGCAGAAGACGGCCGATTTGACCGATTAAATATCAACTACAATGTACCACCAATTATGCATCAACGGCGTTTTGAGGAAGCGAGGACTCCTGTCCATGTTACGGAGCCAATGGGACCACGACATCACAAGTCTTGTATAGTATAACGGCAATTGATCATATTTTTTTGTATTCTTCTGTCATGCTTCACTTTTTCAAATCTTATGCGTCGGATAGATTTGTATTTTTTACATGAGAACGCCTTTTTGCGCTTAAGCGGAGGCACCGCTGATGAAGAACCACTTGTCAATGGAGCTGTCAATCTTCTCGGCGGGAAGCTCCTCGTTGGGGGGCAGAGGAGGCAGCTGGTCAGGAGAAACGCGGGAAGGAGACTGCTGGACAGTGACGTTGGTGCTGGATGGTGGTCAGTATAAGTATGGCAGCAACATATTGAGGGTACTCACGTAGAGACGCCACCGGGGGCAGTCTTGCCAGTGATGAGGCGGTCCCAGGCCTCAGCACACTCGCGGACAACATCAAGAGCGTAGCTGGAATTTGTTAGAAACTGACGCCGACAGATACATCAAGAACCGGCTCACCTCTTGTTCTTGCACTCGCCAGTGAAGGCAAACTGGTTCTCGGGCTTGCCATCGGGGATCTTGTAGATACGGAACCACTCGTTGGTGGCACGGAGGAGACCGGGCAGGTGTCGCTCGACGTCCTCGACGTCGTTCAGCTTGGCAGCAAGAGGGTCGTTGATGTCAATGACAATGACCTTCCAGTCAGTCTCCTCCTCGTCGAGAAGGGCCATGACACCGAGGACCTTGACCTGCTTGACCTGGCCAGTGTAGCCGACGAGCTCGCCGATCTCGCAGACATCGAGAGGATCGTTGTCACCCTTGGCCTTGGTCTCGGGGTGGATGGAGTTGGGGTCCTCCCAGGTCTATTCATGGGTGTGAGCGGTCTGGATTGGAGTCGTATCAGACTTGGCATATCTTACCTGGGGGAAGGCACCGTAGTTCCAGAGGTAACCCTTGTGGGGGAAGCAGTTTCGGACGTATCGAAGCTTGCCCTTCTTGATGTCCTGCTTGATGGGGTTGAGGAGCTCCTCCTTGGAGATCTGGTGGGCAGATTGTCAGCATGGGGTCGGTTTGGAGAGACGGTGATGCCCAAGCGAGGGGGAGGGGTAATTTTTTGCAGGCACACGACAGCTACCAAGGTAGCTCGAACAGCGCAACAAGAGGGCGTAGAGAAGCAATTGACGGAACATACCTCGAGCTTGGCATTGGTCCATCGAGGAATCTCAACAACCATGTTCAGGATGGTCTGCTCCTGGTTGGCGTAGAGGGGGATATCGTGGAAGGGAGAGATGGGCTGGCCATCCTGCTCGATGTAGACGCGGTGCTCGAAGGTGTTGGGAGCCGCAACCTTGCGGACGGTGTAGGGAGAGGCCATCTTGTACTGCTTTGGTGCGGAAACGCTTGATGGAGAAGAAGTAAAATGTCGAGCGAGCTGGGCAGTTCGACGAGAAGAAGTTTCAAGAGTCGAAGAAGAGGAAGAGGTGGTGGATGGAGGGGGCGGGGTATTCTGCTGGGTCAGGCTGGGCCTGGCTCCAGGGCGACGTGTGGCTAGGTGCGACATATGATTGGCCCGGCCTGGCCCTCTGGACAGCGATGGCGACAGAGACAGCGATGCCGGTAGCGGCAGTGCGGGTGGCCCCCGTTGTGGCCCCTGCGACAGTAGCAACAGTGGCAGCGGCGCTGCGGAGGATAGAGGGTGGTGCTGCAGTGAGCGGCCGGCGGGTAGCCGCGATGATAGCAGTATTCGGGAGCCTTGTGGCCGGAGCATCAAACGGGGCAGTGAGCGGACCGCCTCAAGTGGAGCAGGCCCGGAAAGAAGGGGAGGGGAAAAGAGAGAAAAGAAGAGAAGAGAGATATGAGGAAAGGGGGTGTGATAAAAATACACCTGGTCCTACTCAGAACACGGCAATTGGGTTCTAAGCTTGTGCCTCTTCTGGCTGCTCCCGCGGTCGTCGGCTGTCGAGCTTCAAATTTGACCGAGGTCGTTTTTCACTGTTTGGGTTGCTGGCTGGCTACAGGGTCTCTAGGCGGGAGAATGGAAAAAAAAGGGGGCGGGAATGCACAGGCAACGGGAAGATCAGAATTGCGTTCAAAGTCCATCGGACGACGGAACTTGCTGACCGGAAGCTAACTGTGTCTGGACTTACAGGACCCATCTCGGCTGTGCCAAAATGGTTCCTGTCTTTCTCATCCTGAGATCCACACAGCCAGCCGACAGCCCGAAGTTGAGGATTTGTCCGATGAGCCTAAGCAAACTTCGAGCAGTTGTACACCAAAGTCTGGGTTGATATCAAGTGATATTTTGATACCTTGCTTGATTTACAACTGGCTGAAACTATAGCACTTAATCAACACTCTCCTCCCCCTCGTCCTCTCACGCCATTGAGACTGCTCATGAAAAATTCCTGCTCGTTCCGTAACCGGAAGATGCCCGTCTCATTTGTCCAACACGACGACGCTCGACTCCATCCATCCACACCATTTCTTGGGGGAAAAGCCCCTCAACCCTCCAAGAAGCTGCGCTCCTGACCCACGTCAACGATCACCTCATATCGATTGGTGGTCAGCGACTCAAGAACCTCAAACTGCTCAGCCTCGGGCCTTGGCCAAGGTTGCGCGCCGTCCGTCTTCGCTCCGCTCTAATCCTTGCGCCACATGTACCTACCTATCCAGTCCCGATAGCCCGTCGTCACGTTTTCAACTACACCTCGGCATTTGAATGCATTGCGAGATCAGACCAAAGATAACCATTCTTATTCAGCTGACATAATAAACAGGTGGGCGTGTGGGATATAATAGTACAGCAGCAAACTCGGAAACCATCCTCAGTAGTCAAGACAAATAAAACGCAGGTCAAGCGGAACTAAAACATGTAGGTAGTGAGGTAAACTGTCACACCGCCAACGATACTCTCCAGTGCTTGCTCGAGCCAAACAAACAACCATCAAATACAGCCCGGCTCAGACACATGAGACCCAGCTCAGGTATCAATTACTCCGGCAATCGCCATCTCAACCAGCAACTTCGGCGTATACGGAAGACTTAGTTCCTGTCGGGGCCACAGGAGTCGCCTCGGACTGCACAGGAGAGGGCGTATCGTCAGCCACCATTGGCTCCTTGCCCTTCTCCGTGATGCTCGGTGTTCGACTCTGGGCAGGTGTAGAGAAAGACTCGGCTTCGGGACGCCAGTCTCGGAGGTCATCTTCGCAGTCGTTAAGGATCTGGCGGGCCTGGGCGGAATGCTCGTAAGCTGGCCGAGTATCGCCGGGCACCACGGGCGAATCATCAAGAAGCTCTAGCAGACGGCGACCATGCTTGGCCAAGATAATCTGCTTCTCGGCTCTCTCGATAGTCGCGGTAAACTCGGCAGCGTAAGCCTCCTTGAGCTTTTGTCGGGTCTGTGGACTATGTTAGCAAATCCTGAGTAGCTCGGTGTAAGTGACAGCATACAATGTTTGTCAACTGGGCTTCCGCAACCAGGTTCTCAGCCTCGGCGCGAACCAACTCTTGTTCGAGTACAGGTAGCTTTGCGCTTCCGGGCTCCTTCAGCTTCAGCCGCTGAATCTCATCGGCAATCTTGTCCTTGTGTTCGCGACTGGGTTGCACGCTCTTCTCGGTGTTTCGAATGGCCTTAAGCACGGCCCGAGAATCATCCAGCGAGTGGGCATATGCATCTTCCTGCTCACCCATCTCGCTCAGGACGACTCCCACCTTGTCCGAAATGTCACTGATGCCATCATCGCACGTATGCTCTCCCCATTCCGACAGCTGCGTCGCGATAGAAATACGCTCGCGACCAGCCGTCTCGTGGGCGTTGATGAGGTTGTTCTCAGACTTGATAAGCTTGAAGAGCTTGCGCGACAGCTCAGGCTGGACCTGGCCGCGGAGCGAGTTGAAGGAGAAGCCCCGCTTGTTAGAGGCGGAGGCGGAGCCCCCCTTCGATTTGTTGGAGCGGATCGAGAGTGCGCGGTTCCTGTGGGACATGGCCATGTCAGCCGGCACTTCCATGATGTACGAGCCAGGGCGAGGTGAGGCGGATATATCGAAGCTGAAGCGTGACGACATTGTGGTTGATGTTACCCGGTATATCCGGGAATGGCTCAAGGGCGACGTCGAGATACAGACGAGGGTTACAAAAGGTGAACTCACATCTTGACGACGATAACCTCGATAAGTTCGCTTTTACTAAACTATTTGGAAGGAGAAATTTGGATGGGATGCGCTTTCTTTGTCGCGGTCAGCTTCACTTCCAAAGAAGGACCTGCAAGCCAAGACTCATGATTCCACCCGCGGCACGAAATGACGGGCAGAGCAGTCATGAGCTCACAGACAGGCAATTGCTTACACCGTATGAAAGGCGACACGGAAGGATCTAGCTGCAGGGTCGCTTCGAGTGGGAAAATACTTTGTAAATCGTAGTCGTCGTCCGCATCAAGAGGTTACAATGTGAGAAGCTCCTTGAAGGCTGCAAGCAGGGGTATGCAGGCTTTAAACAACCACGAGGACCCTTCCAAGACCCTCAAGAACTGACGTTTACGATGCCGTCTTCCCTGCTTTCGGCAGACAAGATGGCTAGATCCGTCCTCAGCTAACAAGGTACAGTACACACACACACGCACTTACACCAACATCACCCAAGTTAGGTTCTCTTCTTTCTTTTCTTGGAGGGACCTCGGCGATGATGATGGCGATGGAATGCAGGGTGATGTCATGCACACGCCCTCACAGATCCAGCCCTGCGACCTTGTGTGGGACCCTCCACCCCCGCTGGAGGCGACAGCTACGTCAACAGCTTCTTTTTTGGACACCACCAGTCAAGCTCAACCATGTCATGAAAGTGACCAAGGTCCGTGGCTCCCGGAACCTGAAGCAAGGCTGGTGTGAGTGAGGCTCAAGAAATGGAACAAAAAAATATTTATGTGTTTGTTTCTTTCGTGCGTTATGTGCCCGAACCGTTTCTAACCCATTTCGTCGTGTTGCTTGCCCTGCCCTGCTCCACGATAACAAAAACGCCCAGCTTAACAAAATGACCGCCGTCCCATTCGTCCACTTGATCCGTTCAATATCATATTATACATGTCGCGTCTCGCGTTACACGTCAAAAAAGCCGCCAATGCCGCTAAATTTCAACCGCCAAGTATAGATCATCACCAGTCTATCCAGCACAACGTCATCGAGGGAGAGATCTTTAACATTGCTTGCTTAGAAGTGCTCAGACGTAGCGAGTCTCGTAGGCGACGGGGCCGCTGGTGCGGTAGCTAGCCCTGGGGCTGTGGCTGTAGGACCGGCGGGTGACACTGGTGTAACTGGCCCTAGGAGAGCGGGAGTGGTGGTGATGGTGGTGATGGTGGCCGTGGTGACGCCGGGCGGGGATGATCTCCTCGTGATAGTAGTACTTGGTCTTGGGCTCAGTGCGGAAGCACATTTTGGCTGACTTGAAGCAGTGATGCTGGTCAAGGTAGTTCTGATAGGTAGGTTTGGTGGCTCAGAGAGCGAATCGTGTAAGTCGAGAGGAAGCGACTGAGTAGACTGGCACAGAAGAGATGGAGGTTCGTAGCCCAAGTTTACGCCTGAAGTTTTGGTCAAGTTGATTGAAAAGATACAAAGGAAAAAGCTTTGGGAGGGGACCCCTTCATCATCTTATACGAGTGAGTTGGCTTTCCATCCATGACTGACGCTGGCGTCTTGCCCGGTTTCTTTGGTTTAAACCCATGCCCACCACCACGCAAGCAAGGGGAGGGGTCCTTGACGGGGATGACCATCGGAGCGTGCCTCGCCCACCCACTCCACCTAGAGTACAGTACACACCATCAAACACGGCCTTGGCTGATGGGCGGCTGAACAAATAACGGTACTTTACTTTCTTGCGCCGCAGGCGGTCGCAGCAGGTCACGTCACTGGAAGTAACCGCCAATATGGAACCAGCAGAATGCCCTGCAGATGCGAGCCCTGACTCTCAACCACCCTAGACCTAGCTGGTTATTCTGACGGACGCCGAGTCTTTGACCACTTGGGCTCCAAGGATGCAGGCTCAGCCAACTTCCCACGGCCTTGGGCTCGGTCAGCCCCAGTTGGGCTAGTAGATGCCTTATTGTGGCTTTGTTGAGTTTGAAACCTCGGGTGAAGCGAGTCAAAGGGTTTACTTTGTTCATGTCAGGGCCAGTTTGAAGCATCATCTGACAGCGGCACTGCCTCTATCCACACTTGGCTGTGTCCAAGTACTCCTCCTCTTCAACCCAACTCAACAGGTATCTAGGCATCTATGAATGCGAAACTACAGCTGATGCATGTTTCCTCGCCATTACCTGGTTCAACCCTGTTCCTTGCATCCCTCTGCTCAGCTATACAATGGTTTGTCAGCCCTGACACCAACACCATTGGGTTGAGGGTCGTCGCACAATCGTCAACTTCGTGGCAGCTGTCAGATGACATGCGCCTAGTACACCAGACCCATTCACGGTTGAAATCCATTTCAATAGAAAACTATAATCCCTTTCTATGTTACATTTTTTACATCGTTGCCCAGGAGCAGCTCCCGCTGTTCATGCAAGTGTGAAGAGCGCTCAAAAAAGACAATGTTTCCCTCCTTCTATATATCTTACTTCCTGGGCTTGAATCCTGTCTGCACCTTGCCAAGCGCCCAGGTCGTGATGTAAACTGCCAACACGCTGACAAAGATGACAGCGGGCTTTCGCAGAGCGCTCACAAGAGGCGCATCATACGAGATGATGAGCTGTCGGTCCCGGAACTCATCCACAAGGTTTCTCGCCTTGATGGTCACGGTCGTTCGGCCAATGGTGTCAAGGTAGGTTCGGGTGAGGTCGATCGAGGTCGAGGTAATGGCCGACTCGGGAATGTTGGTGTAGAACTTGACATTCCTGCTTCATCGTTAGCATGTCGAGACCCAGTGCAATTTTGTTTGGACTTACTCGGCGCCCTCGGGGAGGAGGACCTTGACGTTGATGTGCTCATACTCGATGCCCTCGGCCTGCTTAGGGCCCTCCAAGAAGGGGACCTTGAGAACGTAGCCTCCAGTGGCAGTTCGGCGCAAAAAGTTGGCAGCATCAGAGTTCCATCCAATGGTGAAGGGGTACTTCCAACCACCAAACAGGGGGTATCGGGGCTTCAGCTCGAGCAGAGACTCTCGCTTGTTGCTACGGAAGCGAGAGGTCGAGACGTTGCCAATGACGTCGACAAAGTAGGCATCGACGCTTCCAATCTGGAGAGGAACTCGGAGCTCCTTGAGAGCATGGGTGATGGGGTTGTAGAACTGCGACTGCGCCCACTTGACTCGGTTGAAGAGGGTCGAGAGGTTGGCACCTCGGTGGTACAGATCGTACTTCTCCTCAAAGGCAATGTTGCCGCCCCAGTGGCTGACCTCGATGTCACGGTTGAGCTCAGCAACGTGGGTGACGGGCTTGGTGAACTCGAACCGAACCTGAGCTGGGGAGACGGCACCAGCAGGCTTCTCATCGAAGGGGCCGTATGTGAGCTTGTTACCCTGCTTGGTAGGGAACTCCTTGACATTGCCGCTTCCAGGGAGCTTTGTATAGTCGGGGATGGAGGACGAAATAGCCTTGATCTCGGTCTTCTGCTTGAGGGTGGGATAGGACGACGGGGCGTAGACGGAAAAGTCGTAGGCGAGGAACTGGTTCTCGTCCTGGGCAACAGAGGCGGGAAGAGGAGCATAAGCCTTCAGGTAGTAGAAGGTGATGCCGAGGGTCTGCTGAGCACCGGCCTTGAGGGGAGTGGGCAATTGGATGCGGTAGTACTGGACATCACTGGAACGATGGGATCAGCATCATAGTGGCACATGTCAGGATCAGCCACAAATAAATACCTGAGGGCATCATATTCGACAACCTCGGCCACAAACGGTCCAGCGCTTGTGTCCTTGCGATCCTTGACCTCGAAGCCACCTACACGGGACAGCTGGTCGGCAGTGAATGGCACATAGTAGTCGGTCTGGGGCTCGGATGCGACGTTCTCGATGAGGACGTTGATCTGCTCCTTGACATAGTTCTTCTCGAGCGAGATGACATGCACCAGGTTGGCGTTCTTGAAGACCTGGGGAGGCTTAAAGTCGGCGGGGAGGATGACCTTGGAGGTCTCGGTGGTTGCGCTCGCGAGGGCAATAGAGACAAAGCTCAGGAGCGCCGTAGCAATCGCGGACGGCTTCATGATGACAGCTTTAGAAAGGGGGATCGCTCATTGACCGAGCAGATCCAAAGCTGTTGGAGATGGAAATTGGAGGCCGGGTGCCGGGGGAAATCGTGGTCGAGGTTGGTTGTTGCAAGCTCGCAACTCTCAAGATACCTCGATTTCGCGAGTCCTCCTGAGACAGCTCCCAAAAAGCATACGTTGCCCATTTGGCGCGCGTCAGCGGGAGCTGCAGGGTAAGCTAGCTGACCAATCAGAGGCCACCTGAAGCTTGGGAGCTCGGTAGATAGTAGCGCCGAGCCCGGGACGGCAACTATAGCTCATATAGGCAAAACGCCAGATCAGATCACCAACCGGCAAACCTGGAAGAGCTCTTCACGAGCCCAAGGTACCCGGCCGGCAGAGAAGCCAGGTACTGGCCCTTCCCCCACGAACACCAAGGGGTTTTAGGTCACATGTGGCTTGCTGGGCCCTGACATCATGTCACCAAGCTGCTGGACGGCCGACCCCCAAGTCCCCCGACCCTGGTGCATATGCGCACGAGGAAGAGGAAGACGAAGCCATCCGCATTGTCGGTGTACGGGTGGTTTTTTCCTCTGGGTGAATCAGTGAGGCCCCCCTCTTGAGACGTGGGAAGCATCTTGGCAATTACTGCGCATTCCCCCGCCTTGTTGAGTCGACTATCGCTGCTAGCTGTTGCCCCCTCCAACAACGGGCCGACAAGAACTCAACACTACCTCGCCTAGGGCGTGGGATCTGGAGACGATCAAGACCGGACCAGACTGCATCACCCACGCCCTCGTCGGGCGCCGGGAAGCCACCGCCGTCTCCTCAGGAGCTAGCTTATCGAACCTAGAACCATGTTTGGCCAGGCAGCGGTTTCTCTTTTACTTCCTTTTTAGTAGTTTATTTTTGTTTCCTATCCGGGGGCCAGTCCTCGTGCAACCAGTGCAAGCGGTCAGATAAAGACATTACGTAGCTGAGACCACTGCAATGGATTGACAACAGAAACATGCGGCCGCCGAGGGGTCTGGGGGCCCGGAGATGGGCGAGTTGGGTCTCATCCGGGGACGCAATTGGCCCGGCACGCACTGCTGGGCGGCCAAAGCGAGGCGCCGGATACATCCCCAGAGCTGTCGACATGTAGAAGTACCTTGGGCGGATGGATTCCTGACGGGACCTCCCCTCCAGCTCTAGGTTCCATGCTTGAGGCCAACTCCCTGAGGTCAACCTTGCTGCATCTCCCGCTCAACGGCTGCGACCTGGCTGGTTGGCGTCCTCACCTCGACTCACCTCGACCTGCTCCACCTCGCTCACCATCCACCCCAACTCCTTTAAAACCCCCGTGTCCCCCTTATTCCTTATTCTGGTTTGGACTCGTCAATTGCTCTTCTCTCGACCGTGTGTCCCTGATTAGCTCCGCGCGTCTTGTCATTTTCTTGTCAGCCTCAACCAGAACTACCCCGCCAACCCCGCCAAACCTTCATTGACAAAATGGTCGGCCTCGGACCTCGTCGTCCTCCCTCCCGAAAGGGTACGTATGCTCTCTTGATCAAGCTGCTCGGTGTCTTGTGATGTGCCGCATGTTTTACTGGGAACGGTCTCGGTGTGCCATCGCTTGGACATGGACGCTGTCCTGGCTCAGTTAGCTTTTGCCCGTTGACAATGGTTTGGTGGGGCTGACAGCCATGGCCGAAATACGTGGTGATGACGCTGTTGATTCGGCCGCCCAGCCCGGCCTTGGACCGGAGCATCCGTGTAAAAGGCGAAGCCGTCTTTTCCTTGAGAGATTTGCGAGGATGCGGTGCGTCGTTGGACGAGATCTGGTTGAATATTTGTCTCAATCGTTCCTCGAGGTTTCGTTTCATCGTCGGTGTGGGCGATCGATCGATATCTTCGCTTCCACCGCCACCACCCGTGTCACCGTGATCTCAAGGTGGAAACAGGAATGTTGAGACGAGACGATCGCCAAGGGTTGAGTCTATTGATCTCTGTGGGCCAACTAGCGGGCTGTTACACTGAAGTGCCAGTGCCATATCAAGATAATTGCGGCGACTGCACTACTGGCAGTGTTGACAGCTGACGAAGCTAAATGCCCGTCTGCTCCTTCCTTCAGCAATTTCCACCGTCTACCTTTTCTTGCGATTTCTTTTGCTTCACAAAACAAACGCAACAATGCCGCACTTCAGCGCTGACGACATAATGACAGGATCCATGGCCGATGTCCCCAAGGACTTGGCTGACGAGATTCACAAGCTGGAGAAGCTCTTGACTGTCGACGCTGCCAAGCTCAAGGAGATCACCGACCACTTCGTTTCTGAGCTTGCCAAGGGTAAATCCAGGAAATCCGTGGCATCGTGACCCGACTTGGCTAACCTGCATTCCTAGGTCTCAGTGTTGAGGGTGGCAGCATCGTGAGTTTTTATACATCACAGCATATCGATCACGCTTCTAACCAATATTTAGCCTATGAACCCTACCTGGGTCATGTCCTTCCCTGA
Source organism: Fusarium solani (assembly GCF_023522795.1). NCBI lineage: Eukaryota > Fungi > Ascomycota > Sordariomycetes > Hypocreales > Nectriaceae > Fusarium > Fusarium solani. The sequence continues at coordinate 2,543,111 of NW_027072157.1, forward strand.
TGGCTACGAGACTGGTACCTATCTGGCCCTGGACATGGGCGGCACCAACCTGCGAGTCTGTCAGATCACACTCACAGAGGAGAAGTCGGAATTCGACATCATTCAGTCCAAGTATCGCATGCCTGAGGAGCTCAAGTCTGCTACCTCGGAGGAGCTATGGGACTACATCGCCGACTGTCTCTTCCAGTTCCTCGAAACACACCATGGCGACTGCACCAATATGGAGAAGCTTCCCCTGGGTTTCACCTTCTCCTACCCCGCTACTCAGAACTACATCGATGAGGGTATTCTTCAGCGATGGACCAAGGGCTTCGACATTGAAGGTGTCGAGGGCGAGAACGTTGTTCCCATGTTTGAGGAGGCTTTGACCCGACGGGTAAGTTGAACCACACCAATTCTATGATACACCGCTGACAAGATGTCATAGGGTGTGCCCATCAAGCTGGCAGCTTTGATCAATGATACTACTGGTACATTGATTGCTTCGGCCTATACGGATGAGGACATGAAGATTGGCTGCATCTTCGGCACTGGTTGCAACGCAGCTTACTTTGAAAACTGCGGTTCCATTCCCAAGCTTGCTCACCTGAACCTCCCCCCTGACCTGCCCATGGCCATCAACTGCGAGTGGGGAGCTTTTGACAACGAGCACAAGGTTCTCCCTCGAACTGTCTACGATGTCATCATCGACAAGGAGTCTCCTCGCCCTGGCCAGCAGGCCTTCGAGAAGATGATTGCTGGCCTCTACCTGGGCGAAATTTTCCGACTTATCATGGTCGACCTTCACGACAACAAGAATGTGCACATCTTTGAGAACCAGGACATTGCCTTGCTCCGCAAGCCCTACAGCCTGGATGCTTCCTTCTTGTCCTTCATTGAGGAGTATGTTGCCTGCGCCTGACACCATGTTCTAGCTAACCTTGCGCTTCTAGGGATCCCTTTGAGAACTTGCAGGAGACATACGACCTGTTCTCATCCAAGCTCAACCTGGCTTGCACACGCCCTGAGCTGGAGCTTATCCGCAAGACCGCCGAGCTTATCGGCACACGAGCTGCTCGTCTCTCGGCTTGCGGTGTTGCTGCTGTCTGCAAGAAGAAGAACTACGAGACCTGCCACGTCGGTGCCGATGGCTCAGTCTTCAACAAGTACCCCTTCTTCAAGGAGCGAGGCGCCCAGGCTCTGCGGGAGATTCTTGACTGGCCCAAGAAGACGAACAAGAGGGCCGAGGACCCCGTCGAGGTCCTTGCCGCCGAAGATGGTAGCGGTGTCGGCGCCGCCCTGATCGCTGCCCTGACCCTTAAGCGAATCAACGAGGGCAACCTGGCGGGTATCCTCCACCCCGAGAACTTCAAATGAGAGCGTGGGACGGATAAATCAAAGGCGCGGGTGGGTATCAATGGTTAAAGGAACGGGCAAAACGGAGATAGACGTGTACATGAATGGAAGCACGAATAGAGACAAGGGGATTGCTTGAGGACTACCAAACAGCGTGTCACAGTTCAGCCCTTCCTTATCCCGCTGCGCTTGAGCGTCTAGCCCATGAATGTACAGACGGGCAATCGGTATTCTGGGAAATAATGTCAGCATGACTCGGAGGAACAAGTGGTTGGGTGTCTTACTGTCGAGGGTCCAGTACCGTCGCCGCACGCCCTCCCATTCTCCCTTGCCAGCCTGATCTAGGCCAGCCATGTCGACGTCGCTTTCCTCCCAATCGACGTCAAGGCCGGCATCGGCACACTGCATCTCGACCACCTTGGTGTATACGTCGTAGCATATCTTTCTATCGGCGCCAAGTCCGTTGAAGAAGCTGAACCGGCCCTCCTGGTCCATGATGCCGATGATGCACTCCGTGAAGAAGTGACGCAGCTGGGAGTAGTCCTCGCCAAAAGTGTCAAAGTAGATGGCATCGTATACCTCGCCGTCCTCGAGCAGCTTAGGCACCACGTCCTGCCACTTGCCCTTGTGCACCTTGAAGGCGCCCTCCTCGGGCCCGCTCTTCTCCCACTCAGGACCGAACTTGGAGCCCGGCTGGACGAGGTGCTCGAGGACAGAGGGGTGGGCCTCGATGATGTGGTGGCGGGAGGGCTTGAGGTCGGCAAACATGCCGTCGATAATGCCCATGCCGAAGCCAATGTTGAGGATTCGCTTGCCGGGGGCCGAGTCGGGGACCAGGGCGGCGACGGAGCGGCGCATGATGTCCGTCTCCCAGGCCATCATGACACCGTTCAGGTCCGAGTCGACGAGCTTGGCGTCGTCGTATGTCAGCTTGGAGCTGAGGTATTCTTCGCTCGTGACGGGCTTCTCCTTTGCATCGGGGGGCACGAATTTGGTCTCTTCGGGAGCGGCGACGACTTCTTCGGTGGATACGAGCTGGGGGACTTCGTCTTCGTTCTCATCTATGTGCATCTCGTCGCCGTCTTCTGAGCCAGAGGACAGCTGCTCGTAGTCACCGCCCATCAAGGCAAAGAGCAGCTCTGCGCGAACTCCAGCCTCGACGCACAGATTGTATAGGGTCTTGCGGCCGAGTCGGAGGGCGACGCAGCCGGGGGTCTCGTTGTTGCTGTCGACATCGTTCCAGATGGCGCCGTTGAGGAATAGATCCTGGATAATCTCCTTGGCCTCCTCAACACAACCGTCCTCCTCTTGATCAGCGCTGTCATCCTCGGGAGAGGCTGGCCCGCAGGCGCGGATAGCTGCATGTAGAGGCGTCTCGCCTGTCTTGATATCCTGAGCGTTGGCCTTGCCGGTGGTTCGCAGGAGAGCCTTCAGACCGCTCCGGTCATGGCCCCATGCATGATATAGAACTTCTCGGATATCGTCTGGGCAATCCGAGGAGATGCGCGCAGGCATGGAGTCATCGATCTTCGCTGTCGGTGCTGTCATGATGGGCTGTGGAGGGGCACACACACAAAATGTGTCGTGGGGTTGTAAGAGGGGCACACGAAATCGATCTCGGGTATCGGCCGCTCGAGGACGGGTATCAATGCTACCACCAGGAAATCAGACAAGGGTGAACGAGGTGACAAGGGCAATCGGAGCGGCACCTACCGAAGGGAGTGTCAAATCGCGGGTCTACCGAGTCCGAAAAGAGGACGAAGAAAAAAAATACATAAAAAATTATTCGGCCGGAGCTAGGGTTGACCGATGCGCCGGACGACGCAGGAAATATCGAATTCTCTACCGAGAGGCATCCACTCTGCCCCGCTCCGAAGCCTGCCCGGGGGCCCGTCGGGGGCCGGTTCCACTGCGTCAGCTCGGTGGCCGGATAGGATGCCGACAGGGTTTGGCTTGCCGTGGTTGCATCACTTTCCAATTGCTTGCATTTGCTTTGCTTTGCTAGCGCAGTTGGGGTAGGAGAACCAACAGGCACCCTGGATGGTCGAGCCCATTCCTTGGAAGTGAGGCTGGGCTAATTAATGAGCTACCTGTGGTGACCAGGTATGAAAAGACTGGCGTGCCGCTGGAGCGAGGTCTCTCCTCAGGTCGGTTTCAAGGGAGAAGAGAACGGGGAACGGCCACTAAAAACTCAGTGGACCTCGGGTTCCCTAGCACGACGGGCAGGCTCTTTTACGTATTTTAGTGCTGGACCTCTCTACCCATTGGGTTCCTTGCAGTGACGTGCACGTTCCGCATATGAGCTACGCGATTGGCCAATCCCACACGAGGCATCTCGAGCTTGTCTCGCCGAACCAAGGGTTAAACGACGAGCAACAGCTTGACGCTTGAGCAGAACAGCGCTAGTGGACAAGCTCCACCCTGTGCACGACCTGCCGCGTCTCTGCTTGGGCGAACGGCCTTTCCTTGGGGCGACAGATCAACAAGCAACTCAAGGGAAACCCGACTTCGACCTGGCACTACAGGCAAAAGTACAACAGTACGAGACGTGCCGTACCTGCCGTCTCATCTGCCCAGTTTGCGCCTCCTCCGCTCGCAACACACACTCCACCAACTTCGCGCGCTGTCTCTGACCTTTTTCCCTCTCTTTCTTCTTCTACCACAGGTAAGCATACGAAGACCTGGATACCATCACCACCAGCATCAGCGCCAGCACCGGCAATCCAACGATTGATTCGCATGGTCTGGTTGCATCGATTCCCTTCTTCATGAGCTTCTAGGCCTTGATTCAGCATCACTCTCGCGTCCGCTATTCGCCACTTCACATCACATCCATCTCCTGGGTGTCGACTCCAACTTCGTTCAATGCGCTCATGCTGATCGTCCAGGACCTCAAGACCCGTTCCAAGACTTGGACAAGCACCCGCTCGGGCAAACGCACCCCCACGGTCCGGCCCGGCGTCGTCGTCATGAAGTTCGGCGAGCAGCTCCGCTCCAGCGTCATCCACGAGTACCAGTGGTACTACATCGACTACGATGGACTGAAGGACGAGCTCAAGCATCCTACCGGTCCTATCAAGGTTGGGTCCAAGGGGCCTGAGTGGACCGAGGATGACGAGACGCGCTTCGTCGGCAAGCTCGAGGCCGAGCTCGAAAAGGTCCACACCAAGCAGCAGGTCAAGGCTATGGAGATCTCGCGCCGTATCGCTGTGAGCGAGCGCGAGGTCAAGGAGGTAGTCAATCGCCTCAACGAACGCGGTCTCGACGAGAGCGGCCCCAGCGAGGAGGAGTTTATGCTTCTCGAGGAGGATCTCAGTGATATTATCGCAGACGTCCACGATCTCGCCAAGTTTGTCCAGCTCAACTACACGGGATTCTACAAGATTATCAAGAAGCACGACGTAAGCTGCCTATACTAACTGCGTCAACCGAGCTCTTCTAATGGTTACAGAAATTGACCGGATGGCACCTGCGCCCCGTCTTCGATACCCGACTCAAGGCCAAGCCTTTCTATAAGGAAAACTACGATGCGTCCGTCATTAAGCTGTCGAAGCTCTACGATCTTGTCCGAACGCGAGGCAACCCTGTCAAGGGCGACAGCGCCGCTGGTGGTGGCCAAGCCAACTTTATCCGACAGACGACCAAATACTGGGTTCACCCCGACAATGTGACGGAGCTGAAGCTCATCATCCTCAAGCACTTGCCCGTCCTTGTCTTCAACGCCAACAAGGACTTTGACCCCGAGGATTCGGCCATTACCTCGATCTACTACGACAACCCCGAGACCTGGGACCTGTACGAGGGCCGATTGAAGAAGACTGAGGGCGCCGAGGCGATTCGTCTGAGATGGTATGGAGGAATGAAGACCGAGACCATCTTTGTGGAGCGCAAGACGCATCGTGAGGACTGGACTGGCGAGAAGTCGGTCAAGGCACGATTTGCCACCAAGGAGAAGAACATCAACGCGTACATGAGGGGAGAGCTGCTTCCTGCTGCCATCTTTGAGAAGGCGCGCAAGGAGGGCAAGAAGTCTGAAAAGGCTATTGCTGAGGATGAGCGACTGGCTTCGGAGATCCAGTACTCGGTGCTGAAGAAGGGTTATAAGCCTGTCTGCCGATCCTTCTACAACCGCACAGCTTTCCAGCTCCCCGCCGATGCTCGAGTGCGAATCTCGCTCGACACGGAGCTCACCATGATCCGAGAAGATAACCTGGATGGGCGCACTCGATCTGGAGATAACTGGCGGCGCATGGATATTGGCATTGATTATCCCTTCTCACAGCTGCCCCCTGAGGATATTGTGCGATTCCCTTATGCCGTTCTGGAGGTCAAACTCCAGACTCAGGCTGGACAGGAGCCGCCTGAATGGGTTCGCCAGCTGATCTCTTCTCACTTGGTGGAAGCCGTTCCCAAGTTCTCCAAGTTCATCCACGGCACGGCGTGCTTGTTCCCTGACAGGATCAACCTCCTGCCTTTCTGGATGCCTCAGATGGATGTGGACATTCGCAAGCCCGTCAGCCATGACTTTGGTATCCGACGACCCGGCATGTCGGGAACCACGACTACTTCGGATGACGAGGATGATTTGGACTCTGACGACGAGGAACTGGTATCTTCGAGCCGCAATCCCACCAACGGAGAGTCAAGCGCCCAGGGCGGTAGCCGACGCCGGCCCCTTCCCGCAGATGTCGAGGGCCAAATTGCGGACTTGCCTGCTGAAAACGAGGACTATCCCATCTATGACTCGGATGACGAGTACGATGAAAGCTTCGAGCTGGAGCAGGCCAAGAGGATAGGTGGATGGCATTACTACTCAACCCTCATCTCGACCAAGAGTCGAGCTGCCGCCCACCAGGTAGTCTCGGCCCTCAAGTACGCCATCCCGGCGCCTCGAAGCACGCAGGTGCCCCGTAGCGATAGACTGCAGGCACTATTTGGGTCGGCGCAGATTCAGACCAAGAAGTTCAAGGCACCACACGGAAAGAAGATTTACGTGCCTGTGCGCGTCGAGCCCAAGGTGTACTTTGCGGCCGAGAGAACATTTTTGGGATGGGTAAGTTAGATCTTCCTGGTAATGAAGTGGACACTGCTAACGTGAGTGCAGCTGGAATACTCGATTTATATTGGCACTATTGCTGTGACGCTGCTCAACTTTGGTACCCATACTACGCCAGCACACTTTTGGGTGGCTGGTATCTTTACTCTCCTGGCCATCATGAGTCTCTGCTACTCGGTGGTTACGTACTTGTACCGAAGCAACGCGATACGAACGCGCAAGGTTGTCAAGTACTATGACCGCTGGGGTCCGAGTGTGCTCTGCGCGGCGCTCTTTCTGGGAGTGGCCCTGAACTTTGCATTCGAAGGCAGAGAGAGGAAGATCTGGTAAAGGAAAGGGAGGGTTTCTTCTGTTTGGTTGGCAGTTGTATATCATCATTCCGGACGGGGTTGATTGGCGAAAGAGATGGACTCAGCCCTTGGGGCTGCTGTGAGGCGGCAAGCTTGAATTTGTTGCTACAGTAGAGGTGAGTTTAGTTTGGTGGTTAGGAGCTTTCGAGGGTAATATCATTGGCTAGTGCGAGAGTTAAAGTTGCAAAACTATCCAGCTACACGGCATCTTCCATGGTCCCCGACCCTTGATGAGCGCCTCAGTGACATGCGTCAGACCAGACACGGCGAAGTTGGTGCTGCTAGTGCCACAGGAGCTTAGCTGTCAACGCCAAAGAGTGCCTTGCCGTTGACTGTCTCACGGTGAAGGAGGTGTACTAGCAAATCTTTGGTGAGCGGGCTTATTTCAGCTGATTCAGCCCTTTTGGGTCGAGACTTGGTTCTATCCTAGGATTCCATCACCAAGGCGTCTGCCCAACCATTCTCTAGAGTGGCTGGAGTCCAGGTGACACAATGGCGTCCCTGTACATGGTACACATATAAAGATGGGCTTGACCTCGTGTCTCTGTAGTTGAACTGCCCTCTCAAAACCATTCAAGACTAGATCAACAGACAGGAAAACACCATGGTCATCCTCAAGACCCAGTCCGAGTTTGGATACGCTCCTCCTCCGCAGACACCATACAGCGTCATCTCTAACCTCCCCGGTTGGGACGTCGCCCAGGCCATCCGCGATGGCGATCATGGACCTTTGAAGAGGGTTGTTCACATATATCCTCGCTTTGCACCCACTCACTTTTCTGCACTGGTGAGGATGCCATATTTAACATGCTGTGACTCCCTTTGACTAATGTGTGACAGCTCGGTCAGGAGATTGCAAAGTGCGTTGGCCAAGAGGGAAAAGCTGCTCTCGTCTACCTCAACCCGGCTGTATGGCCTTATACGGTCCGGCATATTACTCTCGAGGGCCGCGGCAAGCATCGCATGAAGGCTGAGGATGTATCTCTCAGATGCGTCGAGATTGCAGGCCATCGGGTGTACACCATCTTTGTCGAACCGCAGTATATGCCCACCATGATGCCCACGTGGCAGAACCCGGGTCTGGGCATCTCTATCCGTGGAGCAGAGCATCTCCTGAAGGGGGTTGATAGTATTAAGGAAGTGTCTATTGAGAGTGACGTTCTCCCGGCGCCAACATGGACGCCCGAGGGTCCGGCGCATCAGGGCATCCGTGAGAGAATTGTTGAACTCCTCCATCGAGCCCCGTTGGACGCAGACAAGGTCAAGTGCACGCCTGACGACGTGTTTCTATACCCAACAGGCATGGCTGCCATCTTTCACTCGAGTAATCTCCTGATGGAACACCGTCCAGGCACCATCGTTGTGCTGGGCATCATCTTTCACAACACGTACCACCACCTCATCGAGGAGTGTCCCCATGGATGGAAGCACTTTGGAAAGGTTGACAACGAGGGTCTCTCAGCGATGGAGGAGTGGCTCGAGGGGGAGAAGAAAGCCTCGAGACCAGTGAGCTACGTGTTTGTCGAAATCCCCGGAAATCCTACTCTTGATACCCCTGACATGTACCGTCTGAAGAAGCTGGTGAGTTCCCCCCTTTACAGAGCTAGACAGGACTAACTTGACCAGTCTGAGAAATATGGCTTCGTCCTCATCGTCGACGACACAGTCAGCGGCTTCGCCAACATCGACGTCCTACCCCAGTCCGACTTTCTCCTGACGTCTCTCACAAAGTCGTTTAGTGGCCAGTCCAACGTCATGGGCGGCTCCATCGTCCTCAACCCTCTCTCACCCAAGTATGACGTCTTGAAGCCCTTGTTTGAAGCATCGCATCACAACGAGCTCTTTGCATCGGATGCAGAGGTTCTGTTGTCCAACTCGCACGACTTTCTCGAGCGCACAAAGATCCTCAACCGCAACGCCTTTGTCATGGCCAAGTTCCTCCACGATGCAAAGGAAACCCCTGATTCGCCCGTCATCAACGTGCAGTACCCAGGTCTCCTACCCAGCAAGACCGAGTACGACGCCGTCATGCGTCGGGGGACATCCGAGCTCCCTGAGCCGAGCTATGGATGTCTCCTGACGGTCGAGTTCAGCGACGTCGAGTGCGCCATGGCCTTTTATCACCGCTGCGGCTTCTATCCCAGTCCACACCTTGGCGGTCATGTCACCATCATGTTTGCCTACAACATGACTGTTTTTGGGAAAACGGTCAAAGAGAGGGAGTACATGCGTGGCCTGGGCGTAAAGGAGGAGAGCGTCCGGATTTCGGCTGGTCTTGAAGATGAAGGTGACTTGATTGACACCTTGAAGGATGCTTTGGAGGCGGCTGTCGAGGTCAAGCGAGGGTCAAAGTAATAGTGCTGAACTGTCCGTAACGGTTGTGAACTTAAGATTGGTATTAAATGAGGATAACACAACTATCTATCATACGTAGCCATGCCCAACGCCTGACCCAGCCAGGAGATCCAATCCCACCCCAGCCCCCAAAGCGTCGTCTACATGGTATATCATTTACACATCCCTCATGCTTGCCATTCATCACATCACTCTTTAAGCAACAGACGTAATCCTGCGGACTATTCTTCTCGCGCCCTCGCCGCTGATCATGATGGCGTTCTCTGCCTCGAGTGCCCTCATCACCTCGTTGAACTCGGACTGCTCAACAGGGACACTGGCACCCTCGCTCAGCCGGCGGCCAACGTCACCCCATCGTACCGAGTTGCCTCCCGCCGTCATCTCGTCCAGGAGATGCAGAAGGGCAGTACGCAGCTCCTCGCGGCGCTTGCGGTCAGCTGCGCTGGTACCCTCGGTGAGAAGACTCATGTCGATACGACCCTGGGCATCCGTGGCAGCAGTCTTGAGGGCGCTCTGGATGAGGCGATTGGCCTCGCGCACATCGTCACGGGTAACAACCTCGGCAAGACGCATCTTTGCGTGCGCCTCAGAGAGACGAATCATGCTTTCGAGCTGACGGGTTGTAGCCGTGATTCGCTTGTCAGCAGAGCGGACGTCCTGGCCCAGAGACCGCATGGCCACATAGCAGTCAACCAGCTCCTGGGCGGCTTCCTGGGAGATGGTCGGCTGAATCTTGGAACGCGCGTACGAGATATAGAGAGTGAGGAACTCGACAGGGAGAATGTCGTTGTCGGAAGGGGCCGAGTGAGGCTTGTCCTCAAGGTAGAGCGAGAGAAGATGCTTGGCGAGACGACGGTCATTCTTCTCATCGAAGCGGTCCAGAATGAGATAGACCAGATCGAAACGGGAGAGAAGAGTCGGAGGAAGATCGATATTCTGAGGCACGGGGAGGTCAGGGTTGTAGCGACTGCCAATGGGGTTGGCAGAGGCGAGGATACTGGTTCGCGCGTTGAGTGTAGTAATGATACCAGCCTTGGCAACCGAGACAGTCTGCTGCTCCATAACTTCGTGAAGGACGGAGCGCGTGGCATCCGACATCTTGTCGAACTCGTCGATACAGCAGACACCACCATCAGACAGGACCAATGCTCCAGACTCGAGGACCAGCTGTCGCGTCTCTGGGTCGCGGGTAACGTACGCAGTAAGACCGACGGCAGAAGATCCCTTACCACTAGTGTAGACACCGCGAGGAGCAATCTTGTGGACGTACGAGAGCATCTGCGACTTGGCCGTCGAGGGGTCTCCGCAGAGCAGAACGTTGATGTCGCCTCGATACTTGGGGTTACCACCCTTGTGGAACGTCTTGTTGGTGCCGCCAAAGAGCTGCAGAAGAATACCCTTCTTCATATCGTCCATTTCGTAGATCGAGGGGGCAAGAGACCGAGCAAGGAGCTCGTAAATGTCGTCTCGCTGTGACGTCTGGCGAATCTTCTCCTCATCCTCGGGGCTGATGGTGCGCGTTTCCTCCATCTCGTTCTCTCCGTGCTCGGCCTCCTCCTCGCCTGCGATGCCCAGAGTGGACAGGTCAGCGCCCATACGCTTCTTGTCAACCTTCTGGATGTGAAGCACGTCCACATATGTCTTGTGCACGCTCTTGAGCGCTCGTTGTCGGGGGTTCACACGGACAGGGCTGACGCGGAAAATGCCTGTCAGCTGCACACGGTCACCGGCCTTGCAAAAGTCGACAAGTTCGTTGTAGACGCAGACTGAGACTGAGTGAGGCGTCTGACCAGCAGGCACCGCGTCAGGGGTCTCCTGAAGCTTGATAACCTGCTTATCCTCAAAAGAACATCGGTTGTGGACGATCACCATCGAGTTCTTGGACTTGCAGATCTCACGAGGGCACTCGGTGGGTTCTCGAATCTTGCCGCGGTCCAGGCCAACATTGACTGAGTGATTACAGACATTACAACGAAAGAAAGCGTCCTTCATGTCAGGAATAACAGGGGTGGTTCGGATGACCAAGCCCTTGATGGAAATGAGGCGATCCATGTCTAGTACATGTGAGTCTAAAGCGAGAGGAAGCGGGTTATCAGGGAAGACTCACCAGTTGGGTTAAGATCTCTCAGGTTGATCGTCTTGTCCAAGCCAAACGGCCGAACAACGTAAATAGACGACGACACCTGGTCCTCCAGCGAAGGCTGGTTCTGATCAGGCTGAGTTCGGGGCGTTGGGGCCTCTTCAGGGTGATCAGAACTAGGGAACACAGGCTCCGAGCTCTGCGCTCCAGGCGTGGTTACTTGATGACCAGCGCTGCTCTGAGAGGGACGAGACCTCATGGTCTCAGCTCGAGCAAGCTCAACCATCATGTCATGAACCGACTGATCCATGACAGGCACAATTTCCTGGGGGTAGGCCTGGATTTGATGCCACAGCTTTCTGGTAGGAGGATAGAGGTTCAAGTCCGAAATGTCGAGATAGAGTCTTGTCGTACCCAGGAGCAGCATGTTCTCAAGCGCCTCCCAGTACGGCTTCGACTCAGCATCAGGAGCCGCCCGGACATCCTCGTCAGACACACCATCTCGGTACATTCGGTATTTTTGTGTAAAGTTACGGAGAAAATCTTTAAAGTGGGCAAAAGTGTCGTCAATAGAGACAGTCGTACCCCAGATCAGACTCTGTCCTTGTCCACCGAGGACATCAGCCTCGGAGGTATTGGGATCTCGGTTTGCAAAGGAAGCGGCATCGGATCCATCCACGGGCCCCTCACGCACAACACGGCCGGCATCATCGAGAATGACTCGACGAGCTGCACGAGGGGTTCGGGCCGCGTCCGAGTTGATGTCTCCTCGACGGTGAGGGGCAGGACTACCAATCTGAGAGCTGAGGAAGAGACCACTACCCTCACTTCGAAATTCAGATTGGTGTCGCAGGGATCGCCCAGGACTAGAGCTGGGGTCGTATCGAATAGGCGAGGATCCTATTCAAGTCAGCGTCTGAGTTATTAACCATTGTAAACCATCTTACCTCCGGGGAACGCGGGGGTCGTGGGGTTGGCTCGAGGGGTTCTCTCAGGATCGATATCACTCTGAGTATCCGTCATCTGGCGCAGCGGCGAGCTGGGAATACCGCTGGGAGCACGGGTGCTTTGACTGTTGGTCATCTGCCTCAATGGCGACGAGACATCGCCTGGGAGCCCATTCTGGTCGCGCCCCGGAGACGACGACTGGTAGAAGAGGGGATTCGAGGCCTGCTCAGGCTGTCTGCGACCGCCGGCGCGGGGGGTCTCGTTGGCTTCCGAGTTGTTGCGTGTAGAGCGGCGAGGGGTCGCCGACTGCGAATTGCGCGTCCTCCGTGGTGACGACATCGTGGGTGATGGATGAGGGGTTTGGTCGTCCAAGAGGTAACCTTGTCCTTTGGAGGCGCTGTTGATTTTGGCAAATTGATGGAGAATATGAGGGGGAGGGGATTGGCAGGGTGACGGACGCGTCCCCTTTTCCAGACGCGTAAAGTGGTTGAGATACGCGAGATGCTCCAATTAGAAACGGCCATGCACATGGCACCGAACTCGGGCCCGGCTAAACTTTGGCCCGACATCCCTCCATCGCATGTAGGTGGCATCGCTGGCATCTGGAGGGGACCACCATCTCGCGATTCAAGGTACAAGCCAGCATCGGCCTTTTACTCAACCACAAACCGCAATCATGTCTCCTGGAATGACCCTTTTCTCCATCCAGGCCATCCTCATCCTGGGCACCGAGGATGGCTCCCGGATATTCGCAAAGTACTTCCAGCCGCCGCACTCAGCGCCCCACGGTACATTGATCCCCTGAGCTGAGCTGAGGTTCAGCCGGCTTGTGAAGCTGTCCCTAGGCGCTGACGACCGATCTTGAACAGGCCCTTCGAGCGCCTCCTCCAACCCCTACCCCGATGTCAAGTCGCAAAAGGCCTTTGAGAAGGGCCTCATTGAGAAGACGGCCAAGCAGACTGGCGATATCATCCTCTACGACAACCGGATCGTGCTGTACAAGATGGAGTCGGACGTCATGATGTACGTCGTCGGTAGCGTCGACGAGAACGAGATTCTTCTGTACAACACCGTCCTCGCCCTGAGGGACTCTCTCCACCTTCTCTTCAAGTCAGTTCCCTCCCTTCTTTGGTTCATCATGTCGCAGTAGACTAACCGGCGCAAAAACGCAGGCAATCCGTGGACAAGCGGACAATTGTCGAAAACTACGACCTCGTTTCCCTCGCCATTGACGAGATCGTCGACGACGGCATCATCCTCGAGACCGACCCCACCATCATCGTCCAGCGCGTGAGCAGAGCTCCCACCCAGGACCTCCCCGTGGGTCGCATCGACCTCAGCGAGCAGGGCGTCAACAACCTGGCGCAGCTAGGAAAGTCGAAACTGGCGGACTGGCTCCGGCAGGGTCTGTAAGCAAGAGTTGGTTCATTGGGATTTTGTCGTTATTCTAGCGCCGCATGCAAACCACAAGAGAAAAAAGACTTGATGCCACCGGTCTGGGCGATAAAGGGATAAGGCGGGAAGGAGGTGATCATTTATACAGGGTGCTGGTGTTCTAATTGATGTCATCATTCATGCTCTAATCTCTGATGCCGCCTTGCGGAGACGGTTCATGACCGCCGCAGCAATGTCGATTCTATCCTCTATGCCGTCGACGAAGATGGTGTCTGCGCCTTGTCGATCAAACTCCCTGAGCGCCGAGAAGAGGCCCCGGGCGATCCCCTCAGTATCTCTTCCAAGATCAATATCCAGAATTTTGCCAATGGGCTTTTCATTCTCGTCCAATAGGTCGCCCTCGATCACCTCAAATGGCGAGTCTTGGTCTTCATCGACTGTTTTCTGTCGTTGAAGGCTAGCGCATCTCAACCCAGCCCCTTGCTTCCACCGTTGAGTACGAATGACTCCGATTTTTCTCGTCTTTCTCTCGCCGTTGGTGGCATGGCCATTGACGGCTCCATTCGTCGCAGTCGCCAGCTCAGACGAGGCCACTCCCGTCGCACCCTTGGCGCAACTCGATTCGTAGAGCACCACTCTAGCCTTGGGGCTGTAGTGCTTATACTTCATCCCTGGAGCTCGTGGTGCGGCCTTGCCCTCTTCGCTCTGGTCCTTGTATGCTATCACTGCACCCTCCCAGCCAGGGCAGCTTCGCAGCTCATCCAGACCAATACCACCTGGGCGGAGAACAACGGGGGGGTCACATAGTCCATCCACCACGGTGCTCTCCACGCCAACAGCGCACTGCCCTCCGTCCAGGATAAGCTCGATTCTCCCCCTTAGATCGTCCATGACATGCTGCGCCGTGGTTGGGGAGGGCTTGGTGGAGGCGTTGGCTGACGGTGCTGCAAGGGGGACACCGGCGAGCTTGATGAGGGAGAGGGCGAGGGGTGAGGAGGGCATGCGCACACCAAAGGTCTTGAGGCCTGCCGTAACCTCTGGTGCCAGCTTTGTAGATTGAGGGTTCGGTAGCAGGATGGTCAAAGGCCCTGGCCAGAAGCGCTCTATCAAGGTCCTGTATCGGCTTGGTATAGGATCTTGGCCTCCTTCAACCTGGCCAATATACTCGCGCAGCATTTCCAAGTCGCAGACGTGTGAGATGAGGGGGTTATCCGAGGGTCGCCCCTTGGCAGAGTAAATCCCCTTAACCGAAGGACTCCGAGTAGCATCCGCCCCAAGACCATAGACAGTTTCAGTGGGAAATGCGACAGGCGTGGGCGTGGTCCTCAACTCGTGGGCTGCCTGCTCCAAGGCTTTGAGGGCACTCTTGTCCTCGCACTGAACCTCCCAGTGATCCAGCCTGGCAAGTCCCTCGCCTGGCCGGAAGCGACCCAGACTCCCCTTGCTGGAGACCTTGACTATGCGCGTCTCCATGGTGGGCGAGGCCTGTGTCGTGAATTTTGAGGATAGCGCCGATGTAAGTGGTCGCAGACTGGGATGTGACCGTGGGGTGAAAAGCGGCACGACGTTGCGTGCGCTATTGGTGAAATTTCGACGTAAGAAGTAGAGAGCCGTATTCTCAGAGGGTGTAAAATGGCAAATATACCCGCAGCGACAGCGACAGAGACGGTTGGTTGTGAGGGTTCGCGATGGTTGTGCGATGGAAAATTTCATCCTCATGCTCACTCATCATGACGAACTAACGGGACTTGCTCTTTTTTTGATCCATCCATGGTTTGACTCACACTCAGACAAACAAAGCCCCAACCAGGCAGCGCCCAAAGGCAAAAAGTGAGTGGTGCCTGTGCGCCTGACGCCCCTACAACGGTTATTTAGTGGCCCTCCACTGGCTCAGTTAGGGCGAATGGCCACTCACTCCCGTCCATACATAGACTTTGATCCTGCATATGTCATGGATACCATATCCTCATTAATTGCCCGAACCAACAGTCCACTCTAGATTGCCTCAGACTTGTGTGTCCTTTCATGAAACGTGCTTTTACAGTGCATCAAGTTGTCTATCATCAACGCCGCCCTCCATCGAGACATCATGGAGGCCACTTCAGCCCCTGACCAAGCTCCTTGCCCTCCTCCTCTCCTCGTCAGTCAGAACCCAGTCAATGCCATCGTCTTCTCCATCCTGTGCCATAATCTCATCCCATTCTTCGTCTTCCATGTTTGCAACCATGAGAAGCTGTAGCACCTTGGAAAACACCTCTCTCACAGCGTAGTCCCCTCTGGAAACGACATCCACCAAGGCGATAAAGTCACGCTCGATGCGAATCGCACCCAGGGCGTTGGTACGTCCTGCGTATCCGAGCACCTTCTTCTCCCATATCTTTGATAGGTACCGTGCTGTGATGTCCAAGAGCTGGCTGTATGTTCCAGGTGTCATCAGCCGCACGATAGGCTTCATGAGCAGGTCCCAGCCGTGTTCGAAGCGCCGGGGTACTTGTTCGATGAGCTCATCCTCGTCCTCGTCGTTCTGCTGGGCTATTTCGGCAAGGTCGTCTTCGGACAGCGTGTAGTCTGCGTCTCGGAACGTATCAGTCAACACAGGGCGTAACCTGAGCTTGACAACTTGGTTGAAGAGCACTTGGATTCCTTCGTTAAGAAGCTCGGTCGTCTTTCCGATGAAGGACGTTTGAAGCGTGTGCAATGCGTTGGCGACGAATGTGACGTCCCTCTCGAAGGGGAATGAGTCCTTGAGTGGCCCGCTCTGGACATCGCCATTCGGTATTTGACCAGAATCGCCTATCCGGCCCGTGATGATGCGCGTAAGATACTCGTTGGCCATGTCCAGACTGTTGATGAGAACAATAAAGTGAATAATCTTCTCCTCGGGTGGGAATCCTCCTTGGACCACTGGCTTGGGGTAAGATTCATCCCGCATCTTGCGCTGGATCATGCCAACAAAGTCGGAGCTGAGGACTCGCCCGATAGTTGGTATCACCGAGGCGATGACGTCTCTTTGTGATGTGGAGATGGATTTCTGGATAACAGCGTTTACGATGTACATGACATCGTCGACCGCCAGGATGATATAGGGAGCGTTGCTGTCAATATGCCTGTTCAAGCTCAACGACAGACCGGTAGGGTATTCATCCAGCTGAAATGCCTTTTCCACGGATCGCCGGAAGAAGAACGTAGTCATGACGTTGTATGGCGACGTGAGCTTTGTTGACACTTTTCGATACAGATTCGACTTGATCAAAACATCAGGTATGACAAGCGGCGCGTCGTCTGCTGTGTTTGGGTCCTATAACATATGAGTTTGTGTTACAAGGGTCTCAATGGTTCGTCTTACCTTGCATTTGCCAGCAAGAAACCTGGTGTATAATGACCACCGGCCAAGCATCACGGCAATTTCACTTAATAGGCCGTCAACCTCCTTCATGTTGACGCCCTCGTCCTCACTCTCCCTAGGGTTGTTGCCAGCTCCGATCGCCGGCGAGTTCACCCTCGGCGTACCACCTCGTGGTGGCTGAGGTAGGAAGCTTTGAACGAGAAACGAGAAAGGATAGCTCCTAACATCTGTGAGTTTCCTGTCGATTCCTCTCTCGTCGCTCCATGTGTCGACAATGATGCCTCCTTGGACGTCGGCTTCCATCTGCAGGCGCTCAATAACTCGGACCATCTTTCCAGAGCCATAGTGACGTTCCACGAGTCCTCCGTGGCCTTCGACAATCTGCGCAATGTGCTCAAAGAGCTTCGTCAGGGCGTTGGCGTAGAAGAATCCTTCCTTGCGCTGGGTGCCCATGGCGTCCTTGAGCGTCGCTCGAGCTGTGCCGGCAACACCTTGACACACGTATCGTCCATAGACATCCAGACCAACGTCGGCTCGACCTATCAGTGGGAAGAGCTTGAAGAACCGTGTGACCTTGGTTCCATCGCTCTCCTCTGCCGCCTTCTCGAACTCTCGTAGGAAGAGACCACACAGGCTCTCCTTGGCATCCTCCAGCGTCACCCACGGCGGGTCAGGCACCTCAACGCTCGGTACTATGCTGACAGCAAATGGACCCTTGACGATCTCATCTGGCACCTTGCTCGCCCTCGACAGGTATCCAGCAGCAGCCTCCCAGTCCTGGGGTGCGCCCATGGAACCAACCACACCATTGACGCATGCCTTGAGCTCTGCAACCTGTTCCACTACGCCCAGTGTCTCCTCGACTCGGCTCTTCTCCAGGTCCAGCTCTTTGACCTTATCACTCAGCCGGCCTGCCGTGTCCGCCGCAGTTGCCAGCATGTCATTTCCGATGGATCGTGCGGCGATGACCTGCGCACCGAGTCCTGCCCGCAGGAGGTCTAGCCGACCGAGGTCGCGGGAGAGGTCAGCTTGGGAAGCGACGAGAGCGTCGAGACGGGACGTTATAGAGGTCTCGCGGGCGTGCAGGGCGGCGAGCGCATCGCGGATGTCAGACTCAGTCGTGGCATTCTGAAGGGACAAGGTGGTGGATTCGACGACGGTGTGATCGTGGTCTGGGCGGTGGGAGAGGCCGTTTGGAAGGCTTGACATTGTCATTGAAGTATTCTATTCGAACGGCGCATCGCTGCCTTGACGTTTGGGACTTTGGTCGAGGCGGAGAAGGGTCGTGGAGCTCCTGGCGCAACTTGGCCCAGGGCGAGTATATGGGTAGCTGGCGTTGTTAGTGACACGCAGCAAGTCGACGATGCTCCCCGCAATTAACACCAAGCTCCCTGGAAGCTTACCCTGCACCGAAATGGACGTCTCATGGTTTTAACAGAACACACATTGCACTGTGGATTCATTCAAACATGAATAATCATTTCCTTTAAAAGTTTGTCATCTCCAAAAATTTCTAAAAGCCTTTACTCCAAAGTCATTTTGAGTTTATACAGTATCTTGGTTACAATTACATCCCGCCTCATCAAACCTTACCCCTAGCCCTGCCCCTTAAACCGCCTGGCTGTATCCGTTGCCAAAACGCCGTTTTCCATACCTAAGATATTTCCGTACCTCATCTGCCCAGAACACCGTGCTGCACAGAATGAATAGTCGTACAAGATCGAAGAACCCGAGGGCTTCCGTCTGGAACGTTTCCTGAAGCCAGGGGAAATAAATGACAAGCAACTGGCCCGCGATGCTGAGGGAGACGGCCCAGTTGAACAGGTTGTTGGAAAAGAGTCCAACCTCGCCCCGTAGTACCGACTTGGACTCGGATCGGCAGCTGAGAGCGTTGAACATATCGAAGAAAACGAAGCAAGTAAAGGTCATGGTCGTGTCTCGTCGCGTCACTTGGCCATCGGCCACCATCTCGCGCCGGTAGATGAGCATTGTTCCGATGGTGATAATGGCAGCCGATGTTAGTACGCGTGAGATGAGTGCGCGAGTAAGAACAGGGTCTCCCCGTCTTCGAGGAGGCTTTGTCATGACGTCGGGGTCTACTCTCTCGACACCCAGAGACTGGGCGGGAGGGCCATCCATGATAATATCTATTGATGGTTAGCTCGAGTCACAAATGGGGCCTCGTTGCGACTTACTGATCCAGAGGATCTGCATGGCGTTCAAGGGGGACTTGAAGCCGAAGCATGTGCAGATAAACACAAGAGCCAGACTGGCGGCGCTCGTGCTCAGCTGGAAGGTCAAGAAGTTCTGGATGTTATTGAAGATGCCCTTGCCCTCCTCGATAGCACGAAGGATCGTCGAAAAGTCATCGTCTGTCAGAATCATATCCGCTGCCTCCTTGGCGACATCTGTTCCATGACGGCCCATAGAGATACCGATATCGGCCTTCTTCAGTGCAGGCGCATCGTTCACTCCGTCTCCAGTCATGGCGACAATATCGCCCCTGGATTGAAGCGCCCTGATGATCTTCAGCTTGTGATCGGGATTCGTGCGCGCAAAAATCGTCGTATGTTGCATGGCCTGGGCAAGATCCGCCTCGGACATCCTGTCGACTTCATCACCTCGGAGAACAGACTTGACGGTACCCTGGCCACCCATATGACCGCTGGGAGCCGCAATATTCATACCAAGCTGCTTGCCGATGGCAAGGGCTGTTGTTTCGGCGTCACCAGTGATCATGATGACCTTGACACCGCCCCGCATCAGCCGCCTGATGGATCGTCCAACTCCGGGTCGGGGAGGATCACGCATGCCAACCAGGCCAGCAAATGTGAGGCCCTTATAAATATCATCCGGGTTGTGAGAGAGAGGGCTCTCGCTCCTGTCGAAACCAGGTGTGTTGCGTGGTGCTGACCTGTTCCTCAGTGGTCGTGAGACCGAGCCGCTCGCAAATGCTAGGACTCGTAGGCCCTGGACAGCCATGGTTTCAGCGGCCTGGAGAGCTTCTTGACGACGAGCTGAGTCCAAGACAATTTCTCTTCCATCCTGTTCCAGATACGTGTCACACGCGGCAAGAACCTTTTCGATAGAACCCTTCATGTATGCATACTCCTTGTCGCCCCTTGTTTCTGAGCCAATGGTAACTCCCATCCACTTTCGCTCGGAGCTGAACGGCGTCTCGCTCACTCGAGGGCCAATAGATTCTCGAACGTCGTGTTCCTTGAAGCGGTCAAGAAGATCCAACATGGCAACATCAGTAGGCTGGCCAACCCAACGAGTGTAGGTGGACACCTGGTCTCGCCCAAGAGTCGAAGATAGCACAGCCGTGGCTGCTTGACCATGTTCCGTATACTTCTGGGCAAGTCGCGCATCATTGGCGATATTTCCAATGCGAAGGACTCGTAGGGTAGCTTGGTTGAGGTCTGGACTGGTATCCAGAGCCTCATTATCAGAATCAACTTGAACTGGTTCCTGAGCTCCAAAATACCACATTCGAGTGGTTGTCATGTGGTTCGTGGTTAGAGTTCCTGGTAATACAGTGTCAGTGGTGTTTCAATCGTAAGTGAGACTCTCCATACCGGTCTTATCAGTGCAGACGACATTAACAGAGCCCAGTGTTTCAACCTTGGGCATCCTTCGCACGATCGCATTGTGCCTAGCCATGCGATGTACTCCAAGAGCCAAGGTAACTGTGACAATGATTGGTAGACCTTCCGGGATAGCAGCGACAGCCAGTGAGATCGAAATGGTAAAAATTTCAAGGAGCTTCTTTCCCTGTAACCAACCGACAACCGAGATGAGACCAATGACCAAGAAGGAAGCTTTGCTTAGCTGCGAGCCGAGATCATCCATGGTCAATTGGAGAGGGGATCGCGGACTTTCAGTACCAGACACGCTGGTCGCAATAGTGCCAAAGTGTGTGTGTCCTCCAGTTGCAAAGACGATGCCCTGGCCGTGTCCTGACTTGATCAAAGTTCCCATGTAAGCAATGTTATGAATTCCATCTCCGTGAGAGTCTGCATGCTCATCGGGAGCGAGCGATCCGGGTCGTGGGTGTTGTGCCTTGTCGAAAGCGTAGGAGCCGAGACCACGGCGACGAGCATCGACTGTAATCCTTACAGGCTCTGTCTCTCCCGTAAGATTCGAAGCATCAATTGTCAAATCCGCAGCCTTGGTAACCCGGATGTCGGCAGGAATGCGATCGCCCGTGGTGAAGAGGACAAGATCGCCAGGAACCAGCTGAGAAGCCATAACCTTGGAAGAAGTGGCATCTAGTATATCGCTAATGGGGGTAACAGAGCCGGGAGAAGGCGCCGGCTCGCCGTCATCGGGACGTGGAGGCCAAGTAGGAGTCTTGCCGACAGGGGGCGCCTTGTTCTGACCACGAACGAGATGCGCATGGTTCGGGACAAGGTGGTTGAGAGCCTCAATAGATTTCTCGGATCTATATTCCTGCACAAAGCCTACGGTAACCACGATGGTCACGGCGACCGTGATGCTGACTGAATCATCCATATTACCCAGGAGTAGCGATGTTCCGGCCGATACGAGGAGGAGCAGGATCAGGGGCTCCTGGAACTGCTTGACGAAGCGCAACCACAATGGTTCGGGAGGATCATGCGGAATCTCGTTTGGTCCATAATCGCCTAGTCTAGTTAAAGCTTCGGTTGGTGTAAGGCCATGCGTGAGGGAGGTTCGTAGGTTCGCCGCCGCTTCGCTCGGAGTCATGTAGGAGAACTGGTCGGCCACGTTCTGATGACATGTCAGCAACATAATAGAAGCGATTGAGACGACAGAAAAGGCCAAGTAAGACTCACTCGTGCATGCGCAGAGGTAGTTCTGACATGGCGACCTGGTCGCTGTTGACGATCACCATCGCCAGAGTCGGTAAGATCCCCCACAAGCCCAGTGATGGATGGGATATTGGACATTGGTAGAAGGGAGTCATGTCCGGGGCCCTCGCGGCCGGCCCATGGCAGCTGCATGTTGAAAAAGAAGTTTGCGCCGGTGTCTTTGTCACAATCGAATCGAGGAATGCGTCGAATGCATGGGAGATGGGAGACCGGTCTAGGAGTGAGTGCGCGAGGTCATGAGGAGGGAGGTTCGGTCTAATGTTGAAATGATTGATCGACGTCAGGATATGCGCCAGGTGGCCACGGACAAGAATCTTCCGATGGCAATTAGAGTCCCGTCGACGAAAAGACTCGCTTCAGCCCCGTTGCCGAAGAAATCTTGACATGGGCAGACGCGGCAACGAAAGAACGAATGTGAGAAGAGGCCAGCGAGGACGGAACAAAAGCGCGGATGTGTTGGAAAGCCCCAGAGTTCAAATCCAACATGTCCAGGTGTCTTGTCCTCGATGGAGCGCGGGCCGGGCTAGTACTTTTCCAGACTCGGCAAGGCTGCCAGGGGCTTGCATATCAACCTTGAAAGCTTCAGAGCCGGTGGCGCCCATCTGGTTCATTCCTGGCCAGTAACAGCGAGAGGGAGACTACGTAGCGTTGCCCCGTCGCTGGAGCAGTCGACTTCAGCTTGTCCGGGCTTATAAATGCCAAGGCCAATGATGCTTGCTGTCCAAGCGGGTGAGTGAATCTGCGATTGATCCTTCGAGGCTGATTCGGCTGCGCCTCGAAGAAATTAGATGAAAGACAGCTAGATAATAAGGAAAAGATAGAATTCTACTATTTTTCAAATATTTCATGAATCATTAATAATTCAGGCTGGCTGAGCATTAAAGCTAGAGCCACCTTGGCTATGCTCTGGGGAAACCATCGGACACTCTTTTATCCGGAGCCGAGCCAGGCAAGCGTGATCCGTGCGGGCCTTGCTGAACCACACACCATTTCCCCAGCCACGCCATTTACCGTTGGTGAACGACCAAGGCCACCTCCCCTCTTCAAGGTCAAGGTCCCAATTTCCCTTCCTAAAATCCGTCGCGACATCCAGCGCACACGCCTCATCGATCTCCGAAGCCATCGCTATCGTCTCAACGTTTGTCGCCGAGCAATCACCCCCATCGCGCGATATAATCCTATTGCTTTATGCCTCTGCGGTGCTCGCGCTGCCGCTTCTGCGCGTAGAGCAATCCTTTCACTGAGCTTGTTTACCGCGCCCAACCTTCAAACGCGCCCCCGGTCCTCGTGTTTTATCCACACCACTTCCGCTCAACCACCCGCCTCTCCCCCTCCAAACATATTGGTCATATTCCAACCTCAACTTTTTGGCGCGTCCCTGCAGCTACCACTTCTCTTTTCTTGGGCATCGCGTCTGCGTCTGCGCGCGACAGCACCATGTTCTACTCTCATGATTTGCTCCAAAAGAGCGGGCCGCTCGCTCGCGTCTGGCTCTCGGCCAACATTGAACGGAAGCTCTCCAAGAACCATATTCTCCAGTCCAATGTCACGGACAGTGTCGAGGCCATTATCACACCTAACCAGGCGCCGATGGCCCTGCGACTAAGCAGTCAGCTGTTGCTTGGTGTGGTGCGAATCTATCAACGAAAGACGCGTTACTTATTGGACGACTGCAATGAAGCCATGATGAAGATCAAGATGGTTAGTTTCCGTCGCCTTGTACTCACCTAATCGCATGCTAACAATCTCCAGGCTTTCCGATCCACGGGAAACAATGATATGGCTGTTAGCTTGCAGCTGCCCAACCGCGAGGCCCTGACGCTTCCGGATAAGATTACGCCCTACGACAACTTTGAACTGCCCCCACCGCCCGACGCAAATTGGCTCTTGTCGCAAGTGGAAGATGTCACTACGAGCCAGGTTGGTCGCAAGGGTCGTCCCAGCCAAAGGGACATCAACCTACAGGAAGAGTACGACAACAGCCAGTTTCTCAATGGTGGTTTTGGCGCGGAGGATGAAATGATGGCAGGTGCCAATACTATCGATCTCGGCTTGGACTTTGGACTGGAAGAAGAGGAAGAAGACCTAACTGCTGAGGTGGAACGTGGTCGTCGGGCCAGTCAAGCCCCATCCATGGAACCTGATTTTGGCGGATCAGAGGTTGAAGGCGTCCAGAAGAGCATAGAGGGCGAGACATCTCTTGAGCTGCACGGGCCCATGATTGTTGACACCGAAGGAGATATTGCCATGGGCGGCGATATGGAGTTTGGTGTTCCCCAGGAAGACCTGACCGAGATGCCCATGATGCATTCCCCTCCTCGCGAGCGTATTTCCGAGTCACCGCTCTCCGATATTGACGAGGAGGTCGCCGCTAATCTGGAGGAGGAGTATTCGAGACACCAGATGACGGATCTTTACGAACCTGACCACGAAGCAGAGGAGACTCTTGTCCGACGACCCGCGCAACGCGCCAGGAAGCAGAAAATCCTAACGCCTGACGAGGAGATTGCTCTTTCCAGCAACCACATTAAGCAACAGCAAGCCAACCGGGATAACATCATCAAGGAGGCGGGATTCCTCCCCCGTGATCCCTTTTTGCTGGCATTGATGGACATGCAGAAGAGTGGTGGATTTGTCTCATCAATCATGATGGAGGGACGAAGCTCTGCCTGGGCCCCCGAACTACGAGGAATGCTCTCACTAGACGCTGTTCGCGGCTTGAACGAGCTGAAGCGAAAGCGGGATAGCGGAATCGCCGATGTCGAGAGCGACCACGGCGCGTCCAAGTCTCCACGCCTGGTGCTCGGCGAGGATACGGAAATGGGCTTTGGTGAAGGCGGCCTTGGCGGTGAGCTGAGTGTGGCGCCTGAAGAGACCCAGCTCGAAATCCCCGGTGATGATGGAGGTGTCCCGCCTGAGCACTTGGACGAGGAGGAGCCTGGCACCCCGATGCCTGGCTTTGAAGACACCACTTACCCTCTTGTTCACCCTACTGAGAGTGGTCCTGTGTCAATGGGCACCAAGCACGCCGTTCATGTCCTCCGAGATAGATTTGGCGCCGATGCCGCCGACAGCCCCGGAAAGCGACTTGAGAGAGCGGTTAACTTCCAGACCCTCTGCCCTGAGAAGGTGACCAGCAAGGCGGATGCTACCAAGATGTTCTTTGAGTGCCTGGTGCTTGCAACCAAGGACGCCATCAAGGTTGAGCAGGGCCCAGGACTCGGAGACGATATCCGGATACGGGCCAAGCGAGGCCTTTGGGGAGCCTGGGCCGAGAGGGAGGCTGGCGGCGAGATGGCTCAAGAAGACGGAAACGAGCCTGAGCCTGCCGCTGTGGTTGCCCCGGCCGTGGCCGTATCGGCGTGATATTCTGGATGACAAGATACCTGCTCATTGCGTTATAACGAAGACTTGGACGGGCGGCATGTTTGGTCGTGTAAAGTATTGAATTCCTGCATTCTGGGGGACAGTCGACTCGAGGTCACCCGAATGGCGTTGTCGGCGTTTAGGGAGATACCATGGCATGCGGAACTTGGATGGAGGCTATAAGGGAAAATGGGGAGTGGTTAACAAGACTTGGACGGACGCCGTTGAGCGGTCGGTCGGTATACTTTAGTTGGTTTAGTGAAGACGAGTTCTGTTGGAAAACCTATGTAGTTGGCTCAATGAATTATTAACTGCACTTTACTATTCACGAAATGGTTTATGAAGTTTGTACTGTCTCCTGCCTGAGAAGTGTAACCTTTGTCATGAACGCGGTGAAGCAGATGGCGAGGTTGCCCCGCCATGGACATAAACCCCACGTCGAGCCATGATCTCATTTGCTCTCCTTGTCTTGAACCAAACAACAGGCACCGAATTTCTTCCCGACAAGCCTTTTCTCGCTGCCTATTGCCCCTTGTCTTTCGCGATATATCAAGAGAAGCTACGCCCTCTCTGCCGCTTTCGAACCAGACCCTTTCCATCACCAAGTCCCTCGAAATCAAAACACCATGGCCCCGCCAACACCCCTCGCCATCGCCACGAGCTCCGTCAACCGGCTCCTCAAGGAGGAAGCCTCGTACCACAAGGAGGTTGAACAAGAGGAGGCTTCGATCAAGGCTCTGAAGGAAAACATCGAGAGTGGACAGGGCGACGAGGACGGCAATGGCACGTATATGCTCAAGCAGCAGGTAGGTCGCGCAACCGCCCCCCACCAAGGACAATTATTAATGACGGGTTTCCTCTTTAGCAAACCGCCTTGGAACAGACCAAGGCCGTCTTCGAGCCCCTACGAAAGAAGATCATCGCCGCCGTTCAGAAGCTGGAAGAGCAGATCACCGTGAGCGAGCAGACCGGCGGACAAGAGGAGCAAGTGCAGCTGGCCAAGGAGACGTTGGAGAAGGCCAAGGCGGCCCAGAACGGCGCATAGAGCATACAAAGAAAAGGACGGAGAGGCTGCTTGCTTTTACGATACCACTTAGTTGACCCAACCTTTACAAAAAAGACCGACCGCTATTAGACCTCCATAAACCTGAGGGTATCTTGAAAGATGATGTTACAAACGTTGCTCCTCCTGTAGACTGCTTTTTTCCAAAGCTAATTATCCACCTCCATCTTGTCATCGTTGGCCTCAGGTGGCTCAATGGTCACCCGGGGCGTGTTTCCTCCATCGTCGCGAACCCGGCTCGTAGCCTCAGAGTCCTCCATATCAATATCTTCCCCTGACTCGGCCTTCCGCTCATCGTGCTGTGGCATGGGGGATGCATCTCGGCTAGGAGCTAGGCTTCCATCGCGCCCCAGAGACCCAATGTGTCCAGGCAGCGGTTTTAGAGTGTCTGGGCCCGGGGTGTCCCTCATGGGTGTTCTTCCACCGTTCAGGGCATCAGGGTTTGGTGTGCCAGCTTCGATGTCTGCCTTGGCCTGGCTGTCCCCATCTGGATGTGGTGTTGCATTCCCGCTGGGCTCGTTCCTGGGCGTCTGGCCGACCTTATCCACTTCGCCATCGTCCTCGGCGCCCTCGTTCATGCCCTCGCGGCGGTCCACCTCCTCCTTCTCGTCGCGGATTTGCCGTCTCAGAAGCATACCCTCCTCCATGATTCTGTTAAACTGATCTCGACGTTCCCTCCATGTCTCGTTGTAGGTCTCGCTCTCGCGCTCGAGTTCGCGACACTCCTCCTCAAGCTTGGCGAGGTTGGCAATCTGGTCTTCTCGTGGCCTAAGTAGTCGATTCGATGTTATCTTCTCTGCCAGTTCGTCGAACTTCTTGCGTTGTGCTAGGGTGGCCTGCGCAGCCTCGAGCTGTTCTCTGAGCTGTGCATTGTTTTGTCGGACTGCTTGGCATTCGGCGAGGATGCGGTCCTGGTCCGCCGCGTAGCGTTCGCGTTCACGGATGTTGGCATCGTGGAGGAACTGCAGGCGCGTGATGGAGCTGTCAAAGGCGGCAAAGTCGAGGGCAAGCTCTTCTTTGAGCTGCTCGAGCTTGCCCTTGGCTTCGCTGGATGGCGGGTTGGTACCGTTCGAGGCGCCGCTAGGTGCGGCAATTGTCGTCAAGCTGTTGAGGCGCTTTGTGATTCGCTTGAAGGGTTTTTCCTCCACGTTAAGCAATCTCGACTTGTGAAGCTCGGCCTCCTCCTCTGGGTCCAAGAGATCCCATGAAGAAGCCATGGCGATGCTTGGATTTCGTTCTGCTGGCAGTGTGCCTAAGATCGACGTGTTGATTGGCGTGGAGCTTGTGGAGGGATGAACAAAGATATCATAAGAAAACAAAATGGTCTGCAAAGTGGAAATATGCGTCTTTCCGTTGAAATCAGTAGTGAGGATGATGGGGATGGAACAAACAATGGAAGGCTCAGCCTTGCGATTGGCATGAGCGCTGGGGTGTGGCGGGCCAATGAGGCTGCCAACGTGGATGACTAATATTAAGCTTTGGATGATGCACCTACTTCTAATGCCTTCCAGTCGCTTGTTGACTGCTTTCAATCACAACCACCACGATTTCACCTTCATTCTTGTATTAATCTACTCACGCTTTTTGTTTTGCAGTGGCCTAGAAAAACTGTACAAGGAAACGAATACCAACATGTCAGAAGAAGAGAAAGAGCTTCTTGCCCGCATCGGTCAACTTGCGGGTTCGTGCCCTCCATCCATTGATTTTACGCGCAACTTTGGCTCACGATATTCCAGGTCAGATCAACCGCCACAAGAACCAGCAAGCAGGAGTACGGTCGCAGCCATCCCACCACCCGGCGCATCACCGGAGTGAGTTTACTTCACCAAACTTGACAATTATCAGCGTGTTGACGCTGTCAGGCAACACATATCGTAACGCGAGCTCGCCCTACCCGGCCCGATCGCATAGAGTGGCACGGCCGCCGGCGGCTCACCACCATCGAACATTGCAGCTCAATGCTGCAAACTCCCCGAGTTCCCGATCTGCCAGCAGCGGCGCCGAGACCCCACCCGGCTGGGTTTCCAAGACGGATCGCCACCGACAACTGATTAATGCGAACGTGTACGAGAAGGAGACGCAGAACCGGGCCAAGGCGATCGAACAGACGAGACAGCGAAAGATCAGCGGTCATCGGCAACGCGAGAAGGCCCAGTTTGACGAATTCATGAAACACAAAGCCAGTGCCTCAAATGCGCAGACTAACTCCACAGGCCGCAACGAGCTATCTGTTGAAGGCATCCAGTTCCGCGTCGTCGACGGTGGCAAGAAGCTTGTAAAAGTCTCTGGTGCGTACACACCCCAGACAGCCGACGCTCAATGTGCCTTACCTAGCGCAGATGCCCCCAACAACTTTTCCCGAACTCCCAAGAGCGCCATCATTGCTGGTGTGAAGTTTTACCGTACCAAGACAGGAAACCTAGTGGCAAATCGAGTTGTCAACGACCAGCGGTATGTTACAGCGCCCTGGGTGACCAAGTTGCTGACAGCCCCTAGGCGAAGCGGCATGGTCAAGAAGATCAAAGAGCCGTGCAAGATCTTCTCAACGACTGGTAATTTCTCTTTCCGAACCTGGAGCGACTCAAACGCCGTTTCCCTGGATCTACCTGGTGCGTATGGGACGAAACTGACATACTACCCCTATTTAGGATCCTGCTCGAAGGGCCCTCGATGCCGCTATATGCACGACCCCAACAAGGTGGCCCTTTGTAAAGACTTTTTGAAAGAGGGGCGATGCATCAACGGCGAGTCTTGCGATCTTTCCCATGACATGACTGCCGAACGCACCCCCAACTGTTTGCATTTTGCCAAGGGCCACTGTGCCAAGGCTGACTGTCCGTATACTCACTCCAAAGCGTCTCCAGCTGCCCCAGTCTGTAGGGACTTTGGGTTCAACGGGTATTGCAGCAAGGGGGCAGAGTGCGCTGAGCGCCATGTGTTTGAGTGCCCTGACTTTAGCAACACTGGAAGATGTAGGGTCAAGGGGTGTAAACTGCCACACCGCGAAAGGGCAAGCGTCCTACGGAACCAGATCAAGGCAGAGGATGAGCCCATGGAAGACGTTTCGAGTGACGACGAGGCAGGCGACTCTGACGACGTTGATTCAGACGAGGTTGCCGAGTTTATCGACGCAGACTCGGACTGTGAGGACTTTGAGGACCAGAAGGACTTTTTGTCCATCTAGACGACCAAGTTGAGGCATGCAGCGCATGTTTCGACCTTTTCACAGGCAGAGAACGGCATCAGCCGGCTCTGATTTGTTGCTTCATCCAGCACGGGGAAGTTGGGAAGGAGTTTTGGCATCCAATGTGTTTGAGATACCCCGTAACGCACCCGCATCCATTCGGCACAGCTGAGGGACATGAGAGCCATGCAAAGGCATGAACGAAGAACAAGATCCGAAAGATGAGAAGAAGTTGTTTTTGAAAAAGAGGAATATCTCATTTTGTAAAAAAGAAGAAATAATGAAAAAGTTTTGTAAAGAGAAGTTTGATATCATCTCTGGAACACACTTGTGAAAACATGATGCTGACTGTCATGGATGGATCCATTGATTGACCGTTTTGTTGGTGGAGAGGGAGTTCTTTGGAGGGGTTGCCCCTTGTCACCTACAGTGAGGGGCACCGGTGTCAGCAAGGAGGGTTCACTGGGGATGGTAGGCCATAGCTTCCTTGACGAACAATGAACATGTTTTGAAATAGATGGTAGTTAACGATGAAACAGCTTCTATGACACCCCAGTTACTATCATTAGCTAGCCCGTCTAAAACACAAAGAAACAATCATTACTGATACAGGCAGGAGGCAACTGGTCATGGCTTCCATCTGATCCTTAGCCCCAGTGCCCCTCTTCGTCTTCGGTCAAATCTCACGACCTCTCCCCCTCTCCAAACAAACACGAACGAACCAGCAGGGGCGGCGGCTGATCCTAGTGCCCTTTGTCTGACAGTGCAGATGGCCGTGGCGCGTAGGCCAGGCTTCATAGGCTGTCTCGCACTGATTCCTGTCCTGTCTTGTCATGTACGGCGTGAAAGTGCAGCACCGACCGCAGTGCGAAGCCTCGACTCAGCCCCAGCGCCGCCGTTTGCGGGCGAGCCATGGGCGGATGGAGGGGCATGATCCTCTCCTCTCCTATCTCGTTCCAGAGACTGAAATAGCATGAGGTTTGTTCCTGACGATGTGACGACATTTTCCGGGGAACCTATTCCTCTCTTCCTGACTCGACTATCCATTCTTTGCGATTCTGAATTGGGATAGTCTCTACGCGCATCTTCGTTTCGCTTTATTGTTAGCCGAACCCATCTCATCTCGTGAACGGACCTCCCCGGTCTCCATCCAAGAAACCAGTGGGTAGTGGTGGTGTCGTCGCTGTATCTACAAATCACACCTACAACAACAGAAATGGGTCTACGAGATATCCTCAGAAAGAAGGACGACCTCTCCGCGGGTCAGCCCCCGGAGAAGGAGACGGTTGACCGCCTCGCCGCGCCCGAGTTTACCATCTTCCGGTCCGATACGACGACGCAGGAGCGAATCTACCCACCCTCGGTCAAGTCCAACGACAAGTTGCACCTCTCTGCAGAGGAGCCGGCCTCCGGCACCAAGCCCCGGCGCTCCCTCGACGTCTTCCGATCCGGCCGGTCCCGCTCTGCCTCCGAGTCGAGCCAGAATTCCAAGAGGGAGAGCGGCCACAGGCGCCTGTCGCAACGCCTGCACCTGAGCCGCGCCGCGCCGCAGTCCTCCGAGAGCGTCCCCAACAACCTGCCCGAAATCATTGCCCCGAACGATCCCCAGGACAAGGACGGCGCCGAGTCGCAGTGGGAGAAGCGGGCGACCATCCTGGCGAGCCAGAACGACCGGGCGAGGAGCACCAGCCGGCCTGCGACGCCAGTCTCGGGCGACCAGGCCCGCGCCGTCTCGACACAGGAGATTGACAAAGACATCCAGGAGGCTATCCGACTGCACGAGGAGGGCGACCTGGAACATTCGACGCGCATCTTTGGGCGTCTGGCTGATCCCCAGGGTGCCAACAACCCGCTGAGCCAGGTCCTTTACGGTCTTGCTTTGAGGTGAGCGCAATAGAACAGGGTGGACGGAGAGGGGGCTTTGTCGCGGGTAGTGGCTTGGAGAGCTGAAGCTTTCCGGGAGGCTGCTGCAGGAACCCAAAAGTCAAACCTTGATCTGGCGACAATGTCTCGCATCTACTGAAGAAAGCAACGTCCTCGATTGCTGACCCGAGACCTTGTTATCGTCTAGGCACGGATGGGGCTGCGCACCGAACCCCGAGGGCGCCGTCAAGTACCTGTCGGCTGCGGCGTCCAACTCGGCCTCGATCGAGCAGCTGGCTCTGCAGGCGGGCATGAAGAAGGGCGGAGCGGCCAAGGGCGAGCTGGTGCTGGCCATCTTTGAGCTGGCAAACTGCTTCCGCCACGGCTGGGGAATCCACAAGGACCCGTACGCCGCCAAGCAGGTATGTTGGAATCCGGACGAGCGCGGAGGAATGTTTGCTGACTTGGGCCTGTGCAGTATTATGAGACTGCGGCGAACCTGGGAGACACTGGTGAGTCTGACGAGAGCGAGCTTAAGCTGAACAAGCATAACACGAATGTGACAGATGCCATGAACGAGATTGCCTGGTGTTACCTCGAGGGCTTCGGGTGTAAGAAGGACAAGGTATGTGCGCCAGTAACGTCAATGTTTCCATGATGCATTCCGTATTCCCCGTCTCAGCACACACACGGCTCTTGGTCAGATGGTCTCTCGGCGATTGAAGGCTCAATCACGTCTCCGACCTCAAAACTCGGTGTGTCCAGGGCCTTTGATTTGCTCTCTCTCGAGAACTCGGCTCGGTGCCCAACACCCCTGCATAAGACTCGGGCATCGATCACAGAACCACCAGAGAAAGTCTTGGGTCGCTCTGTTGAGCTGCTCCTTCTGAACCCCCACGGACGCTGATGCTCGATTCGTCACATGAGGCTGACTTCCTGTACAGTTCGCAGCAGCCCGATACTATCGACTGGCCGAGAAGGCTGGAAACAAGACACTGGGGAACACTTGGTGAGTCCAACCGGCTCTGTGCGGCTATATGCCCGTCTGCCTGCGTACATGCCGAGCTGTAGCTATTCCTGCTACCACCCCTGCTGGTGCCATTGGCGCGGCTCGGGGAGATGTCCGTCGGCGAAGCTCTCAGTATAGGTCCTCGTGGCCCCCGGGGCCTCTCGGTCCGCCGTGCTTGCTGTGCCTCCAGGGGAGGCACAATGGATCAGACGGTCGACCTGCCGGTGCAACGGAGAGGCGTCCAGTCGCTTGCGTTTGAGAGCGCGGCATCAGCAGCGGCGGCAGCAGTAGTAGCGGCAGCAGGGTTGACAGTGCAGTGAAGAAACATGAGACGCTGACTCGATGCTTGCATAGGATCTGGAAGGAAAAGTACGATCCTCCAGGCGAGGGCGGCAGCCGTAAGTAGGCACTGTTGTGCAACGGCGGCACAAGCCCATCCATTCAACTCGCGTGCCACGGAAATCGACAGAGGATGCGCGCGCGCATCTCCGCGATGTGATGCCGTGTAAGCATCGCATCATCTGAGGATGAAGAGTCTGGGTGGCTGATGACAGGTCTCGGCTTTACCGCCTTGGAAAGGGGGGCGAATAGAGAGAACATTGTTTATAGCGTATTGGATATATCGGTCTCATGTTTCTGGATACATAGTGGTGGTTCCTTGAGAAGGGGGGAGGAGGGACAGAGTAGACAAGCTGGTGGTGGTTTGTGCTGTGCTGTGCCGTGCTGTACGATGCTATTATTGAACAGAGCACAAGCCCGTCGTATGTCTTGTTGCACGTATAACATATATTGAGACACTTGACTCCAGGTCCAACTACACTAGACCCTAGATAGACTTGAATCGATGTTGGTAGACTGAACACCGATTTACGGACAAAAACCCTGTATTCCTCGGTCAACCTCGCCACGGCCGCCTTTGTCCTCTCTTCTCTCAGGTCCAACACCCCGTGACAAAGATCCGACCAATCCCCAAGTGCGCTGTCCATTGCTGCCCAATCGCCTCTTTTGTAGCAGCCCTGAGGACGTCTCATTGGCCTTTGCGGGTGCTCATATGCGGCCTGTTATGGCGGCCCGCGCAGGTCGAGGCCAATGCATGAATGAACCAGTGCCTACTGCTTGCGCGCACACACGGAGCTAGCCAGCAGAGCAGAAGAAGAATGGGCTGGCTGAAGATTGAGGAGTCGAGAGGAGTCAGCGGGACATGGTGTTGAGGCAGCCCAAGGCGA
The DNA here is from genome assembly GCF_023522795.1 of Fusarium solani. Taxonomy (NCBI): domain Eukaryota; kingdom Fungi; phylum Ascomycota; class Sordariomycetes; order Hypocreales; family Nectriaceae; genus Fusarium; species Fusarium solani. The sequence continues at coordinate 2,576,540 of NW_027072157.1, forward strand.
GTCTCTCGCCCAGATTTCAGGCGTCAACTCCTACTCTATCTAGGACTCTTGAGACTGTGGCGCGCAACCTAACCCCCCCCCCCCGACAAGCCGCATCTTGCCTTTGAGTCTGCATCATGCAGGTCTCGACAGCACCGGAACACCGGCCGAAGACTTCCAGATGCAGGACGGGGGAGGGATTGTACGGCAGATTTTTGTTCTTGTTTTGCACATAGTATAGAACCTCACTAGGTAAAAGGGTGTGAGCGCATCGCGAATCGAAGAATTGGACAAGAATCGACCCTTTAAACATGAGGCCTACCAAATGCCTTCTTCACCTAAGTTAGTGAGCGAGATAGATAGTGGCAGTGACGCAACCCTCCCCATCCATCTCCGCATCCCGTGCCGTCCCAGCGCCGCGCGCCGCCAAGACATTGTCTTGGACAGAACACCCTTTTGGTAAAAGTAGCTCAACTTTCTAGTTTCGCTCTAGGCAAGTGTCTCGCGGCGGGCCATGCCTTTCGGGCGCTTCCCTCGTTTTGGTCAAGGCCTGATGACGCCCGCTATCTTCGTCTGTCTCTGCCCAGATGACCTCTTGGCTGGGGGTTAGACGAGTGAAAAGTGTATCAATCCATCACGTCAAGTCAGCCCAAAGTAAGGACTTTAATCATCCTTCGTTGGGCTGTGCAACTCTCTCCTCTACTGGGGCGCAGTCGTCGCATTGAACAGCCAAATCTGGCAAAGATGGCACGAGGCAGTAAAGATAGATACAATGGTCAAGATTCATATCATATGTTCGCTTTTATGTCAAGCCAAGCCGCTCTACCACCTCCAGAGGCTCAGACGCTTGCTTGCTTGCTTCCAAAGTAAATGCACTAAGACTATGTAACAAACTGAGATGGACATTTTTCTTCCTTGTTCAATGCTCGCTCCATGAATGAAAAATGTAAAACTGAAAATCCAAATCATAAATATCTTGCAACCAAAAAAGCCAGGCCGCCTGGGGCTGGGGGTCGCTTCAAGAATGTAACAAAAAACAATGGTTCATCGACGAGCTTCATGTCTTCGTCATCATTGCCCATTTCAGTCGTTGTCGTCCTTCGTCGGACAGTATGCATCCATCAATCTCCATCTCGTCCATCTCATCTGATCTCACCCTTTCAATCCCATGCCCATACCAAAGGTCCAACCGATATCCGTCCAATGTCCACCCATCCCACCCCCCCTTTCCATAAGATCCTATCCTTTCCATGCACCGAGAAAAACCGTCCCGCCAAATAATGTCCAGACTCACTTGGACTGGGCCCCTGTAGAGAATCTGTCTGCTGCTGCTGCTGACCGCTGGCTGGCTACTGTTTCGCCGCTGCCATCGCCGTCGCTGCGCTTGCAAGTCCTTCCCCGTCGACTCAAACCCCCCTGTTCAACCTACACCACACCGCCGCCGCCCCCAAGTTCGCCGTGACCCAGGAAAAAAGTGCAGAGGTATCCAATTTCAAGACAAGACGCAAACAAGAATTCCAATCCAAGACAGAGGAAATCACACAAAAAACAATGCTCGCTCGCTTGCTAGATAGATCCATAGGAAATCAAAGACGACTCCGAAGTAGGAAATCCACAAGAAAACGACAAAGGGAAGAGAAGAAAACCGTCCGTTTGGGTGCGTGAGCAACAGGTCTGGTGTGCGCGAGAGAGACGTCGAGTATATGGCGGCTCATCCCCCAGAAAGAGGAAGGAAATCGATCAAGCCGACTCAAGGAAAAGACTTGAGAAGGAAATAAAAGAAGAAGAAGAAAAGAACCAAATAAATCAAAGGCATTAAGCACGAAACAAAAGCCGTGAGTGTCGTCATCGTGACATTTTTATCCGTGTCTTCATCATGTCCTTGCTTCGTTGCATTGCTGCTCATTCTGTGCGTTGTTGCATTCTGCCACCATTTTCGCAAGTTGCGCACCACCTCACTTGGGATCTGGTCCCAGAGGAGAGAGCGCGTGTAGACCTCTGCTGCACCGTTTTGTTTGTTTGTGGTTCGCATCGATGCCAGAGCATCGGCCAAGTTTCGGCGACCTTGGCTGGGAAGACCTCTCGGGAGCGTTCTGGAGGAACTCCTGCGAGTTGACACCGTTGTACTGCGCCGCCGACAGGGAAAAGATCTGCTCGTTGGTCTGTTCCTGCGTCGGCTGGGTCAGTGCATCACCGAGCTCAGCAAGCATCGATGGCGCGACACCCTCCATCACCATGTCGTTCATAGGCATAGCGTTGCCCCAGTTGGCGGCACCAGAGGGCTGAGGAGCAGCCGCCTGCAGGCTCGCTGACTGAGAGTTGACACCGGCGTCCTTGAGGACGTTGTCCAGAAGGGTGGCCGAAGCAGCCCGGACGTCTTCCGAAACGCGGGGGATCGATGGGGTCGATCGGCTCGAGAGGACAAAGGCGCCGACGAGGAAGAGCATGAAGAGGAGGCCGCCCTGAGCGGCGGGCTTGTCGCCCTCGACACTGAAGGGGTTGTTCTCGTTCTTCTTGGCGGGAACAATGGCCATCTCCTGCTTGACCTCGGGCTCGACGGGGTAGTCGTGGAGGAAGTTGGATGCGTCCCAAGCGCCACCCATGCCCATGTCGTTCATGTCGTCGAATGCGCCCGAGAAGCCGTTGTTGCCGGTCGCGTTGGAAGGCACGGCGGTGCTCTCGAGTCGCTGCACATGCTCGGTGAGGACGCCGACCTTCTTCCTAAGCTCGCCAGTCTCGATGGTGTGAGAGCGGATCATCTCCTCCTTCTCGAGGTTGAGGTTCTCGATGTAGTTGGTGTATGACTGCTTCTCCAGGAGAAGCTGCTCAAGCTTGCCGCGGAGCTCGGTCATCTCCTCCTCCATGTCGTTGATGAGGGCTGTGTACTGCTTCTTCTCATCCTCCAGACGCTCAGTGTGCTGCTTCTTGCGCTGTCTTGAGTCAAGGCTGGTGGGGAATTAGCATCAGACAAGGGTCGGGGTGAGTGGGGAAGTGACTTACGCTGCTTGTCGGTTGCGAAGCAGGCGCTTCTGCTGCTTGAGCTCCTTGATCTCTTGTTCATCCGTAGACTGGGCAATAAGCTGGTCAATGTTGCTGAGGTTGCGCTCGGCGGGGATGTCGAAGCGAGCGTTCTTCTTGCGGATGCCATCGCCTCGTCGCATATCGTTGTGGGAGCGGATAGCGGGGCTGTTAGGTCGCATCTTCTTGTTCATAGCCTGGTGAGGGGCCATCCACTCCTTCTGGGGGGAAGTGGGGATGGACTGGTTACCGGCGGGGAGCGGCGTGAACATGTTTCCGGCATTTGTGAAAGGCGTAGGGCCGGCCATGGGTCGCTGGAAGATGGAGGCATTCGCATCATACTCGGCAGGAACACCGTCGAAGGGATGAAGAGGAGTGCAAGTACCGGACCAGTTGGCTGTTTGAGCGAAGACATTGGGCTGGTTCTGGTCGAGGCGCATGAAGGGGTTGTTGCTGTGCTGGTCCAAGAAGGGGTTGTTTGAAGGAACCGACTGCATGTCGACCGACTGCCAATCCTCGGTCTTGGGGGAGAACAGAGGAGGCCCGACGGCAAAAGATTCTCGGCGGCTGTCAGCCATGGGGGGCGAGAGTTCAAGACCGGAGTCGATGTTGTTCTGGTCAAGGATGTTGTCGTCTAATACGCTGTTGTCTTCGTCTTCGAAGTACTTCTGTGAATGGGTCGTGTCCACGGTCAGAGGAGCTGGACGATAGAATGGTTGTTGCATTGGGAATGTTGAAGTCATTGTAGTGAATGTGTGGTTGTGTGGGTGGGTATATGTAAAAGAGGAGGAGGAGGAGGAGAGGAAGATGTGTGGGGGGAGTGTTTAAAGAAGAAACAAGCAGAGGCTGTAAAGAGAAGGAGAAGCCAAGAAGGGCAAGGGGGTGAAATCTGAAGAAGGACAAGATGAGACCCAAGGTCAAGGTGAAGAAGAGCACACGAGGCACAGAGAGGAAAGCGAAGAGGTTGGGTTTTGAGGGGAGGGGCGCGGGAAATAATATGATCTTTTTTTTTGCGTGTGGGAGTCAGTGAATCGATGCTTGGTGTGCAGCGGTGAGCAGAAGGGGAGCCTTCGGGCGGGACGGGAACGGGGAATGGGAATGGATGGAGAACAGGACGGGGGGAAGAGTTGAGGTGACCGGGGGGGAGGCACTTGATGGACGGGTGTGTATTTTTGGCACTTGAACAAGCGGTTTTTAGCACCGGGGCGTGGGCGTGAGAATCTGAGGTCCTGTACGAGTGGGCGCTTGGTGGGGTCAAGTGGCAGGCCAGGGCCAAGTCCAAAGCAAGGGTACGACGATGGTGACTCGATTTTGTGAGGGGAAGAAGGGTGAACGGCTCGTACCTCTCTGGTACCAGATCCTGTTGCCGAGGGTTGGATGAATGGAGAGAAGGATGATGGATGATGGGCTCAGCCGTCCAGGTTCTCTTTTCTCTGTCCAGGGCGCAGCAGACGATGGAGAAGAAGGGAAAACCTAACAGGCAGCGTGGGGTTCGGTGCTGCTGCGTGCGTACGCAGTAGGGCTTTGTTTCATGAACTTGTGTTTCGTATCGCCTTGAACCCAAAAAAAGAACCGCAGGATCCTCTATGTGAGGCTGAGGCCGGCAAAAGCACAAACGACAATGAGGGGATTCAGGGATCTCTCTGGTTGTGAATGATGGTGAGAGTGTGTGGAAAAAAAACTCGAAAAGAGGCTGGTGGGAGAAGATGGGGCAATAATGGCACGGCATGGCATGGCATGGCATGGACCGCGGACGGGAAGCCGGAAACTTTTAGACGGCGAGCACGGGAAGTGACGGGAAGGGCAACAAGCTCAACGGCCGATGCTCACTTTGAGCAGCCAACGACAACAAGAGGGAGGGTGGAAACCAAACAAAGAAGCGCGCAACTGGACCTCCGTCCTGGTGCTGCTTCTGCTGCTACTACTGCTACCGCTACTGCAGTGCAGAATGCAGCGCAGGGCAGCGCAGGGCAGCGCAGCGCGCAACGAACGACGACAAGGAGATGGACGGGACCATAAGCACTCACCACAGCAGTCGGAAACAAGGTGTGCGTCCGTCTCCAGAAAAGAGGTATGGATGTGTACTACCCAGCGGGCGGATGTGTGTGGGCTAGGCTCTCGATAGGTAGGTAGGTGCTGATGACGGCCGGGGTGGTTTCCTGGTTGCGTCCTCTTTGGCGTGATACGCAGAGCAGAGCAGTACGATTTATACAGGCAACGGGCGGTGGTGGAGGGATGGATGGCTGATGGATGGATGGCGTTGATGGATGCTGCACTCCAGATCTTGGGGGTGGTCTGCGGCCGAAACAAAAGAGGATAGGATTGTATGGGCTGGGTATAAAAGCAGAAGCAGGGGCAAAACCCGACGACAACAGACTGCTACTTTGGGAAGCGTGATGGACTCATCAGCCGGCAGCTCGATGGGATGGGAGGAGCTGCTATGGGTTTTGTACCTCACCGGGGCAGACACCCGGCATTTGTGCGTGTGGAGCACCAGCCAAGTACATACATCCATATCCATATCCATATCCATCGACGGCGATACCCAGGCTTGAAGAAACACGGCCATGGAACAGGTCTCTCGGGGCTCACAGGGGACCTCTTAGACATGAGCTTCATGGGTGAGAGCCCGACCCACTTGGCCCGGCCATGGATGGGGCCGCCTCCGAAGAGAGCAGAGCTCCAAGAAGAACGGGAATAGGCTTGCTCGGGTTGCCCGTGGGTGTGCCGAGCGATATTTTTATATGGGTGTGCATTTACAGTGGTGAGGAGGCGAGGATGAGCAGAAAGGTGAATGAGTGAGAACCCGGGCAAGGAATGAGTGAGTGAGCAAGCAAGCAAGCGTGTGAGTGAGCATCCATTCATCAACGAACCACCCATCCATCGAGGTGAATAAGAGCATCTCTAAGGTCTCCAGATCAGATGTGGGTGTGGAGGCGTAGGTCAGGCTTTGCAGGCCTCAGAAGAGCCAAGCACACCAGGCAAAAAAAAAGGCTGAGAAGGGCTCAAGGCTCACCGGCCAACTGAGCGCGAGGGGTGGTGTCGACGGATCATTACCCATCTCCCATTGTCAACAATCAATCGACATGACCGTCATCGGATTAGTACGTACGTAGTCATAGTAGCGGTGATGATAGCACCCAGCTAGATCTGTAACATGGACTCCATATCGCCATCGTGGTGGAAACAACGATACGTAACGGGGCCAGCGACTCGCGAATGGACGACAGTGGGAAAGCGAGATTTGTGGTAGCTACACCAACGACGGCGTTGATGAGATGCCATGCCAGATGCAAACCGACTGTGCCGCCGTCTAGTTACGGGCCTAGTCGTCCACACCAGGCAGGGGATTTTCCTCATGTGGCATCCGAGCTCGGCACAAGAAGAGGATTAACATGGCCATCATTCGTCGTGGTGAGCTCGTGTGAGCTCAAGATGGTCCGGCGTCACTTGACCGCCGCTCTATTCTGTACGGTACGGGCCTTGGGGTCTCTCGTTCCCCCTTCTCTACCCCATCAGGCCGTGATCTGATCTATCTGTGGGCGGTGCTTGTGCAATGAGGCCATCGTCGATGGCTGCGCTGCGTGCTCTGCGATGGTTTTGCTGCTCGCTGCCCAGAAAACCTGCCCACCATCCCGGCAACCCCACGCTCACAAGAGCACGCCTAGCCAGTAGCTGCCACTAGGTGGTGTCATGGCTGAAGAGTTACCAGGGGGAGGGACCATGGGAGGGTACGGGTTGGGAGCCAAGGGGGTGTTCATGGTGTCCCGGAACCGACACGCGAGCGGGCTCGATGAGAAAGGAAGCAGCCATAGAAGATGACGGAGAAGAGGCATATGGATCCAGAGCATGAAGCATCCAGCAAGACGGCGAAGAAAAAAGCAAAGAAAATCCATGCCCAAGGAGCTTGTTACAGCCCTGGCAGACCGGCCGGGCTGGATCTAATCGCGGGAAGCCATGTGCCAAACTTGATACGCCCTATATCGGTACTGCAGACGTCCAGAAATGGCAGACGCCCTGCCCAACTGCGTCCCTAGTAGTCCAGTATCACTTCTCATTCAGAAACATCTCTCTGTCAAAGGTTTAGCCTCGGGCGCTGCTGGACCGGCCCGGCCGCCTTCCCTTTCAAAGCCAAAGCCCTCTTTTGAGGTGACAAGACGGGCAGCCCAGGCCAAAGCTAAAAGTTCCAGACGTTGGGCACCAAAGGACGGACGCTATTTTTCTCTTGGTCTGATGCCACGGCCACTGGGCTTCGTTTCTGCATCAGCCGAGAGCCACCGACGCAAATGGCAAGCTTCCTATTGCACGGTCTGTCTGGTGGGCCGTGGGGTAAAAAGAGCGCGTTAATGGGAGCGCGGTCACGGTGGATGGGTACGTACCCGTCCAAGTACCGATGGCTGACGCCGAACAAGGCCGGACCTCCAGTTGTCTGAGACTGCTTCACTGCGCGCCCCGGATAAGTCTAATGGCTCTGAGACGACGCAACGTGCAACAGACGGCATTGACTGCTCCATATTAACATCCAGTCTGGACAGCTCTCTCTGCCTTTCTGCCTCGAGCTTTGGCTCTAGAGCTACCGCCAGCCCCAGCTGTGCCTGAGCCATACATGGTACGCGCCACAGTGATCCATGGACGATTCAATTCGCCTCACCTTGGACCAAAACTTCGTATCCCGTCCGGCTTCATCCTGGCCTTCATCACCAGGGCAGCCACAGATTCAATGCTGCCTATTGACCTACCTAGGTAGGTAGGCGGATGTACGGGGTCCTCGGTAATGGATCTGGGATTTCTCGGATCTGAGCTCAACCGAGCTGAGCTGAGCTGAGCTCTCCCCCCAAGCCCCCCAAGCTGTCAGGCATCTCTCACATCTCACGCAAGCTGAGCCGAGTACCACCGTGCCCCGTGCAGACAAGACCTCAACTTGACTCGGCGCACCTCGGCCATCTCGACGATATCGCAGGCATCATGAAACTTGACAGCGGCATCCCGCCGCCAATGCCGCTATTTGATGATTGATGGACAACACCACACTCTCCCCGCGCGCGGCTGCGATACTATCGTCGATATCACGTACCAAGCTGCTGCCATGGTCCGATTCGCAAGCAACATCTCGAGCCAAGAGATCCCTCCATTGACGGCTCTGGCTCTGGGTGGCTGGACTTGCACTGGACGCGCTCACGTTCCCACGCTCCCACATGTGCGCGTACATGATGCGTACGCACGCACGTCCGCACGCCCTCTCCCTGTCTGTCCTGTCCTACGTCTAACCACTAGGCTCAACAGCCTGATCTCACGGCTCCACTGTGCTTCATGGCCGCATATGGGCCGGCCATGGTGTCTACCTCGAGCTCTTTGTTTTGTCGGTGTGTTTCTCATGGGACCCGACCCGTCACGCGTGCGCGTCCTCTCCAGACTCCAGAGCGACCAGAGGAAGAAGTCAGGCTCCTCGTCTCCTTGTCACCCCTGCTCCTGCTCCTGCTGACTAGCTCCTCTACGAACGGATCCTAGATGCTCTAGCGTCATGGCTTTGGGGTTTTGGAGCTCGGTGTGCGACTCGATCCATGCCTCGAACCCAGAGAACCCTTCACTTCCGGGCCCGCACCCGAAAGAAAACACCACACACAAAGAGTCAACCTGCAGATCGGCCCCGAATGCCCTCAATGACTACGCCTAACAATGCGGTAAAGGCTCAACTTGATGACTTGTTCCTCACTCCTCTTGTCGAAACTCACCGACTTGTCTTGTTTCCCCTTCATTTTAGCTAAACCGCTTGCTAACGATATCAGGCGCATCGTCAAGACCCTCAATGCTCCTGTAAGAGGTGTGCGTTTATTTCTGTCACCAGCTGGCCCCTTCGGATCATGTCCCGGCAGGGTCAGGTTGGGTCAACGGCCGGCGCCGTCCAAAACGGCCCAAGCTGCCATCACAACCAATCACTTTGGTGAGGCGAGCCGTCTCTGCTGCCCTGGCTGCCCAGAGGGCTGACCTTGGTTGGGTCCGCGCCGTTCTCGACATGCCCATGTGCTTCCAAAATTGCCTGTCCAAGCAACCAGGTAGCCAGGCTTGCTCCCTACGCGGTTCTCCTTGGCCATTTCTGGCCATCAAGTGGGCTGTGCTCTTTCTCTCGGGTCTTCTCGAACCCATCCTGTGGTAACCAAGAGCTGCGTCTTGTACATCCCCAGAGCCTCATCACATATCGAGGCCGGCCGCATTGACAAGAGGGGGCCTGCAGCCGCTCTCAATGGCTTCTTCATCACCGCACTAACATGATTACTCACAATCCTCTTGGTAGAGCGCCGCCCGAAGTCGTTGCCCAACAACCACAGTTTGTCCACTCATTGGCGAGCATTGCTGATACCGCCATTATGACTCTGACTCTCGGCCGCAATCGCTGGCCCCCACGCCGCCGACGCAGAACTTTGCCATGATCGGTCATGTCGGTTTCAAAGAGGCATCCAGCCTCTGGTTCCTGACCTGGTGCAGGCAGCATTGATCCCAAACACCCATGACGTCTATCTGGTATTGTCTTGTCTGACCTACCTACGAGATATTCCGGCCAAGGCTGGATGTTATGTTTGCAATGACGCAGCCTCGAAACCCCCGAAACTCTTTCCATAAACAGCAAGTCTGGTTTGGGCTCAGGATGACTCGGACCCTGGACCCTGGACAGTCCCCAATCCCCTCCTACATCCTAGTGAGGATCCCCGTGGCCCAGAACTCACTTACAACTGGGAGCTTCCATGTGAAAGCTGATGTCAATGGGGTCAGACCACCCTGGACCATCCACAAGTCGAGTGAGCAACAACAGGATTCCCAGTCCCAGTGTCGCTAGGAGAGAGTCTTCACCCATGCCAAGAGGAAAAACTCGCGTTCCGAATATGCGGTCTGGGTATCCCTGACAAGATTTCGGACCCGCGCCCACATGTGAAGGTGAAGAAATTTTCAGCATAACGATCCACCTGTCTGGAGATTGCCATTTCCAAGCACTGTTCGAGAAAGCCTCGACGACGCCAGCCTTGACCAGGCAGGCGTCATGCGAGTTCGCGAGGCTGTGGACCGAAAGGCTGGAGGGGAGGATCGAATCCAAGAGAAGACCCTATTTTTGTTTGAGGATGATGCTTGACCTATAGCACCCCACCTCTTATTTCGACTCTTGAAACTTGGCCGGAGACCAACTGAAAACTGTTCCAACTTGGACCGCAGGGATTCCAAGTTGGCCGGAAGATGCCATGGGAGCATAGATTTGATCATGATACAGAAATCTTGGTCACCTGGAAAACGTCAACTGTGTGACAACCATGTCGCAGCCGGGGATCTGCAATGACGCCCACGGCATGTCGACGACGACTGAGCATGCTGTGCTTCTCTTGAAGGTCTGGACGGACGAGGCGGTCCTCAACGGGACTAGCCTTGGTCTGGCAGGTGCAATTACACTCCCAAATGGAGTTCTATTTGCGAATCTGAGACACCGTTCATGATACAAAAAGACATTGAAGCCACGGCGTCGATGGGCAGCAAGATCTGAAACTTTGCTTCTTGTCCACGGAAGCATGCACTCGGCAAACATGCAACCCAAGTTCGTAAAGCAGCCATCCATGATATCATCCGCATGATCCTCTCAGATCAAGTTACACCTGCAGGAAAGGTGGTTCCTGACATCTATCTTGGGGTGCAACACGAAGCTGGGCGTTGAAAGGTTCCATTCTTGGAAGCCACACTCTCTGACTGCAGCATCGGATCCATCTTCCTCTTCCAGCCTTCTCTCTCCTTCTCTGCAACATAATGTTGGGCTCGACTTATGCTACCCTATTGCTCAAGCCCAAGAAAAAAGTCCGGCGGTGAAGGGCAGTGAGAGTGCTCCGCCACATCTGGGGTCCAGGGATCCAGATGGCTGGAGAAGCTCTGTGGCCACTCGATCTCGCAACTGGTCGTACTTCTGAAACAAGTGGCTTGCTGGGCTGGGGCGGTTTCCGATGTCAAAGAGTGCCCATGGGAGCAAGCGGGGGGATCCCCGACCTCTACGGGACAGGACGGACGACAGCCCCGAGATCCAGCGATAGCTTGCGGGACCTATTTGCGGACAGCAGGATCTTGCTCCATGTTTCAAAGGTACGATGCGGATGTGGATGTGGCTCCCGGGATGTCGCTGTCTTCCATGTTGGTTACGAAGACATGAGCCTGAGCCTCGCTTGCGCCGACGGGAGATTTTCCTTGACACCACATTCATTCACCATGACCATCCCATCACGACACTCGGACCGAGGTGTGGCCTGAGATTCCATGTGTTCTAGCCGTCTGTCAGTCAAGAGTCCAAGGGGTTGCGTTGCAGTGCCGCAGTGGCCGGCCCGGTAATTGGTGTACACAAGGGACGCAACGTCAACTTGTCGATGAGCCCCCTCAAGCCGATTCCATAGAGATCCACGGAGAGGGAGAGGAGGAGAGGCTGAAACCGAGTTTCATGACCAAGACTCTCCAAAATAACATCGACAACTGTCGGTAAGGCCCAACGACAGGCTGGATGGTTGGGCCTGGCTGTGGTATCGTTGTATTGCGCCGCGACCAAGATCTGTACCATGGTGACTCGTGAGTCACCCACGATGGCTGTTCGAGCCCATCTCCATCCCCTTGCCTGGAATCGTCGAGATGGTCAACTCCATGGACTCGGTTTCGGTCGTCCAAGGGACGCTGCGGGACAAGACATTGATTCGTTGTCTGCCGTCGCTGGCGAAGCTCTATCATCGTACACCATCTTAGATCCAAGTCTCTCTTTATTGTGGTCGTGACTCCTGTGATGTGTGATGCTGCTCTCTCTCATCTCACCAGATCGCCTGTGACCTCTTCCCCACGAATCCCCCGCGTTGTTGCCTACCCTATCATGATGGCCCGTCACCGTGTCCGTCCCTCGGTGACACAGAGAGGCTCGCTCTTGAACAACAACAAGCTCCCTTCGGTAGATACTCTCGACCTTTCCTCCCCCTTCCCAGTGCCGCATTGTGTGCCATGCAACCGAGGCGCCCCCCTTTCGCTTGGGGTACACTTTCTCTCCACGCGAACACAGGCATCACACCCCTTCCCGTCGTCGCGGCCTCGGAGAAAAGAGACAGATATAATGCGACGACGGGGACGGGCTTCGGGCGCCGGAGAAAGGAGGGGAGGGGAAACTCTCTTCGCCGAAGGAAAACATCGCGAGCCGAGAAGCGAACAAGGGGGAGAATCAAAAGACGAAAGAATTGCCCCCCCTGGCGACTGAATCCCCCCCTTTCAGTCCCCATCAAAGCGGGAAAAGGAGAATGATATCGGACGCTCGACGACAGACCGGCGGTTCTCAACATGAAGTTTGCCAACTTCCCCATCCTCATCCCTGCCTTTACAGCACAAGTACGTCTCCTCCATCCACTAGTTGTGTGTACGGCTTCGTGATATTACCCCCTTTTATCTGACACACGCGGCAGATCTACATCGACGCTCCCCTTGTCATAAGCCCAGACCTCCTCAACATCCCCTTCGTCCCCAATCTCGGCACCCTCGTCTCCGAGCCCGGCTACGAGCCCCCGCTCGAGGCCACCTTTGTCCACGGGAGTGACTTTCTGCGCCGCGACCCGGACGGCCAGAGGGTCCGCCTCGACGTGTCTAGCGTTGCGAGGGACTCGACGTCGGGCGCGATGCTTCGTTTCAGTTACAATGGCGTCGTCGGGGTGGCCGGCGACGAGGGCAGGGTCATCCGTGGGGACGGCAATGCTACTACCACGGGGTTTGGGAACGCCTGTGAGTTTGTCCTTCTCATAAGATTTGCGCTTCGAGGTGCCCCTTGAACATCTCGTCCTTGCCATGCGTCTATTGGTATGCTCGCCAACCCCCTGGCTGATGTCCATAGTCGTCCAGGTTAGGTTCGAGACAAACGCTTCTGGCCTCAAGCCCCTCCAAGACAAGCTCTATGTAGGTTCTGGCAGATTTATCGTCGAGGAGAACCAGCCCATCATTGTCGAATACAAGATCAGCGAGGTGGGCGCGCAGTGCAGCGAGCAGCCCGAGGGTGGCTGAGGCGTTCATCTCTGATTTTGATGCGCGTGTACGAACTTGTGTGAATGGCGTATGGGGACTGGGGGTTATAATCGTGGAATTTCGTCGTCATCTTTCTTTGCTGAGAGTCCTTGTTTCCAATGAGCGAAATCAATTCGTATTTGATCGAAGCAAGCCTCGAAGTGCTGATGATACAAAAAAGACGCAAAGCCGCCGGCCGGTTTGCGTGTTTCCTCCATCTTCCGTCTCGCCTTCTACTGCCAAACTCCTATACGAAGCTCAAGCTTGTCGAGGCCCCGAAACTCCAATCCGCAGCTCTCTGTTCCTGCAGAAATATGCTTTGCCCTTCTTTCTCTTCTGGATCCTCCAAATGCCAGTCTCGATACATGGCTCCAAGATTGTACACATCTTCCTTGATCCGTTTGACGGATGCTCTGCCTCCTCCCGCTTCCCGTACGACCCCACCGCTACGGCTATGACAGCATGCGCCCAGGTTTATTGGCTCACGCCGGACAGCTGCAGAAGACGCTCGCCCGCCCGGAGATTGGCATACTCGTAAGCCTTGGACTCCGGCGGGAAGGTCCCGTTGGCCGCCCAGAGATCGATCAGAGGCTGCATGGGCTCAAGCTCGGCGGGCTTCAGCATGTCCAGGGCAGTAGCCGTTAGCACAAAGTGGGAGAAGCAACTGTTGAGCTGCTTCTCAAGGTTGAGGTGATAAAAGGGCTCAGTAAAGTGAGCCCAGTACAGGTGGGCGTAGACGCGGAACATCTGTCGGAAGATCATCTGGCAAATGTCGACAAACTTGTCAGGGAAGCCCGATCGCTTGCCGATCCATTCGGGCTCACCGGGGTTCGTCAGCTGGGAGAGAGGTGTGGTGGTGATGGCGGAATTGTGCGAGTACGAGACTCCAGAGGGGTCGGTCGGGAAGATGTTGGTGTCGTCGATCTTGCCCGAGATCCATCGCTGCATAAGTGTCATGTACTCAAAGGCTGGAAGCTCGACGGGCTCCCTATTTCTGTTGAGCCAAGTGAAGGAGTGGTTGCTGGTACGTGTGAGTATATGTAATGAACCACCTAGGCAAATGACCACTTACGTTCCAGCCGACATGCGCGGGCAGGAAGTCGAGTTGCAGATGGAGGATCCGTCATCTTCCTTCTCATGAAGCACCCGGACAAAGTTCCAGAGGTTGCGATAATGCTCAACAACTGTTGATATGGGTTAGCATCCATAGGTGGGTAGAGAAGCGATGTCACGTGAAGCCGCATACCCTGGTGCGCAATCCATTCACCTTGCTCAACAGTCTTGGGTCGAGCGCTGAGGGTCATAAAGTTTCCCTTGACGATGTGCTTGGCATACTGGGCATTGAGCCAGAGGGGAAGAGGTCGAGGCAGGTGGTAAGCAGAGATGAGGTCGTCGCTGGCCACGGCGCCACTGGATTCATCCATGCCGATGGTCTGGGCGAGCGAAGGAGAGTTGGGCAGAGGAGGAACTTTCGGGGCCAGGCTCGCCGAGGATTGACTCCCTTGAGATGACGTCTCTGGAGGTGGCGGCTGGCTGGCAGTGGACGAGGTCGGGCTCTTTTGAGGGCCAGAGGGCTTAGCTGAGCCGCCTCGGAAACGGGCGTTACTATACAAGTCTTGTCAGCGCGAGGCCAGAGAGTGAAGAGAAAACAAAGAGAGGCGAGCGAGGCCGGATCGAGCTGGCATGGCAGAGTCAGGATGGGTTGAGGTGGCAGCACACTATGCTGAGACGGGTGCAGTTGGTTGAAACATTGCTAGGCCCGCCAACGACGGCTGCAGCAAAGCGCCTCGTTTGGAGAAGGCGGCCGTGGTTCCGTGGCGCCCTTGTTAGGGTAGGGAGGCAAAGCCGCCATGATATATGCCTGGAGGCTCTCCATCATGCCAAATCCTCGACATTGAAGGGCGCGAGATTTGCAGTATCGCCATAGATGACCGATAAAGACTCCCATGCCTCGGAACAGTGTGAACGGCGACCGGGAACGCCTGAAACGGCGTCGGGCCGCTCATGGCCATGCTGAGAAAACATGTCTTGGATGTTGTACTAGGGAACCACATGGTGAGAGTTCGGTTGTGGACAGCCAGACCTGACCTCACTCAAACCCTTGGTAGTTGCCCCGCGACGCCAGATAAGGACAGGATGATTGGCTTCGAGCCATGGTCAAGAAGGTTGAATGCATCAAAACCGTGGATTGGCGATGTTGCACTTGCACAAGAAGTACGAGGCTGAGGTCAGCGGGCAATAACATTGCCTGTGCCTCTCACATCTCACTTGCTGATGTCTCTCTTCCTCTCTTCATGACCACGGACCCAACATGAGGCATGATGCAAGAAACCTCAGATAAAGCAGCAGGAAAACGCCCAACGGAGACAAAGCAGACAGGACAAAGACCAGAGACAAACAAAGAATGCTGGGTACTTACATGCCGGAAAAAAGATTCGACATGGTTGCAGTAGGTAAGGTAGGTTGGCAGAAAGGCGGGGTGAGAGGGAGCGTGAGAGGGAGACCGCAAGGGGTGCAGGTTGCAATGCAGTCGCTGGTTGTTGCCGTGCGAGTCGAGTGCGAGATCTTTTGCTGCTGTTGGAGGAGGAGAAGGCGCTATCAAAAGTCCTTCTTTCGCTGGACGAAGCTGCGCGATGTCAGGTTCAATATCGAATATCAAACAGCAGCGTCAGTTCGAGAAAGGGGGTTTTTGAGGTGTCGGTGTCGGCGTTGGCGGCCGGACCGTACAGCATGGAGCGGCTACGTACCCCGTAACTGCCCAAAAAGCGCCACACGCTAACGCGGGTCTTTCCTCTGCTCCTACCTCCGTACTCCTGGTCCCTCTGAACCTGAACCTCACTCAAAGCTCCCTTGCTCCTCCTGCGGCTGGCTTTGCAGGCCACCTGAGGCACGCTATTCTTTTTTAAGGCATCTAAGCGAGAATTCTGCTGCTCCTGAGGTTTGGTCGCGTTTGTGCTCCACTAACCCGCTGCTGCCCAGAGACGTGTGGCTGAGCTCAGATGTGGCTAGTGAATAGTCAGCCTCAGGCCTAGATCGCCAAATTATACCAAGACCAAAGCCTCGCGACTTCAAACTCTCGCCTTGCGCCCAGCACCAGCTCGCTTTTTCCACCAACTCCATCTCTTATCGGGCACTTCGTTTTTCCTGAAGCTCAAATTACAAAATGTCTGACTCAGAAGATCCCATTGACCCCATCGACGAGGGTGGCGATGACCTTTTCGGCGACGAGGGCGACGAGGATGTTGCGTCCACCAAGGAGCGCGTCCTCGACGACGATGATCTCGCTTCAGACCCCGAAGGAGATAGCTACGCGCGCTATCGTAACGAAGATGACGATCAGATGCAGTTCCAGACAAGGGATCGAGTTGTCATGGGTGTCAAGACGTACCGGCATAGAATTCCGAAACCCAAGGATGGCGCGGTAAGTGTTGTCATGCGCCTCATCAGACACAAAGCGCTAATCGCCCTTTAGCTCCGAGTAATGCGTATTCCCAAGTTCGTCAAGATAATGCCCGAAGAATACGACCCGGACACGTTCCAGCCGACCGAGTTTGATCTGGCCAACGCCAAGGCTCAACACCCCAAACACGTCGCTCGAGTTCGAAGAGATCACAGCACCGGCGAACTCAAGAGCAACACCAACATTTTCCGCTGGAGCGACGGATCCGTCACCATCTCTATTGGCGGCGAGCATTACGAAATCCAGAAGAAGGCATTGGCTCCTTCACCCGACAAGCCATACAATGAGATCCACGACGGTCACTACTATGCTGCCGCGGCCGAACTGCACAGCAATCTCCTCATGACAGTTGGCCACATCACAGAGCAGTACAATGTCCGTCCCAACAAGGCTGTGGGTGACGATGCGCTGTCCATTCTGGCCGAGCGAATGGCACAGGCCAGCAAGCCTTCACAAGGCGGCGATATGATCATCCGAACCACCCGCGACCCAGAACTCCAAAAGAAGCAGGCCGAGTTGGCTGAGAAGGAGAGAATGAAGGCTCAGAGACGACGCGAGAATGCTGCTGCCAAGATGGACGGCGGTTATGGTCGATCTGGACGCGGAAATCTATCGATCGGAGAACTTGAGGGAGGACGCCGAGGGTTTGGGTCATCCCGCAAGCGTGGTGCTCCTGGCTCATCCAGGCCCAAGCCACGGAGAGGTGACGACGAGTCTGACGAAGAACTCGCCGAGGCCGTTGGGCGACATGAGGGCTACGATCTCGACGACGGCTTTATCGTTGGCAGTGACGTTGAAGAGATGGACAGCCAGGCCGACGACGATGACGAAGAGGAGTTGCTGGATGAGGATGAGGACGACAAGCCTCGTTCGAAGAGGCAGAGAACCCGAGACCGCAGCCCCGATGAGGATGCCGAGGGCAGCGATGTCGAACATGTGGCGGGTAGAGCTCGACGGAGGAATGTCATTGATGACGATGAAGACTAGGAGGTGATTTTTATATCTTGTTTGGCGAAGGTTTCAAGGCTCCTAAAGATGATAGTTGCACAGGAGACGGTTTGTACTATGATAATACATGATAATCTCGGATCTCTGGGCGACCCCAAGCCATCATTGGCTGTGTATCGGCAGCAACTCTTTGGCTGGCGCATCGCGACAACTCGTGAGGATGTTCTACATATCTGTAGCAGGGCTGGTTGGTCCTTTTCGCGTATCTACATGCATCAATTGCTTTATAGACGTCAAACTGAGTACATGCGCCATTGCCTGGCATGGGTATTATGGGCAAAATGCCGGAGATTGTCTGAAGTCTGGTGATCTCATTGGCAATCACATGCCTGAAATTAGCGTCCAGGTTCGCACTTTGTTGAAGGGCGGGGAGCTCCACGAACCCAACAACAACAGTTCAACGAATACAACCACAAGCTTATCCTATAAGAACGGTCTCGCGGCCGCGCCATCGCCTCTTGATATCGAGGCTAGAATCCCAAAGCAGTCTTGCATGTGCCATTGCATTGTTGCTCTCCCCCGTACGACCATGACCTAGTTAGATGCGCGTGATCCTCCTGCCGCGCTCGAACCGACCCCTTCGGCCCTCTTCGATGGTGCTTGTGATCGTCCCTCGGCAACGATAATGGGGGTAGTTGTCGCCGTCTGGGGTGTCGTCGTCGACGTTGCCAGCTTCTGGCAGAGGGTAACACCCCCTTCCCCTTGGCTTGCTTCTCCTGGCATCCCGTCCCGTCTCTGACCATGTCGCTGCAGAAGCTGCGCAGCTGGTACTCGCGCAAGAGCCCCGTCGAGCTGTGGCTGGACATCTTGCGGACTGCCGAGGCTTTCGAGGACTGGGAAGAAGCTGCACTACACCTGGACAATCTTCTTGGTCTTGATCTATGGTACTTGTCCTTGGTGACGCTTGTGCGACTGATGCTAACACGTCGACAGGAGGAATAACCCGGCGTCCAAGTACTATGACTGGCGACTCATTGCAGAACGACTCGACTCCCTCGCCAGCGCCCGCGAAGATGGCAACTTTCAACAGCTCGTCAACCTCCTACGATCCGGCCTCGTAAGAAACCTAGGGAATATCACGTCGCCAAAATTATATAACCGATCGTTTGCCGGCACGAAATACCTTATCGAGGAATACATTACACAGATCGCCGAGGCTGTCGAGGACATTCGCGCCCTCCCGACCAGTCCGTCGGCCATCCATGGAACTGGGCCGTCTCTGACGACGCAGATGAAGCTAGACTGCATCCATGACACGAGGCAGGCCTTTGGGAGGAGCACGCTGGTGCTACAGGGCGGTGCCATATTTGGCATGTGCCACTTGGGCGTCGTCAAGGCCCTGTTCTTGCGCGGCTTGCTCCCACGCATCATCACCGGCACTGCTACAGGCGCCCTGATCGCGGCCCTCGTCGCGGTCCATACAGAGGACGAGCTCCCTGCTGTCCTGAGTGGTGATGGCATTGACCTGTCGGCGTTTGCGCCCAAGAGCGGAACTGAGAATGGCGACGTTTCGAGTTTCCATTCACGATGGCAAACCCTGCTTAGGAGGATTCGCCGCTTCTCGAAAGAGGGCTACTTCCTTGATGTTACTGTGCTAGAGGAGTGTGTCCGGGCCAATGTTGGTGATCTAACGTTTGAGGAAGCCTATAACCGCAGTAAGAGAGTCTTGAACATTACGGTAGCGACAGAGGGTCAGGGGGGCGTTCCAACGCTCCTCAATTACCTGACTGCCCCCAATGTGGTAGGTTGAAACCGTTAGTCCACTGCTTCTACCAATACCTAACATGTGGTAGTTGATCTGGACGGCTGCCGTGGCATCGAATGCGTCTTTGCCATCACTATATGGCCGCCGCAAGACAACTATGCTCTGCAAGGACGCTCAGGGGAACATTGTTCCTTGGGCGCCGGCTAATACGATTGACTTTCGACACTGGACACACACGTCCTACTCTGACCGAGACTCACCTCTGCGACGTATTGCCGAGTTGTTCAACGTCAACCATTTTATTGTCAGCCAAGCTCGACCGTATCTCATTCCCTTTATCCAGTCCGACATGCATGGGCCATCCCTTGTCGAAGCCAGGAGCAAAACGACTCAGGTGTCTGCCTTTCTGGTTCGTATGGTTGGGTTAGAAATAAGACACCGCCTGCGCCAGCTGGATACGCTGAGCCTACTGCCCGCAGGCATCCGCCGCTTTCTAGTCGACGAGCAAGTCCCGGCCGCTTCCATGGTGCTAGTGCCCGAGGTGACGGCAGGAGACTTTGTGCGACTACTCGAGACGCCTACGCGGGAGACGCTCGACTATTGGATCTTGAGGGGCGAGAGGAGCGTGTGGCCTGCCGTGGCAGCCCTAAGGATTAGATGCGCTGTCGAGAACGAGCTGGACAGGTCGTATCAGGTTGTGAGGAAATTCAAGGCCCCTGGTCTACGGCGAAAGGGGAGCATGGCGGCGAGTATGGAAGCCGAAAGGAGGGAACGCAACGGCGCTTTTGGGTCGATTGGCACGGACGTTGACGCAAGTTGAAAGAAGCTTCAGGTGTATTAACTGGTAGCCTTGTTTTCGTTTAGGATACAATTGTACAGCAAGCAAGCATACTCTCGAATACGAACAAGTATGGGACAAAGGATGGGATTCAAAGAAGAGCATTGTTCTGGGTCTTGGTTTCATAACTATTCTATCACTGCACTGCATCTGATGTGATGCTACTATTCACTCTCGGTTTAGACTCGAGTTCACTCAACATCGTGTCCCTGAGAACAATGAACCTTTTATATCTGGCGATGTTACGGCCCACCTACCTATTCATTCATCAGCAATGGTATAAGAGCCAATTGTTACCAGCCTTCGTTAACCACAAGCTAAGCAGCCATATTGTTGCTCACAGGAAATGTGAATATCTCACCACACCAACATATACGTAGCAAGGCAAGTACTACTATCAAGTCATCACAAGCAGCACTCACGAACTTACCTCCAACTTACAATGGAAGGCCAGAAAATCAAGAGAAACGTGGTCGAGCCCGCATCGGTGCACAACGCCACCTTCATCCTCCTCCACGATCGCGGCTCCTCGGGTGCGGAGTTACAGCACGCCCTTTGCAACGCCCTCCTCCCCACCTTCGTCAGCCAGGTCGCCCCAGGAGCCCGGTTCATCTTCCCAGATGGCCCGTTCTCGGATCCTAAGGGAGGGCGAGACTGGTACGCCCTCGAGTATCCCCAGCTGGAGTGCGGCGAGGCGGCGAGCGTGGACCAGTGGGCGCACGTTATGTACGCGGCGGAGCAAGTCGACATGGTGGTTGAAGACGAGGCGCAGCTCATCAGTAGGAAGAATATCTTTCTTGGAGGCGTCGGCAAGGGGTGCGCCGTCGCCATGGTGACGCTCCTCGAGATGGAGCGTCCCCTCGGGGGCTTCATCGGATTTGGGGGTTGGATGCCGTTTGTCAGGGACATGAAGGATGTTGCGACGCTGGGCATGGTCCAGACTCCTGGTCCTCCCTTCTCTCAGAACAACCAAGGCGGCATCGGAGGCCTGGCTCCTGGCCAGGGCAATGGCTTGATTGACCCTCGCCTACTCAGCATTCAAAACGGCCAGCAGCAACAGCCCTTCCCACAAGCCGTCTCCCCAACTCCCATGCTTGCGCAGCCCGACCAGTCAATAGGGGCACGGCACCAACGCGTGGCGCACTTTCTCCGTCAGTTTGAATGGACTGAAGCAGCCCGATTCAAGTATGAGAAGGAGTTCAGCACGGCAACGCCCATCATGCTGATGCACTCGCCCAACGATGACTTGGTCAGCCGCTCGCACGCAAAGGAAGCCCAGATGATGATGATGCAGCTGGGTTACCATGTGAAGCTGGAGGAGTCGAATACTGGCCACACGATAACCAGGGGGGTGCTGAGCGACTTGCTTTTGGCCCTCCTCGAGGTATTGCCCTTCTCAAACAACGCTTTGAGATCTGACCTCATGCATTTCATGATGGGCTCAACCATGCAGAGTGTGAGTCACACCTCATGAGGGATAAACATGATATAACCGCGCTATAGTAGACGTCGGGCGAGAGATTCGTCATCTTTGACAGCAGTGGGCGATCCTTGAGGGGATAAGACCAGCCCCAGCTGAAAGCTGCAGCCAAGACGAGAGCTCTGTGGTTGGAATTGGCCAACCAAGTCGACGATGATACATTGCATCACGTGTACGCGGCATTAACCAGGGGCTTGTGTAGGATAATAGACAGCGATTGACTCATAGACGCGCGAATAATAGAGCATGTATCGGAATGATGGCTTGTTGGATGCTTGTGAGACAACGGCGTAGAGCGGGACTCGTTGACAGTCCTGGGATCCTACCTACTGTAGGGAGTTAGACACCAGCTTTGTCAGCTGTCTTCTTGTTGATTGGGTAGGACACGGCATCCTATGTCGTAGAACATTGTAACAAAGGTTATCGAGTCCTGGGTGCGTCATTCTGAGGTGGCGAAACACGTCTTGATATTCCCTCACAGCTGCGGGATGCGGAAAGAGGAAACAAACCTAATTGGCGATAGACATGTTAAGGGTTCACCTGTCAGTGTCCCTCGTGTGGTTCATGCTGTCGGGCATTGCCTTATTGGGGACCGATTTGCCGGTTTGAGGCTCAAAAACGACTCCCTCGTGACAACATCTCGGACGTTGGGTCGTTGGCCACGCTTTGCCAAGCAAGCCAACGCCAGCAGGTGCGCGATGTAAGTGCTTACCGCTAATGAATTTGCCGATGGAAGACGCGTTGATGCCGAGTTTTTCCGCATTCCTAAATTTTGTTGATTCGTAATATCAACAGGGTAAACGAACGAGTCGTGTTGGTTCAGGGAGAGCTGACCAGCCCTACGGGGCGTCAGGTGTCGACGTCATTGCTTTCGCGAGCATTTCGTCATCCCATAGATACAGAGATGCCCAATTCCCTCTTGCGTGGGTTCGTCCGTCCTCGGGTGAGTCGAGGGCACGTCGTTCATGCTAGAATCCTTGGGAACACTTCAAATCAGCCCCGCGTGCTGCCCAGCAGAGTGCCCTCCATGGTCAACCCCTTGCTTCGCAGCAGTGAGACCGAGGGGGCGAGTTGCACAGCGCAGCACGGCACAGCACATGCAACAGATGGCGCCAACCAACGGCGTGGATGTTGACATCGCGGGGATAATGTCTCGATCAGTGACATGCTGTAGCTGTTCCATCTGACCGGGCGCTCGGAGAAAGAAAGAAAGAGTGAGGCGAGAGCGCTAGGGGAGCTCTGGCAGGTCAATGATAGCTCCGTTCGCCTCGTAGCTCTAGGGCCAAACCGGTATAGAGGAGGCTCTGTATGTACAAATCACGCCACAACGAGCTCCAGCTAAGGCCATTCCCCAGAGTTGAGCTCCGGATTCGCTCCCCAAGTTCCAGCTTCAGGGTCCTCGGGTTATCAGACTGGTCTGCGATTAGCGAGAGCGCCGCACGCCGTTGGCTCCAGGACCGGTGGCTGTCGTCGCGTCGGTCCCGAGACCGGCCATGAGATGGATATCGTCTGTTGGTGGTGGGAGTTGATGGGTTGTCGGGGCGCCGCTGGTTGGTCATTTCTGATGGTGTCGGACCAAGGAGGGAAAGCGAAGGAGAGTTGGCTGCGTCAGTGTGCTGCAAGACCAAGAAGTGCATTCCGGGGTTCAAAAAGACCAACATCACCCTCCTTTTCTCTCCTTTTTCTCTCTCCTACCTTTCTTCTACCACCGAAATTTGAGAATGATTAGACCGTTCTATTCATTCTATCATCACAGACTTATCTGGGCTTTATCAACCCCTCCACTGTTGTCGGTGCTTGGGCTTATTGTCCCGCAACCACCGTGATCACCCACCCATCAAGAACGCCACGGCACTTCCGTGCCGAACCAACACAGAACACCAAACCTCTGCCGATCATTCTCTGGTCCTCCCTCTGCCACTGATCAAACACGTCCTAACATCTCAACTCAAACCCCCAGCCATGGACGCCGCGAATATCAATCAGAGCAACCTCTTCGAGCCCACCTCGTCGGCCTCCTCCTCCATCATCCTTGATAACCTCGAGATGTCAGAGTCCGTGTACAGAGACAAGGTCGACGTCCTCCTAGGCGTCGGCTTCGGTCACGAGCTTCCACCACCTCCAACCTCGGACCTCTCAATGTCAATGATGCTTGAGCCCACGCCCGCTCCTGCACCCCCGCAAGACCAAGACATGATGGACGAGGACTGGACCATCATCGGCTTCGGCGCCTCCACATCGGCCGGCTCCGAGACGACCCGCCCCGCCACCGTCTCCGTCAACGGCTCCGTCCACGACCTCACGGCGTCTAACGTCCTCCGCCTCGATATGGAGAACAGCGGCCCCGAGGGGTCCCACCCGAGCGTCATGAGCCCCGGCTACCATCCAAAGAGGTCCAACACCCGGGCCACAGACATGTCCCCTCCGGACCTCTCTGAAACCTACAGTCCCGCTGCCGCTTGTGATGCGGATGGTCTCTGCGAAATCGGTGCATGGGCTGACATGGCGACACCTGCTGGGATCCTCGCCAAGAAGAATCGGCAGATGATGAAGTAAAGAGTGCTCTTCCTCATCTCCCGCACCAGCGAGGATCCCATGGTGAAGAGAAAGGGCGGCAATGTCGTCAGGTAGACAGGATGAAGTCCGTGGGCCGGAAGGATTCTTTAGAGCTGCTGTCACGCGCGGCTCCACGTTTCACTTACATGATTCTCTTTGCACGGATGGCAGACGGTGCTGTCATTTACTGCATATGCTTTTATACCTCTCCGCTTTGCGTTTTTTTATTGTTGGTCGGATTTTTGACATTATGACGGAAGATACCCAAGACACAGACAGAGATTGTTCAACCACACCGAAGAAGAGATGGAAGGTTTAGGAATGTAATGTACATTATGGATCACAGGACTTGTACTTAAGGGAGGCAGCATGGAGTTAAATGACATCAAATTGAATCAATTCGTGGCAAATCAATGTTGAAACAAGATTGTCCCACAGCCTCTCCGTTTTTCAAACATGCAAGAAAACGATCGACAATGATTCGATCCAGTCCAGTCGCCAAATTCCTTGCCCATCTCTTGTTCCCCAGCACCTTTCTGCGGCCGTCTCCCGATCTCGCTGGCCAGGCCTGTGGGTTGCATATCCGGGCCTTGTCGCACGCGCGCCCCATGCCATGTCCCTTGTGCTCATCACTTCTCCATCCTCCCACGGCCCTGGTGTTTGAGCTAGAGAGCCTCTAATTACCGTTATGGGGGAGGGTGACTTCTTTTGTTCCTCTTGTTGCACGACGATCCATCAAACAGCATCGGATCATCGCCCACCCAGATGATCCTTTCATGCATCGAGTAAACGCGGCCGAGATGATCAAAAAGCCCTGGCCATCTCTCAAACTGCCAAGCCCCATCTCAAAACACATGGTACATCATGGATCTCCCCAGCAGGGCAGTGCAGCCAAATCCCTTCCCCCTCGGCTGCATGCATGCCTGCCGGCCAGCCAGCCGAACGAGCCCTTTCTTCATTCGTCCTGTCGAAAAAAATCGTTATTCTGAAACACCAATTGGGCCGTGGCCGAGCAGGGCAGATCATAGGGTACCTGCGTGTGCGACCTGTAATGACCAACAGAAGATGCAGACGACTGGCAAGGACCTAGCTGCGTCTTCCCCACGGCCAGGGATCATGTGAGAAATTCAAGACGAAGGAGCAAACCTCCCATCTGTAATTCTTCCAAGACAAGATGAAGCCGTTATCCGCCAAAGCACGAACCACCGTGATACACGACACAACACTTCACATCACATCACACCAGGGACAAGGAGAGGAAACATTTGTAGCAGGGTAGACCAACATTGAGTCCAATTGAGTTCTAGAATACCTGGCGCTCATAACACTCAGAGAAGCCGCCTCAGGCGGCTTCTTCAGGGGAACCGCCGGCCACAGACGCCTCGTGGGGTAACCGAAAAGAAATCAAAGGAGGCATCATTAAAGAAGATTATACACCGAAAAGCCGAAAACTCGTCAACCCGCTCTTCCCCCTTGCGCAAATGCATTAACATCATGCCCATATCTTAGTTCAGATAAACCATGGCCAGAACGGCACCGGCAATCAGAGCCAGGGATGAGGTCATGCGAGCGGCACCGCTCTCAGGGACAGTAGTGGCACTGCCAGTAGCAGCAGCCGAGGTCTCGGCAGCAGTAGTCTCTGATCCTAACAAGGCATATTAGCACAGTCCGTCACGTATCAAGTCAAGTGTACTTACCCTCGGTAGAGCTGGCACCGGTAGAGGTGGCCTTCTTGGTGGTAGGGATGGGGGTGGTAGCATTCTTAGAGGCAATAGGGGTGTGGATGGTGGTGTGCTCCTCGGTGGTGGTCTTCTCCTTGGTGGTGATAGAAACGGGCTTGGAAACAGTGGTGAGGGTGGTGGCCGAAGTGGTAGCGGGGGCAGAAGTCTCCCTCAGCAGCGGAGGTCTCAGCAGCGGAGGTCTCGGCCTCGGTCTTGGAAGGGACGGTGCCGGTGCCCTGGTAGGGGAACTGTCCGCTGTAGTTGACGGTACCGTCCTCGTTGTTCTTAATCTTGAAGTTGTAGGTGTCCGAGGGCAGGTTGCCGGGGGTGAAGGTGAAAGAGTCGCCCTCAGCAGTGGCTGTTTGCTTGTTAGGGACATCCTTGCTCAAGCTGATTTCGTGAAAACTTACCAGTCAGGACTTCGACGTCCTTGGTGTCGCTGGACTTGCCGTTCTGGAGGGTGATGGTGCAGCCACCCTCACAGCCGGAGTACTTGATGGTGAAGGGCTTGCCCTCCTCGACATCCCACTTGCTGTTGAGGAAAGCAGGGGTAGCCATGGCCACGGAGGCGAAGGCAGCAATGGTAGCGAAAGTGTACTTCATTTTGAAGGTTGGGTGGTGTGTGGTTTGAAAGAGTGACTAAAATTACTGTCGCGGATGTCAGTAAATAGTCGTGTTTGGATGTCTGATAATGATCAAAGGGCGAGTGAAGCTGTTAAATAGTATTGCCGTTATTGTTGCTATGGTGTTGACAATCATGTGGGATTTGGCTGTATTTGGTTTGAGTTTGGAAGAAGTGATTCAGGCACCCGGCACTTTCGACGTTGCTCGGCGACTGATCCGTGGCGGCAGCTGTTCCCGAGTGGCAACTCGCAATGGAATGAACGGTGAAGTTTCGACTGGTTGGCGGTTGACTTCCATCGTGAACGGGTGTGCCGATTGCCAGTGTCGGACCGGTGCCAGAGGTGTGCAGGTGCAAGCAAGGGAAGGGCAGATCCGACTATGAAAGGAAGTCTCAAGACTATCGACTTACATTAGGTAGATAGGAACAACGAGGTTGTAGTTGACGAAGGGCGACGTTGATGGAGAACAAGAAAGAAGGGATCGGAAAGGAAGGGGAGGGAGAGATATTATAAAGGGCAACGGAACAGCGGCAATGGATCATAGAGCACTCATCCATCAAAGGGGGGGCGGACAGATTGGTGGCCCCCGGCAAGGAAAGACAGTGGGA
Organism: Fusarium solani; assembly: GCF_023522795.1. Taxonomy (NCBI): domain Eukaryota; kingdom Fungi; phylum Ascomycota; class Sordariomycetes; order Hypocreales; family Nectriaceae; genus Fusarium; species Fusarium solani. The sequence goes on from NW_027072157.1 coordinate 2,603,577, forward strand.
GTCACTTTCCTTCTGGTTGGGGTGTGTGATGTGCGAGGCGTGCAAAGAGGCGTCTGTGGAGGTGGACGACGACGATGGTTCTTCCCCCTTCCCTTCCTTCCTTCGCTTGGGGTCTCTGGCTTGCCGTTTGCAACTTCCTTGTCCTGGCCCGGTCCAACTTGCCAATGGCCGTCGCTCGGCTCATGCCACACCTGCCTACCTGGGTAGGGAGGCAACTGGCCAATGCTTCGGTACAGCATCCTTGGCCAGCTCACTTTCGCAAGAAACCCTTTCATCATCACATTCCTCCAACAGGCAGGCCAGCCACGGACCCCCGAGCCCCCGAACCAGAACGGACGATATCAAACCCTTGCTGGGGAAATTAGTGAGCCCCAGTCTAGCATGCCCGCGCTATGCCTGTTGTGGATCAAGCTCCAAGCTTGCTGCGGGCGCGGTCCAGGGACACCCCAGCCGCAGGACCAGCTAACGACATGTAGGGTTGCTGTGCCTGGCAGCCAAAAAGTGGCACGCGCCCGGCCAGAGGGCCCACGACATCCGACACCACCCACAGGCCGCGCAGAGCACGCAGCCTTTCCCTTGATTCTCGATCCATCAGAACTGGAGTCGTCTCCCTGAACCAACTCTTGGCCTTCGGTGGTTACTTTTAATGCTACAATACTTTCCTGGGGGCGAACGGGCCTGCCGCGACGTTATTGGATCAAGTCTTGATTCTGGCCTACGAGCGGTGGCCAAATGCCCTGTCCACTCTCGCTCTCCGCGGCCAAGTGATCTCTGGTCATCTCCAGCCTTACTCGCCCATTGATGGTGGTACGTCCCTTTAGCCGCGCCTCTCCGGCGGAGATCGGAGCTGGTATTCCTGCCCGGCTAGCCGTTGTTCTGCAGCCTGGTTCTGGGCTACCGCTACACCACCAGCAATGGTAGCCGCTGCAAGCCTTTCAACAAGCTGACGCTAGCGAGGCCTTTGTTGTTGTGTCTTGGTTTGGGCACGTTAGCCGATGACTTCCGTTTCTTGGGTTTAGACGGTAGCAAACATGCAGGACGAGCTGTCGTCTCTCTTACACCTCACTCACCCCTTGCCGATGCCCACATTGCACGTTTCTCCGATAAAGAATGGGGGAGCACAGGATCAGCACCCATGCCCATGTCACCAACGGTCCTGGACAGATGACTCTCCGGGAAATCTCAGCGTTGTCGCCTGCAATAACTGAGAGATTGTTGCTCATGGGCGGTCTGGATGCTTGCCGCTTTAGAATGTGATCTCGTTAGCGCACCGACCTTTCCTCTTCGGGCCGCACTTTAATGACCTCGCCCCCTTGGCCTTTCGATAGCTCCAATGGCGAGCTTGCGCAGCCTCTCTTCCCTGCAATCCACTTGACCGGATCTTGCCATGACTCTCATGTTTCTTGGAAGCGTTGATGAAAGGGGCGTTGTTCAAGTTGCCGGTCTCTTCGAATCATATCCCCCAGGGTAGCTCAGGAGCTCGATGGCTTGCCAATTCAGCGCCTACAGCGTCTCCAGCCTTCTCGGTCAACACAACAAGCGCTCGACAGCTCCCGGGTGGGTGCGTCTAGCTGCGAATTAGGTTGGATGGTTGTGCCTTGATGGTGCGGGGTGGCTGCGTTGCTTTGGCTGAAAATCGAACAACGAGGGCAACGACAACGGGCAAAAGACAACACAGCATGCAGACGCCAGTCAGTCTGTTCCATGCAAGATCTTTACATGCTGACGGGCTCCCTTCTCTGGCATTGGCGGATCGGCAGGAGCGGGCTTGCCCTACGCATCCATTATTTCATCCTGCTTCTTGGCCCATACCCGACTTGAAGAACTCTGCAATGCCGAGAGCCTCGAGATGGAGGGGCAGAGACAGCATACGCAATGGCCTACGTACGATGCATTCTTTTGGTCGAACTGGTTCGAGGTGGATAATTAGCCGGACTGATGGTCGTCCTTATTCCCCAGCCTTTGCCATGCCATCGATCAATGGATGGTGACACATGCCGTCAGTCTGGTTCCAAAACCGCCTCGCCGCCTCTAGCGTCAACTTACACCGAGGCCAAGTCGGCCTTTTGGTGCTGTTTCTGGGTCGGCATGTTTACTGTTTTGTTCATTCTTCCCATCATCACGCAATGCTTGGTGGCGGAGCATGATTGATGGATGGTCGGAAAGCAGCAAGTGATGGTGTCCAAGGTGTTCGGCGACCTCTTCTTTGAGTCAAAGCCGATGGCCTCGAAGTCGTGGATAGTCAATGGGTCGACGTCAATGGTGGTATTCACAGCCCCAAAAGAGTTTGCTTATCCACACTTGAGCAGTTTATGAAGACCGATTCCAATAGCACAAGGCAGCTATGCATCGCCCACCGCGGCTGATGGCCTTATACACACAGCATCGGCTACGCCACGCCGCAGGCTCACAGACGGAGACCAGACCGACAGCCGGCAGCTACTGCTGCTGCTGCTAGGACTATTGAGCCGACTGCATCGCCTCGGTGGTGCGTCTCATCAGCGTCGCAGGCAGGGCCTTGGCTGCCACCCAACGGTCAAGCAAATCCGGGCGAGGCGAAGGCACGATTCTCAGACAGGTTCTACACCGTTGGGCAGATCCTCCTCTCAGCATGTCTCGCCTTTCTCCGTCTGGGTCTATGGATACCCTGGCAGTGAAGAGCCCAGACTGAAGAAGTGAAGGAAAAAGTAAATCAAATCGAACCAAACGAAGCACGAGACTCGACGATCTAACGTGTGGTCCGGGATTCGAGTCTTGAAGCGCACCGGAGCAAGGAGCAAATCATGAGCAAGGAGCTCGGGAACCCCAACTTTTTCTTCTCGCCCTGGCCTAGAGACCGCATTAGCGTCCACGCCTGGCCCTTGTCCTCCTTTGCTCATCTCCACTCTTTGCAGTGTCTCTACCCACTGGCCGGCCAGCTCTCGTTGGGCTGCATCAGCGACGCAATCTCCCTCAGCCCCGCCCGCATGCAACGACGTGCATTGCCGCTTCGTGGAATGATGGGTCCTTCTGAGAGCTAGACCTGGGTAGCAAGTATACTGGACAGTCCCTGGTTGGCTCAAGAGTCGTTGCTCTTGGACAAGGTTTTGCATGCTGGTCAACTCTCTCTCGATGGCCCGTCTGCCATCCCATCATCTCCCCAGACCTACATAGTATCTCTCCAAAACGCCGGGCTGCCGGCTGGGCGCTCGGCGTTGTTGGTTATCGGCGACTGGGCCTCTTCCTGGCCTGACCGCGATAATATCCTTATTAATGCCTCCCGCCGTGGGTATTGGACAATGGCGACAACGGTTACGTCCTCATGATGTACCTACGTACCTCTACACCAAAGCTTCGGCACTTGGTTCGTCATGCAGCGGTTGAAGCTATCCAGCTCACCCTGGCTGTATTTGAACATCACCTTGAAATGCCTCACCGATAGAGTGTCATGACTGTGTCGATCCAGGTCCTTTGATCTCCCTCTCACAGCAGCTATACAGCCGAGTAATCTCCAAGTGTCTATCAATGATGGCATTGTTGGTTCCGTTCTGTTTGCGGCCATCAACCCAGCCTTGCCCTCTCTCCCCTCACTCACACCCCTCGTCTCACCCTCAAACCTGCTCTGGCTCTCCTCTTTTGATGCCTCCGTCATCCGTCACTCATGCCGCATGCATCATCTCGAGTCTGCCATAATCAGCCACCGCTGCTACCCTACCGAGACGTAACTTTTGTTTCATGCAATTGTTCTCGTGTTTCACGGCGCTTCCAAAAGTCAAAAACCAGGACCTACAACACAGACACCACATGGCCATCCGTCGTCTTACTGCCTCGGCCTCGTCCTCCTCGACTCTCGTGACTCCCTCCCGAGTCAAGTCCAGTTTTAGTCCGGGTTTCCAAACGTGCCGTTCCAAGATTTAAGATTTAGATCTGATCCCAAAATTAGGATAGACCTTCGGGTGATTGTTGGTTGGCTTGGGTTAGTCGATGCCGCCGCCGCCAAAAGTCAATGCCATCTGGTGGCGCGTCACATCACTAATGACCCGTCGTCCATGTCAACAAACACCACCTCCTTTTCAGCATGTCCGTTCACTCATTTCGAGAGAAATTGCCATTGTCCTTTTTCAATTAAAAATGTGCTCTTGTACCCTATGTAAAGGTACCGAGCTATTGCTGTTTTGCCAAGTACGTACATACGCAAAGTATATCTCTCGTCATCAGAAGCGATTGGTCGCCCATTACCGGGCCCTTTTGTCCGTAGGCGTAGGCTTGGGAGACTCGCCTCCACTTCAACCATGACACCAGTATTAACTCTTCTCTTCCACCCCATCATTGTGTGTGCCCTCGTATAGCCGTATTTATCCACTCTCGACAGGTCGTGATCAAAGTGACTCCAACAACACCCTGCCACCGAGCGAGCCAACCGGCACCTACAACATGGCCCTCCAGGCCTGCCTCCTCTCCACTCAGTGCTCCAGAAGACGCAAGCTGCCCTGGACGACGACGTTCTCGAGGATGGAACCGGGGGGAATGTCGATGGTGCTGCCCTCTGTTGCGACGATGATGACGGTGCCCTTGAGTGTCACGCCGCGGCCGAGGTTGACGGCACCAGTGATGGTGAGGTGATCCAGCTCCAGCACCTTAGGGATGGAGGGGATTCGCTTCTGGAAGTCCGAGACCTTCTTGAAGTCGCCGCCCAGCTTGATCAGGGGGGCGTCACCGAAGCGGGCCGCGCTCATCTGAAGCTGGCCGTGCTTAAGGGTGTACAGGTCCGACTTGACCAGCATCAGGTCAGAGCAGGTCTTGACGGGCAAGAATCGTCTACGGGGCACGTTGACACCGTGGGCGTTGTTGAAGTGGCGGATGGCAGCACCGACGGCCGTCTCGAGCTGGATGATGGAAATGTCCGACTCGCCCTTCTTGTCGCCGGGGATGGTCTTGCCGTTGGGGATGATCTCCATCTCGAGCTCGTCGTTCTCCACAACACGCTTGATGGCCTTGAGGTTGAGCCAGATGTTGTTGGTGTTGAAGTACCTGAACTTCTTGATCGACTTGAACTCGTTGACGTGCTCCTTGGGGACCTGGGCGATTTCCAGCAGGCGGACCGAGCCCTCGTAATCGATGATAGTACCACCCTTGACATCGGCCTTGGTCTTGTTGGTCAGCTCCATAATGTACTCGGCGTTGGTCTCCATCATGTGCTGGAGAATGCGGAGATCGACAACGGCACCCAGGTTGTCCACGTTAGACAGGAAGATGATCTCGATGCCCCGCTCCAGGAGCTTGTCGAGGATGCCCGAGTTGTACAGAGACTCGAAGACGTCACCATGGCCAGGGGGGTACCACTCGTTGATGGAGGCATCAAAGTTCTTGGGGACGGGGAGCAGAGAGTCCTTGTAAATTCGGGGGTATCGGGACTGGTTGAAGGTGAGGATATCCACGTTATGGCCCTCGTACTTCTTGATGATGGCGGCGGTGTCGTCGTTGGTGTTGAACGAGTTCATCAGGATAAAAGGCACGTTGACGTCGTAGGTGCGGTTAAGGAACTCGATCTGTCGCACGGAAAGGTCGAGGAAGGACATGCCATCACGGACCTCGATGACCGACTTGGGACCAACGCAGCCCATCGAGGTACCGAGACCACCGTTGAGCTTGAGGACGGCCAGCTTGTTCAGGAACTGAACCGACTCGGTGTTGGCAAGGTCCTCGTAGTCGACGACCTGGCCCTGAGCGGGGGGAGCAATGCGGTCCCAGTCACTATGCGATCATCAGCAACCAGCGTGGATATACATTTCGTCGGAGGTGAGGCATACACAGCGTTGCCCTTGGCCTTGTCATTGAGGTATCGTCGGAAGAGGGCGAAGAAGTTGTCCATCTCGGTATCGAACAGCTGCGGAGCACGGTCAGCACATGTTGGTGAAGCCATGGTCACCGCTCGCAACTTGCCTTCTTCTGCTCGGGGTCCTTGACGGTCTCGGCGAGGTTGGTCAGAGCATTTCGCATCTGAGCGGCAGCGACGTTGGTCGAGGTGTTCTCGAAAGCCTGAGGCATAGTGTGTTAGTTGATTCTGAGACTCGCGTTGATTTCGGATGATTGCGTGGGAATTGGTGTTTCGAGGGTGGGCGGATAAGGGGCGGAGAGGGAAGCTCGCGATCATGAGCAGCGAGGGCAGTGAATCGTTGTGCCATCATTTTCGGCTTTTGCAGCGTAGCTTAAAGTCGAGAAAGTGACAGAACGGCGATTCCACCGTGTGCGGTTGTGAATGCTTGTAAACGACGTTTGGTGACTGGGAGCTTCAGGGGGCGCATGGACAACCAGGCCTTATCATCGCCAAAGCAACGGCCCAAGATGTTGGCCTTGTCACTGGTTCCCCCTGAATTGAGTCGTAGGCTATTTCTCGAAGGATTCGCACGACTGAGGGATCTGGAGGGCGATGCAGGACTCACCATGTGACTGCGCGTCTTGCCATGACGGCGCTCAAAGAGCTGATCATCACTGCCAGCGTGAGGCTTCAGGTGGGTAGGCAGCGCGCTCTTGATTGCACTGGCCATTGTGACGGTTACAAGGGATGCAGGAGGAAATGGAGCAAAACAAGCTGTCAGGCTTCGAAGGGATCAAAAATGTGAAGAGCAAAAAGGGCTCAAAAAAAGAGGATGAGGATGGAGGATGTCGAGTTCAAGTTTGGGTCAGGAATGACGGAAGGTAAAGGAGGGAGGAGAATGGATTGGATGCGGGGCGGTGATGCCCGTAGCTCAGCAGCCAGCAGAACTGGAAGGTGTTGGTGGGGGTGGCGAGGCCGAGAGTCGACAAAAAAAGATCCTCAAGTAAAAAAGGCGCGGTTCAAAGTGTAACAGTAACAGTGACGTTTGTCTCGGTGGATAGTCTCCTGTCTCTTGCTCCTTTTGTCCAAAGGCAGGTTACGTTGGGGAGAGAGGCAACCTTTTGGGCGACAGGTCAAGTTATGATGGATTCGGCAATGGTCTGGTCTAGTAGCTCTGGGGCGTTAGCTGTTGAGCTGGCACACGGTGTTGTTGTGCTATTTTGTCTTTGTTGACGTCGGGGGCTTGGCAATTGCAATGTCTCATCATATATGCCTACGATTGAGGGAATGGAGGCTTTTTTTTTTCTTTCTGTTTCTGCTTACCTTGTTGGACGCTGTCAGGCTTGGAGGATAGGGGGAGAGCTATGATTTGTGTCACGGAGAGGGAGACGAGGGAGATATAAATATAAACAAAACACTGGGTAGGCTCAGGCAACTGGGAATGGGGGCATGTCCTGTTTCTCCTTTTTTCCAGTATTAGCTGGACATGGACATCGTATCTGGGATCTCGTCGTAATGATTAATTTCTGGTCTTGCCTTGGACATGGGGAGCAACCCCACCACTTGCACCAGCGATCTCCCTCGGTGGCGTGCCAACCAACCAGGGGAATCCCCCCTCTAGAGGAAGTTCGGGATGAAGGCCGTGAACGAGTCTCTGAGCCGAGGAGGAGGATGCACGACGTGGATGGAACGGAAGCAGGAGAGAGGTTGTGGTGGATATCATGATGGGCGGCGAACCACTCAAGCCAGTATCGACGATACGGTTACTCTGCTGCATGTGGCTGCAGTTGGATCCAATGCAGCAGATACCGATTATCACCATCATGATATCCGATCCAGTGCTGACTAGACCTTGTTGGTGGCGGCCTCTACTCGAGGCGAACAAAACCGCTCACCTACTATTGCCGGTGAGCGAAATCTCGCTCCCAGGCCGACTACTACGTAGTACGCCACTCACCAACGAAACGAAATCTGCCTGTAGTATTCCCAACGGACGAGCTTGTTAAGCTGTTCCATTCTTAGTACAGTACAGGTGTCATAAAGTCCCGCCTTTCCATGTCCAACTAAATTAAGGCCCAAGCTTCCCAGGCCCCAGGTCAAAGCTCCCATCGTCAGGCATGCCAGGCGGCTCTTGGGCCCATATCTGGGGGTTGTCATTGGCCGGGTAAAGCAAACGAGCAGCAATCCAGTCTGTCTGGGCCCGGCGAAATGAAGTGAAGCGCAGAGTGGATAGCTGGAGGCATGCGAGTGAGTGAGTGAATGGACGAACTCGACGACTTGTCTAGGTACTGTAGCTAACGTTAGTGCCATCTCCCGGTCGATCTCCCTGCGAACCAGTTGCCGTTGTCTTTCTCTACCATGTGAAGGAGACATGGCCAGGGATACACTCTCGCCTGAGTGAGGCTGTGATAATTAATCACTTGGGCAACATCGGTCTCGTTCATATCGCCTCGAGACACGGACCGGAACTCTCTCGGAGGGCGGTCGGTTGGCCTGGACGACAACCATCCCATCTCTAAGCGCCTCTCCCGTTCTGTTCCGCTGCGGCAAAATATCTCTTTCTCTCTCTGTGTGTATGGCTCGCAGGTGCGCGCTTTCATGCCTTTCGCCACGTGGGCCCGGCATTGGACACAAGCCGAACTGTCATGTCACATCATGGATGTTGGCCGACGTGCATAACCGATTTGAGTTGTTTTGACAAAGGAAGGGAAGCATTCACTCACACACTCACTCACAGGGTGGCAATGGCAAGGCAAAGGCCATAAAAAGCAACCTGGTAGAGCCAAGACTCTCCCCAGCCTGTTATCGTCTGCAACACAACCTCCACTGCCCATGAGCCGGGTCTGGGACCCGCCAGTGCATCATCATCCACCAATCGAAGCTGGCAAGCATAGGTTTCAACGACGCTGCCTCCAAAGTGGAAACTTGATGCCATCACTACAAACATGTTACAACTCTGTGCAACCTCATCTATGGTGTTTTCCAAGTTTTTGCTTCCCGTATATCTACCACAATGACGAGAAACACAGAGTGCTTGGCTACGTTCATGTCATCTGCAGCCCTGTGGAGAAGAAGAAGAGCCGGCCGCCCGTCATGTGGGAAAACGGTCCGTTTTCTCCCCCACGTAAAACGGCTATTCGGCTTCGAGAGCTTCACGCCTCGTCATCGCAGGCAGACGCCATCATCAAGAAAAACATCGTATGCTCACCGACTTGAAAACGGGCCATCGCCGTCTAGAATCCTCTGACTCGATATCTTCGCCCCTGAGAACGCCGGCCGGCTTATTGCAACTGACGGGGTGCTATCCCTTCACATCCCAGAGATAATAAATCCTTCGCTGCCCAAATCTCACCGTAACTTGAATCCTTTAAACTCATCCCTTTGTTTATCTTGTAAGGCACGACAATGGGCAGCGCAGAGACTCTTCAGTACTGGAACTACAACATCCCCGAGGACGAGAGGACGGATCAGTGTCCCGACTTTCTCCAGAACCTCTCAGCCAAGGACGTCGGCATCCTCTCGACCCCAGACTCCGAGTTCCACGTCCTCTCCTGGGACGAGGTCCGCCAAATCGTCCAGTCCAACCGTCTCGAGGTCTTCAAGCGCGTGCCCTCGGCCCTGCGCCGCTACAAGGCCTTTGTCTTCTACCTCAAGAAGAAGCACGGCAGCGTCGCAAACTTCATCCTCAACCAGCGGCTAGGCTGGTCTGCCCCTGTGGCGCCGCGCGGCGCCCCCTTTGAGTTTGAGGACGACTACAAGATCCTCCACAACGATGCGCCATACGGAATAGACCCCAGGATCGTCCACCTCGTCGTGTGGACAAAGTTTGACCTCGTCGAGGACCCTGCCACGGGGGACCTGGCCGACGGGGCGAGGCAGGAGATTGATGACTTTGTGACGACGACTTTTCGGACAAATGTCCCTAACGAACATGTGATATACTCAGATCTAACCTCTGTAATGGATAAATGCTGACGAGAGCAGGTCATGTGGTTCAAGAATTGGCGGGCTTTGCAGTCTGTGAATGCCGTCAGGCACTTTCACGTCATGCTGTTTGATCCAGATCCCGACTTCATCCGCGCCGTCACAAAGGGGGACGTTCCTCGCTGTGGTTTGAAGATGGAATAGATGAAAAGGCGCAGGTATTTTTCATGCGTGGGTTTGCGAATTCGTCTTATTTTCGTGTAGTGTAGTTGAGTTTCAGGGGCATATCGGAGCATCGCACATCTAGCAGTGTACACAGGTCAATTTTTCTGTTCATATTTCATATCTCTCTACTTCAATTAGAATGCTTTTTTTCCCTGTCTTTTCCTCTGTCTTGACGTCTTTCGCCTTGACCTCAGTCTAGGTCTCAATCTTGACATCCTCCGTCTTGACTGTCAGCTCGACACAGGCCGCATCAGCAAGGGGCACAGCGGTAGGCTTCTCCAGTCCAATACGAATGATCGCTCCATAAAACTCCTCACGCTTAGATCGCAGCTGCTTGGCAATCTGCACCGAAAGGTCTGCTGCGAGGGCCTCCAGTGTTTCATACGACGACGCAATCATTGCCTGTCAACTGTAAGCTTGCGACTCGTTCGCTCTGACATCGGTATACTCACATCGACCACCACACTCTCGAGGACGGCATAGTCATCATACATGGTCTCGTACTCGTCTATCCGTACATTCGCGATGACGACTTGCTTGGCGTTGCGCTCGTTGCTGTTGACACCGATCAGTGTCGGAACCCGAAGACCTTCCAGGCCGAGCTCCAGGCTCCGCGTTGTGAGTGATGAGTTGCTGAAGAGGGCAGATCCAGAGAGACGAATCGCACTCCCCATCAGTGACGCCTTGGGGAGAACGAGTGAGATGGTCAGTCGACGAATGAAGGTGACATCTAGGAACGACTTCGATTCGCTTGTCGAGGGCCCTCTCAGCCCGTTGTAGCGGAACCCAGTGAGATCGATCCAGAGCTCATTCAGTACATCGCTCAGTGACAATCCCGACTTGGGCAGACGGCCCAGAGTGCTTAGGATGGCCTTGCTGAGCAGGCCATAATGCACCGTGTCCGAGGCGACCTTGTCGTCGGCAGACGACGTCCCAAAGGGCTGGGTGAGCGAGACTTCGGCCGATACCAGGAGAGGCTGCTGCTTGGCCCCACGACCCCAGGCGTCCTTGGGACCTTGGATAGTTGTCTGGAGGTTCCGCACGCGGACGACGGCGACGGGGTCTCCCTCGTCATTCGAGAGTCGTCTGGACGACACGATGGGGGCTTCTCCAGCCATGGTGGATGGTGGTTGAGGGATCGGCTTTTATTGGTTTGGCTTGGATAGATGTGCCTGCGAGATTGAGACTTTCGCTAGTCCTCTCCGTGGTGTGTGAGTCTCCTGCTTTGTCGATCAGTCTCTTCTTGGATATGATCAAGTTGTCGAGAGCTGATGTCACTGAAGACTTTGGAGAGAGTGAGGCTAAAATGAGAGTCAATGGCGGGGCAAAGGCAATCCACTGTCACCATACAACCGTCCATTTCAAAATCAGGAAAGCTTGTCACACCAAGTGATATAACAATGATAAATTCTCGCTAAACCGCAAACAAGATTTTTATCATACTTACACAAAACTCGTCTAATCACTCATTAGTGCCTGTTGACGATCAAGTCATTCACCCGCCTATTCCTCACCAAAACCATGGGTGAAGCCACCTACCCTGGACCAACATTCAGACATTCTGGATGGATGCAAAACTCAGATCAGAGAAGTATTAAGAAATCTGGTCAGAGGAGGATCCATTACTGTTTAATATTGCTGGCCAGTGATTTGAGGCGTTCTTCTCATACAAAGTAACTAGTTCGCTCAAATTGTGTCATGTTGCTGCTCACATTTGGCTCAGGACACCAGTGACTGGGATTTAGGAGAGTTAATCAGTGAGTTTGGTAGCATTTTTAATGAATCTGTTTCCATAAACATAACCTCCAGTGTCCAATGTTGATGAACAATCTAGTATGCAACATCTTAATCCTCCGCGACCCGACCCGTGAGAGTTTGTCGGCGATAGATTACTATGTACTCCCCGAGCCTAGATATCCTAAGACACCCGGCCGCATCCTTCCCGCAAAGGAACACACAGGGTTGCATTTTTTCACTCCTCGTCCTGGCACGAGCGTCCTGCAAGGACCAATGCGCTCGGGCATCTTGTCGTATGAGGAAACACCTGTTTCTCTCTCCCTATCTCTTTGGCTCTGAGTCGTTTCTGGAACACGTCTACTGCACCGTGCGATCGACCTTCTCTGCGTGGTTTAACGCGACCGCGTGGGGATCCCCTCAAAAAAAGACGCGCACGATTCGGTTCCAGTTGGTCGGGCTCCTGGTAACCACACGGAAGTCGAGCCTGTAGACGCGGTTCAACTGAAAGCCAAACCAGGAAAAACCCACCGTCTCAGGCTGGTTGCCCGGGGGTCCGCGGGACTCAGACACGGCATCTCTGGACGAGAGATTCGGATGGCAGGTTGGAGTTTAGATGATACTCGGTTGCCCAACCTATAGCCTCCATCTCCATAACGGGCCGCTCAACAAGTTGAGCTCGTTCCGCCAAGACCTGAAGATGCCAAGATAGGGCATGGTCGCGACCAAAAGGTGAAACCCAACTCCAACCGACCGCCAAGCCAAGACATGGGTTCACTGACAACAGATCTTGTCCCTGCCTCGAAACGGGAGACGATGGCACCATCCAAGTGCAACATCAAGCGCAACATCAGGCCCCATCTTGAACTGTTGATAAACTTCGACCTCAAAGCCTAAACCCCAAGACTGCTTGCTATCCTGAGGTCTGAGGCCTGAACGACGCGGCTGCAGCAACGTAGTAGTTCCGCACTCTCTCGTCCCGACATCCGTAATTTGCGACTGTTAGAATGCAGCCGAGTGGCGTTGACTATGCTCGGAACAGAGAAATAACGGCTTCAACTGCTTCCTTGCTGTCAATACACGAGCAAGCCTCTTTTGTCCACATCCGGCAACGCTAGCCCCAGCCTCATCGGAGCCGTGTGCCTGCAACTCCGATGCCTTGCGACGCAACCCGCAACAGTGAAGCACAACGTCGTTCTGGAAGAGGGGCATCTTGAAACCTGGCATGGGTATACCCAGGCAGCCTTCTCCTTTAGGTTTGCCTGTCAGTGCTGTGCTCTGAGTTCCGCTGCCCCTCGGACGGAGCCCGCCTTGGCCTCGCAAGCCCCCCCTGGAGCTGGACCTCAACGGCGATCGCAAACCTGGCCTTAAGCACTCCAGGTTTACTAGATGATGCTTGAAGCCAAAAACGGTTGTGAATTCTCAGGCGATCTAGCTCAAACGCTCCCGGCGTTGAAACCAAATCCAGCTAGCCTCCCGGACGACCCATGGGTCTCATCAACTCCAACCCCACGACTAGGTATGCGGGACGTGCCTGAGTCGGTAACCAGCCAAACCATTCTTGGCCTTGGTGATGTTGTGCGTGGAGTCTGGGGACCGTGCCACACTTCGCGTCTTCTAGAGAACAGTAGGTTCGGTGGTTCTAGTGATTGAACCTGTGTCCGTTGTTTCAGTCCTTTGAATCACTTCGCGGCAATGACATCCGTGCCCTTACTGATACCCAAACTTCGTCATCCAATCCTCTATTCCGCCCTGTATAAGTCCTAGCTTTCCGCAAGTCAGCGCAGAGTAGAGGCCCCGGCTTAGAACCGATCAAGTTGACCGCTCGGAAGACCCCTGTCACGCCCAGACAGGTGCCGCAGAGTATCATGCAGGTTCTTTACCCGTCGTGCATGTCAAGAATGTCCAATTTTGCGCTCTTGTCGGCTGAATTGAGTGCCACTAAGCAGGTGAAATTTGCTCCAAACACCGAGACCCTGGGGAACTTTCCGATTATCGCAACGTTTTTACCCACCACAGCCTTGTGCTTATGAGTTGTGGATCTCTTGCCAAGGGGCAATGTAACGGTCAAGTCTTTCACGTCCAAATCGACGTCGCTTCCGAGCGGCGGCGGGAGAGTCAAGGGCTGAAGGCCGGGGTTTGCATAGAAGCTAGTGGTGTCCCATGTTCGTCAAAGTTTCCCGACAGTTGGATCATACCACCATTGGTGGCATTGGTAGGTCCGCCCTCACCTCTCTGAGTCTTTCGTTCTCGGCCGTTTCGGGCATTACCATAGGGGACTATTGACGACGAAAGAACGCACCTTGAAGGCAACTTTGCGCTTTGTATAGGCGAGTGTTGCTCGACATGTTATCCTGCCCTGAGCTGTTCTCTCCCTGTATCATGAACTCCCGGCGTCACTCCAGCCCAGGAGCTTGAACTTGTTCCACCACACAACAAACCTGGCATTGACAACCAGGACAGGGTTGAGACGTAAAGGCTTCAGCGCTACTGGTAAGCTTCTGGAAGGGAGATGAATGGAAATGGACAAAGCGCCACACGGCCGTAAAGGGCATGTGAGCCGTGACTATGTCAAAGTCTCGGTCACCGGCGCAGGCTTTTTCGATGCAGGGCGTTTCGGAAAGAGATCAAGCCCCGACATAAACCAGTGAGTCCGGAATTGTTGAGGCATCTTGCTGTGCTGATGACCGACACTTGTCGGCCTCACATGCTGTCTTTTCTAATTATTCTGACGATCGAAGTGCCGAATGGGTGTAAGAGAGGCAAGCTAAAAGGAAGAATGCGGGGAAGATGATGGATGGAGGGTGTTAATCAAAGTCTGCAGAAATGATGCTGGCTCTCCATCGACAACCATCGGAGCCTCCCGGGCCCTTTCGTCCGCCGGACTCAGACAGCCCAAGAATAGATGTGGACTCTGGCGAGGGTCTGATAAGCGGGCCGACAACGAGTTGGTGCAACAGCCGTCTCTCGCTCGGATCCTCAGGAGGTTTGTCGACGAGCAGTATAGAGAATAAGAGTTTCATCTGGCCTTCTTACGCGTCCAAAAGACAGCGGGATGTGTCTCGTTCGGCCGAGTTGTTAGTGCACATGGCTAGCCGTTTGGCTTTTCCCGCATGTGTCTTGGGGATGTCGCAAGAAAGGACCGAAGGGACAGAAAAAGAAAGATGACACACCACCAACTTCTCCAAGTTGCAGCGGAAGTGGCTGACAGTTGACCGGGGAGTGACATGACAGACCTCTGGCCCATGCCAGCCGGGGGATGCCAGGTACCTGCATCAAGAGTGTGGCACACCAACTTGCCGTTGTCGGTCAATCAACTCCTTTGTTTTTGTTGGGATGGTCGACTTCGACCTGCTCAATTTCTCGCTTTCGATTTCAGGTGCAGATGCGACATATCAGCTTGGAGTCTCCTCCATGTGAAGGATGCTGAGGAGAAGATGACCTGATGTGATGTGATCATCATATGTAAGCTTGCATCGAGGTTGGGCAAAAGGAACAATACGACCAGAACGGCAACTCGGCGGCCTTCGATCACCAACCGCTGGAGATCTGCAACCTGGGCCCTGGTCTGATATACTGCAGGGAAGACTTTTTGGCAGGTGGTGACTTTCAGGCATTGAAGTGAGCTCTGTTGAAAATTCCCACCTCTCCGGGTGCGTTATGCGGCTTATATCGACGAGTCCATGCCTATAGTCAATAATAGGCGTGCTTTGTCTGTTTTGCATTTGCCAGTAAGCTATTATTGATACAGGCACGCGAGATTGCCATTGCAGTGGAAACTGGCATCTCTCGCTGTGACTGGGCCCGACAAAGTCGACGATTGTGGGGGACTCGAGAGTCAAATTCCAAGAGGCAAATCAGAAGCCAAGTCGGGGTATCGCGAGAGGACAGAAGACTTGGTTCCTGAGTGGCAAAGGCCAGATGCAGGCTCAATGACATGCCCATGTGAACAAGGGGCTTCTGCGAGTCACAACCAACAGACAGAAGCGGCGACAAGAGGATCAATGAACATGAGCATGGGCGAGACGGGAGTGACAAGGAGTGATAGGGTGTGATGGACAAGGGTGCGTCGTGTCTAGTGGAGAAAATCAGCGGGGAGGGGAGAAGGGCCGAGAGGCCAGTCATAGCGCGAGGACGGCTTGTGTCTTGTCTGAGTGCTTTTGGGCGACGGCTCAAGAGCGCTGTGAGCGAGGTTACTGGCTGCAGTCTGTCGAATAGATCTTGACCTCTCGCAATGGCTTGAGACCAACACAAGATGATCAGCCTTAACAGGCGTTGATATTGATGCTCCAGAACCAGCCACATAACCCAATTCGCGACTGGGTGATGAGAAGCGGATGAGCGGGAGCGTTAGGGAAGTCGAATGTGCTTGAAAGGCAGCGCACCAACGGGAACGCCTCGTTCGATGGTGGATGGTGACGGGTACGATATCGGCATTGCTCGAGATGGTGATGGGGTATTGTGATGGACAATCTAGTCAGCACAAGATCATCATCGTCCTATAGGGGAACATGTCCGGCTGGGGCACATGTACGCACACGCGTGCTTGAATTGACAAATGAAGCGTTGGAATTGGAAAAATAGAGATCCTTGGATGCTTACCGTGGGCCATCAGAAACAAATTGTGGGCGCGATGATGGCCTTGAACTGGAATGAGGCCTGGTCCCGTGACACTTGGACATGCTCATCATGCCCCGCTTAGATGCGACAATGCGACTCACTCAACCTAGCCCCCTCTTCCACTGGCAGGCAGGCAGGCAGCCAGCAAGAAGCAAGTCGATTCGGCCAGGGCGACGTATCGCACGACGTATCCGTCCTGGTTTCCAGAAATACTCACTATGGTGGCGGCGCCTCTCGTTGGTTCCCGCCCATTAAGCTTCGCAGATTCAACGGTTGCACGGAACTCCGCCCCTCTGCAGAACCATCAACCTGGAGCCCAGCACGGCTGAGGGACCGACCGAATGCCCTGAGACGCGCAGAACGGCACCCAGATGGGTCCCTCCTCGAGCGTTCACCGTTTCCATGGTGGGCGAGCAACGTGGCCCCGAGACCTGCGTACGGTATCTACGTCGACAGTGGTGGTGATGACGATGACGTCTCTGGAATGACGACTTTATCGATAGAAAATCCACCTTCCTTCAATGACAAGGTGTCCAAGAGCATCGAACAAGGACCCTTGATAATGGCGCAGTGAGGCCTCGAGAAACGCCGCCCCGCAAAACAGCCACCACCAAAGCACGCCTAACCCATGATCAAACCGGCGGGACCGAGTACAGGTACGAGCGCCTCTTGACGAAATCTTTTCGAGTCCCAACCTGCGAACTATAGCCGAGACTGCACAGTTACTCGTCATCCAAGATCCAACCAAGGCTCGCAGCAGACTCTTTTTCGCATAACGCATCTCAAAATCAGCCCAGCCCGCCAGGGTTCGGCCAAGTAGCCCCCAACTACCAAGGTCAGCATGGAAGAAAACTGTACCACCCATGAGGGTGGAAAAGGCAGATCGAGGCCTATGGTTGGCCTGTATGGACAGCCTGGGCAGTTTCTTCATCTCCTCTGCAGCTCTTTTTTACCACTGGGCCCTGTTGTTTGGTTGAGCAATTGCCAATGACATGCCGACTTGACGAGCCCTGAGGTTTTCAACGTGGCCGCCTACTTGGCTGTGGTACAAGCTCGACTCACGGACCTCGAGTACCATCGATCTGGGCCTGGAGAAACGACCGACCTGATACCAATACAGGGCTTGCTGGGATTGAGTGTCCCGTCGTGGGTTGAGTGAGTGAGGTCACCCATCGCCCACAATCTCATTACCGGGGTCTGGGGTTGGGCGGCCGTGTCGCCGGAGTCAGAGAATGCAAGGGGAGTGTCGTGGCGGCCGAGACACACATCGACACCCCTGGAGTTCACCCCTGCAGTGAAAACGCTGCTCCCCGCCTAAAAACCTCCGGCTCCGCCAAAACTCGCCTCTACCCCTGGGACCTGGCAGCAACAGATGCCCTTCTTGGGAAACGGGCTCCTTTCGAGACCCTCTCGAGTCCCTGGGGCCTCTCAGGGCTGCGTGTTGGTGGGTCACTCCCAGTGGAGGTCCAGTAACCCCTGCTCCCTCACTATGCCCCTCCTCTCTCTCCGCCTCTTCTCCCTTCCGAATGGGCGCCCGCTCGTCATCACCGACCACCATCCCCCAATGACGGTTCAAGCCGTGGTCTCCAGTAGTCGCAGCGCCTGAGGAGTCGTCAACTCAGCCCTCCATCACGGCCCCATTGGTCCCTGTCAGAACTGCCCTGGTCCCGGTGCCATGCCCGACAGAGGGCCCTCGCCCGTGGTCTATACGGCCCCGAAAGGGTGGGAGAGATGTAGATGCAAAGGAACTCTTCGAGCCTTCTCTCGGCCCAGCATGGCAGGGGTGGCAACAAGACGGAGGCGACCCGTTACCTCCACTCTCGCCTCGAGCTTGGTCCTCGATCCCCGTATTGCGAGTGGTGCTGATGCCGGTAGTGCTACTGGCCAAATATCCAGATCTCTCTCCATCCCGCCAGCCTATATGATCCGCCTACCCTCCTCCCCACGCGCGACCTCGTCTTTGCTCGTTGTCTGTCTCTTGTGTCTCTGTGCTGACCGCACCATCTTGGTGTTGCCGTCTTGTCTATTGTGTCTTGGATAATGCTTCTTGTGTAATACTCTATCTACTATACCGTCTTGGGATTCCTCGACATCCTACCTCATTCACCCTCTCTTGTATACAAGGTCATTCACCATCTCTTGTGTACAACCCTCATTCACCATTGCTTGTATACAACCCCATCGAAACCATTTCGGTACTGCCGCCTGGTGTCACATCCTCGACATACCGACGAACCGCTCGCCGTGTTATAGTCGTACTGAACTCATACCGGCGCCCACTATTCTACTCAATATCGAATCGACCGATCAGCGCCATACCTTCTATCTCATTGAACCCGACCGACCTTCGACTTCTATCGACTGGACTGGGGAACCTTTTCTCGATAGGACCTGCGCCTGTTGTGGCCAGTGCCCTTGATTTCTATCGACAGTCTCTCTCCGGTTTTCGTTCACCATGGCCAACACTACGGTTGGGCTAAACCTATGCCCACCGCCGTTCTTCGACCAAACGCTATTTCCCGATGAGGGTGGATGTAAGAGTGTCTGAGCTAGGATTGTCCTCGGGTTATCTAACAAATACTTAGTTGTCGATGGACGGCTCTGTCAAACGGTGGGCACTATGCAATGCTGCCTGCCATGTCCCATGACCGACTGGGTGTACCCTGATCGGTTCGAGACTCTGACAGCGGTCGCAAACTGGGTCGCTGCCTTTAGTGTGCTGTGTTGCGTCTTCTTGCTCCTATCATGGGCATGCTTGCCCGTGGACAAGACTAACCGCCATTATCTGAGCATATGTTTGACCTTTGCCGTGCTGCTAATGAATGTGAGTTGATGCTCTAGGCCCTGGTACACAGTTACTGATGCAATAAACCAGCTGGGCTTTGTCATTCCTCTGGCAGCGCGACCGGACCAATGCTACAATGAGATCACTCCTCACAGCATGAAGACGAGCCAGGTCTGTGGCGCCTCGGGCGCATTCCTCCTCCTCGGAGGCTGGGCTGGCGTCATGTGGGTGTTTCTCAGATCCGTATCCCTTCACCTTCAGATCTGCTGGCAGGTCCTTGTTGGCCGAAACTTTATGATCTTTGCCCAGGCGGCGGGATGGGGAGTTCCTATTCTGGGCATCATCCTGGCCCTCGTCTTCAGCGGTGTCTCATTCCGCTTCGGAGCGACATGCCACATCAACCACGCCAACAGCTTGGCCGACTTCTGGATCCCCCTGATGCTCTTCGCCGGGTTGACTGTCATCATCACCTTTGCCACCTTTGGCTACTGCATCAAGGTTTACCTGGCTGCACTGGGTGACAACGGCGCGTCCTCGGAGGGTTCCAGCCTGCCTACTTACACCCAGAGCATCAAGACCATGAGCCCACGACAAGCATACCGCAGGGTTCGTCGCGTCATCGCCCTTCAATGGCGAGGCATTGCCATCGTTCTCATCATCATCGCCGATGTCATCTTCTTTTGTGTCATCTTTGTATTCCAGGACAACGTCGTGCAGTCTGTGACTGACGACCCCACATTGGCTGAGGACTGGGTGAAGTGCCTGGTCTTGGAGAACGGCAAAAAGGCCAATTGTCTCGACGAAGCAACAGTACTTGTTCTTAACGAAGCAACCGTCACGGCTGTGTTGCTTCTTCTCGCAGTATGTTGACGTGTCAAATATTAATCTGAACCTCAGCTAACTCGTGATAGCTCAACGGCCTTTGGCTACTCTTCTTCCTCGGACGATGGTCCATGGCCCAAGGATGGCTCGAACTATTCTCGAAGCCGTTCAAGAACAAGAAAGAATTTGTATCGGTGGATGCCCACATCGATGCCAAGAATAGCACACGTTCGTACGAGATGCTCTCACGAGATTCGAGCGCCGCGGTAACACCCATTACTCCAGTGAAGTCCCCTGAGAGTGGACGAAGAACCCCCGACTACTTTGGGCGAACTGCTCGCTACCATGCGCCAGCGCGTTCGTTCTCGAGCCCCAGACCTCCGCCAGCTACATCATGGGATGCCGGAGAGACGTTTGCTATACCGACATATAAAGACAAAGACATGCACCCATTGAGCATGAACCAAACATAAAAGTCCCAGACTTGAACGAAGAGAGCATTGAGAGACGATAATCACATATTTACGCATAATTATACCCAAAATCAACCAACGACCTTCACACTGCTGCGACAGCTACCGCGCAAAGCCTCGAAGCTTTTTGCCGACACGTCAGTCCTCGGTAAGAGAAGGATCAGTAACACCAACGACTGGATCTACTTTTTTATTAATGGAGGACTTTTCTTGACACGATAGCGAGGCGTTGACATTTGAGATGGGCGCGACTTTGAATAAGTAGGGGAGCAAAGCGCGGATATACATGTCGACTCCAGCAAACACCAAACCCGAGGGTTTGCTGATGTAGAACAACGACCAGGACGACGAGTCTGAGACTCTATACAAATGCAGTCTCATTACCGTCAGACTGACCCTTGGTGGAGGGTATTGGCGCGAGATGTTATTGGGTGTAACAACAGAACAGACAGAGCCTCTGTCTGTCTACTGACTCTAGAGACATGAGTCTAGAGAGCGCCGGCGGGAATTGGGACATGGATTTGTAACCATACCGGTAGCTGCGGACAAAAGAGCCTCACCAAGTGAGGAACATCAACCTCGAGATATCAGGTTATCTCATTCCAATACAATCATACCTTGAACTACATTTCAATCTATGTACTCTGCGAGCTTGCCACCCGTGCCGTCGGCTACGAGCAAAGAGCCCTATTAACTAGAACTAAGTCGTACCCAAAGTTACCTCATGTGGCTGCGTTCAATTACACAGAGAAGGCCGACTCTTCGGCGTACTGGGCGTCCACAAGATAACCCGGAGCCCAAGGAAGCATGCAACATATTCTTCCACCTTCGTTTTCACCAGCCTTCCGCCTCTTAAGGTTTAGCGAAATGTCTTCCCGCCCAGGCACCCGCCTTGACCCCTTTGGCGTTGATGTCGGGCGTTGTGGCGGTTAGCGATGGCCGGGGCGCCTTCTTCGTGGTCCAGTCGCGGAACATTTGACAAACGTATTCCTCTGATGATTCCTTGGTCACCGGGCTTTCCTAAAGCCGAAGGAGGTCATTATAGGATATTCTTTCCTCCCGAGTGAAGTCATTACCCCTTTGATGATGGTCTCTGGTGGGCGCGAAGACAAGGATTCGGCGTGGTACCCGGAGGATAGTTGTCGACGCACCTTCGTCGCTTACATGTGGTGGTGGCTAGTTTCGGGATTCCTATATCTAGGTAGGTAAACATAGTCAATAGTTCAAAGAGAAAATGGGATATCTTTATGTAAAGATTAATCACATAATTAGAAGATACTATCTCTATCCTTAGATTATCCCCTCCTACTAAGTCTATTCTTATGATGAGATGCTTTTAAGGATTTGCCCAAGACAGAGTGGAAGGTTGATGGAAACGAAGGGCAAGAGTCTGAAGTCCGGAAGCAGGAGAGAAAGTAAAGCGCAGCGGCCGTTGTGACAACGGCCATTGACAAAAAGGCCGGACTAGACACAATCTGGCACGACACCACATGCACCCTGGGCAAGAGTGACTGTGTCACACTCACACCCGGCTACACCCGCGAAAGGCGCAGGTAGAGTGCATTTCCAAGCACGACGATGCGTGCGAGAGAACGGTTTCTGAGGTACACAACCGCGGGCTTGCACTCCATCTGGGTCAAAAGAGGGCCAAGAAGTTTGCTGCAGCTGGCTCAGCTGGCGACGCAGGTCTGGGGCAACGATCGATATCGACGATCTCCCAATAGAAGCCCGCGAGCCGAAGCTTCTTGTTGACCAAATTGTGCAGCAAGCGAAGGATCTTCTGCGCTTGACCGATGAAGTCAGAGCCCGCAACATGTCTTAAGGTACAATTTGGTATTTTCCGGATCTCGTTCTGGGTTGGGATGATTCGAGGACATACCTATCAATGGGGTTTGAATCCGTGAGGTTTGAGATCAAGCTTGGGTGGTGCAATGGACATTTACATATTAGACTGGGAACGAAATACATATCGGCGACCTGGTTAGGCTCCCTGCAATTTGAGCTTCGATTGTTCCGAAATAATTCGTCACTTGACTAGGCTCTTCTACCTATCCGACGCCATTGTGATTCTGACAACCTTTTGGAGATACGATCAGGTTAGTCAATACCTAGGTAGGTAGGGAATGATCCTTCGACTCGAAGAAAGACTTATAGGCGTCATATTTTCGTATTTCCCCACTCCACTTGGTATTTTCAACAACTCTCCCTAGGCCCTCGCCTTCTAATACACATTGCTTCGGTATTGGGTTTTGATACCGTCATGTATTAATGACTGTGTTTTTTGCTATTGTGACTGATGGCTTCTGTCATCATTGCAGATACTAATAATAATACACATTGCTTCACACGGCGTGAGGCATTGTGGTTGATGTCCTTGCTGGCGTAATCGGCGGCACGGGCTTTTGCCAAGTGCGAAGCCCCTAAACATGAGGCACACTACACTGTAATGCCATTACTTGAGTGATGGAACATGGCGAACAGTCATAATTTATATCAATTATTCATCAGAGAAGTAAACAAAGAATAAAATAAAGTCAAAATACCCAAAGCTTATTTCTAATTGTTGTTGGGAAGTCAATTTAGGTTCAAAATGTTGTTGCGAGGAAGCGTCCAATGTCCAATTCTTGTGTCGCGTGCTTCCTCGTTCAGTGGACAGTCGACATTCAGTTGGTCAGATCGCCCTGCATCCTGTTCCGGCCCATCCGAAAAGGGCACCACAGTCCAGGGACCAGACAGCTTATCTGAGCTCAGCAGCTTGTGTGAGAGGTATAATAGCTCGAGGTGACCCTCGTGTGAGATTGCAGCTTTGAGATCCTCCTTCATTGCCCTGGTCACGTCGAGTGCTGATGCTGAGATAGCGTCATTCCACCACGTCTTTGGTGTGTTGCGTGCGCGAGGAAATTCGCTTTTCCAACGATCTTCTGGAGACACAATCGGATCCTCAAATAGGGGACTACCAATTCGACTCAAAGACTCGGTACAACGTGCGATTGAGACGAGATCAGCTGGAAACCCCAAGAGCACACGACAAAATCCCATTGTGGGTGGTCAGCCTTTCATCCTGACAATGAGTGGGGCGTCTCGACTCTCGGCCTTCATTCGCGGCAAGCGGCCCCGCATCCCGGAGACAGACACCGGTCAACGGAGCCGCTTGCTTGACGACTGGATCAACGAAGAGGATGGTAATGACGATAAGAATGGAGATGAGCAGCAATACGAGAATCCTGCGAATTTCGAGTCCACCAGGTTTTACTCATACACACGCTTCCCTGCCGACAAAAAGCCAGCGAGGAGGTGTGGACGAAGAGGCAGATGCTTCCGAAGTCGGTGCTGTGCCATCTTCCTCTTGGTGACGATTTTGGTTCTCAGTATTGCCTGGACCTACAGATGGCATATTGAGACTGCTCGTCGCCAGAAATGGACACCAGATGCAGAAACAGAACGCTTCAGCCACAGGCCATTGCAGCTGCCCACCAAGAACATTCAGATCTCCAACTATTCATTGCCACTACGGACCAAGGGTCGCAACATTGTTGACGCCCGCGGTGAGCGCTTCAAGCTTGCTTCGGTGAACTGGTATGGAGCTAGCGATGAGCTTTTTGTGGCAGGGGGGCTGGATATCCAGCACCGCGATGACATTGCTCAGACTATCAAGCGTCTTGGTTTTAACAGCGTCAGACTGCCTTATGCCGACGAGCTGGTCATCAAGAACCCAACCGTTGATGCGAGGTACCTTCGTGCAAACTCGGACCTGATAGGGCTAAGGGCCATGGATGTCTTCCACGCCGTCGTGGAGTCACTGACCAAGGCGGGCATTGCCGTGATTGTTAATAACCACATTACGAGCGCTATATGGTGCTGCGGTGCAGATCCATGCGATGCTGCCTGGGCCAACGATTATCTGGGACCGTTCTGCCCCGTGAAGCAGACCGAGGAGGAGTGGATTCAGCACTGGGAAACTATCATGTTACCACATGTGAATAATCCACTTGTCATTGGTGTTGATCTCCGGAACGAGATTCGTGGTCTCTGGGGAACGATGCCATGGTCCAAGTGGGCAACAGCCGCAGAACGTTGTGGCAACAGGCTCCTTCGAATGAACAAGAACTGGCTTGTCATCGTTGAAGGCACTGAATCATCCAACGACCTATCTCATGTTGGAAAGCGTCCTATCAAACTTGACGTGGACCATCGAGTAGTGTATTCAGCACATGTCTACGCGTGGTCGGGATGGGGCAGCTGGGAAGGACGATTCCTTCTCCGCGAGTACGAGTCGTTTGCAAAGACCATGCGGCATAACTGGGGGTATATCTTAGATGAGGAGATGGCGCCCGTCTGGGTCGGCGAATTTGGCGCGCCGTCCAAGCCATCTGTCGGCGATGCAAACTACTGGCAGCATCTCATGCGTTTCCTCCGAGAGCAGAACGCCGACTTCGGATACTGGGCCCTCAACGCACGAAAGCCAAAGGGCAATACGACCGAGACGTACGGGCTAGTGCATGATGACTGGGTGACGCCGGTGCTGGACTACCGAATGAAGGACATGCTAGATCTGATGGCGGCATGAAGACGGATTTGGAAGACTCGGCGTTTATATGTGAAACTGGGCAGCGAATTTCAGGGAAATGATGAACGTGCAACCGGGTCTCGAGATTTATTGGAGTATAACTGGAACGGAGTTTGTGTCAAGGATTGTATATTTCCGAAAAAGGGGTACAAGCAGAGACATTGTTGGCAACGTTGAAAGTTGCGAGTTTGGGTCAGGTTATGATTCTATAGATGACGGCTTCTACCGTGTGAATATGCGTATGCCTTCTCAACACCGAATGCACCTGCCGAGGTGTGAGCAAGCTCCTTATCGATAACAGGCGCAAGCAGGCCGGAGGCACTGCGCCCCGCCACCTCACCTCGCCTCTCTCTCTCGACCACCACAGAAGCACAATCAGTTGTCCTGCAGCATCACACAACTTAACCCTACAACTCTAATAGCCTCGTCCTACTGATCCCTCGGTCGCGACTCGCAACGCACCTTGCCGTATCGCCATTATCCGAATGTTCATGTGCAACACCGCAACGAGGCTCCCCTCCGCGCATCCTTGAATGCTTGCTGATGGAAAGCCAACCGTCACCCTCTGCCCCTGCAAAGTTCCCGATTTCTGTGGGAAAATGCTACGCGCAAACCGCCAACGAGCGGGTGAGTCTTTTGAGCATGGGAAATGCTTCTCATTGCCATCTAGGTCTCTGCTGCTGACACAAACTGCTTTGCGCCTGATCAGTTTGGCGATGGGGCCAGAGCTGCCATCCGCCAGCGCGAACGGTTGTCCCTAGGCTTGCACCCCACCGACGCCGAAATCCCCTTTACGTGGCCTTCCGAAGATGATGAGAATCAGGCCGGCCCTGAATCCTCCATCTATAGACTTGTACCGAGCATGCAGAGCTACAGGAACAACCTTACGGCTCTCTCTCAAGTGTTCAATGTGCGATCTCCCGGCCTTCCGGTGAATGTATGCATTACTGATCACCTACCCTAGCTCTACTTTGTCGCCTACCAAGGCCACATTTTCGTTTACAAACCCCGCGGAGTACCGCACCAATCGCTTCCTTGCCACCCCGATCTTCAACTGAAGCCCGAACCGAGCCCCTACTCCCGTTCGGTCGGAGGATATCTCGACCCAAGAAGACCACATCTGATCAACCATATTATCACTGGGCTACTTGGGCACGAAGAGATTGTGCTTGCGTGCTACGATGATGGCGATGTGGTTGCGTACTACACGAAGAATATTGGCAGATACGTCTTTGGGGGCCGTGAAACCACTGGCTCGTCGCACAGAGCTACACCAAGGCCCTTCTTCCGTGAGAACGTCGGTATGTCTGCATGGGGCTTGGCTATACATCAAAAGTCCCGCCTCATTGCTGTCAGCTCGAACCGTCACGAGGTAGTTGTGTTTGCCTTGGCGTTGACATCGGACCCTTTCAGGCGGAAAGAAGCCCCCTCCTCAGACTCCCAGGGCCCTAAAAAGCCAGAAAGGAGGATCGGTCATCGACGAAACCGCAATTGGAGGATCGTCATTATAATGGGCAGCGACGCGGACAACATGCCCAACATTTGTTTTGTGGATGACTTTGAAGGCCAGGCCCAGAAGGTATGTGCAATTGATATCAAGGGAACCGTTTGGCTGGCGGATATCTGGCAAGCCCACCAAGGCCCGATAGCCATCCAAGCCCTCAATCAGCTCAAGAGTGAGGAATTCTATCCCTCCCCTACTAGAGGCTGGGGAGTACTCGCCTTGGACGACAGTTGCTTCATGAAAGTACGGACTAGCGAGGAGCTGTTTGGCCTTCACACGAGCCAAGTCGAAGTTATCCGCGCGTCTAATGGGTGCAGCCACCCGTTGGTTAATGTGAAGAATGCCATCAACAAGATCCCAAACAATCCGCATCGAAGGGCAGCACAGCCTGTCATGGCTCAAGCTCACCCTCATATGCTGCAACTGCCGTTCGGCTTTCAAGGACCTGGCGCCCTCTTGGACAGCGAAGAGAGCGGCGGCGAAAGCGCAGATGAAGACGATTTTGAAGATACAGAGGTTGGAAGCGAAGAGGAGGAAGACGATGGCGACGACATAGAGGACGACAACCATCAGGATATTCTTGGCGCCGAAGCCTTCGCCATAATTCCTGCAGGCGGGACGTTCCCGGCAGGCACCGTAGAGCACGCTCTGGTTGCCCCCTTCACGCCCCACGACTCGTTCGATACGCTGAACGCATTCCTGGACGACTTTGATGGCAAGATCTGTGAGGATGGGACCAACTCAGACGAGGAGATTCTTCCCAGAAAGGCCGACATGACTTATTTCCCCCACAGCGGCGAAATACTCGAGACACCTCGACAGGAATCCCGGATGATAGGTTTCCTGAAGCGACCGCCTTGCGGCAACCATAATCGACAAGAACCAGAAGCCCGGCTGGCGGGGCTTAAACGCAAGTTCTTTCTGTTACGGACGTACGAAAAGGACATTGAGATGCGGCCATTCTCTCGGACGTCGGACTGGGACCGCCGAGTAGAGTTTGGTGTTGTCTGCCCAGACGCATTGAGGTTTGGCAGGTTCAAGGAGGTAGGGCTCGTGGCACACTTCCATGCAACGGGTAGGCTCAACATGATTGCGCTGGCGCCAGAGCTCTCCCTGGTGGTGATTGGGTCACCGATTGGGCGGGTGGTGCTCCTGACGCTGACACGCAAGGCTGTGCCATCAGAGCGCGAGGAAGGAATCTGGGAACACGGGTTCCGAGTAGAGTGGGTGTTGCCGACACAGTCAGATGAGGAGGAGCACAGGAGGGTGCTTCGGCCGATGCACGGTATGGCTCTGAGCCCAATCCAGACGGGTGACGGAGATGGAAACGAGCTCAGAGGAGGGCCCGGGCTGCCACGGCGGTACCGGTTGATGCTTCACTATCGAAACCACGACATCTTGTCGTATGAGTTGACGCGGAACGAGCAAACGGGAAAGCTTTGCATATATTGACAAGGTGTTGTTTCAATCTAGGCGATGAAGGATACCCGGCGCAAGGTTTGGGTGCACTTTTTGGAGTCTTGGGATGGTTTCTTTGGAGTTGGACTGGACTGTTTTGTTTTCTTGTGTATTGTGATTGGGGGATATTTTGGGGGTGCATTGATGGCTGTGTCGACATCTATCATGCTCTGATATGCATATTGGAGGATTGAAGTAGAGATATTGATGCCAGTTACAAGCTCGTCGCAGAAGATCTAGGGACACGAGTATGAAATACAAAGGATTGGAAGTTTGTTGCATGGGTGGTAGTGGATACTTGGACAAACGTGGTTGACATTGAAAGATTGGTCTGGAGAAGCTGGAGCAAGATAATGCAACCAATCTATCTAGATACCCCACGGTTCTATAGGCGGGGTAATGATGGTGAATCACGAAAACCCATGACGAAGATTAAAAAGCGAGTTACTATGTAGATATCCGCGAGGCAAGGCGAGGCAAAACACATGGAGCCCCAGCCCAGAGCAGCGGAGCCGGCTGACGATGGAGACGGGGCCCGGACCGGGATCGGGAGTGGTGACAAGTATGAATTGGGTCACTCTTTGAGTGCGGGGACCCGTATCTCGGGGTTCCGGGTCGGCGGGACGAGCAGCTGCCCCCGCAAAGCGAAGCCCATTCCACGCCGGGGAAGGAGGGAGCACAGCAGAAGGAGAAGAGAATGACAAGGGCGAGCTTCTAGAAAGTGGCGTGACGATATCAAAGATAGCGGAAAATAGGGGGTGGTTATACGATCATGACCAGAAGCGATTTGTGTGTCTTTGATGATCAGGGGAGACATGATTGGTCGATGGGCGAGATAAGGATGGGAAAAAAGCTTGACTACTTGGCATGGACCGGCGCCACGGGAAGGGAGGCTCAAGTGTGAGTGAAGGTGTGTGTGAGTGGACTTTGATAGGGGGGAACAGGAGAAAACCTGGGGATGTGGTTTTCCTGGTGAGATTTTACTGGATCTCGAGGTTTTCTCCCGCTATCCGTGGCTTGTTGCTTGGGGTGAAGCTGAAGCTGAGAAATGTGTGTGTGTGTGTGCGCGTGTGCGTATTCGTGTGTGTCGTCTGAGTGACTGGGCGTAGATAAGACATGAAGCCATCTCATCTTGTCGAGACAGAAATCGACTGTTGCCCAGTGCTCGCTCACCTTGACCTAGTGCAAATTACATGCCGTGCTGTGCTGTGCTCATATCCGATATACCTAGTCTTTTTTTTTTCTTCCCTGGTGGCGGCCTCACCGAGAATGCTTGTTGTCCTCGTCCATGCCCAAGTCTAGCAGGGGGAGATTGGTCCTTACCGTGGTAGTGGATGCGGTTCTTGAAGCAGAAAAAAGTTGAGTGCCGCTGTCCGAGGTTCTTTGCCAGAGGAACGGTAACGGATGGAGGATCCGTCTCAGCCGCCCCGGGATGCCCCGGATAGATTGGGAATCAATCGTGGGCCCTGGGACAACGAAGCTTGGCTTTTTCTGCTCTTGTCAAGGTGTAGCGCCGGGGGGGTGGTAGAGGGTTATGTAGGCCAAGAGATGGGCGGGTGGTTTTGGCGATTTGGGGGGCACCACTGGCTGAATGCGGGCTTGACGACCAAGAAGATGCAGCATATCCATTTATGACGTGTGTCAGAATTTTGATACTCGGTAATCAGTGGTAGCAATGCTGAAATACAAAGACGAGACAGACAAGACATGGAAAAATTGGATCAGCAAAAGAGAATGAGAGATGTCGTTGAACCAAAGATGAGGCGAGGTGGAAGCTGATTGGTTGACCCTTGTTCATGTGTCTGGGGTTTTAGTCACTGGTCCGACTCCAATATTTTTCATTAAACAAACTTTTGACTCACCGAATGGGATCAGGTACCGCACAGCCTCTTCCCCCACAAATGTGTACATACATACAGTACAATCACAGAAGGCTTCTTCGGTTTTTTGGTGTCGCGTCTTTTGATAAGAAAAAGATGGCTTTTTCACACGTGAGACCAGTAAGAAGTCGAGGTTTGACTCGTTAGAGAGAGGACATTTGAACCAATTGGACGTGCTCTGATTTTCTTCTGTTTTATTTTCTTTTGGGGATTGTTTTTTTTTTTCTTATCAGCGACTGACGTGATCAAGTAACGGAATATCTTTTATTTAAGGTTTTGTTCCGTCAGGTTGGATCTTGCACGTGCAGAGATGAAATAAAAAATCGAGTGATGGTCGGTCCATCGGAAGAGTAGAAAATGTCGAGATGGCTTCAGAAAATCTCGTATCTTGTCCGATCTCGTTACTAAGGCCTTGGCCATGTGTTACAGCGACGCATTACAAGAGAGCTCTAACAAGAAAGGTGTAACTCCGTACTCTTCACCTCGGGGAGACCCGGATGGGGGAGCCGGAGCTGATGATTCAGGGCTGGAGAGACCGGGGGAGACATTTCGTGGGTAGTCGAACAAGTAATGTAATCGATGGCACTTACACATCGTTTTACCTACCCATCGTCATCGTCCGGCGATCCGCTAAGCTACAGCTGACACTTCTTGCAACTCCGACTTTCGGTTTCAAGGAACCCCATCTCGAGATCGTTTTTTTTTTGGTCGTGTTTAGTGATTGTAGAAACCATCACGCGACAATTGTTCAAAGCCCAAGATTCTGTTATCTGAGACTTGACTTTCAGCTGGCCTTCACATAGATACACACACACAAGCCCAAATCTCGGTTGGATATCAGTCCAGCTCTCTCAGCTCAACCAGCAGCAGCAACAACACACATCACATCTGTTATCCCCCATACTCCAAATTGAGTGTCTTGCACATAGCCGAACCCCACGCTTCGAGGGGAACCAATATCACACGTCAACGGCGCCCCCGGAGCAACGACCAAGAGAGCAATTGAAGCAAGAGCTTTTTCTCGTGTGCCCCCAGGTTTCTTCTTTACAGAGACAGCAGAGCGTCATGCACGCCCTTTCCCGAACAACGCCCCCTCCCTCTCCGTTTGCGGCAGCGGTTTCAAATGTCATTTGGGGGGAGGTTTCTTATCATAGATCTTGTAAAGTCGTGTACGTGATCCTGATCCTCCACTTCGTAGCTTTCCCAAGTAAGCTTCCCCATGGGCGGTGCCGCTTTTCTCCTCCTTCTCACGTCACGTCAACAAGGCGAAGCAAAAGCTCCACGGACTCGCCATGTCCCGAAAGACTCCTTCGGAGGGCGTGCGACGTCTCCGGGTGAATGGGGGGGCGAAAGTAGAATGCGGACTCTGTCCGGAGGACCGGGGGTTGAAGGGATCTGGCCAGGAACCAGGCCAAGAACGGTGCTCGATCGGGGTCGGGGAGGTGTGCATGTAGCAGACGCCATGCCTCCAAACGTGTAAGCGCCAGCTCTATCGTAGGGGGGGTCCACGCTGGTTCCTGGGGCAGAAGCACGACGCCGCTATCTCTACCTTGCCTATCGGCCTGTTACTGTACGTACCGATAAACTATGTGTCCAACCTGTTTGTACATGGAGGCTGGCTCTCGTTCACTCACAGGCAATGAAAGACCTGGGGTACGTACCCATCTCTATCTCTCCTCTCTCTCCGCGCGCCGTATCGCGCCTCTATCTATCTCTGGTCTGGAGCCCTCGTCCATCTCTCATGGGGTATCTCTCATCAACCCGCAGGGGATCTGCAAACCCAGTCCATGCCCGGGCTTGTACCCGAGGCGGCGGGCTTGGTTTGGGCTGAGGTGTGAAAACTCAGACAAGCTCCTCCGGTCTCGATATATAGACTCTCGATGCCCGTTCTGATCTCATTCTCGATATCCTTCCCTCCCATCCAGTCTTACATCTACCTGACTCGGGAAGAGTTCTTAGTCAATTCTTGACTCTATTCCATCTCTAGTGACTCGATCCTTTTACTTCACTTTGCTTTCATATCCTTGTATCTCTTGAGTGACGCCCTACGCTATCCAATCGACCCCGTCGACCTCGACAATAAACTCCATCACCACGAACCGATAACCGAGAGAAAACCTTACTACAACCTGCCCATCATGTCTTACGTCGAAGTCGGACCCCCGACACCGTTTAACGGTACCAATGAAGAGCTCGGCGGTGATTCCAGTATGCATCAACACCATCACCACACGCCAAGCCTTTAGAGTATACTAACCAATGTCTTCACAACAGCCACCGAGAACCTCAACCAGTGGTACCAGTCCGGTGATCAGGCCTTCATCCTCGTCTCCGCCTGCCTCGTCCTCCTCATGGTCCCCGGCATCGCCTTCCTCTACTCGGGTCTCGCCCGCAGAAAATCCGCCCTCTCCATGCTCTGGGTCGTCATGATGTCCTTCTCCGTCATCGTCTTCCAGTGGTATTTCTGGGGCTACTCGCTCGCCTTCTCCCAGTCTTCCGGCAACCCCTTCATCGGTGACCTTAAGCACTTTGGTCTCATGAAGGTCTGGGGCGCCCCCTCGGTCGGATCTCCTCTCGTCCCCGCCCTCCTTTACTCCTTCTACCAGATGATGTTCTGCGCCGTCACTGGTGCCCTCACGATCGGTGCCGTTGCCGAGCGCGGCCGTGTCATTCCCAGCATGGTCTTCATCTTCTGCTGGGCCACCCTCGTCTACTGCCCTCTCGCTTACTGGGTCTGGAACGCCAACGGCTGGGGTTTCAAGAACGGCGTCCTCGACTACGCTGGTGGTGTCCCCGTTGAGATCGGCTCCGGTATGTCGGCCCTGGCCTACTCGTGGGTCCTCGGCCGCCGCAACGAGAAGATGATGATGAACTTCCGCCCTCACAACATCTCCCTCATCACCCTCGGTACCATCTTCCTCTGGTTCGGCTGGCTCGGCTTCAACGGTGGCTCTGCCTTCGGTGCCAACCTCCGTGCCGTCATGGCTTGCTGGAACTCGTGCCTGACTGCCATGTTCGCCGCCATGACCTGGTGCCTCCTCGATTTCCGTCTGGCTCGCAAGTGGTCCATGGTCGGCTGGTGCTCCGGTACCATCTCTGGTCTCGTCGCTGCCACTCCTGCCTCTGGTTTCATCGACCCCTGGGCCAGCATCATTCTCGGTGTTGTTGCCGGTGTCGCCTGTAACTTTGCCACCAAGGGTAAGTTGACAAGTTGCCTATCTCAATTTCATCACTAACAAATGTTTACAGTCAAGTTCCTTGTCCGAATCGACGATTCCCTCGATGTCTTCGCTGAGCACGGTGTCGGCGGCATGGTCGGTCTCATCTTCAACGCCTTCTTCGCCAGCAGCTCCATCATCGGCCTCGACGGCGTCAACACCGGTGCCATTGGCGGCTTCCTCGACGGCAACTACGTCATCATCGGCTGGCAGATCGCCGCCATCGTCGCCTCTTCCGCCTACGCCTTTGTCATGTCCGCCGTCATCGCCAAGATCATCGACTTCATCCCCGGTCTCAAGCTCCGCGCTTCTGAGGAGGCTGAGCTCCTTGGTATGGACGACGACCAGCACGGCGAGTTCTCTTACGATTACGTCGAGGTCCGCCGTGACTTCCTCGCCTGGAGCCCCCAGCGTGACGAGCCTGCTGAGGATGGTGATGTCCTCGAGCCCACCCACGGCATTCAGGAGCACCAGTCCATGATGAACACCCCCAGCCTGTCTGATGCCCGCAAAACCCCCTCCATCGATAACACCCCTGAAAAGGTGATTCCCGAGAAGCAGGCTTAAGCGCTTTCTCATGGAGGACCTCATTTTGCGAATCAATCTTTTATAGCGGTATAGAGAGTGTGTGTGCTTGGCCATTTTTCCTTATTTGTTACACTACACACACAATGGTCGTTGGGAGTAGCCGGCAAAGGCGTTTACGGTTTTTCGAATCTTGTTCGCAATCTACTACATCTTGATTTTAATACCCGCAAAGGCACATGTATATCTATCTGGCTGGCTTCGGAAAAGTGATTCCAAGTCGTCGAGGACGCACATACAATCCCTCTTTGCAGTCTGATACTTTAGATAGTCATGGAACCAGAATGTCCATATCTTTGAACCTAAGCAGCTATGGTGAATTAGATATCCATGTCTATTATCCAGCTTTGAAGCGTTCCCAAGCAAACTCAATCCTATAAGCCTGAAATGTCGCGAATATGGCATCCATCGTTCCTAAATGCCATGTCCTCGTCCCCGGTTTACATGTGTAAAAAGATCCTTATGGCCCTGCCACTCCTCGCTATGATGATGTCCTACATCGTACACACCCCAAATATACCTCTATCGTACACACTTCAAGATGGGGGCACACCGTCGGTCACCTCGCCATACGGTACTGACGGGTAGTCCCCAAAGCAAGCATAATCAAACTGGGCCTTGTCCACCATCTCTTCCTGCACCTTGAGGAACGTCTCCAACTCGCACCAGCCATCCTTGCGGTTGGCGTCACACTCCGGGAAGCTCTTGCCTAGGGGAAGAGTGCGCTGGTTCAGCACAAAGTGGATGTACTTGGTCTCCTCGCCTTCTAGGTAACCAGTCCTGTCTGGCGAGACAGGCTTGGGCGCCTTGATGATCTCGATGTCCAGGCGGGCACCGAACGGAGTTACGTGAGCCACCGTGAAGTTGTGGTCTCCCGGATATTCGTCAGCGGGGAGCTTCTCGGCAAACTGGCGGAAGCCAAACGCAGTCAGGATGGAGACAATGTTGGTGTCGTGAGAAAAGTCAAAGTAGAGACTCTGGTTCAAAGGGAAGGTTTCCTCCATGCTGTCCAGGGTTGTGTTGATCTGGGAGCCGGAGTAGCCCAGCGTGTGATTCTTAAGTCGAGCAATGACCTCTTGCTGGTAGCCGAGGCCAATCGCCCTCTGCGATACTGTCAGCATCACTCGACCACATAATAAGGGGGATACTTACGCCCACAGGACTGTGAAACCCAGCGCCCGAGGCAAATGCAAGGTCAACCGAGTACCCAAAGCCCTGCCACTCCTCATAGGTAAACAGGTCGCAGAACATGCTGAAACCATACGCAACCGTCTCATAAGGACACATGGTCTGAGCAGCATACACATCCTTGGGAGTCCATTCGAGTCCCTCAGTCATGCTGTTAAATCGGTCGGTAGCTGGATGTACGATTAGTGTCGTTTCAGCCAGTCGTTTCTAAGTAGGGGACATACCATCTTGCAGATACTTTTCAACCCAGGTTGAGACGGGCGCCTTGTAGTCAGCCTTAGCTGCGTTGGGGCAACCGAGGCCGCCGGCGAGTGAGTTGTTGAAGCCGGGGGCTTCGATGATCACCTCGATGGTAGCATTATTCGTCCTATCAGTGTCAATATGCGGTTTCAGCAGTGACTGTTCGTTCACATACCATTCCAGGCCGAAGAAGCCAGCCATCCAGTTCTCAGCCGACTTGAGCATTCGGTCTTGAGTCTGCACAAGTTAGCGATGAGCCACTCCTGCCCAAGGCTGATTCTTGTGGGATAGGGATAGAACATACCGTTGTTCGAACGATAAGCTTGCTCTGAGGGTTGTACAAGCTGCCATACATGTAGGCATGCAACACACCTGTTGCAGACGATTAGTGTAAAGGCCGGAGACAGACTTATGCTTGCTTACCGGACTCGAAAAGCTCCTGACGGCCCCTTGGCACCAGAATGGCGTAACCAAGTTCGTACTTCCAGTCATTGAGGAAGGACAAAGCTCCCCTTGTGTTGAACTTGCCAGAGGCATTGGCGAGACGCTCACCCAGCTCGGCCACATTGGAGCCAGGAGTCGGGTATCGTGCACCATGACGCGACAGCATCTGAACCTGAACAATCTCGGCACCCTGAGGGATGGGATACTCATCCACCCCAAAGCCAGGGGAGGGTGAGTATGGGCTCAGATAGCCCATCATCTTGAAGATGCTCTGGTTGCCCTCCTTCATGCCCTCGATGGGGATGGAGGTCTGAAGGGGGTCGTTGGGGACAAAGGTAGCCGTAGGCTCAAAGACGTGAGTCTGAGCCATAAAAGCCGGCTTACCGGTAGCCGTAGCACCGGGCCATAGCTGCGGCGAAGTCTGGAAATACTGGGGCACCCGGGGTGGGTCGCAGCCGGAGCCGGAGAAGGCATACGGAAGGCTGAGATAGAGGTTCGAGCCCAGAAGGATAACGACGAGCCCCGAGAGGAGCAGAGTCATATTCCGGTAAGTCCGAACTGGTCCTCGAGGCATCACAGGGGGGACGGGAGGCGGTCTATGGCCATCGTCGTGGCTGTCGTCCTGATGCACGAGGTGGTAGCCATCTTTGGGCTCGCGAGGGGCTGATGATGCCGCCATTGTGATGTACAACCAAGGAGATTTGCGATGGCAGGCCCCAAATACGATTCGAGATAGATGGCTGTCTCAGTAGAAACGCACGAGTGAGTAAGTGCAGCCTCTCAGCCAGCCCAGACGAGGGTCTAGGGATGTCCCCCTTGGAGCCGCTCCAGGGGCGGAAGCAGCGGCAGTAGCGGGCGCGATGACAACTCCTAGCCACTTGGCGCTGAAGCAATGCTCGATCTGGGGTCTGGAATTGGGGCAATCGAGTCGATGAGCGAGTATGCGTCTTCTGCCGATGCCAGGTGATGCCTGTGGAGGTGGTTGAGAGCGTAGTGTATGTAGCGTGGCAGCCCTGGCGCGCGCCGTGGAAGGTAGGAGCGGGAGATACCTTCCGTGGGTCAGCTCAGCCAGCCCCTGTGGCTTTCGGCTTCTCGATGTTGCGTAGAAAGAAAGGGGGGCCGTGCGCAGGGACCAATAGGCTTTCGGGGCTGACACTGTGCATCCCCGGAACGTGCCTGAGAGATGGAGAACAAGGGGAGGGGACGGGGATGGAGATCTCCAAGACGCCGCGCTAGCTACCAACCGTCAGCCATGGATGTTAAAACCTTGAGAGTGGGCAGGGCAATCGAAAAGAGGCGCAAGGGAGAGAGCTCCAGTGCGATGGCAGCGGTTTCGAGAGGCGTCTGCTGGGCTTGCCAAGGGGGGGCCTGGGCGCGTTTCCAAGGCCAGAGATATCGCCTTTATCTTGCACTGTGCTGCACACTGTGGCGTATTTGCTTTGTATGGTCCACTAAGATCCGCGCCTTCTCTCATGTTTCCACCTCACCTCAACCTGGGCTTCTAATCTCTTCTCTCATCCCATCCCCAATTCGCACCCATCGTGCACCCCCGTTCCCATGCATGGCTGAATCCACGTTGGGCCCGATCTACCCAAGAACCGTCCACCTGCGCTAAGGGCAAGCCAACGGCCAACGGCCAAGGCCATGGCCATGGCTCTGGGAGCGGGATAGTCGATCCTCATGGAGCCTACGGACGTCTTCCGTAGGCCGTGAACCACCTACAGTACCGAGTACCTTATCCCGTCGTTGAGACAACTCACTGTCATCGACCCCATACCCCAGGTCAGGAGCCAGCGCCTTTACCCTGAATCTCTGACAACCGTCACTTTTCGGGGTGGGTTCTGCCATGCCTGCCTATCACGGCCGCCATCTTGTCATTCATTCTTGATGTCCCGTCTACATCTACCTCCCGATCATCGAGCACACCGCCTTCACCGCCATTGAATCGTAATCATGACACGCATGGGGGTAATCATGTCGAGACTCCCTCGTTTGAGGAGTAGAGATGAGGAATGCAAGGCGAGGATGGAGACAACGACAATCACGCCGAGATGACGATACAAAGCAATTTCTTCCAGCGGCGGAAACAAAAGCAAACCTGTACTGGCATCTGACCAGTCTACCATACCAATTTAGGCAAAAGCAACTCCGGTTCTGGCGCCGATGGACTAACGACCAGTCGATCGAGGAAACTTGTCCGTACTCAGTACGCGGTTCTCGTCTCCTTCATCAACGCCCTCACACTCTCTCACCCTCTCGAGGTGAGGGATGTACACTTGCCGCCAAGGGATATCTTACATGCTGGCGAAACTCGGCAAAGAAAAAAAAAAGTTATCGATCTAAGCCTGCATGACACACCAACCGCCTTGCCTTCATCTGCCGAGCCTCTCACGTACGCAGTACCTGTGCTGCGTAGAGCAACTCACACCCCAGCAATTCTAATCCCCTACCTTTAGAGCTCTTGTCTCATGGCAGCCCTCGAATCATGTGGACTCTAGCCTCCCGCCCTTCTGGCACGAGAGATCCATTTCGCGGCGCCCGCGTCATGTGCAGCCCGCCTACAGAGACCATGCAGATGCCAGTTTCCCGTCAGTTTTCCTGAAAACAGAAGGACTACTGTATCCCTTGTCTTGATATTTTCGTCTGGTCTTGGTCGAGATGATGACCTTCAATGGCTTCGCCGCCGCCCACCGCCACATGCAGTCATTCAAGTTGGGGTCCGATTCGACGCTGCAGTGCTACCTAAAGGACCATCGCATGCCCCTTGAGCCTGTCGATCTAGATTCGGTCATCTGTGTGCACCGCCTGAGGCGCCATTCCCCAACCCAGCAAAGTGCTAGATGCAGGGTCTAGGCTAGATCTCAGTCACAACCCAGCCATCACATCTCATTTCAACAACCTCTTTGTTCCTGGGAATCTTGATCGATGAAACGTCTCATCTCTGCCACATTGGGAGTCTATTCGTCACAGTCTCTGAAACAAACAATAACAATGTATTAATCTCAGGGCTGTCAGCCTGGCCCGCGCCGTTTCCGAGCGCCCCATTTCAAATACCAACACACAGGATCGACCAAGACAAACCAATGCTTGTTGCTTTTCGTGACCAGGACACCGGATAAAGACATATTCGATACCAGAATGCACCAAGGGAACCATGCAAGCCCGAACTTTTGTTTTCTCTCCCAATACCCCATGCCCTCAGACGCCAATCCATGGACCCCCTTACCTTTTTTCGACGCGCCCATGTTCCAATCTCGTTCGAGTACGGATGATTTAGGTGCAGTCGACAGATGTCTCGAATGAGGAGACGTTGGATGTTGCGATCTCCCCTGCTGCAAGTCTCCCTCCCCTCAGTGACGTGGGGCGGGAGGATGCCAGGCAGATGCGGCTTCAATTGGCCTGAGACCGGAGCGGAAAGAAACCGTCGGGCATGGGCTCAAGATGCCAGATCTTGGGAGCCTCTTGGTTGAAGGCGGCAGACCACTCCTGTCTCAGATCGGCGGGAAGCTCCCAACCAAGGTCATCATCCCGAAGCCTCATGCGCACCAGGTGTCGCCGCTCCCGGGGCGCCTCACCGTTGACAAACCCTTCCCGTCGGTGCAGGACAGCCAGGTTGTTGATGAAGTGAATGTCGCCGGCCTGGGTGCTGATCTCGAGCTGGGCTGCCTTGGCGATAGCCTCGATGGCGTCGAGGGCTTCCATCTGTCGTGGCGTAACGGTTGGGAGGTTCGCCGGGCGTGGGTGGACGGCATTTCCCGTGAGCGCCACTCTGCCAAAGTTCATAATGACTCTTCCCTCGTGATGGAAGAGGACCGGTCTGCACTGAAAACGGGGACTGTTGTGCCATACCATGTCAGTCTGGGTGTGCTCCCCCACACAAAGCCACCGATCCCGTGTTGGGCACTTACATGGCAAACGGCCAGTCAGACCGGGCCAGCGTGCGAATCATGTCGGGGCGGCTGACTGCCAGGACGTTGTAGACGGTGTAGGCCGAAGCAATGATGCATTTGCCTCCCGACGCCGCGGTGCTTCGGGTGAGCCAGCTGACAACGTCGCCGGCTTCCTCATTGTGGAAGGTCCGGAGAGCAAGTTAGCGAGCCATGTTCCCTCCCTGCGCGCGGACGCGACGATCTGGGGCCGATGAGACTTACAATGGGAGATGTAGAATGACGATGGTGACCGGCCTTGAGCTTGGACGAGTTGTCGGCGACGATATGAACTAACAGGGGCAGTCAGTTTCGGGAAAGGGCCACGAGCAGGCATCAGGGATCAGCCGAGATACAAACCTAGCATGTTGCCTTTTCGGTCCTGTCGACCATGGCGATTCGCAATGTACGACTGAATGCCAAGGTACATGACCGTCAGATCCTCGATTGAGTACTTGTGTGGATCCAGGCCGCGGATAACGCCAAAACCCTTGCCATCATGGACATCTCGGCGAATTTCATCCAGTCGTGGGCCGAGGGTGGGAAGGGGAAAGTTGTCTCGAGAGACGAGATCTCCATCCAGGCCCAGCGCTGCTTTTGGGTTAGCATGTTGGTCCAACCACTAACGGAGCGACTAGCCTAGGGGCCATGCCGCCGTTGGGGAGCCACGAGACACCAGAGGAACGCACCTTTAAAGACCCGCAGAGCATTCTCAGCTTCCTGCAGATCCGACTCACTCAGAGTGTGGATGTAGTCCGACTCATCCGCGAATTGATTGCCAGTCCAAGCCATGGCTTCATCGAGAATCCGTGGCCACCCCTCGGGGAGTCCTGCCGGCGCGTCTGCCACGCGATTCGCACAGCCAGCGGCCGCAAAGGATGGCCCAACTACTGGGGCTAGGCCAATGATGGGCCCGGCTATGGAAGATGCCATTGCGATGGTTTCTGGTTGTGAAGGGAGGGTGTTTGTTTCCAAGTGCCAAGTTTTGATGCTGAAGTGCTTCCCGTGTTAGTTTGCCGTTCAAGGGCAGACGTGAAGGGGGGGGCTGAGAACCCACAAGACGCAACGAGCAGTTGTCTAATACTGGTGCAAGACAAGAAGTGATGAACGAATGGGTGGGTGGGTTGTATCAGATGTCAGGTGTGAGGTGTTGTTGTTGAAGAGGTGATGGAGAATGTCAGAAGTGACAAGGACTGCAACGGTGCGAGACGGCGGGTTTAAATGTCTTGGACAGTGTCTCGAGGTGAGGGAAGTCACAGAGGGACAAGCAACAAAAAGGAGAAGGTCCGTCGTTGATGGTATCGCGGTCTGTCCTGGGTTCACAGAAAGATGACGTTGGAGGCGCACGTTGATGAACCTGGAGACGGAGCGAAGCGAGACAATGACGAAGAGGCAGAAGGGGGAGATGAAGTTGAGCAAGAGGAGGAAGGGGAGGACGACTAGAGAGAACTGGAGGAGCTATCCTTTGTGGACAGAAGAGGTAAGTTGAGAGGAGCTCTTGAACTAATATAGCTCCCGAGACGATCCCTCTTACATGGACGGGAGGCTTGGGATGGGACATGAAAGGAGAGGAGAGGATAGGTGCCTTGTGCATCGATCCATTCGTTTGCCATGTTTCCTTCCTTCTTTCCAGACCATGAAAATTTTTTCATCTTCTCTCATCATATCGTTGTCGCCGACTGCTTGCTTACCTTAGGTACACGAT
Organism: Fusarium solani; assembly: GCF_023522795.1. Lineage (NCBI taxonomy): Eukaryota > Fungi > Ascomycota > Sordariomycetes > Hypocreales > Nectriaceae > Fusarium > Fusarium solani. Next base: position 2,644,672 of record NW_027072157.1, read on the forward strand.
AGACCTTGTCTACCGGGCGTCCAGAGTTGATGCCAGGGGTTGAGGACTGACGGGTAGCTACTTCAGAGATACACAACGCAGCCCGTTGGTATACCCACCGACGGGTGAATGCCTTGTACCAGGCGGGAACCGGAAGAACACAAACGAAGGACTTGATTAACTCCATGTCGATCCTGCCACAGGCAAAAGGAAACGAACATCTAGCACACACCCAGTGCACCGATTACGGGGGCGGCAGGAGAGAAGGGGAGGGGGGAAGAGACAGTCTCCTCGGACTACCTACTATCAGGCAGGGCCTGGGGAAAAGACCCCCCCTTCCCCGTGGTCGCGAGTCTAAAACAGGCGAGGAAGCAAAAAGAAAAGTCTCTATGATGAGGCTAAGGGGGAAGGTTGGAAAAAAAGAAAGCACGGAAAAGAAGAAAGGAATAAGAAAGGAAAGACTAGGCTTGAAGGGCAGCTGTCCATGGTTGATCTTGGGAGGTATGGTTTGGCTAACCCAAGTACATCTTGTCATGTGGCTTGCATAGCTATTTCACAGGACCTGGCCTTGTACCAACATGAGTGGTCCTTTTGCCATGTTTAGCAAAGAATAGTAGGTACTGGGCTGTTACTTGGCTTGACATGGGTGCTTCGTGGGTCTCGCTCTAGAAACAAACGGTTTCGCACTAACAACTCAACCTTGCTTGGCTCATTCAAGGGTCAGCTTGTATCTTCTGGTTGGCATTGGAAAATAATCAGGCAGAGGCGTGAATTTAGCGCCGAATAGATGGAAAGGGACAAGACAGGGAGGCAGGGAGGCAAGGAGGCATGGGGGAAGCAGGTAGGCAGACAGCAGGACGCTTGCATCGCTCATCTCAAACTGCTCCTGGTGTTGCTACTGTCGTTGCCGCCGCTCATCTACCGCTTCCTCCTGTCACACCGTAACACACACGACACGGCTTTGACCAGGTTCCTTGTTTGTCCAACAACTCGGGAGCTCTGTCGTGCAATGGATCTCTTCCTCATGTATGTATGTGAGCTTGTATGTCGTTGGCCTGGCTAGTGAGCAGCCGCGCAGCGTCTGCGTCTGCGTCTGTGCTTCTCCGACAACGTAACATCCAGACTGGTGTCTCGGACGGAAGCCCACCTCGCGGTAACCGCATCTCAACGCCGGCCGCGGTTCTGCGCTGCAAACAACACCGAACCGTGACGGCGCCCTCTGCCAGCCAGCCAGCCAGCCAGCCAGCCAGCCAGCCATGCACTTGCGCTTTGCCTCATTTCGTCCGCCCTCCCTCTCCCTACTCCTTGCCGTGGGGGACACACATGGACGGTACGGTACAGTACAGCACCGCACGCACAGTGCAACTGCAACTGGTGGACAAGGCAATATCATCCATTGGAGGACAAAGGCATGCGCTCGCTGGCTGCCAGGCTCGGCCCGTCCGGCATGGTCTCCCCGGGCCCCGGCCCCCGGCCGCCTTCACAAGACCGCCCCGACTTCGATGCATCCCATCCGCCATCTGTGTCTGGACGGACGGGTGACACACCCGCCAACGCCGCAACCCGCCTCGGTCAACATCTCTCGGCTGTTGCTGTGGGGGGCCGTTCTCCGCTCACCGTCCTTTGTAGATCCCTTCAGCGCATCCCGTCCTGTCCGTCCCTCATCTTGCCCTTCCCGTCAACGCCAATCGCCACCACAACTGAAGCTTGTTCCGAGACCGCCCTCTTGAATCATTCTCGATCCATACCTCCCGAACCGATTCTCTTTGGCTGTCTGCCGCCTCATTGTACCGCCATCCCTCAGGAACCCTTAGGACAGCATGCACGCCAGAGCCAGAGCCAGAGCCAGAGCCAGAGCCAGAGCCAGAGCCAGAGCCCGCCTTTTGTCTTCCTTTTCCCATACCATTCATTCCACGCCATGCCACACCACACCATGCCATGCCGGTTCTCATCTCAAAATACAAGCATTAATGATACGAATGCCGCCATGATCACCGCCCTTGTCATTATCGTCATCGTCATCATCATCATCGTTATCGTCGTCAGTCTCGACACGCCCATCCGTTCTCGGCCAACCTGCACTGCAGCCTCATCGCACTGGACACAGAGGCATGCCATGTGTGCTGTACTGCTGTACCTGCTTCTCCAATCGATGCCAACTCTGCATCCCATCTCGTCTCAGTGGGGGCGTTCCCTGGCCTCCCTCCCTCATTACCCCTGCCGAACCTCCAATCAGATGGTGGTCCGAGGCTGCCAATTTGCTTCAAACAGCTGGCTCACGAAAAAGTAATCATGCTCATACGCGCCTGCTTGTCGGAGCTCTTCCCACTCCGGCCCTATGCCATGACATGGTACGTTAGCGCTGCCCCGGGGACTTGGTAATGGAGAGACTGAGGTGTGGTGGGCCTGACCGGCAGACTGGGGGTTTGGGTTTGGGTTCGACTTACGATTCCGCCTGGCGCAGCTGCTGGTGGTGTGCACAAATTTGATCTTTTCCTCATCCAGGCCTGCCAGGGTTCGCAGGTCCTGGTCTTTGCAATCCTCCGAGAAGGGGTAGATGCCCTTGTTGCAGTAGTGGAAGTGCGCTAACAGGATGTTGGCTCCTAGTTCACGCCCACGAGGTTAGCCCCCATTTCCCCTCCGCATTCGAATCAACAAAAGGCTGGGCTTCCTTACCGAGATGGTACTCCTTCACCTTCTCCTCACGCGCGAAACGTCGCTACCAAATGACGCGTTAGTAATCCGCACACTCCGCTTGGCACTCCCTTTGGCCTTCTTACCTTCATGCCGTGCTTCTTCGCATACCCGGCATCGTGCGCCGTGATCAGAGCCGTGTTGTGCAAGAGGATGAAGACTACGAGGTACGTCACCAGCCACGTGCTCTGCTTGTTCTTGGACATCATCTTCTGCAATTTGTCTAGCAGCTCTCTCCGAAGTCTCGTTTGGATGTGGTGGATCAAGATGAGGTCCAGCTGAGCACCAAGAACTGGCGGGAGGGGAATCATGCCGTGGTTCGGGCTTGTCTCGTCCAGGATGTCACGACGCATGCCCAGCGTTTCATTTCCGACGATGAAGCTTGACCTCGTCGTCAGACGGACCGACATCCACAGCATCAGTGTCTGGTGGAGAAGGTCATGGCACTCTGTCGAGGTCGACTGGTCCTGGTATATGTGCCAAGCGCGTTCATACGTCTTGAACAAGAGGCCATTACGGGGGCCGAGCAATCGTCCGAAGGCATCCTTCATGCTATCTCGGATGTGGTCTTGATACGCCTCCTTCACCTCTTCAAGATTCACCAGTGCATATGGCGGGATCGAGACCGACCTCTTGGCCCCTCTGTAGTCCCATGTGCGCTCCAGCTTGTCGCCAGTCTGGGGGATGAATTGTCGAACCTCAATTTTGACGCACTTGGCCGAAAGCCCATCCGATATATAGATGGTTTTGAGCTCGTCTGATGCCCAGTTCTGGATTGGGTCCGAGATATTGTTGTTCCACCTTCGTGTCCATTCATAACCAGGCACTTGACCAGGCTTGAACAGTCGAATGTCTGTGATCTTGTATCTCAGGCATGGAAACCGTCCTGCCCTCGAGTTGGACACCTTTTTACAGGTTAGGCACGGTCCCCCTTCCTCATCAGGATTGTTCTCGCACTGAAATGATATCATTAGTTTCCAGTCTTTACACTAAGTTGGCTCAAGTGGCCAACTTTTCATGACTTACGCGTATTCTTTGCATTCTGCATCTGATGCAAGACCCTATTTTCCGAGTCTGTGCGGTTTGCTCGCGAAGACTGGGGTCCTTGAATGGGCCTCGCTTTCCGCCTCGCTGATTGGGCAAGATGATCTCGAAATTGGGTTGTTGATCCAGTAGATGAACTTCAGGCCATCCGCCCTGCAAGGCATCTCCTCCGAGTTGCGCAGTTGGGGCCATGCAGTAAGGAGAAATATCCTCGGCTGTTACCAACCCATGCGGGGTCAGACCAGTGGTGCTGACGAGATTGGCATCGGAACCATACCCAACCTGTGCAAGATTCTGGGTCATGAGGTGCTGGCCTGGTATCATCGGCCGGCCCTCCAACTGGGTCTCTTGCTTGAGCGATTGATTGGGGTAGAAGTCGCCTGCCGGCAGCTGGTGCTGCTGACTTGGGCCAGCATCGCTAATCAATGGCGCTGCCAATGTCGTCTGGTCAGGCAACAGAGGAAAGCTTGTCAGAGGGGCGCTGGTGAGGTCGGGTTGCTGGTAGTCAAAAGTAGACTGTTGCTCCAGACCAAGGACCGTGTCGGTGTACGGTTCAGGAGGCGCAATTTGCAGTGATGGTTGCTTCTCCGCCACGTACGGCGTGCTCTGGTCGGGCACTACCGCTGGCGTGGTGGAAAGTTGTTGATACCCTTCAATCCGCGTTAGTCAGGATCATTGGCGCTATATGATGGTCGCCAATGGCGATTCAAAGTGAGACCAAGGAATTGGTTGCATACCATCTGGTTGTCTTAGGCCATACCCACAGCAAGGGCAGAGGAGCAGGCTCAAGTCAGCTATACGTCTGGTTATCGGTGAAGTCGAGGACGGCCCAGAGGCCGAGGCAGAGTCGGCCCAGCTTGAAGACGAGCCATATTGCTCTTGATTCTGGTCAAAGGGAGTCGACACGGGAAGCTTCTCCAAGGATCCCTGCGATGAGGTTGATCCACGCTCAGGGGCCATGGGAAGTGACGACGAGTCTAGTCTTCTTCTCTTTCTACAATGCTCCTGGTCGAGTATTTGGTGAATTTGGTAGCCAGACGTCAGTCCATAGAACTGGGCTAGCTGTTCAAGATGCTGTTGAACCTCGTAGGGCAAAGTAGTATAATTGGGGTCCACAGGAGTGGTAAAAGATATTGATGAAGGCACTGAGTCTTCAACCCCCGGCGGGAGGCGAGATCTCTTGGCCTTAAAAGGGTAATGAGGATCCTATACAAGAGGAAAAAAATCAATTCACCGCACATTTGGGTCGGGTCTGCTGGGAGGGGCTTGGGGGCGAGGTCAAGAAGAATATGCTTGACCGGGAGAGTCATGGCACGAGAGCCATGATGGGGCGGCGACAAGAGGAAACGGGGGGGTTGATTGGCAACAGCCGCAGGGACCACCCAAAGAGACCGATGGGACGGGGGATCAATGATATAACCCATGCAGCTTGCCGCCAACCGGGGAGAGGGAATCTCTTACCATAATGGCTGCAGTGAGACAGGACGGGGTGTGGAACAAAGACTGCGCAGTAGCAGCAGCAGGAGCAGCGGCGGCGGCAGTAGGAGCAGCAGCTAGAGACAAAGGTCGAGGTACCACCACGTGGGGACCAAAGTAGAGGAAATACAAGCAGTAACAAGGAATGCCTGGGTCGCCCGGCTTGGGCCCAAGAAACACCGGACAAAGTTGAGCGACGCCGGGGTGAGAGGAGGGGGAGTGTGGTGGTAGGCTAAGGTGCCACGAAAGCCATCACCGGGACACTTGATGTTGAACCCCCGTAGTGCGTCGAGTGGAGCGCCAACGACGACCGATGCCAAAATAGCGGCTAGAAACGAGCCCAGATAGTCGATGAGAGAGGAAGATCGGTACGATGAGAGAGCCGGAGGAATCCAGAGGGGAACTAGGCGGAGAGGGGATAAGTAGGGTGAGCCCAACCAGGCGCCGTCGGCTCACTTCGAATGTGCGCAAGATCCAACGACGATGGTGCCGCCTCGAGATGTTGGTGTGATGCCCGTGGCTGTTGACTGGGAAGCCTCGGGACTGCCTGTTAGGAAAAGACGCAGAGCCTTGTCTTGGCCCGCGGTGCTTGCTCTCGCCTCGACGATGAAGCAAGCGGACTGAACGGTTCGGTTCAGTCGTGGTACTAGCACACACAGAGTCTGGAGCGAGCAGCTGGTGGTGCTGGCAGGACCGGTATGCTCGCGGCCGCGATCAAGGTAGGGATGACGGCCGATGCGGGCTGCGGGCTGAGCGGGTTGGCGGCTGGCGGTGTGGTGGCCGTAGTGACTGGGCGTTGCGAATGAAGCAACGGCTCGACGGTCTGCTGGGAAGGGTGATGATGGACGAGTCTGTGAGAGAGGAAAGTGGACTCGGTGAGGACGACGTCGACATGGCTCCGTGCTGAATAGTTTTTGACCGGTCTGAGGGGTACCATGGAGTGACAGGGGCCCGTCTGATTGCGGTGCTCGGACGGAGGACCTGGGGATTATTACCCGCCCTGCCGCTCAGTGTGCCTGGAGTTCCCGATCAGGTGGAGAGATGCTGGGAACAAGGCGACAGCGAGGTGGGTTGTCGAAGACGGGGACCAGGCACTCAGAGACTTGGACTTTTGCTTAAGGCTGTCTGGGTGGTTCGATCCGCCAACTCAGATCCCAGTTTGCCATGCCCAGGCCTCGTTCCATCAACTATCAGTCGAATCTTGATCGGACTATTGTCCCATGGCCACGGGATTTAGTCGCGACAACGGTCGTTGGTGGATTGAATCGCCCATGTGATTGACATGGGGCTAGTGGTTATGGTTGCACAAATAGCCGGGGTTGGCCTGCCGCAGCGCCATTTTGCTTTTTCTTACACGGCCTACATAGGTAGGTCGCAAAGCCAAGTTGGCCGGGGTTGTCGAAACTCCTCAGGTAATCGATACATCAACGACGGGTAACGGCTCCAAGAGGTACAAATTCGCAAGCGCCGCCCAGGGGTTGAAAAAGAGGCTTACTCTTGACATGGTAGCCAGTTGAGGCTCGATCTTGGGAACCCGATCGCGAGAGCAAACCGCAGGATTGCATCTCCATTTGTGACAATGCAACTGGGGCCATAAAGTGCAGATGCGCCAACACAACAAGGGCACGCGCGCGGCCGGCATTTTCAGTGTCCCAATGTTGCCGAGCGCAGAAATGCATGCCGAGTCCACAGAATCTGTGGGCTTCAGCTTTTTTCCCTTCTTTCCAATTTCCCATTCACCCACAGGCCTGGTCGAGGCTGGGCGAGGTGGCGAACATGATGCTGAGTGTGCCGGACAACGTTGCTTGATTCAGAGCCATGTGACAAGACACCTGTACGCCATCGTCACGCAAAGACTTTGGTTGGTACAGTGGAGAGCAGGGGCGGGGACCGGTGAGACCAGGAATCAATATCGCTCATTGACCGTCTCCCAGAGACAGGCATCGGACCGATCGTCATCCGGCTTTGTGCATGATTGTTAATTGCGGGTTGTGCCCTGGACTGACTGAATTGGCTGCACAATGGCATTGTCGAGCCGTGCCACGCCAATCTCACCCGTTCAAACATGGAAGACCAACGAACTTGCTTCAACATCAGCTATGGCGTCCTTTGTCGAGTCGTATTCGGCGAGGCGCACCGCAACGCCTCCGTGATGAGTGACGGCATGTGCATGCCTGTCTCTGTCTGTGCCTGTGCCTGGCCGGCCATGTTACCTCTTTTCCCCGCCACGTCTTAATCCAAAGGACGGTATTGCGAGGTGAGGGCGTGAGATGAGATGGAGGCTTGGAGACAAAGGCCGGTGAGGTCGGCTTGTAAAGGATCACGATGGGTAGGTATCCGTAGGTAGGCTGTGGTTGTAGGTTGCAAGGAGTGGCTGTTGGAAAGACCTCGGAAGTTGATCCCTATATCCCGTGACGTAGGTAGGCGCAGAGTCGCAATGCACCTTCCTAGTAAAACTTTAAGCGACTCCTAACTTGACCTAGTCAAATCGGGTCGGGACGATTTTCACGAAGGAGGCACGATGGAGTTGACCGGTCCCCACCAGGACAACTGACGGCAGGTCCATCCAGGCACATCCAGGCACAACCACAACCGTTGAGTCCAGGCAACTAGATGGAGATGATCCAACCCAATGGTATCAACCAATTCCATCCTGAGTCACCACTCTCCTCTTTCATCTGCACCAAGCAGCAAGATAAAAATAACGCGACCCCGAGAGCTGGCATCTAAAAACCGACCTAAACTCGAATATCCACATGGCACATAGCTCCCGCTCCGCTAGCTCTTTAGTCTAGCCGCTATCCACCATCGGATCTTCCCGCCTCCTAGGCGAACCTTGCACTGACTCGCTTCATGTATGGATAGACACGCATGAATCCCTTGCGTTGCCATGCCGTCGCGGAGATTCATTTGCCCAGCCACTCTCCCATCAAGCCACATATGCAGCCGCCTACCTGGTCATGATTCAAGGTCCAGCCCGCTCCGCGTCCCACGGATAACGGCGTCTGTTTGCCATGCCATGCATCCATCCCCAAGGTGCCGCCGACATGGCAACGCGGCACCACAGGGACGACTCAGGATAACCACTCGGGAGCTTCCCCGGCTTCATCCTGGATCATTTTAACATGACCTTTACGCACTGCCCAGATCTTCCGGCCTGGCTCTCGAGAATTGAAAACGAGACGGCACTTGATGGCTTTTCGGCACGCCGAGCCCGGTATGTCGGGGACCAACAGGTTGTTTGGCAATACGAGCAATCGGCAACTCGCAAGACACCCACCGCAGCTGACTGTCCAGGGGACGCATGCCGATTCAGATGGCGATGACGGTTCCCAGGATCCAAGTGGTCGGTAATCCTGGGATTTGGAGATGTGACTACTCACCGGTCTGCTCACAGCCCTTGTTCCCAGAAGTCCGGTATTCCCCCACGCAAACATTTCAGGAGCTGCCAGGATACTCGAAGCGAAGGTCATGGTACTTGGTGTTATTTGCGGAAGCTCTGTATTGTCGTCGATTTCGGCTATGTCTGTCTGATCTGATCAGATCAGCAAGCGAGTTTTGGCTGACGAGTTTGACCTGGTACCTGCTCCTATATCCATCTCCATATGCTCAAGTCTCCCTCTCTCGCTCAAACGCGAGACTCTTGCTAAGAGAGTTCTCTGTCACGTTCAGCTTTATGAAAGTTGTCGGGGTGATGGCCAAACCCAAACATGGGCTCGCCCTTGTAACACAGTCTGAGCATTGAGCTTGAGACCCCGGGCTCGTGTCTTACCAGGGCCTTTCTTTCCTCATGACTTTATTTGCTTCTACCTGGGTGCTTATCCCAGCTTCATCTCCGAGCAGCTTCTCCCTGCTAGGATATCATCCATCTGTTAACCCTTGAGTATTATTACGCCCTGTGGTTCTCAAGGCAATCCTGGTGCTGAGATTTGTGCACCAAGGCTCACTTGCTCTGAAACAGATACTATGCGCCGGCTCTTGGGTTGATCGCGTCTCTGTACCTGGGAAATCTACCGATCGTAACGCAACTACAAACAGGTGGTCCTGCTCCATGGATGGCTGCTCGTGCTGTCGGCAACGAAAGAGCCTTGAGCAAACGACACGTCCCGACCCCGATATATTTGCAAACGCCCCTCAAGAGATTGGAAACGTTCCCGAAGGGTTGCCGCCTCTTCAACGACGGCTGACCACATAGGATATCACTTTTTGCGACGCCAGAGCAGAGAAGACAAACATTTGCGACAGCTCTCTTGGACCACCCAGCCTCGCCATTTCACTCTTGTGTTTCCGGCTCCTGGCAACGGGTACTTGCCTTGCCGACCCGACAACGATTGGTGTTCTTCGTCTTTGCCCACGGATGGTGATTTTGTTGAGCGAGCAGCCCGCCATCTGCCAGCCCAAGTGGAACCCAGCGACGGTAACTCGAGTGAGCATGATAACTCGGGATTCGACCGCTCTCGCCGAGCCTTCGGTTTGGTCGCCAACTTCACATGGAAACTGTCGCCGCTGTTCCTCCTGCGAGTGACATAGCCTATCACCAGACGGCAAGTGTGATCAGTCACCTTCCGCTCCTGAGGACCAACAGACGGCCGTCTCTCGAATCATGTGATCAGACAACCAGGCCAGGCCAGGCCGGACTGCTCCATTTCCAGCAACCAGCTTCAGAATCGTTCTATTCGCCAAACTCGGCTGTGCCATCCGCCAACGGCTTACCTCTGGATTCCCTCTGTCGCACAACAACTGGCAGTCGACCAACTCTGCCAGCTAAAGCTTCAACCTGTGTTACTCTATTTGCTGTTCTCAGCAGATTCGCCTGCTGATTTCTGTCTTCAACCTGCATTCGCTACTCCCTGGCCAGATTGGCTGATCTCATCGCAAAACTTCGAGCCTTTGCTCCCTTGCATCTGAGTCTAGAACCCCTCACTTCAACCGCCTGTCGGGTTGGGTAGCATTCGAGACATTCGAGACATACCGCAGGTGATTTTTTGCCTCACCGTACGGTTATAGCACATTTTGTAGCTGACTCGGGCCATTTCTATTCTAGGTCTCTTGTCTGCGTCGCATCGTGCCATGGAGTTGAGCCAGCAGTCTATTCACGATGTCATCCATCCCACTGCAGCTTTCTCGGACCTTGTTCCGAACCCGGTCCCGGACTTGGTGAGCCAGGACGACCAGGCTGTCAGCTGGCAGGATTCGATTCTGAATCCCAAGAACCGGATAGAAAGCCTCGCAGCGCTGGAGCGCCCCCTCTGGCGTATCGACGGATGCACCGCCTTTGGAAGCCAGTTTTATGCCGTGCCGCTGTTTGTCGACTCTATCTCGCCGATGCGAGTGGATGTCTTTATCCCAGAGCCCGCAAAGCTGTCACCGGAACTTCGCCGTGTTCTCGACGTGGATGTGGCATTTCATACTACGAGCGCAAAGCGCATCGCGCACCTTGGTGTCACTCGCCATGTGCTCCGCATCCTTCAGCACTGGACTTCTCAGCAGCAAGACCCCACTGAGATCTTCAAGAATATTCCCTTTGGATCCAGGATTGTCTTCAAAAACTTGCCTGTGAATGTTGAAGATGCAGAAGTCTCGGTCGCCCCGACCCATTACCTGGAGCGACAGCTCTTGTCTGTCCCCGGCCTGGAGAACTCCTGGGGTAAGGATGTGCAGCTGCCGCCTACCGTGGACATCAACGACGTGACGTACGTCTCACAGTTGCATGACAGCGTTTGCCTGGTCAAGATCCAAGGAATAACGTGGATTTTCAAGGCACTAACCAGTTACACCAAGTATCTTTACCATGAGTTGAAGCAGCTCCTCACCATTCAACCCCACCCCAACATTGTTGCTCAGCCGGTCCACCTTGTGACCAAGAAATGCAGCTTTGGGAGCAAAGTGGCAGTCATTGGCTTCACGCTGGAGTATCATACTCACGGTAGCCTGCGTGACCTGATTCCTTTCCTCAGGATACACAACATGGTGTCGTTGGCTGACGAGACGAAATGGGCCCTCCAATTAGCCTCGGCCCTCGTCCACCTGCGCCAGACGTCCGACATGTTCTATCCCGACCTGAGACTGGACAACATTGTGCTGTCAGCTTCTCGAGACGCTGTCATGGTTGACTTTGAGCAGCGTGGAGTCTGGTGCGAGTTTGCCGCTCCCGAGGTCAACGCTCTCGAGTACGTGAGGCTGCTTGCTATTGACGAAGAAATTCCGCTTGAAGTCAGCGAGAAGTACGCCAACATACTGACTGAGATGCTGCCTGGGTGGGAAGAGATGGGCGAAGGCGAGGAATATAGGTGGCCGTCACAGGGCTACAATGTTCCTTGGGCCTGCCTCACCCCGACAGAGCAGGAAGCCTGCGAGGTGTACATGCTCGGTCGCGTGCTGTGGTGCATCTTTGAGGGGAACAGTGCTCCTCAGAGAGCTGCAGTCTGGCTGTCGTATCGCTGGGAGCCTCAGGTTGAGTTCCCAGGGTATACGACGACTCCAGAACCGATGCGGCGCCTCATTGACCGCTGCACGCGTGGGAGACAGGCCGGTCTAAGCAGGCTGATCGTGAGGGAGCGCAATCAGCTCGTGCTCCGGCAGTACGAGAAGACTGGTCGGTCTACCCCGAGGAGGTTCAGCAAACGGCGCGCGACTGGTGGTCCAAGGAGATTCAAGCTTCAGAGGTGTGGCTAGGCCAGAGGATTGAGGGTATGAAGACGGGTAGCTGGAAGGAGAACTACTATGACCGGCCTACGTTGAAGGAGGTTCTCGCCGAGATTGAAACCTTCCGCGATGAGGCTGGACTCAAGGCTTGATATCATGGATGGCATCTTGATTTCGGCACAAGACAGCCCCCACGCACAGCATCACAACAGCGCAATCACTATAGCATTACGTACAGTAGAGCAGATCCACGAGGGGGGACAGGTGGCGGGTCCCATGAACCGCTCAGCCAGTGGCTCGCGTTTCCTCGATTTTCCTTCCTTGCTACAAGACTCAGTTCAGTTTTGATAAAGTCAGTATCGAATTGACAAAGGTATTTTTATATCCATTTCATAAGGAGAAAAGAACGTAGGTACACACGTGCTCTCCCCTCGGAGCGAGTTCCGTTGTTAATAAACCATCCCGTGAAGAACCAGCTTCCAGGTTGCCCTCACCTCACCCGCTTCGTCCTCCGCCCTCCCGTCTGGCGAACGGAGCGCTTCAGCCCTGACCCTGTGCTCGACGCCCTCAGTCTCCCCAGCATGGCACGATACCGCTCGACGTAGCCTGCCGGAGCGCCATACAACTCGATCCGCTCGAGGATGGCTTCGAGGTTATGCAGAAACTGGCTTGCTGCCTCGGGAATCAGGTTCAACACGCTGAGGATAAAGTCTTGATCACGATCGCCCACGAGGCGCAGATACAGATTGCGCTCGACGCGTGGGGCGCTCGCTTGGCCTTGGTCGCGGTTGCGGGCCACAACCGAGTCCAGGATGTGGACGAGGCTGCGGGCGGCAGACAGGGCCTCGCGCGCCGAGAGTGGGCTGTCGCGCGTGTAAATCTCGTGGCGCATGCGACGGACGCAGCCAAGGATGTGAGAGGCTGCCCAGGGAACGTCGCGAGGGGACTCGGACCCTGCTGGCGACTGATCTGCGTCCAGGTCCCGGAGCACACGGTCGATGCGCTGGGTAAGCTTGCGGAAGGGGTCATTGACGGGGTCCGTGGGGCGGGACGCCGAACGAAAGTAATGAAAGAAGTGGTGGTTGTCCAGGAGCATACGGAAGATGGTCTGCTCGAGGTCGTGCCGCTTGAGTAGCTTCTTGCCCAGTGATATTTGGTCAAAGATGTCTGGTCTGAACGACTCTGGGTCTTCGTCATAGACTGAGGAGAGAATCTCTCGAGCTTCTTGGGCTCGGTAGATATCAGGCTCATTGTTATACTCTGAATGCGGAGTAACTAATTGGCAGTGTAGTCCATCGGCAAGAACGTCGAGATGGTAGTTTGCAATCTGCTGGAAGGGATCACCCATCTCTTCAGCGTAGCCGTCCTGGTTCATCTTCAAGGGCTTGGCCAAGTCATGATCGTACATGGTCTGCTTGACGATCTGGTCGAGCAGCCATAGGAGGTGCTCGCAAGGCTGCCCGTCGTTCCGGCACGAGCAGCTCAGGTTGGAGATGCCGTTCTCCGGGGCGCGGATCCGGATGGAGCGCGTGACGAGCTCCGTCATCTGGAAGGCATAGGTATTGTTGATGCGGCGGCACTTTTGCAGTGCGATCCTCGGAGGCTCCTTGAAGGTATCGCGGACAGTCTCCTGGGTGGCTTCTGGGAGATGGTCGACGGTATAAGTGAGCTTGGTGGGTGAGCGGACTGCCGAGGGCTCGCCGTCGTCAAACTCTGAGCTGTCATCGTCAAAGTCGGAGCTATCCGAGTCCAGCTCCGACCCGGAGGAGGAGGAGCTCGACTCATCATCTCTATAGGGCTGTTCTGACTCTGCAGAGAGGGACTGAGCCCTGGTGCGAGAGCGGGTTTCTGGGGGCATGCTCTCGAGTGACAGCCTGCTGAAGCGAGACACTGGGGCAGACATTGGCTATTGAGAAAGAGGAGGATGAGACTGCAAGCGAGAAAGGAAAGGGGTCATGTCTGGGAGGATTCCGAAATGGCTTTATAGAGCAAATATCAGGCTTGGATACCTGGGTATACCTTAGGTAGAGAGACGGACAGTCAAAGTGTGCTAGTTAGTATACAATACATCCATAGTGGCCGAAGCTGCGACCATCGACGGTTGGTGATGAGCCTCGAGGCCGGGGACAAGGACGCATGATGGGGTCAAGTCATCGTGGGCCCCCAATACGGCAAGAGTTGATTACCCCCATCACAGTCCATGTCCATCCATCCATCGCGAGATCGAGCAAGCTCCCCCTACCTGTCCAAGGTGCATAGGTAGGTATGGTATGGTTGTCTAGGCGGTCGAGCTCGTGCGGTGCGTGCGCGTGGCTGTGGAGGTTGAGAAGGGTGGTCTGGCTAGCGAGACCCATCCGGGCTTCTGGGTGTGTGTGCTGTGCGTGTGGTGCGCCATGACGATGGCCGAGCGGAGCCCTTCCAAGCTACTGTCAATACCGTACGGTACAGGGGCTGGCGAGGTGCGGACGAGTCCACAATAGGAAAACGGAAGGATTGGATCCTTCGGCAGATGATTGAGGGTGCATACAGTCTTTCCTGGATGAGGAAAGTCTGTCGATGTTCAGTGAAATTGAGGTGGATGCGTGCGTGCGTGCGATTGAAGACGTGTGCTGTTGGTTGTGAAAACTAGGTGTCTCCTTCCGAGGTGCAGGGTTGCGTGTGCCGCGAACTATCCGCACCTACAGTCCAACACACGCAGGAAGGAGCTACACAGCCTTTGCTCAACCCCATAACTTCTTCACCTCGCCACCACAGCCAGCACTCTGAAACCGCTCCATCGTGGCCTCTATCGGCATCCGTAGCTACAGTAGCTACATTTCTCCTTCTTCCTAGGCATTCCCAGCGGTCATGACAGGCAAGGTCGAGTTGGTTCACCGTTCAAAGCCCCCCCGCTAAGCCACGAGGCCGCACCCGACCGCCCTTCCACCCGCCGGCGCTTGCACCACCAGTCAGAGCCCTCCACGGCCGCCGCTTGCGACCGCGTCTGCGACCACCTTGCTCTCTCTGCGTCTGTCTATCGAGACTTTTTGCACAGCAGTATCTTCCACTTTCTCTCCTTTCTCTCCTTCTCCCCTTCGTCTCTCTATCCACGGCCGCTGTCGATGCGGCCGAGCGTGCGCCCGGGCTTGGCTTTGGGTCACACGGCAAGGCGTTTTTCTCCCCTATACCGACTACCACCTAGGCAGGTATCTAGTTCCCCGATGCTTGTTTGTTGTAGACGGGACAAGAGAACGACGCCACGAAGACGTCCCTCGACGCCGGACGGAGCCGAGGCTGCAGTTGTCCGTCTGTCTGTCTGTCTGTCTGTTTGCTAGCAGGAGAAATGTACGGCGTATCCATAAATCGTGACGTGGAAAGTTGTTTGAGCTGCCGGACCACAGCCCCCTTCCAACTCCGCTTGAAGGAATCCCGCCGCATGTCCATCTGGTCAAGTGACCAAGATTCCAGCGAGATTCTCTTGCTTCCAGTTGCTACTCCAAGGCATCTATCTCTCTGAGCTTGTGCTTGAGTCTAAAGCCTTCGCCTGGAAGCGAGATGCTGTTATCAACCGAGCTGACATCCCGATGTCCACTCCTGAGTCCATGCCACATGCCAGCCCGCCCTTACCGAGCTCAATCCCCCGTCCTAGAGAGGAAAAAACCAGCTCGCGGAGCTGTATCCGTACATTTGCGGCATTTTGCCGTGTGACGACAATGGGGATCACTGCATTTGCAGCTCCGTGTTGGTGGCGGGCAAATTTCCGCATCATGACCAGGATGGGAACCAGACTGTCGGGTCCGGAATGGACTGGACTGTAGAAACCGGGCAGGGAGGAGGAGGTCATGTCAGAATTTCTCAACAGATCAGCTGCTGTTGGGGGCGAGCAGGAGGATACAGTTCTTCTCCCTCGTGCTGCTGCAATGCAGATAACCTGTTCGTCATCAGCCCTAGCTCGCCAAAGTGTATCTTCAAGTTGGCCGTGGTTAACAGTGATGCATCCGTGTCTATCTCAACCCCTATTCCACACCGAAAAGTCCGGACACCTCCACCACACACTCCGGCTGGCCCTACCCTCCCTTCCCTTCCCTTCCCTACCTGCAGGGGATTCGACATGCTGGATCGACCAACAAGACTGATGTTGGTGCCAAGGAACATGGCGATCGAGAGAAGCAGGCTTGAGGGGTATCCCCTTGGCTCTGCAGCAAAGCTGTCCAGAGGTGCATGGAGTTGTCTACTACAACGGTCTAGCTGCATCCCTACCACCCGGGCCAAGAAAAAAATGGCACACTGTAGGTAGGCACCGAGAACTCTGCCGGGCTATAGAGACGTAAGTTAGAGTGCAATAAAGAAGTAAAAAATATAAAATAAATAATTTATACTCTAAAGTCTATATATATTCTTAGATTTATAATCATAAGCCTTTTATGCTGTGGTTTTGCGGATTAAAAAGGTCGAGTACTTGCGAAGTGTGCCTTTTTTTCTTGGGCCACTGGCCTGCCTACCCAGAGCTAACCCTGGCTTGACAACTCCCGCCTTTTCTCGAATTCCAACGTTACAATTCGGAAATCAGTCCAGTTCAGAGCAAGACTACACCTGAACCGGAAGTAAGCTACGAGCAACACAACATCACGAGTGCCTGTCAAGTCACAACCTCCATTCTGCGAATCGAGTTCCATTATCCCTTATCAAACTGAACTCGTTTCTAATCCACATACGACATGCGTGCTTCCTTTTTCGTCTCACCCGTCAAAGTAACAGTGATATCGTACGATTCAAAGCCACCGAGAAAAATGGGCAAAGACAAGGCCAGTCAACGTCACAATTCTGTACGGTCTGGAGCCCATCAAGCAGACTGTGACAAAGGGAAGGGGGGTTGGCTTCTCATGGCCATGGCTTCGAAAAGAAGATAAAAAAAACAAACGAAACACCGCAACAAAAGCTATCCACAAGCAAAAACGACATCTGGCCTATCCCAGGCCAGATCCCCAAAGCAGTTTGTGACTGGTCATATCGCCACTTGCTGAATCAACCTTAATTTCCCCAGTGCACCATGTCCCAGAGCCGTAAAAGGAGAGGTGTTTGCGTGTCAGGCGAGTCCGAACCAAAAAAACCACCGAAAAGCTGATGTGTATGCTGAGCTCCCTGCCTGGAGCCCCCTCCAAACAAGTGGTACAATAAGAATTACATCATGCACAGGTTTGGAGTGCGGGTCGCAACCCATCGTCGAAGCGGACAACTCGCGAGGCTGCGTGACTCTTGGTGGTTGCTTTATTGGTCGGGGCCCTGCCTTTTCGGAGGATCGTCTTCGGATCCGGCGAAGGAGATTTGGGGAAGACGAAGACCGGCCTGCAGACGAGGAAGTCGACTTCCTAGGCAGGCTATCTACAGACCGGTCGGATTGTCAATCGATACCGTGCTGTTTCTTGAGCTGAGCTAAAGACTCGCGGCGGGCTTCGAGGTCCTCTTTTGACCTGACCATCTTGTCGGGCTGATGGTATAGTACTGTTCACGTTGTCAGCGCAAAGTCCAAGTCCGAGGCTACATCCGAGGCAATGTCCGAGGGCGCAGCAGACGGACAAGCCGAAAGAAAGGGCGACGCACCAACGAGGTATCGGTTCTGGAAGTTGAAGCCGTTGAGCTTGTCGCAGGCTTGCTTCGCATCCATTACGTCCTCATAGACGACGAAGGCTGTGCCCTTGGTGTTGCTCGCGATACCCTGTCGAACCTGGCTGCAGAGACCGTCAGTATATATGCATCGATTTGTGCGACTCGAGCCGACGTAAGAGCGCGTCGCCGGGGTCGCCGCTGTGGTTTCTCGGGGCCTGTGCATACCGAATTGGGCCAAATTTTCCGAAAAGGTCGAACAACTCCTCCGGAGTGACGTTGTAGCTAAATCGGCATCGATTAGTCGGGGGTCAGACACGTCGACATCGGTCGCATCATACCTCAAGTTCTTGACGAACAGAGCTCTAGAAAACAGTTAGCGACATCTGATACAGCATGCAGGTGTTCGTGGGGTCAGATCGGGGTCGGGATGGGATGGGTGATGAATGGATGGGGCGTCGGGCGTTCAATGTTGATTCGTGCTGGGTGTCGAGCGCAGGCGCGGGCGAGGCTGGCGACAAACATACCGATTGACTTCTGGGGCTAATTTACCGCCGCGACTACTCATCTCTTGGATGATGTTGATGATGTTGATACAGGTTCTGTAGGGAACGGGGAGAGCGCGGTGGGCGGAATACGGAGGAAGATGGAATTGCGAGCGGAGCGGAGGCGGCGAGGCGAGGCGAAAGACTGGCGACAGGATCGAGTCGGGGCGATGCGATAGCGCACGTGACCTGTAGATGTGGTCCGACCTTGCCGCGATACAGGGCTCTAATTGGCGGGCTAGTGCTAGGTTGGGCGTTTGGCGTGATTGAAAGCGGAGGATGCAGAGCAACGGGTGTCACTTGACTGACTGGGAAACACGTTTGCACACTGTACCGGAGCCTAGGTGCAGGACAGTAGGAGAAAAGAGATAAGAAGACGTGAATGAGAGATGGTTCGGATGACGTTGAAGGAGGCGGGTGAGGCTCTGGTGAGTTTTGTTTTATATGATCATTTCAAGATGGGCAATTGCGCTCAAGGTCAGTCTTTCTTTTTCGCCTTCCACATCACTGCATCACGCGACCTGTCCAGGTGTCTGGTTGGAAGGAGCAGAGTACCGACGTGGTACATGAGGCTCACCGTGATTTTTGGTGGAGAGTGCAGGCAAGGCTATGTACCAGGTGAGTGAAGCCTGGCGCATGCACTCGTACCCGCAAAAGCCCAACACCACTGGAAAAGAGCGGCACTTCCATGCCGAGGACGCAGGCCCAGCAACAAGCATCAAAGCCTTCCAGCTCCTGTCCAGTCCCTGGCGGTCCCTGGCTTCAGTTGCTCCAGAGGGTGAGGTGCACTGCAGGACCCCCTGGAACCCAGTCGCCAGGACACGTGGAGGGCCTTCCTTCTCCATTCTTGCAGCCTTCTCGTCCGTTCTTTGCCCGAATCAACCAACGCCAACCCCAGCAGGTGATAGCATTTTCGCTCTCGACCGTAGGGCCGATTTTCTTTTGCTCAGGGCCCCATTTCCTCTTGTCTGACTCGACGTCGAGCACAGTGTTCCAGACTGTCCCATGTTGAGAGATACGCGAACGAGTAATGCGAGGTTATCTGCTGCCTACTGTGCCTTACCGAGGCTGTGTGGTTAGTTTGAAAGCAACAATAAACGTCCTTTGTTGTCATTGTTGTTTTAGATGTTGGCTAAAACGTTCCGAGTTGTGAATTTCTAGTCAATTTACAAGATGTGCATCCAACCAAACGCTGAAAACTCAACCTCGCAAACACACCGTGAATGACTCCATTACTTCAGGCATCCACCAAACTCTGCCGATAACTTTGTCATGAACTTGAACCCTTTGTTCATAACCATAACCTTGTCTCCCCCATTTGAACCCTTTTCCCTTGCTCAACCCCATCAACTGTTTGCCATCGGCCAGATACATTCTCGAGAACCGGTTTTCATCGGGATCACCATGCAAGCTTCCACCCTATTCCCGCACACTTGACTCTGTCGCCCGCATCCTCATTCACCTTCAAAGGGACTGATCGACATGTCCGACCCCGCCCGGTCACGCTTCGGTCACGACGTCCTGCGCACGTTTGACGCATGGCGAGATGCCCGGGATTTCCTCGCCGACGTCATCGAATCCAGTCGGGCATCAAGCGAGACCGAGGAGCTTCTCCAGCAGAGCCTGGTCGCAGATTCAGAGGACTGGCACTATCTGATTGACTGCGCCGAATCACTCCGGAGGCTGCGCGGCTACGACCAGCGAAGTCTGGATGGCCAAGATGTTGCTGCCTACGTCTGGAGGATATGGAATGGGTTGGAACCACAAACCTCGGAGCCATGGGAAGCTACCGATCGGCTTATTGCTCGGGCAAAGGAGCTGGAGCGCGACCCCAAAATCCGGCCACCGTCCTCAGCCGGGCTTCTCGACAATCAGCGGCAACGGCGGTGCGACTCGGAAGTTGGGTTGCCCTATTCTCAGCCGCCGGAGAGCGCGAAGCGCCATCTCACTACATCGCACTACTGGTCCGATCAGCCCCAAGACCAACGCCCACAAGAGAGCCACAGGTGGAGCATCCCGACTCAACTACCTCTATTGAATCTTGCCCAAGGCTGTGTGTCTGTGGCGTCACCAGTAACTGAGAATGGCAACCTCAACTACGTCTCAAACCAGCTATATCTCCAGTCTCAAATCAATAATCCCAATGGGCTGGTTCAAGGGAAGTGCTCTGATCAAATAACGGCCCCTGAAATTTGGACCGGCCTGTTAGAAGATCAAAGTCTGGGTGTGAAACATGTCAGTTCAACATCTCCTTACTTTACACCACCAATTTCGGCACCAGAGCAGAAGCCTCAAGCCAAAAAGCGACCGCCTCGTGGCACAATATCTGCAGTGCCATTCGCGCCTCTCACCTCGCAAACGTTTGGCCTTATTCAAGAAGTGTTTGCACACGAACCGTTCTGGCTGCTGATTGCGGTAACTTTTTTGATTCGAACAAAGGGCCTTCATGCAATTCCCGTGTTTTACAAGTTCAAGGAGCGTTTCCCCACCCCGACGGCTGTTGCCGACCCAGCGAATACGGACGAGCTTGTCGGCATGATACGCCATCTAGGGCTCTCAGTTCACCGTGTGGCTTTGATGCAAAAGTATGCTCAAGGTTTCCTACACAATCCGCCGAGAGCTGGCAAGACATACAAGGTGAAAAATTACGACCGAAGGGACTTTGACCCGTCGGCGACAGTATTCCAAGAGTTAACCAGCAACCCTTCAACACCTTCGGAGGAAGACCCGGATGAGCATGACCTTGAAGCATGGGAGATTGGACATCTCACCAAAGGCAAATATGCCATCGATAGCTGGCGGATATTTTGCCGTGATGAGCTGCTCGGCCGAGCCACAGACTGGAACGGGGGTGGGCGAGAGCCAGAGTTTCAGCCCGAGTGGATGAGGGTCCGGCCAGATGACAAGGAGCTCAGGGCATATCTAAGATGGATGTGGATGAAGGAGGGCTGGGAGTGGGATCCCGTCTCAGGTGAACGCACCGTCTTGCGGGAGGAGATGCAGCGAGCAGTAAACGAGGGAAGAGTAGAGTACGATGATACGGGCGGATTGAGGATCTTGGACGAGCCGAGAGTGGGTTGGATGGATTCTGATGTCTTGAATGCCGGGCTGTAGGAACATGTGTGTATCTTGGACTGACTAAGCTGACTGGAGGTTTGGTGTTAGTGTGTACTCTGTAGGATGAGCAGCTGAGTTTCTGTCGTAACACAGCCCCAAGATGGAAGAGGCGTCTATTCAACCTTCTGAATTACAAAAGATCTACAGAGCCTTGATACGGATACTTCAATGGTGCAGATTCGGAAGGTCAAGGTCCGAAGGTGCAGCAAGACGCAGCAAGACGCAGAACAGAGGCTGTGCGCCACTTAGAGAGCGGCCATTGTAGAGCTTCCATTCTTGGGGCTTCTTAGCTGCCGACCCTGGTGGCTGGGGTCCCGTATTTACGCGCGATGGAGGCCCGGTAGTGCTTGTACCTCTTAGCTGGACGGTACCTGGCCTGCCCTGGGAGCATGCCTTGCAGGACAGGTCCCTCTCGATTCAGGAGTACCAACCAAAGACCACTCAAGGGAGCTAAAAAGTGGGCACGTCTACCTCGCATCATCACGGGATCTCGAAAGGACACCGTTGTTACAATTAAGTAACCCTCCTTCTCTGAGGTCATCGGCTCCAATTGAACCGCAAAGGACAACTCACCTCGACGCCTCGTTCGTCTTGCTTGTCTCTCCTTGCCCTTGCACGCACGCTCTCTTTTTTCCTAATCTTCGTTTGTAAAGCTTCTCACGCCGTTTAGTCCACCTCCTCTCATTGTTGTTCTCTTCACCCCCCGCGGCCGATCCCACCTTTTTGGCCAAGCTCTCAGGACAAGATCTCGAGCTTGCTTGGTCCTCTCCTTCAACCCTCTTCGGCTTGCTTCCTCATACAAGCTCAAGACTCACTCGACGACGACGACGACACCATAAGCTGCCGCCCGTCGTGACTCGTCGTCAGCAGGCCTGCACGCGACCAGAGAGAGCAACAACTCGTCTACGATTCTACAACCATGTCCCAGCGATTCAACTCTGGCTACGGCCTTGGTGGCCCCGCGCCCTATGGCGCCGCCCAGAGTGTTGATACTCAGCAGAGCGAGGGCGCTCTCGAGCAGATTCGGCTCTATACCAGCAAGATTGAGGACGCTCTCGACAACTTGAGCGAGCCCGTGAAGCCGTGAGTCGAGTCTATTGTCAGGAGGAAAGCTTCAGAGAGCTAACTTTGAACAGCTATCTCCCTGCAATTGGCCGCTTCCTGATCGTCGTCACCTTCTTTGAGGATGCCCTCCGTATCATCACTCAATGGTCCGACCAGCTTCTCTACCTGCGGGATTACAGACACAGTAAGACGCCAACCGCTTACCAGCTAGAGCCGAGTTGAGAGTTCTCACACTTGAAACAGTCCCGTCCGGAATCACGCACCTCTTCCTTCTCGCCAACATTCTCGCCATGTTCTCGTGCTCCATTCTCGTCATCATCCGAAAGCACTCCGACTACGCCGTCGCCGGCCTCATGGGCGTCGTCGTGACCCAGGCCCTCGGCTACGGCCTCATCTTCGACCTCAACTTTTTCCTCCGAAACCTGTCCGTCATTGGTGGCCTCGTCATGGTCCTGTCCGACTCGTGGGTCCGAAAGACCAAGGCCTTTGCCGGTCTCCCCCAGATCGACGAGAAGGACCGCAAGATGTACTTCCAGCTGGCTGGCCGCGTCCTGCTCATCTTCCTCTTCGTTGGCTTTGTTTTCAGCGGCCAATGGTCTCTGTGGCGTGTTCTCGTCTCCATCCTGGGTGGTGTCGCCTGCGTCATGGTCGTCGTTGGATTCAAGGCCAAGTACAGCGCCACTCTTCTGGTTGTCATTCTGAGCATCTTTAACCTCCTGGTTAACAACTTCTGGACTGTAAGTTTGGGTGCTTTGATCCCACGGTTGCAGCGGCTAACAATTATAGCTTCACGAGCACCACCCTCACAAGGACTTTGCCAAGTACGACTTCTTTCAGATCCTGTCCATTGTCGGCGGACTCCTGCTTCTGGTCAACAGCGGCCCCGGCCAGTTCAGCATCGACGAGAAGAAGAAGGTCTACTAAGCCCAGACGGGCGAGCTGGGCCCAGCAAAGAGAGGGCGCCGAGGTGTCCGGCGTTGACAGGGCATTTTCTATTTACATTGGGAACGGTCTGAAAAGTTGCACTCAGTGGTTGACGCCAAGTTGCGAGAGATGGAGGAGCAGCGGGTCGATACGATATTGCAAGTGATTCTAGAAGCTGCTTCTATAGCAAACCAGATGGAATGAATACATGGACGATTTACTATGCCTTGTAGACGTGTTACGTAAAGATGCCGGGAAACAACCTGGTTCTAGGGTAGATGGACGGGGTACCTATGAAAGCGACTACTATTCCATAAACGAAGGGAATACCATATGATTTAAAACTCTTACGCGGGAATGAGCTCAGTATAAATAAACGAATTGGGTGTTAAATGGAATCGCCAAGAACATTGCGTTGTGGCCCTGGAGCGTTTTTGCATTATATTTGCTGCTCGATCATGTAGAGTTCGACTTGCTCGCTCATGAGATGACAAGTTGCGAACGAGCAAGGTAAACAAAGGGGTAAACAACATTCAGCCCTAAAGTAAATAATAACTTGCATCAAAGGCTCACCAGGTTATTTTCTTATAAAATAGGAAACCGGCGGTCGCTATCAAACAAACTTATCATCTACCTTAATATCAACCTGCACGACATCTGGCGTCTCAAACAACCACCAACCGAAGCCTCGCATAACCACGCAAACAAACACATGCCACTGTAGTCTTTCGGACCAAACTACCCTACGACGATCGAAAATACAAGGCCCCAGACTCGTAAATGGAGCACAGATACCAGAATCATGGATGGCGGGTTAACGTGATGGCAGATGCTGGGGAGCCTTGATCGATAACGAGACTCACCATGAGCCAGGCCAATTGTAGTGAAGTGTTCCAGACTAAACGAATATGCCAAGACATGTTGGCTTTCGCCTATAGACCTTGCATATGAGCTATCATGATCCTCCGGGAGATGCGCTCACAGGGCTGAGGGTCACGCGATCAGTAATTCGTGGCACAGCAACTACCAGTCATGTCATGATGTATAAAAGAAGAGTGATTCCTACCTATTCCAGCGGCTCTCTGAAGATGGTTTCTTTTCTGGTAGAAAAGTGACAAGTGGCGAGTGCCATGATTGGACGGCAAGTTGTCGCGGGAGGCCAACAGACGAATAAATTCTACAATACATCCAATGAATGGCACCTGATGGGATAAAGCACAATTCATGTCGATATGGACTCAAGAGTGTTTGTTGGTATTAATTCACCATGCCGAGATGGGAGCTGAGAGAAGATTACACAGATACAGGATCTGACAACTAAGCAAGAAAGATGTTTATTGGGTTGGATATTGCCCGACAAACTCAACCTTGCCAGATTAGATACTAAACAATCTAGCAGTAGTCCATACTATGGATATTACATGTGGTATTGCGCCAGACAGGCTGGCCAAGTGAAAATCCCGGAACGCTCGCTGCCCAAAACAGCTTACATGACGGTACCCTTGGTCTGAGTAAGCTTCTTGACGTTGATGTTCCTGAGCATGAAGACCCAGATAGCGGACAGGGTCATGATGACGAGGCCGGCAGTCAGCATTCGTGTCTGGGCATAGCCGTAAGACTTCTGGATGGCGAGTCTCGTAGGGCTGTTGACGGGGTAGGACAGCTGAGTCGGGAGCATACTGTAGATCATGGTGATGTTGGCCATGGCCTCCTCGGGCAGGTTGCGCTGGAGGGCGGGGAGGAAGGTGTTGGTCCAGATAGCACCCGAGATGGCACCGCCGATGGCGCCACCGATGCCACCCGAGACGTACAGAGTGGCCAGAGCAGCGGCAATGTACTCTTGCTCGACGGCAGCAAGGACGGCCAGCTGCATGTTGAGGATGAAGATGGAGCCGGCGATAGAGATGAAGATCTCACACATAACAATGTAGCCGATGTACTGGTTAGGCTGGCGGAAGTGGATCATAAGGCCCTGGGCGAAGAGGTACAGAGGGATGGCAGGGTAGAAGAGCCACTTGAAGTAGCCAGTGCGGCGGATAGCGTAACCAACGATGAAGAGGAGGATACCCGAGACGATCTGGAAGGTCGAGTTGACATATCCAGCCTCGGCAGGCTTGAGGTTGGCAACGACCTGCAGGAAAGAGGTGAAGTAGAGGTTCCAGCAGTAGTACGAGGCCTGGTAGGTCATGTCGATGAGGCACGCGCCGATGACAGTGCGGTCGGTGAGGAACTTGCCCTGGAGGAAGGGAACGGGGGCCCAGTAGTACTCCCAGAGACCGAACAGGACGAGGACGATGAAGCCGACGATGATCATGGCGATGATGTAGTCGGACTTCCAGCCGCTAGGAGCGTGGCTAGCGAGCGTGAATGGCAGAAGGAAGACGGTCAAGCCGCCACCAAAGAGGAAGACACCGACAACTGTCAGTCTTGTTAGCACGAGAGTATTGAATATGACCAAGGCTGGGACTGCCACTCACTATCAAACTCGCGGAAAAAGTACCAAATCTTCTGGGGAATGGTGCGGTCGCTCTTCTGGTGGGTAATGATACCCTGCTTGACGGCCTTGCGGAGGTTGAACTTGAGAACCAAGTACAGGGGGAAGGTGACGACAGGCAGGATGATGGCGAAGCAGCCAAAACCCCAGCGCCAGTTCTTGACGTTGAGCAGGAAGGCCTCAGCAGCCTTGGATCCGGCAAAGGCAGTGATCATGTAAGGGGACGAGGTGAAGGCAAAAGTCAGACCTCGATTGCGGAGGTTGGAGGCATCAGCAGCCAGAACACCGACAGTGTAGATCATGCCTCCGAAGCCGACAGAGTAAAAGACCTGGGCAGCGCAGAAGGTGGCCAGGTTGTGCGAGGCAGCAGTCAGGATAAGGCCAATGGTGGCAAAGCCAACCATGAGGAGAAAACCCTCAGCGCGACCCCAGACATTGAGCACCTTGGCCATGGGGATGTAGACGGCAGAGGTCATGGAATCAGCGACAATAGCGACAACAGTCAGTAGGGAGTGAGAAGCCCATTCGCTGGTGGCATAGGGCAGCATGACAGCGAAGATGGAAATACGGAAGCCCTGGACCAGGAAGAGGAGCCAGATGCTGGCAACAAACTTAGCTTAGTGTTTCTCATGTGTTCAAGGTGGTTAAGGGAAGCATACAGACAGAGAAGGGCAGCGAGGGAGCCCTTGCCCCAGACCAAGGTGATGGCCTGGATGTCTTGGACACCATGGGAAGCATTCTGGTCGGGAGCGCTTTGGTCGATGGCATCGTTAATGTCTTGGTTGACATCGGCCTTCTCGTCGGCGTTGATACCAGCCTCAGTGACAGGAGTCTCTGTGGCCTCTGGGCGAGCCTCCTTGGAGCCGACGCCGGCCTTGATCTTGTCGAGGATTGACATTGTCGTCTTGAGCAGAAGAGGGGTTTGAACTCGAGGTGAAGACAAACGCCTTTGCGAGTGATTGATGCTGAAGAGAAGCGAAAGACAAGATGGATAAGATGGAGAGAGACAAGCTACTATTTAAGCTACATGCGCGGATCGAGACCCTGGACCGACGATGTCCCAGGCCCAAGGATGGACCAGGAGGTCACTCGAGGCCCCCATGAGGTCCATTCCATAATAGGACGATGCCGCAGTTGCCGATGTGGATGGGATGGGATGGGGTGGAAATGCACAAGATGGTCAAGAGAATGCTCAGTCGAGAATTCAGATTACAAGTGGCGAACGAGTGGGGGAAAGAACCCGAGATCGGAAGAGGGTGAAAATTTTTATCTAATCAGATCAAAGGGTAAGATCCAACCACGGAACAAGTCGACTGTTTTGAGTGAATGGAAGGAGCTGTTGGTAGCTGTTTCCATATTCAACATGAGTAAATGGAGCCCGAGCTACTACCAAGAGGGAGCTAAGCTACTAAGGTAGGGGGGGTCCTCCTCCGAGGCCCTGAAGTCAGCTACGAATAACGTCCGGGCCAAACCTAGAACCTTGGCCTTGGCTTGGCTCTGGGACGGGATCGTCTGAGCTTGGGGGCCAAAGCAGAAAGGCATGGCGTGGGTTCATGGAACGTAGTACGTACTAACTTACCTATTCATCTGAGTGAATGGACGGTTCTGAGTGTGCGTCCGCCCCTGGCTCGCCTCACATGGCCTCCGGGGCAGAGGTGCCGGGCTCTCGCCTTGGCGCAGCAAGCCACAATCTGTCCCCGAACCCAATCACGCCTCGTGAGATTCTCACTATATCCAACTTATGCCCGGTCTTGTCTGATCATGACCATTTCCGACAAGCTGACCCGCCCACTTTGCCAAGATCTGCAGAACCAACAACGGGACGGAGAGTCAAATACCCCCCACGACGCTACCGCCCAACCAGAGCCGAGGGGGACGAGATGCCCCTGGCCCTGGGCCGAGAGCAAATGTCCAAGAATACTACCTTCTATCCCACCCTTTGTCCGAGAACGCTTGATCCCGGCTTGCACAAGAGCCAACGGTTTTCAAACCGGAGCCACCCACCGCAGCTGCCGAGACAAGTATCCGACTTCCAACACCCCGAGTTCCTATCACACCGTGTCATGTCTTCACCCTCCCCCACGCTGTACCTCATGAGTGTCTTGACTTCTAACGACGATTCTATAGACCCATGGGGACATGACCCATCCCATCTTCTGCGGGCGGAGGATGCCGTCGACCCTGCATCTCACATGCACACTACACTCTTCACGCCTTCTCCCCTTGCCGCTCGCCGCGCGGCCCTACCTTGAGCCAACAGCACAACCTCCTCTGCAAGCACCTGACGACGATCCAGACGATCGGGAACTCCAAAACCCATAACGTCTCGCCAATGCATGTGAGTACCCCCATCACGATCGCTCCTGACCAGCAGGTTGGGTACAAGATTCAAAAAAGAGTAAGAATAATTGGACTGGAGCTGATGCTAGCTATGTATCGCCCCTTGATCGACCTTTGAAATTTCCCTGCCGTGTTTCCAACTCTGACGCTATCCAAACGCCGCAGACGCTCAAGCAGACTATTTGCTACATCTCATCTACATACAATCATTGTACACGCACGCCCTCTTGCTTCATTTCCGGCTTGGGTCCAGCGCCACCCACTCGTCCCTGGTGATGCTGTATTCCACCTCTCCCTCCTCGATCCCCGGCGGAGGGCTGTCGTACTGGTTGTGGAACGTCCGAACGTGCTTCAGCCCGATCTTGGACATGATGGCCCGCGAACCAGCGTTGACAGCCATGGTCTCGCCGAAAACCTCATCGGCGCCTAGCTCTTCGAGACCATGCTTGACCACGGCGCGGGAGCCCTCCTTGGCGAACCCTTGGCCCCAGAATTTGGGCAGGAGCCGCAGGCCAAACTCGACCCTCTTGACATCCACTTGAGGAGTCGAGGCCTCATCCTCTTCCGTCTCGCTGCTGTTGGTGCTACTGTTGCTGCTGCGCCGGCTGGTGCTCTGGCTAGGGGCGAGAATCCACCAACCGACAAACTCATCACCGGCGAACCCGGCCCAACAGCCCAGACCTGTGCCCAGGGAGGCAGTCTCGAGGAGTAGCTTGTGGACAATGGCCGAGTCGCTGGCGCTCAGTGGCTTGCCGTAGCCAATGTATCGCATGACTTCAGGGTCCGAGTCTAGCTGGTAGATGTAGTCCCCATGGCTAGGCGCGAGTGGCAACAGCTCGAGGCGTTCGGTGCGGAGAGTTGCCTGTGGCATGATGAAATTGGCTTGGGGGTGTTGGCTGGTGGCTTGAGAAGAGAGTGTTGGTCCAGACTATTCTCTTTGTCTAGTGTGGTTTGATTTGATATGAGGCCTCTGTGAATGGTTGTAACAGTGATCACGACGAGGTTGAGGCTTCCTGTCGCCCCCTTCTTATACACGCAGGCAATGGGCCCCTCGCCGAGCACGGAATGAATGCTTTGAGTAGCAAGCAGCAGCAAGATGGCGATTTACTATGCTGATCAACGGGGTCAGGGCCGGGCCTGCAGCTGGGCAAGCAAGGTGCTACCGTGTGAAACCTTGGGGAGGGTTGATCACCATCTTGGCGGGGATGTGCCGTCTGTGTGTGAGATACGTTACCTTCCTTACCTGTGAGGTGAGCGTGCCGTGCAGCAGAGCAGAACAGAGCTGAGCAGGCCTTGGTTTGGGCCAAGTTGTCGTCAGCGTCGTCGGCCGAAGTGATGTCGGTCTTACCCCCCTTGTCCTAGTCTCGAAATGAACGGCAACTGCAGTCGGTCAAAAACGGAGTCTTCGGGGGAAAATACAAGGCTGCCTGGAGGCGTTCCATAGGGCACAAAACGTATCAGATTGCATTGGATGGGATGACCTAAATTCGCCGCCTTGGCGATCCCACTTTGTGTACTTTCTTTTGTCAAATGCAACCTTAATTGGTCGTTGCCCAATCATGCTTTCGGCATCTTCCTTCCCTACTCCCTACAGCTTGCGTCTGGACGGCCAGAGTCCGGGATCCCATCGCCATCGGTTTGCTTCCCCTCCCGCGCCGGGGTTTGTCCGCGATCAGACAATCACATCTGTCAGCAGAATCTTAACTCCATCCGCGTATTAGCGACAGGGCCAACGCGAGAAATGTCATGCCCACCGTGTAAACGCTTTTCCGGATATTGGAGCGTTTTTTGGGCTGCACCACAGCCGAGCGAAAATAAGCATAAAAACGCCTTTTTACGCTTAGGTCAGAGCTTGACATGTTTTATTCCCACAAGGTTCGCTCTAGCCGTATAAAGGGCTTCACGCCGAAGCTTTGCTCTGTTAACAGAAAGGTGCCGTGGGTGCGCCCCCCATGGTGCCCCTTCTTCTCCTTCCTTCCCCCACAATGCGGCTTTAAACCCCCGTCGTCCAATAGAAAACCGGACCCTGTTAAGGATCCTACCATTGGCCGGATCCGCTCATGGATATGCCGAGCTATGCCAAGACAACGCGACTATCAATCACCGAGCCCGATGCTACTTAACTTCGCTCCTCCATCCACTCATGAAATTTGTTGCCTGCTTTGCGCAAATGCATCCCTGTTCCTTGAGGGAATGGGTCCCAATGCTATATGCAAACGTGGAAAGAATTATAGTCGATCACTCCACCGGGATGCCACGCCTTCCCTGCGAGACCAAGCCCAAGCGGCACCGCAACATTCCTCACGCGCGCAACGTCCATGCTTTCTCGGCGATGATCCCCCAATTCAATTGCTTTTCCAGTTCGTCGTCCGGTTGCGACGATCTTTGGCCACCTTGGTGTTTTCTGCGCCATCTTATCAATCACCCCATCTTATCTGATGCCCCGGTTCCCGCTTGACTCGTTCAGAATCTTCCGACATGCCAAGCCCTGGCCGATCCTTGCATCACGCCTAGGATCGTCATTCAGACTTGCAAGTTTTTTCTCTCTGGTCGAACCAAAATGTCTCACTTCCACTTTTTCCCATTCATCTTGACTAATTCCACTTAGCATTTCATTAGCATTTGGATCCATTGCTAGCATCATTGCCATGGCCATGGCATCTCATCTCTTACCCGTCCTTTCCTCGTCCTTGTCCCTCTCCCTCGTCAGCGGCGGCGGGCGAAGATGGGCGGCGGCCAGGTTTCAACACCTTGAACCCCCCTGCTCACCAGCAAAACCCCCGTGCCCACATATCCGCGAATGGTTACCTATTTGTCCACTTACATACGCACTATGTTGGGTAGTATCCATCTACCTCCGTACACCTGCCCGTTAAACTACTCAAAGTTGTGTAGAGTAGCATCAGAATCCATATGGCCACATCCATCCGCCCGCCCACATCCCGTGCGTGCCATGTAGGTACATGAAGGATTCATGGACTCACCTCTCACCCACGCCCCAAGGCTGCCACTCGTGCCAAGGTTGCTGATCTTGCCCTTGATCATTAATCTGCCACCACGTTCAATGCCGTTTGCCATTGCAGTTCGGTGGGCCTGTGTCAATCTCCCGCTTCACTCCCACGGCCCTGGAAAACAGGCATCCCTCCTCGCAGCTCCCCAGTGCTGTGATGGAGTTCTCGTGTAGATACATAGGTAGTCTACCCACGTCCGTGATAGTAGTCTGAGTCTAGGGGCTCCTATATCGGCTTCTCTGCTGATCACTTTTCTGTCCATCACCTGGTGATCGTGCTCGAAGGTATGCGCCTCAGATGCAACATCTGACTCGTTTCCTTCCTCGCCATTCATTTCTCTCTTCTTAGTTCATGCCGGTTTCTGACCACCCATATCAGCAACCTCTCCTTTTCCACGCCTAGGCCCTATCTGCCTGCATCGAGATAGAGTTGTTGGTTCACACTCCTATTCCCTGCCAGGCCAGAAACACAACAGGAAACTGTAGTCATGGCCGCCGAGCCCGACAAGGCGGCCGAGAAGCCCAAGGGCGGCGTCTGGTCCGTAAGTAACAATTCTTGCCGTTCGGAACTTCCGAGCCTCTCTGTCTGCCAACTCGAGCGAGCAGCTGACCTCCTTTCTAGTCAATCAAGGGAGTCTTTGTCTACATTGAGCTTCTCTTTTCCGCCCAACCGACATGGGTTGACATCGGCCTCATCATCCTGGGCACGCTGTGTGCCGTCGCTGCCGGCGTCCCCTTCCCTCTCATGGGCGTCCTGTTTGGTCAGCTCATCGATAACTTCAACGGCGCTACATGCGCGGCTGATGGCCAGGACTCGAGTGCCAGTAGCTCCGTCGACCCCTTCGAGTACGAGGCTGCCATCAACGACAAGGTCATCAAGACAGCCTGGATTGGTGCCATCGCCCTTGGTTTAATATACGGCCACCTCACCTGCTGGAACATCATCAGCCAGCGCCTCGCCCAGCGACTACGAACCCGCTACGTCGAGGCCCTTTTGCGACAGCCTCCGGACTTCTTCGATACTCGCGGTGCCTCGGGTCAGGTCTCAAGCCGACTCCATGGCGACATTACAGCTGTCCAGGCCGGCACATCGGAGAAGGTGGGCAACATCATCGTCACCATGAGCTTCTTCGTCACCGTCTTCATCATCGCCTTCACCAAGCAGCCCAGGCTCGCTGGAATCTTGGTTTGCATGTTACCCGCCTTCCTCCTCTCTGGCATCCTCGGAGGGAGATATCTTGGCAAGTTCGCAATCCGCCAGAACGATGCTGCCGCTTCAGCCTCTTCTATTGCCTCCGAGGCTCTTTCGCATGTCGCAGTCGTTCAGGCCTTTGGAGCCGCTCCCCGTCTTGAGGAGAAGTTCTCTGAGCACATGGAACGCTCTAGGAAGTACGCCATCGTGAAGGCGTCCATTGCCGCCGTCCAGACCGGTCTCCTATACTTCATTGCCTACTCCGGAAACGCCCTTGCGTTTTGGCAAGGTAGTATGCGCATCGCAGACTCAGTGGAAAAGAACGATGGCAGCACGACTGTTGGTGAGATCTACGCCATCGTCTACCTTCTCGTCGACGCGTGCGTGATGCTTGGTGGAATGGCTCCCACGCTCCCCTTCTTGGGAGGCGCCGTGGCCGCGTACCAGCGCCTCATGGAAGACATCAACGCCCCCTCTGCCATTGACGGCACTTCAGACGCTGGAACTGTTCTCCAACCGAGCTCGTCCAAGTCCCTCGCCTTCCGCAATGTCACGTTCGAGTACCCTTCGCGCCCCGGCCAGCCCGTTCTACAGAACGTGGACCTGGAATTCCAAGCTGGACAGTACACCGCCATCGTCGGCCTCTCTGGCAGTGGCAAGTCCACCATTGCTGCTCTGATTGCACGTCTGCATGATCCCACAGAGGGCACAGTTGAGCTCGAAGGTCACGATCTGCGTGAGCTCAATGTCAGGTCTCTTCGAAGCTTCATCAGCTTTGTTCAGCAGGAGCCTTCTCTTCTTGACCGCTCTATCCTTGAGAACATCGCACTTGGACTTGTCAACTCGCCTAAGCCTGCTCATCAGCACCTGAAGCCACTGCTCAAGGGTCCCGAGCTCGCCAAGCTTGCTGCCAAGGGTCAGGACGCCCTCTCTTCCGCTGCTTCTCTGGGACCCGAGTTCGCTGAGATCGCCAACTTGATTAAGCACGCCACTGAACAAGCCGATGCGGCCAGCTTCATCGAGCGTCTCGAGTCTGGTTATGGTACTTCTGCTGGACCCAAGGGCTCCCTCGTGAGTGGTGGCCAGCGACAGAGAATTGCGCTTGCCCGTGCCTTGATCCGCGACCCTGAGATTCTCGTCCTTGATGAGGCTACTGCTGCTCTTGACTCTGCCAGCGAGAAGAGAATTCAGCTCGCCGTGGAGCGCGCTGCTGCTGAGAAGCGAACCATCATCTCCATTGCCCACCGTCTCTCTACTATCCGCAACGCCGACAACATTGTTGTCATGCAGGCCGGTCGCGTCGTCGAGCAGGGAACGTACGCTGAACTCATGGCCAAGGAAGACGGTGAATTCGCCCGCATGGCCAAGCTGCAGAGCGTTGGTCACGCCAAGACTGAGGCAGGATCCGTCTCTGGTGACTCGATCGACGCTTCGACCTTGAGAATGTCCCTGAACGAAAAGACCGACATGGCTGAGATCAAGGAGGGTGTCGAGGTTAAGTCGTCGGAGGATGACAAGGCCGACAGTGAGAAGAAGGAGGAAGATCCCAAGGACAAGGAACTGGATGCCGAGAAGCCATTCGCTTCCGTTATGAGGGGCCTTGCCTGGCTGATCCGCCCATCTCTGGGTTGGTTTGCCCTTGCCATGATCGCCGCCCTCTTCGTTGGAGCCACCTTTTCCGGTTCTGGTATCATCTTTGGTTACACTGTCGGCGCTCTCAACCCTTGCGCAAGCACCGTGGATCGCATTCGATCTTTGGGTCGCATGTTTGCTGGTCTCTTCTTCATGCTTGCAGGTGTCGAGCTCATCGCCAACTTCTTTGCCTGGCTGGGCTTCGGTATCGTTGCTGAGAGACTCCTCTACAACCTTCGGGTCCTGTCTTTCAGGTCTCTGCTTGAGCAGGGCATTCACTGGCACCAGTCTGAAGGCCGCACCCCGACTAGTCTGCTCGGCATCATCACCAAGGACAGTGTGTCTGTTGGCGCCTTTAGTGGATCGACGTTTGGTACCATCTTTGCCATCCTCATTAACGTCCTTATTGCCATCATTATCTCTCATATCTTTGCGTGGAAGATCGCCTTGGTATGTCTGGTGACTCTTCCCATCTTGCTTGGCTCGGGTTTCATGCAGCTGCGCATGCTGGCTCGATACGAAGAGCGTCATCGTGAAGCCTTCTCCACTGCCACCTCGCTAGCCACCGAGGCTATCCAGTCGATCCGAACCGTGGCTGTTCTGTCTCTTGAGAACGAGTACATGGAAGGGTTTGCGCGCCTTCTGAAGCCCCCGAGGAAGCAGGTGGTGCGCGCCTCGGTCTTCACCAACATCTGGCTTGCCATCTCATACACTACCGGCACGTTTATCAACGCGCTGGCCTACTGGTGGGGTTCGCAGCTCATCATGAAGGGCGAATACACGCAGACAGACTTCCTCATCATCCTCGTGGCCATGCTCACCAGTGCCCAGCTCTGGAGCGGCATGTTCTCTCTGGCTCCTGAGTTCTCGCGAGCTCGTCTGGCCCTGTCTCGAGTCATGACGGTCGTCAACATGGGATCGAGCACCCACACTGGCAAGCCTGGTCAGGATCCTTCAAAGGCGGGCGACGATGTCGAAGCTGCTGGAGGAGAGAAGGCCATCAGTCCCAAGGACAACCAACGCCGCGGTGGCTCAAAGGTGACGTTCAAGAATGTCTCTTTTGCGTACCCCAGCCGCCCTGATGTCACCATTCTGGACAATGTCTCGTTCACCCTTCCACCCAACCAGTTCTGCGGCCTCGTGGGACCTTCTGGTGCTGGCAAGTCGACCATCATGAACATTGTGCAGCGACTGTACGAGGCCACCTCGGGCACCGTCCTCATCGATGACCAAGACATTTCAAAGCTCCCGACTTCATTCCGCGACACTATTGCCCTTGTACCTCAGGATCCAGCCCTGTTCGACGGCAGCGTGCGGTTCAACGTGGGCTTGGGTGCTCCTCCAGGACACGAGGCTACTGATGCCGAGATCGAAGAGGCCTGTCGCTTGGCCAACATCCACGATGTTATCGCTGCTCTTCCTGACGGTTATGATACCGAGTGTGGTCCATCTGCGTCTCGACTGTCGGGTGGTCAAAGACAGCGTCTCGCCATCGCTCGTGCCCTCGTCCGTCGTCCTCGTCTGCTTCTCCTTGATGAGAGCACAAGCGCCCTTGATGCTGCCAGCGAGGCTGCTCTGCAGGAGGGTCTTGAGAGGGCGTCGCGAGGCACGACTGTCCTGGCCATTACTCACCGACTTCACACTGTGCAAAAGGCCGATGTGATCTTTGTCGTTGAGGGTGGCCAGATTGTCGACAGCGGACGACACTCTCAGTTGATGGAGCGGAGAGAGAGCTACAGGCTGAACGCGATGCAACAGATGCTTCAGTAAGAAGGGTGCTCAATAAGCCACGAGTGCATGGTCTTGGTCAGAGGTTGATGGTTATAGATTGGGCTATTAATTAAAAAGTAGAATATGTGAATGTGTTGGAAAAAAGATTATAAATTGTATCATTATAATAGATCAAAAAGGATTTGAAACTATCGTATTTGATGCCCTCATTAATTCAAGACTCTCAATTTGAACCTCCAGTGATCGTCGGGTAGAGAGAGGCTTATTAAGCGCCTTCTAGTCAAGCTTAGCCCTCGCCGTCGAATGTTTTAAATCATTCACACCCACCGAAACCACGAGAACCAGTCGTGAAACGATTCACACCTTCCGTAAACCGTCGTAAATCCCTCTCACAAATTACCTCACATGGCCGAAGCCATCGGCACCGCCCTCGGCGTGGTGGGCGTCCTGGGCCAGCTCTTTGCGGGCTGTGTCCAGGCCTACGGCTTCTTCACGACGGCGGCCAACCTCGACACCGACAGTCAGCGGCTGCTGTGCAAGGTGCGCATCGAGGAGATGCGCCTCGTCGTCTGGGGCCGCGACTGGGGCGTCGCCGAGGGGAGGCTCGAGGCGCACCTCGAGTCCACGCGGAACCCGCAGCTGAGGAGCCTGGCGCTGCAGATCCTGGGCGAGCTGCACAGCGCCGTGACAGACTTTAACAAGCTCAAGGAGAGGTATGGGCTTGTGGATGAGGGGAGGAGTGCGAGTTTGGAGGTCAAGGGGGAAAGAGTAAAGGGGGCAAGAAGTCGCCTTCACCT
The DNA here is from genome assembly GCF_023522795.1 of Fusarium solani. Taxonomy (NCBI): domain Eukaryota; kingdom Fungi; phylum Ascomycota; class Sordariomycetes; order Hypocreales; family Nectriaceae; genus Fusarium; species Fusarium solani. The sequence goes on from NW_027072157.1 coordinate 2,680,940, forward strand.
TCGAGAAAGGGGTCGAGAGATGATGAGAGTCGTAAATCGAATGGGTTGGTAAAGACTTCGAGTGCCTCGAGTGAGAGGAGCTGGGGAAAGGAGCTGGGGTTGAGGGCCAAGTGGGTGATAGGAGGTGAGCTCTCACATACCATCATCTATATCATCTCAGAGTCGAGAACTAAACATGGATATAACAGACAAAGAAAAGTTTATAAACCTACTCAAGGACTTAAGAGGTATCTCTACCCGGCAACTCACCAGCCCACGCCTCCTTACCGACATTGGCTAATCTTCAACCCCAAGACTACAACGACGGTCTTGAACGTCTCTTCCCCCTCTCTCACCTCCCATCCTTTCAACGCGCCTGGACACATCAACTCCTCGAGTCTGCTCAGCGCGACCTCACGCAGCTCTCCCTCCTCGAGACGGCTGCCACGGGCGTCTACCCCAGCTCACTACCTCGGCCAACCTCAAGAAGCTCCGCATCAACCTCGACACGCGGCCGCAGGCTTCCTTCAAACCCACCTTTGCACTCAAGGTGCCCCGTCCGGCCCTCGAGCTGACTGAGGAAGAGAAGGAGAGCAACCATCGTGGGCGAAGCAAGGGTCGTCACGAAACGGCAGGCGACGTCGTCATTGAGTGGGTAGACTACGACCGTGACGATGTCGAAGAACGAGTTGCCCACGTCCGCCGTCTCGACGACCTCGCCCGGATGATGCACTCCGCCTCAGAATGTCATCCAGATCTTCACAGCATCGACTGCGTCGGCTACGTCGACGACTCATCCCACTGTCGCTACGGCCTCGTGTACAAGGCGCCCTCGCCATCCTTCTCAACTCTTCACGAGCTCATCGCCAGCCCGGACCTCAAGACGCCAGATCTCGACGACCGCGTCCGTCTGGCTCACACCCTAGCTGTGGCGCTCTGGTCCCTCCACTCCCTCGACTGGCTGCACAAGAGTCTTTGCAGTGCAAACATCCTCTTCTTCCCCTCGGCCTTTTCCACCTCGGCCCACTCACCTACTGCTGCTGCCGCTCTCGTCCCGGACATCCAGCGGCCGTATCTTACAGGCTTCGACGCCTCGCGTCCAGACTTTGACCAGGCCCTGTCCGTCGCCCCTCGCAACCCCTCCATCGCCACCCTACACCGACACCCAGCCTCGCTGCGAGGTTTCCCACACTGCAAGCCCATGGACATTTACAGTCTAGGGTTGGTCCTCCTCGAGATTGGACTCTGGAAGATCCTCCAGGCGTATCACAGACCGCACTACTCTGCAGACCGGTGGCGAGACAAGGTGGTGCGCGCAGTGCTCGTTCCAGGTCTAGGGAGCAAGGTTGGTCGTAGATATCGTGATGTTGTGGAAAAGTGTCTGAGTGTGAGTGAGGAGATGACGAGTACCGAGGCAGCCAAGGTCTTGGAAGAGGTCGTGACGGCTCTCGAAGGCATTAGAGTATGACGACTTGATGAATGAAATGAGTTAACATGAACAACATGAGATGACATGACTGAATTTCCATCGAGACCCAGAGAAACAAGCAAACGTAGAAAAGTCAACACCGTTACAACATGACAGATCACTAACAGGACAGCCAATGTGAACAGCATAGTAATCTATTTCAGTTCTCTGAAATGTATATATAATAGTCGTAAAAGTCCGCTGCCGCCTCGCATCCTCGGTGGCTGCAATACGGAAAAATGCCAATGCCAATCAATGCCATACCCCAAAGTCGCAATATAATAACAAACCAGTACAAGTGAATAAACAATGAATAGCAAAAGAAATATCATATCCCTTCCCTCCTGGACGCCGTCGCAACTTTGAAACTCCCTGATGCCCCCTTCATTCATTCTTCTTCACCTCGGAGACGCTTCAGCTTTTTCATCTCCCCTTTCTTTCTCTTGGCCAAAAAGAAAAAAAACTCCATTCAACCACATGGCCATGATGATTATGCTTGGATTCTGCTTAGATCCAATCATGTTTCCAGCTTTGTAAAATGGCAGACACTAGAATGCCCAGAGCTGAGAAGCAGTCGCGAGAAGAAAGAATTGGTTGGACATTCATTCAAACACAAACACCCATCCATTATTCCCTTTCGAGCCTGAAACGCCAATGCATGCAGGACGTGAGTGAGATCGCTCGTGCGTGACGTACGTGAGTCATGATCGTGAGGTAGAGTCGTTCGCCTTGCCGCGCCGTCGAGCCGGCGACCGCTTGAGCGGCTTCGCATGCTGGACTCCGACTTTCTAAGCTCCAGAGACCTTGCGAGCCGTCGAGGCCGCTGTCGCCGACGTAGCGTGGCTGGCGCTGCCTACTCTGCCGCTGGTCTTGCGAATACCGGCAGTCTCCTTTGCTCGGAGGGGAGACTCGCCCTGGCGCTTGCTGCCACGGACCTTGGTTAGAACACCGGGGGTGCTAGCAACCCGGTCAACATGCTTGCTCCGTAGAGAGCCGATGTTTTCGGCGTCCTTGGACGAGTCGTTGTCGATCATGTAAATCGTGCTCGTCGTTTGGCTGACCGACCTCGACTTCTCACTGCGGCCTGGCGATTGCGACACCTTTCGGTGGCTGCGCATGCGCAAGTGCCACTCTTCATCAGACTCAGCACCCTGAGTATGGTGCTTGGCCACGAACTCTGTCTCCTGCTCAATGGTCTGCTGCTCCTCGACGGTTCCGGAAGCCGACCGCTGGTAAGGGTGGTGACGATCCCGAACAGTCTTGCGAGGCTGTCCTGGTGTAGGTGCTGGGAGATAGTCTTCTTGGACGCCAATGTTATTGCGATCGTGATCAACCTCGCTGAGTGGAGTGCGGTTTGAGGGGCTGCGGTTGGGAGGTGTCGAGGTCTGGCCGTTTCGCAGAGAAGTCTTCTGCATGGCACGGATGGGTGTGCTGGGGACGGGGTTGGAAGCAGCCATCTCCCTCCTGAGCCTTCGCTCAACCCTCTCCTCGATCCACCACTCCCTGAAGGTGCCCTGGTTGAGATGCAGCCAGTGCTGCTGGGGACCGACAACCATGCCGGGTCTCATGAAGCGCATAAACGAGATGACCTCGTTGGCAGTGAAGCCATGGCGGTAGATGAGGTAGGCGCCGATCAGGCAGCCTGTTCGGCCCAGACCAGCCTTGCAGTGCACAGCAATTCCCTTCTTCTTGACGGTGATTGTCTCATGCGCGAGTCTGATAAACTTGCGGACAGTGACGAGCGACGGGCAGGTGCCATCGTCAAAAATCATATCAAGGTGCTGGATGCCCAGAGCCTCAAAGTATGAGGGTGAGTAGAGTGCCGAGTTGAGTCGCACCACCAGACCAATGTTCTTCTCCGAGAAGTGCGTCAGCACGTTCTTGAAGGGCTTGGGCAGAGTAGGGTGCTCATCCACGGCCGTCAACGTCCGGGGAAGGAAGGGGAACATCTCGTCATCCTCGGTGATCTTGGCGACGGGTTCGTGCTGGGGAGAGGCGAAAGCCAGGAAGTTGGGAGTGATCCAGTTGAAGTCTCCGTGCTCGACCCGCTCAAACTTCTCATACTGCTCCAGATCAAAGTTGTCCAGGTCGCAGCACTTCTCCTCCTTGGCCTTCCACACTCCGTAGACAACATCCTGAACGCTAATGCCGTAGTCGGCCTGGCTGTAGCCCGCATCTCGGAAGGGCATCAGTGGGGGGTCAACCTGCGCAATCGGGGCCAAGGCCAGGTGAGGAGGCCAGTTCTGGATGAGAACCATGTAGCACGCGAGCATGCAGGCAGCGTTCGCACGACCTTGTCTCATTGTTAGTCTCTCCGCAATGCGCGCGATTTCATCGGATGAGCTCACTTCTCGGATCAGCGGCGCTCCAGAACACAATGGGCCGATCCTTGTTCCGCTTCGCACCCAGGACATCGTGGAACTGAATGGCAAAGCGGTACAGGTGACCAATGTGCAGAGGGCCAAAGTCATGGTGAAAGGCGTTGTAGAGGAGGGTATCATCGACGGTAAAGTAGCATGGCGGCGTGCGGTTCGATTTGGCGAGCGGGGTAGGTCCTCGTTGACCTCGTTTCCTGGGCGAGACGGGAGCCTCAGGGTAAGGGAAGAGGTCGTCGTCGGTGGGAGGATTCAAGTAAGAGGCGAGGTACAGGCGATCTGGGAGATAGTTTAGCGCCGTGGCCGGGTAACGGATGTTGACATTGATGTTGTTGTTCAAGTCGACGGTGCACGGTGGGCCCTTGAGCAGCGCCGTCGACGGGATGGGATAGCAATGCGACATGAGCCTGGACAACCAAAGGGCCATTGTACGGGGAAACAGAGGAAATTGAAGCATCGCAGCTGTTCAGGCATACCTGGGATGTACTCGATGATCTGCGCCATGTTCTGCGAATGTCGGGTGGAAGGCGCCATGGTGAACTGGGTTGCGCTTCTTTTCTCAGCTCAGCAAACCGGCGGGCGATACCGTCGGGGAAGAAGTAGCAGGAGCTGCTGCGAGCGGTCGGGAAAGCGACGAGGATATATAAATATAAACAGTCACAAGATCGAGGGGAGGTGCGAGGCCCGAGTTCAGCGTGGTGGTGATATCAATGCAGGCGGTGACGTGGTAACGGTGGGAAAGCAACGGGCAACCTGCAGCGGAAAAGGCGTTTGATGGCTGAAGGGAGGGGAGCAAAGAACCCGGGTCGGGAGGGCGTCCAGCACAAGACAAACACTTGCAAGAGCAAGTCTTGTTTTTTTTGTTTCGAATGGGAGAGAAAGAGAAGGTGGTGGTTGTCAATGTCGATGCCAGAACGGGCCCACGATGTTTTTGTATGGGTTTGGCCTTGGTCGGTCTGTTATTTTCTGCGCTGGGTGAGACCCCTGCCCAAAACAGCAGCCGGCCCCCGTTGCTTGCCCAGGGGTGGGCTAGCAACTCGTCTCCATGGCAACCCGCATGAAGCAGCCGCCAACCTGTGGCTGCATGTCCGGCCGCCTAACCCCCCTGACTGGGCCAGGTTGGTCGCGTGTGGCTCATGTGGCTGGTGGCCGCCAACCATAACCCCAACCCTTCGGCCGCTGCTCTTCGGCCTCGATCGGAAAGACCCCACACTCGATGGAAAGAAAACATTGGAATAGATCCATGTCGTTGCTATGGATGCCATCTTCAGTCAACGTCGAGCTCATTCGTTGCCGCAAATGCGATCCCAGCTTATCACAGCTTCCCCTCCAATATACTTCGAGGCTTGTTCCACCATGTCTACACATTAAACTAAACAGTTTAAAGTTGACTCATGGCTCTGGCATTGGTTGGCCAATTCTGTCGTTTTCCTCCCACCGCTAGCCCCACCGCCAACCAATATCTCCCCGCGCACGCAAAACAGACACAGCCGAAACCTCAGACAAGACAAGAGCTCAAGCGCAACCTACACCCTGAGAGGAACAACCCCCCTGCGAACACGCCCTAGAATATCCCGGGAGGGCGGAGAGAGAGCCCGACTTACACATCTTGTTACATTCCTTCTCCCTTCCGACAAACGCCCCCTCCTCTTCCCCTCCCTCCCTCTTTAATCGGCACCCGAACTTTAAGGGCTGCCCTCGTTTCCTTAGACGGACTGGGGATCGATCACAAAGAGACACGGCAATGCCTGGGAAATGACCGCCATGGCCGCCACTCCCGATCCCGAGTTTCCCTGCTCGATGCAAGCCACTCCCCCTCCATCTCCATCATCTCCCTCCATCCCATCCCATCCTATCCCTGTGATGACGATCTAGGCGTTGTCGTCGTTGCCCTATACGTCCTCCACCCACCCATGACGGCATCTAGCTGACCCTTGTTTTTCTTGCCGCCCGCGCAGTGTCCTCAACATCCCGTTTCCCAACCCACGACTGGCCACGACCGCTCTCAAGGCCATTCAGGTGGACCCCGAACTCTCTCCACTTGTCAGGCGACAGCTCACCGTTGTCCCGGCGCCGACGCAGGGCCCCAGCCCCAGCGACCACGATGCGCAGGTCCTCGAGGTTCGCTACACGGCCACCACCAATCGCATGCTACGCGTCGCCGTCAATGGCTTCATGGAGAGCTTGAAGCTTGTGGTGGAGGTCATGGAGCAGCTAGACACTGACGTCCTCGGCCAACAGCAACAACATGGCCCCGGACTCTCGAACTGAGTTCCTTATTGTTGGATGCAAATCTTTCTTTGTTTGAACTTGTTCGAACGTGCTAGACTGCCAGGTCATATCCAATCCAAATAATGGTCATATGCTCCACGCCGTGAACGCGCCAGCCACACCGCCAAGCGACCTTGCCTTTCCAGTCCCAAGAGACGACCACCTGGTCACCTTCCAACTCCTACCGGCATCGTAATATCCAAGCTAGGTCCCAATATCTACCGCCCCGTGTGGTGTGGCCCAGAGCCGCCCGTCTATCAGTCCGCTTCACCAGCAAAACAACAACATGAATAACAATAAAGAACCGCTGCCACCCGAAAAACTTGAAATGCAATCAGACCCGACCAAGATGCGATATTATCTCCGTCCCAATCAAGACTTTTGATTCGCTTGAAGCCCATTGAAGTCGTGAGCACAAGTACATGTGCTCTTCTGTCGTCGTTTTTGTCATTCCTTGCTCTCGGTTCCTTTCAACCCTTCGAGTTGCTTTTTTAGTTCCTCCACCTCCTTCTTCAGGTCCACATTCTCTTGCTCGAGGTTCTTCAGATGCACAATGGCATTCTCGACGACGCTGGCCTTGCTGTTCTGGGCATTAGCCTGCTTCCCTTCCTTCTTATCCACTTCCTCTCCAGCGCTGCCCTTGTCACCACCAGGTAGAAGTCCTGCCATAATCTGCAAGGCTGAATTTATTCGGTTACGACGGCCCTGTTCAGCAATCTTATGTGACGTCCGCTTGGATGTGAGATTTGTCGACAGCTCGCTTGGATAAGACACACCCGGCACCTTGTTGCCCTCAAGAATATTCTGGTAGTTGGACTTTGACATGAGCAGTTGTGAAGCAGCACTCTCCGCAGACGTCATACCAGGCGTGCCAGGAAGCAGGGGCTTGATACTGGGAGAAATCCTTGGCAATAACGCGGGAGATACATGCACCGAGCCTGTTGAACGTTTCCTGCTTGACCGGGGCGCGAGTTGCGGAGTTTTCCTTGCGGAGGGGCCTGTCGAACCTGGGGCCAGCTGAGGACTGGCACTCGCGGAAGCCGGCCCCGAAGGCTTCGGGAACACAGGGGATGGCAAGGGTTGGAAACCAGAGCCCTTGCCAAGATTAGACTCTACAATGGGAGATTGGATAGAGACACGTGAGGCAACTGGGGCGGGCGTCTTGCCACCAGATACCGATTCCGGCAACTCAAGCGATTCAATGTGCTCAGAGACAGCAGGTTCGTGGTGGCCAGCAGCTTGCTTGTGTGCCTTGGATGCCGGCAGCTTCATGAGCGAGGCTGGGGTCGCTGGGGCCGGATGAGAGTCCACAGGGGCCGAGATCGGAGTCTGCTGATTTCCCATTTGTGCTTGAATGTAGGGAGATTTACTTGTTGATCTCCTGTTGGGGATCGGAGGCGGGGGCATGTCTGTAAGGGCCTCGGGAGACACTGATGAGTTTTCTTCTGCTGAGGTCTCGGTCGACGTCGCGGGCATGGGGAGGAAAGCACCGTTACTCTCATCCACCTCATTAAGAACCTGGGAGACAATAGCCGGGCTAGGTCTTATCTTTTGACGTTGCGGTTTCACAATGGGTGAGCTCCGGACACTCCCCTTCCGGCTTGATTTGGCAGCTGCCTTCCTTCTCGTCTTCTTTGACAAATCCATAACAGATGAAACGGGGCGGGCCGGGTTTTCAGGGTCCATCTCAATCGGAGAGTTTGTATTGTAGATGGCGGAGTGATCATTCTGTGGGATAAGCGCTGGCGATGTGAGAGGGCTGAAGTAGGGGTTCTGGGCGACGAAGCTGTCGCTCATAGGAAAGCCAGGATCGAGAGGGGTAACTGCGGGAGAGACAAGTGGTGTGAAGGCCATCTGCTGGTGATTGTTAGCAAAGAGCGCAAAAGAGCCATAGTATACTTCAGCTCCAGAGTGAGAGGAGCACGTACATCTTGCTGGTCCTTCATGCGTTGATATCCTCTGTCGTAGACGCCCGATTGCGAAACCTGTTCAGCCTGAGAGTAGAACTGACCGCTGTTGGGCATCTCAAGACTTTGCGGTGTGGGAGGCACAGAGTGGTTATGGCTGTGGAAGAAGGCGGCCTGTTGCTCCTGCAGCTGGCGCTGCTGTTGTTGAAACTTTTGCTGTTGCAGATATTGGATCTGGGCATCAATGTTGGAGATGGGATCGCTGGCGGGTGTCATCATGTGGGCGGGAATGGTGGGCTGGCCGGTTGACGTCGACATGGGCATTGAATTGGCGACAGACATGAGGCCCGGGTTCTCAGTGTCGGTCATGATTGTGTCGGGAGCGTCGCGCGGCTGGTTCATGAGGCCCTGTGCTGAACCATCGGGGAAGCCTTGGAAGTCGAAGTGCATGCCATCTCCCAGGCTGGCCATGTTGATGAACTGGTGAAACTCCTCATCGGTAGTCGAGGTCATGGCCTGGTCCTGTCCGTCCCACGCCGCCGAACTCATCATGACCGAGGCGACGACGAGCGTCGAGGGGGGTTGAGCAAGCGAGAGTGCGATCGATACTCGAGAGCGAATAATAGGCGGGCAGCACGAATCGGGGCTGCGAACGTGGAAATTGTGTCAACGGCACCAAAAGCGGAAATTTTTGGAATCGATAGTCGGGGGCTGCTCAGCGATGAAGAGCGAAGCGAAATAGAAGTCGATTCGGAGCAAGAGAGATATTCACGAGAGCTCGCGATGCAGGCGATCAAGTCGGGGGACGAAGCCGGTCGATCGGCAGTGCACATGCACCGGGAATATCTGGCAATAGCGGGAGAGGAGAGAAAAAAAAAAACGAAGGGCGACGACCTTGTGACAAGATGAAAGTCACGGCGTTTGAAGGTCTTGAAACTGGCCTCAACCAAAGCCGAGGGAGAGGGAAGAGAGAAGCCTGGGTCGCAGGCTGGCGAGGACGATTGTCGACAGCGGTTGGTGGGTGATGAGAAGTGGTTCGTGGAGCGGGCGAACGAGGAGGATGAAAGGCGAAGGCGGCTGAGGGTGGTTGGTGGGCCGAGAAGCGAGCAGAGGACTGGGTGGTCTCTCTTACCCAGTTAGTAGACTACCTGGAGCAACTAAAGAAAATGGGCTTGCAATGGGGATGGGAACATGTAGAGAGACTTTTTGTCCGAAGAGTGGAGTTTGCGCAGGTGAGGGTGGGGTTTACTGGGTGGAGAGAAGGTAGAGTTGGGCGACGCCTAAAGTGAAGAGATGGAAGCGCTAGCCTGGTTCTTTTGGGTGCATGGAACACAGAAACGCAGAACGTTCAGTTGCGCCCAAGGGTCGCAGTGAGCAGGTTGCAGGGGAGGAGGATAAGGTACCGGTACTTGGCAGTTTAGGTGAATGGATCCATTTCCATCTCCTGCAGGACATTGTCAGCTGGGGATCTCCAAGGACTCCATGGGATGGGATGGGATGGATGGATGGGCGGACAGGAGGAGCATGGCAAACCCTGGTTGGTCCTTTTGGCCTAGAACCTCGTCGCAATGCCTCGAGTACAGTACGGTACAGAGCAAGGGCCTTTCACGAGCACGGCTCACGCGGTGCTCTACAGAGATTCCATCTGTGTGGGAGTCGTCATCTCTGTTGAGGAGGGGTGGTCCAGCTGCTACTGTTTAGCCTTTGGGCTAGACAACAGGAGCATCAAGGGTCGCATCAGTGTAATGGATGGCTGTCTGTCGTGTATGCCTTCCAGGCTGTGACCTCCCTCCTCCTTGATTCCCATACCGAGGAGCTCTGCACGATGCTGTTAAACTGGGCTTGTGGCTGCCGCCCGCGTGGGATGTCCCCTTGTCCCGAGATTCATTGCACTTGCTGCTGGGCTTTCCTGAGCGCTCAGTGGTGGGCAACCTCTGGCCCATGCGTCCACGCCTAGGCCCGAATCGCTCTTGGTTGCAACGAGATCAGGCCCCCCGGGGGGCGCTCGTGGCTTGATCCAAAGAAATCTCTCGGAATTCCTTGTTGCTGTTGGCCGTTGCGTTGACTCGTCCAAGAGAGTTGGCCGCCGTGGGGATGATTCAGTTGAAGCTTTTCTTAGGAAATCGATGACATCTTGGCATTATCATCTCTCACATGCATGCAGGCTGGCCCCCCATTTGTATTTCACAGTTCAGTTGACTAATATCCAAGTTCGAGGCTGTACCACCCAACGTCAACCTCATCGACACCGCCATCACATGATACCCCCGATCCATGCTCTCTCTCTCCTAGAAACTCCCCAACCCTCACTCGCATCTGCTAGACAAGTGGGCTTGGTCCCTCTCGGGAGGTATCCGGCTCTGGGTCCTAGTGAGGCACCTCATCGAATTCGGCATTCGAGTGGACCGCCCGCCTGATTCCCCGACGCATCCAACACTGTTCGCCTGCCCCGTCGTCGTCCGTCCATTCACGGTCCGCGGATTCACCTTTACACCTCAGCTCAGCATAATATGCACCACGGTTTCTTCCGACCGATCACCGGTCCCTCGACTAGCAACTACTCTGCAGGGGCGCTGCTCTTTCAGGGACCATCCACCTCAGCCGTGCCGTGCTGTACGAGGTCTGGTCCCAAACGGAGAAATTCGCCGGCGTGTGGGTGATATTGCCTGCAACCCTGCAAGGAGGGAGAGGCCAAACATCCATCTGCTGCATCTTGAGCTCCATCTTTCTAGCTCACTGACGAACCCAATATTAACCAACGTCTCTGGACCCTTCCTTGTTGGACTAGACATGAGAAATTTTTCAAAAACCCAACCGCCGCCGTCCCGTTTACCGATAGCCCGGGCGACACACGGACGACCCCTAAGACGCTACCGCTCCTCGCTTCCTTTGGAGGGTTCCGCACTAACACGCCAAGCTTCGGGGCTCTTTCGCTTTACGTGCTTGGATGGAGTTGTTTCTCTCCGGGACCATTTCCGTCTCCGATTCTCTTGACTAAGAGGTACACGACGACGAGTCCCAGAAGGTATTGGGTGCTACCGAGTTTCCACTTGCTTGGCTAAATTACATAGTATCCAGCAGTAACCCCCTTTGTCTAACCTCGCATACATAGTCCTTCAACTACAAGCCTACTCACAACCGTTGAGCAACCAACTTACACCGTCCTCCCAGTCAAAGAACAAAGTTCTCTTTTTACCCAACGCCATCTAGAAAACCCTCTAGTCCGTGCTTCAACAAGCTCGCTTGTCAAAAATGTCCTGACAGCGGCAAAAAGTCGCCCTTCCCGCGTTCATCGTGAGCCAAGTTACCCAAAACACTCACCGAGGGCCACCCCACCATCCGGGCGTTGCTCCATCTCACCCGCTCGGGGCGTCTCTTCCCCCCACGCCGCGCTGCACAAACCCGGGGTGAGGCTCAGGGTCCAAGGCCAACAAACGTTGGTCTGGCCTGTCGACCTGCAGAAAAGCACCTGATTTTTTCCAGAAATCTTCCATTCGTTCTGTATGTCTCTGGCGCTTCAGCCGACCTTTGGGTGGGGAATCGTTGAATACTGGCAACATTTGTGTAACCATGAATTGCACTCCAACAAACGAGAAGATTGATTCATGATTGAGAATACTGGAGCTTGGCTGCTTGATTCAACCGAGTTGCTTGTAATCATGTGAGGGTGCCCTATGAACTGAACTTAAAGGGGGGTTTGCCCAGGCATATCACCACTCTCAGAACTCTGTACCTTCGCCTGCTCCTTGCATCTCAAAATAGGTATCCATATGGATATCAACAGTTCAACATAGAGCAGTCATCTTGCTAGAACGAGACTGCCACATATCTACATCCTTCTTCGGATAATAAAGAAGGTAGGAACTAAACTCTACCCTACCTCAACGCACCAATCCCCTTCAACTCTTCCCATCCATCTTCTTTGGCCGATCAATCAGCACGTGCTCACGATGCAGACACGTGCTCCCAAACAGGACAAAGAAAAGGCCCGGCCCGCAGCTTGACGAAAGTCTGATCTGATAGACCACGGACGGGACCGAAGGTAGGAAAAGTGTGGGCCAAGATGCATTGAATGAGCTGGGGACTGATTCATGGATGAATGCTACTTACATCATATACACATCACGAGTCAAGACATGTTGCTAGCAACACAACTCAACAACTTCAACAGCTTCAAAAGTGATTTTAACATCGTTTTATTGGGTGAAGTTCCGGCTTTGCAGCCCCCGCTTCAGCGTTACTCTCCATCACATACAGACATAACAAAATAGTTGCCGCCGCTCAACCTCGGCCAGCAACCACGTCCCCTCCTCCTCATCCTCCACAACAACTATCAACACCCTTACCACCCGTCACTTCTTTTTCTCCATTTCACATCTCCGTCTACATCCCCCCCGCTGACTTCATCCTCCCCTTTTGCTACTCTAGCCAATTACATACAACAGGAGGTGGTATCATAAGAACAACAACGATCGACAGAAGGGAAGATATAAAAAAAGACGACCAGTCCCGGGTCCGCGTCTAGAATGTACAGGGAAAGCGAAAACGTCGGGCAAAAGAAAAAGGAATATGAGACAGATTAGGTCGAGCAGTGAGGTGCCGACGCCGATTCATGCGATGCTTTATCAAAAAGGAGAAAAGAGATGGCTCCTCCCGATAGACGCTGGGTCCATGAGGAGCAGTGAGTGTGTTTGAGTGCGCGTCCTCGTATGTACGTGCACGGAGATGTGAAAGGAGAAAAGAGTGACAGAGCGCGAGATGCGCCAAGGGCGAATCTTGTTCGCCGAGAACCGCTCCTTGCGAGTAAAACAGATCCATCCGCGGTTTGTAAAGACTTTTGCATATGTTTGAGAAGGAGATGCTTGCGTCAGAACATCATGGGGTATATCGGTGCCTCATTAGGGGAGCATTAAGAACCTAGACGCTTCATAATGGTTCGTCGAGGCTCCAAGTCCTTAGACTCGTCGGTCACCGAGATTCAGCCAGCTCATATCTGACGATGTCGATGCCATAGCGAGCTGAGGTTGTGTGCTCACACCAGATGGAGGGTTGCGGGGAGGGGAGGAACACTCGGCGACAGAGGTGTTCCAAAGTAGAAGCTCGGGTTATAGACGCTGCTGGGCGCTCTATCTGTGCCCCAGGGCTTCGCCTTATAGTCGGGATCCCAAGTTTCGTTGATACTCTCAGGGATACCACTAGAGTAGCCTGAAGACGCCTTTGAGGTAGGGCGCTCAATCTTACCAGCTACTCCATCTCTAAAGGGGATCTTGCTGTATTCTGCCACCACAGGGCTTCCAGAGTTGACGCGGTTCATCTCAGGGCGGAAGTCAAAGTTCAATGGGGGTACAGTGGCAGAGTCCTGCGTAACACGGGGGTTGCGGGCTGCAATCGAATCTGAGTAGTGAGATTCGCTATCAGATCCGACAGTGTTCCTCTTAGGACCACCGAAGCCGAGAATCTGGAGGGCACTGCCGCCTGACCAGTATCGGTTCCAGCCGGAGCTTCTTCGCATGCCGTCTTGCGTCTCAAGAGGTCCGTTGCGAGGGCGAGGTTCCGCAACAGTTGGGTCGAAAGCAACACCTCTGGTGTCCTGACCTTGCAGAACCGGGTGTTGCATTTCCTGTAGGATTGGCTTGCTGATTGTGGCCTTCAGCTGCTTGTGCAGGGAACCAACAGAGCTTCGGTTAGTGCCACTGCTGGGCTTTCGGGTGATGCTCGTCTTGTTCTTTCCAGCTCGGCCCATCAGGATAGCCATGGATGAGTATGACTCCTGAGACAGCTGAGGGTTGTGACCGCGGAAGTGGGCAGAGTTTGGCGAAAGCTGGCCGTTACCAAAAGCCATCGGGTCCTTCTCATCGGGAGGGTAGTTGTGTCGAGCATGAGCAGCTTCCGGTGAAGGTTGGCGAGTCTTCTTGCGACGACGCAACAGCAGGAGGATAACAATAAGCGCGGCCAGGAATCCAAGAATCGTTCCCAATGTGATACCCAAAATAGCACTGGAGCTAAGACCAGAATCACCACTCTTAGTTGCGCCACCGACGGGGACAATATCAGTCGAGGATGCGGTGCTAGACTCTGAGAGAGTCCAAGAGGCAGTCGAACTGTCTGTCGCAGTGGCAGTTGAGGTGAAAAAAGTCGATGAGTCCGTGGTAAATGATTCCGTGCTCGTGGAGGAAACGGTCGAAGATGACTTGGTGGAAGTCGACTTGGTGGAGGTAGAGGTCTTAGTAGCAGAGGAGGTCTTGGATGAGGTCGTTTCAGCCAGGAGCTTCTGTGGCTCAGAGCCCAAGACCTTGACAGAATCCATCCAAGCGTTTTCCTTTCCGTCGAACATGGCGACGGGCAGCTTGTCACTGCCGCCAACGAAAACGATCTTCCCGTTGCTATCCTGGGCAACTGTATAGTCGTTGCTGCGCGCTTCCTTCGGCGCCAATGTTGCGTTGTACGCTGGCCAGTCGCTTCCAGTTGCATCGCGCTTCGTCAAAGCCTCCGAGAGGGTTACGGGTTGGTTGTCGGCAGTCCAGACCAGGTGACGGCGGACCTTGTTGGGGCTCGCGGTAAGATCAAAAACGTAGAGGCTGATAGATCCATCATCACCGGGTACAAGAACAGCCCTCATCGAACTCGGAATGGGCTCGGAGAGGGTGGTTCCGGATAGTCGCCAGCCAGCATCGGGGTTATACCAGGAGACGGCGGTGTTCGAGTCGCTGCCGCCAACAAAGCAAACATCGGTGTCGGACCAGGGGAGAAGAATAGGGTTGAGAGCCGATACAGTTGGTCCTGCGGCGAGGATCGTGTGTGGCTCTGAAGCGCCAATAACCCAACCCTCACTCGTTGCTGTTTCACTTCCATCCTTCGTGCCTGCGTAGACAAAGATTCGGTCGGTGCTTTTGAGATAAGCCGCGCCATGATGTTGGAGATTTTTCGTGACCGGGCTTGAGAGAGTAATGGTCGACCACTTCTTATCCCCGTACGTGAACTTCTGCAGGCCGGTATATGAGTCTGAGCCGCCGGTACCACCAACGACGAAGAGACCAGAGTCAGTACCAACACAAACTCCGCCGGAGACCTTCTCTCCAGTCGCCAACTTCTTCCATTCTGCGTCCTTCTCTAGGGGCAGAGACATGAACGCATTTTGCGTATAAACATAAAGTGTGTTGTCATGAATGACAGAGCACGCCCCCGTCAGAGGCGACGGTGGCTTCGGTAAACTCATCGCAGCGGAAATTCCCAGTCAAATTACAACCTCGTGATTAAGTTAGTAGACTTGCGATGGCATGGCGGTTTCGATAATTCGCTCGGATGAGATTCGCGTCGCGGATTGAGTCGTTGCAGCGATTTGGCCACGGGCCAGTGGTGATGAAATCGTCGGTTTGGGTGTCGAAGTTCGACTTCGGTGATCAAGACGAGAAGCAACAGGTCGCGCCAAAGGAACGGGACGCGGGGTCGGGTCGAATAGAAGGCTTCGCGGGTAGGGAATGAACAAGGTCAGTCGCAAGCAGACAAAGTTGCAGCTAGCAGACGTGGCGATATGGTGAGGCGAAAGCTGGGGAGAGCTGGCCGAATGCAGCGGACAGACAGCGGGCGTCGAAAGGAGTGGAACGGTGGCTGAAGTCTCAACACCACAGGTGCGAGTATTGGTAAAGAGAATAGTTCGACGTGAAGAGATCACAATTTCTGCCTTGGATAGGAGCAGATCGTCGTCGCCGTCGTCGAAGGGGAAGAAGTGAGGTTCGAGTCGGGGGCCACAGGTTGCGGGAGGTGGGTGGCTGTTGGTCGTACGTTTGTTCGGTATGCCCCTGGGCAGGTAGGCGAAACAGAAGTGGCAGGGGAATGCACTCGGGCGTGTGAATTCGCGCTACGTGGGAAAAGGAGGGAATCCAGCGATGGGCAATAAACCTCGACGCTCTCGTGCCAGACGGTGTTGCGAGGTCTGGAATGGGTGTGCGGCAGAAACAAGCGCGAAAAGCAGAGCAGGCCAGAACGAGAGGGAGAAAGAGAGGAACGATGCAGGACAGGAGGACGACCGGTTTGGCACGAACAGGTAGTGGAGAGTCTAGACGGGGGCTTGTCAGAGGCGGAGTCAGAGAGACGAGCAAAGACAGGGCCTCAGCAGACGATCCATGGATCGAGAGACACAAACGAACAGGGGTTGAAGCTCGTGGGATCCTGGTTTGGATGCTGCAAACAGCCACTGGGCAAGCCTCAGTGCAACACACGAGCCAGGGCAAATTTGCTTTTCGGTGCTAAGGACAGAAACGCCTGTGATTCGGCAAGCCAACAGAAACAGCGACGCTGTTGAAGCCGGCCAGCCAGCCATTATCGTGAGCTTTGACCTGGGCGTAGCAGCTTAGTATGGAGTTGAGAGAGAGCATGGACGAGGCGGAGTGAGTGAGGTGAGACGCCAGCGCCAACAGCGAGTGATGGACGATACGAAATGCGAGAACAGCAGGGACGGTGGGTCCTTCCTCAGAGGCTGGACGTCTCACCCAGGGGCGGAGGCCCCTAATTGGCCAATTCCGGCCCCGCGCCAAACGTTCCATGACGCCCAGCTGCAAGGGTCCCGGCGGCCTATGCAGGCTGCCGATTGGTGGCATGGAGCATTTCTTCAGGACCTTCAGGGCATTCAGGGCCTCCAGGCCTCCGATCAGGGGGGCGGCGCGGCCCCACGGACCCTGGCAGAGAGCACCTCACCCAGGACAAGGCTCCGGGCATTGAGGCCCGTTCTTCCATCCTGGGCATCAAGAGATTAAAATAGGGGAGGGGGCGAGCAACCAAGCAGCCACTCAAACCCTGGAGGCTCGTCACCTTTTTCGTAGCACTTGGGGTATTGTATCATCCATATACGTAGCGTACAAATGCCCAGTACCACCCGGTGGTAATGAGATTCTGAGCACGGCCACAGGCTGGACGGCTCCTCTGTGATTCTGGCATTTGCATTTCGGATAGCGCCCTCTGCATAAGAGAGGCCAGCAATGCATGGAAATCTCTGAGCGCCCAGACCCCCCTCGCAGCATCTCTTCCCCATTCCCTCGCATCGACTTACATGCCACGGATGCCCGTCGACAGATACGAGAATCCTCAGGCTTCTCTATCTTCTCGTGTTGATTGAGCCCGCTTGAGCTCGCGTACGTAACCAACGTCGCTCTCCCTCACATCGCCCTCTACCTGATACGCTTCCCCCCGCGACGAGACGCGCGACACGTTCCGCACCTCACACAGCTAGAATCCCCATGCATAAGTAGCTCCCCGTATAGCCTACCGCCCGACTCTCACCGGCCGAGCGAGATTGGACTGGATTGGCATGAGAAATTGTGAGGACCAGACCCCGGGTGCGTTCCCTGCTCCATGCGACCTGGCGAACTCGGTCACTCGACAGCGCGAACTCGCGCTCGCTGAGTGATACCCTCATGGTGAGAGAGGCGCCATGGATTCTACTCGACTCCCACTCTGCTGAGAGGATTCCCACCAACCAATTCGACAAGCACCCCAGTCCTCCCAGGCACCGCGGTCCCATCCCCACCCAGCCGCCTCCAGATGAAACGCGCCATAACGCCCACCTGAATCCCTGACCCCTGGAGGTGACCAGGGTTGAACAGCGACCTGATGCTCTTATTGAGTGAGCTGGTTTTATTCTCCGCTCCTCGAACTCGTCTGCGAGATGGACAGACGCAAATAGAGTCTACCAGAGACGTTGACATTGATTGCATTTCGCGGGATGAAGGTTCGCTGGGCGGGGGCCACCCACTCCGTGTCGATCCTCATTGCCCTTCCAACAGAGATCGCTCCATCATAATCACGACGGGGGGCTTTTCCAAAGTCCTTCCACGTGCTTCCGGTCTCGTTGAGATCTCGCCATCTCAGGCGTGTGCTCTCGCTAACGCACACCATCTGCAGCGTCGTTGGTTCTGATAGGAGCTGTCATCTGGGGCTCTTCTCGGCAGGTCGGCCGGCCACTTGACAGACCCGCGTCAACCAGAATATCGGGTTGTGTCATTTCAGAGTCCTTCATCTATTCATGATGATCAATTTATATATACGAGAAACATGACGTGCTGTTATCGCCAACTAGTGACGTTGTTTACCATCCTCAAGTACAGTTTCACTTGGTAGTGTTTACCTTGCGCTGGATCAATTAATTGTCACTACCCGTCTCCTGTTACGTACCACTATGCCTGATCGGCCGCTCTACACTGGATCTCCAACACCGGGCTTTTTTCTATATGAGCTAAAACATGATTTGTGAACTGATATTTCCCGATTTGCCTGCTGCAAATGGTGATCGTCGCCGTTTCCAGATGTGAGGTAACAGCAACCAGCCAAGTTCGTCATGCGTTTCTGCGGTCGAAACCCTCAACGTGAAATCGTGGGAAACGCTTGTTGAACCATCGCGCCACGCATAGACAATGTCAGCAACTAGATTTTCACGCCTTTTTTTGATGTGGAATACTCGACTTCCAGCCAATACAGTTTGCCATGCATCTAAGCGCCAACATCTCACTTATAGATGTCACACGTGTTTAGTTCCCTCGCATCTACCCTAGAGAATATGCGGCCACTTTGGCGGCGAGGCCACCCTTAAACCGGCTTTCGAGGTCGCCAAGGTCCAAATGTGACAGCAGAGCGCGCGGCTCTTCAGAAGCTTCACACAGGATGGTGTGGAATGCTGCTGATTGGCCTCTTCTCCAACTCGCATGCAGAGCATCATCACATCCCGCTCCCGCCCCTCAATTTCCCACGAGTAGAGGTTTCTGGGCCAATCCCAACACACTGGCCTGTCACATCATCGGCAGTTGTTGAAGATCACACGACTGCCGTGCTGTCTTGACCAGATGAATGCCTCAGCCAGCGTCTTACCAACAAGACTGGCAAAAACCCTGTAGCGGCACATTACAAAGGACAAAGTCAATATATCTGTTGGATAACTGGACCTGTCTCAGTCATGCATCATATGTTGAGACATGTGCATGTCCATTCACGGCAGTTAAATCATCTGTCTCACCCAACAACATTACTTGTGGTACCATATGTCCATTCTTTTTGTTACACCCTTATTGATCACTTATACAAGGCGAGCACAAAGTCCCGCAACCTCGAGTCTCAATTTCCTCCTGATTGAAATCATTGCCTCCTATACCACTTCCAGGCCACACCAGACCATTCTGCTGGCCTTCCATCTAATGCTTGTCCGTAAATGCCCCAAACTCCAAATCATCGCTGTAGGTGGGCTGTTGCCCATCTCCTCATTGATATAATGCCTTTTCATCACCCCCCAAAGTCATTGAAAGCTTAATACTGCATCGCCTGGTAGAGTCCCTGCATGGGCATAGGCATGTCTAGAGCCATCACGCATTGGCTGTCAACCTATGAGCTGGCCATCGTGGCAAATGCCTCTGGTGGAAGTTGAGCCTGAATCTGGTTAGCTTATCGCTACGACAAGCCGATAAAAAAAGAAATCACATACCTTCTTCTCGTTGAAAATCACCAAAGCCTTATCGAATTCCCAGTTGACCTGGGTGAGACACATCTCCGAGTACTGAGGTGTCATGCCGGTTTGCTTTGAAAGCTCGACGATCATCGCCTGGTGCTGGTCGACCGCGGCAGGAGGGGGAGTGGGAGCCGCAAAGACGTTGGGAAGCGCGCTGTACGCTCTAAGAGACAGCATATCACTGACCACACGGATGACTCCCCTACCCGGCTTGGCAGGTCCAAGAACGAAGACACGGGAGAAGCTGCGCTTCCCAGTCACGTTGGTGCCTGGATCCTGCTCCTCAAACTCGCCATGTACCGTAATGATGAGACCGTCAACGCCTCCAGGGCTCTGACCACTGGGATCCGCAAGACCCTGCAGAGGATGGCAATCCATGATGTACTTGGTCAACTCCTGCTTGATATCGGGATGTCGGGTGAGTGGGAGGGTCTTCCAGGCATCTTGGATGCTGTTGGCACCTCGGAACAATCGCTGCACACGGGCGTTTTGGTGGTTGATCTTGGTCAAGTTTCGGGAAAGCTTGATGTATGACCCCCATGGCATAGGAGCAGGTGCGTCGGGGTCCCGGGCTGAGTGGGTGCTGATGGAGACAGAGAACTGGCTGTCCTCGTCGTAGAATCGAGATGCCAGGGCAGGCCGGTCATTGTCATAGCAGGCAAAGAACTCCAGGAGAAAGTTCTCGCCAACGCCTCCGACATCTCGGAAGTCAGGGCCGTTCTGAGGGATCGGCTTGGGTCTTGAGGCGGCCTCCTTTTCAGCAATTTGTTCGGGTGTGCGCAGCTGGTTGCCGTTGATGATTTGCAGCTTGGGGAACCACTCAAGGAGAGTGGCTACGAAGGTGGGGTCTGCCATCTCGATAGGGTTGCCCGTAACGTAGATGGTCTCGAGGTGCTTGAACTTTCCCTTGAATGGCTGGAAAGCTTGCATGTTGGCCACCTGGTTGCCACTCATGTCGAGGTTCTTGAGGTGCGGGAATGTTGTAGCCACCACCTCTACCTGAGCGACGTCGTCGATGTTGTTGTTGGCGAGGCTGATGCTCTCGATGGCATCGCGCTTATCCTTCTCTGTCTTAAAGAGTCCGTCGCAGATAGCCATGAGTCCTTTGAGCGTCTTGAGAGCTCGCTCACGGGTGTCGAACATGCCCAGGGCGACGAGGATTGGATCCGCAGCAAGGGCGTCGAGCTTTAGCAACTTGCTCGCGCCAATGTATCTCTGGCTGAGAATTTCCTGGAGCTTGGCTCGAAGCTCTTGGGTTTCCTTGGATTCGACTCTGCTGCCGCGATCGGGTATTTCATCCACGCGGATGACCTCCAGTTGTGCGCCGGCAAAGGTGAAGGTGTTGAGCTTGATTAGTTCCTCCACGTCCTCCTCGGTCGCTCCTACGTAGACGTAGTCGCCGACATAGTGGCTCTACACTGAGTTAGCAGGGAATGTCGAAGGTGATGAGCCAAGGTGCGGGTGGGTGTAATCATCTAGCGTGAATCGCATTTAAATCGCATTCAGATCGCATTGAAATCGACATATGACTTCCAAAGTCTCGCGTTGTCGCGTCGTGTAGTCCGCACCTGATGCTCCGTCAATGATAAACATACCTTTCTGATTGCGACCTTTCGCTTTGATCCGGTGCGGAGTGATGAAGCTTTGCGCTCCAGGAAGCCGAGAAGATCGTTGAGCCCGCCACCGGGGTTGCTCGCAGCCTTGCTCTCCTTCAAGCCACCAACTCGCACCATCTTGAGACCAGTCATGTCCTGTGACCGTGTCTTGGGGCCTCTGCCGGAAGATACGCTAGAAATGCGAGAGGCAAGAGACGAAGCTGAGCCATTGCTCAGATGCTTCAGGACGTTCTGAGCGTTCCGCGAAGCGCCACGTGGGTTTGTGGTCGAGAGCCGGGTACTAGACCTGGTGGGCTTCGAGTCTGCATTTGCAGGCCGCTTCGAGCGTCGACCGGCGCTGTCCATGTCCAAGTCACCATCGCCATCCATGCGACCACCAGCCTTACGCTTAGAGATGCCACCTCTTGACGCAGCGCTCGCCTTGCGGGTCGCATTCCGCGCTGTAGTGGTCTGACGGCCTCGGGGCGCCATGGTAATAGGCTTGGTAAGGGATGCGGTGACGGTAGGTTGTTTTTTTGTAGTAGATTTTTTAAGGTTGTTTTTTTGTGGTTCTTTGGTGGTCTTTTTTCTTGGGTTTTGTTTTGGAGGTTGATGTTGCGCGAAGCTTTCGACGAGTCGAACAGAGATCAAGCGATGACGTTCGAGATGATCGAGCCCGTGGTTGAAGTCGAGAGCGCAATATCGAGCGAGGCGATGTGTGGTGGTTTGTGCTCAAGTCGGCGAGACTCTTTCGCAGTGGAGAGGCGATCAGAAATAGGACTGGTCGCTGTCGCTGTCGCCGCTGTTGTGGGCGAGGCGAGGCGTCTCTCGGTGAGAGGAGAGTCGTGTGAGGGTCGAGCTTGAGGGGGAAGGAACGACGGCAAATCAATCGCCTTGTGGTCGCTGTCGCACTTCCGGAACGCGAGAAGTAGCGGAGCGCTGGTTCTTCTCACGTGGGAATGCGAGTTTGTAGTTGAGTGAGTAGAGTTTCGTTGAAAAGGATGCCAGAACGCAAAGGTTCTTCTGGGGGTCGATGTGACGTTTTGCAAAGCCCCACTGGTGCAGAGGTGAAGGTTCCCAGGCAAGCAGGCAGCCTTGCAGTAATATACCTGATTGGGACTAGCACCCGATATGAGTCAGTGAAACGTTCGCCCGCGAACACGGTGCGTTTACATGAGCTTGCCAAATGAGTGAATAATCCCTTGTTCTTTGATAAAATTTCCTTTAAGAGCCCTTCAGATTGTCCGTGATTCTAGCGCTCTTTATGCAAGAAATTTCCTAATTCATGCACCCCTTGTTGGGTAGGTATTGTTGGGCACGGCAGGCTTTGATGGAGGGAATGACCTCTGCATTGATGTCTGCCAGTCCCTGCACGTGACCTCGCGTTTCTCTCTTCTCGCCTTGGCGTGGCTTGGTAGGCTTGGTAGCTAGTGCGACGCGTTCCTGCCTTGATCTTCACCAACCATCAACTGTCAATATTTCTGTCAACAGTGAATGAGGTGGTACAATTGGACTACCTCGCAGTCCATGATGCTTTGAGCTCCTGTATTCTGCTATAAATTCTGGATAGCCGCTGCTGCGGCGTTGCTTTCACCATGGACAGTGACGAATTCGACGACGATATTGCCGACGAGGACTTCATCACGGCTCTTGAACAGGTCTCATCCTCTATTGGCGGACAAGGCGCTACAAGAATCATACAGAACTCGGCGCCCCAAGGCTCCAAGCCGACCAGCCAGCAGGATCCAGCAGCCGTAGCGGCCTTGGAATTGGAGGATCTTCCATCAGATGCCTTCTCATCTCCAGAGCCACCCCAGTCAAGGCCACCCGCTTCTGCGACAATCTCAGCGCCTCAGGCTGTACGGTCAGGATTTAGCAGGACGAGCTCAGGAAATTGGCGTCAGACGACCCTCTTCGGTGGCTCGATATCGAGTGATGGCCCAAGACCATCACAGCCAGCAACTGCACGCGTATTCCGTGCCGATCTTCCCCCAGAGGCGCGGACTCATCATGCGATAGACGAGGAGGCCATGAAAACCTGGGTTTACCCCACAAACCTAGGCGCCATCCGCGACTATCAGTTCAGCATCGTCAAGAATAGTCTTTTCAACAACACATTGGTGGC
The DNA here is from genome assembly GCF_023522795.1 of Fusarium solani. Lineage (NCBI taxonomy): Eukaryota > Fungi > Ascomycota > Sordariomycetes > Hypocreales > Nectriaceae > Fusarium > Fusarium solani. Next base: position 2,704,148 of record NW_027072157.1, read on the forward strand.
TCTACCAACTGGTCTAGGAAAAACCTTCATTGCGGCAACCGTTATGCTGAACTTTTACCGGTGGACGAAGACCGCCAAGCTTGTCTTTGTTGCCCCTACGAAACCCCTCGTGGCACAACAGGTTGATGCTTGCTACAACATCGCTGGAATCCCTCGTTCAGAGACGACTCTTTTGACGGGAGATATCCCTCCAGCTCTGCGTGTTGACGAGTGGGAGGCGCGACGGGTGTTCTTCATGACTCCCCAGACTCTTCTGAATGACATTTCCCACGGTTATGCGGATCCAAAGCAGATCGCTTTGCTAGTCATTGACGAAGCACACCGAGCAGTTGGAGAATATGCTTATGCCAAGGTCACGAAACTCATCCGTCGTTTCTCCAACAGTTTCCGCGTGCTGGCGCTGACTGCCACACCTGGATCAAAGATCGAGACGGTACAGGAGGTCATTGATAACCTTGGAATTTCCCATTGCGAGATTCGTACCGAGGATTCAATCGATATCCGCCAATATGTCCACCAGAGAAATATCGAGCAGGTTGTTCTTGACCCATCTGACGAGATGTGTCTTGTTAGCGAGTTATTCACCAAGGCTCTGAAGCCTTTAACCGACAAATTGACATCACAAAATATTTGGTTCGGACGGAATCCCATGGCTATTACAGCTTATGGCCTGATGCAATCTCAGAAGGAATGGTTTGCATCACGCGGGAGGCACGCAAACCAGGGAGTTCAACATATGATGCGAGCCGTCTTCAACGTTCTCACAAGCATCGCGCACTCTATAAAGTTGCTCAACTTTCACGGAATCAAACCGTTTTACGACAACCTCGTCGACTTGCGCAGTGAGCAGGAAGGCAAGGGGGAGAAAGGGTCCAAGTACAAGCGCCAACTTATCCAAGACTCCAACTTCCAGGAGATGATGGACAGAATCTCCAAGTGGCTACGCACAGATGGCTTCGTGGGCCATCCCAAGCTCACTGCCTTGGCGGATTGCGTGCTGAACCACTTCATGGATAAGGGAGAGGGCTCTGCAACACGGGTGATTGTCTTCAGCGAGTACCGTGACTCGGCGGAGGAAATCGTGCGCATGCTGAACACCCATCGGCCGCTCATCAAAGCTAGCGTCTTCGTTGGGCAAGCTGACGGCAAACGAGGAGAAGGCATGAAGCAAGCCCAGCAGATCGCTGCGATTGAAAGGTTCAAGCGAGGAGAATTCAACGTCCTCGTCGCGACATCTATCGGTGAGGAAGGACTCGACATTGGCCAGGTTGATCTCATTGTCTGCTATGATTCTTCAGCGTCGCCAATTCGAATGCTGCAGCGAATGGGCCGAACAGGTCGAAAGCGGGCGGGCAATATCGTGTTGCTCCTGATGCGTGGAAAGGAGGAAGACCAGTTCGCCAAATCCAAGGACAACTACGAGAAGATGCAAACCCTCATTTGCGAGGGAAGCCGCTTCAACTTTCGCTTTGATCTCTCGACACGGATTGTTCCTAGGGCCATCCGACCAGAGGTCGACAAGCGACACGTTGACATCCCCGTCGAAAACACCCAAGATACGTCACTACCAGAGCCCAAGAAACGTCGAGTTCCGGCTGGAAAGAAGAAACCCCCAAAGAAGTTCCACATGCCTGATGGAGTGGAGACGGGTTTCCAAAGTGTGGCGAGCATGTTGAAGATTGGCGGTAAAGCGAAGCAAACAAAGACACGACAAAACCCGGAACTTAGTGACATCGTTCAAGTGCCAGACCAGAGCAGGGTTCTGCTTAACGATGAGGAGCTTAAGGAGCTCAACCGGGCGTATCGTGACCTGCCCTTCAATCATACCGTCGTGGAGGAAACGGCAATACCAAGCATGACAGCCTATCCGGAGTTACAGCGGCAATTGCGGCCAGTTTTCAAACTTAAGCATGGAACTCGCACAAAACGCTGTGTTGAGATGTGGAAGAAGATGGGGACTGACCCAGAAAGCATGGTGCTGCCTTGCCGTTCCGTGGATACGAGCGACTACTTGGAGATCCCAGTACCTGCATTTGCTGGATCTGATGATGAACCACAGGAAGAGAGACCGCCCGCAAGAGCGAAGCCAGCAAAACCAGCGGCACCAGCTAAAAAGAAGGCGAACAGACAACCTCCTTCAAAGGCGCAGCCTCAAGCCAAGAGGAGAAGACTATCTCCCGTTTTGGAGCCAGAATCCTACGTTCTTGGTTCTATGGTGGACGATGGGATGTCAGACGAGGAGGACGAAGATGAAGAGGAAGAAGAAGAGGCGGCACCCCGTGGTCGTGGACGGCCGAAGAAAGGCAGCAAGCCTCGAGGGAAGGGGAAGCGGAAGACTCAACGCAAGACCGGTGGGATCAACAGCGATGAGGTTGGCGACGATTGCGATCGAGATAGTGATCTGATGGAGACGGATGGCTCTGATGACGGCGAAGATTTGGTTGATTTCATCGTGTCCGACAACCATCCGATATCGAGCTTGAGGGAAGCTCCCACATCACCAACCTCGACAGGCGCATCACAGCCGCCTGGAACGGACGAAACGGCGAAGCCTTTCTTTGTACCAACACGATTCTCGGCCACACAGGAAAGCGAAGACATCCCAGAGCTGGGTGAGCTTGTTAAGAAGAAAGCTGGCGGAAGATCGGCTGTGGAGGAGTCGGAGGACGATGTTACTACGAGACGGGCGATCCGTGGCCGGCGAGCCATGGTGGTGGATGAGAGCGACAGTGACCTTTAACGTTTTGGAACATTGTTGTGAGCCGATTCAAGAGAATAATGGGAGCATCATGATGGTGAACGGAACACATGGCAACATTAGGTATCTAGACTAAAAGGATCATGCATGAATGGACGAGTTACGACAGCAAGCTACGTCTTGCTGATCAACAACAATGATAAACACCCGAACCCATTTGCCACGTCTTTCGTCTCGATAAGAGTCCTATTATTGTTGGTTAGCACTTCGTTCGTCCATGTATCGGCCTAGAAGAACAAAGAGACAAGATCTCGAAACTTCAGAAACCCAATTTATAAGCACCACCACCCCCGACGCACCCACCAGGCTCACCGACGACCAGCTCACCAAGGCGTCCCGCGTGCAGCGCACTCCCCGAGAGGAGCGGCGCACAGCAGGACAGGAGGTGAACCGGCCATTGTCAGGAGCTTAGCTGGCAAGTGCATGTTTCGAGGGCAGTCTCAGACGGCTCTTCCTAAAGCTTGAGGAGGGTTTGAAAAAAAGGAGCTCATCATGCGAGATTGAAAAAAAGGAAAAGAAATAGCAATTGGGTGACTTACAAAAGACTGGTATGGGCGTTTTTGGAGGTTTGGGAAGTTGAAGTTGTTGAAGGAGAGGAAGAAAATTGCAGAGAAAAACGCGACTGGATGTGGTTTTGGTTCGTGTTTAAGCGATAGGGCCCCACATTCTAGACGCAGAAGCGCCAGACGCGTTCTTATGGCTTTGTCGAGCTTCACCAGCCACATCACCCCGCAGCTTGCGCCACACAGCGGTGATAGCCCCGGCTCTTCATGTCCGCCGCAGCCAATCACAGCTTCTGCTTCCCGCTCCCGGCAAGCCGGGGGAAGGAAAGGATTGGGTTGGGTTGGGATGTCATGTTTCCGGGCTCTCATCCCGTCGTCACTGATCTCATCACCTCATCCCGACGTCGGTTCGCACGGTTCCTTCTCCCCCTCCTCTTCTTTCAACGTCAACCTTTTTTTAATCTCAAATCATTGAAACACCATCGACCGAGTTTTTGAATCAATCTTCTCAGCCATGACCGCGACGGGCGTTTCGCTCCTCAAGTTTGTCGGCACCGTTTCGCTCGGCTTGCTGACGGTACGTGCTCTCCCTCTGCTCGGACTTGGGTATCAAGTGATATCATACCAAGCTCTAAGAAACATCCTTGCCCTGGTTCGCGTATCTGAACCTAAAGCTCTGATCCCATTGCAAACTTGTCTCAAAGACAACGTTGCCGCAGATTTTCAACTCTTGCTACAATGCTTTGGGCCGTTATCGCATTCCATCCATGTCATCGCATCGCAAGCTCAGCTCGCTAACATCCATCTCTAGGGCGTCTCCTACTCCATCTCGACCCTCGCCCTCCCCTCGCTCCTCCGTCTCCCCTCCTCCTCCTCGGCTTCCCAGGGCCTTACCATCCTTAACGATGCCCTCAAGGCTCCCGTCCTAGCCCTCACCTCGCTCGCCTCGGCACCCTTCCTCATCAGCTTCTTCCTCGCCCCGCGCTCCGCCCGACATCCCTACCTTCTCTACACGGCTCTCTTCGCCACCCTCTCCTCCGTTGCTCCCGCCCTTCTCCCATCCCCCGCGCCCCGACAAGCCGCTCCCGCTGCACCTCGACAGTCGTCCCGCGCCAAGATGGAAGCCAGTTACGAGGTCCTCGGCGACAGCCACAGCGAGCCCGCTAGCGAGGAGGACATTGACGACGTCAACGGCGAGGAGGTGAGAGCCGAGGTCGAGACCCTTGCGCGAAGCTACATCGCTCGGACGGCGCTCTCTTCTCTGGGCTTCGTCATGGCTGTTGTTGGTATCTGGGGCGACGGTGCACCTCAGGCCGTTGTCTATGTGTCGTAAGAGGGCACAGAGGCACATGACGACCCCTCTGTTAATGATATGATCAATTGAGGGACAAGATGCAATCACATAGGCGTTCCACTGGTTTTAAAGCATGATATCTATCTCCCCAGTCGGTTGGGACCATCTCCTGTCAATCGCTCCAAAGGATCGAGCAAATAGTATTAAATCTAGCTATGAAAGAAACAAAAGATGCATTTTCTATCAACAGTTCATCATACATTCGCGATATTGCCCATCATCTTTGAAATTGCCATTCATGTCTTTGTCAATTTGCTCGTCTCAGATCTACAACTGCCACAATCAACCAATTCCTCCATCAACCTGGCCAAACAAAAGCCTTCCCTTGAGCTCAAATCTATTGATGATACTCGCGGCAATTCGCGCAGTAGCTGCCGCGCGATAGGACACTCTCGAGATCACTGTCATCATCATCCTGCTCATCCTCCTCCTTCTTGCCCTCATCAGTCTCATGCCCCCTCATTTCCTTCTCCGTGACCCAGGATGAGGCCCCACGAGCTCGAGATGTAGCAAAGTCAACTGCCTGATCCTCTTGTTCCTCGCCATCTTCAGACTCCGCCTTGGCTTGGATGCTAAAGTACCTCGATGCCGAGTACTTCTCACCCAGCCTCTTGGCCACGTCGTTGGCCTCATTCAGACTCACAAGGCGGCGACGCTCGGGGTGCTTCTCCATCGCGGTGAGGCAGAGATCCCATACAACAACCTTGGCAACACTGCCACTGAGATTCTTTTCGTCTCTCTTACGCTTCTTGTTGCTCTCGCCCATGGAGCGCATGATTTGGGTGAACTCGACCGCGCTGTAAGTGTTGCTGAGCCCCAGACCCGTGAGCAGCTCCTTTCTTTGCTCGGCCGTATGAGCTTCAGGGTTGACGCGAGCGGCAAACTCCTCCTTCTTCTTGTTTATGAGATAAGTAGCACAGTCGTGCTTATCCTGCTTGATGTTGTCAGGCTTCTTGAACTTCTGCTCAGTGAGTCGGTCATGGGCGAGTTCAGCAGGTGTTCGGCCAACAGCATTCTCCCGGTACAGCAATCGAGGCTTGAACTCCACAATGACACGAGCCAGCGATATCATGTCGTGCATGATGGTAGTGTGAAGGCACGTCTCGCCCGCAGCGTTGAGCATCTCTAGCTCCTCGCCCTTGGAGTACTCGAGCAAAAGCTTGAGCATCTCAACCGCGTCCTTCTCTTGATCATCGTAGGGCTTGGTGGTGTTTCTGTAATAGTACCTGTTCCTGCGCCGATTATACACATTATCATCGTCGGACTGAACTCCAGAGGCTTGTGACACCCAGGCGTGCAGAGGTGTGTTGCCGTTCTCGTTGAAGTTGTTTCGCTGCAAGAACAGGTGACTGCGGAGGGTTGGGTCAAAGAGGTCCAACATCTTGCGAAGCTGTCCAGCCTTGGGGGTGTCCTCCAACGCTGCGTGAATGATGTTTTGGCCCTTTGAGTTGCGGGAAGACTGGTCGGCATTGGCCCCCAACAGAATCTTGACAAAATCGGTGCGTCCAAGGCGGCAGGCAACCAGAAGCGGTGTCTCGCCATCCGAGTTCTTCTTCTCAAGACATCCTGGGCAAGCCTCGACAAGATACTCTAGGAGTTCGATTGCGTGTAATGAAGGGAAAGCCGTGACTGCGCAGTGAATCACGAAATCGTCTGCAGCACCAGTCAGCACCCTGTATTCCAACCTTGGTCAACGCACTTACTGTCGGCTCCAAGCCACTTTGAGATGGCCCGATCAAAGCCACCTGGGCTCTCCTTGAGGTGCTTCAGTCGAGAGTCTTCTCGAGCAGCCTTTGACTTGCCAAACTCGCTGTATAGTCTGTGAGGGGCGTCTCCAAGGAAGAACTCGACACTCTCCAGATTGCCAACCAAAGCGGCATGCAGAAGTAGCGGCGACTTCTGGCCTGATGTCCTAACCACCATGTTGCGACCAGCCGTCGCCCAGTCCTTCCTGCGCCATGGATTAGTATCAAACACCCACGGCCACCAAATCGAAAATCGCATACCTCTTCTTGCCATAGACTGTGAGTCCCTGGTAGTATCGCGGCTTTTGCTTCAGCTCAACGCCGCTCTTCTTGACCAGATGATCAAGGGGAATTCCTGCACCCGTTCGCTTGATGATCAACGCAAGCATCTGAGTCTTTCCATGCTCCACTGCATAGTTGAAGTCAAACTGGGGGAAGGTGAAGCTGCCAACATGGTCGTCCTCATCTCCCTCGCCTCCTTCAAACTTCTCTCCAGCATAGTGTTGTGCCATGTCCAGAAGAGCCTTGAGTCCTGCGACATCATCTCTCTCCAGGACCTGCGTAAAAAGACCTTCTTGGCGACGATAGCGATTGGTGTGACGGGGACTGGTAGCATTACCGTTCTCCATGTACCAGCTAGGAACATTCCAGCAGATGTAGTCGACCGGCTTGGTGTGGGATTTGACTTGCATGGAGACATGACCAATATCGTCAATGGTGAACTTTTGCTGCACCTTCTCGGATACAATACGGGGCTCGTCACCGGAATCGTTGGATTCTTCATCCGAGCACTCATCTGAGTACTCGTCTTCCTCGCGAGCTTCCATCTTGAAGCGAACCTTTTCCTTCTCTGGCGGAGACCACTGTACCTTGACAATCTCAAGTAGAGCCCGGGCAACATCATGATGGCCTCGGAGGAAGGCCACTGAGAATGGAGTGTTGCCATCATTGTCCGCGACCGCGGCCACCAAGGGCGGTTGGTCTTGTTCAGGGCCCCAAGCTTGGAGAGTAAGAGACTTGATCCGTTCGACATCTCCTGACCACGCAGCATTCATCCTGTAATCGGTTAGAAGAAGGAACGCAAAGATTCGGCAATACTTACAGCTCGATATAGCCATCCCTTCTTGTCTCTGTCATCTCGCTGTCATGTTGGAATGAAAAGTGAAACTCATAAGGCTTCGCAGGTTTGTCTTCTGCTTCTTCTTCGCGAGATGGACGACGGCTGGTATCCGATTCAGTCTTGATATCGGGGTGAAGCTCATCAAAGGTCTTTGCATCTCGGCTGAGGAGAGCTTTCTCGATAGCCTCAAAGCTGGCAATAACTTCGTTGATAGCCCCCTGTTTCTCGGCTTCTCCCTTGAGTTCTGCACGCTTCTGCCGCTTGATGTCCTTTTCATACCTCTCCTTTGCAACCTTGAATGTCCGCTTTGCCTCTTCGATTTGCTCAGAGACTATCCAGTGTGAGTAGGTACCTGGCTTGAACTTTTCCAGAAACTCCGCCGTGCCAGCCGGCTCCGTAGGCTTTACCACTCGGCGTTTCTTGCTGGTGTACTTTCGGAGGCCTTTCAGTGATGTACGGACCAGATCAAGAGCTGAACGTCCCTTGTTCCAGGTGCGTCTGTACTCGTCGAAGATGAGGCTTTCGGTGCTTCCGGGCAATGCGTTGGGATTGGCGCCATTCTCCAGAAGTTGGATTGCCACTTCAGCGTTGCCAGAGCGGATGGCTGCGAGTAAGGGTTGCTCTGTTGACTCCTTAAACTTCCTCTGGTTTTCTTCCAGTTTCCCCAGTCTACCGGAGTGCGATGGCGAAACCTTGGCCGCCTTCAACCAAGTCTCAAAGTCGATCTGAGCCAAGGCGCCGTTGTTGAGAAGCTTCAGCACCAAGATGGTGTCACCGGTCTCAATAGCGCTGTGAATCGGGGCAATTGCCTCCGGGTTCCAGTAATTGCTAGCAAAAACCAAGTGGTTGATGGCTGTCTTGACGCCCGTTTTGTCCGTGTCAAGCAGTGTATCGATGAGGTCCCTTTGCCCAGACTCGATGTACCTGTGGAAGGCAGTGCATCCGTTCGAGTCGGCCTGGGAGGAGACGGCCCCAAGTTTCAAAAGGAGCTCAGCCATCGACTTGGCTTTGCCAGTGGGCAGCGACAACGCCAGGGCCAAGGTCAAGATGGCGCCCGTATCGGAGTCGTTGTTCTTGTTGATGAACTTGACTGGCAGAATAGAATCGGCACCATACTAATAGAAGGTTATTTCGTGCTTCGCGAATATTGGATGTTTCTCAACTTACATCGCAGAGGAGCTTGACAGCATCCTCATGACCTTCTGAAATGGCAAGATGAAGGGGTGAGCATGGGACATCCCAAGCCAAGACATCAATCTGATAGTAGTCAGGCTCATCCTCCTGCTCGTCGGGAACCAGATCGTCGTCGGTTTCCTTCTCCTTTTCGACGTTGACGAAGGATCCAGTCACCATAGATACTGTATCTGCGTCGGTTGTCTCTGCGTCAATAAGCTCACCATCAGACTCTTCATCCGATTTGTCGGAAACTTCGGCCTCGTGGGTCTCCTTTGACGCCTCGTCTTTGCCATCAGAGTCGCCTCTCTTGGCTGCCTGGCGCTTTCTGTCCTGGCGCTCCTCCTCAGCCTCTTCGTTCTCGATGCTCTTCTCCATCAAGATCTTGATCATTTCCAGGTTTCCTCGGGAAGCAGCCAGGTGCAGAGCAGTCTTTCCATCGGCCAAGCGTGCTGTAATACGAGAGCCGTGATCAACGAGACATTTGACAACCTCTGGGGTCGAAGTCATGACGGCGAGATGGAGCGGCGATCGACCGGTGTAGTCTCGCTTGTTGGGGTCAGAGTCCTCTTGGCTGAGCCAGTTCAAGACATCATCGACATCTCCATCAACGATGGACTGACAAAGTCTGGCCGTGTTTCCAACATAAGCCATATCAGTCCAGTCCTGCTCTGTCAGGGGGTTGAAAGAACCGATCTGCTGTCGGCCAGGGTCATCAATAAGGAAAGTAACCTCGCCTTTGATGTAAATCTCAGCCTCTTTCTCCGCAACTTCTTTTTCCTCGGGAGTGACTGGTTTGGGGCAGAAGCCACAGCAATCTTCGACCACATCCTGGACGCGGCCAAAGAATGCCGGGTGACGATGCAGGTAGACCTCTCTGTCATCGGGCTGGTTCCACTCCGCATTGAGGAGGAGATCACGCGTGTAGCAGAGCTTCTCAATGCGCTTTGCATTGAAATGTTGACCATAAGGAACGGTGAAGGTATGGTAGTTGGAAACATCCTCCTCAGAGAGCCAATCAGCAATCTCATCCTCGTGGTGGTCTTTGATATTTCCAAAGAGAATATTTCGACCCTTGTACACCTGAGGTCGGCCACGCTCCTCGCGTCTCTTGTTGAGATATGTTTCTCGGGCGGATGTTGTTGGCAGTCTCTCAAGGACAAGCAGACGGGCCAAGCCCAGCGTCCTTTGGAAGCTTCTCTCGAAGATGGTCGGATCAACGCGAGATCGATCAAGATCGGGCCAGTAGACCTCAAAGTTTCGGTGAGAATACTTGGAGAGGCGATTCTCGTAGGAAGGACTTCGACGAGTAAGGTCAACATGGTTGACCTGGGTGATGAAGCTGCCCAGTGCTCTGGGAGTTACATAGACCTGGTTGCCATCATAGGCGCCGCCAGCGGCGTCAATATCGAAACCCGTCAGGATTTCACTGACGGACTTGTAGACTCGCAGGACAATCTCAAATAGTGTCAGAGCTGATGGTTTTGAAGAGGGGAAGGTGGATCATTTACCTGAACGTGTCGCACGGGGTATTGACTGGCAATGGTGATGGCATACTTGGTCCTCACCACAGTGACTTCGTTGAGAAGGGCATCTCGAATGGCTTGCTCGATCGTCTTGATCTTATCAATAGCTTGCTCGTGGGTGAGCCCATAGAGGAAGAGATCGACATCCGAAGCAGGACAGAACTTCTCATGGTAATACTCGCGGAGCTTGCGCTTGGTGGTGTTGAATTCCTTGGGAACAGGGAGAAGACAGTTGACGACCGAAGAGCCAGCAGCCACAACATTGCTCCAGTCCAAGTCGACCAGGGATGATTCAGAGAAGACGTTGAAGTTCTTCTGGAACTCGGTCACATTGGCGACGGTCGCAGGGGAACCATGAGGACGGCGCTTGTCGTCTGGGAGAGCCATGATGTACTTGGACTTCTCCTCTTCGGTCTCAGCCTCGAGGTTCCTGGCTCGGGTGGTGATGACTTGGGTGTCATTGGTAAAGAGCGGCAGGACATTGAGATGGGGATCCTCAAGGATGGGGTTCTGGCGATCCTGAGCATAGACGGATCGCAGGTTGGCCTCATACTTGCGGTACGGCTCCAAGATCTCGATCATTGACTTGTCTGGGTGCTCGGAGATGTATCTGGCCAGCTCCGAGTGGGGAGCAGGAAGCTCGGGGAGATCAGCCATGATTGCGATGTTTGGAGAAGAGACGAAGGAAAAGCTGATGCTGGACCAAAGACGAGCGGACGAAGAAATAAAAACGGTGAGATGAGGTCAGGTTGAGTTGAGGAGAGGAAGGTGTAAGTGGGGGAATCAAAAAGGGCAGTCGCCGAGATCCAGCGATGCAAGTTGGTGATACAATGCGAATAGGAGCTTGGTGAGGTCACAATTGGAGAAGTAGTGGTATGATAATGTCGATTGAATGAGCAGTGACCTGGTCAAGAAGAATTCATCTCGAGCGAAGAGGAGGGGACTGGAGGCCTTTATACCAAGCCGTGCGTTGAGCCATCATGTCAACTATACCGAAGCCGTCCACCCGCCTCACACGTATCACACCGCTGGCGGCATGGCGATGCGGAGTACCTGGCACCTCCAGCTTCGTTGGCCGCGATAAAAAGCTGAAGCTCCAGTTAAGCTCCAGCGAGCTGATGCCGAGCTAGCAGCAACATGGTTAGATCGCGTCTGCGGCGCGCATTGGTGGCAGTTTGCGAGTTGCAGGGGGCTGTGCTGCCTGGAGCAGCGAGGATTCGACGCGCGAAAGCCCGTGATCACAGCGTGTAAGACCTCATTTCGAGGTGCTTGCTGCAGGCTACACAGCTCTTGGGGGGGTCTTGAGAGGCTCATGGCCCCGCTGGTGCCTGGCTAATATCGCCAACCTCTCTTGGCAAGTTGATCAACATCACGCTCAACAACTTGACGCTGGTGATATATCGTGAATTCGCACTGCATAAGACAATGATGCTTCAAGTTCCATGGCCATCCTTTCGGTGAGGGGCTATTCGCATCCATCACACCATCCCCAGGCAGAAAACCTTCCCTCTCACACTCCATCTCGCACTTCATCTCGCACTTCTTTCTCACTCAGCAGGTCTTCGGCAATTGACCCTATCGTATGATTGACCGCTTTCCATTCATCTCATCCACCATCACTCCCGCGCCGTCGCAAACAATTCAGCTTCGGCTGCGGGGAACCACTCCGTTCCGTTAATACCGCCTCGAGGCGGGTCAAAAGCCACCGTCCTTGGTTTGTCCAACGATGATCTTGTGCCAAGACTTCTAATTCGAAATCACGGAACTAACCTCGTCAGAAGACAGTGAGTGGGCTTTCCAACGCCAGGGTCCCGTGGTGAATAAACCTACCTAAGCGTCCAGTCCCTTCTTTTTACTCGTCAAGTTTCTCTGTCTTCGAGGGTCAGCTTTGATGTTTGCTATTTGTGAGGTTGTAAGTCAATTTGGAAGACGTACCTTCGTGAAATGAATGCAGGGGCCAATAAGGCTTCAACACGATAAGCTGTGTGGTAAACAACTATTTACGGATAGAGTATGATATTTATTGTGAAAACTCAATAAGATAGCTCTTTTCACACATGTTACTTACTTTTATCTACCTATAGACTAGGCGGGTTGAAAAAGTGCTTTTTGAGTGTTCTTTCAGTATTGCCTCCCCCAGGGTAGCTGGTCTAGACATCTATTAACATCTAGGTCGATGGGCTATTTGGATGGTACTACTTGGCTCGGAGAAGAGCTTTGCCGTCCTCACTTCAAGTGTTTTGGCTCAATAAGTACAATTTGTATAGCTCTCATCGATATGTGCCTAGGTTGTTTACACAAGTCGCTCATGGCAATAGAGGAGCCGTTTGTACTGATGTGAAGCAGAATACGGACAGTGTCACTTGTTCGTTATGAAAGCCCATTTATTCCACATCTTCCGATCACTGTAGGTTGCTCTCTTGCTTCACTTACCCTGCACCGGATCTTCACTCGATTAACTACCCAGTTCATTTAGCAACTCTCACCACATCATCTTCTTCGTTTCCTCCACTCTCCACAACGCCTTCGTCCGCTGGAGCGCCCTACCATGGCGAACTGACGTTGCCGATACTTTTCATCTATTTTCTGAATATTGGTTTGGCCAGGAAATCGTGAATGTGCATATAGCCTCCTCCTCGCGTGCTGGTAGGGCTGAAACATCCGATGGCCCCGGTGTCACATCCCCTTCAACCTGAGATTCTAGTTTTCCATCTCCCAGAGGTAAGCATTTCCAACCAAACCCAAACATGCCTTCCTAATAATTTCCAGTTTTCTCCAGTATCGCGCACCTAATCCACCGGGCCGACATGCCTTCAGTCGAGAACCCCCGCTGGTCGGGTACACGCATCATCATGGACGCTGCATCAGGCAGCGCATGCTTGAAGGTTGACGACAAATACGAGCTAGCAGAAACAGTGAGCTCGCTCAAGTTTACCACTCACTTCGCATCGGCTCGAACCCAAGACGAACGGCACGAAGCCATTGCTCGGGACTGGGTCGCCTTCGACGTCTTACCAAGAGCTTGCGATCTCTAGGATGGAGCAAACTTCGACGAAGACGCCAAAAGCACAACCAGGAAGCCTTCGAAGTTTCAGGAAATGATATTTCCTGTCCTCGCACACAAGCAAGGCAGGAAATCTCACGAAAACTCGGCTCGCCCCGGTGCTTTCTTCGTGGGCTACTCGATGTACAACCTCACACCTGTATTGCTTCGAGCCGCTCCGGTGGAGGCCCCTCCATCTATTGTCTCGGACGATCTGTCAATAGGATGCCAACTGGAGCGGGTGCCTGGTGGTCGTATCGAGAGTACCGAAGTCATTTTGACCGCCCCGGCTGCTGTACCTGGAAACATCTCCGCCATGAAAGCTGCCATGGAGACAGACGGAACACTCTGCGATGCTTTCGAAGGTAGCAGTGCCCAATTAGTCTATGGACAACTAGAAGCCTCTTGGAATTCTCTCTTCTACCGCCGTCACCCACACATCGTCCAGCGCACCCCTCTATACAAGAGTGGCATTGATGGACCAAGGCATGCCCTCTCAGTCTGCCAACCCAAGGAAATTAACGGGCTATTCGATCCTACTCGCCAGCAATCGGTTTCCAACCCCCCAAAGTCTCGCATGCTTCCAGATGCGCAGTTGTTCTTGTTCAGAGGCGAAGCACGCCAACCGAGCTTCCTCTACAAGGCGCCATACATGGCGAACCTGGTCTACCCTTCAGCGCTGCTATACAAACTTCGACAGTTTTCCAGCTCCCATCCACATGATAGCATATCCATCAAGTCCATGCTGTTTGCTGTTCAGCTTTGGTGCGACATCAGAGCGCACCCGAACCTTCAGAAGGAGGCATTCTTGACCGAGGGTCAAGGTGTCAAGATCCAGAATGTGTCGGTTGACCGATTCATTCTTGGGTTTGAACACTGGCTTCGCCACCACGAAGAGAAGGAACTCCTTGAGTACATCCACCCTTTTCGTTTTATGCGTGTCTTCTTCTCCCGGGATTCACATTCGAGTGATGAGTCTTACCCGGCAGAGAAGGCAACTCTGGACGCGGAGGAGATAAAGGACCTTGTCGCTCGTGTCAAAGCGAAATCATCCACACTTCCTCCTTCGGCCAGATTTGTCATCTTCCCTGCCTCCATGCCAGGATCCAAGATCCCGTGGCCTACAGGCATGTTGCCGTTTGCCCCCCTTCGGCTATCGAGATGGCTTTGATCAACTTTGACAACATCTACTCATGTGGCCTACCCTCGTATGAGTACACGGATAGAAAGTTAATTAGGATCGCCATGCCTGAAATTGTTGCCGATGGGCGTTTCAGCGGCAAGGCGTTCTATCTCAAAGAGGCTGATATCCGCCTGCTGCGGGTTCCCAATTCTCCAGGCCCCATGTCACTTTTTGGCGTCAATACTGTCATAGGGCCTATCTGGCAAGCACCTAAACTACCACAGAGAACCCTAGGGCCCCCTGTCGACGAATATGAGACCCTATCTGGGCAGTGGGAGCTTTCGGTACAGCATCATACGCCTTTCTGGGTCACAAGGGAAGCGCTATCAAAGATGAAGACCGCCTTGAACAAGATGATATCTTCCGGGGATATCGAGATTCGTTCTGGATTTCGGCTTGATGTCGACAACTCCCTTGTTCCTTTTTTACGGAAGTCTCTTGAAGGCGAAGATTCCCACGGAAACACACTCGCGCCTGTTCCTCAGCCACCGAAGGTCCCAATGATGAGTCTCGTAAGGCTCGCCGAGCTTTTGGTTCCATTACAGCACACTGCGCCGGTGCTTTCCGTGAGCTGGAGAGAAGCACGCAACAAACTCCGAGACATGGATGTTGGAGGGCTTGACGAAGCTAATCGAACCGTCGTCCGTGTCTTGGACATCATCCATGACGCTCGGGAGCAGACAAAGATGGAACTCAAGGGGCTGAATGAGCTTGTCGAATATCTGGAAAATGATCCGGAATTCGTGACTCAGCCATTCTTCCTGGGAACGGTGGCCCAGCGAATCTGTCGTATGGTAGGTATTGATGCATCGACAGATTGGGAGGAAGATGCCTGGAGCAAGCATCTGAAGGCGAAGCTCCTCGGTTATCACAAAATCATCGGGGGAAAGACAGAAAAGATAATGGAGGCCCGCAAAGCCGTAAGGTATCCTGGTCAGGCTGAGGATCGGGGCATCATTGCCCGTGAAATGTTGGAAGACTTGCTTGCCACGGGTGACATTGCGGACCAGGAAGATCTTCTCGAAGCTGAGTATCAGCTCCTCGTACATCAAGTTGACGAGCTTTCTCGTTAACTGTCATTGATTATATCTTTCGGACATCTTTGGGGGAATCTACTGGAGCCCGGACATGGGACATGCTTAGGACGGAAATCGGCTTGTATCTATAATGTTGGAGTGTTGTAAAATTTCCCCTGAATATTGTATACGTCTCTCTTAAACGTCCAATAATGCTCCAAGTGCCATCAAGTAGTTCATTGGATCAATGGCTACCTGCAGCAGTAGGCTACCCGTGGGTTCTTTCAAAGGGAGCAGTGTTTACCCGCAACGCCGTGTAATCCGAAGTGCTGCACAAATCATGCAATGGCAGACGACAACTCAAAGAAATATAGATGTATGATGCATACTGCAAACAAGAGTCATGTTGTGGCGTTGTCTTGGCTGAGATGTCGGTTGCCTGATTCAATGATCAGCACTTTACGGGTGGGAATGAATCACGTGCTCTCGCATCCACTGATCCACTGACGCGTGACGCGCGGGACAGCCATCACGGCCGCCTGGGTCACGATAACAAGCTGACCTTCTCCAAGCTCACCCCTCTCATGCCGGACAAAGAAAGCCACGAGCACCTCGATGTTTTCCAAAAAGGCAGCTGAAAGACGCTCCGACATATACGTGTCGGCTTCATGACTCGCAACAACCTTTCCGAGCACCTGTCCTGGCTGTTGAACGACCAAGCCCGCTTCAAGCCTGCAACACCAACTTTTCCCAGTTGCAGTGACGCTTCCCAGACCGGCTTGTCCCAATCGCAACGCTCGGACTCGCAGGGACGACAGACTCTTCAGTCTGGGCCACCGGCTCAGCCAGGGGACGGAACAAACACAAACTACGACGCGTCGACTTCATCCAATGGACGGGGCGGGCCTGGTGGATTGCGGAATACGGACCAGGTGATACTGGAGGACGACACCATGGCCCGTCTCATGTCGAGCTCCAAGCCCAAGAAGCCCAGCTTGGTTTCAAGACCCCAACAGCTTCTTACCCCTTCTTCTATCACCCCCAATCGCCTCAGTCGACAAGATACTCCTGTCGGTCAGACCAACAATGGTAAGTACACAAGACTGTTGATATGTCAAATCTAACTTGTTCGTAGGCGCACGAACCCCAGAACTAAGCAAGCTATCTGGCTTGCCGCCACTGAAGACGCCCGCCCCGTCCCGACCTCGATCACGCACCCCCGACTTTCCAGAGCTCAAGGCCAATGAGATTGAGTACATGGACCTGACCGATGATGTCCTTGTCTCCTCCGATTCACTGTCGTTTGGCAGCGATGTGAAACTCTGGCGCGAAGATTATGCGACTCGGCCCGAGCCAGCACAACCTGTGTCTAGTGGCAGGAAGCGGAAGAGCAACGAAATTAGCAAAGAAGAATTTAGCGACTTGGGTGATTTTCCAGATGTCTATGAGCTTCTTGGTACCGACCCTCCTGCCCCAAGCCCCGGAAGCCGATCCGGGACACGTCAGAAGGATGGCTCACGCAGCACTCGCACACGCCGAACCCGTGATGGCTTCAAGAACCCTTCGTCGGCCGAGATCCCTCCAATCAGCGAGGAGGACCAGGAGATCCTACGGTCGCCTTCAAGACGGGTGCGCAGTCAGCTGGCTCGTGAAGGATCCCCTCAAGTTATACCATCCATTTTCGAGTCTCGACCTGGCACCAAGAGAGCGACGAGTCCCCTGAAAGATTCCCAGAGCTTTGGAGATTCCGAACCGGCACGCCAGGCCAAGTCTCTTCCCCTCGAATGCAGATGGACCCAGATGAACTGGTTATCCCCGACTCGGATGAAGAGTTCATGACGCCACCCTCTCACAACAGCTCCTTAGCTACACTCAAGGCCTCCACTGTTAAAACAGTGCAACTCAAGACACAGCCGACACCGGCACCAGCACCTGCAGTCAGGATAGACTTCCAATCATCTTCACAGCGCCGCACCTCACCCGAGGCACAACCCGTACCAGCATCTCTCCCTGCAGCCCATGTGGGCTCTCAGTCGTCCTCCCAGCGTCAGGCCTCCCCTGTGACAACTGCTTTCAAAGCATCTGCACCCGCAGCGACCAGCTCACAGACAACCAGAGGAGCTCCTGACGCTTCTTATGATGAAATTTCTTCCGGCGAAGCCCCTCCCCGATCGAGCCAAGCTCCTGCTTTCCTTGCCCAGTTGGCATCAGACTCATCAACCTTGGCTAAATGGAGCGAGTTTGTTGATAAGCTCATCCAGCAAAATGACAAGAACTTTATGCGAGCAATCAACGAGCGATGGCCAAAAGAGAAGCGGAGTGAGGTCAAGTCAGAGAAGGAGCGGCTTAGACGGCAGCAGAAAGCCATCAAAGAACTTGGGGGCCCCGCGGAGGAGTATAGAGGACTTTGTGGGAAACGAGAAGAGCTTGCCCAGCAGATTGCTCAAGCGTACGCCGAGGGTATCGATACGGACGAGGATGAAGTTCGACTCGATGATCTCACCGATGAGATTCAGGAGGTTGAAGAAGCCCTCCTCAAAACCATCGATGGCTCTAGACTGGACGTTGCTGGCTTCCTGGCAAGTGTCCAACAGCCCCCTGCTCCCACACCGGTTCTTGTAATGGGCACCCAACCCATCTTTCAAAGCAGCGTCAACATGTCAATGCCGTCAAGGGATACAATACCGGCAAGTGAGACAGGGACGCAAGTGGTCCATCAGACCCAACTACCTAGATCCTCTCACTGGAACCCTCCAGGCTCGAGAATCGAGGCGTCTCAAGTGGCGAGTGTTCTCTCTCAGGATGCTGACACTTCCGCTGCCCCGTTCCCGAGACAGTTCACAAACACTTCAAGACTAACCCCGAGATCCATGATGGTGGACCCTATACTTGCGGAAGCAGAAGAAGCGGAGTTTGGCGCGGGGGATGGTTTTTCTGACCTGGACGAGTTTCAGTTCCGGCCAGCGGCTAGGCCTACGACTAACTTGGCCAACACTAGCAGTCGAAGAACCCCTCAGGCGATGCACCACCGCGCTGGCGATGAATTCAGTGACTTCAGCGACGACGAGGAGATGCTTGCCTTTGCACAGGATTACGAGACCCGTCAGTCCCATGCTCCCGTCTCGCAAAACGCGAGGAAGATCTTCTCGGAGACCTCTGGCAATGTTGTTCCCAACTCAAAGTCCAGAGTTTCGTCAAAGAGACCCTTGCCTTCGGTGGCCCCTGAATCGATTCCTGCTGAGCTGATGAGACACCCATGGTCACCCGATGTCCAGCGAATGCTCAAGGACCGGTTTAGAATGAAGGGATTCCGCCACAACCAGCTCGAGGCTATCAATGCCACGCTGGAGGGCAAGGATGCCTTTGTCCTGATGCCAACTGGTGGTGGCAAATCGCTCTGCTACCAGCTCCCGGCTGTTATCAAGAGTGGAAGGACTCGAGGTGTTACCATCGTTGTCTCGCCTCTGCTCAGCTTGATGCAAGATCAGGTGGACCACATGAAAGCCCTGGGCATACAGGCTGTCGCATTCAATGGCGAGTGCTCAGCCCAGTACAAGAGACAAGTGATGAGTGCCTTTGAGGAGCGGAGCCCTGAGCACTTCATCGAGCTCTTGTATGTTACGCCAGAGATGGTCAGCAAGAACGTCGCCTTCAACAATGGCATGCGAACACTCCATAGCAAGGGCAAATTTGCGCGTCTTGTCATTGATGAAGCTCACTGTGTCAGTCAATGGGGTCATGACTTTCGACCAGACTACAAGACCTTGGGCCAAGTCCGGCAGAGATATCCTGGAGTGCCAGTAATGGCACTCACTGCCACGGCGACACAGAACGTCATTGTCGATATCAGACACAATCTTGGGATGGACAACTGTCAAACGTTTTGCCAGAGCTTCAACCGTCCGAACCTGTACTATGAAGTTCGTCCAAAGACAACCAATGACAAGACGATTGAGGCCATTGCCTCGCTAGTCCAGTCCAAGTACCCGAATCAGAGTGGGATTGTGTATACCATCTCGCGGAAGAATGCAGAGAAGGTTGCAGAGAGCCTTTCGCAACACGGGATCGCGGCCAGGCACTATCACGCACACGTCGACCCTCAGGAAAAGGTCGAGGTGCAGAATTCCTGGCAACGGGGTGAGATCAAGATCGTGGTTGCAACAATCGCGTTCGGAATGGGCATCGACAAGCCTGATGTGAGGTTTGTCATGCATCACGGACTTCCAAAGAGCTTGGAAGGTTACTATCAGGAGACTGGTCGGGCAGGCAGAGATGGCAAGCCGTCTGACTGCATTCTTTTCTACGGCAAGCAGGACATAAGGGTCCTGAAGAGACTGATCGCTGATGGCGACGGAAGTCATGAACAAAAGGAGAGACAGATGGCTATGCTGAACCGCGTCACGGCCTTTTGTGACAATAAATCTGACTGTCGACGTGCCGAGATTCTTCGGTATTTTGGCGAGGAGTTTACGGGGGCGCAGTGCAACAAGACCTGCGACAACTGCAAGGCCGGCTTGATCTTTGAGCAGCAGGACTTTTCAGAGTATGCCATTGCTGCCATCAAGGTTGTCCAGGCGCAGAACAGAATCACACCGGCGCAGTGTGCTGACATTCTCATGGGGAAGAAATACCCCCAGTACGAGGCACAGCTATCAGACAACTGGCATGGCATGGCAAAGGGCCTTAAGAAGCACGAGCTGATCCGAGTCATCGACAAGCTATCGGCCGAGAAGGCCTTTCACGAAGACAACCAGGTCGGCAACCACGGCATGGCAATCCAGTATCTGCGGCTCGGATCGACGTACCGTCTGTTTCTTTCAGGACAACGGAAGCTGATGCTGTCGATCCAAGTACCGGAAGAGGGCGCGTCTAACAAGGCGGCCAAGCCCCGGTCAAAGAAAGCCAGCAAGAAGTCAAAGGATCAGGATGTCACGATGCCCTCAACCTACGTGTCTTCTCCTGTCGATCGACGGAGAAAGAAGTCGCGTGTTGTGGAAAGTGATGACGAGGATGAAGAAGCCGTCATGCCAAACCGATACGCGAATGGAGGATTCTTGGACGACGATGACGATGATGAGGAAGCCTTTGATGAGTTGCCAAGCCATCGGCCATCGAGGCCTCCCTCTCGACAACCTGGGCCTTCGATTTCGATGAGAACCGAACTGGAGGACTTGGACGAAATACACCGAGATATTGTCGACGGATTTGTCCAAGAGGCAAAGAAAGCAGAGGAGCAGATCCGCAACCGGAAAGATCTGAGAAAGCCACTCTTCACCGAGAAGGACTTCCAGCTCATGGCCATTCACTGGACCACTTCACTCCCCATGATGAAAAAGATCCCCGGTATCGACCCCGACAAAGTCAAGGAGCACGGGCCCAAGATCCTCCGCATCTTGCAACGACACTACAACGGGTACTGCGAGATTATGGATCCTGGCAAGTCTGGTGCCAATGGCCAGGAGATTGTGGATCTGATCAGCTCCGAAGTCGAGATGGACGAGGAAGAAGAGGACGGCGAGGACTCGCATTACTTTGGCGCCAACCAACCCGCAGCCGTTCAGGAGTGGCACAGCAGACTCGAGAATCTCGGCAGCCAGGCTGGCCCGAGCAAGCCCAAGTCGTACAGCAAGAGCGGAGGCGGCAACAAACGATACTCGGGGGGCGGCAAGAAATGGGCTAGCAAGAAGTCGACAGGCGGAGTGACGAAGCGCAAGAACACCGGCACTACTCGCAAGGCCAGCGGGACCTCGACTGCTGCCAAGGCCACCAGCAGCGCGGCAAAGGCGGCCAGCAAGCCGCAGCAGCGAAAGAGCGGCATCAAGGCGATGCCGGCGTAAAGGAAGGGGGTTGTTTCGAGGCCTCTGAGATTCGATCATGACGACTACAGAGGAGGGCCGAGTTGACACGGAGAGCGAATGATATCTCAATGGCATGCATGACTTTTTAAGGCCATTTTTCTTCGACGAAGCTAAAGGGGGGAGCTCTGGAGAGCACAGAGAAAGAAATGCTGGTTGCAGTGTGAGGACAGGAGTTTCATGGCGATTTGTTCTGCATGGGCGGCGATCAAGGAAAGGGGTTTGCTGATATTTCTTACACCACGCATGGCGTTTTGGGGATGATGCCTCTCACGAACAGGGAGGTCTCTGCATCCGTTTATACCTATCACAACCAGCACTACTACTACTATTGCTACTACTACTACATCATGTACCTGGCACTTAGCTACATAGCTGTGGCCCCTAACGAAAGGGGGTTCGCCCAGATAAACGCATTACGAAAATGAAAATACGGTTATATCACGACTGAATGAAGGAACCATTCACATCACAATTCGAACACTTTTCTTTTTATTTCCGGGATTCCTTGAATTAAATTATTTCCCGTTTCCTTTCCCACCCTTCCCTGTCCTTTCCTTTCCAGAAGCCCTCAATCTAGGCTCGTAGCTCATGATAAACAGCATCTGGGTGTGGGTATGATCTGATGTGATAATGGTATAGCGCTTGACTTGACTTGTTCATTCAACGATAATCAGCCCTCCAAGATACCGTACTGTACCGTACCGCTGCACATTTGTTTGTTTGGTTGTCCCCTTCCTTCCACCGTAATTACAGCGCATCATTGAGTTGGCATGAAGAAAATAAAGAAAGCGTTCAGAGAGAGTTTTGAACCGCCACGTCCGACGTCAAAGTGCTCACAAGGGAAAAAGAATGGGGGATTCAAGGCCGTCATCCCTTAAGAGCCGTTCCTGAAACTCCGCCGACCGCCATTATCTCAACCTGATACGCCTTGCTGTTCAAAAGAAAATTGGTCTTTCATAAATGGCGCGCCAGGCTCCTGCGACCCCTGAACCAACAACATATGTTGTGTGTGTATGTGCCGTCTCGAGGGGATTGTAAATGAACTCAAATTGGTAAAACATGATGTTACATATATCCAGGAGAAGTCGCCGTCTCCTGAATATTCGGGGTGGTGATTGTGTTGTTGCTCGTAGATAGGAAGGATTTCAGTGTCGCCATCTTGGCTTCAAGTCTTTGGGCTCCAGTGGGGGAGCTCTTCGCATCGCCATTCGAGCACCTGCAAGCGCCTGCGGACTATCACGGCCAGTCTCGCCCTCTCTAGCCTTTGGCTGAGGGAGAAGACTAGTCCTCCTCGACGATGTGGCGAGCGAGCTGGCAGGTCTGCTTTGCCTCTCTCCGTCAGCTCCAATGGACCTTGCTGCTTGCAGGGAAGACCGTCTTCCCGAAAGAGCGGTCGTTGAGTTGTGGGACGCAAGTCTCGGCTTTGGCAGTGGCTGAGTGCTCGGGCCAGGGGATGCAAGTCGTTCTCGGAACGAAAGACGCGAGTGTCCAGTTCTAGTGGGCGTGTCCTCGACTCTGGGGGATTCCGACGAGGCGCGAGCAAGAGGACTCCGTAGCTTCGGCAGCTTCGAGTTGCTCGACCCTGGTGTAATTGAGCCAGCTGATTTGTGCGCGATAGGGCTCTTCTTGGCATAGGGACTGGGTGTGGTAAGTGTGAGAGGCTTGAAGTTGTGACCAGTGTCAACGTCTGACGTGTTCGTCGAGCCATTCCAACGGGGACGCTGAGGGAGCGTGGATTCTGGTCGTTTGTCCGCCGGACGGGGAGCCAAGTTGGTTGTTGATGAAGAACCAGTGACGGTGGAAAGGCGAGAGAAACCAGGCTTCCTACCGATTTGTGATGTGGGTGCTGGCAGGGAAGAATGTCGCCGGTTCGAAGGGATCGGCCGATTGTTGGCCCCGGGCGTGGCTCGCATCTTTGGAGGCTTCGACTTTGGTGTATGAGGATCCATGCCTAGGCTTGACATGATGACTGAAGAAGGTGGCGAGCTACCTGGTGTCTCTCTTCCACTGCCCAAGGTCGAGTGGTCATTCGACAGCATGCTAGAGATGGAATCCCGGAGCTGCTGGCCTTTGTCTGCGTGAATCTCGTCAATCAAGGACTCGGCGTCCTTCATCTGATGCTTCAGCGCCAACCATCTAGCTTGCATGTCGGTATGGAGGCGGAGAATCTCCCCATTGACAGTCAGGCGTTCCTTGACTCCCTTCTCGATGATGGATAAGACACGCTCAATGGCCGGTCCATAATGCGTCTTCTTGGCCTCATAGCTTTCCAGCTTCTTCAACATGGCAGGCTGGTTTGTCAGATGCAGTCCTGCATCGGCAGCTTCTCTGAGCTTAAAGAGCGAGCGCTCCACAGACTCCTGCATCTTTTGGGCTTGGCGACCAGCGCCACGAAAGACAATAACCCATCGATCCTCGCCGAGCTCCTTGCGCAGCGACTCGGCATCCTTTTCCAGCTTCTTGTAGCTAGCATCGAGACCCTCGCGTCGCATACTGAGTTCTTCGCATGCCGTCGGGAAAGATTGCTCGGCCCTCGCCTCAAACATCGACAGTCGCATGGGAAGGAAATCCAGAGAAGCTCTCAGAGGTTGCATACGAGCAAAAAGAGCCAGGAGGCTGGAGTCGTCCTGCGACAAGGTTGGCGTGCCAGTGCCGGGAGAGTTAGGGGTAACAGGGAAGGCGGGTAGGCTATAGCGGTTCGGCGCTTGCAGTCTGGATGCTTGGTGAGGATTCTCCTCGACGATGGTTTCGAGATCTCCGATATCGACCGTGTCCGCACTGGCTGCGGCCATGAGACTCTTGTGACGACGTTCCTCCATTTCAAATACCAGCCTGCTCAGCTCGTCCATCTCGCCCTGGACATCTCCAAGGACATTGTTCCAGAGCTCCTCCCACTCCATGGCGATCTCAACCTGTACCCTCACGGTCTGTAGTGTTCGTCGGATCTTGGCCCACTCCTGCATGATGGACTCCATCTGTGTGACAGCTCGAGTCAAGTCGCTGAGGGGTACGTTGGAAACATCATCGCGGCCTTGCAGCTGCTCGATGGCGCTGACATAGGCCTTGACGAGCTCCTCGAAGCGTGTAATGGCATTTTCCACCTCGGCCAGGCCCTCTCGACCTCCAGCAGCAGCCCACTCCACATCGTCCTCACTGTCAAGACCATCTACAACCTCTGATGCCTTGGATATCCAACTTCTGATCTGTTCGGCAGCGTTGATAAGAGCTTTAGCGGCAACCTGGGCGGTTGGGATGGCAGTGACTTGGCTGGAGAGCGACTCGGCGTCGGGAAGCTGCAATGATGTCAACTGGGCGAGTTGGTTGGCAAAGGAGACGCGAGATAAGGTGTAGATGGATCCAGGACGGTTATGGCCAGGGGTGAAGTAAGAATTGAGGCTCGGAACGTAGTCTGTTGGAGGTGTGGCGGGAGCAGGCGTTACGATGGGAGGAGTGTCTTTGGGGGGAGGAGGAGGAGGCACGCATCCATCGTCGGGGGATGGAGGGCATGTTGTGCGCTCGATGTGTTCGCGACGGGTATCGAGGGTGACCTTTGTTCCATTGCCGTTGGTATGGTCGGGCAGACGATACTTTTGAGTATCCATGTCCAGGGGCTCGGGGGTCCTGATCTCAGGCAATAGTGTAACGATGGAATCGTTGTCGTCCACCTTGAAGGGCGGTAAGTCGAGAGCAGGATCGTGGGCGGCGGGCTTGGAGGAGGACAAAGCGCCGGCGCCCTTCCACGGGCGACCACGCCGGGCGATGACCGACTTGACCGAACCCGCCTGATGTTTCTCGTCAAGCAGGCGCAGGTGCTGTTCGTCGAGGCGGCCGATGTGATCGGGATGATGCGGTGTGGTTGGGGGCGTTGAAGGTTTTTGGGAGCCGAAACCGAGAGCTTTGAGGCGGGCAGCTAAGCCAGGGGAGGTTTTGCGAATGCCAGAGGGTGGTGGCAGGGGTGAGGTTGGAGTAGGGTACGTGAGAAGCGCGGTGGTGGTTGTTTTTGTTGTCGTGGCAGGGGTAACCGCGGCGGAGGCGGCAGGAGTCGTGTTTGCGGTGGAAGAAGTGGTGGCAGGCGAGTTGAGAAAAGTTGTCGTCGTGTCGATTGCAAAGGACGAGGAGGTGAGCAAGCTGGAATTGGGATTGGGATCCGGGGCGTGGGTGGAGGAGGGATCATTCGAGCCGGGGTTGAAGGGCAGGTGAGATAGTTGGCTAGGGACGTCAGCGAATTTCAGCAGGCCGCCCACGGGGGCATCATGGCCCCAGCCGCCGTCGCACTCGTCGTGGCCCACGTCGGCAGATCGGTTAGCCTCAGGGCTTGTCGCAGGAGTTATCAAAAACGGATCAGCCTTTGACGCCCAGTCGCTGTTTTCGACTGCAGGAGCCGTCGCGTTCGAATGGCTGGCGCTCATCTAATCGTTGGAGTTGGCGCCCTCGGAAGGCGAGGGCAACCAGAATTGGCCGGGCCAGGCCAGGTTAAAGCGCGGACAGGACAGGCTCGGGTTCAGGATCAAGTCCAGGGACCAGCAACCAGGGCTCGACAAGGCCGGGCGCTTGAGATTCGGAAACGAGTTTTTCTCTGTTTTCTCCAGATGGCAAGACAGGGAAACAGGACAGATTGAATGCCCGTGATGAAACGTGAGAGGCTCGGGGCTTATGAGCGTTTGCGCGGGGCGAACTCATGCACTGAGCTGAGAGCAGAGTCCTCCCTCTTTGTCTCCCTCAAATGTCTTGTCTTGCCTCCTGTCTTCAGTGCCACGAATCACTTGGGCCCAACCATGTATTATCCACAGTCTATGGTACTGCAACAGGCGCAGCAGGAGGCCAGTGCCGGTGCAAGTAATGGACTGACTGACTGACTGGATGAACGCACGCTCACACGCATACACATACACATACAGGATGCGATGGATGGGCTGGGAGCCGCTGTCAGCCAGAGCCGAGTGGAGATAACGACCAAGGTCTGAGGGTCACTGGGTGGCCACTGAGCGGGAAATGCAGCGCAGGCTGCCGCAGCGATTGGAGGTGGGCGCCCTGCGAAAAGCCCAGTAGCCTCCTGCAGGAGACAGTAGCAATGGCTGCTGCGAGAGGCTGGCTTCCCTGTCGGAGCTGTGATGAGCAGTCAAATGTCCCTTCCTGGGTAGAGTAGGAGCTGCAGGCCTGAGTTGGAGCACCTCCTAGACGGATAAGAGTGATGGCGCAAACCGTGTCGGCAACGTAGATCGGTTGCAAGAGAAATCTTTGGATGGCAGGTAATAGAAGGTGCTCTCGTCAAGCGTCGTCGCCTAGAAGGGACAAGAAAAAGTAAGGCCGTGAAAGCAGCGTGAGCGTATGATGCAGCCCTCTCATCAAATGCTCGCAGTGTCATCCGATGGGCCAAAGGGACCGATGCGTCTCTGGCGGGGACAAAAAGGGGGAGGGTTTCGGAGGGAGAAAGCCGGAATGAGAAGAATGAGACGCGGCAAAGATTGGCTGGCTGCATGAAAGTGTGAGAGGCCGTGATTGAACACCCGAGGATGAAAAAGAAGTCGAAAAGAAAGAAAAAGTTGGGAAATTCGACTGAGAAGCTGGCCGAGGCCTCTTAGATGAGGAGTCCCAAATTGGAAGGGTAGGAGGCAATGGACAGCAGGCCCAATCTACGGGGTACAACTTCCTTGCGCAATGGAAGACCGGACAAGGGCGGCTTTCGGCTTTGAAAGGTAGAAACTTCCAATGAGCCAAGAAAGATGGATTCAATGAAAAAGAAACTGGACTTGATCCGGCAAATTTACTTGTTATTTAGATCTGCTAATGGAAGACGCCGTCCAAAGGTTACGGTTACGAGGCTCATGGAAGCAACCTACCAACGGGGGGACTAACAAGTGCACCAGGCAACGTCCACCCAAACCCATGATCATCCATCATGACATCCCTCCATCTCCATCCGGCGCCGCGCCGCGCAACACGGGGACGCAATTATTACATTCGCCCAGATTGACGGGCAGAGACGGGGGACACTGTATCTACCGGGGGATCGGGCCCAGATGGATCTTTTCGTTTCTCGAGATGGCCTCTGATTTGGCCGACCTCTTGATGAATTGACGGCCCTCCCTGGTCGCTGATCTCGCCTAATAAGAGTCCGGCCTCAACTTAGAGCACCACGCGCGACTAGCGCACTCCCATGCCCAGGTGCCGGATAATGCAAGCCATCACAGGTTATGCCTTTTTGGAGGCGGCAGATGGGTATGCGCATTTCGGATGGGGAGAGGGCATGTCGTACTATCGATAGTCTATGGATTTGGACGGTGGTTGGTTGTACAGGCGCTGCTACTGGTTGATAAGATTCTGGTGACGAGCAAAGATATCAGAGAAGATATGGGCAAGGAAGAGGCAACCAGTGAGGCAGCTGTCAGCCTTCTGTCAACCGCTTAGAGTTGGGCTTAGATCGCCTTGGCCTTATGGCCTGGGTGTGCTTTAAAAATAGCCTCACAGGAGTGCTGAGCCGCCTCTCGGGCAGAAGTTCTTGATACGAGCTCCCTATGGATGCTAGACGAATGCCGAGGCTCTAGATCCTTGGGTAGTTAACCTCGTGCATACCCAAGAGCTGGTCAAACTTGGGGAAATAGACGGACGGTCCTCTTGCATATGGAGCAGCACCAAGGCCACACCACACGGACGGAGCTCGCACGTGTCGATCAACGATAACACGATCATTTATCCCACACTTCTCTTCTCGTCTCGAGCTAGAAGCATCGAACACTGTCCTTTGCAATCCAGATGCAACCTGACCAGAGCTTCAACGGGAGCTCCGAGCTTGGTCCCCAGGGAGCTCCAGCCAACCGCGTGGCTTGCATGAAAGTCCAATCACGGAGGAATTTCCCTCGGAGCCGGGATCTGACCCGGGGACGGGACTCAAGATGCCTTGCCTTGCCTGTGGGCACGGAGCGAGAGTGGTAGGTATTCCCCGATGGGATCGATCATGGAGGAATTTCCTCTGCTGCTGAAAATATGTCTGAAACTTTGTCCCGTGAGGATTGGACCTAGCGATTGACAGGACAACCGAGACATGTGGGCGCGTGGCGGCAGCGGGATAGAAACGTAGCAGATTCCAATCAATCTGGAGGAGATTAGACAGCAACCAGCCTAGCTCTCTGACTGGCCCAGCCTGACTTTCGAGATGGAGTCTCTCAACTCGCTCGTTTTGGGGATGGATCGCGGGAGGACGGATACTAAAAGGTTGCCCTGGGATATGACACACGGGCTCTTAGACAAGCCTGTGTCTGTCTCTGTCCGTGTGTCGTCAACGCCCAGCGCCGTGATAAAGAGTCTCCCCCGTCGCACATGACGTTTGAATGCTTTGACGACTCCATCTGTTCATCCCTGCCCATCTCACGCCCGTGCATCTCTTGTGGTTTTGGACGTTGCGCTACTGCACGAGTTGTTTGGCTCCAGCTTCCATTGGGAGAAGCTCCAGCTACCTCCTGCATACACAGTAGCCCGCCGTGAGCCCCTGGCCAGTTGAATCCGCCTCAACGGTCTTGGTTCTCGCTGGGTTGCAGAACGCACCTATTTGGCCTGTCTTATCGTCGATCACATCTCTCTTGTCCAAGCCATTGTTTTTCATTCTGCCCCCTTGTTGAATAAATTAAACCAACTAACGTGCCTCAGAAGAAAAAGAAAAAAAAAAGAGGCCCATCCATGTTCACCAGAACAGACGCACGCACGCTCATGCATCTCTTTCTTTAGCTTCAACGTCTCACTAACAGGCACTTAAAAGTCCCGTCTTCTGTCTGTCCTCGCCTCTACCGACTTTTCCACAAGACCCTGACATCACATCACCTTCTGGAAACCAATTCCTCTCCCGATCCTTGCTAATCGTTAGCTCTCTGGTTCCGCCAATCCTCGCGCACTTCCCCCGCTGTTCCAACGAACGGACGCGAAGTAATTTCACCCTTGTCGAGTCCCGAGGCCTGTCCCACCAACCAGCCCGGCCAGCCTGGAACCGTCGCCCCATCACCAAAGAACCCCTGGAAATAATCCATCCCATCCCGTCCATCCACCATCCACCATCCATCCATTCGTTCGTCCTTGTATTACCCCTTCGATTTGTGCTCTCTTTCACTTTCCCCCTCTGTCCTTCGCAGAGCTCGACTTTAAACCTTCCCCTCCCTTGTCGCGCTGCCATTTCTCTCTCGCTGCCCCTCGATTGCTGTTGCTGTTGCTTTGCTTTCAGTGGCGTACTCGCTAGCTGCAGTGCCATCCATTCAAGCTCCTGAAAGCTGCCCGTTGCTGTGGAACCTCATCTGTCGTGTTTGTGCATCTGTGTAAGTGCAGATCATCATTCACGGCACACCACCGTCAACAAGCATTACCGCCCAGGCCGAGAATCAACGTTGATCACGCGGGGATAATTCTGTTGGACGACTCTGAGAGATCGCATTCGAAGTTTGGAATACTCGACAAACCATCCATCCACTCGCCTTAGCTAGGCATCCCTTTCATCACCAAGACATGATGGCCAACCACCAGACTCCGTCCTTCCGCTGCGACTCGCCGCCTCCTGATGCGCTGCCAACGCCTGCCATCGGCGCGTGTCCGGAGCTCTCTCGCTGCTTGTCCACCACTTCGTCATGGTCTCACGGCTCCAGCACCGACGCTGCCTCCCGTGACTCCCTCGGGAGCGAGCCGTACAACCGCCATTCCACCGGCAGTCTCCTCCAGCACCGACGCTCCGACATCTCAACCTCCCGACACTCGAGTTACAGCTTCGATGGCCGGAGTCGTCGCCGCGGATACATGCGGCCCCAGGGCACCGACTTTGCCGCCAGCGCCCGTTCCCGTGAGAGTGTCATGAGCTTGGGCAGCATCGCGCATCTACAGTACTACTTTGCCCGGACAGGCCTGCTCGACGGCAAGGGTGGCCAGCTGGCTAGGAAGAAGCAGCCGCACCGGGCAACCCTCGATCTGTCAGCTCTGGATACCAGTGGCACCCTTCCCAAGATTGTGGGCTCCGATGTCGACTCCTCCTATGCTTCTACTGGCAGCAGCCCCGACTTTGGTGCCCAGGGCTTCGGCACAGATAATCTTGTCGAGTCTCCGATTGAGGAGATAGACGACTACTACGATGATACCTTCAGCGAGCCTGGGGACATGCTCCCTCCCACCGTGAGCACCTATCACCACCGCGAAAAGGTGGTCCCCAAGCCGCCCACCATTCTGGAACTCAAGTCCGAACTCGAGCAGACACTACGCGACGCAAGAGAGGCATTGAAGGAGGCACAAGAGCGAAGGGCTGGCACTTATCAGGCGCCACCCAACGCGCCCAAATACCCCAACATGCCCTCGGAGAATTCCCAGGGATGGTTTGAACTCCAGGGCATGCACATGCTCGACGTTGTGACTCTGGCTATCCGCGCCGCCAAGATGTACTACACGGCCCACGAGCTGCCCGACCGCCTCGACTCTATAAAGCCCGAGAAGCAGGTCAGGGCTGACCTCTTGGCCGTCATGGAGGTGCTGAAGCAGATGGCTACCCGGAATTTCAAGGATGGCATGAGAGACGAGGAGATCAAGACCATGGATACCTGGGTCGACAGCGTGTTTGGTATCCTCAAGCAGGAGCAGGAGATCGAGGACACAGAGAGGGCCGAGCGGGATGGCTGGACATGGCTCAAAGGCGACTGGACCGGCCGCGAGTATGAGCGGGAGCGAGCATTCCTCTTGTCCATGGACACGACGGCAGATCCTCTGCCCGAATGGACGCCCATGTCGCCCACAGCCGAGAAGCCGACGCCTTTCCTCGAGAGCATGCAGAACGGCCTGCGACTGGTCAAGCTGCACAATGCCGCGGTGCACAAGTCCCGGCGGCGCTGGGGCGCTATCCCGACCTTCCACACCGACACTCAGAAGCCCTACCGCAGCGCCGATAACCTGCGCTACTGGGTCAAGGCCGCCGAGCTACGCTTCGAGGTCATGCTGACCGTCGACGCCCTCGGAGTCGTGTACAACACGTCCCCAAAGGTCTGGGTAGACTTTGAGGCGGCCCTACTCAAGTGGTGCCGCCACGTACGCGAAGAGATCGCCAAGGGGCTAGAATCATGACCACTTATGCCGACACAAGTGAACTGGCAATAATGATTGGACGTTGGGGGGTTAACTGGAGTTTCTTGGCTTTATCTTATTCCCTTGATTATCTTTTCTTCTATTTCTTCTGGAGGGACATGGCTCGAAATTGCATATTACAGCAGCGAAAAAACCAACAAGACTACGCGAGAACTTCCACCACCACCATTTTTTTTATACCGTCGTCACGAAAGCGCTTTGGAGCATTCTATTCACTTTTTAACTTGGGCCTGGAGAATCCGGCCCCTTGAAACCCCTCTACATTCTAGCATATACCCATTTGCATACGCCTAGCGCAGATGAAGATTCACTTTGTTCAGCTTAAAATAGACTGAATAGACACGTTACAATGTCATGTTGGAGATTTTCCTTTGTATTTATTCTTAGAGGATAGCATCACGTTAATTAGACAAATGTTAGTCAAAGTCACAAGTTTTATTATGAGAGTGATAAGATGTATATAATATTTTTCCAATTTTTTCCAACTATTTAATACCAGTATCGATGCGAGCCGTCAACTATTAGGCCATGCCAATATCAAACAAACCAAATCAGACTAAACCAGGTATATGCGAAACCATCAAAAAACTCAAGGATATCTTTGCTCATCTTGTTGCCTGTCCAATATTCCATCCATTTTACTCAATGTCCACCTTGCGAATCTCGGTCCACTCCCTTTCAACTTTGGGAACGGTGATCACCAGGACACCGTCCTCCATCTTGGCCGTGATGCCAAAGCTGTCAATCTCGTCACGCTCCTCAACTCCCTCGGGAGGGAGCGCCACGTTGCGCTCGAACAGGCCGACCTTTCTCTCACCGGCGGCGAGTGTGTTCAGGAACTCTTCATCACCAGGACGGTGGACGACACCGGCAATGTTCAGCAGGCTGCGGTCAGCGTCCCAGTTGACACCGATGTCTTCCTTCTTAGCACCGGGCAGTGCGACGTGAAGGACGTAGGCCTTTTCTGTGTTGAAGATGTCAACGGGAGGGTTGAAAGAGTTGGAGTCGTTCTGGTTCTGGCTGTCCTGGAAACGCTGGGCCTGCTCGCGAATGTTACGGAAGAAGGGATGGCCGGCCCAGCCGCGGAAGAGACCAGAGAAGTCAAAGGGGCCGCCCTGGCCGGGATAAGGAGGAGGAGGATGAGGTCCAGGTCCGTGGTGAGGACCACGAGGGCCGTGGGGGAAACCGCCTCGTCCTCCGCGACCGCATCGACCACCTCGGGGACCACCACGTCCACGGCCTCGACCGAAGCCAGGACGTCGACCGCATTGGTTCTCGTCAGGGACAACCTCCTCGGGATCAGGGGCATCGGCAGCCATGGTGTCGGGGGACTCGCTCTTCTCGTTGTTGGTGTTGGCATCTCGCTCTACGTCTGTAGTCGAGGACTCGCCCTCGGAGCGATGGTGTTCGTGATGACCGCGGGGACGATCCCAGGGGCCTGCGCCCTGATACCAAGGACCCCATACGAAGCCATCGGCCTCAGGGGGAGGAGGAGGACCGCGAGGACCAGGTCCATGGGGGCCAGGGAAACCGTGAGGACCGCCGTGAGGACCTCCATGAGGGCCAGGACCACCGGGGCCGCCTGGGCCTCCGGGACCACCAGGACCTCCGGGACCTCCAAAGGGGTAACCGGCCATGAAGGGGAAGTGGGAGGCAGAGTTGTGATCAACTCCGCGACCAGGTCCCTGATTGGGATCGAATGCCTGGACAAAGTCCCAGAAGGGCATAGAGTAAGGTTGCTGGCTCGGGCTCATGATTACTTGTCTTGCCTTGTCTTGTTGTATGTGTGTAGTAGATGTAGAGGGAGAAGTGTTGTTGAAAAGCTGTCAGATCAGTGAATGATGTGAGTGAAGCTGGAGATGGGAAGATTGTTCCAACATGGTCAGGTGTGTCAACTTATATACTCCTCTCGCCTTGTCTTCCCACATACGGCAATACAAGTACACTTCTGGCAAGGGGGGCGATTTCTCACACGTAACCGTCTCCGTAACCTGAACTCCAGGCAGAGAAGTGGTAGGGCTGGCACACTTGCGCAAGTCATCGAACCACACAGAGCATAAAGGAAAACCACACAAGTTCGCACACCATCTCGGACGTAAGAGCAAAAAAAGACGGTCAGGTCGGGCAAAAATCTTCGCCGCGCGTCCAATCCTCACTCTCGCCTTCGGGGTCCGGGGTCACGATGATCGGTCGGTCCCGAGAGGTGGTCGGCCAGCAGCGCCAATTGGCGCGGGGCCTTCTACCTCACGTGCCGGAAAGTGTCTGCCCACCTTAACAGATTCGGCCCCGAGGAGGGCTAGAAGGCGGAGAGGTCTCCATTGCTGGAATTTGCCCCCTGTAGTAGAGAATGGATGGACTGAACAAAAGCCCGAACACCAAAAAGCCGGCACGGTTGTCGAAAAGGCAGCCGAAAGGCTGACTCATTGGCGCCTGTCCCGTCGCCACATCAAGTCTGCCAGACAGCCGCGCGGCTTGATATCGTCAACCTCGGGCTTCCTCGTAACACCGGTCGAATAAAGTTGGATTTTGAAGAATTAAGCAATTCTCCGCGTTTCTCAATGACTCGAATTCAATGCTTGACGTGTGTTGTGGTGCCTGGGGATTGCGCTGCCCTAGTCACTTACACGACAGGCCTACGTCACCAGAGTGTTGACGTAGTCTACTTGCGCCTGAACATCAAACATGGTGGCAGAATATTCATTGTTTGTTTACTTTTCTGATATTTCCCGATAGAGATGACTCTTTTGGTTCAAGGCATTGGGCAACATAGCGTAAGTTGCTGCACCCACTCTACTGCTCGAGCAACCACTTCAGACCTTCCACGACATCCTCCTGACGCTTGCTGCTAATCTCAAGCTCTGGAAAGAGAGCCCAGAACGCATGAGGCAAACCCGGGTATATGTGAATCTTGGTAGGCACCCCATCGTCCTTGTAGACCTGCTCAAGCACGAGACTGGAGTCCCTCACTGGGTCCAGCCCGCAGACCTGAAAGTAAGTCTTGGGTTGGCCAACGTGAGTAGGAAATGCGACAGGGAATGCCAGGGGGCTCGTCTGATCGGGCTTGTACTTGGCTGCCACACGAGTTAGTGATTTGTGGAGAGAATCGGGGTAAACGCCTACAGTGAACAAACTTGAGTGACTCTGTGCTGAACGCGGGTGCATTGGCGTTCTGCACTTTGCTGAAGAAGTGGTCCTTGTACTTCTCAGGGACTGTTTCTTCGTTGACTCCAGAGGTGATGGGTGCATATACACCGGTCAGAGGAGGCTTCATTTCAGCATCCTGGCAAAGATGGGAGACAGCCAGAGACATGTCGGCTCCAGAGCTGGTGCCACCGATGATGAAGCCCTTGGCAGGGTCGATCCCCAGCTTGCTCACGTTTTTGGCTGCCTGTTTTACTCAGCATGTCATTCTCTTGTGCGGTTAGATAATACTCACCCAATTGGTAGCATCAAAGGCATCTTCAATGGCCTGGGGGAAAGGATGTTCCGGCGCGTGGCGGAAATCAACATTCACGGCGACGCCTCCAAGGTCGGTAAAGGTAGCACAGAGCCCAGCTTCGGTATCGAGATCGCCCAACACAAACCCGCCTCCGTGAAATACGACGATACCGGGACAGCCATCGGATGGGGCATCCTTGGGAGTGTACACTCGAGCATCAACTTCATGGCCATCCCTCAGTGGGATTTTGATGTCTTCCATGCGGTAAGATAGAGAGTCCGGGTCTGGCTTGGGCCGTGACTGGCGGACTTGGGCCATTATCTCACGAATTCCATCGAGATCGGTATCCATGTTCCAAGCATTGAGCATTGGGTTGTAACATCTCACAATCTTGATGAAACGTCAGTAGCCTCGTGTATACGGGAGTGACGGTCCTGGGCTCACTGGCTCAAACTCGGGGTGAACCTCGCCGAGTGCACGGGTCTCTTCGATGGTGAGCATGATGAAGGAATTGTATCTTGATCAATTGGGTATTCCTGGATAGGCCGGCGCGAGTGGTAGGTTTTGAATACAACAATAACAACGGCGACGGAATGTATGTATCGAAGTCAAGGTTACCTCTTCGCCTAACGCATCAACAATGGATAGGTGGACCAGACTACTGTACGCGTTGCAACTGTATGTAAGCGCAGCGCGAACCTATGATTGGACAAGACCACATCTCCCACTCTCGTTTCAACCAATGTCAATATCTAATATCAGAAGAGACAGAGATTCGTCCAATGTGCAACTAGCTGACCAAAAGGAAACATCTCAACGGTGACAGCTTTCGTTGTTACCGGGTTAAGTCCGACAGCGCCAAGTGACGGCTGGACCCTTGCGCATCCGGAAGACGCCGGCCCCACCATCGGCAACCACCTTGAAGATGTTTCCCCAGACTTGAAGATGAATAATGGCCAATGCCTCGTCTCAAGGTTCATATACATAGCCCAGATCGATAGCAGTAACTGGTAAAAATGGAGGGAAACTTGCATGTGTATATGTCTTGAGGTTTACATAGAAATCTCGAAATGACGTCAACGAGCAAGTTGATTCTTTCACGAAGTCGTCGCGACGCCACGTGAGCCGACGACAAATGATTGGTCATCCAGCAAGCTTAGAAATCTGCTCGTCCCCAGGAGCGCATTTCGCCATTGAAAAAAGTTATGGCCTGCTAAGCCCGACCCGAACCACCCTACTTACACCTATAGCTCTCTAACCGGCCGACGATCCCTTCTTTCCTCAAAGACAAATTCAAATCAATCAAGATGGGAGCTTCACAATCGACACCTTCTGCCCCTTCGCCGGTGGCTGTCACAAAGCCGAACCGTACGGACAAACCCCTGCTCCGGGAAACTGGATCCCCCGCTAACTCTTTGTGCTAGCTACCACCGCCGCCTCCGACAAGCCCAAGGTGAGAGCTTCCCAACCTCGAGATACGAGCCCTCCACCCCTCAATCGCAATAGCTGACGCCTCAAACCGAATAGCCCTGCTGCGTGTGCAAGGAGGAAAAGTCGAAGCGAGACGAGTGCATGCTCTTCTCAAACGCAAAGGACCCGGCCGAGGACTGCAAGTCGCTGGTGGAGCAGTACCGCACATGCATGTCGGGATACGGATTCCAGGTTTAAAAGAATAGACGGCGCCATCGGTCATAGAGGCCGTGTACAATACATTGTAGACATACGGGCAATCCAATTCGGCATTCCTCTCTGGTTCAAACATGCTTCTCGGTGGTGGCGTGATGTGCCGCTTAA
Organism: Fusarium solani; assembly: GCF_023522795.1. Taxonomy (NCBI): domain Eukaryota; kingdom Fungi; phylum Ascomycota; class Sordariomycetes; order Hypocreales; family Nectriaceae; genus Fusarium; species Fusarium solani. Next base: position 2,740,758 of record NW_027072157.1, read on the forward strand.
ACACGGGTGCAGCACATATCCACGATCTGATTACGGAACCTTCTGATATCTCTCGGAAAAGGGATTGGCTTTGCTAAAGCTGTCTAAAAGACTTCAGTGCACAATTGGTTCTAGAATTGCTTGATTTAACAATTGTTCATGTCTTCATGCTTGAGAAATCCAGTCTCAAGATCCGCGACAGCATCCTCCATCTTGCGTTCAGACCATGGCTGTATGCATACCTGGCAATCATCTGGCTTGCTTAATGTCCTTCTCTCTCCCACGAAAGCCTGCCTTCATCATATCTTCAACCTCTCGAGTTGTAGAGTTGACCTTGGAAACAAGCGTTTCCATCCGCTGCTCAATCTCCATTCTGCGCTCAACAGCCTCGACGATCTTCATGACAGATGCAGCGCAGGCGTCAGCCCTTCTCCCGGTCAACCTTGCTCTAAGCCCAATGTTGGACATTCCAGCATAGACTCACTGCTTTGAGCGCCGTTCTTTTTGGTATGCGACAATACGGTTGTGTAGCTCTTCCATAGCGGTCGCCGAGTCTTCAACCAAGGCGCCCAAGCGCTCATCTCGATCTCTCTTTAGCTGTATATATCTCAGCATCTACCAATGTTATCCACTTGCATCATAGTTCTTACCTGAAAGAGACGCTGTTGCGCTTGCATAGCAATGAAGCTAGGGTCATTCTCGTCGTTGCTCGAGTAATTGGAATCGTCATCTACAGCCATGGTGGAGAAGGGGTAGACTCCCAAGTCGTTGTAAGGCAAGAATTGGAGTAATAGGCCCTCGAGTTTGTAAATGCCTGCAGTCTTGTAATTGAGCGAAAGGAGAGAATTCGTTGAGTGTTCTGCTGTTGTTGAGTGACAATTCCAAAGGGTGATCTGCTTTGACCTGCGATTATGGCAGGAGCGGCCTCTGTTGCACCTGCCGACTACAATAACTCCTCGCGAGCATCACCACTTGAGACACTACAACTTATAAACACAAAAAACGCACCAAGACTTCACCCGCAATATACAGAACGTAAATACTTTTAGCAGACTCATGCCCCATTTTGGTATTCTCATACAACCCAAGGCAGAACCCCGCTGGAGGGATATCTCACTCTATCTGGTCAAAGCAATGTCGTCTATCCGCAGAATCATCTTCACAGTCTCGGCCGCCAGCTCGATCGCGCTTGTGCTAACGAGGAGGGGCTGCAGAACGTTCTCCTTGGAGATGTTGGTGTTGACACCTCCCGACTTGATGCTGACTCCCGCGTTCTTCTCACCCATCTCGTGACGGTGTCGCAGCTCCGTCACAACCTTGATGCTGTTAAGACCAGCATTCTCAGCCAGTGTGGTGGGAATGACCTCCATAGCATCCGCAAAAGCCTTCCAGCAGATGGCCTCGGTACCCGTCAAGCTGCGCGCTTGCTTGGAGAGCTGTGCGGCAATCTCAATTTCAGGGGCACCACCACCAGCGATGAGAGCCTTCTTCTTCACCAGACAACGCACAACGCAGAGCGCATCGTGCAGACTTCGCTCAGCCTCCTCCAGAATCAGAGAGTTGGCACCTCGCACCACCACGGAGACAGTCTTGCCGACCGACTTGGTGCCCGTAACCTTGACCATGCGCGATCCCGAAGACTGTACCTCCTCCACGAGATCAGCATAACCCAGCTTGTCCTCGGTAAAAGAGTCGACATCAGCGATGGGCTTGCAGCCAGTGGACTTGCAGATAAACTCGACTTCATCGCGCTCAATGTCCTTGACAGCGAGGATGCCGAGCTTGGCCAAAAAGTGTAGTGATAGGTCGTTGACGGCGTCACGGAGGATAGACTTCTGGATCAACAGGACGTTGCACTTGGCCTTCTTGATTTTCTTGGCCATGTTCAACAGGTATAATCGCTCCTCCTTAACGATCTTATCCATCTGTCGGTAGTCGTTGACCTGGATGGTGTTTTCCATCTGTAAAGTGTGAGCATGGTTTCCTACCCACATCAAGAAATCGCACATACATCAGGCTTGGGGGGGCTCAGCTGGAACTGAATGAGACCAATCTTTGCCTTCTCCATGCGAACTGGGCCACCGGCGTTCTTGAGCACGGGCTGGGTAAGAACCAGACCATCGACAAGCTCGCTGTCCTCGATCGTTCCTCCAACTCGCTTGACGATTCGGATGTTGTTGAGATCGACATTGTCGGCGGTCTTCAGGTCGATGGTCTTTGTAACAGAGTTGACGGCCATGGGACCAAGGAGGTTCGAGTACTGAGACACAATCTTGGACGACAGCGAGGTGTTGGCGGCCTGGAGAAGAGAGGCGGTATCGGTGAGGGCGATGGGCAGAGACATCTCGTGGAGGACCTCGACGGCGGCGGCGGCAGCTCGCTGGAAGGACTCGGAAATAACTGAGGGATGGATGCCCTTGGAGAGAAGTCGGTCGGCGGCACCAAGAAGACTTCCGCAGATGACGACAACGGAGGTAGTACCGTCACCAGCTTCCACATCCTGAGCGCCCGAAAGGTTGACCAGCATCTTTGCTGTGGGGTGCATGACCGACATGCTCTTGAGCATGGTGTTTCCATCGTTTGTGATAATGGTCTCGCCCTTTCCACCACGGATCATCTTGTCCATTCCTCGAGGACCGAGAGAGGTTCTGATAGCATCGGCGACGGCTATGGGATGGTCAGCATGAAAGAGACGCTGAAGCGGATCGAGGGCGCCGTACCTCGAGCGGCGACGATGTTGGAGGAGCGCACCGCCATGGGCTTCTCCTTATCCTATCGACATGGTCAGCGGGGAGCTCAAAAGCTTGGTGGAAGCTCTGCGTACACGAAAAGTAGCATTGCTGGCGCCACCCGCTGCAGGGGCTGGAGCTGCGGCCGGGGCAGACATTTTAAAAACGAGTTGGCGGTGCCAGGAATCTTCAAGACAAAACGAAGATGTTTGATGGCGGGGCTTTTGAAGGAACACGACTTCGCAGTAGAATCCAGCAGCCTTGACAATGTCCCACCTCCCTAGGCTGCCCTACTCCGCCATAGGAATTGTCACCCAGAAATTTTGGATCGGGGGTACAGATCCTCCAGCTCCGAGGGGTTCCTCGATCTAGCCTGTTGTGGCTTAGCCGTGCAGCAGCCTCATGGTGTGGGTCCGTGCTTGAAGCTCAAGGCAACTCACAGATTACGGAAGGCCCTCACTGACACCTCCATCCCCAAACAACCACGACGTCGACAACAACCATCAACCTCTCCCATTCTCCTCACCACCAACAACACCCCCCGCACTCTCACCGCATACGATCCTCGGTCTCGCATAATTACACACCAGATCTGTCAGACCTGCGGAGTTCATCATGGTGCGTCATTGCGCGCCCTCGCAAGCTTGTTTGCCTACTGACGGCTCCAGCCTTCCGCAACCGGTCAAAACTGGGAGAAGTACCAGAAGAACTTCGCCGACGATGAGATAGAAGAGAAGAAGATCACTCCTCTAACGGACGAGTACGAACGACGCGCCTACAATGACAGACAGCTCTGGGATGGCTAACGCTTGGTAGGGATATTCAGGTCCTCAAGACCTACGGTGCTGCACCCTACGGAACATCCATCAAGAAGCTCGAGAAGCAGATCAAGGAGAAGCAACAAAGCGTTGATGAGAAGATCGGCGTCAAGGTTGGACTACCGGTCCATTTCCCACCAGCAATTCTAACTCTCAACAGGAATCCGACACAGGACTTGCGCCACCACATCTATGGGATGTCGCCGCCGACCGTCAACGAATGTCCGAGGAGCAGCCCTTTCAGGTTGCGCGGTGTACAAAGATCATTGCCGACGAAAAGGGCGATGAGTCCAAGAGCAAATACGTCATCAACGTGAAGCAGATCGCCAAATTCGTTGTCCAGCTCGGTGACCGGGTCAGTCCCACAGATATCGAGGAGGGCATGCGGGTTGGTGTCGACCGCAACAAGTACCAGATCATGCTTCCCTTGCCGCCCAAGATCGACGCGAGTGTTACCATGATGACTGTGGAGGAGAAGCCTGATGTCACTTATGGCGATGTCGGTGGCTGCAAGGAGCAGGTTGAGAAGCTGCGAGAAGTCGTCGAGATGCCCCTGCTATCTCCCGAGCGTTTCGTGAACCTCGGTATTGATCCTCCCAAGGGTGCGCTGCTCTACGGCCCTCCCGGAACCGGCAAGACCCTCTGTGCCCGAGCTGTCGCCAACCGAACGGACGCCACCTTTATCCGAGTCATTGGTAGCGAGCTGGTCCAGAAGTACGTCGGTGAAGGTGCAAGGATGGTTCGAGAGCTGTTCGAGATGGCACGGACAAAGAAGGCTTGCATCATCTTCTTCGACGAGATTGACGCTATCGGCGGTGCTCGATTTGATGATGGTGCCGGTGGAGACAACGAGGTCCAGCGAACTATGCTGGAGCTGATTACACAGCTTGACGGTTTCGACGCACGAGGAAACATCAAGGTCATGTTTGCCACCAACAGACCCTCCACCCTGGATCCTGCCCTGATGCGGCCGGGTCGTATTGACCGAAAGATCGAGTTCTCACTGCCCGACCTCGAGGGCCGAGCCAACATTCTGCGTATCCACGCCAAGAGCATGTCTGTCGAGCGTGACATCCGCTGGGAGCTCATCTCTCGTCTGTGCCCCAATGCGACGGGTGCTGAGCTGCGCAGTGTGTGCACTGAGGCCGGTATGTTTGCCATTCGCGCGAGGAGAAAGGTGGCATCGGAGAAGGACTTCCTCAGCGCGGTGGACAAGGTCATCAAGGGCAACCTCAAGTTTAACTCGACGGCGACGTACATGCAGTACAACTAAGGTAGACATTGGGCAGCGGTGTAATTTAATGCGGTGTATGAGTAAAGGGCAATTGGATGGGCGGGATTATAGACGCCTCAATGAACAAGTTGCTTTTACAAGCAGTACGCCATTTAGATCTTTCTCCGTAATGTTTGATGCAGCACAGTTTAAAGCGTGAATGCCTACGTAGGTATCAATCGACTTTGAGGATGTGCGCTTGCCGGCTTCTTGTAGCCTCAAGCTCATTCTCTATATACTAGATATTCCTCACCACCATCAGCCAGAGCAACGTTTCCCATTGCTCCCAGTGGTCACCATCAATTGAATTCACATTAGATACAGAACACTGGCTATGTTGAGTTGAGGATGGTATTAATATCCTTCGTTGTAGGAAGGCTCCTGGCGACAATACTTGCAGGAACTGAATCGTACAAGATGCCGCTGACATCCATGTTTCTATCTATCTACCTAGTGATTCCCCGAAGCAGTGTTGCAACCATCCATACCATGCGCATCAGAACCGAGGCCCGCCTGAAGCCTTGAAATGAAACGCCTTTGCCCAACCCAAATGCTTGTTCCCCATGATGATGCGTATGTAGTTGTTCCCTTCCCTTCCCCGCCTCATCTGCTCAAAAGGAGGGCCCCCGTCGAAGAGTGATACGCTTGCTAATAACTCCCAGATGCAACGTGTACGCCCAGAGTAGTTGCGAGAATCCCATCATTAATCGTCATTATAAAAATCCACCGACGCTGTCCATATTTTTCTTCAGGTGCCCTCCATGCGAGAGAAGCAGCCCAGACATGCAACGTCTCCTTCTGCACCGCGTTCTATGCAGCATCGACTACACACCACAGAGCGGTGTCCAACAGCATCCCATCCTTTATTTGCTTCTTGTCCTCCTTTGGCACTGCGTTGTGAGGGTTGATCATCGTCGGCGTCGTGCATCTGAAAAGACCTCGAGAGCGCTTCTTGTTCTGATAGCAATGTGTCTCTATCCAGGTTCCAGCCTTGACACTCCCGAATGCAAACAAAACACGTTCGTTCACCACAGCCTTGGCATTCGGCAAACGAGTCGAGGTCGGACTTCTTCGTTGGCTTGCGGTGGCAGATGTGGCAGGGAGCGAGGACGGCACCGGTTGGCCGAGGTGAGGGGCGGCTGGCGAAAAGGGGCTGCACCGGCATCATCTTGAGCTGCGAGGACCGGCGCCGTCTGTGAGAGTTGGTGTAGGTAAAGTTGTCGTGGGTGAGGATGTCATCCTCGGTGATGCGGGCTCGCTTGGTCAGGGGAAGGATCTTGCGCGGGGTGAGGTCGGACCGCTGGTTGAGGAGGTAAAAGTCCTTGGGCTGGTCGGGGCGGTAGGCTGTCGGTTCATGGTCGTCGCTGAGTCTTCGCTTGATCCCAGGGCGGATGTCTTCACCGACGAAGGGCATGGTCGCTGGCGATGTTTTTGATGCCGTCGCCGGTGGGTGCTTGTTTTGGCACGCACGGCTCAGCGAGGGGGGGGCCGCCTAGGTAGGAAAGAATAGGGAGAGAGGTGGAAACTCGTACAGAGAGAGAAGGAGGAGGAGGAGGATCAAAATTGGTCGTGGAAGGGCGTGGTGTGAGAAAGAGGGAGAGGAGGTTGAAGGTTGGACAGGATGGATGGCGAGTGAGTGGATTGGATGGGATGGAAGAGGCGTCGGTCGGAGGCAGGCACCTGCTCCCGCCGAGAGTGCTCCGTGCTCCGTGCGTGAAGGAAGTCCAGGTGCTGGTGTTCCCGCTGGGAGGTGGAGAGGAGCGCTAGCGTCTGTTGAGTTATCGTGGCGAGCATCCGCTAATGAATCCGTCCATCCACTATGAATATTGGTGGACCACTAACGCTCAGCAACTCCAGTGGATTCCTACCCTCATCGTGAATGTGAACGCAGCATGATGATACCAACAGGCAACAATAATCCCTCGTACGTGAATTCTACTCAATTGTATCACCTATCTCTCCAAGCCCACTTAATGCAGGGAGGCTGTGTGTTTGCACTCTCAACTCGTCATATACGTAAACTCGCAGCTTGACTGGGTCGAGGATCTCATACGTGAAACTTAATAAATGCAACTTCACATGCCACCTCCTGACACTGCAGTGATTGATATCCATTTATATCTCGGTGAATTATACAACCTGTGCATGGTTACGCCAAAAGGCATATATCTTACGAGTGGCCAGGAAATGTACAGTTACTGTTGCATATTCAGACACCTCATACATGACCGTTGATGAACTTTGTTGGCCAACTCAACCTCAACCTTCCTTCATATGAAATAGACTCCCTCAAACTCCCTCAACACACTTCACAAGGGAACCAACATGTTCAAAGCTCCAGATGTAGTACTAGGTCGAATAAGGTATTGGGAACGATTCATCTGATTTACACTCTAACATCCGCCTCCTGCTTTCCTTCCTTCCACGACTTCGCCTTCTTTTCTACCCGCCACCGCCGACAAAGGAGCTGCTCTAGGGGGCGACTAGTATACAAATGAGACTTTGACACCTTGTTTAGCGGCGGACCTTGACCTCCTTGGGGGGGTCGTAGGCGATCTTTCGGGACTTGAGCCAAGCCCACTTGTATCGCTTAACCCAGACACTGACGGCCCACAGCGAGGCCGACACAACGAGCACCTTCATACCCATTCGCTTTCGGTCGTCCATCTCGGGCTCGGCAGCCCAGTTGAGGAACTCGACAACATCCTTGGCCATCTGAGAGGTGGTGGCGGGCGTGCCGTCCTCGTACTCGACGAGGTCGTCGTACAGGACACGGGCCATAGCAATACCGGTACCGGGGAAGTAGGGGTTGAAGTTCATGCCGGGAGCGACCTGGACGCCAGCGGGGGGCTCCTCGGGGTAACCAGTGAGCAAGCTGAAGATGTAGTCGCAGCCGCCGTGGCGGGCCTTGATGATCAGGCTCAGATCCGGGGGAAGGGCACCGTTGTTGGCGAATCGGGCAGCCTCCTCGTTCTTGTAAGGAGGGAGCATGTAGTCGGCCAGCTTTCCGGGTCGCATCTGGATCTCGCCCTGCTCATCGGGCTCACCGGGGTACTCGTTCTCCTCGGCGAGGGCCTTGGCCTCGTCAACGGTCAAGACGGCACCGACCAGAGATCGGTAGGGGATTCGGCTAAGGGAGTGGCAGGACTGGCAGACCTCCTGGTAGACCTGGAAACCACGGCGGAGACTGTGAGGGTGGGTCAGCAATTCGACCTGGTCGTGAAGCGGGCATCGACGGCATTCTTACGCCTGGTGGTCGAAGGTCTTGAACCACTGGTTGTGGACCCAAGGGTACTTGGTGGGGTGCAGACTGTGATGGCCTGGTCAGCAATTGTCACGTCCATCAATTGTACGGATCATCGATGCGTTGCAGCATTTATGCCTCATCCCGTGGCTCGGGACGGGACGACATGTGCCAGCGCGGCGACCGTCATCAGGGAGCAGCACGTACCCCTCCTCAGCGGGAGTCATGGCGTGGGCCACGGGGCCATAGAGATGGTAGTACCAGGCAATGGAGCCCAGGGCGAGGGTGGTCGAGGCGGCGGCGGCCACGTTCAATCGAGTGGCAGAGGCATCGCCGGCGGCGCTGGAGCTCGAGGAGGCGGCACGCTGGTGAAAAGACACAGTCAGCAATTGGATACATGTATTCCAGGCCCATCCTGATGCGATTGGCGTGGTTGCGGCGTGTCGAGGCTCGTGGTGAGGTTCCCTCGGCAAACGGGAAGGGAAGCTCGTCGTCACCCGCGGGTTTCGTCTGGATCGTGCCATACCTTGGAGACAGCGGAAGGGCCGTTCCGGAGGCCATTGAAGGTGCGCGTCGAGCGCAAGCACGACCTGGCAAGCATTATGGGCAAGCTAGACCGTCGCTGCTGGATGTGCCGCGATCGAATGTGAGACGTCGATGGGGAATCGTTCTCGGGGTCGGAGGACAAAAGGGCTCAGCAGAGATCATTAGCATCAGACAAAATCCTATCGAGCGTTCCGAAATGGACCGACGCTGATTGGACGCGGTCACGTGCTGATGCAGCCGCTCTTGACCGTGGTTGCTCTGAGCCTCCGGCGGAACGGCAGGTGACCAGTGGTGACCTAACAACTTCAACCACATCCCAAGTTTTTCCGACCCGAGGGGAAAAGTCGGGTTCTCAATTGATGACTCAGCAGACCATGGTTCGGCTGCCCATGGCGATGGGAAATTGCGAAAAAAATTCCCAGCCCAAGCCTCATTCGGACGTCAATGTACTGCCTAATCTGCGACATACCCCACCCCCACCTTGAATCAACTCCCACAGTCTTTTGCCCGCTTGGTCTCGAGTCTTCAGTTTTCCGCTACAACTTCTTGCGACATACAAGCAGCAGCATCCTTGCTCTTCAACACTTAGCAACTTTTTTCTTTGTGCGCTTTACTTTTTACGAATAGAATGGCTCCTTCCGATAAGCTCTTTACCCTCGAGGGTAAGGGCCTCAAGCTTGATACGGCCGAGGATCTCGAGCCTCATATCGCCAGTCTCCGGGCCCAGGACGACGTCGAGGAGGTTCGCCTGCTGGGAAACACTCTGGGTGTAGGCGCCTGCAAGCTTCTTGGTGAGGTCCTCGCGACCAAGAAGGGCCTCAGAGTAAGTCAACAGCCCGCCACTCTGGCCGACTCTTCACTAACACCCCCTCTCCCAGGTCGCAAACCTCGCCGATATCTTCACCGGCCGACTCCTTAACGAGATCCCCGAAGCTCTTTCCTCCCTCCTCACCTCGATCCTCAACCTCCCCAAGCTCAACACCATCAACCTTAACGACAACGCCTTCGGCTTGAACACCCAGGCGCCCCTCGTTGCCTTCCTTGCCGCCCACGTTCCTCTCCAGCACCTCTACCTCAACAACAACGGCCTGGGCCCCCATGCCGGTATCTTAATTGCCGATGCCCTGTCCGAGCTTCATGCCAAGAAGGAGGCCGCCAGAAAGGAGGGACAGGAGGTCCCTGACCTCGAGACCGTCATCTGCGGCCGAAACCGACTCGAGAATGGTAGTATGACGGCCTGGGCTAAGACCTACAGCCTTCACAACAAGATTAAGGAGGTCAAGATGGTGCAGAACGGTATCCGACAGGAGGGTATCTCTCATCTTCTGAGCCAAGGTCTCAACCACGCCTCCGAGCTCAGGATTCTTGACCTTCAAGACAACACCTTTACCGTGACCGGAGCCAGGGCCCTGTCCAAGGTTGTCTCTAACTGGACCCTCCTGCAGGAGCTCGGCGTCGGTGACTCTCTCCTGGGTGCCAAGGGTGGTGTTCTGCTTGCCGGTGCCCTGTCCAAGGGCTCCAACACCAAGCTCGAGACCCTGCGGTTGCAGTACAACGAGATTACCGCCGCCGGTGTCAAGGGCTTCGCCGCCGCCGCCAAGGATGGTCTGCCTGCCCTGAAGCGAATCGAGCTCAACGGCAACAAGTTCACCGAGGACGACGAGTCGATCCTTGCTCTCCAGGAGCTCCTCGAGGAGCGCAAGGAGAAGAACGGCGGTGACGTCGTGGCCGAGGACGACTGGGGCGTCGACAGCCTGAGCGACCTCGAGGAGCTCGACAGTGAGGAGGAAGAGGAAGAAGAGGAGGAGGAGGAGATCGAGCCCGAGGAGCGTGCCGAGAAGCTGATCAAGGAGGCCGAGGAGGCTCAGGAGGAGCCTGTTATCCCCGTCAAGGACAAGGAGGTGGAAGAGCTGGCAAAGAAGCTCGAGAAGACAGGAATTTAGATATACCAGCACAAACAAACCCCCTTATAGATGAACTACACGATGATGACCATTCACTTCAAGCCTAGATGGAATTTGATACCCCTTTCAGGATGATGGCGATGATACGAGTATGTTTAAGATTACAATGAGGAGCAGGTTCAGGCACTCATACCAACACAGTGGATATCAAACTGAGAAATAAAACCAATGTATTAACTTAGACTATGAAAGTGAAACAGACAGGACAACAATACATCGGGTAAACATCACGCTCGCACCAGGGCCAATTTGGTGAGTACGAATCATCAGGGGGCAGGAGTTGCTGTTGATGGGGAGAACGACGTACCTCTGGCCAACGATATTGTTGCCATCTGCGTTCTCTAAAAAGACACAACGTTAGCACACATTGCAACGCAACAGCTGGATAACCTTAAGGAAAGTACAGGAGAAAGAAGTTGTGGTAGTTTGCAAAACGAAGTCCCCCAAGCGCCAACCGTTCCATAATCCTTAAAAGCCATTGTTTCGTCCATAAGCTCGTCCATCCTTTGTGTGTAGATAAATAAGGGTGCCAAATAACAACTGGTATCTCCTGAGACCCGCCATCCTTCCAATCATGTTTCCGTCTTGCTCGTTCATTCTCGTGCATAAACTTTCCCCATACAAGTAGATCTGCCTCTCCCAGAGCCTCTATCTGTCGTGGCCGCAGACTGCGTGGCCGTGCTATTCTGATGCTTGGCTTGGGAGAGGGGACAATGCATATTTACATAACATCCATCGAGTCCGCCTCCTGCGCTCGGAAACCTTGATAGGCGCCATACTGGGTCGCCATCTCCATCATCTGCTGTTGACGGGCAAAGTCGGGACCCATGTAGACAGGGTCCGTAGCGTGGGTGTAAGACGGACCACAGCTCTCATAAGTGCTCCTAGGCTGGCTGTCCATAGCTTGTCGCTCGCGCTCTCGTCGCATAAGTTCCTCATAGCCTGAGGCCATGTAGGGTTCCATGTCCTCCTCTGTGTTCTGAACCCACCTACCGTCACCTGCTTGAACTGGAGTGCCGTCCAAGCTCATGACTGGCTGGTTCCGCCCAGTCAAATTGTCATATCGCAGGCGAGCGAGTTGCTCCTCATGCTCGACGCTGGTGCTGCTCCATGCCAGAGCGGGAATATCCCCTCCGTTGTTAGGAGGGCAGATGTTCCAAAGTTCAATGAGTCTCTCCTGCTGCGGAGGGTCTGCGACCTTGAACAGCTGAATTTGAGAGGGTGTAAGTGTCTTTGGGTTCACGCCATGGTATTGCAGGATAGTCTCGACACTGGGGCCCTCGGTCTGGGGAGGTTCTGAGGAAGGTCGAGGCTGCTCCTGAGGGGCTACTTGGGGCCTCGCGATATGGGCAGAGTGGGTGTAGTGAACAGAGGAGTAGACGATGGGCTTGGCAGGTTCTGGGTGGTGCTCTTGAGGGATGGGCGCCGGGGCGGGAACAGGCTCTGGGTTGAAGGTGAGGTTTCGGGAAAAGAGGGCAGCGAGGTCATCCTGCATCTGCATGTTGGACTGGATAGAAACCATGATGACTGATATGGCTATGCGAACTGTGATATATGTTAGCAAGTTATATCCAGATCGCAAGGTGGGGGTGGGTTGTCGCTCTACCTAGCTGAGCTGTGCAGTTGTGGTTTTGGTGAGAGCACGCAAGTTTGTGAAGGCAGATATTCCAATGTTTTTCTCTGCCAGAAAAGCAAGGGATTTGGCAGGGTCAGTGATATGTTGAGGTCAAGTCGTGAACTTGAGATGGATGCTTGAGTTGGCTGGACTGGGGTGGCAATGAATGCGGCGGGGTGATATAGACGGAGGTGTTTCGGTATCTTTTGCAACGGCGCAGACGGAACGGGGGGAACAAACGGTGGGATTTTATTTGGGAGCTAAGCTAAGCCTCTGAAAGGGCAGCAAGGAGTGTTAAAGAACAAGAAGGAAAGCCAGAGGAAACAAGAGGGACGAGAAATAAAAGAGCTCTTGTCTCTCTGGTTTGTTCGGGGGACCCTTTATTGGGCGTGGACGGGACGTGGGCGTTGGAGGGGCTTGTCTAAGAGCGGTGGACCGTTGGGTCGGATTGCAGGGAGCGCACGGGGTGCTTGCCCGAGTCGAGGTGGGGAGAGACAAAGCAGGAAGGATGGGATGATGTGGTAGATTGGCCAGTGCTGTGAGGAGTGCAATAAAGGGGATGTTCAAGATACGAGCGTCTCTTTCTTGTTGTAGAGCAAAGAGTTAGTGAACAAAAGTGATCAATGTTGATTGAAGCGGCAGAAGTTGAAGGTGATGATGGATGGGTGAAGATGGAGGGGTATTGTGCAGAAGCAAGCAACGTGGGACAGCGGGGCCCCTTCCCTTCTTCCTTCCCTTCCTTCCCTGTCATTTCAGGTTGCCATCCTTTTCGGGTCATGACGCAGCGGAGGCAAGTGACACGAGCACATGATTGCCATCATGATGAAGCGCTGTTGATGCACGCTCCCATTCTCTTTGCTCTCAACTCATCTACAAAGCGACTGTGATCTTGTTCATCGCAATAGCTCAATTAATCTCCCCAAGCTAGGCAGTCAATACTCACTCGTCGCATTCACTTGTTCACGCTGTCAAGGGTTCAGAGTCAGGAAACCACTTCCTACAGCCCCCCGGCCCCTCGGGCTTGCGTGACCCAATGAGCCTGTGCCACACGACGACCAGCACTAAGCGCGCAAGCATGGGCTGTCAAAGCATCCATGATGCATTTCACGCCCATTCCAAGCGATCTGCTTTGATCAACAAGCCGGCTCGGCCACGTTCTGCTTTTGGAAGCGTGAACAATTCATCCTCACTTCTGATATACATTGCCTCTTGTTCGATCAGAGCAGATCGACTCTATTCCCTCATGTCTCTCTCACCCATCCCCCCTCCTCCTTGCTAGCTCACGTCAGGCCTCAACAAATGTGCCAGCTCAGACTCACCGCTAGCCGCGAACTGGTCATTCTGTTTCTGTAGTGGCCTTTAGTGGCCCTTCAAGGGTTGGCGCTATGAACGCTTGTCGCTCCAGCAGAAAGACATGCAGCCAACTTGACAGTGGAAATGGGCCTCGGGATGGGCGAGACTTGGCCGTTTCATCTCCAGAGTCGGTCAGGACGGTTAAGACCAGTTCTGATGCTTCCTGAGTCTCAAACAGCCAGGCAGCTACGAAAAGGCATAAACCTCAAAGGGCTTGTGACGAGTGCCATCCATGGCTATGAAATGGCATTAAATACCCCATGCAAATACACGCGCTCTAGACCCCAAGGATATCAGATCTAGAACGGGACCATCCATTCGTCCTGCATCGCATTTCTCGAAGTTCTGCTGCAGGGGAAACCGATGTCACACGGGAGGGGCTAGTGGGTTGGTTCCTAAGCCACTCCCGCATCTCACTAGCCTCCACAGCCACTTTCATCATGTGGCTCGTTGATCGAGGCTGCAGGTGGCAGATCGTGGCTAGTGATCCGTGGCTGGTGTTCTGTGGCTGATATATTCGTCGCCTCAGGCACCAGCTCCCCAGCCTTGCGGGCGGTGCCGTGCAACTGCAACACGCAGCTCCAGGCTGCCTGAAGGTGAAGCTCCAAGCCAACTCCATCGCAAGCACCTCGACAACCAAGCTCTCTCCTCCCCAATTCCCAACCATCTCGCCCTGCCTTGTCGAGCTAAACTTTACGAAATTCACGAGAGCATAAAGGCAAAATGGTGAGCAGATCCCGCACGTCATTAACCATCTCTGTCGTCATCCCCAGGGAGAGCTTCCGGGTGCTGACCTTCATAGACGTCGATAGGCACGGGCTACGATCTCCTCAACTCCATCTTCTCCCCCCGATGGCCGCAACTTCCAGGTCGAATATGCAGTCAAGGCAGTGGAGAATGGCGGCACTTCCATTGGTATTCGATGCAAGGACGGTGTCGTCCTAGCTGTCGAAAAGGTGGTCGCATCAAAGCTCCTAAAACCCGGCGCCAACAAGCGTATCGCTACTGTCGATAGCCATCTTGGAGTTGTAGGTCTCTCTCTACTACCGCGCTCGCTTCTCGACTTTCGTTACTAATGCTCTCTTCAGGTGTACTCCGGCATGGTCCCTGATGGACGTCACTTCGTCGACCGCGCCCGCGACGAGGCCCAGAGCTGGCGACAGAACTTCAGGACCCCCATTCCTACATCCGACCTGGCTACCCGCATGGGTGGCTATCTTCAGGCCTACACCATGTACGGCTCCGTTCGACCATTCGGTATTACCGCCATCGTCGGTGGTTTCGATACCCCCGAAGAGACTCCCGTTGACGGCGAGGTCGGCTCAGGACCCAAGTGTGGAGCTGGCGGCAAGATTGAGGGCAAGCATGGTGGTCCCTTCCTCTACATGATCGAGCCCAGTGGTCTGTACTGGGGCTACTATGGTGCTGCGACTGGTAAGGGTCGACAGGCCGCCAAGGCCGAGCTCGAGAAGCTCGACCTGCCCGCCGGCAACATCACCCTGGAGGAGGCTGTGAAGGAGGCTGCGCGCATCATCTACGTGGCGCAGAAGGACAACAAGGACAAGGACTTTGAGCTGGAGATGACCTGGATCAGCGGGCCCGACGGTCCCACCAAGGGACGGCACGTCGAGGTGCCAAAGGAGCTGCGGGAGGAGGCTGAGAGATTAGCAAAGGCCGAGGATGAGCTGGACGATGATGACGAGGATGGAAAGGATGACGACAAGATGGAGGACTAGAGAGAGCACTGTGTCAAAGAAAACCAAGGCACCTGTACTATCATGATGACAGGATCATAGAATTTTAATGGTTCATCTGCAAACATGGCATTATCTCCGGTCTATCTATATACGCCCATCTAGGCGTGGGTCTATTTACAAAAAACGACGGATATCCTTCTGGGGGTATCAAGCATTGTTGGCCTGCGAGGCCAGGTTCTGGCACCAGTTGTTCCAGTCCGCAAAGAATGAGCTCTGAAGCTTCGTCTTACCAAGCACCCAGTTGCACTGCGAGGTAGCATACACAGCAGCCACGTCCTCGATCTTGCTCTTGTCGGCAGCGAAAAGAGTTGATGCAACAACGAGACTCGCCGCACTAGCAGCCTTGGCGTAGGCGTGAGCGTTGTCCTGGCCGGCAGCCTCATGCACCTGGCGGAGCAGGTTCAGCAGGTCATCCTCCTCAGCAGCTTCATCAGCTTCCTGGCGGTTGCCACGAGCCTTCTTGAGGGCCTTTTGGTAGTTGAGAATGATCTCGCACGCTCGGGTGGCGAGGGCCTTTGTGCTGGTGGTGCGCATGAGGCCCAACAGGGGCAGCAGCAGGGCCGGGGCGAGGGGGCTGAGGGACTCGTTGCGGACATAGATGTCGAGGAGGTCAAGGATGCGGTGCTTGAAGTTGACGACGGACTGCTTAGCGTCGCGCTTCTGCTTCTTGGAGTCGGAGCCGCGGTTCTCGATGCGCGGCTTGATGGCCGCCGCGAGCTGCTCGTCGATTGCAAACATCTCCGAGTCGGACATGTCGCCGTCAGAGTCTGATGATTCGGCGTCGGCGTCCTTGTCCAGCCGGTGGCTCTTGAGGATCTTTTCGAGGAACTCGTCCAGGTCCTGGGGTGCGTCCTTGTTGTCGTCATCGTCTTCCTCCTCATCCTCATCTTCATCTTCATCCTCGTCGTCGTCTTCTCCGTCTCCGTTTTGCTTGAGATCAACAAACTCGACATCAGAGTCAATCTCAATATCCGAGTCGTTCTCATCATCGTCATCTGACCCCTCCTCCTCGCCGTCAACCTCCATCTCGTCATCCTCGGTGTTGAACAGCTCCTTCTGACCCTTTGTGCTCTCGCCTGATGCCAGGGGGTCAGTCAGGAGCTCCAGGCCCGCAGCTGAGATATTGGGTGTAAATGCGTCAAAGACTTGCTGAGAGACCTGGCGCATAAGGGATGAGGGTCGTGCGACCATTGAGAGCAGAATTTCCACTAGAAGCTCCGAGTTTCCCTCCTCGCTTTCAGCGGACTTGCCCTTCTTGAGTCGGTCAGAGTACTGGTCGAGGTCCTTAAGGACTTCCATCGCATCAGGGTCTTCGTTGTACAGCTGGAAAATAGACACGGCATGTAGCATTGCCAGACCCTGAGCGAGGTTCTTCTCGTCGTTGTCTTTCGTCTTGCGCTTCAGCAGCTTCTGCATTCTCGCAAGTGCATCCTGAACGGCAGACTTGATCTCCTCGGACATGGCAACGGAGTCAGGATCGATGGAAGCCACGGCCTTGCAGAGAGTGCCATAGTCCTCTGTCCTTCGACTGACCTTGGCGAAGGAGGACTCGAGGCGTGTACGGCAAAGCTCGCGAATGCCCTCTGTCAGGACCTCTGCGGGGATGTTCTTAGGCTGGGAGTATGCCAGCTGTGACAGCTCTTGCAGGGCAGCAGAGAACACGCCTTGCTGGATTTCGCCAGACGAAGACGATGCCGAAGCGGTCAGGATCTTGGACAGATAGTCGGCAGAGATCCGAAGTGTGGATGTAGCTTCATCAGCCTCCTGTTTAGCCAAGCCGTCGTGAGGCTTCTTGATGATCTGGATCGCCTCGAGCCCAGTCTCTTCCGTCACATTCTGCAGAATCTTGTCGATCGTCTTCGAGCGGGTTCGCTGGTCAAAGTTGTAGGCGCCATTCTGGCCCAGGAGGCTCTTCAACAGGGGTATCAAAGTGGAGGGATGAGCCGCGTTTACTGCCTCGATCGCGCGGAGGGCCTTTGTCGCTGCTCGGTGGAGGTATCGGTCTTCCTTGGCAGCTTGGTTCATCATGCACAAGGTGAGGTTCTTGCTGAAGAGGACCTGGATGTGGGAGGGGAGGTCGACGAGTCCCTCGAGCATCTTTTGGAACACCATGAAGCCCTTGAACTTTTGGCCCTCGGTGGCGCCCTTGGAGAAGAGGGAGTCTATAGGGGTTAGTATGCGCTTCCAGAGGATTGAAGGTTTTCTTACCATCAACTACACGAGTCCAGAACAATTCGAATTCGTGGACCTCGGATTCTCCCGCCTTGACGTAGTGTGCCAGGATGATATCCCATACAAAGTGAAGCTGCGCAGTCCAGCTGGCCTGCTTGTTCTTCTGGCCACGCTCATTCTGCTCCTTGTTCTGATCTTGGAAACTCTCTCTCAGGACAGCAGCAACGTCACTGAGGGACTTCTTGGAAAGAGGGCTGCTCTTCCATGGCTTGACCTTGAGATCGGGGAACTTGCTCGTAGCGACAAGCCAGATGGCGACACCTTCGGGGGTCTTGCCCAGGTTCGCCTCAGACACCTTCTCCAGCGTCGCCTCGGCGTCCTTTTGCTTCATCTGCTCAATGGACTGGACAATTACCCATCCACACTGCGAGCGAAGCCACACCTTCTTGCTGGCGAGCTTCAGCAGCAGATCAAGCACCGTGTTCCACCTCGAGATGTCGCGGAAGAGGATGTTGGCTCGGACAAAGGACTCGATCCCAAACAGCTGGCCAAAGAAGTGGTCTCTCTCCTCCTGCCCGGGGATGTTTCCAATGGCTTGGGTCTTTTCGGTCAAGATCTGGAGGACCTTGTCGAAGGAAAGCCCCTGGTACTTGGACTCGGCGAGCGCCTTTTCGCCATATAGCTGCCCAAGGATCTCTGTGAGCACCAGGCTGAAACCAAGGCGCGAAGCATTTCTGCCACTCGCGAGTCCACGGAACAGGCGACGGTCCAGGTGCCGTTGCAGGACAGCCTCTGTGACTCCCTCTCCGTCCAGGAGGCCAGAGACGATGCAATCAGCGGCCTGGATCCGGTCGTTCCCATCCTCACTCCCCAGGAGCTCGTAGAGTCCAGCTTCTCGTTTGCGCTCGTCGCCCAATGGCGTCTCGACGAAGGGGGATTTATCAAAGGTCGGCTTCGGCTGCTGGGCGGCTTTCGCAGGAGTATTGGAGTCGTTCTTGTTGCGCTTCTTGGGGTTCTGAGCAGCATCCTTGGCCGCGCGCTTTCTCTTGCCACCTTGACCCATTTTCAATTGTTTATGGGGTTTGGACTTTGAGGTACTGAATAGCTTGTAGAGGCTGCGCTGATCTTATCGCGACGCTACTGGCGATACTTTTTCAAAAAATTACAGGGACCTCGGGTTCTGCCAGTTCTCACCGCTAAAAAGTCACCCCGCAACCCCACGTCCCGGCCACGAACCGTATGTGGGGGGCTTCTAGAAATCTTCAACTTCATGAACTTGACGAGATTTACTTGATACGACCGAGGAACTTGGTACGGGCTGGTTATATTGCTATATGTGCTATTACTTGCCTCACTCCACGTCCAGAATTCACCAAAGAGTCTTGTCTCCTCTTCGATTGCCCAGTTACACACATGCATCTACTTAACGATCAGACTGAACTCACCCACGTGAAGGAACATGTGAACTGGAGTTGGCAATTGTATCCAAAGAACCATGAAGCAGCACTTATTTATACACCGTTCTCGGCTGGCTCGGGAATAGGTTACCGTGAGTTACCGCAGTCTCGGTAAAGTGATCCTTACCAGTGTTCGTTGACTCACAACTCTTTGCCGGCTGTTACTCCAGCAAACTCTTCGTCCCACCGTTCTAACCAGCAATTGTTGACCGCACGCAGAGTTTTTTTCTTGCGGTTTTTTTCACAGTTTTACGGTGAAGATTGTATTCCCACTTCCATGCTTTAGTTCGTCCGTTTACTTCACACCGCCAGCACTCGTCTATTCTACCCACAGGATGGTGGGTGTCAACTGCATTCCATGGAGCCTCAGTCAACTCAGCAACGAGAACAAAGAGCCCACAGGCTAACCCAGAACTATACCAAAACTCCGGTCCCAGTTAGCCAGTGGCTAGACGCGCCCTTTGTTTTGAAGTCTCGCTCCGCGTTTACTCCTTACCCTATGTCACTAGGTATGGGACTTGGGTCACGCACTTTGGTCGATAAGAATGATAATTGATAGCAATGATAATTTTTCCGTCTCTCCTATTCCTCATTCCAAGGGTCTCTATGTGTGTTTAATTGCCTATATTGATATCGATATTCTAATCTCGCCTCGTGTGGCTGGTAAACCGCTACCTGGCAGTTGCATATAGTCAGAGCAAGGCTGGATAGCTTCGTCCCGCCAGCATGGGAACCCAAGTCTATAATTCACTCCCGGGCCTCTTCCGCGGTGAGAGCGGCTCTTTTCCAAAAACCTTCTTTGCACCGGTGAAGTCGCATTCGCTTCCCCACTGCCCAATCCAGACCATGTGGAAAAAAAAAATCTCTTTGCTTCCCCATCCCGAGCGCCCCTGACTGCGGGCTCTGGAATGCCAATAGGAACAGCAGAGTTTCGCTGCTGCTACATAAGCTCGACGCATGAATATTGACCCAGGCACTGGGGTTATATGTTACATCGGCGAGCGGGGAACAAGGTTGCGTTTCATCGGGTCACTTGTCAAGTTGCTACGTGAACAGTGTTGCTGTTTGGGATAGATTCGACCCTTTGCTTTGCTTGGCTTCTCAGTCGCGTGTTTAGCGGTCGTCAGCATCAGGAAACACTGTTTCAAGCAAAAACACACACATACAACATCGCAAGGCCATGTTTCGATGGCTTCAATGCCGCGCTTTCTCCATCTTTGGCGGGGCGGGGGAGCCGGATCTTTACGCTGGAGATGCCTGATGCTACCCGGACGACGTGAAACCCGCAGGGCCACGATACGCTGTGCTTCCGGTTGGTGATGTTTGTTTAGATGCTTTGCAGGGCCAGTCGGCGCAAACATCGGAGCTGTTGCCCATGCCATGCCATGCCATTGTTGAGTAACGAGGTTCAACGCTCAAGAGACCAGCGGGGCATCAACAAGTTGTGTTGTGCGTGCACAAAGATGAGGCTCACAACTTACTGACTGTGTTGTATCCATAGAGATGCATCCACGCACATGCATAGTTACGCAACACCATGGCAAACACCACCACAGGCTGCATCTGCAGCTGCAGCTGCCATGACCCGAATCAAAGCTCTGCAATTACAACGCCCGCATCGTCCGAGAAAAACATTTCGCATCTAGACAGACACCTGAGACGGAGCTAGTTGCTGGACCCTGAGTGAGCTATTCGGAGCTACCCTGAGCTACCCCGAATTAGGGACTCCGCTCACAACGTCTTCATCTGAGCTTTGATCTTGGCGGAGCGCAACAAACCCACAGCGGAAATGCCACGAGGGAGCAAGATCCGAATGGCTTCATATCCGCAGGGTCATGACCTTGCTGCGGCTGAGCTATGCTCACGGCATGGAATAGGCGAGAGGCCCGACTCTGTCCGCCCGCATACCTCACCTGAGGGTTGTGCGTGCGGTCTCAGT
Source organism: Fusarium solani (assembly GCF_023522795.1). NCBI lineage: Eukaryota > Fungi > Ascomycota > Sordariomycetes > Hypocreales > Nectriaceae > Fusarium > Fusarium solani. The sequence continues at coordinate 2,761,604 of NW_027072157.1, forward strand.
CTTGGGTCGGGGGCGAACAAGAAGAAGCTTGGACATGCGCTGCGCAGCGCTGCGTGCGTGCGTGGTCTTGGACGAGAGGTGGTCTCTCATTTCCCGGCCGGGCAAATTTCATGCCCGTGCTCGCAGAAACGGCCAGCCGCAAGCCTGACTGCAGTGCACTAGGCTGGCTACGTGTTCGTCTGGTCGTACGACACAAGGACCATGTTCGTTGTTGAGATATGTTATGTCGAACCGAGAGGGATAACTAAGAAGCTGTCAGTTTGGTCTGGTTTGGTTGCTGTGTGGGTCGGCGACCGACAGGCAGCTTCACGGGACCATTGTGCATACTGAGCATGCGCATGCATGCCACGCGCAAGAATGTTGATCAAGATTCGGGCAAGATACGGGGAGATTGCACAATTATAAAGTTGACAAGCTTCGGTCTACTGCTCAACTCTTCGCCGAACTGTGGCAGGCTGAAGTAGACGTTTCGGGACATGATGATTAAGACAAGATTCACGCCGGCACACTTTAAACAGCTGCGAATAAGGTCAAGTGCGTGCCAAGTGACGTAAATCTTGGCCAGTTTAGCCAGGTACGCGGAAGCTCTGGCATGCGGGCATGTGGCAAGACATGTCTCGAGCCGGCAGCCTCACTCTAGAGGCGGACGTGGCACGCTGGGGAAATGAGTAAGTCTTTGCGGCTCATCATAGACACAGACGCATGAGCCTGTCACGGCCCGTTCAGTTGGTTGGTGAAATCAAAGTTGATGGCACGTGCATCTGCAATTCCAGATCCCCCAAGCAACAATTGCAGGCCGAAGCTGGGGATGGCCGGCCTGGAGCGGTGACAGGGACAGGCCAGAGACAAAGATAGTCGGTAAAGAAAAAAAAAACATTATCACAAGTCATTAAAAAGAAAGCAATTCACGACGGCGTCTTTCGCCAAGCGATTCAAGGGAGAAGAGGCGCCGAAATATCTCGAGCTACTAGATAGCCACGGCCGACTATCTGACATGTCGTTGCCGACAAAGAAAAACCAGAGACGGATCGTAGATTGGTTCTTGTCTTGGAGTTGCTTGTTGGTGGCCGGCGGAGACGGAGGTCCGGGGCGATGTGGGGCCGGTCGGGGGCCGGGACCGAAAAAAGGAAAGGAAGAAAAAAAGGGAGGAAACAAAGGGCACGTGATCACGCGAAATTGACAGGGTTACCGACGCCAGGAAAAAAGAACGCGACACGTCCAACGCTTGTTTACTTTGGACTTTTTAGCGGGTGTCAATGTTTACCCCACGAACCACATCCCGATAGCTTCAGACGCCGCACAGCAGCAGCATTCGGAAAAGTTCCAGCTCTGCCCTGGCTCCTGCTCTAACGGAATCCTGCACAATGCATCACACCATCACACTGCGGGCATTTTTTACCCCTCACTCGAGGGTCAGGAGACGCTGTGGATGGTAGGGATGGTGAGCCTCTAGGAGAGAGGGCTTTTTTCTCTGACTCTTGGAGGGGTGACGCGGTGGAGCTAAAAAAGCAGCGGTCCATCCCGCATTGGGAGGAGCCCAGCCCAGGTGAGGGATTGATTGAATGGATGGATTCCCAAGGCGAGCTGACGAGCTGTGAACTTTGACCGGCTTGATGGGATTCTGGGCAAGGCTATTGGACCGTGGCATGTGGTCTCTGACAATTGCGGGCTGGGCTGCAGCTCACCACCATCCGTGGAACCCGGCCTCTGCAACATCATTCGTCTCTGGGGGGAAATCTCCCATGGAGACAGTAGCTAGCTTGCCTCTCACCCCCGCCAGACCGATGAGCGGACATGCTGCGCAGCCTAAGCAACGCCGCCGCCTCGGCTCGTCCGACGGGCTGAGTGGCCAGCAGAGGCAGGGCAGGGCAGGGAGCAACGGACAAAAGCTTGCAGCGTTATGAGGCCCATCATCTCCAGACTCTAACCGTCCCCGTGCACGCTTCAGAAGAGCCAAAACGGAGCCACCCTCCCCATCTTTTCCGTTGCTATGCACATAGTGAGTGCAATGCCGGGCGGTGGGCTTGTGATGCGGCTCGGCTGAGACCAGCGGCAGTGCGCCGTGTCGAGCCGGCGTGAGGCAGCATTGCATCGCCCGGGGACCGTTTGCGACCGTCTCCCTAATGCAAAACGTACATGTAGCAGGAGTCGGCAGCGATGACGATCGTTAATAAGAAGAAAGACGGCACATGGTCAAGAATGACGTCGAATGCTGAGACGGTGCCATGTAGGGGGATCGGGATTAAAGGCGATGGATCGACGATACAGCATAACACAGCACAAGCGAAAAGCACACACTCCCAAGCAGCCAGACGGCCGGCCGCCTGGGTCCGTATCCATATGCGAGGCCAGCCATGAATGGATTGGATGTATTCATTGCCAGGCCTCTCCCTCACGTCCGTCGCACCTTGCACAGCGTGCAGCTCCACCGACAATGCCATGTCAGGGAGTGTACGTCGTAGTGTCTGTTGACCAGGGCCGATCCCCAAAAGAGTTCAAGGCGCATCCAATTTGGGAAAATCCCCGACCTTGGAAGAGGGCATTCTTGAGCAGGAATTACTTGATTGACGAGGCTGGGCCAACGCCAAAATCGAGATTGGCGATCTTTTGGGTTCAATACCAAGTCCGCCGTGGCTGAGTCTGGCAATGCTAGGCCGATCACAGTGTTCGGAAGCTGCTGAAGGTGTCTCCAGTGCATGTCTAGGTCGTGCAACATGGATCCTGGATATCGCTACGAACACGCCGACTCTGATGAGAGTGAGTGGAGGTTTCGAGGTGGGGGGGACCCTGGAGAGAGAAAAAAGGTTCAGGTCCCCGCTATCGCCCAAAGCTTCAGAACAGAAGAAAGGAAAAATGCACACAAATATAGGAAGCGAGATTTGTACTGGACGCCGCAGAAAGGGCTGAAGGTGGAAAGAAGCGAGAAAAGAACGATTCGACCAATCCACTTGCAACAATTGACTTGACGATTGAGCATTGAGCGTTGGCCTCTGCTTCATCGCGGAACATGGGAACAAAGATGGAGCCCAGCCCTTGATCGTCAGCCTTGGACGGTCCCGTCCGTAATATCTACAGGGCAATTTAGCCATGGCAGCAGCACAAAAAGCAATGGACCGAGCTCCTTGTTTGAAACCGATGGGCTGCATAGAAATTCTGTCCAAGTCTCGTGTTTCTTGGTGATGCTGATGCTGACAATCGATATGCAAGCCCCAGGGCACACCATCAAAAACGGCGGCCGCTGACTCGTCGCAATCGCAGTCACAAGCCCATCTTTTTCCTGCAGCTCCCAGGCACGAATGATGCAGCTAAATCTGGCTCGGGTTCACGGCCAAAAAGGGTAGGAAGTAAACAAATCGACCCGACCTGTCGCGACTTTTTCGCGCGCTCGCTGGACTTGATGTCTTTGAAGTTCATAGTCAGAGACATGACTTGGAGACATGTCATCATTGCGATTGACTACTTCAAGACTGATATTTCAATTAATGAAATAGAGCATTTGACTTTATCAAATACATTCATCCATCCGACGCGGTGCGCCAGAGCAAGCTGGACTCCAGTTATTTTTCTTCTCACACCCATGCGAACCCCATCCCATCCCTCAACCTGTCTAGGGCTAGATGCACCTTGGACTCGGCGAACAGGGGATGACCCCGGTCCAAGAAGCTCCCGAGGTGGTGGTGTTGCTGCAGTGTCAGCGATAGCATCAGCACGCGCGGCGGAGGCTGTGCCAGACCAGACAGACAGAAGAGACGATAGCTTGGGGAAGCTTCTTGTTTCGAGAGGAGGGGCTGAACAGGCGATTGCCGGCAGTTGGTGGTGCTGAGCGGCCAGAGCTTTCCTCTCACGAGGACCCATTCATGGAGTTGATGGATCAATCATGGATGGACGGATGTCACAAAAAAAGTCAATTCCCCTTTGATGACTGACAGCCATGTCAAGGGAGAGCTGACGTCCATCCATTGGAGACAAAGACTGGGCGGTTCCCAACAAAGAACTCACCAACCAGATCAACTTGGACTATTCACCGTTAAAAGAACTCCCTTCAAATGGAGAACCAAAAGAAACCGGCAAAAACAAACACCAAGACAAGGCCGATCTCATCTGACCCGGAGGGTCCCGAAAAAAGAGATCCACGATCGACTCCATCAAAGAACGCCCCGTCCACCTCCAACTCGAGGTTCAGAGCTCCTTCGGCAGGACAAGGCCGAGGACATCAATGCGCTCAGACTCGACACTGCAAGCGCCCGGCTGAACAAAGAAGAAAAAGACGTAAGCTTCCCCTGGAGCTCGAGGCGTCTCAGAGTAAGGTAGAGAGAGCAAGGATGAGGGCGGGGTTGGCGGATGAGATGATCAGCAACCCAAGTTCGTTACCAGAGCGCGACACTCTGTCATTGGAGGCTTCCCATGATAGAGGCTGCCCAGCTTCTATCAAGTTAGAGATAATGCCATCCTTGGCACCGGACCCCCCGCAGCGAATGACGCCTGCTATTGACTGCTTGACGGCATCCCAATCTCGGCGCCACGGCGCGACATAGCCTGCTTTACCTTGCCTCTCCCTCGGTGCCGTATCTGGCCACGCCTGGGATTCATTCCCAGCTTGGTAGGTAGCATTGGAGACTTTTCCTGGGGGTCTGCAAGGCATGACATTTGGCGACATGATACTGTCGATCCGCGGTTGTCAAAAAGAGGTGGCCGGGAGAGCAAGCCATCCGTCCATCCTCAAGCTTGGCCTTTGTTCACCAGAGTCTCACCATGTCTGCATTCCTGCACCCGTCATGCGCACGTGGGGTCGGACATTGGGGAGAGTCAAATGCCAGCTATGGAAAGTCTGGAAGCCGCCCTTGTGTTCCTCTTTTCTGCAGCACCCGAATCACATTTGATTGTTTCTGTCCAGCGCGTATCTGCTTATCTGTCCATACGGAGCAATTGCTCAAGCGAGAGGGCGGTCGTCGAGTAATTAGACCTAGTGTCTGGGGTGATCTGCGAACCGCATTCTCAGCCTTGGGAGGGATCCCGCAGCCTGCAAGGCAATTGGATCTCGGAAGAGTTGAAGGGAGTTCTGTGCCTGATGGATCGAGCATGGGGGAACACAGAAACCTGAAGCAATTGCGCTGCGAATGGGCTGAGTTTGCGTCTTGCGAGCATGAACTGCTCGCGTACGCGCAGCGAACTACAGCTAACAATAGCTCACACGCCCCCTCCTTTTCACCTGCTATCTGCTCTCTGTTCCCTGTTGCGATGCCGTTTCCAACTGCTCTCTCTGGACACTAGCATCGAGCTAGACATGGGTTGGATCTTGCTGCCAACCGAGCAACTGCAGCTGATATCATGGATGGTAGATAACCTTGCACAACCGCCGACCTGCGATTCTGGCAGCCGTCGCGTCAGCGTCAGCCGTGTCAGTGTCAATTGTCGAGTCAAGTGGCATCCATCTCTGAATATCTGAGGCACAGTGGCTCGTTGTCTCTCTATGAGTCGAAAAAAGCTCCGTAGGCTCTGGCCTCGATCGCCAAGCTTTCGCCGGATTGAGCACCACCGCGCCTATTCGGAGGCACTCTCTGTCGACCTTTGTCCAAATCGCCAATCTACCACTGTCATTCGCTGTTGCTGGGTGTGGAACCCGTTGTTCTGTTTCTGAGCCCTGGTGTGATTTGTCTGAGACAAAGTAGAGGAGGGACCCTGGATTTTCTGCTACGACGGCTCCAGCGCTGGCTCAGCGACTCAGCGTGCGAGAAGCCGTTTTGATGGTTTCTCCTCGCTCGCCACAGCGTCTGCATTGGGAGAGGCTTGGGACATTGAGAAGGTTTCTGACGGGGATATGCTCGTTTAGCGACGAGGCCGAGACCTGGGGAGAATGGCCTCGTGAAAGGTTACACGGGCGCCGGCGGCTTCAGACTTCAGCAGGGCCCTGGCTGGTCCGTACATGACGGGGGCATCCGAGAGACGCCGAGGCGACCAGGCCCTGGATGTTCCTGGGGACGACGGAAGGGAGCGTGCCTAGCTGGAGCAAGGGCCCAGCAATTGAAACACAGCGCACATGAGGAGAGCCAGGGAGGATTCAGGCACAAGATGGTAAAAGGCCGGGGGAAGGGGCCGTCAAAGGAGCATGAACTGTTCCATCCGAGGCAGTGTTTCCAAGAACCGGTTTTTCCTTGGTCGTCGGTCATAGGTAGCCAAGATCCCAGGCGAACGGCCGGGTGGTTAACGTCATTCCTGGGGCGCTCAAGGCACAAAGACCCCCGGATAGCACGATTGGCAGTGCTAGATGGGCGGGTGGGCATGGGAATGCTTGCACTGGCACTGACACCGAGTTGTGCTGTGCTATTCCTAGCGCAGGATAGAGGCCCGTCCGTCCACCAGAGGGAGACATTTTGACATTTGAACTGGAGACTTCTGGAGCCTCTAGGCAAGGGACCAGGCGAAAGAGACAAAGGCGACCCCCGCCGAGGACAAAGAAGACGAGCTAGCGACGGACCACAATTGCATTCAAGGGAGGGAGATTCGGGGGAAGCAGGGCGGCTCTTCTGTTTGGACGAGATGAAGCCGTAGAGTCGACTCACAATCACTCTACCTGTCTCGTTTTGCCCCGACGACAGTGACGAGAGAGCCCGACGCCGGACTTAGACGTCTGCGACTCAACCGTCGCTGTCTCAACCAGGTCGCGGAGGCATGTCGCCGTTCCGGGCCTGTGGCAGCCTGCATGGTCGAACGAGCGTCGAGATTGATAGACAAAGGCGTTCACTAAGTAGCGGTAGCTGGCCCCGAGTTGCTGGATCGTTACACATGGAAACGCCCCCCATCTCGAATGTCCGGCTGGGTGACAAAAGATACGACTGACGTGACGAGAGGGGCATTGTTGTCGAGTCCTTGATCCAATCCCGGAGGAACGGTGGATTGAATGAAACTAAACGCGGAAGCAGCACCAAGCCACAGCATCCATATCCCAGATCAGATCTGACCGGAGTAGTGCTGAGTCTCGAGGCCAGACAAAGCCCAGTTGAAGCTCTGTGTCTTTGTGACGTGTGTTGATGGCTTGAGATCGAGTCCTGTGGCTCTTCTATTTTCCTGCAGGCCCGTTTTCTTTGTCCCTCGATAACTACGTGGGCCGACGATGCGCATGCACGCACGCACGCTTGACTCGAGCGTGCTCCCTTTGTTGTCTTCTGCCGGTCTTCATCTATCTCTTGCTTCTTGCATATGTTACTCGGCCGACGCCAACCAGGGACTGGAATCGACCGTTGATTATCGCGGGACGGGAGAGGACGCATCTCAGGCCATGCATGGGTTGTATATGTTGACGCCCTCACCGCCTCTTGCCCTGGACGCGATGATGTAACCCAGGTGGTCGGTGCATGGCAGAGAGACGCATCGGGACCAGTGTGTGAGATGTGGATGAGTGAGTGCGTGTGTGAGCAAGGCTGTCTGGGGTGGGCATGCCAATGCCAGCCAGTGCAGAGGGAGAAATACACGGTCGGTCGGCGGCCATAATTGATGCAAGTCTTGCCAGAAGCGGTCGCTGAGTTGAGCCAAGATGATGATGATGCAAGATCTGAAGAGTAGCCCAAACAGTGGCCTTGCACGCTTGCAACTTGGTTTCTCGAAACCAGCTTGAATCCTGCTTCTCTTCTCAATGACAAGCAGAGCCAAATATGAGACTGGCCCATGTATTTCGCCAGCCAGTGTGGGTGGTATTCTTTATGCGAACCTGACGTTTGTGCCTGTGCATCCGTGGGCGAAAAGTGGGCTGAAGCTCTAGAAGCTCCTTGGGAATGGGACAGCTCTGGATAGCTCTTGCACTTGCAAGCCCAGACAACGCCTACCTAAGCTTAAGGTAAAGCAAGCACAAGACAGCACGAGGGAATGGAATACCGAGCCCAGCCCGGGCAGTTAATGCAAAACACCCACACTCGGCTGCACAGCATTGGATCCAATCCAAGGAACAGACCTCTCATCGCAGTTGGCATAGCTTAGCTCCTCGGCCTGGTTTCTTGCCAGTTGCTAAGTTAGCTAGCAGCTGGGGACCTTGTCCGCTGGAAGCTTAGTGCGTGGCCGCTAAGCGCCCGAGCAAGGTTCCCCCCAAGGTGACGTCCCCACCTCCGCTGAGCAACCGCGCGCTGGCCTCCGGGGCGACGTCCATTCAGCGGCGACAGCGGCCCTCGCGGGTGGGCGGCGGGCTGGCTGAGGAGGACCGGCGTGCGCTGTGATTGCTTCACGGCGTCCTGCAGCGCAGCGAGGCCCTGGCCGTGCCTTGTGCCTTGTGGGTAAAATGCTGTCGAGGAGCCATGGCACGGCACCTGATGGTGCACGCCCTCCACACCCCCTCCGGTCGGAGGCTTGAGGTTCTCACACCCCCTGGAGCGTCCACTGAACCACCCTCTGCACTCCACTGTAAGTCGGCGCTCCCCAGCGACCCCCAGGGCCCCAGCAAGCTCCCAAATCACCCCTAACAACCTGGGATCGCCTGAAAAAACTCCATCCCAGGCCTGCCTGGGCTTGGGTGACTGGGTCTTCTTGAGACGGCCATTGAAAAGGCTTCTGCTCCCGCATCCAGATCTTTGCCTTGCTCCCCCTTCCCACCCATCCCGTCGTCGTCGACCTCTGGTCATCATCCATCCAACTCCAACCACTCGTTCCTCTGCATCACTGTACTTCGGGCAACGCCTCGTCACTAATTAAGAACCCGGCCGAACAATTCTACCGTGGTCCAAGACGAGACGAAAGACAGAACAAGAAGGAAGGCAGGACAAGAGTTAGAGGGCTATTTCTCCGTCATCTTTTTTCGTCTTGTTCTTGGGTGGAACAAAAGGTCTTGGGTACCTGGCTCAGAAGCACTGCATTGCATCGCATCTGTCTCTGCCTGGTCCTGTGCGTATTTCTGCCTCTGCCGTGTGCGCGTTTGGTCCTCCACCATCCGCCCAGCAACGCACCTAGCGACCCCCGGTCACTTTGGCACTTGGTCTAGTCTAGTTGCCCACGCTCTAGAAGTCCAACTCTCCTCACAATCTCGTCCAACTCAAGAGACTGGGGCTTATCTCCCGGCTCTCCTGCGTTGACTTGCTTCGTAACGACTGTCTCTCACGAAATCCACGATTGCGTCGACACTCGCTCGTCACGTCCTCAAATGTCCTTCGAACGATTATAACGACAAACGACGACGTCGACACCGACCCCGCTACGAGCCAATCTCTCCTACCAGACCACTCCCTGACCAACGAGTCGACCTCAAGACGGACGACACTTGCAAGGGATTTGCTCAGACACTCATTCGATAGTATCTTGGTAGAGGAGTTGCTGCAGCATTGACTTACTGCAGAAACACCCTCTTGCATCTTCCATCACCGTGTCTTTGATACCGAATACCTACCGATAGCTGGCGTGCTTCGGCAGAGCTCGACTCAACTCGAGTTCCCTCGAATCGTCCCCTGCTACCCGCCTACCTTCTCGACCATGGAGGCTTCCTCTCCCCTTGCGGCTCTGCACCGCCCGATGCCCGTCCCCGGATGGGGCAGCCGCGATGTGTTCCGTGGACACCCTCACTACTCGACCGCCTCGGTCACCTCTGCTACAATGAGCCTGCGCGAGCAATTGCACAAGACTGCCGACTACTTCAACGTCAAGGACGTACGGGGCTCCTCGCCTGCTGCGAGTCTGGCTGCTGACTTGTCCCAGAACTTTCGTCTTGACAATGACTCGAGGTTCGTTGCGTCCGTCCCTGGTACTCGGGGCCAAGTGTCTTTGGTTAACATCACAACCAGTCCGCAATTCCCCACTCCAAGACGGGCTCTGTTCACTGCCGGCATGATGGGTGGCATGGAAGGTCGAGGTGAGAAGCCCAATGGGTCTATACCTTCAAGTTCAGGGTCCCAGGTTACTAATTGGTTATCTTCCTGGAAGCAGTCACGACTCCTCCGTTGCCCTCCTCGTCGCCCGCGCCCCTGACCGAGCTCATGGAGGTTTCGCCTCTACCTCACAAGGCACCCTTCTTCACACAGTTTGAGATCACTTCTCCGACGCCTGGGTCAACTCCAGCCGCTGACGACGAAATGATGCTCGACTCACCCGCTCCCATCTCGCGGCAGACTTCTCTGGAACCGCCGAAGCATATTGTGGCTGAGTCAGTCCCATATTGGCACATTCCTGAGGGTATCCATACTGACGTCCTTCCTTAGCCGCAGGATAGCTGTGCCGCGGAGACCTTCTCTCACACGAATGAAGGGTCTTAGCACAACGGCAGTGCCTAGTCGGTCACAAGGTGACAGCGAACTGCCCCTTTCCGCTTCGGTGCGGGCTCCCGTCTCAACCACACCAGCTCCAACCTCTCCCTCAGTGAATGCTTCGAGTCAACATCACCGCCCCAAGAGCGACGACCTGCTTCTGCCAACAGCCCCTGCCCCGGTCTCCCTCTCTCCCGTGTGCGACCCCAGTTCCTCAACTTCAACGCTGCTCGCAATGGTTCGCCCATGAACTGCCACTCTCGCCGGCAATCCAACCCCTTTCTCAGAAACCGAAAGCAGTTCCGCCGGTCACTAAGCATGTTCGAGCATCCCGCTGACATCATGAAGAACAAGTCTGAGGGCGAGGAGAGCACCTCGTCTGCACTGCAATCGGTTATGGATGTCGAGGAGGCACAGGAGCCCGCCCTCCCCCATTTCCTGACCGAGGATCCAACCGACACCATCCCCCGTATTACAAGGGAAACCCTTGTGGACGTCTTGGACGGAAAGTACTGTGAGCAATTTGACCAGAAGATGGTGATTGATTGCCGATTTGAGTACGAGTACGATGGTGGCCACATCGATGGCGCTGTCAACTACAATGACAAGGACCTCCTTACGCGCCAGCTCTTCGATACTCCCATGAGCGGACGTGTCCTCCTCATCTTCCACTGCGAATACTCGGCCCACCGTGCTCCCCTCATGGCTCGCCATGTCCGATCCGAGGATCGCACCGTGAATGCAGAGTCGTATCCCAAGCTTACATATCCTGAAGTCTACATCCTGGATGGTGGATATTCCGGATTCTTTGCTGAGCACCGAGGCCGGTGCTACCCCCAAGAATACGTTGAGATGTCGGATGAGAACCACCAGCGCACCTGCGAGCGCGAGATGGGTCGGCTAAAGTCTCGCAAGGGCCTCAGCCGTGCCGCGACCTTTGCCTTTGGCCAGCGTGGACCTTGCGTGGACGAGTCACCGACTGCTCCTAGCCGACCTTCATCACGACATCTACACCCTCCCATTGCCATGATTGGCAACTCACCCATCCTCGGGGAGAGATCACATACCCGTCGTATGGCCTCATACTAGACACGTCGATCTTTCCGACTTTGTCTTCTGTGCTCGTGGTAGAGTCCGACTCCATCGGTGCTGGTCTCACCGAGTCTGCTCTTTCAGGTCTATGGTCATCCGCATCTATCTCCCTTCATTCCGACAACGTTGCTAAGCGGATTCCTCACAAAAACTCCTCCATCTGATGAATCCATCGTGCCACTGGACCATGGCGATATGATTCCAATAATACTTGCCCTGGTCTTCCTCGACAACCATCGCCTTGCAACTAATTCTCACACTCCTAATCCGTCTCATGCTCATAGCACCACCACGACCGCAACGACTTTTTCGCTTATAGATCACGGCGCGAGTTCTCACTCATCGATTGATTTCCTTTTTTCCACGTTTTATGCATCACAGACCGGTTTATGGTTTTTTTCGACATTTACACGTTGACGTATCTGGTCCATTGATGGAACCTCATTCACACACATGGGAGCCACCCCCTCCCCTTCAGCATTTGGGCGTGCGCGTTATTCTTCTTCTTTTTTGCTACTCGACATGCATTTGTTCTTGGCGGTTTTTCGATCTGCATTTGGTTCCTGAGACATGTCGCGGGAGCATCATCTCCCTTGCGACTGTGGCGCTGCTCGCAATAGACATTTCGACACCAGATGTCTCGGTCTCTCCCCCACACGCGGCTCCCCCTTGGAAGCCACCCCCTTGGGAATACCAAGAAAAGGAAACCTACAGAAGGCCACCTTGGCCTGACACAACAAGAGTCGCATCTGCCATTCGGTACTCTCTATTCGACAGTCTTTTGATACCAGTATCCTCCTCTTCCGGATACCCACCTCCACCCCGTCTGCGCATATTGTCGCACCTATACCCCCCCAACCTGACAAGACGGGATCGGTTTTTTAACCAACTTTTTTTTTGTTCAACATACATATTCAGATATCCCTTCCTAGGAGAGAAAATAGGGAAGATGGAAACAATTACAAACAAACCCTCAGGCCTGGACCTTGTATCTTTTTTTGTTCTCTGATCCCGGGCCCCTCTGGTTTTGCGGTACCAAGAAAGATTGTTACTGCTGTACTTTTCTGTAGGACTAGCTGGACAGGAGGTGTGGAAAAACGTTCCATGGCTGGCGAAAGATGTGGTTTTTGCTGGTTGTACATTACGTTGCCCAAGGGGGGTTCCCCCTGGCTAGTAGATACCTACAATTGAGGGAAAACAGTTAAAGTTAAACTTGCTGGTTCCCTACTGTGATTGGTGGTGGTGGTAAGCGAATTAAGGCTATTGTGTGACGAACTTTGCAACACAAAGGGTTCGAGTTGCGCAGAATCAAGTGGCACGGCCAAGTCAGTCGCCTCGTGTTGAGTTGCATAGGGCTAAGTGCACATGGTTGAGTTGTCTTTGCTTGCATCTTGGTTCTATCAAGGCCGACTGACTCTATCCTGCATTAGACGACGGCTTCTCTATCTCCTGCTAGATACCATCTCGATGCTCCGAATCATATTTCAACCCAGGAAATAGCCCGTGGAAAATCCCAAACCCGCCCTTTTGAACGCCGCCCATGCATCTGTTGCTACCGATATATATACGCACATCTCCATTCAGGGGTATCAAGCAGCAAAATCCCATTCCTTGAACGCCTCCCTGAAAGCCTCTACATCCTGTGTCTCCTCCTCGACCGTCTGCTCACAGTCTTTCCAGATGATGCGGTCCTCAAGCCCCAGGAGTTTGGCCACGACCCGGCGGCCAAACTGCAGATCGAAGCGCATGTCTGAGGGCAGCGGCATGACGAGGGTTTTACCCTTAATGCGGTCCTCGCCGTCGTCTGCCCAGAGCCACACGCGGAAGAAGTCACCCCCTGACTCGGCCTGCTGCGCGAGGGTGAGGTCGCGGGTGGTGAAGGCTGGATAAGACTGGTTCTCGGCCTCAACGCGGAACGCAGCTTCGGCGACGTCCTTGTAGATGAGGTCGGCCGGCAGCGGAAGAAGTTGCCAGATGAGATGGACGTTGCGCTCACGGCTAATCTCCCATGTGACGACGCCGAGCTTGTGGGAGCTCTTGGTGGCAATCATGGCCTGGATGGCCTCGCGGAAGCGCGTCATCTCGTTGTACGCCTTTACGGCGTCACCCTCTGGATCCGAGACGGGGCCAATACTCGGGATCGTAGGGTTGTGTGGAAGCGGGACGATGATGAAGTGTCCCGGAAAAGAGAGGCCTTGCTCAGCAAAGGTGGAAGAGGTAGGGAGAGGGCCCTTGGCAGTTGAGACGTAGGCATCATTGCCAATGCTGCAGCACATGTGAACCGCGAGGTTAGGGTTGGAGAGACAGAAGTAACATCTGTCGGGACCAGGTGGAGGAGAACGATGGCGATGCTTCTGTCGACCACGATAGCCCCTCTCACGGTCGTCGCGGCCATATCGGCTGTACGAGTCGTCTTTCGCCGGCCGCTTCTTGGGGACGTTGAAGGGCGACGACGTGGCGCCCGTGGGAATAGCAACGTCAGCCTTGTTAAGACTGAACGCATACATCGCCTTTGCCTTGACTTCATTTCCGTACGGCGCCATCGAAATAAATCGCGTGACGGCAGGGTTTTCGGACTCCTCTTTGGTGGGATGCACAAAGGCCTCACGTTCGTAGAAGAAGTTGCTTGGCGAGGCGGTAAGATGGTATCGAGGCTTGAGAGTGGCACATAGTTGAGCGATGGACTCCGAAACGGCTATGGAGGCTTGGTTCGTGGGATCGAGAGCAACTTGAGAGCCGGTCCATACGCCCGCCGGCCACATCGAGGTCAAGAGAATATCAGCGCTGTTGGCGCCGCGCAGGCTGTTCGCATCATCGACGGTGTGGAGGGGCAGGTGTTGCTCCTTTGACTGGCCCGCAACAATGTTCGTATCGAGCTGGCCACCCAATGCGACGATGCGCACGCCGTCAAATGTCTTGGTGATGCTGCGCTTGCCCAAGTAGTGGAGGTTTGGGCAGATGTCCTCCTCGGCCTCGACCTTGGCGACGACACGCGGGGGCAGAGGGTTGCTGCCAATGGTGAAGTAGGTTGGTAGAGGAACTTCCAGGGTTCCATTCAATAGCGCAGAAACTGCGTCGTCGTCGTCGGGGCCGAACACATCGCCAGTGAGGATGGCCATGGAGAAGTTGTTCTTGGAATGTAGCGTTGCGAGCTTCTTGAAGGCGGTTTCTAGCTGGCCAATGAGGCTGCCCAAGACGATACTAAATAGGAAAATGTCAGTCTGGGTCGCTATCAAGCAGAATGATTATACATACATCTTCGGTGCCGCCATCTTGGCTGTTGTGTGGTGAGGACCTCTTGGCTTCTCACGCGATCAAGAGAGAACGGATGAAAGTCGAAGCTGCAGGTGCGATGATGAAAGTGCCCAGGCGCGTTTAAGATAAGAGTTTGCGGCGCGACCTTGATTGGTCAGAGTGGGGCTCTTCGCGCTAGCGCCGCCTTATCGGTTTTGCCGCGTATCTACCGTTGAAAAAAGTTAGGAAATTTTGGCGGGGAGCCGCTTCGCGGTGAAGCTCTTCTCGCAGTGAAACCTGGACCTTGGATCGCACTCTACAAATCTCTTTTTTCGGCGTGCAACACCGCCAAGATGCCGTCCAAATCATCCGGGCGCATCGCCAAGGTGCGAAAGAACAAGAATCTGACACCGCATCAGAAGAATCATCGATGGGAGTCTTTCAGCACCAAGATCTCCAAGTTCAGTTCCCTGCAGCCGTTGCGAAAAGTTCGACGCCATGACCTCGAGACCGAAGACCTTTCGACATCGACGTCGTACTTCCAGACCGGGCTGCAGAAATGGGGAGAGCTCAATGTCTCGAAGCCCTTCTCCGCCTTCAAGACAAAGGTGTATCCGCTGTGCGAGAGCCTTCCTCAGCTCCTGCACTTCGAGCAGCGGATAATGGACCTTTTGGCCGATTTCATTGCAGGCCAAGACAAGGAAGCTCTGGAGCCTCTTCTAGATCTCCTTACAGCATTTTCACACGACCTGGGAGTCCGATTCGAGAAACATTATGGGAGGAGTTTGGATTTGATGGTGGCAATCGCCGCCAAACCTCAGCCTGTCGAGGTCATTGAGTGGACATTTGGCTCCCTCGCCTTTTTATTCAAATACCTCTCCAAGTTGCTCGTCCCGGACCTGCGACCGACATTCAAGGTCATGGCACCTCTACTCGGAAAGTCGCGGCATCCTCCTCATATCGCCCGATTCGCCGCTGAAGCCTTGAGCTTCCTGGTAAAGAAGGCCGCCGCGCCGTCGCACCGTGAAACGGCTCTCAAGCGTCTGGTTGAATGTGCGCGGGACGATCTCATCAGCATCAAGTCTGACCGCCAGTTCACCCTCTACAAGGACGGATTGATGACCATGTTCGCCGAGGCCATCAAGGGTACAGACAACATCATCCACTCGACTGGTCCAACAATTTTTGCCGCTTTGGTCGATGCTATCCCTGAGGAGGAGCGCAGCCTTGCAGAGGAGACTATTTGGACCGATGTCGTCTGTGGTGTTCTGACCAGCGTGATTCACCATGCGACTGTCGACACTTTTGGAGAGTTCGCCGAGGGAGTTCATCAGTCGATTCAAGCCAACATGGAGCGCGTTTCCGCGACTGATCGTCAGTGGCAAGCAATTCCTCTACTCAGGATCTACGGCACCCTGGCTGGAGTTCGAAAGGGATATCGACTGAGCGACTGGGCTCCTCTTATCCGCAACTTTGTCGAAATGCTGTCGAATGTCACCAAAGCGGCGCTGGAAGTGCCAAAGGATGCTGAGAGTGTTGTGTGGAAGTCCGTTATTGTCAACATCGCCATTGTATGGCATCACGCGCCGATCGACGCATTAATACCCCATATTGTTTCTCTTACTCAATCCCTGAGCCGGGAGCCGTTCATGAAATGGTTCATCCCTTTCTGCTCATACTTTTGCGAGCTGGATGCTCAACGTTTCGGAAGTTTGTTCCGGAATGATTTCCAGAAGTAAGCTCCCTTGTTTTTATGTTGAATCTCAGGACTAACTGTGTCAGGTTTATTGCCAACCACTGGTCTGAAGGCCCTAATGAGGACATGTTATGTGTCTTGTTGCCCAAGATGATCGAGAACCGCGCTTTTCCGCCCGCGGGCGAAAAGGACAGCTGCCGGATGCCGCAGGCCTGGCAGGATCAGATCGTTTCCAAGTTTGAGCGCTTGGAAATCTCGCCTTTCCCTGAGAGGGGACCTTACAACAAAGATCCTCAGGTCTGGAGGGATAGGTGTCTGCCAAAGTACTCTGCTCTGCTCCGAATTCTGGAGTTGACCACGGTTCATCCATCTACAAACGCTCGCATCGCGGAACTCCTGCTCCGGAAACTCAAGTTAGCTCTGCGACCTTCCTCATCTCTTGCATCTGATGAGGTTCACTTTATTGTTGGTCAAGGATTCCATGCATACCTTCGTATGAGCAAGGCTGCCGGGTCTGTCGACATTGCCTTGAGCCCTTTGCTGCGAGCTGCTGTACCACGCTTCGCACAGTCTATTGGCTTCCTTCACGCCTATCTTGCCTACGAGGAAATTCTTCGAAGCAAAGAGACGACTGAGAGACAAAGCAGCACAAGCAGTGAGAGTTCGACAAGCGAAGAAGATCCAGTCATCAAGTCATTGATTGAGAACCTGAGCTCTCCGTCTCACGAAATTCGCCTGGCATCTTTGGAACTGCTCAAGACACTCAACCCGATCGCAGATGCCCTCAACAGCGTTGACACTATGATCGAAGTTGAGCAGACTCCCCTGGGCCTCGCACACACAAGAACAATTGCTATGCACCTTCGCAAGCTGGGTCAGAATTACGCTTCATTTGAGGACAAGTCGTGGCTGCAGCAGGCAGTTCCGTCTTTCCTTTACGGTATGCTGACAGTCAAGCTCTCGCCCGTCTGGGATGATTCCGTGGAAACAATGAAGCAAATCGCCCAGACCAAGGCTGGAGAGGAAGCAGTCTGCGAGGTTGCTTTCCGCTGGCTCAAGGTTCCTTCGGCTCGCTGGGGCCCTTCACAATCGGAAACCCACTCTTCGGGTCCGACATTTGTTTCCGACTTTGAATGCACCGCAGTTCGCCGGCTTGGAGAAGTTGCAGATGAGGTGGAAGAGGCCATTGACCGTCCAGATGACTTGATGCTGCAGAGTTTCGATGAGAAACAACGGACAGCAGAGGTCGCGGCTGGTAACTCTAGATCTCGCGCGCTCAAAGTGTTCAACGCGATCCCTGCTATTGCAGAGAGAAGATCTCGTCACCTTGTTCCACACTTCCTCGCCTGGGCGGGTGACGATGACCGAACCCCTGACTCGGCTGATGAGCAAGACACCTCTGAGGGCGCGACCTGGTCTCTCGCGGATCGCAAAGCCATGGTTGGTGTCTTTTCCCAGTTCATCAATCCTCGAGTACTGTACCAACACGAAGAAGTCTATGCTGCACTTCTTCAGCTGATGGAGAATGGTGATGTTGAAGTTCAAAAGGTCACTCTCAAGGCCATCCTTGCGTGGAAGCAAGAAGCCATCAAGACCTATCAAGAAAACCTCGAGTTTCTCCTTGATGAAGCTCGGTTCAAGAACGAGCTTACTGTCTTCCTTCAGGACGACAGTGCCATCAAGGCGGAGCACCGATTCGAGTTGATGCCTGTCCTCCTTCGATTGCTCTATGGTCGAACCATCTCCAAGAAGGGCGCGGCTAGCGGTCGCCACGGACTGCACGCAACCAGGCTTGCTGTCCTGCGAAATCTCAGCGTTGAGGATATGGGCAGCTTTTTGGACATCGCCACCGGAAAGCTGAAGGATGTCAAGGTCGTCGGCGCATCCAAGAAGATATTTGACGAGCCCCTGCTCCCCGTTCGAAAGCAGATGGGTTTCCTCAACATGATTTCCTCTGTCATCTCCGAGCTTGGAAACAATGCAACGCTTTATGTCGAAACCCTCCTCAACGCGGTTCTTTACTGCCTTGTTTTCGCCTGTCGACAACTGAGCGGGCATGGTGCTGATCCTGAAAACCCCCCTGACGAGGAGGAGGAGGAGGAGGAGAAGGCCAGCACACATTCTCTTCTCAGAGTAATCCGTTCGACTGGTCTGAAATGTCTGAATGCGCTTTTCCAAAACGCTCAGTCTTTCCAGTGGGCGCCATACCAGGACATCATCATTGAAGAGGTTGTTGTTCCAAGACTCGACAATCTACCTGTTGAGACGACCCAGGGAGTGTCGGGCATGCTACAGCTCTTCTCGACCTGGTCAGTTCTTCCTCGTGTCGCTCTCTTCCTCGCGCCACACGACAAGGTTCTTCCGGATGGAGTTCTTCCCAAGGTTATTGAAACCCTCTCAACCAAAGGCAAGGACGAGGTCAAGATTCACGTGCTGGCCATCATTCGCAACCTGGTGAAGCTTGCCACCGCGCCAGCTCAAGAGTCTGAGTACAACGAGGTTATCAAAGCGGAGCTCCTTGACACGAATGCCGCAGCGATCCTAGCCCAGATTACAACTGTCCTAAATATGTCCGGCCTCAGCAATGACCTGTTGGAGGCTTGTGTGGAGACCATCTTGTCTTTGGCGCCGATCGTTCAGGATCCCCGGGACATTCAGTCTGTGATCAAGATTTCCATCTTCCTCCTGAACCAACCCCCACGACGAGTCAGCCCCAAGCTCAAGGGCAGAATTCTTCTCATTGTCGAACAATACGTCACACGTTCCAATGCCGTTGAGGACCGATCACTCCTTGACAACGTGTACGACACTGTGTCCTCCCTCTACAGCTATTTCAAGGATCAAGAGAACCGACAGTCCCTGTCAAGGGCGTTGCTGGCTCTCGCTGGGAAAGACAATGATCTGGTGGAAGTTGCTGGCCTCTGCCAAGCCCTCAATTCGTTCAAAGAGGGTCGGATCGAGGAGCCAGATTATGACAAACGTCTCGCCGCCTTTAGTGCCATTTCAGGTGACCGGGAGGTCCCTCTCACTCCAAAGCAGTGGCTTCCTCTGCTTCACAACCTGATTTTCCATATTCGAGACGACGAAGAGTTTGCAATTCTCTCATCAAACTCGGCCGATGGCATTCGACGATTCATTCGAGATGTGGCTGCTTGCACAGTTGATGCTTCAAAGGAAAAGTTCGACACTTATCTGCGAGACGTCATCCTCCCTGCTCTCTATGTCGGAGCCCGCGAATCCTCCGACACCGCTCGACGAGAGTATCTCCGGGTCATGGGACACCTCATCATGACAATGCCCGAGTGGGAGCCCATTGCCGACCTCAGCGCCTTGTTAAATGACAGGACAGAGGAGACCGCAGAGCCAACCTTCTTCTTCAACATTCTGAGTCCTGCGACCTCGAGGCAATTGGAGGCTCTTCAGATTCTCGAGGCTGCCAACAGCCAGAAGGAGATGGGTAGCCAGAATCTTGCTCAGTTCTTTATCCCACTTCTGGAGCATTTCATTTTCGGTCGCACTGATGGAAGCGATGACCATGGACTCGGTGCGCAGGCGACCAATACTATTGGTAACCTGGCAAAGTCTCTGCACTGGAAACACTACCGTACTACCTTCCAGAGGTACATCGGCTACGTCGAGTCAAAGCCCGATCTTCAGAAGCAGACAATCCGTCTCCTAGGCAAGTTTTCTGATGCCCTCATTGCTGCATCTGAGGAGGTTCCAGAGGAACGCATGGAAGTGGACCAAGTCGATGCCTCGTCATCCACCAGCACAAGGCTTCTTCTCACGATTCCAAAGGCAGAGAAGCTGCATGCTGAGGTAGAAAATTCGTTCCTGCCCACGCTCATCAAGCATCTTCATCTGAAGGATGAGTCGGAGGTTAGTTACCGTGTCCCTGTTGGTGTGGTCATCATCAGGCTCCTGAAACTCCTACCTTCGGAGCAAATGGATCAGAAGTTGGCAGGTGTCTTGACGGATATCAGCCACATTCTTCGAAGTAAATCTGTGGAGGCTCGAGACATGGCTCGAGATACCCTGGTCAAGATTGCTGTCAACCTTGGCCCCTCATTCTTTGGCTTCATTCTCAGGGAACTTCGAGGAGCTCTCACCAGAGGATACCAGCTTCATGTGCTCTCGTACACGATGCACTCGATCTTGGTTGCAGTTATCCCTGGCTACTCTCCTGGTGATTTGGACTACTGCCTTCCAACCATCGTGACGGTTATTATGGACGACATCTTCGGCGTGATCGGACAGGAGAAGGATGCTGAGGGATACACCAGCCAGACAAAGGAGATCAAGAGCAGCAAGAGTCAGGACTCGATGGAGCTGGTTGCCAAGAATGCGTCCATCAGCCAGCTCATTGAGCTTGTCAGGCCTCTGCGGGCCCTCCTGATGCAAAAGGTTGACCTCAAGATGATTCGCAAGATTGATGCCCTCATGACGCGCATTACTGCTGGTCTCCTTCAAAACCCAGCTGCCGAAAGCCGCGACACTCTGATCTTCTGCTACGAGGTTATTCAGGATGTCTACAATTCACAGAAGCCCGAAGTTGAAGAGAAGATCGATCCGAGGGTCAAGAAGTACTTGGTCCAGAAGGGTGCCAAGAAGAGCGGCGAGCGAGGTAGGACAACCAAGAACACCTACAAGCTCATTCGCTTCGCCGTCGACATTCTTCGGGCCATCTTGAAGAAGCACGACAGCCTGAGGAATGCTGCCAACATCTCTGGCTTTGTCCCTATTCTGGGTGATGCCTTTGTGGGCGGGGAGGATGAGGTGAAGATCTCAGCCTTTAGACTACTGGCTGTCATCGTCAAGGTGCCATTCCCTGATGACCAGGCCGATAAGCTCTACAAGGTTGCTGTCAAGGAAGCAACAAAGGGCATCTCGACGGCGGTTTCTACCACGACTGACCTGTCTCAAGCAGCGCTCAAGATGTTGGCTGTTGTCCTTCGAGACCGCCGAGATGTACCGGTCAAGGACGCGGCAATCGACATGTTGCTTGCCAAGCTAAAGGATGATCTAACTGAGCCCCTGTATCGACACGTCACATTCAACTTTTTGCGATCGGTTCTGGATCGGCATATTGAAACCGCAGCCATCTACGACACGATGGACTATGTCGGAACAGTCATGATCACCAACGACGACAAGGATACTCGTGATCTGGCACGAGGCGCCTTCTTCCAGTTCATTCGAGAGTACCCCCAGAAGAAGGCCCGTTGGGCCAAACAGCTCAACTTTATCGTCGCCAATCTCAAGTACGACCGAGAAGGTGGTCGTCTGTCTGTCATGGAGATTGTCCACCTGTTGCTCATGAAGTCTTCCGATGACTTCGTCCAGGAGGTTGCCGCCACTTGTTTCCTCCCGCTCTTCTTTGTCCTGGCCAACGATGACAGTGAGAGGTGTCGACTTGCAGCGGGTGAGCTGCTAAAGGAGATCTTCCGCAAGGCTGACAAGGAGAGGACACAGACCTTCTTGGGTCTGCTGCGTTCGTGGCTCGACAAGGATGGGAACGAGGCAGTTATCAAGCTTGCCCTTCAAGTATTTGGCTACTACCTCGAAGCCCATGAAAACGCCTCGAAGAACAAGAAGGACTTCAAGCTTGTTATTTCCAAGGTCAACGGCGTCATCGAAGCTGAGGATATTCGGGAGGTCGATGGAGAGCTCCTGGAGGCTGCGCTGGGAGTTGTCCGAGCCTCTATGACCGTGTTCCCCGACAAGATTCTGGCAAGCAATAGTGAGGACATGTGGGCAAATATCGCCAAGTGTCTCTCTCATCCTGATACACCTGTCAAGGTGGCATCCATCGGGCTGATCAGCTCCTTCTTGGCTGATTTCGCACAGAAGGCTGGTAGCACCCCTATTGGCGAGTCGGTGGAGGGCAGCTATGGACTTGCACTAGATCTGGCAAAGGTAAAGGACCTTGTCAGACAGGCGCTTGGTGTTGTGGCGACTCGTGATGTGGATGAGAAACTGGGAGCAGAGGCTGTCCAGGTTCTCGTTTTCCTGGCACCTCGCCTGCCCGTGCGACCTCCAGTTGAAGAAGAGGAAGAGAGTGAAAGCGAGGAGCAGGCAGAGGAACAGGAGGACGCTGATGAGGTTGAGGAGAAGCAGCGAAAGACGGATCTCCAGCATCTGTTCTGGAAGCTGTCTCACATCATCCGAAGGGAGATCCCTCCCAGAGCGGTGGCCATCACGCCCAAGATTGCTGCTATGGAGGTTCTTGAGACTGTTTGCCGCAGGTCTCCTTTGGATCGCCTGCAGCCATCTCTCAAGACCATCCTAGTGCCGCTGCACAACCTCACCGACCCCTCGATTGCGCCGCCATTCTCAAACGACGAGCTCTTCAAGACAAAGCACGAGGGCCTCAAGACCAGAGCGCAGATCCTCATGGATGCCCTGCAGAAGAAGTTTGGAACGGCCGAGTACACGAAGCAGCTGCTGGCGATCAGGGAGGAAGTGAGGGCCAAGAGAGAGCAACGGTCGAGCAAGAGAAAGATCGAGGCGCTCGCGCACCCTGAGAAGTATGGACGGGACAAGCGGAAGAAGTTTGAGAAGAACAAGGAGCGGAAGAAGACGCGGTCCAAGGAGCAGAAGGTGATGAGGCAGTCGTACAAGCGGTGGTAAAGAAGCTGTGGTCGAGCATCAAGTGGCGTTTGGGAGTTTTCAGCATTAGACAGCACCTATTTCAGGGCGTTAGCTTGTGGATATATAAAAGTTCACTGTAGATGAGATTGGGAAAATACACAGCGCCATCAAGGCGAATCTTTATCAATATATTTTGTCTATGAGAAGGGTATCCTACCAACGCCACCCAATGCCCTCTACTCTATCATACAACATGGTGCTCTTTTATCTTTATTCGTACATCTTAAAACCCATATGGCGACTTATGAAGTCTTGGTCTTTCCAGTTCCCTCTTCAGATTGAGCAAGTGACTCCTCTGGCCAGAACTCAATATCGCCGTCCTCGCCCAGGCTTCCTCGCTTGACGAGCTGTCCCTTTTCCCGCATGAGATCCTCGACGGTGATCTTGCGATCGCCAAAGATATTCAAATGATCGCTGATGACGTGACGGTTTCGGCATTCAGGGCAGGTAATAAGCGTAGAGCCGTAGTGGTAGCCCTGCTTGGAGACGTTGTGGTGGGAGCGATGGCCGCAGGGCACGCAGGTGAAGGACAGCTGATAGTACGACGGCTTGATCTCTGGCCGCTCGCCCTCGCTCTTAGGCTCCTCTCCGGGCTGTGCCTGCTCGCGGTTGGGCCGCGCGTACTTTTGCGTCGGCGGGCGGGGGATCGAATGCGCCGCGCGGGAGGCGATCAAGGGTTGGAAAACTGCGGCGGGGCGAGCGCGGATGATGCGCTGGGGTTGCGAGCGGAGCTGGCGCAGGATCGAGGAAACGATTGGTGTTGAGCGAGAGGCCATTTTTGCGGGGTGAGGGTGAGGGTGAAAGGTAGGGTTTTTCTTGGTGGATGTAAGTGGTGATGGCCAAGTCGGAGTTGAGAAATCGAGAAATGTTTTAACATCCGGGGTTGCTTTGCCGCGAGACGTCATTCGTGGGTCCGGGTACTTAGTAAGGTCCATCATGGAATATTGACGAATCACGGCAGTTGACGCACTTACACGGTCAACTTGTACTTTTTGACTACACTCGAGTCCCATGTTGACGGGGGAGGCCTATAAATGTTTGAAACGATCATGAAATACCTAAGATTGGAAGTGTTGATGCCAATGCCACGCTCTTAGAATCATGTGCCTGCCGTGGATATTAGCGAGCCCACATGGCAGGACTCAGCCTATGTGTGGACTTGCCTTGAATAAACGGTTGCTACCATTGCCATTGCTACCAAGTTAAGCAATTGCAGGTAATGGGAGGAAGGTCGTTCTTTCCCCCTGATGCCTTTCTTAAAATAATCATTTTCGAAGTGTCCGAGAATTCATGATCCCTCTTCTTCAACAACTCCCAACCTTTGCAGAAATCCTACTATCACATCTCCCTATTGACCAGCATCTGATTATCACTCCTTCGTTCCTCTATAGAAAACTCCGAGAATTCTCATTATGAAGCTCATTCCTACTCTTGCCTCCTTAACCCTCTTCCTATTCGCCGCCCTTGTCTCCGCAAATGACGACCTCGTCCTTGCCATCAACACGATCAACCAAGCCCGTCAGGCCAAGGGCATCAACCCTCTAGGCTGGAGCCCAGATCTCGCAGCCTATGCACAGTATTGGGCAAACCAGATGGGAGCCGGAGCGCAACCCTTCAGCCACGCACCTCCCGAGCTCCGCCCCTTGCAGGGTGAAAACATCTTTCAGCAGACAGCTACCCAGTGCGATGCTGTCCACGACACGCCTCTTCAGAATGCTGTGAATGCTTGGCTTTCGCAAGAGAGGCTTTACACGGGGCAGCCCATCAGCGATGGAAAGGAGCCTTGGCTTCACTGGTGTAAGTGGCCACTAGCTCTCGCAATGCGAGCTTGAAGCTGACAACCACAGCCCAGTGCATGTGGTCACAAACAACCCACATCGCTTGTGCGAGAGCATATAGCGTGTCTGAACCATGCAGAGTATTCGACGTTTGCCGTTTCTACCCAGAAGGAAACATGTAAGTCTACCCTGTCGACGAGGTGGTCACCACTAACGACTGCCAGAATTGGGCAGACGCCGTTCTGAGTGACGACTATCGATTAGCCGTGTGCCCCCGGAAATACTGATTGGGTCGAGATGTAATACACGAATGTGTTGCGCAACGGTTGAATTTCATTATATGGATCGCTGTAACGGTTTTCGGGGAAGTGTTCATTCATGTACATACTTCGTCACTGTTGGTTGGATTATCATCAAGCATGCACATGGTTACCAGTAATCTACTAAGACCAGGAAGTAATTACGCATGGAAATTAAGATGGAATAATATTACAGATCAAGCTGGTATCAACGAGTCATCCCAACTTCGCAGCTGCTGAGAGAAAATCAGGCTTTCTGACGTGAAGGTCCAGGGTAGGCGATCACGCACGCTTACATAATACAACCCATAGGTGGTCAGTGCTCTCTAAGGGAAACGCCGAATTTGTGGCAGACAGTGAGCGACGCGATTGAGAAAAAGGCCCCCAGTTCGCGACTCCATCAAGCATCGAGCGTTGAAGCCATCACAACAGACACGCCAAAGTCACCACGTCCCCTCCCATTCCACGACTGTGCACTTTCCATCACTTTCGCACAGGCCCCGGCACCTTGGTGGTCTTTTTCGCGTCCCGGCGCACTGGAGCAAAAGCGAGAAACGAGCCCTCGCGCGTCGGCATAGCTCCCTTTACTGGTTCAGCATAGGATGACCCTCGAGGTCCCCTAACGCACACAATGGAACGATCAAAGCCCCAGGCGTTCTTGTCGAGCTACGCGCCGCGATTGCGCGGCTACAACAACTCCCTCCTCACCCCCGTACTGCCGAGCGCGCCCTCTGGCCCCGTCTCGAGAACGACCAAGCGAGGCACCACCATCATCAACTACGCCGAAGATGGGTACGACGACCTGGATGAGGATAGCGACGACACCCGAAGACGACCCACCGGCTTGAGAAGCTTGCGCAAGGAGGACTCGGTCAGCAGGCAAGACATCGCCGAGAAGGCAGGCAAGGACACCAAGGAGCCCGTTGAGGTCCAGGGCATCTGGCGCGATTGGATGGCCAAGCATCGTCTGGCTCGGAGCGATCAGCAGAATGCGGTGCAGGCTACATTGCCGCTCACACTGATTCCGATCCGGATCGACTTGGATGTTCCGGCCTTCGTCCCCCCGCCTCCATTTCCAACACCGAACCCCAACACCGTCGATATCTCCCTCCCTCAGTATAGACAGCAGGAGATGACGGTGCCATACAAGCTGCGAGATATTTTCTGCTGGAATCTCCACGAGACGCTGATCTCGACCGACCAGTTTGCTCAGACTCTGGTGCAGGATCTCGACCTTCCTCACAGGCAAAACGCCATCGCCGAGATCAGCAAACAGATTCGGACACAGCTCGAGGAGTATGCGGGCGTTGCCCTCCACCCGCTGTTCCACGCGGAGCAGCCGGCTCCTTCTCTCCCGCAACCGACGGCCAGCGGATTGACCCCAAGACCAAGCTTCGCTCTCAAGTCTCGGGACGAGTCTCCCGCTTCTGCGATCCGAGGCACCTCTCGACCAGACACACCTGCGCAGACAGGAGGCGCACCCACTCCATCTCAGACACAGGCACCAGATGTGACAGCTGAGGCGACTCCCATTCTCCCCGATTCTGATGACTACAACCCTGACGATACATATCGATGCATCATCAACTTGAACCTTAATCTGGCTTCAATGTTGTACACAGACAAGTTTGAATGGTCTCTGCTGCACCCACCAGGCACTGCTGAGGCGTTTGCCAAGGTGACGTGCGCTGACCTAGGACTTACCGGAGAGTGGATTCCAGCCATGACACATGCTATCTATGAGGCTGTCCTGCGACTAAAGAAGGAGGCCTGCGAGGCGGGTGGACTTGTGGCCGGATGGGGTGGACTACAGCAAGAACTGCCAAACGATGCCGCCCACGGTGTGGAGGCTGGTTGGAGATATGATCCCGACCACCTAGGAGACGACTGGGAACCCAAGGTAGAGTTCCTGAGCAATGAAGAAATTGAGAAGCGAGAGGGCGACCGAGAGCGTCAAGTCCGTCGGTTACGTCGGGAGACGGCACGGTTCAGCTCCACGACAGGCATGCTGGGCGGCACACCGTTTGGCGCTCCGATGGAGGTCGAGGAGGAGCGGATGGGACGAGGCGAGCGGTCCAAGAAGAAGCGGAGATTCCGAAGCCTGAGTCCGCTGGGCCGAGGAGGGACGCCCGGAGGGCGAGGAACTCCAGACGTGGGCGGATATGGAGGCGGCGGAGCTCTGACGGACCAAGAGAGACTCCAGTGGAGATGCTGGCATTGCCAGATATGGGGCACCAGCGTCTGGGCAGTGCGAGACGGCCCTGCAGGCCCAAGGGTAGGTGCAGCTCCTCAAGGATTCGTTGACTTGTTACTGACAGTTCCTAGACCCTGTGTGCCAACTGTGGATATCTCTATGAGCGAGATCAAAAGCTTCCTCGCCAGTGCAAGAATCTTCATTTCCAAGACCCTCATATTGTTTAGGAACCTACAGATGGAAAGCAGCAAGAAAGAAGAGCAGCCCCTGAAGCTCGGGCGAGTGAAAGTTCACGGTCGCCAAGCAAGAGTAACAGACAGCTTAGCCGAACGCCGTCTATTACTCACCTACGCTGGCAACCCGTGCGTGTTCAGTGAGCGAGTTCGTTCCAAGACACAAGGGCATTGCATATATCTATCCTATCAGTCACATTTCGGGAGTCTTGTTTTTGCGAGCAAAAGCTTTGGGGCGGTGGCTTTGGGACTCAGGGATGTTTTACGGCGTCTCGGGAGGATACGGATTCCTCAGTGGACGGTTTTTGACGTTGGTAATTGTGGAAACGGGGATGTGCCAGCCAGCCAGCCAGCCAGCCAGGATGGATGGACGGAGGCGAGGTGTAGAGTATTGTGCAGTACCAGTATCACCTTTGTAGAATATATTAGTGCAAAAGGGGTGTTTTGAGCCGAGGCCTGATGGATGGACGCTGTGGCAGCATACCTAGCATGGTTACGTTACGGTTGTGCCCTCGGAGGGAGGTTGCCTTGCCAAGGTTGATCCTCGAAGGAGCAATAAAGTGGTTTCCATCCAAAAAGAGGTGACATGATATGCATGATGCTTGATTAAGGGGGCGGTTGAAGCATCCATGCCTGGAAGATGCAGGTGATGGCCACGACATTTGGTCGTCACGTGTGCCACCTGACTTTGACCTCCAGACCAAGCTCTACCCAATCACGACACCATCAACCTCCATCATGGCCCTGAAACACCGGCATTGAACGGCCTTCCGGAGCCCGAGAATGGGTATTGCTGCATGCTACCCTAGCCGCTTATCCCTCGCTGCCTCGCCTGTCGAACCATCCATCCCATCACACCAAGAAGCTGTCCGTATTGGGACAATCCGGAGGAGCCCCTTCCACGATCGAATCCGTCCACCACTCACCACGGCCACTCGAGCACCCCGCATGCTCCTTTGGGAAGTCACATCACTGTTGCATCTCGGCCACCTCCTCCACGTGCGGTCATTACCTCCGGTCTGGAGTACCGGCCGGCTTGGCGACTGCCATAGGGCGGTTCGACCCGAGCCAGCGTCCAGGGTTCAGGGCCACCTTTCGGCCTGCGGTGGCCGAGTGGCTGAGGGATCGCAACTGTCTTGTCTTTGCCTCGGCAGGACAAGGCTGAAGGGCCCTCTCTGCTTCGATGAGCCTTCTCGATGGCGAAGGATCAGGGTTTGACTTTGTCTCGAACCATGAAACATCAAGACCTCGCTCGACAGTTACCGCAGATCCTACCAAAGCTAATTCATAAGTTCCCCGGACCGACCAGCCATTCAACGCTTGAAGCATAAACGCCATTCATTTGGTGCTAATTAGTTACTGCGACCTGGCCATCACATGCGACCTCCTATCGCCAAGGTGTCTGCCGGACATAGATTCGCCGAGACCCCTACCCAAGGCCCCCCCTCCTCACAAGGCAACGTGGTGATTCCAGACACATGTATGCACGACCTCTCATGGAAAACCCGCAAAATGCTGGATCTGGATCGGGAAGCTCTCCAACCTTATTACCTTGTCCGTCAGGGGGTCCACGGCTCCGCAAGTTCTGCCACATGACTCGAGTGTCGGTCTGGGATAGACAAGATGGCACATGAGCAACGTACGATAGCCTCAATGTGACGATGGTCGCACATCCTCCTCATCGTGAGCGTCAAACTAGCTGGAAGGCGAGTGGAAACCGACGGCTACATTCCCGAAAGTGCCGTCGACCCGTCTCACTCGACGACTTCACGTGTGTTCGTCTCGAGCCCTATTGTCGAGAAAGGGCAATACGGGATTTCAACTCTATGCAGTTGAAGCGCCAATATTGAATCTGCGGTTATGGAGAACGAAACACAGGAGGGCTTAAGCGCCGAGTGACACTGCCTCTCCAACAAGGCTCTGATGAGAGACACGTTGAGGCAACTATTGATGCTAACATAGGACAACTCGTACGAACAAGTACGTACTTAAAAGAATATCGAGTGGGCTCACTGCTTTCTGGGATGCCCAATTTTCTGTTCACGAATCCTCCATGTGTGCAAGGGGCAATCTTCTCCGTCATCTCGCCTATACCACGAGACTCCTCGGACTTGACTGCTCGCTCTTGGGCTAAAATTGCAGTTTATTCGAGTTCACTCACGGCTTTGGTCGGAAACTCGGGCAAAACCGACCCGTACGAAGGCCTTTCATCCGTGGCAAGCGCCTTTCCAGCCTACAACACCTCAGCCTTGACGCTCAAGAATCCTTCGACCAGTCATGGGATGGCTTCCCTTGTCGACACACACGGCTAAATGGCTTGCTTGACTAGGAGGCGAATGTCTGAATAAGATTGCGGGGTGAAGCTCTCCCGCTCAGTTACCTTTCCGGGGGGGTATCCGATCACCGGATGATCCGTCCTTGGCCTCAGGTCCACGCTCCGTTAGCTCACGGTAGACGCTCGATGGAAGCGACGGCCCGAGAATGGGGAAACGATGACAGCCGCTTTCGAGCCTCCGGAGAAGGACGCCTCCCTCGAGGCATCCCTAGCCACTCACACATGGCTGTCCTGGGCGCAACCTGGGGAGCTCCTCCAATGAGGAGGCAAAGCGAGTGCAGCCTCTTCGGAGGCTACAGGTCGACCTCGTCCTGGAAAGGCGGACCGATGCGGTGGTTGTTCATGGTCTCTTGTGGGAAATCATCTCATCTTTACCATTCTGGACGGTAAGCGGAGATGAGCTAGGAGACCAGAGGCTCTAGAGCGTATCCACCTACACCACTTGGATGTCACGATGTCTGTAGGTGATGGCTCTCTGGTCTTGGTGCGCCTATTCTCTCAGCTCATCAACTGAGGAGCTCGGATGGGCTAGTGGCGATGGCGGCAAGGCAGTGCCTTGGAGGGAAGAGGCGGCCCGAAACCCGGTCTTGGTCTGGGGAGTGAAGCTGGAGCTCTCTATCGGCATCACGGCTTCCATAGCCACGATTCCATACTCAACATGCTCACGATGAGCTAGGGACTAACGACTATGGCCTTGCCAACTGTGTATTGCCACCACTCCATGGACGAGTAGACGACTATATAAGGTGTTGGACCTCCCATCTCAGATACTCCTCATCAGCCTCATCTCAACAACCTCATCACTCACTCAAACAAAGGATACAACCTCAATTCACAATGTACCGCATTCTCGCCACCGCCTCGGCTCTGCTGGCAACCGCCCGCGCCCAGCAAGCCTGCACCCTCAACGCCGAAAGCAAGCCTGCCTTGACCTGGTCCAAGTGCACATCCAGCGGCTGCAGCAACGTCCGCGGATCTGTCGTGGTTGACGCCAACTGGCGATGGACCCATAGCACCTCCAGCAGCACCAACTGCTACAGCGGCAACACCTGGGACAAGACTCTCTGCCCCGATGGAAAGACCTGCGCTGACAAGTGCTGTCTTGATGGTGCCGACTACTCTGGCACCTACGGAGTCACCTCGAGCGGCAGCCAGCTCAACCTCAAGTTCGTGACTGTTGGGCCGTACAGCACCAATGTCGGCAGCCGTCTCTATCTCATGGAGGATGAGAACAACTACCAGATGTTCGACCTCCTGGGCAACGAATTCACCTTTGATGTCGATGTCAACAACATCGGATGCGGCCTGAACGGCGCCCTCTACTTCGTCTCCATGGACAAGGATGGTGGCAAGAGCCGCTTCAGCACCAACAAGGCTGGTGCCAAGTACGGAACTGGCTACTGCGATGCCCAGTGCCCTCGCGATGTCAAGTTCATCAACGGAGTTGTAAGTATCTCGAGTTACCAGTCTTCAGGGGTCGTTACTGATAAACATCAAAGGCCAACTCCGACGACTGGAAGCCCTCTGCCAGCGACAAGAACGCCGGCGTCGGCAAGTACGGCACCTGCTGCCCTGAGATGGATATCTGGGAGGCCAACAAGATCTCCACGGCCTACACTCCCCATCCCTGCAAGAACCTCAACCAGCAGTCCTGCGAGGGCGATGCCTGCGGTGGCACCTACTCTTCTACCCGCTATGCTGGAACTTGCGATCCCGATGGTTGCGATTTCAACCCTTACCGCCAGGGCAACCTCACCTTCTACGGCCCCGGCTCCGGCTTCAACGTTGATACCACCAAGAAGGTGACTGTCGTGACCCAGTTCATCAAGGGCAGCGACGGCAAGCTTTCTGAGATCAAGCGTCTCTATGTTCAGAACGGCAAGCTCATTGGCAACCCCCAGTCCGAGATTGCCAACAACCCCGGCAGCTCCGTCACCGACAGCTTCTGCAAGGCCCAGAAGGCTGCCTTCAACGACCCCGATGACTTCAACAAGAAGGGTGGCTGGAGCGGCATGAACGACGCCCTCGCCAAGCCCATGGTTCTCGTCATGAGCCTGTGGCACGACGTGAGTATCTAACCCCTGAGTCTCGAACAAGACACTGACATGGCATTCTAGCACTACGCCAACATGCTCTGGCTCGACTCCACCTACCCCAAGGGCTCCAAGACTCCCGGCTCTGCTCGCGGCTCTTGCCCTGAGGACTCTGGTGTCCCCGCCACCCTCGAGAAGGAGGTTCCCAACTCCAGCGTCAGCTTCTCCAACATCAAGTTCGGTCCCATCGGCAGCACCTACTCCGGCACCGGCGGCAACAACCCCGACCCCGAGGAGCCTGAGGAGCCCGTCGGCACCGTTCCCCAGTACGGCCAGTGCGGCGGCATCAACTACAGCGGCCCCACCGCCTGCGTGTCTCCCTACAAGTGCAACAAGATCAACGACTACTACTCCCAGTGCTACTAGATTAACAAAGAGGGTTCTTGTCTCTGAAAAGAGGTTGCGACAAAGAGGTGGATGAGTGGGGTTGAAAGAGGGAGAAAAGGGGTGGTCGTGAACAAACGATGCTGAAAGAGAGATGATTTGTTGACTGTTTTTCTTCTTCCTGCACATAGCTTTACCTCCTTTTTTGCTTTTCCCAGTATTATACTTTTTTCTTTTGCAAATACAATCTGTCGTTATCTACTCCATCTGCCTGCCTTGTTTGCCAAGTGACTTGTACCCCTGAATCCGACTTTTGCAACAGCCTCAAGATTAGAGATGCTATGCAATAGGTTGAAAGTATGAAAGCCTCGGGTTTCTCATGAAGTTTGATATGGTTAAGGCATCGAAGCATCCATATTGCAGGATCCCAGGGGCTAAGGGAACGCTATTGCTAGAGTAATCTACCTACAGCGCCGCGTTGATCGCCAAGATAGGTTCTTCCATCATATGATCAATTTGATGCATTCGCTGACTAGAATTCTATGTGAGAAAAAGAATTAATTACTTCCAATTCAACTCATCGAGCGGTCCTCGAAATCTTGTCAATCACTAGGGACCTTTACCAACACGCGCAAACAGTTCAGGGGTATGCCCATGTATTGACTCCATCTTGGTATCTACATCAAAACAGTGTATTAAACAACCGCCTGTCTCATAATGACCCATAAACAAAGTCTACCAGAGAGACCTCTTCTCAAATCCCCTTCCTCAAACATCCTCGCGCTTCCTCTCAGCCTGCTGAATCTCAGCCCCGTCCTTGAGCTCCACGGCAGGAGTCACCTCGGCGCCGATCATCTGGGCTCCCTTCTCGGTGTGGTCGGCTCCGCCAAAGATGGCGTCCATGTTCTCGAGGGCGATGCCCTTTGTCTCGGGGATGAAGAAGAAGACAAAGATGCCGAGGAGGATGTTGACGCCGAAGAAGAAGAAGAGGCACTTGAGGCCCGTCTTGGCGAGGAAGGTGGGGAAGAACTGCTGGAAGATGGTGTTGGCGACGTTTTGGCACTGCGAGGCCATTCCGACGGCCTGGGAGCGGACGTTGGCCGAGAAGACTTCGCTGGTCCACATCCAGACACCGGCACCCCAAGATGGCTTATAGAAGAAGCTGTAGATGTTGTGTTAGGTGTGTTGGTTTAGATGGGGGTGTATAAGCTTACATGAAGAGGTACAGCATCACGACGATACCAATGGCCGTTGGCTCCGACTTGGGGGTAGGAGTGGCAAGACCGATGACAGGGACGATGAGCATGCAGACGGCCATACCGGCAGCTCCGACCATGAAGAGCCAGCGACGACCGAAGCGATCAGCAGTCCAGACGGCGTTGAGGGTGAATAGAATGCCCATAGTAGCCCAGAGAGCGTTGATGAGGTTGCTACAGTCCAAGAGTCAGCACTATACTTGAGAAGCACAAGAGGGAAACTCACATCTTCTCGGCAGAGGTCCAGACCTGCTTGTAGATGGAAGTC
Organism: Fusarium solani; assembly: GCF_023522795.1. NCBI lineage: Eukaryota > Fungi > Ascomycota > Sordariomycetes > Hypocreales > Nectriaceae > Fusarium > Fusarium solani. The sequence continues at coordinate 2,795,271 of NW_027072157.1, forward strand.
GAGTAGGTGTTGAGCGTGCCCTGGCCGGTGAGCTGCTGGCCGACGTTGAGGACAAAGGCGAGGTAGAGACGCTTCCTGATGGAAGGATCCTTGAACAGAGCACCGTAGCCAGGGCTGATGGCCTCCTTCTCGTACTCGATGGCAGCCAGGATGGCCAGCACCTCCTCCTCAACCTCCTCCTCGGTATCACGGATCCGTCGCAGGGCGGCGCGGGCGTCGTCGATCTTGCCCTTCTTGATGAGCCATCGAGGGGACTCGGGCTGGAAGGGCAGCAGGACGATGACGATGATGGGAACCATGATCTGGAAGATGACCACCATGCGCCAGTCCCACTCGCCGAGCTCCTCGCGGTGGAGGCCGCAAGCGTAGTTGATCCAGTAGGCGATGAAGGCACCGACAGAGTAGAAGAGCTGCCAGAAGGTCATGACCTGGCCTCGGATGCTGGCGGGGGACACTTCGCCGATGTAGACGGGGCCGGCAGCTGAGTGGGGGGTTAGCACGGGTATAACTTCAGGTCGAGAAGCGGGGGGGGGGGGGGGTTACGTACTCAGAGCTGTGCCCTGGCCCATGCCGATGAGGACTCGGCCGAGAATGAAGACGCCAAGCTTTCCCTTGGGTGAAAAGGCCTGGATGAAGGCGGCAATGATGGTGACGAAACATCCGACAGCCATGCCAACCCTTCGACCGCAGAGATCGGCCTATGATGGGGGGTATCAGCACACACTCTTGGCTCCCTTGGCTGCATTTGGGGAAGAGTTGGAGGCAGACAGGGGTCTGTAGGATGTTGAACATACCAGGGGACCACCAATGAAGAAGCCGCTGACGATGGCACCGATGGTGTAGCACGTGTTAATCAAGCCGACAGTGTAGCTGTCCCGCTTCTAGAGAGTGGGAGATCCATGATTAGCCACGAGATGCCAAGAACGAGACGCGGCAAGGGGAGCCGACTTACAAGGTCGAGGTTGAACCAGTCGAGCCAATGCTGAGAGGCTTGGAGAGCCTGCATGTTTGATACGAGTCAGCCATGGATATTCTTGGGGGCGGGAGGCGAGTCATGTTTGGGAAAGGGTTTTGCTTTGCGTACGTTGAAGACACTGGAGTCAAAGCCGTAGAGCGTCATGCAGGACGCTGCCACCATGGCAATGAACCAGTTGTAGGTTCTTGTCTTGCTGACCATCTTGACGGCTTGTGATGTACTCGTATATGGGATCTTGTGTGTTGCAAAAGATGGGAACAGGAACCCCTTGGTTGTCGAGCAAGGCAGAGAGAGAGAGACCCCTTGGTATAGGAAAGGAAGGGGGAGGGAAGGGAGAGATGATGGTTGAGCACAGAGATCAGAAGAAAAGAAGAAGAAGAAAAGGCTTCTCCCGTCATCTTTTTATCTTTCGAGATAGTCCTCCCCGGACCCCAGACCCCAGGTCGAGACTGCTAGCCTGCTCCACCAGGCAAAAAGGAACAGGAGACTCATGACTAGGGAAAGACAGAGTAGGAAGATCACGTATGAGAGACCAAAGCCCATGTTAGCTGCAGTAGCTTCCCTGAAAGTTTGAACCCGGCACGTAGCACTGTAGTGGTAGTCGCTTAGTTGGTCGGCCCGTGACGTTTGCTTCGACTGAAGTTGTGGTTCGGTTTCTCCATTAGTTCCAGAGCTCAAGCCTCAGTTTGGGACGGACCCCCGCGAACCAAAGCCGGACTCTAACCCCCAACGCGGAGCCGTATACTTTTTTGACTCTGCGTCTCTTCCCCCACGGGCGCTGTAAACGGCCAAGGCGAATCTCTTGGTGTTTCCATCGTGATGAGCACTCAACATGATACGTCCCCTTCATCTGCTGTGCCGTGCCGAGTTCCGTGAGCCCTGCCAACCCCCCTTGTCGTTTTCCTCCACCAGCTCGGGAGCTATGTCGGTTTTGGGTGCGTCCATTGCCTCTCTCGCCCCCCGATTCCTGTGGCTAGCCTCTCACCTCCACAGACGCTGGGGGTTGATTTGCTTTGGCTTTGGAGGTTTGGGACGTTTAGAAGTGGGTGTGGGGAATGGGGGAAGGGCTCGTGGGCAGATGGGATGGTTGCGTCGCGTCGCTAGATCGGGGGCCTGATTGGTGGGAAAATTATCCGGGGCGAATTTCTCCGTGTGGTCAAGGCTCAGACCAAGGACGTCGAGACCCGCATCGCTCTTTCCCTCCACGATTTCCATTTCCGCCCTCTGGTGCCGTGCGGAGTAGCTGGTCTTGGGCCTATCTTCCCCGCATCTCCATCACCAACCAAGATGATATCGTGGAGAAAGAAGCGAGGCCTAACTTGTTTGGACGGAGGATTCTATTTACAAGAGAAGGTTATCTAAGATAAAGATAATGCTCATACTGTGCTGTGTTGTGTTGATGCTGTACCAAAGAAACCCACTCTGACCATGCCATCGCTCATCATGATGTCCTGTTCAACCACGAGCTTCAATCCCTAGAATGACTAACCAAATGCCTACACCTCCTTCCGTCAACTGATGTCCCTTCTCGCCCGTGCAATCTGCAAGGTGAGAACACACCACTCACCGAGACAATCCCGGCCAGCCAAGGTCGATCCTTCTCGGCCACGAGCCGCCGCCGTCCACCGCCAAGAACCGCCGCCCATCACCTCACCCGACTCTCACATTAGCTGCAGGGCATTTATCTGCTTGCCCCTGGCAGTGCCAGACCGTTCCCGTCCCCTCAAGTCGACTCGATGCTTACAGGACCGCTTCTTTTTTCCTCTCTGCTTCGGTTCCGCACCGAAGTCAGAACGCCCTCGGACATTATCGGCCAGAGCAGAGCATGAACCAGCCAGGGGTCGGTCGCCATACGCCCTATATACGCATCAATCAATGCCTGCTATCCCTTCTGATTGGACTCGTTCAAATCAATATCAACATCGAAATGACACAAAAAATGTCGCCTGACCACCATCAAGCCGCATTTTCTCCACCTACAGCACAGCCAGCTTCCACTTGATCGATCGAGTCTATCCTCCGACTCAACACACACACACACACAACTTCTTGAGAGCGAGACATCCATTCCATTTCCATTTAGCCTAAGTATCCAAATGATGAGGGGGCTCATGCCATGGAACCTCCCATCTCTTGGACTCGGCCTTTTACCCGGAAAACAAAACTCGTCTCGAGCCCATCCATGTCCACTTCCTCCCCAAGCCTTTCAGCCTCCTTTTCTATCCACACTGCCTTAACCTCGGTCACCCTAAGAATCTACTGCTACCTTGTACACGGGTTTCATCAGTTCTTTCTGCCTACCGTCTTCGCGACAAGAGCAAACATTGGAAATTGCCGGTTCGATTTCAGCTATTTCCTACCCCTATCAGCAAAACAAAACACTTTCAACCCCAGCGCCCACACATGTCCCGCCAACAAAGATATCACCACCAATCTCACCCCATGCGCCCATCAGTAAACCTTGTCCATCACCTACCTGATTGCTCCTTGCCTTCCTTCTCTCTGCCTTTAGACTGCAAAATTTGATGCTTAGCATAGGTCCGTACTAATCGTGGTAGCCTACATCTCATGTGCACTTCCTCCTCCAAACCATCCCCGAACCCCTTAGCCTTCTCGCCCCTTCTCAAGTCACAATAGCGACATTGGAGATCAAGTGTCCAGAATCTTCTCATACACGACCGGTTCAACACAAGACGACGAGGGCGACCACCTCCCTTCCTTTCATCCATCCATCCATAAACCCTTCAGCCACTCCATCCCAAATCTCATTGTGGAGGAAGACCTCCTCGCATCATGTGCCCAACGTCAACCCCCACCCACCGCATTTCCTTAGGTTGCTGTGGATTTTGCATCTGTAAACCGCCTTGGTGTTGCGGTGGCGTCCCTCCGCTCTGGTACTGCATCTGACGTTGCTCCCTTGCCGCATCGCGCATCTCCCTTCGCCTCCTGAGTCGCTCTACCAGCTCCTTAGATGCCCTTGCAAAGTTTTCCCGCCATGTCGATGCATCCGCCCATCGCTCTGCGTATGCGTCCAACGTTTGTGAAACCTTTTCTAGACATTGCAGGCTGCGGTCCAAGTTGTCCTCTCCATTGAGCCCCTGCGGCTGCAGTCGTCTTGGTAGGGGTGGGGGCGGTGCCGCGCCCGGCGGTGGTATCGGTATCGGTACCGGCACTCCTGAAAGGAGCATGTCTTCTGCATCCCTCAGCACTGCGAGGAACTGATTGGCCATAAAAAAGACCCTCAACACGTCATGGTATGTGCAGAATCCGGTATTCTCACTCTGGTGGGCAATTCGGTGAACGCTGTCGAGATATGCCATCGAGTGCTCAAATATGAGGATGCGATTATAATCCGTGATACGTGGCGCCCTGGCCGAAGGAGCAATGCAGTATACATAGCTATATCTCAACTCCTGCTCGAATAACTGCCGGATGTCGATGGGAAGATCAGTTGGAAGAGTCTCTTGCCACTCTCGCATGTCAAGGCACACCCTCCATATGTACGAAATTGGATCCGGGAGGGGCGTCGATCCGGATTGGTACAACACTTGGTACCAATGGGACTGAGCCCGTCGAAGCTCGAAGAGCAGCTTTGCAGGATCAACGGCCGGTTGCCCTAAAATGCCTCCTGAATTTGACGATCTTCGTGGGGCTGCTGCAGGGTACGCGACATTGATAGTATCATCGGTGAATGAGAATGTCCGCGCATGAACCATGCTAATGGAACTAGACAGACCTGTTAGGAAACACCATCGACTAGAATTCTATATACTTGGGACCAACGTACCGATCAAGGGCATATACGCAGTAGAATATCCTCCTCCGCATATCAAGAGCCGTTTTATCAGAGACGGCAGACTGGGGAGGGTCTTGGTGGAAGCCGAGGTCGACGATTGCCCGTGCTGTGAACCCTATCAGGTGCCAGCTGTCAAAATGTGCAGGGTCCAGCATCGCATACTGTGTGAGTAGAAGCAGAGACTGGATCTGCGTCACATAACCAGGGGCGAGGGCGCCGTCAGCATAACTCATGGCTCGAGTGACGTATTCGACGCCGTTGCGGTAGTGCTCGTCTTGATTTCGTTGGCTTTGGACAGCACTACCAATGGCAAGAACCATCCACACCATCCAGCAGTCGGAATCCCTAATCGCCCGATCGTCTTGCCGGTAGAGATCATCGATGGCCGTCAGAAGGGACATCTCGGCAACGCAAGGATACATCGAATGGACGTTTTCAATATAATGCTGAACAATTCCCTGGGCGATATGTCTAGGGGGCAACCGAGATTCCGGTGACTCTGGAAGGGCATCATTCGTGGTGGCTGCCAAAACCAGTCTCGCAAATGTCATATTTGTCGATATAGGCTCAAAATCTCGTGTCGTGGCATTAACAGAACTATCGGCACGCATTAGATTACCTATATCAACGCAGGACGACACGCAGAGCACTCACAGAAAACCAAAGTCTGATACAAGCGAATTGACATCAGAATTCTCCTTCTTCCGCGCCGCCTTGCGATATACGGCAGCGCGGATGGCGGCCAGGGAATCTCTTCTATCCATTGGCTGGGTATTAAGAGCCGTGTCAGGATCATGCAAGGCAACCGATGCCTTACGTGACTTGGCATATTGAAGCCTTCTTTCGAGTTTCTCAATCCGTAACTCGAGTGCTGCCACATAGCTAAACTGGAGTCAGTGGTCTGATACGAAACGATATGATCATGGGCTGCCGTTTACCTTCTTTCCTTGCCCCTAGCAAATTGGTCATTCGCTGCCGAACATTCACTCGCACGGCCAGCCTTCTCACAGGCTGTGCAGGCAGGCAGCTTGCCATCACACTAAACAGAATTAGCCTCGGCTACTAGCAATGATTCAATCATCAAGGTATCTATCTCACCTTGACTTTTGCAGTGCGGCCTAGACGGTGCATTGAATTAGTATTTGTAATTTCATCACAAGGTAGACAGAAGCCGCAACTCACATCGGGAGCAAGCCGAGACAGGTCGTGAGACCCTCAGAAGAGGATTGTGAGAGAAGCTAGGGCGGGGCATCTTGTCGAGGAACCAGAAGAGCAGGTGCTCGCTGCCTTGGCACTATCGATGGATAAAACCCTGGAGAAATGAAAATACCCTGGTGTAACCAAAAACCAAGTCGTTTGGGGTAGGCAGGCCAGGTGGATGGAGTGAGAAACGGGCGATGATGAGAGCCTGGTGGTGACGGTTGGAATGTCGTCAAATTTCTCCACTTCAGAGGGGGACAGGACAGTTGAGGCCACGAGGACCAGGCTGGCTTCTAGAAAAACGGACCGGAACCAGCCGGTTGGTTCTGTCCTGTGCTTGTCTCTAGATGAAGCGCGCGCACGCCCTGTGACTGACCAGAAAGTCGGCAATAAGGATGTCGAGGACAGTCGAAAGGGGCGTGGGAGACAGACGAAGAGAATGCGGTGGTGGTCGTGGGCGGGCAGTTTAACCCACTTCGCCTGGCGTCGTTGGTTGGCGTGCAGGGCCCGAGTCGACGGTTGCGGGATGAGTATTGAAACAATGGAATGAGGCCGGCGACTCGGCGCGCGTCGAGAATGGCACTAATGTCAGACTGGACTCTGATGCTGGTCTCGGATCAGAGGCGAAGGATGTCGGCTAAGGCAAAACAGAGCCGTTGTTGGAAGGAGGGATGGGGATCGGAAGGATGCAGTAGAAATTACCTAGGTAGCTAGGTTAGCATGAGATGAGGGGGGATGAAAACCCATGAGATTTGACTACGCGGCACGAGAGGATGAACCCCAGCCTGTCGTCTCATCCATCGGTCGCACGCACTCACCTCAGTTCAGTCCCGTCGTTGTCAGGTGGGGCACCCAGAGTGGAATGGATGGAGCCCAAGGGAGAGGAGAGACCAGTCTTCAATGGCGGAGGCGATTGCACAGCAGCGTTGGTAAGCCAGAGCCAAGGCGGCAATGGCAACAGAACTGTAGCGGACGGACGTGGGGGTGCGGGGGGCTCGCGGATATATCGCCGACGGGATTTGAGTAGGTAGTTGATGAAGATAGAAATGGATGTCAGTGATAGAGAGACAAGCATTGTGAATACGAGCCTAGGAACAAGATCCATGGTTGTTAACATAGGTATTTGGTGGAGCAGGCAAGCGAGTGAGTCGTATATGCCTTCCATCAACAGGTGAAGAGAGACAGACCCAACAAGGCTGAGGAAGTATTCATCGTGAAGACTTGCCCAAGTCATCAACAGATAAGCCCGTGGTGGAGGCGGAACTTACACGTTTTGACCAAGTCCTGGCAGATTCTCTGAAGAAGTCCATGGAAGCCTAGAGGCAGTCAAACAACTAGCAATTCCAATTCGAAATATCCACCATGAGAGTCGGATATTCATCCGTCTTCATCGGGCAATCCGGTTCGCTTTCCCCGATGGCAGAGTTCAACTTCATAGTGCCGCCGAGAGGCTAGCTACGGAGGTGCACTGCCAGCAAATCGGCGCATTTCATGATCCCGATCGCCGGTACCTGAGTGTTGGTTTCTTGATGGAATAACCTTTGCTTTTTGGCGCGCATCGGTGCCGGGAATATGAAAGATTCGATCCAATGTCACACTGCCCCCATCTTAGTCTAGCCGAGGATGCAAGCACTAGAGGGAAAGAACAGGGCATGGGTTTTATGAATGCGTCCCTCCGCCGTTCTCGGTCACACCCTCACAGACTTTACGGAGGAAGGAAACGGATCAGATATTTATGAACGGAGGGGATAGTGTGGGAGTCGCTCTTTGTGCTGGTTTCGGTACTAGGTGTATGATGAGCACTTTTGTTATACACAACATAATACGCAGAAGCCCCAAGCCACTAGGAGGGAATATGAACGCCGTGAAGGAGAAGTCATATTTCGAGTCAGAAGGGGATGATATGATGAAAGCAGCCAGACACAATATAACCTCTGCATATGGCTACCTGCCTATACAGGAGGCGCCTGCCTGACTACATACAAGGGCACTTCAATATGGGTATCAGAGGCGTGGTACAGGTGGCGTGACATGCTCCTCTGTCGAAGCTTGAGTGGACTAACACAGCCCACGGCAAATGCATGAAACCAGGTCGGGGAATCGTGGATGGATCCGATCTGTGGTGATGAGGCGTTTCATCACTTTGCGAAGTTAGCTCACAACCACGTCGTGCAGCACACGTGAGCCACGGCTTACACGCGACACAGGCCCCTCTCCTCTCCCTCGCTGTCATGATGAACGGCGCATCTTCCGGAACCCTCGTCGAAGCCTTGGGCATCCACATGAGATGCCATCCAATGTCTTGAATTTCTCTGCCGAGCTGATCGGGCCTTTGCATCTGTCATCTGTAGATCTACGCTAGAAACATGGGCTAGTCCACTCCAGGTAAAACCCAGCACCTCTCCAGCTGGACTGCCACCCGGAGAGATTAGAGCAGAGAGGACCTCGAGGCGTGTAAGGGTTCTGTTTGGTCCACGCCCAAGCCCACTCGACTCCAGTTCAGCTGCCCTGACGAAACCATGAAACAGCCAGTCGTTGGGCTATCAAACATCAGATCCATACAGCGAGGGTCACCCTGGATGGGACCAGGAACACAAGAAGAAAAAAAGCCACTCTTTTTTTTTATTACTCTGCCGAAAGGTTCTTTTCATTAATAGAGATGAGCTCCGCATTCGATGCCATTTTAGCCTTGGAACTGGATCATTCCAGAGTCTAGACCATCCTTCTGTTAACTCTTCCGCTTTGGTTCATCCAATCCCCCGCCAATTGAGCCAAAATATCTTACCCTAGACACTCGCCTCTCATCCATGTGGAAGTGGAGGGGTGTTACGTTAGCGAACCAACTGACCAACCAACCATCCAGTTGCTAAACACAAGCTGGTGGTCTAACTCGACTGGCCTTCCCTGCTGCCTTTCACTTGCCCCTCCTTCCTCAACCTTACCCTACCTACCTTACCTTCCAGTACCGTACCTACCTCCTGCTCTGTACATACATCGCCTTCTCGTGTCTGACCTCCCCACGATTCTCACGACATAAGCTTCTCGCGAGTTACTTGGTCTACTCAGCTCCCGGCTATGCCGCTGCCAAATTATCCATCTATATTCTTGACTCTTCTCCGATAGAAAAGACATACCCCCTCTCTGCCCTTATCCACCTTGTCCCTTCCACGTCTCCGGCCGGTCCCTGTGTGCTGCCTCCGTCTTCCGTGCCTAGGTGACCGTGCCGCTCTGCGCACAGGCTCACGACACCGACAGTATAAGCCTCACGGGCCTTGCGCAGAAACAAGGCCCGCCAACACCGTATCCTACGATCCCGCCAACCCGCCCAATGGACCCGGCGGACATCTTTCGACAAGGCTTTGGCCATGTCGGTCCTCGCCCGAACAACGCCGCCTTCATGAGCCACCCACAGCATCCCATGGCGCATTTGCAGAGGCAGCAACACCCACAGTTCAGAAAGCCCATGCCCATGGTCAAGAATGAGGACTCGTCATCGGGTGGCGACGGCCCCGGCGGCCAGCGCATTGCCCATACTCTGACAGCGTGCTGTCGCTGTCGGCAGGTATGATACCACTTATCTCCCCGAACCAGTGTCGACGGGATATGTTCATACTGACATGTTTGTCCCCCTGTAGAGAAAAACTCGATGCGATCCTAATCTACCGCGCTGCCTGCCCTGCGAAAGGTCTGGATCGATTTGCGAATATCTGGATGCAGCCAAGGGTCGCAAGATCAACCGCCACTATGTCATCAAGTTGCAGGACACTGTTAGACAACTCGAGGCCGAGCTCAGCCAATATACCGACGAAGAGAACGAGTATCCCGGGAGCAATGAGGATATGGTGCGCCCAGGCGGAATGGTTCGCCTCAACGGCGGTGACGAAACCCCTCGATATTTGGGACCTAGCAGTGGCATCGCCATGACGCGCCTGCTTATGGAACAGGCCAAAGCATACACAGATTCCAAGCGCATCTCGGATCTGATCCCCAGCGTTCGTACCCAGCCGAACCGTATGCAGTCCATTCAGATGACCGGACCGACTGCCAACACTAGGAGGAAGAGCTACCCCATGATCAGCCAGCACCCCGCGGAGAACCTACCGACGAGGGCTATTATGGATAAGCTGCTAGAGGTTTTCAACCAAAAAGGTGAATATCGCGTGCGATGCTCATGTGTATTGCGAACGCTAATGCTTGATAGCTCAACTCTTCTGGCCTGCTTTGCACGAGAAGGACCTCGAGCAAGACGTCGATGCAGTCTACAACGGCGATAACGACCCCTACCGACTTTTCATCGTTCGCATGGTTGTCGCAATTAGCTTGCAGAAACCGGGAACTCTATATGCCGGTTTGGCCGACAGCTACTACTTGGCCGCAATGCAACACTTTGAGGACGTCCTTCAGACAAAGGACCTCAAGACATTGCAATGCCTTGTTCTGCTCGGGCAATACTCACTCCTCACCCCGACAAGAATTCCTATTTACTATGTTATTGGTCTTGCGACCAGGATATGCCAGCAGGAAGGCTTGGCAAGCGAGAAGACCATCAGCCCCAGCTACAACCTGAGTGCCAAGACGATTGACATGCGACGACGGTTAATATGGACAGTTGCTGCTATGGAGTACGGCCTGGCGCACAGCATGGGCAGACCTAACAGTTTCGCAACCGGGGACGACCGCCTGGACGTGGATTTCTTTGCGACTGTCGACGACGAGTACATCACCGATCAGGGGATCCAACCCGGCCCACCCAGCGAACGCAAGCTTGTGGCTATTCACTTCTATAAGATGAGAATGTGCCAGGCGGAAATTCGAAGGACGTTGTACGAGAAGAAGAAGCCCGACCCTAGGAATGACCAGCACCCCTGGTTTGCGAGAGTTGAGCAGATGAATCAAGATTGGCTCGATAATTCGCCGACGAGCCCAAGCTGGTGCAAGTCATGGTATGTGTCGGACCAAGATATTAACTGGCAGTGGGTGCTTAACATGTTTAATAGGTTTACTGGCCGATATCACCAGATGCGCATCTTCATGTACAGGCCATCTCCCCAAATACCAAAACCCTCACCTCGCGCCGCGAAGATCTGCTTCGAAAGCTCAGCCATTATGATCAAGTTGAATGCCAAGCAGATGGAAGGCGGAGGAGATATCAGCTGGGTGTTCCTCTTGACTGTCAATATGTCTCTCAACACACTGCTTTGGACCGTGTCATACCCAGAGGTTCGACAGGCGCACCCTCGAAAGGAGGTGGAAGAGCTCGTCGACATCTCGATGGAAGTTTTGCAAGGCTGCGCAGAGCGATGGCCCGGAACCGCATCTGCCTCGCAGCTGTACTCTATCTTCTCCAAAGCCTGTCTCCAGAGCTACGACGCACGCCCTACAACAGGACAGCCCGGTGGCTTCTTCACGACACCCCCATCGTTTGCTGATCCCAGCTCGCCGCCCGATGCCTTCTCCCAGCCAAACCCCCAACAGGCTCCCTTCCTCAACCCGCCCCAGTTCAGCCATGTCTTCAACTCTCCGCCGGAGGCGATGAATTCGTTCGCATTCGACCCCAACTACCCGCCGCCTCAGCCAACTTTCCGATCCAACTCAATCTTCTTCAACCCTGCCAGTGGGGAGCCAACAGGCCGGAGGTTTTCGTACTTTCCTCCCGATTATATGCAGACCGGCGAGGCAGCTCCGGATGATCCAACACCGCCAGCTACTACTACCCCTGAGCAGCATATGGCATCGCCTCCGGACCATGTGTCGGATCAACTTCCCACGCCCCCTGATTCTGTACCAACTGGCAACATGACGACCCCGACACCGAGCACGGCACTGTCGCCCCCAAACACCATGACTGCGCAACCCACTCCCATCATGCAACACGCATCTCCAATGGTGGTTCCGCTAGGACCTGTGCAGAACATGTCTCCCCAAGTTAAGATCGAACCTTCCCAGGGTGTACCGACCTTCACCGTCCCGCCGGTGACACAGACACAAGCTGCCCCTGAACAGCGGCCTCTGCCGACACTGAGTGATCCCAACCTGTGGTTCTCCCCACCAGCGCCTCTCATCTCACCATACACCTTTGCCAACATGAGCAATAGCTTCATCAACAACGGAATGGGCAACACAGGCAACTACGGTGACATGTCGGGGGCCGGTCTTGGACTGCAAAATTTCGGGACCAACAATGTTGCGCCTCCTCAGTTTGACTACGGCTTTGGTCGCCAAGGCAGCCTTACACAGTCACAGCAGATGGAGCTAATGAACGTGCTCGAGACGGAGGGCATGGGCGACATCGACGCGTTCCTCAACGGGGGCGACATACCAAACAACAACAGATGGTACTGAAGGGGCAGCGACTTGAAGACGAGACGAACTCACGCAACGGACGGGACCGGCACGGGGGGCATTGGTTGGTACAGTACAAGGCATTTGCATGCATGCATGGCGGGCGTTTTGTGGGGGTTTCTTATAGCAGTAGAACCGTGATTTTATGGATATCTCAATGATAGACCTGCTTGCTCATGCTCCAAGTATTCTCCGTAGCCTATCGCTTCGTTACAAACCCAAGTAATCGGTCAAGCAAGTCACGACAGGAGAACCGTCAAAAAGACTTGCCCTTGCCATACAAGAGATGCGTAGATGCCAACACCAAGATATGCTAGGAGATAAGCGCTTTAGATGCAAAGTGCTTTAGATGTAGCAAGTAGCAAGACAGAGATGGGTAGAAAAGCAAGAGAATGCCATCATCACGGCTCCGCAGCATCCCCGGCGGCGTCTTCGAGGCGCAGCTTCTCGACAGAGTCGCCTAGCGCTCCCGCCTTGCTGGACTTCTTGGTGCGCTTCTTGCGCCTGGTGGTGCCCGTAACAACCGGGGCTTCGCGCAGCCACTGGGAGACGGCAGCGGCCCGCTCGGTCAGGATGGGGTAGTCTTTGCCGTCCTCAACGGACCACCGCCGGAGACTTGGGTGGGTCGTTAGACCGGCACCGTAGACAGGGGCGGGGGGGATGTTGGTGGCGATGGGGAGGCGGTCCTGCTCGGCACGCATCTCCTTTTCGATGAGCTCGTCATCAAAGGCGTCTAGGAAGGCCTGGCCCTGCCGGCGCTGCTCGTCGGAGATCTTGGCTTTGGACTTGGTGAGGTGGGTATCGTAGTAGAAAGGTAGGGGAGGGGGCGCGCAGAGAGTCTCCCAGGAGGCGCTCAGCTGGAGCTGGCTCTCAGTGCGGCGGAGAACCTCCATCCAGTCGGACCGGGCCTGAGAGCGGCTGGCCTGGAAGATGGGAAAGCCGTCAGCCTGGCGGACAAGTCGGGCCACCATGTATGTGTGGCGGAGGAGCTCCTTGGGCGAGGTCTGGACGAGAATGTGGCAGAGGAGAAGTGAGTGCAGCGCCTCGGTGAGAAGGGGATGGTAGGTGGTCCATTCACACGTCAACGGCATATCCGATGCCTGTCCAGGCTTGGTGATTTCTTCGGAAGGGTAAGGGGGGAGGTCAGGAGGAGGTACGGCGGCAAAGAGGTCGGCGATTGAGTAGATGGTGTAGGGCTCCAGAGAGTAGGTGGCCTCGGAGGGTCTCGGGTTTCGGACGCCATGGGCCGCAAGGTTAACGCGGTCGTTGAAGTCCTTGGCGATGACTGTAGGAAGATTCGGTGCATATTCCAACTGTGAGATGAAGGACATGAAGTCCCGGAGCGCCCGCTTCGCATATGTCTTGACAAGCTTTCGAGACTCGGTCTGTTTGCGGAGTGATGCCTCTGCGTCAGCATCAGCATCAGGCTCTGCATCGGCGTCGGGTGAGTTTCGCCCGTTGGCTTCAGGGACTGGGCTCCCGTCCGAGTTGTCTGCATCGGCGTGTCCGTTGGCTTCCTGGGCTGGAGGTATGCCGTCTGCCACGTGCTGGCAAGCCATTGTCAGGTACGCCGTAGCTCGTAGAAAGAGTAATTGTCCTTCTAGACTCGTCGGCTGGTCCTTGTCGGCCAGAATAACGTCTTGGGGCCGCCTTCGGCCCTGATTTGACTCCTGAGTTTGTAACTGCTGCCCAGGCTTCTGGTGTGGTGGCTGATGGAAGCGACTTATTGACAAGGCGGAAGTCAAGTCCTGAGCAGCCCCCTCGTAATCTTCCTTGAAAGTCCTCACGATGGCGCGGGTGCGTAGGGCTTCCCCTTCGCTCGGCTTCTCCGATATCACCTCTGTCAAGGTCTCTAGGCTGGTGGACTCGGCCAGTTGGCGCGAGGGTATCTTTTCGTGAAAAAAGTGCACATATTTGGCGTCAGGATCCTGCGGGCTGCGCTGCAGCACCAGTCCAGCGACTTCTTCTATCGGCGACGAGCCCTGCATGGTCGCGACGCTGCACGCGATCTCGTCCAGACGATAGGCACGGCTGAGCTTCTGGCTCGCCTGCTCTCTCATCCGAAATTTACGCTCGCGGCTCAGTTTGGACCCATGGCCTCCCCCATGCCAAGGGCCGACATGGACGATGCGCCGGGCATGCCGCCGTTGACATTGGTCATGATCGGCGAGGAGATGTCACTAGCAGCTCTCACGGCGAGGTTGGTGGCTTCGTCGACGAGCCGGCGGATCTTGGTCATGTCGAAGAGGACGGCAGGGTCGATGGGTCGGGGTCGCGGGGTGTTGTAGTTGACGTTGGCGATGGTTTCGAGTATTTCGATGGGCATTTGAAGCCATGGGCCGTGAAAGGCCGAAATGAATCGCCAATGCCTGCAAGTTGGAGCGTCAACATGGCGAACTCAAGGGAGACGGGCAGCGGGTTGGCAGAGGAGCACAGGGTAAGCAGGGAACGTACTTGTTTCGACATATTATGAGAGTCTGCGAAGATGATGTCGATGATGTCGTCTTGGGTGACTTAGAGGTCTTCTTGGACCCTCCCGCGGTCGTGGCGGGCTGTGGTTGTGGTTGTGGTTGTGGTTGCGGTTGTGGTTGCGAAGCGTTCTCAAGCGTCGCATTCTGCCCCTCACCAGCACCAACATCAGCACCAGCTGGAGCCTGCTTGCTCTTCTTCTTTGCCATTGTTCAGGGCCGCGAGGGTAGCATCGAGGGCTACAAATATGACGAGGTCATTCGCCTTGGAGTTGGCCGTGTCCAAATGCCTTGGACTGGAAGGGCGAGCGCACAAGAGCGATCAAGCAGCGTTGTCGATTGCTATGGTTAGCGTGGGGTAGGTAGGTAGTTAGCGCAGCGATAGAGAATTCCGCAGGGTGGGTAGCTTGGAGGGAGCGAAGAAGTAAAAAGGTAAACAAGAAAAGAAAAAAGGGTGGACGAGAAAAAAGATGATGTAATCTGTTTATATTCTGTCACTGACTTTGTTTTGAGGGAGAGAAGAAAATTGATAAAAAATGACCCGTCACTGGCTGTGATTCAGTGCTTGTCTTCTCAGAGTCATTTGCGCCTGAAGTGTGGTGGTTTGGATGCCATAGGGATCACGTGCAGACCAATGTGCAATGTTGATCGAGGCAGGTTTCACAAAGCGACAGGTGATAGGTTGTAACCACCAGCAACCAAAAATGCATCAATAGGCGCATATTTCCATCCTTTGTATTTCATCCTGATGTGAAATAGGTATTGGCCAGTCTATTGTTATGCCTCGGAGCCTTGTTGAGCTGGTCATTGTTAAAGCTCCGAGTCTCACTCAAACTGTTGGTGGCTGGATAGGTAGGTAGGTAGTGTTAGAATTGCGATAGTGCTTGTTAAGCTGCTCTATACCAAAAGAATATTTGGAGCCTTCCTGTTTTTAGTATTTGTACATATTATCAAGATATCTATCTAATCCATTCGATTTTGTACGAATCCAAAGCCTTTTATCTCAAAACGCCATACTCCCACGCCCTCATCTATGCTCCACGCCATCCTTTGATAACTCCCAACGTAGAAGAATAGTTGTACAACGATCCAAATATTAATCATCTCAAGACCTTTACCGGGCAAAGGCAGCATCTACAAATCCTTTAGGTAGCCCTCGTTGGCCATTCCATGTATCGCATACGCCTCTCGCAGAGGTAGATGTATCGAATCCTTGGAAGGCTCAAGCAACGGGGCTGTCTTGGCTTCTGATATGAACTGGTTGTGGAGAAAGTGCAGTAGAGCTTGAATGTCGGCTTTTGTAGTCATGGCACCAAGGCTGGCGCGAACAATACTACGTATGTTAGCTCTGAGAGAGATAAATCGCCAGTGAGCTTACCCAGTTGGCCTTCTGTTGATGATGGCCATCTCGTTAGCACCACAGGCGTGTCCGCTCGAGAACATCCTGTTCCACTCCCACTCCTCGTATTCGAGAGCCTTTGAAACACCACCGGGGCAACAGACACCTGGAAACCACAGTCAGTAGAGCACGTTGGGGCAACAGCCATGTCTCCATACCGCCAGCTCGGATATATACCCCAGCATCATTAGCCAGCTTCTCAACATCCGTCCAAGGAACATAGGTCCCATCCTGCCTCATAATATTGAAGGCGAACGTCGCCCCCTGTCGCGAGGGGTCTCCATATGCGCAAGGGTCGTCGACATAGATCTCAACAACTGGAGCACCGTTGGGATACCTGAGAGCTACGAGACTCTTGTAAAGGGAGCGTGCCAGGTAGCAGCAATGACGAGAAATAGCATCCTGGAAGTATGTCAGCGCACCAAGTTCAAATAACACCGCAAACAACATACCATGGAGCCATAAAGTCGAATATGAGTATCAATGGCCAGTCCAAGGGCCAAGATGCTGTGGAACGGAAGAGTCCCGTCCTCGAGACCGTCATGGATGTTCCACATGTCGTACTGATCTCCCAAGCCGGGAACCTTCTTCGCAACGCGAGTGTCACCATTCAAAGGAAACAGTTGTGCCACCGTCCCTCCTCCGAAATATCTTCTCAGGTTGAGTACGTGTCCCGATGCCCGCCTGACCACCAGGGCGCCGAGATCCGGAAATCCAAAGATCTTGTAGAACGAGAGGCAAGTAAAGTCGGGCGCATCGGAAGGATCGCTGAATAGTGAGCCGAGTGACGTCGTCATGGCGAGGGCTGCGGCGTCAAAGAGTGTGTACGTGTTTCGAAGCTGAGGGTTCTCTCGTATTCTCCTTAACCATCCCTTTGGTAACCGGCGGCCGCTGAGGTTTGACTGGCCGGGATATGCGAATAGGCCCAGACCGGTGGATTTGCTCTTTCGAACCTCGGAGTTGGAAGGATAGTCGAGCCATTTGTCGACACTCTCGTCATCCTCGAAGCAGTGATAATCCCCAGACGTAAGCTCCCGAACGCCGATTATACTGGTGTGAGCCTCCCTGTGATATCCATACCAGAAGCTCTTTGTCGGGGTCTTCTCTCCAAGATCTCGAAACCCGTCTGCCACCAGCTTGATGGCGGCCGTGGCGTTTGCGACGAACACAAGATCAAAATGGCCAGGGTCAGCACCAAGGAAGTCGAGAGTCTTGGCACGAATATTATCCACCATCTCACCCGAGAGCTTCGCTGGTAGGTTCTCCGAGTGTGGGTTGCCCCATAGGTTGCTGATCATTGCGTGAGAGAAGCTGCTTATGAGAGATCGAGAGTAGATGGTGGCGCCGCCATGATCAAGATAGGCCCCTGAAAGGTCAGTAAACATGTAACATAGCTTACGAGTCAGGGGTGTTGGACGTGCACACCTTGGGCCATGTTGGGATACTCGTCATCTCTGAACCTGTCAACTGACGAGTTATACTCCATGACTCCTGTTCCAACCGCCATTCTGAGAGGCTGAGAAGCCACCGTCTTTATCTCTGTCTGCAGGGAGAGACAGTCAGTATCAGCCATGGCTTCGTAGACAGCGTGGAGCATGCTTGGGTAGTTTGTGCCAGGCTTGAGGAGCTTGAACCAATGTGATGTAAGGGGTAAAAGACTTCAATGGGGCATCGTGTAAAATCTACAACTAGCTACCTAGCTAGTTGATGAATAGATCGGCAACATACAAGAGTCGAAGAAGCCATATGCAGGCGCAACGTGGATAAAAGAGTTCAGACGCGTTGTGGCGATTGCTAAGCGCCGGGACAGTCTCGTAAACCAGCCTAATAGCGACAAAGTCCGAGCCCACGAATAAGGAGGAGAGACAGTGCAGAGTTATCTCGATAGATGATTCCTAAAGGAGAGTTTCTCGGAAGGAAAAGATCGTCAACTGTCCAAATCGAGCGGCGAGCAGCTTAAGTGAAGATAGTTCAGCTCCCCAGATACGAGGCGTCAATCGATATATATATACGTATGCCTCCTCCAAAGCAAACACTGACATCCTTGCTAGACACCATCGGAGGCTACTTCTTCAAAGGGAAAAGATAGCATTGGGTATCCGTGCAACTCCACAAAACACCAAGAGACAAGCCTCGAGTGCGGCATGGCTTTTGCCAGAAATAGGCTTTAGCTCGCCCTAGGGCACGGAGCTGAAGATGAGATGCAGGAACCGGTCCATTGATGACGAGGGGAAATCAATTCACAAGACAGCAAAAAAAGGTGCCAGGTGCTGGTGAGGGCAGAGTGGGCATGTCAGATGCTGTCTCCACAGGACGGGGCCACAGGGCTGAGTTGTTGATCTCGCATTTCGCCGTTCATTGCGGGCCGCTATCCCATATCAGGAGCCAGGTCGATGGTGTTTGTTATTCGGGGACTTGGAGGATCCTTCAAGCCTCGTCTCCTTCCCGACATCCGAAGCTTGTTAGCTGATGCTGTGGACTTTGATGGCTACCAACTTGAAGAGGAGCCCCTGGTGTCGCTGCCTTGGATGTTGCTGCTGCAGAGATGGAGGGGGCGAGAGATGACAACCCCGGACGCTCATCGACGCCCGTCAGCTCTAGTGGAAAGCTGCATGCACTAGGGCCGGGCCTCGGCGTTCAAAGCCACCAATTCACAACGTCCGTGGGAAGAAGGGGAAAACTGCCGAGTCCCGAGCTGAGCGAGCGAGCGGTCGGTCCCGAAGGAAGAATGACGCTTGGCAGATGGCGAAGCGTAGAAACTGGTAAAAAGACCACCATCGATGGCTGGTGTTGGTGAAGTCCCCGATGAAACGCCCAGAAAACCAGCCGGGGTGGACCTGCAGATGTCGAGTCCGAAGCGCCCAACCGTTGTCAACGGCGCCGCCGACATGATAAGCGCCGACTTGTCTAGCGTCTATGCTTTTCAGATTGATTGACTGACCAAGGCAGACTGAGAGGGAGAGAGTGGCAAGATGAAGAGAAAACGGGGGATCCTGGATTAACATGAGATACCTGCCTGCCTGTGTAAGTAATCGTGAGATATTGTGAGCGGGAAGGAGGCACATACCAGAGCCGAGACACAAAAGTCAACTATCAGCCCATTGTTGCCACGCCTTGCGAGGGCGTAAAGAGTCATTGATTCAGTGGAAACAATGTGTTTCTCTCCAGATCGACATCTGCGACGCTGATACCCTTGTCCGTTTCGAGGCTGAAAAGTGGAAATCCAGTCAATCTCAAACAGATGATGGACACACTTGTCGATATCAAAGACTCCAATGCTGGGATAGTAGGGCTGGTCACGTAAGCGAGCCAATTTAAACTTTGTTTCAAGATGTTGGCTTCAACGTATTGTCATCAAGTTGAAAGATCCTTTTATTTTCTTTTACTACCTATGTGAGTCCGGAACTCCTGCTCATTGTTTGCACCTTGACAATCTCAAAAAACAACCATGTTTGCTCCCCCCAGTGTAATAAATCAACCAATATCAAACACCCATCCCTCATAGCGCCAAGGCAAGAGCAATGACACCTGCTAGGGCCAAGTGGACAGGCAGGGCCAATGTTGAGGCAGCGTTCGGGGTGGTGGACGACCCGGTCTCGGTGGAGGAAGGCTTAGGCTCTTGTGTGCCTGAACCTGAGGGCGTCTTGGGGCCGGAGCTGGGTGTCTTGGGGCCGGAGCTGGGTGTCTCAGTAGCCGGGTTGACAGTCTCTGTCGGAGTCGGCAGGTAGTTAGGGGCGGAGTAAGACTCGTTGGTCGCGGGGGTCTCGATCTGAGAGACAAAGTTGGCGCACGTCAGGCGGGTCTTGTTGGCATAGTGCAGCACAAAGGAGCGATTTCCAAAGAAGGCGCCGATGCCCTCCTTTGTTGAGGCGTAGTAGTCGATGTACTCGGCTTCAAAGGGGTCGCTGTCGATCTTGCCGTGCTTGCCGCTCAGGTCACCGACCTCGCAAGATGCAGGGTCCTTGGCATCGCAGGGGGTCTCGGCGCCGCGCTCATAAGGATCGAGGTGAGCCAGCGTCTCGGTGCAGTTGCCGTCCTCAGGGACGGGTGCAGCATGGAGGTGATAGGCTGTCCACTGTTAGCAACGTTGCTGGGACCGATGGGCATGCATGGACTCACTGAAAGGGCCACCCTCCTTGGGGAGGTTGCTGAACTTGACCTTGAACTTGACGCCATTTCCGCTGTCGGTTGCCACGGCGAGGATGGAGCCCTTGGCGTTGCCTTCGAGCTCGGCGTCCTTAAAGAAGCGCTGCTTGGGGAGTGTGGCCTTGTAGGGCACTCCGGGAGGGTTGTCCATGACCTTCTCAGCATCCTGGCCGACGACCTGGCCGGCGAGGGCCGTCAAGAGGAGAGCCAAGGTAGCGTGGACTCGCATT
This sequence comes from Fusarium solani, assembly GCF_023522795.1. Classification (NCBI taxonomy): domain Eukaryota; kingdom Fungi; phylum Ascomycota; class Sordariomycetes; order Hypocreales; family Nectriaceae; genus Fusarium; species Fusarium solani. The sequence goes on from NW_027072157.1 coordinate 2,815,828, forward strand.
CTGAACGAGGGTGCGATGGCGGATCGGAGATGAGAACGACGTATGCGTGCAGTGTAAGCGATAGGCTGTGTGTGACAGACAGGTACTGTAGGTACTGGCAGGTGGTTGTAGGAACAAAAAGTGAGCGAACGCGAGGGACCTCTTGGGTCAAATAGAGAATGGGTCTAGCCCGGAGGTGAATCAATGAAGGATATGCAATGTCTGAATTGGAGGGGGGAGGAGAAAGGGTGAGAGGCAAACCGGCAGCTGGCAGCAGCGGCAAGTCGAGGCTATATAGTGCAGGGCGTCATCACTGCCGACAGCGGGCGGCTGGCGTTTGACTGACTGCCCGGGTTACGAGATGGGCTGGATGCTGCTAGGTAAGTAGACTAGCTGGGGACTGGCAGGGCTCTCTAGCGGCATAAACGAGGGGATACCACTGCACTAAAACTTGAGCCAAGAAGAGGCTCTGCCTCTGCCGCATCTTGACGAGCACCGAAGATCCCTCCCCCCACGAATAGATTCTCAGCTACAGACGCGGGGAAGAAGTCATCTCCTCTGGGAGGCAAGGGGCCAAGGGCGTCAGCTGTGCTGTAATGGATGCCATGCCAGTCCATGCCAGCGCCCAACAAGCGACGAGTCCCCCTTGTGCTGGCGTCTGGGCGCACCCATTGGCCATGACGTGCCGGGGGGCACAAGCGGGAGCCCGTATTCATTGGCGACGTGGCTTGCTGTTTCAACACGGCGCGACGTCTTTGCTCTGCTGGATTGATTGATTGAACGGCTGCGACGGCAGAACGGGCTTTGTGGACCATCCCCCCTTCTGCACAAAGCACTCACAATTGTTCCATGGGTCCGTGTTTGCTCCAATCCGAGTCTGGCCCTCTGGTCGTGGCAGTGCAGTCAGTTGCTGACAAGTTCCGCCAAGGCATGGAGGAGGAGGAGGGTTGCTGGCGTGCGTAACCTCGCACAGCGCCTAGGTAGCTGGCTGGTTGGTACCTGTGAGCTAGGCTCCGGATGCTATATTGGTCATTGGCCGTCGCACCCAGACAAGAAACAAGTGCGTAATGATAACATCACGAGTTCCCTTTTTTGAGAGACCCTGAATGCCCTCATGTCCGTTGCCCAAGCTTCAGCGATGTCGGCGCGCGGGATGTCAGCTCCAGGGGCTTGAACAAGAAGGGATCACCGGTAAGACGGCAGTCTGCATTGAGATGAGCCCTTGATCGCAATTTAATAGCCTCATCTAAGTGAAGAAAGGCTTGTACCGTAGCGGGCGATCATGAATGGGTACGCGTGGGATGTCTGCCCTGTCTTCCGGTCTGGCTCGGGAGGCGTTTCGTCTCGTTTCGTTTCGTATGAAGCCCTGCGAGGTTGCTTCCCGAAAACCATTGGCCGCGTTGCCACGTCCGGCACCCTCAACGCCAAGGTCGCTTGCGGAACCAATGCCGTTTCGCATCGTCTTTGCCCTTTTCAAGACGGACTGGCCCACCTTTGGATCGGCATCAGCCTTCGATAGCTCGCATGTTCCACGCCTGAACGGCTTGGGGGCACTTCCTAGGACCAAAGTAGCTGGCATTAAACTACCACCCACGGTGCCTTTCTTGGTTGTCGCGGCTCCTCGAGATGCTTCGGGGAATACGAGTTGCTCATCTCAATTGCCTTTGGGCCGTTGAAAGGATATCTGCGTTTCCTGTTACGTATGCAGCAGGCCGAACTTCCGTCTTAAACCAGGTGAGGCGTTCCCAAGCGCCATCACTAGATCCTCTAGATCCTCAATTGAGGTTATTCGTGTAAGTCGGGATCGACGAGAGTGGGTAAGTCGATGCCAAGCGGTTTTATCTGATCCGAAGAGCTAGAGTATGGTGATGATATCAATTGATCGTTTGCTGTTAGTGAGCCAGAGATTCAAGATGGTGGTGATGTGGCGCAGAGCCAGTGTGGCACAGACCGCCGTTAGTGTTAGGCGCCTCCTGTGGCGCATGTTCCAGCCTTACCACTGAGGCAGGAATTCAAGGAGCCAAACAGCGACACCTTGACGCAACACCAAGCAGGCAGCTCCAAGCAAGCTTCCAGCATCGACTCCGCCGACCGAATCCGCATCCCGTCGCTCGCAACGCAATTCCGTTCATTCAGCCATCTCCGAGCTTCCCCAACCTTTGCCCATCATGAAGCCCGTCGTCAGCGCGTTCAACGCCTGGTCTTGGTTCGCCAATCCCTAGCTCATCCCCCATCATGACGCGGCTAACATCGAGCTCCAACAGCACCGTCCTCTCCGTCTTTGCCATCGTTATCCTCAGCGTCCTCGCCCTTCTATACCGAACCGGCCACGAGGAGTTTACTGGCGGCGTGTCAGACCCCGATGATGGCAAGGCAGTTTCGGGAACCATCTTCACAGCTGTTCTCGTATACGTTGTACGTGCCCCTGTCGCGGATATCCTTCGAGGCTCATATGAGCCCCCGACTCTCCTACAACATCTTGAAGGAATCAGAAACTGACCCATGTAGGCATTCTTCATCTTCTGCGGCATCCAAGGCCTCATGCACGCCCGAGAAAGCCGAAGAGGCGCGATCTCCCTGTAACAACAACACAACTTCCAGCGAGTAGAGTACGACGCGGAACCTGGCGTTCTGGGGACTTGATCGATTTCAGTTTTGGGCTGGCAATTGTATTTGAAAGAGAAGCATAACCCTGCGTGTTTGGGACCGATGGCACGTCACATGGGGTGTTAATCAAGGGGCGTGGACTCGATAAAAGGTCCGCCATGTACGGAATATTCGATTGCTTAGACGGATTGCGCATTTTATTGTACTAAATTATGGACTCACCATTATCTGCGAGTATTGATGCCTTCTGTCTGTTTATACGCTGGGTCAAGAATGATGGGTTTCGAAGACGAAAGGGGGACAACGTCAGAGCAACAGCGCCTGGGCTTGCTATCTGATGCGCAGCACGCGTTCATAAGAAGCGACCCACCGCTCCAGGGCAAATAGCCACTGTTCGCTTGCGCATCGGGCCTATTGTTCTCACGGCCGGACTTGCATCCGAATCCGTGGCTCCGACTGAGCATGACGGCTGGCAAGGCTGCGGCCTGGCATTGTGGGGCCGCTCCGGATTCCGGGCATGATGCACGGGAGTCATCGGAGCGTGTTTACACCCGATCGGTATTTGTGCATGACGATAAGAGACCCCATCGAAAGATGTCGTTTGCATGTGGAGGTGGCTTCCCCGTCATCCTCGTGCAGTGAAGGCCAAGTTGTTGGAGATACTCGGTGAATACCATCCGCAGCGCCGCAACGATCAAGCTTGACCATGTCCTTGAGCTTTCAGACTCTTTAAAAGCTGGATTTTACATACCTTAGTAAAGCAAGACCAGTCAGAGTGATTGCTTGGCTGGAGAAACTGACCCGTTCGGTGACGAAAGTTCTCAAACCCTGCCCTTTATGTCGTCATCGATCGATCACCATCATGAGTCCGGATTGAAAGGTCCGCAGCGTAGATAGCGAGCGAGTATTAAACCCGAGAGTGAGACCCCCAGAGAAAAACTCTGAGGGTTACCTTCTTTTCTTACAATATACCTGGTAGCTGATTGACGCCTACGGTAGAAGTCTACACAAAATGACGACTCGGGACTTTCACAACGGTATGCGTTCCCATCGATGATAGTCTCCCAGTTAGCTTGGCATATATACTGACTAATTTCTAGAGAAGGATATTCCTGTCTCTCACCAGGACTTTCCAGGCAAAGATCATGACATGCCCGATCCTCAGCCTGTCCAGGACACACTACCCGAAGCCGGCGGTAATGTGAGGACCTACAAAGGCTCTGGAAAGCTCCAGGGAAAGAGAGCCATAATCACCGGAGGAGACAGTGGCATTGGTGCTGCTTCAGCTGTATTGTTCGGGAGGGAGGGAGCCTCTGACATAGTCATCGCTTATCTGCCCGAGGAAGAAAAGGACGCTCAAGACACCAAGCAGCAGGTGGAAAAGGAGGGCGCCAAAGTCCATCTCATATCCCTCGACCTGTCTAAGCGGGAGAACTGCCAGAAGCTGGTCGATTTCGCTGTGGAGAAGATGAAGGGAATCGACATCCTCTTCAACAATGCAGCCTGTAAGCGAGGACCGACGAGATGCGTACGACGATGCTGACCTGAGCGCCAGACCAGATGATGGTTGAGGACATCAAGGATCTTTCCGAGGACCAGTGGATTCACACCTTCAACATCAACATTCACTCCTTCTTCTACATCTCCAAGTATTCCTTGCCTCACATGAAGGCCGGAGCAACCATCATCAACAACGCATCCATCAACGCCTACATTGGCCGGCCTGACCTGCTCGACTACACCTCAACTAAAGGCGCCATAGTCTCATTCACACGAGGTCTGAGCAATCAGTACGTTGGTAGGGGCATTCGTGTCAACGCTATTGCCCCAGGACCAGGTGTGTATGCTGTGTCTTTAAGACTTGGCATAGGTAGCTAACATGACATACAGTCTGGACTCCTCTGATCCCGGCCACGATGAACGAAAAGGCTCAAAAGGAGTTTACAAGCCCAATGGGACGGCCTGCTCAACCTTCAGAGATCGCCACCTGTGTGGTCTTTTTGGCATCAAGTGATAGTTCATGTGTGAGCGGACAGACGATTCATTGTAACGGCGGAACAGTGGTCAGCGGCTGAGAATGTCGTTGCTGTATGTATTGATGAAAAACATGAACCTTTTAACTACCTATGAAAGTCATAAGTAGTGTTCTGTCCTTAGGATCTGGTAGAAAAAGCACCCAATACAATCATTAACACCGAGGAGCTGTATGATGTCTTGAAGTCGCGCTGTTGGATATCTGCTATAGTAGAATTTGTGCCGCTTGCAAATCAATAATACAAGAGTGATGCTATGCTCGAGCTCATGATTCAAGGGGCGTTGTAATCTCTAGCCTCTCATGAACAGACTCTGGCACCTCAAATAGCCTCTCCTCAAAGATAAGGCCTAACTCCAAGAGCTCCTCCTCGCTGATGTCTGGCCGCTCATCGATGACCCTCTTCAGCTCACGGGCCTTTTCCGTGACATCCTCAATCTCGACAATCCACTCGTCTGCCCATTGTGTACTGAGCGCCCCAGGGATGCCAATCTGGATGCTCCGATATGGCAACACCCCAAGCTTTGGCGTCCGCTCAGGGTCCCACTGAATCCTTACGTCGCTGGTCTTCTCACGCTTGACGGTTGAGTCCTCGGGAGCCTTCTTGGCATGTTTTGATAGTATACCACGTTCAAGAAGTCCAACGAAGTGCTCGTGTTTCATGTGAATGGCAAGAATGTGGGATTGGCGGGCATCTTTGTACGAGTAGCCGGCACGGTACATCATCCAAGCCCAGCTCGGTTTGACCCATGTCATGCGGCCGGGCTTGAAGTCAGGGGATGCGTTGAGTTTTTGAGCAGCGACGGCATCTCTAGCGATGGATTCTTTGTATGCTTGATAGACAGTTATGGTTTCGTCGTCATAGTGGGCGCGTATTTGGTGGTAAGGGACAGATGTGTCTGGTGAGGTGGAAGCCATGATGTGTTAGATTGCGATGGAATATGAGATTTCCGAGTTATGGGCTGGTGAACTGTGAACTTAGGCACGACGATACGAATCCAGAGTAAACGTAAGGGAGGAGATCTTTTAAATATACAAATATTTCGAGAATACAAACATATTCAGCCCTATCAGCCTTGTTGGCATGAGTCTTTCGGCGACGGGACACTAGAGGCGCCACATGTCAGCGGGGCATTGTGATGGTGCTTCAGCTGCCCCAAAATACTCAGGTGGAATGAAGTAGACTCGGTAAGTTCTTGACACTGGGAAGGGGAGTTGAGGAATGAACGCAGTATATATTCTGGAGAGCCATATTGGGTTCAAGGATTATGTGCATTTGACTATATCGACGGATGGTACTTGGAGGCGACTTCCAGTGATCCGCTGGCCCAGAATGTCAACGGGATTTCCGTGAAACATGGCTTGCCACTTTTTTTGCACTGCAATTTTAACACACGCCGAGCATCTTCCCTGTTGCAATGGAAGTATCAACTTCTTATTTTATACTTACCTTTTGTGCTCGGTACTCCGTACACTCGCGTAACTTAGTACTGCCTTTATACTGACTGAGGTTCTTGCACGTACCACTCGCTTTTACTGAAGAAAGAAGATAGTACATGCAAGTAAGTAGTTATTGGAAATCATCATCACGTTGAGGTGAGCGTCACAGCGCAGCGTCAAGTCTATATCATGCCATATATACAACATCGTAACCTTCCTTGTAGATTACAATTTTTTTTGCCATCCTTTCCTCTGACGGCCTGATCATCAAAGGCCTACTTTTTCATCATTCCCTACCAACCCAAACAACAGAGGCATAAAGAAAAGTCCCGCATCGGGTATCGTTTAGTGGTGGAAGAGACGGATGTTCTGCTCCACAAAGGTGATGCCGAGCTTCTCGGCCGTCTCGAAGACGGCGCTGTCGTTCTGGCTGCCACCAGGGGCGGCAATGTAGTTGACGCCTGAGCGAGCAACGCGGAAGACGTTGTCGATGAAGGGGAACTGCCATCCATGTTAGCAAATCTAACGAAACTATAGTGCGAGATGGTACTTACGAAAGCGTCGCTGGAGACGCAGACCTTGGAGAGCTGCTTCATCCAAGCCTCACGCTCCTCGGCAGTGAAGGCAGCGGGAACCTCCTCGAAGACAGCCTCAAAGGCCTCACGCTCAGGACCGTCCTTGGGGAGCTGGCCGCTGACAAGCAGGTCAATGGCGTTGCTCTTATCAGGGCGCTTAGTGCCCTTCTTCCACTTGATGCCGAGGACACGGGAGTGGAAGCGCATCCACCAGTTGTCGGCCTTGTCGCCGGCAAGACGGGTGCAGTGGATACGGGACTGCTGGCCGGCACCGAGACCAACGACCTGGCCGTTGACGGCGTAGCAGACAGAGTTGCTCTGGGTGTACTTGAGGGTGATGGTGGCAATGGTAAGGTCGCGAGCAGCATCAGCGGGGAGGGAGCTGGTGTCCTTGGGGGTGATGATGGTGCTGAAGTGCTTGGGAGAGATCTGGACATCGTTGCGGGCCTGCTGGAGGTTGATGCCGTAGACGCTGCGGGTCTCGATGGAACCGGGGTGGTAGTCGGCATCAATCTCGAGGACCAGGTAACGACCGCCCTTCTTCTTCTTGAGGATCTCAAGGGCCTCGGCCTCGTAGCCGGGGGCAATGACACCGTCAGAGACCTCCTTGGAGATGATCTTGGCAGTGGGGACGTCGACCACGTCACTGAGAGCAATCATGTCACCGAAGCTGCTCATGCGGTCGGCACCTCGGGCACGGGCATAGGCCTGAGCGAGGGGAGACTGGTCAATGCCCTCAATGTCGTGGACAAAGTAGACCTTCTTCTCATCCTCAGTGAGGGGAAGGCCAATGGCGGCACCAGCAGGAGAGACGTGCTTGAAGCTGGCGGCAGCGGGCTTGCCGAGGGCCTGCTTGAGCTCCTTGACCAAGGGCCAAGCATTGAGGGCGTCGAGGAGGTTGATGTAGCCGGGAGCACCACCGAGGACCTTGAAGGGCAGGTTGCCCTCGGTGACATAGGCGGCGGCGGGCTTCTGGTGGGGGTTGGCGCCGTATCGGAGAGCCAGGTGCTGCTGGCCGTTGCCGGCGTACTCCTTGCGGAAGAACTGGGAGATGGCGGCATCGTAGTCGGCAGTGTGCTCGAAGGCCTTGAGGGCGTACTTGTTTCGGCTGGCCTCAGTGATCTCACCCTTCTCGAGCTCCTTGAGGAAACCAGCGTAGTCCTGGGGGTCGCTGAGGATGGTGACACGCTTGTGGTTCTTGGCGGCAGCACGAATGAGGGTGACACCACCAATGTCAATCTCCTCAACGGCCTCGGGGATGCTGACATTGACCTTGGCGACGGTGTCCTTGAAGGGGTAGAGGTTGCAGATGACATAGTCAACCTTGTTGATGTTCTGCTCGGCGAGGTCCTTCTCATCGGAAGCAAGGTCTCGGGCCAAGATGCCGGCATGGACGGCGGGGTGGAGGGTCTTGACACGGCCAGCCAGCATCTCGGGGGCCTTGGTGATGGCAGAGACGTCCCTGTAGAGATCCAATTAGCCACCAATGATCAGGTAGGCTCGTGTTTTTTATTGTGTACATACTCAACAGGGAAGCCCGACTCCCGGATCATCTTGGAAGTGCCGCCCGAGGCAAGGATGCGGACATTCTGCTGGACGAGACCCTTGGCCAGGTCCAACAGGCCGGTCTTGTCATAGACCGAGACGATGGCGATCTTCTGAGAGGACATTGTGATGGAGAGAGGAGAAGGGATTGATGATGGAGAGAAAGGGAGGGGAAGAGAAGAAGATTTAAAAAAGAAAAAGAGGAAGAAAAAGGAAAAGCAAGGCTGTACAACGAGTGGGAGTGGTTCTCGTTCGCGCCCGGCGAGAAGGGGAAAAAAGTTTGGCGGGGTAAGAGGCGATTGCGGAACGAGAATTCGAGGGAGGGGGCGGGGCAGGAGCGAGAGAGAGAAAAATGAGCACAAGAAGTGCTGCAGTTTTTGGTGCCCGGCGTGTTAGTGAGGGAAATTCGTCATCTATGGAGCTAGTAAATTGATTTCAGCCTTATGATAAGTCTTCCCGCACCAGACGAAATACTAATGGCACCACCATGACGAAGGGCAGAGACCCGAGACGCATAGTACGATAAGAAGGTAAGAATAAGAGATTACAAGAGCATATGAACACAGGGATATAGCTACAGTGTATAGGCAGCCTTAATATTCTTATTGGCATGTTGGAGACGTGCAGGCGATCAAGCCAAGGAGGGAGGGGGAGGTTATGATAGCTTCACATTGGGCTTCGAGGTGCAATTGTGTGGCACACCTACAAGCCCTACTTAAACAGTATATGGCAGCATAATACTGCTATGGCCTTACAGTGGTCTCGATATTTCTTTTGATATATCTTATCAGAATTTACTCTTTGTAACAATCCATCCACTTTATACAATACAAAAAACATTTAAACACACGATGAGCTCGGTCACGTGAAATACAGCTCCTGACCCCTGTGCCAGAGTGGATTTTCCACTATGACCCACTCCAATTTGCACGCCCGAAGTGTAACACGCATGAGGTTCCAAGTGCTTATTAGCGGAGCTAGCCGCTGGAGATGGAGAAGGAGGGAGGAGGGGTCCTGCCATGGGTGAATCCATGAAGGCACGCGCGCCAGCTTCAAGTTTAGGTAGTCTCCATCCATGTCTTGGTTGTCTTGAACTTGACGCTGACACAGCAACATCACTACCAGCGGCAACCAACAAACTCTCTTGGCCATTTACTACCTAGACTCTCCTCCAACATCACGTCGGAACCTTCTGACGCCCTCCAACTTGGTTCTACCGCCAGCTTCTTGACCCGACCTTCCTTGAGCTTCGACAAGCTCCCCGCTCTCGAGATAATACAACCTTGGGCTTCAGCCTTGTAGGACCGCGGATGGGCTCTCCCCCTCATCTCACACAATCCTAGCCCTCGCCTTGACGTCCCGACTCCTCTTCCACCGCCAACCGCCCGAATTCTTGCATGTCTCCCCCGGAGCAGTCCGAAACCTCTTCCAGCCAGCTTGTCCCCGACGAGACGCTGCCTAGCAAACCCGATGTCGAGGTGACGTCTGCCAAACACCCCGCCGCGGGGGAGACGGATACAAGGGAACGTGACCGAGATGCAAGCCTTGAGCATGCTCCAAAGTCAAACAGCGGTCCCGAGGAGGACTTGATCGACTTCCAGGACCACCCCTCGAGCATACCGCTGCAAGGCGAGAACGCAGCCGCTAGGGAGCCTCAGTCGGAAGTGGCCAGAGGAAAACAGGTCGCTAGCCACCAGCGAACCGGGAGCGATGCATTAAACGCACAGTCCTCATCCCTGGCGACCGTTAAGCCCATGATACTTCCCTCGTCGAACGACACCGCTACGCAGTATCTCACCGCCGAACCCTCCACCTACGTCGACCCCACGCCTGCAACCCCAACAACTTCTCAGCCACCTTCAAGAACTCCTTCAAATGCCACCCGCTCGCTTCACCCCGGAGAGATCTCTCCTTCCAAGTCAGATGCCGAATACGACGAGAGGCGGTACCTGAGCGAGGATGAGCAGGAAGGCAGATCACGGTCCGAGATTCAGAGCATCATGGAGCAGTTCAGTGAGGTAGGCGGCGGACCCGGCGAGGAAGAAGTCATGAGCCCCAGGCTAGAGATTGCGTCGCCCATGCTGGGACACCCTGTCCAGCATCCTCCCCGAAAGTCGAGCCTCGAACCTCTTGCACCGTCGATATCTGGACAGCTTCAAGGCCTACACATCTCGACCAGCTCACCTCCCGCAGCAGGATCAGTCGATGCCGGCATCGATGATCATGGGCCACCAGTACCCCCCAAGGACGGAATCCATGGAACGCCTCCACGCCCCAAACCAGAACGTACTGCGAGCGTGGCTACTCCAAGCTCACCGGCGCAAGCGCATCGACCCCCGCCTCCCGAGCCAGAGCCAGAACCAGTTCTTCCCTTCGACTTTCACCGTTTCCTAGAGCAGCTTCGGAATAAGAAGGCAGATCCCGTAGCGCGATACCTCAAGTCCTTCTTGTCGGAATTCGCCAAGCGGCAATGGATGGTCCATGAGCAGGTCAAGATTATTGGGGATTTCTTAGCCTTCATCGCCAACAAAATGGCGCTCTGCGAGGTCTGGAGAGATGTTTCGGATGCCGAGTTTGACAATGCTCGTGAGGGAATGGAGAAGCTGGTCATGAATAGGCTGTACACACAAACATTCTCTCCCGCCATCATGCCGCCCAAGCCCATCCCTGGGGCAAAGCCCAAGCGAAAGGGAGGTGATATCCCCCTCGGACCTGGCCGACGCGGTCAACATCAAGAAGATGTAGAGCGGGATGATATCGTTACCCAAAAGATTAACATTTACGGTTGGGTCAAGGAGGAGCATCTGGATATTCCACCTGTTGGAGAGAGTGGACGCCGCTTCCTGAAGCTGGCTCAGCAAGGTCATCGCATTCAAACTATGTGTGGCTTATCGCTAACTTGGAGCAGAACTACTCAAAATCAAGTCGTACAGAGCACCACGCGACAAGATCATCTGCGTCCTGAACTGTTGCAAGGTGATCTTTGGTATGACGCCCAGACCCTCCCTCAGCTGACTGCGTCCTCTAACACGGTGCAGGTCTATTGAAACACAACAAGTCGGATTCATCGGCCGACTCCTTCATGCCCCTGCTCATCTATGTCGTTTTGCAGTCGAACCCTGACCACTTGGTCTCTAATGTGCAATACATCCTTCGGTTCAGAAACCAGGAGAAGCTTGGAGGCGAAGCAGGCTACTACTTGTCCTCCCTGGTAAGACATTCATTAGGTCAAGGAGTTTAACATACTAACAGAGCTTCAGATGGGTGCCATTCAGTTCATCGAGAACATGGATAGGACGACTCTAACCATCACGGATGATGAGTTTGAAAGGCACGTAGAAGCAGCTGTCTCAGCTATTGCCGAGAAGCATGCAGCATCGCCACCAGCGACCCAACAGCCCGTATTTAACGAGAAGTCGGTACCCCCTGGTGAGCCGGCCAGCCGACAATCTCTCGATGGGCAAAATACGCCCGCACCCCGCCGTTCAACGTCGAATGATGGCTACACGGGTGACGACAAGGCGGCCATTACAGGCCTTCTCAAAACAATCCAGAGACCGCTCTCCACGATCGGAAGGATGTTTTCCGACGAACCTGTTGCCACCAGCGAGCCAGGTCCTAGTAGTGCACCTCGCACTCCAGCACCGCCAGAGCAGCTTCGCCAGAGTCGTGAAGAGCCCCGTGAACCCCCACACCCAGCAGCAAGGCACGAGCTATCGGCAGAAGAAGCAGCTGCCCGGCAAGCGAGTGCCGAAGCGGCAGAAGCCCAACGACTCTCCCGGGCTGAGCACGCGAATGTCGTCGAAACGCTGGCAGGCATGTTCCCAGATCTAGACAAGGAGGTGATTAGTGATGTGGTATACGAGAAGGAGGGAAGGTGAGTAACATGCATGATCCATCGTCTTTCGGTCAGCTCAGGCTAACACACCTCTTTCCAGGGTTGGACTAGCTGTTGATGCATGCCTTGCACTATCTACGTGATGAGGCTGGGGCGTGATGAATAAGCGGGGTTCAATGTTGCAATGGATAGTTATTGTTAGCTCTACTGGTGCTGTACTTTGTTGGGCGATTTGCGAAGCATCACAGGGCTATCTGGGATATGCCATTGGGGCAGATGGCAAGCTACAAGAGAAATATCACAATATCCAAAGCAAGCACATGTGCCTGTAACTGTGTTGTGTTGTGTTGAGCTGGGTGTCTGCGTCTCGCGTCGAGCGTTTCCAAGATGAATCAGAAAGGCCTGTAATTTGCATTCAATACGAGATGATACAAATTTCTAGTTAAAGAGCACAGCCTAGCTGCATCGTCGTGTTGGTCTTGAATGTGCCCAAAGCAAAGCATCCTTGTCAACGGGCCGGGTTGACTCATCTGGCCGGCTGAGCTCAGACCTAACAGAGAGGATGGAGTCGTTAAATAAACTCAGCCTGCTTCTATCAAGTATATAAATGGATATCAAGTCGGACAGCATCCTACCATCAAACCAATTTTAACTCATCTTTTGCCCATCATGCCGCGAAAGCTCGTCACCGTCCGGCAAGTATCAGCCCTCACACCAATCCCCGGCGCCGACCGCACCGTAGCCGCCTCGGTCGACGGCTGGACATGCGTCGTCGCCATTGGAGAATTCAAGCACGGCGACCGCGGTCTATACTTTGAGATCGACTCCCTCCTGCCCGGGTCGGACCCCCGGTGGGCATTTCTGGCAAACCCCGCTCCGGACGGCAGTAACAACGGCCCCACACCGGACATCCGGATCAGGACGCGCCGGGTCCGGGGCGTAGTTTCGCAGGGCCTGCTCATGCCGTTGTCCAAGTTTCCAGAGGTAGTCGCCGCCGTCGAGGGGCTCTCTTCCGAGGAGCTGAAGGAGACTAGCTTCGAGGACATGCTCAAGGTCCGCAAGTTTGAGGATCCCTCGACGTTGTTGCCTGTCTCCGGCGGCGGCACTGCCCTACCAGAGTTTCCCTACTTTATCCTCAAGACGGACCAGGAGCGTGTGCAAAACATGCCAGAGGTGTTTGACTCCCACGCAGACGAGGTGTTCCAGGAGTCCACAAAGATGGATGGGTCCTCCATGACGGTCTTCTACGTCCGCGCCGACAGCACCCACTACCCGCTCCTGGCCCCGGAGATTGTAAACGACACCTCGGGCTGCTTCGGCGTGTGCTCCCGGAACCGAACCCTCGTCGAGGGCCACCCAAGAAGTCCGCCGCTCTTCTGGTCCACGGCACGGAAGCTCAACCTCCCCACGACTCTCTCGGCTCTGGGTCGCAACGTGGCCATCCAGGGCGAGCTGTGCGGGTCTAGCATCCAGGCCAACTACGAGGGCTTCCCCAAGAACACGCACGACTTCTTCATCTTCTCTGTATGGGATATTGATGCCCAGCGCTACCTGCCTCCAAGGGAGGTACATGATGAGTGGGCGCCGCGGTTAGGTGTGCCGCACGTCCCTGTGCATGGATATCGGTTGTTGCGCGAGATTGGAGGGAGCGTGGCTGAGCTCGTCAAGCGGGCTGAGGGCCAAGGCGTCAACGGGAGGAAGAGGGAGGGCATCGTGCTGAAGCGAGAGGATGGCGGGTTCAGCTTCAAGGCCATATCGAACTCGTACCTGATCAAGCACGGGGAGTGACGGATGCGATACGCCAGTGAGGCTTCATAGAGCTCGCACCAAGTTACGAAGGATACCATTGACAGTGTTGCATAGTTAAAAGGTTCTATTGGACAAAAAGATGGTGATGCGCTTCCGTGGTAAAACAAAGTCTTTCGCTTCAATACCCCCCTCCGAAATGAATTCGGTCCCTCCCTACCCAAACCGTCTTTGTACATATAGCCAAGACCAGACTCTCTCTCAACAGACAAGCAAGGCTCGGCATGAGCGTCGTATGTACAAGCAGACCCGGGAATAGAAATACAAGAGTCATGGATCGTGAGGCTTAACTGTCACTGTCGTTCAGAAGCCTCTGTAGCCGCCCCCGTTTCCGTACCCGTATGATTGCCTGTTGAGAGGGCTGTAACCACCGTACTCGTTGTCATAGCGCCCCATGCCTGGCGGACTTGGCGCTCTATGGGCCCAGGCTACAGGGGCTGCGCCGTGAGCGTGTTGCGAGTCGTTGTGATCCATGGCGGTCAAGTCTCGGTAGTACGAAGGAGGGCTCGAAGAGTAATCGTTTGCCCGCAGGCCTTCCTCAGCAGCAACATAGTTGTCACGGGACATGGACCGTTGGTGCTGCTTCTCTTGAATGGGGGCTGAGACGGGGAACATGTTGATGCTAGTGTTGGTGTTGTCCTTGCGGTCGAGGAGGAGCGAGTTGCGGGCGTCCAGGGGAGTGAGCGTGTCCATGTCACGCTGAGCTTTCTCTGTAGGTTGTTTGTCAGTGTCAAAGTCATCTATCAGGTTATGTTGATTCAACTTACCCATCTCCTTTCTTCGCTTGCGGTGGGGGTTCTCCTTAACCAGGAGGTTGATGGCGTTCCAGATAATGAGGATCACCAAAAGACCAGTGAGGGCGGACTGCACGGCGATTAGGACCACGCCGGCAACCGTCTTGCTGTCTTGAGGAATGTTGAGCTCGTGGACAAAAATGAGAATGCAAGCCACCGACAGGACGCGCACAGTCTGGATGGCAATACCAATGATGTTGCCAGACTTGCGCTCAAAGGGTCGAGCCCAGACGAGCAGGATGAGCATGATGCTCTCGACGACGAGCTGGGCAATCGTCTGGGGCAGGCCGTTTCCATCGCCAACGGCAAGGGTGCAGCCCTTGGCAAAGAGGTAGACGATGGTGGGGATGAAGATCCACCAGTACTCCTTCTTGTACGACTCGTAGAAGAGAGAGTACTTGATCCAGATCTCCTTGTTCTGGTACAGGCCATCAGGGCTACCCTCAGAGCTCTTGAGCTTGCGGACGGTGCTGAAGATCTTCCACGTGAAGAAGGCAAGGATGGCGGTGAAGATGGCCAGCGTCACACCAGCCAGAGTCTTTGCCGCCCACGAGTCGCCTTGGGTGAATTGGAACACGCAGTACAGGACCCAGATACCGTAGAGCACCAGGATAAGGTGAGTGATAGTTCGAGCGATGGAGCCCCAGTAATGCTGGCGGAAACCAGCCAGAGACTTGGGGAAGCTAGCGAACAGGGCCCAAACCTCGAGGATGACCTTGACCAGAAGAATACCGACAATGATGGCGGCAATGATGATGGCAACCACCAGCAGAACAGTCATGAAGGTGTTGGACTTGGGCACGCTGTACTGCTGGACAAAGGCCGAGATTCCAGAAACGGAGATGACGTTGGTAGCACCAGACTCGCCAGACTCGGAAGATTCGCTTGAGCCGCCAACTGAAGTCTCCAGCTCACCACGGGTGGCCAGTCTGGCCAACGACTCAAAGGTGTCGAAAGCTCGCTTGACCTTGAAAGAGTGCTGCTCCGGGGTGCTGGTCGAGTTGTCGGGGAAGACGAGTGTAGCGTTCTTGAGGAATTCGACGCTGTCCGTGGTGAGGTCACCTCCTGTCATGCTGCGAAAGTTGTCGATGGAGATCTGGATCTGCTGCCAGGGGATGATACCGGCCGAGAAACCGAAGTTCTTTGCGAAGCTACGGTACACAGGCGGGTAGTCAACTGACAGCATGCCGTTCATGGCCATGCCCTGGAACCATCCCAAAGTCTCTGCGAAGCTGGGACTGGGGATACCACCACTGGCAGCGCTAGCACCACCAAGAGCAGACGATGCGGCCGTGGCACCAGAGACGACGAGGGCGGCTCCAATGACACCGACAGACAGGTAGGTTACGGCGTTGACTGAGGCAGTCTTGCCGTTTTGGACTTGCGATTGAATACAGGCAACCTGCTCCTTGTCGTCGTCGAGGCTCAGGAGCTTAAGAGTCGCTTGAGCAGCAATATCGGGGACCTGGAAAGCGATGGCAGGGACCTTGTTTGCCCACTCAGCGGGGATCTTCTGAGTGCCCTTGGCAGCGAAATGGTCAGCGGGTATGGGGCAGAGCTGCTTGATACCCTGTTCGCAAGGATTGAAGCTGTTCTGATAGACTTGGCGGCCATATGCCGTCACTTCGAGATAAGCAGACACGTTCCGCCTCGTCTTGCTAGTGCCGGCCACATCAAAAGTAACCTCCTGCTTGTCGTTGTCGTAGCTGAGGTTCAGCCTCTCAACCTTGATATCGGGAACGGTACCGCAGTCGGAGAAGCCAGAAGTCTTGAGAACATTGTCACCCAGAACGCCAGTGACGAGAGCCGCGGCCGTCGCAACCACCTTCCATGCGCTCCACTGTGAGTGAGATCGAGTCATTTTCGAAGAAAGTGTCGTACAAGGAAACTAGAGAAAAAGACGGGAAATTCGTAACTCGTTCGCGACTGGATCGAGTTGTTGGGCTTCGAAAAGTGTTGGTCGTCAGGGTATAGTCAAGAGACACAGTTGAGTAGATATCCAAGAAAATTGATATGGATAGCGGAAAAGAAACCGAGAAATAGTTGAAAATCGTTGGAGGATGATGTAAGGAATGGTATCAAGACGATAAAATAGAGATGTAGAGAGAGACTGTAGCTGAAGAGCTGTATGTGTAATGAATGGCGGAGACGCAAGTTATCTCAAAGGTTAATGGCAAGGCAGTGCAAGCACGCGCAAAGATGGCCGAGGATCAACCTGGAAAGAAAAGAAGTGAAGGGGCAACGAGTTGCCTAGACGCCCGTGAAGTTCCAACGTGCCGGCGTTTGATCGTTCGTGGGTGTCGTGTGTCGTGGAGGTGCTGAGTGAGGGTGTCGTGATGGGGCGGGCGACCAGTCCGCTTATAAGGGAGGGTCGGGGCTTTTTCGAGTCTGTCTAACGGATGGGATGGGCCGATTGGGCGCGTTATGTGATGCTGAAATGAGAGGCCAGGAGTCGACAATGCCGCAAAGGAAGCAGCATGTCCTTCTTTGGACGGAAACAGTTGCAAAGAAAGACAGTGAAAAAGGAAAACGACGCTTGAGATGGGTTTGTACAATGCAAAAGACCAATGTGATGAGAGAGAGAGATGAGGAGAGGGAAGAAAGAGCAAGAGGAGGGAAAAAGAGGAGAAGCCCAAGAGAAGAAAGGATAAGACAAGACGAGACAAGGAAGCACGAGCAGAAAAACGAGAACTAAACGGGGATCCCAACCCAAAGGTGGAGGAGGTTCCAGGTTCTGAGGTGCGATCCATCCAAGAGGAAGGAGGGAGGGAGGCGTCCTTCCGATTGATAGACACCCCAAACACCAAAGGGCCTCCAGTTCACGGGCAGGAGCCAACCACCAGCGGGGGAAGCTACGACCTACGCCTGGAGTCGCCGCAGTCAGCAATCAACAACAGCAACATCCATCCAGTCAGTGGGCAATCAAGCAATTCGGCCATCCTTGAGCGTGAGAACGGTTCTGTCGAACCACCACCGACGACGGATCGAACCCCTGAGACGCCAACCCAAGATCCCTGACCCGCTTGCCAGGGGGACCCCCTCCCACCCGTGGAGCCTCAGTGGACCATCAGCCAGGGGCTCGCATCAAGGGTCCTGGCTCAAGGCACACTCACGCTCGTTTTTTGCTGCTTCCAGCGGCTCTTCTGCCCGTCCAAGCAGGTTCTTGAAAGTCTTGAGATGCAGGGGTTTGACCCTTTGACCCACAGAACCCGACCCTCCCTCTCAGACGGTGGCTTCTCAGCGGCTGGCCAGTCCCAGGCCAAGACGCGGTCGACCCCAGCTTCTTCTGAAACCAGCTTAGGAAAAGAAAGCTGCTCCCAGCCAGCCAGAGCGGTGGGCTTGGCCTGCTCCATATGCTTATTCAACGTCCGTTCGGGTTTGTGGGTGGTTGTGCATGCACATCTCGTCTGTCGTCTCAGCTCATGTGCCAACATCCATCATCACGAACCCGTATATCGGGTTTCTCCTCACTCTCTGTGAACCAGAGATGAACTGAATGTCTCTTGAATATTGATCAATATGAACCAACCACTCAATGTCTCGAGCTGCCAAGTCTCAACCTCGACTCGACTATCCAACCAACCTTCTGGCGTGAAATGATCTACCACCCGCCTCAAGCCTCCCGACCGCAAAATCCAAGCACCCATGCTTCATCCATGGAAGTCATGAATTGCCCCAAGCTCCTCTGTCCCTCGTCAAGGAATAACCCGTGTCCAACCTCGGCGCCCTCCCCCTTGGTCGAAATCACGTCTTCCTTTCCTGCAGGTACAGGCCCACGCGGCATCAAGTGCTTCAAGCCGGCGTGTTCCACACATATTGCGTCCCAGGTTGCCCTGTCTATGGAACACAAGACGAATGATAAACCTCTGTGCCGCCTTTCCGTCCTCGTTGTCATCAGCAAAGGCAAACCAGACGCTCGGGAGGAAGCTACGCTACGATGCCACCGTTGATCGTAGTCCAGACACTCGGCCGTGTCAAGTCATGTCGCCACTGACTCGATGTTCCATCACTGACTTGTCAGCGTCTCAGCAGCCGCTGCTGCAACTTTAGCTCAACAACACAGTCCAGACTCCTTCTGTGTGCTCGTGCTCTGGCCGATCTGTCGAAAAAGATGTCACGAGTCCTCGGCCCCGAAAAGGGAGACCGGGCACCGACTGAAGCCGACCCTGCTCGGTCTTTGATGAACCCAGCGCCGCCACCACCGTCGTCGTCGCCAACGTCCATTTATTTATCCATAGATAGAAACATTGATCCATCCATCTATCATCTCCTTACTCAGCATGGCCAGGGTTGACGCGGCCATTGCAAATCTCGGTAACCAACCCAGCCACAACGATCCTTGCTTGGCCAGACTCGGTCACATTTCTCGATTCCCTTGTTGTAATAGACACTGAACAGAGAATGTCGCGTAGCAGTAATAGCACACGCGAGCAGATGAACAGAGAACTAATTACAACAAGCTAGTCGGTATCAGTCTGCTCAATCTCTCTCATCTCATGAGACCACAAAATAAGCCAGATTTTTTTTTAACGCCCATCAACCTCAAACGCCCGGCCGATTTCACATACGGCCCAAGCGCCTCCCAAGCGTATCCCAACTCTATTCTCCACCACACACTCCCAGAGTCCATATGGAATCCACAACCGACCCAAGCCCCCTTTTGAGACGAAAAGCTTGGCTTGCAATCGCTCTTTTTAGACCCAGGCTTCGTCATCCATTGCTCACGCGAGAGGCGTGTTCCCGCTGAGCCTCCCATGTCTTCCCCATCTCATGCCGCAGCCGGTATATTTAGCAATGCCAAGTGCAGATCATAGAGTCCAGATGTTATCGCTGCAAGATGCAATTTGACATTTTCATTCATAAATAAGACCCTGGCGCCAGCTTTGTATCCCTTTCTCGTCTTGCTTCGTCTCAAATCCCTCCTTATCCAATGTCCCTATGGTGCCGTTCCAGATTGCTCTGCCTCAAAGCTTCGAGTCATCCGTCGCCAACACCCTCGCCTCCCAGAGAACCCCCAGAAAGAATCCAAGAAATCTAGTCGGCCCAAGAAAAGAAACAGGCTCTCGCCTATAAGCCCAAATCATCGTCCGTAAGAATCGTCATGGTATCCCAAATACATTGCCATCCTCCCCCTTTACCACTCATGGTCTGGCTAGTGCCACCAGACATAATAATAATCCCCAGATCCCGCTGCACTCGTAGACGATGCGAGCCAGGACAGCCGCAGTCATCACTCGTGTCCTCGGGTCTCGGGCTAAACATCCTCTTGCTAATACCCAGGCATCCGCCCATCGCTCCACATGTTTCCGCCATTGTTGTTGTTGTTGGCATTCAAGTTTGGTGAGTGCGAATAAGGCGATACTGATCCCTGCCCACTAAATGGGCTTCCATTGCCGCTCGACGGGTCCATTATCCCGTCGTACCCCATCTGTTGCATCGGTACCCCGTGGTTCTGCTGAAGCCCAAGCGCATTCATTTGGTTGTATGATTCTACCCCATTGCTCGGCATCATATAGCCGTTAGGGCCTTGCTGCACGTAGCCCCCTTGGCGGGCAACAGGCATCTCCTGCATCTGCGCGGCGTGGTTAAAGCCGCCGTGGTTAATAGGATGCATCCCCATCTCCGCGTGCGGATTGGGCCCAACATTGCCAAATTGGTCTTGGTAAAATCCAGGGGTTTGTTGATACGCATCCGTCGGCATGACTGGCTGGTAGATCAGGTGGCCCGGTTGCTGATATGGCATCTGAGTATTTGGTGGAAATCCCCCGCAAGCCCCTCCAGGGAATTGCATATCAGAAACGGTTTGGTCGACAGGTGTTGTGAGGATGTTTCGTGGAGGAGGATCCTGAATTGGACTGATAACAGTGTCTGCTTCGAGCTCGCTGGCCTTGGCATCCACCAGACGCAGCACCGGCAGCGATATTTGCTCCATGTGGTTTGCCAGGTGAACCGTCAGCTTCTTCCAGGTCGGGAACGTCTTGCCACAGAACCTGCAGGGCTCATCTTGGGGCCGCTTCGTTGTCTCTCGGTGGCACTGCTCAACCTTTTGCCATGTGGGCTCCGCACCGCCTGCCTTCTTTATCGCAGCCTTTGTCTTGACCCTTGGCTCAGGGTACTTGTGCTCTCGCACGAGATGCTGAAGGAAGTTGTCACGTCGGTAACACTGGTGATGGCAAGCCTCAACATCGCACGTCCACCATTCAAGATGGCGATGTCCTTCGTTCTCGTGTCGAACCCAGTCAGCCTTGCGCTTGAACATCTTTGGCTCCCTACACTTGTCCCAGGTGCAAGTGAAGGGTTGCACATCCTCATGAACATGCTTGGTCCAATCAGAGGGCTTCGTAAACTTCTTGCTCGTGTAACAAAGCTGGCACTCAAACTCGGCCGGCAGGCGGCTGGTCGGAGGCATGGGAATATCCTGGCGGAAGCTCTCATGGTTGATGGCACCTTCAACCGGGGTCCCATCATCGATATCGTTGGGCGATGAGAGAGGATCAAGTTCTTGAGGGCTATTGTTTTGGTCGAGAAGAGCAGCCGAGCCACCTCTAGCGATGCACAGGATACCGGAAGGGCACTTGGCACCCAACCCGAGGTGGGTAACCTTGTTCTTGAGCAAGGACTTGTAGCGTTGCACTTGTTGATAAGCAATACGATCAACAAGATAGTTATTGGTGTTGGCCAAGTCGGGATTCAGATCGATGATGTGCTGCTGGAATCCTTCAAGGTTGGGAGTGATGTTGTCGATGATGTTGGGGTTTGTCTTCATATCGGATTCATCCAGGTCCTCGTCATCGTCGTCTTCATCGTCATATTCCGTATTCTTGGTCTTAGCCAAGGCGGCTACGGGTGGTCCTCCCGTCTCACGCTTCCACATCGACACAAGAGTCGGGTGGCTCTCTGTCTGCATGCCGGCTGGTGTCGGCTTAGGGAGATCCGACTTACTTCGTTGTCGCCGGATGGAGCCCTTGATAGAGAGGCTGCCAAAGGGACTCTTCGGCGAAGTCACAGATGCCACAGGTGTGGCACTAACGGATCCATTGCGGGCGTGTGTAGTTCCGATGGATGCAATGTTGCTACCCATAGAAACAATAGCCGTATTGATCGAGGGCATGGGCTTCTTGCCCCAGCTTCCCATGCGGACCGGTGGCGCAAGGCTTTCGCGTTTGTTGGAGATGCTATCGCGCTTCGAGTCTTGGCTTCCTCGGCTATCGTTGCTTGGTATACTCTCGTCGTCATTCCCGGTGCGATTACGCTTAAGGATCTGAGAGGTACTAGGCCGACGCACCAATGTTCCGAGACCCCTGAGCAGGCCGCCTGGCTTGCTCCCCTTGTCCCCTCGGCTCACAGAGAGCTTCTTGAGAATGCCGCCGCTGGTGACCTCGGACATGTCGAGGTCAAACAGACTGGGGAGACTTCGCCGGCGGGTACCCCACGTGGCGGCTCTTGAGATGATTGAATCAGTGTCTCGGCACATTCTCTCAAATCTTTCCATGGCAGCCGCCGACGTTTCTGGTTGATATTTTCCATCTGCTCCGTTTCTGATACCATGCACCATCGGAGCATCGGCCCAGTTCCGGTCAGCAGCGATCATGTCGTAGTCTGTCTGGTTCATTTCGCCTTTGCCATGATAGTAAGTCTGACCAGGGATGACCCTGTTTTCGGTCTGGCGGTTGAATGGGACCCCGTCATGAACATCATCGCGTGGGCGATTGAGCTCATTGATAGTGTCCTGAGACGTCTCTGCCGGCTGGATAGAAAGGTCATTCATCTTATTGGTCAGCCAATCACCAACCATTCCCTTCCGCTCCTCGTCGTTTCGCCTAGTAGCCAGCTCGTTAATACTTGGCGTCTCCTGCGAGGTACGGTTGTTGGGGTCCAGCCCAGCATGTCCAGTCACTGAGCTGCGCTGCCATTGCCCTGTGGAGTCACGGGCTGCGGAATTGTCGCTTGAGGATATCAAGTCCCCGGCCGACTCAAACCCGCCGCGAACCGTAGTCGGACTATCCTCAAAGGATCGTTCGATAGAGGTATGAAGAGGGGTCTCATCGTCCTTACCCCACATCGAGACAGTAACTCGAGGACTAGTCATGGCCGCAACACTGGGCGCCAGGCCGTCTTCGCTGGACCGGCAGCTGCTACTCTGACTGGGTGTCAAGGAGGTCTGTGTGACGATGGGAGGTGGGTTGAACTGCTTCTGGATCACCTGTGGCGAGATGCAATTGGGAAGCTCTGGAGGGGCCGATCCCTTGATCGCGTGAGAGAGGTCACTCTGGGGGGTTCTTGTGTGCACCGACGCCGTTTGTTCGGGAGTCAATGGATTGTAGGTGTTGATGTCCACATCCTGGCCCGACACAAGACCGGGAGAAATAGACGGGCCAAGCACGGCCTGGTCTCCGAGGAAGATAGGATCGACTCTCTCGATGTTGTTGAAGTCGGCGCCGAAGAAAGGGTCCTCCTCAAAGTCGCTATAGTCACTGGGCTGGTACTGGTCAAGGCTAGAGTTGGAGCCGGGGGTCTCGAGGTAGTTGATGGGCGACAGCGACTCGCTATCGATGCGCGACAGGGTGGGTGGTAGTTGGTTCGAGTCGATGGAGGAGGTCGATGGGCGTTGTTGGCCAGGGAAGGCTTGAGTATGGGGGTCTTGGACCTCGAATGTGGAAGCCATGGTTGCGACTGGGAGGAGAGGGAGGAATGGAAGTATATATGCAATGAGTGGATCTTGACTGGGCGTGCTCCCTCTGTCAGATCACAGGCTGGGGATCATGGTCCTGGGGACCGGTGCGCGGCGGAGGAGGTGGGAGGTGGATCGGCTCCGTTGGAGAGCGATCGTGGCTGCAGAACGAGGCCCGTCAAGGTTCAGGCAGGTCGCGGCGACTGGTAGGATGCAAAAAAACAGGAGCCGCCGGTAGGGTTGAGAGTGACAGGTGAAGGAGAACAGTATTCCCTTGAAGTCGGGTTGAGAGGAAGAAGGAGGGGGAAAGGGCTGAAGTTGGAACGCGGCGTCGCGCGTGAAAGCGGATCAAAGAGCGCTTAGGGGCGCCGATGCCCCTGCTCAGTTCAGGTAAGGTAGGTTACTTAACCCAGGACAGCGAACCCACAGAAGCAGGAGACACAAGAGATCGGCGCAGGATTGTGGCGCGCAGGTTCAAGCAGACGGGAGGGATTGAAGCAGCAGCAGAATGTGCAGAGAAGCGAGGCGAGTGAGTGAGTGAGTGAGTGTCTTGTTGAGGGGCAGCTGGCAGGGGAGATGTGGGAGGGGGGTTTCACTGGAAATGGAAGCCGGCGTCTGTGATATGGGCGGAGGAGGGGCTCGCGACTGAAGTGAAAGCAAATCAGAGCAGGCCAGAGTCGGCGGCGCAGGGACAATACTGTACAGAGGCTGACTGGAGGGCAGACACAAAAGCGACTGTGGCAGAGGCGAAGGTGGATGAAATGAGGCTTGAACAGTGAGAGCCGGCGTTTTGATCCCAAGGGAAAAAGACGAGGGCGGTAAGGTCGTGCGGTAGTTGGTCCAGAGCGAGGGGCGTTGCAGGCGCAGGCGTGACATCCATCCATCCATCCAATACTGTACAGCCTGGTCCGTCCCCTTGCTTGTGCGAGCCATGCGGGAGAGTAGAGGACCAGCGGGTGCCCAGTCGCAGGGTTAGAACCGCCGGGGAAACGGTCGTTTGGTGTCTATTGCAACCACAGACAACAGCTGGACGGGACTCTCGCATCAGGCCCGCTGGAAACGGTATGCCTCTATCGCCCGTATCCATCTCCGCTAGGCGTTCTGGATGGGGGGGCTTTGGAGCCGAGGCGCATTCAACCCAGCCCCACGCCCCATGAGAGACCCTTGTTCCAGCTCGTCCATCATCCAACCATTCAGAGCCTCTGGCGCATCTCCCAAGGCGTTTTCCAATGCCCCGACTTGGGAACGGATCAACCACAGCTGGTGCTTTGTGTGTGCGTGCGAGGAACACCAGTTGCGGCGGAGCTTGTCTTGGTTCGACTTTGAACGAGGCAGGACAGGGGGCGCCTTTTGGGAACCATTACAGAGCATATTGTCGTACCAGACACACACCTCAAGCGATGCTCTGCAACCCTAGCGTCGGGGGAGACTCCATCAGCCTTGTAGGGTTTTTCTGATGTCACTGCTCTGCTGCCGGCGTGAGACGTGTCTCGGCGACGAGGCACTTTTCAGTCGGTTGTCGGCTTGACCCTGCCGCCCTGTTTCGACCAAGCATCCTTTCTTAGTCCATCACCGCTCCCAGGCATCCGAGCTAATACCATGGCGATGGCCTGCAGGTGTCAGGCAGAAGCGGTGCCATTCTTGTTGATTCCCTGCTTGAGAAGATACCTCAAACTTGACGGAGTTTTTCCACTTTATGGTGCGGCTGAAACTGGAGTTGATTGAGGAGGGACACAGCCTCTCGCCTGTGCTGCGCATGCATGGTGCGATAGGTCTATCGTCTTGTCGATCACCGCTCGCCAGCTCCTCTTTTAGGGCATGATTTCTGGAAGTCTTCCCGTGTCAGCAGCGGCGTTTCTTTGAACCTCTGGGAAAGCCTCGGTAGAAACGCCGTCAGATTTCATCATTGACAGACCATTGTCTGGGAAACATCGGCAGTCTCCATGGACACACTCTAATGCCACACTGTCCATATCAAGGGGTGCGAAAAGCGCCTTGCGCAGCATGCGTTGTCCTAGCAGGCACTTGCTTGCGCGAGGTTGCGGATCTTGCATGCAGTGGTTTACGCCCGATTAACGTTTGAACAAGAATCTCTCGGTCGCATGGTTGGTGGATCTCGGGGACTGGGCAGCTGGTCAAGCTGAAAATAGTCTCAAGGATAACCTAGACCAACTCCGTCGACCACAATGATCCAAATGTGACGTTGAAGCAGGTGTCTCTGCAGCTTTCCCCAGTTTTCTCCCAGCGGTCCTGTCAAGAAGTCATGATGAGCTCCTGATTGGGCAACGATGCGCGACTTGGAAAGCGCTCAATCGTGACGCAAATGTGCCAAGATGTCGGTCCCTGTCAAGGTCGGGAGTAGCGCGACCCTCAGCGGCGGGTTGTTACTGAGTCCAAGCGTCCGGAGTCACAAGACTGCCAGGCAGGCCAAGTACAAATAAACCCACGAACCAACCTCGAGGCTGTGTAGCAGAAACATGGCTATTGGGCAGAGGAATTCGATGTCGAATCGAAAGTTGTCTGCTGGCGAGTTGCTGAGTGTGAGATCAAACTGGGGCAGTGCTCCGTCAAGCACAAGCCATGCGGAGATTTGTTTATCTGCCGCTCGGCTTTGTCATCTCGAAAACATGGATGCGCTGCAAATGGAATGAAGCGCCGAATGCTGCATTCATTCGCAAGTTCATGTGTCGTCTCTGGTTCTTGATCGCCGTGACTTCTAGGTTGGTTCATGTGGCCATCCAAGACGGTCCCCGACCTTCTCTGTGAGGTGCCCGAATTGCCGATTGCACGTGACGATATTTCCTCTGGGTCCGGCCCTTCGTTCCGAGCGTCGCGCCTGATATGGCGCCCATGACACCTTTGGCCCGCTAATCCGAATCAAGCAAATCCATCTTCAACTTCACTTCTCCATCTTCATTCAACGTCGATGCGTTGACTGTTGTCCTGCGCCCAGCTTCATCGCCTCTAGCTTCTGCATTTTAGCGGATCGTGCACGTCCTCTGTTTCTGCAAAACGTCGCTGTCCTCTCCTCACCTACCTACGCCCGAGGGGCTTTGCTGCATCATTACGCTGCACCGTGCTGTAGCTCTCGTGCGACTTCTGTCGCCGCTGTGCCCATCATGTTCCAGGTCCGTGACCAAATAACCCGCAAGCACGTATCTACTAGAATGCTTCTGCTGACAAGTAGTTGCCGGATAGCCCAATCCAGATGATCAATTTCACCTGCGCCTCCACAGGGCGCGGTCTGTCGTCTTGACAACTCAAGAGTAGGTGGCTTTCTGCCGCAGACATAGCCTTGATCCAGATCTCTTGTCCGAGAGCAGATGGGTCTGACCATAGGCTTCTATCTCCTTGGCACTTGGCTTGGATGTTCTGTGGGGGTTTCTACCCCTCACTCCCGTAACCCTGCCCCTCGTAATGCTCATCTCTAATCTGTCGGTGTCTCGTATAGGCTCGTGGAGATTCGGGCGGCTCAGCGCACGTTCGAAGGCGCATACGTTCGCACAGCCCTAGGTCAATTCTCATTTGCCCTCATCATTCTCAAGATCTTTACTTCAGAGTTCTATGCCATCGGCGCTTTGTTCGCAGTCTATGGAGTGGCAGTGATGCTGGTGGCCATCTACCGTCGTTATGAAGGCAACCACCAGTTCTTCAATTCCGAGTCACCTGATGGAACACTGAAGCGCAAATTTAGGACGAGCGGGAACAGTGTTTTACTGCTGACGGTCCTCAGTCTGAGTGCTTACGTGACGTTGATGGTGCTCACCTGGCGTCTGGTTTCATAGTGGCGATTTGTGGCGGTTTTCTTGACAGCTTTTCTGATGATTGCTATTAGTACCATGTGGAGGAGCTTTATAATGTTCACTCGGGGGGCATAGCGGTGTTTCTTGGTTGGGTTTCCTGGTTACTTTTCATTCTGGCATTATCATATTCTCATTATCCATCAACCTGAGTCTCGAGTGCTCCAGTGCCGCTCAACTAACCCGGAGCAAGAAGGGAATCTGTGCCAAGCGTCGTCGCTTCGATTGAACCAGCCTATGCCACACGATGGCGACAACAACGACGGGGTTAACAAATCCCAGCCCAATCACCCAGGGATCCCAGTAGGTCAAATGCTGCTCAGGCATTGTCACCAGCAGCGTCCAACCGCAAGCAATGAAGGAGACTGTCAATGCTCGCTGGGCCATCCAGAAGTCGTACTCTGGCATGCCCGGTGCTTCATCTGAGAAGACGCAGATGCATTCGGGTAGGCAAAACGCTCTTTGAGTGCGCTGACCATAGTATATCACGGTCCTTTCAATTTCCTTGCAGGTCTGTGCAAGGAGATGGTCCACGCATGCAGCGAAAAGATGTCCCATAGTGCAGACTTGGCGGTGGCTGATGAAGGCGCTTGAATGATGATGAGATTCATAAGGAACACGATTGATAAGAGCTTTGAAGGGGACTTACTCTGTTTTTGGTCTGCGTTGATCTCTGTCAATATCTGGAAAGGAGCTCTGTGCGTGCTTGATTGAGGTTTGGGTTGGATATGGGGTCGTAGCCCTCGGGGATATTGAGTTTTTAGAATCACGTCGCCACCAAACACTCATGAAAATGCATTTAAACACCGTGTCCAAGTAAAGGGCTTTTGTGGCCGATTGCAATCTTGAGTCATGCAGTACAATTGAATTGGCCATACCTCACAAACCAGTGCCAAGTTGGGTCCGTGATATCAACCATGGTGTTGAGCCCTTGATGCCCTCAGCTTTCAGCTGTAGTACTTCAAGAATGATACGGGTCCCGTTGAACCAATAAAAGAGCAACTGGACTGCAAATAACAAGAGAAAAGTACCCATCATTGCATCGCATTCATGTCTTCCTTGCTAAAATCCAAACTTCCAATAGGTCCTGGGGGCACGTGCCTGAGCCGGATCCGCCACCCTCAACCAATCCTTTTGCTGCCGACATGGAGATATCGAATATGGCGCCTGCTGTGAAACCTCAATTATCGGGCCATGGAAATAAGATGAGCTCTGCAGCTTCCACCACGAAAAAGAAACGAGTAGAGACCGTTTGACTGCGGTTGGGTGGAGTAATGTTACGGTGCCAGCGCGTGATTGAAATTTTTGAACAAGCCTGACATCCGGATGCTTCATTAAACATCATGGAGACCAATACAGATGCTGCATGTTTTGATAGTGCATCTTCTTTGTCCCGTCATGCACCTCACGGTCCCTCTCTCATGTGGTTTGCCGGCCAGCCATGCTCCGCCAACGTTCCCCCAACACACACGGCCCCCAACAAGCGGGACCAAGCATGAATTGGCTCGTCCAGCAACTCTTTGACCCGTCTGAGTTGGTAGGTGATTCTCACATGAAAGCCCGCAGGCCACTGATGTCCGATTCCAGGCTCGGCCCCCCCAGCACCCGTCCAGTTCGACGAAGGTACCTCAGCCGATATCGCTTCGCAAGAACGAGGTCGAGCCAAACGATGCATATCATACAGATCGGGTTGACAAACACCAAACCTATGATGATCGGGTCAAGTATCGTGCCTTTTATGGGTATCCCGACCCAAAGGCCGATGGTGGAGAATAACCACGAGAAGCCGAACACGGTAGCTGCCCTGCGCATGTCACTGTCCAGCATGCCTGGGTCTTGGTCCGAAAAAGGTCGAATGCATTGCGGGAGGCGTAGTTTTTCTTGAAATTGTCTGCCCCTTGCTATTATCGTATGCAGTCGTTGCTGGATGACATGGTACTCAACCATGAAGACGTAGAGACTGAAGAATCCCCTACAGATTATCTGCACTATGAGATCCCCAAAATGGTTTGACATGATTTAGAGCGTGACCTTGGGCGACGGAATCCCGTGTCAATCGGCAAAATATGAGGGCGAGTTCCTGAATGTCGGGTGAGGCGGCCTCCAACAATGAAGTATATTTGAGGTGAATAATTTCTGCAAGACTTTTGGCATGCTTGCTAGAAGGATACCTAATCTTTATCTAAAGATTATCATGGAAAGACACCAGGTGCTTAGCAACGACAAAGTTTAACAGTGCAGCCCGCGCAACCTTAGGAACTTCAGGATCGCGGAAACATCCATCTTCTAAACAGACCACCATCTGAAAATGGGTATTAGCCTCTATGATATGCCCTTTCCCCCATATCGATACCTGGCATGAAACATTACAAGTACGGGGGCACATGTCCAAGGCCAGATGCCCCGGTTTTGAAGGCCTTAATGAGCCCTACTTCCCAAGCTAAAACAAGAAGCCAGCCACAATAAACCAATGCTCATAAATAACAACACCTAAACATGCTCCTGTACTGTGAATCCGTCATTATCGGTTCTGGTAAATGCCAGCTGTTGCCCCATTATCGGTGAGTTGATGGCTGGCGTCAACCGCCTGTAGGTGGGGACCTCGTCCCCTCTCCCCGTACATCCAGGCGCCGTAGGCCTCTGAACTCCGCGGGAAGGTGTAGTTGGCTTGTGTTTGTGATTGATCCCAAGTCTCAAAGCCGGTCGGGGGCACTGCCCCGGCCGAGAGAGGAACAGCCGTATCCATACTCGTTGTGGTGCCTGCTTCAAATCCCGGAACCATGCCATCCATCGCCGGAGTGTATACATCGGATAACGTAGAAGATCTCCGCTCATATTGTCGGCTGGGGGCCATCAGATGGTACTGAGGTGTATGATGGCCAGGCATGGGCTCGCCACCATAGGACATGGATCGTACTGGGGGCGCGTAATGAGCCCAGGCCATGTCTTCGCGAGAGGGGGGTTCTGAACTTCCAGATGCCCAACCAGCCGACGCTGGAGACACAGAGAATGGGGAGAACTGGGCACTCATGGGCGATTCTGCTGGGTAAGATCGCCATGCCGGGTTGGGCTCTGCTGTTTTCGATGTTGGGCTCTGGGATGAGTCTGCTGGCACCCAGGTAGGTACACTTTGGTTACCCATCTCAAATGCAGGAAGATTTGTCGACGATGGTAAGGACACTTCACATCCCTGTTAGTATCATGTGGCCCATAGTTCGAGAGAGATGACTTACCTCTCATTTCAGGTGGGAAGCCCTCATTTCTAGGAGCTTCCGTAACTGTTGGAGCTGTGACGGGCGTCCCTTGTGCTGTTGACGGGCTGAAAGGTTGCTTCGATGGTTTAGGTCGCTCCGTTGGGTTGCTAGTAGATGCCGCTGGCGATGATGAGGCAGAAGATCCCTTAGGCCCGGCCGAAGATCGAGAGGTTTGCTTCGCTCGTGAGTCGTCCGGTGGTGGCTGGTCTACCGGATAGAAACTGCATTCCTTCTTCAAACGGATGCAGTTTATGCATCGACCTTGGACATCAGATGGGGATGGGATACATCTGATCTTTCGACGCCGACAATGGCCTTGGGTGGGTTAACCAAAGGTGAGGACGACGGCAAACCAGAGATGAAACTTACCACAAGCTACCGAGGTGCGATGATATCCAAGCTTGTTTCTCTTCTTTTCTCCCGAGGTACCCATCTGTTGCTGCTGAGCTTCTGTTTCCGGCGGGTGTAAAGGCGTAGCGCTTGACGTTGAAAATGGCCCCTTGATGCCCATGTTGTGGTCTTGACTGGGCAATGGCGCATCATGGACATTGGCCATACCCAAGGAAGAGAGCTGCTGTTGTGAAGGGACAGTGTAGGATGGCACATAGCCTGAATGTGCCATGTCCATCTCATTACTGAGAGGAGGCAGAGGTGGGTATTGGTAAGACATGACCGAAATCATGGGCACTGACGATGACAGGGGATCCGTCACCAGATTACCAGAACTAAAGAGGTAGGGATTCGAGTGACTGGGTGACGAGATAGCGAGGGCCATGGAATAGGTCCTGTGGTCCAGGGGATGAGTTGTAGTATCAGGTTGGGAGGCCAGGAGCTCTTGAAGGCATGAGAAATATAGAGTTGGTCGCAAGGTAGATAGGGTGGTGGCGAAGTGGATGGTTCTAGGACAAGGTAATTCGCGGGCCTGGAAATGATCTCATAGAGAATGGCGAGATGGCGGCATGTATTGGGCGGCGATGCAAGAGGCTGGAAAGAAAGGCACTCGTGCCCTATCGTGCCTGTAGGTATGCAAGACAGAGAGGCGTGTGACAGGCCAGGGCCAATCGAGAATGCTGTGCAGGTGTCTGCTTGCAAAGGCGGCACCCGCAGCTTTGAGACCCAGAGTTGGCAACAGTAAGCTCGCCAAGTCAAGTAGACGACAGTGAATCCGTGCTGAGACGCCTGCGAGCCGGTTGACGAGAGCGGAAGGGCCGAGATACCGAGCACAGAATATGGAGACGAGAACGAGAACGATGGCCTTGCCCTGGTCAGGTTCAGTGCGGTCCCCTTGAAGTATTTGAATCCTGTCCCTGGGGGGCAGATCGACTTCTAGTGTAAGCCAAGGTCAAGGATCCTATGCTTTCAAGATGGCCAACGGGAGCTAAGCCAACGAACCGGGGAGGGGGGTGAGGAATCGCGGTGTCGAGTCGGAGGGTTAACCGACTAGCACGCAGTTCCTGCTGTGGGTATTTGGCCGCTTAGTACCGACGACTAAAATGGTGGATATGAATGGGTGGTGACAACAAGCGTCTGGAGCGCCACCGGGGGGTAATATTGGTCAGAGGCAGTTTGGGTGCAACCTGAACGACATGGGCGTCTATCAACAGGCCAAAGATCGACGATGCCTGAGAGTTCCTGCCGTATTGTCTTTCGTTTCTTCTCCGAGTGTCTTTGCGCGGTTCCCAGGGTGGCGGCCGAGGCCAGATATAAGAGAGTCTGTCGTGGATCAATGGACGGATATGATGATGACGAGCAGCCAAGACCTTTCTTAGCCTAGGACGTGATGAGCACGCCGGAGAAAAGGAGCTGGCGGTTCAGGGTGTCGTGCTGACTGTGGCATGGCATGGCTTGAGATATCCAACGACGACGTCTTGATAGTTTCCTTAAATGGCCCAGTCTAGCATCCGAGAGGGAAACAATCTGGAAGCTATTTCAGTCCCATAGACGCGGTAGCCTCCAAGATCGTATGAGAAACGATCCGTCTGGGGAGCCCTTGGACGTCGAACCCTGATATAGAATCCGTGACCACAGATAAAGATCCTTTGGAGTTTCAGGTAAGCACGCTATGCGGCACCTTGAATCGTGGAGCGGCTCAAGCACCCACTAGGGCTGTGATCAGTAATTGGGATCTCAAGGCAGTCCAGCCAGGCCCATAAACAGATCCGTAGGGATACGTAGTGTGTATATCCGTACCAACGTCCCTCCTTCTGTCAGGCTTATTGTTACGAGCCTCTATCCCTGTATACGAATGCCGTGGCGGCAGGGCAGATGAGTTGCGACCCCGATACGGAAGCGCCCTCCTGCAAGCTGGGCTCGCGGGTGCCAAGATTGCATGGACCACAAAGCACCACCACTGTCCAGTCGACATGGTTGATCTCCCATCTCCATCTCCAGCCTCTGCAAAGCGTCTGCCCGTCTTTGGTCCGAACCCCTGGCAATGGGGCCTCCTCTGGAGGGCAGATCAAAGATGGGGGCCCGAGGCATCATCGTGGAGGTTCCATCCCGCAGAAACCCTCTTCTAATGACGAAAGAGAGAATTTCCAACTGCGGCTGCGTCCAGAGCGATCCCACTTTTTGTCTTGCACTTCTTGGAGAGTGGTCACCAGGAAGCCGGTTGTTGGTCCCTGCTCCACTGATCTGAGTCGTGCCATAGCATCCAAGGGGCGCGTTGCGGATACATACACCTCATGCACAATTGTTGTCTTTTCTCTTCTCTCCGCTTGCCTGCCTCTGTGGACATTGGTCGGGAGAGACAAGCGCCGATAGAATGATCAGGCTTCTCCATCCGTCGAGCACTCGCACATGCATGTGTTTGAAGTCTAGATTCGGACACTCACTCCTTGGTGAAGAAAAAGCAATGGTCATGCTCATGTCCAAAGGGACCAACTGCTTGTTTGCGACGGCGCCACCCAGATCCAAAAGATGGACTCCATGTACTACTGCAAGGTGCCGTTGCTCGTTTCCTTTTTTTCTCCTTGTCGCTCTCAAGTTCTAATTGCTGTGGAAATTCCGGGTAGATGGAGTTAGCGTGGTGTCGTGTCTTGGAGCCACTCCCCGTCAGAACTGAATTGACCAAGATGACTGAGTGACACAGACGCGTCAACATCCATGGATCCTGGCTGGCGCCGATGCGCGCTCCAAATTACGAACAAACAATGTGGCCGACCAACCCGCAAAGTCACCCCCAATGTGGTAACGGGGGCCAGAACAAGGTTCAGCCCAAGCGTTGCTACACTGCACGCCGTGGTCAGGGAGCTTGGAGCTGGGTTCCTGAGTCGCTTCAACGGAAGCGTTCTTGTTTAGAGGTTGATCTGGCGTGTCTGTGCGTCTCCCTGCTTCATGCCCTGACAGATTGAGCCAGCCAGATGCAAGAACACTACCATTACCCGCTAGATAGCATCTCTGGCTGGAGCTGCCATCACCCCTCTCCCGAGCTTTTGTGATGCCTTGTGGATACGGTATCGGGTAGTCGATTTGTTGGGAGCAGGAACCGGCGAATCCGACAGGACAAACACGCTGCCAGGCGACCCCGTTTCCGACTTCTCCAAGCCTCAAAGAAATCTCCAGGCGGGGAGCCGGACACTGGAGGCGAGAGCCCCTTTTCCAACTAGCCCCGTAAGCGGCCATGACCCTGCTAGGACCCCAATGAGGGAGAAAGCTGAAAGAGCTGAGGCTGCATCTGAGGCGAAGGATCACGCGCTGCCGGACGCTATGGTGATTCTGGCAGGCCTGGGTGGCTCTGACAGGTTTCGGTAGTGGTGGTAGGTAGATTGGTTCCAGTGCAAGCGTACCATTGAACAACCGAGAAGACCCCTAAAGATGGGTCATGAATGCAGTTCAGTTCGGGGGTTCCATCTTGAGATGTTGATCTCTTCGCATCGCATCTCGGGTGGAAACCAACACGGGGACAGCGACGATGCTAATTCAGAGGCATGGTATGGCATGGCAACAGGTGCTGCAGTGACCGGGATGGCTGGAGAGTTCAGGATGCTCCCGTTGGAGGTTCAGGTGTCAAGCTGAGGGTACTCCCGCCGCTAGCTGAGTTGGGGCGGAGCTTGCGAGTGGCTGGAAAGCGAGTGGCTGCAAGTGGCGACAGCAGCCAGCAGTAGACTGACAGGAAGAAAGTCGAAATAGGCTTCATCAGAGCGGTTTGGCCGCGATTGGCGTGCGACGGAACCGACGAGAAGGCAGAGAGAGCAGATTTCGCAGTCAGGTCAGTGCCAGGCCAGTGTGATGAACAAGGAACAGGGCACCAAGCAGGAAAGAGCAAGGCTCAGCTTGGCAGGGACTTCAGACCCACTTTCTGGGAAGGAAGCGACGGGAATCGGCCTCCCGCAGACGCACGTGCCCTGTCATGCTCCAAGCTTCCTCATCGGGAGGCAGAGATCTCTGTAAGAGGTGCGCTATCTCTCTGCTTCCGCTGTCTCCTCCACCTCACCCTCCCCTCCCCTCCCCTCCACCAGATGGAGGCCACTTACCAAGTGCCGGCCCACCCATCATTCAAGGATCGTCCCCGCCTGGGCAAGCTAGAGAGAGCGACATTTGCCATTTTTATTCTCCCATTCTCAACTCGTCCATTGGGAGCTGCCGACGCACCGCTGTACCCCGTTCTCAACCCCTGAGGCGCCCGTTCTTTGGCCTGTCCTCTTGCCTCAAGGTTCCCTCTTACGCAGCTTACTCCGTGGTAGTTTGCGGAGTTCTTGTCATTTCTCACATCGAACGGTTCGAGACATGGTCCGATGTGGCCATTGCCAACCTGACCAGGTTGAGGGATGCCATCATCCTTCAACCTTCTTTGCCTAGCACACGCAGAGAACCTGCCAGATCCAATGACGGGACACTGCATTCTCGGAGTGGGTAAACTGGATGGGCACCAGTAGAAATGTACACACCAAGCCTTCAAGTCTCAGAGGGCTCGCGGATACCATCATCTCCTTCTCTTCCATCCACGGCCTTTAAAGGTTTCGACCAAACACGCAACTAGCTTCCATTTGCGCTCCAATCTACTACAGAGCTGTCAGACACACAGCAGATTCTCAGCAGGCATGTCAGTTTGCGTCACTTCTCACAACAGGGAGCGCACGTCTCCACGAGACCATTTACGGGGGCCTGGTTGATCAAGATCCACCTTAATCTGATGAAATCTTGCGTCTGGTCGGCTCTCCGGATTTGCGGATGGGATGCAGTCGCAATTTTTTCCAGGGCGTCTGCGGCAGTCTGTGCTCTCCACCCCCCGTGCCACTCAGCTGGGAGGCAGAGGCAGAGGCAGACACAGACACTCTCTCACCTGGCGGTGATATCAGCATACACCTCATGTTACATGTACATGTTCCCTCTCGTGATTCTTCTTGGCGACGCATGGTGCTGTCATTGATCGAAACACCCAGAGCAACGGGGCCTCAAAGCTTCACCCAAAACGGACGCAATGACCGAGCAGGGATGACATGCTTTCAGCACATGAATCGGATGGGATCAGAAAATGCCGACCAAGGTCGGACTCCTCTGTCAGCCATTAGTTAGCATCTACCAGGGTTTTATCCACTCGGATCACCCAGGCGTTAGCCTCCCTGTGAGACAACACGCTCCTCGACTTGTACATTCCAGAGGGATTGTACACCTCCCCGTCTTGTTACGAGAACTCGAGCTACGACCAAGCCAGGTCTCTTCGTCAAAATAAAGGAAATCGAAACTGCCTCACGCCAGCGGCGGCTGGAGCATTCAAGTGCCGTAAAGTTCTCCAGTTCTTGCGGGGGCCACCACGGAATCACAAGTCGCCGGTTGTTGCCGCGAGCAAGACCCTGACTCCATCGTGTCTTTCCTTTGGTACCAAGTACGGAGTTCTGACGCGACCTTGACTGACTCGGTTATGTCTTGCCAAGGCCAGCCCTCTTCGCTCGGACAGGCTGGATGTTACTGATCAGAATCCAGCTATTGGCGCATAATTTCCGTTACCCTCCTCCAACAGCCGGAACGTTACGCCAAATGCCGGTTCAAGGGCTGCAATAGCGTCAAGCAGCAGCGACCGTTACTCTCTCGAGTTAGCCATTTCATTACTGCCGAATCAAGAGCCCGCGCGAGTTCTTGCCGTTCTGACCGGAAGATATCCGTTTGCCACACGGCTAATGTTGCAACAGTTGACAGGATCTTGTAGCATATTATCAGTGGGGTGGCGTATCCAGCGCCGTTGGTGGCTCATTGCTACATGAGAAATACGTCTGCCTCTCAACTTTCCCATATCCTCGTTCTCAAACGATTCGCGCGAACATGGGAGGAAGACAGACATGCAGTAGCGGCTCTACATACCTGGATGAGCTGAAAGTGACAGTACCCTTCGATCTAGGTGGGAAAGGATTGTCAGGCCGATCGAACACCAAGCCCTGCTGGCCCCCAGAGATAAAATGACCGACTGCATGAGACGCCACCGCTAGATCGATCCACGGGGTCTTAGATCCCTGATGGATGCAGCCCCTTGGACATTCAGGAAAATGTCCGAGGGGCGTCTTGCCTGTTCCAGACTCTGACAGTAGCCCAAGACCTGTGACTTATTCAGCTACAGTAAGTCTCAGGTCCCCCGCGTCTTTGGGGCAGCGTCTGCTCGCCATCTGCTCGCTGCCACAGGGAGGGCTGATTGTTCTAGTCCTTGTTGAGCAACCCGTTGTTTCCCAGCGTTCCCCGAAAGACATTCTGGAGCGGTAGATGATCTTTACCGGAATCGGAACAGGTTCTAGGTTGCCAGAGCCCCCACGCTCGGACATTAACGAGATTTCCCCCACGTTCACAGATCCAGGCCAACCTGCCATTCACCTTGCCTTGATGGATTGGCTGTTGTGAGGAAACCCGACAAGGTTACGAGGTGTGACCTCACCGAGCTTTGATGGCGCACGTTCATCCCAGTGCCTTTCATTCAACTAGAGGCAGTGTCTGATTGGAGACAAAAGAGCCTCGACCGTTGGGTCGATCTGAAGGCCACTTGGCTTGTATGGTCACCTATTTGAGATGCTCTATTTTTCTGCCCACGCGCTTTCTCCCCCCTTCAAAGGAAGCAGTCTCGGTCTTCTCTTTCGCCCACCACTGCATCTGTACAGATGCCGGGGGCCCGGTCCGAACATGCAGGAACAAGTTGGAGTGGCTCTAGTGGCGGGCGATGAAAACCGGTTGCACTTCCTACCGAGACTGTTGGTTCCTAAACTGGGTTGCAATTGATGTTGCGGTCTCGTTTGCCTAACCCATTTGGGGACTCATTGCAGTTGGATAGACTTTATGTTTTCTTTTGCGACGCCTAGGTTGGTAGGCTGGCTCAATCAGTTAAGATCGACAACTAAGGTCTGCGACACCATGTCACTTTACCATGGGACCATTGATCCCCGGGTCAAGAAATAGCCCAGGGAAACGATTTCTGATTATCTCTCAAGCCGCGGCCCTGGTACGCGGAACCATCAACTTCAGACTTCCGATCTCCCTTGCGACGGATTTTTGCTTTTTGGGCCCTTGGTTGGGGATGTGAGTTCTTATTTTCGGTCAGCGGCCTTTTCCTTCTTTATCTTGAGGGACAGCTTGGGAAGGGTTGGCGATGATCAGCGTTCTTTCTCGGTTGGCTAACTTCGGACTATCTAGCAACTATGTTATTTGGTTAACCCTTTCGTAGCTCGGTTTCCCGGAAGCCGGAAGTGATGGTACTCACTTAGACCGTCTATGGTCGTCTACAGTGATCATGAGGGTAAAGTCTCAACTCTATCGTGATGATGGGTACCCCAAATATGAACGTAGTTGACGCGCGTTCGTCGCTTGCAGCCCCTAATGGTCCCTTAGTGTCCAGGGACCAACACATAAGATCCTCTACTATACTCCCCACAGCCCCTCCTCATTGTGACAGATTCAAGATATCATTTTGTCGGCCAGGAAGACCAAGTTCTATCATCCATCTGAATATGACAGACACCCCTCCAGGCACTCCACCAGACAGCCAACTTCGTCTCCCCAACTAGGCGATTGATCTTCTTAGCTTGGTCGGCTAAAACAGGGAAGTTAACTAACATCACAAGACCAGGCTTTACGCCTGTTTCTAATCTCGCCGAGAGTTTAACGAGGATGCGCGCCGACGAGGGTGCGAGTGAGATTCCAGTGGCTCTGCAAAGGCAAGCGATTTCCAATTGGGTTTGCAGTTTCCCTATCGACGCATGCGTAAGATCATGCGAGCATGAAAGTATGGGGCTCTTGGTTGTGAGTACGGAAAACTACCGAATTTTTTAAAGTATGCCTTATTCACTCGCCGATGGATGTTTTTGAAAACCTTTTACGCGAGGCGGGTGTGCTTGAAAGATAACGCCGGATCGAGCTGGCACCGCCCAACAGGTGGAGATACTTTTCGATCCTGCACTGTAACAACACTTTGTCTCACAGAAGTGAGCAAGAGGCAAGTACTATGAGGTTCCATCAGTCGTGGTCCTTTTGACAGGAGGCCACCAAGTTGGAACGGTGGGTGTGTCTTGGTTTGGCCGGGCTGATGGATTTACCCTACAACGCATTTGAGGCCCTCCTTGATGATCAACTCCCCATGCAGAAAAGGTCATGACTCTTGGCCCAGTCACTGCATTTGAGCTGATCAGGGTTGTGTACTCTGTGCATGCCATCCAGTGAAACACATGGCCTCGTGGTTGCGCTGCAGAGGGGCGAGATGGTTGGGTAAATCGTAAGCAATGGTGAGGCGAGTTGACACTCAGCCTGATACTCATCGGACGCAGTGACAAAATACCACTCATCCGACCTATACTCCAGAAATCCGTAGACTAACACCATCATACCCCGGTCGAGCGTCTTCAATTGTCGCACATGTGTTCTTATGACTAGGTATGTTGATGCCAATCCTCGTCCAAGCTGTCAGCGCCTGTCACTCCAGCGATACCTCCAGGCCTTGAGCCAGACCGTGCTTTCCATGGCAGTGCCTTAAAATATGAGCTTGACAGAACATTATGTTGACCATGATTCACAACCAGACGCCATAAAATAGGAGGACTGATACCGCACTGTACATCCAGGTAGTGGATGGCAGGACGCTTACAGTGTGAACAACCAAATATGAAGCAAGCACTGTGCCCCAGTAATTGCGCCTGCAAACAAGTCGGGTTGGCTGACAGGCCCGACACTGTGGCCCAACCATCATCATCAGTGCGGCTGGCTTCACAAACAAGAATCGGAAAGAAGAAAGAGAGAGCGGGAGGACCGGATGAGAAGCGGCTCCTCTACGGATCCAAAGCAGAAAGAGGCAGGAAACATCGAGCGCAAGCATCGGTCAAAACATCTCTGCCATTCTTCGTTGGTGGAGGGCACGCCTCTCGTCTGCACCCCGCCTCTCAGCTCAGCTCAGTTCAGCTCAGCCCATGATCCATCATGAGCGACCTACAGCGAGCCTGGGCAAAGTCCAAGTATGGCATGTCCAACGACATCTTCAACGAGCTGGACGAGGAGCAGGAGACTGATCAGGTCCCTGAACTTCCGGAGCCTGTGGACGACGACTCCTCGTCTGCATCCTCGGCATCGTCCGTCTCCTCCACCGGCACTGTCATCCCATCGCCGAACCAGAAGCTATTTGCTCGACCTCAAGGGTAGTTCCAACGCATCTTGCTGAGAATCCATGGCGGGACTGACACTTCGCAGAGTCGCCCGTGGTAGGACCCTCGAGCAGATCCCTTGGACCACCTACTTTGAGCGAGAGTTGTCCCTGAGGTCGGAGCAGGACCCCGAGGTGGTCTATCATGCCTACCTTACATCGCCAGTGGACAAGGGGCCACTGTTTGTAATGCATCATGGAGGAGGATCCTCTGGGCTGTCGTTTGCCGTGGTGGCTTCTGAGATTAAAAAACGCCTGCCCGCGGCTGGCATTCTCGCCCTCGACTGCAGAGGTCACGGGTCGACGGTTGTACCGGGAGACGCGGCACTGGATCTGAGGCTGGAGACACTATCGACAGATCTCTTCAACGTCATCCAGCTGACCAAGTCTGAGATGAAGTGGCCAGGGATGCCCCCGATCGTGCTCGTGGGACACTCCCTTGGTGGAGCCGTCGTGACTGACCTGGCCAAGACGGGCCGGTTGGGAACATCGGTCTTGGGGTATGTCGTGCTGGATGTGGTGGAGGGCTCAGCCATCGATGCCCTGCAGAGCATGCATACGTACCTATCTACGAGACCCTCGGGATTCGCGACGCTGCAGGCAGGTATTGACTGGCATGTCCGATCGCGAACGATCCGCAACTCGATCTCTGCCCGGACGTCTGTCCCTGCACTGCTGGTCTTCGACGAGAACCAAGACCCGACGCGTCCTTGGAGATGGCGGACCAACCTGGGCGCAACGCAGCCATTCTGGGAAGGCTGGTTTGTCGGGCTGAGCAAGAAATTCCTCGAGGCTAGAGGAGGAAAACTGCTTCTGTTGGCTGGGACTGATCGACTTGACACTGAGTTGACCATCGGCCAGATGCAAGGTATGTCGGCGCTATTCAGTGACACCCCTTGAGACATTGGGTACTTACCAGAGTGTGTGTACAGGGAAATACGCCTTGCAAGTCTTTCCGGAAGCGGGCCACTTCATTCATGAAGATTTGCCAGAGAAGACGGCTGTGTCGCTGGTGGACTTTTACCGCCGAAACGACCGAAGCACTCTCGTATTGCCCCCAAGGTGTCGGAGCTGCTCAAGCAAGGGAAGAGAGTGTGATGTGCAGTCACAGTCACAGCCACGAAAAGGCCTGGGCTCCTTTCAACCAACATGCGTATTTCTCGAGTACGTATTCGCACTGGCTGTAGGGCTGCGCTATGAATCCGGACCCTCGGAAGAGGAGCGACCAACAAGCCGGGGTCAGGTCAGGGTAGAGCTGCGGGTGGGCATCGGCATCCATGGATGGGTAACACAATGGCATGCAGGTGCAGGCAGCATCACGTACATGTTGACGGGTGGCACCAACTGCATTATGTCCTTCCTTGTGCGACTGTGACGAGTTTCTGATGGGTGCCGTGCCGGGGACAAGACAGGAGGATCCGCAGGAGGCAGCGTCTATTGAGCATGGGGCTAGGTACATGTAGTCTTTTGATTGTCATCCATGGAACTGGGCTGGACCCGAGATAGAAGCGAGCTGGCGCTTATAGACTGAGGAATAGCAGACAGGTTGTTATTGTCAATATTGGAAGATGGTATAGTTTAAGGCTTGGCATGGGCTGCATACCTATTTGTGATGGTTGAATGTCGTTGAACACATAGGTAGCAAGCCTGCATTATTGAGGCATCCATGGCTGCTATTGAGACGCCATCGTCAGTGGGGAAATTGGCCTTGAGCGGGACATGTCCTCGTGGACAGACGTACTTCCCATCCAATGTGTGTTTCTTATTGATTCCAAGGTTTGATCTCTTATTCATGGATGACAATCCTACCCAACAATTCAAGCTACCACGTACGTAAACTGTAATTCCTTGTCCAACCCTGTTGAACTTTGTCGTACTCGCTGCAATAGTCGCTGCTAGACTCATGTGCCGGCATCAAATCTCCCGGTCTAGAACCCGTGGAATTGCGACGAGGCGGCGATTGGCTGGGTTTTTGGACATCATTGGGGAATGGCGCGTTTTAGGCCCATGATCCATGATTTCCGGGGTTGGCCTTATAATTAACCGTCGCCCTGCAGCTGGGGACCTTCCGATGACCCCGAAGGACCGAAGCTGATGCTCTCAACAACCTAGTTTTGAAGCATACAAAAGGCCAAGCTCTCTCGTCCGTCTTTTGCTGTCGCTGTTCAATTCTGTTCTTCAACAAAGACATCACCATCTGCACGGTTCGCAATCTGTTCATCATGAAGTCTACACTCTTCATCGCTGCCCTCTTCGCGGGTCTCGCGTCTGCTCAGCAGGATAAGCTCCCTACATGCGCTGTACGTGCCCCCCTGATCACGACCGCAATCTCACCGCTCGTCGCGTGAAAAGTCGCCATTGCAAGCTGTGTATCATTTTATTTACTGATTTTTGTGTATAGCAACCCTGTGTTGACAAGTACACCACGGGCAAGGGCATCGCCGGATGTGGCCAGTTCGACTTCAAGTGCATCTGCAGCAACGAGAGTTTCCTCGACGGCATCGCGTGCTGCCTCGAGGACGAGTGCGACGCCAAGGGCAAGGAGGCTGCGGTTGACTACGCGAAGAAGATTTGCTCCACCTCGGGCGTTGAGGTCCCCGACGAGGTGGTCTGCAAGGACTCGGCCAAGGAGAGTGCGAATACGAGCGCGAGCGCCGCGAGCGCCAGTGGTAGCAACACCGCCGCCAGCGACACCGCCAGTGGTACTGCCAGCGGTACTGCTGCGGCTACGACCGAGACCGGCACCTCGACAGAGACCAGCGGTAGCGGTGCCGCCGAGACCAGCTCGGCCGATAGCGGCAACGGTGCTTCGCGCGGAACAGCGGCCGGAGTGCTGGGTGCCGTCATGATGGCTCTCGCTCTGTGAGGGACAAGCCTCCTATAGAGATCGAACGGATATTGCTTGGGATGGGCGGTGGGAGTTGTTTGAAGAGAGGGAACATGTTTAACGAAAGGAAGGGGTAATTCTATCGACGGCGACGGGAGAGAGCTTCTTCTTTACAACATCGAGGTTACAGAGCCAGTCATGTATACCGGAGAGACTATACGGTTGCCGCAAGGCCGCCTTTAATTACGAATGGATTTACGTTGAAGACACATGGACTTGGGTTACGCTTTGTTACGCTCTGGACTGGCATCTGCTGAACGAGGTCGAATTACCAACACGGCAAAGGCTCATGACTCCAGTTCGGAGAGATAAGAGCATGTCATCGATGATAGGAAGCATCTGGAGCAAACCTCCAAGATGTCGGTCTGGTGGGTTGCTCATACCTCTTTTATCTCCTGATCTATGGCAAGGCATGCCCACATCTTTTACGTCGAACCAGCACTTACACCAGAACCATGACACCATTTCTTATCCGCAACTCACCCTTGTTCGGCCCTATCTATAATTCTCCCAATTTACCCATTACGCCGAGCCAACCTGGAGAGATTGAGCAGGCCTTTTGCTGGCAAGACTGGTTAAAGGCCCCACCAAAGGTCCCTGGCCAAAGAGAGCAACGCCAATGGGTTCCTGGGACCTGAAGAGACGACCCCGCCAACAACGTCACTGGCGAAAGGGTAAGAAACCCCACCAAGACGGGACCCCCAAACAGTCTCTGACCATGAAGTCACCTCTTATTCTCTCTCCACCATCATACCTCCGTCTCCCTCTCGCCAGCTGACCGTAGACGCCCTCAACAATGGCCCCCAAGACCATCATCGCGCCCTCCATCCTGTCGGCTGACTTTGCTCAGTTCGGTCATGACTGTGCTCGCACCATGGAGCAGGGCGCCGACTGGCTGCACGTCGACATCATGTAAGTGCGCCTCCATGGCGGACGAGTCTCTTGCCATGTGCGATGGAGTGCTGACTGCTGAGATAGGGACGGTCACTTTGTCCCCAACATCACCTTTGGACCTCCCGTCGTCGCCGCGATCCGAGGCCACGTCGACCAGCCCACCGAGGCACTTGGCAGAGGCACCTTTGACTGCCACATGATGATTGCAGAG
The DNA here is from genome assembly GCF_023522795.1 of Fusarium solani. Lineage (NCBI taxonomy): Eukaryota > Fungi > Ascomycota > Sordariomycetes > Hypocreales > Nectriaceae > Fusarium > Fusarium solani. The sequence continues at coordinate 2,859,765 of NW_027072157.1, forward strand.
GTAAACAGCACTCTCTAGGCGTTGGACAGAGTATGAGCAGGGGCTAATTATGGGGACATCAGCCCAAGAAATGGGTCAAGGAGTTCAAGAAGGCCGGATGCAACCTCTACTGCTTCCACTACGAGGCTGCCTTTTCCAGCGACGCCGAGAGTCCCGAGCAGCAGACCGACGAGAAGACCAACCCCAAGGCGCTGATCCGATATATCCACGACAACGGTCTGCTCGCTGGTATCGCTATTAAGCCTGATACCTCTGTCGACGTGCTGTGGGAGATTCTGGAGAACGCCGAGGAGCAGGAGCGACCTGATGTAAGATCTCGCCTGGTTGGCTTTTGCGGACAGATATTGACATGGAATGATAGATGGTCCTGATCATGACGGTTTACCCCGGTTTCGGCGGACAAAAGTTCATGGCCTCTGAGCTGCCCAAGGTCCAGGCCCTCCGAGAAAAGTACCCCGAGCTCAACATCGAAGTCGACGGCGGTCTAGGCCCCGGCACGATCGACCAGGCCGCGGATGCCGGTGCCAACGTCATCGTGGCCGGCAGCGCCGTGTTCGGAGCCAAGGACCCCTCCGAGGTCATCTCGCTGCTGCGCAAGTCGGTGGATGACCGCAAGGCCAAGTAAGTTGGGAGTTTACGGTGTGTGTGTTGCGGACAAGCGATTTATAGACGGGAGTTGAGCGATGATGTATGTGATGAGAGATGATTATACGCGAAAAAGTTGATTATTCTAGGAATTCTTGGAGAATAGATTCCAGTCTACCTACTGTTGAGTCTCTGACTTTTGTCTGCTAGTGTTTCCTTTCATCCCGTCTCCCTGCTTTGACCAACTCTTTTGGTATGATGTTGCCTATTCGAGCTTATTGGTAAACTAAGCGCCAGCCTCGGCGGCTCTAGCTGAGTCTTAAAACAAGACCAATGCAAACCATTGCCCTCTGTCTTGGAGTTGGATCCTTTCCATCTCAGAGCCATGAGTCTGCCAATGTTGTGCAGGCGTCTAGGTGCATAATACATGCATAATCCACTGTGCATCATGGTGGTTCAGGCGATCAGATAAGGCGGTGGAGCTCTCGAATCATCATCATGGGAGCTCCGTGTTAGCGCCCGTGGCGGCTACAAAAGAGTACAACTCGGTGCAGCAAGCAGAGACACTGCCAATGGCAATTGACCTGTAATATGTAGGAAATCGATCTTGAGAGACATTTTTAACAACAAAGAAATCTTGAATTGACAGAAAAATCTTGTGGCTGCCCCCCCCAGCCCGTGTATTTTTTCAATGCGACAGACAGACGCAGGGTACAAGGGGCGCGAACCGCCCATGGAATGATGGGTCGATTTTCGGAGCCAGAATTTTTATAGATTGGCGACGTCAGCCCATCTTTTTGCGACTTCGCACACTCCCAACGCCCCGAAATTCTTCTCCTCCAAAACTCTTTCATCCGCACAATTTCTGGTTGCAAGAGTCAATTGCCCAGGGACAAGATGAAGAGAAAGGCAGACTCCCGCGCCCATGCTTCGGCCGCCATCAGCAAGAAGCCCAAGCCTTGTGCGCATTCTCAATTCCTCCCCCCAAGCTCTCCCACTGACTTTTGACGGTGTAGCTCTCAGCGCAGAGGTGGCCAAGGAGCGCTTCCGTGCCGGGCTCTTTGACAAGGACGTGCTCGACTCGTACACGGAGCAGTACGCCGAGTCTGCGCCCTACAAGCATGCCGTCATCAACGGCCTCGTCAACGACGAGCTCCTCCGGTCGGTGCGCGCCGAGATCAAGGCCAACGTCGAGTTCACCCCCAAGGAGACCGACATCTACAAGATCCACCAGTCGGGGGACCTGGCCAACCTCGACGGCCTCGACGACGAGTCCCTGTCCAAGCTCCCCTCGCTGCTCAAGCTCCGCGACGCCATCTACTCCGAGTCCTTCCGCGACTACGTCTCCCACATCACCGCCTGCGGTCCCCTGAGCGGCCGCAAGACCGACATGGCCATCAACATCTACACACCCGGCTGCTACCTGCTCTGCCACGACGACGTCATCGGCAGCCGCCGCGTGAGCTACATCCTCTACCTCGTCGACCCCGATAACACTTGGAAGCCCGAGTGGGGAGGTGCCCTCCGCCTCTTCCCCATCCAGGAGCTCACGGACAAGGACGGTGAGGTCGCCAAGACCCCTCTGCCCGATGTCACCAAGGTCATTCCCCCGGCATGGAACCAGCTGAGCTTCTTCGCTGTTCAGCCTGGTGAGAGCTTCCACGACGTCGAGGAGGTCTACCATGCCGCCACCAAGGAGCAACTCGAGAAGGACGGCGGCCGCATCCGCATGGCCATCAGCGGCTGGTTCCACATCCCCCAGCTCGGTGAGGAGGGCTACATCGAGGGCGAGGAGGAGAGGAATGCAAAGAACAGCGGTCTCATGCAGCTCCAGGGCAACCCAGCCCAGTACGACATGCCTCAGCCCCAGGTTATCAAGGTCGACAGCTCGCAGTCGGGCCAGGAGGGCTTTGACGAGGCTGATCTCGAGTTCCTGCTCAAGTACCTCTCACCCACGTACCTGGTGCCTGACACCTTGGACCAGATCTCGTCGCACTTCAACGAGGTGTTTGAGATCACCCTGACCGACATTCTCTGCAAGAAGTTTGCTGAGCGCCTCAGAGCCTATGTCGAAGCTGAGGAGAAGAAGCCCACACCCGAGGACACCCCCACGATAGAGAAGACCTCATCATGGCGTGTCGCGAAGCCGCCTCACAAGTACCGCTACCTCTACCAGCAGCCCAGCGGCCCTGATCAGCTGCGCACTTCCCAGGAAGAGTCGCCCATCACGGAGCTTCTCGACATCTTCCTTCCCAGCCGTCAATTCCGCCAATGGCTCCAGATGGCCACCAACACCACCATTGAGAGCGCGGATCTCCTAGCTCGTCGCTTCCGCCGAGGCCTGGACTACACCCTGGCCACCGGCCACGAGGGCAAGGCGCGTGTCGAGATTAACCTCGGCTTCACCCCTACACCTGACTGGGGCGACGATGAGGAAGAGGAGGAGGAAAAGGAAGAAGCCGAGAAGAACGGCAAAAAGGCCAAGACAAATGGCAAGGGCAAGGGCAAGGCCGTTGAGAAGGATGAGCCCGTGCCCAGGGAGGCCGACGAGGTTGGTGGCCAGGAGATCTTCATGTCTGGCGACGACGACGCCGATGAGGACGCTGCCGTGTACAAGACGGGCAGCGACGACGACAACATCCTCTTTTTCCAGGCTGCGGCTTGGAACAAGATGACCATCGTCCTGCGCGACAGCGGCGCCCTCAAGTTCATCAAGTACGTCAGCAAGAGCGCCAAGGGTGACCGATGGGACATCTCGGGCGCCTTTGAGATCGAGGAGCAGGACGACAGTGACGAGGAGGAGGCCGACGCTGGCGAGGGTCCTGCGCCGGACGAGTCTGAGGAGGAGTTCCAGGGCTTCTCGCCCGACGCAGCACAGAGCGATTCTGACTAAGTGAAATGTCTGCCATATCGCGACGATAGATACCATGAAATAAAAAGCAAGGCAATGATTGATTTTGATTTGATTTTGAAAATATTTGTATTTCCCACCTATGCAACTTGATGGTGCGCTTCTGTGTGATATGCTCCGACTCATGGTATCGTAAAATGTCAGCTCTATGAACTGGTAATCGCTGTTCCTAAAATCCTTCTATGGTACAAGAGTTCTCTTTGGAACTTGGTTTGGCGCACGTCCCTGTACGCAGCTGGGCACTGATGAACCAGTTCCCTTCCATCTCCCTGCCTGTTTGCCTCAGCTCGGAGCTTCCTTTCAGGGCCTACCGAAGCATGACGGCGACTATGGCTCAGGAGATATGGGTGTATGCTCAAGAGGCATAGTAGTTATCCAGCCTGATTATGTAGAGGTAGATATCCTGCATAACCCTCAAGCTGGCTCCAACTTGTCGTTGAATAGGTTTGCAACCTCCGCCTGCAACAACTCCGTTACCCCCTGAGCCTCTTGAGTTCTGCCCGACTGAGTCAGATGATTGACGGTGTCATGTCCAAGGAACGCAAGCCAGGAGACAACGCTCAACTTCTCAGGCCTCGACTTCTTAGGCCCAACAGCATGCACCAGTCTCCGTAGTCTCTCCTTGTCCTTGAAGAACTGGAGCGCCGGTACGTGGTCGGGGTGTGTTGGGTGATAGAGATGAAGGTGAGCCCGTTCCATGAGGAATGGCTGCGGTAGACGATCAGCCGTGGCAATGTGGGCGTCGAAGAGCTCTTCGGATGGCGCGGGACGGCTGTAGGCCTCGACTGTGGAGAACCACGAGACCGACCTCCACGATGAGACCAATAGTTCCGAGAGCAGAGGGCTGGCTCTGAACATTTCCTGCGCTTGCAGCATGGTGGAAATACCCGAATCGAGGTTGCCATACTGGGGTTGGCATTTTGTCCGGACAAGCTCACCGAGAAGATGAGATGCCCTCTTCAAGCGCTTCTCCTTGGACAACTTGCTAGAAGGATCGTAGATTGTCCGTGATAACCACTCCCAAGCTACTTCCTCCATGCCCTCAGCAACCAAGAATGGAGCCAATGTTCGAACAAAAGTCTGGTTGTCCAGGAATCGAAGATCTTGTTCCGCGCCGCATGATTTGAGCCATCGCACAATACGCGCTGCTGTTCCTGCCGAGGCAAGGCCTCCGAGGCCAGGCTCCTGTGCTTGTAGCTGCTTTGATTTGGCAATCATACAACCAATGGCCGCCTTTGGTGTCATCAATCCCCTAGCCACGGCATGATCGAAAACTTCCATGGGATCGCGTTGCGGAGTGACCAGCGCTGACGTAGATATTTTCGTGGGGAATGTTGATGTGACATCCTTGTTATAGCTGAAGAGGGGATTCGCGAGGATATCCTTCAAATGCCGGTTCGTAGCGGATAATCGGATAGGCTTGGGCGAATCGGCATGTTTCGTGGCAGGCGGTGGGCTTTCGGAGGATTCTCCATACTCGCGGTCGAGTTGTTTTCGAAAGGATGTCTTGAGACCGTCGAGTAGTTTCTGAGACTGCTGTTTGGACAGGGGGAGGGGTTCGTGGTAGGAGGCGAACAGGTTCTTGAGCGAGTTGACCGATTTGGTGGAAAACATGGCGGACGATGGTCAATTGGGATAAACGGGCAGTAATGTCGGTGGCAGACCCTGCCCTGGAAGAAGCTGGCTCGACGCAATCCACGTAATTATCGCGTACTCGGGAACGGGGTTGGTGTTTGCGATAGACGCATTGCGGTCATGCGGCCTCGACGTTCAAACATGATGCCATCGTCGAACGAGACGCCACAAAGCGGGGCGGAAAACGTGTCATGTGATACCAGGGGCTTGTCAGCCTCAAGTGGCTTTGGGGGAGGGGCGAATTGGAGAATGGAGATGGATGTGAATGTGTGAACCGCCCGCTCAAGCAGGGAGCTCAGGTGGGCCCTGACGCAGCCCCCTGGCTTGAAATTTGGACCGTCGCCAAAGTACTGAGACATTCATGGCCACCTGTCCTGTCTCTGGGGTTGCCTGGCGGATGCGGCCTGTCGGGTACCGATACCTGAGCCAGAGACAGCCGCACACAGCCTTGGAAGCGCAAACAGCCGGCGTGCGTGATAGGACTGGAGCGACAGCTACCGAAGTCGCTGAGATACGCGGCACCCTAAAATGACGAGACGCGGGCAGAGGCAGATCCAATGGTCGCAATCTCCAATGGGCGCAATAACAGGGCAGCAAGGCCTCAATTGAAGCAGGGAGTCGGCAGAGTCCCAGAGGAGGAAGGCGAGGTCTCGCTGCATCAACTTGGCATATCTTTTCCCTGCGAATGCGACGCTGTCTACTCCAGCTTTGAACTCGATCCCTTTGTGTAGTAGGTGGCAGCCAGGTCTCGTGTGGGCTCTGGCTGGGGCCGGAGACGGAGAGAGCTGGCTGATCCTTGATTCGACCCGACTTGGGGCTAAACGAGCAAGGAAGGTCAAGGTTCTTGTTGGTCTTGGTTCCAGGTTGCGCAGGTACCTCCCGTCTGATCTCCAGGGCCGGTGGTCGTAGCGATGGATGTGGCACAAGACGGACGGCAGCGGCAACGCAACGCAACGGGCAAGCATAGACTCTCGCTCTTCAGGATGAGAGGCTCCCGTCAGGTACCCATGGTTGCGCCACCTGGCAAACACGTCCAGGACGATCTGCTTCCGGTCAGGGCAAGCGTCGACGCTGACGGCTTCAATTGGGCAGAATGCCAAGCTGGCCAACTCTGGACGCGATCAGTTGAGTCGAGTGCCACCACCGAGGCATTCGATTGAGCCACCCACTGTAAGAGGGCTGAGAGACAGGCTAGACAGCGCAGGTGGGCGCGGTTGTCGCCTGAGTCGACGTGTTACCAAGGGGCGCCAGGGCCTGAAGGAGCCTGGTGGAGGGACCTGACCTGGGAGGGGCACTAACCTTTGCAGCACAGTACAGGCAACCCAGGTCTCAGACTGGGACTGGGGCGTCACCACGGGCCAGCCGCTAGAGGCAAAACCTTCGTAACCTGAACCTTTCTTCTGCCTCTGGGGAAAACCTCGTGCCTCTTTCTCCTCTTCCTCTTCCTCTCCCTTTGCCCAGAACCTTCCACACTTTTTCCCCATCTCCCGGCCTCTCCTTCATCGACGCCTTCACTTGTCGACCACGGATTCACGGTCGACCCCTTCCTCCCACCTGCCTGTTGCTCCCGCAGAGGACAGCTGACAGGCCTTTTTCCCTTCCATTGTTTTCCTCTCTCCACACTTTGAGCCTAGCTCTCCTCCTCCCACCACACACTGCATACCTACGCACACTCAGCTCATAACCAACCACAACAAACCCATCTAATGTCCGAAGTGACTTCACGGACGTCCGCCTCGCGCGGCAGAGGCTCCGGCCGTGGTGGTAGAGGAGGTTTCGCCGGTCGAGGTGGCCGTAGACCCAATGGCGACAAGGCCGACCACAAAACCGACGACTCGCTGGCTGCATTTGAAGACGAAGGCGACTTTGGCGAGCTTCGAAAGCAATATGGCGACAAGACATCGGTAATCCGCGAGATGTTCCCTGACTGGTCCGAGGCCGATGTCCTATTCGCCCTCCAGGAGACCAACGGCGACGAGAACGAAGCCGTCACTCGCATCGCTGAGGGTATGTGTGGCCTTTTTTCCTGCCCTGCCTTGTCCTCTCTCACCGCACGCGGCCACGCTACACATCCACAAACTGCTGGAAGTCGCTGCGCGCCCCACGCCATCGCCCTTGAACCCACCACACATGCTGATCCTGCTGCTAACCTGCGATCGTCATAGGTACCATTTCGCAATGGGGCGAGGTCTCAAAGCCCAAGAAGGCTTCCCGAGCCAAGGCCAAGGAGCAAGCTCCTGCGCCTTCGAACGACGCGACGTCTACCGGTCCTCGAGCCGCCCGCGGCGGTCGTGCTGTATCTGAGGGACGCGGCCGAGGTCGAGCTACGGATCGAGGGGGTCGCAGCACTCGCGGCCGATCTGCCCATGCTGCTCCTACCAACGGCGCCCGAACCAAGGAGAACCAGCAATTGTCTATCCCCACAGAGGAGTCATCTGCTTGGGGCAGTAACGAACCCAAGGGTGATGTCCCAGAGGAGAAGGAAGTTCTGTCTGAGAAGCCCACACCCTCTGCGAATGTCGAGGCCCCGAAGCCTGCCGCTCCTCCGGTCAAGACATGGGCGAGCATGTTGCGACAGTCGACCGTTCCCAAGGCCCCGCCCAAGCCAAAGGAAGCTCCTGCACCTAAGCCCGCCCCCGAACCCGTTGAACCTGAATCTGTTCCCGAACCTGTCGAACCCGAGCCTGAGCCTGAGGTCGCCCCCGAACCCGAGCCCGCACCTGCCCCTGCTGTTGCCGAGCCTGACGAAACCACCCCCGTTGCCGATACCGTTCCTCCCTCCGAAGTTCCTCACGTCGTAGAGCCCGAGGTGGCTTTACCCCCCTCCAAGGACGAGCTCACCGAAACAAATCTTGAACAGGTTGTTGACGACTCCAAACCACCTCCAACTGGTACCGCAGCAAGCACCGCCGCTGACTCTTGGGACCCTCGACAGAACCCTGCCAGTGTTACTGCTACACCTCTCTCGGCTGCTCAACAGCAGCATATTTCCCCTCGACCTGATGCCAGCGGTTTTGCCGCCACTGCCGCCAAGGCCACCGCTGAACGAACCACCCGTACTCCTAGCCATCATCATCACCATCAACGACGTGTGCTTGACCAGGAGGAAGCTGTGCGCATGCCTGGCAACCGTGAGGTTGACCGCGCCGCTGTCCAATTTGGAGCTTTCAACTTGGCCGATGCCGATGAAGACATTGATGGCGACCGAGAGGAGCCCGAGACTCGGGCTCAACCCCCTGCCGATTCCCCTGTTGCTCATCCTCGCACCTCCCTTCCTCCTGCTACTCAGGCTGCTGTCCCCGAAGCTTTCGCTCAGAAGCCTGCTTCTACTGTCACCCCCATTGCGGCCCCGACTGGTATGCTATCTGACCCTGGTTCGACCCTCAGCCTCGATACTAATACCTCTCCAGCACCCGCTTCGCAGACTCAGGCTCCGGCTCAGGCCCAGGTACCTGGCCAGGCCCCCGCCTCTAACGCTCAGCAGTTCGGTCGCTTCGGTCAGGCCGGTGCTCAAGAGGCCGCCGCAGCTCCTCAGAAGCCTCTGGATCCTTTCAACCAGCAGAGCACTCCTTCTTCCCAGCCTCCGTTCGACAACTTCCCCACGCAGACCTCTCAGCCCCAGCAGCCTGGTGGCGCCTTCAGCTCTGCGCCCAGCGACTACGGCTCATACTACACTGCTAACCAACCCGATCGCAACGCTACCTACGCGTACTACAACCAGCAATTTGGCCAGCAAGGACAGGGACAGCAGGATGCCACTGCCTCCCAACAGCGACCTTTTGCCGGCTACGGAGCATCACAGGCGGATAACCTCAGCCAGTATCCTCAGAGCGGCGCGCTGCACAACCAGCCCCGATTTGGCGGAAGTGCGGCCGATGCCCAGAACAGCGGCAACAGCACCCCTAACCCCACGACCCAGGCTCAGCAACAGCAGCAGCCTCAGCAGCCTGCTCAACAGCAGCCTGCCCAGGGATCGCAGCCGCAGTCACACGGCCAGCAGTATCCCGGCTACAACCATCCCTATTACAACAGCCCTTATTACCACCAGTACTACTCTGGATATGGTCAGGGCGGATTTGGCCCCTATGGAAAGAGTGGCATGTATGGACAGCCGTACGGCATGTCGCCTAATGCGCCTTATGACCACACGTCGTCCCCTGCTGGATTCGGCCAGTCTTCTCTGCACCGCGATAGTGGCCTGGGTTCTGGTCTTGGTGACTACGGCCGTGTTGCTACCAGCCAGGCTGGTAGCCAGCCCGGTCTCGGAGGAAGCGCATTTGGCAGTGTCCACGACAGCTTTGGACGCAGCGCCTCTTCGTTTCAGTCTCAGGGACAGTCGTTCAACAGCCAGACACAGCCTGGCAACGCTGGTTCGACTGATGAGCTGAAGCCGTTTGGCGAGACCAAGACGGCTGCAGGCCCATCCCCATCGCTCGGCGGAGCCCGCCCCGGATCGGCCACCAATGCCCCGGCCGCTCAGGCCGGTCTCCCCCGCCCCAGAACTCGCAGATGGGCGGTTACGGTGCTGGATACCCCAGCCACCTCCAAGGTCATGGCCTGCACGGCAGCAACGCGTACGGTATGGGCGGTAACGCGGGTGCCAGCCAGCAGCATGGTAACAGCCCCTACGGATCTTACGGCCAGGGCTTCGGCAGCGGCTACTACGGCGGTGGCCAGCAGCAGCAGCAGCAGCAGCAACAGCAGCGCGGCTGGGGTGGTAACTACCACTAGAGGAATATGGAGTACGCCCAGTTATTGAGGAACGCATTGGAGGAAGCGGGCGTAGAGGACGACGACGATGACGCATAATCAACATGATGCATGGGGCTCACGGGGTAGGGCAAGGCATGGCATGGTAAAGCAAGGCAAGGCAGGGCAAGGCGAATATTCTCTCAACACTCCTCGATGTGTCTACGTGTACGATTGTTTTCTTTTTTTCGAGAATCACCTCAAAAGATCAAGGTGGCATATGGCAAATGGAAGGGAAAGGCAGGGCGTTCGTTTCCGCCGTGGTCTTTATTTGTTTTTTCTCGCGGTGCTCTGCCGGACCGGAATCAAACAACAAGAACGAACTGGGATTGCGCGTGTCTTTTAGTGTCCTCCCCTCGCAACGCTTTACTTGCTTGCTTCTTTTGATATTTGGTTGTTTTCGGGGGAGGGCTGCAACAACAAGCAAGGCAAGGGCTGGATTTGTTAATTGGGAGACGGGGGGGTTATAGTTCCTTTGCGGTCTGTATTCTTTTTGAAATGGAGTGGAGGCGAGAAAGGAAAAGGGCATGCAAGGGATGGATGGGTATGAATGGGCTGGAATGAATGGGATGTGACGATATGGGTGGAATGGCAGGATAGGACATTCGCCAGACACACGAAACCCGAAGCGACGTGAAGGGAAGCGGAACCAAGCGAAGCAAAGGGATTGAGATTGAGAGATCCTCTGATTATGGGCTCGAATCCAATGAAGTCAATGAAAACCAGAAAACTTGATGGGGAAGGAAGCAAGTTGGGTTCTCGTGATTGACGCGTGATGATGATGTTGTTCCAGTCGGAGTTGTGATATAAAACCGAGGAGACAGGATCAATGCTTTGAAATCAAAGTCATCTTGGGCGTTGGTGTGTAACCCGAACCGATAGGATGTGGTTGATGATGGATGGAGCTACTGCACCAGAGTTGAAAGCCACGATGAGTCAAGGGACATCAAGAGTGGGAGTTGATCATGTTTTATCGTGATAATTGACTCTTGTCTGCCGACATGGGTTGCCGAGACTGACTCGAACAGATCTAGCTGACTCCTAGCGGAGGATAATAATAAAAGCGGAATAGGTAGAGAAACGTCACAGGACCATCAGCCCTACCTCTTTGTCTGTCCAACATTGGAGATGGCTGGCTTCGGAAGCAAAACCCGGCTGTTGTGTTTCCCCAGGGGTCTTTGAAGCGGGGGGATCATCATCTCCATACCGCCAAGTTGGCGTAGTCTCTCAGCTTCCCCGGCCGGATAGAGTTGCCAATGCATCTGCAGTGCTCCTTGAGGTTGATGCCTTCTCGGAGTTACGAGGATACACCAGTCAATGGGAAGAGAAATAAGCTGTGCCTCAAGAGTCTCTCGTCTTGGTGGTGGAGGAATTGACCCTCCCCTCCCGGGAATAATAACCAAATCAAATCAAAGGCCTGCAAGATTCGCCATCCTTTCGCCTAATGACCTCCGACCTTGCTATGCCCCCACAGGCAGAAGGAATAATGCATGCGATTGGGGGCATTCTTGGCAAAAAAATCACTTGTCTGGGTTGGGTGGTGGTGTTTTGTGACATATATTAACCTGACACCCTGCCACCCACGTCTCACCGGTTCGTGTTGGGAGAAATGAGACGCTCGTAGAGAGAGAAGTTGGTTTTTCTCAATTGACTCGTTGAGACTGTTCTTGGATAATCGACGAGTTGCTGAAGAGTGACTGACGCTGAACATCATGACGGGTCGCGACGGTGAGAAGGCCGAGATCGGGGTCAGCTCTGCGACGGAGAGGAATGATGCTGGTGTCTCGGAAGAGCAAAACAATGAAAAGACGCCACAGACTCGGACGAGTCTCGCCCGCGACAATGACAATGCCAATCTCAACGACATTGTTGATGCCAGCACCATTGGCAACGACGATGAGAATGACAACGATTCCATCGACTCCAAGAACGAACTGACTCTGTCCAAGGCGCGATGCATCGCCCTTGTCACGACGGTGACGGGAGCATCTTTTCTCAATGTGAGTGTACTTTAAACAATGGCATTGACTTATCATTAACGATATTTTAGACCCTCGCCAGTCAGAGCGTCGTCATCATCCTCCCCCAGATCGGCAAGGCCCTCGACGTGCCCGACACGCGCCAGCAATGGATCGTGTCCTCGTACGTCCTCACCTTTGGATGCTTCCTCCTCCTCTGGGGCCGCATCGCAGACATTTACGGCAAGCGCCTCATCTTTATCCTCGGATCTTTCTGGGTTACTATATGCTGCGTCGTCAACGCCTTTATCCCGACCGAGATTGCGTTTGACCTGTTTCGAGGGCTGCACGGCTTGGTGAGTTGGCTGTAATGAACTTGAGAGTCATGGACTGACGAGTTAGGGCGCTGCTGCGAATGTGCCGACTGCTATTGGTATCCTAGGTACTACGTTTCCCCCTGGCAAGGCAAAGAACTATGCCTTTAGCGCATACGGTGAGTCTCATTCTTCACAGGAACACAGGCACAGACTGACACTCTGCAGCCGCTGGAGCCCCCCTCGGCAGCGTCTGCGGCAACCTCGTCTCGGGCCTCATCGCCGAGTGGGCGAGCTGGAAATGGGTCTTTGGCGCCCTCGCCATCATGGCCGGTCTCATCTCGGTCGCCGGCGTCCTCTTCATCCCGCCCCCTCCTCCGGGACTCCGGCCCGTTCACGACAACCTCCGGGCCAAGACGGCGGCCGTCGACTGGATCGGCGCTACTCTCATCACTTGCGGACTCCTGGCCCTCATGTTCGCCCTGACCGAGGGTAACGTGGTCGGTTGGACGGCCCCGTGGATCCCCGTCCTCATCGTCGTGTCAGTTCTTATCATCGTTGCCTTCTTCTTCTGGCAGCGTTATCTCGAGAACAAGACGGATCGTCCGCCCCTGGTCAAGGTGTCCATCTTCAACAACTGGCGTTTTACGTCTGTCATGTGCATCATGGGCTTGTTCTTTGGTGGTTTCAACAACTTTCTCATCTATGCCACCTACTACTTCCAGGATTACCAGGGCCTCTCACCTTTGCAGACCATGCTGCGCTTCATCCCCACTGGTGTCAGCGGCTTCATTGTTGCTTTCATCACTGCTCACCTGCTAAGCCGCATCCCGACATTTTTCATTCTCGCTATCGGGCATGTTTGTGTGTCCATCGCTGCCGTTCTCTATGCCGTGCCTATTCCTCCGACAACGTCTTACTTTGCCTGGGGCATGTGGGCCATGATCCTTTCTGTTATTGGTGCCGACACAGCCTGGCCGTGCCTCACGCTCTTCACCTCTCACTCACTGCCTCAAGAGGATCAAGCCATCGGCGGCGCCCTCATCAACTCGTCGGGCATGATCGGCCGAGCCATTGCCCTCGCCATCGCCACAGCGATCCAATCCTCCGTCATGGCTAGCGACCGGGGTGTCGACGTCAAGAACGTTGGGCCTGTCGAGGCCTGGGATGCGCCGTCGCTCAAGGGCCTCCGCGCGGGAGGATGGACCAACTTTGCCATCCTGATCATGGCGCTGGGTCTGGTGGTGTTTACCTTTAGGGGTATGGAGATTATCGGCAAGGTTCCAGCGAGGAGAGAGCGGACTGAGGGTGTGATGAATGAGGAGACGGTAGATGTTGAGAGGAGGGGTCAACAATAAAATGAGACGAGCATGAAGAACAGTTAAAGATCTAGATAGGAAGGCTTGGATATAATATACAGAATTGGCGTATGACTCAATTGCCTCATCTCACGTAAGAAAGTGACACAGAAAACATCGTGCCCATCAGCTCATCCCGTCATGCTACACATAAAGTCGTGCTTGACCGGCCTTCAATTGCTCCGCCGGCCCCGCTCCGTCCAACGACGACCCCCGGGCCTGGATCTGTATCACGCCGAAGAGTGGGGCCGGGCCTCGATTCGTCCGCCGCTCGGCCGATGTGCCAGAGAGCCTTTGACTTATAAAAGAAGTCTTTCAGCGACTCTTTATTCATTTTTACTCATACAGATATTCAAAGCTTTCTTTGTATACTAGAATCATGGCCGGCAAGATTGATATCGTCCTCCTCGGTGCGACTGGGTACACTGGCCGTCTTTGTGCGGCTTACATGACAAAAGCTATCCCCAACACCGTTTCGTGGGCCATTGCAGGTCGAAACCAGACAAAGCTCGAGGATCTGCAGAAAGAACTCAAGGGGGAAGGAGCAACATGTCTGCCAAACCCCTTCTGACTGGGCCCTCTATCCATGCTGATTACTACAGGCACCGTCTACGCCCTCGACCTCAACTCGGACACTGCCATCGCCGAGCTTGCCCAGACGGCTCGTGTTATTATAAACACTATTGGGCCTTACTCTGCGACCTGTGGAACGGCTGTAATCAAGGCCTGCGCCGAGAATGGGACCGATTATGTTGACTGGTAAGTATTCCCAATTCGCCCCTGAAACCCCCGACTTACAAAAGAAACAGCAGCGGAGAGATGCCATGGATGCAGGGCATAATAGCAAACTACGACGAAACAGCTCGTAGATCAGGCTCAAGAGTAACTCTCCTCCCGTACAACTTTCTTCACGTCGACTGACACCACCCCTAGATAGTCATGACGGCTGGCTGGGGTGCTGTCCCAGCTGACCTCCCAACTTACCTCGCCGTGCGCCACATCCGCGAAACAATGTCCCTCCCGACGCGCGAGGTGCTCGTCTCGCTCGATGATCTCCGGGGCTCTTTTAGTGGCGGCAGCATCAACTCCATGTGCGACCTCGAGATGAGTTACGGCTCCGCGAGAATCGCCGCCGCCTCGGCACCTTTTGTACTGTCGCCCGTGCCGAGGAGGAGCGCTGAAATTGCAAAACGAGGCGTGCTTCCTGCCCCAAATTTGTTTGGTGTTCAGGTTGTTAAAGGTATGGGTGCTCTAGTTGAGGGCTCACAGACGGGGATAGAGACTGGCATCATTGGTCGCAGCTGGGGTCTATTCGCGGGCCAAGAGTCATACTCCCTCGGTCCAGACGGATACGGCAAGAACTTCTTCTTCTCATCGCGCGTGAGACAGTCTGGTCCATTCATGGCCTGGCTGTTTCGTGCTGGGTTTATCCTCCTCACCACTGCCATCACCAAGATCCCTCCACTACGCAACCTAGCCACCAAGACGCTCTTTCCACCGGGAACAGGTCCGTCCGAAGAGCAACGGAGAGGAAACCACTTTACGTATCGTGTCGTGGCCATACCCGACCAAGAAGGGACGTCACGCCGTGTCGAGGTCAGGTTTGCGTATCAAGGAGACCCATACGTCTTCACGGGCGTGTCACTGACCGAGGCGGCGCTTGTGCTGCTTGAAGGCGGCACACCAGCTCATCAACGTGGAGGCATCTTGACGTCGGCCATGCTGGGTGACAAGTTTGTCGAGAGGTTGAAGCGGCCACAGGCAGGCGTCGAAATAGAGATTAAGGTTGTGGAGGAGTAGAGTGATACCGTATTCTACTTATTAGATTGCTCTGCTATATATCGTGTATCGTAATAAGAAAATCTATGCAAACAGCCAATGAATGATGCCGCTGATCAAGTACTAACCAGCACTCGTTGTCTAGGTAAGTTATGGGTATCAAAACACCAGCCAGAAACAAAAGAAGCGCCGGACAACCCCCCGTCTAGATATGCTACCGTCTCCTTTCCTCCTCAATGATAATGTCATCCAGGTCAGGTTCGTCCTCGTCCACCGGCTCGTCACGGGACAAGCGCTGGAGGCGTTGCCGCATGGCAGGATCCTGTTCCAACTCTTGCCAAAGCTCCACGTCCCATTCCTCAATGTTGTCTCCGCGTCGACTCTGACCCCAGGGTGGCCACTGCCAGAGGCCGCCGACGAGAAGAAGCCGCTTGGAGCACTTCATGACAATCTCCATGAGTCCGATAAGTCCGAGGACGATGAACAGTGTCGACCACCACACAGCGTCGTCGCCAAAGAGGTGAGTGAAGCTGTTGCGTATGGCATATGGACCAGAAGGCGAGGGCGCATAGACCCCGTCAAGGAAAGCCAGCCAGGCGAACCAGCCAATCGTAGTGATAAAGAAGCTGACCATGACGATTGCCGACTTGTAATGGGTTTCGAAGATACTGTGATAGTTAGCCAGCGTTTCATGTCTCAAAGGTTGTGTTGCTTACAAGAGCTTCCAGTTGATCCAGAGGACCCCGACCGAGAATGCGAGCGTGCCTAGAGCATACAGCCCCTGATCGCGCGCAGACGGCGAGATCCATCCATAGCCTGTCCAGACACCGTACCAAGCAATGACACCCTCGACGGCTCCGAGAAGCATCCACCGAGCAAACTTCCAGATATTCAGACCCATGTTGCGCTGCCCAAAGACATAGAGCTCGGGGACAGCCAGGAGCGTCTCGGCGCTGAGGTCCTGCTCCCAGATTCCCATACAGATAACGGCAAGACTAGTGAACAAAGTGTTGAAGACAGTCAAGCTTGTGGCCTCGTACAGAGAAGTACCGCTGTAGCCAGTGTATCTCTGATACTGCGCCGTTGGTAGATAGAAAAACATTTCCTTCCAGAACGTATAAAGAATGAACTTGGCGGTGCGAACATAGTTCCATCGCCCGTGGACAAGCAACAGCCGCTGCAGGAACCGGAACTGAGCAATAGCATAGTCTGCCACACGAGCAGCCTGGAGACCTTCCTTGCCCGAAATACCAATGCCGACGTGGCTTGCCGATATCATGGCCAGGTCATTTGCACCGTCGCCGATTGCCAAAGTGAGTCCTCGCCTCTTCTTTCCTCGGAACGACTTGAGACGAGACCGGACGGTTCGGACGAGGAGCGCCTTTTGGGCCGGTGATGCTCGACAGCAGATGACCGAATCGACTTGCAGCATGACCTTAAAGAACTGAACAGACAATTCGGGCGATTTCTCCACGGCTGCAAGTGTCTGGCCGTCGATAACAACCACGCTGTGAATCGAACCAGCCTGGAGATCCTCGGACAAGGCAACCAACTGCGAATCCAAGCCACCCTTGCTGACATCGAGAATGTATAGATCAGAGCCTGGCTTGCAAATTCGAGCAGAATGCGCAATGTTGATAGCCGTCTCCCGCTTATCGCCCGTCAGCATCCAGATCTTGATGTTGGCCCTGCGCAGCCTGTCGATGGTTTCAGGGACTCCCTTCTGCAGCTTGTCCTCGATGGCAGTTGCGCCGACTAGATCAAAGGCCTGTTCAATCATGTCACCGGCCTCCTCAATGCGCTCCTTACGGTTGTTGAGACTGGTCGAGGCTTCGTCCCAGACCTTCTTCCAAGTCTTGTAATCCTGCTCCGAGATGAACTTTTGCGCAAAGAGTAGAGTGCGCAGTCCCTCCGTCGCAAAGTCATCCAGATGCTTGAAGCACTTTGTGAAAGTCTCCGAGTCATCAAGAATGATTGGGTCGTCCAGGAAGGCCAAGTGATCGGGCAAGGGCTGCTGATAGTGAACTGGAGTATTCAAGTACTGACCCCTGGGTGCGTCAATCGACACCCCGCGGGTCGCGATAGACAGACGAGGCTTATCCTCAGAGCGACGAGCAAGTCTGCTGAACTCAAAGGACTTGCTTCTGTCCGTCTTGGGCCGTCTGCTGGTGCTCCTATCCCTAGAGATGCCCGGGTTCCGGCGAACTGTAAGACTGGGTCTGCCACCGAAACTGTTCCGCGGCTCCTGCTGCTCGCTTCGTCGGTACATCTCGCGTTCCAGATCAGCACTCTTGCGCACCTCATTTGCCTTTTGCTTAGCGAGCTGCGACATTTTAAGCCGGGGAAGAATAGCCGAGTCAGCACCCTTGCAGATGACCGAGATACGTCCATCAGGGAAACGGACGATGATGGACATCTTCTTTCGTGCGCTGGTGAATTCGATAACATCCAAGACCTCGTATTTGAGCTCCTCCTCTTGTCCATCAGGGTGAGTGATATGCAACGTGATCGTCTGAGTCGTGCGGTTGATGACGAGATAGCCCAGCTCTTGAGCCGCCCTCACAAGGGCGAGCTCATCCGGAGACGCAGCCTGGAATTCCAACTCGCCATTTTCCTTGTGTTCTGGCAGACAAGTGTGGCATAGTGCTACCGCCAAGATATACTGCTTTGCTTTTCTGGCGAATCCCGAGTTAGGTCGAAGGCGGATGTATTCAATCAGGTCGTTTGTCGTCACATCGGGCTGGACATGATCCGGACGTCCGGTTGAGCGCCATTGAGATGATGATCTGCGGCTGCCAAACGACATCCTAGAAGGCGCCATTGAAGGCCTCGAGGGGGCCATCGAAGGGCGGCGTGACATAGATGGTCGAGGTGACATGGATGGTCGAGATGGAGATGCAAGCGGCAACGGCGAAGTCGGCTCTTGCAGCTCCTCCCTAATAACAACTGTAACAGGTTCAGTTTTGTAGACAGATGGTTCGCTGGCGGATGACTCCTCGTCGCCCAACTTGGCCGCTTCAATCTCATCGACCTTGGGCTCAAGATCCATCTCATGCAACCAGACGGTTCCTGCGACACTGATCTTGCGGAACTTCATGACGTTGTCCGTTAGAGTTCCCGTCTTGTCTGAAAAGACATAGCCGACCTGTCCAAGATTCTCGAGGATAGTGTTGGTGTTGCAGCGCGCAGGGGTGTCCGTCTCCTCATCATACATCTCAATATCCGAGTTGAGCATCAGGAGCTGCCCAATCTTTACAATCTCCAGACTGATGTACAGGGCCAGAGGGACGACGTTGTTGAACATGATGATGAAGGCAATGATGATCTGGTAGAACGGCACCTTGGCGTGCTCCAGATACCACGAGTGTCTCTCCGTGCTCTTCTGCCATCTAAGGTATCCCCCTGACACGCCGACGGAGAGCACAACGACGTAGAAGGCGAGGGTGACGACAATCTTGTTGTTGATGCGTTCGAGGGCGGGCTTCTTGGCTTTCGGGTGCTTGTTGGCGTTCATGCGGATCTTGCAGTCCTCTCCTGTGTTGATGACCAGGCCAATGGCAGCATTGGTGTTTCGCATGACGCTGCCTCGGTAGATGACCTCGCTCGAAGTCAATGGAACCGTCTTGCCGTTGACAGTGACACGGCCATCAAAGTTGTACAGATCAGGGTTCGGGTCCTCGACAACGAACTCGGCTTCGCACTTGGATATTCCCTCGAGAGTGTCACAACTCTCCAAAGCGTGTGCGACCTGCTTGCTCTTCAGGTTCGTCTCGCCGTCGAGTGCCATGGTTTCGATATATGCGAGCTTGTTCTCTCCATCGCTGTGCAACAGGACTATGTCGGCAGGGATAGGTTCGTCACGACATAGCCTGACAATATCTCCAACCTTGATCTCGCTCCATCTTACGGGAACCCATCGTAGTCCGTTGAACTCTTCGTCAGGGGCGGGGTGAGGTTCGGAAGTCGAATTGATCAAGAAGGGGTTCCATCGTCTCCATCGAGTAATTGGCTTCAGCTTGCCCGTATATTTATCTTCTCTCCCAAGAACTGTCGCAAAGCCAGCATTCTCCAACTGATCGAGGCGGTGTCGTCGGTAATCGTCGTAGCCTTCCTTGAAAATAGTCAAGAGAACAAAGAAAAGCAGCGGTAGGATGGTAGTGTAGGATCCGGTGGTCGAGAGACCCGGGATCTAGATCCAGGGGTTAGCAATGGCACCATCCCGTCACACCGAGCTAGTTTATACGCACCATCTGCGGCACACCGACGCATAGGAAGTAAAAGTTGCCGACGCGGGAGAATTGAAAGAAGAGCTGTTTTGGGAAGAAGTCCCAGACGGTATATCGCGATGTTCGGATGCTGTTGGACACGTACGAGAGGCCACGGCGGGTGTCGATCAGAGGCTTGTCGTGTTCGAGCTGGAGGGGGATATGTCGCCCGTCGGTGGCAGCAACGATGTGCTTACGGCGTAAGATGGGCTCGACGACGGTCTTCTGGTAGAGGGACACGGCGGCATCCTTGACGCGACGGGCCAGCGGCGCAGAGAGACTGGCGTCGTTGCTGCTACGGCCGAAGCGGCGACGGACCTTGGAGTCCCTGCCCGGCGGCTCAGGCCCTGGGCGCGCCTCCGGGTCGGAGCGGCCTGGGGACATGATGGCTGGCTGGCTGGCTGTCAAAAGGGGTCAAGCGAGCTGGCTGAGGCTAGTCGTGGAGGAAGGCCAAGGCCATGTGTGAGCTGCAGAGGAAGCAGTTGGATGCGCGTCTTGAAACGAACGAGTGACTTGCGTGCCGTGCTCCGACTCTTGGAATTGTGACCATGACCTAATGGCCGTTGTAGGGGGAAAGACTGGACCTGGCAGGCCAGGGTTTCGGCTTCTTGGAGTGGCCCGATCTCGATCTTCGTATTTTTCTTTGCCTTGCCTTGCAACGCTATGCTACGCTACGAGGAAGGGATGAGCGAGGCGTGGCGTGGTCGGGGCTGTTTCGCCCGATGTCCGACTGGCTGGAAGCGCCGTCACTAGAGAAAAAGAGTGTGATGGATAATAACGAACGGTAGCCTCGTCCTAGGCCGAGTGATGATCGTGTGCAAAGGCCATGATAATTCTCATGACGGTCCCTCGGACTCCCCGAAAACCCCAGAGTAGGTGAAAATTAGGTCGTCCCGTTAGCCGCAGGGGGAAGGGATGGATGGACTGGAGGCGAAATATGGAGTGCGTGTACGCGCGGAACGTGGAGCGTGGAGCGTGGAGCGTGGAGCTGGCCTGTGATGGCGGTGGCTCAGCTCCCTTCCGTCCAATCTTTGCTCAAAGTCTAATCCATCGTTTCCAAGATTAGATCATGGTCAAGGACGTTGCAAGGACCGTCTCAACGTCCGTCTCCATCTTGGAGCAGAGTTACATCCAACTTCCATGACGGAACAACTGTCACCGTTATAGTGGACCTCAAGGGCTCCTAGAAAAAGGCACCGTTTCTTATCCATCCCCGTCCATCAGCCACTGTTCCCTGCTTTGTACCTGCTATCGCAGCCTCGAATTCAGAACAATGTCCGTGCTGGCCCTGCTCTGCACCCCTGGTCAACAACGTCAAGGACCACTCGCACCTCTCCACCGCGCTCTCATCATTCATGAGATCCTTGCCCCGAGTTGATTCGATAATAGCGGAGCTGCTCAACCCTTCTAGACTTCTTCGCCTGGCGGTCCGCGCCCAGAGTACCCGTACCTTACCTTGATGTACGTAGTACCACCACCACGTAGCACTGTACCACCTCGCTTGTCGGTTTTGCTTCTTCCGCAGGAGCTTAACCCGGCGAGACGAAAGCCAAGACGGGTGACGTTGAACAAGGGTCTTTGTCTGTAAAGCAACATCATATCATCTTTCATAACTACAATCAGACTGCTTCCATCCCAGACGTCATTCAACGGTTACACAAGATGGACAAAGTAAATGAGCTGTGAAAAATGTCATGCTATTAACTATTCATTACCCTTCCTCTAGCTCATATCATATCATAGGTCTCGTATATTACGATTGCTCTACTATGACACTCTCCTTCTCTTTAGCTCACCAACTTTTGCAAATGTAAAAAAAGACACTATACCACCCATACCTTTTTGTATCCATACCATCTTGAACCCATCCTGGGCTGGTAAAACGCAGCAGAAATCATCTTTTGTTGAAAGCAGATAGCCAACCCCTTTTTGTTTTGGTTCGCTCCCCCAAAGTAGCAAAAAAAATCATGCGCCCTGAAAATACCATCCCTTTCTTTTATGCATGCATGTGGTGATACTGTCACCCTGGTGTCGTGTACTTGTGCTGTCGGTAATATGTGCTGTTGATGCTGTTGAAATGCAAAAAGTCATGATGCTTGCTTGAGCTTCGTTTCCCCCTTTTAATGCACTCCTGTATGCTCAAACAGGGCCCGGATGGCATCATTGTCCATGCCCGTCTCGAGGGCCAGCTGAAGTTGGATTCTCGCCTTTTGAGGGTTCAGGAAACCCGCGCCGATGCCTGCCTCGCATGGGCCAACGAAACCGCCTTCCGGTCGCCGACTGACCACAACGGGAATGTCCGTCTCCCGGACCACTCTCCGGATCTCTTCGGTGCCTGCTGACGTCCAAAAGCCCGCGCCGAGTCCAGCGAGCACGATACCTCGAGCGCCGAGGTCGATGGCCGCTTGAAACATGCCGATGCTGAGCTCCTGGTAACCGTACAGTACCTCAACCTGGGGCAACGCTGCATCAGGGGTGAGTTGATGCCCGGGCCAGCGCCCATTGGTGCGCTGAAGGTCGAAATGGCGGTGGCCAAGTGGTCGAGAGGGCGGGTAAAAGAAGACGGGTTGAATGTTGACAAAAGTGCCCAGCTGGCCGCTGTCCGGGGACTGGAAAGAGTCGAGGTGGTTGGCGTTGACCTTGGTGGTGAAGCGAGCGGATCCAATGCGGTCGTTGATGACAATCATGACTCCCCGACTACGGGCGCTCTCCGTCGCAGCTAGCGTCACGGATGAGAGCAGATTCATGGGTCCATCGGCGCTGATGGCAGTGGCAGGTCTCATTGAGCCCGTCATGACAACGGGTTTGTCGCTCTGAACGGTGAGATCGAGGAAAAAGGCCGACTCATCGAGAGTGTCGGTGCCATGCGTTACAACAACGCCCTGGGTATAGGGGCTGTCGAGATCATCCTGGATTTGCTCGGCCAGCATCATCAACATGGTCGAATTCATGTCAATGCTGTCGGCATTGGCAAACTGGACACCGCGCACGTTGGCGACGTTGCACAGCTGCGGCACGGCGTCGATGAGAGCTTGGACGCCGAGGGCACCGGAATGATACCCCGTCGTCTGGTGCGCGGAGCCCGCGGAGCCGGCGATGGTTCCCCCCGTGGCGTAGATGGTGACATTGGGGAGGTTCGGTGAGAAGCAGTTGAAGTCGGAGACGGTCCTGGCACCAAAAGGCAGGGCCGTCTGCATCGGCTGCTGCTGCTGGGCCGAGTGGTGGTGAGGTTGGAGGTACAGCTCGGAGGGGACGGGTGAGCCCCAGACGGAGGCGGCCCAGGCGCCAAAGGGGAGCAGGGCAGTCGAGGGCGCCAGCATGCTCACGATGAAGCGCCACAGGTAGGCAGCCCAGGTAACGGAAGACGAAGCCATACTGAGAGAGGACGATGCTCCGGACCCGGAGCAGAGGACGGGAGCAGCGGCTACCAAGGCGCGGGCATGGACGGTTTTTAAGCTAGGCATCATCACGACGGGATCTCTTTGATATTGGATCTCTGAGCGATGCACGAGCCTTCTCCTTCTCACACACACAGCTTGTCTCCTTGTAGATCTCGTCAGATGGCGGGTCGGTTAGCTCTCGGCCTCGCTTTTTCCTTCTCGTCAAGGTCCAGCCTGTGAAGATGAGAGAGAGACTGAGCTGAGCTGAGCTGAGCTGAAGATTGGTTGTTACCCAAGGTAGGCAGCTAGCTCTGCTTGGATGCGTCTGTTGAATCATCGGGAGCGGTTTATAATTAGTCAAATCCAAAGGTCGAGTTGAGCGCGGTGCATCGGGCCGGTAGACGAATCGTAGACTGTAGACAAGACACCTAGCTTGTAGCTACTCCATCTTACGACCCTGGTGCGCCGGAGCATGGTCTGACATGGTTGCATTTTATTGTCTCTGGTGAACCCGTTTCCCGAGGTCTGACCTTGCCTCAAGCCACTGGCTGCACGATGCGGGCTGCAGAACAATGGTGGATGCTGGTGCCGGTGCTGGTGCTTCTGCAAGCAAGCAACCTAGCAAGCCCACACCCCAGGCTGGGGCCAAAGTTGCTTGCTCCATGCTGCTATGGGGCAGACAGGCAGAGGCAAGCAAGCATGGGGCAGGCAATATGGACCCTGGCGTCGTGGTGGTGGTGGTGGTGAATGGATGGATGTGGATGGGAGAGAGGTAGCAGCAGCGTGATAGTAGCAGTGGTGGTGGTGGTGAAAGATGGGGGTGCCCTGTATCTGCACCGATATGGACGAGTGAATGTGGGCAGGTACGTCCCAGCCCATGAATGGAATCCATGGTGGGCGACGTCGCTTACAGACAGTGGATGCTGCTTGGCCACAAGACGGGCAGGCTAGGTACGAAATGCCTTCTACGACGTGCATGGCGATACCAACATTGCAATTTACCGGCCAGAGAGGATGGCAGTGGATGGATGGATGGAGGGATGGATCCATGGATGGGATGGTCTGAACCAAAGTTATCCAATCCTTAACAAGCAGGTCCTCGACAGGGATTGCTTTCAAAAGCGCTCCGGGATGTCGAGAATTCCCTTTCGAGAATCCCACGTCTACCAACCCCTGCTAGCCGACTTGTCGAGTTGGAGTTGGATATCCGATGAACGCTCACGGCTCATGGCAATCATGGCTCTCGCTCGCTCGCTCGTGCCCAGAAACGCGCGTGCTTGCGCTAAAGCACAACTCGTGGCATGACATGCATTACATCCATGGGTGTTGTTGCTAGATAGCGTAAGCCTGGTCTGGGCAAGCAAGTCGACCCTTGACTCTTCTTTTCTTCTTGTTCCTCTTCTTCCTTTTCAAGCCTCGGCTCAAGCACAGATGAACCCGGAACAATAAAAATAAGCAGCATAATTCTCAAAAACATTCGTTATCATCGTAAAGAAAAACAAACCAAAAAAGACACGCAAGATGCAAGACGCAAGCACGTACATGTCAGGGTGCCTGGCATCGTGTGGGGCTTCCCAACCTGGGTCCTCAGCCGATGCCCCGTTCTCCATATGAGGCAATTCCATCAAAACTTCTCACATGCCAGGGCAGTTTTTTCTTGAGCATGTCCGTGTCCCGGTGTTTTTTTGTCCATCAATCTCCTCAATCTGGAATGGCTTCTGTTCGTTCTGTAATAATAATCATGGCCGTTGGATAAACAGGATGTCGTCCTTTCTCCAGATTATACCACCCCAGGAGCAACAAGAGCACACCACTCAACGGCCGTGGCGCAACACCATCTCACAGTTAGATTCACATGATGTCGATGACACGCGCCTCATCGTTCTTCGCAACCACCTCCCGGGTCTTTCCTGGCTCAATAACCTCGTGTAATATTTCTCACGTCACTCACTCCAACATGGAGATGCAGTGGCCAGTGTACGAGCCACCCATATACATACAGTACAGTACGCAAGTTACGTAGCCTGCATTGGATCGTCACTCCTTCGGCGTTCAGTCCAGTGCCAAGCCCCGCCGTCCGCCGTTCCCGGAGGGCCGTCCGCCGCCCAGACGATTTCAGATCTTCCGACCCGTCCAAGCCGGTTCACCGAACTGAAAGTCCGGCTGCTTCAGCCCATGCCACCATCACCCGTCCGTGAAGCCATCGTCCGGCGGGATCCCCCGTTGCTCCAAGCTCCGGCTTCTACTTTAGAGCCCCAGTCTCGAATGATACGTTGAAAGGTTTTTCTGCTCCTCTTCTTCCTTGTAAAGCCATCATGGTCCATCCGGCGGAGCTCGCTTTCTTGGACGGCATTCCCGCCCCATCAATTTCCACTTTGACAACAACTCATGCCGGCACTCGCAGCTGGCCCCAACGTCAAAAGTCGCGACTCTTATTCGCGGGTCTAGACACCTTGACTGCCAATGCGCCATCTCATCAGTCTTGGCTGGAATGGAACCTTCCAAGCGCCCGTTGCCCGCCGGGCCCCCGTTGTAACACGGCTCTCCCTGTCGCCCGTTCACGATGGAGACAAGCGAGCGCCGTCAGCGCCTACTGAGCATTTTGTAAGAGAAACTCAACTCGGCCTTCAGACATGCCCTGCAGCACGCACCCCCGGCAGCCGATCGAATGATAAGCGAAGACGCCTCCCTCCTAGACGTGCCGTAGCGTCGATGCCGGCTCTCCTTCTGCGCCCGGCTTCTCTACCAGGCTCTGACTCTGGACCTCTCCTGTCAGATGTGCGTGCTCAGGTGCATATGCCTCCCTTCGGGCCTCCGAGACCATCGACGACGTCCCATCGGCTGCGACGGTTGCAATTGGACCTGGACCCTGCTGCGGCTTGGTATCCGCATCGTGATGGGGGTCTGCCCCACGGGACTGCCCAGCGCGGCAAGGGTGTGATGCAGCAGGCAAAACGAAGGGACCTGGCAGTGCAGAACGAGCTTTTGCGAGGTTGTTGCGTTGCAAACCAACCCCGGCTGCGACGTAGTAGAGATACAAAGTTACACTCATGACTTTGTCTCTGCAGTCGGCATAAGATTGGAGTGCATATTGTGAGTGATCATCATCAAACATATCCACAATGTCATTGACACGCACATCTGTGGGTAAACCTCGTGTGAGACATCCGGGCCGTTCATATTCGGCATACGATATCTCGCATCAAGGTAGGTAGGCTGGTGAATAAGTGTTTGATACATTCGATTATAAACAATACAGTCATCACTCTACTCAACTGGGCTCTCTGTTGAGGCTCCAACACCAGACTGAACACAAAGGCTTTTAGCAACTGATGAATTGTTTGAATTCCTACAAAAGTCATGAAATACATGCAATGGCTATGCAACTGGAGAGCGAATATTGAACACACCAACTCGGTTCCCTGTGCAGCCATTTGACACACTCGATGTATGGTTCGCCTGCATCTGAGCACATGCATGAGGGTCCGTTAATACGTAGCCACAATCCACTTGACTTTGTCTGAGATCATTTTTCACTTGCTTTGAGATTCCAATGATATGACAACAAGAAACGGAAGGTGTCAGTAAGAATCTGATTAGGATGGCCCAGTTGAGGGTCAACAGCCAAGTGTTTTGTGACATGTCCATATTCTTCAACTTCTTCACCTTTGGGAACCCCACGGATTGCTAACAATAAAGGTCACAATCATTATGTTGAATGAATGGGTATTTCAGATTACTATTCATACTACCAAACTCGGCCGTGTTGCCAATAGGCCTAGAGAAGTTCCCTCACTGATGTTATCGTGACACACGACACAATGTCCATTTGAGAATAAGCATGAGAATTCAGGGACAATCAGGGACACATCAACACATGGCAGAGACGGAATGTCGCTTAAATCATATATTACTATAAAGAGAAAAGACAATCTTTGGTCTGTTCCGGTATCGCTTTGTAAACCACGTCTTATAAACAATTGCAATGCCCAATTCCTTCACCCACAGGTCTTTAAACCTGAACCTGGGGGATGTTGTCCATGCTGCCGCCGTTCTCGAGCCATTCCTTCTTGATGAGCTGCTCCCGCGCAGCGAATAGGTGCTTGTACGCAGTCTTGACGGTGCCGTCGCTGACACCCGCCTGCTTGGCGATGGGGAGAGACGGGCGTGGCTCTCCGACGAGATGGCATGCCATGTAGATGCATGCTGCCGCGACTGACAGGGGTGATCGGCCTGCGAGTGCCGAGATCTCATTGGCCTGCTCAGCCAGATCCCGGGAGATCTTGGAGATCTTCTGCTGATACTTGAATCCGAGCTGAGATACGTAGCGGCCACAGAGATCCTCGGCGCCCACGGATGTGTTCTCGTAGTTTGTGACGGTGTTGAGGCCTGTCGCCTCGCCGTCCTGTCCCTGCAGCTTCTGCAGGAAGGACTGCAGCTGCTTGAACACACGTCCGACTTCCTTCTTGCTCACGCTGGTCAGGTTGAAGATTTCGCGGAAAGTTCGAGGCACGTTGTTCTGCCGGCAGGCGATGAAGATGCACCCGGCGATGACGGCCTCCTGGGGCTTGCCCTTGAGGAACTTGTGCTTGTCGACGAGCTTGAAGATGTGTTTGGCGGCGTTGGAGACGTTCTGGCCCATGTTGATAGCTTCGCACAGTGAAACGATCTCCTTGTATGCCTGCATGAGGCCCTTCTGAGCCTTGTCCTGGTTGGTGTTGTTCTGGGTGCGGGACAGAGCCTTGTGGGCCTTGGACTCGGAGAAGGCCACAGTGGTCGCGAGCTGCTGGCCTTCAACGAACTCGTCCTGCGGTCCACCGACACGGCTAGGGTCGTCGCCGCCCTGGTCGTCGTTGGCAAAGGTACGCCATTCTGAGCGCGTGTCGATGATCCGGGTTCCGACTACGACGCCGCAGCTCTCGCACACCACGTCACCACTGGAGAACTCCTCGATCAGGTTTGGCGGGATCTCTCTGCAGTCGGGGCAGCACAGGATATTGTTCAGATCTTCTTGGAAGGCCTCCTCTTTTGTATCGCCGCTGCCAGGCGGTACCATGTTGGAGAAGTGTCGCTCCGCCGCTTGAGACTCGTGTATCGTGCTTTAGGGTCTGCGGAGCGCTGAAGTGCGGAGGTTCAGAGGTTCCAGAGGTTGTTGTTGAGGTTATGATGAATGGCCGCCTCAAAGAGGTGAGAGGAGGCCAAATGAACCTCCAAACTGATGACTAAGCCGCAAGAAAGCCTGAGCAGGCGCAGTGATTCACTGCGGGCGGTGCTAGGCAGCCTCACGTGCCTCACAGGTTGGCGGTTACTCCGAACCAGTGAGATGAGTTGAAAGTGATTGAAAAGCAAGACACCGTTATTAAGGCGGTTCAATGGCCTGATAATAATGAGGCAGAATCCCCGAGACGCTTCCAAACTACCTGAGCATATGCATTGAAAATTGGCTTTTGTTGTCTTGGTCTCTTACACCCCACTTGTTAAGCTCCCGCTGTCAGGGCGGTGCGGTTAGATAAGCTAGCGAAGAGTACCTGGCTTTTTGGCCTTATAGGGCAAAAATTCCTCTTCTTTAGGTACTCCATGCTAACACTGACAACTTTCCCTTTCCATGGGATTCTCCAGCCTCATTCAACGAAAATGGCAAATTCATTGAAACGACAACACCACAATAACAAACACAGTGCAGAGTATCACGTCTTTGAAATTTAGTAAAAGATTGATATCTCGTTACTAATCTCACTGAACCTTGACCCCTTCACGGATTCTGATACTGATTGTTGTCTCCCTGGTGGCTTAATATTGTTGTCCGAGGTCGGCCAATCATCCAGCGCATATGAACCACTCCGCAAACAGGTACGTACCCTCAAACAAAGACTGAGTCAATAGCATCTCGAAAGGTAGAGTCAGAGGTTTTAACAAAGAAAGTGTAGAATTGCAACTTCTATATAGTTTCCCTGTGGTTCGCCTCATCTCCCAGCTCACCATCTAGCACCTTCGCTCTACTTCTAGCGGCTTCTCTTCTCATCGTTGCTCAGAAAACATGGCTTCTCAAGCACAAGAGGCCCTCCCTCCCGTCAACATCAAGCCGCTTCTGACCAAGCTCTGGCCTACCGACACCAATGTCAGTCCGCAGGAGATTGCCGAGGCCATCTCGCACTTCTTCACCAACCAGGTGACAGAGGCGCAGACGGCCTCGCTCCTCATGGCCCTGCACTTCACAAGGCTAGACTTCAGGGCTGATGTCCTGGCCGAGTGTGCCCGGGTCATGCGCCAAGCGGCTGCCCCTATCCCCGTCGAGCAACTCCTGGAAGTCATTGAGCGAAGGGGGAGAAAGGAAGGCAACTACAGAGGTGGTCTGGTGAGGTTTGCATGCACCGCTCCCATTCTCTAATATTGACCTGTTAACAGTGTGACATTGTTGGGACTGGTGGTGACGGTCATAACACGTTCAACATCAGCACCACGTCTTCCATCCTTGCCTCGGCACTTCTCATGGTGTCCAAGCATGGAAACAAAGCCAGCACCTCCAAGTCTGGCAGCGCTGACCTGGTCAACTGCATGCAGCCCAAGCCTCCCATCATCAGCGCCGTCCGGCCGGACACACTGGTCAAGGCGTACTCGGCCACCAACTACACCTTCCTGTTCGCCCCAGTGTTCCACACGGGCATGCGTTACGTCGCTCCCGTCCGCAAGCAGCTCCCTTGGAGGACTGTCTTCAACAACCTTGGGCCCCTGGCCAACCCCGTCGAGGACGTCCTCGAGGCTCGCGTCATTGGCGTCGGCCGAAGAGACCTTGGACCGGCCTTTGCGGAGGCATTGTGCATGGCCGGCTTCAAAAAGGCCCTCATTATCTGCGGCGAGGAGGAGCTCGACGAGGTCAGCTGCGCCGGCAACACTCTTTGCTGGATGGTCAAGGAGACGAGCGAGGGCAAGCTCGAGGTTGAGCACTTCAAGGTGCATCCCAGCGACTTTGGCCTGAGCACCCACTCCTTGGACACAGTGTCGGGTGGAAAGGAGCCCGAAGAGAATGCAGAGATCCTCTCAAAGATCCTGCACGACGAGCTGCCGGATGATGCTCCACTCCTCGAGTTCATCCTGATCAACACTGCAGCCTTGCTGGTCACTTCGGGCATCTGCGAGGCCGACACCAGCGACATGGGGCCTGGCGACGACGGCCAGGTCATCAAGGAGCGAGGCCCCGGTGGGCAGCGCTGGAAGGAGGGCGTCAGAAGAGCTCGCTGGGCTCTCAAGAGCGGCGAGGCCTGGAAGCAGTGGGAGAAGTTTGTCGAGGTCACGAACGAGATTGGCGCCTAAAAGGGGGAACAGCAACAACGACATCTTTGGATAAGGAGGTTAACGGTTGAAAGTTTTCATTATTCCGGTAAAACTAAAAGAGGCTTGAATCTACATTATGCCTCTGACATGATTCTGAAGACGTCAATCTTGAAGTCGTCTCTGTGTAGGCGCGTAGCCATGTGGTATATCCAACTCCTTGCGCAATTCAAATGACACGGGGTCGTAATCTGTAATCCGTTCCTTCTGTCTCGTATAATCATGGGTTTGTTTGTATGGGTATTAAAATGCTCTTCCGATCCCCGGTGACGCTGGGCTTTCAGGTGTAATCGATAATGTCGGCGATTGGGGGTTTGCTGAGCTTGAAGGGGAAGGGTAGGGTTGAGGTCGCTTCGACGATGAGCCGGCGCGGGCTCGTGAGCGATCAACTCCGGGATGGATACGCATCAGCTTCGACCTGTTGCGCTGGATATCCGCCTCGTAGGCTTTCCAGTCGCTCTTGAGGCCCGGGTTGCGCTCCTCCTCTTCGGTATCGCCGTCGTCGAACTCCACCCTGTCGGTGGCGCGCGACGAGGCGCGGCTCTGTAATGACTTGCGAATCATGATCTGGCGTTGGTGATCCTCCTCCTCGACCTTTTCGAGGTCCGACTTTGTGCGCTTCTTCTTTCCGATAAAGGTGAATGTCTTGGACTGGTCGTCCTGCCGACTCTGTCGCGGCTTCACCCACGAGTAGATGTATGATAGAATAGCCATGGCGGCGATGATGACAAAACAAATGAAACGAGAGAGATACGAAAGAACGATGACATTTTCCTAGAGAAGTCCTCCCTCCAGCAACGAGGGCAGACAACGCCCGTATTATGTATGTCTGCGACACCACAGAGGTGGGGGAATCCTGGGGAACGAGAACCATGATCCTGGGCAATGGGGAACCAACATGCAGCGGCTACAAGCCGCGCAATGCCACGTAACTGGGTTATCAAAAGCACTATACCTTAATCTTCCGACCGTCCACGGAGAGGAGGAGATGGGACACGGGAGACGGACGGGAGGGTGGGCGCACGGCGGGCGGCTCATTTGTCAGTTTCTATAATTGGCCTTCAAGCCCAAGCCAGCCAGGGCTTGAGTAGACGCACAGTACAAATGCCGTCCTAGGTCGGTGTGTAATGACGGATCGAGAACCCTCTCGCCAACAAGAGTAAGGCCCAGAAGAACAAGGGATCCTCGCCTCGCTGTCAATGCGACAAAAGGGTCAGGCCGCGAAAGGAGCAGCTGAGGCTTTCGGGGTCTGGGGGGACAGCTGAGAATGGCGCTCGCTGGGAGTCCTCCGATACAGCCTCATGCGGGCCTGGGGCTTGCAGTGTGAGAGATCGCCAAGGGATGCTGAGGCGCGGATTGGCCAAAGCCGGAAAGCAAGCACGAGCAGGGGTGTTCGACGAAACGAAAAAGAGAAGCTTCACGATGGGCCATGCCCAATACGAGAAGCCGGTGGAGGCTATGTCAACGCCTGGATCACGACCAACAACGCCCGAGTCGTCCTACTTTAACTAATGACCCAGAGAAATTTGTTTCAGAACAGCATGTTTGGGACGGGGAGATGCTGCAATCGCATCCATGGCCATAAATGGATGCATGGTATGGCATGGAAATGGAATGGCTCTACTGTACACAGCCAACATTCTAGCAGGCCCCGGCTGGCACGGTCCGCCTGGAGGACAGGGCATGGCTGTAAGCAAGGACTTGCTCGATACAAGAGAGCAAAAAAGCCAACTCGACAGATGCTTTTTTCTTCTTTTTTAAGTCGGTGTGTCTCGGGCCGTTTGTAAATGTTTCATGCAAGGGATGTATATCAATCCTTTGCTATTGAAAGCCCGAATTGAACCCTGAATTTAGCTGCGCGATGATGAATGTCCTGCTTGATCCTATCACAGAGAGGGGGGGGCTGATGCCCATCGCAAGCAGCCTCAGCCGCTATGGATGAATGATCGACGACTCCCAGACTTTTTGCTCTGCTGCGCCCACAATGCAACGCAAGCCAGCGTGAATTCGAAGCACGCTCGCTTTAATCGGCACTTTTTTTCGCGGCGATATCCTCATCTTTCCCGTCGTGGCTGAATCAATGTTCAACTTGACCTTGTCCCATCATTGCGATGCGGCTGGCGATTGTTACACCGGCTCCGAAATGCTTGCCTTTTCCTCAGCGACTCTTTCGGAGCCGATTACACTCGTCAACGGCAAGATTGACTCGGCACCGAAGACTTGACGCTTGATCGCCCGGCGCGGGTTAACACTATCGCATGCCGAGGTGCCCCGAATCTCCGCCGCTCATAACCGCCAAGATCGACTCGAGTTCCGGCTCCTGTTCCGGCTCCGGTGTAAACGTCTCGATCGCCTCAATCTCTCAAGGCTTAATTAACCTCAATTTCCCTCTGGCTCTTTCTTTGAGAACTTCTGTTTGCACTGCCTCTGAACCCCTTTAGCCTCGCGGAACATGAGCCTGTTCACTGCCGCCAGATCCCTGCGCTCCAAGCCTCTCAATGGCTTGCTGCGCGTCCGCCGGTACTCGAGCGCCGTGGGAACCGGCCTTCCGCTTGAGGGCATTCGCGTGCTGGATATGACAAGAGTGTTAGCCGGCGTGAGTTTTCTTATCCGCAATCTCCTTACCCCCAGCAAGCGCTGACCGTCATAGCCATACTGTACTCAGATTTTGGGTGACCTTGGGTGAGTCTGGGAGGATTTGGATGTCATCAAGACCCTGGCCAGGCGTTAACTTGGCCAACCGCGCAGCGCTGAGGTGATAAAAATCGAGCACCCTGTTCGAGGCGATGATACCAGGGCATGGGGGCCCCCATATGCCAAGTACAAGGAGGGTTCATCAGCCAAGGGACCTGGCGAGTCTGCTTATTTCCTCGGGGTATGTTGAGCCTCCCCAGGTGGTCAAGTTTAGACGCTCATCCTTCTCAAGGCGAACCGAAACAAAAAGTCTCTCGGCCTGTCTTTTCAGCACAAGGAGGGAGTCGATGTCCTCCACAAGCTTGCAGCAAAATGCGACGTGCTGGTCGAAAACTACCTCCCTGGGACTCTGAAGAAGTACTCGATGGACTATGAGACTCTCCGCAAGATCAACCCATCATTGATCTATGCTTCCATCACCGGCTATGGCCAAACGGGCCCGTATGCCAACCGAGCCGGCTACGACGTAATGGTCGAGGCTGAGTTTGGTTTGATGCACATCACCGGCGAACGGGACGGCCCACCAGTCAAGGTTGGTGTTGCGGTGACTGACCTAACAACCGGTCTCTACACTAGCAACAGCATCATGGCTGCGCTCCTCGGACGGGCCAAGTCTGGCAAGGGCCAGCACATTGACGTTGCGTTGAGTGACTGCCAGACTGCGACCTTGGCCAACATCGCCAGCAGCTGTCTGATCAGCGGAAAGAAGGATTCCGGTCGTTGGGGCACGGCCCATCGTGAGTCTCGCCGTGAGCTGGAAGCGCGAGTTGCTAACTAGAATAGCTTCGATTGTGCCATACAAGTCGTTTGAAACCAAGGACGGAGGAATCCTCTTTGGAGGAGGTAACGATCGGCTCTTTGGCGTCTTGTGTGACGGGCTAGGCCAATCCCACTGGAAGGACGACGCGCGTTACAAGACCAATGCCGATAGGGTCGCCAATCGAAAAGACCTCGAGGCCAAGATCGAGGCGCTTACCAAGCTAAAGACAACACAGGAGTGGCTCGAGATCTTTGAGGGCAAGGGCATGCCGTACGCCGCAATCAACGACGTCCAAGGGACGCTCAACCACGAGCACACAAAGGCACGCAACATGGTGGTCGAGATGGATCATCAGGAGTGCGGTCCCATCAAGATGGTCAACACACCCATCAAGCTATCAGAAACCCCTCCCACGATTCGAAGTGTGCCACCAACTTTGGGCCAGCACACGGATGAAGTGCTACAGGAGCATCTCGGACTAAGTGAAGCCGATGTCATCTCATTGAGAGAAAAGGGCGTTGTCGGATAAAGCGTGCATAGAAAAAAAGGATAGAGTACCTATACAAATGAATTGAATAATATTCAAGGGCATATAAATTGTCCAAAGGAAGAACAATCGAGGTACCTTTTCAGTTGAGTCGGTCTCAAGGGAATTCACGTGACCCCACGTGTCTGAGGTTTATCGCGACATCTCAATCTGAGCTCAGATGTCATCGACTTCAATTCCCCGTCAGAGCCAACTTTGGCGCGACAGGTTTTTAAAAAATTCTTTTGGTCAATTCTCAATTGTTTCTGTTTCATTGTTCTCTCAGTCTTCATCTGGCTCCGACTTTCAGCGCCGACGCCTTCCTCAGCACGCCCGGCCATTGGCTCGCGAATAGGAGCTGGCAGGCCTCATCAGTCGACGCGGTTCAACATCTCGACAAGATGGATGGGTTACAAGATCAAGTCATGGTGGGAGGTATCGAATCTGCCGATCATGGCATGCGCAACGGTGATACATCTGCAGCAGCCGGCGCCTCCTTGAGGCCGCTCTCACCAGATCAAGCCTCGTACACGCCTCAGTTCTCATCCAACGCCTCCATCATCATGGACCGCATAAACAGCAGCCGCCAAGAAAACACGCTCGAAAAATCAAGGACAGCAGTGGCTCACGATCTGGATGCAACTCTACCAGTGCCGTCGGCATCGCCCCTCCTCCAGACTCTGCCCATGTCAGCGAATCCAACTTCAGCCGCGTGGAGCTCGTCCAACGCCGGGACCAAGAGAAAGAGAGAGTCATGGACGGAAAAGGTTGACTTTACGCAAAGCACGGTCGCCTTCCCGGTGGCAAAGGGGACAGATGCTCCCCAGCCAAGTCTTCAGTCTCGACCCACGGTGCAGCCAACTCAGTGCTCGAAATGCGAGGGGTCTGCGCAGACGAGCCAGGGCCCTCTGGCTACGTGCGCGCACTGTCTCAGGTCCTGGCATCATCAGTGTCACTCTCCTACGATCACCAGTGAGGCCATGGCTGCCTCGATATTCGTCTGTGCTGCATGCGTTGCAGATCAAGAACAGGCGGTCAGACTCAGGGGGAAGTCCAGCCAGCAGCGGCAGTATGAGGTCGAGAAGCTTCGCCAGAAGCGCCTGGCCGCGCTCCCAAGGGGCGTCGTTCCCGCAAAGCCTGGACTCGTCGGGTTCGGCGCAGGGCGCGCTCCAGACTCATCGGTAAGTCGAGCACTTGCAGCTGTTGCAGGGAGTATCAACGCTAACACTGTAGCAAAGCGGACCGAGTACTTTGACCAGATGCGCAAGACTGATCTTTTGAACGTCCTCTCTCTATGTGACCAGCTCAAGCCCAATCTCCTTGTCGACATCCTTGTGTCTGTGTCGAAGAGACACCCTGATCTGCCCATGTTTGATTCACCAGACTGGGAGGCCCAGTTAGCAACCCCCTTTCGCGTTCACAAGTCATCAAAGCATGAAGAAAAACCACGGCACGGTCACGTTATTATAAGTAGCAAGGCAAGGTCAAAGCACAAGACAACCAAGAAGATACTAAAGCGCACCCGCGTTATTGAAGTCATCACGACAGCGCCAGAGGAGGACGAGGATATCCTACCGCCGACGTGGGCAAGGGCTGGTGAAGGATTGTACGCAAAGTTGGCCCCGGAGACGGAAGACAGGAGTCTCCTCATGGACGAGAATGATGAAGAGTCTTTTAGCCATTTCTCAGTGGATGGTTTTGGTAAACAGATCATGGAGCCTGTGGGGGCATGAGTCAAGTGTGTACAAGGCTTACTTGGAAGATTGTTGTGTACTAGTACATTGTTAACATTACAGGCTGTCGATATCAAGGTCGATATCAATACCCAGGAGTTTTGGAATGGAACTGGAGAGTAGTTTTTACCAAGGCCAGGTCCCTTGAGATGTTATTTCCCAGTTTCACTTGACTCAAGTCACTGCAATCACTCATTAAAGCTCAAGATTCTCAAAACAACCCATGTTATATTGTTTACGTGCACTCATGTACAGTTATTAATGAAAAAGATTAAGGCAACCATATCCAGAAGCCCAAATATTGTAAAGAATGATATCCTCCAAGTTAATAATTCCAATCATAGCTCATCCCATCTCCTTATATCCAATTTTAGTGAGTGTAAGTATGTTTCAAGTGCGAGCACTCGGCTTTTGACTCAAAAGACCGGGCGCTTAGCAGTTGCAGCTGAAGATGCCGAGGAGGCTGCGGAGGAGGCTGCCAACAATGCACAGCAGGCTGTTGACGGTGACGGTGAGGATGGCGCCGACCTTGTTGACGATGAGGATGACATCGTTGACGAGGCAGAAGCCGATGAGGCCGTTGATGTAGCCACCGATGGTTCCCTTGACGTCGATGTAGTTCTTGCAGCCCTTGGTGCAGTAAGAGACACAGTCGTAGACCTTGCAGCCGCCGAGGCCGAGGGCGCAGGTGAGGCCGCTCAGGAGGTCGACAACAGCGTAGAGGAGGCCACCGACAACATCACCGGGGCGGACAGCGTAGCCGTACTTGTTGGTGTTGAAGAGGGCAACAGCATCAAGGACGTTCTCGAGATAGAGACCGGCGAGACCACCGCAGACGTTCTTGAGGGCGAGGCTGATGCGGGCGTTGATGTCGATGAGCTTGCCGCCGAGGAGAGAGATCTCGGCGTCAATCTCGAGAGGAGCGAGGAAGACAACGTTGAGGAGGCTGGCCTGGCAGTAGGCGTGGTGGGCGTCGTACTTGACGATCTTGTAGGGAGAGGCAGCGCAGTAGGCGCCGAGCTTCACCTTGACATCGACAAAGGCCGAAGGCGAGGGCTTGGGCCAGCAGCCGGTGATGACCTTGCCGGTGCACTTGCGGGCCTTGCCATCCCAGGCCTGGCCAGGGGGGCAAGAGCAGGCACGGGTCCAGGGGCAGTAGGACATGCCAGTAGGGCACTTGAAGTTGCCGCGGGCCTCGAGGGAGGAGTCATCACGGATGGTGAAGTCGCGGGCAGCGATGGAAGAAGTGGTGTCGAGGAGGGCGTCAGGGGCCGGGATGGCAGCGACCATGGAGGCCATGGAGGCGAGGCCGAGAACGATCTTGGAGAAGAACATGGTGAAGAAGAGTAATTAAAGTGAATGAAAGCGAGTGCTTTTGTTGGATTTAGGTTGCTGTGAGGGAAGTGAAGGGAAGTGAAGAGCAGGAGATGAGATGCTGATGCTGATGAAGAAGTGGTGATATGGGGGGAAGATGAAGCTCTATATATACTCAAAGTCGACCATCGTTAGAAGCTCAAAGTCTCTCTTGTCTCCTCTTCCCGAAGGGGGCTGGACTGACAACTCTCACACACTCTCACCGTAGTCCTCAACAAGTCTGCCAATCTCCCGTGATCCGCAGGAGGTTCGAGTCCGTGGTTTGTCTTTGACATCCCCACACCCCAATATCCATGTAAGTCGAGCCAAAAGGTTTCAATGCATTGTTTTGTTTCCCCCACAAGAGAGAGTCTACACTACATGAACAAGATTACCCGCGGTAACCCACATCCTTGGTCTCTTTTTGCTCTGTGCTTTTTTTCCAAGGTCCGGCTAAGGAAGTGAGACAGGAGCGTCACCTCCCTTTGACCTAACGTTGGACTCTGTAAACTCTGTGATATCATTTTTTGGGTTTATTGGTTCTGCTGTCTCTGCCAATGTTTTGGCTCACCTGTTACACTTACAGAGTCTCTCGGAGCTGAAAGAAACAAAGAATTTGGCGTAGCAGTTCGGAAGTGTCCTACCGAGCACAAGAAGCAGCCCTACTGCAACTGAAGAAGGGGGGAGGGATCGTCGACCAGGGGCCCATCTCGGTCAGGCAAGAGGATGTCCGCAAAGGTGCTGACAACTATCCAAAGAGGGGGGTAATCCATATGCAACAAGGACCAGGATTTTCAGTTGTTCGATTCTTTGACGATCACTCTTGAGTGTGAAGAGGGCGTGTGTGCTGTAAGCTGGGGCCAAGAGGTAGACTTTGGCTCTACACCCTGCCCGGCAGTTGCTGCAAGTCTAGCTCTGGGAAAGTGACAAGGGTAGCTTACTGTATTTTCTCGTTTTGTTTGCTCTGAGGAAACAAAAAAAGTTAGAGAGTGTCAACCGGTTCGTTCGGATTTCGGCGTCGCGGGCGGCGGGCGGTGGATAACAAAGGACCTCGGGCCGCAGCGGGACCCCTACAACCCCAGTCTCTCTCTCTCTCACTCGAAGCGTGGTCCCTGAAAGCTTTGTTTTACCTTTCAGCCTGGTCCAATCTTAACGCATCCGAGTTTCGTTTCAGGAACAGTCGACGCGAGTTCCGTTTCCCGAAGGATTCGGGTTCTGGACCGTGTCATGGCCCATTTTGGAAGCGACCCCAAGGTGATCCCATGCTCCCATGCACCAGCGACAGCCTGACTTGTACAGGTTCTGAAGGATTGCAGTGCAGAGAGTCTATTTCCAGCAGAAATGATACTCTGCAATAAACAAGGGGTCAAAGGCTCTTGACTTCAGCAGATCGACAGACAAAACTGCCCTGCCAAGCTGCGAGGCTACCAGACAGAACAAAAGCAGTCGATAGACCAACAAGCCACGAGTTGGACTCATCAAGTTTTGGTGTCTCTCTCGTTCCTTGCTTTGCCCTTGTCTCAGTGGCAGCACCTTTGGTCGCCTCAAACATTAAACGTGGGGAAGAAAGGATAGCCCAGTTCAGCAGCCAATTGAACAAGTACCGAAGCCCAGTCTATGACGAAATTGGTCAAAGACGGTTCAATTGCCATCGGTTTCCCTCTCCTGAGATGCCGTACCGTAAGCTAAGAAGGACGCACATTGACGGGCTGCACCAGTTCAAGGGGGTGTGTGAATATTAGCCAAGACCCGTTTGATGGAGTCTTCCCGCTCACACCTCTTTGATCAATGACTTACTTGCATGTCCCAGCCGTCTTAGCTCCGTGGCAATTGACAGCTCGTAAAACGGGCGACCCGTCACTTCGGCCCAATGGGCTTTTGACTGTGTGCTAGGGTAGGTAGACAAGAGACACATCCGTATAGCTCTCGAGGTCGTCGGAAGTCGCGCCTGCTGAGCTGGTGGAAGTCGTCTAGGCGTGCAAATCTTTGCCATCTTGAGTGAGGCTATTCGCCTTCTAGTGAACATTAGTTGTTTGCCCAGCTAGCCATGTCTCTCCACGACTCATCGGATCTAGCAGATGCAGCTTTTGATTTGTCCCCAACATCCTCACGATAGCGCCGAGCCTGCTGCCTCTCTCTTTCACTCTGCGGGATCGAGTAGGTCACCAGGTGGCCCAGGCTGGGCTGAAGCTGGGGCCCGCCTCCCGTCGCCTCAGGTACAGCCAGCGGAGCCGGCGCGCAACAGGTGGAACATCACAGACGCTTTCCAACAGCCTCAAAGGGTTCAGTTTCGACCTTAACCTCTTTTTTTGTGGCCACGGGATGGAGAAGCTCCGATGTACGCCAAGGAAAGGGTCCCCCCGGTCTCAGGGCGCTCATTTGCCATGCTGTCCTACATGTAGTAGCTGATTATCTTGGAGGGCGCTCGATCTCTATGGCGGCCATAGTGGCGACCACCGGTCTAAAGCCTAGCATGAAAACTACGGTAGGTTGACGTTGGTGGCAGCGGTGACGCTTTGGCATTCATGTCCCCCCAAGTCTCTCCCTGGTGTTGAATCTATTGTTTCTGACATAGGACGTGGTTCGTTGCTTTGCCCTATTGGAGCGTCTCGTTTTGTTTTAGCGCCGCGTTTCAACATGCCCGGCTCCAGGGACACAGACTGACAGACCATCATGACACAGACAGCTCGTTAATTAACGAGATGGAGGGCGGAACTGAATTGGTAAATGTCAGGCTCAGGGCAAAAAGCAAGAGGGAACTTTCTAAGCCTACTAACGTTGCTACCTCAGCAGGTCATGTGCCAAGCAATGACAAAGACAGTCTTACCAACAGCCTGTCAACTATCACTTTGTCCATATGGGTCCCTTTTACTCTCTCCCTCAGCCCTCAGCTCGAGCTCCTGTCAGTTTTACCCCTGTATTTTCGGGTGATCGACACTCGCCAACCATGATCTGATGCTCCCAGAACGGCAATCGATGCCCTGTTTGGGACAGCCATTTCCACCTTTTCCCGCCGTCTACTGCAAGACGCCCTGCACCCATTCCCAGCAAACACGACACAACCAACAGACACAGCAAGCATCACAGACTCAAGCAGCAGTAATAGCAATACCAGTTCCAAGGAAACAAGATCCTCAGCATGCGAGATATACTAGGCCCTGCACGATGAACAAGACCAGGGACGCGGTACTCGCAGAATGCAGTTAATAACCATAGGGTAACACGCATCTTTTACTCTTCCCAGACAAGAAAGGATATTCATACCATACCCGTCCATCAAAATGGAGACATCATCTCAAAGCAAGGGCAACACACGCCACGAGGCAAAAGAAAAGTCACCAGCCCCTGGCCTGCACACACGGCATTTGCCCATGTCAAGCAGGATGACATTGACCGGCAATTTGACCGTTACGGCACTTTTCGGCATGGAAAATACTGAGAAAAAAAATGCTACCACGCAATCAGAGACAATGCTACACTCGGACAGAAAAAAGCAAAGTTCCAGACCACACAGAAGGGCGAGAGAAGGGGCCCAAGAAGAAAAGAAGAGCCCCCCCTGCCCAGAAGGCCAGTAGGCCCAAGACGTGGTCTCAGACACGCATACGCACTAATCAAAAAGCCTCTCTGTGGTCCTATCATTCACCATCACCAACATCCATAGTTACCATCCCAGCATTCAACGTTGCAATCCCAAGAGCGAAATTTCTCTATCATGAATGTATCTCTACGGGTCATTACTTTCCCCGTAGGTCCGTCCGTCCTCTGTCTTTCCCCCTGGGGCTACCAGGGAAAGCATCTCGTGTATCCCCTCCAGTATGTAACAGAGTCTTGCTCATCCACTTTGACTGGGCATCTGTATGTCCATGTCACTCATGTAATGTAAATGCCCCATCCTCCATCGACACAGTCGTCGTGATGATTAAAAAAAAGAATATGCCCAGAGAGGGATACGAGGTTTGACGTGGAACCTCAATATCAGAGGGAGCACTTCCGCTGCTCCATGCTCCATCTCATCCTCCGCTTCTCATCCGTCCATTCCAAATACCTCACAACGAACAGCTCCAGCCTCGTTTCGACTCGGCTGCCGTTCGTCGGGATCGTGAGGCGGACCACCAGGGCCCGCCGACCATCTTCCTCGCCCGTCCCCGAGCTCCAGCTGTCATACACCGCCGCCGCATCCGCAGCCGCTGCCACCAGCACTGCATCCACAGCCAACAACCGACGATCCGGTGAGACAGCAGAACATGGACCAGGTCCCAGCCCCTATCGCCGAGTCAGTCAAAAAACTTCACCCAAGAAGAAAAATGTCTCTCCCGCTGCTCTGGTGTGGAGAGCACAAGAGATTGGGATATGACGGGCTCGCAGCTGAGACTTACAGAATTGCAGAGACAAGACCCAGCACCGGCCCGCCGGATTGCGAGGATGCCAAGTTCCAGTACGTGTAGTCTGCCGGAAACACTCTTCCCGCTACGAGAAAGCCTACTAGGCTCCCAACGAGCACCGCCGCGGTGAGCATCCGGAGCACCACAGCGAGGCCGGACCACGGCCGATCGTAGAAGCGGATGGACCAGATGCCGAGGCCGACATCGCAGGCCAATGCTACCATGAGTATCGAGGCTCTGATTCTGCAGTTCCCCCAAGGTTAGTTATCCTGTTCTGACTTGTCTCCTGCCTCTAGGCTATCCCTCCCCTCGGGTCCTCCCAACTTACCCATAGCTTGACGATGCAGCCCCCGCGTACGATGCCAGGAAGATGGCCAGCATCAACATCACCAGCATGCATGAAACAATCTGCAGGAAGTCGACTGATATCCTCACGGCGCGAACCACCGGGCCCTGCGGGTCCTCCTCGACCTCTTCCTCGGGAAGGGGAGTCAGCAGGGGCGTCAGCTCCTTTGCCAGAAGCACGGGTGTCCTGGATACCCGGGGCAGCGACCTCGGTCGGGTCACGATGCTGAGGTTCAGCGGCGGAGGGCGGTTCCCCTTGCGCATGGCGTCGGCGTCGGACTCTTGGTGGTTGAAGATGCTGATACCTGTCGCGGACAGGCTGGCGTGTGTAGAAGAGGAATCCCGGTCCCTGACCTGGATGAAGCCGAACATGAAGGGGTATAGTAATGTAGAAGTGTAGATGTATGTGTGTTTCAGTGAAGCATTGAGAGGCCTCGTATCGGTCTTGTGACGTGTACCGAAGGATGCGAATAGTAACAAAAGCTGGAAATAGTAACAAAAAAGATGGTATTGATCAAGAGAGGCAAAAAAAAAAAAAAGAAACAATGGCGAATGAATGAGCGCTAGAATCAATTGAAATGAACAGAATAACGAGAGAAGGAGGAAAAAAGAAGGAATCTCGACCTCAAAAGAGAATCAATGGAACAATAAAAAGAGGGAAGAAAAAAGAGGCAGCAAAGAATCAATCGATTCATCGATCCATTATCGACAATTTGGCGCGCGCAAGAGACGGGGAAAGGTCAAGAACGGGACAAGACGGCAACTCTGACAGCGAGTGGAAGCGCCGGAAGCTCCTTCCTCCTCGTATCGATGCGATAGACGCCCAGCATCAAGGCAGGAGCAGGCAGAGAAGGCAGGGGCATGTCGCACCACTCAAGCCACTATTTTCAGTTGACCACCGCCATTTGATACTCTAGATAGCAGCTCTACTCTATATTTGGTCACCCCTGACCGCTTCAATCGACTTGTCTGTTTCGTTTCTCTCCAAAAACAATGCCATGTCTGATCCAATTCGGCCTGTCCCTGCTTATCGCACGTGTTTTTGTCCCGTCCTCGCTTCTGCCAAGCTTCCCCTGTCAGCACGAGCTGCCAAGAGTTACAGTCTCTCACTGGCTCCCTCCCCCCTCAACATCACATGGTGCGTCTCAGGTCACAATGCAAGGGGGCGCATACCTACACACACAAAACACATGGTTACCGTCCATTGACATCCATTGACGTCCCCTCCAACTGTCATGCATCCAAGTGACGCGATATCTGAGCGAAACTTGCGCTCGTACCTGAGTTTTGTCTTATTACTCCCCCTCTACCTGCAAAACACCACACTAAATGTCTAACCATCTATCCTACTCGGCTCAGACTTGCCTTTACGACTTCATTGGCAATGCCCATGCAATAAAACACCAGACTAGGCGGAGGGTTAGCGGTACTAGCCAGCAAACGCACACTCGCCCAGCTCGTGTTGGCCCATGGTTTGCAATTGCCTCGGAAGTATCTGAGAATCATCACTGCCGAGTCCCTTGCTCTTCTCTATAGTCACTTGACTGCTCTAACTTCACGTAGACAACAGCGTCGTCCCCTTGACCTTGCTACTCTCCATCTTGGCCGTCCGAGCCCCGAATTGTATCTAGCCAAGCTTGTCAGTACACTTGGAAACAGAACAATCGGCCGTGCACTTACCGCCCTCTTCTTCTCCCGTGCAACCGTGCTCATGCCAAGAGACTGGGCTGCCAGTCGCAGCACTCGTTTCTCTGCATCCAGAGATCCTTGGCCGCTGCTGTTCTCAAAGTCGCACTTCTCCCACACAGGACATTCGATTGCCCACTTGACAAATCGCTCGTCCAGGTACGGGAACCTCACTTCTCGGCCCCAGTGCGCCATAACCCGGTCATCACGTCCGAGATTTCGCTTTCCCAGCCGGCCCACGTCCAGTTTCAGCTCCTGGACAAGCCCTGAGTAGCCGCGCTGCGTGTACGCTACGCCATGTCGGCCATACCCACCAAACAGCTCGTCGGCGCCCAGCCCGGATAGCAATACGCGCGCGGTTGTGCTGTACTGCTGTGGCGTTGGCTCGCCTATCGTTTCGCTTAGTCCCTGTCCTCTGGCGGCAAAGTATAGTGCGCACGCAATCGAGAGGTCCATCTCCGTGTTGTGTGGGTATATGAGCCTAATAATATCGGCTCTGTGCTCGAGATTTTCTGTATATGGCACATTCGCCTGCGGTGGTCAATAAACAAACCGCCAAAGGGTCAAGATAGTCATACTGCCACAAATCGCCAGTTCCTCTCGGGACAGACTCGGCTGAGCTCTGCGAAAGCACTCC
The DNA here is from genome assembly GCF_023522795.1 of Fusarium solani. Lineage (NCBI taxonomy): Eukaryota > Fungi > Ascomycota > Sordariomycetes > Hypocreales > Nectriaceae > Fusarium > Fusarium solani. Next base: position 2,904,144 of record NW_027072157.1, read on the forward strand.
GTCCCGTCAACCGGTCAGGGCACTTCTCATAGAGATCATCCCGAGAGCATCCCGGGAACTGGGCTGCTATCCTGGGGTTCTCAAACGCCACGTTGATCAAGTCAATGGACTGGTCAAGGGGGATAAGATCGTGCGCAAGTCGTGCAAGCACTGTGCAGTCGAGACCTCCCGAGAACAGCACCGCAACTCTTGCATCAGTATGGGAGGCCTTTGGTGGCAGCGGCACGTCCAGGACTCGAAGCTTAAGCGACTCGACGAGATGGGCATGTAGGTCCTGCACAGATATTGAGCCCGGAACAAGCCTGGTAGCTTGTTCAGGGACCTCTTCGTTGAAGACACCAATGCTCGAGACCTGGAGACGTAAGTAGCAGGCTTTTCGGGGCGTATACTCACACATCACTCACCATAGAAGTGTCCGGTGTCCAGTCATGTCGTACAGGTACCATTCCACCGGCCACAGCCTCTCCAAGCTCAAGAGTATAGCATCCATCGGCCTCAACCTCGCTCCATCCTTCGACGGGCGTCTCGGCGATGCTTGACAAGGCAAATGGCAGTCCCTCTTTGACGAGTAGTGACCGGCGACCCAGCCGATCACGTCCATAGTAGAGCCGCTTCGCCGGCTTGTCCAGGTAGATAAAAGCGAAAGGCCCTTCGATGGCTCGCAAGACATCGAAAATCTGGCCTGGCGTGTGTGCCGCACTACGGCTTGCCTCAGCTAACAGGGCGAGGACTGCTTCGCCGTCATTGCCTTGAACAGGTTCTCCTCGGATACCCCATGCCTCGCCATTCCAGCAGAGGACTGAACCAGAAGTGGGATCGGTGAGTGGCTGCTTGGCAATGTGATCTCCTCGTAGCGACAGCACAGTCGACGTAAATGTCAAGAAGAGGCCAGCTTGATCGGGTTCGCTACCGTCGAGCTGAGCCTGTACGGTCCCTGTGTGATCTGGTCCTCGGTTGATAAGACATCGCTCTAGTCCAGGAGATATGCAATCGCCGGCGTTGGATGAGATGACGGCGTGAATGCCGCACATTTTGCGCGTATTGCTGCTGGAGGTTGAGAACGCGTGAGGGATGGAAGATCCATGGATGTTGGTCTTCGTGCAATGGGACCGAGATTGCAAGACTCCACTTTGCTACCCTGGACCACGATGTCGAGAAGCCCAGAGCGATAGAATCGTGCCATCACGAACAATATTTAGAATGTTTTGCTGGTTATCCTTCGATTCTCTGTTTTGATTTCATCTGAATAGGTAGTTTTTATTATTTCTAGTCACGAGCGGCGTTGAAGCATGAATTGCGGAGTTGGTATTCCCAATGCGAATCCTGCACCCATGCATCTATCAACACTCTCACAAACTCATTGACTGGTTTGAACCCAGTAAAAGAAATATCGGTTATTGAACACACGGGTGCCAAAGTCTACAGTCACGGAGTCAGATTTCCGTTACGAAAATGACGAGTGTCATGTCGGTGGTATGTCGGTAGCAAGGCAATTAGACATAACCAACAGGAATAAACCTTGCCTATTTATGAATGTGTGAATTCAATAAACAGACAGTAAGCTTAGGGACCGGCTTGAAATGCAAACACAATTGCCCCCATGATCAACTCGGAGTGAAGACGACCGAGAAGGTTGGGTGGTTGGTCAAAGCGAGCTCAACGAGCCGGACCCTAGGAGCCAGTTTTTGAGTAACGAGCACGATAGAAAACACACCAAATTCCAGAAGCCTCATGACTACTTATACGTAACTCGGTCACCAAACTAACGACAGCACAGAGGTCAACATAGGCTTTGCTGTTGTCACGCATGACAGTTGTAACCGTGACCCAGCATTGAGGGACAGGTTGGGCTCAACACCAAAAAGTCAAAACCTGGTGATCCAAAGCTAAATGCAATTTGTAGATGGAATAGAACATACGATAGAACCGGAACCGTGGTGAGAACTCGTGCTTCTGGCGATAAGGGGTTTAAGTGGATGTTGAGCTCCTCGTTGACGTTCTAGTCCGTGGTCGAGACGATTACAACAGCGAGCCTCCCTTCAAAACATGTGGTGTACGAAGATACCACGAGAATGAAAGTACAGCCAAAGTACACACATGGCAAAAAGGAAAGCGAACGTCTTGGTAAGGTTAAATAGACGATATGCGGTGCCCGACTGTAGAGTGTGCTACTCCGTGCCACCTGTTGAGATATGGATTGGTAGCCACTGTCAGACCCTCTACTGCTCGATCAATCATAATAATCGATTTTATCAATCTTCTAAATTACGATGAGTCCGGATGGAGCAATAGTCCAAAACAAACCCGTTACTTTCACCGTTGTTGGCACAACTTGCCCAAGCTGAATAGACTCACCTATGGACAAGTCGATCACCTGGGCTTTGTAGAGGGAGATCCGGCAAGTACGGGAAGCTGCCATTGGTTATTCAGATAAACCTGATCTAGACCCATGCTTTAACCGGCCTCAACATGGTAGGACAAGATGGCCTTGAAGTCGAGTTTCACCTAGCATCTAGACCAACTCTTGCTTACGGTAGTACGCCGAGTTGCCACCCAATAGCTGACAAACGAATATCATCCTTGCATGGGTCGAACCAAAGACAAGCCTACAATCATAGTCACACGTCAAAGTTGATGGGTGTATTTCTATCCCTAAGAATACTGTACGAGAGAGGGGCGAACTCTATACCAGTGAAAACCAGATCTCGCAAAAACCGAACCGTGCAGTGTCATATCGTGTTGTGTAGTGATGTGTTGCGTGTTCTGATAGCCAATTTGGTCACTCAATCTCCCCTCCATTCTCAAACCCCCATCTCCCCCGTCTCTGTCTCTGCAAGACGGCAGCAAGCAACAAAGCAAGCAAAGCTAACGTAAGGGGCAAGGTAAAATCTGCTCATATTACATGAAAGGCCTCATCGCGCTCTCGATGGCCTGAGAAAAGTCCGTCATAAATCGTAAACCAAAAAACTGATTGGTAATTTTAAGGGGGCATGATACAATCTCGAGCCTTGTGCTCTTTTATTTCTCCACTTTCACACGAGGCTCCTCTGGAACTTCAGGCATCTAGTCCGCGAAGTTCTGCTGGAAGTCCATGTTGGACAGGTCCATCTGGAAGAGGTCCTGCTGCGAGGTCTGGGAGAAGCCAAGGTTGGCGCTAGGGATTTCGCCAAAAAGTGGCTGCTGGTACTCGTTTGCCTTGTTTGTCATGCCGTTTCCGCTAGGGAAGAGTGGGAAGTCCATTCCCTCTCCACCGAAGGAGTCATCGAATCCTTCATCAACGTCTCGTAGTGAATTAGGGGTGAAGAGCATAGCCGTCTCCTGGCCAGTTGGCGAGAAATGTGGGGCGCCAGTTGGAACAGTGACAGGCTGGGGTGCCTGGTAGATGGGCAGCTGCTGAGCCATCATCTTAGGGTTGGGGTTGTAGAAGGCCATCTGGTCCTGTGTGGGGAGCTGAGTTGGCAGCTGCATGTGGGCAGCGTACAGGTCCTCGTTGTCGAGGATGAAGGCCGAACCGTTCTGGTAAGGAGCATACTGCTCGTACGGGCTGGCTGAGGCGGGAGAAGTGCTGTCGAGAGTCAAGTCCAGATCAAGGGACTCGGCAGGAATGTTGTTGATCGACATCCAGTCAGACTCGTTAGGGTAGAGAGGGAAGTCAGCGCCAACGAACTGGGTAACGTCGTGCTGAGGAGGAGTGGGAACGCCGCTGTAGGTGGGCGTGGTGGAAGGAGTCGAGGCGTTGACCAGAGGAGGAGTTTGCTGGGTGGAGCTGGCGGGCTTGGTAGGCAGCTTCTTGCCGTTGGTCTTGGTTCGCACGTAGTGCCAGCCGTGGGCCTTCTCCATGTGTTGTTTGCAGTTGGACTCGCGCTTGGACTTGTACGGGCAAGGCTTGAAGAGGCACTCGTACATGGCGGGAGCATCCGAGTGCTTGTCGTTGTGGTGGCGATCCATCTCCTTCTCAGTAGGCCATCCGTAGGTGTGGTACTTGCAAGTAGGGACGGGGCACTTCCAGGGTCGAGAGTGTGTCTTCTCGTGCTTGGTCAGGTCGCAGGGGCGCTTGAACTCCTTGTTGCATCCGGGCTCGCGGCACCTCTTGGGGGCCAGCTCCTCGGGGGAGGCGTTCTTCTTGCGGCGAGCCATGGATCGCTGGATCTCCTCCTCGTCCTCCAGCTGCTGGCTCAGGGAGCGCTTCATTTTCATGGGAGCCTCGTCGACGTCGACGGGCTTGCCGGTCTCCAGGGAAATGTAGGTGCCGTCCTTTCGGACGCGGACGAGCTCGGCGGGACGTCCGTTCTCAGCAATACCACCGATGAGCTTGATCTCATCAGATCTTGGGGAGGAGTTAGTTGGGTAATCCAGAGGAACAAAGCTGGGTACATACGCGTCGACATCCATGTCGTCGCCGTTGTTCTTGGCGGCGAGCTGCTTTCCGTATTCAAGAATCTGGTCCTTCAGGTCGATGAAATATCCGTTAGTGTAAGGCCGATCAGCAGGTCGAATTTGTTCGCGGTCGCTGAGATATTCGACGGTCGCTTGAATGCATCGGACGGAGGTAAGGCAGAAATCGAGGTACAAGGCGGCGGACTTGGTCCTCTCCTTCACACACAGCATCCGATAAGTATTTCCCCAAACGCCATTATCAGTCAGAAGCTGACTTACCGGTGCCATAAAGATCAAGGTCTTTTCAAGATCTCGGAGGCAAATGATTTCCTTTGATCGAATTCTTCGTGGGATGTCAAGGACTATGGGCTCAAAGTCCTTGAGAGTTGGCTTGGCCAACAGTGGGCGCAATGTGTGCTCGTGAATGCGGTTGATGGCCTTTGAGCCGAGGGATGGAAGCTTCTCTGTTGTTGAGGCAGCTGCAGATCTTGTGATGGCGGAGCGCGTCTTTGTCTCCTTTGATGGAGTGACTGCAGCATGCTTCTCGTTTGTGGAAGCCACCGAAGTCCCAAGGCCGCTGTCGGAAGCATGGTGCCGTGAGTGTCGGACAGAACGAGGACGCAGTACGCGCCTCTCAGCTTCCTTAGCCATGGCTGGGTCGACGATGGGACCCTCGAGGAAGCCGCGAGGGATGGGCAAGCTGGTGTCCCGAAGAGACTTGGGCTTGCTCTTGGGGGACCTGGGCGACAGAGAGAGCTCTTCGGTCTTGGCCAGAGCCTCGTCGATGTCGTTCAAGGTCAAGGCGATGCGACGTCGGTTGGCATCGACGACATCATCCAAGTGAGACTGGGATCGAGACAGGCGAGGAGGGACAAAGGTGAGGTCCGATGCTGAAGAGACAGGAGAAGTAGGAGAGTGAAAGGTTGCACCCTTACGGAGGGTCGAGTTGGTCTTAAGGGACAAGGCATTCTCGGTGTCGCTGCCCGGGCGAGTCACCGGAGTCCTTCGACGTGGGTGGGAGAAGGACATGGCTTAGACCTGAGAGGTGGGTACAAGTCGACAGGATAGTCGACCGATAGCCACGGGTGTCTTTGAAGCTGCAACGGGGAGTCCCGTTAGTTGACAAGATCGATCTTGGATGCAAGCAAGTGCTTGATAGTGGAGGACGGGATGGTGAGTCACAGTCGAGGTTCCTAATTCCCACACCCAAGAGGGATGAAAAGGCCTAGACGTTGACCGAGTCCAGGTTTGGGTTTGGGGGGATTGACCAATGCCAGGTTGTTTGGCAAATGTCTAGGGGAAGAAACCGGAAAGGAAACAATTTCGGCGTGACGAGATGGAAATCCAAGACCAAGACGAGATAAAATATGAACCGTACCAAGTGATAGAGATGCAAGGGCGCGCAGCGGATGTCAATCCTGTCGTCAACAAGTCGAGGTGCGGTGGGTGGCGCGACGACCAAGAGGATGACAGGGAAGGCGGCAGATGAACGAGTCGGGGTCAAACAGATATATTTCTCACGCGGAAAGATGACCCGGCAGGGTTCGGCAGGATCGTTTGGTTTGACGAGACGACGGGCGACGAGCGCGTGAGAGTCGGCGGTTGAAACGGAAAATGTTGGATATCAAGTCGTAGGGGGATGCAGAGAGAGGCGAGTGGAACTGGACAGAAGAGGACGGGGCGTAAAAGGGTATATGAGGGATGGCAGAGGGGGTGTGTTGCCAAGCGACGCAGGGTGTGCAGGGTCCGTAAGACGAGAGCCGGGGGGTTAAAGACGCAGAAGAATCGATTGACGACGGCGGCCTCAGGACAACGACGGCAACGATGATGGGAAGGGAAGAAAAGGGAGGAGTTGGATTGATGGAGAGGGAGAGAGGGCGAAGTGGTGGATTTGGGGGTTAATGCCACTTTCCCCAATGTGCTTAGAAACCAAGCTGGGGGAGACCGCCCTCTCAGCCCATGGCAGACTGCTGCCTGGAAGCCCGGCCTAATTAGGATTAGGGGGCGCCGCGGGCTGAGGCGTAGCCTGTGCGGAGGAGGCGTATCCCTGCGAAAGGTCTACAGCGATAGGGTCACTAACAATTTCTGGGGCACCTTGAGGGCGAGTTACTGTGGCATCTGGCCGAGATTCCTGCGACGAGAATGTTGGTTGTTGTGACGGGGAGAGCATTCCACAGCAATTTCCGCCGGAATCCCCCCCAAATCCGTCGCAGAGCCGCATCAGACGCTGCCGGCCGGAACCAGCGGGTTTGGCATCGGTGTTAATGGCCCAGATGCCTCGACTATCACGGGCGACTTGGGAATGTCTCCACAAACTCCGCCCCGCTCACTCTCGCACCCGCTCTCGCACAGGTGTCCGCCGTCCGGCGTCACGTTAGGACGATTCGCCATTGATTGACCAGTCCGGTCCGTCCAGTCCGTGTCTCCTCAAGGCACATCACATCGGTGAACCTCCGCGCGCGCAGGTGCGAAATGCGCAGGACGATTTCAAGGCCTGCGATGAAATGCTGGGGAAGAGACAGACAGAGTGCAACTTTTTGGCCCCCAATATGCACATCATTGCGTATTCTGCTGTCGTGGCCTCGGGCCCTTCTGTTTTGGTCAGGCTCATTGACAAGTCATGAGCTTTTCTTTACATACAGATGTCGCTTACGAGGGTTCCATGCTCATCAACGCGAGACGGTGTCTGGAAAAGGGCAAGGGGGTGGGATGAAAAAAATGGTGTTGTTCCCTGGGTGCGTCTCCCGAACCAAACGAAGGAACTCAACTGTGGCCATGACGTCGGATGCTGGTGGTGTTTCTCCTGCTGCGAGCAAATGGCACAACCGTGGCCATGAGCCTATCGAAACGCCTTGCGGAGTTGATGCAGGGATCGACGCCCGTTGCGAGGGGTCTCCTTGGTGTCTGCCCCGTTGGCGCAACTTGCATCTCCCAGATGGCCCGTGTCTGTCAGAGCCAGAGAGCTCGCTCTTCCGTGACATCTTCGTGAGTCGCTTCCTGACTGCTTAGGTTTCCACTAGACGGTCGAGCATTGGCCAGGATGAGCCCGCGATCCTTTGATTTGCCCGTCTCTTGTTGGCCGAGTTGGAAGTTGATGCACCTCGACCCTCCACCTCAGCCCTCTTTTACGGCTGTGCCTGCGATGGCTGCTGCGATGGACCTGGCGTTGCGCAGCCTCCATGCAACTCTGGTGCATTGATGGGGACCGACTCTTGCACATCAACTCCAGAGTCTCGTGCTTGGATCTGTTTTGAATCGTTTTACCTTGTCGCAAGTCCAGGATTTGGATGGAAAGGGCATTGCACTGCCGAGTCGCCATGCATATCGTTCGTTTGCTGAGGAACAGACACCGAGGGACCTCCTTGGAGGGGGATCCATTGGATCTGGAGTGCAAGGGCCAAAGTCCTACGATGCCACCACGATGAGTCTAGTTGAGACGCGATCCGGGGCACGACCAGCATGTCACTGATGAGTCTGAGTCTGCCGGCACCAGAATAACCTCGTTCCCTCCCTCATGTCCCCCCAAAACCAAGAGCCCTCCTCGCCTCTTCTGGCTGCGAGCAAGTCTCTCTGTCTTCTCTGCGTGGGCTCATCTGCATGCACTCACGCCCCCCTCCAGCGGCCAATGGACCACAACCAACTCCGCTTGATCCACACGTAGGGCTGCTTCTCTGGACCAGGGGTCGGGGCGAAACAAAATGTCCTGTCACCGTTGACTCAATCAGCGGTTCGGCGATTTCCCTTTTGGTTCACGCTCGCAATTTTCGGCCCCCAATTTCCTCCAAAGATCCATTCCCACCCTCTTCCATCCCTGTTGCGGGCAACCTGTCCTCAGGTATGCGTCCTGAGGCCCCATCTCGTCTCTCATCGTCCTAGGGTTCGTTGCTGCGACACTTGCATCCCGACTCTTTGATGGTAAAGGTGGTGGTCGTCGCCGGGCCCTGAAACCTGCGTCACCCAGTCACGCGTCTGCGAATGTTTTGTTCTTGGCATGCCACTGGTCTAAACAAAACTGCACGAGTCTTATGAAGCCATCGCAGTCTCAACTGGCGCCAAGACGACCGTAAACATGCCGAGTTGCGCAAAGTCGTCACCCAAGTACGCAAACATGCAGCCATTCAATCGAAGGGCACATGTATCCACGCAAGCTCAACCTCAGCCCTACCATTAGCAGCGCTCGGTCAAACACAGAGTGTCGTCGACTCGTAAAAAGGTCCCGGCCATGAGCCAATGGCTGTCGACTTTATCGGGCAGCCTGCCCGTGACCCTCTCGCGTGAGGGACAAATTTGGGTGCCTCGGCTGGCGAACCCCATTCCCAAGGCACCCGTATTTCGGACTCGCAGGGGCTACGTATGCTCTTTTCTTTTGGTTCTTTTGGGCTTGATTTAGCAGTGGTTCAGAGATCTCTCCTTTCTTGATGTTCCCGTCCATCCTTTCCTGTGGACCCTAGAACAGGGAACAACCCCCGCTGTCTCACGGAGTGGCTGCAACCTTTCGAGATCTTCGCTGGTGGTTCAAGGGAGCTAGGTCGTAAATAGCCTCGTAAGAATCTAAACCAGGACAACCCGTGGTCAAGGCACCCCTGAATTGGTGGCCCTGATTCGACGATACCGTGTCGAGTCCAGTTCCACACTCCATGGGTTCCAACGATGGGGTCATCTGGTCCAGGGGCATCGCAGAAGTTCCCGATTAACTGGTTGCCTACATATCTCAAGTATCGATCTAGCATCATCTCCATTTTTAACCACGGTTCCTGGACTAACTGCAAGGGATCACGATGGCCTTGAAAGGCCTCAAGGCAGCATTTTATTTTCGTTCGGGTACTATCTTTGTCCCCGCTCAACTTAGATCATCTCTGAATCTAGTCGGCGACGTGATCCCATGACAAGATCCTTGGCACTGACATGCGTGGCTTACCCGTGCTACTATTCTCGGCTCACGGTCTATCTTTATGGGTTTTCTTATTTTATCTTGAGTCAAGCAGACGGCGAGTTGATGGCCTAAGAGAGGGTTCAGTAAAGTCTGTGGTCTTGGTAATGAGCTTAAGAATTGTTTTGTTTGTTTAGTTGGACTGCGTAGGTACTCCGACAGCTCTCAAAGAACCAGCCCCATACATACAAGTTACCCATCAGACATGATATCAAGATGAGACTTAAGCCTCATCGTAATTTATAAATTGATATTTCACTTTCATGGTCACAAATGCGAATTATGTCTAAACGAGCAGATCAATTACTACATCTTTAAACTACTCAACTCCAAGATGATGTTTGCAGATCCCGCAACTCCTAACCTACCTGATGTCCCATGTTAACCACACACACTGGCTTTGCCTTCTCAAAGCCCATACTCACACTCTGAGACAGTCTCAGCGCGCCGGAGTTGGATCGTTGTAGTAGGTAGGCCTACCACGAGCGGACAGTGGAGGGCGCTCGCCTCGTGATGTCGACTCCCTACGCCGTCGGGAACGGCTCCCGTCTCGGTGTTGAGAGTGAGGTCGCTGATCCCGTGACCTGGGCTCCCTACGTGACGGGGGACGACTGCCATTCCGATTCTGAGTAGGAGGACGCTGATCCTGTGATGTTGACTCCCTACGGCTGCCATCTCGGGGTTGAGAGCGAGAGCGTTGTGTGCGAGAGTGATGTGAGCGATGAGATGTAGAGCTAGGTCCCTGGGAGGAGTGGCGGCGGCGGCTTTTAGACTCACCCCTGTTGGAAGACTGACTCAGATTTCCGTGGTAGACTGTATCTTGGGCAAGATACGCAGCTGGGGACATCACTTTTGTTCCCAAGTTTTGACTCTGACCGCGGTTGAATCGCGACTCCCGGACAGCGGGCGAAGGTAGAGGTGTTTCTTGCTGACTAGCCGCCGCAGGAGGATCTTGAGGATACTGCATCCCTTGCTGAGACTGAAACCCAGGCGTATCATGCGGCGAATAATTTCCCTGCGTATAGTCAGATAGTGACATGTCGAATTGCGAAGAGAGAGGCGGTAGATCCGTCAAGGGATATTGGTATTCCCTCGGCCGCTTCCTCTGTGCCTCGATCTCCTCTTCATGGCACTTGAAACACTTCCTATCCATTTGCTTAATGTAAGTTTCTGTTTCGCAGGCCGGAGGCATCCCGCCGGTGCATGTGACGAGTGCGTAGCAACAGTCGACGTAGTGCAACTTTTCCCAGAACCAACCCCAGCACGTGGACCGCCGCTCGTAGATGGTGTGTCCACAGGTATACTTGAACCCTTCATAAACGCACATGGTTGCTGTGTGATTTGTGGTGTCTGGGGAGAGTTGTGCTGCTGTTGATACTGAGTATCGAGTGTGGATTATCTGGACTTTGGAACGGCGTTCCATGAGCTCTTATATCCCACCGTCACTTGGCCATCTCATCTTGGATTATATTGTTATTTAAGATCTGCCTAGCTTGCACCGTGAAAGAAAAAGGCACAGCTCTCAGGAAACAAGGTCATTGTTTGGTTGTCCATGCGTTGTACATCTCCTGAGAAGTGCAGAGTTCTGAAGAACAAAGACCTTGAACATGACCATGTTACAAAACGCCAACCCAACACCAAGACGTTCCCATATTATTTCCTGTTCTCTGTTTATTCCGGAAATGTACAGATTGTGTTCCTTATTCGCGTCAAGTATCAAGAACAGCCTACCAGAGGTATAATAATCAGTCTTGTCATTAGCTAGTCTTCTTACTACTTACTCACCTCACCATCGATCTTGCAACATATCTCTCTGGATACTATTCGGAGAGACGAACAAACCACGACAAGCAATTTTTCACAACCTCGTCATCATGGCTTTGAATTGGTTCAGTCAGATTTTCCCCTGCCTCTCCGTCCGACGGGCCCACGACTCGACCGACGTCCCTGATGTCGCGCCTGAGACCAGGTCCGTCTCAGGGAGATCTCTTTCCTCAGAGAGACGGTATGTCACTGAAAGAAGCCCTTCCGTAGAGAGTCGGTTCAGCGCACAGAGAGGTTCTTTCGAAAGGAGACCATCCTTGGAAAGTCTACCACTTGAGGGGCCGCCGCCCAAGGGACATGAGGAGACCCTCTCCTGGCTTGACTACGGTAACGACTCTGGCGTCATCGCCGCCCGGGACGCGGCCGACCGTGAGATCAGAAAGTCCCTTTCGAGTGAAGGTGGCGAGATCTCGTACGGCGCAACAGAGGCGATCAGAATCCAGAGGGACTTTGGCAGGGACGAAAACGGCTTGGATCTCTTCGCTGTTGGATCCCCTGGCAGCGCGGGTCCCTTCACGCCTGGCTCTCCTCCTGTTCCCCCAACCAAGGAGACCCCTAGCCGACGTAGAAGCCCGTTTTCTCGGGATCCGTCTTCGCTCGACGTTACACGTTTCGATCGCTCGCCCCCTTCCTCTACCGTGTCGTCCCCTTGTGGGAGTCGGCCCACTGACCGGAGCCAACTCGATCTCCCATATGCTGGTGCTGTCTGGCCCTTTGGGGTGGGCTATGAAAGCTTCAGCGAACGCATCAATGCTCTGAGCCTCGTGGTGCCTAAGAAGAACCAAGCGGCTGAAGAGGACATTGGCTGGAAGCGAGGCAGCGTCAACAGCAAGCGCCCCGTGCTCCATATCGACACTCAGTTAAAGGACCCCCTGGTTCGACCCAGAGCCGCTTTGGTTGAATCTTCTCCTGAGAATGGGAGCCAGGCACACAAGTTGCCTGAGCTGCCTCCCATTGTCCCCCCTATAATCACGGGAGCCATGAGGACGATTCGCCCAAGTTAACTACCGTCCTTACCCTTGCCTCTGAAATGAAAAGAGGCTTGGACGATGACAACGGTAGCAGTCTCGATGGTAGTTCTGGGTCGCCCACCATGACTGTTAAGGACTCCGGCTTTGGGAGCATGACCAGCGATGGCGATAGCAGGCCTGATGTGCATCCCGAATCACCTGTCATCGACAAGTTGGCCGATGACAACAACGTCAACCCCGATGCATCTGTTGACTCGCCTACTAGTATCAAAACCGATTCCACTACCATTGAAGCGTTGATCGACGACATCACCGGCTTCCTTGATGGCATTGCAGCGTCATGTGCCATTATCAACGGTGCCCCTGAGGCTGACAGAATGGCCGACGACAGTAACAGTCATATTGAGGTACGTTCAGAGCCATCTCCACCATCACCGATGGTAAGTGTGGGTTAACTGAAATGAAACAGGTTGAAAAGGATTATTGGGACGCTGAATCTGGTGGCGTGTCCTTTGAAGTTGAGAGCGAGTGTGATTCATCTGAGAGTGATAACATGAATCAAAGGACCTGGACGGAACCTGGGTTGAGAAAACATATTTGAGATGAATGAATGAATGAATGAATGAATGAATGAATGAATGAATGAATGAATGAATGAATGTTGCAAAATTGCAGTATCCTCGTACTGTTTTCCGAGTTTGTGTTTCTTAGAATAGGTTGTTGATCTCATGGATTGACGCTATTAACGTCCTCAGCCGCCCATTTTGTGGGCTGGTATCTCATATCATAAGTAGACAAGAGAATCGTGTTTTTTCTTTTTGGGTATCTCACTGGGCAAGCCTTGCTTCACTGGCCGTGCCATTGAACTCATCATACATGTGCCCAGCCACGGGCTACAAGAACCTGCATCTCGTTAATCAAACAAAACTCACCCGGCTCCCTTCTTCCCAGGCCCTCCTTCTCCCATCTCGCTATACGCCTCCTCACCACCCACCTCTCAAACGTCACCATCGTCCAGCGCTTTAGCCGGTTGATCCAGAGGCCGGAAAAGATGTCCCACACCGACACCCAGGCTCCTTGCTCGGGGTGCACGGCCTGGTAGGCGGCCATGTTGTAGCCCACTCGCACGCGGGGATTCAGGTAGACGCCGCGGGTCTTTGAGAGTGGGTTGTCGGCGTGGATGAGGCAGCACTCCGACCCTTCGAGGTGATGTTCGGCAAGTGAGTCTGCGACTCCACGGAAGCGGAGCTTGGAGGACGAAACAAAGGGCTCAGCAGGCATAACAACTATGTCGGTCAGCATATGGACCACCATGAGGAATATTGTAGACTAACCAATCCCGTTCCAGCAGCTCGTCACTGGCACGGCATCCAGATGATTAACCAGAGCGTTCCTCGATGCGCTGCTCTTAAAGTAGGGCCATGACTGTGTGGTGTGGGACTGGCCAGCAGTATCTCTTAGAGCAAATGTGTCGTAGTAACTCGGTGGTTTAGAAAAGTCGAGTGAGCAAGCAGCAGCGTAGTCGCCCCCATTGGTATCGAGAAGCTTGAGGACGTCGTCGGTCTATCCAGTCGCAAAGAGTGAGAAACCATTACGCAAGACCATCAACTGGAGCAAACATACCGTAAAGACCACGTCGTTGAGGAAGAGAACCTTGTCAAAGCGCGTGCCCTTCTTGTGCAGTTCGAGCAGGTCGCGGAGCGTCTTGTTCCTCAGCCTGGCAAGGTATGGTATCCTCCTCAGCTCCCTCTTCCCTCTCGCAGTATCAATCCACCCCTCATCTTTATTCTCGGCCTCGAGCTCGTTCTCGTGCGTCACATCTGACACCTCCACGCGATGCGGCACGCCCAGTCGCTCCAGCTCGTTGTCTAGCTTGAGCAGCTCGGCCTTGCTATTGTCCCAGCTCCCGCTCTCGTAGACGCTCACAAAGACATTCTCAGGATGCAGCGTCTTTGCAAGCTCTATAACGGCATTATTCCAATGCTTCTTCAGAATGTCCTCGTTGTTGAAGTGCATGCTCGCAATGTAGATGCGCTCTGCGGGCTGCGAGAGCTTGGGGGTGGGCGTGCGGTCGGCATCGAGGATGTTTCGGTGGATGCGAAGGACGTCGAGGATGTTGACGACGATCAGAAGGACGAGGAGGATCTTGGTGGTTCGAGAGCGGAGGAGGCGACGCAAGAAGAGACGGTTCCCATGCGAGATCATGATTCCTTGAAGGGGACAAAAGCTCGATTGCGAGGACAGCAAGGCGGCATCATAGGGAGAGTTCCAGCCACGTTCTACGCTAGTGGAACTTCCTGTACGGTTAGCCCGAGTAAGCATTGAATCGAGTACTCATGTGAAACGTAGGTGAAGGGTGGGAGTAATCATGTTGCCAGCGTTCCAGCTCGAGCTTTGACATGGGGAGATCAGCAAAGTCGGCCGCCGTCCCTCTGCTCCTTGCATTCCACCTATCTTGCAAACGCGTGTGGGGGAAGGAGGCTTAGACGACACATGTCGGCTACTTAGCGCGCGTCTTTATCAAACCACGCCGTAAATTGACATAAATGGAAAGTCTGGGGATTGGGTCCAATACGAACCTTACTTAGGATTCTCTTAACGAGATATGGTAATGGGGCTAGAGCTTGGCAAGCTCTCCACAAAGCCTTCAGGGGCATCTTGACAGGCCTTGAAAAGAAGGATGGAGCTTACTGTTAGTTAATCAATTCACTGATCGAAGGTGTGTTTTGCTGGGTGAGCAAACATAGGCCTATGTATTTAATTTTACTAGACAGCAAGTCACAAGCTACAAGACAGATCCATGACATTCGCGTCCGAGAGCTAGTCTTCATTGTAATATCGTGATTTGATGCTCTCACTGCACATGGAAACCGCCGCTTAGCTGAGAGAGGCTGCTGCAGGAGTGACAGCCACTTGGCAGTAAAGCACAACTGTTTGACTGACATTTCGTCTTGGCTGATCAGAACACAGCCTTCAAGTATGACGCGGCTGTTAGCAGGGAGTTGAAGGCAAACATAACGCGCTATATGTTTCTACCCAATCAATTTTCTGCTACACTCAAGTACCGCACCCCATTTAATCCTAGGAGACACTCCGGAAGCGTCGGTAATCGGTAAATCATTTGCGGGGCTCCCATCCCTAAGTTAGGGATCCTCACCTGTGAACCCCTGGATTTCACCAACATTGCACTGCACACAGCCTCAGTATTGACTGACAGCGAGATTGTGACAGAGTCGGTAACGTTTCACCTTCCTGATGTTGTGCCAGTTGCAGAGAGGTTGTCCTAGCTGGCGGATCTAGATCCTTGGCTGATGTCAATTCACCACCAGCTACAGGATCTATGTGGGTTTAGATGCAGCTGATTAGCTTAAGTCCTTATTTCTGTTTTAGCCAATCCGAACCCCCGAGTGAGTCAAGAGCTTCATGGGCTTCATACACTTGCAAACACAACACAATCAGTTGAGATACTCAAGTAAATTAGCAACTAGCTTCTCTATACTCCCTCTTCCACCTTTTCGTCATATCAAGAGAGATTGCTTCGTCAGGTATGTTACATTCCTCCCCAGAACCCTGATCTGTCCCTAGACCTTGCCATGTGTCAAGGTGGGGTTGCATAAACCCCTTGAGGAGCAGTCATATATTCCTACACTTCAATGTCGATTTTTCAAGACGTTTCAAATCTTGAACAAGTCGATTAATCTGCTTGCGCAACCATTTATTTGGCAAAGTGCAGGTCGTAACCGAGCCACTTCCTTCGGAGGATCTGCTCAACCGACAGGCCAGGGTAGCCGTAGGTCAGGGGAAGGAAGAAGTACCAGCCGGCAACGATGATAGCCAGCACAGCACCGCAAGCGATCCAGGCGCTGAGCATGCTCTGGCCAGCGAATCGCTCTCGGGCGGTGACGTGGTGCTTGGGGCTAGGGGTAACCTTCTTGTCCTTAATGGTCAGCTCCTCAGCGGGCTCCGAGTTGAAGATGAACTCAAGTAGAGCACCGGCGACGAGACAAGAGGCCAGGTGAGCTGGAAGATAATGATGCAAGAAAAGCTGACGTCCCATGAGGTAAAATGGGAAGTAGTGAGTGGCCCACGCGAGGAAGAAGAATCCAGTCGAGTTGTACAGGCGGGAACGAGTACCTAAAGGGTCATTAGTATATGAATCACATCGGAACGCTGATTCACTTACGGTGGTCCAGGGCATCAATGCCACGGCGCAGAGACACCTGATCAGCAAGAATGATACCGGCATAGACAGCAAGAAGACTGCTCGCGAGCCACCAACCGAAGGGGTTGCCCAGGAAGTAGATCTGCTGGCGGGTCTCGCCCTGAGTCCAGAAGCTGACACCGCGGAGCAGGAAGGGCCACTGGTAAGGGTGGCTCGAGTAGGGGTGGCTGCTGGTGAGCTTGCTGTTGTGGTAGAACATGGCACGCTGGAGCTCGAACCACTTCTGGAGGAAGGGCAGCTGCTTGACCTTGCGCTCAGGCTTCTGACGACGGGGGTGGTCGGCGGGCAGCGAGGGAATGTCCTCGACGATCCAGACGTTAGAGCTGGGCGCAATCTGCTTGTTGCCGTTGATCTCCTGCTGCTTGTATCCCCACTCAGGCAGAGGCTTGGTGTGAGTCCACATGGCGACCTTGCTTGGGTTGTGGATGAACTTGAAGTGACCCGAGACGGACTTGAAGTTCTGGTTCTTCTTGCCATGCTCAATTCGGACCTCGAAGAGAGTGTCGTTCTGGCGCTTGCCGTAGGCATCCTCAATCGAGACAGCCGTGAACTCCTGGTTGGTAGGGTAGTAGGGCGAGGCGACATCGTGAGAGAGCAGGATCTTGTCGGTACCAATATGCCTCAAGCGGACCAGGTCGTGGTTCTTGACGGTGCGACCCAGCTTCTTGTCATCGTTCATTGGCAGGATCTCCCAGTAGTTGTTGGTGTCGTTGTAGGGGTAACCGGTGACCTGCTGGCCCTGGCTGGAGACACGGCCATCGTCGTAGCGAAGAGGGTATCGGTCCTCGTGGCTGTGGAGATAGGTCTTCGTCTCCTTGTGGCGAATGCTGATGCTGTCGTAGTACTGGATGTCAATGGCGTTGGCTAGCATAACATTGTCGCTGAGGGTCTCCTGGAACTCGGGGGTCATGAAGTCATCGCCGGGGCCGGAGCGGTTGAGGACGGCAAAGTGGACCTGGAACCAGAAGAGGTAGAACAGGAAGGGCATGATGATCAGACCAAAGGCTCGAGCGGCAAAGTGCTTTGCGAACTCCTGGAGGCTGATAGCGCCATTGGGTCGGTTGATGTTGAGCAGGTCCCAGAGGTCAATGATGACAGCAGAACCAATGGTGACAAAGGCAAAGAGACCGACATACTTGACCGAGATATCGCAGGACAGGGCGAATCCGGTCAAGATCAGCCACTTCCACCACTTCCTGGAGAAGGGCTCGTGTCGGAGCTTGTACCACTTGATGTAGAAGAGCAGACTGCAGGCCATGGCAAGGACGAGGGTAGCGTCCAGGAGAATGAGACGGGTCTGGCCAATGTGGGCATTGTCAAGGAGGATAAGACCGGCGGCGAGAATGCAGGCGGGAAGGCTGTATCCAGACTCCCACATGATGAGGTAGGTGACGGAGACGGTCAGGGCACCAAGGATGGCGGGCAGAGCTCGGAAGGCCACGTAAGGGACCTTGTTGGCAATGTAGGAGTCGCCAATGTTCTCGAAGTGGAAGTGACCGTCATAGCCGACCAGCCAGCCCATAAAGGCGAAGAGAAGCTTTCCAAAGGGAGGGTGGACGTCGAAGAAGTAGGTTCGCTCGAGGTAGTAGGAAGCAAACTGCGAATCGATTAGTTAGCAATTGCGCGTTAGGCGACAGATAATAATGCCAGCTTACCTTTCCAAAGTGCACCTCGTCAAAGACGACCTCGTTGGGGTGGCTAATACCCCAGAATCGAGTGACAAAGGCCAGAATGGTGATGATAGCGAGACCAATCTTGTACTCGCCCTCGCCCTTACCGGCTCTCTGGGCACCGGCCTTTGCAAGCTTGTCAAGCTCAGTCTCGGGGTTGAAAGTATCATCAGAGACCTTCTTGGACGCAGTGCCCCTCTGTCGCAGGCTGCCCTGCGGCGTGGAGCTGCGAGCCATGATGGGAGTCGACCGTGGAAGCGCAGGCTATGATGAAGCAAAGCTGTCAGTAAGGGTTGCTTGCTGGGAAATTTAAAGAGAAGGTTCCCACGCGAAAACTCGGAGGCTTGTCGCAATGGGCTTACGCAGCCTCGCGACGGGGTCTCACAAGCCGCAACAAGGAACGATAAGTCTCAGAACTTACCTCAGGGGTGATGGAGGAGGCTCAGAGGCCAGGTATAACCAGCAAACAGCAGTGGGTAAAGGAAGATAAAACAAAGGAGCGGATAGAAGGATAGATTGAAGAGGCAAACGCACAGAAAAGAATTGCGCGCCTCAAGAAGAAGAAAAGAATGGTAGAAAAAGGGGCAGATGGAGACCTCCCTTTGCAGAAGCAATGGATTGGAGTTGAAGAGTTCCTGGCGATGAGCTGAGCTGAGCTGCCGTCGAGGACAACCTGGCCACCTAGCTTCCCTTTTTTTCCTTGTGACTTAGCCAGCTGTGATGGGGATGCAGGGGGTGATGGCTTGCCCCGCTTATGTTATACTATCAGCCGTCTGACAGCCCCTAGCACTAACAGATGCTCTATCGCCCACTGGGACGCCCTAACGCCCCGGACAGAGGCGCTATTGACTGGAGCCGACAAAGGGGACCAATTGGATGACAGTGCGCCGGCGGTTCATTGTTTTACTGGTTACCAACGGGCTTCGGGTTGATCGGGCAGGGCTGAATGCCATCGGCTACTATAGATTGAGGGTTGTAACACCAGGAACATAGGGAACGAGGGCTGTTAATGATGTGAATTCCTTAGGCTAGTATAAGGCGCTGACTTCCCCTTGGATAGGGCATTGCCAATGGATATTAACATCCATTGGATGGCTCCATTAAGGTATGCGTAACCATGAGCCGATGTCGACATGAAGACGACGCTTATCGATAAGAGCCGTCCGTGTAAGACGATTCTCATGGCGGTGACGCAGAATCCATGGTACAACTTGCAGAGTAGAGTAATTGATTTGATTGTCTTGATCGCCTTGTATTTAGTATCCATATCCAGTTTCTTATAATTCTGAGAATTGTCCCTTTGTATGAGGCTCGGGGTGGGCATTAATGCTCTATCAGTATCTACGAGCTGAGCAACCTGTCCATGGACATATTGAATTCCTACACATACCCTGAAACACCTGCATCTCATAATCACCTATATCTATCCCCATGATTCGATCAATTTTCCCCTCAAAACATAGAACCACCACTTCGGTCAAGGAAATCGTACGTAATCCCCCGAACCGCGGGACCCCTCCGGCCCTGGCCGCCGTCTCCGGAGGGCGCGTTGCGGGGCAAACCCAACCCTCTCACCCCAGACACGTCGACAGTTAGCCGATCAACGGAGCCCAGGACCGCCCAGTTAACTGATCCCATGTACCTACACGTGTAATGCGCTTGTAATGAGAGAGCGCGCTCTCCATGGCTAGGCCAGGCTCAGCCGCCGTTTTCCACCGGCTTCCACCCTCCGACGAATTGGAGGCGGCGTGATCGGCTGCCCCTCCGAGCTGCCGGAGCTTTGTCGAATATAAGGCCCCTCGTCCCTCCGCTTGAAAGCTTGCTCCGATCTTTTGACGCAACCAAAAGGAACTTGACCTCTTTCATCACATCTTAAACATCTTCTCTCTTCAGGTAGGTAGTTTCTTACCGCATCCAATGCTGCCATCTCTCGCTGCGCGCCGAGCTCCCCGCTTTGTCGCCTCTTCTCTCAGAGCTGCCGCCCCGCGTCTTGTTCTCCCTCCCGCTGTATCAGAGGCAGCCAGGTTCACACGTTCGATTAGAAACCAGTCCACCATGTCCGACCAGCAGATCATCTTTACCAAGAACGCCCCTGCGGGTAAGTATTCATTTTTCACCGGAATGTCGTAGAATGTCCGCTGACGGATCCTCAATTAGCTGTTGGCCCTTACGTATGGCTCCCAGAGCTACCCCTCACTCATGCCACCAGTGTATTGACCTTCAACAGTCCCAGGCCATCAAGACCCCCAACATGATCTACTGCTCTGGCCAGATCCCTCTTACCCCTGAGGGTGAGCTCGTTGAGGGTTCCATCACCGCCCAGACCGAGCAGGCCTGCAAGAACGCCAAGGCCGTTCTCGAGGAGGCTGGCTCCGAGCTCGCCAAGGTCGTCAAGACCACCATCTTCATCTCTGACATGGCTCACTTTGCTGTATGAGTCCCCGTGACATATATCGGCATCTTCATGGCTAATTGGTGTTATAGGAGCTCAACGCCGAGTACGAGAAGTGGTTCTCCCACAAGCCTGCTCGCAGCTGCGTTGCCGTCAAGACTCTCCCCAAGAACGTCGATGTTGAGATTGAGGTCATTGCTCTCCCTTAAACACTCACTTTGACGAAAAGTTAGGATACCAAAAAAGTCAATCAAAAAGAAGATCAAATCTATTATGTTTCCTCCCAGCTACTGATCATGTGCTCGCCACCAACACCCTGACTCAAAACGCCCCGACAAACAAATTAATAGACTCCAACTCAGTCAAGAGAGCCCGAAACTAATAACCCAACTGGGTGCTCACTGAAAAGCAAGAGCCAGATTCTCCAGATCCTCACCATTACCCGGATACTCCAGTATTTCGCAAAATGCCATTCCAGCCTGGAGGACGTTTCTCGCCTCTGCCTCGTGGACGTCCCCTCGCTCCAAGACAATATCAAAGACCCTCGCGATATCCTCCGCCGCTGTGTTCACCACACTCATATTCTCCAGCGCTCTAGACACCGATTCTGGCGATAGCATCTGCAACGCATTCCCCCTGGCCCAGAGGATAGAGCAAATTCCGGTCGTGTTGGTCATCAAAGAAGCCGTCACGTGTGTGCTCCTGTAGAGACTTCGTGCCGTCTCGTCGAATATAGAAATACGGTCTGAAAAACGACGAGACTCATTATGCTGAAGCTCCGAGAGCCGCTGTTCAATGTTGTGCCGGAAACCCTGGATGAAATCTTGACTGACTCCAAGACAGATGTCGTGTACTTGTCGGGCGACGAAGCATCGGAATCCTGGGTCGTTGAGGGCGTGGGCGACGTGTCCAGGCACGCCGTTGTCACTGAATAGGGACATCACGGTACTAGTATCGTCTCGTTCAGACGATTGCTCATAAGGGGTGACATCTCGAGAATGAGGTCCCGCCGCTATATGAGCTTCTCGTGGGATGCCGTCCGCGAATGGTCCATGGCCATGGTGTAGTAGGGCCGGGGAGAACCGGTCGTAATATTCGGGTGAGTCAGGCCAATCTGCTGAAGGTTGAATAGAAGACGGATAGCTGCTTAGATTCGTGCTCTCGTCTCTGCGCTCGGACATGGACGGGTTTCGCTCGTAGATGAATCGGCTAGGGGATTCAGGAGAAGACATGGTGGGTGAGGGTTGAGTGATAGCAAGAACTTGGAGGAGCCTGATTTCTTCCTAGTGATATATGTATATATATGTATGTGCACTATACAAGGCAGATAAAACACGAAAAAGACCTTTGGCACATGCGACAGAGGTCTGACACAAGGCACTCATTCGAGAACATGACCAGTTTTTATCGGTGTGAATCTTGATGGTTCTACATGTCTTTGTCATTGGCAATCTACCCCTGGACAATCTAAGCAGCCCAGACCACGACCCTACCGTCAACGCCGCTTGCTACAGCCTTTGTTAGCTTTTTCTGATATATGACAATGAATGACTTTGTGACTTACTGCTAAACTTGGTTACACGCTCTCCATCAGTCTCGAAAGGTCGAACGGTGCTAATGGTGTTTTGGTGGACTGTCTTGAGCTGAGTGTCGTCCTTGGCCTTGCCCTTCAGATCCATCTGTCGGAACATGTTGAGGGCAGACTCCTCGCGGTGCTCGCCCAGGCTGGGGCGGCCCTTTGTCTCGATGGTACCAGCCAGCTGCCAACCACCCTCACCTCCCTGGAAGCGGAAGGCCTCACAGTCATAACCAGCAGCAATGATCTCGTCCTCACTGGTCCAGATCAAACTCTTGAAAGGCAGCTGTTGGGTGGTGACAGTGACAACAGCGCGGGGAGGTTGCTCAGGTCCGGAGGGATACACGACAGTGATGCTGCTGTCGTGAGCAGCAAAAGCAAGGCTGTCACCGCTGGGGAGAAAGAAACCGAGTGAACCCAGCCAGCAGAGTTGTTCAGGTACTCTCCACAGACAGTGTTGAAAGGGAGTCGCTCGCCCCAGACTCCGGGAGGAGGACGGGCGTCCATGCCCTTGATGAAGGCAGAAAAGACTCTGGCGTGGGCATCGGTGGAGCCGGCGGCAAGGAGGACCGAGTTCGGGTGCCAGGCAACGCTTGTGATGGTGCTGCGGATGGGCTTCTTCAGGTGCTTGGAAACCCACCAGTCGTTCTCCTCCTCAAAGTAGCAGACGGCGATGACGCGGTCGCCGGAGCCGACGGCGAACTTGGTCTCGGACGGCGACCAGCGCACAAACGTGGCAGCTCTGCTGATTCGGAGCAGAACAAGAGTCGGCTTGTAACCGGTGGGAGAGGGCTCCCAGACCAGGGCGTTACGGTCTAAGTGGCATATCGTGTTAGCGTCATGAACAGCGTTGTCGGTATAGGGGTAGCTGCGCATTCATACCCTGAGAGCAGGTCACAATGCGCCCGCTGTTGGGAGCAATGTCGACACTCGTGACCGTCTTATCGTGGCCCTTGAGCTCGTCCTTCAGCTTGTAGGCATTGCCGACCCTGCCGTAGAGCTCAACAGCGGTGTCGCGAGCGACGGCGAGGACGGAACGATCGGCCGAGAACGAGTGGTCGGCGATGGGGTTGTGGAAGAGGTGGTGAACTTCGGGAGCGGCCATGGTGAAGGTATTGGCGATAGGAGTAGCTCTCTACTATCGCTTTCGAGTCGATTGAGAGAATGAGAGAGACAAGAAGGGGTTGGTTAGGCGCTGACGATAGAAGCTGGCTGTGTAGGTTGCGCTGGCTGGATGGCTAGTGGGGGTGGGGGGTTACGTAGGAGCTCCAGCAAGCTTGGGCCACAGCAGCCGACGGCAGCGCCTCATGGACGAGGCTGGCAATTCGTCGTGCGGCGAAAAATCTCCATCCCGCTACTACACCACCGCCAATATCAGTACGCTCGATCCTGGCGCGCCCGCGCATCCTTACACGATTTTGGCTTAGGGACTATTAAGGAGGACTTATAGTATCGATCACAGCGCAGAAATATCGAACCAAGACCTCGGTCCTTCCGCCATCCCTCACAATGGCCGCCACAGCTTCTCGCGTTCTCCAGCCCAACTCCTCCTTGCCGGCCAAGGTGCAGCCTATCCCTCCGAACCAGACGTCAGTTCCCCTCGATATACCTCTAATTACTGCGTATTGACTGTTGCAGTCTCTATGTCACAAACCTTCCGTCTTCGAAAATCCAGAAAGCCGATCTGCGAACGGCTTTGTACATGTTGTTTTCCACATACGGTCCTGTACTAGATGTTGTCGCCCTCAAGACGATGGCGATGCGTGGCCAAGCCCATATCGTGTTCCGAGATATACAAGCAGCCACACAGGCCATGAGGTCTCTCGAAGGACAGACGTTCCTGGGCCGCGAGTTGGTTGGTCTCCTTTGTCGGTGTCGCTTACACAGTAGCTCTAACGCGTTGCTCTCTAGAAAATCCAATACGCCAAGTCGAAATCCAACTTTGTGGCCAAGCTCGACGGCACCTTCAAGATCCCTTCCACAAATGCGGGCGCTGCCAATGTCGAGCAGACCGAACTTCAACAGAGCATCTTCAACGCTCCTCTTCCTGGATCAGCGCCCGCTGGCCTACCTGCTAAGCCCGCCGCGAATGTCGACCATGTGATGAAGGACGTTGGAAGCCCCGGCCGTGGCCAGAAGCGAACGCGCGACGACGAGGACAGTGACTCGGACGTGGCTATGGAGGAGGACAGCGATGATGATTAATGATGCGTATGAATGGTCGGCTATATCGATGAGAGAGAAAACCGCGTCAAACGACGGGACCGAGAAAATCGCCTCATTGGATCGCCATTTCTTTGGGCACCCACAAGCCCACGCAGCCTCCCACCAGCCCGATCCATATCATCAGGTAGTTTGTCCTGTCGCACTCGAATTTGGAGATGGCATCCCCGAGCAAGCAGGGGTGGACAAAGAAGGACGGGACACCCGTGACAGGGTGATGCTGCGAGCAAGGTGTTAGTTAGGCCAACCGATCTTGACGATACCCAGGATTTTTGAATTGACTTGTGCAAACAGCTCTCTCTCGTCTCCATACTCACATCGGCCGAGATGCCTCCAACTGCTCCGAGCGCGCGGAGGCCCGCCTTGTACTCATCGGGGACAAGGCGGCGGAAGACGGTGTCAATATTGAATGCGGGCTCATCTGGGGGCAGATTGCGCAAAGTGAACCACAGACAAGGCACGCGATACGTAGGATGAAGATGAATCTCGTATTCCACCAGGCCAACATCTGGGCGAGATTGGGGCTTCACAATAGCGGCCTGGAATATCGTAAGACAACGGTCTAAGTAAAAGACAAACTCCACCGAGGATTTATTACCTCGTCAGCCTCTTCTGCGTCCATCGTGTCTCTGTCTCCACCTGGTACATCATGACTCTTTCCATCGGAGAAGGAGAAGTTTTCCAAGTCTAGCGAGAGATCCCCATGATCCAGATCTGTCTGTAGCGGACGTCTGATCTGGATATATGTCGTATAACCCCCCTCAAAGGAGAAGTCGGTGCAAAGAGCAGTGCACACCTTGAGCTTCCAGCGTGCCCGCTCCGGACCCAACTTAGCATGACAGTACTGGCTCTCCAGGTGATGGCAAGCCTCTGTAAACTCGTCCGGGCTCAGCGAAGGAAAGTTTGCGATGCTCATGGTCGTATCCTTCTCCCGAGAAAATCAGCACCTTGTTTAATCGACAGGCCTCAAGTTGGTTCATGTCCATCGAAGTTGTGGACTGGCGCTTGACGACCCAATAAAATCGCGGGTCCTTCACACGCAATGGACGACAAAAGGGTTACAGGGGCCGCAAGCTCAGGGCAGACGCGGTCCAGAGCTCCCCGGTGCATTGATGAGTTTCGGCGGGGGCGGTGGTCGTCATGGATGGGAGGACAGGCTACGTTATGGACGGCGCCTGTGGTCTCGTGCTTCGCCAAGTCCCCAAGGTCGCTTTTATTCGAAGTGACATTCTGTCCTCGTGTTTCCGGGGCCGGACCTACTACTACTGTATCTGCTGTACCTACGAACTCAACTCCTTTTTGCATCCATATTCTGCCTTTGACTTTGGCTGTTTGCAGTCTTGTACATCAAACTCTGTTTGTTTATTTGCCCTTTATCCATTCCGGCTAAGTATTTATTAATTGCATCAATAACAACAACACCACGAACCCTCCATCCCGAAATGACCAGCTCAAGTCAATGATCCGCGACCCTTTCAACATCCGAAGCAACAGCGCCTTCAACCGTCCGCATCCTCGAAACGTCCCGAACCAACAAGAATCGGCATCGCTGGCCGTCGCCCATGATTTAGCGATGGCCTTTTCCATCCCCAAGAACGTACCCTCCTTCGAAAACCGGCATCGAGATCTCGAGGACAGATTCTGGGGCTCCGGCGCAAGCTCCAAGAAGGGGTTGCCCATGTACAAGGACAAGCCATATGGCTATTCGCCATACGAGCAAAAACGACCGCTATGGAAGCGCAAGAGGGTGATAGGTTTCCTTACCTTTATCGTCTTGACGTTACTATACTGGACCGGTTCTTCGTCCAAGAAACAACAATCCCAGAAGAGCACCGTACCGACCGACTGGAGCTACTCAGGCTTGTCTCAAGATGATAAAAAGGCCAATTGGGACCATAGGAGAGACCGTGTCGTGGAGGCGTTCGAGCTGAGCTGGGACGCCTACCGACGATATGCATGGGGTGCGTCCAGATTCTCAGTTCTTGAGACAGAGTATGCATGCTAACAAGGGGCCCGGACAGGTTATGACGAGTACCACCCTGTCACCAAGAGGGGCAACAACATGGCGCCCAAGGGATTGGGTTGGATCATAATCGATGCCCTCGATACAATGATTCTGATGAACCTTACATCCCGAGTGCAAGATGCTCGCGGGTGGATTTCAGATTCATTAACATGGGACCAGGATCAGGATGTCAACACCTTTGAGACAACCATCCGCATGATGGGTGGCTTGCTCAGTGCACACTACCTGTCCAACGAATTCCCACATCTGGCCCCCTTGACCGAGGACGACGAAGGCGCGGCCGGGGAGGATCTCTACCTTGAAAAGGCAAAGGATTTGGCCGACCGTCTGATGAGTGCCTTCGACTCCCCCTCTGGTGTTCCTTATGCGAGCGTCAACTTGCACAAGTACGAGGGTATCCCGTCCCATGCCGATGCGGGAGCATCGTCTACTGCCGAGGCCACAACTGTTCAGCTCGAGTTTAAGTATCTTGCTAAGCTCACAGGAGAAAAGGACTTTTGGGACCGGGCCGAGAAGGTGATGCAGGTGGTTGATGACAACGGTGCTCAAGATGGCCTTGTCCCCATCTACGTCTATGCTACCACGGGCGAGTTCAAGGGCAAAAACATCCGACTCGGCAGCCGTGGCGACTCATACTACGAGTATCTCATCAAGCAGTATCTGCAGACGAATAAGCAAGAGCCCATTTACGAGGATATGTGGGACGAAGCACTGAGGGGTGTCCGCAAGCATCTGGTGACATACACCAAGAACTCACAGTTTACCATTATCGGAGAGCGACCCACTGGACTGGACAGAGCCCTCAGCCCCAAGATGGATCACCTCGTTTGCTTCATGCCTGGAACAATGGCACTGGGAGCCACTGGAGGTCTGACTGAGGCTGAGGCCCGAAAGCTGCCTACGTGGTCCAAGAAGAACGAGGAAGATATCAAGCTGGCGCGCGAGATCATGGAGACTTGCTGGGGAATGTACAAGTTCACCGAGACAGGGCTGTCGGCCGAGATCACTTATTTCGAAATCGACAACCCACCGCAACCCTTTGGCAGCCCCCGTCAAAGCCCGGCGGTGTTTGACCCAGCTCCTGACGCTGAATGGCGCAGCGACTTTATCGTCAAAAATGGTGACGCCCACAACCTCCAGCGCCCAGAGACGGTCGAGAGTCTGTTCTACATGTGGAGAATCACAAACGACATCAAGTACCGAGAATGGGGATGGGAGATGTTCAAGTCTTTCATGAACCACACGGCCGTGAGGAACGGGGGAGGCTTTACGAGCCTGCGAGACGCCAACGTTGTGCCGCCCAAGGTTCGAGATAACATGGAAAGCTTCTGGCTGGTGAGTGACGAGCCGTAACTATTTAGATACGAAGCCACTGACTGACACCGTAACAGGCCGAGACACTGAAATACTTTTACCTCTTGTTCTCACCCCCCGACCTCCTGCCTCTGGACAAGGTTGTGATCAACACTGAGGGCCACCCGTTCCCCAGATTTGATCTACCAACGCTATTTTCGACAGGCTGGAAGCGAAAGCCAAGAGACGCATCTGGTCAGATTATTAAGCCCGTAAGCGCAGACACGGGTTCCGAAGAAAAGGTAATCACGGAGGAGAAGAAGAGCACCTGATCCTTTGGCCGCAACTTGACGTGATAGGAGCCAAGGGAATTGGGGCTGTATTGGCATAGTATTCATTGGGAAGCGAGTCTTGGCTGTACAGAAGATGATTGGACATGGCATGTACTCATACAGCAGAGCAAAGGCGGCATTTGGACAGTACGTGAGGTCACTCGTAGAATACCGAAAGCATTATCTCCCAATGTTAGTACCTGAACCCTGCGGCAGCCACATGTGCGTGGCTAACGAACCGTTGCTTCATCAGTTTGGGGCTGCCATGTTTGCTCAAGATGGAGTGGACCAGGCTGCCACGATCTGTTGAGCGGCTCGTGCACGTTAAAGGACAAGGACCTCGATACAACTGGGCTCCGCTTCCCCGTCTTTGGGGCAGATTGCATGTGATCAATTCTCAGATTAGAGAGCTCGGTTCTGAACGAAACGCATCGTCGAGCAGGGCCAAGAGAAGAGGCAGCCCTGAAAGGCCAAGTGTAGCATGATCCCTGGCAAGGAGGCGCTGGGGATGGACGCTGGCTGGTCACAGCTCTACGGCACGCAACACCTCTCTCTTGTCGACGTGGGATAAGGAGGTCGCCAAGCTTCGAATGGGTCGGAACCGAGAGAGAGGGAGGGGGAGGACGCCGGTACCCGAGGATCTCGAGTGTTTTCTCGGATAGACGCAATTGGCGAGGATTCGTGGGAGGGTGTGGCACGCGATGGGCTGGGCTGAATCGAGGCGACAGAGCGGTAAGGATCCTGGAGAGGACGCCAAAAGTTAATGAATGCACCTGCTGTAGATGGTCTGGCCTGGGCGGGCGGTCGGGCAGGGGTCTTTCTGGTGGTGTTGATGGCCGCCGGGTGATGGACGGGGGTCGTATTGATCGACGAGAGCTTGGTGGGTTGACCGTTGGGAGTTGACACGAATATGCCCACGCTCACGAGACATTCGAGAGAGCATTCGCATTCATCCTTTGTCCTTTCCTTCAATGAGCTGCGTACCTGTACCGTACCTTACCGAGTCTCATCCACTCTCCTGACTCTTATCTCTCCCGTCGTACAACACCTGGGTCCATGCTGGACTAACGAAACTGGGCTCAAAAAGACATGGGCCTGGACCACACAAGTCTAGGAGCCCGGTCCAAGTGGTCTTCAGCGGGCCCCCCGCGCAGAGATAGCGCTCTCCCCACCGAAGTGAGATTGGCCAACAGGTGACGGTGCAAGGAATCTCGAGTATGGATCCGTGGACGGATACAACATGATGGCTGTTTGACAGCTGGGCCTTGGGATGATGCATTTTAGCCTGCAGCCCATCGACCAAGTAGTTAATGGAGGGGACCCCATCCATTTCTGGCCCAGGGAGGAGGGACTTGAAGGAAGCCGCCCCCAGGCATGTACTGCCTTCCATCCATCCATTCCCATGCTTGTCTTAAGTTGCTTGTCCTTCCCAGGTTCGGTTCAGGTCGTCAACGCCAAGCAACCAGGCATCTTGTCACCGACGCTTGATAAGCCCACCACCATCTTCTTGCCTCCAGCCCCTTCCTTCTTGTCGGCCTATCTAGTCTCTCTCTCACTCTGTTACACAGACGGGAATTCTTCCTGTTGATAATCTCATCCGGTCGCTTCTTCATCCAGGATCCTCAAAGTCTACACCTCTCCATCTCGTTCGGCTCCGAAATCTGTCGATCCATCTTGTACATCCACCACCGAGCTTCCAACCTGGTGGCGATATGCCGACCGAGACAACACCAGGTTCCCTCTCGATCTTACGCTTCCGACGACGACGACGATACGACCTGATTTAATTTCATCGCCTATCCATTACCACCTTTAATCGTAACCCTGACGAACTCGGCCAACGACAGAGATCCTCCCCGCCCATTGGATCGCCTTCTCACCACCTATTTGTCGCCCTCACCACCAACCTTTGGCAGCGACGGAACAGGTCCCCTGCCCGCAGCCAGCTCCCGCCGTCCCGGCGCCCAGCAGTCCCGGGACCGACAAAGCGTGGGCTCGGCACGGCGGGCGAGGATGACGCCGCAACCCGACGTTGAGCGCAGCAGCCTCAAGATGAAGGAGGAGTCGCTCGCGCCGGGGAGCTCATTCAGCATGCGCGAGCCCGAGTACGACGACGATGCGCCGCCGCGGTACTGGGACCGCTTCGTCGATGGCTTCAAGCGCGACCGCAGTTCCTCCTTCTTCACGGCCGACCCGTTGAGCCAGCTCGAGGGTGGCGCTGGCGGGAGGGTTCACGATGGCGTCCACTACTACGACATACAGTCTGCCATGCTGGAGACAGCCAACTCGGGCCTTGCGCGGAAACTCAAGGGCAGGCATTTGCAGATGATTGCTATTGGAGGGTCCATTGGTATGTTTTGGCGACTCGAGTGTTGGAGAATTATCTCCGAAGCAAACGCTAACATGATGTAACATAGGTACTGGCCTTTTTGTCGCTTCTGGAAAAGCTCTAGCAGCTGGCGGTCCTGCATCGCTGCTGCTAGCTTTTTCAATAGTTGGCGCCATGCTATTCTGTACATGCCAGGCTTTGGGAGAACTCGCCGTCATCTTCCCAATTGCTGGTTCCTTTTCAGCCTGGGCAACTCGATTCCTTGATCCTTCATGGGGATTCGCCATGGGCTGGAAGTGAGTCCCTTCTGTTTCCGTGGTCATCTTGACTGTAACGCTAACCATCATGATAGCTATGCCATGCAGTGGCTGATCGTGCTACCGCTAGAAATCATCGCCGCCTCCCTCACCCTCTCATACTGGGATGAAAGCTTAACTCGCGCCATTTTTGTCTCAGTATTTCTCATCATCATCATTCTCATCAACATGTTTGGCGTCAAGGGCTACGGTGAGGCTGAGTTTATCTTTTCTATCATCAAAGTCATTGCTGTCATTGGCTTCATGTAAGTTCTCCCCACCACCTCGCTTGACGCCAATATATCATCAGACCCCTTGACTGACTCGCGGCGCCTTGACTAGCCTGCTCGGAATCATTCTCAACTGCGGCGGCACACCGGATAGCGGTTACATCGGCGGCAGGTACTGGCAGAACCCTGGCGCCTTTAATAATGGTTTCAAAGGCATGTGTAGTGTCTTTGTTACGGCGGCTTTTGCCTTTGCTGGGACTGAGCTTATTGGTCTCGCTGCCGCCGAGACTGCTAACCCGCGCAAGTCTTTGCCAACCGCCCTGAAGCAGGTGTTTTGGAGAATCACGCTCTTCTATATCGTTGCCTTGACATTGGTCGGGCTCCTGGTTCGATACGATGACCCTCGGTTGGTCGGTGGTGAAAGCGATGCAGACGCAAAGGCCTCCCCTTTGTTATCGCTATTGAAGAAGCGGGCATCCAGGTCCTGCCCTCAATCATGAACGCCGTCATCATGATTGCTGTACTCTCAGTTGGAAACTCGGCCGTCTTTGGTTCCTCACGTACACTCGCCGCCCTCGCGAACCTCAACCAAGCGCCCAAGATCCTTGGCTATGTCGACCGCAAGGGCCGACCACTCGTCGCTATAGCCATCGCCGCAGCTTTTGGCCTCATCGCCTTTCTCGCCGATCTCCCTGAGCAGGGTGCTGTCCTCGACTGGCTCATGTCCATCTCAGGACTCTCCACCATCATCACTTGGGGCTCTATCTGCGTCTGTCACATCCGCTTCCGCCGCGCCTGGGCAGCCCGTGGACGCTCTGTCTCGGAGCTCCCCTTTCAATCTCAGGTTGGTGTTGCCGGCTCTTACTTGGGCATCATTCTCAACGTCCTCGTGATTATCGCCCAGTTCTGGGTCGGCGCCTTTCCTATCGGCTGGAAGGAGGATTCGAGCGCTGAGATCGCCAGCAACTTCTTTCACAAGTGGGTGGGCGCCCCCTGCGTTCTCATCTTCTTCATCGGCCACAAGCTATACTACCGCACCACCTTTGTCACCATACAGGACATGGACGTCGATACGGGTCGCCGCGACTTCAACGTCCCCATCTTGGTCGCCCAAGAACGCGAGGAACGTGCGAGCTGGCCGGCATGGAAGAAGTACTACAAGTTTTTGTGCTAGACAGCGATGCTGCGTCGCTTTGGAGAGCCGCAGGTTGGACCATGATTGCTTGGGATTTTGTATCATTACAATGGGACTTGGATTAGCCTGGAGTCGGATGGAATAGGTCGCCTTGGCAGCCAGAGCTGCCTCATTTTGGAAATATATCAGGGCTTGGATCCCATGGCGTTGATGGATGGATGAATGGAAATGGGACATATCAGGCCTTTGAGCCACGGATAATTTTGATACCACTACGAGTTTAAATAGCAGACAGTACCGCAGCCTACCCCCTCTTCAATGTCAAGGGCAGGGTTGACGGGCCAGGGTATTTGTACTTTACGCTCAGTTGATGAGCACGAATAACGAGTTTCACATTCTATCATCACCATGTGCTTCTTGAAGGATTTCAGGTAAAGGCGGTATCTGATTGATCTCCCAGATGATATCGATACATTCCTGTGCCGCAGCACGAGATCCCCCTTTTTTTTAACGACACGAGCCATCATACCTGTCCACCAATGGATGCCGGCACTTTATAGCCATTCTCGGATCCTCCTCTGCTCTGCTCTGCTCTGCGCCGTCCGGGTCCGATTTTCCCTCAACACCCTACATGTAAGGCCGTGAAAAACAAAAACATGATGAATAAACACAAACAAGACGAAAAGACCAAAGACCGTATTCCGAGGACTGGTGCTCATTCTTCAAGCAGCCCGTTTCCAATGTGGAAAATGATGCCGAGAATGAACCCTCGTGAACCATGAGTCGTATGTACGCATACATCGTTAAAAAAAGAGAAAAAACGAGTAAGAGAAACACGCAAACATAAAACAGTGAAGGTCAAAGAGGAGTGTGGTAGACGCCCCCAATGTGCTCCTAATCAAACACTCCCTGGCACTTAGAAGTCCCAGAAGTCCTTCTTGGCCGATGTTGTGGGTTGCTTTCGAGTAGGGAGGGGCTGCTCGCTCAGGTCGCCGTACAACCAGTCACGGTTTGTTCCCTTCCTGCCGCCCATGCCGTCGCCAGCAATAGCGATCTTGCTATCCTGGGTCTCACTGGGGACGCCGCTGGCTCCTTGCTTCCGCCCAGGCACAGACTTGGACGATTCCTCCTGGGTCTCGTTGTAAAGCCAATCGCGCTCAGTTCCCTTTCTACCGCCCATGCCGTCACCGGCAGTGGCGATCTTGCTGCTCTTGCCAAGTGGAACGCCAGCGGCAGCGACATTGGCCTGTCGAGCAGGGATAGACTGGGCGACTTCCTCAGTCTCACCATAGAGCCAGTCCCGGTTCGTGCCCTTTCGACCTCCCATGCCGTCGCCTGCAATGTGAATTCGAGAGTCGTTTGTAGGCTCCTGAACAGGCTTATTTTCCTTCTGGTGGGCTGGAGATTGGTCGGCGATGTCAAAGTGGTGGTCAAAGTCCTTTCCGCGGTTGACGTTGGTGATATTACCCAGGGGACGCTCGTTGGATCCTGTTTCTTCCGTGTCAAACAATTGGTTCTTATAGAGCCCAAGGCCCTCGTTGTGGGCATATCCTCTTGGCTTGGCACCAGGGCGCTGTGGTTGGGGCACTCTCTCACCGTCGTCAAGGAGCTCGAAGTGTGCTTCGGCATCGCGTCGAGGCTTGGCAGGCTGCGCAGCGGCCTCGTCCGCGGTGTTCTCATCTGCGCCCCAGTGGCGAACATCCTGAGTTCGCATACCCCGGGAGGGTTTCACCTTCTGGGGGGTGACGAAATCCTCAAAGGACCATTGACTATCGTGCTTAGACTTGGGCTTCTCGTCAATGGAAACGCCTTTCTGAGGAGCATCCTGCGGGTCGCTGCCATCGGCAAAGTCAAAGTGAGAATACTTGTTAGGGTTGGGGCGAATATAGCGTTTGTTCTGCTGAAGGGGCTGATCTGGCACGTCGGTATGCTCATAACCATCGAAGAGGCGCATAGGCTGGAAGTTCTTACCCTGGCCAGCCTTGGAGGGTGATATTTGCTGGCGTCCAGAACTCGGTGAATCAGGCTCATGGCCCAGAATCTCGGTGAAGGATCGCTGTCGGGGCCGGGTGCCAGCGTAGGGTGACACAACAGCAGCGGGTTCAGTTTCAATCTCCTCGCGAGAGCCAAACAGCTGCAGGGAAGCATGGGGGTCTCGGAAGGCATTGCTGGAGTTGCCTCGAGTTCGGACAATGGATTCGTTGTGGCTGAGAGGAGCGGGAGGCGCGGTGCCGGCAGACTTGATGGCTGATCGGATGTAGGTGATCTGCTCCCGGCTGTCCCTAATGGGCCAGTTGCGACCAGACTTGCCGATAACCTCGACTTGCTTCAGAAGTGAACCCTGGTCCCATTGGAGTCGGATCTGCGAAATCTTGCCCGCCTCGTCAAATGACACAAAGTGAGTCTAGAGCCAGCATTGTCAGTATGCGCCTCGGCCTGCGCAAGAGCGAATGCGCCCAGGCGAATGACGTACAATGGGGAGATAGACGTCTCGGGCAGACAGAAAGTTGTCATCGAGGCCTGGAAGATAAGGGCCGCCGCCAGTCTGGAAGCCCAGGCCGGTGTCGATCTCGAAGACGGCAACGTTTCCGCCGTCGACAACGTTAAAGACTTCCTCCTTCTTCTTGGCGACAACCTTCTGAAGGCCATTGAGGTGCTTAATGATCTGGGTCGGGCCAGAAAAAGTGGTTGTGGTGGTCACATAGTACAGCGCAGCTGTGTCGGCCAGCAGCGACGAGCTGGGCGCAGCAAGGAACTGCTTGTAAGTGGCCGCCATGACGATGACGGGGATATGCGACTCGTGGGGAATGGACGTTCACTACCGCAGTGTAGCAGCTGTATTCGGAGGATAAGCGGGGGAAAAGTGAGGCCGCGACTCGAAGCGACGGATATCAAGATGCAGCAGGCGATGATGAAGATGGAGATTAAAGATCTTTGTGTTTGGGAGAGAGAAGAGAAGGGAAGAAAAGATGAATCCAAAACAAGCACGTGGAGTCGTGAAGTGGGATTGGGGAGAAGTGGGAAAGCGACAGCCGGGGCAAGTCAGGGGTCTGGAGGTACCTGCCTACTGGTACCCTTTGATCCTGGCCACCGGCATCAATGCGCTCCAAGCAAAGCATGTGCATGCGCTACACGCACTGCGGATGGATGGGCCTCAAGGGTCAAGGACCAGCAAGGGGGGCGGATAGTCTCCCTTCTCCTCCTCTCCTCCTGCATTTTGGGGGCTCCTAGTGGCGCAGTCGAGAGAAGCAGAGTGTTTAGGCGCATCCAATCCCTCTTGAGGAAATGAAAGGGTTGGCCGCCCTTGCTGGAAGTGTTGCAGAACCTTCGTTACGAGGCCGTATCTGCTCCTCAGCTTCGATGCCCTTTGCCTGAGACAGCCTTACTACGGAGCCTCCGTATATCCTCGTGATTCTAGTTTCAGAGCTCTAAAGATGGTTCAACTGGCACCTATCATGAAGCAAACTCAATCCTGACTGGTTGCGCCCAGACTTGAAACAAGACAACGGTACCTGTTTGGCAACGCCAAGATAATTGCTACGAGGTACTTCTGAGCCAGGTACCTGGGTACTATCACCACATTACCAGAACATGTTGGATGTCACTGTCAGCAAACACCACCACATGTGATGAAGAAATACCTGGTTACTCAATGCGCACTTGCTGACGTGCCATGTTTTCCTCTATTTGTTTGGTTTCTTTGCCTGGGTGGTGTCGCATTGCGCTAACGCCTAGCTCCAGGAAGCATCCCTCCCCTTAACTCAACGAGTGAGCTTTGCGCTTATGACAGGCATTGAGAATGCCCCTCCTCATGAAAGATTAGATCTTCGGCTGATTGATCTTCGGGTCCTCGGCAACAATGTGCCACGTTGATGTCATATTCGATGCCTCATCTTGTGTCAATTATGCTGCCCTTCCACCAACTCTACCATGCCAACAAACAATGATCAAATACGATGCTATATCTAAAAAGGGGCAAAGCTTGGACGCGTTCTCCAGCTTAACCGTCCCCGCCAACGCGTTAGCTGCGTCAAGCTCCTGGTCCTGCCCTGAGCTGCACCATGTAAGACGACGGAGCCCAGCCCAACGCCGAACCAGGGGCGCGTCACAGCAGAGCCCCGCTGCGTTTCATGTCTCGCCACGCCTTTCCCATCTTGGTCAGCCCACCTCTTCCGCTGAGCTTCAGACATATCTGGCCCTCAGCTTGGGGAGAGACAAGCTGGCGTTTCTCAATACGATAGTGAGATCTAATAGTATGACGTCCATTTCGGTGCTGATGGCTTTGGCAAGTGGAATTGGCGAAACTATTTCAAAATGAGCAGGCAAAGACCCCGATCGGGTTCCACTATATCGGAATATAACATTGTCATGCATCCGGATATTTACTTGGCGTGTAACCTTCTAGAGCATCACCAGGCTCTAATTGCATAGGTACGTGGTACAGCCAGCGGCAATCAAGCAATCATCTACTTCGCATCCAGCGATAGTATCTTCACTCCTATGCGGATAAGTTTTGGCTCGTCAATCATGGTTTGTGTGGTATCTCCATCCAAGCTACTCTGCTAAATGGATACCTCGTAAGCAGCTAGGACTCACCGATCAGACTACGGTCCTAGTCTAGATGCATCCGTGATCTGAGCTTGGCCGAGAGGCCAGGTGACCCGACATGTAACCTCAAATGCGTATCATAGAGTTGATTAACGGACGAAGAACATCATCTATTCATGGACCTCTTATCTCACAGCTCACAGCTCACAAATGTCCTGTTGTTATCACCAGCCACATGAGGCGCCGGTGCCTAATCGCGTGGGCCGGCAATTGTGGCGCGAGGCTCTGCGCCACACTCACCGAAACACGAGCTGCCGCCTCACTGCTGACGTGCCTGCCTCGTCCCTCCAAGGAGCAAAGTGTCCTACGCTCACTTCCATCACAACATTGCGACTTTGAAATCGACGCTACAGCATCCACGACTTTTCTGCCGCCCGAAATCATCGCGGCATCGCGAGATAAACTCTCTTTGGCCCCGCCGGCTCCGTTCGTTCCTTCATGATACCCTCAACCCGAGCTCCGTCGCAATGATGAGGTCCGTAGCCTGGGCCGCACTCTCATGGCGCGTCTTCTGGCTTTCTCTGCTCTGGACAGCAGTGTCAGCCAAGCAGGACAAGCCCAAGATTGACTCTGTGATGCTCGAGCATCCTCCGCTCAACTTGAACTATTTCGAAGATAGCGACGTCATCGTCTTTCAAGATATCGAGGAGCGAAACATTTACAGATCCGAGGATGCTGGTTTCACTTGGAATAAAGTGTCAGACCTCCCCGATGGGGGTTCGGCGTTCCTCTATCTCCACCCTTTCGAGTCCTCAACTGCTTTTGTCCTTACCAAGGACAGGAAGCATTACAAGACAGAAGATCGAGGCAAGAGCTGGACCGAGTTCGACAGCGGTTCCATGCCGAGCGCCTTCCAGCCCGATACCCTTATCTTCCACGCCGGCGATCCGAAGCGCATCATCTTCAACGGCATGAATTGCGATGGCATCTTTTGCGACGAGGAGACTACTTACACGCTCGATGGTTTTAAGACGATCCAGCCCTTGCGCCCCAGTACTTCGGGCTGCTGGTGGGCCAAGTCCAACACCGAATTTACAACTGGAGATGAAGATCTGGACAAGACAAGAATCCTATGTATTGTCACGGATCCTCTGAGCATTTTCAAGACGAGTCAGAAGCTGTGCGTCTCGGACACGTTCTTCAAGAAGGAGAACAATGGCAAATACCAGGAATTCGAACCCACTTTGGACAGCAACCGAGACGTGACTGGAGTCGTTAGTCTGGCTGCCGTCAAGAGCTTCATCCTCGTGGCTTCGTCATCTGCCAACAGCGACGAAATGGCTCTTTACGTCACGAGCAATGCCAACCAGTGGCACCGGGCCATGTTCCCCAGCGACGACAGTCATGACCATTCCCACCAGATCAACCAAGAGGCTTATACTGTGCTCGAGAGCACAAACTATAGCATCCAGATCGATGTCATGACATCTCATCCGTCCAGGCCCATGGGCGTTATCTTCACGAGCAACTCCAATGGCACCTACTTTACCGAGAACATCCCGTATACCAACCGCAACATCAAGGGTCATGTCGATTTTGAGAAGATTAGCGGCATCCAAGGCATCTTCCTTGTCAACACGGTCGAGAATGGCAAGGATGTCGACGAAAGCGGCGCCGAGAAGGTTGTTGTCACCCAAATCACCTTTGATGACGGTCGAACGTTTGAGCCGGTCAAGGCTGGCGATCAACGGATTCACCTCCACTCCATGACCCAGATCAACAACATCGGGCGCATATTTTCGAGCCCGGCTCCTGGTCTGGTCATGGGCAATGGAAACACGGGCAAGTCACTTGGCAAATTCGACGACTCCAACCTCTACGTGTCTGATGACGCCGGAGTAACTTGGAAGCAGGCGCTTGAGGGCCCTCACAAGTACGAGTTTGGTGATTCAGGCACTATCCTTGTTGCCGTCCGCGACTCTGCCAAAGAGGACGTTGACAAAGTCTCGTACTCGCTCAACTATGGTGAGACCTGGGAATCTGTCCCACTGCCGAAAGACCTGAAGATCAGGCCTGCGCTCCTCACGACCACTCAAGACTCGACCAGCCTAAAGTTCCTCCTCATCGGCGAGCATGATAAGAAGTATCACATGGTTGCTCTGGATTTCGAGAGCCTCGAGAAGCCAACATGCGGCGACAAGGACATGGAGTCTTGGAATGCCCGAGTGGATGACAAGGGCCAAGCGACCTGCATCATGGGCCGTAAGCAGACGTACAAGCGCCGCACCAAGAAAGCAGACTGCTTTATCAAGAGCAACTTTAAGGATCCTGAGCCTATCAATGAGCCTTGCGACTGTACCGATGCCGATTTCGAATGCGATTACAACTTCCAGAGAGACCCTGAGGACAGGACTGTCTGCAAGAGGGTTGGATCCATTCCTATGCCACAGGGCGCATGCAAGGACAAGGACGATAAATTCAAGGGATCTTCCGGCTGGCGAATGATTCCCGGAAACCAGTGCAAGCGAACAAAGGGTGCTCAAAAGGACGATGAGGTGGAGCGAAAGTGTTCTGAGGGCGGTGGCGGCAACTCTGGAGGCGATGGTTCGTCTCCCAGCGTTCCAGCAAACGGCGAGATTTCGCATAAGAAGAACGACTTCGACTCCGAAGCTTTGGATATGCAGAAGTACTATCTCATCCGTGGAGACTCTAGCTCGGGCACAGACGAAACCATTATTGCTAGGCCCATGGGGAAAAGGACAGGCAACAGTGTACAGGTGGAAAACAAGGTGTGGCTCACTTCGGATCACGGCAAGTCGTGGAAACGCATCCTCGATCAAGAAGACATCATGACCATCTTCCATCACGACTACTTCAAGGATGTCATGTTCTTCTCAACCAAAACCGACAAGATCCTCTACACGATTGACCGTGGTCAGACCTTCCACAGCTTCAAGACACCCGTGGCTTCGGATGACTTCACTCTGAGCTTCCACCCGGACAAGAAGGACTGGCTTATCTGGGTTGGCAAGCACTGCGACGACGTATCCGGAAGCAAGAGCTGTTTCCCTGCTGCGTCAATTTCCACCGACCGTGGCGATCATTGGAAGACGCTGCTGCGATATGCGACCAAGTGCGAGTTCACGGGTAACTCTGCATACAAGTACCGCCCTCTCACACAGATCGTCTGTCTCGTCCACCAAGAAGAGAACCTCGAGTCCCCGAAGACCATCGTCACGATCAATGATTTCCTTGTCGATGACAAGCTCGTCCACCATGGCACGGTGGCAAGCTTCGCCACCATGAACGAGTTCATTCTCGCTACTGACGAGGTTACCGAGGCCGGCAAAGAAAAGGCTGGACTACAGGCAATTGCAAGTCTCGACGGGCAGCACTTTGAAGCGGCCCAATTCCCGTACAACTTCCATGACTCTCATTCATCCCTGTACACCGTTCTCGATAGCTCTAACCATGCCGTCAACCTGTTTGTTGCCACCGACCTCTCAGATGGTCGACGCCGTGGCTCGATCATCGAGCAACTCCAACGGTACGACGTACGTGTTGAGTGCCTCCAACGTGAACTCGGACGAGGCTGGCTATGTGGACTTTGAAAAGGTTGCCGGGCTTGAGGGCGTTACCCTCATCAACGTCGTCGTCGCCAACCCCTGACAAAAGGATGGCAAAAAGGAGATCCAGAGACCAAGATTTCGCACAAATGACGGCGCGAATGGGGACTTCCTGCCACCCCCTCGAAGGACGTAGATGGCAAGGCGTACAAGTGCAGCTCCGCAGGTGACAGCAAGTGTGCTCTGCATCTGCATCACTACACGGAGCGGGATAACAAGCGCAGGACATTCTCGGCGAGCAAAGCGATTGGCTTGATCTTTGGCGTTGGAAACGTTGGTTCGACTCTTGGGGAGATGAAGGATGCCGACACCTTCATGTCTGCAGATGGCGGAATCAACTGGAAGAACGTCAAGAAGGGCGCCTGGACCTGGCAATATGGCGACCAGGGCTCAATTATTGTCCTCGCAGAGCGAGCCACCCATGGAAACGGCGCAAAAACCAAGTCTGTCTCGTACTCACTTGATGAGGGCGAAACATGGAACGAGTATCAATTCACGGACAAGGAGGTGACCATCCTAGATCTGACCTCGGTCAAGACCGGAGCGGCCCGAAACTTCTTGGTGTGGTGCCGATCAGATAACAAGCAGCTGTTCGCCGTCAACATCGACTTCACGGGCTTGACGGACAAGGCCTGCGAGTACAGCGACGATGCGTCTGCCTCTGACTACGAACTGTGGTCTCCCAAGCACCCGCTCCAAAAGAACGACTGCTTCTTTGGGCACGTGGCCAAGTATTTGCGAAAGAAGAAGGATCGCAAGTGCTTCAACAAGGCGACGCTTTCGCTGTTGCACGGATACGAGAATTGCGAATGCACCCGACGAGATTTCGAATGGTAAGCCAAGCCCCTGACGACTGGAGTCGAGTCAAGTCGAGCAAAGCTAACATGAGGCAGTGCATACAATTACGAGCTAGACAACCATGGGCAATGCTCCCTGGTTCCAGGCTTCCAGCCCCTATCCGGCGAGGAATGGTGCAAGCAGAACCCTAACGAGACGACCTGGTTTGAGCCGACGGGCTATCGTCGCCTGCCGCTGACGACTTGTAAGAACGGTGTAGAGCTAGACAAGACATCAGAGGAGCACGCCTGCGAGGGATACGAGGAGGAGTTTAAGCGCAAGCGCCGAACATCGGGCTGGGTCATCTTCTTCGCTGTCGTGATCCCGATCGGCTTGGCTGCTGCCATCGGCTGGTATGTCTGGCGCAACTGGAATGGCAAATTCGGCCAGATCCGACTGGGAGACAACAGCTCGACGTTTGACAGCGATCAGCCATGGGTCAAGTATCCCGTCATCGCCATATCTGCCGTGGCAGCAGTGGCTGCTGCGATGCCGCTCGTCATCACCTCACTGTGGCGATCTGCTACAGGCGTGTACGAGCGAGTCTCGAACCGAAGCCGAGGCGGCAACTGGTCGAGACGGTACACGACTCGCGATAGCTTCGCCCGAAGCGACTACTCGATGGTGGACGATGATGAGGGAGAGCTGCTCGGCGAGGAGAGCGACGAAGAGGTTTGATGGGTTGTACGAGCTACGACAGGAATCCAGGGACTGGACTGTAACATGAGAATATGGTGTACTGACTGGAGGGACTGCCGCCGAAAGTACAGTGGCATGGGTTTATATGTTGAGGATGAGCGGATGGATACTCTTTTCGTTGGGGATATAGAATGGACGGTCAGGATGGTATAATTAGCAGTTTATCTGTACTCTTTGGAATATGAAGCATGGTTCTAAAAGACTGGTTCCGCGTTCATGTCTTCAACTCCTTACAGGCTGAACACACAACCCAGTATCGGATATCACAACATGCATCTTGGCAACCTGATACAGCCGAAACGAGAGGGCCTCCTCTCCTTGGCATCGTCGAGATGGAGGGTGCCATTTCGGGCTGGAGGCGGACGCAGGCTCCGACGGCACGGCGCCGGTGCTGCAAGCCACGAAACCCTTCCGACGCACATGTCCGCCCGGCGCCAACTGCTACGCCACGGAGTTTGGCTCGATACACGATATTTCGCACATGCGTCTCCTTCTCTGTGCTACTCCTTGTTTGGCCTCTTGTGACCCCCTCTTCCCTCTCTCCTTGTGGGAGGTGGTGCAGCTCACACAGAGTCCAAGAGTTACTCCAAGGTCAGAGGCTGCATCAAAAGGTAGGTTGTTCAAGGTTACATAGGTACGGTCACACAAGGACAAACAACGTGTCAAACATCCATGTCAGCACATGTGCCTAAAGTTACACACCTGTCTTCTTCATCTTTTTTTCATTGTCATTTCGATATGGATTTCGCTTTTGATACAACGCCTTGCTTCCCAAGGGCCCACAGCCTGCAACTCCGAGTCGTATTCTCTTGGCCCTCCCTAATTCTGATGCCAGTGCAACCAGGAGCCTTTATTGATGACGTGAACCCTTCCAAAACAGCAGGCAACAAGAAAACTCCCTCAACTCCTCCCTGTCCTTCAAGTGATTGTAGTTGATGTGCTAAACGATGGATGGTACCGCCCCGTAAGTCGACGAGGCCGTGACTAGTAAAGCAGAATGGGAGTCTATGGTGATTAAAAACAATTTGGGGTATTTGTTAACAGACGAAAAGGAGATCATATCGTAACGATTCGCTTTGAAAACCCATCGGTATGAAAGCCTCATGCCGCAAAGAACAAACTTCCGTAGAAGCGCCACGAGGGCATCAGATAGTTCTCAAGTGCCCTCTCTGGTAATTGAGAGGGCGTTGAATAAGAGGTCGTCAAGGGCAATCATGTCCGCTTGACCCGGTTCCAGAACCTCTTCACAACACCATTGTCGTGATCAGCGTCCTCACCCCACTCGTCCAGGGCTGCGAGTTGTTTCTCGATGCTCTCTTTCGGGTTACCATCGCGAGCATAGATGACAGTGTTGGTTGAGGAGTCATCCCGAGAAGAGCCCCCTCGGCTGCTTCCGGGCTGCTTCCAACCGTAGATTTGATCCTCACTTTGCCGAAGATCCGGTCGCGTCAGCGTCATGCGAAGAGTCATCTCTCGACAACAAGCCTGGTCCAGGACACTCTTGTCGCTCCTGGCGGCGCATGGAGGCTGCTCAGTGCTTGTCCGGGCTGGTCGCACCGGCGCCGGCTTGTCAAACAGCTGAGGTGTTTTCGGTGAGTCGGGCTCGGCTACTGATGCGTCATCGCTGTATTTTGATGACCGGTCGTCTTCCAAGAAACTGCGGAACTTTTCTGGCTCCTTCGCATTCTCTTTTTGGACCCGACGGGTCTGGTAAATGTGGGCTCCCGGGGCGAGCCATCCTTGGATGGAAACCCAAACTCGATTGCCTCATCAAACTTTTGGGGTGAGGCAAGATACGCTCGCAGCTTCTGGCGGGCCTCAGGGTCTTGATAATGAGTCGCGGCAGGATCGATAGGAGGGGATGAGCGTGGTGACATCTGCTTGTTGGGGGATACCAAGGATAGGGCGCGAGACTTGCGTCGAATGTGCCCCGATGAGCCAATGGCCGAGTTCTGAGAGGCTGAAGGAGAGATAGAGGTGGGTGACACAACCCCTTCCCTGGGTAGAGGTCTGGTGTAAGAAACTGAGGGTCTGCCGAATGGCAATTTGTTGATCGACAGGTGTCGTCGGAACGATGGTCTGCGGCTTTTGTTTGGAACCGGCACCTCCTCACGCAGATTGATGTGGTAGTCGTCCAGGTACAGACGCAGATCCAGGCCTTCCTCATCCTCGAGCCACCGGAAGCTATCGTAGAAAGAATCTGGCCTGTTGCTGTCCGAACGGCAAGGTTCTCTGTCACTCTTTCGGCGCTGTACGCTAGAGAAAGACGATTGGTCCTCAGACAGCCCTGGGCTGGACTGGGGAGACTGCATTCTCATTTCTTGTGACGGACGCTTCTTGCCTTGGTCCAATGGTTCTTTCACGGCTTCGGGGGTTGATTTTGGTCGGTCGTGGGCGATCAAGAGTTCCTCCTCCGTCAGGTGGCGGCGTTTTATCTTCTCGGGCAGATTCGCGTAGAACCGCTGATCCGTTGATGTAATCCGAGGTCGGCAGTTCGAGTAGAGGGTCGAACTATCAGAAGTAACTGGCCTCTCCAGCTCGCCCCAGTTCGAAGACTTGGGCAGTGAAGAACGGGGTGATAGATGGTCGTGTCCGACACTCCCGAGGCATGAACGAGACTCCAAACCGGGGTAATG
Source organism: Fusarium solani (assembly GCF_023522795.1). Classification (NCBI taxonomy): domain Eukaryota; kingdom Fungi; phylum Ascomycota; class Sordariomycetes; order Hypocreales; family Nectriaceae; genus Fusarium; species Fusarium solani. The sequence continues at coordinate 2,948,316 of NW_027072157.1, forward strand.
GGTGAATTGTGATCGCTCAATTGTTGAAAAGTACTGCACAAGGTCAAGATTTAGCACCCAGAATTGGCACAAGACACAACGATCAAAGCAACAGACTGCCAACCCAGAAATTACATCAAGACAAATGAAGTGAACAGTAGATAGTAGACTGCAAGTGATCGAGGGGGATCCCTGGTTCTTAAGGCGAGAGAGAGGGGCAAAACTCGAAAGGGAATGGACATGTCTCAATCCAGGAACGAAGCGGCACAAGCAGGGCAGAGAGTCGTTGATGTGAGGGCTCGTGGGGCCCCGAACACCACTGTCTTGGGGCGGATGAGGACCGGCTGTTGGTTGTGCACGAGCTTCCTTCTGCTCCGAGTGGCATGGATCGTCCAGGAACTGCAGGCCTAGGGCGTTGTCACAGCGCCTTGGGCTGGGGATGTGATTGCTGGGCAAAGGAGAGAGCTCACTTTGTCGCTCAGCTCTGGATGCTAGGGGACATTGGGGGAAGACATGGGAGAATATTGAGCCTGGTTCGACCAATGGCCAAGCGCCCAGCCCACAGACTGCGTGGAGCCACCACAACGGGCGCCATGAGCCAGGCCAGAGGAGGCATGGCCGAGACATGGGTGCCAGTGGGCGGTGGCTTTTGGGAGTGGTCTTGGTCTTCCGCCGAGTGCTTAACGGTCCTACTGGTTTGCTCGTCTGCTGCCCAGGCGGCAACTAACCCCCCGGCAGCTGCAGAGCAGCACCCGTGGATGCGGATACAGCCAGGGCTCGTCGAATCATGGCCGCCCTATGCCGTGTTGTCTGACCCAGATATCGCAAGACACTTGTCCAAGCAGCCCTGTCAAGAAGGTCACCCAAGACCATGGTTTCGGTGGTTCTCGGCTTTGCTTTCTGGGTTAATGGGAAGATGTGAGGGAAAGGGGCATGAATGAGATGGCCCATCGAGGCTGGCGTCAAGAATGAGCATCCCGTCTGCATGTCTTTCCCGGCCCATTCGGTGGATGAGAGGATGACGGAATGAATGTACTCCGAACAGAAACGATAACCTAGCAAGTGAGAATAATGAAAGAAGCAAACTTACTTTTCTCTGGATCGTGGGTGGCAGTGCTTCGAATTCCTCCCTCGTAATAATCGTTGACGGCCGGCTATCATCCATTGGAGGCTGGCAATCAGAAGAAACGCGAGGGTTGGAAGAATCAGACCCGGAGCTTCGATTACGCCGCCAGTGGAGCAGGTGGCTACGGGACGAAGATGGGCGGTTGTCGACTGCGGCAAGAACATTATCGGGAAAGAGGAATTCGGAGTCGATTTCACTGAGCAAGTCTTGATATTGTTGAATGTTGGGACACTGGCCGTCATCGGGGAGAGCTTCAGTAGGGAGACGTAGCTCGACCCGCCATGGATGGTTCAGACCCGATGATATTGGCGATACATCCGTCGTACTTGTTGTCATGGCCATGGTCGCGATGCTCGTTGGGCGAGATATCAAGAAGCTCTTGTCACCGAAATCTCGGTCCTCGTCAGTAGTCAGAGTATCGCTGAGGTCGAGCTCGGCAGGAGGGTGGCGTCGCCCTGTTTGCAGTTGCGGCTCGGATCGGTCTCGAGAATGGCGGTTTGCGAATGCAGGTGCATACGCATGTGCGTGCTGTGCATGTATACGGCTGTCGGCGTGAACTGGTCGGCGCTGGTAATGATGCAGAGGCCTTGGGTGTAGATGATGGGACGAACTGCCAGAGCGAGAGCAGAGGGTCTCAGTGTCGAGGAAGGTTCTATTATTATCAACATCGAAAGGCGACTCGGGAGCGTCGCTAATATCGCTGACAGTAAGACGATTGTTATCGTCCTCGATATTGCCGTCTGCGGCTGCACCTTGCGTTGGCCATCCGCCTCTAGTCCACTGAGGACTCAAGACCGGCGTCGCATCCTCTCCATGGCCCTGGCCCATGACGAAGCCCAGTAAAGAGTCGATTGGGGCAGGCGGCAGCTAAAGGAGCAGGGTTTTAGATTTCTGTGACAGGGAGCGGTGATTGAATTGGATGGCGAGCGCTGATCATGAAGGGATTTGGAAATGAACCGTGATGCAAGGTCCACTGCTGTCAACCTGGCCCCCGCGGGCGCGCCTCTCGCCCTTGCCTTTTCCGTTTGCCGTTGGTGTGAGTGAAGATCGAGGGGGAGACAACAAGAGAGAGAGAGTCGAGCTGCCCGGGCTCAGTCGACGACTCTTGGAAGAAGTAGGTTTGGTGAGGGCTTCACGTAGATGCGAGGGAGGAAGTCGCTACTCCTGTTCACACTTGCCCAAAGACCCCGGTATCGTTCATAATGCTTCCTTCGCAGGCAGTGGCAGTCGTCGTCGGGAAACCGTGAATTCGCAAATCGGCAGGTACGGGATCTCTCCTTTGAGGTTAGTCTGATGACGTGAACCAACTGCCCGGTCGTCGGCTTCTGCTGCTGCTGCTGCTAGAATTTAAAAAAGGCCTCTCTCACAAAGAGGTCAAAGATTGCGAAAAGGAAGAAGTAGCTCGAGGATTTTGGCGTTGCGATGGAGATTGGACCCCTCTACATATGACGAAAGAAGAAAAAAAAATAAAAGCACATGGGAAAAAAAGGCCGGCCACCCACGATCTATCTAGGTAACCAACTTCACCGGCGGCAGCGCAAGTGTCGTATGGGGTCATGAGCTTCGGGCGGCATAACTGACTCCAGATTCATAGGTACGGACACAGTCCGACCGCTGGCCTTCCACCCCCGTCCTCGTCCCCGTCGTCCCGTCGAAAAGGCCAAAGTGAACGGTCTACGAAACGAACAAAGTCCGCGTGCAGAGGCCAGCTAACGGGCGAACAAGACATGGATCTACAGAGTATGTACATGGACAAGGTCGCATTCTTGTTGAAGCACGGCGCTGCATCAAGTTATGTCGGTGCCCGTCGCCGCCAATCCTCGGCCCCTGGTCCCTGGCAGAAATGGCCCCCAGTTCGTGGCCTCCCCTCCCCCCAATGCTTGGCCTTGCTTGCCCTTCACCGTCCGTCCTTGCAACCCACCAGGCCAATCCGTTTTAGCCTCGAGTCTAGCACCACAGCCGGCATCCCAAAATCCCGGGCGCCTTCACGGCAGCAGAGCGTTGCTTTCGGCTGAATAATGGCACCTCGACGAGAGGGGGCGCCATCTCAACGCCGCGACCGGAGAGCCGGGCTTCAGCTAACGTTAGAGCTCTGCCGAGTACTGCAAGCTTGACTAAGTCTGGGGGTTACAAGCCGTGATCCATCTCTGTTAGCCCCTTTGTCTGGGGGGCACCAATGCACCTGGCATTGGCCATTTTGAGGCCGTCTCTGCAAGGCCGTCTCTGCCCCGGGCCCGCTGCACTGGTGGATGAGGTGGAAGCCGGAGTGATGTGATCCACCGCTCGCTCGCTGCCCGCGTCAACTTGCTCACTCGTTCTCATGAGGCTCAGACCTCAGGCGCCCCCCCAGAGACGGGAGCAAACATCGGTGGATCCACGCTGTCTCGATTCCACCAACCTCGATTCTGCACGGCTGGGGCTCTTGCCCGACGAGCCAAGGGTAGCCAACGTCAGACCTAATTGAGTCGTCTGTCACTTTTGCCTCGAAATTCCTTTTCCTCGATAACTCAGGGGCTTCTACCAGCTACTTGGGTCTGTCCAATCACCTAACCCTGCATTCCTTCGTCCTCCTTTGGATGCCAAGCTCAACTCTGTTCGGCCTCATGCAGCCGCCTCGCGTCCAACCATCTTCCTCAGCACATCCAGGAGGGCACGACAAGACATGTGAGATCAACTGCCAGATTTCCATGCAACGCTGAGAGGCTACAGGGAACCGGGGCCGGCGCCCGACTAGCCAGGGCTCGCCCAACCGTTCAATGCTATCTTTAAGCGGCCCCTGTGACAGGCATCCGAAGGAACCACTCCTGAGCCATCGGTTCCTGATGTGGTCCACGGCCTTGTCCCGTTGAGTCTCTTTGGGCATCTCTCCCGGATAGTCGAGCTAAGCTCTGACGTCTGTCGCCCGGTTCTTGCGAGAGCAACTCGCGGCAGGGCGACCGAGAGCGAGCAGTTGACGTTGGCAACAGGCCGCCTGCAAACCCCTGTGCAACTGGCTGTGCCACATTGGTGCCCCAACTTTTTGGGTTCCTCCTTGAAGATATTGACTTTGGGCTTAGTTCAGGCACATCGTCTGTTTTCGATCCCCTGGCCGTTGGATCATCTTCTACGTTGAGAAGCAAAAGCAATTATGAGCCTCCCAGGGATCCCGGGGCTTGTTGGGAACGATGCCGGCGGCATTTGCCGCCTCGCCGCGGCCGATAATGATGACGGAGCCGAGGACGTGGGTAGTTACGCCAACCGTCGTGGTTCGCATTATCGTGGTGGTTACACAACTCCGTCGACGAACCTACGGCTTCAACCCGATGGGCCGTAGTGCAACGGATACAGAGGACTTCAGTACGAGGTACAGATCAGTTACGGGACAGCCAAGCTTTTAGCAATTTGTTCACCGAGTTTTCAATCCAGTCAAAAAGTTAAGTCAGGCTAAAGGAGCGGAAGTCAAGTTGTTGGAAATCCTTCAGGCTAGGCCTCACCCCGGTCTCTCGAGAGTGCCGTGAGCCGTGATAGTAACCAGGAGGGACTATCCGGGGGTTCATCCCTCTTGGTCTCTTGGCCTATTTTGCTGACGACAGCTATTGCGTTGCGCTTGCACGAGCGTCATGATGTCCATCGGATAACCCCAAAATATTGTTTTCAGTCTGGCGATCCATCTGGGGAAGAGAGACGTCCATGTAACCCAACAGCTTAACTCTCAACTCTAAAGGGCCATTCCATTGCCTTGGAGAACATTCTGGGTTACAACACGACCCACGAGCCCTGGTTGAGGTCGTCGTATATCTGGTCCCAGTGGGTCACTGCTGCACCAGCACATCGACTCCATTCAGAGCCGCCTCCGGGGTTCGCCAACAACAGTGAGTGGGCAGGACTAGCAGGGCATCTCACCGTTGACCACGGGGAAGCAGCCTCAAAATACCTATCCCAGCAGCAGACCCTCCCGATCAACCCGAGACGGGCTTGGGCCCGGTGATGCCGGGTTCGTATTTGAACATGTTCCCTTGCAAGTTTCAAGATACACGTAATCATGGAGATGAGTCTCTGTAAACACACAGTACGGTGTAGAGGATATGGAGATGTTGACATCGTCGATAAGCCATAATATCATGTGTACCTGAAACTGCGCCCATGGGAGCGTGTGGAGCACAACATGAGAAGCACAGACGACGCACTCTTCAGGGCCAGGCTTCGCTTCTGGGCGCCACTTACCGTCTGCCGTGCATATGTGCACTTGCATCCAAGGGCCCGTGATGAAAGGAGTCGCCCCATTCCTGTGCTCGACTCGTCCGGGCGTGGCGCGATAGCCATCGGTGGCTCCGCCTAGCGACACCAATGTCCGGGAACCACATCGCCAGGCAGGGTGAGCCCGGCGTGTCAAACGTCGCAGTGAGCGAAGACCAACTGCCGAGATGGCTAAGCGTCTTAGGAGGAATGGTGCGATTTTCTCTAGGCGGCGTAGGCGATGGCAATTTGACAGTGATTCGAAGTGAATCGTCTTTGTGGGATGGCACGAGCTAACATGGACGTGTAGACGAACCGAACTGGCCACGTGAGCACAAGCTCAGCTGGCAGTTGCTCAGGACCTCGGCCAGCTGCCTCTCATGATTGCAGGCAGTTCTTGCATTCATGATGCTTCAAGATGAGAGCATGAGCCAACGCAAACATCGTGCACGATGACTCAACAAGCTTCAACTTGAAAGACGTGGTTGAGGCAGCTTCCCGTGGCCAATAGTGCCAGAAGACACGTCATCTTTTCAATCTCTCTTCCAAGACAAAGACAATATGAAATTGCGTCTGCATGAGGTGGTCAACATCTCATCCAGACGAACAAAGAAGTCTCAATGATACATGAAGCCCTCAATTTCTCTGAGTTGAGAGATGCAGACGCGCTAAAGTCAACGCGTCTCGTCGTGAACTTTTATGTCTTGCCGTCGTTTTTCCGGCGTGGCATCCACTGAAGGCAAAAGCACAAGCCAATGAGACAGCGTGTCAGCCAACACCCACGGCCTCAGCCTCAGCCTTTCTCAGTCCAGCCATCCATCTCTAACTTTATCCAGCTACAACTGAGGCATCACTGTTCATCGCCCGGTCATGTTGGATCGGTGAATCAGGGTTAAACTTTTGCTACTCATGTATTCTTACTTCTTTTTTTGACCTTTCCTTTTGATACCCCGTCGCTCTTCCAATGACTGCGGAAAAGATGCCTCTCATGCTGGATAATGCCATGCCAGTGGACCTCAACGATGTCGACGACCTGTTTGGCGATGCCGTGGGCCTCTCGCTTCCCGTAAGGGCTCCAAGCAAGCAGCTCCAGCAGAGGATGGACGATCTGAGAAGTCGAGGGTGTTGCCAGTATGAAAATTGCAAATTTGTCGGTGGACGCTTCAACTAACCTCACAACAGGACTGTATCTTGGTCGAGAACCGGCACCATCGCTTCCATCACGCCAGACGGCCAGAATCTCGAGCTCCGCTATCTGCGACGCAGTACAGATAATGGCTCGTGGGACCTCAGTGAACCAACCACATGTCCCCTTGTCAAGGGCTCACCTGCTGTCCCTCTAGTCCACCTGGTATGGGCAAACACAAGCAGCCCTGACTTGGCCATCATCGATGCAGTCGGGCGTGTCAGTATTGTCAGCTTTTCCATCTCGCTCAATCATCCTTTTCTCCAGAGGAAATGGGACACTGATCCCGTTGATGATGTGCACGCTGTCGTTGGAGCTTACTGGCTCAGCATCACTCCGTCCAACCAACAGGTATGTGCAAGACGGCGGAGAAGCAAGCTTATCTATGCGGGAAAAGGAAGCCCTTGGATTTATTTCTAACAGAGTATGAAAGTCCTACAACGTCATGTACGGACCAGCGACAAAGCATGGCAACGGCTATACTTATGAAAGCTCTTTTGTTCAGGCTGGTGGTCCCTCACACCCCAACCCGGCAAAGAGCGCTCTTTTCACCCTCACCACAAACGGTATTCTCAGAATGATATGGTCGCAAAACAACAACAGGATCGAAGAAACCACTATTGAGCTTGAGAGCGTCAGCTCATCTGATGATGTCATCACTCATGCTGCGTTTGCCTCCGAAAAGAGTGCGTGTCCGCCCACCAACCCAATGTTCAAGTACTGACCTCTAATAGAGCACCTACTTCTCGCCTTGGCTACAAGTTCAAAGCAATTAAGGCTGGTCAGGATCGAGATACACTGGGGCCAGACACCTCAGCCCGACAAGAGCGCTGGCCGGCCAGCTGGGAACCTCAATCCATCCTTGGTTGAGAAACACCTAGCAACCACAAATTGGCTGCAGGGCGGCTCTAGTGATTCAAACAACGATGCTTTAATGGCCGAGCTCTCTCACCTGGAGGTTCTTCCCTCGCTGATGGACAGCACTGGTATGAACACCACACCGCCGATGGTTGTCGTTGTCAGGTCACGCACCTCTAGTGAGGGGCCCTATCAAATGGCCCAGGGTTTCATCGATCGCTGGGAAGCTGTCGAGTCACGACAACACCTGCATCAGGCCTTTGAGCAGCTCGGGGGTCGACGAAACAGCCTTTCTTCAGAGCTTCCCAACATCACACAACTTCGCAAGGTTGCTCCCGTCATTATCAACAAGGTTGTCATCGCATTCCACACACTTCACTTCGGCAAGGTGCTGGTGCTGGCTTTCGCGGATGGCACGGTCGAGTTTCGCGACAGGCTCACGTTTGAGGAGCTCTATACAAACCAAGACACAACCAAGGTTATCAATCTTCGACAGCTAGGATGGACCTTTGCCGATGAAGGACCTTGTAAGTCTCTTGGCCAGCATCATGATTTGCGTTAACAATTCTTTAGGCCAGCAAGTGGCCTTTTCGCCTACCTACTGCTCCATGATTCAGATGGGTGATGATGGAAAGGTGAGGTGGAACAAGCTGCATTTTCCTCTAGGCGATATTGGAAACTCTATGCAAGATCGTATGTCCACTCTTACCCAAGCCTATGGACGTGTTGCTGATGAATCTAGCGCAATACTCCGGAAGCATTGCCGCCTTGACCGTGACAGCTGCACCGTCGATGTTCTACCAAAATAACTATGATGACATGCTTGCCATTGTCCGGCCATACACCACAAAAAAGAGTAAGCTACTTATGCCGTGAGAAGCATGAATATCCGCTCATCAAGAACAGGATTTGTCCAAGACTGGATTACGGAACTGATCAGGATTCTCAAAATCCAAGTGGACTACTCGGAGGATACCCACCACGATGCCCTTGTGCGGAATGGTTCGCTACAGTATTGCTTCAGCATCATGAACGCATTGGGATTCCGCGGCGAGTTGAATTCTCGATCTTTCCAGGGCAGGTTTTCCATGCTGGCATTGAACGTGCGGAACGCCGTGGTTCTTGTTACGATTGCGAGCAATACTCCCCTGACTGTCAGGGAAAAGCTGAGTCCTCTGGATGAACCTGGTAAGTAGTCTGGTCACGCAAATTGGTACTAAGGGTAGCCGCTCACATTTGATGCAGAGGTCGTAGAAACTCTGGCTGGCTGTGGTAAATGGGCCTTGGATCTTGTCGCTTGGTTGATTGACTGTCTCTTCGAACTCATGAACGACAACAAGTTCTTGGAGCTATTGACCCGAGAGCGTTTTAACGAGATCGCTCCATACTTGCATGAAAAGGGCAATATCTCGCTTCATTTCCTCTTAAGCTCGTCTAGCCGAGGCTTCTTGTCGGCAGTTTGCCGCAGATTGGGCCACTTGGAGGCCTTGAGCACACGAGCCATTGACTTTTATCGTCGACAGTCAGCCGTGGCAGATGGTTCATCGACTGGCAGGACAGCCCCTCAGCTGCAACAGGCCTATCAAAAAATGCAGCAAATGACGTCGTCGGGGCTCGTCAAGGTGGCAGAGTTTGAGGCTCTCCTGACTGAGCTCAGCAAGGAGATCAGGCAAGCCTACCAAGTCTTCCTCCCAAACCTTGTCAAGGCCCAGCATAACGCGCCGCAGGGGAAGCAGATTGATGTGGCTGTCAAGACAGCTCGAATCCAGTTCGAGCTCTCTATGCTCCTGGCTGCGTCGCCTCCACCGGCATTTCTTCAGATCATGAAGAAGTTCTTCACCACAGACCTACCAGCATTCCGAAGTTCCACGGACCCGTCACGGCTGTTCTTTGCAAACTACGACCTCCTTGAGGTTCAGGACGATGAGCACAGCCTAGCGGAGAAGAAGGCACGGGGCATGTTCTACGTTGACGTGTTCAAGCGGATGGAGATAAAACCTTCTCCCAACCGTCAATGGAGACGATGCACGCGGTGTGCGGCAGTGATGGAGGATGTGTTTGGCAGCCGTCCTGGGTTCACATTTGTTCTGGGTCAGCAGCGCAAGTGCTCATGTAGTGGCCACTGGACTCTGTTGCCAAAGGGGAAGCCGATTTCGTGATGGAGCCTTTTCTGGGTATAATAGGCGTCTCTACTGGATTCTTGTTGCAGTGGGTTGTCGGGTATAACAGCGTATAGATAACATATCATTAAACAGTGTTTCAGTTGCTCGTTTGTTCCCGGTGCCTACGTGTCCATGATCCTGAGGTATAGGGGAGTTCACAGGGTACCTGTCGAGCGGCCGTTGGTTGTCGATCTTGACCAAGAGCCACATTCAACTCGGCCGTGTGGGAATAAAGCATCCCAATGCGGCCTGTCTTAAGTTTCCCGTGCCCCCGGTTTCTGGTTCTGTCAGCTTTCATCTGTCACAATTCACACGGCGCCTTGCCTCGAGGTCTCGGCTGATAACTTCGGATGGTGTTGGTGGCATGTCTCAGGGCCACCACCAGGACAAGTTGATTCGCAACGGGCAAAAGCAAAATGAGTCGAGGCGTGCAGCCGGTTACAATATCAGCAATCACACTAAGCACACGCATATGAAGAACTATTAGACGATGGCTGCAGACTCGGGCCTACATGCTGATTTGATTATGGACGCAGATGGGCAAATCATGTCATCTCACGCATGCGCCCAATGGCATCTTGACCCATGACGATGCCAATACCCTACAGCAGCTGTGCTTCCGTAAAGGGATTCGATTTTATGAGAGAGGCTGGCTGTCTTTCCCAGAACGGAGAGCAACCCCGGAAACTACGCAAGCTGAGTCTACGATCGGCGGCAACTCGAACACCTCCGTCGAGGGTTGCGATCAACGTCGCCGTCATATCTTCCCCTGATACTAAAGGGATCGATCGACATTGGTTTGGAAAAGGTCTGTGTTTGTGGTTATTACGCGCTGCAAGCGCCACTCATTTCGATCGGTGGGGGTGGGAACGTTCTTGATCAGGAGATCAGGGTTCGTTGGCCTCGACTCGAGAAGAGATATGTAGGTTGACGGCGTCCTACGCGGTAGCTTGGAGACGGCGTCTTGGTCTGATGAAGTTGATCTGGTGGTCTGCTTGGCCGTCTTCCGAGATATGCCGCTGTTCCTCTGTGAAGGGAAGGGGTTTGCTAGCTAGAACAAGGGATCGACAAGCTCCCTCGTCATCTACCCTTGAGGCGGCAGTTCATGGTAACAAATGGCACGCATGAATACTAGCCTTAGCTTGCCACGGCAATAAAGAGAGGTTCCTATCATTGTATTTTCGTAAATGAGCACATCATGGACCCCCCTCCCCCTCCCCCCTGCTGGGCAAAACGGAGATGGACCTCGTCTTGGTTAGCGGAACTGCCCCCAGATTCAAGCCGTCCAAGGCAAGACGCCTGATGTGATCAAAGATGCAATTTGTAGGCCGAGTAGATTCAGGGTTGCATCATTTGTTCAAATTTCCGAGTCGTTCCCTTGGACCCTGATCTGCGTTTTAGGTTCAGTCAAGACGGAGATGGACGGGAATTCGAAGGGAGAGAAGACCCTGAGATGGAAGCCAACAAGAGGGTGGTAGAAAGCTGGTTGCCACGAGTGGATGCGACGATGAGAAATGAAGCGTAAACTATGTATCGGTATCATCAAGTGCCGAACGCTTCCTGATACCGCAGACGTCGTGCACATATCGATGAAGCCGCGGCGCCGTCGATCAATGACACGGTTCCTGCTCTAGCCAAGGCGCCAATGGAACTGCAAAGAGCCGTTGAAGTATGACAAGGCGCTTAGTGTGATTCCAAGCTGCTCACCGCCATCTGGCCTGCCGTTCCAAGAAAGAGCCGGGGGTGTTGGTTAACGATCCAGCGTTAGTTATTGCGCTGGGCTCTGAAGATAAAGTTGGGTCTGCACTTTACAAGCCTGTCCTGTCACCGGCGGCGTCTCTGCATCACATTGGATTGCATTCTGCGAGCCAGCGTTAATTAGCGCGGCGTCCATGTCAAGCACGTGAAGCACTAGCAGACACGCGAGGTTCGATAGACCCTTCCAGGCTGGTTCGAGCGGTAAAGCGGGTTTGTGTGGTGTGTTGTTGCTGGGGGAATCAAGGATAACCTGGGCATCACGACGAGAAATATCTGCAGATGATATCACTTGCTTCAGCAGACGCTGAAGTAAAACAAGCTTTTTTCCCTCAACAGTACGGGCGGCTACGTGCATATATGCACAGAGCGTCCCGTCTCGATAGCCGCCGAACGGGTAACGATCACGATACAAGTGTCGGTTGCACAGCATGGCATGGCCTTTAAAGACGGCCGTGACATCCGCTAGAAGATGGATCAAAATACCAGGCTGATCCCAGGAATCTCGATTCATGCCGTCCACCTCTTGGTGAGTGCCCCCTGCACCAGCCCTGCGCTTCCCTCTCATGCCTCATGGCTTCGGTGGCCCAACCACGTTAAGCCACACACAGGCATTGACCACGGGTTGGCCTTTGTTGTTTGTCCGTCTCTTTTTCTGGTCTCTTTCATCCCATCAAGGGTTTGATTTTATTATTGCCAGAGGGCCAACCAGATGAACTAGGCCGTTCCAGCAATCAACCATCAATCAATCAATCAATCAATCGCAGAAACCAGTCAGCGTGGTCTTGGGTTCCCTCCCACTTACAGCTGCGCGTGCCACATCACAGCAGAAGAACCGTCCACTCAGAGCGGCGAATTGGCAGATATCTGGAAGGTTACATTGCAGACGCCCACTCCTTGCCTATACATGAACTAAAGACAGCAAGTGGTTATGCCGCTCATTGCGCAGAGATATTCAATCGTCAATTACAGTAATTGCCTGCCCCCTGAACGCACCACCGACTGGACGAATCCCTGAAGCGCCCAGGGCAACCTTGAACCTTGAGCATTCGGCGCTAGCGCAGGTACCCCCCTGCCCTCGCCTCTCTGTCCGCCATCTTCACCTTCATCACCACCATCACCAGAAAGCCACCCTGGTCACTCGGTCGCAATTGGTCGCCCAGGCCACGGCCTCCCCCAGGTTCCCGGCGCTTCTCAGGTACGGAAGACCTCTGAGTGGTTCAGCCCTCTGTCTCGTGCCGCTGCGAGGTCGTCGTCGGACTGGCTGATTCGTCGTTTGCTGCCGGCCGTGACATCGTCAGCCAGCCAGAGGCGCTCTACATCCAAGCCTCGTCATTCCACGCCTTCGAGATTCCTACTCTGGCCTGGTGATTGGCAAACAAACCCAAAGAACCAAGCCTTTCTTTCCTTGGAAGAGGTCTGGTCTGGCTTGCGGGGGTCCCACGCACACGGTCCAGGATTAGGCTACCTAGTAGCCCACTCCAACCGCCCGTCATCCCCACCGAGGCTGCATCCCCACCCCCTTTCTCCCGTCCCCTTGAAGGCTTCAACAAGGCCATTTTCAGCGTCGACAAGCTCTTTCGAGGTCCATTGGACCCCTGACTTAGCGGCGATACAGAGTCCGGCCGACCGTCGACCAGCGCGCATGGTCCCCAGCCATCGCTGCAATTCTCCCCTCTAGCTCGGCGCGTGCTCATTCTCTCCATCTCATCCCTTCACTTCGTCTCCTGGGGCTCCTTCTCTTCCTCTTGCTAACTCGTTCGCCTGCCCTTACTGTCCGCTATTCTATCCCATCCCATCCCGACTATCCATGGGTCAATTCCATTTCCGGCGATAAGACATTATTGCTGGCCCCTGGGTCAACACGTCACACGCCCTTTGTCTCGACCTCACCCCCCACACCACTCACACACCAACTCGACTTGGCTGGGCTCTTGCCGCGCTCTCCCCCAAGTCCAAGGCCTCATACGAATTAACCTCTGGGTTCGTATCGAGACGGTCGTCGGTATATCTTCCAAATATGGAACCTGCCCTGGCCGCCGCCCCGGCGCCTGCTGCAGTGCCGATGCCTTCTTTGTCCACCTTCAACTCTGATACTCGTCCTGATACTACTGCACCTCCTGTCGACGTTCCATCTGCCTCGGCTTCTACTGACCCTGACGACATATCTCGCCGGTCTTCTTCAACATCGGACCACCCTCTTCGAAGTCTGCCCGAAGCCTCTTCCAGGAACGCGGCCGTGCATTCTCGCTCCCAGACGGTCGACTACACCTCTTCCGCCTCCGGCCCTGCTGCTCCCGCGTCCGCTTCCGTCACCTCTCCGACCGGGCCGCCCATCAAGCGCAAACCTCTGTCGTCGTCGGCTTCCGCTCTGGCTCTCCGATTCTCCTCCTCCGGATCGCCATTACCCTCGCCGCTGCAGCTCCCAAAGCCAGACCAGAGGTTCGCCAGGCCCGATTCCGTCGACAGTCCTACGCTGTACGAATTCTCTCCCGCAGCCCGTGCCTCGCCGCCGGCTAGCCAGTGAGTCCCCTCCGTTCTTTGTCTCACATAGCCGAATCCCACCTCCCCATGGAACCCGTTGCTGACTGGAATCCTCTCGTGGTAGACCCTCCGACAAAAGTCTGGCGACCCTAAGCGCGACTCCCGCTGGGTCGCAGAACATTCCAGGCCACAGCCCTACCGCCTCACACTCTGACTTCTCTGACGTCCTGGATGGATATGATGATCTGATCTCAGACTTCAAGTCAGACTCTGCGCCAGACGTTACCCCTAAGACCGTGCTCGACGGGAGCGACACCGACGACGACACCAGTGACGAAGAGGCCGAGATCGCAAAGGTTGCAACCGTCGCAAAGGTCACAAAAGTCGATTCCAGTGACAAAGAAACTGTCGTTGGTCCTAGCGCTGTCAGAACAGTCGATCACGTTGATGAAACAGACGTCAACGTCAAAGAAACTGGCTCAATCGCTTCCGAAACTCCTAAATCCAAACCCGCCCCTGCGCCCATGTATGCCCCAAAGCCGACACCTCCTCATCTGAAACTTGACAAGGTCGCAATCGACGTCGCCAATTACGATACACCACCCGACGGGGCACAAACACCACCTTCTGTTCAGACCACGCCGTCGCCTCAGTTGAACAAACCCTTGCCAAAGTCACCCGGCCAAACCTCCCCGTTCGCTGCCCTCTTTAGCTGGGCAGCGCCTTCACCATCCGCCACGGAGTTCTCATCTATATCGTCGCCCATTTCGCCTGGGAGGAACGGCGGAGCAAATGATACCCCCTATTCAACGGTAAGCATATCCAATGACACTATAGTCAAGGGTGGCTTAATGGTCACAATATATGTGGCAAACATACTCACAAGTTTCACAGTCTTCAACTTCTGCGCAAATCGACGAAATGGAAGAAGAACTCAAGGCCATCAGCGTCGAGCTAGCAAGCTCTATCCGGCGCGAGATGGACCTGGAAGATTTGGTGGACCGACTTCAAGACCAAATCAACAACTCTCAAACCCCTGGCAAGAGGACCAGCGACTACTACTCCGACTCGGGCTACAGTTCAGCCAAGACGAGCGACAGCGAACTAAGCCGAGACGAACTGGACAAGGTCCATAGAAGAGCCGAACAAGAAAAGGCCTCGATACGTTTAGAACTTACCAACAAACTACAAGATGAGCGGGGGAGACGAAAAGCGCTCGATCAGCAGATCAAGGAGCTTGCCGAGAGGGCATCGCAAGTTGATCTGGCTCAAATGAACAACATGGATGCCAGCGGGCGACTCAAGGACCTCGAGACAACTTGTGGCGATCTTAGGAGGCGATTGTCCGAGGAGCGCACAGTTAAGAACAACTTTGAGGACCTCATCAACGCCATCCGAGGGGAGCTCCATGAAGCTTGCAGTGAGCGCGACAATCTTCGCGATGAGATTGTTCCCCAGTTGAGGGCGCGCGTCGAGGGCCTCGAGGCAGAGGCTGCCGAGTATTCAAATCTTACGTACGAGTCCTCCAAGATGCAGCAGGAGCTTCAGATGCTGAAGCGGGAGAACGACACATTGCGACAAGGCTCGAAATCGGGTACTTCGACGCCTCCCCTCAACCGCATGTCCCGCGCGATGTCTGGCGGCCTTGCGCGATCAAACTCAGTCGCGACTAGTTCATTCCGAGGACAGAGGCCATCGGGTCTTTCGAGGTCCAACAGTGTTAAGAACGTGCAGGCGGAATCTCGAGAAGCCCTCGCCGAGCGGCTAAAGGATGTCGAGGCTCAGCGAGATGCTCTTCACAGCGCCCTTAAGAGCCTCCTTGAGCGACAGGAGTTTCAAAACCGGGAGAACGAGAAGAAGATCCGCATCCTGCAGCACGAGCGGGAGAGACTCATGTCTACGTCACCGCGCAAGGCTGGTTTCGAGAGAGAAATCTCCAACTTGCGCACCGAGATTAACGTTCTCCGACGCCGCGCTGAGGATGCCCTTGAGCAGAAGTATCAGGTGGAGAATGGCCTTGGTGGATTGAAGATGGATCTTGATAGAGCCGAGGAGGAAATTGCCCTCCTACGTGACCTTCTCAAGGAGAAGGACATTCTCATTCCGGAATCATTCGCCCGTTCGAGTGGTTCCAGCACTTCCAGCGGCTCGTTTGCCAGCCCCAACGGACCTGTCACCTCAGAGTCCCTGGAGAAGGCCTACAAAGAACTGCAGGCAGCGTATGCCGACTCATTGGAGCGCATCAAGCAGCTCGAGCACGACACGGCAAACGACGATAAGACCCAGCTCGCCATGGAACGACTGGAGCGCACCCTCTCCATCGCCGTCTCCGAACGTGACGCCGCCAAGCATGAGGTTGACGTTCTCAAGAACCAGTATGATGAGCTCAGCGCCAGCGAGGGCCAGGCCATGGAGAGTGAGCGAGCCCTTGCCGATGACCTCAACGAATCCGCCCGTCGGGTGGAGGAGCTTGCTTCCCAGGTTCGGCATCAGCTCTCATCAAACGCCCAGCTCCGAGAGCGTCTCGCCAATGCCGTGACTCGAGGCGAGAACGATCGCAAGGCCAATTCGGACCGCATCGCCGACCTGCAGGTGCGCCTCAGGACTATGGAGGAACAGCTCATTGCTGCGCAGACAGCTTCGGAGGATCGGGTCAACCGTCACGAGGAGGAGATCACGGCGATCCGTGAGGCTCACAACGCCCATCTTCAGCGCATGAGCAGCCCTACCCGCGGAGGCCTGCGCTCTCCTAGTTTCCAATCGGGTCGCAAGCCTTCGCTCCTGAGCCCCCTCAGTGCGCGATTCCCTGGCCCTGTTTCTCCACGAATCACGGATAAGTCCTTTGAGGATGCTGCCCAGATGGAGGTGCTCCGGGAGCGCGTGTCGGAACTCGAGAAGGCCCTCGAGGACGCTGAGCATGAGATGCAAGATGTTGTTGCCAGGATGAGCGCCGCTCAGATCGAGGTCCTGAACCTCCAAGACGAGCGAGAGGCCGCGGTCCGCGAGACGCGGCGATTACAGAAGCTCCTAGAGCAGGAGCAAATGAAGTCCTTTGAGGAAAGATTCAAGACGCTGAGTGGTTGAAAGAGGAGGACGTTGAAGAATGGGACACGCCCCTAATGAGAAGAGGACAGGGAGCACATATCAGGTGTCTTGACACGGATGCTGCATTTAGCGAAACGGAGTTTCTTGATTTCACGACTTGCCAATATTTGGCAACGATTCATAGCGGCCTGGCAAAATGGGACTGGCTACGCATTTCCTCGGTGGCCTTGGAAGAGTCACCTGATGGACCGAGTTGGTTACAATATTCTTTGGGATACGGTGCCGCGCACGCACACATATATGTTGGTGCTCGCGATTGGGAACAAAAGAAGGCACTCTGGAGTTTTGACGGTGAAGGGCTTTCTAAAGCCTGAATATACATTACGCGGGTCATACATTGACCGCGACCCTTTTTGGTATATAATGTCTTGTATTACAGTTTGGCTATTCGGGAGGAGTGTAGAAGTGTAGTCGACAGTTTGTATAATATATATAGCCTATCAAGTCAATTGATACATAACAATGCTCCATGGTTCATCTGCTATTTGTGACATGTATGCTGAGCTGGGAACGCTCTCTCACATCAAGGTCTCTTTGTTACAACTAAGTATGGTGCTGATACCCTTGCGCAGCTTGCAGTCCGTGGGCTATTCAGCTGCGTACCTACAGTGCCAATGCCTCAGCTCGGCCTGAGAATTGGTTGCTTTGGCTAAGTTGACCTCATGTTAAGAACCAAGTGCTCCGTTAGTCCGTTGGACGATAGTAGCGGTACGTAACACGGACACTATCACCATTATACCCCAGCATTTGTCTTCTCATTCAACCAACACAAGTCTCAGATCAGATTGCCACATTGGTTTCTCTTATAAATCGTCTTGTCTTCTGGTTATCTTTTCACGTGCCCTGGCAATCTCGCGTCTATACAGGTCAAAGCAACTCTGTCTCATATCCTGTCACCCGTTCCTGTACAATTTCCTCTTTTGGGGAAAATTTACCGGTACCTCCTAATATGACTACCCCGGAATTACCAGGAACTCTCCAGATAGCACTAGGAACATGCAAGTGGAAGTTCCGGGAGGCGAGGTTACGGCGGAGGATGGCAAGCGTTGAACTAACACGACCCCGATCACTACAGGGGGAACAGGGAAAGTGAGATTCCTCATTCGGTGTGTAATAGTTAATGACCTGCTTTATCTAGAAGGGTGCATATCGAGCGTACGATGGAAGGAAAGTGAGGCTCCCTCTCGTCGGTCTTGTTACCTCGCTCTCCATGCTCGACACACCGTGCAGTAGTCAGGGGTAAGCGCCACCTTTCCTGACGTCGTTGATAATCGGCCTGGGGGATGCAACTCAACATGTGTGTACCTGAGAGAAATGGTCTGATGTGTCATAGCAATCAATTGTCGAGTTTTGCGAGAGTGATAACAGTTGAAGGCAGATCAGGGGGCTGTGCATGGTGTTTCTGATCGTCATCACAGAGCATCGCCAGCTACAGCTTATGATCTTCACGGAGGGACAAATCATGCTACTCAGCACGTACCCGAGAAACTACTCTTATGAATGTGTTTGAGATCAATATTGGAGAGTCGCGAGAACATCACCGCCACCCCGTACGATGCGGACTGCTGCTGTGTTTGTACCTGCCGCTGACGCTCAAGCCTTCTGGCTTATCACTCCGCTATCTTGAAACCTTGACCAACAAGCCTGGTAGGAATCTTGATCCATGGTGCGTAATCTTTCCCCCTGAGCAATCTTCTCTAAAGTTAGAGTTGTGATCAACTCCGCGGATGGAACGGGGACATGTCAAATGTGACAGTCTCGAGAAAAGAAAGTCGTGAAACTCAATCACAAGACAAAAAGCCATTGTGACTGATGAATGCCGGATTCATCAACAAGGACATTGTGACCTCGTCCGTCCCGTCGACGCACGCTTGAGGCTGGGCGTACATGTCTTGATAGCCCCCACCTGGGCCGGCGGCCAATGGACGTGGGGTAGCTTATCAGCAGCTGAGACCCCGGACGTCATTTGAGGCTTGGAGGTTTTGTACATAGGTACCTACGTTTCCTTTCTTTTTCCCGACAGGGAGGAGAGGAGGTCATGGCGACTTGAGCTGGGGAAGGCGTGCTCGATGAGGCCATTGTCTACGGGTTGTTGAGATTGAGTGTTGCTACACTTGATGCTGGTGGTGGTAATGGAGGGTTCGACCGTGTAGTCGGGATGATGAATAGCTTCCTCGAGATAAGGCTAAGCAACATTTCCGTCATCCATTCCGCGTCTTCCGGTGCTGCCGTGCCGTCCTCTGACGGAGTCTCAAAGACATCAAAGCTCGTGTTTACATACATGAGCTGGCAGCAGAGGAACAAGCAAGTTCCCATGACACGGCAGATCTGAGAACCTGGTCAATAGAAGGAACCAACAACAGCTGGGAGATTTTTAAACAATCTGGCGCATCTCGGCTCCTGGCGGGTGAGAGTAGTGAGGGAAAGCATGAGGAAAGGAATCCAGGGGCAAGATTTCAGTTCAGGGATCTGGGGTTCAGGTAAGGGTCTTATCAGTCCCAAGATCTGGGGTGTCTTGCGAGCCTGTCTATCTCCGGGTTAGTAGCCGTTTGTCTTTCTTTTACCTGAAGAGTGATGTAGCGAGTAATTGAGGATGATGGGAGGAAAGATGAGCTGGTGTCAGATAGGGCAGAGATTTGCGCCAGGGCACACAGCATGAATGGACAGTGAGGCGAAGCACGGTATTCTCGATGCCTTGTTGTTCCTGACTGTCATGGTGATGATTAAGCGGGTGGTGTTCGACAATATGGATGTCTCTTCGGGAGTCGGCAATTGAATCGATCGATGGGCAATTGAAGCTTTTGGGATGGAAGAGTTTGTTGATCAAAGCGCGCGCAATGACATTTTTCTCATACCTGGATGACATTTGAAGTGCCTGGCGCTGATGAGGACGATGATGAGGCCCGGTAACGCAAATCGATAAGCGTCCGCCTACGCCGGGGGGCTAGTCCGGGGGAGGCAGGTTGCAGGGTGGGGGCGAAAAGAATAAGAGGAGCAGTGAAATGCTTGGTGTAGGTGTTGGAGTGTGCGATTTAATTTGTCCCCCCGTACCCATCGCGCTGGGTCCAGTACGTCGCCGGAAAACGCCACGGCCGTATCCTGATAACTCTGTTTCCAGTTTCTGGGCCGTCGCCCGACACACACTCTCTCTCCTTCAACCACTCTATCGATTTCCTTATCGCTTCCCTCCCCAGCCAGCCCAGACATGCCCGCAGGTCCTCAAGCTGGTCCTCCCCCTCGGGGAGTCCTACTTATCAAGCCGCATCCCCAGACCCAGGACCATCTAACTTGTCGTCCTCGAGGTTGCGCCCAAGCTACCCCTGTCATGAGAGACTCGCCCGTCGCAGTCTCTTCAAGTCCCGCCACCTTCTGCCACACGCGACACCGATATCGACGACGCTCTTGACCTTTGCGGTCCTGCACTCATCCATGGCCACATCAACCGTCGCTGCCATGGGCGGCGACGGCGACGCAAGAGGAGCGACCCAACTCAAGTACAACGGCACCGGCGCGACTGGCGCCAATCCCCTCGAGATGGACGTCAACATCTGGTATGAGGTGAGTTCTACCCTTCCCTTCCCTTCCCACCAAGTCCAAGCCCCCTCTGCGCACTGCCTTTGGACGCCCGCTCTGTCCACCAGTGGGTCACAGGGGGTCCCGCAACCAACGCCCGCAAGCTGACACTCTGCGCCCGCAGCCAGGAGATATCGCTTGGATGCTCACGTCCACTGCTCTCGTCTTGTTGATGGTTCCTGGTGTCGGGTGAGTCTTTTAAATTTTCCTTCTGGGTCCCCCTTTGTCGGTCTGGTCTCGGCGAACAATCCATCTCCATCTAGATTGGCTGGTGGGCTAACATGCGTCATGCAGCTTCTTCTACTCGGGTCTCGCCCGTCGCAAATCCGCCCTCTCATTAGTATGGCTCTCAGTAATGAGCGCATCGGTAACATGCTTCCAATGGTTCTTCTGGGGCTTCTCTCTCACATTTTCTCACACGTCGGGCGCCTTCATCGGTGACCTGGCCAACTTTGGCTTCAAGGATGTCCTGGCCCGGCCCTCGGTGGGCTCCGCTCACGTCCCGGACATGCTCTTCGCCGTCTACCAGGGCATGTTCTCCGCCATGACCGTCGCCCTTGCCACCGGCGCCGTCGCCGAGCGTGGCCGCATGCTCCCATGCGTCATCTTCATCTTCATCTGGGCTACTATTGTCTACGATCCCATCGCCTGTTGGACTTGGAACCCGAATGGATGGTCTAACAAGATGGGTGTGCTGGACTTTGCCGGTGGCACCCCCGTCCATATCGCCTCGGGCAGTGCTGCCCTGGCCTACTCCATGATGCTTGGAAAGCGCCGAGGCCACGGGACACACGAGCTCAACTATCGTCCTCACAATGCGACCCACATCGTGACGGGCACCGTCTTCCTCTGGGTCGGCTGGTTCGGCTTCAACGCCGGCTCCGCCCTCGCTGCCAACCTGCGCGGCGTCATGGCCGCCGTAGTCACTAACCTGGCTGCTTGCGTGGGGGGCATTACTTGGTGTCTGCTGGATTACCGCTTGGAGAGGAAGTTTTCGACGGTTGGCTTTTGCTCTGGCGTAGTCGCAGGGTTGGTCTGCATTACCCCTGGTTCCGGTATGTTCCACCACACACTCAAACACACTCGAAGGAAACCAGCTAACATTTCCCAGGCTACGTTCCTCCTTGGGCTGCTGTCATCTTTGGCGTCCTCGGTGCTTCCGGCTCCAACTATGCCACCAAGGTCAAGTTCCTCCTCGGTATCGACGATGCTCTTGATATCTTTGCTGTCCACGGCGTCGGTGGTTTGATCGGCAACATCTGCACCGCCTTCTTCGCCAGCCCAACTATCGCAGCCCTCGATGGCCACTCTCGAATCAACGGCGGTTGGATTCACCACCACTGGGCACAGATGGGATATCAGCTCGCCGACTCCTTCTGCGGAGGCCTATACTCGTTCAGCGTCACTTGCCTCATCCTGTTCATCATGAACTTGATCCCCGGTCTCCGACTACGCGTCTCCGAAGAAGCTGAGATTCTGGGTATCGACGACGCCGAGATTGGCGAGTTCGCGTACGACTATGTTGAGCTTACTAGGGAGGTGGTCAACGACGTCGAGGGCGAGGCCGGCAGCCGATATTCCGCGGATCCCACAGCGTTCCATCCTTACGAGAAGCACAGCATTCCCATGATAGATGCCCGCATGTTTGGCGGTCAGCCTCCGCCTGCTCCTCTGGGGTTCCCCCAGTGAGCGCTCTCTCGTTAACCTTCCGACGCTTCTCCATCGAGGGGAACACCATGTATTGAACGCATCAATCGGCGTCATGTTTTATTTGTTCGGATATAGATACCCGGTGTTTTGGCTTGCGCTTTTTTGGGATGGACTCTTTGTATATTAGGACGACAAGTTAATGCTAGCATACTATGTAGGTTCGGGATATAGAAACCGGCAATTGGAATATCAAACCATACACATACACCAAGCCCTGCTCTTTGTCTCTATTCTTTGTGTCACCCCATTCGTGAGTTCACCCCGCCTTTTTAAGTAGTTTACCCACTGAGTCTGACAACTCCCTAGGTGAAGCTTCGTGATCGCAAAGACCAGCCCTTACCAGCCTCATCCTGAACCACCGCGTTTGTCGCATCGCACTTCATCTTCAACATCCACTGGGAACGAACAAGGAAGTCCAATTCCAGAGGAGTACATGCGCCTAAGGCAGGCGGGTTACCTCAGCACTCGCCATTATCAATGTGCTACTTAAATGCCTACTCTAGGTAAATCTTAGGCTTCTCTCATCCTAAGGCACCTGCATATCTCGGGGGCTCATTTGACCTAAGCTCACACAGCACACATATCTTCTCCAAAATCTGCTTCGACTGCGAGAAGCTTCACCTTTCTCACAAAATCACGCGCCTCTCACTCGACGATGGGGCAGTCGCCGTCCACCCCCGAAATGACCATGGAGCTCGAGCCTGCTGATGAAGATTCACCAGATGATGTCGGGTCATGGGAGAGCGATTCGATAGAGAACCACTCAGAATTCGACGACCTTGATGAGGAGGAGATTGAAGATTTATGCCAAACGACAACGACTCCAGAGTTCCTCCAATGGCGGGAACAAGTCCAAGCTAAGCTGTCTCTTCTCGAGAAGAGCATGGACCCTTTGGCAGCAAGGGCCCAGTACAACTTCGAGAGCAGCCCAATCTATAGCGCCCCAGACGAGATTCTTCTCATGGCTATGCGATATCTCGATGATGAAGACAAGGCTGCTTTCTTCTCTCTCCGCAAGTCTCGAGACGCTAGAGACGTCTTGTTGACTGCAAAGTATTCCGGACGAATCCCTTTTCAAGATACGACAGATGTCTTCAGTGCGATACGTGCGGAAACGAACCAGGCGGGAAATTCGGTCTGTCCAGGTCCTGCTTCCAGGAGAAGGCTAGAGAACTCAACGGTGGCCCCCCTGCGCAGCTACGCGAAGCTGCGTCACGTCTCCGAAGAGACCTCCTCTGCGTGAGTTGCCAGCAGGGATACAGCAATAGAAAGAGACACGGCCTATCGGTCGTCTGCAAGTTCAGTACCCACAAAGGCGACAAGAAATGGCTGCACTGCTCGGCTGCAAAGTTGACCACCTTTCTACCGTTTTCTCAGCCGAGGAGATCACGAAGCCCTGGGACGAGCGCCTGTGCATTGGAAGGCAGGGTTACGTGCGTCTTTGCGAGCATGAGGTCATCACATGGGCGGACATCGAAGCGGGCATCGCTCTAGAAAAGAGAAAGCCTAGCACCAGCCCGAACAGATCGATCGAATTGAGGAGCTGTAGAATCCCGGGCTCAGACCACGAGCACAGGCTCGGGCAGAACATAAGTGGTCATCACCGGGCTACACTGGATTATTCGGATCCACCGACATTCACTCAACTCGACGCTGGCTTGCGGCTCGAATGGCTGGTGCACTTCGATTGTACTGTTGCGCCAGAGATGGGAGCATCCAAACCACTCGGTATTAAAAGGATACAGGCCATGTCTCAGGTCCTCCGTTCCAAAGGAGTCGGATCTATCCTTCCAGCAGAGGGACCATCCCATCTCCCGGAAATGGACTGCTTTTCTACTTCTTGGCGCTGCCGCTGCCTTCGGGATTACATGCGAAAAGGTGCAGAACAGACTACCTCACAGCCTGGCACCAGACTCCCTCCGGAGGAAATTTGGTCCTCAGCGCATGCGGGCATGGATGCTCCATGCACTAGCCTACACGGAGCCTGGACATCACCCTTCAGGACCAGAACTGATGATGACGGCGTGGAGAAGGCTGCCGTTTTGCCGAAAAACCGGCCTTGAATTTCGTTACAAGAAGTATATTGGCCTCGAAGATGATAAGACCAAGGTCGACGGCAACGACGGTGTCACACTAATACCCAGCCATGCTTGGTATCACGCGACAGACCGGAGCTCTTACTCGTGGCAAGGAGGCTGTGGTGCGTTGGAGTCGTGTGAGAATCAGTCTTGCCGGAACTACTACAACTTGACGGCGGTATCTTCTCACTACCTCCCAGATCTTTCGAGGAAATGCAAGTGCGAGCTAGAGAGTTCAGATAGTGAGGATCAAGGAGAGGGGTATGACACTGGGTGAACAAGGACAGGGGCACGTATCAGTGGGCTATTCACTCCGTCATGATTGTGCATAGACTGGTGACCCAATAGAGCAATCCATTCTAATTGACTCGTCAGCTATCGTGGTTCAGGGTGATTGATGTGTGGTTGAAGTTGGAATATCCTTGTGCTCGTTGCAGCCTGTGACAGTAGTGATTGGTGGCTTTAGCGTCCAGCGGCCAATCACGAGTGGCCTCCAGGCATCGATTCGGAAGGTCATGGTTCAACGTGAATCATTACCTGACAATCAACCAGCATCGACGGCCTCGTCTCCATCTGCGCGCTTCAACTCACGCTCACATGACTGTGGCTCTCAAGTGCAGGCATCAGCGGAGGACGTTACCGATATGAAGGCATTTAAGCGCTCAACGCCGCGACTCGCAACCCAGCACCAACATTCTTTGTCGCCAGGTCAACACGGTATAGATTCACGGCATGGCTTCACTGCAAGAGAAAATAGCATTCTTCGACCAACTGAAGCCGCTCTACAGCGATGACGAGTTTGATGCGAATGAGCAGACGGAGAGGAAGCGCTGTCGCAAGTTCTTCAGCGCCAGGCCCGTCTCCAAATCTTCGAGTCGCGAGGAGCCTATCGTGCTGGACCTGACGGGCGATGAGTCTCAACAGACGAGGGTTACCCCTAGAAGAATCTTATCGGCTCCGACGATAGAGCCTACCGGGAGCTCTAAAGTCATCAAAGGCACACCGATGACAGCGACAGGCCAGAAGAGCAGGCTTGATACTCTGTTGAACCAACACAGCGCCGGGGCTATCCTAGTCGACGATACACCTATCCCCGAGTCCGCGCGACCAGTCCAAAGGGGCCTCCTGAGAGGTGGTTCTACGCCGCTGTTCCCATCCAGGCGACACCTGGGCCAGGCGAAAGACGACTCTCCGTCGGCAAGCATCTCGATGAGGAAGCGAAAGCGAGAGCCGTTGCTCAAGCTCCGCCCCGAGAGCGAGCAGATCTTCAAGGACCTCACATTCTTCTACGTCCCCGATGATGACGTTGCACCGGCTCGTCGGCTGCGCATAACAAAGGCCCGCGAGTTTGGTGCGACGTGGGTGAGGGCGCCACGCATCGCAACGCACATTATCGTCGATAAGCACATTCAATTCAAGGACCTCGAGGGGATTCTGAAGGGTATCAATAAGAGCGTCCCACCCAAGGTGGTCAACGAGGACTATCCGATCGACTGTATCCAGTTCAAGGCGCTTCTAGTGCATAGCCAGAAGAAATACCAGCTCGTGGGTCAGCCAGTGGTCCAGGAGGAGGACAAGGTCTCGACTACACCGTCAAGTTCTGAAGAGTCCGTTCGGTCACTACAGATCAAGCCAGCACACAAGAACCCAAAGAGATGGGACTACGCTCCCGGAGGCACGCCGGACATGAGCGGAGAGTCGTCGCGTCCAAGTCAAGTCTCTGAAACACCTATTCCAACGGACTCGCAACCAGTCATTCTCGACCTCGAAGCCATAGTGTCCTCTCCGAAACAACCCTCAGATAATGACCCAGAGTCTTCTAGCAGCGCGATCCAAGATGATTCGGCAGATGCTCAGGGGAGCAGAAAGAGTCAGATGAATGATGCAGAACAACCTCAGAAGATTATTAGCCACAAGGATGAGTTATCAGATTACATCAAACTAATGATGGAGTACAAGGACCTCCCGTTAGATGCCGATGAAGACGACAACCATACTGTGATAGAGATGGGCGATACTGGATCAGACGAGCATCACCATTCAGGCTCAGAAGATGAGAAAGCTCAAAGACGCAAATCGCGAAGAAAGACACGATCTGGTCGCAAAGAACTCACCTTTAAAGATCGATTCGCCTGCAACTCAGCTGGGGCAAAGGATGCAAAAGCGGGGAATCCAAATGCCCGCACTATCGAAGTGCTCCAATCCATGGCTGACTACTATGATCGGATCGATGATCATTGGCGCACGACTGCCTACCGCAAGGTCATCAGCACTCTGAAGCGTCAAGAGACCAAGGTGACGACAGCAGAAGAAGCACAGCGACTCCCCAGCGTCGGGACACGCCTAGCACAGAAGATTGAGGAGATTGTTACCACAGACCGACTGCGGCGGCTTGAATACGCTCAGAGGGAACCGATGGACGAGGCCTTACAGTTGTTCCTTGGAATATACGGTGTTGGTACCAGCCAGGCTCAACAATGGCTTGCCCAGGGATTCCGAACTCTCGATGACCTCAAGGCCAAGGGAAAGCTCTCGCCCAATCAATTACTGGGCATCGAACACTACGACGACCTCAACACCAGGATCCCGCGGCGCGAAGTTGAAGCTTTGGGTACAGTGGTGCGGAAAGGCGCCCAACAGGTTGATCCAAACGTTGAGCTCATCATCGGTGGGAGCTACAGGCGAGGAGCAGAAACATCGGGCGACATCGACTTTATCATTACGAAGCCGAATACAGAGTCATCGTCAGAGTTAAGACCGTTTCTCGACGGCCTCGTCCATCGTCTTGAGGCTGAGGGTTTTCTCGTCGCGAGACTGGCTTCGTCGAGGTCAGGTAGCGACGGCAGCAAGTGGCATGGCTGCTGCGTGTTGCCCAAGATCAGCGGCTTCAACGATGAAAACTACCGGCCCATTTGGCGACGCATCGATTTCCTGCTAGTGCCCGAGACGGAGATAGGAGCAGCTCTGTTGTACTTTACGGGCAACGACATATTCAACCGCAGCATTCGACTCCTGGCTTCCAAAAAGGGGATGCGACTGAACCAGCGCGGCTTGTATAAGGACGTAATGCGAGGGCCGCAGCGAGTAAAGGTCACAGAGGGAGAACTTGTCGAAGGGCGAGATGAGAGGAGGATATTTGAGATTCTGGGGGTCAAGTGGCGGGAGCCTCACGAACGGTGGTGCTAAGAGTCTTGAAGAGGGTCCCTCGGGCCATTTCTGGTCTACCGAGGTCAAAATTTACGGTATTTGGACTAGCATAGCGTGGAGTTTGGGGAATTGGAGACGATGAGCATGGGTTGAATTCGAAGAGGGTCTCGAGGCATTTGTATCTTTAAGATTGTCTTTGATGGAGACCCTGGATACGGGATATATACGTACCTGCCTTGGATCTCGACTACGCCTGTCCACTTGCACATGTGAATCTGGCCGTGCATGAGTCGAGGTGGCATTTCCCCAGATCTTGGCCATTGGAAGCTTCCTTCGAGCCGTGATGGATCACATGTGAAAGTCCCTTTCTCCATGAAATCGAGCTAAAGAGGTGCTCCAAATCTTCACAGAAGACCTTCAGTGGACGGATCCCCTAGACCGCTCTGCGTCATAGTGTACCCTGTCACCCGGACCGAGAAAAAATGGCACAGTATAGGTAGGCAGTGAGAACTTCGTCGGACCATGCAGACGTAATTTTGAGTAAGATAGATATATAGAAATACAAAATGAATAAAAAGTTTCCTCAAATATTTATATATGAACTTGGTTTTATAACAATAAGCCTTATATGCTGTGGTTTTGCAAATTAAAAACGTAGACTATTCGCGAGGTGTGCTATTATTTTCTGGCTACTACCCCGTCCCCTAAAGCCGTCCGCCCAGCGGCGGGGCCTTGGGGGGTGCCGGCCCAAGCTGCCGTCTCCGCAGCACAAGCCGAGCGCACCCCATACATCCGAGGCTCGCGACCAGGTGACGTGCGTCGAGTCCCATCCAGTCATGGGAGGCTCAACTCTATTGATAAATGTCTTGACACCTACGAAAACAACCTCCGATTACTCCATCCTACCCCTGGCACGTGGAACTCACGAGAGAAATCGAACGACGACAACATCCGATGTGCTAAGAGGCTTCCCCTGCCGACCCTTTCCCTTGCACCCGCTGCTAGCTCGAGACCCTGCGACGGCCAGGTTTCCTCTGGTGGATTAGGACCAGGTGCTTTCTGCCGAGGCTCGAGAGCTTGGGGGACACGATGGCGTCGTCGGCGATGATTGAAGTAGTCAAGGTACTGCCCCATCGATACGATGCGACGAGGAGGAGGGACGCTGTGCTGACGGAGCTTTCGGGCAGAACGCGCTGGAGGAGATCGTCAAGGACCCGCGATACCATGATCTCTTGTCGCTGATCAAGACGGCGCGCAATGGCGCAGTCTACGGAACCAAAGTGCGGTTTCCGCACGCGCTGGTGTAAGCATCTTCCTTTTCCACATTTGACGGTTTGCGACGTCGCTAACTTGGTTATTTGCAGGATGATCTTCCTCTTCCGCTCCGGAACGTACGTTGGACCGCCTCACGAGATAAACTCCCCGAACGAGCTAACGCGCATTGCGATGCAGATTCCGACACAAGGCTGGATTAGTATTACGAGCGACGAGACACCATGCGAGCAACCTAGCGCGGTTCGCCGTCATCTACAAGCTGACCATGTTGGCGCTCAAATACTTTGGCTCTACGCCTGGCAAGGAGGGTACGTCATAGCTGCCGGAACCATGGACCACCACAGGATTCTGGAGTTCTAACGGAGAGAATGTTATAGGTACCTACGACTCGTTCGTCGGCGGCCTCGTCGGAGGCTACTTTGTCTTTGGCGGGCGCTCCAAGCGCACAGGCAAGATCTCGTCGGTCAACCAGCAGATCGTCATCTACGTGTTCGCGCGGGTCATGCTCGCCCTCGCGCGCATCGCCGTCAAGCCGGGCCACGGGTTCCCCCTCGTGTCCTCAGAGCCGCTGCACTCGACCATCAACCACTACGCCTGGCCGGCCTTCGCGTCGCTGTCATGGGCCATGGTGATGCTTGTGTTCCGCTACCACCCCGAGGACCTGCAGTCGAGCCTGCGGTCCAGCATGACATACATCTATAAGGACTGTAACGACTTTGACTCGCTCCGGACCTTGCTCTGGCATAACAAATAGACGGGGGTTGGCTGTTGGGGGTGTTTTTTGTTCTTGGGTTGGTTAGGTTGGCGTTTTAGGCGTGGTTGGCAGTTGTCAAGGGGGGCATCATGAATGCCTGCCTGGGTATTTGCATAACATTGGAAGATTATCCATACCTCAAGGGTTCAATGGTCAGCTGGGCCTTGTCTTTATAGGTAGCATTGTAGACTTTGGAACATGATAACCGAGTAGACTTGCAGTCGGTGCCGTGGTCTGAGAGCAGTATTGTTTATGAATGCCCATGAGCGTCTGAAATAACCTCCGGTTCGGATAACATCGGATCCTTTTACTATGAAACCAACAACATGTGTTATCCATTGTAGATACTGGGCAGTCAACAATGGAAGATATTCTTCACACGATGTTGGCCGTTGAAGGTGTCCACTTGGGTTCTTGCATTAAGCCTGTATGGGGTATGTTATCACCAACGCCTCTCCGTGATAGAGAAAGATTTCTGCCTAACAAACCTCTCAAAAAAATACACTCTTCCCGCGGATATTGAAATCCATCAGGACCCTTAATTAAGCGTGGAGTCTGAGTCTCAGACAGGCCTCCGAGGTCAGCTTGCCGCGGTCAATATCTAGCGCTAATCAAGCAAGCTACCCCGCTAAAGCTGCCCCCTGCCTGCCCCTCCACACTGACGCCTGCAGTGAGCCTCAACTTCCAGGCTGGGGCCAGGCCAGGCAACACCACCTCCACTCACGCTCACCAACTTCCTATCGCTTCCATCCTCTCCTCATCAACCTCCCCGACGACGACCGACAACCATGGCGCCAAACCCCAAAGTCGCCGAGGCCATCTCGCGAGCCGAATCCGCTGCTGGGGAAAAGGGCCCCCTCTACGAGCAGCTCCTCGCCGAAATCAAGACGCTCTCCTCACCGGCTACCGCTACCGACGACCTCAATGCCGTCGTCGACTCCATCTTTAACCAGGCGCTCGGCATCGTGGCCACGAGGTCCGTTCTCGCCGCCTTTATCAACACCCTCCGCGAGCTTAAGAACGAGGACATGTGGATCGAGGTCGGAACCCGGACTCTAAATACCATCTCCGCCCAACCTTCGTCATCCTCATTCATCGATGCCGGCGCCACGATCCGTGAGCTCGTCGCTACCGCCCATGAGAACAACGAGGACTTTCTCGACGCCGCAAAGGCCCTGTCCGAGATCCCCCTCGAGAGCTCGCAGCGCAAGGTCACGGACGAGGAAAAGGCCCGTACGTGGGTCCGCATCGTGCGTAACTACCTCGAGGTGGACGACTCGACGGCTGCCGAGATGTACATCAACAAGCTCAAGAACATCATGCACCTGGTGACAGACCAGGACTTGAACTTGCACTTCAAGCTGTCCCAGGCCCGCATCCAGGATGCCAAGCGAGACTTCCTGTCCGCTTCGCAGCGATACCACGAGATCAGCTTCTCCCCCGCCATCGCCGAGGAGGAACGCCTGCATACTCTTAGCATGGCCGTCAAGTGCGCCGTCCTGGCCCCCGCCGGCCCCATGAGGAGTCGCACGCTGGGTCGTCTGTACAAGGATGAACGGTCAGTGCAGTTGGAGGAGTTTGGCATTCTAGAAAAGATGTTCCTCGATCGACTCCTGTCGCCTGAGGAGGTAGACAAGTTCGCCGAGGGTCTGCAACCACACCAGCTTGCGACGACTTCAGATGGTTCCACGGTGCTCGCCAAGGCCGTTGTGGAGCACAACCTCCTGGGTGCGTCCAGGCTTTACAGTAACATCCGTTTCGAAGCCCTTGGGTCACTCCTTGGCCTCGATGCCGACAAGGCGGAGGAGACCACAGCTCGAATGATTGAGCAGGGCCGTCTAGTCGGCAGGATGGACCAAGTTGACGGCATAGTATGGTTTGAAGGTGGTGAGGCTTCGGGCGAGAAGGGCAGTGGAAGAGCCGAGATCATTGTAGGCAAGGAGATGAGAAAGTGGGACGACAACGTCGAAAGTCTGGCTGAAGATGTGGAAAACGTCACCAACACGTTGCAAAAGGAGTTTCCCGTGAGTATCCCTTTTCATTTGGTTGATTACTATGCCTGATGCTAACTATCCATCTCCCAGGAATTTGTGGCCGTGAATCTCAATGTATGAAAAAAAAGAAGGGATAGAAAGAAGCATCAAGGCTTATTGTTGCGCACGGCGTTGGGGGGTTGGGCATCGAGGACATTTCCTCCACGATGAAATGAATGCATATCCATGTAGCTGGCTCATTTGGTTTTAGACTGGCATCATGAACAGGCCAATACTCTAGTCCAAATCTTTCTTGCGAACGACGACGTAGCCCTCGCTGATTTTGCGAGGGTTGCCCTCCTCCTCTTCAAAGATGAAGTCATCCTCGAATTCCAGCTGGGGCGGGCTGCTGAGGGTGCCTTCGCGCCGCAGGATGTCTATCAGGGCGTCGGCGATGTGATTTCCCATCCAATCGTAGCCATCATCGCGGAGGTGCAGTCCGTCATCCCAGTACTTTTCACGATCCGCTTCCGAAAGCGAGTGAAAGGGGATGTGAGCGTGGAGGTCAAAGGAGTAGCTACTAACTGTCAGCTGGGCTCTGTGCTCGATGTTGCAGATAGCAGGGAAGTGGGTATTGATCCGGGTGACGTATCGTGTAGGTGTAAAGATGTCCCGTGACTTACTAGTTGGTGCCCTTGTTGTTGAGGATCATCTGGTTGAGCTCATGCCTGGACTGTGTGCCTCGCTCACCCTTGGCCTCGCACTCGGGGACGGTGAGGGCGAGGACCTTGTGCTCTTTGCTAAGGGCAATGTCGTAGATACCTTTGAGGGCTGCAAAGATCTGGGCTGGAGGGATGGCGTATGCTATGTCGCTATATTCACAAGTTAGAGGTGGGCAGTGAGGAAGGGAATATGGAACCAACTTGGTGCCGCCTAGGATGATGGTCCAGTCGTAGGTCTTCT
The DNA here is from genome assembly GCF_023522795.1 of Fusarium solani. Classification (NCBI taxonomy): domain Eukaryota; kingdom Fungi; phylum Ascomycota; class Sordariomycetes; order Hypocreales; family Nectriaceae; genus Fusarium; species Fusarium solani. Next base: position 2,980,659 of record NW_027072157.1, read on the forward strand.
TGCTCCCTGGATGAAGGTGCAGATCGTTAGTTGTATACTCATTAAGCAGTTGATAAACAGCGGTGCCAGGGTTGAGGAGTGGCGTGAAGACCATCACGCATCATGACTTGGATGAGTGAATTTGACGTACAGGCAGCCTCCATCCTCCTGCGAAAGCGTTCAAAGGAAGCAATGTCTCCAGGCTGGCCATCAGCGACCACCTCAAAGTCGACATCGGGAAAGGCACCCGTGAGGCGATCCTCGAGCTTGAGAGCGTAGGGGTGGGAGCCCATGCCCCAGGCGAAATAGCCCGAGGTCAGGGAGTCGCCGAAGCAAAGGATTCGCAGGGTCTTGCGCCCCATGATTCGAGATTTGGGCGGAGGATGCGTGACGGGGATATTGTGAGTTAGGTGGGGGTGATGAAGGTGAATGGCGTTGAGACTGTGAGTGTAAGCGGGCAAGACAGGCAGCAGCTGTAGCACAGCCTGGTTTGGCGGCGGGTGTCTGTGCAGTGTTGAATTGGGAGACTTGAGACTCGATGGCCAGGCGCGCAATGCGAAAGCTGTTGAGGAATGATGAACAGATGAAGTGTATCTGGTATTGGTTCTCGGCGTTCTGAATGACCTGCGCAGTTTCTCAACGAGGCGGGCTGTTGATTGTGTAGCTGTCAAGTTGTTCGCTTCGGCCACGCAAGTACATGTGAGCACGAGATGCTGAATTCAGAGTACGTATAATGCTTGCGCCAGCCACAATACTGTATTGAAGTACCCAGAGCGGCCTATTATACAACCGCATAGGTAAAAACCAAGAAATATACCATTAATCTCATACATCAATAAGAGGCAAGCATTGTTGCTTCATTGTCCCATGTCAGGTGAATTGCGGCTACCTTGTAGGGTAGTTGGTCATCCGCCTGATCACGAGCACCTCAGCCAATGATGGAGAGTCACTCAATGTGCGGTGCGCCTTATGAATAGAGGAGCAGCAATTCATCACACTGAAGGCCGTCAAAGTCTAGGCTTACAGAAATACGAGCGTTAGAGCAAGAGCAGGGCCTTCACCTGGAGATTGTCGACCTGCCTGTTCATGACCGTGAGGCGATTGTACCACAATTGCAACCTTCCCCTCAACAACCTCCGGTGAGATGGCCGAGTTGGTTATGGCGTCAGGTTAAGGTCACCTTAACAACCTAAGATTCCTGATGGAGCAATCCTCCTGGGTTCGAGTCCCAGTCTCATCAAATCATTTTTTTTGCCATCATTCCCATTTTTGGGATGACTTCTCTTTTTGCTGAGCTTCACCATCAATGTGATTGTCGTCAGCGGTTGTGGCGCGTCATAAAACGCCAATATGTAGAACCATGAACTCAATTCCTGGGTATGGTAGCTTATCCTCTAGAACTCCAATTCTATCCATCAAAGCTCAGAGCTTCACCCTCTGATCAAGCGTTCAACACATGATACAGACTCCAGTGAGCTGTGACATAACCTCAACGTGATAATGCTTTGTCCACTTGCAAGGTCTGTATACGCCCTGTCTTCTATCTTGATTGAAAGTATGTGTGGTATACGCGAGAACCCCAAACCATCCAGTATTATCCCTTTTGCTCCAGTCCCCCGTTGCCGTGACCCCGGCCCCAATCGCAAAATCGAACCAAATCAACTCAAAATCCTGTTCTTGTACACTGTGATGTTCATACTCTGCCCTGCCTTGCCCCTATTAGTCTTCGATATCATCATCACTTAGCACCAACTTCTGAGCCAGCAGTCCCGTTACGCCGCTGGACTGAATACCCGCTCTCCGTTTCCGCGGGCTTGTCTCCTCAGATGGTTTATCGGTTGCCCACGCCTCTCCGGGTGCATGGTCCTCCTCCGCGTCCGAGTCCTGGTCTGGAGCGTTAATCCCTTGGAACGAGACCACCTTCTCTAGGTCGCGGAGCCTGAAGTTGGACGTCTTGCGGGCGCGGGCAATGTGAGCCATGTATGGGAGCCGCTCGAGAAGCATCTCACGGCGTGCTGCGCTGCCCAAGGAGAGGAGGGGCGCCTTTTCGTGTTCCTCATCTGTCTGAGGTTTCACAACAGTGGGGCGGTTTCGTTGCTGGCGATGCATCCAGGATGTTTCTGCCGAAGATTGCTGTTGTGGGCGACGGAACGCGATGGCTCCGTCGGTGAGGTTCTTCGTAGCCGCATGGTCCTCGCCCTTGAGTAGTTTCGCAGACCACATATCTACAAGACCCTCGAGTTCCTCCTTGGCACGCCAGAGCTTGAGACTTGTGGGGTAAAACATCTTGAACGCGTCGGTGCCTTTTGTATACGATGTTTTCCGCTTGACTGGGTTCGGCAAGGCGAATAGCATGCCGCGGACCGCGACTTGGAACGTCATCTCGTCCTGCCGTAGGAGATGGCTGCCAGAGTCCCGGCCGGATAAGCCACCTCTCCCACCAAAGAAGATGTCTCTTGAGGGGGAGAGGAGGTCGCTCTGGGAAAGGTACTCGATGCATTCGTTGACGTAGTCGATTGGAGTAGAGAGATCCATAGGATCTGTACTATCACACGAAAGGACGTAGTTCTCGTGCAACGCTGATATAAAGGTATGTGTGTCTGTTCCAGTCTCATCGATGAGAGAGTCGACAGAGACCTCAGAGCGCTTCGGCCTCGAGTGGTGCGACAAAAAGTTTGGTAGATTTTCCACCTTGTCATCTCGAGGAGCAACTTCATCTCGTTTGTTGTATACGACCTTTCCAACCGCATGAAAGATGCCCAAACTTGCCTCACGCTGAGATATTAGCTCCAGACTCTCCTGCTCCCCATGCGTGAGCTTGATTGCATCCTTGACGCCTTTCTTTTGTTTTGTGAATGCCACCTTGCCGCCCCAGTCTGCTTGCTGATCGCCCTTCAAGCAGAGGAACTCGAGAGAAGATGCGGCGTTCCGGATATCTCCAATCTCACCCAGGCGCTTTAGAACCTGAGGGCCTGGAGTTTTCCTCCGGCCGGATTTCCTAGCTTCCTTTTGCACGATCAACTCGAGCGCTTTCTGCAATAAGGTGGGCGCAATAGCATTGAACTCGATCACCCCGACCCCTGGATGCCGTAGGATCTCGGGTCCCAGGAGTCGATGGGCTGTAAAACTATCTGCCGAGGCAGAGGTTGTGGTCAGGAGAGTCTCCGAAATGATCATAACCATCGGCGTCACAGGTTCTTGTCGCGAAGGCTTTGCGAATGTGGACAAGGAGGGCGTGTTATCGGCGAGGTAGCGTAGTATGGTGTTGCGGAACGATGTCAGAGCTGTAGAGGACCTCGAAAAGGTGTTGGGAAACTCTTCAATGAGTATGATTCGCTTCGAATCCTTCTTATGTGTCCCATGGAAACTGTTCTGCATGGGAGGCCCAGCCATGTCTGTATCTAGAGCGCCGAATTTCCCGCCACGACCAAGAAACTCTTCGAATTGAGCCGATGTCGAAACAAAGCCAAGCCCAGAGCTCCCTATAGGATTTCGCCATTCAAGAAGCTCACAACCCATGTCGTTTGCTAGGAGCCGCATCGTCGTCGTCTTGCCAGACCCGGCCGCGCCCTTGAGGATGAGGAGGCGCTGTCGCATGCGCCCAGCCATGACGTCCTCAAGCCATCTTCTAACGTCCGCAACCTTCTTCTTGTGCACTGCCAACTCCTCCAAATTCTTCGGCCCAAAGCGTTCTGACCAAGGACGCAGGTCCTCATCGGCTGCTGCTAGGCGTTCTGGCTTTGGGGGCCTCAAGAACTTCTGGCTGGCACTAGGAGCTTCCGATAAAGTTGTCTGAGAGCTGCCTCGGATTCTCTTCTTGGCGCGTTGGCCGACCAAGCTCGTAGTGCCTGCTGTCTGCTCCGAAATCTCATCATCCTCCGAGATGGGATCGCTTATTATGTCGTCGAGAGGAACGGACCGCCTATCCCCGTTTCCCGACCTCGCAGCTCGCTGTGCCTGATTTGAAAACAGAGTCTTGAGATCTGCAGTCTTCCCCTTGTCGTCTGATTTCCCAACATCCTTGGTCTTCTTGGAGCTTGGGCTCGTGCCGTTCCTATGCGATTGCGGTCGACGAGGCAGGCGGTTCGAAGTAGTCGTGGAGAGCTTCCCAGTGGCGGGCTTGCTCTTGGATGGGCTCGGCGATGCGACAGGAGGGCGTGTCTTTGGGGGCGAGCTCGGCGAGGAGAGCAGGAAGTTGGTGAGCGTGTTCGCACGGGGCGGCTCGTCTTCGTCGTCTGAAGCATCGACGACATTCCGCCGGCGGCGCTTCGCGGGCGGAGCCATCAACGCAAATTATGCATCTGCAGGGACAGCATACCGCGGCTGAGAGACTGTGCGATTGGTCCGGAAGCTTCGAAAAGGTGATTGCTGTATAAGCTGATGAAGATGCTGAGTCTCGAAGTAATGGCGTCGTGAACGGGCTGTCGATGCGCTAGGGACCCGCAGCACAGTATTTGTGGAGAATTCGCACTCCATGATCTCAGCAGGCCTCTCGACAGTTGCTCATAGATACAAAAGAGACGAATGGTGAGCAGGCGGTATTGGCATAAAATAGTTCTTTCATGATGATAGCTTCATCTCCTTTGTTCGAGTCATTATTTGAGTATTTGATACTAATACAATGCCAATATCGTTGCCCATTTCCAATGCCAGCATATACATTTGTTCGTAGCCATCCTGATGCAATTTTCGTTCAATATATCGTAACTAGACGTTCTGAAAGCATTTTTCAACCCTTAAAATGTCCATCCTCGAAAATTGTCCACAAAAGTGAGGGCGGCAAGGAGGTACCGGTTGTTGTCATCACCCCAAGTCTTCGACGCCTCCTTCATAGCGCGGATAGCTGTCACCTGTTAGTCATTGCTCAAACATGAGAGATGGTTGCCTAACCTTTGACGTAGTGAGAATCAGTGGCCCAAGATGAGTTCAGAGCCTTGTCCACGACGTATTTCCAGTCCCTGCCTTTCAGGTCGCTGTCCACATTGTCCGGATTGGGCAGAGGTCGGCCCCTGACGATGAAGACGGCCAGCACCAGAAGCCACCACTCTCGGACAAGAGTGATGTGGTGCTCTTTCGGGAAGAAAGGTAGCAGAATTCGAACAGCATGGCTCGTGGTCAAGAGATGGACAAGGAAGAAATCGAAGGCATGAGTTCCTGGTTGAACAGTGGCAACCAGTATAGCCACTGCAGCTTCTTGCGACATCTCAAACTGCTTGAGAGGGTCGTTAATCTCCCAGGCATTCCAGTACTCCAGGATTAGATCCTCGTGCTTTTCGAAGATCTCCGGTAGGTCGTCGAGATCGGGGTGTTTTGGCAGGGCATTGAACCGCTCGTCTTTGGTCATCTTGATGAGTAGCTGAAGCGGTGAGTCGGAGGTGAAGGAAGCCTTCTTGGTGTAGGATTTGTTGTCAATGTACTTGTGGAAGAAGTTGTACTGCACGCAAGCGAGGCCTAGTGACTCCATCGCAACCTCCTTGCAGTCCATCTCAATGGCATATCCAAGATGAATGAGAGGGTGCCCAACTGTTAATGTTAGTCAATGAAATTCGCAAGTCCTTGGATGAAAGGATAGTCATACGGCCACCAATTAGACCATGCCACAATGGCTCGTCGCCCGTGAACAAATAATGGACCAGCTCTTGTCGCCAGTCATAGTTGAAGCGCATGACAAGCTTGTCTTCGAAATAGTCGACAAAGGCACGCTGGTATCTTCGGTCCCCTCGGAGCTCCTCCCAATCATCGTCGCCAACCTCAGCAGGCGAAGGCACCCATGGCTCCAGCTCAACAATCTGCTTGTCGTAAATGTCATTCAGCTGAGAGACACTTGCCCCAAGGAGATACGCCGAGCTGAGGACATGAGGGTTGTGGTTGTCGAACTCAAGATTGTGGTAGACGATTGAGTAGTTGGCATGATTGGCCTTCAACAGATGCTTTAGACATCTCGCCCTTCTGTCCGGGTCTGTCTCAATCGAGTGAACCTCGACCGGGGGGACGTCAATTGACTGACGGGTTGAGACCAGTCCCAAGAGTCGGTTCACGACGGGAACCTGTGATAAGAGGCCAGCCATTGTGAGAAACGAGAATGTGGAACTGATACGAGTGTGATCTGATAATGAGAGAAGCAAGATCACAATGACGTCCAAGTGAGCCGTAGAAATGGCCGGCGCCGGTTCCGTTGGGGGCGTTCAACGGACACTAACAAAATGGCGGGGCAAGCTTTTTCCTTTGGGGACTCTCAGGTGCTCTGTCGACTCAGTGACGCGTGCACGGACCAAGCGGCAGTGGATTATCAATCTGCAGTCTGGCTTCGCGTCTTCTCATCTTGAACATCACAACTATTCACGTCGACATACGCTTTGCCCTCTCGCAATGGCAGCTTCAAAGGACATATCGATATACGCCGAGCTTCTATCAAATATCAGACAAGTATCGGTTGTCGCATCCTTGTCATCACCTCCCGACTCGTCTACCAAGGCAGAAATCTCACATGAAGGCCGGCGCCTTGAAGTAACCCATCAAGGGCAGACAGAATCCATATCCCTCCCGGCACAAGTCGCCCTCACTGCGTCCCTTCCGGTGGCGACAAATGGACGCCCCGCTCTGTCCTGGAGACTGCCCGTGTCTCCAGCCGAGGCAAGGCCCGCCCGCTTCTCCCTGGAAAATCAAGCCCTGCCATGGACCTCAGTCGATATAGAGACTGGCTCGCGGATAGGCTGTCGTAATTGCGACAACGATTTCGTCACGCAGCACGCCATTAAAGCCTGGAAAGATCTGCCAAGCGAGAACTGGGCTGAGATGATGGAGTTTTGGCATTGTCATAAACCCCATGACCACGACCAGCAAGATCCTGAATCGCTGGCGAGCAAGGGTTACGGCGCCAATCATGCTATATCTGCCCAGCCGGGCATTGGTTTCGTCGACCTCACCTCATTCCTCTTCTCGGAATCGGACTGTAAAGGTGTCAAGGTAAGTAGCGATTCTGACGCGACTGCTTTTGTTCCATGCTTGACCTCGCCTGTACCCGGTCCCAGCCTCCAGACTGGGGAGAAAGAAGATGTCCATGTCGGTATACCCAACCTTTCAGTGATCTGGCCATCGATACAACTCCCCAAGATGAATGCATCGTCGTTCCCATTCCGTGGGCTGGTAATCTCCTGGAAACCTTCTTTACCGAACGGGTTCCTTGCGTGACCTAGAAGACGCAGCCACTCTTTTTCATCCGGCTTCTCAAAGATATGGGAAACAGGAGATTAACAGGAGGCACATTTGCTTACAGGAACAATGTTGATGTATCCTGGACTATCGATTAGCTGCTTACACCTTGTAGTATTCGTCCTCAACCGTGGATGCTGGCTTCGACCTCTCCTCTTTGGCCTTGGATGACAATGAGGCCAAGAAGTTTCTTCATGTCTTCTGCCAAAAATGCCAGACTGAGGTTGGCCTATTCAACATTTTGGCATCGTCCGTGACGCTCTTCAAATGGCAAATCACTTGCCAAACCATCAGACCAAGCCCCAGGCCCAGTAGTTCTGAGTGCCTGGCAGCCACTCTTCTGGCAACAATTTCCCGGTCAGGATCCTCCAAGTCTATCATCACGCCACACATTCTGGGCCCGGAAAGTGCAGAGACAGATGAAACCAAGACAAATCTCTTTCTCTGGGTTCTGAACCCAAATGTTGTGTACGCCTCCTCTTCTGCCACTGGCACTGGCAGCAAAACGGCAATGAAGATACTCTACAGACAAATCCCGGTAGATGAGGGCGAGAAGTTGACCACCTCCATGATCTCGGATGTTCAAGAAATCAGTTTGCCCGCCTCAGCCATCAGAGCAGCCGAGGATTACTTGTCTTCTAGCAGCCACTTGCTGCCAGCTCAGGAGAGGAAGTTCAAGGCATTTGATGTTGGGCTTCTTGGAAGGTGGGAGGCTACTTCATGAAGATTGGCCTTGAATGTCCATCTTTGAGAAGCATATCGGCTCGATAGACAGTGAGAACCCTTCGAGAAAGAACACGCATATATCAGCTGTGCATAGGTAGCTGGAGGATACAATACACTAATCTTTTCCCAATGCGTGTAATTGCCGCCATCATCGTTGGTGACCGAGATCATGTGACTTGCTGCACACTGGGGGAGCCCCTGATAAAAGAGCCTGGTGTTGGTCACTTGAGAATGGCGTGTCAGATTTTTCACTTTCATTTAACTTCATCGCTTTATTCGGAACTCCATCAATCTGGAGAAGTACGCGCTGTTTTTGCTAAGATTGAGCCGATGCCTGAACAATGCCATTGACTCGGTTGTGCTTTCCTCGAGATTTGCCTTGACGCACAGTGCTCTGATTCACTAGCACGGTGTATCACAACCTCCACACTCCTAGGCATCCGTCTGCACCTTGACACCTCTGCCTACCTACCTACCTACTCCATCACTCACACCAACGAAGACTCCGAGGAGCCAATCCTGTGTTCTTCCTTTTGGGTTTTGCGGCTCATGTGGACACTTGACATCATTCGTTCCCCTCGCTTGCACCGGACTCGACTGACCCGCCGTCCTGTCTGACTATCTTGCTATCAGTCTGATGCACGATGCATTCTCAAAATACAGTTTTCATACCCGCTGGATGTTTGTCCGTCTCTCAAGAGGAATGCTCTTTGACCCCGGAACTTTGGTCTCTCGATGAACTTGGCGATTGGAGGACCTTTGACTCGTTGCCGGATTCGCCATTCCATCTCAACCTTGACACTCAACAACGATTCCTTCCCAAAACGTGCAATCATCACTACGAAAGTCCCGAAAGCTCGCACCATGCATGAAACTACTTGAAGCATCGTGGATCAGGCTCGAATTCCGCGTCCCCCATCGGAATTCGGAGCGAGGCACCTTCCGAGTTTACCTCCTCCCAGATGATATCTTGCGCAGCACCGTGAAACGATCAGATGCCACATTGATCAAAGCAAGAAGGAAGATCCTAGGCCAGCTGGATTATTCTCAGGAAGCCTGGCAAGGCGATACCCAATGTCAGCGCGCCGATATGCCACGTCTGCATGAAGACGCAAGCCAGAGCGACGGATCTGGCGAGGACGTGTCGCTGCTGCACTTATTCAACACCATACCATCCCCTGACCCCGATCCTGAGTTAATACTAGAACCATACTCGAAATCCGCCATGTACGATCTGCTCCAGAGCCAAGTTCCCGGCCTCAAGTCCCAGCTCTACCCATACCAGAGAAGGTCGGCAGCGTTGATGTTACAAAAAGAAGTTCAGCCAGGGACTGTACTGGACCCACGTCTACTCCACGTCAAGGACCAAGAGAGCAGAGAATGGTATTTGGACCCCGTCGCCGGCACGGTTCTCAAGGAGCCACGTTATTATGATGGAGTGTCTGGTGGGATTCTAGCCGAGGAGATGGGCTCTGGCAAAACAATCATGACCCTCGCCCTCATCCTCGCGACTCGATCGTTGCCTACTCACCCCCAGAGCATTTTCGTGCCGGAGATGCCCCTGTGAGAAAACGCCTTGCTTCGCTGTCCGAGATGGCTGCTTCCTGCGCAACCCGAAACTCGGTACCATGGAGACCGTACTTTGACCTCTTCAAAGAACAGACTGGGGATGATTACGAACGCTGCATCGAGGCCCTGGAAGGAAATCCAGGCTATTACTATCTCCCATCGCCCGTGCCTCATTACGTTGGAAGGCGGTCTCGTCAGCGCATCGAGCCACCTAAGAAACTGCTGTATCTCAGCAACTGCAGCCTCGTTGTAGTGCCTGCTAACCTGGTCGAACAATGGGAGCAAGAGATCCGCAAGCATACAGAGGGCTTGAAAGTTCTTGTGATAACCAAGGGCATCCAGCTACCGCCAACCAAAGACCTATTGAAGTACGACCTCATTCTTCTCTCCCAGACCCGCCTCGAAACTCTAGTCCGGCAAGGGGGCGGCAAACTAAGCGAGTCTCCGCTGTCCAACATCCACTTCAAGCGATGCATCTTTGATGAAGGGCACAAGCTTGGTAATTCATCGATCAGTAACCCAAGTAACTTGCTCACCAGTTTGGATTCTTTGCATTTCTCATCCCGCTGGGCTGTGACAGGAACACCATCTCAAGGGTTATTCGGAGTCGATGCTCTGAAAACAGGGAACGGCACTAACACCCACCATGACGATGATGAGAGTGGCATTGATACGGTGAAGCCCATTACTGGGAGTAGCCCTGAAATGGAAAAAAGGGACTTGGAGAGAATTGGATCTCTTACAGCTGTCTACTTGAAAGCTCGACCTTGGGCGAACAAGCTCGTGGATGTTGGAGATACCACGGCTGACCCGAAGGTGTATTTGATGCTACCAAAGCACACGTCAGCTGGCCGTGGCCGCTCGGATTGTCTGAAATCGACACTCAACTCTCTCATCATTCGACACCAGTTCGCGGAGGTGGGCGATCTTCTCCCACCTGTGAACCACAAGGTGGTTGTCCTAGAAGGATCGTACCAGGACCAACTGTCTGTCAACGTCTTCTCGATGATGATTATTTTCAACTCAGTTCAGTCACAACGAACAGATAGGGATTACTTTTTCCATCAGAAACAAAGGGAATCCCTAAATCAACTGGTTCGAAACCTGCAGCAAGCTTGTTTCTTCGGAGGCTCTTTCTTCTCAAAGGACATGATTTCAACGGCTGTCAATACTGCAGAGGAATTCCTTCGCGGCGAGAAGGTCCCTATCAGCGCCGAAGATCGGCACCTCCTGGAGCAAGCAATTAGAATTGGCTATGTGGCCATGGAAAATGAAGTGAGGACACTCAGCAACCGATTTCATGAACTGCCAGTCTGTGTCAATGGCTTTCCGCACAATCTCGGCGGTGCGTGGTCCCTGGATGGCGACTTGGATGATGCCATGTGCAGTTCGTCAAGCATGCTCTTGGCACTTCAGAAACTAATCTACAAGTCGGCCTTGAAACCTGAGGAACTTAACTCTTTGCTCAATGGTCGCTTGATCCAGGAAGGCGTTATCGAGAGGCGTCGTATGTTGGATGAGTCTCTCGAACAAGCCAGCGACAGGTCGCAAACCCTGGCTGGGAACACGAAACTGGGAAACGACAGTCACAAAGCCACACAGACTCTTAGAACCAACATTGTGAAGCCCGAAGAGGTGGCAGCTGCAGATGGTGCCCTTGGCCCACTAGAAGCAGCGAGGATTACATCAACCGCGTCATCTAAGCTCTCCTACTTGATCGATGGCATCATCAAGTATCAGAAGGACGAAAAGATTGTTGTTTTCTATGAAAACGAAAACGCTGCTTGGTATCTAGCCAGCGTACTCGAAACTGTGAGCTTGGAGGAAATTATGTCGAAGACTTGCCACTAACAATGGACAGCTCCAGATTCAACACCTCATCTATGCCAGAGGGCTCACCAACAAGAGGAAGGGCCAATATGTCAAAACGTTCCTTGTGAATCCCGATTTCAGGTAACCCTCTTCACTCGCAGGCTGGGTATTGTCTGCTAATGGAACCCCTAGGGTCCTTCTCATGGACATTACGCAAGCCGCCTTCGGTCTAGATATTAGAGTTGCCTCCAGGATTTACTTCATCAGCCCGGTTCTCAACCCTCAGGTCGAGGCGCAGGCAATTGGTCGAGCGCGACGCATCAGCCAGCAGAAACCAGTCTCGGTCGAGACGCTGGTGCTGAGCAACAGCATCGAAGAGATTATCATTGAGCGGAAGCAACACATGACACAAGCTGAACATGATGCAGCCAAGACGATATTGCAGGTCGAACGAATCTACAACTGGATCAAGGACGCAAAAATCATCCCATTGCCCAATGACAAGACTAGCAAGGAAAGCCAGATGGCGCCTCTAAATACGCCTCAATACGTGTTCGGAAGAGGCTTTGGCCGTACCATGCATCCAGACGACGGGTTGGTACTGGATGATTCTCCAACAAGGAAGAAGGATGGTGTGGGGGAGCCTCCCGAAATGACGAATAGTTTGAAGCGAGCACACAAAGCAGGCCCAGGTGCAAATGGCCAAGTTGGAGGAAACGCGTCGTCATCCGATAAGCGAGATCTTGCTGCGCGTCCAGCAAGAAGGGTACGGTTCACGGTTGAAGCAGACGAAGAGTGAAGGAAAGCCAAGTTGCTGCGGCTGCAGCTTGCGCCACCAGCCCCCGCGCCAAGTTGGAGATGGGTGGAAGCTAGGTTTCAGAACCAAGTTTACAAGTTGGAAAGACGGCAGTGAAGGTGTTTGGAGCTGGGCGTCATAGACATAAGATACAAGGAAGGGAGTTGGGATTTCTGGAATTGGCTGGGATACTTTGAATAACAATTTCGCAGCAGGACTGGATCCTTGCAGCCTGAAGCGTGGAACTCTCTGACGAACCAGAGATTTGCCATTCACTTGGGCGAGGAGATCAAAAGATGCATTTTTGATGTTTGCTACAGCGACGGCTTGGGGCATTTTTCATGTCAAGGCATCCTTGCTGTCTGGCTTAGACAACAGGCTTTCGTGAGGTGACAGCGGAAGCAGATGATGAGAGGCGGGTTTGGATGAAGCCACGGTAAAGGAACAGAGCGAAGCAGAGCCGAGCATTTGTCACGGTAGAAGTGAAGGTGCGGTTATCCCGCCAGGATCGCTCTCATGACAACCCCCGCAGCGGATGCACAGAACAGGAGCCCATGTACGGATACGGTGTGCGGTCAGAAGGATTCAAGTGCATCGGAAGTCAGTTGCGGTCTGGACAAGACGTGAACAGCGGATGGCACGCACGCAGGAATAGCTCTGAGAAAGTTGACGACATGCCTTGCTAACAAGATGGCGAGGGATGGCTAGTCGGCCAGCACGGGGGCTACGTGAGTGCAATTTCGGAGGGTTTATGCCGTCAGCAGCTCGACAATATCGATTTTCCGCTATTCATTGCATTCTCGGTCAGCACGGGATGGCGATTGCTACTACTCTGAGTCCAGGGCCATGTTCCCGGCTTCCGCTAGACAGAGGGAAGGGAAGCAGACAAGGGCGTCTCCCGTGGCCTGCCCTGCTCTGATCTTAGCAGCATGGCTGGGATCCCTGGCTCATTTGGGGCGAGCTAGGTTTGTCGCACAAGCAGATGAGGATGGTTGCCTGCTGTCAATCTGTCCCGCTCACTGGAACAGCAAGACGCGCCGACAAGGAGGAGCTGGAGTTTGGTCGATCAACGTGATGCTAGCTAGCCGCTGCAGCGGCGCCCCCAAATGCTCCGACTGGGACACCCCGGGCGGGCCCAAGGACTCGAGGGAGAACGACAAGTGGACGACGAGAAGTGAGAACGATTTCACTGTGAGGGGTCGCGAGGACCCGCTGATTCGAAGGCGTGAGGCCATCAAGACTGGTGGTACAGTACAGGGATGCTGTTGTGCTCCTCGACAGGGTACTATTTTTGACCTTGGGCCGGTGGTTGGCGGTACATCGTCACCATCACGGCTCATGGTTTCACACATTGGATATCTCGAACTGTGGCGGGAAGATGGCGCAAGAAAGGGCGCCGCTAATGAGGCTCTAGTCGAGGGTTGGATCTGTCCTGGCGCTTGGAGGGAGAGGCTGTCTGTTACAGGGCACTTCTCCTTATTGCTGACCTTCCCTGGCGTCAATGCTAACTCAAACCCCAGGTTTCCATGATGGAGCAAAATCCAAAACACAGCAAAAAGCAGGGAATGGTCATGGGCGCCTTGGCCAAGGGGTGGGTCGTCATTGGCTCCGCCACGGTCGAGGATGAGGAAGAACAGTGGTTCTTGGGAGATGTTGCTGTTTCTGGACGCGAGCATGGCTCCTTCGGCTGCTATTGTTGTTGTTTTGGCCATGGGAAGGATGATACTTAAGTTTGACGGTTCCCGTTGGTCAGCTTGATTTCGACGCTTCACGACGTGCTCACGACGCAACTATCACCACCATAACCAACTTGGAAATCAAGATCTCGTGGCTCAGAGAGGCGAAAGGGGAAACCAACGACTAACTGAGTGTTCGGTGCGGTACCTGCTCGACGCTTGCCATGCATGTCTGAGTTTTTTGTCCCGACGGCGCCGCGATTGATGCAGAGGCGTTTTATTGTGTGTTCTCCCGACCGCTCTCCCTGATTTCTTGCTGGTCGATCGATTTATTCCCTTGTTCTTTTCTTATTTCAAGCCGCCTTCCCCTCTTCTGGACTCCCGGGAGCCTCATTGTCCTACTCTCGTTTCATTATCCTCGAGGTTTACGAGCTTGTTCAAACGTTGATACGCCGCCTTCTGGGAGGGCTGAATGCAGACACCCATACGAACTCACATCTAAGCGCCATTGGAACATATACGATCGAGCACCCTGTCATATTGTGTTGACGTTCCGTTCCGTCCGGTTCGCCGATCTTACAACTCCACCAGCCAGCCAGCTTTGCTTGGCCTGGCATCACCAAGACCCGACCGCCATGTTCGAGGTTCCGCACAACCACCATGGCAAAGACTTTAAGCGCTTCTTCTCGCCTGGGCGCAGCTCCATGTCGGCCATTGAGGATAAGAGGGCCGACGAGTTCCGCAAGCACGTGTGGGCCGTCACCATGATTGACGAAGATCCCTTGTCGGGTAAGATGAACCGACACTCGACCGACCTTGTGTGAGTCTTGATCTTTTCCTTTTTACCTCTTTTCTTTTGTTCGTTGGAGATCAGGACCGAACCCCTTTCCCGCGCCTACATGTGCTGTACAGTGCAGTAGTTTGGCCCCAGCAGAGGTGGCCCGTTGGGCCGTCTCTCTCTATATGCGGGCGGCTGCAAGACAGACAGCGCCTCAATCCTACCAGCATCTGGCCATTACCCATTTTTCGGTATCCAGCGGCAGTGGCAGTGGTAGTGGTGGTTTGAGCAGTGTATGCTTATTTCTTTCTTGCACTGAAACCCTCTGAATCCCCTGAGCCAGCCTGGAGGATGAGCTGCTACCAGTTGCTGGGCCAGACAAAGTTGTCAAGCCAGAGCAACTGCTAGTTGATGAACGCCTCCATCATGTCTCTCCTCGTTCCGTCTACCGAGCACCGGAAGTGTCTCACGGGCTGCACATGTTGCCCCAGCGCTTTGGGCTTGGCTGCCGCCAACAACATGGACGGGACTAGCGCTCAACTCGACGACTTTGGTTTGATTACCTGTCCACAATTTCCCCTTGGTGGCGTCCCCAGGTGCCTGGCAGCCTCGCGCTACGCGGAGCCAAGAGATCACCCAGGCTCTTTCACATACGTCAGAACTGTTCTAGACGGATGGACTTGAAGCCGAGTGTGCCTAGCCCGCCTGTCTGTGCTTTGCGCTGAGGAGCCTTTCATGGATGCATCGGGGAGTTTTCATTATGTATACTTGCCTTTTTTTCTCCCGCAGTTGTAGAACTTTGTGTGCCTTTTCTTCTTTTTCTTCTCCTCTTCCTTCAAGCTGACATTGGCGCACCAGTCGTCCTGGACCCAACAAACTCAGGTCGAAGAGAGCATCTGCCTACGCTGGACCACCACCGGTAAAGCGAGGGAATGACAAAAAGTCCAAGGAAAAGTCGAAATCAGCAGACCTCACCATGCGAGAGCCTACAATTGCAATCCAGCCAATGCACCCTCCATCCTTCAAGTCACCGACGGACCTGTACCCGGTAAAGGAGAACACCATGGACGATTTCTTCGCCAATGAGTCCAAGGACAACTTGCCTCGCACCTCGTACCCGATACGTCCAACCTATGCTGTCCTGGAGACACCATTAGCCGATCCCACAAGGAGCGGCGATGGTCTTCCTGGTGTCAAGCTCAACCGGCCTCGAAAGCTCAGCAACAACTCGATGACCACCATGTCATCTCTTCAGAGCCGGGAAAGCATGAGCGCGAGACGAACTCCGTCCTGGGGAAGCAGAACCAGCGTTGACACTTCGGATTCCATGGCCCACTGGCGGCCTGATTACATGTATCAACGACCCATGCCCATCAAGAAACAGGCACCCGTCCGAGATCCCTTCAAGCCGAACGAGCTCTTTTCGATGCTGCCTGTCGAGGTGCTTTCTGTCATCCTGGAAAAGCTGAGGGAACTCCATGTCGGATACAAGAGCGGGAGCTGTGCAACTTGCTGGATGCGAGACGTTTGCAACATGTGCGTCGTTTCTCGTAAGTGGTACGGTCCCGCCCAAGAAGCCCTGTAAGTGTTTTTTTTTCCCATGCTCGGAATGCGATCGCCAGAGATGCCGGGTGGCGTCAAGCTAACGAATTCCCGTCTGGTTCAGGTACGAAGACATTCAGCTGGTTGGCCCAGACTCGGCCGCCCACAAAAAGAAGTTTAAGCTGTCTCAGGGCGCCCGAGTCATGATGCTCCGGCGCCTGCTACGCGCCAAACCCCGGATCGCCGCAATCGTCCGGCGGCTCAAAGTTCCGGCCCCCGAGCCGCTTCCGGGCAAGGGGTCCACCGTTGCCGACTACGACAACCTCGTCGCCTCGCTTGTTATGGCCTGCCCCAATCTCGAGAGCCTCTCCGGTCTGTCGACCACTTACGATCACTCGTTCAAGAAGATCTTCCATGCACTATCGACGAGGACCAACCTCAAGGAGATGAACTGGTTGATCCAACCATCGCCACTTCAGAAGCAGCAGAGGATCCAGTCGAGTACGCGGCAGCTGGGTCTGGTTATACCTGGGGAGCTCAAGCCGTTCCAGGAGGCCGCCTTCTTGAGCCATCATGACAACTGGTCCCAGCTCGAGACCCTCACAATCCATTGTCTCCCTGGAGCAACTCTGACGCCCGAAAGCCTCCTCACATCGACACTCAGCTACCTCCCAAAACTCAAGCACCTCCACCTATGTAACCTCCCTCCCAACAGCTTCAACGACGCTGCTCTTCTCGCCCTCCCCGCTGGAATCCCTGACGCTCTCTCACATTAGCGGCATCTCCTCCAGCGGCCTCTCTGCCTTTGCGACTCACTCTTCGGGTGTGCCCCTGCGCAAGTTGACCTTGCGCCATACACCCCTCACCTCCCTTGCTGCTCTCGCACGAATTCTCTCCAACCTGAGGTCACTCATCACGTTCTCCCTCGTCCAGGCCTTCCCGCCCGTCATGCCTGAAGACGACACTTTTTCCCTATGGATGATGCCCTACCTCGCATCTAGCAGCGTCAAGAAGCTGCATTGGGACATCACAAGCCACGCCTCGTGCGTCAACGCCGCCGACGACATCCTCGCACGGAGCATCGCAGCTGGAGGCTTCCCCGCGTTGAGGGCCCTCCGCGTGCTCAACGACCCAGACGGCATCTTCCAGGAGCTGTGCTACCCCGTGGAGAGGATCGATCTCCATACAGATCGATTCCGAACCACGGAACAGCCTGGTGATGTGACCCCCTTCGCCGTGGCCCCAAGCTCCAACACCAGCCCCATGTCACCGACACGTCTCTTCAAGTCTTCCAGCAGCTCTCCCCTCCCTTCCCCACGGACCCCAATGTCCTTCTTTGGCGATTTGCGCCACGCCCCCTACACCAGCCTCCACACGGCGCGCCTCGCCGCTCAGGCCCGTCTCGAGGCGGCTCGTTCCCGGCCCCGCTTCACCGTCAACGTGGTCGACGAGGACGGCACGATATCCGAGACGTTTGCCATGGCCGGCTTCATCGGCACACCAGGCAGTGTCATCCGCTATTACCTCATGTCGGATCCGGGCACAACAGACGACAAGGGCGGTCTAGTCGATGTGCGTGACCTGGACGGCGATGGCGGTGAGAGTCTTGCTGGAGGTCGTGAGGGCTGTACTGGACGCTGGAACATGCGCGACGGCGTCGTAGCAGACAGGAAAGAGAAGGAGAGGTGGTGGCACACCGAGAGAGGCCGCTGGACAAAGGTCTCTCTATCATGAACAATTCTCCTCTTTTTTTATGGCGTTTTTCGGAACATTGGGATACTTGATAGCACGAGACTGGGCTCTCGCATCGGCAAGCATGGTAATGATATCACGGCCAATACATATAAACGGATCTTGAGGAAATCTCTATGGATAGGGACTGGGCATTTTGATTTGGAGTTGATAAATTCGGATAATCAAGGCAGGGCATTAAAATTTGGCAACTTCTAGGACAGGTAAAGACTGAATATAAATCCTGCATGAGTCGACGGGAGTCAATGGAAAGGCATCATGACAACTCTGGATACTATCCGCGTGACATGTCTTCCGGAGGCGAGATACAATGGACCATAAACGGTGCGAATAGAACGATAAGTACACAATGGTCATCGAGCTATCAATTCTTTAGGTAAATACCAAGGTAACCTCTTCCAAGGATTCTATCTCAGTGTACCCAGGTATACAATATATACATACATACATATATACATACATACATATATACATACATACATATATACATACATACACACCAAAACTCCACGCTACATACAACACAACTCAATTCAAAAACAATTAAACATTTTTTTTATCCATCCAATTATGTGGACATGGCTCTCTATCAACTCTAAAAGTATCCTTTCCGACTACGTCTGTGTAGATTTTCTCATGCTAAGTCGTTAAAATGTTTTGTTCTGCGCGCCCAGGTCTCCTGTCCAAAATATCTGCGTGCATGTGTGTGTGTGTGCGTGCGCGTACGTATATGGTGAAAAAAGCAGACAACACCTTAAAAAAAAAACAGCCTTATCCAACATGTACCTAGCCAACCAGCTCTCGTCAGAATAGAAGAAGAAACGAGCTCGAGGCCCAAATTACGGTTGCAATGGTAGAAGAGTAGCAGCACTCCAGTGCCGGCAAGGTAAAAAAAGAGACGCAAGAAAACAAGTCCGAGACCCAACCCCCGACATGTACAAAACATCGGGAGCTCCGTGGCCATTTTTGGGAGCTCCCAGAGAGAGGAAATAGCAGGCAGTCCATTGTTGATTTAGAAAAATCCCTTCTTCTTCTTTGGCTTCTTGTCTTCGTTACCCAAGATGTCGTCAAAGGTGGCTCCAGATGGTTCCGGAGGAGGAGACTCCTGTTGGGAGCCATGAGCGTTACCCAGGGCGGCCAGGTTGCCGACAGACTGGCTTCTTGAGCCGAGCATGACACTAGCAGGTCGTCCTCCCAGGGAGCTGCTTCGCTCTCCAAAGGGGCTCGGGGGCTGGAGAGGCACCGGCTCAAGACCAAGGGCAATGCTGGATCGCCAGGCCTGGTTGGCTCGGCTTCCGCTTGGGGAGTGTGTTCGGGGTCGCAGGGCAGACTGGGGGCTACCCATGGGCGAGGGAGGAGTGTTGAGTCCGCCAAAAGATGGGGGCGGGGTGGGAACAAAGTCGTCGCCGTCCAAGAACATGGAGCGAGGGGGCTCGAGCGGCGACAGAGGAGGCTCCGTGGCCTGTACCGGAAGCGCTGAACCGCCGTTCTCATCCCACTGCGCAGCAGCAAGCCAGCAGTGACTTCGGTGGTAGGTGGCTTCCACACTAAAGAGAACCGCGTCGGTAGACAACTCCACCAGGCCACCTCCTCCAGCCACCTCATACCACATCTTCTTGACCTGCTGGTCTCCGATCCACGGGGGATTACCCATGGGAGGCTCGCAAAGGAAGTACTCGACTCCCTCCGTGAACTGCATGCCTGGGGCGTCCACCACAAGGACAGGCAGCGACTGAATCACTGTGTAGAGGAAGAGCCAGTAGCCAATGCGTTGATCAGCAAAGTCTGGTGGCGTCTTACCTCGGGCCTCTCGCAACTCAAATTCCTTGAACTTGTCCAGGAAGGGGACCTTGATGCTGTTGGTATCGTAGTTGTACGCCTTGTTGAGGATGAGGATGAGCTCGTGCTCCTTGATGTTCTTGTCGAACTTGGCCTGCTTCTTGGGAGGAAGCGTGTCATACGTTTCCAGAATCGATGTGGCCACGGGCAGCTGGGGGCAGTCGTAAGGAACGGGCGGGAGGACGGGTGGCTTTGAGCGATCAAACTCAGACATGATGTTTCGGAGAGCCGACATGATCATCTTGTCAGTCTCTTCAGAAAGAGCGGGCACCTCGTCCATGACTCTGGATGTGCGGTTGGTTCGGTCCACAATCAGGTCATACAACGCACACATGTCCGAGTACAGGACCTTGAGCACCAGTCTGTTCAGTCCGCTCTCGGCGAACGGGTTCTTCTTGCTGCTGGCCTTGGGGGGCCAGTTACCAAACGTGTGTTTGTAGTAGCTCATGACAAAGTGTCGCATCTTGCTGAAAGAGTTCTTCCAGACCTTGAAGCGCACGTGCCTGAGTTCCGCCATCGAGGTCGAGTTGGCAATGCCAGAAAAGATGGCCGGGAAGTCAAAGTTTTCCAGGTGCTGGTTGGCGTTGTGCTGTCGGTTGAGCAGGTCCAGATGGGCACGTTCGAGGCTCACGCGAGTCTTGGGCGAAACCTGCTCGAACAGGGGCAGTCGGAGCTCCATAATCGCCGCGTACTTGCCTGCAGCATGAGCAAATGCTTCATTGTAAAGGTCCGAAGATCGCATGCGTTCGCCGAGAATCAATGCCTCTAGTGTCTTTTCCCTGCTGTGTCGGCAGTCCGCAAGAGCGTGCTGGTCCATGTAGAAGCCGAAGCTGAGGTCGACCGCATCTCCAAAGGTGGCGCCATCGAAGCTCACGAAGCCAAACTCCTCCAGGAGCGCGGCGATCTGAAGAAAAGCGTGGAAGTTGGTAGGTCGAGTTTTGGTTGCTACCAGAGGCTGTCCGGTCAAGAAGGCGAACAGATTTCGGATACCGATCAGTCGGTCGAGGTCCGGCTGCGCACCGGGGCCAGGCGCCGCGAGCTGCCCGGAGCTAGTAGGCGGGGCGGTAGGCAGATAGAGGCGAAGGTCATCGTATCCATCGTCAGGGACGGGGGGTGAGTTTGGCGGGGAGAGGTATCGGGCCGCGTCTTCGGCAGTCAGGCTATCACGGCCACCAAAGCTCCTAGCTCGGCTTCGACCGGCGGGCGCTTCTCGCTCTGTCTGGATGAGTTCATTGAAGATGTAGGACGAGCTAATGGTAAATTCCTGGACCTTGAACGACGGTCCACGGCCGCTACCCTTGGGGTACAGGTAAACGAGCACAGCTCCGCTCTCGTTCCAGAGCTCGGGGACCTGGTGGAAACAATGATTAACTCTGAAACTGAGGTGCAACAGGGGACGATGCCACCTACCTTTTCTCCGTTCTTGAGCAACGAGACATTGTACTCGGCTCGTGTGTCGTCGGACAGGACCCAGGCGCTCGAATCGTTTGCGTTGGAAACTTCGACAGAGTTTGAGCGGGATCTTCCGCCGGGCAGCCAACTTCGGCGGAGACGACCCCGGGTCGGGCTCTGGCTAACATCGCCCTTGGATGAGCTGGGTCGGATGGAAAGCGGCGTCGAGACAACGCGGCTCTTGCTGTTGCTGTTGCGCACGGTGGGAGACTGGACAGAGGATGATCGACGGCCGCGATCGGGAACAGGAGATGTTGTCCGCTTCTTGAGGCCCTGCACGGGAGGCTCGCCGCCATTCGCGATGTGCTGGAGGGAGCCGCTCCTTCGCCGAGCGTCAGGGTTCTCCTTGCGCAGCTTTCCAGTGTGCTCAACGGGAGCCGTTGGAGGAGGGGAGGGGGAACCATGGGTTCCTGAGGAGCCAGAACAGCCCGGTGCATCTCAGGTGATGGCGGGATCGGGGCCATGATCTGAGGGTTGGGGCTTGGCTGAGGCATCTCGAGACTGTTGCTCTCGCGCGTAGGAATTGAGACTTCACTGGGCGGGGAACCACCAGACCCAGGGAAATGCAGATCCTGAGTGGTGATGGCCAAGCCGGGGCGATGCTCTTCGGGCATGTGGGCCGTGGGCTCGACGATGCTCGGGGTGCTGGAAGATGGGCTGTCGTCGACGGTTGTGGGAGCCGTTGCGGTCGTTGTCACCGTGTTAGTGGTGGTGGAGGTGTTGGTGGGAGAGGAAGATTTGGTGGGTGCAGGAGAGGGTGCGGCAACGGGAGCGGGAGCCGTGGCGGTTGCAACGGCCGCAGGTACGGAGTGCGTTGGCACTGGCACGGGTGGTGGTTGTGCTTCAGGTTGTGGAGGTGCCGCAGCTGGTGCTGTTGTTGGCGGTGCAGGTGGTGCCGTTGTTGGCGCCGGCACAGGCGGTGGTGCTGCTTGCTTGGCTGGCATCTTTTTGGGAGAAGCCGGTGAGGATTCTGAGGGCAGCGTGATCAAGGGGAGAAGCGATGAGAGACGGAATCTAGATTTTCGGTTTGACTGCTGCTTGGCAGGTGGTAGGTTGGTTGTGGACTGAGACTTGGGCAGAGTTGCCGACTTGTTAGAGCCCCCGCCGCTGCTGCGCTTGGTGAGGGTCTTGGGCCGTTCGGGTGAGCGAGTGTGAGCTTGAGCGTTTGAGGTGCTCTGATCGTCGTGTCGTACGGCGTCCTTCTTGTCGGAATTGGGTGCAGAGCCGGGATTGGAGCTGTTGTCTCGCAGCTGGGAAAGGTCGACGGTGTTTGACTTGTGCCAGGTCTTCTTGCGGGGATCGTGGGATGTCGAAGTCGAAGTTCCAGCGGTGGAAGAGGCCGAGGACGAAGGAGTCGACGACTCAGGATCAGTGTTGGACCGCAGCATGGAGAAGGACGCGGGTATGATGGAGGCCCGGAAGGACTTGCTCGACGTCATGCTGGGCATTATGAGCGGCCAGCAAACGCCAGCGTTACATGCAGCAGCGAGATGCTGCTACTAAGAATGGAACTGGAAAAGCTGGGGAGTGGCGAGGTACGGTACGGCGTAGTCGATCGAAAACGAACGAGGGAGGACCTGAAGGGGGGGAGAGGAGAGGGTTGGCGGGTCGCGGCCAGGCTAGAATATGTAGGTATGGGATGTCCACAGCCGCAGGCCAAGAGAGAGCGCAGGAAGCAGCAGTTTTGGAAAAAGGAATCAGCAGAAACAGGCAGGCTCTCGTTCTTTTCTGCCAGAGGGCTGCTGCACGAATACCATGGATGGACTGCTAGGCTAGGCACGCCAGGGCACACAGTATTTTAGTCTGTGGCTGCGTGTCAGATCTAGGACGGGTCTTCCCTGCGCCAGGACAAGCCCCAGAGATGGGGTCCTTAGAGGAGCCCCCGAGAGCGAGGGGACCCATAGGCGAGCAAGAAAGCTCGACTCTGGATGGCTGTCAGTCTGGATCCAGGGAGTACTCGCAAGGTACTTCGTATGCTACTTTTGGGGCGACAGACGCTGGTCTCTGGATCAACGGGTTCGGGGGCTCGGGAGCGGGTGGAGACGCGATGACGTTGGCTGGCTCAGCATGAGTGGATGAAGTTTCTGTCTTTTTTTTTCGTCGTCTCTTGTTCGCTGCTACGTAAGTTGAGGTATAGTCTCCTGAGCTTGGGACAAGGGTTGTGTAATATGTCCCCTTGTGCCGGAATTAAAGAGAGAGCTTGAAAAGAAAAGAAGAAATCAAGCAAGAAAAACAACAGAAACAAAGCAACCCAAGAGAGTGCAGGCGCCCGTCAAGATGCAGACGTCCATCCATGTATCCAGACAGTGCGTGGACACTCTACTCTGTGCCTGTGCCTGTGTCTGTCTCTGCTGCTGTCTCGTCCAGCCCCAGTCGGGCTCGTGCTCGTGCTCAGCGCCTTGCTGCTCGTGTCGCAGGTACGCAACACGGAGCCGTGGGATTGGAGACGAGGCATAGCAGGCGGGTCCCCTCTGGGCTCTGGCGTCTTCTTTGGGGTCTGGGCTTTGGACTCTTGTCCTCCTCTCTCTCTCTCTCTCTCGCGAGACGGCGGAGTGAGTTGAGGGTGATGAGAAGTGGAGTACCTCACAAGAGACAGGTCCCGGACGAGTGAGACCGATTGTAGGAGAATTAAGTAAGGGAGCCCGCCTAATAACAGGTCACAACGAAAGCCTCATCCAATATCGGCAAGGAAACGAGCAATAAAATCCCGTCATGGCTGAAAAAGCAACGGGGCGTGAGAGGAGAGGAGAGGCCAAGATGATCTCAGGGTTTGCCATCCTTAGTCAAAATCCCAAAACATCATTGTCTGGGGTGTGTTTTCGTATTCCAGCGACGGAATGGATCTGTTGGAATCTATGATGTGCAGTCACTAGTCCCCTTTCTCTTCTCCATGTTTTGTCACGAACGTATGGATATGGATGCTTCTGCTTGCTCCTGTCCCGTATATCCAGCAGCATGACAAACACCTGACTCTCGTTCCCGCACCATTGACCGTTGTGGCAGGTACAGAGTAATACTGGGCTCCAGCTGAGAGTGAGGGACTCGTCAGGGCCAAATCTCGTCCACTGCTTGTTCAATGCTGTTTTCCGGGGTGGCTTTGGGCAACCGCTGGGATCTCCCACCAGGGATTGTGAGTATTACAGTACAGTACAACACAGTAAGAAAAAGGCCATCCTCCTTTCCCTCTCCCTGACCCCTGGACATGGAAACCCGGGGATGACCAAGAGGCCGAGAGGATGGGGACCTTTTGAGAGACAGAGGGGGAATATGCAATTGGGGACGGCGATGGCGAGAGTGCGCGGAAAGTGACAGCGCGGGATTGAGCCTCATGGGGGGACAGGCGTGAATTGGACCTATGAATGAGAATTGCAAATGGGAGGGACCCTTTTTCTGACTGAACGTTCGGTGGTACTCGCTCGGTACCAGAGCCCAGTCCCGGCGTGAAGAGCCGGCCAGGTACCTGAGGGTGACTTGCAGCTGGAGCCCAGCCCAGCCCAGCCAGCCCACGCCGGAGAGCGCGTGCTGTTGTGTTGCATGCTGTAGGGTCCTGTCCTGATCTGTCCTGTCTCCTGTGTCTTTCCTGTGCCAGGCTGAATTGGATGAGACGGCATTGGCCTCTTGTGTGCGTGCGAAGCGCCTGTTTTGTTGGTAGCCCAAGTATTGGCATCGACACCACCAAGCCAGGGCGGCGCCGTCAGGGATCAGGGACTCCGGATCAGTGAGAGCCAACCGTCAACCCCACGGTGTCCCTGCCGCACACAGTGCTTGGTCGTTTCGTGGTTTCAGCTTTCCTCTGGGCGACGCGGCGGCCAAGAAGAACAACCGAAAGCGACAGTGACAGTACATACAGCACGTCGTTGCCAGGGCGTGCGTACGGGGCAGAGAGAAAGAAGCTTCTAGGAAAAACAAGATTATCAGTTGTCAATCAATCAATCATCCACTAGCCCCTCTTCAATAACATGCAGTCTTGGTGCATTCAGCTCACCACCTCCTCTGACGCGGATGATACCCTTCCAAAACTAATTAGTCGAGCTGCCTCCCGAATTGCAAAGCACCACTTGCCGAAATCCACGCGGCCTTGGCTTGTCGTTGCCGGTGCCGTTGTTGTCGTCGTCGTCGTCGTCGTCGTTAAAGGCGTCGTCAACGGCCGGCCAACGGGCATCAATTCTCACCCGAAACTTACGGCAGCTGCACGGCGCAGTAAGGCGGGCTGGGGCTGGCTGGCAGGCAGCATCATCGTCATGGTCAATACTCACCACCGACTCGTGCCATGATAGCGTGCTGTATCACGGAATCATCATCTTGGTCACCACCATCATCAGCAGCATCGCCCATCGTCATCCCTCAATGGATCTCATCGACATATTTTGTTCTAGATGTCATCACAGTCAGCCAGCGCCCGCCCGCAGCATCGCCCCCTTTCCTGTTTTTGGTGCTATTTTGCTTGCTTGCTGGCTTGCTTTCAGCCCTTCTGGCCGTGGGCGCTTGGCTGCCGCTGAGCACATTTGCCGTCGTAAGATCTGCGAGCCGAGTTGCGTTTTCCGGAGTTACGGTACCTCCTGAACGGCGTTGGCTGTCTTGTCTTGCCTGGTACAAAATGATCGCCTCTCCCCTTGATCCAACGGCCATGGGGATACGCGCAGAGTACGAGATTCCACGTCGTATTGCAGTTTTCTTGTCGCGGCACCTGATGGTGAAATTTGGAGCTATTTGTTAGTGACGTGCCTACCAAAGGTCACCTCGTGAGGTGTTGCAGTTCGTACTCGACTCGTACTTTGCAGTCTAACCCGCTCGGCCGACTCGTGTGTACTGTAGCGCCGGCCAAAGTACTCATGTACGAGTGGCGACAGAGAGAAGACGGTGAACCAAGAGTGGGAAAGGTCTGGATTTTAAGAATTTGTCGCTGTCGTATCACCTCAGGACGCAAACGCCCATGTACAATACTGCAACCCCCGGCCAGCCGCGTTGATGAAGTATCCGGTGCTTCATGACGATGGAGGTCCGTACGACGGTACCGAGCACGGCGTCCCGACCGTCGGAGAACGACGCCTCATCTCTTGCGGTGGACGTCTTGGCGACGGGTCTATTAAAAGGGTTCCGTCCCTCCCAACCCAACTTCGCACCCATGACGACCCGCACCAGATCTGCGCTTGCATCATGACGGTGCCCCCTCGACCCAGACCCTGGCATGGGCAGCCCAGGAAATGTGGCTCCGTCGGCTTGTTTCGAGGGGCTGAGCAGCAGCCGAAATTGGCCCTGCACATCAGAAGCTCTTGGCCCAGCATCCGCGGGCTGTGTGATCCCACGCTGGTGCCGTTTTTAGAATGTTCCGGAAAATCGAGCCACCCGGCCCCTGTCTAGGGCCTTGTCCTGTTCCTCCGCTCGTCTTGTGGGCTTGGCTATCGTTCCCCGTCCAGTCCTATTCCTCCTGCTCCTGAAACCGTAAACGGGAGCCAGTGCAAAAAGTCCTACTTCCACCAACTAGAACGACCTTCATATAGCTTTCGGTTCGAGAGATTTGGCTCGTATAGTTCAGAGACTTTCCCTCAAAACTGTTGGCATCGACTCAGCCGGCATTGGTCGCGAGTTTGCAGGGTGCTGACCATCAGGCATTTGCATGATGAGACATAGGAGAGACGCACCGTCTCAGTGACACTCATGCAAGGTGCTCTTTCTTGCCTCGGACAAATGACTTGTTGATTGATAAAAATGCCGCTGAATAATCAACCAAGCAGCATCCTGGCTCAAAGGGCTTTCTTCAGTCGAAAATTGTTTGCTCGGTTGTTTGCTCTTAGTCAGGTATGTCTGCATAGACAGCGCACCACGTGACACATAACTTCCTGTTTCAATCTCACCGAGTATAATCCTCTTCCCCATCTCATTGGACGTGGACTTTGCATGTCCCACTTTTATCGGGCTGATGAAGCATCTTTGAGCGACCAAGAAGCAAAGAACTCAATGGGCGGAGTTGTTCTCCATTCAATCTTTGTTTGATTTGGCTCTACCTTTCTGTAATCATCAACAGACGCATGTTCAATGGCTCACATCGACCCCGCAAGCGTCCCGGCTATTGATGATGACCTGGAGACATGGCTTGACGTCGAGGGTCTCTGCGAGGACTCTTCGGACGACCCCGGACAAAACGCTACCACGGCACAACATGATATCAGCTCGACTTTGACTAGCGTACAGACGCCCCTGGACCATAATCCACAAAGCGAAGCACAACCTGCTGGGCAAGAAAACAGAGCATGCCCGAAATCGCGACGGAAGACCACCACCCGTACCAACCCGTCTGTCAACTACTCCGTCATTTGCTTCCCTTCAAATCCTGCCAAACCTGACGGCATCAAGAAAAAGAGAAAAGATTTTGACGAAAAGAGGAGACTCGAGGTTGCCCAAGTACGCAAGACCGGTGCTTGTTTCCGATGCAAAGTGCGAAGGATCTCGGTACGTGCTCCCTCACTTACACACGAGTATCCGCCAGAACATGGGGCTTGGTATTAGTAGATGATTGACCTAGCCCACCTACAGTGCGGCGTTGGAGAACCATGTCAGGCATGCAAGAAGGCTGCTGGCTCTCTTGGACTCCAGTTATGCATCCGAGAGAGATTAACGAAGATGAGGTTCAGTTCAGGTGGTCAGTTCGCCCGCGTGGAAGCTTTCCGGCCTAGACTGACATCTTAGACCTTCACTACATCGATTACACGGCACGCTTGCTCGACCAAGAACTCATCGCCGGGACGACCCACCTCGGTCCGCCTCGCAAAGTCTCGATATCCATGGACTATGTCGACAACCCAGCCTTGGAGGTTGAGGTTCAGGATTATTATGGCAACAAGACACCGCCTTGGCTGTGTTGCTGGGTTGTCATGAATCAGGTTGACGGTCATATCGAGTTGCACCGGGAGGAGAGTGCACGATATGCTCTTCCGCAACTTCTTCCATCAAGTGACCTGGTCGACTGGGTCGAGAATATTATCGTTCACCAGGACACAAGGTGCATCGGCTTCCAGCAAGCCGTGGATGCCTTCATCATGAGGTACAGCAAGTCGAGTGCATCGCTCCCAATGGTGAGTATCTTGACCTGCAGTTGGATAACATGGGTTCTGACAACTTGTAGCATGGATTTGTGCGAAAGGTTCACAAACTCAACTGCTTAATTAAGATACGACTAGGACTGGTCCTCTGTGTTGAAGAGGATGGCAAGACGACACCGCCCTCTTGCGCTCTGCACACACAATTCGGTCAGATATCCAAGGCTGCCTCACAACCAATCGAAAAAGAGGTCCTGTCCGAGTTGGAGAAACTCATGTTTGGCACCGCTGGTATCGGCCCCGACAACGCCATAGCTCTGTGGGCCAGTCTCTGGTGCTTGATCCTCATGTACCGGAAACTGGTCCGGTCCTATATCGCCTTCCAGCAGTTCCCATGCCATGTCCCCGAGGACTACAGCGGCTTTCCGGAGTGCAAGCTAGAGGTGGGCACACACTTCTACCACTACCTCGTCTCAATTTATGCCGCCCTGTTCCGGGTTACTAGTCCGCTATACACGGACTTCAGGGTTGCAGCCACACGGAAGCTTCTGGACGAGGATGAGTCCCTTGTGCGGGCCTTTATGAATTTGCGAACTGAGAGTTTTTACTTTCGTGAGTATATTATGGAACCTTTGGGAGAGTCAACTGACCTAGGTATAGAAAGAGAGTCGTGTTCCATGACAGCACCTCAAGACCAGCTCCTGCGGCGTATGATCTTGGATCGAGAGGCGGGACTTAAGCCAAAGCAGCTTTCTGCTACATGAATTTGACCACTACGACATCCATCAGAGTGGTGTCATTTCATTTCTTTTTTACCTTGACGACCAGGTCACCCCTATATTCTCGACAGACTGTTCACAGTGGCAGCCCACCCCGATAGAGTGAGGCATGTTTCTTGGACGGGAACATCAACGTCGCATAAGATATTCATGATATATCACGTCCAGTCACTGGCCTGTCCGACCTCAATGAACTGGCAATTAGAAAACGATCAAAAGTCTAGGTTAGTGCAAGAATTTGAAGCGAACTCAATAAATTCCCAATGACCCCCCTTACTAAATGACGTATATAGTAGTGCAACGACAATTTACTTGGATTCGTTCCCTGGTATGATTAAACAGCGACATTTCGGGAGTTTTATGGGAGTTGGTATATCCTTTGTTGGGTCTTTTCTACATATCTGCTTAAGAGTTGTTTGTTTGAGATCACAGGTGAGGGTGGGAATGGTTACGAAACGGGTATCGCATGAACATAAACACATATTTGTCACTGTCTTTATTACTTCAATAACACAGTGAAAAATTTGAAAAATCGCAAGGCATTGTATTGAATGGACCGTATGTGGTGGCAGGGGTAACAGTGACTTGATTGCGGGCAAAGTTGACGGATCCCATGTTTTACCCTATACCAACTCGATTGGCAAACAACGCCCCTTTTTTGCCAAGTGAAAACCCCAGGCACTAGAAAGACAAAAGGAAAAAAAATCAATTGGCAGCAGTCAAACTGATAGAGTGGCGGTGGTTTTTGTTGAGATGCTTATCAGTTTCCAATTCTGACCGGGGGGTGGTTAAACGTTCACCACGACACGTGAGCTCAACGGCTATGTGTGCGCTAGCGATTTTAGGTTGACACCCGGCTTCAAAAATCGCTCTTAGAATTTGGGGCATAGAATGGACGGTATGAGGATTCGGGAAAGTAAAAAATAAGAAGGGGCGGATCTGGTTGGGTATTGGTTGAGCTTAATTGATGTACTCAGGGGTTGATCGAGAATGCCCCACATGAGGCTATTCGCACTTTGACTACGGCTCAGAGACGGGCACTCTCACCAAAGGAAGAATCGGAGTCAAGACAGCCAGCTTCAGTTCCTGTGATTGTCTAAAGTAGTAGATGGGGTAAAGAGACGAAAGAGGCAGTGAAAGAGAGACAATGGGTGAGTTGAAGAGAGATATGTAGAGTTGCTCAGCAGGAGGGCAGAGGAGCATATGGGGGAGACAGTTCGCCAACAACACCAAGACTCTCATGTTGAATATCGGGCATCTACTAGGTCAATCCAACTGTAAACTAGTTCCAGGAACCCTATATCAGCCATTGGAAGCAGAATCCCCGTGGTTGACGGCAGATCCAACCTCGAGCTCATGTTGATGAAGAGATGAAGTTGCTTCAAACCACCAAGCTTTACCAACCCATTGGCCCCCGACTGGAAAACCGGGGCACGCCCTGGCCTCTGGCCAATCCAAGCCTGCGAAGGTTGCAATTCTCGGTGAGTGCAGGGATGTTTCTTGGCCCAGATTAATGGGATCGCGCGGCGGGGTGGCCAATCAGACGGCGGGCCGGCGCAAGCGTGTAAGTGAGCGAGTCCACCATGAGGACCATGAGGCTCGATGAAAGGCCGAATTATAACTCTTCTGGTGCCGGGACGTGTCTCTGAACCGCTCAGATCTTGCACAAGCATCAGGCACATTTGGAACTTTTTGCCCGACCCCTTATCGTCTTCTGACAAGTTGCTGCAAGCTTCAATTCGTCCAGCATAGGAAGCCAAGGTTCCACCAGAAGGCAGAAGGCAGCGCATCAACACACAGCACACACCCCCCCCTCGTGACCTGACTTACATCCGAAGGGGACGTCTCGAGCATGGATAAAAGGGCTGTTGCCAGGGACTTTTCCCAGATGGGTCAAGAAAACCCGCGTGTTCCCACCTCCCCGGGCCTGGACTATGATGAGCTCTTCAGGTCCGTCTTTGACTGGGAGCTCTACTGTGATTCCACCCGGCCCTCCTCGGACCAGACCTCGTCCACTTCCTCGTCCCCTTGCACCTCTTCCCTTGGCCGCAACAGCCACAGGGACCTCCCCTCGCTCATCACTGAGATCCAACCCTTCCTTGACCACCTCTCCCTCGACCGGGACGGGTCCGGGTACCTCACCATGACCCCCGGCCTCAGCCCCGACCATGGCGAGAGGACCAGCTCCGAGTCCATGGGCCAGACTCCCCCAGAGCTCATCCGCGGTGGCAGCACCTCCCCCTCTGATCACTCGGGCTCCGTCTTCCTCGACGCCGCCGACGAGGGACCCTACCGGCGCCGGCCCCAGGTCAGCCTCGAAGAGTTCCAGGCCCAGGATGATAAATGGACCTACCCCCAGGCCATTCCCAGCAAACACACCCCCGGGGCTACCCACCTCGCATCCAGGTTCGCGAGTCGTCATCCCGCCGGGGTTCGCCCCCCCAGACGCAGACGACATCCGGCATCAAGCGGCAGAGGTCTGGCAGTAGTAGCCTGGACAAGAGGTCGAGGCACCTCTCTGATCCCGACCAGACGGCCGACGTCCGGAAGAGTGGGGCCTGTCTGCCGTGCCGCATCTCCAAGACCCGCGTAAGAGAAACCCCGCCCACCAGCATCTCTCCTCTCCTCTCCTCTCCCCTCCTCTGTCGTCTCTCATGTATGCAAAACTGAGCCAATCCTAGTGTCAAGATTGTGGCGTCTGTCCTCACTGCCGCAAGGCGTTCCCAGACCACTCGCACCTGGTCTGTACCCGTAGGACCCCTGCCGTGGCTCCGCCCGTGATTCGTCATGTCGCCGGTATGTCGAGCAACCCCCCTGGCTCCCCCAATCTGAATGTGAGACATGATGCTGAGACACATCACATCAGACGTCTGGTCCCCCAACCCCGCCGAGGAGCGCCGCTGCGTTGACGACCCTCGCTTTCCCACGGCCAAGCCCAGGGATATCCTCATTTTCTTCACCCGCGAGCCCGATGCTCCCTACCTCCGCGCATCGGTCCAGGCATACCATTCTCAGAATGGCCTTGATGAGAACCCCAGGAATGCCGCTTTTGAGCGCGATAGATTCCCCAGCTATGCTGAACTGCAGCGATGGGTCGAGGCCCAGATCAAGCGTGAGCGCAGCACCCACTTCGAGCATGCCGTGCAAAACTTTTTGCTCTCCTACTCGGAGGGTGGCTATGATCTCCCCAAGGTAAGTCCATCGAGATATTATTACCACTTCAACATCAAGCTGACTGTGTTGTAGCATAAGCTCGTGTCCAAGGTCCACACCATGAACTGCTTCTTCAGGATCTGGAAGGCCCCTCCCTTCACCTGCTGCAGCTCATCCAACAAGTTCTCTCATGTTCCATTTACCGTCCAAGCTGAGCTGAGGCGCATCGCATGGAAGGCACTTGTGTCTCATGAGCACGATATCCTCAAGCTTCTTGAGGAGTGCTTGGCGCAGCAGGAGCCCCTGAAGCCTCGCGAGAGAATGGCCGTCTGGGCTAGCCTGTGGCAGCTCATGCTCATGTATAGGGAGCTGGTGATCGCGCATGACAACTTCTTCATGCGTAACCCGAGCGCCACAAGGGATCCCGCCGTTGGTAAGGAACCCCAACTTGGAGCTCAAGTACTTTGCTAACAAACTTGAATAGCCATGCCTTATGACACCCTATACAACGTCTTCTTCCCCTTGATTGCCATCTTCTATCACTGCCAATTCAAGACTCCTAAGAGGCTGGAGATGTCTATGGACTGGCTTAAGGAATCGGCAAACCCCACTGGGTCGAGCCGTATCGCCAAGATCCACCAGTTCTCCAAAGATATGATGAATGCGAGAAAAGGATTCTGTAAGTGACCGAACTAGGCCCAATCCTCCAACATGACACTAACCATGTCCAGACGAGGGGATCCAACGGTCGCCACACAAGATTGATGAGAGGCTCAGCCTCCTGGTGGTTAGCCATGAGCTTAAGAAGCTCTCCACCAAGAGACGTTCTAAGCCTGCTGGCAAATCCAAGGGTGGTTCATGCGATGATGGCTAGTCTCGCATATCCACGTCCAGTCATTACTGGGAGACGAAATGAAATAACGATAACAAACATGACGAATATGAAAAGGGAAAGGAAAAAGAAAACAGAAAAAAAAACATGGCTGTCCTTAACGGTAACGAATGTAATGACGCTCGCTGCGTATGAAGTGTGTTCAATGGGTCGAATTCATGTATTGGGCTTGCTCTTCTTTTTTGACGAGAAAATGTGTGTTATGACTGCAAGCTTACTTGGGCGGTTATCTTGAACCTTGGCTTCTTCCCCCCGTTCTTTTTGGCGGCTCCCTCGACTCTGTCGGCGAGATCTTCTAAACTGACACCCTCTGTGTTGGTGGAGGCGACTCCGATCGTTAACATGATTCTGTCCTTCTTGTCCTCGGCTTTCTTGATGTGTGATGTGATGCTGTGTGACTGTTAGATAATCTTGCGATTCGGAAGAGGTCAATGGTGTTACTGACTTGATGGCTTTCTTGACTTCCTCTGCAGTCCTTGGAGGCACGGGTAGGGCCATGGCAATGAGACCAGCCACGGCACCAGTGTATGAGGCCCAGAATGGGGCATCTCTGTGCTGATTCTCGAGGAGATCAGAAAGGCTTTGCTGAAGCTGTGCCTCCAGAGGTCCCAAGTTCCCTCCCCATCGGGCTGAAGTCGACAGTGCGAGAAGAGCCCGGCTGACGTGTGAGAGACCGGGGGCGTCAGCGTCTCGGGTAATGGCATGGTGTAGTACAAACGAAGTGTTGTTGTCTGCATCATACCCCTGACGAGCCCATATCTCGCGTACAAACAAGGCACCCAAGCCAGTGGTCAGGACGGTCGGCACTGCAGAAAAGTCCACCTCCTTGGGAAAAGCGTTCGTCAGGATGTCCAGGACGGCATCAAATATGGGTTTCTCCTCAGCCGTGACGGCAGCAAGAACGTTGAGAGGGTCACTCTCACGAATCTCAAGGGGAAGCTTCATCATCAGTGCGCCCTGGCGATTGGATCCTCCGCAGAATGTCACATTGCCAACATTAGGCACAGCAGCCAGGAACGCCTCGATCACGGTGGCAATGGCGGGAAATTGTTGGCGGCGGCGGCGCGAGAGGCCAAAGATACGGCCATCATATTCGTCGTTGATCCTACGCATCCTCTGAACCTGAGAGAAGAGCGATCCTGGAGCAGTGTAGCCGTTGGTTGACGAGATGGGATACGGCTTCACGGCGTCGTTGTGCATGAGCATGCTACCATAGCCTCGGAAGCCGCCGCCGCACATGAAGACGTTCACGCGGGCATCACGGCCCTGCATGCGGGCAGCCCGGATGGCGTCAAGAGCGGGGAAGCGGGAGCAGAGATTCGCATATGCCTCTTGCATGCCGGACTGTAGCTTGGAGATCTCGGCAGCTTGGACATCGGCCGGCTGCTCGTGCAGGACACGGATCAATCTGGCAGCTCCAAATGGCAAGCTCACACCCGCCCGGGCGGCCTCGATCTCGTAATTAGCTTTGCTGGTGTCGACCCATGTCATCTGCACGCTGCCGCCTCCCAGGTCCAGGAATAGGGCGCCACCGTCGACACTTGCGAGACCACTTCGCGAACCCATAATAGCACCGAAGAGGGTCTCGACTGCAGGTTCCAAGATGCTCACTCTGAGACCTCCCGTCTTTGAAGCAATAGCCTCAAGCATGTTAGCGGCGTTGTCAGCCCGGCGCATGGCCTCGGTGGCGAGAATGGTGATGTGCCTAGCTGGGACTCCATGCAGCACCGCAACCTCTTGGAAGCGCGCAAGGGTACTAGCAACTGCAGTGATAGTCTCGGGAGGAAACACAAGGCCTTTTGAGGTAGTGGTGAGTGCATCAAAGAGAGAAATTGGGGCTCGAGTTGAGTAGATGGGACGAAGTAGCCGAGTGAAGGGAGGGGCAAGAGACGTAATGGAGAATCGGATACCATTGCTAGAAAGGTGTTAGGCTAGGTGCTCGCCCATGCTCCAAAATCACAGAAGGAGACATGCCTGCCCATGTCGACGATGGCATATAGCTGACTCTCGCCTTCGGGATTCCATGGCGTAAGGGTTTGCGACAAGTTGTCGAGGGTGATGATGTCAGGAGCTGCTGTAGACATGATCGAACGTAAGTTGCCAATCCTGGTGGATAGTAAAGGAAGCGAGTGTATGGGGTAATTCAAAGCCAAGAGAGAGCATCTAGCTTGACTCCCAGGCTGCATTCATGAAGCGTATCGTTTGTTGCCTTGCTGGGCTTTGAAAAGTTGAGTGAGGTTCAAAACTGGGTCACGTTCGTGGAGCCGCAATGGAAGGAACTCTCATGTAAGGGCAGGGCGGGGTCCCCCATTCCGTGGCCGATGCCCCGCGACGGCGCCGTCTCTCGGAGCGGCTCAACGCCAGGTCCGGCATTTGCTACCAACCACGAGATTCCCGACAAGGCAGATTCACAGGCCTTGGAAGCGGCCATATCACATTCTAAAGGCATGGATTTAAGCGCGCGTGGCGTAGTGTGCCTGACGTTTCTACTTGGGTCGCCGACGGCCTGGATGGCCTTCAGAATGGGACGCGGCACGTGGGCGAAGCTATGAGAAGGAAGAAGGCCGCTGCGGATGTGACCGATCACGCACGATTAAGCGCCGTACTCTGCGTCTCATGCTCTGCGTCCCATGTCTTGCGTCTGGATACGACCTTGAGGCAAAGGCCTTCGGAGACATATCCTTTGACTCTCGCATGAACTGGATGTTGCAGGCTCAAGATGTCTTCCGGGGTGAGCCGCAGGGCATGGGTGATGGGGCATATTGCTGTCATTGTTGTTGTTTTGATCAAGAGACAACACCAACCCCAGTTGGCGCGGTATCACTTGGGCCGCCACGAACGAACCCGACTGGACCGTCCCATCTTGACACTTGGTCGTCCTCGGGACTGCCACGATGAATACGTGTTGGGTTGACGGGCTGGCCTCTTTGTCGGAACAACAGATGACAGATTGGTTCAGGGACCATAGGTACAGTACATCCTTCAGGGGCGATGCCAACCTGCTTCGGGAATGGCCTCGCCGTTTTGCTCTCGCCTGCCAGGGGATCCTCAACGCCCAGAACGCTGAATCCGAAAAAAACAAGACAAGCGCCGGCAATGCCACCCGCGGCGAGGCCCGGTTGACATTTTCCCCTAAGTTGTGAAGGTACCTGCGTGGTCCGTTCTGTATGTCTCAGTCCAACCCGGAGTCCGGATGACAGTTGACCAGGACCAGGGCTCTGAGCCTCCTTTGGTCTGTGAGCTCGGTCCTTTTGAAGACTCTTACCCCCGTTTCTTGTGTTGAGATCGTCGGTTCTGCAGCAGGAAAGTCGAGGCTTTTCAGTGCGGAGTCAGAGGTCTAGACCGCAACCGAGGTGTGTCGGGGAGAGTGATGCCATACCCAACAATCCTTAACAGCAGAACCAAGGCAGTCCCTAAGAAGCATCAGCATCCATGATATGATGTGACGCTGAATCGCTCACTGTCGATCCCGATAGCTCAGCTTACTAGGCTAGCTCCCCGCGGCAGCCCCAAGGGAAGGGCCCTGCACTGCACGCACCAGCCCAGCCATGAGAAAAAAAGGACGAGACCACACAGGAGCTTGTCGATGGATGCAGCAAGGAGTCGGGAATGCGCCTTGCGTTCTGCAAGCCAGCGCATGCGCATGCGGCGTTCCATACGTAGCTCAACGCGCTCCATGGCCTCTGACAGGCTGCGCCAGTTCCTGTTACTCGGACAGAGATATCCACTGAAAGTAAATATCAACAAAACAAACTCGAAGCGAAACAAAACAAGACCAGATGGCATTTGTTGGACGGCGGGCGCCGCAAAAGGGGGAGGGGGAAAAAGCAAGAGGAGAGAAACTACGCGCCTAGGGCCGTACGGGAAGTGGAAAACCGTTTGATGCCATCCATCGCCTGCTTGCATTGCCGCTCCAAGGCATGGCCGCTACATTGTCTTGGGGCTAGTTTTTAGGGCTCAGCAACGAGAACCGCATCGCGTGTTTGAGGAATTGCCAACGACGTAATCGAGCCCGCGACAAAAACAATCCGGCGCGGCGGTGATGTCAATCGAGCTGACCTGGATCGAGATTGTCAAGGCATCCCTCTCATTCTTTCAACCCACGCCCCGCGAGTTAGAGGTTGATGGCGATCGAATTGAGCAAATGTCGTGAATCTTTCTCTCTGCCTCTCTCTTTCGAGAAGAGCTCCCCTTGTCAGAAGTCGTACGATGCTGCAGCATGGCCCCCTGTCTCCGGGAATACGTACCGGGACAAGCATCATATCGGCCCAGAAAAGTGCGTTGCGCTGCACTGCACTCCAGAGACTGAGTGCCTCTTCTCTCTGGCCAGGATGCTGGGATATGGCTCTGGCCATGGAACGTGGGGGGAGTCGCCCTAGCTAGCTCTGAGCCTGATACGGTTGAGATCGACGGCGGGAGACGCACGTTGCACTGCCGTGTAAACCCATCGTCAAAAAGTCTTACCAGAACGTCGCATCCATTCATTATCTCTGCATTCACACGGCGGGACATCCAGGTTGAAGTGGGACACAGGAGGCTAGTTACTCCAGGATCGAAAGGAACCTCATCATGGATCGTATCCAGCTCAGCTCACTCAGCTGGCGCTGAAGCAGTGAGTGATGCGGTCTGCCATCACCAGCTCTTGATCCTTTTCCTTCTACAGTCTACAGTACCCCGGCCAGACGGACCTGGTTGGCCAACAGCGGTAAGCGGGCGGATCAAGATATAGTCCGTGAAGCGATATGAGCCTTGGCCAACCTCCTCTGACTTGTTGGCCAGCTCGATGTCTGGTTGGTAGAAACCAGCACGCAGTCAGCAGGCCTGGACGCTTCTCTGCCGTTTCTGTTTCGTTTGCCGGCTTTTGACTTGCCCCTCGTCGTGCGAAGCTAGAGCTGCCAGCTGCCCCCCTTGACTCAAGGCCCGAGCTTTGTCTGTCACACAACCAGCCAGCCTCTTTCATCACACCCATTGCTCTGGGATGGAATGCCCACGTCTGGAGAGAGGCTTGAGCAGGCGTGTGTGGTGCTGCACGTACATCAGAGCCCAGGTTGTGCTGCAGAAGCGGACGGGGCGCTGCAGTGCCCACCGAGGACCGAGGGGATATCGACATTGGGACTCCTCCGCACTGAGGGAGGGGTTCGTCGAGATTGGTCGGTCAGTCTGGAGAGTTGGGGTTGGCTTGCCCAAGTTTATGTGACGACGATTCGTCGGCCGTGAGTGGCTGGTGGCGACGCGTGCTCCATGTTGATTTTGATTTCGCGCAGACGCGCTTCCGGAAGCATCAGAACCTTCAGTTGTTTTGTTCGTCTTTTGAGACGGTGCTCTAGGTTAGCAGAGTGTGTGCAAACTTTGAATTCGTGCGAATTGGGCAGTAGGGCGTTTGTAGATAGACGTTTGAGACGATGGCTTCCCAGATGTTGACGTTGGTGCCATCGTCATCTTGACCCGTTCTGTTGCGTCGGTAGTGCGAAAAATACCCCCTCAATCCGATAAGTTATGTGTGTGAGTCGCTTGTCTTCTTGCCGCCGACGTGCATTGGCTTCTGTTACGCCTCCAGGGCTTCCGGCAGGGGACGAAACGTGTGTCGACGCTCAGCCTCTGGACGGGCAGGACGAGCAAGCAGGACGAGACGGCCCATCGTCATCAATCTTAGCTGCCGACCTTTGTTTTTAGTTACGAAGCTGACGTTCGCTCCGGGCCAAACGATAGACAATCGTCAACTGGCCTGTCTGCATGGTGGGTTTGCACCAAGGCGTGGTATTACCCGAGGTCCCAGGACGAGACTCGAGAGCTGTGCTGCGGATGGATGTCTCAGCCTCGATCATAACAAACAAACGGGAGTTACTGGCTGAGATCGCGTTTCCCATTCTACTGGACCCGAAGTCCGTCGAAAACTTGAATACGCACCAAAGCATCGGAAAGTCTGTTGGTGTTTGCTATTATATGTACGAGTGCGGTGGTACTCAGCAGCCCTCCCGGATGGAATACAATAGATAGGTAGATAGACACGCACACACACGCCCGCACCCGCGTTGGCCATACGCCGCATCTGCTGCGTACCTACATGCGAGGTCCCGATCAAGTCCAAGTAAATACCAACGGCGGCGGCCTGTGGTTGACCGCCTCTGAACCGTGGGAAAGGCTCAGGAGCCGGCCATCAAACGCAGCCACCCTTGACCTGAATCACAACCGAAGCCTCCATTCTTTCTCCTATTGTCGACGTCGAGATATTAGTTACTTGCAGTATCCATCCACCGTCCCTGACTACTCTCGCCTCGCCATCTTTTGACTATCAACGCAGGGTCTTGGTCGACCGTCTCATCTCCATTCTATCACCTGGTCTCGATCAACCTCTCCGTCCCCAGCCGCACCCTATCAACTCGACAGACTAGCCAGACTATCCAAGGGCCCTTGCTCGAACTCGCGCAACGTGCCCTCGTCGTCCACTGACCGCTGCTTGAGCCCTCTTCCTGTGACGGGTGCTGCCAGAGTGGGCTTGGTCAAGGGCCCCTTCTGCACTAGCTCGGCCGCAACCCAACTAACTCGTCGACTCTCAGACTCTGCGCAGTGAGTGGACCTCGAGAAGCTTGCTCCAACAGGGGACACGACCACCACGGGGTTACAGAAGCCCTGTTCCCTGCTGCCGGTCCCAGGGTGTGGCCCCAGGCAAGAAAGCAAAGCAGAAGCACCAGCAGCACAGCACAGCACAAGCAGCAAGCAAGCAACCTTGATCAGTCCCGTCTGGGCCGGCATCCACCATCCAGCCCAGCCCAGCCCGCCTGCCAGGTACCTCGACAGCATCGTTCGCGCCACCCGCTTCTCGCTGCTGGCCCACCTCGACGGGGCCTCGTCCAGTTGGATCCCCCCGACTGCTGTTTCTGGCCGTGGCCTCTCTCTTCTCTGGCTGTGGTGTGCTGGCTGGCTGCCCAGTTGTAGGGCACCTCAGGTCGTCAAGTGTACCTGTACTTGTACTTCCTTCCCTCTCTCTCCCCACCCACACAGCACACAGCAGACCTACCTGCCGACTGCACCTTCCACTCAGCGTGCTCACTTGGTACATATCACACACCATCCGCCCGCCACACCCACACTCTCTTCCTTCTGCCGCCTTTCCCTTCTCTTCTCATCTTCACATCTTCTCCATTCCAGTCCTTCGTTTGCGCGCTCAACGTGTCCCCCGTGCTCCTCTGTGCTTCTTGCGCCGTCCTTCGGTCGCTTGAGCTCAGCTTGTCTACCGTCTGTCCAGCTTGGGACCTGAAACCGCGACGGTGACGCCTGGCTGAGCGCCCTCAGTCGCCCTCGCTCACTTGCGCCTGCGAGTCGCTACTAAGATCCGCGGCGGTGACAACAACTTGGACGCCGGCGACCACGGCCACAGACGACCATCACGATCACGACTGACGACCAAGACACCCCCTTTTCCTTGCCTACCTACCTATCACACATGCCATAACATCGGGTCGACTAAATCCTTAACCTATTTCCTTGCGTGTTTCCCACCTTCGCGTCTCCGGGGACCAGAATCAATATACCCACGAAAACTATACCACGAACCGCAGGCTTTAATATCCTTTCGCAACGTCGCCAACGTCTGAACCTTGGGCTTCGAGACTGCTGATAACGCTAATTGCCAACCGTCAACTCTGCGGCCCGCGTGTTGGATCCAAGACAACAACGTCGCATACCGAAACATTTGCATCGTCTCGTTCCGCGCTCGAACCGGTCCGCCTGACGCTGCCTCCCTTGGCTACTTATATACCAGCTCCCCTGGGCTTCACGCGACACCGCTGCGCAGTTCGCGTTGCTCCCGCTCCACCATGCCTCCCTTCCAGCCTTTCGCGGCCCCTTGGTCGCGGAGCGCACGTCGCGACGAAATCCCCACGACGCCTGAGCCTACTCTCGCAGGCCAAGTACAACCCCCGTCGCCCCCGCGACCGCGATTCCGAGTCAAGAGGAGGAATGCGTCTAATCTCAATGCACCCACCCAACAATTCCTTGCGTCAGTTGCCGCGGCCGATATCCCCATTCCCAGTATTGAGGAGCCCCGCGTTATGGACGAGGAGATGGAAGACACTATGTATCCTATTTCACAACTGAGCGACATGGAAGACATGCCTCTGACACCGCACGGCGGCTCGGACCGCATGTTCTCACCTCCCAAGACTCCCGCCCCCGGCGCCTTGCCTGAGCTCTCCCCGAAACAGTATCCGAACTGGTCCATCGACTCGACTCTCAGTAGCCTCGAGTCTAGCCCAGATTACGAATCCAGCCGGCCTTCTACTGCCCACTCTACTCACACTAGCACATCCCTGCTCAGCTACTTCTCCATCAGCTCAGAGGAACTGAGCCAATGTGTGAGTCCGGACACCGAGAAGGCTGATAACTTTGCCGAGCTGTCATCTGTCGAGGATAACGATAAGACGATCAAGGCGCCCCAAAAGGCAGTTCCTAGAGATACACTGCGGAGGGCGCCGTGGACAAGGCCCATGATTCACCATCTGTGGTCCACATATACGATGTACCTGCAGGATCCAAAAGTTACACCTTTCCGCGTTGGAAAGAGTGGCATCCCCCCTCACGGAGTCTGCTTGCGAGTTGCTCGAGAGGCCAAGAGAAGCTGGAGAGGATCCAAGGCCCAAGCCAGTGCCGCCGACCAGAACAGCGGTAGTGCTACCCCCACCGCCCAGGGACCCTCTGGCCCATATGTGCAGTGGCCTCACACTTGCGCCGCTACCCGTGCTCAACTCCGCGAGCTTTGTAAGATGAGCGTCCGGACAAACGCGCGTGGCAACCAACATCTTGTTCCTAGCCCAACCCCATACGGAAACTCGGCCGCCCGATTCTGGAATCGCCGTGCTGGACTCGCCCGTTCGCCTTCGGTCTTCTCAGGTCAAGATATGGCCATGTCATTGGCGGTCAGCACCTCTGAGTCTATGCAGCTACAAGGTCCTCTGGCCCAGCTCACCAACTCTCAACCTGATGATGAGCTCCCATCTCCGCCACCAAATGTTGAATCCTTGGCGCCCGTTGCTGGAGTTGAGCCGCTCGAGTCGGAACGAACCCGGCTCGCTTCTCCCTTCCCTATGCATAGCTACGGCCCTAGCTCGAGCTCGTCAAGCTCCCTGCCCTCAAGCTTTGTCGTGGATGCGAAGCAGCAGCGACAAACCCACACGGGCGGCCCGCGCCGTGTTTGATGTCCCCAGTCCGACTCACGCGCAGCCGATCCACCCAGAAGCGCCGGACCAAGCAAGCCATGCACGAGCCTAGAAAGACCAAGCGACCTAGCCTTGGTTCGGATCTCTGGGTGGACCCCGCCTCCATTATCGATATTACATCAGACACCGACGCACTTCTTCGCCGGGAACAGGAAGAGCACCAAATGGCTCTTGACGAGATTGAGAAGACGATCGCGCCATGCAAGAATCTGCAACAGCTCTTCGAAGCCTCTCAACCGGCAGCTGGCGATCATAACATGTTGGCTCCTCCCGTCACCGAGGTTCCCCGACGACTTGGCTCGCCCTTCTCTTTGAGCGGCTCTAGCTTCTCATACCCCAACCGCCTCTCACACGGCAATGGCGTCGACGCTGATGCTGCTCGCCGTCCCTTTGCCACGGTTCAGCAGTTGAGCGTGAGCGAGAACACGCCTGCTGTTACCCGATCTTCCCTCGCAAGTCGACTTGCCTACATCGACGAACGACTTAAGGACTTCCGCCGTCGAGACCGGCCCCGCCGCCGATCCGAATCACCTCTCTAATCACGATACCACGTGCTTTTATGTTTTCTTTCATGTCTCCTTTGTACATTTGCCCAGAACGTTCATGTTGTCTGACGAGTTTTACGAGTCCATGGACGCCGACATATCGACTGAACATGACCTGTTGGTGTCACACGACGCATACCACTTCGCATGATGCATTATCTAGACGGCAGCAGCTTTTCGACGACAGCTTCATTTCTTGTTACACCTCTTTTTCATCTCACCCTCTTCGACCACTTCTCAACCATTTCCTTTTATATGTCGGCATCATGTAACACCTTTTTAGTGTTTGGAACATGTCCTCACGCAATGGCCAACCATACTTGCCCCCCCACAAGACCTCACCCTTCTCACTTGCTTTCAGCGGGAATTCTTTCCTTTTTACCACTTCTTCTTCTTCTTCTTCTCATGCTTCCAGAACCTGGACTGGAATGATCTTGCAAGCTTCATGATGATATGATGGAACGAACAGCTGGCCGGCCAAACAGAGCCGCCCCTTTTGCCGTGTTATTTTTTTCTTGGAACGGGGGAAAAGTATGGACGGGCATCTCCGCCAAGGGGAGATGACGCCATGAGGACATGATGATCTACCCCTCGTCTGGACGCGATAGCGAAAGGGAATAGCCTAGACGAGAGGCATGAAGGAGCTTAATGTCCATAGAATGAGGAA
This sequence comes from Fusarium solani, assembly GCF_023522795.1. Taxonomy (NCBI): domain Eukaryota; kingdom Fungi; phylum Ascomycota; class Sordariomycetes; order Hypocreales; family Nectriaceae; genus Fusarium; species Fusarium solani. Next base: position 3,024,080 of record NW_027072157.1, read on the forward strand.
TGACTAAAATGATGTAAAACTATTCTTGTGCCTCTGTGATGTGAATGAGTGCATGTGTCAATGACTTGTCACATAATGAAGAAGTGAGGACTCTTGGTAACACACATATCAAGCTTGGTATTATGGTTTTCTGCTGCTGTCTCTTCTCGTATGTGCATTGGTATTAATTACTAGTTACAAAGAATATTAATCTACATCATAGTCAAGGCTTGCTTTACTCGTCCAGTGAGCTCCCGCCGGGGGTAGTATAATATTTGGGAATTATCGTCTAACAAAAAGAAAGGCCGGTTGGAATGACCAGCATCGTCGACAGACGTAAGGCTCCCCCATGTCACGGACATGAGGGAGCGATGTGAGAGAGGGCACAGCGCTCCTTCGCTAGGATGGGACTCGAGCCACCAAGTTCAGTTACATGGGCGCTGGCGGGTACAGCAGCACGTTTGAACCCCGGAAAGGTTCTTCTTGGAGAGGGAAAAAACGGGTGTTTCGCCTCGTGTAGCAGAGTTTCGTGCCTGGTTGCTGGTAACTCGGCCCGTCTTTTGGCGGTGACGGGGGTATGACGGTGATAAAGGAGACCCCCCAAGGTTCAACCGCCGACGCGTGGGAGAGGGGAAAAACTCTAGGGTTTAAAACGTTCCTCATGTCTTGAGCGTACTCGAGATGGACCTCACGTGCTTGATGGCCTTAGCTATCTCGTCGTCGTCTTCTCCTGGTTCCTCATCCGCGGGGCCGGAGAATAGGGGCTTGGGCACGACGTCGCGGTACCTCCGTGTCGGCGCCGTGAGACCGGTTGACTCGGAGCCCTTCTGCTCTGGCACGGCGGCTCCCGGCGGGTGCACGCGGCGGTGCTTTGACGATCCGGCATCGTGAGGGCACCGGCGCTCGCCGACGCTTGCGCGGTGTGAGTGGAAGGAGCACTGCCGGAAGCCAAAGGCGCGTTCTTCGTTGCGGAGACGGTTGGCCGGGATACGCAGCTGCGGGTTCTTGAAGCGGATGTCGAGTCCTGAGAGGCGCATCTTGTTCATGTGCATGTCGTAGTCGGCGGCGAATTCCGGGAGCTCCTCGAGCAGGTCACTGAAGCGAGCAGGTTCCGAGGCAGTAGAGTCTTGAGGGTGAAAGGTAAGGCGAGGTCCACCAGTGAAGGAGAAGGCAACCATGGCGACAGCCCAGCGTCGAAGTCGGATAGCGGCGAGGTCCTCACATTCTGTGTAGAGGAATGTGACAAGTCCAGGGGGGACATCCCAGTCGCAGCGCAGGTAGAGGTCTTGGATGGCGTCCATAGAGAGATCCTGAAGGCGGTAGAGACCAAGACGGGAAGCAAAGAGGTGCAGGCGAATCATGGACCAGTGAATGTTGCGAGTGGCCTCATCTCCAGCATCATAAGCGTTGGAAACGGCCTCATCGAGATGCTGACGGAAACCGAGACCGAGGTGGACCCAGTCGACAAACAGGCCAAACATGGAGGCCGACTCACGGGGCAGCCACAGGGAGATGGACTTCGAGGAGTTGGAGGGGTCGTCGAAGCGCTCGGCAAAGAAGGGCGAGGTTGCGCAGAGGAGCTGCTTGTTGACCTTGAAGCGCTGCTGCTTGGGACCAATGAGTACGGTTGCCATTGGCTCGGTAGAAGGTTGTGACAGTGACGGTGACGGCGCCGGCTTGTGAGAGGTGCTACTTGAAGTACGCCGGCTGTGACTGTCGAGGAAGCGGCCAAAGCCGGTAGGGCTAAAGATGGGAACCATGGTGGTAGTAGTAGTAAAGGCGACTGTCAACAGAGCTGAGAAAGGAGGTTATCGTAAAGTTGAGAGCGAAAGACAAGACCCAGCTTGGACGAAGAGACAAGAAGCGAGAGCAAGTCTGAACTGGCAGAGAAAACGAAAGGGAAAGGAGAAACGAGGATTTGGCAGTAGTTTAAGAAAATGCTACCTGGCACAGCCAGCTTTGAAGTAAAGAGTGAAGAAAACAAACGGAGAGAGAGGGAAGAAAAAGACGAAACGAAAGAGCCGTCACTAGAGTGGCCCAAGGTAGCATTATCAACAATCTGGGGCAACGCTCGTCGACAAAACCGCCAGAGTCCTCTCACAAGCTCGCTTGAACCCCCTGGCTCGCCTGCCTCCTCAGCGGTCGCTGGGCCAGTCACGGCGCTGCTCACCCACATGACGAACGTTCAAGATGGCCCCTGGCGGGTTTCAAAGCGATCGAATGGGCCGTGTTCTAGCCTCGGAGGCTTCTAGCGTTGCTGGGCCCTGCTCTCCCAAGGCTCCAAGGCGCGAGCCGTGGCTGGTGGCGATACAGCCAGCAGCGAAGCCTATTGATCGAGCAGGCCCTGGTCGTTGCTCACCGTTTCAAGTCGCCGGATCCAAAACGCCCTCTGGCGCAAGAAATTCCCTCCAGTGAGCAGCCAGACCCTTGCAGCCAGCCCAGCGCCCGTCACACTGCTAGAGGCGAACCGAACGTGCCTGGGACCCGCGTCGGCGCCAGAGCAGCCAGTCGGAGCTGGAGATGCAAGAGGGAAACGTGGACCGCGATGCGCTGGGCGCTCTCGTGTCGAGTCAAGTCGTAGGGATCGTCGCTGTCTTGCAGTGCTTCGCGTGAGCCAGCGTTGAGCTTATCTGGGGCCTTGCATCATCTCCTGCTGGGGATGCAGAAGATATGCGAGCGCTGCAAGCGATGAAGCCGTCTGTTCCTGCGGGACACCTTGGCATTATTCTTGAGGCCTGGCGAATAGGTAGCCGAGATGACAATGCGCCGTCAGATACGAAGACCTCGCGATAGTTGGAAGCAGTCCAAAAGAGGAACAACGGAAAGAGTCAAAGTAAAAAAAAACGCAACACCACTCTTCTGAGTGGTCATCTCCATCGTCTGGCGTTTCAAACCAGCCGCACAAAGCTCTGTTCCTGTCCGATCAGCGGTTTGGCGGTCCAAGATTGCCAGTGGGCATCTCCACCAGAGTGCGGGCTTCCACATGGAACCCCGGACGGGAGGAACGTCCCGTGAACCCGTGGCCGGCGCCTAGAGGGAAGTCACACACACATCGGTAGGTGCCTTCCCCCTTTGCTGCTGCTGAAACCTCCGTCGCCTCTCGCGGCTTCCCGAAGCAGGATACGGACGGTTTGACGTTGGAAATTAAAAACTTTGCTCACGCCGTCATCGGCCCAGAACCCGAAACTTTTCGTCTCTTCTTTTCTTGCCAGCCGCGCGACACGACCTCCTCTCGCAGCTCATGAAACATTGATAGTCTCGAGTAAAGTGCTTGCATCTTCACTTTGACAACGACACCACCCAATCACCAATCAATTCTACGCATCAATGGAAACCGAGGCTCTTTGCTGGCTGTGTGCCCTGCCAGCACTATATTTACTCAACACCTCACGTTGGGCATCAACTTGTCTTATTAACCATAGATGATTGAGTGTGAATTAGGACGCCGTCACAGGACGTACTACCAAATACCTCAAGATCTTTCTTGTTTGGGTGCCAGATTTCCGTGCGATAGCAATGTGATCAAGTCTCTGGCACCCATGTGTGATCAGCTCCCTGTTGTGCCCATATCGAACCACCCTCCTCTCCTGGTTTCATCGTGGTTCTATCGACCTGCTGCTGCCAAGCTCGCGCGCAGGCCCTGGTCGCAGATCCGTTTCCTGTTTCCCATGCCCCATCCCATCATCACATGTGTTGAATGTCAAAACTCCATCCCCACTGCACTGGAACGTACCCGTTATCGTCCCTTCTCGCTTCTTCTTCCGGGGGTATCTAATGCATGCAAACCCAAACGCCGTTGCTCCTATGCTCATGCTCGCTGTTCCATAACATTAGGGAAGGGTAGCCGGGATATCGTCGTCATCACTGTCGCTGTCACTGTCGCTGTCCGAATCATCATCGATCGACATGGGATCTGCTTGGGTGCCCACTAAGGATGCACTGGTCCCTTGTCGGGCGGGATCCGGTGTCTCACTCATCTTGGACTGCGGTCTGCCGGTGCCAGTCAACGACTTTGGAGGCACATATCGAGGCTGCGTTGGGTTCAGGTGGGTTGTCGGATCAGTGAGCTCAGCCGTCGCTTGTGACCCCGACAGTCCACCCATTTCTGACACAGGAACTCTCTTGCGGGGACTCTCCTGTTGACCGTTGGGTCCTCCAGTAGCCGCTGGTTCCTCAGCATCAGTTCTCGGTCTCTTGTTCGGACGAGACTCGCTATCACGAGTTGGCGTAGCGCTGTTGCTTGATGGGGCCATGATTCGAGCTTGCTCGGCCGCGATCTGTTCTTTAGTTCGTCTCTCGCGGAGCCGAATGCCATACTTCTTGCGTGTCGTGCTCATCTTGGTATTGTAGCTGTTTTTGAGACTTGCCAGGCGGATCCCCCTCTCGGCTTCCGGCAACTCCATGGCATCCCTCATCATCTTTCCATATCGCTCTTCAGCCTCTCTCATTTTGGTCTCAAACTCTATTCGTTTCTGTTCCGTGAGATGTGCATATGGATCACGGCCTGGCGTACCGCTTGGTGGCTGTTGCGAGGGTTGTGGGGAGGCCGTCCAGTTCGATCGAGATGCAACATTTGGAGTTGATTGGGATGGTGGCTGGCTCATGACAACGTTTCTCACCCGAGGAGGTGGAGTTGGAGCAGCCGGTGTATGCTGCCCGGAACCTGATTGCTGGCGGAACGCAGCGATCAGGTTCCGCATCTGTTCTCCAGTCTCGGAATTGTATGTCCCGCAGACGTTGGATTTCTCGTGGTATAACAGGCCACCGCCGCTGCCAAACCTACACCCGCAATGCAGGCAGATATCTCTGCCAGCCTGATCCTCGGGTCTGACTTTGTCGCAGGCTCGTTTCTTCAGGTGCTATTCAATGTCAGCGAAATTGGCTTTGCGAGACTTGACGTTTCCAACTCACATAGTCAAGAGCTTCCTTCGAGGTGCAAGGCCAGCCGCATTGGCAATAAACGACACCTGGAGGATGTGGGATGGCCTGGGGCACAGTCATAGGCACCATTGCTTGAGTCTGCTGCATTACCTGTGGCGGCTGTTGCGGGAGAGGTGGCGTCGGCTGATGCTGCCTCACAACCATTGTTGGAACTGGCTGCGAACCAGGAGGCAAGGAGATTGAGTGCAGTGATGGAATGACATGCTCGCCATTTTGCTCTTGGACGATATCCTGCACATCATACCCCAGTCGCTCAGCCCGTGCCAACGCATTCACGAGGTGTCGTGCTGGTATCGTCTCTAGGCGTCTCGCAAGAGCCTTGTCGAGGAACTGATTACTAACGCGAGGCAGTATCAGATCCACGAGCTCATCAAAGTCATCTGGGCTGAGATGCTCCATTATCTCTCGCTTTGAAGTTTGCACCAGGTTCTGACCGAAACCTCGGACAGCCCGAGAAAGGGTTTCGGGGCTAGCCTGATGCATTGTTGCATTCAACTGTCGGGCGTGTTAGCTGATACTCAAGAAGGGATGAACTGAGGTGGGCGACGGTGAATAAGTGCGATCGAAGACGAGATGATAACACAGTTGACGTTGTAAATGACTGAGAAATGCAAGACTTACAAGGAAAGCGATGTGGTACTGTGAACCCAACAGTGCCTTATCCCATTTATCTCTAATAGCCTGACGGACGGCGGTTGCGGGGGAGTTGTTAATGAGCTGAAGCAACTGCTGATATTCGTTTGTCTCTTGAACAACATTTGTCGACTGTGCCTGAGCTTGTGGTGAAGCATGCCCATGAATTTGAATCTGCTGTGGAGGCCCTTGGGATGGTTGGTGCTGAAAACCGTTGGGCGTCTGAGAAGGTTGATGAGAACTTTGGTTGAGGGCAGCTTGCTGTATCAGAGGTGATTTGTGTTGTATGAGCGGGGAGGATTGGGCTGGTGAGCCAGCCTGCGATGCCCTCTCCATCGGCGCGACAAGTGCAGAGTTGGCTGAAGCTGAAGCACTTGAAGCTCGACGCGATGCAGAGTGACCATTAGGCAGGGTTGGAGGAGAGAGTGCCGTGGGGGCAGCCAGAGGAGATGCAACCTGTTCGGCTCCGTTTGTGCCATTCACGCCATTGTGCGCAGGCATACCGGCCGGCAGGGCCATCGTGTTTCCTTTTGCAAACGCTTCCGATACAAACTGTGCAAAGGCGTCGCGCCTGGCTTCGCCTTCGGCAGAAGTATCGGGATCCTGCAGGGATGCGAGGAGCGTGTCGATAGAGGTTGATGATGATTCGGCGACCATCGATATCAATGGATGGGTTAGAAAAAGGGAGAAACGCGCATGCGGCAAAAGAAGCTCGAGAATGAAAAGAAGGGGGGAGAAGAAAAAAAAAAGATGAGCTTAGATTACAGATGTTGAATATTCAATTGAGTAGCCCCTTCTGCAAGAGGAAGTCTTCACCAGACGCGTCCCTGCACTTGCTGTGCCGAGAAGTCAGAAGGCGATCCGGGTCTAGGCTGCCTGTGCGCGCGCGCCGAGGCGTGGGATACTGAGCGGGAGAGAGGCAAGGCGCGTTATTCCAAAGAGGGGGGCTTTTTTCCTTATAAAAATTCGCTAGCGCGTTTTTCATGCACTATAACACAGCTAAGTGGCACCATGTGCTCATGTTAGTGCCTGAATTATAGGGCATCTTTATTAACTGCTCCACAGCTTATATGGTTTGACTAATCACGAGCCTAAGCTTTTATAGTTTATCTAGCAATAAAAATGCTAACATATGCGTGTAATAAAGGCATTATATGTGCCTCTCCCTTTTGTAGAACTCTAACTCTCCCTTAAGGTAACATATTTATTAAGGTGCTGCTCCCCTTTATTCTTGCACACTATCAATTAACCATGCGCTAACAGTTTACAAGCAATTAATACCAAATGTTAACAGTTTGTCTATTAGACTCACTGCGCAGCAAAAGTCAACTCAATCGGACAATCAGCAGTGGCTCCACTTGGCAATCCTGCTCTAACAGAATGACAGGTTATAAGCATGTCTGTCGCCTTTGTCAGCGCTCTGGCCTACCCACTTGGGGTGTGAATATTCAGCGAGTTAATACTAGACAAGGATACGACTTGAGGAACGAAATGACTTTAATATCTGGTATCTTAAGTTATGCTGCCGTTGCCCCAAGTAGGTCCCAGACGAGAGCCGCCGCAGTGCCAAACAGGTCCCCAACGCCAGATCATAGAAAACGGCCGTAATGAGGCTGCGAAGCCCAATCCCACTTGCAATCTTGCATCCCAATCGTCCCATTGTTTCCATCTCTTTTTCTTTTCTTGTTGAATCGTTTACCAGGGCTCGCCAATCGCTGCCAGCATAGTCCTCCTGTAGTCTCCCGAGGTCTCCCCCTTGATCCGGCTTCCCAGGCTTCTGCCGTATCGTTGCTGGTAGGCTCCCTTGATGTTGGCGAGTGTGGTGCGATCCCAGTGGAAGCGGATAACACGAGCAATGAGAAGATGGTCCTTGGTGCCCATGCCGGCCATCGAGTCCTCGAGAAGCTTGGCTGCGTGCATGTACTTGTCGGTGGCATGGCGCAGCTGGAAGAGGAGTGCATCCTCCATGTGGCCAGAAAATTCCTACGCATGTTAGAAGTGGAGTTGAGTGTGTGATAGAGACTAAACTTACACTCTTGATAACCTTTTCGAGATCCTTGTTAAACTTTTGCTTGTAGGTATGCGCAATGGCGCGGATCTGGTTGTCGTTCCTCTTGCTCAAGATGCTGCAGACCAGAATCTCGTCTGTGCCCAGCTTGCCCTCGGTGGCCTTGTAGATTTGCATGACATCGTCGTCAACCTGGCGAGGGTCCACGGGGGCAGAATCTTCAGCTCTATTGGCGGCCAAGACAAGCATGAAGTGCCGCTCCGTCTTCATGCTGAGATCGCCCTTTACAACATTCTCGAGCTTATCATGGAATGTGTGGTAGTAAGCGCTCTTGATGGCCTGCAGGTCGGCATTTGATCGTCCAAGCAGAATATCGTTGAGAACAAGTTCCTTGGTGCCAGGTCCGCTCATTGCCTCGTGGAGGTTGTGAACATCGGACAAAAGGGGACCACGAGCCAATTGAACCAATGCCTTCTCAAACCATGAGCTCGTCTCGCTCTGAATGTCAGAAACCAAGTTGCGGCGATGGGCTCTCTCGTAAGCTGCACGGAGAGTGTCAATCTGCAGAGGGTCCTTGTTAGAGAGGATGGAGATCAATGCCTTCTCATCCGTGCCAAAGCCCTTCATGGCCTTGCGCAAAGCCTGCGCATCCGGATTGGCGTCCCATTGAATGATCTGAGGAGGACCGTAGCCCAGTGATGGCGGGGTTGGCTGTGTTGGCGGCGCGCCATACTGCTGAGGTGGCGCTCCGTAAGGTGCACCAGGTGGAGGGGCACCGTAGGGCGCGGGCGGAGCGGGCGAATGACCGCCATATGGCTGTTGGTGGTGCTGAGGAGGAGGAGGAGCGCCGTATTGGCCTGGAGGGGCGCCGTAGGGCTGAGAAGGAGGAGGTTGCTGATATCCTCCATATGGAGGTTGCTGGGGAGGGGGATAATGGCCCTGAGGCTGCTGATAACCTCCCTGTTGAGGATATCCTCCTTGTTGCTGTTGATATCCGCCACCGTACGGTTGCTGAGGTGGGGGATATTGACCGGGGGAGGAGGGGGGTATTGCTGGCCGTAGCCTTGCGGCTGCTCTGAATATGTGTTAGACAAAGTGTCGCAAAAGCTCAACTGTGCGAGCTGGAGAGGAAGTAAACTTACGGCCATAAGGTTGACCGTAACCCTGTCCTTGATAAGACATGAAGCTTGAAATGAGTGTTTTGTCTGTTGTCGCGAGATTTCAAAGTCCGCACTGAGGGGTAACGGAATAGGTCGGTAGGGATGGATGGAGGGGTAAATGCGCTTTTGGAGCTGGACAGTCCAAAAGGAATAAAAAGGAACAGGAAAAGCCAATGTCGAGTGTGGCACGAGGCTTCTCTTATTAAGTAGGTAGGCGATCGCTCTTGGGTAGGTACCTGAAAAATGCCCAGACGCGCTGCACCTGCTCAGCCTTGGGCTTGGGCGTTATGGATGGTGGTGCCGTCACGATGTGGGCTGCTCGGAGGCGGAGCAACAACCTAGCCCAACCCGACAACAGCCAGAATCAGAATCCGAGCATCGGTTGGACGTCATCTTTTGGCTCGCTCCACGGGATCTCGCATCCTTTTTGCCCCAGCCAGTCCATCCATTACAGAAGTAGGTACAAGTTTTGTACTGTACGCGCGTAGAAGCAGAGTGTTCTATGTTTAAGCATTCTGGGCTCTGCGGGCCAAGCATCTGACGCGGACAGTTCTTGGGCGCATTGTCGCCCAGTGACATGTCGACAATCGAGGTGCATGCAGGTCACTGCCAGGGTTCAAGTGAAGTGAAAGGTCTTTACCACTGTACCCCATCAAAACCGATATTCGTCAGCGCGGGAAATCAGTCGAGGCTGTGCGGGAGCATTCATCACGCTTCTCTTGACCCGACCCGTCCCTCATGGACCAGGTTTGCTCATCCCACTTCGTCAGTGTCAACGTGACTTCGGGTCCTGGACTCCGGATTCAGTCAGGCACACCAGCCACTTTGGGAGACGCCACTGGACGCTAGCACCGCCACTAAACTTACGCAACTCGGGGAGGTATCGCAATCCGGCGGCAAACTGCAAGGCGAAGTCGTTGTGATTCCAAGTCTCGAAAGAAGAGAATGGAATCGGGGTTGATGCAACTTAATCACAGCTGAGGCCCTAGCAAATATCACATACATTCAATGCAAGGGCGCTCCAGTCTTTTCCGGCCAAGAGCTGAACCCAAGACGCAGGTCAAGCCATCGGGTGACGCATCAGCCAATCATATCGCGCAGACGACTATTGCGGGTGGCTGGTGAATCCCCTTCACTTGAACCGCTGAAGCACAAACGTTCGAGCCCCCGGCAGTCCCTGGCCCAATTGCGCCAGTCACCTTCTGCCGTGGCTCCTCCAACCTCCGTGTATTCATCAACCTCCAGCCATCTCAATTGCAATGATTAAAACTAAATTCAGGGCACCCCAGGTTTGTAGCCTTTCCTTTCAATTTTTCTCTCATTTCAAGTAAGAATCTGCATCTCTCTCCTCTACCTACCTCACCTTTTCACGTCCGTTCCCCGTTTAGCAGTGCATCACAAACATCACTGCCGAAGTAGCATTGACGGCTGTTCACAGCCGCCAGTGCCAGCACCTGCAAACACCCACTACAACAACACATAAATATCAACACCACAGAACAATCCCCATCATTCTGTATTCACCACTCAAAGTCACCTTGGCGAAGAAGCCTCGTCAAGATGCGCGGGTATCTCCCCCTTCTTCTGGCTCTTTCCGCCTCTTACACCACCATCACTGCACTTCCTCGGCCAGTCATCGTTCCTCGTGAGCCTGCCGACGAGCCCAAATACTCAGTTGTGCCTCTGGAGCCCGGCGACAATGATTCTGGCGACGACGATTCAGGAAGCGACGACAGTGGGAGTGGCAGCCAAGGCAGCGGCAGCGGCAATGGCAACGACGAAGACGGCGATGGGATCGTGACAGTCATTCAGACCGTGGTGAAGACGAAGAAGCCAGTCACACATGTTGTCACAAAAACAGGCGACGCGAGTACGGTCACAGCCCCCGGAAAGACGGTCACAAAGGCTGTCACCAAGGCCGTTCCTACCACCATCTCAATCATCAACGTCGACGAACAACCGCAACCACAGCCAATCACTCGAACTGTGACTGTGGCTCCTGAGCCAAGTGTTTCTAAACCCTTTGTTCCCGAACCTAGTGCTCCCAAGCCCAAGCCGTCTCAGGAACCAGAGCCTACCAGCGAGCCAGCAATCACGACCGCCTCCAAGGAGGTCCCCCAGTCGACATCTGAAGTTACCTCTGAGACCTCGAGCTCAGCTCCAACTCCAGAGCCGACATCTGAACCAGAACCCCAACTGCCAGGTCCGCCCGCCGATCCCAAGGAGTCAGCCCAGGAGTCAACAACATCGACAATCTCCACGACATCTACGACATCCAGCTGCGTAAACTCTGCTCCTCCTGCCGAGACCAGGGTCCAGCCTCCTCCTTTCCCTAACCCTCCTATGTTCACAAGCACCATTACCATCCCCGTGCCCACCACCTTCGCTACACTGACGACAAGCGACACTACCACGATTCTCCAGGAGACGACAGCCCCCTCCAACGACATCCCGGTCGAGGTTAACCCTTCCCCAGAGACCAACGTGGGTGGCCATGAAACTCAGCCTGAGCCCCAGCCCCAGCCTCAACCGACGGTCACCGTGCCTTTTCAGGCTCCAATTCACATCACCACTCTCGTCACTTCTATCACCACCACCTCGGTTGCCCAAGTTGTAGTCCCTGAGCCCACACCCCCTGCGCAATCGCAGGACGATGGCTCGTGGCACACCACCTACCCTGCGGGTTGGAACGGCACCGTGCTTTCAGTTTGATACACCACATGATTTACGAAAAAGTTGACGGGTCATTGAATTCACGTTTCAGCATGCGTTTAATGAACAGGATAAAGGCAAGGTAAGCGGCATGGAAGGCGAATGGGAAACTGCACATGGATCCATGGCATAGCGTCCGCATGGGAGCATCCTACAGGTTTTCTTTGTACCATTTTTTTTCTTCATACCACTATAGACCCATGGACAGGCGCATACGGACCAAGCGCTGGGCCGTATTGTCCATATGTAATGAGTACTTAATTTCAATTGATATCATATCTTCAAAGTTACAGATTGTCTGGTGAACAAAGGGATGACTGGCAGCCTACGCAGGCAACCCTGCTGAGCTTTGCTAGTGGACCGTCAAATAAACCGTATTACTCATTGCGGATATGGCCGGTCACCTGGTTGGTTGCTTAAATGATATATCAATGGATTATTCTGACTACAAACGAAAGAACAAAGAATACTAGTGCGGATGAAAGAGACTACGCAGGCCACCAAAACGTGGCGAAACAGCAGTAAAATTGAAACTGACAGGTCTCAAGAACAATACTAAGCTTCAATATGACCAAATATTTCAGCTGTTCTCATCCACAAGATAAATACGGCGCATCCCGCAGCCAGGCAGGAGGAGCGGCTCAACCCTCTTCGCTCACTTCCTCCGGCTGCAAGGTTATCACCGCAATCCGTCAGATATCGACCGGATTAGAAACCTTTGAACCCTCTGCAGCATCTCGTTTAACTTCTACATAGTTTGTCATTCACTCCTAGGCAGATCGACAGCTACTGACCACCCCCAGCACCACCCAAGCAGCCGGTGATAGCATTGCACCATGGATGTCGTTTTCGGACCTTTCGAGCAGCCCTACGGTGTCAACAGCACCACCGACACCGCAAAGGAATCCAAGAAATCTAAAGACCCCTCCAAGGCAATTGCCATCGTCTTAATTGTGATGGTCGGACTCTTCGCCGCCGCCCTCGCCGGGGCCGCCTACGTCACCTACAAGAAACGGGCCAAGAAGCGCAAGCTGAAGGAGACCAATGCTGCGACTGCGCCAGAAAATGCCTGAGGGAACGCCCCGATATGTTGCGATAGTGGAGGATTGGCAAGGGTTGTCGTGCTTCTGAGTACCTATGGCCAAGTTGGGAAGGGTGTGTTCCATGAACTGGAGTGCAGCTTCATGTCTTGACCTGGACAAGTACATACATGTTCATTTCTTCAAGGGGTAGAGTTCTTGACTTATCACTTTAATTATTACAACGTTATGAATACCGGGGCCAGTCCACGTCTTCCGTCTACACCGTCAAGTTCCAAGTTGTCGTTTACACGTGCACCCCGGCAGCCAAGGATCGTAGCTGATTCGACAGCCAATGGTTCCAGTGATGCAGAACTCGCTTTCAGCTGTCTCGGAAGGATAGGTTCCCACTCTTTGTAAAACAACACCTGATTGGCAGCCTCACGAGCCCTCATCATGATTCACACGACCGCCCAGCATCAGGAACCCCAACCCTATGCAAAGGGCATCACCGCTAACAAGCAAAAAAAAAACCCACAATAGGTCACGCAGTGTGACGAGCCTCGAGCCTCGTCTTCGAAAGCCATCTCACCATTGTTGCTGCTCTTCCACCCTTGGCTTCTCCAATGAGACTGATCCACGTCCCGGGGGTCGACCCCACCGCTTCTTCCACAGAATGGCGCTGGGCAGCAATTCACTCAAGCCAACATGATGCGAGGCGGTATGTGAGAAAGGGGGAGGGGACCTGGCATGTTTAAATGCAGGTCCCCTTGGGAGAATTGTCTGGAAAAGTTTGAATGCGAACCTATCCTTTTATCCTGACGAGTCAAGGTTGAAACTCGCAATTCTACAAGTCTACGCTTCAACGCTTCGGTCCGTCTTCCCCACATCTCGCCGGCTCCGCCTCCGATCTTGCCGATCTTCCCCGGAGCACCGGATCCAGAATGCAATTCTTTACTCCCCGTCTTCGGCCAACGGCCACAATAGTCACCTTCTTCATTCTACTTTCATGTCTCGTACTCCCATCTCTGGCAACACCTTCAACAGACCTCACCATCCCTGAGGCACCCCCCAAGGACCTTGTCCCTCGGACACTTGTCAGGCGCGCCGAGGAGGCCGGCTCTGGCTGCAGCACCGAGGGACAGTGGCACTGCATGACCAACTCATTCCAGAGATGCGCATCCGGACACTGGTCCGTGGAGATGGCCATGTCAGAGGGGACCAAGTGCACACCCGCAGGATACACAGACGACTACAACTTTCAGATTGAGCGCGACGGGGACGGACAGGACGACGACGACGACAACGGTGGACAATCCAGCAGCACAAGCGATGGAGGCCAGAGCGTGGGACCCAAGAGTTCTGTCAGTAAGACAATGGCGGTGGCTGTTCTTGGGCTCTGGGCGGCAGTGGGCTTTTTCGTCTAGGGGTCTACAGGGGAAAAGCTGGGCGGCGTTTGGGATTTGGTTGTCATCTGATGTCTGGATGGTAAGGGATAGATATGGACTTTTAGGACCATGACTAGCTCAAGACAGTCGCAAGAATAGGGCCACGAGTTTACAGTAACATAAAAGTTAACAAACTCAAGTTCCTTCTCGCGTTTGCGCTGTAGTGCTTATTAGTTCATATAAATGAACACCCGTCAAGAGGGTTGCATCAGACGCGGCCCCCCATCTCCACCAATACCCGTCGACCATGATGCCATATTGGGAAATCATCTCAAGCTCTGTCCGTCAACGGCTCAATCCGTCAGAAAGTCAACCAAGCCGGAGGTTCGGCTCCTACTCTTAATGCGTGCTCTATACACGCCGGCTATAGGTATGGTCCCATCTCCCCTCCCACTCTCGGGCGGCCCTACCTTCGGCACATGGCATGGGGATGGTTGATCCCTGTCTAGCCCTTGGGGACGTGGGTGGTTGTAGTAGTAGTCTCGGCCCTCCCGTTTCACCATTTCCTCCGAGCGCGCAACTCGATTGGTTTCTCCTCCAATCGGCGACCAGCTGCCGATATATCTCAGGAGCTGTCAGGACCACTATCGAGGGGCATGTGCTGCGCACGCGATGAAGCTTGAAACTATGTATATACTGACCTGGTGCCATCCATGGTGAAGTCGTAGCTCTCTCTGTTTGTGCTTTCAATCGCTTCTACATTCTCTTGTTTTGTTTTCTTGATTCGTTTCTCTCGCTTATCTCATCTCCGAATCGTCAGTCTCTCATTTACCAGCCGCGCTTGATCTGGATATCGTCGCCCGAAAATGGTAAACTTCAAGTATCTCGGTGCCCTTCTCGGCGCCGCCCCGGCTCTGGCAGCTTTTGGCGCTACCGAGTCTGGCAACAACTTGGTCGTTGACTCTGGCAACTCCAACGGCTTCTCCATCACCGTCAGCAAGAGCGACTGCTCCATCAACTCGATCAAGTTCCGCGGCACCGAGTACCAGTACAAGTCGCAGACCTCTCACATCGCCTCTGGCCTTGGCTCGGCCTCTGTCTCGTACACCACCATCAGCAGTACGTCCAAGTAGATTTTGTCTAAAACAAATGCTAACTAATGACTAGACAAGTATGTCAAGGTTACTTGCACTGCTAGCAACGGTGACTTTGCCCTCACCCACTACTACGTGGTTCAGAACGGCCAGAGCATCGTCTACATGGCCACCGACACCAAGTCTGAGCCCAAGATTGGTGAGCTCCGCTACATTGCTCGCCTCGACAACTCCAAGCTGCCCGATGAGTACCCCTTCGGCGATGCCTCCAACACGTCTGGTGGCTCTGCCATTGAGGGCTCTGACGTCTTCCTCGTCAACGGTCAGACCCGCTCCAAGTTCTACTCTTCAGAGCGCTTCATCGACAATGGCGTGTACTGCTTCCGCAACAGCGCCCAGGATGTCCACGCCTGCATGGTTGCTCACCCCTCGCGCTCTTACGAGAAGAGCTCTGGCGGCCCCTTCTTCCGCGACATCAACACCAACAACAACGGCGGCTTCAGCGCGCTCACCTTCTACATGAACTCGAACCACGCTCAGACTGAGGCCTACCGCCAGGGCTTCCACGGGCCGTACGCCCTCTCCTTCTCCCGCTCTGGCATCCCCAAGCAGAAGGACTTTGACTTTAGCTTCTTCAGCCAGCTGTCCATCTCCGGTTTCACCACCGACGCTTCTCGCGGCAGGGTCAGCGGCAAGGCCACTGGCGTCCAGTCCGGATTCCAGGGCGTCGTCCACTGGTACAACAGCAACTACCAGTACTGGACCTACACCTCTTCCAACGGCGACTTCACCTCTCCTTTCATGGTTCCCGGCACTTACACCATGGTCCTCTACCAGGGTGAGCTCAAGGTCGCTTCCAAGAGCGTGAGCGTCTCGGCCGGCGGTACCGCCTCCTCCTCCATCGCTGCCGACTCGGACATCACCACTGGCAAGCACACGAGCGTCTTCCGCATTGGCGACTGGGACGGCCAGCCCAAGGGTTTCCGCAACGCTGACAAGCAGCTCCGCATGCACCCTAGCGACAAGCGCATGTCCAGCTGGGGCCCTTTGACCTACACCGTTGGATCCAGCTCCGTCGGCGACTTCCCCATGGCCCTGTTCAAGACCGTCAACAACCCCGTCACCATCAAGTTCAACCTGGACTCTGCCATCTCTGGCCAGGCTACCCTCCGTATCGGCACCACCCTGGCCTTTGCTAGCGGCCGCCCCCAGGTTGTCGTCAACAACAGCTTCACCAAGGCTTTCGGTGCGCCCACTAAGGTCGACTCTCGAGGTGTTACCCGTGGTGCTTACCGTGGTCTTGGCGAGGTGTACGATGCTGTCATTCCCGCTGGCACTCTCAAGAAGGGCGCCAACACCATCACCATTGAGGTTATCTCCGGAAGCTCTGGCACCACCTACCTGAACCCCAACTTCATCTTTGATGCCGTTGAGCTGTTCTACTAAGCAGCTGTTGGAATATGTTGGGCTCTTCCTCGACATGTTGTCACATAGACTTATTCACCTTGTACATATTAGTGAAGGCCATATAATTTAGTTGAGCTTGCTTCCGGCCATTTGACATGCGCGTTCCGTGAATGTGACGACCGCTTTTTGTGAATACCTTCAACCCACCACTCGCAAATTGCGTTGACCAGTCTTGTACCAGCACTCATGGCCTTGGCATTGTGTCTGCCATGGCTCACACCCTCTGATTGGGCTCCCCTCCATGGTGACCTCATTGGAGATTAATAGAGTTAGTTAGTCGTGATCTGGCTGCAGCCTTCTCAGTTGACACGGACTTTGCGGACTTGGTCAAATGGCTTATATCAGCCGATATGTTAGTGCTAGACCCGGATTTGTGAGCAAATCTGGAGAACTGCTGGTTCCGGTACTAACAAAAGCGGGGCATGCGCGTTTGGGCAAGGTCCGAACAGGAGGGTGTATAAGTGCAAGCACTTCGTCATGAAGGTCAAACAAACCTCGATTCCATTTATCTATTCTATTCAATCAATATCTATCTCATCCAAGATGCCATCCTCTCAAGGAACTATCCTCTTGACTGGCGCCAATGGGGGACTTGGTTCTGCCATTGTTGCCGATATCCTCAAGAAACCTGACTTGGCCAGCAACTACACTGGCGTGTATACTGTCAGGAAAGCTGCGACAGCGACGCACCTCAAGAAGGTTCTCAGTTCTGCCCCTAAAGCACATCAACATGATATAGTGGACATGGATCTCGGCTCGCTCTCCAGCGTCCGAGGGGCAGCCACTGAGATCAACCAGCGTGTTGCTGCTGGGGAGTTCCCCCCTATCAGAGCCCTCATTCTCAACGCTGCATATCAAGATCATGAGAAGATTGTAAGTGAGAAGGATGTTGACACGAGGAGGTGCTAACACTGCAGACCATGACGGATGATGGATACGAGACCACTTGGCAAGTCAACTATCTGGCGAACCAGCTGTTGGCTCTTCTCCTACTCCAAAGCATGGACAAAGAAAAGGGCCGGATCCTCATACTCGGTAGTTGGTCGCACGAGTGAGTTACTCTAAGCAGATAAAGTCGGGATACACTGACACTGACTTCAGCATCGACGATGAACGAAACAACACCAATGGCGAGCCCTATAAAGGCTGGGATACTCTTTTCCCTGGAGCAGAGGAGCTCGCCAAAGGCAAGTGGAGCAGGCCAGACAGTGGTGGAGGATGGTTTACCGGTTATCGGAGATATGGAGCAAGCAAGCTCTGCGCCGTGATGCTCATGTAAGTCGAACCTTAAAAGGCTTTTCAGAATCATCAACTAATGGTTCCAGGCATGAATTGGCGAGCCGCCTCGCTAGAGACCCAGAATTGTCTCATGTTTCGGTAGTTGGGTTGGATCCTGGGGCCATGGGCTCTGATCTTACTCGACGAGGCGGTTTTCTGATGACAACTGTTGGAGTCAGGTGGCTTCTTCCGCTCATGGCTCCCATTGCTGTCAAGTTCAACCCCAATGGGCTATTCCGCCCACTGTGGAAGAGCGCCGGAGATGCAGTTCGTCTCTGCTTCGAGGTTGAAGTACCGGCAGGCAAGTTACTGTATCTAAATGGCACAGACGAGCTGGATACTGGAAGAGAGTCCAAAAACGTCGCCAATCGGAACGCTCTGTGGGCGTATGGACTCGAGGCGGCGCAAATCAAGCAGGGGGATACGATCTTGCGAGATTGGAAGTAAGACGATGTTAGTTGATTGCGCAAGGCGAAGGTAACGGTGGTGTTGATAATGTAATCTTATTGTGTCGGTTTCTCCCGTCGGGAACTTGATACCTTGACAAAAACAAGCGTATTTCCGCTCCTAATTTTGACAGGCGAGAACCGTCGCCTTCCTTTAGCAGGGGGTGTTTTGGTCCCTGTCGTGAGTCCTAGAGGGAATGTGACTGGCCTCAAAGCTTCCATTGATCAGCGATTCTCGCTCGCCAAGGTGCAAGCCTCGATCTTTGCGCAATGTTTCCTTATAAGACAATCCGATAAGGAGGACACAGGATCGTCCCGAGTGCAACACAGTCGTCTGCCGGTGAGCCCAGGTACGCTGCAGGGGTCAGGAGAAAAAAAAAGTCGAGCAGAGTCTCCTGACTTCCCCATATAGGTTTTGGCGAGAAAACGGTAGCGACGGTAGCGACGGCAGGCACGGCATGGGACGAGATGAAAGCGAGGCCAAGACTGCCAGGGCTGGGATCAGGGTCGATGATAGGGCTAGGGAGGATATCCCCAACGGTCCAGGGGACGAGGAACGGAGAAAATCAGACACAGCTTAGCCTCGGCAGCGGAGGCAAGGTTGGTGGTGTTTTAGACCGGTGATCCGTCAACGTTCGTGTGGACGGGATGGCAGGAGCCGAACGAGCGGTTGTTTCCACGGGTTCCACTCGGCGTCGTTTCCCATGGAAGGCGCAACGGGTGCAGGCTTGCAGCTCCAAGTTTCATCTTGAGCCCCTGAGTTTTCTGAAACGGGCCACGGCAACCTCCATCCAAACTAACAAGCGCGGTAAGGCAGGTACGGAACCTAAAATCGTGTGTCGAATGGATTAGCCAACCAGGCCAGACCTATTCTGGAAGCCTTCGGAGTGTCATGTTGATATCAACTGTGAGCACCTCAACCTGGACGAGTCTACCCTGGCTGTCCGGGTTGTGAGTGTGAGGGTGATCCTTCCTGATCTTGGACAGGCTCCAATTGATCGAGTGATCCTAGTCAGGTCAGGGCTTCGATAAGAACTCCGTCCTGAACCAAGCTCATGAATGCTCAAGCGCCGGTCAGGCAATTGGCGCCAAACATCAACAGTTGTCGTCGAGCAGAAGCGCTCATGTCTTATGTCAGTCGAGCGCTAGACATTGCAACGCGACTACGTGCAGGTCTCTCAATCCAGTCGTGCCACATCGCCACACTCAAACTGCCACATCAACCACGGCGCTTGGCGTCGCTGGCTTTGGCGCCCTTCCCAGAGCCAGCCGACTGCTTTGTCGATGGATCTTGCTCAAACGATACTAAAGAGGACCTGCAAGACTGGCGCTTTGGTCTGGCGGCCTTGAAAGTACTGGACTGGAGGTATGCAGGGTCTCGTGGTTTGTTGGTTGGCCGCTTTGCGGGTCAGAGTAACAAATTTAGACATCAACAGAAGCCGTCGTCGGGTGGGCATCCCTGTCTCATTTGAGCAAGAGGCGCCTCAGACTCGAGGAACCGGGGAAAAAGGAAATCTGTTGGTGGTGGTGCCTCGCTGAGCAAGCACCAGGCCTTAAATTAAGACACCACCAAGCTGGAGACGTGCGCCCCGACCAGCCAACAGCCAGCGTCGCACTTATTCTGCGCAGGTAGACAGACCAGCCTGGGTTTGATTTCATTTAATAAAGAACCCCAGGACGTTCTCCTCCTTGCTTTCAAGGTATCCGTTCCTTGGAATTCTCTCGTCGTCGTTCTTGTTTCTCTCTCTCTACTCTTTAATCATTTCAGCTCTAATCACTTGCTTGACCATCCATTCATTGCTGGCTTGGAGCTGGACTCGCGCCCACAACAGACGACTCGATCTTTCATTTGCATTTCCTTACATCTCGACTCGACTCAGCGATATTGCAATTAATCGATCTTTTATCACCTCAGCCCCAGGTTCTAGCTTCTGGAATCTGTCTCCGCCACATTCTGGTCCCCGCTCGACTCGCATCCTTCATCGCCATTTTATTACTGCCAGTCCCTGCAGCTTACTGCGCTGCCGTTGGAGCTACTGCCGTCTCCTGTCAGCGCGTCTCATCGCCGACCCAAGCTGATTACTCCTTGTGGACGCCCGGGACCAAAAATAACTAGCGGCAGCACGAGGCACTCTCACTGCTGACCAGGCAGTCTCAGCCGTATGCACTGCGAGGGAGAGGAAACGAAGCCCGGCCTAGTATTTTGAAGCAGCTTTACCTGATCTGTCACTGTCACGGTGACGCCTGATGAAAGGATGCCCGCCATGTGGGACAACTTGAAAACTGCCACGGGCCCCAGTGTTCACCAGCTGCCGCCTCCAGAGCTCAAGAAGCGACAATTCCTTCGCCCAACCCAGACTCTTCCTCTAAGCAAATCCACCTCGAGTGTCAACAAGCTCAGAAACAGCGACGAAGACCAGGACCGAGCCTTTTGGCAGAACGACTTTGACAACCGACTCAACGGCCTCGGCATCCAGAACGGCCCCTTCAAGTACGAGATTCGCCGTGGAAAGACGGTTCCACAGCCAGACGTTTCTGGTCCACGTCAACTGTAAGTATCATGAGCTCTTCTGTTTTCATCAGCCTTTTCCACCACACGCGACATTTGCATTGGATATCGTGTTACTGCGGCGCTCGTTGTCGTGTGCGCCCTTCTCGAAATGGACGGACTTGGCCCAAATCATAGGCAGACGTCGCGTTCTCCTGGCGCAGCACCCCGTCATGACATGGGCACCCACGCCAACCTGAACGCTTGGACGCCAACGCCAGGCAGGCGCAGCAGGTCTCCCAGCTGAACGCCTCATTCTGCCGAGTACGACGACGACAAGATGAAGGTATTCGTTGGCTTCCAATCAGCCACGAATCGGGCTTCCTTTATGCCACACGATTGTTCTGGATCTGCACGCTCGCAGCACATGGCGCAGGACGGCGTGGATCCTTTGGAACCGCTGGCGACCACAGCACCTGCCTCAGCCAACGGCCAACGCTCTGACAGGTCAGGACTGGACAAGACGAAACAGGGTCACCGTGAACTTGGGGCCATTGCGTCCACCACTTCAACTTTCTTTGTACAGCAACCACCATCTTGCTCCTCCCCAAGCCTCGACTTCGACCAACGCCTTTTCCCAATGATTCATGTCCTACATTGCACTTGGAAGCAGCAATAGATTGTTTGCACTTGACTGACACCGGGTTCCTTTGGTCGCAGCTCCCCTCCCCTCGATTCAGACGATCTTAGAGTACGGGCTCCTCCCAGGAATCAACGACTTAAGGCCGACGACGAAGCTCACTGGCGTCCTACTTCCTCCATCTACGGTGACGAGGACGACAGCAACAACAACCACTCCCGTTCCCACTCCCACTCCCGCCCTCATCGCAAGCCTTCCTCTACTGGTCGCTCCAAGGCCAAGGCGCCTGCCAAAGACATGTACGGTCGCCCAACGGCCATTGAGATCTCCCCGCCCAGCTCTCCCGAGTTTGACGCTGCACGAAATGGGTGAGTTCTCCCAAGTCAACTCTGCTTTTGGTCTTCATCCATCCCACGTTTCTTGGTTACTATTCTTGTCCGTTCTGGCATTTCCATCGTCTTTTTTGAGAGCCTTGTCGTTTTCTTTACACTTCTCAGATACGACATCTTCAAAGCTCCCACGGCTGGAATCCCTTCACCTTCCTCTCACGACCTTTTTTGGCCGTTGTCTATACCTGAACATCTACAAAATGCGGTGGATGCAACGCAGAGCTGTTTCACTAATTCGATGCCTTGCCTGTAGGGGAAATCATGAAGATGTCTCACCTATCGATGAGGCACCCGATATGTCTCAGCTAGAGCTTCTTCAAGATGCTCGACATGCACCCCCTCAGTCGCACGCACATCCTCGCAGCCAAATTCCGACCATGCGTCGTGACAAGGCAAGGGACCAAGATCATAGACCTTCTCCCCTTCGAGAGTCCAAGTCAATCGATCAACTCAGAGACCAGGAGAAGCATGGGAAGCACCCTTGGGAGGGAGCTGCGGGCCAGCAGGCCCCCTCTAGCAAACCTCCACACACTTTTGGACTCACTACTACCGTGACGGGACCTCGGGCTCTTCGCCCTTCCAACCCTCCCACGACATTTGGACAGCGGATGCGCAAGCTCAGATTGAAGGCCGAGCCAGTTGAGAGTAGGCCACCATGGAATGGAGCAAGTGGCCGTGCTCCTTTGGTTGAACCAGTTCGAGACGACCCCTCTGTTGCGCCGTTGTCTCTGCAGCGCAGGGTCAGCAAACGGGTTGGACTTGGCGGTGGCACATCTCCCGAAAGTCCCAGCGGCGCAGCTTCAACGGTCCGACGACTGCTTCCCTCGCGATCCAATCAGAAGCTCAAGGATGCTAGCAAAACACCATCACCCGAGCCTACCTCGCAAGCTGGTACCTCACATGCTTATCCTAGCCCTCCCTACTCTAGCTCTCCCCCTCTCAGCCGCCTGTAGCGTCTCATGCCGCACGGCCGGTTCATGCGGCGCCCCTGCTCACCCCAAGCACGATGCCTGATCAGCAAAAGGCCATTAAAAGAAAGCCGTCGCCCTCCGCTCATATCTCTCACGCTTCTTACTCGAGTTCGGTGTACTCAGCCCTGACGGAACAGACTGCTTCCGGTCCCGCACCTCTCCCCAACAACCTCGAGCCAACGAGCCTGTTTGCGCCTGAGGATCCTTGGGTTCAGCCCCCTTCGCGTTTCAGCGTTACCACATGCAACACGGCCGCTCCCGAATCACCCCGCCTCTCTGACGACGAAGATCGACCACCAATGCCCACTACTTCAAAGCTCCCGTCGATGATGGACCGTAGGAGGCCAGTTCCCGGAGGTGATAGTTTCAAGAGGGCCTCAAATGATCCTATCATTATCTCGATGAAGACGTCTAGTATGTCTCTGAGGTCGGACGCGGCAAGCCAGGATCGAACGAGCACCGAGAGACCCCCATCTATTCTCGTGACTGATAAAGCCCTCCCACTTGCACCTCCCGAAATGCAGTCAGCAAACGACCGTGTTGCATACCTCACGGCCCGACTTGACAGTCTCGCTCATCGACGCACCAACATCAACAAAAGTATCAAGCAAATGACGGAGCTGATGCCTACCGACAACCTCTTGGCAAGCGCGGATGTTATTCGCAGGCGCGAGATCGAGAAGAAGAAGGTTGAGGGTCTCAAGGAGGAGCTGGCGGAGATTCAACGTGAGGAGTATGACTTGGGCTTGAAGCTCTACCGAGCCAACAAACGGCTCGAGAGAGAAGCAGCTTTTGAGCCGTCGTCGCTGTGGGTCAGACGAGTCACATCGTGACCGAGACAAGAGGAGACGAAGCGAAGCGGCACATTCATTGTACATATGTATTAGAACGGGAGGTGGGATCTCTAGTGTGTAAGCAAGGCGTTGGTAAGATATGCATAGCAGCTGGAGTCGAGTTTGTTGCTTTTCTTGTTTCGAGCGTTATATCCGATGCCAGGTCTGGCGATGGTAAAAACAAAAAGATTCCCATGGTTTTGAAGTCAACTATAGCTCAACTAGATAGAAACTATGGTCAGTTGGCACAATATGTCTCATTGTCTGATGTGTGATTCAGTTGGTCGGGAGGAGTCTTGTGGTGTCCATTCTATGGTACTATTAATCCCAGCTACCCGCAGAGCAACGCTGATTATGTTGACCACTTCCCATTAGCTACGCCCTGATTATGACTTCCATGCTCTATGACCCCATCCAAGTTTCCTCGGGTACTTGCCTACGTTGTAAGCCCACAAGGCCAGCTCTACTTCTTACCAAAAGGACCTCTTTGGTGTTGACCCTGGAGGTCGCGGTCCCTTGCACCGTCCTTCCCAGCATCTCTGGCAGTAGTCTCCCGGCTCGTTGTCCTCAAGGGGTGTAATACAAGCACAGTCGTCGTTAAGGCGGTGCCTGCAGAACAAGTAGACGCCCGTCCGCGGGGGCTGGGGAGGGAACTGTGGCTCGCTCGGAGCCGGCTCGGGGAGAAGAGGCTGCGGACCCCGTCGACAAGTTGACCTGATAGAGACCGGCGGTTGTTTTGAGGAGCAGGGGCCGGTGGTTGGGGAGGGGGTGAAGGTGAATGTGGAGCTTCGGGCTCGGGATATCGAGGGAATGAGATAAAGCCGGTCGTGCTGGAGTAGATTGGAGGAGCCCCGATGTAGTTCCCCAAGGCATCGTAGTGATCGGCAGGGAATCTCCGCGGAGGATCCGGGTCTTGCATCAAGTAGCCGTCCTGGGTGTACGAGAACACTCTGTTGTCTCTGCCAGGGTAGGTGCCTCCTCGGACATAGTCTCTAGGACTATAGGTGCTGCCCCTGGAATAGCTTCCCCAGTCATAGGCGCCCCTTGAATAGTTCCTAGCATCAAAAGAGCCTCCCCTGGTGTGGGTGTTCCCACCAGCATAGGTGCCGCCCCTGGTGTAAGCCACACCTCCAGGATAGGACCCTGCGGTCTGACGATCTTGTCTGGCATACTGCGCTGGGTCGGGATAAGAGACGCGGGTATCAGATTGGGGGCGGCTGTATGTATCTTGGAGGGCGCCAGGCTCTTCCGTGTATGAGTTGGCTACCTCCAGCTCGTCGCGGTCATAGAAATCGTCGGGGTGAACGGAACCGGGCGTGTAAGTGACGCCGGACGTGGGCGCGCTTCTAGCGATGCCATGGCTGTCAGAACAGCTTTGGGTGTGTTGAGAGCTTCGTCTATGACCCTGGTAGGTCTGCGACGTGCTAGGCCTTCGTTGATGATGAGACATTATGATTTAATAATTATCGCTGCTACACCTCTTTCCGTCAGCGCTCGGAATAGGGGCATGCCAACTCACCTTCTCTTATGTCGACAGAATCCCCGTTGCTGCCAAAGCAATTTGTGCAAGGTCGGTAGTTGACAGCGGGATAGTGAAAGCGTGGTAGGAAAAAAATAATGGTGATCACGAGAAGCTATCTTGTCGCACAGGTTACGTTACTTGCTGGGCTGGAGAGAAAGCTTCTCAAAGAGGCGCTTTGTGTCTTGGGCGAGTTTGACCTGAACGAGGCGGCGGCATCTTTTGGGCTCGCGGCGTGTATATAAGCTGTTATTCGCGGATGATTGAAAGGAGCTGGTGCTCGTCAGGGGAGGGCTGGATTGGTTGGAGACAATGGGACGCTGTTTCGCTGAACACGGTGCTTTGTGAATGTGGTCGTGTTCTGTGAGTGAGTGCGCCTTTGACCATGAGTCTTTCTGTGAAGCTTCTCGCAGAGGGCCACGAGAACCGGTCTGCTGGAGCCTTCAGGAGGGGAGGGGGGAGATTATCACAGTAATAGATGACAGACCGGAGGTGGAAGTCCGGATGTGACACTCTCTCAGGATGCTGATGGTGTTGGTCTTGCAAATGAAAGGGACGTCAGTCACTGAGAGGCAAACTGCTTGGGCATGTAATTTGAGGTTGTGTAACAAAGACACCTTTTGCTGTATGCTATTCTGTGCTACATGGCACCACTACTGCTTCTGCTACTCCACATTTGCCTTTGCTACTGCGACCACCACAGTCCTGGATTGATCAGTGGATCACTCCTTCATAATCACATCGCCTTCGGCCTCAACGTTGTCCTTCTTGCCGGGGAAGGCCAGCTTGACCACGCACGTGACGGTGTCAAACTCTCCGAACGGAGTCTCCTTGGTGGCGACGTCGGAGAGCGTAATGCTGGAGATGTTGAAGAGCTGCGCCTGGACGGGGACGGGGTTGAGAAGGTGTTCACCCTGAGACTCAACGAAGCGGATGTTGAACGAGAGGTAGTTAGGGAACCCCTTCTGGGCGATCTCGAGGCGGACAGTGTCGAGCCACTTGTCGGTGTCGGGTCTGTAGACGGGCGAGATGCAGTCGGCCAGGGGAGGCTTGCCGACAGTTTCATCAATCTCGTAGGCGGAAGCGTCCTCAAGTTCGAACTTGATGTTGATGCAAATGGCGCTGTTGGAGGGACCGGAAATCTCCTTTTCAACGTCTTCAAAGGCGTTCAGTCCGTAGAAAGGCTTGCCCTCCTCCCAGTCGGACTCACGACCACCGTAGCCAACGGTGAGGTTCAGGTTGGGCTGCTCCTCGGCCTGGTGGTCATAGGCGATGACGGCGTGGAAGTGATTCATGTCCTTAAGCTCCTCGGTGTCCTTGGGGAAGAAGGGGTTCGAGCCGGCACCGGTCCACTGGGGAGGACCCTCGGAGCGAACGGAAAGCTCGCCGACCTTGACCTTGTTGTACACAAAGACGTGGTACTCGGCCTTGGTGATGTCGCTGACCAGGGACTCGGCGATGGCGGCATAGTTGAACTGCTTGATGGGCTTGTTGTTGCGGTAGACGACGGGCTGGTTGTTGCGAGACCCGGCAGGACCACGAGAGGAGTCGAGAAGCCAGAGGAAGACAAATCGTCTGTTGCCGATGGAGGGGGCAACCCCGGTCTCGAGCTGCTTGTCGCTGCTTGGGCCTGGGACGTTCATCTTGACAAGTGCTGGCTGGAAGAAGAAGTCAGTAAGGTCACGAGAAAATATCAGGGGGTTTACTGCTTGCCTTGAGGGTGTATTTGAGTTGACTTGTGTTGTTGGAGTTAGCAAGAGGAACGCGCAAGCGGATGAAGCTCTTCCCAGTCTGTTGTTCGGGTTGAAGATGAAAAGTCCAGTGAGGCGATCACGAGAGATGTCATAACCGGACATGACCATTTGAAGTTCTGAAAAAGGCAAAATCTTGAACAATTGAACGAACGGTCAAGTGTTTGTTTGTCATTGAGCTAATTCTGCCCGTTCCCAAGTTATGCGACTCATTGCCAGCTCTCATGGAAGCTGGCACGCACTTGACTATGGTGTTAGCAATTATCAAGGGCATTTAGAAACGAAACGGAATAACAAACTCTTGACTGATAGAAAAATGCCTAACAAGGCAAGGAATTCGTGCGTTTACTATGAGATTGACTTACATGAACTACCCACGGGCCTTTCTTAACAAACGAGAACATCCAAACGGCGACGACCGCGATGGGTTCAAAAGAAAGAGAAGCGTGAGCAACAATGAGCGAGACTTGGCCTTGATCACAGGGACATGACACGAGAAGGGCTAAAGGGGCGAATGGTGTCTGGCAGGATTGACATGGAATTAATATGTACTATTCCCAATTAACCAACAGGCTGGCAGTCCAACAATCCACGACTGTGAATCACTCATTCAGACAACCAAGCAACCAGCTTTTCGTGAAAAAGCGAGGGATGAGAAATCTGCGGCGCATGGCCAAGTCCAGGGAACTCGACCAAATGTCCATCCGGAATGAGACTTGAAACCTCCTTGCCCAGGACATCAAAGTGACCAAGCTTCGCCGCAACCTCCTTCGGCGCCCACTGCGCACCGATGGCCGTGGTGTCGTTAGTGCCAACCATGATGAGAGTCTCCGTCTTGATGTCCTTGAACTGGTGCGCGATGGGCTGCGTGAGGACCATATCGACGATCTGCGCCTGGTTCTTGACGTAGTTGTCGCGCTCGGTGCCGTAGTAGATGTTAACCAGCATCCTCACCCACTTGTCGTAGTCGTCCTTCCACTCGCCCATGTAATACGTCGCCTGCTCGTATCCTCGGATGGATTGGTAACTCGAGGCGTTCTCAGAGGTGTATGTGGTGTCGATGCTGACGTAGGGAACACCCTTTTGGACGTAATCCTCCATGCCGACGGCGTTGACCATGACTGTCTTGTCCACTGACTCGGGATACTGAAGACTGTATCGAGCTGCGAGCATGCCTCCAAGGGAATGTCCAATGACGGTGACGTTGTCAACTTCAAGGGCATCCAAGAGTCCGCGGGTGTTCCACGCAAACTGGTGAAGGCTGAACTGGTACGATGAAGGCTTGGAGCTCTTGCAGAAGCCCACCTGATCGGGAGCCACAACGCGGTATCCCTCGCGGCTCAAAGCCCGGATGGTTCCCTCCCACGTAGGACCGCAGAAGTTCTTGCCGTGCAGGAGAAGAGCCGTCTTGCCATTGGGATCGCATTCAGGCGGAATGTCCATAAAGGCCATCTCGAGCTTCTGCAACTGGCTGGTGAACTTGAAGAGCTTCACCGGCCATGGATAGGTGTAATTGGATCCATTGATGTCCTCGGCGACCTCACCATCATACACGGAGCCCTTGGCCTGCGCAGAGACGAGGCCGGCGCAGAGGAGGCCGGTCGAGCAGATGGAGGCGAGTGAGAACTTCATGGCGTGGGATGTGAGAGGGTGTCATAGAGGAAATTAGAGGCGAGGGACGGTGACCGTATAAAGAAGGTTTTCTTCCGGGAAAAGCCTCATGCCCCGTGGTAATACAATCTGGGGCTTGTTGACATCCATGCCATGCCATCCACACTGCGGGGAGCCGTAGAAATCACCCGGGAGGGGCCGCGGTTTAGAGGCATCTCGACCAACATTCCAAGGGTTCCGATGTGTAATATCGCGAGGTGGTTGTCGTCGGGTAAATTTCAGGGAAATCGGTGTTGTTTCAGATGTTTTGACGACTCTACCCAAGAGAGAAGGTGGCTATGCATGTTGATCAGCAAACATCACAGGCCGAATTGAACCGTGGCTTCAACAAACATTTGACTTGGGTGCAACTCGAGGCTTGTAATTGACAAGGAGGGGATATCCCTGTCTCAGCAGTTGAAACGCTGAGCCGAAGAGTCCACTTTGATTGATTAGCATACCTCGACCTCGGGAGAAAATCTCTCAATGACATGAGGCTCTGGGCTATTTCACTGAGAAGAGAAACTAAACAAGCTTCTTATCAGCAAGGAGTATCCTGGAAATATTCGAGATGTTTGCTTACTCTTGCTGTACCGTCTCTATACATGCCATCAGAGGCGACTCACATCTGGTGCCATCCCAGACTCAAGACCCGAGGGATATCGTTGCTTTTTCTCAACTGCATGTGCCTGAATCCCACAGCGAAACCTTTTTTTACAAAACCAACATCCGTCATCCCACTTCCGAAACTTTTTTGGAATTTTTCTTGAATAGGCTGTGTTGGTTGACACGAGTTGAGAGTGTTGGTGGCGCGAGTAAAAGACAAACAAAATCTCAAACTTGGCAATGTTTGCTTGTCCCCTAATAGAGAGTTTTATTTTAGCTGGAATTCGGAAGAGGGAACAATAAGAGGAGAAGAAAATCGTTTGATACCGAATGTTCCGAGGTTACACTCAAGAAAAAGCCTTTTTCGACAAGGTGTGGTCGATGATTTCTCGGGACAAGACCCTTTGTATACGTGGGACCACCTCATCTCGTTGAATCCCCTCTGTTTACGGGCATCGTCAAACTCTGTCGTCAGAAGCCCCGAGGACATGTTTCAGCTGTGGCTTCTCGAGATGGTCCTGTCTCGATCTCATCGGTCCAACCAGCGAGCCGTGTCTTAGACAGTTGCTGCACCCAGTCATCATCGCCCACAAGTTATAATTTTGCTGAAGAAGATGGAAGAAGAAACAATGGGCAGAATAGGCTAATCGGGGCCCGTGTTTCTTTGTTGACAATCACCGATCTAAGCCCGGCTGAGCATCACCTGCCGTGCCGTCCCTCCACTGACTGGTCCTTTGTCGTCACGAAGTGCCGCTCCCAGCTTTAATAGGCTTCTATTGGGCATCGGCTCGGGAGAGCCCGATTCGTGTCGTCTTCAGCTCTCGTAGAAGTGTGGCCCGCCCTTGCAGAAGCAACGAGCATGTTTCCTCCACCTTGAAAGAGAAGGAGGCGGATCCGTCCATTGCCATGGTACGGTTAGAGAGGAGACAAGAGACATCCTGGGGAGTTTTTTTATGCGAGATATAACCCATCCGGTGCTCTCTGGTGATTTTCATCTGGGGTGCTACATGCCAATATACATGTCTTTCCTGAGACCCCGTCTGCCAACGATGGTGTCTGGAAACATTCCGGGTGAGAGCAACGCGGCTCAAGTCCGTATTCCTTGTATCATTTTCTTCGTATTGACGCCCATCTTTCTCTTTATTCGGTTTTGGAGTCGAATAGCCAAGAGGTCGGGTTTGGGCTGGGATGACTGGACCATTCTGTTATCCTTTGTAAGTTGAAGCTATCCCGCCCTCCAGCAGAGTACTGACATTGACAACAAAGGTTTGTGCTCTGATCGTGCAGATTCTGATGATGATCTCGTGCGGGTATGGTTTTGGTCAACACATCAAGAACTTGGCTCCCCAGAATAAGCTGATGGCACTCAAGGTAACATGACACCATCTCCAGCCCTCGATGGCCTCTACAGACAACACTAACCAATTTCAAGCTCTTCTACGTCGCCCAGATCTTCTACAAGCTCACCATCAACCTCACAAAGATCTCGATCCTGCTCCTGTACCTCCGCATCTTCGTCCAGCGATGGTTCCGCATATCCTGCTACACCCTCATGGCTCTCATCACTTGCTACATGATAGCGACCACCGCGTCGTCCATCTGGCAGTGCAAGCCCATCAGAGGGGCCTGGGACAAGTCGATGCAACCGATATGTATCAGTCTTACTAAGAACTGGTATGCGAACGCTGGCTTCTCGATCGCCACCGACATCTTGATCCTGTTACTGCCTATGCAACCTATTTGGGCAAGCCAACTGTCGGTAGCTCACAAGAGAGCGCTCATGCTGGTGTTTGCTATGGGAAGTTTGTAAGTGCTGCGTTATGTTTACAACAGCATATACTGATCGGCCCAAGCGTCACCGTCACATCCATCATGCGAGCGACAACACTCCGTTTCTCAACCACCAGCCCCGACATAACATGTACGTACGTTTCTTGGGATATCTCATTAGTTCATACTGATGGTTTCTGACTAGACGACATCGCGTCAACGCTATGGACCATGATCGAGGAGAACATGGCCATCATCTGCGCCTGCTTGCCCATGTGCCGCATGCTCCTGGCGATTCTCTTCCCAGCCTGGTTCGCCGGATCCAAGGCATCCAGCTCCGAGGACTATGTACTCAGCGATAGGTCTGGAGATCAGCCTGGTGCATGGAGGCCATATGTCGGACCCCGACATGCTGAAGGTTTCAACCAAAGCGAAGTCCTCCGCACCGATGGGGCAAGCGAGGAATACATTTTGGACTCGTTGAAAGGCAATGATGCACCTAGTGAAACTGGGATTGTGCGGAAGACTACATATGGGGTCACGTATGAGACTGATACCGAGGTTAGGAATTAGTATAATCGGGACGCGTAAAGGATTGTATCTTGGGAATGCAAGGCGTTTGGTTTCAAGGGTATTTGACATCCATCTAGAGGGGCTAAAGTCGTTCAAGTTTAATGTCTTTTATACAAATATATGATTTACAAGAACCTCGACAAGGAGAAAACTAGCTCATGCCCTCCATGAACTCGACACGATCAAGGATCATTTGCCGATATCCCATATACTCCTTGAGACCCTCCCACTCGGGTCCGGACTCTTCTCCGTGCCTCCAGGGCTCCTTGAATCCCCACGCGCAGGCAATCTTGTCCATCGCCGCTCGCTCCTCTTCCCTCAGCCATCGGTAACGCAGCGGCGTTCCGGGCGCCCACGTCACCCGCTTCATCTGGTCCTTGTTGCTCAGCTTGGCGATCAAGCCCATGGATCCCACCACCAAGAAGTAGCCAGAGATACCGGCAAAACCGATTCCAGTAGCCGTGGTGATGTCCATAGTGTTCTGCCAGTAGGCGGCGTAGGCAGATGCCAGACCAAAGATGCCAAAGGGGAGGGTACCGAGGGCGAGGGCTGGGGTTGTGGCGTGCTTGAGAAGCTTCTGGCGCTTGAAGGCGGGGAGACTGAATGAGGCCTCGACGATGCCCAAGGCGGAATCCAGGTTCTTGGCGTCGATGGCACTCTGCAGGGCCATGTCGGCCACGTCGCTCTGGACGGCCTTTATCGCAGCGTTGGGATTTGAAGCAACGTACTGAACGATGCCGTTCTTGACCACCGGCTTCTTCTTGCTGGCAAACATGTCAAGGACGGCGGGGAGGGACTCGGGTCGACCCAGAGTCGCCTGGATGACCACATACAGCTCGAGAAACTCGGGCGTTATCTCGACATTGGGGTGTGAGATGATGGTGTATGCCGAGTATGAAATCTTCTTGATGCTGTCGGCCAGATGCGAGTCCATCTTGATCGGCCTGTTGCCAGTCCTCTCTGCCCCCAGAGCCATGAGCTTCGAGGTCGACGCCCGTGACTGAGCCTCAGCTTTCCGAACCTGGGGCTGGAGGGCTTCCGCAGCCCTGAGACATGTTTCCAGAGCGGCACTCGTCAATTGCTTCGCCGGGATCCCATCCGTCGAGAGGAACTTGTTCGTGTTGTCCCCCACGATCTTGGCCAATTGTGCCGGGTCCGTCAGTTGCCTCGGGACACTCGCGGCGTCGGGTGGCTGGATGTTGAGGTCGGGGTAGGGAGATGTTGCGACCCATCGCACGCCCAAGGGCTTAAGGGTCGAATTTCGGACATGTCGAGCGCTTGATAGAAGAGCGCCGCTGAGGAAGGCTTGGTTGGCGCCCGCTCGAGCCGGCGCAAAGGCGCATCGATGGCAGACGTTGCCGATCTGCCGCGGGCTTGCTCGTCGCATGGTAGGAGCCGATGATGGGTGAAGTCGCGGGGTTCGATGTCTTTGGCCGTCGATTCAGCCCCAATTGAAGGTCGCCGTCCTCTTCTTTGGTCGTCGGATGTCGATAACTGACTTGAATATTTCCCGATGTCGAAAATCGTTGCCAATCAGAGGGAGCGTTCTCACACAAGGTCAAGACCCACTTCAACGGCAAAACGGGAACTCTGATAGGCTGTTCTCTTTCATCGCAAAGCCGGTGTCTAAATGGCAGCCTGAACATGAACTTGAATGATTGACGGTTACCTGATAGTGACAATAGTTAGTGTGAGATCATCTCGTGTCTAAAGAGATTGTAGCTTGCTTCATCTCTACTTTGTATCACTTCTACAAGCCCAAGAAACATATGGAAGCGAAATCGCAGCCAGTGACAAACATGTGGAATCAGGCTCTGATTTACAGTGACATGCCCGCTAAAATCGAAGCGACCAAGCGCTAGAACGATGGACGAAAGCGGGGCTTACCCATGAGGTGGCCCTCGTTAACGATGGATCCTGGACGGGCTGGGCTGGGCTGCATCCATGCTGTGCCCCCTTTGCAGCGTAAGCGTTGACCATGACGAAACTGGCTCTGGCTCTTGACCTTAAGGTTGGGTACCACGACTCAGCTTTTCAATCCTCAACCTTTACTTCTCACTTCTTGGCTGCTGCCTTCCATTAGGCGCCTATACTCGAGCACCAGTATATCAGCAGCAGTTCGTCAGCTTGCAACAGCTATACCGCCCTTTGCCTTTGTCTTATAGCGGACCGAACCCTTTTTGCTCTCGCGCCCGAAGACCCCGGCGAGTCTAGACGGCCTGTCGATCCCATCGAACGACACCATATCGCCAACACCAACTCAGCATCGTCAAGGCCACAAGTCGACGCTGCCATGCCGCCTCCACCTCCTCCACCTCCTCCTCCGCCGCCTGGTGGTGGTGGTCCTCCTCCTCCGCCCCCTCCTCCCCCAGGAGGACTTCCTGGACGGCCTGCAGCTGGAGGATTGCCCAACCGAGTATGTTCCATTCCCAGGAAGCATTTCCAGAATCGCGACAAGGAGGAACCGATCAGAATCTAATGAACTATGCTAGGGCGCTCTACTTTCCGATATTCACAAAGGCAAAGCTCTCAAGAAGGCCGTCACAAATGACCGTTCTGCCCCTCAAGTTGTTAAATCTTCATCAAGCTCGTCAGGCCCTCCGATCGGAGGCGCGCCTCCTGTTCCAACTCTGGGCGGTGCACCGAAGCCTCCAGGAGGACTGGCACCACCCGTCCCAGGAAATCGAGCCAGGAGCAACAGCGATCAGGGGTCTCGCGATGCGGCAGGAGGAGGCATGGACGCGGCGCCACAGCTAGGCGGTCTTTTCGCTGGCGGTATGCCCAAGTTGAAGAAGAGAGGGGGAGGTATCGACACGGGTGCCAACTCCGACTCGACATATCTATCCGACCCCGAGCCTACAACATCTGCCCCGAAACCACCCACCTTCGGGGCACCGAAGCCCCCGATAGGGGCTGCACCCGCGATTCCTGGCCGACCTCCGATGCCGCCTCCCGGAGGATCGAACTTGAGGAAGACGACTCCGGTAGGATCAAAGCCTCCGCCTCCTCCGATAGGGAAGAAGCCGCCTCCTCTCCCGACATCGCGGAAGCCCTCATCCATGTCGTTACCGCCATCTGTGCCGTCAGCACCAGCTCCTCCTCCTCCCCCTCCCCCAGTGTCCTCCGCTCCAGCTCCGCCCGCACCTCCACCACCTCCCCCTTCTGCGGCGCCTCCTCCTCCTCGCCCAAGTGTATCTCCTACGCCGCGAGCACAACCTCCCCCGCCTCCTCCTCCACCTGCAGCGTCTCACTCAACACCCTCGCTTGCTGCTCAAGCCGCCATCCGCGCTGCTGGCCAAGCATCTCCCAGCTCCGCGCCCCCTCCGCCCCCATCATCAGCGCCAGCACCTCCAACTGCAGCTTCACCGCCGCCTCCAGTGACACGTTCCCGCGGCTCCTCTCTCCGCCAATCCATGTTGGACCCCAGCATGTTTACTCTGACAGCCAATGGAGCGAAATCTCCTAGCCCCGCCAAGGGTTCGCCTGCGCAGACACCTGGTGCTACAGGTGGCACACATGTGGTGATTAATGACTCCAGGTGGCATTTCAAGGACGAGGGTCTGTTCCCCAAACCAAGAGATTTTGTAGGCGGCACAAGGAAGTACAGGGCGGGGCGAGGAAGCAGTGTGCCGTTGGACCTAAGCGCTCTGTGAGATCTCATGCAGCTTCAGTTGAGCCAGCCTGTGCTTTTGACACCACAGGAGTTTCTGTAGCATTCACGGGTAGATACTTGCGGGGTTTGAATAGATTGGAAATTTTAGAATAAATGTGAATTCCCCAATGTCTCTTTTTGCGTGAATATCATGAAACGGCCATATCAATGGAATCATGCTCACAACGAGCCGACCAAATCACGTTGAAAATCCTATTCAATCATGTGTAAAACGTCATGCCTCCTGGCATGTATAGTACAGTTGAGTTCCATCCGCCTCCTGGTAGTGTACAGGTATACCCAATTCATCATGAACTTTACATAGACTTGAGGTAGTTGGTCTCCTTGATCTTGGCCTTTCTCTCCTTGCGCATCGCCTTCTTGAGCTCCTCTCGCTTCGCCGCCGCCTCGATGTTGTGCTCGACGCCCTGGTTCTCCTCGCCGAGGATGTTGATGGACTGGTGCTGCAAGGGCACCTTGGGGGCAAGGGCCTCGAGGTTTCCCTCGGCAAGCAGCTTAGCCTCGAGGGCCTTCTGACGCTTGGCTGCTAGCTTTCGCTGCTTCTTTGATTTTGCTGGAATTGATCGTTAGCAAGAGCTCATGCTAGGTGGGGGGTTTCCACGACGTACAGAACTCGTCTCCAGCATCTGCGTCCTCCGAATCGGCGCTCTTCTTAAGAACATCCAGGCACGACCACAGCCACTCGGGGTATTCCTCGTCCTTCTTTGCAACGGGATCTTGGCCGCCCTTGAAATAGTTGAGTCCGTTCAGCGGGGTCCCAGCTCGGCAGGACGACCGGGGAATGGGAGTGTCCGGCAAGGCCTCGCCGGGCCCGGTGATGGGCGTCGAAAACACGGGCTCGGCGTTTCGGAAGGGAATTGTTGTCGAGAATTGCCGCAGGAGCGGCAGCGGACGCCGCGATACGGTGGCGCGGAGGCACCGGGTGCAGAACATGATGGATGTGGTGGTGGGTGATGGGAGATGGTGGGTGACAAGGCTCGCTGTTCTGGAGAAATTTTGGAGGTGTGAGGTGAGTAGCCAATCAGGACAAAGGTAACCGGCAATTGTCAGCCTCGCGATAAATGCCCGCGAGTTTCAATGACTAGTAACTAAGGACATATCATGCAATTGAACAGCAACTCGTGGATCATTTTTGTTTCATTGCTTCCTGATATATACACAGTCATACAGGGTTTAGGTGTTTGCTTCACCTTTACCACGAGAACCGAGGTTGTGACAACTCGATGCCTTTGATATCAAGACCACAATTCCCTCGCATCTAGATAACCAAGGTCTACTCAATCCTCTCTCTTAAGCACATGCACCGGCCAATTTGAATCTCACGAAGCGAATCGGTCCTGGTTGATCTTGGCGACCTTGTCGCTGGTGTGCACCTTGGCTGCCCGGTCAAGCTCCTCCTCCTTCTGGTCGATGTAGTTCTGCTGCAGGAACTTGGTGCCCTTGATCTTGTTCGTCTTCAGCAATTGGAGGTACCGCTCTGTAGCTCGTCATCAGTGAATGCTCGAGGGAAGGAACCCAGCAGCTCTCTCCCGTGAGCTCCATCCAGCCGACTAACCTCGGAGGTGGCCGCAGTTCTCGAGATGGTTCACGCCCTCACGGACGTAGCACTTGCCCAGCTCCTCGCCGACGAGCCGGGTCATCATGGCGCCGACCCATTGTTCCCGAATGAGGGAATCCTCGGCAGCCTTGAAGGCCTTGGTATCATCGTAGTCGACGCCGTTGAAGGTGGGAGGAACGGTAGGCTTCTGGGCCTTGAACTGCTCGGACTCGGGGGTAGGCATGGCGACGATCGGATTGAGAGGCCTCGGAGGTTCGAATTGGGTACGTGAGCGAGGGACTATGGGCGCGGCTTTCGATGTGGACTCGGTCGATATCGGCAACTTGGGATGTCCGTAGCTTGAAGCTTCAATTGGTTTGGATGTCCAATGACAGGCGACCTGATTTCTCAGGCAAGCACGAACAAGCACAGACCCCAGACCACCTTCCTTGTCCGGAGCAAGGGTCATTCACCGCTTTTACTGCCCCACCATTTGACTGGCAAAAAAAAAAAAAAAAAACTCTGCCGCGCCAGTCGACCCAACCTCCAGGTTAAAAAGGTATACAAGGCGCAACTGGAATCCTCCTTCTGCATCCACTTCTCTCCATCCTCATTCCAATTTCCCTTCCATCCCCTCACACACGTTCACAATGGCCAAGTCCAAGACAAAGGAGAGCAAGAAGGCTAAGGCCGCTGAGCCCCTCGCCGCCGTCAAGGCCGGAGGCATCACCAAGCCCTCCAAGACCTCCAAGGCCAAGTCCAAGGAGCTGGCCAAGTCTGCTGCTAAGAAGCTCGTCAAGGAGAAGGACTCCAAGAAGAAGAAGAAGGCCCCCGAGCCCGAGTCTGAGTCCTCCGAGTCCGAGTCTGAGAGCGAGGCCGAGTCCTCTGACGACTCCGACTCTTCCTCTGAGGAGGAGAAGAAGGTCACCAAGAAGCCCACCACCAACGGCAAGGCCAAGGCCAAGGCTCCTACCCCTTCCTCCGACTCTGAGTCCGACTCCGAGTCTGACTCTGGCTCCGACGACTCTGACGACTCCGACAGTGAGTCCGAGGAGGAGGAAAAGCCCAAGGCCAAGGCCGCCAAGGTCAACGGTACTGCCAAGGCTCCCGCTAAGAAGGCTGAGTCCTCTGACTCTTCCGACTCTGAGTCTGGCTCTGGCTCTGACTCCGACTCCGACTCTGACGACGAGTCTGAGGAGAAGGAGGAGAAGAAGCCCGCCGCCAAGGTTGCCGAGAAGGTTTGTCTTACCGTGCTCTCTTCTTAAGTTCTATACTAACAAAGTAATAGAAGGTCGCTTCCTCTGACGACTCGGACGACTCTGAAGATTCCGAGGAGGATTCTGATGACAGCTCTGAGGAGTCTGATGCCAAGGCTGAGAAGACTGAGGAGGCTCCCTCCAAGAAGCGCAAGGCCGAGGACGACATCGACTCTGACGAGGCTAAGAAGACCAAGACTGATGCTCCCACTACCCTCTTCGCTGGTAGCCTGAGCTGGAACATCGATGACGATGCCCTCTATGAGGCCTTCAAGGAGTTCGATGGTCTCGTCGGCGCTCGTGTTGTCACTGAGAAGGGAACTGGCCGCAGCCGTGGCTTCGGTTACGTCGACTTCAACAACCCTGAGGGTTGCACCAAGGCCTACGAGGCCATGCAGGGTTTCGAGCTCGACGGCCGTGCCCTCAACCTCGACTACGCTAACGCTCGCCCTGCCGATGCCAACCCCCAGGGCCGTGCTGCCGACCGCGCCAAGCGACACGGCGACACCCTCAGCCCTGAGAGCGACACTCTCTTCGTCGGCAACCTGCCTTTCGACGTTGACCAGGATGCCGTCCGTGAGTTCTTCGGCGAGATCGCTGAAGTTGCCAGCGTCCGACTTCCCACCGACCCGTAAGTTCAAACAGTCAACACTTCAGAAGACTATTCAAGCTAACATACATGTCAGTGACTCTGGTAACCTGAAGGGTTTCGGTTATGTCAGCTTCAACTCTGTTGAGGATGCCAAGGCTGTCATTGACGCCAAGAACGGTGCTCCCATCGGCAACGGACGTATGTCTCGCAGCGTCCGCCTGGACTTTGCCAGCAGCCGACCCCAGCAGGGCGGCGGTGGTGGTGGCTTCGGAGGTGGTCGTGGAGGCGGTCGTGGTGGCGGCCGTGGTGGTTTCGGTGGCCGTGGCGGTGGTGGCCGCGGTGGTGGTCGTGGACGTGGCGGTCGTGGTGGTGGTCGTGGTGGCTTCGGCACCGGTGCTAACAGCACTCCTGCCAGCTACTCCGGCACCAAGATCTCGTTCGACTAAACGTGGGCTCATGCATAATACTGCAAACCGAGTGGGCATTTGGCGGGTTTACCATTAAAGTGGGCTTTGTGGGCTGTCGTTTCAACACAAGTTATACCTCCCTTGAGGAGTCGTGGGCTTTGAGAATACGCTTCACATCCATGGATGTGAAGCCATGATA
Organism: Fusarium solani; assembly: GCF_023522795.1. Classification (NCBI taxonomy): domain Eukaryota; kingdom Fungi; phylum Ascomycota; class Sordariomycetes; order Hypocreales; family Nectriaceae; genus Fusarium; species Fusarium solani. The sequence goes on from NW_027072157.1 coordinate 3,063,059, forward strand.
GACCTGGGGGCATATACACTTGGGGACCGTGGGCTCGTGGCATCTAGCAAAGACGCCATCACTGGCGATTAAAGCTTTTTGATGTTGGGTTTTGAACAAGTCTGTCGGCAAGACAGACACCACGTGGGCTTCATGAGGGATTTGACGGCTCTTTGGGAAGATTCTCCCCAGCCTTCTTCACAGAAGACAGGGTGGAGTGGACCAAGTCGGTTCGTGCGAATGCTCTGAGGGTCCTGGGGGCTTTTCGAAACGCAACGAACGACCTACGTTGCCTCGCCTGACTCGAGCTTCAGTTGACGATGACCCTGCCTTTGACGACCACCCACCCTAATTCCTTAATCACCCTGTCCATGTTCAGTTGCCATCTGGGATTTGTTTCTTCTGGTTGATGTTGGTAAGTATACCATTGCCGCGTTGCTCTCGGGGGTACCGGCATCCGTCCACATGTACTAGGTAGAGGGCGTAATAAAAGTTGATCATTTTGTTCCAATGACTTTGGTGTCTTATATGATGCGATAGATGCGCTACATGTGCTTACAGACCGTGTCCTATTGGTCTGGATATAGCCTAGGCTTGAGATGGTTCTTGTAAAAGTAAAAGTCCTTGTCAAATGCCAACCATGAGTAGACAGGGTGATGACAATCGGTGTCCCACCAGGGGCCTTAACCAGAGGGAGGCCTTGGTCTTGTCCACCAAGACCCTGCCAAAGTTGCAGATGCTGGATCGCGGCAGCTCCAGTATTCGAACGACGGCGTTGATGGGCATCCTCTTGTCTGGACCTGGGCAAGTGTCAATCACGACCTTGTCGGAAACTTTGACGGCACATATGCTGTAGGTGCTGTTGTTGTGTAAATCGAGCTTTTCGAAGCCCATGACAACTCGATCAAGGTCTATCTTAGGTCGAGTCTCGGCGGATTAGAGCTCATGGAGAGTTGTTTCTACTACTCCGAAACGATCTCGCATGAGTTGATTTCCTCCGAGGACTCTTGCATTTGCTGATATTGGGCAAGCCGCTGATAAGGGTTAGCACCAGCCATCATCTCCGCCCAGAAGGGAAGAAATGAGATCCAACTTGCCTGACCGATAGATGTGAGAACCTCTTTGTGACACTCTTGCTGATGTTGACAGTCCCCGTAATAGATGTTTGCATAGAGGTCTTGTAGGTCGGTGGTCAGGGGTTTCCCCTTTGGCAGCAAGGGATCTAGGACAGCTATATTTCCTTGTCAGGTGGCTCATAAGCGAAGGGCGTCATGAAGATACTTACATGAGTTGAAACCTTTAAGGGCTTCTTCCCCCCAGAGTCACATCCAGTTACCTCCGGAATGAGAGGGCAGCGTCGATCGATGAAGCCGTGTCTCATGATCAGTACACGGTTCACCAACCAGGATTGTCTATGGTTCTAACCTAACAAGCTTCTAAATCCATCTTAAATCCGTCACCCCGGGTCGACTTCTTCGGAGCCATGGCAGACTGAGGCGAGATCAGGGTCCAAGTTGGAGAGATGTTTGCATTGGCGGGTCTAGCAAAGCGGCCATGGTTCAAGGCAAAAACTAGTGTATCACAGCGCACAGTTCCTTCGTCAAGACGGCACTCCATTTAACAATGTCCAATACTCCAACTCTTTCGGTCCGGTTTTTATCGATCGCAACTCGAGAAACAGCCTGCACCAATTTTACACGACTGAGTTCAGTCTTGCCAAGACTGGGGACGTGGGTGAGTGGCTCGCAGGCAATGAGCCCATCGAGAAAGCCAAGAGTCTACCAGCCATGTTCTCATCTGGCTTGATCGGCTTGGACGACAAGCGTATCAAGCTAGAGGAGGTATCGAAGGTCAAACTTACCTTTACGATACGGTGTATACCTATTCCAAAGGCTAATTTGGAGAGAACCTAAACCGCTCAAGAACGACAGTTCCAACACCAGAGGGCTGTGGGGCATCTATTTACCTGTTCAGCAGCGTAATAAACGTTGATCATGTTTTCTCCTCATGACGTCACGGGACCAGACCCCTTTTACTTGCGTGCTGTATAGGTTGTCATGATGAGCGAGCGTGAGTGTTTCGTAGTGGGACGATTCTGTCGTCCGGGTCATGTGTTGTGCTAGAAGCTGATGCGGCAGATGCAACGGATGAGTTCCATATGGGCTCACATCGGGCTTTTAGTTAATAAAGACCTCGCAAAAGACGGCGCGAATTCTCTTTAGGCACATGCTCCTAATATCGGCTGCGACCTATCAAGAGATGTCGTCGAGGATCTATGGATGCACAGCATTGCGCTTTGGGCAACGCCCAGGATAGGCAGTTATGGCTCAACGATGAGACACCGCGCGTGGAGGGTCCAGTCTGGAGAGAGCCCACACATGCATGAGCAAGTTAATACCCATACGCTGTGGGTTGACAACACGATTTGTTGAGGAGGGGATATCAGAAGCGAGTCTGGGTGTTGGGAGTCAGCTGGCGACTACGACGCCCGTCTTTTTTCAGCTGTCTGACTGTTGCTGCGTAAGTTTTTGAGGCTTGGGCTTCTGTAAGGGCTGCTGCTGGATGACGCAAAGAGGATCCAAAGCCAGAAGCAGAGGCGCACTTTTGGAATGATTCTTGGGCTGAGCTGAGGCGCTGGGCGATGATGCCACCACGCCATGGCCGCCGCGATGGGGAATAAGCAGGGACTTTGCATGGACATGGACCAGGAAGACACGAGACGCGGGAGTTTGATGCCGGATAGGAACCGCATGTTTTGGAAATAAAACAAAACAAAAATGTTGGAGGGTAGAGAGAACCATTGTATATCTAACGTGGCTTTTATAGAGTTAAAAGGTATACTTTTATCATCAATATCGTCAAGATACCATCATCTTAGCTTGTAGATTTCAAGGCTTATTTGGACGCTGGCTTGATGGGGCATGTAGATCAAAGCAAAGTGATAGATCGATAAGCAAGCCTTGTTGATCCACGTCGACAAAGCGTCCATGGATCCATACGAGACAAGGCAAGACCCTCAAGGTTCGGCATGAGGCCGAAACGCAAACAAAGGCCTTGGCCACGCTTTATGGCGTGAATGGCCCCTTTTATCGAAATGAGGCCAATATCACCTCCCTCCTGTCGAGGACACCTAAACACACTGGACTGGACGCTCACTCACACGCTGAAGCTGGCCTCCATGCGAACTCTTTTGGGCAATAGAACCCCGCCCCTGCGCTCATGACCGGCTGGTTCGTGCTGCGTGCTCACAAAGACGGGCGGGGCGTCAGGTACCGGTACATCGAAATGGCTGCCTCACCGCCCTCGGGACCATGACAGCACAGTGTGCGACAGCATCGGCGTCATCGTTACGGCATGCGCAACGAGACCACGTCGGCCTGGTGTCCGACCGTGATACGCCCGCGTTTCACAAAGGCGCGTGATGCGCTCGCACTGTGCCCCCACACACACTATCAAGTACCTCTACCTAAACCGCTATCAATGTGCTACCAGACGTGCTCTCGTGCCTCTAACAAAGGCGTGCCAGAACAACACCCCGTCCCCATCCTCACCGACCTACCCCCGACTTCGCTGCCCAGTACCTCCTTGTAGCCTGCTCTTTTTTAATATCCCCTTCTGCTTCGTTCTGGACCCTTTCCCGCTTCTGCAGGTCTTGTTCCTCTCCTTATTCCCCCTTCCGAATAACATCACCCCAGAGCGCCGAGTCCCTGGTTCGACATCGTGTGAGATAAGCGGGGTTTTGCGCAGAGCGCCGATCTAATACCCCCACGCTTTGTTGCTGCGCCTAGGCAGTTTATTACCGTGATTCCCAATATCTGATCTCCCTTCTTAACTTTCCGGTCTTTCAACCAAACTTGTCTCTTGACGACTCGAACAAAAGAAACTATGGCTGAACAAGCAGGTCAGAGCTGGCAGGGGAGCAGGGTGTCGAGGACTGGAACACGATCGAGTCCTGGGCTTCCTCCACAGAGACGCTTTGATGGTTTGTCCTTGTCCCCCTTTCCGCCTTGCGCGCGTGGGCTAACGGCATCAGAATCGTGGGTAGAGGTTTCGTCGCAGCCTTCTTCATCCTCGCTGTCGAGTATCGGCGATGAGATCGTCACGACCGGTTTGCGCGTTGGGAACCCACACGCACGTCGGCGGCGCCCCCAGACCTCGACCAGATCCCTTCCGCAGCAACAAACAGCCATCCACAACGTCTACGCCGCCGATCTGAGCAGTCAGGAAGAGTACGACGAGAGCGATAGCGAAGAGGACCGTCTGCTTACAAGTTCAACCGAGAACGTGCGGCAGGATGATGACGATGAGGACATGGATTCCGATGCGGAGTCGGACGGAGATAACGTCACCGCGCTTGGGCGGATATCCGACCAACCCGTCTTCCAACCTCAGCCAAATGCCTTCTCTCATCCACCAACGAACCAAGCCCAAAGACGAGAGTCTGCTCCTACTATCCCAACCGTCCCTCCTCCTCATCCTCACAGTGGTCTTGCTCGGTCGTCGTTTTCTCGGCGCTCCTCCCAGGCACGGCCCCACCGTGCGGGTCCCAGCTTCATGTCCCCTTCGGTTCGGGAGGAGAACGACGCCGCCCTACGCGCTTCCTTGACGACACTGCTCTCTTGCGCTCATGCGGCTAGAGGCTTGCCCAAGTCTAAGGAGGAGGCAGAGGCTCAGCGGGCTGCCAGCGCGGGCGTGGGCCCCAGCAACCAACCCATGGAGCTGCGACTTGTGCCGGAGTCAGAGCTGGAGACGGAGCCACCGCGGGCCCAACGACCCACGGCGCCGTCTCCACCACGGAAACGGGCCTCCCCTGCTAGATCTACTTCCCGCACTTCGGAGAGGGGCAAGCACAGCTCCGGATCGGCTACGGCCCCACGGGCTACGAAAAAGAAGCGAACGGCGCAGGCGCAAGAGCCATACATCTCTCCGACGCTCCTCACCTGGGTTGTCAGTGCCGGTGTCGTGGTCCTTGTATCCGTAGTTGGATTTGGTGCTGGCTACGTTATCGGACGAGAGGTCGGAAAGCAAGAGGCGCTCGCAGCCAGTGTTGGGAGCGTGGGCAGCGTCAACGAGACCACGTCTTGTGGCCAGGAAGTTATCCGGTCATCTGGCAACGGTCTTCGCAAGCTTCGCTGGGGGGCCGTGGGAAAGAGCATCGTTGCTTAGACCTGAGGACACGATTCTGGGTTTCTTTGTTTAATGAGCTCGGACTCTAAGGAGCGGACAGGACTTTGTTCCGAACTCTGGAGGCGACTTTTTCGAGGGGGCGGGCGTTTGGGCACTGACGATATCATTCTGCGCGGTCATGGTCATGAGATACGCAAAGCTACGGTCCCAGCGAGGTAATGTCGGCGTTTTTCATCTAACGACTCGTTACACACACACAGGCGGGGATATCTTGTTGCATCATATTATACTTTGCGCGCTTCCCAGGGACATACACTGGGGATTTATGGGATGGCTTCTATGATTTATTTCTTGCATGTTTGGGATTGGCTATACCGTTGTTTGCAACCGGGTAGATGCTCTCCACACATTGGCGTCGGTAATTATTCCCCTCAAAGTATGGTAGTTGGAATATAGGAAATAAAAATCTCTTTGAAAAATGCTTACCCTATTGTCGAATAATCGGCACGAATTCGAGATGCGGTTGATCGTGACTAGATGTCAAGATATGACCTCTCGATACGGGCGAGTGATCGACTTCTGTCTCAATTTTTGGTCGCGTGAATAACAGCTAAACCTGCAACAGGAGGTAACGTGAGTGGGTGTCTCGTGGGCGCGTGGTATTAGAAACTGTTGGGAGGTTTCGAGCCCCGTGAGGACGTCTAGTTAATGAGACATCATAGGCGGGGAAAGACTCATGTTGAGTTGACCATCGCGAGTATGGTCTTCTTACGTTACAGTGAGTGATCTAGGGCTCCGGCTGTGTCAGCTCATCATGCGACTTGGTAAGCGCCAACGAAACGGATATCTTGAACAGAGTCAAGATACGAGTACGTCTCAGAGCAAGGTTGTTGTTATTGACGCATGGTCAACAAGGGAACAGTAACTACTAAGTCCAAAGGAGTCGGAAGCGGCACTCACGACATCTGCCGGCATCCCTCTGGGGCCCCTGTCCGGGCCTCCTGCCCCGTCGCGCAAGTCGGCGCCGGCCGGGACAAGACCAGACGAGGGCCCGGGGCCGGCTCGCCGCCGTCGCTCCCGAATACGGAAGGGCCGCGACGTCAGCCCACAAGCGGGGTGCGTATGAGGCGCGGCGGTCGATGATCGGAGCGATCCGGGGCGGTTGGCGGTTAAGACTACGCTTTTTTTTCTTGAGAACTATTGGGGGTTTTGGGAATTGTCAGGGGCTTGGAAGCTTTGTTGGGTGAATTGAAGGTTTAGAATCTTTTAAGTTCTTACAGGTGATGGGCATTGTTGTTAGTGACAGTGACTTGCAACCAGATCCTGCAGACATCCACTGATTTGATAACACAGTCTCAGCGAGGTTCTTCGTACATGATGGCAACCTCAAGTTCTTGCGATAAAGAAACGAGTATTGGGGATGTAACCCGGGCATGTAGCGGATCATTGCTTGAAGGATCTCCTTGGAGAAACACAAACAACACCCTTGCGAGAGTCCGGCTCGGACTCGACCAGCATGTGAAAGCGGACGCCCATTGCCAACAGCTCCCCAGGGTCGCGAAAGAGAAGAAGGAGGAATTGACCAATGGCCTGAATGGCCTTATTCATCGAGGTCCCTGAATATGATCCGAGCATCGTTACACCAGATGGCCGGTAAAAGGCACGGCTCATGGGCAAAGGAAAAGACCATCCTCTTATTCGGAACATGGCGAAGAGATGGGCGAAAGGCGGCCAATCACTGTCACGGCTGACAACTCATCAGGCCATTTCTAAAGGTGTACGTGGTTAGAGACCCAGCACTGCAATGAGCCGCAAGGACAAGGACCAGGAGGCCGTTAGTGGATCAGTTTGAGGGGAAGAACTTTTCGACCCTCAAGTTCGGGCGGCATTAGGAATGCGATCACGAGCAATTGGTCCTGGAGAAGTTGGCTGGTAGGCATTGAAGCATGGCAGAAGTATCATCTGCAGAGACCGAGTTCATGTAAGCCACAGAGCTTGCTCCAGCGATGGATGCAAGTCAAGCTGGGCGGGGGAGATGGATAAGAATGCGAAAAAGGAGGGACGAGATCTCAATTTAACAGAGATACGAATACGAATCCGCACACACCAACCAATCAGACTCTGAATCGGCCCTGATTGAGGTATCCACCTGCCAGGCACAGAGTTGCAGGTCCCGTCACCCACTCGCCACAGCAGCGGACACTACAGGCCTGAGGGTGCTGCAGAGTGAACTCCTACAGGGGGACGAGCCCACTAACTCCCGAGAGTGTCCAGGCGGTGTGCCGTGCTGTGGCTAGGAACCTTCTGCATCTTCCAAGTGATTGCCGCTCGGCAGGTGGGTGGGGTCCCCAACTGATCCTCTCCTTCCCCCCTGGTCGGAAAAAAACGTCAGGGTCTGGCGCAATTACATATCAGTTAATCTCCTTCGCCGTCTTCTTCTCTCTTGTTTTCCCTATCGGTCTCTTCTTTTCAAGGACTCGTCATTGGGAATTGCGCTCTCCCTGACGTTTAAGGCGATCCTCTCCCTCCTCTTTCTCTTCCTTCTTCTCCAGAGAGCCGCTCTCAACAGCAACAACCCTTCTACTCCTCCCGTCCTCCCTCAACCATGGGACTCCTTCACGAGATCGCGGGCCACCCGCTCGCCCAGCAGTTCCAAGAGCTTCCCCTGGGCCAGCAGGTTGGCATTTGCTTTGGTGCCATTGTCGTCCTCTCCGTTATCCTCAATGTCCTGAGCCAGATCCTCTTCGTCAACCCCAACGAACCCCCAATGGTCTTCCACTGGTTCCCATTCATTGGAAGCACTGTCACCTACGGAATGGACCCCCTCGCTTCTTCAAGGAGAACCGCGCCAAGGTGAGTCCAGACGAGCTATAGCCTCTCAATTGAGAGGGAACTTTGCCCCTGGTCGCAAATATGCTTGCCAGTAGTAAAGACAGAGAGAGCAGTGTTGGCTAACTTTCGCGATCCAGTTCGGCGATGTCTTCACCTTTGTCCTCCTCGGCAAGAAAACCACCGTTGCTGTGGGCCCCTCCGGAAACGACTTTATTCTCAACGGAAAGCTCAAGGACGTCTGCGCTGAGGAGATTTACACCGTTCTCACCACTCCCGTCTTCGGCAAGGATGTTGTCTACGACTGCCCCAACGCCAAGCTCATGGAGCAGAAGAAGGTGAGAGATAACGGTATCCGCTTCCATGACTGAATGCTAAGACAGCCTATGATAGTTCATGAAGATCGCCCTTACCACCGAGGCCTTCCGATCCTACGTCCCCATCATCTCTGGCGAGGTGCGCGACTACTTCAAGAAGAGCGCCGACTTCAAGGGCAAGACCGGCATTGTCGATATCCCCAAGAAGATGGCCGAGATCACCATCTTCACCGCCTCCCACGCCCTCCAGGGCAGCGTCATCCGCAGCAAGTTTGACGAGTCCCTCGCTGCTCTCTACCACGACCTTGATATGGGCTTCACCCCCATCAACTTCATGCTTCACTGGGCTCCTCTCCCCTGGAACCGCAAGCGTGACCACGCTCAGCGAACCGTCGCCAAGATCTACATGGACACCATCAAGGAGCGCCGCACCCAGGACAACGATGACACCGAGCATGACATGATGAAGCATCTCATGAACTCGACCTACAAGAACGGCACCCCCGTCCCCGACCACGAGGTCGCCCATATGATGATTGCCCTCCTCATGGCCGGCCAGCACTCTTCCTCTTCCACCAGCTCTTGGATCATGCTCCGTCTCGCCCAGTACCCCCACATTATGGAGGAGCTCTACCAGGAGCAGGTCAAGGCTCTCGGTGCCGACCTCCCCCCTCTGAAGTTTGAGGATCTTGCCAAGCTCCCTCTCAACCAGGCCATCATCAAGGAGACTCTCCGCCTCCACGCCCCTATCCACTCTATCATGCGCGCCGTCAAGTCCCCCATGCCCGTTCCCGGAACCAAGTATGTTATCCCGACCTCCCACACTCTCCTGGCCGCCCCCGGTGTCAGCGCTTCCGACCCTGCCTACTTCCCCAACCCCGATGAGTGGGACCCTCACCGATGGGAGGCCGGTTCGCCTAATGCCCCTACCATTGTCCGCAACAACGCCGATGAGGAGGAGAAGATCGACTACGGATACGGCCTTGTCAGCAAGGGCTCCGCTTCTCCCTACCTGCCCTTCGGTGCCGGTCGTCATCGCTGCATCGGCGAGCACTTCGCCAACGCGCAACTGCAGACCATTGTGGCCGAGGTTGTCCGTGAGTTCAAGTTCAGCAACGTCGACGGCGGCAACACTCTTATTGGCACCGATTACGCCTCGCTCTTCTCGCGACCCCTGGAGCCTGCCAACATTCGCTGGGAGAGACGCCAGTAGATTCGAAATTTGACAGAAATGATGAGAGAATACGAAAACCACTTGTATATACGCGGCAATGCGATGGGCGTGCTGAGGAGTTGAGTGCGTAATGATTGGTCTGGGTTAAAAAAAGAACTCATTTGCCATGCAATGCCGGCAAAGCTCTGGCAATAGACTTATACATATTTAATAAGAAATGGTTAAACTGATGTATTTTTGAGTTGCTTATTGTTTTTCATGTTGCCGGTTGTTTTTGGAATGAGATGTGTGTCTTGGATGAGCTTGCCTTGGAAATGTGAGCTAGCCCCCACTGAGACGAGAGCCTCCATCAATGACGATTACTAGGGGCAAGTTGATGGCCGTTGACGGTTTCATACCTTGCCAGAGACATTCTCACGCATTCTCAGCAGATCTTGCTTCTACTCTTGTGGCTTCATCCCAGATACATTCTCAGTACTAATCAGCTTATCAAGATTTCAATTTCTTTCATCCCGACAAAGGTCATCTTCAACTTGCCTATAGTCCCTTGATTCGGGGCGAGCCTATCTCTCGAAGACACCATGAGCGAGTCATATGGTCCTCTTGTTCGCCTTTGGGGCATCCATCCGTCCAAACTCCCACCTTCAGGAGCCAATACTGAGGAGCTCAAGGTCCTTCTAGCTTCAATCCTCCTCGAGGCTCTCCCCTTCATCAGTTCCGTACCATCCGAAGGTCCAGCCGCAGATCATACCACAGAGCTACGCAGTCCTACCGAGCTATGGAAGCACAAGTCAGTAAAGACATTTGACGGATCTACGGCTCCTGTGCATCTCTTTGAGCGCACTGTCGACTCGGAAACTCTCGATGTACTGGCCCAGACCCATTCATCGCTAGGTATCAAGCCAGGCAACATTCAGTCAGAAACTTGGGCATTGCGTCGGAGCACTCACGTTGGGAAGAAGGAAGAGGGGACTGCGGATTGGGACGAGTTTTTGAGGTGTTTCAAAGAGGAGCATGCAGAGGCGGAAACGGCCTTTACACCGAGTGTCTTGAGCTCGTCACGGCTGCAGGAGTGGGATTGTAAAGGGATAGAGGTCGAAGTCGAGGGCACGACATGGACCGACTGGACGCTTCGTCGCGAAGAGGCGGTTCATCAGCTCCCAGGCCCTCTCACTCGTCGCGTCTTTCCCGTCCTGCAGGCCACAACCTCGCTAAAGGGTCAGAGGGAATTTCTTGTAGTCCAGATCGCCATGCAGGCGGGCGATGAGACTGATGAATCTTCCCATAAGAGTACAGTACCAGCAGCGTATACGAGTATTGAGAGGGTGAGGGAGCTGGCAGATGGGAGGATAGAGTGGGTGATGGGGACGGCGTCTGATGCGAGGGGTCTGGTGCCCATGTGGCTGCAGAAGTTGGGCTTGGCGGGACAGATTGCGAAGGACGTGGGCATGTTTCTGCGATGGATTGCAAAGGAGAGGAAGAAGGGAAAAGATGCTCAAGTTATTGGAGACTTGGAGTAGCAGAAAGCTGCGAGGGGATGCAGTGATAGTGCGAGCCTACGTGTACGAGTTCTGGAGCTAAATGCAGAATATCAACTATGTGAATATCTTGTAGCTAATTGTACGTCTATTCCTACGTCTGCATCCATGTTGAGACTCTCTGGGTCTTTCATACCAACCAGCGAGAAAGACATCCATTTTGTCAAGACGCTTGATGGTGATGTGTCGTCTGCAGGGTGCCTTCCCTCAACAGTGTAAGTGGATTTCATGAGCTCCTTCCTCTCCCACGCCCATTCACCTCTTGCCACGGGCAGGTAGCTGGATGCCTCTTTCCTCTATCACCGGCTGTAGATAAATAGCTTGCTCCTGTTCCCCAAGCCTCATTAAAACTTACCTTCTTCATCCACCATCACATTGGGTTCTCCTCCCCTCATGCATCTCACTTGAATCCACCCAACCTGCTTCATCCAACACATTGACAACCATCACAACATCCTTGGCATTGACAGTCTCCTCACATAGCAGGACCTCGCCTCCAAGATGGACCTCTATCGTCGCCGCTCCGACCCCATGGTGCAGCTTCCTGTCTCCCCTGAACCAAGCCAGTCCCAGTATCGCTACCCCCTCTTATCCTCATTACCACTATCCGCGAACCCCGTAAACCAGACAACCAGATCAACCAACAAGTTAGAGGCCAAGGCCCAAGCTCTGTGTAGCATGACCTTTGAGCTCAACCTTCGTAACCTCAACACACATGCCCTGCGCCTTGAGCGTAATATCCAGCGCCTCGCCATCAAGACTGCCGACGATCAAGATTTCAGACGCGAGAATGAGGCTACCCTGGCAAAATATATGCGAGAGGTTGAAGCTGTCAAGGTACACTTGGCTCAATATGGCGACAAACCCCCCGTGACCCGGGCTGATATTGCCAAGCTGCAGCAAGAGATACTTCAAGAAGTTGCGGAATGGAAGGCGGAGCTGGATGATATCAGAGCGCAACTCGATGCTCTGAGGGATCAAAATCGACAATTCGCCCTAAGGGATCGAAACCTATTTGAGAAGATCAAGGAGATGCTGGGCAGCAACCAAACGCCAGATGCTCTTGTGCCCTCTGCCCCCTCTGCCCCCTCTGCCCCCTCCCCTCCCTCTGCGACTCAGACTCTGCCAGCCCGGCAGTCAAACCCGAGAATGGAGACTCGTGCGATGCGTCGAGAAAGGTTGGATGTCGTCGTCCTCAATCGACAACAACGAAAGTATCTCCAATCTGCCAAAGTACCGTTGCCGGTTGCTAACTTTGATCCAGAGCTTACCCTCTCGGATCATGAGTACCGAATTACTGAGACCATCAACTCGACCAAACGCTGGAACCGAGAGCACAAAGTGACCAAGTGTTCAGACCCCGAGTTCATTGCCAACTATCTTATGAAGCAAGGGCGACGCGACCCTGGCATTGCCAAGGTGCTTCAACGGGCGATCCAGAAACGAGCTTTCCAGGCTATCAAGAGGGAAACTGGCGAGCCATGGCGTCCTCATGATCTCACGGAGCTCTGCCACAGCGTGGCTTGGCGGGATGTGATTGACGCAGCGACGGAGGTATTGGTCACCAACAGACACCGAACTGTGCAGTTGTTGGCGCAGATGTGAAGCAGATTTGTTCGTGCGAGGGGTTGATGAGACCTGGCGATGAAAATGAGCATCTTTTCCAAAGAGTCAAGAAGAATGGCGGTAGAAGAACAGGTAACAAGGAATTTCGGACAGGTCTGATGGAGATGGGCGAGATATTGTTCTAGGACCATGAGGTGGGAATACGTATTAATGTTGATGGAATTGAAAGTGGTATTTCTAAGTCGATAATCAAGCATCCTTTTTCCCAAACCTTGGGTGACACCGTACGCCATTCTCCAATCGTGTAGCCTGTTTCCCGGTATGACAATATGCCACGGGTAAAATGCGTAGCCTGTATAAGTCCGCCTTCCATGATGCTTGTTCTCCATCTAGTCATCGGTCTCGATGCCAATGGAGGAATTCTTGAGCTCAATCTCCGACTTGAGCTGCTTGATGGTCTGCTCGATACGAGTACGTAGGATCTTGTTCTGGGTGCGAGCCAGCTCAGCCTGCTTGTTGGCCAGCTGCTTCTTGAGGTCATTGATAATATCCTTGACTCCCTGCTCTTCATCGCGCTGGGCACGGGCATCATCATCCAGGTCCTCGTCGTCGTCGTCATCGTCGTCATCATCAGAGACCTCTTCAGACTCGTCTGCCTCGATGCTCTCCTGGATGGCCGCCGGGGTATTGACCTGTGTCGTCGTGAGAGGCGTGGGCGCATCCATGCCGGTTGCGGGGGTCTCGGCGAACAAGTCGTCGGCAAAGGCAGCCTCGAGGTCGGCCTCGAGATCGTTGTCCTCGCCAAACACGTCCTGACTCTGGAAGTAGTCCATGCCGTCGTCCATCTCGCCTTCGGCGTCCTCTTCCGCTCCGTACTCGTCCTCCTCCTGCTGCCTCTCGTCGACCCACTCCCATCGCGTTGAACCTGCCTTGGCGTCCTCGGCCAGCAGGCGCTCGACCTCTGCCTCCTTGTCCTCGATCTCTTTACGGCTGATGGTCTTTGCGAATCTTCGGTTCACACAGTCGTGCATAGGTGGTGTTAGACCGTGCGGCCATCGGAAGTGCTGGTCAATCATTGATGGTAAAGGCACCTGCCTGGCTTCGGCTTCATTAGAGACCTTTTGGAAAACGAGGAGCATCTGGCAAATGTCGGCCGACTTGAGGAACGACTTGCGATCCCATGTCTTCATGGCCTCGGTAATAGTAGGTAGATCGACCATGACGGCGGCAAAGGGTTGGCCCTTGACTGTCATGACGGCGCGCCGCGTGTCCTCCTCGAAGAATTTGAGCTGGACGTCGGCTCCTCCCTGGGCACGCGCGACGCCCATCTTTCCATTTTCCATGCACTGTCGCACATATTCGCAGTGTTCTCCAGGCGGCATCCTCAGGACAAACTGCTCCTCGATCGAAGGGTCCTTCTCGCGATCGCTAGCTTCTGAATCGTAGCCGTCGCCGGGCGGGTGTACGGGGGCGCGCCCCTTTGGTTTCACGACCAGCGTGGGCGTGACGCCCGACTTTGACGCCTTGAGCTTGATCTTTGTTGCCAGGTGCTGTTGGGACGAGGCAGCGAGGGAGAGATCGTCGTCCAGCTCGTCGTGGGCGCGCTTCTTGCTCTCCACGAGCTTCTGGGTCGGCTTGGTCTGCCTGCCGGCCTTTGTCTTTGGCGGCGGGGGCTCCGCGGGCGTCGTCGGCTGCGACTTGCCAATCTTGAGCTTGACCTTGCGGGGGCCGCCGCCCTCTGTGGGAGTCGCTGCGGCGGAGGGGGTCTTCTTGGTCTTGGCCTCGACGAAGGATGAGGACCGGCTCACGTTGATCTTGAGGCGTGGCTTCGGGGGCGCTGCAGGCGCAGCATCGGAACCGGGTGCTGAGCCAGACATGGCGGCGACTGGGGAGCTCTAGGCTCGTGGAGGGATCGTGAACGAGGCTGGCTGTGATGAGCTTCTCTGCTCGGCGCAGAGCAAGGTGGATATGTCGAAGAGCTATCGCGATTCGGTCGGTGGTGTCTCGATCGCGTCAGAAGTGGAATGAAAGCGAAAGGCCTCAGCAAGGCGAGGCGATGCTGAGAGAGTGGCCAAATGCCGTGATCAATGTATCAATGTTGGAGCTCATGTGAATGAAGCACGATTGGAGTTTGTAGATTGGGGCGAGTCCAAAGTCGAGCCGCGCCTACTCCTGCGCGGAACAATGATGATGAGCGCAGAGTTGAGTGGCTTGGACCCGCTTTTATCCGCTCTAGTGCCTGAACAATTGAATGTGAATTTCGTTCATAAATAGGTAGCAAACACATGCATGCAGTTTCCCAAGTGCTTGCATAGGAATATTAGCTGGAAATTCACCTGTATTCAAAATTCAATATCAATTACTCATTTTTCTAGCAAATGGTTGAATACGTTCGGAGCTAATATGTTGAGAAAGAGTGCTACTTGCACCAGCCTAGCTCACAACTTACATGAAGCAACGACGAGGCTCATCAACTGAAAAGAGGGTAATGGTTTGAAATTTAGAATATCTGCTTCTAGAGGACTCTTGTCCAACATGTTCAAGTGCTTTTTTCAAAAAGTAAAAGAATAAAAAGAGAAAAGATCGGTATCATGCTGCTTTCCAGAATCAACGCCGACCAACGCCACCCAATGCCTCGCCTCATGAAAAATGATGGTGGATTATGAACTCAACGATGGACGAGAAGGGATTGTCGAACCCTTCTCCAATGTCTGCGTGACTGTCATCACCAGTCAATGCCAGTCCACCCATACGATCCATCCACGTTCTTCCAACCACCTTTCTCCATGCCGTCTTCCCATCCCATCATGACGGCTAGCAGGCGGCATCCCATGGCACTCACTGCGCACACAATCTTGTCGCTGGACTCGGATAGCACAGCAAGGTCCATCATATACGCACGCCCAATGAGGCTTCGCAATCTCAGCGTTTCCTCTGATGGTGGCGCCATGTGTCTGGCTTCTTCGTTCACACCCTGAACGTTGACTCCAGCGGGGGCTTCGGCAGCATTGTTCTTGCTGTCAACACCCAGGTTCCAGAACATGGCGGCAAAGAACCCGCCCTCCCAGCCAAACGTCTTTTCAACAAAGTTGTGGAGCAGCTCCGAGCTGCCATGCGCCTGGTCGATGGCTCCCTTCGAGGCCAGGCGGATTCGGTCCTGGGAGAGGATGACGTTTGAAAACTGGGGCTCTTCCCGCACTGTTGGGTCGTCCGAAGCGAGCAGGGTGATGTAGTGACGCTGCTTGGGATCCTCGAGTTCGGATGCGTTGTAGTGTTCGTCCACAAACTGTTCCACCTGCTTGAGGAAAACTTCGGCTGGGATGTAGTTGTCGCGATACTGAAATTCGAGCGGATGCTGGTCACCATGGCGAATGTGAAGGCCAACAATGGGCGCACGAGTGGTGAGTGTGTCTCCCATCTTGGCCTTGGCCTGAAGACCAACTATACGGTTATCAACATAAGCCTGGTCATCCTCGCTCAGCGAGAAAAGATCCTCGAATCCAGTGCGTGCCAGTTGGAAGAGGTCCTTGACGGGGTTGTCGGTGCCGGCGATACGGTGGTGCTTAGCCAACAGCGCGGGGAAGACTTCCCTTGCTGTAGCCGCCGAGACGACCAAGTGACGGGCCTGGAAGGGGCAAGGAACCATGTGGTGTCGTGGAGGCGGTCGGCAATCGGGAACAGGAGGGGCGTCAAAGATCTCAGTGTAGGGACCATAAGCCCAGCGGGAGTCGACGATGAAAAAGTCTCGGCCTTGCTGCTTGGCGAGTCCGTAGAAAGTCCACAGCATCATGAGCGTGTTCCCAAGGCCGGCATCGGAAGTCTCAAGTACAAAAGTCATGGAGCTCTCGCAAACAGGCTTATACTTCATGTGCTTCTTATCCAACCCAACGAACTTGCCCTTGCCCCTAGTCCGCATTCCCTTGCCGGGTGGCAGCAGACCGGACCTCTCAGCCTCGTAAATGTCGACAAAATAATCATCTCGGGCATCATAGTTCACGATCTCCTGCTCGGTGATAGGAGCCTTACGGTGGAGGTCTCGGGCTCGCGAAGACACCTCTCGGCACTGGCTACCCATCTCGGCGTATTGTTCCATGGTCAGGGGGAAATCATGCTTTGGAGGAATAGAAATAGTCCACTTAGAGCGGCCCTTGTTGTCACTGATGAGGATAGGAGTCGGGAAGTCGGGCAGATCGTATTGTCCAACCATCTCAAACTCCTCCTGGCCAAAGTAAGGCCAGACGGCGGCGGGAATGACATCAGGGTTCTGGAAGGCCAGTCCCATGACATAGATAATCGAAAGCAGCGCTCCGAGGAGGAAGAGTCGTCGAAACACTCGGCTCGGCCGAGTAACCAGGATCTGACTTGAGGTCCTCTTCGGGGTCGAGGCACCAGCGCAGGAAGAGCTGGCGAAGGGGGCGGAGAGAAGAGAAGGTGGTTGAAACTGAACCTTGAAGTGGTAGAAAAAAGAGGTCCACGATCCTGAGCGTTGTAAGAGCCAGCTCGGCGCAGGTTCAGCGCCGGCGGCACAACCAGCATCTTGGATTGACTCGGTGCCGACATGATGAATTCGTTTTTAAATGAGTGTAAGTGAACCAAACAATCAAGTTTGGACGGTTGAATGGGAGTCGAAGATCGAAGATCGGGGAAAGCTCAGAGAGGTTGTAAGATATGAAGGTCAGGATTCCAGAGACGGCAAACCAGGTCGTTCTCGAAGGGAGATCTCTGACTGTAAAGGAGTGACAAGAAAGAATTGGGGTTGCCGATGCGGGCTTCAAGCCGTTGGTGCAACCGGAGCAAGCACGGGTCGAGTTGCTGATAATGGAGAAAGACGGGAGCTTAATGCCGTCCGCGCCGGTGCTCAGACAATGGAAGATAGAAGGTCGGATACGGCGGGAGTCGTCGTCATGAACGGGATCGGGTCATCAATTCGTTTCGCAAGCCCATCCAGCGGTTTGTTTGCTACAAGAGGCGAGAAGCAGAAGCGTCCAGTAGGACACACACGAGTCGTTCGTTTTGTTGGGTAGAAAAAGGGCGGTCCAGAAAATATCACCGAGTAGGCGACGGAGAAATAGGACGAGGGTTGGAAGGAGCGTATGAAGAAGCAGATCAAAAAGGGCGGTTATTGTGAAATGAAGACGTCAAGCCTCCAGGCCGCGCATGAGAGAAATGAAGCCAAAAGCAGGTAAGAAGAGAAAGGAAGAGAGAAAAGGTCTCGAGTCCCCAACGCGTATGGGTATGGATATTGGATGTTGGTCAAGAGTGGAAGGAAGAAATCTGGCGAGTCCGTCCCAAGATGGGGCTGGCAGGGAGCATCCCGGATGGGAAGGAACCTCCGAGGCATGGTCTGCTTCGAGATGCTCTAGCCCAAAGTGACCTCACTCAGATCCATGGATTATCAATAAAGCTAACGCGTGAGCCGTCATCATGCTACCTATGTTACCTGACGCCGCAGACAAGGCGTGACAATGCCTCCTCCTTTGAATGGCTTAGTCGCGTCAAGAGGCGCGATCCAACTCTTACATGGGCATGTCACCGTTAGCCTCAATCCTCGAGCATCCGACACGCCAAATGACCTCCAACTAATCTATACATGCACTCCGCTCCTCAGGCCATATCACCAAGTAATCAAGGCTAGACCCGTGAACGAGCTCGCGCTGAGGGACAGCAGTCGATCAGCAACACCAAAAGGGAGTAGCCGTCGCAGGTTGATTGCGCAGGGGGCGGATGGCTATCGTGTACAGCTCGGCGCACAGACTTGACCAAGAAAGAGATGTTTCTTCCGCCGTCACAGCATCGACGCCAGACCGTGATCGGGAGACACTGCATGTTGCGTTTTCCCGGCAATCAAACGTCACCGACTGTTACAGACAGACATTCGACCGGGATGCCGTCGATCATCAAGTTTGCCCACTAACCCAATGGCAAACACCAGCGCGAATGTAACTTTGTCAGCGGCAACCGAAACAGACCTCCCCTCCACTCTTCATATCTCTGAGTTGTCATGGGCTCACATCACCTCGAACCTTCGTCCTCGACGACGACAACTCTCGCTGACCCCGGTCCCGCGCTTCTGCAAGGTACAGCTCCTGGCTAATCTTGGCGGGGGGACTTTCAACTTTCGCTAATTTCTAGACCTGTTTCACATTGGGCAATTCTCAACGGTCTGGGCCAATCAGCGGGCGTCCTACTCTTGGTCCATCCAACGGCGCTCCCCCAATTTCAACGACACTGTTGACGGCTTGAAGCTCTCCTTCATCTCAACTCTGTCCGATAGCCTATTTGAGGTTCTCAAATGGTGTTTATCAGTGACAACGGCCATCATGAAGTAGAAACTATCTCCAACAACACATCCGTACTCCCTGTAACAATACCCACCCAATTACACATCTTCTACCCTACCTCCCACCTCCCGTGTTTCGTCCTTGTCCCAGCAAACACGACTCGCTTCCTTGCATAAACCATGTGCCAACCTTTTCCGTGCCCGACTGTCTCGCCATCTGCGTCCCAGTTCATGCTACAGATACTCTCCGCATCAGCCATCTCCCGTTCCAGCATCATCCATGTCAGCCCATCATCGTGCTCTAATCCCTCCTCCGGGTTTCAACACCCACCCACTGCCTCTTCAAGAGATGGTTGTTTGCATTCACCGACATGGGCCTGGTGAAACCAAGCGAGCCAAAACCTTGGTCTCCGAACCATCGTGACATCCATGACAATCCAAGCCTCACTCACTTTGCTCTGCACACAAACAAACAAGCACTTGCATCAGGAATTTCTATCATTCTTGTCCTTTCGAGTTTATCTTCTCTCATTCCCCGTCATTATCTCGCCACAGCAACTCAACCGTTGCCCGTTGATTTCCGCCACCAAGTTGCCTTCCGCCGTCCATCATGTAGTAGTAGTACAGACAACGCCTCTCTGCGTTAAGCACCAAACAAAATTCAACCAAGGAAAATCATGTCACAGTATAGACATCTGGCCGCCTGCTTCGCTTCCTGGTCGCAATAAATTAACTCACGTAACACAATGCGAGATGTACCTCCCCGAGTCCCGGAAATGAACAACACAGGCGCCCACATTGCCAAAGAAACAATCAAGTCCTCCTAGACCTGGCCATTCCCGTGTTTCCTTGCCTATGACAAACGAAAGTAAAATCGGGTATAACGCAAACAAAATCCCTTTTCCCCTGAGAATAGTATCCCGCCTCCTTAACGCCGGTGTGAAACGCCTTTTCACTCTGTTCTGTTCTGTTCAAAACACTCCCATCGCTCTCGAATCAAGAAAAATACCACTTGTCTCTCTACGTCCCCTTCTATACCTCTGCCGGCACAGCCTTGGGCTCCTCGATCGGGCTTGGTGTCGGTGTTCGTCGTAGCGGCTCCATGCTGGGTTCTGCTAGCGAGTCCATCTTCGGACCGCTGGCCAGACGCAAACTTCCTCGCTTGCCCCGGACGACTTCTCCAGACTCGACTCGATCTTGGAGCATCTCATCAAGAAGATTGTTCATCTCATCAACCCCTCGGCTTCGCTTCTTCTCGCACTCTGCTGGCTTCGTCTCAGTTGGCGTCTGAGGATGCGATTCTTGTTGTGGAGGCGGTGATCGAGGTTCAACTGTCGCCTCAGCCGTGTCCCGGGATCGAGCTGCACTCCTCAATGCAGCCAGCATCCTGTCCTTATCGTCCAGTCTTGCTCGCAAATCGGCAATCTCGTTGTCCTTCTCTCGGAGTGCTGCGGACACGCTATGGTCCTCTCCGACCATGATGCCCTTGTTCGGCGCAGCGAAACCCACCGACGCTCGGCTGGAGCTTGTACGACGGGCCTGGAGGAGTCTCTTCTCCAGTGTCGCGATATACCGGTTCTTGTCCATAAGATCTGCCTGGAGGGCACGGTTCTGCGCTGTCAAAGAAGCTGTGCCGTCTCCAAACTCCCCGGCACTATCATCATCGACCTCGCCCATCTCGTCTCCAATTCTCTGGCCGCCACTAGACCGACGTCCAATGGTGGATGATGCTGAGGTCATCGATGATGTTCGCTCCAGGAGCGACTTACCGCCCACAGACGTAGCGACCGATGAGCGGATCGATGCCGGTAGTGAGATCTGGGAGAAGCGAGCATATTGTCCAAGAGAGCTGATAGATCCGTTCGAGTTGACACCGATCGATTTGGAGCTGAGGATGAGTCGGTTCAGGTGATCGATTCGCTCCTTGAGTGCTGTTCGGGCAAGCTGCATCTCGAGAATTTGTTCCTCGTGTCGTTCTGCAGCCTCAGCTTCCCGCGCCTTCTCCTCCACCTCGTTCTGGATCTTATCCTCTTCCGACTCCTCCTTCTTCTTCTTCTTGGCCTGAGAATCCAGTTGCTGTCTTAGTTCCAGAATCTCCATCCGGTAGCGCTCAAGCAACACCCTCGCGCCTCCTTCACCGCCAGCTCCGAGGGCTTCCTCGGCTCTCTTTGCGTGGCTGACAATGTTATTCTTGGCTCTCGAGGCAAACTTGAGGGTGTTGATCGTCTCCAGGGTGTGGTTATTGGCTAGCACGGCGCTGTTTCCAGCACCGATCTGGATGGTGCATAGGATACTAACGAGTGAGTTTCCGGACAAAGCTCCTTGCAAGAGTCGAGTAAGTTTGCTATCACGGTAAGGAAGATGCTTTCCTTCCTTGTCTCCACCCTTGCTCTCCTTCTCTTTCAACTCTGAAAGCTTCGAGATGACGGTTCCTAGGGTGAGCAAACTCTTGTTGATGTGAGCACCCTCTTGTCTCCGCTCTTTTGATTCGGCGGCCTTTTCAGAACCAGCAAGATCAATCAAGCTCAGTGTTGACACGCGGACACCACCGGGAAGAAGGCCAGATCGCTTGCTCTCCCCAGCTGAGCTGGCACCTGGCATGCGTTCTCGGCTCTCGACCACAATTTGAACGACGGCGTGACTTCGCGAACTGCGAGCGTTGAACTGCGTACTGGCTGTCCTCCGAGCTTGGTCACCCCGGGCAATGACACGTAGAAGCTGGGTGGGACTCTGCACAATCTCCTCCTTCAGGGGAGTAGCATAGACACCACGCTTGCTATCCTCGCGGAGCTTGATCTCATCTTGCTGTGTGCCGCCACCGATACCGCCAGCTGTGGGCATGCTCAGCAAGTCATGAATCTTTTCGTTGTAAATCTCAAGGTAGCTGACTCGCAGCAAAAACTCTCGCGAGGGTGTTTCTCGGATGTAAGAGAAAATATCAGTGATGGCGAGGGGGATCACGCCTGGTGATGAGGCAGTTCCTTGCATCGAAAATGTCTTGCCAGTGCCGGTCATACCGTAGGCAAAGACAGTACCATGATAGCCCTCCATAACTCGTCGGACTAGCCGTTTTGCGATGTGATCGTATACTCGGGAGTTGTTATCGTGAGTCGTAAAAACGTTGTCTAAAGTAAAGGGAGGTTAGTGATACTCGCCGCCAGCCACCCTCAGGAATTCACATACCATAGAAATGATCCCCGCCATCTTTTCCTCTGAATGAAATAAGCGACTTGCGCCCATCAACCATCCATTCGCCGTCCGGACTCCCATTGTTACCATTTGCATCCGGTCGGACTCGGACGCTCACCACAACGTTGCCCTTTCCATCATGCTTCGACGCTCGCTTATCAGCAGTGGCATCGGGCTTCTGGCTCGAGCCTTCTACGGGATCATCATATGTCGTAGCCGATGTTGAGTATGAGTCTTGCGCCGAAGAACTCCTGCTCTGGGGTGGAGAAGAAACACTGATCAGACCATCAGACATGCGCACGCTAGTGATGGATTTTCCATCGGCGCTGCCGTTGAGGAAGCTGGGGGTGCTCGAGCTAAATGTGCTATACATCGAGTCCTTGTTGGCCTTGGAAGGTTTCCTGGATGTTCGGTTCTTGTCGACGGGTGCTCGCGGGCTAGGCGGCACACGAGTATCACCTCTGGGTGGTTGTGGGAATGAGTTAATGCTAACGCTCTTTCGGATAGTCTTTCCCGCGCCGTTTACACCAGCAGCAAGCTTAGACTGCGGGAGTGCGGGTGATGGACTGGGAGGAGCGAGGCTCAGAGTTGAGGGTGTCCGGAGTCCTGATCTGGGAGTACCAGGTGCTGACTTGCTTGAGGTCGATGATGAGGGGATATTTCCGGTGCTCTTGCGCGTCTTGCTCACGGGCAGAGCGGGCAAGGCCATGTTCGGTGGCCCGACCGAAGGCCGCGATGGCCGCGGCAGCGTAGTCGTCATGGCAGCGTGTGTGATGAAATCAAGTGGGAAAAAAGTCAAGAGAGTGAAGGACTCGCAAGCTCAGGGCTAGTAGCCCGGTCGAAAGTCTGGTTATCCGTTCAAAAGGTCGGTTGGTCCATGAACTCCCTCGGACGATGACGACAGGTCGAATGATAGCTCGATTGGATTCAACGTCAGTCTCGATCGCGGAGGGCGCTCGATTCGCAAGGGACAGAGAAAATTCGATAATGCTTCGACGACGTCCTGCGCAAGGGTGGACTTGTTTGCAGCCGATCAAGGGAGGAATAAATCGCTGGAACGCGGGTAGACGGGGCGGACTCGGGAGGGTGTTTCTCTCGCGGAGGCTGGATGGATTGACCTGGGGTCTGGTGGTCAGTGACTTTGGGGCAGTCGACGGGACTAGCGTATGATAGCGACAGGAGGCAGGTTCCTAGTGAGAAGGCAACAAAAAGGATGCAGGCTGAACAGAATGGAAGCAAGATTGAAAGAAAGTTAACCAGCAACGTACTGAGCCGTCGAGTATGTCGAGGGAAGGAATTCCCAGCGTCCAAAGAGGGATGTAGTTGAAAGGGGGTGCGGCGACGTTGAGGAGCGTTCCAGGTGCCCTCGTCCAAGTGAGCGACACAACAGGAGATGAGGAAGTGAACCCTTCCCCCCTTCGTAAAAAGCAAAGACCACCACGAGAGAGCAAGGTCCCAAGTCCAGGTTGGGAGCTAGACTAGCGTGGGTGGATGCTGCGGATGATGGTAAGTGACCTTGTTCGTCTCTTTTTTGTAGACTGGGGCACAGTGACGATGCCGGGTCCTTCTGGCGTCTCGGGGTCGACTAACAAGACCGGGACAAGAAAACACGGATCAAGATCAGGACCTGGCTGGCTGGATGGCTGGTGTACTGGCGGCCGATGGTGCGTGATCGATCTTACAGGTGCGCTGTAGTGTTGTAATGTATTGCCCGCGTGTTGCACAATGGTAAGCGCTGGGTCAGGTTTGATGGCTAGGCTGGACCGGGCTGAAGCCAGAGAGATGGAGCCGAGGTCGCCTGGATGCTGGCGTCGATGCTAGCAGCTGGGGGCAAAATGAGATGACGAGTGATGGCTCTAGGTATGTATGACACAGTCCAGCTGAGATTACCGCAAAGAGTGCCGCTTTCTGCCCTGCTCTTGGTGTTGATGAAGTGGGGAGGAAAAGAATGAGAGCCTGTCGAGGCGAGTCTGGAGGGAAAGGAAGGGCTGGGACAACTGGGATGCAGTCCCACACGCGTGCAAGACCCGTGGCAGCGCAGTGCAGAAGCACAACACAGCACAAATGGATGGATTGGATGTGGGCTTCTGGCGTGAGTGGCGTGACGTCGCGGGTCTAAACGGGTCGCAGGAAGGAAGACTGGGAAGAAGGAGCGACGAAAGGAGTGAGAAATGAGGGAATGAGATTGAAAACGAAAGTATGGTGAAACAAGAGATGAATGGAATCAAAAGTCGAATGTGAGAGTGTTGAATTCGAAAGCGTGTTTGTTACGTGCTAACGAGCCTGGTTTAGGTAACTCTGAAAACGGCTCTCATGGAAAGCACCTGAGCAGAGAGGCCCGACCTGACCTTCCAGGTATCGGTACTGCAGCACCAGAGGACGGCGCCGGTTACAGTGCGTACAGCACTAGCGTTTTAGCTGGAAGAGAGGCCGCTAGAAGAGGTACCAGTCGCCTGCAGGCCTGTACGGTGAACATCAAAGTACCATTAAACTATAACGCGAAGACGAAACACGCCGAACAGCGGCATCACAAGGCGCGAGGTTGTACTTTACAGGGCCGGTAATTACGATATGCAAGCCGTTCATATTCTCGGGTTACATTGGGCAAAAGAGGTCGACCCAGCCTCCGGGGGGGGGCCACGGCCAAAGCCGCCCGGGGTCGTCTACAGGGGTCCAGGCCGGGACCACTCAGCGAGCCTGAAGGCATCTTTCTTCCCCGGTCGTCCTCTGGGAAGGTGGGGTGGGGGGCGCGGGCAGCCAAAGAAAGGAAAGAGTGGAGGGGGGCAGAAAAAAACAAATAAATTTGGAATCCAAGGAAGGAAGGGTTCAGGGATCGAGACTCTTGTGAAAGCGAAGCATGCCAAAAAGAAAGCCATCCAATTGCACTACATGGACCCAAGTTATCCAACGCTCTCGCTTGCAATGCTACTGCAATAATACCCGTCAGATAAGCTGCCAGAAGACGGGAAGCTGCTCGATGAGATGGATGACAGTCTGACTCTCGGCCGGGCAACCTAACCTCCATCTCTCCACAAGTTCGTCCGTCCTGGTTGCGTCAAGATCGATCCCGTTGTACAGTAGCACTCGGTCGGTCCGTCCATCCTCATGTCAACTATTGAACTAATAAGGCTGCGTACCTTAGTTCCCGGCATAGAGAGAAACCTCAAACGTGGTGGAGGAAAGCCATGTCCGAGAATGGTCCGTTTCAAGCAACGTTGTGGTTCGAGACCAGACGCCTCCATCACCTTGCTCTCTTTTCTCTTTCTCAACCAGTACGTACGCCTCTTTCATCTCATTCTGCAATGCGTCAGTTAGTGAGTGATACGATACGAGTTGACCCCCCCTTTCTTCCGAGAACAGCTCTCGTCTCCGAGAATTCCAAGCCCTCTTTCTCTGTTAGCCCTGCCAAGCCAGCCCTCGCTCCCTCTTGCAGTTGCATCCCAATCAATAATTCAACCAGTAATGGCAGAACATTGGGAATAAAATAGAAAAAGGAAAAGCTGACATGTCTCACACAGCTGCGTTTCTCGCGCATCTGCTCCCGTGCCAACGCCCACCTGGTCCCGATACGGCTAGGCTAGCCTCGCCTCGGCCCTGCCCTGATGGACGCCCCTTTTTGTTCCTTGTCGATGGAGCCCTCGTCTGGTCCAACAATCATTCATCACATCACACGCCACGAGGCTCGCCTGTGCAGACTTTGCAGTAGAGACTTGCCTCTCATCTGCAGTCGAGATGATGTTGCAGCTCAATGTTGCTTCCTCATGGCTTTCATGCAATCCCATGCAACAACATATCAGCATCTTCAAGCCGTGTCACAGACTTGTCCATGATGCGTTCATTATTAGTCGACATTGCATGTTTGTGCCATGGATGCAGATCCAATCCGTACCTGCATGCCCCTCCTCAAAAAGATTTGCACACTCACTTGGCATGCAACGCCTGGCCACATGCTATCGACGCCCCCGGACTTGCGGAGACGGCGATAGCACGCCTTTAATGGAGCACAGAAGAACTGTACTGGACGCGTTATAAGCGAGGCGACTGTGCGTGCGTCTGCCGAACCATGACCAGAGCGGCCCGATGCACAAGCAGGCACAGACAGAACTGTCTATACTCCACCGTCAGCATCATGAACTGGACAGAGCACGAGCCGACAGACAGAGACGGGCTGAAGCCACGATGCAACGCACGATCGTAATGACCTTGAAACTCCGAGCCAACGGAGAACGTCGTCCTCGATTACTCATTGAGACATCGCAAAAGAGCCCCATGGCTTGTCTCATCTAGGGCCCCCATGATCACAGTGAACCAACTGGTCGTCTCTCAACCCGCCGCCTCGTCGTCCACCATTGGCTCGAGTCCTAGCCTTGCTGTGGATGCAATTTCAGCAGCCCCCCAGGGCTTGGCTGCTAGCACGGTTCGTCAATGGGCATCGCGAGTTGTCAAAAAGCCTGAGAGGGGGGGGACCCCTTGTCCGTGCCCCCTTTTACCAGGACCCGGCAACCCAGCCATGAAGAAAAAGAGATGGCCTTCGAACCACCCGACACCGATGCCAGAGCCTCGGCGAAAAGGATCTGGCAGGCGAGGGAAAACTAGTAATATCCCATCGATAGCTTCGGCATTGCATGCCAGCCCAGCTCCAGCTGTGTGGGATGAGGCGACCAGATCTCGTTGCTCATCGCCAGGAGAAAAACTCGCCTCTTCTCTTGCCCTGGTTGACATGGTTCATCAGAGACAGCTTCCGCCGTCTCGGGTACACTATCAGCCCGCTTCACCTTGAAGGCTTTGTCTACTTACAGGGGTAACAGCTTCGTCATGCTTCCTCGGTGTGATAGCGACGCTCACTTGCTTGAACATTTGCACTATCAGTAAACTACTGCCGTCTCCCCTGTTGTTGCGTCCTCGAATCCCTCTCGAGTTGGCTCTCTGCTCATCTTGGTCGCTGAACACCATTCCCGCCTATCACGAACCTCAGCAGCACGTGGCGTCGTCACCTCGCCCACTACTAACCGCGCATTAGTGTCTATGTCCTGAAGGCGCTCCCCAGTGGTTGGGATATGCAGCCTGAGCGAGCTGACGACCGAGAAAACCGGGCGCCCTGTCGACTATGCCCGCTGATTCGCTCTTTCGCGACGAGTTGATGTCAAGAGACAGGGCAAGCCAGAGGGACATACCAGTCCATTGGAGGGGTTGCACAGCATCACAACCTCAGCAAGGGTCATGTTCCTCCCCCGAGATCGACATCGCATTGCCGACATTGCTTTTGCCCCTCCCCCCTTTCTTTCTTTTCCCACGCAACGGCCTGGCTCTCTGACTCTGTGTGTATGCCTGAGCCGCCCCAGGCGCGACAGCCCTTGCCTCGAATCGTTTCCACATGGCAAAAGGCAGCCCATAGGAAAACTCGAGAGGAATTCGAAACGTGCGCAACGGGCTGGCAACGCTCGCCAAGACATTCCGTGTCCGATCAGTTGTATAGGGTTGTCACATGTGCGAGGCCCAAAAGCTCGATATCGAGGCCGTGCTTCTTGAGTTCGGCATTAATATCATGTTGCTTCTCTCGTGTCATGTATGTGCGCACAACAAGCACATTGATACCATGCACATACAGTAGTTCGCACCCGTGCAACTCATGGTTGCCTCCCTCCCCCTTCCTCCTCTGAGCCTAGACATTCCTCTCGACAGGGGGAGGGGTTACATCAATCCAACCGTTGAACGGAACAGGATATCCCTTGTCCGTCCGCACAAGGGAATCGAAACCTTGGCGAGAGCCAAAAGCAAAGACGAGGCCACCAGCCCCGGCCAGAGTTCCACCTCGCTGTAGGATCCCCCCCGTCGAGGAGTTGCTCAAGCTCATTGAAAACGGAACTCGATCTCTGCAAGCATTCCAATATCCGAGTCAACTCGTCTTGTCGGTTGCACGTGGAGTTTTGCCTCTCAATATCCATATTTTTTCGCATCTAGACTCCAGCCAGCAGCATCACTCTCGAGCTGCAACCGGCCTGAGTCTTGTGTTCATCCGGGAGATTAAATTCGTACGTATCGGGGACTCCTCCGAGCTTCCTCTCTTACGAGTTTCAGACGGTGTTCCTCGGCATGGAGAATGCACTTGCAGTGAGATTGTCTCGTCGAGTCCACCATTTCGCTTATGAGGCCTTCAACTCTGCCGCATGAATGGAGGCTCTCGGTCTTGTCCGAACATAAGTCGATTCAAGCTTGGCAATCTATGCATGATGTCTCTGTATCTGTACATTTCGAGCAGTTTCATCTCAACTGAACTCAACTGCCGTGTTTGCCTTTCCCGTGAATAACGCCAGACCACATGCCCATCCAAGAAACGCCCAAAGTAACTTGCCCGTAGAATACGTAGATGCCCTCTCACTCTATCCCCCCAAGGCTCTCACCCCCTCCCCACGCTGCCCGTCTCAAACACCTCGACAACTCCCAGCCCAACAGCCTCCCCTAGCACCCACGTCCACTCAACACCCCAAAACTCCTTCCACCGCGGTCCGTATAGGCCTCCGCCCTCGAACCGCTCCTTAAGCCAGCTCTCCGGGGCCTCGCCCCAGCGTGTCCGTCCCATGGCATCTCGTACCCATTCCACGGCGGCTGACGCCAACTTGAGGTGTCGACCGTGGCCCGGTATGGCGAGACGAAGGTCGGATCGCGATGTGGACGAGTGAGTGAGCGCCGGGGAGCCGCCGCCTCCTCCGGCGAGATGGATGGCGTTGCGGCCTCCCACGGCTGAGACGGTACCCGAGGCGAAGCGTGAAACGTGGTGGATGGAAGTAAGCGTCGTGCGGTCCTCTGGCCGCATGTCGAGAGTTCCCTCGGGTGCAGAGGGTGTAGAGCTTGTGAGGAATCCCGCCCTGACAAGCTCGTCCGCCTGCTTGCTATCCAAGACGCCATGTGGCAAGGTCTGCGTGGTTGTGTTCTCCTTCAGGAACACTCTAAACTTGTTTCTCGTATCTTCGCTCAGCTTTGCTCTTTGCAACATGTCTTCAAGATCAGCCATCTCGATCAACGCCTCGCCCATCCCGCCGCGCCTCTCAACTCTGACTTTGCGCACGACGCCCTTTAACGTCAGCTCTGCCAGTTCCCTCTCTACCTTGCCAGGTGAGCGAAGCACTGCGTTGAGATGTCCTACTGTGACGAGGGGCGCCGTCGTAGCGCGGTAGTTGAGCACTTCCGCCGTTCTTGTCGAGTTGAACCCTGTTGAAGGAACTGGGCTGAACATGTGGGAGCGGATGTAGCGCATGGCCTGTACGACATCTCGGAGGGTGAGGTCCTCCTCTAACAGTTTCGCCAGGCCCATATCGTCGAGCTTGTCCTGAAACAGTTCGACATCTTTGTCCTTTGCCTTTCGTGCCGGCCCACGGGGCGAAGGCGATGATGGCTTGCGGGTTGCAGGTGGCCTGAACGACTTTGTAACTCGTCCTGACTTGCCGAGGATGGATCTTATAGTTTGCGGCATGTTTGCATGTGGCGATAATCGTTGATAGAGAGTTGTCTGTTCCGAGTATCTCAGTTTTGCAACTCCAAGTTTGACATGTCGTTGCACGCCCTTCGAGGTGGCAAACCAGTGGAGACACCAAACCCTCGAGTTTCTCGTCAACACTTGAGCGTGTACGTAGCAATAACCCGACAACACCAGCAGGCCGACATGCGATACGATTATCGAATCATCAAGGCAGGATGATGGTAGAAGATGTATGAAGATTGCTGCCTGCGAAGATATCTTAGGAAGTGGATTTACCCTAGATGTGGTTGTTTCAACCTAGCTGCTGACTAACCTAGTTCCTCGGTGGTCATCAACTCCAACATTCCAGTCAACCCTCAACATGAAGTGTCATATTTCCAAAAACTAATATTGATTGGTAATTTTATGGTTCAACATGCGGCCTAGCCCGCCGTCGTCAAGATATACGAGGTGATGGCAGTCATCCTCTCACTGGTGAGCTTGAGTGATATCCTCAGCAGCTCCCGTCCAACATCTGGCTCTTGCTTCTGGATCTTGGCCCAGTTGTCCCTATCCATCAGCCAAACCACGCAATCTCGCTCCACGACCGCCGTGGCCGTTCGGTCAGTCTCTGAAAAGAAGGGCAATTCCCCGAGCGTCGTTCCAGCCACGATGCTCTCACACAGCCAGCCCTGCGGAAGGTCGTATTCGGCACGGACGATACCTCGTTCCACCATATAGAATCCGTTAGCTTCCTCTCCCCGTCGGAATAGGACGGTGCCCGCAGGGAACTCTCGTCGTGTAAAGTAAGTCGTCGCAGGGAACCAAAAGTCCTCATTCTTATCGCTCAGCCCCTGGAAGATCTGAAGCATGAGACGAAGAGGTTCCTTGAAACCCTGCCACTTGGTAGGACGCTGGACCTCAAGACTACTCAAAGCATCGCGGGCGGCTTCAGCAAGATGGTTGCGTCGTGGTGAGTTGAAAGGCGGATCGAAAGATGACAAGCCCGACGTCTTGGCCGCGGGCACATCCAGGTTCTGGGCTGATATGCGCTTCAGGGAGTTGAGCTCCTCCTGTCTGGCATAGAGGGTCTTGAGGAGTTCGTTCTCGCAACTCTCCAGGGCAGAGTTTAGGTTGGGCAGCATCAGGACCTCAATACCATCACTCCCGAGTCCAACGGCCCTCAGGTTGCGACCAAGCTGGCTCTCAGCATCAACACCACTAAGGACGAGAATGACGTCCTTGTTGTCGAGCAGACGGCTAATGGTGTTGAAGGCCTCGCCCGCAGAGTAGTCCAACCCAGTGACGTGCCACATGTCCAAAATCAAGAACTTGATCGGCTGCTTAGCAAACGTGCTGTCCTCCAATAGGCCTCGAATCTTCTCCTCCACACTGACGATGGTTCCGAAGAAGAGATAGCCTGTGAGCTTAACAATGTAGATCTGCTTTCCTACTTCGTGCAGATAGTGATGCTGCGAGGGGTTGCGTCTCACAGTTGAAGTAACAATGTCGCCGGAATAGTCCCCACGAATAGCAGACACCCGCGAAGTCTGCAGAACGAGCGACACAAACGCCAACAAGATGCCAACTCCAATGCCCACAACAAAGTCGTGAATGCCCATGACCAGGACAATCACCACAACAGTTAGATACTCGGCCAACTTGAGCTTCTTGCGGGGAAGCCAGAGAGCCTCGAGAAGCAGCTCAAATCCGAGATCGTAGATCAAAGTACCCACCATCATGACAGGAATGAAGCCGATGAGAGATGGCCCGATGACCATAACACCGAATGTCGCAGCTGCCAGCATGTAGCCAGCCAGACGACTGTTTCCGCCTGATCGCATAAAGAAGACGGTGTTTGCATACACCAAGTAGTTCTGGATGCTACCAAAGCACCCAGAGAGAAAGTTGGAGTAGCCGTGAAGTCTCAGCTCCTTATCGAGGTCGGCATGATCCTCTCCGCAGTTGAGAGCCAAAGCAGGAACGTTGATTGGAACATGGAGGATGCCGAAG
Organism: Fusarium solani; assembly: GCF_023522795.1. Taxonomy (NCBI): domain Eukaryota; kingdom Fungi; phylum Ascomycota; class Sordariomycetes; order Hypocreales; family Nectriaceae; genus Fusarium; species Fusarium solani. The sequence continues at coordinate 3,094,527 of NW_027072157.1, forward strand.
AATGTGAGGGCAAGCATGGCGGGAATACATTCCGCAACAGCGTCCCATCGAATGAGTTTGAACTCTGCGACCATAATTAGCAAAACGATTGTCAAGGATCCAAGGAGTGTCACTCACTGTACAGGGTATAGAAATACCACCAAGGCTCGCCAGAAGGAGGACCTTGGAATATCCAGCCATGGCTACGTAAGTCATCCACGTCCAATGCATCGAGCGCAAATACAAAAAAGTAGAAAATGAGGGGAATCGCCAGAATAAACAATGGCAGAAAGAACTTGGACGTGATCTTGGACTGTCCATAAAACAAAATAATGGCCAAGACAAGGGGAGTCACCCATAATGGTACAGTTGCAGGGTCTGTGAGCTGCTTGAGTGTGTCGAGGTTATACTGAAGACTGCCATCGAGACGCGCCGAGACTTCAAAGCCAGTTGCGATCAAGAACCAGCCGACACCGCCGATACAGCCAATCAAGATATGTCTGGGAATGAAGCCCACCATGTAACCGACCTTGAATCGGCCCATGAGATAGAAGACGAGACCGGTCAACATGGCGCTGACCGAGAATGACACAATAGTCGTGGCGATCACGGCATCGGGGTTGTCTTCCCCAACAACTTCGGTGATCTTTGCAGCCATGTTATGGAAGAAGGGCACCACTTCGATCTGATCAATGTTAGCTATTGAATTGGAAAGTCAAGATGAAGGCACTGACTAGCTCAGAGCCAACCGCGCCCTTGAAAATACTCCCGGATGAAAAGGCAATCTGCGAAACAATGGTGCTGACGTAGAAGACTGAGATGCCCGCTGAACCAAGATGAGAGAAGATTGGCTTTCCTAGAGGGAAAAGAATCATGCCTGGTCCCGTTAGTTACTGCCTGGCAGCTTCAATGCCACCGAAACTTACCATAAGATAGAGCGTCCAAGATGTTAAGAAGAAGCCCAACGGCGACAGCAGGTAAGCATGAGGCAGGGTTGACTATCACCGAGTTCCAGAGCGCGCGGTGATCCCATCTACTCGGGTTGACAGCGACGGCAACGCTATGGGTCATTCTCTCTTCCATCTTGTGGCCGACTCCTACGAGGTTGGTGATCCATGGCCGCTTCGTTGGAGCCTTTTGGCCCTCGAGATCCGACATGTAGGATCGCCGACCACCCGACATGATGCGTGTGAGCAGAGGTGTTTGCTCCGTGGCATCGTCCATTGGGTGATCAATTCGTGACTCTCCTTCCTGCGCCTGGTTGCCGTCTTCGTTTTCGTCGCCATTGTCGGCGCCCTGTTGATCGTGGACGACCGACTGCGGAAGGGACCTCTTGAGTAGGTTCGCTAGCACCGACGGCCCGGCATGCGCCTCCGTGTCGGCATCTTCGCCCTCTGGCGACGGAGGTTCCGAGACTTCGACGATGGTCTGCGAGGAGCGCACGTTGTCGAGAGTGGACGCATCATCGCCGGTCTCGGACTCTACAGCCTCCTGGTGGGAAAACCTTGCCCGCTGGAGAAAGGCCGGGCTCTGCAGAGTCTTTGGGTCGGAGAGCAAGTACGTCGCAAGCTCTGCAGTGTCTTCGCGAACGGTTCGGGCATTCTGGATACTGTCGATCGGGACTGCAGTGGAGAAACATCAGTTTCAAGATCGGACAAGGTTCTCTGGAGCTTTGGCGCACTTACCCAAGCTGTCTCGCACGGATCCATGGATGAAGGATCTGATGGGCTCTCTATGACCAGGAACAGAATTTATCGAGGACGGTCTCGGAGTCGCAATTGGGAGGTGAGCGCTGTGGCCGTGATGAGGATGAGGAGGGCTCGAGGGCTCGCCGCCTCGCAATTGCGCCTGGTCCTGATCGCGCTGCGAGGTCGAGCTCAGAGCCCTCCTCCGCCACGGAGTGAAGCCCAGCGGCGACGACATGATTTGCTCCCAGCCGGCTTGGGATGCAGCTAAAGAGCTAGCTGCGGGTGATGTTGCATGAGCACAGAGGAGCAATGAGAGCAAAAAATAACAACGAAAAAAAACTCTTCAAGGCCGAAAAGGGAGGCTCAGACACGATTGAGAAAAGATCATGGAAGCATTCCGAGCCAAGTGCTCACAAGAAACTGGGATAGGATGGGATGGGATGGCGAGAATTTCGTGGGGAATCGAGTGACGAAATTCAATGACGGGAAGGATCCCAGGTGGGTCGTATCATGGATGGCACTATCAGAGTTCAAGTCCGTCGAGCGCCCGCACGCACAAGACGGACGACGGGTTATTTACTGTACAGGTGAAAGAGGCACCATCTCCTGACCAACAGGCTGTGGACTGGGTTCCATCCATTGCTGGGTCTAGAAACTCGCCTCCCTCGTGCTACTGACCCGACGGCACTAGACTCAACTGAAGCAGTAGTTCTTCTCTGGATGGATCCTTGGCTTACAACCATGCGACATGATTGACATGCACAGCAGCCTCTTCTCGTGCATAGACCCGCCTGGGGAGACCGAGAAACCCACTAACAGCCGCCACGGCCCAAGGAGAACGCAGCCATCACGTCCCAACGGCCGCCCAGTTTGGCCGGGCGGGCCGAACCTGTGACTTTTAGCGTAGAGGTTCGCTCGGACATTGCGCTGTGTTGCGTTGCGTGGGCGAGAATTGAGACGGGATATGTAAAGGAAAAGGAATAGAGTCAATCTCCAAAATGTCACTCGGTCGGCCGAGGGGAGAGTTGACCATGGCGATGGCGGGTCAACCTGGTTCCCACAATCCAAGCAGACATGATACCGAGACCTCACGACGGGCGTCAACAGGCACTAAACCATTGCCCTTCTACCGGGGGTAACCAGAATGCAGACGCGTTTCATTTCGCTTGACGAGCGGCCCGTTGTGGGATTCCTGTGCCCAATTGAGCCAGAAACATCCATTGCTCAGAGAGGCCAGACTCTTGTTCAAGCACCTTTGCCCAATGGCAACATCTTGTGCACCTCTATCACTAGCCTAACAGTTGCCTCTCCTGGCTTCATTCTTCACACGGCATATGACGCAAGCTACCTGCGTCTTGATGCCATGTTCACACAATACACATCACACTATGAATTGATTGCCTGACATTGACGTTTAAGTCGTGATGCTTGGCCTATCCAGTTGCACAGTAGCAGTTGCACCATCTAGCCAGTTTCAGTCGCATTGAAACCTGTGATTCGTCACAGATAAGCAGCATCAGTCGCAACGTGTATTCTTGAGACATTTCCATTCGTTATCGAAACACTGGCTTCTAGGGTCTGGAATATGGATTGCGTCCATCAAGCAGTCAGTTTCGTCAACTCCCTCGCCCACTGTGATGCGACCCCTCATGCTAACTTAGCAGCGGGATCTCTCAACAAAGTCAACTCCACTGCCTTGCGTTTAGTTTTACTTTGAGGGGAAGGCCATGTTCTCCACAAGAACATCTTGCCTTGGGAATATCATTCCTTTGTAGAGGGCTATCGTTGCTGGAAACCATCCATCTTGTGATTCCTCACACATTCAATGTGAGGAGGTTAAAAATGTGGCTCGCTTTGGTGGCATATTTACCCCATACTGTGGCTTGTGAATCTCCAATGCAACCCGAGCAAGAGACGAGAGGGCCGTTTCAACATTTGGATGTGACATGTGATGATGGTATTCATAGTCGTTAAGCACAGGGTATAATAACTTGAACAAAATGATGGCTTGCGCTATTGTTTAAGCTTTGGGTCGAATCATCCAAGCTTATGCAGATATCCCTGCGCGATCAGCCGTTCGACGTCTCCCTGACGTACGTAGAATTGACTGTTCTTGGTCAATGTAATCGCGCTTCAGTCACGGTCAGTCAGAATTCTATCACCCAAGAGGCATCAGTATGGCACTCACCCATACTCCGTCTGGATCTCGCCAGCATCTTTGAGTACCCGAACGTCGATGAACAGATCCCGTGGTGGCTCTAGGCTACCTGTGAGATCGATATCCGTCCATTGGCCCTTGTATGCTGCCAGTAGGTCGCTATACTGTCTGACATAGTCCTCCTCTTGCGGACTCAGACTGCTGGTCGGGGTATCGCTGGGCCCAGGACCTCCTGATGTAGAGTGGCCGGCGCCGTCTCGCACTTGTTGGCCAGAGAGGTCAACAACGTCTGCTCCATTCCACACCAGCTCTTCCAGCTTATCTGTCCGTGTCCGATGATATGCAAGTAGACATCGCTTATTCCTTCGCATTGAGAGGTGGTTCACGAGCAACGTGCAGGCGACGGCCTGGTCAGCGCTGGGATCGAATGAGCCTTGGAACGGCTCTAGTAGTTCGGCCACATCCTTGTCGAGATCCCTCACTTCTCGTGTTACGGCCCGAACGATCTCGGCTTGGTATGGGGGAAGATGTGTTAGGTTCTGGGTTCGCTTGGCATGTTGGACCTGCATTCAATGTTAGCGACTTGAATAACCAGCATGTGACAGAGATGATTGTACCAGCTTGTTGCCCAGGTCTCCGTACATGGTGCAGTTAACAACACAAACAAAGTACGTACGTAGAGCCTGCTTGAGGGTTCACCAAAGGGAAATTTGGACAAGGGATGGGCTTTGCATGTATCTCGAGGGATGGCATTCTCCTCATGATGCAGCAAAGATTTGGCGTCGCGTAATGCAGGTGACCGCGCCTGGTGGGTTCCATTCGTCGCGCGTCCGTGGATTCGACTACCCCGCCAAAATACGGTCTACAGCGATAGAATCTGATACTTACAAAAATTACCCCTCCTTCAGCATCATTGCTTGTGAAGAGCTGGCGGGGCTGGCCGTGAGAACCTTGATGTTGGAATGGTACGATGTTAAGATGGTCGCTACACACGGAGACTTGGGACTCAGGAAATCATTGACGATCAATGGTGTTTTTTATTTTATTTCATCGTCTCTGGTCGGTACGAGGGGTAGGATTCATGACTACTTCCCCCTTCATGTGGCTCATCAAATACCGTCCATCATAAATCCTCGCCGTCGTGCTCATCACATTCATGTCGACTCAGCTACGCGCGACTTTTTACAGCTTCTGCATGGCAGCAACGTCAGTGGACTGGACGTAGTCCTCGAGCTCCTGGATCTCCTCCTCAAGATCGCCAATAGAGACCTTCTCGTCCTCGACAACGAGGTTGATCTGGAGCTTGCTGACACCGAAACCAACGGGGACGAGCTTGGAGGCACCCCAGGTAAGACCATCCTTCTCAATGGCACGGACACCAGCCTCAAGAGCCTTCATGTCGGTCTCGTCATCTGAAATTTGTTAGCAAATTTTTCACAGCACCGGACATGAAAGTTCTTACCCCAAGGCTTGACGTCAAGAGTGACGACGGACTTGGCGATGGTCTTGGGCTTGGCCTCCTTCTTCTTCTTGTACTCGGCAAGGCGCTCCTCGCGGACGCGGGCAGCCTCCTCGTCCTCCTCCTCGTCGCTGCCGAACAGGTCGACATCGTCGTCATCACCACCCTCAGCCTTCTCAGGGGCCTCAGCGGGGTTGATGGTCACCTCGGCGGTCTCAGGGCCGTAGGTGCTGTAGGGAGCAGCGGCATCACCGGGGAGGGTGGCGAACTCGCTCTCGTAGCTGGCGATGTGCTTGTACCATCGGGCAGCATGGGGGTACTTCTCGGCGTCAGGGGCAGAGGAGAGAGCCTTGAAGACGGCGACATCAGCCTGAGAGGCGCTCTGGCTATTGGCAATGTCAGTACATTGTTCACCCTGGCTTTAGGCAGAAATATCAGGTGTGTAAAAAACGACTCAGAGATGCACAAGTGCTTGTTGCTTCGTCAATCGGCGGGTCTTGAGTCCGCCTCCGAAACACGGACCAATTTGTCTCATCATAGAGGTGTCAAATCGAAAGGGAAGAAGTGATTTTTTTGGGGGAGCGGGATCTGAAGGCATACGTACCCGACAATGTAGGAGCGGGTGCTCAACCAGGTGTTGAGCACTGATCAGCTGTCAGTGACTGAGGAGCGAGAAAGCTGGGCGCTAATGAAGCCAGATAGAGACATACCGGTAGCTCCAGCATCGGTAAGGAGATCGGTAAAGCCCATTTTGAAGAATGATGAAGAGTTTGGAAAGGGAGAGGAAAGAGGTCGGGTATTTGTAGAGCTGGGGGAGATTGCGAGGAAGAAAATGGGTTGTCTGGTCGATGTCCAAGGTGGGGTTTATGAGATTTTTCACCCAAACCAAATTGCTTGTAATGGGGCAGGGGCGAGTGGCATCAGTTGCTGAGGGGAACGTGGCGGCGGTGAATGGAGAAATGTCGGGCCGGGGTGACAGCCCCTCTGCGCCACAGGCTGGCAGGGGTGGCCTAAGCTGAGCTCCATTGTGCTCGACGACGTAAGAGCTCCTGCAGCCTTGCCAACCAAGAGGCTCCCGCGACTTCAAGCTTCACACTTTCACCTCTCTACTTCTTCTCTTTCAACATCTCCCCAACTCATCCCCTTCTAGATCGCAAAGTCATCAATCATGCCAATTGCGCCGATCATCACATTCAAGGCCGGCCAGTGCGAGGTCGATGTATGTCCTACGCCATCGTTGAATGTGACTTGTGGCACGCGCTGACTTGCCTCAACTGTAGACCTCAACCAAGCCTTTCAAGGTGAAGCCGCAATCTGAGCCAGGTTATATCTATCTATACTCCGAAGATGGTTAGCGCATGATGTGCCGTTTGACCTTGTGATCTGGCTGATAGTTGATATAGATCTCGTGCACTTCTGCTGGCGGAAGCGGAGCGACCCGCTGGACCAGCCCGAGCTTGATCTAATTATGGTGCCTACCGACGGTAGCTTCGTTCCCTACGAGTACACTACGACCCCTCAACCTACATCCAAAACCGACGGCCGCATATTCGTTCTCAAGTTCTCTTCTTCCTCTCAGCGATACCTCTTCTGGCTGCAGTCGAAGCCCCAGAGCCGGAACGGCGATCCCAGCTACTTCAGCCCCCGGGATCGCAAGATTGGTGACATTGTTCACCGTTTGCTGCAGGGCGACGAGGTCGATGTGACCAGAGAGCTTGCGGCTGTCCGCAACAACGACGACCGACCCGATGACGGAGACGAGACCATGGAGGACGTCGAGGGCCACCGTGACCCTCATGACCACCGTGGAAGCGGCAGCGGTGGTGCTGGCCCCGATGCCACCGGAGGAGATGTCCGAGAGGAGGGCGAGGGCTCGCGAGAAGGAGGAGCTGACGGTGCGAGAGCGTAGGTGATTCCCTTTGCATGGTCAAACAGGACGGCGCGCGCGATATGGGACTTGATTTGTATATCACTGGTGTGGGACAGCGGGTCAAACAGTGTAAAACTAGATTTCCTGGCGGTGACGAGAAGAATTGGGAACTAGTGTCCACGCGCTGGATCTGAGGTGTTGACCCGAACCGTGACAGCGCTGACGTCGTTTCAGAGCCTCTTCGTCAGCCCCTGATGCTGCTGCCGCCGTGAGGAACTTTCTGGAGTCTCTTCGAGGCCAGTCCGGACTTGCTGGAGGACAGCAACAACGTGGGGGCGATAAGGCGTACCCATACCTCAACCACCTACTGCCGACCTCGATCACAGTGCCAATGATCGACTCAGCCACCGAGGAGTTTGCCGATGCCCTGATCAGTTTTCTCCCGCCTACCGTCGTCGTCCTCGCAAGCGGCTCATCGGATGTTGATGGAAAGTCGGACCCTTCAGCGGCTGCTGTTGAGGCGGCCAAGGCTTCTCTCTCACTGAACGATAAGCGCAGCCTACTGAAGAAGGTTCTTCGAAGTCCACAATTCAACCAAGCCCTAGCAAGTCTGACCATGGCTATTCGAGATGGAGGACTGCCAAGCATCGCAGATGCTCTTGGAGTGAAGGTCCAGGATGGCGGATATCTGCGTGGAAGTGGAATGCCAATGGGCGGAGGCCAGGCTGTCGAGGCCTTTGTTGAGGGCGTCAAGAAGACGGTCGAGGAGGAGAAGAAGTAAGGAGCTTTGAGGAACATTCTTGTACAGGGTGAATACACCCGAGTATGCTTCACGACTTGATGTTGATGGAAAAGCATATAGACAACGTCCGGTTTGACAGAGCTAGCGGCGCAATCGTGATAACTTATGGTGCTCTTCAACGCTAGACAATGAAATAGCATCAAATCTCAGTTCTTTGCACATACACTGTAAACTGTCTATTCTAAAGCACCGTATTCTACCTTGAAAGTCAGCTCACATAAGATGAACTCGCTTTCCAGCTGAGGTGGGCCATTCCAACTTATGCATGCCCAGGGCAGTGGACATGAAGCGGCCCCACGTTCACACTGACGTACCCGCGCCTCAGGTCGTACCTGCTTTAGCTCATCAACACTCGCCTCAATTTCTCAGCGCGCGTCGTTTCAACTCCGTATTCCACGCCCTTTACACTCGGCGCATTTTCAAAATGGAGGCCGTATTCCCTACAGACCCTCGCGAATTCGATGGCGACGACCGTATATCGTTCTCCAAGCTCGACAACAAGTTTATCGCGGTTCACGACGATGGCAACGAATACGAATTCGATGCTGATCAGAAGCGATGGATCCTGACGGACGACGAGCCATTGGAGCCCGAACCTTTTGATACACATGAACTCCTTGGGGGACACACATCGCAAGGACCTCAAGATGAAGGCTCAAGGAAACGCAAGAATGGGTCGGGCCCGGGTTCAGAGGTAAGCCTCTACTTCCTTCGATCGCAACACCATTGCGCGACACTCTTGGAGTCACCTCTCGATCAAGACCTCAGCAGGCTGACCTTTATGCATTAGACTACAGAGACACCCAAGCCTACACGGCCAAACAAGAAGCAAAAGGCACCCCCACAGCCCAGGCAGAATACTGCAGTCTATGTCACCGGTCTCCCTGCCGACACAACAGTTGAAGAAGTACACGAGCTCTTCTCCCGGAAGGGGGGCGTCATAGCCGAGGAAATCGACAGCGGTGCTCCACGTATCAAGCTCTATACCGACCCGGATGGCAACTTTAAGGGCGATGCCTTGATCGTCTTCTTCAAGCCCCAGAGTGTCGAGATGGCCATCATGCTTCTCGATGACACAGACTTCAGGATCAACCCGAGTGGCACGCGTGAAGGCAGGATAAGAGTCCAGGCTGCGGACTCGAGCTACAAGAAGGTCAAGTACGACCAGGATGGCGCTGCCTCTGGGGATAAGAGCAACGGGGGTGCGGAGCGAAAGCCTCAGAAGAACGACCGTGACAGGCAAAAGATCATCAAGAAGACGCAGAAACTGGACGCGAAGCTGGCCGACTGGGATGACGATATCCCGTACGCGGGGCAGCCTGAGGCGACGACAAAATGGGACAAACTGGTGATCCTACGGCACATGTTCACGCTGGAGGAGCTCGAGGAGGATCCAGCAGCCCTTTTGGAAATCAAGGAGGACATCAGAGAAGAATGCGCCAAGCTGGGCACAGTGACGAACGTGGTACTCTTTGACCAAGAGCCCGAAGGCATCGTCTCGGTCAAGTTTAAGGATGCAGACTCAGCGCTCGCATGCATCAAACTCATGCATGGGAGGAGTTTTGATGGACGGACAGTGGAGGCTTTTCTGGCATCAGGAAAGGAGAAATTCAAAAGGTCACAGCAGGATCAGAGCGTTGAAGACTCTGACTAGATGCGCGTTCATGTTGAAGTAGGAGTCTTGATTGGAGTGTAAGATACCCAGAACCCAGAAGAGATAGGGACAACGTAGACAGTTCCGGCTGCATGATAGGCTTTCATTAGTTTTTCCTTTCCTTGACTCTTATAATCTAGGTAGGGTCAGGTAGATTTCAGAGGTGTAGTCATTTCGATATCCTCGGCGACTGTATACCAGATGGCAGCCTCGATAACGTTGCAGATTGCTTGCAATTCTTCATCGTCTAGTTGGGAAGCTATATTAGCCGGTTACTGATTAACATGCTCAATCTACATATCTCACCTCGTGGTGCATAGATCATGACAAAGTCGGGCGACACTGGGCTCTTGAGGAAGCGACTCCTCCACGCGAGGGGGTGCCTCTGGCCCCAGCCCTTGTCTAGCACCTCTTTTATATCATCCGGGTGAAGGCACATGTGCATTGAGTGATCTGAATCGTGAACATGGCAGATCTCGCCCTGGCAGTTTGTCTGAAGCGGGTGTCTCGCAAAGAGGGCTAGGCCATGCTTCTCAAGGCACGATCTCTCGGTGCCAAATTTCTTGGGGATACGGCTCGCCAGCTTCTCCATAGACCTGCGGACGGCACGGTAGCACCCTCGGGACCCGTGTTGGTCAAGCTGCCTCTGAGGCGCGATGCCTGCAACGATGGGACGCGGTCCTGCGCGGTACGGGAGGTGATATCGATTGAGGATGCCAGATGTTGGGAGACGGGTTGGGTCCGGTGCTGGCGGGACAAAGGGGTCACTGAGAGACCACAGGCGGAACCATGTTATACGGACGTAACCGGCGAAGGTCGAGGGTGTGCCGCCAGGACCCAAATTTAGGAAGTTCTGGTAGTCATTCTGAATGAGCAAGACTAGAGGAACGAAACCGATGAGGAGCTCAGCGTGATAGGGCTCGAGGAAATGGACGACAAGGAGCAGCGCAAGAGCGGACAAGAATATGGTAGGGCCGTCGAGGGTCACGGAGATGGGCTGTTGACGGAGGACGCATGAGATGTTGAGCGCCTCGACCTCGACTTCGCCCTTGAGATCAGGAGGAGGCGAGGTGAGGGTCTCAGCCGACGTGATGGCGATGGACATGGCAGTGGCAGTACGAATTGATTATGATGTCGTGTTGTAGTGTATGTTTTGGTAGTAGGTCGTCGGCCACAATGCCACGATGAATCTTCTTTGAGGGCGACGCCCGTGTAAGTGTGACGTGAAACCAATAGGAGAAGCCTAGACTCAAAGACTTGGGACATCAACAGCTTTTCGATAGAGGGGACCAGGCGAGAAGGCAGGTTTTAATGTTTCAGCGGCTTTCCTAAATTCTCACGAAAGGCGGGAAACTTGGAGCTGTGTGCAGGAACCAGAGGAGGGGATCGTCATCTGATGCCCGGCAGGATCCAACCACACCAAGCAGAGCAAGCCCCGACGCCGACAGCCCGAAACAAGTGCAATTGGGCCTCCTGTGCGCCGTCACATCAGCCGCACAAGCTTTGCTCTACGCGGGGATCAGCACTTGAGGCCAGCAGCCAACGGAAGCTGCACCTGCAGTGCCGCCGTGTCTCGTTTCAAGCCTGGGCGCTTTGTTTCCCCCCGCGCGGGGTTGATTGGCGTTGAGCCATGACGTTGGGTTGAGTTTAACTGAGCTTCCAGAGAGCGGATCTTGAGGGATGACGACGCTGCATTGGGTCATAATACGGCCTAGCTTGATGGAAGCGGGACGGGAGAAGATAGGACACCGCGGTGCAAGACGAGGTGAGTGCTACCCTGGACACAGGGTGAACTGGGTGGTCAGCATATCTAGGGGCGCTCAGTATGTCCTTAATTCGAACAGAAAGTGACGATCAGTAACGGGTGCTTGGTTGTTTAAGCTGGGCTGCCTGCAGGTGAAGAAGCTGTATCACTCAGTCTGTCGTACAAGAATAGGCAGCTATGGGTAGCACGTGGGGAGGAAATATCCTCGCTGCCTCAACTCAGCATAACCGAAACTATGTTCAAACCCAAATGCATATGCAACCCTACCCAAGCACTCCCCTCAACCCACCGTCTGGAGTTGTGCAAGTCAATACCGGGATTCTCGGTGACTGGCTGGCTGCGGATGGATGCTAATTACCGGAGGCCGTGGAACAATGGCTGGCCGAAGTCGAGGCCAAGCTCGCCTGTTGCCCCGCAACCGCATGGTCCCTAACAAAACAAAATAGCGAATGACGACGCATGCATGGGTCTGGGTGCTGCAGCAAAGAACTCTGTCTCGGCTAGGGTTGGAAAGATCTCCTTTTTACCTCTCTGTTTCTTTTATGATTTCTCCTTCTGTATAGCCTTGACGATTCTTTTGACGACTCTTAAACACGCCTACTTATACGTGAACACGTCCATTCCAGCGATCTGAACCCGACTATAGACGCCGCTGGAACCTGAGAATCTGCCCAAATTGGGCCAAGGGAGCTTCACTTGCTGGTCAGTCCCGAGACATCGCATCCCACCAACAATAGCTGACCAGATATAGGACATTATAGAACCAGCTCCTAGCATGGGTTTGCTATCAAACCCTCTGCGGCCTCGCGAGCCGAAGCTGCCGCTTTACAAGAAGATCAGCTCTCCGACCAAGGAACGATATTCGGACGACGACTACTCTACCGACGATGAGGATGACGAGCCCTACTCCCCTGGCAGCTCGTCGCCGGGTTCCTCAAGACACACATCTGGGTCTGCCTCGAGCGGACTTTTGATGCTGCCCAAGCACAAGAAGAAGCCGCTCCCCCTAAGCCGGAAAATCGCCCGAGTGTACCCTTACCGACTACCCACAAAGGTCACACGCTACCTGCTGTGCTTCGTAATAGGCTTCATCATTGTCCTGATCCTGACCCTGGTGCGAGCCAGCCAGGTGGAGAACTGGAAGGTCGCGAATGGCCAGGTAAAGAGTCGACCACCGCCTCCTCCTGCCTGGGAGAAGTTCCCATTCCTGGAGAGATACTATGGAGGACTGAAGAATCTGGTTACAATGGAGGAGATCAAGCCCGAGTGGCCCCACGTTAAGGACGAGCCCTCCATGCTGGGAGAAGGCAACGAGTGGAACAACCAGAACGAGGTCAAGGGCAACAAGGATAGCGACGAGACCGACAAGGCAGCCACCAAGGAAATCGAGGAAGAGGCTGAAGGCAAGCCCAAGCCCAAGGAAGAGACCAAGGACGAAAAGAAGCCTGAAGAAGAGTCCAAGGCCAAGCGAGAGCTCCCCGAGAGCCACGGCTGGAACGGATACCCTGGACGAAGCGAAGAGACGGATATCCAAGAATGCTTCCTTGACGCTGACCGCACGGTCCGGGTTCCTCAGCTTCGGTACTACAACGGCCGCCCTCAAGGATTCCCCGAACACGCTGTTGGATCCTACGAAGTGCTGGATCTGCCCGAGAACATCTGCTTCGACCGTTATGGCCGCTACGGACCTTACGGCTATGGCTACTCCTCAAGGAACGGTGGACTGAGTGTCGGAGAACATGGCCAGAAGGAAGGCTCAGATGCCGTCTGGGACAAGACTCCCAAGGTCGACTACCGACAGGTTGACTGGGCTGAGGTCCAGCGTCGCTGCTTCAAGGCCAACCAGGCCCGTTTCAAGGCACTTCCTCCCAAGACTCTCACCCCTCATGGCTTCTTCATCCACGAACCCAAGGCGCCAGCGCCATCTCCTTCTCTTGAGCGCCGTGGTGTGGAGGAGCAAAAGACCAAGACAGGCAAGGAGGTTGCTACCCCTGAACCCTCGGTTTCCAAGAGCGAGAAGCCTAAGACTGAGGAAGTCAAGCCTGAAGACTCCAAATCCGCACAGTCCACGCCTGCTGAGTCCAAGGCTATCGAGTCTAAAGCTGTCGAGTCCAAGGTTGCCGAGTCCAAGGCTGCTGAGCCCACACCTGTGGTATCCAAGGCTGCGGAACCAAAGGCTCAGGAGTCCAAGGCCGAAGACACCCACGTGACCAAGACTGAGAAGTCCAGCTCTGCCAGCACCGAGCAGGCTAAGGCACCTCAGGTTAAAAAGGCACGTACTGCTGTCGTTGTACGCTGCTGGGATGAGTACCACTGGCGTGAGGATGATATTGCCAACATTCGATCCCTCATCACCGAGCTGGCCGTGACATCTGGCGGCCGTTATGACATCCACTTGCTTGTTCAGATCAAGAACGAGGCTGCTCACCCCGTTTGGGCTGACCAAGACACCTACCGGGAACGGATCGAGGAGTCCATTCCCGAGGAATTCAGGGGTTTGGTGACACTCTGGTCAGAGACTCAGATGCTGGCTCTGTACCAGGGCATCTACGACCACTTCACTCGCGGCCCTGATCTGCCCGTCCACGGAGTCTACCGCGGCCTGTCGATGGCGATGCAGTACTTTGCCTACATGCACCCCGAGTACGACTACTTCTGGCAGTGGGAGATGGATGTGCGCTACACCGGCCACTACTATGATCTTTTCAGCAAGCTCGAGAACTGGGCCAGAGACCAGCCTCGCAAGGGTCTTTGGGAACGCAACTCTCGCTTCTACTTCCCCAGCGTCCATGGCAGCTGGGAGGACTTTTCTCAGATGGCTCGCGTCCAGAGCCAGATGGGTGTCGTTGGTGCTGACAATGTCTGGAAGAAGGTTCCTGGCCTTGATCTCGATGGCAAGTCCCCTGATGCCGACACCAAGGGTGACCGCACCGTCTGGGGTCCTCTGCGTTCCAACGACGACAATGACTGGTTTGAGCCTGGCAACGACCCTGTCGCACCCACATCCTATGAGAAGGACCACTACCAATGGGGTGTCGGCGAGGAGGCTGATTATATCGCACTCAACCCTATCTTCAACCCTGACGGCACTTCTTGGGGTCTCAAGGACGACATCACGGGTTTTAACCGCACTGAAGGCCTGCCGCCTCGCCGTGCCAACATCATCACAACTTCGCGCATGTCTCGCAGACTTCTGACGACCATGCACAAGATGACAGCCTTTAAGAAGCAGTTTGCCTTTCCAGAGATGTGGCCTGCCACCGTGGCTCTCCACCATGGCTACAAGGCCGTCTCGGCGCCTCACCCCGTCTTTGTCGACCGGTCCTGGCCGACGGCGTACATGGCGCAGGTCTACAACAACGGCCGCGATGGCTCCAGTGGTGGTTCGCGGACGAGCATCTTTGGAGACAGGGAGCACAACATGCATGGACTCTCGTGGTTCTATAACTCGGGCTTTGCACCCAATCTGTACCGCCGATGGCTGGGCCTCCGGGTTAACAATGACGGAGGTGAAGAGTTTGAGGCGACTGAAGATAAGAGTAAGAAGGGCAAGGGTGTGGGCAACATGCGCGGCGGTGAGGGAAGGATGTGTCTTCCACCCATGCTGTTGCATCCTGTCAAGGAGGTTGAGCTGCCCGTTGAAGCCCCAAAGCCCGGCACTGATGGCCAAGAAGGCCAGTCTGACCCCGGGGCATAGAGTTGTTTTTCTGTTTTTCTATTTCTTTTACTCTTAACACTTGTTTGGAGTTGCGGATGGCGTTAGGTTTGCTTGGCTGGTCGTCCTGTCTACGGGTTCATGTCTTGCCTTGAGGAATGAGACGGAATGATAATGAATGACCTGGATGATGCCTTGGATCTTTCAGATGGTGTAGTGTACACATATCATATACATATATATGGGATTAGACTGGTAAACCTTGATGGTTACACATTGAATCATATGGCATGACTCTTGGTGATTCGTTCAGCTTGTGAGGAATGATTAAAAGTCGCCGTCTTCAGACATAAATTTTGTACACTTATTATCACATGGAGCATATTCCCGACCGCTCGTTTGTGTAGCATCCCATCCAGTTTCCCAAGGCTCTTTCGTCTCCCAGTTTTTGCGCCGGTGCGGTCCTCGCAAATCGCGGGTACTAAATCAATGTGCGTTCTCAAACTCCCCATCTATACCACGCGCTTGACCTCGAAGAAGCGTCGCAGCCACCAGACCTGGAACAGGGACTCGCCAATGACGACGCCAATGACAAACATGTTCCACCACTTGACTCGGCTGTTGGTGCTCTCGGCCGTGTTTCGGTGGGTGCGCTCGCGGATGATGATGTACTGCTGCTCGTCCTTGACCTGGGCGAGGAGGTCGGAGAGCTTGCGGACTGGAGATTGTGTGAGCTGGAGCTTTAGAGTGTACTGTTTTCGGATACTAACCTTCGCGGTCGAGGGGGTCGGCGGGGAGATCAGACTCGCTCACGTAGACGATGCCGTGGACGTTGAACGACACCTCCTTGGTGTTGGCGCCCCAGTTCTCGTTGCCGAAGCAGTAGACGTACTTGCCGTCGTGCTTGGCGGTGAAGGAGTAGTCGCCGTTGGAGACACTCTTCTCGTTGGCCTCGTACTGGCCGGCGGGGTTGTTGATCTATCCATCCATAGTCAGATCACTTCTTGTTCCCTGAGTCCCCCATGTGGACACGTACCCAAAAGTCAATGTCGAGGTTGCCTGCGCTGCCAAACTCGCGGTCGCCGACCTGGAAGGTGACGGTCATGGTGTCATCCTTGTGGAGGGTCTCGTGGAAGCACTCGCGGCCGTGGGCGGGAAGGACAATGTTGTGAGCGGTAGCGGCCTGGAAGATGGCGGCGGCGAGGAGGGCCCTCGCGGCTGTGAAGAAGTGCATGATGACTGTGTTTTTTGGTGATAAAAGCCCGAAGGAGTGAAGGGTCGTCGGTGAGAAGGTCAAGGGAGTGTCGTGGTTGCCTGCGGGAGGATCTTGATCCGGGCGATTACACTGTCAAGGTCATCTATCAAGTTTCCCCTTGTTGGAGCTACAACACATGGAGTCGCGAATTGACACCTTTCCGCAGCGGCCAGCACCAGCCTCGGTTGTGGCTAGTGCATCCCCTTCTCAGCCACGATCAAACAACTTTGCTGTCCTCTAAAACAGCAAAGCCAATCCCGAGGCGGTCCAGCCTAAAAGGGGGAAAGTGGGCTCGTGTGGATCTTTCACTCTCTCTGTGTGTGTGGCTTGGGAGGCGAGGGCGGGATTGTGCTTGTGCTTGTCGATTATCTGTCCTTGCGAACACCTCAGAAAGGGATGAGATGGCGGGACTGATAAGCCAGGGGCGGGTCACGATTGCGCGGCATCTGGAGTGTGGCATTGAGTCGAGCATGGTAGGATATTAGACGAGATGTGATATTATGGTGAATTGGAAATAGTATCATTGTATCTACTTACTTCTACCCAGTCTTGTTTCTCTCTACTCATTCTTTCTTCTCTTCGTATCAGAGCAAAAGGCCTGACTGTGGCGGTGCATACACATGTGCTTCTGTCTGTTGTACCCCTCCAGTCTGTCTCAGCTCCCCTCTCCCCCTGAACGGTCCTTGGAATCCACTGTGAGTACTCCGTAGCTTAGCTTACGGCCAGCCTGGCCAGGGCAGGCTAGTACCTGCTGCTCGCCAGGCTCCAGAATTCCCTGCCCCCGCGAGCCAGTAACCTGCCCTCCGCCAGCACGGTCCCCAGTGGCCCCAGCCCCAGCAGCAGCCCAAGGCCGCAAAAAAAGCCCAAAAGAGCCACAGCCCAGCCATTTGATCAACGGATCTATCTCCCCCTCTGTTCCGTTCTGTCCTGTTCTCTCTCTCCGAGCACGTCGACTTCTTACACCGACAAGTCCCCAAACCACACGACAGCCGCCGCACCCCATCGTCGCCGTCGGTTTTTTTTTCCTGCACCACCACCCAAACGGACCGCCCCACGATCCAGTAAGTTCAGTTCAGAGTCATTTTCCATCAGGCTGCGGCCGTATCCTGCCCTCGCTGCCGTCTCGAGCCTTCCCGTTTACCCCCGCTGGCGATGGCCTCATGGTTGGGCTCTTCTCTTGTTGTGCTGCTGCTCCGTGTTCGCCGTCGCCGCCGTTCAATCCCGCCCGCCTGGCTCTCAGCTGTCCCCCGTTGATCCGCCTCGTGGCCACTTGAGCATGAGCACCTGCACAGCGCAGTACACCTGGCATCAGCCGGCGAATACGGCAGCCTGGAACGAGATGTGCCTGATGGCCCAAGGGAATCTAGGATGACAGTCGGGAGATGCTGATGGCGAGCACCATGATCGCTGCCTCGACCATTATCATCTTAGGTGTCCTTTCGTGACACTCGCCCATAAAGCAAATCTGTCCCGCCTCCTCCTGCATCATCAACTCCAACAATCAAATCAATCAATCACCAGCCTCCTCCTCCCTTGTCTGCCATCCCTCCCACTTCTGTCTCAGCCTGTCTTGTCTTGCCTCTTCCATTTATCTAGCCTTGTCCCCCTTTGCCCCTCGCCACGTCCTCTCTCAACACACCATCTTCCGACCCCGCTGACCTTGCGCCTCTCCTCTCAGATCCCTCTACTCTATAGCAATTCATACAGGCGTCCAAGCCTCAAACCGCAAACATGGGTCTCGCCTTTTCGAAGCTGTTCGACCGACTGTGGGGGAAGAAGGAGATGCGAATTCTGATGGTCGGTCTTGATGCTGCCGGTAAAACCACCATCCTGTACAAGCTCAAGCTCGGTGAAATCGTCACCACCATTCCCACCATCGGTATGCTCTGCCCCCGCCCGCCCGCTGCGATCGCGCTAGAACGCTGACACGTTGTCTTTTTCCACTCCAGGCTTCAACGTCGAGACCGTAGAGTACAAGAACATCCAGTTCACCGTGTGGGATGTCGGTGGTCAGGACAAGATCCGACCTCTGTGGAGGCACTACTTCCAGAACACTCAGGGTATCATCTTCGTCGTCGACTCCAACGATCGCGACCGTATCGTTGAGGCCCGAGAGGAGCTTCAGCGCATGCTCAACGAGGACGAGCTCCGAGATGCCATTCTCCTTGTCTTTGCCAACAAGCAGGATCTTCCCGTACGTCACGACCCCACCTTGACCCCGTCTCTCCATTTTCTCCCCCTCATCCATCCATGTAACCGCGGTAACTTTGAACTGACGTGATGCCGACGATAGAATGCCATGAACGCCGCCGAGATCACAGACAAGCTTGGCCTCCACAGCCTGCGACAACGCGCCTGGGTAAGTACAAGACGGTCGTCTTCCGATGTCGACTGCCCGGTCTCGAGAGGCCGGGCAAAATCTCGCCATACCAAGTCACATGCTAATCAGGCTTTACCACCCAACAGTACATCCAGTCCACCTGTGCTACCTCCGGTGATGGTCTCTACGAGGGTCTCGAGTGGCTCGCCAACACGCTCCGAAAGGCTGGCCACCAGTAGAAAGACTGACGAGAAGTCTCCTTTGAACAAAACCCGCCTTCTCCCTCCAGCTCTCTGCCACATACTCTCACATGGCTCTTTTCTCGACTTTGATTATTCGAGGTTTCGGTTGTAATTTGCAAAGTTATCGGTCAACCAATCGAAGATGATCCTTGAACCAAACAAGTCGCGTCTCAGTCTTGACGTTTTCTGTTAAAGCAACCTCTTTTCCGCGTTCCCTCTTTCTCAATCTCTCAATTGGTGCTTCCTCGTGAGCCTCGCCTCGCCTTTCCGGTCCGGTCAATCAATTCCTGCTTGCAAGAGTCGTCATCTCCGCCAGCTCAGCTCATCCCGAGGAACACAGAACGTACTTTCTTTTTTTCTTCTCTTGGAGGAAAAGTCGGGTGATGATGGGAGGCGTCTTTTGGGGAATCCCGGGATATTTGTACAGTCGTCAATTCGGGTGTCGTTTGCTCTTTGAAAAGAATGCATCCTCACAGATCTTACACCACACGCACGATACCTAGTCTCTCACACCGTGGCGCACTGGTTTCTTTCTTTCATCTTTGTGTGTCTTTTTTTCATGAGGGAGCATGGCCACGACTGGAATCCGAGTAACGAGAAACGCATGAATTAGGAGCTAATGCGAGACTGGACTGTTCTCGTAGAGATGTCTGTTTTTTTCTGAAGATGCCATGTTTGAAAAGAATGTGTAGATGTGTTTGGTGATTGAACGTAGAGAATCTATTTTTCGTCCATGATAATTTGGAAGAGCATGTTCATGATGAGTGTCCTCTCCAAGATTGGGTTAGTGGGAGTATGCAGTCCTACATGATTACTTGCCGAGGTCAGCGAAACGACTTGGCGAGGGATTCGTCACTGGGTTTTGGGACTTGTGAAAGATAAGGGGAAAACATGGGTGATGTTGTCTGTCAGTTGTCAATGTCAGACTGGTAGCGGACCGTCATTCAACTATCCGCCAACTTCGGGATACCGTAGGATAGTGAGGGATAACTCTCCATCACAGGGTGCTTACCAAAGTAACCCTCCTCACTGCAAGACTGTGGAGAGAGAGACAACGAGATGAGTGTGGAGTCAGTCGTTGGTGGGTGCATTCATCATGATGTGACCTGCAAGGCCTCACGGAACGGGAATGTGGTGCTGCCATTCAGGCCTCAACACGCCATCATGGTGGCGGGATATTCCACCTGGTCACAATACGGGCAACAGTGCGCATGACATCCGATGGGCATTTCTTTGACGTGTTTTTGAATTGGGTATCAAACTTGGTATTCTACATTTGGATCCATGTTATCATGATATCCTGACTATTTTTTTTTCTCTTGCCGTTATTTACAGTGGGAGACTATGCTATACTATCGTACAAAAATACTACACGTGATTAAATAGACATGGAACACATAAACTCGTTAACCAATAAACTCCAAAGTCCTGGACAAAGTCCCTCAAGTAGCGGCAGCAGGGGCGGCTTCTTCCTTGGGCTTGATGTCAATCTCCAGACCCTCCTTGTCGTCACGTATCTTGACCTCAGCAGTCTCGCCCATCTTGAGCTGGCCCTTGATGATCTGGTCCGCCAGGTGGTTGCCAATCTCGTTGGTGATGAGCCGGTTCAAGGGACGAGCGCCATACTTGGGATCGTAGCCGCGCTCTGCGAGCCAGTCTCTGACCTCGTTCGGCACAGAGAGGACGATGCGTCGGTCGTCGAGGCGCTGCTGGAGCTCCTTGAGACGAATATCGACAATGTCGCGGATCGCGTTGAGGGCGAGGCGCTTGAAAACGATGAACGAGTCGATACGGTTGAGGAACTCGGGCGGGTACGCTGAGCCGACAACGTCCATCACGGCCTTGCGGACTGAAGGGTCAATATCTCCATCGGCTGTCTCCTTGTAGGGGTGGAGGTGGTTCTGGCCGACGAGAATGTCGGCACCCAGGTTCGATGTAAGGACGATGATGGTGTTCTTGAAGTCGACCTTGTGGCCCTGGGCATCGGTGAGATAGCCTTCGTCGAGGACCTGGAGCAGCAGGGCAGAAATGTCGCGGTGAGCCTTTTCAAACTCATCAAACAGTAGCACGGCGTATGGCTTGCGGCGGACGGCCTCGGTCAACTGGCCAGCGTCTTCGTAACCGACGTAGCCAGACGGGGCACCAATAAGTCGGGAGATGGTGTGCTTCTTGGAACTCTGACATATCGAACCGGACCACCGCCGACTCCGTTGAGAAGAGGAAGGCGGCGAGCTTCTTGCAAAGCTCCGTCTTGCCGACACCGGTAGGTCCGAGGAAGAAGAAGGACGCCAGGGGTCGGTTCTCGCCACTCAGGCCGGCTCTCTGCAGACGAACTGCATTGGAGACGGCCTTGATGGCCTCGTCTTGACCCTTGACGGCTTCCCTGAGGGTGTCTTCCATGTGGACTAGCTTTTCGATATGTCCAGATGTCAACTTCGAGACCGGAATTCCAGTGATGCGAGACACGACATTGGCAATGTCGTCCGAGGTGACAGAGTCGTGGATGAGCGTGTCTTCAGCCTTGGATTCCTTTGACTCTCCCTCCTGAGGGAGCTTCTGCTCGAGACTGGGGATGACACCAAACCTGAGCTCTGAGGCACGGCCGAAATTGTTTTCTCGCTGCGCCTGCTCAAGCTCAAACCTGGCCTTGTCGAGATCCTCCTGGACCTTCTTGACTGACTCGATCTCGGCCCTCTCCTTCTCCCAGCGGCTGTTTAGCGCCGAGATCTCTTCATTGTACTTGGCGAGGTCCTTCTCCAGCTTCTCTCTGCGCTCCTTGCTCGCCACGTCTGATTCCTTCCGGAGACTTTCGAGCTCGATCTGAATGGTCATAATCTTGTGGTCGAGACGCATGATGTCTTCGGGCTTGGACTCGTGCTGAAGCTTGAGGTGGCTAGCAGCTTCATCCATAAGATCGATGGCCTTGTCTGGGAGGAATCTGTCGGTAATGTATCGGTTCGATAGAGTCGCGGCAGCCACCAAAGCACCGTCTGTGATTCGGACACCATGGTGGACCTCGTACTTGTCCTTGATACCTCGAAGGATGCTGATAGTATCTTCAACCGAAGGCTCGCTGACAATGATGGGTTGGAATCGTCGAGCCAGGGCAACATCCTTTTCGATCTGGCGATATTCGTTGAGTGTCGTGGCACCGCAGCACTGCAGCTCGCCACGAGCCAGGGCAGGTTTCAATAGGTTGGAAGCGTCGATGGAGCCTTCAGCCTTACCGAGGCCGAGGAGAGTATGAAGCTCGTCGATGAACAGGATAACCTCGCCCTCGGCCTTTTCAACTTCCGATAGAACCTTCTTCAGCCTCTCTTCAAAGTCACCTCGGAATTTGGCACCGGCAATGAGTGAGCCAAGGTCGAGACTGATGACACGCTTGTTCTTGACGCTCTCGGGGACATCACCGCGAACAATTCGGAGCGCGAGGCCCTCGAGGATGGCCGTCTTTCCGGTACCAGCATTACCAATGAGAACTGGGTTGTTCTTGGTTCGCCGCGACAAGATCTGAATCGTCCGCTGGATCTCGGCATCTCTTCCAATCACGGGATCAAGCTTGCCGTCCTTTGCCCGAGCAGTCAGGTCGATACCGAACTGCTCCAGCGCGGGCTTCTCCTCCTCGCCGCCCATGTTCATCCGGTGAGTACCACCGGGAGGATGCGGCCGGCCATTGGCGTACGAACGGATGGCCAGGCTGGGGATCAATCGCAGAGGAGTTGGGCGAAGAGGTTGAGCTGCGAGTACTCGTGTAAGTGGTCGGATAGATCGGGTCCGCGCGCCAGCAGCAGCCAGGCGCTGGGTGGAAGTGATCAATTGTCTGCGAGCCTGCATCTTGTGCACTCGATTACAAAGAAAAGAGTAGAAAAGAGCGATCGTGAGAAATTCAAATCAGGATCAAAGATCCTATCTCGGGGGGAAGCTCTCAATTATCTACTCGGCACAGAGCCTCGGCCAGCAGTCTCATGACGCCTGGAGCACTTTCTCGCATCTTCGGCCGCCGTCATCGGGGACCACTTTCTTGAGCTCTTATCTTATCAGCATCACGTGCAAGAAGCCCCATGTCCAACTCTCGGGTAGCACGTACCATTTCCCCATTCGGCTAGCGCCAGAGGGTTCACATTTTGCTTCCCACAAACTCGTTAGCGGCCTTCACACAGAATTCCAACATTTCGGGCGCATCAACACCAAGTGTCTTCCTTTCCTTCACCACCCAACCCAAGTCACCCAGCCAGGAGAGTCACCATGTCGGCGAAGCCCACATCCAAGACGTTCGGGAAGACGACCCGGGAGGTTCCCGCTCCCTCGGAGAAGGCGAAGAAGTGGTACCCCGCTGACGACGATGCCGAGAACAAGAAGGTGAGTTTCTTCTGGCGGTGATGATGATGATGGCTCTTTGCGAGCAGCTGCACATTTTCCTTGGAGAGGCGCGTGGATTGGGGGTTTTGGGGAGGCGGATTGAGATCAGCTCGACCGTTGGCAATTTTGTCATGCCGGCGCAGAACGACCAGAGAGAAGCGACAGGGCTTAAAATATTTCATGTCCCACGATATCGAACACACACACAATCAGCAACCCACGACCACACACCGATTGGCGACAAGCACACATTTCATAGCAGCCTCAAAACAGCAACCTTCAGCATCAGTCGCTAACAGGTGCAAATTATAGGTCCGCAAGGCCGTCCGATCGTGGACTCCTCGCAAGTCCCTCCAGCCCGGCACTGTCCTCATCCTCCTCGCTGGCCGCTTCCGTGGCAAGCGTGTCATCCTCCTGAAGTCCCTCGACCAGGGTGTCCTCCTCGTCACCGGCCCCTTCAAGATCAACGGTGTCCCTCTGCGACGAGTCAACTCCCGATACGTCATCGCCACCTCCTACAAGGTCGACATCTCCGGCCTCGACGAGAAGAAGATTGAGGAGATCTCCCAACCCAAGTACTTCACCGCCGAGAAGGCCAAGGAGAAGGCTGGTGAGGAGGCTTTCTTCAAGCAGGGAGAGAAGCCCCAGGTATGCAGGACTATTCGAGAAAAGAGATCAAAAACTGACACACGGGCTACAGAAGAAGGAGATCAACAGCAGCCGCGCCGCCGACCAGAAGGCTATCGACAAGGCTCTGATTGCCAACATCAAGAAGGTGGACCTGCTGGCCTCCTACCTCGCCAGCTCCTTCAGCTTGCGGAAGGGTGACAAGCCCCACGAGATGGCCTGGTAAATGCGTCCATCTTGTGCCGGGGCGGCGGGAGTACCGGGGTTGCGACACACGACGGGTTCTAGTAGAACGGGAAGGGTCTCCGAAATGGGCTGGTTTGGCCAATTGCATTTGGAAGTCGACGGCATCGGTCACATCTTGGCGTCTGTAATCAGGTTTTACAGTCAAAAAACAAACGAGCATACAAAAAATCTAGAGGCTTCCGGTGAGAGGCCAATGATGATGAATCCCACTTTGGATTTCCCGTCTACCGGGTGAAAAGGAACGAAAAAAATGCAACTCCGCTGCTTCTGTCTGATCTGAGCCAAGATTGAACATTTATCTGTCGTTGGTGGGATTTGGAGTTCAAGTTTCAAATTGTGTGCGTGGTGCGCCCTGGACCTTCTGGAGTGTCTATCAACTTTGCAACCAAGGGTGGACTTCTGGCTGTGGCCTGGCTGTCGACACAGCATGTTTTGTTCTTGCTTCTTCTATTCTACAGATTCTAGCCTCTACACGATCATGACTTGTTAATGTTCTCATATCTGTACACCATCATGATTTGCTCTTCATGTGCTCTCCTTGTTTATCCACATTTACAGGTCACGGTCCGCCCAACTCTCAATCATGCCCACAAGCGACGCATCGTAGTGCTTGATCGAAACCTTTCCAGACGCCTCGTCCAACGAGGTGTTGGCCTGAACAAAGACCTTGCGAGGCTGCTTGTTGTTGAGAACAGTGTCGCGAACCTTCTTGCCCCAGAATTCGGGGTCGACAGTCGTCATGTGGACGTAAAAGTCGGTACCGGTCTTGACATCAGCAGTAGACTTGTAGATGTGAAGCTTCTGGAGGTACTTCGCAACAGCTAAAAGAAACATATTAGCTTAACGTTCAGGGTAGGGTAAGCGGGAACTCACCATCTCGGCCGGCCGTGAGAATCTTGGAGCGGTCCAGCTTGATAGTCAAATCCGAAAGATCGTCCTCCTTGTAGTCGAGCTTGCAGAAGTCGTCCTCAGCCTCAAGGAAGCACTTGAGGATGGAAAAGCGAGCTTGGCTGTGAGCCTGTCCCCATTTCTGGCTCTTGGGATCCCACATCTCGAGAGAGGCAAGTCCAGCCCGAGCCATGGAGAGGTATGAAGCATAAAGCACATCACCGGCCTCGCCGTTGATGTCCTCAGAGCCATCTCCAAAGCCAAAGATCTTGAGGACAGGGAACTCGCAGCTCAGGTGCATGGCGACAAGCTCAGCTCGGCACTCCTCGTATGACGCAGCAATGCTACCAAAGACGGAACCCCAGGTCTGACCAGGCTTGTACCATGTCGTGATGGGCTTGTTGGTGACGGGACTAACAGGGGGGTTCTCCTTATCAAAGTTGAAGTTACCAGGAGATGTCTCCTGCAGGAGCTTACCGCAGCCGTGGCCAGTCAGTTCGTGAAGGCCAACCTGGACCTCAAAGGAAGCGTCACGCTGCTTCTTGTAGACCTCAAGGTCCTCGTCGCGGATGAAAGGAATCTTCTCATCGGGAGCCTTTGCACTCATGACGTTTCCGAGAGAAACGTTCTTGAAACCTTCAGTCTGTCGGATGTCATCGTAATTGGGAATGTTGATGCCAGCAGGGATACCGGAGCCAGCAAAAGTCAAGACCTCAAGAGAGGTGAAGTCAGGGGACAGGAACTTGTCCTTCTCGAACTCGCTACCCCAGGGCAACAGAGGGATGAGTTGGGGGGCCTTGGATACAAGCTCGCCAAAGGCGCGAGTTCGCTCAAGGTTAACGATGGAGGCAAAACCTTCCCACTCGCCACGGATACCAGCAGGGTCTCTGTACGTCTCGATGAAACCGATGTTGGACTCGACCATCGGGCCCTTGTCCTTGATCCAGAACCGCTGGCTGTCCTTGAACTCCTTCAGAGAGCCGGACTCGAAGGACTTGTTGTAGGCAATATGCATGTTCTTCTGGGTATCGTTCTCGGCGTTCTCTGCAGCTCCACTGATGAATGTGGCAATGCTCTTCATCTCGGCGGAATAGTCGCCGTAGACAAGTTTGATACTCTTGCCCTTCAGAGGCCCGTCCTCGATGGCGAACTCAGTCTCCTTGCCAATATCACCGCCCTCAGCAGGGATGTCCTTGGCGGCCGAGGCAATGAGAATCTCAAAGTTGCCATCCTGGAGCTTTCGGAGTCGGTTGTTCTCGGGCAGGAGACCCTTGGCCTCCATCCAGTCCGAGACGGCCTTGATCTCGGCCTTGGTGATGTGAGGAGAGTCGGGATAGTAGGTTGTCATGTGGCCATCATCGGGGTAGCCAAAGTGCATAATAGCGGGGTTGTCAGCGCTGAAGATGCCACCCTTTGTGGCCTCATAGAACTTGGAAGCTTCGGGAGAGGTGGCAGCCAGAGCAGCAACGGTCTTCTCGCTGCAGCGGGGGATAAACTTGGCGTCGCCAAAGCTCTTGTAGTTGCCATTGTTGCCGAGGAACATGGCAGCGTACTCGAGGAAGCGAGTGACCTCATCCTCCTCGACACCGGCCTGCTTGGCCAAGGCGTTCCAGTCGCCCTTGGCAGACTTGTGAAGAGCTAGAATCAGATCGTAGATGGGCTCAGACTCGGGAGAGATCTGGCGCAGGACGATCCTAGTGCCAGCAAAGGCGGCCCTGGGAGGCGGTTAGCACGGAGGTGCCCACGCGATAGCTTGCGGTCAACTCGGGCAGGTTGAGTTTGGAGCTACCGCGGGCCAGAGACGACTTACTTGCTGATAAAGTGAGCATAGCGCTTCTGCTGGTCAGTTAGAGGCTCGAAGTGCTTCTCAATCTCAAGCCTGACGACCGAGGGAGGCTGGTCAGCGAGGTAGTGGGCCAGCTCGTGCGAGTTCATGACGACGGCAGAGGCTGAAAAGGCTCGAAGGGTCTGACGTCCAAAGGAAGCTGTAACGTGAGGGAGGGGTCGTCGTATAGCGGCGATAGAAGGCTTCGATGCTGCGGATCTCAGAGAGGGCAATGTCAGTCTTCGAAGAATGAAAGACGGTGAGATGAAGTTGGGAGAAGGCATGCCGCTTGTGCTCACGTCACGTCGACCAATCGATCCTTTGTATCTGGGCACAAACGCAACGCAGCTGCCAAACGTGTCCAGGCAAAACGCGGGGATCTTTGCGTGAGGCGGCAGCCAGTTGCCAACCAGGGCTAGCACCGACTGTAGCCAGGCGTGCCTTCCCCACCATGACACCTACTTAGGGCATCATGGACGGACGCCTGCACTGGTTGCGAGCTTCAACGAGACAACAATATCCAACCAATCCAAAGGCTGGGATGGACCCGATAGGTTGCTTGAATAGTCTTCAGCCTTGTGCAACTTGGAAGTTGAAAGTTGAAAAGATTGGATCAAAATCACTTGCATCGGGTGGCAGTCGCAGTCACATCCACATCCTGTGCGTCAACCCACATGCGTCACGCGGAATGTAGCATTCCAGAATTTCGAGGATAGAAATAATCCCTGGGTAGTGCAATAATTGCACGTGAAGCCTTGTTTTGCCTGATCATGACTCTCCGGATGCCAAGATAATGTGTATCATGACATGGTCCTAGTGGTGTAGTTTGAAGGGGTATATCCGTTGGGCACCTATCTAATCAGGTGGCTCTTGAATACAGGCATATCGTTGTTCTCACATTGTTCCATCATTGAAATCTCCCATGTGCTGTTGTAAACTCTTATTCGATAATCCCTTTTCTTTGTACTCACGTAGTGATAGTCTAGTCTTGCTATAATATGTCCGCAACAGTACGAGATTGATCCTTCTTCAGTATCACTACCAAAGTCAGCGAGACTTCCATAAGAGTACCTTATCCTCGATCTAACCAAGGCCTAATAACCGCTACATATTGCCTAAATCTCGTATTTGTTATCGGTATCGTATAGCTTACCAAGGTCCTCTCCCGATCCTGAGTCGAGGCGACATAGAACAGCAAGTCGCAGCTTGCGCGAATAGTCTCGGGAGGAGATAGCAAACAAGTTCACAACCAATCAATGCGAAAATCTTGAGCATCCGCCATGTCTGCCCAAGTTCAAGTGCCCAATTTCACGAGCTTCATGCCGGAGAGCCAAAAGAGCGTTTATCTGGCACTCATCGACCCCCACGGCAACGGCACAAGACAAGTTCAAACGGCGAGCCGAACCGAGAAAGTTCCCGATCTCCTTCCCGAGAGACCTTCCTACCTTGAGATGACCCCACTGGCCAGTCCAGAGTCTTGCATGAAGCTCTGGGCTGCGCCGTACTCCGCGGCATACACGGCGGTTTCGGAGGAGATGAGATGCATACGGTATCATGTCATGGATGGCCAAATGTCGGCCAAGAGGCCTCGGGCACTCAGCACAGCGGATGCTACCCTTGGAGGTCACATTACCCACGAGTCCTCGTAAAATTTGACTGGTTGACGCAGCGCAATTTGGAGACGCAGCTTCACCGCGTTGCCATGTGGGACATGCCAGGGACGGGTGTAGACGGAGAGACGGTCCGGGGCTCCATCGCCAGGGTTCGAGAAGGGTTGACAAAGCAGGTTTTGAGAGGTCGGCAGTCGAGTGAGGACTATACAGGAGTCGTCAAGTAACAAATGAAAGTAACGCCGTGGGACGGGTAGAAGAGGACTATATGGTAGTGCTCGCCAAACAACACATGGAGAGATGCAACAGAATCGGAGACAGATTCAAGCGGTGTGGCGTTGATGAAACTCGAGATTCGGAGACCAGGGCTCCTTCCTGCTGCACGCAAGCAAGCAAGCACTAGCAAGATCAACGGCGCCGACCCGGTGTCGTCCACCGAGCCAGCGCTTCGGAATCTAGACATCCACCCGGGCGGGACGGTCTAGGGGCGTGGTGAGAGGGTGGGAGGGCGACAGGCGGTTGTGGTTGGCCAGGTCGACGTGGTGATTCCGGCCGGGGAAGCAAAATAGCTCCCCCTATTGAGCCGAGTCAAGCTGAGCCGAGTAAGCCTAGAAAGGGCTATACCAAAGCGTACATGCCAGCAAGTTGTGCGTTGAAGGATGTGAAGTTGAATTATGTGGTTGTGGTTGTGGTTGTGATTGTGTTAGTCACTCTGTGACAGGTATTCTCACAGAGTAATTCTCCAATTGAATTTTGATATCTGTATCTGTCAACTGCAAAAGCATCACGTTGAGCATCGTGTCCATGTTAATAATCAAGTTTATAATCATGGATTGTTCCTTTTGATGAAGTCGGTTGGAATCTTCTGGCTGGGTGAGGCTTCCAGTAGCTTGTGGGGCAGCGCCAGGTCCACCACCACCTGACCTGCTCAAGTCTGCGACCCCCACGCGCCAGCTCCACACTCCACGCTACCGCTTTTTCTCCCCTTGTGCCTCTTTTCTTTTCTTGGTTGGGTTGGGGGTGGAAGACAATGTGTCTGAGGAGACGCCCTCTGCCTTGACGGAGCTCCTCCCTCACGGCAAACGGATCCTCAACCGCGGGTGCATGGTTGAATCAGAGTAGACTCGAGGGGTCCTTCGAGCTGAGTCTTCTGCGGGGAAGACGACGCCTGCCCGCCCTCACGCGCCCTCCCCATGCAGATGCAAGCTTGTAAGACAAGCATGCAATAATCTGATCAGCCTTGTGTTGGCCGCTGCAACTAAGTTACTGTGCTCATGCTGCCGTTGCCGCGGCTCTCACCCTCATTCGAGCATCCTCTCGTCCAGATCATGACTGCCGCCTGAGACGACCTGATGGGCTGTGCTGGTGCCGCGCTGCGGAGGTACACTACCGACCGATCCTGTCTGCCCCAGTCTTTGACGACAAACATAGAAGTTTTACGGCGATGACCGCCCGGCGCCTCTTTCCAAAACGAGACGAGAGGGCGCTTTGCCGTCGTGACCTGATCCCAGCATGAGCAATGACCGACTTTGCTCGTGCAGTGCCGGGCCAGATGCCGCAGCCATCTAGCTTCAAGCTGGTCCAGGTCCATGAGCCATTGAGGAAAATGGGATGAGACAGGCAAGGGGGGATAAACCTGGGGCAGCATCCCAACGCCTTTGGGTCAAGAGACGGGAGGGATCTCGTTGACTCGAGTCGGGAGATTTGACCCAGCCCCTTGGGCGCGGTGGCGATCATCGGCCATGGTCAAGGTGGTGTTTCGGTCAAGTTTGGTCATGAAATCCGGGGTTCGGTTCGTTCGGACTAGCAAACCTGCTGTGCGTGGGCATTGCGTACAGGATGAGCTCATCCGTCCTGCCCGTAGAGTCGGGCCGGATGCGTATTGGATCTGCGGATGTGAGAATCTGGTCGGCAGACAGGGAGGATTGTCATTCTCCTTTTTCCTGGTGTACCGACCGACCGCTCTGCTGCTGGCAACCCGGGTTGGACATTCTCCAAGGGGGGTCATTGGGAGAGAGCATGGGGGCCATTGTTGGGGATGTCGGTGTTTGGGGAATGATTGGAGCTCGTTACACCAATTGACGTTGCGTGGTCGGCCAGAGCGGGCACCAGGGCTGCTGCTGAGCGTGACGGCTGACAGACACAGGAATTGCAAAAAGGCGGGAATTGGGTGGTCGACAAGGAAAAGCAACCTCCACTACATGGATTCTTTTCCGGGGGAGTCACTCAGCCTCCCATCCAATCCGATGCATTCGCAGGTCGCCTTGCTACGTTTGCCCCTACCGTCTCTGCCCAGACTCGGTCTCTGGATGGACGACGTCTGCATGCAGCATGATGCGCGCCTCGAGGCTGAGGTGTTGTCCGCCCAAAGCCGCTTCGCAATTGTTTGAGGAGTCTTGTCTTGTGTGAGAGGATGATGAATGATTGTGTCTTGACGGTGACATCGAACTGCCGCCAAGCACGGGAGCAAAAAGATGACCTCGTGACCCAGCACGCGCACACAATACGCAAGAGTGGCACGACAAGATGAAGTAGGTTTCGAGGCTCTGCTGGCATTTTCGAGTTGCACAAGTGAGTAATAACTAAGCAATTTCTCTAGCAGGGCTCGAAACACCAACTGACCACGGACATAGACTCATCATGGTGACAAATTTGCCCAGTCCCGTCCAGGTTTTGTCGGTCTAGCAATCCGTCCGTGACGGGCCCTGGCATTCTTCTCCACGTTCCCACGCACCAAGGTCTCAACTCCACACTCACTGCTTCACCACGGTGCTTCCAGGAGATGGCGGGTGCCAGAGTGGACTCGTAAAGGGGAAAAATGCCCGTCCTCCCTATTTCTCTCAACCTCCATTGCCAGGCTTCCAGTGCCCACACGCCTCCCCTCTGCTTGTCCACGCCCCCGGAGGGCAGGCGGAGGCTCCTGTACCCGGCCCACTGGGGCCTAACCATTACACACTCCCCCCCACGTCACTTGGACAATGGAACTGGCAAAGACTGCCAGGCCCAGACGGGCTGTACGAACCAAATCGTCGTGCCTGTCACGGCCTTCTCCCCGTCTTGTTGAGCCTGAATTGTCATTTTTCCCGTCGTCAACCTTATATAGATCCGTCGTCTGCCTCCCCTGACCCCCCGGATTCTTGTCCAACCTACCTACAGTACTTCACCGGGCTCTTTGTGTCTCTTTGACGTTTGTGTTTGTCCCTTTTTACATCACTCAAAACCTTACATTGCCTTGCATCAATCGCTTTGTTAGGACTAGGCAGACATTGACCTACTGCATCTGTCACCTCGACTTCAGCCTTTCCTGTTCCATTATGCAATAGGCGTTTAAGAGAAGGAGGCATCCGTTACTTCAGCACCTATCTTCACTTTCCACCTCACGAACCATCCAATATTACTCCCGACAACTATTCCACCATGCTTTCCTACGATTCCACCCCTCTACCCATCAAGGCGTCCAAGTCGCCAACTTCCATCGCCTTGCCACCATCTCTCCAAGCGACCCCCACCAATTCCTCACCAATGACGGCAGCACCCCCATCGCTCAACTCCGTTGCCGTCAACGGCCACAACACCAACGAGCAGCAGCACATCTGGCTAGTTACGGGCCCTGCTGGATGTGGAAAGACGACAGTTGCTGAATATTTGGCCAACACTCTGGGCATGCCCTATGTTGAGGGTGACTCGGTATGTACTAGACCCTTTTTTTCCCATCCCGCGGGGGTTTTTTTACCCCCACGATTTGCGGCGTCACAACGTCACCACTAACACGGCCCTCCAGTATCACCCCCCTGCCAACATCGAAAAGATGCGAAATGGCATCCCTCTGACGGATGCTGATCGTTGGGACTGGCTCACTGCTCTCCGAGAAGAGTCAATCCACCGCCTCAATGCCGGATCCAGCGGCGTCGTTCTCACCTGCTCAGCCCTCAAGCGAAAGTACCGAGATGTGATCCGGGTGGCGGGATACTACGATCATCGAATTCTCATTCACTTTGTCTTCCTCGACGCTGCCGAAGAGGTCCTTCTCGCCCGCGTGCAAAAGCGACAAAATCATTACATGGGCGCCAACATGGTCCACAGCCAGTTCGACATCCTCGAGCGGCCCTCGAGTGACGAGAAGGACGTCATCACCATCGATGTCAGCAAAACCCTCGAGGAGGTGCAGCAAGAAGCCCTGGCCAATGTGTTGGAGACCATGACCAAGGCCGACAACAGCTCATAGCCGTGATGCGGTCTTTCATCATATCATATTACACCTTACACATGGTGGTACACAGGCCCACAGGCACTCACAAACGCAGTGTCGTTGCAGCCAACACCATCCGAAAAGAGTTTTCGAGCCGGGAGTCACAGCGTTACGGACATTGAATCATTAACAACGGAGTATTTTTCAAAAGGGATTTTCATGGCGTTAAGAAATCAGGCGCGCGCGTCGTCGCTGCTGCCGGTGCTCCGCCCATTCGGACAGCTCTCCGATGCGGTGAAGCCAGCCGTGGCCTCTGACTAGGCGGCGGCCTTGATCCTTGGTTGCAGCCCCCGCAGACCGTCCAAGTTGGAGCCGACCAATTGTACATAGCCAGTCTCGGGCGGGGTGCGGGGTGAGGGCTGCCTGCTTGCATGCATGGATTGGCGAAAGAGGGACGGGCATGGGAAAGGGATGAGAACATCCTTGGTTTGTGTGTGTGTGTGTGTGTTGCGTGTCTGGGCGTTGTGCTAGGCATGCGAGGGAGACGCCGCGCGCGGGATGGCACGGGGAGGCAAAATCTGGGGTTGACGCTCTTGAGTCTGGGGTTTGTCGCATCGCATCCATGGCTGAGACTGTGATACGATGGATGACCTCAAGGCAAGAGACACAAGCATGCTCATGGTCGTCATTGTTTGTTCGGCACATAGCCAGACACCCCCAGCCCAAGCCCAGCCCAGGGGTCACCGCCCCATCCCCATCCCGGCATGGGTTCCCTTGTCTCCCCCATGCCCATGTCAGGTAATTAGCCTCGAGCAAAACCCATCAGTCTCTTGAGAGACGTGGGCGGAATGCAAAGAAAAATTTTGACACGAAACTGCCTCCATCGGTTCCCACCATGGCACGACGCCTGACCAGTGCGCTCCGATGTATTACGGATCAATGACCAGAAGATGCCCTAACTACTGTAGCTAGGGACTGTACGCGGTAGATGGCCTCACGGACTAGTTTGATGCAAGGGCCTTCTCTCCGATGGATGGATGTCATGCCCCCATCTGCGACTTTGTGTCATTCGATGCAGGGTAATACATCATACCTAGGCAATCCATTGAGCACCATGTGTTAAAAGCAAACAGTTCAGGGTCGGGCTGCACACGACCAACAAAGTCAATGGGATTGTAGGTATTGATCCGGCTTCCACTAGCACGCTATCTATGTCATACATGCTACCTTGTCCTGAAATGATACCGAATCTACCAGCTTTGACAGCACATGGCTTCCTCTGCCCATCTACATCGCCAAACTAGGGACCGAGCACTCGTCGACATGTGAGCGGCCACGTCTCGCTGACCAAGCTGGCATGATCATGACTGCTCATCTCACAGCCTGCCTCAGAGCCAAGGCGATCCTCGAGTGACAGCTCCTCGAGGCGGGGTGCATGAACGTATCCGGCGACTTACATGGGCGAGACGCACGGCGAGGTCATGGGGACAAAGATCAGCAGGGCTCGTCGCGAATCCGGGCAACAGCCATGTTCCTGCGGAATCAATAATTTCTGCATTATGCGTTTTCTAGCATCTCAGCAGAAGACAAAAGTTCGGTTGTCTATGCCTATTGTGTAAGTGCGAGCAGATAGGAACATCGGCTATTTCCAGATGAGGATGGACGAGCCGTCTGCATCAGCATCGGATGAGTATCACAGCCTGATTCCCTATCCTTTCAGTCTATCTCGTTTACATTGTTTTTGATAATCTGCTTGCTAGGTACACCGACGCTCTATTACTTGAGGTGCATCACCATGATGTCCGGCTCCTGCACTATCTGTCGCACAACCTCAGCTGCCCGGGCCATGGTGGCACCGTCAATGACACGGTGGTCAGCACTCCAGCTAAAGTTGGTGATCTGCTTCTTGACGAGCTGGTCCTCTTCGTCGAACGCGGGCACCG
Organism: Fusarium solani; assembly: GCF_023522795.1. Classification (NCBI taxonomy): domain Eukaryota; kingdom Fungi; phylum Ascomycota; class Sordariomycetes; order Hypocreales; family Nectriaceae; genus Fusarium; species Fusarium solani. The sequence continues at coordinate 3,129,061 of NW_027072157.1, forward strand.
TCCGCATCCGCCCGATGCCCAGGATCGCCACCTCGCGCTCCACGATGACGGGGCTGACGTAGGTGCCGCCGATGTTGCCAATGTTGGAAACGGTGATGGTGCCGCCCTGGAAGTCGGCCGGCGACAGCTTGCCCTGGGCCGCGAGGCTCTGCAGCCGTGACAGCTCTGCCGCGATGGACAGGATGTTGAGCGAGCCCACGTCCTTGATCACGGGCACCACCAGGCCCCCCGGCGTGTCCATGGCGATGCCGATGTTGTGCTGCGACCGGTGCACCAGGCACGGTTTGTTGTTCTTGGCGTCCACGTCCACCCTGGCGTTGAGCATTGGGTACTGATACAGCGCCAGGGACACGGCCTTGATGATGAAGGGGAGGTAGGAGAGCTTGGAGGGCTGTCCATCCACCGTGGCGCCGTGGGCAATTACACGGTTGAGACGCTTGCGCAGCTCAACCAGGTTTGAGAAGTCGACCTCGTCCGCGTAGAGGAAGTGCGGGATAGTCAGGGACCGTGTCATGGTCTTGAACATCTGCATCTGGGTGTTGGACAGTGGCACAACCGTTTCCGTCTGCACCGAAGTATCCCGTGGTGCAGATGATGGCGCACTTGGGGCACTGGCCTTGGCATCCCTCTCCTTGACGAATCGGAAAATGTCCTCCTTGAGGACTCTACCATCTCTGCCGGTGCCATCAATATCCATTATGTCGACCTTGAACTCCTTGGAGAGGTGTCGCACAGCCGGTGTTGCCAGGCTTGCGCACTTGCCCTTCTCCTTTACTGGTGCCTCAGCAGGTGCTGGAGATGTCTTTTGTGTTTGCTCGGGCTTGGACTCTGAGGAGGACGGCGGAGGAGGAGGGACATCCTCCTTCTCGGGTTGCTGGCTGACCACGGCATCGACATCCTCAGGCTTGGCCTCGCCCTCGATATCAATGTCAACAAACGGCTTGCCGACTTTGGCCATCTCGCCCGTCTCGTAGTAGAGCTTCTTGACGACGCCCGAGAAGCGGCTTGTGATTTCCACAGAGGCCTTGTCGCTCTGGACCTCGCATAGCGGGGAGAACTCCTCGACCCGAGCGCCCGGTTCCACAAACCACTGGATGACTTCACACTCGACGATGCCTGGTGCGTGTTAGTCGTGCGCTTCCCGGGGTGCATCACCAGGCGGACAGAGTAGATGATTGACTTGCCTTCGCCAATGTCGGCCAGGAGCACAGGCTTCACAGCCATTAACCTCCTCGACTCGCTGAACCATCTGGGAGGACAGGCGTTCATGGGTGCCCGTGACGCCATGGCCATCTGGCCCACGCCTCTGGCGACATGCCATTGCTTTCGCAGCACTCGAGATCCACGCTGAAGAAACATGATTAACTTGCAATTGCACCTGCGAGAAGAAGAATCAAGGAGAGGACATGTCAGAATTTCAATCTCCCAGGAAGAGGAGAAGGCAGGCAATGGCAATGGAAGGCATTGTCTAAGCCGAAGGCTGGCTTCGGTCGGCTCATGACCGTGGATAACCGCAGTCCGGGGGAATGACGGCAGTCTTGAAACTAAAGCCCGATCTGACCGAGTCCTCGGCTCTCTCTTCCCCACAGCCCGGCCGTGCTCCTCCAAATCTTATCTTAGTGTGGGGACATCCTTGATTGAGAGCGAAATTTCCACACGCTGAAGAGCCGCAATCATCAACCACTCACGCCTCGACCATGGCGTCACGACGATTCGACCTGGCCCTTTCAGGCCTCGCCCGTCGGCCATTGACATGTCTCTTCTGTCAGGCCCGTCGCTCGTTCACGTCCTCCGCCGTGCGGGCGGCGACCACCGAAAAGCCCGGGTCCGGCGCCTCCATGGACCCTCAGGCAAATATCGCCGGTACCCCGATCGAAGCTCCGCGAAGCTACGGCAAGCGACAGCAGGGCGTCTTTACCCCGAAGCCCCTCCCCCGGCCGATTGGCATGCCCCTCCCGCCCAAGGCTGGTGAGAATACCGGCATTGACCACCGATCAATGCGTCAGCGTCGCGAAGATTTTGTCAACTACGACAAGCACTTGCAAAGGCGAAAGGAGCTGTAAGAACCACTGCTGGAGGACCCGAATCGACAATTTTTCTTATACATAATTGTAGGACGGCCAAGATATCAAGACCCTATTTCCGAGACTGGGGAAACTTGCAATACCACGAAGGCAAGTCCTTCATTGCACCCCCGCGACTCTTCAAGGCCGAGCTCTCCCTCTTCTTCCCCAACTTTTACGGCGAGACCCTCCTCAAGACGGACAAGAACCCGCGCGACACCACCCCTCTCCTCTCGGGAAAGGCGAGCGTCGTATCCATCTTTAGCAGCCGCTGGGCCGAGCAGCAGGCTCAGTCCTTCACCTCCAATGAAGCAAACCCAGCGCTACACGACACATTGACGCAACACCCCGACATCACGCAGATGGTTCATATCAACTACGAAGATAATACGGGCAAGGCGTGGTTGGTCAAGTTCTTTATGGGATCGCTGCGGAGGCAATTCCCCGAGAAGGACTGGGACAAGTACTTCCTCGTGCGACGAGGCATCACCGACGACATTCGCGAGTCAATCGGACTGCTCAACAGTAAAGTCGGCTACATCTTTCTGGTCGACCAATATTGTCGCGTCCGATGGGCAGGAAGTGGAACGGCTCATCCCGTCGAGCAGGAGGGATTGGCCAAGGGTCTCTCACGGTTGGTGGACGAGATCAAGAGGGAGGCCACGATGCCAGCCACAGCAAAGGAGCAACATCCGGGTAAACAACATCTAGAGGTTCCCAAGCCGTTGTAATTAGACGCCTCCCCGTCGCGGAAGAGCATTGTAACTTAGACACCCATGACCCCACCATGTTGTACAATACAAAACACGCTGATACCCCTGAACGCCTGTCCCATATGATATGCAAGCTGCCCCAATCCCGTTTTACGAGAGGAAGAAGAACAGAATGAAGCAAAAAGCGATAAAGCCCCCCATGATGATGCCGTCCCTTCTCTTCTTTGCCGATATCCTCGTGATCAGCGTGTTGATCCCTGGCACCTGGCTCGCGGCGTGGGTGATTCTCCGGTTGATGCTGGCCAGGGTCTCGCGCTGCAGGTTGAAACTGTCGTTAACGGCGTACGCCTGGCTAAGAACACTGTCGGCCATGCTGTGGCTGTTGTCAATGCGGTTGCGCTCCTCGAGCATGTAGTCGGCCTCGGCGGCCTCGGGGTTGTTTTGGCGGTATTCATTAATGTCGGAACGGACGTTGGTCAGGAGGTTGGCGCGGTCGCGGGCTTGCTGAAGGGTTGATCGCAGTCGCGCGAGATCCCGCTTATGGCCCGAGAGCTTCTCACGGAGGAGGGAGAGGTTGTTTTGTTTAAGGGCAGACGAGGTGAGGGCAGCTTCGGAGTCGAGGAGGCGGGCGAGCTGGTCGATGACAGTTTCGCGCTGAGGACGGGGTTAACACGGTTGATGAAGCTGGGCTGTGGGCGCATACCTTCTGAAGTAGCTCCTCAAGCTTCTTCTCAGTGCTGCGCTCCTCATCTGTGGGCTTTGGAGGGATGTTTGTAGCCGCCGAGAACTGGGAATACGTGTGGAAGAGGTTCTCCGTCTGGTGACGACGTCAGCGAATGCCCTCGGCGCATGATGCCACTCTGCGAACCTGGGTTTCTAATGTTCGGGCCTGCTGCCTTAGTTGGGCCCAGCCCGCATTACCCGACGGCGCAGACATTCTGTGTGAGGATTAAAAGGGTAGTTGCGACAAGAATACGTGTGTGATGGACTCTTACAACCTTGATCGACCATCCAGCTCCTCGACCAAACTCCCTGACGACAACCGACCGACACCTGGTCCAAGGAAGCGGCAGAATTATTCACCGCCTGCGCTAGCGCCGTTTCCAGGTCACGAGAATCAGCACGTGAGGAGCAGCCCCTCAGGACAGCGGGGCCGCCCACAGCCCAATCAAAAATTGCAAATCCTCACGAATTATCCACTTTTCCCTCCCCTTCACAAACCCTAGGGCAATTTTTCACTTTCTCGGCAAACTTCTCTAAATTCCTACGCCAAACGATCCCATCGCGACACGGACGGTGACGGTCGAGGCTGATATTTTCCCAACACACTCGTCGACACACTTCGCACACCACTTCGAAGCTATTCAAGATGGTGAGTACGCACCTTCTTGCCCTCGCCCAGACAGACGGCGGCCTCGAGTTGTCCATCTGTACTGTGGCAGCAGCACCCCTCGAAATTATTCGACAGACCACACACACACACATCCAACACCCGATCGAGAATACACTTTCGAATTGGCCATGACTCCGACATCACCACACACGCATACACACGGGGATATTTGAGACGAACGGATCGCTGACAGGTGTTGTAGTCGTCGGGCAAGGTCAAGGCTGGTGCGCTCTGGGGCAAGAACAAGGATGATTTGACGAAGCAGCTCGCTGAGCTCAAGAGCGAGCTCGGTCAGCTTCGCATCCAGAAGGTCGCTTCGTCCGGCACCAAGCTGAACAAGATGTGAGCAACCCACCTCCGACGATTTCGAATCGCGAAAGGAAAAAAATCTTTGACGAGGCCACGCGAGCTAATGCGTCTATCCCTAACAGCCACGACCTCCGCAAGTCGATCGCCCGTGTCCTTACCGTTATCAACGCCAAGCAAAGGGCTCAGCTCCGCCTGTTCTACAAGAACAAGAAGTACGCTCCTCTCGACCTCCGACCCAAGCAGACCCGTGCCATCCGCCGCCGACTATCACCCGATGAGAAGTCCCGCGTGCTGGAGAAGGCCAAGAAGCGCAGCGTTCACTTCCCCCAGCGCAAGTTCGCCATCAAGGTACGGAGCAGCCCCGACGCCACGAATGATATGGATTTCTACGTGGTGAATGTGCATGGATATGTGTGTGCTAACAGTCAATTGCAGGCTTAAATCAAAACCACTTGCAGTTTTCGGGGATGGCGGACATCTGGGTAGAAAGGAAACGGGGTATGGAGGGCGTGGCGTGCTTTTTCTCTGAACAAAAGGCTTCGAAATTTGCATCGCATGGCTCAGGGAATCTCGGTCTGACTTGTACTTGTTTCCCGGTTTTGGCCTCGTTCTGGGACGGGATGTCTATGATGGGCTTGCCTGGTCAGGCAGTCTGTTTAAAAAAGAAAAAATGAGGTCATGATCAAGAATATCCATTGTGTGCACGTGCAGAGTTCCATGTCTTGAAGACTGACTGCCTCGATACATGGTGATCTGGATTGGATCCATCCATTGGTAGGGTGACCGTTCTTACAGCGTTACCGTACAGGAGGTAGGCACTCGGGTGTGGCTGCCGAAGCACCAGTGGCCTGGTCCAGCGAGAGCCGGTGGTGCTCCCGTAGTGCCTTTGATGCCTGAGTTTATCAATCAAACGATCAACGGCAACCTCAGGCACCAGAAAAAGCACCTTGAGAGACAGCCAGGTCACCTTCCACACATGATGTAGAAAAGCCCAGGCTCATGAAACAAATCCCCTTGAATGAATTTCGACCTCACATCAAACCTCGACACACTCGCACGACCAAGAAAGGCAAGTCCTGATGACCACCCAAGCGGAATCCATCTACGTATCGGTCTCCAGTGAGGCGCCTCGGAACGGCCAAACCCGCGTCACCCCACCACAACCCCCAACGACATGCCTCGAATCGGCAAGGCAAACGGAAAGGAATCTCGCCTCCTCTTCACTTTTCCCCTCCTTCATTCAATCCTGAGCCCTTCTCGGCGCCTCTGCCTTGCGCTCTTCGTCATCTCTTTCAGATGGATAATCCCGTCATGCTGATTTACACCAACTGGACGATAATCGGAGGTATCGGACATCCAGCATGATGAACCCCGCAACGGCGACACTGGATGCCTTCGTCGCACAGCAGAAATCGATATCCGAGGCATGGGGCCCGAGGACAGGAAGAGAGGCCATGGATTTGAGAGGTTCTGATGCCAGCGCATCACCCACCTGCCTCAATGGATGAGGACTTTGACTGTGGAAAGCTCAACCCAGGTGCTGGTGGCTTTGACCTTCCGAGTGAGATGCCGCCAGTTCCACGACTATTCAACTTGGATTTCATCCTACTCATGCCTTCTCAAAGCTACACTATCCTATCCAACAGAGTCTGCCGGCTTAGACTCATAGCTCAACATTGAGCAGACTCTAGTCCGCCGAAGGGGACAAATGGTCGGAACGCATCGACAAAGGAACAATGAGACGTCAGCAGGTTCCTCTTCACGTCGATGTGGCATACTACCACGACTCACCACAATGGCAACGACATCCTAAGCCACAAGACACCGAGCTATGAGCCAAGATATCCGCAGCTTCCAAGATGACTACCAGAACCATGCGATGCTGGTTAAAGATGTGCTCTCATTTCTGCTGTCTGGGACTAACTTCGTGACCCCCGCGTGGGAGGTTTCCTCTCTTATCCACGACGGCAATTGGGTATCTAATGATATACGACTTTTTCGCCCGATCCTTGTTGCACTGACTTTCTAAACACCAAATCCGACCCAAAATCAACTCTGACATGATCAACGATGACGCCCAAAACACCGATGCCGCGTTGAAAAGACACAGAAGAACTCCGTCCTTCAAGTACGACTTGCGTCGATATGGCACCCTTCGCCCTTCTTAGGCGGTCAAGAACTCTTACTCCCCTTGCGACCACCGTCGGGGGCATGCGTTTGCATGTGCCGACGGAGCTGGTCTAGTCGATGAAAATCTTTCTGGCAGATTTTGCACACATGGTTCCCCCGGATATTATGTGTGCGACGGTGCTTGGAGAGGTTGGATGATTCGCCAAACCGCTTTCCGCAAACTTCACATACCAGTGGCTTCTCCCCAGTGTGAGTGCGCATATGCATAGCTGGAGCTCAAGTTAGCATGGTATCCTGGTCTCGGTGGTCTGTAGACTTACTGAGAGCACTCTGTTGCTTGAAGCTCTGGGTACAGCCGGGATATTCACACTTCCAGGGCTTTTCGCCCGAGTGGGTGCGCATGTGCTGCTCGAGAGATTGCTTCGCGGAAAGGTAGATGCCGCAGATATCACACTTGACGGGTTTGACTGTTGCGATTAGCATACGTCTGGCGAATCGAAGAGGGGAGCATAGGGATGGCATCACTTACAACCAGTATGCGTCTGCATATGTCTTTCAAGCTTGCTCTTCTGCGAGAAGGGCCCTGGTCGGGCACAACCCCACCATGTGCAGCAAAACCCATTGGGGCCCTTCTTAAGGTTCTTGACATGGTCACTCTTGCAGTGATCCTGGAGTTCTTTGTTGCTTGCGAACTTTTGGCCACATGCTATGCCATCCAGGCAGAGCCAACGGCATAAGTGCTCAGCGTTATCGGTTGTTGGCTGCTCATCGACCGGCTTGGACTTGGAGGCAGAGGGAAATGCGGGCATGGCAAAGCCGCTGGCCTCATTCACGCCTTGGCTAGCATGGTTTGGGGTGAGTTGGTGGTCAAGCGATTGGCTGATTGTTGGACTTAGGTCATTTGTGAAGCCATGAGCCGAGTTCAGGTCGTTGGAGAAGCCCTGGGCAAAATGTCCAATGGCTGATTGGTCGAAAGCGTCTGGGGTTATCTCTCGGCCAGGCTCGACAGGGCTCACGAGGGCGTTGACGATGGGCTCAGGTTCGGCAGATGGGGTGGTGACGGAGACGGATGCGGGAGTGCCCATGCAGTTGGCATCTGTGCAAGGAATCGATGCCTCCTGGCATGAGGAGTCGAGGCATGGCTCGAGGGAGGCGCAGGTAGGCTCGAAGCAACACGCAGCATGCGACATGTCAAGCTGAGCGCAGCAGTCATCGTAGCAGCACTGGTCGTCGACACCCTCTTCGCACCGAGTCCAGCAGTTGACATCGTCGCAGGCGGAGCTACAGGCAGCCGAAGCAGCGCCCCCATACGGCGGCCACTGCATGGACATGCAGTTGGCTGCCGGGTCCATCATATTTGTCACCCATGTTGGATTGAAGCAGTCGGCACAATCAGGGCTGTTGAGGGGTTGCTGGAAGTGAGTGGGAGGCGCGTGGAAGTCGGTGTGGTGAAAGTTGAGCTGAGGGGTCTGAGCAAAAGCCTGGAGAGCAGTCATGGGTTCGATGCTCTGGCTATGGGCATGATGGAAGACCTGAGGCGAACGCATCTGGTGGACATGATGCGACTGGTGAAGATCGTGGGGGTGCGATACTGGAGCAGCCTGTCTCTTTCGCTTTTGCCTTTGCCTATGTGCTCCTCTGACGGATTTGGGGTCGGGGTTCATGTTGGCAGTGCCAGCGACGCAGGTGGAGCGAGCTGAGGCCTTCTGATGATGAGGGTGCGAGTGACCATACGATGCTCTCTGTCGGGGACTGGAGGGAGCGTCAGAGTTGATGTCGATGCCAAGGTCCAGGGCGGTGTTCGGGGTCGAGGAGGCTTTGCCATAGTGGTCGAAGCAGCGCTGATCGAGACAAGCGTTCTCAGTGTTGTTGCAAGTGCCGAGTGCGTCAAGACCGTGGGTTAGCGAAGCATCGTGGCCAAGGTGGTAGTCGAAGCCGTAGTCGACCTTATCGGCTGAGGACTCGAAGGAGGCGGCATGATGATGGGCAAAGATGCCCGATTGATCCATGATGAAGACGACGCAAGGCGAGGGGGGTATCCGACGGGCGAGTGCTACTGCTAACTGATATCCGGCCGGACTGGTATCTGTACTGGTATTCGTACAGCCACAGCAACTGCCACTGACTTGACTTTTTGTGCAAGAGAAAACCTACGGCGATGGTTGCGCGGATGGATGGCTCGGGCGGCGGCCCGAGTGGGATGTTCAGAAGAGAGAGGATACGGACCAGTGAGCGCCAAGAGGTGAGAACCTTGATGGCCCGGAGGCTCAATCCACGGGGGGAACCAAGGCTGAGCGACAGCCCCAGGACTGAGGGGCACTCACAAGCAAGTCGCAGGCACTTTTTGTGAGCTGCAGTGGACCACTGTAGGCAGGTTCAGCGAGCCGCTACTGGTGGGCTTCAGTGGACGGGACCACTGTGGATTGGTGTGGGGGCCCGGTCGTCAAGGGACGGCAGCCGCTGACGAATCACGGGTCGGGGATTGCCTCAACAGTGAACGACGGCGAGCAGGGCAGAAGCAAGAAAGGCACCACCACAATGGGTAGGTGGGGGTTTGTGCTGTTGGCTGCCTTGTGGTCTTTGTCTTGTCTTTGTCCTCGAGTGCCTGGTATGGTCTGGTCTGGCTCGGCTGAAGGAATGAGACCACAAGTTGGGCCTTGTCTCTGTGTCTTCTCCCCCACCCAGAGGAATCTCTTCAGTGGTGAGGGTTCACACGAGGGAATGGGGGGAACAGGCAAGGGACTGTGATACCATGTCAGAGGCGAGCTATACGGAAAATTGGTCAGGGTTGGTGGATACAACGTGGGATAAAAGAACTCGGTGGTTGACCGTCAGTCAGTCCTGATTCGATGCTGCTGTTATTTCGCGTGGGAGATGGTTTTTCGCTTTGTACTAGCTCGTCTGATGTAGGTACCTATGTCGGGGGAACGACCCTGATGCTTTGCTGCATCGCTGGCCTTTTGTGTGCCAGTTAGAGTCTGTGTTAAACTCTGCGGCTTGCAGCTGAAGCGTCGATCTGAACTACAGTCTGTTCTCCGAATTTTGGTGGTGCAGGTCATTACTTATGAGCCGCCAGCCACAAAAAACACAATGACCCTATATCACACGCGGGACGGTCTCGCCGTGTGTCGTTGAGACAGCAAAAATTCAATCAGGGCAATCCTCCGAATGAGACCCTATCAAGTCTGGTCGTAGCGTCCTCCTGCAGCCAAATCGCAAGGTAGGTGGTGTCAGTTGACAGGCACAAGGGCTGTTGGAATTTGGCCATCTTACCCTACACGATGTCACCGAGATGGCTCTTTTTTCATTCTCTCGTGCAGTCGTTTCCCATTGCCCATTGTTATTCTGTCCCCTGGTGCAGCATCTTGCTCAGCTGTGTCCGTTTCCAACTGGGAGGCGGTGACAAATATGCTGGGTGTTGAATTAACTATGCTGGATACATTTGTCTGACGGCTCACCCAACCCAGTACCACCCATGAATACGACGAAAAACTGTAGCCCCCAAGCTCCAACCATAAAGCCCGGCGCTGCCCCCCCGCGAGGCCAATGCCGATGCGCCCTCCTTAGACGGTCGGCGGACTTCCCTTCCTCCATCGCCGATGCCGACGCCGACGGCGCGGAGGACAGCCGGACCTCACCCCGCCCTTCGGCCCCCACCTGCCTCCGCACCGAATGGACCCCTTCGCCGAAGCTCCGCCAGGATACACATTGTGTCGGGACATCGTAATGGGCCAGTTTTTGTTACTCGAGGGCCGGAAAAAAACAAGTGATACCACTGGCCTCATCCATTACTGCTCTGAATGTCTCGCGCGTGATTTCCTGCTCCTGCCCGTCACGCGCACTTGTATCACAGGCCCTGCACCGTGACGTCGCCAACCACTGAGCCTCGCGGGGGCGCAGCAACAACCAAATATCGCTTCCTGCTACCCCCAGCATAGCATCGCTCGCTCTTCCCCTCAACGTCGAATCTTGGCACCAAGAACGAAAACTCGAATCGTCAAGGCCTCGCCCGTCGCGGCGACGCTGTCCACCTGCAAAGTACCAGCTTCAACGCCATATATCTACCAAAAATTATCGACTCGACGTATCGCGTAGAGCTAACCCCCCCCTCTCTCTCCGCTCGGATCCGACAACCGCACTCACCGCATCGACGCCTCGCGACAGATCGCGCCGGTAGATATGGGCAACTGCTGTGGAAAATCAGAGTCGGAGGCCTTTCAACAGCCCGGCCGCGTCTTGGGATCCGCGCCTCCTCCCGCCTCAGGGACAGCACCTGTTCCGACAACAGTAGGAGGTCCGCCGCGGACTCTGGGAGGAGCAGCGCCTGCAGAGGCGTCGGGCGACGCCGACGACGCGAGGAGGAGAGCTGCCGAAGCCGCAGAGGTCAGTAGACCCGAGTAATTCAATGCGCGCATACTGACTGACGCTATGCGACACAGGCTCGAGCAAAGGCATTCGCGAAACCAGGCGGGAAACTGCAGACACAGCTAGCGGCGCAGAAGAAGCAGACACGCTCCGACACGCTCAAGGATGCCAGCCAGGAGCAGCTGCGCGCCCGCGACGCCGACGAAGCAGCCGAAGCCCGCAACTGGGCATGATGAGCAGTATGATTTTTTGGACAACGCATGGGGGTAGCGAGCGAGGAAGAGAGCATTGTATGATGGCGCACTCTATCAAGACGTGACCGATAACGCAAGTTAAAATGAGCTTGAAGGATGGCGGAACGACGGATGTTGATTTGATTTCATTGTACCTACCGACGCAAGTCGAGAAATAAACGAGACACCAGAATATCGAGACGGTTAATCACCCAGCTCCTCTCAAGCATAATCATTAGCTAAATATATATGATAAAGGTAAAGCTTTAAAGTTTCTTTGCCTATTCTTATTATACTCTACCCACTATCTTTAGGGGAGGATAAGCTAAAGGGTGTATACTGGTTGGTGTCTCTCCTTTTCCTCGACCCAGGTGCTACCGAAGCGGCCAAGTAGCCAGTATACAACTATGAGACATCCATCTCCGCGAGGAGACTAGAACATTCTACAACCCGTCTGCTGTTCCTATCTACAGTGATACCAGCATGGGTGCTCTCTGGCTGATTAAGTGGTGTCTGAACTTCGAATAGACTTGGTGCAGAGAGGGGATGGCAGTAACATTTGAACAACTTCAATTGCATCATAAACATGCCAATTCATCGACTATATGTTTAACCCAAGCAAGACTCCCAAAATCTGTTGCACAGAGTCCTTATCTCCTACAACCCTCCGCAACGCCCCTTTTTGGAACAATTTAGCCCTATACAAGTACACTTACTTCCCTCATCCTGTAGAATGCAGTCTGTCTCTGTATCATCGTCGTAGCCATCCTGAACTCTAGGTAATGGTGTATCTGCCGCTTGCTGGCGCCCTGTTGTCTGCGTCCGCAGCCGCGATTGTTCCCTCTCTCAGCAGACGGGTCAGCTCGCTCAGAGCGGAACCAACCACAACCTCGGTGTCGCCCTCGATAAGGATGTACAGCTTCGGCTCCCCCCTGCGGGCACCTCCCTGCCCGGCGGGTAAAAGTTGCCCTTTGTTGTTATCGAAGTGCCTGTAGCCTCCAGAATCTTGGCCACGTTGGTTCGGTTGGTGACAGCCCACCGGGCCTTTTGAGGGAAGTCGTTGATTTCTAGAGTAGCATGGAACGCGCCGGCGTCGGGGCCCTTGTTGTCGATGGGCTGACCAGCACGAAGCTGGCCGGCCTTTCCAAGACGGCTGTTGATGGCGCTGACTGCCGAGCTGACCTTGTCCAGCGGATCCTTGGCCTTGTCCTTGACCACGTTGGTGTTGACGGTCTGTGTAGGCTTGGCTTCTGCGCCCCCCTCGGCCTTTTGCGCCTCGCGAGCCTGAACGCTTGATGCTGCAGCCCGGATCGCGCTGAGAGCCTTCTCTGCCTTGTCATCCTCATCCTTCTTGTCCTCCTTGACTTCTTCTTCCTCACCCTCGGCCTTGTGGGTCTTGCGCTCACGAAGGCGAGCTGCCTCTCGTTCCTGATCCAGACGGTCCAGACCCTTGCCACCGAAACCTGACGTGTCCTTGGCCTTTCCAGACTTGACCTTTTCACGATGGGCCTTCCTCATCTCATTCAGCCTCTCAGGTACAGGTTGTCCACTCTGCTCGAGTGCCTTGGCAATGCCCGGCGCACAGTTCTCCTGCTCTGGTGTCACAAACGTGACAGCCACACCAGTGTTGCCAGCGCGACCTGTTCGACCTGCTCGGTGAACATAGTCTTCCAGATGGTTTGGCGCGTCGTAGTTGATGACAAGCTTGAGCTGCTTGACATCGAGACCACGAGCCGCCACCGATGTTGCAACCAGGATCGGCACAACGCCCTTCTTGAAATCCGAGATGGTCGAGTCACGATCAACCTGGTCCTTGCCTCCATGGATCGACATACATGGATAGCCCTTGATCATGAGCTCCTTCAGCAGATCATCTGCCTTCTCCTGGCGCTCAACAAAGATGAGCGTGCGAGCGTCCTCGTCTCTGTCGTACAGCTCTCCAAGGAGTTCAAGAACACGCAAGAATTTGCTGGCTTCGTCACGAACTTCGACAATCTGCTCAATCTCCTTGGCAACAACGCTTCGTCCACCAACCGTCACCTCAATCGGATTCTTGAGAACCTTCTTGGTTAACGAGTCGATGATGCGAGGCATGGTTGCTGAAAACAAAATCGTCTGCTTGTCCGGTCGCATGTTGGCAAAGATCTTCATGACTTGAGGCTCAAAACCCATGTCAAACATTCGGTCAGCTTCATCAAGCACCACGTAGGTGACTCTCTTCAGGTTGGTGACTCGACCCTGGTTGGCTGCAAGGAGATCAATCATGCGACCTGGCGTGCACACGATAATCTCAGCGCCTCGCTTTAACTCAGCAATCTGCTCTCGGATTGGGGCACCGCCGTATGCGCATACAGCTCGGAGGCCCATCATCTTCAGGAAAGGTTTGCAATCGCGATGAATCTGAACAGCCAGTTCTCGAGTCGGAGTCATGATCAACCCGATGGGACCATCCGTATCCTTCAGCGGAGGCTGATCCTTGATGTGACGGAACATGGGGAGTAGAAAGGCGACAGTCTTTCCAGAGCCAGTCTTGGCCACGCCAATGACATCGCGACCAGACATCAGAGCTGGAAGAGCCTGCATCTGAATCGGTGTAGGCTTCTCATATCCCAAGTTGTCGATGACATCTAGAGTCTGTCGAGTGAGACCGCACTGAGCCCACTTCTGAACTGGCTTAGGCACATCCTTTCCATTGACCTTGATCCCATCCAGTTCCAGGCGTAGATCAGTAACTTCGGCTTCTGTGAGCTGACTGAGCTCGGCTGGCTCCACCCAGAAATTCTTCCTGATGGGTTGAATCTCAACTTTGGTGTAGTCGATTGTCGGGATGTCCTTCTTCTTTCGCTTGGCCGTCATGGCCAGCAGAGCATTGGGGTCGCCGTTCTCCTCCTTGTTAAAGTTGTATTCGTCATCGCTGAAGTAGGCTTCGGGTTCCTGGACCTTCTGTGTCTTTGATGTCTTGGCAGGCTTCTTCACCTCTGTCTGCTTGAGATCAGCCATGAATGCGTCTAGCGGATCCACTTCGTCCTCCTCATCAACCTCCATCTGCTCGGGCACCGGGGCCTTGTCAGCCGAGTTATCCGCAACTGCGTCCCCGTTGGGTTGTGCTTCTGTCGTTGTGGTTTTGTCCTCATCCTGGTCCATCTGGTTCTCCGCCTGTAGTCGCCTTTCGTGTGCGGCGCGAGCTGCTGCGGCCGCCTCCTCTTCGTTCTCGGCAAAGATGTCTCCATCAGACTCGTCATCGTCCTGATCAGCATAAGGAGTATCGTCAGCCTCGATAGGGAGAGCAGGAAGCTTCGTGAGCTTCCTCTTTGTTGTGTCTTCCTCGTCCAAATCAAGTTTGCGCTTGGTGGGTAGCTTCTCGTTTTCTGCGTGGCTCTTGACGAAGCCAAACCCGCTGGCTTTGGCTCGGTTCGCGGGGAGGGCCGACGCTGCGAATATCTCATCAATCAAATTCAATGTGAAAGGAGGGGATCCAACCATACCATTGCTTGCTTGCTTTACGGGAACCGAAAGCTTCTCGGCTGGGCCTCCAATGGAGCCCAGAACTGGCTTGGAAGCATCGTGTGACCGTGAGGCGGCCGACTTCTTTGCGATGGCCTTGGGGTCGAATTTTCCGGCATAAGGAGTGATGGGAGATGCAGTGGTTGGCGTTTGCGCAGGTGAAGCGGCAGCAGAAACTGACGGAGACACTGTCTTTGACGACGCACCGCTGGCCTTCTTATCCATTTCAGCCAAGAGGTTTCTTGTCTGACTCGGATTTACTTCCTTTTGTTTCTGACTGGCGCTCTCCTTCTTCTTCTTCCACGCCTCAAGCTTTGCCAGTCGCTCGGCCTTCTTGTCGATCTCGGCTTGCGCAGCATTCGTCTTGGACTTCTGGGCCTCGTTGGCAGCGGCATTCCCATTGTCACCTAGCGGGGTCCTCTGATTTCGACCATCCTCACGGTTGCTGCGAGCAAGGGAGTCAGCCGTACCCTCACGTCGACCGCGGACACGGTCGCGGGAGTCGTCTCGCCTTCTGAAATCCCGATCGCTTTCCCGGCTGCGGTTTCGTCGACGGTCGGGCGATCGATTTCTATCATCGTAGCGGTTTCGCGATCTCCGGCGGTCTCTGTCTCGATGGTCTCGTCGTCCGCCGCGGTAGTAGTCATCGTCGCGTCGGTCTAGCGAGCGGTCTCTGCGACGATAAAAGTCCCGGTCTCGGCCGCGGTCTCTGTCTCTATCGCGGTCGCGGTCGCGGTATCGGGGCTGGTCACGGACAATCTCGTCAGAATAAAGGCCGCCGGGGTTGCGGTGTTGTCTTCTCACATCAGGGCTGCGCGACCTGGTGCGCCGGCGATGGTCCCTTCCGTCATCGCGACGATCCCGTTCCCGGCGATCGTCATCTTTGCGTTGACGGCGAGAACTGTGAGAGCTGCCTGCAGGACTTGGTGAGCGCGAGTCTCTCGGCCGAGCCATTGTTGGTGGTCTCGCAGGCTCAGCAGGACACTTCGTTGGTGAGTACTACTTTTTAACGGGGGACCAAAGCCTTGGCAGTGCCAACGGCGCGTCGTAGGTAGCGCAGATGCTGACACCCAAGGATGAGAGTTGCCCAGAACCAGAAGAAGCTTGCAGAGAAGCTTGGGATGAGCGTCGACGTGGTTTGGCGATGGAGATTACAAGGGTGACGCCGTGAGGGGTGGGTTCTCGAGAATCTCAGGCACGGCTGTATTGTCCCCAAAAGATGATGGATGGCTAAAAGTCTGGGGTGATTAGCCCGAGGTTTTCCCCAAGGCGCCAACGATTGAGGCTGTCAGTCACGAGCAAAGGAGCCGCGCTAAGCCCAAAATAGTTTCAGATTTACCACCTCGGCCCCACACCCTTCCCACCTGCTCTCACCAAGCCTCATTCCTGGCTTCTGCTTTATCACGACAGTCCAAAATGGCAGGTCTTGTAGGATATGCAAGCAGTGATGAAGACGATGAGATTGAACAGGCAGAGAAGCCTGTATCGGGACAAAAGGTATGTGTTGAACCTCCTCTCGCGAGTTAATGGCCTTGATGGTTAGCTCACCTGCCTCGTTTTCCCTAGGCACCTGTGACAATCGCAGTCGCGACCGAGCCGAGGAACCAGGAAAAGGAACACGCGACTTCCTCTACTAATTTACCAGGTATGGAGTTTTCTCAAAACCCTCTTCTAGAATCCTCTCGCCACCTCATTCCTGGTTTTTTCAACATGCGAAAGTCTGATGTCTAGCACTTACTCACCGTGATACAGAACCCGCACCTGTATCTCAAAGCAACGAGCCTGTTGCTATCGGTCCAGTTCAGCAGAATGCTGTTCCACTAGGGCCATCACTTCCACCCATGGAAGAAGCTGTGATTGATGACCAAGACCCTGCGCAAAGGCCCTCTTCACCATACTCAGCAAATCGTGCCCTTTTGCGCGATCTCACACTTCCTTCGGCACCCAACCTGGACATCCCACCATCACCGCCTGGCTCACCGCCGCCAGGGGCCAACAAGAAGTTCGAACAGTTCCTTGAGCTCAAGAAGAAAGGAACTCACTTTAACGCGAAGCTGGAGCAGTCATCAGCCCTGAAGAACCCTAGTCTGATGGATAAGTTGATGAAATTTGTCGACATCGATGAGCGGGACCAGTATTCGACTACCATCAGCACTGAACTATGGGATCCCAATACCTTTCCTGAATGGGCGTTCAAGGACAAGCTGCGAAAAAGCCGCGAGAAGCTCGCAAAGGAGAAAGAGGCCGAGAAGGCAAGTGGCGGCAGGACCGCCATCGATTTTGTTCCGTCTACAAACGCACCGAGCGACAATTCAGCAGTGACGGGTGGACTTTCTCGAGGCGAGAAGCGGAAAGGTGGTTGGAAATAGGAACAGGTCGCCAGACCCCCGAGGTCAATTCAACTCAGACGATGCATCCCTTGCCCGAGCTAGATGAACAACAATGATACCCGACGAAAAGGGAGAGTTCGACAGTTAAATTTGATAGTCCTAACCGACATACATGGTGATCCGCATCAAAGGTATCATAATCCGCCATACGCCCTTCCTCCCAGCATCCATCCTCATATTATTCGCCAGACGACCTATGCCAACAGAGAGGGTGAAGGAGCTTTCACAAGATCCCTGGCAGTCCCCTGCAGCTACACGGCCGGCGCGGGCTTGCACGCTCGACGTACAGGTCCTGCAACTACTCGTCGCTATCAGAAGAACACTTGACATCGTACCCCAAGTCCTTCTTGAGAATGGCGCCAATATCGATCTCGACGGTCTGGTTCGAGCTCCCCAAAGCCGCGGCGAAATATGTGAGGTTCTCACCATGATTTATCACCGACTTGCCCAGGAGCTTGAAGGGGACAACACCTGTCTTGCAATAGGGCTCGGCCCGGACAGCCTTGAGAACTGCAGTCTGGTCCATATTCGCGGTCATCTTGACAATGTTGCTTCCTGGCTTGAGTACGAGATCATTGATATACAGGGTACCAACTTCTTCGTCACCGATAAAGTTGGTGAATGTGACATTGCCCTTTGCAAGAATGGTAAGCTTAAGTGAGCTATATGGGGAACATATGACTTACGTTATCCAGGGTGAAAACGGAAGCGTTGGGGATGTTGGCGGTGCCGTTGAAGTTGCGACCGTCCTTGCCACTGTCCAAGGAAATGTGGCCGTCGGTAACCTCGGTACCGTCGAAATGGTTCAAGCCCTTCAGCTCGACAGTCTTCTTGAAGTCGACGCCATACTTTCGCGTCAAGCCACTTGGCTTGACCTTTGTCCTTCCGTTGATGGTGACGCGCACAGTCTCGTTGTTGTGGAACCAGACATTGAATCGGGTGAACTCCTGCATGTCGGTGATTTCGATATGCTGACTGACGTTGACGACTTGGTGCTTGTTGGAATTGGTCTCGGGGAACTGCACTCTGGCGAAAGGGACATGGGGCGGCCAGTCCTCGAGATACATGTCGCCCTCGAAGGGATCGATCTTGGCATGGATTTTGCCATCGGTGGTGATGGTCGAGTTGATCTGCATCTGGTAATTTTCGGGTTCGGTCTCGAGGATGTTGACGCCCTGGATCTCAAGCTTGGCCTTGTTCACCTTGTCTTGTGCGATTTTCGGGACGGCGACGAAGATGCTACCGAGTATGGGTCAGCCATCCCCGTGGTGAGTACAGGTCGGTATGACTTACATCAGGGGAACAACGAGAACAACAATACAGCACAGCACGATGAGGTAGATCCACCAGAAGCGCTTGCAGTGTCGCGCACATGTTCTCTTCTTGGACACAGCGATGGGTCCATTCTCCGTCTGGGAGAGCTCCTGCTTATCCGACATGTTGAGCTCGGATGTCTTGCTTGGGTGGTTGTTCGCAATCTCCTGTGGACGAACAGAACAGCCAACTCCTGCCTATATATCAAAAAGGACTTGCGACAGGTTGAAGCACGGACAGCGTGGTGGAAGCGAATGAAGAGAAACCAGCCATTCGACATACAACCAGGGTGGAACAAGACCTGAGTTTAAGTAGGATGGCGTCGGGGTTGATCTGGCCGCCCATGACCCAACGGAACGAGAGGGGGTTCAGCATCTGCGGTACATCACCAGTGCGCAGACGGCGCACCCTCGACACACACAAGCACTGAGACCAGATCGCCATGATCTTGTTACTTCGCATCTGCCCCCGGGCATTGACTGCCAAAAGGGGAAAGTGGCCGACGAGACAGTACGGCGCTACACCCCAGGTTTGCCTTGCATGGAAACGAGGGTGTAGAGGGTGGGAGGACGAGCGCTTCTCGACGTGCCTAGTCGCAAACAGACCCTGGTCAGACCCTCAGGGCCCTTGTCGTTTCCTTGCCAATCTCCAAACTGTCCCTCGGCAGCTCGTGAATTTGACGATTCGACGAGAGGAAGAAATCCCCAATTGCAGTGGCCCCATGTTTGGTCATTGAGCCCGGAAGACGGACGATGGCCGGCAGGCCGCCCACCCCTGCTGCCCTCGAAATTGTGGGGGACGGGAGAAGGACCGAGAAGGGAAAAGAGTTGTTCAAAGACAGCTGCGAAGTCACGAAGTGCCTCCTACGCTGGCCCCGAAAGCTTGGTTTCCCCGCATATTGACGGCAAAGGGGTGTTGCATTCCGCCGCTTCTGACTGGCACATGAACATCCACATGGGAAGCAATAATAGCACTGAGCTCATGAAGTTCTGTCGCCACTTGAGGTGTTGTCAACTCTCGGGTGTGGCGGCGACAACACCGCTTCACATACATACACCCTGCGTTCAAGGCACTCTGAGTTGTTCCCACCAAGTCTGTTGTCTGGCGATGGACGGGACACGATTTATAACGGTGAGCCTTCGCCATGGGCGGCTCTGCGACTGAGCGTTGGCTTAACATACGACGTCAAAATTCTGGACTGTTGGGTTGACACGAGACATCCAGTGCTCGAGGGCCCGAGAAGGAAATGCGTATCAAAAGCTGTGCAGTAGAAGCTGAAGGATGGAGAAGTGCACGCGACAGACCGAGTGTTGCGAACACGAGCCAACCACGGGCCATTGCGAGCAGAGCCAAGCCAATACAATTCAATTCCTTGACCCTGGCATGGGTGGTTGATCGCCCCTTGTGGAGCGCCCAAGCAGCTAATCCTGATCAGTCGACCAAGAGATGGAATGTTCACCTAACAGAAATGCATCCATGACGGCGAGGGTTTTGCGACAGGATTTTCGCCGCCAATTTCTCCCGCCATGTTAGAGTTGTACAGTGGCGTGTCATGACAGCCAACCGATCCATTCTGGATACAGTAGCAAAGCTGACACTAGACGCCGCTACCTTGGACGTTGATGTTTGAGCCTCGGAGTGGCTGGTTCGAGGAGGAAAAGGTTCACGGCCTCCGGACCTTTCAGCTCCTACGACCGACCGGCAGCTGTGGCACACCATCTCGGCCGGGACATCTATTGCGGGATAGTCAACTTTCCACCTTCCGAAGCTTGGACAGGATCAGCATGGGGGGCGTGAGGTGCTGTTTGGTGCATGCCCTTGTCCCTGCAGATGAGAACCACCAACAATGATACATTGTGCAACATTGCAGCCAATGTGCAGCATGCTGATTAACTGTTGTTGCCTCTTGACGGCCAAACGGAATCCTCAGCCTTCGATCACAAGCTTGCCAAGTCAAAGTGACACTCGGGCTCGGTTCCTTGACTGGTTCTGGACCCTGGCGGCCAAGATACCCTCACATGGGACCGGGTTTCACGCCGCTGGTGATACTCGATACTCGAATTTCAACTTAAATTTACGCTGAACAATGCAATGTTCCTCAGCTATTCGGTACTTTACTTTGACACATGCGTCACCCAATGCCCTCTGCCCGGTGCCTTACAGTCTGCAACCTCCTTGGGATGACGCCGCGCGAGTCCACCGTGTCCGTCCTTGCCAATTTTGTATTATCCATCCCAGAAACAAAAAGTCCCAAGCCTCTCCGCCCGGACATGGCGCCAACCGTCATCCCCGTCCCCGACCTTGCCGCAGCCATCGCGGACAGGGGTGCTGAACTGGGGAAGGCGGGGCCCCATTTGGGGAAGATCTCGTCTCGCCTGTGAGCCGAGGCTCTATCTGACATATGAATATCTCATGATGGCTCTCCTCACAGCTTGGATCTCGTCCACAGGCCTCTTCGGTCCAACCCCGCATCGCCATCGTAAATATCTCGTTCCACCTGTCGAGCGTTCACCTGCCGACCCAGTTAGTAGAGATCGCCAAGCGGGGTGGGGTCTGGGGAAACCTGGGGAGACAACTTACAAATCTAGGCCCAAGCTCAGAGATATTCTTGGCTCCGAGCAGCCTCATACACGTTGCCGTCTCCGCCTCGAGGACTGGTTTACATGTGTTAGACAGGGTTCGGACATGTCCGGAATCGCGGTTAGGACTTACTCTCGAGAACCCGCTCGACACCGGCTTGACCTCCGGCTCCGAGGCCGAACAGTGCACCACGACCGATGCCGACAGCGCTTGCACCGAGACACAGCGCCTTAACAACATCGGTTCCACGCTTAATACCTCCATCAACCCAGACTTCGATCTTGCTAAACACCTCGGGGCAGTACTTTTGGATCTCGAGGAGTACGTGGATGGCCGGAGGCGCTGTGTCGGCAGCTCGGCCACCGTGGTTGGACAAGATGATGGCCTTGACCTGAGGAGCATATTGAGCCGCCAGGTAGGCATCTTCGTGAGTCTGCAGACCCTTCAGCACGATGGGCAGATCTGTGTGCTCGGCCAACCACGGCAGCGTCGTCTTCCATGTCAGGTCGGCAGCGGTGCCAAAGAAGAGCTGCTGACCGACACCTCCAGCACCAGGCTTGCTCTCACCGCTTGCAGGACTTGGCTCAGAGTAGTCAAAGTTGGCCTTCTCGTCGAGCTCACGCTTTCCAGGGACAGGCGCGTCCAGAGTCAAGCACACAAACTTGTAGTAGTCACGCATGGCATTGATGCGCTTGAGCATGGCCTCACTCTTGTGGCGCTGGTTCTGGACGTAGAGCTGCCAGCCAAAGGTTTGACCAGGCTTGGCACCTTCAATGACCTGCTCGGGTGTCATGGAGGCGTTGTTGGATACTATTTGCATGGCGCCGAAGCGTGAGCATGCCTTTGCGATACCTTGCTCGCCATCGGGATGGGCCAGTCGGGCCATGGCAGCCGGAGCCACAAAGACGGGAAGGCCGACCTTGTTGCCGATAAGGGTTGTGGTGAGGTCGCAAGCCGTGCAATCGACAAAGACTCGAGGGCGGAGAAGGATCTTTTGGTAGATCAAGTTGTTGTAGCTCTTTGACCATAGGTCGTCACTGGCCGAGAAGTAGTAGGCCCATGCCTTTCTCGAGATGCGCTTGGTAGCCTCCTCCTCAATCTCATCCAGGTTCATGAGTGAGCCCATTGGGGGCGGAATATCGTCTCCAGACTTGACGACGGCCTTTTCGGATGTGGGCTCGGGCTCGGTGAGTGTTTCTTGGTTGATCTCGCCGAGAATGTCCTCGGGCTTGAGGTTCTCCTCGAGGGTGCCAGGAGGGTGGACAGGGTCATACTCTTCTGTGGCATCCTTACCAGCGAGCTTGAGAATGATCTTCTTTCCGCCAGGATGAGATGGCAGAAACTCGGTCACGTCGTAGACCTTGCCATAGAGGACAACCCAGCAGCTCTCTGGGGTGTTGTGCTTGGCCACTGGTGGAGGGGATGTCGTGTCAGTGGAATTGCACCCTCTGGCGACATGTAAGAGGGTGGAGTTGGGGGGTCCTCATACCTTCAGCAGCGTCGAATACCTTGGCCATGATGGCTTCTGTTGTGGACTACGGGTGGAGGAAAGGGGAAGGGGAGAGAGAATATGAGAAGGATGAGAAGCTTCTCTCCGTTGGATATCAAGGTCAGATCTACTATTCGACTCGGCAAATACTATCCCGCTTTCCAATTGGAATCTCGGGATTGGGGGTTATGTTATCGATTGGGGGCGGCGGGATTTGCGACTGGCGCCCGGAGCTTGCAGTAGGAGGGCGCGTGTGTTCTAAACAGGACAATTGAAGGCGGGGAGGGGAAAAAAAAGGAAAGAAGGTGAAGGATGCAAGCGACCTCAGAAGTGCACGATATCAAATCAAATGACGAGCAATGGATCCTTTTTTGACTGAACAGGGGTTTATTTCAGGAAGCAGGATATAAAACTCCATAGCATCTTCTGTTTTTTTGCGCGAACACGGCGACTATTCCAGATTCCGTTGATATCAATGGCTGCCTCGCTATTGGATCGGACTGGACCCCGAACCAGGACCGCCGACCTCGCCCGAGGGAAGGACCCAGCGACGTAATGTCTCTTAAGCGTCATGTACCCCGGCACCCCAGATTTCGCTCTCTCCTGCCCCATTCAGCGTGTACTTGGTACTTGCTGTTGCCATCCCAGGCCGCCAGTTTTCGCCCCTCTGCAGGAACAAACGCGCCACAGTCTCAAGCCACATTTTCCAGAAGCCTCCGCCTTCTCAGCCTCCCGACGCTAACAATTTATTACGACATTGTCCGCTTGGCCCGGAGGAGGCACAAAACAACCTGCACTTGGAATCCTCCAAGCGATATCTCCCAGCCTCCGTGATCAAAGATAGGAAGACCAACCTCTCTTTTTTCGGCTAGACCTACCTTTTTGCGATCAGCTCACTTTTCATCAACCATGCGGCCCCCCGTCGCCTCCCCGGTTGTTCGCGATATCTCTCGGCTTTGTCTCCGATGTCGACTCCGAGTTCGCCGAGCCTCGACTCTTGCGCCCTCGCATCGTCCACTCGTTGCCGCAACACCTGCGCCGCGCCATGTAGCCATCGCGGCTGCCGCACGGGCGCCGGCGACGTCGTTCGTCCAAGTCCGCTCCGTGTCCTCTGGCGGTGCTGCCGGCTCCTCCACTGAGTCCGCACCACCGTCTTCCGCCCCGGCGCCGCCCACGACACACTACCACCTCTTCCCCGAGACGCTCCCGGACGGGCCTCCCCCAGCGGGACACTTCCCCATCGACGTGCGCGCCCTACGGCGTGAGTTCCTCCGCCTGCAGGCTCGCGCACACCCGGATATGCACCCAGTCGAGGACAAGGCCCGCGCCGAGGCCATGTCTGCGCGCATCAACGAGGCCTATAAGACGCTCGCGAATCCTCTATTGCGAGCCCAGTATCTGCTCTCCCTGCGCGGTGTCGACGTCGCCAACGACGAGACCCTCAAGGTTGAGGAGCCAGGCCTGCTCATGCTCGTCCTCGAGGCACGCGAGGAGATCGAGGAAGCCGAGAGCGAGGAGGACCTCGCCGAGCCCCGCGCCGCAAATGACGCTCGCATCGCCCAGAGTGAGGAGGTGCTCGAGCGGGCCTTTCAGCACGATGACATAGAGGCTGCCAAGCACGAAGCGGTGCGCCTGCGATACTGGGTCAATATTAAGGAGAGCCTAGATAACTGGGAGAGGGGTAAGCACATTGTGCTGCAGCATTAGACAGAAAGTGTGAGCAAGAGCCAAGAAAAAATCACATCCGGATAGGCTCCGGACCTCCGGCGCCGGAAGCGGGAGGCTGTACATTAAAAATGCTCCGGAGTCCGGAGGGGTGACGTTCAGAAGAATGATCAATCTCGGTGCTGGCTCCGGCGCACGGGGACCTATAATTAGGCACAGATCGCCGAGTGAGATGGCGGCATTGGCATCGAACGACTCTGTCGTCATCTGCCCAAACAATGGGCTCATGGGTCTGGACCTGGACCTAGACCTGGACCTCAAGCCGATAAGATAGATGCATGAGGGCATGGGTGGGAAAAAAACTTGTCCAATGCCATGTCCGGGGATGCAAAAGACAATCTCCTCTTTAGATAGACGACGGCGTGAGCCTTGCTTCTTTGTATTTGTAGAATTGTATGCATGTGCATATACCACTCTGGTACGGTTGGTGTTGGGGGAATAGATTGTGGTTTCGCTGTCCCTTCCATTGGGAGCCATCTCCTCGGCAGTACATCTTCTGTTCAATGTGAGACACAACTTATGTCGTGAAGTTGGCCGTATATAACATCCTGTTGACAATCTCAACAGTATCAGTACCCATTCCATGTCATCCATAATCCAACACCTATATCCAAACGCCTTGGTCTCGGCCACAGCGCCCCAAGATTGTATAGATATCTTCATCATCGTATTATCGTAAATCCAAGCAATGTGCTCCCACATGTCAATATAAATTATGTCATCGCTGGTAAGCTGGCAGCTGCTCCCCGTCACCGTGTCGTGAGCTTCCAGATGGTCCAGCGCCAGATCCATATCCTGGAAAGTCATCATCAAAGTCATCGAGAACCGGGGCGCTAGGCGCACTTGGTTCTGGGTCTGGGTCTGGGGCCGTTTCGCCCGAAGGCCCCCCATTCCTTCGGTCCATATCCTCCGGAAACTCTGGCGGAGCGCTGGCTTCCTGCATCAATCGTCGCCGCTCCATCTCTTGCTTGTCTTCCACAGCCTGGGATGGTGGTGCTGCAGCCACCTCGATGTCGTCTTCTGTAGGCGCTGAAGGACCTGCGTCAGGGGCACTGGGCGCGCTGGGAGCACTTGGAGCCGAGTCGGCAGGGAGATGAGGGGCATTTGGGGTGTCCTCGGCATCGTAAATGTTTTCGTCTTCGTTGCTGGTGGATGGACCCGCCTCTGGAGGCTGACTTGGTAATAGCCTTGTCTCAGCCTGCCGTATTCTATCCTTCTCCGAGAGGTTGCTCTGGTTTGGTATTTCAGGGGGGGTATATATGCGGGAGCAGTTGGAGGATGGACGAAGCCATTGGTTTGGGCGTGAGAATAACCCGGATGGGAAGGCGGAGGTTGCGAAGGAGGTTGCAGGGGCACAACTTGTGAATATGGCTGAGGAGGATGTGAAGGGATAGGCGGCGGATGGCGGATCCCGTTTTGCTGTGATGGAAAGTAACCACCAGGAGACAATTGCCCATTGTTTTGATGTGTCTCATGGGGCCCTTCATCGCCGTGACTCGAATCTCGACCTGTTGCTTCCTCGTCATCGCTTTCAGGGGCTCGGTTTCTCCGTGATGTCGGTGAAGCTCTCGATCTTTTTCTTCCCCTCGAAGTGTCCGTGGTACCCACAACCGTCTCTATTGCCACTGAGATGACTCCTTTTTCGTGCCGTAGTTGTGAAGTATCCGCAATGTTTGCCCCCTTCTTGGCCCATAAGTATAGTTATCAGAGTTTCCATGGCCATACGATCCGAATCTGGATGCCGGACCTGTCTGCATCTGGTTGGATAACCGTCCACCCAAATCAACCACTACCTCGACTAGGTACTTGAAGCTGATCATCTCCCCGGGGACACCCTTAATTGTCGGAAACGAGTCGTCAGGCAGCTTGACAGTGACAGTAACCGAGGTCTGCATGGTGCTGGGGTCGATGATGAGAGGCGCTATGTTCTGGTCCAAGTCCTTGCGGAATATGCTGGTCGAACCCGATGATGTTAGTGTGAGACCCCCAAGGCCGGTTCTTGACCGCGGAAACACTTCATCCTTGTCCATTTGCGCCACGTCCTCTCGACTCAATGACCCGTCGAAAAGGCCAGGCGGTGGGTTGCTGTCGATCTTTCCTTGCCTGAAAAGCGTCACAATAACACCCGTCATGCTCTTGACACGCTTGATATGTTGAACCGTGACCCGCACGGATACGGCGTCGCCTGGCAAACAACCACCTTTAATCAACTCTATCGTCGCCGTAATAGTCTTCTTGTCCACCGCCTGCTGCTTGGCTGATGTCAGCGTCCCAACCTGGGACAGTGTGAGGTCAGGCCGGCTAACGCCTGTGCTGCCGCTCACGCCGCTCTCTCCACTCACTTCGCTCCGCATGTCGCTCTGGATCGGGCTTCGAGTATCTACGGCATGTTCGCGTGTCTCTTCTGTGGGCGTCTCGACGGGATCTGGTTCCGAACCAAGCTCATTGACCTCTGACGGGGCAGCAGATGTCTTGTCCAGCATCATCGACTTCTTCCTTCGGGTTCGTTTCGATATCGGCTCAAGAAAGATTGTTCGTGGCCGTGGTGCCTGTAGCGATCCTATATCTACATTCTCCACTAGCATCACTTTTCTTTCGCAGGACGAAGTCGGGGCGATCGATGTTGGCCTTGTAAGTGTCGCTGTAACCATGTATGAGACAGTCCCTCGCTCAAACTGTGACGCTGGTCAGTCATTCTCCAGTCGCAAACCAACAAGCGAGGGACATACGTCGATACTGCTTGGTAGACCCTTCTCAGGGAATACAAGGTTGAACCCGAACTCGTACCTGCCTGGCTCTAGCCTTCCCTCGCCGCTCAGCACCTGCTCATCCTGAAAGAGGCTGGCGAGCCCATTGCCGTGATACCGTGGTCTCGCCGAGTCACCGTTCTGCGGCATCACAATACTCCCTTGGGCTTTGGCCACTGCAGCTGGGTCCTTGAGCACTCGCACATAGCCATGCAGCGACACAGTTAGGTGAGTGATCCGCACTGGCTTGACTATGACGAGGACCACAGCGCCGCGAACATGGTCGCCGGCGCCATACCGGCGATGGGGCTCCTCGGCACGGATATGGAAGTCGGCGACATTGCGATTTCGGTTGCGTAGCGAGAGAGGGAGGCTGAGGCGCGACAGGAAACTCGGGCGCGTAGAAGAGGAGGTGGATGCGGTGGGGGAGGTCGCCCGAGGGGCGGGAGATGTCGACGAGCCAGCGGAACCGACGGGTGACGAGGACGCGACGTTGGACGAGTTGGATGCGGCGGTGCCAGGCGCAGAGGTAGGATTAGCGAGCGACGGGGAGGATTTCGACCGACGGCCCATTCCCAGATGTGGTGCCGAAGGCATGGAGGCCAGGATCCGAGGTCGAGATCGACGTCGAGGTTGGGAACCGACGTCGCAGGCCTGGGATCGCAGGCTCGTGAAGTCGTCTTTCGCTGCAGTTGTGTCTCTCGTGAGGGTGCTGACTCGCGTACAATGCGGGCTTCGGTGGTTGTGAGGAGCAGAGACGCTGAGCTGGCGGGCGCGTCGTCGAGGTTCAGGCTCTGAGGAGGGGGTTAGAGGCCTAGGATGGATCCGGATTTCTGGAGAGATGAGGAGTTTCGGAGGGGGAGAGGAGCGATGTTGAAAGATGTGAGTAGCATCTATGCTAGAGAGGATTTGAGTGACCGGGTAAGTTTGGTGGATGAGTATGAGTTAGTGAGGGTGTGCGAGCACGTCGAGGTCGCACACGGAGGCGGAGGTGGAGGGCCGCCGGCGGGAGAAGGAGCTATGGGCGGGCTGTAAGTTCGCACGATTGAAGATTTGGAAGGTTCGGGCGCGGGAACCTAGGATGGAAGGAACCTGCCCGAGGTGACAGTGGAGGACGGCGCTGGAGAAGCCGCTGGAACGCTCCCATTATAGTGACGGGAGCCCCGTAGCGTAGGTGGCCCTACCAGTGCGGGCATCCCCAGCCTACGTAACCAGGGGCCCATTGCCAGGTCCCATCCATCCATCTGAGCGTCACCAGCCCGAATTGCGCCAAACAACCTGCAAGGCCATTTTGCCGTGCCACTCAGCTTTGTTAGACGCTCTTCTCTCCACTCTTGATTTGTCAGTATTACCTCTCGCTTGCGCTGCTGAATGCTGAATGCGTGCAACATGTCCTGCGACTAAAGGGGCGAGGTCAATTCGCCTGCTTGACGCCGTCGAGCCTTTGCGCTGGCTCAGGCCTCCAGTGTCGAGAGACAGACTCGACAGTTCTCCAGTAATTCCCTATGTCATCAAGGCTTGCATATGCCAAGACCTCACGGGCTATCGCCCTCGCCAAGAAAAGCTTGGTTGTGGCCACGACGAGCTTGTCTCGCGTGTTTCGCCCGAGGATTTAGATCCTGGGACGAACAACCAAAGTGGACCTGCCTGTGCGACTCTGTTCCCGGCGAGGCTAGGTGGGATACCGATCCCAGGGGGTTCCAGTTCTGGCAATTTGCAGATTTACGCGGCATTGGGCATTGACAATCACCCTGGCCAGGTCTCTCTTCAGGTTCAGGCTCCCTGGATGGGGATGGATGGCACAAACTCCGAGTCGTCAGTCGCAACAACCGATCCGATCCTCTCCCCTGTCAAGCGCCATGATTGAAATTTGGTCGGTGCGGCATGGCTGGATCCGGTTGAGACGCCGCCCTCGGCCCTGGTTCACTCCATGGGTCCCATGTAGGTAATCGTCAACTGTAAGCCGTCGCTCGCGTGTTTGGATGGGGCTCTTCGAGATGACTACACCAGCCTTGGGCCAGGGGTTGCGGACAAGAGGATGTGGACGGCAACTCAAGGCGAGGTTATTGCAAACTGCTGGGGAGCATGAATACGTAGGCATCTCGGTATGCCGCGTACACGGCTGCCTTGACAATAGCTCGAGTCAAGTGAGACTTCACAAGCAGATAGATTCTTGGCGAATAATCAATTTTCGTTCTTTTTTCATTTCTCATCCATTTGTTCTATCAACAACACATTCATTGTCGTTCCTCGACAATGTGTCCCTCATCCCCATAGGCGTAGGCATACCGGCCTGCCCGTCAAACATCAACATCTAAAGACTACTATTACATACATGGTATCATCATCCATCCTGGGGTCCTGGATTCCTGCCAGGGCCCATGCAAACCAATCCACCCATTGTAATGCAAGACAATGATCAAAACCTCCAGTCCCCTTCATACTGTAATGAGAAACAACCAGAACGCCTTGCGATGCTGTAACATGATCCTCCCGACACCTTTTCCAGTCTAATCCAATGCCTCTCCACTCAAGATGCTCTTCAGGATTCCTGCACCAACACCCTCAGCAACAGACTCAAGCTCCTTCTCTCCAACACAGCTGGTGATTCTTCGCTCGTCTCCAGACGCAGCCAGGGTCTTTCGACCCCTCTTGCTAGGTGTCTGTGGCACCGCAAGACTGCCGCTCTTTCCATCCGATGCGTTGATCAGCCCAAGAGTTTCCAAGCTGCCCACAACCTCTCGAAACTCGGAGCTGGACAGGGGGTGAAGGACCGAATCTCGGGTGCACAGTTGGCAGTATGCGTCGAAAAGAGTCTTGATGGTTGGTGA
Source organism: Fusarium solani (assembly GCF_023522795.1). Taxonomy (NCBI): domain Eukaryota; kingdom Fungi; phylum Ascomycota; class Sordariomycetes; order Hypocreales; family Nectriaceae; genus Fusarium; species Fusarium solani. Next base: position 3,158,847 of record NW_027072157.1, read on the forward strand.
CAATAGCTTTGCCTTGGCTGGGGTAGAGCCACCATGGGTCATCTTGGCTGCTGCTCGAAGCCGCTTCTCATAAGCTACAAGAGCGCACAGTGCTGCCTTCTGCTGCAGGTTCAGGGCCTTGAGCCGTTGTGTTGTGCCGTTGCTAAAAGCGGCAGCGGTGATCTTGTTGAGGTGTCCAATGGACGCTCGTGGTGCCGTTTCTGCGGTGAGTGCCTTGAGTGAGTTCGCCATTATCTGAACCACGCTTCTCGGACCACCCGAGGCTCCGTTGATGTTCTCTCCCAGGGGTCGCTTGGAAGGCGTCATTTGCAGTAGGGTCTCTCGAGCCTCCTCCTCATGCTTTGATCGAGTCTCGGCCTCAATTAGATCTAGTGCTCGGCGACAAATCTCGAAAGCCTTGCGGATGTCTCCAGTTTGGCTCGAGACCTTGCGAGAGCAAAGCTCAATGGCAGCAGGGTGAATGAACGGGACATATCCCTCCTTGCCTCCAGCAGGCATCAGAGACTTGAGCCGTGTAGTGATGATGTTCTTGACTTGGGCGGCATTGTAGGGGAGGAACGGCAAGAGATCCGGCTTGAGGTTCTTGGACTTGAGTCGGGGCAGAAACCGGTCTGTCAGATCCAAGGCATTGGCGATGCCGACCAGAACAAGCCAGGAGTTCTTTTGCAGTGACCACTCAAAGACCCGGTACAGACTCTCCAAACCCAGAGTGAGAATGTGATCGATCTCATCAAGAGTCACAAGGTAGGCAGTGCCCGATTTTGTTTTGGGGACAAACATTGTTTGCAGAGCTGAGATGGCCTCGGCCTCGGACGAGTCACCTTCGTGACCCAGCGAGCTAAGCAGGGTAGTATAAAGATCCTTGGAGGACTTGACGCTCATGCAGTTGACGTAGGCAGCTCGCACATTCTCGTGTTCGGCGTACTTTTTAGTCATCTCTGTGATCATGGCGCTCTTGCCGGTGCCTGGGGGCCCGCTAACGTAGAGGCAGCCGCTGGGGCTTAGCGATGAACATCGGTCGAGGAACTCGGTCAGCTGTTTGCGTTCAGCGTCTCGGCCAACAAGCTGGCCAGGCTCAGCACCGCGGGCGAATAGTTGTCGAGCCGAGTGGTAGATGGTCTGGACTGCGCTGGGCGAGAGAGGTGTGTGCGGTGTCAGTCGCTTGAAGAGTTTGCCTGCCGACATGACGGCGTGTCTAGGCGTCGTAGGGGGCACCGAGAGAGCATCGCGATGTCGTGGAGTTGAGGGTGTGACGGGGTTTTGCTTTGTCGATGCTTGGGAGGGAGATCGTCGTGTTCGGGGAGGAGGAAGCTCAGCGAGTTCATCGTCTTCCTCATCGTCGAAGGGGGAGTATGTAGGGTCTTGATTCTCGTCGTTATATGAGACAGTCTTTGTGAAGCGTCGACTTCTCTTGGTGGGAGTAGCAACCACACAAGGCTCATCTGTTTTGAATCTTCGTTAGCAACTGTTGCTAGGAAGGCGAACCTCTTGCTCCGTGCTCGAAAAGGGACGTACCGGTTTCGTCGATGCCTCGGGCTCTCTTTCCAAGTGTTGCTCGAGCCATGATTGTGATGGCACCTTCCAGCTTCCAGTGAGGATGTACAAGATGCAAAGCCGATGGCACTTTCCAACAGGGTAGGTTGAGGTGCTGGGGTTTGGAAGATGAAGAAGTTGCAATCAACGTGATGGGTGATTGTCGGTTGCAGTTTAGGGTGAGTGGGAAATATTAGATGGAGCCCCATGTTCTCGGCCCTGCGCGCCGCGATGAACGTCAAGGCGTGTCAAACGCGTCGAGACGCGATATCGCGAAGTCGAATCAATTAAAGAGGTGGTCCGTGCACGAGAGTCGCGAGGCGCTGCGTCAGCCACGGTCCACGAGCCTCACGCGAAATCTCCCCTGTCAGCTCCAGGGGATCTCCCTGCCTGTTACGCCTGGTCGTGACAAGGACGAGCAGCGCGTCGATTGGACAATAATCTACGATGGATTGCCGATTGTTTGGGCTTGTTTCTTCGATCAACTCGATGACCAGAAGGGATACATCCGATGGAAGGCCAGGGGTGTTCGCTTGACGCTTCCAAATGGGGTAGCCAACTCGCCAAAAGGCAAGGGGACAAGGGCTCGTCTTGGCCGTGGAGTGAGATGCAGGCTTCTGGCTCATCGACCTACATCGTTTCCTCCGATCGTCATCCCGCCTGTAACGGCTGCGCATCTGAAAGAACAACTCTATCAGGCCACTCACGCGAACATGATGGAAGCACAACTGAGAATGCCTCGGCATTGGGGCGGTGTCTCCTTTCTCTGAAGGAAATATATATTACGTCATTGTCTCTTCAGCCAATTCAATCACATTCATTTGTCGCACACTCTACAGGACCAGATCTTCCTTTGACATTGTTCTTCAACAGAAGCTAATCAATTGTGTCCAATTCACCACACCAAGAACCTTCATCATGACGACCTACGTGCCCGCTCTCACCTTGCCAGATGCCGTCTTCCTCAAACCCGCCGTGTCCGTTTTGCTGCCCATCGGCCTTGGCACAGCTGTCGGACTGAGCGCCACTCGTGAGCTCCTCTCCCTCTCATGATCCTCTCGACGGCTGGAATACTGACATGATGCTCTCCTGCCCCAGAAACCCAAAAGACATATCTCTTATTGAAGAAGCCCTCTGTGCATCCTCCACCATGGCTGTTCGGCCCCGTCTGGACCGTCCTTTATGGGCAAGCAAACCTCTACCACCACTCAACCCATGATGGCAGTAGCTAACCATTTCTAGTGTCATGGGTTACGCCGCATATCGAGCTGCCAACATTGGCCTCTCTCCCTTTTCCTCCCCTGATACCATCCGTACCGCTCGACAAGCCATGACTCTCTACAGCGTCCAACTCGGCCTCAACCTCCTCTGGACCCCTCTTTTCTTTGGCCTCCACCGTCCCATTGAGGCATCGGTTGATATTGTCACCCTCGTTGGAGTCAATGGCTACTTGACGTACCTCTACAGCTCCATTGACTCGGTTGCCGCTTGGTGCCAGGTCCCATACCTCGGCTGGCTGAGCTTTGCCACCTACCTCTGCACTAGCATTGGATACCTGAACAACTGGGATCTGTCGGGCAAGGAGGCGCCCAAGAAGGAGTAAGAGAATACTTGAATGGATCCATATTGTGTATGTTCGAGGAAACCTTTTGGCCTGGTGCATATTCTTCACCACCATGTCCACGTCAATCCCCCTCTAATCGTCTATATACCAACCTCTCATTTTCAATATCCTCCTCTGAGTTTGTGAAATAATGTATACCTTCAGCTCTTGCCCCAACCCGCCCGCATTGCCAATTTGCCAAACCACATCGAAGATATAACGCCTCGTAAATGCTCTTTATAACATCCGCCAAGACCCCGAGAAACCTTTTGCCCTTTTCCGTGAATGAAATATCGCCCTGGTCATCGAATGATGCCACCTTGCCTTATCGCACTATTGCACGGTGATGTATCGCTTTAGACCGTCGTAAACCATGAAAATGAAAGCAGAGCTCGGCGCTGATCGGAGGCACGTAATGCCACATCCCCGATACATGCCTCGTAACCCATGCTGCCGCCAGAGAGCCGAGCCCTCGTTCCAAAATGTTCGCCTCTCTCGCAGGTCACCGACAGGTGCGGTTTGCATCCGGGACTTGATGGTGTCTGCGGGAAAGAAGAGGAAGTTGTAAGACACACCGGCTGAGGCGCCTGCGACGGCTTGCTGCCAAAGAGGAAGGGGCGTGTCTAAGATTTTCTGCTTTTCAGCCTCTGAAGTAGCCTTCTTTGTCTTGGCCTGATAAAACATGGTTGTCACCGTTTCTTTGGCACCGAACCAAGCTGAACCACCACCGGCCTCTCGGATCAGAGTTCCGAGCTGGCCGTGCCAGAAGCCCTTCAGACCCTCATGCCGGAAGACTTCCTTGATGACAGGGATCGGGCGAAGAGGGGCGCGGTTAGATCCATCACCAAGTCCAGGTGCCTGGATCTTGCACTTAACGAGCTCAATGGGTGTGAGGACAAAAGAGGTAAATGCGCCGGCGAAAGCGCCAGTTATCCAGAGGTCGGGCAGAGACAGTCCCTTCTCTCGCGAAGCAAAGCCGCTCATAAAGAACAACTCGCGACCGAGGCTCTCAAAGAGAAACAGACTGCTCGTCTCAGCAGCAGCGCCTACAAGAGGAGCACTGATACCTCGATATAGTCCTAACAATCCATCACTCTTTATAGATTGTCGGAAACAGTCTAGGGGGCCGGTGTATCGCAATGGGAGGTGATCGGGTTGACTCTGTAGTCGGACCTTGACCGTGTCGAAAGGATACTCGATATACTTGCCAACAGCGCCGGCAATCTATGGGGATGTTAGTACCTGGGAAACTTTTGGACTGCCAAACTCACCGATCCACATAGAACATCCTCAATGGCCTCTACAAGGGCGGTTTTGCCCTTGAGGGGGAACTCGGGCGAGTGGGCCGAAGCCTCGACTGCGATGGGGCTGGGCTCCATTGCGATATTGTGAAGACCGAGGTGGAACCTAAGGAGGTGGAAATCGAAGAGGGACGGGGAGAGGAAAGGCCGAGGCCGGGAGTAGTAGGAAAGATTGGCGAATGGCGGTGTCGTGGCCGACGTCCGAGTGGTATCGTGAAGTATCGGATGAGGGGCAGTTCGGCAATGAGTCGCAATGGAAGCTCAACGGCTGCACGAAAGCCAACCCAATATTGGTAAATGATAATAGAAGGAAAACGAGTATCGTTTGTCGAATGCGCGAATATCGGAGAAATGCCCGACGATTCAGAAGCAGACCTTAACTTTCAGGACAGCGACCACCGCGGGGCATCTCTTGGAGGAACGTAGGGGAACAGCGAGAGGGTCGCCTCGGGGTGGGATGGAGGGCGAGTCGAGGGCTTAAGAAGCAAAGAAGAAAAGAAAAATAGCCTGCCGGAGAGGATGGGGGCGACCTCGCAGCTACAGGGCGAAGCTTGTCCACCAGGTCAGGTCACGACACGTTTCGGTGGGCTAGGCCTGCGACGTAAAAATCACCGCGCCCTGTGCTGCGAGTTCCACGACGATGGGCGTTGGGTGCAGATGAAACTACACCAGAAGTGAGTTGCGCAGCCGGGCCCCCCCATCCGTGGATCTCGAAGCAGAGCAGAAAATTCTACTTATCGAGCTTATCGACCCGGCATGTGACATCAGGACCTCCGCTTTTCGCTCAAAGGCTGCCCAATTGCGTGCGGCAGAGTTTTATCTGATCGACCGTGCGCGGCTTGAGGACGCCAAGTTCAGGGACCCCGACTCAATTGAGCCGGCGTTATGGAGGGGTCGGAGGAGATGAGGGGCTCTGGCGTGGCTCTCGGAGTGGTTCCTGGGCTCCAACGGATCCGTTCGTACCGTCAATGACCCTGGAAACTCTGCAAAACCCTGGCAAATTGCAACCTTGGAACGAGTCTTTTAGCGTCCTGCATCTTGATCGACTGATTGATTAGATGGCCAGTCCGGTGTCCGGTCCAGGCGCCATCACGGTGCTGCTCGTGTTAGTGCTCACAAAGAGGACCAGGTGCATAACCGACCAGGGTTTGACCCGTTGTTCGGGTCGATGGAGCAGATTTTTTTACCGGTCTGTGTAGCTGACGTGCTCAATGGGCATCGTGGCTCTATAACTCGACATAATAGGCTTTGTGATCTGCGATGATGCCGAGGCAAGGGATTGTTCAAAGGCAAGCTGCAAGCTCAACAAGGACAACAGCCACACACCGTCAAGTCCTCAGCGTGGATCCAGGGTCCCATCCCCGAATTCCGTCTTACCAAGGCGGCAACACGTCCGTGGGGGAGAGGACCACAAACTGCAAGCCAAATGCCGTGATCGGTAATTCCATGTGTTGTTGGTTTGCGCGAATTCGGTACCTGCGACGGCTTCACCCGTCCACGGGTGGGATGCAGAGCTAGGCTCATTTCAGGAACGTGGGATCCAACGTGGTGGATTTGGGGGTCGCCACGTGAATTGAGGATGACCGGCAGCAGCATAAATGTTTTTCCATTGCCTTTCCATGGTGGGGTCGAGGGGCATTGCGTGGGACGCGACTAGACGCGTCTGCATGTTTAATTGATTTCGTCCCGTCCCTTTGCAGAGGACATCGCCGACCCTTGACTCCCAGTTCAACAGTTGATCACTATTCTTGCCAAAATGACTGCCTCACAAACCCCTTCCGCTGAGAAGCCCTCCAATGGCTCAAGTTCTTCTGTTAACCACGAGGAACACCAATATCTGGATCTCGTAAAAGAAATCCTAGAAACCGGTGAGCGTCGGCCAGACAGGTAAGAAAGAAACAGTCCTCCAATGACCGGCATTTTTCTGACAACATTCATAGGACTGGCACAGGCACATACTCCATCTTTGCCCCTCGACCCCTTAAATTCTCACTCAACAACAACGGCACCCCAATCCTCCCCCTCCTTACCACCAAACGCGTCTTTACCCGCGCCGTTATCGCCGAGCTCCTCTGGTTCATTGAGGGCAACACCTCCTCCACCAGCCTTAGCGAGGCCGGCATCAAGATCTGGGACGGCAATGGCTCTCGCGAGTTCCTCGACAACCTCGGCCTCAACCACCGCGAGGTCGGCGACCTCGGTCCCGTGTACGGCTTCCAGTGGCGGCACTTTGGCGCCGAGTACGTCGACGCCAAGACGGACTACACGGGCCAGGGAGTCGACCAGCTCGCCGAGATTATTCACAAGCTGCGCACCAACCCATACGATCGTCGTCTGATCCTTTCTGCCTGGAACCCCGCCGATCTGAAGAAGATGGTCCTCCCACCGTGCCACATGTTTGCCCAGTTTTACGTCTCCTACCCCCGACGAAAGGACGACGACCCCGAGACTAAGCCCCAAGGCCATCTACACTGCCAGCTCTACCAGCGATCCTGCGACATGGGCCTTGGCGTTCCGTTCAACATTGCCAGCTACGCATTGCTGACACACATGATGGCACACGTCTGCGAATTGGTACCTGGCAGCCTCACTCATGTCATGGGCGACGCGCACGTCTATCTTGACCATATCGATGCCCTCAACACGCAACTGGAGCGTGAACCCCGTGACTTTCCAGAGCTGGAGATCACCCGAGAGAAGGGAGGCAGTATTGACGGGTGGAAAGCGGAGGACTTTGTTGTCAAGGGCTATGACCCTCACAAGACCATTGCCATGAAGATGTCCGTTTGAGACTTTGTATGAGACTAAGTCAACCGTCTACACTGGAAGGGTATGGGTTTGGCCGATTGCTTTAAGGATAGATGGCGTTAGGATAGAGTTTTAGCACACAAGAACCCTGTTTTAGACTTGACAGCTTAATGTTTGCGTCCGTGCCATCTCCAGTTTTCTAATGTCTGAGCATCGTACGAGGTTCATAGGCTTATCAACCAAAGCTCGATCTAGGGGCGGATCCACGGGTCTTGATGAGAGGGGTCCGGAGTCAGCGGGGGCAATGCCCCTTTCCTTATCTCAGGTTCATCATGTTCAGGAATCAAGTATCCAGTTGAGTGAAAGATGGTCGAAGAGTGAAAGTAATGTGGTGTATGGATCAATATATCACAACTATATTCATACATATACTTGCTGCTAGTCATGCAGGTGTATCCAACGATATAGACATGCATCAAAAGTAGCACATACACGCAGTCACGCTGCCCAAGACATGATGGCAGTTCATGCAATTTTCGTCCCCAAAGCGAGTGCTGTCACCATCAAGAGCCCCTCTACTGCTTCTTCTTAGTGGCGGCCTTGCTGGGAGAGCCCTCCTTCTTCGCAGCAGCCTCCTTGGCGTCAGCAGCGGCAGCGGCGGCAGCATCATCCACCTCCTTCTTCTCGGCATACCACTGACCAGCCTGGAGAACGAGAATTCCAACCAGGACGAGAGCGAGAATGGTGTTGCTAGCAGAGAGAACCTTCAGGCTGTCCTCGCGACCAAGGATGAGCTCGCCATTCTCGCCCTCGTGCGTCTGGCCGTCGAAGCCATCGTTGGTCCAGATCTCGGCGCTGACGCTTCGCAGAGCCTTGACAATGTTGGCAACGTAGACACCGAAGCCGATGAGGTAGAGAATGAGAGAGGCGCCGTCAAAGAGGAAGTTGGCCTCGCTGGGTCGGAAGAGCTTGATGAAGAAGCCGAGGAAGCCGACAGAGATGATGATGTGGAGGATGCGGCTGATAAGCGGCGGCGATTGGTGGACAAACTTCAAATGCGTCTCTAGATGATCAAAGAAGTTGTCGGGGATGGGCGCCTTGGTCCAGAGAAGAGGAAAGTCGTAGGGGAAGGAAGCGAAAAGGACGCCGAGGAAGAAGCAGACGGCTAGGGCACGAGTCAGCGCGGGGAAGCGGACACAAGATCATGATCGCACAAGGAGGCACTCACGGGCAATGATCATAAAGGTCGCAAAAGAACCGGATCCATGGTAGTTCTTGGACCGAGTGGTCTTGGACCAGTCGATGAAGGAGCTCATGATGGAGGAGGGAGGGGTTTGGAAGGCGAAGCGAGGCCGAGATCTGTCGCAAAGCGCGGAGGCGTAGGAGGAAGCGCGTATGTGCCTGAGCGATTAAAATGTGTCGCCAAGAGTCAACGACCTCGTTGACAAACTGTCGCGATAGAAGAGAGAGTTGTAGAGGGGAGAAAGTGGGAGAAGGATGAGGAGAAGAGGAGACGAAGTAGGTGATGGAGCCTCGCAGATAATTGAGGAAGGCGGGAGCAAGTACCTTCCACTTTGGTGGTAGACCGGGGAAGCCCTGAAGTACCTTAGCTGTCCTCACTGCATGGACCTCAGCTTCTCGTCAAGTGGGCAGCGATAGTGAATGGAGAACGCTGAGGATTAACCAGGTTGCCCAGTATTTGTGGGGTTTGTGAGTGGTTGCAGGCTCTTGACGGCTCCACAAACCGGGCGAGGTTTAAATTGGCACGAGAGCATTGGCCTGAAGATTCACTCTGTGGAGAGAGAGAATGGGCCTTTCTAGAAGCTGCACGGATCAATTCAAGAGTTCATTGATAAATCACTTGGCTGATATGATATAATGGCTTGACTGATAGTCCATGGCGTACTGCGTAGATAAGGCGTTAGAGCCGGAACCGGCTGGTCTTAAAGATACTTGATTAACCACAGTGGCTGTCTCTTCCGTCCCATGTCTCACATATAACCCGGTTTAGGAATTGTATAGTAATAGGCGCCTCTTCCAATGGATGAAAAGAGGCGACCCTCTCTAGCTAGCAGTGCAGACCAGCTCTCGGGCAACCTGTTGCTAAATCCGTCACTTCCATTCCTGTCATTCCTGTCAACGCGTTGGCGCGTAGAGGATCCTCCGCCACCAAACATGGACGAAACTCTAAGGGAAGATGTAAAGAGATTCAGCCTTCCCGAAAAATGTGTTCCTTCCTTCTGTTTCTTTTCCCTCTTCCGTATTATCTCTCGGTGGTGGTGTAGCACTGTCCTGTGCTGTCATTCGTCATCCGCTGTGCTTGTTACACTGGCTTTACAACACTTCCGCCAACTCGGCCTTCAAACTCCTTACCAATATTGTTAAAAATGTCGAGACTACCGCCTTTCATTATTGCTGTCCTATTCCTCCTCATCGGCCGCGTCATATCTCTTACCATCCGAGACTCCGGAAGTCAAGACCCAAAGATCTATAAGGAATCCAACAAGTACAAGTACTATGGCTGCTACAACGAGACAACCGACATCAAAGACTCTGCTGAGGAACGTGCCCTCACCGGCGGTACCCATCTCGTTAGGGCAGGCAAGATGACGGTTCCTATGTGTCTCGAATTTTGCACTTTCAATGGCACCGAGTATGCATTTGCTGGACTTGAATGGTCGCGGTGAGCTTCTTGATTGCTAGAGAGGCTGACGTTCTTGACTAACATACTCCTTCTCCAGGGAATGCTGGTGCGCCCCGTATCTATCTGCCCTCTCGGAGAAGCTTCACGACGATAACTGCACGAATCCATGCGAGGGAAACTCTTCTCAAGTCTGCGGTGGTCCATTAAAGTTGAGCGTATACGAGTTGTCAAAAGGGGGTGATGCACCAGACTCGGCAGCTATAACAAGGGCACCATGGCCATTGTTACTCACTGCCATGTTGGCTGCATGGTTCTTTTAAGATCTGAGGCCAAGGTCGAAAAAACCTCGAGTTGTATAAAAAAACATAGAACAGCGAGGTCTAATAAAGGGGTATAACGTCATGTCTATCCTGTCATTCACAATCCTAACTTACACCGTTGCCTTGGTCATAATCTTTACAACTTCAGAGGAGCCATGCCTCGCTGTTTCACTGCACCCTGAACAGCATCCTTGACACTCTGAACTGACCGTCTCCAAGACTCCTGGCCTCTTCCATCTCGGCCATCTTGTTCCACAAGAACATCCAACCACTTGACCAACTTGGTTGCCTTCTCCAAGTCGCGCTCTTCCTGAATCACTCGCACAAGAAACTTTTCCAGAACTTCAACATCTCTTCGGTGAGGCCCTTCCTTCCTCGTCTCGCCGTGCCATGCGTCTAGCATGTCTTTGACCTCCCGAGTAGAACTGACCCCTAAACCTGGAAATGTGACCTTGCGTGGCACTGGGGCGAACTGAATTCTACGCTGGCCACCTGGCAGTAGCCCCTCAGGGTCAGGAGTATTGTGCTTCCGTGAGGGAGCATCAAGCCCTGATTGTTGGGCCAGTTTCCGGCGCCGATAATCAGCAAGTACTTCTTTTCGCACATCTTCTGGTAGTTCCGAGAGGAACTCTGGGTCGAGTTCTTCGATTTCCTCCTCAAAGGCGTCGCCCACAGAAGCCGCAGCTCGGAAATTAGTCTGCAACAGACCAGCCTGGGTATCTTTTTGCCGCTGAGCTTTGCTAAACAAGCCTCTCGCACCACCTCGTTTCGTAGGTGTGCTGGGCTTCTTTGGCTGAATAGTGCGGTCTTTCCTCGGGGACTGACGTGGTGTGGTCTGCCTTGGCTGTTGCCCGTAGGTAGCGAGAATCTCAGCCTTCATATCGTCGGGCAGTGCATTGAACACCTCAGGATCGACTTGAGACGGCATCATGTCGGGCGGCATCGGGCTCTGAGACCTCGACTTCAATGCGGGAGACTCAGCACGAACCTCGGCCGTTCTAGACTTTTGTGCCATGAGTTTACTGCGGATGTCACTCGGCAGCTCTGCAAGGATGGAGGGATCCGCGTTGCTTGGGATAATGAACTGAGTCCCAGAAATATTGAGAGGAGTTTTTGCTTTCGCATCATCTTGACTAGCCCTCGCAAGTGCCATAGCAGGGTGTATCCTTTGCTTTCGAGGTGTCAAAGGATCATCCGCGATCGGGTCTAGCTGGACCTCGCGGCTTGGTGTGCTCTTTGGTTTCTCTGGGCTGTCCATCTCATCAATCTGCTCTGTCGTAGAAGGCTTCCTGGCCGGAGACGGTTTTGCAAAAGTAGTAAAGACAAGCTTCTTCTGACTTCCATCCGGTGCTCCTGTGTTCGCTTTGATAGCTTCGAGTTTCGTCATTTGTACTCCGAGTCCACGAAGATCGCCGGGGCTGAACTTGAAGGACCGTAGTACTGCAATGGCTTCCTTGCCAATGGTTTGATAGCTGTTGGTGGAAACACCAAAGGTGATGCTTTTGTTGAAGGTATCGCATTTGCCGTGACCTAGATGTTTTGCAGGATCAAGGGGTGCATCCATCGACCTTCTCATGATCTTCATGGTCAATTGCTTGCCCTTGACCTGCTCGTTCAAGAGCCGTCTTTCGAGTTCTTTGCAGAGGTTATATATAAACTCCTCGGCCTCCGCTTGGTTGACAAACCGAATGCCCCAGCTGACTTCTGCTGAAACCGATTTGCGTGGTGGTTGCTCTCCGACCTCCGTTTGGTCGATACCACGGGCGTATTCCCACAGCTTTTCGCCCGTCTTTGGGCCAAGCAATGTTGTCAGACGCTCTTTTGATAAATCTCGCATGTCTTTGACGTGAACGATGCCGATTTCTTCAAGTTTGCCACCAATACTCCGAGCGACTCCAGGGAGCTGCTCAACTTTCAGGTCTCCAATCAGATCAAGCAGCTCCTCTGGTTTCACTTGATACTGTCCTGCAGGTTTCGCTTTCCTCAGGGCTACTTTGGCCTGCAGGACATTTGCGCCAATTCCAACGGAAACATGACAGCCCGTCTGCGACTTGACCTTTTCACGAAGGTTTCTGGCAAGGCTGTCTGCCATGTCTCGTTCTCTGCTGATGTTCCCACCATCTTGTCCAGTGCCTTGAGAACCGGTATTCGTCATTACGATGGAAGTGATATCAACCAGAGCTTCATCAATGCTGACGCTTTGTACCAATCCGCCTACGCTCATGATCGATTCATAAAACTGGCGGCTTGCTTCTTCGTACGCGGGAAAGTCGTATGGCAGAACCTTCAAGTTGGGGCACTTTTCAAGTGCCGATTTCATCCACATGCCATTTTTGACACCGAATTCTCTGGCTGGATAGTTGCAACTTGCGATCTCTGATCCTGATCCTGTGCTGTGTGCGACAACTGTCGGTTTGTCGATGTACTCTGGGTGCTTTTTTAGGGAAACCGCACAGAAGAAGCTGTCAAAGTCGACATGCATGACATATCGTCTTGAGCCTGGCCGTCTTTTGATCTTGACACCTGAAAGACCCTTTTCTGCAGCGAGTCGCTGCATCTTTGACTTCAGCTCTGCTTTCCAGGTAGAGAGATGGTGTAATCGGCTCTCCGAATAGAACTGCTTTAAGAAATCGGGATTGGCGGTTGACGATTTTCGTAACCGAGGATCAGAAAGTAACCATGCATTGTGCTCCTCTGAAGTCATTGGTTTTGATGTGTCTGGGGCTTTGGCTTGCTTTGCAGATACAGAGGGACTGTCTGCTACCGCCACACCCATGCCCTCTTCAGCAAACCCAGCATCTTTCGACCCTGGTGGCAATGATTCTCGTGATAATCGTCCCAGAGGCGTGCTTAGCCTCTCGGAAGATGGACTGTCGATATCCATTGTGTTTGGCGTAATAGGTGAAACGCCGGCTGGTGGCCGTACTGGAGTCTGCGCCTTCTCAGCAAGCTCACTGAGCGCTTGGCTAGGTAGTGACGCGGCTTTAAGCTGGCTGGTGTAAAAGCTGCCGTCCGTCTGTTCTCGGTAGCCCTGTTTTGGACGGGGGGTTGATTGCGTGAGACCGGTACTGTTGTTGAATTTGAGCACCTTTTGCCTGGGTCCTTCGTCCAAGACACGATAATTGGACCAAGGGAGGAGCTGACCGGCCTCGATTGACTCCATGATCCATGTGGGCTTGACAATCCGGTATCGACTAAAATCAACGGACTTTTTGGGGGGCAGCGTTGAGGCAATGATGTGAGTCGCCATAGTCTTGGAGTCCAAGTATTGAAGGAATCCACCGCCATGCTGCACAATCTCGCGATGAAGGCTATGTTCTATGAGCTCCACTCGGAATAGGAGTTATCAGATATCACTTACACATGTAAAGGTGGCTGAGTGTAGCCGGTAACGTGTGCGACGATGCCCTTGAAGATCTGAGGCTTGTCTGATGACTCACGCATCTCGGCATCCAGATTTTGGAGTTTGATCTTCTTGCGCCTAAAGTAGTCACCGAAACCATTGAAGGAACTGGCATCGTACTCTTCTCCGCCTTCATCTTCAAAGGTGTGAGATTCAATGCGCTTCCTCACTTGAGAGGAGTTTTTATCGAGAACGCTCCCCATCTTGAACCTCGTGATGTGATAAAAGCCTGTCGACTGAGTTCACGTTGATGTTGGTAGACAGGAATGCGCGCCTCGATCGTGGGTGGCGCTCATACTTTGCCTCAAGATTTGCCCTACTTTCACATGGAGCTCTCGCGAAATGAAGGCATATTGAAAATCTTGGCAACCATGATAATGTGACCGTTTCTTGATGAGCGTGTGTTCGTAATGGAGGTCGGTGAAGTTGTCAGCTGCATGGAGAGCAGATGCGTGAGTGATGTTGACCGCGTAAAGTGGAGCACGTGGACGCGCCTTTGAACACGACAACTCGTGACTTGAGTCTGCTGCGCCACACACACCGGCCACAGCTCGCAAGGCTGAACATCGATTTCCATTCATCACCTTGCTGCTGTCAACCCAGCCTCTTTTTGTTTTTAGCAACTCTCGTTTTCCTTTCGCTGCCATGAATAACGAACAATTTCGGAAGCTTATTCAAGCAAACTCAAAAAAGAGCTCTGCCAGCAAAGATGGCGCCTCTACAGCCTCATCATCTACCCCTGGTGGGAGCACGCTGGGTTCGCGCCAACGATCGAGTATCCCAATGACACCGTGAGTGGCCCCGATTTTATCCTTAGCTACTTGCTGATGTGATAATGATAGACGCTCTGTAGGGGGTGCCCAAGCCGACTTTGCGCGACAGCTCGCCGAGCGAAACCATGCGACGCGACCTCAAAAGAAATTCAAGTCATATGATCCCAAGGGCGTCAAACTCGCCTCTGGATACGTCGATCGAGCGAGAGAACGCGATGAAGACGCAGAAGACGCAGAAGACGATCGCGCCGAGAAACTGAAGGAGCTTGAAAAGCAGCTGAAAGATGAGGAGATTGACCAAGAAACCTTCGAAAAGCGACGATTCGAGATTGCGGGCGGAGATCTAGGGAGCACCCATCTGGTGAAGGGCCTCGACTTTAAACTATTGGAGAAGATTCGGCGCGGAGACGATATTTACGGGGAGAAAAAGGAAGAATCAGAGCAACAAGCCGAGCCGGAGCTGGACGTCGACGATGAATTCGATCAACTTGAAGGGCAGGAGGTTCAAGCTGTCGCCAAAGAGAAGCCCGAAAAGAAGAAGGGACAATTATCGACAGTATCGCTTGCGCCTGGGAAGAAGCGAACACGAGATCAAATTCTGGCTGAGCTGAAGGCATCAAGGGAGGCAGCCAAGGCGCAGCAGGAAAATGCCCTGGGAGACAGGTTCAAAAAGATTGGGGCCAAGCAGAAGGCTGGGTCACGGATAGAGCGAGACAGCAAAGGGAGAGAGGTCTTGATCATCGTGGACGAGGATGGGCACGAGAAGCGCAAGGTCCGCAAGATTCAACCTGGGGATGACAAGGAAGCCGAGGCCAGTAGGGCTGGTCTCTTGATGCCGGATAAGGATGCAAAGCCACTTGGGATGGAAGTTCCGGAGGAATACCGCAAAAAGGCAGAACCAGAAGAGGAGGAAGACATTGACATCTTTGAGGGAGTAGGTGACGACTACGATCCACTGGCAGGCATGGATGGATCAGATTCAGACTCTGATGCAGACGATGAGAAGTCGAAGAAAAAGAAGGGAGGGGAAGACGAAGAAGAAGGCGAAGTTACCGACAATTCTATGCCTCCACCGCCGAAGCCTCAAGCACCAGCTGCACCGCGGAACTACTTTCAGGGCGCCAAGACTGGCCTTGTATCTGAAGAACAGAGCAAAGCGCCGTCAATGTCGGATCCAGCCATCATGGCAGCCATCAAGCGTGCAGCTGCTATCAACCCTATCAAGAAGGACAAAGGCGATGCGGATTCCGATGAGGAGGACCAGGACGAAGATGCGCGGGCCAAGGCGATGGATGAACGGCGCAAGAAGCTCCTCCAGATGGCAGATCGCGACGATGAAGATCTTGACATGGGCTTTGGTACTAGTCGCTTTGCTGATGAGGAGGACTTTGATGATAGTAAGGTCAAGCTCTCGAACTGGGGCGAGGAGGATGACGACGGTGAGGGTAAAGCTCGAGGCGGATCATCAAAGCGAAAACGAGGACCGAAGAAGCGAAAGGGCGATGCCAACAGTGCCGCCGATGTGTTGCGGGTTATGGAGCAGCGGAAGAAGTCATGATGGAGTTGTGTGTCATGAAACATCCAATGCATGCGTGGCTAATGACAGGCCAGCTAGATCGGCGCATCCAAGGCACTCCCCGCATAATACCCGTCCATACTGCCAGTGCCATGTATCAATCCGTCATTGGCAACATCCAAGACTCAATCAGCAGTTCATCCTCCAGCTACCTTGATGCCATGAGTCGAGTCAGTGGACCACGTTGGCGTGCACTGTTGCACAGAAGGTCTTTGTTTGTTTGGCAGACCCAGCGATAGGACAAGTGAGGGGCAAACCCCACCATAAGCTCCGTCAGATTGAGAAGGGAAGGTGAAGAGTGCCCCTGGTCTGATGAAACGTCGCAACTCCAACTTAATCTAAGAAACATATGGTTGCGTGTGAAGAAGATATCCTCTCTTCCTCTTAAATACACTTGCTTCCGTGACTTTCATTCCGTTTACCTACCCGTCTTAACCTGCCTCGTTCTTCATTACCTAGAACCATGTCCGAAGCTCAGATCCCCGTCTGGCTGGACTGCGACCCA
This sequence comes from Fusarium solani, assembly GCF_023522795.1. Classification (NCBI taxonomy): domain Eukaryota; kingdom Fungi; phylum Ascomycota; class Sordariomycetes; order Hypocreales; family Nectriaceae; genus Fusarium; species Fusarium solani. The sequence continues at coordinate 3,175,253 of NW_027072157.1, forward strand.
GGCCATGATGTACGTATAAGCTGCCATGGGCATCTCAGATCGCGCTGGGTTGCGGCCTGGTATCGAGATAAGCGACAAAGATTCAGTTGCATTCTTGCTCCCCTGGCACTCGCTTCTCGGTGGCGTCTTGTTTGAGTGACCAACCACTAACAACCTCGCAGGACGCCTTCGCCATCCTTCTCGCCGCGTACCACCCCAGCATCAGACTGCTCGGCGTCTCAACCATCTTTGGCAATGCACCTCTCGAGTACGTCCTTGGGCTTTACGCCGGAGCAACAAAGCCCTCACCCACAGTTCCGCGTCTCCTAACCTGTCCTTATCGCGCAGAAACACCACTCACAATGCCGCCTCACTCCTCACCGCCATCGGTAGGCATGATATCCCACTCTACGTCGGTCTAGACAAGGCCCTTGAGCGCCCTGCCATTCATGCGCCTACGGATATTCACGGCGACTCTGGCCTCGACGGCACCGATCTGCTTCCCAAGCCACTTGTCTCGCCCTCTTCCGTCCCGGCCGTTGAGGCCATGGCTGAGGCCATCCGCGCCGAAGCCCCCGGCACCGCATGGATCGTCGCCACCGGCGCCCTGACCAATGTCGGCGCTCTCTTCCGCAAGTACCCCGAGCTCATCAGCCATGTCAAGGGCGTGAGTCTCATGGGCGGCTCCATCGGAGAGGGATTCTCGGATGCGCCCCTCGGCGAGGTTGACGGCCATCCCAGAATCGGCAATTACACACCCTGGGCCGAGTTCAACATTCTTGTCGACCCAGAGGCTGCCGCGACAGTGTTTCATACCAAGGAGATCGCGGCCAAGACCACGATTGTGCCGTTGGACCTGAGCCACCAGGTACTGGCAACTCCTGAGGTGAGAGAGATGCTCCTATACGGGCCTGAAGCCGAAAAGACTGGCCCCGGAAAGACGACCCTGCGTACAATGCTCGTGGAGCTCCTCTACTTCTTTGCACAAACATATGCGTACGTTCAGGTCTCATGATACTCTTGCGGCTTGAAGTTGACAATCACAGTGACACCTTTGGCATCACCGCCGGACCTCCCCTGCATGACCCCATAGCCGTTGCCGCTGTGCTCATTGGCACTGAGGGTGAAATCCCCTTCTTCGAGTGGGATGCCAAGCACAGTGAGCCTCCGGAGCACAATGAGCGATTCGAGGTGACCGTCATCACAGAGGGCACCTTCGATGAGGCTAAGGCAGGAAAGCAGACGGGACGTACATTGGCCAAGCTCCTCCCCCCAGGTGAGGAGGGTGTGAGGATTCCTCGCGGAGTCGACACTGCCAAGTTTTGGCAGGTTATTGAGGAGTGCATTGAGCGAGCCGACGCAAAGAATGCCGAGCTTAAGAGCGCCAACTAAAGAGATGGATAAGACAAGAAATGGAGGATCGTATTGCGCAAGCATTCATGGGTATGATTGATGGCTATCATGATGACTCTATTAGATTACTTTTTGTCTATAATTCTTCCCGAATGACCGCTTCGGCGCCTGAATCCCAACCAAGCATGAATCGCATCGTCTGCTCATAAGTCCAAAGAGTGACAGCGCTCGCCGGCGCCGCCTTGATGAGGCTGATAGGCAGGCCCTTGTAAAGACCGCGGAAGCCCTCGGTTCGCAGGATAGATCGAATCGCTCCCCGCGCCGTTGAATATTCCGGTATGTTCTCATACACGTATCGACTTCGAGATGGACCCTGGACCTGGATACGTTTCCGCACCAGGTCGAGGGGGAACACGGCCGTCTTGGCTATGATACTAGCCATCATGCCTGCAGTAGCATCTCCGCTACCCCAAGGCATATGCAAGCCTTCTAACGAGATCCTGAGAGACTCGTATGAGACGAAAAAGAGGCCCATGAACGGCACAATCTGGCCGAGGCCAGGTCCAATGCCCCGAAAGAACCCCCTCCAACCCTCGTCGCGTTTAATATCCCAGACGGCGCTTCTCAGCGACCGGTAAATGCGATGACGTCCTTGAGCCGCAAACCGCGTCCTCAACAGGTCGAGAGGATATGTAATACCGGTTGCGGCGGCACCGGAAGCGGCACCAGCGATAAAGCTCTCGGCGGCATCAGGTAGACGTGTCGGGAAGGCGGTTTGGAGAAAAACGGTCGTCGAGCGGTAGGTTGTGAACTGAACTGCGCCGTAACATACGTACAGCAATTCGGCAGGGACATTGCCCTTCCACAGGCCTGTGATTCCTTCATACTTCAGGATGTGTTTTAGAGTCGCAAACGCTCCTCGGTATGCGGGAGCTTCGCGTAAAGGTGCGAGGGGATCGGAGAGGGAGAAAGGTTGAAGTTGGAGGCGGATCTTGACGACGTCGAGGGGAGAGACGACGAAGCTGGATAGCATTAATCAGCCTTCACTTATTCAACAAGCGCGAGCTGGTAACAACATACCGAGAGACCAGACCTGCTATCGCACCCGCAGACACAGTCTGGAGTCTGGAGCCCTAGTCACCAAGTCAGCTTCTGTCAGAGGAAGCGTAAAACAGGCATATCTACCTCATCCTTGAGGTGACCTTCTTTGTGCGACATACACGCGGCCTAGGCCCTGTCGGACCGTGGCTCTGCGCAAATAGATCAATGGGCGATACGGATATCAAGAGCGCTCTGCAATATGCGCAAACGATCCGAGCAACAGGCGATGGTGATGGCGATGGAGAGTTGTCGAAGTTGTTGAGGACGATGACCCAGAAAACCCGAAAGTTACTGATAAGGGTCGAAAGATGACCGAACAAAGGAACGTCGGGGGCAGTTATGCCGATGAGGAAGGAATGCACGAGACGGTTAATGTGCGGCAGGTAGGTATCGATAATTATTAGATGAATCAAGACATGACGGCTCTGATGAATGTCATGCAAAGTTCAGCGCCTAGCATGATGTTTTTTGCATGTTTGGGTTGTTGAGGCCGTCATCGTCACGGGAATTGAAATCCGTGGCCACCTGCGCCGAAAATTTCAGTGTCACCCGCCCGCTCACTCCGACGATTCAGTGACGACATGGTCACTTCAGAGTGGACGGGTGGAGGCGGCTGTAGGCGGTGCACTCGGTTGTCTTGTCTTGATCTCGATGGAAGCAGGCATGTCTCTCGCCCTTGGAAGTAGAGCAGATGAGCGGCCTCCCAACCGGACAAGTCAAGTCGGACATGTATCTTCAAGCCATTTTTTTCATGTTGAGGTCCGATGGCGGCTGTTGGGGGGCTTTAATATCCATCGATCGCTCGCAAGCCCCTGCGCTGGACCGAGGTTGAGATCTCTAGAACGAACCCTGCATGCAGGTCTCAAGAAATACTGTGCTACCGTGTGCCGAGAAATGCGGGCAGTCAGAATAAAGCCTTCATTCTGTGTCGAGGTTTGTGCCCAAGTCACACGATGCTTTTATGTCAGGTTCCTGACTGAGTGGACCTTTTTGTACACGGGCTAACCCTGCAAGGCTGGGCGATTTGAAAGCGTCGCGAGGCTCCACTAAACTCGGGCCGCTGGAACCAACCAATTTCAACCGAACTTGGCGTTGAATCTCTTAGTGAGGCAAGTGAAGCAGGCGAGGCACAGTGAGGCACAGCAGAGGCTGGAGGTGTTCTTCCATCTGCTTGAAGTAACGACGACAACTCAATGCTAAACACATTAGCTCTAGAAAGTCACATTGCAATTGGCGAGAAAAATGATCACTTTTTAAACACAACAACAAGCTACAAGGCGAAAACAGCATAGCTCAACCGGTGACGGCACCCACGTGGGGCTTCAACCGTCGCGTCTCTACGTACCTACAGTACCCCACGAACTGCGGTCCTCCTCCTCAGCCTCACTGCACCCCTCAATGCGTTAGCTTCCATTGCTCCGAGTCCCTGAAGCCCGGAATTTCAACTGGGAGGTTGCTTTCTCCGGCATTCCCATTGGCTGGCCCGTCGGTACTCGCTGTAATTCAGTCCCAGCCCGCACACACGAACGATACCCGGGGCCGGAGCCTAGAACTAGAACAACTGGGAGGCACGTCACTTGATGGCAACTACCCGCTGATGCAACTTGCCGCATCTCCGATCCTCTACCTTCTGTTCCCGGCTCTCTTCCTCTCTCTTTATTAACCTCACCCTCCCGCACCCTTCTTCTTTATCTCTCACCCATATTCCATCATCTTTCCCCTTCGACTTGTCTTACTCGAAACGACTCCATCAAATCCTTGTCCGTCCTCTTTGCACGTGTTGACGAGGTAGCTCCCTGGGTAGCTATCCACCACATCGCCGCGGTCCGACCGAAGCGACGGCACAGAGTTACACGTGAAGCCTGGCCACCTGGTTCGAACGATCACGATCTCGATCTCGCTATTGCGACGACCGGACGAGGCATCGCTGCCACCATAACACCCGACGACTCCCAGCTTGCACTACCAAGCTCTCTCTCGAATCCGCCACAGACTCTCACAATGGCTACCGCTCCAGTCCCTCCTCCAGACACTGCGCAGCTTTTGGCACCATTTCTTCCTGCCATTCCACCAGCCGCGATTTCGAAGCAGCCCGCCATTGGCATTCTGCCTCTGTTATCTCCCATCCTTCGCCAACGAGTCAATATCCTGTCCTCCTCAAGTACCGAGCCATGGCTGCGCCTTCTCTGCTACGACACATCCAAGGTGCCTGAGCTTACTCAGATTGCTCAAGGCGGCAGTCTTGAGCCTCACCCTGTATCCGGAGAGGTCGAGGTAGACTGGGATTACGATGCTGAAATCCGCTATCGCCGGGTCGACCAGGAGACTCTGCAGGCTTTGGTCGCCCTCTCCAATCTTGGCCTGGCCTTTCAGCTCGTCTACTGTGTAGGCGACCAAGAAGGGGGCGGTGACGGATGGAGGGTTGGCGAGGTCACTACCACGGACAAGCCTTCTCCGTTCTCGCAGTTTGGCGGTGTCTCCAATATTGCAGAGGCTGAGCGCCAATTTGAAGAGGCCCAAGCAAAGAAGGCGACCAAGCAAACAACTAGTGCGACTAGCCACAGTTTACACGTCCCGAATGGCGGTCTTGAAGATGAGGACGACGACGACGATTACTGGGCGCGATATGATGCAACACCTGCTCGCACACCTGCCCAGAAGCAGTCACCTGCTCCTCCATCCATGCCAACTTCTCAAGTTGGGGACCACCGCACTTCTTCAGCCGAGGACGCATATTTTGCGCAGTACGACACTGTCCAGCCCGCCATGGACAATCACGATCCTGACGAGGAAGAGGCGGCAAAGCAGGCGCAGATTGTTCCACCCCTTGGGCTTGGACGGGTCGTGACGCACGACTCTGCCGAAGCCACAGAACTTAACGAGACACAAGGGGCATGGACACTGGCCGAGCTCGACAAGAGTGATTCAAGCCCAACCCGAAGCGGGGATGACTCTGAGCGCCACGCTGCTCTCCTGCACCCGCGCCCAGCCTCGAGCGCCAGCTCCAACGGGTCGGAAACGGTCGCCAAGCTTGAAGCCTCAGCCGGCAAGCAGGAACAGAACGAGTTTGGCGTCAAGCAGCATGTCTCGCGTAGCATTCGCAGTCTGTACATGCTTGCCCGTGCCTCGGGTATCGATCGTCAGGAGTTTGAACGCATTATCCATACCGAGCTTGACGTTCTCGGCATGGTGGAGGATCACGATTGAGCATCTAATGAAGGGAGTATGACAAATGCCAGCGAATCTTTTTGCTATTTGATGTATGAAATGAGTGGCAAGGTGGGGAGTCATGGTTGAGGAATCTCAGTCTGCATGTAAGGCGTTATCATGGGCATACGATTGGGGACAATTCCAGTCAAGGCGATATGAGTTTTTGGACGGTTTTTGGGTCATGCATTGGCAAGGTCTTGGATACGGCTATTGGGCTAGTGTGTACCTCTCGAAAGAATGAAACAAATTTGAAATGCGAATCAGACAGATGATCACATATGATTTGGCCTAGGCAAAGTCGGTCAACCACCCATTCTTGCACGATGATCCTCCTAGCGCTCGATACATTTGGAGACGATTGTCAAAGAGCACAACGAGCTCCAGAAAGCAGGTTTCGTATTAAATCATGATATAGTGACATAAGTCGTTTCATCAACGCAACAGGCTTTCAAGTAGATTCAAACTCCGATCCCATAGCCCTTTGTACGTGGCTAATTCAAAGAGAACTCCAATAGTACCGTCGCAAACGAATGAGCACCTAATTTTTTAAAAGACAAAACATGCTATCCACCTTCATACTCGTCCACCATCAATCTTACGCTCATATGTTATGAAAGCTCATATTAGTAAAGCTCATGGTGGCATCAGGCAATCACGAGGTTGTCCAGAGCAATACGTGCAGTCTCCAGGACCTTGACGCAGGTGCGTTGCTCTGGTGTGCATGGCTTCGAGGGGTAGATGACACCAGAGACTCTGTCATGCGGGTGGCCAGCAGCTACGAGGGCATCCAAGATTTCGTGGCGCTTGCGACTCCGTTCCTCGAGCTGTTTGACGACATCCCTGAGCCCCGGCTGCGTGAATCGCTGGTTCTTCGGTACGGTTGAGCCCGTTTCGTCGATCCCGTAGACATCGAGGCGGAGGAGTCCGCGAATGGTTAGCCTCCACATATCGGGCTCCATGCTCTTGTTGTTGTAATTCTCAATGACAGAACATGAGCCGGCATTGTCGCCGACACGCCCCCACAGACCGCCAATATCCTTAAAGGAGAACCAGAATGATCGCCCATGTTTCTTGGCAGCAGCTGTTTCGGCATCGACCATCTCGAGAATGGTAGCGTAGGCGTTGCAAGCAGACGGCACCAGCGTGCCTATCAGCATCAGGTTCTGAAAGCACTGGATCGGGGGCGGCTTCGTCGGCTCATCAATCAGAGGTTTGGAGCAGACAGAACATTCAATGACATCGTGGGCGATCTTGGATGCGTTACGAGCAACACGCATAGCCGGTATAACCTCATCGGGAAGGCGAGTGAGAGAGTCCAGCGCAAGATAGAGCGATGATAGACACCCGCAGGGCACAGTGGGAACAGAACGCAGCGAAGGAGGTGGTGGTATCGTAGCGTTGTCATCAGGGGAGCCAACCGACGTGCCGTGGTCGCTTTCAAGTGTCGAGTCGGGTGGTGTAGAGGCATTCGAGTTGTCATGTGTCTGCCGGGGACTGAGTTGGTCGGCCATGTATTGCTGCAGTGATGCGTTGAGGTCCTTAGATACAAGGGCCTGAGAAAGATCGGGTTCGTCAAAGTTGATAGTTCCAAGAAGGTCTACGCCACTAAGAGTCAATGGGGGACCCCCAGAGGTCTTTTGGGTTGCCGGTACATCGTGCTGGAGTAACTGAGGATCTGTAGGAAGTGTATCGAGGTAGTTGTTGGGCAACAAGTCCCAGAACTCGAGATTTGAAGAGGCAGACTCGTCTAAGAAGCCGAGTCCCTGGTCAAAACCATCAGAGGGCAAGGGTGGATAATCATGAGCTTGGTCATGGAAGCCGTGGGCAAATGTCAAGCCTGTAGTTCCAGGTCCGGACACATCTTGAGCAGGCGGCAGGGGGGCTTCACTCTCCACATGCCGTCTCTTTCGAGGACGTCCCATTGGCTTTTGGGGGAGTAGTGACATAGAATCCCCTCCTTCTTGCAACGGGAGCAACCATCGGGCTCCTTAGAGCAGGCGAGTTTTCGGGAACCTGATGACTGATAAGTCTCCGAGCTGACTGGCGACCACTATCCCGGACTTACGGCATTCATCGCATGCCCGGTGCTTGGGCACGGAGTCAGCAGCCTGTGCAACTGCAGTAGATGCCATGTTTGGCCAGATGATGCGCTGGTTCTGAACCAACTCAGAAGGGCTGCTGATATCAATAAGACGAGGTGTCGGGCGTCGGGTGCTTTTGTTCGGGCGCCTAGGTGCACACGCCGCGCATTCTCTCCGAAAGAAAGGAAGACTGGAAGGGTTATGACTAATGGTTCGAGCTACAGCCTAAAAAGGCCACGAAGGATTGAGGCGAGATTGGAGCCTTGTTCGTCAGCACCTGGGACTCGATTAGAACGATAGCTTGTGAAGGAGAGAGACAACAATGTTCCGTTCTCCAGGCGACTCAAGCGCCTGACCGCTTCCGGCCGACGATTAGTTATAAGCTTGGGGTTGCATCGAGGCATCAGCCCTGTGAGGAGTCTGGCCCATGCGGTAGTCCGAGTCCGACCAGCCGAATGAGCGTTGAGATACTGTAGATCATGGGGCGGGCGGCAATCGACTTGGGTCGTAAGCGCCCCCATTGTAGTTTCTCTGTTGATAGTTCGCGGTGACGGACGAACGAGATGGTCAGGCAAATGAATGAGTTATTTGTTATGAAAGATGATATTCGCAAGCAGGTTGGTCGGAACATTCATCGACGCCAATATCCTCGTGGCACCTTCCTTAGGACTTGACAACTCGGGCCTGAACAGACAGACGCGGCAAGCACGACCCCGGTCCATGCATCGGTAGGTTATCGCCCAGCGCGCTGTGGCACCCTCCAAGGCCCTGAGACCACTGAACGTCCACTGAAAAGCTTCTCTACGTTCCGACGATGCAAGACGCGGCCTCAGCCTACTAGTGCTTCTGCTGACGTTGGACAAAGAAGTAATTCATTCATTAGTGAGACAGCGTAAGGCAGAAAAATATGCACAATTGTTAGACCTGCTGCTAGGCTCGGAAGGCAGGCCCTAGTGACTCGCTCTGTCATCGACCGTGTGACCCTGAGTCTCTAGGTTGTCCCAGATCTTCATTCACGCTGGCCCAAAAACCCTTCTCCACACCCATCACCATCACCAAATCGGGCCCCGATCAAAGACCCTTTCATAACCTGTTCCTTGATTCGGTTCCCTTGTTTTTCTTTTGAGACGCTCTTGACGAGCACAGCTTTCGCTTCTATCCTATCTCGAACGAGCCTTTTATTGTGGCTGTACTACACACAGCGTTCGTCCTTTTGCCCGAGTTCGGAGCACAGTTCCAAGAAATCCCCAAGCCGTCGACTATCCGCGTCATGAAATAGTTTCAGGCGCAGATCATACAACTCTAGAAAGGCAGCTTCTTCAGGGCAACGTTGGCTGCAACCTAACCTTGACCCTTGTCGTCAACTTCAACTCCAACCCATATATCCACACCATGACCCTGTTACCAGATCTTGCGGATCTCGCTCGAATAGAGTATAGGGAGGCCTTTGCTCGCGCAGTTGCTGAGGGTACTCGAAGTCCCCTAGTCCTCCCATACTGTCTCCTCGGGCCTTTCATCCTACCTCCAGTTTACCTTGCTATCCCCCACAGAAACCGACCATGGCTATACCGCTCTCGATGGCTCATCGTCGGATTCGTTGTTGCTTTTGACGCCAACATAATCCGCACCATGTCAAGCATGAACGTTGCCTGTGCTTACGCTTCTGGGCTGATGGGAATCTGGGGCATCCTCTCAACTCTGAACCTCCTCGTCTGGACTGATCCGCAGTCAACCTATGCGAGGGCCGTTAAAGTTACCAGGGGCTCGACCATGATGAACGGGGCGTCCAAGCATCATGTTAAGGAAACAAATGGATCCTCCAAGGAAAATGGATTACGACAACGGAAGCTAGAATCTGTCCCCGCGGCCAAGGATGACGGAGAGCACAACAGTCCTGAGGACTCGGGCTGCGTCTGGCAAACCTTTCCTGAAAACGGTTCGTTTGGTGAGAGGCTCAACTGGAGCTTTGATCTCGCCACCAACTTTAGAAAGATCGGTCAGTCCTCACCCATATCAGATGTCAATTCATTTATCACATGAACTCCTCTGACATCATGATAGGCTGGAACTGTTCCATCGCCTCGGTTCCCAGACCCAATATTCCTCACAATGTCCGTGACGGAGATCCCGTATCTCTCAAGGGCATGCCTATTGTCTCAAGAAGCGGGTACCAGCGCAGTCTCACCCAAGCAGAGTTTGTATGGACGCGAATCCGCAATGTCGCCGTCATGTACGCCTTGCTTGATTTCCTGGCCGTCTTTGTGGTCAAAGACCCCTATTTTATCTATGGCCCTGATCATGGCCTCGAGCTGCCCCCTTTCCTGAGCCGCTTTCCCCCGTGGCTTCTCCTCTTGTACCGGGAACTCTTCAGCCTGGGTGGTATCTTTGCCCCTATTCAGGCCATATTCAACCTTCACGACTTGTACCAGTACTTCGCCTTCAGCTCTCTGTTCCCAGCACGTGGTGAGCTTTGGCAATACACCTCCATCTTTGGCTCATTCTCCCAGGTCCTCGATAGAGGCCTAGCTGGCTGGTGGGGTTCGTGGTGGCATCAGACCTTCCGTCTTCAGTTTGTTGCTCCCGCAAAGTATCTGGTTGATCAAGGTTATCTCTGCAAGAAGACATTGCTCACCCAGGTCATTACCATGTACATCTCGTTCTTCCAGTCTGGCCTACTTCACGCCGCGGGGAGCATCTCATGTATGCGAGATACCAAAATCTGGCGCTCTCCATGCTTCTTCCTCCTTCAGCCCCCCGGCATTGTCCTGCAGCATGCTGTGAACCATGCCATCGATAGATACCTGCCCGGCACTCCACGACGGCTCCGTCAGGTATTCAACTTGGTGTCCTCTTTGGCCTGGCTATACCTGACGGCCCCATTCTTTACGGACGATATTGCATCTACAGGACTCTGGCTCCTGGAGCCTGTACCAATTTCTCCGCTACGGTGGTTAGGGGTTGGTCATCCAAACGACCACTGGTGGAGATGGAACAGAGAACTCTTCCCTTTCTGGCACTCGGACAAGAGCTGGTGGAAGAGCGGTTTGCAGATGTGATGTATCAGGAATGTCTCTCGAGGTTAACAGATTGCATAGAGGTGTTTGGACGTTTGAAAAAAGGTTCATAGATGGCTGGGTAGAAACGGATGGGCATTCGGGTATTATAGACTAGGATTTCTCACAAGACAGGACAGACTAAACCAACGCCCTTGGATGGTTCAGTTAGCCATCTCTATGCCTCATCACATTACGTTTAAGAATTCGGGCGACTCTCATACTGTTTTCCAGAAGCGAGTCTGTCCACTTCTTTGCGTAGCCAGGCCACAACTGGCTGATATCTACTCTGCTTCGCCGCCAACACCTCTCTAAATGCCAAGCAGGCCACACTAGTTTGGTCAGAAAACACACACACGCTCAGTTTCAAGATATAGACTACTTACAGTGCAACTTGTGATTTGCGAATGTCGCATTTATACTGGGGGTAGCGCATCGTCCGTGACTTGCTAGTCAGGAGAAGAAAGGCAACATCAATAACCTTCATGATAGTTCCTAAATGCATAATCAGCAAAAGGGTTCACAGAAGGAGGGCTAGGATCCTTACGAACTACCAGCTCGCCACTGGGCTGTCGCGATTTGCCAAGGCATCGGAGATATGCCCACATCTTCTTGGCTGTCTCGCCGAACGCCCCTTGGAGCGATGCGAGAACAGTTCGCGTCGAGTTGTGAGATGTATCATAGAACATGAGATGAGACTGGATCTTGAAGGCATCTATTGGGAGGAAGGCCTGTTAGCGAATATATGTAGTCTAATGGACTGGTTAGACCTACTGAGCACTTTGCGCTGGAAGTTTTGACCTGGCGTTCGACCAAAGTCAACTGTAAGAGAGGCAGATACGTCTGTTTAACCGTGAGCAATGTCCTTGCATGATATCGTATAGAATCCATAGGAAAATCAGACTTACCAAGATTAGCGTCCCGATGTCTGTCCTTGGTAATATCCAGAGTCTGACAGTTAATGGTGGTTCCGCAGTAAGGGAAGCCTGCCTGACCATCAACCTTGCGAACAGGAGTGCCGTCATGCGACATATCAAAGTTGACCAAGGTCTTTGCCGGGTTGACCACAACGCCGTACTCGGGAACGCCCTGGTGCATCGTGTCCACAAATCTGACAGCCTTGTCCCGATCCAGCGTCACGAGGAGGAAGTCGTCAATGAGTCGCAACAGCAGGGTCTCAGGCGAGGCCAGGAAGCCCAGATATTGGGCCTCGAGATCAGCATAGAAGTAGTTGCACAGGAACGACGAAAGAACGGATCCTTGGGGGATGCCTATCTTTTGCCTGTAATACTTCTTGCCGACCTTGACTAGGTTCTGCTCAACGTGCTGGTTCAGGAGGCGCAGGAGCTCGCCAACGCTGTGAGTTTTTCGCATGGCACTGTCCACGAAGACGGTGTTTTTCTTCTTTCCTGCTAAATCCCTCTCGAGTCGTGCGGTAAAGTTGAAGGGCTCGCCCTCGGCCAGGGCCGTTGCGTGCCATCGCCGGATGGCTTTGGATGAGGACTTTTCACATTCGAGCAGCGCCCGCTCGCCGGGCTTGACCTCGGCGTGCTTCATGATGGTGTACTTGTCCTGGCTTGGTATGGAGCCCATGAGTTTGATAACTGCGGGTTGAGGGATCGTGTCGAAAGCAGCCTTGACATCGATCTTGGCAAAGTACAGCTTATCATGACGAGGCCCAAGGGATTCCTTAAAGAGCTTCAGCCGAGTGTAAATATCGCTCACGGAGAACATGGTAGACCCTAGTTTCGAGGGATTGGTGTCCTACAGTCCGTGGTTAGTCTTGGTTCTGGAGTAGTAGAGGCCTTACTGACCCTTTCCAACTTCAGCAACGTATGAACCGGTCCTAGTATGGTATTGATACTAGGCCCCAGTGTTTTTGAGGCTCCTCGGGTCAGAGCCCTCCGCCTGAGGTTCATGATGGGGCGGAGTTTGTCGCCCTTTGGCAACAGACGAACTTGGCTGAAGCCAAGCCGCCTTGATTGAAGGACAGCCAGTGCCTCGTCCAATCTGACCTCTTCAAACATATCCGCTTTGAGATCTGCCATGGCAGGCTCTGCGATGTGCTTCCAGACTTCGTGGCGGAAGTAGAAGACTTGGTATCGGTGGGTATTAGACTCAGTGACGTAGAAGTTGTTACGGATCAGGGGTATCAAGAGAGAATCAAACACAAAATAGAGAAACTCGTGAAAAATCTCGTGTCGCTTTGCAGTGTCCGTCTTGTTTGGCTTCTGGCCTGCGGAGCTTGGAGGCTGAAGCCAGGTTATATCTGGGATCTTGCATGGTCAGCTAAGTGAAGCCAGCTGTCGAGAAGATTACCTACCTTCAAGTTTTGTGACATCTCATGCAGCGACATGGTTTCAAACCGTCTCAGTTCCACAAAATGATCGATTTTCCGCATTATCATCGATTCATTATGCTTCTGAACGTCTTCATCGCCCCAGAACTTGTGAGGGATGATTTTTGACAGCACCGCTTGACAAAATGCCGAGACCTGAGACGTCGGAGTTGCGAGGTCGACAAGAGACTTGCATTCTGGTAAGGCTGGAAGTTGCGTGTCTGCCCATACCTTTTCAGGGGGCTTCTGAGAGAATGCCCTCCTTCGGCGCGAAGCTGTTGACACAAGTTGGGACTGCTTGGGCTTATGAGATGAGATGAAATCTTTCTCCATCTTCGGTTTCCGAGTTCGATGGGGTCTATCAAAGACACAGGGGCAATAATGTCGTAATAGTTCGACGTATGAGCAACGCCCATGGCGGGTTTGCAGACGCTCAACCAGTTGCTCCAAGTCACCACGAAGCCTCTTGGGTATCTTTGGCATCTGGATGCCAGTCTGTCCAGGTTTTGGCTGGAAAGCTGGCGCGATTTCGTCCTCTCTCAACGTATAGTCCTGGAACTTTTGAGAGGTCTTGGAGAAATCCACCTGCGAAGTGAAGACGTTGTGTAGTCCAAACTGACGAGGAAACATGTACATCATAATTTTCAGCATGTGCTGTCGCTGAACGTTTTGATCAGATTTCTGGGCATCACTTGGATCCGGGACACGAGGGTATCTGTTCAGAACATCTACGCAATGTTAGTGACGTTGGTCCGTCGATTCAACCACGGGATAGTATTACGAATATGCTTGTAGCCAGGCTGGATTGAGCCTCGAGAAGTGAGGGAAGGCTTGGCATAGAATATTCTGCTTCTCACCAATGTGATATCTGCAGGCTTTCGGCATTCATTGGAAGATCCATTTCCAAGTGATACGTTACCCCCGGGAAGATCAAGCTCTGACAACGGTTCACCTGGGAAGGTCAGTACAGTGAAACAGAGAGAGCAACAGGAGCTATTCACCAGTGAGCTGGTAGTAGTTGTTGAAACCCGCCTGTACATTGACGTAGACAGAAGTATCAACTAGCAAGTCGATCATGATCTTTTCACCAGCTCGGCCCAGGAGTGCCAGCAACTGCGGCCAAGGAGCTTTCCTAAGCGCCTTGACATGGGAGTTGGGGTAGAGGCTGAAGAGTCCCGGGATACTTGTATTTCCCTGATCGCCTGGTCCAGCTGATTTTCTGAAGCCGTCGCAAAGTAAATGTTTCGGCCGTCGTCCAGCTTTCAAGTCTCTAGAGAACAGGAGCCACACGACAAAGTCGACAATCTTAGAAGCAAAGTTAGCACGAGAAGGCATAAATGATGGAAAGAAGACGGACCTCTGACTGTGAATACATCGAGCCGGCAATTCCGTCCGAAATGCTAACATAAGATTCGTCTTCCTTCTGCGAGAAGACGAGCCATTGCTCCCATCGCGTGTCATCGCTGTCGCGAGCTTGGTCACGAAAACAAACAAGAGACGAATCCAATAGTCGAGACAATTGACTCTCAACCTCTCCAATGTTGTCGCCCTGGCCGATTGATGCAACTTTCTTGCGTCGAAGGCGGGAACCTCGAGGCAAGCTGGAGAGAACATGGTCTCTTAGTGTAGTGACCCTAGCATAGCAGCGCTCCAAGAGATCGCGTCTCACAGGCGTGTCACTGCATGAACTTTTCTTCTTTGGCGTGTTTGACGTGTCTCCGGGGTCAAGCTTGCGCTTCTTCCCTACGATCATTTTGATAGATCGTAGGCTGACCATTCACGTCGCGCCTGTTATCGCGATGCATGTGGTTTCCTGAGGTCGAGATATGGAGATGGAGAGTAACACAGCCACAAGATCGTCCTGATGCCGATCGATTTCTGTGGCTGTTGCTTAAAATAGTGGCTCAGTGAGCTCGGGAGCTGGTCCCGATTGGGTAAGGCTCAAGTTTTAGCGTGCGGCGGGCGCCAGGGACTCGCAAAGGGTGTGGCACTGTTTTCGAGGTCTGAGCGCGGGTGTCTCGACAAGTTGAAGCACCAGAGGTTACAACAAGAGACGTCCTCTGTCAATGGATGAGGGAGGAAGAATCGTGGCATGGTCGAGTCTGGTCCAAATGTCTCTAATGCGCGGTGGATACCGTGTTCGGAATAGGAGTAGAATTCTCCGTACACAGCAGAGCAATGCCGAGGGCCAAGCTAAGTACCCTACTTGTCTTATCACTGAATTCCACCTCCATGGCCAACATGAGCCCCTTGCTTCCCATCTTGCCTATTCGGAAGAACAAGTGGATTGACTTTCACCCGCTTGCGCAGGTACGAGGCATGGAAGCACGGCATCTCGAGGGGTATGTGGCCGTTAAAGACAAAGGGTGGGATAGGTGAGTTGAGGATGATTTCATGTGGCTTACAGAAAGCGACGCTGTGCTGCAGGAGAGGACAATCGTTATCAAAGGAGCGGTAGTAGCAGCAACAACAGCATCGTCACAAGCTCTAGCAGCAGCAGCACGCAGCAGCACAGTAGCACGACGCAGGAACGGGGAGCACGGAGAGGACCCGGTCGCCAGGCAACCTGGCGCGATACAAACAAAAAATGTGACAACCCAGGCCTGCTGTCCAGATGGCATGGCATGGTACGATCGATTGAATTGGCTGATTAGCATGGGACCCCGGATCTACAACCACGTCGTCTGGAGTCTGGAGAATCGGCAGACAGGGTAATCAAAGACAAAGGAAATTTTCCCTCATTCTTTTCTATCTCCGGCAATACCGGTAACGGTGGGATGGATGGAAGAGAGGGAAATTTTTGCAACCCATAGCCCTCAGCTTCCGAGCGCGGGACAAGCCAGGACCAGGGCACACCCAGCTCCCATCACCCAGATCATGGATCATGGCAGAACAAGTCAGGGGTCGGCAGGGGAAGGGAAGCGAGGGAAGAGGGCCCGAGTCGCTGACAGACTGGGGTCGAGAGGCGGTCCCTGGATGGAAATATGGAAATAGAAATAGAAACCCGTTGCTAGGACACGAAGTCGGTCCATCCATCATTGGATCCATGGACAGCCACGGATGACATGACGAGATATCCCCCACCTTTTGGACAGTTCACAGTCTCCCAACAATGATCGAGATGTGTGCCAGAGGGGGAGAAAAGCCACGACAGAAGAAACGAAATGGGTAGGGGACAAAAAGGGGTGGTGGAAGCACAGCATCAGGGGACGGCAAGACTTGCAGACGGCCCGGGGTAACATTGGTATGGATGGATATGGATCTTGGGGCACCCAATATCTAGCAATCAATCATTGATTGATTGTCCCTAATATCTGGCGACAGAGGCGGCAGATTGAACCACATCACGTCCATCCGTCGCCCGGCGGGGTTCTCGCTCTCTGCACAAGATATTGCCCATCCTATCCCATCGCAGAGACCAGCAGCGACAAATTGCATGTCCCAGAGCACAGCAGGCCGCGGATCAATGCCACAGTGCATGTCGCCATCTGGGCTCGGCTCGCGGTGCTGGACGAACTGGCCAAGCGGATGGAATTGAGGCTGACGGATCGGCTGCCACACGAAACGGTTCGTGGCCGCGAGACGAGGTCGCTACCGTGAAGGGTGGAAATGGATTGGATCGCTGCGAACCCCTGAGGCTTGTCAAGGGGAGACAGAGACCGACGACCTAATCCATTGCTTGGTTCTCGCGACTCTGCTGCTCTCGCCGGCCAATGCAGTGTTTAAGACCAATGTCGCATCTTCATCCGCTAAGAAACATCCATTGGAAACCCTTTGGAGGGCCCCCCAGCCACACAGCACAATGGGGAGACTCGAGAGAGACACTAAATATTATCCCGACGAGCGAGGAGATCGGGATCCAGTGCTCAGTTACGTGGTGCACTGTACCACGGGCTGTAATGAGATGGGGTGTAAAACATCCATTCAGGCCGAGCACATCTGTATGTATCGGCATTTCGTGTCCCTCCCTCCCATCCCCATCCATGGATCCATTGGCATCCATGAAAAATGGATGGATAGGTTGATTGCCGACTCTGCACGAGTGGTAGGGGCCCGGCTCCTTCACAGCCAACATCACATTGCAGTAGGTAATGTACAGTACCTAATGCACATTACAGATGCACAGAAGCCTTGGGTCCAATCCATGGAAGCCCGCCCTGAGTTTCTGGGCCTCGATGAGGTGTCAGTTGTTGGTTCCCATTGTCTTGGTCTCACGCTGGGCCACCTACACCCATGAAAGTCTACTGTGCTGTTGTGGGCCTCCACAGACAGGCCGGCCGTCATCCTCTAGCTGTGGCAGTCTGTCCAGTCCTGGTTACCACAGGCAGGCCGTCCACTAACGATCCACTGCAACCCACCCGCTGCATCAGAATGCAGGGCGGGGAGCTTGCCGGTACCTGGCCTGGAGCTCTGCGGCCCAGGGTCTGCAAGTACTGCACTGCACTACCGGGCCTTGTGGTGGTGAGAGTCCTGGGATGAAGGGAAAAAAGAGTCGGAGTAACCAATCCAGTGAAAGCTCCGCCGGCGTTTGCTCCAACCGTTGGCCTTGGTCGTCCACTGGAGAGAATGGAAACTCGGCGGGAGCTCCACCAAGACCAAAGGAAGGTGCCGTTGGCTTGTACCTTTCGAGCCCTGTGAGGCCGCCGCGGTCTCTACCTCAGATTATCGCGCGACGCTTGTCTTCACCCTGCCCGGACCTCAACTCACTCCGTACTTTTCTGTACGTCTTGAGATATCGCCCTTTCTCCCATCTCTTTCTCTCCTTCCCTACACCGGAGCTCGCTTCTGGTGCCGTTTGCAGTCGTTTGCCGTCGTTGTTGTTCATATCTGCTGCTCCTGTTCCCTCCTTGTGAAGCATTCCCGTCCAGTCGAGGATCCTCCCCTTGAGAACCACACATTCTCGAGCCTCATACGACCTTGCCCTGTGCTGTCCTGCCCTGTGCCCTCGGAATACTGGCAATTTCTCATCTGCGCCTCCAGCAGCTCGTGCCCATTCATCACGGACCTGCTCACTCAAAGCTGCGCTGCATTGCAGCTCAAGTGCCAGCATCCCCGTCATCGCCCTGAAGCTGGCCTGCGGATGACGAGTTGGAACGGCCGACTCCAGCAGCTGCCTCCACTGAGAGTGTCCGCTCCCATTTTCATCCCTCCCCTAGAGTCCCTGGGACGGTGTGGACAGGCCCCATCCCGTCATTACTGCTCCTGCTCCTGCTCCTGCTCACTCGTTGTCGTCCGCGGATGGCTCCCACAGTTGTGAACCTGTGAGAGTCTCCAGAGCCGGTGACGCTCTACCACCCCCTGGTCGTCTTGCGCCCTCCAGGCCCGTTTACAATTCTCCCAGTCGCCAGGTCTACCGCACTCGCTGCCCGCCCGCCGACCTACACTACGCTGCCTACGGTACAGTACCTAAACCTACCTTACCTACATACACCCACGCCTATCGAGAGTACGCCTCACACCAACGCCCGCCCGCACACCAACAACGTCCAAACGCCAACGCATCGATGCTCGCTGCATGGGTCTCTAGTCCCCCGACCAGTCGCTCCGCTCGACGAGCCTGACCGATGCTCAGGCCACCATGGACCACGACATGGATATGGCCCTCCACGCGGGCCTCCAGCCGGACCTCCAAGACGTCGACTCGGGCCTTGGAAATCCCAATTTCGAGCCTCACCAAGACCTACATCGCCATCCCCAACGACACCGACTCCATCGCTCCCGCGACCTCGACCTCGACCACGAACGCCGGCTCGTCCGCGACGCTGACGCTCAAGCCCAGGCCTACCTCCAGGGCCAGCTGCCTCACGACCCTGAGCTCCGCCATCATCAGCACCCAGAGCATCACCTCCTCGATCCTGCTCTCGCAGCCGCCCCTGCACCCCATCTCGACTATCACGGCGCCTACTCCCACCCTCCCGCGCCGTACGCCGACGACGTCCTCGACCCGACCTCCGCAAACGCCCATCATGCCTTCACCCCCGTAAATCCCGACGACTTTTACAAGAGCTACCGGGCAATCCCCCTCCAGAACCACCCCGAGACACTTCCCATGGCCGCCTCCACCCCCGCGCCCGTCGTTGCGCTCCAACGGTGACGGCTCTACCCCCAAGCACCCCGTTCTCTCCCCAACCAGAACCAACCTGCGTTCCGCCTCAAATCCCGTCGACAACAGGCCCGCCCTCCCGGGCTACAAGCCCACTGCATCTCACCCCAGCGTGAGGGACCTCAAGAAGCGGTTCGACCAGAACGGTGCTGCACCTTCTTCAATCCCCCGTGCCCCGGCGCATACGGGTGCTGCAGCTAAGACTAGGCGGGATGTCGGCGGCCCCAGTACACAGCCGCGAAACGGTGCAACGTCTTACTCGACATTGCGTGACGGCTCCGGCACGTCAAATAGTCCGTCTGCATCCTCCTCGTCGGCTCGTTCTCAGAGGTCCAGGTTTGTTGCCGAGGATCAGGTCTCGAATAATTCCCAATCGTTTGCGAGTCGTATAGGCAAACCACGAAGCGCCGTTAGTGGAAACCCAAATGCCTCCAAATCCATGACCAACCTAGCACCAAAATCCCCACCTCAACCAACTTCTGCTTCCCCCACACCTTCTCGTTCTCAAGGCTTGCTGTTCGGCGAGATCCTCCCCGAGCAGCGCAACCTCTTGACTGCTGGTTATGGCATTGAGGGCGTCCGCCCACGGAGGACGTCTGAATCCAGCCTGCACCATCCCTGGAGCCACCAGAGAAGCCTATCTGACCCGCCAGATGTCGCCGAGCCCTCGTCTCCAAGCACCTGGTATCGTAGCCTCAACGGCGACGGTGTTGACGGCCAGCCCGCACAGGATCCCGCTCACAAAGGCCACACGCGGTCACAGAGCGATATTCCCAAATCTCAATCGGGCCCTACCCCCTCCCGCAAGACGCCTTCTCGAAAAGGCACCGCCTCTAATACCGCCGCCGCAGGTGGATCTGCGTCCAAGCTACCGCGCTCAGTGAGAAAACTCAGCAGTCCAAGCGATACGACACCCTCATCGACACGCTCCAACTCCCCCTCTACTTTCAAAAGGCCACCAACGGTTAATGGCCGAATATCAAGGGCAGGTACTCCAACAAGCCGAGCGAAAACACCGACTTCGAGAGCCAAGACACCCACCCAGGGCGGCGTCACTCGAAAAGCGGCACCTCGGTCTCTCGTCACACCAACAAGTAATAATCGGCTCCAGGCCAATATAATTGCTCCCCCGCCGAAGCTCTCTCCTCCGCTGAGGAGTTCTCGACCCCGACAACCTGTCTCCGTGGCCACCACGGCAAGCTCACGAATGAGGGCAGTAGAGAGGGCTAGGTCCCCGGCTCCCCCTTCCTTCCCACCGTCCAAGATTGCAGAGCCATCCCCTCGACGGCGAAAGATATCTGTCGGTCCGATCGATTTCGAACAGCGGCGAGAACACATTCGGCTCGCGTATACTAAGTCTATCCGTGAGAGCCAGGCCCTCGAGGCACGGCAGAAGGCAGCGGAACGAAGGCGGAGGGATATGGAGGCTACTGCAAAGGCAAAGGCAAAGGCCGCCGCTGCCGCTTCTGCCTCTACAGGGACATCACCACGGACCCCAGAGTCAGATGCAGTAGACTCTCCAGCGACCTCCGATATCCCGCCAGTCCCGCCGATTCCAGACAACCATGCAATGCCGGAGCCGCCAGTCATCCAAGAGCCTGGTTCTCCAGAATTATCTACAGCTACAGAAGTCCAAAATGCTTTGAACGTGATAGATCCTGGAGTGTCCCACGGACAGGCCCATCTGGATACTCACGAGGATCACCCTTCACCAGCGATGGACGACTCGACGATGAGTCCTGTTGATATTGCATCGGCATTACCACCAGCTGCACTGACAATTGCAAGCCCAGAAGCGACACCACCTGCTGAGTCTGTGGTCCGGGATTCAGATTCACCCACACTCGGCGTCCCTGGCAGCTTCCCAGCCCCCAGCCCTATCGCCGATGCTGTAGTACGACCTCAAACTGCAGATTCAGCAACGTCAGAAACGACCCAGTTCGATAACGAGCCACAGACGACTCCGCCAAGGCCTGTCCTGTCACCGCTTCAAGTGCCAATCACTATTGTCAAACCACCAAGCCCACAGGCACAGAGAACTGTCACACCTCCAAAGGTCGAGTATCAGTACCCATTCCACGATGAGCCCGATTCGCCGGTACAACCGAGAACCACACACGATACGATCCAGGACTCCCATGACACGACACCGAGGCACAGCGCGGTTGAGGAGCCTGTGATACCGGGAGCGTTCACTGTATTTGAGGAGGATGTTCGCTCTCAACCAGATCATCAGTCACTGTTTGAGGCTACCATTGCCGTCTTGCCATCTCATCCACCCTACGAGGACCCGCGGCCAGCCGAGGAGCCTGAAGAGACGGTGCCGTTTCCTCGCATCGAGCACGATTATGAATCAGAATGTCAGACAGAATCGGAGGCAGATGAGGGCGGTGTGCATTATCACCATGAGGACGAGGGCGCTATCACCGATACCTGCACCGAGGAGACGGATGACCACAACAGAACTGAAGAGTGCAGGTCGGAATCGCAATTTGACGATCGGGTTTCTTCTCATCGGGCTTCTACCTGCGAATCTTTCGATGCTGATGGCACAGACGATCACGAATACCCCCATTATGAGCATCAGCGTCCAGAGTCTTCAACGAATCTCATGGTACCGACACTTTCTGCACCTAACCGAGCAAGTCAACAGTCGGCATGGACGGACTACACGGTCGATAGCGCTGAGGTGTCTCCTGCAACACGCTCGCCAGCCTTCCCAGACATTGATGATGAGGATGACACAGGCGACCATGGCCATGTGACAATCTTCGAAACCATGTCTATTCATAGAGATCGAGGGCCGACAATCCGACCCCTAGAGATGCACAGTACTCAGCCTGAAGTCCGTCCCTCGATAGACTCCAGTCGATCGCCATACCTAGGCCATCAGCTTCCAGAACTCGATACAGGTGATGGATTCTCGGTCCCTTATCTCTCCAACAGGGCGAGCAAGAGCTTCTCCTACTTTCCGTCACCGAATCACGAACCCCCACCTATTCCTGCCTCGACGTCTGGCTCAGCGTGCAACTCTCAGAGGGCTTCTGGTGTGTTTTATGAGCAGTCACAAAGCGGAAGCACATTCATCAACTCTGAACGTGGCTCGGAAGATTATATGCCAACAATGATGACTCCTCAGTCAATGGACACAGCCTCCCTGGGGACACAGAACCAATATTTTGCCGACTCAGCGACGCTCAATGGCGACGGGGCCTCCGAGGCACAGGACAAGAACGGGCCGACAGGAAAGGAGAAGCAGCGGCTGATTCAACGTCGAAACGTAATCAAGGAACTTGTCGACACTGAGGCCGTATTTGTCCGGGATATGAATATCGTCGAAGAAATCTACAAGGGGACGGCCGAAGCATGCCCCAAGCTCGACGGCAACACTGTGAAGCTCATTTTCCGCAACACGGATGAGATCATCTCGTTCCACACTTCATTCTTTGCTCAAGTCAAGGAAGCAGTCTCAGCCGTCTATGCAATGCAGGGTCGGCGCTCGAATCTCTCCAGAGAGGGCTCATTCATGTCGGAGCCTGGTCACTTGAACCCCGCGGATATCGATGATGCCAAGGATCGGACTGTCGCGCTCGGCCCTGTTTTCAAGGCCAATATGGAAAAGATGAAGCTGGCTCATGAGGGCTTCTTGAGGAACAGTGACGGAGCGGCAAAGCGCCTCATTCAGATCCAGCAAGATCCCACTGTCAAGGTGTGGCTGAACGAATGCAATGAGGTTGCCAAGGACTTGACAGCTGCATGGGACTTGGACTCCCTCCTCATCAAGCCAATGCAGCGCATTACCAAATACCCCAATCTCATCATGACTCTTCTCCAGCACACGCCGCAGGACCACCCCGACCGAGAAGGCCTTCTTGAGGCCAAAGATATTCTCGAAACAGCCATTATCGAGATTAACAAAACCAAGAAGAACTTTGAACTGGTCGGGCAAATCGTGGGAAGGAAACGGAAAGAGTCTGATGTCAAGGCTGGATTTGCGCGGGCATTCGGAAAACGAGTTGATAAACTTCAGGGTTCGGGCAGCCGCCAATCCGAGGACGCCGACTATGCCAAGCTCAACGAGAAGTTTGGTGACGATTATCTGCGACTGCAGGTCGTGCTCCGGGATGTCGAATTCTACACGAGACAAGTTTCAGCCTATGTCCACGAGTTTCTCCAGTATTTGTCGTCGATTGAGCTGGTTATGAGACTCCAGCCTGGAAACTATCCCGAGCTGGAGAGCAAGTGGGTTCAATTCAACATCTCGATACAGGATTTGGAAAAGGTTGCGCTTGAGGAACATGTAAGTGAAGAAAGACATCCCGATGAAGTCATGCTAACAAGTCATAGCTGTCACAAGTTCGAAAGCATGTTATTGAGCCGTTTGAACATGTTATCAAGGCATATGGCAACCCATCACTGGCCATGAAGAAGCGACAAAAGCGCCGCGTGGACTTTGAGCGTTACGAGCAGTTGAAGCGTGCGGGCAAGAGCATCGACTCGAAGCTCAACGAGCTTGTCGAGCAATACGAGGCCCTGAACGACACTCTCAAGAAAGAGCTTCCCAAACTGTCTGCCCTGACAGAAAAGATCGGCAACATTTGTCTTGGCAACTTTGTCAATATCCAGGCGAAGTGGTACGGTATCTGGAAGGAGAAGATGAAGGTGGTGCTGGGTGACTGCCCTGACATGCCAGACCTCAAGGAGGTTGTTGCCACCTTCCATCGAGATTTCCCATACGCACAAGAGCAGGTGGCCAATGTTGGAATCCTCAACCCTGCATATCGTGGCAGAGTCTCCCAATCAACCACACGAAGCATGGATGAAGCATCGTCCCTCAGGATACGGTCACGCCCATCGGAGAACGATTCGCGAGGCCGGGGTCATTCCGTCAATGGCGAACAGGCACCAGGTCTCCCACCTCCAGATGTGCTCAAGCGTCACAGCGGCTCATACACCATGTCGCCCACCAGCGCTGGAGCGGGAACCATCCCCAGTCCACACCAGTATTACTACCGTGATTATTATGCTGGTATCAGCAGTCACCAGCAAGGCACTGCGTCACCCTTATCCCCAGAGATGCCAGGCAGCTCACGGTCCTTTGCTGCTTCGACCAGACCAAGCACGGGACGAAGCTTTGATTCTGGTGGTCTTCCAAGACAGAGCTCCGACTCAAATACGCACCACCTCCGAGATTCGCACACCACATACAGTTCTCAGAACCAGCCTCAGGAAGGACGGCGGTTCTCTGGCCTCTTCCACTCAGCATTGCCGATGGCCGATGGACCGGAAGACAGCGCCCGGTCGTCCCGTGCATCATCACGGGAACGGGGACCGACAGCAGATGGATACAATGTGCTCTGGCTAGCAGCATCGTTATTTGAATTCAACATTGCTACGACAAAGCATGAAGCTGGTTACCCATACCTGGTTTATCAGGCTGGCGAGGTAAGTAAACTGTCTCATGGGATGACAAGGGGGATTGACTGACTCCTGTTCCAGATTTTCGATGTGATCGCGGAGAAAGGAGAGCTCTGGTTGGCAAAGAACCAGGACGATCCCAGTGATCAGGTCGGATGGATCTGGTCGAAACATTTTGCCAAGCTGGCCGATTTCTAGCGGCGGCAAAGCTGCAACTCATGCATCAGCAAGCAAGCGATGACTTGACTTTACTATTGAACTACGTAATGCATCAAAGAGGTTATGTACTAGGACTAAAGAGGGGGCTATGGGCGTTTATTCCACGGACATGCGATTTGGAACGCAACGAGGAGGAAAGGCGCTCAGCAATGAGAGCCCGTCTTTCCTTTTGGTTTCTTGATCTTCTTTACCACCTTTTGTTCTTTGCTTCATGGATCAGACACTGACCCTTGTTTATTCTGGAAGTTGCGTTATTGTGTTTGCGTGTGCGGTTTGATTCAGGGGCTCTCATTTGTTTGGACTTGTGTATTGTGGTTTGGCTCTCCTTTAATGTCCTCGAATGGCGAGAAGTACAAGTACAGCAGGGGTCACATCACATCAGAGGAGGTGGAAGAAAGTATCCATATGTCGAGGACTAGGAGACGAGGAAGGGAGCTCGGCGTTCAGAAGAAAATACCAACAGCGTATGTAAGATTTCGGATGTTGCGGGTGGAGGAACAAGGAGAAAACTTGGCGGGCAGGGCTCGCATTGCTAGCATTGCACCATGAATATTACAGGCTCATATTAAAGTAGGAAGGGCATGCATAAGAGACAAGGGAGGAGGGTGCTGAGCCGAGTTTGGAATGAGATACCAGAACAATAAATGATTATCAAAAGCTTGAGGCACGGTGTTGTGCGTGACAAGGAGAGTGATCAGGGTGGAACCAACTACCCAGCGGTTGAATAAATTGGATATTCCAACAGTCATAGGTGGGATGTTCTGTAGAATCGATATAATGGACCCTGCCAATGTCGAGACAGTCTATCAAGTCGTGATATAGGTCTTGTATCCATAGAGTAGCAAAGATCTACACCAAGTGGACTCTTGCCCCAGACCTTGTTACTGTTGACATGTGACTCTGAACTAAAACCCCAGACTTTGGCGGAGGCTCTTCCCGCCCGCCCACTACAGGCGGGCAGGAGCCGATGATGGGCCTACCGAAAAGGGAAACGAGAACCATCCCACCTTCCTAGCCACCCTCCCTTAAACAATAGTAAGGGGCACGAGGGGGCAGGTACATTACATTAGGTACAGTAAGAGTTGCAGCGGAGTCAGACCGCACCTTCCTTGTAACAGAAATAGATCTAGCCCTCTCCTCCAAGGATTCATTATCTCTAGCATCTGCCAAGCCTTTTTTTCTGTCCTCATCTTCCTCTCGCTTCATTTATACCCTGGTACAAGCTACGTAAGAAAAGGTACCCGTCTATTCTTGCTTCCGTTCCATGACCCACACAACACGAAATGCCCGCGACAAGCTCGCTGCAAGAGCAGGGGGGCATGGGGAGTACCCGCAACAGCCTGAGCAGCAACAGCAGCATCATCAGCAACTTGACGAGCAGCAATGTAGCAGCTCTGAACCTCAGACTCTGCCTCAAACTCAGCAGCAACAGAACCAGCGCTCACGGTCGCAACCACAGCATCAGAACCCTCGTCGGCCCCCGTCCAGCACGCACCTCGCCGTCCCTTCAGCATCCGCCGCTCGCTCGTCCTCCCCATCGTCGTCATTCTCGTTCGTGGCCACGCCTTCAGCAACACCTTCGCCTTCGGCCTCGGTCTTGTCCATTGACGTGTCGCGCTCCTCCAGGGAAGCTTCTCCTCCGATACAGACACCCTCTTCCTCCAGCGCCGAGGCCCATAACGGCCGTGCCCTCCGGCAATTCGACACGACCGACGATCGCGAAGACAGCTTCGACAGGGACAGCGAGGATTACGGGCGCGAAAGATATAACCCGGCCAACATGGCGAGCTGGTCGGGAACGCCCTCGATCAAGGGCAACACCGAAGCGGTGCGAATGGTGTTGTTGAACTTTATCACCATTGGCGTGACGTACGTGTCTTTTTGTCGTGATACCACCTATAGAGTCCGGTCACTAACTCGTGTCGCCTATTTCAGCTTCACATGGGGTGTTGAAATGACATGTTGGTCTACAGTTCCTAGCTAAACTATCAATTGTTAACGCTCATACAGATTGCACGCCATATCTGCTTAATCTCGGCCTTAGCAAGAGCAGCACCTCTCTAGTCTGGATTGCTGGTCCATTATCCGGCCTCGTAGTCCAGCCCGTCGTTGGAGTCATTGCGGACGAGAGCAAGTCAAGATGGGGTCGTCGACGACCGCTCATGGTCATTGGCTCTATAATTGTCGCAATCAACCTTCTCGTCCTTGGCTTCACACGAGAGATTGTGGGGTGGGTGATGAAAGAAGACGAGGCGGCGAAACGTCCTACAATAGTGCTAGCTGTTCTGGCCATCTATGTTGTGGACTTTGCCATCAACGCTGGTTGGTATTCTCAACATACGCGATGTTTGTGTCTTCTTGCTAACAGATTAAGTCATGTCATGCGCAAAGAGTCTCGTTGTAGATACTCTACCATTGGATAAGCAACAGTCGGGCGCAGCTTGGTGTAGGTTTAACTCTACTTGGTTTGCATGCATAGCTAACGCCTTCTCCTATAGCGAGCCGCATGTCTGCCATCGGCCACATGATCGCCTATAGTGCTGGAGCTGTTGACTTGGTGCAAATATTTGGAACCACGCTCGGCTCTACGCAGTTCAAGCAGCTCACTGTCATCTCGACAGTGTCCATCCTAGGCTCAACCGCTCTGACATGTTGGGCCGTCACAGAGCGTGTATTGATCTCATCCAAGCCTACTCAGCATCAGGGACGGTTCAAGGTCTTTCGTCAGATCTACTCGACGCTGCTCAACCTTCCTCCTCGAATCCAGTCCATCTGCTGGGCCCAGTTCTGGGCGTGGATCGGCTGGTTCCCCTTTCTCTTTTACAGTACCACATGGGTAGGCGAAACGTACTTCCGCTACGATGTACCAGCCGACGCGAGAAAGTCTGAGGATACTCTTGGAGCGATCGGGCGTATTGGTAGCACTGCGCTCGTCATCTACTCCATCATCACCTTTGTCGGGGCTTGGGTGCTGCCCATGTTTGTGCAGTCGCCCGAAGACAATTCGTATACTCACCGGCCGCCCCAGGCCATCGCAGGCTTCTTGACACGCTTCAACAAGGTGAAGCCGAGTTTACTCACTGCATGGATGATTGGGCACTTGATGTTTGCTGGCGCCATGTCCTTGGCGCCCTTTGCGACGAGCTTCCGATTCGCGACGGCACTGGTGTGCCTCTGCGGCATGTGAGTAACAGATCCCCTTCAAGTACCGTTCTTTCATACTCATGAGTAACCTACAGACCGTGGACACTCGCCATGTGGGCGCCATCCGCCTTTCTCGGCGTTGAGGTCAACAAACTCAGCGGTGGCGCCGGTGCCGACGGCACATATCGTCGCATCTCGGACGAGCCCGATATCGAGCTGCCGGAACTCGACTCGGATGAGGCTCCTCTGCGTCTAGAGCATGGGCCGGGCGACTCACCTCCGACGGCATCGACGGGCGAGCTTTCGGGTATCTACTTTGGCATTCTCAACATCTACACGACGCTACCACAGTTTGTCGGAACCTTCATCTCCACCATCGTGTTTGCCATCCTGGAGCCAGGAAAGAGCCCTGAGCTGGCTGGAGACTCAAAGGAACCGTCAGATCCGACTGGACCGAATGCGATTGCGGTTTGCTTGTTCATCGGCGCCATGAGCAGCTTGGTCGCGGCGCATGTAACGCGGAAGCTGAAAGATCTATGACCTGAGTATTTACAGGGCTGAAGGATGTCTTGCATAGACATGGCATCAGCAATCTAGAGTTTCGAATTGTCGTACTGGATTTGGGTATAATAGCGCATAGGTAGGGAAGGTAAAACAGGTATATACTCTGGGCAACTAGACGCGGCAGGACCGGAGTCTTGCTGGGAACGTGAAGCACGTCTATAGAGGCGCTGCGATGCTTAGAATCATATATCAAGATATGGCCAGAGATGGCCTCTAAGTCTGAGGGTAGTAATATGAATGAATACGTCCACGCTGTCCCATGTACAAGGCAGAAATGACAGATCTCGCAAAGGGTATCCCCAACAACACCGTTGTCGCGCCTCTTGCACCGCCGTCCGTCATCTCCAATCGCTTCCTGTTATATCCATCGTCGTCATGGCGTTGACGAGCTGAGCTGCCAACGCGCACACCACACGCGCATGCGCGCATCGCAGCGCAGCGCAGTCTTCTACTTGTCCTTCTCGTTCTCGGCCTCGGACACCTTCTCCCACTCGTCCTCAGTGCTGACGCTCGAATGAGTGCCACCAGCAGCGACGCGCTGCGTCACCTCGCCCTTTGGCTCGACAGGCTCCAGCCCCGCGGCGGCGGCGGCATCAAGAGTCGTGGGATCCTTGGCAGGCGGCGCCTTGCTCGGGACGGCAGCGGCGGGTGCGGCTGGGGCGGAGGAGGCCTTCTCAACTTCGGTCTCGGTCTCGTCTTCGTCGTCGGTGGTGGTGTCATCCCGGGCGGCCTCGCGCTTCTCCCTCTCCTCCTTCTCGCGCTGCTCGCGCTGCGCGACGGCCAGCTCGGTGGCGAACCAGTTGACGCTCCCCCACAGGCCGGCGCACAGGATGGAGAGGACGAGGCAGTGGATGTTGTAGGTGGCGACGAGGAGGAGGAGGAGGACGAGCTGGAGGGCGGCGAAGGAGCCGTTGGCGGCCTTGAGGAGGGTGGGCGTCGGGCCGGGCGTAAAGATGCCCTCCCAGAGCTCGACGAAGAAGGACGGCATGGCGGGGGAGGGGTTTTCCGGGGTGTGCGAGTGTAGCTGGGATGTGTGAGATATGGTGTATACTCGTTGTTAGGGTTGCGCCTTTCGTGTCGCGGTTGAGACGTGAGCTTCTTCTTCTCCTCTTCTTCCTTCTCTCTCTTGACCAGATTCCTAGTGTTGTTGTTGTCGCTGGTCTTTATGGGCAGAGGCGGTCGCTGCCTGGCGACCACTCTACGTCGCTAATAGAGCCCAAGTACCAACCAGCGGCGCTGAAGTGTCTTAATCTTTGCGCTTTTTTTTTCAACGAGCAACCGTGTCCGCAGCGAGATAAAAGAACACGTTTGTCTATAGAGACAAGAAAGAACGCGTGTCAAACAGTAAATGTTGGTTTTTTAATAAAAGACGCTGTTGTTTTCGGGTGTGAATGAGAGATCATGCGGTCAAGGGAGACACGAGAGAGTGAAAGATGATGGATTACATAAGACTCATTCTTGAGACCTGCCAGTCGGATATCACAAGCTTTATCTCATGACCACGATGTTGTAGGTACAGATATTAATGTAACTCGTTTTCTTTTTTTGCTTGTGAGACCCAATCTTCGCCATCGGCCTACTCCCTGCTTTGTTGTTCTTCATAGTTTCACTACAGACGAACAAGAGCTGTTTGAAGCGAACCCAAGCCACGAAACGTGGTAGAGCTCTCGCATAAGGCGAGATCCGATAATAAGACCGAGAAAACGCGTGGTCGACGACGCCATCAAGACGGAACGCAGCATGTGAAACCGTCATGAGCCTGGATGTTAACACTCGATCAATGACATGGTGATATGGTCGAGCCGCTTACCCTATACTGGCTCGCAGAACAGCTTCGGACGGGAGCACGGCCTCTCCCATTTCAAATGGGAAATAGACGACGGCATGTCTGAGATGAAAAGAACTCTTTAATCCTGCAGGGTATACACATGTTAGGTTCAAGTTGTTTGTAAGATGCCTTATCTGTCCTCTATGCTTAAGTGTGCGAGTTGGTGATTAAGACATAAGCACAAGATGCTCCCCAGATACGCTTGGTGAAGATAACTTCTTTAAGACAATAAGAATGGAAAAAAGTGACTAAAACCCCCCCAAGGGTCTCGGATATTTTCGTATATGATGCTGGAAATTATGTATTCCCGTAGTGTGTACACCCTCATTTCACCAAAGACAGCTCGCGCGACCAATACTCCAACAAGACATGATGTTTCTTCTCGCATGAGACCTGATCTGTAGCCCTGGTCTATTTTACTCCTGAGTGAATATATAGATAGGGGGATCTACTTCTACGCAGCCATATTGACAGCCATAGAGATGTGGGTTTGACGAAACACAGACGATATCGGAAACCTCAAGCTAACAGATGCATCTATTCATACCTATACGAAATACTCTAGCAACCGCCAACATCGGAGAAGAACTATCATGTTGACATTCAATGGTCTTTCTACATTATTCAAGAATGCTAGCCTCCCCTCTTTCCACGAGGAAATACTCTCTAGTTTCAGGGACCACTCTCGAGTTCCAACATCATGGTGAGCACTGCCGGCTCCGTCCTGCTGCCGAGGGCTCTATGCACTAGCACTGAGTTTTCACACCTGCCGAATCTCTTCCCAGGACGCTTAAGTTGATTCGTGTCGAGAACTACAGTACTTCCGCATCATGGGTGGCGCGACTTAGGGATTGTTCTACGTTTATAGGCCCCTTTGGACCAACACTACATGCTATGATTGACCAAGCATCAGCCTGGTGATAGTATTTCGAGCCCAGAGCTCATGAGGCCATCCCATGGTGAATTCTTGTCATAGAAACAGTGCTCGTGCATCGTCAATGAACCCTCCTTACAATCTCGACCACCCCTCCGCCCCTCTAGAGAGCTTCCGGCTTGTTACTTGCCAATATCAACGCACATGGTAAACAAATATTAGCAATGACGGTTATAAATGACCACGTTTGGTTTCGTCTCCGTGGCTGTAAAGTACGCCGCAGTTCCCCCCAAAACGACATCACTTACACCATCCAAGCTTGGCAGAGACTGCCCAAGGCAGATTTCCTCGAGAATGAGCCCCCTACTCCTTGCGATCAGGGCCTGAACGCAACTGGCGGTTCTGGCGCCTGGGTAATTCGGGGCCCAGAAGCATTGCGTGTGTTCTTGGAGGCGACCCAAAGCATGCGCAGGAGCCCTCATCGAGTGCTTCATCACATGAAAATAGCCCCATGCTCCATCCCCAGTGAACCCATAACCCCTCATGATTGCCACTTCATATAGCTCCATTATCACTTCAGGCGTCACACCATTTGCCAGTACTGCTATCTCGTCATGCCGTACCATACCCAAGGGTGAATTGTAGATTAGTGGATCGTCCCACTGTGAATCTCCTCGTCGCAGGAAATGGGCAATTGTGAAGCGTAGGAAGGGTTCGCAAGGGCCACTCAATATTGCTTAGGCACCTTCTCAAGAGATGCTTTAACACAGGAGGATGAAGATCCCCGTGGCCGGTTTTCCAAAAGGACGAAGGATTCTCGGTACCACCCATCTTCAATATCTTTGTGAGGCGTTCAACATGTGGTGGGGACTCTGGTCAAGTCCATCAGAG
Organism: Fusarium solani; assembly: GCF_023522795.1. Taxonomy (NCBI): domain Eukaryota; kingdom Fungi; phylum Ascomycota; class Sordariomycetes; order Hypocreales; family Nectriaceae; genus Fusarium; species Fusarium solani. The sequence continues at coordinate 3,207,409 of NW_027072157.1, forward strand.
CTAGACTTACAACGACACACCGAACTACCGCAGTCCCGTTTCCAAGAACCGCATCCTGATGGCGCAGGATCTCATGTGTAGACGATCATGAAACGTGCCCAGGCACCATGTTCCAAACTTGCCGGGCGTAAACATCTGTGCTGACCTGCTTCTGCGGTTCCCCTGACCTGGTATTCTCATCGACCTTGGATCCCGGCAGACGCAGCACTGTCCCAACTCCGTATTAGAACCAATACAGCATGACCAATATCCCGTTTAGACAGTAGTGGCTCTCAGCTCGTCAAGGCTGAGAGTGCCTGGTCGGACGTCCCCTAAAATGTCTTGCACCATTAGCCATCTTGCAACCAATTTCGGCGTTCCACGGATGCATCTGACACTGGCGGCATGACAAAGCATGATGCTTGGTGTTCAGCTCGGCTGCGCTCATGACAAGAAAGACAGACTGCCCTGCGTTATGTCATGATCGTTCCTTGGCCGGCCAGACACGAGCTAGCTAGTGGTAAATCGCCGCTGAAGGTTAACACCGAACAGGTATTGATCGACTTCTGTAGGCAGCGACAATTCAATCTGCAAGCTACTGTAGCCCTTGTCGATCGATGCTAAGCCCCCTCAAGTGATAGCGGCCAGTAGTTAGTGGCATCCGGAGGGTTTCGGTGTGCGTGAATTGCAACCGTTTGACGGTCATGTCCGGAGACATTTTCGGGGGGTTTTCTATCAACACGGGACCGTGGTTGATGCGTCCTTGTCTGAAACGTGGGTGGCGGTCTTCATTCGTGAATAGTTGTTTTACGGTCCTTGACCTGGGGAAGACTTGGTGTGATTTGGAATGGCTCGGTCGGACGTGGCTCAAGCCTCATGTTCAGCTGTTCCAAAATCGACTTGGTGTCAAACCCATGTCGTCGACCCTAGACGAGTGGGGATACCGCGCGCGTCGGTCACACCTTATTGCTTCAGAACCGAACCCATTGAGACCTGTCTCTGAACGTTGAAACTCGCCAGGAAAGGGGCGCTCTGGGGGAACGATCGTCTGCAGGGCTGCGCCGGTCCACCTCCACCCGCCACAACCTTCCCATGACCGTCTAAATGCCGGTCTGGTATCAGTCAAATGCCTTGTGAGAAGCAATAAGGTATTTCTGATGCCCAATGTTGTAGTTGGACCTGTCTGGACTGGGTTAGAACGGGCCTGGAACTGGTTGGCGTTCCTTGGCATCCCTGAGCCTTTTGCGAAATCTTGATAACCGTGGTCCAGACACAACGAATTGAAATCCATCGGCGATACTGGTAAAGAACTGCGTGAAATCCCTAGCGTTTGCCATCTTGGTCATGCTTAGACTCGTTGGACAAATGTGGCTTTTCGTGAGCTCCTGGGTCAGCATCTTTATTCAAACCTAGTTTACTGTACCCGACAACATTGAAACAAGTGCTGACTCAACCAACTTTCCAGATCTAGACGAGATAGACGTTTGGGCTGGTCGATCTGGAACTGGCAAGCGGGATTTGGGTCTGACATTAGGGGATCGAGGATAAGTACCAAGACTAGTGGGTGTAAGGTACGCATCCCTGGCAGTCAAACTACTTACCCTCCCCCGAAAATTACCCCATCATACCATGATAGAGGTGTCGGTTGTAGTGCCCGGTGCAACTCTGAGTTCCTTCCATCACCGAGTGAGTGGCTTGTCCTGAGTGTCAGTTTCCAACGGGCGTGTAACAGTGAAAACAAGCAAAGGCGACTGCTGGTCACCGGTGAGCGATGAAACATGCGAATGCAGGGCTCACTTTTGCTTTGCCCCAATGCATGAGTTGTCATATAACGAGTGTTTCGAGTTGTGAAGCTATTTTTGAAGCCTCTGTCACGGTCTGATGATGCGGAGGAGGCTGTGTTGAAGCTGTGAGAGAAAAGTCGCGAAGATCTATCAACTGCCTGTGGCGTGGCTCGCGAGGGATGCCGATGCGATGCGATGGCGTGGGCGGGCGGTGGGTGAGAAGCGCGATACCGCAGTCCAGGGCTCAGGCTCTGATCTGTAACGAGGCTTGCAGTGAGCCCCAGCCTAGGAGCCGGTTGTGTCAAGGGGGAAGAGGTAACGCAAGCCCTGCGAGGCATGCGCAACGCGATGTCTACCAGCATGGACCTTGAAGCTGGATGGGCCGGGGTCTGGAAGGCAGAGACAGTCAGTGGTCCACGGGGCCAAGCTGTGATCAAGCCAATTCTTCCGATTGGGGCTCTGCTCACACCGGGGCCACGACGCTAGAGCTGCTGATCCACGTCAATGTCCTTTTGTCGTACTGCGCCTTCTGGCCTCGATGATCCCCGCTTTCTTGAGCAATGGTTGTTTGCGCGCCTGTGCTAGCAGATAGGGAAGCATTCATTGGATCGATTAGACGCCGTCAGCGCTGGGCCATTTCCGTCTGGGGCAGTTTACGAGCGTCGGCCCAAGCCCCTACTAGCCACCATCAACTAAGTTAAGTGACTGGTGGGGAGCCCTGTGTTGCAATCGGTCTGCTATCGGGGGCGTAAGAGCCAGAGTTCGTACTTGGCTGTCACTGCCACTGCCGTTCTTGTCGCATTCGCACCCGCGAGTCTGCCACGAATTGGGACTGGTCTGAGTCAGTGCTCAAGAAGGTTTGCCAAGGGTTGTTCGCGATCAACATAAGAGCGAGTCGCTCCGCGAGAAACGCGAAGGAGAGGGAGAGACAGGCGCCGGGAAGCACGAGAGCTGTTCCAATCAGATCAGAGATGCACTTGGAATTGCTCATGTGAGTCAAGCTGCGAGGTCACTGCAAGGTGACGGGAACAACGCGCTTAAAGGGGTTGGTGCCGACCAAAACTTCGGTGCCTGCTTCTCTGCATGTTCTTGGTGCCTGGATGAGAGGAGTTGGAGGGTGACTCGAGTGGTTGCGAGCGGGTGAAAATTGGGGGGCTCGTTGGAAGAGGCCAGGCAGGCCATCTTGGGGGGGCTGTGAGTGATAGTGATAGTCGTCCAAGGCTGTGGCTCTGAGGTCGTGTTGCATGGGTCAAAAATAGTAGGTACCGCCTCAATGTAGCTATATCGGGGATAAGAGTACAACGTTCGATAACGACCTGGATGGGAAAATTGAGCGGCACAGTCGCCAACGCAAAAATTCGAGATGGAGAGGGCTGGAAAAGGCATCAAGGCTCATAATCTTCAGTACCTGCCCTTTGAGGAGTCCAATAGCTGCCTTCGTTAAGCGAGTCCTCGTGGTAGCTGGAAGGGATCTGGCAACTGGGAAGTACCTTCCCTGGAGGTGCGGTTGGCTGTGTTGCTGCAATGAGGGGAAAGTTCGAGGGGGCCCTTGACCTCTGCTCGCACTAAGCTGGGAATGGAACCTGAGGCACCTACCCAAGGCAAAGGTAAGGTAAGGTGCGCGGCGCGGCAACGGGGGAGCGCCCGCGCAACGGCTGCAAGCATCCTGTTTTCTAGCGCAGCCATTGCGCCTGCCAGTTGCGCCTGCCGAAGTGACTCCGCGACTCCACGCTACCACCCGCCTTCCATCGTTCTTCCCGACCCTCCTTGCGCGAGAAAGGCGAGAAACCTCAGGCTAGTCAGGGAGGGGCGGCCGACTCCCCAAGCGCCCGAAGCGGTAAGGCGTCTGTGTCGCTTGGGCACAGGTGTCGAGAAACGCGCACGCACCCGCTTCCCATCCCAAGATTGCGACGTATGAGTCGGTAGGTATCGAGCTTGCGAGTCCACTTCCATCCCAACAACATCCCCATCCATCCATCCATCCCTCCCTCCACGGCACTGCACTCCCTCGACTTGACGGCACTCATGTCAACGGCACGTCAAGCGGGCGCCCGGCGACGTCTACCCCCCCGGCAAAAGTCTACGCCGACACCAATGCCATCGTGCGCGGGTCCCCATTATCCCATCTCCCTGACCCTTGGACCGCCCTTTCGCTAGCTGGGGAGGAGCCCGCTACCTTGGCCCTGGAACTCTTGATTGTCTTCGACCCGCCTTTCATCATTTGGCTTGGGCTCAAGCAAGCCATTGGATCATGTTCCATTAGGGACGCTTTACCGAAAGCCCACGCGATGGGCGACGAACCCTCTTGGCAGGAGTCGGGTAGACCAAATCGCCGGTCTATTCCCACAAGCCAGAGACGTGATGCCCCTAGAGAGTCCGCATGTTGGGCTGAGGATGAGCGAATGAGTGCGCAGCCCCCCTACAATTAGCTCGCGTAGCCGACTCATGTCTTGTTCTCGTCTGCCTCGACCGCCCACCCGCCAAGCTCTGAGGAGAGAAGCACCAGGTGCAGGGATGGCGATCCTACGGCTTTCCTCAACTGTTTCTGCCTTTTGCGAGCGTGGAGCTCTGCGCCCACGGCGACGCTGTTGGAAACACAATCAACAACAACTGCCGTCCTTCGAGCGAGGACCAAGACTTCCATTGTTACTTGACCGACTCGTTTACGCCGATTAATTCAAGGATCGAATGCGGGACGAGGTCAACGGCCCAACTCAATGCGGCAGTGTTGAACCAACCTTTGCTCAATTCAGCGAGCTGGCACGCTGCTCGGTCTTTTCAGAGTGGCACGCATATTGCTCGCATTGGACAGATGATAGACATGACGGTCTTGACTCCCCACCGGGAGTGAACCAAATGTCACTGACGTACGTACCAGTCACCTTACGTCTCTCTGGTCTCCCATCGTGGGACTAATTAGGTCGACAAGTTGACCTGGTAGTTCCAAATACCCGCGACATGACTGCGGCTCCAACCCCAGCTCGGCTGTCGTCTCATGATCCCGGTCTTCCATCTTGGGTAGGGACCGTTGGGCCTTGTAACGACCCGCCCGTCTCTTCAGTGGCAGTCCATCCACGCAGTCTATGGAGCTTCTTTGAGGTGGGCTTCCATTCATGAGCCACGGGTTGCCCACACACTCCCTGCCATACCCCATGCCATGGCCCAACCGCGGGCATGCACCTCGATGGCCTGGTAGGGCCGGCCACCTTGACACGGGTCCTACACGCTGCCGGTCAAGTCAATAGGCCTATCGACACTCACTTCTTCCCCGCTACGCCACATACCTGCGCTGTGACCACAGGTCTCTTGGGCGATGTCTCCATGCATGGGTGCTGGATCTCTTGTAAGCATCAACACGCCCCCCTTCTGCCCTTCACCCCCCCTTCGAAGGCTCCCCCATCCCCATCTCCCTGTGGTGCCACTCCCGCCATGATCATACCCTTGCTCCGGCGAGTTTTCTCATTGCTCGACGTACGGCCTACGAAGCACCTGGACCGACCACCATCCGGACCCTGTCAATGTATGTACTGCCCTGCTCCTGTCCTGCCGGGTCTTTCTTCCATGTCACTCAATCTAAGAACGGTTTCTTGTCAAAGCTCCTCCACTCTCATGCACGTTCAACTTGCAAAACTCCTTGTACTGCCTCTCTCATAAGTGTCGGCATCCTGTCCCTGAACGTGTTTGGGGCTCAGAGGGTCTTCCATAGATAGATCACTTCTCAACCCAGCTTCGATGCATCTCCATCTCTGATCAGCTTTCGCGAGGCTTCTTATAAGCCCCGATTCCTTCCCCCGGCTTGTCACTTAATAATCGCACCGGCACCTCGAGTCGACAAGACCCCTCCTTTATCATCGACCTCATTGACTCCTTGTCTTTCCGTATGTCTCAACCCGAGTCTCTCTACCTTCCCCCATCCCCTCCATCCTCAGTCAAGATGGACCCGGCCGCAACAGATGGGAGCTGTGACAACATGAACTCACCGCCCGCCAGATCAACTGCCGGCAGCCAAGTCTCGCTCACCGGAGGGCAGTTCATCAACTCAAACATATCTGCCTCACCCCAGAGTCTCCCGCTCGAGTCTTCGCGGCAGCCCCCAGTTTCCTCGCCAAACAGTTACTCGTCAACGACCTACCTGAGCTCGTCGGCCGCGGAGTCATCTTACCTCCCCACACCTGCCTCTCAACCCTACTCCCCGTTTCCGGTCCTAACTCCGGCCGGCCTAAATTCGAGCTGGAGTCAAACGGACCAGCTGCAGTCGGACTCTACTTCGTCTCTTCGCCAACAACAGGGCAGGACGTCACTACAGCCATTGACACCAGACTCTCGCCAAACAGAGAGATCATCCGACATGAGGTATATCACGATTAGCTACAGCACATTGATTTAAAGCTAATGCCCATGGCAGTACTGTCGCTCTCCAATTTGATCCGGCCTTCTCCATGGGACCAAGGTCGGCCTTCACTTGGCCAGGTACGAAGACCTTTCCCTGAATCGCCTCCACAACTGGAACTGACCAACTTTACAGGCCCTCTAGAGTCAAATGCGTCTGGAAATTCGATGATGAGCACTGGTCTGTCATCAATGGGACCGGTCTCTGGAACCAGCCTCTCGCCACCACCGCAGTCGAGATCTCTGACCTCGAGCCCACCACGACTATCCCTTACAACAGACCAGCGAGAACTTAAGCGGCACCAAGACAAAGCACGTCGGGACACAAGACTAGTGAGCCGAATGCGCAGAGCCAGCAGCAATTCCTACGTCGATTCCCCGCCGCCAGCCATGGGGCTCCCCAGTGCGACGACTGCCATGAATCTTCCAGCCTACACAACTTCTCCGGCTCCCGTGACTCTCATGAGCGAACCGGCGACGACAATGGGAGGCTCGACATACCTACAGTCCTACAGCCCAGCGACGATGGAGGACCAACAAGCACAATCAGCATCAGTGTACCCAACAGCATACCCACAGAACTTGTAAGACCCCTGCCTCGATAGGGCGGCGCCCGGGCCATGCTAATCTGCGATGACCAGACAAGCCAACTACAACATGCCCGTAGACTATGCGGCAGTTTATGCAGGACCCGGGCATTACAGGTACTATCGCCGACCCGCACGGATTGAGGCGCAATTGACTAATTTTGTTGTTCATGACAGCACGCGACCGACATCCATACCCGTTGGCCAAGACGTTGGTTTCATGTACCAGGTACCGGCTGTCATGGGCTCGGGCAGCACCAGCTCACACGAGGGGGACACGTCCGAGTTGTGCAGAGCAGGCCAAAACCACGATGCTGGGAGCACGGATGTAACGGACGCCAGTTTTCGACATTTAGCAACCTTCTGAGGCACCAACGCGAGAAGTCTGGACAAGCAGCCAAAGCGACGTGTCCCAACTGCGGAGCTGAATTTACAAGGACCACCGCTCGAAACGGACACTTACTTCACGACAAGTGCAAGGGTCGACGAAACACTTGAGAGATGGAGGGATATTTTGGAACAAACACCGCCATCGGAAAAAAAAAACTGGGGTGCCGTCGCTACCCCGACCTTTTCTGGGGGCTCAGCCTCGGACTGAGCCAAAATTGGCGCTGGTTGCTTATCACACACGGATGCTAAGCTGCTGCACTGGTTGGCGCATTTCTATTATGGTACGGCGTATTTTTGGAAGGCAAAAGATCCCGGTAGGGACGCGAGGGAAATCTGCCTCGCAGGATCGGTGTTGTTGTCTTTTGCTTGGGAACGAATCTAGATGGCATCCATGGCCAGCATCCAATCCGATGGTGAGCCAGGGGCAGGCATGATGATGGTAGCCAGATGAGGTATACATCACGAAACAACAACAACATTTTGAGGGAGGAATTTGAGAAGGGAGAGATTTGGTGTTCTTGGAGGGGAGCATGGTTGAGATTCTGTTTGCGGAGTCGACTTTGGGATTCTTCTTCTTTTCCTCTTCTTGTCCATTTCTTCTTTCTCAACACCATACCCCCATACCGACATTTCGGTATGGAGTTTCTTCTACCCACTTTTCTGTTTTGTTTATGCGTCAAGTTATACAGGTGTTTGTTTACCTGATCACGATATCATAGAGAGCGCTGGCTGCTTGAGGAGCTGGACTACAACATGGCTAGGCTACCTACCTGTCAACCAACCAACCAATTGTCAACCTACCAAGATACCTAACGAACACGTTACTACCAAATATACCACCATGTCAAAAAAGATGGCGATGCAATGCTAAGCTAAGGCCTTAATGTTGGTGAAAAGGTCCGATGCCCCTGCAGCGGTTTCAATCGCAACCTAAGCCGCAATCAACCTGACAGATCAACCAGTCAGCGCCACCTCTAGAGTTAACGTTGGTTATGCGGTTGGCAGTGATGGGCAGCACCCAGCCTCACTGACGGGCGTGACTGGCCGAGTTGGCAGTGGCAGCAAAATTTAGGGCAGCAAGGATGCAAGAATCGAACGAGGAAAAGGCATCTGAAACAACCCGCCCGCAGAGGGAGGATGGGATGCCCCAGACTGTTGGTACGGACGTGCGAGAAGCAAATGATCGTCGCGGCAAGCAAGCCCACCCCGGGCTGTGAGTGTGTGTGAGAGTGTGACCAAGCAGCGTCAGAGCTTGCAGCACACAGCCGCGCCGCAAATAGCACGGGACGTTGGTCTGGCCAGGCGACGACGGGTAGCCGCAGTGAGTACAGTAGCAGCGAGCAGGAGGCGGAGGGGGGAGACAGACGAGAGGAGACGAGGGGGAGACAGACAGCCCGACGGAACTTAGTGGCCGGGCTAAAAGAAGCACTGGATGGATGGAAGCAAAGAAGTCATGACAGTGAGATTCTAGGGGTGATACTGATTCGGGTAGTGGGTTCATGAGAGATTAAAGCCACCGCCCGGCCATCGCAGACATGATTACCTGTTGTCCAGTGCTATACTGTACTCTGCTGCGCTAATACTATATCCATGAACATCCGGATCTAGACATGGCGGCGTCGGGTATCCAGAGAAGTCAAGGCCCGAAGCCGCCCCGATGCTTCTCTCGCCCAGGACCTTGGGGACGGTTGGCCGGATCGTGTCGGACCCGAGGACGAAGCCAGCCACGCCCAACAAGGCGGCACCTTAACGACGCACGCCCCCTCCAAGGATGGGTCCCACTCGACGTCTCTCTCTCCCAGCAGGGGGGAAGCACCCCGGCAGGGCAGGCCTTGTGCGTGTGAGAAGGTTTGGTTTGGTGGCATGGCACTTGCTTGGGCTTGGGGGAGCGGGCTGGGTTTGAAACGGGGGTGGCGGACCACATGGGTTGTGAACGCCAATGACCTCCACTGGCGAAGTATTTAGCACACCCACACCTGCGCTGTCCGCGGGTCTGCGGGTACCTTATTCAAGGGCTCAAGAACGTGGCACGGCTTTTTAGCTTGCGCTGAATTGGTGGAGGTGGATGGCAGGGAGACTGCAAAGGGCACGAGGGACACCGATCCCTTTGTTATTGATATGGTTGTCTACACCGGAGGTCTTGACCTTGCAATCAGTACGGGCGGCACTCGTCGCCGCCCTGCCCATGGAGCTCCAGCCAATCAGATAATATCAACCGGTGCCAGGCCCCTGGGTAACGTCGCAACCGATTACATGGATGGATGGAGTGATGGGAAGTGCCCTTGACACACAGGAAAGACGGGATATTCCACCCTCGATTCCCAAGGGCATGACGACATGGCCCCTAGGACTACGGATATGGGTAGCCATCCCACATCCCTTCCCATCCCTTCCCTTCCCATCCATTCTAGCCCATAACCGACCAGGAAACTGTCATGATCATGGCACGGCCACCCCGAACGATAGTCTTTGCAGCCAAGGCCAAGCTGGATCGGATCGTCGCTCGTCTATTCTAGGCATCGACATTTGTACCTTGTCCAACTAGCCACCTTCCCCCTCCAGCAGAATAGGCCATGTGGACGAACCATGAGACAGGACACGACACGATACGACAGGTGCCGGGGCCTTTGCTGAGTCAAGCGAGCGACCATGACTATGATTGATAATGACGTGAGAAATCCCAGCTCCTCGCCGCACCGTTCTATAAGGCAGAGTAGGGCTGGGGAAAAGCGGACTGATTGCAAGGCCAAGAGTGGAGGCCGAGAGCTTGACTGACAGACGGGACCCAAGAAAAGGGGACTTTTGGGCTGCTCACCGCGTCCGGCATGTGGGCTTGAGCAGGCTGGCTTATGCCATGTCCTGTCCCCCTCTCCTTCGAGTGCCTCTACCTACATGAACTCACTTGGTTGAGCAGCTAGTTTGACCGCACTGCATGCAACGGGATATGAAGCACACGCAGGTACGCCAGAAGATCCCAGAGCACCGGTTCCTGAATCCTGGGAAGCTTCATTCCGGCGCAACGGTTCCAATCCTTCAGCTAGAGTTTCGGCTCGGCCCAGATTTTCGTTCGCTACACGACCGCCGCCCCCTTTCGCTAAGGGCGGCAGATCGCGAACCACGAGCCGCCCGCGCGTGCGCTTTGGCTTTTGGGGTGTGCAAGAGCACGAACGTTCCCTCTTTGGAGATGGTAGCGAGTCCGAGTGCGAGCAGCGGCTAAGTATTTGGTCTGGGTTAATTCCCATTAATATCAAAGAGACTAGACGCATAGACTCTTTTGCTGGAGGCTTGGCCGATGGGTAAGGGTGGAGTAACTATGTGGGAGTTGAGATTCGAGATTCTTTGAGCTGAGGGATGCTTGCTCCGTGCTTCTCGGCATCCCCTTACAGATTGGGGTAATCTCTTGCGAATGCCTCTGACTACACGAAAATGGATGAAAGACATGCATTGTTGGCGGAGGGGCAAGGTAAATTGCTTACTAGAGGGACTATGTTTTTCTTGAATTTCGCAAAGTTGAGCAGATAAAAATCAATACCGTGTTTTCAGCTTGATTGGTATCCCGAGAATTCGGGAGCAAACCCCGGGCCTGGTGCGGCAGACCCGGTCGGGATTGGGGCGATCCCCGGGGCGGGTCGCGGATTGCCGGAGGGGTTTGACCATCACCGCCACCGGGGGTTTTCTGTCTTCATCGCCGCCGGGGGGTGTTCATCTCCTCCGCAGAAGGATCTTGACAGTTCCGCTTGATGGCTCATGCTTCTTCCCTCCCACGACGATCCTTCTGTCACCCTAAAATCGCTGGTTTGCAATACATACTCCCCCCGGGCGTACGACAGCCACAGTGCGCTCTGACTTGGGGTGTTTAGTCTCCCATCTGCTGAAACAAAAGCTTCTACACCCCCTACGCACCTCATTTAACTTGCTTCTCGAACGAACCACCATGACCCCTCCCCCTTGTGGGACGTTTCCAACAGCCGGCGGTTTAGGACAAAAAGATGGCGTGCGCCAGCCTAGGGATCTGACAGCCAGTGCTCGCAAGGACTCGCCTCACCAAGTTTCTAAGGCTGAGCATGAAGAAGCTGGGACTCAAGCTAATCTCCCGCTAGACGGGCTCAAACAAAACACCAACCGCTCTGCTGCTCGCGTGGGGTCGCTGACCCCGGGCGCTGGGCTCAGTTCGACGGCGCAACAGCACAATGGTGCGCGATACGTATGCAAAATAGTTTCAGTGTCCATTGGCGAGTCTAAGCGTCTTGGTAATAGTTTGTAAGGCAGGACCAACAGCCCGCTTCGATCGCAACTGTTACCGTATTCTGCTGCCTTGCTTTGCCTGCCGACGCACTTCGTTCCGATCCCGAGGTGACGCGGCCAAAGAGCGGTCGCGCCTCTGGTTAGCGCACTAAGCGCGCGTTCTTGGCGGCACAGATGCCCCACTCACCCTTGTACATACCGGGCAGTTGCCCTGTGTGGGTTGTTCCTTCTTCCGGAAAAGCACAGGCTCCAGGGCTGTTCGTCCCTATATCCGCACGTACCAAACAACAACATCTCGTCGTCTACATTCTCACCCCCATTACACCATGCCACAATGACCATGACGGCGTCGCGATACCGGGCTCGGAAGCAAAAGGTTTTCCGGTCCGTATTCCAGACCGACATCTCCCAGCCGACTCCTCGGTCGACTCCCGTCGCGGCATTCACCGAGCACGGCGTGGCCTTTGGTGGTCCACACGCGTTGTCGCCTCAGCAGCAGAGAGCTGCTCCACCACCGCCGCCGCTCTTCCATCAGACTCTCCATCAGCCCAGCGACCAGGTGAGGTGGGATCGAGCATGGCACGTCGTCACCTCTAGGATCCAGCTGCCGACCTCAGTTGCCGCTGAGGACTCGTTTGGCGCCCTGTCGCAGGAGTCACAGGACATTGACCTGGACTTCCGAGACTCCCTGGCCTTGCTCCTCTACCCTGGCCGTGCATTGCCGCAGGCTGCGCACACGGAGGACATCCTGCTCTGGCACACGCAGCAGGTTCGCCAGCACTTTGTTCACCATGTTATGCCGTTGCTGGCCGCCTGCGCCAGCCAAACCGACCAGACGCAGATCCTGCTCTCGAGCATATCGACCCTTGAGGCTGCCCATCGCCAGTATCTGTACGGACTGACGCTCATTGCCCAGGGGTTTGAAGATGAAGCGTCGGCAGACACAGCTCTTACCAAGTTCCGTCGAGACTTGCACGCCATCATTGGAAACTCTCTCAACCAGGGGTTAACAAGGGCCATCCGCACCGTTCTTCAACGGCTAGTCCATCTGAATCTCGGTATTGGCAAGCGCTATGATGGGACGGCATCAGAACCTGCAGACGATGGTGATGACTCGGTGGCTCGGAAAGAGCTTCTAGGCCTGCTAGAGTCTCTGCAGAATGTTGGTCTAGCTGGTGAGAAGTTCCAGGTGCTGTTTGCTGAAATTATGGACGCGAGCATGGAGGAGTTTATCAAAACTTCATATTCGGGAGTCTGGCAGTTACCGGAATCGTCAACATCGTCTCCGGGTGCGCCTACGGGCTGTCTCGCTCATCTGTCTGAGTGGGTTGAGAATGTTTACGGACGTCTCGCTGTTGAAGTCTTCAGCCGCCTTGGAACTCGCATCGCCTGGAACGACGTAGAGTGTTGGAAGGAAATCGCTGTTGGACGCCTAGCGACACTGCGGATTCAGGAGCTCTTCGACATTGCTCTCAACTGGCCAGAGAGTAAAGGGGGCCTTGATGACCTCCGCTCAGCTGTTACAACACCACAGCGACGCTTGCAGCTCACAGATGCGTTCTCAATGGCTCTACAGACACGTCTTCTTCACCCCGGCCGATCTACGCTGGACATCCTCCAAACCTACATCTCTATGATCAGGACATTTCATGCGCTGGATCACTCAAAGGTGCTGCTTGATCGTGTTGTCCATGCTCTGCAGTTATATCTCTGCCAGAGGGATGATGCTATCCGGATTGTCGTCACTGGCCTACTTTCCAACCCCAACAGCGATGATTCGGAGGAGGGCAAGACCAAGCTGGTAGAGTTGGCAGTTTTGCTCAGCTCGGCCTCCCAGCAACAGCGGCGCCCAGCGGACGATGATGACCTCGACTGGAACGATATGACCTGGGTACCAGACCCAGCGGACGCAGGTGTCAATTACAAACGACCTAGAAATGAAGATGTCATTGGCACGCTGATCAATGCCCTCGGCTCCCAAGACATTTTCATCAAAGAGTTTCAACTCATTCTCGCAGAGCGTCTGCTCTCGAACCAGAGGAGCTTCCTACAAGAGACTAAGGTATTGAGTCTTTTGAGGAAACGGTTTGGTGAAAACGCCCTGCAAAATTGCGATGTCATGATGAGGGACATCCAGGACTCGAAGACTGTGAATTCGGCCATTCGCCCAAATCTACACCAACCTCCGGGCAGCACGGATCAGCTTTATTATGAAGCCAAGACTCTCTCGCGACTCTATTGGCCTGGCTTGTCTAAAGAACCGTTCACGGTGCCACGACCGATTGCAATAATGCAGCGTCAATACGAGCGAGAGTTCGAGGACTTAAAGGCATCCCAGAAGCTCACTTGGCTGGACCAGCTAGGCTCGGCAATCGTCAAGCTGGATTTTGAGGATCGTTCCGTCGAGCTTGAGTGCAAGACATACGAGGCTGCCGTGATCTACGCATTCCAAGACGAAAACGGCCAGAGCGAATCCGGACCAGTGCAACGCAATTTCAACGACATCTGGCAACAACTCATGATTGACGAAGACCTGCTTGAGGCAGCTCTGAAATTCTGGGTTAGCAAGAAAGTGCTTCGCGACATCGGTCAGCAGAATTACACGGTTCTCGAACGGCTGGACGACGAGGGCGCAGCAGACCAGCCAGATACTGCGGCAGACGATCAAGGCCCTGAGGATGGCCGCCAGTCATCTCCGCGCAAGGCCAAGATAGATTCAAAGGAGCAGGAGCGACAGACTGTCTACTGGCAATTTATCGTGGGCATGTTGACGAATTCGGCACCAGCCATGCCCCTGGCGCAGATTTTGATGATGATGAAGATGCTGATCGCCGATGGCTGCTCTTGGAGCAACGAGGAACTCCAAGAGTTTTTGGGAGAAAAGGTGGCGGAGAATGAGTTGGAGCTAGCCGGCGGCAAGTATCGCCTGCCCAAGAAGTGATGCAGATTATGGGCCGTCGGATTTGTTTGCAGGCCAAAACTCTGTGTCATGGGCTCGGCCGCTGAGCTCGGAACCAGGTGAATCTTGCTGCAGTGTTACACTCTCGCAGCGGGCTGAGATGGCGGTGGAGGCAGTGAACAACTGCTCGCAGGACAAACATTCGGAACCGAATAGCAGCCGTGACTCGCCGAGGGACTGCACGTTGCATCGAGGTGGAACGGGATAGATGCAGCGACGGCTGGTTGCGGCCTTTTCCGGCGAGGACGACGAGGCGATGATCTATCTGTGCTGACAGTTGGACGGAACCAAGGAAGGGCGGAGACCGGGACTCGAAAGTCAAACCAACCTAGCCTGCCAGGTTTGTCTGATGCCGGGTGTGTCTTCCCTGTTTACCTACATATGCCGTGCCTGGGGGACGGACCCCAGGCTTTATGTAAATAGAAGCAGTGCGTTGCTCCAAGCTTTGAGCCGGGGACGGACAAACAGCCAGAACGGGACAGAGAATGAGGCATCCCAATATGGCGTTTCCCCCGAGTGTCCAGGATCGCCGCCGGGATCCAGGGAGATGAGACAGCGAATAGAAGAGTTGCCCTCTAAAGGAGCGAGAAGTGTCACGGTGCTGGGCAGTCGTTGCAGATCTGTTTCTGTCGACGAGGGCCAAGTATTTATCCAGGATCTGGGGATTCCGGGTGCGGAGGGACCAATTGACGACCTCGAGGTTAAAGTGGTTGCATGTTCTGGCAGATGGTGATGGGTGGGATCCGCAACGCCCAAGCGGCACAGGCGCCTCCACTGACCGAGGATGGGAATGGAATGCTCAGGTGCCTTGAGGTCTGACGTATTCAACGCGGCATCGATGGGACGGGGTTGAGGCGCGTGAGATGCGCCAGGGTTGCGCGAAGAGGCCATGTGAGTGGGAGTGGACGTGGACGAGGGCTGGGGGGAATATTGAGTCATAGCGACAATGGCTGCTGGAAGAGAGACGATGAAACCGGTTGGACGCCTTGGAGATCCCTGGGCCGGGATTCGGCATTGGGTCTCTCTTTTCTGATCTGTTGAAAGACAATGTTTCTGTTCTCAGCACCAAGAGACAGGGCGGCCTGCAGATCGCAAGTGTAGGTCCGGCAAGTGTCTCAGTATTAAAAAAGACCAGGCGAGTCGAGAGACAAGGTTGCCATTCTGCATGTGAGACCTTGAACGGGGCTTGAGCTGGGCGTTCATGTTGATTCCCAGCCCAGGGAGCGAGGTGTCAGGTGGTGTGCGTGCGTGTGTGTTTGCTGTCTTGGGTTTGCGGTGCGTAGCCGATCGGCTGTGCCGTCGGACGGATGCTCCTTGGAGCTCCAGCTGGCTGTGAGATGCAATCCATTGATTGACTGATTGATGGACCCATGGCACTTTTTAGTTCAAGGCAGGGGAACAGGAGGACGGGCGACTTGAGGAAAGGGAAGCCACATTATAATGACGAACAGACTACTCGCTGCTTGCGTGGTCAGCGAACAAGGTTGGCAGAGAGGAGCAACATACCCATCATCAAAGAGCCCAACTTACACGCCAGGGCATCCACGGCATGCCAATGGTGGCGGAGGGCTGGGGGTGGTCGAACAAACATATCCGGATGGGGAACCGATAGTCTCTGCGCGGACCCTCTTCCATTGGGTTTGACGAAGACAGCACAGCACAGCAGGCAGGGCTTGGAGGACGGACATTATTCGTTGCATTGTATGCAGCTTGCCTGCCAGAGGTGCGCAGCGGTCGAGAAAAGAAAGCAAGACAAGAAAACCAACCCGGCTGGTTCCATTGCCAAGCGGGTTCGCTGTGGGAGGACGACGACGCTGGGTGGGCTAAAATGGAGGAACGTCAGACGAACGCCAGGTTGACGCTGCTGGAGGGGCAGCTCCAGTGAGGTATAGCGGAGAGGGGCTTATCATGGTGGTCGCGATATGAGCCGCAATTGTGAGAGCGTCTGTCCGTCCGTCTGCCTGCCTGCCTGTGGGCCGGGGCTCGAGCTTGGGGGAGTGATGGGCAATCATGGGTGATGTGATGTGATGGATGGCTCGAGGCACGCGAGGCGACGGCGGGCGCTCACATGATGGTCATGTCGACAGGCAGAGCTATCATGGCACCAGTGGGGAGGATACAAAAAGAGAACTCTTGGATGGGCGCCGTAATCACGGAACAATTGATGAAACTAGGTGCTTGTAAAGTGATTCAGCAGAGAGGGAGGTCAGTCATCATCCCATGACTTGTTGGCGTCTTGTTAGTTCCAAGTTCGCTGAATACCGGCTCCGTATCCTGAAAGGGTAATCTTGATTCACAGTATGAACACAGACAGCGCAACTTCTCACTTCCAGGGTAATGGACGGAGAGACCAACCAGAGATTCGGGTTCTGCTTTCTTTTTTCCCCTTCCTTTTACGAGAGAGGGGGCGCTGTACCCTAACCAGCTGAACCTGATGGTTTCCGCCATCTTCAGGGTGGGTGGTGGTGGTTGAGTTTGTTCTACGAGGCCCGCCGCCTCAGCACCTGGAGTACACCTCCGGCCTCCATCCCGCCAATGGATTCATCCATTGAAAAAGGTAGGACCCGGGCGTAGGTTCGTTCAATGCGGCGGTTGCTGGTACTGTAGCTGGGCCGGAACCTGGCAGTCAAGGCCAAAAGGGCAGGGAAGAGCCCGCCCAGACACCTTCTAATCCAATGGACGGGAGCCAATCCATCATGCCCTCTTCGCATCATGTGCACGTTTGGGATAGGCTCCGTTAATACGCCCCCAAGGCCACCCCAGCAACCTTGGGCTTTTCTTACTGTACGTCCATGGCACGCAACAAGCTCCACTGAGGCGATCCTGTCCCGCTAATTGCTCAGGTGAGTGAGCAAGGGAAAAGGAAAGAAAAAAAAAAAGGCTCAGAGGGAAAGACAAGAGAGCGAGAGAAAAAAGGTCAAAGCCGAGCTTTTGTTGGATCAATGATGGGCTTGTGCCAGCTTGGGCTTGGACTGGCTGGAAACTGGCTTGAGTTTTTGCCCAGTTGACTCCGGCTGGAGGCTGGGCTCTACTAGTAGTACCTTTGGACGGTATCGTCCATGCCCGGCTAGACTTCCTCTGCGCATGACCATGACTCTCTCTCCCTCACTCTGCCATTAACATTGCGAGTCTTGGTTGAGTCTCTCCGTCTTCAGCTCATCACTCGAGGCCCTTGCCCGTGCCCCCTGGTGGTGGAGGTACCGTACCAAGCAAAGTATGGTACCAACGGGTCAGTCGGGTGGTTTCTCTTAGGGCGAACGAGGGTCGCTTCATCCGGGATATGGAGGAGGAGTAGGAGTAAGAGGAGAACCTTGGAAGCTTGTTGTCCGTTCGCCTACTCGCACTTTGATCGACTGTTTCTTGGTCGTCGTGCGTTGGTTCGTCGTTCGTTTTACCTTTCGGTTTGTCTGTCTGCTTGCTCTCCTCCCCTCTCTCCCTCATCATTCACCTCGTTTTCAACCCCTCATTCCCACCAGCCTTGTCGTCGTCGTCGTCGTCGTCCCCGTCGTCATCTCCCTGCCGTTTGTCTCTGTCGGCGTCTTTTTGCTCTCGGTGATCCATCCTCACCTTTGCCTTCCCGCCGCCGCCGCCGCACGCGGTCGGTCCCCTTGCCCGCTTCGCTTATCACAAACCCAGGCTGTCCTGTCCGTCAGTCCCGCTTTGAATGCCTTGCCTACCCAGGCGGCGGGCCTCTCTTGCTTGGGAGCAGCTTACTTGGGGGATACGGATACCGTACTGTACCGATCAACCCGACGACTCTCCACTTGCTGCCAAACACGGCCGGCCGGCACCAGTCCAGCAATTTTGGGGAGTGTGAGTGAGAGAGTGTGTGGTGGACGGCCAACCGCGACTTGCGACTGCGACTTGACTGCGACTCCGGCTCTGACTTGACTGCGACATTTGGTGCCATCATCATCCCCGGGGTTTCTGTTGGAGGGACAAGAGCAGCCCGCCGGCCTGTTCATTCTTGCTCCCCCTTTTTAAACCTTTTTCTTTACCTATTCCATATTACTCCAGACGTCCGTCCTCTCCGCCGGTACGCCTACGTAAAGACAAAGAAGCCTTTTCTTTCATTCCCGGGCTTCACCTTTGCCCGCCCGCCTGCCTGCCTGCCTGCCTGCCGTCTCTTCCTTACGCCTCCGTAACCTGAATCTGACCTGTTTCCTCTCACGTCCTGCTACACCACCTAAACGCCTCCTCCTCGTACGCTCGCAACCGTTGACCCATTGGAGCTGCCCACTGGCTTCCGTTCTCCCACATCCACCTACTCCCGCTCTTCTTTCCAGGTTGGGTAGCTACCTAGCATCCATCCATCGCACTTACATCCATCGCCCGCCTGGCCGGCCACATTCACGACATTTTCCTGACGCCTGCCATTGCCACTTCCGACGCTCGCCTGCCTCAAGGTCCTGTACCTACCTTGCTGTACGCCTCGTCCAAATCGCCCCTCTTCATCCTTCCCCCCGGTAGCAAAGGAAAGCAGAGCTTGCCCCTGGTGTCAGAGGTGCTCGTTCGCTCAAGCAGCGTCTAGACCACCTCCCAGGCAGGCCCAGCCAAGCCCGGCCTCACTCGCGAGCGACGGACAAAGACATTGGCACTGCTGGATTCCGCCCGAGCCTGTCCCTGCAACCCACAGCATCACCACCCGTCCACCGTCGGCCAGTGCAGTCCAGTCCGGTCCAGGGAGTCTCATTCGTACAAGACGTGGCATCCGGTCTTCTTTTTTTGCATTTCTCCTCTTGTCTCGCTCGCTCGCTCAGCTCAGCTCAGCTTTTTCTGTCTGTTCTGTCTGTCCCCCACACCATTTTATTCCTCTCTTTTTCCTTCCTTCCCTCCTCTCTTTCCACCTCGCCGTCTTCGTCTTCACCATCGTTTGACGACCGCCTCTCGTCGCTGCTTTGGTCTCGCTCGTCAGCTTTCGTCGTCTTGGTCCTGGACGCCGCCGCTAAAGTTACAAGCTACGTCGTCATCGGCGTTATCGCAGCCCCCCCGATAACAGACAGACCCAGCAGCTGCTGCCCCTCATCCTCACCATCCTCCCACCGCGGCCGCCCGCCCTCATTCGGCTCTACCTCTCCTCCTTCTTGGTCCCTCGCTTCGGCATCCGGAAGTCCTTGGTCCCAAGACCTCGACCCCTCCGCGTTTCCCGATCACCGCCCTGTGATCGCAGCGTGCTCCCGATAGTCCTAGTCCAACACTGCTAGAATACTACGAATACACATACCCATCACTTACGTGGGGCAGTCGTCCAGGCAGCTGGTGTTGCTGCCACCCGCATCCTCATCCGCATCGTGCCCATTCGAGACTCGCAGCGTCTGAGCCGCCCTTTTCAACCCCCGCGACGCCTAGAATACCACATCAGGCTCCCGGGCGGCTTCTCTTTTGCAAGGCTCCGCCAGCCCAGGTCATCACAGACGAGGTTCATCTAGCAGCCGAGCTGCGTCGCCCAAGATGGATCCCATGGATCCCATGGACTATATAATGCACAACCCTCGGTCTTCTGGCCACTACGATCCCGTACACTCGGCTTCGAACCATTGGATGTCTCACTCACACAACTCACCTTCTTACCCATGGCAGACGCAGAATCCAAGCTTGCCTCAGAGCTATCCTCACCACCCGTTGCAGCCTGCACCCGGCCCCGGCCCGGATCCGTTCCAGCTCGGTCATCATCATGGAGGCATCTTGCCGCCAATGCTGGGCCTGCCGCATCCCCATGCGTTTTCAGAAAACATGCCGGGGGCCATATCTCCGCGACCGAGTGGACGACATCAGACCTACCATCGCAGCACCATGCCACCCCCCGTAGCGCCGGTCGCTTCCGGCACGGGTGCTCACAGCCGTGATGGAGCCTTTGCAAACCAAATTCCCGGCCGGCCATTGAGTTTTCAGCCGCCTGCAGGCCTGGGTATTCCACCTCCAGGTGCAGGTGCAGGTGCAGCTCCGGAGCCTAATTCACAGCAGCAACAGCAACAGCGCCCGCCGTTTCTCGCATCAGAACCTCCAACAAACAACTTCGGCCAACACAACAACAACTCTCCTCACTTCGTGCCCGTGCCCGTACCCGTGCCCGTGCCTCTCCCCCTCATCCTTACATGTCATCACCGCCACCGCGTCGGGGTCACTTTTCGTCGGCTTCCACTTCTTCAAGGACTGTCTTTCGCGACATACCTTCTCCTACCAGTAAGCTTCCCTCTTGTCTCGGGGTCAACCAGCCTCCTCTCTGGTTACACCGAGTTCTGGCTTGCGAGAAACCCTCGTCCGACGCCACCGTATCATGCAGCACGCACGAAACCAGTCGCTTGCACCAGCTAATATTCATTAGGGCCATCTCCTCCTTCGTCTGGTTTCCGCAGATCTCACCACACACGCCAGCGCAGACCAACATCCACTCGCATCATGTCGTCGGAGCCTGGGCGGGAAGACGATGACGACGCTGCCCGGCATGTGTATTTCGAGCATGGCATGTACAGCCCGGGCGGGTCAGATTCCTCTGCTGAGGCAAACGAAGAAACAGTCCTCCGTCACATGCAACTCATGAGAGGTGCTGTTAGTACCAAGATGGTGGCATCCAAGTCGACGTTGCGATCTCTCGAAAGTGTCAAGATTGAAGATATCCCGGAAGGAGACCGAAGTAAGCGATCTCGCTGTCGAATGGATCGGCGGTATCGTGAAGCTAATGCGTCGCAGGCTGTGTCATTTGCTACGGCGATTATGGCGTCGAAAGTCCTGAGGGTGTTTGCGAGGCGCCCCTCCGTCTTCCGAAATGCGGACATATCTTTGGAGACCACTGCATCAAAACGTGGCTTGATCAGTCAGATAGCTGCCCATATTGCCGTGACAAGCTGCATTCAGAACCCAAACAGCATACCAGCGCTTCTACGCGCGCGTTCATGAGCTTGATGAGGTCGCAGGGGCTCCATGTTTCGTCAAGGTGCGTGACTGGACTTCCTACCGCGCTGATGTCTTGATTGTTAGTAGCTGACAGACTCGATAGGGCAACCGCTAATCCAGACGACATCTTGGCCAGAGCGATGGTAATGTCTTATGGGATGGGGGGCAGAAACGGATCCCCTTCGCGACAGCCTGTCACGGCCGGACGAAGATCACCACCAAGTGATGCGGGCGAACGACAACGTCGAACCAGAGCGCGACACGACAACGGACACACTCGCGAGTTGAGGCCACTGTCGGGAGGCCATAGCCGTGCTGTCCATTTCGATACGCCCTCGCAGCGCGCTGCTCCGGGTGCACCCTTGATCGGCCACTCGTTTGTGCACCACTGGGACGAGATGTCGCCGATGGAGCGACGGCAACAATGGACCAATGAACGGGATCAAATATCGAATGGTCGGTTGAATGGTCCCCCGAATAGTACATCAACAACAACCACGGATGCGCCCGGAGAGGCATCGGCTCCCACATCTACCATCTCAATGTCTGCTCTCTCGCCATTAGCACCAATGTACCAACCGCAGGGAGTGTTCATAAACGCCACAGACAGACACCCTCTTGGGACGGCGCCATCTCATGATCTGCCGCTCCTGGAGATTCGGAACCCGCCACCACAGGCGCGAGCTGGCCCGGCTTCGGGAGGCAACGAGAACGCAACCCCCTCCCTGGCTACGCCGCAAGACCTACCTGGAACTACCCAGGGCAACAGTAATCGGTCTTGGTAGCGTCGGGGCCAGGCTCGTGCGAGGCGCGCAATTCTCGGTCGAAATGCGTCAACCCGGTAAGTGAAGCGAGACGGGACAAGCGGCAACTACCACGTGGTTGAGATTTTACCCCGCGAAGGCCAGGGGATGGACAAGATCGACTGAGTGGTTGAGGTCATGGACCTAGACTTTGGTTAGCACTCAGGTGCCGTGGACGCCGACAGAAGGGACATGGAACAAGTTGCGGACGATGATACAAGAATCCGATTCGCATGTGAGGGAGGGATTGATTTGGCGTTGGCTTTGGCATCGAGGGCATCATGGATTGATTCATGGAAATTGCACCAGGTTATGGTTTTCTTTTAGGAGGGAGTGTCATCTGGCGTTTTCATGACGTTTGACAATTTTGGGGGAAGCGCAGCAGCAGGGCTTGTCTACCAATGGCTGTCCTATTACAACAGCGGAATTAGCGATAATCTCATAAAGAAACCCACTTTGTGCCCCCCATCAACTCTGATGCAACCCTAGCTCGCCCTCTTGGAGAGCGATGAAGCGGGCGAGACTAGCGCATAGTGTGAGAGACACGGCCAACATGGCTGCCGGTCGGAGTTTGAGTTGGAGCGGCAATGTCCGTTGGGACAACGGCACAATGTTGACGACCGATCGGACACCAGGATAGGCCGACCTGGAGCAATTCCCAACTTCTCTGACGGCTCGAGTCTTGGACAAGTCTGGGGACATTGACAGAATCTCCACTGCGTTTAAGATAAACGAATCGCTTATAAGGCCATCCCGTGGCTGTTACCCCTGGCTCCGTCCCCTGCAAAGCCCAACTCCTGTTGCTACTTGTCCCGCCCGCGTTAAAAGTATTGATTCCTCCCGTTGCTTGACCTGACCCCTTTGACGCGCAAGATACTCAAGAGTGAGGGCCTCAAGTCGTCATGGGGTTGCCGTGGGAGAACATCACGGGCGGCGCTGCCACGGCCACTCTGGCTCTCACCTGGGTGCAGAACGATTGGTCCAGGCTGCTCCTGTTGAAACGCTTTACAGGGCTGTGGACTGTGGGCTTCGTGTTCTGGGTTGTCTGGGCGATATGGATCTATCCGCTGCTCGTGTCGCCGTTGCGACATCTGCCTGAACCCTCCAACAACCACTGGCTTCTAGGTCAGGCAAAGAGGATATTTGCAGAGCCTTCGGGCCTGCCAATGCGAGAATGGTTTGTCAATTGCCTCTTGTGGTGCAGTTGTACTTTGAAAACAACATACTAATCCTCATCCCCAGGGTGGCCGAGATCCCCAACGATGGCATCATCCGCTACCGCGGCCTGTTGAACCAGGAGCGGATCCTTGTCTGCTCACCCAAAGCGTTGGCTGAGGTGCTGGTCACCAACAACTACGCCTTTGCGAAGCCGAGTTACTTGCAGCAATCTATCGGGCGCATCCTTGGAATAGGCGTGCTGTTCGCTGAGGGCGATGAGCACAAGATGCAGCGCCGCAGCTTGACGCCTGCGTTTGCCTTCCGTCATATCAAGGACATGTATCCCATCTTTTGGCGCAAAGCTAAAGAGGTGACCCAGGCTATGACGACAGAGCTTGGGGGCCGGGATGAGGTCGAGCTTGAAGTGTCCAGCTGGGCATCGCGGGCGACGCTCGATATCATCGGCGTCGCTGGCATGGGGCGAGACTTTGGTGCTATCCAAGACCCCGAGAGCGTGCTTGCCAGGACTTACAGGAAGATTGTCAAGCCTTCCCGCGCGGCTCAGATCCTGGGTCTCATTTCCATGTTTATACCGCTTCAAATCGTCACCAAGTTGCCGTTCCGCCGGAACCAGACCATCAACGCAGCGGCGGGCGAGATCCGAGCGGTGTGCCGAGACCTGATCCGGGAGAAGAAGGCCAAGTTGGCCAACAAGGAGCAGCCAGATATTGATATCCTCTCGGTGGCCATTGAGAGCGGCGGCTTCACGGATGAGAACTTGGTCGATCAGCTCATGACGTTTCTCGCTGCGGGACACGAGACGACAGCATCGGCAATGACCTGGGCGGTTTATATGCTGTCTCGATACCCTGAGGTTCAGAGCCGGCTGCGGGAAGAGGTGCGAGAGCGCTTACCGTCCGTGGATTCAGATTCCGACATCACCAGCCTCGACATTGATCGCATGCCGTACCTCAATGCCGTGTGCAGTGAGGTTCTCCGTTACTACAGCCCCGTGCCGTTGACGATGCGTGATGCCGCTCACGACACCACAATTCTGGGCCATCCAGTGCGGCAAGGTACTCGTATCGTCATTGTGCCCTGGGCGACTCACTTTGACCAGCACCTCTGGGGTCCGGACGCGGATCGTTTCGATCCGGAGCGGTGGCTCCCCTCCGGCCCCGAGGGTGGAGCTGCAGACCGGAAGGCCGCCAGCGGGGGCGCGACCAGCAACTACGCATTCCTGCCGTTCCTGCACGGGCCCCGGAGCTGTATCGGGCAGAGCTTCGCCAAGGCAGAGTTCGCCGCCCTCCTTGCGGCGTGGGTCGGCCGGTTCGAATTTGCGCTGGCGAACCCGGAGGAGGCGGACGAGAGCAAGGTAGAAATCCGGGGCGGTGTAACGGCCCGGCCCGCCAAGGGCATGCACGTCAAGGTTAAGGTTGTGGGTGGGTTTTGAAGGGCTTTTCTGGCTGCTGCTTGATTTGTATATATGTAAAGAGCGACGACATGGTAGCGCGGTGCGGCATGCGTTGTCAAGCCCGTGGCTGGTTTCAGAGCGCAATCGGTGTTGGTCAATTGGGTGGGATGTTCGCTAAGCAACTCGGTGGAGGTTGTCCACATGTTTGAGTCATTCTAGGGCTGTAGTTGCATCAAGCTTTTGATTGACGGTAGCATTTAAACGGCCTGGTTATCATCTGCATGGCCATGGCCCATAATTAAAAATAGGCCTGGGCGTCTATAACACCTCATTATCAGATTCAGCTGAAGAGGAGCCCCAGGACCCTTGTGTGAAGATACTGACGCAAGTCGAATCGGATTTCCCTCCCACCAATTGCAGGGTAGGCACCCTGACGGACGGGCCTGCAAGAGTGGCCGCACGTGTTACAGCATGTGACTGCCAGCTGGCAATGCACCAAATCTCGGTGGAGATGACGACGGCGCTAGCCAATGTGTGGCGGCCTGAATGTCGACTCTGCACCAGCTGAAGTGACCAAGATTAAAATGATTTCTGCGATAACAGAGCATCCTTGGCGAACTCTGACCTGGAGTTGATCTCGGCTCTTACAAACCACCGATATGAAAACCCTCACCTAGGACCAGCGCCATCCTTCCAGTACCTAGCAGAGAAAGAGCGCGATACCACCAAGATCAGCGTGAGGGAGATCTCTCTCCCTCTTCCTCACATCATCATATCGGCGACAAGACGGACACACACAAACCAGTCAAGCACCCTCTACCGAGCAATTTTTAGCGCCCAGGCCTCCCAAGGCCCAGCGGCAGATCCAATCTCAGACCCACCACGAGAACCTGGGCGAGCCAACGACGGAGCCTAGCGTCCAAGAATTGGACACACCCAAACCCCAGCCACCGCTTGTCCTGTTTAGCGGGCCGAGACGAACGGGGCACCCATGGAAAGCTGGCGTCGAGCTCCTTCGCAAAACAAAACACCATCTCCCTCCTCCACCACACCCCCCGATTCCTCCCATCGACACCCGTAGAGGCCGGCCACAATGATGCGAGATCACCGCTCTCGGGACTCCGAGAGTGCTCGCCGCCGGTGGCACGAGTCTCGCGATGCAAGAGATTCGCGTCAACCACCGTCGCAGCAGCCAACGCCGACTCAGCAATACCCGCAACAACAACAACAACAACCGCCTCCACCACCACCGCAGCAACAACAGTACCAGCAACAGTACCCTCAACAATACCCTCAGCAATATCAGCAACAACGACACCAACAACCCCCCATGTACCAACAGCCCCAGCAATATCAACAATTCCAGCATCAGCAGTATCAAAACTCCCCTCAGCAACAGCAACCTTACAATCAACAACAGCAGTACCCGCAACCTCAACCCTACCCCAACGCGCCGCCGCAGACTCATCCCGCCTATAATGATCCCTACTCACCTCACCCAGAGACACGTCGACCGCAGACGCCTTCGAGCATATTCTCTTCGTCCAGTGACACGTCGTCGTCGCTGCTGGATATCTCGCGATTCAAGGACACAAAGGAATATGGCGGCGTTTTCGGCACCTTCTTCAAGGCGCCTTCGGAGCGCGTAAGGCAGCGTTTGCACAAGAAGAAAAAGAAGCGCCGCGTGCTCTACTTTGGCAATTCGTCATCGTCATCGGTCAACTCGGACTTGGCGTACGGCCAGGGATATGTCAAACAGCCAAAGAGTCGCACTCTTAGCCCTCGGAGTCGCGCTTCTGCTTCAGCCCAAGGATACGCGTCCTCCTCGGGATACGCACAGGGCTATGCGCGCCGAAGACGGTCTTCGGCAGAGGCCTCCGACCGCGACCGCACGCCCACACTCCCGCCCCGGAAAGCAAAGACTGCGGACGAAGAGATCATGGCTCTTGGTCAACAGCTCTCTAATCTAGCCAGGAAGTCCAAGGAGGATGAGATGCGCCGTGCTAGCAAGAGCTCAGGTAAGGGCAAGGCGGCAGCTCTTGGACTTGCAGCAGGCGCGGCAGGCGCGGCAATGGCGTCTCGATACGGTCGACGTCAGGGTCACGGCCTGGGAAACTCCAAGACTCGTGTTGAGACTTCTGACGACGACTCAGACTGGGAAGATGCCTCGGACGACGAATCTTCCTCCACCACTAGTGATAGTGATGGTGCGGTCTCGGCCGCCGACTCGGAGCTTGCTTACGGCACCGTTGGGGAGTCTCTGAGGCCCGCTGTCGGAGTTGCTGCGGCTGCCGCAAGTGCGAGCGCCGCGGCAGCAATGGCTGGCTCACACTCTCACTCAGGCTACCATTCATCTTCGGACTATCGGAGATATGGATACGGATATAATGGAGAGAAGACCTCGATCGTCGATCCCCGGCTGTTCGGACCCTACAATTCGCTGCGAGGCTCAATCAACACCCCGTGTGGCTTCCGGGATGAAGAGCAAGCCGCCGCCTACCGCCGCTCCTCGGGCAGTGTGGCGTCAGGACCGATTCACATGCGGGACAACTACCCAGGTCCCAGCGCTGAGCATTCTCGCTTCCAATCAGAACAAACTTCCCATTCCGCCTCACGCCAGGATCTCTCACACCAGGTTCGACCTGCTCCAGTTCCCCTTCAGCAGCCCGTTCCCAAGGTCCCGGTGTCCTCAAAGGTCTACGAGACGGAGAAGTTTGAGGATTCGAGCCGGAGGGAATCTCGCAACTCTCGCCAGCGGTCTGATGGTAAATGGGGCGACATTGCTGTTGAAGCAGCTGCAGTTGGCGCAGTCGGCGCAGCTGTGGCGTATACGGCTTCGCGCAAGGAAAGCAAGGAAAGACGAGAGTATCGCGAAGATAAGCGTGACCACGATAGTCGACGTGGTCGGGATGAGAAGCGGGAGACCGACTCGAAGCGCCAGGAACGAATTGAGGAGGAGTCTTTCGAGCGAGAGCGCGAGCGACTGGAGTTTGAGCGACAGAAAGCCCTCGAGGCGGAGCAACTGAAGCTTCAGGAGCTCGAACGCCAAAAGGCTCAGGAAATCGAGCGACAGAAAGCTCTCGAGCTCGAGAGGCAGAGAACCCAGGAGCTTGAGCGTCAGAAGACCCTCGAACTCGAACGACAACTGGCTCAGCAGGCGGAACGACATAAGGAACTGGATATTGAACGGCAACGAAACCTGGAATGGGAACGGGAATACCGACGAACGCACCACGACTCCTCTTATTCACAGTATAATGAGCGAAAGTACGAGAAATCCTCACGATATGATGATCATGACGATACCCACAAAGTAACGAAGGAGAAGGAGGTTGAGAAGGAGGAGAGGAGCAAAGTCGACGTTGTAGTTGCGCCTCGACTGGATCGAAGCGAAGGCACAGAATTCCGCATCGAGCATGGACCCGAATTCCAGGTCATGCGCGAGCCCGAGGTTCAGGCTGAGAGTAGCGAGCGCACTACCACTGTCACTGAAGAGAGCCGCGAGCTTCCTCTACCAACTGGTGCAGGCCACCACGTTGTTACGGAGCACGAAGTTGTCGCAGAGACGAGCCAGCCTGCTCAGCCCAGAGACCCGGCCTACGACCCATTCCAGTACCAGGTTTCGGATGACGCTTTCACCATGTCCCAGGCGACTACGCCCAAGCGACCCCTTACGCCTAATGTCGTGACGATTGAACGCGAACCTAATTTTGATGATTCTCCGCCAAGATCGCTGGCATCAGATGCTCGACTGAGCCGCCGGGACTCGTTCGAGATCGAGAGGATGGTTGAAGAGTACCGCAGAGGAACACAGGACGTCATGGAATTCCAGGACCCCCGCTCCGGTCACGGATATGAGGAAGAGGAGCATGAAGCCAAGTCTATTCTTGACGAGGCCAAGCATGCCACTATTCCTGTAGCAGCGGTCGCTGTCGCCTCCGCTGTCGCCGTTGAGAGGGGACGCCAGAGCAGCGAACACGCCAAGGACAGCTCACGAGACAGCTCGCGACAGGAACGAGACACAGTTCAGGAAGAGGCCGATCGATACTACCGAGAGACCTGTATTGCTCGGAAGATTGCCTCCGAGGAGATGCGATCTCGCAGTGCATCTCCTGAGCGATCGGTTGTTGACAAGTGGCAAGACGACAAGTATGAACCCATGACCATTGTCACGCCGCCTGATATGGAGGATAAGCACCCAGACACGAGCCCCTTCGACGGTCCTAATGCGGATGTGAAGATTGACAACAAGATCTATCCTCGCGAGGAGAGACACTACCGCAACCTGGGCGACAACTCTATGGCTCTCGTTCTGAGGTCAAGGGAAGTCTCGCGGGAACGACCTGTCTTGAACCTGATCTATCCCACTCCCGCGCCAAGCCGTCAGCCTTCTCCTGCACCTGAGGAAAAGGAGACAACAAGGGAAATTGAGGAAGTGTCTGCCACTCCTGAGGCCAAGGAGGTCACGGAAGTCACAGAGGTCACTCCCGAAGTCACTGAGATTGCTCCGGAAGCTAGAGAAGTCACTTCCGAAGTCAAGGAGGTCACACCCGAAGACGCGATCGTCGCACCTCGAGGTGATGTTGTTCCGGTTGGCGAGCCGGCCCCCCTTGCCAAATCCGTCACTTGGGGTGAGAACGAGACAAAGAGCTTTGAAGTCGAGACTCCTGAGACTCGTAGCGATTCTGAGAGCTACTTCCACTCCGAGCCCTTGGATAGGACTTCTGATAAGCCCAGGCCACGGTTGAACAAGGCGAGCCGATGGGGCATCTTGGCTGCAGCGATCGCCGGCAGCAGTGCGGAGCCCATCAACGAGCCTGAAGTCGAGATTCCCTCTCACAAGGCTGCGGATATCCCCAGAAGCTATCCCGAGGAGACGAGCCGCGAGGTGGTTCCTGTTTTCTCCGCCGAGGTCTACGACGATGACTCGAGCCGTGAGCCACCAATTCCTGGACCCAAGCCCGCGAGCCCACACCCCGAGCAGATGCCCGGTGGCTACGCCGATGATCTCGAGTTTGCTGCCACTCTTGCCGCTGGTCTGAAGGAGACCGGCTTTGATCCCGAGATTGTCATTGACAACCCGACTTTCCACCGCCGCGACTCTTCGCCGGGCGTGCAAAAGGCGATCGGTGACGCTCACGGCGACGCTCATGTCGACGCCAAGGGCAACTGGTACACACGACCTTACGCAGAGACCGCCTCGGACACCAGCGACGCTCCTGGTAAACTCTTGCCAGAGCAGCAGGGCTTTGTCATTGGCGAGGTTGAGACTCCTCAAGAGGACAACCCCGTGCCGTTTGTGGCTGAGCCCGAAGTCACTACTAAGAGCCCCGAACCTGAGAAGTCAGACCTTCCAAGGGCTGAGGACGTGCCACTTCCCGACGATGATTCGGAAGTCTCGAAGTTGAGTAAGCGACAGCAGCGGAAGCGAGCCAAGTCCGAAGTTGTTGTTGTTCAGGATGACAACAAGGCTGAGGCCACGCCAACAGAGCCCGCTCAACCTCGAGAAGTGGGCGAGGCAGTCTGGGAAGATAGTGCTTGGAAGAGAGGCAAGAAGGGCTGGAAGAGTCGTGAATTCGAAGACGAGTCCGTCTCTCGAGTTTCTCCTCCCGCCGACTATTACCACGACAAGTCTTCTCAGGAGGCACCGGCCAGAGATGTCAGATCTGACGATGGCTGGGATACCGCGCAAGACGAACGACGGAGTCGCGACTTTGACGTCGCCGACGTTGCTCGAGTTGCTGCTCCTGCATTCGCCATTGGCGCATGGAGTACCTACCATGGGCAATCTTCCAGAGACGCTGAGCCCAGGCAAGCTGGGTACCAAGACCAGTGGGATGCTTCAGCAAGACCTTCGGATTGGGCGAACCGCGAAGCTGGCGAAGCTGGCGAATGGGCCGCCTCACAGGGCTCATCTCCTTCCAGGACTTACCATCGATCATTGTCCAGAGATGCCGTTCCGCGAGATGCCACCTCGCAAGACATCCGCTCCCGCGATGATCTTGACACCCCCAAGAAGTCACGGAAGCAGTGGAAAGATGAGGACCACTACTACGAGGACGACAGATCCCGTGTCTCCGCTCCTTCGAGATCTCATCGTCGACACACATCAAGAGATGTCTCGTCTCGAGATGTGCGGTCTGACGACGAATGGGAAGATTCCAAGCGTTCAAGGAGGCACAAGAAGGAGCGTGACGCATACTACGAGGATGATTTGTCACGCATCTCTGCACCACTGGAGCTCCCTGACAGTCGGTCATCAAGGAGACGATCCTCTAGGGATCGGTCGAGAGACCGATCAAGGGACCGATCAAGACACAGATCAAAGCATCGTTCAAAAGACCGGTCGCGAGATAGGTCTCGGCACAGAAGGTCTGATGACGAGAGGGATACTCCTAGGTCAAGGAGGTCCAAGCGTGACTCATATGGCCATGACTCTCCCTCTCGTTCAGTAGTTGCCTCTGAGATTTCAGTCGGCAGCTCTGGTGGCCGGAGAAGCAAGAAGTCCAAGCGCAGAAGCGGAAATGAGGAGGACTGGTATGACTATCGAGATAGCCCACCGGACCGCAGGCGCGAACACTTTGACGACCGGGACGTGAGCTCTGTCGTGTCAGAATCTCGCGGTGATCGACGCGAGTCTGGCCACCGACGAAAGTCTTCTCGATATGACGACGACGACGTCAAGTCAGTTGCGTCTATGCCGGGTTCTTCCCGCAGAGACAAGGATTACAGGGAACGCCGAGATCCAGAGAAGAGATCCAGTGGCATCATCTCCAGCCTCTTCAAGTCCAGTCGCAAGGATAAGAGGGATTCTTTTTTAGATAATGCCGGCACCCTTGGCGCGGGTGTCGGCCTAGCGGGTGCTGCGACCGTCATTGCTGCCTCTGACGCTGCTCACTCCAACGCCGCCGAGGTTCCGTCGGACCAGGAGCATGACAGCTTGCGCGAAGGCCGTCGTGTGCGAAGTTACGAAATCCTCGACCCCGAGGTCGCCCCCCGTGTCTTCAAGCCCGCCATTGATCCTCAGTATGGCGATCTTCTCCCCCTCCCTCCTAGCGAACCTGGCAGTCCCGTCTCTGGACCCGACGAGCTGCCTTCACTGCCTGATAGCCGACCAGACACTCCTCCTGAGGAGCGTGTCATTAGGCGTGATACTCGCACTCACAATCGACGCCGCAGTACCTTTGAGACGCCGACCAAGTCTCCAAGCCGAACAGCCGTCCCTATTCAGCTTCGTCTGGGCCAGAGGTCGAACCCTGCCTCTCCCGTTGGCCTCAAGTCATCTCCCTCAGGCTCTCCCGTTGTGATCAACTCGGACCCTGCTGCAGTCATGTCTCGACGAGTAGCCCGGCCAACTTCATGGGATAGCACCCGCGAGATCATGCCGTTGTATCTTCTTGAGCATTCTCGTCAAGCCCCGCCAACGACCGGTTTGGCTCTTCCTGCACTCCCTCCCAGTGAGCCTAGTGAGGCTGGATCCAGGCACTCACCCAGTCCTGAGGCCGAGTTCCACCAGCGCGGTGATTACTTTGACCTGGATAGTGCTCAGTTTTTTGATCCTGCTCTCCATATCGACACCAATGTGCCTCAAGCTGCACGCAAGAACTCTTCCACAGGAACTGACGAGTCAACAACCCCTCGGGCCCTGTTTCACCCTGAGCTCCCAGTTCCCGACTTCACAGAATCTCTTGACCGGGAAGCACCTCGTGAGAGCTCTGTTAAGGCCCCATCTCTGCCAACGACCCCACAGCCTGTCCCCGTCGAATCGACAAGCAAGGACATGGGCGCTGAACTTCTCGCCATGACGCCTTCTCCGCGTGAGCCTGCTTTCCCTGTGGCTCCCGCCACTCAATCAGTTACTCCTGAGGATCTTACTTCTACTGATGAGCACTTCTCCGACGCCACCGAGGCCCAATCGCCTCGAGGAACTATTTCCAAGGCCTTTGACGATGTCTCCTCAGTGGGCACCGTTGAAGAAATCCCTTTCAAGGGTCCTGCTCAGCCTGAAGTCGAACCTGCTCCTCAGCCTGTCGTTGAGTCTCCTCAAGTTACCCCAACAACAGAGGCTGCTGCCATTCCTGTAGAGGAACTTTCCACTGAGGAGCCTGCCATCGCGGAGCGTGCTGCCCCTCTTGAGCCCGTTGTTGAGGATGTTTCGAGGTCTGTCGACGCACCTGGCATCGAGCTACCCACCGAGAAGCCCGAGGTACCGGAGCCTGCAACTGAGGATCGGTCAATCACCGTTGAGCCGATTGCTGAAGATCTTCCGAAGCTTGTTGAAGAGCCGACTCCTGAGCTGCCCATCGACCATGCCGACCTTGTCTACGAGCAGCCTATAGTCCTTCTTGAGCCTATCCCTGAGGAGCCTGCTGACTTTGCAGAGGAGCCTACTCCTGAGCCATTCACCGAGAAGACCGGAGACCTGGGGACTGTGATTGAAGCGTCAACAACCGAGGAGCGTGCAGCTATTCTTGAGCCTATCCCCGAAGAACCCGAGAAGCCCACAGAGCTGTCGTCCTCTGACTCGCCCACGGAGAAGGTTCAGGATGCGCAGCCTACAGCCATCCTTGAGCCCAAGGATGGAGACGTTTCCAAGGCCGCTGAGGAACCTCTCTTTGAGGTCGCCGCCGAGAAGGCAGAGGAAAAGGTGCCCGAGTTCGTCTCCTTGCCCGTTGGAGAGACCGTGGAGCCCATCGTCGCTGCGCCCATGATCGAGGGATCACCGAGAGAACTAGAGCCCGTTAGCAAGGAAGTTGCTGACCTGGTCCTCGAGGATGTGACCAAGCCTGAAGGAACCCCTGAGGTTGCCAAGCAGTCAACTGACGATATTTCTCGCGAGATCCAGCCCGACCTTGCCGACATGACCGCGACAAAGATTACTCCTGATGCTATTGTCGAGCCTCAGCCTCAGCCTCAGCCTGCTATCGAAGCCACTGCTGAACCAACTTCTGTCACTGTCGAGCCTCTGGAGCAACCCGAAGTTGAGGACAAGTCCCGCAAAGCCAAGATGGAGTCTATCGGGGAGGCTGTGGCCGAGCCCGCCGTCACAGCGCTCACCCCCGATGCCATTCTTGAGCCTTTGGCAGCGTCTGCCCCTGAAGCCGCCGCTGAGCTTCCTCCTGTAGCTGAGGACAAACCCACTGAGCCTGTCGTCGAAGACGTGGCCGAGCCCGCTGCCGCTGCCGAGACCGTCATCGAAGCCCCTGCCGAACCCTCTACTCAGGCAGCTCCTCAGCGTGCAGAGAACGAATTCACCACGGAAGAATGGCAAAGCCTCTCAGCAAAGGACAGGAAGAACATGAAGAAGAAGCTCAAGAAGAAGAATCTGGAGCTTATCGTCAAGGATTCCTTTGAGGTCGCTGCCCCCGTGGAAGAAGCTGCCAAGGATGAGAAGGCGGAGCGAAGCGAAGAGACTACTGCCAAGGACGAAGCTCCAGAGACAACGCCGGCCACCACTGAAGTAGAAAAGACTCCTGAATCATCAGAGGAACCGACCACAAACATTTCTGCTACCCCGGCTAAGGTAGAGGCCGAGCCCGAGCCTGAGTCCACCGAGAAGGAGCTTCCCAAGGTTACCGAGCCTGAAGAGTTGCAACCCAAGCCTGCCGATGAAGTGCCAGCGGCTGAACAGGAGCTCTCTCGGGAGCCAGAACCCGCTGTTGAACAGGTCTCCGACAATCTTCCCGTTGAGAAGGAAATCGCCCAAGAGCCAGAGCCGGTTCCCGAGCCGGTTCCCGAGCCCGAAGCATCGGTCCCAGAAGCAGTTGTGGAGGCCAAGCCCGTGACTGTTGAAGAGCCCGCAGAGTCCCCTGCTGTCAACGCTGAGGCGGTGGCCGAGGAGCCAGCCCAACCCCAGTCCAAGAAGAGCAAGAAGAAAAAGAAGAAGGGAAAGCAAGTGGTGGAAGAGCAGTCAACCCCTGCCGAGCCTGAAGCTACTGTTCAGGAAACAGACAAGGAGGCTTTCGATGCATGGGCCGAACCAATTGCTCCTGTTGAGCCCTCCCCAGATGCTCCCGCTGAACCCTCAGATGCTCCAGTTGAGCGCTCTCTTGAAGAGGCTATTGAACCCGCATCGACTTCTGTCGAACCTACGTCGGATGCTCCCGCTAAGCTCTCAGATGCGCCTATCGAGACCCTACCGGAAGCACCAGCTGAGCGCTCTCTCGAGGAGGTTGTTGAACCTACAGAGGCTCCTGTCGAGCCTATCCCCGATACCCCCGCTGAGTCCTCAGATGTTCCTGCTGAGCCTTCAGGTGCTCCCGCTGAGACACTGCCGGAAGCACCGGTTGAACGTTCCCTCGAAGAGGTTGTTGAACCCACAGTGGCCACTGTCGAGCCTATCCCCGATACCCCTGCCGAGCCCTCAGATGCTCCCGCCGAGACCGTGCCAGAAGCACCAGTTGAGCGCTCTCTCGAAGAGGTTGCTGAACCCACAGCGGTCCCTGTTGAGACAGCACAAGAGCCCCTTGCCGAGCCAACTCCGGATGTCGATGCTTTTGATGCTTGGGCACAGCCAGATGCTCCTGTGGAGACTGTTGATACTGTCGAGTCCAAGTCGGAGACCCCTGCTGCTACTTCTGAGGCAACGCCTGAACCGTCCACCGAGGCAACTCCTGAAGAGACTCCATCCAAGTCGAAGAAGAAGAAGAAGAACAAGAAGAAGAAGGGCGCCAAATCTGAAGAAACAGCTCCTTCTGCCAACCAGGAAGCTTCTTCTATGCCCGAGCAACCTCTTCCAGCCTCGGAAGACAAGACTGAGCAGCCTGCAGAGGCCGACATAACCAAGGACTTGCCCCGTGACTCGCCTGCTCCAGTTGGTATAGCTGAACCCGAAAGTACTGAGACCCCCGCGCAGGAAGCCGGATCAACAGACCCGACCGAAGCTCCCCAGCCTGAGACTTCCTTGGAGGGTGAGACCGAAAAGAAACCAGAGGAGAACGTGTCTTCCTCTGCAGCTGAGCCAACTGCGGATAATGATCATCAGCTGGCCGAGCCCGAGGACTTGCCGAACCCTACCGAGGCACCCAAGTCCCAGGACGTCGATGAACCCGCCTATTTGCCCTCAAGCATGGGTCTCCACGCTCCCCAGAAGCCTGCGCAAGAACAATCTCAGAACCGATACTTCCCCTCTACCTTGGGCGTCTCTCCCGCCACAAGAGGATTCGCTGCTGTTGGATCCGCTTGGAGAAAGATGTGGGGATCTCCCGCTCAGGTGAAGAATGACTCCCAATCGATAGAGCTTGAAGCCGATCAGATTGACAAGACGGTTGATGATGAACGGGAGCCTGTGGTTGCGGAAACCGCTCCATCTCAAGAGGAGAGGCCTGTTGATGTGGCTGAGCCTGAGACTGCTGTTGTAGCCGAAAATGTGGACGAGAAGGCAGAAACGGTTACTGAGAAGGCACAAACCGGTGAAGTCAAGCCCGACACTCCTCCAGCAGACTCTGATCTGAACGCCCCTGTTGCCGACGCGGCCCCGACCACGCTAGAGTCGCATATCTCAGAGCCACTCTTCTCCCAGGGAGATGCACCTGTCGAGGAGTCTCAAGCAACTTCTATTGGCCCGGAGCCCTCTCAAGTCGATGACATGACTCCCGCCACCGAAGTTGTGAGCCGCGATATTCCTGCTCAGGATGAGCCGACACCTGCTCCTCAAGAGGAGTCTATCAAGATCGCCGAGAATGAGCCTTCTACCACAACAGAGAACGACGCCATCAAGCCAGACCAGGACGACACAGTGAAGCCCCTTGAGGCCGAGCCTGTCGAGACTAGCGAGGAGCCAACCCTCAAGACACCTGTAGAAGAACCTATGACGACCGGTGAAGATATTGCAGGCCAAACAACAGTGGTTGCCGAACCACAAGCAACTGACGAGGCTACAAGATCGACTGACGCCCCTGAGACAGTCGAACCTGAGTCCCCTGTTTCGAAGAAGAAGGCCAAGAAGAACAAGAAGAAGAAGAAGAAGAACCAGACCAGCCAGGAGGAGGCACTGGAGGAGGAAGTCAAGGACGAAGCTGCTCAAGGCGACGCCACGGTCAACCAGGAGGAGGAGAACAGGAACAAGCCCGCTCTGGAAGAGACTAAGGCTAATCAAGAGGAGGAGGTTAAGAACGACCCTGCTGAAGATGAGGTTAAGACTCAGGGGGAACAAGCCAAGCTCAGCACGAAGGAGGAGGTTACTCAAGATGATACCCCGGCCAACCAGGAGGAGGTTAAGAACGAAACTGCCGAAAGTGAGCTCAAGACTGAGGAGGAAGTCAAGCGTGAAGTGGAGGATGTGACCGTTCGAAGCGAGAGCGAGAGCAAGGATGAACCCAAGGTGGATGAGGCCATTCCAGGACCTACCGAACCTCCAGTCGAAACGAAGGTTGCCGCAACTGTTGAGACACCTGCTCTGCAGCCTACAGAGGAAGCCATACCTGACACCCCCAAGGAAACTCTGGCTGAGGAAAAGTCACCTCAACCCGAAGTTATCGAGGAGACTTCCGGGGACAAGCAAGTGGAGGAACCAACCCCAGAGCAACCAACGGATGCACCTCTCGACCTCGGTGACAAACCGTCTGTCAATGAACCTCAACCTCAACCAGCCTCAGAGACAGAGACAGCGACCAAGGAAGCTGAGGCAGCCAAGGAAGCCAGGGAAGCCGCAGATAA
This sequence comes from Fusarium solani, assembly GCF_023522795.1. Taxonomy (NCBI): domain Eukaryota; kingdom Fungi; phylum Ascomycota; class Sordariomycetes; order Hypocreales; family Nectriaceae; genus Fusarium; species Fusarium solani. Next base: position 3,244,668 of record NW_027072157.1, read on the forward strand.
GGCTGCTCGTGAAGCTGAAGAAGCCGAAGAAGCTCGTGACGCTGATGAGATGGCAGCCCTGAGGGAAAAGAGGGCGCGAAGGAAGGGTCGTCTCTTGAAGAAGGACCAGCAACGCCTCATTGCCCTTGAGGAAAATGCTACCAGGCGGGCAGAGGCCCGAGCAGCTCGCGAAGCCGAAGAACAGGCCGCCAAGGAACTGGTGGAGACAGCCGCCGCTGAAGCTGCCATTGCCGAACCTGTCGCCCAGGAGCCTACGGAGGCTGAGGGTGTTGCGCCATCTGAGACCAAAGAATCCCAAGACATCGACGCCCCAGATGATGAAAGCCAAGCCAACAAGGAACTTGAGGTCTCCGAGGAACGCCCAGAAGAGACATCGACCGAAGATGTGCCAAAAGACATCACCGAAACGACTGAAGTTGTTCAGCCTGAAGCACCCGCAGAAGCACCCGCAGAGGCACCCGCCCCAGACAAGGCCGAGGGAGTTGAAGGCGATGTCGACAACGCCCCATCTGCTTCAGAGCCGCAAGATGCCCCTGCCGAAGATGACGTTGCTGAATCGGTGAGCGGGAAAAAGTCCAAGAAGAACAAGAAAAAGAAGAAGGCGGTCAGTTTCGCCGAGACCGATGCGGCTCAAGATACTCCCCAAGACAGCACTGAGCCATCTTCTATTGGACAAGAGCCTCTAGTGCAGGAACCAGAGCAGCTTGAGGAACCGACCGCAAGCAAGGAAGAATCTAGCCCTGCTGAGGAACCTACACCCAGCCTTCCTGTAGAGGAAACTCGCACGCCATCTGCCGAAACCGAACAACTCGAGGCGCCTGCACAAGCTACACCGGTTGAAGAGCCTGCACAGACTGAACCTGTCGATGCACAGGCTGAAACTGCCAAAGACACTGCGGTGGACGAAGCTGAAGCTCCCGCTGAGAAGAAGAGCAAGAAGAAGAAGAAAAAGAAGAAGAATGCTTCTTCAGATGATTCTGAGAAGCAATCCGAAGCCGACTCTTTACCTCAGGAGACTCCCGAGCTCGCTGCTCAAGAAAACGCTGCCACCACCACTGAAGAACCAACCCCTCGAGATGTCACATCGGAAGAGCCGAAGGATGCTGTTCTGCCAGAAGCATCTCTGGAAGCATCTGACAGCTTGGAGCATGGTGGCGGCGAGCCTGTAGAGGCACTTTTCCCTACCGACGAGGCTGCGCCGCTCCTGGAACCAGAGGAGGTCGACGTCGTCTCCGAGGTTGTCCCACAAAACGATGAGCAGACACAGCCAGCTGATGTCGAAAACCCCGTAGAAACTCCCTCTGTCCAGGAACCACCAACGGACGTTCAGGCCACCGAAGTGCCGGATGCCTCTGCTGCCGATCAGCCTCCCGCCGAAGAACCCGTCCCGACCACTGAGGACCCCGAAGCCGCCTCTCCAGCAAAGCTGTCCAAGAAGGAGAAGAAGAAGAAGAAGAAGGCAGAGAAGAAGAAGGCAGCGCTTGAAGAAGCCGCAGAGCCTGACTCTGGTCTTGCCACTCCATCTGAAGACCCCGAACTTGTACCCGAACCTGAGGCCACCGATCCCCCGGCCGAGACACTCCCGGATCCTCGCGAGGACACCCCAGCGGAGCCCGAGAAGACCGAAACTTCCAGCGCAGAAGCCGCTCCTGAAGGCGACCCTGCGACGCCAGCCGACGATACCAATGTACCGGATTCCACCGAGTCCGGAGAACAATCTGTTCCAAGTGAAGAACCAGCAGCTGGTCCTGAAGACGAGCGGGGTGGGTCCAGTCTGAAGCAATCCCGTACGGACGAAAAGAACAAGGCTAAAGACAACCATTTTGAAATCCAGCAGGACCCCGAGACCAATCGTCCAACGGAACCGGAACCGGAACCGGAAAAGCAGCACGCCGCCGACGCCGCCGTTGATGAGGCTAGGAGCCTTGGGCCCTCCGAGAACGAACCGCGGGAGGAGGACAAGAGCAATGCTGGTGATCTTGAAGCCCCTGTCGAGCCCGAGGCAAAGCTGGAGCCGGAGCCGGGACTGGAAACTGAGAAACTGGAAGACAATGAGGGAGACGCTGGCCTGTCCAAGAAGCAGAAGAAGAAGCAAAAGCAAAAGGCTAAAGCATTAGCTGCCTCGGAGTCCTCAGCCGAACCGGAGACACCCAAGGAGACCGAGGCATCCCCTGAGGAACCAACGGAACCTGCGGTTGGAACTGGTATCGATCCTGAGTCGAAACCCGAGGCTGAAAATGAGCCTACGGCAGATACGTCTGCCGAGCCAGACAATGACTCTGGCCCCAAGATTGAGAATGAAACACTCCCCGATGTTGAGGAGACTGTACCTATAGTTGAGCCTGACACTGAAGCTGAATCGAAGCGCGAAACTGAGACTCAACCTCTCGTCAACCCCGATGCTCAATCTGCGGTTGAGCCAACCACTGCCGAGCCCGAACTTGAAGCCGACGTCTTGATCTCAAAGCCTGAGTCTGACCAGCAGACAACTTCCGAACAGGAGACCATTGTTCCTGAGTCGGAGATTGAGTCTGGAAAGAAACAGGACCAGGCCGAATCGCAGCCCGATACTAAAGTCACAGCTGAGCAGGAACTTGCGAATGAACCAACCTCTGAGCCACCGACTCTGCCTACACCAGCGTCGACATTTGATGAACCGAGGGATTCTGTGCAACCTTCTGAATCAATTGTCGAGACGGAGCAGCAGCCTGTTATTAAGCCTGAGTTGGAGGCTCTGGAGAAGACAGCCGAGGACTCTGCGCCCGCCCTCTCAAAGAAGGACAAGAAAAAGAAGAAGAAAGCAAAGAGCGAGGAGAAGCCCGCCGAGCCCCCGCAACAAGCAGATTCTTCAAAGGAGGTTGAACCCGCCCAGGCTGTCGACCCACAGCCAGTTGAGGCTTCTGAGCCTGTAGTTGAACCCGTCGTCGCCGCTGCTCTCGAGTCCACACCGCCTGTTCCTGAAGCGGCCCCCAAGTCAACAACGGAGCCCGTCATAGAACACGTCACTGAGGATGACACTCCCGCCTCCAGGGGCGAGCGGACCAAGCAGGGAGATGAAACAGAGTCTGCCATACCAACTTCAAATGTTCCCGAGCCAACCTCAGACGACGCCAAATCTACTCCCGAGTCTGCCGAGCTAATACCCGAAGTTACTCAGTCCACTCCTGAACCTTTCGAGGAGAAGCCCGAAACTACTGACCATGCAGTGGAACCTGCAGGTTCTCCTGTCGTGCCTCGTCCCTCGACGCCGAAGGCCATCGAGCAAGCCCCTCTCTCCACGTCAACGCCGACTGAGACGGCTGAGCCTACAGTGGAGCAGCATTCAGAAACAACCCAGGGAGACCCTGCTTGAACCCGAATCTTCAGGTGCCCATGAGACAACTCCTGCTCCCGAGGTTGAAGCATCGCCAGCAAACGAAGCTGTCCCCGAAGCTCAAGCTCAACTAGACAAGGAGGGTGACGATGCCGATGAGGGCTTGACAAAGAAGGAGAAGAAAAAGAACAAGAAGAAGAAGAAGAAGAAGGGAAAGGGTACAGAGACTGATCCCTTGGAAGACACGGAGAGCCTCGTCGAAACCGCTCCCATCTCTGAGACCGCAGCTGTTGAGACGAGCGAGCCTCATCCCACTTCTGAAAGCCAGCCTGAACCTGTGCAGCTCGAGGCTGAGGCGACACCGGCAGCTGAATCTGCTACTGCTGTTCCCGCTTCATCGGAAACCGAGACAACTGAACTTTCTGGAACTCATGCGGCCGTCACCGAGGCCGACCCGGTGGTCACAAAGCCTGAGGTTGGACTTGAATCAGAGCCGCAGGAAGCTCAGATCAATAAGGACCCTCAGCCTGAAGGAACCCCTCAACCTATCGATGTTCCTGCGTCTGAAAGTGGCGCCTCCAAGTCTGCCCATGAACCACAGGAACAGAGCCAGCACGTACCTGAACCTGGTTCGGGACCTGTCGAGGTTCAAGACCAACCAAGGAGTACTGAGGAAGAACTCGACCAAGACCTTACTCTGTCTACGAAAGTCAAGAAGAAACAGAAGAAAGGCAAGGAGCCCGCCCTGAGTGCTGAAGAAGACCTAGGGACTCCTCGGGAAGCCCTGGAGTCTACTGCTCTTCCGACCGAAGCCATCGGGCCGGATTCCTCGAAGGAGGTAGATGCTTCAGCCCAACATGTTCAACTGCCGGACCCTACCCCTGTGACTGAGGAAGTGGCTGTCACTGGTGAGGAGAAGCAAGCTAACCTGACTGACGATAGTCCTTCTGCTGAGCCTACCACGTCGGCAGAAACGATTCAAACGAGTGAGCAAATGGATGCCGCCACGTTTCCTGAAGGCATCGCCACGACTGAGCCTATTGCGCAGCCGTCAACAATTGACAAGGATGAACTGTCCGATCAGGCTCAACCCTCCGAACAAGCAGTAACCACTGATAACGACAAGCCTGACGAGGCATCACAATCCGCCCAACTCCCTGACGTCGAACCTGAGTTGACTCCCGTGCCTGAAGTCTCTCAGCAGGATGTGGCCGAGGAAGTTCAAGAGGTCCGGGGCGAGGATCCAGCGCCTTCCACTCCCAAGAAGAACAAGAAGAAGGGAAAGGGAAAGGAAACTAGTCAAGATTCTGAGCCAACGGCCGAACCCACGCCAATCACCGAGCCTATCGAGCCCTCTCTAGAGCCTGTCGCGGAGCCTGCTAGCGAGCCTACCCACCTGACAATGAAGCCGGAAACCATCACTCAAGAACAAGACAAAGCCATCACTGGAGAGATCCCTGCCACTGACCTGGCCCAGACTTCCGCCGAGCCCCAGCAAGTCTCCCCTGAGATGAGTCCTGAGCCCATCAAGGAACTTGACCCAGCCTCTACTACCCATCCTCCTGACTCAACTGATGCTGCTCCTGAGACTCCTGCCCCGCTCTTGGATGCTGACCGACAAGCCGGGGATGAAGCCCAACCACCGGTGCTGGACATACAAGACAACTCGGCTCCCCATGTCCTTGACCGCAACCTTCGTGATGAAGTGGAAACGACCCCCTCAACTCTCGCGCCAACTGAAGCCGCAACAGGAGCCTTGAGTGTCCTAGAGCCTGTCATTCCTGAGGTGGAAGTGGCGCCTGCAGTCGAGCGTTTAATTGAACCGCCAGCTCAAGCACAAGAAACGGATGACATGGCTGGTCTTTCCAAGAAGGAAAAGAAAAGGAGGAAGAAGGCAGCCAAAGATCTCGCCGCAAAACTCGCAGAATCTCAACCCACGACGTCCGATACTTTGGCACCTGAGCCCACTCAACCTGGGTCCTCCAAGGACGCGACCCGAGAGGCTGAGACGGTGCCAACTGTGGGCAGTGATTCTCTGCTAGAAGCCGAGCCAACACCTCAGAAGGAGGCCGACAAAGAGACTCAGCCCTCTACCCAAACCCAGAACGAGGACCCTCTGGAACTCGTCTCTGAAGCTATTCCCGTGACTGAGTCAACGACACAGGCAACAACTCAGGCACCTCCAGAACAGGAACCATCCCCGAAATCGCCGACTGAGCAGGCACTAAGAGAGGTGTCTGGGCCCCTGACAGCTGAAGCAGTGACCCAGGCTACAAGCTCCGAACCATCCACCCAAACTGAGGAGGCAACGAGGGCGCAGACTGAAGCAGTTAGTGAGGCTGTTGCTGCGGATATCCCCCAACCAGAATCCAGTCAAGTCCAAGATTCTGTTGATGTGCACCGAGCCCAGACAGAAATTTCGATTGAGTCGGATCAGCAAAACGAACCCTCATCGAAGAAGAGCAAGAAGAAGAAAAAGAACAAGAAGTCTGCTCTGGACGCAACAGAAAGCTCTGAGCCTAGTGGTGAGACAGCACAGTCTGCAGGACCTGAACTGGAACAGGACGCTCAAGCTCCTACTGTTACAACTGCGCTGGAGGACAAGTCAGGCATAGCAACCACTCGTCTCGATCTCAGCCAGTCGCCTGGACCATCGGAAAAGCCTCCACAGACAGCTGACGAACCAGTACAAACCGAGAAGGCCGATGAGGGCTTCTGCCGAGATCTAATCCTTGAGCCAGTCGACCCAGCCGAAACCGAGGCCCCGGCTCAATCCTCCGAGGGCTTTCGGGAGCCCCAACACGACCTCGAAGGCGAACCTGCCCCTACCATGCAAGGACCTGGTGACTCTATGACTCGGGATGCACCAACAACCCAGATGGAGTCTGAGTCAAGAGAGTCATTACGGCCCCAGGAGACAACCGCCGTCGAAACGTCGGAGTTGCAGCTGAACCCCCCCGCTACAATTCTCGAGGAAACGAGCCCCTCTAGTCGCGATATTCTCGCCGATCTGGACCTCACCCAGCCTGAGCCTGCCCAGCAAGAGCCGAGAGACAAGGAGCAGGGCACTGAGGTCACCACCCCTTCTAGAAAGGACAAGAAGAAAAAGAAGAAGGCGGCCAAGTCCTCAGCCCCAGAGTCTCCTGCCCCTCTCGAGCCTACCGATGCGGTTGAGGGGCAGCTTTCCGTTGCTGGGCCTTCACTCGACCAAGTCGACGAACAACTCAAAGAGCCAGAACCAGCTGCCCCCGCCCATCTGAAGGTAGAAGAAAATGCAGAGTATCCTGACAACATCCGAGCTGACAACCTTTTGGGACAAGAGATCAACAAAGGAGATGAGGTGAAACTGCAAGAGCCCTCGCTAGAACCTCCTTTCGACCGCTCAGTCGAAGCGCCAGCCCAGCCTTCAGTCGAACCCCCTACTGAAGGATTGGTCGAGCTTCCAGTCGAACGTCCAGTCGAGCCCGAGAACGCGGAGGTCGCTCAAGATACTACTAGCCCAGCTCTATCGAAGAAAGACAAGAAGAAGAAAAAGAAGGGCAAAGTAGTTGACACTCAAGCAACTGAGTCGACAAGCCTTCCTGCGCCAGCAACTGAGGCACTTGACAACACGGCTCAGCCTCCAGCCGAAGACCTGACCCGGGCTGCAGACGAGCAAACCGAGTCACCTGTTCTGACTGCTGATGCGACCAAGTCTACAAAACTCACAGAGCGAGATGTTGCCCAGACTCAAGAACTTGAGGCACCAACCGAAAAGCCTACTGAAGCCTCAGACCTCCGCATCGACCTGCCAAAAGAAGTCAATGAGCAAGTATTGACAACCGGGCCCGAATCAGCACCACAGACCGTTGCTTCTAATGAGAGTGCTGCGATGGACGTTGATGCTCCTATCTCTGCTCTAATCGGCGCTCTTGTACCTCAGGCTGCCCCTGTTGAAGAGCCTGTTCCTCAAGCCGACGCTTCCCCTAGCGCTGCTCCCAAAGATGCCACCTTGGAGAGTGGACAAGCCTCGACCGCTGCCTTGGCGACAGAACAGCCAGAAAACGACCCATCTACCAAGATGTCAAAGAAGCAAAAGAAAAAGGCCCAGAAACTGGCTCGTGAGAAGGAAATTGCAGAGCGAGCTGCCGCTGCGGGGGAATCCATAATCTCGGAACAGCAAGATGCGCAGCCTGCACCTGTCGAGGAAGAGCCACCACACCCTCAAGGGGCTGATACATCAGCCGCAAAGATCGAAGCAGACGTCCGTTCATTGGCTCCGGTCGAGACTCCTGCTGAAGAACTGATTCAGCCCAGCGATGATGTTCTCGTGAAACCCGAGGGTTCCAAGAAGAAGCTGAAGAAGGGAAAGAAGTCTCAGCAGGGCTCGGGCACACAGACTCCTGCCGAAGTCGACGAGGCTCGTGTTGAGCCTACGACCGTGCCCATTCTCTCTCCAGAGCCCTCCCCTGTCCCAGATATGGCCGCGAATGTCAACGAATCGCAGGCCCCGGCATCATCTGCCAAAGCATTTATCGACGGCATGTCTACGGTAGTCGCGTCAGTTACTCAAGATGACCAAGAAAAGCGCGGTGACCCCAGCGACAAGATTCAAGCACCAGCCGTTGAGATCGAGACGTCGGCACCGGAAACCGACAAGCCAACAGAGAAGAAGCCCGATGCGGACCATCTCACTCAAACTGCTGATATGACTGGACCGCGAGCCTTGGCGGATACACCAGCGGAGCAGATAGCTGATGACAAGGCTGCACCAAAGAAGACCAAGAAAAGTAAGAAGACAAAGACTGTGCTCTCCGAGCCGAGACTTGAAGAGGCACCCAGCGCTTCTTCAGAACCTGCTCCTCCAGCTGCAGATGATGTCAGGGTGAAAGACATGAGCCAGGTCGAGGTGTTGCAGACAAGCGCCCGCACCGAGACGGAGCACCACATGTCTGATGCACCACGAGGTTTGGCTTCGGCCACTGCAACCAAACCAATTCTTGGTGAAGACAGTACCAAAGCTTCTTCTGAGGAGCCAGTTCCTCGAGCTCCTTCTGTTAACCTCGTCGAGTCACCCCCGAGACAATCCATTCTCCCCCCTTCTCTGAACAACCTCTTGGCTCACTGTTGCCACTCACGCCCGTGGTTTCTGCGGAAGAGCCACCCCCAAGCCAAAAGGCTGAGAGCAATGAATCTGGAGCCGTTGTTCCCATATCAAGAGAGCTGTCCCTCAGTCCTTATTCGGCAGCAGAGGCAGGGCGAGCTCTTGATTCAAAGAAGAAAAGGAGGGCCAACAGAGTGCCCAGCAGTGTTTTGCCATTCGGACTCCCGCAGCCCACACCAGAGGCGACCCCAGAACCCGAGTCACCAATAGCTGACCGATTGATTCTACTCGGGGATCACACAGGTTCCAAACTCAGGGGCATCGATGATACTCTTTGGGAGCTTGGTTCAAGTATCGAGAAACATCAACCGCGGAACCTGACTGCCATGGTCAAGTCCAGAGCGTCTGCTGAGCCCTCAGCAGATACCCTTCCGTCCTCTCAAGATGATGTAGCGGTCTTCCATCAAGAATTGGTTCAGCAAGAGGAGAGAAACGACAAGAATAAGGCAACTAGCGATCTTGACTTTCCGGGTCCTCATCAAGACCATGTCGGTTCCAAGGGCGCCGAAAACATAGTCTCTCCCCAGCCAACCAAGGACTCACCCTCTGGCGAGGCTCTTTCAATGGGCAAGCCACCCAAAACTCCCAAGGCAACAGATAAGACCCCATCCCAACGGGCAGCCAAGGAGACCAAATCAACTGTCGCTGACATTTCAGCGGCAGCCGCTGCTGCGCTGGGGGGCATCGCACTTGTGGATAAAGTTGACAAGAGGAGGAGCAAGGGAAAGAACAAGGATGAGAACAGACACCTGGATGATGAGGAAGATGATGATTTGTTGACGCGCGAACACCGAAGCAAAGGCAAGGATCTCATGTCAATGGATACCAAGAAGGAGGAAGAAGCCAAAGAGGTCAAAAGGCGTGGTGATCGCCGGGGTGAAGCATCCCGCAACGTCAAAGACAAGGAGATGGAGGAAACCGTTCGGGATGCTGCCCATGATTCCAAGGACAAGAGCAAAGCGAAGGACAAGAAGCCCTCGCACAAAGGCAAGGACGTGGAGCTGTCAAAGGAGATCTCCACACCCAACAAGCCAAGCAAGGACAAGCACACGGATAGGGATGAGGACAAACTCGAGCGCTCAACTGCAGCCAAGAGCAAGGCACCCGAACCGGAAAGAGGATGGAAGGACACAACACGACAAGGCACACACATGGACACATTTGACATGATGGAAAGCCCGATTCTCGGCCGAGGAGATCTGGTACTTTCACGAACTTCTTCCCCCAGGGCCTCCTGCGCCTTGGACCGGACGTTGGGGAACCCATGAGTGGTTTGCTACGAGAGGACAGCCAGCCACCGACACCAATGGGGGACATGGGATCAGAGGTCAGCGACCTACGCCGATCCCCCTCCAGACTTTTGGCTCCGGTGAAGGAAGTTCCCGAGTCAGAGGCCGAGCCATCCAAGTCCAACTGGAAGACACCTGACGCCAAGCGCGACAGTGGACTTGTTGGTGACGCAGCGAGCTTTCAGAGCCGAAGCAAGCGGCTAAGCGAAGAAGCGCAGCGCGACAGTGGTCTCGGACAAGAAACACCTACCCAGAGAAGAAGCAGACGACTCAGTCAAGAGGCGCATCGCGACAGCGGAGTTCACACGGGTGAGCCTGAACGTACGGTGCTCCGAACACCAGAGCCAAGAAGCGAACGGAAACTTCGCCGTTCGCCCCGGGGCACGCCAGTACTAAGAGAGCCGTCCACGCCGGGACCAACACCAGAACCCGAAAAGAGGGAGCGGAAGCAGTATGGCGCTCTCACTCCAGTGGGCGCCGCGGCGGCGGCAGTGACAGCGGGAGCTGGATTAGCGGCCCTACGAGGACTCTCCACGCCAACACCAGCACCAGGGGCAGCACCAGCCTCTTCAGCCTCAGTGGCGGGCCAGCGCAGCGTGTCAGATAACGCCCCCGTATCCCGCCAATCAACGCCGAGTATTCTCGAGGGCCCAGGGCGACGAGCCGTTTCCAACACCAGCCTCTCCCGTCGCCGGACGCCGGAGCCACTAAAGTTCCGGCCTGAAAGCCCAGGCATCCGCACCTCCACACCGCCGCTCCGTCGGGTCGACAGGCGAATGAGCGGTGATCTTCGTTCTCTTCGCCAACAAAACAACACCACGCCCGCCAGTTCCACGCCCGTCGCAAATGAGGGTCGAGCCCGTGCCAAGGACATGGCCGACGTCTACGTAGGTATACTCAGAACCAATTGTTAGCCTCACTGACACGTTCTCACAGGATGGCTACGGCGAGGGCCGCATCGGTTCACCCCGATCACCCACCCGGCCCCACAGCATGCGACGCCGACAGAGTATGCAGGTGCTTGAGCTTGAGAATAAGGTAGAGCAGCTGCTGGCTGAGAACCGAATGCTCACCGAGGCCCGCGCCATGGCTGAGACGAGCATCAGCCAGCGGGCCGCCTCCACCTTGGCTGACCGCGACGGCGAGATCGACAGTCTCAAGCAGACTCTGCAGTACCTCCAAAACGAAGTCTCCCGCCTGACCGAGGTGAATATTGGCCTCACCAGTGCTAATGCAGAGCTGGCAAACAAGGAGACGGGCCGTGTCGCCGACCTCGAGGCCCGAAACGCGAACGTCACACGCGAGCTCTCCGAGGTTCGACGCGCCCGAAAAACGACCGAACAAACCCTAGAAGCCAAGGACGCAGAGATTGCCGCGTTGCGTGCCAAACTCAATTCCGCCAAAGAAAAGATCCGTGATTTGCAGCGTCAGATTCTCGAAACCAAGGCTGCTGACGACGCCTTCCTTAACATCCGCGACGAAGATCACTTTGATCACCGTTGCCAACAACTATGCTCCCATGTCCAACAATGGGTGCTCCGATTCTCCAAGTTCTCCGACATGCGCGCTTGCCGCCTGACAAGCGAGATCAATGACGAGAAGATAATTGACCGCCTCGACAATGCTGTCCTGGACGGCTCCGATGTCGACATTTACCTTCGGGACCGAGTAAAGCGACGTGACATCTTCATGTCCATGACCATGCACATGGTGTGGGAGTTCATCTTTACCCGCTATCTGTTTGGCATGGATCGAGAGCAGAGACAGAAGCTCAAGTCGCTTGAGAAGCTGCTGACTGAGGTCGGCCCTCCCGAGGCGGTTCGCCGATGGCGAGCCGTCACCCTTACATTGCTGTCGAAGCGTGACAGCTTTAAACGCCAACGCGATCTGGATACAGAGGCCGTTGTCCAGGCCATTTTCCAGACGCTTTGCAAGATCCTCCCCCCACCGTCAAACCTGGAGGATCAGATTCAATCTCAGCTACGACGTGTCATGAGAGAGGCTGTTGGTCTCTCGATCGAGATGCGTACGCAAAAAGCTGAATACATGATGCTACCGCCCCTGCGTCCCGAGTACGACGCAGACGGTGAGCTTGCCGCCACTGTTTCGTTCAACGCATCCATGATGAACGAGCGCAGTGGCAGCGTTACCATGTCCAACGAGGACCTCGAGGCTCAAGGAGCCATTATCCGAGTTGTTCTCTTCCCACTGGTCGTCAAGAAGGGAGACGACAATGGACGGGGCGACGAAGAGATCGTCGTCTGTCCCGCTCAGGTGCTCATTGCTCGGTCCAAGAGCATCTATCCCGCCTCGAGCGACGGCGGCAATGCCTCTGCTGGCGCGCGAAGCCACATCAGCGTCACGACAGAGAGCATGGTGCCGCAGCCCGCTGAGGCGGAATATCTAGAAGGGGGGATTTAGGAAGGATTTGGGAACGATACCACCGGAAAAGGGATATGGGCGGTGTTTTTTGGTTTGATCGTTCAGGTATAACGCATATCTAACGAACGACGTTTCCTTTGTCTTTTTGGATTTCTATTACACATTTTGGTTTACGATCTCGGAGGGGAAAAAAGGCTCTCACGATCTCAGTCTAATGTTGCTCGACACCTGTTTTCTTTTTCTCTTCTTATTTTTTCACTTGTATTACTTTTATTCTTTTTTCCTTCTTAACGGCCGGCTTTCCGTTTACTGTTTTTTACTCTCGAGCCCTGTTTTTGTATTCGTCATGCCCTGTGCTTCTCACCTTATGAGTCGTTGTATTTCTTGGGCCCGACATGTAGCTAGATTTGTTGTAATGATGGTGTGACTTGACACGTTCAAATGAATACTTTGGTTGTTCAATTCTGGTTCAATTGTGACTTGATGGTGATTGATCTTGACTTTAAGAATTTGCTTCCTCACTTGATCAACAACTTGTAGTTGGTATACTTCATACATGGTGTTTTTTTACATTGTTATACATACAAATACTCCGAGGAAGTTGACTACTCGCGTCAAACCCGGGCATATATCCACGCTGGTCCCAACGCCCATCGCTTTTGCCTTGATTCAAGTTCCAAACGCCCCCCTCTTTACACGTCATGCCTTATAATGCTTTTTGGTTAAGTATACATTGCTCATTGAATCGTCTCTTCAACTCCCATACTCCTCAAGGTCATATTCAGAATCAGACATCAGTTCCTCCTCCAAAAGTCCCTGGCGGGTCTGGTATTGATCCATCTCCGCTCCCAGCTCGTCCAGCTCCTCTTCCAGGTCAAACTTGGTCTTGGGCTTGTTGCCAAAGTCCTGGTTGACGACGATCCATCTCCATCCTTCCAGCTGATGCCTGACCTTTGCCGCTTCCTCTGGGCCCAGATGCAATTCTGCCATCTTGATCAGGTACTGCAGCCGAGCGGTGCGACCCAGGCTGCCCTCCTCCAGATCCCTGATGACGAGCTTGGCCAGGTTGGCCATGAGGCGTTTCGACATGGGTCCTCCTGCGACCTGGCCGTGCGCGATGCACTTCTCGACGAATCTGAGCTGTTGGCGAGGAGTGACGTCGGTCCTCAACATGAACCAGTCAGCCATCCTCTCCAGCAACGTCATTCTGTCTCCGATGCCTTCCCAATGGTACTTCGGGGGCAATCTCTGCATGGACTTGAACGGTAAAAGGTCGACAGCGTCCCAGATGAGGGCGACGTCGATCTCAGGGTCCTCTATCAAGGCTCTGATGTAGGGAAGCCATATATGCCAGCCCCACTTGGCCTTTGTTTCTCGTCCCTCGTTGTACGTCGCCCACGCGGCGACAGCGACATAAGGGTCGCGGCTTGCAACCAAGATATCTCGGAGGAGCGACCCGCCGTTTGGCATCCGAGCTGCTGTCGCGAGAAGCGCGTCCAGGTTGCCAACGACGTTGCAGGAGTGAGTCAGGGTCCGCAGGTTCTGGAGTTGTCTTTCCGAGCTGTCACCGAGGGCAGCCTTGATCAGCCAAGTCCAGTGGTGACCGTCGCGCATGTTCAAGGATCGGTGGTAATATGCTGCTACATTGATTCGGTTGCGCGCCTTCGAGAGCAGGCGGGCTCTGACGAGGATGAAGGCCTCCTCTTGTCTCCAGGGGGCTGTCCCGTTGATCCGACTGGCAAACCGACCGAAAGTCGACTTGCTGAGGGGAATGATATACGCCAAGGTCTGGAGCAGGTGATAGGCAATTCTTTTGCGAAACTCGTCGTCACCTGGGATCTCCATGCAGGATTCGATCAGTTTGTTGCAGAACTCGACAAGGCCTCCCTTCCTGAAAAACTTGACTTGTTCGAAAAGCGTTGCATGTTGTTCTGCGGCTCGGGCTGGGTTCTGTTTAGGGACAGACGCCTGATGCAGGATGTGCGCCAGGAATAGGCGCCGATAGTACTCGGGAACCGTCCTGAAAGATATATTTTGTACGCCCTCGATAACAAGTGTTTGGAAAAGACGGAATGTCGGTCGCTGCGGTGTCAATGCGATCACCAGGTCAAAGAATTGGTCCCAAAACTCCTTGCCGAATGCATCATGTGACGGTACGGTTCGACTGACACGTATAGCGTGGACGACCTCTTGCAGGTACCATGCGTGGATACAGTCGAGGATTTGGACGGGCACCTTTTCCCTGATGCGCGAGTCAAATGGATCCAGGGCCGATGTCATGTCGTCGAGGGAGATCGCTCTCAACCGAATCAATTCAAGAAGTCGGTTCTTGTAGGGTCCGCACGCCTTATAGAGACTCGCTCTGCTCTGTCTCCCTTGGAGGCTAGCGAGAGCATCTCTAAACCCAGCCAGCACTTCCTGGGCCTCTGATATGGTCTCTGCTGGTATCGTCTCCGCTGGGTTTGTGGGTGTGGGAGCAGGTATCGAAGCGTCCTCCTGCGCGGGTCCTTCAAGCCATCTGATGAGCCGCTCGAAGCGGCTCAGCTTTTTCTTGTGGCGGTCTGCTGGAGCATTAGGAGCTTCCCAGGTCCATTCCCCGAGGTTGTAGGGCAGATCGATCGTCCAAGGTAAAGGCGAGGCGCGAGATTCGGGGAGGATGGCGGTCATGTGGCGCTTGCCCAGACGTCGCCGGCTCTCGATCGGACCCGGGCAGGAGCTGAGGCGCCTGCATGGAATCGGATGGGCATGGTGGAATCGCTCAATGGCTCGGTTCAGGACGGCATTGGTGATCCAGACGGCGTCTGGCGAGCTCGGAGAGGTAGGGTGGTGTATGCCCGAACGACAGCACGCAACGGCACATCGTAGGGGCATAGGGCGAGCTCGCGTGATGGACCTTGTCACAGGCATCCGCCCTCATTGCGGTCAGGGAGGGGGCTCAAAGTCGGGGCCGTGGAAGCACGGGCGAGGAGGCGTGGGAGGCTCGAGAGGTGGGATGTACTATTCGGGGTAGCATCTGAAGTTTCTCAAAATCTGGGCTAGCCAACCAGGGAAGAGCCGATTAGCATGGCTTTACCCCGGAGTCTCGGGCTTAGGTAAGGCGCCGGCGGGTCCGAGCTGCCGTCGGAGAAAGCACCCCAAGGGACTTCGGATAAACACTATTCCTCACTCCGAGCTGAGCTCCTCTGCCTCTGCTGGAATGCACTCCACCCCTTTAGCGCAGCTCGCGCATGTTCCCGCCCCAAATGGCAAACCCCTGAAGACTCCGCCACCACAAGCAGGCTGGCCGAACTTGACAGCCAAACCCATGCGGCTAGGACGCCCCAGAAGCCCCTTGCTGTGCGCTGATACGTCGTGTTATTTCTCCCGCTTGCAGTCGATTCCATGTCCCTGCGTCTCCCTGCGTCTGCGTTCAATGCGTTGACGAATGATACCCATCAATCTCGGCCCCGAAATTTGACCCAGGACCAGAGAGCTCAACGGTCCATGCTCCGGCTCGCTCGCCCTGACATTGATACTTCGCTTCTGTGCATCACCGGTCTCTAGCATCTCTCCGTCGGTCGTCTAGTTATCCGCCATCCTTGTCGATACCGGGTTGACCGCTGAAGCGCGCGGACCGTACGGTAGCCGTGGAGCTTCCCCAATCGGGACCCTCAACCACCAGCCTGGCCTGTCCTGTCCTTGTCCTCCACTGTCGTCTATCACCTTGTGTCGCCTTCTCCTGAACATTGCACTTGAACAACTCCCCATCGAAACCACCACAACAACACGCTAACCATACAGACTGTCCGCGCTTGCGCTTTCACCGTCACACGCTCGATGGCTTTGCGTCATCACGTATCGCCCCCGACTACGTCACACAGCAGTTAGATGGAGCCCGTGGTGTATGACGAGACCCCGTTCGCCGACTACCTCAGAGGTGAGCTCCCTCCTCAGCCTCGTCCACCAACATATTTGCCTTGATGGCTGACATTTTACAAGATGGGGGAGATGAGCCTCAGTCGGACTGGGCGCCTGGCGCGACAACGCCAGAACCAGAATCCTCCGCCGGTCGATCCAGCCCTTCACCACCCTCCAGTCCATCTCCCTTCGCTCCCACGGGCCGACCCTTGGTGAAGCCAAGATTCCGTAATAAAGTGCCCAACCCTCTCCAACTAGACGTTCCCAAGCCCTCGGTGTTGCGCTCCATGCGGAGAAACTACTCGGTATGTCAATGTGGCCTCAAGTTATCCCTCGACAACGCTCATAATGTCCATTCCATAGGCCGCCGTGGCAGCAAGTATCGATCGAGCGGATAACGCCAAATTTCTCGAGCAATTTCGATATACCATCATTGCCTCTCAGTTGTTAAGCGGTCACTCGGGATTGGGACAACACCAGCTCACCGCCAATGGCCCCAACGGACCACCACACGACGAAGCCAAATCTCTGTTATCGACCGAAGGCATTCTAGCATCAATTCTTGCGGCTCTTGCTATTGCAGTTATACTGAGCTGGGTGGTGGAAAGTGGCGTTACGCGAAAGAGGCTCATTTTCTTGCTCATCCTGTGCGCGGCTGCGATGTTGCTGGGGCAAGTTTATATGAGGAGACAATGGTTGCGTTATCGACGGTCACAATCACTTTTGGAGATCACAGCGTTCATTGAGCACTCGCACGCTTTCGATACCGCATCCGGAGCTGCGCTTTCTCTTATACAGGAGGTTGAGCTGGTCTCCAGAGGATACCGACTGTCAGTCTATTGATAGCCTCGTTGGCATGCTCTTTGCTAACTATTTCACAGAAGCGCGCCCTTGCCTCCCATTAGCCGCATCGAGGATCGCGCGCAGTCACGCAAATGTGTTCGGTTGCGCAAGGCGGCTAAGGAATCCTTGGCCGAGGTTCTTGACGCATATAACCAAGTCTGCACTGTAGTCAACGGCTTCGCGGAACAGACAGACTTGGAGAAGTACTACGACATATACGACATAACCGATTTCGACATGTCAGATGCACGCCGTGGATTCAACGAAGAAGAGTTTGACGACCCCGAGTCGTTGAGAACGCTCAAGATCCTGTCTGCCCGTTTCTTCATCGTCCGCAAGCTATTTCTCTGCGCTTTGTTGGCCCTTGATGCCAGCGGCGATGCCAATGACTTGCTTCGTTGGACGACAGCTGTCGAATCCCTTCTCAACCTCAATGCCTCGACCAGTTCTGCATCTGCTAGGCTGCAGACTCTTTTGGGCGAGGAACAAAGTGAGTTTTTGATTCAACATCCCGCACCTGATTCTCTGGCTTACACACGTTATCTAGCTTTCACTTCGCCACCAACGCCAAAGCATGCTCTGACGCCTGGACGAGAACGTTGGCGAGCTCAACTACGAAAACTCAACTCACTCTCAAGCGGAATAAGGGGCTTACAAGCGAAGCTTCAACTACTCCGAGAAGAGTCAGATCGCACACTCAACGATTCCAACGACATTTCGGAGCTCGGACCGAATCTCATGGCGCAATTCGAGTCAATCGGCATGGACCTAAAAGACTTGATGGCGGCATGGGAGGAAGGTAGAGCAGCTCTAGCACTCGGTATCGATAGGAACGAAAAGAGGCTCTCATCCATGAGCACCCTGCTGTCGCCTGCAAGCTCCCTGAGCGGACTGACGACTGTGGATGAAGGTGGCGGAACAGCCGAAGCGCTCAAGGCCCTTACAGGCGAATCTCCTCCAAATTCAGACTATGCCGGGTCTGCAGATCACGAGACGCTCGAAGTATTTGAGGCAGTCGCCCGGCCACGACCGCGAAGCATGCTCACGAGAGAGGAGAGAATCCTTAAGGTTCGAGAGGAGAGGGAACAGAAGGCCATCGCACGACAGCACATCGACGCAACCAAAGGAATGCTCCGCGAGCTGGAGACAGTCATTAATCTACGACCACGAACGCGTGCCAGCGCACCAGCAGGAAGGATTGTGTCGATGTAGGACGAATCTCTTTCATATTGTCGACCATCACAACGTTACGATCATTTTCGCCGCCAGTTTTTTGTCATCGCTTCCCGCCATTCACTCATCACCATCACCTGGCCAGGCATGGACGGACACACTTTTCTACACTCGCTTTTCAATCACGTATACATCAAACCGGAACAAACAAACAGACAGACACAGACCGATAGAAACGTCCAGCATCAAGGCAGCGTCACGACGACATGGTCAGTTCTTTGTGGGCGGCGCTTTTTCATAGAAGGGTTAAGGTTAGGCAACGGCGCAGGGGATTGGGATTGGGAATGTTTTTTTTCGCTTTTGAACCGGGCTGCTTGGCCGTTGCAATTCCCTCGTCAAACGGGAATTCTGGGACAACGTGTACCAGAACCGTTGCACGAGGTTGACGGCACACATACCTGTACATGACACTCTTTGTGCCCAGGTTGTTTCTTTGCGTCAAGGATCGATTGATTGCATTCTAAAGATAATGATTATTAACTACCTAGCTGTCAGAGACTTGGATGTATGATAGAGGATCGTCCTAGGTTGGTAACAGAAGAACAGGGCCTTGATAGGTCTAATTGAATAAGAACCTGCCTATTCCATCCTCTACAAATGAGAGTCAAGAGGTTGATGTGATAGGTTGGCACGTGTAATGCCCCGCGTCTTGACGCGTCGCCGTGCTAGCTCCTACCCGCGCCCGCGTCCTTCGCGTTAAGTGGCTACCGCAGGCGCTGTGCTAAATTAGAGGCAAGGCAGGTACTCGGTAAGCTGCCTACCTGCCTACAATCCAATCTTAGATCCATTCCCGTTTTCCACCTTTTGATTCACGACATCAACAATCTCTAATTTTTCCCCTACTCTAGACAACTCCGTCTCTATCGCCAATTTCCTCATATCAACCCATTGACTCTTGCGGCTCCATTCTCCTCGTCTTAATCTGATCACCAGTCTATTCTCTCAGTCAGTTGTTCCCCAGCAACCCACGGTTGCCCCGCCCCTTGCGTGGCAGCTTCGCGCAAAACCCATCATCACCCATCACCAGCAGCATCGCAGCACAAATACAAGCACAGCACAGCACAGGCTAACAAGATCACGGCTGCAGACATGTTGGAAGCACGACTCGACCAGGCCCAGGTCCTGAAAAAGGTGGTGGACTCGATCAAGGACCTGGTCCAGGACTGCAACTTCGACTGCAATGACACTGGCATCGCCCTCCAGGCCATGGACAACTCGCACGTTGCCCTCGTCTCCATGATGCTCAAGGCCGAGGCCTTCTCTCCCTACCGCTGCGATCGCAACATCTCGCTGGGTGTCAACCTCACCTCGCTGACCAAGGTGCTGCGCGCTGCCCAGAACGAGGACCAGTTGACCCTCAAGGCTGAGGATGGGCCCGACGTGCTCAACCTGGCCTTTGAGAACGCAGAGAACGACCGCATCAGCGAGTACGATCTCAAGCTCATGGACATTGACCAGGAGCACCTGGGCATTCCCGACACCGAGTATGCCGCTACTATCGCGATGCCCTCGGGCGAGTTTCGACGCATCTGCACGGATCTGATGGCCATGTCAGAATCAGGTTGGTACAGACTCGAAGGGTCACCACTACCCTGCTAACAGAATTCAACAGTCGTCATCGAGGCTTCCAAGGACGGTGTTAAGTTTGCATGCAGTGGTGACATTGGTAACGGCTCTGTCATGTTGCGCACCCACACCGACCTCGACAAGCCTGATAACAACGTCGCCATTGAGCTGACAGAGCCCGTCTCTCTCACTTTCTCCCTCAAGTACCTCGTCAACTTCTGCAAGGCGGTCGGTCTTTCGAACCAGGTCAAGATCTGCCTCTCCAACGAAGTGCCACTCTTGGTTGAGTACCAGATTGCAGGCTCCAGCCACCTGCGCTTCTACCTCGCCCCTAAGGCAAGTCATCCCATACTCAGCACTATTGTTCTTCGCTTACTAACATGGGTCCGTAAAACAGATTGGTGACGAGGAGTAAACTCGACCAAAAACATGATACGACACCATCCTACTTGACTATAAGCCCGGCGTTGAGGTTACGAGGATGCGGTGAAGTGGCTGCGATGTGTACGCGCAGTGGGGAATCTGCCGGGGATACGAATACCAGGGATATAACTCTTGAGAGACTCATCAGGGACGGAGGGAATGTTTGGGTGATTGGGACGGACGGACTAGATGGAAGGACTATGTATGAAGAGGCTAGACTGTGGCAAGCGTGTCATGATAGCCTGGCCATACAAGACGTCTACTTTGACGATAATGATACATGCTTTGCAGTTGCCATGGATCATGATGGATGACATCAGGTTGCAGGTGAAGAGTCCCCGTTGTGATGGAATGCTAACACTGGAATTATCGGTGTCCATATTGTCATGCTATCGGTCCTCACGGCAGTTTCATGTTGTCTACTGCAGTAAACAGGCCACATCAGTTGACTCAAAGGCCTAAGCGACAGCCCGAGTCGGCGGAGTGAGGCCACAGTCAACGAGACAAACAGTGAGGATTTCCCTAGTGCGGGGCAATGGACGGCATCGGCCTCTTTTTTGGCGGGGCAGACGGGACGGGATGGAAGTCGCTAGCAGAAAAAAAAACTGGAAGGGGCGGGATTGAGTCAAGGGAAGAAAGGATCCATATAACGTCGTCGATGTGCATGTCCCCAAGGTACCTGCCTTTCTGACTTGCCTTACCCACTTGACGCAGGCTAAGGTAGACTCGGGTGCTTCGAGTTACCTCGTGACTACTTGCCTACCAACCAACCAACCTTCAACCTCCATCGATAGACACAACCACTCTGACTCAAATCTAGACTTGGCTCCGTCCTTGTTGCTCATTCACTCACTTGCCGCTCTCAACCTTCAACTGCTTATACCTCAAGCCTCGGCGTTTGTTTCTCCGACCAGTCACTTAAATCACCTCAAATCTCTCTCCGAGCTCTGACGTAGGGCGAGAGCATTTGGTCCAGTGACGTCTCGACACCAAAGGTCTCAACCTGGGGTTACTTCTTGGCTCAGGGAAGAGGAAGAAAAGGTGAACAGAAGAAACCTTGTATACTCCCCCGAGAATACCACCTCGGAACCATGTCTGATGCTCTTCCGGTGCCCGACACGCGGGTTCTCGCTGTCGCCAGCCATGTACGACCTCTTTTTCTCGTCTCTCATTCTCCAGTTCCTTGGCTGACAAATGTCCGACCCGTCTCAGGTTGTCTCGGGGTAAATTGAATCCAGAGTTCCAGATCCAAGTCGTCATCCGCAGAAGCTGACTCTTTGCCGCGGGTTCCAGTTATGTAGGGAACAAGATCGCCGTCTTTGTGCTGCAGTCTCTGGGATGCGACGTCGCAGCCCTCAACACCGTCCAGTTTAGTGAGTAGCCGGCCTCTTTGAAACAGTCGAAAGAGCATGTAGTCTGACCGATGATCTTTTAAACGCCAAGGCAACCATACCGGTTACAAGCAATGGAAGGGTACCAGAGTCTCGGCGCAGGAGATCATGGAGCTGTACGAGGGGTTGAAGCAGTCGTACCTAGACGACTTTGACATGATGCTCTCGGGATACATCCCCGGCGCCGAGGCCGTCAACACAGTGGGGCAGATCGGCCGGGAGCTCAAGCAAAAGGCGGCCGAGACCCCGGGCAAGTTCTTCTGGGTGCTCGACCCCGTCATGGGCGACAACGGTAGGCTCTACGTCTCGGAGGAGGTCGTTCCTGCTTACAAGAAGCTCCTCCACGACGCCGATCTCATTCTACCGAATCAGTTCGAGGCAGAGTAGGGACTCTTCACTTGGCTCAAGTCCTGAGCTAACAACTCGACCAGGCTCCTCTCAGAGTGCAAGATCCACGACATGGATAGCCTGCACAAGGCCATCCAGGCCATGCATGACAAGTACCAGGTCCCCCACATCGTCATCACCTCAGTCAACCTTGAAGCTCCCGACCACCCGCCTTCACACCTGTCGGTGGTGGGCTCAAGCATGACGTCGACCGGACAGGCTCGGTTCTTCAAGATTGTCTTTCCGTCCATTGACTGCTACTTTAGCGGGACCGGTGACATGTTTGGCGCCCTCATGGTGATCCGCATGCGTGAGGCCGTCTACAACGCCAACGACAGCCTCCGTCACACAGCCAGCTGGCTCAGCGACGACTCGGTCTCGGCTGTCGAGCTACCCCTCGCCCGCGCCGCCGAGAAGGTCCTAGCTAGCATGCACGAGGTGCTATCTAAGACGTGCGAGGGCATGCGCGGCGTCGTCGATCGCACCCTTACCGAGATGAGGCCTCAGGACCGCGCCAACGACACAAAGGTTCATCTGGTTAAGAGCAAGGCAGCCGAGCTACAGCTTGTAAGGAATCTAGACTGCTTACGCTCGCCGTCGACAGAATACCATGCCAAGGCGATATAGAAAGGTCAGGATATAGAACCTGGATATAGAACAAGAGGAATAGACGTGTTTTAAAGAGCGCATACTCTTTGTTTCTTTGAGTCTATCTGTGAACATCCCCGTGGTATCCTCATCCATATCCCCTACCAGCCAAGTCTAGTGCCGTAATATCCCTCGACTTTTCATTATATCATGCAAGAACCAGTAACTAAGATCCTGGTTTCTTTTCTCTAACCAGTACTTCCAAAACCGCCAGCGCCTCGGACGCTCTCCTCAAGCTCCTGGACCTCGACAACCTCGGGGGTGTAGATGCGCTCGAGGACGAGCTGGGCGATGCGGTCGCCCTCCTTGATCTCAAAGTCGGACTCGCCGTGGTTGAAGAGCAGGACCTTGACCTGGCCTCTGTAGTCGGCGTCGATGACGCCAGCGCCCGTGTCGATGAAGTGCTTGGAGGCGAGACCAGATCGGGGAGCAATGCGGCCGTCTGTTGGATTCAGTCTGGTCAGCAATCCGCATCAAACTGCACTCTGTAGATAGAGCTACTCACAGGTGCCAGCGGGCACAGCCATGCTAATGTCGGTGTCGACAAGGGCCTTTCCCCGGGCAGGAATCGTCGTGTCGCGCGCAGCGTAAATGTCGTAGCCAGCAGCAAAGGCACTGCCACGAGTAGGCAGCCGGCCCTTGTCCGAGAGTTTCTTGATCTGAAGGGCGTGAGGGGCTTCCATTGTAGCGGCGGTCTTTACTCGTTTGGCGGGAGGGGAAGAGATGGTAGCGTTGGTAGCGTCGGCAGTCATGATTGTCAAAGGGGAAAAAAGTTGGGAATTGTAGAAGGGGGGATTGAATATCTAGAGGTTGAGAGTGACAGGGGAGCTTGACTAGGGACCGATCTTGGTTGGGAGGGAGACGCGACGCGGACCACGCGTTGGGTCAATTGACCAATGAGAGGGCTGGGGGTTAAAGTGGTTGCTTCTCTGGCAACCAGCATCATGGAAGCGATAGATGAGATGAAATAGGGAGAATTCTAGGCTATTAGGCTCAAAGACCAGGTAGGATGCTTTTTATTTCTGGCAGATATGCCATGTGGTATTTGGTTTGATGCGAACATAATGGTAAAACTAAGTTCTACGATATATATCCAAGGTGATTATGGATGGCCCTCAAGCCTCCAAATCTCGTCCAAAGTCAACCAGTCTAAGTCTCGTCGCATCTCGAGGGTGAAACTGAGCAACCTTGGACCTCACCAGGAACCGCGCCGCCGCCGACTCGCGTGGCAACCGCACATATGACGCAGAATTATCACCGTTGGCCTCTGCGAGTGTGTTGAGGAGCTCCTCGGTCAGCTGCCTCATCTCGGTGGCCGCCCCTGTGACCTCGTCCTGGCGTCCCCCGGCCTCATCACCGGCTTGGCCCCAGATCTCGTCTATCCTGCGCTGCCGCTTATCGTCCTGGCCGGCCCCTTCCTTGGCTTTCTTCAGCTTCCCTTGCGCGTTGAAGCCCGCGGCCAGATCCTCGTTGTCAATATCCATCAGGTCACCAACGACGGGGCCACCTAGCTCTTCTGCCGCGAGCATAGGGGCCAGCTGGTTGTCGATGAACTTGAGGAGCACCTTCATGAGCTTCGACGTCTCCCTGTCATAGCTCTTCTTCTTGCTCCGGAGCTCCTGCAGGCGTTCCCTTACCCCTTCTGCTGGAGTGACATTGGTGTTGGCGTCCAGTTCATCGCGTAGAGACTGAATTCTTGCGCTCAGGGCTTCCCCGAGCAGGTTTTGGTCCTTGAGGCGCGCTTGATCGGCTTCGAGCTGGCGCGACAGCTGCTCGTGGCTAGCGCGTTGCGAGGCGAGATACGCATTGCTTTCTTGGATAGTCTGATGAGTCTTGCGCAGAGCCAGCAACGCCGGGAGCAGAGATCCTGGAGAAGGCAGAAAGGGGTCGGAATCCGTCACCTCCTTGAGGGCCGTCTGGATGACCCGCGCCTGGCCTGCTACCGACTGAGGGAGCACATCCTGGCCTGGACGGAGCTATTCGTCGGTCAGATTTGATGAGGGCTGCAAGTAATGAGAATATCATACCCTTTCCAAGTCGTTCTCGTGCTCACGAACTTTTTGTTGAAGCTCTTTCAGTGTCTGATCGAGACTGGCCGTATACGCCTGGGCCTCGGCGCGCCGCGATCGTTCATCCATGCTTTCTGAGAGTGAAGGAGTGGTAGGTAGCTCCACCAGAGCTATTTTTACACTCTAGCAAGCAGACGCTGCAACAGGACGGTCCAGAACAAGGTGGCCGAGAATTTCGCGGCCCGAAGGAGGATGCGCCTCAAATCATGCGAGTTGGGGGTCCGGCAGATGGGAATGCGCACGCGAGATGCCTGTGGATGGTATCAAGGCGGCCTCACGTGAAGGGCTCTCTTGAGAGTCAAGTGGACCAATGTGAAGCCTCTTTTTTGGTTGTTTGTCTGGGGGACACACTGCTCGGAGGAGGCAGATTGGATGGATGGTGCCCGGGCGTGTGTTTATGTGATACTCATTTTTGCGCGCGTCGCAAAGTCGCAGTGGGTGAGGTGTGGTTTGCAGGTATGTACCGTGCGCTGCACAGTCAATGGCCAGACAAGCAACCTACCGATGCAGAAACCACGAGACGCAATGGACCTGATACGAAGCAAGCGCAAGCTTTGGGCTGAAAATCCCATCAATCGCAAGAGGTTTGTTAATTCGGGCTTCCCTCTCGTGTCACGCCATTGTCCAATGTTGCTTACTTTGCTCAGCGATGCAAGCTTGAAACGACGGTCTCAGTGGCTCTGAAAATCACGGCAGCCTTCCTGGCTCCCCGGAATTTAGGGCGCCGTGGTGTAGCCAGGCTGTGGAGATGGGACAATGCTTGGCTTGTGCAAACTTGGTCAACCTTGGTCGGAATAACGAGAGAAGGAGAGAACTGGAGTGATATTTGAACCCAGAGATACATAGAAGACAAGTTCAAGTTGTTTCTACCTATTTTGCTCGGACTATCAACCTGAATTCACTAACACAACCCCTACCACATCTCCGCACTGTGCCTCTGCCGTGGCTTGCTAGGGGCCCAAGCTCTCTCACCAGCGGGGGCCGCACGTGACCCTAGGCCAGCGCATCCCCGTCCTAGGATTCGACAGAGAGCGATTTGGTTTCAGCTGCTGCTTCTCCCGCCTTCTCCCAAACTCTCCTCTCGCCCCAACCCCATCCATCGATCGCTCGACCTCGTGTCATCTCTCTCTTCCCTTTCCATTCAACCCGTGAGGTTTCTCATCTTCTGCCTCTTGAGCGGTTATCAATAATCGTCTCTGAGCGCCCCTTGTTTTTTCTTGTCCCTTTTCCTCCCTTTGGATTGGTCATCGCTCCTCCCCAGCCTTGGCGCCTTCGTTTCGTTCCCTTGCGACACACCACAGGCAAACAGAGGAGAGTCATCGATCCAACGACCCTGCTCATCTTGCTGCGCTCCCATCCTCGTTCGCATTACTGTCCACGGTTCGCGACGCGATATCCAATCCCATCGAGGCGCTGCGACAACCCGATCGAGCACGCGGTCAATAGGTTTGAGCTGAGCACTGTGCCTCTTCCTTTCTGCTTTTCAGAAGTCCGTCCCAGCATCGATCGCTTCACCTCCTC
The DNA here is from genome assembly GCF_023522795.1 of Fusarium solani. Taxonomy (NCBI): domain Eukaryota; kingdom Fungi; phylum Ascomycota; class Sordariomycetes; order Hypocreales; family Nectriaceae; genus Fusarium; species Fusarium solani. Next base: position 3,270,773 of record NW_027072157.1, read on the forward strand.
CTCACAACCACTCAACATTTCAATCAATCACAAGCCATCATCTATCTATCTGTCTCCGCCCTTCCTCCTTCCCGCCCACCGTCTAGGAGATCTTCCCGGGCCCCCAATTCGACGCCCGCTGAAAGAGTTCTGGAACGCGCCCTGACCTGAGCCCGACTTCTCGAATCAATCCCTTCTCCTTCCATCCAGCCCGCTCGCAGCACGCTCCGCTCCGCTCTCTTCCAGCGCGACACCAGTCACTTCACGAATACTTCACCGAGTCGCCATCCCATCGAAGTCACTACACCAGCACGTTTTCCTTCGAAAACCCCTGAGTGTATATAAGACAAGCAAGATCAGCAATAAACAAAGTTTCGTACTTTCGACTGTACCTGGGAAGAGTACGTCTGTGAATTATCGTTTACATCCAAGCAAGAATGTCTGCCTCGCCATCCCAACCCACCCAATCGGCCAAGCGCCCTCTGGAGGAGGCCTCGTCGCCTTCGCGCGCTGGCGACCAGCCTGATGCCAAGCGACCAGCTCTCGACAAGATCAAGCACGACGAGGACGCCGAGGTCCCTGAAGCTCCCGCTGACATCGCCGCTGAGGACCGCCACGCCGACGACAAGGTGAATGGCACTGCCAAATCCGAGCCGGATGACGATGCTGCTGCGGATCAAGGGTCCGAGACCAAGACGGCTGCCGCTACTGCCGTCGCTGCTTCCTCGTCCAACGCCGTCAGCTCGGCCACCGCACTCGATGAGACAACCTGGATCCATATCCGTGCTGTCATCTCTAGCCCGGAGGCAGCTACCGTGATTGGAAAGGGAGGCGAGAACGTTTCCAATATCAGGAAGCTCTCCAACGCCAGGTGTACCGTCAGCGACTATCAAAAGGGCGCCGTCGAGCGAATCCTCACTGTCAGCGGAATAGTGGACGCTGTAGCTAAGGTAGGATTGTCTCCCATGTTGCTATCGCAAATTTGTGACTAACATGATTCAAGGCATTCGGTCTCATCATTCGAACCCTCAACAACGAGCCGCTGAACGAATCATCAACCTCGTCCTCCAAGACGTATCCTCTGCGCCTGCTGATTCCGCACATCCTGATCGGTTCCATCATCGGTAAGGGCGGTGCTCGTATCCGCGAGATTCAGGAGGCCTCTGGTGCCCGCTTGAACGCGTCGGATGCTTGCCTCCCCATGTCGAGCGAGCGATCTCTGGTGGTGATGGGCGTTGCTGATGCTGTTCACATTGCGACTTACTACGTGGGTAGCACCCTTCTAGAGCAGCTCAACGACAGATTCGGTGGCCCTGCTGCGTCCGCATATGCGACCCGAAGTGGTGCCCCTGCAGGTTCCATTCCTGGAGGTATGCAGGTTGTGCCATACTGCCCTCAGCCGGCCTCGGGCCACTACGGACGAGGCGAGAACTATGCCCGCCACAACGACCGTCGCTCGCACCACATGCCTCCTGCGCCCTACCCTCAGCAGTATCCTCACGCCGCGGCCCAGGCTAACCCAGCCATGCCTATGCACTATGGCGGCGCGCAAGGAGGTGGTGCCTACGGAGCCGCTCCTCACGTTCAGCCGCACATGCCTCCGCACACAGGTCCTCAGGCTCACGGCGGTGCTCCTCAGGCTCAGCCCATGGGTGGCGCGATCCCCGGCGGCCCCATCACTCAACAGATCTACATTCCCAATGACATGGTTGGCGCTATCATCGGCAAGGGTGGACAAAAGATCAACGAGATTCGGCAGATGAGCAACAGCGTGATCAAGATTAACGAACCGCAGGACAATAGCAATGAGCGACTCGTGACAATCACTGGAACAGAGGAGTGCAACCGAATGGCTCTTTACATGCTCTACTCTCGACTTGGTGAGGTTCAAAACAGAACTGGCAACAACTAAGCTTCTAACGTGTGCGACCTTGATAGAATCCGAGAAACACCGTATCTAACCCTTCCTTACGCGAATACGACAAACATTCCACTACGGGGCGAACTGCGGACGACGATGATTTCGGTATATCTGAGGGAGCAAAGACGTTAAAAGGGGGATGAAGCATGTTTTGACATTCTGAGCTGGGGAGTTGGTTTGGAGCGGGTTCGAGTACGGAAAGGCCAGATCGAATACCCGCAACGGACGACGTACGGACGACGATCGTATCGATACGCACGCGGCAAGCATAGCATTGTGCTTGATCCCAGGCTTCAAAGCAGCAGGGCGGTCTAGGGCGGGTGGAATGGCATAGAAATGGTGTCAAAGGATGGGTTCGCATTTCATCGGGACGAACAAACAAGCAAGACCGGGATGTTTGGTAGGGGAGCCGGGAGCATCTCTGTAATAACTGACAGCTCCCGAGGTATCTGCTTTTTACGGCGCATTGACTTGAGTAACTCTTTTTTAATTCACTGATGCAAAAGGCCTTTGGTGACGCATACCCAGGTTGGTCTCATCTCATTGGTTTTGTTTTTGTGGTTGATATAATACAAATCACACATGGTATCAAAGCAGAGCGATGCCACAGCAAGCCTACTCGAGCATGTTTATCTCGAGAACTAGATTACATGAAGGGGAACATGGTACTAGAGGGTACGTGTCAGTCAGTCCTGTTCATGATGTGGACGTGAAAGCAGAGGTCTTACCATCTCCAGACTCTTATTCCGAGCAAGCAGGTAGTATACGTTGTCGTCAATGACTGAATCAAGATTAGCAGTGCCACTCAGCAAAACCCATGTTGTTCCTTACCACTTCCAACATTCTTGTGTTGCAGATGGGCCTCCTTGCTATCCCAACCTAGGAGCAATCTTGAAGCAAGGCCAGGGATGACGGACGGGTTCTCATGCTCGGCCTGGACAAACTGGCCATAAGCCAGACCATGGAAGCCGGCTAGACCCCCGGCGTCGCAAGCCTCAGCGAAAGGTTTCATATTGTTCTCGGTGAAGCTCTCGTCTGCGCCCCAGCACGTGCAGAACTCGGTAATGGGGGCAGCAAGTGCAGCCCCGACGTCACCCGTGTATTCGGCGGCAGGGCTGACGATGGGATGCTCTGCCAGCAGGGCGCGCAGCGAGGCTTTCCACTCCGTTGCGGCGGAGCTCGAAATGAAGGCGTCGTGGGCGGCGCGTGAGGCCCAGCGCACGCCGAGGACCCAGTGGTCGGGCTTCTCGAGCGGGTGGCCCAGATGGACGGACTCGACGCCTGGGATCGCCTTGAGCTGGTCGGTGACGGAGGATAAGGCGGCGGGAGGTGAGTCAGGGGAAGTTACGAAGATAGGCTTGAACTTGATTAGGAACGACTCGAAGATGGCGGCCATGATGACTATCCGATGGTGGGTTAATCGATAGAGCCTAGTTAGTAGTAGCTGTAGATGGTGTTGTAAGGCTTGGAGCCGGTGCTGGGGGGGTCGATATGGATGACAAGTCGTATAAGATGACGTGACACGCCGATCAAGCAACGTAGGCTGAACAACTGGGGAAGCACAAAGGCATCTGTTCTGGATGTTTCATCGAGGCACACGAAGCTGTATATATTTACAGGGAGACGTGTAATGAAGTAAATGAGCTGCCACTGGTGCCCTCATGAGACTACGAGAGAGTTTCACGTGGTCAACTTCCAAATACGATTCTACGAGAATGTTCCCGAACTTCCGAGATGAGGGGAACCGATGATGCCCGAGCTAAGTGATGCTCGGATGGGTGGTGTGTCAAGCTCGGTGAGGGGGAGGACCTTGTTTGTATGGTGGCATGGCGAGGGTTGAAAGCCGGAGATTTTTCTAGCAAGGGGTGTGTATGGAAGCTTTGTTCCCCGCTCTCGCAGAAAGGTGTGGCTCAGCTAAAAAGGACAGATTGGACGGGAGAGCTCTGTTTGGTTCACGAGAAGCTTGGATGGGATGTTACTTTGGGGCGTGTGAGGGGGGAATTCAGTGGATGAACTATGATGTTACAAAGGTCCGGGATATGATGGACAACATGTATGTGTAGCTGTGCTGTTTCATCAGTCAGTGGTTTCATTCAACTCATCAATATCACGGCAAATATAGCCCTACAAGATGAGTATGTACGGCGCAGCTGCCAAGAACAGAACAGCTTCGATATTACTAGAAGAAACCCCCCCCGGAGCTGGCCGCGCCATTCTCGGCATGGTCGGCCCCACTTGCATGGGCCCCACGCCGGTCGCCGTACCTGAGATGAACTGGAAGGAAGGAAGGGTACGAAACAACAAGTACCGGCAAGGAAAGAACCAAGGCGTAGGGAAGTCGCAGGGGGTGATACAAGAGTAAATTATCGTCAATTATGGTTTTTCTTTTTCTTGCTTCAAACTTCCCCCACACAATCACATCGAGAAGTTCGCTCCCTTTTTATCATCTTGTTTCTTTTTCCTTTCTTGTCTCGGCTTATCGTCATCTCCTTTCAACGCTTGTTAGCGCCTGCCGCTAGTGACGGATGAGATCTTCCATTTGACGGTGTCTGGCTCAACATCGTAATTAACTAATATCCTGCCGGTCCATCATCAGCCGAGCCGCGGCGCGCCGTCCTCCCACTTTCCCTCTCCTCGACCACGTCGTCGCATCATTGCGAGTCTCGCTTCTTTTTCTTTTTCTCCTTCCCCTCTTCTAGGTAATACTCGTCTTCATAATATCTCGCCTACATCCCACTATCGTCATGGTCATCTCGAGCGACACCACCGAAAATGTCACGACGCCTACCGCGACCGTCATCCCTGATGAGGATCCTCAGGGCCTCCCGACCGAACTCAACCTCCTGACTCTCAACTGCTGGGGTCTCCTTCACATCTCGACCCTCCGCGCGCCTCGCCTCGACGAGATCGGTCGCCAACTCGCCATTCTCGCCCCCGTACCCCATATCGTAGCTCTACAGGAGTGTTGGACTCAGGAGGATTACCAGGCGATCCGCCGACACACTCGCCAGATCCTCCCCTATGGCAAGTTCTACCACAGCGGCGCCTTTGGTGGCGGTCTAGCCATCCTCAGTCGCTGGCCTATCGAGGAGAGTACCATGTTCAAGTATCCCCTTAACGGCCGCCCGACTGCCTTCTGGAGAGGAGACTGGTATGTCGGTAAAGGTGTCGCATGCGCCAAGATTCGCTATGGACCCCGAAGAAAGGACGTTATTGAGGTCTTCAACACACATGTAAGTCGATTATTATGCAGGCTTTGACGTCTCTGGCCTTTGGTCTCCGCAGCCTTGTTGGACCCCTCCAAATATTCTATCAGCAGCTGACTCGATCGCTTGCGCAGACTCACGCCCCTTACGAGCCTGAACCCAAGAGCACCTACATCTGCCACCGTACCGCCCAGGCATGGGAACTCTCCAAGCTCCTTCGCGGCGCCGCTGAACGCGGTCATCTTGTTGTCGCTATGGGCGACTTCAACATGCTCCCCCTATCTCTCGCCCACCGCCTTATCACCTCCCACGCCCCTGTCCGCGACGTCTGGCGTGTCCTCCACCCTGATAGCGCACTCGGCCCTGCTCACCACCCCGCCGAGAAGGCCCGCCGCCGCCCGATTCCCACCGCTGACTTCAACCTCCTCGAGAATGGCGCAACTAGTGATTCCGTCTACAACACATGGCGGTGGACCAAGAACCAGCAGAACCGTCTGAGGGCAGGTCAAGCTTGCGATGTGTCGCCCGATGCTATCGATCCCCGTGGCAAGCGTCTCGACTACATATTCACCTCAACGGGTGTCGAACCTGATGCTCCAGCCACGACTCCAGGATGGATCATCAAGTCTGCGATCGTCTCCATGACCGAGCGTCATCCTGAACTCCATTGCTCGCTCTCGGATCATTTTGCTGTTCAGGCGACCCTCGCCCGACACACCCCTTCGCCAATCTCAAGGCCAATTGGACCTCGCGTCGAAACTCCCTCGGCTGCCCTCCAGACTGGCGCATACCTAGCTCCTAGTAGCCCAGCTAGCAGCACTCACTCTGCCGATGCCAGTCGATCTCCCGATCCCGACGACCAACTCCATCATGGCCGGTTCCCGGATCATGATTCTCTCCCCATGTCTGGTTACGACGACGTCTTGGCCATGATTCAGTCGTATCATGCCCGTGAGATTCGTCAACGCTACTGGCGCGGTGTTCACTTTTTTGTTGCCCTCCTCGTCTGGCTCGCCTGCTTGGTCGCCGTCTGGTTCAGCCCCGGAAACTACGTCGCCTTCATCCTTATGCTTATCAGCAGTTTGGGTTTGGCTGCTGGCGTGGTCGACGGTCTGCTCTCCCTCCTTTTCTTCTCCTGGGAGATCAGGGCCCTCAAGGAGTTTGAATGGGAGATCCGCAATGCCAAGGCCGTGGCAGCTGGTGATCTCGTCGCCTTGACAGAGGCCGAGACTCAGAACAGTCCTGGACGAAGACCTAAATCATCTCAATGACGGAACGATGTTTTGATCGAATTATTACCCAGTTAATGACTTTATGGTTCAGGATTCATGAACGCAAGGATTTTAGGATAGAACACGTATACTACTACTAAAGCAAAGCTTGCTTGATAATTTCTAATGATAATAATACCAATAATGATTATCCAAGTCCAATTCTCGCTCTGGCCCCTGCCTGGGACCGACTCTTCTTCTACGTCACCAGAAGAGGTCTTATTTATCAATGTTCCAGCTCGTTTCCTGAATCCGACGGTCTCAGGGCGATATATCCTCCAGGCCTCATCCTTCGCCAGGTGTACCCTATAAAGGCCGTCTCTCTTCGAATCTTCATGACTGTCTTTCTGGTATCCTTGTCTCGGAGAAGCATATCCCGTGGCCGCCTGCGCTCCTTGTGGCCATAGAATCTCACAAACTGTTTTAGCGCAAGCTTTTCGTTGGGTTGTAGCTCCTTGGAGGCATCAAGATCGCGGTCGATGCCTCGAAGTTTGGCTGCGTCAAATGGTGTCTTGACAAGCTCCATCGCCTTCTCTTGAACATGAGTCTCGAACCCACAGAGCAGGGTTCTCACGTCCTCCGAGTTGAGGAACACGCCCGAGGGCATTGACTCGGACCAGTCTTCGAAGGGCTCCGACTCGTCGAAGTAGTGAGCGTCATCGTCACCCTGTAGGTGCGGAGTGAAGGGGGGCGGCATGGACTGCAACCGATCCCATGGGATATTCCTGAACCACCTGTGCGCCTTGATGTCTTCTGCATCGTTGGCAAAGACATAACGTCCGACATACTCTGTAGAACGAGTGCCGTCGAATGGGGCGCGATATCTCATCTGATACTTTCTCGAGCAAAGCCGGTACTCCTTCTCCTGTATCAAGCGGCAGATGAGATCTTTACATTTTTCGCTAACCGCAGGCCGATGCGGAAACGAGAAGTGATTCTTGAATTCCTACTTTTTTGTCAGTTTCACGCTGTAGGCAGTTCCTCAGAGCTGGGCGTACTCGCCACAATGTTTTGTTTGGTCTGCTTGCGCCCTTCCTCGGCCAAAAAGGGCGTCTGCCCGTAAAGGCATTCATACAGGATGATGCCAATGCTCTACTAGTCACATCTCCCGTCGTACTGCTGGCCAAGAATAACCTCTGGGGCCATGTATTGGCTCGTCCCAACAACTGACCTCGCCGCAGTGCGGTTGCCATGTCGGTTTCTCCAGCCGATGAGGCTCTGTAGGTCCTCATCCTTTGCCAGGGGATACTTTCCATGTCTGTCGAGTCCTGATACAAGAGATTGGTACCATTCGAACTGCTTCAGAATGTCTTTGCTGCTTTTCTGATCAGCCTCGTCTCCATTGATATTGATCCCTAATCTCCGAACGAGAGAATATCGATGACTGTTGTAGTACGCAGCATCATGGGACCAGTGGTCATCGAACGCAAGCCCAAAGTCGGATATCTTCAGGTGACTAGACGCAGATATCAGGAAGTTGTCGGGCTTAATATCTCGATGGATAAAGTTGAGGCGATGAGCTTCCTCCACAGCAAGAATCATCTCGGCAATGTAGAACTGCGCAACATGCTCCCGAAGGATATTTTGGCGAATGAGTAGTCCCAGAAAGTCGCCGCCTGGCATGTATTCCATGACCAAATAAAGATTCGCAGCATCTTGAAAACTGGCTATCAATGGAACAGCCCTGTCAAGGTGCCGGTTAGCCAGTCACTGTCAAATCGGGGCTTTCAGGCCACTAACCATTGTGAGCCCTCGGAAGCAACCAAGAAGTCCCTTTCGGCCCTCAAATGACCTTCTTGGCTGTTGCGTAGCATTTCCGATTTTCGGATAACTTTCATGGCATAGACTTGTCCTGGGAAAGCATGTCCCGGAGCAGGCCTCTCACGTACCAATCTCACGACTCCAAAGCTTCCCTTGCCCAAAATCTGCAGGGGCTCGTAGTTGTCGGGAGACGGGTTACCGTCCTTTCTGCCAGCAGGTGAGATAGCTCTGGACTTCATCACCCGTAACTCTCTCAAGTGCCACGTCTCCTGGCAGTCGTTGGATGCCCGGATCACCTCCTTCTGGTCAGGGGTCAAGTAGAGACAGTGGCACAACTGAGATTCCAAACATTGCCGTCTTAGAGCACGGGTATCGGGCTTGTAGAGAAGCTCATTGAAGTATGTTTCGAGGAATATTTTTGCAGCAGAAGCTTTCTCGACAGTTGCGATAGTAGGCCGAGCCTGTACAACACCAGCCTCGGGGATGGTACTGAGAGCGCGGCCTTCTGGGCTTGACCGAGTCCACGGGTTTCGTCTGTGTCGTCTAATGGCAGTTTCCTTATTCCATTGTGAGGAACGGGAGTCGATCGACGTCTTTCTTGTTGAATCGTCACCCGCAGCTGATATCTTGTCACTTGCTCCAGACGAACATGGAGTGTCCAGGTCGCTCGAGTGGGCGCTGTGCAAGACCAGAAGCGAGCTCCGTGCCCTCTTCAAAGGGCTTCGCTGTATGAGAGTCGAATTGGAGTCCAAGGCCGCAGGATTGAGCCTAAGCTTTCGAATGAGGTCCTTGGCGCCTATACCTTTGGGGGTGCGTTTGGGAGATTCCTCAGCGTGGTGTGGAATAACATCTTTGGCCAGTACAGAGGCTTTAGTCGAGTCCGCGGGGGCTGTATCCGAGTCTGCAGAAACCTCGAGGCCTGTGTAGGGCAGATGAGTATGATGTCGCAAAGTAGCAGGTGCTGGATCTCCTTACCGCTGCGACTACTCCTCCCAATCGCCCTAATGACACCGCGAATGTCTTTCCATACTTTGGAGCCGGTACGACGCAGGCCCATGACATGTTTCCCGTCTCCATCCTCTTCCCCATTCTAGGTGGATCCTAGAGATGGTCCAGGAGAGTTCCCAGATTCACCAGACGAAAAGTGTAGTAGTTGATGACTTGTTTTCTCGACCAGAGTTGGGCCCATGATGCTGCAGGGTAACTGATGCTGAAAGTCAGTGTTGCATGAATGTTAGAGTTATTGGGCTGCTGGAAAAAGAAAGATGGGGTGGTTATCTAGCAAAGAGAGAGACAAAACCTGACCGCGAGCTCACGGCTAATTGTGCAAAACCGTTGTAGTTAATGGCGTGTGGATGGACAAGGTTGAGTGAGTTGAACAACTGGAGTTGAAGATATCACACGAGGTGGTGCCTTCCTGAGGTGTAGATCACCACCACCCTAGAGGAAAGGCGCGACCAAGACCATGCATCACTAAGCGAAAGCATACAAAGTCCAAGTTGAGAAGGACCAAGGCACATGAATACTTGCCAATTGAGACTTGGAAAGTCATCGTGGGTAAGAGAGAAAGAAATCAGAGTCTGTATTTGCACAACCTTACAACCAACCCTCGAACCATCCGTTTTAACTAGAAAACCACAAGACTACCTAACCATCTTGTGGGCAACAAACGCAAAAAGATCCCTTTTCTTGCCATACGCCAATTCCATGCGATGCAGGTCCTCGCCCCATCATCCCTGCTTGCCGCCGATGCTGCTCCCCGTGTGTTCTTCTATACAAACACCGGCTCTTCGCAGAAGGCAAAGGTCTAGGGCTCCTCATCATAGCATGAAACATGACGTTGGCCGAGCAGTAGATGGGAACTTGGGAGTCCCATGAAACACGGCCAAATCCGTACTCATCAACTCCTCGCAAGACTCGGCACAGGGCCACAGAAGGGGTATTAGTACATGCGGCCCGTGACGAGCGGACGCTGGATTTTGCCCTTGGCGTCTATCCGCGCGCTCACTTGATCTCGAGGAGCTTGACGTCAAAGGTCAATGTGCTGTTGGCAGGGATGCCAGGAAGGCCTCGGGAGCCGTAGGCAAGGTGGGCGGGAATGGTCAAGCGGCGCTCACCGCCAATGGACATGCCGACGACACCAATGTCCCAACCCTTGATGACCTGGCCCTTGCCGACCTTGAAGGAGAAAGGCTTGCCCTTCTTGTTGGCTACCGATGTGTTAGTCTATGACGTCTTGGTCACGAATTGAACCGACACTCACCATCAAACTGCTTGCCGTTCTGGAGCTTGCCAATGTATCGGACACCGACGGTGTCACCATTCTTGACAGTGCGGCCGTTGCCAATGGTTCGGTCGTCGACGGTGACGCCCTGGACAACCTTGACGCTGGGGGCGGCCTTGGCCTGCTTGGCCTTCTCAGTCGAGCCGGTAGGGCCCTGCTCGAGGTTCTTGGCGAACTGAACCTTCTTGGCGTCCTTCTTGTCCTCGGCGGCAACAGCCTCGCCCTTGTTGTTCTTGAGCTTCTTCTGCTGCTTCTTGGAGAGCTTGGCATCGTCCTTGGCCATAAGCTCATCAAGACCCTCAGTGGCCTCCTCAGCGGAGCGCTTGTTCTTGCCCTTCTTGACGGGCACCAGCTTAGGAGCCTCCTCCTCATCAGAGTCGATCTCCTGGATGCGGGGGTCCTCAAGGCCATCGAGCTCGTCGCTCTCATCGCTGTCCTCGCCACCAAGCTCGTAGTCGAGCTCCTCAGGGTCAAGGTCGTAGTCGTCCTCATCCTCATCATCCTCGTCATCATCGTCATCCATGATGTAGTTACCGGTGAGGTAAACGGTGTGGGTACCGGTAACGACGAAGAAGACCTTCTCACCGTGGTTAACGGTGATGTCAAGAGGCTGCTGGTAGTTCTGGAAGGTAGGTGTTAGCTGGCTGTGTTCAGGAGAGCACCGGACGCAATTGACTTACTCGCTCGGTGTCAAGAGTGCAAATGACAAAGTTCTCAAGGTCGGCGCCCTCGCTGTCGAGGTCGCTGTCGTCGTCCTCATCGTCCTCATCAGAGTCCTCCTCGACGGCCTTGCCCTTGCCCTTGCCCTTGCTCTTGGGCTTGGCATCCTCCATCTCCTCGTCCTCGTCAGACTCGGCCTGGGCGGACTCGATGAGCTTCTTGATGGCCTCGGCCTGCTTCTGCTTCTTGGACTTGGCGGGGTCGCTGGGGCCACCGTTGGCCTCTTCGTCGGAATCAGACTCATCGTCCTCTCCGGCGAGGAGGGCCCTCAGATACTCGTCATCAACCTCATCGTCCTCGTCCTCGTCATCAAGACCGGGGAAGGCTCGCTTGACGAGTCGGAGGGTGGCGCGAGGGACGGCGGGAACGTTGCCCTCAGCATCAGCCTCGGGCTCCTGGGTGGGATCCACGGCAGCCATTGTGATGCGGAACTGCAATTTTTCACGGTTAGCAAGTCGAGCTCCAAAGGGCGAAGCGATGGTGTCGCAAGCGTCGCGACAAGCCAAAACAAGCCAGCGCATTGCATCGCGTCGAACCAGCAGCGTCTTCAGGAAGCAGGACGGCGACTCACAGAGGCAGGGAACTCCATGGCGGCAGGAATCAAGATCTCGCCAGGCGGGACCTCGAGGCCGTAGACAGGACCAGGAACAGCAGACATCTTGAATGTGGGATATTAGGAGTTCGTTGATGATGTGAATACGATGGATGAAGAAATCGTGAACGAAGGGATGAACCTCGCAGAGAAGCAGGAGAGAGAAGAGGGTTGGTTGGGATGGATGGAAGTTGAAGAAGAGGTTCTCGTTCACGACGACGGACGAAGAAGAAGTCGAGAAGCAACTGCTAGAAGAGAGCTCGAAATTTTTTTTTGGGGACGAGCAGGCAACCCCACCGCGCAAAACAGAAAGCGCCAATTAGATGCCGCGATAAGGACCTTATCGTGACGGGGCGGTCGCTGTCTCAGCAACCAGATGGTCTCCGCTGTAGTGCAGATTTTCCCGCTGCAAGTTTCCACCGCGAATGGAACAGACGAACACTCTGAAGCTAACAAAAAGACGGTCAGTTACGGACCGAGTACGTACTTCTCAGCCCATTGTGGCCTGCTACCGAGTCAAGCAACGAATGCTCGGAGCCGCCGACGTCTTTCAAGCCTGGAGATGAACATGTTGAGCTCCTGATGGAGTCAACTCATCCACTGATCTCTCCCTACCCATTGACAACCTAGGTTGTTAAATGCAACAATGATATTAAAGAAACTCACTAATTAACACGTGCCAAGTTACCCTCCTTGATCAAACACTGTCCTGTCCTCCTCTAGTTCGCCTTCGCCTTGCCCTTCCCCAAGCTCATGAACCACGCCTTGACAATCTGCCAAGCCACTCCCAGCACGAACCTGCTCTGTCCCTCGCCATAGATCTGAGATCGGTCACCCACGTCGGTCAACATGGCGCCCATCTCGGCTACGGGGCCAGGCCAGTGCTTTGTGCTCGCACGGGCGTACGCAACCATGAGGTCGTTGCCGTTGGTCACGCCGCCTGAGAGATTGCATTAGCCGAGCGTTGTGGTATGGATAGACTTGATTAAAACTTACCACTTGACCATAGGTTGCCGTCTTGAACCCATCGGTACTTTTCTCCCACCAGCCTCACCTTTGGATGTCTCTTGACTATCTCACTCTGCAACCCTCTTGGTCCACTCACAGTCTTGCCGTCCAAGATGCCCGCCGCGCCGCAGAGGAACACGCCCGTACAGACGCTCAAGACATCTACACCCTTGGCGTGAAACTGATCCCTCAGCCACTTGGTCGCGCCATCCCCAAACGTGGCGCTCGGGTCCGGCCCAGGCACCACGACAATGTCCAGCTTGCCTGGCGCCACGGCCTCGTCCTCAAAGGTGTGTGTTGCCCGGATCGAAAGGTCGGCTGTCAAGGGCACGTCCGGGAAGAGCTCCGGCGATGTGATGTAGATGATCTTGGTGCTTGGTGCCAGTTCGCTGATGTGCGCCGGGAGGTGGGGAAGCCCGCCAAGGTACTCCTTGGACATGGAGGCGAGCACATCGACAGTCGCAACGTCGAGGAACTGTGCGCCTGTGGGGACGAAGACGCCGATTCGTAGCTGTTTGGATGCCATGGCGGTAGTTGATATCTCTCCAGATTTATCTACTTGCGAGTTGACAAGTCGTAATGGGACATGAGAGTTGAGAATTTCAACAGCAGGACACAGAACCAGATTATTGTATTATATACTCGGGCTTCTTGATTCAAATTACTGACGCGTCTCCTGATCTCTTATACTCCGATCCGCTTCGTCCTGGAATCAACTCGGCATGTAGAGAGTGCAGTGGTTGCAAGTCTCGATTCTTCAAATGCTGAATCCGTCTCTTGGCGTTGCTGTGATTGGTTGACTTGGCTTAACATCCGAAGCACTACGGAACTTCCATGTCAAGTCGGCGCCGACAACCTCCACTCACCTCAAGCAACCTCCGATCCATGCTCCACCATCATGAGACACACTTCATGTATTGCTTGTACTCGAGTGCTGTCGAACCAGGCAGGCGTTGAAGCAACGGCCACTACCTAGATATATCCATGCAATCAGAATAGTTATGTAGGCATAGGGTAATAAATATGTTGGAGTACCATTTATTAATCCATCTATACCTCTCTCGCCTCAAAACCAAGAGGCTCTCTCTGCGAACACCCTGAAATGCCTGCATGCCTATTCTGTGCCCTGAACTCCGAATGAGTCTCTCAGAAAGAGATCATCAACTCCTAATCATGCCTTTATCAAGTCCACCCACACAAATAACCAAGTCATTATGCCATGCGATACAGGTGCCCCTGTCGTCGCGCCATCCATCGTCACCCATCTCACGGTCATCGCAAGTCTCTTCATGCAACAGTCCGAGTCCTCCTCATTATTTGATGCTGCTTACCCCATCGTCTAAGCCATTTCGTCCACTCTCACAACCGGTATTTGTCGTCGTGTTGCCTTCTTGCTCACAGTGTAGACCAAGTCTTGAGCCCACAGCTGGCAGATCAGAGCCTGGGCGCTGGGGATGGTGCCGTACAGGGGAGCAACAACGGGAATGACAAGGTAGTCAACCCAGTTCTTTCCAAGAGATCGCCGAGAGAAGTCCATCTCGCTGGCCAATCCTGCCTTGACCATCTCCCTCTCGCGGCTTGCCACACCGACCCGGTGAAAGCTCTCGTATAAGAAGACGTAGATGCTGATCTGGAAGAAGCCAAAAATGCGGATTACGTTGCACCAGCTGAAAACCCATGCAAGGTCATGGGGGTCTTCATTGCCCTCTGTAAGTTTGACATAGATAGTCGAGGCCAGCACCAAGACAGCCATGTGAACAGGGAGGAAATGCGCTTCAAAAAGCCGATGCATCATGTAGAAAACATGTTCCCAGTGAGGTTCCTTGATAGTGTCCTTGGTGATATCCGAGAAGATGCCGTTCTCACATGGTTGGCCATTGCCCTCACTTCCAAGCTGGCTCTCATGGATGGCGAGGCTGTTGGCATCGGCGAAAGTGCAGTGAAGGGGCTGATATGTTCGAGAAGTCTGCTTTCGGTCCTGCCACATCTCAACCAGCCTGCGAAGCGCGAACCCTGTGTCGAGGGCTCCCCACATGTGACGGAGGGCCTGCTTGTACCGGGCTCGAACGTCGCCCAAGGTGCTGCCTCCACCAGTGACGTTGCTCTGGCTGACGGGACTGTGGATGACGCGGCTAGTCAAGTTGCCATTGAGAGTGAAGAAACACTTGATGTACATGTGAAGATCTTCGCCGATGGCTTCGCTGCCACAATCCCACCCACCCACACGGTCAACCAGATCCAAGGGGAGGGAATAGACAGATGTGGGAGGGGAGATAGTAGAGCCAGGGTAGAGGCCTGACATGCCAGCAGCACACCAGAGAATGTCAGCCACGCGGACAAGGGCGGGAACCGCGTGTGCGTTGCGGTCGAAAATGACGGGAGCCGAATACACCGTCGTCAACGCAGTCTCGGGGTAGGACAAGTGCATGTTGGTGAGAATTGTAAAGTAGCTGGAGGAGAGGTGACTGTCGGCTGGATGCACATCCCGAGTTAGTAAGGGTCTCTTCAGTTAAAGGGGCTTCATGAGGCGGATCTCACCATCGATTCCTGTGATAATCACGTTCCTCCTCACTCCCATTGAGTACTTTTCGCTTAGCTTGCGCGCAGCCCAACCAATGTTGCTACCCTTTCCTGCTGCTTCAGCAGGGATGTCTGATGGATGAAGCGTAAAGTCGATTGACCGAAACTTTTTTGCAAACTCCTGAATCAGACCCAAGGCCTTGGTTTCGGCATTGGCCTCGCGCTGCTCCATTCCGAGATATACCTGGGGGAAACAAAAGGTTAGCCGCTTAGGACATAGAGAAACCATCGTGGCTCTGGATCATAGAAAACGAGAGAGCTGAGAGTGGCAAAGGAGAAAACCTACATCATACGAGTCTTGCGCCTGAGGGTGAGAAGCCAAAACCTCGAGCGTCTCTTTGAGGGTGTCGTGCTCTTCCTTGTAGTTGGGAATGACGATGGCGTGGATAACATTATCGCCAGCCCCAGACACGCCGTCTGTGTAAAGCTCAGGGTCAATATCCCCGGCCTCGCTAGTGGTCGAGGAGCACCCGCCATTGTGGCTAGAGATGAGGGTCTCTGAGCTCGATACTGACGTGTACGAGTCGCGGCGCGAGGCGAGCTTCTTCAGGTCAAGGAGCGAATGGCTCTGCGCCGCGCGCTTCAACGATTGTGTGAGGGTCCAGACAGTCCAGCACGCGCGGAGAGGAAAGACGCAGACCAGGACATGGATAAGGAGGCAATAGTATGAGAAGAGGTAGGTCCAAATGCCCGCGCCCGTCGTAGATGTAGACGAGTAATACGTGCCCTGGTTGATGGGTTGCTCATACTTGTATCGATGCTGCTCAGTGGTCGACTCGCGCGATATAACCCAGTAGCAGAGCGCAATCAAAACGATCATACTCAGACCACCGGCGCGTTGAGCGCACCAAGTGAAGAGAGACATTTTCGAGACAAGAGCGCGGGCGCGCGCTCGACGGGAGAGGTTGAAGAGCGCCGAAAAGGCTCCAACTGCCAAAGAGGCAGCCTGTGGATAGACGACAACGAGGAGGAGGGAAGGGAAAGGAGGATGGTTTCTCACAACCTTTCACAGAGCAGTAAGAGGAAGTCTCGATGTGAGAGGAAGAAAAAGAGGTGGAAAGAGCAAGGGAGCAGATGAAGAAATCTGGGACCGGTGCAACTCGGGGGAGCTCGGTGCTGGTGTCCTCGCGTGCACCTGCAAGGCTGAGCTTGACGACGTCAGACAACACAGAACCTCCAATGAGTGAGCTACTACGGGGAAGCCAATATTAGTGAGGAAAGGAGAAGGCGAGAACGGGGAGGCGGCGTCGAGATATCGGCAAAGCGAGCATCCAAGGGTCCAACACTAGAGGAGACAACAGTCAAGCCAAGACGTCCTCACCACCAAGGTGCTCCATGCGGATTCACACTATACCACGCGGGGGTATGGTTACCTCCCAGCTCATGCTCCATGCACACGGCAGTACTGTAGCCTTGGGCTCCCAACCTGGCCTGCCGATAACCAAGCAGGGCGATGGGACGGGGGATTTCTAACCCATGATCCAATTTCTTCCGCCATGGATAACAGAACCATGTTCCATCTCATGATTAAGCCGATCTCGTTCTGAGCGATATAGAACGTACACCGACGAGTCAATGCCAGCGTTAAAGATCAAAGTATTGAGTAGTAGACCTCTGATACTTGGTTAGCAGAACAAACAGTCCCTGGTGGAAGCCGAACAAAGTGTGGCTGGAGAACCCTTGAATGTCTGTGTTTCTTTCCCTTTAGAAATGCCGGATGCTGCTCAGTTCGACCAGTCACAGACAAGTAGAGGCCCATGATTCGAGATGCGTTGCGCAGGGTCCCTCAAGCCCTGTCCAAAAGATGCGCGAACCCAGATCCAAGCCGGGGTTGTCAGGCCCTTGTTCGAACCAAGTCTCAACCTCCAACTTCAAGGCCACACAGGCAATTGAACGAGATGACGGGGAGCTGACCAATGTGTCCATGTCCGCAAGCCAAGCATATTATTGTGCCTAGACAAGGTGGGCAGCCAAAATTTGCACGGCCACGAAGTGTAGATTGTGTTGTATAGATCGGCGTACATCGAATTTCCCTTTTTGGCTTTTCCTTCGGGCGTCAAGGCCTAGCAGAACCTGGATTTCCCATGTGGGGTCTCGACCCATGTGGGTTTCGGATAGGCATAATATTCGCATTGGCTTTCGGAAACGAACTGCCAGCCTTTGCTCTGTGCTCCCTCCAGGAAGATCGGATTAAGGGTTGTTTTCGAATTCTTTCCTTGGCCAGATGGCGAGGGGGCTCGTTGGGCAGCGTTTCGCCGACATCCAAATAATGGAGACAGGCGACAATCGGGCTGGCCATGTTGAATCCTTCCCTGCTGTTCACTTGTGATAGCACTCGACCGCTCACGCGCCTGTTTGACCTGGGACCGTCGCTTCGTCGCTTGTTAAACATTATGGCATAGCCAATCAGCCGATCGTATCAAGTCCCGTTGCTCCAAAATCGCCATCTTGATCACCTTCACATCCAGGAATGGGCGCATTCTCCAGCACCCACGATCCTAATCAAACACAGATCACGAGTGACATGGGGCTGGCCCTTGGTCTGCGTCTGCTCGGCAACGTTGACAAGCAGCCGTCGTTCACTGGTTCGAGGTTGTGTCCACGAGGCTCATTCGATTTGGTAGCCTGTGTGTGGCCGCTGTGACGCCGCCTTGGGACCGTTCTGGTTGCCGAGACATCGTTCGTCAATCGCAATGCATTGCCACAACACGCGTGTCTACCACTGGCTCTTGGTCCGTTAAAGCCATGTAACCGTTGGGCCATGGGCTCAAATTTGGCGGAGCGGGAGGGAGTAGCGACAAGCTCCTAAGCTTCTTTTTCAGGCGCGTGAAAGACAATGGTCGTTGCACCCGGCGATTGTGGGCCCCATTTAGTCGACACCAACCCATGGACCTCTACCAGTCCCCCGTCGATGCTTGGCTGTTATTGGCCCACGAGGCGTAGTGATTGGATATCTGCGTTTCTGTCAACCTCCCCCTGTTAATCGTCAACTCGCTGCGACAGCGACGGCGCGCCGTAACCGACGTTAGATGGATAATCGTCATGGTGTTGTGCTTGGGCTTCCACCGCCACGACCCTTGGGAGATTGGAAGGCTGGAGGACGGAAAGGCTTAAGGATTGTAGTCCTCTCTCACCCTTACCGCCGCCTCAATCAATTGTTAGTGAATCAAGTCCCTCGAGATAAAGAAGGCCCCATTCTTGATCAGTCCCCAACATCGGCGCCCATGTGGCGGTGTACAGAGAAGACCTGAGGAGGGGAAGAATTGGTTGTTCAAGTGTGCCCCGTAGATTGCCGTCAAAAAGGGTGCTCCCGTGATGGGCTGTCGTGAACCATGGCAGAAAGTTCGCGTAAGACTGATAAAGCTGGTATTCCTATTCCCTGGGAAATGTAAGTAGTTCCATTAGTACTTGAGAAAATCGGCCATCAATGCTCCCTCATGAGAGAACCTTGTTGATCATGTCGATTTCAGAAAACACCAATGTGCGGCTGAGGGACAGTCTTGGTGATCACGTAAATTATGATGAATCCTTGGGTATTTCGATAATCTCGAAGGGTATCTGATATCTCGCCGAGTGCCTTGAGGCCAGTCGAATGAGACATGTTTTCCGGTAGCCGAATCGATCCTCCCCCAAACGCCTTGCGCCAATCCAGAGAGCCCCTGCCTTGATTTGTTCAACTTGTGATCCTCAGCGCCAGTTCTGGAACTATACGCACCTTTCTATACCAACTCTTTTGCACTGGGCGGATTCTGGAGCATCCGCCATTGGTAATGAACCCTTCACTGCAGTTGGATCAGAACCTGCCCCTTCAACCGTTTCCGTTCTCTTCGCGTTTTGGCTTGCGATGCCTAAGGTGCCTTATCGAAAAGTTTCTGGATCGGTTTTGCGGCCTGGCAGGAGGTTAGACCTGGTTGATAAAGGGCGCCCTCTTGGTGCGAAAAAATCGAGTAATACTTACGTCAATGAACTTCTCCAAGTCATTGTCCAGGTTGGCCAAGTCATCTTTTCGTCTCTTGTTATCAGCAATGAGCTTCTGTTTGCGCTTTAGAAGCTCCTGGCGCTGCTGTTCGAGGGCTTCACGTTCCGCCCGTTCGTGGTCGATGCGAGCCACCATGAGGGTGTTTTCGTCGTCATTTTGATGTTCGGGTTGCTGGGCGAGGAATTCTTCAACGGGGATGAGAGGTAGTTGTTGATACTTGTGGCTGGGAAGTGTTAGTCGGAGGCAAGCCTCGACTCGTCTTTGTTTGAGTGGAAGGCGACGGCGCATACTCGTATGACTCGCAGGCAGTAATCTCTCCTTGCAGATGCCTTTGTTCATAGTACAGGTTCTGGAGCTGGAGGTGCAGGCGATCGACTTCCTGGCGCGCCTCAGCAGTCTCGGCTTTGGTCTCGCGAGCGGACAAGCTGGCGTTGCGATGCAGTCCCCGCAGGTGGGCCATGGTGGTAAAGAGGAGCTTCTGCTGCTTTGCGATTTCGGACTGGATCTCGGCCGGTGCGGATGCTTCATTGTGTGGCTGCTCAGCGAGGTTGACGAGAGCGCTCGCCTGGTCGCGTGCCTGATCCGAAATCTGCAGGACCGCGACGAGACTCGGCTCCTTGACCAGCTTGTCGATAGCCATGATTGCTGGCTTTGATCGTGATAATGTGATATCCGAAGGTAACGAGAGGCGAGATGCGGTGTGCCAGAGGGGGAAATGGCTCCTGGTGAAAGAGATGAATGAAATGACCCGAGCTCCGGAAGTCCCGAGCGACAAGGCCGTTTGTTGTGTTCCTGCAGGGACAGAAAGTGAGACTGGGGAAAAGTGGAGCAGGGCCAAGGCTGGACTGAAGAGGGCGAGACCTCGAGAATTCAACGTATATAATTTAGTTATAAAAGCGTTGGAATAATCCGAATTATGGAACAGATGGGTTTCGATTAGTATTCGAAAGGCTTTAAAGTTTGTTAAGATTTCGGAAGGATTGTTTTCTTCTATTCCCTTGGGGGATGACACCTTCACCTTCTCGTTATGTACCTTAACACTGCTTAAGAGCAACTCGAGTCTCTTTCAGATGTTTGTAAAGACTTCTGGCTGTTCAATAGTTATCCATTGTTACACAAGTGAACTTTGAGAAGTTTGAAGGAGCAGAAATTGTTCGCAGAGAGACATGTGTACTTCTATTCGGCTTCTGACGACTTTGAGAGCGAAAACACTGCTGGTAGAAGTCGATATGCTTCTTGGTGGCATTCATAAGGTGTGGACTCAAGAACGGGCAGTAAGGTCTAGCTATCACTGTATTCGCCCTTGCATTCAATTGCAATGATAGAAACGCCAACCCGGCATCTTTGTGTGATATTTTCAGAACTTGTTGGGTCCATCTTGCCGCCAAGCATGCTCCCCATTCTTTGGTTTTTGGGAGGTGGGCAAATGACGCCTTTGTTAGGACATCGCAAACTGGACTTTCATTATGTGTTACTCTGTACAGTAATTCATTCACCCGGACTCATAATTTTGGGATTTGTGATCGACAATAAGTCAAAAGGGAGCGGCTTGGCGTGCCTTACCCGCTTCAGCTGGGCGTTGGTTATCCAAGTCAACGTGAGGAATTGGAGGTTTCGGCTATGGGTGTGGACTGTACTCAGTCCCGTGACGGCTTTCAAGACATGGGGAAACGCGAGGAGGAGGGGACATTCACGATGGAATGAGGTCAAGGAGAAAACGCGCTCTCAGCCCTTGGTAGCCAGCGCAAGGAGTCATTGTTTGGGGCTTGATTGCTCGGACTGGATTGTTTCGGGACTTGGACGACGAGAGCATGTGAAAGAGACGAGCTCAGACCTCGTCATTTCCACCTTGGCATCGTGGTGTGATGGAGTGCAACTCATGATCTCGAGATGGCTGTCTGAATCAGCCTGGAATCACGGGCATCGGCCTCTGGATCACCCCAAGCCCCTGTCTAATTGAGGTGACCAAGATTAAACGCTGGGACCTAGTCAGCGTTAGCCCGTTCTCGGCTGCTTACGAGGTTCGGGAGTCGAGAAGAAAGCAAGAACTGGGCGCAACTAAGCTTGAAGTTGTTTGGGCTAGCATCAGCTTTAATTAAGTAAATCGTGTATCACCTGGAGCTGGAGATTCTACGCTGTCGACTGGTGATGTTAACGTTCAGGCCAGCTGCTGTCCCCCTTGGGCACGCCATGTGTTGAGCAACCCCTCTCTCACTCCGATCCATCATCCTTGGTCCAGGAACAGGGGCCCAACCACAACCCGGGCGGCATCCCTTCCTACTGCATCGGCTCGTGGGGGACATCGGAGGCGTCTCTGGGTTTGGTGCGCTATTGGTGCAAGTAAACACCCACAGGCGGGCCGTGGCGAGCTGAGGAGGTGCTGCACGGGATAGGATACCTGATAGGTAGCTAGCCGAGGTACCCGTATTGGAAAAAAAGACTCAAGACATGGAGGATCAGCAAGTTGCGTCTCTTTTGCTGATATGTGATTTCTGGTAGAGGTGACGGACACGGATGTTTGACTTAGAGTGGATGATTTTAATTGCCAAGCTCTGACGTACCGGGCTTGTTGACCCGCGGAAGCACGGTGCTGCGTCGTAGGTCCTCTCCAACGATGCCCGTGGACTGCCCAATCGTCTCTGCAGGCGGTTTTTCAGGGTGGCGGCCGCTAAGAACTTCCATGCCCAACAAGGGACCATCGGGGTTCCCTCTGGGCCATGGATGGATGGACGCCAAGGCCGCCCCCGGAGCCGTCATTTCAGCTACTGGGCTCCATTTTGTCGATTCCCTTTCCCTCATCAATAGCTCAGTCCAATCTCTCTACTTTCATGCTCCTTCACTCTCTCCCCATTCCTTTCCGTGTAACCCGTAGCCCGTCCCTCCTTGCTGCTGCTGTTGTCCCGCGAGACTTCCTCTCCTTTCCCACTTACAATCAATCCCCCAGATTTATATCACATCCTCTATCCATCCCAAGGCTTGGCTTACCTGCAGATCCTTATTCAACGTTTCATACTAAGAGGAGGAAAAAAAAAGTTCCAGTCCCAACCGCCGCCAAACTCGGTAATCGTTGCCCCCGCGTCCAATCAACCACAGGGCCCGCAGGCGTGCGTTCGCTGCGCCCAACTTCTCCCGATAGATATAGCCGTCCGTCTCAGCAACCAATTGCTCTCCTCATTCTTCGCTCGTGGCCTCGACGAAGCCATACACGCATTGGATGTAGAGCGCCAGTCCCTATCGCCGCAAATCAGCACCGCCAACTGGAAGAGCTGCCACTCGCTGCCTCTACTGTAACTGTTTCAGCACTCCAACGCTCGTCAGCCAGCCGTCGCCGGCATATACACCACGGCGCCTCGCCCCGAGTTACCAGCCGCCGCCATGTCCGATGTTACCACCGCCATCACCACGGCCTGTGCCTACCAGGCTCGTGACGACGATAGCTTGGCTGCGACTTCTGGATCCGACATTCGTCCCCGCGTTGAACCTCGAAAGCGACGACACTCCTTCTTCATTCCCCGGAGACGATCTATCGTTGGCCATATCATGGATGGCGAAGAGGGCCTCCTCCTCAAGGTGGATTTGTTCCTCTCTGAGCTCGAGCGCCGTCTCGACTTTATCGAGAACTATGTCGACCTGAGCAAGGACTCGAGCATTTCCCGCGCCTTTTCCACCCTCCAGACCGTCCGCACACGATGTTCCCATGCCTCCGAAGAAGTCCTCGGCGCAGGACGACGTCGGTTACACATCATGGTCGAGACCCTGGAGACAAGATATCATGAGACCCTCGAGGCTACCGAGTCGCTCAACGAAAAGGCTCGTGTTGGCGTGGACCTGCTCGAGAACATGCTCTCTGATTTCGAGACGCGCGCTTATAAACTTCGCGAGCAGGGCTTTGCAAATGCCGCCAACGCCGCCGAGGCTTTCATGGATGAAGGCCGCCGGGTCGCCAACGAGGGTATTGAACGTGCCATTCAGGCTGCCCTGTCTCTGGAGGAGCACATCCAGCAAGCCATTGTTCAGGCCAAGGAGGGCCGCCTTATTTGCTACGAAGACCTCCCCATGCCCTGGAGGAATAACCCTCACATCAAGAAGGGATATCGCTTCACCGAATCCAAGCTCGAGTGTGTTCGTTCCGCATTCAACCTGTCCAACGAGCTGGTCAACATCTGGTCCCACGCCCTGGGCCTTATTCTGGTTCTGGCGATCGCCCTCTACTTTTACCCGAGCAGCAGCAACTTTACGCTGAGCACCAAGACCGACGTCTTTGTGGCAGGCGTCTTCTTCGTCATGGCTTGTCTGACCTTGGTCTGCTCAACCGTCTGGCACACGATGAATGCCGTTGCCGATGTCGACGCCATCTCCATATTTGCTTGCGTCGATTACACCGGCATCTCCCTGCTTATCGCCGCCTCTATCATGACAACTGAGTACACGGCCTTTTACTGCGATCCTATCAGTCGGTGGATCTACATGTGCCTGACGGCCTTCCTCGGAATAGGAGGCGTCATCCTCCCATGGCACCCTCGGTTTAACGGCGCCGACATGGCATGGGCCCGCGTTGCCTTTTATGTTGGCCTGGCCTTGACCGGCTTCATGCCCATGGTTCAGCTCGGGTGGTCTCACGGGCCAGACTTTGTCTACGACTTTTACTCTCCTATCTCCAAATCCATGTTTGTTTATTTCACGGGCGCCGTGGTCTACGCCAGCAAGATCCCCGAGCGATGGTTCCCCGGCTGCTTCGACTACGTGGGTGGAAGCCACAACCTCTGGCATGCTGCTGTCCTCGGTGGCATCCTTTTCCACTATACAGCCATGCAAAGTTTCTTTGCCAATGCTTTCCTTCGAGCGGAGGCTGGTTGCCCTTCGTACTAGAGGCATCAGCTGCAACTAGCTTCAGCCTTGCGCGAGGTGTTCTTTCTCTAGACCTCTATCGAGATCAATTAATAGGCTTGAGAATGACGACGCTCAACACGCCTCATTCTGTGTCCGAGCAGGCGCTGTTGAATGGAGCCCTGGTTCCAATCAAACAACTAACACAGTTGTTGCACCCTGCAAATATTCGCACACCGAAGCACCATATGGCGGACAACCTTGCAGACCACCATGACATCCCCTGGCATGTTCGGATGATGAGCGGTCTGGGAGGTGATGGAGTTGGAAAAGAGGTTTCACCCTCATCTCCTGCAATATCTCATGAACACCTTTACGAGGAATGGCCCTCGCAACTCGGTGTATTACATCGACCAAGCAATTTTGGTATATTGGATGCTACCTATGGAGGTGGCCAAAGCAGAAGATCACCTTGACTCTCATTGTCCAGCATAGACCAGAGGGAGCCTCATGTCGTTTGACGAAAAGTAATTGCATGTAAACCGGCGTTAACTTGGAGACTGGGAACGTGTCGGGAGTAGACACTCACGGAATCATGTGTATGAGCAGAAACAACCGAGGCCTCGTTACGCCTCGGGCTTTAAGGTTAATAATAGACGAAAGCGTTCATATATTCATTCATTCATCCTAGAGTCGTCCATCGTAGGGCCACTCCATCATTCCATATTCATTCAACCTTGCCAGAAAACTATAATCATACAAATATGTACTGTGCCCCCCCCCCCCCCCCAGTCATTACGCATTTGAACCTTCAATCATAAACCGTTAAAACATAAATACATCGGGACGCCGTTACAGGCGCAGCGGCCCGGCTCGGCTCGTCTATCTTGACTTGCATGGCGCGGTGCCGGCGCCGGCCAGGCTGCGGGACCCTCGGGTTTGCGAGTCACGCCCCTTGCATAGAGGATGACCCCCGACTGGCGGCAATGCACGTCAGTGAGGTCGCGGCCAGGATCCCTGTTGGTTCGTGGTCTCGCTTGGTGTGGTGGTGGTGTCATACAACAGCATTTGAGCAAAGTACCAAGGTACCTTGGGATATCTTGAGTTGCTCGGACCACCAGTAAATGCCCTTTATTAAAGAGCATGGGATACAATCTCGGCATAGACGTCATCTGGAATCTTCTTAATAATACCAATGGTGACGGACTTGACGAGATCGGCGTTAAGTTGGGGGAAGGATCTCAAGACCTTGTTGGGACTATTATCGTGTCAGAACCATACTTCAACCAGGACAAGACGGGGCAAAATCATACCTTGGTGATTGAAGAATTTGGGATCGCATAATGGTGAGCTGTGCCACGATGCACACAATGTTGAGATGCGGCCCATATGCGAACAAAAAGTCCCATAACCGCAGCACCTCAGGCAAGGGCGGCGTACAGGCGCACAGAGTGAGGACTGAGGGGAAGGCATAGATTTCGGCCGAAAGCCCCTTGGCCGTGAGATACATGCTCAGCTTGGGATCTACGATCGCCAAGACCTTGTCCACAAGTGCTAAGCCTCGATGAACGCCGTCCATGGCACCGCGGATGTATCCTGGGCACTCGCGCGTCAGAAGGGAGTGGAAGGCGACAAAGGCTTCGGCCTCGCTTCGGGCGGCGTAGAGGAATGGGGCGGCCAGGACATTCATGCCCTGTACGTAGGTGCCGGGCTCGAGAGTCGTAGCTCCCGCGCCGGACTCAGAGCCCTCGGTTGTAAGTGTCAGGGCGCGGGCGCGATTACGAGCAGTAGGTGATGATGTGCTGGCCTGGGAATGACCCGACACGCTGCTGTCTCCTGGAAGAGATGCGCGGCTACTGCTTGGGCGGCTCTGGCGCTGCTCTTCGCGGGCGTCGTGGAGCTTCCATGCAATGGCGTTGAGTAATCGGATCAAGCTGGCCTCGCTGACACGGCGACGGAAGAGGGGATCTGTTGTGAGGGTGCGGAAGGTGTCGTTTCGGATCTTGGAGTAGGCGGGTGAAGCGCCACGGTGGATGAGAGCGAGGTAGTCGTCGGTCGAGAGGATGGGAGCGTCTAGGAGAACCAGCCAGACGTATATCCTGAGTGTTGACTATAACAAAGGGCGTCGTTAGCGATATAACCGAGAGAAGTAGACGCCAATGTTCATCTTACCATGCCATCCTCAGCACTCTTGACTCCTCCATCAATGACCTTCCATCGCGCACTCTCCAGGGCGCCTAGGAAGTCTCCGTCGGTGGGACCTTCGCGGATGATTTGTTGCAGCGAGAGATGTCCATGCGAGAAGACAGGCTTCTTGCTTCCAGCCCGCTTGCTAGCCGTGACGACGTTCATCTGGTGGACGAGAGGGGGCGTGGCGTCGCTATTAGCGCGGCCGCGCTGAGGCGAGCGATTGATGCTCGGGGGCGGGCCAGACGAGGCGGCTGGGCCAGCGCCGGGCACGGGGGAGGATCTCGTGGGCGAGACATTGCGCTGTGTCTGTGTCTCGCGCAGGCGCTGCTGCGAGATGAGCGAGGGAGGGTTCTGAGGGCGAAGAGTGTGCGCAGACTGGAGGCGGCGGAGGACGCGGTGAGTTCGTGGTGATGGCGGGGGCTGAAGCTGTGTGGTGATGGAGGCGGGGAGCGAAGGGATCGCGGGCTTCGTTGAGGAGGCGTTGGAGGCGTTGGAGGAGGGCTCCGACATGGTTGCGATGCTATGGCTGGATGGGCATGGAAGGATTGCGGAGGGCAAGATGGAGAGGGAGAGGAGGAATTTTCAGTATGGATAAATCTGGTAGTGAATTAGGGCTGATGGCGATGCCAGAGTGAAGATCGAGAGTAAAATCAGCATGGAACTAGTTGTGTTGTGCTCAAGAGGTTAGCGGGGAGGCTGGAGGCTGGCTGACGGCTGATGGGAGTTGGCGGTTTCAATATTTGGTGGGACAAAGTGCGCGCATCGTGTTTGTTTCGCGTTGAGCCAGCAGCCAGCGAGAACGGTGCAAGTGCAAGTAAGCGAGAGTCAACTGCTATACTTTCTTTCAAAGGTGTTCAAGTTCATCCGTGGAGCTGGGAATGACTTCTGTCTTTCTCTGTCTACTTGATGCCAGCTGTGCTGTTGCTGGCCTGGAATGAGGACCAATTTGAGAGGCTGGGGTGGTGGCCATTGGGCTCTGTCGGTAAGGTTACAGTCGGGGGTTAGTGTACCGATTCGCCGACCTTGAGATGCGCACAGCTTGATCCTGGCTCTTTTTGAATGAGGCTGATGGGAATAATGTGTGATTGAGATATTGCAGGCTTAGCTTCTGGGTCCTGGAGTTTCTTCCCACGTGCCGTCAGGAAGAAAGTCCTGGATGATCAAGGCCCACCCACAGAACAGATGCTTCCTTCTCCAGGCACATCATGACTTCGTGACTTCGGTGTGAACAATATCAACCTGCAAATCATTACAACCCGGAAGATGAACGAACCAGGGTGTCATGACAAGATATGTTAGTCCTGGCCATGACGGCACAGTTGTAAGCATCTTCCAGATGTGTCTTGCTGACTGGTCTCCACTAGTAGTTCTTGTCTGTTCCATGACGCTCATCTCAGGCGCATCTGTATACCAGCAAACCGGCAAACATGGGCAGCATTTGTCATGATACCAAGACTATCACTTCTTTCCCCGAGACCCCAATCCAAGTAGCAACTATTGGACATGAAGCGTGGGGTTTGGTGTTGTTCTCTCAGCTGCACAGTCGGTCACACAAACCGTAGGCGCGGGAAACGGCAGCGCTATTACTGCGAAAGGCAAGGCGGCGATTGCGACATCGATCATGCCAGGCAAACCACCAGAGTAAAGAGCTCTCACAAGCCGCCCGAGCGCCGCGCGACTTCGTCATCTGCGTGGGTAGAGATGGATAATGCCATCCATCATGGTCCAATGCAGAGGCCGCGACGGCCCGATCTGCCCTCCATGCTCTATGGGCCCTCGCAGGGCCTTGCTACCGACTACCGATGCTCCGATGAAAGTTGTTGGCTCTCGAGTTGGACGTCGGGTTTGAAATTTGCCATTCCCAGTGGAATAACCCTGTGCCATTCTCTCTCACTCTTCTGAATTTTTCCTTTGCTTTGTAATATTGATTACATCTCTTTCATGACGCAGGATCCATATGCTTGAAACCCAAAGTCGTATTCCCGTCTCTTCTTCCCCATTTCTTTAATTGTTCCTTGCTTGGGCTCGCGATGTCGTCTTTATCCCCACGATATTCGTCATCGGGCTGACCTGAGACCCCAGACCACAAGACCAGGAACAACCTATATACTGCCGTCCTATTCGTCAGGACATCATCTCTACACCCCTTTGTGGACTACATCACCCTCGTTGGCCTATCTTCCTCCACGCTCCTGTGTCGAATCAGTTACGCCAACCTGCCCTGATGATTGCATCTCGTGTCTCGGGGAGTTGCCTATGAATGGGGGTCTTGGTTGCTTTCCCCGACTGCTTGGCATATTACACGACGTGTCCCAGCTACTCTCAGGTACCTGATCTCCCCGTCCAACGACCTCTTACGAAACGCTGCCGACACGTTGCAGACCTCTAATAGCCCACATCATATAACTGATCTACTCCACTCACCGAGACGCGTCAACAGAGACTTACACACCGCTTCTCAACTAATTCATCTCATGTCTTGAACGATATCCCATACTTTGGTACCGTGTAAAACATATTCAAGCCGTCCCGATGCCAGGCCGCGCCACCACTTTTGGCCTCGGCCTGGCCAACGTCCTGGGTATCCAGCTCGATGACCAAAAGCCGGACTCACAGGACGAGGTCACCCGAGGCGAATCCATTCTGTCGATCCAGAGCAATACTTCTTTCTACGAGAGAGAGCCTACATCAGCAGAATGGCTTCGAGAACAGATCCCGTCGCTTGACGAGTTGGCCGAATATGGAACTTCTCTATTCCCCTTCTTGACATGGATCAGCCACTATAACCTGC
The DNA here is from genome assembly GCF_023522795.1 of Fusarium solani. Classification (NCBI taxonomy): domain Eukaryota; kingdom Fungi; phylum Ascomycota; class Sordariomycetes; order Hypocreales; family Nectriaceae; genus Fusarium; species Fusarium solani. The sequence continues at coordinate 3,299,882 of NW_027072157.1, forward strand.
AGTGGTTTGCTGGAGACTTGGTTGCTGGCATCACCATCGGTGCTGTCGTTGTCCCCCAGGGGATGGCTTATGCCATGCTCGCAAACCTGGAACCCCAGTTCGGTCTCTATTCATCATTCATCGGCGTTTTGATCTACTGGATATTCGGCACCTCCAAGGACATCTCTATCGGCCCCGTCGCTGTTCTCTCCACCGTGGTTGGCAATGTAATCCAAGACATCCAATCCTCAGGACATGATATCCCAGCACATGTTATTGCATCGGCTTTGTCTATCGTCGCGGGCTGCGTCGTCCTTCTTATTGGACTACTCCGGTGTGGCTGGATAGTCGATCTTATCTCCATCACCTCCCTCTCCGCCTTCATGACGGGTTCAGCCATCACCATCTGCGTTGGCCAGTTGCCTGCTCTCTTGGGACTGACAGGGTTCTCCAACCGCGAATCTCCTTATCAAGTTCTGACCAACACACTGAAGCACCTCGTCGAAGCAAGACTTGATGCTGTCGTCGGCTTGTCGGCTCTGACCGTCCTGTACTTCATTCGCATGAGCTTCAGCGCCGCGGCAGAACGGTTTCCGAAGCACAAACGCGTCTTGTTCTTCGCTAATACAATGCGGACCGTCTTTGTCATCTTGGTGTACACGATTATCAGCTGGGTTCTCAACATGAATAGACGAGATGATCCCCTCTTCAAAATTCTGGGGACGGTTCCAAAGGGTAAGTTTGTTTTGGTTCCATGGTAAAGGGCATCGAGGCTAATGACACTATAGGATTTCAAAATGTTGGTGCACCGAAGATAACATCTGAACTGGTCTCTGAGTTTGGACCACACCTACCCGCCACGGTAATTGTGTTACTTGTCGAGCACATTGCCATCTCCAAGTCATTTGGGAGGGTCAACAACTACACGATCGACCCATCACAGGAAATGGTTGCGATTGGCATGGCCAATCTCATCGGACCCTTCCTTGGCGCCTACCCCTCAACGGGGTCTTTTAGTAGGACGGCAATCCAGTCCAAGGCTGGCGTGCGGACGCCTGCTGCGGGTATCATTACTGGTATTGTTGTTCTACTTGCAACATATCTCTTGACATCCGTTTTCTTCTATATCCCGAGCGCTGCCCTAGCAGCGGTCATTATTCATGCTGTTGGCGATCTTGTCACGCCACCAAACACCATCTACCAGTTTTGGAGGGTTTCCCCAGTCGAAGTCTTTATCTTCTTCACTGGTGTTATCGTCAGCATATTTGCTCAGATTGAGGATGGATTGTATTCCACTGTTTGTCTCTCAGGGGCCGTTCTTATCTACCGGATCCTCAAAGCCAACGGCCGATTCCTCGGCAAAGTCAAGGTTCACTCAGTCATTGGTGACCACGTCATTGGGGATGATCATCGAAAAGTCGTGGGGCAATACGGTACCTTTGAGAACCCAGAGACTTCAGCGAGGAACATCTTCTTGCCACTCGACCATGGCGATGGTTCTAACCCCGAAGTCAAGGTTGACCACCCATATCCAGGAGTCTTCATCTATCGCTTCTCCGAAGGCTTCAACTATCCAAACGCAAACTCGTCATTGGATTATCTCACCGACTTTATCCAGGCGAAGACTCGACGCAGCAGCCCTGAGGCCTTTGAACGTCCAGGGGACAGGCCTTGGAACAACCCAGGACCGAGGAAATCTGCGAAGCGGCCTGCACATGTCGACTCGGATTCTCGGTTGCCAACACTGAAGGCGGTAATTATGGATTTCAGCTCAGTTAACAACGTCGACATCACCTCCGTCCAGCGGCTCATCGATATTCGGAATCAGCTCGACTTGTACGTTGCCCCTGACATGGTCGACTGGCACTTTGCCTGCATCAACAATAGATGGACAAAGCGGGCCCTTGTATCTGCGGGCTTCGGCGTAAAACCGGACGGCGAGGGAGCCCAACATGGATGGAAGTCGATCTTTAGTGTGGCAGAGATTGGAGGGCAAGACTCTGCTGCAGCGCTGGCTCGGGAAACAAGCTACCATGACGTCTTTCCCAGGCATACGGACCCAACTGAAGAGGAGGCATTGATTGGCGGATTCTCTCCTGGACAATCATATGGTGCCATGTCGCCAGGAGAATTAGAGAAACAGAGACGACGCGGTGCAGTGGTCCATGGTCTGGACACGCCCCTATTCCACGTCGATCTGACGAGTGCACTCCAAAGTGCAGTCGCAAATGTTGAAGCAAGATCGGATTTTAGAAGCGCAGCATCTGATTAGAGAATTTTGGTTACGAAAGGCGCACAGCGTAGCGGCATTAGCGGGTGTTTTTGATGTTGGAGCAGATAGCATGGATAGGAGCGAGCATTTGACTTGGATGTTGCAGAAGCCCGAGAGACGGGGCATGCGATATATTATGATTTACGTCAATAGACTTTCTAGATTTGATAGAGTCATCTTCCTTTAGCTATCTCAACTGCTCAGGAGACGAAGTTCCAAGGCCTCTCTTAAAGGGGGTTGTTAAATGGAGGTGGTCACATGATCTCGCGCAAGGAGATTTCCCACTTTACGCGTCTCCAGTGTAGACTCCACTCAGGAACCCCTTGTAACCCTGCGTCATTCACTCAAATCCCCTTCTGCTGTTGAACCAACGTGAATCCATTCAATCCATCGGAGACCATCATAGCAACCTCTTTATCGGCTCAAATCTTGGTCACCACGACTACCCCGCTGCAATGGTTGCCGGATGGCAGCGGCTGAACGAGAAGAAGTCGCAGCCTAATCCCAACATCGTCTTCATCAAGCCCTTGGAAGGCCCAGACAAGAAGATAGCCCAGGATTTCCTCGAAAGAATAGCAGCGCAATGCCGTAAGATACTACTTTACCTCTACCTTCAGCTTATCGCTAACACTTGTCACAAGGCCCTATCATGCGAGAACACCACCTCTACGTAACCTCCTTGGAGGAGTATGAGCCCAATCGTGAATTCGTTGGGCGGAATTTCAACGCCGGCGAAGTTGTTCAGCTCGTCCTCAAATCTCCCAGTACCGGGCGGTGGTTGCCGTTTAACTACGTCCAGATGGTTATGATGCATGAGTTGGCCCATTGCAAGCAGATGAACCACTCGCGAGCGTTCTGGGCTGTTCGCAACTCTTACGCTGCCCAGATGCACGACCTGTGGTCCAAGAGCTACACTGGAGATGGTCTCTGGGGAAGGGGTGCTAACCTGGCTACTGGCGCCTGGGAGAAGAATACGGTGCTCGCTGATGACATTCTGCCAGAACACCTATGTGGAGGTACATACAGATCGCGGAAGAAGAGAAAAGCGAAGCCGCAACTATCTTATCAGGAGAGGAAAGAGAGGAGAATTCTCAAAAAGTTTGGCAAGAATGGAGTCGCACTAGGAGCGGATGAGGAGACCAAGGTCAAGCTCGAGAGCGGAAAAAAGATTCAGGCCAAACCTCGAGTGGCCGGCAGCATGAGAGGACGGGAGCTCCGGGCAGCGGCTGCTCTGGCTCGCTTCGAGAAGCAGAAGACAGAGCCGGAGCCCACCAAGGACGAAGACGAAACCGAATCCGGCTCTGACAGCGAGTATGAAGATGAAGCGGGGGCCGACTCTAAGGACGCGGTTGATGTCGACGGCAAGAGACTCGTTGATGGACAAGGAAGAGGGATGGTCAGGGTCTGCGAGGATGAGGACGCAAATGACCCCGAAGCGAGGGATGAATCTAAGGAGCTTCAGAACATGATCAGAGGGATTAAGCAGGAACATCCCGAGCCGCAAGCTCTAAGGACGATAAAGGCACAAAACTCTGGCGTCCAAAAGGGCAGTTCTTCGGCCAAGGCACCAGCCATCGCGGTCAAGAAGGAGCTCGATCACGAGCCTGGAGGAATCAAAGAACCAGTGAGGCCCATCGCAGATCGTCACGATGCCTCAAGCAACAGCTCAACGGCGGTCAAGAGTCAACGCAGCCTACCTACAACAGCAACAGCTCAGGCGAGCAGTAGTTCTCTCTCGCGTAACAACCAAGCCGAGACAACATGCTCCATGTGTTCGTACGCCAACCTCGGTCTGGCACTCACATGTGCCATGTGTGCCAACGTGCTTGACCCTTCGTCTGCACCGGGCTCGTGGGCATGTTTGAGCGACTCGTGTAAGGACACGCAGTATCATAACGCTAGTGACTGCGGAGTGTGCGGACTATGTGGGAAAAGAAGGGTCCAAGCTGGATAGGTCGGTGTACGGCTAATGAGGGGCTGTATCAACTCCTTCCTCTTGTCTATGAGCCTGTTGGTTGCTACGATAGGTTGTCAGTTGACGGTCATGTTTGCACACTCCGGGATATCCACGAATGATCAATGATATGATATGCGAGAGAGCGGATGTTTACAAGGGTTCAATACGAAGAGGATCGCAGACATGGACGATTCATCAATTCAGCAGTTGGCTGAAGATATTCCGGACAATCATGCCCTCTCAACATCTTGCATCCTTCATCCCAGTATTAACGACAAGCATCTCCTTCCACCTTCGATACCGTGACTTTGGTCTCCCGTCTCACAAACAAAACCCCCTTTAGACGCCAACTCATCTTTCCATCAGCCCTCTGTTCCTCCTCCTTGTCCATCCTCTGGGCCTTCGTTCGATGCGTCCTACTGACTGTGAGCGCTGTCACTACAGCAGCTTCTCCCAAAGGCCATACCATCCTAACCAATGTCTCACATAACTCTAGCGCAGCCAAGTGCAACGAGATCATGCACGATCGAGCTGTGATGGGAGGTCGATCACAGCGCCTTGGTGGAGTGAAGTGTCTCGACCGCGATCGGCGCTTCATAAATCCAGGGATACTTCACATGCGAGAGGGGGATCCGGGGCATCTAGCCACATGAGTAGGATGGCAGAGCTACTTACATGATATGCCCATGGAAACATGTTTCTTCACGGTGAACCGATCGCACAGCTGAACATACATGGCGACATACTCGTCTTCTTGGAGGGGTGGAGGAGCCCCAGGAAAGACGGTCGGTGAGCTCGAAATTTGAATATTCACGTCACGGCGGTGGAAAGAGGCAGGAGATTCACAACCCCGGAGGAGGAGTGAAAGAAATGTCTTCAGGCGGCGCGGGCCGAGTCCCCGACGGAAAGCCTAGAGGCTACGCGCGGCGCATCGACAGGCGACAGGACGTTTGCGCTGGAGTAGCTATGCAGCGTGGATCTGCGAGGGCGAATAATATGGGAGAACGAGAGCATGCAAGAATGGCGGTGAGTAAGGCATGTCTCTTGGTGGATGGAAGAAAATCAACGATAGGCATGAAGGGGAGGAATGATGATCAAGACTGGAAGAATCTGAGTTGTGATGGACGAGATGTAAGAACAAGGAGAGCGATGGGGAGGGGAGGAGGAGAAAGGAAAAGGTTGAGAAAGAGGAGGAGAGAACAGGCAGGAGAGTCAACGTTGGGGGAAGCCAGATATTCCCAACCTTCAACTCCCGAAAGGGCAATGTAGCACTGGGAATGCCACAACCTTGAGGATGCAGACACTCGCAGCTAGTTTCCACGGCAATCTGCACAAGACTCCCTATTCATTGGGCAGTTCTTGTCAGATCGGCAGAGCTCACCGAGGTCCAGACCGTCTTGGCCCAAGAAAGGGCGGGCGGGCTTGTCGCAAGGAAGCAAGGCAAGCCAAGTCGTGGTGTTGCAGCTTCGACACCTTGTTGCACCCCCACACAACCACCAGGAACGCCCCGCCCCATTCAGCTACAGTACAGTATCCGTTCTGTCCGTCTCGTCTCGCCCGCCCATCTCCCTCCTTCTCGGCTGTGAGCTGCACGCTGCGGCACGGTGGAGAGTCTCCAGTCCGAGTGTGTCACCCTAACTGGCACCATCAGAATCTTGCAACAGCTGATAGGCGGGCCACGCCGCCCACCGACCTCGCGAATCTCCTGGTGGGGGGTTGGCCAAGACTGGGGAGAAAGGAGAGAGCTGCGAGGGCAAGGGTGGAACAAGGAATCGGCGATGGAGAACCAACTGGCTGTAATGGGCAGTTAAACAGTAGAAGCATTCATTCTAATAACCAAGGCTTCAAGGCTTCAAATAACATGTGTAGTTTCCGGTGTAGGTCTTTGAAGGTCTCAAGTCCCGTTGATTGATAACGATTCAGGCAGAGCCAGAGACCATGGTGCCTTCACATTCCGTTGTCAAGGGGACATGCTCACCAGCGAGTGGAAACGGAGATAAGAGCCATCCATGCACAGGCACTTTTGGAGCGCGCCTTGGAACGGTCTTGAGTGATGAGCACTCTTCAACCCCGAAAACGTCGTAGAATGGAGTGCACCAGTAGCTAAATCTAGCACTCCAAATGCAGAGAAAAGGGTGTCAAAGTGTGTGGGTGTGAGGAATCTTGCCCAAGGCCAAGGTCAAGGCCAAGGCCAAGCAGCAAGCGAGCAGAGGCGCCAACGCATCGGCCGGGGTGCCGTGAGCCGGTCTCGGGAGCTGGTGCATGGACGCGGGGTAATAGTACGGTTGATGATTGGCCCAGGGGTCGAGAAACGAGAGAGAGACCAGCAACAGGCCTGTCCTGTCGTACGGGGAGCAGCCTTCCTGCCTTAGCGGAGAACTGAAGCGTTGCGTTAGGGACGAGCGTGGCTTCTGGCGGATCGTGAAGCCATCGAGCATGGCATGGCCGTGCGTTCCACATGAGGTGAAGAAGAACGTGGCCATCGACACGCAGTCTAGCAGTTCGTTGCAGGGGATTGACTAGGTAGGTAGAGTTGGCACTAGCCCTGCGACAGGTCAAAGCGAAAAGGGTAAATCAGAAAGAGAAGGGCAATGGAACAAAGAATGAGGAATTGAACATGCAGAAGGGGTAAAAGACCACCAAGAGCCATTGGCGAATCCAGGAATGTGGTGTCTTTCGGCTCGTCAACCGTGGCTGAGGTCCTAATCAATCAACATTGTGATGGTGACGAGCCCCATGGCGGACCGCAATGCTGATGAATGCCGAAAGATCCATGCTCCCACCCCAGCCATGGACGGATGCTGATCGCATCTTCGCAGGAGGTTACCATCGTAGCATCACTTGATCTCAGATGCCGCACGCTAGCAAGCCAGCGAGACTGTGTGGCAGATGTTTGACAAGAGTCATGTCCAAAGAAATGGCGTGGTGGTGCGGATAGTTTGGCCAGAGTTGGTTGGGCAACTTGAGGAGGTGCCGGAGCGTCTTGACGACTGCCCAAGAATAGCAAAGGAGCACGCACCTCCGTCGCTTGATGATGGAGTTGAGATGGTTGAGTTGTGTGCTTGCTCCATTGCCTCTGAGTTACGTCCGGCCATCATCATCATCACCCACCAACTCCCCTCCCACCACTGTTGGTGATGGCGTCCTGCACATGGCCTCATCTGACGCGAAAGGCGCTGACCGAACGAGAGCTTGTGGAGGCGTCATCCATCCCCATCATTGCCCTCCAAGGTCCTCGTCCTTCCATAACTGCGGGCTGCGTTGCTGGTACTGTACAGCGATCAACACTGGGTGACTACCTGCGTGTCGACGTACAGTAGGTGCTGTAGTAGCGTACCGTTGTGCGTACGCGAGCAAAAGCAACCAACTCTTGGGATGAAGGCTTCCAACGAGCCCCCCCTTTCCCTTTCATTATCTTGCTGCTTCGTTGTCAACTTCTCTCTGTACCTGGAAGGCGAAGCAACCCAAACAGCAGGTCAGCAAGCCAGATGACCCTGGGCCTGGGGGCAAAACTGCATGCGAGGTTGTCTCAGCGCTTCATCTGCTTGCTTGATTACTACCCCGCAAAAAAAGCAAACCGTCATCTCCAGCGCGCGTGGGTGACGTCGGTGCCCTGGAGGCGTTGCCCGCTGTGGGCACTGTGAGGCGCTGCGAGGACCCTACGAGGCGTCTTGTCCGCTCTGGGATTGGCTTCTCTCGGGGCGGACCCTCTGGCACCCCCGTCCTCCGCAGTCGGGCTTCATTACGCTAGCGATAGCGTGTGTGCGTGCGTGCTTGCGTGGAGCCGTGGGCTCCGGGGAGCAACAGGGGGGTCCCACACTGCCCTGAGCCGCCATGAGCGTGGTCCATCTGTTTGTTTTGTGGTCGGGTAGTTAGGCGATGGATGCAGAAGTGCAGAGTGTGTAGGGACCAAGAATGCAGGCGAAGATGCAAGATGCTAAGACGGGCGGCAATTCGAATCGTCAGATGGGCTTTGCATACGAGGCCTTGTCGCTGGATCCAGGGCGCCACAATACGCACTCTGCTGCAGCAGCTGAGCTTGGAGGTTATCTCAAGGTTATCATGAGGACAGCTAAGACTTGAAGATGGAAATTGGCAGAAAAGGGATGACGACGAGTTCCACGTGATTATGACAGGTACCATGCAGAAACTCAGAGGGGGAGGCAGCAGGCAGGTGCCATGCAGAAAGGGAAGGAGGCTTGAGAGGCGGGAGACAACTGTAACCAGGAAGGTGGTACCAGACAACTTGACTCGGAGTCTTTGGTAAGGCGCCCGGGGAATGCGGTTGATTGATACCGTCCTGTCAGGCTTCCGTCCCCTCATTTTGACTTGCTTTGTCCAGGGATACGGACTGCAGGTACTTTGTTGAGTGATGATTTAGCTAGAAGTGGTTAAAATCGTCTCCCGTCAATCGCGGACAGTAACAAAACATTTGACAGTGGAAACAGAGACGTGGTGATGCATTGGCGGATGGGAATGGAGGTTAGTCGTCAGCCGCATACCTCATGGTCCCTTGGCTGCTCCTTCCACTTCCCCTTCGTTGCCTTTTTGGATGATACGAGGAGTGTCTGCATTGGAGTGCGTGCGTGCCTCCCGGGACCATCGGTCCTTCCTCGTGGAAGTTGAAGTACAGTACATGTACACATTTGTCATTGTCTCAACGGCTGCGGGCAACTCCAGAAATCATTCGATACCCTTGGTACCTGCTTCTCTGTCTCGCTTCCTCATCGGCCTTTTTGCTTCATTTCTCATTCACTCACGTCACCTTGCTCAACAGATTTCACTCTCCCTTGACAAAAGGTAGAGAATAGTCAGGCCATTTCTCTGCTCTTCGAAACGCCTCTTGCGCCTGCATCTTCGAATACCAAACAAACACACATCTTGAGCCACCACCCCAAAACACCATCGACATCAGATTTGCCGCCTGGGTCAGGGTCAGGGCAGGGTCAGGGATTCGCGCCAAGTACCAGCAAAACGGGACCAGTCAAAGCACATGGAAAGGCTGCCACAATCCATCACATCCGCGGAGACTCGGAGCCGGAAACTCGAGTCGAATTGACAAACCCCGAGATCCAGCCTCCAGCTGAGCGGCACTCCACCAACTTGCACCCCAGACAGGCCAAGAGTCAGCCTCAAAAAAAGAGAAGCGAGACAAGACAGAGCCAACACCCAAAAGCGATTGCCATTCCCATGCTACTGGGCTGGAGGGCCTCGTCCCACAACAGCCCTGAACCCTGAAGGCAACCCTCCTCGCAGAAGCAGACGCAGATGTAGTAGACGCCGACAGGGGATTGACTGCCAGACCGACCAACCCTTGCCCGATCGCGGCGCGAGGTTCCACCCAGCACGAACGACGTCACTCTGCCCCCAGGCCATTTGCCATTCTCCCCCATCTTCCCCCCGTCTTGTCCACAATCTTGCCCCATCTCTCCCGCAGGTCTCGCCCACGTCGCCCACCGTCTCAGGCCCCATCTCAGAGGCTAGTCGATACGTACCTACCGCCGTGTAATGCAAGCGCATCTCAGCGCCAGCCGACACGTCCACTGACGACCAAGTTGAAGCGTTCGCCGGGGCTAACCAAACACCCCTGGTCGGATGGGGCTTGTCTTCCCCTCTGGCTCTCGACTTTCATCGACCCCTCGATATCGGGGAGCTTGGACTGACTGACTCTGACGCTGACTCTGATCCGTCTCTGCACCGCCCGCCGGTGTCGCTGCTATTCAAAATCGCCGCCCACTTGGCTTTGATTCCCCTCTTCAGAGTTGGGCTTGACCAGAATCGGTAACGGCGATCTCTGATCATTGAACAGGCTGGCTGCTCCCCTGTTTTAGAGTTGATCAGCGTCGTTCACATTTCGTGTCCTCGTCCCATTCCCATCCATCCTCTTTGTCTTTATCAACCCCTCGGTGCCCCCCATCACCACCTTGCACTCTTAAACTCTCCCCTTCTTCCCTCTTCTCTTCTCTTCTAGCCCATCTACTCGCTTCTCATCCTCATACATTATTATTTTCACCAGTGTTTCCATTGCACAAGCAGCGTCCATCAGCCCACATATTTCCCATCACCATCACACAATTGACATTCACGTGTTACGCTGTTGATACCATTCTCGAACCACTCTCGCGCCACTGCCGTAGGCGTCTCCCCATACTACACCGTATCCACGACTATAACTACCGGCGACGGTAGTTTCGAATTTTTGCCCATCATGTCTACCGATACAGCTCAAACCACCACCAACAACGGCGAAATGTACACACGCAACAGACGAGGATCAATCACTCAGGCCGCCCTGACCAATCTGTTCCAGCGAGGGAACTCGGTCCCCAATGGCAGCGGTTTTCCCGGCCAAGCCTCTGGCCCAGTCGATACTGGCCGCCGACGCCTCTCAGTCACCACCCTTGGCCTTTCGGGCACCTCGCCCACCAACAACTCCTCCTTCATCCGACGGGGCAGCATGTCGACCAACTCGAACAATTCCGACTCGATTGACGAGAACGCCATTGAAGACGACGATGCGTTCTTTGGGTCCGCTAAGACCGCGCCCACTACGCCTTTCGTCCGACGAATGAGCTTTGGCACTTCCAACATGCGCAACATTCGCCCCAACGGCAGTCCCGGAAATGGTAATAGCCCATCCTCTCCTCCCTCCTCTCAGAATGGGCGAACGGCCCATGGTGGACGAAGGGCGTCGCTTGCGGCTTCACCTGCGCAGGGGTCGAGCATTTCGGCCGCCCTGTCGTCGGCACGCCGTCCAAGCATCGCCTCTTCTCTCCCACAGGCAAGCAACACCAAGTATCCAAGAGCCCCATCTGACAGTTATTCGCGCCCAGACCAGCAAGGTTTCAACTGGTCCGAGCAGCTTAGGTCTCGCGCCGAGAGCTCCGTCACCGGTGCTCGTCCTTCTTTCTCGCTCGCGTCAACCTCTCCACCCCGCGGCAACTCGATCCACGATCGGGCAAAGTCCGTCTCCGAGATGCCCCAGCCCCCGGTCCAAGCTGCTTCAGTCAAGCATCAGCCAAAGCAGCCTGAGCGGCCCAAGCCGGATGCCTTCCAGGAGAGAATCCTGAAGGGAGACTTTTACATGGACTGAGTGGTGACACACAGGTTCCAGAGTCTCGCGACCACAATGATGATGATGATACAATGACGACGACCCGCCCACTTGGCCACCACTGTCCGACGCCTATAATAGCCGTCTTGGACTTGCTTTTTTGTTTTTCACCATGTCGGACCGCACTGCGCAATGTCGTTCTTGATTCGGTCTTTGCACATTCAGCCAATTTTCCCTCCAAGGAGATCCCTCTCGCTTAACACATGGCTACTTTCTCTGCGCTTTTTATGTGTTCTGCAAGCAAGGAAAGCTTCTTGGGACGCGGCGTCCCTCGGAAAACGCTGGAAAACTCGAGCTCAAAATATGCAACCTACACGGAATCTACGGATGGCGTACAGGAAATGAAGAAGACAGAATGATTTGGCAGAGCATACTCTGATGGAACTGGTGGAAGGGTCGCACTGACGACAAATACACTACGACAACTAGCGAGCATGGGGAGTTTTGGACTTTGTGATTGTTGGCGTTTATGATTTCGTGTTTGAGTACAGGTACGTCAAGCACGTGTAGGACTATCAATTATCAACCGGCAATGGTATCTGGGAGGAAATCGTGAAGAAGGGCATTTGCCACTTCAAGACGTCGAGCCAAGGAAGCGGTGGAGTTGGGGCGGCGGCTGTCCATGATAATGGGCTGGTAACTATTTGGAAGGGGGCATCAAGGCGGGAGGGAGGATAGCTGAGGCGTTGAGCGCGGAGGGCAAGGTCTAGACCACACTAGAATGAATGGGAACTGGTCTTTGATGCCATTTAAATTGTCTAAGACGGTGATGCAGTAATGAAGAGTGATTCCTTGGCCAGCAAGTAACGATAACGATTACAGTATCTGTTCAGAGCCCTATTTGATATCATGTACATGGTGGATGGGAGAGAGAACAACTAAGCTAATACAATACAGACCTAGACCTGTCCGAAAGGGGGGTAACTAGAACACCATTGACAGCCCCAAACCAACTCCATCCCAGACTCCAGCACCCGAAAAAACATGTGAAAGCGTTATCAAAAGATATGCTCGCTCTCGTGTCCTGAGCCCTCGACTCCCCTTGGGCCAAGTCATCCATCCATCCATCAACCCGACCGAGAAGAAAAAACAACCACACACCGCTCTCCCCACGTGCAAGCCCACATGCCGCAGCGAGCGCTAGGACGGATACTCCGGAGCGTGCAGCTGGCTGCATCGTGCATGAGGCGACTCGGGAGCGTTCCAGAGGATGGAGGGGGGCGTTGTGAAGGATTAAAAGGTTACAGGAAAAAAGTCTACATCGTTTGATCTGGGCGGCAAAGGCGTCAAACGTTTTTGCCGTGACGGGTATCAGAAAAGACCGGGCTAGAAGCTAAAGATGTTGCCAGACCCGGGAAGACCCTGGAACACGTCGTTGAACCACGGCTCGTCGAGGAAGATGCGCATGCCGTCCTCCCACATGCCCTGTGAGCCCATACCCATACCCATGCCCTCAAGGTCCCAGCCGGGCGCGAGGCTAAAGTCCTGCATGTCGGCGGCGTTGAAGCCGTTGCCGACGCCCGACGTGGGAGGCAGGAGGGTGGGCATGACGGGGGCCATAGCCGCAGCGAGATCTGCCGAGAGAGGCGGCTCGAGCTGGGACATGGTGGCCGGGCCCGGGGGCGGGAGGGAGGAACCTGAAGAGCCGGCCGTGTCGGCCGACTGGGTGCTGTCGTGGAAGAATGGCTGTGGGGGCTGCGGCATGGCCGTGCCCCAGCCGAGTACCGAGGGCCGGCCGCCGGAGGGATCACGGTTCCGGGGAGCGGCGCCGGCGCCGGCACCTGTAGCGACTTCGGAGAGGAGTTGTAGAGGGGTGTTTGCGGTCGAAGGGCGCTCTGAAGGCTGCGACGACGAGTTATTAATTGGAGTGGGCGTCTGCTGCTGCTGTTGCGCAGGAGGAACTGAACCCGACTCCTTAGCCTCGGCCTTGGACTGCTTGTAGAACCAGCTGCGCAGCATGACAAGGACAACAAGGAACTTTGCAGCGGGGCGGCAACGATCATCAGCCGCCGTGGCGCGGAACTTGTCCAGCAGGGCGTCAAGGTGCTGGCCGACCTGCATGTCGTTCTTGTTGAAGATGCGACCAATCTCCGATCCCGGCGCCGAGGCCGAGAAGTAGAGCTTGATGAGCATTACAACGGCGTAGGCGACGCGGACAAAGTTGAAGACGGGGAGGCAGCGAACACTGAAGACGTCCATGGCGAGAAAGGCACTGAGGAGGCTGTTGATAGAGCTGAGGCATGTCGATATTGCGCTAATGTGGGCAGCCGTCAGCTTCTCGTTGTTCACGAGGCCATCGCGGAGGGAGTCGGCTGAGAAGGGGGGCCTCAGGGGTTCCACGGCAGTTGAATGCAGGGCCATCTCGTGCATGTAGAGGCTCAAGACGCTGAAACTCATCTGAAGGGTTGCTAAAGTCTGTCAATGCATGTTCCAGGTGGCTGAACTAGGACTTAACTTACACTGTTGGAGATCTGCAGGGATGGATTCATGGTAGTCTTTTAGGTCCTGCTCGAGCCCCTTGAGAGTATACTGGGTCTTTGGGTCGGTGATACTGATGTTGGCCGTAGGATCGTCGAGACCAAACTGAACGCCAACCTCCTCGGACAGACGATGGGTCCAAACAAGATGACAAAAGTAGGCATCGGTTGGCGCAGCATCTGGGGAAGACTGGAGGATCTTGACACTCTCAGCCATGAAGGGGTTCCAGCGGATCAGGTTCGGCCGGTGCAGAGCCATAGACGTGTTAGCCGCCAAGAAGTAGCACGTCAACCATGTCCGACGACTCTCCATGGTCGTTGGATCCGGCGGAGCCCATCTCCGAGCCGGGCCAATAAGGGGACCGGTGCGCCAGCTATCAGGTATCACCTTGCCACGGCGCTGCTTGACCTTCTGGCCGAGACCGATGTCAATGGCCATGACGGCAGCCATGTGCACCAGCTGGTAGAACTTGAGCTCCTCGAAATGCTCCGGAGGCCAGTACCATATGACGGCCACGTTGAGTGCCTGCACCATGTCAAGGCTCTTCTCGCCCGCGAGCATCACCTTTTCAGCAAAGACCAGCATCAGCTCCTTCTGCAGTGTCTTCTGGAGAACGGGCGACTCGGCCGTCGCTGCAGCCATGACGGCTAGAAACAACGTTGGCTTAGTCCTGCGGAGCTCGGCTACCGTAAAGCCCGGCGGGAAGATGACGGCAGGAAGGTGAAAGATCATGTGGTCGTTGTACCGCGCAAACATCTCGGCCGCCTTCTCCATGCTGATGATACCACGCTCGACAATGTCGCCGCCCTTTGCCCTCGTCAGGTACGACGCCAGTGCCTCTGCTGGCGTCTCCTCTGCACGCTGTTGCTGCTGCTGCTCATCTGGACCTTGGCGACCCTCAAACTTCCTCTTCTGCCCAGCTGTCGCTGTATTGGATGCCCCCATCGGCTGGCTAGGGGATGGTCGGTCCGGCCTCCCACCCTGCTCCGTTGTTGGCGCTGCAGACATAATACTATGTGATGGTGTAGGTAACCCCCAGGCGGGGGACTGGTTGGGGTTCCTCCAGGCGATATTGTAAGAAGATGCCGGGGTCGCGGCGGTAGCAGGATCGGGCTTGTGTGGTACGGTCGGCGAGCCCCCAACGCCGTGTCCGTGGCCCCCAGGCGGCGCAGCTCTCGCTTGCAGACTCGCCGTCAGGGCATCAATCTTCTTCTCCAGCTCGGCGACCCTGCTATCCGTCTTCTTCTGGCGCTTGCGCGTGGGCATGGTGACCACACAGCTCCTCCCAGCCTTGCGGCATCGCTTGCAGGGCCCCTCGTCGTTGGGGTCTGGCTCGCAGCGCACCTTGAGCCCACGACACGCCTCGCATGCTCTCGGCCGCTTGGCGTCCCCTCCATCGGGATCGGTGTCGTGATGCTGTTGCTGTTGTGGTGTCAAACCGGTCGGCGCGTCGGGTGTATCGGCGCCGTCGCCGTTGTTGTCGACGGCGTCATGGCGCGCGTCGTGAGCTGGCGACATCAGGGCGACGCCACTGGGGGGAGGCTCATGGCGGGACGGCGACGCCCTAACAATTCCGTCGGCGGCGCTGTTTTTGTTGGTCAATAAAGAGGCTCGTTCGCCGCTGCTTGCTCCGAGTCGAGGATCCAATTCCATCGGGGGTTCGTCGATAATGTCGGCCGGTCAAGTCTCGATTTTGGCCGTTCATGACGCTTGCGATGGAGAGCACGGCAATCTTTGGCCCCGTCCTCCGACGTTTCCGGGAGGGACTACCTTGAAAAGGGTTCATGACTAAGCAGCCGTCGGAGCATCGCCTCCTATCCTCCGCTCCCCATGTTGTACCAAGACAACTTCAATGTGATGCATCACTAATCACTAAAAAATGGTGTGTATATGGAGACATTTCTCATTACTATAGTCTGCCGAGAGTATTCAAAAACAAACCCATTTGCTCGCATAAAGAGTCGTCAATCGTCCCCAAAGTGAATGAATGGATGAACAACTCCCATCCACGACGAGGCCAACTTGACGTGGCTTGCAAACTATCCAAAACGCCATGCTAAGTCGAAATACTTCAACTGTCCTTGTCAACGACGGACAGACAGACAGACCACCCAGCCTCCCCGGCATCCTGAAATTCTTGAAACTCCGCTGCAGGGTCTCGCATGCTGATTATACACGTGCTATCTCCCCAGTCCCTCGAGGCAACCTCTTCGTAAACTAGCAAAAGCAACCAAGAGCCTCCCCTCCCACCCAGGACAAACAAGGCAAATAGCACTCCGAATTGTAACAATAACGCCTCTTCAAGGCACCGTTGATTCCGCTCCAGGATGCAAAAAGAATGAGAAAAAATATTAATAGTATAGAATCGTCGTAAATTGGTATCATCGCGTGTCGAAACGAGTGGGTATGGTATGTTGCAAACAGCAAAACACAGAAAACACCAGTCACATGTACAGTTTAGAATCGCGTTTCCTCTCGGAGGCGGCTCTTTGATCCCTGGTGATGCGGTCCCACGATGCCGCCCATGAAGATGGCACTCTCGCGGCGTCTGTTGGGAACAAAGCTCTGGTCATACGCGGCCGAGGCACTGCCCAGATCCTCGTGTGAGGCCTGGTAGATACGTCGGTCATATCCGCCGCGGGTATCATGCCCAGAGGGGGTCGATATCCGCCATCGTAGAGTGGTCGTGAGTCGTAGTGGTTTGAAGGGTCGAAGCCTGGTCTAGAGGCGCTCGATGGAGGTGACGCCCGCACTGCAGGATTGTTCATCAACAGAGGAGGCGTAGGGGTGGATCGCTTCAAGTTCTGGATCGAATCCTTGCGCATTTGTCCATGAGGAGAGGCGCCTCCTGATGTAGACGGTCGAGTAGGGAGCTCGAATCGTGGCGGTGCATCAGGGAAGCCGCCAGCGTGCAGGTCAGGCTCAGAGATAGGTGATGGAAGCTCGTAGGCCTCGGCATCAATGCCGAAGATGCCCTCATAATTCTGCAGGAACATGGCAAAGACGGGTGCTGGAATGTTGAGCGTGGGTGAAAAGACAATACCGACATTGCGCACAGTCATCTTATTCATGTCCGCGTTATTAATGATCTTGATCAGGAAGCCAATCAGATACTTGAGCAGGGTGGCATTGGCTTGGGGAAGCCGCTGAACCAGCTCATTCATCGCGGCAATCTTTTTGGTGTGATCCGGAATCTCAATCGTTGACAAGAATTCCATGTGAAGCTCTCTTGTCAATATTGTCGTCGGTAATTCTCGCAGGTACAGTTTGAGCAGAGAAGCAACGGCGTGGATGTCGTAGTACTGTGGATCAGTCACCAAGTTGACATCTCCCTCAGTGTTGAACCTCTCCCGGAGCTGCTTGATAACCACGTTAGATCCACTGAGTCGGAAAATTCCTTCTTCGAGCACAGCGTCCTTCACATCCAGGTACTGGATACATCGATAGACAACAGCCGGGACAGGCACGTTGACGTCCATGGGTGAGTTGTATCTAACAGCCTCTGCCAAGGGAGCTCCAAAGGCTTGCCTAACGGGACCTTGGTACGCGTTCTGCGGCGGCGTTGCGTTGGAGCCGCCCTCACTGCCGCCGAACAGCGAGTCCTGTCCTTCAGAGGAGGAGCGTGTCTTTGGACCGAACCCAAAGAAGCTTCGCTTCCTTTGCTTCTTCTCCTCGTTGGTCGGAAGTGACAGACCTGTCTTGTTGCCCCAAGCACCAGCATCAGAGATCGGCTGTGGGTCCTTGGGACCCGAGATGAGCTTGCCAGTCTGCGAGGACAAGCTATCAAAACCGTGGTGGTGGTGATGGTCGGGCAAACCGCCAGAAGTCTTGGGTCGCGCAGGAGTCGCTGGGGCTGCAAGTTGAGGGGCATCCCCAGCCTGAGTGTCACCGTATCGAACACCGATCAGGGTATCCGAGTCGGAAGGATGGTGATGAGACTTGTGCGGCCCCTTTCGGACCTTGTTTCCGCCTGCACGTTCACCCAGCGATGTCTGTCGGTCGTGAACTGGGCCACTTCTTGAAGGCGGGGGCTCAGAGTCGTCTGGATCGCGGTAATCGATCCACTGCAGAAGCGACTCTACCCAGCGATCTCGCTCCCTGTCGCTCTCGGCGCACAGCACATGCTTGACATGGCTGCTCAAGTCCTTCTTCTTAGGCTCCAGAATGAGGAACGCGTGACGGAACTGGTTGTCGAGGTCTTCGCCAGTGGCTCCGCGAGCCGGGGATTGATTGTCGTTGCTCTGAGATTGCTTGCCAATCTGCGCACCCTGAAGCTTGATGGTTCCCAGGTGAGCGCCACCAGGTACTTCGTAGTACTTCAGATGCGGTCCATCGAGAACAAAGAATCTCGCCTTCCAACCGCCAAAATTCTTGCCCTTCTTGGTCAAGTAACCGCTACGCCGAGGCCGGCCATCAGCCCCAGTCTTGGAGCCACTGACCTCAGATCCTGAGTCGCCGATAGATCCTGTATCATCAGAATTGGGCGGGAGCACATTCGTCGACAGATACTTGCACACTTCAACGGCCGTGTTGGTGTCGAATGGAGTGTTGAGCAGGTCATCCATGAATTGCTCCAGAATCGCCCTGCGAGCATCAAGCTTGGCTGGCGCATGTCCACTGAACAATGAACGCTCCGGCATCCTTGCCTTGTATGAAGAGAATTGCTTCAATCGTTGATCCAGTTTCGTCAGTGACGCCGAGTCTTTCTCGACCCGCCAGAGCTCGCCGTTGTCAGCGCGTGAAAGGACGGCGAGAGTGAAGACGGGATCCTCCTCGAGCTGTGTGAGCGAAAGCATGCTCGCTCGGGATGGCTTCATGCGCGATGAGGCCACCTTGACCTCAACAGAAGGAAGCGCGTTGGGTGGGAGAAGAAGATCAGGATATTCCTCCGTTACCAAACCCTTGTAGACTTCTGTTCGCTCGGTCGGACTTGACATTCTCGTCGATGGCTTATCCGCGTAGCCAACACTCTCTTCCTGCGTGGGTTGCTTTTTCGGCGATGTAGGATCCTCGATAACGGGTGCGGTCGCTGGTGTCCTGGCTGGGGTTGCTCCCGGTGTTGCCAAGGGAGTGTTTGGAGGCAATGGGATAGGCGCCCGAGGGGGTCGCGGTGACAAAGGCGCAGCTTGGAAGGGCGCGGTCCTTGGGGACAAAGGTGGCGAGCTCATGTTGAAAGGGCGAGGGCTGGCAGGCAGGCCAGGGCTCAGTAAAGGCGCAGGGATCTCCCTTGCCTTGGGCGCGTTGAGCATCTGTGCCAATGAGGCTGTTTCAGACTCTGACTGAGATGTTGGAGGCACGTCCCTCGGGGATCCAGCTTGGCTAGACTTGCTCTTCTTGGATGCACTGCGTGCAGCCGCTTCCTTGAGAGCGATGATTTCTCGCTCCCGATCGTCCTCCTCCCGCGTTCTTCGTCGGCCGCGTCGATCGTCGACAATCTCGTCAACTTCCAGGATATCATCGTAGTCCGAGTCTGTCTCTTCATCTTCGGGCGAAGGGCTCAACTTTGGTCTCTTATCCTGAATCAACTGAAGGGGCGCAGGCGGGGGTTTTCTCGGCGGGGGCGCGGGGAACTGCGAGAATCCTTCATCAGTCCTGGGCGTCGCCTCGAGAATAGAAACAGTCGGGAGGTGTCCGGTCGGAGGCTTTGGCGGTGGCATCTTCGGCGGGTCGCTAGGCAGGCTTCGCGATGGAGGAATGGAAATGTTGAAGGCAATGTCCTTGAGAGGCTCCTCGCTCTTTTCCTTGCGGGCCTGGTCGGCGGCCCTCTCCTCTGCCTCGTGGTCGAACTTGTCTAGAGCGTGATCCTGAGGCTTTGGCATCGAGTGTGCAGGATTCAACAATTCACCCACTGCTGAATGAGGAGCACTGGGCTGGTCAGCCGGCGGTGTAATCGGATATGGTGCCATGCTGATGTCAATTGGAGAATTCTTCGGACTGTCGGATTCGAGGGTTGGCGAATCTGGAGTGACTGCCTGCTCCTTTGTTCGCTCAATATCGACTCGGGGGGCGGAGGGTCTGGGAGGTTGAGCAGGAGCCTTTCCAGTCCCAATGGGGGTCTGGGAAACAGCCGGAATAGCCATCACCTCCTTCAGCTTCTTCCTGTACTTCTCCTTGTCTTTCAAGGCTCTTTCGAGATCCTTGTTGAGACCGAGGATCATGGCTCGCTGCTTATCGACCAGGCGCCACAGCTGACCATTTTGTTGCGACTGAGCATGCTTCTCCTTGAGCAGGTACTGGATCAGTGCCTCGGGGCTTCCCGCCGTCTTGATGAGGTTCGCAATGTCATCGGCGCCATGCTGACCATCCTGGTTGCCATTGGGACCCGACTTTATTGAGATTGCAGAAATCGCCGAGTCGATGGACGAGTTTCGAGGCATGGTCTTGGAGGACTCGGCCTGAGTCGCAGCTACCGGACCAGCCATGGCCGGCCGGGGATTCGAGATTGAGCCTTGGGAAGGCTTCAAAGTCACGGGGTCAGAGACGGTTCGTAACTCATTCGGACTACCTGGATAGCCCAGTCTGTAGAATGGTGTTAGTCTGCGGCGCCCGAGGCCGGATGGTCGCGGTACACTGCACCACTGGCTTTGAGACGAACCTAGGGCTCCGGGGTTCTGGTGATCCTTCGTCGGATGAGTCGCTGTAGAACGAGGTCTGTCGTACAATAGCCGTCTTCTTGGCGGCCTGCTCGGCTAGAGAAGTCGGCGTTGGAGTCTGTCGAAGAGGGAAGCTGATGGATCTCGGACTGGGACTCGTGGGCCCGAACGGAAAGTTGAGCGAGGTTGCAAGCGGACTGGAGATGGCTGGTCGAGGGGATCTAAATATCCAGGCGTGTCAGAAAGGCGACAGAGGATCTAGCACAGTGAAATGTTGCACGACAGAGCGCAAGATGGACCCGGGCCAGATGTGGAAAGGCAGGTTGAGTGCGCACGAAGTACAGTGTTCGCCTCGCACAACATTCAACCCGGGGTAAAGAAGGACGAGGTAGGGGAGGTAATTGATTTTGAAAGATGACGGAAAGCAAAGATGTGTGGCGGAGAGGAGAGATTGTGAGAGGCAACGGCGAAGGGGGCCAGGAGGAGGTCCGGGGTCAGCGACGGCCGGGGGGGGGCGTGTGGAGAGGGGACCGAGAGCGGACTTGGGACGAACATGCTCACTCACCTAGGACCCGACGAGGATAACGAGCCGAGGGACGGGACGGCCGGGTTAGAGTGTATGATGCGACCGACGGTTGGACTATCATCGACGGGGACGTCGGAGGGGGAGGCGGCGCGGTTGAGGTTGTGGTGGTGATCGAAACCGAAAGCTGGGGTGGTGGTCTCGACTGGTGTTGTGGTAGCAACATCGACAGAGTCGGAAGCAGGAGCAGAGGCAGAGGCAGAGGCTTGAGCACTCTGGAGCGCAAGCCGCGACATGGTGCGCTACGTCTTTGTCATGCACCGGGAGGCATGCATCAGCCAATGGGTTACAGGCCGGGACGGTGAGGTTTCGAAGATGCCGGCTGGCGCGCGGTGGGAATAGTCCCGAGCAAGGTTACATGCAACTGTAACCGCGATACAACGGAGCACAACGCAAGCGCAGGCGCAGTCTGCACTGGCACTGGCACTGTACAGCGTAGTGTAGTAGTAATAGCAGAGACGGGAGTATCAATAGCAGACAGAGGGCCGCTGCTGCGTGGTTGACGGGCGGGTTTCGGTGGGTGTGGAGTTTGGTATCGTCTGCTGACTGGGGGTTGAAGCAGGCGAAGACGACTCGACTGGGATGGAAGCCTTGTCGCAAGGAAGGTCGCGAAAGGAAGAAAAAAAGGTGGATTTGCCAGGCGACTGGAGACGGAGACGGGGACGGGGAGGTGACCTCAGGCGTAACGGGCGGCAGCGGGCACTGTAGCGAACGGCGGCAGCGGACGCAGGGCGGACAAGGGCATGGAAGGGACAATACAATACAATGCTCTATGGTCGAGAGCAGCTAGAAGAGAGAGGGAGAGAAAGCCCGCGCTGAAGGGATGTTGGAGGTAAAAGGGAGGTAGGGATTGTCGTCTCTGGAGAGACGACCTAGGGGAGATTTGCTGATTTGGTGATTTTGCCTATTGCACCTCCTCCATGACTGACTACTGCACCCGACTGCACCAAAAGTGCGGCCACCCAATTCGGAAAGGGGGCAAAAAAACGGGCAGCAGAAACGGCCGCCAAAACGGTAATAGCTGAATGCTTGAATCATTGACTTTCCACGCTTCCTTTTTTTAGCCTTGATAGCCTTGGGGCAGGTTTTATCTCTACGTATCATCTCCGGGGACATGGAACAGGTCGTCGTCTCACCGTTTTCTACAGCAGATTTTGTGGTGATTCAGGGCAAGCAAACATTCGACCCCAGCAGAGATCGGCTGAGCACGCAGGATGGTTGAGACGATGGAGTCGTTCGTCCACTTGGCTCAACAGCTCTGAGCAACGGGCAGGTAGGACAAGGGTCAAGGGGGGAGCAGAAGAGGGACCCCTTCTCTTCTTCGCGAGCGAGCTGGCGCCAGAGAATGACCCCCCTTCATCGCACAGACAGAAGAGGAGTCCTCCCCCGGGCGCCTAGTCGGAATAGGTAGAGCATCATGTCCTGATGCAGGAAGGATACTTTGACGGCATTGACAGGAACAATGAATAAGGGGTAACCCAGCGGCCGGTGGTCCCCAAGAAAGGGCACGAGGAGCGGTACCACCCCCGGCGCCGAGGTCAGGTTTCCGCTAACTGCCACTAACAAGATGAGGCGCCTTCTTCTGGAGGAAGGAAAATCGTCGACTGGATGGATTTCGATGTGAGCGCCACCCCAGCTGCGGAACTGTGGATCACGAGCTGTGAACCTGTACCTGGCGCTGGGCATGGGCTTGGCTGACTCGGGTTCCTGGGCTTGGAGTTGACGCAAGGCGGGCGGCTGCTGCGGGGAACAATTTGATAAGTTATTTGATTCCACCATCGAAAAAGATGGCTGTTGATTTATCCCGATGGCTTTCACTTTTGCTCTCTCGCAGCCAAGATTAGACAGTTCTTCCAAGATTAGACCACGCCAGGCGAATGGCTCCCGTCGTTTCAGACAGAAACCGTGGGCTTACTTTACCACACTCCGAGGAGGCTGGGTCTGAGGGGAAGGGAAAAAGCCACAAAGATCTAGAACCTGGGGCGGGAGCTGGAACGAAAACTGCAACATGACTGGAACGCAGACTGCGGCGGGATGACGGGACGTTGCGAGAAGTCTCTCCCGTTACAAAAGGGCAACGCTCGTTCTAGTGCCAAAGGCTGAATCCACGCTCGGCCCAAAGTTGTTGGTCAGGGGGAGAGGCCAAAATGTCAAAACGTGTTTCGTTCCGTGTTTTGAAGGGGGTGAGCGAGCAATGCCTCTGCGATAGTGTAGTGTCAACTTGCATCTCGAGGATCCTCACGTCAGCCACGCGAGTTGCTCCGAGGCTCATTACCATGACAGCGGAATAATACCTAGCTCACGACGGGAGATTTTGATGGCCCTCTGTTAGCGCTGGCACGTTTTCCATCAATGGATCCCTTTTTTCGATTTGTCTTCTCTCAATTCCGTAGGTACAAGTCGTTTGGCCCAAATATCAGACTGCGGGTGGCCTTAATTTAAAGTGGACTCCCCTGGGCGGGCATGGTCCCCTTGACGTCTCGACGACCTACAAATGTTCCCCCCAATCAGAGGCTCCAGGTCCGCTATGACGCCGGACCCCAGTGAAGCCCCCAAGCCCAGCTCCTTGCCGGATGCAGCACAGTCAAACGCGCCGGGTGGTCCTCAAGGGTCGCGAGGTATTCTTGTGATGGGGCAAGGGTCGTTGGGCGGAGGATTTGTGAGGCGTCGTCTCTCGGTAGAGAAACAGAAGAAGACGCCGCAGGGGAGGGAACAGGATGATGCTGCTATTCTGGGCGGGAGGGATATGGAGACGCAGTGAATGGATTGGACAAGATGGGATGGGATGGGATATGGATCCATGGAATGGATGGAATGGAATGGCCTGAGAATGCACGGCAGACGAGGCCCACTGGACTACATACAGGTTGCGTTAGCACTGCTACTGTAGAGGTCAACGTCCATGGATATTGAAGAACAAAGCTCCACGTCTCTCAGACTCATGAATCAAACAAGCCAGTCAGTCAATCAATCGATCAATCACGGACAGCAGCATCCATGTCTCTGGTCAAAACCCTCATTCGAGTACAGGATGCAGCTGCCAGAAGGCCGCACGTGTCCTACCATCAGTCGGTCACTTGAAGGACAGGAAGTCCACTTGCTGCAGGTACCATCTGTGGTCCATCTCGAGGTGGCCCGGATCCCGGAGATGCACCCATCCATCCCGTCCCATCCCATCAAAAGAGGCTCCGTCCGGGCTCTTTCTCCCGTGAGGCCACTCAGGTTAGCCGCCAGGTTGAGCACTGACGTGACCTGCAGCAATAACAACAGCTCGGCTTTACTCTTGAACCTTGACAGAAACACAGGGCGCTTCAATAGAGTCGGATTATTGAAGTTATTATTAGCAATTCTGCACATGTAGGTACTGTAGACGTGCAGTCTGGATCGAGCATGTGCAATGAGGCGTCCATTGGGCGCGTATCCAGGGCAAGAAACACGACGGTGCATCTGAATCAACTGCAAGCCACCTCCAAATCGTCACACTCGGGTAATCGGTTCAAGCCTCATTTGCAGAGGCAAAGGGAACCCAACCGGAAGTCGCATGCATCGCATTTGCTTTGCTTTGCTTCTCGTAGTGGCGCCCTGGGCATTCATCTTCTCACCTCTTCCCTGCAGCAAGCAAGAGACAGAGCTTCTCGTCACGAGAAATGTCTCACGCGACTCAGGTTGAATCTCGTCCCCGTGTCGTCCAATTATCGCGTCCATGCACGGCAGAATGTGCCAAGTGAGGCTTGACAAAGAGACTGGGGCCGTGTCATTGGTGCCTTTGTGATATCCTTGACCGAGATGTGAGACACCATCTTAAAGCTTCTCAAACACGGGTCATGTTCAAATGTTTGAGAGGGCTTATTTCTTCTACTATTAGCTCCGGAGAAAAAAATAGAAAGCTGGGTAAATCTTGGGTTCTCAGCCTCTTGACTCGCGTGCCCTGGGGACGGCCAGAATTCCTCCAGCTGGTCTCGGATAATGCTGGGCTTCAGCTGTCAACACAGCATCTCCTGAGGGACACGTGGGAATATAGTAAGTAGCACGCATCATTGGCAATTGACGAGGTCACGGTCGCCCGGTTCACCCAGTGGAATGGTCGCCCAGATGATATGCCACCATCACTACGTACGTAGTAGAGTCGCCGCAAAAGCGGTGTGATGGCCAAGTGTGATGAGGACGAATCGAGCAGGGAGCTCCTCATTTGCCATTGAGCGAGCCAGGCTCTCCATGTTTGCCATGGATGAGCCTCCCCTTTTTTGCTCTGCTTGTCATCCAGTGCCGAGCCATGAATCGGCCGCCTCCTCAACAACGCACAAGCCGGGCCGGGTCCAAGGCATGAGCGTGCACCCAGACCAAGAAAAAAATGGAGGCAGGCAACGAGAACTCTGCCGGGCTATAGGAACGCAATTTAGAGTAAAATAAATAAATAAAAATATGAAATAAATAAATTATACTCTAAAGTCTATATATGATCTTATATTTATCATCATAAGCCTTTTATGCTATGGTTCTGTGGATTAAAAAGGTAGAGAGTACTTACGAGGTATGCCATTTTTTTCGTGGACAGTGCACTAGGCGTGTCCCATCGCCCGTGGTGGCTGCGACGTCGCGATATGTGGTTGTGATTTGGATCATCGCCAGCGTGCATCAAAGAGTCGAATTGGTCTTGTTAGATTCCCCACGGTCGCCCTCTAGCGTCCACGTTTGCTCTTTGGCCCCTGCATTGAAGTGACCTTTTGGTCCCTGAGGTGCAGTCAATCCGACCCTTTATTTTCCCTCTTGGTGCGGGTCCGCCCGCAGCTACGGTCTAGCGGGCCGCAACGTCGTTGGAATGGATGCATATCGACTCCGAGGTTGAGATGCCGGCAATTGAGTTGAGTTAATATGGGAGTGCCGGTATAACCATTTCTATGGTATCCTGCTGCAGGCATTTTCCTTACTACTGGTCATATTTCGGCATTGCGATTGTGATCATTTGAAGTCTAGGTTATCAGTATCTGGTTACGGAGGTACCTCGAACACTCACAGAGGTACTAGGTTGTTCTCAGAGTTGAAGGTCACTTACCATAACCTATTGAGTCCCTTTCAATAATGGTATCAGTAATCACACGGAAATCAAGCTCACTTGCTGGATAACTAGTTATTGTAATGACTTAGCTCACTCGGTCTTGGTCCTACTGCCCAGCTTCCTCGTCAAGTTGCCATCCATATCAACCCACCACGTGCTCAATTGTCATGCTCCGTTATTATACACATATGGACCATGTTCTCTCATCTAATCACCTGATGGACTCAGGCCCGGCCTGCTTCATCTTTCTAACTAGGCCTTCGATGAAGAATATCCTGTGTAAGTTCGTAACGCAAGAGTCATGTAACCTGCCTCTCCAGACAACGCCTTCATTCAGTAAACGTTCAGGCTCGGGACGTCCCCCATCCCGGATTTCCGTCAGATTTCCTTAATCCAGTTTCCCGCGGATGTCCGTCGCAGTCTAATCACTGCCTTGGGCTTGATGAATGTCACCTTGGGACAGGCAGCTGGTCTTCAAAGCTGAGTGTCAACACGCGAAAGTGTGAGCAAACGTCTCGATTTCTGCAACCTACTTTCGATAGTAGAGACGGCAAGAGTACGTGCGTGAAGAGGATAATTCGTCTCTGTCAAATTTAGCAGAGGGCAGGTTTCCTCGAGTGAGTTGCATGAGAGGCTCCCCTGTGTTCTGTCTGTGAGACTTCTTATTCTCAGTCACTACGACAGAACTCATCAACCACCACGGCAATATCATCATGCTAATACACAATGACTGCATGGCCTATTTTGTTCAAGTTTTATGGAAACACAGCCAGCTCAACATCAGGGTGTTATTATTCCTACTCTCCTAGACATGTATCCCCATTTAGCTGTGAATATCCCGCTCACCATCAGCCAAACGCTGTTTCGAAACATGTTCATCGCTAACGGGGGCTGAAACTGAGCAGTCAGCCGCATCTTTCACTGACCAGTCAAGTCGTCTCTGAATCATGGAGGCTTGCATCTAACCTCGAGCCGCTCAAGCCTTGCATCGCCTCTCCGCTTGGTGGCTGAGAACGGGTGGAGAGTCAGTTCCTAGAGTACCTAATGAGTTCCTAATCACGAGAGCGATTTCCAAAACACCGTGTGCAACTACATTTACAATATAGTTTGCACTCCCATGGCGAACGGGCTTCCTTAAGATTGTAGCGCGTTTGAGTTGGGATCAAGACACATCGCCAAGAATCAAGGGTCCTCGTCAACAACCGCATCTAGCGCAGCCTCAGGAGAGATCAGCTCCCCCAAACTCGCTAGCCCAAGACCTTCAGCTACGGATATCATTGGTTCTGTTTCTTTGAGTTTCTTTTTCGCGGAGCAGCTTTCTTTTTCCAGTTGCGGCCGGCTTCTATCTCTGCACGATTTTACGACAGCCTGATCCTGCTCATTACGGAATATTTTTTTTTACTTTGTCCTGGTTCACCGGCCGCACCGCCGTCGCCGGATAACCGAGCAAGGGTCTCTCTGTGGCAGGCAATCTATTGCTTCGTACCATCTTGGTCAGCTTCTTGGGGGTTTTACTATCCTCAATGGATGCTCTAGCCAGCCACAGCTGCAAATGAGCTCGTATTTGCTTTGTTTGTTTGTTTGCTTGCTTGCTTGCCTGTTGGGAGAGATAACATTTCAAATCGGACCCCCCGCGCGACCCCCAATGAAATCGACCAGGTTGTGGTTTAGGGCCCCTGTTGGTCGCTTCGATCGGAGCGGTTTCAGGAGGCGGTGGGATGCAGCGATCGTCAGGGTGAGCAAGCCTTCCGTGGGGTGAGCCCAGGAGAAGGAGCACTCGGGCTCCGAGCTGATAGAATCTCGGACGAGGCGCCGGAATACTGGAGACTGTTGGGCGGGAGGCGTCGCCGCGTGATACCCCACATCCCCGAAGCCAGCTCCGGCCGTGATTCGGCACATCCGGCATATTCATCCTATCAAGGTTTTGGGCGTCAAGAAAGAAGAGTCCTCGGTTAACAGAAAAAGATGTCGTGCTTTCTTGGCTGAGGCAATTTCAACCTCATGCCACATCATCAAGAGCCCACCGACATCAACAACTCTGATCCATCCATGCCTCAATGCCCAAGCAAAACACAACATGAGAATTTTTCTTTTGCGTCCCACGGTTGGAATTCCGCATCTCGGAAATTCCCAAAGAGGAGTAAGCTCATGGCGCCATGGGCATCCTTCGGCCAAGATTCTATCACTTGTTCCATAGACCACTACCCAACGAAGCCAGCTCAGCCCTGCCAGCGCCATTTTCCCCTCTCTTCCTTTCGACTTCAGGGTCCAGGGTCCAGCTGTTCTTTCTCCAGGCGTGACCTCGAAGGAAGCCAGTCACAAGGCCCTTTCAAGATCCACAAGCGTTGAAAAAGGTGTGCCAGAGCAGATGCACCCCTGGTCGCAGTCGGGATGGAAATCTGGTTTGTTAGGGAGCGGGGGGGCTGACGTGCATGCGCATGTGCGACGTCATTGCCCTGTGACGGCTTGTGACTGGGCAGGACAGGCACCGATAGAGCTTCAAGTGACAACCTCCAAGTTCGGGATGGCTTGGACCAAGGCATTGGGCCGTTCTCGGTCGGGCCTTGGACGGCACCAACTCACTTTACATGGGATGGCGCGTGCTTCTTTGTCTTTGTTGTTTGTCCCTCCCCCAAACCTCTTGCATATAAGATCGTCATCCTTCGTCTTTTCTCCCCATCGACCATCCACCATCTTCATCACCAGCAGACCCCACCGCGACCCGTGTCCATCACTTCAAGGCAAGCAAACCGCCTCCTTTGGCTTTTGCCGCTGCGTCTCAAAACTTTTTATACTACGACTCGTCCCTGTCCATCAAAATGGGTATGTCTCTCCTTCGCTGCACGTAGCCGTGCCGTCCAGCCCCAACCCAACCGTCACTGACGTCATCTCGCACTTCTAGTTACCAGGCACTATGAGAAGAAGCGCCTCTATCTTCAGCACCCTGAGCCCGACTATGGCATCGTCCGCCGAAGGGTAACCACCATCATCCCCGGGCCTCCACCTCCACCTCCTCCGCCTCCGCCCGTCGTCGCACGGCCGCCGCTGCCGCCTCCACCCAAGCCAGAGCCCAAACCCGAACCCAAGCCGGAAGTGAAGCCGGAGCCCAAGCCCGAACCAAAGCCTGAGCCCAAGCCTGAGGTCAAGCCCGCTCCCCCTCCTCCCCCTCCTCCTGCGCCCGTCCAGAAGCCCAAGCCCCCGCCGCCCCCGCCAGAGGAGCCCATCGAGGTCATTGCCGTCGACGTTGAACCTCACAAGAAGAAGAAGAAGCCCAAGTCCCGATCCCACAGCCGACACAGCCACCGATCTCACGACCTTGACCGTGAGCGTGTCATTGAACGCGAGAGGATCGTCCCTGTCCCTGTTCCGGTCCCTGTCGAGCCTCGCTATGACACGTATCGTTATGTCGATGGACCTCGGAGGTGTCTGCCCGCTCCTTCACCACCTCGAAGGGTGTCTCCCCCAAGGAGGATGATCGAGGACGATCGCACTCGCATCTTCATCTCGGACCGAGAGCGCGAGTACTACCGACGATAACGAGACAACCTGTGTTCTGAGTATAGAATCGGACCTTGATGTTTTTGACGGCCTTGTATCATGATTGATGACTTTGGGTTTATGGCGAGATGGTTAAATGGATAAGACGGAGTACATATTGCAAAAGGAGTCGAGGTAAATTGAAACTTGAGTTATAAGCAACGAGTGTTTTGTCAAGACGACCCCCCAACGCCCCGACCCCCTTGTGAGCCGACCCCCTTTGACACCCCATTAGCCAAGGGATAGGTTAGGATAAGGGTTATGGTTAGGGTGTGGTTAGGATTTGGTTTATGGTTGGTTAGGGTTATGCTTAGGATGAGTCTATGATTGTTTTAAAGTGCAAGGGGGGTCGTCTGGACTGTATAGGATAGGTTCACTTAAGCAACAATGCCAAATTATTTTCTTACTAGTATCCTACCACTCTTCGAGATGGGCGAACCCTTGTCGACGGAGCACGATAGTATATCTGGGTTTGTGTCCTTTGCATTCCAGGGCCGGCTTCATACGGCGACGCATACTCCTCTCTTGGAGGCGGTGGAGGAGGAGGAGGAGGAGGAGGAGGCCAAAATGCCGCTGACTCGGCTGTTTGAGACATCATCGAAGGCCCTCCGTACATGCCCTGCCCTCCTTGTCCTGACCGTCTCAAGAACCACCGAGCCAGGTTGCCCAGCTCGCCCATGAACAGCAACCCAGCCAGGATGACCACCACCGTCAGAGGAATCGCAACGACCCAATACAGCCATTGTGAATATTCCATGTCACGAATGTCTGTTGTATTCATGCCAAAGATGCTGGACACGGCGCTGATAGGCAGGAAAATGATGGTAACAAGCGTAAAGGCGTAGATGGCGCGCTCCTGTCGGTCACGCGTAAAGTCCATCTTGTATGCGAATCCACGTTCGAGATCCTTGGTAAACTCGGTGAAGCGCCGGAACTCGAACTCACGTTGCTCAATGAGTCTTGAGCATTCGAGAAATAACAGGGCACGCAGACCACCTGCATCCGTAGGTGAGAGCTTCGACGACGTCGTTATGTCGTAGAGAAAGTCATCATCTAGGCCCATGTAGTCGTTGGCCGGTTGTGGTGGTGTCACCTCTTGGGTATACGCATATTCGACCCGCGGCGCATAATCTTCCTCCGGTCCATACGACTGTGGTGGTGGGTTCGGCGGTGCTTGGGGAGAGACCTCTGCATAGTAGCGTTTGTTGTACTGCTTCTCCTTGTCTTTCATAAACATCGACTGCTCAAGCTGGCGGATAACGATGTCCTGCGTGTCTATTGCAGTCAAAGAGTTTCGAACACGAGAGATGATGCTCTTTTGCTTCCATAGCGTTCGTTTCACTGCTACTAGCTCTTGCTGAACCAGGTCAATGTAGCGTTGGAGTGATCTATCTGACGGCTGTGACGTGATAGAATTGTCCTGCAAGGAATTAGTAACTAGGAGTAACAAAGTCATCGATTGCACATACTAGGGAGTTGAGGTACTGTGAATATGTGTCGCAAATGTCATCAGACTTTCCGACTTGATCTTGTAGCAGGCCCATTGTGACAAGCGATAACACTTCAAGAGGCAACACGGAGGCTCGGTCCAGGAGGCTTTTGTTAGAGAGGCCTTGAAGCAGCTTCTTAGACCCCTTTTCAACCAGATCCTTAGCTCGGTTAATCCGGCTATTCCAGGTGAAGTCGTCCTTGGAGCCATAAATCATGCCCATGACAACGTAGAGCCAGGCGGTGGAGAACTCAGGCGGCAGGTCAACCCCAATCCGCTCCTCTTCTGTTGAATGTGCCATGATGGTCTGAAATGCGAAAAGATCTTGGGTGAAGTTCCGAAGAGACGTCCGAACGTCATTGAGGGTGTCATCAAAGCTCGATTGAATGAAGCCAGGCTCCAGTATAGAGAGCTTCCAAAGTTAGCCTGCCAATGCCATCAACAAACTGGCCTAACTCACCTCGATCATGGTTCGAAGAGCACCCCAAAACTTGCCTGCCATCGGGCCTTCAAAGTTTTCCGGGAGGAAGAAATTGTAGATGACGTCGGCAGCGTTGAAAATGTCAATCTTCTCCTCGTACGCCCGCCGCACTTGGTCACTCCCCTGGGCTTCGACACGATCCGCCAGACCAGCCAAGTACAAGTAGCACTCCATCTTGGTCGACTCTTTGCAGGATGTGTATGTTTTCCGGTTCGAGTAAGTGGTCTCGGCCGTGATGAACTTCTCAGCTGCCTCAAGCTGAGCCTCGAGGGTCGCTGAACCGGCCATGGTGGTGAGACCTCTTGAAGCCAACGTGAGAACATGGAAAAAGTTATTCGTCTTAGGCTTCCCCTTCTTGCTAGAGGAGCTTGGCAGAATCTGAGGCTCTGGACGAAGGATTGAGCGTGGAGGTGGATCAGGTTGGGAGCTGTACAACGTCAGTTGTGTCTTTCATCCATCAGATGCTTCGGCAGCATACCCCAGCTTCATGATAATCTTGATCGATAACGACCGAGCTGTAGAAGCCAACTTGAGAATTTTTGGCCATGTCTCAGCTGTGATCACCTGGTCTTTGTGCCAGAATTCGGGAATCTTGGGCCAAAATGCCTGAAAGTTTGACAAGAACGTCTGTTGCTGTCAGTAATATCCCAGTCAGGGGACAAAAGCAGACTCACAAACCATGTTTGACACTCTTCTGCCTCGAGCAGCCAGACTACCGACTCACCATAGGCAACAAGAATTCTCCCCTTAGCCTCAGTGGCTAGCGCACGGGAGGGCTGTTCTTTGATTTCCAAAGCTTGGCCGAGCAGATCATCTCGCGCCATTGTTCCACAGGTCACCAGCAAACCTGTTTGTTTCCATGACTATCAGCAGTCATTCCATGACATGATAGGTATCAGGCCTTACTGTTATCGATGACGAGACACCAAAGTTGGGAGATGTGAAAACACTCCCCACGATCTGCGTTGCCCAACCGACATACAGCCTGCTCCATATCTCTGGGCTCAGTGATCTGAGAGTACTGAAGCTGGAGTAGCGTTTGAGGAGGGAAAAGAGACGTGTTGGAGGCTGCCAGCAAGCCGGAATACGGCTCGAGAGAGAAGTAAGGGATACAGATCCATCGGGCCGAGCCGGTGACGGGGTCGGTTGTTGTTGTCCCTTGCTTCAATGTCTTGAGAGGCACCTCGATAGATTTTGGATCAAGATATCCAACCCTTGCACCCTTGGGGTTGATTCTTGACTTTGCACATGTCTTCTTAACATCGGCACGGAGTCTCGTGATGGCCTTCTTTTCTAGCGCTGTGAGGCCAGAAATGCGAGAGATCTCAACCTATAGTTAGAGGATTAGAGGCATGCCCTTACCTAAAGGGCTTAGGATCTCACCCAAAACTTGTCAAAGTTCATGACATCTTGAGGAATATGACTGCTCAAGGGTTAGCTCATAGCAATCAAAATGGCAGTGAGCTCGGCCAAGTGACGTCCAGGACATAGTCTTGAACCGCCACCCCAGCTCAAACAATCAAAAAGACAGTGAAACTCACAGCCATCTGAATAGAGGGTGTTTCTGGACTGTCGAATCGTGCACCACCTTGAGAGTTGCGGTATGGGAACCACTCATCTCAGCATTGCCGGTATACAACGAGGAGTGAACAAGCGTCAGCTGGGAACTAGAAGCCGAAGCTACTTCGACTTTTGGGGGAGGCTGCTCTTCAGTCTCGGGAGTCTCAGCATCAGAATCCCCGTCTCTTGACGATTCCGTCATGGATAGAGACTGCGATGCGAAACTGAACTTGTCGTATGGATCCCATTCATCACTCGAGAAGCTGCCTGCCCTGTATGAACGAAAGTTGTCGCCATCATATCCGGGTGTGCGCGAAGTCTCTCGAGACCTGTACCTATCGCGCCTGGGAGGACTCCCATAGATGCGGCGGCTTGGTGATCTTGACCGGCTTCTGGAACGGCTGTATGAGTGTCTTCGTCTGGCATCTCTCCTAGTATCCTCCTCATCTTCAATTGGGCGTGGAGACTCGGTGAACCTTCTGATGGACTCGTATTGCCTCCGAGGCGAAGCATCAGGAGGAGGCAATTCGTAATCCTCATACACATCTGCTTCATCCCGAGATCGTCGTGATGCTCCCACCATTATCACATCTCCTCGGAATGTGGCTGGGGGCCCTGGCCTATCCCCGCTATCATTGCGGAACCGAGGCCTCTCGGTGGGTATTTCGACTCTCTCATATGTGCCGCGTCTAGACTGAGTTCTAGAATCTTGCCTATGAGGTCGTCGGGGTCTCTATAGGGCATGAGCTGAGGGTGAGAGTGTTGTTGTGTCGGGGTAAACAAACCGCGGAATACTCTTGATCCGCGAATCGGACGTGGGAAGAGCGACCCTGGCCTTCTGGCGGATCAGCCATGATGACTAGGCCAGATCTAATTGACAATAGGCGTACTTGAGAATAATCAAGGTAGAATGAAGAAATAAATATCGCTCTGCTAAGTCTGCTTACCCGCCTTTATTGATTACTGGGGTGATCATGCATCCATGTCCAGGCACGGTCGCTAGCGCCACGGCTGAAAGATCATCGGGCTGTGTATAGGACACGCTGACGTCGAGCAATCTCACTCACCTGGGTCAAGGAAAAAAAGAGACACGAGGATAGATATATTAGTATATTCTCTACTATCTATAGTTAATAAAATATACTAAATAGATAAAAACCTTCTAGATTATTATATTATTTTATGATGTTTTTATAATTTAATTTATTATACTTATAATGAGTCAGGTAACCCTCTTAATACTCTGGCGTCTCGCTTATTTCTTTGCTCGCGTGTCACTTTAACCATCTGTTAACCTATAAACTGAGAGCTCTTCTAAACTCGATGAATCTATGTCTATGTACCTGTCTATGTACCTGTCTATGTACCTGTCTATGTAGGGGATTTATACAAAAGCCTCAATATGCGGCCAAGTCTCAAACACACGCTTCCTCCCCTGCGACACTCGTTCGCTTTTCCCTTTCGTTGGCCATCGTCTCCTCTCTCCGCAAGAACGCATCATGCTCAAGGAAGCATCCATCCATCCGTTTCACATAGAGCCACGTCTGCCTCGGCTGCCCTCCAATTCAGCTCCTGAAGCTTCCATCTTTCTGTCTTGCAACATCAAGCCGTTCTCTGTGAAGACTCGTCTCTTCTTGGTCTGTCTCTTAAACTGCTTTCTTTCCTCTTCCACCTCGTCGAGCATCTTTCTGAGTGCCACCTCATCAGGAAGAGTACTGTTGGTGAAGGGGTTGGCATCTCTCGTGAGCTGCCGGTACTCAGCAATATCCATCACGCTGGCCCGCAAGACCTTATGCCACGTCGTCTGAAGAACACTGACAAACAAGGGCTGCCGCATCAACCAAAAGAGGATGGCATCCAGTACGCTCGCCAAAGCCAGTCGCATGGGCCTCATAAGCTTCTTGGACCGCTCCCAGGCGAGGATATCCAGTGCGGCTTGGTAGTACCATGAGAACTGGCTCCATTCAGAGCACCCCAAGGGTCGGTGCAGATACTCAGCCCTGACCACTCTTCCAAGCTGAACCGATGTGTCCTCGACAATGCGAAGAAGGTAGCGGATCATTTTGGGCACTCGCAGATTGACTGCCGCGCAATATCCCAATACACAGCGAGGGAGGTGGATCGTCTTCCAAGGATCCTCATGGTTGTATTCGCAGATTTCGATCTCTATCACTTCGTCAGCCGTGGGCTCACTCTGAGGGGTGTCAAACCGGCAGAACTCACCCCTTGTGTAGATGAATCGCAAGCAATGTCCAACTGCTTCGGGAGCAAGATCCATGTGAATCTCGACCGGTGTACCATCCTAGCAACAATCAGTTCGTCGTCAACCACAAGAGAAGATCAAGTCATACCGTGTTTGGTGGTGGCAAGTGGTCATGGAACCAGCCAGATTCAGGTGTCACAATGTTGCGATGGACTCGAAACTCCATGGTTCCAGCACGTACAACCACATCGGCTCCAAAAGGAGACCTCCAGAGACTGGTGATATGTCAGTAATTGGCCCAACCAAGTGGTTGCATCAACTGACTTGGCTGTTGCTCTGGATGCCGCTGCTTCCAGGATGAGCCGAGACGTGCTAGACGTGTTGGAGGAGGGAGATCCAGGTGCAGCGACCAGCGCTACTTCGTCCCTAGACTGTGGCTCGAATGACGATGTTGAGGATTTCCGGGATCTCCCCGTCGTGGACGTCGCGACAGAAGACAGATCCATCTGCGGCTTCGGGAGAGGTGGGAACTTGTCAGTGGCAGGCTTGGCCGCTCTCTTGTTCGCTACGCTCCATGGGTTGCTCTTTGGAGGCGAGGCCGGCCGGAGCTTGACTGGAGTCTCTGCTTTGCGTGGGTGTTTCGCAGATGGAGTCGCAGACTTGGTCCTTCGCCTCCCATCGATCGAGGTGCGATCCATGATGACGGCTGTCTGCGAATCAAAACAAAGAAGAAAAGACAATGGAATGGATGTTGAGAAGTTCTTGGTCCAGGAAAATCTTTGTTTTGAAGAGCTTCAAGGCTGACAAGAAAGTGAGCGCATGCAAAGGGCGTACCAACCTCGGAGTGACGAAGCGACGAGTATGCACAATGGTGCTCTTGTGCCGTGTCTGCGTTGATGGATTTTATAGGTCAAAAAGTGCGCATGATTGTGATTCATTAAACTGTGGGTTTCTTCCCCTTCACTGTTATCAAGGTCGTGAACAGCTGCCAGCCGTCGGCCGGTCACCTTGTGAATCACCCTTTCTGGACACTCGAACGGATACCTGCACCAGCCACCGTTTGGAGGGCCATAGAAATGCAAGATTGTGATGGGTCTAGCAATACAAAGATATTGTTTTCCAATTATTCCGGTTTGTCGATCTGAATGGGTAGAGTGAGGGTGACAGAGTTACAAACTGATCAAGTCGAGTGTTGTTGGACACCAAACAGCTTCAAGATTCTACTTAATACGCCGGCAGCATACGATTTGCTATGCAAATTGCCTTGTTCCCAGTAAAATAAAATCAAACACGTGCGAATTTGAGAAGATTTACTTAGGGCGAGCACTGCTTTGCAGCTGTCAACAGCTGCCCGAGCACGCAGTGCATCCGCAACTCCATTGCCACTCTCCTCCTTCTGCCGAGAAAACAACAGTTCACCTTTCGCACTTCTTCTTCGTCATCTTGTCATCAACATTAACATCTTGATCATTTCCAATACCCTCAATATCATCATCATCACGATCAAGATGGCCGCCGAGCAAGATGGCATGGCGTCTCCCGGGAGGCGTATCTCTCTAGCATCCGATACCATTTGCGCCTTTCCCACCAGACGTGCCTCTCTAGTATCGCAGACCTTTCACACCTCTCCCGAGGGACCGGCTTCTCACTCTTCACAAATGAGCTTTTCTATTATTTCTGAGCTCACGTTTACACCTAGTAACGGTATGTTCGTCCCACCGCATCTTCTTCCCAGACTGTGAACTAACAGATCGCGAGGGACTCAACCGCTGTGCCTACGAACCGAAATCAGAGGGCCCGCTGGACAACCACCGATCGTCACTTCAGCGCCTTCGAGCGCGAGTCAAACACCAGCCTCGTCGTTTCCCCAGTTCATCAAACTCCCTCCGGAGGTGCGAAATATGATCTGGAAGTACTCTTTTGGGGGTGCCAGGGTCTTTCGTCTGGCTCCTTGCACCACATGGACTACGATGATGGTCGACCACAGGCCGCCGCCCTCGGGTGCAGCGTGCCGAGAGTCTCGTCATCTATTCCAACAATGCGGAGAATTTCTCTTTGGTGCAGAAGGCCTCGCAATCAAGACCCTCTGGTTCAGGCCCTCCGAGGATATTTTGTACTTGGACCATATGCTGGTTGAGTATCTTGAACACGAAAGTTATTACTCTGGCTGCGACTTCACCACGATTGAGAACGTAGCTATCAATTGGTGTGGCAGATGTGACGAATCGAATTTGCGGAGGCTTGCGGACGCGTTGGTCGAGTTTCCTAGTTGCAAACGGATGATACTGGTCATGTCGCATGGGGAACCACCATACGAAGACGATGTTGAATTCCTTCATATTAGTGACAACGACCAGCGGAGGGTCTGTTTTTACAAGGGAGAACGGCTGCATTGGGCTGGTTTGAAGCAGGCCTTGGAGGAGCACTGGAGGAAAGACTCGGAAGAAGACCTGGAAGAAGACCTGGGAGCAGACTCGGGAGGAAGCTCAGAAGGAGAACTTCAGCTTCCTCCCCTTGAAGCAGTCGAGGTGGTACCACGACGCACTGCCTCGACATCTGCTTGAACTGAGCAAGGGGCGAGGCTACTAATAGGAGAGAATTGTGTATTGCAAAGGTGATTACAGTAGTGGTATTATCAATCCATTTCATACTGAGAGCACCTCACCATGAATATACATCCCTTCCCACCTAGGTACCCTTTGTGATGAATCACTGCGAGTAAATCGGGCATTTGTTGCCGCCTGCCATGGATGGGATGCCAGTTGGAGACTAACCGGGAAGGCACCAAGGTCTCTTCCAACCTTGCCTCCGCCTACCTACCCAGGGTACCTAAATTTCTAGGCATCCATTCATCTCATTACAGATCTTCTACCTTCATTCATCACCCACGTTGGGTCAGACCCGACACCCACCTTCACTCCCTTCTTGTTGCACTCATCACTCGAGGCATTCGCCTCTTCCTTCTCTTGCCATGCCGCGGCAATCGCCCCATCCTTCTCTGACATCTCGCGCGTGGAATGCCATTACCTTCCCATTCACAACAGTCCAATACATTCTGCCTAGAATCGGCTTCACTTAGGAGGTGAACATTACAACTGGCAACGGTACGCATCACTTTCCCCTTGATATCATATCTTCCTCTCTGACACATACCCCAGGCTCTAGACTGTTCCATTCTAGAACCGAGATTGGAAGCATCAGCCCGCATCAAGATGTCGCTGACACAACTTTGACAACGGAACCGCGATGGAGGCAACTGAGGGCTCAAAAGAGTGTATTATTAGCTGATCTTGATCGACGTCTGCTCATGTTTATCACAACCTAGCAATCCAAAATGGGACAGACTATCTAAGGCAAAGCAGATATTAGAGGACTTCCTACTGACCAAAACAGGCAAAAAAAGCGGGATAGCCTACCTCCGGGTACAAATTGACCAAGTACTACCCGGTGATAGTTCGCAGGGAGTTGTCGTGGTAGATGTTAAGTCCGCCATTGGCACGTCAGTTGAGAAATAAGCGAGATACGAGGACGGCAGAGTGTTAACAAACACATCATAAATTTAAGAAAAAGTTTTATATAAAATATAGAAAGTATTAAGAAATAAAGTATAAGAATAGTAATACTTCAAAGCTCTTTTACCTAATTTTATTTTATTTTATTGAGCATCTTTAGAGAAGACCTTGACCCGGGTTGTTCAAATGACGCCAGCCCCGATACAGCGATGTCCCCTCCAAACGGCTCCGGCGATTGGAGGGATCTCATCAGCATTCACCCCGTTCCTGACTGTCTCTGCCACACCGTCATACTTTCCAGTCGCAACCGTCGCAAAGCAAGCTCTCATCATGTCAAAGGGTCCCGTCGTGATAGGCTCTACGCAGCAGTTTGATGCGCTCCTCAAGTCGTCGCGCATCGTCGTCGCTGACTGTGAGTAACTGCCTCTGCGCCAGAGATGCCCCGCCATGCCCTTGGCTTGGGGCAACTTGTCCAACACCGCAACGCGTCTCGCCTTCTGCCTGGAAAGAAGCTAACTAATGCTCCTCCTCTAGTCTACGCCGACTGGTGCGGTCCTTGCAAGCAGATCGCCCCCCTTTACGCATCACTCTCGAACGAACTATCCCGCGAAAACATCCTGACCTTTGTCAAGATCAACAGCGAAGAGCAGGGAGAGCTGTCTGAAAGATACCAGGTCTCGGCCCTACCAACCTTCCTCCTCTTCCTAGACGGAAAGCAGATCGACAAGGTCCAGGGCGCCAATCCTCCCAAGCTCCAAGCCATGGTTCAGAAGCTGGCGGCCGAGGTGGACTCGCTCGGCGAGAGCGCCGCCTCTGGCAGCGGAGGCAATTGGAAGGGCGCGGAGATCCCGCGAGGCTACAGCGACATCACAGACCAAATAGAGGTTCGAGATCTCGAGGTCCTCAACGCTGATGAGGAGAGCGGCTCCGTCAGGGTTCTGTTTGAGAAGTCCAAGCCCAGCGGACTGAGCAATGGCAAGGGAACGGCTAAGGATTTTGTTCAGAGCGGCGCCGACGACCAGCTCCTCCTGTTCATTCCCTTCCAGTCGACCGTCAAGCTGCACACCCTCCAGGCAAGTTGCGCCGTGTTTTTTTACTGGACTACCATTCTAACCAATGCGCAGCTTACTTCACTTCCCCCCAAAGACGACGAGGATGCGCCAATGCGACCAGGAATCATCCACCTGTACATCAACCGTCCCCACAACCTCGACTTCAGCGAGGCCGACGAGACCGAGCCCACACAGATCATCGACATCCCTGCCGAGGACTGGAACGCCGACGGAACGGTCAATGTTGGACTGCGCTTTGTCAAGTTCACAAAGACGTCAACCCTAATCGTCTACGTCCAGCAGGGCGAGGGTGATGGCGAGACCGTCCGGCTTGATCGGGTGAAGCTCATTGGCGAGGCTGGAGCCAAGCGCGAGATGGGTAAGCTGCAGAAGGTTGGAGAAGACGAGTAATGTTATGCATGAAGAATTGGGTTAAGCTTGGCACATATTTTTTTGTTCCTGTGACGATACCAGGACACACCTGAATGCGATTCAGAGTGAAATGACCATGCGCTGAAGGAGAATGTAATTGGGGTTTCAATAACAAAGAGGCAGCACAAGATGTCGTTGTCCAGGTAGAGAATAGAGATCAAGACGTCGGTTCGTCAAGCATTCACGCACTCTCGTTCCTAGTTAGGACGACATTGCGATCCTCAGGGCCGTTTTCAACTTGCGCATTCCTACGCAAGGTACACACATATTCACTTCACGAGAGCATTGGGTTTAGATATGTCCTGCCTCCCAACCACGACTGAGGTGCATCAAAAGCACCAGAACCAAGCGATGGTAGGGCGGGCCTGCAATTTTGATTAATCTGTGGCACAACTGACGCTGCGATTTGATCCATTGGTAAGGGATTCGAGCAACACGGAGAATATAAAATTTCAGGTCATGCCAGCCGCACGAAGAAGAAAAAGAGAAAAGAGAAGCGCAGCTTCAGCTCGCGATCGAGATTTTTATGCGGTTCCGCTTCGCACGGTTGGAGCCTGCTTAGTCAGGTAGGCTCCTCGGATTAAGTATATCGCCGGTTAGACGAAATTGTTATGGTATCCGCTCCAGGGTAGGCAGGAGACTTTCGAATTTCGATGTAAGCTGCTGTTGGTCGACGCAACAATCGTCGATGTTCCTTGTCGTTTCAAGATCCTCGAATCCATGTTGCTTTTCAAGTCGCTCTATTTCGGTCTCTAGAGACTCCGGTGTCGGAATTTCCGAGTCGTGATTCGCGAGACGAGCACCAACCAACACATCGTGGGTTGTTGAATCAGCCCACCATCACTTATCTTGCACCCTCAATCCCATTTACAATGGCACATGGCCCGTCCCGCTGCAAGCCGCCACCAGTTACAGCGCAGATCATTGAGGCCAAGACTGCAACTCTCTGTAGCATACTGCCAAGAACCGGTGTCGCAGTGACAACCTCGATCCAGCGGAAGATATCTGCTCCGTCCAATATCTATGGACTCATCGGCCTCTACCCGAAACAAGCTTCCCGAGCACCACCAACCTAGCAGCGCGGATGTAAAAGACTCCCCCGCCATTCGTGCAAAAACGTGGGCGTTTACGCAACATTATCCTCCATGGCGTAGTTAGATAGGCATTCATTCGCGCCTACTTCTCCTGAGCCGAGGTGAATGACTTGTCCAGCGGGGAGAGCTCGCCTAGAGGATATGGGGACAAATCGTGGGGTGATTGCGGAGGTGAGCAGCCACGCCATTCTGCCGGGATAGTAGGATGGTCCCCTCTCCTTGGCTGGCCTGGCGGGTATTTGAATCATCGTGAGGAGTCAAGGTGAGTCAATTTGACCTTGATCCTCCATCGTGCGAGGAAGAAATGTCGACGAGTTTCCCGTCCTTTGTCAAACTACCAGGAGAGCTACGGTCCATGGTATGGGCGTATGCCCTACCAGAGCCGCGGGTTTTTGAAGTCCTCGATACTCCGCACTCAAACTTCAAAACTCCAGCCTCGGCAGGTCTCACGTTTGCGAATAGTTCGAATGAGCCCCCGCCTGTGCTGGCCGCCGTATGCAGAGAGTCGCGGGCATACGTGCTGCACCGCTACAAGCGGCTGACGTTATCTGGAACAACAAAGTACATCGACTCTGTACGGGATGTCGTCCTGCTTGAACCCTACCTCCTCATCAGGCGGCTTCTAAGAGCCCTGCACTTTCTTTCACAAGTGGAGTTTTTGAGAGAGAACATGCGCCAAGTGGCCCTCGGGACGTCGTATGGCTTTGCGACGGGAATCTTTCATCCCATGCTCAGCGGAAAGGTATCGAGGAACAATATGACCATGTTTATCAAAAAGCTTCGCCGGTTCCCACGACTGAAAAAGGTCCTATTTGTCGTTCACGAGGAGTTTCAGTGCACTCACCCGAACCCTCCCATGGCCGAATGGCCCTACGGGCTGCAGCTCTTTCACCACAACTACTCGTTCAAGTTTGACAACGAGCTGGGGATCAGCATCAACAACCCGTGGCACTTTCACCAGAATGAGTTTCAGTACTACCCCCTCCAGACGGAGGAGGCTGATGAGGACGATGACGATCTGGGCGAGAGCGGGACGGATGGCGAGGAGGAGGCGGCAGAGTTGAACCGCAAACCTACCAACGAGGATTGGAGACGGTTCAAGAGGCGGTTCCTAAAGGCCGCGCACTCGACGCTGACGAAACGATTACGAGACAAGCCACCAATAGTCGAGACTCTGCAGCTGCAAGTCGAAGGCGCAAGCTTGCTGTGGAAGTACCGATCCTTTTAGGGGTGGATGACATGGAAGGCTGGGATCAATATCGAACACGACCCAGACATTACTGAGTTGGGATGACTGGCAAGGGAGTTGATGGGGGAACTCGAAACACGACGAATGAGCGATGGCAATTTGGAATTTAGGGAAATCCGGGATCCTGGAAACGCACACCACTTGACGCAAGCGCTTGACCCCTGCAGCAATGGATTTCGCGGCCATCAAGCTTGGCTATGGAGCTAAGGAACGTCGAAACATCTGGAATATGTCTAGTCGAAAACTTGGTATCAATGGCGTTCGAGGGGGAGTTGATTTGGCGTTCGGGAGGTTTCTTGGCGTGACTGATGGAGAGTTGGACTGGTGTTTTCTGACGGTATGGGCAAATGGAGTATCAGCGTGAAACTGGACGATACCACGAGTTGAAATTGAAACACATGACCGTGCATTTTGATCGACGAGCCTGTTCCTGAATTGCGTGGGCTTTGATTTGCTGAATTACGAGGGTGTCGGGTCTCGGCTTTGATGGTTGGGTGCCATGTTAGTTTTGGGCTGTAGCAAAAGGTCGTATTTGACTATGTGAGTTGCCTAATGGGTTGTAGACACAGGAAATGGCAAACAATCAGGCCATAACTAGTGGCAATCTTTAACCCAGTTTCAAGAGCAAATGTTCAGTGCACAACCCGAAAACTATCGGGGTCGCTTGTGAGGTCATCACCATGGCCCAAAACGGCAGCTGTATCCGAAGGCTGCGGTTCTAAAGACACCATGTGGGCTGCTCCCTCAAGGTGGGGAGTCTGGGCTCATCCAGTCGAATTAAAGTTGTGGGCCACGGGCTGACACTCACGAATGTTATACTCTTGAAGAGGTTAAAGAGGCGGGCGAATCTGGCTCAACGTTCACCAAACCTCGTCCCTTTTGACACCAGGCCAGTGGCTGGCACCAGGTATGGGCTTGATTCCAGGCCCTAAGGCTGGCAAATAAACTCTGGACCATTACCGCAACTGGCCTAGACGATGCTCCTCATGCAGGGAACTATCTCGCCCAATCAGACGAGGCCGGCTCTGAACCCTTCTTAAACGACGTGATGTGCCGGACGATGAGGCGGAGGAGGGGGCGCCTTTGACAAGTCGAGATCGATCCCGCTCGCCATGCACATACAACGGTCCGGCATGCCGATGCCGATGCCGATGCCGACGCTGCCAACCGGATCCTGCAACAGCTAGAGAGACCGCACAGCTTATCAACTTCCGCCGTTGTCCATCTCGGCCGCCGAGTCTCTCCCCTGTCTGGCCGCTTTCATGATCCCATCATGTCCACCACTCTGCCGGTCCTGGCCCCCCGCCTCCCGGGCTGCCCGCCGGCGGTGGACGACAGGACCTACACCAAGGAGCACACCGAGGAGGAGTGGGAAGCCATGCGCGAGGTCATCAAGAGGTTGTACATCCGCGACAACCGCAAGCTCAACGAGACCATGGCCATCCTGCAGGCAAGGCACGGCTTTGCAGCGACGTGAGTGCAGCCTTTGTGACTAAGTAGAAGAAATCAAAGAACTGAGCTGATTCGCGTCCTTTGACTTTTGCCCCGGAATAGAGAGCAAATGTTCAAGAAGCGCTTAAAGAAGTGGAATCTCAGGAAGCGCACATATCGCAAGAGCCCCTCGGGTTCCACAGCTTCCACTCCTGCGCAGATTGCCGAGGCATACTGCCAGAGTGCAGTAGCAGCAGAGACAGAGACAGTTGACGATCAGACAGCGGCGTCCTCGTCGTCGCCCGAGGAGCAGTCTCCAGAAGAGGCCAATGACACCTCCATGGCCCTCATCCGGCCCTCTAACAATGTAGGGCCCTACGCAAATCTCGAGCAGGTTCTCGGCAGCGTCTTCTCATGGAGTCAGTCCAAGCTGGACGCATACCCCGTTGCGTCAGATCCCATGTCGAGATATCTGGCGAACCCAAATCACCCCCCTATCCAGGACAGTCGGACAATGTACCGGACGTTTGAGCTTGTTTTCGATCTGTGGTACCACGGAAAAGGGAACCTTGCTGGTTTGGCTGCACGGAGAGGCTTCTATGTACTTGAGTTTGTCCTCAGTGAGGACCACCCGGACCTCGTATGGCACGTCTTAGACACCATCTTTGACATGGTGGATCGTGGACATCTTCAACTTCTGGGTTTATTCTTGGATCATGCTACTATTCTGGCACAACGACAACTGCCAGCTCAACATCCACTCCTCCGGATCCTACAGCAACT
This sequence comes from Fusarium solani, assembly GCF_023522795.1. Taxonomy (NCBI): domain Eukaryota; kingdom Fungi; phylum Ascomycota; class Sordariomycetes; order Hypocreales; family Nectriaceae; genus Fusarium; species Fusarium solani. The sequence goes on from NW_027072157.1 coordinate 3,344,737, forward strand.
ACGGGCATGTGATTATCATTCAGATCAAGGGAGGAGTTACTTATGCCATATACTACGTCAGGCCTGGATGCGAAACGTCGACATGCTGGCCGAGCACATCGAGTCCTCGGATCCACAACGGCTCTGGCTTTATGAACAACTTATCTGGGATGGACGAACGCGGCTGCGCAAAGGGAGCGAGCTCGCCAAGAGGCAGGACGCCATGTACCACGCCCTCGAAACAATGGCCGAGGCACAAGACCACGGCCCCACGGTGGAAGACTCTGACCGGCTACGAATAGAAGCGCTGCGGCTCGAGTTTACGCAGATGGACGTGGGCGACAAGAAGAAGGCCGAGGAGCTGGCCCTCAGCCTCCTCAACCACACGAGCTCCGACACGGGGACGGGGTCCAGGTCAAGCGATCGGTTCCACGCGTACGCGCGCAAGATGCTCGCCCGGGTCCAGCAGGACCGGCAGGAGTGGGACACGGCCGAGCAGAACCTGCAGTACGCCATCTACAAGCGCGAGGCGGCCCACGGCACGCTCAACAACCTGCGCGTGATCCGCGACATGTGGGTGCTAGCCGCGCACTACCAAAAGGCCGGGCGGCAGGGGGACGCGGATGCCATCACGGCGGATGCCCTCTCGAGGGCGCAGCTGTACCTGGAGCAAGGGCCTGACTGAATTTCTGGGTCGTGATACGGTGTCCTTTGGAGTTGGCGGTTCTAGAATGGGGTGGGATACCTGGTGGGCTGCATACATATCATGCGAGTCGAAATACGTTTTTTAATGATTTGAGTCGAATCCTCAAACACACCAACAACAACAACTACAACTACTTATTAAGCAACAACCTGCCTAGTTCATCTTGGAGGATCAAAATCTGGTTCATAGGGGAAGGGTTGGTATGGACCTGGGTTGAAAATGACCTTGGCTGCAGCCACGTGTGCACCGCCACAATGACGTTGACACTTTTTGGCCTCGACGATAGCAGCCTCTACTTGGTACTTACCTACCACCAATACAAATTTACCTACTTCAGTAACAACCTGGCCTCTACCTTGAATATTTGCCTAGACACATCACTCGCTAGACCGCTTCTTCGTTCCCATACTCGTCTACAGTGTCAGAATGACTACCGGAGCTCCCCCAGACTACTGTGAGCTCTACAACAACCCCACTATGGAATGCGCCGACAGCTAACACGGCGAATACTTTAGATGCCATCCTTGAGGTCTCTGATACGGCCACCACTCAGCAGATCCGCGATGCCTACAAGCGGTATGTCTGAGATATCGCGCCTGAAACTTTGCTGACGTCTCCTACCAGTGCTGCCTTGAAGACGCACCCCGACCGCGTCGCCAGCACCTCCCCAGACCGAGCCGAACGAACCCGCAAGTTCCAGCTCGTCAACGATGCCTACTACACTCTCTCCGATAACACCCGCCGCCGCGAGTACGACGCCCAGCGCAAGCTCTTCAACACGAGCACCCCGGCCGACCCCTTCGAGGAGGACATCCCCGAGGGCGAGGAGGGGGCGGCGCCCGAGAGCGCATACTCGTGGGCGTGGAACTTCTTCACCAACCAGGCCGGGGGGGCCAACGCGCAAGACCGCGAGCAGACGGAGAATGCCCAGTTCAGCGACGTGTTTGAGGAGATGATGCGGGAGGAGGGCATGGCCGAGGGAGGGGATAACCACCCCACGGGCAAGTTCTGGAGCATGCTGGGCGGCGTGAGCGGCGGTGCCCTGGGCTTCATCGTTGCCAACGTGCCGGGCATGGTCGCTGGCGCCGTGGCGGGAAACAGGCTAGGGGCCATCCGAGATGCCAGGGGCAAGAGTGTATATGCTGTGTTCCAGGTATGTTTGCTTGTACGCTGTGGTGTAAGTTCAAGCTGACTGTTCTTCGCAGGAACTTCCTCAGGATGACAGGGCCAAGCTGTTGAGCCAGTTGGCTATAAGGGTGTTTAGCCATGCCGTTGGTATTTGAGCTAGAGACTCTTGAAGAATTTGCGGTATGGTTGGGCGCTGGGAGTTTGTTACCCTTGGCTATTGAAGGACGGGTATTCTCTTTTCTCTGGGTTATGAGGGTCAAGTAATGAGGGCTGTTGGTTAGGCGTATTGACTCGATAAACGAGCCTTAGTCGGGAACCTAGAATTCAACTTTGCTTGGACATTGAATTGCAAAGACAGCAGCAGCTCTGAGTCTTATGTCGTAAGTATTAATTTTGTATATGGACTCTTTTGCTAGTGTTGGTTGTTCCCAATACACCCCTGAAGTAGATCTCGCCTTATATCCGTACTGAGAGATTCCACATTGAAACTTCCATCTCAAATATGACATATCAAGTGGACTCTGGCAAGGGTTCTACTATGAGACCCATCTCTCCTTCCAATCAGGCTTCAAACTCTTGTCCCACTATCTCACCCTCGTAAAGCATCCCATGAAGCCCCCAACATCAGTGGAAACAGCCTTTGACCATACTGGGCGAGAAACTTCCCAGGAAACTTCTCATGCCATAAAAAGTCTGCCAAGATCACTTCGAGCTCCAAAGAATTCGAAACGCCCAGTAAGATGAGTGCCTTGGACAAGTTACCGGAAAAGAAATCCCAGTCTTGGCCAGACTCAAAAGCCGCGGATGCCCCTATCACCAGACACCAGAGCAGTCCAGGTTGAAACACGGGCCGACTAGCAAGCATCAAATAGCCCTCCTGTAACTGCTCCCTAAGTCGCCCAAGAATCGCCTGAGGTAGGTGATGATTTGGGGCCAGTTCCCGAATGATCAAGTAAAAAAAGGCGTGAGCTGCCGTCACGAGGATGCGTCCTTGAGACGTGAGACCATCGCCCCCTAGAGTTGTCTGAAGATGGTGGTCAACAACGTTGATGAGTACACGAAAGTCTTGCATGGGCATGTCTTTCGACTTTAATGAATACTGTGCCTGCCGTACAAGTGAGAAGTTGTCCTGAACTGTTGTGTCGTCGAAGCGGGACTCGAATACTCCTAAATGCGATAGGCTCGGGGTATCGGCAGCGTCAAGTATACGGAGTGGAAGCGATATCATATCCATAGTAAGGATCATGGGAAGTATGGGTTTCGTACCAAGCCCAATCGCGGCTTGGATGTCGGACCTATCAACGTTAGAGATGGAGGGTGATCTCCTTCGACGAACCCACCAGTTTATCACGCGAGCGACGTTGACATTCTCCTTGAGCTCATCATAGCCTCGTCTCGCTCGGATCAATAGATCAACAGCTCTCAGGTGCACACAGGCAGCTTCATAGTTTCCTTCAGTGCCCTATCAAATAGTCAGCACCATGCAAAGACTGCAGCACAAAGCCCCGACCTCGATGTTGGCAAGATTGGCGATCGTCCCGATCAGTATCATATCATTGACACCCCTAGCTAGTCTTTCCCGGACGCCCTGAATTACTAGGGCCTTTTGCTTATATCCTTCGTTCGCCACCTTTCTGGGATCCGGCAGCAACTGTGACCAGAGAGCTGCTGCCAGGCCCAATGTTGTATGCATGAGCAAGGGATCTGAAAAGGCGTAGCCTTCCCACCATTGCTTTCGGATGTAGGCAATGGTAGCGCGAAGGTCGAATCGAGAAATGACTACCCTTGTTAATAAGGACGAACGGTTTGCCCCTGAGTCAACGTACAGAATCTGATCAACTTGTCGTCATTGTCGGTTAGAGGAATGGGAAACGCGCTGAAAGGATCCCCGCGACCTTGGCTGGGAGCTTTGACAAGATCCCATGGTGTGTTAGGATTAGGACCGGCGTCAAGGTGGTCAGCGGTGACATCCCCTGATGAGTTGGCAGAGTCTTTTGTAAGCCGTGACTGGAGAGTCCTGACTGTCGATGCTGTGGCGGCTTGTTTCTCCTTGATCGACTGAGAAGCCTGTTGAGCCTTACTCGGCCCGTTCAAGATCCTGAATCGACCCTTGAGTGTATCTTTTTGCCTGATGGTGAGCTGGGAATCCTTGGACCCCCCAGGATCTATTGCTTGACTCTTGCGTTGTAAACCGCTCTTGACTGCGTGACTCCTGGTGGACGCTGAAGGCCGTTTTGAGATGCCGTCTGAAACTACGAATGTGAAATCGGTCATAATGGTGTCTTGAACCCCGAAAGGTGCATCGGGAACGGTATCGTGAAAATTTACGCTCATGCTGTAAGGGTGATGGATGGAGGCATTGATACGGATAGTCAAGCATTAGTCAGCACTAGCAAGCTTGACTTGAACGAGTTCTCAACACCTTCACAAGATGCCAGATAGGAAGTGTCTCCTAGTATTCAAATAATCATCTAGGCGTGTAGCCCGTCACTCATATACTTAATCATCTTATCACCATGAAACGAAACGAAACCTCCGAGTCCCTTACACCATGAATGCGCCTCATGTGCTCCGTAAAAAGGTCTTGGCAAGTCTTGTTAACATTGATGCCAGGACGGTAGAACTCCGTGAGGAAATTTCACATACATTTTTGTATGACCCAAACTCATAATCTCGACATCTCTTCCTGCGCCCACGGTTCTCTGATTCGGAGGGCAAGCCAGACGTTCTTCGTCCTTGGTGACGGTATCGCAATGTCCGTGTCCGTCCTCTCAGACCATTAAGTTTACCCTAGGTATCCAGCGCCTACATAACCTATCTTCTCGAAGAGGGCTGGAACCCAGGAGGAGGGGGACCGCCAGGGTTGAAGCCGGGAGGCGGGAACTGAGGGTTTCCGGAGAATCCAGCTGGAGGGGGAGGGAAGTTTCCAGGGAAGCCAGGAGGGGGTGCTTGGTAATGATTAGAAAATCTTCTTCGATAGCGAGAGTTGGCAAACTTACCACCTCGACCGCCTGGGAATCCAGGGCCACCGGGGAAGCCAGGGAAGCCAGGAGGGGGAGCACCACCGACGCCGGCAGCAGGGCCCTAAGTAGAGAGTCAGTAACTTGCTAGATGACTTCGATATGGAACAAGGGATGCGTACGGCCAAAGAAGGAGGGGCAGCTCCTCTGCCAGCAGGGCGAGCGACACCGGGACCAGCCGCCAGAGCAGAAGAGATTCCACCAGGCGCACTCTTTCCAAGTCGAGCGCTAGGGTCGGCGGGGGGAGGCGACTCGACGGAGAGGGAGATGATGTGAGCGCCTCGGACGATCGTGAGACCCAGAGTTCGCTTCTCCTCCGACTCGATGGTTTGCGTCGCGGAACCGCTCGCGCCAGGGGCAGTCGGCTTGTTCTGCTTGCGCTTGACGCGTCGGAACTCTTCGGTGTCGGCGAGGACGAGGTTCATGTGCTATGATATGATTAGCCCTGGTCTGAAGCGTCGCAGTCAAGTGGCATATCGAACCTTGTCAAAGGCAAGCATCTGACCGGTCATTGCCCTGCCATCGTTGAGGGTAACCCGCATCCGCCAGTTAATCTGTATCGAGAGCGTTAGCTTGGAACAAGCAATCGCGGAGCATGAAGCCGTAGAGCCTCATGCGCTCGTCGGGATATACGTACGTAACCGGCCTGGAGAGCAAAGAGGTTAGCATCTGAACAACAAAGAGCACTCAACGCGTGACGAGGGGCCAGAGTAACATACCATCTTTCCTTGCTTGTTCGACATCTTGGCGGCTGTTGCGAGGACTAGCTAGCGCAGTGCCTCTTGATTTCAAAAATTGGTGGTTGATCGCGGAGCTCTTGCGCGCGCGATCGCCTTCAATGCCTGGAGCTCTGAAGGTGAGGATGATGTCCAAAATCTGCGGAGCCTGATGGAGAAGGCTGAGAGGTACACCGACAATGTACCGGACTGGCGCTAGGCCGTATTTGTCATAGCCATGCCCCACCTTGGCACACGGCTCGCTTGAGGGCAGACAAACCCTCAAAATTTTGTAGGTTCACAAAATCTCAAATCCACTCTCCGCAACCTCGCGATCTTCGACAGACAACTTCATCACCAGGTCCGACTAATCAACCGCAGCAATGGCGTCCGAGAAGACCAGCAACCCCATGCGGGAGCTCAAGATTCAGAAGCTCGTTCTGAACATCTCCGTCGGCGAGTCTGGTGACAGACTTACCCGTGCCGCCAAGGTGCTCGAGCAGCTTTCTGGTCAGACCCCCGTCTACAGTAAGTTTTTGCGCATCACGAACCGAGGCGATGCGATTTTCCCTGACCGAATTTTCCTACAGGCAAGGCCCGCTACACTGTCCGTACCTTCGGTATCCGACGTAACGAAAAGATTGCTGTCCACGTCACCGTCCGAGGCCCCAAGGTAATTACGAACAATTCAACAAGACGACGAGCGAGATCAGGTGCTAACATGTCCCAAGGCCGAGGAGATTCTCGAGCGTGGCCTCAAGGTCAAGGAGTACGAGCTCCGCAAGCGCAACTTCTCCGAGACCGGCAACTTCGGCTTCGGTATCAGCGAGCACATCGATCTTGGTATCAAGTACGACCCCTCGATCGGTATCTACGGCATGGACTTCTACTGCTGCATGACCCGACCTGGTGAGCGCGTCACCCGCCGACGACGCACCAAGAGCCGCATCGGTTCCGGCCACCGCATCAAGCGCGAGGAGACCGTCAAGTGGTTCAAGTCTCGCTTCGACGGTATTGTCCGATAAATGGATTGAATGGTTTATTGTCTTTAACGGATGGTCACGGCGAATATTGAGGGGAAAAATCACATGGGGCATGTATTTTGTTGCCTTTTGCTGCTGCATCAGCTCGACCGAATTCAGTCGAGCCACGGCCTGAGAGACCGACCGGCACTCTGCCGGCTTTCCGATATTCACTTTGAATGTGACATATGCCATCATTCTTGCCAGATTATTGGTATTTTGTCTACTTGGCCTATCGTTTTTGCGTCTACGTGAGACGTGTTGAACATTGTCCCTATGGGACTTGGAAGCTCTGCTTCTGGCACATGATGTCTTTTTGCTAAGAGGCATCATCAGGCCATTGGAAGTATGAATATTGTAGATGGCGTAGGGACCTCAACGAGGAAACCAGATGTACTCGAGAGTGTCAGACGAGTATGTGATCCTGCTCTGGTCATAATCCACAACCCACCGACCGTCATGTTACAATGGTCTACTTTGCGAACATGATGAGTTGTCATGGTATGGAACATTTCAACAAGAGAGCATCACACCGTCATCAACACAACAACCCCGACAATTTGTAGACCAATTCCACAATGCGGAGGTGCACCCCAGATTCAACGTTTGATAACTTTACTTGGGGACATGGGGCACATTTTCTGTGAGACGGTACGGGGGTCAAGAAATAAATGAGACACCGATCACGATGAATTCATCCTAAATCCTCTCAAATATTATGAGCAAAGGTATATAAAATACACTAAAACCATACAAAGATATCCTGATAACAGGTAATACATTAGATCTCTTTCTACTGTTTTATTATTTCCTCTTCCTTGACACTCGTGGACGATGCACAAAGCTTCTGATGACAAAGAGATGAAACAGGTTGCCGGAAAAATCACGGACCAAAGGCGGGATTCACGGACCACGACAACTTCAGCCACCCCAGCTTGCGATTGATTGATCAATGGATGGATGGGGGCATTTGGCCTTGTTGCTTTGTCTTGGCTTGGCTGCTTGTAAGCTTGCGTCGCTGCTGTTCTCTCACTGCTCTGTCCTGCTCCGTAGCCGGTCGCCAGGCCAGCCCCAGGGTTCCACCGCAAAGATGGAAGCTCGTTGGGCCATACAGCTCCTCCGAGATCCCCTGGCCCATCTCAGTACCGCATTTCTCAGGCACTAACTGTCTAGGCCTACCCGGGTAATGCCGGTCGGTCGGCGGTACGGGAGTTGCTTGAGATGCGAGTTTCGGCGCGGCGCCAGCAGCCCGCCAGGAGGGACGTGAGGGAGATCTGGGGATCTCAGATCGAGTCAATTGACATGTAGAAGAGGCCTCTATCTAATCAATTGACCCCCTCGACCCCCAGAGCAGCTCTCGATACCTGCAATTGATGTCGGACGTCAGCTCGGCGGACGAAATGAAGCTCCGAAATGGAGCGGCTAGAAGAAAGCGAGCTAAGAAATTGTTAAGGCTGCCTCGGGATTTCCAGGCAAAAACGCGCAGTGGGCCCTGATTGGGCGGTCGGACCAGCTGAGCCCCACCTTATCCCTCAGACAGACTCTGCTCTCCATCACCGTCCTTCCTCAAAAAACTCCATTTGCTCTCCTGCAAAGGCAGCACCGCACTCCCCAATCTCCCCTCCCTCCAATTGCACCTAGCTGCAATTGCTCTCCTTTCATCTCCAAACCTCCCGTACCTCTCTTAATATGTTCCGGAACGCCCTCCGACAGTCGACGCGCGCCGTCGGCGCTGTCTCTGCTGCTGGCAGGGTCGCCGCGGTAAGTCGTGCTCCCCGAGCCCCGAATCGGCCTCAGAGCCATCGACCAGCGACTCCAAACAGTCTGCACCATCGCCAATCCATCGTGCGAGCTCAATTGGGTCGTCGGACCAAGCTTCCATCGCCCGCAAGAGCTTTTTCGAGCTGTTTTGGCCCGCTGTCGCTGCTCATACCGCCGTCCCATTTTCGGGCTTCGGCTAACTTGTTTTTCACCACTCAGGTCCGAAATGCCGCACCCGCCTCCATCAACGCTGCCCGATACTACGCCTCCGACGCCAAGGCTACTCCCACTGAGGTCTCTTCCATCCTCGAGCAGCGAATCCGTGGTGTCCAGGAGGAGTCCGGTCTCGCTGAGACTGGCCGTGTCCTTTCCGTCGGGTATGTGGATCTTTAGGAAGCATCCGGAACGAGGCTGTGGGATGGATCCTGTGAGCTCTTTGCAGCATCACATCGCAACACAACACGACACCAAACCACGCCCCCGCCCCTCCGGATGCCCTGGGAAGATGCAATTGGGACCCAATCGATGCTGACTATGCGTCCACAGTGATGGTATCGCCCGTGTGCACGGCATGGCCAACGTCCAGGCTGAGGAGCTTGTCGAGTAAGTGCCGATCGGACTTCGATCATCGAGCTGGCATCTAACAACCAACAACAGGTTCGCCTCTGGCGTCAAGGGCATGTGCATGAACCTCGAGGCCGGCCAGGTCGGTGTTGTGCTTTTCGGTTCCGATCGTCTCGTCAAGGAGGGTGAGACTGTCAAGCGTACCGGCGAGATTGTAAGCACAACCCCACCTCAACCGTTGGTATGCGATCATATAGACTTACACAAACCTCTAGGTGGATATCCCCGTCGGCCCTGAGATGCTCGGCCGTGTCGTCGACGCTCTCGGCAACCCCATTGACGGCAAGGGTCCCATCCCCACCAAGGAGCGACGCCGTGCTCAGCTCAAGGCTCCCGGCATTCTGCCCCGAAAGTCTGTCAACGAGCCCGTCCAGACTGGTCTCAAGTCCATCGACGCCATGGTTCCCATCGGCCGTGGCCAGCGTGAGCTGATCATTGGTGACCGTCAGACCGGCAAGACTGCCGTTGGTCTCGACACCATCCTCAACCAGAAGCGCTGGAACAACAGCAGCGACGAGAAGAAGAAGCTCTACTGCGTCTACGTTGCCGTCGGCCAGAAGCGATCCACCGTCGCCCAGCTCGTCCAGACTCTTGAGGAGAACGACGCCATGAAGTACTCCATCGTCGTTGCTGCCACCGCCTCCGAGGCCGCTCCTCTTCAGTACCTCGCTCCCTTCACCGGTATGTACCTTGCTGCTTCAAAGTCGCTCCAGCCCTTTGTTTTGCTTTATGTAATCCTCCAGTGGATACTCCTTCCCTGAACATGGACACTCCTGCCACATGGATCATCCGCGAGCGAGATCCTGAACTTCAGAACCACATCTCGCAACACATTGCAACAACTGTTGTTGCGCTTCAGAACAACATGAGAACAACTTATTAACTGTTTGACCAGGTGCCTCCATCGGCGAGTGGTTCCGTGACAATGGCCGACACTCTCTTGTCATCTACGACGATCTTTCCAAGCAGGCCGTCGCCTACCGACAGATGTCTCTGCTTCTCCGACGTCCCCCTGGACGTGAGGCTTACCCCGGTGACGTTTTCTACCTCCACTCTCGTCTCCTCGAGCGTGCTGCCAAGATGAACGACAAGCTCGGTGGTGGTTCCATGACTGCCCTTCCCGTCATTGAGACCCAGGGTGGTGATGTGTCTGCCTACATTCCCACCAACGTCATTTCCATCACCGACGGTCAGATCTTCCTGGAGTCTGAGCTTTTCTACAAGGGTATCCGACCTGCCATCAACGTCGGTCTTTCCGTCTCGCGTGTCGGCTCCTCTGCCCAGCTCAAGGCCATGAAGCAGGTTGCTGGTTCCCTGAAGCTTTTCTTGGCCCAGTACCGTGAGGTCGCTGCTTTCGCCCAGTTCGGTTCCGATCTTGATGCCGCCACCAAGCAGACTCTGAGCCGTGGTGAGCGTGTAAGTTGAATCCATTATTCCAGAAGAAAACAGATACTAATCACTCTACAGCTCACCGAGCTCCTCAAGCAGAAGCAGTACTCCCCCATGGCCGTCAACGAGATGGTTCCCCTCATCTTCGCCGGTGTCAACGGTTACCTTGACAACGTTCCCGTCGGCAAGATCCTCCAGTGGGAGTCTGACTTCCTTGCCCACCTCAAGACCAACGAGGCCGACCTCATTGCCACCATTGACAAGGAGGGTGCCCTGTCCAAGGAGACCGAGGCCAAGCTCCGTGACGTCGTCCAGACATTCGTCAAGAGCTTCCTGGGTTAAATATAATCAAAAGCATCTTGCGCGGAGAAGAACGGGGGCTTTTGGGGATGTCGCTATCTATACCGAATAACTGTAGTCGTGTTTTCTCTCTTGAGGCGGAGGGAATAGTCGAGGGGTCGCGCCTGATAGGAGCGGCGGGATGAGTTGAGGGAGATTCACCCGTCGTATTGCCACTTGTAAAATAGAGCACAAAACTCAATGAACGCCCTCGATTCCTTTTGTTCCAACTTTCCTAAATACTGTTCCTGCCGCCTATTCCTAAGTGAGACTGGCGTTGAATGTGCTGTTAAGCTGTTGCAGTAGCGGTGTTCTACGTGGGGGAGCGATCTCGGAGACAATCCTCGTCTAATGATGATTATGAAGAATGATCAGGATGTACTAGAATTGATAGATAATCTACGTAAGATTATGAAAACATTGCCTATTGTTTGAGTACTTTTATGTAAATTTGTTTATTATCAAGTCATAGCCTTAGAGGAGTTAGTGTCGTTCTGCCGTTAGCTCGGTTTACCTCTTAACCTGCCTGCATGGGAGCTTGAAGCTCTCTGAACATTGACATCATGGATTGTCTTCCCTCCTTCATCATCTCTTGAGGCACCGCAAGCTCGAGACGGGCGCCACCGAGTTCATCAAGGCCTGGGCTCGTGAGCATTCCGCCTCTTTCCGTCATCATTTCTTTGGGTTCCACAACACACAAGATGGACACCTCCCAAAAGCTGCGGGACCTCGTCAATGGCAACACCTAGTGTACGATCCGCGTGGATGCCCCAGAAAGATTCGTTTGTCCCATTTACAACATTATCCTTGGGGAGGAAGAGGCTTTCGACCAGATCTGCTCTTGAACACCACTCACGTTCGCCCCGGGCCTACTCAATATCCTCGTGTCGTGGTGGTGGAGGCGGTGGTTCTGCAGTCTTTGCACCCGTCGGATACACCTCCCCCTCCCATGCCCCAACTCGATTGCCGCACTCCAGGCCCCCGTCACTCGACTTCTTCCACTTCCTTCCACCAGCGCCTATCACCAAATATCACCAAAGTTTAGGCGGTGTATGTCCTTCTCTTCGAGAAGCCTGGATTCCAAGCAAAGTTGTACGTGGGCTCTATCGACTGTTGAGGTGTTGCAGCGGTGTTTTGTTGCGTGGGGGAGCATTCTCGGACCCAGGCCAAAGTGCGAGCATACCTACCCTAGGCACGCTTAGGATGTAAATGTGATGAAGATGAGATAAAACTTATAAATAATATATATACTATTATGAAAAATATGGCCTATTATCTTGACATTTTTATATAAGTCTGTTCATCCTGAAGTCCTAACCTTAGACGAGTTAAGACGTGCTTTGCCGTTCTTGGATAGAGCTCTTGATCCACGTGGGAGTGGGAGCTTGGTAAAGCTCGCAACAGTGACATCATGAATTGTCAAGTCGTTTAAAACAGGCTCAGCGTCAATGAGTCTCGAAACATGATAAACTTGCCCATTTCTCAAAGAAAGCACCAATTAATTGCCTTGCAAGTCTCGATTGCGCTCATCCTCTGATCCGACTGCAACCATCCCAATTAGATCTTCCCCCACCTTCGTAACGAACAACTCCAACTTGACCTCTCTCCAACACAAATCACCGGCTCCGAGATCCTGCAATGTCGACCGAGGACCTCAACATGTCTGCCGCTACGAAAAATGTCCTGGCCAAGGTGCGGCGCATCATCCCGCCGATGCTGGAATCATTCCACAAGGGTTCGTACCTTCGCGGCTCAGCCGGCGTGGACTGACTGATTTGAGCAGGCCAGCTGGGCCGAGTGGCCGTCATAGGAGGTAGCGAGAACTACACGGGTGCGCCGTACTTTTCAGCAATGGCGAGCGCAAGACTAGGATGCGACATGGCGAGTAGCAGGTCCTCAACCCTGGGATATACAACTTGGCTAACCAATGTTCCTCGCAGTCCCACGTCATCTGCACGCCTGCAGCAGCGACCGTCATCAAGTCATACTCGCCGAACCTCATGGTCCATCCTCTGATGCGTCAGAGCCCGGCCCCAAACCCGAACCAAGATCCGACGACCCGGGACACATCCAAGGACCCAGACTCTGACCCAGAGCATATCTCGGCGCAGATCATTGACCTTCTCCCGCGGCTGCACGTCCTCGTCGTCGGGCCCGGCCTCGGCCGCGATCCATTGATGCATGCTACCGTAGCACGCGTCATCCGCGCGGCGCGCAATCGAGGTACACCCGTCGTGCTAGATGCCGATGCTCTGATACTGGTGCAGAAGGACCCGGGCCTGGTGAGAGGTTACGATGGCGCGGTGCTGACGCCCAACGTCGTCGAGTTTGCCAAGCTGTGCGAGGCGCTCAAGGTCGATGTCGGCGAAGATGCGAGCGAGACGGCGCGGGTTGAGGCTCTGGCCAAGACGCTCGAGGGCGTAACGGTTATTCAGAAAGGTGCCAAGGACTACATCTCCAATGGCGAGACAACCCTTACGGTCGATCTCCAGGGTGGCAGGAAGAGAAGTGGTGGACAGGGAGATACCCTGACGGGATCCATTGCAACCTTCTTGGGGTGGAGGAAAGCATACCTCGACCGTCTTTGGGATATAGGCCAGAATGCTCTCGGCGAGCATGAACTGGTTGGGCTGGCAGCTTTTGGTGGTGCCGCTATTACAAGAGTAGGTTGATCTTCTTTTCTTTGTTTCGAGGGTGACCCGGCTCCTGAACTGGATGCATCTGTCAGCGCCGCATTGAAGAATCACATGCTCACCATCAATAGGAGTGCTCTCGTCTGGCTTTTGCTAAGAAGGGCCGCAGTCTCCAGGCCAGTGACTTGACTGAAGAGGTGCACGTTGCATTCCTCAACATCTTTGGGGAAGAAGACGAGGAGGCAGACTCGTCGAGACTATAGACACACATAAAGGAGCTACGAAGACACGATAAGCAAACATGTCACAGGCTATCCTCGATTTGTCCAAGGCCCAACGGCTTGCTCTTTGATGTGATGTGACGACGAATGGTGGCAGTTGACCAACAACAAAGAGAGAGCAAGCAATCAACTCTCTCTGTTGGCACCTGGCTAGACGACGCCATCTGGTCAAACTCGGCCCATCGGGCTTCTGGATGCCGTTTCCACGCGACAAGGCTCTGCAGATGGACTGGTACGCTTGGTTTTCTTCACGTTTACAGCCTGTGCCGTGTTGTAAAAGATTCATCGCTCGGAAAGGGCGGTACCTGGGAGAAATCAGAAACGAGCCAAACGGGGGCATCCTTGAAGATCAGCAAAGCCCTATGACATGCACGACTTGGCTGGCCAGTCCGGGTGTGCCAAAGGGGAACAAAGAGGCTTCCCAACGTCTCCATCCATCGACGAAAACGTAATCGGCATTTGCACTCGATGCGATTCTGTGCTCAAAAGCCCATCATAGGGCTTGAAGAAGCCGTTGGTTGGCATGCAGATACGGTAGGCTAACCAGCCGGCCTCAATGCGAGCGAGACGAGACCCACGGGAACCCTTGTAAGATAAAAAAACCTCGAGAGAAAAAACCGCAACTCTTGCAGAAGGGGAGGCCAGTCAGGATGGCAGACTAGCCGTCAAACATGACATGATGCGTACAGAGCAGAGTATGCCTCTGCAGTGCAGTGCAGTCTCTTCTGCAGAGACCACCAGTGGCGCTTCGGGTTCCTGCGGCGGTGATGCTGCAGACCAGTCGTCTCGACTACCGTACCGCTGCGCGACAACAACAAGAGACAAGGATATGCACCTTGTATGCGAGGCATTGCGTATCCCAATCAACCTGCGGCGGAGAGAGAGAACAAGAAGAGACCACACTACGGATGCCCATACATACACTCCGCGTGGCCATGCGCAGGGCATACAGCAATAAGCATGATGAGCATGGGCATTGCAAGGGCGTGGCCATTGCCGTTTCCGCCTCCGCCTCGCGTGGTCGGTCCATATCGCGTGGCCAACGGCGGCTGGCTTGGCGCGTGGCGTGCAAGCAATAATCAACGGGGGCTGATTGTGGCCGTCGACGGTGGAGATTGTTGGGTCCAGACGATGGCTGCCCATGCGAGGGATCAAGACTGAGCAAGATACCATACGTCTGACGGCCGTCGACAATTCTGGAAGCATGTGCATGAGGCAAGGGGAGCGCTGGCAAACCATCTGTCTCTGAACAAGGGCAAGACTTGTTGAGCTTCATGCAGATATCGACTTCCGTCTTGCCTGCTCCCTGCTGCTGCCGTTGACGAGACACGTTGGATCATCTGCAGACGAGAAATTTTTCCACGAGGCGAATCTGAGCACATGGACGCTCACCTCGACAGAAACAACTTCCTCCTTCCTCCAACTAGCTCTCTTCTCCTTCTGCACCTCGCCCTGCCCAATGCAGTCCGTGACGTTCCCAAATCTGATATATCTTGACCCTGTCTGGCACTCTCCGCTTCGTATGCAGCTGCGCCGACAAGGGTCAATTCGCTCCCGAGGCCAGATCTTGGGCCCTCGATCCGATCTCATCCTCTGACCTGTGATCGATTCAGTGCCCGTCCGGATGTTGATCGTCCTCGTGCTGATGGGGAAGCCTGTCGCAAGATCCAGCACAATGTCTTTGAGTTGCAGACAGCCCCCGTCGTGCTCGTCAGACACAAGACCACCAATGAGGCACGCCAGAGAGCGAACGAGGTAGCGGTATTCAGCAAGACAGAGCTGAAAGCAGTTGCCAGGATAGTGTCACTCCTGCGGGTTGCCGTAGGGGCCGCCAAAAGTGGTTTGTTTGACCGAGAAGAGACAGGACCAATCTCGATATCTCTCACCTTGACGATGCGTCACATCGAGTCTGCTGTTTTGTGTCCACCTTCAGTCTTCCCTCAGTCGCAGTATGAGTCCTTGTTGTCAAAAATCTCATTCCGTAGTGGCCGACCCAACAAGTGCTCTGTATGCAGCATCAAGTTCTTTCCGCATCCATCGCCCCCCTGTGACATGTCAAGCAGAGCTGGTACCGACAGCTGGGGCAGTAGATGCGTCTGTTCGCAGATGGCACCTCCCCTTTGACCCATTGAAGCCAGTATCTCGGCTCGGCCTGCTGTACAGGTCATGAGCACATTACGTGCGCCCATCACCCTTCCACCCGTAGCTGAATATTCTCGCTGAAGGCATAGGGAAATGGCGTTTGCTATGTCTTGTGCTCAAGTTCCACGACAGGCAGCGGGGAGCCTCTGGGTGAGTTTGACAACCGGGAAGAGATGTCAAGTTCCAAGGGGCGCATCCTCGGTGTGACAAGGCGTCAGGTCGGCGAGGATGGAGAGTAGCATTCTCATTCAGCCAAGAGGAAGGTAACCGAAGCCACCTGGCAGCCTCGAGACTGACGAGAAAGATATTGCAATGTCGGTTGGTCAAGGGTAACAGGCAGTGCCATGACCGGTGGCTGCTCAACAATGTCCAGATACAGCCGGTTCCCCAGTCCGAATGTGACGTGAAAATTCGATTTGACTGCTCGAGATGTCGTTGCATCAACGAGCCCGATACCACTCGGCAATGGCCTTTCTCTGGTGGGCGGAACTAGTCAAGATCGAAGGTAGGGAAGACGAAAAAGGGAACGAGATGGCCACTCAGATGGATGCTGTGCATATCGCGTCTCCCCTCCCCTGTCGCCACTCGTGGACGAGCAATGCGTAAGCAGCAGGTCCTGGAGTGAGACAGCGAGCATTTCCTTTCACAGCTGGAGGGCGTCTTTTTTCCTTCTTGTGCGTGTGAGCGATTCAGTGCTCGTACGACCAAAAAAGCAAGGGGGAATTCTGTCAGTAATCGATCCGACACGAGATGTCATCGGTGGGGCCGCCAACTTCTCGCCCATCAACCGAGATCCCTGATTGATCAGGACCAACTTTCGGAAGCCTGGAAGAGACAGAAGGCAATGTAAATGTTATGTGAGATCTGACTGCGGATCTGACAGAGAAACGTGTGAACCTTGACGCCAGAGACCAACAGCACCTTGGCTCGAGAAATGTGCCCTTTTCAGCCGGACATGAAAAATGCCCTGGTCAAGTCGTCGGTTAATGAATCTTCATCTGCTGCGTGCCGATGGATGACCTTGAGAGAGACTCGGAGCATGCCGCCAGGAGCAAAACTCACGACTTCTGCATTCCTTCCTGCATCATGAGCTGAGAATACCTGCACAGATCTCGTTATGTCGGCAGCTGCAATATAGTCTGAAGGCCAGTCGACGGGAAGAGGGCATGGATGGATAGTGATGCCCACGCAACTTGAGAGGGAAAATGCCTGGACACAGGTCAAGGTGAGCAGCGGGCGAGCGGGGGAGTCCCATGCACTCTGCCACCGAGGGGAGCCAATGAACAGAGATGAGAGGGACAAAAGAAGCAATATGCTCCCCACCCTCCAAGGGTCTAGTGGAGGGAAGAGACCAGGGCCAAAGGGACTTGTTACGGAAAGCCCACATCCATCTCATCCCCATGTTGGCCAACACCGCGAGTCGTGCTGGAGGAGACAAGGTGCTTTTGCGCGTAAGCACCAAGCACCAACCGACGGGCCATGCACCGCGAACCGTCTCGGTGCGGTACAGCAACTATTCATGACCTCAGTGAATCGGGAGTCGTCTCGGGCTCATTGGCCCATCTGTTCCACTGACTCGGACCCGTGTTTCAATCCAGTTCAGCATCGGATATCCGTACCATGAACCGTACAACAGGAGAGTCGGGAAGAGCAAGAGGTAATCAGACAATAGCCAGTTTGTCTTGTTTTCCGGGAGTTGTGCTCGTATAACATCCAAAACAAGGACTGTGCCGTCATCACCGAGATTGATACCGGGCAATATTCGGCTTGACTGTAGCTGCAGCGATTGGAGAAACTGGATGCGTTGAGCCTCTCACTTTCAGTCTCGATACCAAGTTCGCTGAACCCAACTTGACAGGCCGCCCTCCCCGGGCCAGATATCTGACAGGAGCTCCCTCAAGTCGCCATCGGATACTAGAAGTCCTCCTTGAGACACGGGCCGAAGGTATGTGCGCGATCATGGCGCATCGATACGTGACGGTTCGCAGGAGATAGTGGCAAGCAAGCCGTCATCTGCCCGTGTGTACAGTAGGGACTGTAACTAAAGCTTCGGGTAGTGCCTGTGCGTCCGGGACGCTGGGGCGGCCGGGTTGAATGAGGCAAAGGCGAGCTTGACAAGACGAACCGGCAAATGATGTCCATCCCATCATCCTCTTGGCTGCATGAACGCGGCTGCTTGTCTAGCACGAGGCGAGGTGCGAAGTCCCTGATTTCATGGACTCGGCGTTGTGACTGGTATCTTCCGACACGAGGTCAAAGCTGGGAGCTCCATCAAAAACCGAGGAACAAGACCACGGCATTCCGGTATGCCCAGATCAATTTGATCAAAGTTTTCAAACCCCAGGTGAGTGCTGAAAATGACAGCTCTCTCGCAGTTTGAGTGGGGGCCTTAAGAACCGGCGCCTGTTGCAAGACGCGCCGCTGAATTTCGCATCCTGGCTCAATCCACTTGGCCTTTGGCACAACCATCAGAGGCCAGATATCTCTCCCGAGGCCCTGCATTATGAGTTTTCCAGCGAGGTTGAATTCTGAACATTGGTGACTTCTCACTGCCTCACTGTGGTGGAGCTGCTGAGCCAAGGGCCTCCGCCGTCATTAACAGCAATGTCTCGCCAGCAGCGCCTCTTATTTGAGAAAGGTGAGCGACAGCAAACAAGGACCGAGAAGTCAGTCGCCCAGGGTTGCCATGGGCCTAGGCAAGGCCCCAGAGCCGCACCCGGCGCCGCCAAATGCAGACACTAGGGAATCAAGAAGGGAAAGGAACCAACCCATGGGTACAGAGCCCTGGAAAGTTCGTCGTAGCACGCGTCGGGATTGCTTTTTCCCTGGACACAACAGCCATAGTCATTCAAACAATCTCGGAGGGTTCGAGAGCAATCGAAGACATGGGAAACGAACGGCCCGGCCTTTGAGTTGTGGCCCCAGTTGATGTTTGGGGCCAAAGGATCGCCGTCTCCTTAAAGGATGGCTCATTGAGAGGCTGCGAGTAATAATGGCAGCCGAATAGGTTGTCAATGAAAGTTAGATTCTGATGGCCAAGTTGACACGCCGCTCTCTTGAATCGGAATGCTTGGAAGGTTGCAACCTGAACCACAGGCATGCGAGTGACAGTTGGTCGCGAATGGATCGAATCATGGCACAGCCAGGGCTAACAGGACGACCTGCTTACGGGTGTTCCGAAGGCCAGCCCATCCCGAACGCCCACTTCAGCGGCCACAGCCACGAGCCGAGATGGTGTAACGGATGCAAAAAGCAAGCCATCCGCCGGTAGCTAGGGGGGAAATCGTGGGGAGAAAACAAGCCACGGGCTGGCCGCTTCGGGGAGGGGCCAGCGAGCCGTACTCCCTGCATCTAAGGGGACGATAGTTGGGTAGCTAGCTGGGCGCCGCCTGTGATATCAGATCCCCATCCGGAGTAGTAAGATCCGAGAAGTGATGCATTTACATGGCAAGGACCCGATCAACGAGATGGATGGCTCGATGGGTGGTCGCCTTGTTCACTGCGCACATGATTATCTTTGTAGAGGGAGGAATACAGAGGGGACAAGGGTCAAGAAGGAACCAGGGTTAGAGGGAAACAAAGACGAGCATCAGCGGGCAAAT
Source organism: Fusarium solani (assembly GCF_023522795.1). Taxonomy (NCBI): domain Eukaryota; kingdom Fungi; phylum Ascomycota; class Sordariomycetes; order Hypocreales; family Nectriaceae; genus Fusarium; species Fusarium solani. The sequence goes on from NW_027072157.1 coordinate 3,364,079, forward strand.
CGTGCCTTGACCTGACAAGAGCCGACTTTCTAACGCGCTGCACATCCCCCCTCTCATCTCCTCCCCAAAGAGGAGACAGAATACTTGTCGGCTGTTGTTCTGTTTACTCGATTGCGAGCAAGGTTCCATCAGCTTCCTCACCTGGCCACTGACACAGAGATGCATGTAAAGCCCGGGAGCCATTTAGGTAGGTAGCTGGCGTGAGAGTATCCGGCATGGCATTGGGACGCTTGCATGTCTCTTGCGCATGTCTCGCTGTTGCTGTCTCTCTTTCTCCCCAGAAGCAAAAGAAAGAAAGACATCCAAATCAATGTACCCAGCTGTGACGCATCGTGGGGATCCAGGGTTGGCTACACTCGCCAGGGTGCCATGGAGGGTGCTGGGGGTGTTAGCGTTTCCAGGGAGGAGGTGATCAAGGGAGTGAGCCCTCCAGCTCCATCCATTGAGAGGATAGGAGGGGAGGAGTGAGGGCGTTAGCTCTGGGCGTGCTAAACCCGTGCCAAGTGGGACTTACTAGGGCGCCGTTATCCCTGCTCCCGCAGCAAGCCACTGATCCTCCTCCAACGTCTCGGCGCTGGGAGGTGGGCATTCCTTGCTGGACGATGCTTAAAGTCTCCCTTGAGCCCCAGCATGTTTGAAGGTAATGAATGATGAAAAGAAAGAGAAGGATTCTAGCCTATAGAGCATACATTGTTTCTTCTCGCTCCTTCCGAATTTTCAGCTTTTCACTTGCTTGGCATCGGCAGTTACAGTGACAGTGGCACTTGCCTGGCAGTGACAGAACGCCTCCCGATCTGAGCAGCTCCTGCCCCGTGCAACCACACACCAACCTTCCTTCCCTTCCATTACTCGCCTTCATTGTGCCTGCCGTGCAACCAACCCTCACTTCTCCTCCTTCATTCCTCTGCTTGCACACCTCGCACACATACACTTCACTCCCTTTCTCACTTCAACTTAGCATCTGAACCTCGATATCGGTTGCAAAGCGGACTGGAAGCACGACTTCGCACACAGCAGTGGGCATAGGGCTCAGGGCATTTACACCACACGGCAGCTTCAAAGCGAAAGAGGCAAGCGCAGAGCAACACAACACAACACAACAACGACATACCCGCGAGATACTGCCCAAAGGAGCAGACCTAGGCATCTTCGAAGGGCGCCCCTCGAGGCCACCCGTTGTTGTATCGTGCAACGAACAGCTCCTCAACAGCTCTTCAGGAGTTAGGCGCATCCCTCCTCGACGCCACCGTGGTGATGAACTGCTCTATCTGGTACTCTTCTTTCACTGCTGTTTGATACAGCCACTCCCGGACTCTGAGATATCTGGTGCGATTTCGTTTGAATTCCAGTCTCGACCATTCTTCCCTGATCTCGCCAAACACCAAATTTCCACCGCGAGTGGCTCTGGTTCACTTCGAACGTGGCATTCACTTACATCTCACCTTGAACCTCTTTCTCCCACCGCTCACAACACTCTATCGCCTCTCACTGGTACGTTGCAATGCAAAGCCTTTTCTTCGTGCACCTCCAAGCACGAGGCCAGCCCTCGGCTCACATTCACCTCGCTAACACCATCTCACCCAGGCACTCTGCGCAACCTCGTCTTTCTCGTTCATTGAACACAGCGCAATATGGCCAACGGCTTCGACCGCCTTGAGCGGTTCTTCGCCAAGAAGAAGACGCCAGCTGCTTCAGCTGATCAAGTTGAGCCTATGGCTCAAGCTGTTGCCTCTCCCACTATACCTCAGTTCCCCTCACCTTCCTTTATCCGCCCCAAGACGAGTAGAATGGCTGCTCGTGAGGAGGTGAGAAAGCAGCCAGCCAGCAGAGTCCCTTCTTTCCCGACTCCCATCTCCCCTCAGAGGATGGACTTCAGCAACGCGCAGAGTCCGACACGATCCTCAAACTCATCCCAGGCTCAATACTTGCCTCTCAAAACCACATTCATGCCCACGGAAACGGATTCCTTTCTGGATGGCTTCGATGTCTACCAGTTCCCCCGTCCTCCCACCCATAGTGGGGAAACATCTACTATCTCTACCTGTGAGCCCAAGTCATCTATTGAGGCACCCAGCGAGCGTAGCTTTCGGCCCCGATCTTTGAACAAACGCGATGATGGTGTCTCCAGACTCGACACCCCTCCCTCATCAGACCTCGATGATGATGACATCCGTGGTCCTCGACATTTCCTTAACAAGGAGCTTCCAGCGCTCCCGCAAAGGAAACCTCCCACCCCAGACACTTCTCCAGAGCTTCGCCCAATTCCAGACTCACGACTGAAAGGGTCCAAGTCGATTGATTTTCTCAACAAGGCCGTCTACAAGGACATTCGTCGCCAGCTGGCTGAATCTCTGGATCAGCAATCGCTTCGAAGAAGCGCCAGTCAGTCGAGCCTGGCACCTTCAACCAGCAGGCTCTCCCTTAGCAGCTCCACATTGCGAGAGCCTGACTTTCATGAGTTTCTGAACTTGAGTGACGATGACATTGCCGAGTCGGGCCCTGAGGGCCTCGAAGACCTAGATGATAGTCCAACTTCCTCGACGGCCCCTTCTACCACCGATTCTCCTCGTCAATCTCTTCTCACCCTAACACCTCCTTACGCCAGCACGCCTGCCACAGCTGCCGCGTTTGAAGCCGCGAGGATCGCCAACCGCTACAACTTTGATTTTGTCTATGTTGTCAACCTCTGGCCTGGCCACGCTCGATCTCGAACCTCTGACTCGGATCGTGATGCGACTCCCTTTAACCCTTTGTCGTCGGGCAAGCAACCAAAGACCATGGCTGGCCGGCTTCTCGCAGCTTATGGTTTGGAGAACGTCAAGTCCCCGTTCCAAATTTGCCCTTCCGCACATGGCAAGATCCTGCGCACTCCAGGCTGGACAGAGTACCGACCTACAGAGATTCGGGACGATGAATTCGCCCGCGGGTATGCCTGCGCCTTTTACACGGGCGAGTACTCACGAGCGGAATCCGATATCTCTCGACACTCAGCCTCTTCGGCGCAGTCCATGAAGACAGACCGTGGCATCGTCTTCGCCGCGTATCGCACACCCCGGGTTGATGGAAGCATGGCCGGCCTCAGTTCTAGCCCTGCTGAGCTCGCGAGCATCCACAAGGATGCCGAAGCACTCGTGGAGATGCTTATTGATACCCATGTCGCGAACCGACTTCGCCAGCCTCAATACAAGTCTCACCTCTCGGAAGAGACGGGGCCAATGCCGAAGCAGAGGCTGGGAGTTCTCTAAGACTGAAAATGAATCACGACAGGTTCAACTATTCCGAACCATGTTTACACGACTATTTCTTTTGTTTCTTATTCAAGCGGGTCTTAACTGAGCCCGATATTACCCGTCAACGGTTGTTTCTCTTCATCGTTTATACGCAAGATACCTCAAGGGCGGCCTACAGTCAGTTTTCAATCTAATGATTCACAACAGCCATGGAGGGGCGTCACGGATTGTTTTTGAACCGGCTATTTATGGATGCCGGATGGGAGGGACGGATGGTATGAGAAAAGTGCAATAGGGCACTACGACGGATATGTTTATGTACCTACATCAAGGGAGGATCAGCGGCATTGTGTGATTTATCAGCCATCAAGTGGCAACGTATGCATGAACAAATGTGGATGCTCAATGCATCATGGCCGAGGGAATAGCCCTTTGTGCCTAACTGAATTGATGATGTCTTTCAGACAGTTATTACGTTGTCCAGTCTCTTATGTGGTCAGTCTAATCATAGTGGTTACCAGATCAACATGCGAATCATGTCTTAAACACGACAATGTCCGAAGTTCTCACCAAGATCAGCATGTCTTGACTCATATGCGGGGTTTAAGGTACAGATGAATGATTGTGGGTAAATGACATATGAAATAAAACAGATGATCCGAGTTTAGAAACCCTATTTCAGTCCCAGCAATCTCCAGAAACGGCCCTTTTCAACACCGTCCTCTTCCTGGACGTTGTTCTCCCTCACAACACTCAGAAACACGCGCTCGAGCGTGGCTCCACCGATAGAATAATACTCAACACCGACCTCGTCCTTGGAACGCTCTAGTAACTCGATAACCCGGGCAACGGGACTTGCGCCGGGGATAGTGAAGCGAACTTGACCGCCGAGCATGTCTCGTTCGAGCTGGGCGCCAGGCAGCGCGGCCAGGACCCAGCTTCGTACTCGCTCCATCTCTTCTACGGTCGAGGTTGGCGCCGTCTTCAGGAGGAGACTCACGTAGTAGACGTTGCTGTAGCGCTTCCTCAGAGCCTGGGTGGTACCGACGGCGAGGAGGCGCCTAGAGATGATGGCGGTGCGGGTGGCCAGGGTATCAGCTTCTTCCATGCTGTGCGTCTGTGAAGGTGTTAGCAAGGTGGACGTCTAAAAGATGCAAGAGTGGTACATACAGTGAGGAGCAAGGATCGGTTAGGAGTAATCTCTTGGATAATCTTCCAAAAGGCTCGCTTGGCAACAGCATCCATTGCAGACGTGGGCTCATCAAGGACCAGAACGGGAGGCTTGCCCATCAGCGCGATAGCAAGGCTGAGCTTTCTCTTGTTTCCTCCCGAGAGCTTCGAGGCAAGCGTGTGGGCGTGGGGGGTCAGGTTGAGTCGCTTCATGACGTGGTTGACGTTGCCCCTGACATCCCTGATGCCCTTGATACGGGCGTAAAAGGAGAGATGGTCTTGAGTGCTCATGAGATCGAGAGCATCGTACTGCGGGCACACTGTGACACTGATTAGCTTTGGCTTGATCAAGCATAGTTACTATGTTTGCTCATACCTCCAAGATACTTCTGCGCAGAACGAGTCCTTGCGTCCTCGCCACGAAGCAAGACCTTTCCAGCATCCGCCGACAGCTCAGACTGAATCAGATTGACGAGAGTCGACTTGCCAGCGCCATTAGGTCCAATCAATGCCATGACGTCGCTCTGGGGCAGGCCGAAGCTGACATCGTCGACGGCCTTGTTGGAGCCAAAAGTCTTGCTCAAGTGAAGAGCTCGAAGAAGATCTGAATCGGAATCTTCCGCCCGGAGCACCTCGGCCTTGACTTCATCGCTGACCGCAGAGCGAGCGTCCTTCTCTGCGTCAAAGGGTGAGGTGGATCGACTCCCTTTTCGACGGAACAGAGCAATGTCACCTTCGATCCAAATAATGACGAGGAGCAAGACGATGATCTGAAGGACAAGATAGAGGATTGGGCCTCCATAGCCGTAGATTGATGCTGGAGGCGTGGGTTCACCGTCTTTGCAGCCTACCTCGAGAACGTTGAGACCAATGAGCATCGCCCTGAAGACGTTTCCGATGGGCAAGATGAGATACACGCCAAATGCGATACCAAGCGTCAGTTTATCCATCTGAGCCGCATCAGAGTATCCAGAGCCAACCTGCTGCCATCAGTATTGGTGTGAACACTTGGTATTCAGGGGACTTACAGCAAAGGAAATGGCAGCAATGCCATACATCAGCACGCTCACTCCAGCCATGGCCAGAAAAGACTTGAGCGGTCCAGAGACAAAATGGGAAATGACATAGCCCAGGAGAATCGCCGCGAGGCCATATAGCGCCAGGATGGGCAGCATTATCCAGATTGGCCCGTTCCAGGTCAACTGGGTGCTTATCGTGGCTGTGACACCCGCGGATATCGCCAGGACAAAGATAAAGTCAAACATGCCGTATGCCACCCAGAGGGGTCCTCGTCGGACTCCATTGGCGTATTCCAAAGCTCGAACCTTGCGTGCTTTTTCGATGGCTGGGTATAGGACGAAGGCGGCAGGGTAGATGGTCTGTAGCAAGGTGAAGAAGACGACGTAGACAACACCAATATTGTTGGCAGACTGTACTTTGGTTAGCAACTGTTTATACAAGAATAACGATAGCAAACTTACACGGCGAGTCTCGGCAAAGCCTTGTTGAGAAGCGATAATCTCTACGTTGGACGTCATCTGACTCCACAGGTTCATCAACATCGGAGCGCTAGGGTTTCCAAAGGTATTCAGCCGGTAAGCGAGCACTGGAGATTCATCGCCAGATCCCATATACAAGCCACCTGGTCCGGCATCTCTATGCTCAGCGACGTAGTCGATGAACGCTTTTCGGTCCTTGAGGAGAACTGGGAATCCTTCGTAAAGATCAGGGTTCACCTGCTCAACCTCGTAGAACCCCTCCTTGACAATATTGTACAATGTCTTGTTCGCAGAAGGAGGAGCCAAGGCGAGAGTGTCACAACCATAGTCGACGCAGTTCTGTGTCCAAGAGAGAGTGGGTGCTTGAGGAGGGTTGAGCTCCGGCTTGATCGTGGCGCAAGAGGGCTGCTTGTACTCTATGAGGAGATTCTTGAACTGGGGCGTGATGATAAGAGGAAGGGCCAAGACATAGAGATATGGCCACCAGAACCTCCTGAGGACAGTGAGTCGTTTCCGGAACAAGAACCTGACCTGAGCCCAGAAGCTGGTGACCTCTCCAGGGGTCATCTCGAACCCGGATTCGGACACTGCGGCGCGGCTCTTGGTGAGTTCAAGCTCTGGCTCGTCTGCCACGCGAAGGAAGACATCTTCAACCTGAGGACCAGAAATAGAGACATCCGTGACTCCCCTCGAGTCCAAGAAGGAGCAGAGCTCAGCAGCCGAACGAGAATCAGGGGTTGTGTAGATGATGTGGTCTTGATGCATTGTCGTGGGATACTGAAGGTCGAGTCTAAGGGCAGAAGCAGGCGCGAGAACCCTATATCCACCGCCATGAAGATTCTTCAGCTCTGCGGCAGCTCCCTGACATCTCACTTTGCCCTTGGACAGGATGACAATGTGGTCAGCAAGGACATCCACCTCGTCGAGGAAATGTGTTGTAAAGATGATGCTCCGCTTAGACCGTTGCTGAAGAAGAATCTCCCAGATGACTCGGCGTGATAGAGGATCCAAGCCAGAGGTACACTCATCGATAAGGCATACAGAAGAGTCGCCAACAAACATGCAAGCAAGTTGGAGTTTGCGCTTCTGGCCTCCACTGAGGGTTCCAGCCAAGCTGTTGCGCTTGAGATCCAAATCGCAGGCCTTGATGAGCTCGTCCAGTTCTGTTGATGACTCGCGTCCTGCCTTGATCTGGTTCCATAGTCGCACATGCTCCGCGACAGTGAGCTCCTCCCAGAGAGTGTTTCGCTGGGGGCAGAGACCAATCTGCGAAGGGAGGGCATCAAGTCGAACAGACCCCTCTGTTGGTGTTATGAAGCCAGACATCATATGCAAAGTAGTCGTCTTTCCAGATCCGTTCGGCCCAACAAGGCATAGGATCTGGCCTCGATGCCCCTGAATACTGACTCCGTCGACAGCAGTAACAGGACGTCGCTTTCCACAGCAAAACATTCGCTCCAGAAAGTTGGGGACGAACCGTTTCTTGAGGTCAAAGGTCGCAGCGACAACCCCCTCCACGGCTGCGGCGTTCCTAGCAAATGTCCTCTTGCGGAAGTCAATGCCATGCATGAAATGCTCAACCAGTATAGCTCCGATGGGGTACACGACAATATGTATGGCGAGGAAGCCAAGCATCATCTGCTGTGTGACGTTGTAGGACTCAGAGTTGATTCCAGCGTCCTCAGGGGGGATCTTATCAAGTACGGCACTTGTACTGTTGAGTTCCCAGAGGCACATCTGCTGCGTAAAGAAGACATGGTTCGAGCTGGGGAAGAACAATGACAGGAGGAGAGCTCCAATGAACTGCGGCTTGGGGTGGAGCTGAAAGCTGTATATCTGAGCTGCAACTGAGAGGAGGAGAAAGGCACCCATGACATAGATGGCCGAGACTGGGACTTGGTGAAGAAGGCTGCAGCAAAGACGGTAGAACTGTTCACGGCTAAACCAAGAAGAATCTGCCAGCCAATGATCATACCAAGGCTTGAGGTAGGAAACATAAGGTGTCCATAAAGAGCACCAAAGGCGATGAAGCAGGGAAGACACAGCAAGTCAAAGACGATCAGCCAGCTGAGTACGCGAGCAGCAACTGCGCTGCCTCCACCCATGGCATCAACCAACTGCGACATGCCAGACTCTCGCTCCGCGGTGATGAGACCAGTGAAGCGGTATATGATGAAGAAGTAGCAGGCAAAGAGGGCAAAGACGTAGACCTGGCCGATGAGCTGTACCGAACTCTGACGTTGCAGGAGGTCCTGCGATTCCTGTGTCTCGGCCGTGAACATGAACACCTCTGGAATGGCGGTCGAGTTGGTAATGGCGTTGTTGATGGCGAGCTGCAGCGGGAGGTAAAGGTTCTCCTGATCGCTCTTGTGCCCCTTGGCGTCGAAGTGTGTATCGTCTCGAGCCGGGTCCGCGCGAATCACATACTGCCAGGTATGGTGGTCGCTCTGGCTGTCCTTGACGGTGATGTTGGTCAGGGGCGAGTCAATGAAGGTGACGGCAGCGTGGCAGTCGCTCACTCCGCGAAGGTTGGCGAGGCACACGGTCGTCAGGTAGGACTCGTCGTCGAGGAACAGCAGTTTATCCTTGTCGATGCCCTTGGTGAATGTGTTGACAACATGGTCCACGTCTGGACCGAGCCGCGGCGGCTTCACGACGACGAGTTTGCCGTGGATAGTTTCAGGGAGGGTCTTGACGAGGGCAGGAGAGGCGATACCGAACACATTCGAGGACGAGAGGAACGAAGGGATGGAGCAGAGAACGGCGAGAATAGCGAGAGGGATTCCGTAGACGGAGAGGAGAAACCCGATGGGGTGTCTAACAACTGAAACGAGAAGATTCTTGTAAATGAGAGCACGAAGTTGGCGAGCAAAGGCTCGCAGGTCAAAGAAGACCATGATGAGTTACAAGAGACAGAAGAAGTATGTCTCTTGGCAAAGTAATGAGGTAACGAGTGAAGTTGCTGGATAGGTTCCGATGGATAGAAGAAAAGCCAAGACATGCATCAGAAGATATATGCCAGTGTCCTCGGCGAGTAATTATCGCTGATCAAACAAACACGAACAACATGATCCCTGCAACCGGTCAAAGAGTGGGAGCATGTGTTGTAGCGAGAGTACGCGCAACACCAACACTATAGGCATGTTGTCTGAAACGTCCCAGTGGTCGAAACAAACTTGGATCGTCATTCTCATCATCTATTCAACGCCATGGATGCGGTTCGGCCCCATGGCCCCAGCGCCGTAGGTGTCAATCCCTCGTGTCCAACAACTCAGCCTTCTTGTTAGCGGGGGAGATCAAGCTACGGATAAACAGGCGAGTTTGTTCAGCCCAAATCGCGTTTCAAAGTGCTCAGCCTTCCAGTCGACAAGGATGCCAATACGACCGACGCTCCTTTTAGCTTGGAGCGGCCGACTCTATTTCGGCCCACTCAACGCCCAGACAGTGCCGAATGCCGACCCTCCATTCACGTCGTCTCATATGCGAGCGGCCGCCTCGTGTCGAGTTGTCTCTATATAGGTTAGCATCCATCTTGATCATCCTCAGTCATGCAGGCTCAAATTGCCGTTGGCAGACCTGAGGCCCATCCACGCCAGACAGGGCGCCACCACGAGGAACACGAGTGGCACGTAAAATAACATACCTACAGGGTCGCATCATGTGAGCTTCTAGAAGTTCGAGACCTTGGCAGTGTGGTCCCAATATACATGGAGACGCCTTTAATCGAAGGGAATTCTCCGCAAGGCTTGGCCTGCGCCTCTCTTCTTCATCTCCTGAGCGGCCGCGAGACTGCTTGGAACCTTGATACCGCAGCAATCGCCCCAACCCGTTCCATCGTGTGCCAGGCCAGTGTGACTGTGACCAGAATGATCATGCTCGGCCTCCTCCTCTTCAAAGCCAGCCGCGTCTTCCTCGCTCATGCCGTCGGCCGCTGGCACCAATGACCCAAAGAGGAAATGCTGCATCACGGGCAGCTTGCCTAGTACCTCGGCGACAAACATGCGACGCATTCCTCCGTCGATCTTTGTCCACGACTTTGCCGACGAGATGTCGTCAAGCATGGGGCTGTGCCACCGCAGGCCCTTGACAGTCTTTGTGCTGTTCACAAAGCTGACCTGGCCCAGGTACATGTACTCCTCGCCAAACTCCTCCAAGGTGAGATCCTGGTGGATGGCGCGTGGGGTGATGTATGGGTGGTGCAGCAGTTGTGACGAACCAAACAGAAATGGGAGGAACTGATAATCGTCGAGTCCCCAGACTCCATGAGATCCAGCCGGCTCTAAGTAGTAGGTCATCTGAACAATACGCATCACAGCGAGATAGCGTACAAAGACACGCAGGACCAGAGGCTTGAAGTCGGATTTATGTAACACCCCGAGCTGGTAAAGACAAAGGAGCCATATCATAAAGTTTAGCTCGTGTCCAGAGCCATAGTCGATACGGTTGCCGTTGCCGAAAGACTGGCAGAAATAAGTCGAGAGCTCGGTGATGGCTTCGTCGTTCTCCAGGCCAAGCTGTCGGTGCCAGGCCGGGCTATTCTTCTCCGCAAGGTCGAGGAATCCACGGAACGCCTTGTTTCCGAAACGTGAGCCGCCTTGCTCGTTTGGTGGTGACTTGGCTACCAGCTGCTCTGCCTCGTCGAGGATGCTCAAAATGGTCTTGATAGGGCTGCTAAGATCGCTGTCGCGGACGGACGAGTTGGGGACGTCGACCACAGACTCTGCAAGACCAAAGACCCATCCCGTGATGAGCTTGTATGTCGGCGAGGACAAGAAAATTTCATGATCTTCCCTTGACAAAATCCTGCGTGACGGCGTCTTGTAGGTCCAGCTGGACGTGTCGGGAGGTGCGGGAAGGGCGGGCGTCTCGGGGATGGGAGTTGGATTCCCTGGCGTTTGACGTCGCCTTCGAGGTTCGAGTTTGGGTAGCCGGTCTTTGAGGTTTGGAATCGAGGGTGCCGCGCCTTGAGCAGGCGCAGTCTGAGAAGGAGCTTGCGAAGTCATGGCGTAGACGTTTTCCAGATTGATAGGATGGATGTAAAGATAAAGGTTGGAGGCTTGCAGCTTCAGGGACCTCGCGAGAGGGAGGCTGTATGTCATCAACAGCCACCATTGAACCCCACTAGAAGGTGGCGAAGAAAAAAAGCCAGACACAAGAACATGTGACTTGAGGACCGAAGCTGTGTTAGTGCTCTATCCAGCTCTCCCCACTGTCCAACCTTTTCTGGCACCCTTGCCCACTTCGCACCGCTCACTGCAGCGCGGGGAGTAACTAACGTTAGGTACCTGGAGCTCATCCAGACAAGGTTCTTGAGAGCCTCAGGAAATTTTCCCGACTCGGTTCTTACTAGGTACCATATCAACACCAACCACAATGGCCCCCTCTGCTGAACCAACTGCAGAGCTGTCGCATTTGCCCAAGGCCGATGGCTCTGCGGCCTTTTCTTATGGAGGATATGCCATAGTGGCCGCTGTCAACGGCCCCGTTGAAGCTCAGCGGCGAGACGAGAATGCCTTTGAGGCTCTCGTGGATGTCATTGTCCGACCCGCCGCGGGTGTAGGAGGTAAGATCCCCGACATGTTTCGGCTTCAAGACAACCCGTTCTCATGCGCTTAATCACAGGAACCCGCGAGAGGCAGCTCGAGTCGATCTTACAGGCCGCCCTTAGGCAGCTCATCCCTGTGAGAGACTATCCTCGCTGTGTGATTCAGATCACTCTTCAGGTCGCCGAGACGCCAGAGAACGCATATGTCAACACCAAGCTATCTCAGTCACAGCTAGTAAGAAACAGACTCTCTAACGTCATGCCGTAATGCGTCAAGTTGCTGACCCTCACCCTAGAACCTCCCAATCATTCCGGCACTTCTTCACTCGGCCATTCTAGCACTCCTAAGCGCCGCCGTCTCCCTCAAGGCTATCGGTGCAGCCACTGTTCTTGCCATCCCTGAGGAGGAGGGCAAGGATATCATTGTTGACCCTACCGCGGTTGAGGTTGACCACGCCAAGTCGGTTCATGCCCTCGGCTTCACTTCACACGATGAGCTGCTTCTGGCCGAGAGCGAGGGTTCATTTTCCCCTGACGAGTGGGCCAAAGTCCTCCAGCTTGGGCAGCGCATATGCTGCGAGCACCAACAGCCCGGCTTCGATACAAACATGACGAGCAACGACCTGGAGTCGAAGAGCATGACGCAATTCATCCGATCCGTCATGGAGGCCAAGGTGGCAGAAGACCTGTACTGGAAGTGACGTGCCGCATCCAGTGCATGATGATCCGCCGGGTTTCTCTAACTCCCACTTACCGCCAAGATGGGCATCAAACCTTGACCGCGCCTAACGAGATATCACTTTTCAAATGTGCATTGATATGGATCTCAGCACCAGGGCGCGGCGAACTGCTAACCGAGCTCTTCTGAGGCCAGCCGCAGATGCTTGGCAGTTTCCGACAATCTGAGATTTGATCCAACCTCCAATGACCAAGCAGCAACCCCAAAGTGCTCGAGAACCGCCAAGCATAAGCGGCTCGAGCCTCGGCACTCCTAGCCGGGCTGGTGGCGGACGAAAAATCTATGGTATAGCTCCTCTCTGGTTAAGAACCAGGCGGTGTTTCACCATAGCGTCAAACACCAAAGGGGTAGCCTCGAAACCAACTCCAAGGACCCCGTTTTGCCAATACCGTTGCGATACCATAGAAAGGAAGAAAGCGAAAGCTACATTGGATTTTTGCTCGTTTATCTCGCGATGTGATATAATGTGATGGTTTTTGGGTTGGGTTGGTTGGAGTGATTGTGATGATGTGCGTGACAGCAACAAGACCACCAGTATCTATTTTCAGCTCATCTAGCGGATTGTGACGAGAGCCAACTATTGCAGATAGCAAAAGGGATAGTGTGTCTTCCATGGTAACTGACTCGCTGCAAGTTCTCGAATCGCTTCCATGAAAGCAACCTAGGGGTCACGCAGAGCGCTTATGAGACGGACTGCCACAGCATTAGCAGGCCGTGTTTTCGAGTCTGCCCTAGCCTAGGCACCCTATCGATGTGACATTCACCACATCCCGCCACAGCCTATCAGTTCGGCCATGCGCTTCGACGGCCAAGTGTTGGCTGTCCTTGGCTTTGTGGGTGTTGATCCGCCATGTCACAGCTGCCAAACATCCATGACAGCTGGAGTTGCAGCGGATGGAGGCGAGAAGATTTGGAACATCTAATGACTGTTTTGCTCACCGATTTTCGAGGTAAAATTGGCAAAAATAGATAATGCCTGTTTAGCATTGCGGTGTTACTGAGATCATGAGCAAGATCAGGGCGCAAGCGGTCAGAAATTTCATCACAAACTCCAGCTCAACCATCACCATCAAAGGACCATGGATACAATGCATAATGTGCATAATTCACACCTCTCAGCCACCGCAGCCACATGATAAGGTCGCTAAACCGAGCGCGGAAATCTGCGACAGCCCCAGACCGTTAGAAACCCATCGCCGATTCGATCCAGGATCCACCCGCCGGGAAGGGAGTAACAGGACGACGATGGGATAAGCCCCCTTGACCAAGAGATTGCAACGTCGTCGATATCTACGTCTCAGCCGGCGCCAGACGAAGGAGACGAGCTGTCACAAGGAGGCAAAAGAAGGGGCTTTGTTTTGGTGTCGGCGTCGGTTCTTGGAAGGGGGTTGGGATCCATCGCTGTATCTCGTCTCTGTGACGCTAAACCCCAGAAAACGGTGAGGGAAGCTGCGACTCAAACACCCAGCGTTCACGACGACTCAAGGCAAGACCACAGAAAATAGAGTATTAAAGACAGCAGGAGCGCCCTCGAGAAACAGTTGTCTTGGTCCACGGCAGCAGGTCTCACCATTCCATTCAGCAACCACCTACTCGGTACCTTTCTTTTACATCTTGTTTTAATCTCCCTCATTCATACATTCGTTCAATTTCCAGGTGACGCAGTGAGAGGCTCTGGAGTCTCCTGCATAGCACACCCACTTTCACTTTTCTTGTCTGCTCTGTTCTGCTTGCTCAGCCGCTCGCTCGCTTACAGATTGATTACTGTCCCTTGACAGGTGGTTGTTGACCGTCAACCCCTTGCTCTATCAAATTGTCTGTGGTCTGGGCGACTTCAGTTGGCGCTGCGCGCTGGCATCCGCTTTGTGAACCGAGAAGCCGGCTTCTTTCAAGCCTCTCCTCTCCTGTTCCCATTTGCTCGCGTGCTGCGCTGCCGGACGCCTCACGCCTCATCCCCAGACTTCTTCGCTGGTCGTTGAAGGGTTGCTTGCGCCTTTTCTCATCTTGCATCGCATCCATCTTGCGGCCTGCAGCTGAGACTGGTCGCTGCGTCGTGTTGCATCCTGCACTCTGCAGCCAGGAAGCAGTCCTTGCATTGGATCCTTGGTCCTTGCGCTTCTATCCTGCTTCGGCCGTGGTCCTCGCCTCTTCCTTCCTTGGCCCCGTTAACTGTCGCCTTTACCGTTGTTGGCGTTGACAACCCCTGCACGCCTCCATATCCAGTCCACAGTTTGCCGCTGTAACGACCAACACTCCTTGAAGAGCGACATCGCCAACGTCGCCCGCAACCGAGAAAGTTCAAACCAACAAGGGGAAACCAACATTGCGACCCGGCTTCTTGGTGCTTGGTCCCAATTCCTCGCGTCACCCACGTGCACCTGGTGCTTCTGCGGCTTGAGTCGTCTCATCACAACCACCACCAATCGCGGCGAGTCCCTCCCGCTCGGCTCGGCTCTTGTTGTGTGCGTGCCTTGGACGCCATTGCCATCCCTGGCGCATCTCACTGTCTGTGTGTGGCCCCCCGCAACCGACGGGGGTTCTGACGAGATTTGACAACGGTCTCTAATTAGTTGTCACGGGGGTCTCGGGAATCAGTTTTCGATTGACGAAGACTCTAAGAGTGGGTGAGTTTTTCTGCCCAATTGGGTGTTACCTGGCAAGCCGCACCGCTCCGAGTCGAGGCATTTGCATGGCGGCTATTAATACAATCTGAGTGACCAACAAGCTAACGGGAATGGCCAGGTGATTTGACTCAATCTCCCATTTACCCTTGTGTTCCGTCTGGGGAATCACAAGGACGCGAGGTGACAAGACGAGATCGAGACGAAACTCGCGCTGCGACGTCATTTGTATCCTCCCTGTCGGGCCGGCCCCTGGTGGGTTTCTACTGCCTGAGCGAGATTGATCGGTTGCGACACACCTACCGGATTACCTACGTGGACGCAGCGCACCTGTGTACCCGATACGGATACATCGACGGCATTGTTCGCATCTTCCGCTAGACTCCGCTTCTTCTCCGCCCTTTGACCCCCCCGTCGGACTTTGCACCAGGGAGTTTCTGTTGCTATCGCCGGCTGACAAGGAAGAGAGAGAAAGGGGTGACGAGTTGAAGAAAAGGCTGGGCCAGCAAAGAAAGTGGAAAAGCACGAGACAAAACTGGACGACAGCGAGACACATCGCGTGCTTGCTGCATCAACCCCCCGGTTTATTTGGTTTTTGATCCTTTTCGGGGTCCTTCTTCGCTTCTCTCGACTTCTAACCCACAAAAAGGAAAGACTTGGGCGGCTTCCGTTGATCAAGTCCACCAATTCCTTCGCCCCCCTCCAAGTCTATCCAAGTCTAGTCCACCTGTCCTCCACCAGTACCGGCAAAATGACAGGCGTGCTCTGTGCCCCGTCGCCCACGGCTCTCCACCCACCGCTTGGCAGCCCCCGGGAAGGCGGTTGCTTAACTCCTTCGCCTTCGTCCTGTCCTCTTATCCTTCACAACCACAGCGCATTCGCCGACGACGTCGACAAGGATAAGATAGCACGGGGTGCAGCTGAACAAGCGAATGTTGGCACACCGTTGCCCTCTCCTTTGTCCTTGTCGTCGCCCGTTCGTGCAGGCCTACCCAGGGACACTATAAAACCTCACTCTCGGTCGCCTTCTGCCGCCGCTGTAGGAGACTGTGGACCCTCAAGTGCTGCATTGTCATCTCCCCAAAAAGACACGGCTCTGTCAAACACACCTTCACCATTCTCTCCTCCTTCAACTCTGCCTCCTTCTTCCCTTGCCTCATTTTCATCCTACGCTTCACTTCAACCCCAGGCTCATCGGGCCAATCCTGCCCCGAAGGTCATGGCCTCTTCGGTTTCCCGACAACATAAACCCGACGCTCTCTCGCTCGCGCTACCAGCTTCGCTCAACAACATGCTTTCAGCCAGCGAGAAAAAAGCATCCCAATCGCAATCTCCGTCGACCTCGTGTCCTATTTCGGCCCTGTCCAGCGCACAAAACGCTGCAATGAATGCCTCAAATGGCGCCGCATCCTCGCAAAGCCTGACTGATGCGCTCAACGACCTTGCAAAATCCCGTTCAACCCCCACGACCCTTCCTACGCCCACCACTGCTCGGACTTACACTTCCACCACCAGCGCCGACACCACTTCCTCCGATGTAGCTGCGACAATCCTGGCCTCGACGCTGCAATCGCCATGCTTTTATCATCAGCGATTTGCAGATGCCGTCGACATCGGCAAGGTTCTGGAGGAGATTAAGAACGATGTCTCCATGTCGCATTCCCGTCTCGTCGCTACTGCAACTGGCGTTCGAGAAGTCTCGAAGCAACTTCAGCGCCGTCCTATCAAGCGTGCCGTCCGCAACATCATGATTGTCACCAAGGCGCGCGACAACCAGCTCGTCTATCTCACTCGCGAGCTCGCCGCCTGGCTCCTGCGAACCCCACGCTACGGCTCCGACCTCGGCGTCAACGTCTATGTCGACGCGAAGCTTCGTGGCTCCCGACGCTTCGATGCATCTGGACTGCTCGCCGAGAATCCGCGGTTCCAGCATATGCTCAAGTATTGGACTCCTGATTTGTGTTGGAGCCAGCCCGAAAAGTTCGATCTCGTCCTGACCCTCGGCGGCGATGGTACCGTTCTTTTCACCTCTTGGCTTTTCCAGCGAATCGTGCCCCCGGTGCTCTCGTTCAGTCTCGGTAGCCTCGGCTTCATGACCACTTTTGAGTTTGAAAAGTACAAGGAGCATCTGAACAGAGTGATGGGTGACGATGGCATGAAGATCAACCTCCGCATGCGCTTCACTTGCACTGTTCACCGTAGCAATCGTGGGCCCGGTGCTCGCGGCGCTGCACAGCCCGAAGAATCTGAGCAATTTGAGGTGCTCAATGAGCTCGTCATCGATCGAGGCCCTTCCCCTTATGTCTCAAACCTCGAGCTGTACGGCGACGACGAGCTTCTCACCGTTGTCCAGGCCGATGGCTGCATCTTCTCCACCCCGACAGGTTCCACTGCGTACTCTCTCTCCGCTGGTGGTGCTTTGGTGCACCCAGATATTCCTGCCATTCTCCTCACACCCATCTGCCCCCATACCCTTTCGTTCCGGCCCATGGTCCTCTCTGATACCATGGCTCTCCGCGTCTCTGTTCCGCGCAACTCTCGAGCTACCGCTTATTGCGCTTTCGACGGCAAGGGTCGTCTTGAGCTTCGCCAGGGTGACCACGTCACCATCACGGCTTCTCAGTACCCGTTCCCCACGGTCACACGTACCGATACAGAGTGGTTCGACAGTGTGAGCCGCACTCTCCGCTGGAACGTGCGTGCTGCTGCACAGAAGCCTTTCGATGCCGACACCGCAGAGAACGACAATGAGGACGACCTTGGTTGGGATATCGATACCGACAGTGCCTGCTATGCGAGCGAAGAGGGCAGCGTCAGCGCAAGTCCTATCCGTCGTCAGATGAGCCTCCTTGGACTCTAAGGAAACACTCGGGCTCTCTGATTGCCGCTAGCTGGCTTGTCGTATTGTTGGAAAGGGTTGGGCCTTGGCAAGGAGTTGTTGGCGTTTTGGTACATTTTTAATACTCTCTTTTGAGCACCCAGACATAGAGGGTGATGGGAAAACCTCAATCTGGCAGGAAGAAAGCCGAGATAACAAGAATAAGAAGGACTGGTTTCTTAGACATTTAGATATCTACTACATACCTAGACAATCAAGATATGGGCCCGAGGCCATATCCAACACCAATTTGGTGTCAACAACTACGTGCCATCAAGACCCCAGCTAAGAAAGTGCTCCTAGTTATGCTTTTTTTAAGCTTAATAAACTCGGTGGTGAACCCCCCTAGCCTCGATCATCAGGTCTATGGGCCACATTACGGATAATTCATTGTCTCTCATCGTAGCGTGCATGTGTAGTCAGATATACCGCTATACCGCTAACCAATCCAGCACCAATTGCGCTTCATAAGTTGGTTATCATGTCAATCTTTGCATTCATTTCCATTCGAGAAGCCGAACATTGGCCATACCAAGTCAAGCATTCTCGGGCGAATGTCGATAATATCTACAGACCAAGCCATCCGAGTAACCCAACCGTACATAGCCCAGAGCCAATTCCCCACCATCATCAAGCCAGGACACTTAACAAAACACCATCCGTACCCGAACCGTTAAACCGAGACAATAGCAGGTCGTGTAAATGCAAACATTTTCGGTCACCCTTTCTGGGATCGTACTCCAACAGCCTCCGACATGATATGAAAGTCATTCAGGGGCGTTCCTCCGTCCATTAAGTCCATGAGGTTCAATATAGCACACATCTCATCGCCAGGCACCCTGGCTCAGAGAGAGCAGTCCGGCCACGCAGTCCATGTCGGGCCTCTTGCTAGGGCTGACTGACCCTCGCATAAATCTATCCACTTCATCTTCTCGGGGTGCCGGCCGCTTAAGCGTATCCTCGAAAATCTCCATGCCTTCCTTGATGATTGATCTAGGGCGAGCGGGCGCGGTATTGGCACGATTTGCCAGGAGGCTGGGGCTCTTCTGTTCCTGAAGAACTCGGCCGACTCGACGGGGGTTCTGGCTCTTGGGAGGCGCAGGCGGCAGAGGTCGTCGATAGGCATCCGATGGGTTACCATCCTCATCCGGGCTCCAGTTCTCCTTATCCGAGTCCCCTGAAGGTGAAACCAGCATCGAGACCTTCACCTTGCCAAACTCCCTGTCGGCCTTCTCGGTCTCCTCGGGGTCCGTTTCAAGTCGCGCCACGCTCGATCCGCTACGGTTCAGCTTGGCCTTCTTTGCCTGGTGGGATCGGTGAGGCTTCGGCATGGGAGCATTGCGCTTAGCGTTGCTCGGCTGAAGGATCCCGCTCGACGATCGAAGAAGACTGATAGCAGCTATGGCCGATCCATTCGACTCGTGCTCGGCCTGGGCTGTCAGCTCGTCACGGTTCTCAGCATCCGCACAGGACTCCCAAGCATGCACGTCACGAGACCGACCTCGCATAAGCCTTGGAGGCAGGGAGTTGGTAAGAGTTGTGATGGGAGGAAGAGTGATGGCTGGAATTGCGCTGTGGCTGCGTTGCAGGCTTCGTTGCCGCACCTGTGGCAGGCTTGGTGTGGTGGAAGATGGTCGAGGAGGGAGATCACGAGTGGGAGAGCCTTGGTTGGAAACCAGCTCTGCCTTGCCCTCCAGGGAGAGTGATAGGCGGACTTTAGACTGGGACTGGGGTTGGCTCATAGGCTGAGAGCCCTCGGATGTGCACGAAGATGGCGGGAAAGGTTCAAATCTGCACCTGTTAGCTTCTAGTGCCATGCAGGATAGTAAAGATGGCGTACCTGAAGGAGTCATCACCGCCACGGCCGAACGCGGGCGGGGTGGAAAAGGAACTACCAACGTTGTTCCAACGGTTGGAGAGATATCCGATTTGGGAACTGGACATGGAACTGGACAGGGAACCATCATGGGATTCCTGGGAGAGGGCGGGATCAATGCGGCTTGGGGTGATGTCGGGGAGCCGAGGGGTGCTCTCGTGGCGGTTAGAGATGGGGGTGCTATTCACAAGGTCTGAGTGGGAGCGCGGCATGGAAGGAGTCCGGGTAAGAGTTCGGGGAGAGGCTGAGATGGGATCCGTAACTCGAGAACTGGCGGGGTCGGATGCTGGGAAGGTCTTTTCAGGTTTACTCGGGGTGGTGTTCGTGATTGGGTCGGAGGAGATGACGTGCATGGCCCCATATCGAAGGGCAGCAACTTCTTGAGGCGAGAGAGGGCGAGATTTCCTTCTATCATTTTGTCTTCGGTTCTGGAACCAGATCTAGAATGGATCATGTCAGTTGAGTGTTCTAAAGACCATTGAATGACGCGTGGCACATTAAGGCGAGTGCGGGCACGAAATGCAGGCATTGCCATTGGAGCCATCAAGGAGGGACGATCAGAGGGTCCGCCATACCTGAACCTCTTTCTCATTTAATGACACGCGCTGGACGATCTCCAGACGCGCCTGCTTGTCGGGCTTGGGGTTGCTGCTGTACGCCTCTTCGAGAATCATTTTGTCTTTGGCCCTGCATGCAATTGATGCAAAATTAGCTCAGTCCAACGTCGAGGAGGGCGGCCGCAGAAACGGCTGTGGCTTGGCGGGTTTCGTCGACATACGCAGTACGTTTTCGCTTTCCCTTGGGATGCTTCTCAGTCTCTGGTGCAGGCCGGGGTACTGCTGCATCGACCAGAGGGGGAAGGCTCTGGGGCGTGACGACGGGCTCATGGTGGTTGGGAGCCGAAACAGCGTGCTTGTCGGGCGTGGCGGCGACGAAGGGGGAGTTTGTGGAAGTGGCCATGATCGCGGGCGGGAAGAGGGAGATGGAAATGGCCTTATTGGAGAGGAATATGCATCCCTAGGAGGGCGGTCAAAGAGGAGGCGAATCGAGATTGATGGATGGAGGATGATGTCGTGGCGAGGTGAGCGAGCGCGAGGCAGAGGCGGGCGGAGAGGTGGAAGATGGTTTGGGTAATGAAGAATGAGAGGAAGAATGAAAGGGGAAAGGAAGGAAAAAGAGAAGAATAGAGAGAAGAGGTTGTCGTCAAGTCAAGTCGTGGGTGCGTGCAGCTGGGCTGGAGCGAGGGACGTGTAGGAGTGGGACGTACGTGAGGCGTGGACGTGGAACCGCGGAGAGGAGGAATGTCAAATGGGCATGCTTCAAAACGAGGCGGCCCAGCCCATCCCATCGTCCCTTCCCTTTTCCAAGGCCCTTGTGGCTCCCTGTGGCTCCCCCCTCCCCTACCCCCTCCCCCTTCCAGGAAAAGCGCCTGGGTCCCTCTGTCTTTGGCGCTTCTCTGCTCCGCGTTTTTTCCCTAGCCCTGTTTCTGACCAATCCCGCCGCGCGCCTGGCGCTACTGTATCCCAATCGGGCAACCCTGTAAACACGCGTTGCACGTGCCCCCCTGTCACCTCTTGTATTTATCGCTGCAGCTTCAGTGGGTTGGCCGCTGAAAGTACATACATTGGGGAAAAAAACAGAACAACAAAGGTGCTTGTCCCAACCTCCCAGCCTTCGACATTTTGTGCTCGGCTCTTTTTTTCACGAATCGTCTCGTCTTTCCCGCCATTTCAGTTTACTAAACCAGATGCTGACCGTCTTTTTGGAAAGACGCGATGAAGGATGTATATATACGGCTTTGTACCAAGTAGTGTAGTCCTGTGTGTCGCGCCTCGTATTGTTTTTTCCTCATGTTGTTTGTTGTGCATTGGCTTGTTTTGAGGTAGATACGAGAGGAGCTGACTCGTCCCCATCCAGTACATCAAATCATCACAAATGGATGTTTTTCAGATGCATCTCCCCCGCAACGACCACAAAAAGACGCGCTTTTCCACCAACAACGCGTGCACACATTGAGACATAACTCTATTTTGCTGATCCATTAAAAGCCCGTATTCACGCTTGTTGTTCACATCCGTCCATCTTTAATCCACTGCTGTGCTGTACATGACATCCCATCGGGGAGCCCTCCTCATTCTTCTTCTCGTCCGAGGCATTCCCCTCTTTGACCTGAAAAAGACACGGCGCCAAAGGATCGTTCTACTCGTTGCAGCTGATTATTGCTTGCATCTCAGCCCAGCCCACACGTCTAATCTTGTTGACAGCAAGAAAAAACAACGACGACTGCCATGCAGTCCACTCATCTGGGCCTGTTTAAATCACATCCATTCCCATTACCATCCGTCCTTGCTTTGCTCCCCATCTGTGCCCCACGCATCAGTGAACGGCTTTAATGATCCCGGGGGCCATCTCATGGCCGTGTTCATTGACACCCCTGCTTCATTAAGTGGCTGCATACGCCGGCTCCAGGGGTGCTGCTGCGCGCCATCCCATCCATGGATCCCATCCATTTAACTAAATCACGGCGCCAAGGCTAATCTCGAATTCATTCTTCCATCAACACGGATCCCTGCGTCGCCGGTCCTGGCCATCTAATTCTTTGACAAGTCGCGTTCCAGAATGCATTTGCCATGTTTGAGATGACAAGATGACGGTGCGCTGCTATCTGCCTCAGAGTCGCCGCCCATCTCACTACAGCGCCGTATGGCCACCCACCCTGCCTGTGTTTTGATGGGGCACTCTAGGCGCGTCTCAGCTCTGGCTGCTGCATCAAAAAGTAAATAACAAGAGCTGAGGATGTTTTCGGAACACCCTCAACGGCGATCCCGAGCCACCACTCAACGTTGCCGTTATGAATAACGCAATCACGTCAGTGTGGCTGCATCGAATGCAGAGAAGCATCCATTGCATTACCCGCCGCCCGGTGCCAAGTTGTGAAGCTGGATATCGTCTGCCATAGGGTAGATACTACAGGTGGGCAGTCGAGTTTTCTTCCATGGTCCCATTGTCAACAATGGATATCTGCAGACGATATATTGGGTCAACATTGAACCAACGACAAGCTTGGGCATGTTTTCATCCTTCTCGAAACGCGAGTCTTGTTTGGGCATTCATTGTCCAATCATCCATGAGATGCAGACCGCCTGGTCCGTTGGTGACACCAGGTCTGCATCTAGAGCTCCGCCCAGCAAGGTTGCCCTCACAAGATCTGGTCCATGTATATCTGCACAGAGCTGCAGGCCAGTCCTCTTCGGTGCATTAAACACTACGTTGATCAAACAGTGGCCCGATCCAGAGCCCAAGTCAGTGATCCTCTCAAATTACTCAAGGGATAGAAAGCCCGGATACTGCCCTCAGTGAAACAACTACACACTTTGCCCCGGACAACCAGGTCTCACTCATCACTTAAGTACCAAGCCTCTTAAATGCCCAATGGTCTTTGTCTTAGCCAAGCCACGCAAACTTGGCCCTGGGTGCTGTTTTGAAGGAAGTCTAGCTAAACTAAATAGGACACTGCTCTCTGCAGTGGCACTGTCCCTTCTGCCTCATCAAAGAGAGGCATAGCGGCCAATCTTTTGTGCCGCCCCATAATCACGCTGCTGTAAACTCCAGGACTTTCGCCCCGTTCCTCATAAATGGTCATTCCGGCTGCCAATGTGCCATCCTCAAACACTGCCCGCGTGCCGTTCCTTTGGCACCCGGCAGCATCCTCCTCAACAAAGTATCCCGTGACCGCACGAGTCATTTACAGATCATCGTCGGAAAGCTCGCCAGGCAGAGGCATGGCGGCGGCCTCGTCCATCTCCTTGCGGTACTCCTCCAGGAGCTTCTCGTCGACCTGAGCAGTGGGGGGAGCAAGGGCGGGAGCAGCAACGAACTCCTGCAAACTTGATTAGCATCGGAGCTCCACACCACGTGAGTAAGAAAAAGTAAAAACACTTACAAGCTGAGGGTTGCCGACAAGCTTGCGAGCGAGCCAGAGGAAGGGCTTCTCGAAGTTGTAGTTGGACTTGGCGGAAATGTCGTAGTACTGGAGGTTCTTCTTTCGGTGGAAGGTGATGGTCTTGGCCTTGACCTTTCGCTCCTTCACATCGACCTTGTTACCGCAGAGAACGATGGGGATGTTCTCGCAGACACGGACGAGATCGCCTATCATCAAATCGTTAGCGTGGCCCTTGGTAATGTGAACAGGGTCGACTTACGGTGCCAGTTGGGGACGTTCTTGTAGGTAATGCGGGAGGTGACATCGAACATGATGATACCGCACTGGCCGTTGATGTAGTAACCGTCACGGAGACCACCGAACTTCTCCTGACCGGCGGTATCCCAAACGTCGAACTGGATCTGACCGAAGTTCTGGGACATGGGTTAGCGCCCCGCACAGGTCCAACGTGGGGTTCAAGCAAAGACTTACGGTGGTGAAGCCCAGAGGGTGAACCTCGACACCGAGGGTGGCCATGTACTTCTTCTCGAATTCACCAGTCAAGTGGCGCTTGACGAATGTGGTCTGTCGTCAGGAAGTATGGTTAGTCGCTGTTGATGACTTGCAAGGGATCGCTCCACGTCTCTCGGGATTCGACTAGGGCGGAGGGGAAAGCTCGGCGACCGTCGACGATATCGCGAAAGAGGCGCTGCGTCATGGAATCCTACACACCTTTCCGGTACCACCATCGCCGACAAGCACGAGCTTGAAGGTGGGGGTCTGCTGCTCAGCCATCTTGATGGTCGGGCCTGTGGTGTTGTAGCGACAGGTGGGAGAGGATGTAAACAAGCGGGGTGCTGCGATGATGCGGGAGTTAGCTGGGTGCAGAGCGGGCGGCACGGCGCAAGAGAGAGTCGTTCGGGGTGATGAACTGGAAGAGAGTCCAAGGGAAGCGAGGAGATGGGGGGCTCTAAATACCTGGAGAGCGTCGCTGGGGGTGGGTACGAGGTTGATTGACGAACTTTCAAAGAGAGCTGGTCAACCTGATGTTTTGAAGGCGGCGGGGAACTCTTTGGGCAGGGGAAGGGCCTCAAAGCGAAAAATTCAGTCGCCCCAGGGTGGGCTGCCTGCACGTGATATTGCAGCACGGATCCATGACGGCGGAAAAGGCTGCCCACTCACTGTCAGCGATTCAGCGTCACCATGGCCTGCTATCGCCGTCACCGCCTGGAACATTCCACTCTTGCCATTGGGCACCGCCGAGTTGACTCGGTCGCACGCCTTCTCCTGTTCGCTGCGGCTTGCTCCGCGGGCGGTGCGCCGGGCTGCCTGCTGGTGCCTTGGGTCTGGCTACAGTACCTGGGTACCTGCTGTCCTGAGTTGGGCTGCCCAGGCCTTGCTCGCTCCCAACAAAGAAATCCATCCATGTAAGGTGACATTTCAGGCGGTCTATCGGCAGCTTTACCCAGCTCGTCTTTCCTTTTGTCATCGTAGATCGGTCCAGCGGCGGCCTGCTCTCGGGACACTGCCATCTTTACTTGCTTGCATGTGTTTAGTCAGCCTTTTTTCTGGTAAGGGTCCAGGCAGCCTTTAGGTAGCAATGGTAGAGGCAATCTCGAGAGTTTGATTCGAAGATCTCGTGCTTGGCCACAATCATCACCTTATCGGAAACAAGAGCGTCCTCCTTGCTAGCGAGCTCGCTCTTCTCTGCATGCATGGGTTCTGCTCCTGTGATCAACAGGAAGATAAAAATGGATTCTTTAATCCGTCAATCTACGCTTGCTACACTTATTCAGCTTCATATGTCGTCGGCTTGTTGATACCATCTACATGCTGGTCTACCTACCAAGGTAGTCATTAGCACACCCAGAGATGCCTCGTTGAATATCTGATAAACTGCACGTCACTCGATCGGTCGCTACTTGTCCCTAGCCAACTCGTCTATGTCTGTCATATCACCAACACATCAATATTGGCATCATGATAGGAGTGCCAAGCATACCTTAACCTCTACGTTGATGTCTAAAGTCCCAAGATGCTTTGTAATCATGAACTGCGCCGCGATGCGATGCCTTATGTAAGGCACCCAGATTGGCTGTTGACTTGGCATCAAATCACTGGGACATCAAAGTCCAAGTAGACAACACATTAGGCTCCTAATGTTGGGTCAAATGATGCTCATGGATGGACTGCCTTTTTTGCGTCGTTGCTGTCATGATACCTAATCGTACATTACGTGAGCAAATCTTCAACCAGAGTCATATTTCGCCTTGCAAATTTCCTTTGATACGCCTTGGCCTATCATCGCGTATTGCCTGCTCATGCCTACAGAGGCAGAATATGACAGCCCAACATTCCTCGACCACCCCAATCCTTTCTCGGGGTGAGAGTCAAGCGTAGCTCTTGCTGCTCTGCCACGCCTGTTGAGCGGGATACCTTGATAAAGATGTTGCTCTGACGCAAGATTAGCTGGCATGCTCGGGTTGCTACGGCATCATGACCACTTACCCCTTCATTTCCTTGTACACACTCTGCTACCTTCTTGAGGTTGTCATGATTGGCCCGATTAACGTAGCCAAAGTTACGGATCTCGTCACCGGGCTTCAGACCAGCGCTCTCTGCCGGACTTCCCGCGGCGACGGTATTGACTTTGGCGAACGGAGGATCCAAGGGTGCAGAACAAGAGTCTGGCAAAACGAGTTGGGTTGTACCAGAGCTCGGCGCTGGCTCGGCATCGTTTTCATCGAGGCTGGCAAAATGCTCATGCAGGAACTTTTCAATCCGGGTCATGAGTGCCGTGTAATCATTCCTCAAACGGATTATTCTGGCTCTTGTGGTTCGAACTATGGAACGATTAGTTGGGGGATGTTAAGCATGACTTGGAAGCCATACTCTGAGCAACATCAAGGTCTGCACGAGGGAATCCATCTCTGGTCAAGAGAGGTGTGTTCATGTCCACGCCATGCTGAAATTCTTGTTAGTACATGATACCGCAGGTTCAAGTGTTGAACATAGGTACCGAGTCAAGCACTCCGCCGAGCGCCTTGAGTTCGGCCTCAATATCATCTTTCTTTCGCTCCAACTCGGCGAAGCTCAGATGCCCCGCATCGCCGTTGGTGATAGAAGCGCTGGTCTCACCAGAGGGCACAGTTGGGGCGTGTAGAGTATTCATCTTGAGGTAGTCCTTGACTCGGACAGATAATCAGCGACAAACACGAGATGGATGTTTAATAGGAAACGGATTTCATGGATCCCAGGCTGCGATTGGTGACGCGCCTTTGTAGAGGCTTCAGTGGTTGCACAGCGCAAACTCCCCTAGAAAGCCTGCGGGGCAGGCCCTTCGTTTGAAGCTCAGCTGCTCAGGGAGCTCCTACTGTGCAAAGTGCATAGAGATGGTCCGTGCACCACCCGACCACGGCGCTCCCTCCGCTGTCTGTCTCGTGGACTCGAGCCTGTGCTCAGCGACGTCACTTTTTCATCCCAGCAGCAGCTTTTTTCCCAACAACGCGCCCCCTTTCGACACAGACATTGACATTGCGATTCGACCCAACATGGCTACCGGAGTGGATGCGCGGCTTTTGAAGTCGACCAAGTTCCCGCCCGAGTTTAGCCAGAAGGTTGATATGCAAAAGGTCAATCTCCAGGTCATGAAGAAGTGAGTGCTCCTAGGCCCATCGCGCTTCTGATCCCCGTGCTAACTTGTCTGGCCAGATGGATCGCGGGCAAGATATCCGATATCCTTGGGAACGAAGACGACGTAGTGATCGAGCTTTGCTTTAATCTGATCGAAGGCCCGCGATACGTATGGCTAACTTCTCCTGACCTACCTCGAACACATGCTGATGGTTTCGCCGATAGCCAGACATCAAGTCACTCCAGATCCAACTCACGGGCTTCCTCGATAAAGATACTGCGTCTTTCTGTAAAGACCTATGGAGATTACTGTTGAGCGCCCAGGCCAGTCCTCAAGGCGTGCCTAAGGAGCTCCTCGAAGCTAAAAAGCTGGAGCTCATCCAGGAAAAGGTACGTTGAGACAGCAGCCACCTGCGTATCTTCATTCTAACCCACATTTTCTACAGATTGAAGCCGATCGTGCCGCGGAGAGCGCCAAGAAGAGGCGAGATGAGTGGGATCGCCGTGATCGCGAAGTAGCCGACCTCAAAGATCGCGATCGTCGAGATCGAGCATCGGCTCGTGGGGATACCTGGCAAGGGCGACGAGGCGACCGCGAATTCGATAATCGAGGAAGAGGAGGCTTCAGGAGAGGAGGTGGGAGGTCTCGATCTCCGGGTCCCCGCTTCCGCGACTCGAGGGACTCCTACGGTCGCGACAGTTACGTGCCTCGTGGGAGGCGCGGCGGCGGTAGAGCTGGACCTGGTCGACGAAGGTCCCCTGCTCGATCGCCTTCAGCATCTGGCTCATCTCGATCGAACTCGCGCGGCCGTAGTGCGTCGCGCAGCACAAACAGATCTGACAGTCGGCGACGGCCCTCATCACCCGGAAGACGGAGAGACGGGCGAAAGAGATCACGATCACCCGGTGGCGACACCTACCGAGGCCGAGCAAACCGTCGAAACGAGGGAGGGCGTAGAGCTGCTGCATCTCGCTCTGCATCCTCCGAGCGACGCTCTCCTTCTCCAAAGCGAAGACGATACTCTTCTTCAAGAAGCCGATCGGTAGATCGCCGGAGGCGTCGTTCAAGGAGCATGTCTTCTTCAAGGTCTAGGGGGACTTCTTTGTCTCGTAGCCGAAGTCGGAGTCGAGGCCGCAGTCCCAGTTACAGCCGCAGCCGTAGTCGCTCCCGTTCCAGCAGTGCGGCACACGACCGAAGGTCAAAAGGCAAGGGTCGAAGAGATAACTCTTCAGACATGGAGGACGATCGACGCCGGCAAAGGCGACCCAGCCCTGGACGGCGTGGCCAACGTCAAGCAAAGAGACGGGAATCGCCCAGCGGTCGACGACGCAATAGTTCTTCAGCTTCTTCACGCTCAAGGGCCAGAGACAAGTTAGCTGATGTTTCTGAAGATGAATCTCGTGCCCCACCAACCAAGCCCGAGGCAGAACCAGCGGCATCTACTTGACGAGAGGTTAGTCTGGGCATGAAAATGTTGGGGGGCAAGGTGCTGATTCTTGTCGATAACCAGCGGTAGAGTCTTGGCCAATTACGGCCATCCATGAATCCATGCCTATGGCAGGAAAGATGAGAACCATCCGAGAGCATCTCTTCAGGGATCGAGGCTAACAACAACGCAAGTGCTGCTCAGTGGCATCCTTCACACCGATTGCTCGTGGCTAAGTATATGTAGTGTTTGGGGTTGGGGCGTGAAAAGGGGGGAATTGGGTCAAAAGCAGAATGGGTTTTATCTAGAGTAATAAATAAAAGAACATGATTTTTGGGACGTTGTGATCATCACTGACTGAAGGAGATACTTGTTCGCCTCGCATGGGTGGCAGTATCTTGAGGTCCGTCGGAGAGGTTATAGACACCATTCCGAAGTCCACGTGACACCGAACTCGCTACAATGGTTGCTCACAACCATCATCTTCCGTAGTATAGTGGTCAGTATGCAAGCTTGTCATAAAACAACGCGCTTGAGACCCGGGTTCAATTCCCGGCGGGAGAGACGCCCCGTGCGATACGCACGATATCTTTTTTGCCTGGTTCTGAAGAGGTGAGTTCTCTTTTGCAAGATGGGTGTTACGAGAGGTGATAACCAAGATGTTGTCCTCCACGTGACATCGAACCTCACTACAATGGTTGCTCAACAACCACCATCTTCCGTAGTATAGTGGTCAGTATGCAAGCTTGTCAAAAAACAATACGCTTGAGACCCGGGTTCAATTCCCGGCGGGAGAGTTCGCCCCATGTGCAACACATGAGATTATCTTTTTGGTGTTTGGAGGAGGAATGGGATGGTTGAGATGCCTCCATTTCTTTTTGGTGATCGGACTAGGTACCTGGGCGTTGCGGCTGTGGTCCAAGCGTAAGCGCGATTACCCACTTTACCCTTGACGCGTAAGCGCCTCTAGCCGCGCCCCGCGATTTCAACCAGAGGCAGCCTAACTTGATTTCCTTTGCTGAACACGACTTCGAACTTTGACGCATCCCACCAGCGCGTCGCGATACCGATCCGAACGATTCGAGAGCATCTGATAGATTGAGTGGATGGCAGAAAGGAAGACAGGAAACGCTGTTGGATCGGGGGCCGGACAAGTGACCATGTCTGAGTATAAGAAGGCGCAAGCCCGCGTGCGGGATCTTGTTGAGAAGCGCAGGCTTCTCGAGAGGCGCTTGGTGAGCTTTGAATCCCAGATAATAGCGATAAGTTCTTGTTTTGACCCTTGAATAGACGCAGGTTGAGGATGGCATCGCCCAGAAGGAGACCGCCTACCTCGACAGCACACCGAGCGGCAACATCATCACAGGCTTCGACAATTACATGAAGGGAACCAGTGGCGCAGCGGCACAGCGACGCAAGGCCGGAACTATGGAGCAGAACAGAGTGTTTTCAAGATCATCCATTTCGTACCGACCGAATAACCTGGAAGGTATCGCTCCTGGATCAGGAGGTTCAACGCCGGCTTCAGGCGTGACACCCTCGTCAGCCGTGTTCCGAGACGGAGCCTCGAACCACCCGACACCAACATCGGCGACTGCTGGTAAGAACGCGAACAAGTCGAAGAAGAAGACGGTGGATCACGAGGATAGCGAGAACGACACAGCAGCGAGCAAGAAGAGGACAAACTTTGGAGCACAGCGGAGGTAAAGCATTGTTGGAATTGTGCTTGTAAGAATGGACTGGGCCTGGCGTTATGGACTTTAATTGGAATTACGGCTTTGAAGCGGCGTTTGGGAGGGCATTTGTCCGGTAGCTAGATGTCCAAGAGAGGCTTTTGAACGAGTTGCCTCTTGTGGATAGTGTCACGCGACACTCATTGATCCTTCTAATGCTCTGAAATGGTGTAACCCGGGCATTATAAATGCATTGTTTACTGGAACTGAAGAGGGCAATTCGCAATAGAGAGATCTGATTGACGCGAACCAGATTCCGTGATGGCACTAGCAGGGACATGATGGGTGATGGTGTCTACTAGAGGCGGTCAAAGTGAAGTTACCGAGGTCTACTTTATCAAGAGAATGCTTGATGCTTCGAGGCTATCCCGTGCTCCGTTGGAGGTTGGGAATGGAACAAACGTGGTACCAACCACCCGGCAACAGGGTTGTCGAGAGCTAGAGATGGAGCTAACGAGCTCCAAGCTGGGGGAGAGAGAGGAGCTAGCTCTTGAAGCAACGCGTATCATGATGGCACTGGTAACGCCACCCCGCTCCCTGGAGCTTGAACCTTGCTGGTTACAGGCAAATCGTCGAGAGGCTGCCGGATACAATGCGGGGTCTTGCATGAAGGAGAGAAAGAGATGGTATTTACTGGATAGGTACCTGAGGGTAATTAGAGGTATAGATAAGAGCACTGATGAGGAATATCTGTAAAAGTAAACATGACAAAAGTGACCTGCTTGATGCTGAAACAAAACACGAGATCTCACGTTACTGGGCAGATGCTGGCATGGACGGAAGAGAGGGGCCGAGCGGGCGGTGGTGATGAGGAGTAGGTAAGGTAAGAGAGGGGGCAAGGTACCTCTTACCTACCTATGATGGATGTTTCAACGGGGCACAGTTCCAACATCTCTCATCACTCAGCCTCGTATTCTTCTTTCTTTCTTGCATACACTCTAGTTGTATGTTCCATCACCCTATAACAATCCCATCACCTCTTCTCCCTCAATAGTTCTCCATGATGACGAGACAGGCCACCCGGTTCACCCCCGAGGTGCTGCTGTCGGCCCCGCGCCGCTCCACCGGCGTCCCCAACTCCACCGGCGAGCTCGTCCTCTACACGGTGCGTCAGCCTTGACGATGGCTTCAATTCCGCCGCTCTGCCATTAACCCGTTTGCTGACGCGTCCAGGTCTCGTCCTACTCGTTCGATAAGCACGCCAAGTCTTCTCAGATCCGCGTCCTTAGCATCAATGATGGCTCTTCCCACCTCATCTCTGAGGACACGGCTGCCAGCGACCCCATTTGGATTGGCAAGCATGAGATTGCCTTTATCAAGACTAGTGACAATGGGTGCTCTATGCTGTACTCTCAGCACGTCTTTGACAAATCGGCGTAAGAACCTCTCCACCGAACCATTGTAGTAAACCGGACTAACACCACTTCAAGCCCACACATGATCCATTGTTTTGCTGGCAGCATCGCAAACCCAAAGGCCAAATCCATCTCTCACCATGAGGTTGCATTCTGCTGCTCCGCCTTGACCACACCCCGGGGAGACATGTACTGGCCTGCGGCTGAGACTAAGACGTACACCTCGGCCAAGATCTACACCGGCCTCTTTGTCCGTCACTGGGATACCTGGAACAGCGAGAATCAGAACTCGCTTTGGTATGGTGTACTGTCAAAGAAGGACGGTAAATGGGCTCTCGAGCAGTCCGGCCTTACTAACCTCCTGGCCGGCACCAGCCTAAGCTCTCCCGTGCCTCCTTTTGGTGGCGCTGGTGACTTTGATATCTCGGCCTCGGGCATTGCTTTTGTGTCTAAGGACCCCGAGCTGAACCCTGCGAGAAACACAAAGACTGATCTCTACTATGTGCCTCTCAAGTCTTGGCTCGATAAGCCTCCAGTTCCTCAAATCGTCCACACCGGCACCCTCCGGGGCTACAGCGTGGCCCCCTCCTTTCCAATGATGGCAAGAAGCTTGTATTCGCCAGGATGAAGCACCAGCAGTACGAGTCTGATAAGACGAGGCTGTTGGTGATCCCCGATGTCACTGACCTGAGCAACGTGCAAGAGTTCTACCAGACGGATGATGACGAGGGTGGCTGGGATCTCAGGCCAGACTGGGCAGTCTGGAGGAAAGACGACAAGGTGCTGTATGTCGCAGCCGAAAAGCACGGAAGAATGGTGCTCTGGAAGCTACCTTCTGATCCCCTCAAGGCCCGGGAGCTCCCAGAGCCTATCCATGAGGATGGATCTGTCGTCGAGGCCCATCTTTTGGGAGATGGTGATTCTCTCCTCATCACATCCAAGTCCCGGATTGAGAGCTCAAGTTACGGTGTACTTGACCCAGAGACCAAGTCGGTGAAGGTGGTTTCGGCTAGCTCTAAGAACGGAAAGTCTTTTGGCCTGTCCAAGTCCCAGTGCACCGAGATCTGGTATCCTGGGTCGACTGGTTACAACAACCACGCCTTGGTTATGCTGCCCTCCAGCTTTGACTCGTCCAAGAAGTACCCTCTGGCCTTTTTGATCCACGGAGGACCACAGTCGGCTTGGACTGATGACTGGAGCACTCGCTGGAACCCGGCCATCTTTGCTGAACAGGGATACGTGGTGGTGTGCCCCAACCCGACAGGCAGCACAGGCTACGGACAAGCCCACATTGATGCTATTGCCAACAACTGGGGAGGTGCTCCATACGATGACCTCGTCAAGTGTTTCGAGTATATCGAAAATCAGATGGGCTATGTCGACACGGACCGAGCTGTTGCCCTGGGAGCGTCGTACGGCGGATACATGATCAGTGAGTCGTAGTGTCCATGGAGATGTTGGTGTGCTGACATGAAGTTAGACTGGGTGCAAGGTCACGACCTTGGACGCAAGTTCAAGGCCCTGGTATGCCACGACGGTGTCTTTTCTACGCAGAATCAGTGGTCGACCGAGGAGCTGTTCTTCCCTGAGCATGACTTTGGCGGAACGCTTTGGGAGAACCGAGCTGGATATGCAGAGTGGGATCCTTCTCTGTACACTGGAGAATGGGCGACTCCTCAGCTGGTGAGTATGTTTTCCTGTGGTTTCTTTAATATGCTCATTCTGTGATAGGTGATCCATAACGAACTTGACTATCGTCTCCCCATCTCAGAGGGACTGGCCATGTTCAACGTGCTCCAGGCGCGAGGTATTCCCAGCAAGTTTGTCATGTTTCCCGACGAGAACCACGTAAGTATCTACGTCATGAGTAGACTCGATTTCAGTTTCTGACTTTATATGCAGTGGGTGCTAAAGCCCGAAAACTCGTTGGTTTGGCATAGAGAGGTGCTGGATTGGATCAACAAGTACAGTGGTGTTGCGGATGAGTCCAAGCTGGAGAAGGAGACGGGCAAGTTGACCATGTAAGACTTTGTAGGAGCTGCCCTATCGCGTGATTGTAAGATTACGGATGATTGAGATTGAAATTGAATGAGTTTGGATAATAATGGAGGTTGTTTGTTTGAATAACTACAATACCTGCATCAATGCAACCAAAACTGTTCCTTCTTTAACAGGGCATTTCTCAGGTGTGAGGGTCCCCACTTTTTCCCTAGCTAGGCTGAGACAGGCTGAACCTCGTTGGGATCCATGAGATGGAAGCTCTTCTCTCCCCAAGCTCAAGCACGTGCAACACCAACACCAACAAGAGCTTCATCGCGAATAGCTTCACAATCGCTAGAGCAGGAGCGATCCCACAGCGCTTGGGTTCGGACATGCGCTGCTGCGAGACTCCAGATTTGAACCCGATGAAGGCGCAGACTCAGACACGGCGAAAACGAGGCGACGACGAGTAGAGCACCACCACCATCCACCTAAGCTTTTCTTTGCTTCGCGACGATTAAAATTACCGCTCAAGACGAACATCCTTAATCATGACGACGCCTCCTTCCCTCTTCCACGCGCTCCTCCGCCCCTCCATACTTCAGATCCTCCGCTCGACGGGTTACCACTCGACGCGCCCGGCCGTGCTCGACTCACTGACGGACCTCGCCGCCCGATACCTCTCGCTGCTCTGCCAGAGCACGGCCGATCACGCGGCGCACAACCAGGGTGACAGTGCAGATTTCACCATTGTCGACATCCGCATGGCCCTGCAGGACGCGGGCGCTCTCATGCCTGAGCGACTGCCCGCCGAAGAGCTGTTCCACGACAAGGAGGACCTGCGCGGTCTCGAAGAGTTCATCGCCTGGTTTGCGGGACAGCGCATGAAGGAGATGATGGATGTTGGTAGCGGTGACGGCGAAATGGATGCGACTGATTACCTCAATGGTGAGTCTTGCTGCATTGGGGTTTCTGCAGACGACGTGCTAATGATCGTGATGCAGCTCTTAAGAAGAAGCACAGCAAAACGGGCGAAGACGCCAAGTACCACGGAACGATTCTAGGCAGGGGACACGATGCAGGAGAGGTACAAGTCGAAGGCGGCCCAGACACGAGCATCTCGGAATGGATCTCCAAACGCAGAGCATCTGCTTCACTCAGCCCCGAGCCTGAGCAGCTGCCGCCGCAGCATAACCAGAAGGCGGTTCAGCAAAACGGCCACGCTAGCGACGACGAGTCGGGCCTGAGCTCTGTGGGAGACCGGCTGGATCACGAGATGGACTTGTCATAGGATGGAGGACGATTTGTGTGTTTTTGCATAGCGATGGAGTTTTCGGAGAGGACGGATAGTGGAATGGAATCGGGGTCCAAAAGACAGACCTCTTTGGGGTCCTTGTGTGTTTCTAGGTTGCTTTTGAAAGTCTTTGAGATGGGCTTGTAGATATACATCTTGAACTAATATTGATATCTCACTCGAGTCACCCAGGCCGTTGAGCTGTTGCATCATCCATCTTGAAGTCATTTCCAACGCTTCTCATGAGCGTGTATGCGTAGTGCTAGTATACAACATGCGACGACCTCGTCGCTCTATTTGAATTGGAGAGATGCCATATGATTCCCCCCAAGCGCCGATACATGCACATTTTATTTACCGCTTCCCTTGCCCTTTTTCATCATATCGTACACTCCCATCTCTTTCGCCGCCTCCCTAAACACCTGCCCCTGTTGGTCCTCCTCGGGCCAGTACTGCTTCTGTAGATACTCAAAGAGGGCCTCGCCACGGCGATCGCCCTGAAGTCTTGACTCGTCTCCCTCAGCCCAGTCCAGCAAGGCGCGGTCGAGGTTCCGCTTGGCGTGTACGAGGCGGCGACGGTGGGTTGGCGTATCCCACGCCAGCTTTGTGGTGCCCATGACCATCTCGAGGACGAGCGTCTCGGGCGGTAGGAAGTTGAAGATGTCGCGGAGGGCAGCTAGAGCGACGACGAAGCCAGCACGGTCACCGACGCGCCGGAACGTGTGGAGGATCTTGCGAGCGAGCTGTCCATCCATGCCGCCGTCAGCTGCAAAAACATGCCGGAACTTGGCCGTCTCAGCAAAGAGGTCGCGCGTCGACGAGACCATGCCGGGGATATGCCCAGCTGAGGGCATATGAAGTCGGTTGACGGCGAGCGTCTTCCACAGCGCGCTGAAGGTATACGGATCCGGCTCGACGCCCTTTTCCGTCACGAGTGTATCGTAGAGCTCGAGCGCCTCCTTGGACTGGCCCGCCTGGATGTACGACTCGAGGAGCTGGTTGATGACGAACGAGTCAGCCTTCATCTCGGCCTCCCGGAACGCCTCCCATAGCATCAAGAGACGCTCGTGGAGGTCGCGGAGACGGTAGTTCTCTGCCAAGAGGGAGAACGTCTCCAGAGTGGCTCGAGGGAATGGGTTCATGCCAGCAGCCTCTAATGCCTTGTCCTTGGAGGAGCCGCCACTTCCTCGAGCCTTGACAAAGTCAATTCGCGAGTCAATCATGCCCCAAGCCATCTGGTCCGCCTTATCCAGATCCTCAGCACCCCCTGACCGTTGCCAAGCACCGATGAGGCCGTTCAGCTGGATGGGCGATGCCTCGATGCCCCTCTTTCTCATAAACTCGACGACGCTCTGCGCACCCGAGAGGTCGCCCGCTCCGATGAGCCTCTTCAGCCACTTGCCAAAGAAGAACTTGTTGGCCACGACCGAAGGCATGTACTTTTGCTTCTTCAGGTCGATCTTACCGTCGCTCATCATGTCGACGAATGCGTAGAGGGCGTTCTCGGTCTGGTTCGTGGTCAGGAAGTAGGATATCACCTGGTCGTAGTCGGTGAGCTTCATGTCGTGTCCAAGGAGCTCGCGGAGCTGCCGGTACGCCAACCATGCCTTCTCCTGGCCCTCCTCCGTCCCGAGCTCCGACCATGTTCGAATCAGGGGCATGAGGATGCGGGGGTCCTTTTGCTTCTCAATGAGCTTGTTGACGGCTCGCTGAGCCTGATCCAGATCGCCAACGCGACAGAACATCCTCACGCCCAGCTCCCAGAACTCTTGGAACGTCACGGCATTCTCGTCACCTAGCGAGCTGATGCACCGCTTCCAGTTCTCGATGGCCTTTGTCTCCCATCCATCGACGAATACGGCCTCAATGGTCAACAGTTGCTGTGCAGGGCTCAGTGTGACCTTGGCCTCGCTCATGTCTCGCGACAAGAGAGCAAGATGTGATAGTCGATGGATGTTGACAGACTCGTCCGCCGAAAAGACCTTCCAAAGCAGATCCCAGACCTCAAGGGGAACGTGGCTCCAGCCATGGGCGAGGGAAAGCCTGGCCGCGTGGTAGGCCTTGAACAACCCCTGCACAGCCTTGGTGGTGAGCTTCGTCCCTCGGCGCATGTCCCTTGCCGTCCGAGCCAGAGTAGTGTTGAGGCGGGCGACCTTTTTCCGTTGATTGATTGTCCACGGCTTCTCTGGGACCTGAGGTAGGGCTATTCGAGAACCGAGGGTTCCCATCTCGGGCAACCCTGGTAGCTCCAAGTCCAGCTCCTCCAATATCTCCTTGGGAAGGTCTGCGCCAGTCTTGTCAATCTCCTCATCGATTGCCGCCGTGTAGGCGTCCAGCTTGGCAATAATCCTCTCTAGGTCGTCGGCCGTCTTCATCTTGTCCCAGTCCTGGCCCAGTTGATCAACAACCTCTTGGAAGGCTGCCTTTTCATCCTGCCCACCCATCTCATTCTTGATCTCTATCAAGGCATCCTTGAGCCCTGAAGTATCGACCTCGTGTAGCGATGCGCCAAAAGCTTCCTCACTGGGCAGCTCTGTCCTCTTATTGTCCTCCTGCTCGAAGAACCGAACGCTGAACGTCTTGTCTGTACCCTTGTTGGGATTTCGAAGCGCCTTGATACGATCGAGATATTGCCTGAGCTCGAACCTGCTCGGCTTTCGGGATACGGCGTCGTTAGCTGGTCGTTGCGCCGTGGCTTTCGAACTGTATGCAGCTGCTGATATCCATGGCTGCTGTGGCCGGTGCCGGATCGCCAATCGACATGAGCGACATATTGTCTCATTCCGGCACCGTAGCTCGAATAAAAGCGGTCGACCCGCCATCCTCAATGGCTGAAGTGCGCAATGGCAGTATCGAAGCCTCGTTGACGTGAGGATCTCGAACTTTTCGAGCAGTTGGCGGGCACAATTCAATCATTGGTCCGTTATCGATAAGACGCTGAAGACGCTGAAGTCTTGCTCTTTCCAGTGGGTGGGGGGTTTACCGCCTTCCCCATTGAGCGACCCATACAACTTTTCCAGCGGCAGAAAGATATTTTTTTGCTCTACCGCTGGCGAAGCTGCAATATTGCGACTTCAAGATACCCCAACCACAGCAAAATGTCGAACCCTTCGCCAGAGTTCCTCCGGTTCACAGGCCACCGGCACTTTACCCAGAGGTTGATTCTATCAACCCTGACCGGTCGACCTGTTCACATCTCCAAGATTCGAAGCACGTCGCCCACGAATCCCGGTCTCGCCCCTCATGAGATTTCCTTCTTGCGCCTGCTCGAGGCCGTCACCAATGGCAGCTCGATGCAGATCTCGTACTCGGGTACCACAATCACATATCACCCTGGTTTGATCACAGGAACTATCGCCGGCTTTGGAGCTTCTGACGGAGACCTCATCGAGCACAACATCTCCATGAACAACACGCGAGGCGTCACCTACTACCTCATGCCTCTCTGCCTTCTGGCGCCCTTCTCAAAAGCCCATATGAACGTCCGTATCTCGGGCCCCGGCGTCATCACATCCTCCACCGAGACGGGCGACATCTCCGTCGACTCCTTCCGAACTGCCATCCTCCCCCTCTTCGGCCTCTTTGGCATCCCTCCCGCAAGGATAGAGCTGAGGGTGCTTCAGCGATCCTGCGCGGGACCCGGCGGACGAGGCGGCGGTGGATGCGTCGAGCTGCGATTCGCGAGTCAAGTGCGACTACCCAAGACCCTACATCTCAACCGAAGCCCCGGCCGGATAAAAAGGATTCGAGGTGTCGCATACTGCACTGGAGTGTCTGCCTCGAACAATGCCCGAATGATCCACTCGGCGCGTGAGATCCTCAACCCCCTGGTGTCCGATATCCATGTTGCTGCCCAGTACGACCAGGCGCCGCTCGTACCCACCGGTGACAAGGCAGGAAGTAAGAGGCGGCTAGGAATTGGATTTGGTCTGAGCTTGGTCGCCGAGTCGAGCGCAGTCGGTGTGCTCTACTCGGCCGACGTGGTTGTTCCGCCTTCAGGTGGTGTGGTCCCTGAGGACATTGGCAGACGATGCGCCTTCCAGCTACTCGAGACCATCTCGCAGGGCGGATGCGTTACTCAGACCTCTGCCAAGACGGTTCTCATTCTCATGGCCATGGGATCAGAAGATGTCGGTCGTCTGAGGATCGGCCGCGACGTAATTGGAACTGAAGAGATGGTTGGACTGGCTAGGGATCTAAGGACATTTGGCGCGAGCAGCTGGGGCTTGAGAGATGTCGAGGACGACACCAATGATATCATTGTTTCTGTTAAGGGTACTGGCGTTGGCAATGTTGGCAGGAAGATAGCGTAAAGCAAAGGAAGCAATTCATTTCTGAAGCAATTCATACTCAGTTCATCATGCATTCGGAACAATCGATGGCACAGTCGCTGACAATTATCTCTTGCATCTCATTGCCGTCTATCAGTCTGCCCCTGGCGAGCTGGTACGGTGACACCCCGCCTGCGGGCTTCAATGGCTGCCATGGTCGCCCCATAGCTAATGGTGCGTAAGGAGTGTGCTGCCGTCCTCTCGAGGTCCATCGCCGCATTGCGTAGAGAATGCAGGACGTGATACTCGCCAATGACTGCATTTCCAGAGCTCAAGACGTCCGACAGATAGGTCCTTGTCGGCTCGTCCGCTGGCGACTCTCTTGCAGGCGGCTCTGGTTCTCCCGACTGCGAGCTGCCCTCTTCTGCTTCATTGATGGGCCTTAGCGGTTGCAATTCGATGTCTTCTGTCTCATTCACTGGTAACGAGCCAGGCATGTCCCGAGATACGCCACGCTCTTCTGCATCTAGGTCTTCTAGGGTGGGGCCCATCTCCTGGGCGACGTCCGGGATTAGAGGGCGAAATGTCTTGAGGGTCAGGCGAAGCCTTTCCCGTTCCGTATGTACCGTCAGCATCAGACATTGGATGGCCAGGATCGCAAAATCGGCAAGGAGATAGTAAATCCGCGATGTTGGCGGCTTCTGACCTATAAAGTCAATGACCAAGCCGCCGTGCATGTACCCTCGGTGGTAGTCTGGTCCAGTCGGGAGCGAAGCAAATAGATGAAGGAGCATGCAGATGAGGTTGGGAATGACGACTAACACGACATGTATGCGACTGGCGGGCGTGAGGAAGGGAAATGACTCATCCTTGGGTGTCAAATACATGTACTGGCCGACAGATCGTAGGATAAATCGAAACATGGAGCATCTAGAGGCAGACATTTGTAAGCGCAAGCCGGGCAAGTAAACAAGGGCGGATGGTAACGTACTCCATATAATACAGCGCGCTTAACTCCGCAAACACCAGGGTATCAAGACTCTTGAGCAAATGTGTAATGAATTCCAACTTTCTCGCTAGGCCGGGATTGCGCCGCTTCCTGCTCTTCTTCTTCTTGCGGCGCTGCGAGTGCGACTGGGCGCGCGACCGGGACCTGGGCTGCTCAGGCGATAGCAGATCCCGGGTGACACGGTTGGCAGAGGACGCGGGGAGAGGCTCGACAGGAGGAGCATCGGTTCGCGCCGTAGAGCTCGGCGAGGCATCATGGCTCATTCTCGGGGCTCGTCATCTGTTCTCGGGTTCGCGGACGAGCCAGTTCTGCACATGAGCAGGGCGATAGCTCAGGAAGAGCACGTGCAGATCATGGGCGACTCTTGTGGGTGATGTGTGATTGATGGAAGCTCAGAAGATCGGATCGACAAAAAAAATGAGAAAGCGACTGGCTGAAATTAAGAAAATTCAAGATACGAGTTCTTATGGGAGCCTGGAGAGGTGGGAACGGAGTTGTTGGAGCTTGGGAGAGGCCATGATAGGATTGCAGGGATCATATGTGACTGACACTTACGAGTACCGACAGGCCAACGGCCAAGGAGGTCGGATATCGGAGAAAGGATAACCCCGAGAAACGCGGGACACACTGAAGCTGGCCAAAGTACCTCCGTACCCCGCCATCGGATGTGCAGTGGTGGGTGGTGCAGCACCGGCCCAAATAATTTCTGTCGTGACTCAGACGAACAACGACGACGAAGAAGAAGAGCAAACTCGTCTCAGATTCACCAGACACAGAGACAAGTGCCCATCATGACAGCCTCAAGCTCTGCCCCCGCGGGGGACCTCACTTCTCAGATCCTCCAGGCCCTCTCGGCCCAGAGCCCCCTCCTCTCCGCTGAGGCCTTCCCCACCATCGCCTTCCAGGACATCAAGGCCGCCCTCGATCGTCTGGCCTCGCGGTCCATGATCACCTACGAAACAATTGACCGAGAAGAGGCTGCCCTGGAGCCCGAGGCCGAGAAGATTGCCGAGCATGGCAGCCACGAGGCGCGTGTCTTTGAGGCTCTGCGCAGCGCTGTTGAGGGTTTGACCATTCAGGAGTTGGAGCAGGCGATTGGCGACAAGACTGTCACCAAGGTCGGCCAGGGCAAGGCCTTTAAGGAGAAGTGGATTTCCAAGAGCAAGGACGGAAAGCTTGTGGCTACTGTAAGTGCCGTAACGCTTGAAGCAAGCGGTGCCCTTGAATAATAGCTAACATCTTATCTTCAGGCCGAGTCGATCGAGGATGTCACCCGAGCCCAGCTCCTGCAGATCAAGGAGACCCGAACCCACGAGCCCAAGATCTTGACCGACCTGCGAAAGCGAAAACTGATCAAGATGCAAAAGGTCATCAGCTTCAAGATGGCCCAGGGCCCCAAGTTCGCCCTCGAGATCCAGAAGGAGGAGACGGACCTGACAGCCGACATGATCATGTCGGGCTCGTGGAAGACGGCCAACTTCAAGCCCTACAACTTCAAGGCCCTGGGAGCCGACCAGAACGCCGGCGCTCTCCACCCCCTCAACAAGGTGCGACACGAGTTCAGACAAATCTTCTTCGAGATGGGCTTCGAGGAGATGCCCACCAACAAGTTCGTCGAGACCGGATTCTGGAACTTTGACGCCCTCTTCGTGCCTCAGCAGCACCCTGCCCGTGATCTGCAGGACACTTTCTACATCTCGGACCCCAAGGTGGGCGACAAGCCGCGGACAGAGCAGGAGGGTCAGAACACGGAGGAGTACTGGGAGAACATCAAGGAGGTGCACCAGGACGGCAAGTTTGGATCGATCGGCTACAGATACCCCTGGTCGGCCGATGAGTCGACAAGACTGGTCCTTCGAACACACACCACTGCCATTTCAACGGCGATGCTGTACAAGCTGGCTGCGCAGAAGGGACCCGATGGACGACCACCCCCTGCCCGATACTTCTCCATCGACAGAGTGTTCCGTAACGAGACTGTGGATGCGACTCACTTGGCCGAGTTCCACCAGGTGGAGGGTGTCATTGCCGACTACGGACTGACCCTGGGAGGTCTGATGGAGTTTATGGAGGTCTTCTTCGCCAAGATGGGCATCACCAACCTCAAGTTCAAGCCTGCGTACAACCCCTACACCGAGCCTAGCATGGAGATCTTCAGCTACCACGAGGGTCTGGGCAAGCTGGTGGAGATTGGCAACAGTGGCATGTTCCGACCTGAGATGCTGGAGCCCATGGGTCTGCCCAAGGACATGCGGGTGTTTGGCTGGGGTCTGAGCTTGGAGCGGCCGACCATGATCAAGTACAAGATCTCCAACATCCGAGAGCTGCTGGGCCACAAGGTGGATCTCAACTTTATCGAGAGGAACCCGGCGGTGAGATTAGAGAAGGAGTAGGCCGGGGGTTGATTGTGTATATGAGACCAAAAAAGACGACTTTGTGTTAGAGGTGGACTTGTGGCATCTAGACGGGGTGCAGGAAAGGGAGGGGCGTGATTTTGTCGTACAGTATCATGACTAGACGAAAGGAAATTTTCAAAATAAAAAGGAAAAAAGCCCGGATGGTTCCAACAACAACGATGGAAAGCCCCTGATGAGGAAGGACCCTGACTAGACACGGGAATCGAAGATCTAGAGACGGGTCATGTCGTCAGTTGAAGTCCAAGACGAGGGTCCTGCCCCACAACTAGCAAGCTACCGAAGCCATTCACGTCTTCGACTTTGGAAGGTTACGCACACGACATGACCGTTTGGAGGACCCTGAATCTTTTCAGCGCTGCAAGACTATCATCCAATGTCTGTTAGTCACCATCTTTCATGTGACCCCTGTCTTCTCTTGTCGCATTTGCATTGCTTACAATTCAATTGATTTGCTTGCTTGCCAAGTCTCCTTCCCCCGCTTCCGGCACTTGCCCTTTCTCACTTGGAGGAACGAACCCAAGAACAGCCCCACAAGGCCCCGAACCGGCCGGCCCCACCGGACCTCGAGCCCCGTCGACGCCAGGTGAGGTGCCCCGCTTCTGCTGAACGCATCCCCAATTCCCACTTCAACGTCGTCATTGAGGGTAGAGAAGGTGCCAATCCCTCTTGACGGTTGTGGTATCATAATCAATGCTTGACCAGAAGAGGGGGAATTGCATCCATGAAAGCTCGCCTGCAACCGCGGACAGCTGGTCCCCTCCCGACCTCCGCAAAATGCAACGCTGCAGGCTGAGGGGTGCTGTAGCTCTGTGGCTGGCCTGGACTCTGTCTTGGTGTTAGTAATTCCCCTGCCGAGTGTGGTGGTGTGACCTGCTTTGACAAGCCCTCTCCGCGTCTGGGTCTGGGGAAAACGGGTCAAGATCAGCGCCTCAGGGAAAGCCTCCATGATGCTCACAGGCGAGGGCGGACATTCCACCCTCCCCGCTTCCAAGGGAGCTCGCCCTCCTCCTTTGCTTCTGGGGCAGGTGATGATTCAAAGGGACTTCTTTTGCATCTGATTCAAAGTGAGGGAGAGACCCAGCTCCCCAGTGTCTGACGATCGAAGAGACCTGGTTGGCTGGGAGGACGAGACGGCTCACTCCCCTCTGCTGGAGCACAGCGGGAAAGAAGGGACCAGAGGCGAAAGAGGGACGCCACCTCAGTCATGGCCTCGTTTGGCCATTCCTCCAAAGGAGCATGGCCCAGCATGTGGGATGGCGGATGGAGGGCCCCGGGCGCAAAGCTTATGGATGCGTCCAGCCTATCGAACTGTCGCTACCGTCACTTACATGCATGGTT
Organism: Fusarium solani; assembly: GCF_023522795.1. Lineage (NCBI taxonomy): Eukaryota > Fungi > Ascomycota > Sordariomycetes > Hypocreales > Nectriaceae > Fusarium > Fusarium solani. Next base: position 3,408,016 of record NW_027072157.1, read on the forward strand.
GACACGGCGGAGGTGACGAGCTAGTGTGGTTGTCTCCTGTGCTACAGTGAGAGAGAGAGTGTGTGTGTGTGTGGTGATGATGGCGTTGCCCTTTTGCGTGGTGCAGCAAGGACGCCCGCGGGAAGCTTTGTCTACGTACCTCGTTTCTTCCTGACCTGAAGATCGACGGCGAGTTGTCTGATCGCCTTGTCACATATAAGCTAAGCTTCCTCCCCTCCTTCTCAAGCTCTTCTTGCCTTCATACCTCAACCTCAATCGAACTCTTGTCCCAAACAACCATTGACCACGACTGTGTCCTCCATACAAGGACATTTGACAAACCACACATCATCAACTTCACCACAACCGCAATCATGGACTCTGGTGCTCCCCAAAACAACCAAAACACCAACGCCAGCGGTCGCCGCCGAGTAACGTCTCTCGTCCCCTTCCTCAATGGCCTGATACTAATGACCATACCAGAGCTCCGGCTTCATGCCCGCCTTCGCAAGCCTCCAACAGCAGAAGCGAGGCTCCGAGGCCAACGCAGCCCGTCGTGCGAGCATGTCGGACCAAACAGCAAAGGGCGGCATCTTCAGCCAGTTCTTCCACAAGTGCGTCGTCGTCATCACCACATCACAATGTTACTTCATGATAAGAGCTAACATGCCGCAGCAACTTTGGCAAGAACGCGGAGAAATAAATGATCGAAAACTCACAAGCAAACGATCAACTCGAGAGGCAACGATCGGTGTATTAATAGTGTTGGGTTGAGTGCTCTTGTTTTTCGTTGTAATGGGCTGGTAATTTGGCCACAGAGGTGAATGCTGAGAGCGAGTTCAGCTGTAGGAGCAGTAAATAAATGAAGTAAATGATCTGCATCAAAATTCGCTATGCTTCCCTCCTCCTGTGTTTCCTTGGGTGTGATCATCAGGCACACCTTCGCTGCTCTCCTCCATGATTCGATACTGAAACCAAGCCAAGTCTTGGGCTTGAGATTGGCGATTCTCCCGCAACTCCAAGAGATTTGACGGATTCCTCTAGCTTTGTGTGCCTCCAACCCAACGTTGGTCCTTTAAACAGTGTCACGTACACTCCCGTACCTTGGTCTATGGTTACTCCCCGTTCAAACGCTTTTGTTTTCCGATTCCAGATAAAAGAAAAACTGATTTAAGCCTTGACCATGAAAATCTGCTTCTTGTTAGCGAAAATGACCAGCAATAAGGCAACAACTGGGTTGTACGGACCTGGTTCAACGCCTTGGTATCCAACACAGCCTGCCTCTTCTGCGCAATAAATCGTGACCGCACAAAGTTCCTGCTTCCCCGAGGAGTTGATGTTCCAGATGGTGTCGTCACCCCGGTTCCTGGGATAGATGGCACAGGCGTCGACTCTTGCGTAGCAACGGTGCTGCTCGACTCTGAGGCCGCGGCCTCCTCCTTCTTGCGCTTCTTGTCTTTCTTTTCCTTCTTTTCCTTCTTCTCCTTCTTGGACTTCTTATCCTTCACCTTGTCCTCCTCCGAGTCCTCGGGAGACCGGCTCTTGTCCTTGGACTTGGATTTCCGCTTCTTGGAGCGCTCTTCCGACTCTTCTTCCGAGACCTCTGCAGACTTCTTGCGCGACTTGTCCTTCTTAGACTTCTTATCCTTCTTCTTGGCCTTGGCGTCGTCCGTGTCGGCGCTGCTGTCGTTCTCCTTCAGCTTGCGTTCCTCCTTGCGTCTCTTCTTGCTCTTGGAGTCGGATTCTCGGCTGGAAGAGTCTTCGTCTTCTTCGCTGGCCTTCCGCTTCTTCGACTTCTTCTCCTTTTTAGATTCCTTTGTTGCTGGAGCGGATTCCATAACCACGTCTTCGTCCTCGTCCTTGGGTGTCTTGGCTTCCTCATCATCCTTCTCCTTCATCTCGTCACCAACTAGGAGACCGCCATACACGAATCGCATCGGTCCGTATCGTTGCTCGACAAAGTGATGGGTTTTGACGGCGAGGCGCGCCTGCTGGTCCTCCACAACTTGGTCCTCGGTCTTTCCGTTGAGCCTGCTGAGCAGGTCCTGGAAGACATCGAGTCCTGTAACCTCGTCCTCCTTGGCCCTGCTGAAGCCCAGTCCCTTCATATCATCCTTGAGAACGACGCGGATGTACGAGGCGTTTGCAGCCGTGTGCAGTTCCGAGTGCGGCGCATTCTCAGCTCCGAGGAACTGGCCCGGTTGCCAGCCCTGGGCACGAAGGATCTTCTGCCCAAAGGTGTTGGTGTCTCGAGTCCATTTGGTGTTGTTGGGATCCTTGTTGATCTTTCGTCGGCTGTAGTCAGCAGGTTAGCAAACGGTCGCAGATGAGCCTGGCCAATGCGATAGTCTTACATCTTGTTCTCTGCAAGGAGTCCCATCTTTGCGACTGTAAGGCTTGAAGAAGGCAATCGCTGGCTTGAACGGGTGCACGTTGGAGAGTTCACTACAGAAAAAAGAGGTGGGCGGTGGGGATGTGCGTCGCGAAAAATATCTTATCGCAGGTTTTTATTGGCCGATAAGAATGTGCATGGCCCCACCAGATCCGCTAGCTCACCTTTCACCGAGGCTCACCGATGCATCATCAAAGCCTCGATTCATTTAACGTACACAAAGACTCAGCTTCAAGGAAAGCAATCAACGTTAGAATGGGAATATGTGATGCAATTTCATGGCCTATCGAAGCTCACGAATCGACTTCGAAAATCAGCAAGTAGTAACAATGGCATAATCTACACGGAATATCGCGAGATATTCGTCTCCACGACACCTGAATCCAGTTGCCCAGGAACCCAATATGAATGCAACCAACTCCAGCTCCTCCTCATGAGCTTGTACTGTAAGCAATATGTCAGTCTAGTAGTTGAGCTCGCCACCTCCGCCACCAGAAACCTGGTCCAGGTCTTCGTAGCTCTTCAGGCTTCGTCCCTGGACCGCCTCACGGGGACCTCCAGCAGCTCCGCCGGCGCCGTCTCCCCATCGAGAGCCGCCCACACGGTTGCGGCCACCGTCGTAACGGTTTCCACCACGGCGGTCATACGGACCAGATCGATACTGGCCGCGGCCTCCGCCCATGCCTCCTCGGCGAATGGGTCCTCCAGAACGGTCGTCACCCATCGGGTTCCAACCACCAGACTGCATATTCGCAAACATGGGAGTGAAGCCGCCAGGGGGCATAGGGAATCCAGGCATGCCCATCATGCCATTCATGGCAAAATTCTGGAGATTGAAACCACGGGGTGTGCCGGTGTTCGACTGGCCATTGGCAGGTGGGAAATGACCATTCGAGTTGGCATCCGTCCTTGATGGTGCAATATGTGCAGGATCGATGACATATGCGTTGATTAGGTCAAACTTGAGATTCAGTCAGTTGGTGTTGTTCAGGTATGAGTAGGGGAAGACGAACCTCTTGCTTGATGCTCTCGAGCCACTCAGAGTGGCGCTTCTCGACGTGCTTGCGCCAGAAATGCTCCTCCTTGAACAGCTTGGAACATTCCGGTGCCTTGCACCGCCACTTGTGTTCATCCTCTTGCTTGACATGCTTGGAAAGCTCCTCATCAACAGCCTCATCCACAGGACGGCCGCCAAGCTTCCGGATGTCGACAGAGTGAGGGTCCAGGATCTGGGTCAACTTGTCTTCAAACGTCCTGACCCAGTTGAAGGCCCGGAGAAGCTGCTGCTCGGTCTTGTTGGACGCGTTTCGGAACTTCTTGTCCCCCTCGGCAGGTTCATTCTCTGGCTCCTCGGCTCCTTCTCCTCGCTTCTTGCCAGGGAAGGGCTCACCATTGGCGCTGGCCCGGGCTACCGCCTTGGCTGCAGAAGACAATGTGCTGCGTGGTCGGCGCAAGTGACCGCCTGGGCACTTGCGCGTAAGCTCGTGAATCGAGTCACTCTCAAAGACACAGAAGAAGCAGAAGTTGAAAACTCGGCGCAGGTACTCGATCAAGAGATCAAGCTGTTTCTTCTTGACTAGGAGATCTTCGTCATCAACCTCTTCGTCGTCCACGGCACCCTCTTCCTCCTCTTCTTCAACTTCAATCACACCATCTTCTTCTTCGTCCATGGCTTCATCCATGCCCACCTCGCGCGTCTTCTTGACCTTCTTGACCGGAGTCGGGGGAACGGCCGGCTGAAGCTGGCCAGCATTCCTCAGGTCCTCAACCTTTTCTTCAATCTTCAGAGTGGCCTGGAAGTCAGAGCCAAACTCTTCCTCAAACTTGTTGACAATTCGCTGAACAAGAAGCAGATCCTTGTCAATGCGTTCAGGTGCCGAGAAAAGATCCCAAAGAGCCTTCTTGCGAGGGTGGACAGGTGGGCTGTGAACTCCAACGTGGCAAACAAAATCACCCCGAACCTCGTCCTTGACTGTCTTTCCATTGATGGCTTCCAGGGCCTTGTCAGCGGTTGATACTGGCTGAGGCGACGTTATCTGCTCATCACCGTCTTCATCCTTAGGGTCAATACGGTCAACTGGCAGTGCCGTTTCTGAAGAAGGGTGAAGCATGACCCATCCAATTCGGTGATAGCGCTTGCTGGGGTTTGGATCAGAAAGAGAAAGCCACTTGAAGCCTCCCTCCTCCTCTCCGAGATGCTCCTTGCAGAAGGCTTCAAGGTTCTGACGGCTGACGTGGGGGGCGATAGTCTTGATCAAAAGAGTAGGCTGAAACTGATTCTCGTCTCGAATATCAGCACCGTTCGCTGGTACGAGATCGCCAACACCAAGAATCTCATTAGTGGCCGTGGCCTCGCCCTCTTCCTTCTCAACAACACCCCCGCTGCCATTGCTTTCACTCTTAGGAAGACCTTCCAAAGAGAAATCATCAAAGGTGCCAGACTCGAGGTCTTGTTCCCACTGACTGTAGGCGCCACGTCGGTGCTCGTTGAGTTTCGCCCGGAAATCATCACGGATTTCGGGGACATATCGCTCCTTGAACCACTGCTCCCTCTTGTGCTCCGAGACAAACGCCCGAGCCATCTTGGCCTGCAACTCCTCCTTGTAAGCGTCATAGGCCGCCTGAATCTTGGCTTTTTCCTTTTCACGGTCCTCTGGGCCACGGGCTCTCTCGGGTTCACGTCGACGACCAGTGCGAATTCGCTCCTTTTCTTCCTTGATCTTCTCATTCATTCTCCACCATTCACCAAAATATGAGAAGCCGACCTGGTACGGGAGCTTGACAGGATCGGCCAGTGGGTTGACTGTGACATTGCCGGAGGAGCTAGCCTCCTGGCCAGGAACATATCGATCAATGTTGGCGGGGGGCGAGGTGATACGACGTCGGTCGTCACGATCGCGATCGTCTCGACGAGATCGCGGCTCATAGCGATCAACTGTGGCGGGTGAGCGAGATCGGCGGCGGTCGCGACGTTCGTGGCCTGGGAATGGTGAGCGGTGGTGTTCAGTCTGATACGAATCAAGTCCAAAAGACTCGAGGTTGCTCGACGAACCTGGTGACCTTCCACGATAAAAGGAATCGCCTCGATCGGCGCGATCATCTCGGTTGCGCGAGTCATCGCGACTCCAGCTTCTCTCAACGGGAGAGCGAGCCGAGGCATCTCGAAAAGAGGTGTACGAGTCCATTGTTGGTTTCGGCAAGGAGGACGCGACGTGGCATGGGAGTAGGTAGCTCTTTAAGGCAGAAACGAAAGTCAATGCTTCGGGGCGCGGTTGTCTGAAAGTGAATTTCGGGCTTTGTCGAGGTAGTGCCTATTATTTGGCAACATGATTGCGGTTAGAGAGAAGATCCTGAAGAATGTTTGGACAAGGAATAGAGCCAGAAGCAAGAAAACAAGTAGGGATGCCAAAGAGGCGCCATGAAGAAGGTGGCTCTAGGGCGACGCGCCCTGAACGAATGACAAGAGATGAGAAGAAGAATGAGAATAGAATGAATGTGGCATGATGATGGTGGCAGGAGGACAGGGACGGCTGAGGGGACAACGCGAGGCTGCGGATGCGGCTGAGTCGACGGTTTGAAACGTTGTAGAGGGAGAAGGGAAAGAGAGAGAAGGATACTCAAAGAGTATGGGGGAGACAAACTAATTGAATGAGCGCGACTTTGGCAATGAAGATAGCGCTGAGCTAGAGGAAGTTGCGCTCCAACAGGCCTCACCTCGGGGCGATAAACCGATACGAGGAAGTGAGGTCAAGTGAAGTTGAAGAAACTAAGTTTACGTTGGTTGGCTGGGAGCGAGTTGGAGGTTTGGTTTGCTGAGCTGGCCCGGCGCGCGCGCGATTTGAGTGGGGCCTGATTGTTTGACAAGGGGGGCTCCTGCTCCTCCGATGGATGGACGTTTGCGACCGGCTGCGGGCCCTGATGCAGCCGTTCCGGGGAAGGTGTCGGCAGGTACGTACCTGCTTCACCAGTCCCGTCTTGGGGCATTGGGGCAATCACTGATTGCCCGGTCGCCGCTTCCCTGGGAATCTCCGGCCTCTGTCGGGCCAATTATCTTCTGGTATCGGTCGGTAACCGGCGAGTGTGCCTGGGAAGGAGCGTGGCGATCTCCGCCTGCACCTAACAAACAATCCGGGGGTGATTTCTTACATCATGTTCTGGCAAAGCCTCTCCCACTCTTGCAAACAAGAGGCAAACAATAATGCAGCTGACCGCCATCAGAAGTGGCTCTGCTTCGACTTGTCACATCAATGCGATTTTCTAATATTTTTGAATAATTACCACATCCACTTGCGCATCGAGCTCTTTCAATACTCTGCATCGTCTTCTGTCTTTCATCCTCGGCTTGGTGCAGATAGCTCCTCCCCCACGACCGCCCCACTCTTGCTTGCCCATGATACAGCGCCGGCCTTCCACGTATGATAAGAGGTCGCGCAGCATATGAAACCCTTGGATAGCCCATGGCTGTTAGAAGAATAACTCTTCAGAGCATTCAAAACTCCTGACATCTTTCTCCTTCATACTTTGGGGTTTCTACCGTCAGAAATGGCAAAAATGGACACGGATAGCGGCATCAACAGTTACCGCTATAATGTGGCGGTAGAGCACTTCAGGGCGAGAGAGTACCCTATGCTACAGGGTTCGTGTCTGAAATAAACGTTTACATATTAAACACTAACTTGTTTAGACTCTGTGTACCTCGATCATGCCGGCACAACGTTATGCTCCAAGTCCTTGATGGACGCTTTCACATCCTCAATGATGGAAACGATATATGGCAACCCCCACTCTGCCTCCCCATCGTCCCAGAACTCAACCTCCCGAATCGAAGATGCTCGCATGAATTTGTTAAACTTCTTCGGAGCGGACCCAGCGGAGTACGATGTGGTGTTTGTTGCCAATGCCACCGCTGGTGTGAAACTGGTAGTTGACGCCGTGAGAACTCTGCCCCGAGGCTTCTTATATGCCTACCACGAGGCTTGTCATACCAGCTTAGTTGGGGCTCGAGAGGAAGCTATCGACAGTTCGTTGATCGATGATGGCAGCCTTCAATCTTGGTTAAAGGGGAACTCTCCCTTCATGGATACCGCCTACCCTTCACCACCCTCGACACTCTTCTCATACTCGGCCCAGTCTCACATGGATGGGAAAAGATACCCTTTAACATGGAGCAGAGATCTAAAAGAGGCTCACCGAAATTCAAAATCTCGTCTGCTCACGTTATTGGACGCATCCTCGTTTGCCGCCACCTCGCGTCTCGATCTAAGTGATCCTAATATTACGCCCGACTTCATCGTCGTCAGCTTATACAAAATATTCGGATTTCCCGACCTTGGTGCTCTGCTTGTTCGGCGGTCTGCCGAATGGGTATTTGATCATCGAAAGTATTTTGGTGGCGGTACCGTGGACATGGTTGTGTGCGGAAAGGAGAAATGGCATGCACCAAAGTCGCATTCTCTCCACGAACGATTGGAAGACGGCACGCTTCCATTTCATAGTATAATTGCTCTCGATATTGCTATGGAAGTACACGAGCGATTGTTTGGTACCATGGACGAAATCAAGTCCCACACCTCGTACCTCAGCCGGCGACTGTTAAAGGAACTGAGCGAGTTACGCCATGCTAATGGCGAGCCCGTCTGCGCAGTCTATACCAAGGACTCGTCTGGAATCGAATCATTGGGAACTGGCCCTGTCGTTTCCTTTAATCTGAGGAATAGCCGTGGTGCCTGGGTTAGCCTGACTGAGTTCGAGAAGCTTGCAAATCTGAAAAAGATGCACATCCGAACAGGCGGATTATGCAGTCCAGCGGGTATTGCTTCAGCTCTTGGGTTACAACCTTGGGAGATGAAGAGAAACTTTTCTGCAGGCTTCCGATGCGGAGCGGACAACGATATCATGTCAGGGAAGCCAACGGGCGTCATTCGAGCAAGCTTAGGTGCGATGAGTACCAAGGCAGATGTAGATCGCTTCGTCGATTTCATCAAGGAGTTTTATCTTGAAACCACGTTACCGAAGATCGAACCCCTCATCAGCACTACGAGCCCAACAGCTATGTTCGAGTCCCCCCGGCTCCAGGTTAAAACCATTACCATATACCCAATCAAGAGTTGCGCTGGCTTCTCTATTCCGCCTCGGGTGTCTTGGGAGATTCGTCCTGAAGGACTGGCCTGGGATCGTGAATGGTGCTTAGTACACCAGGGTTCTGGCCATGCGCTTAACCAAAAGAGATGCCCCAGGATGGCTCTGTTACGGCCACGCATTGATTTCGACAAAGGAGAGCTGGTGGTATCGTATCATGGAAAGCGGCGTGACAACCAGCTGCATCAGATTTCTATACCTTTGTCGGCCAATCCCTCAGTTATCGACTCAACACTCGACCGACAACGATCAAGAGTATGCGGAGAAGAGGTATCCGCGCAGCTCTATACCTCAGAAAGCATCAACGGCTTCTTCTCGAGCGTTTTAGGGGTTCCGTGTGTCCTGGCACGCTTCCCTCCGGGTGGTCTCGGTCTGAAAAGTCGCCTTTCCAAGGCACAGATACAACGATATCAGCAGCCCAGCAGGATTCAGACTCTTCCAGGGGCATTTCCAGACGTGCCGTCGCCCCCCGACTCTGACTCGGAACAGAAAAAGCCAGCAAAGATTCTGCTCTCGAATGAGAGCCCCATTCTCATGATACACAGCTCAAGTGTGGATGAGTTGAATAGGGAAATCATGAGCCGAGGTGGCAGCCCTGTAGAAGAACGAGCATTCCGGGCCAATGTTGTTCTGGAACATGCTCCTGGCACCAAAGCATATACAGCCTTTGCCGAAGATGACTGGGGCTCTGTACACATTGGCCGCCAAAACTTCAAGCTCTTGGGTGCGTGTCACAGATGCCAGATGGTCTGCATTGATCAAGAGACAGGGGAGAAGAGGGAAGAGCCGTTTGTCACGTTAGCGAAGACAAGGCGTTTCGACGGCAAGGTCTACTTTGGGGTTCATATGCGACACAACTCTTTTGTCCAGGGCGACTGCACTACGAAGGAGACGCAGTACCCGACGATTGAAGTTGGAGATTCTGTGTCTGTGAAGCCGAGAGACTAGGTCGTTGGATGATTTGGGAAGAGATGGAAACGGATTTATGCAGTTGATACATGTGAATACGTCAATGAGATACTTTGATGCATTCATTACCCAAGGCAACGATGATACAGTGCGCAATTAACAGGACAGGGTCATTCTTGGATAAGTGAAAGTGCCCCTTCACGGCTCACTGTTCTGAACCACAGATCCCGCATCACTTGAGCCTCTTCTCGGCCACGCGGTCGAGGTTGAACGCAGCACTGATCAAGGCGAGGTGACTGAAAGCCTGGGGCGTGTTGCCCAGCTGCTCGCCGCTGCGCGCAATCTCCTCGGAGAACATGCACAAGTGGTTGGAGAAGCCCAGCATGTTCTCAAAGAGGTTGACCGCCCGAACCAAGTACTTGGGCTCGTAGACGGATGCGCGGGTCATGGCTTCGACGAGCCAGAAGGTGCACATGCTGAATGCGCCCTCGTGGCCGCCTACTCCTAAATACGATCCCGCTACATTAGCTACTCTTCTGTCAAAGGGGGGGTTCTTATATCAGGGGACCTAACCGTCGTCGGAGAGCTCAGTGTCGTAGCGGTATACCAAGCCGGTGCTCGTCAGGCCGCCCTTTTCAGGGGGCAGGAGGATGCGGTCGAGTGTGTTGAGGAAACGTGGATCACAAGGTGAGATGAAGAACACGAGGGGCGCAATGAGGATGGAAGAGTCGAGCATGGTGTTGTTCTGGAAGCTCTGCACGAAGGACTTCATCTTCTCATTGTATCCTGTCCAACAGTTAGTTCGTTCAGACCTATGGCCGTGGAGCGATGGATCTTACCCTTCTCCATGACACGTTCGTAGAGATTGTCTCTTGCTTCCATCCACTTGGCGCGGTTGGGACAGGGGAAACATCTCTTTTCTGCGAGACGAAGGCCACGGTCGAATGCAACCCAAAGCATGATCTGCGAGTAAGTAAAGTGCTGCTTGTTGTTGCGAACTTCCCAGATGGACATGTCGGGATCTGTTTTGTTAGAACAAGCCTTGTTTCATGCTGCCTCTTACTCACCATCAAGAATTGTCAAGACGTAATCTACGATTGGTTAGTAGAGTTTAAGCAACAAGATGGCTGTTTGACTTACCAAGGATGTCACGCACAGCCCTCCAGACATCCCAAGGAACTGGCTTTCCGTACTTGTTGTACAGATAGATGGCATCCATCAGCTCACCGTAGATGTCAAACTGCTGATGAAACGCTGCGCCGTTACCAATACGAACAGGGCTGCTGCCACGATATCCCTCGAGGTGGTCCAGGGTGAGCTCGGGAATGTCAGTCTCGCCGCGGATGGTGAACATAATGGGCAGACCACCATCTGGGCCTCGCGAGTGGACGAAGCGCTCCATGATGAACTCCATGTAGGCGTCAGCTTCGGCCTTGAAGCCAAGACGGAGAAGAATGTAGATGGTGAAGCTCGAGTCTCGGATCCAGGAGTAGCGATAGTCCCAGTTTCTCACACCGCCGATGGCTTCGGGGACGGAGAATGTGGGTGAGGCGATAATCGCGCCGGTAGGTTCTGAAATGAATCAGCATGAACACAGGGGAAATATGAATTTTGTTGGCATATATACCGTATGTCATCATCTTGAGAATCATCAAGCTTCTCGACACAACCTCTCTCCATCGGCCCTTGTACTTGGACTGCGAGATGAAGTTGTACCAGAAAGTCTGGGTATCGTGCTGCTGAGCATCCAGGACCTCGGTGGAGATATGCTCAGTGATATGGTTGTTGATATCATTTCGAAGGACAAAGGAGATGGCCTGGCCTTCCTGGATCTGGATGCGAGCAACAAGGCCCTCACCGAGAACTCCGGAGCGCTTCTCCTTCTTGAAGGTGATGGCGGGGCAGCTGTTCTCCTCCTCTCCCTTCTCGAGTGCAACATCGAGTTGGAGTTTGTAGTCCTTGCTGTGGAAAGCGGCGACCTTGCTCTTGGTATCAGATGATATGTGACGCTCCTGGTAGAGGATGGTTTCATGCGGGTCCTTTCCGTAGTTGAACGAGGGGAAGATCTCAACATCTGGTCACGTCAGTTCCATCCATCTCTGAAAATAGTAGAGATAGTACCAAGAGTTAGACTGCCTCGAATGCATTCCACTCGACGGACCAGCCACTTCTTGAGCTCTTCCTGAACCTTGGTGGCCTCTCGGTAAGCGTTCAGCTTGTAGCCCCTAGTCATGACCTGGGCACTCTTTGGGCGAGGGAAGAAGTCCACCAGGTCCACAACACCATCTTCATGAATGGATCTGGTCTGAAGGATGCAAGACGACGGCAGGTACTGCTGCTTTGTTGTACAGTTGAAGTCATCAGGAGGGGAGATGGAGAAGTGGCCGCCCTTGTCCTTGTCCAGCAACCGACAGAACACAGATGGAGAGTCAAAGTCGGGCCTGGAGAACGAGTTTTAGCCGAGGAACCTGAGGTTGAAGTCCAAATGCCATTCCTACCAGCACATAAAGTCGACGCTCCCATCGATTCCCACAAGGGCACAGGTGTGCATGTTGCCAATCATTCCATAGTCCTCAATTGGGAGGTATCCTCCCGTCTGAGCACGACGGGAGCCTCCTGGATGAGCGGCAGAGCATTGAGAAGCCATTTTCGGTGAGATGTTGCGAGCTGATGGACAACTGAGGTTCTGCAGCTGGGTAGCTCGGGGATGATGTAATGGACTGTGTAAGTGCTTCCGCAGTGGAATCGTGCCGCCCGAGAGTCCCGGCGAAGCAAAAAACTGGACCTGCGGATATACGGGAAAGATTGAGCAGTAACACTATCTCAATCCCTTGAGAGGTTCCAGAGAGATCGTGAAAGAGAGCTGAAAGAGCATGCGGGGGATGGAGCTTATAAGCTTTCACGATGCTTGGCTCGCCCAGTGCAGCTCGAAGCTTGGTGTGGGTGACCAGACCATCACAGCGACCATTGCCAAAGGCAGCACCCAACTTCTTGTCCACGTGCAACTCGACGACTAATAAGAGCTGACCAACAAATCAATTCTTTCTTCTTTCCAGTCTGACAAGCAGCGCATGCCGAGACTTGGGGACTGAGACTTGACTTCCAATGGCCATGGTTTGCTGGGAGCGCCACTGATGGTTTAGTCAGTATGCAGGTATCGCACTTTGGGCATTATAAAGACTTGGAGAAGGCATTACATGAATTTTACTAAGGTATTTATCAGAAAGCAAGATGGCGCACCTTTTCACCGTTTATGTCCTAGGCTCTTTGAATCAAGGTGCTTTAAAGCGTCTTCTCTTCTGCTTCCATCACTCATGATGAAACGAATTCATGACTACCTGAATCGCATGCCCTCTTGCCTCAATCAATCTACTAAGGGATGTATGTGAACACAGTAAAGTCGGGCAGGACTTGGCAAGGGAGTACGTCTCCAATGGAGCTCATATGGTGAGCACCATGGCTGGCTACCCGGTATGTATGTGGAGGTCTGACCTGGCAGTCAACGATTCGACCTCAGCTTGATCGAAAGTCGGTAGGTATTAAAGCCACAGCCATCGAAGCAAGGGGCCCTTTTGACCAATTCGCTGAAACGCTACTCTCATACAAGGTTCCATGGAGGTAAGCCGGTTTTATCCAGCACATTTTTACCATGTTGTGGCACATACCTCGATTCAGATGGGCGCTTAGGTGAGATGAAGATGAAGACGAAGAATTGAAGATGGGAATTGCCGAGAAACTATTGGATCTTTAATCAACCCAATCGGTTCTTTACCAGGATACTGCCCATGCATGGTAGCCGCCTCTATTCTGTGCACATCGTCGGACAACCTGGTTGACATCCGCATAGTACCTACAATGGCAATTGATAAAGACACAGTATCTATGACCACAAGTTCCAAGCACTGTTGCACGCGGACGCGGAAGGTCGGCCATTGTTGTGCCAAGTAAACGCCATGGCGCAAAAAAAGGGTCTCGGAGTCAATACGGCAAGTTTCCGATGATTGAGACATGAGCTCGTTGGTGCTGGGCAGATGAAAGGACCGCTATCCGAGCTGCTCGATACTTGCCTGGCAATTAACTCTGAAGAAATGGCCAAATTCATGATTGTCGTAAACTTTGCAAAATCCCATAGAAGCCTGCATGACGGCTGACCAGGATCTTGGACCCCGGCTGGACCGGAGCTACAGTAGCTAGCTTGTCGCAAAGAACCAACTCCTGGCCGTTGAGCTGAACGGTTTACAAACGCAAAAGAGGCTGGGAGGTCAGGAACTTTCCATTCATCAATCAAGATGGTGCCTGGTTTTATGCAGGGTCTAACATGGCCGTTCCGATATCCGTATACGAGCCGGGGGGGTTCTGTCCTCACCCCTGAAAGGGACGGGACCCGCTGGCTGCCTCAGACTGAAGCATTTCGCATGAGAAGAGCCCAAGTGCCGAGAATTTGATGGCAAGGATAGGGGGGATGACGGATGATGAACGCAAAGGGACAGGAGTCCGAAAGTCCAGTTTTTGATGCGAGAGAGAGAGAAAGTACACGGACGGACACAGCGGCATGCATTAACGCCATCACATGAACTACTGCTGTTGTAGCGTCCACACGTGCGGAGGTGATCAGCAGCCTGGCTCATTGAAGATCGTTGATGCAATGTTTCTCCTCTTCAGGTCAAGACAGACACAAGACCGACAGCCCTAGCCGTTCAAACCCCGCAGAGTCGATCGGACTGTGTGCGACTTGAGAGGTCATACGGCGATCGCTATTCCTCGTCGTTGTATTTTCTGGCCTTGGTGTGGCTGCAATCTGGAGGCGTCTTGTTTGTTTGCTGCCCAAGTACCTAGGTCGTCTTTGGCAGAAGTCTTTCCCTTGACAAGCTCACTTGCCTTATTCACCACTCGGGGACACTGGACAGCGCAACTGCATAGAAGACCTCTATTTCATCCGATCAAGTCAATGATCAAGTAAAAAAACATGGTCCTACCCAAAAGGCGGCGAACCCATGCACTTTGTGCAAGCTCTCCTCGGACCAAGAACATGACCCCCGGCCAATCATGGCTCTTCCAACCGTCTGGATACCGTGTCGCGTGCGGACGGACGGTGCGCCACGGGGTTCCGCGTAGCTCCACTCGACGGGCAGCGGACTCGACGGGCTCCTTGGAAGAGACGAAAGAGAGGTGAGCATCCAGCTGACGTTATGAAGGAGGCCGAATACGCAGCAGAACTACGGAGCAGGTACCAGGGAAGCATCACCACCCATGGAAGACAAGCTCCCCCCATGTCTCATCCTCCCGGTGTTCCAGTGTCCAGTGATCAAATTCCCGGCAAGGCGAGGTGTGACTGACAGTCAGTTCCAACCTGGGGCTTACAGGCTACAGCTGGGCATGCCCGCGCTCCGGTCCCCTACAACCGCCCCGCGACCCCAGCGACCGCAGCTCTATGACTACTCCAATCGTACTAGCTCCGCCCTTTGCATACGCTAGACCTGGCCTCCTCTTGGCTAACACACCCACAAACCAGCCAGCCAGCCAGCTCAGCCGAGTCCAGATCGCCCGTACCGTACAGTCCAGTCCGTCTTCCCTCCCCATCCACTCCAACAGGTCCAGTCGCTCGCATATGAAAGCCCCGTCCCCGTCTCCATTTCTTGGGTCTCCATCATGACCGCTCCCCCTTCACGATCCGACAATCTCCTACCCTCACCACCTCCCCCGACCGACTCCCGTTCTCCCTCCGCCTCCCCCGAACCTCTTCTCCTCGTCGACGCACCTCTCCCTGTGTCAGCCACCAACAAGGCCCCTGGCCATAACTCCACGGACCTCGATCCTTCAGCACAAACATCATCACCATCAACATCAACAAACCCAGCTTCAAGAGGAAGATCAGCAAAACTGAGGTCCAGAGGAGGAGGCGAAGTAGTGGCCGGTCCGTCTCGCTCACCGGCCGCCAGGTCTCACACTGGCGAAGACTACGACAGTGACACCGACGACCACGACATCGAGATGGAGCCCCTCGCCGAACACCGTCGCCGTCGAAGCAGCCAGATCAGCTCTGGTGGTCGCCCCGTCGGCTCACCTAGCAGATCCCGCGCTACATCTGGTCGCGGCCCAGCGTCAAACGGTTTATCTGACGAGCCTAAGATCTCAGAGGAAGATCTCGACGCCAATGGCTTTGCGATCCGCAAAGACGAGTCGGAGGATGAGAGCTACAGCGACGAGGACCTGCAGGACGACGAGGAGACGGGTCTGACCCGCAAGGACCGGCACAGGAAGCAGAAGAAGCGCAAGAGGAATACCCAGCTGGACCAGCGCATCGCGAGGGGGAATAACGACATCTCGGCTGAGGAGCGCAAAGAAGCAGACAAGAGCGTCATCAGGAGCCTTCTCATCAATGGCTTTCTAATCCTCTTGTGGTATCTCTTTTCCTTGTCAATATCCATTGTACGGCCCCCCTTTTCCCACGACGCCGCCCCCTTCTTTTGAGTTTCAATTGCTGACAATGTGGCTCCAGTACAACAAGTGGATGTTTGACGAGGACCGCCTCAATTTCGCCTTTCCGCTCTTCACCACGTCCATGCACATGGTGGTGCAGTTTATACTCTCCGGCCTCGTGCTGTATTTCATTCCCTCACTGCGGCCGGGTCGCGGCGGGCATCAGTCTGATCTGGGGAGGTCAAGACACGACGAGGAGCCAAAATCTTATGGCATGACCAAGATGTTTTATCTCACGAGAATTGGCCCTTGTGGCGCCGCCACTGGTCTTGATATTGGACTGGGAAACACGTCTCTGAAGTTCATCAGCCTTACTTTTTACAGTATGTGACCGAATTCTTGACTGCTGATCGTTCGTGTGTCTAACTATTCTCACAGCCATGTGCAAGTCCTCATCCCTTGCATTCGTCCTTATCTTTGCTTTCCTTTTCCGTCTCGAAACTCCAACATGGCGCCTCGTTGGAATCATCGCCACCATGACCATGGGTGTCATTCTCATGGTTTTTGGTGAAGTCGAGTTCAAGCTGGGCGGCTTCGTTCTCGTCATCTCGGCCGCCTTCTTCTCCGGTTTCCGCTGGGGTTTGACCCAGATCCTCCTCCTCCGCAACCCTGCGACCTCGAATCCCTTTTCTAGCATCTTCTTCCTCACTCCCGTCATGTTCCTCGTGCTCATTTCCCTGGCTATTCCCGTAGAGGGTATTGGAAATCTCATTGAAGGCTTCAAGGTCCTTGCCAACGAATGGGGCGCTGTCATGGCTCCCCTGTTCCTCCTCTTCCCTGGATGCATCGCCTTTTGTATGACGGCATCCGAGTTCGCTCTGCTGCAGCGTACATCTGTCGTCACACTCTCCATTGCCGGCATCTTCAAGGAGGTCGTCACCATCAGTGCGGCTACTGTCGTCTTCCACGACCGCCTCACTCTCATCAACTTTATCGGTCTGCTCACCACCATGGCTGCCATTGTCGCCTATAATTACATAAAGATCAGAAAGATGCGACAAGAGGCACAGGAGGATGTTCACGGCCGCCATCTCGCCGAGCAAGATGAGCCCGACTCTCCATCGAGCCAGAGCAGCGGCATTATAGACCGTGATGGTGACACAGATGGAGAAAACGCCGCCTTTTTGCGAGACAGCATCGACCGACTCGACACGGTCACAGCCGACGGCGACTTTCAGCCTTTGCTACAACCAACGTCAACGGCCAATGACCGTCGGCATGATAGATCCGACTGAGCATTCGTTTAGCGTACCTATTTCTTTTGGATATTATGGCTTGTGTATCACGACTCATCGGGCTGGCTTACTTATCGATATGAAGCCCCGATCCCGACCCCATCTATTTTGTACTATATAAATAAACAAGTGAGCCACAGGGGTGGCATGGTGATTATCTAGAAAGGAGGGAGTGATCCGTCATGTAAAGACGGACAGTAGAAGAGAAGGAGAGGATGGGCAATGGAGACGCATACTTGGGAAGACATGGATATCAAGCTTGGCATGAGACCAGAGCAGGCCAGGGACCCCAAGATACCCCGATACTGATTCTATGAGAACTGGATCATGATCATAGACATTCGTTCACATAATCACGTCTCTAGGCATAGTCTAGTGATGTTAAGAATTTCATCGTATTGAATGTCATGTTTTCAAGCTGTTTCCTAACTGCCGGTGGCCAAGCCTTCGAATCTGCACACTCCACGGCTGGGTATGAGGGAACCCACGCAACGCCAAACACCATATAATATATACCAACCAATACCTTATCCAGATATTAATATCCTAGCCAAGCAGCCTGAGACCGTTCTTGGTCTTCTGTCCAGGCTTAACCACGCCGCCGCCGCCAATGGGGCCCAGGCTAGGTTCGTAGCCACCATTACCGCTACCACCACCTCCATGACCACCCTTCTTGTGGTTCTTGTTCTTCCTGTTGTTTCTATCCTTGTCCTTGGCGTTGGCCACCTTGATCTCGGTGTTGGCCTTGCGGACCACGACAGGGTGGCTCTGAATGTACTTGCCGTTCATCTCCTTGGCGGCCTGGAAGAAGTCGTCGGCGTCGCTAAAGCTGACGAAGCCGTAACCCTTGGACTTGGACGTACGCTTGTCGCGGATGACGCGGGCCTTTTGTACCGAGCGCCAGCGGGAGAAGGCCTTGAGGAGGGCATCGTCTGTCGTCTCACCGGCAAGGTTTCCGACAAAGAGGCGCAGGTGGGAGGGGTCCCATTCGAGCAGTGTATCGTCCGTCCACTTCTTGCCGCCGCCCTCGCGCACAACTGTCTTCTTCTTCTCCTGGCCAGCAGAAGCAGCACTCGCGGCACTGGCGGGTTGGGTATCAGGCCTGGGTGCGCTAGGGCCCGCAGGCTTGTCACTCTTGCCATCAGCCGCGTCGCGGCTCACGTAGGCGCTCTGCCACTGGGCAATCTGCGCAGCCATCTCCGGGTCGTAATCATTACTAGCCGTGCCGGGCGTGGGAAAAGGATTTCGGATCTGCGGAGCTGCGCCGTAGCTTGGCGCGCCGTAACTTTGAGGTCCATAGCTCTGAGGTCCGTAGTTTTGGGCGCCGTAACTCTGGGGTCCGTAGTTCTGCTGCTGCTGCGGCTGTTGAGGGTATGAGTAGGAAGTGGGCGCGCCCGAGCTCACCGCGCCGGGAGCAGAGCCGGTCGGATAGGAGGAGTAGGAGGGCGCATATTGGGCAGCCGGAGCAGCGGTGGTGGCCGGGTAGCTCGAAGGGCCGGAGTATGTCGGCGGGGCGCTCGAGTACGCTGGTTTCGAGGATTGAGCCGCTGAAGAGAACGCGGGCTTGAAGCCGGCCTTGGAGGCTGGAGGTCTCGGTGGGAGAGAGCTGTTGCTGATGCCTGGAGGGGGAGGGTACGCCATGATGAATACAGCGAAGAAAACGGGAGGCGGTGTGTGTTTGCGTGTGAAAACGTACCTTGAGCCAAGTTCTGCTCAAAGTTCCTCTTTCAAGAAGTCGCCCAGTACCTGCAGCCGGTCGTTGGAGATGTCGAGGCGGTGTTGCGGTGTTGCAACGTCAAGTCGTTGTTGATGATGGTGGCTGGTGTATGGAAGAAAATGGATGGTTGATAGCCTTCTACGATTCGCCTCAGCCTCGGCCAGTGCTTGGCATAGAAAAAAATGGGTTCGGTGAATGGTAACTGTCACGTGATGGAGGTCAAGGTGAAGAAGGTGACCCCCACGAACTTCACCTCAACTGGATGCAGGCTGGTCAGGATGAAAGCTTGGGATTGACAAAAAGTGAGGATTTCTATCACGAACGAGACTGCGACGGATAAGAAAAAGGCTCATTTCCGTTTAAACCGTCCAAATTAGGGGGGACATTGGTTTCCGTCGCATCCGTTGGAAGTGCAACAGGAGTTTCCGCAGAGCAAGCAATGGGGTGTTCTTTATACTTGGCCGGAAAATGGATCTCCGGCTTGTGCACTGCCCGTTGACCTGGCGCATGCCGCCCCGTATAATGGCACGTCTCCACGGGAGAATTGACTCGGGATGGATGGATATGCAAGAACGGTGAGTCCTGTGGCTAAATGGTGCTGTGGGCACCTTGACCTTGGGGGTGGGGGTTGGTGAGGCTTCAACGCATCCCAGTTGGGCAGGTTTTGGAGCTCAACTCAAAGATGCGCGTTGGGGAGCATGTGGCTCACTGGATACTGAATGAGTGTCCAGACTGGTCATGTCGATTGGCCGCCGGGCGATGTTGAAACCGCGAGATTGACCCATCGACGAGTCCTGGGCGGCAGAAGTTGACGGCTAATTGGAGGCATGGAAGAGAAAGCCTGAAGGAATTACCACTTACAGGTTAACTTTGGAGAGGGGTTGGGTTTATGGGCGGCTCCATGAGGAGCCGAGTCAATCTGAACTCCGGACTTTAGACTTGAGCCAGTCAGCGCGGGATGAAAGAGACTCGTTTGGCCACTCATATTTGTAAGAGGCCGCCTCGCCTGGGCATCGTCGCCTCTGGTTCGTCATGAGCGACTTCGGACATTGATGAGGCTGGCACTGGATGGGTGTCAAAACTCGGTGCCAATGCCGCACGAGCGATGCAACGCCCGCCTGAATCTCCGGATGAAAATCCGCAGGTGGAGCCAATGCTTGGTCAGACGGGAGGAGCATCCATCGCAAAGCAGAACCATGCTGCTGGGCGTGCGGCCTTTTCTGGGCTCCTCCTCCATTCTTCTTTCTTCCTTTTCGGGGCTATCGGTTCAGAATCCCAGGTTAGAGCGTGTTGGGGCTCGGGCTACTGTCCGATGATGGACTCGATTGGCACGGCAGTGGCAAGGACGGTCCCGGAGACGTGGGTCCCAACATTCGGGCGACATGGCTCCGAGGACGTGGGCCATGAGGAGGAAAAAATGAGCCATGGGACGGTGTATCCCAACAAGCCGCGAGCGAGCAGTCAGAGCAAGGGAGACGCGCCATGCATAACAACTGAGGAGGTTCTGAGACTGAGGGGGCCAACTGGCCAAACAAGTTCTGAGACGGAACGCGGCAAGCCAAAAAGGTCAGGCACATGTATCCGGCGAGATTTGTATGAGATTTGTATTGCTTGTGTCACGGTTTTAAAATTCTTGGTAAGCTCCAGGTGAGTGAGACTGCTGCACCAAGGGGTAACGCCGTGGCAGCACCGCCAAGTCGTCATAACTTTGGAGCTGAGGGGGGGCTGGAGGGGCAATGCTAGAGGGTATGTGAATGGGGGGAGGTCCTGGAACTCGGTGTCCGTGGCTGAATGGACCCCTACAAGGTGCTTGCTTGTGCTGCACCGCATCCTTGCAAGGTGAGGTAGCTTGGTTATCGCACAGCACTAGGAGGAGGGGGAGGGGCATCAGTCATGATGATGAGGTGGGATGTGATGCTGGATCGAGAAGTGGTATTCTCGGGCTGTCAACAGAGAAACGCTCAAATCAGATTGATGCCAGTGAGGAGAAGAGCAAGAGAGATGATAGATAAATGGCGCAAATAATTTGTAATTGCCTATCAAGCCAGCCAGGGAGCAAGCATCTCGTCTCCCCAATCCTCCGTTTGGGTCGTCTAAAAGGAAAATGTAAGAAAACACTCGTCGGCCGCACCGCAGCGACGATGACGATACGCAGTTGGGAAGCCCCGCCAATCACTGCGGATACCCACCCCATTCTTGGCGCCGCGCCCGGCCAAACTTGACCATGTTTGAGCGAGCTCCCTCAGACGGACGGCCGACAATTGAGCCCTCAGCGTGCGGTAATGCTAAGTTGAGCGAGAGAGCGGAAAGATGTACGGAGACAGCGGGGGCATTACGGCGCAAGGTACCGAACCGGCGGAGTTCCATACCATCCATGCCATGGGGTGTCGCCAGCTTGCTTGTGACAGCATGGCGCATATGTAATAACACGGCCCTGTCGCTCCCTCCCACCTTGATCCACGGTCCTCACTATTTCTCGACAACCTTCTTCCATCTCTCACCTTCTTCTTCCTTTTCCTCTTTTATTCCTCAAACTCTGCAACCGCTCTCAACCCTTCTATACCCCGTCGAGCGTCAATCAAGCATCAAAAAGTAGCCCATCATGTCTGGCCCTGTGTAAGTCCACTTCACCCCTCCATCGTGCACCTTTACCTTCGTTCCTCACGATTTACCCCACCACCCCGCCCCAGAGTTCCCATGGTGATGCTCTGATGGCCTCATTCCGCGCGCTCCGGGCGCTGCGAGAGTGAGGCAATCGCCGCGATGAGCTTGCGCCTGGTGTATCTGAGCGGCCTGGTTCAGCTCTCTCGTCGTGAACTTGGCTCATGGTTCTCGAGGCAGAGCTCGTCTTGCGAACCTCAAGCTGGGCGGAGCTCAACAATCCCCTTCCTCTACCTCACCTTTAAGCTCTGCAGCGGTTCAAAATACCACGAATGCTGACCATGCTCCAAGTGCGGATCTGGGCCTCATCGGCCTCGCTGTCATGTAAGTGAAATCTCCCAAAATGTCCGGCGCTGCCGGAAATCCCATGTTACTAACACACCTTGCAGGGGACAGAACCTTATTCTGAACATGGCCGACAACGGCTTCACCGTCTGCGCCTTCAACCGAACCGTCTCCAAGGTCGACCGATTCCTGGAAAACGAGGCCAAGGGCAAGTCCATTGTCGGCGCCCACAGCGTCGAGGAGTTTGTTGGCAAGCTCAAGTCCCCCCGCCGTATCATGCTCCTCGTCCAGGCCGGCCAGGCTGTCGATGACTGGATTGAGAAGCTCCTGCCTCTCCTTGCTGAGGGCGACATCATCATTGATGGTGGCAACTCTCACTTCCCCGACTCCAACCGCCGCACCAAGTATCTTGCTGGCAAGAACATCCGCTTCGTCGGCTCTGGTGTCTCTGGTGGTGAGGAGGGTGCCCGATATGGCCCCTCCATCATGCCCGGTGGTAACGAGGAGGCCTGGCCTCACATCAAGGACATCTTCCAGGCCATCGCTGCTAAGAGCGACGGCGAGGCCTGCTGTGAGTGGGTCGGCGACGAGGGTGCTGGTCACTACGTCAAGATGGTTCACAACGGTATTGAGTACGGTGACATGCAGCTCATTTGCGAGGTATGGAACTCCATCATGCGGACCCAATTGCGCGTGAGGCTGACTGGGTGAATACAGGCCTACGACATCATGAAGCGCGGCCTCGGTCTCTCCAGCAAGGAGATTGGCGATGTCTTTGCCAAGTGGAACAAGGGTGTTCTGGACTCGTTCCTCATTGAGATTACCCGTGACATCATGTACTTCAACGACGACGATGGCACTGCCCTCGTTGAGAAGATCCTCGACAAGGCCGGCCAGAAGGGAACTGGCAAGTGGACTGCTGTCAACGCCCTGGACCTTGGCCAGCCCGTGACCCTGATCGCTGAGGCCGTCCTTGCCCGATGCCTGTCTGCCATCAAGGACGAGCGAGCTGTCGCCTCTACCAAGCTTGAGTTTGTCAGCCGCGTGACCACCTTTGAGGGTGACAAGGAGCAGTTCCTCGAGGATCTTGAGCAGGCTCTCTATGCCTCCAAGATCATCTCGTATGCCCAGGGCTTCATGCTCATGCAGGAGGTAAGCTTGTCCACAACAAGACGTTTGGTGGAACCATGACTTACATAATTTCTAGGCCGCCAAGGAGTTCCACTGGAAGCTCAACAAGCCTTCCATCGCCCTCATGTGGCGTGGTGGCTGCATCATCCGATCCGTCTTCCTCAAGGACATCACCTCTGCCTACCGCAACCAGCCTGACCTCCAGAACCTTCTGTTCGATGACTTCTTCCACAAGGCCATCCACAAGGCTCAGCCCGGCTGGCGAGACGTTGTCGCCAAGGCTGCCCTCCTTGGTATCCCTACTCCCGCCTTCTCTACCGCTCTGTCGTGGTTCGACGGCTACCGCACCAAGGACCTCCCCGCGAACCTCCTCCAGGCTCAGCGCGACTACTTCGGTGCCCACACCTTCCACATCAAGCCTGAGAACGCCAGCGACAAGTACCCCGTCGGCAAGGACATCCACGTCAACTGGACTGGCCGCGGCGGCAACGTGTCGGCCTCTACCTACCAGGCATAAGGGATGTTTTGTGAATGGGGTAGCAATGGTTATCTAAGTTAAATAGGGTCGAGTTATGGGAAGCTCGAAGGCTGCGTCACATCAAAAGCGTCGAATAGGAACGCAGGAACACGCAGGCGCTGCAACGGATAGGTAATGACTGAGCTGGCTAGGGATTAGAGGCTCAAGTGATGAATTTTGGGACCATATAAGCTCAAGAAGAACAAAATAAAACAAGTTTAAGTATTTGTAAGCTGAAGTGAAGATGCTGTGTGTCCATGATCACTGAGTATTTAAGTAAAGAGTAATACTGTGTGTTGTAGTCTTGTACGTAGTAGTTAGAGTGGTAGAAGATTCCTCTTTGGTCATGGTAATTTGGTTGACGCGGTTGAGGCTGGACCCACTTTTTGGCCCCCAATACGAAGACCTCTGATTGGTCACATGCTCGCAGCCTTGTCGCGAGAAGTTTGGGGCCGTGCAAGGACTCGTCGCTCTCTCTAACACCTCCATCGCATTCTTACTTGCTGCATTGCGCCAGGTCATTTCGTCGCCGTTTGCTGGCCGATCAGCTCATCGAATTCTCCCAGCGCCGAATCGATAGCGACGCGCAATTTTGTAGATACTCAATCGCATCATCAGAGGCGTCGACACGCTGTTGCCTCGTCAGCCGCGACGATTCGACTTCCAGCATGGCTCAACCGGATCCTAGCCAGGGCGTCCCCCAGGACCTCGTATGTCAACACCACCATGCGCGCGCACCGTCGGCCGTCGCAATTCCCCTCTGACAGTCTCGCAGATCCAGCATGTCCACCTCATCTCGGCGTTTCGATACCCGGCGATGCCCCGGCTCGACCTCAACGAGGTCGCCAAGTGGCTCATGAGTGCCCCCCAGGTCGCGCGAGACCGAGCTCCCTTCTTCTGGACATATCTCGAAAAGCCCACCGACGGCACCATCCTCTTGACCTGGCAGCCTCTCCAGCGCCTCGGGTCCACGTTTGCGACGGATGGATACGTCTGGGCTCCTCCAGAGCAGCTGTACAAGCATGACCTGGGCAACGGATTGGTAAGGTGGGATAGTCATTGCCACGATATGCATGCTAAGACACGTCTAGATGCTCGAGATTTACTACCAAAAGGCCGGCTACGTCCCCGGTGAGCAGTATGCCCTCCACGCCCGTCGTCGATGTCGATTAGTCCCCGTCCCCGGCCATCCCAACCCTCCTCAGCCAGATGTCAGCCTGTTCATTGTGCATTACGGGCCGTCGGAGCCAAACGACAGGATTCCCATCGCCATGATCCCCTACGACGAGCGCGTCAACGCCCTCATTCAGCAGCGGCACTTTCTGCAGCGAGCTGGTCAGATTCGCCGCAAGGAGTTCATGCTGTCCGACCGAGTCAACTGGCCCACCCTACCAGACCCTACCCGCCAACAAGTCCCTCCCCAGATGGCGCCTCGAGGCGTTCCTCAGCAGATGGCATATCCTCCACAGGCCACGCCCGGTCCTCCTGCTAAGCGCGCGAGGCACGCGGCGAGCCAGGGTGGTCAGGCTGCCATCCCGGGGATGCCTCAGCTAGATGCGGCGTTTGATGACGACGAAGATGTCTCAAGGGGCGACATGTTTGACCATCTTACGCCAAGAGAGATTGCTTTGAGTCGGTACCAGCAGAATCACGAGTGGATGGAGGAGATCCTCTCGTCTCCGTACCGGATAAGCCAAATCACACCGGCCGACCTCGGTCTTGGTTTCAAGGGCGAGTTGGCGTCATTGACAGAGGGAATCTTTCCCACTCAAGGAGCCGACGCCTTTGCAACTGGACCCGATAAGCCTTATATCGGCCGACTAGACCCCGAAAAGGCAGACGAGTTCCGCAAGCGAGTCACTGAGCACATCGAGTCGACCAAGGCTGAGATAGAGAGGATGCAAGCGGCTCATGCTGAGGCTCTCGCCAAGTTCAAGGCGAACTCCATCTTTGACTCCAAGGAGAAGGAACTACGGAATGTCGTCGAGGGAACTGGCACTGAGATCTGGCGGGTTGAGGGTAAGGTAGACCCGCACGACGATGATCCATCTCCCCGTCCTGTTAGCAAGAAGACGGCCGAAGAGATAGTGTCAGAGGTCGAAAATGCCACGGGAAAGAAGGCTGTGAGCAAGCCAGTGGTGTCTCGTATTCAAGACGGTGGTTATCAGGCACCGGCACCGGAACCTACGCAGGCTGCGGCTCAGCTGTCTCGTCAGGCTTCGCAGTCTGGCTCACAGAACAGCGGTGTCATGATTGGGGAATCTGATGTCGATATGGGTGGCACTGCCGCCGGACTGCTTGACCAGATGCATACGGGCATCTCAGCCACATCAACGCCCATGAACACGTTTGGAACCCCTCAGCCGAACCTGACAGCGTCGGGAGCCGGGACTCCTTCGAACCCCAATGCCCCATCGCCTGCTCCCGGCCAGGCTGGGGCAACATCAGCACCAGGCGGTGGTGATGTGACGATGGGTGGAACCGAGGCAGCCAAGGACCAAGGTACCACAGCGCCTGATCAGGGAACTGGCAGTGGAGAATGGGTTGTCGTGCCTAAGGACGGCGCCACTCCTGACCCAAATGCGCCTGCTAACGCTGCTGCCGGGTCGGGTACAGCATCTGCGAATGCCAACACTCCCAATGCACAAGGGCTCGAAGGCAAGCCAGCAGCCCCCAAGACGGCCTCTGCAGGGGCGACGCCAGCGGCTGCAACACCAGGTGGTTCTCTATCATTTGATCAGAACGACTTTAGCTCACTCGGCGACCTGGATACGGCAGGAGATGCGCTAGCTGGCTTTGATGGGCCGACGTTGGACGGCTCGGCAGGCGAGCTTGGCGAGGGTCTGGATCTCAGTATGGACATGGAGGACTCGGCGTTTGGCGATGCCTTCCACGGCGTCGAAGCCTCCGGGACTCCGGGACAGGGCCCTGACATGTAGGGCTTGGGCATGGGCATGTGACAAGTCTGGAGAAGGGGGCCGGTTGTATGGACGGCCGGGGCTAGCTACAGTAAAGTGCGGACCGTAGATGGAGGCGCGGCTTAGGCTTGGGGCTGGGGCTCAAACGTCGGAGAATGGCGTGCGTTGTGTCAGGGGAGCTTACTGTTTCCTCCTCCTGACAAGGTGACGTTGGTTCTTTGTTTTTTGCCATGTAAGAGTCAAGTTTTTGTTGTTGTTTTAATACCGTAGCAACTACGGAGTATCAGTAGATCAAAGGGCAGGGAAAATGCTAAACAAAGGAGGTCTTTTTTTGGGCTATGTATGTTTGATCTGCAACGACTTGTCTAGAGTTTCAAGTTAAGGTGAGGCGGGTTGTGGGTGTTTGATCGTCGCTCAGGGGGTTGGGGAGTTGTATCAGAGCTTCTTTTCTCTGAGGCTGAAACATAATGTCGGTCTCGTAAGAGCTCTTGGCCTGGCCTAGATGGCTTGGCAAAGTTTGAGGATGATGTTTTACGACGGCTCGGTTGATTCGAACCGAGGCGTTGTTTGTTGAAGTCGGGTATATCTACCCTCTCGATGTCCAGTCTCAGTGTTTGGCTCCTCAAGCGCTGGGCGACTTCATTCACTTTCTTCTCTGCTGGGCAGTTTCTTTTCATCTCTCCTTCTTTTCCTTTTACCCATCGTTTGCATCTCAGAGCATCTACTCGTTAATCTCTAGACCCTTAATTGTCCCCTGTACTCCCACACTTCAAAATGTTTTCACGATGTTGCATTGCGCTTGTGGCCCTACGAGTCGCGACGGCACAGTTGATCATTGACCCAGTAAGTGCAGTTCTTTTCAACGTTGTTATAATGTGCAATGACTAACATCTTCAAGTCGAGTTCAACGCTAGATGAGCCTAGCGAAACCGCCGTGCTATCTGGAGGCATCCTCCTCGAGACAGTTGTTTCTCAGCCTCCCCCAGCACTCAGCTTCACTGATTCCTTTGATCCGGAAACAACAGACGGAGTTGTCTCTGAATCGGAGACTGCAGTGCCTACCACAACTTCGGAGGAGAAGCTGTTGGTAGATACAAGCGTTCCACCTGTTCTTCCTGGCCTGGCATCATCTGATGCCGCGGAGTCTTCAAGCATCTCAGAGACCGTAAGTGCTGGGTGTTTCTTTGGAGAAATTATTTCTAACTTTCTAGGATTCGATTCGTTCACCTAGCTCACCCAGCTCGTTTACTCCCACGGCCGATGGCAGGATAGTCAGCACCCCACGACCAGTTGCCACTCCGACAGCCATCCTGACACCAGGCAATGGAACTTTCACCGGCATTCGCAACTCTACTAGAACAGAGGCCGGTGCTTCTACAACCGTCTTGCCAAGCTCGGGATCTGGTGGATCAGGATCAGGATCAGGGGGCAATGTGAAAGAGGGCAGCAAGAACAATGATAAGGACGAAGATGACGAAGACAATGAAGACAGCGATGATGACGATGACGAAGACGATGAAGACAGCGATGATGAAGATGAGGACGAGGATGAAGATGAAGAGGAGGAGGAAGACGAAGAAGAGGGTGGATCTTCGAGCTCCGACTCTGACTCTGCCGACGCCACGACCTTTACAAGCGTCACTCGCGCAGGAGCAACTGCAGTTGCAGAGTCTGCTTCTGCCGGCGAGGACCCTTCTGCCGCTCATCATACAAGCCCGGGGGCCTTGTTGTGTCTATCAGTTCTCGTCATGGGGGCAGCTATCCTTGTGTAAACGAGTGGATGTAGCTTCACATCAAGGAGATCCGGCACAATAGAATTATGGAAAAGAAACCTGACGGCCAATACCAGTCCATCCCAAAGCTACAGTATCGCTCATGAGTGGTGACAACCTGTGTCGTTATGGGCAATATCCACGAGCAATATATATTGACAAGACCTAAAGGCTTCATATAAAGGTTACAAAGTGAATTGATCAAGATAATCTAAGGCTTTTCGATGCTCTATAAAGTATACTACAAGGATATCTCCACAAAGGAAAGAAGAAAGGAAAGCAAAAGACCCCCCAAAACTCCCAACATGCAAAATAGGAAGAAAAAAAGGAGAACCAACATTTACGGCATCCCACGACGGATATTGTCGTATACGCTCGTCGGGTACCTTAGCAGATTCTGAGACACCTCCAGGGGCCCCATACTCTTCTTGACCGCTGAGACGACGCTCTTGGCCCCTAGCTTGTCGCCGCTGGCCTCCCAGTAGAACGCGCCGCCGAGGCCCCTCCGGGTGATGTACGCCGCCTTGAGCCTTGCAGAGTCGGCGCTGTCGGTAGTCACGAGCTCGCGCTTCTGCTTGTCGTAGGTGATGATGGTCATGAGGTTCTTGTCGATGGCCGCCTTTGCGCCGGGACGGGGAAGGTCCTTGAATAGGTAGATGCCGTTCTCGTTGCTGCCGCCGCCGAGGCCATTGTAGGTCTGGCCAAGGCCGGCTGTGTTGGCGAATGAACGGCCGTAGAGGGGGATACCCATGAGGATCTTCTGGGGGGCTACTCCGGCCCGGACATAGTCGTTGATGGCCCTGTCGGTGCTGAACTTGGTTGACAGGGGGTTGCTGGAGGACAGATAGACGTTGGCTTGGTGGCCCGTAGTGGTATCCCAGCCACCAGCATAATCATAGGCCATGAGATGCCAGCCGTCGAGGTACTGGTCCATAGCCTTGAGCTTCATGATGTTATAGTTGGCAGGACCGGCAGCCGTGGCGACAGTGAGCAGGAAACGATAGTTGAGCTTGTTATCTCTAGAGAACTTGTCAAGGGCCAGACGAATCTCCTTGAGCAGGTCGACATAGTTCTGAGCCTGCTGGGCATTCTGCGGATACTCCCAATCCACGTCGATACCGTCAAAGCCCCAGTCGCCGAGCAGCTTGACGGCGCTCGCGGCGATCTTCCTTCGCCCCGCCAGCGTGCTTGCGGGCTGGACAAAGTGAGGGCTCAGCGTCCACCCGCCGAGGCTCATGAGGGCCTTCATGTTGCGGTACTTTTTCTTGAGAATGTAGAGTTGCTTGACACAGCCGTATACGTTGTTGCCCGCCTCGTTCCACGAGTCTCCCGGATAGTGCTTGTCGGTATCGGCCCAAGTGTCAATAGATTTGCTGGACAAGATTAGCAACAGTAGACTCTTCAACAAGTCAAGCACATACACAGTTCCATCTTGGGCAATATCCAGGAAAGAGTAGAGAACGTGGGTGATTTCCGAAGCGGGGATGTTTTGAGGTTGAAAATTGGCTCTGTAGATTCCCCTTATCTCATCAGCATAGTTCCTCGTGTAATACAACCCTCGACACCATGCGGGGCCACTCACCAGTTGGTAAAGTAAAGAATGTTTCTCCTTCTGACGCCCCTAGTCTCCAAGATAGTAGTGTTGTCGTTGGCCTGCTCCTCTTCAGACAAGTCGTCTTCAGGGGCAGGGCTCTCGGCTGTGTCCACGCCAGGAAAGTCTTCGTCAGAGTAGTCAAAGTCATCGTCGATAATGTCAGTCTCATCTTCCTCAACAGCACGTGGCTTCTTGTAGCCGAATGGCGACCTAGGAGGGATGAATTCTGGCACCGTACACTCCTCAGGGGTGTCCGACGAAGGGGGGTTAGACTTCTGAGGTCCCCGGTAAGGACCCTTGGGCTGGATGAATTCAGGAACCTTTTCCTCGACCTTGACCTCGTCAGAATCTGCGGTAGCAGCAGGCTGGTCTGCCGAGTCTTGGTCAGAGTCCTGAGGCTTCTTCTTTGCAACCTGGAAGAACTTGGGAGGGATAAACTCGGGGACAGTCGAGTCCTTGGAGCCGACAGAGTCGTCAACCTGAGGTTTGCTAGGCTTGTTGGACTTGTTGGGCACCTTGACCCACGGCTGCTTCGGCGCGATGAACTCAGGGACGGTGCCGTCCGAGTTGTCTTTGTTGTTGTTTGGTCTCTGAGACTTGTTGGGGGCCTTGACCCATCCCAGCTTGGCCTTGACCCAGCGGGCGTCGATTGTTTGGTCGGCAGAGTCGGCAGTCGTGGTTGGAGTATTCCGGTTGCCGTGGCCATGGTGTACCTCATCATGGAGGTGTTTGTGTCTTGTCTCTAGTCCGGGAGCAGCGAGGACTGCTTGCACCAGGAGAGGCGCGAGTAGGATGAGACGCTTGAGCATGTCTAAGCGTGAAGCTGAAGGTGTGTGAGAAGGGGTGGACGATTTGGTAGAGAATGAGTGGTGTTGAATAAGGCCGAGTAGATTCAAGTGAGCGGCAGGGCTTCTTTATCAAGATTTGTCGATCAATACCCCGGTACAGTCAGAGGATTCCAGACGTCAGCTCAGGACTGAGAGCCAAGATGCTGAAGCCGGCTTTTGAAGAATAGAGAGGTTGGTGAACTCGACGGAGCCGGAAGTATATGGCTGAACCACTTTAAAGAATGAAACAAGGTGAGGAGTGCCGTGATAGAATAGGAAGCAGCTTTAAAAGAGTGAAACCACCTTGTCGAGAAGGAAGTGAGACATGAGGAGACCTGAAGCCGCCTTAAGAAGGGCCTGAGTAGCAGACGCCAAGAGGCTTTGGCATGGAGAGTCCAATACATGACCGGACCATGCGATACGTTGGCAGATGCAAGGAGCCTAGACGATCAAACTGCGGAAAGCAACGACGCCAGCCCCCGCCTCAAGCGATACCCGTTCTCGACTGGGAGGGCAGAGCCATCAGGGCCGGAAGGGATCTAGAGACACGGTGGGGAATAGGGAACAACGTGGGTTGGCATGTCTGAAGCTCCCTTGAGGAATGTCCCTTGAAGTCAGGTCCGGCGCTAGCTGGGACACCTGCGGGAGGGCTGGCCCGGCTAGTGGTGGATATTGACGATAGAGTTCTGGGAGTCTTGCGAGGCCCTGTTCAAGGGAATGTCCCGTGCGTCTTATCGTGGTGTTGATGTCCATGGTGGACGAAGTGGCTTTCCACCAGGGGCAAGCCATCCAGGGACAGATCTGTTCCTGCGTAAGCCTTTTGCCATCCATCTGATCGACTTTGATTCTACAGCTTTGAATCTGGTTCTTTGAAGAGTCCCTATATCAAAAATACGTCGAGAATCGTGAGAATCGTCACCTCAAAGTCGTCCGATGTAAACGCTTTCGTCAACCACCATCAGATGACGCCGGATTCATATGTCTCACAAAGCACTTAAAGTCCCCTGGCCACATGGACCAATGTCTCACTTTTCGCCTCCTCGCCCCTCAAAACCCATCCTTCACCACGAGGGCAAAGAATATCGTTCAGTGGCGCAGGGGATTTCGTCAGGAACGCGGCACAACGAGACTTGGCATCGCGACGACGGCTTCACCGAAGAAAAACAACATCGTTTACTAACCAGAAAGTCGAGACCTCAACCGTGGAGTCTGGGGTTCGGTATGGTATCGCCGTTGCCGTTGACCTGCTGATCCAACGGACAGGAAGCCAGGCCCAGCTCAAGAACCAGGAGCGAACAATTTCGGGGCTTCTATTATTTGAAATAGACAGATTCCCGGTTCCCTCAATAGAGAGGCCTCTAGGTGAATCCCTCGGCGAGGCGTCTAGACACTATTGAAGCCATCGTCGATAGCCACCGCCTCGAACCCCTTCAAGGAATTCCTCCCTTGTCATGTTGCATTCCAATCAAGGGCGTACCCGACTCAGCTACCTGGTTTCGTCGCGAGTATTCTCCGCGTGTCTCGGATATGAGACACGCATGGCCGCCCTTGTGATGAATGCATTGTCTGGAGCCGTTCTGATTGTCACACCGTCATCATGGTCCCTCGAGACAGTGCCTCGTACAACTTGAAGTTAGTAAGAATCAACGTCTGCAAGAGATGCCCTCTTTTCTCGTTCGAATGTGTCCTCCGGCTGTGTTGTCCTTGAGGGGCTTCAACGAGTCTCTTAGTAGGTAGCGCACGTCTCAAGTGAACCTGTGTATTAATCAAACTTGTCATTCTGCGTTCTTGACTATAAATCCCAGTCAGTCAAATCCGTCACTCCTCACACAGATACAGCCGCAGCCCTCTGGCTAAGACTCCATTTCCTCGTCGCCAGAATCTGTCGTTGCCTCGCGCTAGCTTGACCTTCGTAGCCATTCTTCCCAGAGTCGATGGTCTCGAGGTCGGCCAGCTCCTCCGAATGTCGGGGCCGCTCGTCGCGCCTCGCCGACAGGTAGAAAAAGTCCCAGAGGAAGCTTCGTTCCAGCTGGCGAGGCTTTCCGTCGGCCGTCCAGTACCGTTCCTCGCTGAGCTCCTGCGAGAGGTGGCGACGAAAGTAGCGGTCCTGAGTCACCCACCAAGCACGCCAGACGAAGAGGATTACCAACGTCAGGGGGATCGCCGTGGCCCAGTAGTACCAGAAGTTCTCCCCGAACCGGTTCACCTTCACTGACTGGGCCATCGGCGCTTTTTCGTCTCCATTATCCTCCTCGTCGGGTCCAAGCCAGTCAAACATAGACATGCCAAAGAGCGTGCCGAGAAACTCGCCAGGAAGGAAGATGGCCGTGATGACAGCAAGAGCCTTCATGGAAGAGCTGTCGCGGGTTGATGCCACTGCCATACGGGCGTTGAGGATGTTGTCCTCCTGGGCCATCTTACTGTAGATCTATGTCGTATAAGTAGGCATATCTCAGGAGGGTGGCAACCTCAACTCACCATGTCAATCTGGGCACGGCATCTGGCCTCTGACATTCGCCTATCCGTCTCAAGGCCCATGCAGAGACGCAGCAATCCATCAAGATACTGCCTAATCTCATGCCAATGCGGCCCCAGCGAGTCACCATCGCTATCTTCATCAGGCAGTCGAAGCTTTGGAAGGTTCTTGGGTGGCAGAACTGGGCTCACAGGAGCAGGTCCTCGTTCAGGGTCAATGAGGATAGGGCTCAACATGCTGAGATCCTGGCCAAACGGTTGAACAGAACTTCCCATGCGCTCAGTGAGCTCGTCACCAGCGAGAATCAAGACCTTGACGGCACGCTCCATCCAACGGATTGTGTCCAGCAGCTTGATGGTGTCCTTAAGAACCTCGTGCGCCCTCTTCATGAGCTTCGTCATGGTCATGGGTCCCCAGGCGATTCTGGCTCCGTCCTTGCCGTTGCTAAAGGTCCGGCTGAGGCGCCTACCCCCTGGCAAGTCCTGCTGTTCAAAGCCGGCGATGTTGCTGACGTCGTACTCGAGGTTGGCGACATTGGAGTTGTTCTCAATGACTGCTTCCTCACATCGCATAAATTGCACTTGAAGCAGCACCACTGGCGTGATCAGGGGGTGCGCCCAGTGAGTCCTGCATGACTCGAGGCGGTGGTCGTACTCATCGAGGTCGTCGAGGTTGTGCCGTCTTGGCTCCCAGGACTGACGGACTAGGATAGTCGCTGTGCGCTCCTTGACGTTGTAAGTCATGGAGAGAAAGTCGCAGGGAGTCTTGGGCATCTCGGAGAATGCGAGGATAATGCCTATGCTTGTTTAGTTGCCGATACTCTGCATACACTTGATGCAAGGCTCACTCAGGCGTGATCCGTCCTTGGACCAGAACCTCGACTCTGTGGTCGTACGGGTCGAGTACTGCAGAGTAGCAGGATGCAGGTCCATGGCTGCCAGATCATCGACGGTCATGCTGAGAATGTCGCGGCCACCGTCATAGATGGTCTTGCGCTTAAAGCAGATGCTGCAGGGCGTCAGTGAACACGACTCTCCAAGGCTGGGCTTTGAAAAGACATGCACTCTACGAATACGGCCTTCCATTCCGGCTGATGGAGATTCATCCTTGTCTGGCTTGCAAAAGGTTCCCTGAGATTGGGTCAGTCGAGTATTGCTTCATCGCGCGTCAAATACACACATTGCGATCAAGGAGGAACCCGTGACGAAATGCCTTGTCAAATAGGGCAGTTCCAGGAGCGTCATCACGCGTAAAGTGATGGGCAATATGCTCATCTTCCTCTACTACATGCTCTCTAAGCGTGGCCGGCCCCGACTCTTCAGGCCGCTTATAGACAACGTACTCGTCGTACTCGATGTTGGAGGGTGTGCCGTTGGCAGTGATCAGAACCTGGCTGGAGCAGACGCTCTGATCATAGTTGAAAAGGTCCAAACCGTGATGAACCAGCCTCATTAAGGCGGTTGAGCTCCACCGCCGGAAACCGACAGTGTAGTCTTGCGAGACTTGAGAAGAACGGCCACCCTCTTGTACGGGGCGGAGAACTCTGGAAACATGGGATCACACGAATGTGGTAAACTAGAAAAAGGGGAAGGGGAAGAAGGGCGGAGGATGAAGTGTGTGCGTGTCTCTTCAGCAGGATTGTCCAGCGGGTCGCGGCGTGTTATAAGCTTGGTCGGGTTTGTTTGCCAAGAGGCTTGTCGATCAAGCTGACCGGGGGTCACGTCGAGTAAGCCACCACAGTTGGGCGAAATGCACAATGACGGCGTCATGGGGAACCGCTCGGGCCCAAATCTTCCGTAGGAGCGGCGCATAGATAGCAGGTTGGGAGTTGCTCATGTGAGGGTAGCATCGCGTCGAGGATGCGGCTGAGAACCCCGGCACCCCGGACCGTCGACGGCGAATGAGAACGGCCCGGAGCCCCGGAGATTCTCGGACGTGAAGGAGACGGAGGGGGCTGGGGCGGTGGCTTAGATCCGGGGGTTCGATGGAGATGCTTCGCTTTCTAGAATGTGGAGAGAAGAGAGATGACAGACGTCGGGTCAGGTGTTCACGTGGGGGCTGCCTGTTCCTGGTTCCTTCCGTTCTGGGGTCATCTCGGGCACAAACGCTGAGGCGAAGCTCAAGGTCTAGAACTCGGGCTATTAATTAATCCCTCGACCCGTGATCGATTCTGCAACGTTATCTATGATTGAGCCTTGGTGCCCGACTCCTTCTGATAAATACGAGGCTGTCGACATAGTGTCGTTGGGCTACGGTCTTGGCATTGTTGGTGTTGAGCCCTGTAACAGGCTGTTATTTATCCAGGGTCTGTCACAGTTACTCATGCATTTGACTGGAGGAAATTAAACATGTTTTGTATTGGTCAAAGACTTGAGATTGAACTAGGTCGGAGGTTGGCTTATACCATGTTGTTGGTCCTCTTCGTTTCTTGGTTCCATTATCTCTGTTGTCTCTTGACTCTTCTCGCATTGACTGTTCTCTTCGTTTTGGCCTTGACTTGCAACCTCCTTCTCTTCCCCTCGTGACTCTCATCATCTTCGCCGTGATTAACACTCTCCTTCTTCTCCTCTTCCCTTTTCCTCTCGACCTCCCCCATCATATCTCGGATACTCCCAATCATCTTCCTCGCCTTGGCAATCTTCGCATCAATCGGGCCACACTCTCTGCAACTGCACTGCAACTTCCGCGATGTCGGCGGGTAAGGCATTTGGATACCACAGTCGCATTTAGTCTTTCCGGCGATGAAATCTTCGGCCTCTTTGCAGAGCTTCATTCGGAGACCCCAGCGCTTGTGGTAGCAGCTGAAGACGGATTGTGAGTACTGGCACATTTTTTGGCGACGGCTCAAATGTCTGGTAAGATGGCGAGGATATTGTCTTGAGGGCTTCTCTTGTGTGAGTTGACAACTTGGCATCATGGACCATTCGTGATTCAGCAACTTGTCTCTACTTGAATGATGTCCAACATTTTATAACTTCTTTGTTACTTCCACAGACTCCTTGTTCTCCTTTCAATCCGCCAGCGTGCGTGAACAAGGCATATCTGGGTGTGAAGCAGAACAATGCATCGGCTCGGGACATCAGTAAACGTTTCAGCCTTCTGAAGGTTTCTCCAGCTTCACTCAGGGGAAACCAACAAATACCAATTTTCTAGTATTTGAAGTGTCACTGCTGTAAATCATTGCCATCAAATCTGTCTTGCCGTACTCTGCTAATGATATTCACCTAACGATAGATTTACACCACCGGTATTAGGTATCACAGAGGAACTGCTGGTTGTTTAGCCATTGTCTTTATTGAGCAAACATTATTTCAAAGCTTCAAAGAACAAATCCGTCCAACGAATCCGCCCTATCCGTCTAACAAGCCACT
This sequence comes from Fusarium solani, assembly GCF_023522795.1. NCBI lineage: Eukaryota > Fungi > Ascomycota > Sordariomycetes > Hypocreales > Nectriaceae > Fusarium > Fusarium solani. The sequence goes on from NW_027072157.1 coordinate 3,444,418, forward strand.
CTTCAGTACCTCCTGAAAGTCCCTTGCCCAAGATACCGTGACGTCGGCAGCCTGTTCGCCAACGTGCGGAACAGCAACTCCCACCCTCCGCAGCGTCTTTAACAGTGAAGAATCGTCCTCATCTGAAATCACAACTCCTCCTCCCAGTAGGCACTTCATATCCGTCGTCGAGTCTCCAAAGTAAACCACCCTACCATCCTTCTCCTTGACCAAATGCTCCAGGGCTTCGCGCTTCTCGCAGGCGTTCGTCATTCGGCCCTTTAGAAACTCTGGGCCCGTGATGGAACCATCGGCTGCAGGTTCGTTGGCGACGACGTCAAGGATGTGTGGCCGAAGAGCTCCGCGGATAAAAGCGCGTGACCAATTCACCGACACGACGCTCACGCTCCATCCTCGCTCGTTCGCCAGGCTTATAATCTCAGGAAAGCCTTGTCTGATCTTGATTCTTCCTTCTTTGACAGCTTCGGCACCGGCTTGCGACAATATCTCGGCGTCTAGCCCAGCAAAGATTCGAGACTCTGCGACACGCGCCAAGGAAGTCTCCTCGACGTCCTTCAAGCCCGAAAGGAAGTGAATCTCATCGTCGACACAAGTACGAGCGTCTTCCTGAGCGGGGTGACTCTTCTTATAGCTCCGATAGTCGTCGACATAAGATTGAACCACTTGGTCCCACGAGGCTTGGAGGTCATCCCCGCTGATCCGTCTCTGCAGCTCAATGGCTGACCGCGCAAGCTCGCCGATTGTATCTTGCTGAGTAATGGTGCCGTCAAAGTCGAATATCAGATGCATCTTTGCAAAGGGTCTTGATAACGAGCCAAGTGCCGAATCAAAGTTGTTGTGTGCGCGGTGCTGGTGGTTGAAGTTTGGATAGTGATGTTGATGGCGATGGAGAAGGTGAGGGTTGCAACCGTCGGTTTGAGGCCAGGTTATGGCTTGACAAGACCTTATAAAGCAACTCTCGCCTCGATTCAACCACGTAAACAACGTAAACCACCTGATCAAGCCATTTTTCATTTTCTCTTAAACCCTCTAACCAACTTGGAAGCTGTAACTGCGGGGAAGCCCATTACGTAGTTGTGCGCTTCAACTCCTCAGAGAGGGAGGAGTGGATCTGGATCATGACGAGAAATGAATGGCCTCCTTCGCCAAGCAGCCCAACTTAGTCACCCACTATTGCATCAACTGGAAGCGCTGGCTCTGGTAGTAGCAACAAAACATTCGCTAGGTAGACTCATTACATCCAGCAAGTAATAATCTGTGAGAGAAAAAGGGTATCACGCTCTAAAACCCCTGGTCCTGATTTCTTTCCGACACGACCCAAAACTGGTCCCTTCCAATATAACACAACACTTCAACTTGCCCAGCCTCGAAAAAGATGTAGACTTGCCTCGGTACTAGGACACAGGCAGGACATCCTCCATCTCTTCATCATCGTCGTCGTCAATGGGCTCGGCAGCCGCCTCCTTGGACTCTGCGCCTCCCTTGTCACGGTAGGCATCGCTCAGGCAGTAGTGATTTGCGAATCGCCCACTCTTGTTGAGTACGGCCACCTTCTCGAGCACCTGGCGCAAGTACTGGTCGGGCTGTTGCAGCTTCTGACGCAACGCCTTCATTGACCAATACTGATACTGACGGAAACACTCGAAAATGAGATCCAGAAGCTGGTTCTCGGGGATACGGGCAGCCTTGAAGACCTCTCCCTTCTTGGGCTTGTTGATGGGTGCAGTATTTTTCTGGATTGCCGGTTAGCAATGCCGACACTCAGAGGCAGAGAATAGCAGACTTACGATAAAGTTTCCTCCCCAGCTGGCTGACCCGGTAGCTCCAGGGTTGATAATGGACGAAGCCTTGTTTCTGCTAATAATCTTGAGCTTCGACTTGGACTGCTCTGCATCCTGCAGGCGCTGAGCGAGAAGTCGCTCCTCTTCCCTCACGTCACGAGGCTCGACACGAACATCATAGTGAATCTTGCCGAAAATCTTTGTGCGTTCTGCCACGAGTCAGTTCTATGGTTTGAAGATTTGGTTCGGCGTAACTCACTAGGGACAGCCTTGCGGTAGTATGGTTGGTATCTGCTCCTCCGATCATAGCTGGGGCGATCCGAGCCTCCGTTGTTGTTGGGTTTCCTCAGGAGCGAGTTCGGAATGCCCGCGTTGACTGCCTCGTGTCGCGCCTTGTTTTGCGCCTTGTAGCCAGGCAAATCTTCTTCACTGAAGATGAAATGATTGCTGACGTTGGGTTCGAGGACTTCGAGATCGTATTCGCGCGGCAGCATCTGGTGCTCGGGACATTGATCGGAAAGAAGCATTCTCAGCTTGGTCTATCAATGTGTCAGCATAGCAACTTGGCCGTCAGGAGCGAAATGCATACATTTGCGCTGCCGTCGGGCTTCTGCTCGGTCCAGGTGCGCAAAGTTCCAATCCGGATCTCGTCGTCATCGCCCAATCGCTCCGTCAGCTTAATCCAGGCATCCCACATGTAGCGAGGCACGCGCGCAAGGTACAGCGTCTCAAAGGCGCGATTCGCCGCGTTCTTGTCGAAGAATTCGAGATCGCCGGCATCTTCGTAGAGATCATCCTCGTCCACCTGAGCGGGCGATCCAGAATTCTCCGGGTCGGGCTTGATGTAGCCCTCCGACTTGATGTAAGGTTCGGTCATGTTGGCTGGTATGTGAGGATTGTAGCGAACGGCTGCTGGCTGGAGAGTGAAAGGAGGAAAAGTTGAGAGTGTGTCGGAGGCGGAGAAGTGGTATAAAGAGGAGTCACAAGGCCGACCGAAACCTTGCCAGAGAGAAAGAAAATGAACGGCCAGACGTGAGGGCGGCTGGTGATGTATGCAGGAGGACAAAGAAGCTCACAGGCAATCCAAGTCTCGCAGTGACGAAATGGGCCAGCAGCGGCTCATCCTCGCTGAGGCTGTCGCCCGGGCGCACGAGCCACCCAGCGCCGGCGGAGAAAGCTTCACGGCCTTTGGGCGGTTTAGTCCCAACGGGGTTAGACTCTTCCCCCGTGCTGCAGGTGCTCTTTCACCGGGTACGTACCTGTCTTCCCGCACCCGCATCACCTTCCTGCCTATCACAGACACGACGGCTACGTCGTGGCTCAGCCTCGATATAAAGGTGTTTGCCTTTCTTTAAACATCATCCTTCATCCCCCAACCAATTTCATGCCTACAGGTCATCATGGTGTTGTCATTCAAAGTTGCCTAACATCCTTCAAAGGTGTCTTTGTTTACACCTGCTTCCCCTTCTTGATTGATCCATTCCCCTTCTATTCTCAGACACTCAGACACACTCAACGGCCGCGTATTCGACTTCCTTAACCAACCCCGGTTCTCCAGTCAGCACCATCCGAATTCCCGTCGCCATCCTAAAGACAGACAAGTCCAACCGATACTCGACCGAGCGCAAGAATCAGAATATCAATCCGTCTTCGAAATCGATATACCAAGTCCAAGATGCCTCCCAAATCCCTCATGGAGCTTGCCACCCTGGCATGCATAAAGAACATCCGAGAGCTTGAAGGTGTCGGCTATCTCCCCTATGATACCGTCCGCCCCATCCTCCTCCGCATCGACAATGCACATCAGCTTCGCAAGATCGAGCTCAACTCGCCCCAGGTCGAGGGCGAGACGGGCGAGATCTGGCTCAAGATCATCGAACGCGAGTTCCCCATGGAAGTTAAAGCCAAGGCATACAAGCCCCAGAACCCCAAGAGCTGGTTCCGCGTCTGGAAAAAGTACAAGAAAGACCACGATAATGCCCTCCAAGAGAGCGAGGCGAAACTCATGAACGCCCTCGCCGGGCTCAGGCAGGACAAGGAGAAGAACACCAGCAAGATCGTCGACAGGAGACTGCTGCCAGGCCTGGCAGCCAAGATCGGACCGAGGCGGCCATGGGGCCAGCGTGATTCCTCCAGCAGCACCTTCACATTCAACAAGGGCAGTCGCACAAAGACAAAGACGGGCGCGCAGACGATGCGCAAGATCCGACGCGAGACACAGGAGATTTCCAACATCCACCGCAAACTGTCTAGGCCAACCGCTGCGTCCAACGCCATCACAGCGCTCAGGAGGGCACCCGCCGCCATGGTTAATGACGAGCGGAGATCTACTCTGCCCTCCTTGATCAAAACTCCTAAAGCCTCGGAGCCCTCTGAAGCAATGCTGGCTCATGAGCAGCGAGCTACCTTCATTTCGGACTCTGAATCGGATCAGGGCGATGATCTGTTTGATGAAGATGAGGACGATGAGCCCGAACCCGTTCCTCGCAAGCCAGCTCCCAAATCTTTCGCCAAGTCGTCTGCCACATCACTGCTCAAGAAGAGACCCGGCTCGTCATCAGGTGTTCTCCGGACTTCGACGGCTCCGACCAAGCGGCCCGGTATTCTTTCAAACAGCTACAAAGGACCCAAGCCGTCAACCACAACATCCTCTGCACCAGCGCCTTCAAAGCCGCGAGCAGAGCCACCCATGCCCTCGCAGCGACCCCCTCGAACACAGAGTTCCCCTCCACCGAGTGCCGACCCTGGGCCGTCATCTTCTCCTCCTGCCCGAGCACCCCTACCCATGCCTCGCAAGCGCAAGGCGGTGGATGTGTTCATGAAGCCAAAGAAGAGGGCTTGAAGTGCATTCTTATTTTCTTTGTCAATCGCTCTCTGTGAGCCACGGATCAACGGCGTTGTTTGGGATTAATGGGTCAGTTTGCCTGGTTGTAAGCCAGAGACTACAGACGGGTGTAGTATAGAGGAAACGGGTACAGGTATAAGCGTTTGATTTATCCTCAAGGACGGGAAGTGGATTCGGATCATGGGTTCAGTCCGGTTATTAGAATGGAAATATGGCAAAGGATCTGGACACTGGGTACCAGGTATCATATCAGAAGGCAACATGTGGAAGGGTTAACGGGGACATATTGGAGCGAGCGAGTTCTGTAGAGGCATGACTGGAATTGACAGAGAACTACCCGCGTTGAAACGACAGCAGCTTGCAGGGCGCATTCTCCCAGCGCTTCTCCCCGTGCCCGTGGTGGTGATTGTTGGGTATAAGCAACACACAACTCATAACAGCATGCTGCGCAGTGCCGCGGTTCACCTTCAACGTCACATCACAAGTCATTTATGATGCTGGCCGGCCTCTTGCGACCACACACACACACACACACGCAATAAGTCCACCTGTTCTATGTTGCGCATCGTCCCTCCTTGTCCAACGCCGGTGAAATGCAGCCTCATGTTTGTTGTTCCCATGACCAGCGCAGATAGCCGTATCAGGAGGGAGGAGGGTTCTCGGTTGTCTCTAAGTCGCTGTGGGTGATTTTGTCTAAGCCAGCCATCGTCCTCCCCTAAGGGCGAGGACGAGGTGAAGAGTGTCGCCAGCGACGAGGTTGTATTCAGCGGCCGTCTTGTCGTCCGTCCTAGAGTCATGTTTGTCAGCATTTTCGTCCTCCATATTCTGTAGGAGTGTAAAAAAGCTTACATTTGCTTTCCGCCGTGGATCAGACGTTGCTGAACGGGAGGGATACCCTCCTTCTCCTCCACCTTTTCCTTGATCTGGGAGACCTGCAGCGGGCGGTCAGTCCATGCACTCTTTTTGCCTTGAAGCTCAGTGCGCGCGCGGCAGTACCTTGTAGTCCATCTCGATATCGAGCTCGATCTCCTTGCCGGTGAGCGTGCGGACCCTATTTTGCAGAGCGGTTAGCTCTCTCGGTCGTCATGACGTGGTGGGGGTTATGGGAGCTGTCGGGAAGCGGTATCGTGACGTACTTGATCAACATGTTTGCGGTTGTTGAAGTGGGAGAATTTCAAGTCTGGATGTTTCGAGGGAAAGATTTGCTTTCGAGATGCGACGAGTCGTCGTGCGAAGTTTGAAAAAAGTATGCGAGGCTGATGTTAAGAGGAAGCAGAAGGCAGTTGGGCCGAGTGAGGTGCTGCTGCTGATTGATGGTGGGGTTTTACTAAGTTCGGGCTGGTTGCCTTCCCTTCCCGCTAGGTTGGAAGGTTAGACTAGGAGGGGCAACCCTGGTAGAGCGGGATGGATGCCTGTTTAGGTGGGCTTTGTTTGCTGCTGGGATCTTGACGTGCCAGCGATTCAGGCTTCAAACAGTTGGGAATCGTTGTCGTACGATGAATGGTAATGGTGTGTTGATGCAGATGATTAATGCATTCGATCTGTTTGAGTATCTGACTGTGGTTCGCTCACTTAAACTACAGGCATTCATAGGTTGGTACTCAATCATATAACCATCATGAAACGAACCGATCTGACATGAAAACAACTTAGAGCAGAATAGGTAGTCTCTTTTACTACCTCGTTATTCATAATAATACAGCCCTCATTGATAGACATACAGTGGAGATTTGCATTAAACCCGGGCACACCTCTCCATGATACACCACCCGTTCTCTTTCTTTACTGCCTTTAGTTCTTTTCGTTATTCTCAAACACGTTGAGGCCGAGACCCTCAGAGTCGAGCAGCAGCCTGTTCTTGGAGCCAGCCTCCTGGAGCTGGGCGGCGATCTGCCGGGCGTTCTCAATCTTCTTGAGCTCCACGTAGGCCTTGTTCTTCTTGATGGCCTCGCCAATCAGCTCGGCGGAGCGTGCCTCACCCTGCGCCTTGACAACCATGGCCTGCTTCTCCTGTCGCGCCTTGTCGACGATGAAGGCCGCTCGCTGAGCCTCTTGCTGGGCCACCTGCTTGGCCTCGACGGCGGCAGTGAATTCGGGGGAGAAGGCGAGATGCTAGTATCCCGTTAGCTGTGCACACTAGAGCCAATTGCATAATACATACAGTCAGAGACACATCGTCGAGGAGAATGTTGAACCGGGCAGCTCGTCGGGAAAGGTTCTCTCGCACCAGCCTGGCGACCATCTCTCGCTGGGTGATGAGCTGACTGGCATTAAACTGAGCGACGACGCTCTTGAGAACCTCGTTGACAATCGAGGGCAGCACGCGCTCGTCGTAGTCGGCGCCTAGTGTCCGGTAGATCTGGGGCAGGGCGTCGATCTGGGGCCGCGAAAGCACACGGCAGGTGATGTTGACCATCTGCAGGTCCTTGGTGCCCGTCAACGAGGCGACATTGCGCGGCTTCGCTCGGACATCGTACACAATCGGGGTCTCGAACCAGGGGATGTTGATGTGAGTTCCTGTCCGGTTTTGTCAGCCTCCAGCTCTTGATCACGACTACCGAATCGCCCGAGGGTCATCTCTTTTACCTTCAGCGTAAATCTCCTTGCTAACACCGCTTATCCTCCGGTACTTGATAGCCCGGTGACCACCATCGACGTTGAACAGCGAGTTGGACAGGACCACAGCACCACCAGCGATGAGCAGACTGGCAAAGACGGCACCGCCGGCTGCTCGAGGCATCTTAGGGCCGCCTCCACCATAGCCGCCGCGGGCCTGCTGCATCTGCCGAAGACGCCGCATAGCTTCCTCCTGCCAGTTGTTGTTTCCCGACATAATAGAATTGTTTCCGTCGCGAGGGGAGGAGAGTCGATCCGAGGCTGGGAGGTCGTTTTCAATATGTCGTGGGCAGTCGATGATGGTGATGGAGCTGCTCGAGGGAAGCTGTTCGATGGTGGGTCCGGTTTTTCGCCGGCGTTTCCCGTCTTGAAGGTTGTGAATGGTCAGCAAAATTGAACCTGCCTTTGATTCGAGTTACCTACCCTACATCAAATGGTGGAGATGACGGGTTTTTGCAGCATGCAGTCAGTCATCTACTAACTTGGCTTTTGAAGCTATTGTTAAGTAAACTCTAGATATTATTCAGTATGCGATTCAATTGGTTTCATTAAACTTAGTCTGAACAGTCGGGTCCCTCATTTAATTTGGAGTTTCTGGCTGGGGTTTGATCTGGATGACTTCAAGATGCGTGCTCAACTCACTACTTTAAAAGTCGAGAGAGCATAGCTATAAGGTAACCTCCATATGAAAGTATTTAATGGCGAGGAGAAAGTTAACCACAAACATATTTAAACTTGAACAATCGCCAGACAAGGCATTGTATTTAGCCATCTGTATCTCGAGATCAGAACCACCACGCCCTGCACTATTAACAATGGTATCTGTAAGTACACAACATGGATGTATCCAAACCCCATTCGCCAAAAGAGGCATGCCCCAAGAACAAGGATATCGTAGCCTATCCCCCCAATTAAGCGTGAAGGTATCGTCCACGCATCATCTCATCCCTCATCATGCCTCATCCGTTGTATCCCATATCATGCATGTATCCCCTATCCCATATCCCGTCCCATGTCCCATACCCAAAAGCAAACAGTCGTCTATATATAATACTTGTCAAGCGAGGGCATATAACAAAGGAGATCCTCCACGAGTCGTCAAAGACTATTCCCCAATTACCCGCGTAGACCAATCTTAATGGTCTCACCAGCTCTGGGCTTCCGAGCATAGCCGGTGAGCATGCGGAAGCCTGACTTGCAGTTTCGACCCTCCTCGAACACTGCGGCGACGCCATCCAGACACTTGCCAGCTTCTTCCATGGCAGCACCCGTCGTCACCGTGTCAGCAAGTCGAAGCTCGCCAGAGACCTTTTCCATCTCGCAGCGTAGCAGCCACCGCTCCCAGCTCCAACCACCAACAAGGCTGCACGCGCTGGCGATGTCATCGCTGCTACCCATCACCATAGCCTCGAGCCTACACGTCCTGGCCTCCTCGCCATTGACGTTGTCCTTCAGAGGAGGGGTGGGTGGCCTGTACATGCTTCGCCGGGCTCCCATCGGCAAGCACATCCAGATGCGGCGGGTATCCTGGAAGCCGGCGCGAGCCAGGCGGCCAAGCCACAGCTTGGTTGGGTTGGGATCATACCCAAGAGTTTTGAGAGCGAAGCCAAACTCGACGCTCTTGGCCAGGCCAACAGGGCCGGCATTGATGATGTCCGAGTCGAGAAGGGAGAAGTCGAGATAGCCGCCAGGCTTGAGCACACGCATGCACTCCTTGAGGCAGCCTTCCCACTCATCTTCACCGTTCTCGCCGACAAACTTGAGGATGCTGTGAAGCTCCCTGGCAGAAATGAGATCGAAATAATTGTCTGAGAAAGGGAGCCGAGACAATCGCTCGACAGCCACCTGGCGATGGTTGGGAGGTCCGCGCACGTTGCAGTTGGACAACTGGCGGATCGCCTTGGTGGTGACGGTGTAGACCTTGGTAGTCGGGAACTGGAGGGCGCAGTGCCATGCCCAGTCACAGGTAGCCTGTCCACCAAGATCCAAGACCCTGGCGCGATCGCGGGTCACACCATTCTCGTTGGGAGCCACCCGAGAGAGGCGAGCGAGTCGCTTCGTCACTGGGGCAGAGATGAGACGACCGCCGTTGAGCATCTTCATGGCAGCGACATGCCAAGCAGCAACGGTCATCTGGTTCATGGCCTCGGCCTCCTTCTCCCGGCGGAGCTTCTCAGGGTCGTCGACGATGGTGTCATCACCACGAGCGACGTTGGCGCTGAGTCGCTTCTTGGCAGACTGAGGAACCACGCTGAGCTGGTACTTTCCGAGCAGCTGGTTGCGGTGAGCATCGCGAAGGGAAACACGCTGGGCCTGGATGGCCTCGAAGCGGGCGAGCTGGTGAACAAAGACATCCTGGCGATGGATGCGGACAACATAGTCCTGGAAGGCTCGGTAGTAGGCAGACTCTCGTCGAACAAGCATGGAAGGCAGGCGCTTGGGATGCTCCGACGTCGAGATGAGGTTGGAGAAGCGGACTGTCTTCCTATTGGAAGTAACGGGCTGTTCAGGCTGGAGCTGAGGCTTAAGCTGGAGCTGAATCTTGGGGCTTCTCGGGGAATCTTCCTCAGCTTCCTCAGCAATAGTGTTCAAGCCACCCTCGTCTTCAGGGGTATCGTCCTGCACGCCGCGGAGGTAGGCTCGCTGGGCACCAAGCCAGAGCTCAGTACGGTCAAAGTGTGCGAGAGCCTCCTTCTGTTGCTTGCGAGCATAGTCGGGATCGTAATCGACGACAATCTCGATAGGGGCGTCCTCGACCATAGGCGAAGGCGGCATGTTGGGGGTCTCGACAGTAGAGGCGGCCGTGCTGTGCGCAAAGGCAGGGCGAGCAGTGGGCATATCATCCGAGAAGTCATCCTCCTCCTTCAACTCGATGACTTGCTCAACAATGGCCTCCGAGGGAGCAGCGGGTGTGAACCTGACATTGCGGTAGAACTCCTCGGCAGAGTCTTTGCGAACGGGAATGGAAGGCACCGAGGTAGTCGTGTTTGTCGTGTTCCAGGGACATCGGTAGAACTGCTCAGCGGTTGTCGAGGTTGGAGGAGCCATCTCCTCTGGGGTCCTGGAAGGGATGTGCCAGGTATTCCGGGACCGGGGAGACAAGCCAGAGAAGAAGTTGCTTGGCGAGGGAATGTCGAGTCTTGTCAGCTCGGCGAGCGACTGTCGGTTTCGCCTGGGAGAGAAGCTTCTGCCATCTACCTGCAGCGGGTGGAGGTTTGTCATCAGTCGTGGTCGGTGTTGTCGCATCTCGCTGATAGCCGGTTCAGGCTGGGGAACTTCAAGAACCTGAGCGGGTTGCTCGTGAGGATTCTCTCCACTGGAGAGGGCATGGAGAGTAGCCAGAGCACCAGGCTGCAGCTGCACTCCAGACCAAGCATCCTCAGCGGCTGTATCATCACCTTCCATGACAGGAGTCGGGGGAGCGCTCATGGCCGCGAGCTGCTCAGATGTCAAGCTACCGTCGAGAGATGGAGGCGCTGACATGGTTGGTGTTATGGTGGCATGCTGCTGGTCCATGAATGTCACCTGGGCTGGTGACATTGGGAGCTTGGCGGAAGGAGTTAGAGGCACTGGAGAAGCCAACGTCTTCTTGATGCTCTCTACGGCGGACCACGTCTCAACAGAGTTGCTAGGTGTTTGGGGGATGATAAGCCGTGTCGGTTGCTTGGTTGAGGGTTGCTGAGTCGGGGCCTGCCTCGACTTCAGAGAGTCCCTCCATGGAGGGAAACTTTCCTCATCCTCATCCGTCACATCGTAGAGATCCTCAAACTCGGTGGCCTCGGTCATGACGCTCTGGCGGTTCCAGGGGTTGGTGGACGCCGTCGGGGAGGTGTCGGTAACCGAGTTGGTGGAGGGCGAAGATGGGAGAACGGGAGCAGACAGATAATGAATTCCTCGTGGCGTGGGAAAGTGATCGCTTATCGGTGTGAGCCATGCCTCGATCTTGAGTTCATCTGTACGTCTCGCTCTGCCCCTGTTCTGGCCCGCACCATCGTCGCTGTCCTCCTCAATTATGGGATTAAGTCTTCCCCTGTGTCTTCGAGCCAGCGAAGAGTCCAGGGGGTAGTATCGGTTTTGGGCATCAGCCATTGCCGCGTTTCCAAGCCAGCTATCCTCGATATCTGTCTCAAGGCCAAGGGCCAAACGCAAGGCTGATGTGTGTATTAGTCGTGATAGTAACGGTGGAATCGACGGCCGGCGCCGTGGTTAGGGTATTGTGTAAACGACAGGATGCTTCGGTCAACGAAGCTTCTATAAAGTGATCTGCAAACTGACAAAAACGAGAAAGGGCTGAGGCGGAAGAAGGGAATGTGGAGGAATGGGGGCCAGGCCGCTGGCCGGGGGACTTCCATAGTCTTAAGTGGCAAAGGACTGGCCCAGAATTGCCCGAGCCTAACGTAAACTTCTGGGGCGGCTATTCGAAATGAATGGGCGGCAAGAAGCTGCAGTGGCAGATCTAAGCTGACGAGTCTAGGTCTTCGAAGCGGCCTTGAAGTGGGCCGATGCGTCGACAGACCCGGTTGCATGCGGCGGGCACGGCGAGGCGGAGGCGGGGACAGGCATCTTCAGCGTCTGTTGGAGGAGCTGACTGGCAAAGAGCGGCGAGGCCATGGTGAGCGTCGTGCTGGCGGTAGACAAGACACAGAAGAGGTTGCGTCAAGGTGGGATCGACTCCCGGTCGCTGGGCTGGTTAATCCCCGCTATCGAGCGACTAGTAACTGAGAAGAACCAATAAAATTCAATATCGTGGACTGCTATTTTGAGATGACAGCGGTTGACAGGGGTCAAGCTTGGTTGCGCGCGCGAAGCTGTGATGACTGTGACGGGCGTGAGAGATGATTGGGCCGTCGAATCCATCTATGCAGCCAATGAGAAGTGTAGCGCGTTTCCTCGGCGGCTAATCTCCTTGGCCTGCATCACGTCGACTTGCGAGAACGCCGTACCGGTTTGTGATAGCCCAGCTTGAACGCATGACGGGTGTTCACGACGGGACGATGCGGTCGCTCGATTGATACAAGTCATGCAGCAGAGCCGGCCCGAACGGGTGGTCGCCGAACGATATGGCTGCCCTTCAGCATGGGTGGTCTGGACTCTATGCTGTCAAGTGGCTGTGAACTCTCCAAGGTGAAATCTCAGGCCAACCTAGGCGGCCGTGTTTGATCGATCAAAACATCCATGGATGACCGGAGAGATCAAGCCGGCCCGCTGGACAAGAGTTTGATCCGAATGTTTGTCTTGCCAAGCAAGGGTGTCGTAGGCGAAGTGGCGGAGGCTTCAGCGCAAGATCCAGACCCTGGACCGTAAGATGCCTATTGCAGACGAGCAGGGTTGAAAAGACCAGGGCTGAAGAAACAAATCAGGAAAGCAGGGAAAAGTGACGAGACCCTCCCGTGTGACTTGGCCTTGGGATCCAATGGATCCCGGTTCAATGGGGTTCAACGGGTGGTAGATTCTACCCGCTGTGCGTGACAAGAGTGTGATGTTTGTATGCATCGGTGGGGGGCTCAAGAAGCAATAGTTCCGCGAGGTTGCATGCGCGCATATTGTTCCAATGCGCCCCAGTCTCTAGCGTCATCAATAGCCGTTTTTCTTGGTTGTGACATGCGATGTGAGAGACTTGGCCAGAGCCTTAAACAGGACAGGTCGTGCAGAACAAGATCTTGATGCCTCAGACATTCACCAAGATCGAGAAAATTGTTAAGGACCGTGCTGCCTCAGGCCCTTAGAGCTGGGCTCCGTCACGGCCCCGCCGTCCCCGGCCCGGCTTCGCACGCTCAGCCCAGCTCAATGCGAGCCCCTCCATGAAATTTACCCCGCCATGGGCCGAAGGTCGTCGTCGATCCAGCACGAGCAACGCGTCTCGCCATACAAACACAGCACAGCTTTTTTTGCTACCCATACTTTTTGACCCCAACCCACATCCACAATACCCATGGCCGATGTAGAACAGCCCGAGGGCGAGCCTCAGGGCCGTCATGTCACTTACTGCGGTGGTACGCGTCTGCTTTCCTATCTTTCATCCAATCTCGATTCCTAAGGAGCTCAATATCTGACCATGTGCCTACAGTTTGCACCCTGCCTCCTGAGGTACACCTCCCCCCTGACGAGCTTCCACGCTTCGAGAGAGACCCCCCCGAGCTGAATGATCCGTCCAAGTAGTATTGCGAGTATGGCGGCACCGTCAAAAAGTGCCAGGAGTGGCTGCAGGAGCACGAGCCCGCCCTGTACGAGCAGATTTGGTCCGCAGGTTCGCCTCACCACCCCCAGACACCAACGCCAATGATCACGCGATAACCCCAATGCTAGAGGCCCTCGAGGCTGCCACCGCGTCGCTGTCCGTAGAGGCCCAGAAGCGAGCCGCAAAGGACGCCCAGAAGAAGACTGCCAAGGCTGAGGCCGCCGAGGCTAAGCAGGCCGATAAACTGGCCAAGAGCGTCGTCACCATCAAGCGTATCGAGCGGAACAAGAAGAAGTTTGTCACGGCCGTGATAGGCCTGGAAGCATTCGGTTTGGAACTTAAGAAGGTGAGTCCGCGAACTCTTTCACACATGTCAAGTCTCTGTACTGAACCGGTCCCAGGTTGCAAAGGACCTTGGCAAGAAATTTGCTACCGGCTCTTCGGTAACCAAACTCCCTGGTGGAGGAGAGGAAATTGTGGTGCAAGGTGATGTTAGCGTGGAGTTGGAGGAGTTCTTGATGGAAAAGTACAAGGAGATACCAGAGGATCACATCGAGCTTGTCGAGGACAAGAAGAAGAAGAAGGGAGGCGCATAGATTAGCGCGTGTAAAGCCATTCGTCATTGAAAAGGCCTCAACTGGCCATTGTAATGCTCGCATATACTGTCTCCCCTGGGCGTTCGCAGTTTTCATGTATGCTAACCCAAAACCCTTCCTGTACACCGTGTTCCGCCATCCCCTTAACGCCGATCCAGAGAAAATCAAACAGTTTCCAACCCCAGTTCATGCTTCATCAGAATTCGCCTCATGCGCGTTTCCGCAGCACTCGTCCCGTCCCCGTGGTCGCAGTGGACTTCGCAGCAGTCTTTTTGGTAGTTGTTGTTGTGCCCTTGCGAACGGAGCTCGCAGCAGTCTTCTTGGCTGCAGCTCCTCGGGATGCAGCCCCCTTCCTCACCACGGTTCCTGAGCTGGCCTCGCTTGTCTCACTGTTAGCAAGGGATCTACGAGCAGTCCGCGTAGTCGGCCTGGAAGCAGGCGCTCGAGAAGCTGTCGTTGTTGCTGCCCGCCTGGTTCGAGTAGCGGCCGTGGTGCTGGTTGAGCTTGTGCTAGCAGTTGAAGCGGTCGTCACCTTGCGTGCAACTCCTGCTCTCGTGGCCTTTGCCTTTTCCACCATGCTGGAAAGCATGCTTGTGGCTGTTGCTGAGCGTGCAGTTCCTGAATTCTTCAGCGGCGAGGCTGGACGCGCAATGCCAGACTTGACGGGGGAGGCTGGCCGAGACCGGTTCGCCAGCCTCGAGTTGGACGATGTTGGCGAAAGAATCTGCGCAGGTCGAACGTGAGCGATGTCTGGGTTTGGTGCACCCCGAATCCTCTTTTTCGCATTCTCGTTGTGCTCGACCTCGTTTTCCTTGTCTCCTGAGATGGCATCGCTAGGAAGGATGTGTTAGTTTGTTGTTATTGGCTCAATTACTTGGATAAACACCCACCTCATACGCTTCTTGGTACGCGTCATTGTCCTTGCGGCGTGTGCAGTGGAATGAAGTTGCTTCTGGGGGCTTGTCCGAGTCGCAACCGCTTTCCTAAGAGCCGCAGATCTTGTGGCTCGTTGTTGTTCCTGTTCTAGGAACTTCTGAAGTAGGTCACCCATCTTGACGTGCCTCATGGACATGGGTATTCTGTTGATTCGCATTTCGACACGTGAACGGACGGTGGTTGCCATGAAACTGTACTGGGCTCTCAATCGTCGAGCGCGTTCGGTGACTGGGATGCAGGTCAGTCGCGCGTCTTTGGATGCGATATTGAAATCGCGTACTCTCAAGCTGCATATTATCAATCATGGCCTGCTTCTGCTGCATGGTGATTGTACCCGGTGTTCGCCTCTTGATAGGGCTTCGTGGATATGCTGAAGGGCTCCCTGCCCGCAGAGGAACCGTTTCGGCCATGGCCAGCTTTCTCGGTGATGTGAGTGGTTGTTCTGAAGCTTGCTTCTTCGATCGCACGGGAGCCATTTTGTCTTGTCGTTGAGGCGCAATGCGCGTCTGTAGAATGCGTTGGCGTGACAAGAATGATGAAGAAGTCGCTGGGTTTGTCTACCCCGGGCGCGTATGTCAAGTTGGTTAAGATCTTGGTGGAGCCCTTTGGGAAGTAAACAAAGCTGGGCGGGTTCTCCGAATTAGGTAAGCATTCAAGCTTCCCTGACGCAAGCATTGAATGCGCGGAGGCTCTCAGGTATCGCTACCCGCCAGCTAGCGCTTATCACTGCTGTAGACAGGTAGCTGTACCTCCACCCACCTAGCTCAAGACACGGCCAGGCTGAACTGCCTTACGACACTGGGGAGCTTCGCTTGCCTCTAGCCTTCTCACCTCCATCCAAGCTCAACACCAACACCAGCGCACCCTCTATCTGTTGTCTTCTCTATCCCCCTTCAATCTTCCTCCTATACTCGCACCACCTGGACATTTCTCACAGCGTCCCGACAGGCAGCCAAGATGGTTCTCGAGGCGGTCATGGTTGTCGTTGACAACAGCGAGAGCAGCAGAAATGGCGACTACCAACCCACCCGATTCGATTCGCAAGTAGACGCCGTCAACATCACGTTCCAGACCATCACACAAGGCAACCCCGAGTCCTCTGTGGGCTTGATGAGCATGGGCGGCAAGGGACCAGAGGTGCTGGTGACTCTCACGACCGAGCAGGGCAAGATCCTCGAGGGCTTGCATCGGACAAAGAAGAAGATTGGAGGTTCCTCCCACCTCAAGACAGGCATTCAGGTGGCTGCTGTACGTTGATGTTGTCCGGATGCCCTCTGTCGACTTATGCTGACCCCTCCTATAGCTTGCTCTGAAGCACCGCCAGAACCGATCGCAGAAGCAGCGAATAATAGTCTTCGTCTGCTCCCCTATCGAGGAATCCGAGAAGGAACTCACCACGCTGGCCAAGAAGATGAAGAAGGCCAATGTTACTATCGACTTTGTCCTGTTTGGCGATCTCGACGACGACACCACCCAGAAGAAGCTCCAGCTCTTTATCGATACCGTCAAGACCAGTGAAGGCTCCCACCTGGTCGTCATCCCTCCCAGCGCCAAGCTCCTCAGCGACCAGCTGATCTCGACCCCCATCCTCCTGGGCGAGAATGCTGGCGGATCCAGCGGCGCTGGAGGTGCGGGTGGCAGCAACGAGGAGTTTGAGTTTGGATTTGACCCCGCGATGGAGCCGGAACTCGCTCTCGCTCTGCGCATGAGTATGGAGGAAGAGAAGGCCCGACAGGAGAAGGCGGCGCGCGAGGAGGAGGAGGCTGCCAAGAAGGCATCGCTGGAGGGCGTCAAGGAGGAGGACGAATCCGGCCAGGGCAGCGGATCCAACGACAAGAAGGGCCAAGACAAGGGCGATAAGAAAGGCGACGGAGACAAGATGGATACTTCATAGTAGATTGCGATCCAGCTATGTCGACGCCGCGGTACATGTACAATAGACACGGGCTAGGGGTTTAGACGACGACAAGAACATGAAAGCCATAACCACACATTATCCTCTGCTACTCGGTGAATCTGTCTTGCTATTCCCATGTCTATCGATTATTGATCTCCCTGATATAAGACAACAGTTTCCGGTCAAAGATGTCGCAGCGTATAGGCATCTCGAGTGAATAAAAGGGGTTCTTCATGACGTAGTCTGCGTAGAGGTCATAGATCCTGCGGATGGTGACATCGACGTTGGCCTGTGTGGTGTCGGTGAAGAGCAGGAACTTGGTGCCTGTGATGGTATTGAAGCACTGCATGCGAAAGTTTTCCGTCTCTAGCACCTCCAGGCCTGATGAGGGCTCTGGCCTGTTGCCTGGGGGTGTCGAGCCTGGCAGGTTCTTGACGGGGTTGAGGCGCGCCGTGATGGCGTGGACGCTGAGGCGTTGTGAGCTGGTGATATCCCCATGCGAGAGGGGGACTTACCCATGGAATGTACCGGCAAGAACTAGATAGTCGTTTGTGCTGATCTGTTGGAGGCCATCTTGGAAGTTCTTGTTGAAGATTAAGCCGCCGGCCTTGTTGATGATGATGAGAGCAAAGACGGTCCTGTTAAGCCTGGGTTAATGCTGCGATGACCAAGTGATGAGACATACACTTACATCGTGTTTTGTTTATGCAACGACCTATTAATTGTATAATGTAAAGCTCCGCTAGCCCTTGAGGCTCACCAGTCCGTCGATATCATGGGAGACCAGCTATGAGCCAGGGTGAGAGGGAAGGATGAGATGGAGCTATGAGATGTTAGCCGTGAGCAGGGAATACGTGTTTGTATAGGTACACACCAAGTCGCGTAGTTATCGCCAAAGGTTTAATCACACAAACAAGATCTCTAGATGCTCTCAGGCTTCGCTGATTATCGTCTCCTTTCCTCGGGGGGTTGATATGATGGACGAGCTGGCTGGGACTGGGACCGCCACGCGACTCCATCCACTGGCACTCCAGCTGGCATTGAGAGGGCCCCACTCATTAAGCTGGGGTACGTACACCAGGAACCAAGGACGCCCTCCAATCCATCCTTTCCTTTGACCTCAGAAAGCCAACCATCCTCTTTTTCATTCTCGCAACCTCGACACAGCAAACAATCAAACACGTCTTTCTCCGAAACCACACCTCGCGCATATCGTCGCGCACCGTAAACGATACTCGTCAGCCTCGCGCGATCCGATACAAGCTTCCAATTTAACCACACGTCCAAAAGCTTACCACCATAACCACCATGGAGAACGGCCAGGCTCCCAAGCCAAAGAGGATCAACCATCCCCGAACCTCGCGCCCCAAGCCTCCGCCCCCGGGTAACGAGGAGGCATCCACGGTCCTCAACCTCGGCGAGTTTCAAGAGGTCGACACCTTGACCCTCTCGGAAGCCGCCCTGGTTCTGAACGCGCTGGTCGCCAAGCGACGGAACGACCGCAAGAACGTCAACGAGACCGAGTAATGGCGCCCTGTTTCTTTGCTTACTACATTGGACAGGCTGACATGTGGTTCTACCGGCTAGAATGCTTAACCAGACCCTCACCTACCTCGACCATTTCGCCCGATTCACGCAAAAGGAGAATGTCGAGGCTGTAGAGCGCCTCCTCAGCGCACACAAGAACCTGGCCAAGTTTGAGCGCGCGCAGCTGGGTACGGCCATTCAACAGCAATATTCGCGGCGGAGGGCCAGCTGACATTGATCTAGGTTCACTATGCTGCGAAAACGCCGACGAGGCAAAGACTCTGATCCCGTCACTGGCCGACAAGATCAAGGACGAGGACCTCCAGGATCTCCTCGACGAGATTTCCAAGCTTCAGAACAGGTGAAGCATTAAACAACAGAAGAAGAAGGATGAGATTGATTTACTACGAGAACCGGCGATTGGGACTTTGCTTTTTTGTTGTTTTTCTGGGTGGTTGCTATAAAAAAAGAAGATAAGATTCGGGAACGAAACGTGGCCAAGGTTTGAGGGCGAGAGCTTCTCTTTTCTTTTTTCTCTTTGCATTTCAGGCGCATAGCGGGAAAGGGGCAAACCGCATAACTTGAACAACTACCTATTACACTGACGATTCGCCTCACGGGCATGGTATGGGATGTGGGAGACTTCGACGACAACCGTGCTTGGACAGAGCTGTAGGCAATCTCTTGTACTATCGATATTACGACGCAAAGACTTAAATCGATTGCTTTATTGTATGATGGGGAAGGGTGCCATTATGGTGTCAAGGTGTTGTTGATGGAGCTGCTTTTAACGTTGTATGGCCTACCACACTTATGAGTAGAGTTCAGAACTTTATATGGTTGGCCAGGGAGCCTATGAACAATCATGGAGTACCTCGAGTTGCCTGGGGTAAGTCTTATCATGGAATCACTTTCAAGAGTTAAGCTGACACGTTTGACTTGAGAGTTGATTAGACAAAGAAGCTCGACCTGACTATCTTGCGCTTCACACTACTTCACTCATCTAAGCAGCCTTGGCAGCCGCGCCAACAAACTTGTCAATCTCGGCGATAAACTCCTTCGCGTTACCATTGTTTCCCCGATCCTGCTGAGCCACGTGCCTCGAGAATGCGTCCTCTGGCTTGATGACAAACTCGGGGATCGTGACGCCTCCCTTCTTCCACACGTACGTCTTGCCGTCGGCCGCCCGCTCGAACCCTCGTAGAGCCTTGGGCTTGTAGCTCGAGATCTTGTTCATGCGGTACCGCACCGACGGGTGGATCATCTCATACGTCTCACCGAGGTCCCGGCCCTTGTCGTCCTTGCGGTACTGGCCCGGCGTCCGGTCGATGGAGCCGCCTGCGATCATGGCGCCTGTGAAGCTGTCGACGATGGGGCCAGTCGCCCAACCTGTGATGGTCTCCTCGGGGATCGAACGGACGTCTGCCTTTCTGATGCCCGACCTGTCCAGTCCGGCGGCGAGGCGGCTTGTGATGATGCCCTTGCCAAAGTCCTTCTCCTCGCCCTTTTCAATGTTGTCCAGGAGAGGCTTCAGGAGGTTGTATCGATCTTCAACCGCTGACTGACCCAGGCCAGCGAGACTGCCATCTTCGATGAACTGCAGATAGGGGGCGACTTGCTCACACATCCAAGCAAAGGAGATAAGTGCAATTTCTATCATGATCAGTACGATATCTCGCTGTGACTCTGCGGCGCAACTCACGTTCAAAATCTCCCTTCTTATCCGTCAAAAGGTCATCGTTGCCGCCTCCAATATTGATGTGCACACCAGGGAACCAGACTTGCAGCAGCTCCGACTTGTTATCCCGGAGCTGCTTGTACATCTCACCGTCGACAACGGCTGACCAAGTGTCCTGCAGCTGCTTCGGGCTGGCGCTTGGGTTCTTGTGAGCCGCCTGCCACTCAGCCCAGAGCTGCTTGAGATCCTTGGCTGGCTCTGCTGGGCGCTGATCATTAGATGGGTAGTGCCAGAGCGAAGGTGAGAATGGCCCTCTGTGCTCGTCAAGAGCCAGTGCATGGAAAGCATGCTGGATGTCTGCATCACAGTCAGTCAAGGAGTTGTCACTAATTTGTTCGTCAACACCTACAGGGGCTGAGGGAAATGTTGTGGAAGCCAGGGTCCTGGATGCCCATCGTCTTCTCGAGGAACTTGAGGTTGAATCTCGTCCAGGGCAGGTCTGGAATACCCAGGCTGCCAACCGTGTCAAAGACACCAACAACCTTGACAACACGAGATGCCTCAGGGGCGTCGTGGTGAGGAGGCCGCTGCCACTTGGTCAGTCCCTGGGCGCTCCCGTTGGCCTGCTGCTTCTCGGGAATTCCATTGACCCAGTCCCTGTAAGCCTGGCTCTTTCGGAAGTGGTGGCCATCGGGGTTCTTCTGGTAGAGGGCATACAGGTCTGGGAAATCTTGGAGATCCTTGGGACAGACGATGCCAATGTCAGTGACTAGGCCTGCCACAGCGCGAGCCGTGTAAGCGCCACGCGAGAAGCCAAAGCAAAAGACCTCGTCGCCGACGTTGTAGTTGAGGACGAGGAAGTTGTAAGCCTCAATGACGTTACCGACGAAGCCAACACCGAAGCCGCCCTGTCGGTTCTGCTCGTCCTGAGCAAGGTCTCCAGTGCCAATGCCAGCGTCGTAGTAGACTACTTGCTGCCAGACCTTTCCGTCCTCGTCCTTGCCGCTGCGGGCGACAGAACGGGCGATCCTGGTGACATTGGAGGGGATGTTCTTGAGCCCGGACACGGACGACTGCCACGTACCGTCACAGCAGATGACGAGACGCTTCGGTGCGGCAGAGCCGTCCTGGTTGGAGTCGTGATGTGACTCGTCGCCCAATGGCAAGAAGCCTTGCGAGGTAGATACTGGCTCAGAGGGCATTGCGAGAGATGTGTATATGTAGGTGACTGCTCGTGGATGAGGAGGAAACAGACGAAGTCAAGCTGACAGCAGACATTCTGGGGCTTTTATAGACCCTCATCGTGGACCTGTTCAGGTTTATGTCAGACTGTCGTCGTCAAGGGGCGTCTGCAAGAAACACGGCATACCAACACCATCAACACAAATACAGACGCATCTCTCGCCCAAGATTCACCATTGACCGTCTACATTATTTCGAATACTGTCTTCTTTCCCCCGCATTGAGGGCTTTTCCGCTGTCGACATGGGCGACTCAGCTCAAGCCCCCGCGCTGTTGTGTCTCAGTCGGCAGTCCCAGAACGGCTCGATAGTCGTTCGCCCCCTCATCTTGGCGGAGGACTGTGTTGGATTGTGATGCCCTGATAGGCCCGAGTCGAGAATGAGGCAAGCTGTGGTGAAACTATCTCGGAGCGGCAAAGATGCTGTGTAAACCATCAGATGCAAGAAGTGCACCATAGGAAACATTGAGCGAGCCCTTTCTCTAGGCCAAGAGAACGCCCAATTGCTCAATGAGCAAATGGCATCGATTCAGCTCTCGGCATCGACGAGTTCACGCAGGCTGACATCCATCCCTGTAGGAGCCCGAAATATCATGGCCTGTAAGACTGTCAGCTTGCGAGCTTGCGAGCTTGCGAGAGTGATACAGCGGATACGGATGCTCACCCGACTCCGCTATAGAGCGGGCCGCAGCGGGAGAGCCGAAGACCCGAGTGCCTATGCATCTCCCTCTTGATCCAATCCAAGAAGTTGCTTATCATCAACATGACGAGAGAGGCGCCTTGCAGGGCAGATCTACGCCACATGGGCTTTTGTTTCAACCTATTCGCGTTCCATAATACCAAGCCGTATCGTACAGAAAAATGGGGTATTATCGACGACGTGCAACGCCAGCAAATGCTTGTCAAAAGCCACCTTTCAACGCCAAGGCCCCTCACCTCTCCTTCCCTTTCCATAACTAGCTCCCTGCATTTCCTAACGCTCATCCTGACCTAGAGCCCGATACTGGTTCCAATGGTTGACATATGTGTGCTGCTGCCGTTCCCTCAGCGAGGCATTGAGATTGGCCCGTGGATCGACAGGACCTGCAGGCTGAACGGGATGTCCGTATGAAGGCGTGGCGCTCATGGAGCCTGTTGAGTGAAACTGAGACTGTGGTTGAGACTGTGGGCGAGGATCCTCTCTGGCGTCACTGAACTTAACTGCAGGAAGCTCAACTGGGACGTTGCTGGTGCCGTCCATCTCGTATGTGTTGCTCGGTGGCCGGAAAGGATCATCCGTTCGGTCAGCCCGTCCTGCGAAAAGAGTCAACATGATTGCGTCAAAGGCATTTGTTAATGTCAGAGCATACCTCCAAAAGGTGCAAAGGGATCGTGGTCCTCCCGAGTCCCCGTGGTATGGGGAGAGACGCCATAGCCTAGCCACTGGTTCTTTTCGCCATTACCGTCACCACCATCGGCCATGCCAGAGTTGTCCTGGTTGAGTCTTCGACGCCGAAGGAGAGCGAATACAAGGACGGCCAAGATGGCCAGGGCAGCGGCACCACCAACGGCTGCTCCGACGATGGTGCCCGTCGGGAGCGAACTGTCACCGTCATCCCCAGCAAAGGGATCTGAGCCATTCGTCTGAGCCGGGGAACCTATGCCAGTGCTTCCAGATGTTGGCCAGGTGCCTTCATCGACCCAAGAAGAGGAGCTGGTGCTGACCTCGGGCAAGAACTCTGGTGTCTTGTCGGTGATGATGAGAGTGTGCTTGGTGACGGTGACCTTGTTCGGGTTTGGGATCGTGCGGGTAGTGCCCGAGTCGGTCATGCTCTTCGAAGCTGATTCCTCCATCTCCGTCTCTGTCGCAGTTGCATCATCGGTCTGGGTCGATTCGTCGATAGAGATGGTCGACCATGGCAAGTCCTCCTCGTCGGCTGTAGTGGTCGGCCGGGTTATGGTACTCGTGATCATGCCGGTTTTGGTTTTATGCCCGCTCTCTGTGATGAACTCCAGGAAGGATGTTTTCATGTTGAGAAAGATGCAGCCGTCACCTGGGAGGCACGGATCGTAACCACAGCAGCCGGACCAGTCCATGTCTGGGCTGCAGTCCCAGTGCTTTTCGCCAGGATCGCATCTGGTGGTGGTGGAAGCGGCGCTGGTAACACCCATGATGACAAACAGGGGGAGGAAACACAGACAGAGAGGAAGCAGTCGATTATGGAGAACAATAGAGGAAGAGAGAAGAGGGGAGAAGGGGAAAAAGAGCAAGGGCCCCATGTTTGTGACCTTGAGCGACGTGCCGTTGGCAACCAGTCGGTCAGTTTGCAACAAGCAGGTCGCAGCTGCCGTGAATCTGGGGAGAAACCCGAGAGCGGTTGGTACTTAGAAGGTCGCAGCGCCCAAGGCCGATGATATTGCTTTGGACTTCTGCATCAGGGCGAAGTGAAAAACGAGACAACAGATGAAGTCGGAGGAGATGGTCACGTTTGTGTTGGTGACGGAGGAAAAGGAAGGCAGGCGTTTGTCTGATGTTGGTGCCGTAGGTGTAGGTAGCCTCAGCTTCTGTGCCAGGTGTTGACAGCTGCCGGCCAAATCTCGCCGACCGGCCCGTAGAGCACAGAAGGAAGAAAACAGTAGCAAATGATGACGCCTCGAGTAACTGTTTTCCTCCCTCTTCCCTCTTCACAGCAAACGAGTCGTGGGACCGAGTCTCGGCCAAGCGTTTCCTCTAGGGGAGTAGGATAGGAGTACCGAGGCTCTGTGACAGGTAATCAGGACGGATCATAGGAAATGCAAAGAGGTGCATGTTGAGAGAGACTCAGATTGGAATTGAGAGAAAGAAGTCGCACAGACAATATCAACTTGACAGTTGCAGTGCTCGCCACTGCCCAAGGCTGTAAAAGCAACTCCTGTCGATATCGACTCCCCCATTAGTATCAGCATTTAACCCCCAGATTCTTCTCTCCCTTGCATCAATAGCAACATGAAACGTCTAATTCTGGTTACACATTTCCCTCTTCGGGCGTGACAATGTTATACGCATGCTCCCAAATAGATCACGATACCCGTCTAAGCTCCTCCACTCCTTTTCCTTGTCCTCCCTCATCGACTCTACACTATAGAGATACAAAGCACAAAGGCAGCTGCATGAAGCGTAATTCCAAATTGCCCTCCGTTAGGGGCACACACAGCACCAGCGACGGTGAATCAACCCCTAATCGTAGAGAGATGTTCGGGGGCTCGCATAGCTCGGCCGAGCCCACTTCCATTGTTCTTCTATAGCACTTACTCAAATCGTAAAAAAAACAGGACTCTACCAGGACATATGGAAGGCAATTCTTTGCTCGTTCGTACTACTCTGGTGGCCTTGTTGCAGATGTGTGTGACAAGGCTGCCTCTTTATGCGAGACAGCCCAGACTAGACCAGGAACAGATTTCTTCGGCAGCTCAAATCAGGACGCGATCAAACCAAGATGACATTGTCCGTGATATCATTGTTGAAAACACCTAGTTTTATACGCCAAATGCAAGAAACCTGACTCTAACCTGGTCTACAAGACTCTTCCTCCTACAGCTTCTCCAACAACAGCTTGCTACCCGCATTACCGACAGGCTTGTCGCCCTTCTTCTTCCCCTTCTTGCCTCCCTTGGGTGCAGCTTCGTGTGCCTCGCGAGCCGCCTTTTGCTCCGCCGTCTCCTCCGTCGCCGCCTTCTCTAGGGCCTTCTTGTTCTTCTTAAGAGTCTTCTTAAGCGCATCCGCCTCGCTAAAGTCGCCGGCCTCGAGGAGACCGACGACAACAAACGAGCTGGGACCAGTTGCCCAGTCGAGGATGTGCTGCTTGATGATTGGATAGAGAATGTTGGAAAACTCCAGGGGCGGGTCGGCGGGGATGATCTTGCCGGCCGCCTTGTCATACTTGCCGCCCTGAATCAGTGACTTGAGCATCCGACCACCGTGAGGCGTTCGAGAGATGTGGACCTGAGGCTGCAAGTCATCTTCAGACGGCTCTTGGCTGGGATCTCCACTGGCGGATTCTGCGATCGCCTCCAGAGCCTGCTTCTTGTCACCGACGCCCGAGAGGAGCACGTCCGTGATGAACTGGCAACCAAAAGCGGTCGCAGTTAGTTCTGACGAAGCTTCTGCAACAGCAGAGACGAGCTGAGGCGACACAGCAGCAATCAATTCGCTGCGTCGAGCGTCCTCGTCCTTCTTACTTGTCGTCTTGCGAATCTCGTGAACCTCCTTGAGGAGCTCGACATCGAATGATTGACTAGGAGGGAACAGAGACTTGGCTAGACCCTCATAGAGATACAGGATGGTTGTTCGGGCAAAGGGGTTGTTGGCTGCGGCAACGACGTTCTGGGCAACGTTCTCGCCCTCGCCCAGGAGTTCAGGGAAGATGGTCTTGGCCGTGAGCTTGGTGTCGTCAATAACATCGTATGCCGTCAGGATGACAAGGTGAGCGAAGGGGTCGCCCGACATGAGGAGGTAGGTGTCCTTGTAAGTCTTAAGGATCTGCTTTCGGTCTTTTGAAGATCCGTAGGCAAGCAGCAAGCAGGTGAGCTTGGCGCCATTGCGAGTAAAAGCCATGTTCTTGAGAAGATCTCCGCCCTCATCTCCCTTGACCATTTCGATAAACTCCGAGAACTCCTCAGTGCCGGGCTGGGTGTTGGAGAAGTACTGGAACATGGCATCGTGGAGCATGGTGAAGCCCGTCAACTTCTTCTGAACCAGCGAGTTGATCATTTCAACCAGACTCTTCATGATAGGGCCTCGCTTGCTGGGCTCGGATTCGATGATGGTCTTCAGATCCGCCGTGGGCTCCGTGTCCTTGGTAAGCTCCTTCAGGGAAAACTCGGGGCCGTACCATTCGCGGAGGAGAATAGCCTTCTGCTCCTTTGTCGCAACGCCTCGGTAGATATCATCGAGAATCCAGGACGCTTCGGAGTGGTTGATCAACTTGCGCACTCTTCCGTAAAACTCGGGGATGATGATGTCGCGAATCTCCTCGTCGTTCTGAACCAGAAGCTTGCCGATCAAGAACTTGGCATATCGGCTCTCGGCAAGCTGCGCGTATGTGCCCTTCAGCTCTCGGGCAATCTGCTTCTTCTGATCGGGTGTCGCGTACTTGATGGCGGTCTGCACAGCTCGCACGGCGTCGTGCTTGAGAACGAAGTCGCGAATGCGCCCATTGATGATGGTGAACAGCTCGTCGACCAGAGTCTGCCTCTCCTCCTTGGGCACGTGCGATTTCCGTCGCAGACGCTCCCACAGCTTCTTTGTACGTTGAACTTCGTCAGCGAGAGGCTTCGCGGCCTTGCGCTCTTGGGCGAGCTGCTTCTGCTTCGCATGGGATTCGCGCGAGGTTTGACCTGTTGGTTGGTTAGCAAGTTATACAAGCGCCGCGATCATGATTGGAAACATGCCTCGCTCAAATGTCTTTCCATCGGAAGGCTTGGGTTCCTTCTTTTCGTTCAGGTCGACACCTCCATCCTCAGAGTCCTCCGAACCATCTTCAGGTTCCTTGGCTGGCGCTCGTTTGGACTTGGTCTTGTCAATCTTGAACTTCTTAGCCTGGTATTCAGGCTTGGCCTTTCCACCAGGAGCGGACTTTCGCTTGCTGCCAACTTCCGCGGTTTTCGTAGCCATTGTCGTGGTCTTGTCCGGGTCGAGATCGTTGGATGGAGAGTCGCAGTTGAGAGACCCAGCAACTTTTTTTTCTGAACCAGCCGATAAGGAAGAGTTCTTGCCGCTTTGGTTGCTGATAAGATAGGATCCACTTTTCTAGTCAAGCGCAAGAGCTCGTCACGTGCAACCCTTGATAGTCCTATACAAGGCGATACCTATGTCTATCATTGATTTAACCGAAACATGTTTCTTTCCTTCATAAATCCTTGGTTGGATTCTATTATCTATCCAATAAACGTAGGTAGTTTTGCCGTGTTCTAGCTCTTGAGAGAGCATCTCTACCAGTCTGTGCATTCATGCCCCAAGAAAGAGAGTATTTAGAGAAATAGGTAGTCAAGAAACCGTGAAAACTGCAGCAAAAGACTTTGTTTCGCCTATTTTGAGCGCCTAGAATTATTTTGAATGATTGTGAACAAGGTATGAAGCTTGTATCAGGAACCACCAAACCAGGGAGACCCATGAAGCAAGTTGTTAGTGGGGCAGTCTATGAGTCTGGTTGTCCATCTTCACAAAGGCTCGCTATGCAATTACCAGATTCGTCTTCTCAGGCACCTTTGTGCCTCCGTTAAAAGCACCGTATTCTGTATCACCATCCCTTTATGAATCCTTTGCTCCGCACCAGGCTGCCCTCACCCATGACAGACACTCCCTGCCCATCAGTCATGATGTGCATCAAAAGCAAATAAATGCAACAAATTCCAAAGGGAGAACGTCGAGACGCTCTCGTAATGTCTCACTTGCAGTTTGTAGAGAGAGAGGATTATCCATCAAGTATTGGCGATGCCGATCAACTCCCGAGCACAAGAGTCAACTCTAGCCGGCAGATCAACTTGCCCCTGGAGAGTCTCGACCCGGTGCCACAATGGACACAGGAAAATAAGGCCATTGACAGACAGTCTTGCCTCACGAGAGTCCTGCATGTTGCCACAAAAGACTTTTGCTGCACGTGAGGAGAGCCTGCATGCAAGATGAAACCGCCCAGGCCCTCCCGATCCCGGCCTCGACTCTGGGGGATTTGAGAAACAAACAATCTTCATCCCAAAGACTCAATTGAGCTTCATACAAGTTGAATACTCGAGACATGGCAGACATGGACGAATTGGACCCTCCCTCCATCTCTGAGATCTCACCCAACATCTTTGTGGGCAACGTCGCGAGCTCTTTGAATCGCAATGTTCTCAGGCACCACAACATCACGGCCATCGTCTCCCTCCTCGACGGCGGATATGCGAAATGGAACAGTCCTAGGAACAGACAGATTGTGCCTCAAGAGTGCCATCTGTTTGTGCCTTGCCTAGACAACTCGACAATGGACATTCTCACGCTCCTGGACGAGATTTGCGCCTTCATCGACTTACAGCTCGGCCACCAGTCTCGGCCACGATCGCCCTCGTCCCTTCTCTCGGAGGATCTCGACTTTGACTCAACCCCTTCAACACCCAGCGAAGCGCCAACCAAGGGGCCCAATATCTTGATCCACTGCCGTTTAGGCATGTCCCGCTCCGCCTCTGTCGCTATAGCATACCTCATGCGCCGCCGCGGCGAGAGCCTGGACGTGATCCTCCCAGAGGTCAGGACTCGACGCAAAGTCAAGCCGCGAGACAACTTCATGGACCAGCTCCGGGTCTGGGGGAAGTCGGCTACGAGGTGTGGGAGGACAAGGAGAGACGGATCCCCAAGGAGCTGTACCAGGGCTACCTCGACAGGCGGGCTGTGAGACTCGCGGCAAAGGGGTTGACGGGCAATGAGCCCATCCTGCCGGTCTGCTTCTAAGGGTGCGAGGATTGATCGGCCCGGACGGCGTACATGAAAGAGCAAAAAACATGCGATCAGGGTTCGCAATTATTGGTCAGTAATAGATTGCATCGAGTCTCACAGGGATGGTGCCGATGCGGGGAAAGGGACACAGTACATGAGATCTGAGGCATGACATGAGACAACAAAAGTAATAGCACGGTAGTCGAGTATCAAAATCAGGAACCTGTTTGTTATGACTGAACCTTGGACATTTCTCGAGTCGCAGATGCTCATAGAAGATTTGAGTCTTAAAGCGGCAACGACGCTTGGCTGGAAATAGATCTAGTGGTGTAGATTCACTTCAAACTGCCGGGCGGTCAGCACCGCGCTAGTCCTGTTCTGTCGTGCACCCCGCCGCCAGGAAACCTCCCCACTCTCATGAGCACTCACGTTAGGTCGTCATCCCAAGAGCCTCGAGTGCGACAAAAGTACAGGCGATACTTTGTAGTTCAAGACCCTTGAGGCATCTCGTCGACATGGGGCGCGAAGACCAAATCGAAGAGCGTGAGGTGCTCGAGTCCATCTTTCCAGATGAGATCACAGGTGCGGCCACACAAACCCCAATGCCATCATCTTCCGTTCTAACAAGACGTTTATAGACATTTCTGAAACTGAATTCAGAGTGTCAATCGCTCTGGACATCCCCGATGAAGAAGACGAGGAACCCCCTACGATGCTCCTCCAGGTCCGCTACCCAGACGAGTACCCCGAAAAGCCTCCTCATCTCGACATCCTCGCCCCTCCCAATGCAACTCCCCACGAGCACTTCAATGTCGCCGACGACCGCGACCAACTCCTCTCCAGCCTCGAAGAGACCATCCAGGAGAATCTTGGCATGGCCATGATCTTCACCCTAGTCTCCATGCTCAAGGAGACGGCCGAGCAGCTCGTCCAGGACCGCAAGGCCGCTGTCGAAAAGGCCCACGAGGAGGCCCTCCTCGCCGCCGAGGCTGAAGAGAACAAGAAGTTTCATGGCACCACAGTGACTCCCGAGACGTTCCTCAAGTGGCGCGAGGGCTTCCTCAAGGAGATGGAGGAGCGGAGGCAGCGTGAGGAGGACGAGCGCCTCCAGGAGCTCAAGAAAGCCAAGGTCAAGGAGCCTGCTCGCTTGACGGGCAAGCAGCTCTGGGAGAGAGGTCTCGTTGGCAAGGGTGAAGGTGAAGAGGAGGATGACGACATTCCCGTCGAGGCTGTCGAGAAGCTCAAGGTCGAGGCGTAGAAAGAGTCGGTGGCGGGGTGCATTACTTGGAGTTTGGGCTTGGATACAATGAAAAAGCAGATAGCCTGCTATGAGATGACACAAGATACGCAGAGAAGAGGCGGCAGAGACAAGCTGTCTAGGTACAGTTGCCATAAAAGTGCCCAATATCATGGGTGCTGATATAGATCTCGGGTTGAAACCCTCCGAGTTTCCACTACCTACGTATATACCAGAGGTTACAAGATTTTCCTCCAAACATGACATGTCCATTTATCTTCCCAAACGCCGTCTAAATGCCTTTTATTCATTCCATCCGAGCCCGACACCAGATTTTTTTTTTAACCTTGCATCTCAGCATCCTCGTCCTCATTGTCAGTTGCGTCCTCCCACTCATCCTCCTCGCCCTCTGCAGGCTCACCGAGCTCCTTGTTGATGTTCTTTAGTAGCTCCTTTGCGTGCTCGCCAAGTCGCTCGTCCTCATAATCCTGAAGTTCAAACAGCTTCAGGCACTTTGTGAGCCACTGCCGCGACGACTTCCAGACCTCCTTCCACTCCTCGTCAGCACCGCTGGCGCCATTCGATCGCTTGGCGGCAGCCGCACGGAGCTTCTCTCCAGTAATGTAGAGACACCAGCCGCCAAGATACCAGGCCTCGACACTGGAATCATCATCTGTAATCAGGCGCTCCAGCACGCGCAAGGCCTCCTCCTCCAGCTCGGTCTCGAGTAGCAGGCGAGCGAGACCAATTCGGGTTGGGAACTCGGGGACACCAGGGTGCTCGGGAGGAAGGTCCTGCCACAGCTCGAGACTCCTGCGCAGGGCAGTCTGGGCCTCGTTGGCGCGGTTCTGCGAGATACGGACGTTGGCGACCGTCTGCCATGTCTCGGGCGACGCGGGAGCAATGAGCATGGCCTCAGTGATGAGGGCTTCGCAGCGCGACTCGGCGTCGGGCTCCCATGACAGGTCAGTCATGTAAACTTCGGCAACAGCGCAGAGGACTCCACCGAGCTTCTGCTGCTTTTCGTTGAACGCAAGCTGCTGCTCGGGGGTTTTCCGTGGGATCTCGGTCAAGGCTTGGATCTGCTTTCGGAGGGCAGCAGCTCCGCGTTCAAACCACTGGACAGTGTCGAGGCCACCCTCCTCGCTGAGCTGGGCGAGAAGGAGGAACTTTTCGGCGCCGCCTCCAATCTTTTCATCTGCGGTGCCATCTTGGTCGAGGAAGACTGCGCGCTCGAAAGCAGCTCGGGCCTCGTCGATATCGCCCGACTCAATGAAGATGGTACCGAGAAGGTTCGCGGCGCTGAGCTCAAAGTCGCCGCCCTGGCCAGTGGCGTCGAGGGCCTGCTGTGCGAGGGTAGCAGCCTCATCTAGCTTTCCAATCTCGAGCTGAGTCTGAGCATCGATAATGAGCTTGGCAATGTCGGGCTTTGAAGTCTTGTTGTCGGGTCTCGAGGGCGCCATGGTTTCGTCGATGGAGCGGGGAGCTTGTGAGAGGTGAGATGGATGGATTAGCTGAACCTCTGAATGAGCAGTGGCTCAGTAAACAGGGAAAGAAGGTTCTTGGGAATATGCGCTCGAGAATTGAAGAGGGTATCTGATGCAAGAAAAACAGACACTGAAAAAGAATGGGAATCACTCTTCTTATCTCGAATGGTTCCGGATTGATGTGCTCTATGCAGTCCCGTCAACCTGTGTCTTGCTTTCCTGGTTGAGTGGGCGACTGAAAAAATTTGGGGCGTTATCGATAACGGCTTTCAACCTCCACCGTCTGCGGGGCAGGCGCGGGGCACAGCGGGACATCACCGGCATCGTCCACCTTGTTTGGTCCTAGTTACTCATTGGAGCATTTGTCATCGCGCTCAATACATAGAGGCTTGCTACCTATCTGCATCATACCGTACAGCTTCTGGTTACCGCGGCAAGTACCTTGTTATCCATCATGTTTACCGGAATCGTAGAGGAAGTTGGAGGTCAGTCTTGCCCAGTGTCCAGCATCCATCCCATGGGGTCTAAGCAACTAACTCACACGTCCCAGTTGTCTCCAAGCTCGACACCAATGACTCTACTGGGGGCACCTCTCTGACCATCTCCATCCCCTCTGGGTCACAACTCCTTTCCGACTGCCACGATGGTGACTCTATCTCTGTGAACGGCGTCTGTCTCACAGTCACTTCCTTCACGCCCGAGGCCTTCACCATTGGCGTCGCTCCAGAGACACTGCGCATCACCAACCTCGGCACTCTTGTCGAGAATAGCAATGTCAACCTTGAGCGTGCTGTCCGTGCTGATACTCGGATGGGCGGTCACTTTGTCCAGGGACATGTCGACACTACGGCCGAGATCTTGTCCGTAGAGCAGGACGGCAATGCCCTCACTTTCCGCTTCCAGCCCGCACGGAGGGATATGCTGCGGTACATCGTGTACAAGGGCTTCATCGCCATTGATGGCACTAGCTTGACTGTGACTCAGGTCAATGATGAGGAGGCATGGTGGGAGGTGATGCTCATTGCCTACACCCAGGAGAGAGTCGTGGTGGCTCAGAAGAAGAAGGGCGACACAGTCAACGTCGAGGTCGACATGATGGCCAAGTACGCTGAAAAGTCCTTGGGCGGTGTTCCTGGTTCAGAGCCTGGTGTTGCCGCCTCATTCCCCTTCATCGAGAAGATTGTCGAGAGAATCGTCGCACGGGGACTGGGAGCAAAGTCTTGAAAAGTATTCAATCGTTTCAATATCATATCCTGGGTATCATGATTCCTAACCTTCCCAATGTGTCTTCTCATGCATCTCCCCATACTTCGGCAATTTTCTGGCTCAGGGCTTTGGTGAACTTTTTCGCCCAACGAGATGACTTGTCTGGCCAAGAACCAAGTCCCGCTTGCGCTTCAGGCCCTGCTCACCAGTCCCGCATGCCTCAAAGGCTTTGACAAACTCGTATGGCGTCTTCCAGCGCTTTTGGATCTCGAGCGCCCTCTCTCCCGTGACGCCTCTCGTTGTCATGAGCATCTTCAGGAACACATCTCGTAAAGTCATCGACTCAGACTTGGAAGCCAATGATGAGAAGGCTGGGTAAGTAATGTACCAACCCGACGAGGGTGCCGACTCCCTCAGATGAGACAGTAACGGCATGTAGTTCTGAGATGTGAGGACCCGAGTGGGAATAACGTTCAACGTCTTGCTCTCATATGTCCGCTTCAGCATCTTTGTCATCTGAGCTAGATACCTAATCGTGTCGTCCATCTTGGCTGTCTTCTTGACAAAGTAACCATTGACAACCTGCGTGGAAGCAATTGCTGACCGGACTGCCTCTTCATACCTCTGAATTGATGCCGGATCGATGGTGATCTCTTCGATGATGTAGATGACCTTCTTCACACCAGAACGTTTAAGCCGGAACTTTTGCTCGTGAAACCTGCCGTCCTTGATACTTCCAATCAAGTCATCCAGACGTTTTCTCTCGACAATCCAGTCCAGAACAATCTCATCCCCTTCAGCACCTTGGGCCGCAAGGAGGTTAGGATCGTGGCATTTCGCAATCCATTGGGCATCACCAAGTTCCATGCTCCGCATGATTGGCTTCACTCCCTGCTTGGCGAGCTCTTCTTGCATATAGTCGCGATCGGTCTTTGCCCTAACCTCGCGAACATCGAGCAGCAGATGAACAGAGAAGGACCCCGGCGGGAGGCGAATTGGTGTGAAGCTGGGTAGTGAGCTGTCGTCTGGTATTGCTGGTCCATCAGACACAACATTTTGGTACTCTGAAGGCACTCGCGTGGGCTCGGCAGCCTCAATAGATGGCGACCTTGGCCGGGAAACAGGCTCAGGTTGGAAGTTGGCGATAGCGGGCTGTGCTGATGTCGGCTCCCTAACTCCTCCTGTCTCAGACTGCCATTGATCGGTTTCCTTGATTCGCTTTGCAACTTCCCAGCCTTCATCCGTCAGAGCGTATCTCCGTAGTGGCCGCCCTCTCTCATACACCAACTCCTTTTGCACCAGAGTTTTCATCGAGTTCCAGGCAGTGTAGAATTTTGTCGGGTCACTAGGTGCTGTGAACGAAGAGTCGCAATGGTGTTGAGCAACCTCAGTGAGCTCTGCCTTGGTCATTCCAACAGAGGCATTTTCGTCGAGAGTTGATAGGCCGATCACCAAGGCAAAGGCTCCAGATCGAAAAGCCGGTACATATGCTTTGGGCTTACGGGCCTTTTTCGCGGGTCTTGCAGAGCCCTCACCATCATCGCCTCCAGCAGATGTTGCCGCCTTACGAGACTTGGGATGTGGGGGCATCGGGAGGCCATTTTGTTGGCAGTACTTCTTGAGGTTGTCCTCCAAGCGTTCGCAGAGTTTGGGGCCAAATCCCTTCAGCTGCTGCAATTGTGCCGGGTGTTCAAACGTGATTGGGCATGCTTTCAGTGATTCATAGGCGTTTCTGTAGGTGGTTACGCCTTTGGAGTTGCGTTCGCGAGCCAGATCCAGCCATTCTTTAACCCAGGCCAGCAACTGGGGGTTGGCACAGTCGGCGTCGTCCATGTTGTCAGCTTGAGAGAGGACCAGATGAAAGCATCAGGTTCTTGGCGGTTCCATAATCCAGATCCAAAAAGATGTCGGCATGGACATGAGAATACGCGTGACTCAAGTCGAGACTTGGCACTTCTTGTTCCGTGGATGCATTGAGACGCGTTGAATGCTTCAGGATGTGGAACGCGAGGCAAAGGCAGACACGAACACACGTGACCGGTGGGAATGCCGGTCCGCAACGACGGTGTGAGGCTCCAGCCAATAAACGTCTTTGCAGCTCCCACCTGCGTCAACGGTTCAGCGTGCGACTATTACCACCTGAAGCGGGTGGCTGTCTGATACCCCTCATCAATGTCATTTCCCTCAGAGCTAGAGGTTCCAATAGATGTTTTAAAAGTCAGCTTGACTAGAAACTCAATAAAAGTGCATGTAATCCATCATGTTGAAGCAATCGATCTATAGACTAGGTAGCTCCCGAGTGCTGAAAGTTGTGGTATCACTCATAACGGGGTCAGTAACCAGCCACGCCATTCCCTCGTAGTGATGGTTTTCTCTTCATCTAGGTATCAAGAAAACGTGTTTTTATCCCCTCCCCGTCCAAGATGCAAGTAAGACGCCGGCCGCCTTGTACACAGCTCCCGAGATTGCAAATGTATCTACTCCCCTTCCCATCATTTTCCTTGCCGCTCAGTTCCCCGTGTTTCGTGTCATCGTTAGCGAAAAGTATTTTGGCTAAAAAAAAGCACTTTAGCACATGCGGTACACCATGTGACCCTTGGAAGAACGGTTGCCGTCCTCGGGCACAAAGTCGTAGGCGATCTGGATGTCAAGGTCACGCCTGTTCTTGTCGTTGGGCCTG
Organism: Fusarium solani; assembly: GCF_023522795.1. Lineage (NCBI taxonomy): Eukaryota > Fungi > Ascomycota > Sordariomycetes > Hypocreales > Nectriaceae > Fusarium > Fusarium solani. Next base: position 3,479,751 of record NW_027072157.1, read on the forward strand.
ACATCGAGGTTGCATGTCACCACCTCGCCCTCCTGGACGGTGAGGACGTCCTCAAAGTAGAAGACGGTCTGCTTCCAGTGGGTGTACTTGGTATGGGGGCCAGTGGAGAAGCGGATGGGCTTGTGGCAAGCAGTGAAGTCGATATCAAACCATGAGACGAGGGCATGGATGAAGTCGTCACGGTTAGCCTTAAGCTTGAAGGGGATCTGGAAGGTCAGGTCGGCAGTGGTGCAGGTGTAGAGGTCTAGAGTGAGCACCGGGGCGGGGTCGGTCACGACGGCCTTGACCTCCACTGTGTCGACAAGGGGCTCAGACAGAGCAGTGGCCTTCAGGGGGGTGTAGTCGAAGCCATAGACATCGTTCCAGACTGGGCACAGTTAGCTTGGTAGACAGGTCGCGGACCAGGAAAACTCACACTCAATCTTCTCGTCCTTGTAGTCGCCATCCTCAATACCAGCAAAGAAGATAGTGGCCTTGTCGGGGAAGATAAGACCATCCTTCTCAAGGTAGGTGTCTCGGGCGTAGAGAACAGTGTCGAGCATGGACTCGTAGAGAAGGAAGTAACCCATCCACTCCGAGATGATGATGTCGACCTTGGGGAAGGGCAGCTCAACCTCCTCCATCTTGCCCTGGAGGAGGGTGATCTTATCGGAGAGACCGTTGGCCTTGACGATCTCGCGGGCCTTGAAGATGATGGTGGACATGTCAACACCGATAACATGCTTGGCACCGGCCTTAGCGGCAAACCTGCAAAGATCCAGCGTTAATATGTATTCCGTCTTTTACTCCCATCCCTGCCTGTTCCCCTCCAAGCAGCAGTGGGAGAATATCGTCTGTGCGAGCGCGGGGCTCAACGAGGGGCAGGATCGAAGATTTTCTTCTCGGACGTACATGGAGAGAATAGCGGTACCGCAGCCAACATCGAGAACGACCTTGTCCTTAAAGATGTGCTTGTTCTGGATGATGGCGTTCATGTACGATCGTGTGCGCACTTCGTCTTTCTGTAGTCACGGAAACAACCTGGTCAGCGTGTGATTGCATCGCGCAACACAGCGCCAGCGCGAGAGCCAGCGCTGGGGTTGCGGGGGAGGGGGAGGGGAAGCTCATACCAACATCTCCTCATGGATGCCTTTTGCGGTGCAAGAATCGTCGTCAGCAAAGAGGTTCTCTCTCAAAGTTCCTGGGGCTTTTCTATAGCAGAAAAGAAGATTACGCATTCGTACCATGGTGGTCGTAGCTGTATTGCGAAGCAGAGTTAGCACACAATCAAACTTCTGATCCCAAGCGCCAGGCAAACCAACCTCTTAAAGTAATGCTGCTCGCTGTGCTCCATCGAGTTCATCTTCTCCTCGGCCAGCTCGACCTCCATCTTGTCGCCGCTCATCTTGACTACTTTGTTTTCAAGCTCTGGTCGTTTGAACCAGAGAATAGAGGAACTATTGTTGGTGTTGAGCGGAGGGTATGAAGGAGTGAGAAAAAAGAAGAAAGACGAGTCGCAAGCAAGGATAACAACTTGAGGCGGGAGGACCACAAAGAGATGGATGCGATTTTCTTAGTTCGGGCAGAAAATAATTTATCGCCGTCACCGCCCGATTACAGAGAAGGCGGCGAAGAAGGAGGGACCGGGAGGGACCCTTTTTCGGCACCAGGCACCTTCTCGGTTAGCTCAAATCTGGCAGCCTGGATACAAAGTACAAAGTACCGCTGACCTGAGTCGTTTGTCCCGTTCAGCTTCTGGTGTGGCACCTGACAACTTCTCTTTTCCTTCCACTGCTTCTTTTTCTGCGAGTCGCGGCTTTTCAACCATTGGCTGAATCCTGGGGGCGAGATCGAGACCCTGTGGATCAACCACCGTGGAGACGATGCCAGGATCCAATCTTACACGGGCCCGAGACTTGCAAGAGCCTTTGGACGGTGCCAAGTAATAAGCAACTGCGAGCTTGTGCATCTGCCCGGGCAACGCGGCTGCAGGTACCTTTATCAACTCAATTTGGGACAAGTTCACACGGTCTCAGACATCAAGGCGGATGAATTGGTTGACGTGTGCCAACAGTGATGAACCCAACGTTCAACACCGTTCAAGCACCAATTCTTATATTCATATCTATCTATGACCTTTGTCATGTCCCGCCAGAAGCAGGATGTGGCCCATAACTCGAGTGCGTCTTCTTCATCGCAACTGGGAATCTTCAGTCGACAACCAACCCGTTTACCAACCACCTGACGCAGCCTTTTCTTTTCGCGTGGTAACCAAAAACGCCCTGACGCCGTTACATGCAGTCTGAACATCAGTAAATCAACCTCCAGCACACGTCCGTCGGTCGTGCGTCGCATTAGACCAGCAGAACGCTGTTGATGCAGCCCTCGTTCTCTGGGTTGTTGGTGACCTGGGCGTATCGACCCCAGACAACCTTTCCACCAGCAGTCACCAGACCCAGCTCGCTGACGTTGACCTCGATGACGGTACCCTTGGTCAAGACACCCAGCTGAGTGTACAAGGGGTTCTGAGGGTTCTTCTTGACGCTGATTATGGGCAGCTGCACCGTCACGCCGAGCTCGGGGTGAGTGACGTTGGCCTTCTTGTATCGCAGACCCATGGGTCGGATGAAGCGCTCGTGCTTGGGGTTGCGTCGCGTAAAGTCGGGTCCGACAAAGGTGGGCTTCGTCACCATTCGCTTCCAGGCCTTCTTCTGCACCTTCTTGCCAGTCTTGACCACCTTGAACATCTCCTCCTCGCTGATACCTCGAACCTTGGGCAGAGGCACCGCAAACTTGGCCGCCTTCTCCGCTCGCTTGTTCTTGATGGCGCTGCTCAGCGCCTTGGCCGTCGAGGGGTTGGTGCGGTCCAGCAGGTACGAGGGCATGGGCGTCGTGGGCTCCTTCTCGTCGGCGGTCTTGACGTTGCGCTCCTCGTGGGCCTTGATAGCCTTCTTCATCTGGATCTTCTCCTTGTGTCGCTTCTGCTGGTAGAGCTTGGCTCGGAGACCGCGAAGGTTCTGAGCATCCTGCGAGGCCTTGTGGCCTTCACGGGCGGCACGCTTTCGAACTCGTTCTTCATGATCGAGGCGGCGGCCGTGCAGCTTACGCCACCTTTCCATATACTCGTTCTGAGGCTACAAGGAGTCAGCAATTCGTCCATCTTCAATTTCAATTCGATTCATACCATATTGTCGGTATCGCCCAGGCAGGGACTTTTATCTTGTCTCGCGGGGATGTGATGTTGAAACTTCCCTTGGCGACAAAAAAAAAGCGGCGGTTTATCGGGAGGCGGCGCTGGCGTCCAAACAGCGGCGACGGGGCTCGGCATTACCCTTATCCGGCCGGCCCTTGCAGCAACCACCATGAACTTTTTCAAGATGGTATCCAACGACCGAACGGCAATTCCCACCAATTGACCAGCAATAGTGCCCACGCCCGAACGGCACTGCGGTCCATCATGAGCAGGGCACTCTTCCGCTCCGCGCTGGAGCTTCGAGCCCCCAGCGCGCGACTCCCGCCTCGTTTCTGCTGCCAATTCGCTCCCGCGCCTTCAACACCACGGCACCAATCGTCGAGCCCGTCCTCGACCGTCACATCAAGAATGCCGCCAATCCCACAGCAAACGAGACCCGACCTCTTGCCTTTAAGAAGAGCCATCCGGTTCCGCCCCCGAAGCCCATGGAAGACTCTGTCAAGACCCTCCTACCGTTCCTCGCCGCGCAGCCGGACCACTACATCACCGTCCACATCCACGGTTTCCCCTACCTTGTCCGCGAAGGCGACCAGGTCCGTCTGCCCTTCCGCATGCCCGGCGTCGTCCCCGGTGACGTGCTGCGCTTGAATCGCGCGAGCGTCCTCGGCAGCAGGGATTACACCATGAAAGGTGCCCCTCACATCGACGAGCGAGTCTTTGAGTGCCGGGCCACCGTCGTCGGCACCGAATCCGAACCCCTCCGGATCAAGATCAAGAAGAAGCGGAGACAGAGGAGAAAGAGACAGGCCAAGAGCAAGCACCGATACACCATCCTGCGGATCTCGGAGTTGAACATCAACAGTGGGGAGGACATTGAATGAATGCCAGAATTATGTGGGATATGAGATGGGGCAACTGCTGGGAACCTGATTCAACCTAAAAGAAGACGTTGGACATGTATAAAATCGGCCAATGCCTCGATACGCTGTATCATTACCAGCACACAGCTGGCTGTACCATAGTAAAGCACCTTTTGTAAAGACAGCGGAAGCTCACGAGTACAACGAGGATGGCAGAAAATGCTCGATTCACCCGCTCTAATGCAGGGCCAGTTCTGGACGCCATTTCTATCATGAGCCCATCCCTATTACAACAAGACTCCCCAAGTGCGTACGTTCTCAGTACAAAAAGGTATGTGGTTATGCAGCGAAAGACAAGAAAGGTACTCCCAAACACCCAGCTATGAAATGCCATCTTTCCGTTAAGTTCAAATTGGTCATAAAACTCGTTCATCCAGCAGCAGGCTGCGCCTCGTCGTCAACTCAAACAATATGCCTCGTCTTTGTTACATCCTGCCGGCCATGGCTTTCTTAACGCTGGCCCAATAAGCCTGCGGCCAAACGCTCATGCTCTCGGCTTCCGTTGGCATCCGCTCTCGGCACCTCGTCACCACACTCTGAATGATTCTACCAAGTAGCTCCTCGTCGATGGGAAGAGCCTTGTCGGTAAGCTCAGCAGGATAAAGGAAGGGGTCCGACTCGTGAAGCAGCTCCTCGCATGTTGGTCGCATGTGGTGCTCTCGGTTGAGGCACCGTCTCATGGTGCGGATAAGCGAAGGTGGGACGGACATGCCTCCCATACCACGTGAAGGGAACTCAATCTCATGATCCCAGTTGATGATGGCCTGGCATCTCGACATTTGGTTGGCGATGTGGCCGAACGGGGGCAGGCCGTACACCATCTGGTAGAGGATACAGCCCAAGGACCAGATATCGCTAGGCTTGCCCAGCTTCATAAGCTTGGGCCGGCCGGGCATGCGGCCTCCTCGGGGGTTGTTGGAGTCCATGAGGGACTCGGGGGACATGTAGTTGGGTGTGCCAACCTGTGTCTCGCGGTGTACGTTGACGGTCTCGTCCGTCTGGATAGCGTTGGCAATACCGAAGTCGATGAGCTTCAACTGACCCTTGACCAGGACGAAATTGGCCGGTTTGAGATCAGAATGAACAATATCGCATTGGTGAACCGCCTGCAAACATTCGAGCATCTCCTTCCAGTAGAATCGCACAAAAACTGGATCAAACTTGGCGGCTTCGGGGTTGTAGCGTTTCCGCAAAAAGGTGTTAAAGTCCAGCTCTCCAATCTCCATAAGCTATATACAACGTTAGCAAGTCTGGTTCCAAAGAAGCGAGGACGGGGGGAGCTTACCAAAGTAAGAATCTGTTTCTCGGTGTTCATTTCGCAATCAAACAGCTTGATAACACGTTCCACCTCGCCAAGTTTCTTCAATAGGTCGATCTCACCAAGGTAGCCCTTGATGGTGTTATCGTCGGCGTTCTCCAACGAGACTCGCTTGAGGGCGAACATCTTGCCATTCTCGGCCGCGACTCGATACACCTTTCCACTGCCACCACGACCAAGACAATCAAGTCGAGTGTAGGCTACTCCGTTAACTCGCAGGATATTGCGTCGCTGCTTCGCCTGGGTAGTTGTGGCAGCACCAGCAGTTGCTGTGGCAGCCTCAAGAACAGACATCTTGGGAGGGGGCGGAGGCGCGTGACGAAGGGGGGTGTTTCGGGCCATGGATGCCAGTGGTTTGCGTTCTGGTGAAACTGCCCTCATAGCAGCAGGGTCGACACTCGCAGGTCGCTTGGGTATCTTGTCCAGAAGCACATCGACTGAAGGCTTGGTCCGTTTGTAACTTGGCGGGGCATTGTTCTCTTGGTCGCGACCAGAGGGCAGCTCAGGGCGAGGAGGAGCAGGGAGGCGATAGTGGATTTCCTCTTCCTCCTCCTCATTCTGCTCTGGCTTGGTCTCTGGCTCAGGAGCGGGTACTGGCTCTGGTGTGGGCTCTCGGGGAGAGGGTTCTCGGGGAGATGTTCTCGCAGAACCCATGCGCAAGTCGAGATTTGACGCATTCCTTCGATGAACTGCCCTAGCAGCTGCACTGCCGCTCACTGGGCTGCCCGAGTTGAAATCCCGAATACCATCACCATAGTAAGACGGGGCGAGTTGATCATCGGTAGGCTGGCTCTCTGGCTCCTGGCTTGACACGATCTCGCCATCTCCGTTCACCTCGCCGTCCTCCTCACTCTGTCGTCGGCGACCTCGCCGGGCTGGTCCACTGAGAAAGCTTCCAGCAACCTTTCCGACACGCTTAATGCGCATCGAGCTCTGTAAGTTGGGGTTATCTTCGGGTCGAGTCCTGGTGATTGTGGATGGATATCGGGAAACACTGCCATGGTGAAAGGGAGGGGGGTTCCGTGCGACAGTGGCAGGCTCTTCAGGTTGATCATTGTCCATGTCAAGGGCAGACTTGTCCAGCACAGACCGTTCCATCGACCTCCCTGAAGAAGGACCAGTGGAGACGCGGCTTCGGTTTGAAGGAGACCCAGCATTTATCCGCACGACGCGTCCACCTTGTGCTGGGGTGTTAATCTCCTGCTGAGAGTCATGTCTCTCATCAGAGGACATGTCCCGACTGCCAGGGCGGCTCCGGGGCCGGGATCGCGTTGTCGAACGAGACACCGAGGTTGATCGTCGCTTGGTAGGCTTCATCTGGTTGAGACTCTGAGGAGTGTTGCTCAAGCGGACAACGCGCTTCCTGACGGGACTTATATCTCGACTTGCAGGTGCTGGGCTAGTCGGTCTTGAGGACCTTTGGTCGTGGGCCTGGACGCTTCCGGACCTCAAGTGTCGGCGGGTTTCTGTGGCTGAGGAGGTCGACGCGTTCAGAGCACTGGTACGTCTTCTTGTTCGAGGGGGGGATAGAGGTCGCTGGACAGACTCGGGGGCACCGTCATTCAGTAGTGCCTTGGTGAGAGCGCTGAGCTTCATAGGTACGGGGATCTCGTCTTCAGAGCTGTCATCGTGGAATTGCTGTGGCTTTGGGTGGTAACCGTTGGGCGCGGACGAGCCCGAGGAAGCAGAGAAGCTCTCGTTGTGATTCATAGCCTGTCTCGATGGAAGTCTCCTGAGGCCCTGTCGTTGCGAGGTCCTCCGAACGAGGCCATTCCCCATGGGCGTGGGTGAGGCAGCCGCCATGTTATTGTTGGAGCGACGTTGGGCGCGTTTGGGCGAAGAAACGATCGAAGCGGTGAGGAATTGGTGATTAGTTGGTGAAGGAGTAAAGAGATGTTTTACGCGACGATTGTGTCCATGATCTGGTCCAGGACAAAATTACCAGAAATTTAGTTCATGCGTCGCGTCAGGGAACATCGTCAGGGAAGATGGATGGAAGAACAATGTTGTATTTTGGTATGGAGAGAGCTTGGCCAATTAGCGAGGGTTTGGTTGCCCAGCAACCGGCGTCGAACAACGCCAGTTTTTAAGCCTTGCAGCGGGTCAAGGAAGCAACAAGCCGTGATTAGTACGAGAAACGGATGTTTTTTCTCGAGGGAGACGGCATATGCAAAGCGCGTGTCCTCGTAGTAGATTATTACTCAGGAGTTGATGGCTTTCTGGCATGAAGAACCGAGGAATATGGAGACTCGAGGCTTACAATCCAAGTCACCTCCTGAGCACTGCTATGCAGAAGCTATCAAGTTTGTAATAAAACGTGCCAGAACAAAGCCACTAATTCCCTGAAATGCCCAAGACCCAATTCTGATCTGGGTAACGGTCACTCAGAGACATTCTCGACAACTCCATCGACATTGCCCCTTGCTTTAACTGCCCATCCCTCGAGATGCCAGTCAAATGCAACAAGCCAAGGACTTACACCAGACCCAGCCAATAGAACAGAACAACCAACAAGGTGATGGAAGCTGGTTAGGTTCTTCCCCACATATTCCCGTCCTCCTGCCAAACTGGAAACTGCCTTTCGGGGCGCTACCGGCCCCCGAGTTAAAGCAGCCCCTGGAGCTGGTGCAGTGGACATCATGATTGGCAGCACTCGGCCAATCATGTCCCTATGGGGTACTGCTGTGTCCCGCGCCCGTCTAGTGGAGGTGCAGTAACTTCCACATCACCAACGCCCGGACACAAGCAATCTTCCCTCTCTCACATGCCGTGTCGCATAATTCTTCTTTCCACCGTCTCCTCCGCAAAGAGGTCGATGCTTCTACAATGGCAGCTCAGAGGGGGCGGCCATGGACACGAGTCCTTTCCCTGACCGTCCTCATTCTCGCTTTTGTTGCTACCGTTGGTGCTTCAACGGGCGACAAGTTGCCAGAGTTCCAGAACTGTCTCAAGGTGAGCTTTTCGTCCACATTGCCAAGCTGGCCACCAGAAACTGATGGCGTGGGTGTAGGTCTGCAAATCTGAGAATTGCGCCCCTAATAAACCTCAAACTCCAATCCGTACGTGCCCGCGATCCCGTCTTTGAGCTTCCTCGACTGATGTCTGTTTCCGCGATCGACAGCTGTCCTCCACCGTCTACTCTTCTGGACTTGCGCCAGCGAATGCGATTATGCCTGCCAGCACATAATTACGAACAAGCGCATGACCTCGGGTCTCTCTGTCGAGCAGTTCTACGGGAAATGGCCCTTCTATCGCTTCCTTGGCATGCAGGAGCCCTTCAGTGTCCTCTTCTCGCTCGGCAACCTGTGGGCGCATTGGGACGGCTGGAAAAAGGTCCGGGCCCAGATACCCAAGTCGTACTCTATGCTTCCGTTCTATGAGTGGCTGGCGGGTATCGGCGTTGCCTCATGGGTCTTCAGCTCCATCTTCCATACTCGCGATTTTCGGATCACCGAGGAGCTCGACTACTTTGGCGCTGGCGCCAGCGTACTGTACGGCCTGTACTACACGACCGTCCGGGTTTTCAGACTCGACAAGCGCACTCCCCGGAGGCGAACGGTACTTCGATGCTGGACGCTGGTCTGCGTCTTCCTCTACATATGCCACGTCTCGTACCTCAAGTTTATTCATTGGGACTACACGTACAACATGGCGGCCAACGTAGCCGCCGGCATTGGACAGAATGCCCTCTGGACTTGGTTCAGTGTTGATAGGTATAGGAAATCAAGGCGTATTTGGGCGGCTTGGCCTGGTTTTGTGGTGGCCTGGGTCATATTCGCCATGAGCATGGAGCTCTTCGATTTTCCCCTTGGTTGGGTTGCATTGATGCCCACAGCTTGTGGCATCTCATGACTATTGGACCAACCATTCTCTGGTACAAGTAAGTGCTTCTCTATCAATCATATTGTTACCTAGCTAACTCGGCGCAGTTTCCTAGTGAAAGATGCCCAGGACGATATATCTAATAACCAACGACTAAAGGCCTGAGTCGGTGATAGAAATGAAACGGAAATAGCATGAAAAGTAACATTATTCACGCCTCAATATTTGTAGTTTATCAAGCACGAAATGAAGCACCAATGTCCCATCCAAATTGCTTTTATTAATGGTATCCCTAGTTTACTCGGCACTGATGAACCTCCTCGAGTCCAGCAGTTTACATGAGAGAAACCCAATGACAAACCCAGCTACGCCAATGACCAGCATTAACGACGCAGTGAGCGATTGGCTCACCTCCCGATCCAGCCATTTCTGACGGAGACGCATCGTGCCCAGACGCATGAAGAAGATCTCTTCTGCACACACTTCTCCAGCCAAGTTGGGTCTTAGCTCAGTGGACTTTCGAACGCTCTGCTTCTTTTCTACTCTATTGCCTGGTCGCATTCGTCAGCTCACGGATACATGTCATCGGGCTGCAATCTGTGATGGTGACTTACAGTAGAGTCAATGACACATCGCCCTGGAGGCGCGCCTTGAGCTCAACCTCGACATCCAAGTTCAGTCCCAGCTGGAGGCGGACAGGCTTGGTCTCGGCGAGACGAGGCAGCACGGCTCCGGTCTTGATGCCGTCCCGGGTGGCGAGCTGCTTGTTGTTGCGGCGGCGTCGGCGGCGGCCCTGAGAGTCGACGCTGGAAACCTCGGAAGCCGAGTCGTCGAGCTGCCGGCGCAGGTCAGCCAGGATGTTATCGGCGGACCGGGCAGGGCTGCCTCCGGGGCTAGAGCCCGGAGCGCCCTGGCCCGATGGGAGGGCCGTGGTACCGACCTTGGGCATGATGTTTTGAGTGGCCATTTTCTCAAAGTAGGGGGAGGTGGATCGGGTGATTCAAAGCTCAGCGTCGTCACGGACTGGTACAGAGTGTGCGAGTAGCTCTCCTGATAGCTCGGCGGCGGCGGTCGCTTGGGAGGTCGGCGCTTGCGAGATGCACGAACAAGACGAAGAGGCTTGACCTCGAGACTGTTTGTCCGGCTAGGGTAGTACGGCGGCGGCTGAACGGTGTAGCCGGAGGGCTTGAGCGGGAGGACTCGGGGGAGACAGGTACCGGCAGAGACGCCGTAGGGTTGATCGGGGAGTGCGGGACCGGAGTAGGTAGGTAGTTCACGGAGAGCTGGTTCGCTTTCCCGCGGCCGGCTGCTGGGAAAGCTAGGGATACAAAGACAGAACGAGTCAAGGATTGGATTATCCACGCCGGCGCTGCTGGCAATGGAGGATGAGAGAGTGGATTAGATGGGAAGCAAAAGAGATAGAATAAAGTTGGGCACCAGGCCGTGAAGGGAAGAGGAGGAAAGGAGAGGAGGCTGTGTTGGTTGAAGGCTTGCTTGAACTGAGTTGGTGATGATGAATTCTTCTCAATGCTGGAGTTGAGGCCGGTCTATATACTCGTTCATGCGCATAATGTGAACCTTATCTTGAACCTCTAGATTGACAGCCTTCGCGCGCAGATCGCCTACAGTCTATCGAGTGGTCCCAGAAACTCATCAGCTCGTACGATGGCATATACCTGTGAAACGGATGAACCGTCGTGTCGCTCACAGAGTCCACGTATTGAAACGGCACAGGCGGCATTCCGGCCTCCGTGTAAGCCACAAAACGGACGGGCGGACGGAAGCGTCTGTGAATGAGTGATTAGGAGTAGTTCTCTTTGGGTTTCTAAGCGCTGGGAGTTAAAGTCACAACCACAGGGGTGTTGTTACAGGTTGGTGTTTGAAGATTTGAGGCGATCAAACGGTGGTTGTCTAGCGAGGTCGGGGGTTAAGGGTGAGTATCACCAACGGCGCATCCTGCGACGGTTGAGGGTTGCACTCGCATATCTCCACTCTTAAACTCAGGAGGATATAGACATATTCAAGACTAGGATCACAACTCAGATCATCAACCATCTAGTCTTACCCGGTAGCAGTTACTTGTTAACCATCAAGTGAAGCTTAACTCATAATCTACAAGATGACAAACATTGATCACATACAAATCATTAAATAGATACTTCAAGTTTGATTATACACACTCCGAATCTTCATATTCAACTGCATCGTACTTGTTGTTAGCGACGATGAATTAACGGCGTATCTTAAGATGTGTTCTCGTCAGGCGCAGCTCTCACTACCCATGCACTATTCCCTAATTCATTCCTTCTCTATAGGTAATATAAAACACCCATGGCAATTGCTGCGAACCCTCTCAATAACCGCTCACGCCTTTTCCCTTGTGCGGCGTATGAACATAACAAAACATGTCATAAGTGAAGTAACCAAAAGGGAAGGAACCCAGATCAAACGACGCCCCCACATCCGCTCTTTCCAACTCCATGTGAAAGAAGGACCGATCGAACCAAGGGAAGGAAAGTGGGCAACAGCAAAAAATCCTCCTCTATGGGTTTCCTCCCTTGACATTCATCCCAGGATATCCATCCATCACTTTTCGTTTCATTCCATCCTTTCATCCTCTTTTTCAATGCAACTCTTTCAAGCGGTAGAGATGCTGAGACTCCAGAGCCTGGAACTTTTCCATACCCTAGCCTCTTTGGAGCGTCAATGCGACACCCCCAAACCCGCTTGCTTGGTGCATCAGCCCATTCCAGAAAGCCCTTTCAGCTCTTAACGAGGCGCCTGTCAGATTGACGTTTCGAGAAAGCTTCATGACAGACACATTTCCCTACCAGACTCCAAACGCCATGACTCGCCAAGTCCATTCCTGTCAGCATCTCATGTGCTGAGGAGATCACGCACTGACAGCCCCCGCCCCTTGGAGTCTCGACGATCATTATTCAGCATCAACAAAGCAGCCATGGCCTCTTGGTCAAGCTCACTCTGGGGGTCAAGTGCTGGGCTTGTTAGGGCTGAGGTTGGCGCCGAAGCATCACCGCGGCTGTATGAAGGCGCCCCGAACACTTGCGGACCAAAAGCAGGCGACGTCCCTGCCGAAACGCTATAGCTGTACCGCCGATGGTCTGTTGATACGGATGAATATGAGTGGTGGCGATGGCGAGAATCCTGAGGGGGTAGGGCTGGTGATATAGATGGATGACGGGTTTGCTGATCTGGCATGGCAGTCATGGCAGGCGATGTGACATCCGAATCCTCCATCTCGACGTCTTCGTCAACAGAGCCGGCTGGATCACCTCGAAACGTTGGGTGGAATTCGCGGATAGAAGGCAAACGGTCTCGGGCCGTGGGCGTTTGCCTGCCGGATTCGGTTCGGGCGCTCTCTTCCTCCTGCTGTGCCTTCAACTTGGACACACAATCTTCGAGGTACCGGATATACTCGATCGACGCCTGTGTTTGCAAGAACCCTGTCAGTCACTCTATTATCAATATGGGCGTGCAAGGTGGCCTCACCTGTAGAATGGAGAGCTTGTGCATATCTCCAGTGCAGGCCGGGATCATATTCTTGAGCACTGCAAACTCTTCGTTCATCTTGCTTCGCCTTCGACGCTCGATCAAACTATGGGCCGTCTTTCTCGCGATTTTTCGTCCTGCCGCGCTCGTGGCGCTGGGTTGCTTCTTCTTACCCTTCTCGTCTGCCGCGACATCTCCAGCTGTTGAACCAGTTGTTTTTGAACTTGTCGCTGATGTGTTCTTGGTCCCTGCCGAACCCTTGCCTCCCGTCTTTGATTTCTCCTTACCACCACCATTGTCGCCACTGGTGTCCTGCGCTCGAGGCTTCATCTGGATGATTTTCCGGGATCGTGTTGGGGGAGGTGGTAGGGCGAACGAGCTCTCCTTTGCTTCCTTGGCAGCGGAAGAGCGGCGGCGCGCCTTTACGGTCTCGGCTGGCTGCATGGGAAATGTTGCCCCGGGGGAAGTGGTGACTAGCGGGTGTGACTTGGTATCGGTGGGTGAGACCCGAGATGATGAGGCTGTGGGGGAGATGCGAGACGCATCATGGATAGCTGGGGGCGGCAGCTCGAAGGAAAGCTGGAAGGAGGCGAGTTGTTGAGTGCCGTCCTTGCCCTTGATGTCGGATGAAGAACCTGGTGTGAGTGGGAGGCCCGGTCGAGGCATCTTGGTGGTGATTGTGATCTGAGAGGTTGCCGCGTCGGTCTTGGTATTGGAAGAACTTGAGCCCTTTGGCTCAGACAAGGAGCTCTTGTGAGAAACAGCTGCCCGGAGAGTATGTGGGTGACGGCTCTATGGCTATAGGAGAGTGAGGCCTTTCGTGGAAAAGTACTGCTGCTCTCTTGGAAATGGTGGTAGGCCGAGAGTGCGAAACAAGCGAATGGAGGGAACCAACACCACTGCGACAAGGTCCAGTTCGGGGCCAAACCCTTTGTCTTGGATATCAGATACAAAGAGAGAAAAGAAAGGAAGATGCAGCCGCCAAATGGAGTGGAGGAGAGAGTTGGGTTCGTCGATCGTCGGCGAACAGGGTGTGTCGGTGTCGTCGTCGCAAGCACAAGCACGAGCACGAGCGAGTAATCAACAAGCTCGAGGCCGGCCGTCTTCGATTAACGACGGTCTAGTTTCAGTCTCAGCGGCGGAGGATAAGAAGATACGGGGAAGAGATATTAAATCGGACACCGAGAACGCTGGCCAAGAACCAACCAGCACGGTACATTGACTGCAACATATCCTCCAGCGGATGCAGCTACGGACCCGGTACCGTACACATGCACACACACGCGCAACCACGCCTCCCCAGGTCCCAAAGGCAAAAGAGTTTCAACCCATGAACCCGCTTCTTCCCTCCAATCCAGCGCGGCGAGCTGCAGGTCGTCTTCCCAGAGCGGTCCAGCTTGACCCAGACCGACCCAGGTTGAAGGGATGCGATTTCATGGACCAAGCATCATCGAGGAAATGGTCGCGTGCTCTCTCCGGCGACGGACGAATCAGCGTGGGGTATTCGCCCATGTGGTCGTCGGTGGGCTTTTTGGTGGGCAGGGGTACGGTCTCAGAAGCAAAAGAAAAAGCTTGGATTGGCGTCCTTCTTTGATGGGGAACGAAGACCAATCGCCTGGGGAGTGTACAGGAGGGCACGAGGGTTGGCATCGTGCAGCATTGGCACCATTCGACTCTTGTGCGTGGTTGAGATGGCTGCTCATGATGAAGATGGCGATGGTGTAAGTCGAGTCCACCGAGGCGACTAAGCATAATTCCACGACAAGAGACAAGATGCCCAGGGCTCTGCGGACTCGACAGCACAAAGAGACAAGGCGAGTAACCTACGACATAAACATCGCACAGACCAAGACGTCGACTCATCCAACCATCTCTCTCACTCCTTTCGAACCAGAACGTGAGCCAGAGGACGAACGGAGCGTGGTCAGGATCTCCAATCTCTCCAATCTTCATGACACACGGTCCCTCGACTTGGGGTCTCTCCACCTCCACCATCTCTAGAATCTCCACCCATCCCAGCACAACTCCACCAGCCATTGAGAGGACTCTGGCACGAGCAGATCATGGCGCCCAAAGGGGCAATGGCACACACTTGAGGCTTCAATCATGGCGAAAGGACACAACCAGTGCAGAGGGGCACGTGTCCGCCTCGCAGACCCCAGGCGCTCACACACAGGCCCAGGGCTCCGGAGACAACGGCAACGGAAACAAGGGTTTGAACGAGCTTCCATCGACCAGGGGGCGGGGGACACAAGGCTTGCAAACTAGAAATCGGGCTTTATTATTCGTCTGTAGACATGGTTGAGCACGTGCGTGTGTCTGCCGGATGTCAACCACCCTCAACAAGGACGCTTCCTCTCTACCATACATCCCGTCATTTTCCCTGATCCCAGGTGAATCCCACCCATCACCGTCTCGAGCCAGCCAACGTGGGGGCAAAGGTTCTGGGGCGGCTCTGATCAGAGCGACCCCTGGTTCGCCACAGACCTACGATTGAGGCTTGTCTCTCACGATTCAACATCCCTGGGTGGCCTCCATCTCCTGCTCTGGCTTATACTTGATGGCCGAGCCGAACGCCCAGCGAGCTCGAACATCTGAGTGCGCTGCAAGGTACGTATTCCGTTCCCTTTTGTTTTGTATGGGCAATTTGCCCTATCATCCCAATGCCATCCGGTTGATTCCGTCACGCTGTTCCAGTCATTCATATCGTGTCATAAGTCTCGGCTTCCACCCGCTCTATCCTCGGTCTTTCATCCCGCCCTGGCATTTAGATCTCGTTGCTGGGGTAAGTGACCTGGGTGGTAGGAGTAAACTCCTCCTTGATAGCGCGAACATTGACGAAGCGGGTCAGGAGGTTCTGGCTGCCAGCCTTGTCGTTGGTGCCCGAGGCGCGAGAACCGCCGAAGGGCTGCTGACCGACGACAGCGCCAGTGCTCTTGCAGTTGACGTAGAAGTTGCCGGCAGCGTTGCGGAGCTGCTCCTCAGCGAAGCGAGCGGCCTCACGGTCAGCGGCGAAGACGGCGCCGGTGAGACCGTAGTCGGAGGTAGTCTCAATGAGCTTGCAGACGTCGGCGATGGCGTTGGGGGCAGCGTCGTCGTAGATGTATGTGGTCAGGATGGGGCCGAAGAACTCGGTCGAGAAGAACTTGTGGGCAGGGTTGGTGGTGGCGTAGATGGTAGGGTGAATGAAGTAGCCCTTGGAGGAGTCATACTTGCCGCCGACAACGAGCTCGAGGTCCTTGTCGGTCTTGGCCTCGTCGATGGCTCCCGAGAGCTTCTTGAAGGAAGCCTCGTGGATGACAGGTCCCATGAAGTTACCATGGTCAGTGGGGTTTCCTATCTTGATCTGCTCGACCTCGGCGACCAGCTTCTGCTTGAACTCAGCCCACTTGGACTTGGGCACATAGAGTCGAGAAGTGGCACTGCACTTCTGGCCCTGGAACTCAAAGGCACCACGGACAGTCTGCTTGACAGCGTTGTCAATGTCGGCCGAGGGGTGAATCAGGTGGAAGTTCTTGCCGCCAGTCTCGCCAACGACACGGGGGTAGGATCGGTAGCGGCCCGAGGCGATACCCTCACCAATGGTGCCATACAGCTTGCGGAAGACGGCGGTGCTACCGGTGTAGTGGAGGGCAGCAAACTCCTTGTGCTCGAGAACAACCTTGGTGACCTCGACGGGGTTGCCAGGGACGAACTGGATAACATCCTTGGGGAGGCCAGCCTCGAGCAGGATCTGGTAAACGAGCCAGTTGGAGGCAATGGCGAAGTCGCTAGGCTTCCAGACGACGACGTTACCGAGGAGAGCGGGAGCACCGGGAAGGTTACCAGCGATGGCGGTAAAGTTGAAGGGGCTCACGGCGTAGACGAAGCCCTCGAGAGCGCGGTACTCGAGGCGGTTCCAGACACCAGGCGAGTTGTGCTCGGGCTGGGTGTTGTAGAGCTGCTCGGCGTAGTGGACATTGAAGCGGAGGAAGTCGGCCAGCTCGGCGGCGGCGTCGATCTCGGCCTGCCAGGCATTCTTGCCCTGGCCGAGCATGGTGGCGGCCATGATATCGTAGCGGTACTTTGTGGAGATCAGGTCGGCGGCCTTGAGGAAGACGGCAGCTCGGTCGGCGAAGGGGAGGGACTCCCAGGCGGGCTTGGCCGCGAGGGCGGCGTCAATGGCAGCCGAGACATCGGCAGCGGTGGCCGTGTGGTAAGATGCGACAGTGGTGGCATGGTCAGCGGGGTTCTGCTGCTTGGAGAGAGCAGAAACCTTGATCTGTGAGGTTGTGGTGTTAGAAGCAATGATTCGAGATATCATGGGTCTCTTATCAAGCCCAGCTCATGATAACATGATAGGAGCCATGATAAGGACGGGAAAGGCCAGACATACCTCCTTGCCACCGACAACAACAGGGACCTCGACGGGCAGCTTCTTCTGCAGCTTCTCAATGGCAGCAGTCAGACCCTCCCGTTGCTGACTGCCCTTGACGTAGTGCTGGTTGGGCTCGTTGAAGACCTTGGGGGTCTTGAAGGTGGCCAGCGTAGCGGCGGTGCGCATCTGCTGGACCCTCGCCGCGCTGCGGAGACCCTGGGCGCCGGCCCGGTTGAGGATCATGGAAGACATTGTTGGGTTGTGAGAGAAGGGAAGGGAGAGTTTTGATGATCTTCGCTGTCTTCGAGGGTATCACAAGAAAAGAAAAGGAAAAAGAAGACGATTTAAAGATGAAGAAGAGGAGGTAGAAAAAGGAAGAGAGGAGAAACAAATCAGTCAGGTGGTCACTGGCTACCTAAAAAAGGAACGACACAAGCCTCGCCTCGCGTAACATAGACAACCTCCTCACCCAGACAGCCATGATCCCCATTCCCACCCGCCACGCGAGCTCTCTTTTGCAAGACAAGACAAACAGTATGGGGGTTTTTTCGTAGCTCTTTCGGCTTATCACGGCCTAAAATGCCACCCGTGGGGCGGGGAGACACGAGCTAGCACATGACGTCGCAGCTTCCCCCAAGCAGGGGATCGATCTTGATTGGCCAATGGCTGTCCCCCTTGGCGCCGGTGTCGGCAGGTGGGGCGCATCTCCCGCGAAGAGCCGCCGGCCGGCGGCACCGGGACAGGGACGGTTCACCAAGACCGGTACGGATGCAGTCTGGAATAGTAATACGTGCAATGGAATTGCCTGGTTCAGGGATTTCATCTTTCTTGAGCCGGGACTGGATGCCCCGCCGCTTTCTCCCTGCTCGGCTTGATCGGTCATCCTATGCCGATAAGCATCCAATTCCCTTCATTGACCATGAATCGCTGATACTCGCGTGCTCAGACATGGCCGCGCTTTGCCGACGTGGGGGCTTTGATGGTCATGTGCGCCCATGTGGATGGCTTGCATAGGTAGGCATCAACTGGGGAAATCAATGGCTCCCATCACATATGGATCCTTCTTATCGTTGAATACCCCATACCGAGTACCCAATTCGATATCTTGACAACCACGTACATTATGGGTAATCTCATCAACTCTTCTACGCTGTCTTGTCGTCCCTGTTGAGACATATCCATCCCCCACATATCATTATACTCTCCCTTCACCAGCTACAACCAAAACCACTTACAAATCCACAAAGGTATCGCTGGTAATCGCTTCTTCCGGGTATAAAACTTCGGCCGCCCACAGCTCACTTCTCAACAGTCAAACCGACTGCCAAAGTCCGAGTATCATCTCAAGTTCTCTCACCGTCCCCGTTTAGCCCTGATCCAAGACATCCTAATGCTCCTCTAGGACCGATCTCTAGACTCTCTCGGCGTCTTAGGCTCGTCTCTCTGACGGTAGTTGAGCAAAGGCACTGTCAGCCCATACATGTCTGTTCGACCCTCTGGGTCATGCTGGTTGATTTCCACATTGATGCACACGTCGAGCGTCCCGTCGTTGCCTTTGCCGTGAGTCTCTCTGGACGCCGCCTTGTGCTTTGTGCCAGCCTTGACTTCGCCCCTGTGGAGGAACTTGTGGCCGTCATTGCCCACAAAGATGTGCTCCTGCGGCTCGCCACCACTTCCATCATCGCTTACGAGCGTCTTGCTGTTGACATCGCTCTCTGGACGGTTTGGTGAATTCTCTGTGATTGTCGCAAAGTTACGGCTTGGCATCGTACAATGGTTGTGGTTGGCTGTCTTGGTTGAATCGCCGGGGTCCTTGTTGAACAAGTCAAGCAGCGTCTCGTCTGTCTTGTGGTTCAAGTGATGAATCTTGTTCCTCCGGGCAAGGAGGTTGGCCACTGCTGTCGGCGGGGGCTTGTTGACAATGGCAGACGAAATGACGTTGACCATGTATCGGTGATCTTCCTCGGCAGGAATCTTGAGGCTCGGGTTCGAGTAGAATCGTCCCAGAGCAGCAAGGTGCACATCACCTCCGAGAATCGTCACACGCGCGTTGAATTCGGCAGCCACCTTCTGAAGCCGCTCCATCAGGTCGAGGCGTTCCTTCTTGTGTGTCCTCGCGGTGTAGTGGTCGTCCAAGTCATCCAGCAGGTCGATGCTCCCATCAAACTGGTTGAACAGGCTCCCACCCACACCAAAGCGTCGGTTCAGCATCTTGATGGGACCCATTACTGGGCTTCGGAAGATGTTTTCGAGCCATGTCAGGCGCTATAAACAGTCAGTCACCGCTTCACCAGCTTGGACGAGGAGCATACCGGATACGCGATGGGAATACCCAATAGCAGAATCAAATGCTTGATGGGCTCACCCGCATTTGCGGCGGCTTCAAGCTCTGACCGAAGCCTCTGGAAAACCTTTTCATACGTCTCGGGATAGTTGATCTGGTGTCGAGTACGCTACACAACTCATTAGCTCCAAGCTGCCAACAAAGGGCAGGCACGCAACAAACCTCGACTCGCGCGTCGATCCCTAGCAGTGCAATGCGAGCACCAAGGCGAGCGTATAGGTTGTATGAGCGCTCAGCTACATAGGGACCTGGTTTGTCGCCCACAATGTACTGCGACTCCTCCCTCATGGGCGCCACATATGTATCAATGAGCTGGTTGGGGTCTGGTCCCTGAGTAACCTCTTCCAAAGCGGCATGATCTAAGTGCGGTCAGCATGGGCAACTATCCAGCGGCCGTGTAGGCATACCAGTGGTGTAAGTCGATGCGGGAGGTGGCAGGTGGTGCTGAAACAACATATAGTACTTGTGTGCGGTTCCGCCAATTCCACGGAAGACATCGCATCGCATGAAGTGGTCAACATATGACCCAAAACCATCAATGATCTACTTGGTTAGCAATGCAGAATTACAAGTAACCCGCTTCGACTCACGTCATGGTCATCCCAAATGTTGATCTGGGGGATCTGGCCGTTGACTAGGGCAAAGGGTTCCGTGTTGTACCAGCGGATGTAGTTCTTGAGGTAGTAGTCGTCACATTCAGCACGGAGCTTCTCGGGGAAAGGATACTCTCGACGCTTCTTAGGGTTGCTGATGTCGGTCCACTGGCGCAGGGGGCCGTCAACTCGGATGCCGTCGTTGTAGATCTGATCGCCGCCGCCGACCATGACGTGGAAGGGAGCCTCACGATGCTTCCGTACCACGTCGTTCCACAGCGCCGGACCGCTCCAAGCCTCCTCGTCAGTACCTACGCTGAAACCGTTGCACGAGTGAAACATGATTCGCATAGACTCCTTCACAGCGGGGACGAAGAAGCTGTTCACCTGCGGCTTGTATCCTGTCGAGAAGCGCAGACCGGGAAGAGCGTATTCATAGCTCGTTTCGGCATCTTGAAGGGTAACGTTGATGTCGAAAGCCCAAAACGTGTTGCGGGGGTCTGAATAAAGGCAACGTCCCTCGACCGTCGTCTCCTCAGCTGTTCCATTAGTAGGCTCTGTACCGATGGCGTCGGTAGGGTTTGAATAATCGGTCGTTTGTGAACGCGCGGCTTGCTTCAATGTCAAGGAAGGGGTGTGTAGAGGTATCTTGCCTCCACCCTGGACGACGACAAGAACGCTTCCATACCATCGACCTTGTTCCATGCGGCGGTAGTTGAGGAGAGGGCCACAAACAATCAGCTTCCCATCGGGCGCCCCTTGTTCTGGGGTGGTCTGCGCAGCATGGCTTTGGGGGACATCATCGCTCATGAGGTTGCCATTGTCGTCGCCAGCGGCAACAGTGATGGGCCTGTGTTTTCCAACGACACGATCGCTGTCCTCGGGTTCCGCGCGGGAGTCATTGAGGAAGTCTGCAAGTTCGCCCGTGTTGCCATTAACGTGGTGAGGATCTCGCGGTGCCCCCTGGCCACTGAGCTGTGCGGCGTGTTGCGCAAAGGCAGTCGATTCCTGGTGACGCCAGCGACTGGCTGACGCATGCGGATTCCTTTGCGACTCGCTGGTCACAGGTCTGTCTCTGCTGTCCGCCATCTTTTTGGATCAGTTTCGGTTTAGGACGGAAGAGTAGAGGCGAAGGATGGTATCGTCGACTTTTGGGCGACCAAGAGAGGAGGCCTCCTCGATTTTTTGCTGTGGGCGCAAGATGTGTAGTGGCTGTAGACAAACAAACGGTGCAGGAACCAAAACGACGTCACTGCCACACTCGAGTCGCGGACGCGTCGAGGCAACTGTGCGACAATGCAGATAGGCTGTGAGTCCGATGCGTCTAGTAGCTACAGGCAATGGATTCAAAACAAATCGGTGATGATGTCTGCGACAGAAAAGAAAAGTCGAGTGCCAATGTTGATGGAAAAAAAGATGCCAATCTCTGGGTGAG
Source organism: Fusarium solani (assembly GCF_023522795.1). NCBI lineage: Eukaryota > Fungi > Ascomycota > Sordariomycetes > Hypocreales > Nectriaceae > Fusarium > Fusarium solani. The sequence goes on from NW_027072157.1 coordinate 3,501,222, forward strand.
ACACCACGACACAAAAGCACAACACAACTGGATGATGACGCAGGTGCAACCAGAACACGTCCCGCTGATAGGTACAGGGGTCACAAGGTCATCAGCAGGAGACTACGACCAGAAAGGTAACTACCTGCGAGGAATAAGAGGAAAGGTACCGGCATTTGGTAGGGAGGAAGCTTCTGTTGCAGCAGTGACCGCCAGCTGCAATCTCGCTCGTCCATCGTCTTCAGCTACGAGAAGCTCTGCACAAGCAAGCCAGGCAGCCCAGCGACCAAGTACCAAGAGGGTAGATCAGGGAAATGTGTGGTGGACGATGCTGCCAAGCAAAATAATCAAGCTTGCCATTGGCCCAGTCGGATAAAGTGGCAGCAATCCTTGAGCACATCCAAACACCTCTTGGATGCCAAGCTCCATCTCTCCAGCACTGGCGTTGGCGGCCGCTCAACCTTTTTTTCTTTTAGCTGGGCCTGGACCCCTTCTTATCTGACAACATCTACAGTATAATCTGACAACGTTTCTTACCTGCAGCCGTTGGACCAGCCGTGCACCATTCAACGTTGAAATATGTCACTGGGGTTTGTTTCTCGCACTCGGAATGGGCAAAATACTGCGATGCGTGCTTCTTCCAATGCCATCAAATCATGTGAGATTCATGAACTCTTGAGAGGGGACGTGAAACAGACCCAACCCACACTGGACGCCGTCCAATTTTAAACCCCACCACGATCTTGGACAGTGCTCGTGCGAAGGCGCGACGATCCATTGGATCATGGATCCCTTTGTGCTGTGACACTGCGACTCTGTTGCTGATTTGCCGGCTGCCACCTCCGTGTCCATTGTTTGACGACTCCCGGCCGAGGCCTCGTGTCAGTGGCGTCCGGTCCGACTCCTTTTTCGGGCTCCAGTTGTCCGGGTCTGTCCTTTTATCAATCCCGGCGTGCTACGGCGCGGGTCTTGTCAAGATTGAAATGACAGTTGGGAGAGCTCCCTGTGTGACGTCATCTTCATCCTTTCGAGATACCCTAGACCAGCTGGGGATTCTGGTTCATAATGTCGCCATGAACATCCATCTCGTTGCGACCCCAGCTAAGAGGCGATGTACTTCGTCTGGCATCTGTGGATGGTATGCGAGGCAACTCATTCATTTCTTGATTTCCATGGAACGGTGAGGTGTGTATTCCCTTGGCAATTTCGGTGTAGCGTAACATGGCCAGCATCCGAACCTTGAAAGTCGCAGCCTTCCTTGAGCCCTACCCATACACGGCTTGACTAGGATCAAGATAATCCGAAATCAGAAGAAGGGCAGACCAATGACGGCCCCGAGGCGATATCACATATATTAACGATCCAGGGCAATACATGGGCTGCAATATAGGATGAAAGCACAAGTTCAAGCTACGGTTTCTATCTACGACCTTAGTACCTTGCACTCCCGCCTGCGCCAAGACCAAGCCCCCACCCGAGAGTACGATTACATAAGCACACGCACCCATTTTATAGATTTAACGTCGCGTCGAAAATATTTTCAACTTCTCATCAATCTCAGATCCATGATACTCAAGGGGATCCGTTGAGTACCGCAAAAATATGGGATGTGCGACTCACGGTGACCATGGCTCCCGCAAACTGGAGTATGCATCATTCTGCAATCCAACGTTCAACGAGACTCGCTCGCAGTCCATGAACCTGGAAGCCGGACTCCGACTCGTCGATCTGTATTCCCTCAGGTATACTCAGCAACGGACAAGATCAGGAATACGAGTCGTCCCGGCAAGAGGTAGGTACTCGGTGATACAGTGACAGTGAAAGCGCAGTCCTCGACTGCAACGGCATTTGTGTGTACAGCAAATGAGCTCTTCCATGCTCGCCTTGCTGAAGGAATATTAACGTGCCAAGATCAAAATGCCCTACTATTACCAAACACCTCTGCTCTTGCAAATCCGAAAGACACTGGTGCATGAAGATAGGGCGACATCCACATCGTACCATTGAACTTTGTATTTCCCACGCAGCTGGGTCCCACGAGACCAAACAGTTCATCGTCCAAGTCCACATTCGCCCTGCGCTGTCTGATGCAGGAACACGACGACGACTGGTGATGGTGCTATTGTTTCAAAATTTCTCCCTCGCGTGGCCTGTTTGCGCTCCGCTGTGTTGGTTCTTTGATGTGTTATGCGAGGGGACCAACTGCCAACGCCCTGCAGCCATCGCCATTGGGCTGCCAATGGCCTCACGTCTCCCTGAGGCGTTGAAGCAATCTCGACATGACCACCTAGGTTCAAGGTCGAGTGTTGGCCCCCCAAGCTTCTAGAACGGATCTCATGGGCATGACAAAGGAGCTGTCCCAAGCTCCCACCATGGATTGAGCGTCTCAGGTCAAGACAATCCAACGCCAACTGGCGCCCACCAAACTGGCGAGACGCCCACACCACCGACCCGCCTGGCGCGCGAGAGAATTGGCGGTGGAAGAACCGTGTCACATCACGGATGCCATGGGAAAGACCACAGCGTGGTCGGTGCATACGGCCCCCCGGTTAGCCTGGAACTCTGCATCGGTCTCTCAGCCGAACAGGGGACGGGACGACAGGACAGCGGACAGGCCTGGTGGACGCCAGAAAAACACCGTAGGCTGGGGCCAACGCCAGCGCCTCAGGTCATCAAGCTAGGGACCACATGGCAGTAGTTTGGCGACATCTTGGCGAGGTCAACATCAGGCCGATTCCTGCCTCGCGAGTCTAATTGCCTCGAAGGCAAACCCATCACCAATCAGACGTGGGCAGGCCGAGCTAATGCACGTTTTCAGCGAGCTGAGAGACTCTCGAGATGGGGTGACAAGGGGAGAGACCCAGCCGCGTCCCGAGGTTCTACAGCATCATGTATGTAGCTCATGCCGCTCGCTCATGTAGCAAAGACCGAATGGGGGCAGCGACACCGTGTGACACTATCAGGCACAGAATTACTTTGTAGGCGCAGCCGCAGCCGCAGGAGTGGCAGAGACGCAGACGCGCAGCACCGCCTCTGGACGAGATCCAGACGTTGTCCCCCGGAATAATTGGCCAATGGCTTCAACACGTGTGGTCGCACTGGGCGCGGCGAATATCACATCAGCATGAAGGTAAAGAGTGTTTAGCAGCCTGAGCCACGAGGCTTATCTCTCTGCTGCGACTCCATACGTCCATCGTCACCGACAGAGATCGGAGACGATTGCATGACAGGGACCATGAAAAGGAGCGGGCCAACAAGTACAGTACCACCACCATGGACAAAAAGACATCAGATGAACTTTGCAGACGAAGCGAAGCCAACACCAGGGGCCATCTCCTCTTCAGCTCTGAAATTAGCATGTGCCGTTTATGTCTTTGGGCGCTGGCCCCGGACATTTGAGCCAGGGGCTCTAGGCTTGATCGGGCAACACTCTGTAGGGAAGCCGACCGAACGTCATCTCCATCAACAAGTGTAGCTGTACCTCTACTTGCGAGGTGTAGTGGGGGCCTCGATAAATAAAATGAGCTGGCTGTGCGTGCGGTGCAGCCGCATGTGCATGAGCGAGCGCGAGAGGTTGAGAGACCGACGGCCATCCCCATTTGGCCTCTTTGTTGCCCCTTTGAGCTGTCTTGTTGATGTTTGGGCGGCTGGGAGGCATTTTGTTGACGCGACCTGATAGAAGGAAGCCTGCCTGTCAATCACCGCGGGAGCCTCGCGAACGAAACAAGAACCGTAAACAGAAGATGGCGGTTGGCGATTGGCAGCTGAAGTGAAGGCCTTGAGTATGCGGCCGCCGCCGGTCGGCGGGTATGACGATGGTCCGGGGCGATTGGCTTTGAACTGACCTCAACGGCGGCTGTTTTAGCACATGGGCAAGGCTGTTTTTGGGGGGACGTCTCCTCTCAGCCACACAATCTGCCCATCGCGGAGACATCTGCGAACTGATGGAATATCAAGAAAAAAAAAAAAGGGAGCTGCCCCGTGCTTGTATTGTTGTCTTTCGAGCGGGTGGGTTCTTTGCTGTCCCGCAATCTCGGACAACTCCAGAGATTCACCTGTGTCTACTCGGCGGTTAACTGATCCGGCAATTCTTGTGACCTCCATTTGCGGAACGGGCTCCGCAGTTTGTGTTTGTGTGTGCAGAAACTCCTCCTGCTGCTGCAGATGATTGCCAGCCCCTTGCTCTATCTGCAGAATGAGTGATATGCTTTTCGAGTTGCTAATTAATAAACAAAAAAAAAAAGTCGCGGTGTCGTGTCGTGGCCACAAACACACCCAGGAACCATGACCGCAGACCACACTGCACTGCAGTACCCACAAAACTCCAGCCCGGCAAGGGATTAATTGACGATCTCCATCGGCCAAGCTGGCGGCAGCACCTTTCGACACTAGCGGGTAAGGGGGGTTGGAATGGCGCAAAATCGTCGATCTCGCTTCCAAGACATCAATCCTCATGGGGGACGGGCTGGCGAAGGAATTGGGAACGGGAGAGGAGGAATTGGACATGCAGGGCACGTGTATCCAGCAATTCACCGAGTCAAAGGAGCGGGAGGGAGAGAAGAAAGGCGGTCTATCATCATCTGCCTCAGCTTGATATCCATCGCGGACGCGGACGGCAGAGGCTGGCTTTCGTTGCTTCTCCAGCCCGAGACAACGTTTCGACGGTTGTCAATGAATGACCCGCTTAGAAAAAAGTCACATTTCTCCCCCCTTCTTGTGCGCCTCCTCCGCCGCCACCGAGAGCCTCTATTGGATCTTCTGGGGCAGACGAAAAAAAGTTGTGAATAAGACGACAGAAGAGGAGTTACGAGGTGACTACAGTCTCCAGCGTGGTATGAATGTTGGACAGAAAAACTCAACCTGGCACACAAAAAAAGTCGGGATCACACCTGGTGAGGGAGGACAGGATAGGACAATGAGGATATTCCCCGCTGCCGTGCTTGTTTCGTGTCTGTCTCTGGTCCCGAGTGCTCCGGGCGTCCGGTCAATTACAGATGGACTGCGTCAAACCACAGTCTCACTGCATTGCATCGACGGCTCGAGTTAGTAGATACAGTAGTTGTCGGTCAAGTTGACGTACGTTGCATTGTATGTACGGAGCATGTATCTCACTTCTGTTCTGCTGCAATGATACCTAGTCCTGGTCCAACAACCAAGGCTGACCTCGATGCCGGCCTTGCCTTGCGTTGTATTGTGTGCCATGAACGGCATCGGCTCACTTCAGCTCCGCGTGCCGCCAGGCTTCGACCCCCTTGTTCCTTGCGAGTGCCGTAGCTTACTGGCGAATGGACGAATGGTGATTCTGTAGAATGAGATGGTGCGCTAGTTGCTATCGATTTGTGCCTTGATTGCTGTCTGTCTCTGTTGTACTAGATCCGAGCTGGCGGGAACACCGTCCTTGGATTTTCATGTAAGCTCTTGTTGCACGGCCGTGGCCATCGAGATCCAGTGTCTGTTTCTCGCTGTGATTCAGTCTTCTAGGCCATTTCCCGATGGAGGACAATGGCGGGAGAGCCCTGGACGGACCGTCTGACTCGACGCCGTCAATGTCTAGTGGTGACGTCCTTTCTGATTCTCATTTCCCGGGCCGCCGCCAGATTGCTAGGTCGTCAGTTTTTGATCTCGCTCCTTATTTAGTGTTTGATCTTTTTTGTCAGCACCCTTACCCTTCTTTCAGTGACCCCAAACACCTGAAGCTCCACCTCCGCTCGCTCTCAGCGACTTGCAGTGCCCAGCACAGCCAGGGCTCCAGTTGTTAGGCAAGTGATCTGATCCAACATTTTTCAACCATTCGCTTTCGAAGTAACCCTGGTCGATTGCCCGCGGAAAAAAAACAACAGCAATAATCGCCCTGTCTCTTTTCTCTTTTTCCCGCCCGTTGTCCCGTTTTGACGTCCACCCTACCCCTTCCGGGCTAGCCTCATTTCTCTAGCACAACGCCCGCGCTGTACGGATACTTCGGCCTCCCTAAGCCCCTTGTCAATCACCTCTGCTCTACTCCCCCCCGTCACCTCTTGCACGCCCCCCGGCCAGCCCGTGGCGATCTTGAGTGTGGAGGTCGCAAGGTCGCTCGCTCGCTCGCACGCAGGTCGCACCAGCCAGCAAAGGGACCAGGTACTGTACGAGGAGGAGCCTGGCCTGGCATCATCTCGCCTTGCAGTTTTGTCGATAGAAGCCTCGAGAGAGCATCACTTTTCCCCTTCTCCCCTCCTACAAACCATCCATACCAATTCCTCCCCCCTGCACTCTTGCTCTCCATACCCTCATCCCTCTGCCGGCCAGAGAAGCGTCGGAGTGATGTTCAACTAAAGACCTACGAATTACTTGCTCCTGCTTCCTTTCTGTCGTTATACGGTCCGGTCGTCTTTCCAGCTTGAGGAGCACCGCCCACGCTTCTCGCGCGGAAGGCTCCCTTGATCCCTTCGTTTGGTCATGAGATGGGTGGCTCAACTATGATCATGGCTCCGGCCGTGGATACTTCGTCCTCTTTCCCTCGTTCTCATTCCAGCCCGGACTTACTGTCGCTTTCGACCCTCGAGAAGCCTGCCCCGAGCCTGGCCCTCAACAATCCCCAGCGCCAGAGCGTCACCTCCCTCCCGTCTCTACCGAGCCTGCCAACATTCGACCTCCCCTCGTTCGATGTCGACTTCAAGCTCGACACCTCCGTCTTCCTGACGGGCGAAAAAGCCGGCAAGGTTGCGCCCGAGTCGTTCCCTCCGATCGTTCGAACCGAAGAGGTGCCTGATGAGACGCCGCACACCAAGCACGCCCGAAAGAGGACCAGTTCGCTTATAGAGTCTCGCGGATGGCTCTCCGGCTCCAAAAATGCAGCTGACATGCAGCCTGAGGAGCCTCCTCGCCCTACCACATCAGCAGGCGACAGGAGTTTTGGCGGTGGATCCCTGGGCGACCTCAAGCCACTTGAAAGGAGCTCGACAGCGTCAGACTCGTTTGCAGGCTTTGCAAAACGATCATGGCGATCCTCTCGCTCCCCTTCGCCTATGGACAAGGTCGACTCCCCTAAAGAAAAATCGTCAGGGCGTAGCCGAGCTGAGAGCTCAACCTCGATTAAGCTGACCAAGACCCGCAAGCGCCCTGGCTTGACGGTTGACCAAGCGGAGAAGAACAAGTCAACTGATTCACTCAAGGCCGCCCCCAAGGGTCTTTCTCGGGCCAGTGGCTACTTCAGCAAGCTCAAACAGAAGCAGTCCAGCCTGGCAAAGCTCAACACAAACACAGATTCTGACAACAGCTGTGCTTCGTCCGCGACAAGCCTTGCACCTCCCACTAGCACGGACGGCCGCACACCGCAATCCTCCACCTACGACACCACCACCACTGCAACCACCTCGACCGATGAATCCTCCATCGAGATGCCGCCCCAGAACCGAGATGTCCTCTGGTCATCGTTTAAAACTCTTGATGTGGACTTTAAGGGGTTCCTCGCCAAGAGCACCGCCCAGCGAATCGCCCAGATCCAATCCCAGCTTATCCCCTTTCTTCGAAAAACCATGAACCACGAATCGACCAAGCGCCTCTTCGCCGAAGATGTCGACCGACGAGCCACGATCCTCGATAAGTGGTGGGTTACCATCCTGGAGATGCTGGAGGGACAGGCGCCCCAACCCGTTCCCGGCGTTGATCGCCCTGTTCTCTTCGATGCGGCCACGCTCCTCATGATGCGTCTCGAATGGCGACAGGCTACCTCTTACTTCCTGCCCCTCGCCGACCGGTCTCCGGCTGAGCGGGTGCGAGCGCGATCGTTCACGACTTCGTCAAACTCGTCCGTCACCTCCAGCCAGGCCGCCTTCCTCGAGGAGTCCTCCGAGCACAATATCAGAACTATGTTCGTCTCCAACCTGGTCAAGCAGATGTCGTTCATTGTCGAGAAGCTGTCGCTTCGTCACGCTCCTATAAGCCTCATCAATTTCGCTGGAAAGGCTTGCGCATACGCCTTTTTCTTCGCACCCGGCATCGCGGACATCCTGATTCGACTCTGGGGTCTCTCCCCTGAACTCATTCGACGAGTCGCCGATGAGATTGGGCTCCCGCGCAAAAACCAGGGGGAGAGCGAGGACATTGTGGCCTTGTTCCCGCCCAGCCTGGGCATGTTTGGCTGGACCTCACCCAAGGGAGTATGGGATAGCCTCAAAAAGGTTCCCAAGCTGCCCATGCTCGTGTCTCGGATCCCCTGGACGGGTCCCTGGGTGCCACGCTGGAAGGGCCGCGACACGGACGTCTTCTTCATTTTCTGCAAATACTTCCATATTCTTTCCGAGCAGTTTATGCCTGCGGGTTTACCCCTGCTCGAGAAGGCGAGATCTCCCGCGTTTGCTCTGGTCCACGCTCAGCTGCTCTTTGTCCTGGACACAACAATTCACCGCCAGACACCCATGGATGTTGGTTATAACGCGATGGATTCAATGCCCGGCGCCGATGCTTCGATGACCATGCCACTACCTACAAGCAACGTCATGAAGGGCATGTCTGAGAACCGACTTATCATGCTGCTGAAGGATTTCCTCTCAGACGAGTCTCTTGAGCTTGCGGGTGCTCGACATACATTCGCGGAAGCCTTTGCTACTATGATGAAGGCAGCGACGCGGAGGACATCCAAGTTCAACCACAATGCGTGCTTCACTCTGTGCGACTTCCTGGAGGAGGTTCTGGTACTCTACAGCGAGTTTGAGGACCCAGATTGCTCTACGAGCTACGTCGATTGGACTTTCTGGTTCGACGTTTGTAAGAAGATCATGAGCTCCTTCAACACCATGTCAGAAGTTCGAATGATGGCCTTTGTCTTTTCCATTTGGGACGCTATCTCCAAGGATCCGATACGCAAATTGACCGTCTGCAAGGACTGGCTTCTCACCGAAGAGACCTTTAATGAGTACTTCAACCACTGGTGCCCCATGGTCCGGGCATACTACCAGCGTTTGCTGTGTTGGCGAATGTGCCGAGACGCAGGATCGCTGGACGAGGTGGATGGCCAAATCTTTGTGCTCGTGGCCGAAAGACTTCAGACGACGTGGTCACATTATCTCTACCTTAAGCACACCGCGGAACAAGAACAAAGAATGCCGCCTTCGACTGCTCCCGTGCTTCCAGCGCCAGGAAAGCGTTTCATGATTATCCGACAAGAGCTTAACCCTCCTCAGACTGGACTTTTCATGGGAGGATTTGACTCATTCTCCAAGCTTCCCAACAATGACACGGCCGCTGCCGCGCCCTTGCCAACCGATATCAGTGCCAAGAACGACAACAAGAAACGATGGTCGCTGCTGGGCAAGGTCCTATCTCTGGGGGGCACCGGTGGTAACACGGGAGCAGGTGCTGGATGGGATGACGAATTCCAGACTGTTCGCCGTGAGACGGCTGAGGCGCGAACCTCTCTGGGCAGCGCGCCGTCCATCAAGACAAACGGCAACAAGAACCGTGCGTCCGAAGACGATTCCTTGTATTCGCAGCCGATCTACGAGGAGCAAAAGTATGTCTTCAAGTTTATCCTGGCATGGCAGCACCAGCAAGCGCCTCTCCGAGAGCGTTTCCTGACCCGACCCCGACTTCCTGGACCAGCGCAAATGCGCATCAGCGGCCCATTGGGAGTTGGCAACACTGGAATCTCGGCCCCGACACGAAAGTACTCGGGCAGCCCGCAGCAGGGGTTGATCAACAGCGCAAAGAACGCGAGCCCGCTCACCTCTCCTGTGGATGAGTCACCAAGGCGGCTCTCCCTCAGCCTCAACCGTTCGCCAAGCTGGAAGACGGAGCTCTCCTTCTCAGAATTGGGCAATGGATCGCCCACCGGGACGGGTATCAAGGGAAGCCCTAGCCCTGCCCCGTCATCAACCTCGGAGGAGCCCAAGAAGAATATGAGCTCATTCGGCGATGGCGTCGTAGACCCCGCGAAGCCCACCGGCTTCTACACAAAGAACATGGTCTATTCTGGACGAGCCCTCGCCGAGTGGGCTCAGGTCATCTTTGAATGCAACAACTTTGTCGAGCGCCGTCGTGACGAGGGCATCGAGGATCTTTGCGATGTGGAAATTCCCCTCCTGTCGGTCGAGGGGTTCCGCAAAATCGGTGGCTAGAAGCCCACAAAGAGCAATTAGTTGCTGAGCTGCTCATACTTGCGTCATAATATCGCCTGCACGACTCTTTCCTTGCCTCATATACCCATGCATCAACGGTGGGGTTGGAAGCATTTTCTCTTACACAAACAAACAAACAAATATCAGGATACCATGCCATGGCTGGGTAATTTTTCATGGTCTTTTTTCTTCGCATCAATGCCACCAGACCCGGGGCTTTAGACAGACATGGAATATGCCACGCTTTTACGAATCACTCGGAGTGATTTGATTTGCTCATGTGTTGGAGATTTTCAACACTATTTGGTTTTGATTTGATTGCAAAGTTTTGGCGTTGGAGAGCAATAACTGGCCTGCTTTTTATTTGCTTATTTTCATTCCTTTATATACCAAGCCGTCAAGGGTCATTTTGGACTTGGTCATTTCTTCATTCGGCGGAGGGGAGTGGGCGAACACTAGGACGGTACGGAGGGATACTGGCAATGTCATGGCCAACGCGGTCTCCGGTCTGGAGTGCTTGGTTAGCTGAGGGTCACCTCTTGTGTATATACTATTAGATTGGATGGGGACGTGGTGGGGGTGGGTGAATACAGAAGGATTTTCTTCTGACTTTCTTGGAGCAGCTGGTTAATGACATGGTGGTAATGACAGGCTATCTTGTCTATATGAGTTGAGCAAGACACTAATCCAAAGCGTGGACCAAGTTCTTGGACATCGCTTCATCCCTTCCTCTGCTTCATGACGTTATCAATTCCTCCCAAGAGCAGGCTTCAGCTCAGCCCACATCTCTTGGGCCTTGGGACGTACCGCCTCGAACCTCTTGAGAGCATCCTCCCTAAGTAGCGGGCGACGGTCGGGATAGTACTCTTCAAATGATGGCTTGCCGTCGTTGGCAGCCATCCAGGCCTGACGGCTGCGCGTGTAAATATGCACGTCGGGCTCAATCTGCCATGGCTGATCCAGCGTACCGACGCGGACATAATAGAGGTGTCGACCAGCGTCGGCGTAGTGAGTCCATAGCCCAGTGTGGCATGCCGGACAGCTCACAATGGTCTGGCCTAGGCCGGACTCACTTGGCAGACACACGGCCACGGTGTCAGCGGCGGGCCTGGGTTCTCGCGTCGGGTCCTCGGCGGCGGTGATGCGCGCAAACGCGGGGGCGACACCAGCCTGTGCAGGTTCCGGGTTGGCAGGCGAGCCGGCGACGGTGGGAGACGCCGAGGGAAGAATCTCAATGGCAGAGGATTCAATGACGGCGTTGAGGGCGAGGACGGTGCCGGTCTGACGTTGACAACCGGTGCAGTAGCATGCGTGGACGATGATGGGGGGAAGGTTGAAACGGTAGCGGATGAGGCCACAGGCACAGCCGCCAGCGAGGGGGAAGATGTCCCTTTCGGAGTAGTGAGTCGACATGATTGTAGCTCGAGTCTTGAGAAAGCCGGGAGAGGTGAAAGGGGATGAGAGAAGAGGGACTGTGTGTTGGTGTGTGAAAGAAAGGGCGCGGTTTACATCGACCCATGGTGAACAGTGTGTGCGCAGGAGGGGGGCAACCGCCAATATTACTCAACGATGAGGCACAGAGAAACCCGTCACAAAATAACCAGACACCTTGCAAGGATGCTTCTGACTATGGTGTTGTCAACATTTTCGTCGTGCCGCTTGGCGTGCGTCGTTTTTTTTTGACCACCTGGCAGCCCTGGTGCAAAGCGGAGCAACAGGGCGCTGACCAGTGAGAATGGACTTTGTCGCCTAATTAGGAAGGGGGGTCATGGGGTAAACGAGGTACGATAGAGCGAATGTGATTCGACACTTTGGTTTAAAATCAACTCGATTGATGATGCTCCGCGACTCAATTTTTTTAGAGGGAACAAGAAAATGGCTATTTGAATGCTGTATGCTTCAATTCGGCACCCCTCGCCGTCGCTGCTTTCTCTAAATCGGACTCTTCCACTGCCCCTTGGCTCCGGCCGCTTGCTTGTCCAACATTGCCAGGTCAAGACTGTTTAAGGGCCGGAGATCTCTTCGAAAGGCGCATAGTCTCATTTTAAGGCTGACAATAATCACAGTCACTGATATCCAATGCTATTATTTGTATAAAAATGCACAGTTCTCAAATATTGGCGCACTTGGGGCTGTCTGTGAAATTGCCACCAAGGTACAAGATGTGCTTCCAGCCAAGTTTGCTTATCGTGTTGATCACGAATTCATACTTGATGTCCTCTGAAAATCCTAATGCGACTTGTTTCGGCTAATCATAAGTCAGGTTCGTGATGATGTTGGCGGATGCTTCGTTGTCTTCATTTCGCCCCCATGCCCAACTACGGCAATAATCAGGACGGTGTCTCGAGATGAGAGCGGAAACAAGTGCCGAAACTAACGTAGAGGACTTACGCATGATTCCTGTGCAAACTAGTATTTGTACAGGTGGAGTGCGGCCGATCCTGAGATATATATATCGCCATCCCGGTCAAATTCCAGATTACAACTTTTATCGGAGATGCTGCTCTCGCCAAAGTGAGATGACATGACGTATCCATATGTAGAGTGTGGGATTAACCTATAAAGATGCCAATAGAAATCAAGAAAGAAAGGATGAAACAGAACCTTGGTTTATTAGCAACTGCTCAACTGTAGACGAAGCGGAGAGGGTACCTAAGTTGATTAGGTAGCTCGTTTGGTGTGAATAAAAAGGGCTGATAGACAAGATGAATTAAACAATCATGATGCGATGTTTTAAGAGGATACGAAACAACAGGGAACGCAGGGGAGTTTGGCAGAAGTCCTTGCTGCGGCGAGGAGGTGTGCAACATCACGGAAGCTAAAAGAGTAAGAACTAGAGCGACAACCTGGAAGATATTGCAATTTAGAGAATATGGACGGATGTTTTAACAAAGAATAGAGAGTTTTACATCAGAACCGTTTATTGAATGGTGGTCCTCTCTTAAGCTTGTGCTATTCACCGTGAGGAGATTGCGGTTCAAAGAGAGGATCGTGCCAAGTACGGCCTCCTAGTATTGGTTATACCAAACACCCCTATATCGCTGCTGTGTAGTGATATATACCCCGTCTATTTCTTAATCTCGTCCTCTCACAATTCACCAGTTCCCAGGCACATGCTCTAGTCCTCCCACGTGATCCCCTACAAAGCCAGCAATCTCAGCCCTGCGGCAGCGCTAGTCCCAAAACAGGGGTGTGCCGGCGCCAAAGCCAACCACGTCACCGCGTCTAAACGGACCTCGAAAGGATTACCCGTTTGACTCTCCCCCATTCATCTCCATCAACGGCTCTGCAGAAACTATCGGTGCAGTACCTGGTCTTTCTGGAGTCCCCCGGCCGAGTCCTTGTAATTGATCACCATGCCCAACACGGGCAAGCCGAGCAAGGACTGCCATCTCTGCAGGTCGCGCCGTGTCAAGGTCAGTGCTTGCTCGTGCTTACGCCTCTGCTTATCCCCCACCTACAGATGCAGTTTCTGACTGTCTCGCAGTGCGATCTTGGCAGGCCATCTTGTCAAAGATGCATCAAATATGGAGCTGAATGTCCTGGCTATCGGGATGAGCATGAGCTTGTCTTTCGCAATGCCAATCCAACCACTGTCAAGAAGCGTAAGAAGAGGACACAGCAGCAGGCGAGCCGTGAGGTTTCTGTCATATCTTTTTCCGACTCGTCTTCTTCAAGCGGAGACTCTGCTACTCCCGGAACTCTCTTGGACGAAAACTTTGGACTAAGTCCTGTTTCTTCAACCTCGACTGACCTTATTTCCACTGCGGGCTCTGACACAACTATCATCCTTCCTCAATCCATGAACGAGCATTGGACCTCTCACTCCATCCCTATCCTTCTCAACGTCTACTCCACCCTAGAGTTCCTCCATGACACATATAGGAAAAATGATGTCAACGGCCCCCTTGTTTGGGCTGCCCATCTCTTTTCCCGTACCTATGTCACCAATTTACGATACCCCACTGCCATCGACAATGGATCTATTACAGAGACTGAAAAGGAGCTGGGCACATATCTCGGTAAAACTTTGAGCTCTGTTGGAGAGGCATTGAAGTCACCTGGTGGCGCTCTCAGAGACGACGTGCTTGCAACAGTATGGATTCTAACAAATTACGAGGTAAGACTATGGTGACTTGTACCGTTTGATCAAGATGCTAAGTTTTCCAGCTTCTCATGGGTTCCATCAACCGCATAGAGCCAATGAGTCCGTGGCACCTCCACACACGAGGCCTGTACAGTATTCTCAAAGCGAGAGGCACCGCTTACTTCAAGAGAGAAAATGGCCGAGCTGGCTTTTGGCCAGCATACAACATGGTGGTACGTACTTCGAGAGCCTATTCTCTAGACACTAGGTTGACAACCCAAAAGCAAGTGCAATGCCTCTTGACAAGCATCGAGTGCCCTCCAGAGTCTGAAGAATGGTTTTCTGCAATCAAAGAGACTCTACATCCACAAGAGGGTTGGGCACTCGAGGTTTCTTCCTACATCACCAAGATTGCGCACGTGCAATGCCGCATGCTGAAGATCCTTCGGGCTCGAGATTTTGATGCTGCCTCGGCTAAATACTACGACTTGATCGGCATCTTGTTCCAAGCCGAGGACAACCTGAAAGCATTTGAAACATTCAACATTCATGTGGACCACGACTTTGACCCATACATGCGCAACATGCTCAACTCGGCCCGCGTCAAGGGTTATCAAGTCGTCTTATCTTTTGCCAACTTTTTAACCCACCACGTCGCCTCTCCAATCCCGCTTGACGTCCTCAAATCCATCCGCGCACACTGCATCCGGCTGGTGCGTGGATCAGCACAAGAGATTATGGATGCAGTGTCCCGGAACTTGGACCCAGGGGCATTCCGGAATAATCCATCTCCAAGGACCCTGTTTGATGCCTTGAAACTGATATGGCCTCTCACGGCAGTGTACCTCGTGTCTTCGACTCTTCCAGAGCAGCGAGAAAGCGCAGAGAAGACACTACGGTTCATAGGCAGGGAGCTTGGAGTTCGACAGGCGCTAAGGGTAAACCGAGGAGCATCAGTGTTGCCCCCCGAGGCAGAAGCACCGTTGGAGTTGGTTGAGGACGAAACCTTTGACCCATTGCCAAAAAGTGCCGGGTTGATGTGAGGTATCCTTGGCTCTGTTGGCAGACACTCACACTTGACCACTCTCAACCAAACTGACTACCCATCTAGACATGGTGAGGGGTCTTCTCGACTGGGAACTCGCAACAACTGAATGCATCCACTGCAGATCTTCAGGGGTATTGCATCTGTCTCAGTGGGCCTTTGTTGGGTTGAAACAACAAAACTCTACACAGACGTCACTGGCGGAATTTTGCCGCTCAGTCCCTCATTATTGGGACTCTCCACAGCCCAAGGCGCACCTCGTGAGACCCGGGATGTCAGGAGAGGCCGTGATGCGAGAGGAGAATGAGGCATGGGACAACTCAACTCGCGACATAGCTTAGCCGCCGGGCCCATTCCAGCGTCTAATTACACGAGCTGAACTTAGAAGCCTCAAAATAGGATATGGAGACAATGATACGAAAGGATCGTCGGGGTCAAGCTGTGGCGACGAATGGCGGAAAGAGGGCTTCCGGAGACGCCTTGTGGCGGTGCGAGCAGACGAGGAGAATTCCGCATTCAAACCAGGCCGAAAAGGAGGGCTAAAAACGCCAATCAACCGAAAACGCGAGAGGATCTGGCCCAAGGCAAACGTTCCACGAGAAAGGGGATGATCAACAGGCGGAGCATGGGTCCGGCGGGTGGCGGCAGTGGAGAGACGTGGCTCGTCTCTCTCGTGTTGGGAATTGGCGTCGGATAGCGGTTTCTTGAAATGGAAACAAGGGAGGGAAAAAAGAATTTAGCTTTTCGGAGACGGAATTCTGGAGGCCTCGACCGGGTTTTGGGTCAAATTTTGTTGATGGGGATCGTATTCTGATGGTTTGGATGGGCTTTTGGAAGATGGTGTTTTCGGTGAGTGTGTAATCCACACTGTCCACTCGCAGAAATAGAGTGTAGATGTACAGTGCGCAGAGTCGGGCATGTGATCTGACGTCAAAGTCTGAAACGGGTCGTAGGATATCCGAGCCAACCACGTCTCGTTGGACTGATTCACATTCTCTCTTGTTCAATCATGTCTCAAACCGCTTCTGGAATCTCGATCGTGACGGTGCTTTCCTGTTGCACGATCCCTGCAGCTTTCTCTAGCGCGTCGTCCTCGCTTCGCTTCCTACCCCGGATTTGCTCACGGCCGTTATCATTCGAAAGCAGGGCAATGACAAACCAGTGCTTGCAGCCAGCGCAGCGGTCGGACCGAGTGAAGTCATCCAATCATCACGGTCCTGATGGATTTGGCAGCAGGGAACTGCTGAAGCCGCGCCAAGTCGTCAAGGGCGTCTTCCAGGTTTTTTGACCTGGTTCGTCCGTGTGCAGCGCAGCAGTGCAATCAATGCAATGCAGATGGCTCACCCTCACCGCAACCATTTTGCCTGCCCGCCTGGTTTCGTCTCTCTGACCGAGGGGGCGTGATGCAGTATTAGCTTGCAGCGTTTGAGAAATACTTTTCTGGTCGAGGTGTACAAGCGACGATACGATACCACGCTGGCATTGCAGCAATCCATATCAACTGTATCCGCACCCTCCACAACAACTACTCCACGCCCTGCTCGCGTGGGCTGTGTCCCCCGTCTCGCCTTGTCTCGCCCTCGAGCAGTCGATGATGTAGTGGGTCAGGGGTCAAGAAACGACGGCGGCTTTGCTGTCTGTCGACTATCGGGATGATTTGCGGCTTATGTTGACGACCGACGATCCCTTGGTCCTTGGTTACCTGAGCCAAATGCATTTAGAGCCGTTGTGTTCCAACATGGATAAAGTCGTGCTCCCCTGTGGCCCTCTCCCCCCTCCTTTCACAAAAGGAACCTCCAATTGCGAAGGTTGCCATTGAAAAAGCGCAATCCCTCGTGTTCGAGGCCATTCCACTTACAGTACGGTACAGCACAGGTTATGACCCCCTACAGCGTGCCATCCATTGCTTGAGGGTGGGCTACATCATAGCACTCGCCGATCCGAACCACCATCTGGGAACGCCCATTTCAAGACACTCGTCGCCACCAGCCGTCATCTACTCTACTTTTACTCACCATGTCTATGCTTAAATCTCCCACCCCAGCCAACGCGGCCCTTCTAATACCACCGAATTGCGGTTCTCCTGTTCGTCCCCGTTTCAACTCACAGCGCACCTCGGATCGCTTGCGAGAAAGCTCGAATTTTATCACACCACCATTCAAGATGGGGGGCAACATCAGAAAGGGAAGAAGATCCGTATTTAAAGAGGTTGGATTGGACGATGACTTGGAGTATCCGGAACCATCATCAGCACCCACGTTACTACAAAGTCAACATACTACTACCCACCATAGCAAAAGAGAGATTACCGACAACTCAGATCCTGCCCAAACATCTCAGTCAAATAAGCGAGACTACGAACAAGAAAACGACCAGGATCACGACAGCAGCGGAGAAGACTCATCTGGAAGCAAGCGTCAACGCTCACGGCAGTTATCATTATCTTCGCCAAAGACCTGGTACGCCAAGCTAGCAAACACAAAGGGTCGGCCGAGAATCAAGAGCACTTCAGGTGCATCTCCAGGCATGTCCGGCCTTCATCGGTTCACCATGATAGCACTGCTCATTGCCATTGTACTTCCTGCTTTCAGTTGGAGAAATGGGCATTCAGTCACGGACCTCAATGGCGCCAGCGCTGGTGCCATTACCCGTCGAGATAAGAGTCCCACCGATGTCTGCGCCAGATGGGGCCTGCAAGCTGCCCAATTGAACGGCACGCTTTATCTGTATGGCGGTCGAGCCAGGTCTAAGGCAGACCAGACGGAGGATACATGGAACAACTACTTTCTAACATTGGATCTCACCAAGGACTGGGATGTTGACTCACCTGAGCTGAGTGGACTCGAGAGACCCGATGGTCCTCCCGAGGTGTCCATGGGCTATCTTTGGCACGACTACAACAACCTCTACCTATACGGAGGTCAGTTTTCTGATTCGCCATACGTCGAGCCCGGTCCCGAGTCCCTCTGGCGTTATTCCATCGCCGACAGCACATGGACCGAGTTCAAGAACCCCAAAACCTCTACGGGTAATGAGTCTGAGTCTGGTAACCAACCTGTTCACCGTGCCGCTGAGGGTGCAGGCCTTTCTGTTCCCGAACTCGGTCTCAGTTGGTACTTTGGTGGTCATCTCGACTGGGCCACCACTCCAGGGTGGTCGCGCGACATCGACAGGGTATACCTCAAGAGCCTGCTCGAGTTCACACACCCAGGCTATGTAAACTCGGGTGTTGACAAGCTCTCTACCGGCTCGGGCGCGCCCGAAAGTGGTACCTTTCGAAACATCACCAAGGCGGGTGTCCAGAGCGGCAACTTCACCGAGAGAGCAGATGGTGTTCTCGTGTTTGTTCCCGGATGGGGAGACATGGGAGTTTTAATTGGACTCGCCGGAGGTACCAACGAGACCTTCACAGAGGATCTTAAGACACTGGATGTTTACGATATCGCCAACTCCAAATGGTTCCACCAGGAGACATCTGGAGACACGCCGAGCGTCCGTGTCAATCCCTGCGCCGTCATCGCCAGTGCGCCAGATGCCTCGAGCTTCCAGATCTACATGTTTGGTGGACAGAACCTGCCATTCGTAAGTCCTCGTATTAAATCTCATGACTGCAACCCAACCTGCTTACACATGACAGGGGAGTCAGACACAATACGACGATATGTACATCCTCACCATTCCCTCCTTCACATGGATCAAGGTCGATCAGAAGGGCAAAAACGTGCCAGCTGCGCGTGCAGGTCATTCGTGCGCCATGTACGACGGTCAGATGGTGGTGGTGGGCGGCGTGGGCAAGGACATTGAGTGCGATCCAGGCATGTACGTGTTTGACGCCTCGTCGCTCGAGTGGAAGGATAAGTTCCAGGCCGCGGACCACGGCAGGGACCATCACCCGGAAAATCTCGTCCTCGCCGGGTCCTTTGGGTACCAAGTCCCGGACGCCGTGCACCAGGTCGTGGGTGGAGACAGTGAAGGCGGAGCTACGGCGACGACCCCCGCTGCGGGGCCGGCCACCGGCGGTCCGTTTGCCACGGGGAAGCCGCCCGTGTTCACCATCACGCAGGGGGCGACTGCTACGGTCCGAGTTGGAGAGACGGGCACCTCGACGGCATCACCCGAAGATGATGACAAGGGCGGCGTTAACGGTGGCCTCGTTGCTGCGGGTGTCATTGCTGGCATATTCGGCGCTTTGGCTCTATATCTCGGCTTCTGCGCTTGGCTTTACCGCCGTCAAGTCAGGGCATATCGACACCATCTCGCTGTGACGAACCGTTACTCAGGAATCTCCAACAGCACATTCGACCCATCTCCGGCTTCATCCGGTGACGCAGCCGCCGCCACTGCCGTTGGTGCTGCTGTTGCTGCCCGTGCAAATCGGAGTTCCTCCCGCGAGAGCCTCTTTGGCTGGGTCGGCTCCAGCCGCGAGCAGGGGTGGACCACGGAGCCCAAGTGGCGACCCGAAGACGAAGACGACACTACGCCCAGTGCGATGGGCTCCAGCAGCGGTGCGGGAGTACCGAAGCCCAACGAGGATGTCAGGCCTGGGACGAGCGGCAGCGGAGGTTCAACAGAGGGGTTGCTCGAGGGTCAAGAGCCGAGCTTCTTCAGTGTTGTCATGGGACCAAGGAGGGCGTTGCGGGTGGTCAACGGCGCAGAGTAACAAGTACGGACAAGATGTTTTAAAAGGGATACTTGAGGGATATAAAGAATGGTGTTTAATTCCGGCGAGTTTGTAGGCCGGGTGATGATGTTGACGATATATTTAAGCTGGCGGCCTTCTCAATGCCGCTACATTCGCTGATACCCCTTATTTCGTCCGCCCTTGCAGTGGGCGGTATACTACCAAGTAACAGAATTTGATCACAATATACATGTAACTTGGGCATGATGAAACCAGTCTTTGTAGCTATTGATCTGTTCATAACGTCGTCTGTCTAACCGATCCGTATAAAAACACACAATCTTGTGTACACAAAACAGCCAGCCCCCCAAGACCGATCCGTCCTAGGACAGGAAGAGTCATGGGCAAAATTGTATATCTCGCTGCGCCAAAAACGCCGATTCTCTTTATCCAAGAGGTCCATGCCAGTCCGTCCCTTCGCTAAAAATGCCAAACATGAAGAATTTCTCTAGAAAAAACGAAAACGGAAATCATGTGCGCGACCACTTCTTGAGCTGCTTCTCGGGGATGGTGTTGACAAAGGCCTCCTGGAGGAAGTGCTTCCAGACCTTGTTGCTCTTCTTGCGAGTGGTCTTTTCACCCTTCTTTCCTCCCTTCTTCTTCTTCCTCCTCGACTGGTCAACGTCAGAGGCAGAGCCGTCGGGATTCTCCTCGTCGTCATCATCGTCATCGTCGTCTTCGAAATCTTCATCAACCTCATCGGCCGGCTTGGCCTTGTTCTTCTCCTCTTGCTTTGCGATTCTTTTCGCCAGCCTCAAGTAGCTCCTAACCGTCAGGTCGGGGAGCTTGAAGATCTTGTCGGTAAAAGTGCTGTACTCGACCTCATAGTTGAACTCGCGCGGCTGAGGGGTATCGTGGTTGGGCACCTCGTCGCTAAAGTCGCCGTCGCGCCACTTGGACCCGTCTGCGGGATCCGTCATGTCATTGTTGATGTAGGTGAGGTTGGCAAAGTACTGAGTGTATCCGGTGAAAGTGAAGGGCTGCATAGAGTACGCAGGGCCAGGGAGCGATCCCTTGGGCGGATCATCTGGAACCACGAGTTGGGGGTTCTTGGGCTTCTTCTTTCCCTTCCTGCCCTTCTTCTTCTTCTTCTTCTTTCGCTCAGCTTCAAGGTCTCTCTTGAGCTCTTGTCGGCCCTCGTCCTCAGGCTTATCGAATTCCGGGATTTCAGTGATCTGCTCAGGCACCTTTGCGTTCACGTCAAAGGCATCGGACCAAACCGGAGTGTTCTCCAGGCCGCTGATGTTGTACTCGATGACACGGATGGTGGGGAAATAGTTGGGAACCACGCTGGGGCTGACCAAAGACAGCTGGTATCGCTCGCCGTATTTGCCGCCAATCTTCTTGAGGCCCTTCTTCTTCTTGCCCTTCTTTCCCTTCTTTTTCTTTCCAAGATCATCCACTTCATCGTCCTGGGTGTCAGACTCGTCATCTTCGGCATCCGCTTCCAGGTCCTTGATCGCCACATTAGGCAAGTCGGTCCATGAGTCCCTGAGCTCAACGAGGTAATCACTCTTCGATTCGACAGAAAAGTCGTCCTGGATGGGCTCGCGCTCGACAGCCTGGTCGTAGAGGCTCAGATCAATATCCTTGGTGTCTTGGAATAGGAAGTGATCGATGTTCATATGACCATAGACGGAGCCGGTCACGACATCGCGGAACTGCTTTAGCCATAGAGTGTACTTTTGCCAGCACGTCTCGTCCCAGTTTTGCTTATTCTCGGTCCTCGCAGGTGGGACGTGGCCGATCAGGATGGCCTTCATACCGCGCTCGCGCAGGCGCTGCAGTTGAACGCTCAGCCATTCGAGATGCTTGAAGCCAGGTTCGGATGTATCGGCACAGCCATCGACACCAGCGTTACGATCAAAGAAGTACATGGTGTTCAGACTGATGACGGAGAGCTTGTTCGGGATAACTTCGACCTCGAACCAGCCGCCAAAGGCAAACGAGTGGCGCTGCTCCTCGGGGATGAAGCGATGCCATATCTCGCTGTAGGCTTTGAGCCACTTGTTGGGGCCGGGGTAGAAGATGTTGTGCGGGAGGAAGTCATTATTACCAAAGGTTGGAATGACGGGGATGTCGAGCTGGCCATTGTCGGAAAAGGTGTCAATGATCTTCTGGGCTACCTGTCGATTCGTTCCCAGCACGTGGCCAGAGTTTCGAGGAAGCTTCTCGTCGCTGTCGTGACGCGCAGTATCGCCAGTCCATACAACAAAGTCGACGTCATCCTTTACATGGGCGCGTATCCAGTCCAAAGTCGCGTCCACAAGAGCCAAGGGTGAGTCGCAGTCGGTAGTCTCGGCGCCGTATGTGCCCGCTGTGCCCTCCTTGCGATGGCATGCGACGCCCTCGGCGGTGGAAGAATGGGGCTTGTAGAATTCATCAGGGTGAAAATCTGTAGAGTTTGAGTTCACGTTAGCAATGGCCGTAGGTTTCGCCGAAAGGGGAAGAACACGTTGAGCACACCACCACTTCTCGAGCAAGGCCAATGCCGTTGAAGGGCACCAACCAGAGGTTGCCAGCGACGCACGCTGGGAAACACGTACCTGTTATGTGAAGAAATTTCCCATTTAGCTTCCTGCTCGGCTGCTGCGCATTTTGCGGTGTCGCGAATGAATTCGTGCTGAGAACTCTTTGATCGTCGTTGAGAATTGGGGATGGGATGACGGTTTGGAAGAAGAGAGTGGCTGCCACGAGCAGTCGGGCGCCTATAAGTGGCATCTTGCCTATGCCTTCTCTTGTGTCCAGTCGGTGAGGTCTGTCTTTATCTCGTACGTCGGTTGATCAATGGTTGTTCGATGACTGTTGAAGTCGTCGCGAAAAGTCGTCAAGTTTGATGGTGTAAGAGGTAAGAAATGTCGAGGACAACTGAGGCTGAGATTGAGTAGTAGGGCGAGGCAGGCGTGAGGTCATTCCCTGCAGGGAAAGAGAAAAACGATGGGGACCCCTGTCAGTCTCGGACACGTCCGTTCCAGCGGGTTTGGATAGGCGTCCAATAGGGGACTACAGAGCTTTTGCAGGGCGAGAGGTTGTGCAATTTCACTGGAGAAGAGGGTAGGGGAAATTTTTGTTTGATGAGAGACTCCACCGCTCGGTGAACCGCCACCACGTTCGCATTCGAGAAGATGGCAGGGCCATTACATCTTGAGTGAGAGGGATGGATATATCTATGTTTTGAAGAGTGACAAAAAAAAGCACAATAACAATATCCAAAACTGCCCCTCCCCCACGTTGTGACTGCCTGCACCAGCATCTTCCCCAACCCGCCTGGGCAGCTCGTGCGCCGTGTGTTCACGTCGAAGCGCCCGGTGATGTCGGATCCAGAACCAATCTTGGGCGGGCCGACCTACACGTGTGCTGATGGACTGGATACCGGCTGAATGACAGCGGAGGAGGGTGAGGGGTGAAAGGGAGGAGAAGATCGACCATGAAGCACACGACCAGTTTCAGGATACTCATGTCTTTGTGTGCTGATTGTCATTCTCTGACTTGGCTGGTCATCTTTGTCTAGTCTCTTGACTCGACACACTCTCTCTTCCACCCTCGCCTTCAACAGCACAAAGACAGTTTCATTTTCAGGGTCCAAAACTCACCTCAAAGAAACCGCCAATAGACACATACCTAGCCCAGGGGTGGTCCAGCGGCACATACGTAATGTTCATGGGTGAGGCCCACAGCAGCCCATCAAGGTTGCTTGCTCGACCCCATCCATCCATCCCTTTCTTCGGGCTCGAACCGACAACGACAGGACGCATCCACTACGGTCCTCTTCTGCGCAAGTGATTTGTCGGGCGTGGCTGTGGGCGGGCACAGGCAAGTTGTGTGGTACCGCGTGGGCTCTTCATCACGGTTTCTTTTGCTGTGAGAGTGAGATGGCTCAGAGTGTGTGGTGTATCTCGGTGTGTCATTGGACACCGACTTCAAACCCCATCTTCTCAACTCCCCGAACATGTGTGTCCTCGTGATGCCCCCCGAGTCTTTGAATGGCTGTCAACGAGAGAAACTCACTTGTGGGAATCCAAGCGGTCAGCAAGCGGCATATCGCGGCTAGATACTCGGACTTGTGGGCAGCAGCCAAGGCAACTGGATCAGCTCGCGTGAGCAGAGTGGCACGATGCCCGTCAGACAATGCATCTTCTGAACTTGTGTGAACCCCCATCGTCGAAACGGTCCAGATCATTTGAACTGGCGACATGTTGGAGAACGTGACCATTTCCAATGCACGACATCCGCTTCTCTAGGGTAGTTTAGCCCCACCGCGCACAGTGCGTGAGACGCTTCGCTAACAGCTCCACGCTAGCACTGACAAATATACCGCCTATTTTTTTTTCTCACTGCTTTTTTTTTCTCTTCTTTCTTCTTCACGCAACATTGTCTCCTCGACGGCGCTGGCAACATCCAAAGCTGGCGTCTCGATCATCTCCGTTTTTTCCTCCACGGGTGCTCATCTTTTAGGGGAGGCCGTTGCTAGACCATTTCGCCGCTCGTTTGAGGGAGGTCATACGTTTTTGTGTGATGGCTTCCTATGGTTTTTTCGTGGCTACATGACTCTGCTCGTAGAAATTCTCGTGATGCTTCCAAAGGGTCGGTATGCCTTGTGCTACTACACCCTGTGAAACTGGCCACCAACTCCCCGAGGTGATGTCCTCGCCGTGTATCAACTGCCAGTCTTATTGCCTGTGCCGAATGTATCCGTGATGGATGCAAAAGAGTGCCTGGTTGACTTGACTCTTCACCTCAACACATGGCCTTCACCTTGTGCAGAGTCAACAGGGACTGCGTGACATACAGTTACCCAGGTAGCTGAGCAAGTGAACCGAGGAACCCATGGCACCCCTCCAAACACTGAAGCTAGTGCAAAAAGTCATGGTTTTTCCTGGACTGCCTCGCTTGTCTCTATTCCCATAACCGAAACCCACAACTATCATCACCAACATCAACAAAAAGGAACACTAGCAAAAAAACATACAACACCGAGGATTCGCTGGTCGTCACCGACCCAACTACTAATTCAGCGCTTCGCAGCTTGACTATGGGGGAGCGAACGGGACCCCGTATTCTCTACGAGCTATGGTCGTATGTGCTTGCTTTGTCGTCGGTTGGAGGTTATGAGCTCTCCATTTGCATGATCACAATCCGGAAGTACACCAAGACCTCCGGATCAATTAGCTCATAGCGCTAGGCTCGGCAGAGCCTCCGAGCCTCTAGCCGTTCCATGGCGCGGTCTAAACTTCCGAGCCTATCCACCGGATCGGATCCTCAAAGTAGGACAACAACCCCTTGTTGCTTGCCGAACCATTGAGCTGAGTTTGAGTACATCCTCGAGTCCCACGAGTACCTCGCTTAAGCATATTTCCTTTCCACTCAGTTGACACTCAATTGCACTGAAGGTTAATGATCCCAAAAGTACCCCATGTTGAATTGATCCCAGATACCAAATGTTGACTCGCTTCGTACCGTACATTTCAATCGTCCAAATTAAAACCATTCCTATCTTTTAATCTAAGCCTCGCCCTTCCAGTACTTGGTCGGCACAAAAGGCATCTTGGTCACCACACCCTGGCGCTTCTTTCCTCGGACAACAACGTCCACCTCGGTGCCGGCCTTGTGCTGTCCATTCTTGATGTATCCCATGGCAATGTTCTTGCCCAGAGTAGGGCTGGGAACACCACTCGTGATGGTACCAATCTTCTCACCATCCTTGTGGATCTCAGCACCCTCACGAGCAGGTGCTCCCTGGACGACGAGTCCAACTCGTCGTCGTGTAACACCCGAACCACCCTTGCTCTTCGGTGTCAACTGGGGAAGGATGACCTCGGCACCGTGGAAACCACCAGACTGTCGGCGGGCTTGGGGGATGATCCAGCTTAGACCCGCCTCGACGGGGGTCGTGGTGTCGTCGAGGTCGTGGCCGTAGAGGCACATACCAGCCTCAAGGCGGAGAGAGTCACGGGAGCCCAGACCAGCGAGCTGCAGGCGCTCGGGACCGGCCTTGGCCAGGAGGGCCTCGATGGCGGGGAAGTCGTCTCAAAGGCAGGATACTCCTTGCCGTTGAACGAGATTTCGAAACCATCCTCGCCGGTGTAGCCACCGCGGCTAATGAGCACGGGGTGAGTTTTGCTACCATCGGCGAGCTTCAGCTCGCCATAGACAGCGTTGCCAAAGTAGAGCTCCTTGAGGTTGATATCGGTGGCGAGGACCTCGTTCAGAACCTCGGCGCTCTGGGGACCCTGCAGAGCAACCAGACCAGAGTTGTCGAGGCGAGTCCACTGGACGTCACCGCCAAACTTGCCGAGCTCCTCGTCAAAGTACTTGGTGTCCTTATCGAGGCAGGCGCCGTTGGTCACAACGTAGTACTCATCCTCACCGAGCCTGGTGACGACGGAATCATCCACGATACCACCGGAGCCGGGCCACAAAAAGGTCGTCAGCTTGCTCTGCATGAGGCCATGGTTGGCCCAGTCCGAAGGCGTAACCTTCTCGAGGAAAGCAGCAGCGTCCTTGCCCTTGAAGATGTGCTGGACCATGTGGCTCACATCAAAGAGCGAGGCATGGTTTCGGGTCCAGTGGTGAGACTGGGCGAGCGAGAGGTCGGAATACTGCACGGGGAGCGAGTACCCAGCAAAGGGAACCAGCTTTCCACCCTTAGCGACGTGCAGGTCGTACAGCGGCGTCTTCTTGAGGTCAGAAGAAGCACCGGATGCGCACCGAACGCTCTGCTGCGAGAGCCGGAGGGCAGCGAATGACGTAGGACGGGCAGTGACGGAAGCCAGAAGACGGGGACCAGCCCTCGCAGCCATGTTGAGGCCCTTCATGATGATCCAATTGACGGTATTGGTGGTAAGAAAAGAGTCAATTGATCGATGGAGAGGAAGATGAGGGGATGTAGGAAGCAAGTAAACAAGAGGCCGAGAGGGCGCTCAGCAACTTTTACTCACTGGAAAGTTACTAACCGTACTCCGGGCCGCGCTTGCACCTGCGGTACCACCTTTAACTCTCATCAGCGGGGCTTCGGATTGCCGCGCGCGCCCTATCAACCATCAACCACGGTCTTTCCTTCCGAAAACCGACCCCGGTCCCCCGGAGCGCCCTCCGAGCTCCGAGCGACGGAAAACCCGCAACTCGGCACTTTTGGACGGAGCAATACTGGCTCACTTGGCATTGATTGTATCTGCATCATGGTTGAGTGTTTTTGAACTTTCATTCTCAGCGCGCGATATAGTGGTGCCTCTCAATGAGGCCCAGAGACTACATATAACCAAAAAGTATGCCAATTACAGCTGATGCCCCCGCCGCGGCTCGTCTACTGTGATTCCTCTAAGCGCGCGGACTCTGACCGAGCAACAACCAGACGCCACCTAACAAAATAAGACACCGCAGCAGAGCCTCGCTTGAGTCTGCCGACAGCTTATTGCTGCTCAAAACTGTACTTCAGCCAACATCCCAGTGCCTGAAGACTTTCCCATCGCACGTTCTCGTCATCCGACTGCATGAGCTCCATAATCCGTCTCTTAAGTCCCACTCTCTCCAGTTGGTATCGCTTCTCAGGAACCTCCTTCACCAAGCACCCAACGTCGTTGCAGGCGATGGCGAGCACCTGCTTATCGTTCTCCCATGGCTGTCGCATAATCTCGGCCAGCTTCCGAGGGATCTCTCCATTCTCATACTCGAGGATCTTGCGGGCATTTTCAGCCCAAAAGACTGTGCTTCGGTGAGGTGGCGACCATCGGAGGTGGCCAGCCTGCACCTCGGCCACATATTCGTCAAATGTGGTCTTGGTCTTGGTGTACTCCTCCAGCATTTCCTTGAGGCTTGAGAGATCCTCCAGCAAGTCAGGGTCAGTCAGATGGCGGCTACCGATGTTGTCCAGGAGAGCGGGGAGACGAGCGAGAACAGCGGTAGGGAGTAGAGACTTTTGGTTCTTCTCGAGGAGGTTGTAGAGTGTGGACAAGATTAGTCGGGTTGTCTTTTCCTTGGGCGACAGGCGCAGCAGCTGAGTGTAAAGCAGAACAATGTCGTATTCACTGGGGAGCGATTAGTAAAATACTGTAGGGTACGATCGGGGGACTTACTCGTTGAGGTCGTCGCCAATGTCCTCGGCCTCGAAGCTTATCTGCCAGATGACAAGGAGAGCATGGTAGAGGAGCTGCAGGCCAACTCCGCCGCCCAACGAACCCTCGAAGCCGGTGGAACGAGTGCTCGCGTTGCCGCTCCAGAGACTGGCAGATGAGTTGCCCCCATTGCCAATGCCAGCTGCCGTCTGGAGGATCTTGATGAGGGGCTCAATCGTCTCGCTTCGCTGGTTCCAGAACTGCACCCTTGATACATGACCCAGGAGGAGGGATGAATACTCCTGCACGGCGATATCCTGCAGACCGGCATCGGAGCTCTTGGCCAAGCCAGAAAGGTAAGAG
Organism: Fusarium solani; assembly: GCF_023522795.1. NCBI lineage: Eukaryota > Fungi > Ascomycota > Sordariomycetes > Hypocreales > Nectriaceae > Fusarium > Fusarium solani. The sequence continues at coordinate 3,529,519 of NW_027072157.1, forward strand.
AGCACCACGGGCAGAGCCTGGAGTGTCGCTTGGGACTCGTCTCGAGCGAGAGCCATGAGGGTGGTCAGGGCGTGGGCAGTAAGCAATGGAATAGGGTCCTCAGGGTTGGTGGAGTTGAGCAGAGGCAAAAAATGTCGATAAGGCTCCTTAGTTTTGAATAGGGCTTTGGCTAGGGAGGGAACAGCTAGGAGGAGAAGTAGGTTAGTATCAATTGCAGTCTCGATGATAGAACAGTGGCGATAGACGCAAAGGGTTCTGGCATCCCTGTCTCTTGTCGCGCGTGGGCAAGTGCGAGATGAACTTACCCTCAAGCAAATCGCCTAGCAAAACGAGGATGTACTGGCTCACGTTGGCATGCTTTCCTGCCGTCTCGAGAACACTGGTCTTTCCCGAATCGCCAACAAACAAGACGCGGTATCCATCGATATCCCCCGAGACAATCTCCTTTCGCTGCTCAGGCTTCTTGGCCTTGTCTACGGCGCGAATCTTGGCATACTGCTCCTCGGTGAGGGTGCCTGCCCTGACGGCGCCGTCCCATGGGATAGGTCGCTGGCGGATGTTGCTCTGGAGAGAGGCCAGGTACGTCGGCGGGTCGAGCGACATGATGACGGCGTCGCGGCTGCGAGCAGCAGAATATACGAGCGGTCGGACGATGGGCCAAGGGAGGAGACCGAGGGGGTTGACGGAAGACGGGGGTTCGAATGGGAAAACGGATGAAAAGAGCGAGCTGAGCTGGTGAGATGAGGTTGCCGGTGATGCAACCAAGCAAGCCGCGCGGAGCGTCACAGCTGCCAACCCAACTGGAACCTGGAAACTCTGGAGCTCAAAAGGGCGCTAACCTAGCCACAAATCAAGCCACGATCATGTGTGGCTCGAGCTTATGTGGCTGCATGCATCATGTGGCTAGTGCGCGGCAAGCCATGTGGCTTGAGCTGGTTGCCTGACCAAAAGGCTCTCCAGGCCCAACTTGGAATTGATCCCTGAAGGTCACTCCTCCCAACCTCCCAGTTTTCTTGTTGATGTCGTCGTCTGACGGCCACATCCTTAGCCAAAACCCCGTAAATACCCAATGAGATGGTGGAACCCCTCGGTTGCAGGGACGTTGGCCCCTGGATGATTAATTAGAGCATGCATCAGACGCGTTCGCGCCTCCCGCCATGCAATGAAAACCGCTCGTCCTGACCCATCCTATCCCATCCCAGGGTGTAAAGTGGTGATGGGTGTACGTACCCTCGTGTCAGTCTCAAGTTCCCCAGGGCCAAGCGCTGTAGGCGGTCTAGCTTCAGGGCGGCCATGAACAGGTCGCAGGCCCGGCAGGGTTCTCGTCCAGTTGTCGACGCCCGGCCTTGGAAGCTGTCGGCTCTAGAACACCCCCCCGGTCCATCCCGCGGACCAGGCGCTTTTTGCCCTGAGCTACGTTATCGATAGTTGTCCAGTGAGCGAGCACAGGCTTGGTCAGTGGAGATGTCATGAGCTGGCACCCCGCCATTGTTCGTCGCTGTCCGACACCAACGTCACTCTCGACTCCTGAGCTGCATGTGAAGCTTTTCAACGGACAAGACCTGTTTACACCGACAAGAGAAAAAGGACTGAGTCTTCCCCTGCACTCCAACGTGGTATTGAATTTCGCTGATTTTTCCCTCGTCAGTGTGGATCCAGGGACCCCTTATTTCCCGCGTGCGTGTCAAGTGCCTGGTGACAGACACGTCGTGAGAAATCAAAGAGGTTGGGTGTAAGTGGGAGGTTGGGAACCAGAACGAAGCCTTTCCCGCAGCCCACCACCAGCACCAGCCGCCTAGTTAAAAGTCTTGCTGCAGCGCCCAGCTTTTGGCACTGGTATTTTCTCGACTTTAATTTTTTCTCCCTCCATCGTAACTCAAAGCATTCCCATCTCTCTCACTCCGTCTCCTCACTCAGCATCATCCCGGGGGCCTCGCTTCGTCATCCTCACCCTCACATACCGCCTATACGAGCCGCACTTCTACTTCCAGGTTTTGGGCACTAATACCTAATACTACGCACTCGACCTCACCGCCCGCATTCCTCTCTTCACCCCCGCGACACACCCGCTTCTGCCGCATTCCAGAACCGTTTGTGCGAGGACCTGACAGATTAATCTCGCAACGTTTGACTCACACGAGATCCATTTAAAACCTCGAGTCAATTCGCCATCGGTGTGAGCTTCGACTGGAATTGGATTCTACAACATCCACTGCGACAAGGCGCACTGCGCAGGGAAAGAGAAGAAACGAGAGCACCAACCAACCACAGAAAAGAAGCCGCCGCAATGCGCTTGTCAAGGCAGCTGGTGCTCCTCGCCATCGCTGGCTTGGGATCTGCTAAGCCTTTTCCCCGAGATGATCTACACGATCTCGGCTACTCTTATCTGATGCCCCGCGCCTGCGATTCTTACTGCGGCTCTGACAACCAATACTGCTGTGGCTCCAACGAGGTCTGCCAGACTGCCGATGGCGTCGCAAACTGCGTCAAGGGCTACATCGGTGCCTTCACCACCACCTGGACCGAGACCAAGACATACACTAGCACAATCATGACCCGCTGGGAGCCTGCTCCTGAACCCACCGAGGGCGTCGACTGCGTACCCAAGAACGATGAGCAAGAGGCCTGTGGCTACATCTGCTGCGCCGGATGGCAGACGTGCGCGTACGACGGCCAGTGTTCGGCGAAGCCTGGCTACGACGAGCCTACTGCTGTTGTCATCACCAGCGACGGCAAGGTCACCACCCGCTACTCAGCTCCCTACCGAGTCACTGGCACCACCACCATCACCACTAGCGGCGTCCAGAGCACCGAGACTGAGACTGAGACCACTTCTGAGGCCACGGCCACCGAGACCAGCGATGAGGCTGCGGCTGGTGAGGGTTCGACCAGCGGCGGCGGTCTCAGTGCTGGCGCCATCGCCGGTATTGTGATCGGTTCCGTTGCTGGTGTCGCTCTCCTGCTGCTGCTCTGCTTCTGCTGCATCGCCCGTGGTCTCTGGCTCGCTCTCTTTGGCAAGAAGGACAAGAAGGAAAGTCGTGAGCAAGTCGACATCGTCGAGGAGCGCTACTCCCGTCATGGCAGCCGTCCCCCGCCCTCGGCGTACTCTCGCAAGTCTCGCATGAGCGGTGCCCCATCCGCAGCCGGTGACCGCCGCGAGAAGAAGTCGAGCGGTAAGAAGTGGCTCGGCATCGCCGGTCTCGCGGCTACGCTCCTGGCTCTGCTCAACCTCAAGAAGGACAAGCGACCTGCTAGCACCAAGCCCGCGCGGTCATCCCGTGGGTCTTCGCGATACAGCGACTCTTACTACTCATACAGTGATTACACCGGCACCAGCCCCAGTAAGTCCAGCTTCTGAACACAACAATCAATGCATCTCAAGCTAACAACCCAAACAGGCAGCTCAAGCTCTGGTGGACGAACACACCGCACCCGCCGTACACGAGACAGCCGCTCGAGGTCATACTACTCCCGCTCTCCTCGACCTTGATCTGAGACGGCGGCTTCTCACTCACCCTTCACCACCACCATCTCCCTCCCACATCTGTACATGTCTTCGCATTTGACATAGGGACTCGAGCTGAAATGGATATACGCTCGACTTGTTGCTTCGCACATTGGGCCACTGGCGTTTCCGGTTTCTCGTATATAATGGTCTCCTGTTGATTTTTTCCTCTTCCTCCTTTCCCATCCCCCCAATCCTCCCGCAACCCCCTTCTCGACACTTATTTTTCACCACGATTGTTTTTTGCACGCATGGATTATGGTTACGGTTATGTTTTTTTTTAAGAGATCACGTCACGAGGGAAAGTAGAGATGACTTACCACGAATGGTCAAGAAAAATTCACGAGTTTGATATATAAAGATGAATATATCGATGAGGCACGGCATAATGGAATTAAAGAAAGCAAACCTCATTTTCACACCCAACTTTTGCCCACTTTTATTGTCACCTTGCATGTGTCTGTTGTTCATTAATGGATTAGCGAGCGACCTCTTCAATTGCTCGTTTTTTATACGATCAAAGATCCAAGGTCGCGCTGGCTTCTCAGGTAGGTAGCTAACTCATCATCATCGTCTTTCAATGACAAGAGGGTGATTGTCTTTTTTTTTTTTAACAGGCGGCCAGAACCCTCGTCTAAAATGAATCTTCCTCCGCTTCGCTCCACAAACGTCACAAAACGCACTTTTTGGCGAGATTTCATAGATTGTGCCGGCACCAGAGTCATCATCTCTTTGCTTTTTGAAATTTGTTTCGTAGCCCTTTTTTTGCTACGTGACATGCAACGATGAACCTTCGCCACTCCTGAGACCCAGAAACGCAAAAGAAACAAGATCCGTGTCCGTGTCCGCGTCTATTCATCCTGAACAACGTTGCCCTTCTCGGAAACGTACAGACCGTCCAAGAACTATGATGTACCGTGTTAGCAAATCGTGGCTCTGAGGCTTTGCGTGGATTCGACCCTCTGTCGGTTTGCCTTACCTTTCGGATATCCTTGTTTCGCACTCTGCAGATCTGCTGGATATCGGCGGCGCTTTGGGAGACGTTCTGGATGTCGTTGCCGGAGAGGACGAGCTCGTCCTTCTGGGCGGTCGAGGCCTCGACCTCAACACCGGGCTGCATGACGACGCGGCGGACGAGCTTCTCGCCGACGAAGTTTCGGATCTCAACCTCGAACAGGTCGGTCTCGGCGTTCTTGGAGATGTTGACGTTGATGGGGAAATGGGCGTAGACGTATCGCATCTTGTACTTGAAGCCCTTTGTCACACCGATGATCAGGTTGTTGATGATGGTGCGGACAGTTCGGAGGGTGGCGACGTTCTTGCGGACACCATGGTGGATCTCGATCGAGATGGTGTTCTTCTTGGGAACGGTGAAGTTGACGGCCAGGTGGCTGAGATCCTTGACCAGCTTGCCTCGGGGGCCCTCGACGGTGACAATTCGCGACTTGATGGCAACCTTGACTATAAGACGATAAATGTCAGTATTCCGTTCCTTCTCTCAATTCTTTCGACGCCGTCCGTGGACAATCCCAATAGCCCGGAGCTCCACGAGGATCTTTTTTGAACATGCTATGCGCAGGCGCAAACAAAAACTCCATCGCGAAGAAATTCCAGCTCTGTCGGAAATCGATCCCAGGATCGGCGACGTTTTGAGAATTCAACAGGGAAAGGGCGCAACGTACCCCCTCGGGGATGTCAAGGAGCTCCTGGGAATGAATGTACTTCATCCTGCCGGCTGTGGGAGGGTTAGTTGATGTCGAGGGGTTGAGGGTATCTGGGAGAATCGGCCGCGAATTGATTTCGACTTGGTGCGGGTCGTGGAGGAAAAAAAGACGGCAATTTCGTGTGCGAGGAGTCACGTGCCGTGTGCCCCTCGTGTGGGCAGAGAACCTAAAGCTGGCGGATCCGGGCGTTTTGTTTCTCCGTGGGGAGCTCCAGCCAATGAGAGGCTGTAGTGGGTTGAGAAGAGGACGAGAAACAGCTTTGTGAGTGGAAATCAGAATGATACGGCATTTTTAAACGAATAATAACTTAAGTAACACTTCTGTATAATGTTTTGATTATTTCGTCTAAATTTCAGCGCAATTGAACCACGATTAGACATCCATACCCTCATCTTTACACTCCAACTCGGACCTCATGCAACGGAGAGCTCGGGTGGGTCCCCACCGGTCCCCTGCCCAGCCCCGGCCGATACGTCAGCGCCGCCGACCTCCGACGTCCTCACCACCAAAAGCCCAACCCCATCCGCGCCAGCCTCAGCCTCGCAGCCTCACCCACCCTTCTTCAAACAAACGACAGATAGAGACTCGCCCGCCGTCATGTCGTACTTTTTCGCGACCCCCGTCGATATCGACATTGTCCTCGACGATGCCGACGACCGATCCATGGTCGATGTCAAGCTCGACAAGAACCGCCGCGAGAAGGCGCCCCTCTTCATGGATGGCGAGTCTGTCAAGGGCGCCGTCACCGTCAGGCCCAAGGACGGCAAGAGGCTTGAGCACACCGGTATCAAGGTTCAGTTTATCGGCACGATAGGTACGCGGCACCTTGCGCGGGACATGATGGCACCGACGTTGCCGCCTAGCCCCTGAAACCTCACCTCTCGATGCGCCAGCTTCTCTATCTGAACCATCAGATGCTAACCCGCCACGCAGAAATGTTCTTTGATCGCGGAAACCACTACGAGTTCCTCTCCCTCAACCAAGAGCTCGCCGCGCCCGGCGAGCTCCAGCACCCCCAGACCTTCGACTTCAACTTCAAGAACGTCGAGAAGCAGTACGAGTCGTACAACGGCATCAACGTCAAGCTGCGCTACTTTGTTCGCGTCACCGTCTCGCGCCGCATGGCCGATGTGATCCGCGAGAAGGATATTTGGGTCTACAGCTACCGCATTCCTCCCGAGATGAACAGCAGCATCAAGATGGACGTGGGTATCGAGGACTGCCTTCACATCGAGTTCGAGTACAGCAAGTCCAAGTACCACCTCAAGGACGTCATCGTCGGCCGCATCTATTTCCTGCTGGTCCGCCTCAAGATCAAGCACATGGAGCTGTCCATCATCCGGAGGGAGACGACGGGTGCCGCCCCCAACCAGTACAACGAGAGCGAGACCCTGGTGCGGTTCGAGATCATGGACGGCTCACCGTCGCGCGGCGAGACCATTCCCATCCGACTATTCCTCGGAGGCTTCGACTTGACACCTACGTTCCGCGACGTCAACAAGAAGTTCTCCACGCGCTACTACTTGAGCCTGGTTCTCATCGACGAAGGTAAGCCGCTATTCGCACCCATGGCTCTGAGCAACCTGCTAACAAGACATCCCAGATGCTCGACGGTATTTTAAGCAATCTGAAATCATCCTTTACCGCCAAGCCCCTGATGCCGCCCCTCTCCCCAACGCGGGCACCCACGCGCTGGCGGCGCACCCAGAGAACAAGCAGATAAGCGCTGCTGTTCAGGCATAGTAGATACTTACATGTCATTCTTGTTGATCCGGTGTATATTCTTGTCAGCTCTCTGCGCGTTTTCTAGCATCGGTTCTGGCGTTTGGTTCAAAGATGGGAATAACCGGGTGATGGAAACTAGTGCAGTCCTTTCGTATAAACAAGTCATCCTTCATATGAAACAATTAATCAATCCGGTATGATCCCATAAACATGTCCTACCTAGGTATCGCGCCCCTGTGAGTCTTTAAAGCAAACACGTTTGTTTAGTTTACATGAACCGCCTCCCGCCTCTCACTCGGCGCTCATACAATTTCCATGACATCGTCCGCCTCGAATCCAAACTGGTTGTTGTGAATGGCCGCGATTCGGTCCAGCTCATCCTGATACTGCTTCCGGATGTCCGCCAAGGACACCACCTTGCGCTTTCCAGCCCCTTCGCTCTTCCGCCCAAATCCTGTCGTCGGTACCGTTGGCTCGTCGTAGATCCAAGCCTGCTTGGGGTCCACGCAGCTGAGAGCGTTTATGAGCAAAAGGTACTGTCTGGTGACGGGAGTGTCGAGAATGTCCTCCCCTGTCACCTCATCCCCCTCGCCAGCGCCCCGGAGCTTGTGAATCCGGTCCAGCACCACCGAGGCCGCACCACGGTAGTTGTTGTGTTTGATCCGCCACGAGTAGAGCACCTGATGGTAAGGGAACCCTTCCGTAACATCCAAGGTAGCCTTGGACTTTTGTGCTAGAATTTCATCCACCTGTTGTTGCAAGCCAGGGAAGGGCAGAGCCACAAGTTCGATGGTGTGGTATGTCTCGCACATTCTGTCGACGAGCTTGCGGAGGCTGGAAGACCTCATAGCCTGATCCTTAATCAACAGCAGGGTGGTGTGGGCGAGTTCAAACTGCGATGTCGCCACCGCGGCGTTGAATAGCCGGCTTTGCATGTCCGTCTTGGTGAAGGTGGCATCCTGTTTGAAACCCAAGAATTGTATCGCTAAACGGGCAAACTCAACCACGTACGAGTAGGCCTTTTGTTTCTCAAACAGAGCGACGATGTGCGAGTAGTACTTAGCAGGCCCGTGGTTCAGAAGGTTCCACTCTGTATCGTCAAGTAGTCCGCTGCTGTGGCGGTCGCTTTCGATATTCTCAGCACCTGATAGACTGTTAGCTAATCCTGAAGACAATGGCAAGCAGTAAACTCACTCATGCCAATGGCTGCCTTTTTGAAGTTGATGGCGGCAGCGTTAAAGTCGCTGAGTGCTAGTAGAACACGACCCTGGATGTAGGTGGGAAAGGGGTTCTGGTCACAGAAGGGAGCCAGATCAAGAGCCAGGTCTGCCCTTTCTCTCTTGATGAGGGAGCACTGGATGAGCGATGGCGAGACCTCGATATCACTATCTGGCGCGCATAGGTTTGTGACGAGATCGGTAATACCAACAGCGAGTGACTCGTTCTTGTTGGCGAACCCAAGGAGATGTCCCAGGTTGACCTCGAGAGCCGTCACCAACTGAACATCCTCAGCGCTCTTCTTGGAGGCAGTGCCAGTTTCGCTCTTCTCCCGGCTGTTGGCTACTGATAGCTCTGTGTGAGCGAGCCACTTGAGAAGTTCTAGCCTTCGAAGAGCCGCCACGAGTTGTCTAAAGACGTGTCCAATGTCGACGCGGTGGTGGAGAGCGTCCGCTTCATTGTCAAACTCGAACTCCATATGCACGAGAAGAATGAGCTGGCTGAAGTATGCCCTCCATTGCAACTCGATACTGTCCTGAACCGCCTTGACAACCAGTTTTCTTCCAAATTCGGTCAAAGGATGCCTCAGGTTTCGGGTCTTGGCTTCTGCTGGTGCGGCGATGAGGTTCATCACATCGGCGTAGAGCTCATCTGTCACTGTCTTAAAGTTCTGACCGAGCGTATCCGTGACCTGATAGGCGTCATCGTCCGTGACTCCCCGCCAGAATCCAGACTTGTCGGAGAAGTATTGGATTCTCTCAAGATCCGTCTTGGATGAATCCTCAAACAACTCATGTCGCAGCACGGCCTCTGAGACTTGTGTGTACTTATCCGCGAGTCCATCCACAAAGCTAAGGCCTGAAGCGAGCAATGCAGCATGAGCGACGTGATCTACCTCGGGTGTGGAGAGGTTATAGCAAAGTCGCTCCAGGTTGCTGCAGTCTCTGATGGCTGAGACAAAGTCTGCGCAGACCACCCAAGTCATGTCAGTGTTAGGATCCAGGGAGAGGCCGATAGCTTCTCCTCGTTGCTTATCCATCTCAAGCAGCAGTCGGTAAAATCTCTTCCATTGTGACTCGCTGGACGCTCGGAATGCCGCATAGTCCATAGCTCCAGATGAGGCTCGGTCCAAGGTCGAGGCAGCACCAAGGACAGAGCATATCGACTCTGCCAATCCACGGCCCTTGGCAAACTCTCTTGTAGTTCCTAGTCCGCGCTCATAGATCGTCAAAGCTATTTCGAGTGTAGCCTTTGTGAAACGACCTGGCTTGAGAATGATTCGCAGCCACTTCTCAGTGACGTCGGTTGGATCCCAGGGTCCAGACTCCTCCGCAATCTCAACCGTAGGGTCCGCATAGACACCGTCCCAACTCTCATCCCAACTCTGCGAGATGTTCTTACGGTCCACCTCGAGTCTCTGTACCCTGTAGGTAATGTTGTTCTTCCAAAGGGTCCAGAGTTGGATAGAGCTCTCGGCAGGGGATGAAAGAATGAAATCGGCCAGAGTCCACACATCTGAGGATGACGGCGTGACTGGGACCAAGGCGTTGCTAGGAGAAAGGTCTTCAACGATGATAGTGTGGGGGTCCTTGGCGATGATCTTCCAGAACTTGAACTCTCCAGCGCCGATAGGAGAAAAGGTCGCACAGATACGTTGTCCTCGGTTCCGCCCAGTAACTTGGACCAAGTTGGATTGAGAAGGGTCAATGGCCCATTTGCCAATCTCTTGTGGGTTCCTTTCGGCGTTCAGAATGTCGCCCGTATACAGGATCTGACCATCGTTGATGTTCCAGATACGCATCCTATGATCCAGGCAGACAGTGATGGCAAAGAGAGCATCATCAAGCCCAAAACTGGTGACCTCGACCGACGTGGCTGAGCTGTATTCCATGTTGACCTTGCCGTGTTTTATCGTGTGTTTTCCCTGGAAGGGCAGAAGGCTTCGGAGGTTCTGGGCCCATCCTTGCACATTGAAGAATGACTCGGTCCAAAGGGGCGCAGATGCTATAGATGTCAGTAAAGGCGTACCATTAATGTTTACCATCAACCTACGTTCGTGGGACTTGTTCTTGTCCAGACGGATCATTCCACCGTCGTTGACCGTCACAAGGAGCGTCTCCGCTGTCACAGCCACCATACGGTGAGGGCTCTTGAAGCCTAGGCCTGATGGCGCCTGAACCTTGCCGAGCTCTGAGAGCCCAGCATCAACGGCAGCCCTCTTCCTGAACAGGTCGGGCCGCAGAGTGAAGCTGTAAAGCTGGTATGCCTGGTCGAGGACGAATACGCAGAGTGAATCATGCTCCTCTGGGTCTGAGAACGCCACGCACTCCGGCTGGATAGGCACGGAAAAGTGGAAGTTGAGCACCAGAGGTGCATCAGCGGCCTGGGTCTTTTTGCAGACATCAACAGCCCGGATGCTCAACAGAGTGCCATCCTCAAGGATCCGCCACAGGAAGCTGCGCGGCGTGTCGTGCCATTGCCGATGGTAGATGGACGACGATGTCGCCAAGGTCTTTAATCGAAAGCTCGTCTCGTCCTCACCCGAACCGTCTCGTGCTGGTTTGCGATGGCCCCGACCGTGGATCGAATTGGAGGGTACTCGGATGGTGACAACGTTGGAAGGAGCTGGAGGCTCGAGATTCACACGAGTCTCTTTGAAGAGATACTGCGTCTCGCCTGAGTCCATCTCGCCTCCATAAATCGGCTCGATCGTGGGATGGGGGTGGTGGTTTAGGAGTTGGATGCGATACCGAAAGTAGGCGCAAATCGATTTCTTGCGAGCGAGATGCGGTCGCGTTGCCTGGCAGAATTTCTGGGTGGAACTTGGGCGTCGCGCCTGCGCTAACCCAAAATGGCAATCAGCTCTACACAACATGTACAGGCATCGCGACAACCAACCTCACCGCTGAATCACTCAAGAATTCACATAAAAGCAGTGGTTTAAATATATTCCCGGTTTAATAGAGTACAAGAAACTGTTTTACACCATGAGAAAGACTCTTGAACCACAGATGCACTTCGAAACAAGCCCCCTTGCACCCTGAAAATGAGTTCGAAAACATGGCAAACAAGACCTCGAAAATCAACGCCAACAACCCGAAGGACCATGATCACATACTCCGTCGCTCATACAGACTTTAAATTCGACCATTTAATCCTTATCCATGTCCTTGGGGGCAGGGTCACCGATGCCCTCCTCACCAATCGCAAACAGGGTGTCGCTCTCTGGAAGACAGGGGCTGTCGTAGATCTTCGCAATACGGGTCTCGCCACGGCCCTTCTTCAGGCTGATTCTGGTTGTACTGGCATGAGCGATGATGTTTCCACCAATCGGCTTCTTTGGATCTGGGTTAAACATGGCACTTGGCCCACCGTCGACCTGAGCCACGACCTGGTTCGTGATGACCACTGCGATACCAAACTCATCCGCCAAACGTTGAAGCGTCCTCATGAACTTGGCAAGATGAGTCTGTCGGTTTGAGAGCTCGCCACGGCCGCAGAAGTCAGTTCGATAGAGTGAGGTTGCGCTATCGACGATGAGAAGCGAGAACCGCGTCTCACACATCATGGCGGCAGCCTGGTTGAGAAGTTGAAGCTGATGATCAGAGTTGTATGCGCGGGCGTAGGCAACATTGTCCAGGACCTCCTCTCCGGAGAGACCAAAGCGGTTAGCGACGCCTAACAGTCTCACAGGGCGGAATGTGCCCTCTGTGTCAATATACATGCACTTCCCCTCGCCACCGCCCATGTCGAAGGGCAGCTGGCAGGTCACAGCAAGTGTGTGGCAAATTTGACTTTTTCCAGTTCTGAATTCGCCAAAGAGCTCGGTGACTGAGCCAGTTTCGATGCCACCGGCGAGGAGCGTGTCCAGGTTCTTGGATCCGGTCGTGATGGAGATAAGTTCGCTACGTCGCTGATGCATTTCCGTAGCAGTCGTGAAGCCCATGGGAACAAGCTTAGAGGCTATAAAAATGTTAGCTGCCATCCCATCATGGATCTCGACATTTTTTCACGCACCCTCGGCCAGAATCTTGGCTGCCTTCTGCTCTGAGATACCCTTGACTTGTTCCAGCACCCGTCGTGGTGTGTAGGCGACCGACTCGACCGTGTTGTAGCCTCCATCAACTACAAGCTGAATATCGCGCTTCGTCAAACCCGCGACTCCCTGCGTAGATAATGGTCAGCGAATGCCGCAATCTCCAGATACTGAATACTTACCTCCAAGGCGGAGAGTGGCGTAGGGGCGCCAGGGCCGGGCATGCCGCCATCCTCACCCATCTGAGCCTCGTCGTATTCCTCACTCATGTTGATTGACTAGATTTCTCAATACAATTGTTGAGACAAGCGAGACCACAGGGTGAATTGAAAGTGTGAGGAGAGAAATTGGTAATCAGGCAAAGGAGGAGGGGGATGGTGTTGATGGAAAGCGCGGTGGGACGCGTTAGTGGAAGGCAACAGCGCCCACCTCGCTACGCCAAGTCACGTGATTTAGATTACATGCTTCAATGACAGGCTCGATGACAGGGATCGTCATCAGATCAGTACTCAGCTCAGCTGGAATGAGCTTGGCTAAATAAAACATCATTTTTATTGGCTTCGTGTGTTCAAGGGGCTTTCATCTCGCCCTGGATATCACATGTCACGATTTGGCACTTGGGATGGATTTTTGTTTGACTTTTTTCAATTATTATTCATATATTGTACAAGAGAGCGAAAGGACCAAGGCAGGCCACTTGTGATTGACAATCATCAAAGAAAACTTGCTAAAACACCAGTCCATGCGAGTAATACAGAGAGTGTGAGTCTTTAACAGCCTTGACTCGAAAAGGAATGTTGCAAATCAAATCATCTGTGGTGCTCGTCCTCCGCGGTTCGTTATCAGGTACACCTCATGATTGGGTAGTGGTGTGGTGTTGCTGTTTGTGTCGTTTAGTTGACAGTGATGCGTCGAGACTCGTGCTTCTTGGCCTTGGGGACGACGATGCTCAGGATACCATCCTTGAAGGTAGCAGAGACGGTGTCCTGGTCGACGCGGGTGGGGAAGTTGAAGCTGCGAGAGAACTCGCCAAAGCTGCGCTCAGTGAGCCAGTACTTGGCAGAGTCGGCAGGCTTCTTCTGGACCTCCTCCTTGGGCTGCTGAACGACTTCGGTGCCCTGCTCATGGGCGTTGGCCTCAGCCTCATCCTCAACTGTGGCCTTGTGCGAGCTCTTGCCGTCGTCGCTGCCCTCGGTGATGGCACCGCTCATGGCAGTGTCTTCAACCAGGCCAGCAGGGGGGTGCCGGCAGTGTAGGTGCGCTCGGTCTTGCCGCGGATGAGCATTGTCTGGGGCTCGGTGAATTCGATGTGGACGTCCTCCTTGCTCATTCCAGGGAGCTCGCCGTGGAGCTCATAGGCCTCTGCAGTCTCGCGGACATCAAACTTGGGCTGCCAGTGGCTCAGAGCACTGCGGCGGCCATTCTGTCCCTGTCCCTGGCGAGAGTAGCTGTCGAAGTCGTCGAGGAGGCGGAAGAGGGGAGTGAAGGAGGCGTCGGAGTTGTAGAAGTTGCGGGGGAAGAAAGCCATTTTGTTTGGTTGGTAGGTGATGGTGTTGAGTGTGGTTTGCTTCAGGTTGGTTGCTTGAAGAGCTTGAAGAAGGAGTTGATTTGCAAAGTGCAAGAGAGCTTTGTAGATGTTGCTTGTGTTGTTTGTTTGTGTGTGTTCTGATGAAGAAAGATTCCCAGCTTTGGGGGATGTAAAGCCTTGCTTTATACTTGGGGGTGATGAAGGACAGATCGAGATGGCTGTTTCCCAGGCCTTCGTGAATGCTCGCGAAGGCTTCCACTTGGAGCTTCTAGAATTGACGCGACCGTCTTAGACAGGCAGAGAAGACGTAACACACGCAGGCTTACGTAGCATCAGGCGTGATGTTGACATCAAATCGTGTGAATGTGCATGCCCGTTGCTGCCGGCACCTGCAGGCACCTGGTAGACGGTGGTGGAAACTTCCAGCAAATTCCGCCAGTGCACGCGATGACGAGAGCTTGCTCGGCACTCGACCTTGAAAATTCCATGGTCTCGTAATTGCTTCATGATTCTTCCTGCATATTCTATGATTGATTGGAGTGAGCGAAAAGGGTAATCAGCATTGCACTCTAATCAATTGTCGTTTTCAAGAGTCTGATAGATTGTTAAGATGGAAGAGGGTCCTTGTCAGTTTTGGTCTTGAGATTGATTATGTAATACAATACAATGCAAGACCTGGTGGATACCCTAGACCTGACTTTATCCCAACCACCAAACATGAGAAAGCAAGCAATGCAGGTTGAATACATGTATTTTTCATGGTTTTCCTCTTTCTGTAAGTCTTTGTGTATCAGAAATCGAGTCCTTTTGATGAGTTTTGGTCTTACTTTTCTGGTTGTGTGGTAATCGCAAGCTCTACCTATATCGAGTGTGCCGACGTAGATGAAATGCAATCAAGATGCGCATTCAGATGTGAAGAAATCGGCCCAGCACAGTGGATTCAACTACATGCCCCAACTACGGGACGAGACTAGCACAGTGTACACACTGAAACTGCTTCTAAATAACCCTCTGAAAAGAATCAGCCATTCATACTGCATCGACTCGGGAGCCCTCAGTAGCAGTGTCGGAACTTTACCACCCAAACTGTTCGCCTGGTCATCACCTCAAGAAGTACAGGCGATTCCACGATAATAACTGCTCTGATGAAACAAACCCTAAAATGAGATGGAAGACTTGGGTTCTAGAACAGAAATTCCACATACGGGAGTCCAATGAACCCCCCTCCGTGCGACAACAACATTCAGTCAAGGGGCCATGTACTGGCTTTGCCCACCCCTCCCCGACAAGCCCAGCCGGAGAATTTCAGACGCCAGCCTGTTCGGGGAGTACGAGCCGCACAAGTGCCATCGGAAACTCTAAAGCACCCACAGATCAACCTTGGCTTGAAATATTGCCGAGCCACCTAGAACTGACTCGTGGGATTACCTAGCTATCCCAGCCAGAACGGAGCACTAATCCCTCCACTAGCCGATGTCCAGAGGGTGGTGTTTACACCCCAACAGGGCAACTCACACCCTCGGCGTTATGCGGCTTTGGGTTCAAGGCCAACCTTGTGTCGAGAACGAGAACTGTGTTCCCCTTTACTGAAACTGAAACCCCGCTTATGAACCGATACCAATGGCAACTTATCAGTTCTGTCCTCGCCAAAATTACAACACAACCACAGCCAGTCCAACCATGGAAGCAGGCCACCGCCTGCAAGTCCCAAGCAGTGGCCACGGTAACCCAAAGAGAAGTCGACATAAACCGAGATAGAGATGTGCAGTATACTCTGACCCAAGAAACACCTCTCACCTACATACTTGCCTTGTCCAGCTCATGTGGACTCTGTCCTTGCCTCCAATTCAGAACACCCGAAAGTAAGATAACCTTACCCCAAAGAGAAAGTGCGGATTCCAACTCCACATTGGACCATAGCGGCCATGCTGCCGGAACTGTTATTGTATCTCTTGACAGGAACCCAACCGAAAGAGGAGCCCCGTAGTATTGAAAACGCGTACTACCAACAGCTCCTCACCCTGAAATATCCTCATTCACTAACGGCACTGGGGTCGCTGTTTGACATCAGGGGAGACGCACTATCGACATATTGGTATGATCCCGAGAAGTAGTAGAAGTTCCGGCTGTAGAGTCGCATTTGGAGCAGCCTGGTTCTCGCGGCCTCACGGGGCCTACCGCTCGGCAACAGTTGTCGGCTAGTAAAGTAACGATGTAGATATCCATGCCGTCTACCGCGAAAGAGACGGACTGATCACCATCGTGTCGAATAGCTCGGATGTCTCCGTTTCAAGGCCGGACCAGGTTTCAGCTTTGCAAGTTGATATACCAGCAGAATCTGGACATCGCACACGACTCGTGCTAGCACAGGGATCCAGGTTAGAATTATTAGTTGGATTTGTTGTCAGTGCATTGACGAAGTGCCTAATGCTGTGGGATGTGTTGTCTCGTAACGAAGTGATCGTGGTTCAACGAGTTATGCCGTGCAAAGTTCGACAGGACAAGAAAGGGCCCGACATGGGGAAACAGGATTTCTGGCCAGCCGTTGAAACCATGATTCACTGTGACCGCTTGTATCCCTGTTGGTCCCTGTTGGCTTGTTTTCTCGCCTCAGATAACGTCAAGTCGCATCTGAGGTTGTAAGTGCCAGGGTCTTGAAGGTAGGACTCCCGGCCCCACAATGTGGAGTTGGCAACTTGGTTGTGGTAAACCCGGGTCTAGATTCCAAGAGGAACCTCAATTGACGTCATCGTGATAGGATGCGCAACTTCTGAACCGGCCAACTTGCAAGCAAGCTAACGCAAGTCAAGAGGAGAACTCCAAGAACCCGCCCTGGCAGTGGCCAATTCGACTGTCTTTTGGCATTAGTTCTCGTCGTCCAGCTAATAGGAGCCTTCAAATCTCTCCACCGCCCGATTCTGGTCCCCTCAGCCACAATCGTAAGCCACCGCGATCGCCAACCTCAAGCCTGCCGTGTCCATCGCCCAGATATGGAGACAGGCAAACCAGCATGGCGTTCCCGAAACCTCTCGGACATTGTAATCGCGGCCCGCCAATGTAACATGGCGGTAGAGCTTGCTGGCCGGGCGTTCCGTTGCCACTTTGCCTTGATTAGTGAGCCACCTTATGGCTTGGCCGCTAGCTGTTGGAGCTGGTTCCAAGACCCGTCATTTTCGAAAATTAGCAGTAGCCTGAAAGATGGACAGCTCCTCGGTTGAACAGAAAAATCAAGCCCCGTCATGGGGCAGCGGCGAACTTGTTCTGGAAATTCGAATGTTTTCATCATGAGACGTGAATCGTGTTGTATAGTTACATCGAGAGCCGCCGCCAATGATCCGTGCCTGTCGTGAATATGCCAACTATGTCCAGCATAGAACCGAAACCTGTGTTCCCGGTTCTTTGAATTATCGTAGCCATAAATGCATCTGTAGAGAAAATCCAGTGGACCAGTATCGAGAGTAGCATGTCGAGAACCTGTCTCAATTTCGATCGAGTCTTCACTGTCCGTATGGCCGCATCGAGGGGAAGCCCGCCATCATGGCCATGGGCACGCGGATGCCCGCATGAGCTGGCCCTGGGCTCTGCACTCGGTTGAAGAGCCCAATCAGTTTTCGACCGACTGAAGGCTCCAGCTCAGTTCCGTCTCGTGCGATTTTCACCTCGCGGTTCGAATTCCAGGGGTTGCGTAACCCTCTCGTGCGGTAAAACGGAAGTCGACTTGTCGAAAGCCACTCAAGCTTGAAGGGCTTGCCCCAAGTTTTGGTACCTGTCTCCTCCGCACTGTTACTCTTCCCACTCGACATCTCACTCTCACTCTCGGCATCAGACAATGCCTCTGACTCTTCCCGCTCGGCTTCCCAGAAGATGGTTCCTCTGGCGGAATCGTCAATGATTCGCCCCTTGGGAGCGTGTTCGGTCGCTTCGGTCGGTATAGCTTTTGGGAGGTCGAGGTCGCTTGTCGTCTGGGATGTCGGCGCAAACTCAATAGCCGCCGCGGGATCCTCGTCAATCTGTGAAACCATCCTAGCATAACCAAAGTATTCACCCGATTTGTTGGCCGAGAAGACCAAGTAGACGCTATCAGCGCCCTATTTGACCGGTCTGGTTAGTTCACTGCCATGACAGATTTGAAACGATGCGCCACCTACCTTGAAAGCGCTGTTCAAAGCATCTTCGTTGTGTGCCTGGGTGGCCCATATGCCGGTTCGGACGCTCAATTCGAGGTCCTCGACCGTTAAGCTCTTAAGTATGAAGAACTTGTCCTTCTGCGGTGTCGCCTCTCCAGCAGGCTCGGCCTTGGGAGTCATCGTCGTCGTCGGCTCATCTGCTGGGTTTGGGCTCCCACTTTGCATAGGCGTGGCATCTGACACTTGATCCGTCTTGGTAGTTGTCGCCACTGAAGGGCCAGTCGGAGCCGTTACACCGGTAGCACCCTCCACTGTGCTCTTCCTCAGTCGACTAACAAGACGAACCGACTGGAACTTGGAATCGTGCAGCTTTTGCTGTGCCGCGCTGCAGGTCTCCTCATCTTTGAAGTTGGCAAACGCGCAGTTGCTCTTGGAGATGAGGAACAGCGACTCCAAGCCTGTCGTTTCCTTGCACACATGGTGGACGAGACTCATGAGATCAGTCTGCGGTGGTAGATTACCAATCCAAATGGCATGCCCTGAAAAAAACTCTTAGCCAGCATTGACTGTCATCGAAGTAAGTTGACTTACCACTCTGTCGCGGCTTTCGCGGTGGGCCACGGACGACACTCTGGCGCCTCTCAGCTCCATCTGGGCTCTGCTTTAGCTCGCTCCTGACACGAGATTGCTTCCTAGCCCTACCTTGCCCCTGCTTGGGAGGCTGAGGATGACTTCCACCCGTCTCTGCCGGCTGCATCATGGTCCCGGGATCGTTGGTTCCGGGGTTCCCATTCATGTAGTGTCCGGCGACCATGGTATTGGGAACAGGATGCGCCCCGGGCTGGTATTGGGAAGCAGGGGCGTAGTAATATGCCGACTGTTGAGGACTCATTATCATCTGGCTAGGGTAGTATGTAATGTTCTGCCTCGGAGCCATCGTCGATCCTGGCTGAGCCTGTGGCATCTGGCTCCCGTAGTACTGCGCCATCTGTGGCTGTTGGAGGTAGTATCCCTGGGCAGCCACTGGCATCGATGGATGACCCGAGAACTGGGGCATTTGCTGCATCATGGGTGGTGAGCTCGCGGGGTTGTATCGCTGCTGAGTGCCGTGAGGATACTGCCCTGGCCGATAATTAACGGGTGGAAGGGCGTTTCCCATGGGGCCCATGTTGTAGGGCCCAGGACGATGGCCTGTGGGAGGCTGGGACATGTCGAACTGAGCTGTAAATGCGTGTTGCGAGGCTATAGGATGCTGTTGAGGTTGGGAAGAGGGGTCATGCTCAGGGAAAGCTCGAGACTCGTCGTGACTGGGTGGTGGACTGGTAGATACCCCCGGATCGCCAGCCTTTGGAGTGTCCTTGTCAAGTGCTCCCACGTCTGAGGCCTGGGCACCGGATATATCTCCCATTTGAGCTGTTGAAGATGTGATTATCTTGACTATGAGCTGGTTAGTTAGCAACCTGGCCCGTCTGGGGGCCAACGAGAGGATGATTCGCACACCTGAGTCAGAGAACTGTATTTGTAACCTGTCCAAACCTTTCACGCAACGAGCAACTCTTAGTCCAAAGTCATTCGATCCGAAGCAGGCCAGGAGTCGAGGCGGGAGCTTGTGTAGTTTCCAACAAAGAAGCCACAAGTGAACAGGGATGTTTTTTTTCCGGCCAAGCAACTACCCAAGCCCTCGCTAGGTGGCTGTGACTGGTTGATGTAAAGGAGTGGTTAGAGAGGGGAAATCTCGAACAATTTTGGGGCCGAGAATGTGTGTCAGAGCGGGCAGTGCCGCTTGATGCGTGGGGGAGGGGGCGGAAGATAGCTCTGAACGATGGGGATGGATTTTTTGTCGATTTATTCACCGGAGAGTCGTGATATTCGAGTATAGGAACAAAACGCGATGGTGGTAAAGACAGTCGTTGAAAGAAGGTAGTTGATGAAAGGCGTGTGATGCCCCACGGGGGGCTGCTTGAGTCGTCAAAGACCAGTGAACCAAATCTTAAGTGGCTAGAGAGTGGACGAGAACTTTGAAAGTAACGGCGAGGTTGAAGAAGAATTGATGAATGTTGCCGTGTTTCCTTTTGGCGCAACAGGGACACCGGCTCGACCAGGGACCAGCAAGCAAGACTGGTGCAGTTGAGAATAAATGTGCAATAAATTCCCTCCCCAGACGGCGGTCAGCCACACAGAGGGCTTACCGCACGGGCAGTAATTAGAGAGAGAACGAGATGCACAGATCAGAGAAACGTTGAGGCGCGAAACAAATCCCAAGGAAACAGGCACGATGGGGTGCGTTATGGAGATGACCTGGGGTCGGACCACGCTGGCAGCGCAAGTAAAGGGCTGGCTAGTAGCAGAAGGCTCAAGAGGTGCAAACGAAGCAGGTGAATTCAACAGCCCCATGCTCTTCAAAAGAAAGAAAGACGCCGGAGGCTTGTGAGGCTTGGAGCTCTAGAAGGGGCGAGAGAGGGAGGCGAACACCCATGTGGCAGGCCAAGGACAAGACGAAGAGGCTTCAAAAACGGGGATAGCGAGTGGCCAACAGTCAAAGCTTCCGGAGCTAGGGCTCAAGGAAGCCTTGGACGGTAAGGCAGGGTATGCTGCAGGGATGGGGTAGATGATCAGAAAGAGACCAGATGACGGGATGATAGATACAAGGGGGCGTGAATCACGACTTGATACGAGAGATGGGGAAATATGGACGACGATCCTCAAGTCACCAGAACTCTGGGATGGGAATTGCTCGGGTCAACTGGGTGGAGGAGTGAGGGGAGGAAGTGGTGGAGGACGAGGCGGAGGAGCTCAAGCTCGGTGGGGAGAGGGTGCAAGCTAGGCGGGAAGAGACATGGTGAAGGAGAAGGAAGATGAAGTTGATAGTCTCGGATCATGGACCCAAGAGGAGGAGAACGAGTTGAGCCACGCGATGCCCCAGCGAGCCAGCCAACGCTGCAGCTTCACCGGGATGGAGGTGCTGTAAGTTGGCGGTACAAGTCGAGGTAAAGCTGCCGTGCTGCAGGTCGTTGGTACACTACTGCCTGTAGTGATCAAGGCCCCGGTTTCCGATAATCTATTCTGTCGCCCGTCCACCCCAAACAGAAATCCCCTGTCCAGCTGGGCCGCATCCATCATCCATTCGAACACCACCACCCATCAGCCGATGGTGGCTGAAGAGGTAGCAAGAGATGCCGCCACTGCCCACCCACCATCTCTCAACGGAGCATTCAGGTACCGGGTGCCACTAATTCGTGATGAGGGATGAGACAAGAGACGATTGTGAATGGGATTGGAGGTGCGTGTGGGAGCCGACAAACGGCGCCGACAGCAAGGAAACGGGGTCCGGGAGGTAAAGCCACAGTAGAACTCGACTTGGCCAGCATCAGACAAGGAGAGGGGGTGTGCGCCAGGAAAGGTGGTAGGGGTGGGCTACCGGGAGGATCCAATCCAGCTGTGGAGCGAGCATGGTTGGAGACTATTTTGACCCCGGGTCTGAGCGAGGTGTGGCGTAAGCTGGACTTCCACTTCTGATTTCTGCTGTGGGAATTTGCTTTCTTTGCCTAGGCTGGCTTGTCTCAGAGGCAAAAGGTCCCTGAAGGGTCCCACGGCTCCACGGGGAGCCACCGTCTGCCTCCGAAACGAGAAGGTCTCTTGGTATCCATTAGGAGTGTAAGAACGGACGGACAGGCCAGGCCAGGCCTGGTGCAGAGGTGCCTGCCATGGGGTGATCTGGCTCCTTGTTTCTGCTGACGGTGGCTGAATGCTCTGGGCGTTTAGATGTGGTGTTGAGCGATGGCCATTGAAACATTAAACGGTCATCAACCAGCTCCATCTCGTTGGTGGACGAAGGATTTTTTGTTGGAGATGGAAGGGGAACGTAAGACTCCCCGTCCCGCTTGCCTGACGAACCGTTTTCGCCACCGTCCCGTGATGGCCTCCTCCTTTTGGGCAATGGATGATGTCTCTCGTTCCTGCCCCGGAATTTTAACTCTGCCTATCAGCTTGGTAGGCACGACTTTACTGCCGCCATTCAATTTTGAATTTGGCGTCCGCTCCTACACCCATTTTTATCTCCCCGGCCTCACTTTGCATGGCAATAGTCTGCATACAGGCGTACGCACGCACATCGATTACAGCCACTTACTCTTCCGCGAGGCCCCAGTTCCTTGGCACATACTCGACATTCCAGGATATGCGCGACGTACATACTGCTTTTGGGGAGTCAATTGTGCCAGCAAACCACAAATAGAAGGCACATCCGCCCGCCGTTCGGGACACGTGAAGCCGTTGCCACTCGGTGGTTCGAGACAACCACTTGTGAGCTGCAGCAAGCAGGGATCTGCGAGACAGGGAATAGCCGAGGCGGTAGGGTGGAGGTCCCTGAGATCCGATCGACACGCGACAGGCCCGCCTGTGCCCTTGCGAGCGTCCAGAAATCAAAAGTCAATTCCCTGTGCCGTCAACGGACAAGTCGGGCAGCATGGAACAATGTCCGCCCTCTCCCATTCGATGATGGCCACAGCAGGTGCTCGACTAGAAGAACCACCCCAGTCAATGCGGCGCTTGCTACCACCCTGCCCCGGCGTTCTGCCACTGGTGCATCTCGCAGTCCTCGGTCTGGAGGTTGGACCATCTCAACGGGGCTTCGGACCACTTCTGGAGGGTCCAGCCCGGTCCATGACCTTGGGTCCCAAATTCCACGCCCGCATTCTCCTGTTCCTGCTAACCCCGTCCATGCGGCCACTCCCCTCCTCCCAGGTACCCGACCCATCCTGCCCAAGTGCTTCAGAGCCTCTTCCTTGGCCCGTGGCCACGGCACTGACCGTGGGCCAGGCACCTCGATGTCTGCGCGGCATGCTGAGTCCTTGTTGGCAAGATCGACAAGCCTCGTGTCGTTGCGCTGATGGCGTTGGTCGCCCTGCGATGCAACGGGCGGCGTCCAGCTGACAACTACTATGTGGAGAGCCGCCGTTTGCCTAGGAGAGCCACTTCAATCCTGGAGCCCTTGTTTTGCATCTCTGAACGTCGTTCTACGGCCAGCAACCAGACGTCCCATCAACCCTCGATCTATCCCGTCAATACCCACCAGCCCACCGTCCGGGCGATAAGCCTCCCGCTACACTAACGTCTCATTGGAGGCCCTTGCCCCGTCATCACGACTTGGGCTACCCTTGGGCTGTTCTGGGGTCTATTTGGGTCATGCCCCGACCGGATTGATCGACAATGGGATTCTCCCACTTCACGATGCTGTCTCGACCGTGTTCACTCGCATCTCCATCCCGGTCGAACCCCAGAATCTCTCGTGTCCGTCACCAAAGCCAGTCATCTCTCACGCAGTTACGCAGGCACGCCACTACCGTGCTACAGAGCTCTGCCGCAGCTTGTCCTTGTCCTTCAAGCTCCCATGTACGCTCCCGTCCCAATTGTCGGCCACTGCACCCGGGTCCCTGTCGTATGACTGCTATATCCGGACTAACGACATGTGCGTGCCCTACCGCGAGCTGTGCCTTTTGGACCCTTGAAGGGTCCCTGAGACGCCACCAGGCCAATGAAACGCCCATCTAATCTGGGCCGGACGAAAAGCTCCGCTGGTTCATAACACAAATACCTAGGGTTTGAATTGCGCGGGCCCTTTTGATTGCCAAATCTCCCGGATGGAGCGCCAAAAAGTGGTCAATTGCACACGACGAGGCAGTGCCGAAGGTTGGCACCAGAGTTGAGTGTGGGAAGTGCAAAGGTTGTGGCACAGCGATGACCTTGATTCCAAGCCATTGGACACCTAGATAGAGGGCAACCTCCTTGTCTGGCGCTCTCGCCACCCTGCTGTCAACAGGGGTCCAGACCTTTACCGCCGATCGTCACCGTTTCAGGCCCCGTCACGCCTATCTTTCATCCGTCGCACAAGCAGGAATGACGACATGACGACGATGCGCTGCGCTTCCTTGGCTCAGAGGCGCCTTCGGCGATGGCAAAAAATACTGGTGCATTGGCCTCGACACAGGCTCTTTAGCAAGGGTCCGTGTGGCTTGTGAGGGAAACGTCGTCAAGATCGTCGGCCATCTAACTGGGGGCCGACGTGTAAGCCGCAGTGGCCCCTTTGAGGCTTGAAGGCCCGAAACCCCGGGAGCCAATGCAATGCGAATCTCAAGAGCTGCCGGGGTGCGTCCTTGATCATGGCACTCGGCCGTCGTCATTATACAAAGCTTCAGCCAACCCCAGTACAGCATTCATCCCAGGGCTTTGGTTATTTAAGCAACTCGGCAGCTTTAACAAAGTGGCGAATGGTTAGGCTTGCTGGCCTTTGTTTCTAGAATTAGAACGTGTTGCTACACTCCTCCTCGGCCATGTTTCTGTTCCGTTTTCAGCCCTGCGAAAGACGTCACGAACCGTTCACCAAAACGGAGCTACCTGGCCTTTGCTTTTCATCACATGTTTGACGCCTAATGGGTGGCAAAATTCAACCCAAATGTCTAGGTTGTGCAAGCACTTCAAGTGCTTACTGATCAGTTTCTGGTTAGGGCCTGGCAGCTCCCGCAGAGTGGCATCTGCCGTCGAGCCAAGTGTTTACGTTGACTCCATCACTGCTCAGGCCTTACGATTTTGGTGGTTCAGATCAAAGCTAAGCCTCCGAGCTCCCCGTCACGTCAGGGGCACAAGGCTCCCCGTTATTAGCTTATTACTGACGGAGTATTTCAGGATCCGGGTCGTGGAAAGCACTGCACAGGCTTGGTTGGCGGGTTGGAGACGTGGACCGCCTAGAGACAAGGACGAATCGAAGCAACTCGGAGACGTTCATGGCCCCGAGTGGGAACATGTCGATACCTCCCTGCTTCTTACATTACCTGCCGCGGGTTCTTTGTCCCGGTTGATTGGTTGTGGCACCTTCTCAAGCTCTGGCTGCCTCATCATAACGTTGCAGGCGATCCGGGCCTGACATGCGTGTCGGCCCTAGATGACTTTCGACTCCGTCCGCACTGGCTTGGCATACTAGCCCGTCTCTGTGAATCAGCATTGTCTTTCTTCAACATGGTGGCAAATGTCTTGTCGAGCTTGACGGCTCGGTTAGCCAAGGGGCGTGTTCAAGCGAGCCGTCGTGTGTTTGAGCCCACATTCGACATGGACGAGTAAGCGCTGGGATAGGCTGCAGCAGTTGGTTTCCTACTGTATCGTTGCGTTTCTCCCTGTCTGGTAATATCCGCCGTTGGAGCCTAGCGGTCGGACGACGGAGTTTACACTACAAACGGGCATGGTGTTTTAACTGCTGATGCACGCCGAACCCGAATGTAATGTGTTCAATCTCCTGGATGAGAGGCTGAAAATACACATCTATCTGGAAGATGACAGCTGTGACGATATCACAGTAAGGGATAGGGAGAGTGTGCCGTTGACCGCCCGCGCTTCCCTCCTCTCGTGCCAACCGCCAAGTCTGATGAAGAGGAGGGGATTTCTGCAGGGCAGACAGACTGTCCACAAACCAAACTAGGAAACATGTACTGCATATGCTAGTCCAAGCCAAATGTGATGGCTGCTGCATGATCATGTCCGGAGTCATTTCTCAAGCACCAATACCGATTCAAAGCAAGGATGGTATGAGTTTGGGCCCCGGACAGCCGAAATAGCGCCTGGCAGAGGAGCGACCGATAAGCTCAGACACATGCTAGATTCATGGGTGTGTTGAATATCGTCGGGGCGGTGTATGGCCGTTGGATACATGGCTCAGGGTGATGGATGCCGTGGTCTGATAGGATAGGCCATGATGCTACAGTACAGTACAAAGCACCTCTTCTGACGAGCTGACCAGACAGTATTCGTAGCCAGTATCTTGGAGAATGGTATGCATCGACATCCTTGCTGCTCGCATCGGAAAGTGGCCATGCCGAAGATCTTGAAGGGAACTCAGACTTCAGGCGCTACCAATGATGGGCTAGATCGCCTTACAACTCTGGCCATACCACTTTACGTTCAGCAGAATCTCAGGGATCTACGAGCCTCACAGAATCTAAAGTTGGATCCGGAGTACGGCATTCGTTAAGTTATGGCGCGCGGGCCGCACATCTCACACAGGGAGCTTCGGCTCCGGCCGCCCCGTGCTCCCAACCCTCCGGGCCATCATGTAGCAGGCGTTCTAGGCCATTATGAGCCGATGTCGACGTCAGTTAACAAGACATTGAACCTTCCGATGGCTCTAGTCGAGCTGTGTATCATGGATCACCGATCGTCGAGCTTAAATGAATATTGGCCCCGTAGCCATGCTCCTTGGCTATGAGGAAAGACAAGTGCAAAGACAGCTGAACACAGCGAGACGTGTGCTGAGAGATTGTCTTGAATGAAGGTGGTGTTGCCATTTGCCGCGCTTGTGGTGCTATGGAGACGTTCCAGAAGAGTCTAGATGCGGTCTTGGAATACAACTACCGAAATGCCTACCGACCGGGAGGGATTGTATCCGTTGCCTGATAACATTAGCTGCCCAAGGATCGAGGCCAATGGAATTTCAACATTGGGTGTTGTGACACTGATGGGAGTGAGACATGAGGTTTTCCATTGTTACCATCCTCAACGGATGGGGCCATCTACCCTTGAATTCCCTTTGACCATTTGACCCATGATCTCTGAACCCTCTGACCAAATCACTCTGCTGTGGTTGACACTATTGATACTGATTGAGCGATGTGCAGGTCTTGATGGGTTATGTTTATTGAGTGTGTTCCAACACCAGAAAGGCGGGTGACGACTGGAAGATGACGAGGGGAACGAGAATAGACGCAGAGGTAGAAGAGCACGAAAGAGAGGATGTCAGTATGTCAAGCCACACTGCACGGTAGATGGTTGTTATCTATACAGAAAGCAGTCATTCTTGTAGGTAGGTAGGTAGGTGAGCATTAACAGCCAGTTTGACGCCCGTTCTGGTGGCTGTTGAATGTCTATAGGAAGGTAGATTTACCCTCACCGGCCAGTCCCTGCTTGTGCAGGTTAAGCGATTTAAGCGACAAGACTCATCTTGACGATCCTTCGTGCTGAGCGTGTTCTCTCCGCAGAGATGGAGGCTGGAAACGAGAGAACCAACACCCGGTTACAGTGAACCAGTGACAACACTGGACCCTGGGCTCGGAAACGGACATTGCATAAAAGTAAATTGTGCGCTGGATTGATTCTGAACCTATGCAACATAGCTTCGAACATGCTATTCATAAAATTTTACAGATGGCTTGTGCTGAAGCCTTCGTCTAGGTAGGTCAGTAGGCGGATCAAGACTGGGATCAACTCCCGGCCTATTTCTTCACGACACAGGAACTGTTTAAACAAGTGTAAGTGGCACAAGAATGCGCACCTAGCGTCAGACATGGCAGAACATATAATCATATGCTGGAAAAGGCTCGTTGATTCCCTGGCGTCTAAGAAATTCGTGTTATACATCGTGCTCAAACACCCCCCAACACCGTCTAATCCTTCTTCAAGGGCAAGAACGTCTCCTCAATACCGTCTCTGGTGATGATGACCATTTGGAGGTTGTCGCCGACCTCGATGTGACGCTCCACCGCACCGTCAAAGGCATCCTTGATCAGGGTCTCGACCTCGGCCCGTGTCAGGGGACGTCGCTCCCGCTCCTTGAGCTCGTGGCCCTCTCCGCTGCCGGGGATGTACTGGTTCTTGAAGTTGACCTGATTGTCCAGGAAGGGCATGATCAGACTGCCCGCAGCACCGCCCGCACGGCACTGCTCCCGCTCGTAGCTGCCGACGGGGTCGTAGGAATACACGGCACCCTTGCCCTCCTCATCCAGACCGCCGAGCATCGCGTGCGAGTAGTAAGGGAAGAATCGCTTCTGGTAGAGCACTGTGGAGAGGCGCTTGGCGCAGGCGTTGACCGTCATGGGCTTGCCGTGGCGGTAACGGTAGATCTTGCAGATGGTGTCGAGGTGGTCGCGGAGGGCCTCGCCGTCGGCAGCGAAGCCGACAACCGAGAGAACTAGTGTGGCGTCGTCCTGGGAAGCTGTGGTGCCGCCGATCTTGAAGACCTTGGGGGACATGCGAGAGTTGATGCTGTATCCGCTGGTGTGGCGGGTGTCGCCGGCCATGATGGTGAAGTCGGCGCCAGAGATGGCGAGGGTCGAGCCGCCATTGTCGGTGTAGCTATTGCAGTGTCAGAAAGGAGCTCAAACATTCGGGCGGAGGGCGATATACGGGTTGAATCGATGTTCTCGAAACTCGCCGTTGTTGGTCTTGGGAGCATCGGAGAAGGAGTAGTTGGGCCCGTTCATGAGGGGGTTCTGGCTGAACATGGCAGCCATGATTACGGTCCTGTCCTGGAGGATATGGAGAGGTCGAAAAGTAGAAAATTCCGCGATGTGCAGGGTCGATGGGATCGGATTCGGTGGTTGATGTTTGGTGGTTGATACTGCCTTGTGCCTTAGCTGAGGTGGTCGACGACGCACGCGTCAAGCTTGCAGCCTTGCCGACGCTTGGAGCTGGGGTAGCTCACGATGACTAAGCTGGAACGACAGGGGTTCACCTCCTAACACGCAGTTCGTCATTTCCATCGTGGGTGCGTCCAGCCTCCAATTTGGGAAACGAATTTGTTGACATTGTTGCTTCAAGCTTCAGTATTTGTCTTGATTTCATCTGCGGTCGTCGCGCCGCTCACACGTCCAACATGACGGCCGATATCCGCTCCAAGGCACTGCAGAAGATAGCTTCGCTGTCTGCGACTAGCTCCACGACGTCGTTCGACCGATCCGACCTTGACCGGCTTTGTAGGGCATGCCATGCAGGATCCAAGAGCAAGGACTATGTCAATGGCTACCAGAACAAGAGCTCGCTAGGACGGGTTCCTATGGTGGGTTTGCCATAGATTTTGAGCTACTCTGTCGGAAGCTAACCCTTGTATTGTAGTCTATCCGCGAGTTCGAGGTCCTGATCGCATTGTGTAAGACGGCGCCAAAGATCAAGTCCAGCCAGAGCGCACAGAGGCTCTCCTACCAACTGTTCCCGTACATACTCGAAGCGCACATCCAGGTTTTCGTTCCGTCGCCCTTCTTCCGAAAGATCGATCCGTCTCCGACCGAAGCACTCGCTTTCCATGTGACAGGGGCTCTGTTGGCACTTGGCATCAACTACGATGAGCTCCAGGAGAACGTCGCCGATAAGATCTGGGCATTTGTGAACTCTTGCAGACGAGCTACCGAGAGTATTCTGTCTCCCCAAGCCGGAGACCCTGACAACCCCCACCTCGAGGACGCGATTCGAACTGCAACAATTGCTGTTGCGCTGCTTGGATTCCTCGATGCCGCGGCCGCCCAGGCAGATTTCTGGAGGGCTGGAGGTCGGCTTGCTCTGATCCAGAAGATCAGAGAGCTTCTTTCAGAACCCTTCCTTGTCGCAGTCGAAACGGCCCTCTCAACTATCCGTAACTGCCATAGCCAGGATCGCGAGGTTAAGGAATGGAAGAGATATCTGCGCCAGTATGCGTCGTCCGGACGACCCCTGGGAGCCATGCTTCTACACCGAAGCTTCGCATGGCTAGTTGTCGCAAGTACCTCGCTGATGTCCCAGGACCCTCGTGCCCTGCGTAAGAAGCATATTCTGGACATCTACATCTCGAAAGGCGACAAGTTACGCCCAGACTCACAAGTCCATGAGGCTGACTTCCGGACTGTCGAGGCCTATGCCAGCTTCGCCATTGAAGAGATCCAGTATATCGAAGCTGGTGCCGACTTCATCCGTATGGGATCGCCTGACCAACAGAGCCTGGCTTATGCCGTCAAGGCTGCCGCTCTCATCGCCTATTTCAACTGTGCCCTCTTGAATGAAGAGGCCGCTGACTCGGAGATTCTTATGACCTGGCTTCAAGAGACCCTGGATGACTCTGTGCAGATGGCGGACCCGACTCTGGCCTCAGCCGCGCTGCGCTGCTTGGCTTTGATCTGCCAGATCTCGCCAACTTTCTCGTCAAACGTGAGCCGAATCCTGCCACGATTCATCGTCCAGGATGCCCCCCAAAGGGATATTGTCAAGATTGCCTCCAACAGCCTGGCATACGTGCTCAAGATGCTTTCCAAGGATGCTGTCATCAGCACCCTCTACACCTTGGGCAATGTGCTCAGCCCTGGCTCTGAGCAGGCATTCACCAATGGCCAAGTGGATGGAACAGCCAGCGATGGGGCCCTCAACCCTATTTATACCAACCGTCAGTCCATTGGCAGCTCGATTTCCCTCCAGATGTATGGCGAGGAGGAAACTGCGGTAGTCTCTGGCAACGTTGTGCAGACCATCTGCGGAATCGCTGCTGCCTTCAAGGATGAGAAGATTACCGCCCTTGCTCAGTCCATGTTACAACAGAAGCTCGAGAAGGTGAACACTGGTGTAGATGCTCGCATCATCAGTGGAGCAGCTGCTTTGGCCTTGGAGGGTGGACAACTTGAGTTCCGCTCTCTGCTCAAGCTCTTCACCAGACTTTGCCATACTGGCGTCGTGGAGAACCAGCTGTTCCTCCTGGAAGCTGTAAGTGCGATCCATTCTGTTAATATCAACTCACTAACAACTGTAGGTGAGGAACGCTCGCACCTTCATCTCTGCCAACCTCCGGCGCGACTCTCAGCTCTTTGATATCTACTTGGAGCACCTGCTAGACAGCATCATTGGTCTCGGTGATGCTCACTCAACCAGTCATGCCAAGGAATCTGACGTGCAGATGGCTGCCAAGGAGATTGCTGAGCTTCTGCACCCCCTGGCAACCTTCATGGCCAGCAATGACTTTGCTTCTGAGCCTGTTACTGATGACGAGACCTACTCTCTGCTTCGAGATGCCTGGTTCAACATTGTGGTCCATGGATTCACCACCAACACAGACCGTGGCAAGCAGTATCTCAATGAGTTGAGGATCATTGCCATTCACTCTCCACCCCTTGTCGCGGATCAACGAGGCGAGCAGGTTGAAAGTGACATTGAACTCAATACCGTTCTGCGACGAGGCTTTAGCAACGACCGGGAGTCGTTGCAGAAGAAGCTTCTGAGCGACCTCGTTCCTAGCAAGGCCAACGAGATTAAGAGTCTGAGTTACCGCAAGGTCATCTTCTTGCAGGCTGCGTACCTCATGGAATACCTCCGCGCCGACTCGGGCGACTGCACCAAGGTTGTGTCTTACTTCCTGGAGCCAAGCATGTCAAAGGGCGACGTTAGCAGTGCCATGGAGGGTGTTGGTGCTGCCGTTGTTGACAGATACATTGACAAGACCCTGGCAGGAGGCGAGGCGACTTTCTCTGCTCAGTACGCCGCTGAGCAGCTTGCAACGATCTTTTGTAGCTGCTGTCACCGCATTGAGCGAGTCCAGCAAGCCGCATTTGCCTGTGCAGACCGGATTCTTCATGAGATCCCTGCGGCTCTTTGCCACAGATCTTCTCTGTTTGCTTTGCTGGAGCTCCTTTCTCTCATGTGGTCTAGCTGCTTGGAGGCCGAGACGGATCTGTATGATCCTCGGTCCATCTTTGAATCTGAGCTTGGGGGTGTGACTGTCCAACTGTCAGATGACTACGATTTCCGAAGGTGGACAGTGGATGTTCTCAACCGCAAAGCCAAGGTTTGGGTCAACGCTGCCATCAACTTGGCTCCTCTCGACGTCAAGGGGCTTCTGCAGACCTATCTCTCCGAATTCAGCGACGAAGGGGCCTACGGTCATGTTTCTCTTGGGCGATCGTTTGCTCTTGAACTTGGCTCTATCATCCCTTCGACGGACAACCGACTGCAGTCGATGGACAAGATCGGTAACTCGAGCATCAACACGGCATCGGATTTTGTGGCACAGTACACAACTCGCCAAGAGTACCGATACGGCGAGACCCTTCCGGACCGCGGCACAGAGCTGATCAGCTTCATGAATCATAACCGCCGCTTGTCCTTCGTGCAGTCATCTGTGAAGGAGAGCGCCAACGCAACCACTGCGCTTGCTCATGTCGAGGCTAGAATTCTGAGCAAGAAGAGTGCTGCCATCACCGAGGTCCGAGAAATTCTTCGGAGGGCAGCAGCTCTGCTGTGTCGCACCGAGAAGGACGAGGCTGCTATTGCCCATTACCTCGTGAGCATCCCGTTCGCTCTGTTCACTAAGCAGTCTATCAAGCTGGGAGTTTCTCTATGGCTTGGTGTGATGAACGAAAACCCAAGACTGGAACCGAAGCTTTTGAACGAGATCGCTCAGCAATGGGAGTTCACACTCACCAGAAAGGTTGGCTTGTTCAGCCCGACTTTGAACCATATCGACCCCTTCTTCTTGAAGGAGGAGTTCGCGCCTAGCGAGCTGGATGCGCTGGCAAAGAAGAAGCAACTTGTGCATGACATTCTCTCACCTCATGTTCGACTCCTTCAGTTCTTCGCCAGTCACTTCAACGCTACGAGGCATGGAAGCCCCGACATCCAGAGAGTGTTCCTGAGAATGCTTGATCTGACGCTCGATGCTATCAAGCAGTCTGCAACCCACCCCATGGCCCGAGAGATTCGATTCTCTATCGTTCTGTTTGGTCTCCGAGTTCTGCGAACTAGCAATACTCTCAAACCGGGTGCGCAATGGAGACTCAAGGAAAGACTCTTGTCGGCTGGCCTGGCCTGGTTCAAATATTCACCAAAATGGTCGTTTGGAAGCAACATCCTTCAGATGAAGACCGAGATCCGACTCCTCTCGGATGTCCTCGCGGCTTTGCAGCAAGTCTCTTTCATTAGCGCTCCGGCTGCTGGCAACACCAAGTCACTCCAGGCCAAGGAGCAGCTACTTGATCTATTGGTCAGGAACGAGCAGTCTCGTCTGGCCGTCTGGGTCAACCCTCTCAACACGGCGGCAGGCCAGTCATTGGCTCCGGCAGCTAACAAGGCGGCGACAGAGGCTGCGCTTATGCCTCTTGTGCGAACGGCCTGGTGGCAGGATCCTGCTATTGCTCTTGAGCTGGCGGCTAGGTTCCCATCCCCTCGCCTTCAGCGTGATATCAGGTTCCTTCTTC
The DNA here is from genome assembly GCF_023522795.1 of Fusarium solani. NCBI lineage: Eukaryota > Fungi > Ascomycota > Sordariomycetes > Hypocreales > Nectriaceae > Fusarium > Fusarium solani. Next base: position 3,562,345 of record NW_027072157.1, read on the forward strand.
TTACTATGCCGGAGAAGGCTGTCTCTGAGCCTGAAGCTCTGCACCTGATCTTTGGAGGACTCCTCCCCGAAGATGTTGCCCTGCAGCACCTCAAGGTATGTTTTAAACATGGTCATCTCTGGGTATACCAACTAACTCTGATAGTATCTTCTGTACTGGGAGCCTGTGAACCCTGTCACAGCCGTTACCATGTTCTTGCCGGCCTACGAGGACCATCCTTTCACTATCCAGTACGCTATGCGTGCTCTTGAGAGCCACTCGGTAGATGTCACTTTCTTCTACGTCCCCCAGATTGTCCAGTCGCTTCGATATGATGCCCTAGGCTACGTGCAGCGATACATTCTCGAAACCGCCCAGTTCTCTCAGTTGTTTGCCCATCAGATCATCTGGAACATGAAGGCCAACTCGTACAAGGATGATGATGCCCAGATCCCAGATGAGATCAAGCCAACTCTGGACACGGTCATGGGCAAGATGGTTGATAGCTTTGCGGTTGAGGACCGAGACTTTTACGAGCGAGAGTTTGCATTCTTTGACGAGGTGACTGGCATCTCGGGCAAGCTCAAGCCTTATATCAAGCGATCTAAGCCCGAGAAGAAGCAGAAGATCGAGGAGGAGCTGCGCAAGATCAAGGTCGAGGTCGGTGTCTATCTGCCCAGTAACCCCGACGGCGTGGTTATTGGTATCGACCGCAAGTCGGGTAAACCCCTGCAGAGTCACGCCAAGGCGCCGTACATGGCGACGTTCCGCATCAAGAAGAACAAGGGCGGCGCGACAGAGGTGGACGAGATGATGGAGGAGCAGGACGGAGAGGACCACGAGACCCCTGAGGAGACGGTTGAAGTGTGGCAGTCTGCCATCTTCAAGGTCGGTGATGACTGTCGACAGGACGTGTTGGCTCTCCAGATGATTGCGGCGTTCCGAGGCATCTTCCACGATGTCGGCCTCGACGTCTATGTCTTCCCCTACCGAGTCACGGCCACGGCCCCTGGTTGCGGTGTCATTGACGTGCTGCCAAACTCCATCTCGCGAGACATGCTCGGTCGCGAGGCTGTCAACGGCCTGTACGACTACTTCATCTCCAAGTACGGCAACGAGAACTCGCTCCGGTTCCAGCGCGCCCGCAGCAACTTTGTCAAGTCGATGGCGGCCTACTCGGTCATCTCGTACCTCCTCCAGTTCAAGGATCGTCACAACGGCAACATCATGATCGACGACGCCGGGCACATCCTGCACATCGACTTTGGCTTCTGCTTCGACATTGCCCCCGGTGGCATCAAGTTTGAGCGCGCCCCCTTCAAGCTCACCACCGAGATGGTGGCGGTCATGGGCGGCTCCATGGACCACCAGAGCTTCAAGGCCTTTGAGGAGCTCTGCGTCAAGGCCTTCCTGGCTAGTCGGCAGTACTGCGAGAAGCTCAGCCAGATCGTCTGGCTCATGATGGACAGCGGCCTGCCTTGCTTCCGCCCTGAGAGCGTCAAGCACTTCCGGGAGCGCTTCGTGCTGGACAAGAGTGAGCGAGATGCGGCAAACTTTATGAAGCACCTCATCAAGACAAGCTACTCGAGCTACAGCACGGGCATCTACGACCAGTTCCAGCTCCTGACCAACGGCATTCCCTATTAAGGATAAGCGACGGGGAGGAGACGCAGGCGGACTGGCTGTGGTGGCGAGATATTATGGCGATACGCCCTCTCTATCTAGTTCTTTCCGACTTTTAAAAGATGGTCAAATACAAGAACCATCATAGCTCTACCTACTGTAATTAGTCTTGTTTCTTTTCTATAATAGTACACAACCCTTTCACCAATATCCAAAGCAAACAAGACACGACACGGTCCACACTATCCTACACACTCGTCCTAGATCCCATTCTATCAAGGGCAGCCCAGCCATGATATGATGACGAGATTAGTTCAGTTGAGTCTACTACTACAAGGCATCCGGGGAGCCGGCCCCTCTGACCTCCTCGCTTAGACGCAAGGTAAATGAGACGGATATTCTCCGCTCTCACTCACGGGCGCTGCCGAACCCACCTCATTTCGCCTTTGCAGCGGACCCTTTGAGCATGTGGGTCGGGGCGTTGTAGCTGGTGTAGTCGACATGGACAAAGGCCCTGTCGACGATGGGGACAGACTCGAGGAAGTAGGTGAGAACCTCGCTGAGGTCGTGGCTGTCCTTCAGGGGCGTGGCGGCAGAGAGGACAATGTCGACCTCGACAAAGAGCTTATCTCCGGCATGATAGGCGCGCAGGTTCTGGATCTGGCGGATAGCCGTCGCGAATCGCATCGTGAGGTACAGCAGCAGGTTACGCTCGTCGGGCTGAGCTGAGAAGCCCGAGAGGTTGCGGACGTGGTGGGCCGACGTCTCGCTCCAGTTGAAGATGACCACCATGGAAAGGAGCAGGCCGCCGACAGCGTCAAGCCACCAGATACGTCCATAGAAACCGACTGAAGGAAACAAGGATTAGCAGGGGTTCATGGTGCAGCTCAGGGATGCGGATGCAGCGGTCCGATCGCGCATCGCGGGCTGCGGCTACTCACTAATCGGGAACAAGATGGAGCCCGTGTTGAAGATTACATCTGTCTTGGCGTCTTCGGCCCTGCAGCCATGGTCAGATCTTGGCCGCGCACGTGTGTGATGTAGGCACTGTAACATGAGACTTACAAGGCTCGCACGCTCGAGTTCCTGACGACACGGCACCAGACCCAGCAGGCGCCCTTGATGACAATGGTGGAAACCATGATGGCGATGGCGGGGATACCGAGCTCGAGGATGTGGTGCGCAGGGTCCATGAGGCGCTGGATACACTCAAGGCCTACCTGGAAGAAACAGGTGATCATGATGATGGAGAAGACGAGTACACCGAGAGGTTCAAGCCTAGAAACACGGGTTAGACTTGGTTCTGGGCAGTAACCACACACGAGTAGGACCTACTTTCGACGACCGACAGGGTAACTGTACTGGTCCTGGTGACTGGCCGAGATGAGACGTGTAGTTATCCAAACGATGACGGTACTGAGAAAGTCAAGCACAGCGTCGACCAAACTAGCTAAGACGGACATGGAGGGAACGGAAACAATGACGGCAAGCTTTCCAGCCAGGAGGATGGCGTTGGCGATAAAGTTGACCCAGATAGCCAGAGTCACAATTGGGTCATCGCTGTCGACTTCAGCGTCCTCCAACCATGGCAAGTTGGGCTTGGGGCCTGCGCCGTCTTCCTGGCTGGCAGGCGCTGGAGGCGGCTCGTCGTCCTCATCGTCGTCTCCGGCCTGGCGCTGAAGCATTGGCAGGCTCTCAGAGGAGCGAAAGATGTCCTTGGGCGTGCGAGTCGCGGGGAGCTTAGTGGAAGAGTTGTTCGCCTTGACGGTGCCGTAGGATCCTGGGGTAAAGGATGCCGGGGTCGAGCCGTTCATGGGGGGCGAGTCGGAGGTTGTGGATGGCTCCTCGTTGATGGTGTCCGGTACATCAATGGGCCGGAAGGCCGAGGCCTCCAGCTCGGTCTGGTATTCGTTGAGAAGCTCATGGGGAATGGCCGAGTCGAGGAGAGCATCAATGTAGAGGTATTGCTGGATTAGCTCGTTGGTACGTTCGTAGTATTCGCGCCTATCGCGCCTTTGGTCAGCTCCAGCCCGAAACAGTGACCGTCCATTTACGGCAATGTGGACTCACAGGGGCTTGGACATGGAGGCCAGCTCTTCCTCTGGTTTCCAGTACTGTTCCCAGCGATATCGGGGGTTGCTTCGACCGATGAGCTTTGCGCTGCGGTTCTGGGGTCCATTGAGCAGCTGGGTGAGGCGGCGCTCGTCGCTGAGCAGCCTGCCAAGCTCGTCGTTGTCGTGAGGGCGAACATGGAGAAGCGCCGTCTCCTCGTCGTCTGGGCCCATCCAAAAGGGCGTTGTCGGATGAGAGTGGTGAGAGTGGTGCGAGTGCAGAGAGCCAGTTACGCTCTGCATGCTCTGGGTAGAGCGACTGCGGATGAGGGACTGGAGATGGCCGCTACGAGTGCCCAGGGGATTGTGGCTCTCATCGTTGGAGAGCAGCGAAGGCCGCCTCAAATGGCTTGGCCTAGAAGGGCTAGGAGAGCTCATGGTCGCGAGCACAATGGTCGCGCCTAGAGGAAAGAGGCGCCGAAGGGAGCTGGCGCAAGGAGAGGAGAGAAGAGGAGAGGGGTAACAAACAAAAACAAGGTTGAGGTTGGCGCAGTTGAAGAAAAAAAAAGAGTTGGGGAAGATGAAACTGAAGCTGAAGCAAACCTAAGCTAGCAGTGAGGAGAGGAGGAGCTCTTGGTGTTTTTCCGATTCTCCGAGGCTCAAACACAGAAAAAAGGGTCCAAGTGCAAGTGCGTGCAGAGCAGAGTGTAGTGCCAGCCAGCGGCAAAAAAAGATACAAAACAAGGCTTTCAAGCTTGAGAGCCGGGCCTGGCGAGGAAAAGAAAAAAAAGGGAAAGGGTTGAGAGATTGATTAGATCCAATCCATGCCCGCGATTCGCCCACATGCTGGTTTACTCCGCCACGCCCTGGCCCATAGGCTCTAGACTAGAAAGGCTTCATCTGAGGGGCTGCTTTAGAAGTTGAGAGGGGAGACTTGAGTCGCTCTATAATGGAGCCCCCCGAGGGAGGCCCGGTGGTGGCGGTGAACCTTCTACAAAGTGGCCGTTGCGGCTGCAGAGATGGCGATATCTCGAGGTACACATTTTGGTGTTTTTGGGTGTTTGGCTGCATCTGCGTCATGCATCACGCAAAGCAAAGCAAAGCGAGGCGACTTGCCGGCCCGCCTCCAGCTTCAGCTTCAACAGGTAGCTTAGGTCACCTAGCGATCCACCAGGGGTCTCTTTTCTCCTCTAGCCGGCCGTGCCGGGGGCGCTTGGCGAGTGGGTATGAATGGAGTCATTACCTTATTCATTCTAAGTCAAAAGGTCTCAATGAAACTCGAGATAGACGCAAGCTTAGTACATGTTGACTAAGGCGTGCTATGCCCTGAAAAGCAATTTTCATCCCGTTTTCTTCAATTCAATCGTCAAATCTTTTACCTTATCTCAACTCCATCCCATCCCGCATCCCGTCCCGTCCACCCCATCCAGGAAGTCGGTGTATTAATGGTCCGGTTCAGCTCGCCTCTTCCCAGTTTCCACCATATATGTCAAGGGTTTTACAGCCAGGGGGTTTAAGCCTACCAATGATGTAACAAGAAGGAAGGAGAAAAAAAATACGAGGCTGGCCTTTTGCGCTCGCAACTTTTGCTGCCAACGGGGAAGCACGAAGCTAGGAATGGCATCTGGACTTTAATCGGATGATGTCGCTGGTTGGATGTGACTGGGCAATGATACCGTGCCTCAAACTTCCCGCCAGAAGCCGTCGGAGAGCGGACGTGCTGTGCTTAATCGAGAGGGTACGGCCAAGACCACGGAGACAGTCGGTCATCCATCATCATCATCATGCACACATCACCGTGTAGCATCTCACGCTTAAGCTTCTACGCTGCGTGTTTCAACGGCCTCCGTGGCTTTGCTGCCATGGACTGCATGCACAAGGGCCAACCAACTCAAAGTTGCAACAGCCGCAAGCGCAGGCGCATCATCGGGGTGGCGGGATCATGTCCAATCGCTGGTCAAGTCGCCTCTCTGCTTGACTCTCAGCTGTTGACCATGCAGCAGCTGCTGAGAGTTGAGTTGCTGTTGAATGGATGGCTAGCTGGTGGGAGCGTTGCTGACTGACTTGGCCGCCCTGGCAAAACAAGTTAACCTTCACATGGGGTTTTCCAATCACCATGATCCGACGGCCGGTTTTTGGCTCGTGGGTCTCCGAGATTAGCATTGGACGGTCACATCCATTCCAGCCAAGCCCAGGTGCTGTACGCTGCAAGCCCGCTTACAAACTACAAACACCATGTGGAATTGTTGATTGAGGCTTTCGCCTCGTTCTGATGTTTCAGCGCAGCGCCGTGAGGCGTGCTCGAGCTCGAGAGCCTCTCAACGCCCATTCTTCTAGATATGCGGAATGCAACAATGGCTGCACTCTCTTGTCAACAATCACCCTTGTCCAATCCCTCCAGCACACTGTGCGGCACACATCTAGGTTGTCTCTGTCTTGTCTTGGAACTTAGTGCATCGGAGGGGCAAAAGATCCACCAAGGCCGCGCAATTCATGTGTTTGACGTGCATCGGCATTGTTCAAGCTGCTGCTCTGTCTCACAAGTAAGTCCCCTTCGATATATGGGAACCAACCGGATGCGCACATCGCTTGTCGACGACATCGAGCAGCGGTGATCGAACCCGGGCGAGTGGCTAGCACTAGCACAAGCAATGGATCGAAGAATGCTTCTCAACAAAGTATCCGCGGTGGAGCCCCATGCTTTCCTTTGCCTTTGCCTTGGTTTGGCCCCCAGTTAGTTACCAGGAACATGATCACGATGAACCGTCACCGAGTTCTCCAAAAGAACAAAGTTGGCCGCTTATGACGATGACTGGGTTTGAAGGGGTCAAGGGGGCATAGCCCTTGTTAATAACGGCCGGCGTACAAGAGAGAATCGGCAAGGCTCCGCGACTTGCGGTTTGTCCGCTTGTTCCTTATTGACGTGTTGCAGGGCATGCCCCTTGTTATTGTACATAGGTCCTCCTCAACTCGACGCGCTTGATGACAGCACACACAGCGAGCAACAACAACACACACTCACAGCGATCCTCTTTACTGTACTGTTTGACCCCTGGCCTGGTGGGGACGGGACCTCCTCTGCACCTCCATTGCTACCTACTGTATGGGGCCAACCATACGAAATGTTGCAGGGACCTTGGGGCAGTTGGAGGAAAAGAGAGGGGGTCGCATAAAACTGGAGAAGGGATTCGAAAACAAGCTTCAACCAGCCATGGATCGGGTGACGGGAGCTCGATGCTTGCTTGTGCCTTTAATAGCAGCCAAGTTGAACACGTACCGAATCTCTCCACGTACTGTGTAATGGCGTACCTGCTCCGTCCGCTCGAGGCGGCTCTCGCTCGCTCGGGTTGGGAGTGACGTGAGACGAGCGAGCCGCGCCCGGCACCGGGGGACCAGCTGAATATGCCGTTTTGCATCGAGGCCAGATGTATGCGAGCGAGCCGGCGACCAGGCCAGGAGGCCCCGAGCCGAGCAGATTGAATGAATGATGAGCATCAGCGTGATAATAACGTTTACGGACCGTCAGCCAGCCCACAACTGTCAGCTTGCATCTCAGCTGCCTGCTGGGCTCTGCGACTGCTCAGCCACAATCAAGCCGCTCCAGCCTTATTGCATCCACATTGGATCCCTATACAACACAGCCCTGCCTGTACTCCGTGCAGAAGCGGAAAAGCAAAGCTGCCGTGGCACGGCACACAACCGTCGGAGAGGGAGGCCTTCTGCGGATGGAAGCGTGGAATCCAGCGTGACACTTGTCCCAGGCTCGAGGATGTTTCCAAGTACAATATTCCCTTCTTTCGAGGCGACACCGACGATGGAAGGGCGAGGTGCGAATAATTAACTTCAGGCACACTCTCCTCCCATCCCATACGAATCTCACATCTCCCTCTGCACATCACCGATGGAGAACAGACAAAAGACGGTTGGGCCCCCTGGATGGAGGCAAACATTGGCCAAGTCTTGATCTAAATACGCCGAGCCGGTCCACCTGGAGGACAGGGAGGGGGAGAAGAGCGAGCTGCTGCAGAAGCGCAGCAGGGAAGAAAAGAAAAAAGGAGGGCCCTCGCTCTCTTTTGAGTGAGTGATGATTGTCGACTGACGAGACGCGTACCTGACTTGACCCGATCAGGCCTGAGTTTCTGAGAATATTGGACTCGCTAGCATCGATTCGGCTGCATGGAGGGCATGGCATGGGGGGGTGAGTCCATGTGTCCAGTGTGTGTGAGTGGGAAGCCCGGCCAGGCACCTTCACAGTGCAAGCAGAGTACAGTAATGGATGTGAACGGGCGCACATGGTCGCCGTCGTCGCATCGTATTAAAATTTCCCTTCCCCTTCACGTTGGTCTCGTCCGGGTTGGGCTGGGGCTCTAAACCAAGTTTTTCGTGCAGGACAGAGAGGACACACGCCGTGAAGCCCGAGATTTCCCTTCTCGTGCTGGTTGGTGATCGACAACTCCCTCCTGTAGATCGCACCCCGTTGCAAACGTCAGCGGCAGCAAAGTCGTAGACCAGGGCATGTTTGAAAGAGAGCGACTCGATCCATGATTCCATGATTCCGGAAGATGGAAGGAAAGTCCAAGATCCATCGACAGGCCGGGGTCGGTTCCCGCATGGGGCCATGGCTCCTGTCGAGTGGGAACTCTCTGGTTCGTGTCTCTTTTTGGTTCAGGGCTGCCCGTCGTGTTGTTGTTGCTGTGTTGTTTTTCCATCCACCATGAGCTCCACAAGCTCCATGGATATTGTCAATGGTCCCCTGGCTGGGCCTGGCCTGAACCACCCCGGCCAGCCCAAAGGGAAAAAAAAAGAAAAAGAGGCCACAGCGGGAGCCACGCCCACGTCTTTGAGTTCTTTCAGACAGATCCAATATCCGAAGCCGCCGGGTTGCACCTGGTGGACTTGGCACTTCCGGTGTGCCAGAATAATCACCTTCTTTCCCAACGTGTTGGTTCTTTGACTTGGAATAATATTGGAGGGTCTCTCTCTTTTCCACAACCTGCACAGTATGAGGGACGATCGTCTTCTGCAACTCTCAACGACCTTGCCCATCAACTCCACAACCGTCCCCATTCTTTTTTCCTGACCCTGACGTTATACTGTACTAGTTAGCTTAGATAATGGGCACTGAAATAGAAACCGCAACTCTTTTGTCTGAACCAAGTGGATGTATACTGTGCATGTGCATTTTACGGATACTCAGGCACTCAACTGGAGTCGCTCCGTAGAACCTCGGCACTGACTGAAGCCCCAGGAACTCTTCCGGGGCTGGTGGACATTAAATGAGTGAAACCCAAGCCAGCAAGCAGGCAACTCAACTCGTCGAGCCAAATATTGAATCATGAAAAAGGAAAAATCTCCACCTGTCCCCCGGGCCCTGGGCTGCCCTGGCCACGCTCGTTCCGTTGCTGCATTAACATGTTGCCGAATCAGCCCTAGAGAGCTTTAGGCGCCCGGCAATGATAGTTCGTCAGCCCAAATCTCGTTGTCCTTATCGTTCAGCTGGTGAGAACTCGAAAAGCGGACAAATCTCATTCGCGACGCAACAGGAGCCAGTCGTTAAGAGCAAAAGAGCCGAAGATGGATCTCGACGCTAGCAGCATAATGCAGCAACGCAACGACAGCGATGGACGGATGCCGTTGCTCTTTCTGTGAGACATTCAAGTATCCACATCCACCGGCTCCGGGCAAACCTGGTTCACTCATTCATTCATTCTCACTCACTGACTTACTTGACGCTGTCCCTTGTTCTTTTGCACTTTGTTGTACTCACTCGTGCTGTGATCAAACTCGCAGCCCATCTGCCGTCCCTCCCCAGAACCGGGAGGACCAAGGAAAAGATGGCAGAGCACGGCACGGGACGCATCCGTACCAGGCAAGGCACGCACGCCCAGAGGACGCTATCGGCAAAGTATTGCTTCACTCCGATGCCACCCAATTTACTGGAGCATGTGGGCGCTGCCTGCTGCTGCAAAGGTGCAGGCACAGGCACATGCCTGGATCCCCTGGCGGCCCTGGCGTCTCGGTTCCCATGGGTGCATTAGGATGGTTGTCTTTCTTTCGTCTCTCGCGCCTCTTTTTTGCGTCTCTCCGGTTGTACTGTATGTAGCTGGTGATGGAAGACCCCATCATGTCTTGCCCCTTCTTGGCCTGGCCTGGCCCACGCCTCACTCATTGTTCCGGGCTCAGTCTTCCACACTGGAAGTCCATTGAAAAAAAGACTGTCTCGGGGACGTCTTTGAGACTAGCGTCCCTCTTCCAACCCTCACACGCTGGCCGCCAGTTAAAATAGCAATCATCCCATGTTGCCTTCTGGGGGTGGTTGGCCAGGGAGCCACTCAAGGCTCTAGCTGAACCTGGCCCTGGGGCTTGGGCTGGCATCTGGGCCGGCTGAGCATCACCCTCTCTAGCCCGCAGCACATCAGACTCTCATTGCCGTGGCCATGCCATTGGCAGCAGGGTCATGGTCATGGCCGTGGGCCGTGGTTCAGCGGCCGTGACCGTGACCATGGTCCCAGCGACATGGGGGGTTTGCTTGCTCCCATCCATGGAGCAACGCCGCTAGCGAGGTGGTAGTCGGGACAGGATACGGACTGGACTGGACGTGACGATGAATGGGCCTCCAGCGCCGCACCGCTTCTGCACTCCTCAAAGCCAAGAGCCAGAGGGACCCCTTTGGTCAAGCCTCTCCTGCTGGGTCTCCGTCCGTTGGCACCTCGCTCGCTCTGGAGCTGGGGGGCTTACGAGATCTGACTAGACCTCATGTAGCCCCCCAAGGGGACGACGCTGCGTTGGCGGCGTCTAGGGAAATAATAACACTTCGCTCCCCCAGCCGATAGCCACTTTTGATCCTCTTGCTTTCGTCCCTCTCAAGTCCAGTCGGCCGCCACCCCTTAACCCTCTGGTCGCCAGCAGCAGCGTCTTGCTCGAGTCTGTCCATCCGTCCGTCTGTTCGCCCTCTCTCGATCGATCGCTCGTTATTATTCCGCCGAACAGTGGTGACCGTCGATACAAACCCGGCAATACACAATCGTCGTATCGACCCGCAAGCGCATTCCTCCTGCTGCCCACATTCGCTGTCTCCGAACGATTTTCTGCAGAGACACCAGGCCGTAGCCACCTAAAGCCACGGGGGGAAGGACCCAAGACCCGTACCGCTGACGCCACACTGTGCCCGCGCACTGTGCAACGCCCGGTCCCCGTTGTCGTGCTCCTCGTTCGCCCATCCATCACCTGTCGGGCCACTCGCTTTTGTTCGCCATCTTTCTCTCATTCAAACCTCACCACCACCACTCGCTTTTTTTCCCCTAATCACAGCCGCTGCCTTCCGACTGTTGCATTTCTTCACGTTGTCGACATTTAGCCGCTGCCTTCGCCCCTTGGACGACTCGACTCGTTTGCCGCCTCTGCTTTCACTTTCGCTCTCGCACTTGGCCGTCCGTCCTCTTCCGGCTAGCCAGCCACTTTTTGCTCCTCCTCCTAATACCAACCATCCGTCTTTCGTTTCTGGAGATTAATGTGAGTCTCAACTTTCTTTGCCTTCCATGACACATGCCGCCCGCTCTCCGCCAACCACCCAGTTTCACGTCCACGGCTTTAGCTCCAAGCCGCTCTCGCCGTTGCTTGGCTTGATCCGATAAAGCCTGGTTGCCCCCAACACCACACGGACGGACGCCCGCTCGCTCGTCAGGATTCCCCTTTGATTTTCAGCTCTGTTTCTTGCCTTCTCCTTTTACTTCACTCTAGAGTGACGGCTACGACTGCATCGTTACATCCTTTGGTTTCTCTAGCCTCTGCTGACCTGCGATCCTACCATCATGCAGTTACCCATCTCACTTCGCATATTTGTTCCTTGACACGATCCGCCTCGAATACCCTCGCATCGGACCTTTCTAGGATCTCGTTTTTGAATCATTTTCTTCTTGATTTTCAAATCTTCGATATTTACTCTTCTCGGGCATCAAACACCCAACGTATACGATTGCAAATATCCAGCTCTGTTTGACTGATCTACTTGGGTCTCCCCAGAGTCTGTTTTATGGGTTGCAAGTAATTGAGACCGATTTCTCGATCCACCTTCTACATGCCTAGATTCGGTGTCGCGTTCAACAGGCGGAAGTCAACCGCAACCCCGGAAGATTTACAGCATGGCTCAGTGACACCGGAGCAATCATCTTTCCGAGTCATAGAGCGAAACGACCCCTCTCTCGGCAAGTCGTTTGACGGAGGTGCGAGGATGGCGAGGGCTTCTGGTTCTCACGCTTCCCGGCCCAGCCAGCTGGATCTTGACAGCGAGGATAACATGTTTGCTGATCTCAAGAGTGGCAACCGGTGAGTCCATTTCTTTTTCTCGTGTACGACTCGTTCGCAGGGCTGTTTCACGACTTTTCATTCGCTCTGTCATCAGAGACAAAAATAGTCATGCACCGTGGCGCTGACTCCTTCTCAGGGGAAGTGGGGCGTCCAATACGACCAAGGCCACATCGACTGATACCTCATCAAGGCACAGCAATGCCTCGACTGCTCCCTCTTCGACGAACCTCGAGGGGCAGGACGATCCCAAGCATTATCACAAGAAGGCGCTGCACGACTTTGGCTCTCGAAACGCCCCCAAGTCGAGCGGGTCCGGCTTTCTGAACCGAGCGGGTCGAACTTTTTCTTTTGGCGTCCAGAAAAAACACAACGCCTCCGCCCCAAAGAACGAGATCCCCGACGTACCGCCCGTTCCTTCGATCCAGCACGACGACTTCAGTGGAAGATCCAGGGGCATGACCGAATCTACGACCAGCACTGCCACACCGCCCAAGTTGGAAAACGGAGGGATGGATCTCGGTGGAGATTTCGGCTCCATGTTCAGCACTTTTGACAAGAGGGCCAGCGTAGCTACCTTGAAGACCGATGGATCTGCTGCGCCTCGATCCTTGACAGGCAATCGCCCAGCCCAGCCCGCGCCCCTGAGCATCAACAAGACGGCCAATGTCGAACCCGCTCCCGAATCATGGAACAGCCGCACTTCGGATGACAATCTTCTCGGTTCCACCCCGGCATCTCCGGAAATCGACGTGCCGCCACCTGTGCCACGCCACCAGAGCTCATTCAAGACCTCGAACCGCCCGTCCGATATTATCGAAGATGAGGATGCCAGACTCCTGCAGGATTCCATCGCTGTAGGACGTATGCTTTCGGATTCCAACCCGCCCTCTGGCCGTTACCGACGAGATGAAGACTCCTTTTCATCATTCACCAGGAAGCCTCTCACTTCCAGCTTCAAGAAGGGCGATGACAACATGTTCGAAGGAACCCTGGCACACTCGTCACGCATCGCCAATCGATACACCTCGCGAGCCCCCAGTCCCCCACGAAACAAGGTCATGACTCCTGCTCAGTTTGAGAAGTACCGGCAAGACAAGGAGAAGGACTCGAACGAGACCGCTCACCAAGCGACTGCCAATGACGATGATGACGAAGATGAGATCAACTACGACGACGACGAAGATGAAATCGAAAAGTCGAAGCAGCAGGCGAAGCAGAGGAGAAAGCAGGAGGCTCACATGGCTGTTTACCGACAACAGATGATGAAGGTGACCGGCGAGCAGCCCGAGATGCACCCGCCTGACCGCCCTGGACTGGCCGCTTCGATGAGCGCACCCCAGCTGCACCTGATGAAGAAGACCCCATCTCCAGGGCCTCCCACTGGCATTTCTGACGAAGATGACGATGACGAGGTCCCCTTGGCCATTCTGCAGGCTCACGGTTTCCCTAATAAGAACCGACCTCCAACCCGGCTAAGCACCATGGGTTCCAATCCAAACCTGCGTGCATCTGCCTCGCTACAGCCCCCGAGACCTGGTTCAGCTATGGGCGAAAACTCGACTCAGCGACACTCGATGCTTCCTGCTTTTGCACGAAACCTCCCTCAGGATCCGTTTGTTGGTGCCAGCATTGCGAAGCCTGCTGTGCGGGAATCGTTGACCTTCAGCGGCGGTATCCCTGCCTCGGCGGAGCCTCAACAACAACAACAACAGGGTCCCCTCCCTCCTGGTGGTCTCGTTGGCGTGATTGCCAACGAGGAGCGAACGAGGGCCATGCGCCGTGGTGGTGCAGCAGCAAATGGCGCCAAACTTATTCCTGGTCTGAATGCGCCACAAGGATCTTTTGAGAACCCCAACGGTTTGATAAACAACGTAGGCAACGGCGGTGGAATCGGCGGTGGGATGGGCGGCATGTACAACATGCCCACTATGGGAATGTCGCAGCCCATGCTTCAGCCCATGCCTCCACCACAGCTCACTGTGGGAGATCAGGCTCAACTCCAGATGACCCAGCAGATGTCGCAATTCATGCAGATGCAGATGCAGTTCATGCAGATGATGGCAACCAACAACCAGCAGCAGCAGCAGAACGGCATGGCTCAGTTGCAGCCACCATATGGCGGACTGCCCGCCACGCAGTCTATGAACGATCTTTCATCACGGCACTCAATGATGTTCGAACCGGCTCTGGAGCCTCCTCGCCGTATGGACGCAGGCATGCGCACCATGAGCATGGTCCAGCCCAGCTCGGCTTCTTTTATGCAGATGCCACCTCCTGCTGGATATGCTGGCTCGATTGCCGGAGGACTGCCGATGGGCTATACTCCGTCGATTGCGCCGTCTGAGCGAAGCAACATCGGTCTTCCTGGGCGCTACCGACCCGTGTCTCAGGCTGTCGATCCCATGATGGCTGATCCCCATCGCCGGACCAACACCATGTCCGGGGCACTCGGCCGGTGGGATGAGACCAAGTCCAAGTCTACCATCAACGTAGTCAACACTGCCAATGACGGGTCAGATGACGACGATGAGGAGGGTTGGGAAGCCATGAAGGCCAAGCGAGACAAGAAGCGAACGCTCTGGAAGAGCAAGAAGGGATTCGGGAGTGAGCTAGGCACGATGATCTGAGGGGGTCATCTCACGAGGTTTATAAAAGAGAAGGAGGAAAGATTGGATTTATACGCCCTACTTTTGCATCTGGAGATTCCTGGGACTAGCCCAACTCGAGCGTCAGCTGGGAACCCCATACAAACTTTGTATATTCTAGAACTCTGATTTTCGTTTGGGCGTCGTATGGAAAGAAATGATGGGCACCGGCCTGTGGGATCAGGTCGCGTGCATGATAGATAAACCTTTATGCCGGTAATTGACTAATTGGGAGGTCACTATTGGAATTGTCTCAAATCTGATCGTTCAAGGCCGTTTGGTGATGTATTCAGCCGCCTGGTGTCTATTGTCTCTTTTTTTCAATTGTTACTCAACGCCGATATTCAAGAGTCCCGCAGTCATCGCTATTTGCTCCTTTGCTCGAGCTTTGTTCTGATGTTGCTGGGCTTAACCGTCGATGGTTCCGTTGGCCCATTCCCGTCTCTTGACACCCATCTCAACAGCAGCCAGGCCCCAGTCCTCGCCGTGATTGTGACCCTTGCCTTCAACGCCAGCGCGAGCCTTGGCCTGGTCCTCGGTGAGGACGGTCAGGACACCGAGAATGACGGGGACGCCAGTGTCAAGCTGGACACGCATCAGGCCCTGGCAGGTAGACTCGGCGATGTACTCAAAGTGCATAGTCTCGCCCTTGATGAGAACGCCAACGGCGATGATGGCATCAAAGGGGCCGGAAGACGCAGGGAGAGTAGAGAGATCTGGAGTCGACGAGGCGAGAAGGTCGGTCGCGGAGGGACCGCCAGTAGCGGTGCCCTGGATCTGGGATGCAGAGAAGAGGCTAAGGAACCGGATATGTCAGCATTGTGATGACAGCACACGAAAGAGAAGAGGGCTATACCGCTGGACGGCAATGGGGAGCTCCCAAGAGCCGGGGCACGACTGGACAACAATGTTGGACTCCTTGACGCCGCTGGCGAGGAGCTTCTCCTTTGCGCCGGTGACGAGGGGCTCGATGATGGTAGAGTTCCAGCGGGCGTGGACGATGGCGATGCGCAGGTTAGAGCCATCGTGGTGTTGAGGGGAGGGACCCTTGAGCGAAGACATTGTGGCTGGCTGGAGATGTTTTCGGCTATGTACGATATGCAGGTGTGTTGTTTCTCGTGGGCAATGGCGATGACTCTATCGTGAACTGCCTCTTGGTGGATGTAGTTGAAAGGAAGGATGGTTTGTCAAGCTTGGGTAATGAATGGATGTGGCCGCTGGTGGGTGCGGGGCCACGCGGCAGCTCATAGCGGGGTTGGCGGACATCACGTCACAGCGCGGGCACCTCTGCAGCTCTCAGGGGAGGGTTTGGAATGCAGGGACTGAGGACGGAGGTCGTCTGGTGGAAGGTACGTACCTACCGTGCCTGGTGGGTGCCAGGTGGTGATAAGCGGATCGCGCCTGCCCTGGCTTGGCGATGGTCGGCCCCGGCCCAGGTGGCCTTCGTCTACTTCGCTTGGGAAGGAACTACCTAACCTACGCGAATGCAAATCCACCACGTTCTTTCCCTCTACGAGAAGCTTCAAACCTCGTGATCCAGGCAGAAAAGATGAATCACGCCTTGCAACCTCATGTTTTTCCCTCCTTCAGCTGCAACACATCCCCTGCTCATATTGCTTTCATCCATATTAAGCACTCCACCAGCATGTTATCCACATGATCCATGTAGTCTCTCGGGCAACCAGATGCTGTGTTTCAATTTACCATAGCCACTCGAGAGATCTCATATCGTTGTTCACAATCTCCAAGCCATCTTCACATCATCATGTCAATATCAGCACTGCCCCCATCTACAGCTAGCCTTTTAGGCTCCTCGTCTGCGATCGCAGACTCTCTTTCCCTGGTCAAGGAGCTCGTGGACAACAGCATTGACGCAGGTGCCACATCTATCGAAATCACCACCACATCCAACACCGTCGACAAGATTCAGGTCCGGGACAATGGCCGGGGAATACGACTCGAGGACTACGAGTACCTGGGCCGCCGAGCTCACACAAGCAAACTCCGAAGCTTCGACGAGCTAGAATTCAAGGGTGGCACTACCCTAGGGTTCCGTGGCGAGGCGCTTGCTAGTGCCAACTCTCTGGCAACTATCAAAGTTTCAACTCGAACTGCTCAAGATCCCGTTGGATCACTTCTGTTCCTAAAGTTCGGACAGGGTGGAGTTGAAAAGCAGCAGCCCATATCCAGCCCGGTGGGAACAACAGTCCAAGCCTGGAAGCTATTCGAAAACATCCCCGTGCGGAAGCAGACTGCCTTGAAAGGGAGTCGCAAAACACTAACCAACATCAAGAAACTCCTGGAAGGCTACGCATTAGCGCTGCCACATCTGAAACTATCTTTCAAAGTTCCTGGCGATCCTTGCCAACCGTGGTTGTATTCGCCCTGTTCCTTGATGAACACGCGAGAGGCTATTACACAAGTCTTTGGCCATGCACTCGTCACTCAACTCGATGAGATCTCATCAGGCACAGGTACCGATGGACCAGCGATCCACCTGTCACAAGAGATTGTTCTCACTGCGTTTCTCCCAAGCCGCGGGAGCGAGGCTAAGATAGTCAAGGGCAAGGGGGCTTTCATCTCGGTGGATTCACGGCCCATTTCCTCCTCAACTGGGACAGGGAAGAAGATTGTTGCCATTTTCAAGGCGAGCATCTCGCGGACTTTGGCCTCAACTAAGGATTTACGGTCTCTCCCAAACCCTTTCATGCAACTGAGCATCAGGTGCCAACCAGGTTCCTACGACCCCAATGTATCACCACTCAAGGACGAGGTGCTTTTCAAGGACGAGCCAGCGATCCTCAATTGCTTCCAGGCCCTTTGTGACAAAGTTTACGGAGGGAAGGATTCTGTGACCACAGGAATGGCTTCTGGGCGAGAGGAGCAACGCAATGTGCGCATCACAAGGCAGATGCAGAGAGAAGCCTCGCTACCCCAGACGTCAGTGACCCCACGGGGGTCAGGAGAGAAGCCAACTGGTGTCAACTGCCAAGGCAACACCCAAGGAAGCAGCACGATGAACGGCCTAGACCCTGTTAAGGCTCTTAACGATAAGCTCGAAAGGGTTCTTGGCTTTAGTTCCAACAACTCTCAAGGTGGTAATGCTGCTTCACCTGTTGCGGCTCGCGGTTCTCGGTCACTCAGTACTGCCCGCCCTGCCTATCGGAACGAGGCTGCTGATACCGAAGAACCACGAACAGTTTCAGCAACGATGAGAACCAAGGCTGTGGTCAACCTCTCCCGGAACGACAGCAACTCAAGCGACCTAGGTGGTACAGAAGGGTTGATCCCGGTACAACTTGCACGAAGACATGCAGCTTCCTCTCGTCGCCAGGAGTCACCCCCCATCCGCTTTTCTGAAGACATTGGTCGATATTTCCGACCCAAACGTCATGAACCAATAGAGATTGCAACAGATGAAACAGCTACGCTGGAAAAAATGCAAGAGGAACATGTGTCGAATCCCAACACAGCCACGGGTCGCCTTGAGATTCGCCGCCCCCCACTCATGGAGTTGACAGAATCAGATCTGAATACACCCCGAGAGGAGGAGGAGGAAGACGAAGAGGGGGAAGAAGATGATGAGCCTGTGATCGAGCTCCCTGTCGCCGAGCAAAACGCTACGCCGCTACGCAACATGGCAGGCCAGGCCACATCTCCACGTCATGCAGTTCCTTCACCTCTGGTAAACATCCCATTCAGACCACTCACGAGACCACTACCAGCACCAAATCCGACGTTGCGTTCAGAAGAGCCTTCTGCCCTTCGGACACCCCCTTCGTCAGATCCTGCGCGTGCCAATCACCCGTACCGTGGTGGTCCATCTGGGAGCCCAATCAATCAAGGCTTGGCCAGAGGCCAAAGGTCGCCTCGGAACGCTGCCAGACTGTCGACTGACAGGTTCGCGGATCACGGAAGGCGTCGGTCAGTCTTAGACAACGGCCAGATTGGCTCGCTGAGCAGGCGTCAAGTGCAACATGGACGGCACGGGAGCCAGTTGACGGGTCGAAGAAACACCTTGACCCTTGGTCACGATGACGCAGATGCACACCCTAAGGACGTGTTGCACGGCAGCCATGCTCATGCAGAGGATCAGGAAGGCTAGCAACCTTTCGGCCATGGATTTGTTTCCTCTCAGATCAATGCGCAAGGCGAGAGCGCGGGCCAGGGGACTCAAAGTTTAAGTGTCTTTCCAGAGATTGCAAGAGAATCGGACGAGCACCAGCCTCAGGGAAATGCCCTGTGGGCACACACTCTACAGACATTACTGATGAGGACACCTCCACCGCCCGAGACAAGGCTGGGTAGACAACCCCTGAGTGGGAGACGTGGGGATCTGGGCCTAGCACCAGAAAGCAATGAGGCCGAGGGCTCGACAAGGGCGGCAAAACTTCGACGAGTTCTTTCACGTACTGCATCATCACAAGGCGAGGAGGAGCAAGATCCCCGACGTTTTCTCATGAAACGACAGCGCTCTTGCACGCAGGGGGAAGGCTGAAACGCCTCGGCTCAAAGAGACTTCCTTTTGAGACAATACCTCAGGACTACGTCACAACGGGTCTTGTATTGAAACTCAACGTCGGAATGAGCGACGTGAACCGGATGATCTCGAAGCATATGGCCTCGGGACATGGAGAGAAACGAGGTAGAGAGTCAGGCATGCAGTTCAAGAGCATGGACGAGGTGGAGGAAGTGGACAAGCTTGTACGAGAGGTGGTGGGGTCGTGGGTGA
The DNA here is from genome assembly GCF_023522795.1 of Fusarium solani. Lineage (NCBI taxonomy): Eukaryota > Fungi > Ascomycota > Sordariomycetes > Hypocreales > Nectriaceae > Fusarium > Fusarium solani. The sequence continues at coordinate 3,581,682 of NW_027072157.1, forward strand.
GAGAGAGGCCCTCGGTTGAGGTGGAATACACACTGCGAACTGGAGCGAAGGGAAAATCAAGAGCATAGGCTGTTGTCTCGGGTAAAGGCGTAACGGTATCTCTCCCGAATGGACCCAAAGGGAGTTAATGACGGCGGCTACATATCTTAAAGACGGTTGTAATTAATGAATTGATGAAGCATCCATGGCAACGCAGAGAGGATGGGAGATTGGCTGGAGGACAAGGCAACTAAGTAGGGTAGCACTGGACTGAACAGACTTTAGAGGACTAACAAGGTCGCTAGTGAATGGAACTAAGTTGACGGCGGGAATGATTGAATCTAAGACAAGCCCGATCTAGCTAGTGTGACTGCCGGGAGCCGAGAGAGGGTTGGTCTGTAAGGTAGCTGGGACTTGGCTGGGTGCAAGAATCGGGCAGGTTTCGATTGGAGGTGGTGGTGGGGTGATGTGATGGATGGCGACGGGGAATAACAAGACAAGGGCAGGGATAGTGTATGTAATGTAACTGGAGGCTGGGCTTGAGAAGACAACTCACGCCAAGGAGATAAGAGTGGAGGCAGCTGGAGATGGGATTGCTGAAGCGAGTGTAGAGAAGACAGTATGGGATTAGATGTCAAAGTTTGAGAGAAATTACATGTCCCCTCTGAAGCTGTCAAGGTGCGACCTGAGCTGGGATATGTCTTGGTGGACGAGCACGTGTAGCATATGGGAGAGACAAAGTTTGGGTCTCTGTACGCCGGCCACGCGGCCGGCGGGACCCTAATAATCGCTCTTGAACAAAGAAGGGCAAAGGATGGATGGATGGGCCATCTTCAGTGTGCCAAAGTGGTGGGCAAGTGAGTGAAAGCTTCAGCAATGTGTGTGTGAGAGTGAGACAGTCCCAGGGCAGAGGGTGTCGTGGGATGGATCTCTCAAGACTCTATGATGATGACGTGACGTGAAGGGAGAAGAGAATATGATGGAAGTTCTTGTTGTGCGGATTTATTTCCCCATGTTTTAAAGCCATGAGTGAATCAGACGAAGCACGGGGCATATACGAATGGCTTGACTGAGCAAGCAGGCAAGCAAGCAAGCAAGGAGGGCGGCGAGTTGATAAGATACGACATGCAGCATTAGTCTTGGCCGAATGGATGGATGAATGGATCCTTGATCGAACCAACGGTATGGCATGGTTCGACTCCATCGGACAGGTCGAGATGGATATCCGACGGGACTGCCGTCTCGTTACTTTTTTACCGAACAGAAAAAAAGGGGGGCAACCGGCAATGGCAGCTGAAGAGAAACCTCGTACTGTATGTACGATAGTAAACAAACAAGAGTCATAGACAGACGGAGAGAAGAAGAAAGAGATGGCCGGAACGGCGGCCGACTGGAGCTGTTTCTCAAAATAGAGCGTCTGGTGCTGTTTTTATTCCTTTCCCTCTTATTTTCGACCCAAGCTTACCAGGCCACCCTCGTCGATGATTCAGCGAGCGAGCGAGCGAATGGGGGCACGGGCGAATCCATGGATGGAGGGGACCCGCCAAGGACTTGGACCCGAGAGACCAGCACAGTAGGGCACCACCTACGGGCACCCAGCCCAGCTTGCCCGCCTCGTATCTGCGCTTGCTGCTGCGCTGCTGCTCGTGGAATTTTATGGACCACGAGCTGGAGCTGCTGGTGAGTGGCCGGCGCCCCGACAGAGGGGATGAATGATGGATGCTCCGTCGGTTGACGGGATGGCGGCATGAGGCGACAGAGGCGGAGAGAGGGACTTGGCGAATTACTCGACCGCGGCATGACGGGGAGGTTCATGTTCTGCTGTTCCAGTTTTAGCACTGCATCGTGACTACTACGTAGTAGATCTGTCAGCGCAAACACGTGGTTTGACGCTGATAAATGTCGAGACTGCCAGAGTGAGGTGAGGTGATGGTTGTAAGAGGCGAGAGACAGTCAGCAAAAGCACGTTACGGTGACCCTTTTCGCAAACCGTACGGGCCATTCCGTATGCCATGCACCAAGAAATACAACGTTGTTGCGTGATGGATGAGGACCAGACCTAACGGAACGGAACAGAACAGCTGAAGCAGGAAGCGAAAAGGGCTTGGGAGCAGCTAAGAAAGAAGCCCACGCGTTTGTTGTGGCTGTGGCTGATGCTGACGATGGGGAACGGATCCGTGGAGACTATCGGCTCCCTGCATGTTTGGGGTTATGATTTGGAAGAAAAAGAAATTTCGAGCTGAGAAGAGTTTGACAAGTTCGAGCAGATCAAAGAAGAACGACTGATAGAGGATTGATTGAAAGTCATCTTCAAGTACATCGACGAAAACGTCGCCATCACGTCTTTTCTTCCTCAGTTACAGACCGGCCGTTTCCCGTTTGAGCAAGAGACGGACGACAGTTTTCGGAGCTTCGCTCGCGCCAGCACAAATCCAAGCCGCACGCCATGACGTACAGGCCCGTCGCGGTCTAGCGCTCGGACTTGTGTGCTGTGGGAAACGTTCCAGGATCCCATCCTTTTACGAGAGCTGCAGAACGATGTACCCGGTACTTCCTTTGGCGCTAAAAAGCTCGACGGGGAGGCTCAGGGCAACTCTTACATCTGACAGACGAAAAAAAAAAAAAGTGCTGAGAGTTTCATCGTATGCGGGATGCTCGGGGAGGATTTTGTGCATGTAGGCAATTACGGGAGGGACCCTTTATTTATTCAAATTAAGATACACGCAACCTTTGTTCTGTTCTTAGGAAGCAGGATCAAGGAGGGAATGCAGCTGTTGGATTTGTTTGAATCAGGGTGACCTGAGATAAAGATAGGACATCCAATCTTTAGCGTCAAACCCAGCCACAACGCCCCAAACTAGGTAGGACGGGGAGGTACCGATAGCTCAAAGATCCAGTCCCTTTTTTTCTTCCACAAAAATTCTCGTCCCTGGAATTTCATGCAAACGGGGGATGAAAGGTCCTGCCATCGGGAATTATAATCGCAGGACCTTGGAAACTCGTAATGAACGACCGAGGCTTCGAGCTCACATAATTCGCAGATCACATCACAGGGGGATCGTCCATCATGGCCGTTCGCAGTACGAGATGGAACCCCCTACCTAAGGTACGCTTACTGTTACTGGGTTCCATCCACTGCCGTCCAGTCCGGGGGGGGGGAAACGCCCACAGGTCTCACAGGGCCGCCTGCGGCTTAATTATAGCGTGTCCTAGCAGCTCCCGTACCTCAGCTCAGCATGGAGTGCGGGCGGGTTTCGTGAAGCAACCTAGGTAGTCCCCGGCCGCATCCAGCTCCATCCCACCCACCGTTCTGGAGCCCCATTTCCCCCGTGCTGACACTGGGAATTCCTCTGACACGGCCAAAAGTACTGGGTACATCCACCCATCGTCAACCACCTCACACACCCCCCATCCCTCGTCGTCTCTCGCCCCCCCAAAATCCATGGATCCTTTCAATCCCCATCACGGTCTGCGGATCAAGGCACACTCGCAGAACTGACACACAACGCACGCAAAGCAACGCACACACCCGCACAGCACAGCGCAGCGAAGCACAGCACACGCACTCTGCTGCGGTTGGTCCAACTCGGTCGCTTCCTACCTATCTTTTGTTGGACGCTTTTTTTTCTCCCTCACACTCTCTTCTCTCACTCGCTCGCTTCCCGTATTGTCGGCCGTTCAGTCCATTCGACACCCAACTCCATCACCTACTACTCTACTACGAAACATCTTCCCACGCCATCCAGACCTCACCGTTCCCACGTCGAGAGATTACGTCGTTCGCTTCGCTGCAATCATATCCATCTCCCCCGCGCGCTCTCCTCGGTCTCAAACCACCGCCGGGTCAGGTTCCCTTCTCGACACCAAGATGACCGTCGTCTGAGCCACCCCGATCCCCCGATCCCGCCTGCTCGTGTTCCAGCTTCACGCCCCTTGCCTGGGCTTCCTCTTCTCACCTCTGGCAGCCCAATCCTCTCTACTAATCTCAGCACCGCAACTGGGACAAACCTCGAAAGAGCTATGCCGTCTGGTCTGGCACTTCAACGCCTATCCGACTGCTCGCAGGATTCCCGCCCTCGCGCCCACGATCGCGGCCTTAGCCAGGACCTGCCCCGGAAGCGACATGTAGCACCATTATCGAAACGTCCACTTTCTGGCTTTGCGCCCACCACACTCGCTACCATGGGCTCTCCTAGCTTTTCGACTCCTTCATATCAGCCCTCTTCTCCCTCGATCATGTCACGGATCTATCCTCGACAAAGGGCATGGCCCCCTCGACTTGGCACGATATCACGGCTTACCACCAACCTAATAATCGCAATCCTCTTTGCTCTTCACATATCCTCCGCCCACGCCGTCAGGGTTTCCGTTAGCAACTGCCTCGATGACTCGTACCGCTTCCACGACCCAGCCTTGATGCAGTGGGTTCCTTTGTACGCGGAGGCTTTTTTCGACCTCAAGAACGATAGCCATAATCTCCAGCTCACCGTTTGGGGGAATGTCACGGGAGCACGAACCACAGGAGAACTCCCTCCAGCTGATGATCCCTACTGGAAAGATCCTAACAAGACGAACGGCAAGATTGTTCAGCTTCCGGAACAGGGTTTTGAAACAGCTACCACGTTGATCCGCAAGGTGGAATTCCTCTCGTATCGGCCATTCTACGACAATGCGGATTTCTGTGACAAGGGCTTGGTCAATGGCTCTTGTCCGCTCCCTCCCGTTTTCGGGGAGGTCCAGTACAGGTAGGTTATCCGTCCGTTGATTCAGCTCATCCAGGTCAACGATTGACCTGGGGACTTGATATGGGCTATTGGCTGATCACTTGTAACTATAGCGATGCCCGCGGCAAGCTCCCCTCGGTGAACCTTTCCCACGATATGAGTGCCTCCTATGCGTTTGCGTCTCTCGCCTCGACACTGCTCGTTATTGATGGTGACCGGAAGGCCACTCACATTGGATGCGCCACTGTTACGCTAACTCCAGACCTGGGTGGTCTTTCTTGGCTTCTCAAGTTTTTGCCTCTAGTGATTTTGCTCTTCACTGGATTCGCAATCTGCTTTGCGGCAATCTTCAGTCCATGGGGCTCATCTGACGTCTTTCACTGGACCTCTAATTATGGCCGCGATGCCGACTTGCTTCGACTGGTCACGCCGGGTTTTGGCGATTGTCTTCAGTATATCCAGTTCGTTGCTCTGACCGGTGGCCTCACCCTCGATTACCCCGGCTTCTACCAGCCCATTGTCAGTCAGATGGCGTGGTCGACCCTCATGTTCAACCAGAGCTTCGTTGCAGATGCACCGCCATGGCAGAGTGTTGTTGATGGCATCTACGTCACTAACGGGACCTACGGACTGCAGAGGCTGGGGCAATTGGTCGGCATGTCGGAGGGTAAAGACGCCTGGGCTGGCATGATGGTCTGGCTCTTTGTCTGCATCGGAAGCGTAACGGTTCTGATCCAGGCCGGGTTTCTCGTCCAGTGGCTATATCGAAAGATCAACAACACCCCCGAAGAAGATCTCCGGTCAAAGAATGTCCCCTTTTCCGTCGGCAACGTCGTCCGCATCGTCTTCAACTACTTCCTGTTCCCTATTGTCGCCCTGTCGTGCTTCCAGCTTGTCATTGCGAGCGGCTCTCCGGTCTACACCATCGCTTTGGCTGTCGTCACTCTCGTTCTTCTCATCATATTTGCATCTTATCTCTTTTGGCTTGTTATCAAGACACGGCCAAAGTCTGTTCTGTACGATGACCTACCGACCGTCCTCCTCTATGGCCCGCTCTACAATACATACTCTGACGAGGCCGCTGCGTTTGCTCTCATTCCCGTCTTCATGACTTTCCTGCGGGGCATTGCTGTGGGTGCGGTACAGCCTAGCGGTATTGCGCAGGTGGTTATTCTCGCCATTTGCGAAGTCATCCACGTCCTCTCGATCCACGCCTTCCGCCCGTTCCAGCGTGCGACATCGATGAACGCGTACCACACTTTCTTCTGCTCGCTCCGACTTTTCTCCATCTTACTCATGGTGGCATTTGTGCCCACGCTGGGTGTGGCCGAGGGAGAGAAGGGATGGATTGGCTATGTTATCCTGGCCATCCACGGTGTGGCCCTGATCTTTGGCTTCTTCCTCAACGCTCTGCAAACCATTATCGAGGTCGTGGCTCGCATGCTCGGCGCTGGCGGAGACGATGTGCGAGGACTGACCCGTGGTGGACTCTCCAAGATCTTTGGTATGCGACAACTGTCCCGACGGGTCACACACCGTAATACTGGTCCGTCCAGAGCAAGCCAATTGTCGACAGCGGCCATGTTGGACGCCGACGATGGTGGCAAGTCGGGATACGTGATGCCGAGCGGAAGACTTCGAAGCGAATCTGGCGCAAGCCTGGGTGGAATGATGGGTATCCCTCGACATCGGAGCAGCTCGGCACTCGATAGCATCGACGTCTACTCTGCTATGCCGCAAAACGTTGACAGTGGCAGCTCGTACATGCCAAACACGCCTGGAGAGACCAGCACATTTTCCTTTTTGCCTTCGCCCGGCGTGGTCCGCCACCATCCTTCACAATCAATGGACGCAGCCGACCCCTATTATCGACCACCTCGTCGTCGCCAGACTATGAACGAGTCAATCCACTCGGATAAGCCGAACGATTCCCTAACAGCAGAAACCAAGCCACCTGGCCCAGGTGGTACTCTGGGCGATCCCGCAGATATGGCTGCAGAGATCTCTCGGGGTGCAACTCCAGCTGTGCCTCCTGCTGCGGATATTCTCAGCTCAGCTTTCCGCCGAACCGTCCGGATTACGCGACCCGTGAGGTGGACTTTTACTACGGTGTCCGCGGACCGGCCCTGAACTCGGATGGCCCGGGCCGGAAGCTCGGAACCGGACCCGCTGATCCAACGGGACCCGTGGCCACTGCCTCAGGATGGTTCCGGGGCCTGTTTGGCGGCAAGACGAAGGAGAAGGGCAAGGGCTTCGAAGTTGTGAGAAGCTCACGAATGCCGCCGGCGATGATGGCCCGGAACGGTGGTGAATCACCACCCGAGGGCATCCCTGTGGCCATGGGGGTGCTGCGGAACGGACCTATTGACTCGGACGACGACGACGAGCCCCAGCCAAGACGCTCCCCTGGCAGACATCAGGAGGGTGACCTGCTAGATGACAACGGCGATCCTCAAGATTCAGAGCCAGAGAGCCCCGTCCTGGAACGACCTCGACGGACTTTCAGCATCAGCAGCGACGGCAACGGATTCCCAAGGGAGCCCAGCAAGGTGCTGTCTAAGAAACCACAGCACATTGCACTTCGAGAGGCTGCTGAACAGGACGCCCCGGAGATTCCTCGAAAGAGTTCCAAGAGAGCATCTGGCCACTTTGGAGGAAGTGACCACAGCCGGGCACCGTCTCTCAACATCGACATGCCTGGCTCGACACTGTCTTTTGATTCTCAGTTGCGGGATCTCGACGCAGTAAGCCGTACTTCGAGTCATCACCGGGCAACGCTCTCTGCATCGTCAAGACTACCGTTCGAGCGCACCAACTCTCAGAAGCGACTCTCGTCAAACTCGTCGATAGAGTTCCCGGGCGAATTCTCTCAGATTGATCTCCACGGAGGGCGCGATGAGCGACCAGCCAGCTTTGGAGTGGTATCACAGCACGGTGTCAGCCGAGTTGACCCGTTACACCGCGATGTTGATCTCCTTGGCAGCTCGGCAGAGCTGGTTGATGAAGCACCACGAAGACCTCGGACCTGATGCTCCTTCTTACATGGCCACGGCCCTTTTTACTTAAACACGACCCTCGCTACACACTCTACCACAAGACCTCACAAGACTCCCTTTACGGGACTACACCTTAATATTTCTTTATGATTCGGAGGAGGCCAACTACAATGTAATCCATCCATGTTATAGAACAAGGTGCACAAGCACAAGCACCTTGCACTCGCGCACACACGCGCCAACTCGGTCGTCTCGCTTGGAGACGACGGCACAGAATCTCGGGAGGGACCCGGGCCATGAAAGTATAGCGAACAAGCAGGCGTTTTATCGGTTCAACATCTGTCGATTGATTCCATCACTTTGTCTTTTTTTTATTAGTCTTCCCCTTTTCCTTTGTCTCTTTTGGGAAATGTCATTTTTGAGAATGTCCATACTAGCGTTGGCGTAACAAAAAACCTGGGCCATTAGGGATAACGGGGCGGATGGGAAACAAACGCACAAATGGAGGGCGAGGCGGAAGGGGTAAAGGAAGGTTGTAGCACGCACATGGATGCTTTTGTTTGGCAGGACGGTACGGATACCGGAAAGAGAAATTAGTGGGGTGGTGTGGCATATATATTGATGTTGTTGCTGTGCTGTTTTTTCGTTCCTGCGAGAGTTTGTTCATGTCTCCCATCTTCGAGAGCGAGCAGAGATGGGAGGGAAAAATAAGCGGCTCACGTTTGGTTGAATTCTCATGAGAAGTAGTAATGATATGCCTTGTAATCCGTCACGGTAGAGCTGCTTTCATCCTTTTCATTTGTCTCTATTGGGGGGCTTTTTGTACCAAGACAAATATGAAGTATATGTATGTCAAGACAAGACAAGACAAGGGAAGTGGCTCTAGGACTGCCACTACATATACCCCCTTTCCTATCAATACCAGGCCCTTTTGTTTCATTACATGTATGTAGCCTCTACATAATAGACCGTCCATTTTAGAATACATGTCCAGACATTGAAATCAATCAATCATTCATTCACTTGACGCTCACAAAGCCGATGCCGGCCCGGGCCTTGCGAGCTGCCGCCTTGAGGGCCTGCTCCTCGGTGTCGGTCCACTTGACGCTCAGCTCGTCCCACTTCTTGCCGGGCGTGTTGTACTCCTTGCGCCACTGCGACTGTATCTTCTGCAGGCGGGACATCTCGCGCGGGTCACCTGAGCCACTGTACAGCATGAAGGCGGTACAAGGGGGAAGGGCCTCGTAGATGCGCCCGAGACGCTCCGTGAGGCGGCCGAGGGCTTGCTCCAACTGGGACTTGGATGAGGACGATGATGCATCGTCGCTTCCATCTTGTGGTGGACCGCCATCGCTGCTGGGGTTGTCGATGCGGTTACGGTTCCACCAGCCTTGGAGGGCCTCGAGCTCACGCATCCTGGCCCATACAAAGTCGACGCCTCCACCGCGGATCTCGAGTCCGTCTTCGTCTCCTTTGACGGCGCGGATGACGTTGTTGGTCACATCCTCGTCGTTCCTACAGCCGAGTTGATGTGTCGCACCGCCTCCGGCGCTCTTGGACGGGTCGCCCCAGTCTACAGCAGCGCTCGTCTTGCCAACCTCTAACCCGCCGGCTTCTCCCCCTGAGCCTTGTATGCGGTGCCTGCTCGCGCCAGCCTGCGGAAGAGGTTTTCGCCTTGGGCGTCCGACGTGCCCCATGCCTTGCCCTTTTCGCACTTTTGCTTGACCAGATCGAGACAGGTCTTGGCGTCCTCGATGCTGTCGTGGCCGTTGGCGCCGCCCTTTTGAATCTCCTTGGACAAGTATTTTTGCGCAAGCCATTTGAGGGAGGACTTGAGAGGAGGTCCGCGAGGATGGGGGAAGATGATGGAGGTGTCGACGACGAAAGGGTGAGAAATCTGGAGGGCCTTGGTGTCAGACTCCAAGGAATGGCCGACCAAGATTGTACGAGGGTGTAGAATCTCCAGGAGCTTCTCCTGAATATCGCGCAGGGTAGTTGTTACAGGTGCGAGCATCTCTTCTGTGATGCCAGAGAACTGGGTGACGTAGTCAATAATGGGCTTGTCGGGCTTGACCAGCTCATCAAGCACCACGTCGCCGGTCCAGTTGACTATGCTGATGCGCGTCAGGGAGAACTCGTTCTCGCCAGTCATGCACATCTCGCAGTCGAGAGCCAAGACTTCTCGGCCCGCCGTGATGCTGCCCTGCTGGACCTCGTCCTCAGGGACTTCCCCATCCTCGAGCTTGTCCACCTTGGTCACCACCCAACCTTCGGGGGCAACAAACTCATCCCTGGCGACGCCCTCTGGTAGCAAAGCTGGATGAACTAGATAGCCGTTATCACTTAGCTCATCAGCAGTGCAGAGGAACTCTGTGATGCGGGTCCTCTGGTTTTTCCACCCTTGGGGTTCTGATGCTGGCTTGACGCCCTTCTTGTTGATCTTGTCCTTGGGAATGGGTGTTGTTAGAAAGGCTGCCATTGGCGAGTGCATCTTTCCATGCTTGTCGTCACCTGGCGTCTTGACGGGCCACAGATGTGTAAACATGTCTGCAAATGGCTGCAGCACCTCTGGTAAACGCTCCTTCTTTAGTACCCTAGGATAATAGTCGTCGGGTGATGTGCCGATGGAAACCTCTCCTCTTACGACGTCATTGTATGTCGCAAAGTCCACCGTATCCTTGAACATGGCCTCCTCCAGGCCGGGTATCATAATGGCAACGATCTTGCGAAAGGCAGGACGATGGGTGATGCCGATCCACTGGGGGCCAGGACCGTCGGCAAAGATGTATGTTACCAGGTCTCGCAACTGCGAGATGTTGATTTTGGACTGGAGTCGGGCGTTGGGCGAGAACGCGATAGTGGGATAGTTCTTGCCAGGCTTGGGGATCTTCTTGAGCTTCTTGTTTGCTCGCGAAACAACCTGCCACCCTCCATCCTCGTCGTCGGCATCATGGGGCGTCGCGCGCTTGAGGCTCCCGTCGCTCTGGGTCGGAGTATCCTTCTCGACAACCGGCGCTACATCTCCGGAATCATTGGGCTTCTCCAGCTGCTGGGTCGCATCGTGAGATTCGGCGGAGGATGCCTGTTGACTGGGCTCGAGGTCGGGTTCAGCTCCTAGGGCGGCGGTAAGGGTTTTGTCGATGGGCCGGTTGGACTTTCTCCTCGTTTTCTTACCCATGCTGGATTTATGCGAGCGCAAAAATTGGGCGCCGCTTGGATTGGAATCGTGAAGAAGATGTTTGTCAGAGGGAGGAAAGCTGCGAAGCTTGGAGTGCAGTGTAGCTGAGATTTCCATGCGAACCAAGGTACGTACTTTTCGCGAACTCGATTTTTAGAAGAGGGAAGGTGGGGACAGAGCTCTCCGATAAGATAAGCGGATGCAAGATCGACCAATCACGTGGGGCCTTTGTCGTGATAGTTCGCGACCTACTTTACGCGTTTCGACGATTAACACGACATCACATTCAATTGTTTCAAACGAGCAATGAATAGGAGGCCTTCAGAAAGTGCTATTGGGGCCCTGATCTTATCTTCTATTCTATTTAAGCTCATCGACCAAAGTCCATCTTGAGCATTTCCAACCCAAGGTCTGATAGAGCATCAACTTGCTTCAACACAGCATACTTGAAGAACGCTTGCGCCTGGTCGTGTTCAGGGTCCTCTTCCCACAGGCTGATCAAAGACTGCTCTTGGCCTCTGCCTGGCAGCTGCTTGATCTCGTCCAGCATCTGCAGCATCTGCTTTGCTGAGATGGAGAGCTCCCACTCTTGGACGTACTCTGCTGGGATTGACTTGAGGACCACCATGATGAGAAGCATCTGACACAACGATACTTGATCAATGTCCTGGAGGGCCTGCAGTGCTCGCTGGTTAAGGCCCCCTCTTGCTGCAACAGCCGGTGAGTTGCCCAGGGAGGCTGTGTCGGCTGCCGTGTTGGCGAGAAGCTTTGCGACGAGGAAGAGACCCTTTATACGGACCGGGTGAAACGGCGCCACATGTCGATATGGGTCGCAGGCCGTAGCGATATGGCATGCTGTTGCCAAGGCGTACACAAAGTTGCCCTCCTCTGCGTAGAGAATCGATATCTCGGTCAAGAGTTGCGGCAGAGGTGATACCGCCCACATGTTTTCAGAAATCAGCCCTTGGCATTTCTGATACCAAGATTGTAGAACTGCACGGCGCTCCTCTAACGAACCAGACGTTTCCTTTGAATCGATGAGGTCGACTAGCTTCTCGCTGTGTTCTCTCCCTAGAGAAGCTTTGTCCCAGTCTACGCCTGCTGGGTGCTCACGCAGCTTTGAGAGGTCCGAGACGAGACCCTGACGGTTCATGTCGACGACGGGAGACTGGGCGCACACTTGGTAGTTGATCAGGTCTTGCCTGCACCGAGGACACCCGCAGGTGAAAAAGTAGGGAGCAAGCGCTTCCTTTCGTTTGGATAGGGGGTAGTTGTAGTCTGAGAACCTGTTAATCGACGCTTCGGATGCTAGCAAGATGGAAACAGACCTGTATAAGAGATCTCAATCTCCTCGTCAGCCTTGATCGGCCTCTCTGCCCTGAGGATGGCTCTCCTGCCGACAAACTGCACTGTGGCATTTGGAATGCACGAGTGATTTGCCATGGCAAGCCTTGGTTCTAGAAAGATGCCGACTTGACCAAGATCCGCATCGTATCTATGAAACGCATTGGTTTGAATCTACCTCGCTATGTTACTGAACATACCCACAATCTCAGAGTGCTGCATTTAATACCTTGCATAGAAGACTCAAGGCCTTTTTGACAGCCTCTTGGGTAGTCCCCAGACCAGCAAACGCACTTGCGCCCATGGCCATCATCTCCATGTCGGCCCATTTATCACTTCCTCTCCAGCACAAGTCATTTCCCTCCAGATCTTCAAGCGCAGCGCCAACGTCTGCCTTGACCAGCGCCTGAACAACAGCTCTCACGGGCGTCGGAAGACCTGGCCGGCCCTGTGCAGCAACCTTTTGCAGTACCTTGCACTCCTTGGAGTGGATGGCTTTCCAGGCCGCCGACTGGCACGAGGCGTCGCAGTAGGCAACAGCATGGCATCGCGAGCAGCTGCGGGGCTCACCCGGTTTGAAGCAGTGACTGCAGACAGTGCCTGCGTGGGAGAATGAGGGGATGAGGATGGTGGGCGTGAATGTGAGGATCGTGTCGCCTGGGGTAAAGGATCTGCTGGCGATGAGGCAGCGGCCTTTGAGATGGTGCTTGACCTGAAAGGGTGGCGAGTCTTGCATTTTGTCTCTTGAGGTTGTTTATGAGATAGTCGTAATCAAAGATGGGATGAAAAATCGCCTTGCTGAGAGTGGTGTTGTGAGCGTAAACGGAAGAGCAAGAATTCAAACCATGAAATTCTTTACGCACTGGGCAATCAATTGGCCGCCTCAACACCAAAAATGGGTATCATGACTTTCTTAAAAAACCACGACTGAACACAATTACAAGTCTTTGAGCACGCATATTTTTTTTTAATTCATTTAACCGTAATTACTCAGACAACGCTCTATAGTTCAACTCGAGGAGGAATCTTTCCACTCTTCCGCAACGCGGCAAGTCGGTCATTCAAATCCCGACTCCAATGGCTACTATCCCGCTTATTCGCCTTCATGATCCTCGCCACATGGTAATCCCAGCACCCCTCCTCGGTCTGCGTCTCGCTCACCCGGCACTCGGCGTCGGTGGCCCGGGCCGTACGAGGCCACTGGCCCAGCTTGGCCCCCATGTCCTCGTCGAGGAACGTGTCGAGGACCAGCTGGCCGACCTTGCGGTGCGCTGGTGCCCACTCCTTGATGTCCACGGTGAGGAGTTCGAGGAGCCTCCGCATGCCATCGTTGGCGAGAAATTCTTCCCGGATCAGGTCGCTCTTGAGGAGGCCGTTGATGGCTCCGACTCTGGCCTTGACCTTTGACGCCAGGATCTTGTTGTTGGTTGGGGACGGGACGTCATTGGGGATAAAGGTCGAATAAAAGCCTTCCCTCAAGGACTTGTTGGTCTTGGGGCAGGTCGTCTCCATGAGGCGTGGCCATTCCTTAGTAACCTCCTTCAATGCGGCGGCGTTGTTTTGCAATGCGCTCCCGAGGATGGCGGCTGCTTGCTGGTCTCGAGGAGTGACGCCCGGTGTAAATGGAACATCACGATCAACCATGATGCAAAACAGCGACTTTAGAACGGCCGGCTCCTCGGTGACCTTGAGGCCGTAATAGATGTCGTGAGAAAGCTCCTCCATTCCCGCGAGGGCATCATCAAATTCCTTGCCGCCGTCGGTGACACCGCTCCTCAACAGTTTCATGGCTTCAAAGAAAGGCTTGCCCTCGTAGTCACTCTCTGGCTCCTTAATCTTCCCGACAGCATCATACGCTGGGGCGCCCTTGGGGATCTGGGGGGTCTCTGGTTGCTCTGGGTCAACGACAAGAACTGCCTGGTCAACAGGTAGACCTTCCAGTGCCGGGTCGCTCTCATCAGGTACATTGATCTTGGCTTCCTTCTTGCCAGTCGCCATGTTCAAACGGACATGGAGTCCATGGGGGAGTTCCTGATCATCGTGGACAATCTGAAATTCATCTGTGGGTTGGAACACCCGCGGGTAACAGTCTTGGGGGTTGTCGGTGTGACAGATGAGGTCGACATCTGCCGAGGGAGATGGTTTTGAGGCGACTGTTGGTGCGGCGAGGATGCAAGTGAGGATGCCGAATATCAGGGCGAGAGCAAGCGGGAGAGATTTTACCCTGAAGGGTGTCATCTTGACGATGTAGATGTCTGAGTACCCGAATCTCTAGGGAACGGGATGAGTGAAGGTGTTGAAGCGTGTCCAATAAGTGAGACGAGGGGGGCGAAATGGTGGTAAACCCTTCAGTTAGAGGAGAAGGAGAGGTTGGAGGGTGGAAAACGGGGCGTATTTGGCTTTAGTAAAATCGGCCCGTCGTTGAAGATGCAGAATTAAAGGTTGGAAATGGGTATCTACTCGAGAAAATATATTTTAAATAATAAAAACAAGTTGATGATTATGAGTCAAGCGCTTTGAAGAGGACACTTATTTTCGCCCATAAATCGAAGTCGCTAGAATTGTACTGGTGGATTTGCTGATTTGCAACTTGGCAACTTCAAAGTGCCACCGTGGAGGTCGCATAGAGCACTTTGGCAACTTTTGATTGGCTCCACAGTCGGCTATGCTGAGTAAGGACAGCTGCCTTGTAAGTCGCCTTCAGAGGGAGAAGAAGCTCAATAATTTCTCGCAAAGGGAAGATTGTCCCAATGCTCGATTCGAATCATGATCCCATACATCTACTATCGTGTGGTAGAGAGCCTAGGGTAGCGGTAGACTGCGAATATTGGGAATGTTTCACAACCGCCAGCCTTCCCTTTGAATGAGGGTCGCCCGACGTTAAGGACGTTTTCAACGACCTGGCATACGGGTGACATCAGGATAAGACATTGCCAAACGTCAATAGTTTGACTTTACATGCCATCCTCCCGGGAGCAGGGCGCTCTCGGGCCACCTGATCCGCCTTGTTTTCTGGCGCATTGGCCGCAGGGGCTGGTTCGGGTAAAGATGGTGCCTCTGTCGAGAGCAGAGGGAGAGACATGGTGTCTCGGCGCGGCTCAGGACCCTTCGAATTCCTGTGCTGGAGGGTCACGAGCGACATCCCAAAGGCTGATTGCAGAAAGCAAGGAGTGACTATGGGCTTAATGCGAACGACCCATCTGTCGTCATGGTCCTGATGCAGGAAAGGGAGCGGCTGGAGGCTGAAGGCATATAAAGCATCAAGTCCCATTTCAGCTTCGGAGTCACCGACAAGCACAGAAGCGGCATCAATCCAAACAAGCCACTACAATCCTCAATCTCCTCTCGAGCAATATCCCGGACAAGATGCTTTCTCTCAGGCTCTCCATCTTCCTCGCCTTTTTCTTCTGGGCCCTCGGGCTTCAGGCTGCACCAGCCATGCACAACCACAACCACCGGAGCCTACACGCTCGACACACGCATGTCCACCAACACTTGAGATCTCGCTCTTCTCACGGTGCGCCTCATGTCTTGTTTGAGCCTGCTCAAGCGCCCAGTGAAAGTGCTCGGGCAGGGGACACGAACGTACCCGAAGCCAATGACATTGAAAGAGTCCAAGGTCGCTTTGTGGATGAGAGTGTGACATTGTGAGCAATCATTAGTAAGTCATCTATTTCCAGAATACGCAAGGCTATTATTAACCCGGAAGGTAGGAAGTGTTGCGGGAGCAAAATGGGTGACGGACTGAAGAACGGGTCGGGTCAGTCGGGGGTTAATCGGGCTGATATTTGGGCGCAACTGGAACATTTACTTTGTCAATACCCTTTCTATCGATATCTATCTAGTTACAACATAATCAACTTCCCTTATGTTAATCATCCAGTGCCTTTAGAGCTTCAAGCTAGGTTGCACAGTTCATGTCACTGTGCGCACAGTCCAAATCAACGACGCGCCATGATTGGCCCAAGGCCCCAATTAAACCCGTCGGGTTGGACACGGTCTGGGGGAGCTATGATCACGTCTCCCTTTCTGGCCTGTCTCTCGTATCCCTCTCTCTCTCCCTCTCCCTCACGTCCACGTCGCCTTCTTCTACCAGACTCTGATGAACTAGGTAGCCGACTTACTCCTTGTCGCGCTTTCAACCTTCCCTTCGTTCTCTCCCAACGCTCCTTGACGCCTCGAATGTCGAATTGATCTTGCACGGCCTCACGCGACGCCCCGAACACCACCCACCAAAGCTCCCTAGCGCATCCACCCTGGTCTCGCCATCGCCCTCCCACTTCCCATCATGCCTTCTCCACGCCGAGTGCGCCTGCTGATCCTGGCGACCCTGGGAACATTCATCTTTATCCTCTTCTACACCTCTGGCTTCGACTCGCACCGCGATGCCGAGGCATATGGCAACCAGGAATTTATCAAGAAGACGCAGCATGCAATGGGCGGGAACTCGCCGCCTGGGCAAGCCGTGGTAGACTCTCAAACGGGGCAAAAGGCCGGGCACATACCCGCTGATAAGGATGGGGATGGCGATGTTGACGAGGACGACAAGGAGATGGCCGTCCAGATGCAGGAGCGCCTAAAGGCAGCCGAGCTGGAGGCCAAGGACAAGGCCAACGAGAAGGGTGGACTGCGACCCGATCCCCCGCGCAACGTTGTCGGTGTTGGAAGCTCAGCAGAAGGTCAGGACAAGGACAAGGTCGCCAAACCTGCCAGCGGGGGCAAAGATGTTGTTGGTGCTTCCAAGGAGAAGCAGCCCCAGGCCGAGACCAAGACCAAGGAGCAGCTTGAGGCGCGAGATGAGCTCGATTCTATCCTCAAGAAGTCGCCTGGTAAGTGGATCTTGGATATAACAACGGCTTGGGCTTGACTAACTGCCACCTAGTGATCATCTTTTCCAAGTCTTATTGCCCCTACTCGAAGAGAGCCAAGGGCCTTTTGCTCGAGAAATACGCCATCACACCTGAGCCGTACGTGGTTGAGCTTGACGAGCACCCTCAGGGTCAAGCTCTGCAAGACCAGCTGCTCGAGACTACAGGACGAAGGACCGTTCCCAACATCATGGTCAACGGTGTGAGCCTCGGAGGCGCTGATGACATTGTCGAGATGGATAATGCGAACAAGCTGGTGGCCAAGATTGTTGACCTCGGAAACAAGCGGGTAGAGGTTTCTGAACGGTTCGTCAAGGGCGGAGCAGCACACTAAGGTAATCAGCATTTCTCGTTTGTCTTGTTTTACGGCCTGTGCAATCTTATTGGGCACCCGCACGACGATATACCGTGGGTTCGAATTGGATTGGGCTTGGAGGTATGGCTGGGAGTTTCGGCGTCTGGGTCTATCACTGCTATATTATAGGGCGAATCATGGTGCTGGGCTGTGGATCTTGATGATAGCCGGTCCTCGAGTTGGCGCTGGAAAGCGTTGGCCAAGATGATGTATTTTATAGCCCAACTAATGAACAAGTTTATGTATCCTTGAGAGCAAGCTGCTGATCGTCGTTTTGTACCACGGCACTGGTAGTGCCGGTGGGCGAAACGTGAATAGGCTTAAATCCTTAGCTTAGCAGGTCCACTTGGAAGTCTTTGCGAATCATATTCGGTTATCCTGGCTACTCCCTATCTGGGTAGTAATTGGGTGCAGCAGTTGGGTTCCTTTCCAGTTCGGTTGGGGAGGGTTGCATCGAGTGCGGCTGGTTATCAATGGCTTCACTGGTGCATGAGTGCATTATCAGTTAGAGCCAGGGACAGTGTCAACAACACACAGCGTATACTGGCGTTGGCAATCGCCAAGATGGATGCGTCCCTGAACAACATGCGATACCCGTCTTGGCCTCTTGGCCTGTTGAAGGCTTCAATATGGTTACACACAAAGAGTGATAAAGATGGATATCAGGTCATTTCACGCAGGGCTGAAGATGTGGTGGGATTGCGCTATGAGCACCTCAGCCAGCGCGCGGGGTACTAACTTGGTCAAAACACTCTAGACCCTTGCTCTCTTAAGTGCAGGAGGTACAGTAGGTAGGTACCTCTACCTCCTTCCCGAGAGGACGGGCATACAAAAAGCGCGGCGCCACCTTCCCACCCCCCGTGTTTCCCTCAACAACGACATTGATTAATATCACGCACTCAAGATCTGAATCTCCATCATCAACATCGCAAGTGACCCTCGATCATTGTTCATTGCACAAGTCATCTCCCACAAGAAATCATGGATCATCGTCCCTCCACAAGCTCCGACGCCGCCTCCACCCTCTCGGGCTCGACCGTCTTCTCCACCTCCAAGGACGCACAGCCGACACCGCCAGCAAAGGTCGAAGCCATCACCGAGACCTTGGCCAAGAATGAGCTGCCAAATGACCCCGTCCAGAAGCAGCGGCGAGGCATGCGACAGCGCGTCCGCGACGTGGTGGCAGACCTCGGCCGCCCGCCCACCGCGAGGAGCGACGCCATGGAGGGGAGGCCTACGCCTAACCACGTCGACGTCGGGCCTGCGCCTCGTACGGCCCTTATGGGCTCAACGACTGTTTGAAATTGCTTTGGGAGTCAAGGGTGGAAAATGGGAAGAGAGAAAGAGAGAGATACCTGTGTTTTGGATGGCGTTATTTCTGTTTTGTGTGCTGGAATTGGAATATGTTTGTTGGCTATCTGCTGGGTTATCTGGGAGGAAACTGCAAGCGAAAGGATGGATCAAGTTTTATGGAAGCCAACAAGTCGAACGTCTAATAATACCTTCTTTTACGTATTATTCTGTCGGAAAGTAACCACTAGGCCAAAAAGCATGGCGCGCCACTTTAGTTAGTGGTGCTTCCCTTATTGCCTACTATGCTGCCAATTCAACATATTCATCTCTGGTTATATATCTATGAAAATGCGCATGTTAAGTCAGATGACCGGGAACCCGCTACCCCCCGCTTTTCCCTTTAATACTATAACCCTTATTAAGCTAATTACTTATATAATAATTTTTATATTAAATTAAAATACCTAAATATATAAGTAAAAACCTTAATAAGGTAATTTAAAAGGTTAAAAATAAAAATTAATTATTAAAGTAGCTAATTAGTACTTAGTTCCTTAATCTTCCCTCTAGGATTAACTTACTAGAAAAGAGCTAAAAGGGAGGGCTTATAAGAGCTAATAGTAACTCTTTTATACTCTTAAAAGAAGATTTATAATTAGCTAAGAGTTTAAGATACTTTAGAAATTATATTAATATATTTCTAAATTAGGTAATTAATATAATATATACTTAAGGCTTAAAAAGACTTAAGGCTATTTAGTAAATATTAAATTAAAAGGTTTATAGGTTATAATTAATAAATTAAAATACTTTATATAACTTAAATTAAAACTAAGTAAATTAGAAACTTAAAAGTAATTATTATTTAGTCTTAGTTTAATTAATTAAAGAACCTAAAGGTTATTATTATTTAATATTATTATTATTAAAATATAAATAAAATTAATATTTTCTAAGGAGTTAGGCTTAATAGCCTAGTAACTAGCTAATTAAAGAAAAAAATAATTAAAAAAGACTATAAGTTATATAATTAAGTTATTATTACTAAGTATATAAGTATAAATAACTAAACCTTTTCCCTTTTAATTATTTTTAAAAGTTAAGAGCTTTAATAATAATAGTTTTTAGAATTTTTTCTTTTTAAATAATTAATTTTTTATAATATCTCTAAAGAGCTAGACTAATAATATAATTAGCTATAAATAGCTTAAAAAGGTCTTTATTTTATATATTAGGCTAAAAGAAATTAATAAAAAAAGCTTTTTTTTCTTAAATAAGTATAATAATTACTTATTTAAGGCTTTTATTTTTAATTACTTTAAAGTAAATATATATCCTTATTACTTATTAATATATATATTATATATCCTTTAGCTTTTTAACTTATTATATTTTAATATTTTTAAGGAAAATTATTAAAATAAGCTCTCTTTTATAGCCTTATTAATTAAAGAAGGCCTAATAATAAAGGTAATCTTCTTTTAATATTATTATAAAGCTTAGGTCGCTATATTTATAAACGCTAATATTAAGAGTAGCTAGCAAGGATTAAGCCTATAGCTAATTAATATTTAAAAGCCTCTCTTAAGTCTATATATAATATTAGATAAAAAAGAGGTTTAAGTTATTAAAGAAAATAACTTAATACTATAAGTAGCTAATTAAGAGCCTAAATTATCTCTTTTTTATATATCTAAGTAGACTAAAGATATAATTAACCTTATGAGGGCTATCTTTTATATTAAGAAATTAACCTTAACTAAGAGGCTTTTTTACTATATAATTAATAAGAGGCTAAGAGAGAGACTCTTAAAAGGGTAATAAAATTAGATTAAGCTAACTAATTAAAAGCTTATATAAGCTAATTATATATTATAAAGATATAAAAGGTTATGAAACCGCCTTATTAAGCTATATATAAGATAAAAAAGCTATATATAATAAGAGTTAATATAATAAGAATAAAAAAAAGAGGCATATTAATAAGCTAATTACCTTATTATTTAATCTATTTATATTGCTAATTTACTTAAATTAGCTAATTATTAGCTCTTTTTATTATAATATAAGTAATTATTATAATTATAGTCCTTAGTATTATAGCTTAAAGTGGGGCTAGCGAGTTCCCAGGGTGGCGAGTTCCCGGTCATCTGACTTATACGACATGGTGGCAAATGCCGCGGATCATTTTACCAGTTTCAACCCTTGATCAAGAAAGCAAAATTACATCAGCATCAGCCTCATATGGAACTACCCAACGCCCTTTGACATAATCAATGGCTCCAGATCCAACTACAGCTTCCAAAACATGTGCAGGACCCGACCGAGTTGAACCAACATGCCTCGCCTTCGCCCCATTAAAAACGTCAAGGTTCAGTTGCCTCTTTCGGCTTTGCAGGAGTTCCACGGAGCTTGGTCATGACAAATCCTGGCCCCTCACGCCACCTCGCGACATACACGCGAACACTCGTTATAGTAGGTTCAGAGTTGATCGCACTGATGAATCGAGAGTATTTAAGGGAATGCCTTTTCCTAGTAAATGTTTAGATGATAGATAATACAGAGCCAGTCTTGAAGGTCAACTGCCCTACACACATCATACCAAAACTTGAACCCCACCCCTTATAAACGCCATGTCGTCTTTTTCTATCCCATCAACTCAACAAGCTGTTGTCCTTCCGGCAAAGCGAACACCTCTGAGCTCCCTCACCGTCCCTGTCTACCCTCCAGCACCTGGTGAAGTCCTCGTCCGCGTTCACTGGACAGCCTCCACACCCCTTGACCTCCACCGAGCAGATGGCGGTCTCCTCATCCCCGAATATCCAGCCCTCATGGGCAATGGCGGCGCTGCAGGCATTGTCGTCGCTGTTGGTGAAGGAGGGGATCTCAAGGGGTTAAAGGTCGGGGACCGAGTGAGTGCTTTTGCTTTCCACGGCGGCAAGGAGTCCAACCACCAGGAGTACATCACCATCCCTGCGTACCTGGCCTCCAAAATCCCAGAGAATCTATCCTTTGAGGAGGCTGTGACGGTACCCGTCAACCTCGTCACTGTGTTCCATTCAGCGACTGCGGACCTCAATCTCGAGCTGCCGTGGCCTATCCCGGAGGGTTACACACCCAAGAAGGCCGATGAGCCCATCCTCATCTGGGGAGCTGCCAGCAGTGTGGGCATCTTTGCCGTACAGGTCTTCCACCATTGGGGCTACAAGAACATCCTCGCCGTCGCAAGTGGCAAGCACCATGAGTACCTGCGCGGGATTGGCGCAACCCAATGCTTCGACTACCGCAAGGACGATGTCGTGGACCAGATTCTCGAGTATGCTGGCGACCGCTCCGAGCCCAAGCTGCCCTACATCCTAGACTGCATCGGTTCCCTCGACGGCACCCTCAAGCCCCTGACAAAGATTGCGCAACGCGGCAGTATCGTGGCCGTAATGCTTCCAGTCATTCTCAAGGACGCCACCGTGGAAGAGGAGCCCGAGTATGAGATGGATGCATCCAAGGTTCTCGTCGGAGAATGGGCCGAGGGCGTTAATGTCCGTGGAGTGCGCACCCATTTCTACCTTTCTGTAAGTCAACACTCATACAACTTGATACACGGAGAATGCGAGGCTAATAGTAGTAGAATGAGTTTTTCAAGGAGAAGATGCAGCCTGAGATTATCCCTGCACTTCTGAAGAACGGTGCAGTGTCTCCGAACAGGTACCGCGTTGTCGAGGGGGCGACGGCTGTCGAGAGGGCCCAGAAGGCAGTCGACATTTTGAGGAACAAGGAGGTCAGTGGTGAGAAGCTTGTTTGGAGGATCGCAGGCACGGATGATTAATAAGCGAGGATGCATGGGTAGAGAGAACATGATGCTTTGATTGCATGACTCTTTGAACTGCTGGCTGAGCTAGTTGTAGCGCTGCATCTCGATACCAAACACGATGAGTGATTCGTCAAAAGTCCAACAAGAGAATGATGATCTAGAGCTCATTCGCTCCTTTGCTAGCACCGAAAATACACGGTAGCTTAAACGACCTCTGCTTCCACAGCATGTTCCAATCCCGCTTCTCCCGAAGAGCCTCGAAATCCGCCTTGGCACCAGCATCCCCCCGAGCTGCCGCTTCTGGTTTGAAAAAGGCAAGGCCGGCTTCACACTTTCGAACGAGAAGTTGCATGAGCCAGACAGCAATTAGGACCAAGTGGATGAACGAGTCCAATACAACAACGTGTCGAAGAGGACCAATCCAGGGGTCCAGGTCGACTTCAAAGACCCAGCAAAGCGACCGCAGGACCCTCAACCATGTGACTGCGGAGAAAAGGGTGCGGGCAAGCTGTGTCCGGGGCTCATAGGGAAAAGGGTAGTAGGGTCCGGAGCCGGTGGTGCTAGGCGTCGTCTGGTGAGAGGCCTTGTCTGACTGTGGTTGGTTGGGCTCTTGATCAGGCATTTGCGCATCGTTTTCGGGATTCGAGTACTGGAACTCGGGAAATGAGGTATGGATTTCCTTGGAGTGTGCGTTGTCCATGTTGAATAGCTGTGATTCTGGCTAAGATGTGGTCGCAATGATGGCGAGTGTCCTCAGTGATAGTAAACAGATGCTGAATGGGAAAAGTTGTATGAAAGTGGAAGAGAGAAAAAGAGAAGAGGGAAGAAGGAGGAATAATAGCCCTGGATAGCCCTGGAGGTAGATTGCGCATCGTGCCTTCCCTTCTTGCATTGTTTTGCGTCGTCCCGGCCGCACCTTCCATAGACTTTTGGTGACCCAATTCTCGTGCCTCAACAAGCTTGACCGGGAGGATCAAGGTTCTCACATGTTCCATGAAGAAAATGTAGTCAACGCCGTGATAGTTTGCGTAATGCAGATGCAGTTCTTGTTGAACAGGACCACAGTTAAATACTCGAATCTATTAAAGTCAGATTGTGTCAATAATATCCCTTGGACCTCGTCCCTCATGAGGCTCTCTATACCGTCGTTACTAAAATCAGTTATCCCGTCAACTCCAGGTCTCTCGAACCAATTTAATCCCGTCAACTCCTTAAACCTAAACCCAGATCAAACTCGTGCTCAAACGGCCACAGAAATGTTTGAAATGTTCCCATGCATAAAGTTATCGATGGCGTCGGGTCCCATTTGCCTGCATCACGGTCAGAATCATACACACACTCCTCAACGCTTCTTGGCAAAACTCACGCAGTCAGCATCAGCCTCGTAAAGTCATCCACGTCCCCGGGCTGCGCATGCAGCCACACGTCTCTAAAGTCCATGTTTGCCACGCGGAACTGCGGCTTGGTCTGCCACGCCCGGAAAAAGTTCATGGACGAGTCGGCCTCCCAGAGGTACTTGGATGCTGTAAAGGCAAAGGGGGACTCGAAGATTCTGTATGGTGCTGCAGAGGTGTTAGATGCATACTGGATGAAGGGCGTGGTAGTCTAATCACTTACGTTCTTGAGACTTCAGGATATATGTCACACACAAGTAAGAGTAGCCCATCATGAGGCTTCGGCGTATACTTTCGAGAAGCATCCAACCCTGCATCGGCAACGTCAGCAAGCAAGCTTCACGCCACATGCATTTACTGTACTCACCTCCCACGACGACGGCGGCTTTTCCCTAGAATAGGAAGAAATCGAATCGTCCTTGCCCTCGAGCTCAGCCCTCAGCTCCTCCAACGCACCCAGCCACGCCAGGCACTGCGGCGCCTCTCGCTCGCTCGCCGCCCGCAGCGTAATGTCGCCGTCAAACATGCGGATCGAGTCGAGCACCACCAGAGCCTGCACACGAGCCAGCTTCTCCAGGGGTGTCGACGCCCGCTCGCCTTCGAGGTGGATGTCCTTGGCCACGTCCGTCACGAGCTTGTACACCCAAGCCTTGTTCTCGGGCGTGCGTGCTGCGTATGCTGACGCTGCTGAAAAGGCCGCTATCATGGTCCGCGGGAGGCTTGAGCCGTAGAGTCGTGGGTGGATAAACGGCAGCGTGCGCGTACGAGCAAAGTCTTGGTATAGATGGCTCACCGCGTCCACGACAAAGCCTATCCGGGTGCGCTTATCGTGCACGTCGAGGGGGTTAAAGTCTGTCATGCAGTGCTGGGCCTGCTCCAGAAGCGACATGTCCCTCAACACGAGGGGCGCCGGCACCGGTGGAATATCCATCTTGCTGCTGCCATAGTCGCCGAGGTTCCACAGCTCGGACCCGGCCGTCGAGTCGTTGGCCATGAGATGGTCGATGATGGAAAAGTCGAGGGGAGAGTCGAGCTGGATAGAAGAAACGTTTGTGCCCAGGCTTTCGGGCGTCGTCGTCGCTGTGCTTGCGCTCGCACTTGATGCTCCTAGGTTGTTGTTGATATCAAAGCCCATATCAAAGTCGGGCACCTCGTTTGACAGGTTGCTGGCTGCTGTCGCCCCGCCTCCGATATCCTCGTCGTGAAAGCTCGCCCCCGGTGGCAACCTCTGATACACACAGTCCAAGCCCTTGGCCGCGCAGCGTGTGCACCGCGGAATCTTCTTGTCGCACTTGCGCTTTCCTCTAACGCAGGCGTTGCAGCTCTTTTGTCTCGATGCTGCAGCGCGGTCCATCTTCCGCATCGCGAGCGGACTGAAAGAGTCCATCTTTTTTCTTCTTGTTCAAAGAGAGCAGCGCCTCTTATGTGCAGTAGTAGGGCGGTGACTGTGACCAGGTTCTCTTCCAACCAAGAGTGTCCAAGAGTCGGAGTTCTCAACGGCGTCGGAGCATGCGGGACCTGCTTCAATAAGAAGGAGCCAAGTTGGCGGACTTTGATGCAAGCAGTAAGCACACGGGCCGGCCCCAATGTTGCCCCGAACCCATCATGTCTCCGGCCGAATCGGACGAAAAACCTCCGCCCGCAAACTCCGCAACTCCGCAACTCCGCCGTCGCTCACCCCGACCCGAATGTGCATTCTCGCTCCCCCGGAGCAGTCTGGAGACATCCGTTGTGTAAGTTGGCATTAGCGCCGTGTCAATTGTGAGCTGTCAAATCCTTTCACGATACGCTACCTACAAATCTTATCGGATCCTTCCTGGTGGAATACCTATAAATACATACGTCATCACGACATGCGACGTCTCGCCTTTGCTTTCGTCTCACGATCCACCACCACAAGAAAAGAACGGAGCCTTCTGGAGCACTGTAACTCTTAATCACGTCTTATTGAATTCTTGTCTCCTGCGGATTAATCCCTTTCCGAGGCAGAGACACCGACGCCGCACAGCAAGCCCCTTTCCCAGTCATCCCCAATCATCCCATCCCATCCCATCCCCATTCAAACCAGCTTGGACCGACTACTCGGTCCCCTTTAAACATCCATGACCTTCCTTACCTTCTTTAAAATGGGTATATACGCCCTGCAACACCCCCGCGCCACCCCAATCTCACCTCCCGCCCGTCACCCTTCTTAACCAGATGTCCGAACATTTCCCTTCCGGCCAACCCCATTGTACCCGTACGCGATTAATGGCCTCCCTTTCCCGAATGAGCAACAAATAAAACTCCCAACAACCTCGTCTGTTGCCGAGGTGGTAGATGTAGAAATAAGACTAAAAATGACTGGACAGGGCATCGACAAAATGACACAAAAAAAGGTAAGGTCCACAGTCCGTTTGCCGTGAGACACTGGCCGAGAGCAGTGCCGGCCAGAGAGCAGACAAAATAAGGAGAAATCTAATAGCACAGTGAGCTCGAGGCTCCGGGCGTCGGTGACGATGGCGGCAGCGGTTGTGACCGAGTCCAGCGATGGATCCCTGTGCCGCATCTCGCGTGGGTATCTGGTGCCCAAGTATCATAACTTTTTCACCGTCATTCATTCGTTAAGTGGCTGACAAAATAAAATGGTGCACATCGTGTGTCGACATGGGTGGTTTATCAGCCAAGTGCAGTGCAGTCACTTGGCTCAGTACCTCTCCTGGCGGTAACCGTTGACACGGGGGGTATCGTACTGAACGCCCGTCATCGAGTCTGGTCCGTTGTTGAGCGAACGGATAGGCGGCAGCTCCGGCCGTGTCGAACCGGCGTAGGGGTCAGAAGGGTATGGTCCAGAGTGAGGTGCCGCCGGCGGAGGTGGAGGAGGGTGACCCGAGGATGAGTTGATATCTCCCCGTAGCTGCACTCCCTCCATCCGCAGAGCGTTGAGTTCTCGACGTAGAATCTCGTTGTCTGCCATTGCTGTGTTGTAGTGCGACTGCAAAAGTCGGTTGTGATCGTTGAGTCTCTGGTGTTCGGCGATGGCTGTCTCGGTATTAGCACGCCTTCCCTGAAAGCCGGCAGACAAGATACTCACCCTTTGTCAAGATTTCCCACTTGGATGCTTTGGAGCCGCGCTCCTGTGGCATTAGATCCCGGAGCTGATCGAACAGCTCCTTCATTTCCGTCCTCCTCTTTCGTTCTGCCAGCTTGTGGCTGACTCTGAGCTCAGGGGTTCTGCTGTAGGGCTGGGAGCCGGTGGGTCCATTGCCTTCCTCTGCTTGGAGATCGCTCAGTTGCTTGTGCTGCATCGAGTGGTGGTGGACTGGCAGGAAATCCGAGGCGTTGGACATGCGTGAGAACTCGCCCTCATTCAATCGTCGCTGGCCGGGCGGTAGGCGCGACTCGGTCGTGAATTGGCTGCTGGCGACCGACTCGGTGATGCTGCTACGCCTTGAATCATTGTACGGGGGAGCGCCGACACGTTGGATTTCTTCCTCTGGGAAAGCCCAGGCTTGACCTTTGGTAGGCTCTGCCGCTCGGGCGATGTGCCCTGTCGCGGGACCAGTAATCGCGGGTGCAGTCTTGATCGTCTTGGGCTCGGGGTTTCGCTCTGCGCTGGGCTGGTAACCGTTTGAGATGCGATGAACGGAAAGGTGATGCGGGTTCCGCTGCGTGTGAAGGGTATTCTGGATGGATGTAGTCGAAGGGTTGTTGGATGTATAGGGCGAATTGCCAAGTCGCATGTCACTGAAGCCTTGGTTAATGCGGCTATCCACGCTCTCCCGCCGCAGACCACTCATTCCCGGAGCCAGCGTCTCGCCCATCACAGGGCCAGTTCCGTTGGACTCGATCGAGGTGGGCCGGTCCCGACGCGGATCGAGGTTGCCAGGTGTGCTGGGGGATACCATGGCAGCGACGCTCATGTTGGTCGTCGAGGGCGATACGAGCGCATGAGGAACCATGTTGGAGGCGATCGGCGACGGGGTTTTGTCTTGCGATGACGATTGATAGCCAGAGCCGCTTGGGCTCAGGCCGTTGACGTTGAAGGAGGCTGCAGATGTGTCTAGACGAGTCGGGTCAGTAAAGGAGCTGGGCCATTGGCGCAAACAACGACGAGCAGCGTACGCTTACTGGAGGCGTCTGCATTCGAGTAGAAGCCCGAATCTCGCATATGCGGAGGGCCGTTAGGAGCGGAAGCTGATGCGTGCTCGCTGTTAAGGATGTTGGTGAGTCCAGCTGACTTGGGAGCCGGTGCGCGTTGCTGGCTATGGGCATCCATGGCTGGCCAAGATTGAGGACGGGAATAACAAGGCCAACGCCAGCTTGGAATGAATACGGCAGGGCGATACTCAGACGGGTCGCGTGGAGGACAGGGTCAATCCGGTCGCCAGAAAAGCCAAGGGTTGTCTCCTGAATAAAATGGGGGGATCGGTTCGTCGCAGCCACGGCGAGACCGAGGCCGTACGGAGGAGGCGAGTAGGTAGCGGCGGTGCAGCGAGGCGATTGTCGAGAGCTGAGAACTGGTATTCGGGGAGAGGAGCGCGACAGGGCGGTGATTTAAGATGAGAGCCAGGCGTATCAGCGCAAGAGCCCCAGGACAGGGTCGAAATACGATGATGGTGACAGCAGCCGGCGAAAGGATGCGTGGTAGTAATGGCGGATTGTGAAGAAAGGAAAAGGAAAATTGCACACGAGACGGACCCTAGTGAAGGTGACGGAGGCGGGCGAGGAAGGGGAGGAGGAGGAGAAGGACTTGAGCATGGGTGTGGGTGTGACTTGTGGGAGAACGTGAGAAAAGAGCCACCTAGAGAGAGGGAGAGTGCGCGAGTGAGCGAGTGGTTGGGAGGGGTCTTGCTTGGTCTTGGGCCACCCGCAGAGAGAAGAGATGGGGAGGGATGGGATGGGATGGATCGAGGATGGGCAGGACAGGACAGGACGGGACTGATGAATGACAGAGAGACTCGGGAGAGACATGCGTGTGGTACCTGAGAGCAGCGACCATGGCGGTATCGTTAATGTCCCATCCTTTGAGCGCACAGCAAACGACCTGCGCTGGCTGCCAGTGCGCGATACCAAAACCCCAGTGGAAGCCGCAGGGGAGCTAGGGCCTGTGCAGCGGGCGGCCGCGGTCAGCTAGACTCCCCAGTGGACTCTGTCCTCAGCAACTGGGCGCCCCGTCCATCTCCTCTCCAGCAAGTGCGGCAGGTAAGGTGAGGTGAAGTGCCTCGCTGCGCTGTGCTGTGCTGTGCTCAATGTGTACCCCCTGTGCCCAGTACTCGAGGTACCTGTGATAGCGTGGCCAAGTACAGCATCACTTCAGGTTCCCGCCCATGCCGTGCCCGGGGGGCGGTCCCTGCTGGTCATGGTGCACTCGAATGCGTGGTCCGCGCGCGTGGACTCGCAGCCACAAGTACCTGGGGTCGACAAGCAACCGCTACTGGCGCGAGAAACCTTCAGCTAAAATACCCCCGTCTGCAGTACCCGAGACTCGGCGCGAGTCCAAGGATAGGCGCATCTGAGGGCTCACACGGGCGACCAAGTGCCCTGAACGGCGGTCCAATGCAGCCCTGAAACGCAGCCATGAGGGACTCGGCCCGTATCGTGTACCTGTCTTCCTCGTAGCCCCCACAGGGATATCGCTCCATGTGTCAAAGTACCCGGCCACGACTCAATACCCCCGACCGGCAGCACGCTATTCTTGGGAGTGTCGCCAGCCTCAGCGACTGATGGACTGCTGGGGCGTGCGGTCCCACGGTCTGTGAAGCCACCCTCCACCCGTGGAGCCCTTGTTCATTCCCCTCTGGCTCCCCCCGAAAACCTTGTTCTGCCACGGCCTTCAAGACGTGGAGGTGCGGAGAGCATTGGATGCAAATCGTGGAGGCGCTTCCACCGGGCAGAAGACGGAAGAGGGCACCATCAAGGCGCCGTATTGGCCTCCTCTGACCTCAGCCAGCCTCAGGTACTGTACAGTGCGATACGCAGCTGACCTCTGCTTCCGGCCAAGGTCGCTTCCTCGGACGACGATGCCCGACCCAGGAAGAGTGGCGATGGGCGGGTTCTGGCATCATGCCCATCTCAATGCCAAGGCTGAATCTCCGAAACGCTGCACTGAGAGACATATGGCAGTCCCGGTCGGAGGACATGGCGGGATACATTAGTGAAAAGATGCAGCTCAGACCCTGTTGTTATTCCCTTCGTCCAGCCGCTCAGATGGGAACCTCTGCGAAAGAGGGGAAACCTGCAATTGTTTGCATGCAACGGACCGAGGAGCAGGCTCAATGATGTCTGTGCAATACCGCCTGCAGTAAGCAAGCCAGCTAGCTACGAGCCACTTGTCACCTACATCTTGCAGAGTGAAGTTATTCCCTTGACATGGGACAATCTCGAAGGTGGTTGTTCATCGAAACCGCAAGGATGGCAACACGATCCCTCTGGGCGTGGCCATTCTTGTCTTGCCTGTACGTCAGTATCTAGATAGCCGCCCAGTTAAAGGCATCACAGTACAGTAGGCAGTTCACTAATGGCCTGCCAAACTACCTACCACGCGGGATGCCGTCACCCACATGCCACCTTTCGACCGTCGTCGCCAAAGGCCCGGTACAGTACAGATGGTCAAGACGAAGCACGTTCTTGTTGCCGACATGTTGCCGCTGAGGAATAGACAGGGTCCATTCCAACGCGGTCACCTTTAGGGATGGGACGATGGGCGACGTTCAAAGCAAGATTCAGCAAATCGAAGGACATGACAACAGGAAGAGAAAACTCTTCAAAGCCCATGTTCCCAGCAACTGGCAACATCCTGTCGGGCCACCACGAGGCCAGTGCCTGCGGGTTGCTGGAGCTTGTGGTTGAGCAAGCTAGGATCCCTAGACCTCGGGAAGTTCGTGTGTGCTGTCTGTTTGCACTGCGTGGACGATTTCCAGGGTGCGCTGTGCAATGCTGAGATGCTCGTCAGCCCAAGAAACGGGACTGGAAAACGTGTGGGTGTGTGGCTTGCACCGAGCCGGGGCACCTCGTGCGTCGTCAACTAGCGCATCCATGGCCCCATCAAAAAGCATGGACTTGGAGGTCCATGCCGCGAGGTCCAAGAATTGTCTAGGGGCCCATGCCCTTTGTCTTGTACCGGACTGGCTCGTTTGGTGAAGCTTTGTTCCTCCTTCCGTCTCACCCCCAGTCTTTTCCCCCGGCGCACCCCAGCTGGAACCTTCGCTTGGGCTCGACCCCGTTGTTTGATGAGCGATGGGCGGAGCGACTAAACAACCCAGCACCACATGCGCGATCTTCCGCCGCCACGTGAGGCGCATCTTGTCGAGAGGATAGCGCCGCGAAGCAATTGGTTCCTTCGTTTGCCTGCAGAGTACGTACTGTCTCCATCCCGCCCTCATCTCATGTAAGATGTCGTTGGCATGTGCAAAGGTACAGCTGCCGCGCGGTGTTCGTGAGCTGCCATGTGGCAGCGCCGAGGTACTCGATACCTGAAGGATACCTCAGGATGGCTGTCGCCGTACGCTTGTCGCTCGCAGCGTGGTGTCGTACCTGATTTCTTGCCAAAGCCATCTATTCAGCTGCTGCCCACTATTAGCTTGAAACAGCACTATGTAGGTTGTGCAAGGGAGACTATGCCTGTGCAGGCTTCAGTCTTGGTCAATCTTTGCTGCTTGCGTCAACCCAGCGTCGGTCACCTTTGACTTTTTCCTGCTCCCCGACACGTGCGCGGACGCGGATGGAGGAAGCGCACGCAAAAGATCTAGCCGCCCTGGTGACCGGCACGACCAGGGAGGGCGTCAATCTGGATGGGCCAAGCCGTCTCGGTGACAAGGATACCCTTCAAGGCTTGATGTGGGTGTGCTGAGGTGGCCAGAGGAAGCAGAGGGACAAGAAAAGAAAGGAAACAGGGCCAGGCCAGGCCAAAGCAAACAATTCGGAAAAAGAAAACACTCAAACAGAAAAACGGTCTGGCGATTGATGAGATCGGCCGACAAGCACGAGGTCGAACTGATTGTGGGCGAGAAGGAGCACCTGCACAGTGCGATGTGCATCTCTTTCCGAAAACTCGGATTGACACTGTACATGGCGCAAACATATCGCTCTGTTTTACAGTGCGCATTTCTCTCTTAACGTTCATAGCAAGAGCGACCCCTGAGTCGCAATCTCATTCTCTGGACATCCATCCATCTAAGATCTCCTCTCGGTACCAATAGCCATTCACAACTTAGATCCATCTCCCCAATATCCCCCAGCAAAAGAGGATGCAAGAGATTCAGTTGTCTTTCCGCCGAGACAGTGTCTCGACCCCCCCGTCTCGTATCTCGTCAGTCGTCCTACCGCTGATAGCCCAATTGGTTATCAACTAGAGAATAACATGGCAAGAGTCGCTCCTACGACCGTGGGCAGCTTGCTTTTTGCACAATTTCCAACAAACATTCATCAGAATATCCGCATAGCAACCCCTGAATTTCTCTTCGACGCCAAACCGCCTGGCTGATCATGCATGGCAGCCAACTGTGCCGAGACATGGTGCAAACTCAGAGCAACAGCCTCCAGCGACCTTGTCGTCGTGCCGCCCACGCGGTGGCAGCAAGCCTGTCCAACCCAACCTCCTCCTCGCTCGCACAGGTCAAGAAGATGGAGTGCCAGTTGGCGCTTCTAGCAATCCCACGACAAGAAACCCCTCGCGTGCTTTTCACGCCGGCCCCAAACCCTTGGACCCATGTGCCTGACTTGTCCCGACGGGGGATTCTTCCCGGGGATCCTCATTACCTCTCTCTCGACTAACACCACCCAAGCGCGCTCCCATCGGCGATCGGCGCCTCTTTCAGATGGCCCGTGGCTGGGTGTAACTGAAAATGGGTTTCCGTACAGCAACGGTGCGATTTGCGTCAAAGCGCAATGAACTTTGTTGCGAATTCCAACACTTTGAACCTGATATGCATGGAGGGCACATCGTTCGGCGAGCCCCTGCATCTCAGCCTCCATAACTGCCGGTGGAGAAGCAACAAATTCCCCTTCCACGTGGTGATGAGGTGACAGCCAGTCAAACCTCACTCGAGCAGTCATGCCGAAACAGGAGGGTGCTCAAGAAACGCGGGTATGGTGACCACTCTACACATGGATCCCAAGCTGACCATGATAGTTTCCTCCGGCTCCCGTTATTAGCACCCGCCGAATATATCTGAAAGCGCAGCATGGGCCGCCCCCCACACACCCGTGCGTTTTCTCTGTGCAACCCGAGCCTCGCCAAAGGAGCGGTTAGATCGCTGTGGGATGAGCATTGCTTGCACAAAAAGCGGGAGAAACATCCCCTTCTCTCCATGACCCGACAGCGCTACCCACTCCGGCTCCATTACGGCTTCTCCCGGCTTGTCTCTACGATGGACCCATCGGTTGAGCCACTGGCTCGGGCAATCAGCTATCCGCCATGCCTTGGCCCAACTTGCGAGTCTCACACACCCCTTATGGCGATATCTTCACCCTTGCCTTGCTGTCCCATCAATCAATCACCCGTCTATCAGATGAGACATCCCGTCCAAACTTCCGGTACATACTCGATCTTTCTACCCCCGTATGACAACACCACGAAGCTCAACTAGACGCTCCCAAACCAACAGTCAAACTCCTGCGCTCGAGCTGGTTGGGTTCATAGACACTCAAATTCGCCATCTTGTTTGTAGGTCCAGGAATCGAATCGGCTTCCCTTTTGACTTCACAAGCCTCTCAGCCCTATTCTAGATTTTGCTGACCTCAAACTTTGGCCGTGGTTTCCACAAGTTGGGGTCTGCGTGAGACTCGCAACCCGCAGTTTTCCAAGAGCAACAACCTCGGCGGTTTCTCTTATTTGGTAACCCAGACGAGGCCGACCAAGCCTGAGGAGGACGACAATAACGAAGGTCCCAGGGGCAGGTTTCATAGGGTGGTTACAAATGCCACTATCTCCATGGTTGACAGCCACCTTTGCATTGCTGGTCCTTCGAGACAGATACATTGGCCATAGCATGAGTGATCGGCATGCACCCGTGTTTGTCAATCCTCGGCCCTTCTGTCGACCAGGTCCCTCATCATGTCAGATGAGCTGAAGTGGAAGATGCCCTCATGTCTCGAAATCCGACTTGTCATGTGGGATTTCAGCAGACACTAGCATTAGGGATGACTCGTTAATCGCTGTCGTCAGGGAGAGTGATGATTCGAGCTGTTGGGCAAGCCACCAGAGATTTCACTGAAACTAGCGCAGAGCGGCGCATTGTCACCGGGATACGATTCGACAAAGCACCGTCCGGCAAGGCATTGTCGAGTCCGTAGCCGTTGTTCGTTTTATGCTATCATGGATATCTCCAATCCGCAGCTTTGCTCGGCGCCATCTTCGAGATTCGCCCCGTCAACAAGACGCGACAGATCCAGCCAAGCCTTCCCTAATCTCGTTCCATGATTCCTGTATCGGTATTCGAGGTTGAACCGGCCAGCCCTGGCAATCATGGGTCTGGCCGCGTCTACTCTGGATCGCCCACTGAGCAGGTCCCATATCTTGAGGCGTCGTGTTACTTCACCATGTTGCACTACTACCAATGCTGTCACAGTGCATACACCGCTCGTGAAACCAGACAACTCGCACAACAGCAGCACAAACTTGCATTTTTACACACAGCTTCGCTTGTTGTTGGCTATACATTGCGTTCCCAACGTAACAAACGATTTGTCCGCTCGGGTAGTGATCCAGGCAGCACGTCGACGGGTCTAGGTCCTCCCCCGTGCTATTTCCATGTTCATCATGTGTTGGACTTGCTACTCATCACCTTAGCATCAGATTGGCGCTGCGCACTGACACGGTGGTGGGTACAACCTCGCCAGAACCGGGCAGGGAAGGACGGGATGGCTGGAAGCCCAGGCGCCCAGGCAGATGGCCCTTTCTCGATCCTGCGGGACAAGAGACTCGAGATCTGGGGCGTGCTCAGCTTTCCATGGTTGCACAAAGTACCTCCTGTTTGTCTCCATCAGAAGAGGGGGACATCGGATTCCACCAATCTCGCTCAGCAACCCTCATCCACAGCGGGGAGCCGGCTACCCACACAAACTCTCTTTTTGTTGAAGCAATACACCCTGGTCAACGACTATCGCGTCTATTCGTTTACGGAAGGCGAAGTAGAGTGTGTGTACAGTACAGTACTGACGCACGGTTCCCTAAGTGTGACGGGTGGAATGGTCTCTTGGATCCAGATGCTCGGGATGCCTGATCTGTGAGTGGACTCGCACTCGGAAGCTCACCCGGGCTTAGGCAAGAGGCGTAACTTGAAGACTAGCCCGAGGCAGGCACGTACTGAAAGATTTCGACAGGATTTCACCATGGCGAGGTCTCGAGCTTGCTTTGACTTGGCGTCCGTTGAAGAAACGGGATGGAATCTTCCAGCGGTGATGCTATGGAACGGCCGCAGAGGATGAATGAAGGCGCGAGGCCCGACAGGTTTTGGGAGACAAGAGGCATGGCGAAGAATGGACTGTCTACCTGTGCTGAAGGGATACCTACCACGCTGCAGGCTGGCTGTCAGTTAGCTAGCCTGCGGTGGAGATGTCTCATCGAAATGGCGGCATCTCTAGACTGCTTTGGTCAAGGCAAAGATATGTCGCGGGGCAAGGGGATCAGTATCCAGATACCGTCTCAAGGCGGACCGAGTCTTTGACACAAGTCGCTGAGACAAGAGGACTCGACGGTATATCGTCTCAAGCAAGAGATCTCAGGGCAGGCTTGATAAATTCGATATACCCGCCCACGGAAGGTGTGTGTTTCCTTCTCTTGCTTAACGAACGGGCGGCAGTTCTGGTCACCGAGCGAGCATGAATCAACGGCACAGCACGACATCGATGTCGATCGCGCTCGCAGCACAGTATCCTTTCTACCCGGACTTTCCTGGACAGTTTACGCGATGGGCTAGTCAGCATCATATCCGCCACTCAATCAAGCACTTGGGAAGCAAGCCAAGCCCCCCATGGCCCCAAGATGATTAGCTCAACGCCCTCCGTCTCCACCAGCATGCCTCGGAGAGCCGTCTGTTTCTACCCACTTTGTTCCCCTCATGGCGTCAAGATGTCTTGATGGTGCTCTCTCTTATCCCTCTTCTATATGCCCGTCAGGTTCGACTTTTTGAAGTTTTGCGCCGACCCGAGGACCCGGCCGTTGGGGGATCGCCGTCTATCAAACCCAATCGAAACTTCAAGCGTCTAGATATGCCGCCGAGATGCCTGGTTACAGTACTGCACAGTACCTACTGTATCTGGTGAAGATGGCTTCGAGCAGACACGGATGCGCACTCCTAGGAGACGTCAAAACACCCTCTCGAGTGTATGTGTTCGGTACCTACCTTGTACTGTACTCCATACACCACCAGCATCGACGATGGGGACGGCACTCACCGTTCCAACAAAGCAACATTATGCATCTAGCCTGGTTTGGGAGGATGCAATCCATCCCGTGGTACACCAGATTGTCTCTGGCAAGTCTGGTCAGGCCCAATCAAACCGGCCGAGTGCCTGAGACGACTGTGATCTCACTCAGACGATGCTGGAATATCACAGCCTAGCCCTAGCCTCGCTGTTCCGCTCTGTTGTCTCACTCACTTTACTTTTCCCAGCTGCTTTCCGTCCTGTTTGTTGCTTTTCACTCACCTCGTCTCCCTCACCCCTTGCGTCTCTTCAGCCCCATTACTCCACATCCGAGGGGGAAGAGAGAGGGGTACTGTGCTCTCAAGCCCACGGCACTCAGGCCCAGTGTTCCCTTTCCCGCGAGACCATCCAGTTTCTATAGCACCCGCATGGGATGGGCCTCTTTTGCGAGACATGCGTCCCCTCTGGCGATGGCGCACGTCGCGGCAGGAAACGGGCCTAGGGCTGGTCAAGGATGGATGCCTTGACGAGACGCGCAAGAGATCATCCACTACGGGAAGCTCCTCGTCCTCCAAGCCCGGCGTACAAGTGCCGTCCCAAGGTGGACGGCGATACTCTGCGTCTGCTTACTGCCAAGGCAGCTAGCTAGCGGGGAGGGGAAAGAAATCAGAGAACCCGCCCGAGCTTGCAGGGAATAACGAGGGAATTGCGCTGCGCCATGACACCCTCTTGACTGTGGTCGAGGAACCAGGGATTCAATCTGCAAGCCTCTCGTCTCAGCAACTGACTCGCGATACATAGTCGGTCAGCCGTGATACAGACATTATTAAGCTCTCGTCCGAGAGCGACAGGCGTCGGGTAACATTTCCCGAATCACTAGAGCAAAGAAGCTGGTGCGTCCCTTAGTCTCGGTGGAAGACTACCCGGGAGGCTTCGGGGTACGCTAGCCGTTTGACTCCTTCTCCGTGTCGATGCTTATTTACAACTGACTCGATCATATAACGCTTATTGTCACCTCGGGCGTGCTATGAGGGGCTCGCTCATGTCGATGCCCGACTGGTTGACCGAGAACTAATCACTAGCCACAGGTAATTACGGAGATGTAGAAACTTGCAGACAACTTTCCAGGGGAGACAACATGGAGACACGGAACCAACATTCGAGGGGAAGCATATCGAGTTACCCATAACAGGTGCCGCTGCCAGAGACAATGGTCTCCGCGTTGCATAATATATTCGTCAATGACCTACAAGGTCATGTATGTCTCTCATATGTCACATCCCAGCCTGATTCGATACACGCAAAAGTCCCAACAATACATCCCAAGTCAATAGTTAGCCCAAAGCAACATCCTCTTCAACACGGACACACTCCTCTTTGATTCCAAATATCCGCTCTAGCCTCAGAACTCAAACTCTGGTCGGAAGATGTCCGGATCTACACCAGCAACTGTCTTCTCGGCCAGGTCCCTGCGGCCCATCTGGGTAAAGACACGGCGGAGCGTATCGTACAGAGTGCTGCTCCTGTTCTGCGCCGACATGCGGTCGAGTGTCTCGTCGACGTTGCCGGCGTTGTCGCCCAAGATCTCGTAGGCCTTGCTGCGGCCAGACTTCTCAATGGCCTTGTGCATCTCCAGGGCCGCCAGGAAGTGGCAGGCGGCCTCGTGGTGGCAGTGGATGTTGATACAGCTGACACCCAGGTTGTAACGGGCACGCACAAAGTTGGGTGCGATAGCCAGTGCTTCCTGATAAGCTGCGATGGCCTCCTCGGACCGTCCACTGTTGGCGAGCGTCGCACCCAGTCGGTTCCAGAGGAGGTGAAGCTGCTCCTGCTGGTTCGAGGTGCCAAGCTCCGAGGAGTGGAGAGCCGACTGGAAGCAGTCAACGGCCTTGTCATAATCCTCTGCGCCATAGAAGAGGACACCCAGGCCGACTTGCACATCAGGGTCCATATGTTCTCCATCAGGGCTCAGCTGTGCTGCCTTGATGAAGAGGTTCGTCACCTTATCGTGTAGCTGCTGTCGATCCGTGAAGCCCATCTCGGCAGGGGGGTGCAAGTCCTTGGGGTCCAGGATATTGGGATACTTAACTGACAACCACCGTTCGAGGGTGCGATATGCTGTGCTGTCGTAGCCCTCGTTGGTGTACGATACTGCGAGACCCATCAGGGCTGCCAGGTTGTTGGGATCGAGCTTGAGGGCATGCTCGAGCGCCCGGATTGCCGCCGTCTCCTTTTCGTTCTGCGCCTGGGCCGTTCCTAGATACACCCACGCCTCGGTATGGCTGGCGTTCTGCTGGACGGCGGCTTCAAAGGCCAGAGCAGCCAGCGAGAGGTTGCCGCCCTCCTTCATGATGCGCACGCCCTCCTCGAAAGCGTTCTTCTCGTCGCGGAAGAAGTTGTCCTCCTCGAATAGGTAGTTCTCAACGGCCGGATCGCCGAGGCGGCCCCAGTCGCCCATGCCCTCGAAGTCGGGCATCATGTTGTTGCTCCACTCGGTATCGAATTGGTCGAACATCTCGTCGTTGACCATGGATCTATTGGCAGCGGTCTCAGCTTGGATTCCTTTCCAAATGGATTCAAAGTCACCGAACTCATTAGCTTCGGACGTCAAGCCCTTGTCCATTTCATTGAGCTCCCGCTCTGCGGCGGTCGCTTCCTCTTGCTCCTTCTCCTTGCCCTTGTCCTGCAGCTCCATCTCGGCGAACTGCTCCTCCCACTTGTGGTCGTCGAGCTCTACAAGGCGGCCCTTGCCCTTGACGTCCTGCTGGGGTTGTTGATGCATAGGCTGTTGGTTCTGGTACATGGGTTGAAACATGGGTTGATAACCCATGGGTCGGTTCATCATGCCGCTCATCATGGGTCGTTGTTGGTTCATCTGATTTGGAACGTTGCTCTGCATGGGACTCGCTCTTGAGGAAGAGCTTTGTCCGTTTAGCTGCTGGAAACGGGCAAACTCGTCAGTGTTGAAGTGCGCTGCTGCGGCAGGCGGCGGCTTGAAGGCCGATTCCATGGCGGCCTGGCCGTTGAAGTCGGGGGCCCATGTTGGCGATGCTGAGCTGGCGCGCATGTGGCTCTGGGCTGGGCCAAGCGGCATCTGACCTGGCTGCATAGGAAACTCTTGCTGGAGGCTGGGGCCCTGGTTGAGGAAGCCATTCATCATCTATCATACCAAGGATATGTGCATTAGTAATTCGTCCATTGGCCTTCTTCGAGGGCATACCTCGTCTTGAGGAGCGTTTGCGCTCTGGCTTCTGAACCCATTTAATTGGCCGCCGGGGCCTCGACCGACGAGTCGGTCTTGCTGAAGGGTTCTGTCATTTTGTGTGTGCTTGTGAAGTTGGCTGAGGGGGTTCGCAGAGGAAGAGCACTCGGCACCACCGCTCAGGAACGACATGGTGCTGGCGATATGTACGATTGATTTCGGTGGTTCGGACGAATCGGGGAGGAAGTATACGCGATGAAAGAATCGATGGCGACGGTTGGCGACGATGCTCCTGATATGCGCGGAGGGGGAGACGTCGATGCAGGTTGGGTCGTTTACAAATCGAAGTTGATCGAAGTCTTGGGCCTGGAGAAGGTGGCACCGTTTGGCGGGGAAAATGCCGAGGCTCCGCCGGATGCCGTGTTCGGAAAGGCAGGCCGATCAGCAAAGGTCCCTTCGGCATCGCACGTGACTGCGGGGGAAAGTATTGCCCAAATCGGGCAAGCGGCAGGTGCAGGGTGCTTTCACCGAAGTTGGGAAGGACCGTTCCTCTTCGGTGAGCAGCACCAGCAGGAGCAGCCTTATCGATAAGGATATTTTTTTCTCGTCCTGTTTCGCGAGGTGTCCCAGCCAGCCAACCTCCTCAAGAAAGCCTTGTTATAGCAGGACATCTTTCACCACAGCACTTCAAGATGCTCCGCCAAGTGTATGCTCAATCGCACCCTTTTGAGTATCTCGCAAGCTAATTTACTCCTCCAGCAAACCCCGCAATGCCCGCTCCAAGCGGGCGGTCGAGAAGCGCGAGTCCAAGGTCAACGAGAACCCCAAGACGTGCCTCTTCCTCCGCGGAACAACGTGCTCGCAGATCGTCCAGGACGCCCTCAACGACCTGCACCAGATGCGCCAGCCGCTGGCGAAGAAGTTCACCAAGAAGAACGCCATCCACCCCTTCGACGATACCGCGTCGCTCGAGTTCTTCTCGGAGAAGAACGACGCCAGCCTGCTCCTCTTTGGCAGCAGCCAGAAGAAGCGCCCGCACACCCTGACCTTTATCCGCACCTTTGGGTACAAGACCCTCGACATGCTCGAGCTCTACCTCGACCCCGAGAGCTTCCGCACCATTGCTCAGTTCAAGACCAAGAAGTTCGCCATCGGCCTGCGCCCCATGCTGCTGTTTGCCGGCACCGCCTTTGAGAGCCCCGTCTCCAACGAGTTCACCCTCGCAAAGAGCATGCTTATCGACTTCTTCAAGGGCGAGCCCAGCGACAAGATTGACGTTGAGGGTCTCCAGTACATCGTCTCCATCAGCGCCGAGGAGAGCACCGGCGAAGGCGACGCCAAGCCCGCCATCCACCTGCGTGTCTACACCATCAGCACCAAGCGAAGCGGCCAGCGCCTGCCGCGCGTCGAGGTCGAGGAGATTGGTCCCCGCATGGACTTCCGCGTCGGCCGTATCCGCGAGGCCGATGAGTCGATGCTCAAGGAGGCCATGAAGAAGCCCCGCGGCATCGAGGAGCGCACCAAGAAGAACATCACGACCGATGCTATGGGTGACAAGATCGGTCGCGTGCACCTGGGCAAGCAGGACCTGAGCGAGCTGCAGCTTCGCAAGATGAAGGGCCTGAAGCGCAGCCGCAAGGAGAAGGAGGAAGAGGACGTGGTCGAGAAGGACGAGGAGGATGCCAAGAGGATAAAGCAATAGATGTGCGGCATTGCGGGCTCGGAGTTGGGCGTCTGGGAAAAGGTCCTACCTAGGAAGGCCGTGTCGATTTATTATGCACGAGCGACAACTCGTCATTACTATTCTTGTCTCTTGTATCTATCATCTAGCTGCGACGACACAAAGATCATGTCATTCGGCGATTCAACATGCTATTGTCCGACATTCCCAATATCTTGCGTGCCTGTTCCGCCGAAAGCAAGTCCTTGCCTGGCAATTGTAGTACGATAAAGCAGCAAGAGTAAGCTATCAAGATACTTCATCTTGTGAGCCTAGAAGCATGCTGAAAAAGGGCCAGCAAACCCATAAAAGTACTATGCATTATGTCCATGGTATCTCGTCTAGTAACGTGCTATATGACATGACTCGACGATGGGTATGGGATCCGTCTCCGTCTATAGGCATATACATAAAGATGTTCGCCCCAGTGTCCCGAGTAAAGAGCTATTCCATGGCGAGACCTCGGACTCGCCTGGAAGCTCGTAGAGGTCATGATGAGGACGATGAGATGATGAGCTGTGACCTAGACTTTTCAGCCTTAAAGCCCAGCTTGCTCCACGAGGTTGACCTAATGCTAACGCACAAGGTCTCTCTCGATAGAGGAAGCATCCTCGTCCTGACGTACCAGAAAAACGCCTTCACCGCACCTGATTAGGAGGATT
Source organism: Fusarium solani (assembly GCF_023522795.1). NCBI lineage: Eukaryota > Fungi > Ascomycota > Sordariomycetes > Hypocreales > Nectriaceae > Fusarium > Fusarium solani. The sequence continues at coordinate 3,623,553 of NW_027072157.1, forward strand.
TTAGAACTCCAGCCTGGGGCGGTATCCGTTCCCAGACGAAGAGGGATATGATCCCAAGAAGCGCCATGACCCAGGTACCGTACACCCCCTCGTTCAGGATTCTGATAAAACTCCAAACCTATGCACCAGTATCCCCATCTAGGGCATAATCCGGGTGTATATAAACGAAAGAATAGATAGCCGTGAGTCGTAAAAACGTTGAATTTGAAGATTTTCCGTCGGCTCCCACCAGAGTTGAAGCCTGGATAGGCCGCCCAGAACAGTATCCGCTGCGCTCATGATTAAAAGAAAATATGTTGCAAGACTGCCGATCTGATCTGCTGGACGGGGCTCAAGACCAGCTTCAGTCCCCAGAGCCCCTGTCTTGGCCTCGTGAGCCTGAGCCCACCCCCTCAGTCCGGGGAGTCGGGCACGATAAGATCCTCGTCTGGGATTGGAATAGGAGGCTGCACATGTGATTGGTTCAGCATCCCGGCAAAAAGCTCGATGTGCTGCACCATGGAGCCAACCACCCCTGACTGATCCGGAGCCTGCTCCTCCAACTCGGTGCCCCAGATGTCCTGCGGTATTGTGCTGCCGTCAAGCAGAGCAATACGAATGGGCCATTCGAGATGGCGCCACCACTTGGAACCAGGCTCGAACAGGCCCACAAGGCCCATCACCTCTCTCCGAGATACATCTTGTAGCCACCAGACATTGTCCATTCGTTTTAGAAGGGCAAAGAAGCAGGCAAGAATGGCGAGGGCGCGTGGCCGCTTGGCATCCACCAGGTCGACATATCTCCTCGAAACTGTTGCGGGAAAAGCCAGCGCAGCAGCTGCGTGGTAGTTCTTGTGAGCCCAGTTGAGGACGCTAACAGCATGCGAGTACGCCTGAGTGGTAGCAGCGACGTAGCGGGGGTCTTCGTTCATAAGCTCGTCTGCCAGCCCTTCAAGCATGTGTCCAAAGTAAGAATCGGGTGAGCGCGGATTTAGGTTGAGCTGGAAACTTGGTTGAGAATCAATCACAACCTTGACGATATCGCTGTGGCAAATCCACTGCCAGGAACTTGCGACCACAGTCTTGACGCCTTGGAAGGCGTGAAACCAAGAAAGGGGGGGCGTATATCTGCTTATCGAGTCACTGGGGTCGGTATCTCCGTCGTCCTTAATGAAGAGGCGAGAAGCACTCGCTTGAAAGGCAATGAGAGTCGCGGTAAGGAAAAGTGCTTCGGCATTATCGGCGGTGATGCCAGCTTCCAGCGATGCGCAGTAAGCGGAAAGGGAGGATGCTGAATAGGCGTGTGAGGCGCGCACCAAGCACTTGTCGTCAGGGGCCATGGAGCGCAGGTGAAGTGCAGCGACGGAGAGAATGGCGTCGGCGAGATAGGTCTTGCCATTGCCGGAGAATGCCATCTGAGGCACAGCACGCTGCCAGATATCCTCAGCGGCAGGGGAGTTGGTCAGGAGGGTTTTCGACGTGACGTTTGTATAGTGGTGCATGAGGCGCAACTCGAGCATTCTGTCGCCATGATTTGGATCCGATGTTGCCGAGCTTATTGACGGTTGCGAGTAGACAGAAGTGGGAGGAGAAGGGTTTGGCCTTGGAACCCTGACCGGACTTGAGGGGGCACGTGGACGCGTCAAAGGAGTCCTGGGAGCGTTGATTGTTGCCGAAGGCGAGGGAGTTGGAGCGCCGATGCTGCTCTCAGCGCTCACAGTAGGCGTCGCGGCAGTGAGCTGTTCAAGGACATCGGGATTACTGAAGTCGCATGGGACGCCATGTTTGGCGCAGTTGCCGCATCGCGGGTGGACTTCATCGCACTATTTCAGCACAAGAGTTTGATGTCAGCCCAGATGTAAACAAGCGGAGCCCGGATGGATACTGGAGGTTTGAGGGATAAGCATGAGTCCAAGGGTCGGCGCCATACCTTGATCTTCCTATTCTTGCACCTGCGACAGCCCGCGCGAGACTTTTTGTGAGAGCGACGAGGCGGCATGGTTGACTATCTTGAAGCGGACGAGTACAAAGGGGGGTAGGGGAGACGAGATTTTCACGTGTCGTCACCTAGCTCTCAGAAAATAACTTGAACACACGGACTGGACCCTTGATGGTGAGCTCAGTCGCAGCATGGCCGCAGAGGCAGGAGGCCTCGGGTGCGGTTAGCTGAGGTAAAAGGGGAGGAAGCAATTGTGTGTTGAAATTATTCAGGTGAGAGTTCCATGACGCGCACGCAGACACTGAGAAAAAAATAAAGTCGAGACAAAAGAGAGAGAGAAAAGCGTCGTAGGCGAGAAGGCGTGGTTGAGCACGGTTGTTTCTGCCTGCGTGCGCTGCTGAGCTGAGCGAGCTGCGGTGAAGGGGGAGATCGGGTGTTGGCACTGGTAAAGATGGATTACAAGTTGAGGATGGCACGCATGGATGGGGATGGGATGGGGATGCGCATGGAGGGGCGGTCGGCAGGGCAGCCAGTGAGGGAGCGAATGGGAGAGAGGCTGCACTGCCACAGCAGGGGTACTCGCAACGCAGAACGGACGAGTCGGTGTCCATAATGTTGACGACTTCGGCGCCGGAGCATCCATGTGGAGCAGTAAATTGATGCTGGTGCTGCTTGTGCCCTTGTAAGCCCTTGTGTGTCCGGGTCTGCGTTAACCACGTAGACGGCCAGGTGGACTGATGGGAGCAGCAGGCGGGAGGCCGGGCCGACAGGAAATGTTGAGTATCAGAGCATCAGAGAGAGGAAGACAAAGGGAATAGCAAAAAGAATGTCGGATATATTGCACGCCAACAATGCGCAGGCCGTCCGGGGGTGGCCCACGGGCGGCTCCTCAAACCATGACATGACAGCTCAAGGGACCCTCGAGCTCTGGGTCCCTGCTGCCCAGAGGACGGCAATTGCACACAATGGAGTTGTAGCGATTGGATGAGATGGATGGATGGATGGATGAGAATTGCCACGAGGGCAATCGACGTGAAACTGGGACTCTCCCCTCCCGCATTGAGGCGTCCCGTCCCTTTGTCGGATATTGCGTGGTCCGAATCGTATCATGAGGTCTCTCTTTTTGGACGACTCGAGACATCCAATCAGAAGGGGGCATCTCGCCAAATCTGTTGCGCCGCCGGGTCCATTGTTGTTCCGGTCCTTTCTCTCTGCACCCCCACCTTGAGGTCCTGGTCATCTTGAGCTTACTACGTAGCACTCCATCGAGCAGGCTCGAGAGGCTCCATACCGCGCTGAATCCATCGTAAGCTGTGTCCTCTTCTTCTCACCTTTCTCACACCTCAGCTCTCGATTCATTCACCTCCTTGTACCATCCTATCTACGCAAGACCTACCTCCGTAGAATGGACGGCCAGATCCTCGCTGCTTCTGAGAAGCACCCTATTGTGCCCAACCATACTTACAAGTATGGCACTGCGGGGTTCCGCATGAAGGCTGACCTTCTCGATGGCGTCGCCTTCCGTGTCGGTCTCCTGTCGGGCCTGCGCAGCCGCAAGCTCAATGGTCAGGCCATTGGCGTTATGATCACCGCCAGCCACAACCCGGCCGTTGACAACGGTGTCAAGATTGTCGACCCCATGGGCGAGATGCTTGAGCAGGAGTGGGAGGCCTACGCTACCCGTCTTGTCAACTGCCCCTCCGACCAGGAGCTCCTCGACACCTACAAGGCCCTCGCTGAGCAGCTCAAGATCGATCTCTCTGCCCCTGGCCGCGTCGTCTACGGTCGTGATACCCGTCCCTCGGGCCACTCCCTCGTCGCTGCCCTCGCCGATGCCTTCGAGGCCACCTCGACCGAGTACACCGACTACAAGATCCTTACCACCCCCCAGCTTCACTACCTGACCCGCTGCATCAACACCGAGGGCACTCCCAAGGCCTACGGAGAGGTCAGCGAGGCTGGTTACTACAAAAAGCTCTCCGAGGCCTTTGTCCGCGCTCTTCGCGGCAAGAAGCTCCAGGGCCAGCTCATTGTCGACTGTGCCAATGGCGTTGGAGGCCCCAAGCTTACGGAGCTGCTCAAGGTCATTCCCCAGGACGTGACCGGCTCCGACATCAAGGTCGTCAATGACGATGTGCTCCGCCCCGAGGTTCTCAACCTCGATGTAAGTCTAGCTTGAACTCTGGTACAGATCACAATTGCTAACAGCGTCTCAGGCCGGTGCCGACTACGTCAAGACCAAGCAGCGAGCTCCTCCCAGCCCCAAGCCTATCCCTGGTGTCCGTTGCTGCTCCCTCGATGGTGATGCCGACCGTCTGATCTACTACTGGATCGACCCTGACACTGGCTTCTTCATGCTCGACGGCGACCGTATCTCGTCCCTCAACGCCTCCTTCATTGGCGACCTCGTCCGCTCTGCTGGCCTCGCCGATGACCTCCGCATCGGCGTCGTCCAGACCGCCTACGCCAACGGTGCTAGCACCAACTACATTGAGAAGCACCTCCAGCTCCCTGTGGTCTGCACTCCCACTGGTGTTAAGCACCTGCACCACGTCGCCTGCCAGTTCGACGTCGGCGTCTACTTTGAGGCTAACGGCCACGGCACCGTTGTCTTTTCCCAGGAGGCCATCCGCGCTTTCCGCGAGACGGAACCCCAGTCGCCTGCGCAGAAGGATGCGCTTGAGACGCTGGCGGCTGTCAGCGACCTCATCAACCAGACGGTCGGCGACGCCATCTCGGACATGCTCATGGTGGAGGTCATTCTCGCTCACAAGGGATGGACTCTTAAGGACTGGGCCATGACCTACACTGACCTCCCCAACCGTCTCGTCCGCGTCGAGGTCGGCAACAAGGACCTCTTCCAAACCACGGATGCCGAGCGCAAACTCAGCCAGCCCGCCGGTGCCCAGGATGAGATTGACCAGTGTGTTAGGAAGTACACCAATGCCCGTTCCTTTGCCCGCGCCAGTGGCACTGAGAACGCATGCCGTGTGTACGCCGAGGCTGCCACCCGCTCCGAGGCTGACGAGCTCGCCAACAAGGTTGCTCAGATTGTGAAGCAGTTTGGCTCTTGAGCGGACTCGCCTCGCCTCGTAGAGTGGGCATGAATTATGACTGAATCGCTGTAGACGAATAAATGAAGAAAAAGGGTGCAGTTGGGCTCCACGCGCAGACCCAAGTTTCCACACTCACTCTCGGATAAGGCAGAAAAGCAGGAGGATAAGGCATCAAGGCGTCAAGCAAAGGCGCATCGCATCACATCGCATCGCATCATGTCTGAGTGCAAGTGCAAGTGCAAGCAAATCCGGGGAACGTTGGACTTTGCTCCATATGTCTCATCTTCAATCTGTGATACGGGCCTCATAAAAAAAGCACATCTCATTTTAGATAGACGAGCCGCCATGTTTGTTCTAGAATTCACCCAGCCTCCGACTTGTCCATTACGGGTAGCCGAGTACCCTCAGATCTGCTGACCCGAGACTATGACGGCGACTCGGCTCTCCCTTGACGACACGAGCAATCACGACATCGATCTGCAAGGAACCGGTGCTCCCTTTTTGGCAGCTACCTCGGCGTCTGAGTTTTGCGGGGGAGTCAGCAAGAAAAAATACTACGTAGTAAGAAGAGCACTCGTTATTCATCATGCTGGCTTGTTGTACTCCCACACTCTGACGGAGGTTGTTCACACCACGACATTCCCTGCACGGGAAGTCGCTCGTGGATGCTATTTGCGGATGCCGACCAGGCCCGTATCGCCCATGCCATCCATGATTCCAAAGCCAATTTCTGCTCGGCCGTGTTCCAGGCTGTGACGAGAATAAACTCGCAGAGCTACAGCAGACGTCAGTGTAGCAGGATACAGTGGTAGGGCTACAGTACGCAAGGGCGTGAGCTAAGCTACAGTAGGTGATGGAAACCTCCTGGTGTCCGAGTTGTGGTTCAACTGTCCTGCGTAGATTCCCATCGTCCATGATACGAGTCACACGCATGGTACATACCGATGCCTCTCTCTCACCGATCACAGCTGGCGCATTCTCTACCCTGTTCTTACATAACAAGGCCGACCTTAGTAATGCAAGTCCAGCTCTCTCTCCTCCAACATTCCCCTCGTGGCTATCCGCCTCTTGCACACACCAGAGAAGCTCCTACAGATAGATGCATCATTCGGAGGTATCTTGTTAGGTACACACACGCCCCCTCCACCATTAGCCCGAATGAGCCGCTTCTGCCCGCCACCAAACGGACGGAGTTCTCTATTCGCGCAGTGTCAGGTTGGTTCCGCAAGGACCCTTTGGATGAGGGGAGGAGAATTTGACTTGAATGTACTCGTGCCCGGCACGGACGGTGAGGCGGTACAAGCCCTGGTGCTTGGCGTGTAAATAAGCAGCTACAGATCAGTTGCATTTGTCATTGAGTCGAATTGAGCGACGGACCCGGTACCGCCGCCATGTGTGTGTGTCGATTCATTGATTTTTCTCTCGCACCTGACGGCGGCTGGAAGCATCACGGTGGATATTCCCTCCTCGGCCGTTTTTTCCTAAATCCGCACCCCTCTCTCTCGGGTCATGACGCCAGCGACAAATGACGACTTTTGATCGAGGTGCGCCATCGAGCCATCCAGACCGTACTCTACATGTACCTCTAATCTTTTCCAAAGCAGGGGGGAGTGAACCCCGAATGGACGGTGAGATCTTTGTTGAGGTGCGCCGCGGATGGTGACATTGGCTCGGCGCCGGGGGAGGAAGAGTCATCAGCCTCTTTTTTTCTGACTTACAAATTGTAGTAGACATGGGAAGGAATGGAAGCAACAAAGAAGACAATGGATTCAGTTGTGTAATCAATCATACATGAAACGACTATTTAGACACACGAGAACCCAGTTTTTCTTTCGTGGACCCTTTGGATGAATGATTCCACAATCTTGGGCTCTTTCTCAGATCCGTAATCCGATACAACCACCACCATCCAGGTTGTTCAAGTACTTGGATACACCGAGAGCCGATAACCGACGATAGACCAGCACCTCATTTTTCAGCGCCTGAGTCGCCAAATAATTTTACTTTTTTTTTCTTCCTCCTCTTCAACCTGCATTGTCATCTTCTCTCTTTGCTTTTTTTCCTATCAAGCAAAGGCACTCCCTTGCTGCAAAAGAAAAAAAAAGGTGCTCGTTGACGTGATCGTCAAGGTTTAAGAATTTGAAACCTTTTCCCGAACGAACGAACAAACGACTTCCCGCGCCTCTGGAACTCGGACCCCCTCGCTCCGTTAACCGCCTTTTGCGCATCATCTCGACCCAGGATCGCGTCAAACCAAGAGAAACAAAGGAACCGCCGCCAGTTGCAATTGGAAAGCCTGACTTGGCCGCATTAAGAAGCTGCTCTTGGCCTCTTTGATATCCATTCCCGACAGGGGGAAACACGGCATAGCAACCTATCCATAGGTACAAGTTTTCCTTCTGAGCCCCGCTACCTCCTCCACTTAACCCCGGCGCTCTCGCTCTCGTCGAGTTCATATATAACAGCTGGTCCATCAACTCAGCCCTCTGTTCCTGTTCCTATTCCTCTTGCCTCTTCACCTCTTTCTCTGCTCTCCTCTTCAACCGACATACATCTACCTCCTTCCAACAACAACATCATGTCCGCCATCCCTCTCAACTCGGACCCCGTGGCCACCCCGCCTCGCCCGCCGTCCCCCGTCCACGCCTTCGGCACCCTCGCCGTCCACGCCGGCTCCCCACACGACCCCGCTACCGGAGCCGTCATCGAGCCCATCTCTCTCTCCACCACTTTTGCCCAGACTGCCGTTGGCAAGCCCGTCGGCGAGTACGAGTACTCCCGCTCCGCCAACCCCAACCGCACCAACTTTGAGGCTGCCGTCGCTGCTCTCGAGCACGCCAAGTACGCCCTCGCCTTCTCATCTGGCTCTGCCACCACTGCCACCATCCTCCAGAGCTTGGCTGCCGGCAGCCATGTCATCTCCGTCTCTGATGTCTATGGCGGCACCCACCGATACTTCACCCAGGTCGCCAAGGCCCACGGTGTCAAGGTCACTTTTACCCCTGAGATCGAGGTCGATATCAGCGAGCACATCACCGACCAGACCCGCTTGATCTGGATCGAGAGCCCTAGCAACCCGACTCTCCGTCTCGTCGATATCCGTGCCGTCGTCTCCGAGGCCCACAAGCACGGCGTCCTGGTTGTCGTTGACAACACCTTCCTCTCCCCCTATGTCCAGAACCCCCTCGACCTTGGCGCCGACATTGTCGTCCACAGCGTGACAAAGTACATCAACGGCCACAGTGATGTCGTCATGGGTGTTGCCGCCTTCAACAGCGACGAGCTCAAGGCTCGCCTAGGCTTCCTCCAGAACGCCATTGGCGCCGTCCCCTCTGCTTTCGACAGCTGGCTGGCCCACCGCGGTCTCAAGACCCTGCACCTGCGAGCTCGCGAGGCCAGCCACAACGCGACCGCTGTTGCCACGGCTCTCGAGGCCTCGCCCCTCGTCATTGCCGTCAACTACCCCGGCCTCGATTCTCACCCCCACCGACACATCGCCAAGAAGCAGCACCGCGACGGCATGGGCGGCGGTATGCTCTCCTTCCGCATCCAGGGCGGCCACGCTGCCGCTGAGCGCTTCTGCCAGGTGACGAAGATCTTCACCCTCGCCGAGAGTTTGGGTGGTGTTGAGAGTCTGGTCGAGGTTCCCAGCAGCATGACCCACGCCGGTATTCCCAGGGATCAGCGTGAGGCGGTGGGTATCTTTGACGACCTCGTCCGCATCAGCTGCGGTGTCGAGGACGCCGAGGATCTCAAGAACGACGTCCTGCAGGCCCTCACGAAGGCTGTCGCGGAGACCAAGACCAACGGTGTCAACGGTTCCAACGGCGTTAACGGTTCCAACGGGCACTAAGCGTGTGTGTGCTCGATATTTATGGAGTTCTGCTTCTTTAGATGACCTATGACGACATTTGATGAGATTTGTTTTCTTTTGTTTGAAGATGCCATGAGGCATTGAAACCAAAAAAGAGGGTGATGGACTTTCAACAAAGTCCTGAGAGAGAGCGGGCATTCATATAGCGACAAGGGTTAAAAAACGGTGCGATTTGCATCATTTCTGGTATTGGTGCTTGATAATGGCAAGCTACCTAATATTATCATTCAACTTGACAATCGTCTATAAGTGCGCCAAGGTATTTGAACTTGCCAACCGTGTAACTCCATGCGATCATGTGTGTGCGTATGTGAACTGTGACTCGTCAAATCGTTTCTTCCTGCTGCTCGTCTGTCGCAGGGACGCTGAAAAGGTTCTCGGTAAACTCGTTGGCCATGCTGCTCTCGGTGGACCACTCGTTGCGCCGCTGGTGTATCTCGTTCATGCCTTGACACGCTGTCTCGGCGATGTAGTGTAGCTCGTCGAGCGTATTTGAGTTGCAGTTAGGGAAGACGCCGTCAATGCTTCGCTGCCACTCCGACGTCGGATTCGCAACAGCCGTCTGATATGCATTTGCATCATATTCAACTACCCCAAGTGCACGGGTTCGAACTCGAAGGTCGTGTACGAGGCTGTCAAAGTGAGCGTCTGCGGGAAGATATTCGACAGGATCCTTAGTAGCTGTCGTGGGTTGGCGAATGCCCATTACAACCTCGACGAAACGCTGAGAGATGCTTCTGCCAAGACCGCAGGGGTCAATGAGGTCAAACTCAGGGTGGGTAGGCATGTCTTCTCTGAGATAGTGATCGTAGGCCAGGAAAGATGCTCGACAGACCCTCAGCTGTGGTGTAGCGCATCTCAACGCCATGGCGATCCAATGGCAATCCTCTCCGGGTCTCTGATTCGGCATTCCTACCCAGAGGACCTTCTTAGAGTCCTCATTCCAATCCCTCGACTGCTCGACTTTGAGATATACCTCGTTCAGGTATAGCTCTTGAAGCGTGGGTCCAAAGTTCTCTGCTGTCCGAAGGAAAACCTCTGGGCACACCTCAACTCTCTTGAGCTCCAGGCATGTCAAGTTGGAGAGGATGATGTAGGGAGCGGGCAGCGATTTAGCAAGCCACTCCTCGACAGGCATCTGCCAGAATTTGGTCTGCTTCAATCCTCGTGGAGGTCGGTCGTCGTGATCCATGCCTATCAAGCACAGACTCTTGAGCTCCTCCGCATTCTCAACCAGGTTCCAGAGACACGATCCAAATAGGCCTACACGCTGCGGGTCGTTTTCGTGTCGTCGTAATGTCAGGACGAGATGTTCCAGCACCTCTAATACTCTGATGATGTTCATGACATCGCTTGGGTTCATCCACAGGTGGCATATCGCGACATCGGTCACGTTTTCTATGACCAGAGTATTGAGCTTGGCCGAGTCCTCTTCGGATCGCTGAGCAAACGCCTTGAGGGTGTTGGCCAGGATCATGGTGGCGGCATTGCAGTGGCGGCCGACGAGCTGAAAGGGGAGGTTGAGACGTAGACGGTCGACGTCGCGGCAGTAGAAGAGCATCTCCTCTACGGTACGGTAGTAGTCTATTTCCGTGAATGACGTTTCGTTCATGCAGTACTTCTTGTGTAGCGTTCGACAGAAGTCGGTCATGGACGGGACCCGCGCGAAAACTGTATCAAGGAACTCAACTTCGACTAGCCAATCATCCATGTCAGCGACTACACATCCAGGGACACGATGGCATGGGCTTACGATCATCTCGCAGGACCATCAGGTCAATGTAGAGACTCTTGCAGTGGTATCCGACCGTCTGAAGCGCATCCATCTGCGGATGCGGCACGCCGCTCGTCTTGCTCAGGCGCGAGAAATCCAGGTCGAGGGTTCGGCAGGCAAAGGGTTTGAGGATATGGTCGAAGACACGACAGACGAGGCGAAGCGAAAGGACTTTGTTCTTTGGGCCGAGGAATACGCATTGTTGGAGGATGGCATCGATGAGCTCTCGGGGTAGTCGATCCATGATGAAGGCGTCGGTGAGGTTCGAGGGGAGACACGAGATGCAATGGCGACAACAGAAGGGCTAGCGGCAGTCGCAGTGCATTGAGGGCCAGCTTATGACGGCGGAAACATGTGGTTCCGAATGGACGTTGCTCGAGTAGCTGGGTGATCTGGGCTGTTCGATGATGGATGAATGTCGTTGATAAGCAGCACTGGCTACCTACTGGGCGCCGCGTTTGTGGAGTTGTTGGCTTGGAGGTGCTTGACTTAACCATGGATCGTCCCGCTCTTGGATGCAGGGACCTGGTTGTCTTGAGAGCCCCCACCCCCGCTGATCCCGTCCTTTTAGGTGCTGACTTCCACCTGGCTACCCTAGAGCTGACCTTGAAGTGCTGAATTTCGGGTGACATGATTTATTGTTCTGATTGATTTGTGATATTTCGACCACCGGCATGCCATTCTGAACACGCCCGGTCTGGTAGGGTACGTTAGGTAGTCCGGTATAGAGGGCTTTAGAAGTGCTACCGGCTCCCGATCATCACCATGTGGATGAGAACTAAAGCCCGTACCTTCAGCTGCCAAGCATGTTGTTCAGACCACAAGAAAACCACCAAGCACTTAGATACTGATCAACATACACAATTGAGTCAGTGACTGTGTCCTAGCTAGAATCCACACCAGAACGATGAACATGGCACCATAAAACAAAGACCGGCCTTGATCCCTAGGTACATCCGTGACACTCAATGACGCCAGAAACATATTCATCACAGCTCCCCCATCCCACTGTAATACGTCAGTCCAATCTGCACCAAACACTGCTGGTTGTGTTGGATGTCCGTATAAGGCTGGCACGTGTCGAGCAAACCAATTTACGGTAATGGCCCTTTGCCATGGACAACCGATAAGGAAGACATAGCAAAGGGACGATATATACTCGCTGGGCATTTACAACTAGGCCCGATCGTAACTGTTCAAAGACAACGCCACCCCTCCACATATGGAACAAAAAAGACAGAGCCCTGCAATATGATGGATACGTAAAGGGCACCAGTGAGACACCATTGAGCCCCTTTTCATAATGACGAGGTCTCACTGCGAGAGGGAGGGGAAGGTTGATAAGAGCCCATAACCCATCAACAGAGATCGGAAGACGTTGCCGGGCTAGCGGGGAATGCAACAAGATTGACAACGAATAACGAGCCTAGCAACGGAGAAGTCGGCAGCATTCACTCTCCATAGGCAATGTAAAGAGCACCTGACGGAGTATCGGCACGGAAATATGGCAACTCGCACACGATCCGACGCTCAAGTAAACTCGAGCTTTGCCCGTCCGGAAGACACTCAGACGTGGCCGCGCGGCTTATGGAGGCTCTCTGATTGACACATTCGGGATTAGACGCAAGCGGCTGCTGTGCATCTCGGGGAAACTCGAATATGACTACCAAGATGGCGGCTCAAACTTTGTCAGCTGCAAGCTCATCAATGATACCGAGGACTCGAGTGGATCATAGGGACGAGGCCAAAAGATCGCCAGTCAAACAAACCCTACGGCTCAGCCCACAACCACGCCTGAACAGGTTCAAACAAACCTTGAACGTCCTATCATTAGCAAGCCCAATCCGTACCACGCGCTTAGCCTATTGCGCGACACTGCTAGAGAACGCACTGTTGTGGCACGAGAGGCAGTCAAACAAGAAAGCCCGAGGGGTTGGGAACCGATCGATCGCCAGTCGGTAGTACGGGTATCGCGCGTGTGGAGGTGCCTCTGCAGCCCTAACTCACAAAGCGCTCCGTAGAGGGAATAGACTCGGGTCGCCCAGCCTCCCCGCGTGTCATGGAGAAGAGGCCAAAACCGAGTGGTTGGAGTATTGGAGATTCGAGGCCAAACAGATGACAGGTGCTCCGCAAGGCGGCTATCATGGCCTCTCACGTTGGCCGATCTGCAAAGCTAAGCATGTGGCGCCGTTGTGTTGCTGTCTCGCTGACCTGGCGACTGAGACGCGCAGTGTTACTCAAGTTCAGACTGGCGTCTCATTCGACCCTCGGTCTGGGGCGCTGGTTGGGTGATATGATTGGCGAAAGCTCACAGGAGCTTGTCGCAGCATTGTCGCGATAGCTCCTGGGTCTCGTTGACGGTCTCCTTCGTTTCAAAATCCATTGTCGAGGAACAGTGAATGGCTCCGAGGCGAGAACCGGCCCAATTTGATTGCCGCTGGCCACAATCAAACTTGATACATGATCAGAAATTGCAATATGGATAATATGGATGATAGGCAAAGCAAGGCCAGTCCAGTCTAGTCGGAGGGACGGGGGAATGGGCAGATTAGCTTGGGAGGGGGGATGAAAGTGACGCATTCTGGATGGGACGAGACAGGGAAGATGGGGCCGGGTGGAGTCAATCGCGCGGGACAAGCTGGCAGCTGCATGCTAGGTTGTCTTGTACGCTTCCAAAGGGTCATCCACTTAATGTGAAAATTTCTAGATGGCATCTTGAGCGTGGTGAATTCCTGTAGGGCCTGCAGCGGTACAGCGTTGGGATGCGATGACAGCTATTGCATGGATCGCACAGAGCCCAATATGTGTATCTGTCTGTCTGTGACACTGCGCACCATGCACATGGGTTAGATTGAGATAACCCAGCGTGGGCAAAAGGACCAGGCGTTTGATACATCCGAGCTGGGATGCCATCGATGATACCCAGCCTGTTGGAGAAAGATTGTCGTCTTGGCGTCCCTGGCTGTGATGAGCCAAATGGACGCGGAAGATGGATGGACTTTTCCCTTTCCACTTTCCGGGCGTCCCGTCTTTTCCGGAGATGGCGCTGTCGAGCAGATCTCTAGTTGCAGCTCCAACCTCGCGCCAAGAACCGAGTGCTCGACGTCGACGTGGAGATGACATTGCCGAGGCCCAACGCGTTGGAGTTTGGGATCAACCCACAAAGACAACACTCTGTGGCCGTCATGCCCATTTTGTGAGGAACGGAGCTCTGATGAGGCAATACAGATGGTCGCCAAGGTGGCCCGTGTCAAATATTAGAGACAATGGTGATTCAAGGTGCTCGAGATTATTGGCTCGTCTCAGATATGGGCCCTCGGCATCGGATGGAGTTCTCGCTTGTTGAGCCGGGCATCTCCAGCTGGCAAAAACTGGTGCTGGCCAGATTGGGCTCCATGCTGGGGCCCAGGTTCAACACGAGCGAGAGTGACGAGAGAAGACGGTGCTAGCGTGATGCCGAGACTTTGCTACCAGGCCACCGATTGTCTATCGAAGTGCGTCTAATCCTTGTTGTGCGCAACAAGTCGAGTCGTGGGCTGCCGCCTCCCACGGACCCAACCTCTTTTCCGGACCTCGTGGGCCCGGTTATTTCCCTCGATAGGTTCGAGCGTGGCGGCCTCCCGGCCCCGGTCTTGGCCTTGGTGTCTTGGTCAGCGGCAGAATCTCGATGGCCATTTCAGGCAGTTGCAGCAGTGAATGCCATGGATGATGGTTGGGATGGGATGGTTCCTGGCGCGGAGCAATGATGGTGGTGGTAGTCATGACGACTGAACGGAAATGGCGCCGGCAAGGGCGAGCAGGGGCATGTCGTGAGTGGCTGCAAGCGGGCGCCGGGCAAGGGGTGGATACGATTCGATGCGACCTCTAGCTGGCTTGTGCCTGTGCGTCGTTGCCCTTGAGAGTTTGGAGCGAGGAGAGCTGGCGGGCAAGGCCCAGCTAGCAGCAGCTCATGCGCAGCTGGACTGATAGGTCCGGAGCTCCATGTTGGCTCATGGGCCTCATGGATGTGGGTTTTGTTGGATCCATGGGCCGCGTGGGTATGTTCTGTAGGTACTGTAGGTTACGGATTGTGGGTGCGTGCCGGCCGATTTGGACCGACAAGGTCTGGAAGCATCGTCTGTTGCAAAACGTTAATCAAACCGAGGCCACTGGCACTGGTACAGCACTGCACCGCACCTGCCCAGACCAAATCCGATCATCGCTTCCTTTTTTCCCTGCTCCCTCGTTTAAAACCCAACGCACCTTCCCTTGAGCCTCCGCGTTTGGTCTGCTCCCCTTCCCCTTCCCTCCCGTCCCTGTTTGCATCAAGCTTCCCGTTTCTGGGTCAAGATAAATACCTAGCACTCCGCCTGCTTCACCACACCAAGCAAACACAACAACACCACCCCGGAGCATCCATCGATCAACATCATCATACCACCTGGTGATCTTCGACCTTGCTCGTCGCACCGTCTCCTCATCGCACTCTTCGGTATCCGTCTCAATTCATCCATAACATCAGAATCATCCAAAATGCGATCCACACTCGCCTTTTTCGCCCTGGCCGTTTCGGCCGTTACGGCTCAGACTGCTGTCCAAACCTACAAGAGCTCCCTGGACATGACCATTGACCCAGGCACTGTTGATTTCGGAACACGAGGTATGTACCAAAGCCGCCGAGCAAGGTCAGAAAACCAGAGGATTATACTGACCAGTATATTTTATTAGCCGGTTGGTGCAATGCTCAGCAGGACACCTGCGATACCCTCTGCAAGGACGACACCAAGGACAACGACTGCACTGCGGTACGTGCACTGCTCAACACACCTATCTGTTGTATGGTCATGGAAGCTAATGCCGCTATCAGGAAACCCTCAAGTGGGAATGCGCCTGCACTTCCAACAGCTCCACTCCCGGTCTCCAGTACTACACCCAGACCATGCCCACCTTTATCTGCCAGGAGCTCTTCGCCCAGTGCATCTCGCAGAATGCCGGCAGCCAGAGTGGCCAGCGGGATTGTAAGCAGAAGATCCAGGCCCTCTGTGCGACTCGGTCTCCTCCCAAGAACACTGCCAGCGACGACGACGATGATGATGACGCCACGACCACCCTTTCGACTGCCACCCGGTCGGCCACTCAGTCGGCAGCCAGCGCCTCTGCCACCGAAGAATCCGTAACTTCGACCAGCTCCGATGGCCTTGCCGCCCCTACTATGGCGCCAGCGGGCAAGGGTGCTGCTGCAGCTGTTGCTCTCGGCATGCTGGCCTATCTGCTCTAACGAGCGAAAGAGGTTTACGTATGCGGTGCTCTATTGGCAGCGCCACGACACAGGTTCTAGCACTTGTTTACAGGTGCTGGACCGATGGGTGCCAGGTTGACGTCGTTTCCTCGAACGCCTGTTTTCACTTCTCGTACCCATTTTTGTTACCAAGTACACATTTTTTTTTTCCAGACATGCAACGCGATACCTTTGACGAGTAAAGACCCGACGATGGAAGCTTCCCTCGAAGCTTTGACGAGGTAATGACACGCTCAGGCGTATTGGACTGATGGTTGACGGATTGAATGCTTCATGCTGCGGCAGTGCGACTTTCTGCTTTGTATTGCCCCGTGGGTAACAACAAAGGGAAAGTCGCACTTTGGGGTGGTGGATGTTTGTGCTTTATTTTTACTTTTTCCAATTCAATCATAGCAAGAGGCGAAAGGGAGTAGGAAAACTTCATATTGAACAAAGAACAAAGAAACCTTTGGCTTCCAGTCTTCTCTTCCCCTTGATGCCCCGTTGGATAAAGGAATTGTTTGTTCAAGGCTATGGTTACCCCAAGCACGATTCAAATTCCGTCTCATCATGCCTGGTGTTCATTGGGCGAATGATGGTGAACAAAGCCTACAATGGTTGATGAACGGTCAAGTGGAGTGGACAAGCTGCTGATGGGGAACAGACATCCCAGAAAGGCCTGGTGCTAAGGTAGTATATATTCCGAAGTGTCCTTCCAGAGAGTGTTATACAGTTAGCCTCTCTCACTCACTCACTCAGCAGACCTCTTCTGGATGTTCTCAACAGCTGACCACCTCTACAGATAACAAGTAATCCAGACCAACACTTCGCATCATGAACACCAACAATCAAGGTACGGCGCCCAACGGACCACAGCCGCCTTCATCATCAGAGCAGGACAAGTATACACGTCCTCCACACGTCAGCTTCGGCGTCGAGCTAGAATTTCTCGTCTTTTATCGAATGAATGGTGTTGACGACGAAAGTGCAACCGGCCTCCCATCCGTAGAATGCACCAAA
This sequence comes from Fusarium solani, assembly GCF_023522795.1. Lineage (NCBI taxonomy): Eukaryota > Fungi > Ascomycota > Sordariomycetes > Hypocreales > Nectriaceae > Fusarium > Fusarium solani. The sequence continues at coordinate 3,640,452 of NW_027072157.1, forward strand.
ATACCGGTCACAGACAGGATAGCTCAGATGCTGAGGGGGCACGGCTTAGATGCATATACAAAAGAAGAAGAACAAGACGACCGTGATGAATCTAGTCCCCTTGGGTGGCTAGTCTGCACTGATGGCTCGGTGTCGGAACCCGGTGTGCCGGATGACGGTTCCTTTGGTGCCACTGGTTGGGAGTCTGTTGAATTGAATAGCCCACCGCTATATTCTTGTGATGAAGCATTCCGGCTTCTCGCGGCCGTTGTCCGACTGTTGACGACCAACTTCCGGGTTCGGGTCAATCAAAGATGCGGAATGCATGTTCACGTCGGGAATGGTCCTCACCATTTAGACATGAGGGCTGCAAGGAATTATGCTGCTCTCATCTGGGCAACGGACAGTGCTTTGTCCACCCTTCACTGCCCAGGCAGGAGTGCGGCCAAGTATTCCAACTCTAACCGCCGCCTCGCCTACACTGACCTCTCAAAAGGTATGGATGCCAAGGAGGCTCACGACATCCTTGCTAACCACGCATCGAGCTGGATTCCTCGATATCTCGGGCGAACGAGGAAATTGGGGAAGCCCCCGTTGTGTCGCGTCAAAAGCTTCGCCAACACATCGAGGAACAGGAAAAGAGTCGGGATCAGGACTTTGCGGCCTTGGATCCCGAGTGTCCCAGTGATGATTCGGACTGGGAGGCTCCCAATAGCAAGCCCTTTTTCCGGCCCAAGAAGCCGGATTTTCGGGCACGGAGACACAGACGGCGGATACCAGGCGGCGACTTCGTGCTGACGCCGGAGAAGGAAGCGCGGCTCGATGGTGAATCCATCACACGCGAATTACCTCCTCAAGTTGACTTTGACCTGGTCGGCCTGGATCCTCCACCTTCGCCTTCACCCGGTTCAACGCCTAAACCGTTCCTGGAGGAAGGACGCCCTAGGCAGAAACAACTCGAAATAGAGAAGATTCTGGAGGACCCTAAGATCGTGGCTCGGCATGATGAGCCGACATGGTACCCAGCCGCAAAGTTGTGGAAGCCCACCTGGCCGGGGGTCAAGGAGCTTCTTTCCTGTGATGCCGGCGTTCATCAGATTGCACTGCTGATGAGCAGGAATGAAGAGGACGACCGGTATGCCAGTAGCAACTGGGCGGCGAACACGCTCGAAGGCATGACCCCGGGCGACCAGCGCTCCAGAGGCGGTCGACGTACCATCGAGTGCCGTCTTGGGGGTGGCAGCTTGGATGCGGAATGGGTCGTAACCTGGACAAAGATCCAATGCCGTCTGCTCGAGTGGGCACGCGACGCAGACCCTTCGGCGTTTATGGAAGTCCTCTGCAAGCTGGCCAGAGACGATCACTCGGATGAGTGTACGTACGACGTCGTGGACCTGCTGAGAGATCTTGGCATGTACACCGAGATCAAGATTTGCGAGAAGCGTCTTGAAAGGGCCGAGGAGGCCTGGTATCAGTGCATGCTCTTCGAAGATCTTCCCGAGATTTCCTTCAACATCAACCAGGGGGGTGGCTCCTCTAGAGCTAGCGATGAGGACGACTCTGAGGACATATATGACGCGAACTAGACTCGGGAACGTTTCTAGTGTAGTGTGATGGATCGGGGGCGAGTGCCTCTTGGATAACAACAAGTGTTGTTGAAAGGCAGTGGTGGATGTTTGGAGTTTGGGGTGAGCAAGCGGCGTCAAGTGACATTGGGTGCCTTTGATAGGGACTATCATTCGTATTTTCTCATTTGTTTTCATTTTATTGTCATTGGAGCAAATCTAGTGGTTTGTCTTTAATACTTTTCTGTATCCTAGTCTTGTTAACAGCTGATGTTGAATGCGAGCGCATTTAAACTCGTTGCTACGTGACAACTGCCTATTTGTGCAGTGAGCTTGACAGTGGGTTGCGCGGCAGGACTGGGTGCAACACGGTCTTTAGACGGTCCGAATCTTATGTGTTGAAGCAGTACCACATTTGAACAGTACTGATGGCATCTCGACTATTGTGGTCGACTCTGTGAGCAGCCAGGGGTAGCAGTCGATGGGTTTCCTGTTCACGGGAAGGAATGTCACTGACACATCAACTTCATTTGGCGTCCATTCTGGATATCCGCCTTGTGTGAGCCTTTGTCCGTGTCTGCTTATCTATTGCATCGTGTTGGACGATACTCGAGTGAGCGTAGGAAAGCTAGTGACACTGGGCAAGGCCTCTCTGGACTCTTCAATGGCCATTTCGGCCAGGTATCAACAATGAATACATACTATAAACCCAAGTTGAAGCATGGGGCATTTGCTCTGTCGCTAAGTTGGCCATTTCGTGTGTTATAGATGGAACTATGCTTGAGTTCCAATCTGGTGGTGATTGTCCACACTCTGGGGTATGGTCTTCCTTCATATTTGGGTTGTTAATGAATACCTACCTCACCACACGTGCTCCTCCACACGAAATTAGCCTCAGCCCTGGCCTTGCAAAACATACTCATACTCAGTCATATTCGGTCTTGATCAACTCCATATGTTTGCTATCGACTTCATAACCTAGGTACTCTTGCAAAGCTGCCTACCCTATGCCTCAACATGAGGAAAACCGGGCAAACCTCACCGCCCTTTGACTCCTCACGGTCCAGTCCTCTCTGAAACGAGACCATGGAGCCTGTTCCCGGGAAAATCACATGCCTTGGCATCATCGACTCTTCGGACCATGCACGGCAATGACACGGCAAAGTGGGCTCGAGCCGTTAGCACTCAGACGGCGAGTCAGTTGATGGGGGAGTTAATGCGAGAAACTATAGCTTAACATAAGGACCCTTAATGCTCCTTGATAGCAGATAACCGGTTTCTTTAGGTCACGTTAGTTCCGTCCAGCGATAGTTGCCTGGCTGCTAATTGAGGTGGTTGGTTCGATGCGTGGCAGAGACAAGTTTGCTTGCTTGCAGGAACTTGGAGCTGCACGACTGAACTGCAGGGCGAGACTCGCATTAGTTAGTCTCTAACGCCTAACAAGTGTTCTCACAATGCCCTCATCATGTGGTATCGTGAGCACCTGCTATAGATGTCCATCTCTATATTACTTGAGTCGGCGTGCAACCCTCCAAGGCAGCTGATACAGAAAGTCGCCACCCAAGATCGAGAGAAAGACATCATAATGAGTGAATTAACTTTCCAACAGCCAAGGAAAATCCCCGCGCATCCGGAGAAAAAACGTTGGATGGCTGGTGACACACGTGTATGGCCGCGAGTCGAGTCTGACAGGTGAAGAAAAAAATCGTGAAACGCGCTTATTTGGAGCCAGAGTGAGAGCTAGCAATTGGATCAATTGAAGTGGCTGTCAAAGAACCAAGCTACAATTCGGCTACAATAGTCCCGGTTGCAATTGACGAACTAGCAAAGAGTGAAGAAAAAAAGAGGCATTTTTTTCTTCTGGGTTGCCATTGATTGGCTTGTAGGAGCTTGGTGCCCAAGCAAGCTTGAAGCTATCCGCATGCCACGTTCTATGCGGCCAAATGTGCGGCCACCTCTCTTGCTCCCTTTGAGGAACGACAGCCAGCCAACGGATTGCACTGTACCTGAAAGTTCGTACATGCGGCCGGTTTTCGAGGCCCCATCAGCCTTAAACAAGAAAAGCCAGCAAACAACCCAACCCGAGGCCCTGGGAAGGGGAGATGGCAGGATGGGACGCTTAGAGGGTCGCAGGGCTCTTCCATGCAGTCATACGCTGGCACCACAGGCGGCTTGTAGATGGGGTTTGCCGTCGTGATTTGCTGAGGCATCCTTGCTCTGTCACGGCGAGACTGTTACAGAAGGGAGCCTTTTCAATTTCATTTCTCACCACCCATCCGGATGAGAAGAGCCGCATCTTGTTGTTAGCTGCCGACGGAGCAGAGCCGAACATGATGGGTGGTGATAAGAGGAGTCTGGATAGTAAACTCTGCCTCACAAGTTTGGGCGACTTACGGACTCGCCGCTGCTTGTTTGCTGATGACGCATGATGCAGCAGTCGTCTTCTTTTTCGTGTTCACGGTGCATGTTGTGTCTCTGCTGGATTGGACAGCTTTGGTGTGCGTGAATGCGAGTCAGATCGTGAATGCCACGAGATGGAGTCGAGAAGCACGCACGGCAAGCTGGCCCGCCTGAACGGCCTATTCTTGGTGTACCTCGCCGCACTTGGTTGTTTTGACTGCGCTGTAGGTATCGAATTGGCCACCGTGAAGGCCCATGTGGAGAGAGGGACAACGAGTCGAGTCGAGTCGAGCGAGGCCTGGTGTATGTACCGAGTATGCAACAAGAGAAGAAAAATTGCTCGTGTAACTCTGTCTGTTGGTTCATGGATGGAACAGATTCCGCGAAACAGGTTTTGTCACCCCCATGAGACGGACAATGCTACTTCCAGTCCAAAACAACCATCCCATCCATAATCGAGATCCCTCAATGCTGCTCTGCGCCTTTTCCACTGGGAAAAATCTCAAACACAAGCTCCGGACCTTGTTCGCCAATCGATCACTCCCAGGCAGGGATATGCTTGTCTGATGCCCCTGTAAAGATACCACCCCAGCCGCAGAAACGGTTGAAGAATGGAGGAGAATGGGAATAAAAAAAGAGCTGCTCTGCCACGCGACAAAAGATGGGTCTCTTGGCTCTCTGTTGCGAGGGGGACAGGTCCGGGGTTGATGGACAGCCGGACGCAATAGAGCGCCGTCATGCCGTGAAGCACAGGATAGGCAAAGTTGAGGAGGATTCGCTGTGGAGCGCAGAGTCGTTTGCGAACAACCTCTTGTTTCGAGTCCTGCAATGGCATCTCGGCTTACCGATATACCATCTCTTCGAGTCCGGTGCTTCCGTGGGCATGGGCAAGCTCGGCTGTCGTAATCAAGTATCCATTGGCATCTCCGATCCCTACAGTACATCTGCGTAGTCTCCTGCGCTTGACTCGAAGCTGACCAGCAAGCCGCAGCGTCTCATCGCGCAGACGGACCGGCCGCAGGCGAGAGGATGATCGTCGTCTCGATGACAAAGATTAGAAATCCAAGACCGTTGCCGTTGCCGTGCCCAGAGCCAAGACCCTACGAGGCATTCCAAAGAGTGCGGAACGGAAGGCCCAAAACGGAGTATGGATCCCGTTCATCATCATCATCAACGTCGCGGATCGGTGGAGAAGCAGCGTTTCAAACGGCGGGGAAAGCAAGACGAACGAACGTTGGGGCCGTTGGAAACATCCAATGCATTGATATCCATTTGGCAAGTGGGTTATATCCGTAATGTGATATCGAACCCGTGGTTGCTGCTGTAGCATCACCAACACACGGCCCCACAGATGCAGCGTAGCACGGTAGACGGAGACTGCTGCTGCTCTCTTTTGTGAGATGTGATGGGCTATGGAACGACAATCGCTGTCGGACGACGAGGCTGTGCAGCTTGGACGTGTGATCATTTGATGAGATGCGATGGATGTGTGGTGTGCATACGTCGTCTTGGGTTGGCTGGCAATGGCTCTAGCCTCTAGGCCGTGATATGCCGCCCCCAATGTCACGTGGGCACCCCCTGCTTGACCACTGTAAGCCATTGTACTGACTTGTGTCTTGGATCCAGTGTTCAAGAGCACTCTGAGCCACCATAAGCCGGGCAGACGGGATCTCCTCGTGCCCTGTATGCAACCACTTTGCTAAATTGCTATCGACGGCTTAATCCACCACGCTGAGGCCATCAATATTGTCTCAACAAGAAGGAAAAAGAAAAAGAGCGCCTCTCATGAGGTCATGTCTCTCACCTTTCCCTTCCGCCCCCCGCTCGCCGGTCAACTCCATGGTTTCATGGCATCACCAGCTGCGGCGGGGGCCGCAACGACGTTGGATGATGTGCGTCGTGTGTTTGGCGGGGGTGGAAATTGATGTATGCGAGATGGTGGGTTTAGGTAACCCAGGTTAGGTAGGGTTTTGTTGCTCGTTCTGTAAGTTGAGTGACAAACAGAGACATGAATAATTGCTTCTTCCTGCACGAGGCCGAGTGTAATTAAACTCCTCCATGTCACGAGCTCAGCCTCGTGCCGCTCTGGGCCTAGGGGAGGATATTCTCGAGTGCATGTTTGGTTGGGTCTTGGATGGGGAGGGGGATGCTACGACGGGCGCTGAGCTACTGATGCAAGTCATTCTTTGATGGTGCCGTCACGAAAAGACACGGGACGATGTTGGTTTCGAGAGAGAGAGGGGGAAAGGCCCTCTTCGGTGTAGGTCGGAATGGGGAACTGAGGGGGGACCAACCACCAGCCGTTCTGTATGCCCGTCTGACTGTACAAGGACCTTACCCCTCGCAGCTCTCTCGAGATGATGAGGAGGAGGGCTGCGTGCCTTGCAGCAAGAAGCACGTACGCACGATCTTTGAGAGGGAGGGGAGGGGCCAAGGCCAAGGCATGGGTTTCAGTGTCCCACCACCCACGAACTACCAGTGCCAGCGAGGCCCACCACTGTAGCTGCAAGAGACGGCAGAGGTCTAGTTACTCACTGGGCGGCGGTAGTGGTGGTGGTGGACCTGCAGTATCGGGGGCGACCGCTCAACTCTCAACTCTCAACTCTCAGAACATCCGTCATGCAAGACCCCATCTCAAGAGCAGTCGGATCTCACCGTCAGCTATCTCATGCAGCGCAGACACACAAGGATACATCAATTGGACCCTGAGGATGGGTGGATAGGGTCTTGCAGACGGAGAATCTCATGTTCTCGTAGAAGCGACAATCCCATCACCCTCTGATACCCATGATCATGATCATGATCGTCTCCCGATCTACGTCCGCTCACCGTATCATTCAAAACGCAGACGAAACGGACGGACAAACATCAAGCCCGAGCGTTCCTGGATGATGGCTATTAAGCTGGGGTCGAAACGGGCGGGACGAGCCTATCAACGGGACGGCTCACAATCCGATCTTTCGTCTAGCTCGTCTTCTCTTTGGTCAGCCCGGACTTGCCCACACCCTCTCCTCGGCCATGGTCCTTTGGTTCTAAGCCTCTTTTTGTCTCGCGCCGGTCTCAGAGGCCATTCCTGCTTCTAGCGCGGCATCTCAAGCTAAAGCTGCTTTTTCGTCAAGTTCGTGACCAGAAACTCGCTTCTTTTTTTCCCGCAGGATCCACCGTCTGCCGAACCATGCATCCCCACTCGTTAATGGCATCTTGGATCCCCATCTATCGAAGTTTTCTGAAGTGAGGTACGTACAGGAGCAGACACCATGATGGCGCATCCTTCTCGCAAAAATGCCCATCGAGGGATCATCCCCGTGGAGGCTGACAAGACGCGTTAAGTGATTTAGCCAGGGCCAGGGGGACGAGGTTTGTGGCCTCATGACCTAAAAGGCTGGCAGACCAGGCTGAGCAAAGCCAACATCTGGACGGGATGAACCAGGGTTGAGGTTGAATGTGGAGAAGGAAGATCAGGGGCCCATGCCCATGCCGTCGTGAACTCTTCCATCTCGTCGTCGTCCCTCTTACACCGCTTCTTTGACGGACGGCGAAACCCAGCCTCTTCCTCCAAGGCACTCAACGGCCGACCGACCAACCACTACCAAGGCACTAACACTAACACCACCGCTAGAAGCGAGAAAAAAAGCCCCCAACCCAAATCCACCATCCACCACCACCACCGTTTTGTAGCTCAGTCGTGTTCGCAGAGGGGAGCTGATAAGAAGAGGACGGACCAGGTCTCCATGTGGAGATGGTGTTTGTCCAAGTCGGTGGCGTGACCAAGCCATGGGGGAGCCCAGGCCAGGAACCAGGAACAAGAAAGAGGATCCAGGAACAGGCACAGGAACAGGAACAGAACAGGAACAGTAGATTCCAGAGATGCCGAAGCCTTCGTCAGCACGTGCCCTCGCTCAGCCTCTTATCAAATCATCCTCCTGGCCGTGTCGATCATTGCCCGTGAGGGTATTCATGTCTTCATCGCGGCTGACCTCCCAAGTTTAGCCTCTCTCTCAAAATCTCACAGCGGCCGACGACGAGCGATGCCATAGCGGAGAAGGCGGTGACAGCTGCAACATGCAAAAAAAGGGTCTGAGCCTGACAACCTTAGTCTGAGGCCGACCTGATGTCCAATGTCTCTGGTGTTCCTGACCGGCGCAGTTACCATTGAGAACTAGTCGCATCGCTCCCCCGAAAAGCCAAGAGTTTGAGCGAGAGGAACGCGGGATGTAGACGGACACGACCAGGGTATCGCGGCTGAACGGTCTTGCGGACTAGAGGATGAAGAAAAAAAAAACGCACGCGATGCGATAGGCTCGATCGCAAGATCCCCCTGCCCAAAGGGGCAAGTTGAGAGTCGGAGGACGGGATATCCGTTCGGAGGTGGTATTGGATCGAGTTCTAGCCAGAGGGAAACTAATTGATGGCGTCGCCTCTTGACACGGCAGTTATTTCACCGTCTATCTGTCTGTCTCTGTGGCTGAACGGACGTATGTATGGATGTATGCAAGTGCTGAAGTGAAGCCGTCTTGGGAGAGACAGCGTCAACTGCCGCATCGCATCGCATCGTAGCGTATCATGTAGCGTAGACTCAGCCGGTCTACGACAGACAGTTGCAAATGGCTCGCATTGCATCCCGTAGCCTCATCACGTCAAATGGCTCGCATAGATCCTCCCGCCAGTGATCGGCTGCACAGTGACGGCAAAAAAGTAACATCCCATCCCATCCCATCACAGACACGGGTCACAAAGAAGCAAGCAAAATGTCCTGAACCCCTGTGAATATGTATCGCGATAGCTTGATTCACGGCGCAACAAATGGGCATATCCTCTGTGACTCCGGTCCTTGGCAGGCACAACGACAAAGACCCGGGCCGGCCCAGGTGGTTCGTTTTGGGAGAGGGCTCCATGTGACTAGTCACGGTCTTGACGAACCATGGCGAGAGCTTCAGAGAGATATAGCACCATGAATGGATACGGCATCTGGTACTATCGAAAAATGGCCCAACGGCTCCAGAAATGCACACGGCAGTCCGTTGCAGCTGCCACCGAGGCCCAACGTCGACCTGCCGAGCCGTGATTGTCTCCCCTTGCTCTACCGGAGCTGGTATACGTATTCGTTCAGACGGGGGCCTGGAGATGGTGGAGAGGTGTCGAGTCGCGATAACCTGATTATCGCGCGCTCATTTTACAGACCGCATCGTAGACAGAGAGCAAGACGAGACGAGACAGGGTGAGACAAAGGCTTCACGTGCGGATCAACGGCAGAGGAACTGCCCAATTTCTTTACATTCCAGGCTAAGTCAAGCCAGACCAGGCAAAGCGAGGCCATCATGTAAGTCGCCTTCTCACCGATCCATCTCCCTTGCAGCCTGTCGACCGACAGAAGCCTCGCCTTTCTGGACGTTGACGGGCTAGGAACCAACCGAGGGGCCCGAGCCGAGCCCAGTCCAGCGCAGTGCGGTATCGCCTTTGCTTTTTTGATTGCGAGGTTCTCTTTCGAGGTTGCTGCTGTACTTGGTGGCTGGGCTCTCTAACTTGATTTTGAGTAGTAGTGTCTCTCCCTTTCTGGACCAGAGAATGCTCGGCCGCACACACACACATGTCTTGGATGGAGGACATCTGGACCAGGACCTGGACCTCTCAGATCAGATCAGGCCGTGTCTTGACTGTTGCAGCGCAGCGCAGAGGCGATGCAATGGGATGGGATGGGAAGCGACGCGAGGGGGTGATATGGGCTTGATGGATGAATGGATGGGAATTGGCCAAAGCATGGTCCTTTCATAACTGTACGGATATCAATGGCACATCACATCTATCCATGTCGTGGACATTGTTTGGATCGATCGAGATGACAGCTGGCAGACAGCGGAGGCAATGATGCCCAGCCTGGACGGCACAGCCTGCTGCGGTAGCAGCACAGGGCATCATGCTCACCGTAACCCTTCTCTCTGCCGTCACCGTTTGAAAACAAATGGAAGAACGGTCCCTGGCGGTGCCACGTTCCCTCGGCTGCTGCTTCATCCATGGCGCCATGGCTCCAAGTGGAAGAGCCCCCTGTCCCCCGCCTGGTCAGAGACGAGCAGACGAGGTCCCCTGTGGGAAGTGGCGTGGCGCCCCTCCCAGTCTATGGAGCTTCGTCAGGGTTAGTCTTGGTCTCTAACGTGCCCCTAAAACGTTGGACCGTGTGCGCCCCGCATCCACGTCCATCCATCGTCCAGCGCCGTCGCCGCAGGGGGTCTTGACTTGTTTGTCTGGTGGGAGGTCGATTGGCTCTTGACTCGACACAGCATTCACACACACACGCGGCGAGATGCAAGACGCAAGGCACGACTCGGGTTGTATTGGTTCTCTGCGGGAATTATCCTTCCTGACCAGGCCGGACCAGGTCTGACCAGGCCAGACCAGACCAGAAAACAAGGCCCAAATTGAAAGGGACTTTGGCCTGCGTTTCCCTCCTTGCAGCTCTGCTCAATTGACCTTTCTCTCCTGGTCGCCTTGCCTGAGCTCGCCGCCTCGCCCAGCTCAACTGTATGCAAGGCACATGCAGGAGCAAGCAGGAGCATCCAGAAATATGTACATGTACCTGAACGAAACAGGAACTGGGCGCTGCTAAGCATAGTACACTTGGTACCCTCTCCGTACTGGACCCCAGCTTGTGGACGGATTTAGTCCACCAAGTATCTTTCATCCATCCGTCTCTCAATGGAGGTCTGTATCAGCTTCTTCTCGCCCTCACACCCTCGCTCGCCCGTTTCTCCACACCCCTGCTTCAGAATCCATCCCATCCCCCCATGCTGCTCATGACGATCCAGGTCCATCCATCCCGTCCCTACCCATGACACGCCGCCGCTGCAACCCTGCACACCCTCCCACACCCTAGTTCCGCTCTTCTGCCTCGCTTCTCTGAAAGGCCCCAGTCCCTATATAGCTTCAACCCATCCCCATCCCCAACCTGCCGCCCCTCGTCCTGTCTGTGCCATATACAGGGCGTCCAGTTCCTGGCCCGTTACCCCCCCCCCTCCCCTCGCCTCTCTCTGCCTTACCGACGCCGACTTGGAAAACGGCGGCCGGATTTACGGGGTTCAACTTGTACCGTCTCATGAGTTGGTCGAATCGATTTGATCCAGCATCATCTCAACTCTCGCCTTGAGTGCCGTCTTCACGTTGGTCTACCCTTTCGCTATACGAATCATCAGCATTGGATTCGATCCGAGTTACTGGCAAGCCTGCGGCTCATCTTTCAGGGACAGCCTTGGCATTGCACTCACTCTTCGCCTCATGCTCATACCCTTGAACAACACAGCAACTGACCGCCTTTACCCTAGTTCACGAGTTGCAAGCATTGCAAATCTCCTGGCTTTCTGATGCCCCGTGGACATTTCCTCGGTAACCGTTGCCGTTGAAAGCACCTCGCTCGCTCATCTTTCACTTCTCAATCAATCTTGGTCTGCGACTTATCCAGCAGAGCCTCTTTTCACGACATCTTTTCACCTCTCACCCTCACCCTCACCCTCACCACCTACCTCACCATACTCGCTCACAGACTCGCGATGACAATGTCATTATGAACGACTCGGAAATCAAGATCATCGTCATCGTCCTTGCGACTGTGGTCCCCTTGACCGCCATCACCGCTGTCGGATGTTTCCTCTACCGCCGAAGTCAACGCCAACGTCGCTTCCTGTTCTTGAAGAGAGGCATCACCCCCATCGACGATGAGGAGATTGAGTCTTGGAGGACCGACAAGTCTCTCGAGAAGACACCGATCATTGAGGCCACCTCCAACTATGGACATGACTTGGAGCAACAGCTGCAGCAGCACCAGCGTCAGAAGAGCACATCCGTGAGCTCGGTCCGGAAACCGCCTAGTGTCATCATCTACAACAGCCCGAACCCTCACGAGGAGCTTTCTTCACCTCGCTCCCTTCATCACAAGCGCAGCATCGATGTCCCCTCGACTCCGCTCCTCGCCCGTGCCCCCAACTCACGCCCAGGTCTCACTGATGAGACCGTCCAAGGCGACGATGCCTTCATCTCGCCTCTTAAGCGCCAGCCCTCGCGTCTGGCCAAGCTTCCCCCTTCGGCCTCTCGCCATGGTCGCACACGCAGCAGTCGCAGCAGCACCGTGAGTGCGATCTCACCTCGCGATCCTTGGCACGGCCATTACCCCGATTCCGTCTTCGGCCCTCGCAGCTCCAGCGAGTACATTCCGCGAGCAAACCGGTCTCTTGACATCCGACGGCAACACCACCGGATGCACTCCATGATCAGCCCTTCAAGGATGTCATTTGATGACGAGGTATTCCTGGGCGGGCTCTCACCCCGGCCGCTGATCCGCAAGTCGGAAATTGGCAGGGCCATTGGATGAGCCAGAACACGGCAGACTCAATTTCGGTATTCCTACGCCGGACAGTAACCCCGGTCTGGCCTGTTTGCTATGCGAGGTGAACAAAATCAACGGTTTCGGCGCCGGCTTGTTTCAACCCCCGTCGATCCCCGTTGTGCCGAGAAAGGCGGGGCCGATCATCTCGGACGGACCGCCTTGAAACCACCAGGGACAAGGGAATCAAAGTGCGATGAACTGATGGATGGATTCTTGCATCAACAATGACGAGCAAGAGAGATTATCTCATTTCATTCGCCGAATCCCACCCAAACTCTACGTTACAACACTACCAACCTACCTATCTGCCTACCCAAGCAACAAAGCTCATGCTCACGTTCCTTTTTATGAAACAACCAAGAGTCCCCATCTTTTCTTCTTCTTCTTACTCTTAGTCGGCAGAGATCGACTCGTTTAATCCCTTTTCGACGCTTCAAGGGAGGATTACTTTACGTGCTGGCGCTTATGATGGCCGGGACACGGAGGCTTTTTGTGTATTTTTTTTTATGATGGATATACCCCAGAACTTTCCTTTACTTTTTGACCACGTTATGACGACCAAAGCAAGCGGCATGAGAGGACTATGAACAGTCCGCACATGAAGCAACAGCTCATGCTGGAGGGCTAGCGCCCGGCATTATGAGAAGTATCCTGTATGATCAGGAACAAGACAGATATACATGTCCATGACGGAAAGGGTACCAGCAGCCGGACGGCTAGCAAGATATATATATACATATATACTCGACTCAATTGACGAACAGATTGAACCCATAATGTTTCTTTGCGCGAAGTTAAGTGATTGCTGGGTGTTGAAGCTATTGGTCAAGCATAGTAGTTACTCGCCTCCATTCTATCTCTTCCCATAACGGCACGTGCAGGTGTAGCAAGAACTATGGGTAGCCAATTGATTCGTGCATTCTAAGTAATGAATAGCAAAGTCTTACCTTGCTGTAGCAATAAAGCTGTTCTAAACCCTCAAAACTTCTTGGCAACTTTTATTCTGACCATGACATTACAATTGTAAGAGCCATTGCTCGTAGTACCTGCCGCAGCCGGACCACTACAACCACTTAACGCGTGCTCGGCCACTCACAGCGGGGCATCGCGTCGCCACCCACAGACGCGCGCTTCTTCAACTTTGACATGACACAGACACCAACACCAAACGTCGCTTGTCAAGGCTTCATTCACTCAACAAAGAATCATTGCCATCACATCCTCGTATCCCTAGGAGGAACTATACATACTCTGAATCCCATCAAAGGAACACATCCATATCGAGGAATGAGAAACGGCTCCTGGTGATCTCCCCCCGTCGCGCTAGGATCTCAACGGAAAGGAGAGAAACGACATCACAGCAAAGGCCAAGTGGTCGCGGTGTCTGGGCTGTATCATTTTGCTCAATAGAGTTGCCTTGTTGAAGTGCTGCTCTTCTGCTCCCCTCGCCGCATCTCACCCGGCCTCTTTCTCCCCAAACCTTGACCTCTACACTTCACCACCACCACTACCGCTCAGCCCTCACTCCCAATGCCGCCGCGCAAGTCCAACCCGCGCAAGAGCGACACATCCACCGCCCGCTTCGTCCCCATGGACGACGCAACACCCACAGAGCCCAGCCCGGCCCCTACGCCAGCGGCTGCTGCCACTCCTGCTCCCGCCTCGACGCCAGCTCCTGCGGCTGCCGAGGCGGTCGACACCACGTCCCCCACAGCGTCGGCGGCGGATAAGAAGGACAAGGACAAAGATAAGGACAAAGACCATAAGGATGCCGTGACTATCGAGGTGAGATATGCCAAGCTAGGGGATGATGAAGTGGAAGGGTGGTGATGATTCGAGAACTAGCTAACTCTGCGACAGGACCTGACACTTCCCAAATCGATAATAACCCGCTTGGCCAAGGGCGTTCTCCCGCCCAACACGCAGATTCAGGCCAATGCCATCTTGGCCTTGAGTCAGAGCACCACAGTATTCATCAACTATCTGGCCTCGCAGTACGTCCCACCCTCTAACGGGGTCTGTTCACTCGATAACTCACATCTTGTTGCAGTGCCAACGAAAACACCATCAACGCTGGCAAAAAGACCATCGCCCCGGCAGACGTCTTCAAGGCCCTAGAGGACACCGAGTTTTCCTTCCTTCGCGCCCCTCTGGAAGCCGAATTTGCTAGTACGTCCTTTCTCTAACCTTGATATCCCCAAGGACACGCTGACACATTGTGACAGAGTTCAACGCCATCCAGACTGAGAAGCGCACATCTTACCGCCAAAAGGTCCGCGCCAAGAAGACCGACGGACCTGACACGGATATGCCCGACACTTCCCACGTCGAGACTGACGTGGATCCCGACACGACCCTCGCCTCTGAGGCGTCGGGTCCTCGCACCAAGCGTGCTCGTGTCGACCCCGCCAGCGCCGGGGCGGCTGCCGAAGTTGAGGACGATGCCGAGACGGAGGAGGACGAGCCTGTGCCTGAGGATGATGATGACGATGAGGTTGAGGAGGAAGAAGAGGAAGAGGACGAGGGTGAAGTTAGTGGCGACGAGACCCAGGATGCCCTTGAGATCAAAGAAGGAAAGGAAGAAAGGGACGAAGCTTTGGATGGAGATGATAGTGATTAATGTGGCCTATTGGATAAGCCACTCCCTCGGTAGCGGTACTATTGCTCTAATCTTTGGCTACCTGTCTAGCCTCCCCGTCTTGCAACATACTGTCTCTCCAAGTCTCAGAAGCACGTTACAACTTGACAACCCCAGGCGAACCTATTGTTAGCATTCCCGACGCCGTGCAACCCACCCCACCCATCACATCTCGAAACCCTGCCCTCTCACAGACACGCCAGCCTCGTAGGGCGCAGGCACTTGTCCCCGAGACAAACATCCCGACGGGTGCTACCACGCCTGTCCACCTCGTGCGAGCCCCTCCTCCTGTAGGTATCCCGGACAGCCCGATTCGCTGGGTCGTTTTGAGACATTCTGTCAGGTCAGCAGGCGGCAGGGCAGGCAAGGGAATTGGGGGAAAGCAGGTTAAGCAAGACCTTGTTATACAGCATGAGGGAATATATAGCTGAGATGGAGGTGAGTTGGGTTGATAATGACAATATCCACTTCCCTTATCCTCCATGAAGCGTAGCCTCACCATCATTCGTCGAGTCAAAAGATGAACAAGTTGCACAAGATCAAAATAAATCAATTCTCATTGCCAGATCCAACGACCCGCCCAATGCCGACCGCACTCGCGATGTACTAACCGGGGTGACAAAAATATATGCTCCCGTCCAGGCAGCAAAAGTTACACGAGTAGAAACCTCCCCAAGCGAGAAGAAGAGAACTTGATCAACAGCATCAAAACTCGGCAAACAAGCCAAGGCCGACGCGCAGCAAAAGGACAGCAGCAGCAACAACAACAACACCATGGTCACCACGTGTCGCATCCAACCCAGGCCGAAAACCTGCCTCAAGCCCTGAATCCTCCCAGATGCGACACTACATGGTCTGCCCAGGTGGCTGCACATCGTGCCCGCTCAACAACAAGAAACAATGCGTGTCTGCAGAAGAAGAAGAAGAAGAAGAAGAAGAAGAAGAAGAAGAAGAAGAAGGAATAGATAAAAATGGTGCTGGGAAGAACGAATCGAAGAGGTGACGTGGTATCAAAATGAAAGCCCGATAAAAGTCTGCCTTGCCAACGCAGCAAACGGCTCCTAGGGACGCACAAGCGAACCGCCGATAGAACCTCCCTCGTCCAAAAAGACAAGACAAGACGCAAGCCAAACAAAACAAACTGACTTTCCAAACAGGAAAAACCCGAAAATGCCTCCAAACAAGTTCAAAAATGAAACCCATGAGTATCCAAGACCCCATCAACAAACGGGAAGGACAAAATGTGTTACGAGCCATGCATGTACCCCAGCCCTTCTGCATCCAACCAAACCGCCCAAGAATAACAAGATAGGAATGCCCATGTTCGGTTCCTGATTCCTCCGACTCCTCTATCCCACCCAGCCCAATCGCTATTTGCAATTCATCGAGCCAAATCAGCCCACAAAAGCACATAGCCTCTCCAATGTGGTGTATGCGTGGTTGTCCAGGAATACTGAAGGAGTTCAGACCGATGAGAGAGAGGATAGAAGTCTCTCCATAAAACATATATCCAAAAATAAGAATCCGACACAATACAGCACCGCACCAATTAAGTCGAATCTCCCAGTGAAACCAGGAGTAGGTAGGTCATCGTATGTCAAATCATTCCGTCATGTCGCGTCAGCACATGTCGTCACAACCCTTATTGTGGCTGCTGCCCGGGAGTCCACCACTGCTGCTGCGCCGGCGAATGCTGACCAGACCAGCCTTGAGTGACCGCCGGCCCTCCGGCTCCACCCTGGGGCATGTATTGCCGAGGCGTCTGATCTGTCGGGTACATGCTCTGACCCGCACCGTACTGCATGCTTGCCATACCGGGGAACTGCATATTGGTCTGCATCTGTCCCGAGCTCGACTGGCGCAGATGTGACGCAGGCGACTGCGATGGATGGGGCGCTTGCGACTGCGCCGTGTAACTACCATACGTGTGTTGCTGCGTCTGAGCCTGCGGCCACATGCTCTGGCCCGACTGGTAGTTGTAGCTGGGCGTTCCCTGCGACAGGGAGCTGGTCGAACCTGGGAGAGTAGGTGTTGGCCTTGTGCTCGACTGCGTTGGAGAGTGGGCCATACCTCTCATGGGCGCCTGAGTTAGGTTGCTCTGGGCGCTGATAGACTGAGAATAAGGCGCCGTCGTCATCATCATCTGCGGACTCTGCGTAGAAACCATTCCAGGCTGCTGGGAGATGGCCGTCGCCGTGGTATGTGGTGAATGCGACGGCCTGCTGGTAGCAACCGACGTCGTGTCGGCCGGTGCCACGGGCTGCTGTGTCAGGTTCGAAGACGGTTGCTCGTGAGATCGTCGCCACATCCCTGTGAGGTATTCGTTGCGCATCTCCCGCTGCTGGTTAACTGACCGGCTGAAGTCGGCGGCATGGTGAGCCTGGGCGTTGAGCTCTCCGAGAGGCGAGGGACGGGTCTGGTCTTGGTAAGCAGGGCCGGTGATCTCCTGGCGAGGTCCGCCTTTGAGGATTCCCGAGTAATCGCGTGGCCGGGAATCGCTCAGTTCTGATCCTAGTGTCAATCCAGGCATTCTGGTGGTGGTCCCGGGTGGTGGTCCGATCATACCTGGTTGGACGAGGTGCGGCTGCGGGGGGCCGGGGAAGGGTCCAGGGTTATTGCTGTACACGATCTCTGGGTGCGGGCCAGCCAGCAGGACGTTGTTCTGGGCCTCAGCCGCCTCTCTGGCCTTGGTTGCGCCGGGGCGCTTCTCTCCAGCAAGATCAGCCTCGGTGAAGCCTTGTTTCCGGGCCTTGGTTTCCCAATAGTCATCCCGAACTCTTCGACCGTCGCGAATAACACGGCTTCCAAACTGTCGGAACATGGACCTGGCAGTGACAATGGCGATTTGTCTCGAGCGATACGAGAACGGAAGAATCTCCTGTTGGACCAGATCATCCTTTTCGGCCTGGGTTGCAATCATCTTGAAGAGGGACCTGTTCTTGTTGAACAAAAGGTACGAGTCTCGGTAGCCCAACACCCTTGCGCACTCGGTGGCAAGCATGAATAGCTTATCCCCTCTGTTAGGGACCAAGAAGGTCCGGCACTTGTACTCCCGATTTCCGTTTAGTGTGCCATTGGGCTGCACCTTCTTCTCTCCAAATTCGTCAATCTCGCGCGGGAGGTATTCATCGCCGGTCGCATTGAGCTGGTCGGTCGTATGATCTCGAACGGTTGGTAGCGCCTTGAGCGTCGACTTCGTCGGGGTGGTCTTGGGGGGCATCTGCGTCGGAGCGGGCGTGTACGCGGGACTGGCTTGCGGCAATGCTGTGTTCTGAGACTGAGGTGTCTGCGGCGGGGGAATCGCCTGGGGGAGCGAGGCCGGAGCCTGTCCGGGAGCCTCGGAAATGCTCCCTGATGTTCTCGCCTTCATCGGTCTTCCTCGTTTCCGAAGCGGCCTAGAATCACCTGCAAAGGTGAGATCAGTCAGCATGTTTTCCAACCTCCATCTTTAACATGACATATGAGGCTGTGATGTATGTAGCAAAGAGCACGGCGTAGAGTCCGGAATCACAGCGGAAGCAAGTATCGCGAACGGATTGCGGCAGGAGGCCGGGCGCGGCAAGAGCAGTGCAGCGCCAAGCTGCTCCTTTCGCTTCATCCGACCCGACATACCGTCATTGCCGGGTTGCGGCGTGTCGTAGAGGTCCGGGGAGTGGCTGCGCTTAAGGTTGCGCAGTGGCGGGTGAGAGATACCTGCAATCAAGGGGAAGGATCAGCATGATGAAGTGATGGGAGCAAAGCGCAAGAGAGAGGCGGCGCTGAGCGCGCGCGCACTCGGCCTATGTCGCAACTGTAGCTATGAAAAGAGTAGGCAGGAGAAGGTGGGGTGTTTCGGCTTTTCAACATGATGTGAAGCGCAAGACAGTGATGCTGAACTTGCGCGCAGGCAGGACATGAACAAGAGGGAAAAGGCAGACCGCAGGGTGGTGTGAGGCGACAATTAGTACCAAGCAAATAACTATTAGACGTACCAGGCGAGTTGAGAGCGGCGGGATTGATCGTCGCGTTATCAGCGCCGCTTTGCTGGGCGGAGTACATGACCGAGGGCTAGGCCAACAGGGAGCGACGAGGATAGCGACCACGGTGATGGCGATGGCAACGTGTCGTGAGATGTTTGGACTGACAAGCCGAAGGGTTGGAGGAGATGCAGAGGGCAACATCAGTCGCACGTGGTTGGCCGCCTGGAGGAGGCGCGTCGTTGGTTACGAATGGCGAATCGCAGGTTATAAGCCGGGCGTTGAGGTGGGAAGCCTGCCTGACTGGCCTCGTCTTGTGATGAGACTTGGCCGGCCAGGCCAAGGCTCGGAATCGTGGAGGGGAGGCTCAGGCGCTGGCGGATGCGCAGGCTGGGGCGCAAACTCCCAGAGGCAGGCATGGGCTAGTGATCCAAAGCGAGACAAGATAGGAATCCGGAAACGGGCGCGGTTGCGGCGGCGTCGGCTGCACGCTCCAGTCCAGACGGGCGTGCAAAGAAAAAGGCGAAGACGAGGCCAGATGACAAGACAAACACAGGATGCAAGGCTGGAAGGGAGGGACGGGGCACAGAGAGGGAACGAGGAGCGGAACGGGATGCTGAATTACCTTTGTGTGGTGATGGAACGGGATGCAGACGCGGAGCGCGTTGTGCGACGGCGGCGGCAACGACGTCAATGAGGCTCGCGGTTCAAATGGAAAGGACAAGGGCCGCAACGGATGCGAAACAGACCAAACGGTGGTCGCGTAACGAAGCGATGATAAAATGCGCGTGCGTGCCTTGCAAAAAAGCTCGAAAAATGCGTGCGCTCGTTGATCAAAAGGTGGATGGTTAGACGATGCGATGGAGCGGGTGTATGCGTGCGTGCGTGCGTGTGTGTGTGTGATGGCGGAAGGCGGAGAAAATGGCGATGGAGGTGGTGGAGGTGGTGGTGGTTGTGGTGGGATGGATGATGATGATGGATGGTGGCAGGTGGAGGGGACGGGATGGAATTGCGCTGAACCTATGAATGGGGTGGGAGGGAAGGTGCAGTAGTAGTGGGTGCGCGAGCTAAAGTAGCGAGCTACAGTTGCAGTTGCAGTCAGTCGCACTTGCTTGCAGCGAGGTGCAGTGGCGACTTTGAGACCCGGGAAGGAAGCTAGGCAAAAACCACTCCTCCGGGGGGCAGGAGCAAGGCCCTGGAAGGATCCAATCACCCGGCCAGGCAGGTGTGCAGAGATTGGTCCGAGCAGACAAGGCAAGGACCAGGACCCAGAAGTGACGACCGGGATCTGAGGGGACCTAGCAGCACCAAGCCAGAAAAGCCTGGTGAAGGCGGAGGTGGAGGAGGCGGCGGCGGCGGCGCAGCGGGGGCGTCAGCGACGGTGAGTGACTCTGATTGAGGGTCCCGACGCGAGTGCGCGCGAGTGATAGCGTCGTATGAGATAATGCGACCGAGGAGGCGCGCGTGAATGTGGAGAAGAGAAACGAGCTTTCTGAAGCGGAGCTTGGCTAGTGCCTTTGTATCAACCGTAGCGCAGCAGCTGGGACCTCTGGTTCAAGGTTGATGATGAATGCGATGCGATGCGATTGCGCAGACAAGCACGGCGCGCCAG
Source organism: Fusarium solani (assembly GCF_023522795.1). Lineage (NCBI taxonomy): Eukaryota > Fungi > Ascomycota > Sordariomycetes > Hypocreales > Nectriaceae > Fusarium > Fusarium solani. Next base: position 3,660,973 of record NW_027072157.1, read on the forward strand.
TCGCAATCAGTACGTGATGGAGAGAAACGCCAGATAAAATGTGAGTTGCGCGGGGCTGAGCGCAACAGAAAGGATCTTTGATGGAAAGGAATGGGTTTCATGAAAAAACGGAACCGAGACTTGATACGCTTCCCTGATGCTGCACAGGTTTGCGCGTGTTGCGCGCGCGGGCTGTGTCCCTCGAGTCCGAGAGACAATGGCAACTAGAGAGGGATGATGATGCGCTGCCGACGAAGGGTAACTTCTGTTGCTGAAGATGGTGGTGCTGCTCAATGGAAGATGTGCCGGATAGGGTAGAGGGTAGAGAAGCTGTTGGTGATGGGTAATGCCGATGTTGTTGTTGTTGTTGATGATGCTCCCTGTGTCGTCGGTTGACTCCTTGATAGATGCTTGTGTGTAGATGGTATCCGTCCTCGGTAGATGGAGGAGGGAGGAGTGGGACGAAGAGGCTGCTGGGATAGCAGAGAAGGATGGAGTGGAGGGGGGAAGGGTTTACCGTTTGAAAGGCGGCGCGGATGGAGGGAGACGGATGACGAAGGATGGTTGGTTGAGATGGCGCAAGCCGGGGGAGGAGGGGACGTGGTGGAGATGGAAGCCAAGGCAAAGACAGGAGCAAGGGTGAGTTGATTGAGCAGGGGAGAGAATACCCTGGTTGGTCTCTGCGCGAGGAGAGGCGTGTGTATATCAGGGGTGAGACAGACAGTCAAAGAGGAGAAGGCCGGCCGAGGCGAGGTGGATATCCGACGGTGGTTGAAGATGGCGATGATGTTGTCTACAGCATTGCATAGATGGAGGAGCCCGGAGGAAGAGGAGGAGTGTGGGCGGCTCGGGCGGGAAACAAGGAGGATGCCTTTCCAAGACGGACGGTGAGGCGGATGTTGTTGAAGAGGGAAAAGGAAAGTATCCGTAGAATTGCCCAAAAAAGAAGAGCAAGAATGCAGCATCAGCATCAGCATCAGCATCAGCATCAGCAGCATCAGCACCCGCATCAATCATGATCCTCCAATAGAGCAGACCAGCCAGAGCCCGGAAGCCCAGTGAAATGTCACCGTGCAAGGTAGGTGAAAGCATGCGCCAAAAAAGAAAGCAGAAACCCAAACCCAAACCAGGGAATGGGATAACGGCTGAAGCCTCCCCCGAACTGCGTAGGCTAAAGTCAATGAATAGATGTCATCAATTGTCAGCATCTCGTAACGGGTATCGCGGTGTCTCTGACTGCTGCATGTATCTGCTCTCAACCATCAGCAGATATCCGGATAGACAGGTAACCAGCAAGTGACATTACCAACAACTGCGTCTTTTACGGACTCATCCCAGGCTGGTGTAATCTCCCATCGTGAATAATACTGCGCACCAATCTCTATCCTCGCTCCACATCCAAAGACCTGGTTTCCAGGAATAGGCAGGCCCAGACCCAAGCCATCAAGCAGCCCGGCTCTAATGGCATACGTCCTCCCGTTGAAAAACGGCAAAAAAAGAACGCATTCTTTGCAAAGCACGCAGACAGACACACGGCCTGGCCGGGCTGTCAACGTCAACTCCAGCACGAGAGCCTTGTCGCCCCCGATCCGCGTTGCCGGGTCTGACTGTCGCACCGTGCTCAGTTCCTTGTGACGGGGGGTGGCGTGCGTGTGCCTCCGCTCTGCAAGACTGTGGGCAAGCAACCAAGCGCCTGTACTGTCGTTGCAGCTCCAGTTCCAGCCCGTGCTGCGTACAGGACATGGCTTTCTCTGCCCTGTGCGCGACCATGCTAACTGCATACAGTCTCCATTACATGGCTAGCTGTTCTTCAACGACATGAAACGTCTGAATCACCGTCTTCATGCGATGCTGCTGTCTGTCGTTGGGCTGTTTGTTCTGCTGTGCCGTTGGCCTGTTCTATGCGAGGCCTTGGTCCTGTGTCAGAATCTTGCTGCATACCTTCATGCGCTCCCCACGTCCATGAAGCGCATTTGTCACTTACATGCCTCCCTCTCTCGGTCAAGGACTCAGCGACGCGACAGTGTCCCATCCAACATTCACCGAGTTCTCTTCCGCTTCGGGCTAGTGGCATCATCCTTCAGATGCTGCTCGCTCGTATTGAACTGTCTCATGTCTCAGCTTCTCCCGTGATGTCGTGTCTCATGTTTTGGAGTGCCTTTGTCAGGTTGTTGTCTGACACATTTCCACAGAGCGCATACCAACCCCAGTTTCACTTCAGCGCCTAGAGAAACCATCTTGAAGACTTGGTTGTGCGTTTCCTTGGCCATGTTTCCGTTGTCTCTCCCAGCCCGCGTTTGCAATGAAAAAACGTCATTCGGACGAACCGTTATCGTGCTGTGGTCGCTCAGCCGTTGCAGGTCACTAGTGGGCTGATGAGGCTGGACGAGAACCAACCGACCTATCTGTCATAACATGTTGTGAGTCTCCGCTGGAGATAACAGATGCATCCACGGATAGGGCCTTCAAGTCTTTGATAGGATCTATTTGTCCACTTGTTGTAGAACTCCAGCGTGACCATGTTGGCGTTTATCTGCCAAGATATATGGACCTTCAAAGACAAGTTCAACTGAACAATGAAACTTTGGAAAGACCAGTAGACGTTAGGATCCGCACCAGGGCGGCGCGATGCCTGCAACTGGCGCTAGTTCGTGGTTAGTAGCCATCCAACCTACTTGTCAACCATTGCAAACCACGGCCATGCGTCTCCAAAAACTCCGGCCACCATGCGGCGCTTGGAGAGCAGCTCCGGGCCTCCCAGAGACCAGACAAATTGGTTATCAAAAACCCCAGAAGCATTGCTTGAAGCAAGCACAGAGCTCATGATCCGCTCCACCGTCACCCACCAAGCCCCCCTTGTCCCTGTCAACCAAGCTCTTGTAATGCAACCTGCTTCGACTTGTTGACGACGCAACCTTGACAGCCTACACAGTAATTAGCAGAGTTCCGACAGAGATCAACCCCCAAGGGGAATGCCAATCTCCCTCCCCAACCCAACACAACGAGGGGCGCACGCAGACCGTGGGAGGGGAGGTGCGGGAGCGATCGCCCCCAAGACCCCAGACCACACCAACTCTCATCTTCCCACCATCCACAACCACGAGCTCAACGATCCCTCGCCCGCTGTCGGTCCCCGCCCACGCACAGTTCCCGCTCTTCGGCTCTCTGCAAATCCTGGAGAAGTGTGCGGCAGCAAGAGGCTGCAACTCTGCATGCCATGCCATGCCCTGCCTTGCCTTGCGTGCCCTGCCTGCCAGCCAGCCATGCGAGTGTCCCCAAAGATGCTCTAGATCCAGGATCCCCATGCCACATGCCATGCACTATGATCCCGATTCTTCACCCCCAGGCTCACAGACTCCGCCGGCGAGGTGACTAGCAGGCGAGATACGCGAGAACCATGGTCTGTTTCCCTTCTGCCAGAGACATTTCTGCCCCGCGCAGCGCCTCCTCGTGACGCTCAGCTCACCCACTCCTGGATCGAATCCAGCGACTCACAGGCGTTGCTTGACGCTCCGACACGCCCATCCACGCCCGCGAACCAACAAGCCACAGTCCCCTTCAGGGCGGGGCCTATCGATCACCGATGCACTCCGCGCCGTTCTTCACGCCCACTAGCTTAGCCCGCCGCGGCTTTAACAGTGCTGGAGGAGGGTCAGCCAGGCCGGCCACCCTCTTCCTCCCCTCCCCCTCACCTTCGCCCAGAACTCCATGTCTGGCCCGCCACCATCCCACCAACCATGGACCCAGCACTTGGGGCCGTTTCGATCTCACTTGGCCTCCTGTCGCCGTTTTTAATCGTCGTCGCTTGGATCTCACCTCATGCAAGCCTATTGGCCTTATCTGTGACCATAGTTCGCTTCCTCTTTTGCTGTCCACTCGATCCGATCCCCAACTCATCTCTGTAGACTTGACCCGACGCGGTGCTTCGAGTACCTGCCTTAACCGTCACGTAGATCTCTCGCTTGCATGTTAGCCAACGTCGTATGAGGTTGCTTTCTCGGCCGGCCCGCACGTGAAACTTTGCCGGCGCCGGTTCCCCCCAGTCTTTGTTCGCCTCGGCTTTATCTCAAAGGGAACATCACCATCAGGTGGCTGCATTTCCCCTCGCCGGTATCCTGGTTCGCTGAACTGGTCGGACATAATCTCCTCTCTTCTGTTTGGCCGTCTCCCTCCGTCTCCTCCTTAAATCTCTCCGTCTTCGAGCACCAGAGTCTCGGTCGTCCTTCTTGACCCGCTGACAATAGATCAGCCTGCTCCATAAATCCGGGCCCGCATTGCATCATACTGATGCATCACCCTTGTCCAGCTTCCCCTCGGCTCCTCGTCTTGTGACGCCTGACCGGCTGGAGGCTTTCCCTTTGGCTGACTTGCGAGTACGGGGCCAATCATATCGGCCCGTGCGGCCGGCTCGTCTGTGGCATCGTTTGCTTGGGGTCCTCTTGGCGAGCAAGAGGCGTTTGTCTCGGCCCTCGATTCCTCCATATCCTCACACCCAAGACCCTTGTTCTGCTGGATCTGCTTGCTTGCTCAGATTGCTCAAGTCCATGGTGTTGGATTTGGCACCCGCAAGTCTGGACCCGTATCCGTATCCTTTTGTTGAATCAGAACATGCTGTTCCGTTCAGCTTTGGCCTCTTGCATGAGCATCGAAGCAAGTGCCCGCGTTGAAGGTCCGGCTATCGTGAGAGAGACAGCAGCGTCTACTTGCTCAGGCACTGATACCAGTACCTACAGATACCATCAGGGCGGATACGGGCTCTGGCCGGCTCAGCGAGTCACATCTCAGCAACCACGCCACACTGACAAGGTACTGGTGTCAAGCAGCAAACGTCGGCTTGCCGTAAGAGTCGTCGATGCCCAGTCCGCGTTGAAGCCGTCAAAGATGAGGTCAGACTACAGTCAGTCTTGATGCCACGAGAGCCGCGTCTTCCTTCGTCCAGCGTGTCGGTCCTCTCCCACTTCTAACTCCCAGATGCATGCACATAGCACGCTAAACGCGACCTCGTGAGCTCTTGTCAAGACGCGGCGCGTTATCAGGCTTCTTCGAGGGGAGCTCCGAGAGGGCCACTTTCGCAAACCGCCGGGTCTAGCAGAGCAACCGGCGTCATGCATTTCCCAATCCAGCAGCTTGCTTCTCCCCCCTTCGCCATCACATGGATCGACGCGCCGGGCCAGGGCATCCTCTCACCGGCCGCAGCCACGCTTGGGTGAAATATTACCGATGCTGACATTGCTCGCCATGTGCCGTAGGGATAAAGCTGCGAGAGCCCAAGAGCTTTACAGAATTGACGCGCCCGCATTGTCTCGTCAAGCAAGTCAGGTATGACAAGACCCATCAGAATGCGTCGCTACTGTAAGTCCTAGCACACCGCAGCTCTCATCTGCTTGAACTAACGCTAGCTCCATCGCGACTGGTCGCGCTCGGTCCTGTCAGGCGGGCCCGAGCAGAGAGACAGTCAGAGGTGGCACCGATCTGTCCGTCATTCGTGGTCCGCCGATATATTTGAATGTTGTGAAAGCTGGCCTTGCCTTGACGTGCACGTAGGGAAGTCGGGAACTCGCTCTCAAGGTGTTTTATGTGCCTTTCGTCCTCGACTCCAAAATTCAGTCGGGCAGGCTTCATGGGTTAGGTTCCGTGGAGTTCGTTCGTCACCAGGCTGTCTGCCATCTCGCTCGCGATGCCCCTCAGTCACAATCCTGGTATTTCCAGTGAATCAGGACCAGGCTGCAGGGATCTTGACAATAATGGCGGAGCCAAGCTCTGAATGTTGACCATCCTGCCTGATTGGCCTGCCCTTCGGGATGCTAGCCATCAGTGACATGAATTCCGCCGCCACAGCTGAACTTCGTTCTTTCATGCTATCCCAAAGAGTGAGGATGCCGAGAATGATGACCAATTCCACCGTTCAGCAGGAAATCATGATCCAGCTTGCGAGCCCTGACTTGTGCTCTGTGCCCGCCGATGTTACTCTTCACCCCAAAGAGTGCCTGTACAGGTATTGTGGGTGTATTGATGTCTCGACGAGGTGGAAACGGATTAGTCGTGAGCGTAATGATTCCGCATAAGCGACTCGGTACTTGTATGCAATTGCAGCAGGACGTGCGACGAATAGGTAGTGACCGTGGCCATCATGTATCTTGTCCACTTTGCCTGTCCCATTGTGTAACGGCGACCTTGTTAGTTGCTCTTCAGCACGTCAAGGAACAGGTTTGCCTTCTTTGTCACGTACCTGAATAACGCTGGTCAAGTTGATACACCTCTGCTCTTAACCATGCAAGCTATAATCACCTGCTCAAAGATTGATGCTGTCTCCCCTGTCTAGAGTCGAAATCGACGGCCCAGGTCGCAGCCGCTTCGTGATGACACTCTGCGTTTGAATGCAGCTTCGATACCTCTTACCATCCGGGGATACTTGGTGGCTCAAGAAAGGCGCTCACGACGCCATTTCGATTGGTTCTGACCCTCGCGTGCATGCTGAGGCTGGACGAAGAGCCCACCCATTTGCTCCCCACTGCGACAGTGGTCGACATGTCACTGCATGTCTATTCTCTGGTACCTCCGGGCGAGCCGACGTTGTCTAGCTGGACAGTTCGCTTCGATACCTGGCTGCAATATCGTTGGCTTGGAGCTTGAAGACATCTGGCCTCAAAAGAAGCGCATACCCCACCGTCTCGGGGCGCGCGGCTATCTGGAATGGCCTGGTTCGTGTACTGGAGACATCTATCAAGTCGGATATTCAGTCAACTCATGAGATGCACTTGAGGGATATGAAAGGTTGCGGTTGACTTGAATGGTAGTCGAGTTGTACCGGGCTGTGCTGTCAACTGGGACGCCAACGTCGTGAAGCCATCATGTTTTTAGTGCCAAGATCATCGACATACTGCTCGAGACCCTGGTCAAGTCTTGCGCGACTCTCATCATACGAGGCCGCACTTACACAGCCAAGACTGGTACTTCGGAAGACTTGGCTAGATAATCATGCGGCAGGCATCCTGAACTCGCCACTGCCATCACTGGCCAACAACACCCAGAAGCGTGTGGCGAGCCTGACTCTGATCTTGTCTTTCTCTGTAGTTCGCTATCTCCTTGCCGACTCTCCATCAGAGTTTTTGGCTATGTTGCTGTTCCTTGAGGAATATTGTAGTTGGATGCTATTGAGACACCATAGCTTTCCCAACATCCTAGCGGTTGGTGTGGTAAGACGACTGGAAGCTGAAGCCGTCCCACCAAATAGCAAACGCACATTTGAAACTTAAAAACAGGATTTTGCGTCCATGCGAGGCCAGTGCGTTTTGCATGAGGACTCGCAAATGTTGCTAATAATTTGGTCCTTGATGAGAGCGGGATATCTGCCAGGGCCGGGACGCGTCGTTGATGTGCGGCTGAAAGAGAGTAAAGCGGATGGCTGATTGCGACTGTCACTCTTGCGTGTTCTCTGGAAGCTAGACGCCTCAGTGTAGACCGTGGGTTTCCATGTCCCATCAAGCAGTTCAGTTGATGATGTTGAACCGTACTCGACAAAGCCGGGGTATCCAGATGATGAAAGTAATCATGGCATTTCGAGTTCTAATTCGAGAAGAGCGTTGAGAGAGATAGTTAGTCCTATATTCTTGTACTTGAAGGTGGAGGACTCCTGGTGGCAGGTGGTGGTTGCAGTGGAGGACCTATATCTCTTGCTCCTGACGACGAAACGGATGCCGAAGAACTCAGGGCTGTTGTTCTAGGACCGACACAGGACATCAAATTGACCACAGATTATTCTCTCAAATGCCTTGAAGCTGAAGAAAGTGCCGCAGAATAAGGATTAATAATGAAGGGCGAACCAGGAAGGTAGGCAGGTAGTTGAAGTGGTCGTTCAATCACGTGACAACCACAGTAGCTCTTGCTGGTCATGTGATGACTTCTTCCAAGGCCGAGAGCGTGTTCCAAGCTGCTTACCAAACGTGACTCGGAAACTTCGTACCATGGGTAATGGAAACGTTGGTGTCTTTCTAGATCGCTCTAGAGTGTTGAAATGCTGATGTTGAAGCAATTACGCATCCATTATAAAGTCGAGGTTTTGACTGTCACTTTGTTTTGACCTGGGCCTTATCGATAACGGCCCCACTATCACTTTCAATTCGCCTGCCAAACTAGATGCTTGCTCAACGACATACTTTTCATCACCAACTCACAATCTGCTTCACCACTTGTGACGAAGTCGAGAAGAGATGGCGAGCTTAAAAAGATCTCAGGAAGGCGATGCCCTAGCATCCAACATCTCGAGCAAGGTCTACGTGCGCTCGACTCGAAGCGGCAAGGTGCAGAAAATTGTTAGAGAAGTCTACTTGCGAACAGACATTCCTTGCTCCTCCAAGCTCTGCAAGGCGTGTCTTCAGTATGCCCCCAGAAATGCCGCTCAGCAGGGTGAGTTCTAGTATCTCTCCCTCTTTTTCAATATACTGACAAAGATGCAGCTCAGCCCTTTGTCCTCTCGGACAAGCCAGCAGGCACCAAAGCATTCCCCCAAGGACACTACCTAGTCCCTGATACCAACGCGCTGCTCAACGCCATGGATCTGTTTGAGCAGAGCTCCGCCTTTTACGACGTCATCATCTTGCAGACTGTGCTTGAGGAGCTACGGAATCGGTCATTGCCGCTTTACAATCGGCTAATAGGACTCACCAAGAGCGAGGACAAGAGATTTTATGTCTTCTTCAACGACTTTCGACTGGAAACATTTGTCCATCGCGAGGCAAATGAAACTGTCAATGACCGAAATGATCGGGCTGTGCGACTGGCTGTGAAATGGTACGGCGAGCATCTGGCGCGCACAAAGGCCAAGAAACTCCCTGCAGTGGTGATGCTGAGCGACGACCAAGACAACCTCCGCAAAGCCAAGGCAGATGGGCTTCACGCATCTTCACTCAAAGACTATGTCAGCGGGCTCGAGGATGGCGAGAGGCTGCTCGACATGGTAGCAGAGTCGCAAAACCAAGGGTCGTTTAAGAAACAGGGGCAGATGCTATATCCCGAGTACTTTACACTCTCAAGGATGATGACTGGGGTCAAGGCTGGCTTGATGCACCAGGGCATCTTCAACGTCTCACCATACAACTATCTAGAGGGCTCCATCAAGGTTCCGGCATTCCCCAAACCTCTGCTGGTCCTAGGCCGCGAGAACATCAACCGTGCTGTTGACGGCGACGTGGTCGTTGTCGAGGTTCTCCCTCAAGATCAGTGGAAGGAGCCTTCGACAAAGATCATTGAGGAGGAAGCCATCACAAAGAACGAGAACGCAGACGTGGAGGAGAGCCAAGACCTTGTGTCGGAAAAGGAGCGCAAGGCTCTGCAAGAGCAGGTGAAGAAGACCCAGAAGGGTTTCTCAGAAGGTCGCCCGCAACCAACTGCCAAGGTTGTCGGCGTAATCAAGCGCAACTGGCGCCAGTATGTTGGCCACATCGACCCTTCGTCTGCGAGCAAAGCGTCCAGCCAGGGCCGCAAGCAGGACAGCGTCTTCCTCATCCCCATGGACAAGAAGATTCCCAAGATTCGACTTCGTACACGACAAGTTGCAGACCTACTCGGCAAGCGACTTTTGGTTACCATCGATGCCTGGGAGCGCGACTCTAGACACCCCATCGGACACTTTGTACGCTCTTTGGGAGAGTTGGAGACCAAGGCGGCCGAGACTGAAGCTCTATTGCTAGAATGGGATGTCCAGTACCGACCGTTCCCCAAGACTGTCCTTGACTGTCTCCCTAAGGAAGGCCATGACTGGAGGGTGCCAGCCAGCGTGGAGGATCCCGGCTGGAGACAAAGGGAGGATCTCAGAGGACTTCTCATCTGCAGTATTGATCCCCCCGGCTGTCAGGATATCGACGATGCTCTCCACGCCAGGAAGCTTCCGAACGGCAATTTTGAGGTTGGCGTCCACATCGCCGATGTCTCGCACTTCGTCAAGCCTGCCAACGCCATGGACACTGAGGCCAGCATTCGCGGCACGACTGTTTATCTGGTGGACAAACGTATTGACATGCTTCCGCCACTGCTTGGAACAGACCTTTGCTCTCTCAAGCCATATGTGGAACGATATGCCTTTTCGGTGCTCTGGGAGCTGAATGACGATGCCGACATCGTCAACGTTCGCTTCACAAAGTCTGTTATCAAGTCCCGTGAGGCTTTCAGCTACGAACAGGCTCAACTCAGAATCGATGACGATTCTCAGCAAGACGACCTCACCAAGGGCATGCGGATGCTCCTCATGCTGTCAAAGAAGCTCAAGAAGAAGCGAATGGACGCCGGTGCTTTGAGCCTCTCGTCGCCCGAGGTCAAGGTCCAGACCGAGTCCGAGACATCTGATCCCATCGATGTCAAGACGAAGCAGCTCCTCGACACCAACTCGCTGGTCGAAGAGTTCATGCTGTTCGCCAACGTCAGCGTCGCAGCCAAGATCTATGAGGCGTTCCCCCAGACTGCCATCCTCCGTCGTCACGCCGCTCCTCCCAAGACCAACTTTGACGAGCTGGCAAACCAATTGCGCACTAAGCGCGGCTTGGAGCTTCGCACCGACTCCAGCAAGGCCCTCGCCGACTCGTTGGATCAGTGTGTCGATGCCAAGGAACCCTTCTTCAACACTTTGGTGCGTATCATGGCGACACGCTGTATGATGAGTGCAGAGTATTTCTGCTCAGGCACTCAAGCCTACCCCGAGTTCCGTCACTATGGTCTTGCCTCTGAGATCTACACTCACTTCACGTCTCCTATCCGTCGATACGCCGATCTCCTCGCTCACCGACAACTTGCCGCCGCCATCGATTACGAGGCTGTCCACCCCAACGTCCGCAGCCGGGGACGTCTCGAGGCCGTGTGCAAGAACATCAACGTGCGACATCGCAACGCCCAGATGGCGGGCCGCGCCAGCATTGCCTACTACGTCGGCCAGGCCCTCAAGGGCAAGGTCGCTGAGGAGGAGGCGTTTGTCATGAAGATTTTCAGCAACGGGTTCGTCGTCCTCGTCCCGCGCTTCGGCATCGAAGGTTTGATCCGACTCAGGGATCTCGCCGAGCCCGAACCAGAGGCCGACTTTGACCCTGAGACGTTTACGCTCACTACCAAGGGAAGCCGGGAGGTGCAGGTGGAGTTGTTTCAAAAGGTCAAGGTTAGAGTCCATGACGAGAAGGACGAGATGACGGGCAAGCGGGGTGTCAAGATGGAGTTGCTCGAGGCTTAAGAGGGATCATTTGTATTAGGTAGTTAGAGGTACAGGTACATGGCATGATGCACAATCTACAAAGCACAGGGTGAATCACGCAGGAGTTTGGGAAGACAGATTGTTTTTATAAAGGTATATGCACGGTCTAGGTCCGTTCTGCCAGCCAATCCTTGAAACGCCAAACTTTCCAGTCAAGAATTCATGTACCGTCCGTCACGTTTTTTACTCAAGTCCAAATTCCCCCTCTCTTACTGCTCCATGGCATCGTCGTTGTCAGCGTTGCCGTCGTCGCCCCAGAGACCCTCGAGCTTGAACTCGGCGGCCCACTCGGTGACGATCTGCTTCTGGTCGGCGGCAACCTCATCCTCTCCGGCATTCTTCAAGGCAGGCTTGGACGGCGCGGTGCTGGACTCGACAGCCAAGGCAGGGGGCTCGACCCAGCCCTGGATACGGCCGTCACGCCAGTCGGTGACGACGGTCATGGCGGCGGCGTTGATGTTGGGGACTCCACCGCGGCCGAGACGGCCTCGCCTGCGCGCGACTTGGACGAGGAAATCGGTTGTGGTGTCGCCGTCCTTGCGGTCTGGGAGGAGGGCAGGAATATCGTAGACATCGGTGAGCTTCTGGATGAGCTCGGGGGACGATGACAGACGTCGCAGGAGGAGTGAGACGGCAGGGACGGGATCATCAATCTGCTTGGGTGGGACAGCATTAAGGAGGATCAGGTGGGCATGTGCCTCGGTGGCATTCTTGAGTGAGACGAGGCCGGCAGACTGGGTCGAGGAGGAAGAGGGGAAGACGACACCAGGGGAGTCGAGCAGAGTAAGCTTGCTGTCGATCTTGACAGATCGGATGCTCGTCGTCACACCAGCCTCAGCACCAGCAGGGCACGCCTTTGAAGAGGAGCTACCCTTTCCACTCATCCTCGAGAGAAGAGCGTTGATAACAGAGCTCTTACCCACGTTGGGATAGCCAATGACACCAACAGACACAGCACGCTTGAGCTGACGACTAGCAGCAAAGCTCTTGAGGGCCTTGAAAAGCGTGGCAGATGTGCTCTGGACGGTCAGGTCACGGTGGTTGAAGGTGTGGGCGTTGGGGGCGGCGTTAGAGGCCCGGAGAGGCAGGGTCGGGAAGTAGCGGCGAAGGTAGACGAGCCAGTCCCGGAGGACCTTGGGAGGGATCAGGTCGACCTTGTTGATGACGAGGATGAGGCGCTTGCCGCCAGACGCAGCGGCCATGATGCTGCGCTCGACCTCGCGAGAGCGTGTGCCCTCTGGGTCGCGGGCGTCGAGGACGTAGAGGACGACGTCGGCCTGCTCGACCACCGACTTGAAGACCTTGTCGTAGGTCTTTCTCGAAGAGGCCTGACCAATTGACATTTCGGGGCCGCGCTCATTGTCGGACTCTTCGCTATCGTCATCCTCGTCCATGTCGTCGTCGGCCAGTTGTCGGTCATAGGTGGCCGCAGCAGCGCGAGCGCTGGCAATAAGCGCGGCCATGGGGTTCGACTCGTCAATGTCCTCATCCATATCCTCGTCCTCCATCTCATCGACATCATCCTCGCCGTCGTCCTCGGCATCGACATCCTCCATCACCTCCTCATCCTTGGCGCCCGTCTTTGCAGCCTTGGCCAGCTCTTTTCGCTTCTGCGCCTCCTCGGCCTTCTTCAGGCGCTTCTCCTCAATCTCGGCGAGCAGCTTCTCCTTGTAGGGGAACAGGTTAGGGATGCCGGGGTCCTTCTTGAGCTTCGTTCGCCATTCCGGGTTCTTCTTTGCGAGCTTGCGCTCCTTCTTTTGCTTTGCGACGGATGCCTTCTGGATCTTGTGGCGAAGGCGGACGGGTGTCCGCTTGGACTTGGGCTCTGGGAGTTGTTAGGGGCTATTGATCACCAACTTGAGTCCGCGAGAGGGTATACTGACTCTTGGGCTTGTTGATTGAGCCGGCCATTGTGAATTATCGAATATCGTCGGCTTGGCTTCTTTCTCTTCTCCAGGCAAGACGAGCACCTTCAAAAATTGGGCAAAAAAATTAAGTGGGATGTCGATTCTGCCGGCTTTTTTCACACACCGCTTTTCTGCTTCCCCACATTGGTGTTTGAACGGTACGTACCTCCACTCCACCAAGATCCCATCATCCCAGCAGCCCAGATCGATCTAAACACCATGAGGTTGAGGTTGGTGGAAGGATCTTAGAATATTTGACTGTAGTTATGTTTAGGGCTTGCAGTGAACGTTTTGATATAAATGTTAAAGCTCGAGTTGACTGGGTTTGTTTCCAGACCATCATGGCTGTTCCCTACTCAACCACCAATAGACGAGTAGTTCATCCAGTTTCACCACCAGAAGATAGTCTTCTGAACGATACAAGGCCATCGTAGAAAAAAAACTGACAAGATGTGTTAGCCAAAGTTGAATTTAATGTTTCGGTTGCTAAGCTATTATAAAATCTATCAAGACTTACAGAGATGCGCCTCGCATGTCCAAACCCGAACGAAACCCGAGACCCGAATAATCTAGGTAGACACGGGTATCATGGCTCCGACTTGGGCCAACCCCGGTCCGAAAGGCGATAGGTATCCCATCATGCTCGATGGCGGCCAATAGAGACTTCTGGATTATCGCAAATGGCCTGAACTCTGCGGGGTCCAGTTGCTTGTTATCTCACTTACGAATAGCATCCTTGGGGTGAAGCGACATCGGATCCAGATCACTCTACTACCAGTCGAGCAAGTATATAACAGAAGCTCTCATCTTCAGTTATACCACGAAACTATTGCTTCATCTTACCACTACCACATTCGAGTGATCCTTATTCATCATGGCTACAGAGTTGGCACAGCTTATTCAGGCCAAGCTTGATGCGGCCACAACTCAATATGTTACTCGTAACCCACGCTCCAAGGCCCTCCATGAAGAAGCCATCAAGTCAATGCCTGGAGGAAATACTCGCACAGTCCTCTACGCCAGTCCATTCCCGGTGGTTATCAAGTCGGGCAAGGGATATCAGGTCACATCTGAGGATGGACACACGCAAGTCTCAAGCAGGCCGAGCATGTGCCACATCGCTAACAAACCCATAGTTACACAGACTTGACGTGCGAGTTTACCGCAGCTCTCTATGGGCATTCCAACCCCGTCATCCTCTCAGCCATCCGGGACGTCCTAGACAACACGGGCTTGAACGTCGGCGCAAACACAGCCCAGGAGCAGATCTTTGCTCGTGAGATATGCCAGCGCTTCAGTATAGAGCAGGTGCGCTTCGCCAACTCTGGCACCGAGGCCAACCTGCATGCTCTGGCGGCAGCCCGTGCATTCACCAAGAAGCGCAAGATCGTCACCTTCAGCGGCGGCTACCACGGGGCTGTGATAGGTTTCAAGGGTGGGAAGCCTGAGGACAACAATGTCGACCTGGACGACTGGATCGTGGCAAGGTACAATGACCTTGAGAGTGCCCGCAATGCCATCACGAGTGAAGGTGTCGCCGCGGTTCTAGTGGAGGGAATGCAGGGCTCTGGAGGTGGTCTTCCAGGGAACCCCGAGTTTCTCAAGGGAATTCAAGAAGCTGCAGCAAAGGCAAGTTCATTCGCTTTCTTAACATCACGGCCCATTAGCTGACAAGATGTAGGCGGGCGTGTTGTTCATCATAGACGAAGTCATGACTTCTCGCATGTCTGGAGGAGGTATCGCCGAATTGCTAGGTCTCAGCCCCGACCTCAAGACGTTTGGCAAGTGGCTCGGCGGAGGACTTGCATTCGGTGCTTTCGGCGGCAGAGCAGACATCATGGCAGCCTTTGATCCCCGACGTCCTGGTGCTCTCGCACACTCTGGCACCTTCAACAACAACACCCTGGTGACACACGCGGGCTACGCAGGCCTGAGCAAGATTTACACCCCCGAGGTTGCTGTCCAGTTCACAAACAAGGGCGATGAGTTGAGAAACAAGCTCAATGAGGTGACCAAGGGTACCAGAGTGGTCTTTACCGGGCTGGGCACCATCATGGGTGTGCACTTCCCCAGGAACGGCACTCGTGCCATTGAGAGATCTGGAGAGGTCGAAGAGCTTGACTCTCTGAGAGACCTTTTCTGGCTTGAGATGATGGAGGAAGGATTCTGGCTGGTGCGGAGAGGTTTCATTGCCCTTGTGCTCGAGACTCCAACTTCTGAGTTTGATAGGTTCGTGGGATGTGTGCAGGCATGGCTTTCCAGACACGCAGATATTGTGAACTGCACTCCTTGACCTTAGATACTGTAGATTCGGGCAAAGCTAGATTTGTAATAATTTCATTCTTACAAAAACTACCTAACTAAAATGTGTGAACTACATGTCCGTTTTAGTTGTAAGAGCTGTGTCAATGGAGAGCAGAGCTTGATTGGTCAGCCACCTTGACAGCATCTCCACAATTATTTCTCACCTCGGTGAGGCTCCAGGTTCAATGCCTCTCTGACCTTGTCTTTTCGCGACATTCATCCTCCCCCATCCTCAACCTCGCGAAAGCAACCAAATCGCCAAACCCTCGATCGCAACAAGTCGCAACCTCACACACCCCAACCCACAACCGCGACTCTATACAATGGACTTCCAGAACCGCGCGGGCTCCAAGTTTGGCGGCGGCGGCGTCGCGTCTCAGTCGGCCACCAACGCGGACCGTCGCGAGCGTCTCCGCAAGCTCGCCCTCGAGACCATCGACCTCGACAAGGACCCCTACTTCTTCAAGAACCATGTCGGCTCCTTCGAGTGCCGTCTCTGCCTCACGGTTCACCAGAACGACGGTTCCTACCTCGCCCACACCCAGGGCAAGAAGCATCAGACCAACCTCGCCCGCCGTGCCGCCCGCGAGCAAAAGGAGGGCCGCCAGGGCGCCGTCGACCCTGCCACGGGGCTCCCCGTCGGCGTCACTGGAGCTGGCTTCGCACAGCGCCGCAACGTCGTCAAGATCGGCCGCCCTGGATACAAGATCACAAAGATCCGAGACCCCGTCACGCGCCAGCAGGGCCTGCTCTTCCAGCTACAGTACCCAGATGCCACCCCCGAGACCACACCCAAGTGGCAGGTCATGAACGCCTTCACACAGCACATCGAGGAGCCCGACAAGAACTTCCAGTATCTACTCGTCGCCGCCGAGCCCTACGAGACGGTTGGCTTCAAGATCCCAGCCCGCGAGCTGGACAAGCGCGAGGACCGACAATTTTGCTTCTGGGATCCCGACGCCAAGGAGTATTGGATCCAGGTCATGTTTATGACGGAGCGTGAGGAGCGCTTCAACGCAGCACCCGGTCTGACAGCGCGGAGATGAATACGGATATGATCGCGGTTTCTTTTGGGCGGGAGTAATCAAAAGGTTATACGGTTTAGGATATGGCGTTGAAGGATAGTTATTTGGCAGATGACAGCGCAGAGATTGGCCGTCCGCCATGTCAAGGCGCTACATGAGCTCTGTCATCCACAATTTGCTATTACGGTCGATACGAGCTGAGGCTCAATCTCGGGCTCTCCATGTACAAGAGTAAGGGACAATCTTGCTTCAACCAAGAGTTTCGCTGACCAAGGCCTTTCCAGTTGTAGTAGAATGTAAATAGTGCAATACCAAAGCTCACACGACATGACTACATGTTGTCATGTATACACCATTAATCAGGTGCCGATAATCACAAGAGACGATGCAAATGCCCCTTCAAGTTTCAACTTGTTTTATTAGTCTTTGACTTCTTCAGCAAGGTCTGAACTACCCTCTTTTGTTACATGCTCAGTACAATGAAATCCATACATGATAAAAAGCTTGCCCGAGCCAGAAGCCTGCTATCTAGACTAGCCCTGCAATTACAGCCTTCAAGGAGGCATCTTGAAAAAGCACAAAGCTCAAGGGCACCAAGACCCGAGAGCATCCAAGAACCTGATCGGCCGTCAAACCATTGCTGAGTGTTGTAAGGCGTCGTCTCTGCGCTTCCAGAGTGCTGCCCCTTCCCGGCTCGAGTGAAGCAAAGCCCGTTCACAGAACTGGGCCTTCTCCAAGATGAACACATGCCGGAGTCAAAGATTTCTTGGCGCGAATTACCGGAAGTTGTTATCAAACCGCTTGAAGGTGTAGCCGATGAAGGGCAGGGACATCTCGGGAGATTCCTCCGCCTGTCGGCCGTTCTGGATGGCCTGGGCCTTGAGGACTGTCGCGTTATCCGTCTGGTCGATTTCATCAGTGGGGAAATAGGTCGTGTCAATGTTGGAGGTCAGGCGAGGCTCGAAAGGTGCGCGGATGCGGCGCAGGCTGTCAAACTCAACGCCACGGAAGAAGGCATGGTTCTTGATCTCGTGTGCACCTCCACGGCCAAGACGGTTCTCCGTGTTGCAGACCATACTGGTTTACGTTAGCAACCTCGTCCATCATCTCGATGCATTGAATATCTTACCTTCGGATCAGATGCTCAGCATCGGTGCCCAGTGTGATATCGTCGGGGAAGTACAGGGTCTGTCTCCAGTTGACAATCTTTCGGTACGTGTCGTGGCTATCCTCAGCGCAGAATGGGGGCCATCCCACAAGACACTCGAACATGATAGTTCCCAGCGACCACCAATCGCAGTCAAAGGTGTAACCATGTCCAGTAAAGATCTCAGGGGCGATGTAATCGGGAGTTCCAACGGTCGAGTACGCCATCAATCTTCGTGATCGTCGCCAGTCGTTAATCTGAGATCGGTTGCTGACAGTGAGGTTGATCTGGTCGATGGCGACCGAGGTACGGTCGCGCGGCCGGTTAGATCGCCCCTGAAGCAGCTGCTGATAGTAGTTGTTGTCATGGAGTCTGTGGAAACCCGTCGACAAGCCAAAATCAGTCAGCTTGACGTGACCACCACGGTCCAGAAGAATGTTGTCGGGCTTGATGTCACTGTTTCAGAGTCAGTCAGGTTTCAGGGGGGATACCGAGGGATAGGGGTGGCGCATACCGATGGATAAAGCCCAGCTTGTGTACAGCCTCGATAGCGAGGACAATCTCGGCAATGTAAAACCGTGTAATGTCTTCAGAGAAGATTTCGTACTTGATGAGCATCGTCATCAAATCTCCACCGGGCAAGAACTCCATCAGCATGTAGAGGAAGTAAGAATCCTGGAAAGTGGTGTACAGCTTGACGACCCAGGGGCTGTCAGACTCGGCGAGAATGTCACGCTCTGATCGAACGTGGGCGAGCTGGTCCTTCTTGAACATTTCCGTCTTGATCAGGGACTTCATGGCATAGACCTTGCCATCTCCCTTCTTCTGAACCAGCTTGACTTCTCCAAAGGCACCCTTTCCGATAATCTTGACCGTGTTGTAGTTCTCGGGCTTATCCTTGGTGCGCAGGAAACGCAGATACTGGCCTTCTTTTCTTCCAGCGGTAGACCAGAGCTGCTCGCGTCTGGCAGAACCCTGGGAGGGATCCTGGAGTTTCTGCTCCAGCTCGCTCTGTCTATAACAGCACGTTTAGCTACACAGTACTGGAAAGACAACAGAGTGCATGCCATACCTTTGGTTACGCTCGCGCGCACGCTTGACACTGTCCTTGAAGAAGTCGGCAGCAAGCTGGGAGCACTTCTTCTGGTTGCTGTTGGCATTGGTGCCATATCGGTCGGGATTTCTCTCGGGCGCTCGCTGGAACTCCTCGACAGGAGCAGCAGGTTGGTTAGGCATGGGAGGAGCGTTCATGTACCCGGAATAGGCTGGCTGTCCTGAAGCGCCGGCGGTTCTGGGACGCTGGCCAGGCGAGGGCCCTCGAGCGTAAGCCTGCGCTCGAGCAGCACCTCCGAGGTTCTGGTGGGAGAACTGGTGGGCGAGACCGGTGTTGGGATCGTTGGTGCCCGGGGTATTGGATCGCGGCTGATAGCCAGCAGGTTGGGCATAGTCGTTCAGCGGCTGGCCTTGATACTGGGCGTATTGGTTCTGGTTAAAGTAACCCTGGGGCGCATAACCACCAGCGTATGCCTGCTGCTGAGCCTGTAGGCCAGGCTGCTGACCAGAAGCGGGAGGGAAGACAGGCTGAGGAAAGGTCGAGGGCGTGGTGGGATAGGCGGCCCGATCCGAGGCGGTCAACCTGTCATTGCTGTTCCCAAAGTTGAGGAACAGGCGGTTGTTGTTGGAATCCATCCTGTCTGGTTGCGACGTCGCGGTCGCCTCGTATCGTGCTATGCGGTATCGAGCAGTCGGTGACGGACAGCAGACAGCGAGAGAAGAAAAGGATGAGGGCGGCGTGGGAGATGGCCAACAACCAGAGTTTCAGGGGAGGACAAAGTCCAGGGGCTTGCTTCCACTTGTGGAGGGGACGGGAGCGAGGGGCGCGGGACTGAGCTAGTAGAGCGGCGGGCTGGAGTCTCTCTGGGCACAAAAGACTCGAGTCCAGAGCGCAACCAGCGATGAACAGCACGCACGAGGCAGCGAAGTGATGACTTGAAGAAGAGAAGAGATGGATGCGCAAGAGGGAGAGAAGGCCCCGTCGTGTACTTACCTAGGTAGTGCTGCCGGGCTGATGACAGATGCAAGTCGGCGCCTCCTCCAGGTCGAAACGCGCAGGGATCGTCCGTGAACGTTTTGGTTTTGGCACACGACGGGAGTGTTTTGGGGGGAAGGTTCCGAGGGGTCGAGGGTCCACAGGCGGCGGGCGGCCTGGACCGGGGCAGGTTAGGGAGGTACGTAGCAGCAGTGGACGTGCTGCTTGCAGTTAGGTGGTGCTCTAGGAAGCGGTGGTGGTGGCCGCTGTGGCCGCTATAACTTCTCCCCGAGCCGCCAACTGCTACCATCCATCCTTCAATGCCACTGCTCAACCGCTGCCCCTGACGGCTGCTGGGCGGTGATGAAGAGTCTCCCGTCAACCGGCTACTAATCAGGGGCTTGGGTCCAGTTCCCGCCGTGATACACGCACCAGAAATCCGCCTGGGTAGCTCAGAGGCAGTGCTGGGCCGGAAGTGTTTGTGGGATCTGTCTGGTATCTATGGAACCTAGGAATGGATGGATCAGATGCGACGATCGGCCGTACCCAATATAGGTGCTACAGCATGCAAGTATCCTGCAGGCAGAGACGGGATGGAACTTGGAGGGATGATGGATGCTCGTTCGCTGACAGTCAACTATAATTATCGACATCGGTGAGACTTTTCCTCAGACACGACAGCTCGAGGCAAATGGTTCATTCATAACCAGGCCATCTCCCTCCTCTCATTTGCCGCCTCCTACTTAACCAACACACACATGCTCCAATACATGCTCCCTTCACCCATCTCTCCAAGCGAATATTATTTGAGAGCGGCGGTGTTGGGGGTCAACCAACCGTGGATTGGCCACCCTCTGGCTCGGCACCCGCCAGTCTCCTCCTTCGGGCTCTCTACCCATCGGGCAACGAACGGACTCGATTTCGGGGCGTGTCCCTCAGGGGCTGCACCCCTGCCGCTGTGTTTCCCCAGACACCGTCTTGGCTCTCCACCATGACTCCTGAGCCTCAGGTGAACCTGGCACCTGCACCTGCAGCCAGCCCAGCCTCAACTCCAGTTGGGCAGACAAAGATGGATTGCATGAGGACTGCGCCTGCTACTGGGGTTGCTCCTCTCGCTGTAGGTTGTTTGCGTCTCTGGATGCGGTGACCAACGGGGCTCACGGCTCACCGCAATGGCTCAGCACTCTGGGTCGGACTGTCTTGGGTTGCGAATAATTACAAACCATCCAGTTGAGATGAGCCTCTCTACCTGATGTCTCAAGTTGGGTCGTGCTTTTATTAATACGCTCCCATATGACAAGGCGCCACGCTCGCTTCGGTTCCGGCCCGTGTGGTTGCATCCGCCGCCTGTGCTTCCCACATGGCAATTCCCCAGGGATCCATCCATGGACGAGGAGAGTATTATCGCCGTTGTTGTCAACTGTTGTGAGACTGACGGATGAGACTGGGCTGCTGTCATGAGCATGGCCTTCTCTGATCACAGGTCCTACATGGCCATGTGTCGCAGACATCAGATCTCGGGCACCTTTCCAGTAAGACAACACTAGACACTCATAACCTTATTAACCATAGACACGAGATGTCCTACCGGGGGTCCCGACACCTTCCAGAAGCATTGTGGAAGCTCGAGTATCCAGGGGAGAAAATATCTGACAAAGTTGTCAATTTCAATCCCAACACCATGCAGCGCCATTACAAAACCAATTAGCAACATGGAAAACTTCAGGAATGAGAGACTCTTAAGAGATCAACTTGAGGTTTCCAACTTTTCTTTCTGTTTTGGCCTCGCAAAGTCAATCCGAGCCACACGAATTCCCAAGTGAACCCTTCCAGAGCTAGTGCCCGGAGCCTGGGTATTTCCATCCCGGTCCTTATCGCATCGCCGCTTATCGCCATCATTTTTTTCCCTCTAAGCGGTCCGAACTACCACCGCCAGGCCGATATCAAGATCGCCCGCCCGTCGTATAAACGACCCCTCAGACGCCATTGACGAAGCGTTTCGTCCCTCCGCGAGCCTCGTCAGACAACTCCCGCGGCACCGGATTCGCAATGGCCGAGCAGAACCCCCCCGCGCAGCCCGCCGCCGCCGCCGGCACCGGAGCCACCTACAAGGCGCCCACTCCCAAGCCGACCCAGAACCCGGCTCTTCGCATGATGGGCCTGCCGAACCTCCCCCGGAAGCTGCCCTCCCGCAACTGGCTCATCTTCTGGGCCATCACAGGCACCATCTCCGCTGCCATCATCTACGACAAGCGCGAGAAGAAGCGAGCCACAGCAAAGTGGAAGCACGTCGTCGCCCCTCTCGCCAAGGACACCATCAGTTCGGCGAGCCAGCTTCCCCGCAAGTTGACCATCTACCTCGAGGCGCCCCCCGGCGATGGTCTGCGCGTTGCCCAGGACCACTTTATTGAGTATGCGAAGCCCGTCCTCGCGGCTTCGGGTCTGGACTGGGAGTTTGTTCAGGGAAGGCAACAGGGCGACGTGAGAGCCGCCGTGGCAGAGAAGATTCGCCGAGCGCGGAGAAAGGATGAGCGACCAGATGAGGTGGATCTACAAACAGACGAAGCTACCATCGAGGCATTGAGGAAAAGAATAGTGTGCCGGAGTACGAGGGCACAAAGGGTGATATCATCTTTGGACGGCATACATGGAAGGAGTACGTGAGAGGTCTGCACGAGGGCTGGCTTGGACCTCTTGATCCTCCCGCTAAACCTGAGCCCGAGACGACAACGGCCGCTGTTGAGGGTTCTCCTGAGGGCGTAAAGACTGAGGGAGAGGGAGAGAATCCGGAGGAGAAGAAGGAAGGCGAGAAGAAGGAGGATGAAAAGAAACCTGAACGACCACCTCAACCACCCCCTTACAACTCCCCCGACGACTACTCTCTGGCCAGCCTCCCTGCCCAGATCCCCTTTGAGTTCTCCCCTTCCAACCCCATCCCCTTCCCCCACCGTCTCGGCTTCCGCCATACCTTTGTCCGCCTCAACCGCTTCTTCAACCGCCGCAAGCTCGCCGACGAGATCGGCCGCGAGGTCGCCGCCGTGTGCTTCGCCGCCTCCTCCCGGGAATGGCGCGAGGTTGACGGCCAGTACGAGCAGCAGCTCGTCCTACAGCATGAGGAGAAGGACTGGGTCAAATCGGTGTGGGAGAACGAGGCCCCGAAGGAGGACGACAGCGCTGCTGCTCCTGCCGTCCCCGTCAAGGAGAAGATCTGGGCGTCACCCCTTGTCGTGGACGCTCGCCTGATGCAGCGCATGCGTCGGTTCGAGATCAGCCCCGAGGACGAGGCCCGCGCTGCTCAGATTGTCGTCCCTGAAGCGGAGATCGAGGGATGGCTCAAGGGCAGCTTCCGCAGCCTTTGGCGCTGGGGAGTTGATTCCTGGAACGCCAAGCCCATGAGGCCCAATGTCGGTGATGTGAACAACGACGAGTGAACAGGAGCCTATCCTGCCATGTGCTAAAACGCGAAAAAAGGAACGTGATGAAAAAAAGGACGCTGCTATGTGGTTTCATGTACAATAACCCGGTGGAGGCGCGACGAGGAAAACTATTCTTGTATATCTATCTACCCATGTCATACCAAGGGCGAAGGGCTTGGTTCCATATCTATGTTGCATCTACGATAGAGCGAGGGATGGTATTTGCGGTATGGCTCACTGTACTTTATAATCCCAAGGCATTACTCCCCTTCAAGAGTTACGAATCTCTTATATCTTGGTTTCTCAATCGTCCTCGTCTGAATCACTCCCGTAACCCACCAACCCGAGGCCCTTCTTCTCGGGCGGTTTCGTACTTGTCTCGGCCTTGCTCTCTGCCTTTGCTTCTTCTGGCTGCTTCTTTGCCTTGGTCTCTCTTTGCTTTGCCGGCTCCTCATCTTTGTCATCCTCTTCTACGGCACTGGCTTTTCTCCTCAGACCTTTGACGTCCCTCTCCTTGACGCGCTTTCTTTTCCGTCCAACCTCCCACGATTCCCCTTCCCCTTCTGCAGAAGGCTCATCTTGCGGCCTCTCACCAGTATCGCCCTTCTGCCGCTCCCTAAACGCCTTGAGACCTTCCTCCGTCTCGCGCCGCACGCGCTCCTCCTCTGCGCGCTTGTTGGCGCGTATATCGTCCAGGAACTCTATCTCGTCATCATCCAGGGCGCGGAACTGGTTGCGCAGCTTGGTCTGCTCTTCAAACGCAGCTTGCTTTGCCGCTGTTGCAGTTCCTGGTCAGCTCTACAATTCACGGGCAATATCAGGGGGGTGTCGGCTTGCCTTTGTTCGCCTGCAAAATGTCATACAGGCTCTGCTCACCATCGCCGGTGGCGGCCTTGACGCGCTGCTCCTCGCGCCGGCGCCGCTCAGCATCGAGCTCCTTCTGAACTGTCTCCCACTCCTTATTCTTCGCAGAGTCGTACAGGGGCTGCTCAGTCGGCGCTGCTGTGGCGCCTGTGTCTTTAGAAAGTTCCCCTGAGGAGCCAATTGTCCCCGCCGATACAAAGCGGTTAGACATGATTAGAATTTCTCGTGCCTTTCGAGTCTCGAGGTGGCGTGTAGAAACAAGGATGGGGTTAAGGATAAAAGAGCAGTGATGAGAACGCGACCAGCACAAGGTGGCGAGAAACAAAAGATGACCAGTTGACAGATGAAGGGTCAATGGCTTCAATCAGAGTCACCAAAGATAAAGTTAGACAAATCTGCAACTTCCTGTATCTCAATGTTGGGAAGATGAGGTGGGCAAAGCAGATTCGTAAACATTGAGGTGTTGAATTACTCAAGTTGAGACTTCAAGGTGATATGAGATGACGGAATCATCCGATAATCTACCGGCGCAGGTATTCACACCTGAAATCTCACTCAGGTTAAACATCATGCATCACACACCAAACATTTCAGGGACAAAGGGCCGAGACAAGTCTCTTTATTTCTTTTTTGTATTTGCTGATCGAGGAAGACCTAAGGCGAGGGATATGCCCTGCCGGTGAACGGAGCAAGACAACGAATGAATCCCGCGTCTTGACCTTGTTCCAGAGTACCTACCTACCTTAGGTGCTTGCTTGCTTTGACAAACAAAACTCCAAGCCAACTTGAAGTCTCACAATCAATACACACCGTCCATTCCATGAATACATCCTCGAATCTCGTAAGCGCCGATCGATAAATGGTTCCCGGGCCACTGAGGTCATGGACAAATGAAGCGTGCTTCCAAACCACCTTTTTATTCTGCGCTGCTGTCAAAAGATACCACGGGCAACTTATACCCGTCTCGTTGTATCACAGCATCAAGGTTCGAAGCAGCTTGAGCTCGCATGCTTTGTCGTCCTGTGCCTTTGATATCGCCCTCAATGTTCCGTAAGAATCGTCCCAATTCGTCAAGAGAAGAAAACCCTGATGCCCTCGGTCACACAGGACCGCCATCGAAACGAATCCCCATTAAACCGACGCGAAGAAGCAAAAATATCCCGATGTCCCTCTCTACTGAAGACAAAACCAGGAGAAAAGACAGCGCCGGAGTCGTCAAGATGGAAAAAAGAAACCAAAAAAAGCCTCCTTGACTCCATGACCTTTGTCTAGGTAGCTAGTATCAAACTGATACTTGAGCCTAGCCAAGCGCCAAGATGGGAGAGGCAGAGAAAAAAAAACACGGAAGAAGCAAATGTCAAACCCCGTAAACCGTCCCAGATCCTTATTTTACCCGCTGAACGCAATGCATGAAACCCCGTCATATAAACCCATTTCCGTGGTCAAGAACCGTCTGCCACGTACAAGAACAAACAAAGACAAGTTGAAAATATATACCGCCCGCAAGATCGATCGAAGCTTGACTGATGAGACCGCTCGGCGGCCGCGGCACGAATAGCTGCGGAGCCGTGGTCGGTGCGACCGATGCGAGCCTCGTGGGACAGAGAAGAAAGTGAAATCGAAGTGCGAATCGAATGCCGCACAAATGAGTCCAAGCGAGTGGATGCGATTAATCAATCGCCGTTTCCGCCATCTATAGTGGAGAATACTGTGCCTCGGGCCACTGGTTCGTGTCTTGAGCCGGTCCCATCGTGGGTATTTTTTTGGCTCTCGATCCAGGGCAGCACTGCTGTCGTAGAGCAGTAAGTCCAAGGTGATTCCCTGAGCGCATATGCCATCTCAAAAAAGAGAGCGCCAAAGCCGTTTGGAAACCGTAAAAACCGCAAAGTCTATCGGAACCGGACCGTATAATGTGAATGATGAAAAAAACCAGAACGCCGAAGATGACCATTACAGAGCGTATACCAGTGAGACAAAAGGAGAATGCCGCGTTATTTTGTCTTGGTCCACGAAAGAGACTGGGACATGGCACATCGCGGGATGTGGCCAAGCTCAGCTATTCGTTTCGTGTTTGCCAATCGCGACGATGTGATAAAAATCCTGAGAATGATCCGCCGAAAGGTCATGTGATGAACAATTTTTGTCGTGCCTGGGTATCTGAAGATGCGAATGTATCGTTCTCGGGATGCGTGTAAAAGAAAATCGTGGCCGTAAAAAAATGAAATCCCTAACTTTTTTCTTCTTTCCAAGACCGAACGCCCTCGGTCAGAGAGCCATTAATCCTCCATCGACGAGGACATATAACTTTTGTGACGTTAACCCATAACTGGCTGGCTGTAGCCGTGAGGAACAAAGTAGGGGACCTGCTGCTTCATCGGGTCGACGCAGCCAGCACAGCTGCATTCAGCAAGGCCGTGCTCCCACATGTTCTGGGTGTATGGGTAGTGACCGCCGTATGAATTGTGGCGGGAGTTGGGGTAAAACGAGTTGTGAGCGGGAGGTTGAGGGTATCGGCTGGTGTACTGGGCAGCAGCCTGAGAGAACCACTCATTGTAGCGAGCATTGCTCGACGAAGCGGACATGGCATAATCGGGTGTGCCATAGCCAGAGTCGGGAGGCGTGAGGGGAGCACTCCACGGGTTGTGCGTCCAAGCAACCTCGCCTCGAGGGCGGTAGCTTTGCTGCTGTGCCTTCATAGCCTGGTAACGCTCGTACTCGGCCACCTGTTCCTGGAGGTAGCGCGAGTGAGGAGACTGGCGCTGGCCAGAGTACCTGGCGAGCTCCGTGTCGATCGCGGGGACAAGAGAAGCGAGCCTCTCGCGGCTGGCCTGGGCAGCCTGTCGCTTCTTCATGTCCTGCCAATCACGCCAGTTCTCGAGCCAAGCCTGGTAGTCCTTGCTGAGGTCAAGGTTGACATACAGGCGCCAGCCCATGGACTCGACCCACTCAAACTCGAGCGAGTTGAGCTCCGACACGGCAATACCGCTAACCTCGGACCAGGACCGGTTCTGGAAGGTGTTGTCGTCGAGGAACTTGCTGCCCAGCAGAAGCGACACAGTCAGGTATCGCCAGACCTGACCCTCGGAGGCCTTGTAGGGACCCTGGCCCTTCAAGGTGTTGATCCTCTTGGCGAGGTAGTTCATTCCGAGAAGGATCGTGGTGCTCGGGAGCCTCGTCGAGGTGAGGATCTGAGACACGAACTTGCGGAAGGGCGAGGTCAGAGAGGCCTCGGGAGTGACAACTCGCAGCGCCATCTCAGCAACGTACTCGGCCATCATGTCGACCTCGTAATCGAGGACGGCACACACGCCACCGGGCATGATGAAGGTTGGGAGGGGGGTCCGACGAAGATCGGAACGCGACCTTTGTCGGAGAGGAGAGCGGTGATGGGACGCGTGAAGGAAAGCTGTGGATGAGCACCACAGCTAAAACGTCCCGTGGGTGTGAGCGTGTGTTTGATGGCGGTAGAGCGAGGATCGACGTGTATCTAGTAGGCTTGACAGGCCATTTAACGGTGCACCTCAATTTCCGATGTCGTGTCGACTGGGGATAAGGGCAAAACGTCTAGATCGAGAGTAATTCGGGACGGATCGGTTTTAACGTAGAAGGATGGTCGACCAACAGCGACCTAAGGAAACTTGCTTTTGTCGTAAACGGGAAGGAAAACAGTGTCGCGGGGAGGATGATAGGAAATCCGATGAGTGCTGGGAACTAGTACTCTGAGAGATTGGTTAGCAACATGGTGCGGAAATTGCACCGTCCATTGTCATCACATCCACGACCGAGGCCACTACAAGATCGATCCAGCACGCCCCATGTGTTGGGTTGACAGCGACTGGCGGTAATCGGGTAGCGTTGTCGAAGCGATATCGACATGAGTATCGAAATTCAGGTCGTGTAGACAAACTATCGGGTGGCTGCTGTCGCGTTGTCCGTTGCAAAGGTAGAGGGGAGAATTCGGCGGCATGCAATCGGATCAAGGTGTGGCCAGGCCGGTGGATGGAACGGCAACAACGGGCGGGAGGCAAGAGGAGCACTCACCGAGGAGAGAAAGGCGGATGAGGGTGAACAAGGAAATAGAGAGGGAGAGAGAACCCGAAACTGCGATCTCCGAAAGGTGTTGGTGAGGGTCTGCACTTGACTTGAGGGCAAGCCAAAAAGTGGACAGGAACCGTTCGTTGATATACAGCGACCTACAACAGCGGCGGGCTGGGTAGGCGGTCGACGGGGCAAGGAGAGACTCGCGCGAAAAAAGACCTGAATCCTGACGTCTACAAACCAGCGAGGTCTGTGACTAGTATTTGTCGGGGGATTCGGCGGATTCGGTTTTTGTCGTGGAGGAGAGGAAGAGAGGAGGAAGGATGAGGATGAAGAAGGGGAAAAGAGAGAATGAGAGAGGGAGTGGTGAGAGGATGAAGGAAGAGAATGCTCGAGCAGGGACAGGAGATGGCAAGATGGGGAGATGGGGATGATGCAGTTAGTGTGGAGGAGGGCGTGGCGGGCTCAGGTGTCCACCACTGTTGTAGTGGGCGTGCGCTACTACTACGTACAGGTCTGTAGCAGTGCCCGTCAAGTCCCAGCCAAGTCTCTTCTCACTCGATGCGATGGCCCCAGCCAGCATGATGATGGGGGACCGACGGGACCGACCAGGCAGGCAGGCGGACAGGCATGGGATGGGTCCGTGGATGGCGAGGTGGATTGGATCCAATGGCAAGGTGGGCGGCGCGGCGCACCTCACTCACGCACGGCTACGGGTACATGGCAGACATGGCTAAGGAAGAGCGAGTACGCAGTACCTACTGTCTGTACTGTAACGGTGGAGGGCGTGGAGCAACGAAAAATAAAATATGGGGTGAGCGAGTCGCCGACGAGTGAGAGCCCATGGCAAGACTGAGCCAATGGATCATGGACGGCCATGGATGGGATGGGATGGGGTTGGCTGCCCGCCCGTGGGAACCTGAAAGAAGAGGCCTGGAAGGGGGCAAGACTCGATGGACGGGACGCTATTGCAGGACGGGACTGGGCAGAGGTACCTCCTGCGCAGTACCTACAGGCGGAGAATCCATGTACCATCCAGCGGCCATTACCGCCCTGGAGTACCTGCAGGCAGAGGTCACTCCTTGGGCTGACGGCTGGTGACAACGAATGACAGTGGGAGCTGGTGCAGAGGGGATGATGGAAGGGGAGTCAGGGAGTGGAACCTCAGATGGATGCGTGAGAACCCAGCAAGAAAAAAATTGAGTGGGGTCGAATCAGCGAACGAGCCATGCAACAGGCTTGTCCTGTCCAGGGCAAGGTGCAAGGTCATGACCACCACTCCCACCGCGGTTGTGCGTCCTCCTGGTCTGGTCGTGTCGTCCATGTCCATGTGTGTGTACGTACCGGTGACTCGCAGCCCCCCGTCTCCATGATTACGATGTGAGTTCAGCCGATTGTCAGCAGTCGAATTCCTTCCAGATGGACGAAGTGCCAAGGTGCGCACGATGGATGCACACACAGACTCCCGAATCTGGCGCGGAGGGGAGGCAAGGCCACGGAGAGCCGGGTACGTTCGCCTCAGTTGCAGCAGCAGCAGCAAACCTCCATCACGGGCATCCGTCTCTTCCTCTTCCTCCCAGCCGGGATCTCGGAGTCGTCGGCCTTTGTAGGTTGTCCCTTTGCCCCAGGGTTTGTTCCCGGGTTGGCGTCGCAGTCGTTACAGTGGTTCCACGGCTTGGGCTTGGGCTTGGGCTTGCTTGGGCTAGCTACCTAGGCTCGCTTCAGATACGGTGGTGCCCACGAAACATCTCAGTCGACCGGCACGCACGAACGAGTGAAGGTACTGTGCATCGGCTCAGTGGCTGTCCCGGGGTTTTGTCTAGGTATTCACGCAGTCATGGGGAGAATGGATGGGCGGGCATTCGGATCATGAGTGATCCATGAGCTCGGCTGCTATCACAGTGCGTAACCCTACCCATCCGATCCATCTATCCTCGCCAGCAGCGTCAGCCTTCATCTCATCGACGTGTTCAAGTTGGCCAGGGTACCTGTAGAGATCCAGGCTCGAACAACATCCATCAGCAACTTTTTTTCTAGGCTGTCCCCAAGTGGTAAAACCATTTCTTGCCTGCGCTTGCCGATGGGGACAACGGGACCCTCGCTCGGCCTGGTTCACACTCTGCCTTAGCTTCCCTCCCTGGCGCCAACTCCGAGGCGGCTGTGGGCTGTGGACACTATTTCTGGCATGGCTGGCCAGTCATGAGCCCTCACCTGATCCGAGCCGTCGGGGGCCATTTCACGGACAGAGGCGAGGTCCTCCACTCACGGGGTCCCCTCGCAACCTCAATGCTCGACGCTCAACGGGTCAGCCAGTAGGCAAAAGGATCCAGAAACCTTTCATCTGCCCATCCACTCAGCGACGTCCCATCGTGGCCGCATGTGGAGACTCCCATGTGCCTGCCTCGTTTTGGTTCTTGCTCGTCCCTCTTGCTCCTCCATCGTGCCTTCGATGACACGGGACTTGAACCAGGGCCACAGGGCCTAACCTCCTGATGGCCTTTTTCTCGGGGGCTTGGTCTGCGTCAGAGGGTGCAATTGTAGCGCCTCGCGGTGCAGTAGCCTGAGGGCTTTTGGGGGTGGTTGGAGAACGTCACTAGCAACCTTCCAACCCGCCCGCCAGCCATGGTCATTATTTTCTTTGGCTCCTTTCTTTGGTGTTGGGTGGCTTGACTTGACCGTCAGGGCAAGAAAGAAAAAAAAAAGGTTGGAAGGAGTGCATCAGAGGTGCCTTCAGGTTCCCACCAGGAGGTTCTGCGTGGCAAGCGATCACCGGGCTCACCTCCTGCTCATTCGTCCAGCGTCAGAGTTCGGACATGACTTTCACCAACAGTCAACTTCGTCGTCATCATCAGGTTTCGTTGCCCTCCTCTGCTGATCAACACCACACAAGTCGTTCTTTCATTACCCCTTTCCGTGCCCTATGTACAGTACCGTCCTGTCTGAATCTTCTAGCAAGGCGCAGCACAGAGGCCGTCCTCTGAGTGAGACTGATGTTGCTCCTTCTCGAAACCCTGTGCCAGCATCCCAATCAAATGCAGAGACGCGATATTATCAAATTACAGCAACGACGACAACAATAACAAAGTTCATAGAATAACGCTCATGAGATCATGTCGTCTCGGTGCCTCGGCCAGTCCCCGTTTCAGTGCTCCCCGTCTTCATCCGACTTCTGGTTGGTCGGATTTTTACCAAGCCTGCCCAGGTAGGGGTGGCCAACCGACTTGTCGAGGCGTGCTTCCAGAATCCTTTCCACTCACCACAAAACGGGGCGGAGGAGGAGATTTGGCATCCAGTCGACCCCGGCACCCAGGTACGAAAATACCGCTGGCTGCAGGGATTCCCGACGCCGTCGATCAGACCTCACCGTTCTCGAGGGCGACTAGGATGCAAGACACTGCCCAGCGAGTCACCGGTGCAGAATTTCTCCCAGAGTGGGCCGGGGTTCTTCGACGCTGCCCATGGCCCATCAGCCTTTTGAGCATAGCGGTTCTTGAAGCCCAAGCCCAGTGGAACGACCCTTCCAGGGTTGCCAGAATTGGCCGCACTCCAAGAGGAATTGGATGGCTGAGTCGGTTTCCCTCGATCGACCAAGGTGCAACAGCGCTTGACCACCAACTGGTGAATGGAGGAGTATATCCGCTCCATCTCAACACATCTCTCAAAGTTTGGCCGCATATAGGGGGGCTGGCACGTACAATGCCCAGTCAGCAGAATTCAAAAATAAACCAAAACAACAAACAATCAGCGAGCACAAATCAGGGGGTTCTATTCATGGATCATGATGAAAACGCCCCCGAGAATCGCAGACGATTAAACACCAGTTGCGTTGCATGTGAAGCCTCCGCGTCCCCTCTCGCTCATTTGATCACGAAGTCTTCAGAAGGCGACTAGCAACCAGCTCCTTAGCATCCTGGACCCGAACATGCGGAGGGAAATGCCTCAGGTCCACCATTGCCGGCGTGTAGCTCGATGGTGAAGGGACACTTGGGTCGGACGTGCAGCAGCAACCCCTTTCTCCCGCGCAGCAACACACTGCGGACCACCGATCAAGCACATCTACAGTACATTGTACTTGCTCGACAACTGCGCCAGGGTGGGTGCGCGGTGATAGAGGCGTACGTAACGCGCTTCATCCCCTCTCTTCTCCCCAACTTGTTCACCGCTGTTGTCTTCAACCACTGCCACCAACGATACTGCAGCGACGGTTCCCTGACTGGCCACACAGGCCCTGCTCTGGGAGATTTGGGTCCACAGGTCAGGGCAGGTGTCGCGTTGCAGGCCAGTAGCGCCGTTTCCCCCAGGAGATTACTTGGTCAATCATTTCGAACCGTCCGGGCCAGGTTGCCATGTGAGCGCTGTGGCATTAGCCCATGAGGCGAAACATGTGTTCAACACAAGCGGATTCTCCCTGCTCCCGCAGTTGGTCGACATGGATCGCAGGCTTGCTCGAGATGCGATTTCCTGCAGTTCTGTTGTCCTGCACCAGACGGAATGCCATTCTGCCATGGGGCAGATTGGATCTTGACTTGTCAGAAGGGCTGAGTCCCATCTCGATTTCTATCCAGTGTTTTTGTCCAACATTAATCATGGTGTGGAGTGCAGTTTGACATGCACGCATGTCAGTTGTTGATGTGCCTGGGTCTGGCGGGCGAGCTGGTCAGGGCGGCTTCGTGGAGATCTGCAACCTCCGGGCCTGGCGGCAGCGGCTGACATGGACCTGACACCACGTTGGTACTGTGCCTACACCAAAACGCGCTGGTGAAGGCCTCAACTCTAATGAGTTGACTCGTTCAGGGGACATGTTATCCTGTGACGTCCAATATGGTTATCCCAGGATCACGCTCCGAGTCAGACTCTTTAGGCTGAACAAGTACCGGTGGCTGCTGCCATGGTGCATCGAACAAGCTCGAGACGACAAGTTATGGGTCTAGGGTCCAGCCCATCGACCCAGCGTTGCTAGAGCCGCCAAGTCCTAGTTGCCAATTGGGGCCACAGAATTGGCAACCGTTCATTGTCAGGGTCTTTTCCATGCGCACGGCCTCATGACGGCTCAATACAGGACATGAATCGACGGGTGCCTTCTACCTAGGCAAATGTGTTTGCCAGTCAGCCGCCGCCGAATCCATATCCTCAGCTGGCCACTGTCTGGTGATGGTTCGGTGCTATTTCATCTTCACCCGGATTTTCGCATTGGACAGTACAAACAACGGTTGGAGCGTTGTATGTGGGACGTTGAGCAGGGACCATTCACAACCCGCAACACACAGACGCAGCTGCGGCGATTGACGGCCAAAGCCACCAGCAGCACGCTAATCGTGATGGAGACAGTCTCCGCTTTGAAGGGACTGACGCCCTAGTACTAATGCAGTATGGAAACTTGAGGCTTGTCTTTTCTCGGTGTCCTCTGTGTTGACGGCTGTCTGCTGTTTGGGATCTCGACTGTTTCTGGATGGCACATTGGGACTTGATTGTCTGTCAACTATCCAAGCAAACTCTTACTGCCAAATGTGAACCGAATCACATGGGGATACACCGCAATCTTAGCCTAGCAGACGGAACACGGTTGGCCTAGGGCCAGCGGAGCCAGATCTGAGCACAACCCCATCACCAAGTGTCGTTGCCAAAGAGAGGAAATGGAAGCTTCACCTCGAATCTTGATTCGCTCCAGGTCCAGGTCCAACTGCGAATCCTTTAGTCCGCCGTCGTGTCTGGGCTCGTTTTGGTGGTGTACTGGAACCAGCGGAGCGGAGCGCTGTTGGCGGATCTCGTCTTCACCGCAACAAGCGCCTTCTCACTCGCGTGATGGTACTTGTGTTTTCCAGGGCCCGACCTCTACCGCTGGATGGCAGCCAAGCATTTGATATTCGTGGGGGCGAACCCATGGGCTTTGCTGTGATGGATCACAATGGAGTCAACCCCTCATCGCCTAAGCGCCATGCTACTCATCCCCCAGCCGTGACGTGCAGCCGAGTTATTTCTGCCAACTCAACATCCACAAAACAGATGAAGTGGTTTGGCTTCCTCTCCCTTTGTTTTGGGGTTAGCGCCGATGGTTGGTCAAGAAAGAAAAGGAAAAAAAAAGAAAGGAACACGGCCGCACGGCCAACTTCTTCGGTCCTGTTCAAACCCCGTACCACTTGTACGGCATGCAGGGTAGATATTCTGGCATGTCAGCTGGCCTCACATTCGAGAAGTGTCAGCCGCATCTTGAGGCATGCTGTGGCGGCGATTTGATCAGAAAGAGTTGGTGTATATGGGCAGAGGCGGTGAGAAAGCAGAGGCTCGATGGAACATGGTCATCCGTCCATGGTGAACATGTGTGAACAGAGCCTGATGGGAGCGAAAACACCAGAGTTTTGCTCATCAGCCTTACGAGTTTACACGACTCGGCCGTCCGACAACCTGACCGGACCCAAATCATACCGGCGTACGGATACTGGTGCGCCACCTAGCATGACAATCCATTGCCCTCCGGTATTACACGCCGCATCATCTGTTGAACCAATTACATAGCGACCAACACATGTCTCTACCCTATACCGCGAGGTGAAGAACCCGCGGCATCGAGCTGGCGCCCCGGGCAATATTTGAGGTGTAGTCGACGCCCAAAACTAACCTGGGTGTCATGGGCGATGCATATGACCACGAGCGGGCGCGTATGTATGAGCATCTACTGAGGAAGAGTATCAAGTTGCGATCCAGACTGATGCAGTGCAGTTGGGTGTGAAGCGAGGTTAACTGGGTCATCAAATGGGTGACCCGAACCGCAGTTTCCAGCCAAAGCTATCCCATATCCCATGGAACCCAACCGTGTGGAAGAGTCTAGCCCAAGTCCCTAGGCATCGGATGGGCTGGGCGTCACAGTGCATCCCCAGAGAGGGCAACCAGCACAGCGGTTCCACCAGGTGGTTGGCGAGCAGTTGTCCTGACTTGATGAGTCTTTTGATCAGCCAACGACAGGCCACCTCTGGACTCCTGTGAGGATCCGAACCCCAGGCCCGGAGCAACCCTGCCCGTTGCTGTCTACTGTACGTACCTACCTTCGGGGTACCGTCACTGTTCACCGGCGAGACTGATCCCGTCCCCCGGGAGGCGGAACCCGCCAACCTGTGCATCTAGCACTCAACATCCGGCAGTGAAGATCGCTCGCAGATGACGAAGAAGGAGGCGAATGCGTCCGACTCGTTGCCTAGTTGGGAGCAGCGCATTTGACTTTGCCCTCGGGTGCCTGCCAGGCACAGGAGATGCCATCCATCCATGATTATCAATACAACGGCCAGTGTGGGTGGTGTTTCGATCCGTGCTCCCCGTGCCCCGACGCCGGTGCTGCGACGCTGCATGCGTGTACTGAACCGTACGCATGTACAGTACTGTACAATATCAGGGCTCGTCGTGTAACTTGGTGCATCTCGGCAGTTCGGGGGTTGCTGTGTCTGGCAAACTCCATGAGGTGGCTGCCGCGTGGGAGGAGTCGGCATCCCATCATGAAAGGCATTACGGACGACAAGCAAGCAGCAACGTCGTCCTCATCTTACTCATGACCCGTCACGGTCGGTTATGTAACCAAGGCAGCAGTCAGACTCGCAGTCACAATCACAGTCACGAGTGCTTGAGCTGACGTCTTGATGGCAATATCTCTGATACATGGCTCAAGCCAGACGCCCCCGGAAGAGTCAAGACTTACGGTTTACAGTACCGTACAGGCCAACTCGCGTCGTCATCTACGGTACAGTACAATATTCCTGACCATGTCGTCGTCGTCACCACCGCACGTTGATCCAGCAGCTTACAGCAGGCATCTGTACGAATACACGCACATGGGATATCATCCATTGCAAGGCGACGTCCGACCGGTCAAGTCAATGTGCCTCATGTAGTCGATGCCAACTAATCAGCACCTGCGTCACAAGCGTCCGCTGGACACGGCGATCGAGACCCTGGTTTCTGGTCGTCTGCCCTTTCTCTTTAACATTAGCTCCAACTCTCTCGGCTTGACCTCCAGTTTGGCTGGGGTCGCCACCTGCCAACACCCGTATTGGGGAATTGAACAATTTTTTTTTCTTTCTTCTGCGTGAAATACTTTGGACCATTATCTCGCCCTACTGCAACCATCTGTCCATCGGATCCGCGTGGGGTGGGAGGGAACAGGAAATGCCAGCCACACAGAATAAAGAGGGAAAAAGAGGACCAAGTCCAAGCGAAGCGGGGGCCACGGAGCAGAGCGAAGTGGTTGGCGACATGGACGATGAAATCCACCCCGAGACTAGAGAGGCAGGGCAGGATCGTACCTATCACGGGCCTCGGAATGGAAGAGACAGAAGAGCAGAGAACGAAGCTAATCATGACGGGGACCGAGAGGAGGGGGCGGAAAAAAAAAGCCTCTTTCCTCGCATCGCATCGCTTCCCATCTTGACGGTTGCTCTCGTGTGCCAAGGTCCGTAGCCCGTCGCAAAGAGGCCGAAGCCGGGGCTCGGAGCTACCGAACTGTCGAAGGCGCGTTACCGGCGGTTAGAGACTGTCGGCGCGAGTGCAACAGGTTAATGCAAGGCAACCTAGGCAAGCTGCATCTCCTTGCTCGCAAGCGACGAGTTGAGAAGACCCGACAGGACCGAGGTTTTTCTTGTTTTGATTCTCATCAGGGCACACACGCACGCACACATTGCTGTCCTCGACACCACATACCTATCGTCTAGACGAGAGGAGACCCATGTCCATAACAGAATCATCCGGAATTACAGCTTATGGTATTCCACTTCGTCTCCGGGAGAGACGTCCTCGCTAATGCTCGGTACACACAATCCCCAACAACGCGAGGCCGCACCAGAAATGTGCAGGTAGAAAAAAAGAAACACATCAATATCCATGACA
Source organism: Fusarium solani (assembly GCF_023522795.1). Lineage (NCBI taxonomy): Eukaryota > Fungi > Ascomycota > Sordariomycetes > Hypocreales > Nectriaceae > Fusarium > Fusarium solani. The sequence continues at coordinate 3,697,783 of NW_027072157.1, forward strand.
CCAAACGCCTGCTTTCCTTCTCCCAAGCCTGCCCGGCATGGCATGGCATATAATGGCATGGCACACTCAACTCCCCATCCATAACCACCAAAAAGCACACATCAATCGCCGACCGTGACACCAGGGAGCGGCCGTGAGAGCAATAAGGCCAGTGTACAGTTGCATAACAGACATAGATCCACCCGTCGTAAAGGGAGTCGAGTCCTCGCCCTCGCCCTGCGTTCCCATCAAGTCATGCTGTACGGCACAATGGCCTTGTCGATGACGGGCTGTCGGCGCGACATCTTTTCGCTTTCGGGCCCCCATTGTGACCGCCATGATGTCTCTTTGTCCACGGCGCTGTCAAAGGCCTTTCGGCACTCGGGAGGTAGGAGATCCTTGATCTCATCTGATACTGCGCTCAGTCCCTGGAACGAGGCGAGGAAGTCGGCCGATCCGGCCGTATCGTCCACTCCCGAGGCTGAGATGACACCCGCAGACGACGTCTCCAAGTAGGTGTCGGCGATGTAAAAGTTACGGGCCATCTTGCCGGGGAGAGGAGGGAATACGCTGCTGCCCCTGGTAGCTTGCTCGTCCTCTGGGGCGACCTGCTCGATGCGGGCGCGCGTCGGCTGCATCGTTGCTGGGTACTGCACCACGTTGGTGTGGATGTCGTACACGCCGGCATTGTTGAGCTTTCTTATGGCATTAATGCCGGCATTAAACGTACTAGGGTGTGACATATTAGTGATGAGTTCTTGACAGAGTGCTGCTATTCGCCAACTTGAGGAACGTACCTGGCCTCGCGGGCATGCTCTAGCATCCAGTTCATGTCATTGACGTTGACCTTGCGCTTCTTGGACTCGACCTTGCCATTGGGGATGGGCACCGAGGGAGCGTTGGTGTGGTAGACGGCGCTGGCTCCATGCCATGCGACGTATTGGTTCTTGTTGTACGGCTCCCCCTCGACAAAGTGATCATCAGGGTCTGCGAGCTGGCCCTCGACGACACCGTCGGCACGAGCCTGAGCAACGCTATAGTCGTCGATGATACGCTTGCCGCCGACAATGATGCGGGCGCCGAACTCACGGAACACGGAGCGTGCTGTTACGATTCCTATTGAGCGGCCCTTGTACGAGTGAGGGATGATATCTCGCTCAATCATATCCCGCTTCTCATCGTCGTCGACAATGATCTTGTAGAGCTTGCGATGCTTGGTGAAGAAGAGGTAACTGTCCCTGAAACCGACACATCGCGCCGGTTCTGTCGAGAGCATGTAGAGCCTCTCGCCCCGTCCCGTCACAGTGAATGTGCGACAGCGGTAGTCGCGACCGCCCTGGAGGTTGCCCAGCTTGTCGACCTTGGTCTCGCCTTCGGGGTCCTCGGGCAGCACGCACTCGTCGTTGGCGATCTCGGCGATAGTACCCTCAGCGTCGATGACCTGTTCAGCCTTGGGCGCTGCTGGACCACCTTTGCGACCGCCGCGCCCTCGCCATCCACCGCGGCCGCGGCGTCGCGGGGTGTTGGCCTCGTCGGCGGGCACGGTAATCATGTTGTCCCAGTCCGGGGGCCGGTTCTTGGGTGGGCGACCGAGCCTCTTTCTTCTAATGACTGGCACAGGTGGCGGGGTGGGCTCCTTGGCCGACTCGTCGTCCTTGTCGGCTGCATCATCGTCGTCGCCAGACTCCTCCTTGGGCTGGTGGTCCTCATCCTTTTCGTCGTCGGGGTCGGGAACCGCCTGAGGCTTCGTATCGTCAGCGGCCGAGTCGGCGTCGGGCATGGCCTCGTCCTCGATATCGGCAAACGTCTTTGGCGTGCTCTCTGCGGGTTGGGAACTGCGCGTCAGCTTGAGGCGGATCCTTGGACGGGGCGCCATGATGGAGGATGATGATGAATGCGACGGTTGCGTCCAAGATGCGCAAAAGGAGGTCGAGGTTTGCACTTGCAGAGGTTTCTTTGATTGATTGATTGATTGATTGATTGTTTGTTGGCGGATGGTGTTGGGATTGGAAGGCGAAATCGACGAAACACTTCAAGACTCACCTAGAGCAGCCGCAGCCCGCTTGGCGGCAGCGCGACCTGAACGTCTGCCTGCCATGATTCACTCACTCGCTGCAGTGACGATGCGGCATCCACCCGTCCGTCTATCGAGTGTCACAGGGGAGGAGCCTTTGTTTGTGTGTGCGTGCAAGGCGGGAAAGGGAAGTTGAGGGAGGGAGGGCCAGCCAAAATGAGGCTCAAAGGGGGTGGGATTGGAGGTTTGCGTGAGAGTGTCTGTGTTATTTTTGCGCTCCTGCCCTCGTTGGTTCTGCTTTGCGTCGTTCTTTCCAGCAAGAACAAGGCTTGAGCCACGGTCGAGACGCGCCGCGGCATTCGCTTGACATGATTGGCTGGAGGTAGTGACCCCACTTACTGTGTGTATTCAACCAAACACTGTATTAAATACACTGTTATAGCATCGCCATCAACCTCCAGACGATTTATACAAGTTGGTCTCAATCGTAGTAATCGCCATCACTGATAAACCTTGTAAATGCCTCGTCTCTATAGATACTTGAAAGTCCTCTCCATGCTAGGTAGCTAAGATTCGACAAACAAAAACGCAACCTTACACCTTGACCAGACAGTAATCGTAAACCCGTAAACCCCGTGTCGATGCAAGTTCATAAATGCTACCCTTAAGGTCTTTCCTCCACTCACTACAGAGTATCCCATCCACCATTGTTGATCTCCGCCTCCAACTTCCGGCTGATCAAGCTCGGTACCCCATGATTGAGCACCGTGTTGCGGATCATCGAGTCATATCGCTTCTGGTTGAGGAAGAGCTGTCGCCCATGACGCAGCTGCGGATCCGTCTCTCCATACTTGTCGATGTATGGCGCTGGTGTGAAGGACCCCGACAGACGGAAGAGGTACACTATCGAACACTTGCGCACGTTGAGGAAAACTCCAATGTTTCGTTGACACCTGGAATATCCAGTCAGCAATCTGCTCTGTAAATCATCAGATCAAGTGATACTCACCTGCGCATATGTTGCTGCGCGCCACCAATCTTGGTGTACTCTATACGGTCAGAAGAGGTGTCTGTCTTTTGGCAGCATGTGCCCTGGCTGCACGAGAGCTCGCCGCAGAAGAGACAGATGACAGGATCCGCGAGTTCCTTGCCTGTCGTCGGGCACTTCCGCCTCGTCGCCTCGTCGATGAGGGCGTCGTAGTTCTTGGGTAGGCCAATAAGCTCGAATATACCAGGATGGCTCATCATGGCTGACCGAGGCATGTCACTGCTGTCACCTGGCCACATGACCTGGTGCTTGACCCATCCCGACACAAGAGATGAGGTCGTCTGGGGCCAGCCGCAAGCAGCCGCGTTGTCTGTGACGGCGGCACACATCTCGTCAAAGCTGGGAACGCGGAGACTCTCGGTCAGGCGCTCTAGTTCATCCGCCTCCGGTGCTGGCGAGATGTGGCTGTTGAAGTCCACACCATACTTGACGTAGAGGAAGATGAGACTCTTCCTCAGGAACGTGAGAGCATACTTCTTTGCAAACGTGTACCAACTCTCCAGCGTATCCACGCCAGGCTGCTGGAACCCTCGGTTTTCGCCAAACTCGACGCCCTCCGGGAACTGTGCGGCGTGGAACTCGAGGCCACACTTAGTTACGGCAAGGGCAAAGTCAGCAAAGTTGTTGATAGCTGGGTCTTGAGTTTGTCTGTTGGTCAGATTGCCAACCCAGCTGGCAACGGGAATGTTTCGGCCCATATGATATACGAGCTTCACAAGCTCTGCCAGGTAGCACAGTCGGAGAACGTGCGAGATCTCAGCCTTCTGTGCCGGTACCAGCCCGTACGAGCACTCGACCAAGAACAAGAACGAATCCATGCTCAGCAGAGGCGGATATACATCCAATGGCCGCCGAGCATAAGGCGTGCCGGTTCCAAAGTATCGCGACATGAAGAGTTGGCAATGTTGTCTCTCGCTATCCTTCTTGAACTCGGCGTCAATCTTGCTCTCGGCTCCGCTATTCTGTGCCCCGACCGCAATGTACGACGAAACCGTCTCTGACAAGACTCGTAAGTGTGTGAGAATGTGCTCAGGAATCTTTTCCAAAAGGCTCATGCCCGGTTGAGCTTCCACTCCTCGCTGCTGGACTTCCACGGAAGAGATGGTGAAGCCCACGGCCTTGACTAGTGTATCACTGGCGCAGAGCTCGCCAGCGTTGTCGCCCTTGGAATCGATGATGTGACTGGTGCGGAGGCCGTTCATGCGAAGAGTGTTTCGCAGTCGACGATATGCTGCTAGCAGCTCTACCATCAACTGGTTGCCATCCGTAGCAGCTGGCTGAGCATGGCTCTGCTCAGGCGTATTCAGGTCAGAGAATGCGTAACTGACGGGTGTGCCCACGGCTGATGACTGCGCCTCGGCATCCTCCCTTCCCCATGAAGTCTCGGCCTGAGTCTGGGCTGGTAGTAGAGACTCGACAAGGCTTCCAGGAAGACTAGGAGTGTACATGTCGGGGAACGATGGCTCATCCTCGGGTGCTTTGCTTCCGCCGATCCAGTAAGCGGAGCCCATCTGCTTCTCCAGGAAGTCCTCAAAGGGGCCTTGAGACTGAAGGTAGCCTGGGTACGACTCGTCTATCCCCTTCCAGATGATGGGCACGAATGCGTTTCCAAGCGCCTTGCATAGAGGGCACACAAACTCATTCCGACGGGTGTCCTCAGGATGATGTCTGGCGATCTGATGCGCGTGACGCCTCACTGTTGCTTCATAGTAGACCTCGAAGCAGCGGTAGTGCATCATATGCCCACAACCACTTGCCACGGGGCCTGGAAGGCAGACGTTGGACGGGAATCCTTTACCAATGGTTTGTCGTTCCGCGAGGAAAGTTTCGCCCTGCACGTTGATCTTCTCCACCATTCTCCTGTTTTCATGGGCAATACCGAATGGTCTGACCTCCTCGGCGGATCGGTCAAGACTGCAAGGTGTTTGTGATGCTTCGCGGACAAAGTCAGGGTCCTGGAAGTCTGTCTGACGAAGGATCCGGCTCTCGTTGAAAAGGGCAAACGTTCCGTAGAGGTGTCGGTCGTCTGGCTCTTCCTGGCACAATATGCAAGTTCCAACAGGGTATTTCCAGTTGTGTTTCCGGTCTTCTGTCTGCTCCTCTTCCTCTTCGTCTTCATCCAGGTCCGAACCCCAGTCGAACGCTGCCTGGTTCTCCATGAAGCTCTTCTGTTGCTGCTGGAACTGCGCCATGACCTTGGCCTGGCGACTTAGCGCCGCCTTCTTTCTCCTTTCCCGCTCCTCCTCAGCAGAAGTGTTTGCTGGTGAGGCCGTGTTGATGCGATCAACCGAGACCCCGAGGTTTACGTACGCTGTCTCGAAGGTACGGGGGCGCTTCTGTCGCAATCGTTTGAGAACGAGCGCAATCTTGGGATGAACTGCCTTGAACTCGTCCTTGGTAGACATCATATTCAAGAGGGACACGATAGTTCTGGAACTTTGTGCCTCGGGCATAAAGTTGCTGCGACCAAACTTGGTAAGAGCAATGTAGACAAACGACTTTGTCGACTCCTCGCTCATGTCATCGTCACTCGTCTTGTCCTCTAAAATGGCGATCAGGATGAGATGCAGAACCACCTGTAGGAAAGTCTCTAGCCGGGTGAATGGGACCGAAGGGGTAAACTTGTTGGCCACTAGGGGGTAGAGGAGCGAGTAGTAGATGACCTGGGCAAACATGCCTGTGCTGGTGAAGGCGCCCAGGTTCTCGAACAAGCCCGATGGGACTGTTCGAGCCTTGGGCTCATACACAACCTCCTCGGCTGTCTTTCCTGTTCTCTTGGCCATCTTCTTTCGATACGCCATTTCGGATTCCTCTCGCTGGTTCTTGTTGTAGTGCGCGATGTAAGGATCGATCTCCTCAATGAACTCGGGACGCAACTCAAATGTGCCAACATCAGAAACACCCTCGGGCGGCTTGAAGGTAGCCATTTCGTCCAAGACTCGGTGGAAATCTTCCTGCTCCTGATACTTCTCGGGGAGCTTGTTGCAGATCTCATTGAACGACAGGGGCTTAAAGCACAGGACGTGAGTGATGTCCCGGCGCATTGCTAGAAGCCTGGACTTGGTCTCGTCCTCAGACGATATTAACGAGGTACGATCACTGAGAAGGACAATCAGGAGGTGGATCATGTCTTCCACCACGTCCAGGTGCTGGGCGTCATCCTGAGCCTCCGACTTGAGCTCAAACAAGCCCTTGACCCAACTCTCCATTCCGAAGCGGTCGATAATCGACGCGAGAACGCGGCTGGGGTTACAGACCACCAAGGCAGTCTGCAGAAGGAATATGTCTCGGTGGTGCGAAACATCTCGTTGGCCAACGCCGCGGTATGTGCTTGCTTGGTGCCGCAGGCTGATTCCGTTTCTAACCCACATATTGGCCTTGATCTGGGCAAGCCAGGCACATACACGGAGAGGGAAATCGAATGCTGCGATAAGATAGTCCTCAGATGTGAAGTTTTTTCTTGGCACCTGAGGCCTGCCCATCAACTTGGGTTTGGACTTGAGCTCCTGCTGCGTGAAGCTCATCAGAGTTCTCATGGTAGATGCAGGAAGCGATCGTCCGCACTCAATGAGCCAGGATAGGGTATAGTGAAGGGCGTGATGGAAGCTGATGGCATCCTTCTCGACGACAAACTTGACCACGTCATAAGAAGTAGCCTCGGTATCGAACTCAAAGTCGCTGAGATTCTTGAACTGAACCTCATCCTTGATTTCACCCTGCTTGAATCGGTGGCGTTCTGCACCGATCGAGTTGAGGATCACCGTCTTTGCTGTGAAGCGGATGGCTCGTTGGAGGTAATGAATCTCGTCAGATGGGCAGTTGCGGAATGCCTCGGCGAGGTTTCGAGCCTGCAGATTGATCTGTCTTGTCACAAGCGAGGCAGTGATCCATGAGTCGGCCTCGTATTCCACATGCTCGACCACTGCTCGAACATTGGGGCCAATGCACTGGTGAAGCTTGACAAGATCAAGGAACTGCATGAGGTACCGGGGCTCGCATCGCACGCGCTCTTGGACATGAGGCGCACCAAACAAGTACTTCAAGTCCTGGTAGAAATGATACATTCGCCTGTTGGTTACAGAGCCACTCTCGAAGGCGAGGACGGCATCAGGAGAGACATCCCAGGGGTGTCCGACTTGACGCGTTGTTAGGAAGGTGTAGAGAATCGCCAGCAAGCTGGTCATGAAGTTTCCACGTTCAACAACCTCGGCGGTGATTGAGGGAGTCGTCAGCATCTGAAGAGAGAGGTTGATGATGGAGTGGTCCGGTTCTCGGTCTCCAACCAGGTAGAGCTGAGCTAGAATCGTGTACAAGCTCGCGAATCTGAGAGCCAACACTCGCTTGAACTCGGGGATCTGGACAACAGTGGATATGTATAGGGCCCGAAGATCATTCCTAACTTTCTTCCACATGCGCAGATCGAAAACTAGAAGCCAGTCGAGACGGACACGTCGAAAGACATCCTCGGCCGGGGGCACATTCTCACGCTGTGTGTAGATTGTAGGTGTCTCGATCCAGTAGCGGCCAGGTCGAGCTGTCAGTTTCTCGGTTTTGCCAGGCGTCTTTGGGATTTCAGCATTTGCTTTGGCGTAGATCGAAGGTGCAACGAGGGGCTCGGCCGTATCAGAGTCGGAGGGTGTCGCTTCTCTATCTCGCGTTGTAGTACGAGTCTGAGCCTGCTCCTGAGTCTGCCCCTGGGCCTGGGCCTGAGCAGGGGGAGGCGGAGGAGGGGGAGGATATCCAGCCATGGTGGCCTCGTCCTCTTCCAGAGCTTGGTCATTGTCTCTCCAGTTGACTCCAAGATCTCCAACTTCTCCTCGATCTACCATCATCACGTCGTCATCTTCATCTTCGTCACCCCCAGCCACGGAACTGGACGGGAATGATGGCCTTGGTCGTCCATGTCGGCGTCGAGATCGTCGTCTTCGTCATCATCGTCGTCGTCGTCGTCGTCGTCAATTTCTATTTGAAGACCGTTGCCTCCAGCAGCAGCTTGCAAGGCCAAGATGAAACGCGCATTCATACCATCGAACCGGCGTCGATTCGCAACTGCCTGGTCATCCTCCTCCTCATCGTCGATAAGGCCCAGCGTATGAGTTGCCGCGCTACCCTGACGCCATGGCTTCATGACTTCCTCGCAGACAGTGCGACGAAGAATGTGAGTATCATGGCCGACGGTGCAGCCGGAGATGTCGCTCAGCCATTCCACAAGGGTTCCACACATCTGCTCTCGAAAGGTATCTCTTGCAGATCGAATCGTGACCGTTACTCTTATCGCCTCCATTATAGTCGCCATATGTAGGAGTCGGTCAATCTCGGATGAATATGTCAAGATGCTCCGTCCTATGGCATCTGTCTCCCAAGCATTCTCGGCTGCAGCCCTCCGACTCTTGCGGCAGGCTCTTGCGACCTGGTCCTGCACCTCCTGAACGGTGTGCTTCTCGTCATTCCACAGGATAAGCGCAAACTCGTTGCACGGCTCGGCGTCTGGGCCATAGTAGTGTGAGGACAGGCGTGAAGACTGTTCATCCTCGAGTATCGACTCCTCAGTCTTGGCTTGGCGTAGCTGCTCCGGTGAGCAAGAGATGACGTCGCAGATGTAGTCAAAGACCCGGCCGATGGTCATATGTAGGTTCGCCACGAGATCCTCGGGCAGGCCAGCTGCCTCCTTTCCCTTCCCTTTATCGGCGCCCGCCTGCAAGTCGGAGTGGATGGTGCAGAACATGGGATTCCGCCAGGCCTCGTCGTCTCCGCAATCGCAGCAGCCGCTGTTTCCCACAGAAATCTGTATCCGAACCATGTGCCCGGTGTGATCGGTCGAGTCGAAGCAGCGTGCACACAGGCAGCAGGTCTCGTCGGTGCCGCAGGTCCGGCATGTGTAGTTCGCCTCACCAGGCTTGAAGATGTGCCCGCATCGTTTCCCCCGCGCAGCCTCGGTGTATTCGGCACCCTCAACAGCACCCTGGGCGTCACTCAGTTTGAGGGTATCCCCAGGCCTGCCCTCGGGGAAGAGCAGACGCATGTATTCGCTGCTGCCGCCCGCCAGAGACCAGAACAAGCTCCGCAGCAGCTCCCGCGAAGCCTCCTCGGTGTATCGATAGTTGAAGTGGGCGGGCAGCCCCGCCAAGAACTGGCAGAGCTGCTGCTCCTGCGTCGACATGTTGTGATCCATGGTCAGACCAGCTTCATGGTAGGCTTGTTCGGGTTGGGTTGGGTGAAATGGGGAAGCAAGAAGAGAGACGGTTGCGGTGTCGGCGATGTCGTCAGGCAGGCAGATAGATAGTAATAGCAATGGAAGTGGGGGATCCGCAAATATTGGAGAAAGGTCGGTGGAACAGCTGAAAGCTGCCGCAAGCGATAACTAACGGTCGAGTCAGCGCTCAAAATCCTGTGCAGATGCAAAAGACAGCTGTACTGTTCTCAAGGTGTGTGTCAAGAGGCGAATGAATCAAATCAATGGATTAAAAATCCGGGTTGATGTTGGAGTGTGCTCGAGACGGGCGGGATGGGCTTATTCAGCTTGGATAGATGGAGGTTAAAGCCCACATTCACAGGCTTGTATCCTGAGGCTCGAGGTGTGATGGAACGGTTGCTTGCCTGCGTGTTTGGCGTGGCAGGTCTTGCCCCTCAGGTGCCGGTTCCAGGTTGCAGGGCTGCCGACGTCAGTTGCGACCTTCAATGCCTCAGAGACTTGCGTGGCCCTCTTTTTCCTGCAACATGGACATGGACGGCAGATGAAAGGCGAAAGCAATGATTGCCACAGACGGCATTGATGAGTGAGACAAAACGAGTTTCATTCAATGGATGGGATGCATGTTTTGACACGGGCGGGAGGCGACATTGGAGACGCCGCCCATAACAGTGGCCTGGCCAATCTCTCACGGCCTCCAGGGAAGCGGGAATGCCATCCAGGACATAGGGAAACGTTGATGTGTGAAATCCTGCCTCTAATTCTCCTCTAATTTGTACACGGCTACTGGCACAGAATCAATCCCTCGCCCGTTGCTCGATGGATAATCACGTCGTCGGTCGGCCTCTCTTTATTCCTCATCCTCGTCGCCGCCCTCGATGAACTTGTGTCGGATGTCCTTCCATTGTCGCTGCAGCCACTGTTAGCAACCCAAATCTCTCTCATATTTGCCGTGATACAAGACGTACGCCTCGGTTGTGGTTGTCCCAAACCTTGTCCATGACGTTGTTGAAGCCCCTGTATCGCAATCAGCATCTCGTTCCCGCTGGCCCGGCGGCGGGCGGAGAGCAGTCCTTACACCTCCCAGGCGAAGCCGGCAGTGAAGACGGTCGCGAGCATAAGGTAGTTGGTGGAGAACAGGCTCCTGTAAAGCAATTCGTATTAGCATCGGGCGTTGTCGGTCTCGTCGTCTCGTCGTCGGTGGACTTGCCTGTAAAGGGTGCTGGTGATGGCCTGTGAGGGTGCGCGATTAGCCGGTACGTTCGGCGGAGGGGGCTTAAAGGGTGCGAGGCACTTACCATCTTGGATATCGAGCGCAATTGAGCGTCTGGGACACGACTTCAAGTGGGTGATGGACGTCTGCGACCGGCAATTTGAGGCTTCGGTTGAAGGTTGGAGAGGGTCTAGAGATTGTCAGGCCAGGAAATTCGCGAAGTTCCGGGGACAGCTTTAGGTCGCTCCTGATTGGCTGCCTTCGCCAGCGATTCCGAGCCCCACTTTTCTCTCGGCTCTTCAGCATTCAACCTCAATTCGAAGCTATCGCCATCAACATTAGCTTACATCTAATTCTTCATCTTTGATGAGAATCACAAAACCAATTGACTTAAAACGAAAACGACTATGTAAACAGAAATCTTTCTGCCTACGTGGCTTTGCTCGAAACTGCTACTTGAAGCCAAGAGTTACACATCACCTCGAGGTGTCACGCTCACTTCAGAATCGAAAAAAGATCTCCATGGGAAGATGAAACTGATTAATAGTTCCCTTGCGAGAGAAGCTAGTCTAATTAGGTTTCCAAGGCCCTTGCCTTGCTCTACTTCTCAGCAACTTCAGACTCAGCTCCTTTCGCCTTGTCCTTGGCCTCCTTCGCCTTTTCTTTTGTCTCCTGCGCCTTCTCCTGGGTCTTCTCCTTGTATCTACGCATTCTCTCTCGGAAACCAATGTGTTGCTGTACGCGAGGTCCACGGATGGAGCTCATGACACGCAGCGGCGGTCGTGCAAAGTCATCATCGTCGGAATCGAGGGACTTTTCAGATGCCAGCTCTTCAGCAGGAGGGGCCAGCCACCTCCTGTGGATGAAGCCAGGGAGACAAGCGGCAACCCACTCGTCAGGACAAATTCTAATGAGTGCGCCCCAAGGCAGAGAGATGGCTCCAAGTCCGATCGAAAGACCCCATTCCCTGCCGTTCAGGCGCACAATCTCGAAGGCCTGATCACCGACAAAGATGATAAGGACCTGGCCTCCAACCATGATGATGTTGATAACGATAAAGAAGATGTTGCGGTGAAGACCTTCAAAGATGTTCAACTTGTTGTCCAGTCGACGGTTGCTATAGGCTTCAGTCAGCGAGTGTAAAACCTCATCCAGGTGTTGGACAACTTACTTGATTTCGTTGAAAATTTGCAGCCAAACAAAGGTATTGAAGACGAGGGTCTTCAGAGCCTTGGCATCGTGCTCGGAGTCATCGTACCAGCCAAGAAGTTTCTTACCACCAAAGTTCAGAACAAAGGTGATGGCAAGCTGGCAAATGGCCTGGCCGATGATCATCTTGGACATTCTCAAGGTGATGAGTGGGGCGGACTTTCGATCAGGCTTCCTGTCAAGAACACTACGAGTGGGAGGATCCGTTGCCAGAGCAAGTGCTGCAAAGGTGTCCATGATGAGATTGACCCAGAGCAGTTGAACAGCATTCAGGACAGACTCTTGCTTGCTGCTTGCCACTGCCGAGACGAAAGTCAAGACCACAGCTGTGACGTTGACGGTTAATTGGAACTAGACGTCACCAGGTTAGACAAGTGAAAGCTTCTTGGGACATCAAGCCTACCTGGAGGAACTTCTTGACTGAATCGTTGACAGCACGACCCCACATGAGACCCTTGACGATGGATGCAAAACTAAATATTGTCAGTATTCAAGTCATTGCAAATCTCCAGAGAGCGTCAACTCACTTATCATCGAGCAGGATGATAGAGGATGCCTCCTTGGCAACCTCAGTGCCAGCAATACCCATGGAGAAACCAATATCTGCCATCTTCAGTGCGGGAGCGTCGTTGGTTCCATCACCAGTAACAGCGACAGTCTCTCCAAGTTCCTTGAGAGTACGGACCAGAATCCTCTTATCCTCAGGACTTGAGCGAGCGAGGACCTGAAGATGCCTGACCTTCTGTTTGAGCTCCTCGGGCGGAAGTCTGCGAAAGTCTGGACCCTCCATTGCAATACCTCCCTCGTCGGGGCGGAAGATGCCACATTCAGAAGCGATAGCAGAGGCCGTCTGGATGTTGTCGCCAGTGACCATTCTCACAAACACGCCGGCACGGCGGCAATCCTTGAGGGCGTCGATCACGGTTGGTCGTAGGGGGTCTTTGATACCATATATGCCAATTAGGGTCATATCCTTGTGAACAGCGTTGAAGTCAGCCTGGCTGGGGTTTTCCTTGGATACTGCTCCCTCGGGTGGCCAGGACTCAAAGTCTCGGTATGAAGATCCGATAGTTCGGAGCGTCTGCCCAGCGTAGGAGCTGATGATCAGGTTGAACATGTTTCGATCTGCATCTGTCAGGGAGGCTGTGGTCGGCTCGCCTTGAGACACGTTTTCTAGGGTCTTGGTACACTTCTCGAGAAGAATCTCAGAGGCACCCTTGGCGTACACTCTGTACTTGCCATTGGCCAGCTTGACAACGACGGCACTGTACTTATACTTGCTGTCGAAGGGGATCGTCTGAACCACCTGGGCAGAGGTCCTAATCTCTTGAACAGGGCCTGCTCCAAGGTGGTCTCGACAAAAGGTCAGAAGAGCTACCTCTGTCTTTGATCCGATAAAGGTCTTGATACCGTCCTGCTCGCCTTCGAAGGCGGTCGAATTGAGCACGTTGGACTGTGTGAGAATTTCTTTGACTTGCTGGCTGAGCCCATTGGCAAACTCGGATTCCGAAACGTTGGGGATAGTAATAGCGTCCTGGTCGATCTTCAACGACTTGTCCATGGGGGCATTAGTACCACCGAAGCTGGTGCTCTTGCCGAGAGTAGTGGCGACAACCGTCATCTTGTTCTGGGTGAGAGTTCCGGTCTTGTCAGAGCAGACGGTCGTGGCATTTCCCATGGTCTCGCAGGCCTTGAGGACACGGACAAGATTGTTATCACGAAGCATCTTGACGGTAGCAAAGCTGAGCGCCAGTGTGACAGCCAAGGGGAGACCTTCGGGGACAGCTACGACGACGACAGTGACAGAAACGATAAAGATCTTCATGAACTCTCGACCCTTCTCGGAGGGAGTGCCGTGATTGTTGGGGAGATGGGCGCAGAACTTGATGAAGAGGGCGATGAAGAGCAACAAGGCAGCGCCAGCACCGAACTTGGCGATCCAGTCCGCGAGGATGTTGAGCTTCTTCTGGAGCGGCGTGTCCTCCTGCTCAGTACGCAACGCCATTGAGATGCGACCATAGCTGGAGTTGACACCAACTGCGGTAACCAGGAATGTTCCGTTGCCCTCGTTGACCTTGCTTCCCGAGATGATGAAGGGATCAAGCTTCTCAGCCTCTTTGGCGTCAAGCTTCTGGATGGCGTGGAATACATCGGCCGCCGGCGACTTCTTGAGCAGATCAGACTCTCCCGTGGCCGAGGACTCGTCACACTTGACGGCGCTGCCTTGGATGAAGATGCCATCAACCGGGACAATGTCTCCGGTAGCGAGATGCATCACATCTCCCACCATGACATCCGAGATGGATATCTCTTGGGATTTTCCGGAGCGAATAACATTTACCATGCGATCATTTGTCTTCTTGGTGAGTCGTGTGAATTGTCGCTGCATATGCCAATCATTGATGGTACCGACAAGCACGACAATACTGTTCACCATTAGTTAACGCATCCCAGTTCTTGGCGGTGGCCTGGCTTACACAATAGCAACTATGATAGCCACACCCTCAACCCATTCAACCTTGGGCTCGCCTTCTTTATGATCACCACCAAAAGTCTGGTACAGGCCCAGAGCTAAGGAGATGACGGCAGCGATAGTGAGGAGAATAAGAACCTTGTCGTTGTATGTTGTCCAGGCGATTTCAAGCAAGGACTTTGTCTTTTTCTCGGGGAGACGATTATCACGAAACACCTTCTTACGGTCGCAAAAGATGCCTGTAGGATGGGGATCCTCTGGGGGAGGAATATGGACCGCAGCCTCTGTGGTGGCCTCTGGGACAGCATCTCCAGCTGTGCCATGTCTTGGGGTCCCCTCAGGCGCAACATCGTGAAAGGCGACCTCGCCATCGAGTGTCGACTCTTCAACACTGAGACCGGCATTTCGATCTGTCCTCAGGCCCTTCTCGAGGCCATCGATACCGCCAAGGGCGTAAAAGGCGTTGAGGCTCTTTGGATTGAGCAGCTTGGATAATTGGCCCGGACTGAAGGCGAATTTGTTGTGTTCAACCTTGAACATGTCCTCGGTGCCTGGATCCGGGGTCAGGGCATCCGAGGTATCCACCAGAGTGGTCTTGGTATTGGTATTGGGGGCCGCATGCCCGTGACCGGCCGTCTTGGCTTTTTGCGATGTATCGGGAGCCGTCATTCTTGGCAGCGATGACGGTGGAGGTATAGAATAGATGGTCGACGATCTCGGGGTGGGAGCTGTGTAACCAACACCGGCTTATAAGCCCATCGGTGCTTTTCGTAAAATAGATTCGTAGCCGAATAACGTGGTCATAAAAGGCACTGCCTTTGAATGAAGAGGCCTCCCCGTGTAGCTTGGGGGAGTCGGGAGAAATAGAAACAGAGTTGGGAAACGGGCGGTGGGATTCCTGCATCACACAAGGCAGATCCAACGGGGCAGGGTAGGTACTTGTTATGTACCGGCTGTTTTCAAAGCAGGGACGCTTTTGGGCATCTCTTGATATTACCCTTTAAACACTGCACCACCTGCAAGACAGGCATCAGGCGCACGTTGGCGCACGACGGGGCGTAGGGGCAGCTAGGCCTTAATCTAGGCCGGGCTAACAAAAGACAGAGATTAAGCTTAATGAGTGTCATCAAGGGGCACGGGAGGGTTGATTGGCTTTTGATTAACTGGGGACAACGCCAGCGGAAGGGCATCTCGTGAGGCGGCAGCGGTTGGTTGCCAGCAGAGACGGACAATCATGGGAGGACATGATGTCACACTATGATTCATTGCCTTGTTTTTACTCTCGTCGTTTGGTATTTACAGCAAACACGGAGACATGACCCCGTGCCAGAAGAGGGTGTTGATCACTACGTGTGAGGGAGAGTGGCCTCGGCCAAAACTTGAAACTATCCAAGGGAGTGAGAGTAAGTGGGTGGCTTGAGTAAACTTGATGGAATGCCTTGCCTAGTGAATGGACAGTAGCGTACCAGACCAAGGCTCCATGTCACCGGCTCTAGGGAAGCATTGATCCGCAGTGTTCCGCCCTGGATCCATCATCACCATAACCGAGCCCTTCTTCTCTCAAGGCTTGATTCAGGCACATTTTGCGTGGACTGTCGGCCTGCCACGTTCATCAACGCATGAGATGGTGACGGACCATCTCATTCTAATTGGACGATGTGACGTGTGAGTCTCCTCCAAAGTCCAAAGCATTGGTCAGTGCTGACGATTTCGGGTAGGGGCTGCTCATCAAACACGGCAAGCCATCATCCCACTATGTTGCAGGGATTCAGCCAGCCATGTATCAGCGAGAGTACGGGTACGGAATACCGCGTAGGGAGGAGAAGAAGGAGTGTGCCGTAATACTGGGTATGTAAGTATTACACCGCTTCGTGGGACCCATTGTCATGAATTTTGCTTGCTTGTTTGGTCGGCCTGTCATATGCCTGACATCCACGCACCTGGAGGCCTTCGGGCTGACCAGAGATATGGATGACACTGTTCCTATGCGTTGGCCTGGGTGACTCAACTCAAGAACAACCCAAGCCGGTCTGTCAGTCTCGGTCGCAGAATAACCCCAGAATCAATGCAGTGACACTCCAAATAACACAATGGACGTCCTGCGTAACGTGGACGACGTTTTACGTGAGACGGGGACTTATAAACGGGGCGCCCCAAAGCAAGGAGGATCCAGGAAGCTACAGGGAGTAATCATCCAATAAGAAGCTCGGTAGTTTTTACACTTTTGGTCAAACGACCTCATCTCAGCTCCCTCGCGTCGAGCCAAAGTCCAATAAGCTCATTTTGAGATCCATCGCCAGGGGTGGCATGTATTTCCGGCAGATGAGAACAAATGTTTCGAGAATAATAAAGGGCAAGCACTTTGTGCAAGGCCTGTCACATGAAATGTGTAAACTTTTGTGTCATTCCCGTTGAATGTGTAACAGTTTATTCTCATTTCCATGGAATGCGGTCATCTTTGCGAGGTGCTCGTTTCTGTGCATCAAACAACAAGTACAATGTCAAATAAGCACACATAAAATCACCCCAGAATCACAATCAATGAGAAAGGTCATGTTCTTTTACGTAGATCTGACAAGTACACTTCTGACCTTGGTACAAAACCATGCCTTACCACCCGCTTACGAGAAGTCAGCCTCAGCTGGGAAGCAATTGTTCACCAGCCACGGTCAACCTGTGGCTCAGTCGAGCTTCAGTCTCAGCCACCATCGACCCCTCCAACCCCTCCAAAACTCCAGGCTTCGAGCGCAAGTTTGCTCTGCTTTAGCTTGCCTCGGCACCTGCCGAACAAACCCCCCCAGGCCCAACGACGATAATCACGTCCGAGTTTCCATCCTCCCGACAGACTCGCGCTTCCCTATCAGAAAAGAAAGAATGCCGTCGCAACCCACAAACTCGGGCATCGTCACCGACGAAGCCAGCGGCGAGCGCGAAATCCCCCAGTCCGTCCGCGCCGATGGCAGCACCCGCAAGGCAATCAAGATCCGACCCGGCTACCGCCCCGCGGAAGATGTCGAGGTGTACAAGAACCGCACCGCCGAGGCCTTCCGCGAGCGCGGCAAGAGGATCGGCATCCCCGGCGCCGCGGGGCTGAAGGACGAGAAGACTGAGCAGTCGTCGGCCGCCAGCAACAAGAACGCAAAGAGGCGCGAGGCCCGGAAGAAGGCCAAGGCTGCTACGGAAGGCGACGATGCAGCAGCTGCGGCGCAAGAGTCCAAGCCCGAGGAAGTCGACCCCGAAGTTGAGCGCGAGAAGAAGGCACGCAATCTTAAGAAGAAGCTGAAGCAGGCCAAGGAGCTCAAGAACAAGAAGGAGGGCGGCGAGGCCTTGTTACCCGAGCAAATCGCCAAGGTCATCAAGATTAACGAGTTGATCCGAGAGTTGGATGCCCTCGGTTTCGATGCCGAGGGAGAGCCAAAGGCAGCCTCAGATGCCGCGGCTCCTGCTGAGGGTGAGGACGGCGACAAGGAGTGATGGAGCCTGTCGTCTATTTCGCTGTTAGACGAAGAACCTTGGACAAATACTCGACCCTGTTGGGCGCAACCCCCGCCTCAGAGACAACTTCATGGAGAACTTCCTCGGTGCGGTTCAATGCACCCACGACAGCTCACATCCGTCTCGAGCCGCCAACTCAGATGAGCTTGGAAACAAACCTGCGGCCTAGATCACGCCACCGTCCACCATAATCCCAGACTGCAAAGTCTAATGACGCTCGGACTTTTCGTCGAGGCCACTATTGATTATTCTCCGTCATGGAGTTGGGCCCTCGAGGCACGATCGTCTTAGACTGTTTATCGGGCCAGTATGACGAGCTGCCGCCCTGGAGACGTCACGCTCTATGGTGGTAAAGGGAGGAGCGTTTTGAATTGGGGATCTTGTATAGCATGTATAGTGGTTTCGTAGTATTTAGTATGGTCCTCTGCCATATACTCCGAACAAGATTGCATAGATGTTCAATCAAACATGTGCCTCCTAAATGTGTCCCAGATTCTCATATTCCCACACCCTCTTTCTCAGTGCCAAGAACAAAAACCTGGCAATCTGGAATAAGCCATCACTTCAGCCTGTGTCCTCAACGATAAGAATAGGTGGCCATTCTTTGGACGCCTTCGAATGCGATGATCGTCATACAGGGTAGGCAACTTCACGATTAGATCTGCCCAAAAGCACGGTTCAAATTCCGAGATTCTGCCGGGCCAAGCTGCCCTGTTGACCTGCAGGGGTTAGCGGAAGGCTCCAGCTGGTGAGGTAAGCTCTCCATCTGCCATGAGCAACCACCTTGGCCAGCCAAACACAACACCTCCCCATTCACCAAGCAACTAACCTCCCAATACCCGACTCGCGAGCCCCTTCAGCCGTACCCGAAAGCTCTCAGTATTTAAACCGTCAGATTTACGTTTGCGACCATGACCGCAGAGGAAGAGCGCCAAGCCGCCCTCAACTCGTACCGGGCGAGGCTCCTCGAGTCTCGAGAGTGGGAGGCCAAGCTCAAGAGCCTACGTCTGGAGATCAAGGACATGCAGAGGGAGTTTGACAGGACCGAGGACAACATCAAGGCACTGCAAAGCGTGGGACAGATTATTGGCGAGGTCCTAAAACAGCTCGACGATGAACGATGTGAGACGACGAGGCGAATCAACGAGGGAGACGAAAGCTAATCGTTACTTCTGCAGTCATCGTCAAGGCTTCCTCCGGACCACGATATGTCGTCGGCTGCAGATCAAAGGTCGACAAGGTGAAGCTGAAGCAAGGTACCCGTGTTGCCCTCGATATGACGACACTCACGATCATGCGAATGCTTCCCCGCGAGGTCGATCCCCTGGTGTACAACATGTCGTTGGAGGACCCCGGTCAAGTGAGCTTTGCCGGTATCGGTGGACTGAACGATCAGATCCGAGAGCTGCGAGAGGTCATTGAGCTTCCCCTCAAGAACCCCGAGTTGTTCTTGCGAGTAGGCATCAAGCCTCCCAAGGGTGTTTTGCTCTATGGACCTCCTGGAACAGGCAAGACTCTTCTGGCGCGAGCAGTCGCAAGCAGTCTGGAGACAAACTTCCTGAAAGGTACGGTTTCTACATCCAATCTCGTGTTGCGCACCCCGAACTAACAATGAGCTAGTCGTCTCCTCCGCCATTGTCGACAAGTACATTGGTGAGTCGGCGCGACTCATCCGCGAGATGTTTGGATATGCCAAGGAACACGAGCCCTGCATCATCTTCATGGACGAGATTGACGCCATCGGTGGACGACGATTCTCCGAGGGTACAAGTGCCGATCGCGAAATCCAGCGAACACTGATGGAGCTGCTCAACCAGCTTGACGGTTTCGACTACCTGGGCAAGACCAAGATCATCATGGCTACCAACAGACCCGACACGCTGGACCCCGCTCTGCTCCGTGCTGGTCGTCTGGACCGAAAGATTGAGATCCCGCTGCCCAACGAGGTCGGGCGACTCGAGATTCTCAAGATTCACTCTCAAAGCGTCGTGGTTGATGGTGACATTGACTTTGAGAGTGTGGTCAAGATGAGTGACGGACTGAACGGTGCTGACTTGCGAAACGTGGTTACTGAAGCGTAAGCACTCCCTCTTCTCCAACCAGGAGCTCATATGAAACCACGTTGGAACCGAATTACTGACACACAGAACAGTGGCCTGTTTGCCATCAAGGATTATCGGGAATCAATCAACCAGGATGACTTCAACAAGGCGGTTCGCAAGGTGGCCGAGGCCAAGAAGCTCGAGGGTAAGCTCGAGTATCAGAAGCTGTAAGCAGGGAAGGGAGTACGGCACGCCAAGATGAATATGATACTACGGCGGGGAGAAACTCCACGGATGATGGAGGTTGAAGGATACAGGGTCGCTGGGTAATCAATCCACCAATACTGAACTGGACTGGATTGTACAATAGAGTCAGGGCCGGCGGCTATAGATTGGCTTAGCCCTAGAAGCAGGAATGCACATGGCGTCTCGGAAGAACAACCGTTGGATAAACGATTACGGTCGGGATGTGATGTGATAGGACATGGGGAGCGTCAGATCCCCGAGATCCATGTCCGTGTAAGCAGCCAAGCAGCCAGACGTTTCGTCCTGTCAGCGAGCAACGGAGCATCCCCACTCGAGTTCGCAAGGCTGAATTCTCGCATGCAAAATTTCCGCCCCTAGTCAGCTCACGGCCGGCTGAGGGTGCTGAACGCGGTTTACTGCTGAGCGCCATGAGAGTGACGGGAGAAAAGGGCGCGCATCAGGACCCGTCTAGAACACCAAACGAGGAATGTCGACGGCTCTCTTTAGCTTAGGGCTGAGCATCTTTGGCACCAGCTAAGGGTCAAGCCACGCCTGCGAGCGGTCTGTGTCAAGCTTGGCTCAGTTCGTACGGTGCTTACAGCGCCTGGCAAGTTGTTTCTGTGAGTTGAGGGTGCCGCGGCTTAAGGCCAGCCTAGGACTATCGTGAAAGAGGCATCTTGGTAGCGAGCTGTATCATTAGGTAGTTATCAACTCTGGCGTTTGGCGTTTGTTTGGGTTCTACAGCTTCCAGCTCCTAAACAAGCAACAGCCGCAGCAACGCGCGGGGCCCTGTCCTTGGCTGGGGCTGACACCCACTTGATCATTTGCTTGATGACGGGAGTCAGCTCAGCGGGGACTCGCACGCCCCCTTCTTCAGGCAACGTGGCTGATGTCAGAGAGCTGGATGGCTGGTTGACGGCCCGCTGCTGGCGGCTGATGAATGGTGGATGGCTCTTTTCCTCGCCGTTGTTTCTTTGTGAGGAGCGTACAATCTAAACCAACGTCAAGGACAAGACCAAAGAGTATGACGTCTGATGGTGGCACCACAAGGCGAGACAATTGAGCCAACAATAGCAACAGCGGTAGAATGACAAGGCCTAGAGCCCGGTAGAGAAAAGCAAAGTTCTTTCCGAGGAATGCTTGAGATGGAGAATAAGAACCGCATCCGTATCCCCATTGCCAACGCCGCCCGCGCTTGCGCTTGGCTTGCTTGAGAAGGGGAGGGAACGCCGAGCGGAACTGGCGCTAGGAGTGCTATTCTTGGAGGCTTTTCATTTGTAGGGGAGCCCGGAGGCGGCGATTGAGGCTGTGAGAAGAACAGAGACCCACGACCTGGGGACGATCTGGCGCCATGTCCACCGCCCCAGAGGACGGTTTTGGTGGCTGCCCCTGGGGATCCTGTCTTGTCTCTCTCTGGGTGACGTTTTTGTCTCGGGGGCGAGGGTCAGGGGCCTGCGTCTTGGTCAACGCAGGGGATCTGCCAGTGCCGAGAGAAGAGAGTGGGACACTGGTGGTGCTAAGAGGTCCGAGCCTGGAGAAATACGAACGAGAATGATGACGTTTGTGTGTCCAGAGCCGGGCAGGATCGGGCGACACAAATACCGGCTCAAGTCCAGAGGCGAGCTTCGCCACAGGATGCATGCTTTATTTTAGTAGAAGCTATTCCTGTAGTGATAAGGAACACGCGAGGTTGAGAGCTCGTATGGAGGAGCAGATCTTTGGTTCGTGATGGTTGTTGAGATCCGGTTTCTTGGTGGAGAGGCGTCCTGGAGAAGCGAGATGCAAGTTTCCGGTGCGTGCCTGACGGAGGCTCTGCCGTAGCGGCGGGACAAGGGCTCGGGGACCCCGTGCGGCTGGTGATGTGGTGGTGGTGATGATGCACCTGGCTGTTGTTGATGATGATAGGTGATAGACTGCATGCGGGCACGCATCGGTAGGGTAGTATTGAGACAAAGCTTGAGGCAAGTGTTTCGGTAAACAATTGGGCTCGACTGATGTTTCTTTGCCCCCATGGACCCCGGAGCAAACGTTCAGCAGGTGCCCTGTAGGCGTGATTCCGCACAGTACAGTACCATCAAGCTTTCGAAAGGCGCGTCCCGCGAACGAATGGCCAAATTGGGTTTGCCATGACGGGCTACCGTGTGGGCGGCTCGGCGAGATGCGTTGCCGTGACAAAAGCTTTCATGATGCGAAGCTAGAGCTGTCTTTTTTCTGCAGACCCATGAACTCGGCCTGGCACTGCCCACCGGGCCATGATGGAGCTAGCGTCGACGAGGCAAGACCCGAAGTGGTATTCTTAGAAGCATGGAAACATGCTGGCCGCGTTTGGTGGTCTTTGCGATTACCTACTCGAGTGTAAGAGGTAAGTAATAGAGTGGTGGCCAAGATTGAGCCAGAGCCCCATCTGGACCCTTATGCAACCATGAATGATGGCTGACCTTGGCTTCCATCACGTTCTGACTCGCCCATCGATGACACGGGAGAGCCACGACCACGATAACACTGGGGACATTCTTGTGCTCTGATGAGATGCAGTGCAACGAGGACAACAACGGCCAATGGGCGAGTGATTGTTGGTAGCAGCAGCATAGAGTCGACTCAACTCAAAACACCCGATGGCGGAATATCCCTGAGCCATCTCAAACTGGTGAGCCGTCCGGCTTGAGGGGGGGCCACACCCCCCACAGACGGTTATCGCTATGGCCAGAGACAGCTCTAGCTCTCTCTTTCTGGCCTGCTTGACCTGTCAGCTTTCAATCATCAATAGTCAGGAATATAGGAATGATTTGGAACCTACTGGTCGGGGACCGGTCAACTCCCTCTGATAGTCAGCCCGGACAAACAAATCAACAATCAAAGAATCTCTCTCCTTCTCGCCCCTAGAAAGGGCTGGCAAGCCATCTGCAGCCCCTGTCAAGCACACACCCCTCCACTCCCCTCCCACTGTCATCCGCAACCCCACTCTGCCCACCAGCTAAGGGTGAGAGACGCAGGAGCCTGCTCCTCGGGTTTCTGAGGCGGGCCAGAAGCTAGAGTCCGAAAGGTGAGAGAGGGAGGGGAGGACATGTTTCGTTGCTGAGGTCCAGGCACTTCCATTGGAGGCAACTGGAAGCAGTAGGGCCAGGGCCGTACCTACCTCACCATGGATACTCCACATTGGGAAGCTGGGGCCAAGCCTCTCATGGATACCGCTACTGCTGCTGCTACTGTACAGTACCTACCGCTTTGCCCGCCATTCTCAGTCCCGACCACCAAACGACTACATATACAACAAGCTCTCCCCCGTCAGCTTTCCCTTCTTCCCTCCTCCTCTCCTCTCCTCTCTCCTCTCATACCATACATTCTGCTTCGTGATACCCCCTTTCAACTGATCCGCCTGTTCTCCCGCTCTGCTCTGCGCTTCGCTCTCCACCCCGACCGCCCTTTCAACCCGAACCCCATTGCGAACGTCTTCCTCCCGCACAGAGCTCAGTCAAGATGTGGTAAGGGAGCTTCCCCGTCACCGCTTTTGTTGCCGCCTAGCTCTATCCTCCCCCTCTCCGCCGTCGCCCGCCGCCTACTGCGTTTCCACCGACTCTTGCCTCCGAGAGATGCAACAAGAGACGGAGGGAATGGTCATGATGGCCATGGGCGAAGCGGAAAGATGGAGATGGAGCTGGCGGTCAATGGAAGGGCCCAATTGACAAGAACACGATGGCTAATTGCACTCGACTTGCAGTGGCATTTTTGGATACATCAACTACCTGGTGGAAAAGGATCGCAAGTTCATCCTCGACACTCTGATCAACGGTCAGTGCTCCCACGTTGCCCCCCTTCCCCTCCTCAGCTGCCCCTCTTCACAACGTCAAACGCCCCTCGACCGCCCCTTCATCAGCCATTCCCCGCCCCGCCAGTCAATGGTGAGACGACACAAGCTTCGTATTGCTGACATAACTTGTTCAACAGGTCTGTCCCGTCTTGAGTATCGAGGATATGACTCGGCCGGTCTAGCCATCGATGGCGACAAGAAGAAGGAGGTCCTGGCCTTCAAGGAGGTTGGCAAGGTTGCCAAGCTCAAGAAGCTCGTCGATGAGTCGGACATCGACCTCGAGAAGATCTTTGATTCACACGCCGGTATTGCCCACACCCGATGGGCCACCCACGGTCCTCCCTCCACCATCAACTGCCACCCTCACCGGTACGTTTTTAGCCTGCAAATCTTGTCCTGATTTAGACGTGGTGTTGGTTCCCGTTTTTGAAACTTGGAACTGGCGCTGGATTGGGTGCCTCTGGAGACATCTTTTGCTGACCTGTTTCCCCCTGAATGCAGATCCGACCCCACCTGGGAGTTCACCGTCGTCCACAACGGTATCATCACCAACTACAAGGAGCTGAAGACCCTCCTCTCGGCCAAGGGCTTCAAGTTCGAGACTGACACCGACACCGAGTGCATTGCCAAGCTCACCAAGTACATCCACGACCAGCACCCCCAGATCGGTTTCACCGACCTGGCCAAGGCTGTCATCCAGGAGCTCGAGGGTGCTTACGGTCTTCTCATCAAGTCCGTTCACTACCCTCATGAGGTCATTGCCGCCCGCAAGGGCTCTCCCCTTGTCATTGGTGTCAAGACCCAGCGCCGCATGAAGGTCGACTTTGTCGATGTCGAGTACTCTGATGAGAACGCTGCCCTCCCCGCTGAGGCTGCCGCCCAGAACGTCGCTATCAAGAAGAATGATCTTCTTGTCCCTGATGCCGGCCTTGGCGCCGCTGACAAGTCTCTTCTGCACCGATCTCAGTCTCGTGCCTTCATGACCGATGATGGCATGCCCATGCCCACTGAGTTCTTCCTCTCCTCCGACCCCTCGGCCATCGTCGAGCACACCAAGAAGGTTATGTACCTTGAGGATGACGATATTGCCCACATCCACGAGGGCTCCCTCAACATTCACCGTCTCAAGAAGGCCGACGGTAGCTCCAACGTCCGAACCATCCAAACCCTGGAGCTCGAGCTTCAGGAGATCATGAAGGGCAAGTTCGACCACTTCATGCAGAAGGAGATTTTCGAGCAGCCCGAGTCGGTGGTCAACACTATGCGTGGTCGCCTCGACATCGCCAACAAGACCGTCACCCTCGGTGGTCTTCGCTCTTACATCTCTACCATCCGCCGATGCCGCCGCATCATTTTCATTGCTTGCGGTACTAGCTACCACTCTTGCATGGCTGTCCGCGGTATCTTTGAGGAGCTTGCTGAGATCCCTATCGCCGTTGAGCTGGCTTCGGATTTCCTTGATCGACAGGCCCCCGTCTTCCGTGACGACACCTGCGTCTTCGTCTCCCAGTCTGGTGAGACTGCTGACTCCCTCATGGCCCTCCGTTACTGCTTGGAGCGTGGTGCCCTGACCGTCGGTATCGTCAACGTTGTCGGTTCCTCCATCTCTCTCCTCACCCACTGCGGTGTCCACGTCAACGCCGGCCCTGAGATCGGTGTCGCTTCCACCAAGGCCTACACATCTCAGTTCATCGCCATGGTCATGTTCGCTCTGTCTCTTAGTGAGGACCGTGCGTCCAAGAAGGCCCGTCGCGAGGAGATTATGGAGGGTCTCGCCAACGTCTCGGGTCAGATCAAGTCGATCCTCGAGCTTGACTCGTCCATCAAGGCTCTGTGCGAGAAGACCTTCAAGGATCAGAAGTCTCTTCTTCTTCTCGGCCGTGGCAGCCAGTTCTCCACTGCCCTTGAGGGTGCCCTGAAGATCAAGGAAATCTCATACCTCCACTGCGAGGCCGTCATGTCTGGTGAGCTGAAGCACGGTGTGCTGGCTCTGGTTGACGAGAACCTCCCCATCATCATGATCCTCACCCGCGACGACCTCTTCAAGAAGTCGCTCAACGCCTACCAGCAGGTCATTGCTCGTGGCGGTAAGCCCATTGTCATCTGCAACCCCGATGACGAGGAGTTCAAGGCCTCCGAGGCTGAGAAGATCGAGATCCCCAAGACTGTTGACGTCCTCCAGGGTCTCCTCAACGTCATCCCCCTGCAGCTCATCGCCTACTGGCTGGCCGTGCTCGAGGGTCTCAACGTCGACTTCCCTCGCAACCTGGCTAAGTCGGTCACTGTCGAGTAAGGTGCTTGCCGTCAATTGATGGGTTTTGATGGGCGGTATCGAGCAGTGCCGCGCGCGGCTGCTTGGGTACCTAGTTCGTCGCGCTGGTGCGCACGAGGTTTATGATAACATTTGGAGTTGGTTTCCGGACAAAACTGGGCTTGCGTTGACATGGATAATCAAGTCTCTTTTTGCCTGCCTTGCTTGGTTGCATGAGATACATGTTTGACACAATGAATGGAGAAAATGGGAGGAAGGCCAGGGATCCGGCTGGTTATGTTAGATGGGTAAAGACGACAGGCAGTTGACCTGTTTTATGATAAGCTAGCTGTAGGCAACGTAATCATGAAGATATTGAGAATGAAGAAAGATCCAATAAGGCATGAAGTTCCTGTGATTTGTATGTTGTTACATGCTTCTACTAATGGGTCACTGGAATAAAAGAACACCAATCGTTTTGTTGCTTGTGGTTTCTTCTAGCTAAGGATAGTCTAATATCTGAGAAGAATGATATAAATTCATCTCCGTGCCTTGCTACTTCTTACCTTAGCACCCTCATGAGATTTACCTAAAATACGCTTAGATTATTAGGCCATTATTAGCTGGGTACGACTGTACTCAAGCAAAGAAAACAAGTGCACATGGACAGGAGAAGCTCTCTATACGTGTATTGTTTGTATTACAACTGTGACTAGGCCTGCGCCACAGATCAATTCCTGCGCCACTCGTCCATCTATTCCCTTGGTTCTAGACGGTCTGTGTACCGTATCCTCTAATCCGTTCGGCGAATGCCCAGCTCTGGGCCTCGAGCTTCAGGTCATTGGTAATCTCGACACCATCCTTGGTGACGATGGCCAAGGAGTATGAGTCCAGACTGCGGGCGTCACGGTAAAATAGCACCTTCATACACTCCTTGATAATGTCGACAGCTCCGTCCTTGTCGAGATTCTGAGCAGCCTCCTCGTCGGGGACGTGGCGGCGCATGATGGGCTGGGCGAGCATTGCGCCGAAACCAGTGGCCAAGCTGGGGGAGCTGTAGGTGCTGCCGAGAAGGTCGGCAGCGGCGAGGAAGGGCTTGTCGTCGTCGTCGAGGCCAGCCACGAGGAGGTGGTTCCACAGAGGGTCGAACTTGGAGCGGCGACGGTAGAGAAGCTTGGCGAGGTAGCGGTGGAGGTTGGCGGCGTTGAGGCGCGGGGCGTCAGGGGAGGTGTAGGCCTCATCGAGGGAGAGCTCGATGAGATGGCGGTCGAGGTACTGCATATCGGAGATGTCACCGCTGAAGCCCACGACCGACGAGTCGGCGAAGGAGCGGAGTCGCTTGACGTCGGTGAAGCGGGCGAGGGATCCGTACGAAGCTGTGGAAGGATGGTTAGCTATGAATGTTGATGGAGGAGGAGCAATGACGGACCTAGGTTGTCGGCGGCCATGACGACGCCGTCCTTGAACTTGACGGCGATGACGGAGGTACCAGTGACGATGGGCTGCTGGGTGTTTTGCTTGGGGCCGTTATCGCCCATGTAGGAAGCATCATAAGCACCATAGACATCGTCTCTGGGCTGGAGAGTAGTTAGCACATGGCCTAGAGGAGAGGTACAGTGTGTAGAGGCATACACGGCCCCAAGCTTGCGGACGGTGATCCATGGCTTCTGTGATTGAGGATGGAGAGGGAAGAGAGTTGCGTGGTCGTCGTCGAAGAAGTTAGAATGAAGAAATTAAAAGAGATGGCTTGCGACGGATATCGTTCCGATAGCAAAGCCTGATGCTTTTGGTGATGATGGGAGGTTGTTAGGTGGGTAGGTACTCGCTGGATTGACCTTAACTGTCGCGTCCTACGGCAGCCTGCAACGAAGCAGCGGATGAGGTAGGCGCGGATGGGGGCGGGGGGTTACATAAGCCACAGTGATTGGCTCGGCGGGGGAAGCTGGTCAAGCTGCAGCTCGCCCATGTAAATGGTACAAGGCGATGCAGCCCGTGTGGGCGGGGCTGTTCAAGTACATGATACCCATAGAGCTGTTGTGCCCTTGCAGCTTTCCGGGCATTGCAGAAGGGAAGGAGCCCAGCCAAAACGTCAACACCATCTCATCCTCTTCAGCCTCATCTTGACCTTTTCAAATTGCTTCCTCGACACGCGACACTAAATTGTAGCCTCCAATCGCGTCGTCGCCTTCCCGCGATACCGGATTTCATTTTTAAACAAGTTGCTCGGTCCCTCTCTTTAGACAAAAATGTTCACCGCCGTCGGCAGGGCCACTGCCCGCCGCATCCAAGCACCATCTGCCCACCCCGCGGCCGCCGCCCAATTGCTCCTCCGCCAGGCCCCGGCAGCCTCTGCGCTCCCCATCCGGGCATTCTCCGCCTCTGCTCCCGCCCACCTGCCCGCCGCGAGCGACAAGAAGTCCAAGGCTACGGCCAAGAAGCCCGCCGCCAAGAAGAAGCCTGCCGCGACGACCAAGAAGGCCGCGCCCGTAGCCAAGAAGACCACCGGGAGACCGAAGAAGGAGGTCGACCCCGAGGAGATTAAGAAGGCTGAGATCCGTCAGCTCAAGAAATGGGCTCTCAGGGACACACCCGCCACGCTGCCTCACACCAAATGGGCCCAGTTCGTCGCTGACAACAAGGACGTGCTAAAGGGCTCTGCCGGCCTTGGTCCTCATATGGCTGGTCTTTCCAGCAAGTTCCAGAGTCTCTCTGCTGCCGAGATTAGCGTGCGCGCCCTCAACTGCCCCTGCAGTATCCGATCCTAAGCTAACACATGAATTCCTCTAGAACCTTGAGAACATAGCTGCGGCCAACCGTGAGAAGAACGCCGCCAACCTCAAGGCTTGGATCAAGACCCACGAACCGGCGCGTATTCACATCGCCAACCAGGCCCGCCGCCGCCTCACCAAGATCACAGACAAGAATTACAGAGTCTTTGAGGACGACCGCCTGCCCAAGAGGCCCCTGAGCTCCTACACCAACTTCACTGTCGAGAACTGGCCGCGCCTCGGGGGCAGCGACGCTATCGATGGTTCCAAGAACATCAGCGAGGCCTGGAGGGCCCTGAGCCCTTCCGAGAAAGCTGTCTACGAGGAGAAGACCGCCCAAGCCTCGGCCAAGTACGAAGCTGAGATGGAGGTCATCCAGGCGCGCGCAGATGCCATCAAGGCCGAGGCGGATCCCAAGAGCAAGAAATAGACGGGATTGTCACTCAATTGAAGAAAGAGAGTGTGTACAATGTCTTTTGTTTTCACCGAGGCTACAATAGGTAACGGAAATGCAGGGCTCTGGGTTGACCGGATAAAGGGAGAGGGATATCTATTTTGCACGCGCAACTGTATGAAATTAAGTGTACGGTGCTGATGCTGGCTGATTTTTACGCAAGAAGGTTTTGACACGCGGTGATGCTCATGATAACATAAAAACACAATGTCAATAGCGTGGTTCATTCATTCAAATGCTGCCTCATGCTCTCGTGTCATCATCGTTAATCCAACCCACCGTTCCCCAAGTATCGATAATCATGATATAGCCCAAAGCCAACCAACGCCTCGCTTCTCATGTTGAAAGGATTCCCAGACCCAACAAGCCGTATGTTTCCCAGGCGTGGCCATTCCGCAAGCCCTCAGTTCACCGCCGCAGGTTGCATAATTAGGCCTGCTTCTCGTATGGCGGAACCTCGATGGCCAACTGCCCGTCTGCGCCATACCAGCTCGCCCCCGTTGCCTTGAGCTGCCTCCCACTAGCCAAGTATAGGAGAAGATATGTATGCTTCGCAACGTGCCCCCAACAATACAGGCGGATCCAGTTGTGACTCTTGTCTCGACGGCACCATGTACCCCAGCCTGCTAGGCCACTACGCAGGTAATTGCTCAGAAACCCCCATGTCTCGAAACGGATCTCAGCACTCCAGTCTGTGCAGTCAAGCAGCCAGTAGCCCCGTTCGAAGGGGTCTACAGCCCGTTTGGGGTCCGGACGATATCGAGACGACAAATCTCGGGCTAGTTTGGCGAGCTTCGCTGAGATCAGATCGGAAGGGTCCACATCATCTACCCCAACTGGCGGAGAGGGTGGCCGTATCTCGAGGCTGTTGCTGAGTTGTTCCACCTGAGACCCTCTGGCTAACAGCGTCGGCACTGTGTCGCTCGAGCTTCGGACTAGATCACCATGCTGTGGGTGGTTCACCCTGGGGCGTTTGGCCGGCGGAGGTTCTGAGCCAGCACGGGGTGATGCAACTGGTGACCGAGAACTGACTATGCTGCTTGATATGTGGGTGATGTCAGGGCCCAGATCCTCAAGAAGTGCATTCTCAGTGTTGTCTGAAGCCCCTGGCGCCTCAGCCGCCTTTGGCACTTGCGGTGTCCTTGGAATTATGGTATTGCGCTTTAGATATCTGGGCTGCTCAAGTGGTAACGATTCATCTTGCGAAGGGATCGGCAAAGAGGACGGCACGTCAACCTTGTCTGAGTCTGACGGGAGAGGGAGTCTTTTCCAAGTAGTCGGAGATGGAGACGTCGACGAAGCCTGTGGCGACCCAGCCCGGCCTATATAACGCTGTAGCACGCGGGAAGGCGAAACGCTCAGCAGACCGGCATCTGGCATGGGGTACGAGTCACTAATTTGACTGGGCGGTGCGTACCAGGACTTGAGAGAACCACTTCCAGCCTCCTGAGACGACATCGGGACCCCTTTCTCAGCTGGCGCCGTGTACCGTATGCAAGGTGATGAGCGATTATCCAAAGCACCTTCAAAGCTCAAATCCTGGGACCCGATCTCAAAGGATTGCCCAAACGATGCGGCAGCCATGCCCTCGCTGGGCGACGGCACTGCGCGAGCCCGCGGCTGCTCCTGCTGTGTAACGCGCGCTTGCGCATTCACCCACGACTCCGTTGACGGAAGCGCCGTGCGCGTTTGGGGCTGAAAGGCAAGATATGCCCGTGCGAGCTGGCGGTAGACGACATCATCGGCTGTGCGGCTGGGTGCGGTGATGTGGACGAGGATTTCGGTGTCTTCCGCGCTGCTGCTGCTGCTGGCCATGATTCGAGGGCTGGAGGCAGAAAAGCATTGCGATGGATGCGTGAGCCTGGAAAAAGAAGAAGAAAGAGACGTGGTTCGGGTGGGTTGCCAGTTATATGTTGTTATCTACGTCGTTCCAAGACACAGCAGCCAGAAGCACGAGCCAGTCGCCAGTCATGGGCGTGAAAGGATATAGAAGGGCCAGGCAACAAAAGATCCAAGTCCTGAGAGACTAGAGAAGAGCCTGAGGTCTATAATCCCTAGGCAAACATGGAGAAGGCGGTTGATGAATAGTGGAGGAGTGAGGTCTCGTGACGCACGAGATTCACGGTCTGAAGTAGACGCCGCTGAAGATTCAAGCCATGCATACAATTCAAGGCAAGGCCAGAGCACCTGGCACCTTCCATCTCCAGCGGGTTGACGGGTGCCAGGCCCGCTATAGGTCAAGCCACACAACAGCCTAATGGTCAGTGTCATTAGCCTAAGGTCGCTCAATCAGCCACACTAGGACCCCTGCTCAACCACCAAAAAAGGTACGTATCCACCATCGACGACAGATTAGTACTACCCCAGGATCCATCCATCAAGTGCTCGCTCTCCTCCGAGACACTTGGCTCGATTCCTCGTCCCTCTCCAATTCCCCTCCTACGTCCTCCTCCGCCTAATCTCAGCCATGTCAGAATCTACAGAGTCCAAGTCTAGAGGCCCCCTCGGCCGCGTCGTCGTCATCGGCGGCAACGGCTTCCTTGGCCACCACATCGTCAACCAGGCCATCGAGTCGTGGACCACCACTGCCGTCTTCGGCGTCGACCTGCGGTGCGAGCGCAACCGCAATCCCGCCGCCGAGTACCGCGAGTGCGACATCACCGACCCCGAGCGCCTGCTGTCTCTGATTGAGGAGCTCAAGCCCGACGTCGTCATCCACACGGCGTCCCCCGTCGCCAACAACCCCAAGATCGGCAACGACATCTTCAAAAAGGTCAATGTCGACGGAACACAATCTGTGGTTGATGCCTGCGAAAAGGCAGGCGTCAAGGCTCTTGTTTATACCAGCTCTGCCAGTGTCATCAGCGACAATGTCACTGATCTGCTCAACGCAGATGAGCGGTGGCCATTGATCCGTGGAGATCAGCAGACCGAGTACTACTCCGAGACCAAGGTCCGTCGTCGCGTCTTGCCTCGCCAGGAACCCAACTAACATGATACCCGTTATAGGCTGCTGCCGAAGAGCTCGTCCTCAAGGCGAATCGCAAGGATGACTCTAAGCTCCTCACTTGCGCCATCCGCCCTGCCGGCATCTTTGGTGAGGGCGACGTCCAGACCCTCGCCGGCATCCTCAACGTCTACAAGCGCGGCAAGCACAACGTCCAGGTTGGCAACAACGAGAACCTCTTTGACTTTACCTACGTTGGCAACGTTGCCCACTCCCACCTCCTCGCCGCCCAGCTCCTTCTCGTCACCGCCGCCTCCCCCACTGTCCCCCTCGACCACGAGCGCGTCGATGGCGAGGCCTTCTTCATCACAAATGACGAGCCCGTCTACTTCTGGGACTTTGCCCGCGCCATCTGGCACGCCGCCGGCCACGACAAGGGAAAGGAGGGTACCTGGACCCTGCCGCGCGAGTTGGGCATCGGTCTCGGCTTCATCAGCGAGGTGTTTGGCAGCATCCTGGGCAAGACCCCGACCCTCACCCGCAAGGCCATCATTATGAGCTCCATGACCCGCTACTACAACATTACCAAGGCCAAGCGTGTCCTGCGCTACAAGCCCCTGTGGACGTTGCAGGAGGGCATCAACCGCGGCGTGGAGTGGTTCGCTGAGCAGGACAGACAGCAGGCTGCTGCTGCCAAGGCATGATTTATGATCAGGGCCAAGCTTAGAACGAGCAAACGAGTAAGAGGAGGGCTCTAATGAAAAGGGATCGAGGGAGAAAAAAAAAATCCATCTCCAGCCATGAATGTACATACCTGGCTCTTATATCCACACAAGCCGAGGTTTAATATAACAAAGACGCTTCGATTTTTGACGCACACATCATTTCACAAAGGATCATAAACACCCATACAGCAATAAGCGCAAAGGAACCAGCTGGTACTCGATTGTCAAGTCGTGAATACCCAATCGGAACAGATTCTATTGTTCCTATCTCTCTGTCATCCATCCGTCCATCCATCCATGCCATGTTCCATCCGTGACCAAAAACCCCTTCTGATCCCAGAATGAAGCCAACATGTTGCATCCTCACATCTGACCCATCATCCACGCACCTGCGAGAGGAATGTTCTGTGCATCCTCATCGCTCTGCTTCCGTGTCTCGCCAGGGAATCAACCCGTTCACATGGTTACTCCATCCAACGCAGGTATAGAAGAAAAGAAGACAAGAAAAACAAAAGATGACAACACCCCCTTTTGACCCTTTTTGGTTTCATGAAAAAGGCATCAACCTCCGGGCCCCCCAAAAAAGAATAAGAACTTAGTCAAGAATCAAAAAAGGGTAAAAAAAGAACCAAGCTCTTGCATGTCACCTTGGTGATAGGAGGAGCAAGGGAACCGCATAGAGCAGTAGGTGGGAAGTGAACAAGACAGGGAGACAAACATCCACTGTCTTGTGAGGAGACAAAAGTCGAGAAACTACCAGGTCCATCGTATCGTGCGGGAACAGGGTTAAGGGCTTGTTGGCGATCTGCTTTTTCCTTTTTCAAGGGGGTGATTGATAATAACAGGCGGAGGGGGAAGCGAAGAGGAACGCCGTCGACTATGCAAATGACTCTACTCCCAAATCATGCCTCCTGAACTGAGTAGGGAAACGAAATGAAGCTTAGGACTGGGCATTGCCTGGCCCAGAAGGTGAAGGATATCGTTGGAAAGTATCATGAGTTGCCCGACACACCGAGCCCACTGCCTTGTCGGGCGAGACCCGAGTTGCGCCACTCCCGTCGCCTGCTGTGCTCGGCGTTATCGAGCTGGCTGTCCGACTGGTTGAACTGGTTGGCACCGTACGGTGAAGGGTTGGCTAGATCGTTCCGACCCCTCCAGCGTGTCGGGGGCGTGCCGGGACCGTTGTTGGCATAGGGCATAGGAGGATCTTGCATGGGCCGAACACTGGCTTCGCCCTGCCACAGGGCTGGGTCCGTCTCTACTCGCCGGGCTGGTGGTCGTGTAGAGTTGTCTTGACGGTTGTAGACCTCGTTCACATCGGTGATCGAGATCTGCCCCCGCCGATCTTGGAACCGCTTGAGAATCTCCTTGGTTGTGATTTCTCCGCTGTTGCTGAAGATGTAGGGGTCGTTGAGGAGGCCCAGGATCTCATCGGGAACCTATATCAATGTCAGAAAACGTTCCGCTAGGCTGACCAACCAAGGCATCTTACCTGGCACATCTCCTCGATATGCGTAATCATCATTTCTACAGCATCAATAACATAAATAGCCTCGCTATCCAGGGCAGGTGCTCTGGATGGGTTCGTAAGGATGTTGGGTGCAATAACTGTTGCAAGGTTCCTGATGTCCATCTTGGAACCAACCTCCTCGTCCAGCTGGTGGAAGGACCCTGCCCACTTAAGGAAGCTGAAGAGAATCTCGAGACTGTCTCGGTGACTCTTGGGGAGAAGGCAGCATGTGAGGTGTAGACACTGCTTCCTCTTCTCTGCGTCTGAGATCTTGGCTGCGCTGATCCATAGCCTGTACAGCTTGTGTGTCATCAGGGGGTCCGGCAGATCTCGCAGGTAACGCTTGAGAAGAGCTGCGAGCTGGATGACGGGCTGTTCCATAAAGTTTACCACGTCGCAGCCTTCAGTGTTGATCTTCTCTACCAGGCCTTGCTGCTTCTTGATGTTGCCGTTCTTTCGGAACACGCCCTCAACTGAGAGATCCATCTTGCGCATCGATGACACGATGTCGTCGATGACGGCTGGGATGCGAAGTGTGCCGGGTCCGACACCGTCTGTTGACTCTGCACCGTCTCTCTCGATGATGATTTCGAGCGGCACACCAAACACGCCCTTCTTCTTGATGCTCTTGTTCTTGTCGTTCTTGAATGCCTTTCCAAGATTCTTCCAGAAGGTCGCCTGCTTACGCGACTCGATGAAGCTTAGAAGCTCATCTAGTGTGAACTCTTGCTCAATCATGGGTTGCATGGTGAGGACGGCGAGGTGGCGGACGTTGAAGTATTCGAGGCCAGAAAGCTCCGAGAAGAACTTGCGGCCGATTCGCTCGGGGAAGGCATCACCACGGAATTCTCGCTCACGATCGGCCGACTGCGTTCGCTGATGGCCTGGGCCGCCTGGCGCGTCAAAAGAGCGATCAGAGAAGGGCTGGGGAGTCCTTTGCTGCTGTTCTCGGGACTGCTCGACAGCTACTATCCTCGGAATGTCATCGAGGGTGATGCCGTCATTCTGCCCAAACATGAGATCGGTAGAACCTTGGGGGCCATGGCCTTGCCCACCGTCTCCAGCTGAGCCGGGGCGTGGTGCCCGACCGTCGGGATCCATTACGCGAGAGGTTCGGGCTTGTCGTACACTAGATGACAAGTGACGATCTAATCGCGTACTCCGGAGTCTGCGTACATCATTCAGAGTGTTCTCATAAGACGACTCACGATGACTGTCCTTGTTATCACCTGGGCCGCGTGACCGAGAATCAGCACGCGGCCTTGCATCGTTGTCATGGCCACCAGCTGCGCCATAACCGTTACTGTTGGGGTCTTCGCCGGAGCGCGGAAGGGTTCCATTGGCTCTTAGAATATCCAACAGGCGAGCCAGAGCAACCCGGAGAAGGAATACGTATTGCTGCAGCTTGGAAATATGCTCAAACTTCGTTGCCGCTTCGGCGTTGGGGCCAACACAGTTTGTGCAGTAAATCTTGCGGTCGAAGGCGTTGTAACGGGCTTCCTGCAAGGCACGGCCGAGCTCACGTCCACACCTTGTACACTTGACGCAGGTCAGATGCCACCTCATGTCGGCGTTCTTGGCACACTCGTCCTCGACAGATCTATGGCAGAGCGTGCAGTGATCCGAGTCGTGCGATGATAGTCGCGAACCATCCGCGTTCACTTGCAGCTGGCCATTGTCGTTCTTGACGGCGTCTAGGTCGCTCAGGTCGTCGAGGAACTGGTAGAGGCCGGTGGAGGCGCTGGCTTCGCGCTCGAGGCGCAGCGCCCCTTGGAGGCAGATCCGGATGAGGAGTTTGAGGTAGTGGGCGAGACCAGTGACGAGGGACAGCAGTTCCTGTGTGACACCCAGCTTGTGGCCACCGCTGTCTTGTGTCTTTGACAGCAAGGAGAAGAAGGACACAATCTTCTTACATAAAAGTTTGGCTTCTCGGCCGTAAGACATACCTGACCAAAGTTAGACTGGCGCACATCGTCTCGGGCACATATAGGGTCTTGTCTTTACCTTTCTCATTCAGGCCCACCATTGTCGCGTCGAGTCGGTCCGCCGATTGGAACAGGATCTCGACGTGCCATATGAAGCGCTTCGCAACCAGAACTCCATCGACATAAGCGCCGTTGCTAACGTGGAGGAGCATGTCGGATATACAAGCGGCCGATGATTCCTCAAAGGTCGAGAGTACACTCCATATCCGGAAGACCTTCTCCTCCATGCGCTCCTCCTCCTCGCGGATGAGGTCTCTGCCCGCACGGTCATCCGAGCTCTGGAGAGCGGGCGGTGAATCCGTGGGCTGCGCCAGGCGCACGTTCCAAAACTTGTGAATCATGTAGCACTCGGGGTGCCAATGCTGGTTCTGGCCGTTCCTGAAGATCTCGACAAACTGCTTCAGGATGGCTGTCTGGCAGCCATTGCAGCGCTGCGCAAACTGTGTCGAATAGTGATAATGGCAGTAAACATTCCCATCGTGCTCGTAGTAACTATCCTGGGCGCCGAATATCGTCGAACATAATGAGCAGGTAAAATGGTCGACATGGTACTTTCGGTCTAGGGCGGTGATGTATGAGCCACGCAGGGCACCCCCGCACTGGTAACAGAGGAGGCCCAACCGGCGGAAGTAGTCCGTCTCGCATAAGGGATACTGTCCCTGGCCGTTCTCGTCGTCGGCCGGGAAGAACTTGGATGCTACTATCTCACCGCAGTCCTGTCCCTTGGTTAGTATCGACACAGAACAATACGGGGTGCCTTGGGCGCCGCACCTGACACTTGAAACAGTCGAGATGAAAGGTTCCTTCGAGGGCTCGAACAAACTGGCCCGTTAAGGGCTCACCGCACGCCTGGCAGGTCCTCGTCTGACCGCTGGCAGATCTTCCTCCTCGCCCTCGCGACCTGTTCCGCTCACCACTTTTGCGGGGCGGCTGATCCTCAGCCCATCCGGGGGGAGGAGGATTAGGAGTGCCCGGTGCAGAGGCGGGCGGCCTAGGGCGATAGCTGCTGTCGGGCGTCCTCGTCCGGTGTCCACCGTTCTGCCAGCTTGAATCGGGGTGCGGAGGCACGTCGGAGCCTGTATGGTCGCGGGATTGGTCGCCATGACCAGGTTCGCCCAGCATCGCGTCGTCGTAACCCGACGCCATGATGAGAAGCAATCCGGAACTTCGTCGAGATGCTCAAGCCCCCCTCCAAACTCCAAACTAATCAGTTGCGAATGGGTTCTCGGCGCCGAATGTCCAACAGAAGTCGACGGGCGTTCGCAGCGGTCGGCATCAGCGCCAGCAGTGGTGGGCGGCGGCAGCGGCAGCGGCGACGACGACGAAGGTATCGATGCCAATTGGCGAGGGCAGGCGTGTGATGTGGTACGCAGCAGAAGATAGTCTCAGTCGAGGGAGAGGTGAGAGCGAGTATGGGCTGGTGTTCGCGTGACGGCCCAACGATAAGCCACCCAGTTCGGACTGGGGTGATGGAGGAGGCGGCGGGAGGAGCAAGTCGGTGGCAGTGAAGTGAAGCGGCACAAGACAGCAGGGACCCGGTAGCATGCGAGGCTGGAGCATGTAAACAGCGAGGCTGAAACGAAGAAAAACAGAGACAATGGAAGAAGATGCAGTACGAGACGCGGCGCAGCGCGTCTGCGGCGGCGTGGATGAAGGAGCGTGGGAGTAAAGTCGAAGCCTGTCGTGGGAGAGTAAGGTATGGAGTAGCAGGAGGCGCTTGGTGGTAGGGGAGCTGAAGTCGTGGAAACGATGGGGGAGAACGTGGTGGTGGTGGAGGAGCCCAGGTGGAGGAGACTCCCGCTTAGAGGGTACCTTCACCAACAATAGGGGATTAGCACCAAGGACGGGCTACATAGGGGCCAAGGCAGGTACCTCGAGGTGCTTGGGTACCTACCTAACGGCGGGGGGTTACCTAGCGGTTCTGCGCCGCCAGATCAGGGAGCTAGGTAAGAGATGGCCCCAGGGGAGTCGAGGTAGAGGTACTTTCCTGGGCGATCGGATAGCAGCAGGAGTCCCACCTACACTGGGTAGCCCGGTATAGATTATTTTACGATGGAAGCCGGGCAACAAGGCAGATAGAGAAGAGAGACAAGGCATACGCAAAACCTGATAGCGCAATTTTTTCTGGCTCCTGCAAGAGCTGACTTGGTGAGAGGCGGCCCATCTAACGCAATGCGAATGGATGGAGGTTAGGTTGCTGCTGCTGACGGGCCGGACCCTGTGCGTGTTTAGGCGTTAGGGGCGTTGGATACTGCAATTTCCAGGCCGGCCACGGGGAGCCACGTCGAGGTAGCGATACTAAAATAAAAATAAACGGTGGAGGTTTCGAAAGTCGCTTCCTTCAGGTGCAGGTCGCCGTCAGCACTGCCTGCCAGGGCGGGTATTATTAGTAGGCAATCACAATAAAGAATACTTTTGGGATTGGACCGATCAGATGGGATGGCAGCCCGCCATTTTGCCTTCGAGTCTGCCCTCTCCTCTCCTCTGCTTGCTTGCTCAGGCTGAGCAGGGCTCCAGATGTCTAGGACTGCCGTCAGCATATTATGGCATCCAATGTCACTGAGATGGAGCCCCAAAGTCATCCTCTCAGCCCGCCTATTCCCCTTCGAGACCCGACCCGACAGGACCCAGGCAAGGCATTGCTGCAGCAGTGGGAATGTCTCCATCGCATGGATGGGTCTTGAGGCGTTTGAGCCTGAGCCTGAAGTCTGCCTGAGCCTCTGGACCTGGACCGTAGACGATCGCATTAGCCATCCGCGGTCAAAGCTGGGGGTGCACTACCACTGCTACAGTGCTGCTCCCAAGAGTTACCCATGACGGACCCTGGGCAGAGCCCCCCGGCTTACCTGACACTCGCAGGTTTCTCACCATTCATCATGGGTTGATGAGGTCAGTTCCAGTCCCCAGATTTCCCTCGGACCTGTCAGACATGGAACACGTCCAATGGATCGGCCGCCTTCAGACGAGGTCCGCTTTGGCTCCTTGAGAGAGAAAAAAAACCAGAGAACAGCCCCCGTCAGAGTCGCCCTGGTACCGCACATAACCTTGCCCTTCTTGAAATTGCAATGAAGATCTCATCACGTGTGCAGGAGCCTAGGGGGGTTTAAGCTGCAAGAGGGTCAAGGCATGTGTCTACTAAAAAGACGGTGCATGAGATGGATGAGAGCAGTCAAAATAAAACATGTCACGGGCCATTGAGTACGCACTGATGAGCAGCGAATATTTATGTCGACGGGTGGGAGCGTGCTGTAGTTTTTCTGCCATCTTACCTGTCGCAATTTATGTTGCATCGCTGACTTGGTCTACTTGGAACCTTTCTCAACTCTTGTCCCCTGCAATCTCTCGTCCATGGATTGGGCCACGGACGGATATGAGCAGCTGCTAATGATGGATGATTGCACGTCTTTATTACACAAGAACAACAACATTCCGGCTCATCAACCAAATCAGTCAAACTCCCGGAATGTGGTGGCTTCCGGGCTCTGGGATAGTCACGGCCCTTGCTTGGTTCTCGCCAGCAGCAGCATGAATTACAATTACAATGCTATAACGCAGCAGCAAGCCTATAGCATACAAATATTCTCCCTCACCCACCCCCCATCATTCGACGTCATTTTAGAAGACGCGCCAGTAAAGCCAAGAGAAACAAATCATGCACACACGCGCAAACGGGAAATCAAGGTCCCCACACTCTTCCCGTCCCCGTCGTACTGGAGGGGAGGCCCTGCCCTGCCCTGCCCTGTCCTGCTGCTGATGGATGGTTTGTCCAAAACCCAACAACCCCTGAGAATGCCGAGCTCGTCCATTTCGTCTCGTGTACCCGTCTTATAAGCATCGTCGATGCTCAATCCCGGCCAATAACATCCTTTTGGTAACATCTCGGGTGTATCCGAAGTCGCTGCGGGAGGAGCTGACCAGATCTTGAAACTCACTCACGTGCAAGATGCTCCCGCGGCTCTGTTTCAACTTTCAACCATGCACCAGCTCCTTCAGCCGCTTCTCAATCTTGTTCCGGCCATCAAGAGTCCGCCAAACTTCGTGGGGCGCTCCATCGACAATGTCCCAGTTCTTCAACTTGTCCGTCAGCTTGGTCAGGTCTCGCTGCTTCTTCTCCCATGTGTGACTTCGCTTGATATGCACTCCAGAGCTAATCACCACCAGCGGCGTGTCCTTGTCTTGGATCTGGCGGCTGGTCTGGGCATCGCGTCGTGTGAATGAACCCGCCACGAGGCTCTCCTGCAGCTTTGCAAAGATCAGCTTTCCTCCCTGCTGGGCGGATCGCCCATATACTCGGTCTCGGCTCGTTCGTCCTCGGAAAATGGCACCTGGCAGTCGTTCGAGACCAAGCGGCGAGATGACACCCCGAAGCCAGAGCAAGAATCCCCAGCCGGGCGATCCCACTTCGCCGAGAAGGTCCTCGTGGAGCGGATCTATGAGAAGTAGACCCTTGACGTGGTCTCCGTTGCGCGACGAGAATACTCGGGAATAAATCGATCCAATACCCGCACTGGCCAGAACCCATGGGCCTCTCTCTCCTGCGCCGATCAAAGCCTCGCTGAGGGTATCGACTATGAAACCTGCCGATGACGGCGAGGGTGCGCTGTCTGACCAGCCGTAGCCAGGACGGTCTGTGAAGCAGTATCGAGAAATAGACCCGTTCTTGAGGGCGTTCTCGGCAAAGTCCCAGAACTCGTACTCGACAG
This sequence comes from Fusarium solani, assembly GCF_023522795.1. Classification (NCBI taxonomy): domain Eukaryota; kingdom Fungi; phylum Ascomycota; class Sordariomycetes; order Hypocreales; family Nectriaceae; genus Fusarium; species Fusarium solani. Next base: position 3,738,843 of record NW_027072157.1, read on the forward strand.
GTCGCTCGCCGCCCTCAAACAGAACCGTGGGCAGGTCCTTGCCCTTGGAGTCGGTCTTGTTCCCGTGGCAGTACACATGGATGCGATACTTGTCATTGTCAACCCAGTACAGCTTTCCTGGAGGCGCCACGCCCGCGTCGAGTGCCCGGAGAATAATAGTGAGAGTGATGAGGAAGACGGCCACCGACATGATGGCATAGGCAATGGTTGAGGCCATCACCCCGGACCATTCGAACAGGGTTCGACGCGTCTCGGCTCGACCGGTCAATCGCTCCTCCTCTTCTGCCTTGCCCCATTCCACCATGCGGTCTATCAAAAGGGTCCAAAGGCTCGTGAGAAGAGCCCAGATGACGCTGACGACACCGACCCACCTCTCTTCGTATCGGGTCTTTTGTACGGACAAGATCAGAACCATGTCGAGGAACAAGATGGCCTGCATTTCGGGTTAGATCTGTTCAATGGCGTGTAGAAACCCTGTGCTTCGTAAACGTACCGACATGAAGATGGCCAGTATCTTGACAGATTTGGATGGCACCTCGAAGAAGATGAGGGTGAAGATCAAGTTGGCAAGGGTCCAGGTGGTGTATCCAAAGGCAAACCACACGCTGCCTCGAGTCTGTATACCAGGCGGCGTCGCAAAGGTAGACACGAGCAGCAAGACCCACCACACCAGGGTGGTCAGGGTGAAGAGGATTGAGAGATATCGCAAGACTCGGATGCTCCATAGGTTGTATGGGGTCACTGCTGGATCGTCGGGGGCAAGCAGGCCTTGGCCAGAGTTGACGCGGTTGGGGAGGAGTCGCGTGTGCTCATCTGGCGCTGAGTGCTCTCCGTCCTCACGCTCGACGCCATTGGCACCATTGGCACCATTGGCACCATTCGTGTGCCTGCCATCCTCGCCATCCTCGCTCGAATCTCTCTTAGCAAAGATGGGCATCGTGGGCGTAGTTTAACCTGCGAATAGATGCTTCGCCTGCTCCAATCTGTGTAAGAACCAGTCTCTGTGGTGAAGCGATCGATCTGTCTTGGTAGTCGTACAATTATATGCAAGCACCCAGAAAATCCCCTTGGATGCCAGCTTCACCCTGTTCCTCCCCAGAGGCTATATACCAAGGCCACCATCAACGATGCCAAAAAGTAGAATACGTCATTACCAGCCAACTCAGCTCGCCGTGTCACCAATCAATGATGCTGGCGACGCTCGGTGGGAACACTAGCGAGCGGACGCAAGCCTCCGGGTTCGGGAACTTGGGCTGAGCTAGAGCTCCTGTGTGAATGGTTTCGTAACCCCACGAGCATCGGCGCAATCTTGACAGAGCCGCAGAAGGGCTGGATTGCGTGAGGTTGACGATGGAGAGCTTTCGATGACGTGCTGTGTGTAATCCAGATGCTCTAGCCTGCTGTTAGCGTCGAGCTCTTGTAAGGTTGTCGGTACGGTACTTCAGCAGTCCAAGGCTGAAACCGGCATTCTAGATCATAGAATAGCTTGCTTGCTTGATTACTCAAACCACAAATTGAAGAGTCGTAACGTGAAGAGGGAGAAAATAATCTTTTCCTCATTCCGCCATGAGGCTACAGTCGGTATTTGCCATTGATCTCCCTCCCATTCTTCAATTTGACATGACTCTCACACAATCACCACCCCGCCTACGCAAGCTCCAATGACATGCATTCAGCATCATCACTCACATTCCTCACAAGCAGGAATCCCGCGACACCTTATTTCAACGGCTGCGCCCTTGGCTGTCTCCATTCTTGCTCATCTGGCTGCCTGGTTATGTAGTTGGTGTACAAATACTACCACGAGCTACAACCCACGTGATTGAACAACCGTCGCCGCCATGGACCAATGAAGCCTGCCAGTGAGTGATGCTACACCAGAAAAAGCCAAAAAAGGACAATACAAGGAGCACGATGCGAGCAAAAAAAGACTCTCTGCTTGCAATCCAGCAAAAGAAAAGTTACAATGCGTCATCCGGAATTCGAATCCGAGCCTCAACTTATCTCAATGGAAGAGTTGAATCCTAACCCCTAGACCAATGACGCTTGCTGAATTTGGACTTCATCAGAAGTTATATAGACGCAGGAGAGCAAGGGGAAACAAGGAAATCTGATCGAGAGAAGCCATAGAGTAAGTGAGATGAATGACAGTGTAAATGTCGCCTCTTAAATTTAGCTGCGAGGAAATTGAATTCATGTAGGCAGCATAGATGGGTAGAAGCCAGCACGCGGAAATAGATGGGGTACAGACAGCTCCATGGAAAGTACCAGTATCATGAGGAGCAATTATCAGTGAGTTTGGAGGCCTACAACTAATCCAAGGCAGTATCTTCCTCATGCTTGAAGTATCGGGGTCTTGGAGAAGTATGAACATGATGTATCGGCTCTTCACGTTGGATCACTCGATATACCTGTACTAAAACACCAGGATCCTCAAGCAAAGTATCTCAATCTATTGCCAGCTCAAAGCCGAGCATACCCCTATTATAAAAGAGTCCAAGCTTGGGGCGTCTATCAAGGCACAAAAGTCTATGTACTATCCTGGCCAAGAGAGAAACGGGCAATATGGGATAAGCGCACGCTGGATCTCGAGGACCAAATCTGAGAGTGAGAAAAGAGCTACCAAAAAGATTCAGTCGGACATATCACGACTTCTTCAGCATTGGCATCAAAGAGCAACAGGGTCACTGTCCAAATGGGCACTAACATGGAATGGGCGCGAGGAGATTGCCAACTAATTGATCCTCGGACCAGAGGAACAGGGGCGCGAGCTGCCCACGCGGATTCTCATCACACCGGCCATTCGTCACCGTACAGCACCTGATGCCCGAGTCAAGGACTCAAGCCATCTCATCAGATAACGTCTCAAGTGGCTTGCTCCATTCTGAACTGTATGGCGCCAAGTCCATTCTCTAGCTATCGTCGCAACTAAACAACAGGCAGTGAGACAGAGGATGTCGGTGTGTATCTCGTCGTGTGAATTCCATAGTCAGCTAGGTATTGTTGGGTATATTAAATCCCGTCTCCATTGTTCCAGACTCCTTTTTCCCCATTGACTCCGGGCTGTGTTCCTGACATAGGAAATAAATCAAGGTAAAGAAATGCTCCCTCCAGGTCCTCATTCATCATTAGGTGTAGATTATAAGTGGCACTCAAGTCTCCCATGGTGCGACCGGATTGAATTCCTTGGCGCTCGGGACCGAATAGATACTGCTCGACATCGAGTGCGACGCTTGGCTAAGCCCCGAGTAAGACTGTCTTGACTGTTGTTGCTGCTGCTGTGCTCGCTTCAGTGCCTTTTCTGGGCTTGGGCCGCTCGTAGAAGTGATGGCGTTCTCGGGGATCTTTCCAATTGGCAAATGCAATTTGGCTGCTGCCCGAGGGTCGTTCATATCAATGCCATGTCGCTTGTACGTGTTCCTCTTCTGCTCCTTCATGGCCTGCGCGGACGGCTCACTCACAGAAAGCCAGTCCTTGACTTGAGTAAACCACCTTGGCTTCCCTGACTTGGACTTGTGCTTATCTGAGGATTGTAGAGAGCTGCGCAGTCTCTCGTCCCCACTGACAGAAGGGTCATAGTCGGATTGCGAGGGACGTGATGTGAGGATTGATGTGCCTGAGCTGGTAAAAGTGTCGGGCGATGAACCTCCTGGGATGGCCATGGTTGGGATTGTTGGTGTTATTGGATGAAGCTCTCTAAGGTCGATTGATGCCGATATCGTCTGATAATTGCTTGAGAAAGGACTCCAATCGGTGTCCGTCTCTCTCGTGTGTAACTTGTGTGCTGAATCCGTATCACGAAAGGACTGAGAAATTAGGACTTTCGCATTTAGAGATCGTGTATTTTTGTGCTGGACGAGAGTTGTCCGTGGTGATTTCGAAGAACCGGAGGTGTCGATTGTGCTGTTGAAGATGTACGGAGAAGTGGCTGGGCGCGCCGTCTCTGCACTCGCTCTTGTCCAGTCTCCGTCTTGAACAACTGGTGAAGTCTCGAATGGGTCCGAAAGCGTGAAACGGCCAAAGATAATACTCTTTCGACGTCTCTTTGTCTGGTTCTAACCGACGTATGGTAGAGGCGAGGTCTTTGAGGGCAGTGCAGTTACTTGAACGTCGTGCGAACTGGATGGGGCCGAGGTCTGGGTTTGCCAGTGGGGTGGTATCTCCTCTTGGTCTTGGGTATGAGAGATCAGGACACGACGAGGTAGTCCAAGAGAGGTAGGATATGAGAAATTTCGCACGGGCACTGGTTTGCTGGATGCTGGTGGTTGGGGATGAATCTGAATGGGTGGATAATTGATATCAATAGGTGTATCCGAGGCAGGCATAATCCTTCATCCAAGGAAAGGTGAAAATGTTTGCTCCCAACAGAAGCGGAAACAGACCGAAGAGATCTGCTTGAATTGCAAGACCGGAGTAGAAGGGAACAAGTATAGCCAAAGACCGGAAGGGAGGGCAGATTCCAGGTCTTGACAAATGCAGGAACCGATGTCAAGTCTCTAGCAGTGGAACGTCGATTCGTTAGGCCTTGGCCTTTAGAACAGTGGTGGAACGGTGAGCGAGGTGCACGAGTCGTGAACGGTGTAAGTGGCAGACACTTTGGCTGCGACTAGAAAGGCAGCGGAAACTTGGCGGAGAAATGGAAGAAGGAAGCGGAAGTGAGGCGCTTCGTTAGCGAAAAGAATTGTGAGGTTAGTGAGGATTCGAATGAAACGGATGTCAAGAGAAGAAGATGAGGCTGGGAAGAAGAGGACAATAAATGAAGGCAGAGGGGGGAGGCCTTGAAGGAAGGAGCCGAGGGACTGGGGGAGGAACTTGGAAGGAGGGAATGGGAGTTGCGTACCTGCCCCGTTATACCAACCACGAACCTGCTCCCGCCTCACCCTCCTTCGAAGCCCCCGGCGTCATCTTCACACCCACCTTCACAAATCACAATCCTTCACACCCTCGCGGGTCGACTTGCATTGTTACCCACATCTTGGCTTCACATTTGAGAGCTGGCATCTGCTGGTGGCCCAGGTAGGCAATCCGGCAAGTGTGGATGGGTCTGTAATTGGGCCTGGGGACACCAACAAGGGACAACAAGTCGAGGCCTTTCCTTGAGCTGCCCTGTCGAGCTGCAGTGGAGGGCAGAACGGTGCAACGGTGGGTGCCTGTGGCTTCGTCTCTTCACAGCTGAGAATGGACGTCTCGGTAGGTGGCGTCGACGGTGCGTCCAGCAACTCAATCTCTCCTGGCCAGAGTGCCTGGACAAGAGCCCGCCTTGGACCGCCGGGATGCCAGATGCTTCTTGTGAATCCTGGCCCGTCATTTGCCGGAGCTGCCGTTAGCGCATGTGCCACATCTCTGCTCTCGCAGTTTTGCGCACAGCTAATCGAGCTACTGACGTCTAGTCTCATGTCAACGGTGCCAAGATGCCTGGAGCTGAATCAACCCCCATATTACGGCCGCGGTCGGTCGACAGTCAAGTGTCAGGCGCCTCGTCCAGCGAGATGTTGCCCCAGGCTGAGCTAAGAAGGGCCATCACTGAGGGAAACGGGATCATCAATGCCGGCCTTTACGACATCATGGCATCAACGTTTGAGCGACCCTCCCAGGAGCTATACCGTCCCGGTCTAGCGGCGATCCAGTCAGCGACAGGTTTGATAGTCCACTATTGTACCCTGGCAGCCGGGCTGTCGAAAATCTCCTAGTCTACGACTCCCTTGCAAAGGCCGTCGAGGGCCCAAATTTGTCATGGAGACGTGGAGATCCGTCTTGAATCCAGACCTTTCCGGACGCGTGGAACCTGCGGGTCAGCTGGGGAACTCTTGTGTTCTCGAATGACGGTTACAAGCCTTGTTCGACATGGGACAGCAGGCGAGTGGCTCCGCCGTCAAGATGGGAGATTATCGACGGTGAAGGGTAGAGATGGACGGTGCACAGATGAGATGGAACAAAATGAGGAGCTCTCAGGAGGGAACTCCCAAGGCCTGGTGTTCTACAAGGGCCTCGGCATTGCGGTATCGAGTCTAATGCGGGTTCAGCATCGGAAAAAGCAATCTGGACTACAGGCATGGGCAAAAGCAAGATTCCCATTGTCTTACTGTACTCCCGTGCAGATAGCCGCCACGGTGAACCAGTTGGAAGCAAGACTGGAGTCATTACTACAAGAACGCAAAACAGCCCGCCAATGTCCCGTCACTGACGACGGGTCCTGGACTCCCACCGCAGGGCTGGCTTGCCGCCTATTTCCAGCGCCCCTGGTTCTCGTTGGCTCACGACTGCGCCTAGGCTCGGGCCAGATCTAGACCACTCGATTGCTACGGAGCATAGACTGAGAAACAGGACATTACAGCCCATCACAAGATGACCTTCTTGACGAGAAGAGAAAACAGTGATGGGATTGACCATGTCCTTGGTGACAGCTGACTCATTTCCCAGAAAACATTGTTCAGAGCAGCCATAGCTCCCTTCAAAGCCGAGTAGTCTGGTGCGGCGCACAGCCGCTAATGCAACGAGTGTGGGTGGTCACAGACAAGGCGCTGCAACACCAAGCCAGACAAGCGCACAAGCTTTTCTGGGCGCAGGATCTGAAACCGAGGGATATTATCCCTTTCCAGCAGGTTGGTACGATGAGGCTCAAGTTGCCTGTGATCGACGGGTTGCCGGGATCGACGTCGAAGTTGTGGCATAATGACTCGGGTAGACATTCGAGAAGGTCCATCGGCTCGATGACGATCCCAGGATCGACAAGCCGTTGACAACGTCAACCACCATGCCGGTACCTCAGAAGCATTGTTAACGACAAGAAAGATAACAAAGCCGTTGTGTTCCTGATAGCTCACCTCCACGGACCATTACCCCTTGCGTGCGGCTGTGTGATGACGGGACAGACGCCGGTGCAAACTCTCTCATTGCGAAGAGGACATGGGATAGGAGGTGCGCAGACTCCGTACATCCAGTACACAAAAGGTGAAGGGTGTCTCATTCTGGTGGCTTCGTCATTGTGACAGTACTCCGTATGGGCCCTACACACCCAACCCAGCCTTCAGAGACTCACAAGACATTTGAGCGTGCTTGTGCCTGGTGGATTGGGGTATGGCTGTCTGTGTGTGAGTGTGCGTCAAAACGCAAGGTGGCCCGTGCTCGCTCTTGATCGGAACTGGCGCAAGATCTTGTCCGATCGCCGGGTGTGGGGCCAGGCGATACCACCTTGGCCCACTTTCCCTCCGACTTCACCCCGCCCGAGTCGTCGAAGCCTCATGATGCCTGATGCTTTTTTGACCTCTCCTCATGCGCGCTCATTGATGAACCCTCTTCTCCTTGGCCGGCCCAACCCTCACTAGACTCGACCTGAACCTGAACCTGGAAATAGGCTCCCGCGGTGGCCAAGCGTTGCACTCGGTCCCTCTAGTCTCCGCCTCGAGCCGTCTGCTAGCCTTCCGACCCCGCCAAAGCTCCCGCTGCGAGGGGGCTGCCTGCCTTCTTGAGACATATCGCATACATCCCAAGTATCCTCTAGCCTGGTGCAACATTCCCTTTTCCCTATCACTCTTCTTGTCCCTCCCTCCCTCCCTTGCTTGTTCCCGTCGTCGCGTCCTGCACGCCTCTCCCTTTCGGGTTCGTCACCCACTGCTGCCGCCGCCATCACCTCTTTCCGAGCTCGGCCTGCCTCTCCGCCTCCGACGCGCAGGCCCGTGCAAACATCCGTCCTACCAGCCTGACCCCTCTCCCCGCGCGCACCTCGATCATGCCCGCCTTGACAATTTCCACCGACAACCTCCCAAGCGACAGGCCTCCCTCGCCCAACAGGCCACCCATCTCTCCCCTCACTCCAACGCTGGCTTCCGCGCAGCTCTCCGGGGCTGCTGCAGCCGCCGGCGCCGGCGGTCGCCCGAGTCTCACGCACTCGCAGCCCGACCAGACAGGAGTCCCACCGCCCGCGCCCGTGCCGATCGCATTCGACTCCAACCCGGACGTTATCGCGATCAAGTCTGCCATATCGATTCTTCAAATCCAGCGACAGCGAGCCACCGCCGACATTCAGGCTCTGAACCGCGCAAAGGACGAGGCCGTCCAAGACCCTGAGGCCTTTGTAAAGGATCTCATAGCAGGAAAGATCAATGCGCCGGCCAACGATGACAGCGACGACGAAAATGGTGATGGGCATGACACTGCGGATCAGAAACAAGACAATGCGGGCGAGGGACCCTCCAAGCAGCGCATCGCCTCTGAGCCGCGGGCATGGGCGAACCTCCCTCAACCGCAGAACGTGGTCCGCTGCCCACCCATCAACTGGTCGCAATATGCCGTCGTGGGCGACTCTCTAGACAAGCTGCACAACGAGCAGGTTGCGCGCCCGAGCCAGGGAACACCGGCCGTCGTGGGCACCAACGGCATGTACGAGTTCAAAGGAGAGGGGAAGCAGGAGAGATACGCAGGTGTCGCTGCGCCTTTTGCCCCCACACAGGAACGGCTGAGCAAAAAGTCCAAGTCGAAGAGATGATGAGCGATGATGACACGATCACGACTACAAAGAGGATGATGACCAAGTTCTGCCTGCCTTGTTTGAGCGATGTTTCGGGAATGGGTTCCAGGTTGTTGCATCTGTTATATCGGCGTTGATGATTAGACCGGATGGCGCTTCAGAGGGTATTAGCAATATAGCCCCTTGCAATGGATTTTCCTTTCTTTACACTAGGATGCCTCCTCGGCCCTCTGAGAAGTTCCGTGAGTCCCAAATGTGATATCAAATCTTCACATCACTACAAGCCAACTGGTATGAACAATAGTGAATGCTCTCTTGACACTGCTCCTGGCAGGTCAACCTCCCCCATCCGCACCGCGAAGCCTAAATGACCGGTTCACTTCAGGCTAACCATCCATAATTGAAAGAAGGAGTCCGAATTCCAACCACGCCGAGTTCCCTTGTGTATCGTCACAGACCTAAACGCCATGTGAAATCCGGAAGATGTCTCCCTTATTCGCCTCATACGCCTCTCCTGAATTCCCAAAGCAAACCCCCAGAGCAATCCCAGCAAAGATGATTTGCACATCACTCTGGAAAGTCCCTGTGGTAGAGGGTTAGCCACGTTCCTGCGCAGTATATATGAAGACACTGCCAACTTACTCCATGCTCTGCTGGACTGACCGACGAAGCCGTCGGTTGTACTTCTTTTTGTCGTCGGCCCCTGCTCCCCAGTACATCTTGCTCGCCTCGGGGTTGACGATCTTGCGTGGGTCGTAGGCTGGCTCGTCGTCTTCGAGGAAGGAAAAGATGGCCTCAATGTGAGATCTCACATCCTCTCTCTTGAGCGGGTTGGGCGTATAGCACGCTGTGCCGTCTGACGCAATGTGATGGTGGAAAATCTTGGTCTCAAACTTGACTCGAGGTTGCTCTTCGGGGAACCGAGGGCTGAAATTCATCTTGATTCTGAACAGACCGCCGTCAAGATTGGTCATTGGGCGCCCGAAATAGGTAATCACCCATACAAAGGGGTTGTCATCCTCAAGGAACACGTTATGGGGCATATCTCCCCTTTTGAACGCCTCGACGACCTGCTCAAACTGGTGCTGAAGGTTGACAGCCACAGTGGTCTCTCGTGCCTTGGAAGCCAGGCCTTCCTCGGCCCATTTCTGGGGTTCTGCGTCAATGGCGGCCTTGATAGTATGTAGACGGCGTTCAAGTTCGGTGTAGTTGAATTTTCCATCCATACTGTTGCTCCCAGGCGACTCGAAAGGCATTCGAGCGAACACCTGGCCGTCCCTGGTTTCAGACTTGCCCTTTTGAACCGCCGCCAAGTACGACTCAAAATACCACAAGAATCGACGCTTGCAGAGATCTTTGAATGGTTCAAATGGCACACTAGACTCGTCGATATCGTCATCGTCGAGATCCCCGTCGCTGAGTTCTTCTCCGACGTGTGGGGGGCCGTGGGCGGTCAACCCGAGGTAACCTTCGAGGCGTTGGATGACCGAAATTCGCAACGTTTCGTGGCGGATCTAGCAATGATTAGGTGATAAGATCGCGCAACTAGACACAGAAGCAAACCTTCTGGACGTATTCCTTCTGCGCCTTCTTGTCTGATTCATCGTTGGCATCCTCGAAGCCTGGCTCGTTTTCGTATGGGTTCGAGGACAGGAGACTCTGGATGGAGAGTAGGATGGATTCCAGTCCTTGGGCTGACGACCACTCCTCTCCGCGCTCTCCACGCCACGTCCTACTCTTTATGTCAGTCGTCGCTCGGGGTGGTGAGGTGTTGTCGATTACCCTAGGATAGAACTATGACGGTCAGTTCGAACGTCACCAGCCAGAGAGCAATAACTTACAGGCAGACTTTGCCGCTAGAATAGATGTTGGGGTTAAACCGACAGCGCCCACCGTTCGTAGTGACGCAGTGCACGGTGGGGGACTTGGAAGGGTAATCTACAAATGGAGGTGAGAGAGAGCATCAGTGTGAGGAGGGAAGCCCAACCTTTGTGGAATCGAATAGCGAACTGCATATCTCATTTAGCTACTTCTGACTTGGGCATATTTTTGAATCGTTGGCGACCAACCTCGAAAAGGCCAAACTCGTACGGGGTCTCGTGAGGGCCCATGATGAGAGCCTTGACATTGCGAACATCGATGTCGCGACATGCCACGGCGAGTGCTACAGTCGGTCGCGGCGACGTTAGATAATGAATGCAGAAACTTGATGGGCGTACATACACAAGTCGGAACTCTTCTGGATGTCGCTGAGCTCCTATACGTCATGGTTAGCACCCAGAGAGCTCACGGCGCAAAGACGAGACAAGGGATGGGATGGTGAAGGCGAGTGCGGGGCAAGTAACCTTGGAGATGCGAATGATAGACTGGTCCATGGCGTCTGGTGGGATGCAGATCAGATGAAAGATGTTGTGAAAATGCTCTGTCTGCAGAGCGCGACGCACATGGACAGGCCGCGATAAAGTTGAGGGCTTTCGATGGTCAACTTGAAGTTGTAATCGTGAGGTGAGGTGCAAGGTGGGAGAGTGATTGTTTAAGCCGAGCACGGCAGGAGTGAAGGTGGGCAGTCACTCGCACTTGGCTTCAGCTGCTGGCGGGGGGCAAGGGTCAGGCTAATGGCGGGGATGGACCGGGCAGGTTGGTTGCTGGCTTGGGCCTAACCATTTATAGGGCAGGCAACAGACTTCAAAGCGACGACGTGCAGGTGAGGAGGATAAAGTCTATTCGAGCGTGAATAAAGCCATGAATGCAGGGTATGGCAAACAAATGTAATTCATATCTGTTTCTCCCTTTATCACACGCAAACACCTGAAATGACTGTTAGCGAAGAGTTGGTATGGTAGGTATAGATCAGTCTTGCCAAGCACATAGGGTAGGAGTCACTGACTGGGCGGCTACGTGCGTCCATCAGCCAACACTCGCATGCAAGTTGCCATGATCCATGCAGGGGTTTTGGGTGGTAATACTGACACTTGTCGGGCGATTGCGAGCCTCTTGACTGATTTATGATTATTATGGGGGATTTAAGTTGGAAACCAGAAGGTCGGGCGTAGCAACCTGCGATCTTTGCGCATGAGCCTCACATGTCTCCTCTTTTACGGTTCACGCAAGCAGACAACATCAATGGACAAGGTCCACGAGCACACGATGAGGAAACCGGGTTCCTGATAAAAGTGTGAAAATGTGTAAACACCCATGGACTTGTACACGCATCAAACTAGCCAGCACACAGAATCCACTGTGAATGGCAGCGCTTGTGGGCATGATACCATGACCAACTTGAACACCTATCCAACCAGGATTTGCCATGTTTATGATCAGCCTAACAGCAAGAAGAATATGACTGGTTAAGAACGAGTAAGTAGCAATGCATAGATACCATGCGTATAGGCATATCCAGGCGTGCTCAATTACTCATTCTCTACTCACCGAGAAGTTCGTATTACGGACGGGAGTACCCTAGGTACCTACCGACCTATGTAGGGGTAGGCAACCATGGAACTCAGTGGGGCCAAAAGCTCCGGCGCTGGGCCCGTCTCCATGGCAGCTTCCCAAGGTGCTGCAGAACGCGCTTCGCGTCTCCTAACGCGTAAATTGATTTTCTCCAAGCTCACTCCAACACAATTCAACAAACCAAGCTATCACCACCTATAACCTCAACATCGAAATTTCCTGCGCAAGCTGCGAAGCCTCACCTGTGCTCACGGTACGCCGATCATTTGCGCCAACATGGCGAGCTTCTTCGACCTCAAAGCCAGGAAGGCGGCTGCCGCTGCCAATGCGAATGCCGACCAGAAGCAGGACAAGTCCACCAATCCCCGAACCCAACCTTGGGTTGAGAAATAGTCTGCACTTCCCATTTTCCGTTGTTAGCATCAAGACTGACAGACTTGAAGCCGACCGAAGACCCTCAGCGATGTCACTGCTCAAGATCACACCGTCGATGTTCTCCAAAGGACTCTGCAATCCTCCAATGTTCGTCCTCTCACCTGGTTGAATCGATCCAGGCCCTGACAACTTCTCAGCTCCCGCACATGCTTTTCTACGGCCCCCCCGGTACAGGTAAAACCTCGACTGTCCTCGCGCTGGCAAAGGAACTGTACGGCCCCGAAATGATCAAGTCCCGCGTCCTCGAACTCAACGCCTCCGACGAGCGTGGCATCTCCATTGTCCGAGAAAAGGTCAAGAATTTCGCCCGCATGCAATTGACCAACCCGAGCCCTGGATATAAGGACAAATATCCCTGCCCCCCTTTCAAGATCATTATCCTCGACGAGGCCGACTCCATGACACAAGATGCGCAGAGCGCACTACGAAGAACTATGGAGACATACAGCAAAATTACCCGTTTCTGCTTGATTTGCAACTATGTCACTCGTATCATCGACCCGCTTGCTAGTCGATGCAGCAAGTTTCGATTCAAAAGCCTCGACCAGAGCAACGCAAAGAAGAGGCTCGAGGAGATTGCAGAGAAGGAGGGCGTTCCGCTGGAGGACGGCGCCGTCGACACACTGATCAAGTGCAGCGAGGGAGATCTTCGAAAGGCTATTACCTTCCTGCAGAGTGCTGCTAGACTCGTGGGCGCCGGTGCCCCAGAGAAGGATGCCGATGGTGCTGATACCATGGATGTGGATAAGAAGGCAGTGACCGTTAAGATCGTTGAGGACATTGCCGGTGTCATTCCCGAGAGCACCATTGAAGATCTGGTTCAGGCGATACGCCCAAAGAGCTCAGGGCCCTCATATCAGAACGTCTCTAAAGTCGTTGAAGATATGGTTGCAGATGGCTGGAGCGCAGGGCAAGTTGTTGGCCAGGTAAGTGGTTCGGCTGCCTGACAAGACATTTCTAACGGCCCTTCTAGTTGTACCAAGCCCTTACATACGATGAAACCATTCCGGATCCCCAGAAGAACAAGATCGTCCTGATCTTCTCTGAAGTGGATAAACGGTTAGTAGACGGAGCTGATGAGCACCTATCTATCCTTGATTTGGCTATGAGGGTGTCGGCTATCATGGCGGGAAAATAAGTACACAGCGTCTCGGATGAGGAACGGAGTTGGGGGTAGATATGGTGTTGGCGTTTGAGCTGGTCATATACCACCAAAATATTAAAATCTTGTACTTTAAAGCATGATTCTACGCTGTGTCTTCCTGGCCGATCAGACCCAGATTGCCGTGCAGTCCAGACCATGCATCCCTCGACTGTTCCGAATCCTTCTTTTTCTCGGTATGTTTTCTGGCCTTGCTTGGAGTCTTGGAGCCTGCCAGCCAAAAGTCATCCTCCGTGGTGTCAGCTTGAGGCTCCTCATCCTGTTCCACCTCGCCCTGGCCCAAGAGGTGATCAATCTCCTGCAGGGTCTGCATGGAAGCCTCCAACGCAAGTTGTCCGCTTTCAACTTGTTCCGCCACATTTTCAAGGGTTGCAATCTTGGCTGAGTCCGCTGCGAGGACCCAGGGCTGAACCTTGCCGGTGAATCCAGGTCGCTCGGTAGAGGTTAGGACCTCTCCCAAACCTGACCTCCTTCGAGAGGTGGGCGCCACGGCATGGGCCGGGAGTAGTTGGCTCTCTTCGGCAAGATGACCAAGCAACTGGCAGGAATCCTTAACTTCCTTGCTCAGTGTCGAATTTATATGGGCCTTTTGCGTGATCATGGCCTTTTGCTTCCTAGAAAGAGAGAGCAGAGATTCGATGTATGGCGTGAGGAGATAGGTGCTCGGCACAGGATCAGCATCACCCACTTGCTGCTTGGACTCGGGGGGTGCGAGGACAGGTGCCGCAGATGAATCAGATCGCTCGGCAACCGTGGAGAGGAGGGATCGCCTAGCAGCGAGGTACTTGGCGTATTTGTCCTTGATGGCATCGAGTTGGGCGTTTATCGAAGCCTGATCTGAAGTTGCTCGATCATGACCTCCGGCGCTACCCCCGGCGTCCTCATCACCGTCTTCATCCGTCGATGCCTTTCCGAGCTCAGTCTCGATCCAGGAGATGAGTTCATTGCGAGTCGTATTTAGAGCATACAGCCTTGTGCCATTACTGATGACATCCGGTATGTTTTGAGCATTGGTCCTCGTTTCGCGGAGGAGCTGCTCCTCCCGCCGCAAGAGCAGCTTTGCCCTCAGAACAGTCTTCTCCAGTTGGGCAACTTGTTCCGTCAGATCAGGCTTCTTCGTGCTTTGCTGCACAACCAGCCCATTCACAACTTCCTTGGGTACTCTGGGGAGACTGGCTGCCTCATGAAACATGTCTTCAGGGTCAAGATATTCGGGGGCGGCAGCGGGTTTCTGCATGAGAAGATCGAGGTGATTTTGGACCGCCAAAAGCCGCTCTTGTTTCGTCTGAAGTTTTAAAAGTGCAACACGTTCCTCTAGTAAATCGCTGCCGTTGGAGGGTGTTTCTTGGGATGAGGAGGGTCGGGAAACATTGGTTTGGGTAATGTCGTCATATTTCCGTCGTGCTTCCACATTGGCCTTGAGAGCCTCAACATACTCTCTGTATACTCCCTTAGAGTCGGGGTCGAGGTTCACATCGTGTGCTGTATCTGTCAGGGACACAGGCTGCTTGATTGGGCCATCATGGGAACAGGACCCGAGGTGAAGAGCCAAGACCCGTCGTATGTAGTTGACTTGCTCCCGAGGCTTTATGAACGGATCAAGAGTGTTTTGAAATGTTTCAGCAGTGTTGGATGAATTCGCCATCTTGGCTTCACATGGCTTGTCGGTGAGAAGCTGTCGAGGATTTGTTTGGGCTCGTTGCTCTGCTCATGGGAGTAAATAGCGGAGCGCCCCTGGTCAACACTCGGCTGCTTTAGGTGTGGCTGGTGTGAATTTCGATGCTGCGCTTCCCCTGTATGTTTGCTGCGATATTTAATACTCAAAAGCGCCGAGTCTTGAAAATTTAGAACATTCGTTATAAATACAAAAGATGAATATCTTTGAAATCCGTACCCATCTGAAAGATCAAGGATGGAATGGATTAGGCTGTGGAGGGTGCAGCCACACCTTCACCCAGCCACAGACGCGCTCCAATGGCACTAGCCCAAACGTGACCTAGCGTCTCAGCCTTCCAGGCTGCGATCTGAAATTTGCGATCGCGACTTCACTCTAAAACCTTGGGAACGAATACAAACCACAACAACAACTGCGAATCAATCGATCGCATACTTCGAGTCATCTAGGCAGCGGCTACATATCCGAAAAGTCGCGTCGGTGGGCAAATCCATGATTATTTAACGGCCCAGTGCCCCGGGCTTTTGTCGAGAACATCGGCGTTCTCCAGCAATAACAAAGCTTCACAACCACCGCCACCATGTCGGAAGCAAATCGAGATGTCTCGCAGTACAAGTACTCGGCCATGTCGAACCTGGTCCTCCAGGCGGACCGTCGATTCGTCACGCGACGAACCGATGAGGCCACTGGTGATCCAGAGTCGCTGGCTGGGCGCTTGAGCATCCGGGACATGGGCGCTCGAGTTGCCCGCGACGACGCGCCGAAGCCGAAGAAACAACCCGGACTCCCAGATATCGAGAGGGGAAGTCTCAGAGAAGGCGAAGATATCCTGGCACGAGAACAGCGAAGGCGGAAGGCGGAAGCGCACCAGGCTGCCGGCGTCCTCGGCGCTAACGACCTTCTGGTGGAGGGCATCACATACCGACCGCGCACACCAGCGACACGAGCGACGTTCGATCTAATCATCACAATTGTGGCAAACAATCTCGGCGACGTACCCCACGAGGTCGTGCGTAGCGCGGCGGACGCTGTGTTGGAGTATTTGAAGGACGACGATTTGAAGGACCTGGATAAAAAGAAGGAGATCGATGACATCCTAGGCGTGGCTTTGAACCCCAAGCAGTTCAACGAGTTGGTAAATCTAGGAAAGAAGATCACAGACTACGATGCCCAGGATGATGACGAGGATGTCGCCATGGGAGGTGCTGATGGTGACGACGCCGAAATCGACGAACGTCAAGGTGTTGCTGTGGCCTTTGACGAAGACGAAGACGATGAAGAAGGCGGCATTGTTCACGAAGTTCGCGACGAATCGTCCGATGACGAGGAGGAAGAGGAAGAGAAGGATGAGAATGCCGAGGCCAAGGATGAGGATGCCGTTGTCGATGTGGGTGATGAAATGATCCTCGACGCGGCACCATCAGGAGGCAAACAAGCCGAGAAAGAGAAGCACAGCGTGCCTGCGCGAGACATTGACGCCTTCTGGTTACAACGCCAAATTGGTATCTTATACCCCGATGCTCACGAGCAGACCGACAAGACCAAGGAGGCGCTTCGCATTCTTTCAGGCGAGCCAGACGAGGACGATGGCGAGGAAAAGTCGCTGCGCGAGATCGAAAACGACCTCATGGAACTATTCGACTTTGAACACCACGAGTTGGTCCAGAAGCTCGTTGAGAACAGAGAGAAGGTCTTCTGGCTCACCAAGCTGGCTCGCGCAGAGACTCCCGAACAACGCGCCGATGTCGAAAGAGAGATGGGCTCGGAAGGTCTGCAGTGGATTCTCAACGAGCTGAAGGGCCACAGTTCAGGTGAGGGCAAGAAGGGCAAGATGGACATTAAGATGGATATCGACGTCCCGGCCTCTTTCACCGCAGAGGCCCCTAAGCCTGAGCGTGCCGAAGGCCAGCTGGTTGGCGGGCTCCAGCCCAGGAAGCTCATCAACCTCGACAACCTGGTGTTTGATCAAGGAAACCATCTCATGACAAACCCCAAGGTCCGACTACCTGAAGGCTCGACCAAGAGAACATTCAAGGGCTATGAGGAAATCCACATTCCTACCCCCAAGAAGCGCAACGAGCCCGGCGATGTCTTGATTCCCATTACCGATATGCCAGAGTGGTCTCGGAATCCCTTCAGCAAGAACCAGTCCCTGAACAAGATTCAGTCCAAGTGCTACCCTTCAGCATTTGAAGATGATGGAAACCTGCTTGTTTGTGCTCCTACCGGTAGTGGAAAGACCAACGTTGGTATGCTCGCTATCCTTCGCGAAATCGGCAAGCACCGCAACCCTGAGACTGGTGATATCGACCTTGATGCATTCAAGATTGTGTGTATCGCCCCTCTCAAGGCCCTGGTACAGGAGCAGGTTGGCAACTTGGGAAACCGTCTTGAGCCCTATGGTATCCGAGTTTCAGAGTTGACTGGTGATCGTCAGCTCACCAAGCAGCAAATCGCCGAGACGCAAATCATTGTGACCACTCCTGAAAAATGGGATGTTATCACCAGAAAGTCAAATGACCTGACCTATACAAACCTGGTGCGCCTGATCATCATCGACGAAATCCATCTGTTGCACGATGACCGTGGACCTGTGCTGGAAAGCATCGTTAGCAGAACGATCCGCAAGACCGAACAGACTGGTGAACCCGTTCGTATCATTGGTCTCTCTGCGACTCTACCTAACTACCGAGATGTTGCTAGCTTCTTGCGGGTGGACACCAAGAAGGGCCTCTTCCACTTTGACGGCTCCTTCCGACCATGCCCCCTGCGTCAGGAATTTGTTGGAGTCACAGATCGCAAGGCCATTAAGCAGCTCAAGACGATGAACGATGTGTGCTACAACAAAGTCATCGAGCACGTGGGCACGAACAGAAACCAGATGCTCATTTTCGTTCACTCTCGAAAGGAGACTGCCAAGACAGCCCGTTACATTCGAGACAAGGCGCTCGAGATGGACACGATCAACCAGATTCTTCGACACGACGCTGGCAGTCGAGAAGTTCTCAACGAGGCATCATCCCAAGCAACCGACAAAGACCTCAAGGACATCCTGCCCTACGGCTTTGGTATCCATCATGCTGGTATGAGCAGGATAGACAGGACAGACGTGGAGGACCTCTTTGCCCGTGGCGCTATCCAGGTTTTGGTATGTACTGCGACACTGGCTTGGGGTGTGAACTTGCCAGCACACACAGTCGTCATCAAGGGAACACAAGTCTACTCTCCTGAGAAGGGTAGTTGGGTTGAGCTGAGCCCACAGGATGTTCTGCAGATGCTTGGACGTGCAGGCCGACCTCAGTACGACACCTACGGTGAAGGTATCATCATCACGACACAAAGCGAGATGCAATACTACCTATCGCTTCTGAACCAGCAGCTTCCGATTGAAAGTCAGTTCGTGAGCAAATTGGTCGACAACTTGAACGCCGAGATCGTTCTTGGCAATGTCAGAACACGCGACGAAGGTGTTGAGTGGTTGGGATATACCTATCTGTTCGTCCGAATGCTCCGTTCGCCTGGTCTGTACCAGGTTGGGGCCGAGTATGAAGATGATGAAGCTCTTGAGCAGAAGCGGGTTGACCTGATTCATTCTGCTGCCATGGTTCTCCGAAAATCCAACCTCATCAAGTACGATGAGAAGACGGGAAAGCTCCAGTCAACTGAACTTGGTCGCATCGCTTCTCACTACTACATCACCTTTGGATCCATGGAAACCTACAACAACCTAATTCAGCCTTCCATTACAACCATTGAGCTGTTCCGCGTCTTTGCTCTCAGCGCCGAGTTTAAGTACATCCCTGTTCGACAAGATGAGAAGCTCGAGTTGGCCAAGCTCCTGGGTCGCGTGCCGATTCCTGTCAAGGAGAGTATCGAGGAGCCCCATGCCAAGATTAATGTGCTGTTGCAAGCGTACATCTCGCGCCTCAAGCTTGATGGCCTGGCCTTGATGGCGGATATGGTGTACGTGACCCAGTCTGCCGGCCGTATTCTCCGCGCCATCTTTGAGATCGCGTTGAAGAAGGGCTGGGCCTCTGTTGCCAAGACCGCTCTGGATCTTTGCAAGATGGCCGAGAAGCGCATGTGGCCGACCATGTCTCCCCTTCGTCAATTTCCCTCATGCCCTCGGGATGTCGTTCAAAAGGCAGAGAGAATCGACGTGGCTTGGAGCAGTTACTTCGACCTGGACCCCCCTCGCATGGGTGAACTTCTTGGTATGCCTCGAGCTGGCCGAACTGTTTGCGGCCTCGTCGCCAAGTTCCCTCGTGTTGAAGTCCAGGCTCAAGTGCAGCCCATGACCCGCTCGATGCTGCGTGTTGAATTGAGTATCACTCCCAACTTCGAATGGGATGATTCTGTCCATGGAGCTGCCGAGAACTTCTGGATCCTGGTCGAAGACTGTGACGGCGAGGATATTCTTTACCACGACACTTTCTTGCTCCGCAAGGAGTATGCCGAGTCTGAGACGAATGAGCACATCGTCGATTTCACGGTGCCCATCACAGACCCCATGCCTCCCAACTACTTCGTCTCAGTTGTATCTGACCGATGGATGCATTCTGAGACGAGGCTTCCCGTGCCCTTCCACAAGCTGATCCTGCCCGAGAAGTTCCCTCCCCACACCGAACTTCTCGAGCTTCAGCCTCTGCCTGTCTCTGCTCTTAAGGTGGCAAGCTACGTTGACCTCTACCCTGACTGGAAGCAATTCAACAGGATCCAGACTCAAACGTTCAACTCTCTGTACAAGACAGACCAGAACGTATTTGTTGGAGCTCCCACAGGCAGCGGCAAGACAGTCTGCGCCGAGTTTGCTCTTCTTCGGCATTGGACACAGGCTGACTCTGGGCGGGCCGTGTACATTGCGCCTTTCCAGGAGCTTGTCGATTCTCGCCTCCAGGACTGGCAGAAGCGACTGAGCCGTCTGAACGGTGGAAAGGAGATTGTGAAGCTCACTGGCGAGACAGCCACCGATCTTAAGCTCCTGGAGAAGGGCGACCTGATCCTGGCCACTCCAACCCAATGGGATGTTTTGTCCAGACAATGGAAGCGCCGCAAGAACGTTCAGACCGTGGAGCTGTTTATTGCTGACGAGATCCACCTTCTGGGAGGCTTCCAGGGCTATGTGTATGAGACGATCGTTTCCCGGATGCATTATATCCGCAGCCAGACGGAGCTCCCCATGCGAATAATCGCTCTCAGCGTGTCGCTTGCAAACGCAAGAGATATCGGCGAGTGGATTGATGCCAAGAAGCACGACATCTACAACTTCAGCCCCCACGTTCGGCCTGTACCTCTTGAGCTTCATCTCCAGTCTTTCACCAACCCTCACTTCCCGTCTCTGATGCTGGCGATGGCTAAGCCCACGTACTTGGCTATCACACAAATGTCTCCCGACAAGCCCGCCATGATCTTCGTGCCCAGCCGCAAGCAGACTCGAGCAACGGCCCGTGACCTTCTGGCTGCCTGCTTCGCCGACGACGACGAGGATCGCTTCCTCCACGCCGAAGTGAAGCAGATGCAGCCCCTGCTTGAGCGCATCCACGAGGAAGCGCTTGCAGAGGCACTGTCCCATGGTGTTGGTTACTACCATGAGGCTCTCAGCCAGAGTGACAGGCGAATTGTTAAGCATCTTTACGACAACGGCGCTATTCAGGTTCTCGTTGCGTCCCGAGATGTCTGCTGGGAACTGAACAGCACTGCCCATCTCGTCATCGTCATGGGAACTCAATACTTTGAGGGCCGCGAGCATCGATATGTTGACTACCCCCTCAGCGAGGTGCTGCACATGTTTGGCAAGGCCCTTCGTCCATCCAAGGATGGTCGCGGCCGTGGTGTCCTCATGCTTCCCCAAGTGAAGCGTGAGTATTACAAGAAGTTCCTGAATGAGGCTCTTCCAGTAGAGTCGCATCTTCACAACTACCTGCACGACGCGTTTGTCACTGAAATCAGCACCAAGATGATCGAGTCTGGTGATGACGCGATCAACTGGACGACATTCACCTATTTCTACCGCCGACTGCTCGCCAACCCCAGCTACTATAGCTTGACAAGCACAACTCACGAGGGCCTGAGCAACTACATGTCTGATCTGGTCGAGACGACCTTGCGTGAGCTTAGCGAGTCAAAGATTATCGACTTTGACGAAGAGGACGGCTCCGTATCGCCGCAGAACGCTGCCATGATTGCCGCCTACTACAACATCTCGTACATTACCATGCAGACCTTCCTGCTCTCGCTCAGCGCTCGTACGAAGCTCAAGGGCATCATGGAAATCGTCACATCTGCGACTGAGTTTGAGTCGATCCAAATTCGACGCCACGAGGATGGTCTCTTGCGACGCATCTACGACCGGGTCCCTGTCAAGATGTCTCAACCAGTCTATGACTCACCACACTTCAAGGCCTTTGTGTTACTCCAGGCTCACTTCTCGCGGATGCAGTTGCCGATTGATCTTGCCAAGGACCAGGAGGTGTTGATCTCGAAGGTCCTTAGCCTCCTCAGTGCCATGGTCGATATCCTGTCCTCGGACGGTCATCTCAACGCCATGAACGCCATGGAGATGTCACAAATGATCGTGCAAGGCATGTGGGATCGAGATAGTCCTCTCAAGCAGATTCCTCACTTTACTCCAGAGGTTGTCAAGGTGGCGAACGATTTTGGGTATGTCACACAACTTGATATGGAAATTGACATGGCAACTAACGAGTCCCATAGCATCAAGGACATTTTCGATTTCATGGAGGCGATGAACCCAGACGAGAATGCCGATTACAACAAGCTTGTCAAGCGACTTGGCCTGTCGCAGAAGCAGCTGGCTGAAGCAGCCAACTTTACAAACGACAAGTACCCTGATCTGGAACTCGAGCAGGAGATTCTGGACGCGGACGAAATCAGGGCTGGTGAGCCAGCACACTTGAGCATCAAGATTGCACGCAACCTCGAGGAGGAGGATGGCGATTACGATTCTACAGTGCATGCGCCATTCTACCCCGTCAAGAAGATGGAGAACTGGTGGCTGGTTGTCGGTGATGAAAAGACCAAGAATCTCTTGGCCATCAAGCGAGTGACAATCGGGCGGGAACTGAACGTCCGGCTCGAGTACACTGTGCCATCACCAGGTGAGCACGACCTGAAGCTGTTCCTAATGAGCGATAGTTATGTTGGAGTCGACCAAGAGCGGGAATTCTCGGTAACGGCAGCTGAGGGCATGGATGTGGACGACGATGAGGAGGACTCGGACGAAGACGAGGAGTAGGAGCGCAGAAGCTCCCTCCAGCAGCGACTCGGTGCCAAGAATGGCTGTGTACACTACCCTACCTACCTACCTATTACAGATGCAGACTACCTACGAACGCGAGTAAAGGGTGTTAATTTTCGAACCCTTCAAATGGCACCATGACCCAGGACATTCAATGTGATCGAGATGTGCCCCCTGAGACCAGTTATCCGGATACAAGCCAAGTTGTGTGGACATGAAGTGGTGGAACGCGAGTTATGAGGCGCGAGGGGCGAGATGAGCTGTTTGGCAACGCCAGGGACGCGCCTCACCACGGCTGGAGCCACAGGTGGTGGACGACCACAGCAAGAGTGATGAGGCGTGAAGACGATGGGAAGCAGATGCTTGGAACGCGTCCAGCCGTCGGGTTTGTATCCGAAGGCGCCGAATCAGGGATGAATACGCGCTGGGGCTGGTGTCGTGTGTGCTTGGGGTTGCTGATGACGCCGCCCGACGTGGGCGGCATATACACATCACGTGATTATCCTCTGGTGACGTTGAAGTGTTTCCCTTGCCAGCCCATCAACTCGCACCAGTGTTTTTCTCTCGTCACCCCAACCTACATCCCGGCACAACTCGGCGAGGCGCTTCTCATCTTCAATT
The DNA here is from genome assembly GCF_023522795.1 of Fusarium solani. Classification (NCBI taxonomy): domain Eukaryota; kingdom Fungi; phylum Ascomycota; class Sordariomycetes; order Hypocreales; family Nectriaceae; genus Fusarium; species Fusarium solani. The sequence continues at coordinate 3,761,914 of NW_027072157.1, forward strand.
GCGCATCTCATCGTCACAACCCGATTCTCATCGCGCTACCAATCTTGCGCCCCATTGACGCGCGCCATACACGACCCGCTACGCGTTCAACCATCTTTTCCCCGGCTGGAACCCTGCTTCAGGCACCTGTGACTTCTGACCAGTGAAGCATCGTCACCTCCATCGCCATGGCCGACCAGCCCAACGAGAAGCCCGAGGTCGCCGCCGCTGCTGCTGACGCGCAGGAAGCTCCTGCCACCGAGAACAAGCCTGCCGAGGCCCCATCAGCTGAGGACAAGGCAGAGCCCGCGGGCGAGACAGCCAAGGGAGGCGACGAGAACGACAAGGCCGCCGAGGGTAAGTTTACATTTTTACGCACTTGACGTCTTTTGCGCATTTGATCGCATCGTTCCTGCTATCGCGCTTTAGTCCAAGGCAATGCTCTGTTGTCGCGGGCGCGTCCTTCCCATTTGCCAGACCTATGCTGACCACATGGCGCGTTCAGAATCCAAGGAAGCTGAGAGCTCAGAGAAGCCCGCCGAAGCTCAAGACGCGACCGAGAAGCCCAAGGAGGGCGAGAAACCTGCTGCTGAGGACGAAGACACGGAGATGAAGGACGCGACCGAGACACCAGCTGCCAAGGAGGCCACCGCTGATAGCGCGGCTCCCCCTGCTGATGGCGAGACCACAGCTGCAAACACCGCAGCCGAGACTCCCGCGGCCAAGGGGAGAAACAACCGACGCAAGTCGACGGGCGGGGCTGGAGGCAAGACCCTGAGCAAGAAGGCTTCCAAGGCGCGCCTCACACACCTGGACGCCAAGCCTGGCGACCACTTCCTGGTCAAGCTCAAGGGTTTCCCCGCGTGGCCAGCCATCATCTGCGACGAGTCAATGCTCCCCCAGGCCCTCGTCGTCAACCGCCCCGTAACCGCGGCACGACGCGATGGCACCTACAACGAGGCTTATGCCGACGGCGGCAAGCGCGTCAACGACCGAAGCTTTCCTGTCATGTATCTGTACACGAACGAATTGTATGTATCCCCTGAGACCATGCTCATGCTTTTTCTGACATTTTCCACAGTGGCTGGGTTCCCAACACATCCCTTACAGAGCTTACCCCCGAGAAGGCCTCCGACTCGATCACCGAGAAGATGCGCAAGGATTTGCGAGAAGCCTTTGAGCTCGCCTCCCAGAACAACCCCATCGATTACTACAAAGACGTCTTGAAGCAATTCCAAGAAGAGCTGATTGCACAGGAGGAGGCAAAGAAGGAGGCTGCTGCGACACCCAAGAAGTCCAAGAAGGGCAAGGCCAAGGCGGCACCAGCTGATGACCTGGAGATGGATGATGTGGACGACGACATTCCAGAGAAGCCCAAGTCTAAGAAGCGGAAGGCCGAAGACGACGCCAGCGTGAGTGCACCAATAACCCCTTTCCTGAGAATGATACATACTGACAAAGCTTATACAGACACCTCAACGGTCCGACTCGGTCAAGAAGCCCAAGATCAAGCTCAACACTTCTACCCCCAAGGCGGCCAATGGCACTCCCAAGGGCAAGGACGAATCAGCTACTAAGACAAAGCTCAAGGTCAAGAAGTCCTCTGAGAAGAAGGCCGAGGGACCCAAGGAGCCCAAGATGACGGCCGAGCAGCGTCGGCAGCGCAAGGAGGTAAGATCCCCAGCACTGCGTACTGCAGCCTATCACTAACGCCCTCATAGAAGGAAGTTCTCTACCTCCGACATAAGCTTCAACGTGGACTCCTCACAAGAGACCAGCAGCCTCAAGAATCTGAGATGAAGCAGATGTCCGAGTACGTGACAATGCTGGAGAACTTTAAGGATCTCGAGGTCTCCATCATCCGCTCGACCAAGATCAACAAGGTTCTCAAGGCCATCTTGAAGCTCCAGACCATTCCCCGTGAGGAAGAATTCCATTTCAAGGACCGCTCCCAAGCGCTTTTGGATCAGTGGAATCAGTTGATGGCCAACGAGCCTGCTGCTGCCGCCGCCAACGGAGTTAACGGAAAGTCCGAAGCCAAACACTCAGAGAAGAAGAGAGAATCGCATAGTGGCAAAGAGGACACTGAGGAACCCAAGGCGGAGGAGTCTGGAAAGCCCAAGGCTGAGCCTGAGGCAACACCAGAGGCGCCAGCGGCCGTGAAGAGCGAGAAGGATGAGGCAAGCTTTCTTGGCAATTCGTATGAGGAAGCGCGAAGCTAACTGTGAACTAGACCGTTGCCCCTCCTGAGCCTATGGAAACCGAGGCTTAGTTGATGAGGATGGTTTGTTACGGTCTGATCGGGCTCGTGGTGTTTTAGATCGACTTTCTTCACGGCGTCAGGGTTTAGGTCTGTCGAATTCCGGTCTTGTGTTTTCTCACTCTTTATTCTGGCAAAAGTGATTTCATCTGTTTTTCTTTTTCCGCTTCTGTACGAGTATCTGCCATGGACGGAAAGCTGGTGGCAGAAGCTCTCGACGGGTCGCCGGGGTTACGACGAGTTCTGCGGGATGTGAATAGGGTGGCGAGATGTTTCCGGTTGTACAATGATTATCTGCCATGTCAGAAGAGGGGTGACCGACTCGACACGGGACCTCAAGCATGGCAGGATGGACAGAGGAGAGCGAGGCAGAGGGTGACTGGCGGAGGAAGCATCTTGCGCTGATTTCATGGGTCGGAAGATGATGTTCAAGAATGCGACGGCTTTTGAGAGAGGCGTATGGGAATGAGAATTGGCGAAGTAGCATACAAATGATCAATGGGACAAAGAACTAGAGATTAATTATGATTGAGTGAATACTGTTAATTTGTTGATTTGCTGGTGTCTATCGAGTTCTTAGTGAATGTATGGATGTTGGTGATGGAGTTAATGGTCTCAAGGGGCTTTGTATACAGTGTGTGGTACAGTGTGTATAGACGCGTCCCCCAGCCGAAAACGCGTCAACTCCCTTACTCGATATCCAAGCTTCAGGAGCAACAGACACATTTTCCAACCATCTCAGGACCTGTTAAAATGACCCGAGAAGCTGGAAAGGAAGAAACCTATAGCCAGGAAGACCATCAGGTGAGTCACTCCATTGCATCTTTCTGGGGTCGGAAACGGACACTAACGTAATAGACAGGTCGCCTACATATTTGACCCCGAGGGAGATGGGACACGCCAGAAGCCAGCCAAGCGCAGAAGGGTATCCAAACAAGCTCAGGAGGATTCAGAGGCTGTTGAAAATGCATCACCTTTTGTGCCGCTTCTCAATGGAGCCGAGAAGCCTGAGCTCGTGCAGCTGAGGGAGACCCTTTTCCAGGAGAGCTGGGCCAAGATTGGTGACCGCATCGAGGTGAGTCGGTGAAGCTGCATCGAATGAATTTCTGCTCATTCAACTCAGGGGATCCTCAAAACTTCAAACTCGGAGACGCTTGACCAAGTAAAAGCTTTTGTGGAAGATGCAAAGACGGATTGGTAACAGACAGCCTCCCCTTTGGTCATCTCGGCCTTGACTGACCATGCACAGTGGGGACAGAATCCCTTCAGCGTTCATCATCACAGGCCCCAACATTGCGTCACAGGATCTTCTCTTTCAGCAGCTATCCGATGCCCTCCAGCAGGCAACCCCCAGCAAGTTTGTGAGGTTGCGGTCGTCAGAGGCATCTACGCTCAAGGCGACGCTGAAGAAGATTATCCGCGATGTCACAGCAAAGGTCTCTGACGAGGAAGATGACGATCTGCATGTTGGAGATGGCGGAAATGTGAGTTTTCAGAGCCGCAGTTGATAGTACAGGGCTCACTTCGTGACAGGGCCGACGATATCTCGACTATGACCTTGAGGCATTGCATGCATTTGTCAATCCTCAAGGCTGTGAGCATATCTTTGTGGCATTCCAGGACAGTGAAGGATTTGACAGCAGCCTTCTGTCTGATCTGATCATTCTCTTCAAGTATGTCAATTTCTGCCTAGCACGAAAACATCTGCTAACTCTCTCAAGTTCTTGGCGCCCGCGCATCCCGTTCACTCTGCTTTTCGGCATCGCCACATCTGTTGAGCTTCTCCAAGCCCGGCTGCTCAAGTCAGCATGTCAGCTGATATACGGAGCACAATTCGACGTCATCCAGACCTCGGCGATCCTCGAGACCGTCTTCAAAGCTGCTGTGGCTGCAGCTGATGCTCCAATCCTCCTTGGAACATCTCTTCTCCGCAGCATGCTGGACCGGCAGCATGACCAAGTCTCAGGTATCCAGACATTCACAATGTCGTTAAAGGTGAGTCCTGCACCAGTTAGAGTGTTATCATGCCGTTGCTGATGCAAAACAGTACGCTTATATGTGCCACTTCTACGCCAACCCTCTCAGTGTTCTCGGGCATACTTCATCGTTGCAAGCAGAGCATACAGAGGCCTCGCGGCATGTGAGCTCGTTCCGGGAACATGTTGAACAGGCTGTCGAATCTGGCAATCTTGAGCATATACAATACGCCAAGGACTTCCTTGAAAGTGACGATTTTCTTACAGCTCGGATGGAAGAGAGCCTGGCCAACAGGGAGGAATCGATCAAAGACTTTTTGCGGGCTCTGTTGATAATACAGGAGACTGATGCCCAAGACGGCGAGTTCTCCAGAGCCTACGTTGCGGCCATGGAGGACGGCATCTCAATCTCTGAAGAGTCACGAGCGATCGAATCTGTGCGACGGATGGAAATTAATGAGCTGATGGCCATGGTACGCAAGGTCATTGCTATTTTACGAGATGGAGAAAACGACCTGTTCCTCGTGCCGGCAACGAAACCAGCGCATATCGAACTACAAGATGCTTTGACTAGACATCTTGTGGAACTTGAAGAGCTACACTCGAGGGTAGAGGAGCAAGGCATCACGTTGCGAAGCAAGTACAGCGGCCAGAGCAAAGTGATGAGAACTACGGTTATCGCACAAAGAGTCCAACTGAGCCGCGACTCGGCCGCGCTGACAGAAGAGGGCAAGCAGCTCACTCGGATTGTGGACGACATAACGGCGCTTCTCGCGACGCATGTGCATGCACCCAAGCCCAGCTCTCTTCTGCTGTCTGAAAGCTGGTTATACGACTCTCGAGCTCCCTCGCGAGATGTCTTTGTGCCTCGGCCACGCGCCGTCTTGGAGCGCAGTCTCACAAGACCCCACGACTACCTCTCATGCTCGTGCTGTAAACCGGGTGAGCAAGACACAGCTGCAATGCTGCCTGCGACAGCGCTTCTTTACCGCCTATACCTCGAAACCGGCAGCCTCATCAACGTGGCAGATTTGTGGGCGGCGTTTGCGGCATTAGTCGGGGACGACGAGGCAGACGAGCGAAAGACACTGGTCAAGTTCTACCGCGGACTGGCCGAGCTGAGGGCTTTGGGATTCGTCAAAGCGAGCAAGAAGAAAGCGGACCACATTGCCAAGCTGAAGTGGCTCTAACAAGAGAAGGATGTTTCACCGTCAGCAGCAGAGACAAGGGAACTAGGTGAACAACCGGAAGCAACAAAAGTCGTCTTTATGCTTTGTGTTGAAAGGACCCGAGAGTGTTATTCCGAGAACAGGCAGAAAGAAGCTGGAACCGAGGTCGGACGCCCGGATCCGATGGGAGGTCTCAACGGGCAGACTAGAACAGCTACGTAATGTACAGACAGTATCGACCATGTGAGTGAAGGAGTGAGACACCAGGTGGCTGGGAGGCGAGGTTCGGCGTGGGATGAGGGCCAACGCATGGCCCAAGACGAGACACGCAGGAGTTGAAGCAGCGGAGGTTGCCACAAAGAGATCATGTGAAAGAACAACTTGATAATAACAGCAAATGGCGGTAGAGCAACCAACTAATTGAATGAATGAATGAAGCCATTGTCCTCGAGAGATTCGCTTTGAGTCATGACCACCAGTCACATTCCACGCCAACACCTTCATGTCTCTCATTTCAGCGCCTCCGCCCAGTCCAAGCCCGAGCCCAAGCCCAGTTCCGTCCAAGGCCAAAGGCAGCGTTGTCTCACTCACACACGGACACTACAGCAGCACTACACACTACGGAGTACACGCCCACACACCAAAATAAACCCTGGCCGGCTCCGTCCAAAGAGTTTTTTTCTTGGGAGGGGGTCCTCTTTTGACGAAAGCTTTCTCGGGAGGAGGGGGAGAGGAGGGGGAAAAGCGACTCAAAGCGTCGGTCCGTGACGACAAAGAGCCGCCTTGCCTAGAACAGCTCCGTGCGGCGATCCGGGCTTCAGCGGTCGTCTCATACAAGAGGACCCGGGTTCGCTGAATGAGAGTTCATGGTTAATTTGAGATATCACTCTCACTCTCTGTGTTCTCTCCTTTGCTGCTTCCAACCTCCCCCCGCTCCAAGAAAGACAAAGACAAGTCTAGTCACAGAATCGACTACAAAGTGTGTTGCCATTCATTCACAACCAGAGGAAGAGTCGTCAGTCGATAAGAAGAGACAATTCACCAACAACTTGGAGAACACACAATCAGCGACTTTACTACAAGAGCTAGTGACTATTGGGTTGGCATATAATACATACAAAAGACCACGGGCAACACTGCCATAACCGCTTCAACCGAAAGCACCACTCTTCACAACCCTCCAACTCCAGTCACCATGATGCGAGGCGAGATCCCCTCGAGGCACCGCCAGGCCCTGTGCCAACGACGGCTGGCCAAAAACCCGGGCCTCCAGCGCAAGCTGGCGCAGATGGAGCTCCCCTGGCACCCCTCGTCCAGCTCACCACGGGGGCCATACACCCGGCCTTCCCCACGACGGTCCTCAAGTTCTGGCTCCTCACCGACGACCAGCTCGAGTCCCTGGCGCACTTTTACCACCAGAGGACCCCCAACCCCTGGACGAACCAGTACCCGTGCCCCATCACCTGGAGCTCCGAGCTGCCCCTCGAGGAGAAGCGCCGCAAGATGGGCAAGTTTATCGGCCTCAGGGGATGCGACTCGCCTATCCTGCTCAAGTCGGAGGAGGAGATACTCGACGAGGCCAGGAGGGCGAGGTTGACTGAGGAGGAGATGTGGCGGCGGAAGCATTATCCTTGACCATCAACAACCTGGGGTTTTCTCAAGACACGAACAGGACAGGCGTCTGAACTGGAGGGAGGGGAATCGTCTTTGTTGCCTTGGGAGTTTTTGCGTGTCTGCCATTTTTACTTTGCCTTTATTCTGCATTTCATCAGAGGGTTGCATGGTTGGTTGCATTATTGCTGCGGACTGGTCCGCGCTGGTTTACGTTACTTGGTGTTGCATTTGCATTTTCAAAGGAGTATTAGAGCGGAAAGAAACGGTTAATAGGATTCGATAGAAAAGAAGCCCCATGCCATTATTTTCAAGAAATAACCTCAACGCCTATATATGGATGTTGGTTCCCTTCCCTACTTCTCCTTCTTACCTCTCTCCGTTCAGCCTGCCAGAGTGTTTATCTGACAAGTCAAGTGTGTTGTACAAACCAAGCAAGGTTCAACTGACGCTGGGTTGTATGGTCATAGTTGAAGCTCGGCCCGTCGTCTCCTCCCCCGTTCAATCTCTCACTCATTTCTTGCCCTTCTTCTTGCCGCTCTTGGTCGGGGTGTCGACTAGCACCGCGTCCTCCTCGCTGGCCGTCTTGGCCGAGGAGCTCTGCTCGGAACCGTCCAGCTCCTTCATGAAGTCGGACTGGATCTGGCTGCGGCGCTTCTCCCACCACTCCTTCTCCGAGTCGGCCTGGGAGAGGAGCTCGTCTAGTTGGGTGCGGATCGCGGCGTTGGCGGCCATTTCGTGGGCGGACTGGAAGATTGACTGACCCCAGTTGGGCGCAAGGGCATTGGCCTGGTAGTTGTTAGCAAGAATTGCTTAGTATGTGTAACGAGGGCCGCGCAGTACCTCTGTGACAACATCCCTCAGCTCCTCCTCCATCTCCTTCTCGGCGCGCTGGAAGCGCTGCCACAGGTCATCACCAACGCTGCCGCGCTGCAGCAGAGAGCTACAGGCCTGCTTGGCAGACTTGATCTGGATCAGGCGACGGATGTCCTCGACGGCGCGACGCAGCAGCGCAGCGCGGAGGACGCTATCGGGAATCTTGGGGCCCTTCTCGGAGCCGTCTTCGGGCGTGAGGTGCAGTAGGGACAGGTAGACGTTGCGCTGGAGGTGAGGGCCGAACCACGGGGCGAGGTTAGCGTTCTGGGCTGTGAGTAACAGTGTTAGCCAGGTTTCCAACTCGAAGTTGAAGCGGTATAGACTTGCCAGCCTTTCGTTTTCGGTAAATGGTCGAGAATGTCATGAGAGCGCTGCCGAGGACGAGGACGTAGGCAAAAGGGAGGGCAAGGCCCTTCCAGTCAATGTCAATCATGATGGGCGAAAAGGTAAATAATCAAGGACGAAAAAAAATAGCCGATTATAGTAGAAAAAGAGCGTAGAGAAGATCTGAGCCGACCGCGAGGGCACGCAAACAAGTCGAGTACTCGGACGTTGGGTGGATTAGTCCTTAAAGTTGCTGCTGCCACTGCATGGATGGATGTTAATCGACACGACACGACTACCACTACCACTTGGTGGTGTGGCGCATGTAAGATTTCCTTTAGGCCAGATGTCTCTTCCTTGGCTGTCTGTGGCTTGTAGAACCTCCGAGAACTTGTGGCGCAGTCACCTTTAATTGAGGTGCGACGTCACTGGCCGTTAGGTAAGCCAGGCACCGCAGGATGACGCTCCATTAACGCGGATGCCGTGGGTAGGCAGGTACGTACCTGCTGCCTTGTCGACGGGACGGGAGCTCCATCCATTCCTCTCTCCATTGATTGATTGATTCAATGAGCTTCAACTCCACGCCACGCCTTGAGCTCTTGTTCCTCTTCACTCTTGCACAAACCTTCTTTCCCTTGTCTCCCTCAACCTCGTTCAGATCCTACGCCGTCCACTGCGTCCCGTCTCCGAGATAACGACCATCGCAAGAGCCTGAATAAAGAGGCGGAGAAGAATAAGAGCACGCCAGGGAAACCCCACCAAACCAAACAGCCAGCGACACCAGGGCCGTGGCCTGTACAGATTGCCCGTCATGTTGCTGCGTCTCCGGGGCCCTGACGGCATGGCCCGTCTGACCGTTGAGCCGACCACCACCTTTGGAGATCTGGGGAAGCAGGTTCGTCGTTGTTGTCTTGTCATATCGTCTCCCGCTAACGCCGCCATCTCCAGCTTCTCGATCAGCTCCCCAAGACAGTCGACCCGACCACCATTTCTCTGTCAAACGCACCCAACGGAGGCGACTCGAAGCGACTGGCCGACATCATCAACTTCAAGGTTGGCCAGATCGGCCTCAAGTATGTCATGTTCCATGTGTGCGTCATGACCCTGGAGATCTAACACCTCCATAGGCACGGCGACCTCATCTTCCTCACCTACAAGCATGCCGACACCACCAACGGCGACGTCGCGGCTTCCAACACCTCAGCCAGGCTCAACGGAAAGCCCGTCCTGCCCACCGAAGACCTACCCATCAACCCGAAGCCCGAGAGAATCGCCAGGCCATGGGAGGTGGTCCGTCAGTCGGCCCTCGACGACCGGTTAGATCGATTAGATGGAAAGATTCCACGGGGTCGTGATCGCATGTGCCGCCATGGCCCCAAGGGCATGTGCGACTATTGTCAGCCTCTGGACCCCTTCGACCAGGGCTACCTAGCAGAGAAGAAGATCAAGTACCTGTCCTTCCACTCATACCTACGAAAGATCAACGCCGCCACGAACAAGCCCGAGCTGGGGGCCTCGTACATTCCTCCCCTCGTCGAGCCTTACTATCGAGTCAAGCACGAATGCCCATCCGGTCATCCCGCATGGCCTGAGGGTATCTGCACCAAGTGCCAGCCTAGCGCCATCACTCTACAGCCTCAGCAATTCCGCATGGTCGACCATGTGGAGTTTTCGTCACCTGCCATCATTGACAGCTTCATTGATACTTGGCGGAAAACGGGTTCACAGCGCTTGGGTTATCTCTATGGGAAGTACGCCGAATACACCGAGGTTCCGCTTGGCGTCAAGGCCGTTGTGGAGGCCATCTACGAGCCCCCTCAGATCGATGAGCTTGATGGCATAACTATGAACGCATGGGAGTCACAGAAGGAGATTGACGCCGTGGCCAAGCATTGCGGACTGGAACCCGTCGGCGTCATCTGGACCGACTTGCTAGATGCTGGCAACGGAGATGGCTCTGTCATCTGCAGACGTCATGCTGACTCGTACTTTCTCTCGTCCCTGGAGATTACCTTCTCGTCGAGGCTACAAGCACAGTATCCCAAGTCCTCCAAGTGGAGTGACACGGGCAGTTTTGGTTCCAACTTTGTGACATGCATCATCACAGGCAACGAGGACGGTGAGATTTCCATCTCGTCTTACCAGATGTCCAACGAGTCAGTCGAGATGGTACGCGCCGATATCGTCGAGCCATCCGCCGATCCTAACGTGATGCTCGTGCGAGACGAGGAGGAAGATGATGGTTCCGTCAGCCGCACTCGATACATCCCCGAGGTCTTTTACCGCAGAGTCAACGAATACGGCGCCAACGTTCAGGAGAACGCCAAACCGTCCTTCCCCGTCGAGTATCTCTTTGTCACACTAACCCACGGCTTCCCTGCCGAGCCCAAGCCCATGTTCACCCAGCAAGGATTCCCTATCGAGAACCGAGAGTACATTGGTGAAAGCCAAGAGCACTCGGCGCTATCCAAGTTCATCAAGTCATCGCCCGGAAAGCAGCCAACTGGACAGGAGGTGTCCAACTTTCATCTCCTGTGCTTCATTCACCAGATGAGCGTCCTCTCCAAGGTATGGTCTATGAATCGGGTTGTTAGGCACGACTAACGCAATCCCAGGACGAAGAAGCCCTGCTCTGCCGTGTGGCGAGTCAACACGACCTCGCCGACACTTTCCAGCTCCATTCCACCGAAGGATGGCAGACCCTCCAGGCCATCCTCCAATCGACTGGTGAGAGAATCCCTAAACGTCAGCGGGAGTGCGACGATGATCCCCAACCCTCCTCATCTTCCACGTCGCCCTTCCCACTCCCTGTTCGCGACTCGGGTGAGCCCCTTGCTAAGCGATTTGCTGCCTTCAGGCTGAACGAGCGCGGTGCCACGTCCGCCCATCCGTCGCCGCCCTAGTCATTAGTCAGGTACAGTGAAGGGGAGGAGGGGAGACGTTGAGGTTGAGCGAGGATCAGTGAGGGGAGGCTAAAAGGAAGGACTATGGGCCGGCAGGTGTTTCGTCAGGTTTTCTCTTGAACGATATGGATGGACATTATTATTGCCTCTATGGCTGAGGCGGCGTTTGGGATGGGAATCGGAGCATGTGGCATGCATTGGGAAGGCTTGCTTGACTTGATTTGTTCATGTGAGCGATCCTAACTCGACTCACGGAGGAGCAGCACGGTCTAATGGACATACTCATATCTGGGCCGGATACCAGGTCGCTCACATGGGTATTACGTAGGGCATATGACGAGCAAGTAATGGGCAATACCATAGAAAAGTACGGCTCTACAACCACGAGACCTGGTGAAATAGGAGTGCATAATCTACGGTAACAAGCGACTGCCGTAGTCGTATAGTGAAGATCAATGTTCTAAAGGTTTGGGCATGGTGAAGCGACCCCCTTTTAGTTTGTATCTGCTCTGGGTTGCATGAAGACTTGCTTAGGGGTGAAATGCCCCAAGGTTTATCTCTCAAGCTCTTCAAAAGAGGTGGTTCATGGTACATGGTCTTCCCTTTCAGCCTGAGCCCTTGAAGCGGTTCGTTGGTCTGACCTTGAACAGCCACATCAACGTCTCGAAACTCAAGGCAGTGCGTGCCAATATGCGCTTCGAGATTTTTGTATAGGTCGAAAGATGATCGTTGTGATATCTTTGGCCTCCTTGCCCTCTTGGATTCCTGTCTGGATGGCAAGGCCATTCACTGTTGTGACAGAACATAAAGGGGGCAATTCTAGTCCAGCACCCTCTCTCTGCCACTTGCCCGGCAGAATGCGCGTAGTCCATTGCTACAGGGATACGAGTCGCCGCTGCTAGTTCCTGGTACGCGGTTGACATGGACGGGTTCACATGGAGGATGTTCCGTTTATTCTTTTGCCAATTTAGTAGACAATCATCCTAAGAATCAGACAGCACGAGTGATATGCAAACTAAGTTTAGGAAAATGCTTCTACTAAAACATACGCAAGGTGTGAAGAGTCATTCATCATAATTTTAAACCATTTTTTTACTATCCTTAACTAATCCCTAATCTAGAGATTGTAAAGAGTGGGAGAAACCTCTAGCTACCTTTTTGCCATACCCCCAGATGCTTTTTTTATATTATCCTTGACTAATCCCTGAATCCAGAGAATGGTATCGATAATGAAACTTCCAGAAACAAAACGCCAGTCATCTTCCCTTACATCCAGGCGCTTCGCTGGGGGGTTGGGGGGTGTGTATCGTTGTTGATGTTTTTACAGAGGCTTGCCGTGGATGAAATCAGACCATCGGCGGACCTCGGCGGGGATGCCCTCGGGTCGGGGGAGCTTCTCGCTCATGCACTGAGCAAACAGGATGGCGGTCTAGTGACAAGGTTAGCTGGTTATTCACGCTTGGTTATCGGGTTGAGAAGCACGTACCTGGGGCTCCATGAACAGAGGAACGCCAAAGTCGACAGCGTTTCGGCGCATGACGTAGTCGACATCAAGAGTGGTCTTGCCACGGGCCTCGGCAAGGTTAAAGGCACCGCGGATGTCGTACTTCTTGAAGACCTCACGGAGGGCTCGCTTGTCCTCCTTGGGGAACTCGATGACCTCGACCTCGACCTTTTGCTTCGAGTTGGACTCGATGAACTCCTTGACCTCAGGTCGGGCGGCGTACAGCTTGTAGCCGAGGGGAGCGACATAGTCGATAACCTGAGTGAGCCAGGGCTTGGAGATGGTACCACCGAAGAGGAGACCCTCGCCAGGCTCGGGCATGCGGAAGTTCATGGTGGACTGGAGAGAGGTCCAGTAGGCCTCGACAAGGTCCTTGCCGAAGCAGGCAATCTCACCAGTGGAGGCCATCTCGACACCGAGGAAAGGATCAGCACCAGCAAGACGAGTCCAGGAGAACTGGGGAACCTTGGTGGCAAGGTAGTCACGCTTGACAGCCATGAGGTCAGTAGGCTCAGGAACATCCTTGCCAACAAGAGCCTTGGTGGCGACGTCGATGAAGTTGGTGCCAAGGACCTTGCTGACGAAGGGGAAAGATCGAGAGGCACGGAGGTTGCACTCAATGACCTTGAGCAGAGGCTCACCACCCTCAGGGTTGTCGGCCTTGATGATCTGCATGTTGAAGGGGCCGGTGATCTTCCAGGCCTCGGCAACCTTCTGGGCAATCTCCTTGACACGCTCCATGGTGGTGCTGTCGAGGGTGGCGGGGGGGAGAACAAGGGTAGCGTCACCAGAGTGAACACCAGCCTGCTCAACGTGCTCAGAAACGGCGTGGACGACAAGCTTGCCCTTGGAAGCAACACCGTCGACATCAATCTCCTGGGCACCCTCGATGAACTTGGTGATGACAACGGGGTGGTCAGGGGAAACGTTGCTGGCGGCCTCGAGCTTGTCCTTGAGGTCCTCCTGGCTTCGGATCACAGTCATGGCGGCACCAGACAGGACGTAGCTGGGACGGACCAGAACGGGGTAGCCAACCTCATCGGCAAACTCCTCAGCAGCCTTGACAGAGGTGAGCTCCTTCCAGGCAGGCTGGTCGACACCAATGCTGTCGAGGATCTCGGAGAACTTCTGACGGTCCTCAGCCTTATCAATGTCCTTAGGGTCGGTACCCAGAACCTTAGCCCCACCCGTCTCCTGCAGTCGGAGAGCGATGTTCTGGGGTAATTGGCCGCCCACCGAAACCACCACACCCGAAGCGTTCTCGAGCTCGTAGATGTCCATCACCCTCTCGTAACTCAACTCTTCGAAATAAAGCTTATCGGCAGTGTCGAAATCGGTGCTGTAAGTCTCGGGGTTGTAGTTGATCATTACGGTCTTTTCTCCCATCTGTCGGAGTGCCTGGGTCGCGCTGACAGCACACCAGTCGAACTCGACCGAGCTACCAATTCGGTAGACACCGCTTCCGAGAATGACGGTTCCGTTATCCTCGAAAGTGACATCGTGAGTAGAGCCGTTGTAAGTGGTGTACAGGTAGTTGGTGTCAGCAGGGAACTCGGCGGCGAGGGTGTCAATCTTCTTCACCCAGGGGCGGATGTTGAGCGACAATCGGTGGGCACGGACTTCATCCTCAGTGCTCTTGACGGCAGTAGCAATCTGTCGGTCGGAGAAACCCATCTTCTTGGCCTTGAGAACCTGATCCTTCTTCAGGTTCTGGAGGCCACCGGCAGCCTCGAGCTCTCGGGTGCAGTCGACAATGTTCTGCAGCTTGTACAGGAACCACTTGTCAATCTTGGTCAGCTCATGAACCTTCTCGACAGAGTAGTTCTCGTGGAGCATGGCCTGACCAACGGCGAGCCATCGGCGGTCGGTGGGGTTCTGAAGCTCAAAGTCGAGATCCTCAAACTTGTCACCCTGGAATCCGACAAATCGGGGGTCAACCTGGCGGATAGCCTTCTGGAAAGACTCCTCAAAGGTTCGGCCAATAGCCATAACCTCACCGACCGACTTCATGGCACTGCCAATGTCGCGCTTGACGTGCTGGAACTTGGAAAGATCCCATCGAGGAATCTTAGTAACAATGTAGTCCAAAGAAGGCTCGAAGTTGGCGGTAGTGGTCTTGGTGACCGCATTAGGCAGCTCGGGGAGGGTGTGTCCGAGACCAATCTTGGCGGCGGTGTAAGCCAAGGGGTATCCGGTAGCCTTGGAGGCCAGAGCGGAAGATCGCGAAAGACGGGCGTTGACCTCAATGACTCGGTAGTCAAGACCATCGGGCTGGAGAGCGTACTGAACGTTACACTCGCCAACGACACCAAGATGTCGGACAATCTTGATGGCAGCGCTTCGGAGCATGTGGTACTCCTCATCGCTCAGGGTCTGACTGGGGGCAACGACAATCGAGTCACCAGTGTGGATACCAAGAGGATCAAAGTTCTCCATGTTGCACACGGTGATACAGTTGTTGTTGGCATCGCGGACCACCTCGTATTCAACCTCCTTCCAGCCCTTGAGCGACTTCTCGACAAGGATCTGAGGGGAGAGGGTCAGGGATCGAGCGGCCATGTTTCGGAGCTCTTCCTCGTTGTTGGCGAAACCGGAGCCGAGACCACCCAGGGCATAGGCAGCTCGGACAATGATGGGGTATCCGACCTTTTCGGCAGCATCGAGAGCCTCCTCGACGGTACCAACGGCGATCGACTTGGCGATAGGAATTTCAATCTCCTCCAGAGCCTTGGCGAAGAGGTCACGATCCTCAGACAGCTCGAGGGTCCTGACGCTAGTGCCGAGGACCTTGACTCCGTACTTTTCAAAGAGACCGAGTCGCTGCATCTCGACACCCAGGTTGAGGGCGGTCTGTCCACCAAAGGACAGGAAGATGCCATCGGGCTTCTCCTTCTCGATGACATAGGTGACGTACTCGGGAGTGACGGGGAGGTAGTAGACCTCGTCAGCCAGACTGTGGTTGGTCTGGATGGTAGCGATGTTGGGGTTGATGAGAACAGAGGCGACGCCAGCCTCCTTCAGGGCCTTGAGGGCCTGGGATCCTGTAAAGTGGTTCGATGGTTAGCCAGGATACTCATTTGCGAGTGAGTCACGGGAATATCCAGGTCAATTGAGTGAGTCGCAATTGATAGCACGAACCTGAGTAGTCAAACTCGCCGGCCTGGCCAATGGCAAGACCACCACTGCCAATGACGAGGACCTTCTTGACATCAACAGCCTGGGTAGGCTTGATGACTCCGCTGTCAAGATAGGCCTTGGGGTTCGGGGCGGCCTGGGCGGCAGAGCTGTAGGCGCGCATCACCTTGACGGATCCCAGGCGCTTCGACTGAGCCGGCCTCACGGTGGCCATTGAGACACGGCATGATGCCGCGAGGGTGGCCGAGGAGAAGGAGCGGACGGGCAGAGCTCGCGGGACTCGGCGTCCATGTCGGAGCAGAGCCGGAGCTCGACCGGCGAGGGTGGTAACCAGGTTCGCAGGCATGGCGATGGCGATGGCGGCGGTGTTGCAGGCGGATCAATGCGTGTTTGGCACCGTCCCGCTGGCAAGCTTGCCCTTCTGAGTCCCGGATCCTAGGGTCGTCTGGGAATTTGCGACGTGAAGGAGGTGAGCGCCGGTGACTCTTTTGTGAAGGTTTCTGGCGGGGGGAATGAGAAAGCAGCTGTGGAGGGCGGCGTCGTGAAGAAAAAGGCGGTACTGATAAGATAAGGAGGGGGCCCCTGGGCTGAAAATTATTCTGGTGTGTGACTCCCAGTCTCGGTGACGCATCGCAGGCATCTCGACGCAGAGTCCTCAGTGGTCAGATATCTGTAGGCGCCCCAACATTTTGGCGTCGGATCGGTGGCCTTGGTCTTTGCTTGGTCTTGCTTCGGCCTCCTCGCTCGAGGGCGGGATGGATGGGGTTGAGAGAATTATCCAAAAGCGAAAGTGATCGGCCGTCACTAGTAGCGGCGGTAGGCCCTTGTTGGTGCACAGATAAGTTAGATACAGTAGCCGGTGCAGATTCTTCTCCCCTCAGACAGCTTCACAGTTTGTTTGTGTCCATTTCTTTCATGTCCATTTGACTGTTGTAACATCTCCCATGTTTGTTTGGTACTTGGTACCTGCAGCCAGATGCCGAATCAGGTATGAGGTGGGAGTTACATTTGCCCTGCAGCTCTCCATCGCTGAGCTCCCCAGATAAAGCTAGCAAGCAGATGGGGCCTGACGATGGCCGATGGTCGGACACAAGCCGGATCCCTGTCTAACACGGGTCAAATTTTGTTCGGAGCACAACGTCAATGGCACTGCAGAAGGTAGTATGTAATCTTGTCTGTTGTCTGCCGATTCAATGGGGTTTTCTCGACCATCACACTTGGTCCAAACTGATGTGGTAGCTCCAAGCTTGACTAGCTAGGGCCCGCTGCGAGATCGCAGCTTGCGCAAGCAACCTTGTGAGATCCAATGTCCGGCGAATTGGCAAGCCGTTGGGCAAAAAGAATAGCTCTCACGCGGAGCAAAAAGCCCACTGAAGGGGAAAGCAGACGCCCGAGGCGAGTCTCGATCTCGCAACCCTTCGATGGTACAGCAACTTCCAAATTAGGAAGGTTTGCTTACGTAAAAGTCGAAAGCTCTAACCAATTGAGCTACCCGGGCTTTTCTTGTTGCGGAAACCTCTCTAACTTAAGGCCATAGACCTTGAGATTTTTTCTCTGTCAAAGCTCGAAGAAGCACGGGGATGGCTTCCGAGCAAACCAACGAATTATGACCGCATCCCGCCCGAAGGCGTCTCCGAAACTGGAGGCAGCGGGGACAAAACGCCCAGCCCCGCCGCTCCTCGGACCTGTGACGACGTTGAAAACCCTGCAAGAAGGAATTGAGTCATGTCCAAATGTCCGATTCGGATTTGATGAGTTTTCTATTCACTCAACTAGGTGTGTCAATTTTCATTGGACACGATAACGGTATTGTATAAATCGTGCGCAATCCTTACGTGTCTTCATGCATGTGAAGCCCTGAGTCTCAAGTACAGTACTGTGTTACCGCGGCATAAGATTAGTAGCGTAGCATCAACGGCAACATGAATACCTGTGCGACTGGAAAACTAAATACCATGTGAAGTCATGGATGCCACCTTTTCACATCATGCTATCAGTTGGATGTATCAATATCCATACAATCACCCATCTCAAAACAAACTCCTGTACCAGGGGTTACCCTACATGATTTACTTATACGCCATTGGCCAATTGTCAAGCCCGGTCCATATTAGTGCGGGTAGCCGCCCAAGAGCCGAAGCCATCGGGAAGGGTTCCGGTCCCGGTGATTTCATCACGCAGGCAATCTCTCACACGAGCTCTCTCTACTGAGATTTTCGTCGTACCTGCCCATGTCGGACTGCATGTGATCTCAGCCTTGAAACAACCGTTCATGCGGTTGTAGGGGTTGGCCAGATGTCGGAAAATAGTTGATCCCACCCCCGACTACTCCCTCCTTCCCTCCCTACCTACTTAGGAAGGACTTGCTCGTTCAACTCCACCCGCATTCCTCGGCTAATACAGAGTCTCCCGCGTTCCAGCTACGAGCCGCCTCAAGGGCATCTCCCTCCTCCAGAAACCGTACCCACAAGGCAGCAGAACGACCGCAACATGGACATCATCATCGCCAAGAACAAAGCTGCTAGAAGGCCAGGCGCAAGCGCTGCTGGACCTAACGGTTCCGAAGCTATCGGCTCACGCGTGCTGGGTCACAGATGATCTCAATTCAATTCAAGTGAAGGATACCAAGCGGTGGCTAACAGTCGTCGTAGAAACCAGGCCGTTTCTGCTTGGCATTCAAAAGACAGGATTATCACCGAGAACTTCATCATGAATGACCGTAGTTGGCATTCCGTCCTTGATGTCCCTGCAAATCATACCCCCTCGAAACTCGCAGAATAGCCTCTCTCAGTACTAGTCATGATAGCACCGAGCAACGTCCATCACTTCAACCCTGCCGCCCTGGGAAATCCCCCTCCATACCCGCATGCAAAATGTCGCAGGCTTTACACCTTCGGTCAATATCGATAGAGCTCTCATTGCTCTTCGCCGCTACCCCGTGGATCATGGCACCGAGAACGCACCGAGACAACAGTCTATACTAATTGATTGATGGCCGGATATTTCGAAAGCTGTAGCTATAAGATGGCAGCATACTCGCCTCGAAAACTAAACTCATCATCACCATCACCATCACAACCACTTCAACCACCCTCATCACTACTTCACCCAAAGAGCTTTGGCATTTGCTCCCAAAGTTTCCAGTCTCTCCTTCAGTCAACTCATCAGCCTCTTGATCATATCACTCCCTTTTTACTTCGACAATTTTCAGCAAAATGAAGTCCATCTCGTTCGTCCTCACCCTGCTCCTCAGCAGCGCTCTGGCTGCTCCTTTCGAATCCACCTACTCTAGCCTATCCGCACGCGAGGAGGCCGGCCTGTTCGACGACTTGAAGGGCGGTAGCCTTGGCCCACGGGCTAGCGATGACACCCTCGTTGCACGAGCTACGGCTGACCTGGACAAGTTCCTTGCATCACTCGGCGGCCAAGAAAAGCGCGACGGCGAGGCGCCTTCCAAGCGTGAGGAAGCCCTCCTCGGTGGGCTCCTAGATGGTCTTCTCGGCGGCGTGACTGGCGGCTCCGGAGGCGTTGGAGGAGCTGCAAAGGGCGCCACTGACGCTGTGGGCGGCGTGACTGGTGGCCTTACTAAGGGCCTTACTGAGAAGCTGGGTGATGTTACTGGCAGCGCTGGAGGCCTTACCAAGGACCTTACCGACAAGTTGGGTGGTCTGACTGGTGGGCTTACGGGCGGCAAGTCTGGTGAAGACGGTGCCGACAAGAAGGGATCCGATAAGCAGAAGCGCGAGGAAGCCCTCCTCGGCGAGCTCCTAGGTTTGCTTGGCGGCCTGACTGGCGGCGCTGGCGGCTCCGGAGGCGTTGGAGGACTTACCAAGGGGCTCACTGATACTGTGGGCGGCGCGACTGGTGGCCTTACTAAGGAGCTTACTGAAAAGCTTGGTGATGTTACCGGCAGCGCCGGAGGTCTTACCAAAGAGCTCACCGGAAAGCTGGGTGCCCTGGCTGGCGGAAAGTCTGGTGAAGACGGAGACGACAAGAAGAAGGAATCCGACAAGCGGAAGCGCGAGGAGGCTATTGCTGGGCTGCCCATTTCCCTCAACGATCTCCTCGATCTCCTAGGACTTAGCAAGCGTGGCGAGGAGGGTCTCTCTAAGCGTGAGGATTCCATCGCTGGACTGCCGCTCCCCATTGATGATCTCCTCGCTCTGCTGGGGCTTGGCAAGCGAGACGAAGAACTCTCTAAGCGCGAGGAGGCTCTTGCTGGGCTACCAATTGAGAGCATTCTTGCTATTCTGAAGGGACTCGGAAAGCGTGAGGAGTCTCTCGCTGGGCTGCCCCTCCCCCTTGACGATCTCCTCGCTCTGCTCGGGCTTGGCAAGAGAGATAACCAGGAGCTTTCTAAGCGCGAGGAAGCCATTGCTGGGCTTCCTATCTCTCTCTCGGATCTCCTCGGTCTCCTAGGACTTGGCAAGCGTGGCGAAGACGGTCTCTCTAAGCGTGAGGAGGCTATCGCAGGGCTGCCTATCTCCCTTGAAGATCTTCTCGGTCTGCTGGGGCTCGGCAAGAGAGATAACCAGGAGCTTTCCAAGCGTGAGGAGGCTATTGCTGGATTGCCCATCTCTGTCAAGGATCTCCTTGGTCTTCTTGGCGGACTTAGCAACAGTGGTAAGAAGACCCTCCCTAAGCGCGAGGAGGCCATTGCCGGACTGCCTCTTGAGGAACTGCTCGCCGGTCTGCTGGGTGGTCTTGGCAAGCGAGATGGACAGGAGCTATCTGAGCGCGAGGTGGCTGGCATTGGCAGAATTCTTAGCCTCAACCTCCTGCCGCTCACCAAGGGGTCAGGAAAGCGAGAGGAGCCAAAGACTGAGGAGCTTGTGGACCCTATTGTCGCCGACGGAGCATCTGTTGAGCGGCGAGACCCCATCGTTCTCACTCCTGAGATCATCAAGGCCCTCATTCAGCAGAAGCTCGAGGGTGCCAAGAAGGGCAAGACCGACAACAAGGGCAAGGACAACAGCAAGGACAAGCGCGAGGTGGCAAACAACCACGAAGCCGCTGCCAATGTTCCTACCGATGGGCTCAAGGAAATTCTTAAGGCCGTCCTGAGCGGTGCTATCAAGCTCCCTGCCACTGACTCGATCAAGAAGGCTGTGGAAGACAAGGCCGGTGATGCGAAGGATGCGGCTCAGGATGCCTCGGGAAAGTCTAAGGAGGCTGTTGCTGCCGTTGACCCTGTCTCTGCTTAGGGACTCGGCCTGTGATGCTTGATGAGGCGGTTGGATGTTAGGGGAGGAGTTGGACAGAAAAAAAAGATGGACAGAAAGGGGAGAGAAGGATTCATTCACTATTCTTAGCAAACGTTATTTTCATTCTTAGCCAGCTTGGTAGTCAGTCAGGATTTATTTCATCAAAATGTCTTATCAGTTGCTTATTACACTCACGCCTCGCCTTGATTGCCCCATGAGTATTTGGGAATAGATAGTTGTGTCTTTACTCGTCATCCGCCATGGGCTTTGGTAGCTCTTGATAATGCCACCCTAAATAGAACAAGTTTGTTGTGCTTGCTTTACACATGATTCTTTGTTCTGGTGCCATTGGTGAAGAATAACCCAAAGCACACTTGGTGTTCCGTTCATTGCCATGGCTTTTTTGGGTGCTCGACGAACAAAGGCTTTGGTGTTCCATTAACCTCCATATATATGATGGTATGGTCGGCCTCCTGCCAGAGTAGAAACCCCTGCGACCTCTTACAGACCTTTTTCATCTTGCATTCAACTTTTAATATCCCGTAGATCTGTATCTTTACCACCATCCGCTTATCCTGCAATAACACAACAACAAGGCCGTGGACACTGCGGAACGCAGGAGCTCCAAAATGTGCTATCAGATGTCCTTATATCATTGTCGCCACATGGGTCGTGAGCGCATACCATGTCAGAGGGTACCGCCGCGGAGAAACTACTACTGTCTGAGTCCTTTGGTAGACTGCCTATGGCCACCTTGCTATTGCGACGACTTGCCCAACCCTCTGCAGCGGGTGAATAGGGCCTGCGAGAGCTGCAGGACCAAGCCCATCGAGGACTGGCCGCTGCGGAACAAGTCCAGCTGTAATAGGGGGCGTGGGAAGTAGATGATGGTATAAATAGATAGATAGATGGTGCTTTCTTAAATGCTAACTCGATTATCAAGCATAACTCCGTACACTCCAGGCGGCATTCAAGACGCCAGCCAACATGGCCCCGTTCATCGTACAGATGGATAGATTCCTTCCCTAAACTGTGCATGCTGAATTTGATTGATAATGTGTGGCTCTCAAAGCAACCTAACAGCCGTGTAAGCAAATGAAAACTGCTATAGTAAACATGAAGCGTGTGAGAAGATGATACGGGTGAGATCACCAAAACCACCTTGCACTCCAATAGTGGCCCAAAGACCGTCGCGGACTTTTCCATCCGTAAAATGCGACACAAAAGTCGGCACTTTCATATGTTGATGGCGGTTCGGCCAGGCTCGTGGGCTCGAATCGCGGTTTGTCTTGGCACTCGAACTGACATGCATCGCATTCTTGGGTAATTGACCACCTGCCAAGACATGGGGTTCAAGGATGACGCTACAAGTCAGATCCAGGCATCGCCCTTTATTGGGCCTTGCCGTTCTTGGACTTGGCCTTGAACTTCTCAATCTCGACCTGAACCTTCTTGTTCACACGAGCCTGCAGTTCGGGCCTGTAACCGAGCATGAAGAGCATCTCGAGCCACACAAACATGGGGGCAAGGAAGATGGCCTGGATGAGGTTATCGAGCAGGGCAGGGGCCCGGCCCTCAAAGGTGCCGTGGCCGATAAACTGAAAGATCCAGCAGACGATGTGGAGGGCCAAGGCGCCCTGGAAGGTCGTCTCGGGACTCTGCTGGCGCAGGTAGTTGCCAAAAGCGGCACCACCCATGCAGAAAGCGGCCAGAAGGAATCCGGCAAAGGGCTCGAGGAGCAAATACAGCAGGGAGTAGAGGCTGGCGGCGATGGTACCAAGGTTGAGTTCCAGATAGGGGATGGTGAGCCAGGATGGTGTGGGGATGAGAGTGCCAGTATATGTGGCCTGCAAGTACCGGTGAGCAGATATTCGCGGTAAATGAGTGATCAGCAATGAGAGAGATCAAGGAATAAGACGAACCATGCAAAAGGCCGAGGTGAGGATGAGAGGAACGCAGACCATGTGAATGGCGATGTTGATCGAGTTATGGTGGTAAGCACCATACTGGACAGAGCATGGTTAGCGGACTCAAGATATGACATCGATGTGGACTCAAGCGCAATAGAGCTTGAGCAGTAAAAGACCGTGTGAGGGACTTACAAAGGTCAAGTGCTGCTCCAGGTCTAGAGACATGATGGGCGACGGCTGGCTTGGCAGAGAAGAAGGCGGCAGTTGAGATAAACCGAAACGACAGACGCAAGCAGAAAAGGACAAGATCCAACAACTGAGCAATAGAATAGGGATACAGTCAGTTGAGTCGAGTTGAGTCGAGACCTTGGCTGGAACCTAAGCTGGCTGCGGTTGTGGATCTGGCGGTATTAGGAAATTCCGGGGCGGGATAAGGCGGAGAGGAGACGAAGGCCTGGTCGATGATGCGATGTTGATATCGTCACAGACCAGGTTATTAGGAGAAGGTACGGATACGTAAATAAAGACAGCGCAGCGCAGTGCAGCCAGGTGACCGACTCTCTTTGGGAATGAGCCGAGGCCTATTGGACGGTACGGTACGGTGGCGCGTTACGGACAGGAGCAGTAGAAAAGGAGAGAGCAGAAGCGAACAAGCCAAAGATGCAGACAGACGAAAGCCAAAAAGAGGAGGGGGAGGAGGAAGATGGAAGGGAAAGAGGTGAAGGAGGTGGAAGAGGCCGAGGTGGACGGAGGTTGGAAGTGAATGGAGTGAGAGCGCCTGTCGCAGGCCGGCAATGAGTGAGTGAATGAATGAATGAATTACTTGCTGTGTTGTCCTGGCGGGCATGTGCTAGGTTTTTTCCCTCTCACTCTGTGTCCACTAGCAATGAGACACTCCCAGGTTTGGGGGCACCTGCACCTGCCCTGCCTGCACCTTCCACAGCGCACCTCACCTCACACCTGCACCTTCCCATGTGGGGCAGGGTCCGTGTCCGTGCCTCGGATCAACTGGAGCTTCTTTCCTTCCATCCCATGTCTGTCTGTCTGGTATCCATGCCCATGCCCTTGTTAGAGAACGGCCGTCATGGTCGTGTGCCCATTCTCCAAACTCATCAGACCCTTCATTTGACTAGAGCAAACTCGCCAAGGACACCTGGAATCATGCCTACTGGTTGCGCACTGCCATTGCCCCTTGTTTCTTCCCCGGGTTTTTTGGTTTTTTCTTTGCAAGGGGACAAGGTTTTGGGGAGCGTCGCTTAAAGGCCATCGTACCACTACCGGTATCCATGGCACCGGGGACTGGATGGGAGCGAGCACTTCGGGGCCTCCACTGACAGCTCCCTCGTATTATCCATCCCTCCAAAATGATGACACGGAGACAGTACCGCCGAACCTCAGATCCCTTCCATTCAGTACTGTTGGTTCTCCGCTCTTGCCGTCCACTTCAACCCGCCAATTGATTGATACCCACGTTGGAGGCCACCATACCTCCCGGTTGTTGATGTCGTCCGCCACTCACTGCCGGCTTACATTCTGCAGCAACTGAATGGTCAGTTTGGGGGGCCTTTCCCGACTTGCATTGCCTGATTCCGGGCCGTCACTATCAAGGCCCGGCCGTGGTGGAGCTGGGAATTGCCGCACCTGCAGTCCTTCCCGCTCGCTGTGCGCCATGCCAGAGCCAAAAGAAGACATGCGCCACACTTCTTTGTCTGCCACTCCTGTGGCTGATGAATAGTCTCCACCAAGATGAGGCGCGACAAGCTCGGCCTCTGACTGGGCAAATATTTCTGCTGCGCCAGCAACACCTCTCAGCCTCGCCGCTGAATGTCTCCAAACCTTTGCATCTCACCAGGCATCCTTTATCACCTGGCCACTCTTTGCGCCCGTGTCGTTTAGGCTTGCGGCCCTAGTTTGACGCGACGACGTGAAGTCTATCTCTGTATTCGTTCCGCTTTCTCCTCCTCCCTCTCCATCTCCCGAAACCCGCAAACCGTCGTCGCGCGTTGTCCGGTTTCCGTTGCTGTTCCTCTACGCCTTTCAACGACGCGCGCGCGCACCTGTCGCTGCCTCTCGAACGATCGTATAACCGCTTCCAACGATAAATTTCGGCTAGATCTTGTGCTTCCTCCATCATCACATCTTTGTTGCTTCCATCTCGACTCTCGACTGAACGCCCTTTGTCGCAAAACTCGCCCCCGATACGATACGATACGACTCTATACCCTTCATCATGTTCTTTCTCTACAATCTGGAACGTAGGGTCACCCTGCACCCATCGTTCTTCGGTCGCAATATGCACGATCTCGTGACACACAAGCTCCTGACCGACGTCGAGGGCACATGCGCCGGCAGCTACTTCATCATTTCCATCATGGACACCTTTGACATCTCCGAGGGCCGCATCCTCCCTGGAAACGGCCTGGCAGAGTTCACAGTTGGCTATCGCGCCGTCGTATGGCGGCCCTTCAAGGGCGAGACGGTAAGGCTGCAGTTGCCGGCTCTTGACGATACCGGAGTCTGACACGACCCAGGTCGATGCAGTCGTGTACTCGATCAACCCTCAGGGTTTCTTTGCTCGAGCAGGACCACTGCAACTGTTTGTATCAGCGCATGTATGTTGAGCCTCGCGCCGAGGTGGAGCTCCTTCTAACCATCAGCACAGTTGATTCCCAGCGACATCAAGTGGGATCCCAACGCGACACCACCCCAATTCACCAACAATGAGGACACAGTCATTGAGCCCGATACCCACGTTCGCGTAAAAATCATTGGTACCAGAACCGAGGTCGGAGAGATGTGGGCTATTGGCAGCATCAAGGAGGACTACTTGGGGTACGCAGATGACATGGTCTCGGCTCTCCTCTCAATGCTAACGCTGCTCGCAGGTGCCTCCAGGATTAATACTCGAACGTGATGATGAATGAATTCACACAAACACTAGGATGATTGAAGCTTCTACTGGCTAGTGGACCGCCTTGCACGGCACAACTGACACTGCCAGAACCATCCGCCATATGGACAGCTGCCCTCAACAGATTGTTGGTTAGTTGTGCAGAACTCTCGGGCAATTGAATTGGCGCAAGACAGGTTGGGCGCTGGCATTGGATTTCTGACAAAACATGATATTGGTTGAGGGGGCAATGAAAGCAGAGCGTCATACTCACTGATGTTACTAAACGTCAAGATGGCTGCGGCAGTAGCAGCAGATGCTTAGTTAGAGATGCCAGACATAGAGCCTGCTGTGAAGGGATTGGCGGCAGTTAGTGCTATCTATCTGTCTGTCTGTCTAGATCTGGCAGCAAGTGGCTAACTAGAGACGCTACACGCAAGTTGACGCAGTTACAAATTGAAAAGCAGATACCCCAAGTCATTGACGCCCTATGACAAGCGTTGACACAAGTCCCACGGCTTTGGAAGCCGAGATGCGGCGTTGGCTGCAGTCTTTGATCGGCTGACAACTCCCCCAGAACCCCACACTGATAGCACCCCCCACGTTGTTGTGCCTGGGATCTACATCCAGGGATACATATATTATACAGGACTCAAGAGGTTGAATGTTTAACGATTTACATCTTCTACATTCTTCTGTCGCTCTATCTTCTTGGCCTATTTGACATTACCCTCTAACCCACCGCCAAGAAGAGGCCCAACATGAAGCTCTTGTCATCGACAGCTCTACGAATGAGACCAGCTCTCACTGCTGGCAACTCACTACGGTTGCGGGGGACAGCGAGACATCTAACCACGATGCAGGCGTCAAACCGGTTGCGTACGGCGCTCAAAGAGGGTAGGAAGTCTATGGGTGCCTGGCAGATGCTCCCCGGCGCAAACATATCGCGAGTATTGGCCCGGTCTGGGGTTGACTGGGTCTTGGTTGACTGCGAGCATGGAAACTTGGATGGTGGGGATTCTTGGTCGAGAGAATGAAGTAGCACCGCTGATGAACATTTAGATGGCGCCATGCACGATGCTGTCCCGGCCATTGCAGCATTGGGGGTGTCGCCCATTGTGAGATTGCCCGACATCCAAGGTTGGATGGTGAAGCGTAAGGACCTCAGAAGATATACTACACTACCTGAATATGATGCTAACCTTTCTCAGGTGCTCTCGACAGCGGAGCCCATGGTGTAGGTGTTGAGCCTAAATTATGGCATTCAGGGTGTTGACTTCGTCTAGATTGTCGTGCCGTTACTACGAACTCCCGAAGAAGCTCGGCAGCTCGTCCAGTCATCCAAGTTTCCACCCTTGGGCCAACGAGGCTTCGGCTCTCCAATTGCCCCAGAGAGATTCAACCCAGTCCCAAGTTTCACAGATTACCTCCAGCAGGCCAACGACTCTCTCTTGACCATTGTCCAGATTGAGACCAAGGAGGCGCTTGAGTCCATTGACGAGATTGCCGCTGTCGAGGGCATCGATGTCTTGTTTGTTGGACCATTCGATCTAGGTCAGCTTCTTTCGGCCATTCGCCAGCTTCTGCAAAACGTATTGACTCGTAGCAGGAAACAACATTGGCCATCCCATTATAAACGGCGTCATGACACAGGAGCTGAAAGATGCCATCGCCAAGGTGCTCTCTGCAGGTCAGAAAGCCGGCAAGAAGACGGGAGTGTACTGCACGGGAGGCGAGCAGGCAAAACTATTCGCGGACCAGGGCTTTGATATGATGAACGTTGTGACGGACTACACGGCGCTGGGCGTTGTGGCCAAGGAGCAGCTCAGCTTCGCCGAGGGGAACCCTTAATTCAGTTGGAGATGCATAGTATATGCGATCTAGCTTGTAGATAGCATTGCAGGACGAGCGCTCAACAAACAGGGAGAAACAAGAGCGCAACCACACCCTCGAGCTCATTCGGAATGGTTCTGTGATGGTTTTATGCCCGGGCAGCGTCCACTCTTGGGGCTTCTAAACTTACATCCTGAAAACGGCGATTACTAACTACCCTAGATTGAAATTGAAGGGATTCAGGGGGCAGGCATAGGTACGCTTCTATCGGCTACCAATGATACTAGCTAGCTCTTCTCAGCCTTGTCCATCTGGGCCTCGACCTGATCGACTGTGAACCTGTGCATCAGCTTGATGGCCTTGCCGACCTTGGCAGGGTCTTCCTCTGGTGCCGTTGCCTTGCTGATATGTATCTGTTGCGCGTGTGAACGGATTGCGTGGCTGTGATTACGTTTTGCCTACCACAGGTACATCAAAGTCGTAGAGGTCCCTCCACTTCTTCGACTCGGGCTTTGGAAGGTCAATGTTGACTTCCGTGTAGGCGAATGGCCGCTTGTCCCAGACATCGGAGAGGACGCTTTTTGCCTGGGTGCAGAGGCCACAGGTGTCGCGGGTGAAGAATGTGATTCTGGTGGCTTGGAGGAGGCGACGAGTGGCAAACATGATGAGCCGCGCTAAATAATGGCAATCAAGATGGTTGAACAATAGAATTTTATTGATTGGAATGTCAATGGCTTGAGAATGGAATAACAACATGGGTCGATAGCTTCATCTTCAGCTGCACCAAACTGCCAACCATCCATCACTGACCCCGCACCCAAACAGGAAGGCGGTGGACCTGAAGCTCCCTCTCCCGCATCGTCATCGCTGGAATTCTAGAAGCTCCCACCCCACAGACTCGACAACTTCTAAAACCTCTGCTCCCCCTTATTCACAGACGGTTTTTGCAATTCTTCGAGAGATCATAGAGCTATACCCACCTGAAATCTGCAAGATGGCTCAAAAGTGTGTCCATCAGGGTTGTGGAAAGGAGTTTACGGATCCTGATGAGAAATGCGAGTACCACCCCGGTCCGCCAATCTTTCACGAGGGGCAGAAAGGTAAGCATCCATCAAGAAGCAACCTTTATGTTTTGCCCACGCACACGCTAATTCATCATGTAAAGGATGGAAGTGCTGCAAGCCTCGAGTCCTGACCTTTGACGAGTTCATGGATATTCCCCCTGCACCACAGGTACACACTCGACGACCGACAAGCCTCCCCAGCTGGAGGAGAAGCCTCGGGAGGACGAAGCTGCCCTCGCACAGAAGATCGACGCCCTCAACGCTGCTGCTCCCTCCCGCACACCCATTCAGACTGCCCAGCACGCCCCGACTCCCCCTCCGCCGCCGCCAGAGTCCGAAGATGACGACCCTAGCCTCGAGATCCCCGACGGCGCTGCCTGCAAGCGCAAGACGTGCGGTGCAGTCTACAAGAAGGGCAGTTCTAGAGACGATGAGGAGTGTGTGCATCACCCCGGTGTGCCCATCTTCCACGAGGGAAGCAAGGGTTACTCCTGTTGCAAGCGCAGGGTGCTGGAGTTTGACCAGTTCATGAAGATTGAGGGCTGCAAGACCAAGACAAAGCACCTGTTCGTGGGCAGTGGAAAGAATGGCAACGGCGGTGGCGGCGCTGAGGAGGTTCTAACTGCTGTTCGGTAAGCGTTGGATTCTCGAGGGCTTATCAACCATGATGCTCACAGTTTACAGGCACGACTTCTACCAGACCCCGGCCAACGTCATCGCCTCCTTCTTCCTCAAGAAGATCAACAAGGAGACAGCCAAGGTCGAACTACAGACCAAGCAAGTGAACCTCGACCTCACGACAACCGACCCAACCCCCAAGCGATACACGGCCGAGGTGCCCCTCTTTGCGTCAATCGACACGGAGAAGTCCTCATTCAAGATCCTCGGCACAAAGCTGGAGCTAGTTCTCGCCAAGTCGGACGGAAGTTCGTGGCCGGTGCTGCGGGGGGATGAGGCGCTGACGGGCGAGATCCTACAGGTTGGCCGGGCTGGAAGGGCATGAGTGCGTCAAGAATGGCAAGAATTGAGCATGATACGGAGTTTAGGTGACGGTTGAAAGGGCGTTGATAGATGATGGCTACATCTGGCCAAGTGTGTTTACCGGGTTGGAGAGTGAAATTAGCGAGCGGGAGAAGGCCAGGTTATGGATAGGATTAAGAGATTTAGGAAGAACCAAAATGACAAGGATGCACTATGAAACTTGACTATTGGTCTGTACCTATGTGAGGTCTGAAGAACCTTGGTAGTTGAGTGGTATAACAAGGGAGTTGCTGAGATTCTGACCATTCATGCCTTCCATTGATAGAGTAGAAGGCCATTTCCTCAGAAGTTTGAAGATAAACGAGTGTTTATAGGGCATGACGCATGATGATTTCGTATTAATGCTTGTATACATCAACACTGCCTCAACAAACCTTGTTCGGACACAATGCTCCTTTTGCGGCCTATGCTCAAGGGGTTTTCGAATTGACTTTCGAGATCTCGTTTCGCACACTTGATCGTTATCTTGCTTGGTTATCAATGCTCATTCAATGCTCTTGTCTCAGTTTAACCAAGGCTAAAGTCGGCTACCCAACGTATGAGCAAACTGCATTGAACGCACGTGTATCGCATGGCGGCGAATTACTATATTTATCTCTGACAGAACGCCCCTTTAGATCCATGGCAAAGACCCACAGATGAACATCACAGTCGTCACTATGGATGCTTACCTCGTAAACCCGGCGTATCCGGTGGATTCATTGTTGGTTCTGGAACCAACATTCGAGAGCTCTGAAACAACTTGACCGGAAACACGCAAGGCCCGCAACTTACGACAAGGCCAAGAGGTTTCCCATGTAGGTAATTACAGGTGCCTGCCAGAGCAGATTCCATGATCCTTGAGGCCGAGCCGGCTTATTTATCCACACGAGATCTGCAGCTCAGCTGCAGCGTAAGTTAGTTAGTACTTGTTTCCATAGCATCCGTCATCACTCTTCTTGGGACACGTCTTGTATTGTTACATTTTTCCATTGTATGCTCATCTTGTGCCATGTCAGAATGCGATATATTGTATGGCTCTGTGTGATCATTGCTCAAGTGATAGCATCTTCAGAGATTCGGGCCAAGCAGGAAACCTTGAGCGTTGGCAAGTCCAGTGGCAACTTTTCACATTACGATGTCCTCAACTACACTGCCACTGAGCCAGGCCGGCCGGTAAAGCCGGGGACGAAGCTGCGCATCCTCTGCGCTGGCGACTCCATCACTTCTGGGTGGAAGAGCGAACAGGACGGTGGGGATGGCGATGGCTATCGGCGTCAACTCCAGAAGGACTTGTCGGGTAGGTCGGATCTTGTCTTTGGCCACACGTGAATACTGACTCGGTGTCAATAGTGGATGAAGTTGTCTTTGCGGGCACGGTTGAAGGGGGTACAATGACGGACGGCTACTTTGTAAGTGCTCCCGCTCACGACTGAGACGTTGCGCTCACCCAACTCGACAGGCGGCCTGGCCGGGGAAGACGATACAGGTCATAAGTGACAGGATCGGCCCTTCTCTTGAGCAGAGACCCAACATTATCCTCCTCCACGCAGGGACAAACGACATGAACTCGAGATCTCGACTCACACAGGCAGAAACCCCAGCAGACGCGGCAGTGCGCCTGGGTAGGCTCATCGACAAGATGATAAAGGCGTGCCCAGACGCAGTCATCCTGGTCGCAGTCATCGTCGGAACATGCGATACCACCAAGATTGCAAAGACGCCAGAGTACCAGGCCCTGATCCCGGGTGTCGTTCAGGAGCGGCGGCAGGCCGGCCATCACGTGCTGGCGGTGGACTTTTCCACGTATCCTATCCAAGACCTGCGAGACTGCGTGCACCCGACGAACGAGGGATATCGATTGTTCGGCGACTACTGGTATGATTTTGTTACGCAGATACCGAGCAGTTGGATTAAGGAGCCTGTGGGGGAAGATCCGCAGCGCAGCGTGGCGGATGGGACTCGGCGGATTAGCAAGAATGGTGTATTGCGTACTGGGCTATTCTGGGTATTTTGTTGGGGTGTAACAGACATGTTTCCTTGATTTGATTATTGTTGGATATGTAGGTATTCATATTCATGATGAATGCATGTTTCCCAATGATTGAGTTGTGAGTGCTGCCTGAGTGACTCAAGGCAACATTTGTGCAACGGGTATGATTGGTGTCAGTTGATTGTGAAATTCTCTCAACAAGAGATAATAAAGCTTAACTTACAATCTCATCATCAACCCCATGTCTGCAATGAAGTGAGGTGAGTGACGCACACGCAATTACCCCTGCCCCTCAAACTGCCTGTTCGGCCATCTGAGCGCTTGGCTGATGAGAAGCTGGCCAAATACAGCGTCTACCTCGAGATTGTTGAGCTGAAGGTCTAAACGGACAGGGCAGGATTCGTGGAAAAGACTGGGGTGACTCTGTATTAATTCGTAGCTTGCTTGACCTTGATGGAATTGTTAGCGGTTGCACAGAAATGAGCGAGACTGGTACGCACGTCTGGGGGCACTTCAACCTGTTCATCGCTGCCTACATGAGGCCGGTACAGATTGGATGCTTGGGAATATGTAAGTCTATTTCCTAATGGAAGAACACGTCAGATGAATCACAACCAAGCATTGATGAGCGTGCCCGTGGAACCCGAATTGATTTGGGTGACACTTACAACCGCATGACGTTCTTGTGCCCCTTTGTCGTGCTGGATAGATATGCCTGCATTCGATTTTTCATGTGCTAGATTTGACCATCCGTCACCTGGCAGAAGATACTCAGAAGCAATCGTACGGGAAACCATCTCCTTCGCATGCTCGTATTTCAGTAGCGATGTTCAAACAGGGGTCGCTCACCTTCTCCCCCAAACTCCACGGACCAACAAGCTCGTGCATACAACCTACCGAGTACAGGCCAAAAGATCGGAGACGGCACAGACCAGAAGATTGACAGGCTCATCTCCATCTTGCGCTGCAAACTCCCCTCTCCCCCATGCCCTGCCCAGGCAAACTGGGGAATCCCACTTTTCTCCGCCATTGCGAGGCCCAATGTCAAAAATGCAAGGTTCCTGATAAGCCCGGAACCAAGCCAAGCCAAGACAAGGAGACGACTCGTGGCCGTGGAGATGGAGATGAGCAGTCCGTCTCACACCCGATATGGGGGCGAGCTCCATTGAACTCACCAAATTCGGATACGTAACCAGAGACCCAAGCGCGGCCTCTTACTGGCTGCCTTTGCCTTCATCACTGCCACACCCCTTCTCGTTTCTCATGGCTCCTTGCTTGGCGCCTAGCCTCCAGGGCCTTGCACGCGCTGGACCATCCCGCATCTAGTGGCTCCCACTGGGCTCTTAGTGGCTTCAGCCTCTTTGGTGGCAGTCCGGGGGTGCTTGTGACGACTGATAAGAGATAGTGATATCGTTCGGAAGCTGATAGATAACGGGTTTGGTTGTTGCCATGATGCCATAGTCCATCCAATACCAGCCCTTATCAGAGGTTGTACCTGCTCTCAGAAAACAAGCTTAACCTGATGGCTGAGCTGCCATTCCCCCGGCCTCAGCTATAAGTTGTCGCCATGCCCTGGGCTCGCGCAGCCGTCAACTCTCACGGCACGTCTTGATAGCAAGATATCCGGATTCGAAGTGCAATATTCAAACCGTTCATTTCAGCAAATATGTCAACTGAAGTCTCTCACGGCCGCGGCGGCGCAGGCAACTTCCAGCCAGACGACACCCAGTACATCGACGGCGAGGTCGTTCGCACAGGTGTCGAGGGTAGCCATGGTGACGGCGCATTCAGTTCCGGTCGAGGTGGTACGTATTGACGTTTCCTTGGTCCTTTCGATCAGAAGTCTGGTCGTATGCTGTCGTCAACTCCGCTCAGGCATGACATACCCTCTGCCTTTGCTTCCATGTTTCCGACGCGCAGCCTCTCAATTGCAGTTTTGACCAAGAAGCATTGTTTCGCGCCGCTGACACGACCAAACTTAATCATAGGCGCCGGAAACATCTCTGACGTTGGTACCAAGCCTACCGAGCGTCGGGACAAGGACATCATCCCAGACGCTGCTGTTCGGCCGAGCATGGACGGCCGAGACTACCACACCGGCCGAGGCGGTGCCGGTAACGCTCAGACGGCTGCTGCCGCCGAGAGAAAGTCGGAGGAGAAGCTAGTGACCGAGAAGCCTGCAATTGTGGCCCCAGTTGGTCTCGCCGACAAGCTCAAGGCCATGCTCTTTGGAGGCAAGAAGAAGTAGGGTCTCTCTTGGCTGGGATGAGTTGTGACTGCGACGATGAGTACGGAGGAGACAGACTGAGTCCCCCTGGGCAGCGTTGTGCTGGCCTAAGGCCATGTTGGACTTGAGATACCCCTGATATCATGGTTTCCCGTTGATCAATTTGATTACCCTTGATGGCGCTGGCGAGTGCGCATAGAACAGAAGAACATTTGCCCTGGGTACTTGGTGTGATCAAGTGCCGAACACCGCCTGTGGCCACACGCAGATCCTGCGGTTCTCGTGATTCCTTGGCACTGATACCTGACAGCTGCCAACCCTTGGATCTTCGTTCCCACAAGACGAGTCAGCTCAGAGGGTCAACGAGCAAGCTGAAATAGGAACACCAGGGACACGGAACAGGCCCAAGATCGCTGACATGACGTTGGGCATCCTCGTCCAGGATGATCCCTCCTGGTCTTCTGAGACCCTTGTCTCCACTTCCCCTCATCTGTCGTTCTTTGCAAGTCTTGATACGTGAAATGAGCCGACAATTGCACTACGGGAAACCGAGTTCATCCCGCACAAGGCATTGCTCGGGTCGTTTAGCGTGGACGTAGCTGAGTCTGAGGGTGCTGAAAAGAGCACGTCGATATTCCCGGATTGGCTGTTCCCTGTGGCTCTTGTCTCTCCAAGTTCCGGGCTAAGCCAGTTTCGCGCGGCGCAAATGCAACTCTGGACTAAGAGAAACTGCAGGCTCCTTGTTAGTGCCGAAGTGTCCGTCAAAGACCCTGATATGAGCAGCCCAAAGATCGCCCAAGGTGGCCTTGATTATGCTACCCTCGCTCGGCCTGTATCTTTCCCGGAGACGAGACCCAAAAGCAGCGAATAAACGCCGTGGCAGGCCCGTCGTGATTCTTGCGAGTAATGTCTTGTTAACCCTCTTTCAGCATAGATGGGTCCTTTGTTGGCTGCCCGTGTTGCCTCATGACGCAGGCTGGGAGCTGGGGATATGACCGTGTTGACTCCTGGTTCTTAAGTGCCAGTCATGTTTAAGAATACGACCATTCGCGCTTCCGATAGCGATCAAGGGTCTTTCTTGTTGTTCTCTTGGGTTGTTCTTTTCGCAGAGCCTCGTTCACATCTCCTTCTCTCGCGCCGGGTCGTGTTGTTCCCGACGACAGGTGCATTCCGGAAGCACACACTCCTTATTGTTGCTGGCAGAGTACATGGCGCATCACATTCTTGATCAAGAGCAACCGGCGCTCTATTCCGGTTCTGGATCGTCGAACTTGTTTGGGGATTATACTGAGACTTGGAGGTGAACTTTGGCTCAGCTGTTTTGGGCCGTGTGACGACAATCACGTGCACTGGGTGAGATCACGGGAGCTGTTCTAGGTAACTACCTAAGTAGGTAGGTCGCCATGGCCCCGAACTTACAACCCCAACGCCCGCGTCTTCAAGACCATAGACTCTGGTCGGGTCTCTCGGCAATTTCGAAACGATCATTTAGGAGCTGCACAACATCAGCATTTGAGGCAGACGACGAACGATCTTCGACCGACGGCGACATGAGCTCTCGCAATAGCGAAGCTGACTTTCGCCGGCCGGTGATACCGAGCCACTCGGGCCATGATTCACGTCCGACGAGTCGAAAGGAGCTTCTCGGATGGTACGCGTACGCGTTTGCGGCCGAGACGTACGTGATCTGTGGAATTGGTAGGTTATTCTGGAGCTTCTGGACTACAGAGACCGTATCCCGGCTGCTAACGCGCTTGTCCAGGCTCCTTCATCCCCATCCTGCTCGAGACGCTCGCCCGAGAGAATGGCGTGCTGCTCTCTGACCGAAAGACACCATGCGGCTCAAGCTATAGTAAGGACAAGGATGACGGCCAATGCATTGTCTGGGTGCTGGGCATGGAGATCAACACGGCCAGTTTCGCCATGTACACCTTTTCCGTGAGCGTCCTGGTTCAAGCACTGCTTGTCGTCAGTATCAGCTGCGCCGCCGACCATGGCAATTATCGGAAGAAGCTCCTCCTCAGTTTCGCATGGATCGGCAGCTTTGCGGTGATGGCTTACATCTTCATCACCAAGGAAAACTATATCATGGGCGCTCTCTTGACCATCATCTCCAACACATCATTCGGCGCCTCATTTGTGCTGCTCAACTCATTCCTCCCGCTCTTGGTGCGATATCATCCCGAGGTGATCGAGGCCAACGTTGTTAGCACCCCCGACCTGGGCCAATCTGACTTTGAGTCTCGCCAACTGCAAGAATCCGTGGATGAATTGGAAGCATCAATGGTGACAACAACTTCACCTTTGCTGCCCGAGGACGGCGAGCGGCTAAAGCCGACTGCAAGCCATGCAGAGATCACATCGAAAGAGCTCCAGCTCTCCACACGCATATCGGCCATTGGAATTGGCACTGGATATATCGCTGCTCTATTCTTGCAGTGCCTATCCATTGGCGTCCTCATCGCGATGCACAACTCCACCTGGGGCCAGAGAGTCGTTCTGTTCATGGTTGGACTGTGGTGGACCATCTTCACGATCCCTGCGGCCATGTGGTTGCGACCCCGACCAGGACCGCCCTTGGCCGATGATGGTCGAAAGGGCTTCATGGCGGGATTCGCATACATCATTTATGCCTGGAAAAGTCTCTTCACCACAATTCAGCTAGCAAGACGCCTCCTGGATATCGTGCTGTTTCTCGCTGGATGGTTTCTTTTGTCAGATGCCATCGCAACCACGTCATCTACTGCAATTCTATTTGCCAAGACTCAACTCCACATGCGGCCGTGGGCACTCGGGATGATAAATGTCATTTCAACACTGGCAGGGGTGTTCGGCGCTTTCGGATGGTCTTGGATATCGCGGCTCTTTAATCTTCAGGCTCATCAGACCATTCTCGTCTGCATCGCCCTGTTTGAGCTGATTCCCATTTATGGACTGATGGGATATCTCCCGTTCGTCAAGAACTGGGGGGTCTTTGGCCTCCAGCAACCGTGGGAAATGTATCCTCTGGCAGCCGTCTATGGATTTGTTCTCGGCGGTCTCAGCGGATACTGCCGGTCTCTGTACGGCGAACTCATCCCGCCAGGATCCGAGGCAGCATTTTATGCACTGTATGCCATCACGGACAAGGGCTCCAGCGTGTTCGGACCAACGATTGTCGGTGCCATTATCGACAAGACTGGCACTATCCGACCTGCATTCTGGTTTCTTGCAGCCCTGGTCGGGTTACCGGCGCCACTCATCTGGTTCATCAACGTTGAGCGTGGCAAGCGAGAGGGCGCTAAGCTGGCGGAAACCATCGAGGGCTTTCCAAGTCAGGAAGATGATGGAGACGACCCTGAGCCTGAGAGCCGGGGAATGCTGGCAGAGTATGAGAGAGAACAAGAGGAGGGGGCTGTTAATGGACGAGCAGCGAACTAACTGGGCAATGGCATAGCGGCGGCGTTTTGTGTAGGTCTACTCTGCTCTTTGGGTGGTGATGTGGGTTTTAGACAACATGGACGGAAGCTGTAATGGGTTCGGATACGGAGGCAGCTTTCAAAAGTTCTCGGCCGCGCTAAATACACTACTATCCCAAAAAAGGAAAAAAAGTAAGGAAAAATATACATACATATAAATTACTATAAGACTATTCCCAGCCTTCCTTATATTTATTTCCTCCTTTAAGCTTAATAATTTTCTTTATCTATATAGGAATTCTCTCTATCTAGGCTTAGATCTTCTCTTATAGAAGCTCCTTTTAAGTTACCTACTAAGCCTAGATAGCTTCTTATTAGCTCTTAAGAGTACCTTTCTATATAATTACTCTCTTTAAATAAGGCTAGGCTAGCTTAATTATAATTAAATTAAGCGAATTTTTATATTAAAGAAGCTATTATATATTATAAAAGTTATAAATATAATATTAAGTATAATAATTATATATTAGTACTTTATTTTCTTAAATAATTATATTAGGCTTATCTTTTTAATATTCCTTTATAAAAAGAAGTATCTTTAGAAAAAGAATTATTTATTAATAGCACTATTAATTAATACCTTTCCTTAATTCTCTTATTAGCTTATTATTTACCTTCTTTTACTTCTACTAAGGCTTCTTACCTAGTAGGGCTTATAGCCTTAGCCTTTATATACCTATTATAAGCTCTTATTCTTCCTTTATAATCGGCTTAAGCTCTTAATTAATCTCCTTAAGCTATAGGTTTAACTCTTTCCTTTCTTTTATAATCTCTAAGCCTAGTAATAATAAAAACCCTTCTTATTATAAGAAAAATAACCTAAAATATAAACTTACTAGCCCTTTTTTATCTCTCTTAAATATAACTATAAAATAAAACATTTATTAACCTATCTCTATATATATTAACCTCCTCGGTAATAAAGTAAAATAATAATGGTTTTATTTAATTAAATAATATTCTTTTAATCTTTAAGAGTCTAATCTTAATAGGTAATATATTATTTATAGTATTCTCACCTTATCTTCTTTATTAACCTAGGCTTCCTTATCGGCTTAGTCTTATAAAAGCTAATAGCCTTAAGGATCCTGTAACACATTTGGGTGGCATGCTAATTGAGCCAATAGACCTCTTTTACAAAAGATCAACCAGTTGCGGCACAACGTGCCCAACTGTGCCACACCTCTATCTATAAGGCTCTTCCGTGGTCACGTGACCTCGCACGTGACCCACATCCTTACAGATCCTTTAGGCTATAATAGCTAAGAGGTTATAGCCTTCTAAGCTAAGGTCCCTAGTAATATTAGCATAGGTTTTTCCCTGGCTATATTAGTTATAGTATACCTTTATAATAATTATCTTTTTTACTTCTTTTATTTATTTTATTAAGCGGCTAAGCCAAGAAGTATCTTTAAGGAAAGAATTCTAAATAATAAGAGGTTAATAATTAGGATTAAACCCTTAGGTAATCACTTAGGCATAGATATTATTAATTATGCTCTTTAAGAGCCTTATAATCTTAATTACGTTAGTAATAGTTTGTAACGTGGCCTGTTACAAGGCATAGCCCTTCGTACGAGCCAGCCCTTATAGGTGGTGTGAGGCAGAGCAACCGCAACGGGCAATTGCGGTTACTCATAGATCTTTTTGGCTTAA
The DNA here is from genome assembly GCF_023522795.1 of Fusarium solani. Lineage (NCBI taxonomy): Eukaryota > Fungi > Ascomycota > Sordariomycetes > Hypocreales > Nectriaceae > Fusarium > Fusarium solani. Next base: position 3,800,906 of record NW_027072157.1, read on the forward strand.
CGGTCAATTAGGTCTATTGCATTAAAGTGAGCCTCCACTTCATTACATAGTTTTTCCCCCACAGGGGGACTTAAAGGAAACTACTAAGGCCTAGGTCGCGATATCTATATTAGGGCTATTAATAAGAAGGTTAGAAATTAAAAAGAAGCTTAAGAAAACCCCTTTCTAGGTAATTTATATATGCGGGGTTTTAAACCTACTTTCCTTGCTTTTTTATAGCTATTATTAGCGCCTTGGCGGCCGAGAACTTTTAAAAGCTTCCTCCGTATAAATAAAGGATATATAATTGCTTTTGGCCCCTTCTTGATGCTCTGTGACGATGGATACAGGAAGGATTTGTCGCGAGTTTACCAGCCTCGCTTCTGGCTTCAAATGCGTGCAACACTGCAATTCCTGTTTTCGGTACTTGATCGTCTTTACAGCGTTGTCGTTATTTGTACAACTTTTTACCGTCATGAAAGAGTCTGTGTAACTTGGCTTCGCAGCATTTGACCACAAGAGGGAGGACGCGTCGGTTTCTGAGATGAGGTTGGGTGGCCCCGGCCATGTCACGTGACCCAGAGTTTTTGGGCTTTTGGGTCAGTTCTCCCGCCGATTGCGACGTTGCTCCCAGTTAATAAATCGAATACCTCTTGCGCACAGGACATCGCAGGCCGCGGCTTGTCGCTTCAAGACAGCTTGGGCAAGGCTCGGGTCAGACGCGATTATCGCTCTTCGGTATATACCACATTTTCCTACCTTAGGTACTCACAGATTCCTTTTCTCCTCGTCTTCTTCTTTTTAGGTACCTTGCTCTTTTCCTCGCCCTTGCCGCGACTCGCTCGCTGTTTGTCCTAAACCCCTCCCTCTCTCTCCACTCCTCGACGCGGTCATACCCAACCGCCTCAAACTCGCCACCACAATGAGCAATCGAAAGCGATCGCGCTCCATCGCGGAGGAGAATCGCGCAGAATGCCCCTTTACCATCGGGTACGCGAACGGCCCGTCACGCGCCGAGCAGGAGCGACATAAGAACAAGAAGCGGAAGCGCGGCGAAGGTCAGGATGACGACAAGCGGGTTCAAATTCAGATCTCGCCCTTCTCGCCTACCGGCAGCTTCAAGACCCACGACACCATGGATCTCTACTACACCGTCGAGCCTTCTAAGCGATGGCAAGACATGACGCGCTACAACAGTTTCGTCCGTAAGTATCCGATCCGAGGGAATCTGTCCTCAAAAAATGAGGGGCTGACGAATGACTCTTGGCAGTAAATGGCATCAAATACTACAGCGAGGGCTTCGTCTTTGTGGCCAACGAGGCCACTATCGAGCGACAGCGTGCCGCCGGTACCCTGGGAAGTGTCGGTCCTCTCAAGAAATCTGACGATGACTGGGTGGCGCGCATCCTTGAGATCCGAGCTGCCGACGAGCACCATGTTTACGCGCGCGTTTACTGGATGTATTGGCCCGACGAGCTCCCTTCCGGAACTCTGGATGGCAAGAAGACAGTCCAGGGTCGCCAACCCTACCACGGCCAGAACGAGCTGATCGCATCAAACCATAGTAAGTGATGAAAGCTCTACACAAAAGGTAGCGCGACTGACATGCACCACCAGTGGATGTAATCAATGTTGTTAGCGTTACACAACCCGCCACGGTCAACCAATGGATCGAGTCGGATGATGAGGAGATCCAAGACGCGTTGTATTGGCGTCAAGCATACGACTGCCGCAACTCCCAGCTCTCGGTACGTCGCGCTATATCTACCTTGCTGAAACTTGCAATGGCCTAATCGTGTCTAGTCTGTTGATCTTATGTGCAAATGCCAAACACCCGCGAACCCCGACAAGACCTTGATAGGATGCACGAGCTCTGAGTGTGGAAAGTGGATGCATCGCGAGTGTCTGAGCCACGATGTCCTCATGCAGGTTTTCGAACGCCTGGGTACAACTAAGCCTCACCGAACCGAAGGAACGATTGTCAAGGAAGAAAAGTCTAGCGAGGAGGCCACGCGCCCTCTGTCGCCGACCGATGCCGAAGAGAAGGAGACTCAACCAACAATTGATGTTCGCTCTGGGGAGACTCAGGATAACGTCCACGTGAAAAAGGGAACCCGAGAAACCCCTCGAAACACGGATACACCAACCCCCGGGCCGACACCCTCGAGAACGACCACTGCATCAGCCAAGGGATCTGCCAAGAAGGGTCGCAAGAAGAAGAACATGGACTACAAGCCCTACCAAGGACTTTTCGAGGCGACGCTCAAGATGAACGAGGGACCTACAGTCTGGGAAATCCGTGATCTTCGCGAGAACGTCACGGGCGGCGAAAAGTCGTGGACTGAGAAGGCCCACTGTCTCTTGTGCGGTGTTGTCATTGATTGAGTCCACCACCAAGGAGATGTGAGCGTATGTCGGGGAAGTCCCCCTGCTAGGGCTTATTTGCCTTTCGGGGAGCGGTGCAACGTTGAGTAGGTTGGTCGAGATTGTTCTGTTCGGAAGAGCCGGCATGGCATCCAACGTTGATGCCATCAGCAATCAACACAGACGACCAAGCCGAATTACCTGATCTACAGGGGCTTATTTGAACGGCCGACGTGTTCGATTTCTTTTGTACCGAGGTCAAATTCTTGGCGATTCGCCCACTGATGGATATTCCGGGCGCGGCGTTGGAGGCGAAACAATGGGATGTACTGCGATTTGTTTGGTATCGGGTCTGGCTGTGGGTCTTGTGAGAAGGAGAAGGAATATGTGTGCTTTGGTGTTTTTTATTTCTCTCTTATACACGGGACAGGGGGCAGGGGATGACTGCAAAAGAAAGAGGACGTGGGAAGCGAAAACCTTTCGTTGAAATCTTTCGTTGGAAAGCTCGAGATGGACCGAGGTGGTGAGAGGAAGTATTGATTGGGTTTGGAGAGGTTGAGCATGTTACTAGCTGACCTGCCTTTGTGATTTGGCCAGTAGTTTTGTCTCGCTATTATTAAGGTTTTCTGCAAGAATGTATCTTTGCCTGTTTATTTTTAATGGATTTCCTTGTTCCCTTCTCGAAGCTGTTTTCATGTATGTAGTTTGATAGTTGATGGCCTATGACGTTTGTTGTACTTTCAAGTCTTCCTACGGTACTTCATGTGCAAGCACCTGAGACTATGATCAAATGTAGAATCTTTTATACTTGGAATTTAATTTAATATTCTAGATAACCCCAGGTGGCCTTTTTCTTGACCAAGCACTAATATCGACACTCATAGGACTGGAGACAGGGACTTGAGCTCAGACCGGAGGTACGTACTCCACCCAAGGTGAGGTGAGCTCCGTCCAGCCAACCAACCCCGCCACTCCGTAACGTCCAAGAGCTTCACCTCCAGGACCCAGACCCAGACATCCATCTATACCTACCTGAATACCTAATCAACGACGTCCCCCCTGCGCAAACCTTCAACCTCAAAGGCCAAGCAACGTCGCAACCATGGCCGTCGATCCCTTTGACTCGGCTCTGTGAGTATCATCCCTTCTCCCCTGCGCAATGACGCAGGCTGATGCGTCCATCTCTCCTCAGCGACCTCCTTCGCCGTCTCAACCCCAAGCAGACGACCGACCACCTCAACGCCATCATCTCGCTCGCTCCGGACCTGACCGAAGACCTCCTCTCGTCAGTCGATCAACCCCTCACCATCCGCCGCTGCAAGCAGACCGGCCGCGACTACCTGCTCTGCGACTACAACCGCGATGGCGACAGCTACCGTTCCCCCTGGTCCAACCAGTTCGACCCGCCCCTGGACGAGAGCGGTGTGGGCGGCGTAGGCGCTGGGGGCAGTGAGGGCGCCGGCGAGGGTGCCATCCCGAGTGAGCGCGTCCGCAAGATGGAGGTCAAGGCCAACGAGGCATTCGACCTTTACCGCGAGTTGTACTACGAGGGTGGTGTGAGCAGCGTCTACTTCTGGAACCTCGACGATGGGTTCGCAGGTGTGGTGCTTCTGAAGAAAGGTAGGACCCTCCACCGACTGAATAGCCTGCCTTCGTCCGCACTTCTGTCACATCATCCCCGAAACTGGAGTGCGCCCAAGCTAATCCACGTCTTTGTCTCTAGCTTCACCGCAGGGCGGCAGCACCGAGGGAGTCTGGGACTCGATCCACGTTTTCGAGGCCATTGAGCGAGGCCGAAGCACCCACTACAAGCTCACGTCGACCGTGATCCTGACGCTGGCGACCGCGGGCGGAAACCTCGGTGAGATGGATCTGAGCGGCAACATGACACGCCAGGTGGAGCAGGACCTCCCCGTCGAGAACGACGACAGCCACATTGCCAACGTGGGGCGGTTGGTAGAGGACATGGAGCTCAAGATGCGAAATCTCTTGCAGGAGGTGTACTTTGGCAAGGCCAAGGATGTGGTCGGTGATCTCAGGAGCATCGGAAGTCTGAGCGAGGGCGCACGGGATCGTGAGGCACAGCGGGAGCTCATTGGAAGCATGAGGAAATGATGCCTCGGACATGATATGCTATATTTGGTAAGAGCAAGATGCGTTTGATAGATAGCCCTGGTAGAACATGTCGATCGCATAACGAGCAGACAAGCACGGTCCGGTATACCGCCATGCAGAAAGACTAGATTAGGCGTGGTGGATGACCGTTGTACAAACCTGGTTCTATCAAGATATTTTCCGAGCATGCCTGCAGACACTCCCCAGTTCATACGCCTTGCGAATTGCGACATGCCCGGGATCCGCAGCCATGGCCAGCAATCTAGAGAAGGATTCCTGATGATAACAGTCAGCAAGACGGCATCCCAACGCCACTGTCAGTCCGACATCAAAGACGAAACTCGGGTGGGTGAATTCGTGGTCAGGGACATGACTGCCTGTATCGGAATCAGGTACAGAGCGCTTGGGCCGGCCCGTCCTCCCGTCGAGTGAGACATGCAAACTCGAGAAATGCCCATGTTTGAAAGCCTGAGATCGCGAGTCGAGACATCTGTCGTGCTAAAACAACGTCGTTTGGGGGCACATGCGGCGCTGTTCGTACATAGCTGACCCTTGGCGTAGATCGCGTCTTATCACCGGGCGTATTGACGTCTCCGAGTTGCGAACTGGTGGAGTACCTAGACATGGGCCACCAGAGGCCGCCAGCAAGCCCCTTGACATTTGGTTTAAGGAAACAACCAAGCGACCTGGTGCTTGGGCTATTATTGCTGGAAATACATACATCATACCCCGTCCAGGATCGCCTCTTCTTGTCGAAACGGGACATCAGGACTCTGCTGCGTTGCGGGTCGTGGCTTGCCTACGATTTGCTGCTAAGCGCCAGGCTGCGCTAATGGATGCAGACTGCACATGTCCTGAGTCAGGCCGATCACAAGTGCTGCGGAATTGCGCGGGTATGACGCTGAGGGATTAGATGAGAGGTCGTGGTGCTGCGAAGTTCAGAGCCGGATGAAGTGCTTGGGAGGATCTTGTCATGGGGTTCCACCCCGGCATGGTGGAGGTGGGCGCGAGCTTGAGGGCGAGTTGACGGAGCTTGTCCACGGAAGGGGTTGCGATGCGCGACAGCCCACGTCCATGGTGTAAATGTGACAGCCAACGTTGTCGAAGCCAGTGAAACCTTATCCTGCAGCTGACGACAACCACCTTGGTGTTAATTATCTGATGTACAGTACGGTAGGTTTCGTCGATCCGGGCTGGAAGGTCTGTCGCGAGGAATACTAGAAAGAGCAGAGTTGTGGCCGTCTATTCAGCCACTGACTCGATACCATATCCCAAAAGCATGGATCGCGATCCTCTCGATCACTTACCCACCTTTGAGCACGGATAGGTAGACTGGGAGGGAGGCCTATGGCCTGCAATGCACACGAGAAGCGCGCAAGCGGGTGCGGGTGCGGGTGCAGGCCGCCTTGGCCTTGTTGTCCAGTACCTAGGTAGCTTGAGCGTGGGCTTGATCATTGGCATGGGCAGCCAGCGGCAGGCTTGTAAATAGTCTGCACACAAGTCTGAATAGCTCCAAGCGCGTGCTGTAACGCGCCGCGTGCGCATGCTGCAATGCATCGATAGACGCTCGGACGCTCTCGTGGTGTTGGCTCTGGTGATGGCGTCGATATCGCCAGGACTGCCCTGGATTGGTCGAACATCGAGGTGTTTTGGGATCAGATGCATTGGCATGAATGACAAGAAGAGCTGGGGGTCGTTCATGAATGCCTTGATGGGGTTTCAATACTGATGATTATCGGAAGGCACGGCGCTTAGTCGACCCTGCCCGACCCTCCCTGCCTTAGTGCTAGGTAGAGACGGTATCATGGCAGACCCAACATGTTGGGCGGAAAGTGCAGTCCTGACACTGGCATCCATCTACTACATAGTAGAACAAGGCTGCTGGGAACTCCCCAGCATCAACACCTCTCCCATCCAAGTCTTTTCATCATTCAATCATGGCCATTCTTTTGCTTTCCTTTGCTTCTCTCTCATTGGGGGAGCTACACGAGATGGAAGACTTCTAGAAGAGAGCCCCGCACGCGTGCCGTTCCTGTTCCTGTTCCTGCCACCTGCTAAACGCGTGCCGTGCCCCTGAATTCCAGCCCTCTCAGGAACGGAACCCCGTTATCACCAAGTGTGCGCGTGGTGTGGTGTGGCTTCACCACTGAGGCGGAGGGGTGAGGCTCACCGAAATGCTACGACGGTAGAGTGCTCGCATGAATCACGAGACCGGCAGCAGGTGAGCATGCCAATGTGCAATGCATAGACTGGTGACTGACTGGTAGGCTTACAGAGTATTACTCCGTAATTTCGAGGAAATGGATAGAAACGGAAATGGGAAAGGCCCTGTTGGTGCTGGCGGCCCGGACGGGATCGTTGATCGACGCGCATGCCGGCTTCCAGCGCTAGGCTCGAGGCTCTACCCCTCAAAGCATGCTCCCTGGGTCCCTCCATGTTGCGTTGCGAGTTGGGACAAAGCGCCCTTGTCCATGCCCGACATACATGCTGCAGATATTCCTCCCCGAACCATAATATAGATGCAGGATTCCTCGACTCTCTTTTTCCGAACTGGGCGCTGTGCAGCACGTCAGATTTCGCGGGAGGGCAACGTGACACTCTCCGTGTTGCAGGTGACAGATGAGACGAATAAACGCCTCGCTGGCTTGCTCCCGGACATGCGTTCCGCTTTTGGGGGTGTAATACACGATCTCGGACGCTAGAGTCGGATTGGAGGAGAGACGCCATCGCCAAATGACCAGTTCCCTTTGGCTACTCTCTTGTCGTATGCCTCTACGAGTTACTGTTGACCAGGGGGTAACCCCTCAAGAGGGGAGGCTCATGTCTTCACAGCACATGGCGGCGTGGGTCTCGGGCCAAGTGAGGCCTCATCTACCTAGCTTGGAGCCATGCCGACACCAACGACTTGCAACACGGAAGAAGGCTCAATAACCTTGAACCTGGACCGAGAGTACAGAGGGTCTATAACAGCCACAGTTGAAGGCCTCAGGAGTTGGGCTGATGATGCTCGAGCTCCCGGGAGAGCCAGCTGTCGATCCTTCAGTTCTGGTAACCGGTGATGATGAGAGGCACTCAACACCGGACATGCTAAGACGAGCTAGGGCCATGCCAGGCCTGGGCGATGATTGTCATCCTCCATGGGCGGGTCGCCTGCCCCCGGTCCCCTGTCGGCATGTCCCTTGTCTTCAATGACAATGACGAACATGGAGGTCCACTGCAAGCTCGGTAGCTAGGTGCTAGTCCGGCGACTAGGCGATATGATGAACGGGGCATTCTGCAAATCCAACCTGCAGCTCTTGGTCCAGCCGCATGGCCCAACTCGCCCCAGATGCCCCTGGCGCCCCTTTGATGGCGGCCACGGGCTATCGTCATCAAGAGGCAGAGAGATGTTGACGGATGCGCCCGGTCTCTGAGCTTGCAGCCATCGGCTCTGACTCGGTCGCTATCGGTTCTCCGACCGGACACCTGGCGTCGAGAGCTATAACTAAGCGCTGCCGGGCGCAAAGAGACAACAAGAGGCCAGTGCCCATCGATTGATGAAGACATCAACCCACCGAGGGGACTGCCATCAAGAACCGGCAGGGGAGGAGAGGCAAGCTCAGGCCAGGAATGGAGCGGTCGGGAGCGGACTCCCTTCAGACTTGGTAGTCGTACTTGGTACATGGGAGTTGGAAGAACCCCTCCACAGCCCACACTCGTGCATTCTTAACTCACCTTTCAGGCTCTCTCGCTCCCTTCGGTTCGCTCAGTCATTTCATGGCGACATGGATACGTATCGTTGAGCCCCCCGCCGCTTCGCTATTCTTACGCAGAACGGTGCTGGGTCAAGTCGCTAGACCAGAAGAGAGCAGCCCTGAAACCAAGAGTTTCAGAAGCGGCTAAGACATGAACGAGGCATATGAGCGCCTACTGTACCTACCTACCTACCTAGCAGCAGAGGTAGGTTTGGTGCCTGAATGTTTGAAATAGGGCGCAAAGTAAACTCGATGGCACCTAGGTAGGGAAATTTCACACCCACAGAGCTATGTACCTATCCACAGCACACCCCTCATTTCAACCGGCATCAAAGACTCGGACCCCTTTTGCTGGGAGGAGCAGAGTCCACATTGCATCCCACGCACTCTAACACTGGCTCACTGGGCTCCTCTCCTCTCGCCCCCCCTTCTTGGACCTCCCCAACAGCTGATCCACTCACCTACTCTGTCATTTCTGCGCATTAGCTATCAAAATCCACCCCTCATCAAGGCAGCTTGGAAAGGGCTCAAGGGTCTTGTTTCTGCTGGGCTCGTCTTCGGGTCCCCGCCGCCGTGGTCGTGGTCGTGGTCATCGTGTCCTTGCTTGGTCTCTTGGTCTTGCTTGGGTCTTGATTCTTGGTCCTGAGCTGCCTCTCTGGTTGGCTGGCCGCGCTTCTACTCCTGCTTCTGCTTCTGCTTCTACTTCTGCAGCCCACCTGGTCCCAAAGTTCCCATCTCCATCCATTCCCATCAGCCCCCCAGTCCCTCCTCCATCGCTCGTCCCAGAAAGCGGCTGGTGCGCCGCCTCGTGCCTCGCAAGTTCAAATTGGGGCGCCTGTTGATCGTCTTTCCCTCCACTCCCACCTCCCGTCTATTTGGTCCCGTCTTCCGTCTTCCGTCCTCCCGTGGCCTTCCCGCCTTGGATCTTGCTGCTCCCTTTGCTCCCGCGCACCGCCGCTACGCCGTCGCCACACCAGCACTCTTGGGCTCAGCAGAGTAATTGCCTGCCCAGGGACTCACTCTACTGTACCTTACTGTGTCGTACCGCCGACGGGTCTAATAAGGTGCCTGCTTAACCCACACGCTACCCGTTCTGACGTCCCTGTACTGACTTGCGTGACCCCTTCTTAGGCTGCGGCTCCTCCTCTTGAACCTGGCCCAACCGCCTAGACCCAGAGCTACTAAGGTCATTGCCCGTCCACTTCGTCCTCCGCTGGAGAATCCCGAACCGCTTCGCTTCGTCAAACGCTAAAGCACCCCGATCCTCGCATATACAACCGCGTTGGTCTCCTCGTGGGTCCTCTGCGTTGTACGCACCGTTTCCTGGGCCTCAACTATCCACCCCCTGAGGCCAGACAAAGTCTCCCCGACAGCACTACTCCGGCTTCCTCCCTCGGAATTCCTTGGGCGCGCACGAGCTTTTTGATCCAAGAACCCGACTGCATTATACTGTCTGGACCTGTCCTTGACCGGGCCGTTCCACCCCGCGCTCGCATCCTCCCCGTCTTTGCGCCGCCGGCGAACCGTCCACGACCTTCGACCCCACGTTATCTTCTCGCGACTCTCCTACTACGACTCGACGACTGTCAAAGATACAACGACAATGGCCGAAAAGCCTTCGGTGTTGATCATTGGAGGGCTTGGCTATATCGGCCGCTTCCTGGCCCTCCACATCCACAAAAATGAACTCGCCTCCGAGGTGCGGCTCGTCGACAAGGTTCTTCCTCAACTCGCATGGCTGGCTCCCGAGTTCTCCGAGGCCTGTTCACAGGACAAGTTTATGCAAGCTGATGCCAGCCGACCTGGTAAGTCTCGCGCCACTTATCCTACGGCCTGTACCCTTTGTAGTTGTCAAGTCTGTTTGACCAGTGGCTAACGAGGGACCCTTTCTGCTTTTTTGTAGAGGGACTAGCGAGAATCTTTGACCGCCCGGAAGGGAAGCAATGGGACTATGTCTTCAACTGTGGCGGCGAGACGAGACACTCGCAGGAGGACGAAGTTTACAAGCTGAGGTCGCTGAACCTATCTATCGCGCTAGGCCAGGAGGCGGCCAAGAGAGGCGTCAAGGCCTTTGTTGAGCTGAGCTCGGGTATGGTTTACAAGTCGGACTCGTCACCGAGCAAGGAAGGAGACAAGCTGAAGCCTTGGAACCGGATCGCCGTCTTCAAGCTGCAGGCGGAGGAGGAACTCTCCAAGATCGAAGGGTGAGTTGGCTCGTGAAGCTCATGAAGGGTGCAAAATTGGGGCGTCATTTGCTAACAGTTTGTGGCGCATAGCCTCAACCTCGTCATCGTACGCTTACCGCACGTCTATGGGCCATATGCTTCCCAGTGGGTTGCGACAGCCTTGTCCATGGCCCGCACGTATCAGCACCTGGAGGGAGAAATGAAGTGGTTATGGACCAAGGACCTGCGCACCAACACGGCGCACATTGACGACGTTACGCGCGCCTTGTGGATGCTCGCGGCCTGGTACGACGCGGGCAAGGCGGGTTGGGATGAGGCCAGCATGGGTAAGATCCCCATCTTTAACATCGTGGACGATGGCGCGACGAGTCAGGGCACCATCGCAACCATTATCGGCGAGATCTTCAAGATCGAGACGGGATTCCAGGGTCAGCTCATCAGCACGTTTGCGCGACTCAACCTGGACAGCGTTGTGGATGATGTCAACGATGAGCTTCTGGGACCTTGGGCGGACATTCTTGCCGACGCAGGAATCACGAGACCAGGACCGTTGACGCCGTTCATGGAGAAGGAACTGCTCAAGGACACAGACCTCAGCATGGAGGGGAGCCGACTCAAGACGTTGTTGGGTTTCGAGTACAGCAAGCCCAAGATGACCAAGGAGCTATTGGAAGAGGTGATTGAGAGTTATCGAAGGATGAACTGGTGGCCTTGATCAAGTGAGGGAGGACTCAGTATACCCAGACTGCGAAAAGAGGGAAACGGGGATGACGACGTCGAGACATGTATGGATAACGGCGTGGATTTTTGACTTGTTTCTTGCATGGACTCGGCTTAGCGAAGAGTCCGCCTGGTGTTGGAAGAGACGATACCCCGGAGGAGAGGACAAAGGACCTGAAGAACAGCCGCGAGCAGGCGAGGCCGAGGTAAGGCTGCGACTGGACAAGGGGTGAAGGAGTTGCAGCCCATCGAGGGAGCGGTGCCCCGGGGTGGGGAGGGGAGAGGAGAGAAGAGGAGAGTGAAGGAGAAGATGACGAGGATAGTGATGTATGACTGGAACGCACAAGAGTTCTAGGGGAGGTCAAGGCGCCCACATTGATGGGAGGCCAGTTAATAATATGGGCAAATAAATATACTACTATGTTGGATACAAGACTCGAGAGGGTTGCTTTGTCGTGCGTTATTGGTAGTGGTCGTGACGTGAAGGGTACGAGAGGGGGTCTGACAATGGATTGGACTGAATCTTGGAGGTTGGAGATAGACAGAGGGGGGGGGTGGACACGACAAGGTTGCGCAACAGATGAGCCGAGGTGGTTGCATGGACATGAGGCAGAGCAAGACAGAGAGAGACATGTGGAAGTGAGAGGGACATGGCGTGGAGATTGCGAATCGCGGGGCCCCAGAATGTTTCGGCCGATTCTGTTGGTTGGGATCCAATGGATTTTATTAGACCTCGGACGAGCAAGTCAGTCAGTCGTCAAGATGGATGGTTTCTGCAAGGGGCGGTTTGTGATGGATGGTTGCATCAGGCGGTGCATCTGTCCCAAGCTGAGTTGAACGAGGGATCCAATTTTGGCTTGGCAATGGATGAATTGCGGTTGTGTCCGAGGCTTTTTGGGCTCGGCCTTGGCTGTCAAGGTGGCTGTGGTGAAGAGTGGTGGTGATGGTGTGGTGGTACCTTTGTGGTGTAGATGACCCTTGGATTGGATACAATGGCAATTCTTATTTGGGCTATGAAACATTTGAAAGGGGGAAACAGATAGACATCCAGAGATGTACAGACATTTAGAGAGGCAAAGTGAGAGAGAATGTATGGTTGGTTGTACTCCATCTCCTACCTCTACAACATCATGACATGGAGGATGTATCATGGCCCTCGTATATTCAGATGCCCAGTCACGACAATCCCAATTCCACTTGATCATAGGTAACTAAAGAAAAGAAAACACCTCCGCTTTCTTGGCAAGTGGCCCCTGCCCATGCCCATCCCCCGTCAAAAACGGCATCAACTTCCCCATTCGCATCGAACCCCGTTGAGAGCTTGTTCCAGGCGTCGAACAAGTTTCCTCTTTCAGCCGCCGCTCCTCTTGGGGACCCAGAGACATTTCTGTACTACCTCTAGATGTGGGCCAATGTCTTTCTACGTGTACCCCTGCCGAGAACGAGGGGCACCACCTGTTGGAGAGGGAGCTGAAGCACGAGGGAAAAAAAAAGTCGAAAGATGAATGTGATTGTTGGACCTGGCTCTTTCTTGTCTGCATCAGTCGACCTCGGCGGCTGCGTCACTGCTCGGCCTTTGCTTGTGATAGAGACGCTGAAGCCTCGTCTCTGTTGACGCATATTAGACGCCTTCGCATCCCACATCTATTACAGTATCAGCAAGTCAACAGGATCTCGTCACAATTGACCATTCACCTCCCAAGATCTGGTGCATTTAGTTGTTAGTTTGTGGCTTGCGTGGTTGACCTTCAGCTGGGTACTTGCCTTGACTATCGATCGATTGGTTTTCAATATTCTTGATAGCGTCATCTCGGTCCACCAAAGCCAGCTCACCTCACCTCTTCTTGCTCCTTGCATACTTTCTTCTTCTCTACACTCTTCACCACAACCTCTTTTTTTTTCTATTCTTCATATACCAAACACTGCAAACATGGCTGCTCCAGCTGAAAAGACCATCACCGACCTCAACGGTAAATGGCTTCTCGTAAGTTAAGCTCCTGATTAATTGCTGCCCCTCCCCCACCTTGAGCCAACAAGGCTTCATTCAGATCTAATGCTGACCACATCCACGCCCACAGAACAAGGCCCTCTCCGATAGCTCCGAGCCCATCCTCGCGCTCCAGGGCATCGGCTACCTCACGCGCAAGGGCATCAACATTGCCACCATCACCCTCGACATCAACCAGTACACGGCCCCGCCCAAGCCGCCCAACACGTCGACCGACCTCGTCACCCACGTCGACATTGTGCAGTCGGCCTCTGGCCTGACGAGCACCAAGGAGAACCGCTGCCTCGACGAGACGTTCCGCGAGCACTCGGACTGGCTGTTTGGCAACGTCAAGGGCAGCTCCAAGTTTGTCACGCTCGACGAGATCGACGACGACTTCCTCAAGCAGGGCTGGCTTCCCGACCAGCCCAAGTTCATCCGCAGCTACGTCGAGAGCCAGGGCAACGGATGGATCGCCACCCAGATCTGGGGCTTCGAGGAGGTCAACGGCGAGAGGAGGTACGTGAGGCATGTGCTGGTGACCAAGGGCAGCGAGAGGGTCACGGCCAAGCTCGTGTACGACTACCAGCAGGAGTAATTACCCTCTATACCTATATAGACTTGCGACCTACCTAGAACAGGAGCCTTAGGACTTAGCAGGATACCTAGCAGGATACCCTAGCTACGACATGAAGGACAATTGATGATCATGAACGAATGACTGACTCTGCCTGCGACTGTGTGCGTCCATCAAGGTGTATTGCCTCATAAGTACTGCGCTATGTTGAAAGCGGCCCTTTTCCCAACTGGCTCGAGTTGAGCCTCAATACGATAATCCTCCTGATGTTTAGATCATTAAACCCCCCAAACGCCCATCATGATGCTTGAAAAAAAAGAGAATTCTGCCTTTGTCGTGTAATTGATTCGAAAACGTTGCTTCTTTTGGTATGCCATTTCCCCTCGCCGCAGAGTGACACCTTACTCTGGCCTCCTCTTGACAAACTCCTCCAGATCCTGGACAGTAGCGACACCCAGGACAAACCTCCTCTTCTCATCGGTAATGACAGCAAACTCCTCCTTCCAAGGTCCATCGGGCACGCCGGCGCGGAAAAAGTCCTCGAGCTCCTCGAGGGTCGTCTCCATGGTGATGACGCGGTAGGTACGGCCGCGGCGCTGGAAGCGCGTCATGGCGGCCGAGAGCTGGTCGCCGGGCTGGACCTTGCCCGAGTCGAGAAGCGACTGGAGGTGGGGGATGGAGATGTAGCCGAGGAGGGCGCGCGTGTCGGCGTCGACGATGGTCAGGTGGGTGTAGTCGCGCTCAAAGGCCGAGACGAGGGCGAGAGAGATGGCGTCCGAGGGGTTGAGGGAGAGAGCGGCGGGAGGGTCGAGGTCCTCGACGGTGGCCTGTCTTTTGTTAGCTGGACTCTAGGGAGGCTGTATGAGAACATACCCCGCGATATCGAGACGACCACTTGGTGACGAGGGGCTGCGTCGAGGTTGTAGCAGTGGCAGTAGCGGTAGCCATGTTGTAAGAGTATTGTCAGACAAAGAGTCAATGGGAATGATGTAATGGGCAAGCTATGCAGCTGATGAGCAACGTTGACAGGTCGGCGGCCGGGAGTATGAAGGGATCGCGGGGCAGGCTTTAGGCGGTCACAGAAAAGGTGGTTCGAGTTGGTGGGGGGTTGGAAGAAAAAAAAGGACATCATCTTTTTTTTTTTTTGGTCGTTTCCTCCACTGTCATGGCCAAACAAGCCCCGCTAGCACGCCAGATGTACATCCACACGAGACGGACGCAAGACGGGACCCGTATCAATTCAGTCAGTTAATCCCTGGATTAGATCGACCCGGTTTGCATTGGCGTGCTAACTACCTAGAGAAGTTACCGTAGTGAATTTAGGGCCGTAGAAGGCAGCATGTCTCGTGTCGTGTTTCATAGCTTCAGCTGTATTGATCCCTCTTGTCCATACCTGTAGGTAAGCAACCTACCTACCTACCTAGGTAAGCAACCAAGCTTGAAGCTCAAAACGACATGTGATGGACAGCTGCGTGATGTCACCACCCTCACCTCAGGTAGGTAGGTACACATACATGTACCTCGACAACCTTGGGCACTGATCTCAGAACCACTTTGCAAAGAGTTGAAGTACTCAAAACCCGCGACCCATCAACCTGATATAAACAGCATAATTCAACCAAATCGCCATCGGAATTCGGACTGTCCATCTCATCATCTCTCTTCAAAAACATGGGATTCATCAATGTCATGATTGAAATCCGTCCATGTACCGCCCACACCCAATCAGAGCTCCCCCCTGGGCGTCATCCCTCGGACTTGGACATCCAGGTCGACATCCAAATCCGTCACACGTCCTGCCTGTCCTTGTCTTTGATCCAATTCCTGTTTTCTATCGTCCATCCCGTCCTATGATAATCTCTCTGCCCGTGCGTGATTTCCCCTCATCATCTCTTTCAAAAGTGTAGCCCGGGAGACTTCACAAGGTGATAAGAAGCAACCGTTCTGGCCTCCGCGACACCCATCCCTTGTATCTCGAGACATCGTATCAGGTATCAGGTACCTAGGTATCCAGGTAAGGTTTCATGTAATCAATCATGGGTCTTTCTTCCCGGGTCGCAGAGCACAAGTCCGGTAACTCCGGCTCATGTCTGCTCGACTCACCTTGTTGCTTCACCTTCCCTTCTCCTCCATCACCTCTTCAAGCATCATCTCCTGCCCCGGAGATTGGCCAATTGCCCAGCTTCACCCTCCATCAACCACTTACACGCGCTCACACCAGAGGCAGACAGAGAACGGCCACGATGTCGCCGTTACATCCACCTAGGGATGCCTTCCAGGGCAGCGTATACAGCCCCCTCTCACCCGCCTCACGCACGCCCTATCAGGCCCATCCCGAATTATACAGCGCCTACTCCATCGCCGACAATGCCAAGGACAAGGCAAAGCAATTGAGCGCCGAGGCCACCGCAGAATTCGAAAAGGCGAGCTCAAAGGCGAAGCCGAATGGGGGAAAGATTGAGCTATACTCGGGCAAGTACTATGCCGCCTGCACCTTTGGTGGACTGCTCGCCTGTGTAAGTCTCATACAGCATCTATCCATTGCCTCGTCTCGACATCTAACAGCTTTCATTTCAGGGCCTCACTCATGCTGCCGTCACTCCCCTTGATCTCGTCAAGACCCGTCGCCAGGTCGACTCCAAGCTCTACACGAGCAACTTCCAGGCCTGGGGCAAGATATACCGCGCCGAGGGCATCCGCGGCATCTTCACCGGCTGGAGCCCCACCCTCTTTGGATACTCGGCCCAGGGAGCTTTCAAGTACGGCTGGTATGAATACTTCAAGAAGACATACTCGGACATGGCCGGCCCTGAGGCCGCTCACAAGTACAAGACGGGTTTGTACCTCGCCGCCTCCGCCTCCGCCGAGTTCCTTGCCGACATCGCCCTCTGCCCCTTTGAGGCTGTCAAGGTCCGTATGCAGGGCACCATTCCCAACCCCTACACCGGCACCTTCAACGGCATCAGCTCCGTCACGGCCAAGGAGGGTGCCGCAGGTCTGTACAAGGGTTTGTATCCTCTGTGGGGTCGCCAAATCCCCTATACCATGATGAAGTTTGCCTCGTTCGAGACCATTGTCGAGATGCTCTATGACCGCCTGCCTGGTCAGAAGGAGGACTATGGCAAGGCTGCTCAGACCGGCGTGTCCTTCACCGCTGGCTACCTGGCTGGCATCCTGTGCGCCATCGTATCTCACCCTGCCGATGTCATGGTCAGCAAGCTCAACGCCAACCGCGCACCAGGAGAGGCCTTTGGCGGTGCCCTGAGCAGGATATACAAGGACATTGGCTTCAGCGGCCTCTGGAACGGCCTGCCTGTGCGAATCGTCATGATCGGTACCCTTACTGGACTCCAGTGGATGATCTATGTGAGTATTTCTCGTCGTCTGGACCCTAGCAAAGCTTCAAGTCTCGAGTTTCGGCGCTGACACGAATAACAGGACTACTTCAAGATCTTCATGGGTTTCCCGACCACCGGCGGCGCTCCGCCACCGGCCAAGAAGACGGAATAGACGTGTTAGAGTTAGCCCTTTGGTTGTTACCTTGTCCTCAAGTAAACGATGGACTACCGAGCAATTGTCTTGAGTTGTCCCCAGTTCTCATGTAAACTATCAGGGGCCGATAATGACGGGTGAGAGAGAGCAGGGTTAGGAGTCCCATCAACAAGTCATTCCTAAGCAAGTAGTTAAACCGCCAGACGTCACACAACCTTTGCCAGAAGTGATTGCTCATCACGTCAGCCGGGCTCGGCTGTGTCTTTGATCTCACTCGGTTGTGATCCTTTGTAAGACTTGGCCGCTTCCACCGTTGCCTGTCACGGGAAATAGCAGCGCCCCGCTCATCAGATCGAGAGACGGAGTGCCTTTTTCGTTCTCATTCCGTGCATAACACGAGTTGATCGGACGGGAATCTAGGAAACCTGCAGGGCGCAAGGCGTAATCGACAGTGCAGCGTCTTACTCCGAGCGGGAGCATCGGGAAGCGCACAAGGGAATATCCATGCGCTGCTCGCAGTGCAGGCAGGTTTCACCGTGGACCGAGCTCAGACAGGCAGGGATTCTTGCTCCTCTATCATGATCTAGTCATGCCGTGCTGACATGGTCCACTGATAGCAGAGCGTGGGGTGGCAGTTGTGAAGGCTGAGGATAGTGTCGCCCTGATTACGACGGCCTCGAGGTGGGTATGGTTTAATATAACCTCTCGAGAGAACTGCCGTGCTTGCTTTTCATGATCGAGCATGGATCAGCTTGATGTTGGTTCTGAAAGGCAGTTGCAGAGTGGTTAGCTGATGGGCGACCTCCTCTAAAGCAGATGCATAGCACACAGTGCGACATGGACTCTGCGTGTAAGCGCCACACGGTCCGACGGTCGCCCAAAATGGACGCATTCCGTCATGGTACATGAAGTGGAAAGGATCAAATGGCGGGGAGAACGGCGCGGTTGCGTGTGCGTTGGAAAAGATGGGGACGGCAGCGCGCGATGCGATGCGTGTGTGCGTGCGTGGTTGCGTTGCGAACCCACGCACCCGACGCTAGCGCCAGTGACGTTTGTTCCAGAACAATGCCACTGCAAAGCCGTCACAATGAGACCAGGGTCAGATGGAAAACTCCATCCAAAATTAGCGGCGCGAGGTCCGTTGGCTGCAGCATCACCCCCCTCTCCAGCTCTGGCGAGCCGAGCCAAGCAAGAAACCGTCCAGAGATTGCTGCACACTCGCAGACGCGGGCCGTCGTAGAACGCCACAGCACGAGGGCCAAGCGGACTATTTCCGAATCGATCCATGTCTTGGAGTCGGTGTAATTCAAAGACCGAGATCGAGAGCGAAAGTTGTTCTCTCACGTTTGTTGGGCAGCAAACCCGAAAGTCGACAGGAACAGGACGTCCCGTCCCGGATATGTTCAGCATCATCGGTGCCGAATAAACTGGTGAGACCCGGAATTCGAGGTAACCTTGGTGGAAAGACGCATCATCGGACTGGCGTGAAGTACTTTGGTGCTGTGGTTGCACCAGACTCATCCAACGGTCAAGGGACCCTTTTCGAGACGAAAGGGAGGGCATATCGACAGCAACGGACCGACTGGTCGGCGATCAGGATGGGAGGAGAATCAAGGTGATAGGATACCATCGTCGCGGTTGGACACTCTGGGCCGAGTGATTGGTGATGGTTGTCAGTGGATACGGGGATGTGCCGCATGGCAACCCCACACTTGCTTCGTTCGCTTCCACCATCTTGATGCCTCGAATGAGGGGTCGAACAAGAGGACGGGTGATATCTCTAGCTCTGATCTCTTGGTGACGAGCGGCTGGCAACCTGGGTAGCGACCTGAGCTCTGCAATTTGCCGACGACGCGAGTGTTGAAGGTATACCGATGAAAACGACTCTAAACACGACCACTGGATCGAGTTGATGATTCCAAGGGGCTGTTTTGTTTGACCATGTACCGAGCACGCAGGGACCAGGGCGACGATTCCCTAGGCTTGATTCACTGTGCCCTATCTCGTGGTTTTCTCCCACCTTGCCCTGCTGTCCCTGGAACCACTCAGTCGTCCAGTTGATCGAGGCACGTTACCTTGCAGGTGGCGAGACTGGACCAAGCTGCACTTGTTCAAGACACAGCCGGTATGTGGAGGAACTGACATTTCCCACCAAGCAGCTCATCGCAAACCAACAACCGACCTGCGAGGGCTGGTAGACTTGCCTCAATATAGCTTGTGCTGGCTTGAATCCTAGTTCCATCCTTCGTCTGGGTAGTAGTCCATCGAGGAGCTGTTGTTGGTGCCCGCGTCCTCTGTCAAGATTCAGGCGATGCCGTGGGCCGTGGGTCATACGTAGGCAGGTTTCGGAACTGTGCCTCGGGCTCATCGATGCCTACCTAAGGCAGTTTGTTCCTGGGACAAGTCATGCAGTCTTAACATAGGTTTGCAGTGGACGCAGGCAGGATGAAAGCTGCTTTTGTCAGCACAACCGTCTCGTCCGAAAAGCTGTATCCGACTTCTTGGCAGTCGTTGATCCGTCTCGGCGTCCGTTCCGTTCGTAACCAAGGGGAGGTCCGGCTAAAGTCCCCCAACAACCCTCGGCAACGAGAAAACCAGCCATCCATCTCTCACCGCACACGATGCCATGATTTGCAGGCAGTCCTGCGCCAGGGGCCGGTAGCCGATGCGTCGTGGCGCCGTTGGCTAGCGCTTGTCGCTGTCATGTTGACTCGTGAGTTGCAGCTAGATTCCCTACTCGGGCTTAGAAATGTCGCCGGTTGGAACAACCATCCTTGGACGGTGGATTTTCCCGGAGGATCTGGACTCTCGAACCGGCGGAGAAGTGTTAAGAGGCCATGTACAGTAGTGCCAGTGCCGCCCAGAAAGCCGATGGTCTTGGTGAGCGTTTTGCGTGGCTGTTTTTTCGACCACCTACTCATTGCCAATGTGGACTTTGAAGATGGAAAAAAAAAAGAAAATTCGTCTCATTTGCTACCGTTCAGACGGTGTTTCACCCGTCCAGTACTAAGAAATCTGGATGGAACTCACTATCTGCGTCGGACCTGCCGTCGGTCACATCCTGAGATGCATGAGCTAAAGTAGGTACTTGCTTCCCCAAGCAAACTGCCTGGTTTGGGAGCATCCATTCACACTAAATCGACGACCCATCATTGATCTTGCACCCAACTTTTCACCAACTGCCATCCCCACAAACCATCGGGATCAGTCAGTGTCAAGCCCTCTATCCATCTTCCGTGCTTCTGAGCTCCGTGCCCACTTGCCTTGCTGCTGCTCATCCATCCTGGCCTCGATAACTGATCACGCCCGACATCTGCGTCTAGTACCCTTGTCGATACCTCGTGGCCCTGTCTTCCAGAGCTTTCATTGCCCTGTCGCAGCAGCCAATAGGCCCCTCGCCCGCCTGGGCCTGTATGGGACCACCGTCCGGCGTCTCTCAGCCGCCCACACCACGCCAGCCGGGCCTCGTTCCCCTGGTCCCCTCCACGGATTATCCCCACTAGTCACCTAGTGACAGAGTCGCCTTGTGGCAGACACCGACTGCTCGGGCTAGGGATTACGTGGGTGACGAGCTGTGTACCTTCTGGCCTAACAGCCCAGGACTTTACTCTCCCCCTGCGCGTCCGGTTCTGGGGGTGGTCGCTAGGGGCCCACCAAGGCACCACCATCGAGGCTTGGAGGGGACCATTTGGGGGCTTCGGGGGTCTGGGCAAACTGGGGTCGCGCGACGCCCATTTCGTTCCTCGCTGCAGGAGACTGCAGCGGTTGCAGGCCTACTGCGAGCTTGTGGTGGTGGTGCTGCAGCATCTCCGGGCGTCGGATGTTAACGTTTGGTGGAGGTGGATGAAGGGCCAGTGAAGGACGGTTCCCCATGGCCAAGATGACCGCTCTCGCCGAGTCGATATATTGCGCATGAGGGGAATTCCGGACTCTAGCAGTTTCGTTGAGGACGTGATGCCTGATGCTGATGGCTGACCAAGACAGCATCCCACGGGTTATGGAATCCATTACCTAGGTAGGTACTTGTAGCGTAGAGGCCTGGTCCAGGTAACAACAGACCAGGCTGTTGGATCCAATCCAATCCAATCTTGCCTACCTGCCATCGACACCTTACAGCACCTACCTACTTGGGCACGGTACCTCCTCGCCTACTTACGCACCATCCAACGGGGAGTCACTTATCCTCCTCCACTATTCCCTCCCCCGGACATCCAGAAGCAGACCATCCTCCCGCCACCATCAGCCTCGAGGTACCTTACCTGTGCTCTCTGGCTTGTTGGTCCCATCTCTGACTCTCTTGCCCTCTGCCGGGTTTTCTGCTCCTCGATATCTCTGTCGACTACTACGCGCCTCGCCTCGCCCATCGGATCGTCCTCCCCCCAAGACAACATCCCCAAACGAAGCTTGCCTCGTCTCTGTCGCTCGCCCAGACCAGTAGTTCAACCCGGCGCTATCAGAGTCCACGCCACACACTCGCGCCTCGCTTTCCCCAGCCCAGCGCCGAGCGCCATCCCTCGCCCACGACTCGGCAACCTCGAAATCGGCCCCAGCTTGCGATTCTCTGTCCTTCCGCCTCGCGCGCTTCTCTTATCATCCTCTGGTAGTAGAAGCTCCTGCGCATGATCCTTGGCTTCAATTGTGTCTGTTGTCGTTGAGCTGCTGCCGCGCAGCTGTAGCGGTCGGCCGCTCGACCTCGTCCCTCGCTCGCTCGCTCGCTCGGCTCACCAAGCCCGCCGTCTACTACTATTTAGCATCCACAACGACACCAAAACGCCGCCATGGCGGGCTTCTTCAACAAGATCAAGGGCTCCAACACGGTACGTCGTCGGCTTGACTACTCCCGCTGCCCCCTTCGGCGTTGGACATATGGAGCTCTCCCGCCAGCTTCAGCTATCCACGCGCCCTCCCGCCTTGCGCCAAGACCTTCCATGACTGACAAAATGCCTCTCGGCTCATACTCATAGGCCTCTTCCTCCCCATCCCACAAAGATGCCGTCGCGAAGAAGAAAGAGGAGCCCGTTCTCGACCTCACTCCTCTAGAGAAGATGCTCCAGAATGCCGGGCCCTTGCGAGACGATGGTACTGATCGATTCTTCGGCCTCGAGAACGTATGTCCCCGCCGTCTACTCCCACCACCGGACCCTCTCCCGTCTCTTATTCTATCAAGCTACTCTCCGATTCACTAAGCTAATATTTGGCACAGTTTGGAAACACATGGTATGCTATCGAGGCATCATCTAACCAAGCCGTGACGCTGACCTCGGAACAGCTACTGCAACTCGATTGTCCAGGCCCTCTTTTACTCCGAATCGTTTCGAAACAATGTCGTCAACTACCCCCCAAGCTCGCCCTCTGACACTCCGAACGGCACTCGGCCTAGAGTCCCCGTCACCATCAGACCCCCGCCCACTGACCCAGTGGTCAACCTCCCAAAGCAGAAGGGGCTCAGCACATCACAAGTGATCAAGCAACGGCAAGCCATGAACCATCAACTGCCTGGGCAGGTTGGTGTTCGGCCCGAAGACAAGCCAGACACCCCCGAATATAAGAAGAAGCAAGCCATGATCAAGGGACCTATCCTGGAACTGGCCAAAGAAAACTCGGCCGCCTACGGCATGGACGAATGCACATTCACTGGGCTCAAGGATATATTTTTGGCTTTGCTGGAAAGCAACACACACACAGGCGTTCTCAGCCCGCAGCGATTCCTCGAGATTTTCAAACGCGACAACGAAATGTTCCGAAACTCAATGCATCAGGATGCCCATGAGTTTTACGGGTTGGTGCTGAATGATGTCATTAACAGTGTTGAGGCAACGGCCCGCAAAATGCAGCTACAGGCTCCTGCTGACGGCCTCGACGGGCTGGCAAATTCGGTGGGCCACGCCCTTGGGTCTGCCATGGTTAACAACGCGTCAGGGGCTTCCTCCCCGGGGACGGGCTGGGTCCATGACATATTTGAGGGCGTTTTGACATCAGAGACCAAGTGCCTGACGTGCGAGACAGCGTCCCAGCGGGATGAGACGTTTCTAGATCTATCGATTGATCTGGAGGAGCATTCCTCCGTCACCTCCTGCTTACGCAAGTTTTCTGCAGAAGAGATGCTCTGTGAGAGAAACAAGTTCCACTGCGACCACTGTGGCGGTCTTCAGGAAGCTGAGAAGCGAATGAAGGTCAAGCGGTTACCCAAGATCCTGACGCTGCACCTGAAGCGGTTCAAGTACACGGAGGACTACAGCCGCCTGCAGAAACTGTTTCACCGTGTTGTGTATCCCTATCACCTACGCATGTTCAACACAACAGAAGATGCAGGGGATCCACCTGTACGCTGTCGTGGTTACGAGCTGTACGCTGTCGTGGTTCACATTGGCGGCAACGCCTATCATGGGCATTACGTGTCCATCATCAAGGTCCCTGGCCGAGGCTGGGTTCTTTTCGACGACGAAATGGTTGAGCCCGTGGACAAGAATTTTGTCCGCAACTTTTTGGCGACAAGCCAGGGATGGCAACCGCATACGTCCTATTCTACCAAGAAACCACATTTGAAAAGGTTCGAGAAGAGATGGAAAAGGAAGGCATGGAAGAGGTCAAGCTTGCCAACGAAGCGGCCAGCCTGGCCCAGGAGAATGGCGAAAAGGCAGAGTCGGTACCACTCAAGAGACAAGCCACACAGCCAGTGACTCCAGCTCCGGATCAGGAGGTACTGGCAAAACTCGCACACTCAAGCACGGCACCGGTGTTATCCTCGATAGCGCCCACAACAACTCCAGACCCGACACCCGCGGCAGCTCCGGCAACACCCTTGACGAATGGCATAACCCACACGAACACAAATACCGAGGTCAAGACGAAGGAGGACAAGAAGCGGGAAAAGAAGGAGCGGGAGGCTGCGGAGAAGGCTGAAAAGCAGGCTGAAAAGGAGAGGGAGAAGCAGGCCAAACTTGAGGAAAAGAAACGACGAGACGAGCAAACCAAGATGATACAAGCACGAAGAAACGAGCAAGACGAACTGCATAAGGTGCTCGAGGCCAGCAAGAAGAGTGCGGTGCAGGAAGAGGCAGCGAGGAAGAAGGAGAATGGAACGGTGCTCAGCCACGGACTCCTTGATCGGACCAAACGAGGCAGCAAATCGATGTCGAGGAAGAGCTTCTCTCTCTTCCATCACAAGGATAAGGGCACTGCCCAGGCTCTTCAGGACGCGTCAAACGGCGACGCGAGCGAGAAGCACGAGAAACTCAAGGATCGCCTCAGTTTCGGGCTCGGACGCAAGAAGAGCACAAACCTGCTTTCACAGTCATAAACACATTTACAGTACAGCGTACATATAGGGGGGTACCCGGGTGTTTTTGTCATTATGGTCTTTGGGGATTTGGACGGATGACAGGATACCCATGCACTTTTTTGCAACGAAGCTGCCATTACATGAAAGAAAAGCACAAGGAAGGCACCAGAGGCATTGGGCAGTAATGGTTTTTCTCATTTCGACCGTCTCTCAGTGGTAGTCTTGCAGCCCAGTCGACGATGCTCTTGGAGGATTAGACCTGTTGTATGGCCTAGAGCCAGAAGAGGGAACGTGCCCAGGCATGAACCTCGAGAAAAAGGAAGAAGGCAGGGCGGAATTGTGGTGGGGGACTGTAGCGATCTTTTTTCTTTTCTGTTTTTGTTCTCGTGGGTAGTTGAAGGGTGACAAGGTCAAACCTGCGACGCCGTCACCAACGGCTGTATCATATATACATACAGATAGCGATAGCCCGGCTCAGACGTTTGTGCGTCTAGCAAGTTGGGTTCAGAAAGAAGAACAAGAGACTCGAGCAGAGCTCGAGGTGACACGGCATTTTCAGGCACATGTCATAAGTGTCATGGCAAAGTGAAGCAAGACAAAACTTTCGTATCGAATTCATGTCCAGTAGGTAGTATAGCTCCCACACACTCATACAAGGTTTGCCGTGAGTCGTACAAAGATTAATAACTCCAGTTCCAAAGATTTCCCAGACTCCATTTATGCCTCCAGACGTCTACCGTGTCCTCTCGAATTCCACATGCCGGCCGTATTTTCCCCCTTGGATTAACCCAGGACGAGCTCGTACAGGATAATGACGGAATTGACAAATATCAAGGGCACTAGACACCGGGTCAGTTTCACGTAGTTTTATACAAGACTCGACAGTAATGTTGGTTCGGTGCACGGGACAGACATACTCCTCATGATGGTTCGGACGCTGGCAATGAGGTGGATGATCTTGGCCTTGATGCTCGCGTCGGGACCAGAGCCGAATGCGGGATCGTACGAAGCGGGAGAGAGGTTAACTAGAAAATTTTGTTAGAGGAGTTGCTTATATGCGCTTGAGGCGGGCGACGTACTTCGAGCGAGGAAACGGTCTTCGGAGAGGACTGCGACGGCGTTGATGAGGAGGACGCAGACTGCGACAGGTCAGTACGGATGCGTCAGGGTGTCACGAGCAAGGCAATCGAGTCTGACCGTAGAGGAAGCTTCCAAAGAACCACATTGTGGGCAACTGGAGAAGGTGCAGAGACAGTAGAGGTTATCGGCGCAGAAACTGGAGGGGAGGGAGTTGGCGATGATGTGTAACTATCTTAGGTACCTGGGTACCTTGCCTGCCTTGCGGTGCCTGGGTGCCACTGCCATGGTGGCTTGAACTCGACCTGGGGGAGAGGCTGCGGGGGATCAGTTGGGCCGATCCGACGACCCCTGAGGTGGAGACCAGCCAATGGTGGCCCAAACTTGCCCCTTCCTCATTGAGAGAGCTCCCTCTGTGTACTTACCTGAGTATCACACGGGCTCAACTTACACCTGGAATCTGAGATTTGACACATCTCAGCCTTGATCCATTTCATTTCAATGCTGTTGTTAACACGGCATTGAATTGAAGCGCCTAAAAAGGCACGTTTTCGCTTCTTGCCGTCTCTCCATCTATTTCAAGTCGTTCCTTTCACGTCCAACAGACCTAGCGTCAGCCTTGGTCTTCACACAAAACCTCGTTCAAGATGAGGGCCCTCGGTCAGTATTGCTTCCATTTCTTCCATATCATCCTTCCCCTCCTTTGTCGTAGTCCGCTCACCAAAACTTCTAGATATCTCACTCACTGGTCTCCTCATCTTGGCTCCCTTGTTCCATCTTCTCGCGTCTCCCTATACCAAGGTCGAGGAGTCGTTCAACCTGCAGGCAGTCCACGATATCCTCATCTACGGGACCCCAACTCAGGATGTTCACCAGCGTCTCGCGGACTCGTATGATCACTTCACCTTCCCCGGCGCTGTGCCTCGCACCTTTCTCGGTGCTGTGCTCCTCGCCGGCCTAGGCCAGCCTATCGTCGCCCTCGTCGGCTTCCAACATGCCCAGCTCGTTGTCCGCGGCATCCTCGCCGCAGCCAACGTCGCTGCCCTGCTGACTTTCAAGAATGCTCTCAAGAGAGCCTATGGACCTGGTGTGGCGGGGTGGTGGGCTCTCTTCATCGCCAGCCAGTTCCACATCAACTATTACCTCTCGCGGACTTTGCCAAACATGTATGCTTTTGGCCTGAGTAAGTCAAATATCTCTAGTAATAGCTTTGCCTTCACCTCGACTTACACGAATCAGCAACTCTTGCTTCGGCGTTCCTTCTACCCCAGGCAAACCCCCAGATGGCTTCCATCCGTCAGAAGCAGGCCATTGCCCTCCTCGTCATCTCGGCCGCCATCTTCCGCTCCGAAGTTGCCATTCTCCTCATCACCACTGCCCTCTATCTCCTTACCACCCATCGCATCTCGTTGCGCACCCTCTTTCTTGTCTTCCTGGGCTCCTTCACCGCTGCACTTGCTGTTTCGGTGCCCCTGGACTCGTACTTCTGGCAGAAGCCCCTCTGGCCTGAGCTCTGGGGTTTCTACTTCAACGCCATTCTTGGGTCTTCCTCGGAGTGGGGGGTTTCCCCCTGGTACTACTACTTCAGCTCGGCGCTGCCAAAGCTTCTGCTTAATCCTATGTTACCGCTGCTCATGGTTCTCGCTCTTGTTCAGCCAGGTACCTCACGTGCTGCTCGAGACTTGTTGATCCCCAACATACTCTTCGTTGCCATCTACTCTCTCCAGCCGCACAAAGAGGCCCGTTTCATCTTCTATGTTGTTCCGTCTCTGACCGCTGCTGCCGCACTTGGTGCCAACTTCATCGCCGTGCGTGCTGTCAAGTCCGCCTTGAACCAAGCGATAACCCTGGTCCTCGTCCTCTCCACCGTGGCTAGTTTTGGTGCCAGTCTTGTTATGCTCCTCTTCTCTTCTCTCAACTATCCCGGCGGCGACGCCTTGAGGGAGGTCTACGCCATATCTCGCGATGATCCTTCCCCTATCGTCGATGTTCACGCTGACGTGCTGACCTGCATGACAGGGCTCACGCTCTTCGGGCAGAACCCCTTGGGCTACCCCATCGCGTTTCCCATCAGCCCAGAGCCTGAGGCGACTTCACCTGTGCTGCTGTTTGACAAGACGGAAAAGGGAGACCAGCTCCTTTGGCAATCCTTCTGGGAACGCTTCGACTACGTTTTGGCCGAAGACCGAAACAAGGTGCTAGGTGAGTGGCAAGTTCTAGGGGTGGTGATGGGCTATGATGGCATTGAGATCCTCAAGCCGGGGAGTCCAGCTGCTGGGGAAGACGAAGCTGGCCGGGAGAAAGAAAGGGTCTTGGGCCAAGGTGCTCGTATCGCCGCCATTCGGGGCTTTGTCAGAAAGTACACAGGTGGGTGGTGGATCGGACCCCGAATGTCGCCCCGGATCCGAATCTTGAACCAGGGCAAATAGATGCATCATATCAGGAGGCTACTCCATAGAGCCACATGGAATGGGGAGTTGTAAAATATGCTACACATCAATGCAATGCTTTTTTGGTACTTGCTATCGTTTCAGTTAAAACCAAGGCATACGACGCGGTTCGTAAAACTCCAAATGAGGCAATGCCTACAATATAAATCTCACCAACAACCAGAACCAGACCTTGACCCAGACCCAGGTAGGTAGGTAACTCGACAGTTACAAAAAGGGGAGCCATGGCTTTCCCATCCCCCAACGCCGTGCACTTCTTCTCCCTCGAATGCCTTTTCCATCCCAAAAACCCCATGAGTAGTTTCTCCCAACACGTATCTGGACCCGAAAGAGCAAACCCCCCAGAATAGGGGGGCCATGATTCCCATAGACAAGCTCGCAACCCAGAAAACAAAAACACTGCCCATCCATGCCAAGACCCCCTCTCGCCTTCCCTCTCCTGAGCTCCCGAGCAAACTATAAAGTTGAAGCCTCCCAAGCTCGAAATGCCCATGCCGCGTCCAGGGTGATTATAGCATATATACAAGCGCGAGAAACATCGCCACGTCGAGTCAGCCGCGAGGACTTAGGACTCTTGCTCCGTGTCGCTGCCTTCATCCGTATCATAGTCATCTTCGTCATCGTCGCTGCTTTCGGGGCTGGGCAGCTTGCCGTATCGCTTCTTGTACCGCTCCAGTTCCTTACGTTGAGCTGTCAGTTCGTCCAGGATATCAGACATGGGCCCTCGGAGCTCGTCAAGCTCCTTGATGACGCCACCGCCAATAGCAAGGTGGCGCATTGCCAGTGTCGAGATACACGTCTACCGAGTGTTAGTGGGGCCATGATGTATACAGCTTCAGTTCCGACTCACCTCTATCCTGCTCACTTGATGTTCCATAAAGTTGATCAAGAATCGATCCGTCACCTCTCCTCCACGCTGTTTAATCCTTTCGAGCAACTCTGTCTCGGGAGATTGAAGGCCCCCAGGGGCTTCGTCTCGCGGCAATTCCAACGAGCTGCAGAGCATCTCCAAGCGCAAGCTCACGCGCCATAGAGTCCAGATCATATCTGGGTCGAAGGTGAGCTCGGCTCCAGGAGCGAGGATCGCTGGTTTGTCGCCGCCGCCTTCCTCTCGTCTCTCGTGCTGCTGGTGGAACTCGATACGTCCAGCCAGCGCGTGGGGGTAGAGCGAGTAGACAACTTCGGGATTTTCCAGACCCTTCAGCTTCTTCTCGCCCAGCTCCTTAACTTCGAAGCCTTGAGAAGTGAGGTGTTTCAGGTCCTTCCTGATGGCGCTGGCATACGTTTCGTCCTCAAACGAATCTTCAGCCTCAGAGGCGTTGCTCCGGTCTGTATCCTGGAAGTTCTCGAGACATCGCTGTATCTCCGAGATGAAATCAGTCGACACAGTGATCTGTCCTCCATCCGCGACAGCCGAGATTCGGGATGCTTTGTTGACCATGGGTCCGAAGTAGTCCATACGTCGGGTGACTGGGTCTGTTTCGCTCACGCAGTCTCCAAAATGGATACCCATTCGCACTGACAGACCCTTGAAGATGAGGCTGTTGTCTTTGTCATACGCCGGTTGGCAGGACACCGAGTTCAAGACTTCGGATGGCCAGGGCAAATCGAGGAGCCCCGTCTGGACTGAAAATGTCCATAGCAAAGCAGATGTAGCTGTCGGGAACGACACCATGAAAGCATCGCCTTCAGTCTTGACCTCGTATCCGCCAATCTTTCTCAACTGTCGACGCATAAACTCGTTGTGGAGCTTGATGGCCGATCTCATGGCGCTAGGATACATCTCCCACAGGGTTGTCGAGTTCTTGATATCCGTGAAGACGATAGACACGTTGCCTGTGGGCGCCGGGATCTCGGCCTCGAGTCGGTTGAGCTGGGAGTCGAGAACATCTCCCTTGCCTCTACGGCCCCTTCTCGTCGAGAGAACTTGAGCCCCGTCGGGGATGCCGGATGGATAAAGGGACATGCTGGTGGTCCCGCGATGGTTCCTGGACCGCTCCATCCGCCGCTTGAGGTCGGCGACGCTAATCATCATGACCATGATTTTACCAGAGGCGCCATATGCGATGGCGAGGTCGCGGAGCTTCTGGGCCGCTCTCATGAGGTCACCACGCTCTGCTCTCGCAATATCGGTGACCAGGCCAGGAGACAAGTACTCCCACAACTCCCGGGTTGCTATCAGGATGATATCGTCCGTCTCCTTGAGAGTCATGTTGCTGACGTACGGCGCCGCCTGCACGGCCGGCATCAAATCAACATAACCAAAAGCGCGTGACACCTGGAGAAGGTCGTTCAACCTGCCATTGCGAGAAACCCACCCACCAGCTTCACGAATGCGGGATCGTTCGCTGGGCTCAGCAGGGTCATGCTTGCGAGTCAGCATCTTGTGGGTGCCATCAGTCTGGATCACCATGGCCTGGGCATCGCCCACGTTCGCAACGTATAGTTCTGTGCTCTGGAGATAGATCACGGTGGCAACACCACCCGAGTTGAGATCCTCCTTGGTCAGAATCACGGGCTGGCCAGAGCCCCTATGCACTTTGAGCGGCCGTTCTTCCGAGTGCTGAATAGCGATCGTGACCAGGTCCTTGTTGAGCGCGAGGAATGCACGCCGAAGAGCGTCAATCGGGGTCTCCTTGGTCTGTGACTTCAGTGACTTCAGCTCCAAGGCAAAAATGTGACCGAAATTCTCGTGGAGATACTTGGCAATCTTGGATCCTCCACTGGAGAGAGCCTGTCCGTCAAATAAACCCAGGAGCATCTCGGTCTCGGAAGCATTGAATCTCGGTACCACCAAGTCGACAGTGGACAGATGCTCATGTTTGCCAAGGGTATCGGCCATACCGTAAGGCAGATGGCCGGCGAGGGATCCCGAGGTGCGCACACGTCTGTCCTCACTCTGATCGGGGATGCTCGGTTGAGTAAGTGTAACATCCATAAGACCCAGTATGCGCAGGTTAAGCAGACGGCTGAAGTCTGTGTACTCCTCACGATCAACAACCCCGGGTCCACTGGGGCCGTATGTTGACTGCTTGATCTCCAGGCGCTTGTTGCCGGACAGGTTCAGGTACCGCAAGTTGGGGTTGAGGTTCCAGTTCCAGTCATATGGCACGTTAGAAATGTTGTATTTCAAAAAGTTGTTGCCGCAATCGAGCACGGCAAGGTTCTTAGCCCGAGAAATGTCGGCAGGCAGGTTAGTGAATTTGTTGCCGTTGATGTACAGCGCCTGGAGCAGACTGGACTCCTCCAAGTCATCTGCCGGCAATGTTGTGAGTCCATTTCCAGACAGATAGAGCTCGACAAGCTGCGGCCACCTCTTCATCGACCTCTGTGGCATGTCGCTAATTTCATCGTTGTATGAGAGGTTGAGCACCTTGAGCTCCGGGAGCAGGCTGATCTGCTCGAAAACATCATCGTCAAGACGGTTGTCGGCTAGGTAGAGGTTTCGAAGAGATCCGGCAAAAGTGTTAGTAAACCTAGATGAGGAATCCTTTCTGGGGTTCGCTGAGGACATGGTCACTGACGGTGTAGTCGCTCTCGACACCACCGACGTCTTCCTGCCACCCTTCCCATAGACAGACACTACAGAACTCTTGCGGTCACCAGCCAGGGGAGACGGGCCGACACTGAGAAGTGTGCTCGAGTTTTGACTTGGCCTTCTCTCATCAGAGAGCTCCTCTGAGCTCGGCGTGGCCGATAGCGTCCCGAGGGGAGCGGCTCTCCCATTAACAGGGGGTGGCGCTGGCTGCGATTCCTCGCCGGGCATCCGCGGCGCCCGGGAGGCCGGCGCGGGGAAGTGTTCGAGGACGTTTGAGGAGGCGTTGAAAGTCTCGAGTCTATTCGCCCACCAGAGCTCCATGGGGAGTTTAGAGATGTTGTTTCCTCGCACATTGAGCACTCTCAGCTCATTCAAACAGCCGATCTGTGCCGGCAGTTCTCCCACCGAGTTATTGGCAATGCTGAAATGCTCAAGCCTGCTAAGAGTACCGATCTCTTGGGGTAAGGAGACGAAATAATTTTTATCCAGGATCAAATGCTCAAGATTGATCATGTTCGCAAAGGAGGAATCAATACTGGCCAACTGCGCATTCGAGAGGTTCAGTGTCTTGAGCGTCGGGACTGGTGCCACAATCTCGAACTTGTTCAGAGGGTTCGAGTTCAGCTTCAGCTGGCGAATCGACTCAAACTGTCCCACAAAAGACGAGACGCAGTTGTGATCGGCGGATAGGATCTCCAATTTCGGGAGTTCAGAGATGATGTCGATGCTCGTGATGCCATTGTACTTGATGTCCAGCTCGCGCAAACTAATCAGCTGTCTGAACGAAGCGGGCACGGCGTGTGTCAGTCTGTTGTTGGTTATTAGAAGTTTCTCCAAGTTTTGCAGGCCGCTGATCTCGGGAGGAATCGTTGCAATGCCATTGAAACTTAGGTCGAGGTCAACCAGGCTCGGGAGGTTGCAGAGGAATAGGGGGAATTTGTCGAGGAAATTAGAGGAAATGTTGAGAGAGCGGAGTGACAGGTATGCTCCAAAGTAAGATGGTATGTGCTTGAGTCGGTTATTGGCAAGGTTCATCTTGAGTATCCCCGTCAGAATATGGAGTTCGGCATGTTCCAACTGCTCCAGGCGATTATTGGCAACATCCAGGAAAGTCAGTTTGTTGGCCCGGCTCAAACTTGGTGGTAGCTTCCTCGCTTCGTTGTTGTTGAATTTGATGTCTCGAAGATGCTTGCAAGACTGGATAAAGTCTCGAGGAACGTCAAGCGACAGGTTGCGCGAAAGGTTTAGCGAGATGATCTCCGCGGCCTTGGAGTATAACGATATAGGGATAGTGATGAGGTTGCGGCCAGAAAGGTCAACATAGTTGAGCTTCTGTGCTCGAGCTAGACCCATGTCAGTGGTCTTGGCGTGGAAGTCGCTCTCTCGTGCCGACAAGAACATGAAGCGGCAGAGGTAGCTGTTGTCCTCTCGACCAAGATCCTCAATCCTGTCCTTGTCCTCGTACCCAACCTGTTGCAGCAGACGCTTCTGCATCAGCAACGGTCTCTCAGGAGGCGTCAGCACCCGAATGAGATCGTGCTTCTTCAAGATGATATGGTAATTCTCCAAGCCATCAACCACATATGTCTTCTTGATGACCTGTGAGATGACGTCCGTGACGCTTGAGTCCAGAGACATGGAATGTGTTGAGAATGTCCCGTCTGAGCGAAAGATTCGGATGCAGTACGGCGCCGTCTTCTCCTCTGGCCGAGGGGGGCTTCCGATCTCGTCGAGATCGGGCCCGTTATATGAGTTGTCTTCGGTGTTACGCCGCACCGCCCAACTATCCGGGGCGTCCCATCGACCCTTAGGAGCTATCGATACCACCGAGTCGGTGCGATCTGCTTCGACATTGTTCACAAAGCTAATGTCCATGGGTGTGAGAGGCGGAGGCTTGGTCAAGATCCCCTCCATGTCGTTCAGGTTCGTGTCAAGGTGGTAAATTTTGTCGGGATCATTACGGTCTGTCGGGCCAATCGATTCGTCGACATAATCGTGTGGTCGGTGAGATCGCCCCTTCTTGGAGAATGGGAACTTGTTGTTGAAGGTCGCTGCGCCCCGCGTCCCAGGTCGCGAATCTGGAACATCGCTCTGGTCTCCAGGGCCAAATGTCCCTGAGAGTGGTAATACTGAAGGTGATAGCTCTGGCCGGTGGAGGTCGGGTTTTGAGGATTTGGGTTGCAGGGACTTTGTAGATTGGGGTAGATCGCGGAGCCTGGCGGTATCTTCCTTGTCCTTATGATGTCGTCGAAACCGACCAAGCAATCCACGTTTGCCGTGGTGGCCAGGCGAGGTCTGTCCGTCCAACTGGCTGGGTTTCGAACCCCATGTCATTCCTCCACTCCTAGTACTGGGCGTAGGGCTCTGCCCTCTTGACCTCGTCGAATACATGGCAACGCTGCTGCCTCCTCGATCGCGCTGAAGTTGTGTGCCAATGGCTGTGTCGTCCCTGCTCTGAGTTGGTCGCAAAGTCCGGGGATCATCATTACTCTTGTGATGTCGGTGGTGGCCGGGCATATGCACTATGGAATGGCCGGACCTCGACGAGGAAGATGTCTTTGGAGGGACCTGCGAGGATCCGTCGTTTACGTATCGATCTCGATCGGGACCAGTTAGGATATCCCGTACGGGGGCTTCGCCATATCGCGCAATGTCCTATTCGAGCGAGGTTAACCAGTCAACTCTGGCAAGCAGGAACGCTGTCGGGAAAGCATCGGGATCTGAGATGATGCGAAACAGGTCAAGGGAGGGAGATTGGAGAGGAATGAATCGATCGCGGACCAGGCCAGTGGGGGGCATGAGTAGCTAGGGTGATGAGACAGGGAGGCGCATGGCGGACGTACAGTGTTGTCCTGATACAAGAACGGCACCACCTCTGGTGCAGGAACTGGTGTTCTTGGTCTCGATGATGACGGGGAACCATCTCTAGTATGATCAGTGGCATTGGAATAGTTGCGATCTCTGTGTGTGGGGCGACTGTGGCTGTATGAGCGCGACCGCTGGTCCCTGCCCACGAGCGAAGTGGGTAGGCTGCTCTCGGAGCTATCGCGCCCGGGGAATTCCTCGCCAAAGAAGCCCTGCAACTTACGCAAACCGCCACGGGTCACGCTGGTCTTGGAGCCCTGGCTGCTCGCGGTGAGGATGCTGGCAGCAGATGGACGCCTGCCATCAAAGTATGCGGCATCCGGGGGATCGTGAGACGCGGCGACCTGGCGGTGGTTGGGAGGATGGCCCGGTGAGAGCTGGGAGGCGAGGGACAGATTGTCGCTAGAGTCGTTGTAAAAGCTGGTCGGCATGGTGGAGGATGGCGTGGAGGAACCGTTGTGGTTCATCCACGGAGCAATGTGAGGGTTGGGGCTTGCGGTGGGCGGATTGTGCTGAATCTGAGGTATTCGGGTCTCGAGAACGGCAAGCTCGCGTCGGTAATTGGTGAGGTCGCTCATGCGACGGTCTTTGGATGCGACATTGGCGATGCCGCGGGCGGCGAACGAGGTGGTAGTCGGGGAGACCTGATGCTCATCCTTGGGGGAGGACCTGAGAGACGCAGGAAGCCGTTAGCTGGCAGACGGGAGGCGGCGGGAGCGGGAGGCGAGATGAAGGTCAGACGAGCGCCGACGGGCAGGGAGAACGGGGGACGAGGAGGGATGAACACGGGCACGGGAGGCGGCATGGCGGGATGGACGACTCACCACTGGTTCATCAAAGAAGCATTGTCGTCGGCGCTGGAGCGAGCAGGGTGAGAGTGCCAGCGAGATGTGGCGGGGAGGGCCCAGGTTGAAGTGGAAGCTGAGGAAGCTCCTGGAACAGCGGGAGCGGTAGCAGCGGAAGACGGAGCTGGAGTTGGAGTGGTAGTGGTAGTATGGTCCGGATTGGGAGTAGGCGAGTGAGTGGGAATGGGAGTGGAGGTGGCAGAGGCGGGAGCAGTGGAGGAGGCGGCAGTGGCAGTGGCAGTGGTGGTGGTGGACGACGACAGCGACGATGAGGGCTTCACGGTGACGGCGGAGTGGGTGCTGCTGTCGGTGCTTGTGCTAGAGCTCGTGATGGAGCTGATGCGATTGCCGGCCTCATTCCTGGTCATGGTCGCCGGGGCGTAGATGGCGTTGATGGCAGGGCCCTAGGCCATAAGGTCCGGATGAGGACAGCACGGGGCAGCTGAGAGCATACGCGGTGGAGAGAGGGCGAGGGCCAAGGTTGGTGGACTGGATGGGGATTGGGATGGGATGGGTTCGGGGTGCGAGTCGAGTCGCAAGGGCTGGCGGGCGGGGGGTGTCCAGATACGGAGACAAAGGTAAATGATGCTTGGTTATAGGGCTGCCGGAGCGGAAATGAGAAGCGATGCCTGTTCAAGTCATGTCTCGAAGAGTGGCCAAATGGAACGGGGAGCCGAAGAGGGAACAGATGATGGTATCTCGAGTTATGCGGTGATAGAGACGGGAGGCTGAGCTGAGGTTCGCGGAGGAGGAGGTTGTGGTCCTGTAGGTTAAGGTGAGGTGCGGAGGAAAGCTCACTCAAACAAACGGGATTGCAGTCCAGGCAAACGCGAATGCAGCCAGCGAGCGCCTGCTGCTGCTAGGTCCATCGCCCAACATGGAATTAAGCGTCGACGATGCTGGCTGCTTCGGTCTTGGGGGCGCTAGCTAGTTGCTGTATGGGCTGTACTGTACTGGACGGTGCAGCAAGCACCTACCGCCGCCCGGGGGATGGCGACCGGGGTGTGAGAAGAGAAAAATGATGGACGGTGCTTGCTTGGGGGGGCATGACGACGATGGTTGGTTGGTTGGTTGAGATGGGATGGGATGGGATCCACGAGGGAGACCTGGAGGGGAGGGAAGCCAGAGAGTGAGGGGACCGCCCGGGAGGGGGGGGCTTGCTTGACTGGTGCCGACAGAGGTACCGCTAGGTGACACCTGAGCAGAGATTCAGGTGTACCTGAGCGACCGAGGAATGGTGCTCCGTCTCTGGAAGCGATATTGTTGATCTTGATCTAAGGGGAGATGCGATGGGGTTGCAGAGCTTAATTGCTACCACGCGGCAGCCAGGGGAAGGGTAGGTTTCCTCTGACTCGGTGCCGCTCGCCAGGAACGAACCAAGCAGCCCAGACAGATGTCGGGCGCAAAAGATGCACCGCTCGAGGTCACGACAGGTCGGGGCAAAGTCAAAAGCATCGAATACCTCGGCTCAGGTATCGCCAAGTAGCGACCTTGCAATCGGGCGACACAGGCGCGGCATGGCACGTACCATGCTCACTCCAGTACCTTGGGTAGAGCTCCATCTCCATGCCTTGGCCATTGCCGGCAGCAAATTCCACATGGAAGAGAGAGGCAAGCAATATGGAGCCTTGGACTATCATATGTTGAGGTCTGACTCTATGGGTACATAATTGTCCTTCTCTGACTCTCCCAATCTCGCTCGAAGTATACCGAACCTCCAAGCCCCAGTGTGCGAATCCCCATGTCCACGCCAGCCAGGTACGAGATCAGAGAGAAAAATCAAAATTCCATCAAAAAGACGGCCCAGCTAGCCCGTTTTCAGGCTGGCACTGGCAGCGGGCTCCATATCATCATGCACCAAGAGGGGACGGCCCATGCTCCGCCCGGGCTCAGGGTCTCTAGTTGGGAGCTATCGTTGCTTTTTCCGGATAGGTTGGATCCCCATGGGATTTTCAACTTGAGGATTTCTCTCTCTTCACTTCCCTTCCTCTACAGGGGTGTCTTGATCCTCCAGCCTCTTCTTCATTGAGGGCTCTCACGTGTGTCACCACCTCTGTGCCCCGGTCGGTGACGCTGTAACGTTGAGTCCTCCGTGACAAGGGGGATCCTTTCATGTGGGTAGGTTGTCATGTTAGTCGGCGCCTTGGAATACCTCCCTCCAGGACAGTATGAAGCTGGTATGGGAATGGATGGACCGAGATAAAGTAGAAATATGGCTGCCTGCCTTGATGAGCCATTATATGCAACTGGACAAGCGCAAACCCTCCTCCATCCAATCCATTCTCGTCGGGTCCCTCTGATCCCGCTGCAGTCAGCCAGCCAGCCCTGTCTGCCTGTGGGCGCATCTAAGCACCGAGCCCAGCCCTATCTCCGCCCATCTGTCGAGGGAGAAACACAATGGCGCGACTGTATCGTGTCGTTTGTGTGTGTTTCGTAAGGGCAAGGCCCATCCTTTGATGTGACTCTGGTGGAACCTAGCACTGTCTGTCTCTTGACCTTTCTCCAGTCGTCTCTCCTCTCGTCTTACTACTCCTCTTCCGCCCTCATGTTCGTCCAGTGCAACAGCTGCATATCCGTTGGTCGTACACACGCTACCTAACACCACAAGGTACGGAGTAATATTCGCGTCATGTCCCTTGGGCGATCTGTGCGTCCTCTTCTGCTGGCCCCAGACTGTCAACGGCAGATGGAGGGCTGGCAATACGGATATCCCGTATGTACATGATTGCACGGATCCCAGTGCGGCATGCAGTAAGATCCTGCATTCGCAACCGGCAGATGGGTTTTATTATTATTAGACGAGCCGTTCAGCGGAACGTGGCAGCGGGGGAGGCAATAGACGGGAGATCTGAATCGCCTGTCAAAGCTTGCGGGAGGGATACTTGGTTCCGTCGATAGAGGGTTTCATATTGCTTTGCTCTGTATGGAGGGAATAGATGCTGCAGCCCTACCAATTATACAACTGGTGGTGGTGTTGTCGACACCGCCACTACAATACCCTCAACCACAACTACAGTACATACTACTCCATCCTAGCCTGCTTCATACGTGGCCCGCAGCCGATCTCGAATCTCTGGCGCACCCTCAGCTTCAGGTTGTCATTTTTGAAACCCGAAACCGCGAATAACAATAATTGTGCTAGTATGCTCTATCTGAAGCGGACTATGTGTTGGCCTAGAGGGCCTCGCTCTACATGAGACCTTGGTGCATTCTGTCTAATATTGTCACATAGCCTCCACGGGCAGCGACTGCAGCATGCGATAAGTTGATCACGAGAGACGGCTCGTGACCTCGCACAGCTAAGCTCCAATGAATGATTTCAACTTATCTCTGTTCTGTGAGCGGCAACCGAACAATTTACCCTAGAGGGGCAGGCCGATCCATCGATCTGCATATATTCCCCGGGAAATACTCCGTGACACCCTATTAATTAAAACGCAAGATGCCGCCGCTATCCTCCTTCACTCTCTCTGTCGTCCCACTGCGAGCTACCTGCTGCGAACTCCTCACTGAGCGGGCGAGACGCCGTGTGACGAAGCCACCTCCACTAAGGAAACACCACGATTCCACGGACCCCGCAAGGTTGATGTCACCTGCACAGGAATGATAAAGAAGCGCCAATTGCAAGTTGATTACCACGTCCTGGAACCAAAATACAAAGTCAGAAACATACCTAGATACTAGAAACCGGCAGCGTGTTCGTTTCTTAGTCGTGAGTATCAAGCCCCTTATCAGTGGCCTCAACGCAGTAGCTGACGTCGTGTTAAGCAGGCATATTTGCAACAAGGGCATCCCCAAACACTCAGACTGAGAACTTGATAAATCAAGACCCCGGCAATCATCATGGGCAGCTCAAACCAGAACCCCCGTGCTTGGTGGAAAGAGAGCTCGGTATACCAGATCTACCCTGCATCATTCCAAGACTCGAAAGGCACTGGAGTGGGAGACCTGAAGGGCATCATATCCCGTGTCGATTACCTCAAGAACTTGGGCGTCGACATTGTATGGCTTTCACCAATATTCAAAAGCCCCCAGGTCGACATGGTACGTTACTGTCCTGGCCCCTGGATACCAATGCCATGATCTAGGGATACTAACAACAAATAAGGGATATGATGTCAGCGACTACGAGGTTATCGATCCTCCGTGCGGGGACATTTCGGACGTTGATGTCCTCAAGGACAAGCTCCACGAGCGAGGAATGAAGCTAGTCCTCGACCTAGTCGTGAACCATACCAGCGACCAGCACGAATGGTTCAAGGAGTCTCGCAAGTCCAAGGACAACCCGTACCGTGACTGGTATGTCTGGCGACCTGCAAAGTACGATGCAGATGGGAATAGACAGCCCCCCAACAACTGGCAGGGTCATTTCCAAGGTGAGGCCACCATATGATTCGAACCCGCACCCTAAGCTCACATTTGCTCAAAGGAGACACATGGGAGTACGACGAAGCAACAGACGAGTACTACCTGCACCTCTTCTGCAAGGAGCAGCCAGACCTCAACTGGGAGAACCCAGCGGTCCGAAAAAAGGTCCACGAGATCATGCGCTTCTGGCTCGACCGCGGAGCCGACGGCTTCCGCATGGACGTCATCAACTTTGTGAGCAAGGACCAGGCTTTCCCTGACTCGAACCAGACCGTCCTCCGCGGTCACGAGTTCTATGCCTGCGGTCCGAGATGCCACGAGTACCTCAAGGAGATTGGCGAGATCCTGCGGGAATACGATGCCTTTAGCGTCGGCGAGATGCCGTGCGTTCACGATGAGCGCGAGTTGATCAAGGCTGTGCGTGCTGACCGCGGGGAGTTGAGCATGATTTTCCACTTTGAGCTGTAAGTCAACATCCTCACATGGCTTTCTCACCTCAGTGGAACTAAACATGGCGTAGGATGGATCTTGACCACGGTCCAGGGGGCAAGTTCACACCCAGGACCTGGAAGTTGTCAGAGCTCAAGGCCACCACCCACAAGTGGCAGAAGTTCATGTACGACAACCAGGGCTGGAACGCCCTATATCTGGAGAACCACGACCAGCCTCGATCCGTTAGCCGCTTCGTCCATGATGATCCCCAGAATCGTGTCGCAAGCGCCAAACTGATTGCAGTCTTCCTCGGCTTCCAGTCGGGCACGCCCTTCATCTATCAGGGCCAGGAGATTGGCATGACCAATGTGCCCAAGGACTGGCCCCTGGAGGAGTACAAGGATATTGACTGCCTCAGCCATTGGAAGTAAGTGAAAGAACCTAGACAAGAGGCAATCGCCAGCTAACACTGGGCCAGCACCCACAAGGAGAACGCCGATGCTGCAACCCTCGACTCCTACAAGGTTGAGTACCAGCTCAAGTCTCGCGACAACGCCCGAACCCCTATGCAATGGGACGCATCCCCCAACGCGGGCTTCACAGCAGCCGAAGTCACGCCCTGGATGCGCGTTAACGACAACTACCGTGAGATCAATGCTGCCTCGCAGACGTCGGATCCGGACTCGGTGTACCACTGCTGGCGCCGTGTGCTCGAGAAGCGCAAGGAGCACGTCGACATCTTCGTCTACGGAGACTTCCAGCTGGTCGACGAGGCGCACGAAAAGGTGTTTGCGTACTCCCGGAAGGCCGACAACGGTGATGCTGCGCTCGTCGTGTGCAACTTTGCGGCCGAGACGGTCTCGTGGACTTTGCCCGCCAAGGCCCGGGAGGTGTTGATCAGTCCTACTGGGAGGACCTTGGAGGATCTGAATGGCGGGGAGATCCAGCTTGCTCCTTGCGAGGCCTTTGCAGTTCTTCTGTAATTAGAAGCTAGAGGAAGCATCAAGTGTAGTCTTGACCTCAAACAGCCCCTAGACAGCTCAGAGAATGACCATGGTATTCATGGAATCGTGATTACCACGGCTACATCTAGTGACATTAGAACCTCTAAAGCAATCATTGC
This sequence comes from Fusarium solani, assembly GCF_023522795.1. NCBI lineage: Eukaryota > Fungi > Ascomycota > Sordariomycetes > Hypocreales > Nectriaceae > Fusarium > Fusarium solani. Next base: position 3,842,040 of record NW_027072157.1, read on the forward strand.
TGGTGCCAAGTGCAAACTAGAGTCCAAACCTTGCACGCCATGCTACACCTCAGTGACAGTTGTTCCCTTACATCCGAAATCGCGTCATACCTCTTCATGTATCATCTCGCCAACAGCTTTGCTCTCCTCCATGATCCCCCTCGCCTCTGCGGCAGACACGTCCATGTCCTCCATGATGAGTTGGACAGCAAGCTCGGCAACCAACACAGACTGAATGAAAGCCGCCGATCCACGTCCGGCAATGACATGGTCGCTCACAGCCTTTTCCATCAACAGCTCGCTAAACTCCTCCACAAGGTAATCCTGCATGAGTTTACCACCCCGCGGACCGTAGTACCCGGGGTTCAGGTTGCCTTCCTTCTTGAGTGATCTACCTTGGCCGGTTTCGATCTTTTCCGCCAGAATGTCACGGAAGTGTGACTTTTTGCCGTCAATGACCCTCGATAGGTAAGCTCGGTGGTCGCCAAACCGGCGTTCCAGCATTTCCCAGTCAACATGGGGGTAGCCTCGCTCGCGCCATGTCTCCATGGCCGTCTCCTTCTTGTGCTTCTCGCAGAATCTTTTTTGCATCTGCACATTCAGCAACTTCTTTCCCTTGGAGTATTCCTTCAGGGCCATTGCCGATACCAAATCTTGACACCATGGACACTTCGTTAGTCCGCTTTCAAGACTCTCTTCCTCCTGAACTGGCTCATCCTTGACAGATTCCGCGTCACTGGAATCCGTATCTAAGAGAGTTCTTGTGCTTCCATACCCAATGGCATCATCAATGTCGATTGGTACGATGAACTGTGCACGCTCGATCTTGGGTGGTGCTTCTTTGGCCTTCTTTCGCGCTTTCTTCTCAATTAGTTTCCTACTCCAGATAGATTTCCTTTGTTGCGAGGAGGAAGATCTCTGGCTGAGATCGTCGTTTTGCGAGAGCCTGAGCACCCCGCCCTTTATTGGCGAGGGAGAAGGTTCGTCTTTGGGAATAGGTCTCATCTTGTTTTCTTGCTCAGGAGAATCGAATGAGTCCCCCGGTGCAATCTTCAGCTTGGCCTTGTTCGACTTCTTTGGGGTACCGAGGGTATCGTCTGGTAGCGCTTTGAACTTGGCCTTCCTTGACTTCTCAGGGCTGCTCCAGAGTCCAGATTCGTCTGCATCACGAATCGTGTTTTTGGAAGTCTTTGTCGGGCCTGATTCCGAGTCAGTGATATTGTGAAATGTGGCCATCGAGTGCCCAAACCTTTTGCTTGAGTGTCCTGTGATCTCTTTGACACTTGAGATCCTTGTGACCCTTGCGAGCCCCTGCCTTTCGAACCATAGGTCGCCTTGGGCCTTCTAGTCTTGGTAAAACCACATTCGTCCTTGAGGAAGGTGGCTGAGCTGGAGGGACTTGTCTTCGCTGGAGCGGGTTCTTTACTGGTGACTAGCTTTCTTCGCTTGGCGCTGGAGGATGATGCTTCATCGGTATCTTCGCCCACTGAGTGTTTTAGGCCTTGTCGACTAGAAGCCTGCCTACTGTCCTTCTGAGATGTATTGGTGCCTTTGGGAAACCGTGTGCGCTTCATATCACCCCGAGCTGGCTCATCTGGCTCAGAATCCTCAGCAGGAGACTGGCGACTGGTGCTTTTCGACACTAGCTTCAGTGAAGCAGCCTCGGGAATGCCATCTTCATTGTCAGAAGATAAAGGCGGAGCGGAAACATCTTCGACGGCCTGTGGTTCAGGGCTGGGCTGGATTTTGCCTCCGATTTGACGGAGAAGCCGCTTGGGACGTTGGTTTCTGCTCAAGCCAAGCATCCTCGCGCCGGTCTCCCCTGGCCCGTCTTCTTGGGAAAGACGATGCCTATGGCGAGGGGATACAACGAAAGCTACTTTGGTGCTGCTGCAGCGGATGTGGCACTCCTGCCTCGAGGAATGAAGCTGTCGACGTGGGAGTTGATTCTGCGAAATGCACGAGAAGAAATGTGTAGTCTAGAGTCCTTGCCGAAGAGCAAAGATGAGATGGGAAAGAGCAAGGCAAGCAGAAAGCAAAGCGAACTGATGGGCGAAGACTTGAATTGCAGGGGGTTCATTCACTCATGGCGTTGAGATGCATGGTTCATTGACAAGAGAGGTTCAAGTTGGTTTGCCGGCCAAACGCGTACACACGCGGTCCAGGCAATTCAAACCCCCGCTCCGTACCCGGCAGCTTCCTGCCAGTTGTCAAATGATGAGAAGCTTGGGCACTGCAAGCACCCGCTGAGCAGCTGACATTAGCGCTGTAGGTGCGCTAAAGTCGCTGGGGTTCAGGGCGCGGGGAGCCCGCTTCCACATGGACGCCCGGGCCCCGGCCGGGCAGCTCTCATTAATGCAGGTGCTCCAATCTGAAAGGGGGAATTTCCGGGCCGTTTCATTGCCCGTTCGTTGACTACGCGACCTCCAGCACCTGGCCTTTGACATGACCCTTTGGACCTGGGTCGCATCTTTAGAAAACTGGTCTGCACATCTGTCTTGCCGACAGCTTTGAAGCTGAGAACGTCACTTACGCGCCCTGTTCTCTGACAATGGCCCTGAACCGGAAGTATGCGGCCCTTCCAGATTTGGTGAGCTCCCAGACCTACCACCAGCTGCTTCGCTTTCTAACTGCTGGCTAGGATTCCGCTCCAGATATCTACGAAACCCCTGAGCTCACAGACGACAACTCTACGGTTCCCGTGAGCTCGCCCATCTTCTCCTCTGTCTGATCTTGCCCTCACAAGCTTTAGACCACCGCCGCTCGAACCCAATCTGATGATGAATTCTACGATGTGGAAGACGATACCCCTGGCATCTCGCGATCCCGTTTACGAATAAACGAAGCCCGCTCCCGCTTTCTACCCGCAAACGTTGACGCAAACGGCGTGGACTTTTCGGACAGAGTTGATGGGAAACGAAAGTCATACAAGGCTTCCAGTCGAAGACAGCGCATTCTCCAGGATGGCACCGAAGAGCTGGGCGACCTTTCCGACGATGATGATGACGAGAGCTTGGAACGGCGCATTGCTCGCCTCAAGCGTGAAGTAGAGGAGGCAAAGGACGAATATGCGAAGCGAAAAGCGGAAGCCTCAGCGCAAGCAGACGACGACGCTGCCAAAGGCGACGACAGACTGGCATCTCTGAGCCAAGTCCTGGATGAGATATCCAAACCTACAGGACGTCGGGTTACTGCCCAAGCCTCCAAGGCAGTTCCACCTACGAGCCAGGAAGAGAAGCCTGATGTACCGGCAGGAGACGACGCCACGTACACTGTGACATACGCACCGACATATGAGCAAAGCCACGCTCTCGCCAAGGCAGCCGACTTTGACCGTCGGCTGTTGATGTTGGAGAAGGGCTTGGGAATTAACGCCTCGCTGATGCCAGAAGCTGACGTTAATGGACTTCCCCGAGCCATTCTGCCTACGCTGGATTCTATGAACAAGCAGATTTCTACACTTGCCGAGGCCTCTACAGCCAACCTCGACACTATAAGTCGACGAGTGCGCACCCTGATTCAGGAACAAGAGAAGCTCAATGACTCTCGAGAGAAGGCCAAGTCTCTAAGGGAAGAACTTGGCCGGGGCGCCCCTACGGCCCCAGCCGAAGAATCCGAGCAAGAGGCCAAGATTAACGCCCTCTACGGCATCTTGCCTACGATTGAGAATCTAACCCCTATTCTGCCGCCTCTTCTGGATCGATTGCGATCCCTGAGGGCAATCCACGTAGATGCCGCAACAGCAAGCGATACGCTGAGCCGTATCGAACAGCAGCAGACAGAGATGGCTGCTGAGTTGAAGCAGTGGAATGAGGGACTAATCAAGATTGAGGCTGCCATGAAGGAGGGCAGTGTGTCTATCGAGAACAACAAGAAAGTCATGGAGGAGTGGGTGAAGGACCTTGAGGAGAGGATGGAGGATTTATGAATAATGATGCATTGGTCAGATACCCTATTAAACAATCTTGTGATAGATGAGCAGAGTCATATTAATGAAGTTCGTCTAACAATCACCTAAAAGCTGCCTGTGATGCTGTATTAGCATGTGCTGTAGAGCCTGTGTAAGATGCTTGGATGCTCCAGAAGGCGGTCAACGCCACAGTGGCTGGTGCTATACCACGACCCAGCCCAAAGCTCGGAGCTCTCGGATAATAGTTAGTCCAAACCCCAGAGCCAACCGCTGGCCGCTTCGGCTGCTGTGGTGGGGTAAGGGCTTGAGCACACGAAAACCCTGACAAACTCACCAAAAAGTTCACCCCCCAATCAAGCCCCAATCTCCAGCTCACGTCCGCGACCACAGCCTATCCACCAAATTCCTCACAGTACGGCGACAATCCCCCTCGATCCCACGCGCGCGAATCCCCTCAGCTCACATTTCCCCCAGGTCGAAAAAATGGACGCCTCCAAGCAGCCCGTCAAGCTCGTCAAGGTTACCCGAGTCCTCGGCCGAACCGGTGCGTCCCCACGATCTCGAATTTGATGCCAAAAAGACACAACTTCGAAATATTTTACATCGACGGAACCCCAATCTGACATGCTGGCTAGGTTCTCGCGGTGGTGTGACTCAGGTCCGCGTCGAGTTCATGGACGACCAGTCCCGATCGATCATCCGAAACGTCAAGGGCCCAGGTACGAGATACAACGAAGCACCCTCCCTCCCCGGATGAGGGCGACTTGGAGGAGCCAGTGAATAGTGTGGTGCTGACATATAAACTCAGTCCGTGAGGACGACATCCTCTGCCTGCTCGAGTCCGAGCGTGAGGCCCGGCGGTTGCGATAAATGTGCGTTCTGGGGAGCAACAAGGGTGGTTTCTTGGACGGACGACGGATGGATGGTCTTTGCATGCTATAAGGCGGGCGCGCCTTGTACTGGGACATTGCCTGGGGCTGCGTCACCCGCACTCCAGTTTCATTTGTTAGAAGGAGTCACGGATCTGGCATCGCGAAATCCAGAGCAATTCTTCTGCAGCATGGAATCCGACTACTACGAAAAGTGAATTATTTTTGGGCTCTTTCACGTCCCGCCCCCGTCCTCGAGACATCAAGGCAGCACTATGTCTTTTCAAATCGACACACGTGTTACGACTACGTCTACCGCATTGTTTCTTTCATGACTGTTGACATTGCAATAGGAATTGCGTCTGCTCGTTATGGGGCTAACATCGTCATTCTTCAATTTCGCTTCACTGTGATATCTGGTCACGTGAACACTCCCAACCTCAAATTGGGCGGGGCGGCCAAAACATTTTCTTTCTCTTCATCATTCTCAGGGAACGCAAACTTCTTTCTACAACTCCCACAACTCAATTGGTAAGTCAGCTTGTCTTCATTCACATACACACCTCCTTGGAATGATGCTTTAAAAGCATGTATTACCTGAATACACATTGATGTACCTTTTATCACCAAGATCTCTGACCCAAACTCCTTCCACCCAAAATGTCGTCGAACTTCGTGATCCTTACAGTCGGCTAACATATCCAAAGAGTACATAGGCACATCAACTTCCACAATGGCATCGGCACCCAAGCCTCCGCCTGGCCACTTCAACGTCCTCTACTTTGCGACTGCCAGCTCCTTCACGGGCAAGGACTATGACGCACTGCCCGCAAGCATGTCGCTGAAGCAGCTCTTTGCAGAGCTGGAGTCGAGGTACCCCGGCATCAAGGGCAAGATCCTTGACTCGTGCCTCGTTACGGTCAACCTCGATTATGTAGAACTGTCCAGCGAGGAGGGCGTTGACGACACCGTGATCCAGGAAGCAGACGAAGTGGCCATCATCCCTCCCGTCAGCTCTGGTTGAAGGATATCAGGCGCGTCAAATTGCATGGAAGCTCGCCCCGTGCACCCGTATCTGTGACGTGATGATCTGCCAAAGACTTTCGTAGCTGCACAAGAACTCGTCATGCAGAAACCATCTCCTAAGGACTCCCGTCGCCCGAATTCCCCGGCCAACTCCCCGGCAGCAAGGGCTCGTACTCGCCGTCTCTCAGTGTCAAAATCCTGTACCAGCGATACCTGTGTAGCTGCCGCCACCATCTAGGATGCGTCTTGTGATAGTGGCGGCACCAGCGAACGCCCTTCACGATGAGAAAGACCAAGAGGACAAAGACGAGAGTAGATGTGATCGAGACGATGGAGGTGATGCTCGTTATCGATGAGACCTGGCATCCTAGAGGTCGTGTCCGTAGCTCCCATCGCTCGGCCCAGTGTGGACACACATTCTCGTCATACGCTGGGGCCAGGAGGGGGATTTTGTGAGAATTTGGAACACAGGACCATGTCTACAAACTTGATGAGCGAGGAGTTCCTGATAAGTCGCTTCCAGACAGACCGGATGAGAACGGAGGACCTACAAAGGGACACCAGCTGCACTGCGAGGCTGCGAGGCAATTGTGGCATGTCTGCTTGGACCAACAGCGACGGAAATGTTCATCCTGGTCCTCGGCCTGACTGAAATTGGCACGAAGAGCTTGAATTTCGTCAGAGGAAAGCCAAGGCGCATTCATTTTCAGTCACTGCGATGAAGGATATCGAGCAAAACAATCAGTTTCCAGGCAGAAATATCATCAGTATGAAGATAAGGCAAAGGTGTCATTGTGGCTGAGTTATCATCAAGGCTGACCCAGTGCGGGGAAGGCATAAACCCAAACAACCAACCCCTGTAGGGCAGCTCATGGATTAACTAGGCTCAAAGGAAGCATTGTTTATTGATGTGAAGATGCATCATGGTCTATCAAAGCATTGGCATCAAGTATACAAGAGTCGTCAACTAATAATACATGGTCAAGTCCTAGCACACGTAACGGCATCAACTCCATCGAGCCCACACATGTCCCTTTCTCTCAATTGTCGAGACATCCGTGCTCGCCGCTTAGCCAACCTCAACTCTGCCTGCCGCCTTCTCGTCCGCTTTGCCTTGACTTCCTGTAGCGGCTCATCGCCCAGGTTCTCGAGCGGCATCAAGTCAGCTAGGAACCGCCGTATGTGTAAGCCAGTTTGTTCACGGATAAATGCATCGATCTGCTCATTGCACGCCGCCGAAGCTGCAATATGAAGACCCCTTAGGACATCACGATCCATGATTTCGCCTCGATCGTACCCCTGATTCGCCATACGGAGGTTTCGTATGGATGATGTCCTCTGAGGCACGTTTGGTCGAGCAACCTTTTGGCTGGCAAACTCCCGAGAGCACAGAGTGACATGGCTTGCGATGACCGGGGAGTCGCCGTGCCTTTCCTGGGTTGGTGATGGACTGGCACATTCCTCACTGGCTTGCCCTTTTGTTGCCTCTGCGAAGGCAGCCCCAACACGCAACCTGCAGGCATCCCAGCAAGGTGCCGGAGATCCATCTGGTGATGGCAGATCAGGCAGGGGTTTGAATACTCCTGTCATCTGGGATGGCGGCGGAGCGAGAAGTGCAGGAGGAAAGCTTTGATAGCGCCTAGGAGAAGGGTGAACGAGCTTAGGCTGATTTGGCTCTTCAGGAGGTTGACCCCTTATAGGTTGAATCGGTCCAGCACTGGTACCCTGGTCTTTGGCTAGTTGTTGTGGGAAAGGCTTGACTGGTTCGACTTTGTTCTTTGGCCCCGAGAAAAAGGCCGGCCTCGGATGTAGCTTCTCCCTCACTGTTTGACCAGCCGCGCTGGTTGGCACCGTTGCCTGTATCCTGACATTTTTTCGATACTTGAGCACTTTGTCATCCCGAGGTGCCGTGTTGCGCCATTCTGGAAAAGCCTTTGCTTGAACCTTGGGCATCTTGGACTTGGGCCCGGTCAAGAGTGGCTGTGCCTTGTTGCTTAGAGCATGGTCCTCAGGCCGCGGCTTCGGTTTCTGTGCAAGCTGAAAGCATTTCTAATCTCTCCACTGGCTGCTATCGTTTGGAAGGCAAGGAACACATGGAGACTTAGGAACCTGTTCATCAGGGGAACTCATTTGCCCTCGCGGCGGAACCTGATCTACCAAGGCATGTCTCCAGTCATCCATATCTGGAGCGGCAGTAAATGAGATTTCTGTGCTCGAGCTCTGGCACCCTTCGTTCCTATCCAGTTGACCAGGATGCAGTCGCTTGGAGTGAAATCGCGACGGTCGAGTTTTGACAGCTCGAATTCTGCCCCTTTTGGTTGGAGAAGAAAATGGCCCTGTCTGGTCTTTGGACGTGACAGCGAGACTAGCAGCTGTGAACTCGGAACGAAAGGGAAGGAGGGCGGATACTGTATGAACCGTCGCACCCGAGTGAGGAGGTGTTGGTGTAAAGACCGGCAACTTGTTCTTGGCTCCAGACTGCTCGGCGTAGCGATGAAGTTCCTGGGTGAAACGATCAAGAGCCTCCCTTTGACTTGGAGTCCTGGACTCGTTATCGCAATCATCTGTGACTGGCGACCCGGCTCTTTTTGAGTCATGCTGCTCAAGTTGGTATTCGTTCTTGATTGATAACATCTGTAATTGCTGCGCAATGTTCCTCGAGATGGCTTCTATCAGCTGGTAATTTATTTCTAGTGGTCTCGGAGTTGAAGCCTCGCAGGTTGCATCTCCAGTGGGAAGTTGGGCGATGTCTTTTTTCAGGGGTAACTTGGCGTGGAACTGGTTGTGCGGTTGGTCGCTGAAGCTGGGATCGGACGCGTTCTGTTTAGGTGTTGCTGGTGCAGGAGTTGCCCGCCGCGTAGAATTTGTAATGTTGGATATCTCTTTGAGCAGTGGGTCAGGTTTTGGAGAGGGTTTGAAAGTTGAAGGAGAACATTGGACCGAGGATGAGGTGCGGGGAGAGGGAGACTGATGTTGAGGTTCAATGCCAGATTTGGCTGTCGGATCGATATTCGAGTTCATATTCTTAGTGGGTTGGCTCGAATCGTATTTGGATGCAGCTTTTTGCATGGTCTCCACGCTTCCAGTGTTGCCATACTGATAAACCAAAGGAGGGATCTGATGAACAGGCGCAGAACTGGCTCGATGTCGTGTTCGAGGGCCTCGCAGCTGCACATGTAGAGGACGTCGTGGCAATCCTACCACATGAGTTTGAGAGCTTGCCGTGTCCAGGGAGCCAAGTCTGAAAGCGTGAACAGCACGTGTACTGGAGGGCGATAACGAGGTGTGCGAGTTGGGGTTAGATGCTAACGTGACCATCTTGAGGCGAGTGGGATAATGTGTTCCAAGGGAGGGTATTCAAAATGGAAAAGAGTCGAGATAGAGTCGAATTTCTGTGTCATGATACAAGCGTGTAGTTAAAGAAGTTGGTGAGAGGAGAGAGAGAAGTGCGAAGTAATGGCAGAACGGTGTTCCCGTAGACCTGCTCGGGAAGGTAGATAGAGAATTCCATGGCAGGAGCTTCTTTACTGAGTCCAGCCACGGTTTACCAAGTGGAAAGGAAGGTACTGCTTCCTGAAAAGTAGGTAGGTCGGTTAGACAGTTTACCTAACATCCTTGATGCCAGGAGAAGCGTAGACCTCGAGCTGGCGTCTTCCCTTCCGCAAGAGAAACTCGATGGCCGCAAACTCACGCTTGTCGATTTTCAGGTTCCGTGCAAATTCATTTCTAGTAGCATTGTTAAACACCCATTGAATATGACTTGATAGAGGCATGGAGCGGGCAAACCTGGCAAAGTTCTCGAAGTGTGGGCGAGTGGCCTGCGGCTTCTTGCGGCTCTCCCGGAGGCAGTTACGGTAGAGGGCCAGAACCTCCTTTTGCAATCCTGAGAGACGAGCCATTTGGAATGATTATATGGGCCAAAAATTGAGGTGCAATTGGAGCTGTCAGGTAGTATTGCGGTTGTCAATGAAGAATGCTGATGTAATTGAGTCAGAGTAGAAAAGTTCCCCGGGCCGACGTTGAAATCATTCCCGTCCCGTCAATGTGGGACCGGGGACTTTCGGCCGGATGTCAGGTTGCAGCATGTCCGATGACTTGCTCTACAACGACGAGAAAAAATGTTCTATGGTAGCAATAATAAGGATCTAATAATATCAACTTTCACCTATGGGCTCTAAGCCTAAGAACAGGTTAGGAGAGCGGAATTGGTGCAACATTTGACGGAATAGATATGGGTGCCATGAGCCCCTGTAGAGTCAGCGTGAGTGTGCTGAGCCCCAGGTGCCTCCATTGTTAACCGCTAAACCTCGCTCCACAGGGAACGTCCTCTGTCATCTCATCTGCTTCCATTTCCATCATCAGCAATCATCAGTAGCACTGCCTCACACCCCCGACGATCGCTTCAGACCACGCGCTCCCCCTGCTCGCGCTAGATACAGAGCTGAGACTCCGCCCCAGCTTGTGCCGCTTTGCCCGCTTGTGCGGGAGCTGTCCATGAATGACCAGGCAAATGCGGGCGTGCTACCACATGCGAGATGCCATTGGCCCCGTCCTACCCAGGCCTTGGCCTTGCCCAGGACCAAGCTCCATCCCAAGGCATTCCAGCACCTCGCCGTCATATCTGGGACAGCGCCTCCGGGGCTGATTCTGGGCTTAACATGCTGCCTGGTGTGCTAGTCAACTGCTGTCTGCAGCGTCTTCTCCACTGTCAGGCCTTTGGAGACGCAGATCCCTGAGGCTTCTATGCTCTTACAGAAGCCAACCAACCCGAGCTCGACCAGGCTCGATTGGGACGCCAACAGTCCTACCATCTTGACCGAAGGCCTGCAGGGCCAAGGCACTCCTAGACCTTTGCTTCTTTATATAGCTTCCTGTCGCATGAGCAGTTGATGTTGACACCTTTGGTCGCCTCGTACAAGTGGTGCTGCTCCTCCTTGTTATTAGCACCCGCAAACTCTCGCCCTTCTTGTCTATCGCTAAGGCATCCCCTTTGTATGCCTGCGGGGGCACCTCCGTGTTTGCCTACTTGTGTTGTTGGCCAAACAGGCGCCGACAACCATGATCGGCCTGAGGCGTGATCAGCAGCTCATGCCAGGGTCCTTTGGGCCTGAAGACTACATTGACTTCTACGACAACCCTTTTGAAGCACTTGATGAGATTCAGACTGCTTGGAAGGACCGCGAGCCGCCTGTTTCCTGGTCGGCAAAGAACCTCTCAGAGATCGACGTCGCTGATATCGATTGGCATAAATACGACCCTCCAGCTGCACTCAGAAAGACCCCCAATATCACATCTCAAGTTCTGCTTGATATTCTTTGGACGTCACTCGAGAATGTCAAGGCTAATAACCTCGAAGAAGATCGCCAAAAGCAAGAAGCTGAGGAGCAGCGGAGGCTGGCCGAGGAAGACAAGGGCAAGGGCAAGGAGCCATATCTGCCCATCATTATTCCAGCCGACACTTCTGCTCAACCGGATACTAGTCCACTGGTCTCTATCATATGTCAAATCGGCTCACCTGTGACCACAACCACACCCGAAGCCATCACGAAAGCAAAGGCCAACAAGAAGCGTCTGTTTGCGCTCCGTCGATTATTCCAACGGAGGCATGAGAAGGGTGAAAGTAGTGCCACTGGGGCAGCTCTCGGGGCATTACGAGAGCAGGTTGAGTCGCCAGGGCCATTCTCTAGTCGATTCGGTCACTTATCCAAGCCGAGCCCTGAGGAAGAGGTGTAAGTTGGGAGTCCGGTTGTAGTGTCGTCATAACTAACATCCTCCAGCGAGTGCGTATCCTGCCTCGACGACTTCCACCCCAAGGACGTCATCAGGGTAACATGCCACAGCTACTGCCATGATTGTTTTGTCCGGCTCATTACTGCTGCGTGCCAAAATGAGCAACAATGGCCTCCAAAGTGCTGCTTAAACGAGATCCCTTTCAAGACGATCCTGCGGTTCATCCCGGCCGACCTCAAGAAGACGTTTGACGACCGATCCAAGGAGTGGGAGATCCCCGTCAGCGAACGTGTTTACTGCAGCAGCCCAAGCTGCAGCCTCTGGATCAGTCCCAAGCGTATCGATGCCAGTAGACGCCAAGGAGTCTGCGATAATTCTCATGTGACATGCACAATATGCCGTGCTCCCGCTCACGGAGGAGAGGAATGCCCGCAGGACAATGACATGAACCTTACCAATCTCTTGGCTGAAGAGGAAGGATGGAAAAGATGCTTCAACTGCAACGCCCTGGTAGAGCACAGGGAGGCTTGCCAACACATGACTTGCCGATGCGGTACTCAATTCTGCTATGTTTGCTGCCGGCGATGGCGGACATGCGGCTGCACGATGGAGCAGCTCACTGCACACAAGGACGGTGCAGCGGCTCGGCGTGCTGAGAGAAGAGCTAAAGAACTGGCTGAAGCCGAAGAGTTGCGCCAAATTCTACTTCAGATTGAGGAGTTTGAACGAGAAGAAGCCCTCAAGGCAGAACTGCTGCGTCAGGAGCAGGAGAGGCTGGAAGAAGAGCGTCGACAACGCGAACTTGAGGAAAGAGTCCGACAAGAGAGTATCCGCCGCAGGGATATTGAACTCAAGTATCAGGAGTTGCGTGTCTTACTTGATGATTTGCACGATTTGCAGCAAGTGTTGGTCGATGTCGATCAAGAAAAGGAGGCTGAGGAGTTGGTCATCGAGACCAGGGCTGCAAAGGAAGAGCTTTCAGAGAAGCACGAAACCGAGCGGTCTGATTTGGAGTCCCTCATGAGAACAAAAATAGCTGAGAAGGAGTACACGCTGAACAAGGACTTTCAGATCCGAGCAGCCGAGGAGAGCAAGATTGAGGAGGCCTACCACGAGCGACTTCAAGAATACTGGAAGGACAAGAAGGACGGAGAACAGGAGATCGAGGCTTCCATGCTAGCTCTGAAGAAGCGCATGGACCAGAAGCACCACTCGTGGCAGAAGTGGAAAGCTGGGGAGCTGAAGAAGTATGAGGCTTCACTCGAGGATAATAGGACATTCCGCGAGGAGCTCATGTACAGTGCCAAGCACAGATTGAGCGATTCCTACAAAGAGAAGGAGGCGGAGATGATGAGACGGATGGCAGCTGAGAAGAAGTGGCTCGAGGTTGTTATTTTGGAAAGGGAGAGGTTGCTGGGTGAGTGGGAGGTTCAGGAGGTTGAAGGGGACGCTGATAGCTTGTTCGGGAGGGAGTCTGAGGAGTTTGTGGATGCCCGTGAGGCTGTGGGCACAGCTTCGTGAGCATTTTGAGGTGTATATGTAAAATAACAACCCCTATTTCATCACGGTCCATGTTTTTGTTGTTGAAGGTGTGAATTGAACTACTTCTTCATGGACAGGTAGCTTATGGTTGACGGTTGGGTCCAATCACGTGGGCCCATTGCTCACAAAAAACCTCTACTTGGTGTGTATAATTCAATGTCCATCTCAACTCGCCACACCACAAAGCGGGACTCAATAAACCTCATCACTAAACGAACGCTTCTCCCTACCAATAGCAACATTTATCCTGAAGCGCCTTCTTGCAAAATGTCCATTGGCGGCGATACGGGGGTCTCTTCCAGTAAGGTCACACAAAATCAGCACATCTAGGGTATGCTTTGCTAACACCTCGACAGCCCCCTCAAGATATTCGATGTCACTCGGAAACAGGACCGTTTTCTATATGCTCTTGCGCCTATGGTGCGGTACGGAAAGGTATACTGCAGGCAATCAAATCTCTTCTTCCCTCATCTGCTCACAAGAAATAGCTCGCCTTCAGACAGACGGTTCACAAGTATGGCGTCGACCTCTGCTGGACTCCCATGGTTCTGGCCAAGGAGTTCAACCGCAATAGCTTTGCTCGAGACAGCGGTAACTTTTAGTCCATCACACATGGAGATGCGCACAAGCTAATAAGTGAAACCAGACTTGACCATCTCCAGCGAGCCCAACCAGCCTGCAACCATCGTGCAGTTCGGAGCCAACGTCCCCCTCGAGTTGGCTCGAGCATCTGCCCTTGTTGCGCCCGACGCCCAGGGCGTCGACCTCAACTGCGGGTGTCCACAGTCCTGGGCCTGCGCTGAGAAGCTGGGAGCCGCGCTGATGAACCATCGCGAGTTGGTCCGCGACATGGTCGTCGAGACTCGACAGCGCCTGGCCAGTGACGGATGGGGAGTTGGCCTCGAGGCCGATATGGAAAACCCCAAGGGCCGGAGCGTCAGTGTCAAGATTAGAATACATAAAGATCTGAGGTAAGTTCCCCTTCACTGGTAAGATATTGTGATTCACTCGAGGATAGGCAGACCATGGACTTCCTCGACACCGTGATAGGGCATCCCCAGAACCGCCTAGTTGACTGGGTTACTATCCACCCAAGGACAAGATCAACACCATCCACCGTCCCAATCAGAACCGAGGCCCTCGAGATCCTGACGGCCAAGTATGCTGGCACGCTCCCTATCCTCCTATCAGGAGACGTCTTTGACCTCAGCACGCTCCCTTTCCAGCCCACAATCACCACCAACAATGACGCCCCTTTGCCGTCCCTGGACAAGCTGGTCCTCAACGACACCAACTCCGCCGTCAACCTGCCAAAGCCGAGCAACACCCATCTCTCCGGCTTCATGTCCGCCCGCGGCCTGCTCGCCAACCCAGCCATGTTCGCCGGCTACGCAGCCTGCCCCTGGGAGGCCATCGAGACCTTCATGTGCAACGTTGCCCGCGCCCCGCTCCCCTTCAAACTGGTGCAGCACCACATCATCGAGATGACTGCACCCGGGATGGGTCCTGACAAGTCGTGTCTCCTGGATAAAAAGGAGCGTGCAGAGCTCATGAAGTTGACGAATACATGCGAGATCATGGACTTTCTCGATGACAAGATTTATGAGAAGACGGGGAGAACTGGCGGCCTCAGACGAGACCTATGAAGATTCAGAAACGCCCGTCACTATCCCCATGAGCCATGCACGATGAATTGCATCTTTCAAACGACCAAGCATGGTATCTCATGAATGCTACATAAAAACACACCCTCTACTACAAGGCTACACAGAGCTCCACCTCTTACACTCTCGAATCGACGCTCAAAGACCAGATAGAACGCTCTGGATAGCCACGGTCCCCGAGTCGTCACGCCTCTGGACAAAGGCTCGGAAGTCGGCTCTGGACAGCTTGCCTCTCATGCCCACCGTGGCCAGCGTGCGGTACTTTTCGCGGAGCGCCTCAGGTCCAACGATAAAGAGGGAACCGATCTCGGTGAGCATCTCGACAGTGGAGCCGACCTCCTTGGTCAGCGGCCACTCGCGCATCGTCGAGACGTACTTTGCAATATCCTGCGCCACCATGAGACCGCCAGTCGCGTTGACCTGGAACTTCTTGAAGTGCTCAAACAGCAGCTTCAGGATCACCAGGGCCAGCTCGCTAAAGAACTTTTCAGCGTTCTGGCCGTCGACGGCCTGGCGGGCGAGTCGCTGAGCGCGGCCCAGGAATGTGCAGATGCTGAGGCAAGTCGCTGTCTGCAGAGAATCCAGCTCGCCGTCCCTGGGCCGGAAGTCCTGCTTCTTCTGGCCGCCCAGCGACTTGGTCACCCAGTTGGCCACGACGTCGATGGTGCCCTTCATGACGTTGTTGGTCTTCTTTTCAATGTTATCAATCGCTACCTTCTTTTGCGCTTCCATACTCCTTCTGACTGTTGTGTTTGACTCGGCTAGGCGGATGAGAACCACTGTGATGAACCGATCCATGAGACTCGTGATGGTGACGGCCGGCTGTAGTCCTGGCAAGTAGGACAGGTCGGGCTCGGTCTTTGCGTACTCCAGCACCGAGACCTGGTCGAGGGCAGCATCCAGTGCCGTCTCGATGTAGACCCGGCCCATGCTGGTCAGGAGCAGGTTAAGGAGAACATTGACGTCCTTGGGAGTCTCGGTCTGGGAGCCAAGCTCCAGTGTACGTTGGACGCTCTCGGCCAGCCACTTGAGCATACGCTTTGCGTTAGGGATACTCAGGGCACCGTCTTCCTCTGAGACCTCAATCTCGTTCTTGTTGTCCTTGTCCTTGTCCTGTACGCCGGCAACGCGCAGCATCATGCGCTTCTGTGTGGGCGTGAGCTCCGACGAGTCGAGACGCTCGAGGTAGGCGTCCTTTGCGGATGCAATCAGCTGCGTGCCCTGCTGGGCAAGCGAGGCCATGAAGCCGGTGGGCGCCTTCTTGCGCCGTGAGTGATAAATACTAAACTTGAACAGCAAAGAGCTGTACATTTCCTCAAGACTCTTCCTTTCGCGGTCGATGTACGAGTTTCCAACCAGATATGGCACAAATAGTTCTTCCATCTGCTGGTCGAGTGTCTGTGATATTTGAGCCGAGCAAGGCTCTGGATGCTCAGTCAAGCCGTGAGACTTGAGGTCTTCGACCAGAGATCCAATGTAACTCCTCGACGAGTGCAATGCCCTCAGAAATGCCAGTGACGAGATCTTGTCAGTCTCATCCAGCACCATCTCGAGCCTCTGTTGGATTGACTGCTGAAATATTCGCTGGATGAACTTGATGAGCACGGTTTCGTAGTAGGGGAAGGCCAGCTTGATCTGGTTGGATTCGTCCTGCATGACGATCTTGACCTCGTCCACTAGGTTCTGTAAACTGGGCTCGACCGTCGGGGGCTCCGAGTCGGGGTCCGCAAGCTGCTCCCACGTCTCGCCGTCCATGGCGACCTCATCTGCCAGGAGTTGGTCGCGGTCGAGGAAGAAGGCGTGCTGGTTGACAAAGGTTGCAATGACACTAGCGCCTCCGTTGAAGTCGTAGAGAACCTTTGCGCACTCCATCATGTCTTCGTAGTTACCTTTCTTGCTGCTGTTCTCAAACTGCTGCAGAAGCTCCTGCTCTAGCGTCTCGCAGAACTTCTCGAGAACTTCCCTGGTATTATGCGACCTGTTGTTTCCCACAACGCCGTTTGTAACGCCGGTCCGGGGGCTGTGACCATTAGTCTGACCCCACGATGCCGGGTCGAGTCGCTGGCTGATGCGCATGAGCTGCCGCACAATAACTGCGCAGCGCACCTTGTTCTCAGAGCCGCCCTGCCTCTGCACATCTTGAAGTGAAGTCAACTTCCCTGTCTCGCTGACCTCGGTCCAGCAGGTGATCAGAAACATGGCATCGTTGGCGCGCCGTCGCTTCTTGTCCAGATCCTCCAGCTTCTCGCCTATTTGGACGGCTATGTTGCCCCCTGTATGACCCCTGCCACGGCGGTGGTCTTGACTGAGGGAGAGGTCAAGCTGTTCAAAGGCCCGCATGGACTCATCGAGCTTCCGACCTAGCGTGTCGAGGGTTGAATCGTGAGCGGCCTCTGCACGGCGCACGTGTGACGTGAGCTCCGACTCTTTGTCCTGGAGCTCAGCTCCAAGAGAGCCAAGTTGGTCGAGTGCATCTGGAGCACCAGGTCAGCATGGCCGGTTCCTCGACAATGTATGTGTGTAACCCGGCGACATCTTACTCTCGAATGTACGGATCAGGGGCTTGGGATCGAAAGGTGCCTGGGTGTTGCCGCCAGATCGGCGGTTCGTAGGTACGGCGCTCTCTGCAAGGCTATCGACAAAGTCGCGGACGATGAATTCTTTACTGGAGAAGTCGTCGAGAGTGAAGTTCGGCCCCTTGGGGAAGAGACTCTTGGGGCCCGAAGCGGACCGCTCCATGGTGGGAACCTAAGCTGGTGACGCTGAACGAGGTAGAGGCGCTACATGTGGGGAGGGGCAATCGACCGTCGGTTTGTGAGCTCGGTCGAAGAAAGGTAAAGTCGTCGTGATCGCGAGGCCGCGTGGTCGATGTCCAAAAAGTTGATCATGGAACATTCATGGTCATGGCGATGCTTGCCTCGTTGTCTCGAGTTGAGTTGAGCTTGCTTGGCTGGGGCTCATGCGCGAGGTACGTACCTGCCCCAGCCCCGCGCTGGTACTAAGCTCGTACCTGCCTCCAGGCGTTTGAGCTGAGCTGAGCCACAGGCACAGCAAGCACATGCGACGACAGCCCTGCGTAATGTGGCTGAGGAACACGCCAAGGAGCTCGGCAAGTGGAGTCAATGCGTAACCCATGGCTGCACCGCCACAATCCATTCATTAATTCCCTGGCAGCTGGAGCTTTTGATACCAAGACAGAGACACGTCTGCCCACACTCGCTCGCTCGTCCAAGCTCCTTTATAAGCGGCACCATCCCTCGGTCGCTTCGCGGTCGCAATCCTAGATCCTGAGCCTTCCCTACGACCTCTAGTTCTCTGGTCTATACCTGAGCCTCCAAACACCACAAGCCATCGCCAATCCCGTTAGACAGCCTCTCGAGGCTGCGCCGACTACACCATGCCCATGATGACCGCCCGCGATCGCCAGGCCTACAGGGCCGACGATCAGAAGGACCACACGCTCTTGTCCGAGCAGGAGAGGCAGAGGATGCTCAAGGTATGTGCGGCGCTTGCGCTCATATGCTTGGACCTGGTGCTAACTAGACCTAGTCCTATCTCCCAACGCCCAACGATCCCCCGCCTACTATCTCTACCAGTTCGCGAACACAGCGCAGGTCTCGGTTAGGACTCCGTCGCTTTGTCCTGAACCAAATCCACATCCTCATCTTTGCCGTCATGCACGGAATCTTCTCCCTCTACATCAAGACCCGGCAGATGTGGAATGTGGTCTGCTACCAGACCTCGTCCGTTCTCAAGTACCACCACGGCACGCCCCAGTACATCAAGAAGGACGTCATGGCACTGAAGAAGATGCCCAAGCATCTGAGTGTTATTCTCAAGTTGGAGGAGAACCATCGGACAAAGGCCGACCTCGACCGACTTCTTGATGAAGTGGCCGAGATTGCGACGTGGTGCGCATGTGTTGAGATTCCCATGTTCTCGGTCTATGAGAAGACAGGTTTGTATTCACGATTCCAACTTCTCTTCATACATACTTACATTACGTAGGAATCCTCAAGAAGCACATGCCCCGAGTTTATGACGCCGTCAGCCAAAAATTCACCTTCTACTTTGGCCCTGAGCACCCCAGCCTCACTGTTACGTCACCTCACAAGGAAGACTTCCCGACCACTCTTGGCGAGAGCCCCAAGTCGCATCTGCGACTACACCTCATCTCGCAGCAGGATGGACGCGAGTCCATGGTCGATCTCACCCGCACCCTGGCCGAAATGTCCCAGAAGGGAAAGCTCTCCCCAAGGGACATCTCGATGGAGCTGATCGACGCCGAGCTGTCCGAGGGCATCATGGCCGAGCCGGATCTCCTCATCACCTTTGGACCTTACCTCGAGCTCTCAGGCTACCCTCCCTGGCAGATCAGACTGACCGAGATCTTCTGTCTACAAGATAACGAGAGGGTCGGCTACCAGGTATTCCTCAAGGCCCTGCAACATTACGGCGGAGCCCAGATGCGCCGCGGTAAATAGAGGCCTACCAGTTAATGTTTCTTTGTCGTTTTCATCATACTACATCTTTCTTTTTCCAAATCAAAACTCATGGTTTCCATACAAGCATCTCACGAGATTCCCCGTTCCATCTGTACACTGGTCCCGTTCCCACATTGTAGTTGTAGTAATTTTCTGTTCCTCCTTTAACCATAGCTCTCCGAAAAGTGATGTTGATTCTCCCTCCATCCTGTTCATTCTTGCCCGTCCGTTTTGGGATCGAGTGCAGCCAGTTGGACTGTGTCCTGCCTCTCATCAGCACCATGTCACCACTACCCAGGGGCAGCTTCAAGGGGTTCGACTCCTGAGGAGGGGCGTCTGGACGCGGCGGCTTGTGCTTCATGAGAAAGTCTCGCCGGGCTCCCAGGGAAAAGGAGGCGATGGCGGGGTCGCGGCCCAGGAACTGCTCGTCGTCACTGTGGAAGCTGATGCTGTCCGCGCCCGAGGCGTAGTAGTTGACGAGACAAAAGTTGTACTGGCAGCCTGTAGCCGCCTCGGTGCGACAGCGGAGCTCATTGAGGCATCCCGGTATGGGCCGGGGCGGATACCTGTCGTATCGCTTGTCCGACGCTCTGGAGCCGGTGCTGGCGTCGATTGGTTCACCCTTTTCGTTGAACTTTGATGTTTCGTCAATGCCAAAGACTGTTGTCCATCTTGAGATATATGAGTTAGTGCGATGCTTCAGAGGTAGAAGCAAAGGCCGTCTTGCTACCTCGGTGTTCGTATTTGAGTCTCTATGCCACCGCGCTTGATCTTGTATTCAACTCTGTAAAACGGCAGTTCTGCGCGGAGGAACTCAAACAGTTTTCGAGAAACATGACCCGGGATAAACGGCTCAAAGTATAGTAGGTCCAGGTCGGGCTGGTCATTGATCTCCCGTCCAGGTCGAGCTGGCAGAGTGACCAACTCGTTGCTGATGGAAGTTGGCAGGTTTTTGATGGGATGAGGATAGTGTCGATGTTTCGAATAAGTAGCCTATAAATATGTTAGATTTGGCCAATTTGAGATATAGCCTTGGATGTGCCTACTTCTTCGACAGTCTGCTCACTGTTGACATTGGTCTCATTCCGGGGCTTCTTGACTACAGGGCTGAAGAAGGCATCAAGGGTTCGTTTCTTGGACATGATGCGTCTATGGGCGTGAAATTGAGATGGTACCTCTATAGGGAGCTTACACATAAATCATCAAGTGAAAGAATGGTTGTGGTAAGGATACCGTCTTATTCGAATTAATCAACACTGAAAGTCGTGACATCACTCCCAGCCTTGCGCAGGTCCATCAAGAAATGTGGCGTTTCCTTGTGGCGGTGCACAACCCCCTTCCCCAAACCTAAGCCTTACCCAAGCCCTAAAACTCATCTCAGCCTCAGCACCCTTGTCTCAGTCAGTGCTTTTCGCCCAAACCCAACGGATAGATATATCGACCATGGATGTTAGTCCAACAGAAAGTAATATTTTTGTATCAAGAGGGCCAAGACTAATGAGATAATTATTTTAACAGAAGAACTCGCAGCTGAGAGACATGAACCTGTTCAGAGCCCCCGCCGCACGCGCGGCAAAGACGCTAGACAGGTCGATCTTTGCAAAGACGCTCAACGCTGCCGCCGCGTCCATCTCGGAGAACCGTCTGCTCTCCAAGTATCGCAAGGAGCTTGAAAAGACCCAAGAGGTCTTGTTCATGGAGAGGTTCAACCCTATCCTGCCTGATCCGGATCCGTCGCTTGCTTCTCAGGGGAGAAAGTGCATTGTGCTGTCTCCTCAGATCAAGCCTGCCTGTGAGTCGAGTTGAATTCCCCCATGTCAGGTGCGGTAACTTATAACATGATACAGCGCCAGAGACGTGGAGTCCGACTCTTCAAGAAGCATCTAAGCTTGGAGAGCTCAAGGTTGTTCCGTACGATCTTGAGATTACCTATGATTTCTGGAATTACTGTATGTGACTCAGACGTGCGTCACTCAACGGCCATAAGACTAACAGAACAAACAAAGTTGATGTAGTAAAGTCTATCCTCCCAGAGGAACTTCACGGCGAGATTCCAAGTGGTTTTAATACGGTAGGACATGTTGGTAAGTTGATATCTGTCTCAAGACGTCAAGTCATATCCTAACACATACAGCCCATCTCAACATCCGGGACCAGTACCTACCGTACAAGAACATCATCGCCCAGGTACTTCTGGACAAGAACCCCCACATCAAGACCGTCATCAACAAGATCGATAATGTCGGCTCGGAGAATGAGTTTCGAACCTTTGCTTACGAGGTCCTTGGCGGGCCTGACGACATGAACGTCGAGGTGAGCGAGGCTGGCTGTACCTTCAGATTCGACTACTCCAAGGTATACTGGAACAGCAAGCTTGATACGGAGCACAAGAGAATCACAAGCTTGTTCAAGCCTGGGGAGGTTGTGGCAGATGTCATGGCCGGCATTGGACCGTTCGCCGTGCCCGCTGGTAAGAAGGGTGTCTTCGTCTGGGCCAACGACAAGAACCCCGAGAGTCATCGCTATCTCGAGGATGCGATCCGGAAGAACAAGGTAGACACCCTTACAGTCCTCTTCTCAGGCCTTGATATTTGATTGCTGACACTTGATTCTAGGTCTCGGAATTCGTCAAGCCCTTCAACTATGACGGGCATGACTTCATCCGCACATCCGCGGACCTGGTCCTTGAGGCATCCAAACGAGGTGATTGTGCCGTCATCAAGCCACCGAGGCCACCAAGGAAGTCTACAGCGCCGCCCCCGGAGCCAGTCCGGGTGCCCGTGCCTCCGACCATCTCCCATTTCGTCATGAACCTCCCGGCGTCGGCCATCGAGTTCCTCCACAACTACCGTGGCCTGTACCACGGCCACGAGGACCTCTTTGAGCCGCACACCGAGACCAAGCTCCCCATTGTCCACGTCCACTGCTTCTCGGCCAAGACGGACGACGACACGCCGCTCAAGGACATTTGTGAGCGGATAAACAAGGAGATCGGCGTCATGCTCAAGCCGGGCGATGCTGAGAAAGAAGGTGAGGTGCTTATCTACGACGTCCGCGACGTCGCGCCTGCGAAACGCATGTTTTGCGCCTCGTTCCGGCTGCCGCGCGAGGTGGCCTTTGCCGCCAGGGCCTAGATAGCCCCGGTTGATCTCGGGTCCCGGCTGGCGGGCGGCCGGAGCGTTCTCGAGACGGTCTCTCCGTGCGTGGGATGAGATGAGACGACACGACACGACACGATTGAGAAGGGAGACAAAAAGAAAAAGTCAAAACAGGCGAGGCGAGCCCTGGCCCGATGCGACGCTCGTTGCGTCCCTAGGTAGTGAGCAGGGTCGCATTCCAACGGGGCCGTATTCCGTCAAGACCAAGTGCGTACCGTAGGCGCTTCTTTATCGCTCGATATCTTGCTTCTCGTCTGTCCGGGAGGTTTCTCCCCGCCTCCAGTTCAGGCACGATGACGCTTGAATGATAGCCGCGATAACGGCCCGTGGGGCTCTCTCGGGCAACCCCGACCCTGACCCTGTCCGGCCTCGTCTGAGCAAACCAATGCGATGCAAAGCAAAGCAAAACAGAGCAGAGCGCAGGACAAGGCAAGGCAAGGCACTAACTAACAACAGCCTCGCATGCAGCCGGTCAACGCACGTTGAGAAGCCGCCCGGGACTTTCTGGCAGATCGACGATGCGATACGATACGAACAGCAGATGCCAGGTCGTGGCACGCCCCTCCCCTCCATCCATCCCTCCCCCTGCTCGTGGGACGGTTGGTTCGCCCAGGACGTGCTGTGGCCCCCGGATGCTCACGGGTGCCCACCACCAGAGATGCAGCCTCGACACCCTCTTCTGAGTCAAAGGCGTGGTCGACCCCGAAGCCCTGGGATGGGGGAGCAATGTCAGTGGATGGACGTCTCGACAAGGACAACTCAGAAGCACCCCTCCAGGTCCTCATCAACCAACAGATGCAAACACCAAGACGAAGCACCGGCCTGGATTCTACGCATGAGCTCGGTCGCACCGCAGCGCCGTTGGACAGTCGGCCTGCTCGACTGCGTCTTGCATGCATTGGAGCTGACGCGCCCTGCCCTGCCATGCTCTCTCCTGCTGTGGAACTGGGAAGTAATGCTGTCTGTACCTAAATCAAGTCGGGGATGACCCATGGGGAATGGGAAAGGTAACCGATTGCTTGAGACAGTGAGATGAGACAATGAGACAAGGAAAAAGAAATGTTTGCGCCGTTACTGCGCGTGGCTTGCCGATTCCAACGGTAGCGCCCACGAGCTTCTTGATGTGGCTGCATTGTGTCAACGTCGTGCCATGATACAGGCGGCTGAGCCCATGACGGCTTTGACTGACGTTGGTACCTACCTATGCCGAGATGTTCGGGATCCTTCTTTCGACGCCTGTTCTGTTCCCATGCTCCCATTTCCCTGCTCTCCGAGTCCAGGGTTTCTTCAGCCCGGGCAACCTCGGTGTGGTGTCTCGTAACCCTCCACGCAGCAGCCATGGAGAAGAGGGTGCTGCGATCCCACGCAAGTTCCCCTGACCGATCGATGCGCTTCAGCCATTTTGTGACAGCGCGGTGAGAGATCATGCCTCCAACTGCGTGCTTGTGGTGAATAGATGAATGATAAACAATCCTCTCCACTTTGCATATCTTGAGGCCGCAGACAATTACCGTCAATCAAATGAGCACTAATGCTTCCTTCGACAAGTCACGTCGGCTCGACGGCGGACCCTTCAGCCATGGATGCCATTCCATGCCGCTTCCGCAGCTAACGGCTCCATCGAGCAGGGATATCAACACCCATGCTCAGGGTGGGGGGCCGTTCAGCGTCTCTTTTCGCGGCCGGAGCAAAACTCCAGAGGGGAACATGGTCATATTTCATAGGCGCTGAGGCCCGACAGTCGTCCTTTGCGCCAGGCCACTGAACTCATGATCCGTGCCGACGTTCATGATAGGCCCCGTCTCGAAGCGAGACGGCGATGGATTGAGAAACCGGTACTCACTCCGAAGACTCAACCCGGTGGCGAGAATAACGATACTCATTTCGGTTGGCAATTGATTGTTCTCTCCCAAGACCTCGGCGAGGCTCCGGATTCTCGGTGACTGCGAGGCAATCCGCATTCGAGCAACTGACATGGAAAAAGTGCAGCCCACCACGGGTCACCATGACCCCTTGATCCCTCTGAGGCGGGCCGTTGCGGGGCCTCAATCGCTTATGTGAATCAGTATGGACAAGGAAGCTCGATGCCGTTCCCTCAAGTTGATGTCCAGCTCCAGGGACTGGGATATCAAACACCATGACCCGAGACATGACCACAGCAACGGGCTATTTGGGGCAGCCACCAGAGGAGGCTGAAGGGGATCATCCGCTGCCTGGTTGACATGCAGCGCACATCACACATCGCATATCTGCACCAGGGGCCATCTCCATTTATGATCTGCTGCAGCACGGTGGAAGCCGGGGCTTGGAACGAATAGGGTGTGGAGAGCCTCTTGGGATGAAGCAAAGTGGATAGTCGAGTAGGAGGCTGAGGATGCAAGTCGATGAGCTAGTAAACACACTCGCAACCGAGAGGGTTGCAGCCCAGCTATTGCAGGCGTAAAGATAGCAACGGGACGGTCGATCAAGATGATAACAGAGGGGACTAGATGTCGCAAGAAGATGCGTGCTTTGCGCCAAGTCGGGAAAGAGGAAAATCCCCATGGGCTATCCACGAGCTTCCACATCTGGAATGCCCGTGATAGTCCAACTCGTAAGTTGGCCCCTGCAATTTGGATATGCTGGTGACAGGTTGAAAGTTGATAATTCACATGCCAGAGAACCCGTTCTGTCGATATACCTGGGTCCGTTGGCTCAACCCCAGCAAGGGAGCCACAATACTAGGAAGAATCGAGAACTGGTTGCAGAAGCTGCAACAGGCAGCACAGGAGCCATTGAAGAGCCACGAGTTGCCAAGACTCTCCTTCTCTCTTGTCGTTGGAGACGCACACACGCACAAGTTCCAATAGTCTCGGACCGACGGACTTGCTACTTGTTGAGTCCTCCGTCTCGGCCGATCCGATGGCTGATGACAAGCAACTCCAGTTGACGGCTGCTGACCAACGAGGGGTGAGGGGAAGGCGCGATTGGCCCGATCGAATCGGCACTGATCCCTGTGTTTTGAGTTCTTAGTTGGGTGTCTTATAGGGCTGGAGGTGTGAGGGCGACAATGATAGGTAGTCAACGTAGAGAGAAGATGGGGTTACAGAGAAAAGACCAGAATTCAAGAGAAAAGACCAAGAGCAGGGAGAGAAGTGTAATCCAGCAACCAAATGTGATAGGCCAGGCAAACAGGAGAGATACACCAGAAAACTTGCTTCATGCCCATGAACACAACTTGCTGCAGAGGCTCCCCAGTTTCATGTCATAATGATCAACACCTCTCCAGGCAGCCGATGAGATAACGGCGAGGGGGCAAAGCAGCTGTTCAGTGAGACGCTACATCGCAACTCCAAGCTCAGGTACTGGCTGAACCAAGATGATGATAGACGACGGATGGAAAGCTTGCCTTGCCTGGCATCCCGAGACTAGCATTTGGGGGGCACCATTCATCATCGGTCAACCTGAGGACCCTTGCGACATCCTCCACGCCCCCGTTGTTTAAACATGAGGCATCAGAAGATCCCTGTATTTGTGCAGGTCGTGGGAGCTCGCGATGCGTTGCCAGTAGGCAGTACGCAAAAGTGCGAAGGCCTGGGTTCGCTGCCAGGTGATGCTACTCTTACGAACCATGAATCTGCCGCCAGCATGCAGCGTAGCAATCGTCGGAGATCCTTTCTCGTTGTGAGCAGGGACGCTCCCGAGTCGTCGCGCCAGTGAAGCTAGCCGAAGCTTACTCTTTGGTGGGGACACGACAAGAGCAACCACGGGCCATATCAGCCGATCTGGATAAGAACTTGGGTCTAGATCTTTGAGTTAGCTCATCGTTATAACGGACGGGTTCCGCGGGAAGGTTGGTGTTGAAAGAGCGGCAAGCAGTAAGCACGAGGTTCAGCCAGCCTCTGCCGCTCACGTTACGAAACTGCCGTGCATTCAACAAGCAGTATCTGTGCAATCAACAGAAACGAGCAAGCTGGGTTGTGTAAGGCCAGATGGTGTTGAGGTGGGAAGTGACGGATGTGCAGCATGCCGATCAGGGTCCTTTGTCGTGTACCGGTTTGTGACGAGAAGTGCATCCTGCGCATCAGAGTTTCGAGATGCAGACGGCGAGCAAGATATCCACAGCGGGCATGAGTGGGTTTCGAGGCTCATCCGAGGCGGCTTGCGTGGATGGTGAGCGAGCTTGTGTGCTTGTGTAGACGGCGCGAGATAGGACCGAAACTGACCCATCAATAGGTGATTAGTTCGATCCATAAATATCTCAACACCATGGATATTCATATTTACCTAATAAATACTGTGCAAATTGTGTGAGCGGCAATTCCAGAACTGAGGCAATTAACCTGTACAGGTCAATATTCGCTCGCACAGACGCTCATGAAACGACAGCCCCCGGAAAGCCTCGAGCTACAGCGCCCGAGCTATGCCAGCATCTCCACGAAAAGAGAAGCAGATGGCGTCATCCAGAGTTCAGCGAAGAGATGAGAGGCGTGCTTGTGGCTGGGCCAGGTCCAACCAAGCCCAAGCAACTGCAACGTTTAGCCCAGAGCAACTGGATACCTAGGCAAACAGGTGGAACAGAGGATGTGTCCATATAAACTCGACGGTGTTTGGATACCGTTAATACTTGGCTTATGTGCGTCGTAATCTATGAGTTGAGATTGATGAGGAGCCCTTTGAATCGTGATCGTAGCGGCCGATAAGGCGATTTCCGAGGGCGCAGCCAAGCTCACACAGCATGAGAGGCGCTCTTCAAGACTGTGTTACCGTACCCGAGAGTTGCATCCAGCATCTCGGCTGTCGACAACCGTGGCTGGTGGTCAAGCTCCTCGTGCGTGGCAGCCGCCAACACTCGACTTGAGAGGCGCCTGTGTCGACCTTGTTCGTCTCCGGGCAGCTCGTTTACTGTCAGGCTGCTCCAATTTGATGTAGCTAACCCTTTGCGAGGGCGGGGATAGGATGGCCCTACAGTAGCCACATCGCATCCGCATCCGCGCCCGCATCCATAGCCGCGTCTGCGGAGACAAATGCAACCTGCAAGACGCAAGCCAGATGCAAGCCACAGTGGCCAATGGGCTAGAGCGAACAAGACATGAAGCAGGTGTCAACGTGGATTGGCCGTCGAGGTCGCCTGCAGGGCGTTTCACAGCAGAGCTTCCCCTCTGAAAACACTGGGGGGCTGTCAGGAAACAGGATGACCTACCCGGGGCTGACCAGGGCGGTCTGATGGTGGCTCATGGCTGGTGCTTGATGGTTCATGGCGCAAGAGGTCCGAGGGCAACCCAAAATGATTCGACTTTGATGCTGAGTGTTCCAGTTGGCTTCCCCGACATTGCTACTCCTGCGTACCTAGGTCTAGGTGCGTGTGTGGCAAGAGAAGCTATCGGAAACCGACCGAGTTACGTTGCAGGGAACGAGACAACACCATGACCAAGAGCCAAGCCAGGCAGGGAGACGAGAGATGGAGCAAGATGGAGGCGATGGCGGAGACGCCAGAGAAGGTCTGATAAGCGCCTTGTGTGACTCGTATCGACGTGGGTGGTTGAAGACATGGCGAGTAGTTGGAGAATGAACGACGGCGAGATGCTTGATAAGAGAGATAAGCAAGCAATGGATGGATGGATAGCCCCTTGGCCTTGTGTAGAGGTTGCTCAAGACAAGCACGATGAATCCGGGGGTGCGCGAAGATCCCCGGGGGGTGTTTGTGATCCATGGGGAGATGGATCCTGGGGAGAGATTCTGGGGATTTTTCTCGCTGTGAGGGGGTGGACTTGGATGGAGGTCTGGGCAGGAGCCCCAGTGGGTGGTGGCTGCCAAACTCCAACAAGCCCAGTGTTCACTGCCAGTGCCATCATCTCATGTCGCCAACAGAGCCCGCCATCGATTGGATGTTACGTATTCTGACCTTTACTTTTTGCTGTTGCCGGGATCGGCAGCAACCCTGTCCTTGTCTTCTTCAACATGGCGTAACTGAAACAGGGCAATTGACGCTGGTCGCTATGATAGCTTCTCTTGCCTCACTCACAGACCAACTAGGAAAGCTCGGGATCGTCGCGAGCAAGCTTGACTGCCGTGGCCGTTGACCCGAACTCGGCTAGCAAGCTGTTGTTGGTGGGAGATACCCCTACAGCATGACACAATGTGGTCCAGGGAGGAAACACATGGCGTTGACGAGAGGCAATCTGGATGTCAGCGTGTTGGTTCCTCGACGAGTATCTTGTTTGTTTGCCCTGGAAACATGCCAGGTACGTGTGCAAAAATTATCAAATCCCGGTAATCCAACGTGCAAATCAAAGGATGGCTGTTGGTGCCACCAACAACACCACGGCAAAAGACTTCCGCCATCCGTCATGGGAATTCGGATCAGGGACAAGCAGGGCTTCTGTTGTTATTCCACGGTGCCTTCCAAAGAGCTACCCTGTGGCCACCACCTTGACGATGGCAGCACGCCGGCTTCTCGGAAGATTTGGCCGTGGCAGCCATCATCACATCGGCCCCTGAACGCCTTTCAGACAACCCGTCATCCAGACATGCTCCTTGCCAATTGCTAATGCTCGTGGTCGGCTTGGCCATGGTGGCCGAGTCTCCGACGTGGGATTGAAATCAGGGCAATCGGAATGTCATTATGACGATGAGGTCCGAGTGGAGTGCAAGGAGGACCTCCACGTCACACAAGAGCCTCGATTTCTGAAGTGATGGAAAGACGCAATACTGCAAAGCTGGACGGCTACTCGGCCAAGAACGGGGGCCCAGACATTGAATAGATACAGTATCCGCAGTCCAGTCGAGCTGTTTCTCCTCCAGGTTCGGGTTCCCACTTATGGAGACGGTAGATCATCGAGGCATCGACCTAGAGGTCGATCATCAAGGTCGCACGGACCGTACCGTTGATAGCTGAGCGGAGGACTTGGAATGCTGTAACCCTAGCGGCCCAGTGTCGCAACTTACTGTGGCTACAACACCACACTCTGGGCGTGCATTCCTGTGATGCAACGAGCACCACCCTGGACCTAGCCGAGGAGCTATGGGCGACGCTTGATATCATCTCGAAAACGCTTTCTTGAGGCTCCTCCTCGGCGGCGGCGGCGGCGTGCTGATGGCGAGACAAGGGCCCAAGCCATGCTCGGAGTTGCTGTTTCGAACTTGCTGCAGGGACCGACGGCCGCGTGGGAGATGAGACGCAGGACATGATGATTCAACACCGGCATGCAAATAAGATGGGATGAAGCTCTGAAGCCGTGCCACGGATTGCCACCATTGTATAACACGAAGGGCCTCCCACGCACTCAATTGGCTTTCCTGGCGCACTCGGGGTTTCCCGCGGAGGCGTGATAACCAGGTATCAACCAAGAAACGCCTCTTGGGCTCCCTTTGCATCTCGTTGCTTGCTCTACCAAGTGCGTGCGAGCGATATCAGAAACCACCCTGCGCGCGCAGCAGCTCGAGAGATGAGTACTGACTTTCCGTATTCGTACTGCCTCAGAAACAAATACCGCTTTGGCGTCGCAACCCCAATGAATTGAGTTGGCCGGCGCCAGCAAGGTTCCGGCTTGGTTCCCGGGCGCCGCCGAGCAAGCCAGCCTCTGGGCTGCGTCTCTTTGACAACGCGCAATTGATCGATTGAGGAGGGAGGCTCCTCCTCCTCTTGTGCGACATCACCTCGGAGCTGTCGTCGGCATACCGGCGCCGGACGACCCAGAGCTACCTTGGGCCGACCCAAATGGAGTTGCTCCATCGCGGATAGTGCTGAAGCCGCATCTCCAGAAGTTTGACTTTGACGACGACAATACTGTAGCGAGTAGTCGACGTACATGACTTGATGTCTGCATTAGAGTTTATGTATAGGACCCTTAATTCTCGCATAATATCGCATCCATATTTAGGCATCACAGGTTAGTTAGCACTTTTGACTCGAAAAGCCGTTTTTTTCTCCAAAGACCCCTGGATTTGTGCACATGTCGATATGGAGGTCAAGGGTAGGGCAAACGCCACCCAGCACGCAAAAAAACATTAGTATCAGCCATTCAGGATGCAAAGTCTGCACGCAGTATGACGCCGGGGATTTTCATACTGTAAAGTGAGACATGCCAATGGCGGGCATCAACCAACGGACGAACCTCTGGCAAAGCAAAGTGTGTGTGTGTGGTTGTGGATCGCATCAATCAGGAGGAGGCTCGAATTTTTTTTCTCTTCGGGGATTTTCTTATGTCGCTTTTCTCCGGCCTCCTTTGTAGGTTGAGGGTTGACTTTGAGTGTGTCCCGCCCAATTGATGATGCGATCCAATCCCAATGCCAGCACTAAATTGTTGCCTTTTGAGCATCAGGGATGTTGGTGGGCACTGAGCGGCTTCTGGAACTTTGAGAATCCCCGCTTCGCTTCCAATTCAAAGGCCAGGCCTGCCAGGCGAGGGCAAGAAAAAAAAAAAAAAAGAACCGACAATGTTCCTTGCCCCTCTCTCCTTGAAGAGAATTTGGACGAATCCGCATCGTCGTCTTCTCGGGCTGTGACCCTCTCCAGTCTTGGGCCCTCGTCTCTTCTACCCTCCCTGCCTCTAAACCCTCCCCACCGTCCAGGGCCGTCTCCAATGCGCTGGACTCGGCTTGGTCGGGGGAACTAAGCGTGGGCCCCGGAGCCCCGGTCTGGCATGGCGGCTTGTCTTGGACCGTTCCGCTGGGCCCGTTCTGGCTACTCCCCCCTGGCCTCGCACCCCCGCCCCAGTTTGTCTCGAATCTGGTACCCGAGCCCATTCCAACGGAGCAGAGGAGGCTGAAATTTTAGAGAGATTGAGGGAGGAACATCGGCTTGCTCATTCGCAGATGGGATATGCGATTGCAGAGGCGAAACATGAACGAGAGCAACATGGCGAGTCGAGAAAGGCCGAAATGGGACTGCATCGTGACTCGCCCGGCACCTCGACCCGGACGGGCTCTTACTGTACCTACCTATGTTGTTGGACCGAGTGTTTTTTTTTTCTGATTTCGTCGTAATGCCCTCCAATGTCCGAACGTCCTCGGTTAAAACACCTTCATTTCATGTCCTGATGGCAGGCATGCTGTGAAGTGGGATCTGGATCTTGTCGCCCATTGTCCTCGTGCCCAAGAAAAAACAAGTTGCTTGTCATGATGGATCATGTATCTGTATCGTATCCCCATTCCGCTTTGGGCTTCGCACGAGACCTCTTGGTGCTCCGCCCGGGGAGAGGATCCCGGACTTGAACCTGAACCCGAAGAGAAACTAGGGAGACGAGGGTTAAAGAAGAAAGAAAAAAATTCTCTTTAACCTGGCGACAACGCCCGGACCAGGCAAAACCAGGAGAGCGGATGCACGGGGCGACGAGACGGAGCGAAATAACCAGACAAGCAAGACCTGACCCAGTGACCGTCCCGTCGCGTGGGACTCGATGCGATGTCGTGCTTTTCTGCCCTCCGCTTCTCTTCTAAGTGAGGCTGAAGTGGAAGCCTCGGAGGCTCAGAAGGCCCGTCTCGGCGACTCTTTGGTCACGCGCACCCTCGTCCCGAAACCCTCACTTACACGGCGCCCTTGTCGGTCAGGAGACTGACTGGTGATTTCTCTGTTCGTGATGCCCTCTTGCTCACTCGCTCGGCCACGTCCGAGACCAGAGCCACAGAGCCTTCGCGGCGACGGTGCGCCCGGAAGGGTTCCCCTGCAATCGCCTCGGGGTGGGGAGAGCTACCTTCGTAGCAAATTGCTTTGGTACTGTTTAGCCGTGGGTTGGGCCTCTCTGACCCCGCAAACAACCTAGTCGCTTCATCTCATATCCATAGACACGGGAGCATTGAGAAGGGGAGAGTCATGGGGGTTGTAGATGGATGATTGATTCAATTGCTGTCACTGTGGGACCCCAAACTCCTACCTATTTGGGCACTCGGTAAAGGGACGGGACGCTCTTACTCACATGGAGATGCTGTGCGCAATATTCGGAGGGCTTAGTTGTGGTGGAGTTTTGAACACCTAGCTGAGTGTTGTGCAGCGTGCCATCTTGTCCGCATCATATCACATCACGTCGCATCAAGCGCGCATGACATGGATTAACAGACATTGCCGTCCTTCTGTTTGAGAGCAAGTAATGAAAACATCACTCATCCACCGGCCTATCTAGGTTCGAGCCTTGAGCCTGCGCCGAGAACTTCAATGGGTAAGTCAGGGCGGGCCAAAGGGATACGGCATCTTGTCCGGATTGGTCCTTTCTACGTCGACGCGGCTGGACTGTATGTAACATCGAGGGAGCTCGAGATATGCAACGGAATGATGAATTTGAGGCTTGATTTTGGTGATTATCACACTCGCCTTGGATATCCAGCACATTTCTCGACTTGCTTGGAGAAGCCGGATATCCCTAGGTTCACTCAGGCGCGCATCATGGTCATGAACTTTGGCCCGGACACACAGACACACACAGACGCGTGGGCAGCCTACAAATCTCCTCTTTTTCTCTTGTCAATAAAAAAGCCCGTTAACTGTCTCTCACCATCACGACACTCCCCCACGCTGGGACAACCCACGCTTTTCAAAGACACACCCCACGCCCCCTACCTACCTGACGCTCATCCCCCCATCCCCCCCGGAGATATTGTGTAACCAGAGATATCATGTCTCGTCTCTCTGCCATGCCATGGTGCGAGTCCGTGAGCTGCTTTGCGTGCTGGAATCGCGACATCCAGCCTGGTTGATACCAACCCTGTTGTCGCCGCCGTTGATCTGCTGCTGCTCCAAAACTTCCTAATCCCACGCCTGACCTTCAAGACGTTGACCAGTCTCGCCCTTATCCTCTCCCTGAATTTGGCCACGCTCCATCCATCTCCAGATTTCCCCGTCCACTTCTCCTGATTCTCCAGTCTCGAATCCTTACTCATCATCCATCTCCATCTTACACAGTTTTGTCCACACAAGCGTAGACCGCCGGCGCACCTGGATACCGTAGAGAATTGGCCCTACTGCGCGCGCCTATGTACCCCTCTCTCGACTCGGGCTCCGTACAGTATAGGGCTACGTCCGGTGTTACGGTACAGACGAGACAGACGCCCTCGTTCCCCAAGTGGCTCCCGTCTCCTGCTCGCCATTCAAGCCGAGCGGCCAGGCCAGTGGGGAAGCACCCATGGATCGAAAAGCGAGACCTCCACTTTGCGAGACATCCGCCAGGAGGAGCTAAAAGGAACCTACGAGAGAGACCTGGGGTCCCTTGGCTTGGCCTGGCCTGGAAGCATGCCTGGGTACCATCAGCCTCTTCTTTGTCGGTGCTTGTTTGGGACCGTTTGCAGGGGGGTCTTTGATGACCCCAGCAAGAGGACAGAATCCGGGCCAAAAAATAGACACCAGAGAGGCCTTGAAACTCACTGATCTCAGCACGCTCTACCCCGGCATCTGCACGTCTGCACGCCTTCTGCATTGACCTGCCGGCCATGTACATCGGCCTGGGATGGAAGCTTGAGAGTAAGAATTGCTGAATCCATGGATGGAACCCCAAGAAAGGGCCCCTAGGGAAACCGCCAAAAGGAGCGATCCCGTCTTCTCCCGCCCAGTAGCAGCGAGCAGCAGTAGCAGTCACAGACACACGGTTTCTCCTCTTGAATTGCGACACTCCCCCTCTTTCTCTCCCTCAATTACCGTACTGGTAGGTACGTACGTGGGTTGCTATCTTGGATTAAACATTCTTTAATTCGACGCCCTCTGGATCCTGCCCTCGGTCCCTCACCTGTATTGACTTTCTGCTATCCTCGGTCGTGTACCTACAGCACAGTACCTTACCATCCATTCGTCTCTGTTCTGAGCACAGTTCAGAGTGAGTACTCTCTTCGGCAGTGCGCTTGGTCTCGTTCCTTATCTTTGCCAGTGTCCTCTTCCGCTCTCCCTTCCATCTAGTGTTGGTACTTCCCCGGAGCTGGACTGGACTGGAGGCTTTATTCTGGCTCTCCCCCTCCCCTCTTCGTCCCACCCACTCGCTTCTCTTCTTTCTTATTCACCTACCTGCTGTACCTACCTCATCTATAATACGCTACGGCCTGTCCCTATCTCTGCCCTCATTCTCCTCCAATCCTCTACCAATTTTCAAGCATCCATCATCGAGAGGGTCAACCATCCATCCTTCGTCCACCGACAAGACACCGCGCACTGCACTGCACGGCACCGCACGCACAGGGCAAACACCCCTAGCACCCTCTGTCGCCAGCTTGCCCAATACCAGCACAGCGGGCGCAAGTCTCCGCACCCGGCCTGCGACCGAAGTGCCAACGCCTGCCCCACGAAAGTCGTCACCGCCCTGGGACTGGGGGGAACACAATCGCTCCAACGCCACCACGCCTCGACCAGGTTCAGGCCCATCCTTGCCATCACTCGCTCGCCGTCCGTCCACACCCAAGTCCACCAGGCTACTTCGTACGCTAGAAGCTAGCCCCAAACGACTTTTGACCACCTGCCCCCGGGCCCCGGCCGACGCTCGCTCTGTCACTGCGCACTGCTCCTGCTCCTGCGCTACTGCTATAAGCCTGCCCCCACCCCCGTCGGCAATCCCCATCCCATCCTCAATACCTCGTACCCACGCCGAATTCTTCTCTCTTGCATCCATCCATCCATCCAAACTCGATCCGCCAGCAACTGCACTCTATATACTCATGAGTCTCTAACTACAACGAACCTCCCCTTCACCTTTCCTTCCCGGGTGCTGCGGCGTCAATCAGGTCCCATCTGCGGACCTCACTTCATCTGTCATCATGGCCGTCGTTCTACCCTCCGACGACAACGACTATTTCGCCGCGTCCTCCCTGAGGCGCTCGCACTCACAGTCCAACTTCATGTCATCGTCTGCAGCCTTTCCTTCGACCTCTCGTCTTAGCGATCACTACAAATCCGTGTCCAAGTCATACGCCACCTCCAACTCGTCCTCTGCTCCTTCCTCCCCCCGTACTATCCACGCCGACTCCGCCGACCTTTCCTACGCATCCACTCCTGTAACCAACCTCTCCATTGCCTCAGATTACGACGACCCCCTTGGCCTTTCGGAATCGCCTGAAGACCACTTCATGTTTCCCACTTTTGGACAAGAAAAGCTCTATGTTCACCCTGAGATCCGCCCGGAAATTCACCATGACGACAACCTAGAGCCACCCCCCAGTCCTCGAACCGGTGATTCCTATACCGTCTCACCTGCGGACCATGAGAACTCGGAAGAGAGCTCCAACGATACCTCAAGACCCGACACTCCTGATCAACCTGATCAAGCTGAGCATGCGGAGGATGACACAGCTGTTTCAAGCAGGCCTTCTCGCCAAGTCGACTACCTATCCCATGAGTGGAAGGAGGAAGATATCTGGTCGTCATGGCGATACGTCGTGACGCGACGTGGAGAATTTGCCAACAGCGCGCGGTTAGAAAATGCTTCCTGGAGAACGTGGATGAAGGCCAAGAACAACCTCAAAACCATTTCTCCCGAGTCGCTCAATTGGTTTGTAGCCCTTTAATCTGTGCATTGCCGAACGAAAACGCTTACATATTCAAGGCTCAAGGACTGCGATGTGACTTGGCTCTATGGCCCTCTGCAGTCGGGCCAAAAGGCCCTGCACTCTACTCAGACCGAGCCCTCCAGTGTGTCATTGTCCAAGACTGACTCATTTGTGAACCTTTCCAAGAAGCCAATCCTGAAGAAGCGGAGCATGTCTGAAGTGATGCTTCAGCGATCATTATCAACAGCTTCTCTGCTCAAGCAAGCCACAGCGGCTGTCAAGGCACAGGAGACTAGAGGAATCTTACGACCTCATCTTGGGCGCTCAACAACCGACTACCTGGCCTATCCATTCCCAGCGAGACGGTTAAGTGGGGAGAGCAGCAGTGTCGCTCCCTCGACTGAGTCATCTGGAATCACATCTCCTAACTCTGAACGAAAGCACATTCACTTCAATGAACAAGTCGAACAATGCATTGCTGTCGATGTTAAGGGCGACGACGATGAGGACGTGGACACGGACCGTTTTGGAGAGGACAGCGATTCCGACGACGGTGTGATGATGAAGCGTATGAAGACGAAGAAGCGACCAATCCTCCGACGCAAGACTATCAAGGCCAAGCCCACTGAGGGAAAGACGATTGCTATGCTGCCGTCGACCACACTCAAGTACCGGGAAGACACACCCGAACCGCGAGAGACGGCTATGAAACACTCTCGAAGCCCGATCATGTCCCCTTCATCTTCACAAGAGACACTTCGACCCTCGAAGCAGTCTGGCAAGTTCTTCATGGGCGAGGATGATGACGAAGACAGCTTTGACGATGCGCTGCTCAGCAGCCCCAGCCCTGGCTGGTCATCACCCGCAGAGAAGACCAATGGCGGCCTTCACAGGTCGATTTCCTCTGGCAGCCTTTGCGAGGAACCTGCTGGCATGCGACGAACGCCTTCGGGCATGTTCATGCCGTACGAGGAGGGAGAGGCAGCATCAGCTGACGGCATCTTCGGCCGTGTTATCGACACAGTTAACACCGCTCGCGACATCGCCCACGTCATCTGGAACGTCGGCTGGAGGAAGTAATGGGAGAACTCTTGAGCGTTTAGCCGGACAGGCTATTGAACCACGCGTGGTCCATGGCACCCGGCCCTGGTTAGCGACACATCTCGAATTCGACCAAGCTATCAAGCTTGTGACTCACACATACACGCTGTGAGATTCAACGACGCCATGAGACAACAAGAAAAGCGCATCACTATATACTGGCATCTCCGAGAGTCATTGGCATTTCTAACCATGCTTATTACCTGTCCTGGCCTTGGGGGCTTTCAACCCTCAGGCCGGCGACCTTACGACTCTTGGAAAAGCGACACTGGATTTTCAGTTGAATTCATCATACACGGTCTGGACGAAACAAAGCGGAGAAAGACGAAACGGTTAAAGAAAAGCAAGGTGCTCAGTGGTGGAAGTCGGGTGACTGACAACAAGGAGGATCCTACGAGGCATCGTGGACCACTCTTCAGGCGGTACTGGGTATCTACAAAGATATCGACACCTGATGAGACAGTCAATTGGTCGCCTTGGTTTCTTACCGAGGGACCAGGCTGCCTTGTGACACGACAGGCCCAAGCCCCGGCCCTCTACGTCGGGGCGAAGGAAACGGATATCGACGGACCACGCGGTCAAGGGACCGGGGAATACTCGGCGTTATAATTTTTTTTTCCATCCTCTCCTTTGTGGCAGGTTTTTTCATGATATCCCATCGGAAAGTGGATACTAGGGACTCGAGGGCGGTTCTCGGGCGATTACGGACGGACCCAGGGCAAGGAAAGGAAAGGAACGGTCAGGCAAAGGGCAAAGGGCAAAGGGATCATCACTGGTTTTTTTTCTGGCGACTACGGCGATTCAACGGTAACGGTCAAGGGGCGAGTTACTGGCTAAAGGCGGAATCGGAGGGGGGCAAACGGAAACAGGACCAGGCTCTTGAGTGCGTTGCGTTGGCGTGTTTGTTTGTACATAGGAGGGATGGGATCTACTACCTAGTCGAGTACCTAGGCTCTTTACGCACGCAGGCTCGCCGGACTGGACTGGCAAAAACAAAAAGCGTTAAAATGGAAACAAGAATAATATCATGAAAATGAGCATTAATATTAGCTATTTGCTACTATGAGAGTGGTTATTGTTGCCATTGTTTGTTGTGTTGTCAGTCATTCAGCAAGTCAGTGTCAACGCCAACCATTCAGAGTGTACTTTGGCTCCGGTTGCCTATTCGGGGTACACTATGACTTTGACTTTGCCACCACCCAGGGCCAATCAACACCGGGTCGACGTGGATCATTTCAGGACCGACCCCGATTTGTGTGTGAAAAAATTGTTGGGGAATTGGACGCAGGCTGGTCTGTTCTTTCAGCGCGCGTGACCTCATTCCACGTGCCCCCAAATTACACCAGGCTCCCATGTCCAATTGAGTAAAAGACAAAGCTGCAAGGTGAAAAGGAAAGCTCAAGGTGAGATAGAGGACATGGCGTACTGGAGAGCCGAGGATGTGAGACTGCTGACCTTGAAAGTCTGGCGGTGGACGGGTTACGGGTGTGCGGGGGGAATCAAAAGAACCAACGATGGCGAGCTGATGCAATGGACACTGGGCATCGACGCCTGATGTTTGGACCGATTTGTCTCGTCTGTTTGTTTGTTTCTCTCTATTTTAAAAAAGGTGAGGTGATCTACTGTACATCTCGTTTCCATCGTTATTTTCCACAGTCACCATCTGTTCATCGTACACGCATATCGTACATAGTGACGTACGTCTCTAGCAGGGTCCTAGTCTGGGAATGCAAATCTTCCGCTGAGCTTCCAAGCTCGGACAGGTACCGGGGGGGGGGAGATTTTGTTGAATCATAGTATACAGTGCAGCAGTTTCATCCAACCACAAGCTCCCGCATCAGGGTCCGTCGAGCAGTGCCAATGCCAATGCCAGTCAGTCAGTCTTAGTGCCCCCAGGCTGACTGAAAGATTGGCGGTTTGGCGTCTTGGGGAGGCCGACTAGGGGACCATGTCTCTTGACGCAGGGGGGCACGATGTGCAAATGCGGGGGAGGCTCCACGTCGGTCGGGGCGCTCCACGTTTGACCGTTGGAAAGGGGTGTGTGCTGACGTTGAGGAAGAGCCGGAATAAACATTGCTGTGCTGTGCTGACCGTCAAGTCCAGCCCGCTCCGGAAAAGCCCACATCTTGCCCCCCAGGCGGTGACGGCGACCAGCTGGGGAAAAAAGCCCTTGCGGCGTAGCTCACGGGGTTGGGTCCGGGGCCGAGGCGGCCGGGGAGTGCGCCGGCTGGCTCTGGCTCTGACCCTGGCCGTTGTGCTTGAGCGCTTTGACAAAGATCTGCCGGGAGTGGACGTTGATGTCGCAGAGTTCAACGTCGAACTGATCGCCCACTTTGATGTCCTTGACGAGCATGAGCTTATCGATGCCGTCGACCGTCATGATGGCATCCAGGTCAAACAGGTCCAGCTTGCCTAGCACGCCCTGCCGCCACCGGGACTCGACCTTGAAGCGCATCCGCTGTGGTATCGTGCCCTCAAACTTCCAGGCCCGCACGAGCGCCATGAGCATCCACTCCTTGGTGCCTTGTGAGACGGTCCGCGCCATCTTCTCCCGCATGTGTAGCAGGCTGATGGTGTTGGGGAGAGTCTCGGCAGTGAACGGGAGAATGCCGTTCAGGTCGTCCACCTCGGGATCAATCCGCCGCTTCACCTCCCGCTCGTGTGCCAGCGCCGCGTGAACCTGCCAGTGGACCACCAGGTCTGAGAAGCGGCGGAGAGGCGACGTGGCTTTGGCGTACATGTCCAGACCCAGCATGAAGTATGGCCCGGGCTCCGTCGACATCTCGACGCCGCCTGTGAGGCGTGAGAGCTGCTGACGCTGCGCCAGCGATGGCTGCACACCCCTCTCGAGGGGAGGATATAGCTCCTTGGTGGCGTAGTTATAGATAGCTTCAATGTTGTCCTTCGAGTGCACATCTCTTCGGTATGGGACCGGGATCTTGCGGTCAGAGCACCACCGAGCCGCGATCTCACCTGCCAGAACCATGGTGTTGGAGACAACCGAGGCGCCATTGAACGAGTCGTAGCCGATCTTGATGTACGGGTCCGGGGGAAGCACCTTTGTCCCCGCGGTTTGGGTCATTGGCACGTCCTCAAAGGCAACCGTGACAGAGGCGCCGGGCAGAAACGAGGGCCACGCTCCCTTCTCAAGCCGTTTTCCTCTAATCGCCTCAGCCAAGCGATAGAGCGTCAGGAGGTCTTCCTTGTTCTTCTCGTCCAGATCCTTTGCTGACATCATGGGCCGGTTTGGCACCGTCTTTGCCTTGTCCGGCAGTTGTCCAACGGCAAGACTCTTGTCGGATGCTGGGGGAGGCGGAGGTTCGTTGCAAAATTTGGAAACGTCCTTGGGATCCAAATATGTGACCTTGTGAAGGGTTCCTGGCTCAACTTTGTAGTCGAGGAGATCCCCCTTTTCGTTGATTCTGGCGCTGAAGGTGAGAGCTGGTCGACCGGCAGCCAGAGAATACTGGTCGACAAGGCTTTCCGATTTGTAATCTCCTGACTGGTCCAGGCTGATATCAGCCGGCAACATGGCCTGGAAGTGTCCCGGCAGGTAAATGTTTTCTGGAATCAGCTCCAGGAACTTGCCCAACTCAGAGTTTGGCTTGATCCCTGATGCTGGGTCGGCTGTATGCACATGAATCCAGAACTCGTCTGGTTTCTCTGTACGCTCCAGTGAGACACCATCGTCGATGAGCATGGTTTCAGGAGCGTCGATGCAAAAGACCATGTCGTCAGTCCACTGTCTTCTTGAGCCTTCTGCAATGTCTGGCCGTGTCGAGTCCTCTAGCCGGGCTGGGACCTCTCTCTGGAGGCCGCCTCCACCCTCGATCTTGACGCCGGGGAATCGAACCTTGTAGCGTGACGGGATCTCCCATGGTGGAATCATGCCCAGTTCCTGAAGGAAAGTCCAGGCGGTTCGCTGATCCAAAGTGGCGTTATCGTAGAGGTCAAGAGCTCGGAGAATCAGAGAACCATCTGCATGGAAGCGCGACGAGTCTTCAAAGAGGTCGTAGCTTGCCCACCACTCCAAGAAACGTATGAAATCTAGCTGTTTCCTTGACCATTCCGCTGTCTCGATAGTTACCCCTGGCGAAGGGGCGAGGACCCCGTACGGTGTCCAGGATCGCTTCTGGCGATTGGCGAGAACAACTTCCCTTGCTTTGAGAACAAAGCTACCGAACCCTGTCCATGCGAGTTCTTCGTCAGTGGGAGGCTTCAGGTTCCTGCCCCTTGTCATGGTATAGTCGCGGACCATAAGTGAAACGCGGTTGATCATCATGAGATCTTGATACGGGAAAATTTCGAAAAGATGATCCCGTCGGTGACAATCCGCAGATGGGCTGAGAGGCCGGAAGATGAAATCGTTCCGGTAGAGGGCGGTATGGACGGCGTACAGAGCGGCGGGAGAAAATCGTTTGCCTTTCTTGAGGGACTGAGGCAAGAGAATGTCGGCGAGCTCGAATAGGCTCAGGTACTTGGTCCGCTTGCCATCCGACACCAGGGACCTTGCTCTATCCAGGCTATTGAGGCTGACTTGATATGCCTTGTCAGCATCCAAAGTGAAAGCCCGCATTTTTTGAATCAGGTCAGCACCGGCTTCACGGCTAGGGCCCTTGTCCTCCCTGCGGAGTTCTTCAAAGTCATCGGGTGTGACATCCTTGGGGATCAAGGCCAGAATTGGCTTCAAGTCATCAGCGGGGACAAATTTGGAGATGGTGAAGAGGGCATTAAATCCCAAGCTGATGACCCATTTGCCCGTGTTTGTGTAGAAGTGATGACGACTGCCGAAATATCCCAGGTAAACACCAAAAAGGGGAGTTCTAGAGCCAGGTTGTCTGCTAGTGTGTTAGTCGCTGTTGAGCTAGGATGAAGAGACGGGGACCATTACTTCATCTCGACGAGATCACCAGGAGTTCTGGTCTT
Source organism: Fusarium solani (assembly GCF_023522795.1). Lineage (NCBI taxonomy): Eukaryota > Fungi > Ascomycota > Sordariomycetes > Hypocreales > Nectriaceae > Fusarium > Fusarium solani. Next base: position 3,883,866 of record NW_027072157.1, read on the forward strand.
GGTTCCGACAATGGCAAGTTCAACATCCTCGTTGTTGAACGCCTCGTCTGTCTCGGTCATGCCGGCGGTATCAGACTTGAAGTGATCCATCTCTGTCGAGCCTGTTGACTGGGGACGGGTGTTACTGTTGGTCACCTTGGACCAAAAAGTCATGTCGGGAACGAGTTGAGTAATCCGTTCATCCTCTTCGGGCACCCAGCCTTGCAGTCTTTCTCTAATGGGTCCTTGGCTCCGAAGAGAGGACGGCAGAGGCGGCTGGAGATTAGATTTGGGGATGTTGGCTGGTCCAAAGCCATTTTGAAGACGTTGGGTTGTGGTGGAATACTGCAAGAAAAATCAGATTAACTGATGTTGGTGCGAGCCACCAAGAAAGAACCAACCTTTTGCGCTGTACTCAATGAGCGCACCAACAACGGGAGAGAAGACCCAGGTCCATTGCGACTATGGGAAATGCAATTCCGACACACATACCGACGGGTTGATGATCGCAGCATCTTTTTCACTATCTCCACGGTCGTCAATGCCTCCCCAGTACCTACGAGGCTGAAAATTTTAGCCACACCGCGTTAAGCAGGTGCTCATGCGTCTCGCGGTGTCACATGACGTGGCGTCTCACAACGGTTTCCCGCCACTCCTTCCATTAAGATCCTTGTCAGTTCTTGTTTCGGAAGCTGCACATGATGGCTTGAATATTCAGCGACAACACCACACAGCCAACGTGTCTTGAGACATCCATCCATCCTTGGATGCATCCAGGAACATCCATTGAAGGGTGCTATTTCGGATGACATGCATGCCAAGTCATTTGTGCTCGCAATGAATACATCGACAACAAATGCCAACAAGAGCCATGCCGTATACTTGACAACACCAGAGGCTAATGGCTAATCCTTCGGCAAAAGTCCTCGCTCGCTGTTCCGGAATAGGGGCTTGCATCGGGCAACCTCAGCAGAGCCAAGGGCCAAGAAACGGGCGAAATAGCTTTTGATTTGAACAAGAAAGCAAGCAGCCGACGGATCGACATTACCTTGCCCCCGTTGAGACCCCAGTCCATCCCGCTACGAGCGACCTGGAGGATTGGCTGGAAAACAAAGACATAGCGGGACTGGGTGACAGCACAACAGACTCTGCGCTCGAATCAGTCGGTTTATGAAACCCTGCGGGGGCAGTCGGTGGTCTTGGAAGATGCGATGCGATGCAATGCGCAAAGCCAGAAAGTTCTAGGGCCCTAGGCTATCAACTGCCGTGCGACCAGACCAGACCAGACAGAATACGAAGAGCAAATTATACGATCTGATCTGAAGGGGGCAGGCAATCTGCGCTCGCGCGCCGACTCATATCGCCTGCACGCCATGGCTCTAGCTGTTTCGGCCAGCCAAAGATCCGATCGACAAGCTTTCGCCCCGGCTTTTGCTGGCTGTTCTCCCCCGCAGAAAAAGAGGGACACCTGCGCCTCACGGGCTGGACCAGTCGATGGATGGCCATGGGCAACAATCCCGACCCTGTCCTCGAGGGAATTAAGCGGTCTACGGAGAGTGACGACACTTACAAAGATGGCCAAAAGGTCGCTAAAACAAACACGAGGGCCCTCGACCGCCGAGAAGCGCCAGCCACTCACACTAAGGCAAATTGGGGGCCGTGTCAGATGCAGGAACAATCTCGCGACCCACAGGCCGATGAGCCGGCTGATTCACCATGGATGCTTCCTTGATGGAAGGGACTTCGATGGGACTCAAGGTTTGGATGCAGCAGCCAGCCGTTGGTCAGCCTGGAGGCCGCTCCATCATGTACGGGGATCCTTTGATGGAGAACCTCCACAAGGCCAGCAACTTGACTTTTACGACACGGCATGGCATGGCAGAGGCAGACCGCGATAAACATGAGAGAGGCGAGGCTAGGCTCATCTCCCAGCGGGGTCTTCATCAACCACCCATCTGTGGTCATCTCGGAGCCCCTGGGCTGAGCCAACCAACCAACCAGCGTCCAGAAGCAATGCCGTTCCATTGACATAATATCGCTTCACAGCGAATCCCCCAGCGAGACCAGGCTTGACTGCTCATTTGCTGGTAGCGCCAGCCTCTCTCTATGGGCAGCACCCGTGACACCGCCAAGTTCCCCTTTTCGAGCGCTGGAGGATGGTTTCGTTTGGGGGAGGTGCCGGCAACTTGGACAAGCGCATGCCCCTTGGCCGGCCCAGGCGACGAAATTACACCTTGCCCATGCTCCACACCGTTCCCCTTTTCGCCCGCGAACCCCGGCTGCATGCTGGGATATGTGATAGGCGCATAGCACCAACGGTGACCGCGGTGGTCTCTTGTCGGGACTTGGCGACTGACACCCCTGCTATTCTTGAGAGACGGCTTGGGGACGGGTACCTGAGTGTGAGTCTCAGGTGCCATCAGAGTGGCTATTCTTGGCTAGATCAGCCTTTGCCAATGCGACGACTCCTGGAGCCAAGCAAGGCACAACAACCTAACCGGGTCCTCCCCAACTAAGGCGCAGGAGCAGCAATAACACCGGATCTGCTCATAATGCCGCTGTTCTGCTCTTCTTCTTCTCCTTCTCCTCCTCCTTCCCTCACGGTTCCGTCCATGTCGAGAATCTAGAGAGCCTCGTTAACTTTTTGCTTTCATTTTCTCGTTTCCCATCTCCCACTTACCGCTTCACTCTTTTAGCGGGCATTCGTTTCTAACGCCAACTATATAACCGCATATATATCTGTTTGTTGTTTGAGCTTGTTCAATATGAAGGGAGGAATTGCTGCCGCCGCCGTTGCGGCCATGGCCACTGGCGCCCACGCCGCTTACCCTCACCACCGCCGCGCCCACGACCTCTTCCGTCGTGGTGAGGTCTGCGTCCCCAGCTGCACCACCATCTGGACCACCTACTACGGCGAGCCCACTCGTATGAAGCATAACCCGGTCACGTTGAGTTGAGAGTTAAGTGAGCTGACATGCTGAAACAGTCATCCCCAACCCTCCCCCTCCTGCTCCCAAGACCAAGGAGGTTGTCACCACCAAGGCTCCTGAGGCTCCTAAGCCTACCTATGAGGCTCCCAAGCCCACGTACGAGGCCCCCAAGCCGACCTACGAGGCTCCCAAGCCCAAGCCCACCACCACCAAGGTCGTCGAGGTCCCGGTCGTCCCTGTTCCTACTCCCCAGGAGTACAACTGCCCGACCCCCGGCACTTACACCTTCCCCGCCACCACCCTGACCGTGACCGAGTCCACCACCGTCTGCGTCGGCGAGTCCACCAAGGTTCCCTCTGGAACTCACACCTTCGGCGGTGTCACCACCGTTGTCGAGCAGCCCACGACCATCACCTGCCCCTACGCCAAGGAGACTGAGCACGAGGGCAAGGTCACTAGCGTCATCGAGACCACCGTCTTCGTCTGCCCTACCGCTGGCACCTACACCATCGCTCCCGTCACCAAGAGCTGCACCGAGGAGACCGTCTTGGTCTACCCCGTCCCCACCAGCTACGCTCCTGGCACCTACACTGCTCCCGAGCAGGTTGTGACCGTCACTGAGACCGGCTACGTCTACGTCTGCCCCTACTCTCAGGTTGGCCTCCCTACTTCCTCCAAGGCTCCTGAGGCTCCCAAGCCTACCTATGAGGCTCCTAAGCCCACGTACGAGGCCCCCAAGCCCAAGCCCACCACCGCTGTTTACGAGGCCCCCAAGGAGAAGCCCTCTACTCCCGTCTACGAGGTTCCCACCGAGAAGCCTTCCACCCCTGCCTACACCCAGCCCGCTTATGAGAAGCCCTCTGCTGCCCCCAAGCCCAAGGCCCAGCCCAAGAAGGTTTCCACTGGCGGCTCCCTCCGAGGTGGCAACGACCACTACGGTATCACCTACACCCCTTACGAGTCCTCCAACGGTGACTGCAAGTCCGCCGACAAGGTTGACCAGGACATTTCTGAGCTCAAGGAGGCTGGTTTCCAGATCATCCGATCCTACTCTACTGACTGCGACACCCTCAAGTCTGTTGGCGGTGCTTGCAAGAAGCACGGTATTGACATGATCATTGGTGTCTTTGTCAAGGCCTCTGGCTGCTCTTACGAGACCCCCGAGATCAAGGAGCAGGTCGACGCCATCGCCGAGTGGGCTCAGTGGGATCAGGTCAAGCTCTTCGTTGTCGGTAACGAGGCCATCATGAACGGCTTCTGCTCTGCTGCCGAGCTCCGCGAACTCATCACTGTTGTCAAGTCCAAGTGCTCCGGCTACACCGGTCCTTACACCATCGCCGAGACCCTCAACATCTGGGAGCAGCCCGAGACCAAGTCCGCCATCTGCGACGTTGTTGATGTCACTGGTGCTAACATCCACCCCTACTTCAACGCCGAGGTCACCCCCTCCGACGCCGGTACCTTCGTCTCTGGCCAGCTCGATCTCCTCAGCAAGATCTGCGAGGGTAACGACGTGATCAACCTGGAGTGCGGCTGGCCCTCTGAGGGTAACTGCAACGGCTCTGCTTGCCCCGGTAAGTCGGAGCAGGCCGAGGCCATCAAGTCCATCCGCGAGAGCTGCGGTGACAAGACCGTCTTCTTCTCCTACGAGGATGACAAGTGGAAGGAGCCCGGCTCCTGCAACTGTGAGCAGAGCTGGGGCTGCAAGAGCGCCTTCTACTAAGCGACGCTCGAGAAGCTTCAGTTCGGGTTACAGCATGCGGAACGTTCTCTGCCCGCGTCAATCCCCGGCATGCTGAATGTACATGAACCATCTCCAACACCGCCCGGCCATTCAGTTCCTCCTTTTCCCCAGCAATCCTCTTTCTCTCGGCTGGTCCCATCACATATAATCCATCACCTTTCACCTCAGCAAAAGCCTTCAGGGGGAGTCCGAAAGCCGACGGTCCTCTTTCTCTCGGGTCAACTATAGACACAACGCCGCAGGGGGTAGTGTGGTTCGCGCTCGCGCTCGTCCAACACAGAGGGAAACCGAAGCGGGTCGGGCGGTGGAGGACTCTTTTCTTGAATACTTGTTCACTCGACACATGATCTTTTCTTGTCTATTTTGTGTTGCTGTTGTCTTCCCTATGTGGTCTTTGCGATAACACTTCTCACGGTACACGCAACTTATGGCTTCTGAGCTTCAAGAGGAGGTAAATTATATCTGGGAGGGACGATCTGTATGCATGATCTATCTAGCCGGGTTGTCATTCAGCCTCTGCTTCATAATGCTGTAATTTACTAGTGTCTATTCTCAACAAACATGCCCTTGTGACTTGGCAATCACGCTTCCTCTTATTGATTCCGGCAATGCGACCTTGAATGAACGTGACCCGAGTTATGAAGGGCTCTTCTGTTGAATGCTACAAGGTTTTGAGTGACTGGACTGCCTGTTGGTATGCGTTTTCAGTGCTCTCAGTGCTCACAGTGCTCGACAGTGTCACTCAATACCCTTGTGTCAGCCTCTAGCTCATGTATCTCTAAGCGTATGACGGGCAATTCTTGGATGCCATGAGCACGATATGACACTTTCCAATCTCTCGGGACTTGAGATGATTAATGGTGAGACTATCATTAAACTTGTCTAAATAGTCAACAGACACTGCCAACCTTATGTCAAGACATGCAAAACATCTTCTAATCTTATGGAACAGTGGTCAGTTACTTAGGTAATGTCTGTCCCGTCTCGTCCCTGAACCAACTACAACCCTTTGTCTGATCCACGCGAAAACAAGAGCGAAAACAATCAAAAATGAATGAACCCATGAGGGGGGCGGGAACCAAAAGGTGAGACACGCCGAACCCCCCTCCTCCCAATGACTCGGCGCTGCCCAAACCCAAGACAAAGGCCATCTCATGTCTTGGGGGAGAGAGCACGAGAGACGACGGCAAGTCCGAAAAACGGAGAGGCTTGCTTGAGAGGAGGGGGGATGTGACCAACAGCGAAGGTTTTGCAGCTGGGATATGCACGTGGGCGCGTGTACGCATCCCGTCGAATTAGCACTCGTCCTCTTACCTGTCGTCAACATCATCAACCCCCCTCACCGTCCTGAGCGGTGAAGACTTTAAAGGTCAGGCATCTGGAATGGTGACGAAACCCTCATGTCTCGGATCCCGTGTGGCTGGCCCGACCCATCAGAGAAGAGGAGGATGCTTGTCGTGTCTCAAAACAACCCCCTCCCAACAATCTGAGACCTGGCCATAGAGATCGGCAGTTTCGAGACTGCGCCATGTGAACCACGGTTGGGGACAGGATGAGATGTGACGGAGCCGTAATGAGAGAACTTCAAGTGGTTTTGGTTTGGTTTCATTATTCGGCGTCATCGTTTGATTAAGAATCAAAATAATACTGAGTGCAACATGGCAATATAGATAGATATACAACGGCTTTGAACCTCCTTTCCAGGTAACCCCCCAAAAACTCACCCTTGATGCTCAGACATCCCCGCAGAAAGTATAGTTAACACCCCAGCATGATAGCTTCCCGCTTGTCGATGCAAATTCCCAGTAAGAAAAGAAAAGAAAGAGGGGAAAAAAAGGACCCCCAGAAGATTCCCGTTGCCGATGTCCTTGTATCTAGTATCCCCAAGACCGCCTGGGCTTTTCCGAGCCGTCAGGATAATAGTGACAGAAGAGGGAAGGAAAGCCAAAAGAAAATGTGAAAACATGCAAAGAGACATGAGTGGAACGCTTTGAAGCTAGGTGGATGGGTTGATGCTCTGGCCTCTCCCCTTAAAAATGCGTAGTCGCCTATTTGCTGGTGGCGTGTCGTCATAGACCATTTGGTCGCTCCCCGGTTGATGGATAGTGAATAAGCTGATTAAACGATAACAAAAGGGGGTATAATGCTAATCGAGAGAGTCGTGTCGTGTGCTTCGAATAATATGAGTGACGAGCAAGGTCAAGCAACAAGTGTAGAGATATGCTGCGGGTATCGGTATCCTTGACCCCGTTGGGTATCAGCTTGAGAAGAGGGATATGCTTCTCTTTCAAAAGATTGCTACTTTGTCGATAGAGGTAGGCCTTCGGCGGTAAGGCTCATGTTTATGTGCATTCTCGTCAACCCGATAGCGCCACTGATCAGTATCGCGGTCAGTAAACCTTCGCCACGAGTTGTTGAAGAAAGGCTCGGGTCCTACGCCGCATCGCTCGAGTTGGAGCAGGCCACCACGGCTCCGGTCGCTCACGAGCACGTTCAAGTCCTGCCCGCCGTTGGTGAAGGCGATGCCTCCGATCTCGCCAAAGATGTCGATCGTCTGCTTCGTGTGATACGTCTGGGCGTCGATGATGTTAACAAAGTCAGCTTCCTCGGCTGCCACAAGAACCCTTGCACCACTGCCGGCTGGCGAGAAACGTAGGTTTCTGACACCAGCCATCTCCGACCTGATGGTGCAGAGAGGCGTGCTGATGCCCCTTGAGTCGCACCACCGGCGAGCATCCCAGATCTTGACGCCCTTGTCCTGGAAGCCAGTGGCCACCGTCCAGCCGTCATCACACCAGTCGCAGGAGAAGCCGAAGTCGCGGTGCCCAGCCAGTTCCTGTTGGATCTGGCCAGTGTCGGCGTCCGAGATGATGACCTTGAAGTCATCGCCAACCATGGCCCTCAGTCGGCCGTCCGGAGAGATGCTGGAGCAGTTGAGCGCGAACCGATACCGGGTCTGCAGCAGGAACTTCTCCGTTGCGAGATCCATGACACGGAACCCTTCATCGTTGCTCGAGATGGCGGCGACGGGGCTAGAGGATCGTCGAGGCTTGTGAATCTGAATATGGTTGGTGATTCCTCCCAGGTTCGGTGTGATCTGACCGTCAGAGTAGTCCTTCTTGTCCTCGGTGTACAAGTTCTTGAGGTAGTACTCCCCATTGAAGGTGCCGGCCATCAAGACTCCGTGGTTGGCGTCGAGAGTAGAGATGACAGCTCCGAGGCCCGTCACATCGCTGTTGTTGAGGAAGAGCTCGGTCTTGCCCGAGACGGGGTTCATATGGTTGACTCCTCGGCCCCCGGGGTAGTAGGCCTGTGAGCGTGAAGGGCATGCCAGCACGCTGCGCAGTTGAAAGTGAGCTAGGTAGACGTCCCGGCGAACTAGGTACTTCCTGAATCTGAAGAAGCTATCCGTAGCGGGGATCCTGACATCGGTCATGTGAGGCTATCATCCGTATTAGCTTACCCGCCCATGAGCTAGAGTTAAGTGCAAATAGACACTTACATTCAACCGATCAGATCCCTCCTTGTTGACGTAGTTCTTGTAAGTGTCGAGGCGCCTTCGGCGGGCGTGTTCACGAGTAGTGCCCATTGAATCCCAATCCATGCCCTGCAAATCATATTGGTCGCCGTGGAGATCGTCGTACCGAACCTCGTTCATGTGTATCTGCGCCTGCCGGCGGATGTCCTCGGGACAAGGTGCATATGCTCGCATCGAATATGAGTGCGCAATGCGTGCTTCGCGCGACCAATGCCAGAGGAAGTCAATCAAGCCGTGGTTTTCGGACCCCAGCATTGTTGGGTTGGGGTTGCTGATCGGGGCAAGATCGAGGGGTTCGATTAGAATAGGAGGTTGTGGCAGTGGAAGGGGGGCGTTGTTGGGCGCGGGAGCCCATGGCCCGGGAGGCGGAGCGGCGTCCATGACGATGTCGGCGCCTGCTAGGGAGGGTACGTTGAAGAAAGTGTGTAAGAGGTAATTGACTGGACCAGAGGAGGGAGCCTGGGCATCATCGTCCTCCTGAGGTTGAGCGGGATGGGAGTGATGGTCGGCTTGGAGCTGAGGTACGTAGATGCCGTCGTCGTCGAGAGAAGCACCACCGTCGCTGTCGCTCATATCAAGGTCATAATCCTCCGCGTGGTAGTGATGAACGTAGTCGGGGTCGAGGTTAGGGTTGCTGGTGGGGATGTAGAGGTCGTCGAGTATAGGAGGGCGGAAGGACGCGTCCAGGTCTAGCTCAATATCGTCGTCGTGGTCGGATTCGACAGATTGGGAGGTGTTTGCGTATGTGTTGCTGATGGCGGTGGTGACTTGGTCGTTGTCGTCGTCGCCGTCCTGGTGCGGTAGATGGGCGGCGACAGAAGGTGTAAAGTCAGTTGGAGGAGCGGAAGTCGCAATGGCGGAAGAAGTTGTGTTGGTGGCGGCGGTAGCGGCAGCGGTAGCGGAGACGGCGTCAAGTTCGGCGGGGAACGCATCTGTCATGGGCGCATCCAACGTTGAAGAGGAGACGGCGGCATGAGACGAATCAGCGACGGAGTGGACGAGGAGCTGCCGATCATGATCCAGCTGCGATAGCAGGTCGGGGACGGGGACGGGAACGGCGTCGTGGGCAGTGACGGAGACCGAGGCGGAGACCGGAGCCGGAGGCACGGGAGCTTGGTTCGGCACGGGGACGGAGGGATCGAGGAGTTCGTGATTGTGAGCCTGAAAGCCCTCATCCCGCAGGAGGGCCTCTACGGCAGTCACGGACGAGGCGGCGACGGCAACGGTGGCAGTAGCAGTGGGAGAAGCTGGGAGGTCGTCTCGTGGTCGATCCTTGAGCTTGGCCTTGGACTTGTTGAGTGCAGCGCGGCGCATCGTGAATCAGGCCCGAAGGGGGAGACCCGAACTTTTCTAAAGCCCTACAGCGAGCAGCGGTGCCTTCTGCATCCGGAAAAGCTCACAAAGGGGTGAGAGAGTGAGAAGGGGGGTGAGGTCGCTCGCGTGCTAGCGGTCTGGCAGTCTGGACGATGGCCTCCTCGTTGCTTTTGGCGAGCGAGACAAGAGGCAGCAAATGTCTTGGATCTTGGGCGCTCGCTGGAGGGGCCTTGGCGCTGGTGACTGAGGAGCGTGGGCCAGAGACAACAGGCACCTCGAGGTAAGCCGGGCTGCAGCTGGCGAGCAGAAGATCGTCGCAGGCTAGCAGGTAATAATAAAACCCGGTCGCTGTGCCTGGCGTAGCTGGGTATCTGATCTAGCCGTTGCGGCAATGGGCGATGGAGAATCAAGGAGGAAGGGTTGAAGGCCGGTTTTGTTGTTGGAGGCAGGATGAAGTGGATGCCGCTGGAGGTAGGCCTGTTCTGGATGGGCTGGCCTCGCTGCGGGTATTAGTCGTGATGCGTGATGGCCAGGGTTGCAGCTCACTAACGCTTCTCCCCATGCAGCGCAGCAGCAGGCAAGACAGGGTTCTGTCAGGATCCAATGGAGACGAGAGGCAATCAAGCGGGCAGGCAAGCAAGAAGGCAAATAGTGAAGCAGGAGGAGCAAGGGTACGGTGCTATTGGGGGAGGCGAAGCAAAAGCCAAAAAGCGGGCGCGGTGAGCAAGGGGATAAATGCACTTTCAAAGAAGGCTTTGTCCTCGTCTTGTCTCGTCGTCCTCGGTCGCTGAAGTTGCCAGATAGAGATCGCTCGAGGTGAGAAATGATGAAGCCAAGCAGGCGCATCGAAGATGGGAGGGATCGACTCCGGGGATCGCCGTGGGTTAGGTACTATATGGAGGTACCTCTAGGAATGCCCGTTTCAGCATCAAACCAGCATGAGCGGGCATGAGCCAGCATCAGCCCAGCATCAGCCCTTTTTTGTCGTCGTTTGTTGTCGTTGGTGTTGGTGGTGGTGTATGTGGTTGACCCAAGATGGCAGTCACTCCGTTGTATCTGCTTCTACACGTGCTACCTGAGTTACTGTACCTACTTCGTTCCGCTCCCAAGTGGAAGGTGCTACGTGCTGTACTGTACTGTGCTCAGGCGCTGGTGAGGCCGGGTGCCCTGCAGAAAACAGCAGACAGGCTCTATCTGGCGGTTGGCCGCTGTGTGCGTGCCCAAGAGTGCGCCTATGGCATCCAATCCACGATGGGCTCAACCCACGATCAGAGCCTGCCCGTGCTGGGGGGCCGGTAGAGCAAGCCCCAGGGTCCTGTCCAGAGGAGGGGAAAAATGGGTCGATGTGGTTGCGGATGGGGGATGGTCCAAGACGTGAGCTGGAGCCCAGAAAAGCCTCCGACGGCGCTAGCGAACGATCTGAGCGGCGGGAAGCGTTCAGGGAGCGGGTGAGCAGACAGGGGGTAGACGATATGGAGGTCAGTTGGTGTTGGCTCAGAGAGAGGTTGACTGCTTTGATAGGTACGCAAATCCCGAGCGAATGCCAATGCCTGCGGGCTGTTGCTATTTGATGAACTGTCCTGCAGACAAAAGAGACGGGGTGGATAAGAGAAGATCCCCTCCTGATGATAGCATGGAAGGGCATAACTATGTATGTACATAATATCCCCCTTATGCACTGAGGATCACTCACGTCTCGCAGCGCAGCGGCAGGCTAAACCATCTTCATCGCTGTTGATGCGCTGGACGGCAGGACAGGATCCCTGGCGTTCATCCATCCATCCCCTGACCTCCTCCTCTTTGCGTGCCCACCGGCGGTTGGAGGATTCCCGATTGAGAGATGACATGGATCCGGGGGCGGCAGCAGGGAAAAAAAAAAGGACAAGAGATTGTCGGTTAAATGCTGACTGATGAGGGAGGGTTGTCTCATCAGCTCAGCCCAGCCTTTATCAATCTCCACGTTGCAGTTTATGTATGTACGTACACACAGCGTCTGTGCCCTTGACGATGATGATGATGTCCTCTTTTTCTTTCCAATTTGGCACATACAGACATATGAATCTGCAAAATACATGATACAATAAAACTCCATAGCTGAGCCAGGCATATCGTTGTCATTGCTTGGTAATGAGATCCCTTCCCACCCCCATCTACAGCAGATCTCATTCATTTCACCCACCCATCGCCTCCGCCTCCGCCTCCTGGCACCATCTGAGCGACGTGCAGATCTGGCCAATGCTCCAACATCCGCATCTGGAGAGCCTTGCCTTGCCTTGCTCGCGCAACATCTGCTTGGCGTGTGTATTGGATGGATCTCATCCATCGGCCATGATGATATGCACTGTACCCCCCCTAGGCCCGGGCGGACCGCCGCCATCATCATCATCGTCGTAGCCGCGCCCCCCCTTTCGTTCTTAAGTTCAACTCACCTCAGCTCACTGTGAGATCCCCTGCTGTTCAAAGTGCTAAAAAAAAAATATCCCTCCCGCTCATGACCAACTCCACCGTTTTCTCACCTGGCACAACCTTGTGTCACCCCAGAAAAAAAAGCACGACCAGGGTCTTGTTGCCCGTCACCTATCCATGGTGTGAGATGGATGGTGAGAGAGTCTGGATCCAGATTGAGAATCTCAGGGACCAAGTGCTAGAGACACGCTAGCATGGTGTAGCCCGTGGACGCCGTTAGCACGAGCATTGGATAAAGGTGTTGGATGACATCTCGTCGGGTCCTTGGTATCGTAAGAATCGAACCATGGCTGCTCTGGATCGGATATCCGTCTCGTCCGCTAACGTGATAGTCTATTATGACAGATGACACGGCAAAAAAAGAGAGGCCTTCCACGCAGCCTGGTGAAGCTATCTACCAACTTACATACCAGCTTCTGTTTCAAGCAACGCTCTCCTCCGGAATCTCCGCTCCATTACTAAGTATTTCTTTTTTCTTCTTCTTCTTCTTGTCTTGCTTGCCTGCCCCTCGTTCGCTGCATCTTGATGTAGCGTTACATGACGCATCGCTTGCCGCGTCCGTCATGCATCGCGCTCTTTGCAGCCGCCATCGACCCACGACGGTTGCGACGCCATCGTCAACCCCCTCTTCTATCCCTCGGAGACAAATGGAATTCCCATGTCTCTCCTCTTGTACCACCACACCCCATTGAATGGGATGCATTGCTGATGCCCCCGGGTCACGGGTCAGCGTCAGCCCGTCCCCCGATGCACCACGCAATCAAATCCCACGAACCTGGAACGCAAGAGTTCCCAGCGCTGGGTGCAGGGCAGTACCTAGGTACTGTAGCACAAGTTGACTTGAACCCTTTGGCCCACCGCGAGTTCGCAACTTGGCTCTATTAATAACGGGGTGGTAATGGATCTCGTAACATTCCGAAATAGCAGGTAATACCCCAGTGTGATACCTGGTACTATCCGTAGTATATCGTCATCTATCCATGGATTTCCGTATCCTCTTGTGGGCCGTGCTCGTCCTCGGACCAACATGCACAGATGCAGATGCGGTCCTTTTGGATACACTCTCTACTATTCATGCATAGATAGTCAGCGAGTAGTACCCAGCCTAGGTATGGAGGCAGCCAGGTTGGAAGTGCTGATGATGGGCAGCTCGTCATGCAAACAATGTCCAGGTAGCCACCGACCTCGGGCGTGTAACCCCAGGCGAGCAGATTGAAGCAATCCATAGGTCCTGAGCATCTGCACTTTTCACCGTCTGCAGTCTCACCCGCGTCTGCTGCCTCGTTCGTTTCTTCTGCCTGTCTCTGAATAGATGAAATATCACATCCTCAGTTTTACCCCGTGCTTTGAGGGCAAACATTCAAAGTGCAAAACTGATACATCATCTTTCTCTTCTCGCTCTTCTCCGTCCCGCGTTGCATCCCCCTCCCTTTCTTTGCCCTATGGAGGGCCGAGGGACCCTCAAAAAAATGAGACTATCCCTTGAGGGCTGAGGTTGGTTTCCGTGTTTGCTTGTGACTATTTCTTCACCGGTCCCAGTTGTCGGCGCCCATCAGAAACGATACATCATGTCTCTGCCGGCTGGCGAATAAACCACCAGGCCCGGCTATCTCTCAAGGCCGACGCGCATTCCAGTTATGCACTCTCACACACTTTCTCACTCTTTCACTCTGCCTTGTCTCTTGTTCCAACGCCATATCCCTGCCGCCCATCTTCGTAACAACCAACAAAAGAAACAAACTAGGTAGTTATTAAGCGAATGCGGAACCACCACATTGTTGCCAGCCGCTCATTGAAGGCTGGGGAGGCAAGAAAAAGCAACTTCTGGCAGGTCAACGACTCTGCTACAAGGGAAAAGAAAGCACAAGGCACAAAAAAAAAAAACCCACACACCAAGGAGCGGCTCCGACATGATGAATGGGTCACTCACCATCTTGGGTCGTGTTACACACACGCACCCACGCACACACAGACACATACACACAGTCAGGCAGGCAGGCAAACAAACGTAGACACGGCACAGCTGGATCGATCTCGACAGGGCTGACAGGCTGACAGGGCATCCCCCTTCATCTCTTGGTCGTCATCTCGCATTCTCCCTCCTTGGCTTCACTCAATCTGTTGCTTATTGCTCTCCAATCCACACGACAGCACAGCACAGCACAGCACAGCACAGCACACTCTGCCCCCGATCCTCGAGGATCCCCCGTCATCGACTGCATCTCCGCGTCTTTTCGTCGGTGGATCTCTCTCTTCCGAGTTCGGCCTCCCACATCCCGATCCTCGTCTACTTCTTCGTCCCTGTCTTGCCCCCCCGTCACCACAAATGCATGGCACCGCACATCCGAATCTCCTCGTGACTCTCTGTGATGCATACGAGCTCAATTGCTCCTCTCCAATTGCCCGTCGTCTTGATGTCCGATTCCATCATCGTGGGGGCCTCTCCTGATTGTTGCCTCCCCATTTCCAGACTCTCACTTCAGCCCCATTCTCAGCTTCACCTGAACTGGGCCTTGAGGGAACCATCATAGACTCCCAGTGACAATGCTGTTCACGGGTATTCTTCTCCATTGACCACTCCTTGAAGTCGATCGATACTTCTACATGGCATACATCTACATGTCTCGTTTCAATGTCATTGAATGATGAATCTCAAGTACGCCATCTACTTTTACCCTTGCTCGCCCGCCACCCCCACCCTTGATTCTCTATAACCGGGTCTCTTCTCTTTACATCTTGTTTTCCAGACGTCGCTCAACCTTGAGCTTGACAAGAGACTCGAGGGCCTCGTCGATCGGCACCAGTTCACCCTTGGTCTGAGTAGCCTGGTCGTCTCGGTTGCGGATGTTGACGGTGCGCGACTTGGCCTCCTCAGCACCAACCACTACATCATCGAGTTAGCCATCGACCCGTGTTAACCATAGCCTGTCATTGTAAACATACCAAAGATAAAGTTGTACTGCTCCAGCTGGCCAGTACGGATCTTCTTCTGGAAGGTGTTGCCACTGAGGTCAACATCAATGTACAGCTCCTTCTCCTGGAAGATCTGCTGGATCTCCTTGGCGTAGTCGTTCACCGCAGGCATGACGGGGACAACCAGGATCTGTCGGGGGCTGAGCCAGAAAGGCCACTTGCCCGCAAAGTGCTCTGCCAGCACACCAAACATTCGCTCAAAGCTGCCCAGCACAGCACGGTGAATCATGACAGGACGCGAGTATCCCGCGGGGAGATCCTCCGAGGGGTCGCTGCCGTCGCTGACTCCGCTCTCGTCCTTGGCGGCCACATATCGGAGCTTGAATCGTCGGGGAAGGTTGAAGTCGAGCTGAATAGTACCGCACTGGTGGTCTCGGCGAAGGGCATCGTATAGAGTGATGTCGATCTTGGGGCCGTAGAAAGCACCATCACCAGGGTTGAACTCCCACTTGGCGTCGTTCTTCTGGGCAAACGACTCCAGAGCCTCCTGAAGCTTCTGCTCGGCAATATCCCAGGTGGCGATGTCACCAACGTACTTCTCAGGGCGGGTAGAAAGCTTGAGCTTGAAAGAGAAGCCAAACAGGCCGTACACGGCGCTCAGGAAGTCAAAGGCAGACTCGATCTCATCTCGGATCTGTCTAATGTCAGTATTTCGACTCAACAAACGGTTTAGTCTCACGCACCTGGTCCACAGTACAGAAGATGTGTGCATCATCCTGCTGGAAACGACGGACTCGGGTA
Organism: Fusarium solani; assembly: GCF_023522795.1. Taxonomy (NCBI): domain Eukaryota; kingdom Fungi; phylum Ascomycota; class Sordariomycetes; order Hypocreales; family Nectriaceae; genus Fusarium; species Fusarium solani. Next base: position 3,899,551 of record NW_027072157.1, read on the forward strand.
AGACCAGACAGGGCACCCGAGAACTCGTTGCGGTGCAGCACACCGAAATCGGCCATCCTCCATGGCAGGTCCTTGTAAGTGACGTCCGAGTGGGCAAAGATCTTGCAGTGTCCGGGGCAGTTCATGGGCTTCAGGCCATATCGCTCCTTCTCGACGTCAAAGGTGAACATGTTCTCCTCGTAGTGACCCCAGTGACCAGAGATCTTCCACAGATCCGCCTTGTACACGTTGGGGGACATGACCTCGGTGAAGCCACGTTTTCGGTACTCGCCCTTGAGGAGATCCATCAGGGCATTGTAGATGCGCACACCGTGCGGCAGGAAGAAGGTGGATCCAGGAGACACCTCGTCAAAGAAGAAGAGCTTCTGGTCCTGGCCAATCTTTCGGTGGTTGCGCTTGGCGGCCTCGGCCAGGAAGTGCTTATACTCCTCGAGCTGCTTCTTGTCGGGGAATGAAATACCAGCAATTCGCTGGACGGACTCGTTGTTGCTGTCACCAAGCCAGTAGGCGGCAGAGTTCTGTCATTGTTAGCTCCCGTGTCCTGTTTAAAAGCTTATAGGCCAGAAAACACGTACCCTGAGGACGGAAAAGGCCTTGATGTTGCCGGTGGTAGGAACGTGAGGTCCTCGGCACAGATCAATCAGGGGTCCACAGCGGTAGACAGTGCTCTTGGTGCCATCGGGGACTCGCTGGTTGATGAAATACTCCTTGTACTTGCTGTACTTGAACATCTCGAGGAGCTCATCCTTGGTCATCTCGAGACGCTCAAAGGGCTGCTTCTGCTTGATGATGCTGTTGGAGAGCTGCTCCAGAGCCTTCTTGTCCTCGTCGGCAATCACTTGCCTGTTATCTTGTTAGTATGCGACTGCAAAGGGTAGCACCAAGTAAACATACTCTCCCATGTTGGCCATATCATAATAGAAACCTGGGGGGTCCTCAGTGGGGGGTCCATTGCAGAGGTAGCATCCAAAGCGTCGCTCGGCAGCCTCTCCGAGAATGTGGGCAGACGAGTGCCAGAAGACCTTCTTGCCTGTCTCGTGCGTCAGCCGCGCCACCCCGCACTTGAGTTTACAATACAATTCTACCTTCGGGGTGCTCAAAGTCGAGGAGCTCGAGCTTGCAGCTCTTCTCGAGGGGTCGGGTCAGATCCCACAGCTCGCCGTCGACGAGGGAGATGACGGTGCGCTCGAGGAGCGACTTGGAGATGCCCTTGGCGATGGAGAAGGGGGTGGTCTCCCACGAGGTTCCGGTGTGCTCCTTGCCATTGGGAAGAGAGATGATGATTTCCTCGCGAGGTTTCTCTGCAGTCGTGGTCAGTCGATTCGATTCGAGACGCGAGTCGTGGCAAAGCCGGATAGGATAGTTTTTTCTTCACCACGCACCAGCGATTTCGGCCTCCTGTCGAGCCTTGATCTTGTCGAAGAGGTCGAGTCGGTGCTGAATGAACTCGGGGAGATCTGGTAGCTACGACGTGGGTTAGCAATGGGGTCGCCATGGCCATGATGCCATGTTTCTCTCGGCGGGTGGCCAGCAGAGGGAGGGGCACAAACCTCGAGGCCAGAAGACTTTCCACCCTTGGCGGGCTTCTTCTCCTTGGGCTGCTTGGCGGGGCGGGAGGGCAGGCTCTGCTCGGGGGCGCCCTCGGCCGCTTTCACAGCATCAGCTTGTTCGGACGACATGATGAGGACTTGCAAGATGTTGCAGTTGTGGTGGGAGAAGTTGCGGTCTTGGGTCTGCCTCTGTTGATGGCGGGGCACAGGGGGCATTAAACGCTAGGTGGGGTTGAGTCACTGAACGAGTCTGACAGGGGTCTTGGTGTTGTTATCGGCGGCTCAGTCTTATCGGTAGATCCTCGGTGGCCAATCAATCTGCCCACTCTGTCTCCGTAACCAGCCTGGACTGACAACTATTGACCATCATGGCGCCTTCATCTCGGCCTTGAGCGTCCGTCTGTATGCTATTTTGGGGCTGACTCCTGAGAGCAATCTTGCATGTCTGTCAGGGCCTCATATCATTGGCCTCCTGAGATCATGTTGAAGCTTCTCTCACCGTCGTATCGATCTGGTACGGTCACAACGGGATCATTTCGCAAATGATCAGTGCTTCGAAACACCATGTACAGTCATCACAGACATATTGGACACCCAGACTCAGATCCGAAATCGCAATCTGACTCATGTTCAGTAATTCCCTTGTTCCAAGCTCAACCAGGGGTATCAGGCCATTCTCTAACCCAGTAGCTCCGTAACTCCTTACCGTATCATCGTATCATAAATCCCATACAAAGCACACACAAACAACGAGCACTCTCTCATAGCCCATACCGTGTGACGCACTCCTCCTTGTGCGCTTCCAGACAGTCCAGCGCGCAGACTCTTGTCCCGCACTTCATACACCTCACACGTCCCCAATACCCGCACACTGAACAAAACACCCTCGTCGGGTATTTCGGATCCCAATTGCCCATCGCTTCACCATAGTTTAGAGGTGGGTGAGCTAGAAGCTTGCGCAGCTCCTCGTCGGACGGCATTTCGGGCACGCATGACATTAGCAGCGGGTCGTCATCGCCTGGGTGTGAAGTCGGGGGAGGTTTTGAGGATTCCGAGAGGACGGGCGGGAGGTTCGCGTCGGTCATTGTGATGTCTTCGTCCTGTGCGGGTTGACGAGATGATGTGGGAGTATCCCTCCTGCTGCCCGAGGACCGCTTATTGTTTGCGCCAGCCGTGTTGGATCGAGAGAGAGCAGGATTCGACTCTGCTAGTGCTTGCATCGCGAGGAAGTCGTCCAGGTGATTGCCAAAGGTCTTTTGCGACTGCAAGATCTTGCGAACATTGGGCGTGTGCTTCCCTTGAGCTGTTCAAGTTAGCTCCAGAGCCGACGAGCAAGACCATCATTCAGATACCTCTCCCACTTTTGACCGGCAACGGTATAGTATTGTCTCTTCCACCATCTTTATCCAATGCCTCGACCTCTTTTCGTATCTTCGTATCTTGGCGCGCCGTCAAATCGCTGAGGGTTAAGCCAGGCGCATTCCGGGCGCGCTTCCTGTTGGTAGGCGCCGTCGAGCGGCTGGCGATAGTGTTGTCGGGAACATAGGCCCAGCCGGGAGCCGATGTTGTCTTGGCGCTGGCGAGCTCGATCACTCCAAAGTTATTCATTGCAGATTTGCTGATGATGCCTTAAAAGCTTGTGAAGTTGGCTCGTGAGGATGCTCCAACGTTTTGTTTCGCGAAAGCGACCCCTCGACATTCGACACCCGTAAGAGGTATTTGTCCAATAGATAGGTTATGATAAGAGCTCTGTGAGTAGTGGGGCCTCAATCATCCCAAGTCCGGGTTAGCGTACGGCTCAAAGTCTTGTGGTTGGCTGATAGCTTTGAAGGTGTGAGCAAATGGGGGTGTAGACACATCAAACTCATACCGGTCGGAAAATCTGCCGGAGCCGTTGCTCCCCTCGCAAGACGTGACGTAGCCAATCACGCGCAAGAACTGTCCAGCGAAGCACAACCGCTCAGAATATTCCGAGCACCCGACGGGTAGCACCTCTGACGTCCATCGCCCATCACAGCCAGCTTCTCTCGCCTCTTAAACACCGCAATCCCCCGTCGCCCACCCACCCACGAAACAATGTCCCTGCCGTCAAGAGTCCTCCTCTCCAGCAGCAGCCGCGCGCTCGCTGCGCGGAGCTTCCACACCTCCGCCCGACGAATGGCCGACGCCGCGCCTCTGCCGGCCCGGAAACCCATGGGAGCTTTCCGGGGAGGGTGAGTCGGGACCGAGAATCCCCAGCTCGAGGAAATCGGAATTGGCTAACCAGATCGTCCGCCAGCCTCTTCGGCTTCCTTCTTGGCAGCTTCCTCTCCGGCAGCGCCGCCTACAGCTACCTCCTCAAGGAGTACAAGACGGCCAACGACCTCTTGACCGAGGACATCTACGTGCGTAACCAAAGGGATGAGGCAATTGATAAGCAACGACCTCGATTCAACCCCGTCCGACCTTGCGATCCGGAAGCTGACCCCACCATCACAGACCCTCCAGGCCTCCGTCACCCGCCTCAGCAACTACGTCCAGGCCCTGGAGACAAAGACGCAGGGCAAGAAGTAATGGATTGATACAACAACAAGAGAGGTGGAAAAGTGTATAAAAGGGGGATCAGGCCAGGGCGGATCTCTCCTCGAAATTGCCAGGTTGACGTGGTGGAATCAGAATGGCCTGGTCACATTTCTTGACATCTCGAGGCAATTGGCGAAGAGGAGGAGAGATCGAGGGATTTGTACGATTCTGTCCCACGTTGAGGACGTGTTTGTAAGCCCGATTCATAAACATATACGACTTACGCAATCCGATAATACGCTGGGCTGCAGTCATGACTTAGACTCATATCTTGATTGTAAAGAATGGGAGACAGACCATAGACTGAGAGGTCTAGTGCGCTACGGATAGACGGATCCTGAAACCTCCAAACCATCAGTCTCTTGTGTGCTCGGCTTTCAAGTCGTTGGGGCCGAGCAAATGACAGACCACGCAGTTATGGTCAACTTTCACCCACATTCCTCATGTTTGCCACAGATCATGTCACGGTTCGGTTCAGGAACAAGCAGTATAGTGTATCAAGTGGTAGTCAATCATCATTGTCCAATTTTGCCACGGAAACTAGTAGCAAATCTCATCAGAGGTGCCATCAAACGACAGCACCATCAAATCCCGCGCCCGTGAAATCAGATAAGCCCCTTTTAGTATACTAATATGACATCATGTGTTTACAGCTCATCATGGCCATCGGCCTCCTTCTCCTTCTCAGCCTCCTTCTTCTCCTCACTGGCGGCGGGGGCAGCCTCCTCAGTACCCTCCTCCTTGGCGGAGAGCGAGGCCTTGTACTTGCCGTTCTCCTTGATGAACTCGGCGAGGTCCTCAACAGTGCGGGAGCCCTGGTAGGTGACGGGAGCGTCCTTGCCACCAGCGGGGTACAGCTTGATGGTGGGGAAGCCCTGGATCTCATCGGGAACGTCGTTCTGGGTGGCATCAACCTTGGCGATGACAACCTTGTCCTTGAACTCAGAGGCAGCGAACTGGGTAGCAAGCTCATCGTACTTGGGGGCGAGAGCCTTGCAGTGACCGCACCAGGGAGCGTAGAACTCAATCAGGACATCCTTGGTGTCGTCGAGGACGATGTCGTTGTAGCTCTTGGCGACGACGACGGTGACGGGACCCTCCTGGGTCTCGGGGATGGGCTCAGACTTGATGCTAGGCTCAATCTTGCCCTCGGAGAAGTCCTCAACGAACTTGGCGATGCTGTCGTGGGTGATCTCCTTCTCCTGGTCGAAGGGGAACTTCTGATTCTTGGCAATCTCCTGGATGGCGAAAGAGGGGAACTTGTCGGTCTTGAGGTTCAGGTTGCCAGCGTGGGCACCGAAAGCCTTGGCGTCGATGGTGGCAAAGTTGATCTTGCCCTTGTACTTCTCAGCAATGGGCTTGATGGCGTCACCGAGCTCCTTGCGCTCCTCAGCGGTCTCGGAGAAGATGTAGGCCAGGGGGATGCCGGCAGACATGTAGCCGGCGTAGGTCTCAGGGCCAACCTCGCCAATGAGAGGGGTGGCGGAGGTGGAGATGAAGGACTCGATGGCCTCAGCCTCGAACTTCTCGGTGAAGGTGTTCTTGCCCTCATCGAAGGCCTTGTAGACAACCACGGCGGGGGCCTTGACGCCCTCAGCCTCGGCGACGGCGGCGTCGTTGACGCCACCGAAGAGGTAGGTGTCGCGGAGACCCTCAGCGATCTTGGAGAAGGTCTCGTTGGAGGCCTTGTCGTCGGCGTTGATGTAGGCGATGACGACGACCTTGTCGGCAGTCTTGAACTCCTCGAGGGTGTCCTTGGTGAGGATGGAGACAGCGGGGAGGGACTGCTTGATCATGTAGGAGGTGATGCTGGAAGATGCCATGTTAGCAGGCGAGCTATTGACAGTCTCTAGAACAGGTCGACTTACCCAGCAGCCTTGCGCTGACCGCTGTAGGGAGTGATGTTGTCAAGGCCACGGAAGACCTTGAGGGTGGGGTAACCCTCGACACCAAAGTTCTTGCAGAGGTCGGCCTCCTCGGTGCAGTCAACCTTGGCAAGCTTGATGTTCTTCTCCTTGAGGGTAGTGGCAGCCTCCTCGTACTCGGGGGCGAGGGCCTTGCAGTGGCCGCACCAGGGAGCGAAGACTGTTGGAGATCATGTTAGCAAGCTGCAAAAGGCGGGGAGAGCAGGCGGGGTGTCAATCGAGACTTACACTCGGCAAGGACGAGGTCGTTGGACTTGATGAACTCGTCAAAGGTGTCCTGGGTGAGCTGGTGGACATCCGAATCGGCGGCGGAGGCATAGGCAGCCAGAGCCGCCATGAAGCCGCAGGCGATGCGCTTGTGATACATGATGGGCCGTCTGATGGGTATCCTAGAAAACACAAAGAAGGGCTTCGCTGGGAGACGGGCAAGGGAAAGGTCAATGATATGGGGGGAGGAAGGAAAGGAGGAGGAGATGTTCGAGATGGGAAGATGGAGGCGGAGAGTTTTGTACTTGTACTTGAGGACAGGTAATCCAATGGATCAGTCAGTGGTTCAAGCACTCAGTCAAGGCTGTACCTAAGCTGCTGCTGCGGCTGCGACGTGCGGCTGGGCTGGGGTCTGGGTACATGGAGGTGGGCTGGGGGGCGATGAATGGATGGATGGAGGGGCTCAATTGAACAAGTGTCCCCTTTGGCGGCTGGATTGGATTGATCATCAAGCCCAGGCAGCGCGGGCAGCACCAGCCGGACCTGCCCTGAGCACCTGCAGTTGGCAGCACGGCCCCATGGGCCCCTCCAGGGGGCGGGCTAGTGGGCCTTTCAGCGGGTTGTGGCGCATCCTCAGGGCAGCTCTGGCCTATGAGGGCCCCTGCACCGCCTGGAAGGGGACCTGCCCACCCCACCTGCACCTTCACCCCCAGGTGCTGCGGTGCTTGTAGGGACCTTGGATCGCCGGGTCCCATTCATGGATGGATGGTATGGCATGGTATGGCACGGCATAGGCATCAGCTGGCGTTAATCCTTATAAATCCGGAGTGCTAAGCTCTAGAACTTTGTTGAACAGGCCGAATTAGTAGACTTGATGCGCTTCCAGCTCTTGTCCATCCTCTACGTGTCTATCATGGCTGCAACCCCAAGCTCCACGTATTCATTCCCGTCCTCTCTCAAATGAGGAACCTTAATGTCGACGGACGTGCAAAAACACTTTCCCAATTGAGCCGCAACGGGATATTATCTTCCGAACGAAGGGGCGCATGGGAAGGCGAACCCTGTCAACAGAGCAGACAAAAGACGTTCGAGTTTTTGGCTGAGTGGTGGCGATTGACTCGTCTCACCGGGAGGGTAAAAGAAGAGGCCACGTCTCTAGGTTTTAGCTACAATATCTGGACTATCCATCCAAGCCCAGCCCAGCCAGGCCGAGGCCCCCTTTCTCAGTGGGAACTAGGTCATAATTGAGGAGGTTAGCAACCTGGAAGTAGGTAGTATTATCCGTAAAGCCGTTGATGCCTCCGTTGTTGACCGAGCAATAAACACATCACCTCAGTCATTGATTCATATGGCTCATTTCTAGACGTTTCTTTTTGTCTTCCTGAAATAATCTTGTGTGTACAAAACAAAACCGCAATGCTCATAAAATAGCTTCATAAAAACGGTTCCCAAGCCATCGAGAAAATCCTCTTTCAGGTAGTGTCGTGGCTGTATTGTATCCCAGCATCAACCCCAAAACACCGCACGGGACGTCCATTTAATTCCGGGTCGCTTCTCGACCTCTCTCATCCAGATCCCGTTTGCCTTGTATCCATGGTATATAAACTCCACTAGATAAATGCACCATCTCATCCCTTCTCTTTACTCATCACATCATTCAACGAGGGCTTACTTGCGCTTGGCCTCATGCACGCTCTTGATAATCTTCTCCACGACAGAGGGATCAGACAGCTGCGTATCATGTTAGTCAATGTGCCTCAACTCTTGGATAGTAAGGGCAACTTACAGTAGTGATATCACCAAGCTGATCCTCCTCACCCGCGACAATCTTTCTCAACACACGGCGCATGATCTTGCCACTTCGTGTCTTGGGCATGTCGGGGACAATGTACACCGCCTTGGGGGCGGCGAAGGGTCCGATGCTCTTTCGCACCTGGATGATGAGCTCCTTGCGGAGAGCGTCAGTCGAATCAACGTTCTCCTTGAGATCAACGAAGGCGTTGACAGCCTGGCCGGTGAGCTCGTCGGCAATACCAACGACGGCGGCGTCAGCAACGGCGTGGTGCTCGAGGAGGGCAGCCTCGATCTCGGCAGTCGATAGACGGTGACCGCTGACGTTGACGACATCATCGACACGTCCTCGGATCCAGTAGAAGCCCTCGTGGTCACGGGCAGCACCATCACCGGTGAAGTAGTAGCCCTTGTAGACATCAAGGTAGGTCTCCTTGTATCGCTTGTGGGCTCCCCAGACGGTGCGGGCCATGCTGGGCCAGGGCTGCTTGAAGGCCAGAACACCCTCAACATCGTTGCCGTGGATCTCCTCACCGGACACGGGGTCGATGAGGGCAGGCTCGATGCCGAAGAAGGGCAGAGAGCAACTGCCGGGCTTGGTAGGAGTGATACCGGCAAGAGGGGTGAGGGTGTGAGAACCGGACTCGGTCTGCCAGTATGTGTCGACAATGTGGCACTCCTCCTTTCCAATAACCTCGAAGTACCACTTCCAGATCTCGGCAGCAATGGGCTCACCGACAGAGCCCAGAACTCGAAGGTGAGCGAACCTGCCTCGAACGTGCTCGTCACCGGCACGCTTGAGCAGTCGCAGGGCAGTAGGGGCGACGTAGAACTGGGTGACGTTGTGGCGCTCAATGATGTCCCAGTATCGGGAGAAGTTGGGGAAGGCGGGAGTACCCTCGAAGACGACGGTAGAGACACCGAGCATCAGAGGGGCGTAGACAACATAGGTGTGGCCAGTGATCCAACCGACATCACCACCGCAGAAGTATCGGTCGCCCTCGTGGATATCGAAGACGTACTTGCCGGTCATGGCAGCGCCAAGTAGGTAACCGGCAGTAGTGTGCAAAACACCCTTGGGCTTGCCAGTGGAACCAGAGGTGTAGAGGAGGAAGAGAGGGTCCTCAGAAGCCATGGGCTCAGGAGGGAAGTAGTTGGGCCACTTCTCAACCTCCTCGTGCCACCAGAAGTCACGGCCGGAGGTCCAGGGGATCTCGGAACCAGTGCGCTTATAGACGAGGACGTGCTCGACATCGGGGCACTGCTTAAGAGCATCGTCGACAATCTTCTTGGTGCCGATTAACTTGCCACCTCGCTTGCCCTCGTCGGTGGTGATGACAACCTTGCAGCCGGCATCGACAACACGGTCGCGGAGAGAGTCGGCAGAGAAACCGGCAAAGATGACGGAGTGGACAGCACCGATACGGACACAGGCCATGAGGGCGACAATGGCCTCGGGAATCATGGGCAGGTAGATGGCAACAGTGTCGCCCTTGCGGACGCCCATCTGCTTGAGGACCCAGGCGGTGCGGGAAACCTCGCGGAGGAGCTCGCCGTAGGTGACATTGCGGCCTTCGCTAGGGTCGTCGGCCTCGTAGATGATGGCAACACGGTCAGGATCAGCAAAGGCGTGGCGGTCGACACAGTTGTAAGAGGCGTTGAGGCGACCCTCGTTGAACCACGAGACGTCGGCGTTCTGGAGGCTGCCGCTGCGGGTGGTCTGGAAGTCGCGGTCCCATGAGATGAGCTCACGGGCGCGCTCAGCCCAGAACTTGTTGGGCTGGGTAATGGACTCCTTGTAAAGTCGCTTGTACTCCTCGAGGTCTAGAGAGTGGGTCAGAGACTGTTGAGGCTCCGGTGCGGATTCCGGGATTAACTTACTGGCAAGGTGGGGCCTGTGGGGGTGCTCTGTCGGGTAACGGGGTTAGCAAGACCGAGTCTACGGAGCGTAATAAGACGAAAGAAGAAAAGAAAACAACAACAGGCGTGACGAGCGAGGGCCAATGGGTGCCGCGGTAATCTCGTCTCGACGGAAAAGAAAAAGGGGTAATTGGTAATGCATACTGGCAAACATCCGCTGTGGGGGGTCTATGTGAGTCGTTAGCAACAAGTCCAATGGGCGCCGAACCCGGCCGGGCACGCGAGCTTACGGTAGGTGTCGACAAGGTGGGCCTCAGCGACCACGGGGGCCTTGGTCTCCTGGGCAGGAGCCTCTAGAGTCTTCTCGGCGACGGGTTGGCTGGCTGTAGGAGCGGGAGCGGCAGCAGGGACGGTCTCATTGGGGAGGACCTCGGGAGCCACAGCCGGCTCAACGGGGACTTGGGGGTTCTCGACAGTTGCCATTGTGACGGTTGGGGAACGTTTGTAAAAGATTTTTTTTTTTTTTTCGTTGAGGGACGCGGGCAGATGCGTATGCGGATGCCACGTCGATGCGGGGTAGCGTGACCGTGGAGCTTGTCAGAACTGACAGCTTTCGGTGTTGCTCTTCGGGGGAGAGGCCGAGGATGCGCAGTTGGAGTCGGGAGAAGAGAGAGGTGGATGAAGAGGAGAGTCCAAGTTGGTCAAAGATGGAGGGGAGGACGAGGGAGAAATAGTTGAGTTGAGATGGAGCGAGAGGTTTGATGAGAAGGTCCGGTCTGCGGGGGAGCTGGGGGACCATTGATTCTTTATGGTAATTTGGGTACATCGCCATTGGCAGGCCGGCCGGTAACTTGTCACTGGTACCTGCACCAACCGGCGAGCGGCGGCCGGCGAACCGGGGGGGCCATTGCCAGCCCAGAGCCGTAGCAGCACCGCCGTGATCCTTTCCCCCGAGCCATGTCCCGAAGAACCACAGCCAGCCCAGCACCCAACTCCCGTCGGCCAGCCAGACTACCAGAGTCATTCATTGCCTAGCCAGGCTCTTGACGGTTGCCCCCCCATGCATCGTCATCGGGCAAGACAGCCATTCGCCGCTCCCGCACACAGACGCTCGGGTCCGGCACTCACTCCAGCATCTGGCCAGCATCCAAATGCTTGGTAACCCCAGAACACAGCAGGGGTGACTTGACGTCCAATGTTGTCGCAAGGCTGCCCGTGCGCTGCCACCCATAGCCGGCAGTCCTGGCCCTATTCCAGGTCGAGCTTTTGCCATGCGCCGCCATCATGGTGTCTACGGTCGGTATCTCCCTGCCATCCCACCATGTCTATCCAGGGCGCAACGGAGGTAGCCCGTTGCCCTACGCCCGAGGTGTGATATGGACGGATGGCTGTTCTGGCTATGCCTGCTCTGTACATGCCTGCTGGAGGTGGTTGCCTTTAATTCTTCTTCCGGTTCCGTACCGTCTATCGATGTTTACGGACCCGAGCACCCCCATGGCAGCGTTGCTTTCGTCCTGTCATCCTCCGTTGAAGTGGCGGATATCCTGAGGGATCTTGTACGGGCTCCCTATACTAATCTAATGTTGTAATCTCATTCAAGTCAAGCTGCAATCATCAATCAGTCTCGGTCGCGTCTGCCTCTAATTCCATCGCGACTTTTCCTGGGTGTGGTGGGGTCCCGAACACCGGGGGCGCCAGCTTCAAAACCCACCCACCACCGTCTTGCGATTTGGGATGCTGACGGTGGATTATCCACGACTGGATACACCGTAGCTCTCTGTGGTCCCTTAAACTGGAGCTTGTGTTCCTGGCGGAGCCGAGGTCCTTGCGCCCTAGCTCATCAAGAAGAAACTTTAGACACTGGTTTTGTCGAGGTTGTGGTGATGATAAGCTGTGAAGCCATCTTGACCGTCTTCTTAACCCCCCGGCGCCCCTCCAGGATTATGGACTTTTTTTCTGCCCTCTTCCTCCTGAAATCCCCTACCCTTGAGCCCCCATGCCGAGCTATGTGCGGCAGACCTCCCACGGTGGCTGATGGTGCAGCTACACCATGGGCAGGCCTGCATGCGGTACTTTTAGTACTGGGTACTACAGGTTCGTCCCTGGCTCCATTCCCGGCCCCATTGAGAATGCCTGCTGGCCACGACAGACATCGCAAGCCAGGACAGGGCCTTGATGCTGCACATTGGCTACCCGAAGGAATTCGGTATTGCCACTTGAAAGGGCCAAGACTGGAGAATCGTCGGTCCCCAGCCAAGGGGAGGAGGCGAGACAGATCGAGAGGCACACGGTCCGGGGAAAGGATGTCATGACGGAGCCGTTACGGCTCCGGACGCGGAAGAGGCTCGAGCTGGAGCTGCGGTGTCCCTTGCCCGAAACGGGCACCGGATCTCCCACCCAGAAAAACGTGTTATGTGATTGACCGTGGTAATCAGTGGAGCCTTTTTGGAGCTGGAGGCCAGCATCTTGGGCCGTATGCGGAGGGCGCGGCTCTAACATCCATGGGACGGACGGTGGAGTCTCAGGGATGCGAGGCGTCTCCTCGATGCAGGAGGAGAGCACGCCGGCAACGGCCCCTCATGAAGAGAGGCTGACTTGTCTAAGCGCCGCGTCCGAAGTCGCTGGATGAGTTATCTGCGCCTTTGAGGCATCATTGAAGATATCCCCAGTATGGCAAGAGTCTGTCATCGCAGCTCGACGCTTGAGGTTTTAGGCGCGTATTCGTTCCTGCCGCCGTCTCATCTGCCTTATAACCACTTCCGGTAAACGGGATGCATGCCCGCCGCCCGTGCAATGGCGCAGGTTGGCAGGTGCAGCAGCTGCCCCTCATAACTTCCCCCCGCATTCAAAATCTTCGGGGTTAGTCTGCACGGTTCCTGATTGGCCAGCCCGGCATGCCCCTCCACGGCAACATCCCAGAGGCTAGACCGTCAGGGTCTTAATTCTCCTCCGATTTTCACCTCCCACGCTCCTCAACAAAGTTCACTCCGTTTTCGAGACGGCGCTGCGCCAGGGCGCTGCAGATTACTAGGTACCTGGTACATCCTTCTCAGCCCATGTCGAGGCACTCAGTTACTGTTTCGGGGAGAATTGCTTGTGCTGGTCGAGATTAGGATTGCAATCTCAACACCATCCTTCAAGCCTGTCGCGCTCAACCATTTCCTCTTGCTGCGGCATCTTTCGGTGCTGAGAATCTCCCTCGTCGTCTTCCGGATATAGCCACCAATTACGGAGTACTTGTCCTTCAGCCGCTCATCGTGCCGTTTCGCTCAAGTCCCGAGACTCCCGTCCGTTTCAAGTAAGCGGCAGCTCTCTTGCTCAAAGCTTCACACCCCCTAAGCACCCTCCAATACCGAGATTAGAGCGAATGTGTGAGACTCTGCTGTTGACGTATCCGTCTCGCCGCTAGCTCGGGCTGGGCTCTCCCCTCGTGGTGGCTAATCCCGAATCGGCACTTCCACACGCCGCCCGAGCGCCCATCCCCAACCCGCCCGTCGACCGTCGACCCTTGTTCCATGCCCATCCCTGCCCCAACGGCCGGGCCAAAGCCCAGCTCTTGAACCGAAGCCACAGGAGCTGCATCATGGCTGTGGCGTTTGTTGCCGGCCCAAGCCACATCTGTGACGGCGTTTGAACATGGTTGCTGCCGTCTGGCCGTACCTTCGGGACTCGACCGAGATGTTCATCAGTGATGCAACGAACGGAACTTGTCCATTTGAAATGTCGGCACCGTCCTTGCTTCTCCCTTCCGCATGTGATGGATGCCCTCTCGCCCATTCATTCACCTAGTCTTGGTCAGCCTTGATTTGCTCCTCTCACCCAGCCGAAGGGCTCGAGATCCGCGGCTATTCCTCACCTCTCTGCGTCATCTCGAACCCACACACTTTGTTGACTCGTCCACACCCTTCCCCTCAGATTGCCCCTCCACGAGCTCCCTCGAGCTCTCCATGCTGGGGAGTCATTGGTCGTTCTGATTCTAGCACCGAAATCAACCGGAGTGTTGATTTTGTTTCCGCTTCGGGCAGTTGACGCTCCCTCTCGCAACTCCTCGGCATCGGGATGTAGAAGAATTCGCCGTCGCCCATGATGGAAGTTAACCCCGGCTTGGATACACAAACCTGAGACTGGGCGTCCTGTAGGATGTGAACGCTCAACGACCGCTCGGTTCATCCTGGTAGAGAGGCGGCCAGTAAGCAACAGATGCGATACCTCCCAGACGACCGGACGAACCCAACCTCCCAGGGCCAATCTCAAGACTTCCGTCTCTCCATGCGTCCTAGTCAGGGCAAGCTCTTGCAACTAAACAAGGCTCCGTTTCCCCATTTCCCCATTCCCCGCTCCTCGTCAACCCCTCAGTTCCGGGGCTCCACGACGGACCAGGTTGAGACAAGTATTGGTTGACAGGTCGGCCCCCTCAATGGCGACCCCTCGTCAACTCTGGTTCTCCATCTTCAGCTCTTGGCTTTGAAAGATTTTTGCTCTTTATCATATGTTAAGGCGGGGCTCAAAGAGGAGGCCACACGAGGTGGCCACGAGCCTGGGGTGCCAGTGAACGATATGGGGACAATTAGATGCAGTTTTCCGTTAACTCCCGTGGCACGGGGGTTGTGCTACGTAGACCTCCCTGAACGCCAACCACACATTCTGCCATGTTTACATGTCCATGCTCATCAGATACATCTCCACGATTCTCATGAACTTTGCCACAAACGCCTCCAGATGAAAGATGACCTTGGTTCCCGTCTTGATCCGATGCTCGTAGAAAGCTGCCCACTGAATCACCTCGCCCTTCAAACCGTCGTCGATAAGAGCAATCAGTTTGAAGGCCAGGGTCTTTAGGATGGTGGTGGGGGGAATGCAGTGTGTCAAAAGATCGTACAGCTTTGACCGCACCTGCAGGATCCTGGCTGGTGTGTGCTCCTCCAAAATTTCCTTCGCAATCTGTCCGATGAGGGCCTCCCAGTCTGCCGGCGGGATGGGCGTGCTGTCTGTAACCTTCTCACTGTACCTCGGGTTAGTCCCTGCTCGTACGCCTCGGCCGAAAGCTCCGTTGGGGTAACCTACTTTTGGGCATGTACAGCCTCGTACATGAGGAGGGCTCGCCGCAGGTTCCGTCCGCTCTCCTCCGCTATTCGCTGGTGCAGGCCCTTGACGACGGGCCAGCCCTCCTTCTTGGCCGACACGGCTAGCACGTCACAAATTTCCTCGTGGGTTGGCGCTGCCACCCTGACTAGAAGGGTTCTCGAGCGGATAGGCGCGATGATGTTGGCTGTCGAGTTCGCCAAGAGAATCAGCCGCAGGTTTGGCGAGTACTTTTCCATTGTTCGTCGCAGAGCCGCTTGCGCGTCTCGAGTGAGGTGGTCTGCTTCGTTGATGACCACGACCTTGAACCGCTGCTTCGCTGACTGGTCAACCTGTTGTGTTTGCGCCACCTCCTTCAACAAGTCCTGAACGACTACTCTGTCGTAGTTACCGACGTCGGAGGGCGTGATCTCGAGGTGGTAGATGGAGGCGACAATGTTGAACTCGAGCTTTCGATTGCTCGTCGTCTGGAATACTCGGGCATCGATCTTGATCTTCTCCACACCTGGGCCGTAAAGCTCCTTCAGTGTGGCTACTATCCGAGTCTTCTTTCCTGCGCCTGAGGGACCGTAGACGAGGAGGTGAGGAAAGTCGCCGCTCTGGGCCTGTGATACTTGAGGTTAGTGGTGGTCATCCCCTTCACTCTATGTGTGCTCCTCACGAGAGATTGCAGTCGACCCGATAGTTCATGGTGATATGTGAGGGAGTCCAGAGACCGCGGTCGGTGTTTGTCGACGATGAGAGCCATTGTAGAAGCTGCTTGGTGATGTGTTGAGAATCGTGGAAAGACAGCTTTTTTGGGTTGCGGGAAGACGCGTCGTCGCGTAAAGTGGATGGTCTCTGGAATCAAAAGTGGTCCGTGCGTCCGACTTATATGACTGGAGCCGTTCAGCAGGCAACGGCGCTATGAGGCTCTGAACCTGGAAACCATGATGGAATGGATGGAAACCTATGCAATATTCATCTACCAACCCTGACAGGGTATTGTAGAGATAAAAGTTGTGAAATTCATATAGGGTATGCTGGGATAAGAACCAATTCTACGTTTAATCAGGGTTACCAGGTCTTGAATATTGTATTCATACAGGTTTACATCAACATCCTTACACTTCGTTATTGTACAGTGTCTATGTCTCGTCAATTCTCCTCTAAGAGGAGCCAGAAGCTGCAGGTGTGCTTCCAACCTGAGTCTCAGTCGTTGGGGAAGAAGCCTTGAGCAGCTCAGCAGGGGCAATTTCCCGTCTCGGCCTCTTCAGCTCCTCCAGAGTTATGCCATCAAGCTTGGTAATTCCAACCATAGGGGCCTCGCCCTTCTTCACAAACTCCCATTGGCCTATAGCTTGTTAGTTGGATCCAATTGGTGTAAATCTGGAGCCCTTGGAACTCTACCTGGCAGCTTGTTGCCGGCCAAACGGAATGCATCCCTCACGACTTGCTCGTGAAGTCGTCCTCGAATCTCGAACAGAATCTGGCTCACAGCCATTCGGGTCGCCCAGTGATCGAATGAACCCTTACCCTTACCCATACGCATCTGCAAAGCCATGAGCTCATGTCCTGCCGAACATTGGGAAAGCCATTCTCACATCGTTACCGCTGACGTAGACACCAACGTTACAGTTCTTTCGCTTGTACAGTCGGTATTTCTGTCCTCGAAGTCGCACCTTGATGGTATCCTCAGCCATCTTCAATTGCTTTGCGCTGATTCTGCGGTGGTGGTCCGTCATTCGCAGACCGTAGTCGCCCCAGATCACAGTCGTTCCCTTGGTCGAGCCTCCAGTGGCCACACGGGGGCGTCCCTTGGCCATCTTCTTCTTTCGGTTCAGATTGGGCTCGAGCCAGCTGCCCAACATCGAGGAAGTCGTCGAAAAGGCGCGGACATTTTGGAGCCGTCGGGTCGCATCAAGAGTCTTCGAGGACTGCTGGAGAGGGGCGCGGAGTTGTCGCAGGGGCGAGGAAGCGCATATCCTCAGTCCCTGAAAGGCATTGAGCAATGCCGATGTGTTGGCGGGCTTCATGGCGGCGATCGGGCTTGTCGTCTTGAAGCTGCCTCGCATGACCGAGCTCCAGAAAATCTTCCCCGGCCGAAGATGGGGTGGAGTTGTGGCCTGAAAATCAAGGCCCATATGGCAGGGCCACTTTAGCCTGCAGTCACGGATCTCGCGTCAGCTTCGCGTTTGGTAGGAGCGGACGTGCACGTCACCAGACTCGAACTTCTAGGCTGCTCCTCGATTGCCTGAGATTGTCGGACAACCACTTCCCCCAGGCAACACTCGCGCATGGTATAAGTGAGGGCCGTTGCCCCCATATCGTCAGAATTGAGGCAAAATAATCATCGCCAACAATGCCTTCTGACATCCGGTCCTTCTTTGCGCCAAAGGGTGGTGCACCCCCAAAGCCTGCAGCCAAAAAGGCAGAGGAACCGGCCAAGACCAAGCGCACCAGTAAGTTCCAATGTTCTCTATCTTTTCCCATAATGCTGACGAAAAATAGAGGGCCGTCGAGTTGTTGAGGATAGCGAGGATGAAGAAGATGAAGTCGTTGAGTATGTATTTCTGTCATCTTGCACTACGTTTGCTGACGCCGAACTAGAGAGAAGAAACCAGCCAAGCCAGCACCCAAGAAGAAGACAAAGTGCGTTGTTCCTCCTGAAAACCCCAATTGCCTCTATTCTAACCCAATTCAGGGATGAGCCAAAGGGTGTAGCTATCTCCGCCGACGATTACTTTGCGTCAACAAAGAGCAGCAAAGCTTCGAGTTCAGCGACTCCCAAAAAACCTGCAGCCAAGTCTGACGTCCCGATACGTGCGAGCCCTCGAGGCAAACCTGCAACCGCGAAGCCTGTAGCACCTGCCAAAAATGGCACAGTTCCCGCTAAACGAAAGACAACGACCTCCTACTCTCACCATGCGGCCGATGATGATGCCGACGCTTACATGGATGATGGCGATGAAGAAGATGATGACATCTTTGCTGCCGATGCCAAGGGCCGCAGCAAGCGGAAGAACGATGACTATGAGGAGGACGAATCGGAGGAGGAGGGGCTCCCCAAGCCCAAGCGGGTAGCTACACGGGGACGTCCATCTGCAGCCAAGGATAACGACGTGAAGGTGACCAAGGCTGCACCTGCAAGCAAGAAGAGAAAGTCTCCAGTCGACGGCTCTGATGAGTCTGAGGATGAGATTCCACGCAAGAAGGCAGCTCCTGCCAAGCCTCGAGCACCTCGGACAACCAAGAAGAAGGATGAACCTGAGGACACCGAGATTCAAGATATTCTCAATAGCGTCGCTACTGTCCGAGCCCCTACACCACCACCCAAGGACCCTAATGCCAAGTTTGACTGGCGAAAGAACGCATTCGGAGGTGGCAATGCGGCTGCTCCACCGACGCAAGGAGGGGTTGAGCTTCCCGAGGGCGAAGATGAGTGTCTCTCTGGTCTGAGCTTTGTTTTCACCGGTGTTTTGCAGACTATCGGTCGTGACGAAGGTCAGGCGCTGGTCAAGAGGTATGGTGGCAAGGTAGTCGGTCAGCCCAGCAGCAAGACAAGCTTTGTGGTTCTTGGCGATGATGCCGGACCCAGCAAACTGGCAAAGATCAAGTCCCACGGCATCAAGACGATTGATGAGAATGGCTTGTTTGACCTGATTCGCAAGCTTCCTGCATACGGAGGAAGTGGCAAGGGAGCGCAGAAGGCCCAAGAAAAGAAGAAGGCCGAAGAGGAAAAGGTGAAGAAGCAAGTCGCAGAGATGGAGGCGGAGGAAAAAGCTCGAAAGGCCGAAGCAGCCAAGGCTGCAAAGAAAGCAGCAGCAGCTGGAGGACCGGCAGCCGGAAAGGCACCAGCAGCCGCTCCTCCTGTGCAGCTGCTGACATCCAAGTACGCGCCAACACAACTCAGTCACATCTGTGGCAACAAGGCCCAGGTCGAGAAGATCCAGAACTGGCTCAGGAACTGGCCAAAGTCTAAAAAGTATAACTTCCAGCGACGAGGCGCTGATGGTATGGGAGGTGAGCGTGCTATTATCATTTCTGGACCCCCTGGAATCGGAAAGACGACAGCTGCGCACCTGGCGGCCAAACTCGAAGGATACGATGTCCTCGAGAGCAACGCCAGTGACACTCGCAGCAAGAAGCTCGTCGAGTCCGGAGTCAGTGATGTCATGAACAACACGTCACTTCTTGGCTACTTTGCTGGCGATGGCAAGGATGTTGACGCTACCAAGAAGAAGATTGTTCTCATTATGGACGAAGTGGATGGTATGTCTGCGGGTGATCGTGGTGGTGTTGGCGCTTTGGCCAAGTTTTGCAGAAAGACAGAGATTCCCTTGATTCTCATCTGCAACGAGCGAAAGCTGCCCAAGATGAAGCCCTTTGATCATGTGGCCTTTGATATTCGATTCAACCGCCCGACCGTGGATCAAGTCCGATCCCGCATCATGACCATCTGCCACCGAGAAGGCCTGAAGCTGCCCCCCGCTGTGGTGGATGCTCTTATTGAGGGCAGCAACAAAGACATCCGACAGATCATCAACATGATTTCGACAGCGAAACTGGATCAGACGAGTATGGATTTCGACCAGAGCAAGGCCATGTCCAAGGCTTGGGAGAAGCATGTCATCCTCAAGCCATGGGATATCTGCCAGAAGATGCTCGCTGGTGGGCTCTTCGCGCCCGCGAGCAAGTCGACCCTCAATGACAAGATTGAGCTGTACTTCAATGATCACGAATTCAGCTTCCTCATGATTCAGGAGAACTATCTTCGAACAAAGCCCATGGCTCTCAACGGAAAGGGATACACCCAACGAGAGTACAACCTTAAGGCTCTAGAGCTTTTTGACAACGCCGCGGAGAGCATCAGCGACGGAGATCTAGTCGACCGCATGATTCATGGCTCTCAGCAACATTGGAGTCTGATGCCGACTCACGCGGTCTTCAGCACAGTTCGACCAGCGAGCTTTATTGCAGGCCAACTGATGGGCTCCAACTTCACATCTTGGCTTGGCAACAATAGCAAGTCTGGAAAGCTGGGCAGATACATCCGCGAAATTCACTCTCACATGCGACTCAGGTCTTCGGGTGATCATCATGAGATTCGCCAGCAATACCTGCCCGTTCTCTGGGATCAGCTTGTCAACCGACTGCAGCATGAGGGCAACGATGCCGTTGGAGAAGTCATCGACCTCATGGATAGCTACTTCTTGACACGAGAAGACTTTGACGCGATTCAGGAGCTCGGCGTGGGTCCAATGGATGAGGAGCGAGTCAAGATTGAGACCAAGACCAAGGCCGCATTCACTCGAACGTAAGTAAACATATGTAGCCTACTAATCAGCACACGACTAACATGGACTCTTTAGTTACAACGCAATGTCCCATCCTGTTCCTTTCATGAAGGCCAGCAACGTTGTGGCGCCCAAGGCTCAGCCCAAGGAGGTTCCTGACCTGGAGGAGGCTGTCGAGGACGATGACGCAGACATTGCTGAAGCACCAGAGGTTGACGAGGATGATGACGAGATTGATTTCAAGAAGGACAAGTACATCAAACAACCCAAGGCCAAGAAGGCCACCAATAAGGCCACCAAGGCGGCTGCCGACGACGATGACGAGGAGAAGCCGAAGCGAGGCCGGGCCAAGGCCAAGGCTACAGGAACTAAGGGCAAGGGAAAGAAGTAATGGGATAATTAGACGGTTTTTTTATTGACGCAAGGATGTCTGAGAGTATCTATCCAGTTAGATGGAGCCGGGTGTTGCAAGTTGCCTGGCCAATAAGGACTAGAGATGGCACGTGACCAGCATTTGTACGATGACAACAAGGAAAAGGAGCCCAGGGCATCGAGGACTCGGGCTATGTATTGTAATGAAACAAGTTTCTTTAGAGTATTGGTATTCGCATCGTGATGAATGATTATCGTACGTGTTCCTTGGTGGTTGTTAACCTGGTGTTGTCGTTGGTTGATATCTTGGTTGACCCCTGAGTGATCAGCCCTTTATTGTCCAACTCAGCTCGACATGACATCTTGATATACCTGTGTGTAGCTATTGAGATGAAGAGGATTATTGCAGATGATTGACGCAACGAGGCTGTGGAGGAGGCCGTCGTGAAGTGGTCGAAAATGGTGGTGTTCGACGAAGTGAACATCAAGGGCGACTTTGTGCGAACACACTTGTCCCTCGAAACATTCTTAATGTATTTTATTAGCATGTTCGGATCTACGAAACAATGAAAGCACTTTTGTACGTAGTCAAGTCATCTAAAATGGCGACGTGCCCACAGCTGTGGCTCTGTGGCCGTCCAAGGCCTCGACGCGTGAGGGGCAACTAGTCAACACAGGACAACAAGGTCAAGCAGCCGTGCCAACCGCACGTTGCCGTGGTTCCGACTATGCTGCAAGGCTCATCGCCGCAGTGACCGAGTTGTCAACTCGAGGGTGTGCCGCCGCTGGTTGACTGTGGCGTGTGGGTAGTGGTGCCTGGCAGCGAGCAACCTCTCGAGACAGACGCATGAGTTTCTCCAACGCCCGCACTCCCGTCGAAGGACATAATAGCAGTGAATGAGTTGTCAAATTGAAGGCGTGCAGCTGATTGGCTATGGCGTGTGGTTAGTAAGTGGTGCCGGGCAGCGAGCAACCTCCCCTATAGACATCTGGGTTTCTAGCACGCCTAGCACACCTACTGTGTGGTAAAGGGCATCGTCCCAGGGACCGAGTTGTCAAATAGAGGGGGTGCAGTTGATTGGCCGTGGCGTGCGGCTAGTGGTGCAGGAGGGAGCAACGCCCATAGATGCCTGAGTTTCCAGTACGTCCATCACGTCCAGCACGCCCGCGGCGTCTGCAACGCGCGTCGAAGGAAAACAAGCTATGCATTGCAATCAGAAACTGCCACAGAGGGCCCCGCTAAAAATATTTATACCCCTCCTCCAAACCGCGGCCCCCAATCTTCTTCCCTCAACACCACGCTTTCTTGCATCAACACCACAACACTTGATCGACAAAGCATCACTTTCCATCATCAGCGCAACCGCTATTCATCATCACCTCCTTCTATCATCACTATTTCATCATAATAGTAGACGATAGTTATCATTCATCCTCCATCGCGACGATGCAGACATCTGCATCGTTTCCCTCTGCCCTAGGCAGTCGGGTTTCCGATCTCTTTCGAGGTCATCGATCCGATACACGTAAGTCATCTACATTCACAGCCTTCCGATACCCTTCGCAAGATGTCTCTTCTCATTTACGCGTTTACAGGCTATCCCGTATCCAACGACAACACCAACATGCTATCGAGCACTCTCAAGGCCGCCAAGGCTGACCTGCGAAGTAAGTGTTGACCCCAAACGCACGCGATTTCATCGCTTTGATGGCACGCTGACCTAAATGATAAGAGCGATTTACGCTCTCAAAGGATAAGTCTTGGATTCGTCTTGATGGTAAGTCATTTGTTTCATCACTCTCATCCCCCCTTGGCACCCCTAACCCCCTTTGCAACAGAGTCGGAGCCTTTGATCTCTTCTGAAGGCCCCATTTCTCCGAAGCCTGCAAAGCGCTCTCTTTTGAACACACTTTTTGACACAAAGTCTGGTCGCAAGCTCCACAAGCGGTCGCGTTCGGATCCAACTCCCCAGAGCGATTCTACCGGCCAGCTTCCTGAGCTCGAGCTCGTTCTGCAACCCTATGAAGATGCCAGGATCTTCAGCGTTGGGACCAACCAGGCTCTCGACGCCGTCTACGAAGCCACTGTCAGCTCCCGTGAGTATTACAGCTGCACAAGTGGTTCATACGACGCTTCGTACGAGGTTGATGAGTGGTCGATCTCTGATCACGGCACCGTCCTGATCCGACGCCCAGCGGGTTTCCACCCAACTCGCTCTACTTCTCTCGACACCTCTTCTACTCACCATACCGTCTATGAAGAGCCTGTGACCCCAGAAGCCGAGGCTGAGTGTAGCCCTGAGATCGGCGTTTCCACTTACGACGAGCTCATTGGAGCGATTAACAAAGAACTTCCAGTTCCTTTCAATACCACTCAGACTGTGCAGACTGAGGCTTAGAATGCCGACGTCCAAGTTTCTGGAACCACCTCGACAGTTCATGAGAATGTCGCTGACAATGATGCCCCGATTTCTGTCGCGGATAACATCATTTCCGACAGTGAGGCTCACGACAATGAGCCCAGCGACCACGTCCAGGAGTCGTCTGATAACCGCAATCACAACATGGGAAACCATGACAACAACCTTGACGCGCGTTTCGTTCAACCAGTTTCTATGACTCAGATCAGTCGAGTCATGTCCAAGGTCATCGAGGGCCGAACCAAGAAGAACTTGATCTTGCGCCCGATCAAGGAACTTCGTCGCAAGCACAGAATCGTCTCGGCATCTTCCAAGAAGATCCAAAAGACTGAACACGGCGCCCGCCGATTCTTTCTTGCTGACAACAAGGTCACCACACCCATTGTTGATGAACACGACGACGCGCTTCCTGGACGCGCACCTGAGAGGTAAGTCCCCCTTGGATGAGATTCGCTTGGGTCACTTGAAGCTAACACTTGACAACAGCATCCATGAGTCTCATGAGAATGATCAGGATGCCATGAGCCAGCCTCATGCCGATGAAGAGCCATTCCATCAGCTGTCTACTCGTGAGTCAATGGACACCGGGAGCACTAACTCAATCCACAACAACTTAGCTCAATGCGACATGATTGTCGCCGCTTACCAAGGTGAATATGACCAACTCGAGCGTGCTCAAACACGCACCTCTGATCTCTGTGACACCCTGAGAGGTGAGTATCCGCCCTGACCCCAGCACAGTACATGCACATTGTCTAACGTCTTGCAGAACCTAACGACGCCGATGCTCGCTCTGAGCCTGAGCAACCCGAATTCACTGAGCCTGAACAGCTCGAATTCACTGAGGAGATGGCGGCCCTTGAGTCGTGGGCGCAGGCCTCGACTCACTGGGGAGATCCCAACATCGGCCCCGACACTGTTCGACAGGTGAGAGACGCTTCCCGCCAACTGATCCATGCCTTTTGACCAGATTTCTAACGCGTCGGCTTGCAGGGCTTCGAGGAGCATCTCAAGATTCTGAAACGCCTTCACACCTCTGACGCCAAGGGCAAGAACATTGAGTTGAACCCTTCCATCGACATGGACCATCGATCCCGCCCTACTGCCGTCCTTCCTGAGCGTAAGAACAACTCTGCCAAGTGCCGTGAGATGTTTCTAACTTGTGACAGTCTATGAGTCCCCTGACTTCGTTCACTCGTGGGTTCAAGATAATCTTGACCGCCAGACGGGCACGAAGCCCATCGACGCTCCATGCGAGCCTATGCAACCACACCTTGAGCAGGACGCCCCTGACACTCACAACATTGATCATGATGAGGACGAATTCATGGACTTTGATAGAGCAAGTCTTCCTCAACCCCCTCCCCTCGATGGACCCCAACTAACTGTCTTGACTCGCAGGATGAACTGGCCGAAGCGCTCTATCATCCACACGCCCGCCACATTGCTGGAGCTCACCCCCAGAAGGCTATGGACGCTTATTGCAACCTCGCATTTTTCCGCGCTGAAAGAAATGAAGAGGAGAACAGGCTTGATCGAGACCTCGGCCAGGTACGAGAACGAATCGATGCACGCAGCGCCCAGCTCGAACGCTTCTGCGCCCTCGTCCGACAGCTCGAGCAGCAGAACGAGGCCAAGGCAGTCCGCAAGCGTCAAGCGATTTATCGCCGGGTCTCACAGCTCATCAAGACTACCGGAGCGGAGCTTGCTCAGGCTATGTCTCGCTGCGTGGAGAAGCGCGAGCACTACCGCGAACTTCTCTATCGCGAGAAGGCTCTCGTCGAGGCAGTCCAAGACGAGGCACGACACATCGGCCTTGGCAACCACACTCCCAACGAGCTCGAATGGGCAGCTGAACAAATGGTGGCTGGTGACAGCCTCGAGTATGTCGAGGACGCTCTTAACTCTTGTTTCTGAACGGTCTCTTGTGACGGCCTAGCTCGACTCACAGATGTAGGGCATCACCACAAACAACAACGAATCACGAACTACCGACACAACTCCTTCGATCCGACTCTGCGACACCAGATCACATACACTGGACAACAGACAGGATCTCTACAAACTCTTCACATCGATTCTTCTTACACACACGCAGACATCTTGTCACCTCCATCATCAGGAAGAGGAGTCTTGCCCAGAGATCCCCTCGAGGGACACACCACAACACTTCGACATCGTCACGACACGGATATCATTGCTGGCTGAGGAACAGCTTGAGCGCACGTGCTGACGAAAACACCACACTTTGTCTTTTCCACTGATTCCACTGCGAGTTCTTTCTTCATCTTTTTCTCCTCACTCATCTATACTCTACTAAGAGTTTTCGGTCACCACACGACCCGGGCAGGACACACTGCACCATCGGAAAGGGAGGGTTCTTCTGTTTTTTCTTCAGCCAAGGGATATGGCTTCGCAATCTTGTTTTTTCTCATCATGACTCACGGAAAAGGGAACGGTTTTGTTTGACATTGTTGTTTTTTATAGCCTCGGTTTATGGCAAGGTATCACAGGGAAAAGGGAAACGGTTTATGATGAATAGGGCAGCCAGGGAAGAAAGGCGCCCCGGAAAAGGGTTTTTGTTATGATTGTTATGATATTTCCGATCCAGGAGGATTATACCCCGATCGAGGCTCTTTTGAGAGTACGAATGAATGAGTTATGATACATAATGCCTCAGTGACTTTTCTTGTGAACGTGAGCTGACTCTCTTCCTCCAACTTTGTCACGCATCTCTGTTGTGGATTCCTCACCATCATCGCATGACAACCACCTCAGTCGTAATCATTCCTTATTGTAATCATCTATCTCATCTGGGGGTATCATGACAATCCGTGCCCATCACGCCTCTTGATTCTTCTTTATCTCGTGCTCCTCCTCCGAGTCCTCCTGGTTCTGCTTTGTTTCTCCATCACCTTCTCCTTCGCCCTCCTTGTCCATGACGTTTTCGAATTGCGACCACAGCGCCTCGACCGACGAGAATTCGTTGCCGACCTGTACAGCCATCAGCTATATGAACTTCAAAGACGACACCCTTCTAAAAGAGTGTAGAGTCAATAGAGAACTCACCGCAACAACAGCCTCGAGGGATCGGTTCAGCTTGTTGATGTTGGCGAGCACATGCTCAAAGCTCTGCCCGACCGTCAGTCCCGTCACATGTCAACAGAGCCACGCACATACCATGGCAATCTCGCCGATGAGGGCCTCTCGCTGCTGCTCAAAGTAGGTCTTTTCGTGCCCGCCCATTGCGGACGCAGACCTCGGATTGGAAGCCATCGTCAAAGTCGTCGTTGAAAGGTTGTCGCGTCTTTGTATGGAGCATGCATGATCCAAAGCGTGCCTGGGGTTGGCGGGGTTCTTAAGGTAAATAGTGGGGTCGGCTCATGCCCAGCCCAACCCAGCTCTTCAAGTTTCATGACAGAACACCAGAAGCAATCATGACAAGTCCAAGCAAGCAGTTAAAGTAAATAATAAAACAATGTTATCAATATCTAGTAAATAGGCCTACAACTCAAAATGCATACAATGCATACGCAATTCCAGATGGAATGAAACCTTGACCACCAATCCAATCCAATCCAATCAATCCACCCTCGCTGTACGCCAAATATCACACATCACGCCTTGCTGGCGGATAATATCTACCTGTGCAATCATGCTACTAAACCCTCCAATGTCTCAAGATTTTTTAAATCCTTCACCTCCGGTACTGATCCGGGTGCCTATCATACTCGTGTGGCCTCAATCCTCTCATCATATCACGAGGATCTCGTCCATCTCGTGGGTCTCGAGGATCCCGGGCATCTCTCATCTGTACATTTTGCGCCTCGTGGCCTGGGTAGCCAGGGCCTCCTGGCGGAGGTGGTCCACGGTTATCATACCCGCCCACTGGCGTGTAGCTCCGACCCGGCATATCTCTAGGGTCTCGCGGCGGAGCAGGGCCTGGGGTAGAAGCATAGCGCGGGTACGCCTGTGAAGGAGGTGGCACTGGCTCTGGTCCACGACCAGGTGGCGGGTATCGCCCTTGCATTTGATGCTGCTGTGGGGGAAGTCCACCTCCTGAGCTATAGTACGGCCCTCCCCGTCCATCGTCTCTCAGGGGCATGTGATGAGGCGGTTGCGGTGGTGGCTGTGATGGGGCCCATGATGGAGCAGGCGTCTGAGGCTTGGACGCTGGGTGCTGTGTTGGCCAAGATTGTTGCGACGGCGGCGGTTGGGAAGTGTTGGGGGGCTGTGATGGCCACCCTGTCGCCTGTGGGAGACTGCCTGGCGGCTGTTGGTGAGTTGGCGTTGGCCATCCACCATCACGGCTGCTCTGAGGAACCTCTCGCGAGCGAGACGCCGACGGATGCAGCGCGTACTGTCCACCTGGTGATGCAGTGTGAGGGGGAGGAGCTGCGGCACCGTATGACGTAGGATACCCCTGACCCTGATACATCTGGCTGGGTGGACCAGGTGGAGGATAACGATGGCCGCTCTGAGGGGAGTTTGTCCCACTCTGAGAAGTTGGCTGGTACGGATTTTGCCTGTAAAAGTCTCTCTCTGCCCCAGCAGCCTCAACTGAGACCCCGATTGAAGCCCTCGAAGCTCCCATGTGCTGGGGTTGAGGAGAATCTGTATATGTGGGCTTGAGTGAAGGCATCGCTGAGGCTCCTCCTGATGGTGCTCGTCCATAAGGTGAATATGGCTCCGGCTCCCGACGCATCTGCGAAGGCGGCGCTGGCCCCGGCCCAGGGAGAGGGCGACCCATGATTGGAGGCGGGGGTGTAGGTGAAGGCCTCATAGGCGTGCTGGCTACATCGCTGATGCGCTTGGGCGCCGCCGGCGGAGGATCATCATTGAGCAAGGCGGAAATATTGAATCCTCCCTTGCGAGGCTCCGATGGACGAGGAGGTGCCGCCACTGGAGTTGGCGTCCCTGCCTGAGGTGTCGTTGAGCCATATCCCTCCTGCAGCGAGCCAGATGATGGCCTATGTTGAAGTGACGACACGGGCCGGCTGGTGGGCGTTCCCATCTGAGGAGACCGGACCTGCGGCTGCTCGCTGAGCAAGTTCCTCACCGGCTGCGCAGGAGGCTGCTGCTGGGGCGGTTGCTGCTGCACAGGAGGAGGAGCATATGTCGGAGGTCGGCCTGGCTCTTGCGGTGGTGGTCTCGCGAGAGGCTGGCCACCAAGGCTTCCTTGCTGTCGGTGGCCAAACTGCTCGTAATGATGCGGTGGAGGGGCGACTTCCGGTTCTTGCTTAACCCGCATCGTCTGCCGCTCCGACTGGCGCGCCATTTCTCTCTCCCTCTCTCGTTCTCTTTCTCGTTGTTCCCTCTCCTGCCGCTCACGCATCTGCATTTCCGCCTTCTGCCGCTCAATTTGAGCGTTGTGCTGTTCAAATATGGCATCGGTCCGTGCCGGCTGTAGAGGCGGCTGTGCAGCAGCCAAAGGTCGCTCGCGTGGCTCTGCAACGGGAGGACCAGAGGGCGCCTTTGGAGGAAGCGGCACTCGCTGGCCTTGTTCACGCTCTCGCTCGGGGAACCCAAACTGCCGGACAGGTGCTCGCAAAGGCCGTGCGCTCGGTGACATTGCCTGAGAGACAGGCTGGGCGGCAACAGGGTGCTGTTGCATCGCCAAGGGCTGTGCTGGTGGCTGAACAAGAGGTTGCTGCACAGGAGCCTGAGCAATGGGCACGCCATAGTTGGAGAACGGCTGGCCTCGAGTAGCTTGAGCAGCCGCCTCCATCTTGGCGGCTTGGGCTGCTTCGTTGTGAAGCTCGATACCAGGAGCAACGGCAAGAGGTCGAGACGCCGCAGCTGAGTTGTCGTATCTTCTCCCACGACCTCCCTGCGATGGTTGAGGAGGATCAGGCAGCTTCTCGCCACGGTTCTTCTTCCGGTCGGCCTCTTGAACGATCGTTTCCCATTCAGCCTTGCCTTGATCCTTTTGGCGGACAAAGTAGTTTTTGACCTATTTCAAATATTAGCATCAACAAGTGTGACTCAAAACATGTGGGAACTCACCATGACAGCGGTCTTGGACCCCATGTGGGCCGCGATCCCAGTCCAGTCAGATCCAAATGAGCGCAGTAGGTGTGGGAAGTCATTAGATTCAGACACACTCCAGTAACTCGATGCTTGGGTCGGCGCCTTGCGCTCTGGCTGAGGCTGAGCCAGGTTGAATGTGGTAATGGCCGGCTGGGGTGGAGGCTCGGGTCGAAGCGAAGGCGCTGCCATAACCTCCGAGATGGAAGAGGAGGCAGCGATAGGCTGAGGTCGATCCATGGTCTGTATGGGCTGCTGCTGTTGAACAGGGAATGGCGGCTGTATTCCCGACGGCTGTTGCTCGAATTGAGTGGGGAGGCGATGAACCTCGGCTGGCGCAGGCGGTTGTGTCTCCGTGTTGAGCGCCCTCGAGTTGGACCTCGAGCGGCCCTTTCCGGGAGCTGGAGCCGCTGCCAGCGTTTGGTTCGTCTTGTGCGCTTTCGCATCTTTGTCCTTAGCTTTGCGTCCACGCTTCCTCCCATCCACCTTCTCTGGATGGTCGCCCTTAGCTGACGCTCCACGTCTGCCGGGCGTGGCAGAAGGTGTCGAGTTGTCTGTGTCCACGGCCGGTTGTTCGAAGCCCCATGTTGGTGCAGCGGCTCGCCTTGGTCGTCTTCTCTCTCCGTTTTCTCCAGTCTCGTGGTTCTCCTCCGTCTCGCCTTCGCCGTTGCCAAGTTCAGAAACGAGTGCACTAGAACGCTGCTTGCCTCGGCCACCCTTCTTGCGCCTCCTGGGTTGCTTCTTGAGCTTCTCCTTCAGGTTCAGGTCCTTCTTGTTCATGTAGTAATACTGAATGCAAGTGGAAAAGTCGCGATGAGGGATACCATCCGCCACTCTGCCCCATTGCTTTGGTGCTTCCAAGTATCGTTTCTCAAATAGCCCGGCTTCCTCTTCGGAAAAGTTGTTGACAGGCGGAAGTACGCGCCATGCTCCCACGAGCCTGTCAACAGGCGTGAAACCGGAATGGTCGAGGTATTTGATGTTGTCCTTCTCTTCTTGGGTCCAAATCATTTCAGGTATAACGGCGTCCTTATCGGTACGATATTTTTCCTGCTGCATGCGGAGCTCCCGTTCCTTTCTCTCCTCGTCCTCTCTCATAGATGCCTGTAGAACCCGCTCTAGGTCTCGTTCGGTTGCAAAACGACGACCACGGCCGCTGCCCTCGTGCTTGGGCTCCGGCGTCACCGCGCCAGTTCCATCAGCAGTCGAAGTGGAGAATTTTCCGCGACTCTTCACCGCGGCTGGGTCATTCGATGTTGTGAAATCCAGATACCGCACATATTTATCGGCGTAGATCTTGCGGTCGCGTTCTTGCTCGGCAGTCTTTTCCAGGTGCAGCCTGTCCAGGTGTTCCATGACAAAATCATAAATGCCAGGGTCCGAGTCCAAAGAGCCCATGAATTCCCTGTCTTCGTGCCATGGCTGGCAGCCAAAGTCGGGAAGGCTGTCAATCGGGGGCGTGCTCATACACTGGCGGATAGCGCCGATATTCATGAATGAATCATCCTCAGACTCTGTTTCATCGTCGTCAACTTGAGATGGTGTACTAGGAGGTTTTGATGCCGTCTCAGTTGTTTGAAGAACAGCATTGGGAGAGGGAACGGCGATAGACACAGGTTCAGTCGCCAGATGCTCGTTGGAAGTTGTCTCGGGCTTCTCGATGGGCGCTTCGCTGGTTTTTTCTGTAACCTCATCGCTCGGTTTTTGGAGTTGAGCCTCGATCGCCTTCTCGGTAGGAGGCTCACTTGGCTTGCTATCCATGGGCTTCTCGGCAGTTACTTCAACCTGTTCCTCGCGGGGGGTCTCGTTCGGCTTCTCTGGCTCAGGGGCCGGCACCTCAGCCGGTTTTGTGGCCTCATCTTCCTTCACAGCTTCTTCCACGGTAGGCAGGGCTGTCTCAGGAGCCGCAGGGGCCACTTCGGCAGTTGGTTTGGTGGTGTCCTCCATCTTCGGTTCGGGTTCAGGTTGTGGTTCGGGTTCAGCTTCAGGCTCGGGTAGGGGCGCAGGCGGCGTGGGTTCCTTCACGGGTTCCTTCACGGGCTGTTCGGGGGCCTCTTCGCGAGGCTTTTCAGTCGTCTTGTCGACGGGTTTCTCGACAGTGGCTTCGGCGGTTGTCTCAGTCGTCTTCTCGACAATCATCTCGTCGGGCTTCTCGACTGGTTCCTCCTCAATGGCCATTTCGCTCGGCTTTTCGTCCAGCTGTTCACTCGGCTTTTCGATAGGCTTCTCGATGGGCTTTTCGACGGGCTTTTCACTGGGCTCCTTGGCAGGTTCAGGCATCAGGGGCGCAGGGTCGCTCTCTGCCATGGGAATATCCACGGTTTCCACAGGCGGTTCTTCGGGCTTTCCCACACTGGCGGGGGCTTCAGGCTCATGGTCTGGCTGTGCTGGTGGTTCTGGGGTAGCCTTTGACGCAACGACAGCGTCAGTCATCTCTGTGTCCTGTTCTGGTTGCTGATCAACGGGCGTGGGCTCCTCGATCTTCTCGACAACAGGCTGATTAACCGTCTCCGGTAGTTCCTCCACCATCTTCATCAGTCCTTCACCCTCGCTGACTATTTTCACCATTGCCCCATGTGACAAGGCCGCAAACCGTGCCATAATCTGTGTGGGAAGCTTGGGTTTCTCTAGCTTACTCAGCTCAGCCTCGGTCTTTGCAATCTCCATGGCAAAATAATCCGCCATGTCTTCGTCATCGTCGGACTCGGAATTTTGTTCAGGAGGCGCTGTTTTCGGTGGCAGTGCGAATCTCACAACTGGAACGACAGGAAGCTTGCGCTTTCGCTTGGGTGCTTGCTTGGGCGGTTCTCTCGACTCTCTGATGCGCTGCTCGGTAGGTTGACCGAACCTGGGAAGACTGTCGGTTGTTGGCGACGGAACAGGTCCACCACGATGAGAATCCCTGGGAGCACTAGGAGCGTTAGTTGGCCGAGCATCCCTGTCCATTGATGCTCTCGCAGATTGAGACTCTCGCTCGGACCGGACCGTAATCTCTCCTGGTTCCGCGCTGTAATTTGATCTTGCTCGGTTGTCTATGGCCGAATAATGCGAGTCAGACTTGGCATCACTACTACGCGGTCGCCTGTCGTCATCGTGATAATGGTCATACTGTGAACTGTCGCGTCGGAGTGGTGGTCGTTGCTGGACAAAGCTCGGGGATCTCATCATCTTCGGGGAGTCGGGAGCCTTCTTCAGATTTGGGTTGATCCATTGCTTGCTGGACGGCCTTGGTGGTGGTGGTTGCTGAGCTCGGGGTCCAACTGGGATCGGAGGGCTATCGTGAAGTGACTTGGCTGGTCCAACTGGGGGCATTGGCGGCTCGTGTCCAGCCGAGGGAGGTCGATCGTTGAAAGCTCTGGGGGCGGTAGGAGGAACCTTGACCGCAGCACTTGCTGGGACGTAGCCCTCACCCACACTCAAAGCGCGACTCGGAACGGAACCAAAAGCGGGAGCTGAAGGTGCAACGGGTGGTGGCGAAACCTCTTTACTAGGAGGGCCCGAGTCGTGACCAGCATTCGCGCGTGCTTCCAACTTGTTTCGAAAGAGTTCACGGTCTCGAGGATCGCGGTCATCTCGAATATCGCGTCGGGTCTCCGGGTCGGCATATCGGTCCATTCGATCCATGCGGTCCCTTTCCTCGCGTTCCCGACCCCAGCGGCCCTCTTGAGACCTGCTTCGTGGGTAGCGATCCCCTCTGTCGTCCATATATGGTCCTCTACCCCTCCCTCGATCTGCGGACCAGTCACCTCTTCCTCTGCCACGTCCACGATGAAATCCACCGCCACGGGGATACGGTGACATGCCGAACTGAGGGTCGGACGAAGAGGATCCTGCTGAAGGGGGTCCGCCATCACGAGAACCTCTCCGAGACCTATCTGCGTCGACTCCAAGCGGTCCATCTCGATCTCGATCCCGGAAATCTCGGTTTGGTGACCTCGCACGGCCAATGGGGGAGCGACGTGACCTGAAATCCCTGGCATCGCGCCAATCTCTGTCCCTTTCGCGGTCGCGATCACGCTCGCGGCTTCTGTCATCACGGTAGCGATCCCGGAAATCCATGTCTCGATCCCGTCCACGGTCCCTACTCTCATCCCGCGTTGACCATCCACGTCCTCTACCACGCCCGCGGCCTCCTCGGAAATCGCCTCCAAACCCTCCACCGCGAGGACCACTAGGCGCATCGATTAGAGCTTTGGGGCCACGAGGAGGCTCCCTCCTCAGAGGGTCACCGAATGAGTCGCGATTGGGAGGAAAGCCGCCATTGTTGGACCGGACCTCGGAAGGGCGTCGCCTGTCGCCATCACCGTACTGTGAGGCCCTATCAAAACGGTCAGGTGAGCGGTCGCGTGGCGATCGCGATCGCTCGTATCTGGAGTATCTTGAAGCCCTAGCATAATCATTAGTATTGGATGGTCGGGGTGACGATGAACGACTGAAGCCCCGATTCCCAGCATCGATAAAGCGTCTCCGAGGCATCTGTGCAAGACGCGGCACGCTTCTCGTTGATGAGGTTGAGGAATAAAGCCGTGGAATGGTGCAGGCGAAGACGGCGAGGGTACAAACATTGCGCAGCGACCGGGTCGCGGAGACCCAAATTAAAAGGCCAGAGAAGTGATTATCAGCCCATGCACCCAAGAACAAGTCGGTACAAGCTGGAGTGAGGTGGCCAAAGTATGCTGATGAGACGGGCCGGCAAGGTTGAAACGTGGTCGAGAAGTGTTTCTGCCTCTGAACACGACAGGCTCTGGTGGAACCTTGAAGCCTCGAGGGTCTGGCTGCCCGTGTCGGCTCCGCAGAAGGGCGCGTCAGCCACAAAAGGGGAGTTTCGAAGCAGCTAAAACGTATGGTGAAGTCGCTGGTGGGTCGTCAGCCGAGTATCTGAGCTCGATACAGCAGACGAAAGCGACATGAAAGACGCAGGGCGACGGATGGAGATGCTCAACCAACTGGCGTTTTGAAGGTTGCAGGATTGAAGATGGGTCGCTGCCTCAGCCCGAGCCTGCGCCTGCTGCAAAATGGACAGCGTCGCGCGTGGCGCTTAGCCGAGAGGGACCCAGACTGGGGGTAGGGGACCGTAGGGGGACCTTGAAATGGAAAGTCTGAACCAAAACTGCCGCGAGGGGCTAGTCCTAAAGCGGATGTACCCAAATGTCTCGCCGAGCGCGTTACATGCACGCCCGCCTATTGACTGCCCGCCGGTGGGTCCCCGCCGGTTGTATGCGGAGCCGGGACGGAGAGGAGTCATGAAAAATAAAGGAAAAACGGCCGACGATCCATTTATGAACCGGGTCACGTTCTCTAGGACCGACTGCGATACTTTGACATTCCTTTAACGTTCTCTTGTCTATTCTCACTCATCCTCACGAACACGGCTCACGACTTACGACTCACAAACTCCCCTCACTCAACTTATCATGGCCTCCAACGATCATGCGCCCCCGGCAGCGGCCACTGATGCCGTCCTGGTAAAGTCTGAGGAGATGCCCAAGGACGCCCAAAAGGTCGAGGAGCTCGACTTCAACAAGCTCAAGGGCCCCATCACGGCCGAGGATCTCTTTGAGGGAATGCGTCACATGGGTTTCCAGGCTTCGTCCATGTGCGAGGCCGTGAGGATCATCAACGACATGGTTAGCTCCACCTTTTGTGGTCTTCCGAGACAAGAATACGCCATGATTTAAGGCTTGGTGGGCAAGAGAAGGGAGACTGTTGACTAACTGCTCATATAACTTCAGCGTGCTTGGCGAGACCCAGAGACGGGTGACAAGACTACCATCTTCCTGGGCTACACGTCAAACCTCATCTCATCCGGCCTCCGTGGCGTCCTCCGCTGGCTCGTCGAGCATAACCACGTATCATGCATCGTCACCACCGCCGGTGGTATCGAGGAGGACTTTATCAAGTGCCTGGGCGACACTTACGTCGGCTCCTTCAGCACACCTGGCGCAGACCTCCGCAAGAAGGGCCTCAACCGTATCGGCAACCTAGTGGTGCCCAACGCAAACTACTGTGCTTTTGAGGACTGGGTTGTGCCTATCCTTGATAAGATGCTCGAGGAGCAAGAGGCTAGCAAGGGGACCGACGACGAGATCAACTGGACGCCGTCCAAGGTCATCCACCGCTTGGGTAAGGAGATCAACGATGAGAGATCCGTCTACTATTGGGCATACAAGAACAACATCCCTGTATTCTGCCCGGCCATCACCGACGGCAGCCTTGGTGACATGCTCTACTTCCACACCTTCAAGTCCTCGCCCCTGCAGCTCAAGATCGATCTCGTTGAGGACATCCGTCGCATCAACACTATCTCTGTCCGCGCGAAGCGGGCCGGTATGATCATCCTCGGTGGCGGCGTCGTCAAGCATCACATTGCCAACGCATGCTTGATGCGTAATGGCGCTGAGTCGGCCGTTTACATCAACACTGCGCAAGAGTTTGATGGTAGTGATGCCGGTGCGAGACCGGATGAGGCTGTTTC
The DNA here is from genome assembly GCF_023522795.1 of Fusarium solani. Lineage (NCBI taxonomy): Eukaryota > Fungi > Ascomycota > Sordariomycetes > Hypocreales > Nectriaceae > Fusarium > Fusarium solani. The sequence goes on from NW_027072157.1 coordinate 3,935,098, forward strand.
GTGGGGTAAAATCAAGATCGGTGCCGATAACGTCAAGGTCAGTAAAAACTGGCTACCCTTTTCTAATGTATTGGTCGTCAAATACTGACAGCTCATCTCTAGGTTTACATGGAGGCGACGGCTTGTTTCCCCTTCATCGTAGCTAATACCTTTGCCAAGGATATTAGCAAATCTGCAGAGAATTGAACATCACATGGGCAATTGAACGAAAACGGTGTTTAGAAGTTGACTTCTGGGGTGATAGAACTACAAAATGGTACATCACCAATACAAAATAGCGGCGGTTTGTGCAATTTGATGTTATTCTGATGCTACTCTGAAGGCTACTCCTAGGTTTGCTACTTGGTCTACTCGTAGTAAACAACAAACAATAAGGCCCATGGTGCATCCATTCGCTAATCCAGCGTCATATCCCGAATCTCTTCAGTGTAAATCTATTCATCCAGTAGTCATAAGTCGTAAGGTGCGTAAGTTGCGTCTAGGCGGCGACATCGAGCCTCGCCTTCTTCGCCTGGGGCTCCTCGTTGTCGGCCTCGGTCTCGTCGTTCAGAGGTCGCTTGTTGGCACCAGAGGTCTCCTTTTGAGCCTGCTCTTGAGCCTCCTCCTTGGCCTTCTCGGCGGCGGCAGCGGCGGCAGCTCGTTCGGCCTTCTCCCTGGCAATCTGGCCTCGTGGGCGGTATCGACGCTTGTTGGCCTGGCGGCGCTCCTCCTTGAGTCTAGCGATCTCGGCTTCTTCTTCCTGCTGCTGGAGAATCTTGAGGGGATCGATTCGCTGGCGTCCCATAGCTCTGACGGCGGCCCGGTTTTCTTCAAGGCGAGGCCAGGGGTTGGCGACGCCGCCACGTCGGGTCATCATCCAGTTGACGACGTCGAGGCCGTCAACGGAGCCGTCAGGACGCTGGACGGCCTCGCAGCCCTGGCGCCAGAGGGCGATGCCAGAGGGATCGGGGTTGGTGATGGGGCATGGGGGCCAGTTGTCAGACATGTCGCTGTTACGCCTCTTAGAGGTCTTGGTCTTGGCGGTCGCGGCAGGCTTCTTCTTCTTCTTGTCGGAAGAGTTGTTTGGGGAAGGGTTCTTGGAGGGCTTCTGCTCGGGTGAAGAAAAAGAGTTGTTTGCGCTGACAGGAGAAACAGTCAGGGAGCTTTCCTCCGGAATCGTTTGGTGCTTCATGGCCGCCAAAACAGCAGCGGTCTCAAGGACCTTTTGATCGTCGTCGCTGGGAGACTTTGAGCCCGATGCAGATGATGATCGAGAGCCGCGAGGTAGAAGCTTAATTCCTATGCAGAATGGTGAGCGATAGTTGTGATGTGATGAGGGAGAGCGCGAGACTTACGGATTCTAGGGCGGTCGTTGTTGCCCTGGGCGGCAGCGATGTTGTTGTTGCCGGCCATTTTTGATAGAAATGCAGAAGATAGCAGTAGCTTTGTCTTCAAAAGGCAGGTTGTTGGTAGCTGGGTATCACGATCGCAGGCTCGTCGAAGCAAAGTCAACTCAGGGTTGATGCGGATGATGTTGAGATGATGAGGGTAACGATAAACACCAAGGAATCTTCGCTTTCTCGGATGATGAAAGATCAACGAGACGCTGGGTATTGATTCGTGCGAGCGATGAAGATGATAGCGAAAGGTGCAGAAAGTCGAGACGATGATGCAGAAGTGCGAGATGAAGTGATGTGGTGAGGATGGAAAGGCGCCAGGGCAGCGAGCGAGTGCAGTCAATGTGTGCGGGTGACAATAGGGTCGATTTCTATTGACCCAAAAAGGGAAGATTAGGATCAAACAAATGCCCGTTTCTGGACTTGTCGGCAGTGGTGCTCTGCCAGTGTCGACAGCTGTCAGGGTGCGAGACGGCCGGTAGGTGTTCGTGAACTCGAGATGAACGAAAACCCAGGATCTTTCAGGACGTGTACAAAAGAGGAAGATTAAATCGCAACGGGATGAAAACACGAAAAGGGATAATATATTGCTACAAGCATCAAGGTAAACAGCAGTGTTGCCTTGGTTGCTGTGGTGCGATAATGAAGCTTTTCATATGCAGTTGAGTTCAACTTTATTGAATGCTGCGGTCTCCTATTGAATCTCTACAGAGTTTTCAATCTGTTTGAAAATTCTAACAGTCCTCACGCCTCCCCAATAGTCTGTTTAAATTCGGCCAGCGCAGATGCCCAAGTTGCTGCACCATCCCCCTCGGCCCAGGAGGCCACCCGCGGAATGCCCTCAAGATCGTCCTTCATGTGATCTTCAGTCGTTGTTCCATCCAATATCGTGACCCCTTCGAGGCCAAGGACCAAGGCGTAGTACGCGGGCACTTGTGGGACTCCCGCCCCTTCTGCAACTGTCTTGACCGGTTTGGATGCTGCGAGCCGTGGGTTGGCACTGAAGGTCCAGAATGACTGGAAGACGATGCTTTGCTGTCTGCAATAAGCTCGGAGCTCTGTCTCAAATCCAGTGTCCCGATAAAAGCGGTTCTGCACGACACTCGGCTTGATGGTGGCTGCATCGTTGAGAGCCTGGAGGACAGGAAGGCTGGTGTTGGATATGCCCAGGTTACGGATCTTGTGGGGGACATAGGTTTCAAGAGTCTTCCATGCAGTGACGGTTTCGTCTATGGTTTGAAGAGGGCTGTGTAAGAGTACACTGTCAAGGTACGGCTCATGGCCTTCAATAGTGAAGAAGGCGAGCGATGACTGAACCGACTGATGGACCTTGTCGACTAGCGGTGCGTTAAGGTCATAGGGGGCATCTTCGCCCTGGTTTCCTGGTGGAGAGAACTTGGTTTGGATCTATTAACTGCGTTAGCGACTATATTCTTATTGAGTTTGAGCGAAAGTGGCATACGAAGAGGGCATCACGAGTGATGATGCCATCACCAATGGCTCTCTGAACGCCCTGGCCCACGCCCTTTTCATTGTAGTGCTTGGGCTGCCCAGCCGTGTCAATTCCCCTAAACCCATTCTTGAGGGCCGTGTATACAAGGTCCGCGCTGCGGTCTTTTTTCCAGGCAGTGCCGTAGACCAGCTTCGGCAAAGTGGTGGAGGAGCCCTTGAGGCTGAGGTCCTTTGCTAGCTTGGCGGCCATTGTGGAATGAACGTTTAAACTACTTTTCGAGCAACGGTGTCAGATGGCAGTTATCGGATCTTTCCCGTTCGTGTGAACCGTGTTCAAGATATGTCTCAGGCTGAGCGAGGTTGTCAGAGTTGAGAGTGTTAGTTCCAACACCTTGAGCCTCAGCCCAATACGGTTGCTGGCGTTGCACAATCACAATGAGTGGCCAATCGTATGTCTAATCACAAGACGCCCCATATTAAACGCCCAGTTGATCATCACAAATCATAGAAGTAAACACAAAGGCTTTCATGTCTTGTCAATATCTGTTCCAGCCGAGACAGAGTTGTTCGAAAGGATGATGCCTGTTCTACACTTGTTCCGCCCAACAACGAAAACTTGGGCAATTCCAAGTGAGAAATAGCTCGGGAAAGCTAGCAGCGAGCTGAGCTGGGCTTCCCACCTTTTCTAGTAACAGCAAGCGCCCCCAAGATGACGTCGGAGATGCGGAGTGATGCCCGTACACACACACAAGAACCCCCACCTCGAACGAAGCTCGCGCGGGGTTCTTCGCGGGGCAGACACCAGCGAGTCCAAGGGGAAACCCGTAAATCCCATCATTGACAGCTTGAAGAAGGCCTGAGTCACACCGACCCGGTTAAATATTCTGCTGATTTGGTAAGCAAGCTGAGAATTGGGACGAGTTTTCCGGCGATACTAGCCTAAACGGGTGTGCGACGCCATCGGCCGGACATGCTCAGTGAAGCAATTCCGAGTCGTCCTCCACAGGGAAGCATCCCCCTCCTCCACCCACCATCACAGCGACGGGAAGCTACTGGACATTGATTTCTGTTACCCCGCCAGAGCTGCAGCTTCAGGATAAATAAGACCCTCTTCACTCACGTCACTTTACGTGCCTCCTCTGCGAAACTGCATCTCCTTCTCCTCTTGCAAGCAACACCGTGAAGAATCGTATCTCCTATAACCATGGCTTCCTCTCCCTACACAATCCGATGGGGCATCCTGGCCACCGGCGGCATCGCCGAGCGTGAGCTACACCACTGCTTTGTCGACATACAGCCAACTTGCTAACTCTTGACGACAGACTTTTGCAAGGATCTCCTCACTGATCCTGCCGTGCGAGATGTAACCGACGTGCGCCACGAGATCGTTGCTGTCGCCTCGTCCTCCTCAGCCTCCCGAGCCGGCGACTTTATCAAGAGGATCGACGGTCCCTCCTCTGCCGCCCTGTACGGTTCATACGCTGAGCTCGTCGCCGACCCCAATGTCGACATCATCTACGTCGCTACACCTCACAGCCACCACTTCCAGAATGCCATGCTTGCTATCCAGGCTGGCAAGAATGTCCTCTGCGAGAAGGCCCTCACTGTGACTGCCTCCCAGACCAAGAAGCTTGTCGAGGCTGCCAAGGCCAAGAACATCTTCTTCATGGAGGCTGTCTGGACACGATACTTCCCCCTCAGCATCAAGGTGCGAGAGCTGATTCAGTCGGGCGCCATTGGCACCGTCTACAGAACCTTTGGTAAGCTGGCCCCCCTTAACAATGACTTGTTTGGATATAGCTAACTAACTCTCTCAGCTGATCTCTCGTTCGGCAAAGACATCGGCAACGGCAAGGTCGACTTCGACGACTCTCACCGAATGGTAAACCCCGACCTCGCCGGCGGTGCCCTGCTCGATCTCGGCATCTACTCCTTGACCTGGGTCTTCCAGTCTCTGTACCACGTCCAGCCCGAGGCCGAAAAGGAGGCCCCCAACGTTGTGGCCGCCATCAACAAGTACCACACCGGCGCCGACGAGACGACAACCATCATCTGCCAGTTCCCCAAGCACAAGACCATGGGCATCGCTACCACGAGTCTACGCGTGGGCACCGACCTCGACGGCAAGTACACCGGCGGTCCCGCCATCCGCATTCAGGGCACCAAGGGCGAGATCCAGGTGACGGGTCCCGCGTACCGGCCGACAGAGTACAAGGTGATCAAGACAGACGGCAACGGCAAGATCGAAGTGGTCCACTGCCCGATTCCTCAGGACCCCAAGCGGGACAACTGGGGACACGGCATGTTCTGGGAGGCCGACGAGTGCGCCCGATGCCTGCGTGACGGCAAGAAGGAGAGCCCTTCGATTCCTTGGTCTGAGAGCATCGTCATCATGGAGACGATGGAGAGCGCTCTCAAGCAGGGCGGCGTGACGTATCCCGAGTTGATCTCTACTGACGTCTTTGACGCCAACAGCCCCCTCAACAAGGGCAGGAGTTAGAGGAAGGCTATGAGGCCCATGCTGTAATGACGAAACGTAAAAAAGTTGGAGCAGGAATATGCTGGTGTATTAGGTAGTGAGCCTATATTGAGCGAGGCATTGAATATTACCTAGGTTATCATCATGAATAAGACAACACAACCCAGGCACCTTGCACAATATGCACAGGCTAAACAGCCCGGGGTTGGGCTATGCCGGCGCTACAAGCGGATGACCGAGATGGATGGTTCATGTCAGATATCCATGGCTAGCTTGACAGGGCTAAAGAAGAAGGGCGCTTCGAGAACAACAGCGACAGGGCAGGCATCTGACCATGATGCGTTCATCAAAGCGCCCTCCTTCCTAGCTCGCAAAAAGAAGGCTGGCCGGCCATGTGTTGTTGATTCATTACTCGTTTCAAGCCTGTGCGTAGATTCCCACGTTGCATTGACCCTGTCCTTCAGGCGCAAGGATGGCCAAAGACCGCGTGGCTCCCTCGTGGCCCGGACCGGGGAACCATTCCGCATGTTCTCGAGTCAGCGAGAGACGGTTCGGTTCGCTTGAGGAAGAGAGTCGAGGCTCCAGTCTCAGCCCGGCGGATCGGAGATGACGTGCATCTCTTGCGAGCGGGAGCACCCATGCCCACATCACATCCTCGCTCGGGCCCCTTGTCAAGAAGAGCAGGCCTCAAAGGTCGAGAAGGGTTTCATCGTGTGTGTGTGTGCGGGCGATGGAGGGGGGCGGGCGTAGAAGCACGGGAGAAGAGTTCCATCATCCATGGTTCATTTTGATGGACGGCTGGCGGAGTGGCTGATGATCCCCGTGCTCTCTCCCCTTCCTACGAATGGGGTGACATGATGCCAATGGTGATGTGATGAGCAAAAGAGAGACAGAGAGATGAGATTGTGGAGTGGATATTAATATCGCCCCTCCCCTACCTAACGTTCCCCCCTTGCTTTGAGAATCATCGTGTCCCGAGCCAGGGACCCTGAAAAAGGCAAGTGCATGTAAAAAAAAAAAGAAGATGCCTGTGCCTGAGAGCGGAGGCGGATCCGAGGTGTTCGTGACTGGGGGGCCTCGTGAAAAAGGGGACCATCCATCAAATGCAACAGGGCAGGGGGTGAACAGACGTTGTTGTTGTAACTAACTGTCTCTTGTTCATCTCATCACAGCAACAGAAGGAAGAACCTTGACCATGTAGACGTCCATCGTTCAACTCGACAACCAACCACCAACTTGCAATAACCGCTCCTCCCGCACGGTTCATATAGAGACCTCAACCGTCGAGACTCTTGAATCATGAAACTATGATAATGTCCTTGTCGCAGAGTCGCTCCATCATGGGCAGGGCCAGATCTTCAACGGAATGCATGTTCTTTCAGCCACGCGGAGCCGCCCCAGAACATTTACTCCACTAATCGGCGGGCCACAACCTAGGTACTCACACCTCCGCTAAGGAAAAAAACACCACCACGCCTGTAAGTTGCAAGAAATTAAACCCCATCTCACCAACACAACCAACAACCATATCAGACTCCAGCTGTTCCTCCAGCTCTCACACGCCCCCCTCCTCAGGCTTCTGATAAACAAGGGTCCCTGTTAAAATATCCCCCAGGAATTATGGCGAGTGGTTCGTCGGCGACGCCGGCTGGCGATCAAGGGGACGGGCCACTCGAGCAACCCAACCCTCAGCATCAACAAGGCGCCCAACCTCAGGAACCATCCGCTACAGAAGTATTCTCGCCCTCTGAGGCGGCAGAGGCCCCGAAACATACGAGGCAACCCACGTGCACGCCGTCTACGAGGCCATCGCGCCGCACTTCTCAGCTACCCGCCACAAGCCCTGGCCTCGTGTTGCCAGCTTCCTCCAAGACCAGCCGCCCGGCAGCATCGGCCTTGACGTCGGCTGTGGCAACGGCAAGTACCTGCGCGTCAACCCGGCCGTGCACCTGCTGGGCTCCGACCGGAGCCCTGCACTCGTCAAGCTCGCCCGGACCGAGCTGCGGCGGCCTCGTGCTGATGGCAAGGACGATGACCCAAGGGTCTCGGACGTCGACGTTGCCGTCGCTGATGGCTTCGCCCTCCCCTACCGGCGGGCCGCCGCCGACTTTGTCATCTGCATCGCTGTCGTGCACCACATGTCCACCCGCGCCCGCCGGCAAGAGGCCGTCGCCGCGCTGCTGGACTGCGTGATCCCCGAGGCCGGCCGCGTGCTCGTCTACGTGTGGGCGCTGGAGCAGGCGTCGAGCCGCCGCGGGTGGGACACGGGCAGTGACCAGGACAGGCTCGTCTCGTGGGTGATGCGCAAGCCAAAGGGCGAGGAGCCGGGCGGCACGTACCAGCGCTACTACCACCTGTACCGCGAGGGCGAGCTCGAGGAGGACGTCGTGGCGGCTGGGGGCAAGGTTGAGGAGAGCGGCTACGAGAGGGACAATTGGTGGGTGGTATGTAGTCGGCCGGCGGCCTGAGATGGGCACCGCAGTGCCAAAGGTGCTACAATGGGAATCAAGATCGAGTCGAGCATCCATCCACTACAAAGGTAGACTCGTAGGCGTTTGATATTCGGATACCTACTCACCGACTTGAAGTCTATTCTTCTCCCCGAGGCGAGCTCACTCCGCTCCCGCAAACGGATGCTTGCCATACACACGCACAAAGTAGGAACTGTAACTCGCCGTGACTCGACCTTTCTCATCCAAGAGTTTTCTTTTAAAGGTAATACGTAACATGAGTAACTGTACAACACTAAGATATCCACTAGTCTCCCTCTATCCTCGACATGATCTATCAAGACAATAAAAACAACAGGCTCTTCCCCTCCCTCTTCGTCAGAACCTCTCTCTCAACTCAAGACAGATGCTGTGTTGTGCAACAAATAAAGAAAACAACCTTGCATTTTCAACTCCTTTTTCCAAAGGCCACCCCCTGGCCGAGTCCCCCTGACCCCAGATGCTTTCCAACCAACCATCCATCCATCCTTCGCTTCCTCTCAAGACGCCTCTGACCCATGCAGAAGAAATAATAAACACAAACAGAATAAAACAAGGCCGTAGCTAGTAAAAAAGACAAGTCAAAGAATCGAAAACTTAAAGTCCGACGTTTTTTTCGGGATTTTTCATCGCATCAAGTCATCCTTCCCTTATTCCATCTCATCCCGTCGTCGGTTGATGCCATCCATCTGTAGATATGCTGTTGTGTAAGTCGAGTGAATATTCATCTTTGTGCCCAAGCCCACTCATTCTTTCCAGTCAACCAGATCCAATAAAGAAAAGAAATCAAGAAACAACACTCCCGGAAGACAGAGACAAGATCCTTTCTCATGTCGTTCCATGCCCATGCAGCCCATGCAGCCCATGCAGTTCCTCATATCCGTACCATCGTAGTGAAACCCATCGTCGCTCGCAGTGACCAAAACACCATCCTTTGCAAAATCAAACCGCAAAGGAAATGCCGATAAAGATCAAGAATTCCAACTCCAGTGTTCGCCCGCTCGTCCCATTGTCAATCAATATGAACAGAGTAGACTGTCTTATGCCATGCGTCGTCGGTGGTTCGCCTCGTGTTGAAGTCGGTCTGGGCTTGAAGCCCGTCGCTTTGATCCAGCAGATTCCATCGAGTAACTGGCGAGGCTGGAGAAGAGGGGTCCTTGGCTCGCTGCTGCGATGGATCCAACACTGGGGGCTCCGGCGGGAGTGCTGTATGGGCTGACACCAGTAGTGAGTTCAGCAACACCGGGAAGCATACCCGCACTCCTAGGTGGCGGTTGGTTCTGGATCGGGGCCAGCCCTGGTCCTGGCACGTAGTGGACTTCCTTGGGGTGGTCCGGGCCCATGGCCATTGGAGGAGGAGGCGGTGGAGGGATAGATTCTCGGCGGACAATGGTTCGGCTGCTGGCAACTGGCATCGGGGGTGCTCTGCTGTACATTGCTCGAGGCGAAGGAGCTCCGAGGTCACGAGGCATGCTGCCCTGGGACTGGGAGTGGACGTGGCTGCGTGAGGGAGAGCTTCGGTGGCTGCTGTTGCTGTCGACGTTGACGGCGGCTAGGGAGAAGGGGATAACACCTGCTCGTCGAGCCATGTCCGCTTCACCGAGTTGCCAGTGCATGGCCTCGGCCGCTCGCCAGGGAACTGCCATCTCTTCCGCAACCTTGGCCCACATTTCTGGCTTGAATCTGGCTTCATGTTAGCTCTGCCTTGGAACGCGAGGGCCACTCGAGGTAGGCTCGCTTCATTCAGCGTGGCATGCTTACCTCTCGTACAAACGGGCAAGCTTGTTCTTGCGTTCTTCGTCCCATTCGCTTCGTCTTTCGAGGTAGTTCTGGTAGTGTAGGCGGCAGCTAATGGCACTCCGGCCTGGCAGACGCTTGGAGATGTCCTCCCACTTCATACCACTCCCTCGAAGTTCGATGATGAGTGCATCTTCCTCTGGGGACCACTTGCTCTGCTTCTTGACGGGTTGCTGGTCCGTGGCGTGCGCAGGCATGCTTCGCCTGCCAGCGGGCATCTGTGTTGGAGCTACAGGCGGCGGCGCAACAGGCGCAGCAGGCCGTGGCGGGGCGGTTGAGGCCTTGATCGAAGGTGGTTGAGCAACTTGCTGGACTTGGCGAGGTGGAGAGACAGAAGACTCATGCGAGTCGGGGGCCTTGAGGAGAGACACGATATCCACCGTGGCAGCTGGAAAATCCAATCTGCCCGCGTGGGGACCGTTGGAATAGGATCGCGGAGTGCGTCCCAGAGAGAGACGGTCCTCCACACCCGCGATGGACGGCAACTCTGCCCGCAGGAGGCAGAGCGGAGACTCGCTCTTGAGTTGGGCCAGCTCGGCGACTTTCCTGGGTTCGTCTAAGTTATGCTGTTGCGGCGGCTCCGAAAAGCCTGGCGTTGTTGTTGGGGGAGCTCCGTTATCAAGGCTTGATGGAACTCCAAGTCTGTTGTCGTTGCAAGTCAACCCAAAGAAGGATGGCCGTGAAGGTCGGACACGCTAGGAGCTCCGAAGCACTCCGGTAATAAAGGGTTCCTGATTAGATGTGTCAAGGTGAAAGCCGCGTCGTAATGAGTGCTGCGTAGTGGTGGGCAGCTGGGTTAGGTGTCGGCACAGTTGGGCTCGGTCAGGTACCAGTTGCCTCCAGAAGATGTGAAAAGGAGAAGAACTGTCTCGGGAGGCCGCAGCGATGGCTGTTCAGATCAAGAAGCGTGGCTCGAGGCCTTGACGAAGTGAGAGCCCCTGTGATTGGTGATGCCCAGGGTGCGCTGAACCAATGGACGGGAACAGGATGATATGGTGAGGCAGAGCAAATCGCGGAGCGCCAATCGAGGTGAGCGAAGCCAAGGCAAGGCTTGTTGTCCTGTAGGCAGCTATCTGTCGACCCAGGAGGCAGCAGACTGGTTCGATCTTGGGGCAGAGGATATTCAGGAGGGCAAGGGAAGATGGTCGGGGGTAGTCTTGTCTTGAAGAAAGAGAAAACGTCGGTCAGACGTTCCGTCGAGCCCTACTAGTATGACTTCGAGGAGCTGGTATATGCGCAGAACGAAAAGGACCCACGCTGGGATTGCCTCGCTTCTCTTGGTCTTGGCCGGAGTCGAGACACGATGAGCCAGAACTAGATGGGGAGCTAGATGGAGCTAGGGGGTGCACTTGAGGGGCAAAGGAAAAAGAAATAAGTTCACCCGGGAGAACTGGTTTTAGATGGAAGTCCAACAAGTTCTCGGGTCGAAAGGAGGCGGCGGCAGCGACTTAACGGTGTGGGGAGACGACGATGCAGAGCGCAAGCCAGGGTCTGATTACATCCAAGACCCCCGGAAAGCGCTGTGACAAGCCCAGATATGGTGTCTTAGCAAGAGGCCCGGGCTATAATGTCAGGAAACAACAAGAGAGCAGCACCAGCTGTCGAGAGCGAACGGCATGGTCAATGAGCAAGCATGGACAGGGGGAGGGGTGTGTGTTTTGGGGGCCGGGGATGGCACAGAGAGAGGCGTGTCAGGAGTGACAATAGGATGAAGAAGTGGGTGGAGGTGGAGTCGATTGTTTGGCAATAAGGCAGAGGGCATCGACAGGCCAGGCCGGGGATAGATGGATGGAGACTCTGGAGAGGGCCCTGCTGGCCATCCATCCACTGGCTCCATGGATCTCCCGCTGAGCGAGAGTGAAGCAGGTGAAAAATTTCCCGTGATAGCGAAGGATGGGCGAGGATGCGTAGAGGAAAAAGAAACGAAACGCTCAAGAGCGATGCGACACGGCGGCCAGCGCGAATGAATGCCCAATGGCTTGGCTCTGCTCCAAGAGAGGCTATCCCGACTTGTCCGAGTCTCGCCTTTGTGAGTCTCGGCCAGATTCCCGATGATCTTTGTTCGCCCCAAACACCTCAGCTTATCGACCAACCGCCATGCGACTATGGCCTCAGCATCGGCCAAGGCACAGGTCCAAAAACTGCCAGGAGACAGCTAGTTTGGCACCTGTCAGTACCATGGCAGCAACCAACAACCATGTCCGACTTTTTGTGTGTGAGCATGTACTGTAGGCAGGTACTGCTGTGCGACGGCGTACACCGCAACGCTTTGTACCTCATCGCCTCGTACAGCCGCGGTCTTGCCCTGCCTTGCTTGGCCTTGAGGGGGCGTTGGCGTCTATCGTGGTCTTTGAGGCTAGGGTCGAGGCCGCCGCACACCCCCCCTGTTCAGGTTCCATACCAACTCATCATGGACGCCCTCTGGTCTAGGTTGAGCGATGCGATCTTCGCATGGGGGACCATCTGCTTCCCGGCTCCGGTTTTTTTCTTCATCCTCGCCTTTTGACAGCTGGGGCAACGAGGACAGGTTCTAAAGGCTTGGGGGCTCTGCAGGCAGGAATCCAGAGAGAGCTTGCGCGCGTGGGATGTGGAGGGCCATGCAGGCCTCGAGCACCTCGAGGTGTCGAGGCGAGGGAGACAATGGGCTGGAATGAATGGGCGTCGTTCAAGGTCGCTCGCCGCCGGTTCCCAGCCAGCATCCAATCTCAAGCATCCCGCGTTGAGGCAATGCCACGAAGCATTGCATAAAGACTCGTCAATACGGGCTTGACCAGGCGATCCATCCTCCGGGCATGGCGAAGCTGGCTCGCCGTCAGCCTGACCGACTTGCGAACTGGCTGCTCTACGTAGTAGTTCGATGTCGTGAGGCCTTCCGTGTATTGAGCCACTTGAGGCGGGAACGTCTCAGCTTTCAAGGCTCGAATCGTATCAGTCCTTGGCTCAGACCCACGGCTCGCGACTCATCTTTATTTCAGGGACGTCTGGGATGTAAGAGGGAAGTATACGCGCCTTACGCCCCCAGTCGCCATCGATGCTCGCATCTCGGGCTCCCGGCAAGGTCAAGGTGGGAGCTGGCTGAGAGAGCGGCCGCGCCAAATAATAGCGCACATGCGACTGTTGATTGTGACTTGGAGACCGTTGGATTGGGGCTGCTCCATTCCGGCACGCTCCAGCGCGACGACAGCCGAGGGGCGTTCGCACGAACCGCCTAGTTCGAGCCAGGTTGCTAAGTCAGTCACGACGCGCTGTAAAACAACTGGTGCCAGGATCACCCTCGTCGGACCTGAGGCTTGGCTCGAGTTCGCCGCCAGAGGTTGGTCGATATCTGAGCTGGAGCTCGCAACAGCGGACAAGAACCCCAGGCGGCGGGGAACGGTGCTGCCATTGGGCATCTCCACCTCGAACTGGCAAGCCCTGGCCCCGAGTCACCACGCCCAACGAGATGCGGAGGTGCGATTCTGCAACAGCGTGGTGTGAGGCAAAGGGGAACAAGAGGCTTAACCCCAATCTCTCGTACAGGTGCGCTAGCAGGGCCAGGAACGCCCCGGGAGACGAGATCACCCGGCGGCAAGCGTGGAGAAGGGATGTCATGATGTGCAGTGGAGAAGGTTTGGCAGCTGGCTGCTGTTGGCTTGCGCGTTGTGAAGAGCAGAGACGATGGTCACTCTAGACGGGACAAGGCTGGGCACGCTAGGCCAGGGTCTCTCGTTCGCATTCTTTGATAGATTTGACGAGAAGTCTAATCGTGATATCGATTTGGAGAACAAAGCAGGGATAGCATGTAGGCCAGGGCCGACGACTGCATCATCGCATTGATCATCCCGGCGAGATGCCAGCCTAGCCCAGCCCAGCCAGGCCGCCAGGCACAGGCGCCAACAATCGATCAGCGTCAGCGTCAGCGTCAGTCAGCGTCAGCGCGCGGTGATCGATGGGGTGGGATCGTCCGCGGGGAGCTGGCCTGCTGGGTAGGTGCTGGGAAGGATGGACAGTGTTGAGTCGGGATGAGCAAATGGGTTGGTTGTGCCCGTTGGGCTCGGCCGGATGTACTTCCGTACCTACCTTCCCTGAACCACAGCACCTCTTACATGGAAACCACCTGCCTCATGCTGAGCTCTCACGATGGAAGAAGGCACGGACAGATGCCCAAGGCAGTACCTACGTAGTACCAACCTTGACCTTCCAGTCCATTCTACTCCGTACATGACCACGTTATTCCACGCAAGTCTCTAGAACGAATTGGACACGACCAACTTGCGCAGGCTGCATCCATCTCCATCGAATGTGACGAGTTCCCACTTGAAACCGCTCACGAACCCTCAAGAAATTGCGGCGCACAACGGCGGCGGCGGCGGTTGGCAGAGGCGCAAGCTCAGAATCCGTTCGTGAGTGGCTTAACCCGCTGGCATCTGCCAAACCCCTTGCAACTGGCACTAACACCACTAACATTGAGCCAGCCATGATTGACAGAGCACAATTGACATCGGATTCGGCATGGAGCACCACACCTTGTTCTTCATCACCACCTGGAGCCTTGCCCAACTTGGATAACGGCGCGAGCTTGGAGCACGAGCCTAACGTCCGTCTGTGCGCTGCCCGGCCCCAGACACACTCGACACACTCACAGATCACTTGCACATAGGTACACGCCTCTTGCACGTTTGATGTTCTGTTCGGCTGGGGCTTTGTGTCTGGAGGTCGATGGCGGCCTCGACGTCCTCACTTTGGGCGCTTGAACCTTGGAGCCAACACAAGAAGGCCCGGCCCGAGCTGTCGACATGGGCAGCCGAAACAACGAGCCGTGCCCATCAAGCGGAGCTCACCAGCTTGAACCAGCCAGCCCCCTCGCGACTATAGAATTGGAAACAAGCACGCTATCTAAGCTGAGAACCCTGAATAGTTAGGTCAAGAGGGTGCGTTACTCCACGAGAAGCAAGGCTCTTTGCTTGATGCCAAAAATTCTGCGGGCTTGCCTTCACGATGCTCCGCTCCGTGTTGCTCCACGGCTATTCGTTTGCTCCACGCCGCTTCCGCTATTCGTTGGCTTGCCGGGAATACCCTGGGGCGGTGCTTGGTTCCGCTGATGAACTGGCGGTCAGAGAACTGATTCATCAGAGAATGAAGGCCTTGCGGCAGATGGATAGGCAAACAGCAAAATACCCGCTCCCCCTGGCGGCTGGTGTTGGTGGTTGGCAAAGCTGGTATCGTGAGTGACCGAGGATCAGTTCTGCTGGTTCCATGGATCATGGCTCGTCGCTTATGGGTCGCTCGAACACGGATCATGCGACGACTTGATGTTATTTATGCGTTGTCGAGTCCGAGCACCGCCCTCAAAGTCGTACTGAAGCTCGGTCAAGCATGCACGGCAAGGCAAGGCATACGATCTGGTTGATGTGGACTGCACACTATGAACGCACTTTGCGGCGATAAGCCAGGCTCCATCCGCAAATACCTCTGACAGCGAACCTTCAACATGGTTGTCTCGCTTGGCACCCGCCCACTTTCCTTGGCCGACGACCTTGTTGCAAAGAATTCTCTTGGCCTTCCGTTCAAGCGCTCAGCCGGCCGGTTGGTCGGTAATCAGTCCAAAGCTTGATCTTATTCAGCACATTCTTCTCGCCCTCGGAGTGTACCAAAGAGTGGAGACACTGAAGATTGAGATGGCGTCGAGCGGGAGCCGTTGCTGATGCTACCCTGTCTACATGATGCAACAGCAGCGAACCGCCGCCCCGCGCCCTTTAAGATTGGACTTCGGCATTGTTCCTCGAATTTCTCTTGAACTTGACGCATCTCCCACTTGAGCCCCTCACCTCACGAGCCCTACTTCCGTGATAGGGCTTGACCCTCGGGCCCTTCTGAGAACGCCACGTTATGGTCGCCCGCAGCCAGACATCTCCAGCATGGATGGATGGGTTTCCACCTTGCTGGCAAGGTGACCGCCTCCACATCGATGAAGAGAATTTTTCTTCTTTGCTTCTTTCTGCATCTTAATTTGGGCACTCTCCCACCTCTATTGGGCTAAGTAAGGTTTCCTTTAGGCCAAACTCACCCAGCATGAGTGCTTCACCGGCCCCTCCTCGAACTGCGAGGATGAGGTGGAGGGACGAGCTGGATCTGCAGTCAGGGATCAGGGCGGAACGGAGGAGCAGCAGAGCATGGCTTCGCTGGCATGGCTCAGCATCACAGCGCAGCGCAAACTGGTAGAGGGCTGAGAATGGGCGCGTACATTCTTCCAGGTTGCAGCATCGGGGACCGGTCGTCGACACCACCATTTTGGCTGGATGAAGTCGAAGCCGAGACCCGTAGAACCTGCGACAAAGTCGAGCCAAGACGGTGGTTTCTTTGGCAGAGATTTGTCCAGCAGAGTCGATGACGGGATACTACGTTGAGCCAGCTGATCGCCCCAGGACAGATTTGGCTGTTGGTGCCCGAGCAAAGCAAAGTCGCCAGATTTTCCCATATCCGTTTGTCGCGGCTCCCAGCGCTGTTCTGGCCTCACGCCCTCATCCTCAGTCACAGCAGCGCATTTTGATACATGGACGCCTGAAGAGCGATCTAGAATGTGTGGGTGCGTTCCTGGTTCACGTCAGAGCGTCGTTGGATAATAGACCGGATGTTCTATAATGGTGCATCCCGAGCCCCATGGGCACCTGGATCTCTTCCATCCACGTTCTGAGATTCAAAGATGTGGCATTGCAAATGTCGTTGGGACAGGCCTTGAAGTCCACCCACGAACCATCCTCAACGAACCAAGCTGCGGATCGTGTGTCAAGTGAGCTGCGGCGCATGTGCGTATGTCGTTCCTCCAGCCATCGTCCAGCCCACAGGTGGGCCATCTTTTAACTAACGACAAAATGGCTGGAGAGAGGGCGCAGCCAGCAAGGCACAGAAGGCTGCTCCGTTTCTCTGAATTCATTTGACGGTGAAAGGCCAAGGATTCTTCTCTCCTTGACTCGATTGGCGGAGTGCGGGAATGGGCGCTGCCAGGTTCCTGCGGGGACTTGAGACGGAGGCGGAGTCGGAGTCGGTAAACGGAGAGATTGAACGGGGGTGTCCCGGAGATGGGACTTGCGTCTATCTTGGCCATCCCACATGAAATATTGGCGAGAGTACGGATACATCTTGGTCACCGCCGCCTCGATCAAGGACCAAGGTACGTGCCATGACTGCGTTGGCTGTGATGCAAGCCTCCGAAACCCCTGCCCGGGACCGGGAATACCTTCGTACCCCATATCCTTTCCCCGAGGAAAGCAATTTCTGCCAGCGACGTCATGAGCCG
Organism: Fusarium solani; assembly: GCF_023522795.1. NCBI lineage: Eukaryota > Fungi > Ascomycota > Sordariomycetes > Hypocreales > Nectriaceae > Fusarium > Fusarium solani. The sequence goes on from NW_027072157.1 coordinate 3,951,967, forward strand.
ATTCACGATCATCTGTCGCATTGTCGAAGCAAGGGGACCAGGGTGCCTCATTAGCAGAAACGGCTGACAACAGGCAATCTTCTAGTCTGCCACGAGTCCATCTCACGTCAAGCCACTCTGAAGTCGGTCAACGCCAAGCATGTGGAGATCTACATAGGAAAGCCTGCCGCTGAGCGTCATGTTTGATGCTGCGAGTGCAGGCCCGATAGGCATACCCCCAGCACCGAGGCCTCAAATGAACCCCGATCTTTGACCGTGTTGCCGGTATGAACAACCGGAGAGGAGTTTTGTGAAGTGATATCTGAAGAATTACCTAATCTATCACATCCCTTTGCAGTCAATTGTTGCTATTATGGAGGAATTCATAAGCACACCCAAGCCTCTGAGGTCTCCGTTCAAGTGGTGCTCACAAGAATACAGGGGTCAGTTAGATTGCACACTAGGTGCACTGGACACCCAGGTTGACGAGCTGGAAAAAACTCCTCCACAGATCGAGGGCTCGCGGCTCCACGTTGCCAACCGGTTTCGTCAGAAGGATTCTGGGCAAAGCAAAACAGAGTGCGGGTTTCGACATAATTTGCCTTTTATCCTTCCCTGTTCCCATGAGCCAATCTGCGGTTCCCCGTCACCTATCCTGTTTCCGATGGAGCGGTGAGTGCCCTCGGTGAAAGACCATGACACCTCGGGGATCGAAGCCTCCGACACAAATGACATTGAGAATATTCCTTTGCCAGGATCTCACTTGACGTCAGACAAGCCAACCGAACGATGAAGCGAATCAGATGGCATCGTACTCGTTCCCTGGACCTATAGCACAGGTCAAGTGAAGCGTGATGGATGTAACTTCTGACGAGTGGTTGCTCACATTGTGTCACACTACATATGGACAATTCGTCGGTTGCTGGACTGGGCGAACTGAGCTGAGAGCCGAATCACATCATGTGCTTTCCGCAAGTTCCTGGCATTGTGCTTTGGTCGGCGATTCGGAATTCGCTCAACTTACAAGACGGACAGACGCTCCCCCAAGACAGAGCGCAGAGACATGCAGACACACGTTGCAACCGGGCCGGCCTTGACTTGAAGCAAGTTGGCAAGATCGATGGCGGACAAAGGAGCAAAGAAGGCCAGAGAAAGAAAAAAATCAAACAGCCCCCGTTGGTTTTGGGCTTGCTGCGAACCCCCCGGCGGGTGGTTTGTGACGTGTCAGGAGGGGCCTGCAGAGGATGTCGGCCAAGGCGTTTCATCCCGTCAACCCCCATCTGTTTGCACAAGTAGCCTTGGCTTCCTATTCCGGTCGAGAACCAGATCCTAGTGCAACTCATGGGGCATCTCACCCAAGGCTTGTTGTTACCGCGTTTGTTTCCGTAAGGCGCCGTCAGCCCTATCTGCCATGGAGATGATCTGAGCTCCTCTCACAACGGAACGGGTATCCAACCTCTAGGAAAGCATGCGCAGCAATACTCGACATAGAGCATCGGGTTGCTTGGCAATAAGCTTAAGACAACTGCGAGCAGCAACCGGTTCGATCGACTGGAGCGAAAAGGAGAGACAGTTGATGCCTTGACCCAGAATTGCAGGAGGACGATTGCATCGTTGCATCAACAATGGGGCCGAGGAAGCGCTGTGTTGTCCCGTCTCTACCCACCCAGCACTTGGTGTCTCTGTTGATGTGATGTGAGAAAGACCGTGGGCATCACATCAAAGGTCGAACCGGACCCGGAGCCGGGGAATCAAAGGACTGGAGGGCAGACCAGGGATGATGCCGACCAGGATAATCAGGACTGCCGCCCAACCCACGTTTTCCCGACGGCCGCGAGCCGCGCATCCACCTTTTCTTGTGACACCAGGCATGTGCCTGTTTGTTGTTGCTTGGCTTGGCTGATGCAGCAGCGGTTGCCATTGCTGCTGCTGCTGCTGCTGCTACTGCTGCGCAGCATTGGTATGGAGACATGGCATGTAAGTGAGTCGCTACGGTACCGCGGGAGAGCAGCAGAAAGAGGCGAGCGGCGGGCAGGCGGGCAGCTTGCAGCAGCGGTGGTGGAACCCCGTCGGTCGACTATTCCCAGACGACTAGGTGCGTATATGTGTACTAATAAGTTATGGTTGATGGCATGCCCAGCGCAACATACATGATGCGCGAAATCTGGCGTCGGTCCGCCAAGAGGCTGCAGTTCGATATGGTGGTTCCCCTTCCGTGCTCCCAGGCGGACGGGTCCGCGCGCGACGAGACGGACAGGCAGACAGACAAACGCCAACCGGACCAATCGCCGGCGTGAAACTTGACCGGGCCGGTCAAGGGCGACGAGATTGTATAGGACTAGAGTTGATGGAGCGTAGATTGATCTATACACGGATATGGTAGGGTGGAATGCAAGGAACGGGCTCGAACAAGCGGGAGATGGATGGGGTTGACAAGGTCGCCGCCGCAACTACCTACCTAGAGAGCGAGGACCCTCAGCAGCGAACGAAACAGGGCCGAACGAGTCGACGGCGAGACCAAAACCAAGCAAGGCCTGACAACTCAGCCCGGCCTTGGGTTTGACCTGGTGGCAACCAGAGGATTACAAACGCGTGGTGCTGCCAGGGATGAGTGTTTTTCAGTCAGCTTGACACTTTTGTCTAGATCCATCCCGCCCGTTGCGGAGCACGTTCCCGAGACATCTGTGTAATAGCTACAGCGGGTGGCTCTCCACGTTTCGGTTTCGGGGGCCCCTTGGCAGCAGGACTTCCGGATCAGACAGGGGAATCCTATGATGGAAGCATCCTCTTTCTGTTTCAAATAGCCACTGTGGCACGGAGGAAGGATCGTTTGCGCTGCTGTTGCTGCTGCTGCCGGGCGGGATGGCTGGCTGGCGAATGAGGCATGGGCATGGGCAAGGGCAACAAGCAACAGAGACAGCCGGGATGCGGCTTTTGGAATTGGCCCCAGCAAACGACCGAGATATGGCGAGCGATCAATGCAACTCTGTCAGTGGCTTGAGATGCAGAGTTGATCATTCCCCACACTCATAGCCAGGCAAAAGGAACGGGAACGGCAGTTGGCCAAGGGTCGCTGTCAAACAAGGCTTGATGACGAGGCGATGCGAGACAAGGCGAGGGGCGACATGGCTGCACCAGCAGCTGGCAGCAGATTGATGGTGGCAATATGGCATCCACAGTCCCATACTCTTAGGATTCGGTCCTGACAATGTCCGGGAGATTGCAGTCGGCGGCAGATCTCGTCGAGTTGCCAGGACCTCGCCAAGGCTGAGATGGCAGCTCGCGATGGACGAGAACAGAACAACCGACAAGGGGCCGGCAACAAATCTCTTGTTGTTGCTTTTGCTGCTGACGATACAGCTAGAGCACAGGACTAAAGACAGGCGGCAGGTCAAACTCCAGCCTCAGCCTATCAACAGGCGGCATGCTCGGCTGAGAGACGTGTTCAACATGCGGGTAATCCGGTTCGCGCTAGTTTCTGGGTCTTGATGCTCCATAACCAAGGATGTTGGAGCTATCGACAACGCCTCAAGAGTTCACCCCCAGGAAAAAATGATGCATAATAAGCCAGACCTAAGCTAAGGTGGATGCGATGCGTGCGCGCGTGTGCCGTACTGCACTGTACGTACGTCAGCCGCGAGGTCTCGACCCCATTTGTGCGGATTTGAGGTCGAATTGCTTCTTTTCCCATGATGCCTCCACGTTTCCCTTTAGCCTTGTAGCTAAGCTGGGCTCTGCTGCTGGAAAACCCTGGACTGCATAATCGCAACCCCACCACACTCGATCAGTCTGGTTGTCCTCATCCAACAACACCAGCGAGGCTCCAACTCTTGCCAGCCTTTTCTCCCTGGAAACTCCAACACACGACACGAGTCTCGCATCCATCGCCCTAGTCTGATCTGCCCCGGCAAGCTCATACCCTACCTACCTTGCAGGCCTGTCTCGGGTATCCGTACTGTTTTATTTTTATTTTATTTTTTTTGCGGCGCAGGCGTCTCGCGATAATCGGGATCTTGACCGCCAGAATCACTCATCATCCGTCCATCCATCCATCCATCCATCAGTCAGTCAGTCAGTCACAGCAGCCATGGCCGACGTCCCGCTGGTTGTCATCTCCGAGTACGCGCAATCGGAGCGCCGCATTACACCATCATGGTCTATCTCGCAGCTCAAGACCAAGCTCGAGACGGTGACGGGCATCCCGCCTTCGTGCCAGCGTCTGTCCCTCAAGCCTACGGCCGGCGCAGAGGCCATCGCCGTCGAGGCGCCTAACGAGGACGACACCCACCTGTCCAACTTTCCCTTGGCCCCATATGCCGAACTTCATGTAAGTCAAAGCACGGCCCTCATTTGTCAGCCGCACTCTGTCTTTGCTTTGCTTCGCTTTGCTTTGCAACCTCCTTCACCCTCTGTCTCTGTTTTTTCCTTTTTGCTTTCGGGATGAGATGTCATGCGTGAACTACAGAACCCGCTGGCTGCCCGAAAATTTCTCGCCCCCGTCCGCTTGACTTGAAGATCGCCGCCATCCTCGGATTCCGACGGCTTCCACTCCGGGTCAACGCGCTGTGCTTTGCTGTGCTTTGCTGTGCTTTGCTGTGCTTTGCTGTGCTGGCCCTTCCAGGGGTGGAGGGGGGCGTGCAAGTGAAGTGGGCGGCTGAGGACGGTGAGCCAGCGAGCGAGCCATGACGGTGCGGCAGCGAGAGAGGCGGTGGGAGTTGAGCTGCCTGCGTGCGTACGTGCGCTCAGGGACCTGACATACCTGACGAGTTCCCCATCCTCAGCCCCCGTCTAGCAACACAGGAGAGGGCCCGTGATGGTGCCATGGCAGCATCTTTGCAAGTAGTTCAAGATAGGGCTGACAGGGATTGACCTGGCAGGTGATTGACACACGTCCTGCGGCCGCCCGGATCAACTTGAACGACACCACGGGCGTCGACAAGTATGTCATGCCCGAGGAGGAGTACGAGAAGAAGACGGACTCTGTCCTGGCGTGGAAGAAGAACCAGAAGCTGGGCCGATTCGACCCCAGCGCCCCCAGTCACGAGCAGGCCAAGCTGGACGCGCTCGACCGCGAGATTGCCACACGCGGCATCGCGGTGGGCCGACGCTGCCGCGTGGGCGGTGAAGACACCCGGCGCGGCATCATCCAGTACGTGGGCGAGGTCAAGGAGATCCCCGGCGGTCTCGGTGCCTGGGTCGCTGTCGAGCTGGATGAGCCCGTGGGCAAGAACGACGGGAGCATCGGGGGAACTCGCTACTGGGGTGAGCCGTCGGAGCTAAAGCATGGTGTCTTTGTGAGGCCGGAGCGGGTAGAGGTTGGTGATTTCCCGGCTCTGGATGATTTGGAGGACATGGAGGAGATCTAGACATGGTGGGATGAGAGGACGAACATGTCGATAAGCTCTCTGCAGGCTGCGTTCTTGTTGGTTCGCATTTGTGCGTTGCGAGACTTGTTCACACAGCGTCCATCAACAGGCCTGGTACGACTACATGAAGTTCACGTCAAGGCTCGGGGCAGTGAGGTATGGCCAATAAAAATAGACTAGACAATTACGCCCGTTGATCTCTATGATATCAGTGATTTGTTTATGTTTACTTTGATGTATTTGCTGTGTCGTCGAGCATTGTTTGACCCGAGTTACTGGTGATAGTATCTCTCAGCTCCACTCACCATCACGACCCCACGATCTTCAACGCAAGCAAACACGATGGACTCGAGTTTCACGCATCGGATCTTTCCTTGTGAAACACATGCCCCGAGCTTCTAGACTTGTTAGAAGTAGATCTTTCGCCCCCTGCGAGAGATCTGTCGTGCGTTTATTCTCTACTTCTCCCTCTTTCTTCTCCCCGGGGCCCTTTTTTTTCCTGCACCTTTTTCCCGTCTTGGTAAAGCACCCTGGGGTCATGATTCCCGATCCGTGAATTCTTGCAGCAACGGCTTCAGGGGACGGAAAGGCCCTGGGCAACTTTATTTCAACAACAGCGAAGAGTCACTGGGGTACTTGTAATTGTCTATGGGGGAGATGTAGGTCGTGGTCGAATTTACGCCGTCGTGTTTGGCATTACGGTTGTCGAGTTGCGTGGCCATGGGCGCGCTGGCTGCGATGGGCGTAAGGCCCTTGTCTACCCCAGGTTCATGTGCCGGGGACGAGGCTTTTCGGGCAACTCCGCATTTGTTTCTCGGGACATTTGGGGTAGAGTAAGAAAAAAAAAAGGTCTCAGGGATTGCCGAGGCATGGGAAACTGGACGCCCGGCTGCTGAGACTCTGGGGAAACGGGAGATGCATGGTTACCCGAGGAGGAGGCTTGCAGAGGAAAAAAGGAGGGGGGAGGGGTTTCCCGGTTTCTTGGTGTGTGTGTGTGTGTGTGTGTGTGTCGCCTTGCATGCTGCTGCGAGATATCCAGCACAAAACTGAGGACACAGTCAGATAGTGTGTGTGAGCTGCGTTGGCTATGCAGTTTTCGTCAGCAGTTCATTGCAGGAACCTTTTCATTGTCGTGTGTAGTGCCGGGGCAAAAGTGCACGGCGGACCGAGGAAATTCATGCAGCAATGACATACCATCGTCCATCCTCCCCAGCCGTTCAAGCCCGGGACGCGGGCGTTGCTGCTGGCTGCAGCCGGTCAGATTTCGAGGCGGACTGTTGCTGCAGTCATTCGGCCGGAGCCGAGGCTCTGTTTCTGGAGGTATAAGCCCTCCGGACAACAGGGGAAACCTGGTGTTGGACGGCTAGTCGGTTTGTTGACGAGTTGAGCTGGATGGTGAGCTGACATGAAAGGGGCTATGTTGGTTGAGGGTTGTAAACATGGCCAGTTGCTCGGCTGTGTCTTGTTACCAGGCTTCAACACATACACGTGCTATCACTCCCGGGCTGTCAGCTATCCTAACCAAGCATAAGTCCATAGTTCGAGCTAGTCCTTGTTTCATATCCCACTCTCACTCTCACATTCGCGAGTCAAAAGGATAATTACAGTTTCAATAGTTGCGCATATAGATAGATATTGGCATGCTTAGTAGACCTCAGCACAAGCCGTGACTCGAAGAAGAGACCCCATGTTGCCGATGCGAGTCAAGATTCCAAGTTTAGACTCATCCAGGGGTATCGAGGATAAGCCTTGGCCGTCACTAACTCATATTTAACTTCACGTTCTTGACTCTTCCTGGCTATTTTAGGCGACGGGAACCCACGAGATGTGGCGCAACTCTATTGTGATGAACTGGAATTCAACTGACGTTAGTTCTCTCAACGCCAGGGCCGAGCGGTTTCGCTCCAGAGGTGGTTAGAAGGTAGAGCGCTTTGTTTCTCATGCCCCTGAGTTATCCGTCTTCTACCAGCGTTGGTAGTCAGAGGCCTGTGATGGGCACTTTGAACAAGACACTCTCATGGAGTAAAGTCATCCATATGAGGCAACGGAACTAGTGCCAAGCTTTATATCAAGGGCGACTATAGACTAAACTTTACTAGGACTTATACAAGATACTTCTTCAACCCTCTAAGTCTCTCCTTGGCATCCTCAAGAACACCGTCCTCCTTACAGATGGCAAATCGCAAGAAGTTCTCGGCTACATGCGAGTTCTCTAGGAGGTAGAACTCACTCGGCGGGATCGCTGCCAACCCAAGCTCCGTGATGAGAAACCAGCTCAGCTTGAAATCTCGCGGCCGAGATACAACACTGCTAGGGAACCCATAGCCCTCCGGGAACTTGAGCCTTGAAAAGTTGACAAGAACAAAGTAGCCCCCCTGAGGGTCTGTGTATGGCAGGCCCAGCTCGTCGAGGACCTGGACGAAGCGTTTAATCTTGCCCTGCATTTCGTCCCGCGACTTCTCCCAGAATCCCATCTCCTCAGCCAGCTGGTATCCCGACGCGCAGGCCTCCTGTAATGGGCTAGGGCTCGAATAGCAAATCCGCATGTGTGCCGCAGTGACGTACTTGACTAGATGTTCCGGACCGATGAGGAATCCTATCCTCCAACCCGTGGCGTAAAAAGTCTTGCCCGCGGAGCCCACCGTGAGGGTGAGGCTCCAAATCTCGGGGGAGAGTGTGGCTATGCGCTTTGCTGGCACATAAGTCAAGCTGTCGTAGACATCGTCGGCGATGATGATGGTGTTGTGCTCGACGCACAGCTTGCCGATGGCGCTCAGCTCTTCAGTTGAGAAGACTTTTCCCACAGGATTATGGGGGGAGTTGAGCACCAGCATCCGTGTCTTTGAGCTGAATGTAGTCTTCAGCTTCTCCATGTCCAGCTTCCAATCCCCTGAAGACGAGGTCGCCGTGTCCCCGTCTGCTGGGGGGCTCAGGGGCACATATCGAACGACGCCGCCAGCCATGCGGATATTGCTGATGTACTGATCAAAGTACGGTTCAAACACAATCACCTCGTCCCCTTCTTCGACGAATGCCATAAAGGCGCTGAGTATGCCTTCGTTTGCGCCAGTGGTGATAACTACCTCGGTGTCTGGGTTGAGCTCTCGCTCCAGGCTCTTGAAGTAGTGCGAGGCGATTGCGTTCCTGAGGCTTTGTCGGCCCTTGGCTGGAGAGTATTGATTGGCGTCGACTCGATCAAGAGCATTCTTGGCAGCATTTAATATGAATTCAGGGGGGTTATAGCCACTATCAGCTCAAGTTAACCAGGCCTTGTACTTGGGTTTCAATGGCACGGGGTAACATACAAGAAGCCCTGTCCCATGTTGACGACAGGTTGGACCTGGGAAAGGTTCAGCCAAGGAAAACAACATCAAGAGTGCTTATTTATATTCTTACGGGTGACTGTGCGGCGGCATTGTTGATCATGGACCTGAAGTTAGGGTCAGTCAACACCTATTATCATGCTGGCGATGGGTGTTGAGGCTTACCAGACGTCTTGGGGCTGCTTGGCCACCCTCTGTGCCGGCCGTGGGAGTTCCCTCGGGGGTCTACTATTTGAAATTAAAGTCATATTGCACGACGATATGCCTTTTCGAGCTGGCGTCGAGCTAACCGGTGTTATGATGGCGTTGGAGACTATCTTGACTATGTTATCATGTAAAGCCAGGGGAGGTTACGTGACCGGAAGTAGTGAAGGCTACAACTCCATTATGGCTTCGTTCACTGTTACTTATGGGATTTTTGATGTGACATCCTAGAGAACAGCCCAGGAACGAACCGGACCTTGATTCAGTTCCCGCCTAGAGTGTAGATGCAGCCATTGGTCTATCTTGGGATACTACATTGATGAACCAATGCCAGTTGTTGTTCATATCCGCATTGGCGGAAGAGGCACCTGGTGCTTTTCCCGACGATGATGAGTGCATTAGCATTCACTGTTTAAGCTGTGCCCGAGCTGCCGGCGGGTATGAAGCGGAGGGCAGATCTGGAGCCGATTAACCATGTTGAGGGTACGGCATCATTGTCTGTTCTTTGTGCCGACAATGGAGAACAACTGAAATCCTCCTGATAACCCGTCATTATCCGAACTAAAGCGAGACCAGTTACTAATTAAATGGGATGTGTTTTACCAGTTTAGACTTGCCTGTGTCAAGTACTATGTCATATGGAAATTCGTTGTATATCTACCCCGAGAAGCATGTTGCTGGTGCTGTGTTTGTGGGTTATTACTCGTAATTTTTCCTAAGACGACTTTCCGGGGTATTAAGAACATGCTATACTAAGGCGACCTAGGTACCCTAACTAACTCGATGATGCTATCCCCTGACCAATTCATTTCGACATTCCCATCCAATAGATTTGCCAAGGAACCACTGCTCCAAAGGTCAAGGACGCAGCATACCAAACACATGTTGCAATTCCAGTCCTTCTCATCGATATCATGATTTCCAGGATCTGGTGCAGGGTAGCTCAGCTCGTGTTGCAGAGCCCAGGCTTGGCGTTAGCAATCATTTGCGTATCAGAGCCCAAGCGCTCACGCGACCCGAGCAATTGGCTGCCGACTATCCGCCCAGACCTTGGCTGACACTTTAAATGTAGCTTCTCCTCGGGATGAGTTGGGACGTCTTGGCGAGGAGAGACGGTGAATGAAGATGCAGACGAGATGAAAGAAATAAATCTATAATTTACATAAAAAGAATGAAAGAAAAATACCAAATTTTGCAATAAAAATAACTCCTTCAATAGTCTTGACAGTGGTTAAAGTCTGGGCTTGACAGATGGTCGAGCCGAGAGCGCCAAGCGTTCAGTGCGTCGTCTTCGCTGGCACGTCCTTCCAAGGTTGGTTCGTACCGCGACTGCCCTCTCCTGCGACTGGCTGGCTCGTGACGGACTGCAAGTCGGAGCGGAGCCTTTACCCTCCCGGACCCTCCGTCAGCGCCCGCAACTTGGAACCAGCCATGCCCATCACGGGAAGGGGAGCTCCATGTTTGAAGGATGGATGGCCAAAGTGAGTGAGTGACGACGGTTGGGATCCATCTTCAGGCGAATTCTCTCTCCCTCTGCATCTTCCAACGCCCGACCACCAAACGCGCAAACATCGCCCGTCGCTCGCTGCCAACGCCAGAGCCAGTTGCGCTCTCTTCTTCCTCCATCGAGATGCCGTCTCTGTCCACCTGACAGGTCGTGTCCCTTCTACCTGACTTTCCGCCGCATCCTGGTCCATTCCTCGACTTCCGAAGTCGCCTCACTACCAGATCCCGGTTCCCGCTTTTAGCCTCATCCTCAGCTACCACCACCATCACCCGTTGTGTTGTTTTCAACCTCAACTCGACATCCATCGCCAACCCGACCACCCATCACCCACCATGAGGCCCTTCATGGTTCCTGGCATCGCCAGGAAACTATCCTTCCTCTTCCTCGCCCTTACCGCCGTCTCCGTCTCCGCCCAGCAAGATGTCACCACCACCGCCGAAAGCGAGGTTCCCGAATGGGCAAAGCCTCGCGGCATGCAGCTGTCCCTGTCGACGAATCCAGGACTCCAGTTCGCTGTTATTCCCCTCACCCCGAACTTGGGCTTGAACGATACAACCGGCGTGGTTATTGATGTACGTCATTTGCCCCGGCCGACATGACGATGACGACAACGTCTGTCGACTGCGACTATGATTAAAGAATGGTGCTGACAGGAACATCAAGGTCATTCGGATCAACGGCGACATGATTGCGGCAGACCAGTCCAACTATAACAAGATCAACGAGACATCCGACGTGGCGTACCTATCCTGCGACGAACCCAAAGACGACTCATACATCCAACCCGAAAAGATGCTGTACCAATTGATGACCACCAAGCCTCACATCAGAGCCATCGTGCTCTACTCCACAAGTTACACCTGGTGTTCAATCAGCCATACCGGCGATCTCGAATACACCAGCATCCTGTCGATGGCCGATGGCGGAGAGGCCATGCAGGCGCTAAACTATCTCAACCGTAGCCGCGGAGAGAGCGTTAGAGTTTCCATCACGGGCAACACCACCGACGACAATGCCCAGGCAGATGAGGACTCAGGCAAGAACAATAACGCAGTCGCCATGAGTGTTCTGTACAGCATTACCGGCCTCATCACTGTCCTGTTTCTCGCTATTATCGCGACAGGCGCAATAAGAGCCCATCGATACCCTGAAAGATATGGTCCGCGAGGTGCGCTTGGTGGCCGACCTCGTCAGAGCCGAGCCAAGGGACTTGCCAGGGCTGTCCTCGACACCATCCCCATTGTGAAATTTGGGAACCAGACACCAGCAAAACCGGATCCTGAACTAGAGCTAGAACCTACTGAAGGAAACGATGGAGCAACGCAGCGGACCGCTTCGCGCCTAAGTGAGACTCGGCGATCTGATGCAGCACCGGTAGTAGGCGCTGATAACGAGCCTGTTTCGGCCGGGGCCAGAGCCGCATCATCACCCGAAGATGCCGAGGGCAAGGATGACGATCATCTGGGTTGCTCCATCTGCACAGAAGACTTCAAGGTTGGCGAAGACGTTAGAGTCTTACCCTGCCAGCATCAGTTCCATCCTGCATGCATCGACCCTTGGCTGATCAACGTGTCCGGCACGTGCCCACTCTGGTAAGTTGGAGCCTTTGGAATATCCCGAACAATGGCCCTAGATGCTGACCCATTCCACAGCCGTTATGATCTACGCCCCGGCAAGGGCCATGAAGGTCAAAATGAAGCTACTGGGGACACCAGTGCACTACCCCCGCCGCTTGCCCTCGAGGGTGCGGAGAACGATGCCTCTCTAGCATCCCATCGCAACCGGTTATCACGGATCTTTGACATTAACCGGCTTCGAGAGGGGACGGTGGAGGAGCAGATTGACGCACTACGGCAGATGCGGGCGGAGACGAATGAAGCTGAGCGGCAGCAGACAACAGAAGCCGTAGATGGCGAGTCTCGAGGCCAAAGCGCACGATTCGCAACCAAGCTAAAGGAGAGATTCCGCATCCGTACTCGCGCCCAGTCCGGTGAGGATCGTGATAGCCAGGGTTGATGCCTCGAAGGGGCCAGGGTGCACTCGGAGATGCAGCGTGCCGAGTGAGGGGATCTGATCGCGTGGCCACGGATAGCCACGCCTAAGAAACGTGACTGGAACGTGCAGCTCGTGGATGATCGACAATGAAAACGGGAAGCCTCAGGTTTCCATGGGGAAGGGATATTCAAGCAAGCGACCACGGGTCAGAGAAGCACTTGAGGTTCGGCGTCGGGATGGGCAGGGGGGAAGGCTCTTGATTCTGGATTGGACAATTTGGCAAGCATGGCACGGCGTTACAAGGGGATACACGAAATGAGGGTTTGCACTCGGCCGAGTGGCGATCCCAAGCATCATGATTGACGGTCACAGCTGGAAACTGGTTTGAAAAAAACAGTGTAGCATATACACGATCACTCGAATGATATACACTTACGCGGGCGCCCTCATATGGGCGACCCTGGATGACATCAGGTACGTCGCCATCGAAAAGTGCCGTTGCGGTCAATGCCGAGATTGACTCGAAGGTCAATATCATGGGAAACAGAGGCAATAGCGTGTGACATGGCGCACAATGATGGATGGAGATACAACAAACCCGTTTCGAGCGATGCGCATTTGGGATGCCAGGGCCTAACCTCACATTTGCCAGCCAGGGTCCATCATCTATCAACTCGAGTCAGCCATGGTGAAAATCGGCGATAGTGCATCAAATTGCGTATGCAAATTGAAAAAGGTTGCACCAGCGCAGGACCGGCTTCTTGGTGATCGACGTGCCAACAGCTTCCCACCCGTCAGCGGCGATCAATAGTTTCGTGCGAGACGATTTGGAGTAGGCAACGGAAGTCCCGTCCGAGGGAACCGTGCGGGACGGTTGAAGGTATCCTGGGTATCATTGTTACTTGCAGATGAGGCCTTTTTTTTCTTTGTTGGTCTTGACGTGCAGAGAAGCAGATATCCCGCAGATCGACGATGGCACCCGAGGCAATAGAGTGTAGCTGGGGCTTGACGCCTTCAGTTATGCTACAGAACTTGACCGTTTGGATGTGCAGGCTGTCAAAACCTCGTCTGGTATGTAGGCCAGTGAAGATGGCGCTGTGGCTGTCGGTATGGGAGACGCGGGGAGAATCTGGAGGCGTTAGGGATCACAGGTTAAGATCTGTATTCCACGCAGCTTCAGCCGTCGAGTGTTGCATTGCAGGTCTGTTTCAGAGCTTGCCCTCTCTTTGGAGATGCCTGCCGGGATATTGGGCGTTCATGTGTCACAGCAGGAGAGAAGCAGGGGCAAGGTACGGTCAAGTAAGCTTTGGGGGGAAACGGGCGCTGGTTCCGGGGGTGACGAGGTGAGACAGGGCTGCAGCTCTGGCTTTCTGGTCGGTGAAGGAGGGACGGGCGACGAATCTGGAGATGCCACGGCGAGCTGTTGAACCAGTGGGCTTGAACGTCACCTGCAGGCATCTCCGCCAAGATCCCCGGAACAGCAGAATGGGGGGGATGATGCACGTGGATGGAACACTACCAGAAGGAAGTTTGGGGGTGAGATGGCAGGTTGCACGTTAGAGGAGCAGGTTGATTAGTAGAGGGCGTCCAAACATAGGAGGGGGATCTTTGATGGAGGTGAGGAGGAGGAGGAGAGCTGAGAGGGAGGCACTCACCAGAGCTGCAAGAGCTCTGACTTTCAGCGGCACGCAGACGCGCAGTGACATCCCTCGACGTAGCCCTCCGGCAGAAGGAACCCATCTCGACGAACCACGGACGCCGTCAAGCTTCTGCGCATTGACGATCGCACAACCTGCTTATCCGTGATTCCGCAGCCACGGGCCAATGGTTTCTTGTCCTAGAACCCGATTTCTGGGCAGCTCTGCCCCCAACCAGAGAAACAGGCAGAGAGAGAGAGGTCTGACATGTCGACAGAGTGATATGCTAGTCGACGTTGGCGCTTAAGTTTCCGGAGCCCTCTCTACACCGTCCTCCTCCTTCCCCCTCCTTCTCATCTTGGCTTCGGCAGATTCGAGGACCATCGAGCCGGTAGGCGGGACGATCTGGCAGTGGGCCACGACACAAGCAACAGTGTTGGGAGCGGATCATGCTCCCTCGTGCTAGCGGGAGCCCTAGCGTGGGGTTTATTCCAGGCGGGAGGCAGATCCAGGCCAACGGTGACGGCTCAAGGTTCAGAGCTACGGGACGTGAGTGGGAACGGCCAGTCTGAAAGGTGGGCTCCTCCCCCATGAGCATAAACCTGTTGTTATCTGGTTGGTCGAGTGTCCAGAGGTGATGCTGTGCGTTGTCGCTGAGATCTTCTTATGCGTGCGATGACGGGCATTGCGGCAGATGGCTGTGAGGCGAAATAGAAACGTTTGGAGGGGACGGGATGAGGCCGAGCACATGGCATTGAGAATAGGGGTCCCAACCACCATCAACAGACAGTGCAGAGCTTCGGAGGAATACGAAATTCGTATAATAAACCAGAGCTGAAAATGTCTCTTGGACATGATCTTGCTGCTGGAGACTGTGGAAAGCCGGGGTCAAGTGACTGCTGAAAGGCGGTATACACCAAGTCTCCGCCACGACGCCCGCTCACGAATTCCCATACATGTGCCAAGCCTTGCAACTGACACAATCAGAGAAGTGACCACGACGACGCCCACTGTCCGTGTGCGCCTGCTTGTGCTTCCTGCAGACCTGCACCCAATTCACCGTCAAACGCATCTGTCTTGTGTTGGTGGCGCCCAGCCTCGAGTCTGAGTTACCGATGCTCTGCAACGCTGTTACTCGCCGGTTATTGCGAATCGGCCACCTCCCTCATCGGGTCTGTTCCAGATGTGCAGAAGCCATGCCGCACGGGAGGGGGACGGGATGATCAACATGGAGGAGGAGGCTTTTATCTAATGATGGAAGAGGCGGCGTCGGGGTCGTGAGGGGCAGGACAAGAGAGGTGAGGCCCGGCAATCTTCAAAAAGAAAACACGGCCGGCTTGCTCCAACGGATGTCGATGTGGTTTCCCCTCCAAAAACACCAAGACATTTCTCGATATCCAACTCCCGGACCCGTGGCTCTGGTTTCTTTGCCCCTCGACATCCAGGAACAGGCCCGCACTTGTCCATAAGACTCCTTCCGTCCCTCGATCTACTTGGCGTCTTGTTCGCTTCTCGTTTTCCCCTTGCATCCGCTTCTCCATCTCTGGACCTAAACCACTTGGCAATATAAACTCGACTCACGTACCTACTTCAAGATCGCCGCCAGGACCACAAAACACCACAGATTGCCCATTGACCGAGCCCAACGACACAAACTCTCGAGTTCGACTGGATCCTCCACCATCTCATTCCAGCTACGTACCCACACTGTCCCCGATCGACTCCCGCCGTCCGTTGTGGTCCCCTCCAGCCGTCCACTTCCATCAGTGGCCCAAGGAATAACCACGCGCCACTCCAACTCTATTATTCACGTCACCCTCCAACGGCACTGCGCTGCTGAGGTTCCTCGTACTTGAGCCCATTGGTTTCTCCCTCTTGCTCAAGCCTCTGTTTCTCCTTGCCGCCGACTCTTGGCCACCCTGCGCTTGATCCTCATTGCGTCCTCTGAGTCCCTTAGCTGCTGTTCTGCCCCATTTCGTTACACGCCGAGAACCTCTACAGAGTCTGGGCATTGTGCAGAGCCACACTTGGTACGGAATCTGGCCCAAGGCTACGGGTTGCCCTCTGAAGCCCCGACACATCGACCTCTCTCACACTCTTAGCATCCTGTTATATTCCCTTAGTCGCCACCTTTTATACTTTGGCCTCTTGGTTACTTCTCTTTCTTCATCCCCGTTGCTCCGATCTCCATCCTCTCCATTCTTGTCTGCTCTCCCCGGAATTGCTTGGCACAGCTCGAAAACTCCCACTTTTCGGCCGGGTCGCCTTCAAGGAATTCTGAGAAACCCTCTTTGCCCTTCCTATTAATATCACACCTACACTGTCCATGCGGTAACTACATGTTTCCGCCTCTGTCGAGTATCGTGCTGGACCTTGGTTTTTCAGACCCTATCCCTCAACACCGTCCAACATGGCTCCGACTCCATCGTTAGGGCCTCGCGAGGCCCATGTGCCCAAGAAGGTGCCCATAGGCGGCGATACCATGTCGATTATCGTTACTCTCGCCGCCGTCACCGCCTTATCGGCCTTTCTCTGTCAGTCTTTGATCGCCACATTATCAACACCGGAAGACTAACTCACAGAAACAGCTCAACGGTTCCTTGCCGTCAAGTCATGGCGAAGGTTACCCTTTGTTGTGTGGAGTAAGTCCATCATGGTCATCGTTTTGGCATTGGGATGGGGGAAGAACTGATACTGACCGACATCAAATAGTTGTCTTCGCTATCTACATCGATTCATACTGCTTCGTCTTTGCCACAGCCATGCTCCAACAAGTCTTTGGCGTCAACACCAATTACAACATCTGCCATGGCGCCATCTTACTCTGTTTGGTTTGCTATGTAACGACAAAGATTGTAAGCCGACTCGAGTGCCTTGGGGACTCGTCATCCGCTAACTTTGATGAAGCTCATCTACGTTTTCCTCGTCGAGAAAGCAGTAAGTGGCAACAGGCCAAGCCGTGGAAGGGGATTGTGTCTAACAACTACCAGTACATCATTCGAAGCTCAACAGTACGAAGGATGAAGTCGAAACTTTACTTGTTCAACATGTTTGGCATGCTTGGCGGCTACACAGTTGTGGTCATTCTCAACTTCATCTTGTAGGTTTTGTTTTTGGCATTGGCCGGGTTGTCACGACTAACAAATTCGTTTCCCAGCCGTATTGCGAAAATCGTCAACGGAGAATGCGTTATTGGCATGCAGAGCATCTCCATGATCCCTCTCATCACCTTTGATGCCGTGGTTAATGTTTACCTCACCTTTCTCTTCCTCATTCCTCTCAAGAGTAAGCAATGCAAGAGGCCGTATTCAAGAAACAGCTTCCTAACGTTTCTAGACCTTTACTCCTACAAAAACCTACCCAGAACCACTGCCAACGCCCGCCTCCGCAATGTCGCCTTCCGCACCTTCGTTGGTGCTTGCTGTACCTTGCTCAGCAGTATTGTGTATGTATGCACTTGGATCTCGGGGACTGCATGCTGACATCTCATAGCAATCTCACTGTTTTGATGGTTCTTGATGGCGAGCCCGGTTGGGTGTGCCTTATGTGCTGTAATAGTGACAGTATGTTTACATGGTAACCTTCCAAAAAGGACGGTGCTAACAGAGCCAGTCCTCTTCTCTGCCATTGTCATCCAATGGGTCACCTCTCGCGACAATGCTGGTTCCTCGAGCCAGCCTACCTCTGCCGCTGCCGTCGACGGAAGTCTTCACGCTAGACGGCCGTCTATGGCGCACCCCCTCGACCCCGTACACGCCCCTCACGCCCCTAACTCACCACATGGCACCGACGCCGAGGTCTCGCTTGTCGCCTCAGCCACCGCTCGCTCCTCGTCTGATAGCCCCGGATCTGAACTGGCCAAGATCCACCCGGGAACGAACGGCGGCGTAGTAGTCACGACCACCATTCATCGCCAGAGCCAACCGAGCAGTGGCTTCGGACTCGAGGTGGAGCGGAGAGACGGAAATGGCATGAGACTTGAGGACGACGAATCGATATATGGGTATCCACCACGACCAGCGAGTTTCGCCATCAACCACGTCGAGATTGCCGAACCTCCTCGGACACACATCACAGGTGGTAGCAGCAACCACAAAAGCCATCACAGCAATCATCATCATACGAAATCTTTATCTGACGGTTGATGAATCGACATGTTGAATTCAAAAGTAAAATGGGGAAGGATGTATTGGGCATGCTACTTGCTTGTGGCGTTGGTGGGTTGTTTAGAGGAGCATGGGTAGCTAGAGGAGTTGTTTTACAAGCCATGATGCATCCGGGGCCATTAGATGGCACATGATTTTGAGTAATGTAATAATAGTTGGATACCACGGGGGAGTTATTAGACGTCCGGCCCGAAAAGAGGATGGGATATGAGCAAGGAGAATGTGGGGGGAGGACTTGAGTGTTGCCAAGTCGCAGTATATACCCAACCAATGTTGACGAAGATTCACGATCCTAAACGAAGCTTCAGCCCAGCCACGAGTCGTCACGTTGACAGGAATGCGGACATAGCATAGCGTGGCGGGTAGCGTGTGACATCACCAGGGGCCACTCTGGAACGCCGGGCACTGAGTCAGTCTGCCAAGCAAAGTCTCAGACTCTTGTGTCGTTCATGATTCGCATTGGACAAGACACAAGGCCAAGACACCCCGAGATCAGCCTTTGTGTGTGCCACCGTCTCAGATCGTGTGACCCACAACGACGGGAAACAACGCCGCATCTGGGGATAGCGACACACCACGTTGTCTTGGAATGCGTCATTACTCAGATTGTCACGTTCGCAACCGTAGGAACCAAGAGTCTAAGCAGTCAAATCGCTATTCATTGTCATCGTAGCTCGAAGAGGGTATCTGCGTGCTATAAAGTCTATCAAACTGCGGGTGGCGTCTATAATATGAAATCGGGCATCCCTTTTTTTATCTTTCAGAGTACGAAAAATAAAGTGACCATGTTTTTGAAAAAGCCTTTTTTTAGAATCCCGAGTGCCGGTAAATAAAGTAGGCAAACCCACACAATGAGGTTAGATTGCCAACATATGTACAGAAGAAGTCGACGTGCGCCATCCTTGACCGAGTTTTCCACCAATTTCCCAAAATGCCTGCGCTGAATGTTGAGGGTATTCCCTAGCGAGTGTACAAGAAGTAAGACGAACTTTGGGGCCTTGCGCCCTGGACCGTGGTCGCTTAGGCCGAGGCGTACACCTTGCCGTAGGAGCTGAGCTCAGACGCAGAGGTCATGAGCATGCCCTGGGAAACCATGAAGTAGGAGTAGGCGTCGAGGTACTCGAGGGACTCAAGTCGGGGGATAGCCTCCTCCAGCCAGCCAGCAATAGCGTCATCAGAACCAGTGGGGGCGAACTCGGTGAGCCAGATGGGCTTGCCACCGCAGGTCTCGTGGGCAGCCTTGAGGTGCTCGAACAGGGTCTCACCGTACTCAACCTCGGAGTACCAGTGGACGTTGCAGAAGTCGTACTTGCAGCCGGCAGACTCGCAAGCAGAGACCCAGCTCTTGAGCCAGGCAATACCCTCACCGGGAAGACCGCTGTTGCTGATGGAAGGAGCACCGATCAGAGCCTTGCCAGAGTAGCCGTTGAGAAGCTTGACGTGGGAGGCAGCAGCGCGGGCGGGCTCCATGTTGGCCTGACCACCGTTGTCGGGCTCGTTGAAGCTGAAGATGGCCTTGGCGCCGTTGGAGAGGCACTCATCGATGTTGTCCTCGAAGTACTTGACCTTGTCGTCGGCATCACCCCAGAGAGTGGGGATGTAGTTCACACCCTTAATGCCACCAGAGGAAGGACCCCAGTTGTAAGCCCAGCCACAGTTCTGGCAGTTGGAGGCGAAGGTGTTGGCCAGGTCGACATCGTTGTAGGCAATACCACGCTTGTGAGAGAAGCCAACGGAGCCGCCGCTGGACTGGGAAGTGGTCTTGGTGTTGGTGGTGGCCTTCTTGGGGGCGGCGGCAGCAGCAGCAGTGGTGGTAGCAGCGGGCTGGGCTTCCTCCTTGAAGACGGCCTTCTTGGGGGCCTGGGAGACCTTGGCAGGCTTGGCGACCTGGGCGAGGGTGGTAGGCTGGACGGCGACAGGGGCGGGAGCCTCAACCTGCTTCTCGGCGGGCTTCTCAGCGACCTGAGTGGGAGCAGCAGCGGCGGGAGCGGGGGCGGCAGGAGCCTGAGAGACAGGGCCGAAGTAGTTGTTCTCCCAAGAGACAACCTGGCCGTCGATGGTGGCAGTGATCCACTCGGCACGCTTCTGGACGTGCTGGTGGTGGTGACGGTGGACGTTGAGGCCGAGAGCCGGCTCAAGGAGAGCGGCGGTGGCAGTGAGAAGAGTGAGCTTGTTGCCGATCATGTTGACGATTGTTTGTTGGTGGTGAAGGATGGGTGTGGGTGGGTTGATATGTGCTTTTCTTGTATCTTGCTTATGCCGTAGAATGTCAGACGCTGTGATCAGTGCCGATAATCAATGAATGAAACAGATATTCGAGGTTGTATGTAGTGGTTGGATCACAGTCACAGAGACGAGACGTGATGAGGGCAACACAGCAACAGTGAACGACGAAGATCGAGGTGAGAGATGTCGGCACGGCCGAAGAGAGAGGATAGCAGTCTTTCAAAGACGCGGAGGGAGAGCTGACAGCGGAGCTGCGTAAATAAGGAAGGGCAAACGACAAAGTCGAGGCTTGAAAACAACACAAAACGATGAGGGAGAGAAAGGGGAAGGGAGTGTAATTGAAACGGGGGAACTGGAGGGTTTTTGAACAAGGAGTCTCCTCGCCGAGGCGTGAGGGTCGCAGCGGAGGGGAGCGAGTACAAGTTGCGAGGTGGGATGAAATGTACTAGCCCACGTTGAGAACAGCAAAAAGATACCTGCTCCTTCCACCTGAGACAGGTCACTTTCCTATACGACGGCACCGCTGGGGTCTCTCCCGGACTTGGAAGTGCCCCGCAGTGGCATCCAAGGGCCCCAAGAGCCTCCACTGCAGGGGACGGGTTTGGGGCGCCTCTAGCGGGTTCAGGTTAAAGTCTTGGTGCACTTCTGCATCCTCATTGGCTAGTGTGTGCGGTCCTGGCGCTGAACTGCAGTGGGTTCTGGTGGGTGCCCGATGGCTAACGCCAGGAACGCCAGGAACGCCAGGGCAGTCAAGCCTTTTCTGCCAGGGGCACACACACCTCATCCGGACAGGGCACATGATCAGGGCTTCCGATTGGTCGTGTTCAACCTCAAAGGGAACAACCTCAGCGCTCGACCCACGACCCAGAAAACATGGGCCAACGTGGCAGTCTCGGCGAATCGGTGATGCGACCACTCACGGCGTGTTTCCAGGGCGAAACTGAAACGACGGGCAGGGAAGCGCCATTTTTATCGCTGCTCGCCTTCCCTTCTTTGAGTCTACTGCAGGTCCCTCTGCAGGAACAGAACAGAAGGTGGGAGGAAACAAACAGCTGGCGGCCCAATCGACGGAAGAAGGCATCATTCTAGTGTCCTCGCTAGACACCGCCCACGATTGCTTCACCGATCGGTAGTGACTGATAGAGCCCATGCCTGACTCGGCGATCCTCCACCGACGTGCACACGCTATTTGGAAATCTAGCGGGCGGCCGCGAGAATCACCAACTCGTTTACAGTGAACCCCGGCACTCAGTCCAGCATTGCCGGGTTCCAGAACGCCATCGGGGCGGGCTCTGGGCGAGGATCTTTGTCGTATCCATCGGCCAAGACCGCGAAGGGTTTGGCCAGGGCTGAGCTGAGCAGAGCTGATCTGAGCAGCAGCAATGCGCGTCCAGAGGCTATCGACAAGCCAAAGTCAATAAACCTTGCTTCTGGCTCCTGGGCATTCCAACGACATCGCACCACGACATGCACGATTTGCGTCCTATGACGGCCACAGATAACAAAAAAACCTCTCACCGGATGAAATTTTCATGATCAGATGCAAAGCAAGCAAGCACACACACACAAGCAAACAACTCGCAACGGAACAAAAACTAAAAGTCTTGGCTTCTTCTCTGATCCCAACCTCTCGGGAACCACGTCCAAGGGCCACGTCGGCTACTATTCCGATTCTTGCTTAGCATCCGCCATGTGAAACAGCAACCGAAATTACTCCCGCCCGCCAAGGAGCCCTCTTCCCAGCTGTTCCGCGCGTCCCTCTCCCCTCCCCTGTCAAGTTGTCAGTTCAAACCAGGGTGCCGGATCGGATTCTTCTGATTTCCGCCGGATGGGCAAGATGTGAGAGCGCTTTGGGAAAAAGCTTGGCCTCTGAAAGGAATGCGAAGGTGGGATCGAGGTCTTGCTCTCCACAGTCATCCTACCATGCCACGAGGACAGACAATGTGACTGCCGTGATCTATCTCTGGCATGTATCTGCAAACCCTCTTTGTGTGTCTTTGTGGGAGATGCAACAAAGCTTGAGATCAGATGGTGCATGCAATTGGTCCAGCACTGACATTGGCAGGTCAAAGAAGCTGGCTGGCTGGTCTGTCCGTCCCGGTCTGATCTTGGTCAATGGTCTCCCTCCCCCTTCTTGGCAATGCGCATGGTTGCAGAATGCTTACGTGGTGCAATCAGCGTTCATCTGGTGCCGGTCCTAGTGCAGTTCACGTCTTGACAACGCTGAGGTCTGTGCAAGCCAGCATTGCACTCCTGTGAGATTTGACCACCTGGCTCCGTTGATTCAGGGCCACACGTGCTGCCTTGCAGAGATACCGTCTCGGATCCTGGCTGGCCCTGTGAACGGTGAGGCCGTAATTACCATCTGGGTGCCCTGGTTGCCTCGTCAGACCGGATTCATGCTGGCACGGGGATATGGGGTCCAACCCAGCTTGGATGATCATATGTCAGCACCATATAGCGCCATCGGACCTGGAATCTCCCATTGGGGCTGCATGGTCGATGTTGGTTACCTCAACGATGTGGTGGGTTCGATGAGGCACAATGCCATCCGTCTTATTGATATCGCAGACGGTTGAGCATCACAGTTTGACCTACCCGTGTGTATGTCAGCACAAGGTTATCTGCATTCCGTGCCGTTGACTGCGGGCAGTGGCACGTTTCTATTCGCCCCCCAGTGTTTCAAACTTACATGCAGATGCTTACTTGAATCATTGGTCATACCATACGACAATCTGTGTAAGGCATGTCGGGTCAGAGCGTATCACAGACACACTCGAGCCATAGGCCAACCTGATACTGTGAGCAGGCCACAACCGCTTGTATTGTTATTGTGCCAGGACTCGAAGGACAGTCTCTAGACCAGAGAACGAATTGCAAAACAGAGGCTGCCCCCTTTGTCCTGGGCGGCAATGAGCCCACAGGATCTGGCCATGTACTGTAGGGTAAGCGTGTCTGAATCACCACTCGGAGTTATTTGGTCCAGCACGACAAGGGGATAGGGGATGGCCATGAGACAACCATCTTCCGTTTGCGGCGCTTTGGGTTCTCGTCATTCTGATTCAGAGGTCTGCTTGGCGCCGGATCCTCGCTTGAGGGTGTACAGACGCTGGCGTTAGCATGGACTTGTAAAACAAGACCAAGAGCAGCAGCTGACAATTGCCCTTTGGGCCATGACCCGTCCCAACTCGACAAAAGGAGAACGAAAACAGCTGTTTGAGCAACCACGAGGCTTCTAAGTTTAGAAAGGACCAACGGTTCATGATCGGCGCGGGGATCGTTGGAAAATCCAAGCGCCGGACTTGAGATGGAAACTGAAGCGCCCGTGACGGTTGACTTTTGGGGAGTCCCAGGCGCGCGCTTGTTTGTTTCACAGTCGAGCCGATCGGAGCCAGTCAAAGAGAGGGTGGTGAAGAGTCGACAACCCATGACATCAGACTTTAAAGAGGCCGTTTTCGGAACCATTTTAACGTCGGAACAAGGTCGTCAACGGCAAAGAGCATGCCGAGTTAAATTAAGGGTTGTTAACGTCTTTACAGAATTGCGCCGACCGAACGATAGGCTGCTCAGCCACCGACGGCAACTCGCAGCGGATCAAACGGCACGGCGCAATTCATGCTGCACTTTATTACTCCATCCAAGGCGGAGCTCAGAAAGTCCATGTCACCTTGAACCGTTATTGGACTCATGTTATAATGCTGCCTGCTCGTCCACCCACACCACGGCTATTCAGACTGACCGAACACTCTTCGTCGGGTTAAGGTTAGTCCACGGGCCATGCTCGCCAAGGCCAGATATCCCTAAAAGGGAATGATGCCGCGAGAGGCGGCGGATTGATGACCCGCCAACCCGCTCAACCTGAGGGGCAACACTGCCACTGCCACCACTGTCACCGAGGAATGACTTGACGTGACCAGGTTGACGGCGATGGGAGCACTCGATTCAATTAAACTACTACCTAATCAACAAGAGCAACCGCAGCTGGGCGTAAAACCCAACTGCTAAGCCACCACCATCTGTCTCGCATGTCCTGAGGGGATCGTCAAACCGGGCTCCCACACGTGACGACGCGATATCCTGATTCGCATCATGGTGTCATGTTCTTCTGTCTCGGCACTGGGAAGCCCTCTTTGTATGTACATCTGCAATCTCTCGCCCGTTCAAAACTTGGCTTCTTCAAATTTGTCAGTCGGCGGGAGTAAAGAAGCAACGAGGACGATAGAGAGCGAAACCAACTCCCTCGAGATATACTTGAACCCCTCTCTCGTCCACCTAGACAGCTTGTCAGAGCTGCGATAGCTTCAGCCACAGTTCCTCCCATCACCCTGACCGACCACCATGGACATGTCCCAGGAGTTCTCCCCGGATATGCTGTCGTTCAACGGCCAGCCCTACATCGACTACAGCGCCTTTCTCCAGGCTGACGAAATCAACTTTGGCGACAATGCCCAAGAACAGACCAACACGGGGCTGTCAGACTCGTCCGGAAAGGCCACCCCGCCGAGCTCTGATGCCCAGAGTGCATCCAACGCTAGCACAGAGGTAGCGAGGCGGCAGCCGGCTCAGAAGCAGAGGCTGGAGCGGAGAGGCCACACCAAGAGTCGTCGGGGATGCTACAACTGCAAGAGGAGGCGTATCAAGGTATATCTCGCGTGTCATGGTTGCTTCGACTGGACCTAACCATGCCCAGTGCCAGGAGACGCGCCCTGCATGTGGCCATTGCACCAAGACTGGCCTCAAGTGCGAGTACCCTGCTATGCCACAGATCACACACCAAGTATGCTTGTCTAGGTCCCCGAAACTGTCATCCATCGCTGACATGCCGCCAGCCGCATCACCAAATCCCGCTTTTCAGCTTACAGGACATGCGCTTCTTCCAGCACTTCCTAACACAATGCTACCCGCACCACCCCTAAAGCAGGAAGAGATCTGGACGCACGAGATACCATGCATTGCGCACAACGTATGCATCCCTCAATCAACTACGCTTTCGTCTCTGACAACCGCAGCACGAGTTTCTTATGCATGCCATTCTGGGATTCTCAGCGTCTCAACTCATCAAGACTGACTCCAGCATCGTCACAGCCGCCATGAGCCACCGCGTCAAGGCGATCAGAGCCATAAAGAAGCGCCTCTCAGAGACATCCAGAGCGCCTATTGAGTCCGAAGAGGCGAATGCCATGATAGCAACCTGTTTCGCTCTAACGTTCCAATCCGTCAGCCTCGAGGATGGACTTGCCGAGTTTTTGACGTTTATTCGAGGCATCATGGTCGTGGGCATGCAGATGATGTTCCGAGGAATCAAACCTCTGTTCCAAAATATGCCGGAGCAAGAGCAGGACGCACTCCTCGAGCCACTCATGGAGGGCCTGCCGCTGATCCAAAAGGGCTACGTCGATTCCGCCATGGAGGCGGTCGTGAATCTGAAGCCGCTGTGCAAAGAGCAGGTGGAGATAGAATACCACCAGCACCTGGTTAACATTCTTGAGCAGCTCTATCTCAATTCGTGGGATGGTGAGTTCTTGTTACCCCTACCGTGATATCCAAGCATGGATCTGACTTTTGGTTCCCGCAGCCTACAAAGCATACACGAGACAGTACGGCTGGTGGATGATGCTCCCCCACGACACGTTCGAAGCCCTCATCAACCCAGATAACCAGGTCATCATGCTGCTTCATTCGCACTGGATTGCAATCAACGAGATCATGACCCCTATAACGGGGCAGGAGAAGCAGGTGGCGGTCAAGTACTCGGAGCGCGACATGGAGCCCGACATTGACCCAGGCTTTGCGCGCTGGCTCAAGTATATCAACGCACACATCGACTATGAGCACCAGATCTACAATCAGTGGCCCATGTGGATTGAGGAGCAGCTGGATCGCGACATCACCTGCCTTGGTAGAATTCCGTAAGGAAGGGAAGAGGAGGAAGTACAAGAGGCTGAGGGCATATGCCAGACTGTCGATACATTTGGACTTGTGAGCGTGGCGCTTTGGATGATGGATCCCTGGGAATGGATGTTTCCATGAGGGAGATGATCATGTATTGTTGGATATTTTCGAATTTACCAATAACATATCCCACGAGCGTATAGCCCGTATAACTCGTTTAACCAATCATTCATTTGGCATTAAGGTGTGACTATGCCTGACAATCACCTGACTCCCACAGTAGTCGGGCACTCATCTACTGCGCCGCCACGATGGAAGCCATTCCCACCGGGATGGCACCGCCTCAGCACGGCCCCACTCCGTAGATCTCGCACTCATCGTATTCCACGCATCGAGATTAGAAGCGGGGCGTGGATCATGACGGGGACCAATGAGGATCACCGTGACACACAGGGCTGAAGGATGCCCGACGATATGCCCTGGGCTGTGGTGTCGGAGGTGCCATCGTATTCTTCGGGTTTTGTGATTGCTCTGTGGCGATGGGGTTTTGTGCGAGGGATACGATGGTGGGGGTTTGAGGATATATAGATGGCCTTTGCCTTGGCTTTTACGAGTTGAGTTGTCAGTCAACAACAACACATCAAGTATAAGTCATTTCAACTACGAGAACCTCCTACACAGACAAAAACACCTATTTTCAACAACACCAAAGCAACCCTCAGTGTATCATACCGGGACTTCTACACAATGACAACAACAATCGAGACCATCTCGGCCCCGGCCTCTGGCCTCCACCGGCGATCCACGGGACACTCCACCCTCCCTCCGGACTACGAGGCCACCGAAGGCTATGAACTTGCCCAGCTTTCTCCGGCATCTTCATCAGCAGAGTCCCTCCCAAGATACACAACCACCTACGAAAACGGTGGCTCTAGCTCATCTGCCAGAGACCCATCCGGTTTTCACCCATCAAAGCTTCTCCAGATTGAAGCCCCTGGCTTTGCACTCATCGCTTTCCCTCTGCCCCCGCGTCCGGATCCTATCTACGTCTTTGGCGTGAACCCCACGGGCGAGCTTGAGCAGGCAGAGTACGTTTCTATCCGGCCGGCGCGCAACTCGGGATCCTGTTTCCTCGCACGCCCAGACGACCCAGCCCAGACGCCTATCTGCACCACCACGTATCGATTCGGCCCTGGCAAGCCACCCAAGATCCGCCTTCTCGGCGGTGCGGGTGAGGACGACCACGATGAAGAGTTTGAGCTCAGCTGCAAGGGATGTCTGACACGCAGCGTCGTCATGCGAACTCACCTCGGCACCTTTGAATGGCGGTACAGCAGCCGTGCTGAACGCCGAGCAGCACAATCTTCTGTCGGCGAGGAAGTCGATTGCCTACTCGTCCTGGACCGGGTGACCAACGTCGCCCTTGAGGGAGGAAAGCAGGAGGAGCGCCGCATGAGAGTCGCGCAGTTTGTCCGCAGCGCTGGACTTCGGACCCCAGGCACCCGGAGGAGCACTGCAGGCAACGGAGGCCGATTGATACTGGACCTGCGGGAGTGGGCGGACCGGAAGGGAGAGGCGGAGCAGATGGAGCTGTTGGCCGTGGCGAGCTGCGTGTCGATGATGAAGAAGGAGGTTGACAGGAGGAGGATGCATCAGACCATGGTCATCATGGGAGGTGCTTCTGGTGGTCCCTGAAGGGTTAGCGGTGAAGGATGTGATGATGTTGATACCCATGTATTTCTTATGTTTGTGTATTATCTATAGAATGGGGGAACTGCTTTGACTTTTATAGATATAGTCTGTTATATGCATAATTACTCAAGTTCTCGGATATCATGGTCTCCTCGTGTGTACTCAGTCCTGCACGTCTGCAACTGCAGTCTTCTCCCTAGGGCCAAGCTCAAGAACCTCAGCAACGGACACCTCCCGCTTCTCATCAACATTTGCCTTCTCAAAGGCCTTCTTGCTGCACTTGCATGAGTATCGCACCCTGCATCCCTTCTTCTCGCCGATAAAGGGGTCGTTGCGGCACGACTTGCCAAACAGCTCTACCAGCAGGACCCAGACGGTCAGACCGAGTGTGATGGAGATGAGGTTGAGCGAGTTGAGGCTCTTGGCCAGGGGTAGCAGGAACATGACGATGCAGACGGCGAAACGGTTGGCTAGGCGGGTATTCTTGCTCCAGCGAAGGGTTGCTGGCTTGCGATGCTCGTGGCAGTAGGCGATGACTCCCATGAAGAGTAGCGCAATAGCAAGGCCGTGGCAATAGAAGAATCGAATACCGTTGGCGACTTCATCCTCTGCACGGTGAGAGTAGTGCTCCGACAATTGCTCGGCATTGGCGCCGCCTGCGTCTGTTGCCAGGACCAACTTGGATAGTCCAGCAGAGGCAAGGATGTAACCCATGATGAATGGAAGATGAGCATAGTTCCAGACGGTGGCTTTTGCTGTTAGTTGATAGTTTGAAAATGAATAGAAAGCACTTACCCGAAACGATAGAACGTCTGATAGCATGTATGTCAATGTTGCTGCCATCAACATCGAAATAAATCCAGTTAAAGACAAATGCCTGGACGAGTCCAAGCACGGCCTTTCCCAAGAATGAGTTGACGTGATAACCTCCATAGCTCTGGAACATGACGCCCACAACCGAGTATCCAAACACCAGTGACACAAAGGCATTGGTGCGTTCCACTCGATGCTCAATGTTGACGGCGGGATAAAACTCAAAGACCTTGGCGAGGAACTTGCCAATGCCGCTCTTCTCACCAGCCATTCTTCCATACCGGAAGAGCCCGGTGATGATGCTCTGACCCCACATGTCGAGGGCGAGGGCCACCCAGATGAGGCCAAGCCTTGAGGGCATCTCGACGTGAATACTGGCGATCCACAGGACGGAGGGTATCAAGACGTTGATGGCTTCGCAGATCATGACACCTCGGATCATGGGCAGGAGGAAGCCAGTGGCCAGGTAGTGAACCAAGGTTCTGAATCTCGCCGCTAGATAGAAAGACACCAGCATCGTATACGTGTTGTGTTCCTCGTTGTCGTAAAAGGCGTACGTCATGTTGGTGGTGAATCTTGACAAGTTAGATTATTCTTCTTTCCAAGGCTCAATCAACATACCCTAAGAGACAGGCAATCTCGAATAGAATTTCCAATCGAGTCAAGACGTCGTCGGTTTCGAACCAACTCAAGACCAAAGTGACATCGGCCCAGATCTTCCACGACATAATAAAGGTGATTGCGAAGCGGAGCAATTCCTTGCCGGTCGGTTCAGCCCAGACATGTTCGCCGTTGATGTGAATGATGCCGACTATTGACATATTAGAAGCTGATGTTGTACTGTGAGATTCGGGGAATTACCGTAGAGTAGGTCAAAGAACAGCTCGATAGCCATAATTTCTGTGTTTTCTGAAGCGCGCCATAGCAAGCCTTTGTGAAACCATTGCTTCACCACGGGCTTCTTGAAGAGCTTGGTGGTCTCTCCCAGCCGGGCTTGGCTCCAGCTCGAGGCGATGGAGACTGTATCCGACGTGGACGTATCCAAATCTGGAGTCTCATCATCAGTGTAGGTTCGCAGTTCAGCACCATAGCCAAACTTGTTGAAGTTGGCGCTCAGACCGTTGGTGTTGGTAGAGAGCCGGTCCAGTTCGCTGTTGAACGTGTCCAGCTGGCTCTGCACGTCTTCCCACTCGTCGAAGGCCGGGCCATGCCGCTCCCGCAGCTTGGCTCGACGACCCTCGTGATGATCTCGAGTCTCTCTGAGATAGTTGCAGTGCTCTGTCGAACCGTGGAGGACGACTTCGACCTGTATCTCGTCCTGGCTGCCGTACTTCTTGCGCAGGTTGTCGTAATCTTCGGGCAGGGACACGATCACTTCCTTGCCATTGGGCAGAGCGAACCTCTGCGGCTGGCGCCGTCTCGCGGAGGGCTTAGAGGACATGGCGATACCGTCGGACAAGGGAAAACAAGACAATTCACGCTTGCAAAATCAGAAAAAGACAACAAGAGGGCGCGACGAGAAAGAAATAAGAGTCTGCAAAAACAAGACAAGGATTCTCGTCGCTGACCCCAAATTACAGATGTAGGGCGGCCGCCGTCGTGTTGGCCCCTGGCAAGTTGATGCCGCTATCATTGGCTTTTGATGGTGTGTCTGGCGGCCCATTGGGCGCCCCCAGCCGGTCAAGATGCACAATCGTCATCGTGGCAGAATAAAGGCACCTCTTGTTTAAGCTTATCGAGACCCGATTCTATCTTGACTAAGGCATTGGTCATCATGGTTGTCTCTTTGAGAGAATCGCTTCTGCTTATTGATACGCGTGCATATGGGGATGAATCAAGGATGCGCGGCTCATTCCGTCCAAGTGCCGGCCGAGTCACGTGAACGAACGCTCCTCCGGTTGTTTACCGGCTGCGGCTGCAAGCGGGTGGGTGTGTGGATGCCTGAGGCTACAAATCCTAGCTCAGCCGTCGACCGGTAATTCGGAGCAAAGATTCAGCCATCACCAACTACCAAAATCCCCATCTCCCCCCAATCAACCTTCAACACCGCCAAAATGACTGCTGCGTGGAAAGCCGCTGGCCTTACGTACGTCAATTGACCCCTCGCCCTGCCGATTCGACCATTGGACCTGTCCTGTCGATTTTCTCACTCCCCCGACCGACCGTGTCCGAGCCCCGAGACCGAGAGAGCTAACAGAAACCCTTTTTCCGAATAGCTACAACCGCTACCTGGCCGTCGCCGCCCGCGTCGTCCGCCGAAGCTTGAAGGAGGATAAGAGAATCGCTGCCGAGCGACGAGGCGAGATGGACCTGCGATTCGCCAAGTGGCAGGTAAGGCGACCTCCCGGCGATGCGGAACCGTCTGGACATGGAAAACTGACGGGTTAATTACCTCAACAGAACGGCAAGCAGGGTGAGGCCCAGAACCTGGCCGCTGCCAACGCCGCCAACGCCGCCGAGAACGCTGCTTAAAGCAGATCGACTTATGGATGATTGCGCGTGGATAATGGGAGCGTGGCGCCCGAGGGGTTGCTCGGCCCAAGACGAGATGGAACAGAGCAGCTCAGCCTGCTCACGGGGAGGGCAACCAATTGCATGCACCTAGTGCCACTGTATCAATAACGATTGCTGCAATGTTATCAATCAACCAAAAAAGACTACGACTGCAATTGACGGACCCCAAGGGAAAATTGCTGGTGACTGTATGTTGTGCCCGTCTCGACTGCTACACTGGTGATGCTCGGCGGGACGCAACTCGAGGCTACCCGGCTACCGCCGAGGAAAACAGGTGCCTCTCCACAAAACCCATATCGTCAACAATCAGATTTCATGACAGTAGAACTTGACCATTCATTTTACCTTGACCGATTTCACCACAATCGCCATTCTCGCTCATTTGTGAATGTCGATCTCATCTGCCATCTGGTGACTTTTTGGGCTCCCAAAAGAGACGGGAGCAGTGGAACCTAAACCATCTGAACCATCATCTTGCTCCCTTGCCTAACTTCACTCTCTAATAATTCCTGCCCTTTTTCTTTCACCCTCGCACGCCCGCTCGTGCGATAATACCCCCATCCCTTTTGATGCGGCGGACGTCACGTTAAACCGTCGACATGGCCGACTTCGGTATCGGGATCCCGGACGGTGGGTACCCAAAAGATGGATGGGAGATGGTGATGACCCCGTCAAAAAGTCTGACTGTGAGGCCCAGATATCGCGAGACTATCGCTGGGCCAGGAATATGATCCGCCGCCTCCGCCGCCGCCTGATATCAAGACCGAGGGCATCCTCGCCGTTGACATTACCGAAAAGTTCGCTCAGGCTGTTCAGAGTAGGTCGTGGTCTCGTGCTTCTGTGGTGAACCCCGCGATTGACACTGGCAGCTCTCGCACCCGGCGATCTCGTCAAGGATGGCTTCTTTACGCTTTTTGAGTCCGTCGCGGCTCTCGAGGTATGATTCTGAAAGCTGTGGCTCATGGTGAGGCTCACAGGCATAGATCATGGATCCCAAAATGGACAGCGGTTGTGTCAAGTCAGCCGATGATCTTGAAGAGCTGTATGATGTCAGTCGGCCGCTGCTCCCGGAGGAGGTGCTGGGGGTCATAGATCAGCTTCTCTGCCACGAGGCGAGTGTTTCTCACTATTTGATAACTGAACTTGTGCTCATTTCCCTAGATGGCATGGCACCTCGGATATCCCCTCTCACAAACTCTGTTCACCAGCGTCTACGCCGAGGCCCTCCTGATGCCAACGCCAATCAGTGTGGGAGAAGCCCGGTTTGTCCGAAATGCGCCAAATGATTCCCCAAGCAGGTCCAGTATGCTTGAGATTCTCAGGGCTTATTGCCTTGGCCTACTGAAGGCCTGTGGTTACGTGAACGAAAGGATTAGGTCTGAACATTACTATGAGGTGAGTATCATCACTGCACCGGACTCAAGGTCAAGATCGTCCTGACACTGTATATAGGAGGAAGACTTTGTCACAAACACGTACAACAGGACCCTGCTTGCCGAGATACAGCCACAGGCTGTCCAGCAAGCCATCCAAGAAGCGAGGAGTCTGCTAGCCACATTGGGTGAGGAAGTCAGTGATGACATTCGAGAAGCCCTTGACCGTCGGCTACAGCTGAGATCCTTATTCCTGGATGCGACCCAATGCCCCCAGCACATGAGGGAACCCGATGTCGCTAGGAAGCCGTGGCTGGAGGCCCTGCAACTACTTCCGAGCATCAAGTCATCTCACTCACTAGGACGGCCCGTCGACGAAGCCTTTAGCGCCAAGCTGCAACGCAAGCTTGCTAGTACCATGCCTCCGAGGCCCATCGTGAAGCTGGAGTTTGACGATGCTTTTGGTCATTTGTTGAGGCTGTTCAAGGATGGTGCTCAGTTGATCGACGTGCTTCATTACAGCGACTCCCAGAGTCTTCAGGTAACAAGCATTCCCATCTCAGGAGGTTAATGCTAATAATAGACAGACATTCGTGTCAACCTTCCAGGCCAAGAAGCCCCAGCCACTGGTATACGTGCGGACTCTGCTGCAGACGTTCCTGTTTAACGAGATGGAAGTTTTGGGTTCCATGAGCATCCGCCAGATCATGGATGATGACTTTGCTACCGTGTCTATGCCGGCAAGCCTTCAGCTTGACCGTGCCAACGATGAGATCGAGTTTCCTCAGGACCCACGCTTCGTCATGGCCGAGCAGATGGAGCTCTTCCGTCAGAGAGCAGCACAGCCCTTCCTGGATGTACTGCGGACATTCTGCCAGAACCGATGCCGTGTACGACGCACGCTCTGTCACATCATCCGGGACTGGGAGAATCTCCAGGCAGATGCTGAGGAGATTGACCAGATCATCCAAGTCAAGGTCAAGGAACGGCCGATGAGGCAATCAACAGGCATGGGCATCCCAATGGAAACGTACTCACTTCCGCTTTCATCATGGACATATCTGTACAAGATGCGTCTGATGGAATGGATCGTGCAACTGGGCTTTGAGCTGGAGGTCTACCAGCCAGACGAACTCGCTGGCATGTATTGGTACCTGAACTACCTTGCTAAGTGGAGGGTCCAGCACACGGAGAGGATCAAGTCGTTTGTCATCCGGAGGGCGGAGGAGTCCCGAGCAGCCTCCCAGCACCCGAACCCAGCCGTCGACCGCCAGCTCGAGCGATCACTGGCCTTCATCCGGCTGATGCTGCTCGACTCTGCCGTGACATGGGAACTGTCGGACGCCCTGTCTTGCCTCTACACCGTTCTTACCCGGCTGAAGCTCGTCAAGGTGCCCCCAAGACCTTATAGCAACGACGAGCTTCGGTACGACCTCCGAATGCGGCCGTTTGCCGCCATTGGCCTGCCAACGCTCCCCAGCTTTGACGAATTCACTCAAGGAACATCGCAGCCCGAGGTAACGACTCCGGAGATCCTCGAATACGCAGAAAAGGCCCTCGCAGGTGCTAAGAAGGGCTTCGAGGTGCTGTCCAAGTTCACGCCTGAGGATTCGTTCTCTGTAGGCTCCCACGACCGGTGGGTCGGGTCCAAGAAGAATGCCCTCAAGGCCTGCATCGCGACGGGAATAGCGATCTCGGCACTGCAAAAGGCCGTTAAGAGGGAGCAGGAAACTGGTGAACTGAAGATCAAGGCCGAGGTGCCGACGCCGGATAAATCTTATCACGACTGGTGGATCGTGCCTCGGATAATCCCTACCTAGGAGGTGGGAGAGGCCTAAGAGGATAAATGATAATTCAAAGGATAAAATGAGGCTAAATCTAGAGTGCGTTCACAGGTATAGTTGTACATTTGGGTATCCAAATGAGAGTTTGCCTCCTCTTCCATCCATCCATCCATCCGTCCTCCATCCCTGTTATAGACTTGACAATAGATTCGAATACGTATTCGAATGGCTGTAAATCAAGGAAGTAAACAAAAGAAACGCCGGTTTCATCGTGTCAAAATCTGTTGATATGCCAATTCCATTCTCACCGCAAATGTATTGGCTGCCGAGATATCGGTATCAAGGCGATTGGTCTGCCCTCAAGACTGGGTCTGCGAGATAGTCGAGGTGGGACCCGCGCCTGAGCTAACTGGGATTGTGAAGCATCGCTTAAGCCGCAACACGTCGTCGAGCAGCCCCGGCCATGCGAAGTCGGACGGTCTGCTCATATAGCACATCCTTGAAGGCGAAGAGCAGGGCGGCAGTCAGCACGCTCTGGGTGACCTTGGGGCCAATGCCTGTTTCTCTGTTAGCATGCCATTCCGTGTAAGTATGGATATAGATACTGACCTCTGTAGAGACCAGAGTAACCACTCTCGCTTACAATGCGGCGGAGAGCGGCAAAAGAGCCCTCCTTCTTGCCCTCGCTCTGAACGTGCATCTGACTCTTGACAGTGATGTAGGGGTAGGTGATGGTGGTCGCAAACAGCTTGCCCAGAGCACCAAGGAAGAAGGCGATAGTAGGGGTAACCTTGCGGCGCTTCTCCACCGTGTTCTTCAGCTGCTCAAAGAGAGTGTACTGAAGAATGGGGTTAATGACGAGGACCAGGGCCGGAATGACGCCGGCAAAGAGAGCCTGGGGGCCCTCGTTCTTGAGGAGCTGCAGCAGAGTGCCGATGGTGCTGGGGGGCTTGGAAGGCTTGGCCTCGGCACCGGCCTCGACGTCGTCCTTCTTCTTCTCCTGCTGGCGGGTGGTGACCCGGGTGTTGACGACCCAGATGGGGTTGGTGATGATGACGGTGGCCGACCCGGCGATGGCTCCGGCGATCATGGACTCGACCGTGGTGAGCTTCGCACCGGCGCGGCCGGCCTTGGCAGCGGCCTTCTCAAAGAAGGTGCGGGTCCATTCATACCAGTAGTAGTAGACAAAGTTGGTGATGCTGATGCCGAAGAGGGCCGAGTTGATACCGGAGTAGAGGCCCGAGATACCCTCGCGGGCGATGATGTTGCCAACGGCCTCGCTGAACTTGCTCTCGGCCTTCTTGGACTCGACCTGGGCGCGCGTGGAGAGGGTGATGAGTGGGTACCTTGAATACTCGTCAGCTAGCGATCGCGATGCGACACTGGGGACTAGCCCTACGTCAGGACCATGGACAGAAGACCACCACCAGCGCCGGCGAGGGCGTGGGCGACATTGTCGTTCTGGGGAATGGGCGCCTTCTCAGTGACGATGACCTTTGCGGGCGTGATCTCGACCTTTTCAGGTATCTCGACCTGGGGGGTGGTCTCCTTGTCGGCGTTGTCGGACATGATGCACGTCGGGGTATGCTTAAGCGAGCAGCGACAGACAGGAAGAGGCTTGAGCTTCAATGCGTGGGAGGCGAGTCAAGTGAAGGGGAATTGGGGAACTTATAAAAACCTGGGGAAGGGGATGGTTTCGCGGGGCCGTGCTCGACTTAAAACCCAGTCAAGAACATGCGCATGCCTACCTAAGCCTGGTTTAAGGGCCTGCCTGGCTTAAGAGCGTCTATCTCGGGATCGGCGTCTGGTCAACTTGACTCGAGGAGGAGCCGTGCCCCTAAAAATACCGAGGTCGGGACATGATACCGAGTAACCTTAGCTGGAATCGGCCAATGTTCCGCATCTGAAAATGAAGTCACCTCCTCCTTCCCCTCCACTTCTGTTGGTTGGACCGGCATGTGACGTGGGGAAGACCCGGTCGGCAAGCCCAGCTCTTTACCGTGTCGCGCTAAACCTGATGAAGGCATTGTCAGGAGAGCCACTTTAAACGACCAAAACTCGGGATCTGAGGATCTCCAAACTCGGAGCCAAGGAGAAACAAAAAGTGCGGACGCGGTGCCCGCGCTAGGCCCCATCCAGGTCTAAGTAAACAAATCGACCGCCACACACGCTTCATCCTTGCAAGTCGCACACCCACACCGCGGGTTTAACCACCTTCAGCCCAGCGTCGCGGTATCTGGCATATCCCACCCATCCATGATTGTTTTGAGTAATTCTACCACTGCTCGTCAATGCCACGGCGCAGAAAGTCCGGTCTCGAGTCCGAAGCCTTCCAAGTCCGCTGGCACTCGGTTGCCAACATCGCCACGCCCAGCGCGGACATCATGTCGTCGCCTGATCCGCTCAACGACACCATCGATACGAGCGTGGTCCTGCCTTCATCAACGCGCCGCGTTCCCCGCAGCAGCCAACGGTCCAGCCGGTTTTCCACCCTGGGCACCTCGCCCAGGAAGCAGATGTTTGAGCTCGAGGTCGGCGACGATCGAGCCCCCCAGAAGCTATTGGTGACGGTCGAGACGGAGGAGCCAAGCGCGACGGCCGGCCCGGGAAGCGCGCGACGAAAACTGTTCCAGACTTCGAGTCCTTTGTTGCCAATGTCCAGGCGGAGAGAGATGGCGACCACGACGACTGTGCCTTTGAAGAAGGCCATTGAGGAGGAGATGGCTGACCCAAACGCGACCCCGAGGAGGAGGGGCCGGCCGAGGAAAACAAATGGAACACCTCTGCCCGGCGCAGGCACCAAGAGAAAGTCGGGAACTCCAATCAAGAAAACACCAAGGCGACCGCGATTATCGAAGGGTACGGAGACGGGGAACGAGACGGCAGGGTCCAACGCAGGCCGCACGCCAGGAACAAAGAGAAGAGGTCGACCGCCCAAGAATCGACCTGCTGAACCACCCAGCGAGCTGGGAACTGACGTGGATGGAGGAGCTGATGATATCGAAAGAAGACGGCAAGAACTTGGTCCTGAAGAAGTGGCGGAAGTGATGAATGAAGCTCCTGCGCTTCCCTCTCTTCGGGGCGACGACTCTCAAGTTGACAATGAGATGACTCTGATCATCACGCCTTCAGAAGCTGAAGGGTTGCAAGCAACTCAAGCCCAGAACAATACCGCCCAGAACGATAATACGGCTCTGCCGCATTCGGAGCCTGATTCGGATATTTGGATGGCAACACTGGACGACGAACCAACCCCACGGCCTTCAAGTCGAATAGCTCAAAGAGAGCCTGCGCCCTCAAGCCCTGACCATGAACAAGAGGCCGATACTTCGGATTTTGGAGACTACGGATACCTTCCACCTGCTGGCAGCGATGTCTCTTCCGCAGACGAGCCTGAAAGCGAAATTCAACCTATGAATAACGACACCATTGCGGCTGGCGAAGACTTTAGCATGATTTTCATGGACTCTCTTCCATCGCTCCAGGCAAACTTGCGCAGCTCCGTCCAGGAAGTCCCTGAGAACGATATTGGCGAAGAAACGAGCATGATCATCAATAACACCCTTGAATCTCTACGCCAATCCTTGCAAGAGCGGGACAGGCCTAACACGGAGGCGGAATCCGCTGAAGCCCCCAAGCCAGCTGAGCCTGCCTCCTCTCCACCCCGAGAAGAACCTAGAAAACCCAGCATTCGTCCTCCCCTGACTTTTTCGCCGAATCGCAACATGTCCCCAAGGTGGCTTCGAAGCCCTCGGAGGATGGGATCTACACCCTTACGGCGCCAAGTATTGGAGCTGAATGCGAGAGAGAATGCGGATGCGGCACTAGAGGCACCTGAAGAGCATGACTCCCCTATTACTTCTGGGGGGCAAAGATCGTCGGCCCCCCCAGATCACGAAGAGTCGAATTTGTATGATGACTCATTTTCCGAAATTCCTGATGCTGTACTTGAAGCTGCGACGCCACGACGACCTCGAAGAAATGTTGTGGATGAGACATTGTTGGAAGATGAAGATGTGGAAATGGAGGATGAGCAGCCTCCCCAGCCAGTTGAAGAGGAGGAAGAACAAGAGCACGCAGAGCAAGAGCAACAACAACAGCCAGAACAAGAGGAGGAACAGGAACAGGAACAAGAACAGGAAGGGCAGAGAGACCCCCCGGTAGCTTCCAATGGAAGTGTCGTCTCTCGATCGGACGCTGGACGTCTCCCTACCCCTGACGATACCCCACCGCAACTTGATGCTCAAGAGGATCATGCCGAAAAATCGATACACATGTCGGGAACCTCGGCCACATCTACATCCCCTCGAGGCTCTTCTCCAGCTGCTCCATCGTCCGGGCAATCCTCGGCCAGCCAAGTCCAGATTGTTCCGGAAATTGTGGAGGAAGTCGTCGACGAAGATATCGAGGACGCTGTCGTGGATGAACCTGCTGAAGAGATGCAGGAGGATAACGAGCCGGAAGAGGACGAGGAATTACCGGATATCAACGAGCCGCGGCCAACAGCTTTATTTGTACCTAACGACGCCCGTCAGCCTGAGGTTACGCCACTCAACCAGATGACGTCTCCTCTTCAGGATCCCCAGTCACTTCTTCCAGAAGCAGTATCGGAGAAGGTGCTACGGCCTACACTCTCCCCTATCGTGCGAGCAGGACGGGCGTTGCAAAGCGTGACATCGGATCCTCCCTCGCCAGAGACACGTGAGCAACACCTGCGGAGCCCCTTCAGGAGCTCTGTGAGCAGAGAGCTGGGACCCCGGGAAACGCAGTCGATCCGACGTCTGAGCGCCAGCCCTGGGAGATCCGTTGCCTTCCCAGCAGTTACTCAAATACCCCCGGCCAACGAGGCATACGAGGATCCCTTTGGTACGGACACCAGACACACTGGTCAAGCTAGCTTTATGGAAGCGCTTGAGAGAAGTGGCGGTGATCCTTCACCACGGCGGTCACGGAGATCATCTCGGGAGTCTACGGCAAGCTCTCTCCGTTTCCAGCCTCGCAGTGAGGATGGAATGAGTTGGGTGGAGAACGAGGGCCCTATTAGCGCAAATCTTCGTGGCGATGTTCCGCTTGAGGCCTTTGCTCGATCGACAGTTGGGAAGGCAAAGAGCCCAGCTATCGATCGAGGCCAACTAGATGGCGCAACGGACGAGGCAGATGAGGAGCCTGAACAGGATGGTGACGATATGGATATTTGGGAGTTCGAAGCACAGCGGTCGTCTCCTCGCGCGGCTCGCCAACACTCCAGGGAGAAGACGGCCGAGGCTCCCACTACTAGGCGGAGCACCCTACCTAGCCCCTGGACGAAACGTACAAGTCGTGAGGCACAGCGTGAGATACAACCAGTTGCCCAAAGGAACGTTCAGGAAGTCACAGAAGAAGCCAACGAAGAGGTGGAGGCAGAGGAGGTGGTAGAGGAGGGAGCAGACGCGGAAGCATCAGACGCTGATGCCACAGAGGACGCTGTGCCGGAGCCAGCTCAAGCAGAGGAATACTCACTTCTCTCTCAGAAGGGCAACACCCAGCAGCAGCAGAACAGGGCCCCGGAATCTGCAGTCAAGGCTAGTCGCTTCGACCTTTCTACCTTCTTCTCTTCACCAGCGGCTATCCCAGGGATGCTAGCCGAGAAATTTCTGTCAGCCAAGAAGCCTGTATCCCGACCAGCCGAGCCCGAACCGGTGGAAGCAGAACCCACCCTGCCAACAAGTTCCATGTTTCCACAGTTGCCACAGCAGGAATTACAGCCTCGAGCAGGGCCTCGGGCTGGTTTCTTCTCTCCTGTCCGCGCTCCGCAGCCAGTATCAAGGCGGCAAGAAGAGGAAGCAGAATCACAAGGGGCTTCTACGGAGCAGGAGGGGACTGAGGGGCAGTCAGAACCTGAAGAGCTTGAAGAGCACGAGATGCCCTCGGTGCCACAGAAGAGGAACTTCACACCTCAACGAAGACAGCCGAGCCAGTCCTTCTTCAAAACTTCAACCCAAGCTGTTGCACCAACTAATAGCGCGCCCACTCCGCCAAGGATGCAGCTCTCTCATGCCGACATCCAGAGGTGGCAGCAAGAGACTTCCAATGCCAGCGAGGACTCCCCTGAGCCATCTCGACCCCTTCTCAGACCCCTCCCACCTAAGAACGCGTCCCCAACCAAGTCTAGTCTGCGCTCTCCCCTGAAACCACACACACCCGGCCGTGTGGTCGAGTTCACTAGCAGCGTTCTCTCTCCTGTCGAGCAGGCCAAAGCTCGACAGCAACGCAGACTGTCCAATTCGTCTGCAGCATCGCAGTCTAGCAACACAGCTCAGCGTCCACGTCTGAGACCACCACCCCGGCAGAATGCCAACAAGGAGAACGCCGTGGCTTCTGACGTCTCCATGTCCGACGCCTCACCCGTTGCAAAACAACAACAGCCCCAACCGCTGTCCAAGACCGTCTGGACACGGCAGCACTGGCTTTTCCTGGACGAGCTGCTCCAGCTCCGCCGCCAGGGGCCTTACCGCACCAACTACGAGCGCCGCTCAGACAAGTTCCTGGGCAAGACGGTCAAGAGCCAGGGCGAATCCATGACGCTGGAGCGCTGGCACCTCGACTGCGTCGACGCCTTCAAGGCCGAAGTCGGCGGCTGGGACGAGGCCTCTTTGGCAAAGAGGCTGTTCGCCCTGATCCTCGGCGAGGAGAGGAGAAGCCAAGGCGTCGTCGACAGACCGTCATCACGAGTCATGTTTCACTGAAGATTTTTTTTGGAATCGAGTTTTATGAAAGTATGGGAATTAGCTGGTCTAGCATGCATGAGGCGTTTCGATGAGTTGTCCTTTGGAGGAGATACCAATTTGTATCGTTCAAGCATTGATTGCATTGCAATTGTTGGTTACACGCCTACCCACGCGCACACACATCGCCACATACCCCTTTTTACAAAAACACCGTTATTTAGGATATGAAAGTTAGACATAGCAGTACAAAGCACATGAACAATGACGCAGCGATGAAAAAAAAAAAAAGCTCAGCATAGACGATTCTGTTCCCTCTTGAAACGCCTGATCTACTGTGTGACATATTACATACAGATGCGCGGCGGACTCCGGCCGCCCCAGATAGCCCAGCCCATCCCCTCTATTCCAGCATGGACGCCTGGTTCGTGTACAATACATCCACCACGTTGCTCAGCTTCTCAATAGTGGCCAGAGCCGCGTCGTACGACTCATCCCGCTGCGTCTCGTCAAAGATGATGAGGCAGCCAGCACCCTGATCCAGGACGCCGATGATGACCTTGTCGAGGATCATCTGCGACAGTTTTCGCTCCACCTGCTGAGTGTCGAGGCCAACCATCTTGGCGATGTGGTCGATCTCGACGCGCGAGAAGGGCTCGATGACCTTGATAAGGTTCTGCTCGAGCATAGCATCGTAGAGGCGGCGGAGGTGGTTACGGATAAAGGCGTCGCTTCCCAGTTCGTAGCGGTAAGAAGAGAGGGCACGCTCATACTCCTCGAGTGACCGATTTGAGTGAGCGCGGGCGATGGCCTTCATGGCCTCAAGGTTCTTGCCGGCGTACTTGAGGGCTTGCTTCGAGGTCATGAGGTTGTTGACGTCGTCGACGAGGTTAAGCATGATCTTGCAGAGAAGCATGTACTGGAGGGCAGCTTGAGCCTTGGGGCCCTCGTCTTGGGTGTGGTATCCATCGAGGGCCTCGATAAAGTAGGAAAAGGCAGTGTTGAAGTCCTTGTCCTCGGCGTGGAGCATACCGCTCTGCATGTCGAGGTTGGCCTGCAGCAGCGGGGGGGTATAGACACTAGCAGCGCTCGTGCGTGCGCTGGTCAAGGCGGCGCGGGCCTTGGGGATGTTGCCGAGGGCGTGGTAGACCCTCGACTCTAGGAGTTGGACCTCGACGAGGCGGAGCTTGTCGTCGAGGCGCTTGAGCTCGCGGAGGAGGCCGTTGATGAGGCCGAGGGCTTCATAGTAGGACTGCTTGGCCATCTGCAGGGCGACGAGGCGGGCCTCGAGGTCCTGGCGCTGGAAGGCGCGGCGCTCGGCGGTGGCCCATTCTATGCAGTCCTTGGTGACAGCGATCTCGATATCGGTGCTGTTGGGGATTTCCTTGAAGAGGTCGAGCAGTTGGCGAACTACGTCACCGTGTTAGCTGGGGGATATGGGGGTAAGCGCAAGCGCTCTCAATATGAAGGCATACCCAGCTTTGCCGACTTGGCCTTGGCAAAGGAAGAGAATACTGATCGACTCTCCTTGACTAGATCCACAAGCTCCTGCGTCTTCCTGTCGTTGGCGTTAGTGGGGGACAGCAATAGAGAATATTGACAGGCAGCGCGCACTTCTCGTCCCGGTACAGCTCGCCCAGGCTAATCAAGGCCGTCTCGTACTCGCGGGTGGCAGCATCGGATGTGGCGCTGGGGGCCTGGGAGATGATTTCCTTGTAGATGGCCTCAGCCTTCCTCGGGTCTGACTTGGCGAGCTTCTGTGCTTCCTGGACCCTCGCCGATTCGGCCGCCGCCATTGTGAAGGGAGTAGTTGCGCGTGTCGGAGGGGTGTTCGTAGGTGGTGATGGGTGGGCGGCGAGGGCAGTTGGCAAGCGTTAAGGCGTTGATGAGGGTGGAATGGTTGTCGTCGAGATGGTGCTTGTTTCGTTGGATGAGGCAGACACACTGAAGCAATAGCTAGCCTTCCGTGCCTCCAGGTTGCCAGAGCACGACGTAGGCCAGCAAAAGGTGGGCCCTTGCTAGTTGTCATGAGAGGTTATTGGCCAACTCCAGCGGGGCATGAGCTCTGGCGGGCTTTCGTTGATCCGCCGCTACGTACCTTGCCCTCCAATGCTGGAAGCTTCCCCGGCAGCGCAGCCGGCGCCAGCCTCTGGATCATGCCGACAGCTTAAAATTTCAGTCCTAACTCGGAGTGGAGGGGATCTCAACTTCCTGATCATACAGCCGCTACATAAGCCCACCAGCTTCAATTCTCTTCTCCCACCTCCAATCTCTCTTCACTCCCATATATTCACCCCCTTCCTCTAATTCATTCACAATGTTTCGCCAGGTCGTCACTGCTTCCTCCCGAGCCCTTCGCGCCGCTCCCCGCGCCGCCGCCGCCCCTCGGCCCTTCATCCAGTCGCAATTCCAGTCGGCGCCCGCCTTCACCCTCAGAGCCGCCCAGCCCGCCGTGTCAAGATGGTACAGCGATGCGAAGGAGTCTGACTCTGCAAAGCCTGCCGAGGAGGCCAAGACGGAGACCAAGAAGGAGGAGAAGAGCGCCAATGGCGAGGCCGACTCTGTTGCCGAGCTGAAGAAGGCCCTCGAGGCCAAAGAGACCGAGGCCCGAGACTGGAAGGTTAGTGACCCATTGACAATCCACACAATCCCTCACATATACTAACTATACACCAGGACAAGTGCCTGCGCACCGTCGCCGACTTCCGCAACCTTCAAGAGCGCACCCAGCGTGAGGTCAAGACGGCCCGCGACTTTGCCATCCAAAAGTTCGCCAAGGATCTCGTCGACAGCGTCGACAACTTGGACCGCGCCCTGGGCATGGTCCCCCAGGAAAAGCTCAACGTCGATGAGAAGCCCGAGCACCTCCAGGACCTCGCCAACCTGTACGAGGGCCTCAAGATGACCGAGGACATCCTCATGAGCACCCTCAAGAAGCACGGCCTCGAGCGCCTCAACCCCGAGGGCGACAAGTTCAACCCCAACGAGCAGGAGGCTACCTTCATGGCCCCCCAGCCCGACAAGGAGGACAACACCGTCTTCTTTGTCCAGCAGAAGGGCTTCAAGCTCAACGGCCGGGTGCTGCGCGCCGCCAAGGT
This sequence comes from Fusarium solani, assembly GCF_023522795.1. NCBI lineage: Eukaryota > Fungi > Ascomycota > Sordariomycetes > Hypocreales > Nectriaceae > Fusarium > Fusarium solani. The sequence continues at coordinate 3,996,240 of NW_027072157.1, forward strand.
CGGTGTCGTCAAGAACAACTAAACTACTCTAATGCCCGGGGGGATCCTTCCCGGGCCGCAATTGCGTGTACTATTAAAGGGTTATCGGTCGGCGTTGGCTCACAGTGTATAATGAATGCTCCTCTCATGATGACGGTTAAAAGATGCTGGGACAAAAGAAAAAGTTTACAAGAGCTGGGACCTTGTACATAAAGAAGATGTGTATAACACAGGCGAGCGGGGTCCGGGGCGGACTGGAGGGAAGCCGCTACTATTTCTTGCATGAAATGACCTTGGGGGATTTGGCTGTACCAACTTTGATCTCGGACTCTCTAGGATATACCCACCCAATGAAGATGTCGAGAGTGTCTTGCTCATTCTAGTCCACACAAGTATGTCTTGCCATTGAGATGCTTCATGATATAACATAAACCTTGCCTCACCACACACCTCACAATGAGATATAGATACGCGCGCGCACACACACACACACGCACGCACAAGCTGCTTTTAAAGATGTTTTCAAAAACCCTACCCCAACAACCCTATCGAGTGAACAGTGCCATACTACAAACAAGAAAAAAAAAGACCATCAACAAGTTGTAGAGGCATCTAGAAAGTGCTCTGCCCAGATGCCGCCCCAGTACAAAGAAATAGCCCGATTGTTGTCCTCCCTCCATCCTTGATCTTCTAAATCACTCCATAATCCCAATGCGTTGCGTGCCGTGCCATGCCAAACCATCATCCATCTGAACACCACTCTGTGTGTCCCTTATACCTCCGAGGCGATCCCCAGATGATCGAGGGAGCGCTTCCCAATAATCTCTGCCGGTTCACCTCCTCGGCTCATTCCCTCGTAGGATCTTCTGTCGATGTTGAACAGTGATAAAACAAAAAAAGGAAAAAGATAACATAAAGTGCAATCGTTATAAGAAACACTGTTCATGCGATGGTCATTACAACTCTTTTAATGCCGTCCCGCTCTGCTGCCTCCTCTCTATTGCGCTTGACCCCCCTCTCCCCAGGAGAGGTGAGACCAAGAACTGAAGGACAGTCTCGAGTCGGAAAAGCTCCTCAATCCAAAACAATCATCTCAGGCTGTGGACGCCTTAGAGGAATTGACACTTTCTCTTCTTCCTCTTAACGGGTCCCGCCCCGGGAAGTGATGACCTCCCCTCGTTGGCAGAGCTCGAAGCCACTGCTGAAGCCTCAAGGGTTTTCCGGTCATTGGCCACGACAGTAAGAATGGCCTGCTCAAAGATCTCGTCGACTCCGCGCATCTCCTTGCTGCTGCACTCCATGTACTGCGCACCCATCTTCTTGGCGACAGCCATACCCTGCTCGGTAGTGACTGGCGTAAGTCCTTGGGTCTTGAGCATGTCGATACATGTCTTCTTGTAGCGGAGATCTGACTTGAGTCCGACCAGAACAAGCGGCGTGTATGGGCAGAAGTGCAGAACCTCGGGGTACCACTGCGAAGACATGGTTAGTACTCTACTGACCTCCAAGAGAGGGGATTCTTACCTTATCGAGCACATTGTCTATCGAGTTGGGGCAGTCAATGGCAAAGCATACAAAGATGAGGTCGGTCTCGGGGTATGAGAGCGGTCGGAGACGGTCATATTCTTCTTGGCCTGCAGTATCCCACAATGCAAGTTCCACCGTCTTACCGGTGGGCGGATGGATAGGATAGGTGATGTAGTTCTCAAAGACGGTCGGCACATATTTCTAGGAGCGGTCAGCATTCGTTTTGAGGCGAACGAGAAGGTGTCGCTTACCTCTGGGAAATACCCTTGGCTGTAACTGATAAGAAGACAGGTCTTGCCGCAACCACCATCGCCGACAACCACAATCTTCTTGGAGTAGGTGGGAGCCTCTGTGACGTGAGTCGCTGCCGACTCGCGGCCCGTCGACGAGCTCATAGTGGTGCTGACGGTGCCCTCGCTGGAGCGGGTGCGCTGTTGACGTCGGGGCTGCTCGAGGGTGTCGTAGTAAGAGTTGCGATAGTAGGATGATGCCATGCTTGGGCGCAAGGCGGTCACTCAGAGGGTTGGCGGTGGAGATTTGTCTCAGCCGTCAACCTCGTGGCCTGGTCGGCGGAGATTGAAAAAGTCGGCCAGACGATGTGCGTCGTCTCGTCTGCGCAGAAAGGCTGCAGAAGCAGGATACAAGAGTAGAATCGGCTGTGTTCGTCGTAGCGATGCGGGGTGGAAGGGAATCGACCGATGAGATAAACGTGAGATGTAGAGATGTGTATGATAAGGTGATGGATGACCTTTAGACGAGGGCGACTGAGAGGCAAAACAGCTCTTGAGGATCGCGGATGCTCGAGTTGAGTTGTGGTGAGTTGGAGATGTGATGTCTGCTGCAAGTTTGGACTGGCTGCGCAGGTCAAACGAGCGGAAGGACTATGGGAGTCAAGTCTCAAGTGTGGCTTTGTTGCGCCCCAAGTTACCCGAGTAAACATGTTGACGGGGCAACTGCGGAAAGCTGAAGCAGCGCCAAACTTTCCACTAGCATCGGATGTCAGAGTGACGAGAAGAGAGTCGAGGCCCGTGCACGTGCCCAACCGAAAAATTTCCCATGTGGCTGGGGCTTATCGCGCCCGTGATTCGTCCAGATGGGTTCTCGTAAATGCACTTCTCTCACAAATCCTTCTGCAAGGGGCTTCTTCTTTCTTTTCCTTCCACATCACAACTACCGGCAACATCTCAGGACAACCGTCAGCATGGACTTTCCAGAGCCCAGCAAGTACATCACCCTCGTCTCTGGCGATGGCTTCGAGTTTGTCGTCCTGCGCAAGGCCGCCCTCGTCAGCCCCATCATCAAAGGCATGCTCGACGTGAGGAGTCAGTTCGCCGAGGCTCAAGATGCCCGGTGCGTCTTCCAAGAGATGAGGTAGGTCGATGCCATCAACGTGCTGGCCATGTTTGTTCAACCGCCTCTTCCAACCCCGGTCTTCCCGAGTCCTTGGATGGCCTCACCGTGGCCATGGCTTGCTCTGTGGATTGATGACAAAATTCACGACACGTTCCTGACAGAACGATTGAGATATTTCTCGGTCGGGCTGGCTGATTGCTCACTACACTTGACCTGACCACAACCGCACCCGGCCTCATCTGCGCTCATCTTTTGCTGGCTGCATGCTGAACTGGAAGAGCAAGACGCTGATGAATGGTGGAATCGCAGCGCCATGGTATTGGACAAGGTCGTCGAGTACTTCCACTACTGGTACCGTTACCGCGACAGCGAGGATGTTCCCGACATGGACATCCCGGTCGAGCTCTGCCTTGAGCTGTTGGCCGCAGCAGATTACCTGGGCCTGGACCAGTATGCAGCCCAGCCGTGCGCACTGCTCCAGTGGGATGCATTGATACTAATTTCGGCTAGGGCAAACATGAGCTTGAAGTGAAGAATTTTCTTCACGTCAGATTCTGCGGACTTGACTTTTCTACCTTTTTCTTTGCTCTACACATCTGCACCTCGCATTGTTGGCCAGGGCTACAATTTCGGAGTTGGGGAGTTGGGTAAGGATACAGATGACTTTGCTACACTACGGACGAGATCCTGCGGCACATTCGAGAAGCAATATCGATGCTATTACGAATAATGATGATGAACTCACATTCAAGACATGCTTTGAAGACTCACCCAAGGCAACACAGGCGTGACACAATCCCATTTCAGCATATGCGTTCTTCTCTTCTACTCCTCCGTGGGTCGAACGTCTATTAGAGATGGAAGATGGAAGTATCCCTCTCACTCTGCGTGACTCAGTTGACGCATTGAGCTTTCGCTTTTTCTGAAGGGCAACATTTCTTTGACGTGACTCTGATTTTGTCGTAATTCCGTGATATCTACCTACATATTGTATCATGGAGGATGTGCCATCCCTGTGATCTCGTGTGTGTAGAGAGTCCAGTGCGTACCTATGGCATCTAAATCTGTTCTATTGGTCGGTAAAGCCTCTCTGCCACTAGTTCTCTCCATTCTTCCTCCAGCTTGGTCTTTAATGCCTAATCAGTTTTACTGTCAAGCACATGGCATGTAAATTTAGAGGCAATTTCTCTTTCGGAAGGTTGGCTTGGTGTCACGTTGCCAGCGACCGTTCTGCCGTAAATCGAAGACTTCTCTGTGTGACCGCTAGCTCGCAAGTTCCCAACTCCAAATACTTCAGAAAACGCAAAATGTCCGCCAACACATTCGAGACGCAGGGCGTCCGTGTTGCGGTTGAAGGCTGCGTGAGTGCTCTTGATGATTCATTTGTTAACCGGGATGAACATTGACCAGCTCCAAGGGCCACGGTACACTCGATGCTATCTACGCCTCCGTCGCCGAGTCGTGCAAGCATCGCAGGTGGGATGGCGTTGATGTCCTCATTATCGGAGGCGACTTTCAGGTATTTTGGCTCTCACTATTGATCCCGGTACTCTCTAGGCACATGCTCACCACTCACCACAGACTGTTCGGAATGCTGCAGATTTGAGCATCATGTCTTGTCCTGTCAAGTATCGCCAGCTCGGAGACTTTCCCAAGTACTACTCTGGAGAATGCAAGGCTCCTTACCTGACCATATTCATTGCTGGCAACCATGAAGCCAGCTCGCATCTATGGGAGCTCTACTACGGTGGCTGGGTCGCGCCCAACATTTACTATCTGGGCGCCGCCAACGTCTTGCGTCTCGGTCCACTGCGCATTGCTGGTCTCTCTGGCATCTGGAAGGGCTTTGACTACCGCAAGCCGCACCACGAGCGGCTTCCCTTTAACCAAGACGATGTTAAGTCATGGTACCATGTCCGCGAGTTTGATGTTCGCAAACTCCTACAGGTGCGGACGCAGGTGGATGTCGGTCTCAGTCACGATTGGCCGCGCGCTATCGAGAAGCATGGTGACCAGGAGTGGTTGTTCAGGAAGAAGCGGGATTTCCGCCAAGAATCAAAAGATGGCACCCTCGGAAGTGTCGCCGCAGAGTACGTCATGGACCGCCTACGACCGCCCTACTGGTTCTCTGCCCATCTGCACGTCAAGTTCGGTGCTCTCAAGACCTATGAAGATTCAGAGGTGCCTGCACCAGAGCCAAGCAAGGAACCAACTGCTTCTGAGCCTGTAGCGGCTGCGGAAACGAATCCTGACGAGATCGACTTGGACTTGGACGACGATGATGGGGATGAGGCCAAACCAGAGGCAAAGCAGGAGACCAAGGAGAGTGAGCCCAAAGAGAAGGAGGTGGCGGAAGAGTCCAATGCGGTATCTGAGGAGTTGAGGGCACAACTCCCTGCATCTTTTGCTCGTCCGCAGCCAAAGAAGACACCAGGCCAACCAGTGCCCCCTAGCATCACCAACAAGCAGGTCCGGTTCCTTGCTCTAGACAAGTGCTTGCCCGGACGACACTTCCTGCAGCTCTGCGAGATTCAGCCCTTCAAATCGGAGACGAGCTCTGAGTATCCTCCAGCCAAGGAATCACCTCGTTACCGACTGCAGTATGATCCAGAATGGCTTGCAATCACTCGCGCCTTTCACGATTCTCTTGTCATTGGAGATCGAAACGCTCAGACACCGCCTGATTTGGGCGAAGAGCAGTACCTACCGCTCATCGAAGCTGAACAAAAATGGGTGGAAGACAACATCGTCAAGCTGGGCAAGCTAGACGTGCCGTACAACTTTGAGATCACCGCTCCACCATATGTCGCCGGGGCCCCAGAAATCGTCGACGAGCAGCCGGAGGAATATACCAGCCCGCAAACTGTTGCTTTCTGCGAGCTGCTCGGAATCACCAACAAATGGAACGCGAGCCAGGAGGAGAGGCAAGAAAGAAGAGCACAAGGCCCTGCCGAGTCAGAGAGACGCTCGTTTGGCGGGGGCAGAGGCTCCGGTCATGGTAGAGGCCGAGGAGGTGGCCGAGGGCGGGGAAGGGGAAGGGGAAGGGGTCATAGAGGCAGATGGTAATGGTGAGGGTCTATACTTGATTAAACGGAATGCTTGCTCAACCCAGGCTCGGCCAGATGTGATGGAGGGTGTCCATAGGCTTCTGCCCGATTCAGTGCTAATTCTCGGGATCTATGGGCCAGCAGAGTCAAGGCGATCAAAGAACGAGCATAAAAACTCTTGTATGTATCTCTGATTTTTAATAGCGGTTGTTAAAGCGGTAATAATGCAGCCTCGGTGCTGTCTTAGAGGCATCTCCATCCAAGTTGCATCTCCAGCACTACTTTGCTCGTGTAGCCACTCCAGCCTAATTGCTTTAAAGCACAGCCTTGTTCAATGTGACCATCCAACCCAACAGAAACATGCCCCCTGTTGATTATTTCAATAAAACCGAGAGTAAACAACCGTTCTCCAGATTGATTTACCGGGTTGACACCCTGAGGTATGACGGTGGTGGGGTATGAGCTCCGTAGCAACGGCACCAATCAGGAAATGGGGTAAACAACGGCTGGCGACCCAAACCTCTTCCCTCCACTACCTACGCCATCATTATCGTTCCGCCCGCCTTTGATATTCAGCCTCTTCGAACACCGACGCGAAACTCAAAACCTCCAGCAGTCATACTCCTGCATATACGTACATAAAAGAGACGAGACAAAAGCCCCTTTGTCTCATCAGCCTCTGCCCACCTTGTTCGCCTCCCCTCGTCGTCTTGAATGTCACGCCGATTGCCCCGCTAACCGCTGGAATGAAGCAGAAGCAGCAGCAGCAGCAGCATCGCATCTCTCCAAAACCTCGACTCGGTCGTCGATTGCCCGCCATGGCTCAAGCTTTCTTGACCACCGTGTTAGTAGTACCCATCGAATGAACCATCCATCGTCATGGCTTCGCCGCACACCGCCAACATGTTCCGCTACCTGAGCCCCAAGTCCCCGTCGACGATGCACCAGATGGAGACGACCATCATCCCCGTCTCCATCGCCTCAGACCCCGTACCGCCGGCTGTGGTGGCCGAAGTGACGATTGCTGACTCGGAGACCGTCATCGATAGGAACCAACGGACGAGGAACCAGTTCCGCCCACGCGTGGGCAAGGGTGGATCGGCTAGTTACCAGCTTCGGCAGTATGCAGAGGTGACTCTAGGCGGCGGCAGCCTGCGCAAGGTTGTCAAGCTCCCAGAGGGCGAGGACGAGAACGAGTGGTTGGCTGTCAACAGTGAGTTTGGACGAGCATGCGCCCTACATCGAGATGGCGGGCTAATGAGGAACTGTTAGTGGTGGACTTTTACAACCAGATCAACCTTCTCTACGGAGCCATCACCGAGTTTTGCTCGCCGCAGTCATGCCCCGAGATGAAGGCCACCGACGAGTACGACTGCCCTTCACGGGTATAACACCATTGCAGAAGCTGATTGCATGCAGGTTCGAGTACCTCTGGCAGGACAACGAAAACTACAAGCGCCCAACCAAGATGCCAGCTCCAGCATACATTGAGCAGCTCATGACATGGGTGCAGTCCAACATTGACAACGAACAGGTCCTGCCCAGCAAGATTGGTAGCTACAATTGTGTCCTTTATTGACTACATCACTAACATCACCAGGCGTCCCGTTCCCCAAGTCATTCCCGGCGCTGGTCCGCCAGATCTTCAAGCGCATGTACCGTGTCTACGCGCACATCTACTGCCACCACTACCCCGTGATCCGCGAGCTGGGTCTGGAGCCTCACCTCAACACGAGCTTCAAGCAGTACGTGCTCTTTGTGGACGAGCACAGCTTGGCGAGTGGGAGGGACTACTGGGGCCCCCTTGGAGACCTGGTGGACAGCATGTTGAAGAGCGACTAGGAGAAGCTTGATCGCTAGACGGGCCGGGTATTTGCGTGAGTGTGTCAAGGTTAGCATCCAGGAGTTTTTGGGCGTTCGGTTTAGGACTCGGAGGGGCTAGGGAGCTGTTTAAGTTGTACGATCATGATCAGAGTAGAGGGCACGAGTTTAGATGACGGTTTGTCCTTGATAAAAGGAGCCTTCCTCTGATGAACACAGTTTCAGGTATGGAACCTGAATCGCTACAGGAAGAAAGTGTCTTTTGTGCAATCATCTTCTTTGCTTTGTTTGTTGTTAGTGTCTTGAAGGTGTCAAGCCAAGAATACCAAGTCGTGTTATGTAATCGAAAGTGGATGCCTGACACCCGCCCAGGCATCCAACGCCCGAAAATTGCCGAGAAGCAACAACCTCCAAGTTATCGAGCTCGACGACCCGAAACTCCATCACTCCCTTGACCCCAATTCCATCGACCTCGCCCTCACCCGCCGCCATGTTCTCGCGACAAGTCCTCCGCACCGTCCGGGCCGCTGCTCCCCAGCGCGCCGCTGCTCTCCGCGTCGCCGTCCCCGTCCGATCCTTCGCCGCCGCGGCTACCAGCGAGGTCAAGCCCCCCGTGTCCGTCTTCGGCGTCGATGGCACCTATGCCACTGCTCTGGTAAACAGCAACACCACTCCCCCTCCCCGGGCCTCGCGGGGGTCGTCACCGGTCGACAACGTCTCCTCCGAACCCAATTGGCATCGTGATGCCCCGCGATGCGTCCCCGGCCGGGCCAATGGATCGCGCCGTCGCTGACAAGAATTTTTTTTGCGTCAATTTAGTACACTGCCGCCGTCAAGACCTCGAGCCTCGATCCCACCGCCGCTGCCCTCTCCAACCTCGGCGCCCTCTTCGAGAAGGACGCCAAGCTGGCCGCCATCCTCTCGGCCCCTACCCTGACCGAGGCCGACAAGAAGGCCATCATTGAGGAGCTCGCCAAGAAGGCCGGCTCCGGCAACGAGACCGTCAAGAACTTCCTCGAGACCCTCGCCGAGAACAACCGACTGGGCCTCCTGCCCGGCGTCTGCGACAAGTTCGCCACCATCATCTCTGCCGCCCGCGGCGAGGTCGAGGTCACCGTCACCAGCGCCCAGGTACGTTTGGATATTGGATGAGAGGGAGGGGAGCTCCGAGGGAGCAATAGCAATCGGCTTATATCGGGAATACGACGCCAATTGATGGACTCATGGATGGATTGATGGAACATTGAGCTGACGTCGGCTCTAGCCTCTCGACAAGCGAACCCTCAACCGATTGGAGTCTGCCGTCTCCAAGTCGGCCTACATCAGCCAGGGCCAGAAGCTCAAGGTCACCAACTCTGTACGTCACCAATTGGACCTCGATATGCCACCCAGGCCCCCTAACAACTAACCTCACCCAGGTCAACCCCGACATTGTTGGCGGACTCGTCGTCGAGATCGGAGACCGAACCATCGACCTCAGCGTCTCGGCCCGCATCGCCAAGATGAACAAGCTCCTGACCGACTCCCTGTAAAACCACCCCCTCATAGTGTTAAACAAAGCTGTTTAGTTGTCTCCTTTAAGCCCATCTCGTCGTCTCGTTTGGGCGTTCACCGGCCGGGCAACTCTCTCTCTCACCCTCCCCCCTCCCGTGTTGCCCGCCGGCTTCTGGGCTTCCCCTCTTTCCGACCTCCTCCGACTTTTATTTACGTCTCCGGATGGGAGGGGAAGAGTGTGTCGATGGAAAGAATAGTGTAGGAGGGTGTGAATAGGGCGTGCAATAAATGCAATTCCCCAATTGACCTGTTCAAAGTTCGTGATGTGATCTGTTGTTCTGGAAACTCATCCGAGGTCTGGTCGGAATTAGCGGAAGTACGAGCACCCTTGAGGAGCTCCATCATAAGCTCACAACGTCAAGGAGGTATTATGCAGCGAGACGACGATTCACAGTTTTTAAAGCGTTTGGGTCGAACTGTAAAAACGACTCAAAAAGAGACATCATGATGCTCTTAGAAATCACAGTCTCACATAAGAACAGACTTTCATTTCAATGCTGGATAACATTTCTAAACCGCCGACTACAAACGAATTTCTACCAGTCCTACACGACATCCTCCCAAGGTCATGCTTTTTAGAACGCCCTATGCCTTCCTTCTCTTAATAGCGCCGTCTATCTGCCCATTGCAGCAGTTACCTATGCTCTCTATGCCTTCGTTTCGTACTCGTCGTCGTGCTCATAGCCCTGAGTTCTCTCATCCTTGTACCTCTCGAGCTGGTCCGAAACATAGCTATGCATGTGAGCATCCGCCTCGGACCGTTCCTTGGCTCGCTCTGGGTCATCGTGGTGAATAGAGTTGGTCATGGAGCGAGCATCATCATCAAAATCACTACGAGCACCGATGGAGCGAGCTGTCGATGAGCGCCTGATGCGAGGCATGCCACCGTGGTGAGGAACGCCGACACTTCGATGGAAAACGTCATCAAAGTAGTGGCTCATGGCGATAGATGGTGTACGAGGAGTGTGAGGAAGACGGCAGTTGACACTATATCTTGGTTAGCAATCTGACACATACTTGACAAGTCTTGTTCAACATAACATACCCAGTATCATGGATCATTCGAGCAATCAGACCGGTCCAGCCACATTGGTGGGTAGCGCCCAGGCCTCGTCCAGTGTCGCCGTCAAAGAACTCGTGGAACCAGAGGTAATCCTTCCAGTGCTCATCAAAGTCGAGACGGTCATCGCCACCGTTGATGCTGCGCCTACCATCATCCGTACGGGCGAACAGATGCTGCAGGCGGTGCTGAATCTCTTCAGACACCTTGCCCAGATGCATGTAGTCACCACTGCCCGTCGGACATTCAACCTGGAAGTCGGGTCCGTAAAACAGGAAGAAGCGCTGCAGGGACTCAACCAGCAAGAAGTTGACGCAAAGCCAGATAGGGCCTCTCCAGTTGCTGTTGCCGCCAAACAGACCGCTGTCGGAATCTCCTGGCACGTATCCGACACAGAACTTCTGTCCGTTGACATCCATCGAGAAGGGGTTCTCCTTGTGGAACTTGGAAAGGGATCGGATGCCGTGGTCGCTGAAGAATTCATCTTCATCGAGCATTCGCTTAAGGATCTTCTCCAGCCTGTCCTTGCTAACAATGGACAGCAAGATTCTGTTCCCCTTTCCTCGCTTCCGAATACTGGCCATGTTTCGTTCAGCCAGATCGCATCGGTTTTCAATGAACCAGTCTACCCGCTTCTTGAATGACGGGAGCCTGTTAATCAGCTCTGGCTCCAGAGTGATGGTCGCATACAGTGGGATCAGGCCCACGAGCGATCGAACGGGCAGCTGCTGGATCCAGGGGCCGCCCCAAGAGATGGCATCATAGTAGAAGCCATCCTCCTCGTTCCAAAGAGATTTTTCATCCTTGTGGCCTGTTCGGAAGGTCATCGCATCACTAATGAAGATGAAGTGCTCAAAGAACTTGGATGCAATGTCCTCATAGATGCGTCGGTGCTTGGCCAGCTCGAGTGCAATGTTGAGCATGGACAGACAGTAGAAAGCCATCCATCCTGTGCTGTCAGCCTGCTCAAGGACACCTCCGGTGGGCAAGGGCTCAGATCGGTTGAACAAGCCAATGTTGTCAAGGCCCAGGAAGCCTCCTTCAAACACATTCTTGCCGTCGGCATCCTTACGGTTCACCCACCAGGTGAAGTTAAGGAGGAGCTTCTGGAACACACGCTCCAGGAAGTCAAGATCCTGGCGGCCATACATCTTCCGCTCGATCTTGAAAGTTCTAAATGTGGCCCAGGCGTGCACTGGGGGGTTCACATCGCCAAAGTTCCACTCGTAACTAACAGATGACTTCAGTAACCATCTCCGGAACATTTACAAGCAAGGGTCAACTTACGCCGGAAGCTGTCCGTTGGGGTGACAGTACCACTCTCGGGTGAACAAGTCAAGCTGCTTCTTGGCAAAATCGGGGTCGATCATGGCCAGCGGGATGCAGTGAAAGGCGCTGTCCCACGCAGCAAAGAAGGGATACTCCCATGAGTCAGGCATTGACAGAATGTCGTCGCAATGCATGTGCTTCCACGCTGAGTTTCTGATGTCTTTCCGCGAAGCCGGGGGAGGAGGCATCGTCGGATCACCGTTCGCCCAATGGTCCCAGATGAAATGATAGTGCTGCTTGGTCCACATCATGCCAGAGAAGGCCTGTCTTTGGATGTTTCGCAAGTCGTCTGCCATGGGAAGAGGACTGAGTCTGTAGTAGAACTCGTCCGCCTCTTCCCTGCGGCTCTCGATCACATCGTCGAACTCTTCCTCGTCCAGGTAGGTATCGTCTCTTCTTGTGAAGCGGAAACGAACGACTAAAGTATAGCTTAGCCAAATAGCCTTCGAAGCTCCATGCGCCAAAGTACTTACCAGCACATTCGCCGGGATTGACACCACCGTCCTCATTAAAGTTGAACCAAGCAGCGCATTTGGTACCAGTCTTGGCAGGATTGACGGCATCCTTCTCGCCATCGACAATGTACCTGTGGAAAGCATCCTTCAAATACGGCTGTTTATTCTCCTGATCGTACAGAGCCTTGAAATTCGTATCGTTCTCGGTGAACATGAACTGGGGCATCACATCGTCACCGCTCGAGCCAACACCAGGTGATGGGGAGCAAAGGAAGTAACGCTCTCCCAGGCTCCAGTGGTTGGACTTGGCGGCGTTCTCGTCGACGGATTTAATCGAAGGCTTCTTGTCCTCGGGCTCTCGACCCCAGCTCCAAGTGTTGCGGAACCACACTTGAGGAATGATGTGAAGCGGCGCAGGGTCGGGGCCTCGGTTCCACGCGGTAACTCGAAACAGGATCTCATCGGGGTCGTCGGTTTCTTTGGCGGTTTCGATGAAGATGTCCCAGTACCTATCCTCGTCAAACACACCAGTGTCGATAATCTGGTACTCCTTGTCTTCCTTTCCTCTGCGGGCGTTCTCGTCGATCAGGTCTTTGTAGGGGAACTTTTTCTGCGGGTACTTGTAGAGAAACTTCATGTACGAATGCTATCATGGCAAGTCAGTATGATAGTGGGTCTCGAGTCTGGGGGGTTATTACGGTCTGCGGAGCGAGTTAGCATGAGGTCACTGGGGGATAACTATTGAGGCTTGAGCTGAAAACTGACTGGAGTGTTATCGACGTGGAAATGGGCTTCCTTGACACTTTCTCCGTGGTTGCCCTGTGGGTTGGAGAGGCCAAAGAGACGTTCCTTGAGAAAGTCGCTAAAAACTTGTCAGCACTCATGACGCAGGTTAATTGGTGTCATTAGACGAACTCTTCCTCATTCCAGAAGCTAAATCCAATGTTTTGGTAGCCGTGAGTGTCGCAGACACCAGCAATGCCATCTTCACCCCATCGAAAAGCTCGCGATCGGGCATGGTCGTGAGGGAAGTCTAGCGCAATATGTTAGAGAGTGGCGGTGATATTCAAGGTTTGTGAAGCTGCACGTACGGCTCCAGGCATCTCCATCAGGGCTGTAATCCTCTCGGACTGTGGGTTGGTTAGCAATTGGCTTATCATGGGCGGTATGAGCCAGGGTGTGCCGCGTTTGTCACATGCCTGTCGCCCACTGTCTCTCAGCAACGTAAGGACCCCATTTCTTCCAGTACTTGGTACGGTCGCGATCCTCCTTGAGGCGTCTCTCTTCCTCAGTGAGGTACTCGTGGCCGTCATGAACAACCATGGCGCAATCTGAAGCTTTGCTTGACGAGAGCTCCAAGCACGGGCGACGCGGGCGACGCAGGCGACGATCGGCGAGGGGTAGCAACGATTGCTTAGGTGGGGGAGGATGAGATCAATTGGAACGAGTGGGGGGAGAGAAGAGGGGAAGGAGCAAAGTAGGGGCAAGATGACGAGTCGTGAGATGATGTCGTTAGGTGAAGCTTCCCAGGAGGAGAGAGAAGGATAGAGAAGAAAGGAGGAAGAGAGGAGAGAGGAGGGAAAAACAACTTTCAACGAGGGCGAGACAAGACGGGATCGACGATGGTGGGTAGGACCCGAACATGACAGTCCTGTCGCGGTTGTGCCTGAGGCTTGAGCTAGCAGCTCCGGTCTCAACCAGGCGTGTAGCTTCCCTCTTTGTTCCTGGTTTGTTGTTGGTCTCGGTGCTCTACTTTTTTTCTACGATAGCACATGGCTGCTGACGAATGGCGCATCACGGTTGAGCTGGCCGATGAGAACGGCGGCCGCTGTGTCCTCTCGGCTGCAGCGCGCTTTGATGCTACTGGATACATGGGTTCATGTCTCTGGATAGCAATGCTTGCAGCAGAGTGACATCGATGGCAACACTTGGGCAACAAACGGCTAGTCATGGACATGGCTCTCAAACTCCACCAAGAACACCATCATCGGTGGCCCCTCGGCGAGCCCAGGACCAACTGCAGGCCAGAGGAAACGACAGGAAACGGTCAACATGAATGGTTGTCCGGGGCCAAGTCTCCGCTGGAACGCTCCATGTGTGGGAACATTACTGTTGCCTTAGACGGCATTACACAGCAGCTTACACGAGAGTTATGAAGCACTTGCTCTGGAGACGGTTTGCGCATACCGGTGAGCGACAGCGGCTCCAGCCTCCCCGGCCGAATTGTTGTGGCGTTTTCAGACTTGGATTGCGCTAAAACAGCTGCGGCTTTCGTTGCAGCAATGACGTCTTCGAGCGTTGAGAGAGCCGGGTGTTGGTGGTCTCGATCAAGGTTCGGGACCTTACCGTCTCACAAGTTTGAGAAAAACTCGACCTTGACCATTCTCTTTGTGGTAGTATTTCCAACGGCCAGTCCAACGGTGCCTGGCGCAGCATCCTGTCTGGTCTATTGCCTCTAATTGAGCAGAGAGTAACGGGTTGTTAGTGACGAATTGACCTCAAGCTCTTCCCTTAACCCGCCCAGCAACCGGGTTTAAATATTCATCAATTTCCACCTGCCACCATACCATGGGCTTTGCATGAAACCTCGATGAGGACTCCTACATATGGATTGCGGATTGGATGGTCAGCTGGAACTTGGTATCACTCGAGTCTTCAGAACCAGGACAACTACCCTGCAACCCCGAATTGCCGGGGATGGACACCGTAGACACCCAATATGGAGCCCATGCTCATCCACTCTTCGAAGGCAAAAAGAAGGGCAAAAGAACACGCCTCCTTCGTTCGTCACTGGATTGTCGGAATGCGATGAACTACTGCCAGGTAGTCCTGGCTTCTCTACATTCCAATGGCTGAACGAGGATGATGCTTGTATAGCTTCTCAAACCGAGCAACTCGTTGTCGTCACCAAGTGGCGCAATCAGACACTAAATACCCAATACGGCTGTACGATCAAGTTATGGGAAAATCTCGAAAGTGAATGTCGGAAACCTTTCAATGCGATATCCGACCAATTTCATTCAGCCATGCTTGGCTGGTCTCTTGGTGGCATGGATCCAACGTGGATCCACGGATAGAGGCTTACCGAACCTCACATCGATAAAGCCAGGTTCCAGGACAACAAACTGACCCGGCAACATCCAATTCACATGTCAAACGCGAAAAGCAATGCCTCAGGAGATATATATTTCCCCAGGTAATGCCAAATGGATTGGTCGCTGTGAGTGAGGTCTCTCACGAGCCCCTGGTAGGGATTGTACCAACATCGAGCCACTGGATCCTCATATAGCCAGCAGCTCGAGGTCACACCCTCGTCAAACACCCCGATCCTTGCTCGAATCTCACCACAATCGATTGCATCAAAGCTCCTTCTGGCCTCGTAGCTCAGCTGCTTGCCCAGGACGCCGAGATCCAGCCGTCGTCATAACGCCTCGGTTGCTCCAAGATAATGACGATAGGTTGTTGCGCAGCGTGCTTATTGGCCCGGGCTCACCCTTGCGCCAAGCTCCCGCCCTCCAGTGCCAGGCACAAAAAGCTAAGGCAACGTCGCCGTTCTTTCCATCTGAGTGTTCCAGTGCTTAACGCCTCGCCTCAACAAGCCCCATCCCCATCGTCAGATGCCAGCTCCGCCACTATAGCTTCGTGGCTTACTTGTCAACACTCGTCGTCACGTCTCTGATCTTCGCCTCCGACAATCGTTTGTTTCCCTGTTTCAGTTTTCGAGATTCCCATCAGCCATGCGACTTTGATTCCATAACTATTTCGACTTTGCATAATATTTATCCCTTCTCGTCCAACTTTAGAGTCGCGCTCTTACCAACCGACCGTCCACACGACACGTTCGCCATCTCGACCAATTTTTTTTCCCTTTTCAATACCCCGTACACCAACCACAGACCTCGATAATACAACCATCTCCATCATGTCCGACGCTATATCTTCATTTCTCCGGAAAGTCATCATTGAGTCTCCTCCCGGAGAATGGGCTATGCGCCAGCTTCGCGAGCTTCTCATCGGCGCCCTGAAGCAAGGCCCTATCCCCCAACATGTGTCCTTCGAGATGGACGGAAACCGGCGGTATGCTCGAAGCCACCGAATGGAGACGGTGGAGGGTCATCATCATGGATTTGAGGCCCTGGCTAGGGCATGTACCACCTGTCCGGTACTCTTGTGCGAATACTAACCGGGTGTACTTAGATTATGGAGATTTGCTACAAGTGCGGCGTGAAAGTTGTCACGGTTTATGCCTTCAGTATCGAGAACTATAACCGCCCGAAATACGAGGTCGAAGGCCTTATGCAGCTGGCCAAGGTCAAACTGGAACAGTTGACCAACTACGGTCACATTCTCGATCGTTACGGTGCCCGTGTCCGCGTCCTGGGCCAGCGCGATATGATTCGAGCCGATGTTTTGGAGGTTGTTGACAAGGCTGTCGCGAGAACCAAGCACAACAACAAGTTGGTTTTGCATCTTCAAGGAAGCATTGAATGAGAACTAACGCATGGACAGGGCCGTATTGAACATTTGCTTCCCCTACACATCGAGAGCTGAGATGACCACCGCAGTCAGATCAACAGTGCAAGAGTTCCTTGCTCCCACTCCTCCCCGAAGCACCCCATTCTCCCCTTCTCGTATTAGGCAAAAGATCCTGTCGCGCCAGCTGGACGGTCGCGAAGGTCTGCCCACGATCCCCGATGTTCTGCCCGAGGACTCGGAGCCCTTGGATGGCGATGATGCCAAGAAAGACAGTGATGGGGATTCGTCATCGCCCACACTGCACCCAGACTCACCCCCACCTCGCATCAGGGCGAGAAACAGCGCAGCCAGCCTCTCTGGGCTGCCAAACCCCGAGACGATCACAGCCGAGACGCTCGACAAGCACATGTACACAGCAAGCGACCCCCCTCTAGATATCTTTGTTCGAACCAGTGGAGTGGAACGCCTCAGCGACTTTATGCTCTGGCAGTGCCACCAGGACACCCAGATCTTTTTCATTGATACTCTGTGGCCCGACTTTGATCTCCACGACTTCATCTGGATCTTGTTGGAGTGGCAGTGGCGGCAGAAGCAGAAGGACCGCGAAGAGGCGCCGGTCCGGGCGGTAACTGTTACGGCATGATGTGTTTCGATAGACTGGAAGTAGTGATACCCCGAGGTTCATGGAAACAAAATCCCTTTCTTTTTCATCTATTTATGGCAGAGTCTTTTGGTTTTCTGGCGCGGGATTGAGACCTTTTGTGTGTCTATATAGCTATGCAGTTTGGGGTGCTCTGAGATGGGTATTAGGTCTGCGATGAGATGCAATATATTGCAATACACTGCACATTCAAGAATATCGCTAGTTGGAAGAACATGTTGTCTGGAAGAAAATCACACATGAGCCTTTTACCCATCCAATTACTGGGCTGACGGGACAATTCACACACCTCACTCAACTGACCTGAAGAGCTGGTTGGTTTCGAGCCTATGACGATATTCCTGTCCACGCGCACCCTTATCAGATAAGAAAAAAACATCCGAGGTCGGGAGGTGGTTTCTCCGGATTTGCAGCGCCCGCGTGGTGCAGCTGAGGCCCTGGTTGGGGCGCCTGGCGCCTGAGGCCGACGTGGACCTGTGAGTCGGGGGGTGCCAGTGCAGACAGAGGTACCTGCCTGTCGTACTTGCTCTTGGACTCCCGCCGCGGCATTCGCTTTCTGAAGCCTTCAAATGGAAAACAAGATCTGCACTTTCGCGTCTCTTCTTCCCAAGCTCATATTCCCCTCATATGGCATTTGACACATAATGACCTAACCTCTTTTTACATCTGGTCGATTTAACTGTTACTCACCTCGTTACTCCATCTCGTCGCCTTCGCACCAGGCACATACCCAATCTTTCTGTCGCCAGCCAGTCCGTCCCGCCGCTTGAGCTGGTAGACCCCGTCGCCTCAATCCTCGCATCCTACCCGCGTCGCCCACGATGAAGTCGGCCAAGGCGTCTCCGGCGGAGAGCCTGTCGCAACGCCGGTCGCAGCCAGTCCGCCAGGCTCGGACGAACCCTTCTCGAAGCACCGCGACTATGGGTCGCTCTGGTGCTGGTAGAGACTCGATCGGCGGCGGCGACCAGCCCATCGACATCTTCCCAGCGATCACCCACTTCGCCGACTGCGTCACCGCCCTCCCCAAGGAGCTGGTTCGCCATTTCACTCTTCTCAAGGAAGTCGATGCCAAACTTTTTGCGCCCGAGGAGCAGCTCTTTCGACTTGTCGCCGCCGCCGCTAATGCTCCCCTCCCCGAGCCACGCACGAACAATGAGGCCTCGAGCGGAATTGCCCCAGCCTCCGCGCCCATGAGCGCCCAGAACAGCTCGAGCGGCATCGCAATCAACAACGCCCTCCAACCCATACCGTCGGTCGACGAATCCCACAAGGACCTGGTCTTTGACCCCTCCAACCTTCCTCGCCGCCACCTCTTCCGCCAGACCGCCGTCAAGATCCAAGAAATGCTGGTGTCGCTCGAAGAAAAGAACCACGTTATATCAACTGCCAACGAGGCGCTGCAGGCCCAGCTTGCTCGTATCGAAGACGTCTGGCCACATCTAGAGAACGAATTCAGCGACGAGGCCAAATGGGGAAGCGATACCCACTGGGCGTATCCTGAGAATCGCCTCGCGAGATCACATGTTGATCGTACACGGCGCGATGGCGCCGCAGCCATCTCTGCTGCAGCACAGGCTTTGGCCGAAGAGGCAGCCGCTAGAAGCGATGCCCGAAAGCAAGCCGTGCAGGCCAAGAAGAACTCGAGAAACCACAACAATCACGCTAATCATAATGCCCACCACGACTCCGAAGCGGACGATCACGACGGTAAACACAAGGCCGAGAGTACCAAGAAGACGGCCAAGTCTCGCAAGACAGCCGAGAGCGCCAATGTTGGCCTGGGCATCTCTACGGCAGCAGCCAACAACGGCAACCCGCCTCAGAAACGACGCAAGGTGGAAAAGACAACCAACGGGGCCGCGACAACGGAACGCGCCATGAGCACCGTCTTCGGGACCGCTGTACCAAAGCCGAAGACCGCAAGTCCGAGGGCAACGCCTGCTCCTGAAGCGCCCAAGAAGAGAAAGGCGCTTCCCTCAGGGAGCGGCCAGTCTAAGAAGAGGTATGTTCTATCCATCCCCACTACCATGCCAGAATCTAACGCCGTGATTTCAGTAAGAATGGAGTCGCCGGCATGTCACCATCAGTCAATTCGTCGCCCGTCATCACAGAGCTTCCCGAGCCGAAGATTGCTCCTGTTCGAGCTTCGCCAGCGCCCGTGGTTACGCCAAACCCAGCCCCAACGCGCGCACGTCAAAACTCAATACAATCCGCAAATGTTGAAACTACCAAGGCGCGACCGACGTCATCAGCGTCTAACAAGCCTAACGGGAAGCCTGCTGGCACGCCGGATCCTGGGACACAGCCAACCAATTGGCCTCGAAACGGTGCTGATACAAACGCTGTCAAGGAACCCAGCGTGCCTATCAAGACGGAAAGCTCCAAGAAAGACACCGAGCGGACAGAGGTTGCTGCTCCTGCTCCGCCACCGACGACGACCAGCAACAAGAAGGAGACCAAGACGGACGAGAATGAACGTAAGAGCGAATCGGTACCACCAGCGCCGCAGAGCGTTACAGTCACAACCAAGAGTGGAAGGGCCAGCAAGCCGTCAACACCGGCATTGGCGACATTCCAGGAAGCGGCTCAATCGCGGTCGCGGTCGTCGAGAAACAATGACGCAGCCGGTGCCAAGAAGAGCCAGAAGAAGGTGGCTCCCACGATCCACGCAGCGGTTGCTCAGTTGGCAGACGAAGACACAAATAGCAGCATGCAGGGCGACGAGGATGACGCAGACATTGATGTAGACGAGCCGACGTATTGCTATTGCAATGGTGTCAGTTACGGTGAGATGGTAGCGTGCGATGCGGATGAATGTCCGCGTGAGTGGTTCCACCTCGAGTGTGTTGGACTCAAGGTCGCACCAGGATCCAAAGGTGAGTTGCCGAGTGCACGTTTGTACCGGATGAATAGATGGCTAATGGAGTGTAGCAAAATGGTATTGCGAAGACTGCAAGGAGCGCCTCAAAATGGGAGGCAAGAAGACGAACAGCCGGTAGGTCAGGCGACGCCCAGCACCATGAGTCACGGACAAGTCACGATGGCCTCGTCGAGGGATCGACGATTGGTTCTGGAATGGATTACACAGCCGGTAGAATGGATCCATGTATAGGTACTACAAGCACACAACGGCGTTTCTTTTTTTGGGCGGGAGGCGGACGCGGCCATACAGCACCCGTCTTGATTTGGCATGTTCAGCCGGCCGGGCAGAGGGTTCGGCGGAGTTTCATCTTGTCGACTTTTTCTCTGAATGCGAGGAGGTATGAAGGAGGATGTGTCGATGATTCGTTGTCTGTTCTATAGAAAGCGGTATGGTCGAGCGTGGAGATGCCAATGGTTGATCATACACGGGTTTACCGAAATGCGGGGGAAATGAGGAGGGTCCTTACGAGATGAAGGCACCATTGGATCTAGCCAATAGAGGCGCATGTTCGAAATGGTATTAGTGAGGGATGAGAGGTGGAAAGGAAGAAAAAACAAAAAGTCACGATGCTCAAATTTGTTGTTGTGTGGTTGTTTGCTGTGTTGTGGTGTTGTAGTAGCGGGCCGTCGGAGCTTGACACGAATTCGAGGGAGGGGTCTTGAGTGTCACGAGAACCAAAGCCTGGGCCGCTAAGAGCAAAGTGTTAGGTAATGAGACCCGAGTTCTGGGGCTGGGCGTCCGGAGGAGAAAGGGGAAGACGAGAGGCATTGGCCAACGAGACGATGGCGATTCGAAGCTGTGGCAGCGGGAGGTTTGTGCTAAGATTTCTGGGCTCCGGGAGGTGCGTAGCCGTGATGCGAGAGCTCGGACGGTTTGTCTCTGGTTCCTGCACTTACCTAGGTTGTTGAGGGGCCCCATGTACATCTGGGCCCTGCGTCTTGTTGAGAAAGAGGAGAAACGGGTAGAACAGAGAGAACTAAGCTAAGGTTGGAAGCTAAGGTGAGGGACGTTCCAGGACAAGAGGCTAGAAGCAAAAGCATGTCACACGGAGCGGAGAAGAAAGCTGAACCCCGGAAGTTCGGAGAGGGCGTTGCTGTATGTGTGAGTGTGACTGTGTGTGTGCGAGATTCGGGGAGGCGAAAAAAGGGAAGTGACAAGTCTAGAAAAAGCAGCAAGAAGGCAGCCTATGACGTTTTGGAAAATCCGGGGTAAAAATGGTTCTGGCTCGTTGTCAATGGTCGATGCTTTTTTCTGCCCTGGCCTGGCCTTTGGTGATAGGGTCCGGGGGGTGCGGGTTGTTGCACGGCGCTTGCGCGAGGGCCGCGCTCCGGAGCCGCTGGCGCGGAAGCTCACGTTATCACTTCAGGTCTCTCTCAACCTGCTGTGCTGTAGTAAAGCTGGCTGTGCCTGCGGCGTTCGACGTCGGGGGTTCGTCTGGTCTCAACATCGTGGCACCGAGTTTCGCAAATGATGGCAACGGCCCCCCTATTCCAGCCGGGTCACGAAGTCGAGGTCATGTGGTCACGGTGCTCGGCGTCATCAAACCGCCCTGCCCCCAGGGGGTTAACTTCACGGTGAAGCGACCTAGCGAGCGCTCGCTCTAGCAGATGAGGCGCTGCACATCCCCCAGTATCACCCAAAGAAGCAAACTCGACCCTGCGAATCCAATTTACAGCACACCGTAAGTAGGGAGAAGCCGGGTTTGCTGGTCAACCTAAGCCAGGCACTATATGGGGCACGTGCTGGATGCTGAATCGCATGTTAGATGCGCCGTTTCGGGATGCGAGTCGTACTATGGGATATCGTATGGTAGAGGTCCCAGCTCTCGCAGCATCTCTCTCCTTTGTCCTGCTTGTCTATGCATGATGGCCTTCCGGAGTATTATCGCACAATGACAGGTTTGGGTGGATGGGAGGGAGCAGGCAGAATCCTCTCAAACTCCGCCCATCAGTAATGAGTGCCGTCTCGCCTGTGTTAGTGTTAGCGGCGCCCCCGGCGGCCGGCTTTGCTTCGCCTTCTTTTTTTACTACTCCTCGGCGGCTGGAGTCGGTGTCGTTTCGCCGTGTGTCGGTCTCGGCCTGGCGTGTTTAAGCTCGAGCTGGCGCTTGCAAACTAGGGCCGGACGAAACGGGGTGCCGGTAGCGATATCGCCCACCGGGAGCGAGATGACGGTTGGTGATTGACTCGAAAACAACCCCTTTGGGGAATCTGGGGGTCCTAGCTCTTCAAGGGACCGGCTTCGCTGCCGGTCCTCGAAGGAAAAAAAGAGGGGGCCGTGATTCTGTTTACTCATTTCTCCCGTTGTTCTACTTGTTCTACTGTCCTTCCCGTCATGTCCGGCGGCTAGGACGGAGTTTGTAATGGTGTTGCTCATGGGACTCGGCATTGCGGCGCTGATCATGATCGGGGCGAGTTGAGTAAGCCGGTGAATTCGGCGTGGCTGGAGCGCGGGATGCGATGAAGACGCTCTCCTGTATGCAGTTGATTGAGGCCTTGCATATTACAGCAGCCTCTCTGCAGGTTGCTATGCCTCGGCCAGCCGTTATCCGTCATGGTGATTTGGTTCTTGTATAAGCTTTCAGGGCTGCCTCAACTCTCCAAAAATACAGACACGGTGGTCAAACAAAGTGACAGCGCCGGCCCCCGGATGGCCATTGTCGAATGGCATGGCTGGAATTATGCCTTGGGCTTGGTACCTGGTCACGAGGATCTCGGCGGATCTGATGAAAAAGAGACCTAGGGCTTGCATCTTGCTTCTCCTCCTCTCACCCCCGCCTGGATCAGAGATGAATGAGGGGCTTCTGAATTTCCATTACTTACTTCCTGCAGCCATTACGTTACGTTACGCTTCTGCAGAGGAGCGAGTGCGTGTGCGAGCAAGCAACCAAGACGGGGGAAATGTCACCAAGGTCGTTCTGTCTCGGTATGAGCTTCCGATGGGGGAGGTGTCGTTGACAGAGACCCTTGTCGCGTCATCGGCCATCGGCCATTTGACCAGTACAAGCCGCAGTTGGCGGGAGCGGAGCGGGAGAGCGCGGCGGAGTGCAGTGTAGTAGTGTTGCACAAGGGGGGTGAGAATTGTCTAGGTTGTTGTCGTCGTCGTCGTTGCTGTCCTGTGCTGTGCTGCTTCGTATATACGACCAGGGAACGAAACCAAAGAGTGAGGCTGATGGTGCAACTGGGGAGAAAAGCACCTGATGCTCAGCGAGATTTGACCGTCTGGGATATTCGCTGCAAGAATTAGGATGGTTTCCAAGTGCAAAAAACTAGAGACGGGCAATTGTGGGAGGCGACGAGTTTTTTCTCTCTTGGCTTGCCTCGACGTCGTTCCCATTACCAAATCTTGACCTGTCCCGTCCAATGGAGCCTGCCCACCACCTCTCCAAGGCCGATCCGGCGCCAGCGGAAGTCAGTCGAATCTTTTCTTTGTCTGGAAAACTGAGCGGCAACGGCCTTTGGAGACTCAACCATCCACAGCCCAGGCTGGCGGCTCATGGCCTTGTATGGTCTGTCTTTTCATGCTATTGCCATGCCATGAAATAGATCATCATGGGGGGTTCCTTGTCACGGATGGCCGTGCTTCCAAGTCTCGTCTCGTCTTCTCTCCTCTCACTCCCCCATCGGTTCCAGTTCCAAGCCTTCCAGCCCTTCCCCGTGGTCGTGGTGTGTTGCTCACCTGACGGTCACGGCCCCGAAAGATCCAGTCCTCGATTTCCATTACCCAATATTGTGCGATCCTGAGCTAATGCCCCGTGCATGCCAACACGCTTTTTCGCCAACGTCCCTGGCAAAATACCCTGGCTACTGGGCGTGGCTGGCCCCCCGGGTGGCGCTCCTTTTTGCTCGTCGGTCGCTCAGGCCCGCCTTTGGTGTTTGGACCCTCTAACACCCTACCCTCGTCATGAGGGCTCCAGCAGAGGCTCCAGAAGGTGACTCTCGCCTCCGCCGGGGGTGGCTCCCCTCGTGGCTCGTGGAGTCGTGGCTCTAGCTCCGTGACACTTTATATCCAGGCCCCGAGCCCGATGCGCCTGGTCGCCCTCGTCTGTTCCCTTGTTTTCTGTTGTCAAGATTTTTCGACTCTTACAAGCCTAGACCTAGATCCTCATCTTGGAATCTCTCTCAACTACCGATCAAACTCACCCTCCGATATCGACAAACCCTTTCGTCATCGGCCCCCCCGCCTTGGTCCTCGCTTTTACTCTTACATAACCGTATAGGCTCCGGATCCGGTGGCTCATACTACGCCACTGCAGTTGCTCAACTATCAGCCTTTTTTATCCTCCGCCAACTTTTTGCCAGCCGTTGGGTTGGCCACCAACCAACACTCTCCGTGTGACTCGTTTCGCTGGACTCACGATTTTCGCTGAGAACAGGCGAAGCTCTTCGACGAACGCATCCACATTCCTAACCCTCGCTCCCGTCCTGATTCTTTTCCCGCCCTCTTCAGGGTCGGCCATTGCACTCTCCTCTCGTCTTTAGACTCGTATGGCCGTCCCGCTGAGCCCTACGCACCACGCGGTGCCTCACTTTGACCTTTCTGCCCTCCTCAAAGCAAAGATGTCTCGTCCCGACTCCCCCAACAGCAACAGCGACAAGACGGCTCGCTCGTCCTTCTCCTCCGTGAGGGAGAACGACGACGGCCTCGCGCAGACCTTTACACGGTCCAAGATTTCCTCCTACACTCAAGGGACGGAAGAGGTATTCGATGAATCACCCTCACCCTCCGTTGAGATTGCACAGCCGTCGTTCCAGGCTCCTCTGACGCAGCCTCACAGTCGGCTCCATGGGTTTTGGTTTCCTGCGGATAACTTCCGTGGTTGGAAGCAAATCCCCATCAAGGGCAAGGCCGCCAGCCGTAGCTGCGAGGACCTGCACAAGCTGTCCATGACATGGAGCTCTCCAGCCCCAACTGTTCCCGTTCAGAAGGTCTCCCACCCTACTTACCAGACCGGAACCTCTCCTCTCGAGCGTCTCCCCAGCGAAGTCCTGGGTAAGTTAATTCAACTACCGGAATTGGGGGTCCTGGGTCCTCGCGCACCCCAGTCCCCTTGTTATTAAAGAGGGCCTGCGCACTGACATGTCGATCCTAGGTGCGATTATCGATCTTCTCGTCATCGAGATTCCTCCAAACGGCCTCACACCACGCAATGCCGATTTGATGGCCCTTCTCTTGACCTCGCGATCCATCCACGCCGCGACGCTCAACACTCTCTACCGTCACATCACGATCCCCCACTCGAGAATCTTCCGCAAGTTCCTGGCTACCATTACCGAGTACCCAGCGCTCGCCTCTATCGTGCGGCGGCTTGACTTTAGCCACTTTAACCCTTCCACCATCTTCTCTACTCAGAGCGAGAGAGCCCAGACTCGGAACCTGACTACCGAGACCTTGTTCAAATGTCTGGAGCTGACCCCATACCTGCAGGAGTTTCTGGCCCAGGAGTACATCGATGAGGATTTGGGGCCCGAGGTGATCAAGAAGCTGTTCTTTGATATGCCCCGTCTCCGAGCCGTCGACTTCTGTGGCTGCTCCTCTCCCTACTTCAAGAACGCCTTTACGAGCCTGGTCCAGTCATCGCCCTGGCCCGATTCTCTGACGCTTACTCGAGTTTCCTTCCACAAGTGCCTGAACTTGCCGGGCTCCGTCTTTGAGGCCATCCTGCCTCGGCTTGAAAAAGCTACACACCTTGACCTTGCTGGAACTCGAGTGACTGACAAGGCGCTACAGAGTCTGCCTGAGACGGCGAGACTCACCCACCTGAACCTGGCCAAGTGCCGGGAGTTGTCTTCTGAGGTCGTTGTCAAGTTTATTACAACGCACCCTGCTATTATTCAGACGATCACCGTCCTCAGCCTCGCTACAAATGCGAGCAGCCACCTGCTGCTCGGCAAGGCTGATGTCGATGCGATTCTGCCTCGTCTGCCAACCTCCCTCCGTTCCCTGAGCCTGAAGGGAAGCAGGATGGATCCCTCGCAGATCCCTCTTCTCACTCCACTTGTCCAGCACTTGGAGGAGCTTGCCATCGGACGAGGTCTCGATCTCCGAGATATCCACCAGCTTCTCTACCAGGAGGGACAGTGGATCCCCCACTCCCTCCGATACCTCGATGTTTCTGACCTGGATACCATCATCGGAAGTGCTAGTGCGCTGCTGAACCCAGGGTCCGCCCCGCTGCATGTTATCGAACTCGAGGAGCGTGCATACGAACGAGCGGCCAAGGCGAAGAAGAACCTTGAACGGGTGGGGTGGACACCGAAGGAATTTGGTAGCCGCTACTGGCTAGTCCGCATGAACTCGGACGGCACTACCATCGACAACGGTGCCCGGTGGTGGAAGCTGGGCGCTGAGAGCTGGGGTATGAGGAAGATCCCGGTAGCCGAGGCCGACGTCGGAGGCATGTACGGGACTTTCATGTTCGGCCGACGGCTGTAAGCGGCCGCCGAGGCTGATGCGCGGTTCAGCATCACGATTTGGATCTCTACTCTGTTCGATTTGACGGTGTTTTCTGGCACGGATTTGAATGGCTGGGTTTTGGTTGCATCTTGATCAGATATCCGGGGCGTACAGCGTTGACAATTAGCGGTAAAAGTTGAAGTCATTTTTGTGCGAAAGCGTTTTTGACACATGAAGATGACGATAGAGAAAAACCGCGGATAATTAGATAATGACTTTACGAGCTGGTCAATTTGACTTATTTGTTCTGGCAGTTGATGTGGGTTGAACTTGTGTTGAGCGAGTGTTTAGATGTTTCCACACCGATGCTTTCTTGGTCTCGAAACCTGGTCTCAACTGACGGAACCACTCACCAGATACTTGCAAGAAA
Source organism: Fusarium solani (assembly GCF_023522795.1). Taxonomy (NCBI): domain Eukaryota; kingdom Fungi; phylum Ascomycota; class Sordariomycetes; order Hypocreales; family Nectriaceae; genus Fusarium; species Fusarium solani. Next base: position 4,023,249 of record NW_027072157.1, read on the forward strand.
GAGTAGCAGAACTGCAGTATTTCATGCATAGTGAAGTAGAAAAAAAGGTATTGACCTTTAACAACTACTCAAGTAATGCTTTGATCACATGTGTTGAGCTTGTCCCCTTCCGACGGTAACGACGGCAGAGTGAGAATAATGACCTATATGCAATCAGCAACTCCGACATAGAAATGACAACGACTATAATTTACCTATGCAGATCTGAACACCCCTAGTTATCCAGCCTATCTCTGATTGCTCTGAAAACAACCTTATCAAAGACCTGGAAAGCTTCGGCCTTATCCAGGGGTCAGTGGCGCAAGCTCTGGTATGGCAGTGCATGCCACACAGCAGTGGAGTACACGTGACCTGTAATCCGGAACAACAAGGCCCCGTGGCAAACCAACGTTGCGACGTAACCGCGCCGAGCGTGCCTTGCTCCTTGACAAGCTCCAACTCAACGACTATCAAAAGCCTTGGTGCTTCAGCGGCATCACCATGGCTCCCAAACAGGACACCCCGTTCCGCTCGGCGGACATGAGCATGGTCCAGCTCTATGTCTCCAACGAAATTGGCCGCGAGGTCGTTACGGCTCTTGGCGAGCTTGGTCTCTGCCAGTTCCGCGACGTAAGCTTGGAGTCCATCAATTCATCAATCGAGAACATCATCTAACATCTTGATTTCATCCAGCTCAATGAGAATGTCAGTGCCTTTCAGCGCACTTTCACCCAGGAGATCCGACGCCTCGATAATGTTGAACGACAGCTGCGTACGTCATCCCTAGGCATCCACGAAAACCCTCCCTAACAACCCCCAGGATACTTTTACTCTCAGATGGACAAGATCGGCATCCCCCTTCGAAAACTCGACCTCGACGTTGAACGACTGGCCTCGCCTTCGACTTCCGAGATCGACGAACTGTCTGAGCGAAGCCAGAAGCTCGAGCAGCGAGTCTCTGCCCTGAACGAGAGCTACGAGACTCTGAAGAAGCGCGAGGGAGACTTGACTGAGTGGCGCTGGGTTCTGCGTGAGGCCGGCAGCTTCTTCGATCGTGCCCACGGCAATGTCGACGAGATTCGCGCCTCAACCGACAACGATGACGCTCCCCTGCTCTCAGACGTTGAACAGCACCAGGGGGCTGCTGACGTCGAGCGATCCTTCTCGGGAATGAACATTGGTTTTGTTGCTGGTGTCATCGCTAGGGACAGAGTTGGCGCTTTTGAGCGTATCCTCTGGCGAACTCTGCGTGGCAACCTGTACATGAACCAGTCTGAGATTCCTGAGCCGCTGATTGACCCCGCCAACAACGAGGCTATCAACAAGAACGTCTTTGTCATCTTCGCCCACGGCAAGGAGATCCTTGCCAAGATCCGCAAGATTTCGGAGTCTATGGGCGCCGAGGTCTATAACGTCGACGAGAACAGTGATCTCCGACGTGACCAGATCCACGAGGTCAACAACCGTCTTGAGGACGTCCAGAACGTCCTTCAAAACACCCAGGCTACTCTTCAGGCTGAGCTCAACCAGATCTCTCAGTCTCTGTCTGCCTGGATGGTTCTCGTTGCCAAGGAGAAGGCTGTCTACAGTGCCCTTAACAACTTCTCCTACGACAGCGCCCGCCGAACCCTCATCGCTGAGGCCTGGGTTCCTACAAACGATCTTCCCCTGATCAGAACGACGCTGCAAGATGTCACGAACCGGGCTGGTCTCTCGGTTCCCTCCATCATCAACAAGATCCAAACCAACAAGACGCCGCCAACTTACCTGAAGACCAACAAGATCACTGAGGGTTTCCAGACCATTGTCAACGCCTATGGTACTGCCACATACCAGGAAGTCAACCCGGCCATTCCCGTCTTTGTTACTTTCCCTTTCCTGTTCGCTGTCATGTTTGGTGACTTCGGCCACGCCATCATCATGCTTTCGGCTGCTCTTGCTATGATCTACTGGGAGAAGTCGCTCAAGAAGGTCACTTTCGAGCTCTTCGCCATGATCTTCTACGGTCGATACATTGCTCTGGTCATGGCTATCTTCTCCATCTTCACCGGTCTCATCTACAACGATGTCTTCTCCAAGTCGATGACTCTTTTCGACAGTGCCTGGGAGTTCAAGAAGCCCGAGGGCTACACTAACTCGACTCCTATTACTGCCGTGTTGAACGAGCATGGCCACCGCTACCCCTTCGGTCTAGACTATGCTTGGCACGGTACTGAGAATGATCTTCTCTTCAGCAACAGTTACAAGATGAAGATGAGTATCATTCTCGGTTGGGCGCACATGACGTACTCTCTCTGCTTCGCCTACATCAACGCCCGCCACTTCAAGAAGCCCATTGACATCTGGGGCAACTTTATCCCGGGCATGATTTTCTTCCAGTCCATTTTTGGCTACCTTGTCATCTGCATCGTGTACAAGTGGTCCGTGGATTGGCTTGGAACTGGACGCCAGCCCCCTGGTCTGCTGAACATGTTGATTTACATGTTCCTGCAGCCCGGAACCTTGGATGAGCAGCTGTATCCTGGACAAGCCACCGTGCAAGTTATCCTATTGCTGCTGGCCTTCGCCCAGGTGCCCATCCTGCTGTTCCTTAAGCCTTTCTACCTTCGATGGGAGCACAACCGAGCACGCGCTAAGGGCTACCGTAGCATAGGAGAGACTTCCCGAGTTAGTGCTTTGGATGGTGATGATGATGATGCCCAAGGCAACGGTCACGGCAACAGCTTCGATGATGGTGAGGGGGTTGCTATGATCTCCCAGAACATTGATGAGGAGCACGAGGAGTTTGAGTTCAGCGAGGTCATGATTCACCAGGTTATCCACACTATCGGTAAGTCTTTGTTATGAAAATTGTTTGTTACGATACTAACCCCCTTGCAGAGTTCTGCCTGAACTGTGTGTCTCACACTGCTTCTTACCTCCGTCTCTGGGCTCTGTCTCTGGCCCATCAGCAGCTGAGCATTGTGCTCTGGAGCATGACCCTTGGCCCCGCTCTGACTACTCCTGGTGTTCTTGGCGTTATCATGATTGTTGTCTGCTTCTTTATGTGGTTCTTCCTGAGTAAGTCGTGTCCGTCTTGGACCGCTGGAGACATGTTGCTAACCTATCACTAGCTATTGCTATTCTGGTGTGTATGGAGGGTACCAGTGCCATGTTGCACTCTCTGCGTCTTGCTTGGGTCGAGTCCTTTTCCAAGTTTGCCGAGTTTGCGGGTTGGCCTTTTGCGCCATTCTCGTTCCAGACCCTGTTGGAAGAGTCGGAGGAGTTGAAGGATTACCTGGGATAATACGGGCTGGTTAAGGAATGGTGAACTATTTGTTATAGTAGTAGACTCTTGGTTTTTTTTGTTTTGTTATTGTACCATAGGTAACATAGTGCACTGTTAGAAATACTGGCCTGAGCCTTGTTGTTCGACTAGATAACTGCTAAACCAACGAAACGACCTGTGTTCCTTTTAAATTCTTGAAGCTTGCTACATGACTTGTAGTCATTAAATACACACCCATGGAGCTGTTCCGTAATTTCAACCCCAGAGAGGCGCCGTCACCTCGACAGCCCGCTCGACGACAGCCCTGACTCTGTCGGCAAAGACTTTGTTGTTACACTCGACCTCGAGGTCCTCCAGCCACACCGTGGCAGTCAATCTATCCACCTTGATCGATACTCCGGGCACGGGGATGCCAATCTTATGCAGTCTCTCAATCTCCTTGCGCTGTCTCTCCTCGAGCTGCGAATCCTCGTCACCATCCTCCTCCATGGCGTCCTCGTCCTTAACCTTGCCCTCGGGTGCCTCCTCCTTGGGAGTAGGGGGCAGCTTGGGTGTTGCGACGGGGGCGACATTGTCCTGGCCGAACTGGGCCTCGAGGAACCACAGCAGACGCTCGAGACGTTCCTCAGGGGTTGCCGAGTGGTGAGGGTTAGCGGCGGGGAGCTCGTGCGAGTGAGAGTGCTTGGCCGAGGAACGCTTGACAGCGGCAGGGGAGCTCTCGACGGAGAAGAGGACGGCCATGACAGAGTCGGCGATGCCGTCGTTGAGCATGTTGCCCTCCCATTCCAGCTCGACTTCGCCGTTTGTGCGGTATCGTACAGAAACGCAACCCATCACTAGATACGCCGCGACGAGGCTGGCTACCTCTTCATCTGCCTCCTCCGGCTGAGTCTCACCGTCGGTGATGGTCACATCCCCGTTGGTGCCGTTCTTGGCACGACGCATCTCTGGCAGCTCCTCAATAGTACCGAATGTGCCCTCAAGAGCCCACTTAACCAGGTCAATACCCGCAGCGCTAAGGGTCAGACGCTGTTTGCAGGTGATGGTAGTGGTGTTGAGACCAGCATACTCGCGCAGATCCTCGGGCGCCATGAGTGAAAGCTTGAAGTCGTTCTGCACAAGCACTCCAGTGACAAGAGGAGGCGCGGTAGCAGGGTCAAGGTGGATGTTCTGGGGCGGCTGGATGGAGGCGAGCTTGCCGACGACCTTGGCAGTCTTGTCGGCCTTGAAGGGGATGCGAAGTTCTTCGCAGTTGCGAGGAGAGTAGACCTTGACCTTGACGGTTTTGTTTGCGTTGAGCGAAAGAAGCTTCGACTTGAGACGCATCATGTTGTGTTGTTCGCCGTGGACAAGAATCTGTGATAGATATTAGCTTGTGCCTGTTTAGTAGAAAGGGGAGCAAACGTACCACCACAGGCGCCGCAACCTCTTCAATAAACTCGCGGTTCTCGACACCGTCGACGTGAGCAGCAAACGAGTATTCTTGAACGCTGCACCTTCGAGGAATGAGGACCTTCTCGCCGTCGCCTCCAGGCATTCGACGAGCGCCAGCCATGCTGCGAGACATGACGGCCTGGATCTGATCCGGTTCCTGCATGATCTGCTTGGCCATGGTGCCCTCGACACTGTAACCAGTAATGATGACACCGTTCTTCTCGCTAGGTGCCCAGCGCTCTAGCAGCTCTCGGCTGACACCGTTCTGCAGCATACCAGGACTGGCAAGCATGACACAACCACCGACGTCGTCGAATCGGTCGAGGTTCTTCAGAGAGCGAATATACTTAAAGTCCCAAGGTCCACCCTTGCCGGCACCATCTCCAGAAGCCTCGGCCTCAGCCATGCGCTCACGGAAGAGACGCTTGATGTTGTCGTTCATGGCGCCGACATAAGTCTGGTAGACAAGCATACACTTCCTCGCCAGGTTACTGGCGTAGTAGATGGGGTATCTTTGGAAGTCAGCATGCTTGCCCCAGTACTCGTCGAGAATCAACAGGAGCTCTTGGGCACGTCCCAGGGCGAAAACGGGCATGAGAACACGGCCACCTCGGTTGAGGATGCTTGTGATGGACTTCATGAGGGCCTGTTCTCTCTCCAGACGAGGAACATGGGAGGCAATGCCATAAGTCGACTCGGTGATGAGAACATCAATCTTGACGCCCTTAGGAACCTCTGCCGAAACCAGATGTCGATCCTGCTCTCTCGAGTAGTCACCAGTGAAGAAGATGTTGAGCCCACCGATCTCGATGAGGAACATGGCCGCGCCGAGCACATGGCCTGCTGGGTAAGGTGTGATTCTGATGGAGGAGATGGTATGAGTTGTATGATAGTCGATAGCCTCGATCTGCGGGAACGTGTTGAGATGGTCCTGCTCCGTGTATACGGGCTGCGAGGTTGGATTTGATGATGTGTTGCCCACCCGGACACTGTCCTGGATAAGCCATTTGTAGATGGCCTTGGTAGGATGCGTCATGAATACACGTCCTCTGAAGTTGGTCTTTGCGAGTACATATGGCAATGAAGCCGCATGGTCAACGTGAAAACTATGCCCTGTTAGCTGTAATCCTCATCGGATTGCTCTGGCCAGGTAGACGACGGGCATTCCAGGACAGGACGGCATCACAAGGACGAAAAGAGCAGGGACGTAGGGGAGCGGGAAAGACTGTATTGTATTGATCTGGCATATAAAGCGAAGATATCACACGAACACGATACAGGTCGCGGACAAGTACTGTCCGTTCCATCACATCACATCAAGGTCGTCCCTCGCCCTGTCCAGCCTACATCGTCGCACGGGTGGGAAGAAGGGGGCGGCTTACTGGCTGATTAGGAGCACATCGACGGTGCTGAGATCGAAGTCGTCATAGAAGGGGAGGGCTGCGAGCCCGTCGTACGCAGGGTGCTGGCCGGCGTCAAGCTGGTGATGGCTGTTAGACGGATCCTTTGTTCGAGACCTCTCAACCGCTTACCATGACCGTCTTTCCCTTGTACTGGATAATGTGACATGATCGACCGACTTCGTTACCGCCTCCCAGACAGAGGAACATGAGCTCGTCTGAAGGGTCTACGGGCTCCTCCGCCGCCGCCGCGTTCATCGCCGATGCCTTTCGTTTGGATGCCATTGTTGCGCGGGCGCCTGGTGTTGGCGACCAGTCACATCGACCAGGGAAACACTAGAATATTAGTACAGAGCGGCCCTGAGCAACACGTGCATGCAGAGGGTCGTGATGCACAAAGAATGACAATAGCAATCAATGGCAGGGATGGATGAAGCTTGAATGCCTGGAATTGAATAGGTAGGCGGGCGTCGCGGGCATAAAAGGCTAACGCGCTCAATGGCAGGCGGCAGGCGGATAAAATCCGGCCTAGCCGTTTGTGGCTTCCTAGTTGGGAGGGAGGCTCTGCTCTGTGCACGTGACTTTAAAACTACGCGACCTTCGTTTTGCAGGCAGAGCTTCCTCCTCCATAGCCTCCCCCAGCGAAGCATCATCTCGACTCCACGACGATACTCAACAGCCCCATCTCGCGGCCCGGCGGATCTACCTTGTGCACCCGAAATTGCCTCTTTCCGATCGCATCGCCAACTTTCCCCAGAGCCCAGTCGAGATTGAGCGCGTCGAATGGGAGGCGTCGCGACTAACGTGACAGGCTCCTCTGCCTGCTGAGCTAGCACCTACTCACCTCTGCTTCCTTCCGCCTCCCGCTCGCACCTCAGTCACTCGGCTCTGGAGTCTTGACCATGGCTCAACCTCAACCTCAGGCGCAGGTGCCGCCGCGCGCATTCTCTCCCCCACAGCCCACGCCCTCGCCCGCCGCGTCACAGTCGAGCTTTGCACTCCCACCTCAGAAGCGAGTCCGAACCGACGGTCCTCCATCGCAGCCCGAGTCGCCTTACGCTACATCTCCCTACGCCGCGAGTCCCGGGCCTACCGGGACGCCTCCTGCCGCCGCGAATTCTCCTGCGTATGCGCATAGTCCTGCTTTGCCGCAACCCTATGCCACGCCCTACACCAACGGCCACACCACGCCTGGCCTCAACCTCCCAGACGCCCGACCGAACTCGACGCCCCCGATTCAAACACCGCATCACCCGCCTATGCCTCAGTACACAAACGCGACGATGACGCCTGTGCCCGCGCCTGCCGTGGCTCCCGTTGTTGCTCCAGCTCAAGGGCCTGGAGCCATGGGGCCGCCACAGAGGCCTGCCGAGCGCCCGACAAAAGATTATGAGTACGACGTGACAGACTCGCTTGCTGGTACCGGCATTGATCTACGCGCTGAGGAACAATACATGAATGAGCTCTACTCAACCGGGTTCGACGAAGCCAGGACAGGATTCGCCCACCATCCGCCGGGAGCCAAGGGGAGCTTCTACGGCGCAGGCCCTGCGAACCAACCTGCTCAATCGACACCCGACCAGACTCAAGAACAGTTCGCTGCCCAGCAAGCAGAGAGAGCTTGGTCTGAGTCTTCGATGCGACTTGCTGTACAGCGAACTCAAGAGATCGGTGACCCGTTCCTTATGGTGGCAACGCTTCACCGACGAGCGGATAAAATCGCTCGAGAGCACCATCTCTCTCTCAACTTAGATCTCAAGAACAATAGCCAGACCATGGGAAAGATGAGGTTGCCAGAACAGTTTCCTTACCCCAAGGTCAACATCAAGACGGCGCAGGGTCCGGACGCTGCTCTAGTGCAAACGACAGGCTCCTATATTCCTCATGATGCATACCTGGTTGATCAGTTGGCATTGCTGTCGATTGCATCCAAGCAAAGGCTTAGAGGGCTTTTGGAGGACGCGCACGTTGTGGCGACGAACCGGCAGAAGACTTCTCACGGTGATGTGCCTGAAGACTGGGCACCAGCCGCTGCGCCGATGAATGCGGAGCCTCTACAGCCAATCGAGAAGCCAGCTGACGGCGCAGATGCGGCTGGAGTGGAGAGTGCGGATGGGGAGGGCACGAATCCATTGAAGCGTGAGTATAATCGTAGTAACATGGCCAGTTTCATGCTCACACTATACAGGCTCTGCCGACGGTGCTGGATTGACAAACGGGGCTCCACCTGTCAAGCTACCAAAGATCTCATCTTACATGACGACTACGATGCGCGACCTTGCACGACAGGAACGTGACTGGGAAGAGGCGCGGTTGCGAAAGCGACAAAAGCGCAAGGACGGTATCCCTGACTCTGGAAGCACGACCTCGCGTGCAGGCAGCGCGGCTCCCGGTACTCCGGGAACCACGGCTCCAGAATCGCAAAAGACCATGACCAAGAAGGAGATGAAGAAGAACCAGCAAGCCAAGGCAGCTGAGCTGGACAGTCACCAGAGTCAGAACACGACGAGCAGTCTCTTTGCTGGCCTAGGAGGCAAGGGCGGCCTCTTCGGCAAGAAGAAGACAGGCAAGACGTACGACTGGATGAACGTTGGACGCGGAGGCAGTGGGGCTAGCACACCCACGAGAAACCCGTCCGGACTTGGTAAGGGAGCGGGAGGGTCGGTAGCAGCGGCGGCACCGGTCAACATGGCCATGACGACGGAAGGACGCAACCGACTCGGAACATGGCGAGAGGACAAGGAGAAGGGCAGGAACATACAACTACGGGATTGGGTCTCGGTGCTGGAGAGAGACGGGCGTGAGCACAAGGCACTGCAGGGGGCCTATCTGCGCTTGGACGCATCAAATCCCAAGTGAAGCCATCTAAGCTGAATAAAAAAGCGGCGAGTAATGGAAGTGGACAGCAGAGGAAGCCGAGGGAAGAAAAGGGGGAGAGACGCAAGCAAGGCGAGGAGTGAGGAATTGGGGAAGATACCCTGCGCCAAAGTTTGTTTTGTGACGTTTTAACAACTTAGCCTGGCGTTTGTTGTGTTGTGTTTTGAGGCATAGGAAGAAAGCACAGGGAAATGCAGTCTTTTTGCATTCATTGCGAGATGTTGTCTGCCTATAGGAATCTTGGGAGAGGATGGGACGGCCATTGCCATGTGTGCGCATTCAAGGAGCACAGTCTTGCCTGTTTCTTGTAGTACCTTTTGGGGCTTTTGGGTATTTAAGTCAAGCTCAGGAGTAGCTCAAGCCAGGCCTGTAGAGTCAGGTCAGTGAAAGAGAGGATTGTCAGATAGGAAGAATTGAACGAGGAAACCTCTTGACACAGAGATCTGAGGCGAGGCATTCTCTATCGTGACGAGAACATTCCAGTTGATCAAAAGGGAGAGTCTCTCTTGGGAGCACAGAGTGAGTGAGTGAAGGCTACTCTTGGTCTGACAAATGCTTCACGTCTTGTGTGGAAAAGTGGGACTATGGCGGCATCACGCTTCCCCTCTCTTCCTCTCCTCTATCAACTTTGGAAAGGAGTGACTTGAGATACTTGCGTGCCCATTCCCTTGGACCTCGTGAGCAAAGTTGACGCCCTTAAAGAGAACCGCCACAAGTTCAAGCCCCGAAAAAACGCCCAGCTCAGGAACGTTACACGGAGGCACACTCCCCTCAGCCAGTAGCAGTGTCAAGGGAGACAGCCAGAAGAAATCCTTCGTGTTATAACTCACATCTCGAATACACAGACTCACCATGGCGATTGCGGTCAGTTTTTTTCTGCATCCAAGACAGACAAGGGGGATACCCCCCTGCTTTCCCGCTGGCATGAACTAGAGCTGACCTCATCGCACAGGCGGTCGGCCAGATCTGCTCCACGGCATCTGTCAAGGGGAATCTGGAACAGTGTGTGAGGCTGGTGGCGAAAGCCGCGCGTGGAGGAGCCAAGGTGAGTGAAAAGAGAGCAAGGAGAAGAAGAAGAAAATGTCATGGTCGACGTATAAGAGGTTGACATGTCCAAAGAGGCGAGACAAGTGTTCAGCCAAGAAGAGACATCCCTAGATCGAGATCAACGTCTGGGGAAAAGGGGGAGGTTTTATCAGATCTCACACAGACGCTTTGAAAAGGGCGGGCTCCATCTGATCGAGATGCGGTTCGTCTTGGGTCGTGAGACATGGCCAAGGGCCGATTTCTCCAAGACATACCAGCAACCCCCCTCCATATGTCTCTCCTTTTTTTTCTTTCTTTCTTTGCCATGTCTTGCTCTTCCACAACGGCGAGATACACTCTTGTCATCAGAGCACTTGCTCACACGGTATACATGACAGGTACTCTTCCTCCCTGAGGCGTCCGACTACATCGCGCCCGACGGTCAGACGTCTCTCGAACTCGCCGAGCCGCAGCAGACATCGCCCTTTGTAAAGGGCCTGCAGGATGCGGCGCGGGAGCACAGCGTCGCGGTGCACGTGGGCATCCACCACCGTCCCGAGCCCGAACCCGGCGCCGCCGTGCACCGCATCCTCAACCGGGCTCTGTACATCGGAGCCGATGGGGCCGTCGTCGACTCGGCGTCGTACGACAAGCTCCACGTCTTTGACTATGGCAATCTCCGGGAGAGCGCCACCGTGCGGCCCGGCCCCGCACTCACCCCGCCGTTTGACTCGCCCGTCGGCCGGATCGGGAGCCTCATCTGCTTCGACCTCCGATTTCCGGAGCCGGGCCTGCTGCTCTCCCAGCCGGGGCCGGGCAGCCCTTGGACTGGAGGTCCCGCGCAGGTGCTAACGTACCCGAGCGCCTTTACGCTCCGCACAGGTGCCGCGCACTGGGAGACGCTGCTGCGAGCGCGAGCCATTGAGACGCAGAGTTACGTGGTGGCTGCGGCGCAGGTAGGACGGCACAACGAGAAGAGGGCCAGTTGGGGGCAGAGCATCGTTGCTGACCCCTGGGGCCGGGTCGTCCTCAAGCTCAAGGGCGTCGTTTCCGACCCCAAAGATGTGCCCGAGGGGACAGCTGAAGAGGGCGCCGTGGGAGAGATTGGATTCGTCGAGATTGACCTCGATGGATTGGAGAGGGTCCGGAAAGAGATGCCTCTTCAGCGGAGGACGTGAGTATCCCTTGATGTCATGGTGTTGCGGCTGGATTGCTGACAGAACATGCCAACAGAGATGTTTACCCCGAGTTGACCGCTCGCCATACTTGACCAGTAAAAGGAGGCATCTTGACCGCACTGTAAGGTCACGCTGGCCAAGGCAAACACAAACAGACGGGCCCAAATCCATGCTCGTTCCCAGAGAACCGGGCCAGCCAACGGGATCAGTTTCCGCTTGCGAGCGAGTTAGCGTAGAGAGAAATACAATGGGCCATCTCGACAAAGTGCCATGCTATCCCTTGCCTTGTTTGCCTTGTCGGTGACCCAAGAGTCCAGGACCTTTTTTGAAACTCGGCTCGAGGAGATTATCTTATCCACCAGACGTGCTGTGCTGGGCTTGCTGCACCGAGCTGCCGGGACAGATTCACCGCCCTAGGTACCGACCTCTCGGGACAGCCGCACTGCCGGGGGGGTACGGCATATAGCAAACATCTCCCGGGGGGGTTGGCTAAGAGCGGTGTGCTTTTGCTGCACGGAGTATAGGCTGAAGATTAGATGCACAGCGGGGAGTATGCATCTTGTTCCCCTTGTCTCAACTTTTTTCTGCAAGGGAGGTTAATTACGAAAACGAAATAGAGAAGAGGTGAACAAGTGCCGAGATGAAGATCTGTCGTCGTGGATAGTGCCAGCAAACTTCGCATTGCATATACGCCCAAAGGGCCGATCATGGGATGGGATAGACGCACGTACACCGCCAGAGATTCTTTTGTCTGTCCCCTGCTTGAGCTTGACAAAATAAAACAATTGCTTCGCTGGCAAGAGTCTCCTCTTCCAAGGGAAGGGGTAGTTGGTTAGCGTTACAACGTTGAAGCGAAAGAAGCAGAAGAAGAAAAAACTGGATACTGTTGATTATTCCCCGAGGCGACTAGGGGAGGAAGAAGGAGAAACCCGAGTTGCTGGGTAAAAAAAGACTAAAAAATCTGCAAGTGCCAGGGAAGGGAAGGAAAGAGAGGCTGGGATTCCTCCCCGTCGGCATCAGCCTCGGCTGCAGCCTCGCCTGAGTCGTCATGGAGCAGTCATTGCCTTAGGTAAGGTAGTATTCTCTCAACGGCCTTGCCTGTGACTGCTACTCTGACAAGAGCCGAGATTTCCATTGTATGAGCAAGTGACTGTCAATGTTTCATCCTCAACAAATATACAGTTTTTTTTTTTTGTTCCTCTTGCTCAATTCCTATTGTCTCGTGTTTCTGTCGAGCAGACTCCCATCTCGATCCAGCAACAACTCAATCTCGCCTTGGCCGTCACGGTCGTCGTCGTCTAAACCTCTTTGCCAACCTTGTCCCTGACCTTGAAGCCATCAAGAGTCTACACGCCCCTCCCCTTGCTTCTACTCTAGGGGTCCCTTGTCCATGTCCATGCAAGATTCCCGCTCCCATTTTGATCAATTTCGTTCTTTTCTACACACACCCCTACCCCACTCGAGTCCCAACGCTTCGGTCCCGGCTTTCCGCCTGCATTAGTCCGGCGTCGCACCAGAGCGAAAAAGGACAGAGTCAAGGTCCAGGGGTAACGTGCCGGGGCAGATGCAGGTTCAGGAGGAGCCAAAGCGAGCTGTCACTGCGACATCTTGCATTAGCTGAGGTGGCCCGATTTCCGCCCCCAGGGGTTGTTTTTTTGCTGCTGCTTCCATTCTTTTCCTTCTGGCGCGGCTCCAGAAGCTTTGCTTTTTTTGCGTGTCCCTTTTTCCAATTCCGCCTTGCCTGGGTACGTAAAGTATCCGTGGGTTTGTTGCCTCCTGCCTTTTCTTGTCATTAGAGGAGACTCGTCATTTGTCACTGTCTGTGACACCCACTTTAATCCTCAGCCTTCCCAAACTTTCCGCCCAAAAGGTCCATTCATGGCAAAGGCAAAAGAAAAGAAGCTTGAGACAACAAAGCCATCGTGATTATAGTTTTGTTTCCGCCTTGTCATTGCTTCTTCTTTTTGCTATTGTTTGTAAAAATTTTCTTGTATTTTTTCTGATATCTGATTCAGCCAAGAAAGGACTTGTCTTCTCAATAGACATGTTGATAGTTTCCTCTATTGTCTCCCCCAAGTGCAACCTCATCCGCGGCTCAGGTCGCTTGTGATCCGTTCCCAAGTGCCTCCGAGGCCGGTTTAACGGCCGAACCAACCGACGCCGGATCTTTCTTGAATTCCTTTTGGTTATTTCTTTTCTTTTTGCCTCGCTTCGCTTCACACCCGATCCGCGTCGCTTCTGGCGTGTCGGTAGTTGTCTCTGTTCTCTCTTACCTTGACTTATCCTCGACCTACCTCGGGGAGTACTCGTCCCGTCGCCTCGGCGGTTAATTGCGCTTCCTTCCCTTCCCCTTCCCGTCTGTAAAAAAAAAAAAAAAAGAGACATTTCGTATCATCTCATCGTCGTGTTTCACTGTCCGTGTTCGAGTTCGCGCGCGGGAATCAGCAAACGAACGAACAAAACGGACGAGCCTCGGCTGTTCCGCCTTTCTGTGCGTGCGTGCGTGTACGTGGTGTCACGAGCCGCCTGCATCGGCCAACGACAGACAGATTGTAAATGAGCGGTCCGTCCTCCATCTCCTTTAAGTGTGTGCGTGCGCAGGTCGCGGGCGCGGGATGGGAGGTGCAAGCGCAGCGGGAGTGGCATGTTTATGAACCGCCATTAGCCCACAATGTCCAACTGGTGATGCTGACCGAGCACCTACATATGCATCACTGTAATCGTGATGGAAGTAAACATGTCATAGCTACAGTGTAGTAGTATTCTCTATCAGTAATGTCACCACACCCACACTCACACACAGACACATTCATCGTCATCAACGGCCATGAAACGGGCAAGCCTCAAAAGCCCAACGCAACGGGGATGCAATCCGAAGCCCGAGCGAACGAGCTCGAGCCCTCCCCAGGCGAAAAACTTCGAGTAGTTAGCTTCCCATTGGACCCAAATCCTTCCATCACCCCGGAACCCACCCGCTGGATGGAAGCCTTCCCGCAAGGCTCCAAGGCTCCAATTCTCCTCTAGAGCCTCTTGGTTACCCAGCGCCGGATTCAGTCCCGCGTCGCCGCCGTCATCATCCATCCATCATCGATGGCCTGTGACCCCCTGAAAGTCAATTCCACCACACCAACCAAAACTGGCTCTAGCCCGCCGAAGCCAGCAGCTTCTTTGCCATGTTCCATACCTACTGTACCAAAAAGACTGACTCGTCGTCCCCCTGGTGTCATCATTTCGCACGAGGCTGTTTTTGCTAAATTAACTTATAACCAACCATGAATCCAAGCCCAACAAACATGAAGGAAATTTGAGAGTGTCTATCTGTATCTGTCTGTTACCTGGCCATCATTACGCGCCCTCTATCTCATCTCGTTGATTTACCCTCTCATTTCACCACCAACTGTGTAGATTACCTGTTGCGGCCCAATCCACCAGGGGCCAACTCAACTCTATTTTGCCTTTTCTCCATTGCTTTTCACCATTAGCTTCTGCCTAGACCTTGCTTGACTCCTCACGCTCGTTCGTATTTGCGCGCAGCGTCATCACCACTAAATGCAATTGTGATTCCCCCTCTCATCACTTCGTCGTAAGCAAGCATTCCAATTCAAGGGGCACGCACCCGACCAACCCGTACCCACAACACAGCACAACCAACGAGTCCTCCCGTTCCTTGGGTTCGTGCTACACACTACACACTGTACTTGAATCCTCGCCCAGAAACCGTAGCAAACATTTGTACCCCAGCTTTCTCGGCTCCCCAGCCCTCGTCATCACCTCCCCTTGTCCCGTCACACAAATCACGGCTCCAGGCATAGCAAACAATCTCTGTCGTCCAAGCATTTCCATCCCCACTCAATTTATCTCGCCTCGACATTGCTAAATCAGGCAAACACGGCGAGCCGACTCCGGTCTCAAAATAGATGTGATATTCTTGTCACTTTCGCAAAGCTGAAACAGGAGCTTATTCTTGAAGTAAATCCATTATTTGTTATAGTTTATCTCATAAAACCAGGACGTTTATCTTTCCTTGCGCGCTGTGTAGCTAGCTGTCTTCCGTCTTATAGATACTATACAGTCTAGAGGTTGAAAGGGGGAAAAACGCGTGGGGGTATCTTCTATCAATGTCCTGAATCCAGCCCAAGTGCTCAGCTCAGCGCGGCGCTGAAGCAGCACTTCTCTTTTCCCCTTTCCTCTTCCTCATCCAATAGTCTTGTACACCAATACAGAAATAGTACAGGGGAATACCGGCCAACATGAAACCGCAAGGAATCCCTTTTGCTGATGGCCCTCCCGCGAGGGATCCAAGGCCAAACAGCTAACCCAATAGTAATAAAAAATTCGTCAAAAAAAAAAAGTAAAGGGAAGAGAAAAGAAGAAACGAGAGATACAGGCCAAAAGGGGAACCTCTGCAAGCAAGGGGGTTGCGAAAAGAGAGAGCAGAGCAAAAAAGCAGAAAGCGAAAAAGCAAAAACCACAGATCCCCCAAGTCTATATGCAAGTGCCGAAAAGCAACTTTTTTTTCTCCCAGCCTGTTCCCATTTTGTAATACCTTTCCAAATCCCCATGTCGAGTAAAACTCCCAATAAAAAACATCTTCCCTCGAGGCGCTCGCTTTTCTTCTGCTCACTGCATGTCTCTCGCGATCTCAGTCTGTCTTCGCTTGGCTTTCGGTCGCCCAATTCCAGATCGTACTGCGCTCGCCAACCCTTGTCTTGTCTCGCCGGTGGCCGATCTGGGACATTCCCATCCCGGTTGGATCTGCATTCCATTCCGGCTGAAGACGCCCTTGACGTGAGTGGTGCTGAAAGTTCGGGTTGCCTATCGAGGGAGACCATTTGGAGACCGAGGACGACGGCTCGAGCCGAGGGTTGTTGCGTGTGCGAGTGAGAGTGTGTGTGGTTGCGGTGAAAAAGATGCCAGGCGGAAAAGGAAAGAAAAAAACAAATCCCAATTTTTGTCCCGTCTATAGTCAAACGCCGCGTGCTGAGCCCAGATGTGTGTGGTACGAATAGTGTCCAAGCCAAAAAGAAAATAAGAAGAAATTGTCGACACTCATGTCGACGAGTGTATCCGTTTTCCCCAAAAACCTCCCCTTGAATTCCACTTGCTGCTGGGAAGCAAGGGATGGCTCCGAGCCGCTGTGTATATGATTTTTCGACAGGAATGCGTATTAAAAAAGGGTATACCGGAATGCATTAAAGCAAGGAGTGGCGCGGCTCGCGGCTCCAAGCCATCAGAAGGTGATTAAATGGTATCGTAGTTGGGAATATCGCTTTAGGTCGAAGAGAAGACAGGCGGAAAAGGGGAAGCGCGCGTCTGTTGAACGCGGTGCGGTGTCATGTCGTCGCCGGCAGGCCTAACCGCCAGCGTGGCCCAGCTTTGGCGTGGTCGTCAGTCGCATAAAGTTGGGGGGACTCATAGAGTTCGTCCAACAATCCAAGCGAGAAGACTCTTTAGTGAGGCTTGGGGCGAGGGGGAGGCTTGGGGACACCGGTTGTGTCGTAGGCTCCTCGGCCCATGTTGCAAGGGCTTGATGATCCTTGAACCATTGTTGCTGTTGTTGGGAGAACGAGTGAAAGAATGTGGTGTTGCTAGTGCCTGGTTGCTGGTCAGTCATTGCGGTTGAGACGACATGGCGAGGGGGGAGATGGGGATAAATATAGAGGAATGTTGTAAAGATGGGGAGAACGACGAATCGCAGTCAATGCGCTCGTCGCAACGGGGAGGCGGTTTGGGCAAGCAAGCAAGCGAATCTGACTCACAAGATTATTTGTCGTGGTGCGACAGACAATGTAGGCCGTATCCAGCGAATGCGGTCGCGATTGGAGGACCTAGACAGTGCAGGGAAAGGAAAGGCGACAAGAGAGCCGAATGGTGGGCAAGATGCGAGCGATACCAATATAATTGGAGAGGACAGACGAGACGACGTCCAAGAGGCGAGCGAAGAGATGCGACGAGTTGGAAAGAGGCAACACGAGCGAGGGATGATGTCGCAGACGCAAGATGATGATGGGCGGACAGGTGCGTCTCTTTGAGTTCAAGAGAAAGGGGGGGAGTTCGTCCGAATATGCTTTTTGCGCAACAGAACAGCCCAACCCAAATGAGGTAGAGCAACCCAATAAGTTAAGGGGAAACTTTTTTCTGGATCGTTGCCGTAATAGCTAGCCTCCAGCTACTTTCTCAGCTCAAGCGCAGTCAGGCACAAGGCACGCACGCACACACACTGCACAAAGCGGATCGCTAGCAGGAAATGGTGGCGCCGGTCGGGCGGTCGAACGAGGGTGGGTCAGACAAACGGGGCCCGATTATTACGGGGGGTGTCTTGACTTGGACCTGGCCTGGGGTGGGCGAGGTGAGGTGATGTAAGATGGTGTTGGTGGTGACAGAGTAGTAGAGTGGTTGAGTGAGCTCAAGTAGATGACTGTCTTGAGTGTATTCCGACTTGTAGGCGTTGGTCGTCGTTATCGTTTGCTTGTGTAAGTGATTCACTCTCAAAGGGATACAGAGTCGAGGAGGAGGGAGAGAAAACCAAGAGAGGATGAGGCGGGCGGATGGATGATTAAAAAGGAGTCTGTAATAAGGGAGACGTGAAGTCGGTTGAGTGAAGTTCTGGGCCGAGGGAGGGACGTGGGAACGAGACGCTTTTGTACAGACCACCCATCCAGATGGCAACTACAAACCCAAGATGGAAAATAGGGAAAATCTCAACCAAGGGAACCAAGGAGGCCAGGAGGGGAGGGGTGTGTGGGCGGGTGTGTGGGCGAGTGTGTGTGTCCATGCCATGCCCATGTCCATGCTTCACACGGCTCCCGTTACTAGGTACGGCACTATGGGCGCTCCGTATCAACTCCAAATTGCTGAAATTTGCCTAGGGGGTCCGTTCTGGGGGGCGTACCTGGGGGAAGAGGAAGGGGGGGCCTGGACGTGACAAAAAGGAACAAGCTCAGAGCGCAAAAAGAAAAAAGGGAGCCATGGGTGGAAGCAGAACGGTACGGTACCTGGCCGGACCATGTTTCGTGGCTTTCCCTCCAGGGCCGATGCATGTCTCCACGAGGTAACCCGTGGCTGACCTGCCCTGCTCTTCTCTGCCTTGCACCGAGCGAGCTTCTCTGCTCGGCTGTCCTCTCTGCTACTACGTACTGATATTGCCCCAGCCCAAACTTCGCGGTCTGTGATCCATGGTCTGTGGGTTTGGCAAGGATCGCAGTGCTCCGTCGCCAGGGCAGGGGCTCCGTGGGAGCGCTGATCCGCACTTCACCAGAAGCATGCGCCGGCTGCACTCCCTCCCTTGTTCTGGCGCTGCTCGCCCGTCCTCTCGCGTCCAGGGACACCCAGGCCACCGGGCCACAGGGGTAGGGAGCCGCTGGGACTTGTTGCAAAGGCGTGTCGCTCCGGGAGGCTGGAAACTCATTAGCCATCAAACCTCCCAAAACGCTCCTCACACCCGTCCTCCAGCTGGCTCACCCACGCCCCCCAAAAGATCCCCTCCCCCTCTGGGTACCCTCTGCTCCTTGGCAACCTCCCGTTGCAGCCAACACTGTCTTCTCTCACTTGCCCTTCTAGGTAGGTAGGACGTTGAACTGTAAGTTGCCTGTGACGTTGACAGCTCGCCCGTGTGGAGGTGTGGTCGAGGTCCAGAACAGCAACTCGCAGCCACTGATGAAGCTCGTGTGCCTGTGATTCTGGCCCTGGCCTGGCCTGGCCTTCCTCGCCTTGCGCCGACCTTCCCAGCTGCCGCCATCCTCTCCTTTCAACGTCTGTTTATTAGCCACCATCGTCCTTGTCGCCATGTGCACCACGAGATGGCTATGAGCCCCAAAAAAACCGCTGTACTCCCGGCGCCCCGTGGTGGATCCCCCAGACTGGCCGAGCCCAGCACCCAGCCAAGCCAACCCGCGACGGTGGGAACTGGGAGATGGGACCGACGTCAGGCAGACCAGACCCAAGGTCCTCAGCGGTACCCAAAGCCGTGTCGGCGTACTGTGCACCGCCCGTCGGTGAGGTACCTCGTCAGCCCTGGTACGGAGCACTCCATTCGGCCCCTTCTGGCGCTTCTCTGGTATGGCCAGGGTCCTCCGTCCTCTTGGTGCTCCCGATTGCGACGGCATCCCAGCAGCATGACCCCCGGTCCATCCCACCAGCTCAATTACCCGCCATCCTTTCGTTTAATTCATCACATTTGAAACCTTGCGTTTGTCTTGTTTCCTCTCCCGTTGCCCTTGTCTTATCCCGTGGTGTGGTGTAAAGGCCATGTTGCTGCTACGTACCCTCCTCTCGGCCGTTGTAATTTGTGACAACTGTAGAGCGTCAGTGAAGAATGTTCCATCATGCGGCTTGCCTGCGGCTGCATACCGCTCTTCTGCCTTGCCTCCAAAGGAGAGGCTCGGCCCTAAACGCTCAGGCATGCAACATTGCTTTGCCTGCAATTCCTCCGTCATGCAGCAGCTCCGAGCTGGCGGCCCTACTGAGTACATATGCCGGCCGGCATCGGCAGAGGAGCAAAGTTCTTGAAATCCCCACACATCTCATGTCTCATCTCATATCTCGTCTCATCTCGTCCCCAAAATGAGATCAGGACGTGTCAGGGCGCATGCGGTAAAGCCCTGCGCGCCAACCAGAGTAACACGTATAGTAAAGGTCACTGTGCCGCAAGTATACCAATCTGCGGGTGGCGTATAGTCTCTCACCTGAAAGAACAAGCAAGCAAGACTTTGCCGTCCTATTGTTGTGCCGTTATTGTTGTGTGCGCTAGTAAATGCCGGCATCGTCATAAGTTGAGGTTCAAAGAACTGCGGCTCTTTGTTACCCTGTATGCAGCAACGCCATCCATCCTTTCTCCTCTCTCCTTCCTTTGTAAGCGGGGACTTTGAGGGTATCATTGGAGGTCAACCGTTGATATTCAAACGTCATCGTTGACCGACCTTGGTTGATAGACTCATCCATTTTGCTTCGCTCCCTCTCAACCAACGAGAGTTAAACAGCATCCATGCATCCCTGTGGTGCTTTGATTCACCGCATCCAAGACTGCTTTGTCGTGGTTTGCACAACCTTGTTCTCTCCGTGTTTCTTCCCACCGCCGGGGAATAATCGCCCTTGCTGCTCCTTCGCAACTTTTGCTGTCCTTGTAGCGAGGGCCTGCTAGCTGAGCCTGTCCCTCGTATGTTCCATAATTAGCCACGATTAGCTCTGAGTTCAGGTCGTTATCCTCATCTGACCCGAACGGGTGGGTGTCACACAGACCGGCAACTGAGCCATGGCCCAGTCGGCCAAACTGGCGAATTGCTGTCATCACCGGTTTGAGACTCCTCGCTACCCACCCTGTCCGGTTTCTGAATGTACGTACTCTGCGTAGCAGAGTGTCGCAGGATTCAGGCCCGACTGTCCGAACATCCAATTCACTCATGGTTTCGCTTCATTCCATGTAATGATGTTGGATAGAGGCGCGAGGGCGGTATTCGCATTCGTAGCCGCAGCCCCCCTCGTACAAAAAACTGCCGTGTATCGTAGACATGGTAGTTCTTCGGCCGAATCATCCAGTCGCTTCTCGGATCGTAACCATGCGTCCCCGCTTGCGGTACCGAATCCCAGGGAAGCGGAACCTTTGGGGCTGTTATCTCGCTGCCTAGTTGGCATCTAATGTGAATCTCGGGCCATCTGGTCTTGAGACATCAACGACATGGCGCCATGACAGCGCTTGAGATGTCTGCACACAGTTCCAATGAGATTACAGCCACATGAGCCGCGTTGCCAATGCTTCCATATGGCCTGGAATATATTCATGCTTGAATCAGCAAGCAAGCATATTCATGCTTCCTCAACATGATGAAGAATATGTATTGAGGACCGAGGCAATATAGCTGTTTCACATTCAGCTGCTACCAAATGAGACGTCGTCAGGTCAGTGACATCCAGGGATCCCTTCCTGTTGTTCGGAGTACCCTACCTTTCCAAGAGACCCCAACCCTGCAGCCTCATGCAGCGGGAATACTGCCGGTCTCGCCTAAGTCTGGGTCGCCGTCCCGCAACTTGAACTCTGCACCGGTGCAAGCTTTGCTTCATCGGTCCCATTTGTCAAAGAGCCGGCCTCAACTCCCCACGCGTCTATCGTTACTGTGTGACAGTTGACGTTGACAGTTGACGTTGACAGTAGTGCAAAGGCGGCTGATGGCTTCAAGCTCCTGTGAGCAACGTTTGCTGGTTGTCAACACCTCTATTGGCAGACCAGACCAATGGTTGGGCACGTGCTCCCCGTTTTTCTTTCTTTTTCCCTTCGAGACGAACTTCTGGAACCCTCCAGGTATACTCTGTAGCATCCCAGCTCGTCGGTCAACCGTGACTCCTTGTTCGGTGGGCATCGCGGTGGACCAACAGGGGCTGCATAGAAACTTTCCAGAAGGCTGTCAGTCGGCATGAAGCTCCACGCGAGGATACTTCGTACTGTGCCAGCAGTAGGCATGAGGCTGGGGCGCACTGTAACAAAGGGTCAACGCTCAAGCGCCAGGACCTGGCCCCAAGCGTCAGCTGCTCCAGCACGTCTCTTCGGTCTGGGTTTCGTACCAGGCAATTTTGGCAGCCTTGATCTTGTGGAGACGACCATGGATTGGGATGAACTGCCAACAACTCCCGTCCTGCAACTTCAGGGGTAGGCCCCAGGACATGCGCCCTAGCGCGGCCGGGCAGCCCACACGTTGTGGCGGCTTGCGCAGACCGTAGTGCCTCATCGAAGCCCTGAACCTTCGGCGTTCCTGCATTAGCCAATTTCCAAGCGCCATGTTCGGCTTTGAAACAGGGGTTGGCGTCGCCCATTCGGTTGGATACCAACCTCCATCCAGCCCTCTCATCGTCCCGTCAATGGCATCCACAGGTGGCGCTTCTCAATGGCGGTTCGATGAGGTCTCGTTTTAAACCGACGTCAGATGATTGGGAAGGCGAACGCCCTATGGTCTCATCTGTCGGATGCTGTTGTGATACCTCAATGTCATGTGACTTCTGTTATCCAACGCTCTGGATCCTTGCCGAGATCAGCAAGCCTCCACCCGCCATGGAGGTCAGCCTACCCAGCTGTGCCATCTTCATGTGCTTCAACTGAAGGTTCCTTTCTCAGCCCAGGGGTCATCGTGTGATAGAAATCCATCGTCGTCCACATGGACGTTCCACACGGGCCTTTGCGATCCGTCCCCAACCTCATCTCGTGGTCGAAGAAGCCATTTGGTTAGATGCCCTGTAGCCAGATCCGAATGCCCACCGTCTCAATAAACCCCCGGCCCCGGAGGGCATGCCGGGAGTCGTTTCGTGGAGATGGTGCTGGGGTGAGACTGGCATGTTGCCTACTGGCTCGGGATGAAGGCGTAATCGTATGCCCGGACCATCCTGTTGTCACTGAGCTCGGAGCTATCGATTTGCGTTATCACACTATCGCAGCCTTCTCTGCTAAGTAGACCGGCTGCTTGTAGATCGTGCTTGTAGCGTTGTGTCTGTATCTCCAATTTCTGCATCGGTTTAGACAGGCGCGGAGGCAATGCTGGCGCGACCATGTACAACGCCTCTGCGACAACAATCGTCTGGGCGTAGGTATCAGACAGAGGCTGCGGGCTGCTGAGATGAGGACCCTTCTTGGCATCACAAATGGTGGGGTTGTCATCAAAGTCCACCTATCGGGTTCATGACACATGTGGTCCAAAGCCATCGCCCAACCACCAGGTTCAACTGGGGCAGAACTCCTGTGGCCGCCTTCCAGAAGCCTCAGCGAACAGTCCTGCAGATCAGGATCGGGGCTGCTGGAACAGGGCGTCGTGTCTGACCCGCAGAAGCGTCACGGATGTTCGCAGCTCGGGACTCTGTAAGAATTCGGTGGCGATCTCTGGGCGCTGGGCATCAACCCAATACGAAGGGCACCAAAGCCGTCGGTTGATCTTCAATGGAGGCAAGTCCGTAGCTGTGCCCATCATCCTTCATCGCGTTGGTCTAGCATCCCCGGATCACTGGCGTTACCAGCCTCTGGAATACCGTTTGAGCGCACTTCCAGCTAGGCCAGCTGCTCCATTGAGATAGGGTTCATGTCGCCGGGGAACCGCTTCCGCGAGCGCAGGGCTTCCGTGTCGAATCCGCTGGGTAATTTTAAAAATTTTCGTCCTAATAAACTCCGTTGTTCCTGGTCCGTCTGTGTGGGGACAGGGAGAGGCCTCTTAATTAGGTAAGGGACCTTCTGGAAGGACGATCTGCGAAGCCAGCTGTTCTTTCTGGAGTGAGCGCGTGTGTCGTTCGAGCCGGGTGGGCTCCCCGGACGATGGGCCGAGCCAAACGAGTCAAGTTTGGGTCGACGCAGGATCCAATGCCTTCCGCGCCGCCCTCCCGGAATAATCGATATCGAGATGATCTCGACGCCCAGAGAACCCAACAGCCTCTGGGGCGTCGATGCTGTGGGTGCCTGTGCCTGATCTACGCTGCGGATTAGCCACACGCCGTGGTCGAGCTTCCTGGGTACGAACTGAGCCGGGTCTCGCCTTGGAGCCTCCGGGGCTGCTGACTCAGGGAAATGCGACCCCTATCCGTTGGGGCAATTTCGTAGTCCGGGGAAGCAGCGTGGCACAGCGTCTCCCGAACAACCGCCAGATGGGTAGCATTGCGTCGGGTCCTGGAGCAAAACAGATGTGGGCTTTGACGCGGATCGTGCCGTTTCGTGTAAGTGTGATGTAGACTCCCGGGTAGGCTGTTAGGTCTTGGGGTGTGATACTGCTTTTGGTCATGCATCGGCTGTTGTCGATCGAGTGATGTATGAGCTGAGTTTTGATGCTTGAAGTTGGAGTTCCAAGGATGGTTGGGGTCTTCTTGCTTCGCTGAAAATCTTGCCCAGGAAGGAGCATTTATCTGACAATCAGGTATCGTTCCTGCCACCATCCTCTCAGTGTGTGCCTCTAGGGTAGCTGAGCAAACACATGCGACTAGATGGGATGGTTGAGCTTGTCGAGGAACAAGTTTGCCGGACTAATAGCCAACATTTCAATCCTAGTGTTTCTGCTGTTTATGTGCAAAATTTCTTTGGCTGTGGTTCTTCGCGGTTGTCTGAATGTTGATCGTGATGTATGAGTTGGTTCTTGCGCTGGTCAAGAATCGACGTGTTGGAACTTGTCCTTCAACTGCATTGAAGTGTTTACCAAGGCATGAACGTACCCACGCATTCGTCTTCTACGAGACAGTACTGGAGCCAGTATATCTTCACAAGAGATCTATTGCATTGGTTGTATGTGAATTAAAGCCCCAATTGGCGCCCTGGAGAATCCCAAATCCAGTAATAGAGTACTTCGGAGTCCACTGACAGCTGTGTTTCCACAATCTCTCCTCAATTGCTACGACAGAGGCCGTAAAAGAGAAAGGAAAACATCTCTACTTCACCATGTGAATCACTCTCAGAAGCAGGGTACTTCTTGTAATAATCGCCTGCGTGTAGATGAGAAGTCTGAGACAACTCAACCCTAGGTACACTTCCAAGTAGGTACACTTCCATGCCTACCTGCAACCCAACTACACCAGTCAAAATAAGAAATAGCCCGGGAAAGACGCAACAGGACAAATAGATACATGGCAATTCCAACGTCTGTACTTACTGACATTCATGAGTGAAGCCAGCATACCGGCTGCATTGTCCAACATGAACCACAGTTGTCGGGCCCCACCGAATTAGGCAAGTACCTCAGCCACCTGTCCAGCCTCACCTCCACCCCGCCATCGCTGACGCAGCTAAGGTGGACATCCATCCTGTTCAACACGCCAACACCGACAGCTATCCAAGCATACCGCCAGAGCTCCGTGAAGCCTGCAAACACAACCACCGCACCCCGAGAGACACACAAAGCCACCCACAATGTCAATCATTCAGCAGCACACCAGCGCGACACTCAGCGATGCCTGGCGCACCATCAACATCGACGCCCTGAACGAGGACTCCAGCGTCAACTTCGACACCTCGACCCTCCACCCCCCACAGCCCGAGATCGACGAGGCGGAAGTGCGACAGCTTGCGGGTCAGGTTCGGCAGCTTCTGAGAGGAGGCGACGCTGAAGGCGCCTTGAGGGGATGCTTGGATACACCTGTCTACAATGGAACGGATGCCGCTAAGGTATGTCAAGCTTGAGCCCGCAGACCGACACGGGCAGCTCCCCGGAAGGGCAGGATCTAATAACTTATGTCCTTCAACAGGACGCCCACCTGCATACTATCATCGAGGTTCTCCAGTCGATCAAGGCGAGCGAAATGTCACCCCTGCTCAAGAGCCTCTACGCATCCGAGGGCGGCGCCGAGTACCTGGACGTGCTCATGAAGTACATGTATGTTGTTTTAACCAAGATACCGAGATCAGTTTTAAAAAGTCCTTAGCTACAAGGGAATGGCCACGGTTCACCCTGGAAACGCCTCGCGATCACCGAACAAGGTCACGCCTGAGCCCACAGGCTTCTCTCAGATCGGAGGACGACCTGGCGGAGCGAACGAGCCGGCGACGACGGCCATGAGTGTGCTCCTCAGCTGGCACGAGAAGGTTGTCGAGGTTGCTGGACTGGGCTGCATCGGACGAACCATGACGGACTGGCGCAGGGTGTAGAGCAGGATGGCATGTACAATGACGGCGAGCGGGCTGAGAATTCCATAGACTGAGGAAACCGACTATCACGAACCGCGCGGAATTACCCTCGCGCGGGATTTTGCCATTGATTTTACAGTTGTGTACATATACAACAATCCACCCATCTGGACTACTTTTGCTCCAAGATATCCTTCAAGTTGACCTGGCCGCTACCCCTAGGTAGGGGTTTTGGCTGATTCTCGCCCTCATGCCACCCGATCATATATATGATTCTAAAGGTCGCTGGAATAGTGCCGTCCGGGTTACCATGTAGTTCGCGGTAGATGGCATCACCGGCAATAAGGACATCTCGCTGGATAGGCCCCATCTCCCTCCCGAGGATAGCATTGCCTTCTCCCATAGCCTGGAGATCCTGCATCAAAGCAAATGTATCGGGATAGTCAACAATAATGTCGTCGACATCCACAGTCAACATCTTGAAGCCGGCTTTCTGAAGCAAGCCGCCCACGTCTCTCACATCAGCCAGCGGAGAGACCCGAGGGGACATGCCGCCACGTCTTTCTGACTCGGCCAGTTGAAGTGATGTACGCAGTTCAAACAGTGTATCACCTCCAAGCATGGCGCCGATAAAGGGACAATCGGGCTTGAGGATGTTGTTGATTTGGGTGAGAACACCGGGCAAGTCGTTGATCCAATGAAGACTCAATGAGCTCATTACTAGATCGAATGACCCCGACTCATATGGAATTGTCTCCTCGTCGTCTAGGACTTGCCGCGTAATCTTGAGTTGCTTGTTAAACTCAAGATCGGCATCTCGATAGAGTAGTGAATGAGATGAATCTGCGGCAACCAACTCATCGATCCTCGTGGACAAGGGTGGAGAGACGGGCATTGCGGGATCAGGATCAGGGTTCTCCTGGACCAGAGCCCTCGCAATGTTGCAAGAGTTTGCACCAAGATCCAGCACTCGAGGGAAGTGCCGGTTGATGTCCTGGATCCGAGGTTAGACATGGGTGGGCTGCTCTAACGACACAGGGTGATGCTTACAAGGAGTCTTTCAGACAGACGGATAGCAACCTCATCCTTGAGGTAGTCAGCCTCCCGGCTCTCTTCAGGGTTGACGGCAGCACGCTCCTTTTGAAGCCATTTTGTTCGCCGGTTGAAGACTTGGAAGCGGGGAGCACCCGCGGCTTGAACGGCGTAGAAGCGTTGGTTTGAGATAGGACGGCAAAGATTAGCAGGCTGTGACAATGCCCGCAAACTACAACGCATTGTGGATAATGAAGACGCGCATGATGACATGGCACAGCGCTCTGTAGAGTATATCTACAGACGGTGACAGACAATTGAAAGATTGATTATGTAGTTGGTCTGGATGTATGCAGGTGGAATTTTGATAGACAAACCAAAGTCATGATGAATTTGGAGCTCTTCAGTTGGCTGCGCTCCAAAGTGGATGACGCACGGACCAGGCCAACCCCAACGGTAGGCAGGTAGTCGTAAAAAACCATGAGACACTAAATCAAGACTCTAGAGTTTCTAACGCAAAAGAGTTCATAAATATGATAAATAAAATACAAGAAAAATTTTAAAAGTAAATAAATAAAATATTTAAATACTTCTGATATCATTTATCATCTTTATCTCTTATTTAGGCCATAATTAGGCTATAAAGTGAATACTCTTTATTGGCTTGACTGAGCGCAGCCGTCCTCGTGTCCTGAGTTTTTTTTCGCGACCGCGTGGTAGGCTCTTTCTGGCAGTTGGTGCAGGAAGAAGACGACAGGCTCGTTAAAGGCCTAGGAGCCCATTAGGCTTGGACTGGCCTCCATCCAATGCACGGCCGAGTCGCTCGCTCACTGGAGATGACCTACGGCTCTCCTGAACGGGCAAGAAAGAACACGCACCCAACCTGACCTCCGTTTCCAATCCCACTGCACTTCCGCCTCCTCTGTCACTTCTCCTATTTTTCTTTCTTTCAGCCAAACTCGTCACGCTCACGTTAGTTGCTTCGCCCGCCTCCACGTCTCCCGCTTCATCCTGTCGCAGCCTTCGTCGATTAACCCCCCGACGCATCCGCTTGTTCCCTGGCCCACGGGGCACCTTCCGCAACCTGAACTCCAACCTAGTCCACACCACGCACCGCCCATCCGCATCTCCCGCTTAGCTCGCCCCTCCAACGAGCAATCTCCCATCCATCTCATCGACGAACAATCGGTGTCCAGCGCCTGAGCTGTCTGGGCAACTCGAATCGACTATGCGATCTCTGCGATAGGCGACCATACTCTGTTTTGGAGATCTTTTCGTTTCATCTTACGCTTCTTTCGCCGGACGAGGCCAACTGAGCCACCAGCGCGCCGCACCGCTTCCATAATCAGGGGTCTTCCGCAATTTACCACTCTGGACGCCATCAGAAGCTGTCATCATGTCGAGTTCAGGGACGGGCTTTCTGGGCCGCTCGAGCAGCAGCAATGCGAACATGCGCGGGTTGGTCCAGTTCATCGCCGATCTTCGAAATGCGAGAGCGCGCGAACTCGAGGAAAAGCGAATCAACAAGGAGCTTGCCAATATCCGTCAGAAGTTCAAGGATGGCAACCTGAGTGGCTACCATAAGAAGAAATACGTCTGCAAGCTGCTGTACATCTACATCTTGGGCTGGAACGTCGATTTTGGTCATCTCGAGGCTGTCAACCTGATCTCTGCCAACAAGTACTCTGAGAAGCAGATCGGTTATCTGGCCATGACTTTGTTCCTCCACGAGAAGCACGAACTGCTGCACCTTGTCGTCAACAGTATTCGCAAAGATCTGCTCGACCACAACGAACTATTCAATTGTCTTGCACTCCATGCGATTGCCAACGTGGGAAGCCGAGAAATGGGTGAAGCTCTCAATGGAGAGGTCCACAGGCTCCTGATCTCTCCGTATGCGCCAGTGGTGTACCCGTGTTGAACAAGACTTACTGATCATTGCCGACTAGAACCTCCAAATCCTTTGTCAAGAAGAAGGCTGCATTGACGCTCCTCCGACTATATCGCAAGCACCCAGACATCGTGTCCCCTCAGTGGGCGGAGCGCATCATCCACCTGATGGATGATTCCGATCTCGGCGTTGCTCTCTCGGTGACCTCGCTCGTCATGACCTTGGCGCAGGACAACTTGGAGCAATACAAGGGAGCATATGCCAAGGCAGCTGCTCGCCTGAAGCGAATCCTTATCGATGGGGAATACACGACGGATTACCTCTACTATAAGGTTCCTTGCCCCTGGCTGCAGATCAAGCTGCTACGCCTCCTTCAATACTTCCCCCCATCAGGTATGTCAAATGTTGAAGTGCATTTTATGTAGTTGCTGACGCAAATCATCAGAGGATACCCACGTCCGAGACATGATCCGAGAGTCGTTGCAAAAGATCCTGAACTTGGCTATGGAGACCAATAAGAATGTGCAGCAGAACAACGCCCAGAATGCGGTTCTTTTCGAAGCCATCAATCTCATCATTCACCTTGACACTGAGCATGGCTTGATGAAGCAAATCTCGACCAGACTGGGCAAATTCATCCAGAGCCGGGAAACCAACGTGAGGTATCTTGGCCTGGAGGCCATGACCCATCTTGCCGCACGAGCAGAAACTCTTGACCCTATCAAGCAGCACCAAGAAATTATCCTGGGCTCCCTCAAGGACCGAGATATCAGTGTCCGTCGCAAGGGTCTTGATCTGCTCTACAGCATGTGCGATGCCTCGAATGCGCAGGTCATTGTTGGCGAACTGCTACACTACCTGCAGAATGCCGACTTTGCCATCCGAGAAGAAATGGTCCTTAAGATCGCCATTCTTACGGAAAAGTACGCTACTGACGTGCAGTGGTACGTCGACATCTCCCTACGGCTCATCGCCATGGCCGGAGATCACGTCAGCGACGAGGTGTGGCAGCGAGTGATCCAGATTGTGACAAACAACGAGGAACTCCAGGTCTATGCAGCGCAAAATGCGTTGCAGTATGTCAAGGGTGACCATTGTCATGAAACCCTGGTTAAGATTGGTGCATACATCCTGGGAGAGTTCGGTCACTTGGTTGCCGACCAGCCTCGTTGCAGTCCCATTGAACAGTTCCTCGCCCTTCAGAGCAAGCTAACTGCGTGCTCGTCGAGCACTCGTGCCATGATTCTCTCATGCTTCATTAAATACGTCAACCTGTTCCCGGAAATCAAGCCTCAGCTCATCCACGTGTTCGAGTTCCACAGCCACAACCTGGACTCGGAGCTTCAGCAGAGAGCTTGCGAGTACATGACTCTTGCAAGCATGCCGACTGACGACCTCCTGCGTACCATCTGCGATGAGATGCCACCCTTCCCCGAGAGACAATCCGCACTTCTGTCTCGTTTGCACCAGAAGCATGCTAATACGAGTGACCGAAGAACCTGGGTGGTGGGAGGAAAGGATGCCAACGCCGACGCTAGGGAGCTTAGCATGG
This sequence comes from Fusarium solani, assembly GCF_023522795.1. Lineage (NCBI taxonomy): Eukaryota > Fungi > Ascomycota > Sordariomycetes > Hypocreales > Nectriaceae > Fusarium > Fusarium solani. Next base: position 4,053,458 of record NW_027072157.1, read on the forward strand.
GAACTGGAGCTCTTAAGAGGACCTTTAGTTCCAATGTGTCTCTGAATGGCAAGACTAATGGCCAAGGCGCGTCTGGAGCAAATGGCCATGGCAACGGCGCGGCCGATCTGGCTGGCCTTGATATGAACACACCTACGCCATCCGAGCCCAAGATGCTAAAGGCACCGAACCTGGCCAGTGCTGCTCATTTGTCGCCTGGATGGGAGCCTGGGTTCAACAAGCTGCTGGCCAGGTCTGATGGTGTGCTGTACGAGGACGGACAACTTCAGATTGGTGTCCGGTCTGAGTATCGTGGCCAGATGGCTTGCTTGATCACATATTTCAAGAACAAGACCCCTGCCACTATGAGCTCGTTTACAACCACCTTGGACTTGGACGAGAGCGAAAAGAACAACCTGACCTGGGATGTTAAGAACCTCCCTGACAGTACCATCGTCCAAGGCGGACAGTCTCAGCAGGTTGTCATGTTTGAGGCGAAGAAGATCTTTGAGAAGAGCCCTACAGTGCGTATCAGCTACCTGGCTGGTGCCCTCCAGGCCCTCACTCTGAAGCTTCCCGTGGCGATCCACAAATTCATGGACCCGGCAGACTTGTCTGCGGAGGACTTTTCAGGAGGTGGAAGCAGATTGGTGGAGCTCCCCGTGAAGCCCAAGGCATCTTTGGATTGTCTGGCAAAGGCGGCGGCAGGGAGATCACAGAGAGCTTCATCTCCAAGACAGTGGAGGGATTCAGATGGCGTGTGTTGGACATGGTGGACCCCAATCCAAAGAACGTTGTCGGTGCGAGCGTGCTTCACACATCTGAAGGGGGCAAGTTTGGCTGTCTCATGAGACTGGAGCCAAACTATGGAAACCAGGTAAGGCACACTTCATTTTCGCCCATGATATGGATCTAACCACTCTCTAGATGATTCGACTCACTATTCGGGCAACGGATGATTCGGTTCCGGCTGTTTTGTTGAAGTATATGCAGGAACGGCTTTCTGCAGGAGTGTCGACGTCGCCAGAGTTTGAAGCACCCTCTCGAGAGCAGATTTCGGACGCTTTCCGCAACATCATGGTTTCCTGATACCATTCTTCTGTATAATTGGCCGGGACGGAGTTGTCTTAATACCACCATGAAGCATATGGGCGTTGGGGAACTAGCATGAAGGTTGGAGTGGATGAAGCGCTCAATTCAAGCCATTTCTTTATCGGCCGAAAAGTTGCCTGCGTCGATGCCCCCCATGACGGCTCTCTCTACCGTCGGTGCATGCGGATGCGGGCGCCCCAGATTGCGGAGTGACTGAGCAGGGAGGATTTAGTTGTTGTTTGTTGATACCATGAAGTCTCTCGTTTGGATCGATCGAATGAAACCGTTATGCCAGCATGAAACTCGGTAACTTTATTTTTGGGTTTAAAACAGTCTACGGGCATCACTCCTTGATCTTGGCATCTGCCTTGGCTGGTCGCTGGCCAAAGATGGTGCTGCCTACACGCACCTCACTGCTTCCCAACCTCACAGCACCCTCAAAGTCCTCACTCATACCCATGCTCAACTCCAGGCTCTCCTCGCTCAGGCCCAACTCCCTGGCCACGAGATCCCGCTGCTCCTTTAGCGTCAGGAAGTCCTCATTCTCAGTCTCGGCGGTAGTGGCCTTGCTACGGGCGATGGCGCCGATGGTCATGAGGCCAAGCAGCTGCAAGCTGGGGCATGTGTTGACAATCTCGCGACACAGGGCGACGGTGTCAGCGCCGGGAGCACATCCGGACTTGGCCTCCTCGCCAGAGGTGTTGACCTGGACGTGGACGCCGAGCTTGGAGAGGTCAGGCTGCGAGGCCAGGAGGTTGGCGCGGGCCGTGTTGAGGAGTTGGGCCTTCTTTGAGGTGTCGACGCTGGAGACGCAAAAAAGATTGGGGATCTTGGCAAGAGATTTACAGTGTCCTGGGTCGATGTTAGTATATGAATGTGTATTGAATAGATTTGGAATGTCATGCCTGACTGAAGACCACCGATGAAGTGCCACTGGACGGTGTTTGGAAGTAGAGCGGCCTTCTGAGTCAGCTCTTGGGCGTAGTTCTCACCAAAGTGAGTGTGAGACGTAGGAGCTTTATGGAGGGCCAAAATGTCATTCGCCGGCTTCAGCTTTGAGACAGCAACAAGTCGGACCTACAAGACGCATCAGGACATGTTCATCATGATAAGTTTGAGGGCCAGGGCCATGCATACGTTACGGCCGTTCGCCACAGCAGCGAGGCGGTCCTTGACCGAGTTGAGCTGGGAGACGAGAGCCTGGGCTCTTGAGGGGTCGATCTTCATTTCTTCCTGTGACTCGCTCATTTCTCCTGACCAGAAAAGTATCGCAGCCTGAGTGAGAGATGGAGCGCGGTGAGTAGAGAAAGTGGTGATTGATCCATTGTTGTAAGTGGAGTGGGCTGCGGTTTGGGCGCCGGATTATCATCGGCTCATGGTCAGGTATTCGCCATGGAAGTGGCCACCATAGCTCTCCTGCATCTCATCCAAGGGTGTTATCCCTAGAATCGCGGCGGTCTTGAATTTCATCTTGTCAACCACTGATAAAACACCAAGTCTCCAGGTCACCGGGAATAAAGCACTGTAACCCTGGGGCTTTGTTAAAAATGGCCTCCGATTTGAAAGTTGGTCGGCGGCGGGCAACCAGCAGCGCCGCCTCATCCATCAGATCTGGACACTCACGACGAAAGTCCAAGGCGGTGATCCAGCCCAAGTCGACACACACATCCGACGAATTCCTCCAAGACTTTCTGGATCCAACATTTGATCCCGCAACATTCCTAAACTCAGCCTTGCCGCCGCTGCAGCAGCGCTCAGTCCCTGGCCGGTCCGGTTCTGACGTCGCACCCCTCGCCGAGCTGTCCACACAGGCACAGGCCCTCATCTCGCAGCTCAACGCGCAGACCTCGCGACTATCCAGTACTTTGACCCAGCTCACCGATGACATTCTGAGGAGTGGAAGTCGCCTGGCTTACGAGGTGGAGCTGCTACGGGGCGAGACGCTGAGTCTCCAGGAGACCATGACTGAGACCCTCCACGACGACATCAGCAAGTTTGTCCCTGAAGGATTGCAGGAAGCTATCGAAGCCAAGAACAGCGCAGCTGCAAGTGCAAAGGACGAAAAGAGCACGGCACCATCAACACCGGCCCTTGTTGGTGGGACTGTCACAGGGGCAACAAACGCGGATGATCCCGAGTTTATCAAGCAACTACAAACACTCACGCTTGTGCGATCTCGCCTCGACTTGGTTATCAAGACGTTTGGCGACGCCATGGAATTCGTTTTCCCACCTTCCGAGGTGTCAGTGAGCTCAGGCTTCCTGTCCGTATCAGCACCGGAACCTGGATCGGCGCAGCAGAGCTCAGAGGACAAGGGTCAAGAAGTGTTGAAGAAGCTCCGGGGCGAGATTTCTGACCTTCTGAACAAATCTGAGGACCCTGTACAAGGCATTGAGAAGGCAGCGCAAAAGATTGAGCAGCTCAAGGAGCTCACAGTGGTGTGGAAGGACACGGCAGAGGAGAAGGGCAGGAACAAGTTTATCGAGAGCCTGGCTAAGATGGTAGAGGACAGGCATCGCGATCTGATGAAGGAAATGGAGCAGGCGGCCAAGAAGGAGGGCAAAGCGGAGCCCACCTCGCGATCGCGCAAAGGGAGTGTCACAAGAGATGCGGCCGTGGTGGTGGAGGACACAAAGTCGCCAGGCGGGTTTGGCCTGATTAGTCAGTTACAGAAGCTCAGGAGCGGACTGTGAGAGAAGAGTAATGCTCGATTGGGAAATAATGATAATAACCATTTCTCCAAATATCTACTTGCAGCTCGTGAGACAACAAGGTGAGATGAAAGAGGTGAATTTGCGATGCAAGTGAGCTCCGTGTAAGTCACAGTGCGACACTGCTCTATTCTTAGCTGCCCGTTTCAGCGGGCTCAGGAGTTTGAGCCAATCGCGCGCCGGCCCGGATGATACCACCTGAGAAATCGGGACCGGGCGCTATCTGCCAATTATCCGCTTTCGGAAGGCGGTGAGCGGACACTGGACGGGCGGCCCCAGCGAGGTCATGCTGGTGCTGCTGCTGTTGGTGTTGCTGCCACTCTTGAGCATGAACAATACCAGACGAGCCGCTCAATCCGCACGTTCCGTTTACCTGCCTTGCTCTCATTGCTCTTGATCTCCTCTTTTCGGTTTAATACCGTATTGGGATCGAGCTCTATGAGAATCTGAGCCCTGTTCCGTCTGTCTTGTAAATTACCCTTTACATCATTTCCTCTTCTGTTTCTCCAAGTCGGCAAAATCCCACACCCTTGGATTCCCCCAGCCTTTCCCACTTTCAAGCACACTACGACAACAGCAGCTTCCTCTTACCACAGCTCGTATCTCTTTTCCAACGATCGCGATACGACCTCTACACTCGTCTATACCATATTGACGTACTGGCTTGCTTGTCAAAATGGCTGCGAACGACGCAGTGGTCCCCAGCGGCCTCGGCGGCAGAGCTGATCCTCCTTCAGCCTCCCAGTCGAAACGAGACCGCAAGCGACTTGCTCTCATAGAGCGACTCATGACCCTTACCGAAAAGTTTTCACGTACAAGAGACTTGACTCTTCGTGATCAACTCCAAAAAATCCAGCTTGACATGACTCTGGTTCAGCGCTTCGACCCTTACGACCCCAGGGTGCTCGAGGTCATCGCCGAGATCCAGAGAGAATACGCCGAGACCCAAGGCCCCGATGTCAACGCTGAAGATGCACGACCTCTTCTCGATATGGCTGGAGTCCGCTTCTCCGATTACATCGGCGAGATCGAGGATCTAGTTGAAATTCGCGACTTTCAATTGGCGCTGTCCAAGGTGAGATCGCACTGCCAGGCGCTTGGCCGATCCCGCTGCTAACAGAATGCGCTATCAGAACGACTACGAACGAAGGTTGCAAGAGTACAAGAACACCTACGCCTACAAGGTCGAAACCGCCAAGCGCGAACACGAAGCGCTGGCCAATACCCTCCGCGATCGCCTCATTAACACCCTGACCCATAAGAAGAACCGATTGAACAGGGAGAAGGAAGTTTTGGAGATTAACGACTCCAACGCTCTGCTCCTGAACCCGAATCAGTTCAGTCTTACGAATCCTTCAAGCCCCGGCGGCACCCATGGCAAGCGAGCCACGCGTCTGCGAAAAGATGCCGACGACCTGCACATGTACTCCGATTCCAAGAAGCGGAAGCGAAACGGTGGTGATGACGACGGTTCGCCTGCTCCCATCCGACGCGCCCTCGACCCCAACAACACCACACCTCTCTGGCAGTCTGAGAAGGCTCGTGCCGCCGCCAAACAGAACGGCCCCGTTTACAGCATCGACAAGCTCTTTACTGACAAAGAGCTGTCTCTCAACTACAACACTGCTGCTGTTGCTGCTCATCAATATATTCTCCGCAGCCGGGTCAACGGCAATGGCTCGCCCGATGACAGCGACTCTGGCCATGGCGATGCCAATGGCGACCATGATGATCTTGCGCCTGCGGCCCCTGCCATGGAGCGCTCCGTCTCACACGCCACCCGAAGCGGGCGTGGCGCCAATCACAACTTTATTGATGAAAAGATCCTTGGTATTGAGGGTGTTGTCAACTACGAGGGTATTGGCAACTTGGATCTCGTTCACGCACAGGAGCCGCCCAAGATGCCGCCTTTTGTCCCTTCGCAGTATCTGAAGCCATACCCCCGTTCCGCCGACCAGAACTTCCCTGTTCCTCTGTCCAACGACGACATCCAATCCGATCTCTCCGTCATGGGATACTTCAAGCAATACGATGCTTCTCACAAGCCTGGCGCTCACCTTGACGTCAAGGGTGGTCTGCGGAGGGTTCTCGAGGCCGTTTCAACTCCTTACCAGGAAGGCCGCTACGTCGCATTCACCGGCGCCTCCCGAGAGGATCCGGAGCATGTCAGGGATGCCCTTGGCCTGCCGACCGTCAGTAGCCTCCGTGACCAGCCAAGCCCCGCGCATATCGGCGCCGTTGCCGCCCTGTCAAGCGCCGCCGCACCAATGAGCCGCCAGAGCAGCGCCGGAGGTGTTGCCATGAGCCGACAGGGGAGCAGCAGCACCCGCGGCAAGGGACGCAAGAACTGAACTCGGGCTGCGTTGCATAGTCCAAGGACCTTGTCATTTTTACAGCATTGTGAGCGCGGCGCATAGGTGTTGCAGCATTGACTGGACCCGTCATTACGTTCGGGGCAGGAACAATCATCCAGGATGGCTTTGATGCATTTATTTGGTTTTCTCTTTGAAATGTTTTTCGGATTGGTAGCAGGGACGTCTTTTAGTCAGGGGACTCGAACAAGGGCAAGGCTCTCGGTCAAGCACACATCGGATATCAGGTCTCGTTTTGGTTTCATTCAGGTCTCAAAATTCATGGCCTCGGTACATAGATATAGAAATACCAAGCCCTTCATCAACTACATGTGTGCCCATGTCCTAAAACAAACTTCCGCATACTGCAAACCGCTACATCATAATATATGCCATGATCCCTTCCACATCACCATGAGCCATTGGCCCAAGAGTAACTAACAAGTTCAGGGGCCAAATACCAAGGCTCGGATCTCGATACTCTCACGACCCTCGGCATCAGTCCTGGTTCTCGGGTCCTGGAATGCAGTGTGAGGAACACGGCCACCGATGTTGGACCCGGGCTTTAGAGATTCGCTGTCGAAGCACTCAAGCAGCAGTCTCTCGCTACCCGTCATGCCGCTGAGGTAGTACCACTTCTGGTTTGGGTTGTGATGGATAGCGGCAGTCCAGCCTTGATAACCATCGGGATACCGGTGCTCGACGGGGACAACGTCCTTGTCCGGAACCGAGGCAGAGGACGCCACGGCCAGGGGGAACGCTTCGAGGGGAGTCTTGTTCAGGGGCCGCCAGACATTGATGAGACGGTATCGACGCTGGAGAAGGTCGTCTGCCTCATCGGGGAAATACCGGCGGACTCGCTGGGCGACGGCCGCTGCGGTCTGGTCGATGTGCACACGGGTTACGGGAGCTCGATGAGCGTCTGGCTTCTGACGGCGGATGGTGTGATCAAAAATGAAGACGCGGTTCGACCCAGGGACATTATCAAGGAGTAGCTGCTCAACCTCTGGATAGTAGTTTGCCTTGATAGAATCGTCGTCGACAAACTCGGCTTCACTGGACTCAGGGACATTCCTAATGACCTGGAAAGCGTCTTGGTCGAGGTGAAAGTCGGCCTCACGGCCGCGAACATCGTGGATGACGGTGGGCTGGGGGTTGTCGGAGAAGTTGCGCTGGGGCTGGCCCTTGGGGGGTTGGTCGACGTAGTTGAAGGGCGTTGAGGAGTCGGAAGGGGGTTGGTAGTAGTTGAGGGTTGCGGTGACGTCGCCGCGGGGGATGGTGGATGAGATGGCCATGCTGTGGTGTTTGTGATGAAGTGCTAGGTTCTAGAGGTTGTGTTGAGGTGTGTAAGCCACTTGTGAAAGACACTGATCTGCGGGACGGATCTTGGAGAAGGAAGTTGCCGAGGTTCAATGATATGAGCTTAGAATATGATGAGATCGAGATGACTGATGGATTGAAGCCGTGTAAGTGATGCCGATGTTGAAATTGATGAATGATGAATGTGTATTGAAGCTGGCTTCATTGTGCCTTTATATAACTTTTTCTCACTGCACCCAAACACCACCATCAAGAGAATTGGATTTCAAATCAAGATGCGGTGCACTCAGCATCTTGCACCGAGACTGGCCATGAAGCCTGTCTGCGGTTGAGCACGTCATTTGGAAAGGGTGCAATGTGGTAGGGTGCTTGTCAGTTGGAAGGGCGTTGGCGGATTACTAAAGCCTGTTGATTACTGTACATGTGTGTGGGTTTAACTGCCGAGGGATAGACGCGGCAAAGCATCCATTGGATTCGCAATTAAGTTAAAGAATTTGGTTTTAAATTTGTCTGGTCTTGAGAGTGGGTTGCTCGTAGAGAGCGTGGAGCATTCCGATGGTGTTGGTTCTTGGCGGGTTTGAGCTTACGATGGATCTGTTGGTTGTAAGTCTTACTTCCCTACCTATTTGCCTAGGTAGGTAGGGAAGGCACTTGAAGCCGAGTTCGCTACCTTGACTCTATATGATTATCTGCATATCACAGTGACATGACAAAACATAATTAATCTGACTAGATCAACCACAGTTACCACATCTACACGCACTGTACAGCGACATGAAACCTGCTTCAAAATTACCGTGCGCCCGAAACATCGGGCATCCCGGCCACATTGCTAAATTTAGCCCACTTTAGTTTACGCTGTCGCGGCCTAATTTGCAACGCGAACTTGGCCCCTTCAAAGACTCTTGAAGGTTCAAGTTGAGCGAGTATCAACAACGCGCTGCCAATTGATTTGATGACCTGAGAGAGGCCGTTCTCGTCTTGTCCCGTCTGCAGGAATGCCCACGTAGGATCCTCCCTCCGGAAGCAGAAGCAGTCGCCGCGTGTTGCCCCGAGTTCCTCCCCAACATCGGCCACTCAATGTCTCAAACTCGTCTACCTCTCCTCTCACATTCGATTTACAAACTCCCGTGAAACTATCCAAAACCCGCTATGCAAGGAGAAAGACTGCCTAGGATTATGACTTGAGCTCACAAAGATGCCCTCTCCTAATCACCCCCCTCCCCCTCCTCCGCCTCAACCCGCGTCACAGCAACCCGGCCCTTCGGCACCCGGCTCCGTCGCGACCCCCGACATCCCCGTGAGGCCGGAGCTACCGGACCGCCGTGTCACCGCCGACACCATCGAGGATGCCTACGTCCGTTTCATGCTCTACTGTAACCCGGGACTACCCCTTCGACCCCGACAGTAACCTTGCGCGAGGCCTTTCGCAATCCGCCACGCAGCGGCGGCAAGACTTTCAGTACCTTTGCCGTCTATGAGCTTGTCCGCAAGTTCTACGACAATGAGATCCGCACCTGGACTGAACTCACCACCAGACTTGGTGTTGAGCCTCCTGACCCGAGCAAGGAGGAGAGTGCACAGAAGATTGCCCAGTATGGTGTGCGACTAAAGGTATGAGCCACTTAGACAGGGTTCCGATGTTAGCTAACAAGACCTAGAAATGGATGAACTCGATGCATGTTAAAGCATTTTTCGAGTATCTCATGGATATACCTAATGACTATTGGACCAAGATACCGGCAGACACCAATCCAACCAGTCAGCCTATGCGCGATGGCGTGGCTCTGGAGGACGACATGGCTCTGAGAGCACTCCTCCCACAGATACGACCCAGAAGAGGTCGGAAACGTCCCGCCGACGACGAAGCAGTCGCTTCACCAGCCCAAAGGCCCTTTCTCGCACCGCCATCTGCTACTGATGACTTGAGAACGGGCTTGACAAGTGCCCTGTCGGCAGGGCCCGGCGCCGCGCCTTGGAATAATCCCGAAGGGGTCCAGCAGACGCCTCTATTCCGATGGCCGCAATCTGCAGTCACGCCCACTACGAGAAACTCGTTCTGGGACGACGCGCTGGAACCGCAGTCTGGCGCGACGCCTTCTAAACCGAAGCCTGGTACGCAGCGCCGGGGCGCCAAGAACGTGTCCTCGGCCTGGCGACCAGGAGTGGTCAGCGGTGGTGTTAAGCCGCGGGGCCGGCCTCCAATGACCCGGACTCCGATAGAAACATCGTTACCTCCATTTTCATCCTCAACTCCTACACCTCCCCTGGGCGAACACAATGCGCCGGTGTACACCCAATCTACCCCAGTCAGCGTAGCTCCCGCCATAGACGGCGCATCGCAGTACTCCGTACCAGTTTCCGCAGCCCCATACTCGCAACCGCCACCAGCGACAGAACGACCTCCTCGGCCTAATATATCTCTACAAGTTCCCGACCGACCACCTGGGAGCGTTAGACTTGCTACACCTCCACCCGCAGTAGTCATCAATGGGGAACTAATCAATCACCTACCCGCTCCGGACCCCACGCAACAGACTCCCACGCCGACCAACTTTACCAAGGCGGCAAACGAGGCTGTAGGGCAAGGCAAACCACAGGCCGAGGTGCCTGCGCCAAAGAACCTCCCACGGTTCTACTTCGAGAGGGCCGAGGATCGGACTAACGTGGACCAAGTGATTGCCTACATGACCCATGGCTGTCTGGCGGCGGAGTTTTGCGATGCAGAAGGAAGACCGTCGTATGGCTGTTCAATGCAAGAAGCCCTGGGAATCACAAATAGCACCATTGAGGAGATGTACAAGGCGGCTACATCACCAGAGGCCTTTTTGATAAACTTGGCTGCTGTCACCGGAGGCTCACATCTGCTGGCAGCGAGGACGCGCATCTGTCGTATGGGTCGTGAAAACGGGCTGATGCGGTATGCGTGCGAGTGGACGTATGGGTTTGGCCACGTCCGGGGCGTCTACCAGATGGAACAGACAGTGCCCCTCGACCTGATTGGAGAGGGACCTCGCAGGGACGATGGTCCCATGGGGACGGCCGAGGGGACTGCCAGCACGTTGTCTGTGAGCGAGTGGCAGGCCAAGTATGAGAGTCTCCTCGGCGAGGTACAAAAGAAGGACAAGAGGCTTTGGGACCTGCGGACTAGGGTGGCAGATCTACTAAAAGGGGATTCACGGAAGGTATGATACCCGTATTGTGGGATGGTTATTTGATTTGGCATTGGGAGGTATGTTTGTGTGTTTCTTTTCTTCTTGATATATATGGTGAATTCCATGGTTGCAACTCGGTGCATAGCTGGTTAGATAAGTTGCAACCTGTACACAATGGGCCGGTCTCGGACTGTTAGATAGAGTCTGATTGTATATGAAGTATTAAGCATGGGTCCGATGAGCCTCACATGCAAAGGTGCTGGGTTCCCATAACATGGAACTCTGACAGGGGAGCTCCAACTGGTTGCGAACTGGTCGGGTCTGTCGGATGTCAGGGACCGATCCATTACCAGACAAATGGGCCGACAGCCAATAATACTAGCTTGGTGTTGACGGCGACTCCGAGAAGAAACTACTGCATATTCACACGCAACCGGTACTAGACCCGAGTCCCGAGACCGGTGGTGTGCTCCCTTCCCGTCAGCGCCAGACAGAAAGCAGGATGTGTTTGAACATGGGTTCGTGATTGGACAGCCGAATAAACGGAGAGCAAAGTTGGAGAAGAAAACCTGGAGAAGCTGGGGAAACCAGGCTTTTGGATCTGCAGAAGAGACAGACAAGGGCAAAGCGTCTGATGAGTCCGGGGCAAGATACTGCCTGTCGAGGTTATGCGGGCGTTGGTGGTGGAGGCGGGACAGATCCTGGGGATGTCCACTCATGGAGGAGGAAATTCTGTTGCCTTGCGCCAAGGGTTAGGCTATGCAAGCCCCCTAAGACTACCGCGAGATAAAGTCACGATGAGGCTGGGGAGACAATTTCGATATTTACAGAGTCTGGAATTTGCCATTTTGAGCATCAGTTGATTCATAGAACAATTGGAAAGAACAAGGTTGAGGCTCCATTGGAAAGGGCATTCAAATGCCCGGGTGGAGGTTTCTCATCACGTGCTGTCACTTTCCTACAGATGGCCTGGACAAGCAGACCGCGGAGGTCGGAGTCGTCGCTCGGTGATAGCTCCAAGCCAAGGCCACTAACACGGACGACAGGTTGGTGATGCGGTTCCACGAACCCCGGCGCCGTCTCCGAGTTCATTGACCCCAGACCGATGTGTCTTTGATGTTTGATGGGTGCGCCACGTAGGCGCGTGAGAAACCATCGACACAATGCGAAAAATGCGAGACTCTAGTGGAAAGTTCGAGCCCAATATCTTCAGCCCAGACGAAAACACCCATGCAGGGACAACAGACCGATCGTGGGTCGCCATGTCTGAAGGATTCCGATTGTGGATTGCTGGTGGAATCGGCCAACATTGATCGACACTCATCGCAGCTCCAAACATTGACGAGGACCATTCAATCACTTGAAGAAGATGGGTTGTGGACCATTAGTCCAATCACTCAACAGACAAGGGGTCAGACGAAGAGGGTGATGACATTGGCGAGGACCCAACGGCATGTCTTGCGTGACGGTGCAGATGTCGTCGAGCAAGATGATCACAAAGTGCTTCTGCAAGAGACTGGAGCATCAGTGTCTTTGTGAGTGAGACAAGCAAGGCTCAGAGATGCCCATTTCTCACGGCATCCATCAGGCGCAATATCTCACCACGCAAGAACAACCTCTGCAGAAACCACGAAAACAATCGACAGAAACATCAGGGTACTCACCGTGCAGCCACTCACAAAACATGCTCTGGTATTTGTGTCGATGGGGTTCAAAGTTGGTGGCGTCCGGGAACAAGGAGGAGATGCCGCCAGTCGAGGCGTTTCTGGTCTTGGCAAAAAGAGTCTCCTGTCTTGAACCAGAGACAGCCACATCCTGGAAACAAGATTACTTGAGCACAAGCCCGGTGCAGGTTTGGAGCGGCTGTACAAAGACCTGCAGGTCCTTGACTAACAGCAAACGCATCGAGCGGACGCCGTGAAAATGGCATTCTCCCCAACGGCAACGGCAGTCGACGGGGAAGACAGAGTCTGACCGTTCCCATGACAGACATCTGGGGACGTTGAACGGAGCCGTTGCAAAAAAGGTTGTCAGGCAGTTCGTGACGTGACGGAAGCGAGACAGGGGCCCCGGTTTCTCGGCTCTCGTTCATCTTGACGGTGCATTTGGGAGCCGGGCCAGACAGGATCAGGTCATATTGGAGAAGGACGAGACCAGGAGGTCGAGAGGCTTCTCGATGGGGGGGATTGGGCCCATTTTCAAGTCCAGCATGGCCATCACGATGCTGGTCCCGTTGGGAGATCCCCGGGTCCAGGAAGCAAACTGTTCCCATGATGATGGTCTAGCGTTGCACCATGAAACCCAATCCCAGCCGTCACCTCCTGGGCGGTCCCCAGTTTTAGGGCCAAGGACAGGCCTGCCATTGGAGCCGAGGGAGCTTTCGCATGCGGAGATGGGCGACCGGATTCCTTGGCCATGGCTGGCGCGCTGCACTACGGTGCTGCACTCCAAGGACGAGGATCCCTTGGGACGGCGGCCCATGGGGTAAGGTTGACTGACTTCTTCTCGACTTGAGGCCTGCAGCAGCCAGCCTTTGAACAAAAAGGCCCAAGCAACCCACTTGTCACTCACTCGCTGCTGCTCGTCGACTACTTCAAGAGGTTCCTCGAGGCCCCAGCTGCCAGGATCGTCTTGCTCCCGTGCTTGTTTTGCTAGGGTCCTTAGTCCCTTGTCTTTTTTTCGGCCTCTACCATTTCTGCTGGCTGTCAAATAAAGCGCAACCGACCGGATCGCCATTGTCGCAAAGTTGTCGGCGCCGCTCTCACCACCATCAGACATTGCCATACCGTACATACAGTACATCAGCGCAACCCAGGAGGACCAGGTTTCCCCATGTCGACCGTGCTGGAGGGCTGATATTCCCCGATGCCCTCCGAAAGACGTGCCGCCACCGACTTGGACCGGCGCTGAAGTTGCCGCCGCCCCCGGCCTCGATTTCAACTTCACTTCTTCGTCTCACAACACAACTTCGCCTCCTTCAACTCTGCGCCCAATTCTCACACACGCTTCTCCTGCATGCCCGCCCTTGGCCGTCTGTAATACCGACGTTGGCTACACAAGGTGCACTCTCCGAAACACAGACCAGCCGCAGCCGTTGTCCGACTCCGCCTCCGCCCTGACTGTGCCTCAGTGTGTCTCCAGATCTTCCATCCCCGCAAGGCGATCGCCCGAGAGACATCGCCGGGAACTGGTTCGCTCAACCTTTGCCTAGGTGATATTTAAGTATTTTTACGACCTAGTTTCTTCTTTCTCTTACTATTACTGCGCTTGAAAACACCGTCCCAGTCTCTCTTCATCAACACTGTCGGGCAGCGCCTCTCCCTTCCGAGATCCCTTCCCCGGACTCTGCCTCGGATCGTCAATTCTCACCTGGTGTTTCTTTTCGTGACATACCCCACTGGGGGCTTGAAACAGAATGGCGCCGAACCAAGGTGACGAGGATGTGCAAGCGTAGGTGTCCGACGATCACATGTGGCCGACAACCACCATGCTGACCTCTACCAGCCTTTCAAGGACACCCCACGAATTCCCTTACAGTTCCATGATTGAGCACGCCCGTCGTCCTTCAGAAGCCTATGTCAACCTGCATGCCAATGTCGAAGCCAAGTACGTCTGACCTTGACATGGCTCTGCCGAATCTTAGTGACTTGACTGACATGGATGGAAAGGATCAAGAACCCTTTATGGGGCATCCCCCGGGCAAGGTTAATGGCCGACGTCGATGACTTTTGCCGTAGGAAGGACCTCAACGACTTTCGCCATCTCATCCGACAGGGCGCCCTCGTTGCCCAGGATCCCACTGGCTATGAAGATATTGAGGGCGACGAGAAGCTCAACGACGACGAGATCGAAGCGCTTAGGAATGAGATCCTCCACAAGTGGCGCGTCCCCTTCGTCCTATACCTGACTGTTGCTACCTGCTCTATCGGCGCTGCCGTGCAAGGATGGGATCAGACGGGCTCAAACGGTGCCAACCTCGAGTTCCCGTATGCATTCGACATTGGCTCCAACAGCATCCGTGATAAGCTCCTCGTCGGCCTCGTCAACTCTGCGCCGTACATCGGTACTGCCTTCTTCGGATGCTGGCTATCAGACCCCCTAAACCAACGTTTTGGCCGACGGGGGACAATCTTCTTCTCGGCCAACTTCTGTCTCTGGCCAGTTCTTGGGAGCGCGCTGTGTAACAATTGGAAGCAGCTGTTTGCATGTCGTCTACTCCTTGGTATCGGGATGGGAACCAAGGCGTCAACTGGTAAGGAGATCCTCTTTCAGGGCTGGGTGTGTGTGTTCCTCTTTCGTCCAAAGGCTAACGGGTGTCATGATAGTCCCCATCTTTGCTGCCGAAAACTCGCCCGCCCCGATCCGAGGTGCTTTCGTCATGAGCTGGCAGATGTGGACAGCATTTGGCATATTTCTCGGAACTTGCGCAAACGTGGCCGTCACCAAGATTGGCCACAACGCTTGGAGGTATCAGCTTGGGTCGGCATTCATCCCTGCCGTGCCCCTGTTGATATTGATCTACTTCTGCCCCGAGTCGCCGCGTTGGTACATGAAGAAGAATCGGTATAGAGACGCCTTGCAGTCGTTGCTTCGCCTACGCAATCACCCTGTGCAGGCCGCCCGAGACTTATACTACATTCATGCGCAGCTCGAGATCGAACTCGAATTTATCAAGAAGGGCAACTACATAAATCGCTTCATCGAGCTGTTCACGATCCCTCGAGTGCGCCGAGCCACCCTCGCCTCGTTCGTCGTCATGATCGCACAGCAAATGTGCGGCATCAACATCATCGCGTTTTACTCGACGAGTGTTTTTAAGGAATCAGGGGCCAACGACAACCAGGCACTACTGGCTTCGATGGGCTTTGGGCTCGTCAACTTCGTCTTTGCCTGGCCTGCGGTCTGGACGATTGACACCTTTGGACGACGGTCTCTGCTCCTGTTCACCTTTCCCCAGATGGCATGGACGCTCCTTGCTGCTGGGCTATGCACCCTGATTCCTGGAACAGGTGGAGCTCATCTTGGCCTTGTGGCCATGTTTGTTTACCTCTTTGCGGCCTTTTACTCACCCGGCGAGGGCCCAGTGCCGTATGCATACTCGGCCGAAGTGTTTCCTCTATCGCATCGTGAAGTTGGCATGTCATGGGCCGTGGCAACGTGCTTATTCTGGGCGGCTGTCCTGTCCATCACGTTTCCCCTGATGCTCGACAGGCTGCACGCGATAGGGGCCTTTGGTCTGTACTCGGGCTTCAACTTTATTGCGCTCATCATGATCTTCCTCTGGCTGCCAGAAACGAAGCAACGGACGCTGGAGGAGCTCGATTACATCTTTGCGGTGCCTACCCGCGTCTTTATGAAGTACCAGGTAACCAAAGCGCTCCCGTGGTGGATCAGACGATGGATCTTGTTCCAGCGAGACGTGACGCTGGAACCTCTATATCAATTCGACGTTGGCGAGCCTGAAGACAGTCATAGCACCGATGCCGGATATGAGAACGACAAGGCCAAAGTTGAGCTCAAAGACACGGTTGGGCTGACAGCTGGGGCTCAGAATACCATATGAGTTTGGCGAAAGACCGGTGGCATTGGCGTTGGATATGTTTGATGATTTGATTTGGAAAGCATTGCTTGTGCTCTATGATACCCTGGATGAACGGAAAAAAGGAGCAGGCGAATGGACTAGGATCAATCTTTTTGTTGAACGGAGATCAATAAGATACCCCCACGATGGAGACAAGTTGGACAACTTATGTGACGTCACGAGCGAAGAAGTCATGATGACGGCCTGGTTGGCAGTAGTTTCATGAACGGTTCTGCAGTGAATAATAACTATTTGCTCACGGTAAATAGGCAATTTGCCAAGACCAAATAGACGGCCTTGGCCAGTGACGTCGTGAGAGCGGAAAGTGAAGCGGTTGACGTGGACTGGAATTCCGTCATTGAACCGCCCGCGAGCTACGGATACTGTACCGGCGCCGGAGCCGACGGATGGAATGGATGATCAACGCTCAGCAATAGAAAGGCTTCTCCACCCGTGACGAAGTTGCCAAAGATTGGGATAGGCTAGGACACCAGGACCGGCGGCCGGCCAAGTTTGGCGGTTACTGACCAGAACTGGACTAGGCAGGCAATGGCGGTATTCCCAAGTTGGGCTGTTGGTCGACCACACCCACACACAAAGTCTCAACACGAGGGGATTCGACGTCATTTTGTTTATGCCGCGCGCGTAGGCGCATACCGACTTACAAAAGATGTTCCGCTCAAGGCGATACGATACGACATGAGAGGCGTGCCGTGGGGTTCTGCAACCCGGGTGTTGTTGCAGCACGGCCAGCATTTTCCGGGGGAAGGATCAGATCGATCAGATCACGTTGCATTCTGGTCTGGGCGGAGAAGGAGGAGGAGGGCGTGATCCAATTCTTTTGGTGGATGGGATGAGCAATGTTGATCGGCGGTCGTTGGGTTCGGGCCCTGGCCGATGGGATTGGACGGGGCGGAAGGACAAGGAGAGACAATAGGGGTTCAGCGGTGAGGTGTTGAGAATGCACAGTGAGACTGTTGCGCCCTGGGGATGTACAAGAGACTTGGTGGTTTGATCACGACGACGATGAAGAGTTGAAGTTGAAGAAGGTGTTGGTTGTTGAAGTGAGATCGTGACCCAATCTATCGGGGCGAGCTTCCCGTTCCTCCACCCTTCAATCAGCGGTCAATTACCGCCCCAAGCTCCCTGTTGAAAGGAAGGCAATCGCTGTCGAGCCACGAGCTTGGCTGCCATCGAATGCTACATAGGGGAGGTGAGCAATCGTTTCAGACAAGGAACAGCATTGGATCTCTGCTGACCGGAGCCCTGACAATTTATGAGACTATAATAATATCAGGGTCCTGACGAGTTAATGTCGTCTACACGGGTCAACGGCATGGCTGGATGGTATTCCACATCTTGGCTGCGAGAAATGATGAACGGGGGGCTATGCAAGCCAGCAATCCAATCCTTGCGCAACCCTTTTTTTTTTTTTGTGTTGTTATTCTCTGACACGTCTTGCCAAGGCTAATGTAGGAAACCATGTCTAGCAAAAAATGTGTGAACATGGAGGAGAGATGGGATCATCAGAGGTTGGGACAGCAAACCAAAACCAGGCCTGCAGGGGCTAATTGCTTGGTTTCTCATCGGTGGTGGCAACTCACGGCGGGCCTCTTTTTTTCATTCTTTTAGTTTCCAAGGCATTTTTTTTTCTTTCTGTTTTGCTTTCATCGGGAGACAATAACGCCCCGAGGACCCATTTTGAAACGTCATGGGGAAACGTGTCCGTCATCGTCGTCGTCGTCGACTTAGACGTTGGGCCTTGTCCCGATCAGATCAGAACGAGGCGTCGTGCCGGGGCCGGCAGTTGTTGGAGGCGTGATGGTGGGTGGTGGTTGCACAACAAAAAAAAAAGTCAAGTTCCCCTGGTGGCGCTGACGCTAGATTTGTCGAGGTTGACGAATGGAGAGAAAGTGGTTGGTTTCGTCTCGTCTTTTGTTTTCTGCTTGGAGGTTGCGCGTTCACATGTAGGTGGTGCTTCTTAGTGGTTTCAACGACACAACAAGGGAGGAGTCTAGCCGTTACACGAAGGGTGGGAGAAGAAAAGAGACTAAATGCTCATGTGCTTCTGTTCACGGAAGACCTCACATGTCGTCGAATAGGATAAAGACAGTGACGCCAGGTTGCACAAGTGATTGACATGAAGAATGGCGCCTACCTCGCTGTCCATCCTCGTACTGTAGAGGTTGGCCGATGAGAAGGGACCCCCTCTAGATCTTGGACGCAAATCTTTTCCATGATAGGGGCTCTCTACGGGGGATGATGGAGGGCCGGAAAAGATGGAGACGAGTTCAGACTCTCGGGATGTGGATGAATCGAGAGGTCCAGAGGTTGATCGAGAGGCAGAGAGCGAATCCCTCGTGTTGAGATGTGTTTACACCCCGCCCTCCCCAGTTTTATTCCCACGTTTCTTTTTCCATTCTCGTCAGGACTTGACAGTTTACGGAAGGATGCTCTCTTTCTCTGTTGGTGTTGGTGGTGGTGCAATATCAAAGCTGTCATGGAGATGGATGCCACGCATTACCGTCATTTAATGAAGCCAGCCACGGCTCAGTCATCCTTGGCGAACTCTGTATACTGTATGCATCCGTTTTAGCCGTCTGATGAGCAGTAAAGCACAAAAATCAGCACATGGATGCAAAACAAAAGCCCATCACGCATCTGTCGTCTGTTTACTCCCGCGCGGCCGCCCTCACCTCAAGCCCGATCGGGAGACGTGAAACAAACCCTCCATCTGCTGGCGCCGCCAGTGGCTGCCGGGGGGCGGCGCCTCCCCCTGGACCGGCGCTGGAAACACTGCCAGCGCCGCGAGATTACTGGACAGCGCTGACATTTGGAGGGGGGACGCCCCTGAAGCCAGCAAAGAAAAAGGCCCTGGCGCGGATCCTCTTTCAGCTGGTAGGGCTCTTGACAGGCCCCTGGAGGGTAGGACCGACAAAGTAAGAAAAAAAACCTGATGGGTGGCTGGCCGCCCCAAACCGTTCTGGAGCTCCTCAAACCTTGGAGAGGACGCGCTGACTGTGGATCATTGCCCCCTTCTCCACGCTGGACCCATCATGGCGTCGGTACGTACTGTACATGTACGAAAACCCCCTTTCACGCTCACAGGCACTCACAGACACACACACACACTGGGCAAGTCAGTCACACTCTCTGCAGGTACATGCGTATTCAGGTACCCACTGCACAGTGCCACATCCCACAATCCCACATGAAGCACGAGCCTCGGGGCAGGACCACGACAAGGAAGGCGCCAGGGAACCTCCACCTCATCCATGATCCCCGAAAATCTCCTTCGTCAACCTGCGTCTGTTCGTTCTGTTCTTGTCCTTGTCTCTCCCTCTCTCTCGTTCTCTTCTTTCTTCTTCTCCACCAGCATTCGTTCCAGTCCCTAAAACCGCGGTCCTCCCACCCC
This sequence comes from Fusarium solani, assembly GCF_023522795.1. Lineage (NCBI taxonomy): Eukaryota > Fungi > Ascomycota > Sordariomycetes > Hypocreales > Nectriaceae > Fusarium > Fusarium solani. Next base: position 4,073,062 of record NW_027072157.1, read on the forward strand.
GGCCTCCCCTCCTTTTGATCGCTCGCTTCTTCCTCTTTTTGTTTCCTGGATTCCCTCTCGTTTCCTACCAGGTCATTATCCTCCAACTGCTTGCCTGTTCTTCGCTGGAGAAGACGGCAGATCACCCTCGTTCTTTTGTTGGAAAAGAGGAAAAAAAGAGGGCAATATCTCATGGGATTGTTGTAGTGTTTTCACCTGCATTTGTTTCCTTTGAATCTCATATCCTACAACTACAACTTTGGGTTTGGCATCATCTGCCTGGAGCAAGCCTTCAGCGGATAACTTTCCCACCAAAACTCTCCTATACCTAGCAGATTGTTGCGATTGAGGATTTGATATCCCATCGCCGTCTCACATCTTCCCTAGCACTACCCGATCTGACATCCCCCGACGTTATCGGTTTCATCATCACCCTCGACACGTTCTACAAGTCAATTCCACACGAGTCTCACATCGAATCACCTCCACAAGCATACCTCCCGTCTCGAACTCGGTCCTACCCCCCGACTCCCTGGTTGGAGTCCCAACATAAATCAGCATGAACCACCATCCTTCTCTGTCCCCTCGCAACTCGCGACACTCGGGCTTCATCCCTCTCGGCGGTGGTAATAGCAACCGCGACATGACGGACGGCATCCAACTCACGCCGGTCAAGAGCAACGCCTCCAACACCGGTCACAGAAAGGCCGAGATGCCTCACCCTACCAGCTTCGACAGCGCCTCTGTTCACGAGAACGAAAAGTCGGGCCATCACCATGGACATCGCGGGCGCCGGCGCAAGGACGGCGAGACTCAGCTCTCGCGTAGTAACACCGGCGATGAGGCTGCCTCCCTGAACGCTATGGGCCGACTGTACAACAAGATCATCGGCTTCTCCGTTGTTACCCGATACCTCGTCTACGTTGTGCCTGTTGGTCTGCTCCTCGCCATTCCGCTCATCGTTCTGTCCGCCATGGGCGAGAAGAATGGGCTTGCCGTTGGCAAATTTAAGGGTGGAAATAACGATGGCAAGCCCGGCCCTCCTCTGTTCAAGATCTTCCTCTGGATTGAAATCATGTGGCTCTCGCTTTGGGTGGCCAAGGTCGTCGCCTGGTTTCTTCCCGCCATCTTCATGTTCTTTACCGGAGTTGTGAGCAAGGGTACCCGGAAGTATGCGACTGTCCTCGGCAACCTCATCCTGCCATTCTCCTTCTTCTTCTGGGCTCTGGCTTCATACGTCACCTTCAAGAATCTGTACAGGGATGAGGACAGGAGCGGCACGTTTGTGCCATGGTGCCAGACGATGGGTCGCGTTCTGGGTGCCCTCTTTGTCTCCTCGGCTGTCTTCCTCGGCGAAAAGGCCATTGTCCAGCTCATTGGTATTTCTTACCACCAGCGATCCTTTGCCAACCGTATCAAGGCCTCTAAGCGCGAGGTTCACCTTCTCGGACTTCTCTACGATGCCTCTCGCACTCTCTTTCCCATGCACTGCCCAGAATTCGCCGACGAGGACTATATCATCAACGATAGCATTGAGATGATGCTGCGAGGCAAGAAGGGACACAAGCGGGCTGGTTCCGCCACCCCTATGAAGCTTATCGGAGAAGTTGGCCGTATTGGAGACAAGGTTACCTCTGTCTTTGGCAACATTGCCTCCGAGATTACTGGCAAGAGCGTGTTCAACCCCAACTCGGCTCACTCGATTGTTCTCGAAGCTCTCGAGAAGACCCGAAGCTCTGAGGCCATGGGTCGTCGTATCTGGATGTCTTATGTCGTTGAGAACCACAACTCTCTCGTTCTGGAGGATTTCCAGGAAGTTCTCGGACCTGCATACAAGGATGAGGCTGAAGAGGCGTTCTACATGATCGACGGTGACGATAACGGCGACATCAGCCTCGATGAGATGGTCCGAAAGGTTGTTGAGATTGGCACTGAGAGAAAGGCAATTGCCGAGGGTATGAAGGATATCGGTCAGGCTCTGCGAGCTTTCGATAAGATTCTCCTTTTCGTCGTGCTTCTGATTGTTGTCTTCATTTTCCGTAAGTCGATCTCACTCGTGGAGACATGGGAGTATACTGACCGTCTACTTAGTTGCCTTCTTCCAGAGCAGTTTCATTGCGACTCTGACTACCGCGGGAACTACGCTGCTCTCGCTCTCTTTCATTTTCGCTGTCACGGCTCAGGAGTTCCTGGGTTCCTGCATTTTCCTTTTCGTCAAGCACCCGTATGATGTTGGTGACCGCGTTGACATCAGTGGTACCAAGATGGTTGTCAACAAGATCTCCCTCCTCTACTCTGTTTTCCACCGCCTCGATACTATGCAGACGGTTCAGGTATGTGGTTAAACTCGGCCAGAAGCAACAAATAATGCTAACCAAGTGTTCAGGTGCCCAACATTCAACTCAACAACATCTGGATCGAAAACATCTCTCGCAGCAAGGCCATGCATGAGACCATCGAGGTTAACGTCTCCTTTGATACGTCTTTCGAGGACATTGAGCTGCTCCGATCCGAGATGGAGAAATTCGTTCGACAGCCTGAGAATGCTCGCGACTTCCAGCCTAACCTCAGCATTAGCGTTGGTGGTGTTGGCGACCTGGACAAGCTGCTTCTCTATGTCACCATCTCGCACAAGTCCAACTGGCACAACGATTCCGTGCGAGGCAGCCGTCGTTCCAAGTTCATGTGTGCGCTGGCGCTCGCTCTGAAGAAGGTGCCTGTCAACGGTCCTGGAGGTGGCGGTGAGCCCCTTGGTGGGCCGACCAACCCCTCATACTCTGTTGCCGTTACCGATGAATTTGCCAGCAAGAGCCGTGCGGATGCAGGCAAGGCCAAGGATGAGGCCCGCATGGTGCCTACAAGCAAGCAAGAGCACAGCGAGGAGAGCGAGACGCAGGCCATGCATGACTTCAACTCTCGCCCCCCTGCCGCCGGCGTTGGTGCCTGGGACAACAGCGACAACCACACTCTGGGATCGAACGAGGATCATCATCGCTCCAGGGACATTGAGACCCTCCGCACTGATCTCAGGCGTGAGAGCACTCGCGGTCGCCGCAAGGCTGGCGAGGGCGTGCCACAGCTGTCTTTGGAGACGGCGCCCCGGCCCAGCATTTCGATGACGCAGCCCAGCCCTCGCAGCATGCATAGTCCCTTCGACGAAGAAGCTGAGACTGGCATGGGCGCGACGCCTTACCACTCTAACCTCTCTGCCGGTCCATCTCAGGGCTCCCAGGGATACCAACCATACTTGGGAGGTGCTAGCAGCAGCAGCCACATCCAGACCAACGTCCAGCACCCCCTGCAAGGCGCCAGGTCCCAGCAAGGACCACCTCAAGGCCCTCCTCCCCAGGGACCACCCCCAGCCCCTCAGCGCTAGTGGACATGGAGGTGAAGGAGATGCAAGGTGTCACGGCTGATTAAAATGTATGGGCGGTAATGTGGAGTCGCTATTCTACGCGGTTGGATTTTTGGATTTTGGTAACTGGGTGTACATGGAAACAAACAAACATTGGGCAAGCTATCCCGTTATTACCTAGATTGGGCTACCCGCACAAATAATTGGGCGGAAGTATTGGTTTTACGAATCCAGACTATGGGATTGCTCAACGGGCAGCTCATATTTTACGAAGTTAAGAAATTAGATCATTATTATTTTATTCATCTGGTTACTGAAGACACTGCACCTGTATGAAATGTGAGACGGAGAGGCAGCTTAACAGACATGCTCAGGAGGGGGTACGTTGCCGTCCTTGGCTCCCAGATCCGTCTTGAGGACCCGGCCAAAGAGTTCAAGCAGGACCTCGAAGCAGATCTTGGTGATGGCTGGGTCGTAACGGCCCTTGCTGAGTTCATCACGGATGAAGGCATGCTGGGCCCAGGCGAACTCGTAGAAGCTGGTAACGACACCGGCCTCGCGCAGCTTGGCGCGGATAAGGTCACGGCCCGCATCGGGGACGTGTGTATCCTTGACACCAAAGATCATGGCAACCTCGCCCTTGAAGTTGTTGAAAAGGTCCAGGGTGTGGTTGCTGTTTTCGGGTGCAGTGGAAGAGGTGTTGGGGGCGTCATAGGGACCAAGGGTACGGGAATGGATGTCTGTGGCGAAGTAGGAGACGCAAGCAGTGATGCGAGGATCGAGCTGGCCTGGGTGTGAGTATATTTCATGATGTGAAAGATAGGACGATGGTAGTAACTTACAGCGGCGCGGACGGCGAGGTGGCCGCCAAGACACATTCCCGTAGCTCCAATGAGACCGGTGCAGGTTGGGAGGGAGAGGAGATGGTCAACAGTGGCGTATGAGTCGGCATCGTAGGACTCGAGGGTCTTTTTGCAGTTAGATACTGTGCGAGGATTGATTCATAGAGTAGTACCTTTTCGATCTTGAACTTGTTGCCGCGGTCCGTGTCTTCAACGTCGTACTTGAGGGGTTCCGGACCGGTGAAATCGTGGTAGGAAGAAGGAGCGGCAACAATGTAGCCTTGGCCGGCGATTTGACGTGCAAAACGGGCAACGGGACCGGTTACTGATGGGTGTCAACTTGTTGCTCAAGCAGGTTGTCAAGCTATCTTGTGAGATGCTAGAGAGTTGATAGGTACCTTGGTAAATCTCGCTAAAGAGGCATACACCTGGGAAACGTCTAGGATACAGATTAGCCAAGATCTATAAGAACAGATAGAACGAGACATACGCATTGGGGTATCCGGGAATTGTTGGATGAAAGACAAAGATCCCTAATCATGGCTGTCAGTTGGTCATATCATGGAATACCTAGTTGAGCGAGATTCGAGTTACGCATAGTGCTGTCCTTGCCATTGGCAGAGGTGGGGACGTCGACGTGAGACTCCTTGATCAACATTTTGAGTTTAATTGAATCGATTGACAGTACGACAGCGGCTAGTAAAGAAGTTTGGTGCTATGGTGAGCTATTGTCGATGCCTTCATGAGCTTCCCCTCCTCAGATGCCGTGCCCCTCGGCGGGGTGTTGCAGCCAAGGGAAGGCGGACCGTGATTGGCCGGATATTCAAGGTCTCCAGGAGCGGCACACGGACCGATCCTGGGCTTTCCGTGCATGGTTGACGGGGCACGGATAAACCGATCCCGATGTGAAGGCATGACAAAGCAACAGCCAAGTACATGTGACAGCATTCCATGAATACTTGGGAAGTGGAATTCATGGTGTGCTACCGAGGCATGCATGAAAGAGACAGCGAATTGGCCTGGCCAGTGACTGCATGGCCGCTGCGCTGCGTGATGTGTACCGACTGGACCCTCGCACCGCCTTTTTTTGGTGGTCAAAGGTCAGAAGCACCCACATACGAGCAGGGATGAAGCAAAAGGGCTCCCACCTTTTAAGGGGCTGGCTCTGGCTTGCTTGAGGTACGTGCTGCGGGACAGAGGGGGGAGGGTACGTACCTTGGCGGCATCACAAGGATCTTGCATCTGTCCCGTCTTGTTTGTCCAGGTGGTCACAACTTTTTGGTCGTCCGACGGGTTTCCCGACTATTCGCCCCAACAAATACATACAGTACAGATACTCAAATTCTTTGATCTCCTCATTGTTGCTACAACTTCAAGTCTGTGCAACACAAGTTTCGTCATATCAGCCTTTCTTACCTCTTTATTTCCCGTTGCCAAGGGGTTCCCACGCTTTGTCAACGGCTGGATGCACGTCCTTACTTATTAGCTGTTTAAGCTCTCTCCCTCCATCTCTGCTACATCCCACACACAACACCAACAACCCGCATCCCGCAACCGCACCCAAACCGCGACCATGAACGGCCACTTCTCTGCCGTCGGCGAGAAGCCAGGCGCCGGAAGCTATGAGCATGGCGTCCAGGTCATCGACGAAGACAAGGAGTTCAAGTATGCTTCCCAATGCTGCTCTTACTAGGTCCTCCTACCGCCACTTTGGCCTTTACTGACCGACCACCTCCCTCGCAGCGATAACCTCAACGAGTACCTCCAGCTCACCTCGGTCGCCGAGTCTGGCTTCAACTACCACCTCATCTCCGTCTTTGGCTCCCAGTCCACCGGAAAGTCGACCCTGCTCAACAACCTCTTCGGCACCGACTTCTCCGTCATGTCCGAGACGGAGCGCCGCCAGACCACCAAGGGCATCTGGATGTCCAAGAACAAGCGCGAGGAGAGCGCCGGCACCAGGATGGCCGATAACATCCTCGTCATGGACGTCGAGGGCACCGACGGCCGAGAGCGCGGCGAGGACCAGGACTTTGAGCGCAAGAGCGCCCTGTTCGCCCTAGCCACCAGCGAGGTCCTGATCATCAACATCTGGGAGCATCAGGTCGGCTTGTACCAGGGAGCCAACATGGGGCTGCTCAAGACTGTCTTCGAGGTCAACCTGCAGCTCTTCCTCAAGGACAAGCAGTAAGCTAGACGCTGTGTGATGCATGCATGTGCCACCTCTAACATTGCCTAGATCAACTCCCAGGTCCCTCCTCTTCTTCGTCATCCGCGACCACCTCGGCACCACCCCCCTGGGCAACCTCCGAACCACTCTGATCCAGGACCTGACAAAGATCTGGTCGTCCATCTCCAAGCCCCAAGGCCTCGAGGGCTCTCGGATCGAGGACTACTTTGACTTTGGTTTCGCCGCCCTGCCCCACAAGATCCTGCAGGCCGACAAGTTCACCGAGGAGGTGCAGAAGCTGGGATCAAGGTTCACCGCGGGCCACCGGCACGGCAAGCCGGGCTTGCATGGCGATCAAGAGCTCGAGGGCGGCCTCTTTCTCGCCGAGTACCACCGGCGCATCCCGGCCGACGGTTTTTCCGTCTACGCCGAGGGCATCTGGGATCAGATCGTGAACAACAAGGACCTCGATTTACCCACCCAGCAGGAGCTTCTGGCCCAGTTCCGCTGCGACGAGATTTCCAGGGAGGTCTTGATTGACTTTGATCTCATTGTGGCGCCCCTCGAGGATAAGCAGGCCGAGGCATTGACGCTGGGTGTTGCCACCGTCTTACCCGACCTCGGTGTATCTGGAAGCGAGGCTCGCCAGAAGTGCATCAAGGCTTTTGAGGTGCAAGCGAGTCGCTACCACAAGGGCGTTTATAGTCGTAAGAGGCAGGAGCTCGAAGGAAAGATTGACGCTCGACTCAAGGCTCTCTACCAAGGACAACTAGCAGCGGCTCACAAGGCCGGTGTCGCTGCTTTTGGCGAAGCAGTTGCCAACAAGGTCAAGGCTGGCCAAAAGGCCGGTGGTGCCTATGAATTCGCCGAGATTGTCGCCAATGAGAAGCGCAAGACTCTGGACATCTTTGGCGTCGAGACACAGAGCCTGTTCATTGAGGGCGTGGCCTGGACTAACTTTGAGTCGCAGCTCACCCTGTTTGAGAAGGAGCTGGATGAGGAGAGCGCCAAGCTGCGAAAGGAGGAGATGCGACGACTTGCGACCCGGGTTGAGCGATGGGTCAAGTCCCGACTGAATGATGCGATCGGCCTCGAGTTCAACAAGTTGGGCAGTGGCCGAGGCGGCTCAGGCGCGCCGGAGACGGGTGAAAAGCCCCCTACTGAGAAGGATCTTTGGGACAGAGTCTGGAACGTCTTTACAGGCATCGTCAAGGAGGCCGAGAGTCGCTTCGCTGAACGAGCCAAGAGCTTCGATGCTACCAACGAGGAGGTCGAGATTGGCACATGGCGGTTACGCCGAAAGAGCTGGACTGCTCTCCGCGAGAAGATTGAGGATGAGGTGATGGAGGGCAACATCCTGCTCAAGCTTCGAGAGAACTTTGAGGACAAGTTCCGATACGACGAGGCCGGTGTGCCACGGATATGGCGACCCACCGATGACATCGAGGGCATCTACACCAAGGCGCGAGAGTCGACACTCACCCTCGTCCCTCTGCTGTCCAAGTTCAGACTCTCCGAGACGAACAGCCTACCCGACCTCCCTGGCTTTGTCGGCCCGCAGCCAAGCGGCGTCGAGGCCAGCGACGAGGAGGATCTGGCACCCATCGGAGGTATCGATGAGGAGGACGGCAAGAGCCTCGAGGAGGAGATGACTGTTCTCAGCGAGGGTAAGCGTCAGGATCTCGTGGTGAGGTTCAAGAAGACGGCCGACGGAGTTTACGTCGAGGCCAAGCGTGGAGCCATCGGCGGAGTGGCTCAGATTCCGTGGTACTTTTACGGCCTGCTCCTGGCCCTCGGCTGGAACGAGATCTTTATGGGTACGTGTCTGCGATTACTCGTCAACTTGATGTTTACTGACCATTCCTCCAGTTCTACGCAACCCCTTCCTCTGCCTTCTCATCCTCGTCCTCGCAGGAGGCACCTACGTGGCTTACACGCTCAACCTCCTTGGCCCTATGATGTCGATGGGCAACGCGGCGGCGACGCAGGGCGTCGAGATTGCCAAGCAGCAGCTTCGCGACTTCATCACCAACTCGGACACTGCGCGTCAGGCGGTTGGCATGCCTGCCCGCAACGACACGGACAACATCAGCATGGACACCTTGGATAGCCGGGGGAGAAGGGTCAATAACAACTCTTCGCAGCGGGACGACGACATCGATGATATCTGATGTGATTGATCCTGGGAAAAAGGTCAATTGTCTTCTTTTTTTCTGTTGTTTAGTTGTGTAACTACCTAGACCTTGCCCGGGCATGATTAGCGAATGAAACAGGATATAATGTCTACTTGATAACCAAAACCCCCTCCATTGCGCCCCTATTTTGTCATGACATTACCAACCATGTATATCTCTTGCGACGCTTCAACATGAATCCAAACAATTAGAATGCCTCCAAACCCACAGGTGTACCAAACCAATTACCCAGCTCTGATGACTCGTTATCCTTATCAGCCGTAGTAAAAAAGTCTGTAACTCTGCTCGTCTCGCCGTCATCCTCTAGCGGCCACTCAACCTTGACGCCATTCGCCTTGCCCTCGAGCATATCCTTGGACGTGCCCCAGTCAAACCGGCACTCATGACCCCATCCGAACAACGGGTGCATGCTGTTCTTCATCCACGCGGTGCATCGCTTGTCAGACGAGTATCCAGATCCCCAGCCCATACCGTCTTCGGTGAGCTCGCCCTTTGCTTCGGATAGCACCTCCAGGGTCGCGTCGCGTGTCACCTTGGCGCATACTGAAGCAGCACTGACGCATGCGAATAAGCTGTCGGCCTTCTTTGTCACCGTGATCTTTGCTGTGGGGAAGAAACGCTGCAGCTTGGCCTGGTGGGCGGCGGGGGGTCCGACGGTGTCGACATAAATCTCCTGGACGTTGACGCCGGCGGCGTAGGCAGCCTTGATGAGCTCAACAGTGGCATCCAGGGCCTGGGCGTTGAGATTATAACGTGTTGTAGGATGGAGCATGCCGGCGGTGATATCCCTCGCCGAGAGAGCCTTGATAGCCCACCCGCACTCGGTGTGCAGGTCAGAGCCAGGGGTGCAGATGGTGCGCATGAGCTTGGAGCGTACGGCAGGCGTGAGGACCTTGGAGTCGTCAAAGTGGTGTGTGTCGCGGAGGAGGGAGTCCGAGATGGTCAGCGGGAGGAAGAAGACGCCGTAGACCATGGGGCCAAGGACGGGACCGCGGCCGGCCTCGTCGACGCCGAGGCAGCATGGGACGGCCGAAGCGGGATCCTCGGGGGAGGATGGGAGAAGAGAGGGCGGTACGACCACGTGGGTGAAGGAGGCGCCGGCGAGGGCGGCTTCAGTGTGAACTGAGGGTGGGATATAGGTCAAAGAGGAGGGAGTGTCGTCGATGGGAGCGTCCAGGGGGGCGTCCATTGGGACATCGTCGGTCGATGGTGAGTTTGTCATGATGGAGAGTAGAGTCGGATCGGTGAGCACCAAGGGCAATAGTAGCGGGTATCACAACTGATACCAAGGTCAATTGGTGAATGGGAATGTGTCCTGATCAAGGAGTTTATTTGAGTACTAGGCTATCATGATGAGGTTGGAGTTGAGCGAGACGCGTCGAGACGCGTTAAGCACCTTGGCTCCACTCCATCGGTACGTACCTATAACCCGCTAACATCGCTTCAATTCTATCATGTACAACACAATCCAATCTCATCGCTATCGGCCTCCACGTCTTCCATGGCGACGCTTATCTTGCCAATGTCTAATCATAAAAGGCGAACTATCCGCCGAGGGTTATTCTCGCACCACTGGTCTACTTGGTCGGCCCATGTAAAGAGCAGACCAACCCGCTCCCAGCCGTCGCACGACTAGCGGACAACCAGGCTGATCTTCTTGTTCTCGACAGAGCCCAGATAAATGCATATCCATTCCGTTTTAAACTCCAAACCCCTCTGGGCCAGACTCGCCAGACCTGCGTAGAATGGATTATCTGCAATCGATGTATGTAGACATGTAAGATGCCCAAACAACGTCAAGTGGGAGCCCTCGACGACAACAAAAGCAGATGGTGGGAAAACCCATGCTTCTAACCGGACTGCCTTGGGGTTGTCGGAACGGTTGATTCCAGCCTGGAAAATCTCCAAGTACTCGGAAAGGGTGAGCAGTGACCCGTCGTCGGCTTCCAGGACAACAGATGCCACGGCACTCTTGAAGGCAGACTTGTATCCGCCTTTGTATAGACCAAGCTCACGATACTCGACCTCGCCGTACCAGTTCATCCACGACCAAGTCGGGAATATGTGCCTTGGCCTGGGCAGCTCTTCTAGGCTATAGCCCGCCCTTCCCGTGTGATTCCAAGCAAGCCCGGCCACAAAAGTCTCCTCCAGGGTCCTTTCTTCGTTACAATAGAAAGGAATGCCCCAGATCTGGTCGATTCTGTCCGAAAGAATTTCAAACTTGCTGGCGATACCATCGAATGCCTTGAGGGCGTCGGAAGGACACGGTAGCTCCCTGGCCGAGTATACCTGGATCATTTCCAGGAACCGCACAAAGGCGGCATGCGAGCCCGGACGGACAGGTTGGCCAAAGGGCCGCCTATCGTTCCATCCCAGGATTCCAGGTCGCAATGTGCGGTCGAATTCGCGCTTGTGTGGAGCATGCAGCTGATCCAGCGAGCTCTCAATTTGCTGGCAGTATTCCAAGTTGCTCCAATGGTCGTTCCTTTTTGGCACATTCGTGACGCTCTCATGACAGTTCATACCGTCGCATTCAAAGTACATTTGGTCGTCGGTGAAAACGAGGCGGCGACGGCTGAGAATGCCTTCTTGGAAAGGCCACGCCCTTTTAGACCATTTTGACGTTTGGATCGCGGCGTGAGGATGCCTCATGGTTGGCACTATTTCGATGTTGCCAATCTTGACAACTTGCTGTATGCTCCGTGGGCGGTATCCCGCTCCCACTCCCGGCAGCCCGTATTCCACACTGCTCCTGGCAGCAGCAATAATGGTCAGTTCTGCGTTGTGATATATCAGGTTCATCTGTTCCATCTGATGATCTCTGGCCCCCTCGTGATCCTAGTCGATGCAGCACAGATCCATCCAGAGATATCGGAATCCCAACTTGATAGTAACCCGAATAGCATCAGCAAGGGTGTAGGGGAGCGAGGTCAGGTCGCCGAATTTTGTGATGCCACCAAATCTGAAAGGCAATTCTGCCATCTCGGGGGAACCCCATACGTAGCTCAGAGCGACGTAAGGGGCATGTTTTGGAGCTGGCTTCACTTGAAGCGAATGGTAGTCCAGCAAGCAAAGCCCTGCAACTTCCCTGCTAGTTCTTGAGCACAGTGGCTTGTGGTGATGTTGACAATAGGTAACCCATGATCTGGCCAGCAACCTGTCAAACTCTCGGCTAACGATCCGGGCCGTGATACCTGGTGGCTCACAACCATCGCTCCGTCGAGCAACTAGACACCCTTTGTTCTTTGCACCTTGTTCCAGGGCCTGTCGAACAGAAGGCAGAAGATGGACGTCGCTGCGGTGGAAACCTGATGGCGCGAGTGTCAACATGATGGAGTCATTGCCACAAGTGGCTGGAGTCCCATGGCCGATAGTGTTGTAGCAGTGACGGAGAAAGCTCAACGCAACAAGCTCTTCGCCGCCTTGATCGTTGTTGAGTTTCTCGGTAAGCTCTGGAGAGTCTATGCGCGAGCCACATAACAGGCTGCACAGGTCACAAGGAGGGTAGGCCGGCTGCTTCTGGTAATAGGTTCCAACGTCGGCAACCTTGATTCGAAGGTTGATCGATGGTGTAGCTCCCCCGAGAACTGCTTGTAGGGGTAGGTTTGAGCAAGTAGCGCACAAACCGGAACTGGAATGCCTGATCTCTACGGTCGGAAACGAGCTGGGGTATTCGCTGTCAAACGGGAGAGTAATTAGGGGTGACGGAGGAGAGTGGTCTTCGGAAGGTTCCGACATAATGATAATAGCACAGATAATGAAGGCGTATTGGCGTCAAAAGAATGCGGTAGGTTGGCAAGTCTTGAAGATTCTCAAATGGACTCATACCAAGATTTGGATAGACACTGGCAGACTGTGATCACATGTTCCGACTTATATAGGGAAGCAGCAACGCGCAAGTATCTTAGAGGAAGGAACAAGACTTAGGAGCTGCGTAAAGGCAGGGGCCAGGGGGGTCAAAGTAGAACAACGTCATGAACGATCTGGATTGGCCAACCCTCCATAGCTTTGAAAGAATTGTTGCTTCGATATCGTGTATTGATCTCAATTCGGTGCTAGACAAATCATGCCTCCTTGGTAATGTCGTGACTTTCCGAGAAGGAGAAATGAATCGCATCCTCTCCCACTGAAAACTCCCCATCCTTCATAGAGATGGGCGTGTAGCCCAATGGCGCGGTAGTCTCAGAGCTATCCGACTCGTCGTCAGATTCTCGAGACTCAAAGCTCGGCTCTGTGGTCGCTTCGGACAGCCGACCTACTTGCGGCTCCTCGGCAGTCAGGGGGCAGTACCTCCAGTCGACCCAATAGCAATTCCCCGCGAGAACGTGTACGAACCACAGTGCCAGGTTCACAGTCAGGTCTTTGTAACTGTCGAGGTCGCCTTGGTGATGATTCGTCCAGGGGATGGAGACATATTCGAGTAGCCCATCATCCACGAGGCTTCTTCGAAGAGCCTCGTGGCTATTACTGGCTCCTTTCTCTTATCTAATTAGCTTACAACTGCTTCAGAAACACTGCGCTTGCAAATACGAACTCGGAACAGCTGCCCGCGGTCTCACTCGGAAGATGAAGGCCTCGCCACAAGTCAAGATGCACCCGTAACGACACCCGTGGGTGACACAGTAAGTAAAGGCCTGCCTGATGGGCATGAAGTAATTCTTCTGTATCAATGCCTCCTTCATTTGGCCCTTTTTGTCGATGAAGCCACTTCTGAAGAACTTCTCACTGCACCATTTAGATGCCGTCTTGTACTCCTTGGGGAATCTCTCCTGGACGGCTGAAGACCCACGCTCGTCTGGTGACAAGGCGTGATGCACGGCACCAGAGTCGGGCCTCACCGACATGTGTCGCTTCCTCGGTTTCTGCACACGATTGGATTGTGAGCTGCGTCTGGGTGGCTGTTTGCGCTTCGCCCGGCTGTTTACTTGGGGTTCAGCCTCGTGCTTCTTGTGCTTTCTCGTTTTGGAGTTCCAAATACTTGGGTGGAACTCGTTTCGAATAGACATCAGAGCCGTATTGACAATGGTCTCGTTCCATTTGATGATCAAGCTTGTTGTTGACTTCTCGTCGGTAACGATACAATCGGACTCGGGGAAGAGGGTTGGGTAAGCTGGCAGAGATCGGCGGGTTCGGCGGGCGTCATCCAGCAGAGAGCCAGCAAAGACAGCCTCCAGGGTCTTGAAGTCGAATTCCTTCCATGGTCTAAGTTCTTTAGGCCAGTGAAAGTTGCGGGAAGCTGTAAGGGGCTTGCTATCTGGCTCAGGGTGAACAACTTCGGGGTTCTTGGCCGTGAGGATTTCAAAGATGGACGTTGCTGAGGGCTGAGACTCCATTCCGTCGAAGGTAAAAGAGGGTTCGGGGGGGGGGTATAAATACTACGAGAGCGTACGACTCGTGGAATGTAGCACAGATCACATCAGCCAGTCGAGGACTATTCCGAGACAGGGGGCTATTTAAAAGACGCAAATCGCGGACGAGGCTGGTCGAGATACCCGACACTGTCATCAAATTAGGAAGTCAAGCTGATATGAGGCCCACGGCACACACCATCACGGATGCTGCATGTTGGTGATGAGAGCTGAATGAGACAGCATACACGCCCATGGTTGGTCGAGACCCCGCCGCCGAAGCGTCACGCCATGCACGTCGGATGCTCCCTCGTTTCCGAGAGGTGGGAGGAGCCGCTGCCATCGAGCCTGAGCGATCATCGAAGGGGTATTACTATGAGGGTATTATCGTTGAGCTGTCCGGTTGGTGAGGTTACAGACACCTGTTCATACCACAGCATGCCGAGGAAACGCCCCCAGACCCAAGCCTCGTCCATCAACGACCTACCGCCATGTACGGGACCGAAACTACACCAGTTCCAGCATCATCGATCTCCGATACAATGGATGGAGAGGCTAGATGAAGACAGGGGTGACGGCTCCAGTGCCGAGGCTTATATATTTCGGGCTATCATACGTAAGAAGCAATATGCTATCAAAGTGGTACGTACGGCTTCGTTGTATAAAACATAAGTTGCTGATCTGGCCAGTTCAAATTCTGCGACCCTTGGAGCTCTGAGTACTACTGGGGCCCCCTCCTGGGTGAAGACACGCCTCTGGACACTGCAGCTTACTATACCGACCCCTTTTTTTGCCGAGTGTCGAGCTTACGGTCGAATCGAAGGCGCTATAAGGAGCGGGAAGTTGAGGGCTGGAATTGCGGTTCCTTGCCATGGCTACATGTTCCTGAAGAAGGCGGACGAGAGAATACTAAGTGATCGAGGAGTCGACCTAGGCTTGGACGATGTCGACATTGACTTTCAGCAAACGGTCGAAGGTGGTTGTCGACCGAGAGCCATCGTCAAGGACTTTGTGCCAGGAGACTCTGGCGTAAACGAGAAGAGCGCAAAGAGGATACTCAAAGGCATAAGAGCTCTAAATAGGCAAAAGGTGTACAACAGGGACATTCGGATAGACAATTTTCGGAACGGGCAGCTGGTCGACTTTGGTTCTTCGTGGACGGAGCCACACGCTCTCATGAATGCGCTGGGTGCTCGAGACGTTAGGGGCCAAAAGGCTTCTGATCTGGCCTTGTTTGATGACATGATTGAGGATGAAGGGATTGTGACAGAGGTGAGGGGGTTGCCGAATTCAGAATATTGTACCAAGCTGCGGTCGTGGGATAATTAGCTATGGTGCACAAGGAGGTTGTTTGAGGGGTGGGTTTATGAGCATGTAACGATAAATGCAGCCGCGTATGTATATGGATGTTTCAACTGAACCGTGTTAGAAATTGGCGCTATGTTGTTGTCTGGATAGACAAGAAAGTCATGCACTTGGAGGCAATACTTGGCCACTGGATCGAACTTTGTGGTTTGAAAAATACAGGCTTTATAACTGGTTCTTAATCGGTGAAGTGTGTCTGTCATGGGCTTCTTGTTCAAAAGGTTCAGTACAACAGCGCCCCCAGGTCTTTGTGCCTCATGATTCACCATGGCTCTAGACATAGATGATCAGTTGAATTTAATGTTGAACACCTGGCGTGGATCAAGAGCCTTGGCAAAGGTCTCGTCCAAGTCCAACAAAGCGCAGGGTGGCTTCAGCCTAGAATTGAATTATATATCATATCCCAAGGCAGGATTCAAGTATCTGCAGGCACGTATACTCGCTTTGTTGTTGTTGTCAAGTTATTATTCGACGTATTAATCGTTGATTGGTGTGTTGTTGTGGTGGTAGTGGTACTACCTCAAGGTACCTGGCCCACTGTGCCGGTGTGTGGCCTCCACTGGGCGACGGGAGCATTAACTGGGGACCCTCTAAACACGCCCCAAGCTCCCGACCCGGTCTTCAACAACACCAACCGCGTCACCCGGCGCGTCTTGTATTTCTCGTCGCATCCCACTTTCGACCTCACACGCCAGCATCGCGACCGACCAAACGACGCAGAGTCTCAAGACCAACAAACACAAGAGAACACCGACGGCACAAAAATCATGGCCCCCCGCGGTGGCCCCAGGCGCAGCGAGGCTGCCGAGCCGCAAGCTTTCCACCAGCTCGGCGTTCGTGGTCGGTGAGTTTGCGCCCGCCAATTTCGACATTTCCACCATGCGCGTCAATCCTAGAGTCCTAACCTGGCATTTGCAGAAAAACTGGCGTGGAATTGATAGATACCGGAGAGCGCGACGAGTATGGCATGCAACCGCTGGATGACCTACTCTCCTCGCCAGAGAGGGGTCCTTCCGGAGCCAATCAACAAGACGACGACGACGACGATGATGATCAATACGACGACGATCAAGGCAGCGAGGATATGGACATTGAGACGAGTGCGCCAGCTCCAACCGTGCACACAAGGGCACCACCAGAGACTAACATGACCACAGGTGCAGGACCGGGTCCGCGAACCCTGCTTAAGGAGCGAAGCATACCGTACCCTATTCCTCGCAGTCGGTCACCCGTAAAGACACAATTACTATCTCCTGCCCGAAGGAATCGAAACCTAGAACACCTCTCGTCACCAACGCGACGATCCATTGCCGAGGAGCGTGATCCCACCGTGACGCGAAAACTCGACTTCGGAGCCAAGTCCTCAGGACGCCCACGAGGTGGCGCGAATGGAATCAACGGCTCGCTACCCGAGGAAGAGGAGGAGGAGGATGCGGACGAGACGGAGGACGCCGACGAGCCCGAGCAGGAAGAGGAGGTGTCGGACAACATGGATCTTTTGGAGCAGTCTCTACAGATGGTCGAGGCCATGCATGGAGACTCTGTGTCGCCCGAGCCTGAACCTGAACCCGAGCATTCAGAACCCCCATCAGAAGAAGACGAACCTCCCGTGAAGCAGCCCGTCGCAGCTAAGAAGGGCCGTGGACGACCCCCAAGGCCTAAGCCTGTGCAACAAGAGCCGGAGGAGGAACCAGTCGAGGAGGAGTCCGAGGAAGAGGCCGCACCTGTAGCATCCAAGAAAGGAAGAAAATCGAACAAGCCTGCACCTCAGCCCAAGCAACCCAAAGCAGCCCCAGCATCAAGAAAACGAAGAGCGGAGCCGGAGCCGGAGCCGGAGCCAGAAGAGGTTGAGCAGCCTGAAGATGAGGTTTCAGAACAAGAGCCCGAAGAGAGCGCTCCTCAGGCCAAGAAACAGCGTACCACCTCTGTCAAGCCTTCAAAACCAGCCAAGGCGGCTGTATCAAAGGCTCCAGGCAGGCCCAAAGGAAGGCCACCGCGCAGCAAAGCTCCAGCGGAAGAGGCTGGTGAGACTTCGTTCGCCGCTCTTCAGCGCGGCCCGCCAATGCCCAAGTCGCGAGGCCTTGTGTCTGTTCGTCACGACGCAGAAGAGGTTCGGACGACGAGATCTGGCCGCCACTCTTTCAAGCCTCTGGACTGGTGGAGAGGTGACAAGGTTGTCCAGGAGGAGGAAGAGTTTGACGGCGTGACAGGCCGGGATAAGTTTGTTCTGACCACCATCAAGGAGGTTATCCGCAAACCTCAAGAGGAGGCGCCCGTTAAGAAGGCCAAGGGCCGTGCAAAGGGCAGACCCAAACGTGCTCCAGAGGTCGAGCTCGAGCTCGAGGACTGGGAGCTCAACCCGGGCGTTGTCAATGGCGAGGTCATTCTTTGGGAGCCGGAGCACGAGCTACACCCCCCGGCCGATGACGAGCCTGTCGAGGTCATGGAGGATCGTGTGGCGATAGCGGGCAACGCCATTCAGACTAAGGACATCCACGACACGACGTTCCGTTTCGCCAAGACGCTCACGACGCCGTTTATTGGTGCTGGTATTGTCGATCTACCCCGGGCTCCGATAAGCGCCCAAAGAACTCACGCAAGATGCACATGGTCTTCTTTCTGCATTCTGGAAAGGTGCTTGTCACCGTCAACGAAGCTTCGTTCCGGCTCTCTGCTGGAGGCATGTGGTTTGTACCAAGAGGTGTGTTGATTTGATTCCGTCGTGTCGAGACTGCCAGTTACTAACTCCCTTGCAGGAAACTACTACAGCATAACAAACGACTACGACAAGCCCGCTCGCATCTTCTTTTCCCAGGGATGCGAGGTGACATCCCAACCAACAGAAGGAGAGCGGTCCCAACTGTCCGTAATGGCATGATCGTGTGCGAGACGGTGTTGTCACCCCTAGGAGGAGTTTCGTGTATATACTGGGACCTGTTGCCGTCAAGTCTGGCTGCTCAGGGAAAAGGAGTTTTTCTTACTGGAGGCATCCCTCTTTTTTTTTGTCGGTAACCTCGGGACGTGCGGGTTTGAGGGTTTCAAGCCATTGTTGAATTCTGGCCTCGAAGGGAGTCGTATCAGACAAGAGGTCGACGTTACGATTTATGTGTTGTTAGGGCGGTTAGGTTGTATACCATTCATGAAAC
Source organism: Fusarium solani (assembly GCF_023522795.1). Lineage (NCBI taxonomy): Eukaryota > Fungi > Ascomycota > Sordariomycetes > Hypocreales > Nectriaceae > Fusarium > Fusarium solani. The sequence goes on from NW_027072157.1 coordinate 4,091,462, forward strand.
ATGGCAATTCAAGTCTTGGGCTTGCTGTAATGAATTTGCGGTCACGTTCAGGTTGAGCTGGCATTGACAAACGGTGATCCATTCAGGCAGGACGTGTGAGCGATGTACATTGAGATGGGTATCTGATGACAGCTTCACTCTAGTTAGGGAGCGGATCTTGAAGACACCAAAACACACCAACTCAGCTATTCATCCCGCCACCAACTCAGGAACACTTGTTCACGATGCATGCAGGTAGGACGTCAAATAGGTCACTGTTAAAGATCCACATCATGGTTGAAAATGTTAACCTCGAGTTCATCTACTCTGGTGAAGTGTAGCCAAGCTTATCAGCCGACCCAGACTTCAAATAGCAATTTCCAAAAAACAAAGCCGTACTCTAACTCGTAGAGACAAACTTGCTCCTAGGCGCCCAAGACACACAAAACACTCATCAGGCTCCCTTCCTGCCTGTCCAAAGACAAAACATGTGCTCCGAAAACACCATGCAATGCGATGTCATGTAATAAGATGCTCAGTAATCAATCAGCCTCAACTTCTTTCCAATATCACGACGACGGGCCTGTGCCTGCGCCGCCCGCTCCGAAGCCCGCGTCTCTGCAGTCGTCTCAAACTGCACGTGGCGAGCCTTGAGAGCCTGCAGAAGCATGCCAGCGTCAAAGAAACCATCTGGAAATATTGTTAGTAACAATTTGTATACAAAGGATTTGGCTTGGAAACTTACATCCACCCATCTCGTCATCCTCACTAAAGGCACTGCTCTCGTTGGTGGGAGACGTTGTACCAGTAGCAGAGCGGAGGCTGTCAACGGCGGTGATAGGGCGTCCACGGCTCTTAACTCGGCTGATGGGTTTGGGCCTCTCGACCTCGACCTCGCGAGCACGGCTGGCCTTGCCGGTAGACATCTTGCGGTTGCTAATGCGCAGGATGCGGCGGATCTCAAGGAGGTAGCTCTCGAGGGTGTCGACAAAACGCTTGGTCTGGCGATGCTTGCTGGCAACGCAGATGGCGAGTCCATCATCCTTGATAATGTATCCAATACCGAAGCCATCTCCAGAGGTAGGACCGAATCCAAACTGGCGAAGAGCAGGGTTTCCGCAGTTGGACGTAGAGATGATGGTGTTGTTCAGCTTGTCCCATCCAGAGTCGGCAAACATGAGAGGCAGGGGGTTCTGATCCCGCGAACGAGAGTTGGTGCTGTATCCGCGCTCGCGCGAGGAGGGCTTCACCTCGACACCATCTGTAGATGGGAATGAACCGTTGCTGACGGGCGATCCCACACGGTCCGAGTATCCATCGGGGCTAGAGTAACCTGTGCTGTTCAAGTTGCTGTCAAGGTCCTCATCCAGGCTCCTCTGCCACACAGAGAAGAGGGCATAGAGGTGGCGATCGCAACCCTCAGCCTTGGAGCACTGTCGAGTGTTGGCAGTGTGCTTCTGGCAAGCCTTCTTGAGCGCCTCGATCTTGGACTCGGCCGGGTTTTCAGCCCAGAAGCTCTGAACAAAGTCGACAACCTCGGGAGAGACAGTTCGGATGGCCTCGGTTCGGCCGTGCAAGAACATTTTGGTCATGGCCGGCTCGTAGGTGCACTCAACTCGGCCATACAGACCGTAGTAGGCGGCCTGGAAAGCCATCTGGACAAAGGCATCGGGGGAGAAACCCATCGAAGTGATGAAATTCTTTCCATAGTGGCTAAAGTCCAGGGTCTGGAACTCGTTCTGCTCAATCAAGTCGGCCAACCTAGTCTCAGCAAATCGTACGGCGACGCTGAGTTCAGGAATCATGTCCCACTCGAGCTTCCGGGGGGTAACGCTGACATCGCCAAAGCTCTCAGGGTCACGCTTGGAGGGATCCGGACTGGATGAGGCCCAGAGCGAAGGGGCCATGCCGTTGATAGTGCGGGCGAAACGGAGGATGGTGTCGGTATAAACGTCACTAGCGAACCGCAGAACCGTGTGGCCGTCGACGCCCGTGTGCTCAAAGTTGATTCCGGCGCTTCCGTTCTTGCAGACAATGATCTGAAGCTTGTCGTACCAGCGGTTGGTGCAAGTTCCGATCTGGACACCCTTCTCAATCTCACTGGTCCCGCAAAGCATGTTCTGGCACAGAGCAGCAGCATCAGCAGGCTCCGTGTAGTCCAGGCAGAGGACGAAAAGAGCCGAGTCGACAATACCGAGAGAGTCGGCGTTGTTGGAATCAGGCTCGCTGGTAAGGACGTCTCGAAGTCCAGACCAGACCTTGCGGTTCTCAGTGCTCAGAACACCCAGGGCACCCTTTGCAGCCTCCTGAATGGGGATTTGAGTGGCATCATCGATGATGGTCTGGAGGTTGATGGAAATGTCCTTCTCAGACATGATGAGATCTGAGTTGTCATCCAGCACATCAAACCAGTAGAATTGGCCATGGCACATGACGACGATGTGCTTCGACTCAGGGTCCTGCTCGATCTGGCAACCGGCCTCGGTAGGGACTCGGGCAGTGCCAAAAAGTCGTGAAAACTGGTACATGCACAGGGGGGTGCCCTTGATCTTGTCTGGGGCAAGCTCCTCCTTACGGACGGCTCGAACAAACTCGAGGGATGAGACAACCAGGGATGCCGCTCGGGTGACCTGGTTGTTGCGGGCGGGGGTCGGATCATCCTCCAGGAGGAAGAAGGGGTTGAGGTTGAGAACAACGGGGTTGTCGTAGTTCAGGTAGGAATCATACCCTGTCAAGTGTTAGTGATGATTTGAGAGAGTGAAGGAAGTGGTACATACAAAACTGCTCAATGTAGCTGGTCTTTCCCTGGGCATAAGCCTTCAGCTTCTCCTGCAGCTCAGGGCCATCGCCCTTGAGGAACTCGTTCACAGCATGCTGGGTCTCTGCGTGCTCCCGGGTCGTCTGGAGGGGCTTAAGGGCTTCGAGGTATCGCTTGCAGGTGGCATCCAGCTCAGGGATGGGTAGCTTCGGGAGCTTGTCCTGGCCGGAGAAGGTGATGCCGCCCTCCTTCTTGGACTCGTTGTAGGTAGCCATGGGAACTCGCTTGTAATCGCCGTTGAGTCTGGCGGACGAGTCACGTCGTTGTTGAGGAAGTTCAGGGATCTCAGGGACAGAACGAGGAACCGAGGCGTCGATGGGTGCCGACTTGGGAGTGGGCTCAGAAAGTCTCTCTCCAAGAGGCTGGGGAAGGGTGAAGGTGCGGACTTGAGTCATGGTGTCAGTTGTGAGGGTCGTAGGAGTCGATGAGAAAACGAAGTCTAAGCGTAAAGAGGTGACACGCTTGTGCTAACGTTGAGGCCGCGGAGAGCGGTGCGGTAAAAGTAGTGACAGTTTTCTTGGAGGAAATAGTCTGGCATTACACGATGGGCATTCTAGTATTGGAAGAGATGGGTTGATGGGTAACAAGAGTCCAAAGGATCAACTCGAGAGGGCACAGGGCTCTGATATAAAGCAAACGGCCATGACCTCGCTGACTTAGACAAGAGTCAAGTGGACCCGCCACGCACCCTCCGCACACCCTCCGCACCCAACTGGGGGTAGCCGAGCAAGAGGGATGGCTTCTGGGGGAGTGAGGGCAGGCAACGGCTGTGATAGGGCCAGCAGGCCTGTCAAGGCAAACGGTAGGTGATGAGACTCCTCCGCAGGTCCGACAGCCAGCAGTGCCGAACGAACGTGGGTGCAGGGAGTATCGAGGTAGAACGATCCAGGCACGGAGACTTACCGGGGACGGGACGGAGCCACAGCGCACAGCTATGCAGAAGGCGAGAAAACCCCGAGCAAGACGAGAGCCGGTAATAACAAGCTGATGCCGAGTCGGTGGGACGGTATCACTGGACAAAGCGTCTGAGGCAGGTTGCGACAGGGCAGGGGACTCGAGGCATCAAAAGAAGCACGAGGCTGGCCGGCTATGTACCTGGACAAACGGGTGGCATCCAAGAGCAGACAAGTAGGTACCTGAGAGGCCAGGAACGGTTCTCCGCAACGTGTCGCTCGGGTTGGAGGGGCGCTGTGCCGTCACGGAAGGCTCCCGAGCAGTGGCCTTGCAGCAGTCAGAAGCCGTCTAAGCTGGAGGTTGTCTTCGGACGACGGGATGTTGACAATAACGGTGCCAGACTCGGAGCCGTGACGGAGAGCAGAGGCAATCGACCTAAGCCTGGACCGGGGACGGTCTGAACAGGATCCACTCCCGACAAGTTGGAGGCCGAGGGGCGGCGTGTAACTGGCTGGATAGGTGTGCTTCTCCAGCGTTTTGGCCAGCTTATGACGGAGAGTGTCCGGCCTGGGATGACAGTCTGAACGCTGAACCCCGAACCCCACGATTCAGCCTGTGATGAGGGGAAATCAGCTGCGAGAGCATTACCGAAGTTGGGGTCTCGTCAGGTGGCAATGCCATGTCTCTCTTCCCCTCTCTTGTGGCTGTTTGTGTCCTCCTGCTGCTGAGCGCACGCGCCCTCGAGATGCCCGGGGGGCAGTCGAGTGCCGCGGTCTAATGGTCTGATGTCTTTCATGTGCCGGCCAGAGTTTGAAAGGTTATCTGATCTGATCTGATGGACGTTCCTGCTGTCACTATGTTTGGGTGGGCGCGATGGTCGCTTGCGAATTCAAGACAACTAGAGTGGGACTTGGAGAAGACCGGCCCCGGCGTCATGGGTCGCACTCGTCGCCTGGGCTGACGCTGGCCCATTCATACCTGGCCGATTAGTATCCAGGGATCGCAGACTCTCTGGGCCACATTTCGGTGCCGGTAGCAAGTTTGACGATCCGGGGCGTGTTCTAGGCTAGACTTGCTCGCGACCAACATGGCCAACGCAAGCGGGAGCGCTGGGTAAAGCTCTACGCGGAGAGGCCTCAAAATCATGGCTTGTGATTATTTCTCCGGGTTGCTTCTTGCTCGAGAAAATTCCGCCGTGATACCGGTGCTATCCGAGACGGAATGAAGACTTTGATGTCCTGTACGAGGATTGTTCAAGAGGGTGTGATAACAATCAAGGGTGTGTGGCAATGAGCCAAGCCGAGAGATGGCAAGGGAAGGCAGGGAACCGACAACAGCGCAGAGCTTTCAGATCTGACAGGGAATAACATTGCGGTACTGGTCTCCATGCTGCTGGGCAGTGTTCGCATTCCCGAGGGCCAACGGAGCCGGTCCTGGAGGGTGTGCCTTGCTGGACGGACAGCGAACGGCTGGGACGGCCGGCCACGGTCAGGGCCGTTCTCGGTTCGGTCCAAAGGACGCCAGGCAAAAAAGCTTCGATACCACAGCTTCATTTCGTCATGGCCGCGCCCCGAAACGTGGTTCCCGCAGTGGGGAGCGGCACCAAAAAAGCAGGCCGATGACGGGCACCATGGAAGAGAGCAGACAGTGTGTGTGGGTGGATTGGATCCTCCAAAGGTGACTGGATGGCGTGTCATTGAAGGCCTGCAGGATTTGCTAGGTTGTTGGACGAACGCTCAAGGCCGAGACATTGTTCATGGGGAAATTTTTACTTCTTTTCTTGGATTCTGGCTTGACGAGGGCGCTCGTCCAGCGTGGCAATTGGGGGAAGGAAGATGGGGGATCCCGCGGGGTAACCCTGCCTTGCACCTTCCTGCTTGCACCTTGGACCTTGCACCCTGTTGTCGCCTCAAAACGGGCGTCTCTCGGCATGAGCATTGTATCTGTAGAAGAATTTCCATTACTGGGGCTGGATTCTCTTGTTTGATCTCGAGGAAATTTGATTCTGCAACGCTATTTCAAGCGTGCACCAGCTGGCGCTTGGATATCTTGCAGCTCGGCTTTCAACCGAGGTTTTGCGGTGATGTCAGGTGATTGGTCACGTGCTCTATGATGTCATTGTCTGATCCGAAACCCCGGCGTTGTTCTCCAGCCGTCCCGCCGAACTGGGCCCTTGGCCGGCTCTGTTGCTCCTCTTCCGGAGGCCCGGATCCGGCCCCGGTTCGATCCACACTCAACAAAAGCCGGACGGTATGGGTCTGCTTCGGACAAGTGAACGGGGCCCACTATCATTACCTTGTACATAAGATGGCAGCCTCCCTAACTTCAGTTCGCAACCGACTTCGCTGATTCTTGACTGGAAATTGCTCCTTTCCCGCAAAGCATCTGCTTTTAATTACCCAGGTATGGTGCACTTCTTTGCTTCATAGCCGCTCATGCTCTCCCTTGGCATTATCGGCAAGCTTCGTCAACGCGCAAAATCCATGCAGTATTCTGGACGCCAAACCACCTGTTTGATCTTGTCCCAGTCTGCTTGACATGATAGTCGTGATGGTAGATGATCTAGTAATGTGATCTTACGCGGCCAGCACTGGAAGATGAATATCATACGGATACCGGCACGTTCTTCGCTTGGGGAGGCCTCATCTACGTCGCAACGAGTAAGATCGCGTAGCTCCATGACAGGGAGATGGTGATGATTTCCATGAGTCGTCGTCTACGATTGAAAACTGCCAGGAGATTTTTCCAGAATAAGCATCTCATTCGAGCTGTCAAAAGGACGCGCTAACTTATTTCGGAGTTCCATTCGAGAATGACTGGCGCTATGCCGTTTTCGGAAAGCCATTCGAGGTCCACTTCTGCCTCGTTTCACAGCCCTACGAGCATAGCATCCTACACGGACAGTCAATCCGACCGCATTACAACCTTGAAAAGAGGTTCCTATGGTTTTCCATTGGCTCAAATCTTTGTTTGTCTTCTAGAATAGGAAAAGTCATTCGAGATATGTTCGAGAATTGCGCCTCAGCCTCCCAGTAGCTAATGGATCTGCCCAAGCTTCAATCAACAACCCACAACTTGGGGATATTGTGGGACGTTGATGATGAATCCATGAACAAGGTTGTTTTTGAGCTTTATGATAAATACAGTCGTTTTACCTCGCTTCTTAAAGTCCGTCCCATCTCAAACTCCATATCCAACTCTTCAACTATTCAGCCCCCTTGACTACCTCCTCTCGCTCAACCTTCTCTCCCTAATAGCATTGTTCAATCTTAGCTTTCATCAGACGAATAAAGCATCATGATCTCGTTAGTCAAAAAGGCCATTCGGTCACAGCGTAATAAAGCGCCAACAACGCCACCCGCACCACCCATGGAACTCCAAGAGACTCGGCCTCAGACGACAAACAAACAACCACAATGCATTCACCGCGATGGATCTGAGCCCTCAAATGAGCCATGCCCAACTTGCGCTGCAGACGAGAAAGCCGCTACGAAATACCGATGGAAGATCATTCTTGGCCTCGTGGCACCCTTTGCCCTTCAAGCCCTTGACTCGACAATGTAGGCAATCCGTCACCTGGCAACCCCAACGATGCTAACCTCTTTTTTAGTATCGCAAGCGCTCTACCTTGGATTGCTGGAGATTTTAGTGAGATCTCACAACTAAACTGGATCGTCTCATCATTCAACCTCACATCGGCCGCCTTCATTCCCTTCTGGGCACAGATGGCTGATGTATTTGGCCGAAACGCCTCCCTCAACGCAGCCGTCATCTTCATGCTGATCGGCAGCGCGCTCTGTACAGGCGCCCCTACCAATGCGTTCCCAGTTCTTCTACTTGGTCGAGGTTTCCAGGGTCTTGCAGCAGCTGGTCTCAATGTTATTGTTCGTACCATTCTGGCCGACAAGGTGTCGCTACAGGAGAACGCCAGAAACTGGGCCATCTTTGCGCTTGTTGGTGGCATCTCTTATGCAATTGGCCCTGTCATCGGTGGTAAGTTGCTCTTCCCTGGTCGTTTCGCGTCACTTTGGAGATAGCTGGGACTGACATGGACTGCTAGGATATCTTACCAACGCGGACTGGAGATGGTGCTTTGCCATTAACCTTCCCATTGCCGTGGTGGCTCTTGTCATCATCTTCTTTATCCTACGAAAAGAGCTTCTCGGTCCTCAGCCCATCCCCGAGCTCAACGAAACCGCCGAAACCGGAAGGAGGACCAAGTTCATTGCCAGGCTCAAGACGGTGGATGTCGGTGGTCAGCTCCTGTTCATCTTTGGCTTTGGCCTCATCATCCTCGCCATGACTTGGGGTGGTGCAACCTACCCCTGGGGTTCAGCCGCTGTGATTGTCCCCCTCGTTCTTGGAGTCATCTGCACCGGTGTCTTTCTATACTGGGAGTATCTCTTGGCTCCTGGAAACACCATGGCTGAGAAGCTTCCCTGGCAGCGGGCGATGATTCCCTGGGACTTGATTTCTAACAGAGACATTGGTCTTCTCTTCTACTGCGAGTGTGCCACGGGAATGGGCATGTACGCAGTAAGTGCTGGTCTTTCCTGGTATGGTGTACGTGTCTAACTTGGATAGGTGTTCTATTTCTGCAATATCTACTTCATTGCTGTTAGGGTATGTAGTTTTTGGCCTATGTTCGTGCAAAAAGCAAACTGACGATATCACAGGGTTACGAGCCCGACAAAGCCGGTGTACAGCTCCTGTACTTTGTTCCTGGACTGGGAGGTTTGTCCCCTCAGGTAGCCCAACATACTGCGAATTCATTGCTCACGCTCATATAGTTGGTGTTTACATCTGCTCTTACATGTGCAACCGATGGCCCCGCATGACCTTTCCCTGCGTGTTCCTGGGAACTCTTGTGGAAGCGATCGGTATCGGCCTGCTTGGCTGGGCTATTTGGGCCGATAAGCTCAGCACCATCTTTGGAATGATGGCTCTTGTTGGCTGTGGTAGTGGTATGCGATTCATGGCCTCGCCACTTCATGGAATTGGCCTGTTCAGGAACCTCCGTGCTTCGGTCATCGGCTTGATGTCTGTTGCTGTTCCTTTTGGTGGCACTATTGGGTTGACCATCATGTCGACTGTCTTCAACAACACTTCCGGTATCGACTCGAGCAGCAGCGACTTTACCGAAGTTCAGTCATCATCATCATCATCCAGCGAGCTCAAGGGACAGGCCATCCACGATGCCAAGATGGGCGTTGTGTGGGCATTCGTTGCCATTACCCCGTTTGTCGCACTAGTAAGTTTACATCTCTCTCGGTCCTCAACTGTCAGCTAATTTTTTATCAGGCATTCCCATTCGCAGCCTGTCTTGGTAATGTCAAGCTGGGCCAGGGACCTCCCAGCTCGGAGGGCCCAACAGACATCGTGGTTCAAGGTTCTTATCTCCTCAAGCTACTGAGAGGTCAGGAGAAGTTTGGAGTTGAAAAGGCGGGATACAGACTTGAGAGCTCGCATGGCGGAGGATGGTCAGGAAGCACAGGCTCGGGAGAGCGGGGTGACCAGCAAGTCTAGACTATACTATCGAGGGCGATGGAGTGGTAGCTGATTTAACGTGTTGGGCATTGACGTAGTATTTAGACAGCGATTTGTTTGACCATGACATTTCTCAAGCGCAAGATAGAATATACCCTTTGTTTGTTTAATGGCGTCAGGGAGCTTGCTTGGACAACCGTGAGACGTGTTATCACGATGGGCGGTGACACTGATTATCAGGGTGCCGAGATCGGCGCCTCAGAGTCAACTCTGTATCAAAGAGATGGTTACAACATGTTGACTCTGCCGTACTTATGACACGCATATATCCCCGGAATGCAGCTTATAACCTCCAGAGATAGCAAGGTTTCCTTAGATAAAGTAAAGAACACGGGGCGCCAAGTTCCGTCGGGCCGTCTATGTATTGCAGTGGCAGCAAATGATTAGCCAGGACCAATTCCCGGCAATAATCGCATGACCTGACCTTGGGCCTTACGGGAAAACATGGATGCGAATGCGATGCGTCTATTTTATCTCAAACCCCCGCCAAAAATGTGAAGTCTCCCATCAGACCTGGCTCGATATTGGTTTACTACCCTTTCTAGGCCAATTGAGTCACGTTATCCTCCTCTTTAACCCGCCATCATGAGGGACATGGAGGTTGACGAGGAGCAGAGCCCGAACCCCAGATTCTGGCTCGAGTTTCGCACTTTTGATGATGGCCTCTCGGAGCATCCACATGCCAAGAAGACATCGCCTTCCTCGCTCACCGCATTTCCTCAGTTCACGCAGCTCCCTCCTGAGCTGCGCCTGAGGATATGGTCCTGCCTCATCCAGCCACGCATCGTCGTCGTCTGCTGTATGCAGCGCGATGAGCGACTTGGTGAGAGAATTAAGGAACTCGACTCGCGATCTCACGGCAGATCAGTACCGGTTCTCCTACACGTCAACCGCGAGTCGCGATATCTCGCGCTGGAGCACTACGAGCTCACCTTTTCCTGGCGCATCTCCAAGCTCCTCTCAGACACGCCCGTTTCGGCGCCCGCGCGGGTCTGGTTCAACTTTGCACTTGACGCCGTCTGGCTGGCGGGCGAGTTGGAGGCTTACGACTCGTACGGCTTCAACTCGCCCATGGTGTATTTCCTGCGCCGCGAGGACACGCGGAGGGTACGGCACGTGGCCTGCATGCTGGCCGAACTGGGCTATCCGCGCCAGGAGAGCGACCAGGTTTTCGGGTGCCTGTGGCACGTCGTTGATGGATTTCCTACCATTGAGAGGCTCCTGCTGACGGTGGGCGAGGGAGATGACGAGGCCGTCAAGGGTAGTAAGCTGATGAGCCCGGACAATGTGATGCAGAAGATCTGGAGCGGGTGGCTGGGCGGATCGACGACTGAGACGAGTTCGAGGATGGCGCATAAGCAGATGATGATGATTCAGGAAGAGGACCTGTCAGGTTTTGTAGCAGATCTTTGAGGGACATAGACTGGGGTTGGGGCACGCTGGTCGGCTCGTGAGATGCGGTTTGCTTATTGGTGATTACATGTTGAGCTCAAGCTATAGACATAGAGAATTTTTTTTTACTAAGACAATTTACGGGAGTGTATCAATGATGATCACATATTGACCTTGCAAGCTAACGGCCACACCGACTCTGGTGATCAAGATATTGACCTCTTGTAGATATATATACATATTCGACGTTAGGGAGAGATGAATATCCTCCTCTCAGAGGCTTGTCTTGGGGCAGTGATCACCATGGCTCCTCTGGTCTGAGACTCAGACTGGCGCTCAAAGCGTCGGCAACATGGCGATACCATCGAAACTCCTTGTCAAAGTTTTGAATCCGGACGTCTGTAAGGTGGGAAGGAAGTGATTCGTCTCATTATCCTCATACAGCTGTCGAGCATTGGATATGGCAGATGTCATGCAGCGGTCGTTGATGATGCTAACCTTGTTCACGTGAAGACTGGACTCGTTTTGCTAAGAGCTGACCATACCATACCTATCCCATGAAAGTTTCCAGAAAACATCTCGTTGAATACATGAGGAGGGTTAAACCAGGCGCTCAGCCAATCAATTGGTGAGCGTTATCTAACTTCATCACCGGCAACTGAGTGACGTTGAACAGAGGGGTGTCTGTTGAATGGAGAGACTCCCTCCCACCGGCCATCTCGATCTAGCGCATGCTAAGGTTCATCGTGCATCAAAATGAGCAGACATGGAGAATGGGTTCCATGATGATGCATCATTCGCTCGTCCAACCTCGCCAAAAGCGGGCACTTGGGAAGCCTCCAGGTTCAGGGTAGGGTAGGTTTGGAGCAGCTAAACAGGTTGACGATCCCGACCTCGTTTTGCGGACCATCACGACATCGGCCCCACCGGCAATCCAGTTGCTTGGAAACGGCCGGCTCCAACCCACTTAGAGTACACGGCGATTGACGTATGGTAAAGATAAAGGCAGAGGCAAGTGCAATTGGGGCCACGAATTTGACTGCATCGAGTTGTCTACCTAGTGCCAATGGACGCCATCCAGCTGTATGGTACCTGGATCGTGGACCTGGTGGTGGTGCCTTGAAAGGGAGGCGGCCGCCGCAGTGAAACCCAAAAAGTTACAAGCCAACCAACCCAGGACTGCCAAACCAACAAGCACAACAGACAGGCAGGGCCTCATCTCGTCGAATCGATTGTCTGACTGTCGGTTGCCTGGACACTCAATTGGGCAGCAGCGAAAAACGCCGAATGGCTCCAGGGTCGGCTACGCCACGCCTCAGCCCTGGAGCCCAAGTGGATGCCGTGGCAGCAACCCACAGAGAGCTATGGAAGCGCCACGAAGGTGAGGATGCGACGCTTCTCAGCATGGGAGAGGGAGGCAAGGAAAAGATGGCCAGAGAAGAGCATCGACGGGCGGACCCACCCCCAGGGATGATGGAATCAGGGGCCTAACGGGTCTCTAAAGATTAAACATGCATTTGTTGACAGTTCGAGTTGCAGTGAGGCACTGACGGACCAAGCGAGGACGCCGATGGAAGCCTTCCATCAGCCTGATTGATATGGACTCCGTCCTGCAAGGATCCAGCCATGAGCGATACGTACCCGTTTTTTTCTGTCTGACTTTCTTCTCGGGTGGTGTGCCAGGCCGAGAGAGGACAGTCCCGAATGGAAGCAGGAAAAATAGGTGTGCTGCATCTCAGAGTGCCTGGCTGCCTGCATGCCTGCATTTTCAAAGTAGCGGTAGCCAGCAGCTTAGGTAGTTGGACAGCAAGGCATTCAAACCTGTTTCATCAAGGTCGTAAGATAGCCGATGTCCAGTTCCTCGCCTTCCGGCCGGATGCCCAGTTTGATAGCAGAAAATATCAGAATTTTCCTATTCATTGCCACAAAAGGTTGATCAATTTAGACACTCGATGATGGCGGCGTAGTCTAAGCTGTCTACGGTGACTCTGCCTAGACCACAGGGAGAGAAGAGCGACAAAGGAAAAAATCAATGCGGCAGAGTCAGTCGAGGAGGGGCAGTCAATGAGGGAGCTCTCGGTCAGCCTGATGTCGTTGGTGGGGCAGAAGTAGCGTGTACTTGAATCTGAGCCTAGCACCCCATTGCTGATCAGGTATTCGACACCTGGAGCTTGGCTAACCCTGGCTCGGATGCCCCGCGATGGAATTTTCGGGAGGGGAAGGTTTTTGGTAGTGGTTTTTGGAGGGGGATGACATCAACGAGCACAGGCAGACACAGGCAGGCACCGCGTACGAGCCAAACGACGAACAGACGACGCGGGAACAAACGAGAAGCGAGTGGACATGCTCGAATTGCACCCGGCGGCTTCAAGAATCTCCCAGAAGCAGCAAACCAGCGAGATCCCCATCCATTGTCCAGGAGACGCCGCCGCAGGTTCCCATTTTTTGGTGGGGCACAACAGATCTGCCAGGTGCTCGCAGCTGCTAGAGGGTTCCTCAAACGCCCCTGCACGCCCCCCCCAGCAACGCCTAGCAGCGCCCAGAAGGCGGTAGACCCCCCCTGCACTCCCCAGAAGCGACGCACATCCACAGAAGCTCTGAGGAAGTGGGCTCCTTTGGAACAGCGCAGAACCGCATCGAACCTTGGCACCCGCCTTTATTTAGCACCTTTTGTGACTGCTGCACCGCAATCCGATTTTCTTCTCACAACAACACATCTTTCAGATACCCTCTCAAGTCTTCAAATACCTCCATCACCCCCTTTGAAGCAACTGCGATTTCCTTTTCCTTTCTCCCCGCGTTCATCTCTCTTCTTCCGCATATTACACATCTTCACACACATCACACAAAATGGGTCCCGCCGTCGGTATCGATTTGGGTACCACGTACTCTTGCGTGGGTATCTTCCGTGAGGACCGGTAAGCTCTTTTCCCTTCATCATTTCTTCATCAACAGCTTCTAACCATTCTCCAGATGCGACATTATCGCCAACGACCAGGGTAACCGAACCACTCCCTCTTTCGTCGGTTTCACCGACACCGAGCGTCTGATCGGTGATGCCGCCAAGAACCAGGTCGCTATGAACCCCCAGAACACTGTCTTCGATGCCAAGCGTTTGATCGGTCGCAAGTTCGCCGACCCTGAGGTCCAGGCCGACATGAAGCACTTCCCCTTCAAGATCATCGACAAGGGTGGCAAGCCTATCATCGAGGTTGAGTTCAAGGGCGAGAAGAAGACCTTCACTCCTGAGGAGATCTCCTCCATGGTCCTCACCAAGATGCGAGAGACCGCCGAGTCTTACCTTGGTGAGACCGTCAACAACGCTGTCGTTACCGTTCCTGCCTACTTCAACGACTCCCAGCGTCAGGCTACCAAGGATGCCGGTCTCATTGCTGGCCTCAACGTTCTCCGAATCATCAACGAGCCTACCGCCGCTGCCATCGCCTACGGTCTCGACAAGAAGATCGAGGGTGAGCGCAACGTCCTCATCTTCGATCTCGGTGGTGGTACCTTCGATGTTTCTCTCCTGACCATTGAGGAGGGTATCTTCGAGGTCAAGTCGACTGCCGGTGACACTCACCTGGGTGGTGAGGATTTCGATAACCGTCTGGTCAACCACTTCGTGAACGAGTTCAAGCGCAAGCACAAGGTTAGTAATTCCCTTTCCCTCATCCCCGTTCTTTTCCTTTTGAGTTTTTGCGATTTTTTCCATGGTTTCACTCCTTGGAATCAATCGTGAATCACTGTCCATTACCCCGCCCCCACCTTCCCTATGATGGACTTTGATTTCCTCACATCTTCGCATTCTTTGTCATGATTTGTCAAAACATATACTAACCCCCCTCACAGAAGGATCTCTCTACCAACGTCCGTGCTCTCCGACGTCTCCGAACCGCTTGCGAGCGTGCCAAGCGAACTCTTTCTTCTTCCGCTCAGACCTCCATCGAGATCGACTCTCTCTTCGAGGGTATTGATTTCTACACCTCCATCACCCGAGCCCGTTTCGAGGAGCTCTGCCAGGATCTCTTCCGATCCACCATTCAGCCCGTCGACCGTGTCCTCGGTGACGCCAAGATCGACAAGTCCCTCGTCCACGAGATCGTTCTCGTCGGTGGATCTACCCGTATCCCCCGTGTCCAGAAGCTCATCACCGACTACTTCAACGGAAAGGAGCCCAACAAGTCCATCAACCCCGATGAGGCTGTTGCCTACGGTGCCGCCGTCCAGGCCGCCATTCTGTCCGGTGACACTTCTTCCAAGGCCACCAACGAGATCCTGCTTCTCGATGTCGCCCCTCTTTCCCTCGGTATCGAGACTGCTGGTGGTATGATGACCAAGCTCATCCCCCGCAACACCACCATCCCCACCAAGAAGTCCGAGGTCTTCTCTACCTTCTCCGACAACCAGCCTGGTGTCCTCATCCAGGTCTACGAGGGTGAGCGTCAGCGCACCAAGGACAACAACCTTCTCGGCAAGTTCGAGCTCACCGGTATCCCCCCCGCCCCCCGTGGTGTCCCCCAGATTGAGGTCACCTTCGATCTTGATGCCAACGGTATCATGAACGTCTCCGCCGTTGAGAAGGGCACCGGCAAGTCCAACAAGATTGTCATCACCAACGACAAGGGCCGCCTCTCCAAGGAGGATATCGAGCGCATGCTTTCGGATGCCGAGAAGTACAAGGAGGAGGATGAGGCTGAGGGCCGCCGTGTCGCTGCCAAGAACGGTCTTGAGTCCTACGCGTACTCTCTCCGCAACACTCTCTCCGACCCCAAGGTCGAGGAGAAGATTGAGGCTGCCGACAAGGACAAGCTCAAGACCGAGATCGACAAGGTCGTTGAGTGGCTCGACGACAACCAGCAGGCTACTCGTGAGGAGTACGAGGAGCACCAGAAGGAGCTTGAGGGTATTGCCAACCCCATCATGATGAAGTTCTACGGCTCCGGCGGCGAGGGTGGCATGCCTGGCGGCATGCCCGGCGCTGGCGGTCCCGGTGGCTTCCCTGGTGCTGGCGGCCCTGGTGGTGCCCCTGGCCACGGTGGCGATGACGGTCCTACCGTCGAGGAGGTCGACTAAATTCTTTGATACCCCAACAACATCAGTCTCGACTTCTAGAATGGTCAAGCATCCAGGAGTGCGATGCGGGAGGCTAGGGGTCATCGAGGGATGATGCGATGATTAGATTTCTGCCTTTGTTTTTCTGCATTTCACGGTTATGAACAGGGAAAAGCTCGGTGGTTTACCCAGGACTGTACTTTAATGAATCGATGAATTAAGACATTCATGAATGATTTCTCCCTTGAACAATGTGATGTCTTGTGATGTCTAATAACAACATAACTTCCATGTCTGGATATCCTCCTCGAAGGTTAGGTACTGGCCAGATAACCAAAGGTTTTAGTCTTTTCTATGAATTATTGTCAAGGCAGAGAGGCCTTTGAGAAGGCAGAGCTACACTTTTTGACTCTCTTGACCCTTGTGGAGTTGTCCATACAGAAGTGGGAGATGGCTGGATGTAGTGGATTGTATAGTCATGACTCTCTGATCGTAATGTCTGTCCCATAGTGTAGTATTCTAGTATACAGTAAATCTCCTTCATGTTCTCATTCCATATAGTAACAACAATGATCGAATCTCAAGCCAGCTGCTGCGGCAGAACCATATTATTCAATGGGCTGGTTGAATGTTGAACCTTCAGGAACCCTTTCTTCCCGACTCTCCCACACATCCTCACTGCTAGGCTTGCCCGGGCCGTACTTTACAAACTCCTTTGCGCGGTAGTGCTCCCGGATGGCCTTCTCGCGCATCTCGGGGGAGTAACCCTTTGTGCGCATGCAGAACCAAAAGTCGTCCCAGTGCTCGCTGCAGGACCGCATCTCGCCGTAGCGGTAGACGGCGTTCCACTGGCCGCCCATCGAGTTGCAGGCCCACGCCTGGTCAAAGGCTTGTCGGCATGACATGTCGGTCGGGAGGAGGGCTTCGGAGAGGGCGTCGCGGGGGGGTATGTCGGAGGGGGTGGGGGCCGTGGCTCGTGTTGACTTTTTGAGGGTGAGCCATGACGGTAATGATGAAGACTGTTGGTCTTTTTGTGAGGGGGTTTCGGGCTTGGCGTTCTTTTCGGACTCGAAGAGGTCGATGAACTTTTGGATCTCGGGGTCTGTGGTGGAGGATGTCGAGGTTGAGGTTGGAGGTTGTTGTGTCGGTGTTGAGGTGGGAGGTGCTTGTTCAGTGGGTGTGGACGGCTTGTCCTTGTTGGACGAAGACCATAGCCAGCCCATGGCGACGGATATGTGTGTAGATGTGAGGTAGGTTGCTTCGGTCGATGTCGTTGGATATCAGAGTCTGGACTTTGCGTGCTGTCGATGGCTGATCAGTTGAGGAGGGGTTTCACGTCGCAATTGTATCGTGTCGTGCCAATGAACAAGGTCTCTTCTCGTGACTGCCGTAGGTAACGTTGCCCGATGGAATTGAAATCAGCGCCCTCCTTGTGTCTCTCGTCCAGGTCGTCTTGCGCTCGTGGTGCTCATTGGATTTTCGCGGTGGTCAGGATGCGCATGTTGCGTCGGGAAAATGGATTTGCCGAGGTGCCGAGAGAGTACGTTTGTTGCACGAAGGTAGACGTTGCTTTGGACGCGATTGATGGGAGAGTAATTGAAACATATTATTGATCTGAAGAGATTAATATTTGACAAGGAGTTGAAATACTTGATGTTGGTCTTTCCACTATTTTGGTGATTCTTGATCCTTCACATATATGATGGAGTTCAGTCAGAGAGTACTGGAGCGTTGCGATTGTGTGTAAGTGATAAAATAAGATTGATAAATATTGATATTCTTCAATACTCTTTTCTAATTATCCTCTTTATGTATATAGGCTTATGAAAAGTCATATCTTTTGAGAGGTTTGGATGCTTTGCCGTTTCATTGTCGTGTCTAGTATGTTCTGACCAGACGACCAACATTCAACACATGTCAAAGCCTTGTCAATAACTACCTATATGCTCTCGAGAGCCTGGCTGATTCTTTAAACATCTAGCACGGCTCAAAGAATCGATAATAATGGATCGACAATGTTCTTTTTAAATCCCGGATAGGGGGTTCTATATCGTAACTTGAGATGGTCTGGTGATTCAATTGAGATGAGTGCGCTCAACTACAAATAGCAATAACCTGGCTTTACAAGCCCTGTTGCTGAGTATCATGACGGCTCCAAAGAGGGCATCAGACATATTTTTACAAAACCCATCAAAACTCCTCGCTCAAGACCTTCTTCAACTCGGTCATCTCCCTATCCCACTTGGCAATCTTGGCTTGGCTATCCTCGAGCTTGCGGAGCAGGAAAGTGATGCGTCCAGCTGTCTCGCCTGTCTGTCGGGGTAGGCTGCCGAGCAGCGCCAGCTCATTTTCCACCTTGTCAATGGAACGGGCCTCAGCCTTGGACGAGTCGTTGAGGATGTCGTAGTCCATCTTGGCCTTGAGCACACGATCGTGGAGAAGCACTGAGAAGGCGGCTTGGTGGAGAGGCTTGCCAGCCGTGATGGTCATCGGTCGGCCCTGATACGATTGAACGGCAATGAGCTCTGAGCTGGCTAGGCTGTCGATAGCCGCATCTGCGTCGGTCGCACCCGCCGCTGCGGCCGAGGAAAAGGGCGCCGAGAGGAGGATCTGGTTGTACCGTAGGTTCGGGTTCTGGGCAAGGGACTTGATGAGATGCCACGCCTGCTGGGAGGAAAACTTCTTGCCCTCAATGTCAGAGGGCTTGCCCAGGAGGAACATGCGAACAATATCAGTGGCAGTCTCAGACACAATCTCCTCCATCGCCTCCTTGGGAGATTGGCCAGTCCGGAGACGACGTGCCAGGAACTCCAAGTCAGTGAGCCGGCCACCCAGCGTGTCGATACACTGGTCAAGCTCCATCATGTTCAAGCGTGGCATCGGGCGCTTCTCAGCATCATCGCCGTCTTCCTGGCGCGCCTTCTCCTCAGCAGCGATCTGGTCCTTGAGGCGGCTGAGAACAAAGTTCTTGGCAACATCGGGGGCGAGGTCACCAAAAGAGACTGTACGGAAGAGTCGATCAGGCAAGGCCTTGGCCAGGGGCTTCGAGTAGGCCGAGTCGGTGGTCAGGAAGATGACATGAGCCACATTGTTTTGAACCACGGTTGCTGCCCACTCGGCGATCTTGTCGTAAATGATGCTGTTCTCCTCGCCCTTGTGGAGAAAGTTGTCGACGACGATGACGGGTCTACGCTCAGGGTGAGCCTCGAGCCAGGCATCCTCTGACAGTTTGGCATCGCTATCCTTCTTGTTGCGAGATGAAACGGCAACATCCTTGAGGGCGCCAGTTGTCGTCTGCAGAATCTTGTTGAGCTGAGACTCGAGGGTTTCCGAAAAGCCTGCCTTGACACCCGTGGTGCTTTGCACGGCGAGGTCGATCATGCTGCTCATGCTATTGGCCCAGGAAAAGACAGGACGATAACCAACAGCTGCTGCGAGTCGCTTGATGGTACCAGCTTCGCCTCTAGCCTCAACGATCCGTCTGCAGTCCAGCTTGAGCACGTTCTTGCGGCCTTCCAGAGCCTGTTCCATGACCATTTCGACCTTGCCCGAGCCCTTGGGCCCAGTGACGACGATGAATGTGTCGGATGTCTCATCAAGCCAGCCATGAACCTTTTCAATCGCATCACGTCGATGATTCCAAACTTCACTCAGACCGTCATTGCTCTTCTTCTTGCCTATCAACCCGAAGTTGCCAGTCTGCTTCTTAAACCACTTGTAAATCTTGGAATCCTTGAATTCCAGTGAGTGTTGAACATGGAGCTTGATGAAGAATTCGCGAATAGGGTCGAAAATGAGAACTGAGAGACCGGCAATCAGGGCAGCGATGACGGGGATGACGATACGGGGATGGCTAGTCAGCCAGTTCCAGATGCTGTGCGCCTTGACGCGCTTCTCAAAAGACAATCGAAGCTTGGTACCGCTATTGCCGCCTCCAAGAGCCTCGCTCACAATGAAGCCATGCATACAGTTGCGAGCCATGATGGCATCCCTTGTCACGGGGAACCCAAGATGAGCATAGCGAGGTGTGACCTTTGAGTCGGTAGGCTGAGGTATAATGTCTGCAATCTTGCCGTACTTGCGGAACAGGGTGTAAAGGGTCTCTTCTGGGAGTTCTTCAGGGGCGGTTCCAGGGATCGGAGGAACAAATTCGACCTTGATGAGGCTTGACGGAAAGCGATACAGGTCCTCGAGCCATGGAGTGCCCTGCACAAGGCGGGCGTTGACAGGGCGAAAGAGGCTGAACCAAGGCTTGATAGGCCTCTCCTTGAGGCTCTTGGCTAACTGAGCTATTCGGAAAGGATGTTGTTAGCCAGTGACACAAACAAAGGCTCGCTTTTTGGCATCCATACCTTCAATCTCTGCAGGGTCTATGTTGGCATCGTGCCGGAACTTGACATATGCGCCTCCATCTTTTAGCCGTGGCAGAATTTCTGTGACCTTGATCGGTAGGTCTTCCGGTATGGCTGTCTTGACTAGGCGGATTGGGTCCAAGATACCCAGAGAGGAGGTCTCGAAACGCTTGAGCAGGTCGGTGACTTCGTAGTCCGTCTTGTAAGGGCGGCTTAGTACACTGCTGAGCTTGAGTGGGAAGATGTCTGCGAGAGTCAGCGAACGGTCAATTGATCTAGCCCATTATATCTAGGCCTATACTAGGAAGAATCATACTGTCGAAGAAGAGAATGGACTCGTTGGAGTGGGTGACGATATGCCCACTCTTATCAGCCCCCTCTTCTGAAGCATGTGGAGGCACAGCAGCCGCATCCGGATTGACTGTTGTGCTCTCCCAAACACGACTGACGGGCCGCCGGATCACATTCTGGTCAAAATGCCGGAAATGCGACGCTGCTACGAGGCCAAGGCCGAGCGATCGTGGTGAAGATGGAAGCGACCGGCGCGCAGCAAGGAGCGCGGCCGTCGCAAGGCCGCCTCGACTAGGGATCATGACGATTGGATCCCAGAAGCGCGCATGCTGCTGAAGGGAATATGGAGAGAGAAAGAGGAAGAGGGAGAAGCAGGGACGATGGTTCCAAGCAAAGAAACGCGACCGGTTTTGGTGGAGGCTTGCTAGCAGACCAGACCCGGAAAGAGCTTTCGCAGTTGTTAGCTCCTACCTCGGTTGCCAATGAGGTCATCGTCGATGACGGAGAAAATCAGACAACCCAACCCACTAAGCCGATCTAGCTCGACCATAGGGTTATTTAATAGGTTCTTTTTAGTACTTTCCTCCCCCAATTATTTCAAATATATATATATACATATATTAAAAAACAATCTTTTTCAATATATAAGATTTTTATAAATATTTTATTAATAAGCCTTTACTGTTACGCGGCTTTGTTCGAGCCCGCGCAACCACAGGTTCACGTGCCCCGGCCCTTTCGGCGGGGTAGTACAAAGGAATCCTTTGTCTTTCGCCACGGCTACCATCATCTTAGCTCTAGCAAGCTTCAGGACAAAACAACCATTTTGCCTACCTAGCTTTGTGTGACCTAAGAAGTCGCAACTGTAATATTTACCTTAATTACTTTTTTTAATTACTTTTATTTTATTTTTACTATTATTCCTAAGAGAAGATAATCTAGCCTAGCGCAAGAGAGAGGGATATAATAGTAAGAAAATAAGAAGATCTAGTTCTTAAACTCCAGTCCCTTCTCCGCCAACTGCTTCTCAAACTGTTCCTGCTTGGTAATAATGTGCGTGCCTGCAGCCAGGCCAACAAGACCTTCCATGTTGTACACGGCCTCCATCGGCACATCCCGAACACAGACCTCATGGGC
Organism: Fusarium solani; assembly: GCF_023522795.1. Lineage (NCBI taxonomy): Eukaryota > Fungi > Ascomycota > Sordariomycetes > Hypocreales > Nectriaceae > Fusarium > Fusarium solani. The sequence goes on from NW_027072157.1 coordinate 4,112,924, forward strand.
TTCCTGGGTGCCTCCGCAAAAGACCTCGACGATATTGCCATTGCCATACTTCGGACTCTGGATACCATCCATGGCAACATCAATCAGCTCATCTACCGTGAGCATAAGGTCGTCCGCCTGCACCCTCTCGCGACTGTAGGGAGCGTGAAAAATAGGAGTCTGGTTGGCAGGTTAGCCAGTCACTGTAGACATATCAAAGCGAGGTCGGACATACATCAACAACACCAGGGCAAATAGCCGTATTTCGGATACCCGCAACCCTGTTCAGTGAACCCAAGGATTTGCAGATGCTGACGACAGCAGCTTTGCTCGAGTAGTAGAAAGGGGTCAGAAGCCCGTGGATGTAGCCGGCCATGCTGGCAAGCCAAAGAATGTTGCCCTGAAGGTGCCGGTTCTCGGGCCGAAGCCAGTACTCAACAGCGATCTGTGCCAGCCTCACGGGTGCTATGGTGTTGACGGCATAGGTCTTGTAGATGCCGACTTGGGCGTCAGCAGGATCTTGAGCGAGAGGCGAGATGCCAGGCGGGTTCCAGAAGTCGCTAAAGGGAGGCTCATATAATCCAGCCCCATTCACCAGCAGGTTGACATGGCCGAATGTCTTCAGTGCAGTCTCCCACAACGAGTTGATTTGGGACCAATCGCAGAGATCAGTCTGGTGGAAGATGGCAGATGCGCCGCCAGCTTCGGCCGGGGGGTGCGGGTAGCTGTCAAGCGTCTCCTGAGCTTCGGGACGCAGCTTCAGATCTGCCATGACGACAGAGCAGCCCGACTCGAGAAGCCTCTTGCTCAGGGCATGGCTGAGGCCTGGCCATGATCAGCGATTGACGATGGCGACGGCACGAAAGGTACTAACCTGACCCGGCCCCAGTGACGAGCGCGACCTTGCCCTTGACTTCCCAGGTGGTCATGTTTGCCAAAAAAGTAAGTATGAGTTTATTTGAAAACGACGAGTTACGGTAGCAACGAGCGAAAAGTTGGCGCAAGGCATGGATGGGATTGTCAGGGTTGTTAAATAAACACAATAAGGAAGACGACAAGGCGTGATAAACCGTCGCAAAGGGACCCAGGACCTCAGAGATATGCAATTAAGACGTCGCTTCACCTTGACCTTGCCAAGTCGTCGTGCTCACCGCAACTACTACGCTGGCCCTCAGGGATGGTGATCCTTGTGCTTGAGAAGGGCTCATCCCCGGGCCTCGCATAGTTCATGGAAACGCCGGGACGCGTTCGAACCCCTCGAAATCACTTACTACCTTGAGGATGAAGCAGCGAGTGTAGGGACGCTTCTCATCTACTTTCCCTCAGGAAGTGAGGTAAAGTGTAGGATAGCCAGGTGTATGCTTCGGAAAGCGAGTCCTGTAACTGCGAAATAATTCTCCACGACGGTTCTGAAGATGAGGCTTTTAGAAAGCGATTACAAGGGTCTGGGACCGGAAATACGGCTGTACAGGGTGCAGCAGAAGTATAAACTGTTAAACAGGGTACTTCGCTTGCGAGAGCAGGGTTACCTGAGAAGATCTCCCAACACATGTACCTGTTTCATCCTAGGTTGGACGAACCAACCACTGTGCAGGGCCCGGGGAGTAAACAAACTTCCGATAGGTTTGGAAAGGGGCCCCGGGTTATGAAGGTGACATTTACCTCAAGTTTGAAAACAGAAGTGGATTTGGTGGTTCGATATCAAAGAGATCAACATGACATTAACCAAGTGGGAAATCACGTCCTTGCCTGGGCTCCATACCAGGAGGGAGACATGGTTGAAAGAACGGGTACTACAGCTGTATTATTTCTATTGAGTTGCTCCGAGGCCCTCGCCCCCTGGCCTTGTGAAGCCTTTTGACCAAGAAAGAACGGGTACGAGGCATGATAGAACAGTGCCTTGTGCATCCATCGCAACGCGTTACCCTATGAATGCAATATCCGCCCAAGGTTGCAAGAATCGATCGCCTGGAGTCATCCTGTATCCCAATGAAACGCTTATGTCCCGGGGTCGTGATCCTACAAACCAATTCAGTCTCTATTAAAGACTTCAGCCCATTGCATCGGCACTATCGACAAAATGCCCCTGACTTTGCAATTCAGACAGACGTCTTGACTGATTCTCTCAACAATCACCAACATCATGGACGATCCGCAGGCGGTGTGGCGTGCGCTCAGCCCTGAGGGCCTCGCCGCTGGCATTCTGGTCATCACCATCATCTTCTCCATCACCACCACAGTCATGCTCCTGTTGAGAGCGTATATTCGGACTGTTCACAGACTGAACGGCCCAGAGGATTATCTGATGTATATTGGAGGAGTAAGCAACACCACACAAAATACATGGACGGTTGTCGGTTTGCTGACCTTGGCTCGGCCCTGCAGGTGCTCAACCTGGGGCATAATGCTGCTGTCGTGTATGGATGCTTCACAGGTATAGGGACTCGCGACGGCAAGCTCAATATCCCCATCATGGTAGAGGGCGCAAAGGTAATCACACTTATTCGTTGACGCCACAGATGATTTGACTGACACGAGTGTTTCGACAGACTGTCACCGTTTGGCAATTACTCTACATCCTCTCCTCGCCCTTCATCAAGGTCAGCATCTGCGCCAACCTGATCCGTGTTGCCATGAAGCGACGATACATATACCCACTACAGGCCATGTCGGGTCTGGCTATAGCCATGTCAGTGATGGCATTCATCGTTGTGTTCGTCCAGTGTCGCCCATTTGCAGCCTCCTGGACCGGACAGGGGAAGTGTATCTCTGTCGACGTCATCATCATTCCCACTTACGTCTTCTCGGCTGCAAATATCCTTGTGGACTGGGTCGTCGCCATCCTGCCAGCATTCATCGTCTGGAATCTCCAGCTCCGCAGGAAGTTGAAGCTGCTATCATTCGGAATCCTGGGAGTGGGTGTACTGTGAGATCCCCTGTGGTGTGTACCGGGACAAGTTCATACATGTTGACTAACGCCGCCAACAGGGCTTCCATTGCCACAATCATCCGGATGCCTTATATACCGAGCTACGCGGCAAAGTCGGACAAGCTTTGTAAGCGCAGTCACGCTGATCAATCGTGTTTGACGACAACGCTGACGTTTTACAGACAAGATTGGCTTCATCATCCTCTGGACCGTCGTAGAGCTCAGCCTCGGGATCCTAGCCGGCTCTCTTCCCTCCCTACGCAAATTCTTCAAGAGTCTCTCGAAAGACCAAAGCACAGGGGAGCACGGGAACATGTACGGATCCGATCTTGTCACGATAGGGGGTGGAAATAGTGCGAAACCACAACGCTCAGCTGCGTACGAACTGAACACAACTGTAGTTGGGAGGAAGAGTGACTCGGGAGATGGCAATAGTGATGGTGTGAACGATGTGGATAATGACAGTACTAGCCGTATTATTCATGTCACGCGGAATGTTACTCAAACTAGAGAATGGGAACGATTAAGATGAGAGCAGAGGAAGAGCATGCAGCGAAATAGAGGCATTCAAGGTAACCTGCTTGTCGAGATCCGTGTTCCCGCCCTGCACTCGGACAATGGTAGCTACAACGTGCAAAAGCTTGCACCTCTGGGGAGGTTCCGCTACATACCCAACGGATTGGATGTCAAGGGATCGAGACACGTCCATCTCTGGCTCTGAGCGAACAGCGCCTGACACCACAGAGTTTTGTGGAGTTGGTGAGTACGAACGCGGTCAAGTTGTATAGTGCTTATCCCAAGAAGGCCTCGTCCATCCCAGAGCCTCGGATGGTGATATCGTCATCTGGTATCCATCCCTTGAGCCGTTCCAGGTCAGAAATGAGAACATTCACAACAATGTTGATTACACTCCTTATGAAGGTAGAACCGTATCGCAGTCGCCGAGGTATACTATCACAAGGGGTGAGGTTGTCCTGGGCCGAGACAATAGTGGAGCTGTTGGGCAGAAGGGTTATGGTTAGTTTATATTATTTATTAGAATCACGTGTTAGGTGCGATATACTCAATGTTTCTCAACTTAGCCCCCTGACAATAAGTCTTTGCTCTAGACCCCTTCCCTTTGCAGCCGTTCCAAAACAGGGACAGGCCTGTCTCACAACTGCGAGAAACTAATGCAAGAGTGCATGTGCAACTTGACGCCTTTCAAGCCAATAGATGCCATGTCAACTACAGTCTTAGCATGGTATGTACAGTTCATGATATCAAACATGGATATTCTAAACTACATAGATAGGTCATCAAGGCCTCGTTAACCCTTGGTTCGTTCATTCGTCCAATCCCATCTTTTGATCAACCATAATGTCCCCCAGCTTGAACTTGGTCATTTCGTTGAAAAGCAAGCAGATTCACCTCTATTCAACTCCAGACGATTATGCAAATACCCGTACCCGATCCCAAACGCCAGCCGCCCTCCCGAAATAACACCCAGAGTATTTTCCAGAATTCTATGCCAGCTCCTGGGCTTTTGGCTTGACAGACTCCCCACCTGCTTCAGCGATGACAGGTTTACCACCAGCCTCTGGAATCACGGGGTCACCGCCAACCTCAGGGATAATGGCCTTACCCCCAGCTTCTTGGATGACAGGCCCCTGATAGCCAGGAGCTAGTAGCTGCTGGTCAGGGTGCAATTGCTGCCCAGGAGGCGGTACTTGATGGTAGGAAGGGCTGGGGCTCGGTGAGGCGTAGGAAAGGCGAGGGTCGTAAGGAGCATTAGGGTCGGTGTGGTAGGCGGGATACTGCTGGCCACCCAATGCGTAGGGATTCTTGTTGTCGTAATACCCGGCCCCGCCCTGGGGTATCTGGTTGTAGCCCCCAAGGCCACCGAGCCGCTGGGCGAGAGTTGGTTGGTAACCTGGAGGGTTCGGGGGTTGCCTCTTACCCCTTTGGCGGAGGATAAACCAGAGAAGGATGCCGGCAAGGCCAATGGCACCAACACCGCCCACGACGCCGCCGACAATTGCTCCTACGTTCACCTCCTTATCGTCCTTGCTGTCCGAGTCGGCATCATTGGTAACCGTGGCGGCGGGCTTGTCGGTGCCGGTAGAACCAAAAAAGGTGCTTGAAGGGTCGGTTAGGACAAGCTTGCTGTAGGTGACCTTGCTTTTCTGCGAATTGTAGGTGGTCTCAGCTTTGAGGGGACTTGAAAAGTTTTTACTGTTACACCAGTAATCTTGAATGCCGCCATCAAACGTGATGGTATTGCAGTAAGGGTTTTCAGTCTCGGTGCTAGATTATCAGTCAGTTTACAGTGTAGCTCAGAAGCGCCGTGCAAGGGCGTCATACCACTTCAGAGTGAACTCGTCAACAGCACAGCCATCGTCACATTTACTCGAACTGTAGAACTCTTCATAATTGACACAGCTCGCCCGAGTTGCGCAGCCGTCCTCGTTGCAGCAAGCAATGGCGCCAGAACGACTCCCCTCGGGAGTGATGAAGATGCAAGGCCTATCCGTGTCATCGCAGACAAACGGAGCACCGAGTCGACCGGAAATGTAGCCACAGGTGGCATCGGGGGCGACGAGAACAGTCTTGGGGTCGTCTTGGTTGGCTCGTCGGAAGAATTCATGAAGTTGCGGAGGAGTGGTGGGCGCTGGGCTCACGCCGTCCAAGGCGAGCGCGACTATGCTGGTAGGCTCTGGGTAAGCTAGATGCCTAGCGTTGGCGGTGACTGACAGAGCCACAATAGTGGCAGCGAATTCAGAAGCCTTCATGGTCGCCGAGTTTGGCTTGAATTCTGCTCTCGACAAGCAGTCAAGCAGACCAAGAAGAGCCAGGCGGAGGAACTGGAAGAAACGGGGCTGAGGCAACGGCCGCCAGCAGGCATGGGAGAGTTATAGCTGGACATTCTCCACATTGAGTCGTCACTGCTCGACCTTCAGGGCTAATTAAAGTGATGAGAGATTCCCAGGTTCCATCTGTACCGATGCAGACACCGGGGTAAGCAGTAGAGTGGGCCAACGATATGGCTGTGCGGTTGGCAAGGGCTTCCGGGAAGCTCAATGGACAGAAACACCCGGTTCCCCTGGTCGTTATTGGGCTTGAGAACGCAGGGTCAGGGTCAGCCTGTCTCGACGGGTGAGAAATTTTGGTGCCAGCTCGAGCAGAGGTGATCCCACACTGTGGCTAGCGCCAGAGCAAAAGGCTGTTGCCATAGTCGTGCCTCGAATCCCTTTACTCGGCTTGTTCCAACGTCAGAGCGGGTAGTTGTTGCCGAGAGATGGACACCAATTGAAGAAACAACATAAGATGGTCCATGGTGTCGTCCACATCCACATCCACATCCCCATGGATGTATGGACCGCCAGTGGGCCACGCACAGCCTCCCAGGCCAGTCGAAACAAGCCAACCTGCGAGTCTCTAGCCCCGTAGGGCAAAGAGTGCCCTTGGAGGTTACGCCAGCCATCCACGTCCGAAAATAAACCCCTGCAGCTCATCCACCATCGCCTTACCCAAGCCGGGCGTCAGCACAACGACATTGTAAGGAGCCGCCAGCTCTCTCTAGCCTGCATCATCCGTGACACGCCGCTGGGAGGCGGGAGTGCCGGGGTGAGAGGTACAGTAGCCAGCACATCCTGGCCTTACATGATCCCTCTCGTCAGCAACTTTCAGCTTCCCAGTCCTTGCAGCATATACCCGTTTGCGGAGCCTGCATATGGATACCCGTCCAATCAATGCCACAAGAAACTAGGTGCACCAAAGGCCTCAGCCTTTTGTCGTTGTCGCTGCAGTTACTCCGTCGTGAGAAAGCTCAGCCTCAGATGAGGTTACCATGTGGTGTTGGAGCATGGATCGGCCGTCGAATGCTCCGCGCGTCAAGAGGTCAGCCCTAGACAAGATTGACAATCGAAGTCTTGGCTGCAGAGATGAAGAATGCTTGGACCGCTTGAGAGATCCATTTCGGCTGGTTAGGGTACCCAGCCAATCATCTGCGACTAGGTTCATCCCGCCAGTTGAAGGCACGAGACGTCGATAGCTTTCCTGTGAAATCATGGTCAACATTGAGTTGCTCAGATTCAACTCATCGATGAGCTCTTTCTTATCTTCCGCAAAATATATGACACCCATGATCATGTTTATCATGGAGACGCTGCACTGGTGTAACAGTGGAACCAACTGCGTGGTTGAAACATGACGCTGGGGCCCACGCCCTATGAATTAAAGGCTACCTACCAAGCATGGATCAGTTTTAAACTCAAGTTACTCAACCTTCATCAGCTCCCAATGACCCGATGCCATTCCTGAGCATCAACGGCCGTCTCCAGGTCTGCCCATGGAGGAGCGTTGTTTGTGGCAGTATTGACGCCTCCCCGTGGTTCGAGATCGCTGGTCAGACCGGCATCGGTGCCCGTCCCCCTGTCAGTCGTCGGTTCAGCAACCCTCCCCCCTGGCAATCATAGTCGTAAAATGAGTACAAAATCGGCGTAGCTCGTTGATCCCAATGCACAGTGTCAACACAGCGCCCCCGACCAAAAACCAAATATGCGACCACGTGAGCTTCAAGGAATCCAGTGATACAACCGGGATCGTAATTGCAACCATGGCGACACACCCGTATTCGATGAACTTGAATAGCGGACGCTGCGTCATATCGAATAGCTTGTACTCAAGTGTTCGGGCTACACACACATCAGTTGTGACCAACGGGAGAAAATTGACTGTGGTGGTCCGTACCGGGAGGTACTTCAAGGCCATCTCCAAAATATATGAGGAGGGATACTCCTATGGAGATTACCAAAGAAAAGAAGAGCATGAAAACTGAGAGATAATGAGTATGGACAAGCGGAATCTCCCTGGGCAACACTTACACGCAGCAGTGGCCGGCACGTCTCCCTAGCCCGCGCTATCGGTAGTATTGAATTGATGATCCATGGCGATATCGATTCCAATACGTCGTGTTTAGAAACTGATCAAGCGATTGATTGATGGTGAATGGTTGGAGATGGATGGTTGTCAAGTGGAGCAGGCTGCTGCAATTGGTGGTTGAAATAGGCACTCGCCTGGGGTGCCTGCCTCTTGCAAACGCTAAAGTGCCAGTGGAAAGTGCTACACCGTGAACCGCGCCTTTCACAACTCAACACCAACGCGTATAGACTTGGACAACCCAACCGACGGCACCAACCGGCATCGTCGAGATAGGGAAGCAGCTGGAAAAGGAATTTCTCTGTAGTTTGCCAGATAATTAATTCCATCTGGCTCAGATCGAGGACGTGCAGGCTCTCCGTGGGCTCCACACGCCACCGACTTCATCTCCAACTTCACCATCTCTCTTCCTCTCACTTACACACGCGTCCTCCATCATCCTCATGACAGACCTCCTCCAGATCCTCCCCTCCTTCCCTCTCCGCCCCTTCGCCGCCCTCCTCCCAACCATCGAGCACAACGCCCTCACCACCACCGACCTCCTCACGCTCCACCCAGCAGACATCGCCAAGCAGACCAGGCTACCTATTCTCGACCTCAAGCGCCTCATCGCTGCCGTCCAGGCTTCCCTCTGCGACGACATCACCCCTCAGCAGCCGCTTCTGGACCCGGATCCGCCTCCTAGCGTCATCAGCACCCTCGACCATGGCCTTGACACCGCCCTGTGCGGAGGCGTGCCCGTTGGTGCCGTGACCGAGATCACCGGTGAGAGCGGCGCCGGCAAGACTTCAGGCTCTACTCTCTCTTTGCCTCGCCGTTCAGCTTCCTCCACCTCACGGACTCGGCCGCCAGGCTCTCTACATCTCAACCGAGGCCGCCCTCGCCACAAGCCGCCTAGCCCAGATGCTCAACGCCAACCCCATCCTCCAGCAGTATGATGAAGATGCACGCCCCTCACTTGATGCTATCCACAGCGCCGTCACCCCAGACTTGGAAACTCAAGATCACATCCTGGAATTTCAGGTCCCAGTCCTCCTCTCTCGCCACGACATCGGGGTTGTCATTCTCGACTCGGTCGCCGCAAACTACCGTGCAGAGTTCGAGCGTCAGGGCTCCCACGGCTCTAACATGGCCGCTCGCAGCGCTGAGCTCGTGCGTTTGGGTGCCCTCCTCCGCGATCTAGCTCGTCGGCATGGCCTTGCCGTCGTTGTAGCCAACCAGGTTGCCGACCGCTTCTCCTCCAGTTCGGCCCTCCGACAGCATGCCCCTAGAAGCAGCGGCGTCCCAGAGAGTCCGCTGGCCTCACGGAGCATGCCTCCGCCTCCCTCCATGAACCTCCCCAGCACTCCCTCATCCTCCATCCCCTTCGCTCTACAGGACCCGGACGGCCCCCCTCCTCCGCCTGCTCTGATGCTTGACCATCAACAACGCTGGTTCACTGGCTGGGGCGATGATCCTCATGCCTCTTACTCACTCAAAACGCCCAGTCTAGGCCTTGTATGGTCCACACAGATAGCTTGTCGCATCGCTTTGTTCAAACGACCCGTCTATGGCCGTTCTAGGCAAGCTGCACCTATAGACGCAGATGACGATAGTGACTTGCTGGCGCCCACTCTAAAGGGATGGCGAAGGTGGATGAAGGTCGTCTTTGCGTCACATACAGCACCCACTGGCCAAGGACTCGACAATGCAGTCGAGTTTGAAGTCACCATGGGGGGGCTGAAGTCGGTCAACGTTAAGAAGGCCAAGAATAAGCAATAATCTTTGATATAATTGGAAGGGGGGTCACCAGGATTTCTTGCTTCTTGTGGCCATGGAGTTCACGGGCACATGCGGCGCATTCAGGATGCAATGGATACCACGTACAATAGACACCAACACGAGGCCCAGGAAAAATAAAATCAGATATCGATACTTCAAATTTCCCCATAAGAATGCTTTCTGTAAGGTATACAAAGATCCATGACTCCATTTCTCATGCATAAAACTCTGCCCAGCTCCCCTCTACGTTGGATGGGGAAACTCATCCTCCATCTGAAGCCGCACTCCCACATTCATGCTGATGAGCTCCTGGACAAGCAGCTTGGCCGCGTACGGCATCGTCATCTTGGTCACCTCCCTCGTGCTCTTGCATGTATGGCAGTAACCCTTGTATCCGAACAGACCGCACTGCTGGCAAATATCAATCTCTGTGCCGTCCGAGCTGATCATGAGTCGTTCCAGCAGAAGCTGCGAGGCGCCGTAGGCGATCAGACAATCACGCTCCATTTCACCCAGACGCAGACCACCTTCTCGGGAACGACCTTCGGTGGGCTGACGTGTCAGGATGGCCTTGGGACCTCTGGATCGAGAGTGCATCTTGTCTTGAACCATGTGCTTCAGGCGCTGATAGTAGATGGGGCCGTTGAAGATGTATGCCTCCAGCGGCTCACCAGTCACGCCTGATGTGAAGTAATCCTTGCCCTCCCACGAGAACCCGTGGTCAACGAGGACCTTGCTCATCTCCTCAAGCGGGTGCGATCGGAAGGCATCACCAAATCCGTAGTCGGGGCGGCCATGGATAATGGAAGCCTTGCCCGTCAAGCACTCGAGTAGCTTGCCGACCGTCATTCGAGACGGGAAACCGTGAGGGTTCATGATGATATCAGGGGTCAGACCCTTGTCAGAGAAGGGCAGGTCCTCCTGGTCGACAATGATGCCAACCACACCCTTTTGACCGTGACGAGACGAAAACTTGTCTCCAAGCTCTGGACGACGAGTCTGTCTGGTCTGGACCTTGATGACTGTAGTGTCCTTCTCTGTCTGGGATACCATCACCTTGTCAATGTATGCCGGGTCGGCAATACGGTACGAGACTGAAGAATCGCGGTATTCGCTGGGTCCTCGATCCATTCCGATACCGGTGCTTGTCTGGTCAAGTGGTGTTTCCTTCTTGATCATGGCCTCACCATTGTGAATTCTGTATCCCACAATGGCCAGGCCATCATCATCGAGACCCTCATGCTTCTTGATTCGCTGTTTGACCTTGCCTTCTTCATTTTGGGGATCGCCGATGCGCTCTCGGCGACCATTGGGGTATTTTTGTAGCTCGGTCGTGTATTTGCGGAAGACTTGGCAACGTCCAAATCCTCTGTCGATTGATGCCTTGTTCAGAACCAAAGCATCTTCGATATCGTATCCAGAGTATGACATGACGACCACAGTCGCGTTCTGGCCTGCGGGAAGTTTATCATAACCGATGAGCTGGATAGTCTTGGAGATAACCATGGGTCGTTGAGGATAGACGAGTGTGTATAGTAGAGTGTCGATTCGGTTGAACTGGTTATAGGCGATAGCACCAATGGCTTGTTTACCCATAGCACATTGGTAAGTATTACGAGGCGATTGGTTGTGGTGGGGGAATGGAATCAGTCCTGCAACTGCACCCAGGATGGTGAATGGCTCAATCTCCAGATGGGTGGTACTCTGCGTTACTTGGTCTTCGTAGATGGTGATGAGGGCGTCATTCTCCTCGTTCACATCCAGGTACTCGACGACGCCCTGTCTCAGGAAATCATCAAAAGTGACTTTTCCAAGTTGAAGAAGCCGAAGGTGCTCTGGCTTCAGCTTCTGTTGCCCATTCTTGACAATGATATAAGGACGGCAAATTCGACCTTCATCAGTTGCGATATGGATGGCGTTGAAGTGGGTGTTGATGTTGATGCCCACGAAGGGAGAAACACCGCCTCTTCGTCGCAATGTTCTGAACCTTTGCGCGAACCTCTTCGGATTCCGTGTCAATGCGAATGGCGTACCATTGACATGGATGATGTAGCTCCCTTCCCGGTGCATCATTGAACCAGAGAATTTCTCGATAGCCTCAACTTCCTTGTCGATCGTCAGGATAGTCTCCTTCACGGGTCCTTCCTCGACATTTGTGGTGATATGGGTCATCAAAGCCAAGTTCTTGACCAGACCGCAGGCTTCTCCTTCAGGGGTATCCGAAGTGCACAGCATACCCCACTGTGACGGTTGGAGCGCACGAGGACCTGAGACCTTTCGCGTCTTCTCAAACTGACTGCTGATTCTCGTCATCATACCAAGAGCAGCGATATAACTGAGCCGACTCAGAACGTGGGTCACACCAGCTCGGTTCATGTTGAATCGCTTAACGCTCCAGTTACCAGTTTGGATGGCCCGGTTGATTCCTATTCCGATAGTGTTGGCATGATTGCTAATCATGTGAACAGCATCCAGGGGAACTGCGCGGTTGTTCTTCTTGAGGAATTTATCGATCGACATCTTGACCTCGACAGTGAAACGCTTGAACAAATCTTCAAAGAGGAGAGAAAGAAGCTGACCAGCAAGCTCAAGTCGCTTGTTGCCGACAAAATCTCTGTCATCGACCAGCTTGGGGTTGTGGGCAGCCATGAGGACCTTTCGGGTCATCATAGCCACGTAGATAGCTTTGGGATAGAAGTCGAGCTCCTCGATGGGAACGTGGGCAATAACAAGGTTGGCAAGGGCGTCGAGACCTTCCTCGACATGGTTGCGACGCACTTGAGGGCCAAACTGACCCTTGCGCGAACCCATCTTCACTCTGGCGCCGATGTACTCTAACGCCTGGTGCTGTGTAAAGATGCCCGCCTTTGTCGCCTCGTCAAAGTTGACCAGAAACTCGTCTTGGTATCTGCCATCGGATCCCGCAACAAGCTCCATGATCTCCATGTCTGATTTTCCACCAAGTGCCTTGAGAACAATCACAATGGGAATTCCCTCCACAAGGACGTTGTGTGTGAGAAGAATCCTGTCCTTCTTCAGGGTGACATAGGTCTTCGACTTTCGTTCGTGGGTGGAACTGGTAACTGAGGCGGAAATAACGTTGTTCTTCTCGTCCGCTTCGACAATGACACGGTTCTTGCTCAGTTGCTCCTGGATCAGAATGACCTTTTCCGTGCCGCCGATGATGAAGTAACCGCCCGGATCGAGTGGGCACTCGTTCATCTCTTCCATCTGGGTATTGGTGGCACCACCGAGTCGGCACTTGGAGCTCTTCAGCATCACAGGCATGCGGCCCAGGGGAACGTTCTTTCGCACGATCCTCTGCTTGTCTCGAATGTATTGAATATCGACGAGGATTGGTGCGGCGTATGTCATATCTCGGAGACGGCACTCCATAGGAGTGACATCGGTGTGCGACTTAGCATCTTGCCAGTCCTGCCGTCTGGGGCGATCGACTCTAATATCAGTGAATCTAGGAAACCATGTCAGTACAGGTCAATATCGCGATCTATCCAGGACTTACTCAAGCCAAAAGTTGCTGTCCACGTCACTGCGGATGGTCCGGTTGGCGCGAACAATATCCTTGATCTCTTGCTCAACGAAGAAGTTGTACGAGTCGATGTGCCTGCGCCTGGTGTCAGCAATTGCAGATCGGAGCGGCCGGTCATTCTGATTCTATGCAAAACTTACTGCTTGACGAGGCCTGCGATCAGTTAGCATCTTTGCCGTCAAGCATGATGGAGGCTGCTTGCTTACCCTTGACTTTTAGGAAGGCTGGTAGAAGCTGGAATTTATCCTCCTTGGTGGAGATGGGATCCGTGAGCTTCTTTCCATTGTAGAAAGGCTCCAGGAGGGCCTCGAATCCATCGTCTACCAAAGGCATCTTGATGGTCACCGCGAGAGACACATCTATGGCGGGAGAGTCGGGCTATTGTGTTGCGATGACTACTTTTTTCGGGCAGCTCGCGACAGCTTCGCAAAAAGTTCTTGCCCCGCGGTCGCAGGTGGAGCCGTCCTGCTCTGTTGCGCCGCGGTGGGGGACGAGCGTCAGCGATAAGATAGTGGGTCACGTGTATGTCTTCCCACTCTCCTACCCTAGGTCGGTCTGCATGGAAGTTGAGATAGTCGGGGACCAGCTTTATTACTTGCGTATTGGATTAGCGTTTCTCCTCGGTTGTCCTAGGAATTCTAGCGTCGGCCAATCCTCCCCTAATTGCCATAATATTCACCTGTTGAGCTATCGTTCGCCAACGAATCGCTCCCAGGTTCGCACACTCGCGAGTCGTTGTTACCCATGCGGCTAGATAATGTCTTCCATATGGATTCTAACATTTACATCCAGGTCTGTCTGCCCATGCTTGCCATTTTACCTTTCCAGCCATTTCCCTCACTGCTCTTGAAATATGCCGGCTAGGACCGTACGAGGACCCATTGAGTGGACGAAGCCTGCATGACATGATGGGCTGCCCCGGCTCCGGGTGGATGACATACATCTAGACGCAAGGGGTCACAACCCACAGTGACGAAAGCCCCAGGAACAAGACATACGACACACCGCAAGCCAACGCGCAAATATGCCAAGGACCAAGAACTATCAATGATCAGTTGGCCGTATTCGGCCCTAGGTCGTCAAATCCAAGCGATATGGTTGGCTTCAGGGTAGGCGACGTTGTGCATTATGGCGCAACAGGGCTCGATGGAGGATCTCCGCGCTAGGACTTCGCCGGTGCGGGACGATGCAATGCCCGTCGACTGTTTTGCAGATTGCCTGGCCAAGTAAAGGTTGCAGAGCATCGAGCCAGTGGCGTTTTGAAGGTGGTTCGAGGAGTTTTGACAGGTTCCTGGTTACCAGTTGAACTCGTCTGAGGGTTACCATCATGCAGCTCATGATGAGTAGCCATGTGACGAGCACGTCTCAGGCAGAATCAACACCAGATCGGTGATCTAGTCAGTGAATTAACCATGCGAGTCGCACTCGAGGCATCAGCGTCACTCGAAATATGTTGAATAGACTAGAAACCAACAACCAACAAACCGCAGTTGTCTGACCCTTCTGGACTGCGCGGGGTGACTTATAGCTCCGGCATCGCTCGTGGGGTTCAGTTTTCGCACATGTCGAGTTGACCAGGGCGGCAGGGATAGCTATGAGCGTGTGCAGATATTCATCTGCAAGGCACACACATCTAAAGCAAGCCCTGCGGTGCGGCTGCGCTTTCGAACAACGAACACTGTTTCTCTGCCTGCGAGATGAATTGGCATGTCTTTCCCAGCACGTTGCCGACACAGACACTGGTCAACGACGAGGTGAGCACGCTGCGGCCCGCGAATGTAAGGGTCCAAGGAGATTTGGGCTGCACGGCGGGCACGGCGGGACGAACCAACAACCTCTGGCTTGGCGCTGGCAAGGAGCCCCTCTAGCGTGACTTGATCGGACCCTGACTCCTAAGCTGCGACGTAGTAGGGTGGGACGGCAACACGGCTAGCCTGATGGGCCAGTCGTAGGGGCGGACAGTAAAAGTCGGTGAAGGGTTGAGCTCTTTCGAAAGTGAGGGGGAGAGAAGCGGGCACCAGCCAGAGAGGAGACAGAGGAAGCAAGTGGAGGATCTTGTCAGGTCTTGCTCGGTTGTTAACAAAAGAGCGCGTGCTGTTGGAGTCGACTAAGCCACTGCCGAGTTGTTGTTCGATGAGGCTTTTTGCCAGAAATGTTTCAGGATGAGGACGCTGCAGGAGATGGCTCAAAGTTGAGATCGCCAAAGAGCTTGCGGCTCTACTAGGCCGGAGCAGGGTTCTAACCTAGAGCTGCAATATCATGTCGTGAGTATATCATGTGTGTTATAGCTACCAAGCAGCTGCGGTAGTGCCATTCGCAACAACGTCTGGGATCAGGGCAGGCCGATGGCCGCCGGCAGTGGCCAAACTAGCTCAACCGCACCCCATATGCAACTGATGCACCCAGCCGCCAGCCTGGGCTGTGGCGGGATTGATAACGGGGTGGTGGATATCGCACCGATCAGGCCGAGGGACGACCAGGCTCTGTAGCCCAAGACCGACGGGCGGAGTCACAGCAATCCTCGTCTCGCAAGCTTCAATCATTGGAGAGAGGATGCAAGTCAATTGGCTGGAATGTCGGCGATAGTCGCGAGGCGCTACTGCGCGAGATGTGAGGGAAGAACGAAGCCAACACGGACCAAGACAGTGGTCGTTCAATGACCTGTCCCTTGTCTGCTTCGATTTAGCAGGAGATGCGAAAGCGCCAAAGGTCCATGGATCCGTCAGATTTGGATCCCATGCCCAGCCACCATGGTGTTTGCGCTTTCAATAAGATAGTTGAAGAGGCAAGTGAGTTTAGCCCAGAAGGCGCCGCGTGGAGGGATTGCCAGGAGCGGTGAACGAATTAGGTGATGGATCGTCATGTGTCAATTGTTTGTGGCGGATGGCTGGCTGTCAGACGGGCAGCTATTCTTGAATACGGACGGAGTGGCAATCCAGACAGACGATGATGCTTGCCAGGCGGGTAATAGATCAACGGCTTTGGAGGCAGAGACAGCACAGTCACAGTCACAGCTGTATGTCTGAGCGAGCTTCCGTGTTGGCGTTCCTGGTTGATACATCAAATGGAAATCTGGGGACTTGTTAGCTTAGCTTCTGCAGTTCAATATGGATTTTGGGTGACGTGCAGTAGGAACAGCCAAGTAGACACACCAACCAATGAGCGAGGGAGACTGGGAAGATGGGGATGCGCTCGGTCCAAGTCTTGAGAGTTGTGCGTGTGTGCTTGTCTCTGGACTTGCCAGGGGGCACGATATTGATCGCTTGACGTGTACTCTGAGGGGCTGGACAGGTTGGTGCGATTGGGGCAGGATTCTCGTCGGCTGGCGCGCAGAGTTATCCTTACCTGCCCAAGATCTCGCCATCTACCCGGCCTAAAGAGACGGAACGGGTCTTTCGGGCTATGCGCGGAGGAACCATTGCATTGCGTCCAAGGCAGGCAGGCAGGGCCAGCGTTGCCGATCCAGACCATGCACTATCCCGGCGCCTAGGCCCGTCCTATCGCGATCTGGGGGGCACTCGATGGTGAGGAGACAGCGTGCTGGGGGTGGGCTTCAGCTAAAGACCGAGCCGAGATGGCTGACAAAGCTGCGCGATCTTGTTGCGATAATGGCTGGGAAGGTACATACCTAGGTAGGTAGCTGAGAGGGCTGGACTTTCCTCTTGCAGGAGAAGGCGATACACGACATGGATGGCAAGGTCACACAAGACATCCATTGTTGTGTCTTACAACGACCAACCGTTCAATTCGGAGCATCAACCTCCATACCAACATAGTTATGGGTGCCGAGGTCTGCAAAGATTGGTTGTCCAGTAAAAGTTCACAGCCTTGCGACTCTAACAAGCAGGAACGAAAACTCCGGCTGTTTCAGCAAAATCCTCGTCTGCGGTCATTCTTCGACCATGGACCTTTCTCCCTCCAATCGATACAACCCCGGACAGGTGACATCCATCGAAAGCCACGCAGCGACGGTTCTTCAGGCGCCCGCCCTCGGTGACAAGACTACTGTGCCGCTGCCAGGGACCGTGACAGGCCCAATGCAGGAATCCCTGCAACCCTCCACGCTGTTGTCGGCCTGCACTCCGACGCACGGTGCGATGCGATCCAGCTGCCTGTCTCTCGTCATAGCTTCTGTCGAGTGAGCATCAGGCCGGACAGGGTGGCTTCCGACGTGTCTACAATCTTTGCTGGTGGCCCTTCAGCCCAACACCAGTATCTGTGGAAGGGGAGTTATCCATGTCTGGATGCCCATGCAGACTGCTGCCCGGACCCAGCATTTCACAAGAACGGGCCGCTTGTTAGCTGATGTGAATGTCTCAACAGCATGCGGCGGGCCCCTCAGCATGTCGGGTTCGTGCCACTCTCTGCTTAGCCCACAACCCACGTCGAGGGTATTGAACGGGATCGGGCTTGTGGGAGCCGGCAGCAAGTTGAGGTTTGGCGGTAAAGCGATCTGCTTTTTATATCAGAAAGACTCTGAGGAGTAGCAGCAAGGATCTGACCCATACTGCAGAGCCTCCTAGTTTTGCGCCCAAAAGAGCCCTCATGCTTCTGGAAAAAGTCTTGGGGATCCATGGATCCATCATGCTTGAGAGAGCTGGTGGCCGTTGCCTCAGAGTGGACATCATGTCTCCTCCCTTCCCATGGTGCATTTTTGCTTTTTCCGGTGCCTGAGTGCTGGTCCCACTAGTGGGCTTGTTAGTGGCCTTTTTGGGCGCCGATGACCACGGACGCGGCGCCTTTGGGCACTCTAGTCAGTTGTGTCTTGTCTTGTCTTGTCCTGCGTGTGTTTGCCTGCAATAAAGGACGACGGTACGACGCTGGACCCCACAAGCGCCATTTCTATTATCAGTTGACGGCAAGTAAAGACGAAGAAAGAGGCACTCATGCTTTTGTGAAAAACTAAACGACGCATCGAGTTTGTGTCGGTGGCATTTGACGGTTTATTATTGAGGCACTACGTCGTGTAGGTACCTGTGAAAGAGAGTACCAATATTGTCCAGCGGAACAGCGTGTGCTGCGGCGACCGGACTGATCGACCACATGCACAGAGCCATAAAGGAACCTGGAACCGACCTGAGGTTCGCTGCACAGAAAAGAAACTTTGGCTTCCCCAAGCAACCCTTGCCCTGACCTACATGGCCTAGGACCGGGCTGCCGACCTGATCCCATTTCCCACTTTCTTCCCCTGGGTCTTTGTATCCTGTTCCTGGGGCGCATTGGATTTCTCTTCTCCATGCCATGCCATTTATGCCATGTCCTGGGCCTGTGTCTGAACCCTGCGTTTCTGGTCCCCCGCCAAGGACTTGCCTCAACTGCCTGCTAGTACATAGCACCCTGGGCTGGTGCCCACAAACACGCGCAACTCCCCACGCTGACGCCGACGCCAAACATCCGCCCGCGTTTCCCATCCCATCCCATCCTTTTTCCTCTGGCCTCGGCCAAGTTTTTCTTCTCTTTTACTCCTCCTGCCCCATCGCTATCTGTCCCCCTTCTCGCCCTTCCTCCCAACCAGCTTGTCGCTCCTGGCTCTCCAGGGCGCGCTGTGAGAGAGTAAGCGTGTAGACAAGTGTACGGAGCACCTAGGAAAAGCCCGAGTGGCCTTGTACGATTGTGTACAATTTCGTGTCTGCGTCATCACCTGCTCGACCTTTACGCCCACTCACTGCCAGATTTACTTGAGGTTGGTTCATCTTTTTTGTCCAGCCTGTCTCTTGGTCGGGGAACTGCTTAACCCGACCTCCATCCCCTTCCACTCCCCTTCCCCAAGACGAAAGAAGGTCTGCACTGGCTCTGGCATATGGAATAGTGTCGTTGTGCTGCCACTCTGTCTCTGTCTTACAACTCCTTGTCGTTGTCAGTCTTGCTTCCCATCACAAGGGTGAGGAAGGAAGGGAGGGCGGCACTTGTTGCTTTCCGACACGGACGCCTTCAACTACGCACATCCCACCCACCGCCGCCGCCGACGATGCACACGCGGGTAGACGACAACACGCATCCATGCCTGCAACACACACGCACGCACACACAAGCATCCACACCCATGCTAGCTAGCTCCGATGAGACGGCGAGACAACCGACGGACTTGCGCTGGCAAGCCCTACCTGACACTAGAAGGCGATTTGCTCGAAAGACGACGAACAGAGACAGAGACGGAGTGAATAGCCATGACCCTTTCCAGCTTGAGACCAAAAGCTTCTGCCATCGTCCTGAACACCAACACCCCCTAAATCCCACCTGACCTGGCCTCCGAGGTACCTGTTTACCTTATGCTTTGCATGTTCCCCAACCAAGGCTTCAGATCCCGAATCCTTTATTCCCTACCTCCCGTACCTTGCGTGCGAAGTCGTCGTCCCCCGTCAAGAGTGGCCCGTGTGGCCCCAAACCCCATTCATTGCTCATAAGCCATCCATCCATTCATAACCCGTCGTCCATTGTCCATCCAGCTCAAGGATGGAAATGTACCGACCGACACAGGTACCCGCCGACCTACCCATGACACCCTGCTTTGAGTCCGCGGCTGGCCTATTACCCAGTGACTTTAGCCCGGGCGTCCCTCCTAAGCCCAGAAGCCCATCGGCCCCCCTACCTGAAGTAGCCCGGCTCCAAGTCCCCCAGGCCCAGTGCCATACCCACACTGACCGCGTTCACCCCGCCTCTCAACAACGTCCCATCGCCTTCGCTTCTTCCTCTACCTACCTTACTCTCCCTCTAAGCGCATTTGCTGATGCTCTTTTGTTTCTCTCATGTCTGCAGTATTATAGACCGAGACCGCTTGCCAATTCGGCGTGTACCACCTTGTTTCTATTAGCCCGCCATGGACGACCTGCGATTCCGCTCCCAACAGTCCCCTAGGAGCAACGACTCGCCAATGAACTCGCTTGTCTCACCTCCTCGTAATACCTCGAGAATGCCCGGTCCTCAAGTCCCATCCCACGTTGGCGCTCACGATCATCGAAACAACCTTTCTCGTCGCTTCACTACCGACTCGGGTCGAGTCCCTACACTCTCTTCCTTGAACGCCATGGCTTCTCCCCAGCGAGGCCCCGATCCGGGCCAGGATTACAACGTGAGTGATGCTTGCTTGACTCTGCTGCCCGTAAGGCGCTCTGAGATCCTCTCCGGAGCCCGAATCGCGCGGCTGCGTCGTTGCCCTCTCGGCTGGAAGAAGCGCAAATGCTGACATGTCTTGTGGTAGACTATGCACAAGGTGCAATTGGTATGTTTTCATACGCCGTATCCCGACCCAGTTTGCCTGCCAAATCCAGTCGATTCCTGAACCTCGAGTCCTTGCTTCCAACCACACGAGACCGTCGACATCAATCAGCTCAGAGACCGGGATCATTTGACTAATATCAGAATCAGATAGAGAAAAAAAAGATGGAATATGAGCGAATTCGGGAACAGAGACGGCGCTTCGAGTTAGAAATGCAAAAGCTGGACCAGCAGCAACGGCGCGAAGCCATCGAACTTGCTCAGATGGAAGAAGAGATGGGTCGATTGGGCGGTCATCAGTCTGAGCCCACCACACCACCCGAATATCGCGATAACTCTGGGTTTCCCTCCATTTTCTCCCGACCGAGCCGATACTCGATGTCCAGCTTGACCTCCCCTCCAGGTCTCTTTAACCGCCCTGGCCGCTCCGGCTCGCAACTTGCCTCTCCTCAGTCTGGTATCATGCAGGGTCGTTTCGGATTCGAGGACACCACGACGCAAATGCCTTCTCGCTCTGTGCCGACTACGCGGCGGAACAGCGACGATGAGAAGGAAGAGGCCGTTCGCCAAGACCCCAGTAGCCACCGGTCAACCAATGCGTAAGTGATATGTTTTCGTGCATGGTGATTTAGTATCTCGGATTTTGCGTCTGCCTCAAGCGAGGAGTTGCTCTCAAAGTTGCCATGGGCTAGAATGCCTGTGAGAGAGACTTGTTTCGTGCTTCAAAGCGCGCGTGTTTCATGAGAGATGATTCGGGTGGAGAGTGGGCTTCCTTTGGCCTTGGGATTTTCGCTATTCGTAGCGTTGATAACTTGGTCTTGGGTTAAAAGCGCGAGACTATATGCATCGTTTCCCAGCGGAGGCCCTTGCGACTCCAAGCGCTGAGTCGTCCGTGAATCACTCTCAACCACGATATTCGAGGATATAAGAACTCGATCAGTGCGAGTCTGCTCCTAACTTTCTCCTCTCGACTTCCCCTTCAACCTTAACCTTCAACCAAACGTCATCTCGCATAGGTGCCAGCACCTCCCCTCAACACTTCTCTACCTCCTTTCTTCACACATCTCGTTGAGATATAACCTCACCTTCTTGGGAAAGATTCGGCTGCTATTTTGCGGCATTCTCCAACGTTTCCATCCCATCTTTTGCTGAAAGCTTGCGCGGATTCCTCAATTTGGCCCAGCAAACTGACCATGTCTTCGCCGGATAGGATCAACCGCTATTCGATGCCGGTGACTCGCTCGCGTACCGGGTTGTACGACGTTGGTCTCGATCAGACCAACACGACTCGGTTCCTTTTTGGCGACGACGAGCCAAAGGCGCTTGGACACGGTGCGGCTCCTGACGAGAACTTCCCGACTCTTGTTCGTCGCGACGATCAGATTGTAAGACTGCTCATTTTCTTTTTCTCACGCCTCTGCCTATTCTTGGAGCACAGATTGGATGTGGTGGCTGTCTGGTGAGAGTCTTGATCTGGGGGCGTTTGCAACTCCATGCTCCAGCTCCGAGACTCACATACGGGCTCCACATTTTTCTGCCAGTGCTGCTTCACCTGTGCCTCTGCTTCTCTTGCTATTGTCTTCAATTCACCCTCATGCATTTTCCCTTTCTCACCCGCATATGCACAAAGCCCTACGCCCCTCTCCTATTGTCCCTCTTCTTCCCTTATTCATTCCCGATATTTTGAGCGCCCTGATTGTTCATCAGGCGCAGCTTTTTGCGGAAGTATCAAAGCGAGCATCCATCACAATACCCCCGAGTGCTACCTCTCTGCCACCGTTTGCCTTCTCTTCTGACACACTCCGTTTCGCCCAGCTATCTGCATCCTCGGCCGCCTTAGATCTTGCCCTGTCCCCGTCTCCAAACCCCGAGACATCCTTATCCTCCAGAGGCTGGAGCCGTGTTGTTAACCGTCACCGACCTCAGCAGAGCTTGTCCTCTATCAACGGAGGTTCAGGTCAAGTCAACGACCTCGCAGGCCTTAAGAGTCGACCTGCCGCGTTCCGCCACTCCCTCGACCTCAAGTACATCTCGGAGAACGCAGTCGAGACTGGTCCAATCATGTCTTCACCTGCGAATCAGAACATGGCCAGCCCGCCTAAGCTCCAGAGCTCGTTCTCTGCCAACGATGTCCCCACTGTTAAGAGCACTGCGACATCGTCCATGATCAACGCCAACGCCAACGTCAATGCCAACAATCATGCTCAGCAGCACTTCCACAACCACAATGCCAGCCTCGGCCGCATCCCTGCTGGCGCCCTCCCCCGTGGCCACAACCGTGAGCTGTCGGCTGAAAGTGTCGCCGTGAGTCGCGAGCAGGCCACCACCTATCCCTCGATTCAGTCGGCTCTCCAGGCCAGTGCTGCTCCTTTTGGTCCTAGCACTACCACCGCCGCTCCTCCCACCTCGATGGTCTCCTCCCCTGCTGGTACCCCTGCCGTGAACAACAACTTCAACAACGGCAACGGATTCTACCCTGTCAATGGCTATGGGGCTCAGCAGGGTGTCGCCCATCCTCCCGGCGCCTACAACGTCAACATGATCGCCAATGGTATGCAGCACATGAACATGAATGGCGTCAATGGCGGCAACATATATCCTCCTCAGAACTTCAACGGCTACAGCTCGCTTCCCTACAACCAGGGCAACCAGCCTCGTGACAGCCAGGCCCGTGTGATTCAGCACCGCCGCCAGCTTGACAACGAAGGTGAGTTTTTCTAGGACAGTACATCAAGACACAAGCTAATCTCTCACTACAGCCATGTCCCGCTACCAGAACATGCCTCTGGACTCCTTTACTGGCCAGATATATGACTTGTGCAAGGACCAGCATGGTTGCCGCTACCTTCAGAAGAAACTTGAAGAGCGCAACGCTGAGCAGGTTCATATGATTTGGCTCGAAACCAACCAGCACGTCATCGAGCTCATGACGGACCCATTTGGTAATTATTTGTGCCAAAAGCTCCTTGAGTTTTGCAATGACGACGAGAGGACCGTCTTGATCCAGAATGCTTCGCAGGACATGGTGCGCATTGCCCTCAACCAGCACGGCACGCGGGCGCTTCAAAAGATGATTGAGTACGTGAGCACTCCTCAGCAGGTTCACCTCATCATCGAGGCGCTCCGTTTCCGAGTTGTCGAACTCATCCAGGATCTCAACGGCAACCACGTCATCCAGAAGTGTCTGAACAAACTCACCGCCCCTGATGCTCAGTTCATCTTTGACGCGGTCGGCCATAACTGTATCGAGGTGGGCACTCACCGACATGGCTGCTGCGTCCTGCAGCGCTGCATCGACCACGCATCCGGCGATCAGAAGCTGTGGCTTATCCAACGCATCACTGAGCACGCCCGAGTTCTTGTCCAGGACCCCTTTGGCAACTATGTCGTCCAGTACATCATCGACCTGAACGAGCCTACTTTCACCGAGCCCATCGTGGGTATGTTCCAGGGATGCATCAGCCAGCTGTCCCGCCACAAGTTCAGCTCCAACGTGATTGAGAAGTGCCTTCGATGCGCTCAGGCTCCTTCCAAGGATATGATTGTTGAGGAGCTCCTGGGCCACCAGGAGATGGAACGCTTGCTCCGCGACTCGTTTGCCAACTATGTCATCCAGACCGCCCTGGAGTACGCCACCCCTCACCAGAAGTACCTCCTTGTTGAGTCGATCCGTCCTATTCTGCCTCAGATCAGGACCACTCCCTACGGTCGTCGCATTCAAGCTAAGATCTCTGCCTTCGACAACCGCGGCAGCGCTGCTTCTAGCGGGCAGGTCACTCCGGCCGACAACACCCAGGGCCAGATCCCTCTCCGTCCTTCACACACCCGCGGCATTCCCTCCACTGGCCCTATGATGCCGCCCAACACTGTCCCCAACGGCCCTATGCCCGGCATGGGGAACCATGGTATGCGCCAGAACATGCCCGGCTACCCACCTAACCCCGCTATGAACGGCCAGGTGCCGGCTGCTGGAGCCCATATCCAGCAGCCTCACTACGGACAGAGAGCTCCTGGCAACTTTGCCCAGCCGGCCCCGGCAGCCAACGGGACTGTTAACAGCGCCGTCAATGCCGGTGCTAACATCAACGGCAGCGGCAACACCGGCGTTCCTGTCAATGCTACTAACAACACGAGCAGCGGCGCCAGCCCTGCTAACGGCAAGGTAGCTGGCGGTAACAACGCCAACGAGGCCGAGGAGCCTCAGTGGCTCTAAACCCGACTTGTACTCCCCCACAAGTCTGCCACTCACGGCAGGGTACGGCCCGATTGTACAATGATGCTCATTATGGTTTTCGTCGGATGTCGAGTGGGCGGCGTGTTGTGCAGATGGATGCATACATGCATGCATCCAATGCATACGCAGCTACCCATGGCACCGTCATGATTTGACGATTTTCTTTTGATCTCTGTTTCACTACGCCTCAAAACCACAGCCAAAAGGGCGCAGGCCCATTGCGATCTCTTCGAAGCGGTTGACACGGCAGCGGCAGAGTTGCTCGTGTGTACATTACCAGAAGGGCGCTACAAACTACAGCCAGATGTCTTGCAGCAACGGCACCTTGTCTTCTGCTAGAGGAGGGAATAGCAGCTTGCACGGGAGCGTCAGCAGCATCACAACAGGCGTGTACATGTATTTGGATCGTAAGATCCTAACCAACCAAACCTCGGCATAGACGACTCGGTTCTTTTCAGCTTTTTGTTTTCACTACCTTAGGTCTTTGCAATTTCGACTCCGGGGCGACACATGTTTTTGAACGAGGAATTTCGATACGCATCATCACTTGCGATATGGGACTTGAAATCAGCATCACTCACGATTTACGTCAAGCTTTCGGCATGATCGTTTACGATATACGCGTACGGTTTTGACAAGACACTGAGTGTTCTTCTCTTTCCTTTCGACACAGGACTGCTTCTACAGCCTCGATGGACCTAGATGGTCATATTCTGATTAGGCGAGAACTTTTTGATGCCGAGATTATCCTGGCTGCTTTCCGGTTCAGCCCCTTTCCAGCTCACCCGGACCATCCATACAACTGGTGTACCGGGCCATGGGAAAGGTCAAGCAGTATCTGCGGTATTCTCGTTTTTTACTTTTTTCGTTTGGGTTGTATGACTTCAGGGACAATTTACGGTTGCTTTTCATTCGGGGTTGAGGATATGCCAGCTTGCTGGCCAGACAGAGGACGAAGAAGTTGCCCCCGCCTGTATTTAGACAAGGTCTTTGAATCCAGGGTTCGCTTTTACTTTTTTTTTTTTTTTATCATGATGCTAGTGATACCTCCCGAGTAATATATGTACACTACTCATGCGCGGCATGAGACACGGAAGCCAAGGGATGAAGGACCAGGAGAAGGGTAGGTTAGGTCAATGGGGCCACCCGGGGAAACCATAGAGAGGGAATTCCCTACACCTGCCCTAGCAGTTCTTGGATCGACTTTGAATTAAAGGGCCGGGCAGCAACAGTTGCCATGGATGGAGTGGTTATTTATTAATTGTTGATTGAATCTTTCTCGCTTGCAGAATTTGCTCTCCATTAGTTATTGGTTGTTCATCTTGGTGACATCTCTAAGAGAGGCCATCGGCTAGAATCACAAATCTAACAGTCATCAACAACAAATAATGGCATGAGAACTGGATCAAAACACCGTAACACGCCTCCTTGGGGAGAGTTGGCATAGCACCTTGATCACAGATAGAGTGGAATGCAATTAGCTAACTTGCCCAGCATCCTTGCTTGAACAGATGTTCTAGACCGCCACTACATCGTCACAGAATAGACAAGCCATTGGATGTGGAAAGCCTTGAAAGACTTTTACGTGGAGTCCATGGCCCACTTGTCGGCATAGGTATGGAGGTAGTCACCGAAACATCAATTTTGTGGAAAAGTCAAGCCAACCCACCGCCTGGGAGGCCAGAGGAAGTTGTGGAAGAAAGACTTCAAGGCGACTCAAGTTGGCCGATTCCGTTCTTCTATCCATGTAGCTTCTCACAGAGCATCACGAAACATAAACATGCACATTGTATCAAGCAGACGAGGAAATCCAGCCGGAAACCCATATTTTTCATCGTATCGGAATTACTTTGATTCCATTTTTTGCTACCAAACAAGGTTCCCGACTCCCCAGAGTCCAAGCGTGCAATGCCAAAACCAGACCCAGCACTTGGAAGAAAACGTGTAGTGTGCGCCCTCCGAATCGCATGTACCACCACCCAGCAGTAAAAGGCCGGGCGTTTATCGGTATCGCCACAGGGACAGGGTGTTGTGGCGCTTCCAGGTCTTTCTGCGGCCGGCCTGGGTCTTGTTGTAGCGGTGGCCCTTGTTGAGACCGCGGGACTTCTTGCCGGTAGCAGTGAGGCCGCGGGACTCGCGGTGCTTGTGGACGGGGTTGACGATCCAGTTGATGCGGGGGTCGATGCGGATGGCCTTGTGCTGGGGGTCGACGAGGATGACCTCGTAGTACTTGTAGGTGGAGTCCTGGTTGATCCAGTAAGAGTTGAGGACTCGGAGGTTGGCGCAGCGGCGGCCGACACGCTCCTCAGCGGTGGCCTTGAGGGATCGCTGGTACTTCAGCTGGTTGATACCCTGGTTGGTGGGCTTGCCTGTTGATGTGTCAGAAGAGTCTCATCCCGTCAAAAAGAAGGTGACTGACCATAGGTGGCACCCTTGGGGGCAGGGCGCTTGCGGCCACCACGGCGGACACGGACGCGGTAGATAACATAGCCCTGCTTGGCCTTGTATCCGAGACGGCGAGCCTTGTCCAGACGGGTAGGGCGAGAGGCGCGGTGGATGACGTTCAATTGACGGAGCTATATTGATGCACTCTCAGCAAACGTTCAACGAGTGTATAGCAGAGACGGGGTGAATAAACACCCCGCTCCCGTCCCAGGCCTCCTTCTGCGTAGATGTATGCGTCTCGAATCTTGATGTGCGTGTCCCATTGTCGGTGAAGAATTTCTTCTCCTCCGTTGTTGAGAAAACGCACAAAAATTTCGACACCATCGGATACGCGAGGAGGACGAGGGAAAACGAGAGCGGGCGCCGCCGTCCACAGAGAGTTGGTGATTTGGTTTAACGTACTTCCCAGCAGCGAACTCGGAGGAGGAAGGCGATGACATCCGACTGCTTCTTCTTCTGAAGCTCTTCGACGTACTTGAGGGCACCCATCTTGGCTGTTGTCGGCGACGCAGAGAGCACACGTTAGCAATGGAACAGATTGAAGGCAGAAGCTTCCAGCGATAGAGGGAAGAACGAATGCCTTGATGCTGGGGAGAGGGGATCACAAACCGGCTTGTGTCGAACGATTCCTGCCGTGTGGTTAGTAGAGGCGAGTGTGTCGAAATTTCGAATGTCACAAAGTTCGAGAGAAGGATAAAAATTGAGGGCACAGTTTGTGGGTTAAGCGACACGCTAGCCCTGACATAGACTAGCGCAATAGGACTTGCCCCTCAGCCCCAGCACAGTGTGTAGCTGAGTCAGCGAGGTGAAGATTGACCCTCACCGAGAAATGCCTTTACTCACCGACCTTATTGTCTAACACCGGATAATTTCAACGCCGCTCATGAATTGGTACCCGTCCAGATTTGACTAAACTCCTCTCAATGAACCGGGATATACACCAGGCCGATCATGTAAATCTATTGTGTGGTGGGGAGCAATTTCAGGACGCCTGTAAATGCCTTCAGCTGCTCTTGCGCCGTCTTTCCCCACGTCTCCTCCGGTGTTTTCGGGATAGCATCCTCAATGAGCTCCCATGCCAGCTTCTCAATGTCGCTAGCGTTCTCTGCGGGTTTGGCTGGCAGTGCGTGTAGATCAGGCATGATGACATGATTGACGATTTTGGACGCCATGTTCAGCCCCTGCTGGCCCAAGTTGTTCAAGTCCTTTGCGTCCTGCTCCCAGTGCATCCAGGTTGGCGCCTTGATGCCGGTGTCTTTCTTGACCAACTTCTCATAGCCCTCAACCGTGTTCTGAAGCTCGTTGAGCGTGTTGAGCATGAGCTCTGGAAGGCTTTGAGGGCTCCCCTTCTGCGGCGCCGACGAAGGGTTCATCCAGGGCAGAACAGGCCCGAGTTCTGAAGACAGCTCCTCCTTGAGTATGTTCTTTTCGACTTGCGGCCTACTTCACGTTGGCCTTTTAGTCAAGCAAAGAATATGACACCACTCACGGACGCGTCTTCATTTTGTTATTGATGAACTTGATGAGGTCGTTCCCTCGGTTCTGGATTTGCTTCTTCGCATCGCTGACGAGAATCTTGCGTCTCTTGGAGGTGCCGACGCCGTCAAGCGAAAGTTTTCTTTGAACATGTTAGTAGCCGAAAACAGCTGCGAGGTGCAGATCAACCACTACAGACCCTTCAGCTGCTCCATTCGCCGCATTCTTGCCCCTTCCTTGTTTTGCGGTTCCTGTAGTTGGCTTTCTCGGGGCCCGAGCCGCTTTCTTCGGAGCGACATCCTCCGTGTGATTGCTCTCTGTTTGCGATTTAGCCAAGGTGATGTGTAGGAATTCGCTGGACTCACCGGTGGCAGAGGGCTTTCTCTTTCTAGTCTTTGGCGGCATGATGAAGCGAGCAAGGGGGAATCCGGAGCAGCGAGGTTTGCAAGAGAAGAATTGGAAATGAATTGAGATTGGTAAAGGTCTTGTGTTGATGGTTTGAGTGCTTGTCAGGTGGTGGACTGGCAGGTCGGAGGGGTGGTGCGGAAGGTACGCAGAGGGAAGGTATGGCCTCGTTGCTCTTTCCCACTCTGTGAGATGCAAGAGACCAGACAGATTTGGCATCGCGCTCGAGTCAACTCCTATCATTTACCACCACTGCCTACGCCAACGCACAACCACAACCTACCTACCTTGTGCGATCATATGGGTGTCAATAACGACAACAGAGGCCTACGAGCCAGTTTCACTCAAGTCCAACCCCATCACCACTTCACTGTCACGGATCAAGAAGGCTCTGCACCAGGTAGATGGCATCATACAAGCAAGCACTGGGCTTCCACTTTAACCTCTATCACATAGCAGATCTCATTTTCATGCATCTGAACCAAGAACCCCTAAAGAGACCCCCCAAACTGGATAATAGGACGAAGAAGCAAGCAAGTAGGTAAAGGAAATCTTTGTCATACATGGTCCCCAACTATATCCCAAACACGTCCCTTTTTGATCGCATATTAGTTACAACCGTGAATGCGAAAGCCATGGATCTCTCTGTCTATAATCTCAACCTGTGAAGCAAAAACCATTGCGTGCCTGTCATCTGTCTTTCCCCTTCCCCTACTCCCTGTCGTGAAAACGGCCGTTGGATCCTAGATCCTGAGTAGTAAAGTATCGGCAGAAACGAAGTAAATCGACAGCATCACAACCCTCGCCTGGCAGCTTGCCAATTGAGAGCATGTGAGTGCCTGCAAACGCCTCCCAAAAAAGAGTAAAATGACAAAAACGAAAGGGTTGACCGAGCGTGTAGAAAACGCACAAGAAAGCCACACCAGTAGACCACTTGGGGCTAAGTCTTGAATCTCGAAAGGCATCTCTAGCCCCCCACGTCTTATGTATCGGTGGATGGCCCTGAATCTGCCCGAGGCGCAAGGGATTGAATCGAAAGTAACATGACAAGTCATCGTCCAGCACCTTCAAGGTCCCACATCAATGAGTGTTGAGCGAGAGTCCCTGAAACGATCCCACCCAGTCATTCTGGGGAGCCAGGGGCGATGCTCCCTGCGAGTGTGGTGTAGGACTCGGCCCAGACTGCGGGTTGGGGAAGCGCTGTCGCATAGACTGAAAGTCTGCAGGATGCTGAACCTGACCTCCAGGGAAGCCCTCCATGGCCGGGACAGCTCCTGTTCCGTAAGGAACGTTGGTTCTGGGGTTGGGGTTGCCAAACGGACTGAACTGCCCGTATGGGTAGTTGGAAGGGGGATAGCCAGGAGTCTGAGCAAGGCGGCTTTCGTTGCCATAGGGCTGGCTGAATGTTGGTCGGAACCCACGGCTGTCTCTAGCCCCAGCCGTGAAGGCCGTGGCTTGGTGCGACTCCTGGTTCTGCTGATTCTGCCGTCGATCACTGCCACCGGTGGCACGGTTAACTCCCACAGCACCAGGGCCAATGCCGCTTGGAGCCTGGATACCGAGAGTTGGGCTGGCGAAAGAGGCTGGGTTAATAGCAGACATCCAGATTCGCGTTTTGTAGATCTTGAACAGGTCCGTAACGAGAGAGTTGAAGTTGATGTACGAGTCAGCAAAGTAGTAGAAGGTCAACTTCTTCCAATCCCTATGATAACCATGTCAGTACATCGGCATCGGCAAGTCCATCACCCATACTCACATTTGGAATTCAGCATCCAAGATCTCCATGTTGAGTCCATGCTCCTTGACCTTCTGCATGCACACCCGCTTGGCCTTTGCTTCTTGCCCCTCCTTGTCCCGCAAGGCGTGCACCTCATGGCTTTGGGCAAGGCGCTTGATGAGCTTGGGCCGGAGCTCGCCAGCATTTGGCTCTTGAGCATGATGCTGGCTTGGAGGTCCCATGCCCCCAACGGCGCTCCCCTGGAGTCCGGTGGAAGAGGCAAGAAGACCAGCTCCAGCTCCCTCTTGCGCAGCAGCGGCACCCTGGGAGTACATCATAAGCCACTTGTACTGCTCCTCGGCGTAGTGTTCTTTGAGCTCCTTGGCTGTCTGCCAGTCGACGTTGTCCTTGGCCACGGTCCCAAGGTCAGTGCCACGATCAGCTTCAACTATGACTAGATCTCCAGGCTTGACAGTGAGTCCAGTGCCCTCTTGGATGTAGAAGACGTCGGCCCTGGCGCATTTGAACAAGACGATGTGGAGCAGCTGGTTGTGCCGGGGCTGAGCGATGCTATACACATTGCGATGAGGAGATGGCGCGCGGTTCGCGTAGGGGTTAGGGAGGCCATAGGACGAGTACTGGCTGGGGAACCCGGTCTGGTACGCATTTCCCACGTTCGCAGCTCCGCCGAAGTACTGACCAGCTATTGTGGATGTTAGGGTGCGGTCCAAGATAAGGCTGCGGGGTGTGCGCTCCCACTCACCGTGAGCAGCGGCTCCGAACGCAGAAGCGTCGGGGTAGCCGGGAGGAAAGTCTTGAGATTGCTGCATTTCGGTTGCGGAAGGCTCAAGAACTGAGGTAGAGTCTGGGATAGAGCTGATAGATCCCTGACGAGTTGGCATGTTGGCGAAAGAGTGTCGTCTGCTCTGCGAGACGTCTGTGGCAGGGAATCCGAGCGAGGTCGACCAGAGGGCCTTCTTGAGGTTGGTATTATCAACCTTTCGGCCATCAACGCCAAACGGAGCGCGAATAGATGCCGGTCCATATTCACTCATCCGGCGATTTAGAGCTCGTTTGGCCAACATGTCGCCTGCCTCGTTTGCTTCATCAAGCTCGTCAATGGCAAAATCGGATTCTTCTGGCACGGTCTCTCGCAATGAATAGCCGTTTCCCATATAGCCAGATCCGGTCACAGCCCGAGGCCGAATGCGTGCATTGTACTGCGTTTGTTGCTGGCGTAGAATTGCGTTTTCTCGCGCGAGCATCTCGATGGTTTTGGCGTCAGAGGTTTGTTGAGAGGGTTGGTGTTGGTGCCAAGATTCCTGCAGCGATTCATTTGGGCTCTCGTCGTCATCATCCTCTACTTCCTTCACTTTCCCGAGCATTGAACCATCGTTGGCCATTTCGCTCAACATACTAGGGCGAGAAGGTCGATGGCTAAGAACAGGATGGCGAGCACGCCCCAAGATAGCCGAGGAGCTCATAGCAGGTGGGGCGGCCGTTGACTCGGGATCAAGCTGTCCAACTGAATACGACTGAGACCGGTAGGTTTTAGGTGTGGGGTGAAGGGGGATCGCAAAAGGGATTTGAGGGTTGGGCCCAGAATCCCGCGATACCGGAGACGTCTGCGTGTCACCACCAAAGAAGGAGTTGCCTGCAGTTCCTGGAGGCATGGTTGATGTAGGGGATGGCAGAACTTCGCTGAGTCTCGAGGGAGGGTCCTTGCGCTCAGCGTTCCAGATTCCAGTTCCCCATGGAAAGGTGGATGACCCTGCTGGCCGGCCCATGACAGACGACGTTGAGTGCGAGCCCCAGGCGCCCGCACCAGCTTCGGCAGATGGAGTGCTGGGATGTGAAGCTGTGGGCGACATTGAGCTACTAGCAAATGATCCTTTGCGAGGACGGCCTAAGGTCTGAGAGGTTTCGTTCAGCCACGAAGGTCTTCGGACAGGTTTTGGCGGTTGAGAGCTGGACTGTGTAGCTGTGTGTGCGGACTCTTGGCGATGGTCGCCTTCGTCGTCTGAGCTAGCGAGAGCTTCTGAATCTGGCGTGGACGTTCGAGCATGCAACTTGTCGAGAAGTAGTGACTGGTTGTTGGCCGTGGCCGCAGCATGAGAGCCTTGGCCTAGTCTCGACGGCGGGCCTGTCTTGAGTGAACCAGAGCTCATTGTCTGTCAACCTGAGGATGAAACTGCCTGGATATCCTCCAAACTTCTGCAAGGCTGATGTTGTGGGCACGTAGTCCTGTATGGAGAGGTAGAAGTGGTGATGTGACCTGGTTGCTGGAGCCGTGGAGAAGTAAGAGGCTGAAATAATGAGTTCTTTTCAGAAGAGAATGGAAACGTAGCTATGACTGATTAGTCCGATCCCATGAGTATTTGGTCTGCTAGGCAGTTATTCTGGTGGTGGGGAAACAAAGGCCTCGTGACAGGCCGGGCAAAACAGTGCGCAGTAATGGATGGCATACAAGTAAGTCATAGTGAATATCGCACCCAGACCAACATCTGGGGGCAGGGAAATGGGGCAGTGGTGTGCTGATAAAGAAGCAAGATGGGGAGGTGTAAATCCAGCTCACTTACCAGAGACGCAGATCTCGAGGATGTCTATGGGCTATGTCGTCACACGTGCCAAATTCTAGTTCGTGAAAACAGATGAAACGCGAAGGAAAAAAATAATAACGATGCTGCAGCCGGGATTGAGGAGATGTGGCTTCGCGGAGTGGCGATTCTGGTGGAAATCTGCAAGTCGATGCAACGGGGAATCTGGCGCGAGCCCAGGTGGTCGATTAGTGTGGTCGGAGAGAGTAGAATATCTAAACACCAGCGCGTCTAACCCAAGGCGCAAGGAGACGATTCAAGTTGTCGAGAGAGGTAGGGTGACGGATGCAGTCGTGAGGCTGACACCCATTCGCAAGTAGGACTTGATCAACGTCGGAAAGGTGTAGAAGGGACGAGTGCGTCAAGTGCTGCGGCGACAAAGGGAACTAGTCGTGGCCCATTGTCAGAGAGAAGGCTCGCAAGCAGGCGCGCAAGACCGACACCACAGACACCGAGGGAATGACGCGGGGTTGGTCACTCGTAGGGGTGGCCCGTATGGCGAGAGACGAGAGAGAGACGACAGAGTCGACGGTGGCGAACAGGTGGCGGTCGCTGGGTTAGTCGCTTCCTGAGTCCTGGACCTGCGTCGACCACTACAGCATCAATAGCAATGCCAGGGATAGACTGGCAAAAAATGGCTGATCGCGGATAGCGGCAGGTGGAACGCACGAGAGATGAATGGGGAGAGGGTTCGCGGTGGTTGCTGGACGGTCGGAAGGCGGGGAGGAGGACAGCGTCGCGCTGCGCACACACAAAGACGACAGTAAATGAAAATGGCAGTAGACCGTGATGAGGAGAGACTTCGTTTCGCGTGTCGCGGGGCAGCGTTGCAGTGCGTCGCGTGTCGCTACTGCTTCCTGCTTGTTGACTGCTGCCGCTGCTCTTTGCGATGCGATGCGATAAGTGCTCAGGTTGTGTCGAGGTGCGGTTGCGACACGAGACCAGGTTCTAAGTGGTGCTGAAGAGGCACGTCGAAATGGCTGGCGGCGGGCGGTATGGGCCTCTAGCTAATACTGCCGTTCCTCTGCGGGTACTGGGGTGGCGGCGCTGGAGCTTCCAATGGGTGAATTTGGTTGGCGGCGCAGCAGGGGAGGGGTCCTAGTTGTAGGTCGGAGCGGCGTCGCGAAAGGATGGCTGGAGAGAGGGGAAAGGTTGAATATGGAGTCGTGACAACCTTTTGATGAACAGAAGAAGGTGGAGCACGGGAGCAGCAGAATCCAGTGGAGAGTGCCGAGGTGGAGAGGACCGCGAGGAAGAAGGAGATGCGGTCGGAACACCGTAGGTCGGGAGTTTGATCTTCTGATCAGGGACTGAGGGGTACGTAAAGTGGAAGACGCTCTGTTCCTAGTCCGGTTACCAGCCAAACCTGGAGAACGATGCGTTAGCGGAGAGCCCTAGAGCAAGGTACCGATACCTCTGGTGACCATGGCTTGATTTGCAGCACGGGCGACGCCAGAGGTAAGGCCAGAGAAACACCAAAACAAGGGAAGAGCCACCAAACTCGTACCTGGACAGAGACAGATCTCGGATAAGTTGTTGCTTGATTTGCAGGAGCTCGGGCAACCGACGTCGTCGCGAAACCAAGGACGTGGTTACGATCCAGACTGGCGGGTTAATAAGGCACGTCGGCGCATCCAAGGTGCAGTAGCCGTGACCGACGGCGGTCTCGGAAAGTGGGCGATGATCTGGGGAGAGCTGCCTTAGCGAGCTAGCTGGGCGAATGCTGTGTCGCCTGCTCGGTAGGCAGTTGACGCTAGGACAGTTGGGCCGCAAGGCACGCGATATCGAGATGCGATTCTGGGCGGGCAGAACGTGAAGATGAGCGTGGGGAACTCGATCTTGATATGCTTTTCCAGACGATGTAGAGGAGGGGACCCCCTCTTGGAAGATGGTGTCAACTAAGTGGCGGTAATGGCGGCGATGGGGAGGGCGGCCAGTCAAGGTGGTGTTGTTATTGTTGGAAGTGATGGAAGCAAAGGTAAAAAGGGTGGATGGATGGATGGATGCGGAGTGGAAAGAGCCAGGGCACTGGCGGATTGGCAGGAGCCGGCAAACGTTCTCTTGGGTTACCTTAACTGGACTGTCACGACGGGCGTCGAATTATTGGTGACCACTGGAGGCTCTAGAACAAGGTGAGAGGATGATGCAAAAGAGCTCTATCATGAAAGGCAAAAGGCATGGTAACTGTACTACAAGTTAGAGTGCAAGCCCAGGCGCACTGCCCTAGGTTCTCGCGCTCTCTCCCAGGTCAATTGGCAGTCCCCCAGCGAGACCTGGACCCTGACACGACGCTCAAGGCACACGCACTGGGCGCATTGAGGTCTCGAAACACATCCATACCCTGGACGTGTTAAGGGCAGGCCAACGCAAACATGAGGTCTTTCCTGGAACGCAAACTATCTGACAGGTCCTGGGTGCTGCTCTCCTGGCCGCTGATACGACCATGGACGGGCAGCAACATGATCTGAATTTTAAGTTGCTGATGGCCATTGGCAGCCGTCCGTGCTGCGAGTGCCTTCACTGCTACTGCAGCACAGCGCAGTACAGTACATGATGAGGTTGGGAGGCTGCGTCATTCGCCTCTCGTGATGCACAGTTTCAATGGGGGCTGGGATGGACGAGTCCTCGTCGCATCAACAACAGCTCCCGCAAAAGACGGAGCCTATGACGCTTGGCTCTGCGGCTGTCCTTCCTTCAACGTCCCTCATCTCGTGCCCGTTGCGTACCTCTTGTGTAGGGGGGACGCGACTAGAGTCTGTTAAAGGGGGGGATGGGCGGCTCCTGAAGCTACAGAAGGACACCCACTCACAGTAGGTAGCCGCTTGATGATGGACGTCGACCTCCGGGACACAGCAGGCAAACAAGTCGATTCTTCCAGGCTCAAGGTGGTGGATGCCCTCCCTGTCCTTGCAGGGCTCCGTGCTTGGTGCCGTTACAATGAAAGCGGATTGGACACTCCACACATGCGCTACTCGGAAGAAGCTCATCGACTCCACCAGGACCCCGACCAACCGAACGCTCAGCGTCAGAGCATCCATGGATCACATCAGGTGAATCAGTCGCGGGAAAAGGCGAGGAATCCGGACGGGATGCGGAGGGACCAGGCATGGCTGGCATTGCAGCTCGAGGCATGGGCTAGGGCTAGGCACAGAAGAGCTGGAGCCGGCGACCTCGACCTCGACTCGAGGACAAGACCCCGCCGCCACTGGGCTCCATGATGATGGCTTTGGTAATGCCTCTCGGCACCCCGGTGAATTCATTGTCATCCGACGCGCAGAAAGGCAACGGCGTCATCGTGTGTTGTAGCTTACCGGACGAACTATGATCGCGTCTCCCGTGACCGTGCCATA
Source organism: Fusarium solani (assembly GCF_023522795.1). Taxonomy (NCBI): domain Eukaryota; kingdom Fungi; phylum Ascomycota; class Sordariomycetes; order Hypocreales; family Nectriaceae; genus Fusarium; species Fusarium solani. Next base: position 4,149,502 of record NW_027072157.1, read on the forward strand.
GGTGGGATAGGCCGGTCAGCGATGCGATCCAAGGGACTCCCTGATCAGGATCGCCGCCGCACTCTAGTGCAAGTCGCAGTTCCCATCTGCTGGAAGCTCTCAGTCAGAGTTCCTCACATCACTTTCCGGAGCTGGGCTTGCAATGGATCTGTTCAGTCTCAGTCCGAGGAAATAAAGAGCCGCGATTAACAAAAAGCAATATCCCTGCGTCCCAGGTTCGCACTTCTCTTTCATCATATCATCCAACCCTGCTCCCTACCGAGATCAAAGATGATCCCTGAGTGTCTCGAATGGTCTCGGGGAGCCTTACAACCGTTCGAAACCCTGCTCCAAGTCTTGGCTCCTCTTCGCTGTCTGGGAATGCCAACCCCGGCCTCATTCCTTGTGGGTGTAAATGTGATAAACTTTACTGTGCGCACCAAACCTCAAGGGATGGAAGGAACTTGCCTGTGATGGATCCAGTGGGTGTTGCCCGCCCACTCCCAGACAGTAACCAACCCTCCAAATTCACACTGTAATTGAATCCATGGCAGAGGACCTCCCAACATCAAACTCACGCCCACCAGGAACTGCCGTCTTCTCATTAAAGTATCGACATGCCTTCAGGCTTTACCGAGCATTGAGTTCTACGCGACAGCTCGTTCAGGCCCGTGACTGGTTCACTAATCTCGATGGCAACATCCTCAATTGGCTAAGCAACGCCAAAGCCTTCTGAGCGTTGAACCGTTTGGAGCAATATGTATGAAGTCCAGGTCATGACAATTCGGCACATGGGAATGGCAGATTCGACACGCCATGTGGCCCGCATTGGCCAAGGCGTCGATCCTCACTCGCTCTCACCAGATGCTGGGGTTACGGTGCAGATTCAATTACCCTGCTCTCCCGCCTGGTGCTGCACAATAGCCTTCCCCGCGACCGCTTCGGCCATTCACCTGCGGCTCCTCGCCCAGTCGACCATCCCCAAGAGTCTCCAGCTCGTCGCGGGCGCTAAAGAGCCAATTCCCCGCCAGGCGTTTCGGGTGCCGTTCTGTCTGTAAATCGGCAAACTGGATATGCCTGCCCAACCCGAGAACATTAGCAAGGCGCAAGTTGCAGGCCAGCGGATGAATGCGACAGGAACATCTCACTCGACCAGACTTGGTTCGACTTAGCGTCAAAGAAACCACCTTGTTCCTCCATGCCAGGGGGCGCCACCAGCTCACAGCATTTGGTCAGTCGGGACGAGAGGAAGACATTGTTGCAGAACCAGCTGCACCGCGGCTGCAGCACGTCACGCGCCATCATGGCTGGGTTCCTGGACCTGGTGGTGTTTGCTGAGCTAAGGTGGGCAAGATGACGGCACTCGTTCTCCAGGACGCCGGTACGCCGGGCACGGCGCACCTTTCGCTGGAGACAGCTTGTTTCTGACAAGGCCCTTGCCGCTCCCTCCGAGGCCTGAGGTTGATTCGGGCCATGATCGGATATATCACACACGTACCCCCTCAACGTCTCAGCCTCCTCGACAATCATTGGGCTTGGGAATTGAAATCAAGTGCCGCCTTGGGGGCCTGCATGTCACTGAAATGCATGCACCCAGAAACCCCCAGAGAATTCATTGACCTGAGTTGACCGTCAGTGCTGTTTGGTTCTAGGCAAGCAAACCACGAGGAAGGCAGGTATTTCCAACTGCGGGACTTCTCATGAAGCACTAGAGTCCAAAAGCCGAAACCTTGATGCCATGGGAAACGATACGAGGCTATGGGTTCGGATATTTAGCATGCGCAAGGCAAACGGCCATCATCTTCCTGGCCATCACGACAGCCACGGCATGGGATGGGTTGGGATGGGATGGGCGTGGTGAAGGTGTCCCCGCCATGCGATGGATCCATTGGATGTTGCACCTCAAATCCATTGGTTCTGGCGGGGTGCTACCCCGGATTTTCTCCTCATTTCGTGGAGCCTCAGGACGGAAACAGGCTTGTACCCAAGGGTACCGGTTCAAGGGAGCAGGATGTGCACTATCATCTTGACCATATCCCCCCGACGCCTGTTCAGGTGGAACAGAGCATCTGACGTTAGTCCGGTACGGCAATGCCCGTGCCAATCTTATTGCGCTTTCAGGACCGGACACGGCAGCGGACCACGATGGCCTTGCGCATGCCATCGAAACGTTCCTGGCTCTGGAGACATGACATGGATATTTCGGTTACCCTGCACATATGCCGGTGTATCGCGAAGAGCAAATGCTGCCCCATCACGATCGGAACCTTTCGAGTCCAGCACGAGACCTCACAAACCACCAGGTTGGTGGCTGTGCCGCGCTGCAGCCGAGGACATCTGCATCAATGGCAAGCCCGCAGTAAAGCTTGGCGTCGTCGAATTGGAGAATGTCTGAAGGTCGCTCCTTGTTTATCGGGGCATTTAAAGTTCGCACACCCTCTACTCCGAATCCGGCCACGGGACAAAGTCCCGCTACAGTATCCTTGCAGAGGTTTGAGGGGCTAACAAGGCGCCATGAGTGAACGATGACCCAGGTCTACTGTGCTGCAGAGTTGGCCATCTCCGGTCCAGAGAGGAGCAACACCACATGAATGGAGCGCCATCTGTTGATGTCTCATAATCCATCGAGAAAGCCAGTGAGCCTTGATCTACCGATGCGTGCGATGGAATGAAATAATGGTACATGGGGGAGGGAACAGGGGCATGAGCATACGTGGGTATCATGAGGTTGTCCCGCCAAACTACTATACAGATACAATGGGTTCATATCATCCGGCTATCTATGCTGCCGAAGCCACCTGTCCCTGTCCCTTTTGCTGCTTCAGCTTTTCCTCAAACTTTTCAAACTCCTTGAGAGCAATCTCCTCCTCTTGATCCAGCACTTGCTTCACGCCCTTGACCTCTTCAATCTGATGTGGCGTATTAGCGAGCCATTACGGCGTGGTATGAAGGAGAGGGAACAAAACTCACATAATGCATTAGCATGCCCTCAATGCCGTTCTTGAGGGTAACTGTGCTGGAGTCGCATGTGCGGCATGCGCCTCGCAACCTCAGGTGCACATATCCTTCGTCATCGAAACCTCGGAAATCAATGTCACCGCCGTCCTCCTGGATGGCTGGTCGGATGCGCGTCTCGAGCAATTCCTTGATCATGCCGACAACCTCGCTGTCATCCTCATTGTATGCCAGGCTGTCCTCCTCAGCTTCGGGATGGGTCTCGCCCTCACGACGCTCAGCGACGTTGACGAGGGTCTCGCCTGATGTGATTGCCTCGGTGATGAGGGCAAAGATCTCGGGTCGGATATGCGCCCAATTGGCATCGCCAGCCTTGGTCACAGTGATAAAGTCAGCGCCGTAGAAGACGGAGGTGACTCCGTCAATGTTCATGAGCTTGGCGGCGAGGGGCGAGGGGTGCGGCGGGGAGATGGTCGCTCGGGGGTTGAGGTATTCGATAAAGGGCGTAGAGAAGCCCTCGGGGACGACGCGGTGGTTTGGCAGAAACTTGAGGGCGTCGGGGTTCGGCGTGCCCTCAGTCTGGATGAAGATGGTTCGGACGCCGCTGCCGACGCCGGCGAGTCCTGGGGCGGTCGCCGGTCGGGCGCGGAGTTGTACCCGAGGGCGGGAAGAGGATGTAGCGGTAGGAAGCTGGGTTCGGACTGTGCTAAGAGGGCGAGTCCATCGCGGCGCTGTCCGGGAGGTCGTCTCCGTGGCGGACCGGGTGAGGGTAGCCAGTGTCCGTGACACAACTCGGGGAGCTCTGGAAGAAGCCATGACGCAATTCCGGAAGCTGGACTAACGATGATGGCAGGGAAAAGGAAACGAGGAGCGAATTATAGGGGGGCAATCCAAAGTATCAATAGGAAGGATTCATCAAATGCCTCTGCTTTGAGAATTAAGAGAGAAAAAAGAGCGGTTTGGTGTTGGCTTGTTCTCGGACTCTCAAGTTTTCGCCGCCGTCCTCGGTCTTGTGTAGCCGTGCAAGCCGTGATAGGCCCGAGCATTAGTAATTGCCGTGCTATGATGCAAGGGCAGGCTGAGGGGGACCCGTTTGTGCACGGACCACACTTTTTCTTTTTCTCCGTTGTTCGAGCGCGGGTCGGAAGCCATGACGCGCGGGGCCGTGAGCTTGGCCTTGTCACTTTTTTTTTCTTCTAATCGCAAAAGTTGATATCACACTTTCAACCGATCTGCTTTCACGTTGAGCGCTCTTTTACGACCATGTCGACCACTCAGGAAGAACCAGATAAGGCTGTGCAACCTACCAATGAGACTCCCGTGCCGGACACTGGAGCTCAAGATGCCCCTGAAGCTACAACGGGCTCTGATGCGACACCGCCCAAGCCTTCACTCTGCGGCGTGTGCAATGTGAACCCGCCCAAGTACAAATGCCCACGATGCTATCTCCCATAGTGAGTCTCCTTCCTTTTCCCTATGCCAATCAATACCAGTCCTAACACATCCAAGTTGCTCCGTTGCTTGCAACAAGACACATCGCGAGAACCATCCACCCGACCCCGAACCCGCGCCCAAACCCGAGCAACCCCAACCGCAGCAGCAACCCTCAGAACCGCGACAACCATTCGACCCCTCAAACCCCTTCCGCGCTCTGGAATCCTCCGACAAGCTTCGCCAGCTCTTCCAGAAATATCCCCACCTGCCCGACCAGCTTCTTCAGATCCACGCCGCTACTCTCCCACCACGCGAGACCAAGTCTGCCATTCCTGCCTCCCTCCTCAAGGGCCTACCGCCAAAGAAAGAGACCTGGAACCACGATATAGGAATACAGAATGGCAAGGAGGCTTTGCGCAAGGCCCGCCGCGCTGATGGCGAGGAGGGCGATGCAATTCGCGAGTACTCGGAGCTGATACTGCATCTCATGAACACCGATAACGCTGAAGCCGATGTTGGCGACATACTACGCCAGCAACTCGCGCAGGAGGATTCAAAGCTCATCGAACGCTTAATGGCACAGGAAAAGCGCTGAGCGGGCATCAGCGTTACACGCCGCAGGACCAAAAGGACGACATCTCTCCCCCTTTGCATTTCACCTTGAAAGTGCGTGGTTTTAAAATTGCATAAGGCTAAGAAATGTCTCTTGGTCTGAGTCTGAATAGTTGATGATAATGTTACAATGTGTCCCTGGTTGGTGTCATATTATTCTTCAGGTATAATCCATCTCATATCTCTTCCATTCCCATGTCCATTCACTCGCTAACGTTTGAATCGTCCCAGAAATCCAGCCTTGGGTGATTTTGGTGAGGTTGAAGGCTGAGCCTGAACCTCTGTTTCATTACCAGGAGGACTGAGCTTCTCCTCGTTGTTGGTCTTCTGGTTCACACTGGCCTTGCGCTGCTTGAGGCCCGCCCACTTGGAATCTCGTCGAACCTTGACTGGCTGATCGCTCTGCGACCAGTCCACACGGTGCACCTCAGCAGCCCGCTGAGGATTGGCGATGTTGGCAAGACTGCTCCTTCGCGAAGGTGCCGCGCTGGTGTTGTCTGATCCTCGCCGGTTGGGAGAGTTGGCACCGCCAAACTCGGTCTTGAAGGGCGAAGCTGGGCCAGAATCGCGCGCAAATGCCGACGAGACGTCTGAGAAGCCCGATGAGCTGGCAGAACCTCGTCTCCCAGAGGTTGTGTTGTTCTGGCAGACGGCCCCGACGGCAGTTGAGTCTCTGCGGAACGGGACTTGGAGTTGGGAATCGCTTCTTCCCCACATGTTGCCAGTGCTCATCCTTCGACCTGACTCACCCGCCTTGAAATCATTCCAGAACTGGCCCTGGACAGAGATTCGAGGGTTCTTCTGCTGCGAGTTTTCCTCGTCCACCTCGGCAGTACTCTCTAGCCTTGTGCGGCCAGGGGGTCCCGATGGCCTACCGCTGCATAGACTCTGTGCTCGTCTGTACTGTCTGTTGTATTCTTGCAGCGACATGGTCCCGTTATTCATGGAGTGAGGCCCGGGGACAGGTCTCATCCCCTTGGGGGAGGGCTGAGCCTTCTGCGCTAGAGGCTCCACCGTAGTTGTTCGAGCAAACTGTTGCGCCGCTACCTGTGGCACATGTCGATAACGGACCTTCTTCTTGGCATCTTCTTCTTCCTGCCGTTCGGTTTCGTCGGTGTAGTTGGAGCCCCTGAAACGGAGGTGGTCAAAGATGCTGCCTCGGCGGGATGGCGCAGCCTGAGTAGGTGTACTCAGTTTGTCGTTCTTCTTCTCCTTGTGAGACTTGGGTGCTGCTGATGTCGTGGCTGAAGCCGGCTGCTGTGCCGGAATAGTCCTTGGAGACGGCTCGCCCATGTCATTTGCTGACATGGGCACCTGAAGTTGATTTTGTTGCGATGGCTGTCCATCTTGTTCAACAGCGAGACCGGTGAGCTTCTTGCTCAGCTCATTGGGGTCGAAGGGCTCAATCTGGATGCTCTTTGGCCTGTGCCTGGGCTTACCCGAGGTGTTGGTCTTGCTGGCAAATCTGTTCGTTGGCTCGTCCATCGAAGCGCCCGTTGTGTAGAGCATTGTGGTGGTCATGTTGGGCAACTTGGGGGCCCTCAGAAGAAGTACGGGTGTGGGAACCTGAGGAATGGAATGACACTGTGACTACAGCGACGGGAGGGGCGTTGACCAGACTACCTTGAACGGCGAAGGTAGCTGTGTCGAGAAAGGGTGACTATGTTGTGCTCCTTGTTCTTTGCAGTATGAAAGGGCAGTGTGCTGAATATCTTGGGAACAAGTCCTTGTGGTCCAGGGGAAGTCTGGCATCATAAATGTATTCCGGATTCGCCTGGGAGGCGAGATTTTCCCATGGTCACGACTATGCTTCCTTGGCAAAGCATCAAAAAGCCTTTCGGGCCTGGCCCGCAGGGGGAAAGTCTGAAATCGGCTGGTGGTCCATGATGAGACGGCGTCGATCCGCAACAGAGCCACGGCGCAATGGCTCGTGCCCCGACGGCAATGTGTGGGGCAGCCCGGCCGGAGGTTATTCTGGCATGGCAGCGTGGTAGCCATGCTAGCGGGGGACAAAATACACGAGACTGAATTGGCTATGCCCTCACCTCCCTGAGTCTCGTGTTTTATGTCCCCCGCTGGCCATGATCCCCGTGTGCACCGTCTGGGGTCCCTGATCGCCGTGGGAGGGCAGTTCTCTCTGGGGCAACCTGTCGAACAATGGACCCAGCTGCTTGGAGAAGATGCTTTCAGTCAGGATTCTGTGGGACGAAACATGGCCATGTCTCACATTGCTCAAGTCTCCAAATGCGGACACACGGGATCCCAGCATCGTTGAACAGCGTTCCGGGAACACGGATGAGGCACCCGAGGAGTTGTCTCCAACCAGAGCTACGGCAAGACAATGTAGTCAAGCCCCCACTGCAACAACGTTTGCATCGCTCAAGGTCGGCCGAGTCAACCGGGTGTGCAAGGGTATCGGAACGATGAGGTGGGCGTGAGCCAGTTCACCAACAGCTGAGCGTGGCTAATCGGGCATGGTGTTGTTGTTGTCGATATGTAAATGAAATTCCAGTCTCGGGGCCAGAACTGAGATGACCGGAACTTGTCCAATCACAACCAGCGGCCATCGTTCTGATGCCCACGGAGGCATCACTTCCGCGGAATTCCATTCTTTAATGTGTTCTCCTAGGAAACAATGCAGTCACTTGGCTCTCGCTCGAACAATACCGTTTGCCCGCGGGCTCACATCGTTCTCGCATGTCGACACCAAAAGAGTGATGATGAATCTTAATCCCCAAGATCCGTAGTTAAATACGCAACTATTGTTTAAGAAGCTGACCATGATGTAACGCATGTAATTTTGCCCATTAAGATAAGGGACGGGATCGCCCAACACATGCTTGATCGCGAGTCTATCCATAGGCTGGCACGTATCGACTCTTGCGGGCAAGTTCGTGCCGCCAGGACGTGATTTAAGTTGCCCGACCCCGAATCGGCGGCGCCACAGCTTGCGGGAGGGCTCCATGACACTGACAGGACTCACATAGCGGCTCGTGCGTTGCCGGTTTGGGAGCACCAGCTTTGGCGCTTGGGAATGTGCCAAGCCACATATTGCTGACGACCTCGAGTCGTAGTAGGCACAGACGGGGAACGCCTCCGGGAACTCGGGGATAGCGCCGGCGTTGAGCATGATTTGTGGGAGGATTCGTGTCATTGGCGTAAAGTCTCTCGATGCGAGATATTTGCCTTCGACCGAGCAAATCAGGAACCAGGGGAACATTTGCTCAACATGTGCAGTTCCTGGCAAGGGGCAAAGGGGCAACTGCCCTTGGCGTTGTCAAGTGACAGTGAACCCTCGTGGCTGTAGAAAACGGGCGTTATCTTGATGGTTATGCCGGAGAACCGCCTTGGTGTGAATGCCCTGCAACAGGATGATGACAACTTTGACATTGTTCAGACGCCTACGTATGTCTACTACGTAGTATGCTGTCGTGTGCTCAAGAGGCAAGGTAGCCCTCAGTCGTTTCCTGGCTTTGGAAGACCTACGAAGTTAGTGCTGTAGTCTCAAGCCAAGCTCCTAAGCATTGCTGGTTAAACTCTGTTGAGGTTGAAGCCTTGAAACTCGCCGGGACGGACCCTAACTCCTGAATCGCACACGCGTGCTTATCGCACGATCTGGGAACTTCATGCGGGAGAGGCGGTCGACGCTCCATCTCGAGGATAGCTCAACACAAGAGTCAGTGTATCACAACGCCGCTGGGACCTCCACCAAGGGATACGAAAGCGGAAGAGCGCTAATGAAGCATATCGTGGACAAGCCGGGCACCAGGGGACGATCGTAGATGAGAGTCGCCACGATAGATGGACTGAAAACTTTGAGAAAGCCAGGCCGAGTTATCCGGTATTTCATGTTGCCATCTGAGCGGTTTGGCGGATCTGAATCACGGCAGTTGGCAGAGATCGCAGGACGGAGGAAGAGAGGTTATCGAGTGCCCCTTGGATCCAAGGGGCCAAAAGATGAGGGTGGTCCAGACGCGCAGAGGACCCTCGATTGTGAAGGGCAAGACTGTTCCAGACAAGCCAAAAAAGCCTATACAGAGAGGCAGAAGTCGAGCCCTGCGCCGATCAGCCGAGCGTTTGGGGGCCTCGATCATCGTCTTCAAGCCACTGGCATGCCAAACTTGACATATCGATAGACCAGACGCTGTGAGCTCCCTGGGAATGCCGCATCTCATCTATCAACCGCTCTGTTGGACAGCGTTTCAGGCCTGGAAAGACTGCACTCAGGGGTGGTGCGCCTCGGCCCGCTAACCGTCACTCAGGAATCGTGGAAGTTTCGTAAGAGGTGAACAAAGGAAAGCAGTTGGGGACCTGCAGATTGTCGTGCGCGCAACCCCTCGATCGGGTTCGGGGGACTGGCGACAGGGTTGTTAGTTGCGGGCCATGCCCACGTGTTACCGGGAATGGACACGGGCAAAGCGTTATGCGCATCTTGAGTTTTGGGTCGTGCGGGACAGAAGGTTCAGAGGGCATCATGGCACTTCTTTGGTGTCTCCCCCAAAGGGTTTGTTGGAACGAGCGCCCTACCAGGGAGCTTGGATCTCTTTGTCGTCATCATCCCGAGGCGCCGAGGATGAGCTGCTTACTCTTTAAGGGCGAGCTAGACCAGGGTCAGCCATTGCTTGACGGTTGAGCTCGTTAACACATACAACAAGAGAACAAAGTGTCGAAGACAAATAAAAGAGGGGACCTGCCTGTCTCATGGATAGAAGAGGGATAGTTACGCAGCTGAAATGGATCCTGGTGTTTGTCAAAGAAGTCGAGATGGAGCCATCCATGACGTCCCCGTGATCTTTGGTGCAAGCGCAAGCGAGAGTGGGGGACGAGGTAGGGGTGTACGAGCGGTTGCCATGTGAAAGCCATGCGTGGGCGCACTGCACACTTGGTGGTGCCATGTATCCGCCTATCGTGATGTAGATTACCTACGGTTCCCAACTATCGATTTCTTGAACCAGGGCAAGGAGCACCAAGGTCCCTCCTGCCCCTGTTGTCGATGCGTGCTCCAGCCAATGGGTACGAGAGCGCCAACGCAGCGCCTGGGATTGGATCCGACTGTGATGGGCAGACAGGCTGGAACCAGAGGATTGGAGCTTGTGACAGAGATGGAGGATAAACGAATAAACGCAGCTGACAATGAGATGCAATAAGGAGAGGACGACCTGTGATTCTCAAGCTGCAATTTCAATCCTGCCAGGTTGGGTAGCTGTTGATCTTAACATCCAAATTAACCAGCCCTCGAAGCAACGCCGAGCAGGACGACGCTTTGAACCCAACTTCCTTAACTGGAAACAACCTGACCCCCCCAACGTCAACGTAAACGTCCCGTCGGCGCCGGCCCAGGCAGGTCCCCCTCCCCCAAAACGTTGACCGTCCCGATTCCGCGGTTCTCTTCCCCTCTTCGTGCCATTTTGCGCAATAAACTTGCCAGCGTCGAGCTTGATGCTTTGAGCTTCATTCCTCAGACGCGTACCTGAAATCACCAGCCGAAGCCCTTCGGACCAAGGTATCCGCTTCCGCACCCTGACCGCGCCGCCGGGCCCCCCATTGCAGCGCATCGCAGCGCCCATCGCCTCCTGAATCTGACGACCCGACCCTGAGCCGCCTGCCCCTCAGACGTGCAGCAAACCCACGGCGCGACAACAAACATAATAACCTTTGCAACGCCTGTACAGATAGGTAGTACCTTACGTACGTACGACTCCCGCGCCTGCAGACGGGATGCACACCCGTTGTGCAAGCGCCTTTGCCCGCGTTGAGCGCGGCCGGGCTAACACCAAGCCTCAGCAACAGGTTTCAAGTTCAAGACCTCTCTTGAGGTTGTCAAGGTCCTGAGCCTCGGGTCTTGCCAGCTCTGGCGCTGAGCGCGCATATCGACAGCAGCAGTCGTTGTGCTACCCACCTATTTTGAGCTTTCAGGCCCATCTGCCTGCCCACCGTTGCTGCGTGAGACATACTGCCCGTTGTTTCTTTTGTTGCTGGTTGCACAAGCATCGCGGCTGGGAGAGCGCTTCTACCCTCGCCAGCGTCTGCGCGTCCTCCCTCCATCTGGCTGGACTCGCCTACTGTGCCTGTATCCATCCCTACCTCACAGTGCAAGCCTTGTCAGTAACTCGTCTCCCTCCTCGTTCGTTAGCCTTTTGCCCTAGTGTCTTCTCTCGTTATTCCCCCAACTTCCATTTCTTGTCCCGCTGCTTCTTCATTCTCTCCTTTCCCCTCTACGACAATTTTTAGCCACTAGCTCTCCACGAGTTCTCCCTCCCCGCAGACGCCACGGGTTCGGTCCTCTCCACCTGTTGGCATCCATCCTATGTTCCTCTTCACCACCTGGCCCAGTCGCTGAAGCTGCGACCATGCGACCCGATCATGCTGGTTCACGATATACTCACCCGACTTCAGGCATTGCCGCCACCTCGCCCTCCTCTCATCCGTACCCCGTAGCCAGCCCGGCCGACTCCTACCCGACCGCCGAAAGCGACTCCGACCCTTCGCCATCCGGTACCAACCATCGGGACTCGGTCGGTTCAATTGTCGACGACCCCTTCTTCCAGACATACGATCCAGCAGTCAATGCCGCTGCCGCCTCGGACGGCGACTCCGACTCGGACGGGAGCTCTATCTACCAATCGCTAGACGACGAGGACTACGAACACCAGTTTCACCCAACTGTCAAAGCCGGCGCTGGTGACACAGCCAACCCTGCCAATTCTAACGGCGGCGGTGAGGACAGTAATTTCGTTCCCGACAGCGATGACAACGACCCAAGCCAGCACTGGCCGCCTCCTCGTCGAGAGTCTCTGACCGCCACACCTTCGTCGTACTGGGTATGTTACATCTCCAACATGCGCCCCACCTGCCTTTCGCGGGGCAGGGGTTCAACTTGATCGAATCGAGAATGTTTGGATATCCAGGGACTGACCATGATCTGGTGCGCTGTAGTCGCAACCACCCACAGCCATGGAAGCCGGCTTCAACATTGCCATCATCGGTTCCACCGGTGTTGGCAAATCCTCCTTTGTCCAGCGCGTCTTAGGCTTATCCCGACCACCCATCTCCAACGCCTCTAGTGTTCGCATGTTGGTCGACAATATCTCCCACGTCATAACCCTACTCGAGCTGGATCTAGAGTATTTCGAACTAAATCCCAGCCAACCTATACAATGGCCAAAGCAAATCAACGGGCATATTGTACCTCGCGTCGACGCCGCCCTTATACTATACGATGTTACGAATCATGAGTCTGTTCGAGAACTGCCACAGACGCTGGGTATGATACATACCTCCCGCATCCCCATAAAGAACTCTGGCTAAACAATCCCTAGCGGCTCTCACTAATTCTGGTCTGCCGGCCAGCTTGGTGGCCTGCAAATGCGAGACGCCGGAGGCAGAGTGGCAAGTCAACGCAGAGGCCATGGCAAACCATCAACTCTTTAAATCCTGCGTTTCTACATACAAGATCGCATCAGATAACTATGATGTTGCGAGAACATGCCTACACACCATTCTGAGGGCTGCTATAGCACATCGAAGGGGTACGCGCGAAGTCGATCGAGTATACGACAGACATGTTCTAATAATGGATACAGAAGAAAACGGTGAAACAGTATCGCGCCGAAGAGCCCAGTCTGCTGCCAACCTGGAGGCTCCAGATGTCAGCACTGGACGCCCAATAAGCCAGCACAGCAAGCACAGCAGAGCAAGCTCCGACTTTTCCCTGCTCAAGGGATTCTCAAACCCCCCTATTAGCGACGGTTACCGGGCACAGGCCTCTCGCAGCCCAAGAGCTGGCCAGCAGGGGACCAGCCCAAACCCGGGCTCCGCACGCGAATTAGGAGACCCGGGTCAGGCGCAAACAGTTGGCAACATGCTTAGGACTCCGGGCATACGGCTGGACAGGCCCAATACGGATTCGTTCTTGGATGTTGAGGAGTCGGACGCTGAATCATATCGCTACTCGGACGACATTCCTATACTGCAACGAGCAGACGACAATATTCTTGAAAAGCAAGCCAAGATGGCGGGCGTCACATTTGACGAATTGGTCGATCGACTTCTCGCTCCTAGGCTGTCGAGAGCAGACAGTAACTTCTCGGATGTCTTCCTTTGTCTATATCGCAAGTTTGCTGCCCCCGGCGAACTCTTTTCTGCCATCTTAACCCGACTCGACAAGGTCAGGGACGACAAGACTGCGCATTATCTCTCCAAGACGGCGACACAGCTGCGCATCATTGAAGTCGTAGCCAAGTGGGTATCATCATATCCCGGCGACTTTGCACGACCACAGACGAGGCGGAATCTTGAGGAGTTTATAAGACATCTTTCCACGGAGCCGATTTTCTCAATCGCTGCACAACACATGCGGCGTAATCTTCAGTTCAACGTGGTAGAAGATGACGACACGGGTTGGGCAAACTCTGATGAGACCAGCGACAAGCTTGCGAGCGAGATCTTATCCAAGGAGATGTCTGAGCTGTCTTCAGGCGTCAGCGTGCTGACAGTGGAATCCGACATGGACGGAAGACCGTCAGGAAGCTCCGAGATCTCTCTGGCCACGGGTGGCAGCAGTGCCGGGAGCCAGGTGCACTTTCACACGTATGACGATTATGAAAGAGCGGCAGCCGTCCTGGAACCTACGGACAACTTGCCGATGAACAAGTTCCGGTATCACATATTTATGGATATTCCGGATGACGATGTCGCAGATGAGCTGACCAGGATTGACTGGATCATGTTCTCGTCGATTCGGATTCGTGATTTTGTGCGTCATGTCAGCTTGTCAACGGCGCAGAAGGAGAAATGCAAAAGCTTGAGAAACGTCAACCGGATGATTGGCCACTTCAACCACATTGCCAAATGGGTTGCCAACATGATTCTGCTGCGCGACAAGGCTAAGCACCGAGCGCAGATACTGGAGAAGTTTATGAACATTGCACTCAAGCTACGCCAGTTGAATAATTACAACGGACTGGCAGCTGTCCTAGCTGGAGTTAACGGCACAGCTATTCATCGATTAACCCAAACGAGATCGTTGGTGCCGCCAGAGGTACAAAAACGATTTGCGCGGTTGGGGATATTGATGGGGACTCAGAAGAGTCATTTTGCATATCGACTGGCGTGGGAGAACTCGCCCCTTCCACGCATCCCCTTTATCCCTCTCCACCGGCGCGATCTGGTGTCGGCAGAGGAAGGGAGCAAGACTTTTGTGGGCAGTGAGGGAGACCGAATCAACTGGAAGAAGTTTGAGGTGCTCGGAGAGGTGCTGCTCCCGATCATGAAGAGCCAGGGCACATCGTACCCAAATCTATCCAAGCATGACACAGCGAGGGAACTGATTCTGGGTTGCCGGATGCCAACAGATGAGGAGGTAAGACGACTTTGTTTGATGCTGTTGTACTACAATGGATCGCTAACCAAGCCAAACAGGATATCTACCAGCGAAGTGTACAGGTGGAAAGCACCTCTGGAGGGTTTGCCGAACCGGCCAAGAAGAAGTCCGGGTTTCCCTGGTTTGCGAAATAATCTGCCTGTCTCGTGTTGGATTGTTGGTCGCAAGGAGTTACTGGAGCATGTACGTACGTCATCTACGGGTGCTATTATGGGAGGCGCAATCTACTATAGACTTGTGGGACTTGACGACTCTGGTTCACAGCCAACGACATGCATGCCTTTTGGAGGATTTGATATTAGAATTGTCGACTATGAACTATCATGCACAGGATCGCCTAGGTATTCATTGTTTACAGAGTCGGTTAATTGGGTGCAAACCGCTGCATACTACCTACCTATCTACCTACAGTACCTACCAGCTCAGTGGCCACCAACGGCACCTACACGTACCCAGACGAATTACTTATTTTGAGGAAGGAAAGGTGCACTTCCCCCCTACCTACACAATAAACCACCACCTTCCAAATTACGATATCGAATCCAGAGGTCCAGCTCTCACGTGCCCTTTTCATCTGTCTCCCTCCAACCTCCGATTCAAAATGCCTTCGCCTCAAACTTTCAGCCATGTGGAGGTTCTCTATTAACAGCAATGACACCCGCGCTCGCATTACCAAGCCTTCGAGTACACGCAAAGCAAGCGAACCTAGAACTCATAGCAACGCCATCGCTTTGTGTCGACTTGCCCGACGACTTGCCCCAAGTTACGACCATCGATGAGCTTGCAGCGGTGGTGAAGAGCTCGCATATCTGGATTGCTCGAACGGGTACCTGCTGCATCGAGATATCCATTGCCGTCAATGGCCGCCCGATACTTGAGAACGAACGCCTTCAGAAGACGATTGATCTAATCCAGCATTGCTCAGTATGCTTTTCATCATGCACCACCGCCTCCATAGGCTTATCTTGCTTGCTAGGTTTGGGATCGTCTAGGGCTCCAGCTTGAGCACAACAAGGACTCGGTAGCCACACTTCCAGGCCTCTTGTCTTTCTCAGTCCAGCATCCGGACCTTACATCGGCCCTGATAGCCCCTCGGACGGCGCAAACATCGCCCTTTCGGACATTAATACTTCCAATCAGCATTTCAACGCCTACAGATAGCCGCGACCTGGACAAGAAGCCGAGAAAGAGGCGTAGGAACACCGGCAAACTAAAAGGAAGAAGCTGTCAAGAAACCACCGAACCGAATGATCTGTTGGCTACACTCGAGGTAGACGACCAACGAGCTATCGAGAACTTCATGTCCAGCCTCAACTTTCCACCCAATAAGAACAAGAGGAAGGAGCATACACCGTGCAGAGATAGAGATGATGAGGCTGCTTGCTTGAAAGTGCTGGAGACCCTGCAGTCCTTATCCCTGGTGGATATCCTACTAGAGCAGCTAATGTTAGCCGTGGAGAAGAAGTATAGGGGCTACCAAGTCTGGGGCCGTTCTTCAACACACTGCCTCACAAACTTGGCACCAGGTGTCTTTCATATGCCCTATCTCAGCGTAAGCTCAACAAGAAGCGTACAATCCAACATGCTAACAAGACAACAGAAGATATCGGATCGTGCTCAGCTACTACCGGTTATTGCTACATGTTTAGCACGGATGAAGAATGCCGAGTCCCCAGCGCTGAGACAGAAGGTGGTGGATATGAAACGGGATGGCGCCGATTCCAGAAACCCATACAATGAGTGGGAAGACACTGTGCAAGTGATCGAAAAGCGAGCATAGGATGTTCTTTTGGCAACCACTGAAGTGCCCTCGGCAATGGAAAGGAAGCAAGCCAAGAAACCAGCACGACCAGTGCTAAGCTCACGGGAGACCACCCAGGGACGGTTAGCCCCCATGTTGTCAGAAAGGAGCATGGGAGAGGCATACACCAATACAGAGAGAGAAGTCCAGGAGCATCCAACACTGAGTGTGAATTGGGAGGCAATACACAATTCACCAGGCTTGGTAAAGAGCGAGAATTCCAGTTATGGATGCAGGAGTTCAAGTCTAGCGGCCGTGGAGTTTCGCAACGAGCCATGGGCTAACATGCAGGGCTATCCGGCGTCTTCGACGCTGCCGGGGTGGACTAAGAGTAGCTATGGCATGGGAGGACAAGTTGCTGAGGTGCCGCTCATGCACGATTGGGGTTCTGCGGTATCAGCGGAGCAGATGCCTCCAGGCACGGAGGTGATGGTGGCAGATAATACATTCTACGACCCTGGGAACTTCCACACTGCGGATCATTGGGTTTTTGGCAACGAAGGGATTTAGACTGGGCGGCGAAGATTTTCAGGCGTCAAATCAAGGAGGCGACATGTGGGATGGACGAAATTGGCGGAGTGATTTGAGCTCGAGATAAGAGAATAGATACTCTATAGAGGCGAATTAATAAAGCTAGATGAAAGCCCGTAGTAGAGGCGCGCCAAGGTGGTGGTGAAATGAGGTGTCGTCGAGACGGAGAAATAAGTGTCGAATGAGCCGAGTGACATCCTTTTCAAGCACGAGGGCCTGTCGTGAGGTGACAAGATGTCGATATGATGCAGTTGCGATATGGCGTATATGGTTGTCTCATTTCTTCCTTGCGGCAGCCTTCTTGTCCTTCTTGTCCTGCTTGGCCTTGCGCTGCTCGGGCTTCATGGTGGCGTAGTGGATATACCAGATGAGGACACACTGGAGGATAACGGCGACGAGGACGACGAGAAGGATGGTGAAGAGGATCGGTTGATCGTTGAGGACAGCGACAGCCTCGTCCGTGGCGCCGATGGCGGAGAACCAGTCGAATTGACCCATTGGGGCTGTTGTGTTGTAGTTGTTGCTGCGATACGCGGATGGTTGATTCGAGCTTGACTCAAGGGTGTCGCGGAATTATGTACAGAGAGAGTTGTTTGTGTCGTGCGCCAGTCACGAACAAGAAGAGAAATAGTTGGCAGTGAATAAAGTGAATATTGTGGAAAGGAACGGAATGAGTATAGCTACAGGAGAAGGAAGAGGGAGAAAGAGAGAAGCGCTCAAGAGTGGGAGGGAAATCACGTCGCGATTGTCGAAACGGCGCAGGCGTCACATTTGGCCCAGTTCAATGAATGGCCCACAGCGAGTGGTGAGGACGGTGGAAAGACCCCTAACGCTTGGCTTTTGGCCCCTGGAGCCACACTGAGACGTTTCACACTTGCGGCAGAGTCGACTGATGTGAGGGCGGGTTGTGATTGGTTGGATGAAATGGACAACAATTGGTGGTAATTGAATTAAAGAGATGTTCAAAGACGTTATTCAAAGAATTCAATAATTAAGAGCCTTGTTTCGTTGAATTGAGACGGGCAGTTGAAGTTGGGATGAAGTTGAATTTGAATACCCACGTGACTCTTCTCGTGATCGCCATGGCCTTTTGGCAGGATGGATGACCTGAGGATTGGCCAGCACTGATTGGCCCCTACAGCCGCGAGACGCTAGCCCACTTGAGGGGAACTCTCAATTGAGTATTCCTGGGTCCCAAAAAAATCCTCGAGCTCGTGTGAGGGAAAGACAGCGCTCGACACGGCCGATACGGAGCGTCCTCTCGCCGCCTCAAAGCTCCCCAATTCGACGAATTGAATAAGACGATACCCCCTTGGAACCTCGGCCTGCCGCCGACTCCTGCCGGCCATGAGCGTCGCACGACCGGCGCGCACCCTCCTCAGCAGGTGCCTCGCCTCGTCCCGAACAACCACCACCACTCTCCCCGCCGTCCCATGCCACCAGTTCCATAGCTCTGCTCCCCGCTCGAAGCGGAGGTCAAGGTTCCGCAATGTCACGGCGGAGGAGCTGGGACTGCTCAGCAAGCCCGAGAAGATGGACCAGTACAAGAAGGAGCACTTTGCCGAGTATACGCCCGAGGAGAAGGACCTGCTCAAGGGCCACTACTCCAAGCAGCAGATGGAGGCCATCGAGGCGGGTGAAAAGGCCGTCGACGCCGAGGACATGGTCATCCAGGGTCGGTTACGTGACGACCCCTACAAGCCCGAGTACATCGAGGACTACACCGTGCTCGACCCCCGCTACGACCTCAAGCCCGAGATCGAGGGCACCCCGAGGGAGGTGCAGTGGCCCAGCACCAGCGAGTGGATCGACAACTATGGCCAGAAGATGAGGAGCATCACCGACAAGAAGACGAGCGACCAGCTCACCCGGGCCATGGTCCGGGCGCTGCGGCGCGTCAAGGAGAGCCAGGGCGAGGACCTGATAGACCTGACCGAGGCGGAGCTCCAGGATATGGAGAGGGATCCGGAGTTGGCCAAGCGCTACATCATCGAGGAGGACGGTCCCGAGCCCGACGCCAACTCAAAGGGTCCCGAGTTTATGACACGCGCTCAAGCCATGAAGGCCGATGAGGCTGTCGACGAGGCCTGGAAGCAGGAGCTCGACAAGATCGTCGGCTTCGGCAGCCAGGGTGAGGTTGAGCCCTCGAGCATTGAGCTCATCGAGGACGGACCTGCGGGTATTGACCGGGCCCACTCGGCCGAGGCCGCCGACCTGGGCAAGGTTCCCGGCGTCCACGGCCTGTACAAGCACGCCGTCGACCCGGAGGATCAGGGCCAGGACGACTCGGGCAAGTATCAGGAGATCAAGCGGCTGACGGGCATGAGCCTGAAGGAGATTCGCTCGCTGCTCACAAAGGGTCTCGTCACCCGCTGGGTCGCCAACCAGACCCGTCTGGGCAAGGTCCGCAGCACCTCGGTCGTGGCCATTGCCGGTAACGGCAACGGCCGTCTGGGTCTCGGCATGGCAAAGTCCACCGAGCCCGGTGTCGCTGAGGAGACGGCGCAGATGTTGGCCATCCGCAACATGAAGCCCATCCGCCGGTACGAGAACCGCACCATCTACGGCAACGTCTCGGCCAAGGTGTCGGGTACCGTTGTTGAGCTGATGGCCCGACCTCCAGGTATGTCTTCTTTCAGTGCTTCCTTCTAATAACACATTCACTAACAGAACCTCTCCCAGGCTTCGGACTCCGCGTCCCCCACCGCATCTTCGAAATGTGCCGAGCGGCGGGCATCCACGACATGGCTGCGCGCATGCCGCGGTCCAAGAACCCCATGAACTCGGTCAAGGCGGCGTACCAGGCGCTGACGAACCAGCCCGACCCGGAGCAGATCGCCATCGGCCGGGGCAAGAAGCTGGTGGACGTGCGGAAGGTGTACTATGGCGGAGCTGTATATTAAAACCCACCCATGAAACAACCGTGTATCACCATTAAAAGACGACCTTTGTATCTGTAGCCTGTAATGGAGAGGGATATGTGCCAAATCTCAATGGTGGTGCAACATTGACGCGGTTATGACTCTTTTGTTTTTTTGTATCTTATGAATGTCGGTTCTTGGTCGTCGTAGCTGGGTATCAATCCTACTCTCTTCATCTCCTCCACCAGAAAAGCTCGTTCCATTACTGCGCCGTCGAGCCATCACCCCAGTCAATCTCTTGCTGTAGAACTATGCTGTACACACTCGCTTTGAGGAGGGTAAACGCCAGGCTCGTCTTGCGCTCGAGTTCGCGCAGGCTATCGAGGATCTCGGTGCTAGGATTGGACGCGAGGTGTTCGAGAATAGTAGCCAGCTGTTAAAAAAGAGCATCAGTTTCCAGTCCTACAGAGAGGCACGAGTGCCAGACCTTGTTCATGTTGTCGGCTAGACGCTCGTACTCGTCCAGGACCTCCTGCTCGAGTGGCGTGAGCTCTGGCGGGGAGAGAATCCCGCTGGGTGCACCCTGCTCCATGGTGAGTCTCTACGGGTCGGTACACGTCGTAGGAGGGACAAATTGGGTGGTTAGTGGGTGTTGTTTGGGTATAAGTCGTGATGGCGGAGGACGCGACCTCAAAAACATGGAGGGGTTCTGATAAGATAAGGGGTGTGCATAGTGGGGCTGCATTGTTTACTTGAACAAAGCATCACTTTAACAACTTGAAGCTACTTGACGAGTAAGGAATCCAGAAGGAATGGATGAAAAAGGCAAAGGGCGTTGATCAGGATTGTATAGCTTCATTGGTATGAGATGGAAACTACAAGTCAATGACTAGAGACCAATTGGTCCAGGAGAACCCATTCCCTCTCCTGTCTCTTGACAATCTCCACCGCCACCAGACTTCGCAACACCATGACCAGAGCAGAGCATCTCAAGAGTTGAGTTGAATTCATACATTTCTTTTAACCGTAACCTATCAAAGAAATATGACTAGCAATGCTAAACGAAACCATCATTCCAAAACCATAAACGACCATAATCAAGTGCAGAGACGTTACCAACGAGAATAAACAAACAAACAGACCCAATCTGATCCAGCCAAAACACTCCGTGAAGCCTCATCAAGAGTCTCGTAACCCCTTGAAACATGACCAGGTATCAATCCCAACTTGACTCTATCACGTCGTACCTTCATCCCGTATCTTTCCCTTCATCCCCTATGACCCGTAAACCACAACCTCATTACCCTGATCCTGTATGGACCCTGCGTCGGTTCCTACCGCGCTCTCCGTCCACTCGCTCCCCGTGTCGTCACTGTACTCGCTGTAATCATCACCCTCTGTGTACATGTCGGTACTGTTTGTGACGACCGTCCCCCTGCTGCTCCTTCGCAGCGTCTCGTTGTCGCTGTCGCCAGCCTCATCGTTGTGCAGCACTGTCGTGTCCCCGGCGCCAGGCTCTTCGGCTTGTGGTGCTGCACCTCGGGCATCAGCTTCATCCAACTCCTCGACCGCTTCGCCAAGGCCGACGACATTCTCCTTATCATTGTCGCCTGGACCCTTGTCGAGGTGGCCACCCAAACTTCTCTTCCGGTATGCCTTGCCACCGCCCATTGGTGTCCGCACACTCTGACTGCGCTTGACACCACCAGATGCTACATTGTTGTTGATCTGGCTGAGCGAGACGATTCTTCGGGCACTGCCAGTCTGCGCAGGAGCTGCCAGGTTTCGCTTGGCGTTGAGAGCCATGCTTACCATCGACTTGCGGGCAGGCTGGGAAGAGTCGGTCTCAGTGGCAGGCTTCTTGACTCGCTTGCGGCTCATAGCGTCGCCGCTGTTCTTGTTGGCCTTCGACATGAGAAGTACTCGAGAGTGATCCATGACACCCTCAAGGATGCGGCGCTCAAGGTTCTCAGCACGAGACTCCATATCGTAGAGCTCCTCCTTGCGCACGCGAAGGGCAGTCTCGAGCGAGGAGACGTCTCCCGTCAGGCGAGTCTTCTGTCGGATGAGACTCTCCTGCTCGGTTCGCAGGCTCATGACACTCTGTCGAAGCCTCTCTTCCTCCTCACGCAAGCTACTGACGGACGCCTCAACATGGTCCTTCTCAGCTAGCTTGCGCTCCACCGATGCCATGGTCTCACGGAGTGTCTTCTCGTGATCCTCGTGTGCCTGCTCAATGCGCTGCTTCTGGGCAGAAAGGAACTCGGAGATGTCAGCTGCTGTCTGGACGACCGAGGCGTGAACCTTGTCCAGGGTCTCCAGACGAGTGAGGGCCTGGTCAGTGGTGCTGCTGTGGTCAACGAGTTTGTCGAGCTTCTCGTGCACCACAGTGTCATCATACTTGAGGTCAATAAGAAGGCCAAGCTTCTCCTTGACGTCAGAGTCGTCGTACTTGGAGTCTAGAACCAAGTCAAGCTTCTCCTGAACTGCCTTGTCGTCATACTTTTGCTGGATAACTTGATCCATGACACAATCGATCTTCTCGCGGACCGCCGTGTCATCGTACTTGCTCTCAATGACTTGATCCAGAATGAAGCCAAGCTTCTCGCGAACCTCGGCATCGTCGTACTTCTGGTCAATGATGACGTTGAGCATCTCACGGACTTCAGCATCGTTGTACTTGTCCTCGATAATCTTGTCGAGCTTGGTCCGCACTTCAGCATCATCATACTTGTCTGCGATGATCTTCTCAAGCTTCTCCTTGACCTCCGAATCATCGTACTTGTGTCCGATGATGGTGGTAAGCTTCTCATGAACCTGAGCGTCGTCATACTTGTCCTCAATGATCTTGTCCAGCTTTCCGCGGATTTCGGTGTCATCGTACTTCTCCTCGATAATCTTGTCGAGGCGCTCGCGGACTTCAGAGTCATTGTAGATGTGCTCCACGAGGTTGTTGAGCTTCTCGTGGACCTCGGTGTTGTCGTACTTCTCGGGGGGAGAAGAGTGCTGAGGATCTCCGGGGGCTTGTTCTCAACGAGCTTCTCCTGGATGTCCGTGACAGATGTCTTGGAGTGCTCGAAGTGCTCGCTGACGAGAAGGAGGAGGTCCTTGACAGCCTCCATGATCTTAGGCTGTCCTTCAGTAACCTCACCCTTGAGACCCTCCACGACAGACAAGGCCAGAGAGATCTGGTCCCGGGTTTGTTGATGCTCAGCCTTGTCTTCAGTGTGTGTCTCTTCATTGCGTGTCACGAGCTCCTCCACCTTGGTGAAGACAGTCTTGGAAGCCTCCTCCATCTTCTCAAGGGAATCAGTGACAGTCGAGCCAAGAGTATCAATGAGAAGCTTGAGTTCGTCTGTGACGGCCTTGGAGCCAACGACAGCCGCCTCAACGGCCTCATCCCGAGCCTCGCTGACCTTGCTCCTTTCATCAAGCTGGGTCGAAAGAGACTCATACTTGGCGATGAGCTCGCCGATCTTCTCGTCGATCTTGTTGCCCAGGCACTCGGTGGTCTCCTGCAGCTTCTCGTTGGACTCGATCTTGACACCAGCCACGACAGCCTTGGAATCTTCGAACTCGCTCTTGATGGTGTCGAGCATGTCCTTGAGATCCTGGTGGACATTCTCATTCTTGTCAATCTTCTCGCCCATGGTTTCCAGAAGCTTGCTGACGCCCTCGACACCAGAGGCTCCCTCCTCGAGCTTGGTGTTGATGGCTCCTTGAAGCTCCTCGAGGAAGTTCTTGACCTCATTCACCCGCTCAACAACATTGGTAGTCTCTTCGTCGCGAACTGCGATGGCCTTGGTCTGGGCCTCAACAGTGGTGTCCAGCTTCTCCTGGAACTCCTTGACGACGGTTTCCAAGCTGGTGACATCCTCCTTGCGAGCAACAAGAGCCTCCAGGCCTGATACGTCCTCCTTGCGGGCAAGAAGGGCGAGATCAGTGTTGATGTATCCGTCCAGAGCGGTCTTGATCTCAAGAGCGAGGGCCTCGACGGTTTCAACGTCAGCCTTGACAACCCTTTCAGGGTTCTCACTTTCCTTGTCAAGGCGCCCCTTCAGCTCATCAAGGCCGGTGGTGATCTGGGAAATGAGAGTCTCCAGACCAGTGATTTCCTCCTTGCGCGAGACCGTCTCCATCTGAGTAGTGATGGATCCCATAGTCTCACGTGTCTCGAGGAGGAGAGTCTCAACGTTGTCGATGTGGTCCTTGCGAACGGCTTGATCACCGTCAATGAGGTCATCAAGCTTGCCCTTGGTGTTTCGCAAGATGGTCTCGATGGCTTGAACATCCTCCTTCGTGGCGGCGTCTTCAGGATCGCCAATGATGGCGGCCTCAGACCGCTCCTTCTTCTCTGTTGGGATAGCTCGGGTGGACATCATCTCACGGGAGCCAATGTCATCGACGGTATCCTGGACATTGCGAATCATCTCCTCCATTCGAGTCAGATCATCCTTCTGGACGCCATCCTTCTGGGGCTCGAGTGCCTCAACCTTGACGCGAAGCTCAGTGATGAGGACCTCGAGGTTCCTGATATCATCGTGTCGCACGGTGTCAGGGGGCAATGGGATGTCTTGCGGTTCCCTGTCGTTGAGGACAGGTCCGAGAGCACGCTCGGTGTTGTTATCTCGAAGGGATTCAATGTCTGAGCGAACGGATTCCAGGCCGGACTTGAGAGCATCCAGAATCTTATCGTCGGAGCCAGCATCGACGGGGGCGACTGCGCGGTCGTTGCTGTCACGGAGGGACTCAATCTCAGAGCGGAGAGACTCCAGCCCGGTCTTGAGGGCATCAAGGACCTCATCGTTGGGCTTGGTATCAGCAACAGGGGCAAGGGCCTTGTCGTGGTTCTCCTGAAGGGTCTCAATGTCTGTGCGGATGGCGTCGAGGCCGTTCTTGAGGGCTTCAATGACCTCATCGTTGGTGGTGTTGTCAACTGGGGCAACAGCCTTCTCGTGGCTGCTGTGCAACGCCTCAATGTCAACTCGAAGAGAATCGAGGCCATTCTTAAGGGCTTCGATAACCTCGTCATTGGTCGTGTTGTCAACCGGTGCCACAGGTGCGACGGCTCTCTCATTGCTGTCCCGGATGGCCTCAATATCGACCCTGAGAGACTCCAATCCGTTCTTGAGGGCCTCGATGAACTCATCGCTTGTGTGGTTGTCGACCTGAGCAACAGCCTTGTCGCTGCTGTCTCGGACGGCTTCGATGTCAACCCGGAGAGAGTCAAGACCGTTCTTCAGAGCTTCAATGACCTCGTCGTTGGTCGTGTTGTCAACGGGGGCGAGTGCCTTCTCATGGCTGCTGTGGAGGGCTTCAATATCGACACGCAGGGAGTCAAGTCCGTTCTTAAGGGCCTCAATGACCTCATCGTTGGTGGTGTTGTCCACGGGAGGAGCAGCGGCAGGCTCCTTGGTGGTCTCCCGAATTGTCTCAATATCAGCGCGAATGGATTCAAGCCCAGTCTTCAGCGCTTCGAGAACCTCGTCGTTCTCCTTGTGCTCAGCTGGCGTAATGGCCTTCTCGGCATGACCATCACGGAGTGCCTCAATATCCGAGCGCACAGCACCCAGGCCAGCCTTGAGGGCATCAAGGAGCTCATCGTTGGCTTGTGGAGGACCATCGAGAGTAGCAACGGCTGTCTCGTTGTTGTTCTCGCGGAGAGTGTCAATGTCGGATCGAACAGAGTCGAGGCCGGTCTTGAGAGCGTCGAGGATCTCGTCATTTGCGGTCAAATCGGCGGGTTTGTTGGTGACGCGGTCCATGCCAGCTCGCAGATCGTTGAGACCATCGTTGAGGGCGTCAAGAATCTCGCTCGTCTCAGCCCGGGGACGGAGGATCTCCTGTCGGAGGTTGTTGAAGCCTGTGTTCAGAGCCTCGAGGACCTCAGTGTTGTTAAGTTGGGGAGGGAGAGCGGGCACCATGGAAGAGTTGACCACGTCACGGAGGCCTTCGAGCTCAGTCTGGAGTTGCTCGCGAGACTGGAGGTTGGCATTTGCGACGAGACCAGCCACCTCATCCTTGAAGTCATCTAGAGACTTCAACAGGTCATCCAAGAAGTCTTCCTGGCTTGCAACGCCAGCTGCGCGGTCAACATACGACTCCATGGCTTTGCGGAGGTTCTCGAAGCCGTCCTTTGTCGCATCAATGACCTGCTCCGTATCTCGGCTCTGCTTTGCTTCATCGGACATCGTCTTGAACTCGTGTCGGAGGAAATCCATAATCTCTCTCTGAGACGATCAGTGATATCGTCGTTGCCCGCAGAGGCAGGTACTAAAGCACGGCTCGAGTTGAGATCCAGGTCGTGGAGACCCTCCTTGACGGCATCGACCATGTCCTCACGGGTGAGCTCATTGTTGCCAGGGGCCACAGGGAACTCGAACTCCTCCAAGCAGTCACGGACCGCGTCGATAATCTCCTCCCTTGACGCAGTTTCGGGCTGCTCAACCTGAGGAGGAACGAAGTGCTTCAGGCCCTCGACGACGGCTGTAAAAACCTCGTCTCTAGTGGCAGCAGGGGCTGGAGCGAACTCTCTAAGGCCTTCCTTCAGGCAAGCCAAAACCTCGTCACGCTCAAGTCCAAGCTGCTGAACCTCAATCTCAGGCTTGTAGTTCTCCCAGGCATCCCTGACAGCCTCAATGACATCATCCCGGCTGAGATCGGGCATGTTGTTGCGGGTAGCCTCGTTGTCTTGGATGGCCGCTCGCATGGCATTATAGATCTCTTGATAGTCAACAGCACTCTTCTGGGTGTTGACCGAGGCCGCAGACTGGCGCCTGTGCTCCCGAAGGACGTGGTTAAGCTGGTCCTTCATTTGCTCAAGGCCTTCATCTATGACTCGGGCCACCTCATCCTTGCTCGGGCTGTCGTGGTCGTCGACGTTCCTCCGCGAGGCTTGCTGCTCCAGTCTGCGGCCAATCTCACGGCCCATGCCAAGGACCTCGCCACGGAGCTCTCGGACGAGAGCCTTAACCTCAGCAGTTAGGCCGCCGCCCTGGGCAACACTGTCCTTGACGGAACGAATGATGGCCATGAGGTCGTCATTGACGATGTTAGCTCTTTGGCTGGCGGGTTCAGAGTTCCTCCGGGCCTCATTCTTCATGATGTGTTCAACACGTTGAGAAACGGCACTCCTTGCCTGCCCAGGAATCAGGTCCATATGGCTTGGCTCATCGCCAAAGCTTAGGTTGCGAGACCGGCTCGCATCAGGGCTTCCAAGTGGGTTGCCCAGCACGATTGCCTGCTCGGACTGAGCCCTGACCTGGTCAATGACCTCATCCAGCTTTTGAGACGTCGCCATTCCAGAGAGCTTATTTGATACTTCCAGCAGGCGAGTAAGAAGAGAGTCCTGTCCCTCCTTTGTAGGCATATCCCGAATGATCTTCTCCAGGAGAGCAATAGATGCAGGCGCCTCCGATCCGGCCAGAGAGGGCGTGCTAATGGATCCCCTCTCAATCGAGTCGGAGAAGCTCTTGGGGGAAGGGATTCTTGGGAGCTGGAATGGCTTGGAGCCAGGGGGAGACAAGTTGTGTGGCTTGTTGTCCAGGTAATATCCGCCAAAGGGGTCTCGGGAAGATAGTCGGTGGTTACCATCACCGTTGCCACCACCCTGACTACTACCAAGGAGCTCTCTGAGGCTCCGTCGAATATCCTCATCTCTTGTGTTGGTGGCCTCCTTGAGACTGAGGAGATCGGTAGCATTGTCTCTGCTTCGCCGACTGAGCTGAGACATCTCCTTCTGGAGATTTGTGGCGATGCTGGTGAGGCTGAGAATCTGGGTCGAGAGCTGCTCAAGGTTCTGGGGGTGCTTCACCAGAGCCGACGAGCCGTTTGTGATGTTGGAGAGCGGGTTTTCGGGCTCCTTGGCGGGTGATAGGGAGCTCATGTTCTGGAGAGCCAGCATCGTAGATGACTGGGGAGGCGTGTTCTCACCCAAGATGCTCTGAGGAGGTGGCCGTCGAACCGCAGGCCGCAAAATGGGTGTCAGGCTAGGACCGGGACCTGGGTTTGACGGTGCCGGCTCCTTCTCGATAGGTCGGTTGTCCACCGGGGGTTCCCGCGACCTTGAAGGCGTCTCTGGTCGACTAGGTCGCTCTGGTGATCTGGCAGGCGAGTTGTTGGCGCTGTTGCCCTCAATCATGAGACTGATGTCCCTGACCGAGGAGGACTGTAGACGGCGGTGGGAGTTGCTCTTTGTAGGCGAGGCATCGTTTAGCCTCCTGTTGAGGTGAGGCATGGCGCTCTCTCGCGCACGCTCACTAAGCGCAGCGTGAGCCGACTGGATGGCGCTCGAGGTTCCGGCCCGCGAGGACAGAGGCGATCCCGGGTTCAGAGGCAGCGGTGGAGGGCAGCGCTCGGGATCAGAGCTATCCCACCTGTTTCCTGTCAGCCGGCGCAAGAAAGCCATGAGGGTATACAGAGAAGAGAACTTACATTGGGACCAGCGCCCGGAAGTGGTCTGAAGAGGCAGAGTGTTGATGTCTCAGCTGGAGGTCTCCCTCTCGGGAGCTGTCTCGCTCCGAGGAAGGCATGCTTGGCTCCTAGGAGACGCGAATGTCTTGTGTGTGGAATGAAGTTGTCCAAGGTATGGATGGCAAGAATGCGGACGGCTCCGCAGCCACGCTAGATTGGGTGCGCAGGAGACGATGATGAGGGTGAGGATGGAGGAGACGTCTCGGACCTTGGGACTAAGGTAGGTAGTAGCGGTAGTGGTAGCGGGAGCGGGAGAGGTAGTAGTATTGGTGATAGTGGAAGAAGAGTAGGCAAATGAGAGGGATAAAAGGCGCGAGGTATGGACGGAGTAAAAGTAAATCAAGTCAAAGCCTCGGAGCCCGTTGCATTGTTTAGTTTGATTTTTACAATGGTGCTGGAGGAAGCCACAGCTCCATCTTTGTCTGTCCGCCGTCGCAGACCTTGGTGGCCTGGTTTATTTTTGTTTCGGGGAGTCTCCGTTGCTGAGCAACCAGCCGCCGCGCCAAACAAACTAACTTCCCACTCGCCGCTGCACATCCGGACCCCGGCCCCAGCGCGGCCCATCATCTACGAATGAAAAGGCCACAACAGAGCATATCACACCACCGGACAGAGGGACGGCTTGCGCGACCAGGCCTATAGCATACATCATGACCCAAATCCGCAGGGATCATGGCCTTGCTGGCGGCTGTAGCGAGCCAGCTTGCATCCTGCGTATCTGCTGGTGACGGCAGTTGTCACGGCCCACGACGAGATCTGTGTGTGACGTGTGCCAAATCAAATCAAGTCGCTTTATTTTATACAGAGTTGAGTGCCTTCGTCCGCCTCACTGATCAAGTGAGGCCCGATCCCTCATGCCGGTACGTCTATCGTAGAAATCCATCCCAACATAAATCCTGTCCCTTCTAAACTCCCATCCCTTTGCGTCTCCCTCATCCATACGTAAGCCCTGTCTAGATCATCTCTAGCTTTTGTATCTATAACATAAATCCCAAGTTTTCTTTTTCCTCAAATATGCTTCAGCTCTACTTTCGGAAAGCAGCGTCAAAGGCAGGAATCAAGGTCTGGGCAAGCCAGAAGGAGAAGACCAGCTTGGGTCCAGTCATGAGGAGCTGCAGCACAAGATCCATTAGCGTCTTGACATTTCAGAGTGGAGACGGGCCTTGAACGGGTGAAGGCGGGCCGCAGTGGAGGGGGCCTGTTTCTTGTGTTGTGTTTAAGCAACTCTGCCCGACGTACCTTGGGAACCAGTCCCTTGAAGAAGCTGGAAGGGCCCTCGTTCTTGGCCATGTTGGCCAGGATTCGGAAGCCACTCTCGGGGTTGTCAAAGTTGCGGTTCTGGATTCGGGTCTTGATGACATCGAGAGGAGCGGAGACGACAAGAGAGGCAGAGGCACCAGCAATCGAGGCAATGAAGTTCTGGAACCAGCTGGCCTTGTTGTAGTCCTCGAGGTGGAAGAGGTACTCCTTGGCAAAGGCAGAACCACCAAACAGCTTGTACAGGTCAGTTATCTTCGCTCTACTCATGGCTGCAGGGCATAACACATACCGCGAAAGAACCGGGAGCGTTACGGGCAGCAGTCCAACCCCAGCCACGGTACAGGCCGAAGCCCTCATCAGCCACAATCTTCAGAACACCGCGGCCGCGGAAGGCCTCGGGGTTTGTCTGACGCTTGATCTTGAGAACATCGAGAGGGAGGAGGACAATCTCGCCGATACCGATCAGACTAGGTGAAACAGTTTAGTCTGAGTTCCTAGTTCTTGAATTCCCAATTTCCAGGGAACTCGGATAGCTGACATACCTTCCGGCAGTAGAGTGCATAATGGCCTTGCCGGTCTTCTTGCCGAAGGCATTCTCAAAGTCGGCGCCATAGTGCTTGCCCAGGAAGTCTCGCGCAACAGGCTGACCACCGTACTTGTAAATGCGCTGGAGGACCTTGTAGCCAGCGGCGTATCCCAGACCGGGGAACAGGGAGACAAACTTCCTGCCGACGGTTGCGCTGGCCTTGTCCTTGAAGATGACTTGGTTCAATTGGCTAGCATTGGCGACCTGGAGGCATGGCAGGTCAATGGACTGTTCCCTCGGGTTGACTCGGAATTTGAGGTGTGCTCCTTACACGAGACTGGTTGCTCATCAATCGCTTCGCAATGGTATCGACCTTTAATGGTGTTAGCAGGTGTCACATGGCGTAGGAGGGAGCTGTCGGCAGCCTCGATCTCGGGCGGAGGGATGCATACGGGATGGAAGATGGCAAGCTCAGCGATACCAGCAGAACCTGCACAGGTCTTGTCAGTCGAGGTTTACTCGCGCATTGAGCAGCACCGAGGCAATTGGAAATAATGCTCGGATGTGTCAATGGGTACAGCAGTGGAGGACATACCGGAACCGAGGAGTCGGGCCAAGTTGGACTCCTTCTCACGACCAGAAGCAACGGGAGGAGACATGATGAACGACGAGGGCAAGGAACAATTAATTACTGCCGAACAGAAAACTCGATGGGTATCGCAAGAAAAAGGTGTGAAGAGAGCAAAGAGGGGAGCTTTGTCGCAAGGCAAAGGGACGGACGAGCGAGACAAGGCTTGGCCGCTTGGGACTGGAAATTTTTCCACCACCACTCCAGGGCACCTGCACTTTGCTCTTTCTGGTGTACGGCGCGCGGCTGGTTCCTTTCCCCCTGCTCAATTACTTACCGACGTCGGAACGGGATGCGTGGGATGGTCGTCCTTGTGGGTGGGCTATGGGCTTTTTTTTTCTGCATTGGCGGGGTTTCTTGCCCCCCACTTTCAGTAGCTCGGATTTTTGGAGCTGGCCAAATTTTACGCCTGAGCCACTCACGAGCCACAGGTCAAGCCACTGCACACAAGGGTGAGGTTGAAGATCACTGCTCAGACCACTTTGCGCTAGCCAATCATGGACGAATGCTTTCATACCACAAGAGCCAGCTGCGTACCCTACAACCACCAGCAATTCTAGTGGTTTGATGGCAAGAGATGGATGTCTTTATCTCCAATTGCTTCATTGTTTCAATGTCTCCTAATTCAATTACAAGCCTGTCGTTCTATTATAATCATGTATGAAAATAGCGTCTGTTGACGGACCCCTCGTCACGATGTTCAAAATTTGGTGGGATGAAACCCTGCTCATTTCATCTCATCTTCTCAACAAATAGCATGAACAATAACAGGACACCTCTGAATTGTTGGCATGATACATGTTGACTCATGCCGACACATCCCGATGAAACACAGCACACACAAACACATTACGCATAACATAGCAGCCGCAAAGCCAGCAACATACCATTCTTTTATGAGTTACTACAGACCAGATACCATATAATACAAGCTGAGCCCATGAACCATTCAAGCCTCGACGCCAACATGTCAAGTCACCATGATAGCGCAATCGACAAAAGTTGAAGACCAAACAGCCACCCATGTCGTTTTCCAACTCTCTTAATAGTCGCGGAGAACAGACACCAATTCATCCAACCGCATGACCTGCCCAAGAAGCTTGCTCTGCACCTCCAAGTGTTTGTTGTACTTGTTGTAGTGCTCCGTCGTCATGACCTCCTCCTCCTTGCCCTGGACGTCTTCTCGCTCCACAAACGAAAGAATGTTCCGCTGATTGTGCCGCTCTACCTGGAGCGTCTGCAGGCATCGCAGCATGGCCTTGTAGATGTCGTCCAAGGCCTGAGTCTGGGCTCGCTCCTTGTCGAAATACCAGAAGAACAGGGTCCGGTTGGCCAGACGGCTGCTATCCTTAGGCACTTCCTGAACATCCACAATCCCTGCCATCTGCATCGCAAGCATTTTCCCCTGGACATCCGTCTTCTTCATGAGCGCAGCAGATGGAAGCATCTTCTCATCGAGCTTGCCCTTTTCTCGCAGAATGCGTGTCAGACGCAGCCCGTGGCGGCCATGGGACTGCTCAATAATGGCGTCGAGCTCAGTCTCCCGCAGATGTGTCATCAGCCGGGTAAAGTCTACCGTCCACTGACCGCGACCGAATGTCCCACAGTGGCGGATAAATCGGTGTTTGCTCTCTGCGAGAAGTAACAGGTGTCGTCGCATCTGAGAGATGCGGCTATCGGTGCCGTTGGCAGCATCCTCGAATCTAACCTTGCTCTCCCGTTCGCCGTTGGTGGCTTCGCCATTTTGATCATCGTCATCTGCCCACTCATCCTCCTCGTCCGCGTCAAAGATCCTTTTGCGGCCTGGAGGGCCAGCATCTGAATCGTCAGAGTCATCATCTGTGTCCGGGGCTGTCTCCCTAACTCGTTCGGCGCTCTCAGAATCAATCTTGTCCTTGGAAGTCTTGCCGATTCCAGACTGTACGTTGACGGATTTGTCAAGGTGTTCAAAGATATCGACGGTTGTAACTGCTGTCTGTTGACCGGCGGTAAGCTCATCAATCAGAGGATCTGGCTGGCACCTCGAGAAGTCGGCAGATAGGAGGTCTAAGACGGTGCGATAGACTTCACCGGTGACCTCACCGAGCATCTCTGCCGCAAAATTGGCCAGGCGCTGGTTCCGCAACTCGACCAGGCATCTCGAATGATTCAGACGGACAACTACGTTGGGCTGCCAGATGTTAGCTTAAAATGTACGACTTCATTGTCGCAGAAGGTCCTCACATTCAAACGCGGCGCATCATCATCATACGCATGTCCATTTTGCGCCGACCCGTTCGTGAGCTTCCGTCTCTTGGGTCCACCAAAGTCACTGCTCATGTCGAGTTGACGCTTCAGGACCCGGGGCTGGTCTCTAAAGGTGCGGTATTGTTTTTGGATCTCCTCCTGCGCCTGGGTCTTTGTGAAGACGGATTTTTCGCCTGGTCGCGTCTTGGTGATAGAGTCCTTGATTTCGCGGTACACATCCTGGGGGTTGCGAAAACTCTCTGGACGGACAGTTTCGACAATCTCGGCCCGAATGAGACGAACAAGAACAGAGTTCAAGTGGCTTTCTGACTCAATGAGTCCATCATGTGACTCATGATCACCGTTCGTTTGTCCATTGGTCTTGGGTGCTCGGGACCCGAAAGCGTGGGAAAGGTCTGCAATGCGGGCATGACCTAGAAGCATGAGAGTCTGCGCCAGCTCTCGTTCTGCGGTGCCATATTGGCGCTCGATAATATCCAGAATCTTGCCAGATCGCACAAGGTTGTAGCAAGCATCAGCGTTGGCCTGGTAGCTCGTGACGTCGGTGTCGGGGTCGGTATGGTGGTAGAGCAAATTTTGCTGGATTAGAACGGCGAGACCATTTCGCAAGAATCGCGGAGTAAGGGCCGTATGTTGGACCAGTTGGGAGATCGTCGAGCGGCCCTTGGTCAAAAGCGCAATCAGGATACGCTGGTTCGCGACAACTGAGTCAGCCCCGCGATCTCACGCCAAGTAAAAAGACAGATTTATATCCCAGTATATGGGCGGGAAAATCGCATACCGAGGGCAGTTCGCCATAGAGGTCGTTGACTAGGAGAGCACAAAGCTCAGCAGCGTGTTTTGTCTGTCGGGGCGCGCCTGTTAGCTGATGATATTGCGTGCGTGGTTGGGATGATGGCTCGACTGACTACGAGCATTGATGCTCCTAGAGATCCTCTCACTATCTCTAGAGCTGCCACAGTTGCTACCGGGGCGTCATTGATCTGCAAAAGAGCACTATAGAGAGAGATACGGCCCGTAGGCGCGAGATCTGAGTATCTGTGCGGTTGACAATGCGAACAAAGCTGGTTGGGAGGCGAGGTCGTGAACGAGAGCACAAGGCGAGAAGGCTGGGATGCTTTTTTTTTGCGGCGCAAATGGGATCGTTGATTTTTCTGCGGCTGCAGGCAGTGAGTGGTGTAAGTCGGAAGCTGGTAGGCCTAAGGCAGGGAGGGTAACGCTAGGTGGGGTGAGGTCTTTTCCTTGTAGCTGCGCGCCAGAGCCAGTCCCAAAAGGTACGATTCGATACTGGGACCAATGCCGCGGGTGCAAATCTGGCTGACCGGAGAAAATCACGTGACATCTTCATTCGTTCCCCGTAGCCCGAAAATTAGACGGGAGCTTTTCGACGAGGCACTTCTTTTGGAGATCAATTGCTTCACCCCGACGGCCGAAGGATTGCCAATTGCCTACGCCATCACCCTCCATAATGATCTCGAGATCGACTCTCGCGCGAACCGCGCAGCAGGCTGCTCGCCGCTCCTGCCGCGTCCAGCGACGAACCTTTGCCGCCGCTGCGTCGACCGGATCATACGAGACCTCGGATGTGACTGGCCTCAAGGTCGCCTCGCGGGATGCCCACGGTCCTACTACCAAGCTCGCCGTCGTGGCCAAGGCCGGTACTCGATACCAGCCTCTGCCCGGTCTGACTGTTGGCCTGGCCGAGTTCGCGTTCAAGGTGAGGAACCCCGGCACCTAGAAGAATCCCGCGAGTTGAGCTAATTTGCCCGGTCCATGTAGAACACCCAGCGACGATCTGCCCTCCGCATCACTCGCGAGTCTGAGCTCCTCGGTGGTCAATTGGCTTCCTCACACACCAGGGAGGCTGTTGTCGTCGAGGCCAGCTTCCTCCGCGAGGATCTGCCTTACTTCACCGAGCTTCTGGCTGAGGTCATCTCTCTGACCAAGTACACCAGTGAGTGAAACCAAATCAATTGCGTAGTCAGCCTTGCTGCTTCGACCGAGTTGACACGCCTATCCAGCCCACGAGTTCCACGAGGATGTCGAGCGTGTCCTCCACGCCAAGCAGGCCGCTCTCAATGCCGATGCCGCCGCCGTTGCCCTCGATAACGCCCACGCCATCGCCTTCCACACTGGTCTCGGTTCCTCCCTCTACCCTAGTTCTTCGACTCCCTACCAGAAGTACCTGAACGAGGAGTATATTGCCAGCTTCGCCGACGTTGTCTACTCCAAGCCCAACATCGCCCTCGTCGCCGACGGTGCTGCTCCCGACACCCTCTCCAAGTGGGTTGGCCAATTCTTCAAGGACGTCCCCACGGCCCCCCGAAGCGGCCAGACCCTCAAGACCGAGGCCAGCAAGTACTTTGGTGGTGAGCAGCGAACGAGCAGCAGCGCCGGAAACTCCGTCGTCATTGCTTTCCCCGGCTCTGGCGCCGACTCTGCCAAGCCTGAGATTGCCGTTCTCGCCTCCCTCCTGGGCGGCCAGTCCACCATCAAGTGGGCTCCTGGATTCAGCCTCCTCTCCAAGGCCACCGCCGGCACCCCTGGCCTCTCGGTCAACACCTCCAACCTCACCTACTCCGACGCCGGCCTTTTGGCCATCCAGCTTACCGGTGCCGCCGCCTCCGTCCGCAAGGGCGCCGAGGAGACCGTCAAGGTTCTCCAGAGCATCGCCAGCGGCAACGTCAGCCAGGAGGATGTCAAGAAGGCCGTTGCCAACGCCAAGTTCACCGCCCTGAACGCCAACCAGCTCCGACAAACCAGCATCGTCCAGGCCGGCTCTGGCATCGTCAACAGCGGCAAGCCCTACGACTCTGCCAGCCTTGCCAAGGCCATTGAGGGTGTCTCTGCTGAGGCTCTCAAGACCGTAAGACTCTCCAAGATTTGTCCCCTAGCAATATCGACTAACACTCATGCCTACAGACTGCCAAGGCTCTCCTTGAGGGCAAGGCCACCGTCTCCACTGTCGGTGACCTGTTCGTGCTGCCTTATGCTGAGGAGATTGGTCTCCGGGTATAGAGAGGGGTCCAAGAGAGAGAAAAGCTTGTACCAACAGTCAGAGTTTAGAAGAGTTGGAGGAGAGGATGTCCTCTTTGTCAATATTTGTAGTAGAAATCCTTTTGGTCCACATCATACGTCCGCGCTTGGTTCATATTGATGAGCTGTGGTGGGCGAAGGCACTGGGCGGGTTCATGAGTGAACTCGGGGCCAGTAGTTGCCCGTTGTATGTGTGTCAGTGACATGCAGATATGCATCAGCGAATGCGCAGCATGCTCCTCGGCTTGGCATTGTCAACAGTGATTGTTTATTTGAGGTGGGCGTTTGTTGTTTCATGGCCCGTTTGCCCCTCTGACGACAAGGTCGTCGTTGGACAATGAGAGTTGTCGTTTCAACCTCAAATTCACAAGGCCTGCATAATGCCCGTACGTTGGGCTGAAAACGGATGCACCTTTCAGCCTCATTTCCCCTGGTTACCTGGGGTACCTACTTTCAGTTACGCTTGCAGAGCAGATTCAGATTCAGGCCGAAGCTAGAACCGGTGAAGATGTATCGGCTCCTGGCCAGTCATCTCATCAAGAGCAAGGCTTGTACCGCCCAAACTTGCAGAGTCAGCATCGTATTCGTGGGGCGTGACGATTGTACCACCTCTGCTGCGCCATTACGAGAATGCAGCTTCTTCTGCCGTCCTGATCTGACCACGTCGGCCACAGATGGGCAGTGAATGTTTTGTCCCGTCTGCTCTGCGAGCCCGTTGAATCAGCTGCCAGTAGTAGAGGTTATTTCCGAATAGGGAACTCGTGGTCGCGAGGCGAGTGCAAACAGCCAGCAGGCACTGTGTTATTTCTGCTGAAACCTTCAGCGCTGAGGCGCCCCAGAACTGCCCCAGCAACGCCCTGCTAGAGTGCGCGCGGACGACCCTTAATTGTTCTGACCACTACCAGGGGCGGACGGCGAGCCGGGCCGGGGCAAACAGAGGGTCTCGCACTGTAGAGCGCCGTCTCCGCAAGGCACCTGATTGGCTCTTGATGGGCCTGCCCTGGCTGGTAGAGAGTCAAGGGAATTCTGAGGGAACACTCAGAGAAGACTGAACAAGGGCTGCAAAGGCCACCCTGGTTGATGAAGGCCCACACTTTCTCAGAAACACACACACGCACACTACCATTCTCTCACAGGCCACACACACAAAGAGACGGACTCTCTGTTACAAGCTCGTCCGGGGACCGTGGACCGCACTTTATTCGGTTCCTCCTCTCGCTAGCCCCATCAAAAAAAGCCCCGTCCGCGGCCGTGGTCTACTTACCTAGTTACCTGGTAACAGCGCAGCACTGTACCGTACTGGTAGGTACCAACAAGCCCAGAGGAGGGAAACGACGGGACCGGACAGGGGATTGACTCCTCGTCACTAACTTTCGGGAGAAAACAAAGCCTCAACCACCACCTCCCTCCCACTACCGCCAAAACCTCGACCTCGACTCTTCCTCCCGCCACGGCTCACATCCTCCTCTCCAGCCTCCCGCTCCATGCTCTTGTTGCCCATTGCGAGGCAATCGTAACAGCGCCCGAGCTGGACGAACCGCCCCAGACCCTCTTGTCTGGATTTCCTATCGATCGACCTTGTGAACCCCCCCGCGAGGTAAATCGCTTGCCCCCCGTTCTCGCCCTTCGACAGTTCCCTCTTTCAGACGCAGCTCCTCGGCCGCATTCTTCCTCCTCACCCGCCCGCCATACTCACACGCCCTCCTTCCCGAAACCTTTTTCTTCTACTCTTGAAACTGCACCGAATACCCTCTGTGGACTTTGCAGTCTTCAAGCGTGGCCGTTTAAAGAGGCGTCTCCAGCTTGTGGATGCAGGCACTGACTGATCTGCGCAGACTCAGCTTGAGTGAGCTGCTGGCCAACGTAGCTTTGCCGTTCTCGCCCACCAAAACCTAACCGACTTCTCCAACCAACGCAATCGTTCGTCGTTGCACCCACCGTCCTGGCCGCCATCACGAGGTAAGCCCGTCTTGAATCACAATCCCCATCATACGTCCAGCTTGTTTCCCCATGCCCCTTATCAACTGCCCCCGAGCCCCACGGTTGTCGGACAATCCACAGTGGTCACGTCATGAGCTTTGGACGTGGCCTCTACCTTCCTAAGCTTTTCCCGTTGGACCTGCATCGCCCGACTCCTGCATTCTGGGGACTAACACACCCTTCCCACAGGGTTGAGAAGCCTGCTGCGTTTGCGAACCTCCCACGAGACGTCGATCATCAACCTTCATCGCCACACAAGGCTCTGTTGTGGCTACCTGAATGGTGGCCGAGGCGAAGATATCCTGACACTCCTTTAACAAACCTCGTAACGACAAGAGCGTTTCCAACATGCCTGTCACGAAGAAGGATGGAATAGCTGGTGGCGGTCCCGGTGGGAAACAGAATGGTTTGTGGTTCAGCGCTGCCTCGTGAGCTAGCCATCTGACATTTTCTGATCAGGAAACCGTGCATCTTTCCGAACCGATTCAGCTATTTCTAACAACCGCTTCGGCAATGAACGAGTTCTCCAGCCTTGGGTTCCCGACACCAACGACGCTACTAATGGCAGCCTCGAAAGGTCCGGCAACAACGCAGGTTGGGATCAGTTCGCCGAGAACGAGAGACTGTTCGGCCTCACGACAGACTACGACGAAAACATTTACACCACCGCTATCAACAAGAGCCATCCTCAATACAGGGAGCGGATAGCTGCTGCGGACAGAAAGGCCCGAGAGATTGAGCGCAGCGCACCCACTACTGCTCACGTGGCCGAGGAGCGTATCATGGACTATGTTGGTGGGGATGACGGAGGTGATGAAGAGGACAAGTTCGTGTTCTCCTTGACGAAATCGTATGCGCTTCTACTGACATCTTTCCCTGCAGGTACAGCGGTGTCCGCCGACAGGATTTTCCACCTCTGTCTGGACGTGAGAACAAATACACTCCACCCGCAAAGCGAGCACCCACAGCTCAGTCCACTGTCAAGGGTGCCCCTGTCGATCCTGCCATTATCTCTTCACAGATCAAAGCGCCTGCCAAGAAGCAGCCTACCCCAGTGCCCGAGGAGCCGAAGCCTCAGACTCCTGATGCGAACAAGAACGTGTCTGCGCCCAAGGTCGATGCTCAGAAAGCTCCTGCCGAAGCCAAGCCTGCCGAGGCTCCGGCTAACTCACCCAAGCCCGCTGCTCAGCCCGCCAATGGCAAGGCGACGGAGACGAAGCCTGTTGACAAGACTAATGCTGCCCTGAGACCCTCCGCCAGCGGCGCCGGCACTGCCGCCCCCAGCGCAACCTCCACAGTCGAACATGACGTTCTGAAGGAATTCAAGTCGTTTGCTAGCCAACAGCGCCAGAATGCCGAGAAAGCACGAAGCAATAAGGCCAAAGCAGACAAGGAGGTCAAGTTGACCGAGTTGAAGAAGTTCGCCAGCTCCTTCAAGCTTTCCACCCCCGTGCCCACGGATCTGGTCTCCATCATCGCCAAGGACCCGGTCAAGCAGAAGGAGATTCAGGCCAAGGCGATCAAGAATGCTGAAGACGTTGCCAAGGCTAAGGCCGAGGCTGCGACGAAGGACAAGACCACACCATCGAAGGATGTGCAGACCAAGCCTGCGGGACAAGGTGCGCCAGCTGCTGCTGCGACATCGGGCCCTTCCAACGACAACAGATCTTCTCGCGCTCCTGCCGGTACTCAGGCTACTCCTCCCGCTGGAGGCCAAGGTCGTCATCCCGGAGCTCGTCAACAATATCCCCAGCAGCCCTACCATGCGCAGCAGTACCGAAACAACCGCGGAGGGCCTCATGTTCCCCAGCAGCAGCAGACCGGTATGCTAGCGCAGCGACTCCGTAACGTTGAGCAGCAGAAATACTCGCAGGCTTCAGCTCCCCACCAGCCTCACGTCCCTGGCCAGGAGATGCGCGCTCCCCCTACCGGACCCGCCAGCGGCGTCAACTCTGACTACAATCGACGCCTCAGCGGTGCTCCTGGCCACATGGGTGCTAAGTTGAACCCCAACAGCCACGAGTTCAGACCTAGCCCGTTTGCTGCAGCTTTCAACCCGAACGGACATCCCAGCGCAGGCTCGAGCCCCCGATCTTCCGTTAACCACGTTGATGCGTCGGCCAACAATGCCGCCGCCTCCGGTCAGCTCATTCGCCGCAAGACCAAGGCTATCGATGTCAAGAAGTGCTACATCCTCTCACACATCCAGACCTTTACCCCCCCTCCAGGCCGCAACTGGGACGACAACGCTGGTCTTCGTCCCGCCTATGACACCTTGCCTACATGGCGGCAGCTTCAGGACAACGAGAAGCCTGATTCTACGATGCATCTCAACTACAAGGAGTATTTCGAGCGTCAACCTTTTAACGGACCTGCGCTGGCCACTCCCAACCCGCAGCATGTCGTTCCTCAGATGCCTCACCAGCACCAGCTACCTTTCCATCTCCAGCAGGGTGCGCACAACATGGCCCCCAGAGGATCACCCCACATGCCACCTATGCAGATGCACACACCGCAGCATGGCCCGGTGCCTCACCCGCCGTACGGTAACGACGATCATAGGATGATGCATTCAAACTCGGCTCAGTCATTCGCCTCACCCCGCCTCGGCAATGTGCCTGTCGCCTACAACTCGCCAGCACAGGTGCCCTACAACCAACCCGTCTTTATGCCTGGGACGCCGCAGATGGGACAGTTCCGTAGCTTCTCCAACAACCCCCAGTACATGTCCCCTCAGCAAGGCCAGATGGGAGGTCCCATGATGATGCAGCCGCAGTTCATACCTGGTCCGCAGGGAATGGTTCCTGGTCCGCAGATGATGTATCCTGGCGGCCACCCTCAATTCATGCCTCCATCTGGACCTCAGCCGGTCCCCGGGGTCAACGGATACCCCAGTCCCGGACGTCCCGCCGCGCCGATGATGGCGCACCAGGGCTCGCAGCAGGGACAGCCCATGTATGGCATGAGCCCCAATGTCCAGTATAACCAGCCGGTCTTTAACCCAGGCCAGCAGGGCGGACCAAGTAAGTAGCAACTCGGGGATTCTTATAGGAGCAGCGGATTAACGAGCGCTAACCCTAGTGCAGTGAGAGGGGGCTACGGCAGCCCTGGGCCTCAGCATTTTGGAACCAGCCCTCAGCAGGGACACCAATATGGCCCTCAACACCGAAGCGGCAGCACCAGCTACAACAAGGGCTATGCGGGCCAAGGACCTCATCAGACGCCCCAGCCCAACCATGCGGTGCCCGCCGCGAACCAAGGTCGACCTGCTGAGGGGTCGGATGAGGCCAAATAAGGAGGTGATGCGAACTATCATCAGCCCCCCTCTTAGCATACAATGAAGCATCTCTAGCACGGCCTTTCCGAGCGGCGGCCTCGCCGAGATAGACTTTTCAAGCACATCTATCTCAGGGTCTGAACTGCAGTGACACGACAGCGAAACGTGCGAATCATTGCATACAAATTGCAGTATGGGGCATTCGTACAGAGTCGCACAACTATCAGCTTAGACAGGATGAGGCCTGAGGCTCGGGCCGCCTAGGCATTTGGGTTAGCAGGTGAGCCGTTGGGTCGCTTATAGTGGAGTGGTCTGGGAGATGCCAGGCCTAAAGGTGTCGCGAAGGTGTCTTTATGACACAAAAGTATTTCTCTCTACCGATGTCGCGCCAATTGGACGGCGCCAGGATCAGCGACGACCGTTGGCTGCGCCGGAGCAAGCAGGTGGCAAGAGGCAGACGCGCCATCAAGTCTTGACGGCGGACACTTTGTGTCTGTGGACGGCGAGGCCGAGGGGAAGCGATGTCGGACAGACTGGATGAATGAATGACAGCCAGCAAGGTCGAGCGGGGATGCCAAGACGAGGTCTCGAGGTGTGTACGGGGCGAAGATGGCCTAGGTCGGGACACAGCATCAATTGCCGATGGCGGATGTGTATTGCCAGGCTCGAAGCCCAAGCTACAGGACTCGTTCCCGGTGGGTCTTTGGTGTCGAGGCAGGGCGATGAAGGGATCGGCATGTCATGGCAGAGGCAGCCGGGGAGCTACGGACGAAGGGTATTGTTTTGGGAATTTCGAAAAGTATGTGATAGCAGTGGTGGTCCTGTGGGGGTTTGAAAAGGCAAGGAGGGTGTCTTGTGAGGAGCGGAGCTGAAAGGGGGATCAGGAGGTGTTGGATCCTGCAAGACCAGGTGAGGCAAGGCATTCATGGAAGCGAGTCGAGTCATGCATCAGGGCGAGGCATTTACCAAGTCGAAGCGTCGATAGCTCACAGCATAGGCCTACTAGGCAAGTAGCAAAAAGAGAGAAGTACAAAGTGTACGTATGTTTCGTTTCACGGGAGGACGCATGGGGCATGTGGTTGTGATGTAGATGAGATGCATGAAGATGGATGGACTACAGATTCAGGGTGCTGGTCAATGCGGCCAGGCAGGCATTGATCGCATTGACAGAAAGAAGGCTTGGAGAAGGCTTGGACGAATGCTTCAGGTGGCTCTGCTTGTGGCACTGGTAAGGGCTTTGACGGGTGGGCGGATGGAGGGTAAGGGATGAACGAGTCCAAGCTCATGTCAGGGGATCCGCACTCTGGAACAGCAACAGTCGCAGAGGCCAGCGCCCGCGGAAGGGAGGGTGACATGGCCGGGCGGGTCGATCGTCGTGGGTCGGATCAAGGCCGGAGAAGTCGAAGCAAGCCAGCGCCAAGAGGAGATGACGGAGTGTCGAGTTGTGAGTGGCCAGAGGCGAGTTCGGCCATGTCTTTGAGCGGCAGAGGGGCACGAGGGGTTTGCGGCAGGGCGGGACAAAGAAGAGAAGAAGACGGACGAGTCAGGGTTGAGAGATTTAATCAACGGCACTCGGTAGACGTGCCTGTGCCTGGGCGGGAAGCCGTGGCATGGCATGGCGATGGATGGCGTGCATGAGGGCATCTCGGGGCGAGATTGGCTAGGTAGCGAGTTTGGCGCCGAGGGAGGGGATTCACGCAATGTGCACCGTACGATCAGCGGCGTCATGCGCCCTTGGGTTCCTGGTTCAGGTTGCCTATTTACGGATCTCACATATAGAGGACGCATGCGCATACACCACCAGGTACGGTACGCATACACGCGCGGCTGGAGAAGAGATGGAGGGGGACTCACGCCACCTGCAATGCCAGAAGAAACAGGAGGGTGTGGTTGATGGATGACAGATGGACGATACTGTAGGGATGAGGGATCCAAGTCAGGCACGAAACATTGAGCAGAGTCAGGTGGTGAAACTCGAGTCAATTGATGTGGCTTCCAGTCTTTGAAAGAATATTCTGCAAAAGTCTAAACTGTGGAATAAAGGGCGGCGGCTCGGGACTGCCATGTGGTTCTAGTTAGTTAGTTAGTGACATACTACGTAGTAGACAAATAAATGACTCTTGTTCTTTGATGGCGAGTCTTGTCAGTCATGATGGTCTAGGTTAGTTGATGGGCAAAAGGCGAATGTCATTGTTAGTGTGAGGTGGCGCTAGGGCCAGACGGTGTCTCTACCCAAGATCTTGGCTTCTCACGACCGTTGAAAAGGCGGTTGCGGCGTCAAAGACTTAAGAGGGGTTTGGGTTTGTTCCTGTTGGTGGGTGCCGCCAAGACCGGAGGGGCCCTGACACTAGCGAAGATCATCCTTCTGAACGACGAATCGGCACGGGGGGAACAAGAGTGTGGAATCAATAGAGAATCGTAAGCCCGTCCGTGGATCTGGGGTTTCCTGCTGCGTAAGCAAGGAGGATCGGTATCGCTGTTGGACGTGCATGTCTGCGACGGCGCATACGATGACGATGATGCTGTATTTGGACTCTGGTTCGCTGGCATGAAACGCATGTCAACGACGACGGCGTTTGACGACGCAGGGTAGGCTCGTAGACCGACTTACTTGATTCCTTCTATTGCTGACATGTTTCATTCATTCCATACCGTGACTCAAACCGCGTCTTTTACTGTATGTGAGCTCTTTAGCATTCTCTCGCGGATGATGGAAGCCAAGGCCCGCGTGGTGCCCATCTCACGGCGCCTCCGTTAGCCACGAAACGTGTCATGGCCACTCCCATGACATTCATCCTATCTCCACCTGGTCGCAGTTCTCCCTTGACATTCTCGACCCGGATCTTGTCATCCAATGTCTCTGATTCGTCCGACCAACTTTTCCTTGAACCATTGAGTGGTTGCACACTCTTTTTCTCACTCATTGACTCACGTGCACCCCGCTGAGAGACATTGGCCGTCAACACTAGCTGGACCGGATTTGCGACGGACAATGACGACGGACGACGACGACAAAAGGCTTGGTGCTGAAAAACTTCACGTGCAACGCTTATTACAACTCTGGTATAACCCTGCTACCCTGCTAAATACGTGACACACGCCTTCGGGCTTGGCTGCTCCGTTCGGGAGTTGACTCTCTAGTCAGTGGTTTGCCTCAGGGGGTCCTGGTCGTGCCTAAGGATCACCACCGGGAACTTTTTCTAACTCGTCAATCTAACGTCCACTTGGCATGAGGTAATGAAGAATGAATCCCCGTCATTGGAAGATATTCTCCTTCCATTGTCGGATTTCCATGACAAGCCTTTTCACTCCTGCATTTCTCCCCTCCTCTCCCTTTTTTGAGGCTTGCAGACGATCGCGCGTTTCACTCAGGTACGGTCCCCAATCAATGCATGCCTGACCCCGCTGGCGGGTGGCGTTTCAAGCGCCAGGGGTTCTCCGGGGTGTGATTGGACGAGGAGGACGTGGCCCGTCACGTCTCGACCTGCTTCAGCCTCTTTGGACTAGAAATCCCTGGAACGCGGGAAAAGCTGCCAAACCAGCCACGGCGAGCCAGTCCCTTGG
The DNA here is from genome assembly GCF_023522795.1 of Fusarium solani. Lineage (NCBI taxonomy): Eukaryota > Fungi > Ascomycota > Sordariomycetes > Hypocreales > Nectriaceae > Fusarium > Fusarium solani. Next base: position 4,194,047 of record NW_027072157.1, read on the forward strand.
CTACGACGACTTACACTTGCGACCGGTCTGGTCTATTGTTTGTTCCCTTTTTCATGCCAAGGTTGTTTTTGGCTGAGACTGGATTGTTTCTCTAGAGATCGAGACATGGGACCACCGAGACGGGTTGATTCATGGTATCACATTACACATCACGTAGCATCCAAGGCGTACAAGCACGGCACAGAAGAAATGCCAAAAGAGATTGATGAGGTCGAAAAATAAGGAGACGGTGTATCAGGTCATCGTCCCTTTGTTCGGCATCCCCATCTCCCAAGGTACGTGCGTAGCAGAGCAGCCGAGGTGGCATCCGACCACCGAATGTCGTCCGTGGTTCTTGTGAGTGTGTGTGGGGAAAAAGAAAGATCGGTTTCGGATTCTGGGCCCGGCGCCTGCCTCGGCCGTTCGGTAAGGGGGACCACTTTTTTCTTCTTCTCTTCAGGTTCGACGGCTGAGCATCACATGGAGGCCGACAAAGATGCATCCCCATCCATGGCCATGGATGAACAAAGGTCATGAAAGGAGGAGGATGTGGAGGATTCGATCAGTCATTGCAATCATCATGAAACTCACTCACGTTCACAAGAGGCAGGTGTATTTACGTATTTACGTATTCTCACCGTGGCAACTCTTGTAAGTCCTGTTAGGCGCCGGCCAACCATCCAGGGGATCCACGCGCATGCGACATAGACGCCCACAGTCGAGACGCATCCACCGCCAGTCGACTTCCTACGAACCCTCTCACCTTTGACCTGGCCTTGACTCGCCGGGAAAAAAAAAAAAAAGAGGATCAAGGCCCAGGAACATGGATGACATGCTCTCTCTCACCCCTTCGTCGATCACTCTGGGTGTGAGTGGGCATGGACATTTTTTGTTTGTATGATCTGTCGCCTATGGTGGAGATGCAACCAGGGACCCGGAGCGACGACAGCGACTAGCTTGCTTGGCCTTTTGCCGCGCTGCGATTCAGGAGACGCCCATCCATGCCTTGCTCGAGGCCTCTCTGTCAATGACTGACTAGGTCCTGTAGTTCTAGTAGTTCCTCGCATTAGGGGAGGGGTGGCAGCCCAAACGAAACAACTGAAACATCGCCAGCCCGTCTCTGGCTCTCAAAGACTATAAGACGTGACCAACCCCCGACCTCCCAAGGCCTCTCTTTTTCCCTTCTATCCCCAGCACTGCCAAGGAATTCATTCTACAGGCCGATCTCTTCGGGTTTTCTTCTTCTTCTTTTTCTTCTCTTTCTTGAACTTTCCCCTCGTGGGCCGGATACATTCCCTTTTCAAGACAATCAACAACAACCAACTTCACTTCTTCACTTTCTGACCTTTTCAACCGTTTGTAACGGAGGCTGGTCACTTTTTTTCTTCGACTGCTTCATTGAATCACTGACGCACAAGCTCGGCCTTTGTGTCACTCAAGCTCTGCCCGTCCCCTTGGACCCCTGTTTTGAGAAACAAGACCGATTCTGTTCTGTCACTGTTCGTCACTGTTCAGGAAGCATTCACAACCCCCTCACACACACACACCTTTTTTTCACCTGAGATTCTTCTCACCTCTTTTTGTTCCGCAAGGCACTTCTTTCATTGTCTCGCGCTACATTCCTTGCTTTCAATAGCACCACAGTCCTTTATTGTTCCGTCCGACTTCGAACGCAACACGCACACACCTCGACTACAACTCGTCGGTCCGTCTGAATTCATTCTCTGTTCATCTGGACAATCACACCAACCACTTCGACGTCATTTCGAAAGAACCCAACGAGCCGGGCTCGATATAAAACATCACCTTCTCTGCGGCTGAAGCCAACAACACACAGACACTCGTATAACCCCAAGGACACACTCGTTCCACAACATTCTCAGTGCATACTTGGCGTCAGCACAGCCAACGTTTTCTTCCTCATTTCAACAGATACCCTATTCTCATCACCTCCTCGACGGAAGTGTTGTGATCAGTTCTTCTTTTCGACAACCACCACCACCAACGCAAACATGAAGTTCTTCGGTATCGAATCCGCCGCTCTCGCCCTTGGGCTCGCCGGTCTGGCCCAGGCTCACATGGAGATGACCAACCCTCCCCCCTTCAAGTCCAAGGCCAACCCCCACGCCAACGGAGACGTCGACTACAGCATGACTGCTCCTCTCGAGGCCGGCGGCGGCAACTTCCCTTGCAAGGGCTACCATTCCCTCTTCGGCACCCCAGCTGGCGCTTCTGTTGCTGACTGGAAGGCCGGCGGCTCTTACAGCATGACCATCACCGGCGGTGCCAACCACGGTGGCGGTAGCTGCCAGGCCTCTCTGTCCTTCGACAAGGGCGAGACCTGGAAGGTCATCCACTCGTACATCGGCAACTGCCCCGGAGCTGGCACTACCAGCTACGACTTCAAGGTCCCCGCCGACACCCCCTCGGGCGAGGCCATCTTCGCCTGGACTTGGTTCAACCAGATCGGCAACCGCGAGATGTACATGAACTGCGCCGCCGTCACCATCGGCGGAGGATCCAAGAAGCGCGCTTCTGCCCTCAGCAGCCGCCCTTCCATGTTCGTCGCCAACGTCAACAACGGTTGCAGTACTGAGGAGGGTTCCGACCTTGAGTTCCCCGACCCCGGTCCGGATACCTCCAACGACTCGTCCAAGACTGCTCCTCCCAAGGGTAGCTGCGCCTCCGGCTCCGGCTCCGGTGGTGGCTCCTCTGGCGGCGACAGCGGTGCCACTCCCAGCTCCCCTGCTGGTGAGGTTGGCAGCGGCAACGGAAACAACGGTGCTGCCCCTAGCTCCCCTGCTGGCGGCGACAACGGCTCCGGTGCCCCCAGCTCTGCTCCCGTTTCCGCTCCTACCCAGACCCAGCCCGCCACTGAGCCTTCTCAACCTGCTGCTAAGCCTACTCAGCCCGCTGCCGAGTCTTCTGCCCCCGCCGGTGGTGCTCCCTCTCAAGTGTATGTATGCTCTGATGATGTTAAAGAACAGCCTGACTCACCAATGTCTAGTCCCGGAGGTGTCTTCATCACCGTCTCCCCTCCCGCCGAGGGCACCGAGGCTCCCGTTGCTGCTCCCACTGACACCATGATTACTCTCACCAAGTCCGCTCCCGGAACTGGTAACGAGCCCGTGCCCACCAGCGTTGTCCAGCCTGAGCCCGTGCCTACCACCCCTGCCGGTACCCCCGAGGCCGCTCCCACAGCTCCCGCTACTCCTGGTTCCGGCTCTGGTGATGGTGGCTCCGACTCTGGCTCCGGCGATGGTCAGGCTCACACTGCCGGAACTGCCTGCACCTCGGAGGGTGAGTGGAACTGCATTGGTGGCTCCAAGTACCAGCGTTGCGCCTCTGGCCGATGGTCTGTTGTCCAGTCCATGGCCTCTGGCACTACCTGCTCTGGCAGCAAGGCCATGGCTTTCGCTTGGGGCTTTGGCCGCAAGCTTGCTCTCCGTGCCCGCCGGGCGTAAAGAGTCAACTCCGTGGGACCAAGCACATAGGCACTCATGAGTTTCAGCTCATGATGAACATGAAAAATGGGGACATTGGCCTTTGAGCCACGGCCTGGCCAAGGCCAAAACGGTACATATCCCGCATTTGACGGTACGGAGCGGAACACGGAGGAACACGGGGTTTTTTTTGGTCATTCTTTGTACATAGCAGGATCACCGAGGTATACAGGACATGAATCCAACTTATGGATCCTTTCAACACTTGTTTCGATGTGACAGCGACTGTGCGACTTGTTTGAACTCGTAGATTGTAGAAGAGAAAGAAGACACAAGTGAAGTAGAGTTTGAGTTTGTAGATGGAGAACAAAGATACATACTGGCCTCTGCCCCTTTGACACGATTGGCTTTGTCCTTTCTGGCGTGCCAGGTAGGCATGCCAGCAGCCAGGGTGTTGGAGCAAAGGGACGGCACATGACAGCACGTGACGCTCCCCTTTGACCTGCAGGCGAGGTCGTCGTCAGTGGCGGAGCGCATATGTTGAAGAACAGTCGTTAGTGGCAGAGCCAGAGACGCAGTCAGAGTGAGGGTAAGAAGAAAGGATTTGAAGGAGGCAGCCCGCGTCGCACGGAATAAGGAGGCTGGAGGCCGCTTTGTCGTTGCTGCTAGTTAAGTTAGAGTGAGAGAGCCGAGTAAGATGGGGGGCTGAGGTAGTTTCTCTGGGTGGCTCATTCTTGGGGAGGCGCGGACATCAAGGGCAAGGGGTGTGTACCTGCACCTGATCAAGAAGGGAGTAGATATAAATATCAATGCGCTGTAGTGGAAGGTGTAGCTGCGAGGCGCATGTCTTATTTTGACCGCTACCGAGCAAGTCTCCAATTTGCGAAGAGAAGGTCACCCCTCGTAGGCCAACAACAGGCCCATCTCCATTCACAGTGCGCATTGCCTCGGTCGATGAGCTGGCCATTGGGCAGCAACGAGTTTCGGCGCCAATTGTGACTCTGAGTGGCGGGCTTGCACAGTGGGACATACGGTACACGTAGCACAAAGGGTCCCTCTCTCGTCCCCGTCGTCTAACTACGGACCCAACCCTCAGCGGTGGACGACGGCGGCGGGGGCTATGTCGGAGTCAGGGTTCCAAAACGACTCTGATGATGAGATGAGACAGCTGGTAATCTGTGCAAACTGTACAAACCATCGGGTTAATAAGTATGTATGTAGGTAATATTTGCCTCTCTCGGAGCAAACGGCACGATACATCAAGATGGAGGCGCATACCCTTCCCCCAAAACGTCCTAGCTATCTGCTCCATGCCTCGTTCACAGCTCAGCTCAACCTTGGAGATGCCCGCCCAGCAGCGCCATGCCATGGAGGCCCCGTCGCTAGGTGTGCTGTAAATCACTGGAACAGCGCCTGATTCATCATTTGACCGCCCGCCCGCGAGCGCGAGAGCAACCCACTTTCCTTTCCTTGCGCTTGCGCTGGCTGGGCTGGCCTTCCCCCATCCATCCCCATCCCGCCATTCATCCATCCATTCCCCATCCATTCTTGGGCCCCTCCCCCTCCAGCCTTATAACCTCCACCACCCAAGGCGACACCATCCAAACCTCTTCTCTTGCTACTTTCCCGCCCTCTTGCTGCAAACCCTCATGATTGTGGCGCTTCTTGCTCAGTGACGGAATTTCCGTCTCCACGACAATCCCTCCTCGCGCGGCGACCTACATCCTCCTACTCATAGGTAGAAACACCATCCTAGCCAGCCCCTCCTCGCTTCGATAACCTCCTCGACCGCCAGACCTCGACCATGGCTGGTCCTGCCTCCCCCCAGGCCGAAGGTCCCACGTTTGCTCCGCCTGCGCTGCCCGCCGGCTGGATTGCTCAGTGGGATGGCGCGAGCAGGAAGTACTACTATGTTCAGCTCTCGACCGGAGTCTCTCAGTGGGAGGTCCCCACTGAGCCGGCCAAGACGGGCAACACTCCGGCGCCCCAGATCGAGCACCCCTACGGCGCTCCCAAGCAGCCGCCGGAGGTCATCACCCACCCGGACGGGTCGCAGACGATGCGCCATGCCGATGGTACTATGGAGCCCATCATGCCCGACGGAACACGCGGCGTCGACGGCCCGTCTGGAGATCGGGGTATTGGGGTAGGTGGTGGCGCGTTGCTCCTGTGCTTGCGGTTTGCTGACTGTTTTCTATTCTAGAGTATGGCTATGAACGCTCTGCTCGGCGGCAACAAGAACTCGTCTCAAGGCGGTGGTAGCGGTGGAGGTCACGGCCCCAGTCCCCTGGGTAACCTCGGCGGTCTCGCAAGCCAATTCCTCGGTGGCTCTCATGGTGGAAGCGGCGGCGGCAGTGGTGGAGGCCACGGCTCCGGTTCTTCAGGTAACCTTGGCGGTCTTGCGAGCCAATTCCTTGGTGGTTCCCATGGCGGAAGCGGTGGCAGTGGTGGAAGCGGAGGAGGCAAGCAATCCGGTGCTGGAAAGCTTGTCGGGCAGCTGGCTTCGAGCTTCATGAACTCGGCCTCCCAGGAGAAGCCTCCTGCTCCGCAGAACTACCATGGCAGTGCCAACCAGCAGAACTCGCACCACGCTCAGGGAGGCCTTGCTGGTGCTGTTATGGGCGGTGTTGCTCATATGTTTGGTGGCAAGCCTGGTAGCAGCGTAAGTTGTCGCATCCTCGAATGCGCTCGGTCGTGAGACTAACAGTCTAAATCCAGCAGGGTCAGAACTTTGGCTATCACAACTCGGGACCGCAGCAACAGCAGCAGGGTGGTGGTGGTGGCGGTTCCTCTTACTCAGGCGAGGCTCCCACTTATAAGCCCCCGGGTTCAACAGGATCTGCCCCCTCAGGGACTCCTTCGGGATCGCAGCCCTACGGAACGCCCTCGCCTAACCAGCAACAACATAACCAGCAGCACGGTTCTCATCAGCAACAGCCGAGTCAGAGCTCTTCATACGGTTCACACCAACAGCAGCCTGGCCAGAACCCCCCTTACGGTTCGCACCAGCAGCAACCCGGCTCTCACCCACAGCAGTCTGGTTCCAACACGCCTTATGGCTCACACCAGCAACAGCCTGGAGCCAACCCGCAATATGGAGCTGGTCAACAACACCCAGGATCGAGCCAACCGTACGGCTCCCACTCGCAACAGCCAGGCCAGAACTCTCCATATGGATCTCACCAGCAGCCTGGCTCGCATCAACAACAGCCAGGTGCTAACCCGTCATACGGTTCACAGACTGGCCCGAACCAGCAACACGGCTCACACCAGCAGTACGGTTCCAACTCTCAGTATGGTGGAAGTCCGCATGGATCCCAGAACAACTCGTTCCCTCCTCCACCCCCAGGAGGTCCGCCTCAACAGCATGGACAGCAAGGACAGCAGGGTCAGCAGGCACAATACTTCCCTCCTCCTCCTACTGGACAACCACCGCACCAGCAGCAATATGGACAAGGCTATCCCAATAACCCCCAGGCCGCTGGTGGTCAGTACGGAGGCCCTCCTGATCAACATGGACAAAATCAACAGACCTACAGTGCACCTCCAGTTCCCGGCAACCAGCAGTATCCCCCTCCCCCTCCTGGAGGCCCTCCCGGAGGATACAATCCCTCATACAACGGAGGCCAAGGAGGCCAGCCTTCTTATGGCGGGGGTGCCCCCCTGTTCCACACGGAACACACCCGGGTCAATATGGAGGAGCCTACTGAGCGGCCCTTTGAGGGAATTTGGAAATCCACAACATTTACTTCCTACCATGCTGTAGTTCCCTAGGCTCAGCAAGGATGACTTGAGTATTCATCGGCAAGAAATCGCGAGATTGTGCCAAGCCAGACCCTCAATGTGCGTTCCTCTCGCTTCGCACCTGATGGCTGGATGTTTGATATGAAAGTATGTGTCGAGACGATCGGCAGGGATATAGACGCCATGGCCCAGCCAAGGGCGGTGAGGACGAGAGTGACACATGGAGAAGAGTTACGAGAAATATGATGATCAACGTAGATAGTAGAATGCATTTGCCGGGTCCGTTTCTTTTCTTTCTTCATATGGGATTTTCGGTCACAGGGTCCAAGTACGCAAGCAAGCCTCTTCTATTCTATATCTCTTTCTTTTCTCTGCTCTCGCCGGCGACGGCGATTGACTGTAGCTTGGAGGCGACGGACCTGGCTACGAACCAGGCGACCAGGCCGACCAGGATGAGGAACCCAATGGTTGGCACTAGGGAGCGAGGGATGAGATTGTACAGATAGGGGTCGAGAATGAGATCCACGAGCACGGGGGGAGGATCCCTCATGAGAGCCGCGTCGTCGGTGAAGTAATCCGCCGAAGCCTTGATCTGTAGCAAGAGAACAGAGGCGCTGCGCTCTCCCTCCTCACGAGCACCCTGGCTGTCAGTACTGGACTGGCGTGAGTAGGCGTAGTCAGCGAGTGACTGCATGAGCTCTGGTGTGTCCCAGACGGTATCCAGCTCATATACATCCATCACGAAACCTGTAGGTTGCTACGAGTAACAGGAAAGGAAGCATTAGCTTTCTGCAATTTAAGTGTTGGGGTTTTCGACATACAATCGCAGCCCAGCATACCCTGAACTCATACCGCTGGCCTGCATTCAAGCTGTCCAGCAGTAGCCACGTCGCGGCGCCAGAGGCATAGTCCTTGGGTTTCGTGGGAAACACGCGACTCAGATTTGTCCTGATAGACCAAGAGTCGGGCGTTAAGACGGGGAGGTTGAGGTCGGCGAGGGAGGGCTTCTGCAAGGGGATGGGGACAACGTCTGGAGCTGTGAAGATGACCTTGTCAGCGTTGGCCTCCGTGGAACTTGCAAGGGATAGGACGAGGCCTAAGATGGGTAGAATATGACGCAGGGCTAGTAAAAACATGGTTGCGAGGACATTGAGCGAGGACTGCCCGCGTTTACATGGCCTTGTCAAGTGTCTTGTGAGATGAGGCGTGTTGTCTGAAGCGTCACGTGGAGCCCTGTCGCCCCGCCGAGTACCTACCTAGTTTCGAGCTCAGCAGATATAGTACCCACAGCTCAGACATTGAGAGAGCTATACAAGCCAATAATTTGGCTAGGTAATTAAGGAGAGACTTGGGATTTTGGCAGGCCAAGAACGGAGAATCAAGAATATACATATCATGCACACTTATCCAGTTGACAAACGTTACAGAAAGCCAGGAGATGGGCAATGCACCGGTAACTTACATCCTACAACTCTGTTCTATGAGACTACCCGCTTCTGATATTTGAATGAGCCAGATTTCCCCTGCTCGTAGCAATGCCCCGATGATATCACGGTATCCATTCTGTCGACCACAATGGTTGTTGCGTGCTGTTCTAACCAAGAGAATGATTGAGTCAAGGTAAGAGCTCACAGTACCTGTTTAATATCCCATCCCTCCTCAAGGAGACCATCAAAGTCATCAGCCCATGCAATGTGCTCATGGGGTAAAAAATTATACCCGGAAGGAGATAGGTAGTCAGAGTTGACCATGCCGCAGGCCTCGCCGAAAGGCATGGTCTGCCCTGGTTTCCACGCTTGATACCTCAAAATGATGGCACCGCATATTGAAACCGGTGGACTGCGACGAGAAAACATGGTTGAATTGTTGGTGAGATAGGCACTCTGCTCACGGCTGATACAAGCTGAGTTTGGCTGGCTCGCATCGCTCGTTATCTCGAACCGCTTTCCGAATCGATAAAGTAATTGAGGCTCGGTTCCTGGCAAGCAGACAAGATAAGTTTCGCGCATCCCGAGCTTTTTGCTGTGGAAGAGAGCTCGGACCCGGATGTTGTTCACAACGTTGGCTTCGTTGTTGTTCAGCATCATGATGCCATCGAGATTTACCAACCCAATGTCGGTGTTCTTGATGCCCTTCTCAACCTGACCAGCAATTCGATTGGTGCCGGATACCATCGGAGAATGCCCCCTCAAAGAGTATTAGAACACGGTTAGCCGATTTGTTCGGCCTTGACGAACAGGGAGACCGGCAGGCGTTTGATAGTTGCTCCCATGTGCCTGGCCGACAAGCTCCAACATGGTCCCGGGTCGCATGTCCATGGCCAGCTTAGGGGCATCCTCTTGACCTTTCACGGGCTGTGTGATAGATACGCTGGGCGGCTCCGGGGCGGGCTTGACGATTGGACCGTTGTGATACACCATGGAATTGGACGTGGTCTTGGGAAGATTCTCGACGAGCCGCTTGAACTCATCCTCGGCCGTTTTGGCAAATTCGATGCACAGGCAGGTCCCGATCTTGGACACGGCGATACACTGGGGACCCAGATGGTTGGCGATGAGGAGGACCAGGTCTTCTGAAGGCGTTTCCTAACCTGCCAGTTGTTCAACACGGTTCATGACGTCTGTCATAGCGCCATTGCTCGTGTAGGTTGGAAATCCGTGACGAGTCACCTTTAGCAGGCGGAGAGGGTCATGGGAACAAGGGGTTCGTCATCTACGTCCCCAAACGAGACAACCAAGTCAATGGCTCTACCCAGAGGGTTCCAATTTAGAGAGATGGGCATGATTTAATGAGCTTGCGAGATAGTATGGTGATGTGTGGGATTGGTAGAGTTGGAGATGCCGGTACTTTTCTGTCGAGTTAGTACTTCTACTTATCTGCTCTGTGTTATTATTCTGGGAAGCGACGAGTCTGTCCAGACCTTGGATGTCGGTAGCCTAAGCCGCGAGGCAGGCGAGGGCAAGTCCAGGGAAGCATTGCCATGTATCCATAGTTTGATACCCATCGCAACTTTCTAATGAAGCCTTCTTGTGGCAAGCAAGGCAGGTGATAGTTATGGTTGCAGGTCAAGCCTTACGCGTGTATTCAGCACCTCATCATTTCTCTCGATGGTTGCCATACACACAACATCACACCCATTAATACCCCATGGTAAGAACGATTGGGTTGATACCTTGGTGTGGAGGATGTCCTGGTTGGCTGGTGGTTAACGTTATCAGAGAGTGAGGCTCGAGCCAGGGGTGAGTAAGGACTGGAACGAAAGGAGCCTGGGCCGACGTCGAAGCTCGGGCCTCGTGGGATTTGACAGGTCACAGGCCAGGTCAGGCTGGTCCAGGCCAACTCACCGACTTGATTGACTGATATTGGCCACGACGGGACATGCCCCAGAGACGTTCTCAGATAGAGCTCGTTTCTCCTTGACTTGCCCCTTATAACTCGGAGTAATATCACTGTGAGAATAGAACACGAGGGGCATGGCTAGTTCACGAGGCGGTCGAGTGGTCCATGGCAGAAGAACAAAAGCGGGAGCGGGTACGCACATGAGATAACGGGCAGGGGTGAGAAGATGGACAGGCATGGGCGAGATGGAAACAAGGGCAGTTTACTAATGGAGGTTTCCGTGGGAGAGTGAAAAAGACAGGCGTGCAAGCGAGGCCTGCCAAGTCAGGGACTGTATCTGGCTTGATCTACCTGTGGTATTCGTCCATGTCATATACTACGTAGTAGGCCGCGCTGCTCACAATCATCATATCCGAAACCGAAATTGACCCAAGATGAGTGTCGTGCGATAGAGAAAAACATGGACCCATGGATCGTCATTCGACAGAAGCGCCATGATGGATGATGGAGAGGCAGAGAGCTCCCAGGCTGCGGCCCCGCCCCGCCCCGCCAGCTTAACAATGAACCAATTTGCCGTCCATGCCCTGAGCTGCCCTGGAGCGGTGAGCCCAAGCAAGTGCCACAGGGAGCCACAGGGAGTCCAGGGAAGCCACGGTAGCTGCTGGAGAAGGCCTAGGCGGGCCAGTAGCCTAGGGGCAAGCCAGCGCTGCCAGCCAACAGGGGTGCAGCAAAGAGCAGCGCCAGCAGGGCGTTGCAGGACGCGCTTGCCCCCTTCAAGACACGCCTCGAAATCAACAAATCCCAGGGCGGCAAGCCTCCCCTGTCTGCCAAATTTCCCCCACCTATTTTCTTCTCCCTCCCCGTTCCGTTGCCCGCCCGCCATCACCACCAATCCAATCTGCCTGCACGCCCTCGCTCTCATCCTCTCCGAGACTCCGTCGTAAAAGCCTTCTTGCCTGGCCTGTTTCCACCTCTACTCTTTTTTGTCGTGGTGCCTCTGCTTCACCTCCTCTTCCCTTTTGCATCGACATCCTCCATCCCCATACTTTTTTAACCACTACCATCTGCCACCATGCGTGAGGTCATTAGCATCAACGGTAAGCTCTCCCTTTGCAGCGCACACACGCACACACGCGTGCTTTCACCGCATCCCCCTTTTTGCTTGGTGATGCTAACTTTCAACTTCAGTCGGCCAGGCCGGTTGCCAGATCGCCAACTCCTGCTGGGAGGTGAGTTTTTCCCATAGGCAATCCGACATGCTCGATCACTGACTTGTTTTCTTTCAGCTTTACTGCCTCGAGCACGGCATCCAGGTACAAAACGACCCCTCGATTGTTGACAAACACACCACGACATCCATACTGACCACAACTCTAGCCTGATGGTTACCTCACTGAGGAGCGAAAGGCTCAGGACCCCGACCAGGGCTTCAGCACTTTCTTCTCCGAGACTGGTACGAATTTGGCCTCATACCCCGAGTTTGCCAGTTCCAATCTAATACCCCTTTCTAGGTCAGGGCAAGTATGTCCCCCGCGCCATCTACTGCGATCTCGAGCCCAACGTCGTCGATGAGGTCCGCACCGGTCCCTACCGAAACCTCTTCCACCCCGAGATGATGATCACTGGCAAGGAGGATGCTTCCAACAACTACGCCCGTGGCCACTACACCGTCGGCAAGGAGCTCATCGATGGCGTCCTTGACAAGATCCGCCGTGTTGCCGACAACTGTGTTGGTCTCCAGGGCTTCCTCGTCTTCCACTCCTTCGGTGGTGGTACCGGTTCTGGTTTCGGTGCTCTCCTCATGGAGCGTCTGTCCGTCGACTACGGCAAGAAGAGCAAGCTCGAGTTCTGCGTTTATCCCGCTCCTCAGACCGCCACCTCTGTCGTCGAGCCCTACAACTCCATCCTGACCACCCACACTACCCTCGAGCACTCCGACTGCTCCTTCATGGTCGACAACGAGGCCATCTACGACATCTGCCGCCGAAACCTCGGCCTCGAGCGCCCCAACTACGAGAACCTGAACCGCCTCATCGCTCAGGGTAGGATCTGATGATTTGTAATTCTCGGCGTAGCTTAGCTAACTGTACCCAGTCGTCTCCTCCATCACCGCCTCGCTCCGATTCGACGGTTCCCTCAACGTCGACCTGAACGAGTTCCAGACCAACCTGGTCCCCTACCCCGAATCCACTTCCCTCTGGTCGCCTACGCCCCCGTTATCTCGGCCGCCAAGGCTGCCCACGAGGCCAACTCGGTCCAGGAGATGACCATGTCCTGCTTCGAGCCCAACAACCAGATGGTCAAGTGTGACCCCCGCCACGGCAAGTACATGGCCACGTGCCTGCTGTACCGTGGTGACGTTGTCCCCAACGACGCCCACGCCGCCGTTGCCACCCTCAAGACCAAGCGAACCATCCAGTTCGTCGACTGGTGCCCCACTGGCTTCAAGCTCGGTATCTGCTACCAGGCTCCCGAGAACGTCCCCAACGGCGACCTCGCCAAGGTCAGCCGCGCTGTGTAAGTCATCCAGCTCCCTCGAAACCTAGAATAACGTCTAACACACAATAGGTGCATGCTGTCCAACACCACCGCCATCGCCGAGGCCTGGTCTTCCCTGTCGCTCAAGTTCGATCTCATGCACTCCAAGCGTGCCTTCGTCCACTGGTATGTTGGTGAGGGTATGGAGGAGGGTGAGTTCTCTGAGGCTCGTGAAGATCTTGCTGCCCTGGAGCGCGACTACGAGGAGGTTGCCACCGACTCCCTCGGCGAGGAGGAGCTCGAGGCTGAGTACTAAGCGGTTACGGATGCGAGGACTGGATTGCTGCTGTACAGCCAGTTTTAGCCTGTCACCGATAGAGAAGGTGTATTTTCTATTTTTCAACGGTCAGAAGCCAAAACGAGTTTTTAATGTCAAAAGACCAAATCTGTAGATGAGAACCTTGCGCGCATGCGGCATGCTCGTCTCTTAATCATTCACATCCAACTAGAGCCAGTCTTGTTTGCCAAGTATTGTATTGTAGTAGATGAAGTCAATGCAATCCTTGCTGCCCCAATAGTAGTTGCTAGCCCAATCATCAAGAGCGTACAGTAACAGAATGCGGGGAACTGAGGAACTGTCCGGAGAAGTGCTAAAGATGCATTCATGGCTTGGAGCGGCCGGTGATGTACGTTGTACCGAGGAGACCTGGGCTGGAGCTCGGCCCCCGCTGAAGCCGATGATACGCGGGTTGACATCGGCCTCGTCGAAACCATTTCTCCTCGCCTCCTCCTCTCTCTTGCAATTGAACCAACCTGAACCTGTCAAGCACAAGCCGACGACCACCTTCACTATGAGCCTTTTGCGATCCAGCATCTGCCGGGCGTGTCGGCGCTCGGGGCAGCTCCGCTGGCATAGGGGCTTTGCGACAGCCAACGCGGGCACCTCATACGACAACCGTGTCAAGCTGGTCGAGGTTGGACCTCGCGATGGCCTGCAGAACGAGAAGAAGACGATTCCTCTGGCGACAAAGATCGAGCTGATCGAGAGACTGGCTCGGACCGGAGTTTCAACCATTGAGGCCGGCTCTTTTGTTGCTCCCAAATGGGTTCCCCAGGTATGTTCTGATGACGTCGCTTGCCGTACGTCCGTCGGTCGACTGACAGATCATGATGCAGATGGCCAATTCCAGCGAGATTCTCGAGCATCTTCTTAACCAAAAGATTTCGTCACCGGTCCCGATCTCATATTCTTTCCTCGCTCCCAATGCCAAGGGTCTGCAGAATGCTGCAAAGATTCTGGGTGATAACCCCGGCAAGTTTGCAACACAGCAGGAGCCCGCTACCGGAGCCGAGCAGGCCACGCAGCCGTCGGTTGAAGTGGCGGTCTTTGCGGCAGCTACAGAGAGCTTCTCCCAGAAGAACCTCAACTGCGATATCCAGACCTCTCTGGATCGTTTCAGGGAGGTGATCCAAGAGTCCAAGGCCTTGGGCCTCCGTGTCCGAGCCTACATCTCTGTCGTCCTGGGCTGCCCCTTTGAGGGCTTTGACGTCGACCCTCACAAGGTTGCTGAGATTGCGACGGATCTGCTGGAGTCGGGAGCGGACGAGATCTCCCTTGGCGATACTACGGGCATGGGCACGGCACCGCGGACGGGTGCGCTGCTCAAGTGCATGTCTGCTGCCGGCATCCGATCTGAGGACATTGCGATGCACTTTCACGATACATACGGCCAGGCTCTGGTGAACACTGCCGTCTCTCTTGAGCACGGCATTCGCACGTTCGACAGCAGCGTCGGCGGGCTGGGCGGATGCCCTTATAGCCCCGGGGCCACGGGTAACGTTGCGACGGAGAACATGGTCTACTTCATGGAGACTCTGGGCATGAACACGGGCATCAACTTGGATGCCATGGCAGATATTGGATCATGGATCACGTCGGAGCTGGGCAAGGAGAATGCGAGCACGGTAGGCAAGGCGGTACTTGGAGCTCGAGCTCGAGCTACAGCCGAGGCAGCTCAAGCAGCGTAGGGAGCTTATTGGCGGCTGCCTTGTTGAGCTACGTGTTGTATGGATGTGTTTAAGTAGCTGTAAATAGCAGAAGACTTTAAAAAAGAAAAAAAGCCAGAAAACATCAAGCAACATTGAGCTTCACTTCATACTCAAAGCTATGATGGATCTGTTGTATGTCATGTGATGTCACTTTAGACAGGATGGTGTTGCGTAACAAGGTCCTGTCCTCCATGGCTGCGGTGAGTTTATCGGCCGTGCGTCTTTGGGCTTGGGCTGGCGCTGGCGCAGGGTCCCCACTTTGGTGAAGCAAGCTCAACCTCCTCCAACCTCATCCCAGCTTAAGGCGTCCTCCCCCAACTTCATCTCCAAGCTTCCGGATCGGCTCCCCAGTCCTCCGTCCTCTTCTCTTCTCCCGCCTCTTCTCCCGCCAGCTCCCCCCATCTACAGCCCAACATGGCGGACCCGCGCGTGTCGTCGTCGTACTCGGTCGTCCCCAGGATTCGCTACAACACCGTCGGCGGCGTCAACGGTCCCCTCGTCATCCTCGAGAATGTACGTCGTCATTCAACAATCGAGCCCGCCCGAGTCCACGAGTTGACAGCAGTCAGGTCAAATTCCCGCGATACAACGAGATCGTAACTCTCACCCTTCCCGATGGCACTGAGCGGTCGGGTCAGGTTCTGGAAGCTCGAGGTGCGTTGCGGATACTGCCTAACCCCTGGCGTAGTGACGTGCGACATGCTGACAGAGATGCGTAGGTGATCGAGCCGTCGTCCAGGTACTTTTTCCCGAATGCGATAGTACACGAGCAAACGATTGATGAGTGCAATAGGTCTTCGAGGGCACTTCCGGTATCGATGTCAAGAAGGTAGGCGGCATTGCGAGAGTTAATGGCAGGGCATTGGGCTAAGGCGACAACAGACCAAGGTCGAGTTCACCGGCCAGAGCTTGAAGCTCGGTGTTTCCGAGGATATGCTTGGCCGTATCTTTGATGGATCTGGACGCGCCATCGATAAGGGTCCCAAGGTGTTGGCCGAGGACTACCTCGACATCAACGGTTCTCCCATCAACCCCTACTCCCGTGTAAGGCTCCCATCGCGCGCTCGTGGTATTTCCCTCTAGCTGACAATCCCAGGAATACCCCGAGGAGATGATCTCGACCGGTATCTCTGCCATCGACACCATGAACTCGATTGCTCGAGGACAAAAGATCCCCATCTTCTCCGCCTCTGGTCTCCCTCACAACGAAATCGCCGCTCAGATTTGCCGACAGGCCGGTCTCGTCCAGAAGCAGGGCATCACCAACAAGGGCGTGCACGACGGCCACGAGGAGAACTTCTCCATCGTCTTTGGTGCTATGGGTGTCAACTTGGAAACGGCCCGTTTCTTCACTCGCGATTTCGAGGAGAACGGCAGCTTGGAGCGTACCACTCTTTTCCTGAACCTCGCCAACGATCCTACGTAAGCGCAGCCTCCGCGATACTGCAGGCTTTGATGCTAACTGTTGACTAGTATCGAGCGTATCATTACTCCCCGCCTCGCCCTTACCACTGCCGAATACTACGCTTACCAGCTCGAGAAGCACGTCCTGGTCATTCTTACTGATCTTTCTGCTTACTGCGACGCCCTTCGAGAAGTCTCGGCTGCCCGAGAAGAAGTGCCCGGTCGACGTGGTTTCCCCGGTTATATGTACACTGATCTGTCCACCATCTACGAACGAGCCGGTCGTGTCGAGGGTCGCAACGGATCCATCACTCAGATCCCCATTCTGACCATGCCCAACGATGACATCACTCACCCCATCCCCGATTTGACTGGTTACATTACCGAGGGTCAGGTGTTTGTCGACCGTGCTCTGGCTAACCGTGGCATCTACCCTCCCATCAACGTGCTGCCCTCGCTGTCCCGTCTGATGAAGTCTGCCATTGGTGAGGGCATGACCCGCAAGGACCACGGTGATGTGTCGAACCAGCTTTACGCCAAGTACGCCATCGGTCGTGATGCCGCAGCCATGAAGGCTGTCGTCGGTGAGGAGGCTCTGTCGGCCGAGGACAAGCTCTCGCTCGAGTTCCTGGAGAAGTTTGAGCGCCAGTTCATCAGCCAGGGCCAGTACGAGTCGCGAAGCATTTACGAGTCCCTGGACCTTGCGTGGAGCCTCCTCCGAATCTACCCCAAGGAGCTGCTCAACCGTATCCCCGGCAAGGTGCTCAACGAGTTCTACCAGCGTGCCGCCAAGGAGTCCAAGGGCAAGGGCAAGGCCCGGGCAGAGACCGAGGCCCGAGGCCAGCAGCAGACCGAGGAGAACCTTATTGACGCATGAGCATGAGGGGACAGCTTGTTGGCGTTTCGATAGAGAATGGAATAATGAGCGCGCGCAAGGCAGAAGTCGGAATCGCAGTAAGAGCAACTTGTTTTCAATGATCGTTTACATGCTGGAGAGGAGGACCTGTTTCTGAAGAGATTGGGAGGGCAAGAGTTGGTCTCTGCTCTGAGGGGAACATAGGGAGCCGAGTTAATGCAATTCATTCAAACCCCGAGTCTGACCTTGAAACACGATAGATAGTTTAAGCAAAAGAGTTATCATGATGAGAGAGGTTCGAGTTTGGCTGTCATGGCTTCTGCAGCCTTGGGCCCAATGACGAAGTGTGCATGTGGAAAGTGGGTCGTACAGTGTCGAAAATTCAGAATACGCACATTGCCGCCCAACTTTTCGTTTCGAGTCTCCAGAGTCACGAAGGCGACACAAATTCAGTCCCAAGGGAAAGCCAACTCGCTACTGTGCTCCTTACTTTGCTCCTTTGGTATAATCAAATATTAACCAATATGGAGGAAGATCGAAGACAGACAGATCTTGGCACGGCGGCCGATATCGAGGAAGCCCAGCTCGCTCAGGCGAGCCCCTCCCCCGCCGATACAGAGGCGACTCCTGCGACACAGAATGGAGCAACACCGTTGAAGCAGCCTAAGAAGAGATTTGTCGGAAGACGAGCGGCGGCTGAGGCGGCGGCAAAGAATGGAGGATCTGGTGCATCGGGTGAGAGCGGTGCTGTTCAGAGTATGTACACCCTTCATGGTGAGTCGAGTATGAGTGAAGCTATACTGACAAATCACATCTAGCTGCCAAACCTCGGAGGGCTCCCAGGCTTCTGAACCAGGTCCCCAAGGAGATTCTCGAGGATCCGAATCTCAAGGCGGCTATTGCTCTGCTGCCGGCCAACTACAACTTTGAGATCCCCAAGACAATCCATCGCATCCGCTCTTCAGGGGCCAAGAGGGTTGCACTCCAGCTCCCCGAGGGCCTGCTCCTGTTTGCTACTACTATCTCGGATATCCTCACCCAGTTCTGCCCGGGCATCGAGACGCTCATCATGGGTGACGTGACTTATGGTGCGTGCTGTATCGATGACTATACGGCGAGGGCACTGGGATGCGATTTGCTGGTGCACTATGCTCACAGTTGCCTCATCCCCGTCGACGTGACCAAGATCAAGACGCTGTACGTCTTTGTCGATATTACTATCGACGCCTCGCATCTCTTGGCATCGCTAGAGCGCAACTTTGCCAGCGGCAAGACCATTGCCGTCGTTGGAACTATCCAGTTCAACGCCACCATCCACGGCGTGAGGAGCAGCCTGGAGCGGGCTGGCTTCCGCGTCGTGGTGCCGCAGATTGCTCCCCTCAGCAAGGGCGAGATCCTGGGCTGCACATCTCCTCGTCTTAAGGATGAGGATCAGGTTGATCTGATGCTGTACCTCGGTGATGGACGCTTCCATCTCGAGAGTATCATGATCCACAACCCGTCGATCCCGGCGTACCGTTATGACCCCTACTCGCGAAAGCTGACGCGCGAGACGTACGGGCATGATGAGATGAAGTCGCTCCGACGGACAGCCATTCAAGGGGCGAGGACGGCACGCAAATGGGGTCTGATCCTCGGAGCCCTCGGCCGGCAGGGCAACCCGCACACGCTGGGCCTCATCGAGCGTCGCCTCGCCGCGCGCGGGATTCCCGTGGTGCATCTTCTACTCAGCGAGATCTTCCCGGGCAAGCTGGCGCTCATGGCCGACGTCGAGTGCTGGGTGCAGGTGGCGTGCCCGCGACTAAGCATTGACTGGGGATACGCATTCCCGCGGCCACTACTGACGCCGTACGAGGCACTCGTGGCGCTCGGGGAGAGGGAGGACTGGGGTGAGGGGGTGTATCCTATGGATTACTATGGCAAGGATGGGTTGGGGAGGACGAGGCCTTTGGAGATTGGGGCTTCTGGTTAAAAGTTTGAAAATGAATGAGACATGATATAATGATATCCTGCTAGATGTGAAGATTTCAAGTTGACATTTATGTTTAATTCTTTATTGACTAATCTAGTGAGCCCGGCATCAACTTGGGCTCTGAGGAGCGTGCCCTCATGATCATGATATTGAAGTCAGGCTGTCTGTGTCTGCTTGACAGACGTAGAGTGATACGGTGGTGTCCCTTGATATCCCAACTCACAGCCAACAGTGGCTTTCGAATTAGTCGGGATAGATCTTGCGGTGGCCCTTTTCAGGGGATAGATAGGCATGGCTGCTGGTGAATGGGACTGAGTCCCTCTTCTGGAAGGATGTGAGTGGGCTTACTATGATGCCCTCCAAGGTCGTCTTCGGAACAACCTGGCAGACCAGAGCAGATTCTTGGGCCTGAATTCATAGCCTATTTGGTATCGAAGTCCCCTCAACGGATTCAACCCAACTTGAATGAGTGGTGATGGGAGGAGAAGTTGAAGACATGGTTGCCGATGAAGTCGTAGGTCCTCATGAAGCATTTGCCGTTCCAACAGGCTCGGGTCGGTTCGAAAACATGAGCTTGTACTTGACAATCTCTACCACCTCAAGATTATCACCCTGCTCCTCCAACTCACCCCCAGAGCCAGCGACGGTGCCGTTCTCTCTCCGCCGCACCACAGCCATGGCTTTTGGCAGTTTCTTGACCTCCCCCGTGAGGCGCTGGTGCTGTCCGACGTAGAGATGAACCCGCTTCATCCACGCAGAGCCCTCGGCGTCCGGGACGTAGTCGGGGAAGTCGATCCTCCCAATCTCGATGCTACTGGCCGGCTCGCCTTCGGCGCTCTGGGGCATGTTGACCACACCTTGGAGCTCTAGGAGAGCTAGGCCGGATGGTGTCTGTAAGAGCTGGGGCAGGGGACTTGGTGTTTTGGCATTTTTGTTGGGGGGATGAAGACTGGCGGATGACATTTTGGAAAGAGAAAAGTCAAATTTTGTCTGAGAGGTGTTCCTTAGAGGATAAATACACTTCAGTTGGTTGATTAGAGTAGGTAGACGGTCTCTATCAATAACTTCAAGATGAACTCAAGTGAAGTCGAGGTACGTACCGATCGACCAACGCGCTCCGTGTCCGAGAAAGGTGGAGCACCTGGCATCGAGCAAAATATGGAGCTCCCCGTCGCGTTTTCAAGGTGGGGCACACCTTCTTTTTTTTTTCGCTCTCACGCACACAAAAAAAAGAGGCGGGCGGAACTTCATTTCCCCGAGACCCTTGGCGAGAAGGGGAAAAGCCCTCTGCGCTGATTGGACAGCCAATTTCACCTGCGTGGGGAGCCCTAGCGACACACACTTTCTCGATTTCGCCTGCAATTTTGCAAACCTCCAACCATCCTCATACTAACTTCAAACAGCGCCAGGTCAAGTAAACTTGCACCACCACAACTGGCAAGATGAAGGTACGAGGACACCGTCAATCGATCTCTACGAATGCGTCGCTTCTGTCGAGAAGCTGAATGCTGCTGCTCGACGACGCCCGCATCCGGGAGAATCGATTCCCGCCGCGTCTCGAGATAAACAATTTGCTGACTTGGACTCTTCAACAGTTGAACATCAGCTACCCTGCCAATGGCAGCCAGAAGCTCATCGATATTGAGGATGAGCGCAAGCTCCGTGTCTTCATGGAGAAGCGCGTACGTCGAACCCTCCCGATCATGCACACACCGCCACCCTTCGAAGCGACACAAACAACGAACGATATGCTAACATGTTCAACCACAGATGGGCGCTGAGGTCCCCGGTGACTCCATCGGCGACGAGTTCAAGGGCTACATCTTCCGCATCACCGGCGGCAACGACAAGCAGGGTTTCCCCATGAAGCAGGGTGTCATGCACCCTACCCGTGTCCGCCTCCTCCTCTCCGACGGCCACTCCTGCTACCGCCCCCGACGCACCGGCGAGCGCAAGCGCAAGTCTGTCCGTGGCTGCATCGTCGGCATGGACCTTTCCGTCCTCGCCCTCAGCGTCGTCAAGCAGGGTGATGCCGACATCCCCGGCCTGACCGACGTCGTCCACCCCAAGCGCCTCGGCCCCAAGCGCGCCACCAAGATCCGCAGGTTCTTCGGCCTCACCAAGGATGACGATGTATGTCTCTCCCTACGCCCATACTCGATCATCGCCTGCCCGGAGCTGCAGTGGAGGAGCTGGCAGTCCGGGTAGAGTGTGAGAGGACCCTGTCCTGCCCTCTCAGGGGGCTAGGACAGCGGTGCGAGTTGTATACAATATCCAAAAATGAAAGACACTAATGTGGCTGGGGAACCTAGGTCCGCAAGTACGTTATCCGACGAGAGGTCCAGCCCAAGGGTGAGGGCAAGGCCACCTACACCAAGGCTCCCCGCATCCAGAGGCTGGTCACCCCCCAGCGTCTCCAGCACAAGCGCCACCGTGCCGCCCTCAAGCGGCGCCAGGCCGAGAAGGTCAAGGACGAGGCCGTAAGTTGCACCAGTACTTCACAGTACACAGAGAGCCCTGGCTGACATTCCTCCAGAACGAGTACGCCCAGATCCTGGCCAAGCGTGTGGCCGAGGCCAAGGCCCACAAGGCCGATGCCCGCAAGCGACGAGCAAGCTCTATGCGCAAGTAAGGATTCTGGCGTTTGATTGAAAAAAAGGGGAATCATACCTTGGTCTTCTGGTTTGCATGCATTGGGAGTGAGGATTCTCTAGGGCTTGATTTTGAGCCAAAAACTTCGGCATGACCGTCGACGAATGTATTAGACGCGTCTCGGGAAATGAAGATGCATTGATGCGCTCGTGTTTACACGCCGGTCCGGTCCGCCTGCGCAGGCCCTGCATCCCGTCCCAGTGATGTGTGAAGACTTGAATACAAACAACCACGTTGATAGTATCAACATCCTCCCTCACTCATTGCTGCTGTGAGAGGGCTTGTGATATCATATATGGCTGAACGCAGAGACATGCCTGATGTCTAATTTCTTTGAGTAGATACAATAAATAAATAGTTAAGCAACACATCAAGTTTCACCACTCGAGCGTTCGCCCATAGCCACATACACACATACATAAACAGAGAGGAGCCATTACCATATTAGCCTTGCCTGTATCATCCATCACACTGTCAGACAAATATGAATGATACCACTTTCTTAACTTTTCTAAGCGCGGTAACACCAGAATGAATATACATGCATGCAGTGCCCTTCGTCCTCAATTTCCTACAAACCATCCATCTCCCGGCCCAATAGCAACAAGAGACCTGCACTTCTCCAGAGCGTGGCCTGACGGTATGGACAGGATGAGGACGAGACCAAAGAGCACAGCCCCTGTTAGGCTTGCCATATCATCCTTGCCAATAAGAAAACACACTCCCCAGAACCAGGGGGCAAAAAAGAGCAATTCGCCGCCGTCCCTCCACTCCTCCCATCTATCATCCATCCACGTGACGGTCATGCAAAGGTGAATGGTATTACGCGAAGCCAAAGTATTCGCTTCCTGCTGTGATGGCCTTGATAATCTGAGAGCGCAATTGATCGTAGCTCTCATACTCGGGAAGGTCCAGTTCTGGTTCAAGTTAGCCTGGTATTCTCTCGAGCTCAAACAAACAATGGGTCCCAACTTACGGTTGAAGCAGGTATGCGAAGAAGGTAGGCGGTCCTTGTTACCATAGTCGCGGTGGATGTTGAATCGGTTAACACCATTCATGCCCTCAAGCTCCTTGAAGCCGTTGAGAGGGACCTTGCTGGTTCCGGTGACAAACTGCAGCAGTTTGGCTCGCTCTTCCTTGTCAAAGGAGCGAAGAGCTCTCCAGAACCACTGGATCTGTTGCGATGACGGGTTGTAGTTGTGGTACTCCGTGTTGCTCTTCCAATCATCGATGTCGATATCCGGCAGGCCAGAGATCAGAAGCTCCAGCTCTTGCTCGTTAAAGATGGAGATCAACTTGGCGGGAATGATGTCGTGGAATCCTGGCGATTTGGTTAGTATATTCTCTTGATGCCTGTAGCTTGATATCTTACCTTGAAGGAAATGGGCCATCTGCTCCTTGACTGAAGAGAGCAGCTTGTGCTCGACCACAAGACGAACATAGTCATGCTTGTTCTCCTCAGTGACAGCAATTTCTCGGCCGTTGGGGATGAGGTCCACAACGTTGGTGACACCAAACTCGTCGTCCTCGACAGAGAAAGTCTCGGTAATGATGTCAGTGATATCGTTGTCCAGCATCCAGCACAGGGACTTGTAGTAGTCTGGATCAAACGACTCCATGTCCTTGACCGAGACCGATTTGCCGAGGATGCGCTTGTAGACGGCGCGGCTGAAGTAGCAGTCAAGCACGCGACCCTCGTACAACGCCTTGCCAATGATACGACCGATGAACTTGAAGAACATCAGATGCTCGTCGTTGATACCGCTGAGCTTGTTCGGATGGAAAGTAGTACGGTCTGAGGAAACGGGGATGAAGAGGACGTAGTTGGGGTCAAACATCTGTCGAGAAAGGACCTGGAACCACTCTCGAGTCACACCGCCAGCATCGACACCTTCCTCGCCGTGGAATCGGATGTTGAGCTTTCCAAACTTCATCTCGTCGCCCGACTTGAAATAGAGAGACTTGAATGAATCGTGGAAGACCTGCTCACGGCGGACGGAAAGCTGCAGAGGAGGATATGATGGCCGGCTCTGGTTACCGGATCGCGAATGGACGCTGCGGTTGAAGTAGTTGCGCTTGTTGTCAAATTCCAACACCTTGGGGTTCTTGACGAGGAGGGCGAATGTGCCCGACATCAGCTTGGGGTTGTTTCGAACAAGCTCGTTGAGGATCCGTCGATGATCTTCAGTGAAACTAAAGAAGAGGCTTGCCGTCCGAGATTCAGGGGGCGGGCTAGACAAAACCATCTCCTTATTCTGTGAAGGGTCGTCGTTTGTCGTCGTGTTCTTGCACACAACCATCAGAGACTCGATCAAGGGCAAAAGGATCGTTGCAACGTTGAGCATGTTCTCTCGCTGGCGGATGGCACTCAAGCAAGCACTCAGCTTCTCCCACATAGCCGAGAAGGTTGAGTTGTGGTACAGAGAGGTGACCAGTTCGTGCCTCTCGTCTTGGCTCTTGTCGGACTCCTCATCACCCTTCTTCTTGCTATCAAACAGATGATCCAGTGCCGTCAGGACTCGGAGAAGCTTGTTCTGTTCCGATGCTCCTGGCGAGAACTTCGCAAGGGCAACGCCCTGGATCTCTGTGCCTGAAGACGCCTTTTCGATGTAGGGGAGGAGATCATCCAGATCCGCCACGATGTTTTCACTCAGAAGTCGGGCCTGGTTGACGAGTTCATGACCAAATGTCGCCTTGGCACCAGGGATAGCAGACAGGTTCTTGATGCTCGAAATTGTGTTCTGGAACGTCTTGGAACTGCATTCCCGAGCCACAAAGATCCTTACAGCCAGGGTCAAATTCTGAGCTGGGATGACCGGCGGCTGGAGTTGTCGAAGCTTCTTCTGTGCAGCCTCCTTCCTCTCTTGCATCTTGGCAGCTTCTTCGGCAGCATTGGTTTCCGCCATGTCCGCCTGAGCAGTGCTTGACTCATTGGCATTGCCCGATGGTGCTTGGTTGCCACCTGAGCCTTGGTCTGTGGTTGTTTCGGCTGTAGCAGACTCTTCTGTTGGCTTGGACGAAGCCGCCTTCAGCTCATCCTCAGCTTCCTTGCGACGCCGTTCGAGGTTCTGGAGAGGCATCGTCACCCGGTTCAGCAAGTCCGCCAGGTGAGTCATAACTACCGAACTTTCCATGACCAAATCGCGGTCGAGAAGAGAAAGCAGCGAGTTGATAGCGTACTTGTGGGCCTTGGTGTCCTTGACCTTTCCTTTGCGGCTAAGAGAACGCTTAAGGGTCGAGCCAACAGTCTCATGCTCCGTCAAGAAGAGCCAGGGGATGTGAGGGTTCTTAGTGGATAACTCCACTAGAAGATCAAGACACTGCTGTACAATCAGGAGAGGTGAGGTTTCCGAGTTTGTCTGCGTGGTTGCCGAAGAGGTCAGGCCGGTCAGGCTCCTCTTGAGAGTCTGGGGAGTTCTCTGCTCTGATTCTTTGTCCTTTGGTCGTCGAGCCTTCAACGAAAGTTGACCAAAGCTGCGCTCTACAGCCCCCATATCTGTGCTGCCGTCTTGCAGAATCTGGAGGAGCGTACTAATCACCTCGAGACGGGTCTGCTTGTTCTCGCAAACATCAGCAAAGACGCTGAACAGATAGTTTCGAATAGATCCCTGCTGGGCAATGAACATGAGGCGCAGCAACGTGGCGACGCCCGCCTTGTCGAGCATCTGAACAACCGTTCGGCGCTGAGCCTTGTTTCCAGTCTGGGGTCTTGGTGGCCCAGGTTGGCGAGCTGTGTTGACGCCTGGGGGACTCCGTCCGGTTATGACAGAGTGGGAATTGTTGAGCTGGCTCAGTGCTCGCGCCTGGGCTGCCATCTCTGGGGTGAGGTGAGCCATCAGCTCCTCGCCTTGGTCGATGAGGACCTGTTCTCGCAGTTCGGGGGGAATGTGAGAAGAATGCTGGCCGTGTCCATTTCTGGCACAGCAGTCTGCCCGCCAGTCGTGGTAGTTTGGCGGCTTTGGTCTTCACGAGCCCGGCGGCGCTGCTCCTGAAGCTCCTGGTGTGCGATTTCCCGGCGCAGCTCATCTGGAAGGGCATCGAGAAACTCTTGGAAGACTTCTGTCGACTCGCCAGTTGTTGCCTCCTCTCTTGCTTGCGATCTTCTCGTGGTGAGAGTCTGAGCGATGACCTCCTCTCGGAACTCTTCGGGTAAAGCTGCAAGGTACTCAGGGTCAATGCCAAGTTCAGTGACATCAAACTCTTCGCCCCTGATTGTTGTCACGACGCGGGGCTCGTTGCTAGTGCTTTGGGCTGGGGCATTCGAACGCTCCGCGCGGGTCTGTTCGGTTGATTCAACGCCCTCCATCGCGCCGCTTTCACCTTGTCCCTCAACAGAGGCACCTTGGCTTGCGGCAGCGGCTTCTGAAGCGGCTCTCTCTGCAGCTCTCTCCGCGGCTTCGCGAGCTTCGGCCTCTCGCTTTTCCTTTTCGGCCTTTTCTTCCGCCTCCTTGGCCTCACGAGCAAGGCGCTGCTCTTCTTCACGCTTCTTTCGTTCTTCCTCCTCACGTTTCTGGTTTTCAGCTTCCTCGGCCTTGAGCTTCCGTTCCAACTCCATGGCAGCTGGTGTAAGCTTGGCTGCGATTATGTTGTAGAGTTTGGCGGATTCTGTCGCATGGCTCAGCCCAAAGATCATCCTAGCTTCTTCCTGGTAACGGTCCATGGTGGATTCGATGATGAATGACACCGCTTGTGAGGGTTCTTGAGCCACACCATCGCGCCTCTGCTCGCTCCGTGATCCCCGGACCTGTAGCTCTCTGGCCTCCCGAGGGATGCCAGGGCCACTGAACTGCAAGTGGAAAGCGTGCGATCCACTACGGTTCATAATTGGAAGGAACTCCATTAGCTCTCCGAGGAAACCCATGGGACCATCGATGCCGTGTCGTCCGCCTGGACCAAAGATACCTTCGGGGAGTCTCAGTCCGAGGGTGTGGGGGTTGGTAGGACGCTGAGGTCCGTCACGGCCCTGATCACTGCGACGGAGCAGTGGATTGGCACCGTCATCAGAGTTAGACTGGCCTCCGCCAGTCCGGTGAGTTCTAGAAAAGTAGCTGCGGAAATCACCAACGGCATCCCGGTTGGACCCGACCATGAATCCGGGGGGAAGGGGCTTCGGTTGTCAACTCGGGCAAGGAAGCGCCGTCGGCTCTGGTTGTCCATCATGAACATATGACGGTGACGGTCTTCTTCCTCGGGAGAGATACCGTCCCAACCCAGCGCTGGAAGTGGTTGGGCTTGGTCGTCTAGGGGATAATCGTCGTCATAGAGGTACTCGTCTTCCTCCATTTCATCCTCATCGTCTTCATCTTCATCCTCGTCATGGCCGTCGTCAAGATAGTGGTCGTCCAGGCTGTCCATAAGGTCTGGTCCGTAAGCGTCATCATCTCCCATAATAGCTCGTGCCATGCCATCCAGGAGCTGTCCTGGCCCGATCTGGATGTGTTCCTCGTGAACATCTGCATCATATTCAAGATCGTCGTCATCGTGATCCTCGTCATCTTCGTCATGGCTCGCGCTCTCCCATCCTGAGTTACCATCATCGTCGATGGGATTGCCATCTTCATCAACAATCTCAACGTGGTCCTCCACGTCTTCCATGTCGGCAGACTCGACATCGTCTTCTTCGTCGTCTTCCTCGCTGTCATCGTCATCGTCATCTTCGTCCATGATGACCTCGACGACACCAGGTTCGCCGTGGAGACCCTCGATTTGTCCCATTTCACTCAATTCTTCATCTTCATCGCTGATGTTGTCCTCCTCATCTGAAATGTCGTCCTCTCCATAATCCATCTCGTCATCGTCGTACTCATCACCGTACATGTCTTCATCGTCGTCTTCTTCATCCTCATCTGAATCGTCGTCCTCGCCTCGGGGCTCGAGCATGCCGAGGGCTGAGTTTCGATATAGATCAGGTGTTTCCTCACGGTCATCATCCATATCCGAGAGAGACGAGGTGGAGGCAATGTCATCATCCCCATTGTCTGAAACGGAGTCAGAGGGCAGGATGTTCGAGTGGCTCAGCTCTTTGGCGGTCTCAGTCAGGACCCGGAGAACACGCAAAATGTACTTGATGGCACGTTTCACTCCCGGATAGTTCAGGTTGATCTCGGCGATGGAGGAAGTCAACTTGTCAAGGTAGCCCTTCTCATACATCAGTCTCCGCAACTGTGCATGTGATCGCGCCTGGGCGCTATCAGAACCCCGTGCGCCAGAGCCCTGGTCCTTGTCCCTCTCACCGACCATATAGTTCATGAGTTCGGCGAGACATTGCATCCGAGAGTATCGGGTCTCGAGAGGCTCATCCGAGAGTGGCGCCCGCTCATAAGCCTTCAGCATCGTGTCGAGAACGAACTTGCGTGCGAACAAGAGGTCCGGCTCATCGTCGTATGCAAACTTGTCCTTTCCACGGTCGATGGCCTTCTCACTAGTCTTCGACACCAAAGCAACCAGGACCTTTTGTGTCTGCGCGCTTGTTGCAGCCTTCTTCTTGGAGGCGATGCTATCCACTGTTCCACTCAGGTTGCCTTGGCAAAGCAGATCATAGATCAAGTAGTTGAGAACAGTTGACCGGGGCTTAATCGGCGTGCTCGTCGTCAGCGGAGCGCTCCGCTTGAAGTTGATGAATTCCATCTTCGTTCGGTTGTAACTCTGGAGCAGTTCCGCCAAGCAGTTCAGCAGGAAGCATCGGTAGACGAAAATAGGATGCTCTTCAGCCTTGAAGACGGGCTTTGGCGGCTTCTTGTCCTTTCCGTCGGGAGCAGGAGTCTCCTTTGAAGAGGAAGCCTTTTCTTCGGACCCTGGCCCTGAAGCAGCCTCAGACTTCTGGTCTTTGTCCACGACGGGCACTTCCTTGTCATCAACTTCTCGATAATTGAGCAGCTCGCAGAGAAGGAAATGGATGACACCATCGGGGTTCTCAACCACAGGACGTTTGCTTTCGTGGTGAGCTTTAGGTGCATCTGTCATCTCCTTATCCATTGGTTCCGTAGATTGCTTGATGTCCTGTGTTGTCGCATCCTCGGTGGGCTGGCTTCGTTCATCAGCGGCATCAGTGTTCTGCTCGTTGCTGTTCTCCTTCAAGACGAGAGTCTGAGATCGAGCGCTCTCGCCCGAAGATGATGCCCACCGAGTGAACCTCAACATCTCGTTGGTAACATCAACGAACAGATCTGGGGCTCGGAGAGCGATGGGTGCCATCGCTCGAAGATAGTTGGAAACGTCGGAGTGACCACGCTGGGTTCGCTGCAGAGTTGGGAAGCTGGCCTTGATCTCAGCACGCATGATTTGCTTGATAGTCTCCTCATCCTCCACAATGTGGCGGAGGATAGTCATGATGTGGGCTGTCAGCTTTGTTTGCTTGAATCGCTCAGAACCAGACCCCGACAGCTGTTTTGCCATAAGAAACAGCCGTTGCAAGTTCTTCTTGTCCCCAACCAATTTGGCTAGACGTCGATTCCGTGTCAGAATGACCAAGACCCGGAGGGCAGCGACAGCAAGCGTCTCCTCTTTTCCTACGCGAGGAAGCATCTCGAGAAGGGATTCCAGTATATGAGCGCGCTGCTCATCATCAATGAGGGGTGTTCGCATCTGGATGATGGGCTCTGCAACCGCCTCGTCCAAAGACTTGGGTGCTTTCCACTGAGCAGCCACGGGACGTTCATCATGGCAAAGCAGGATCTCAATGACCAACAAAATGTAAGGGATCCACTGTGGCATCTCCTCACCAGATGTAGAGGGGGGCATCTTGAGGAAGCCGACGTACTCATCGATGCCCTCTCTTAGGCTTTCAATGTTGCTCTCAAAGAAGCGCTCGTCTTGGAGCAAGAGCGCAAGGAGATGAGCATACGCAGCAATACATTTCCCATTGCGCTTCTTCTCCTCATCCTCATCTAGCGCGAGAGAAGACAGCGCGGATGTCAGAGTAGGGCCAACATCATCTTGGGTATCGCTGGGCTGTTGTCGCAAAGCCATTGTCCGGATGAGGTCTGATACCTCGATGGCTGTTTCGGGGTGTGCCCGGATGACATCCAGGCACCTATCGATCATGCTTCCTCGTAGCTTCGCGCGACACTTGTCAATATCTTCCTTTGTGGCCACGGGGTGACTTTCAGTCCCATGGTCCCCAGCCGCTGCTGCTGGAACGGTCGCTGGAGATCCAGATTGCTGCAAGGGAGTCTCGGCCGCTGCCGTCGGAGCTTCACGTACATCCTCCGTCGCTTGGGGCCGATCGATGATTTCGCCAAGAGAGTCTCCCAGTAGTCTACCACTGAGATCTGGGGGGTCAAGCTCCGGGGGCTCATCCAAGGACATACGGTCCGGCTCCGGCGCGCCCGCCACGCTTGGTGGTTCCCCATCACCGGTGCTAGAAGGCTCCTTAGGGGTCTCTTGCAAGACGGAGGTATCGGAATCCTTTGACGGGATAGGGTTGCGAGGACCAGCAAGGCCGTTTGTATGTGCTGTGCAATACTCCCGCGCACTGCCAGGGTTTCCGAGTGATCTGTACACGGCTTCGTGCACCAACTCGAGGCTGTGGCCCTTGCTCAACAGGTCATCAATAGTGGCGCGGCGTCCAGGCCAGTCGAAGCGGACATCGGTATACTTGAAGAGCTGGAAGGGTGGCTTGTCCCTTGTAGTTGACTGAGCCTCGTTTTCAGCTGCAGAGATTATCTTGAGAATATCAAGCAGCCGTGACACAGTTTGGTGAGGGACCTTTTCTGCAAAATTAGAGTCCCACAGATCCGTGATCTCGGGAAGAATGGCAGCTCGGAACTCCACCACGAGCTGCTGGTCCAGGTGAGGTGTGTTCTGCGATCTATCCCCGGTGCGCGGCTGAAGAGCAAAGTGGGTGCTGCTCTCAGATAGGTACTTGTCATCAACCAAGGTCAAATACAAGTCCAAGATCTTCTTCAACCCAAAGGCAGCGACCTTGGCCTTGGAAGATTCGTCGGGGGGTGTCTCTGTACGCTGGCGAATAGCTTGGGCAAACACCTTCAACATCGAATTCAAGACGTCCATACCGCCCTCCTCTTTGAAGGCAAGGAGGACAGGCATGATGATTTGGGCGCCTGACCGATCGTGAGGACGATTAGAAGCTGCATCATGTTAGTAGAAGTACGTATATCGGGATACAATATAATCTTGCAACTTACAATGATCGATCAACATCTCAGTAATCGTGTGCAGCATGATGATCCAGAAATGGAAATCCTTCGATGTAGGCTGAGGAGTTGCGACAGATGATCGCAGTTGACCCAAAACAGTATCCGCAAGGGCGCGGGCGATCTCCAGATGGCGAGGTCTCAGGTACGGATCACGAGGCTCTCTCTCACGTCTAGGAATCAAGGCCTTTCCGAGCGTCTGGAAGAGGGGAAACGTTGTTGGGATCATGGGATGCAGCAGAAGCCGGAGCGTCTCGTAGTTCTGGAAACGGGGGCTGGCTTGCTCTTCTTCCGTTGGGCGCCCAAGGCTCACGTCACCCGGTCCCTTCTTCGACTGAAACTGACGGGTCGTGCTCAGCATGTCAGGCAATGATGTGTTGTCGTCGGCCTCCGGCTCAGGGTTGTTTCCACCAGATGATCCGTCAGAACCCGATGCGTGTCGCCTAAAAGACCAGTTCTGGGGCACAACGTTGAGCTCGCCGGCCTCTTCTGCCAGTACACCGCGCAAGAGAGGGCCAATCGACTGGACTAGATTGAGATAGTAGTCGTAGACGTTGACCGGATAGAACTGCAGGGCATTGGATCTGGTTGTTTGGAAAGACTCCGAGATGATCTTGATATATGTCTGCGCATTTAGGAGTGCCTTGATCATCTTGGTGCCATTCTTGATTACCTCTGAAGCTCCCTCATCGTCGGGCGTGGCCTTCAAATCAGGCGTGAGGAAGGGCGCAAAGTAGGGAGGCAGCGCATCCGTCTTTGCTGAAAGAGGCTGGAGAGTGTTGATGGTCGATTGCGCGCGTTGCAAAAGTGAGGGAAGCCCTCGAATCGCGGAGAATTCCACCATCTGTGAGACCACCTGGCTGAATATCCTACAAGCAAGGGAGTCACCGAAGCTGGTGGGAAGACTAGGGGATTCGCAGATGTCAAGCAGCAACTCCAGGCCTCCATCTTCAACGAAGTGTGACTTCAGGACCGAATTAGACATGTACGAGCTCAAAAAGGAACCGAGGGCGAAGATGTAGGGCGTGATCGAATGCGAAGGCGAATCTGGTCCGCTGCCCCCGCGACTCGCGGAAGCTGAGTCACTTGAAGGCACGCCGTCAGCCATGTCAACATCCGCGTCTCCAGAAGTGCCATGTCCTGTGCTCTTATCTGCAGATGTACCCGAGGGCATGAGATTGGCTTCCTCATCGACAGAAACCGTCTTGCCGTCAGAATCAACCAGCAGCATCCGTGCTCCCCAGCCAGCAGTTTTCGCTTTTTCGATTCCAAGGAAGCGTACTCGTGCAACCATGTCAATGACAGCGTTGGAAATGGCCCTTCGCAAAGGCGGGTGGTGGCGAGCAAGCTCATCGAAGCTGGCACCAACACTGTTGGCGAGGTCTGCGTCAACCTCCATGCATCTAACATGGGCAGGACTCTCAAAAATCTCCAGGAAGCTGTCAAAAGCTCGCGACGCCACTACCATCTTCATGCCGGCATTGTTCAGAGAAATGGAGTTCAAGACTTGGGGTACGACAGTGATGGCATCGGTCGAGGGAAGGATGCCGGAAGCCAACGATTCACGAGATAGCTGTCGAATCGATGCCTCAGCGGGGGGGTGCTGTCTCGAGTCCCGTTCGACAATCAAGGAGACGGTGCTATCAGGAGAATCGGGGCCATCATCTTCTTTGTCGCCTGACTTCTGCTCTTCCAAAGCATCACTAGGAAGCGGCCGGCCGGTGACGGCCTCCAGGTAGGTCTTGATCATGCCAGACTCGGAGATGGCTGCGAAGCTTGTGGGGTCGTTGTTGATGAAGTCGCTAAGAATAGTAACGGAATTCGTCCAAACAATGGAACCAAAGCTCTTCTTGTCTTCCATAATGTCTCGCAAGCTCCTCAGAAGGTCAGACTTGTCGGCAAG
The DNA here is from genome assembly GCF_023522795.1 of Fusarium solani. Classification (NCBI taxonomy): domain Eukaryota; kingdom Fungi; phylum Ascomycota; class Sordariomycetes; order Hypocreales; family Nectriaceae; genus Fusarium; species Fusarium solani. Next base: position 4,227,021 of record NW_027072157.1, read on the forward strand.
ATTACGGAGAAGGCGGTCCGTGTTCCCGCTGTAGCTGTACGAGTTGGACATGATGTGGTGGACAAACTTGAGCAGCCATTTGAGGGTCTGCTGCTGGTAGTAGGGAATTTCATAGTCGACAGCGCCAGACTGTTGACCTTTCGTGATCCCTTTGCCCGACTTGTGTAGGGTCTGGGCCTCCTTGACGGTATCCACAACCAGCTGAGCAACGGCGTCCAGGCCTTTGGCGTTGAAGAAGGCTGTGAAGGCATTCTGGTATGTCCAAATCAAGCCATCTAAAAACGCAAGAACCATGGAGTGATTTCTCTGGGCAACGCCTGACCGGATATCCAGGATCTCGACTAGGATCTCCATCAGACCAGCAGAAACCATTTCACTACCAACGCGGGTAGCCATGCAAAGATGAAGGGTAAGAGAGAACAAGTTGTTCCTCCACTCGTCCATCTCTGTGACTTGGTTGCCTTTGTCGCTGTCATCCTCATCCTTCATTCCCGCAACGGCCTTTCGGATGACATAGAGCAGAATTCCATGGTTCACATTGGCATTAAGGGCGGATAGGACATCTTGACATCTGGCGTGGAAGTTAGAGACAGCCTCGAGAAGAGCAAGGGCCACGGCCTGGAGCCACAGGGGGACATCGATGTTGCCATGTGCTGTCGGGTGGATAAGCTCAGCAAGTTGGTAGACGAGTTGAAACCTGCGAGTCTCGTCGACATCCTGGCGGAGGACCTTTTCAATGAAGTTCGACTCGGTATGGATGTAGGCAAGGTTGGTAATTGCGAGGAGACGCACGGCGAGTAGCTGCTGTCTTGACTCGCGTGATCCCAGCAGGGCTTTGGATGCCCTAACTCTGTGGAAAGCCTCATACTTCGAGGTAGGTGGGAGATCGTCAGGACATCGCGATACCAGTTCATACACCGGAGTTGAGGCAACGACAGACTGAGGCAACTCAAAGGTCTTGGGTCCGGAGGCAGCAGGCTCGTCTGCTATGCCAGGTGTACGGGGTCCAAGAGGAGACGAATCTTCCCCGGGGTGGTTCCGGCTCCTGGGAGTCTGATGCTGGGACGTCATGGTAGAGCTGCGTCGAAGCGGCGTAGGGGTGGACGGCATCGATGCGCGACCGGTGTCGCCAGCACCGGATACCTCCTGGTGCGGATTTTGAGGGTAATAGGACACCTTAACATCACCCCAGCCGGTCCAACGCTTATCGTCCGACGAAGCAAGCGCAACCAGATCGTTAGCATGCATCGAGGTCACTGCCTTGGAGCTGCTTCCTTGCTGACGTTCTTTCCCCTTGGCAGATCCAGGTGTGTGAGTGGAGACCGGATCCGAGAGGCTGATGATCGGTGTCTTGACAAAAGGCTGAGCAAGCTGCTGGACGCGCTCGAGGTCGATGTTGTAGTGGTTCGCGAGCAACGCGGTGCTGATCTGTCTAGAAGCATTCCCTATACGCTTGACAGAGGCTTGGTACCGCTGGGCAAGCTCTGAACCAACCTCGAGTGTTGCGATGAGGACCGTGAGAGATGTGCTCTGGAGAAGATCATTCAGATGAGCACTGCTGGCATAGATGCTCCGGTTGCCACAGTGTTCCAACAACATACGAGTGAATCTGAGGATCACTTCGAGAAGCTGCCGGTCTCCATCAGCAGGAAAACCCAGCTCTGTCAACTCCTTCGTCGACCATTGCCTCTCATTGCTAAAGGCTGATTCCTTGTCCTGGTTGAGAAGCACATCGCATCCAAACTCGCGAGGTTGGGGGCCTTCGTTCAGCTTGTACGTTGCGCAGAAGTACTCGAGGAAGCTATCGAAGCGGTTCAGAAGGGGTATCCAGTGGTATAGGTCGCCTCGTCCGAATGGCCATCGGGATGGGAAGCTGGCGAGCTGTTGTGGTAAGAGGGGTAGAGGGGTCGTCGAGGCGGTCTCGACATAACTCTTTAGCCAAGGAGACTGGAACAGGCTGTTAGCAGTATGATCTCGGAGCTCGAGGGACATGTCCTACCAAGGTATCCTTGTGCTTTGGTTGCATGGGCTTGGTGATCTTCCCCATGTTGAAGGTAGAGGCGGCTGAGCCGCAGGAAACGATGGAATCTCCCCCTCCACTACTGCCGGGTTACCGAACCCGCCACAGCGACGACTTTTCTCTCAAATCCGGAGTGTCTTTCTTCTGAACAGCTCCGAATATCCAGAGAAATCTGCACACGGTGGGGCGATGGTATGCCTAGAGTTGGAGGTTTCTGGAACTGTGTCAGGCTCTGCGGGGGTGGATGATGATGGTGAAAGCCTTGCAGGGCCGGCTGTTTACCTCGACAGAATGTTTTCTGGGTGCGGTAGTCGGTGGGGATAAAGGATTCGGTGTGATATTTTAATGGTGGGCAAGGGCGCGATCGCCAGGTCAGTTTCGCGAGTGGCCGATGAAGCTTGGACAGCAGTTCAAGGTCGAGTGCAGGTCGTCCTCGAGCGGCTTTGCGCGCGGCTAAATCGGTGCGTGTCGGTTACGAGATGATGCTAGATCCTTTCTCTCACCGGGTACAGCGGGGATGAGAAATATCTCGGGGTTCGGGGTGTAAAGTGTTTGGTGAGGATGCGGAGAGAAGGTGTAGGATGGGGAAAACGACGTCCTGCAAATCGTCAGGTTGAGAGATGCAGGTGGGCCTTTGCGTAATAGGTGTGCCAGCTGGTCGGCGGAAGCTACAGGGAGCGGAGGTACCTTCAGTGCCAGCCTTGCAGTGCAAGGTACCTACCTACCTGCCGCCAAACATCTGGGGTCAAACAAGAAGGATCGGATTATCTATTCGGCAGGTCGACGGCACTTCACTTCTCGTCCCCTCCCCTCCATCTACGCGCAGTTGATAACGGAAAGATCATGATTCGAGGCTGCCTGGTGACACAAGAATCCATTCACAGGTTTGTGTGCATTGCTACCCCGCCGCAGCTTTGTTCGAGCCGGGCCGGTTCGTGTTGTCTTTTTGTCACCTGCTTGCTCTTGAATCATGGCCAGTTGGCGAATTTCTTTAAAGTTTCCATGACAGCTCCAGCTCCAGCTCCCAGGTTCTTAGTTTATTCCCGTGGCGGTTGGCTGGGGTGAGGGGCCGTGCTGCCCACTCAGAGCATGTGAAACAGCCCTGGAAACTGGAAGACTCTGTTTGATGCTTTGTGGATGTACATTGTGACGACAGCGCATTCAAAGGGGACTCGAGAATTAAGTTGGCCACCTTGTCACTTGTTACCTTGCACCAGCTTTGTGTCAGCTTCGCAGGTGCGTGGCGTTTTTTTTTCCGATATCGCCTCGTCAGTGTGCGGCAAAGGCCAGCTCTGACATTCATGTCGTGGTCGGTGCTTGCATAATCATTCGCAGTCATTGTTTGTTTCTCGCAGCCTGCATGTTGTTTGGCTCATTTTTGGGTGTGACCTTGTTTTGATTCACGTCGGTCCTGGGTTCGGCCGCTGATGCCGCGGTTCGTGCTGATGGATGCAGTATGTGCAGTTACAAGCTGTAAAAGAGATGAGTGGCTCACATGAAATAATGGCATTCCCATGGATACACAGGTTGACGGACGCCCGTGAGCAACTTGAGATGCTCCTTTCTATATATCGGAGCCGAAGACGGGTGACTAGCGCCTAGCCAGCTCCAGCCCAAACACCAGGTCAATCATTGGAAAAATAGCCACTCTCCCCAGAGACTCACTTTGTTTGCCCTGCAAAAATGCCACTAAATCCCAGAACCTCTAGATGAAGGGCTTCGACGGGTAGAGTTGCATTAACGCATAACCGGGCTGTTCTCAGTGGACAGGGAGTTGGGAGATTGAAGCCAAACTCCGTCAATGCTACAGGGTAAGTAGTGGAGGAAGGCAAGCTGTTGAAGCGCACCATCCTCCCCCTTTGTTGAGCAGTTTGCATATCAATACCATAAATCACATCAAAGTAAAATCAAGTGGCATGGAGTCTGATTTACGCTACTTGGGAAATACTAACCGGTGTTTGTGTAAACGTGTGGGCTCTGGTGCTCTTATTTCATCAGTAAGGTAGAAGAATGCGCTGTGTACCCATGGCCGAACCACACCCACAAAATTCATAAAGTACCCATGTAGGTAGAGGATACATCCATTAGATAGCCAAGACTCGAATCGTATCAATATCAAAGAGATAATATGAAGTTTGCTAACGTCTACCCATGGCATCGCGAACAGGTCTTTCTGCCCTCGCCAGTTTTGAATCCACCCATTTCAGAATTTGTTCGGAGCGGAAACGGCACGGGTGTTGTCTGCCAAGCTTCATTCACCTTGAGCTCGCCGGCATTTGAGCGGGACGCCGCCAAAACCCGCCGCCCCTGCGTTAGTGCACACGGAGACACGGACCTTGAGAAATACCGAGTCTTTGGAGAAGGACTCTCCAGATCTGGTCCATGATGGTCCCCTGGAGAGAAACAGACATGGCCAAAAGACACGGAAACAGCCTTCTATAGTAGGTAGCACTATGCCGCGTTAATATCTGTCTCACAACAATCCGCGGGCATCCCTGCCATGGCCGTACGAGATGCGATCAGTGTCAGCTGGGAACAAGCTGGCAAAACGAGCATTCGAAACTCACTATTGGCCAAAGATCCACGTCATCCCATGCCTGTGCAGGACTCGGGTGGCTCTGAAACAGTCGTGCTGGGGAAGTTCCTGGGTCCCTGGCGTCCTTTATACTGCGTACGTGCATAAGCGCAGGCCGTGGTTGAAGGGGAAATCGAAGTTGGCGTCAGGCTGGCTGGCGATGATATGGACGCATCTGCCCTAGTCAGGGCTGGAGGCGGAAGACTACTCCAAACTCTGGACTGGAACGTGCCTGGAGACTCTGACGCCGGGAAGAGCTCTTCTGCGGGCTGCTTGGTGCTCTAGGGCGATGGAGAGAGGGTAGTCGATGGGTAGGTATTTGAACAATGGTCCGTCAAAGGTTAGATCTGTTGCATCATGACCTTGGCTCGAGCATGATGGCGGCTGATGTGACGGTGGTGATCGTGGTGTTGGCGAGGTCTTTAGACCATAGACATGGACCTCGATTCAAAGTAGTGAGTGAATGATGCCTGCCTGCCTATCTATCCATCCATGGGGGCTGGCAAGCTCTTCCGTTTCGGTAAGAAGCAAGGGGCAAACAGTTGGGTACTGTAAATTGCGCGCCGAGACTGGCAAGCCCCCATTCAGAATCAATGACTTGAATTTAAATTCGCAGCATTCCCAGTGCCAGCCATTGCGTGGCGAGCGAGGAACCAGCACTCAACACTACGGCCATCACCAGTCTGCCACAAGGTGGAGGGAGAGATCTCCATTCCAGGGCACGCCGCCTGACGTTTTCCAGCACCGACTTGGGGAATCAGGGCGTCCCCTAAATCCACAGCCAGCCGCTGCCACCGACAGAGACAGCCCGCCGAGGTACACTCGCTAGAGAGGCGTCCCCAGTTTATTTCTGGCGGGTCAGCGCCTCACTGCCAAAACCCCGAGCTTCCAGTCCACTTGGTCAACCTTGGACTACTCTCTCCGTGCTAAGGGGCAGCAGCATCAACGCCACAACCCCCCTTGGATTTCTGCCAACAGCTGGCTTCTGGCATTCTTCCGTTCGCTTCCTCTCGCAGCGCTCAGTCTCTCGTTCAAGTCCTCGTTATCCCTCACCGCACCGCACAGCACCTCGCCGCATTGACCGCCCTCTGTATTACACCTCCGTACATGGACGGCAATTGAGGGGCCACATATTCGTTCCCTCTCGGCGCTTGATAGATCCTCGACGACCAGACCACATCGCAGCTCAGCATCCGGCCGCCCTCGGAGCCATGTCACAGACAGAAGCCGTCACCACGCCGGTGACCCAGGCCCACGCCGAGCCCGAACAGGAGAAGCCCGAGAAGCAGGAGGAGAAGCCGCAGCAGAAGGAGACCGAGAACAAGAGACTCTCGTCTGGCACGGAGTCTGACGACGACCCTGTAGGTCGATTCCGCTTTTTGCCCTCTCCCACCGCAACTGTCACACGGCAGACTGCATCCCTTCGCTGGAGGACCCCTATGCTAATCAAGCAGGCAACCGATCCTGATGATAACTTCGAAGACGCCGTAGCACATTCTCCCGCGCGATCTCTCACAAAGCGATCCATCTCATATCCCAAATCCCAGACCCCGGTACAAGATGCTGCTGCCGAGGAGCCATCCGACCGGAAGTCTGGGGAGACACATCGCTCAGAGGACAAGCGGGCGTCAAAGACAGGGGATCCTGCTGCAGAATCCGCCGACGAAGTAGAAAGCCTCCATGAGAAACCTCTCCCTCGACGGAAATCATCCTCTGTCTCGAAACGCATCTCCAGTACTTCCAACTTAGATAACGTTAGCCTTGACGACGACGACGCTCCGCCTCCACCTCCTGGTAAGAGGCACCTCCCACACTCTTCCCTGACATTCGACTTGTACTGACATTAGCAATGTAGTCCCCAAGAGTCCTCCCAAGGACAAGGAGCCGCACAACAAATCGATATCCTTGAACAACATCTCCCTACCCTCGATGCCATGGTCGCCTCCGGCTGAGGCGGCCTCAAGGGGCTCCCTTCCACCAGCTGCGGTCGTCGCACCTCCTCCGCCTCCGCCTCAACCTCAGCCTCCACCCCCGGCCCCAAGCCGAAAGCTCACCAGCCCTTTCTCTTGGCTGTCCCGGAACTCTAGCAAAGAGAAGGAGACCCCCCCACCGCCACCACCTCATAGTACGGGACGAAGGGGCACTGCTAGCTCTATCGCAACCCTTACAAGCAATCCGGAGATGATGCTCAGCCGACTTGAGGAAGAGAAGGACGGAGATTCGCTCCATAGCGAACCCGCCCAACGGATTAGTCTCAAAGACAGATTTAAGCAATTGAGGCTACAAGAGGAGGCCACCCGTACACCCGAAGGCGAGGAGGAGAATGTGAATGGAACTACCGGTCTGGCTGTGCAAGTGGAGGAGACTCATCCTCACGAGAAGCCCCTTCCTTCGCCGGTTCCGCAGCCGATTCCTGGTCTCGCGCCTGGAACCGTGTCCGGAGTTAATGCAGGGCCCTCGGCCATGGCAGAGGACAAGGTTGACTGGGACCTGTGGCAGTCTGTCGTCTACGAAGGGCCAGCTGCTGTCGCGCGGACAAGTGCTGAGGAGCTGAACAAGGCCATTGCCACTGGAATTCCTAGCGCCATCCGTGGAGTCATCTGGCAAGTCTTGGCCAACAGCAAGAATGAGGATCTGGAGCTTGTTTACAAGGACCTGGCCACCCGTGGTACCGACAGGAGCAAGGACCGTCACAGCAACAGCACAACTACCAGCTCACTGAGCAACGGAAACCTTAGCGTTCATAGTGGCGACGCTGTTGCGTCCTCAGCTTCCTCTGTTAACTCGGACCATTCAGGTGCGCCGTCACCCAACGAGAAGAATACCGAAGCTATCTTGAAGGCCCAAGCAGCAGCCGCAGCTGAACGAAAGCGAAAAGAGAAGGAAGATGCGGCTATGCTGCAGAAGCTTGAGAAGACGATTCGTCGCGACCTGGGTGCCCGTACCAGCTATTCAAAGTATGCGGCTGCTGCCGGGCTTCAAGAGGGTCTGTTTGGTGTCTGCAAGGCCTATGCTCTCTTTGACGAGGGTGTTGGATATGCCCAAGGCATGAACTTCCTTATCATGCCCTTGCTTTTCAACGTAAGTTCAAGCTCAACACATTCTTTTCCAGTGCTAATGATTTTACACAGATGCCCGAACAAGAAGCCTTTTGTCTCCTTGTCCGATTGATGAACCACTACAAGTTGCGAGACTTGTTTATCCAGGACATGCCTGGATTGCACATGCATCTTTATCAGTTTGAACGTCTGCTGGAAGACTTTGAGCCTGCCCTGTACTGCCACCTTCATCGTAAGGGCATCTCTCCTCACCTCTACGCAACCCAGTGGTTCTTGACTCTCTTTGCCTACCGTTTCCCCCTCCAACTTGTGCTACGCATTTATGACCTCATCCTTTCGGAGGGTCTTTCAGCAATTCTCCGATTTGGTATTGTCCTTATGCAGAAGAACGCTACCACACTTCTCGGGCTGTCCGACATGCAGCAGCTCACTACTTATCTGAAGGACAAGGTCTTTGATGTCTACATTGACAAGGATCCCAGCCATGGAAGCCTTCTGGAGAACGGCTTCTTCGGAAGCTCAAGTTCCAGCATGGATAAGGAGGTGTACCGAGCTGATCAACTTGTCAGAGATGCCTGCGAGGTCAAGATCACACCGGAGATGCTCAAGGCGTACAGCACCGAGTGGGAAGAAAAGACCAAGGCTGAGAAGGAACGTGAAAATGAACTCTATGAGCTTCGGACGGCAAACCACAACTTTGCCATCAGAGTCCGAAAACTCGAGGAGAGGGTTGAGGCCTGTGATCGAGAGCAGGCTGACCTCGCAACTGAGCTCGTCCACACCAAAGTCGAGAACGAGGAGCTCAAGGATGAGAACGAAAGTATGAGAGGCCAAGTCCGAGAGCTGAAGATCGTCATCGAGAAGCAGCCATCCGAGTTTGAGGAAAAATGGAAGCTAGAGCGTGATGACTTGATGAAGCGCAACCTCCACGTGCACGAGGAGAACCAGAGGCTCGAGAATGAGCTGAGTGAGCTCGAAGAGGAGTTGGTTCAGACAAAGCTGCTTTATGCAGAGGTGAGTTCTCTATGCTCATGCCCTTGACCCTTTCAAGACGCATTGCTAACATCTCTTAGATCAACTCCCAGCACGAGACTCTGAACCGCAAGTGGACCGACCTGAAACGTCAGTTTGCATAAACCAAATCCACTCGAAACCCAATTTTGGTTATCTGGTTCCGAACCAACGCTTCATGTATAAAGTATTCTTGTTCTACTGATCCCGCCATGGCCCTTTTCCAGTCAGGGTTTTTTTTGCTTGCTTGCTTCCTTGATTGGGGCGCGGCAGCTCGCTGGACAGAGCGGATCGCGCATGTTTTGTAATGATGGGAAAAGACTACGGCGGCATTGTTTTTGGCATTTTACAAAGAAACACTCATGAAAACCCCATCTTGTACGGCATGGAGTAACGATGCCACGTGTGTAGGCGTTAAGGATGTCTTGTATGCTTCTATAGTCTATTGGCGGTTGATTCACCAAGACCTATCCCGTCAATGAATGACAAGGAGAGCTTTATTAGATGCACACGACACGACGACACCATCGGGTTCACAAGTAGTAAGAGAAAAGACCTTGATCATGAAATTGCATTCGTCGCAAGAAAAATTTTTATTCCCTAAGGACCCATTCCGATGCGTTATGTGAAGCTCATCATGCCTTGAAAATGCCAAGACAGCGAGAAATCCTTGAACACCATACCAGGGGCCAACAGTCCTTTCTTCTTCACCGGATTTCAACAACCGCCAGTTTACTTGTGGAGCTTGCGCTGGTAGAAAGCGAGCTCCTCACCCTCCAGGATGTAACCGTCGCAGCGACCGGACTGGCCGGGTCGGCTGGAGATAACAGCGAACAATCGACCGGCCTCGAACTGCTTCTCGACGGCGCTCTCAACCTTGCCGCGGGCGGCGTGTCGGGCAGCCTGCTTCTTCTCGACGGAGTTGGACTTCTTGACCTCCTCCTCGGCCTTGCCCTCCTTGGCGGCCTGGGCCTTCTGGCGTCTTCGGCCGATGGGCTGGCCGTAGTGGGCCTCGTACCACTGTCGGAAGGGGGCGGCATCGATCTGGACGACGGCGCTCTTGGTCAGGGTGTTGGTTCGGACCAGCTCGTTGTTGGAGGGGTGGTAGGCGACGCCGATGACACGGGTCTTGCGGGTGCAGCCCTCGGAGCCCCAGGCGAAGTTGCCCGAGTCGAGACGGAGGGCACGGTACTTGTGGTTACCACCACGAGTGCGGACGGTGTGGACGCGCTTGGGGCCAATACGGGTGTTGGCACCCTGGCGACCAGCCTCGAAAGCGCGCTTCTTCCCTGTTGCCAAAGGTCAGAACGTATGTCCAGGAACGGAGCATACGGGCTTTCGGAATTATTACGCACGGTAGTAGGCGCGCTTGGCACCGGAGGCGGAGCGCTTGTGTCGAGAGTCACGCGAGATACCCATGATTGCGGTTTCTGTGAGGGGAGGGATTCCCAAGTGGTTAGCTGGATGATTTTCAAAGAGCGGAGGAGGGGAGCAACGGAGGGGAAGAGAAACTCAATCAGCTGGATATTCGAGATCGGCAGGAGTCGATATCGTCGAAGCAGTGGATTGAGTCGTTCTTCTTCTCGTCGTCTGGTACTAACCCGATGATGTTGGCGCTCACCAGGCAATCGAATTGGCGGTTGTGGGAGGAGTGAACTTTTTGGCGGGAACGAGGGTCAAAGTCTGGAAAAGCGAACGAAAATTGTGGTTGTGGGTGCGGGCTTCGCTAGCGGGAGGTACGTACTCCGGAGGCACGGGCGTGCGTTGTTCCGCAAAGCCCTCCTTCGCACGTGATGATTTGCCTGGTAGGTGGGAGCCACGATGGGGTCCACGGGGGTGGTTAACCAGCCAATGGAATAACACGTTTGTATCAACTCAATTACAACAACAATACGGATGCCAACGATCAGAGACCAACGGTTTAGTGTTCGATTTGTTTGACTTTCTAAAATCCCATATCAGGCAAAGCTCACCATTCTAAATCTCTCGATGTGATGGGATCATTTGCCTCGTTCTTCTAAACCTCCATGTTCCTTCCCTCCTCACCTTTCTTCCCCGGCGGTGATAGCAAGATGAATCTTCTTCTAGAAGTGCTGCGCGAGTTCGCGCTCGAATCTCGAAATCTTGTTAAGGCACTCTCTGGTGCGTATCCGAGGTGAGTAGGCCTAAGCCCCCTGTCTGTTCCAAAAATCTCATCATGTCATGGTTCAGGCTTCACGACTCTTCCTCTTCGCGGTTGTCCTGTTCGGCGGAGACTTCCTCCTTCTCCTCCTTAATCTCCTCCTTGTCCGTCTTAGGTTAGACTCCATCGATCTCTCCAAGAATTTCTCTAAGCAAGAAATGAAGGGCATCGATTTTGAGTTCCACAGGAGGCGTGATGGAGGCGTCTGGCTGTGTAACTGCACATATGAAATGCGAACCAACCTGGACTACCTTCTTGTCCCAGCGGATTGTTCCATCAGGGTTGTACGCCTCCCAGGGTCTGTGGATGTACCTTGGGGCGACCAAGTTGAGACGAGGTAGGGGCAAGCAACGACCTGGTCGACCAGCACGCTTGTCACCCTCCTCCTTGAACTCTGAAAGAGGCGGCCACTCGGCTTGCATCACTAGGTTGCTGGGCAACTTTTTGTTGAAGCAGTTGTTCATGGCGAAAACAGGGGACAGATGATCCGAGAATATCTTACCGCCCATCAGTTCCTTGAGGAGCTGCTTTGCCTCACCCCCTTCGATTTTGGCATTAGCCTGAGCAACTCGTCGGCTGACCTCTTCAGCGAGCTTGAGTTTTTCAGTCTCGGCGATGGCTACTTTGAAAGCCGTGAGCTCTGCAGGAGTCTGAGGGACAAAAGGCGACTGGTCAGCACCCATGTATCGCAAGTTAGCCATCATCTTCTGGAAGGACTGGCGCTCTTTGGCTGCCGTGCTTGTCCATCTCTTGGACTGCGACCATGTACCTGCCTCAGGCCCGGTAAGAGCAGAAGACGATTGCGTGTTAGAGTTGACGGGTTTCAGAGTACGACGTTGAGACGATGGTCCTGTGACAGATGAATCGGTCTGCTGAGGAAGCTGTACCCGAGGCATCTTATGGTTGCGAAGCAGGCTGTCGTTGTGGCCGCTGGCACTTGGAACGTTCATCACGCGAGGCGATCCCAACGAGGTCTGGGCCTGTCGAGTCGGAATGAAACCGGCACACTTACGGGGATCCGTGACCTCTCGGAGGTGCTTGTCGAACGTCTTGACAGCGGTTGTCATGGGTATCTCCTTGTCGTTGGGAGCAACGGCAATCGCGCAAGTCTTACCAAGAGGGGACGCCTTCATCCAGGCAGCTTTGCCTTTGGGACCAAATCTTGGGCCTCTGGGGCTAGATGACTTGGCTCTCTCCTGGTTCTTGAACATTTCAACCTGGGTTCTGGGGGCGATGTCTGTGCCGGGCCCGGGACTGCGCTGAGGGAGTTGCTTGCCTGATGACCATCACGCGCTCTGAAGGCTGTTGTTCGAGGTGTGCTTAGCGAATCACTGTGCTTGGAGGACTCACAAGACCCAGACCTGGGTGGCCCTTGCAGCTGAGGAGCTTGCGCGGCGACCGGAGGAGGCTGAGGCCAGAATTGCCCGTCATAGCCTTCCACAATGAATGGCATCTGAGGTTGGTATGGATGCCAGGGAACGGGCATCATGTTCCAAGGTACGAGCGGAAAGGGCATAGGAGATGGGCCACACATAGGCGGGAAGGGCATCCCCTGTGGATCGAAAGGGCCCATCATGGGGGCCATCATGGGACCAAGAGGCGCGTTTGGGTCAAGGGGTGCGAGAGCATGAACGGCGGCTGGAGTACCAACTCTGGTGACCGGAGGACCTGCTGCCGGTTGCCTTCGGCCTCGGTTCCTTGGGTCATGATGAGGAGTTGGCGGCACGTCGGGCCGCTGGCGGGGTCTCGACGACCTGCCAACGGGCTTGTTGACCCGACCCCTTGGGCTTTGCAAGTTGTCAACTCGTTGGTCTCTACGGTGGGCGTGATAGGAAGTTGGTGGAGTGTAAACGGTAGGCTTGAGGAGCTCCAATGCCGGCTTCGCGGGGGTATAGACGGTGGGTTGTAGAAGCTCGGGCTCGGGCTTCTCAGGGGGCTCTTGGACGGTCTCCTCTTGGGTGATCTCCTCTTGGATGGTCTGCTCTGGGGCAGCCTGACCCTCGGCAGCGGCTCCAGATAGCTTGGAAGGATCTCCGTTTTCTGAACTGTGGACACTAACTCTCTTAGCCCTCTTCTTCTTCTTCCTGGACGCCTTCGCTTTTTGGACCGGCTGCTCCTTGGGCGGGCTGGCTTTCGGGAGGGAGGGAAACATTGTATCGTACTTCTTGGGATCAAGTGCCACACTGACGATGGACTTGTTACGCTTATGCTTAGGCTTCGGCTTCAACGAGGGGGCATCTCGAGCCGGACGAGGCTTCTTCGCTGGCGAGCGAGAGGGCTTCTTGACAGAATCAGGGTCCGACTCGGACGACTGAGAGCTTGGGACGAAGGCGGGCGCACAAGGATTCATGGTAACGACCGATGGCTTGTCAAGCCATAAGCTTCAGAGGAAAAGAGATTGCAGAATGGTTCTCGGGATGGTCGGGTATAGGGGGGAGGATGCTGCAAGCGGGATGCAGTCGAGCTTGACGGGACGAGGTAGGTGGATAGAGGTGGGTGTTGATATGATGGCTGACCGTGAACATGAGGCCGATGATAGAAGAGGAACTCAAAGACTGGATATTTTCTTTCTCTTTCGTGATGTTGCCTTTCTCGAGGAACACCGATAGCTGATCTCTAGGACATCATCCGTTAGCTACTCGTTCATGGACGGCGCGGGCTGGCAAAGAGACTCACTCAATCAACTGTACCTTGATTCATCAAGCAAAAGCGAGCAAAGAGTAGAGGGGAAGAAAAATGTCAGGAGGAAATAAAGGCCCTGGGCGGTTTGCGTAGGTTGGACGAAGACTGAGGCAGAGGATATGATGTCGGTAGGTCTCGGCTGCGTAGGTTCCTAGGAATGACGAAAATGGAGTGAATGATGTAGGATAGGCAGCGAAATGGAAAGTAAACAAAGATACTGCAGTGCGAGGCCAGGAATTTTGCGAGTGTCGGGTTGACGATGTGAATGCGCGACAGCTGGCTACCAGCTGCCAGGCAAACGCTGATAGAGTGACCGGCAACAAACAGTCCCAGGCCGAGTCGCAGCTGAAGCCTTGGACGTTGATGCTTGAGAGACAGAAGTCGAGTTGTGTAGGAAGTGAAGATATTTTCAACCTGTTTCCCGACGAGAAGATATTTACAAGCAAGGTCTCTGGTGTGGTCGGGGTGAAGCATTTCGGATGCTCAGTTATTGTCCCATCGGGGCGACGGTGCTCTATTGTTGCGATAATACGGGTATTGTCCTTATTATTGATGCAAATGCGGTAATGACGGGTTAGTGCTGGTGAATCACTGGCATTTTTCACAATGGGGACTGATCATGGTTTCTCATGATGATGATGAGGGATGACCACTTGGGAGAGGAGACAATATCGGGGTGAATGGGGAGGGCGTCACAATTACAGATCCGGGGAATGAGAATCCCGAAAGGGTAGATGGATGAGCTACAGTGAGTTTCCCTCTTGGTGCATTCTATTCTTTGTGTTCACAAGCCTGATACAGATGTTTTGCTTCAACCTGTCCATTCTGGGAGGACTGACAAAGTAGACATGATGCTCCCGCATCTGGATTGCTTGACAACCTATGCACCACAGATGCTGCCTAGAAGGGAAGAGAATAAAGACTTCAGCCTGTTCAAGTCGATTGTCGCCCAATGTATTCATAGAGATGTCACGTTCAATACTCCGGACCAGATTGAGAGAACTGCCTCGGTACATGTCTAGCAATAGCAAATAAGGCCCTCGATACCACGCATGAGCAAATGCGTAATACAGCAAAAAGACGCGAATACCTGTAAGCAGCATATCATAGCGCTCAACCTTTGAAATCACATGCCATAAGCACATGGGCAAGGGAAGCGATGACACTTTTTCCCAACAAAGTCGACAGGCTCATGTTGATTAGTCCAAGGGGAAGGAACCCGACGACACCCCCCGCCGATCCCGAGGCCTTGGCGCGAGCCGATCCACTCTGAGATTAAACGGGCTCCTGTGTGTACACCTAAATATCTTGGGTGTCCTCAACACCAAAGAATCTGTCTCCCCCTCCTTTTTTCCAACTTTCCCCCCTCGGCACGATTCAAGATGGCCACTCTAACGACCCTCAAGCTTACAAACCGCTGTACGAGCCCATTCCGATATTGTATACAACCATACACTGACACCTCTTAGCTCCGAAGCAGCCCATCAAGAAGCTCCCAGCTTCTGTCGAGCTCGGCCCCGACACCACCGTTGAGGATGTCAAGATCATGATTGCCAAGGCGGTTGGCATCAGCGACCACAACCGAATTGGCCTCTACGATCCTTCCACCAAGAAGACCCTTAAGAACCGCAAGGCTCGCGTCGCCGATGAGCCTGCTGTCGTTGCTGCTGGCGAGACCCTCGTCAAGGATATGGGTATGTCTACACAGGTTCAACAACCCCAGACAACACGCTCTAACAATACAATGCAGGTCCTCAGATGGATTGGAGAACCGTCTTCGTCGTCGAGTACATTGGCCCCATCCTCATCCACACCGCTGCCGTTCTCGCCCGCCCCTACCTGTACAGCAACGCCGGTGCCATGTCGTCGACCCAGTGGCTCTCGTTCTACATGATCATACTTCACTTCCTCAAGCGCGAGTACGAGACCCTCTTCGTCCACAAGTTCTCGGCGAACACCATGCCCATCAAGAACATCTTCAAGAACAGCTTCTTCTACTGGGTCGTCTCGGGCGGCCTCTGCGCCTACTGCCTCTACCACCCTCGCTCCCTCGCTGCCAGGGCCGACGTCCCCGCCATGGACATCCTCGGCCTCGTCATCTACCTCTTTGGCGAGCTGAGCAACGCCACTGTCCACCGATACCTGGCTAGCCTGCGATCCACTGGCGGCACCGAGCGCAAGATCCCCGTCGGCCACGGCTTCGAGCTCGTGACCTGCCCCAACTACATGTTTGAGATTATCGCGTGGCTTGGCATGGTCGTCACCAGCCGAGACTGGAGCGTCGCCTTCTTCATCGCCATTGGCACCGCGCAGATGTTCACCTGGGGCAAGGGCAAGGAGCGTGCGTACCGCAAGGAGTTTGGCGACAACTACAAAAAGAAGCGATATGTCATCCTCCCTGGTCTTCTGTGATTTGGTCGTGACTGAAAGGGCCCTACTGGGAATGGCGGGGAGGTAGATCTGCTTGGCGAGCATCAAGAGGGGGGGTTTTGATACAGGTTAGAAGGTTAGAGGAAAATGGGCGTGGTTAATGAGATAAAAAGTGAATAGACTGTCATGTATACGTTTATAAAGCGAATGTGCTTGCTCGCCATAAAATCCCCCAGCGCCTATAAATCATCGTGTTCATCAAGCATTGTCATGATATACAAAGTCGTTCCTCATAACTCGAGTCTTCTCTTCATCGGGACGCCGTTGACATTGACGCCGTATCTGACCCCTTGGTTCCCCTTCCCATGCTCGACTCAGGATCCGTCAAGCTCCGGCTGGCATCTGAAAAGGTCCCCGGCATGCCGTGTCCTGTATCAATTGCCATGCCCTCCATGCTCGTCTTCCCATGATCATCGACCCCTTTCTTCGGTCCATCTACATCCATCTCGTCTTCGCTGTCGCTCCCCACGCTACCGCACTCACTGCAGCTGCAGCTACAGCTCCCCTCGACGTTGGCCAGCCGAACCGTCTCCTCGAGGACGAGAAAGTCGCGCTCCAGCACCTCAGCCCAGTTCTGGACGTTGCCGAGCTCCTTGAGCCTGCGAGCAGCAACATCCGCCTCGCGAGCCAACCGGTCGTTCTCACGACGCAGCCCGTCCGCAGCACGGCGCACGTCCTTGGCCTGCTTACCGAGGGCGGCGGCGTTGGAGTGTAGCGTCGAGGCGCGCCACTGCAGCTCCGAGTCCATCATGTTCTCGAGGGTCGCCACGACGGCGCGCCGCGCTTCAGTGACGTGCCGCTGCGTTTCTGGAGAGGGGAGCGTCGGCTGCAGATGCGGAGGCGGCGGGGAGCGTTGCGCGGACGATGACGAGGACGGCCCTGGAATCTGCGCGTGAGCGTGAGCATGCGCGATGGACGGCGACGCGATGGATGGTGGAGGAGAAGTCGGCGGGCGGGACGAAGGGCCCCCAGCGGAGGATGAGGAGCCAGCCTGCTGGGAGGACCTCGAAGCTGACATGATGAGGGTTTGTCAAGACTATGCTTTCAGTTGCCGAGTTGATTCTCGGGGGTTAAAAGAGAGGAGAAACATGCCAGCAAGATCTGAGCAATGAGTTCAACGGGCTTGTTTCATGCGCAGCTGATACACCTCGTTGTATGCATGGTGGTGGGGGTGCAGATCATGCGGCTGCACAGAGGACCAGAACGGCAAAGAAGATCTAACTCTTGTTAGAACTTTTAAGGAAATTTACATAAATCTACTAAAATAGTAGCATAATCTAATTAAGATATTAGATCTTTTTTATTCATTGTTTATTATTCTTATTATATCTTTATAGCTACCTTTCGGGAAGAATGAGCAAAAATGGATCTCTGTCTCTCGATGGTTTCTTGACCAGCGTAGGGAAGCCCAAGGGGAAACCCACAAAACAGGTAAATAAGCACAGGGAATGGGGTATCTTGCAGGGAGCTGGCAGAAAAGTACAGAAGTCTTGTAGCAGGTCGTTGGTATTCGCAGTCCATTAGTCGTCATAATACCCATCATATGTGCCTTGCATTGCTTGCGTGCTCACAAACTCTTCACTGGCTAGCCCTCTCATGCACCTCATCTCGAGTCCATGAGGGTCCTTGTGCCAGTCACAGGCAAAATCGCAGTCGGGTGTGTCGGTTTCGCCAAAGTACTTACATATGATGGCGTGTCGACATTTGTTTGTGCTCTCACAATACTCGGCAAGAGACTGGAGACTCTTTAGCCTGGCCGTCTGGTTTGCCTCTTCTTTGGAATCGGATCGAATCATTCGGGTCACTCGTTCCAGGTCTTCTCGGCTGTAGTATAAGAAGCAATAGCTCGCGTTACCGTCTCGGCCTGCACGGCCGGCCTCTTGGTAATAGCCCTCAAATGACTTGGGAATGCGCCAGTGAACCACAAAGCGCACGTTGTTCTTGTCGATACCCATGCCGAAAGCAGTTGTGGCAACGATGATGTCGTAACCAGGGTCGTTGCGGATCCAGCGGGAGAGAGTCTCCTCCTTGACATCTTTGGGGAGTCTGGCATGAAAGGGCCGGGCTCCAATGCCCTCATCTCGAAGGCTGGATGCGAGTGATTCGCATTCATCTCGAGATATGGTATAGATGATGCCGGGCACACTCTCCACCCTCTCATTTACTTGTGTCAATTCGGCCAATCGCTCATCGGCACGACGACGACTGTAGACACCTCGAATCCACCGTAAAAAGTCTTGGAGACGGTTCTCATCCTCATCCTTGGTGTACCGAATCTCCAGATGCAGGTTTTGTCGTTGGGGGTTCATGAGAAACTCCTTTGTCCTCTCTGGCGTCTGATCCAGTTTCAGAATGGATAGCACGTCTCGCCGAACCTGTGGGTTTGCTGTCGCAGTGAGGCACATGATGGGGACATCTGGGAACGTCTCTCGAAACCATGAAAGACGCTTGAAGTCTTTTCGAAAGTCATGGCCCCACTCTGAGATGCAATGAGCTTCATCGATGGCTATGCGAGCAAGCTCCTTTTGTTCGTGGACCAGTTGCAGGCGTTGGCGGAAACGGGAGACAGAGCATAGTTCGGGTGTAACGTATAAGAGACGAGTCCTTGGATGTCCAGTCTCAAGATCACGCTCGATACGGAGACGCTCATCAAAGGGGGTGGTGCTGTTCAGAGAGTTGGCGTCTATCCCGGAAGCTTTGAGGGCTTCTACTTGGTTGATCTAGCAGAGAATCAGATCCGGTACCAACAAAGGATCCGAGATTCCTTACCATCAGACTTAGCAAAGGGGACACAACGATGGTAACTGGGATGCTTAGTTAGATAGAGACCAACCAACACGCAGTAATTAAGCGGCATGACTTACTACCCTGGTCAATGACTGCCGGGAGTTGAAAGCACAAACTTTTACCAAACGATGTGGCGGCTTGAACGTAAACATCGTAGCCATCAAGGGCGGCCTCGATAATTTCACGCTGATGTGGCCTGTCGATGGAAGCTGCAAGTCAGATCAATGCGGGCTTTGATGCAGGAATAGTTGCGGCAAACCTGAAATCGTCCTTGTTGAACTGCCTTCTTAGTGTGAAGCCAATGTCTGTGCATGAATTGGTCCTCTTGAGAGGAGGCATTGTGCTTGCATCAGCTTGAGCATAGATTCACGGCAGCTTGGGGTGAATGCGTGGAGATGTGTCGTTGAGCGGGGTGGAGTCGTGAATACCGACCACTCAATTCATAGCAAGTGGTCAGAAGCTTCTCCTTTCTCGGAACTCGATAATGGTTCACGCTGGTGTTGTTAACCTGTAGCCCTAGCTTGCGTGTTCAGGTGGATAGGTAGGAGTGTTGGCTGACTTACAGAGTTGCAGTGAGGAGGGTCTCTATTTCTCCTTTTGGCAATCGTATCGACCTCTGGGCGGCCAAGATCCACCAAATTTTGCAGGGTCTGCAACCTTGCTATTAGTGGTGCGCTGGTGTCTCTGGTGAGCGTGGTGAAGGATGAAGTGATGCGCAGGGGTGTGAGCGAGATCGCCATGCGCTGCCGGAGTCGCGATATCTCCGTACCCCAGCTTCGGAGTGAAGCTGGAAGGCGGGCCAGACGGTCACGTGCATCCCGACGCCGAGTCAACCGAAGTGTTTGTCAGCTTGTTCCGTGAGCCTCTGTCAGCATCGAAACAGGCTATTTACGTCTCATCACTTCTACGACACATGGTTGGCGCACAATCGGAAGCAGTGCATCGAGTTACAAGGCGTGTCAGGGTTGGAATTCGCGATACGGGGACCCTCAGTCTTGTCTCAGCCGTCAACTGGCTGCACCTGCTACATACACGAACGCCGACCGCGGGATGATGTGATGGATGTGGTCAGCAGAGAGACAGCAGAGGCAGCCCAGTGGTCCGGCCAAGCAGAGTGTGCCAGTGTCAGCGCCTCGAGCGCCAGAACTGAGTGCGTACCTTGCATTACTCGCCGGAGGCTTAGACAGGGGTCGGCGACTCGACTGAGCCCGTTCCAGCCAGAGCAGCCAGACAAGAGCCTAGGCCGCCCTCCTACAGCAGCCATCCCTTGGTGGATGCCAGTGACGGCGTCGACGGACGGTTGAATGGAGACGCTTAACGGGCTCTGAGTTGTTTCATAGGTTGACATTACCCCTCGTCTCCCACTTTTCTGTTGCTTCCAGTGCCTCCAGGAACGGTCCCGAGCCTGACAGCTGTCCCTCGTGTTGTTTGTGCGTGTCGCTTGTCTGGGCATCTTGTCTAGTGTGTCGCCCCTGTGCGACCATGTCCTGTCCCCCAAGCTGGCTGGGCTGTGGATGAAGGGACAAGGAGCCATCCCTATCTCTCCCAGCATGGGTTCATCTGGATGCCAGTGCTGGCCAGTCTCTGCCCGCGAATCTCGTACTGTGCGTCAGCGGCCGGGCGGTGGCGGGTGCGCTGGCCAGTCAGTGGACAGACCAGACCAGGCGCCTGGAGGGATGCGGCGAACAGCGTACCTGTCAGCGGCTGCCGCAAACCCTCCAGGTGGCCGGGCTCTAAAAGAGGGTTTTCATCTGGGGTGAGGGTCCTGGCGCCAGCTTACAGCGCGCCTTAGCCTCTGAGACGGCCCCGCACTGTGTTTCACCCGCCCACATCCCACGACCCGCGCGCCCTGAGACCGACTGCTGGCGTCGAGGGCCCCACGTTTGAGGTGCGTGCTGTGACCAAAACACTTGGTTACCCCTATCTGGTGCGCTATCCCCTATCTAAGCACATGGGACCGGCGGGTGACAGGGGTGGCTGGGAGGAAGTGGGAAAAAATCCTCTAGGCGGCGAGAGGAGCGGGAGGCATCTGCAAGTTGAGTTGCGGTAGCCAAAGCATTTTCCTTTGCCCGAGGTGGACTCTCTGGATGCTAAGTTTGGCCGGTAGCATTCAAGTGGGCAGCCAAGACTTTCTCAGCAAGGCGCTAAGGCACCTTACCTAACATTGGTTGCAGCATGTGCCTGAGATCCCCCGTCGATCCAGCTCCCATTGCAGTCTCGATTCTTTTGGGGATCTTTTTTTGCAACTCCTTGAGCTCGACGTAGCCAGTCCGCGATAAAAGCAGCAGGCCAAGAGACCAAAGTGGGAGACAGACGGGGGACATCCCAGCTATTCTCACCACGCATCCTTACCTTACCAAAGACGGAGTCCTGGCCCCGACCTCATCGCCTCCACGTCCGCATCAGCTCATCATCGCGGCCCTTCCCGCCCCATTTCCTCCTCTAGCATCTTCCTCAGCAATCCTCAGCAATCCTCATCCCTGGGTCAGCTTCGACCGCCGAATCCTCCTCGATTGCCGCCACCGGGCACCTCTCGCCCTCCACATCTCTTCGACGACGAACCTCAATCGACTTCAATTCCGTCTCGACAGAACAGGCCCGAACCTGAACCACGCGCCGCCTGCTGGCCTTTCCTATCCAACAACCATGACCCTGTCGCACTCGTCGCTGCCACAGCCTTCATTGGCCTAAACAAGAACCTTCGATCGCGGGCTTTGCTCCGCTTGAGACCCGAGGGCCTTCGCTTGCGTTTGCGTTTGCGCCTGCGCTCTGGTCGAGAACAAGAGACAAACGCAAAGACAAGCCATAGAGGGGCTTCTGAAACGTCTCATCCACGACTATCGACATACCCGTCATCGAAATTCCTAACGCCCTCGCCGCCGATCGATTACTCCACCGGTGCGCCCTACGCACGTTGCCTGCCTCAACCGATCATTCTCATATTATCCTTCCTCCGCTATGGAGCGGCCAGACCGACTCGCTGGCTCGTCCGTCGGCTCAGCATCACAACCACTAGTTCCTAGGAACTTGCCCGAGAACCATATATCTGGGAGACGCCCCGTCCCGAATTCGGCTGCCACCTCGAACGGCCCGCCGCCGCCTCCTCCCCCCATTCCCAACCTGCGTGGTGTTCCCTCCAGCTCGTCCCTCTCCACCGCCGGCATGTCGGCTGCTCAGGTCATCAACCTCGCGCGCGAGGCCATGCGGAACGCCCTCGAGAGTGAGAACAAAGCTGCCGAGGCCAGCGCCGTCGGCACAGGGCTCAAGACCGGAGTCACCATTGATCTTAGCCGAAAAGGCATACAAAAACTGCCCGAGGAGGTAGTTGATATTGTCAAGGGTGAATTGGAACGGTCTGTGCCCTCGCTGGGATCCTCTCTAACCAGGCGCCCGGGCACTGATACTTACATGGTGTCCAGACTAGCATTGTCACACAATCAGCTCTCATCACTACCAGCCCGATTTTCCGAATGCACCTCACTGCGATACCTCAACATCAGGGGCAACCAGATCAAGGAGTTCCCCATGCCTGTACATCTCTCATCTCTAACCTTGAGAAGTATTTTCTGACAAGTAATAGCTTTGCGATCTGAAATCTCTAGAGATCCTCGATCTCGGTCGCAATCAGCTTCGAGTCCTTCCTCCCGACATCGCCAGACTTTCGTCTTTGAAGGTCCTATCTGTTCCTAAGAACCAGATTCGAGAACTCCCTCTGTGTCTTGCCGACATGGGCTCCCTCCAAGTGATCAAGTTTGAAGGAAATCCCATCAGCTTTCCACCTCGAGACGCGATACAAGTGCAAGCCCCGAGCCCACCGAACGAGGGTCTTCTAAGGGACAGTGAGGTGACAGAAGTCGCAGTAACTGCACATATCAAAAAGTTCTTGAAACAACATGCACTCAATGGCCGACTCGAGGCTGAGAACACGGGAGACGAGTCGAGCGAAGGGGCCGAGACTCCCCGCTTCCCGCTAAAGAGAGTTGCCAGCGGGCGATTCCCGATCAAGGTGAATGGCACCGATTTGTCAGACATTCGATCGCCCAACATTGGCTCGCGCCCACCGCCGATCCCCTCAAGATCACATTATCGAGGCCTTTCGCAGCAAAGCACCGCTATTCGACGACCTGGCGTCATGCCCCTCACAATCGGAAACGTCAACGAGCGAGTCCGCAGTAACTCTGAGAGTTTGTTGCGAGCGGACCGATCGGAGAGCCGTAGCAGACGCATGGGGATTGTTTCGAGAAAACCATCAGATCTGGGCACTCTTGATGAGATGCAGGTCAACAATCGCTTCAGTCATTACCGTGGCCTAAGTCATGGCTCGGCCATGCAGGGAACACCGATAGGAACCAAGAGTCCGGCGACTCCAACGGAACCATATCTTCAGCGCCCGATCTACGTGAGACGGCTTTCTGTGCTGCCTGAACGACGCCGAGAGTCAAAGGTGTATGATCCAGTCGTTGAAGCAGCAAAGGGGATTCTGTATTCGATATTTCAGATCCACCCCATGATCCAGATGTTGATGAGCCTCACAAGTGACGGGTCTGCCAAGCGATCGAGTCTTGAGATTGTCTTTTATAACACAAACTCACACGTGGAAGAGCTAGAACAGGAGATTCAGAAGCATGAAAACGCCTTGGCCGACACTGATGACCTCGCGCACCGGGAAAACGAGAATGTCCACCGAGCTTGTCATACACTCGTCAGCGCGTATGGGCATGTGTGCACGCTTCTGGTCGACAACATCGATACGTTTGTCAACAATGGAGATGCGCGCTATATCCGGTCTCTCTTGATGTTGCTGTACAACAGTATCATGGAACTTCGGGTAACACTTGCGTCTCTGAGCGCTGAAGAGGGCCCTCAGCAAATCGCACCCGAGGGAGACTCAACCAGCAGCCGCACCATCAGACCGCACGTCCGAGAACCATCGATTACTCCAACAGTGGAGAGACCTACGGGAGCCCGCAACCGGAATGGCACTCTGGTGCACCATCCGATCAATCTTCGTGTTGCTACTGACGTCCCAGTGCGTCTCTCAGCAACATATGTTAACGGCAATGGACGGACTGCTACAATCACCTCGGCCACTCCGCGATCTGGAGAGTCGTTCTCTTCGATAGGCAGCCGAGGTATATCTTCCGAGTTTACCGAGGAGGACCGACAATTCGAAAAGATCTTCCTGTCGTTGCAGAAGTCGACAGATCTTGTTATGCGGACACTGCCTAGTTTCCAAGTACAGCTTATGGGCGGCCTTAGAAACGCGGTGCATCAGCGTACGCCGGAGAGCATCATTCAGCACTGGAAGGGGCTGATCAGTGGATGTGGTGTCGTCATCCAACAGACGGAGGCGTTGAAGAAGAGACTCTCGCTCATCAAGTTGAAGGAGCCTGGGGTTCGAACGCAGGCAAGCTTCTGGGGAATGTGCAGCAACTTCAGCCATTCTTGGGCCGACATGATCGAACAGATCAAGTATGGTCCCAACTCGGTACCACTGCCACCAGACACCAGGGCTCGTCTGCGACCGATCCAGCAAAGTATCAAGGAGACAAGCAACATCATCTACCAGTCTCCTTGGCACTATCTGTTCCGACCGATGGCCAACAACGGGCCCACGTCGTTCCCTGCGCACGGCATGTCGCCAACCCAGGTCCCGATTACACCGCAGAGCGCCGCCTTGGGACCTGCAATGCAGGCAACGGTTCCCACAACACCACAGAACGGATCATTCGCAGCGGCGTTCCACGGAAACGTCTTTGACCGAGCCGACGCCCTCATGGCGAACCCCGGCATCTCCATGGGTCGAAACGGAGGAATGAGCAAGGGGCACATGGGATTCAGTTCTCTCTCTTCCATTTCGTCCATGTCATCAGATGAAGGCAGCATGCACTCTTCGCCCTCGGTCTTGGGATCGCACGGGCCCCTCGGGCCAATGCCGTTGCGCCTCAATGGGGGTAGAGTTGCCTTTTGAGTCTTGTCGCCTAGCAGCATCTCGGACTTGGATATCAGATTCAGGCTGACGCGACAGGCGAGCGCTGTCGCCGTTCTTGCATACTGAAGAGACGAGGAGGAGGAGGAGACATATTTTTGATATAATTTCGTGTTTTTGAACAACTACCAAGGCGTATGGTATTACGCTGATAGTCATTCCTTTACCGCATAGCCTTGGCGTTGGGGACTCTGTTGGTTGCTTTTTTCTATATGCCAAAACAGGGCTACGGGAGGTAATTTGCATTTAATTTTCAAGGCGGGAGGAACTCACAGCTTGCGTACGGGTATAATGCTTAAACTATTCATGTTGGCGGAGCAAAATTTGGTGGGAGAGGCATAATGACCTGGCGGTGGCTGGACCAAGGACATGTTGCCTACATGCATACGAGTCGAGGGAGGCTATGGATGAGATGGAGGTATGGCATGAAGCAGGGAGGAGGCTTTGCAATTGTACATTAGCCGTACAGCCAATATAATGCTGCTGGTATTACGAATGAAGTGTTCGAGTTGCAAAGTTAATGGTCCGGCACATGGATAGATGACGACCAGAGAGAGTCAGCATCGTATTCGTAGCTTCATTGTGTCGACTTGAAGACATCTGCAAAACAGGAGCTTATCCTTCCCTTGGACTATGGACACTGGGTGATGTTTTAGCGTTTCAAGAGCTGTACATATAATTCTGTAACCGAGACATGATATCAATATGATACGGGCCATTGAGCTTGGCCGTCTCTGCTCATGGTAGGGATCCCTAGGAGACTGGATATGTCCCATTCCATGGGGTTCTCCTGGACCACTAGTTAGCGACATGACTGGGAACTTCTTATCTAGGCACTTTCCACTCACTGCTGAAAAGAATTCGGGAGGGAAAAAGTCGGTACTCAGAGTGTCTGCAGTCGCCATGGACTCCTGGGGTGTCGCGCCCGCCGTCGTCTCGCGCAGCACAGCTACGCAGTTGCGTAAGGTCTGGGCGTGGGCCTCGTATACCGCTTGCTTCATCGGCTGGCCTGACTCTAGCGCGCGGATCTGCGTCAGGTGGGCGTTGACGAACAAGAGTCTCTTGAGACTGGTGTTGCCTCGTGCAATGAGCTGTGTTAGCTGTTCTTGCATGCTTTCGAGAACTTGGATCAGAGGGGCTCGGGTAGCTTTGGCCATCTCGTCGAGGACATCAGCTTCATAACTCGGCGCAGCTTCGTCCTGCAACTGAGTGATGACCTCAAGGGACAGTATCAGCATGGCATCGAAGTTCAAGGAGCACTTGAACAACCCGCGGCCAACGAGTGCAAGGCGCCATGTATCCTCCCAGCGCTGGAGGGGCTGGTTGAGGTCGGCCCCCTTGTCACTGGATGCGATAACCAAGGCAGCCTCGACACATATCTTGCGGGAGAGGTAGAATCTCGGATCGGCCCTGGCCTGCAGCATGAAGTCGCGATGAAGAAACATGATGAACCGTCTCAGTTGAACATCCATCAGTTTCCGGTGGAACACATTCAGCCTCAGACTACACGTATCCGCGAAACTACCATCAGTGACCTTCCTTGAGTGGAAGAAGGCTGCCACATCACGGCACGCGGTACGTAGCTTTGTGCCTATCTCTAAAGCCTTCTCGTAGGATTGTTGGTGGCGAAAATCGTTGAGCAGGCGGATGACCTCGACCCTTAACGGAAGAGATTGCGCTAACAAAACCTGAAGACTCGAATCTGTGGGAGTGTCCAGAGGCTTGGGCGTTGGCTCAGAATCAGATTCGAGATCGGAGTCGTTATAGTTGGATGGTGAGCAGGCGTCGTAGTCGACGTCGAAGAAGTTAAGCGGCAGGCCGAGGTCAAGACAACACTGCACAGACAATTCCAAGACTGTGGTCCAGAGACGTGCACGAATCTCTCTTTGGTACAGCGACAGACCCGGAAACAACTTGGGATTGCGGTGAAGCCCCATGGTGATGGCAGCGCGGAGCAGCGACCCCGAAGAGAGCCATGACGTTGCGCCACGGCAGTTGAATGTGGTCTGGCGAGCAAGGAGCAAGAGACAAAACACTTGAAGACCATCTAGATTGTATGTGGTCTTCTCGCTTGGCCCTGTGAGCCACCACTGTGCGTTTTGTATCCACGTCTGCGCAAGCCGCCAGAGGTGATTGGCCTCGGCATCATCAGAGACCTCCTTGAAGGTCGTTCCAATGGCAAGGATCAAGGTCAACTTGACAAGAAAGACAGGCTGAAGGGTTGACGCATGCTCCCCCACCCACACTTGACTGTACTCGTTCCAAAAGGACGGGACATGGATGATTCGGTACATGGGCTCAAAGGTGCGGAGATAACACCGGATGAGATCATCGCAAGTCTCCTTCACGGGGAGAGTCTCGCGCAAGTCCCGGATAGGCTGCTCAAGATTGGCTGCGTTTTGTTTCTTGAGAGCGAATCGGAGATTTCGAGCCTCCTGCAAGGTCTCGATGAGATCGGCTTTGGCATCATTGAACCATGGTTCGACTTGGACGGGGTGGAACGATCCCGAGATGGGAAACTGATGAAGTGTCAGCCATCAAGACTTCATGAAGAGTCTTGAACATCAGTCAAAGATAGAGAAACAAACCCTCTCTGCTGTATGGAGCCAGTGTGTCTGGCCAAATAGCTTCGTCTTCTCGGGGACATGTCGAAGTCTTGGTGTGTGTGGTGGTATACAGGTGGATGATGAGGCCAAGGCTGAGACCAGAGGCTGTGAGGGCGGAGGATTGTTCAAGAGTGAGGATTCATGATTCGTCGATGGAACGTCATCGCCGGTCTCTGGTCTTGGTGGTTGGAGTGGTATCTGAGCTCGGAGATAATCTCCCACCAGGGCCGGTCTTGCTGCAGCTCTCCTCCGTCCAGATGCTCCGACCCCCTCCCCTGCTTCTGGGCGCGTCTCGGTAGATGCTAGCTCCCGGTTCTTGGCAGGTACTGCAGCCGCATCCCCGGAGTCCCCGTCTCGGTATGAGCACTCCATCGAAACCCGAGCCCGGACGCAGCCATTACACGGCTGTCCCATGTCGCACCGAATCTTGCGGCGCCGGCATTGCTCGCACGATCGCGCCGGTCGACGTCTTCGACGTTTGGGCCGAGGACTGCCTGTCGAAGAAGCTGCTGAAGACATGGATGATGTTTTGACAAGTTGAGACCGGTCTGGAGAGTGAGTCGATCGGGGATGAGAGCACCGAGATGGATATAAGTGAGTAGGTTGAAATGCCGAGCTTTATCCCCGAACTTGTCAAGGCCGAGCTTTTGGCTGACTATGCACTGACAGAATAAGCCAGACAGTTGTGGGCCAATATTAGCTGACATTTACACGTCATTTGCGTACTGATAAATATCACCGAGCTTGTAAACCGATGCCGAACTTCGGGCATATTTTGATATCATATTAATGATCAAGGAAATCGAACAAGCAGACATATAAAAAGATCTCTTTCCTTCTAGAAGCCATGGAGGATTATCTTCGAGACAATTCAGCACAATCACAACCATCTATCATTACATCTTAAACCGACTTCACAATGTCCAACACGAGCAGCACTCTCGACGTCGCCACCCTGGAGGGTGGTCGATCTGAGAAGGAGACAGACGAGAAACCTCAAGAAAGCCCTGAAGGGGGGACCAGAGGATGGCTGACAGTCGCGGGTTCTTCGGCTGCCCTGTTTGCCACGTTCGGTTGGGTCAACTGCATTGGGTTGTTCCAAGCCCAGTACGAACAAGTCCAGTTGAAGGATTACTCGAGTTCTGATATTTCCTGGATCACGTCAATCGAGTGTAAGTCAGCCCCAGATGTCCATTTTCATGTGGTACAACCTCCCGGATGATGACCCGCGATCCTGACCTGGGCTAGTCTTTTGCATGCTTTTCTTCTCTCCCGTCGGAGGCAAGATTTTCGACCATTACGGACCAAAGGTGCCCATCTTGATTGGCTCCATCATGCACGTCTTCGGCCTCATGATGCTCAGCATCTCGAGCAAGTACTACCAGATCCTCCTGAGCCAATCGATCTGCTCCGGAGTGGGCTCATCTCTTGTTTTCTCCCCGGCCTTGACCGCTGTGGGTTACACCCGTTGTCCAGACTGTTCCTCATCACCCCATTCTGATGCATCGTCAATAGGCCCAAACCTACTTCGACAAGAAGCGAGGGATAGCACTCGGACTTGTTGTCGCCGGGTCGTCGGTAGGGGGTGTCATCTTTCCCCAGATGGCGCAGCACCTTATTCCAAAGGTGGGATTTGGCTGGGCTATCCGCATATGTGCCTTTCTCATCCTGGGTATGCTTCTTTTGTCCAACCTGACCATCACCTCAAACCTTAAACACTCGCCCAAGCCCTTTAGCATAATGGACTACCTGAAGCCCATCCGCGAGTTTAACTTTTGTATCTTGGCTATATCATCCTTCTTTCTCTATTGTAAGTGCTACGACCCAGGGAGTCTTTGGTCGACGCCGAAAATCGATAGTTGCTGACACTGATGCAAGGGGGCATGTTTGTGCCGTTCAATTACATCGTCACAGAGGCAATCCATTACGGAATGAAGCCGTCTCTAGCCATAGGATTAGTATCAATCATGAACGGCGCCAGGTAAGCTTTTTTCTAAACTTAAGTCAGCCTCTGGTCTTAATGGAGCTCTAACGGAGAGTCCGGTGATAGCTTCTTTGGGAGGACCGTGCCCAACTACGTTGCAGACAAGCTCGGCCGGTTCAACGTCACGGTAACCATGCTTCTTCTCTCCGCCATCATGGTTCTAGGCCTGTGGCTCCCTGGGAGGAGTGACGGCGCCATCATTGCATTTGCCGTGCTGTTCGGCTTTAGCTCTGGCGCAGGCATCGGGCTCGCACCCGTGCTCATCGCGGGCGTCTCTCCCATCGAGGAACTTGGCTTCCGGGTGGGCACGGTCCTGTCACTGGCTGCCATCGGCTCCCTGACGAGTCCCCCGATCGCCGGAGCGATCGTCGCAGACGACGGAGGTAGCTACCGATTCGCAGCAGTGTTTGGCGGAGTTAATTTCTTGATCGCCACGATGGGGGTCGCGTTACTCCGGGTCAAGTTGGGGGGCTGGAAGCTCACAACCAAGATCTGACGCCTCTGGAACTTGCCATGTCTTTCCGCGTGGAGACGGGAACCGTTGAGAAGGGTGTAAGGTTGAAGGGGTACCTGAGGCTGAGAGGAGGTAAAAAGTTTAACGGGGTTAACTTTGAAGTAGAAGGGATCCAAAAGCGTGTTTTGCATAGACCATGTAACCTGATTATTGAACGCCATGTCTGATATTGACCCGAACTGTGCTATTGACTTTTGTCTCTCCCATGAAGCATCTCCGATGCTTGTAAGAGTGTTGTAAGCTTGCCAAGAAGCAAAAATAACTTGTCTCTTTGTGGCGAAACATTGCCAATCAAAAGTTGCAAGCCATCAAGTATCAATGTGACCTCATAGCACCTCGCACATACCTGCCGCTCGGGCTCTGAGTGTAAGCATAAGCGAGATGTCCAAGCACCCGAGATCTTGTACTGGCTAGGGAGCTGAGGTTTGGGAGATTTGATATTACTTCATCGTTGAGCTGGAAATAGATTGTGAAACTGGAGGCGTTAGTCAAGCAGCGTTGAGATTCTCTTTGGGAAATGGGCCACCAGAGGGAAGGTGCCACACACATTGTCAAAGAGGTCGTGCCTTCCCAACACGCGAACGAGAGATGGAAGTCGCCTTAGTCATCAAAGTGTATCTCTGAGATTTCAGGAGCCAAGGCCGCCAAGAAGGGGCATAGTCGACGATAATAGAGTTGGTCTAGATGCACCAGGGGCAGAGCTTGTTCCTCCACCTGCATCATCTCTAATTGCTACAAGGGTTGCATTGCACCTGCACGACGACCGGTGATACTTTGACGCTGGCACATTCTTGTTTGGCTTTGACTTATTTTTGTTTCCGAGATGATCAACGTGGAACCACCCTAACGCTGCATGGCTCCACGATATGTTTCGTTTCGTTTCTCCTCTTCGACCGCTCGACCGCCCTACCCTCGATCTGGAAGACGGGGGACGAGGGGCGCAAGGTTGCTTCTCGTGGTAATGGACCGATTGGGCGAGGATCCATGGCGGGGAACCGTTCTACCGGCTGGACGCCACACAATAACACATTACACAACGGTGATGCTAGGCCCCGATAATCCGCTCACTTCCCCAGAATTCTCGGCCCCGAGGGCTACCTGAAACCCGCATTCGGACCTGAACTATTTTGCGGATGCTCTTTGCGGTAAGAGCGGACGCAGTGACTACCGCTCGCACGGAGGAAAGGATGGAGAATCGCCGAGCTGTCCGCGGCGAGGCTGGATCGACAAGTTCTTGTCAGCAAGGAGATTGACTCCAGAATGAGTTTCGGAGCTGAAAGACGGATCTTCTGCTCCTCTGCCAATCATGTTGGCCCATTCCCAAATGCCGGTACCTGAATGATCTTCCCGATGCAGTCGAGCAACTCTACAGCCATGACGTCCCGAGACCACACCGTCAACGGCGAGACACACCGTTTGTTGCGTATACGAACGGGTGGCTCACCCTAAGCATGCGGCATCATCGACTGCCGACGAGGTTTACCTCCTTGATTGGTTCCCCTTGCTTTGGCGAAAGGCCAAGAGGTTGGTTCCCGTTGGCTTTCTATCGGCCCCTGCACTTAAAGTTAATTATCGATTATCGCCACACTCTTCGCCTTGCCCTGAGCTGAGAGCCGTTGCAACTCCCGGGCTAGGCCCATCTCCAGCTGCACCAACTGTACATGTCATCGAATCAAAGATGTGCCGATGAATTGCGGAGAGACGGGCTCGCACCGTTTGATGAAGGGGCAGCGGTTCGAGCCTATGCCGTTCGGCCCGCTCGCTGACCCCCTTTCGAGAGAAGCTTGTTTTGAGAACTTGGATCGAATCAGCCAATATGGAGGGCGGAAACGAGTCCGTGTATTCGCGGTCCTCCAGGAGTGGGCACTTCCGTGCAAGGATATGAGCTTGAACATCACATGCATGTACGGTGCAGCCCGTCATCTAAACGTGACTCAATATGCAAGGATAGAGTTGTGCCTGTCCCTCGAAGCCGCTCGGATGCGGAATGAGGCTCAAAGTCAGGTCAGGTCATGGGAGAGATCAAAGCTGTATGGGGTCAGCACTTGGAGCACGGATCTTCGAGACTATCTGAGCTTGTCGCAAAGTCAAACAGAGGGCATAGGCGATCCATGTGGCGGTAGCCCTGGAGGCTGGTGTTGAACCCGCGGGAATTCTTGTGGGAAGACCTCGATGGCTTGCGCTCAGAACCAGCCCCACTGGTATTGCACGGGGAAGCTTGATGCTTGAGTCTCAAGCGATAGACTCAAAGAAGCTCCCAGGCTCCTAGATGGATATGCCCTCATTTCATCTATAAAAGGAGACGTCTGCCTCCTCCAACCTACTCGTTCTCATCCAGATCTCATCCTCATCCCACAAGCTCCTTCAGCACCCAGCTCCGGATCTCTTATCTTCACACTCTCGTTTCAACCAACTCTCTTTTATCTTCTCAACACACCCCATCTTTCAACATGAAGCTTCATCAGGTCGTCGCTGTCCTCAGCTTCATTGCTGCCGGCGCCTCTGCCACCCCTGGAGGCTATGGTGAAAAGGACAAGGACGTCAAATACGGCAACAACTACGGCAACAAGTACGGAAACAACTACGGCAACAAGTACGGCAACAAGTACGGCAACAACTATGGCGACAAGTATGGCCATGACAAGGATGGCAAGTACGGCAAGGACAAGTACGGCAACGGCAAGGATGGCTACGGCAAGGACGGCCATGGCAAGGACGGCAAGGATGGCGACAAGTATGGCCATGGCAAGGATGGCTATGGCAAGGACGGCAAGGACAAGTACGGCCACGGCAAGGACGGTTACGGCAAGGATGGCGACAAGCATGGCCATGGCAAGGACGGCTATGGCAAAGACGGCAAGGACAAGTACGGCCATGGAAAGGATGGCTACGGCAAGGATGGCGACAAGTATGGCCATGGCAAGGACGGCTATGGCAAAGACGGCAAGGACAAGTACGGCCATGGAAAGGACGGCTATGGCAAGGACGGCAAGGACAAGTACGGCCACGGCAAGGATAGCGACAAGTACGGTCATGGCAAGGACGGCTACGGCCACGGCTACGGCTACGGCCACGGCAAGGACAAGTGCAAGACCTACGAGTGGGACATTGGCCGCTGCAACTGGTGCCCCTACAAGCCCTACCACCCCCGCGACTTGGATGGCCTTGAGGCTCGTGGCGACTACGGCTACGGAAACGGCTACGGCTACGGCCACAAGACCTGCAAGAAGACCTGCCCTGACAACAAGAAGAAGTGCAAGAAGCAGTCCTGGGACTACTCCAAGCCTACTTACTCCGGCACCTTCGAGGAGTCTGTTACTTGTGAGGGTGGTGACTCTTACAAGGTGAAGGGCAAGATCGCACCTTGCGGCGACTGGGGCAAGTACGGCAGCAAACAGTGCCTCTTTGTCGAGTACGCCGACTGGGACAAGTGGAGCGACAAGACAGCCTACCTGGGCATCTACACCACCGAGACCGAGGGCCCCAAGTACAAGGAGAAGCTCAACCTCACCAAGGACTACTGCAAGGGCAACAAGTGCGTCGTCCCTCTCAACAAGTTCCCCGGATGGCCCAAGCTCGCCGGCAAGAGCGTCTGGGTTGGCATCGACGACGACCAGTGCAAGCCCAAGAAGGGTCACGGCTATGGTGGCTATGGCAAGGACGGCAAGGACAAGTACGGCAACAAGTACGGCCATGATGATGACAAGTACGGCAAGGACAAGGACGGCAACAAGTACGGCCATGATGATGACAAGTACGGCAAGGACAAGGACGGCAACAAGTACGGCCATGATGATGACAAGTACGGCAAGGACAAGGACGGCAACAAGTACGGCCATGATGATGACAAGTACGGCAAGGACAAGGATGGCAAGGACAAGTACGGCCACGATGATGACAAGTACGGCAAGGACAAGGACGGCAACAAGTACGGCCATGATGATGACAAGTACGGCAAGGATAATGATGGCAAGAACAAGTATGGCAACAACAACAACTACGGCAACGGAAACAAGGACAAGCGCGGCAACGACGACAAGTACGGCAACAACAACAACAACTACGGAAACAACTACGGCAACAACAACTACGGTGACAAGGATGGCAACAACTACGGCAACAACAACTACGGCAACAACAACTACGGCAACAACTACGGAACCGACCGATATGGCCGCCACAACTATGTCAAGTACATCGAGCTTGACATCACCGCCACCTACCCCAAGAAGTGCACTGCTTGGTGCTGCTGCGCCTAAGCGACGACTTTGCCGGCGGGGCTCTTGTCTGGAGACCGAGCCGGAGGCTCTCAGGCCATGGCAATGGCTGGTTCTGGGACGCCATGATGATGATGACGAACGGGTAATACACAGCCGTGACGCTCTCTGGTTTTTCGCTTCTCTTCTCTATGTAATCCTGGGACAGCGCACTCATTTCTCTGTCCAAAAGTTTATACTATAGGTTTAGGGGGTTGCTTTGGAAGTCTTTTGTTTGGGATCTGATAGGTAGTTAATTGACAAAAATTGGGTGTGAAACAGTCTTGCCAAATGTGTGAGGTGCCAACATGTAGCTGAAGTATCCAGAAGCTTAACTCATAAGCTTAATCCATAGGGCTGACGAGAAGATGACGAGGGTTGAAGAGGAAAACGGGGCATGGGAATAGACTTTGACGTCCTTAGGATGAGTTTAGCATCACTGGGCCACACCAATCTAAATATAGACCTTGGTAGTTATACCCACGTTTACTTGGAGTGAGTCGTCTGGCTTGCCTTGTCTGCTATGGATGCTGCATTTGCCTCAAAGTGAGATGAATGAATGGGGCCTAAGTTGATAAGCCTAGGCGGGGGCCCATTTCTTCTATCGCACTCCTGCGGCGCTATATATTATCACTTGGAGCAATGGCAAGTACGCATTGCAATCACCTTGGTATCTCGAGATCGAATCCTCCTGTCACTGGGAGGATTAGATTTTTGCTCTTTTTCTACTCTTTTTCTTTTCCCTCTTACCGTAATTGTCCTTTTCTATTGTTGTGACACATCAAGACAAATCAATGAAAAGAAAACTTGCGTGCCTGGAGGTTCTGTATCATAGGCAGTCATGGTAATGAGATGGATGGTGAACATGACTTGTACTCGAGGAGACTCCGTGGCCCTCCATGGCACAACATGCCTGCACCATGGTAGGAGAGCAACCGGATCATCAAGATACCGTCGTTGTAATGCCCTCGACATACTGGTAAAGGCGAGCTTTGGATACAGCCATGTTGTTACTCACTGATCCAGTTCTAGCCTTTGTCTCACAAACAGTGGCCCTTCTATCCATCCCACTGCAGAGACCAAAGGAAGATTGAGGTTCATTTTTATTGTTATTTGAGCTGCCAATTGCAACAACATCTTGATCCCCACCGTCTTGTTGCAGTAATAGCGCACGTGTCTTTTCATACACCCTGGTACAAACGTCTTCCCACCAGAGGGTCCATCACTGCCTCCTCATCTTCGTTCCTCAGTCTTATCTTCACTTCCACCCCCGCAGCATCATCAACAGGTTCATTTTCCATACCGGTATTCTTTATATCGGCCATATTTCCAACGAAATGCTGTTGGTGGTTCCCCTGAGTCGGTAGACAACAACGTTGGTGGCGGGGTGACCCCGCAGCGCCAACCTGCAGCGTTAGGGCGAGATGATGATGGCGGCGCCCACAGCAAGATTGTCAATATTCTGAACAGCAGTCAGTTTGTCCAATATTTGCACACGATGGCGAGCCGATAGAGGGTGGCAATGATAAGGCAGGTATCCGTATGGCATCTGCAAAATTTCAACCTATTCTCTGGGATAATGCGTCAGTCAAGGGCTTGGGTCAGAGCACCAGGGTTCAGTCGGTCAGTCAGTCAGTCAGTCAGTCAGCCAATTGAACGCACACCAATTGTTTTTCTGGTACAGCCTGTCAGTATGGAGTAGGGTCAATATTCAGACCCACAGCATGACAAGAATGTTTCTGTTGCTTTTGTTCCAAGACACATGAGCCGAATCGTAGCATTGGCTGCCAGACTCGTCGATATGTGCTTGCTTGCTTGACTCATGTCGAAAGATGTTGGTTGAGTAGAGAGAAGAATCCTGGTATCATCAAAATAGAAACAAGTCTGGCTCTGGCAGCGCTTCCCATGATAACATAACGCCTGTCCATAAGTACCCATGCATAGTTACCCTCATAGAGGCACAACAGCACATCCACAGCAGTTATTATTATTACGTAGGCGTCAGACAAACCCCACTGCACGCACGCACTGCTCTGCTCTTGATTAACCCAGCTCCCAGGACTCGCCCCAGATCTCGTTCAGATTCAGCCCTAGCAGCTCCAGACTCGGATCCAGATTGAAAGGCTGAGTGGGGTCTCCCCTATCATCCAAGGGGCCTGGTTTGGGTCGATCGGAGCCGAGGGCATCGTCGGCGTAAACGAGAAGGGGGTCACCGACTGGATACCAATATTAGGAAACGCCCTGCCATGGAACTCAAGCTTCATTACCTTTGGCCGGTCGTGTAGCGGTATGTTGGGCGCCGGCCCCATCGTTGCTGGGCCGCCTGCCACCGCATTCATCGGTCCTGATACTTGTTCCCCGGACACTGGAGGCTCCTGGTTGGCAAGGAGTCGGTAGTGTAGGTTGACAAACCTCTCTGCCGAGGTCGATTTGGCAACCTCTGGCTCCTTGGTTCCCAGATGCGCCTCAAGGAGTCCCAGCGCCGCACACATGATCGAGTATCCCCACGGCTCATTGTTGCCACACCGAAGGAGTCGGTCCTCCTTCATCGCAATGCACTTCTCAATCAGCTTGAGTGTGTGGTGTGAGTTGATCATGATCATATTGGTCGATCCTCGAGGCTGCAGCATTGTCACGCTGCAGAGGTTGATGGCTGTCGTGAGCGCATCCTCTCGGAGGAAGTTGAGGCTGCGGACCCCTTGCTCATAGAGCTTGTCATGCAAAAGGACAATGTCCCGTGCCGCGTTGTAATAGATAATCTCCGAGTACTGATACTTGGAGTTTTGCTTGCGGAGCTTTAGATATGGTTGATGGAGTGGAATGATGTACTGTCGCAGCTGCACATGCAGAAGCGTATATGCAATCAAGGGGTTTTTCTTCCCCTTGGTGTTATCAATGTTCATGTCCCATGACGGTAGCGCATCGATCTCCTGCGTCAAATCGTTGGTGTATCGAATTACCTGGTCATAGTCGATGTCAGACAATGGGCCTGTCAACAGACGGCTGAGCTCCAGGCGGAGCGGTAGACTCTGTCGAGCCAGATGCTGGAAGGAGGAGAAGGTGTACTCCTTGGTAGGCTTCCCAGGTGGGAGAACCGTGGTGCTCTCGTCAAAGTCTTCGTCGTCGAGGTTGCGAGGCGCATTGGTATCGTAGTGAAGCTGGCTCACGAGCGTCGGTAGACAATGATCAAATGACGCCTGCATATCAAACTCTTGGACTGTTGCCCAGATTCTTCGACGCATCTCTTGGTGGAAGACGGTGATCTTAGCAGCCATGTGACTTGGCTCCCGATGGAGTCCAACCGCAATTCCGTCCTGGATCAAGGCGCCAGAGCCAGTCCAGAAGCGCTTCTTCTTGATGGTGTTGACCCTCTTGCCCAGATACAGGAGGCAGGCCACTTGATAGTGAATCAAGCGACGATGCTTTTGGCTCTGCCTCGACGACCACTCGTCGCAGGCCTTGATCCACCGCTCTGCCCAATGACGGGCATTGGACATCATGCCAATGAACTTGAGGTTATCATGGGTGTGAACACAGCTTGCCACGGCCATCATGGCGAGGATGAGGGCAGTGAAGGCAGCATATCGGGTAGTGGAGCCGGGCTCCCAGTACTCGGCGTACTCCTTGCGGAACGTAGGGATGTGAACGATGCGATGGACCTGCTCGAACTGGTCAAGGTAGACATCGATGAGGGCGTCAGACTCCTCCTTGCTCGGCAGCAGGGCCTCCAACTCTGGATCTGACTGCTCAAAGATCTTTTCACGATCCTCGCGTCTTCTCTTGCGG
The DNA here is from genome assembly GCF_023522795.1 of Fusarium solani. Taxonomy (NCBI): domain Eukaryota; kingdom Fungi; phylum Ascomycota; class Sordariomycetes; order Hypocreales; family Nectriaceae; genus Fusarium; species Fusarium solani. The sequence goes on from NW_027072157.1 coordinate 4,264,902, forward strand.
TCCTTTCGGTCGTGGAGGATGACTGGACGAAGCCATTCATCTGCCGTCTCCTTCATGAAAGGACAGAGGCCTGTCAACTCAACAAAGGCCATACTGGCATTATGGGGACCAAAGTAACGGGTGCGGAAGCCCCGGCCACGGAAGAAGCGAAGCTCCCCTTTATCGGCAGACATGTTGGTGGCCTCGATGGACTCGTGTACTTCGCGGACGGAGGGGTCGGGCTCCCCAGAATGGGCGTCATCCTTTTGGGTCTGGGGCGAGGTGGTTGTGGCAGCGACGGTGCTGCCATCGAAGGAGACGCCGGTGCGGGATATCTGGTTCTTGAGCTGGGCGATCTCGAGCTCGAGGCGTCGGATCCGATCGTGATCCTGGCGGACGAACTCTGGGTCCCGCGGGGACAGGCCGGTAGTTGGATCGACGAAACGGCGTGAGTCGAGCTGGGCAAAGGGCGGGGGCACGCCCGAGGAGGCGTTGACTACCTCTCCATTGCGAGACTCGTAGCTGCAACGGTCGGGCGTGCCGCTCTTGATGCAACGCTCGCACGGGAAGCCCCGGTCGCACGAGAGCTTGCGACGACGACACTCGAGACAGCTCAGTCGGACTCGCTGCCGCTTCCGGGCGGGCGGCTGGCCGGAGCCGTTGATGGACCCAGGCTTTCGGTCACCGTCCGAGTCCGGGGTCTCACTTCGGTCTGAAGTCATGGTTCGATCCGGAGCCGATGGGTTAGAGGCCTCTCAAACCAAAAAAGATTGCCCAATGCCGGGGCGTTGCTGGGACCTTGCGTTCGGAGTTACGAAGGTCAAGGAGGAGGAATCGCTCGCTGGGCCGACCCGGGGGGCATCAGCAAGTCAAAAGGATTTCTTTATCAATCTGATCTGATAACTTGCGCAGAAAAGTTTTGCTGCCCCATTTGAGGTTGTCAACCCGAGCGGAGATACGATCGAGGGGGCCATCTGGCGGTTGAAGCTGTGGGGGTGTGATGACTCAGCAGGCCGTTAGTGCAAGGGATACTTGGGTTGTCAGTTGTCGCACTCCAAAGTTTCCCGCCCAGACTCTGAGACAGGGCCGTGATTGGCAATGAGAAACAGGCAACCATAGCACCGTCCTCCATGAATTTTCTGCGAATTAATACTACAAAGCTGGCTCTTCAATCGTGAATTTCTTCTCGATGATATTCATCATCAAGCAAAGCACCAGCTCGGACCTCCGATGGATCGCCGACCCGGACCACTCAACGTTGCCGTTACAAACCACCAACAGCCGAACCCACTGGAGCCGCGCCGTGTAAAAGGCAGCTTCCAGAGCCGTTCAAGCGTGTGGAAACGTAGAGCACCTCATCTTTGCTGCGTAAGCAATCCTCGGCTCCGTTGGTCCTCGATCCAGTTGCACTGCTCAATCCTCTCGCCGATGGCTCACCGAGCACCTGATGACACGCCAACCTCGGCACATGCGCTTCCGGCGGACCCTTGAGACCGAGTGAGCCTCATGTTGAGGTCACGAGTCTGATCGCGTTTCTCATACAATAGCCTCGGGCCCTCAATTGGCGATACAAGAACCCGAGCACACGGCTCTCACACTCTAACAGCTTCAACCTCGTACCCACGTGACACCTGCAGGTCACTGTCCCTGAAGACCAAAGTTCACTCGCCACAAGTTTCAGGTCTCCCCCTCTTGCGTCGACGAGCTGGAAAGCTAACGCGGGATGATGTGGCACCGGATGGACCCTGGGAAGCCAGGCTGATTCTGACTCGCAAGTGGCGGTCTAAGGGATCCAGAAGAAGTCTTCTGGAAGACTGCTCTGATCGAAGCTAACATTCATCGCCTTCTAATTATAGCCCTGGCAAAGAGTCTGTGTGCTTGGTGTTCATCTGGCAAAGCTGTCATGCTCTAATCTAACTGCCCCCGAGAAGCCTCCATTCCCAGTCTACACTCTGTTCAACCCTCCAAGTTGCGGGGAGAAATTTTCACGGGCTGGATCATGCGCTGCTGCATCGCCAAAGGAGCCCGCGGTTTCACCTGAAGCATGCAACTGCTCTCGTACGACGCTGCCCCAGTTTTGGCCTGGTCAAAGCTCCAGTGTGAGCTCAATTCTTGGTGCAGAAAGCTTCAACAGAGGTCTTTGGCCCAGCTCTGAGTGGCTACAGCTTCTTGAGGTTGCATACTTCCTGGTTAAGGCCAACCCATGCGTCGCACAGGGAGGGAACAGGACTGGAGGGTGCATCTCGCAAAGTTCTTGGTTTGCTGACTTATGCATAAGCCGGGCACCCTCAATGCGGCGATAGGGGGGTTGCATCTTAATGTGCCTAAGGACCTGATGGAAGTCTATCGGCCAAGCCGTGGATCTTGATGGACTCAGTACTCAGTACTCAGACCGGGGCAACCGAGATGAATGTTACCACAGTCGCTATTCTGAGAAGCAATTTAAGCATCCATGCCATTAAGACTCTGAGCCGCACGATGGAATTCGTGCCCGTTCGGCTGGTCTGTGTAAGAGCACGTCCGCGATCCTCACACGATCCTCAATGCTAAACCTCTGCAATGCCGATGTCTACAGGGGTTTTCCATGGCAGTTATAGCTCCCAGAGCTAGTGTTAGTTCTCGTTACAGTTGCATGCAGCTGCCATGCCTGCACTACACGTGTAGGGCCCCCCTTTGTCCATTGTCGATCCGGGGGTTTTATAGATACGGCCAGGCACGAAGAGATTTATCGTTCTGAGTTTATACTTCTGCGCAAAAGAGATTTTTGTCGTGACTTGACCTGCTAGTAATCTGCCTCAATGCCAGTCAACGGGTATGAAGCTCGCGTCCTGGGCAATTTGCTCGCCGTTGCTCATTGCTGGAGTATGCGCCAATGGGTTTGAGTCAACCGGCAGGCTACCAAGTTGTGCTGTGAGTGCTTTGTCTCTTTGGAATTTTACCCTGCTGACAGTGAAAGTCAAAATGCCTTGAGTCGTCGTATGGCGACTCATTCAGCGGAACCGGGATAAATGCCACTGCTCTTTGCAATGGAGGCAACCCAGACCGCGAAGTCGATACTTGCATTTCTCGCGAATGCTCTGGTATGGAACGACTGAGTATGGCTTTTATTCAGCGGTGATCTCGTACCTCGAATCTAACAACGACCAGGATTCGCACATGTCCGAGGCCAGATGTGCCACACAAAACCCGATTCCAAGCGAAACGACCACTACGTTCTACTCGCAGCGGAAATCCCAGCATGGCTGAGCCCTTGGCTACGAGTGTTTTCGAGCTGGGCAACCTGCAGCAGACTCTCCTTGGATGACCATGTTATGGTGGTTTGTGGGGTAAGATTGGACATCAAGAGAGTGAGGACCCAGTCTGACAATATTTCAAGCTTCTCTACACAGTCTTTGCCACTTTGGTTCACTTAGGTATGATGGATAGTCTTTTGGCAATGGAATAGGTATGCTAACAATATCTGCTAGCTTGGTTTGTGACGGCCGATTTGGCGACTTGGGATACCGCTGTGCAAAATGTTACAGATGGACTCAAGGTACGTGTGATTAATGAATGGCTAATCTTTTCAACTATTTCTAACATTATGGTTAGATCGTCTATATCGCCGAAGTCTTCGAGCTTGCCTGTCTATGCCTATCGAGAGTGGCTGTCCTCCTCGTGTGCCTCCGCATCTTCCCTCGGAACCGACACCAAATCATCTCCTATACGGCCATGGCATTCATCGTCATTTTCACAATCGTTTTTATTTTCTTGCGTATATTTCAATGTTCACCAATCGACTTTCCATGGAACGGTTGGACACAAAGCCCAGAGAACGGCCAGTGTTTCAACCAGCAGGTTCTTTCACATGTGGCAGCTGGATTCGACATTGCATTTAATGCCGCTCTTTTTATAGGCGTGCTTCTATCAGTTCGTCGACTTTCAACTGGGATTGGGCCGAGGTTGATAGTGACGGGTATGCTCGCACTCGGAGTGTTTGCTTTGGCAGTCTCTTGCTTTCGTCTGTGGCAGATGGTCGACTTTGCTGCCAAGATGAAGCCAGTATGGGACTATCGCGACCGGATTATCTGGATGGATGTCGAAGTATCTTCCTTGGTCATCGTTGCATGCCTCCCCAATATCTGGCCATCGCTCACGAGCGTGGATTCGCCTAGCGACAGGGAATGGCAAAGTCGTCGAGAATCGAGTCACCCCCCGTCGAGTCGAGCCTTTTCAAGCCGGCCTCCATCTAGTCGACCTATATCCAGCGCCCGACCCGAGACGGGAAATACCAATTCCACCGAGACTCTCCGAGTCAAGCTAAAAACTTCGATAACAAAAGTTACGACAGATGAGCTCGTTCAGGATTCTAATCGAAAAGCGGAGCAAGAAGCAGGCACAGTCCCATCTACGACTAGGGGACAAGATCCGAGGGAATGTGCAAACAGAGATTCAAGGCGGTCAGAGATTCTCTATGATTTCTCAGGTGGGAGAGAGAATTGGCATCCGTGTCAAGACGATTACGACAAGGCAGGTTGCAGTGAATAAATGGGATGCGGAAAAGGGACATGTTCAGGAAACGAGCCAGGTTAATGAGTCACGATGAATTAGAAACTTATATTGCAAGCGCATTGCACACGATAGTACCAGAACCAAATAAATGTTTAGTTATGATCAAGATTGGTGTGTCCTGCTGGTGTTGGTGTTGGTAAGACGGTTGGTATCTGTGTATCATGTTACTCATGTCTTACACGGTCACACAACTCGACAAGCATAACAAACTCAATTGGCATTCAAAATTGCACACCTCAGTGTATGCTAACTGATCTTGATCTTGGGGTAAAATAACCCATCAATTTATCCATCTCCGATCCCGGCTCCGAGAAGAAATGCAGGGGTCTCCACTTTCAACCTCACTCGGTCAAAGTCGCGCTCACAATCACAAGCAAAGGCCCACCAACCACTTCTCAACACCAACGCCCCAAGGCATCCCAATTGAACACCCCCAAATACCGCCCCCAAGGTCCTACAACGTCCTCAAAATGGCCTCCGCTGATGATGCCCGCAAGAAGCGCATCGTGTCGCACATGAATCAGGACCACACGCGCGAGATCTCCTACTATCTGCGCCACTACGCTCACCTCTCTGCTGGTGCCGCTTCGTCCCCGGCCTTGCGGGACGTCGACCTCAATGGCATGACTATTCGCTCGAAGGACGGGAGGGAACACTTTATCCCGTTCACGCCGCCGCTCAAGGGCTGGGGAGAGGCCAAGGACCGCATCATCGAGATGGCGGTTGAGGCCCGCGAGGCGCTGGGCCTCAGCGACGTGGTCATTGAGGGCTACAGGCCGCCCGAGGGTTTCGGAATCATCGTTACCGGATCTGTAATCTTCTACTTCTTCTGCGCCGCTACCCTCCCTTGGGTCCAGCCTGGCACCGACGTCTGGAGGCTGCTGGAAACAGGGTTCCCGGGAGGACCTACGTTCTACAGCTGGCTCGTCAACGCCATCTTCTGGCCGGTGGTCGGGATCCACGTGGTCGAGTGTTACTTTTTCGACAGGAAGCTGCAGAGGCACGGCGTGGAGAGGTTGTCTGGGCAGTGGTGGTTGTGGCTGTCCAACTGCTTCTTTGAGGGGTTCCCGTCGTTCAAGCGGGTGGATGGGATTGTGGCCCGGAAGCAGCAGGAGAAGAACGGCAAGAAGCAGTAAACCTCATGGTTCATGCTCGAGGGGGATGAGGCAGTTCGTGTGGGATTGATGCCAGGTTGAGGTTGTACACGCCTTGACAGCCTCGACTCTTGTACAACTAAGCCATGGCTGAATTGACAACTGCCGGACAATGCGGCTAGACCTGGCTCGTATCATTCAAAAGTGTAACTTGATCACAACTGATCCTGACCCAATTGGCAGCGGCTGACTGCAGCCTCCGTGTGACTGCCCTGCCCATCCCATCCGAGAACTTCAAAATGATTCGTCAAGGCCCGCGGGGGTGATGATCGCCTTGGGCAAACCACTCGATGGGAAAATGGGCCGATGGGTAGTTTGCGAACCATCATCATGTATGTCGACGCCTTATTCCGCGATGCAATATGCAATCCATCCGCCTTACAATGCAGGCCGGATGACCTGGATGGTCCAAACAGGCATAGCCTTGTTTACCATCACGTTCATCGCATACCTTCGATTCGTCAAGTCTGCTGCATGAACAAGTAAGTCATACTTTGTAGGCCCCCATCTATTATCTCTCGCGCATTGCATCCACTCACACGCGCGTGTTTATATGGCTGTGCACTTGTCTCGTCCCTCGACATCGCAGATGTGCCCTTCTCTCTTCCCCGCGGTCGGCGATATGGCAGCCGTCATCGCGGAGTACGCATTTGCGGGTTTTACCATCATCTCTTGACATAATTGAGGGCAGGTCGGGCCATAGTGAGTATATATATAGTTCTTTGTGTTATCATTCTCAATGTTTAAACGCTGGCCAACTTCTACTCTACTCGACTCGTCTCATCGTTCGTTCTCATCAAAAAGTGCAAGGGCTAAAACATGCACCAGAAACGACCTCGTAGCTCACGAGAATGCCCTCGTTGAGAGACAAAGCCACACGATATTCCTCGAACCGCCACCATCGAGACACCTTCTTCTACCACTCCGCCCAGTCCAAGTTGCAACGCCTCTTCCCCGGCTTCCTGAGGTTCAAGCCGTCCCTCGACAACCCAACTATAGACCGTCGTCTGGGCAGCCGGCGATCGGATATGCCTCAGGCTTCGGAAGAGAAAGTCTTTGTCACTAGAAACAAGCCGTCTCGCTCATCAATTGAACACACTGTATCTCATTCACATACTGTAAGTCGCCATTACAATACTAGCTGTGCAGTCTGACCATGTAGAACCAACCTACTGGCACATCACGAAAGTCCCGGTCTAAGAAGGACCAGGAGAGCGGTCAGGACCGTCGAGGTTCTCCTGCCTCCCCGTGAGTATTTCATCCATCTCATCTCGTGTATACACACGCCCTTACACATCCCAGAAGCGGCCAAGCCAACTCGTCCCCCCAAGGACGCCGCACCAACCTCGCAGACGAGTGCGCAAAGCTCCTCAACGTGCCTCTGCCGCCAGATGCTGGACGGCGAGCCGCCGCCTCCTCAGACGCCGAGCCCACTACAAAGCCGTCGGCCGCCTACCTAGACTACCGCATCAACCAGGAGCTGTGCCGCCGCAAGCAGATCATCGTCGACAGTTTAATGGCTGCTATCTCGGAATGCTTTAAACGAAAACTGGAGGCACTCGATGAAGGGTGCGATCCCGCCTCTGGAGGATCGCACCCTTCATCGGGCTCCGTTCAGGGCATCAAGTCCACGTCCCGCTCGTCCGCCGCTGGCCAGAAGAGGTCCAGCCGCCATGGCAGCAGGGACGAGAGCGACAACAGTGAGGATGACGACAGCTTCAAGAAGAAGGACAAGAAGAGGGCTAGGATTGAAAAGGACGACACCAAGCCGCGCTTCGCATGCCCCTATCACCAGTACGACCCCAAGACGTTTGGAGCGAAGCGCACGTGCTGTGGTCCAGGATGGACAGAGCTACCTCGGGTAAAGTGAGTGAGCTCGATAGTTGCAATAACAGGTTTGCTAACAATGAATAGGGAGCACCTTGAGCGCAGCCACAGCCTTCCCAAGTTCCAATGCAACAGATGCTGTCGCCGGTTCAAGAAGGATGAAGAGCTCAAGAAGCACCAGCGAGAGACTACCCCGTGCACGGTCAAGGACCCAAGCAAGATGCCTCGAGATCTCGCAGATGGATATGACGAGGAACAGGCCAGGAAGCTCAAGGCAAGAACTCGAAAGTCGCCAGAGGAAAAGTGGAAGGAGTGGTATGGCATCTTGTTCAACATGGCCCCTGATGACCCCAGCATCCCGTCGCCTTGTAAGTCATGATAAGCTGCCTCCAGACATGACAATACTAACCAGCCTCAGACCACGACGCTTCTCTATCAACAGCTAAAGTGTCCACCGTCAACCGGGAGAGCATCCCCGAGTACCAGGAGTGGTGGACAAAGGCCAAGCCCGTCATCCGCCACCGTGTGACCAAGGAGGTCGAGAAGGCGCTCATGCACTATGAGCCACAAGTCAAGCACGACATCATCGAGAGCCTGCGGGACCTCCCCCGATGTATCGCAGACCTTTTCCCCTCCCGGGTCTAACCTCGGAAGAGACGTCAGACATGGCTGAGGAGACGGGCTTCCTCGACTTCCTAGACATGGGAGATGACTACATCTTTGGGGACGTCGACGGCACAGGCTTTCTCAACGATAACTCGGCTACGTTTGGGTCTTCGGAGTCATCCGATTGCTCGGATCCGTATCAAGCTGGGACCAGCTCTGCCACTTCGGTGGAGGATGATGTCTACCAGAGCTTTGATGCTAAAACTGGGTTGGCACCCGAGTCGTTTCACTTGAGCTACTCAGCCAACAACCTTTACTAACTTCTTCGTGTTATTTTCCGAATCTCTTTGCGTTGATTGAGCCTCACTCTTTTTCTCTCACGCAATTTCCTTGTTGTTGATGCTCGCTCCTTTGAGAAGCAGCCTTTTCTTTGTTTCATATACGTTCCCATGTACCCTCATCAAGAGATCTCAGCTTCGGCTACCAAGATCTCTTGATGAAGAATGACTGTATAACTAGGCCTCTCGAGACTATTCGAGTATGGCCTGTGTACGAAAAAGTGTGTTTGTTTAGCAGTATGCACTACGACTCATGCCCGACTATCATTTACACGACTTTTTCCTCTGTTTGAATAATCAACTAGAATGGTTCTACCTACGCTAGGATATATGAAGATACGTTTATATATTATCTTTCGACCCAAAGCATCCGTGACGGCCATGTGTTACCCTCAGGGGCGGATATTTGTCACACTACTCCTGCTAAGCGTAGCTACCTACCTATCTTTGGGTAATCATCTCAATCGCATCGTATAATAGTAATCGTAGATCAACATAAGATGGTCTAAGAAAGTCTAGAGTCTCAGCAAATTGTTGTACATTGAGTTATCAAGGCCCTTTTTACACTAGACGCTGTCGTCATGCGAAGAGATAAAGCAAAAATATGAAATTGGCAAGTTGGTATGGCAATCAAATGTCTACCTCCATATCCATACGTTACACTACGTCAAACTAATTAATCAATAGCCATGTTTGTTTACATTCACCCACTGTGCGTGCTGGCACGTCCCGTTCTGTCCGTGGTCGGCCTCCCGCATCTTGCGGGGAAAGGTCCCGTCATTGAATGCCTACAATTGCATTTTCAACCCTCCCAACAAGACCACACAATCGAGACCAAAAAGATCCGTTTCCTTCTTTCTACTCTTTTCTCTTCTCTTTTATCTCCACCATAGCCACCACTTGAGTTGCCCCCAAAGATGATCAAGATCAACCCCGTCATTGTACACATCCTTGTAAGTCGACAACAGCGCTGAATGGCTACGTCAATGGACTCACCATTTCTCGCAGCTCAGCCTCGTGCTGCTTGGAATCGCCATGTGAGTATCTCCCTTCTTCTTTACGAGGCTTCAACTAACTGTCCCTCCAGCGGCGTCCACGTCCACGCCTCATCCTTATCCCTCCCTATCTCGCCCGCCGTCTCCATCCTCACCATCCTCCTCCCTGTATCCGGGTTTCTGATCAACATGTTCTACTCTCGGCACGGTCCGATGTCGTCTTCCTCCTCAAATCGAGTTGCCAAGCTCGCCCCGTTGATCATCCAGGTCCTTCAAGGCCTCGCAACAACCATCCTAGCGACCATCCTCTTCGAGACAATACTACCCTCCTCCACTTTGGATTGCATGCTCGAAACACAGTGGATGCACATGTTTCGCGCCCATGATTCCCGTGGAATACAAAGCATTCAAGATGCGTACGACTGCTGTGGGCTTAACACTGTCAGGGATCGGGCCTATCCGTTCCCCCCAGGGGAAGCGGACAGATGTGCCAAGAGGTATGAGCGGGATGTCGCTTGTAAAGGCCCATGGAGGGGAGCACTTCAGAAGACTTCAGGCGTGGACTTAATTGTCGTGATAGTGGCCGGTCTTATACAGGTAAGTAACATCAGAAGATGGCACAGACGGGTCGCTAACAGTAGGTCAAGATAATCTGTCTCGTCCTTGTCAAAGACGGCATGGGCTCATGGAATGCGTGGGGCAAGTATCATCGAGGTCAGACAGAGGATCACCATGAGAGCCGTCGCTCGCTGTTGCCGGGGCCAGAGAGGTCCATCGTTGAGGAGGAAGAAACTCCGTCAGAACGGTCCAACAAGGGAAAGGGGGCACAGGGGTATGGAAGCCTAACTGAGAATGGCTCTGGCTCGAGAGTTATACCATCAAGTCTCCCAGAGCACAATAACTGGTCTGACTGAGGATCAAGTAATGTCAACTGAACGGTAGGCTATTAGATACCATTGTATGTAGTCAAGTACTTGATCGGGTATGTAACTCCAGATGCGCCACGCGCGCCCATCTCTAATATCTACATCACCTCCCAGCCTCCTTGCCCAGCTTCTCCAGGGCAGCCTCATACTCCTCCACCTTCTCCTCACCCATCTCTTCAATCCTCGTTCTCTCCATCTTTTGAGCTCTCCTGACACCCGCGCCCTTGGCGATCTTGCCCCAGAACCAACCACTCTCATCATCACCCACCAGTGTCCATGCGCATCCAGACCTTCCAGCTCGAGCTGTACGACCAACTCGGTGGACATAACCAGCAACGCTCGGCGGCAGGTCGTAGTTGATGACGTGGTCGAGGTTGGGAAGATCGATACCTCGGGCAACGAGATCGGAAGCGATGAGGAGTCGGATGGGAGAGGATGGTGCCGTGAAAGCGCGCAGAGTCTTGCGACGGATGTGTGTAGGTGTCGTAGATGTGAGGGTGCCAATGTGCGAGGCCAGCGAAGGGTCGAGCAGCGCCAATAGTCGTGATAGACGAAGCGCCGACTCGTTCGACTTGGCAAAGATGAGAGAGACAGGAATATGAGACTTGAGCGACCGACCTGATGACCGTTTCGACTTGGACTTAGACTCAGAATCCGAGTCAGAGTCGGAATCGGAGCTTGTGTCTGAGGTTGCGTCAGAGTCAGAGTCAGAATCAGAAGAATCAGAGTCTGAGCTAGAGTCCGAGCTCGAGCTGGTATCAGACTCTTCGGCTTCATCAGGCTTGGCAGAGTCCTCGTCCTTGTTCGGGCTGGCCATGAGCATGTCCTGGCTTCGGAGCAGCTCAAGCAAGTAGAGCGGCTTGAGATTCGTGTCATGAACTCTTATGGCGTGCTCCTTCAGGAGTACAGGCAGAGAATGCTCTGCGATCTGGACATCACCGTCGCTCTCCAGGACGATCAGTCGTGGCCGTCGCAGACCTAGCTGGTTGAGCAGGCTCAGATCCCTGGTAAGAGTGGCACTGAGAATGACCTTTCGAACACCCGAAAAGTCCATGTCTGGAAAGTCTCGAGCGCTGAACTTGCTGACACGGAACTTGTCCATGGCGAGGTCCAGCCAGCCCTGGAAGCTTTGCGCAAGGAGCTTGTCGGCCTCATCAACTACCAGCCAACGAACATAGTCGAGGCTGAAGCCAGGAGTCTGTTCCATGTGCTCTACCAATCGTCCAGGGGTGCAGATCAGAACGTCCACCTTTGAGGGAAAGTCCACAACGTAGCCGTCCATGCTGCTCAGCCGAGGATCGGCTTCGTCATCGTCAACGTCATCGAGAGCAGAGATACCAGCTTTTTGTTTCCTTTGCTCGCTCTCCTCTTGCAGCTTCTTGTACATGTCAGGGTCATACCGGACCTCTCGATCCATCAAAGACTCCTGCTCATACTTGAGTGACTGAGAACCGATTGAGATGCCCACTCTGACCCTCTTCCGGTCTCCGCCTTCAAATGCCCTGGCGCAGAGCTCAAACGCCTCTTGGGCTTGCTTCACCAGCTCACGCGTAGGGAGGACCACTAGAGCCCGGAGTCTTGTCACAGCACCTTGACTGACATCTCGTACGACAGGCAGTGCGTACGCAAGGGTCTTTCCAGAACCAGTGGCAGCAGAGATGAGGACATCGCCTGGCCGTTGCTTGCTTGTGGGGAGTAGGAGAGGAATTGCTGCTGTCTGCACAGCGAAAGCATCCTTGAAGCCCTTCTCCTCTAGCACGCGAGATGCCTTGGGCAGAATGCCGAGATCTGCAAAAGGTGTGCGAGTATCTTGTGAGACGCGAATTGGCTCCGCCAGCCAGGGTGGAAGGGTCTCGTAGCTGGGCTTGGAAGTTGTGATGGAGATGGGTTCGGGCTGGGGTAGAGGTTCGAGACCATGGAGCTCTCCTTGATCTGATTCCTCCTCGACATCTTGTACCGTCTCGCTTGCGAACTTCAACGACTTTTCCAAACGCTCAAGCACCGCCTTGTGTCTCTTGGTGTCCTCCTCAGCTGCTTCTCCCTCTGTCTGTTCAGGCTCCTTGTGTTTCTTCTTCTTCTCCCGTTTCTTCTCCTTCTTTTCCTCAGTTGCCTTCACAGTCTCGACTGGTTCGGGAACTACCTCAGCCACCTCGGGACCTGTAGCATCGACCATGGATACATCTTCGTTGTCGTCGTTCACTTCAGGCGTCGCCTCATCAGCTTGTTCCGGCTCTTGTCTCTTCTCCTTCTTTTTGTCTTTCTTTTCCTTTTTCTCCTTCTTTTCCTTCTTCTTCCTCTCCTTCTTGTCCTTCTCAGAGTCCTCCTCGAGCGTCTGACTCTCCTCTTGGACCTCACTTATTTCCTTGGGTGCCTCCTTCTCGGCCATTTGTGGTTCGGTCTTGTCTTTGGGTGCTTCTGGCTCCTCATCGTCGTCCTTTGTGGCCCCGGTCCTTCTCTTGCCTCTTCTAACCTTCTTCTTCTTCTTGGGTTCTTCTTCGTTGTCCTTCGCCGCTTCTACTTCCGTCTTGGACTTTTTGCTGTCGGGCTGCGGAGAGTTCTGAGCCTCTTCTGTAGACTCCCATTTCCTCTTCGGCTTCTGCGGTGTCGGCTCATCATCAAAGTATTGGACTTGTGGCACCTCGACGGGCTTTGGCGCAGGCGCAGGCTTTGCGCCGGGAACGTATCGCGAGTAGTTGAAGCCGTCGCTCGTGGTGGAAGGTTTCGGCGTCGCAGCAGGCGCTGGTGCTGCATTTGAAGAGCTTCCGCCCTTTGAGGGAGGGACGTATCTGGCATACATGATTTCCAGGCCAATTCCTCTCCAAGACCGTAGAAACCTGTATCCAGAATCGTTGGTGATGGAGGGGCCTGGGACTTATTCCTTCCCAAAATTTTGGGTGGATCAAGCATCTTATCGCGATTCTGCCGCCTCTGACCGCCAAATTTCTACGCGGTCTGGCTTGGCGTGGTCCACTCAAGAAACACCACCCCTGCAGCATCGCCATGTCTTACACGTGGAATTAGAGAAGGAGACAAGCATGAGATGAGTCCATGACCACGACAGCGCAGCAAAACACCATCAATTGAGTCTTATCGCCTGAACCATCTCAGCAAGTGCTGAGCAAGGGCTCATTCAGACAGCTTCAGGGGCCCAGCTCTGCTGGAAGCCCCCTACCGCCGCCATCATGACACGCCGCACATACAACATCGCCATGGTTAGCGACTTCTTCTTCCCCCAGCCCGGAGGCATCGAGTCGCACATCTACCAACTCGCCACAAAGCTCGTCGACCGCGGCCACAAGGTCATCGTCATCACCCACGCCTACGACGACCGCAAGGGCGTCCGCTACCTCACCAACGGCGTCAAGGTCTACCACGTGCCCTTTCTTGAGATCTATCGCCACGCCACCTTTCCCACCGTCTTCTCCTTCTTTCCCATCTTCAGAAATATTTGCATCCGCGAGCGCATCGAGATTGTTCATGGCCATGGCAGTCTCAGCAGTCTTTGCCACGAGGCCATCCTCCACGCCCGCACCATGGGCTTGCGCACTGCCTTTACCGATCACTCGCTGTTTGGTTTCGCCGACGCTGGAACCATTCTCACCAATAAGCTCCTCAAGTTTACACTAAGTGATGTTGATCACAGTATCTGTGTGAGCCATACATGGTGAGACTTGAAGCAATACCATCCCAGACCTCTTCTAACGTCATCGCAGCAAGGAAAACACAGTGCTTCGGGCATCTCTCGACCCCCTGATGGTCTCAGTCATACCCAACGCTGTCGTTGCAGAAAACTTCCGCCCTAAGGACACTCCAGCTTCCCCCTCGCCCCAGAGCACAACATTTGGCTCTGAAGCTCCAGTCTACCCTCCTCCCCAGCGAATAGGACCCCGCGACATTATCACCATTGTCGTCATCTCACGTCTTTTCTACAACAAGGGAACCGACCTTCTCATCGCCTCTATCCCTCGTGTGCTCGAGAATCATCCCAACACACGCTTCATCATTGCCGGTTCCGGTCCCAAGGCCATTGATCTCGAGCAGATGATCGAGACAAACGTTCTCCAGGACCGCGTCGAGATGCTCGGTCCCATCCGCCACGAGGAGGTCCGCGACGTCATGGTCCGTGGTCATATCTACCTGCATCCATCTCTCACCGAAGCCTTTGGTACCGTCATTGTCGAGGCAGCCAGCTGCGGGCTGTACGTCGTGTGCACCCAGGTCGGTGGTATCCCCGAGGTCCTTCCCTCACACATGACAACATTTGCCAAGCCAGAGGAGGACGATATCGTGCTTGCTACCGGAAAAGCCATCACTGCCATCCGTGCGGGTAAGATCCGCACGGAAAAGTTCCATGACCAAGTCAAGAAGATGTACTCGTGGCAAAACGTTGCCCTCCGCACCGAGCGCGTCTACGACGGCATCTCGGGCACCATCCCTGAAGACGAGTTCTACGGCATCGACACCTCTGGCTACGGTAGTCGGATTCGCAACTTTGCTCTCATCGATCGTCTTAAACGCTACTACGGCTGCGGTATATGGGCCGGCAAGCTATTCTGCTTGTGCTGTGTCGTCGACTACCTATTCTTCCTCTTTCTAGAATGGTGGTTCCCCAGAGACAATATCGATATTTGCCCTGACTGGCCTCGCAAGCAACCTGCCGAGGATGGCGCCGGCTCCAAAAAGGGCCTGCATAGTAATCGGTCGAGCACATCTCAAGGCGCCCGTAAACTTGAATGAGTCTTTATATCTTGACTACTACATACTCTAGCTCAGACAGTGGCACCTTGCAAGAACCTGGGTAATGACGGCGTTGGGAGTTTCCGGAGACTTCAGACACAAATAGACAGCAAAGGCGCGTTTGAAGGGAATAGTAATTGTTGCATAGCATACACGCATCAGTCGATGGGATGCTTGAGTGGTGGGTAATTAACAAGGAGCTAGCTCAGTATTCTAGACGCTGTACACAATCAAAAAAGTACAAGCTGCGCTTCATTCTGCAGCGCACAAAGCCAACATCCAAAGTCGTTGTGACCTCGAAGCGGTGATCGTTCACTCATCCCCTGGTTCCAATTCGACGTCTCTTAACCGTCCCCGTCTCGCGCTCGCCTGGCTCGTCATCATCATCGCCCGTCTCCTCGGCGGGCGTGGCGACACTTGCAGGACGGTTGGTAGACGGCGGTGGCGCGCTGCGCTCCTTTTCCGCGCTCCGTAGCTCGCCCAGGAGCTTCTCGACCTCGACGAACATGCTGCGGGTGTTCTTCACCACGCCGTTCTCGTCGAGGCGATAACCCACTACTTCTTCTTCCTCGTCCTGGGACCGTTTCATAAACGCTGGTCCAGGGCCACGGTCGGGATCGGGGTTGTACATGATGGCATTGCAGAACATATGGACAAGCTCACGTTCAAGCTGGGCGCTATTGATGATGCCCTTAGGAGGGACGAGCTCGTCAGATAGCGGCAACCACACGTGCGCTGTGCCAGGGTCGCCACCTGGTAGGCCCGCGGCTGCCTGGACGGCTGCTTTATTACCATGCTTGATAGCAGAGCGGATAGATGTTATATCCTGTGGCTGCAGCACAATTTGGTGATAGTTGGGCGCGTCCTTTTCCCGAAGGGCAGTTGCGAACATGTTGGCATCACGGTGGCTCGAGATCTGGTCCAGAGCCGACGAGGAAACCTTGGTGAAACCACGAGTCCACAGAACTTGCGTCGTCGCCGGCGGAGGCTCCAAGGGCGTATCCTGTCGCTTTCGCTTCTGCATTCGCGACGACACGCTGCTCGGGGTCACAATCAGGGGTCGACCGGGAACACTCTCGTCTGCTGTGGTATCACCAGTGTCCTCTGTAGGCCGAGGTGTCGCATCCTCATCCTTAATCTTGGGCGCCGACTCAGAGGGTTGCGTCGTGTGATCATCCGTATGAGACATAACAGACTGACTACGTCTAGATCGAGTCAAGGACGGAGTAGCACTAATCCCGCGGCTCTTGGGTGCCGCCCGAGTCGAGCGTCCTCGAATAGACTTGGGAACATTGGGCTCCGTCTTCGGCACCGACTTGGGCGCCTGTCGCTTGGAAGGTCTTGGTGTTGAGCCAGCAGAGCTGGGCAAGGCTGCCGGCTTTTGAGGAGGGCTAACCGGCTCGTACGCGGGACTTTGGGGTTCCCCACTAAGAGGACGTGGAGTGGAAGGCGTCGATTGTGAGGCCCATCTAGTTCCAAAACCATGGGTGAGATGTGTTGGCGTATGTGAAATTGGGGTATGTGGTGTAGAAGGTGTTCCAAGCCGCTTGACAGGTGTGTTGACGGCTTGGCGGATAATATGTTCAGGAATCGCAGGTCGTGGGGGTTGAGCAACATAAGGAGATGTATAAGCCTTGTTATCCGCTTTCGATGCTAGAGGTGCGGGAGAACCAGACGGCGAGGGGTGCTGTCCCTGTTGAGGCACATATCCTGGTGGCCATCTTTGTTGTGGTGGAGCAATAGGGCCAGTACTTCCTGCAGAAGGAGTCGGCGAGGCTGAAGCAATTTGACGAGGAACCTGCTGTGCTTGTCCTTGTGGCGGTTGAATAGGGCGGCTTGGGTGCGGCACAGGCGTGGTTGACATTGGTCGAGCTTGAGGAGCTTGAGCATTGGTTTCGCCACTTGGTCGTGGAGGCGCTGGCTGCAAAGGAGGTGCCAGTTGTCCCGCATGCTGAGGAGGCACAAGGACCGGTTTGTGAGAAGCCGGTCGCGGCGGCGGCTGCTGCTGCTGCTGCTGTTGGTGTTGCTGTGGTCGTGGCGGCTGCGGTTGGTGAGTAGCCGGGGTATGCTGAGCGTGTTGAGCCTGCTGAGTCTGTTGAACAGGCAGAGCTTGCTGAGCACGTTGTGCCGGTGAAGGGTGTTGAGCCTGTTGGGGGGTGGCATGCTGTGGTAGAGAGGGCTGGGGGTGCTGCGGAGTTTGGGGAGTTTGGGGGGGTTTGGTCGTTGCTGATGCTGCGGTTTCGCATGCTGAGCCTGCTGAGCATGTTGCTGGGCATGTTGCTGTGGCTGGTGCTGAGCTTGCTGAGCTTGCTGAGCTTGCTGGGCTTGTGGTGGATGTTGAGCAGGTGCCTGCGGTCGAGGCTGGTGTTGAGCGTGTTGCGGTGTCTGAGGGCGAGGTTGAGCAGCAGTTTGAGGAGAAAACTGAGCAGTTTGCTGAGGGTACCAATGCTGTTGCTGTTGCGGGTGTTGTATGTGCTGCTGCTGCTGTTGCACCCCTGGTGGAGCCGTCGGTCCCTGTGTAGGAGGCTGGGATTGTCGTTGTGGTGTCATATGAGCTGCTTGAGGAGGCTGATATGGCTTCTCCCACTTGAGGGGAGCCGCTACCGGCGTCACAGTCTGAGGAGTCGCATTGGCTTCCTTTGGCTTGATTCCAACCTCGGGTCGTGGAGTAAGTGCCTGCTTTGGAGGGTGCGCTTGTGGTGGCTGCAGCGGCCGTGGACCAGTTTGGGGAACACCTGCGGGGGGTTGAAGAACAGAACCACTCCCATTAGGAGGCTTTGGAGATGCCGTAGGTCGAACTGGCGGCGTTCCAGAGGGAAGATGACTCGGCGGAGCAACAGTTGGTGGCGCAACGTGAGAAATCGGAGGCTTTGGTGGGATCACGGGTGTATGCGGTGTAGGTCCCCTCCGCACAGTTGCCGGCGTCGTCGAGTTTGAGGTTGGAGTCGGTGATGCGGTTGGCCCGTTGGGCGCGAGGACAGGCTTCGCATCCCGCGAGGCGAGCACTGGTGTTCCATTCTGGCTTGCTGCCCTTGCGCGTCGCTCTCTCTCAGTCCGCTCAAGCAGCTGGATCTCACCGCGGACATTCTCGAATCGCCGCTCGTCCTCGCGGATCTGCTTGACGATGTTTTCGCGGTACCGCGCGTAGAGTGTCTCGACAAGCGCGGGTATTTTTTCGACATTTTCGTAGACCTCCTTAAGCGTCGGCAGCGGTGGCGTCCCCAACTTCCTCTTCCTTGACCCTGGTGATCCATCTGCTGTCGCATCCCCGCGCTCCGCCTCGGTCCTCAGCTCCTCCCTTAGCAGCAGCAGGAACAGCTGATGCAGCGCATCCGGTTGCAGTCGCGTGGGATCGTATGTAGGATCATCCTTGATGAGCGAGTTGCTGATCAGAGACTCCGAGATGCGCGCGAAGGCCCCAGTGTCGACTCCATTGGTCACCACCGACTGGAATAGCAACAGCGACTCGAGGGGCGTGTAGGCGGCCGGTTGATTCATGCCCCGCGGTCCACCTCGCCAGCTATCCAGGGGGCCTTCACGTCTCGCAAGAAGATGAACCGGCGCCACGGTCACGGTCTATGGTTGGTGGGTTGTCCAGTTAGGCCTCGTCGCGACAAAGGAAAAACACGGCTACGTCATGGCTGGGGGAGACGGGACGCTATCAAAACACGTACAGAGGCAACCTTAGTCAATGACTCCAAAACCGTCAATGCCGACCGTGAGGCCTTTCATCTGGCGTGATGCAGATGCAGGTTGGGGGTTATCTGGAGCCTCCTCTTGCGAAACGCGCTCGGCCGTCCGACTGTCGTGTGGTAATTTTTTTGCCTCGGGATCGCGATCGACTGGCCTGATGTCACGTGATTGAGTTCGCCGGAAATGTTGGGTGAGCTGTTTTGGGGAGAGTCGATGGGATGCAGGGAGGAAAATCTGGGCTGAGGTCCAGAGCCGCCAGCTGCGCTAAGGCGTGTCCAATCACGTGATACCCCTGACGACCAACTCGCTACTGCCAACCGCGCCAAGCGTGAGCTTTGACTTGACGAATAGCAAGTCTGTCTGACTCGCTCACTTACAGGTGTATCAATTCACATTTCAGCAACATCCAGTGTCAGCAATGGAAATCAGTCAACAATAAACGCCGATCCCGGCTGTAATGATAGATTGCATCCTAATAGTGCTTGCTATCAGTTATCAACAAGACTCCAGACCCAGTGGTATCATGATGGAACTCGGCAAGCGGAGTGCACTCCACGCTTAACCTTGTTCGTTGGCCGCCCTTTCCCGCAAATCTATCAACCATAAACGCCATTGCCGTCTTGACCCGGGTAAGAAATGAAAATGAACAAACAAAAAAGCCCCGTAATAACACATGAGACCAAAATATACTATGGCGAGAGGGAACTTGAATCCCCATCTGCGCTTGGCTGGCCTTCAGAATCAGGACTATCCCCATCCCTCTCTGTTAGGTTCCTTTCTGTTAGGTCCCTGGGCAGATAGTTAAGGCGCAATTTTTCATCTAATAATGTCACCAGCCTCTCCGAGTATTGGTCAAGTAAGCCACTCAAGACCGTCTCGTTCATCGCCTTGCTTCGAATGGCCCGATCGCCAAGCGCAGCCGCTGTCAATCGCAGCTCCTGATCCAGTTCGGTCAGGTTGTCTTGACTGATGGGTTCCGAGGAAGCAAGTTTCTTTCGGTATGTTCGCAACTGACGACAGGTCTGTTCTGTCGCCATGTTCAATGATCCAAAACCAGACCGTAGGTTGGAGGACGATGTCTTCTTGCGAGCAGTTGTCCCCAACGCCGGGAGTGATGGCCGCCGAGTGACCTTTGCTCTGGGACTAACTGGAGGGCTGACCCGGCTGTCTCCTGAAGGCCGTCGTGAGGGTGTATCTTCCACAGCTGTGCTTCCAGGGCTTGTTGGGAATGTGTTTGTCGGCGTCCTTGTCACACTCGCAGCCAAATTGAATCGAGAAGTCCGTCGCTGAAGCGTCCGTGGTGGTGATCTTCGGCCTGATGCTGTCGAAGGGCGCTGAAACTCGGCCAATTCAGCTTTTGACAATACTCTCCGGAGTGGCGGCCGTCCAGAAACAATATCCTTGGCCGGCGATGGATCCCTACTCATCGAACCGGGGACTGGATCGTTGAGATCCAACAACCAAATCATCATAGTCCCGTCCGAACCAACACTCACTACCTTCCGGCTTCCGTCTTCATCCTCAACCAAGCAAACCCCGTTGATTGCTTCCGTGTGTCCCCATTCGCGGTCCAAGAAACTGCCCGTTTGGGCGTCGTATAATCTGATGGACTTGTCCGTGTTGGATGTCCCTAATAGAAAATCCTGGTCTTTGGGTGGCCATTGGCCAAAGGAGAGCGAGTCGAGAACAGCAGAATCTCCCCTGCCCTCGTCCGTGCACTTGAAACAAGAAATCTTGCGACCCGTGTTGAGGTCGTATTGGCAAATGGATCGATCCAAAAGCGAAACAAATACGGTCCTTTGGCCGGGGCCCAGGACCATTGAACTGGGAGAAGCTCTTAGTGAAATAACCCTAGAAGGAATGGCGGCGATAGCATCTAGATCGCCTTCTTTTGTAATAATGTCGTATATTTGCAACGTCCGGTCAAAGGAGCAAGTCAACACCTTGTCGTCAGACGGAATGAGGACTTGAACGACCTTGGCAGCAAATTCCAGTGTTTGGAAGTGCTCGATAGAGCCATCCACTGTCCGGTGGAAAAGTTGTGTGGTGCGGTCCCTACCGCAAGAAGCCATGAGAAACTTTGAGCCGGTATCGTAAACGCTCACGCAACGGCAGTCGGCCGTATGAGCCTTGATGTCGAGTATGGAGTCCTTTGTCGCAATGTCGGTGACGCGCAGGACACCAAGTCGGTCTGCTGAGACGAGCAGCTTGCCATCACTTGTTGTGCGAGCGCACGTTAGCTGGTTGATAGGTCCCACCAGGTCATTCTCCGACTCGGTGATCTCAATCGGGACATCAACACAGGCTTTGACTTGGCCTTCCAGTGTCCAGAAAGTAACATTGCCTGTGACTGTCCAAGTCAGGAACGATGCGTCCAGATAATTCGGCTTCTGTAGCATCTGAATGCCCGTAACTGGTTGTCCGTGGCCAGGAATAGGGACGCTGGCCACAGCTTGGGCATCCTTGCCTGGAACATGGTCATAATTCCAGATGTCGATACAATGCCGTGAATCGATAGTCACGAGCTTATCCGCCAGAAATCCCAGCGCGACGTGCCCTGTGGAGGGCGCTGTCGTCTCGCGGATGCATGCTGATGCGGGCTTGCCGTTCAAGACAGCCTCGGCATCCAGCACGGCAAAATGACCGTTTTTGCCTCCGATGTAGGCAAGATTGCCTCGGATGGCAATCGAGGTGATAGGAAAGTCCAGACCAAGGACTTTTTGTAACCTCATCTGCCTGTCGTCGTCCTCCAGAATGCACACATCGCCCGTTTCAGAGCAAAGGATAAGGCCGGAGTCTTTGACAACAGCAGCGCAAGTAAAGGTAGTTTCCAGGAGAGACCCCAGCAAGATATTACGCCCTGGCAGGGTTCTCTGGGAGGGAGGAGTCGACGCCGGGGGTTGGTCATTCAAGAATTTTTGCTTCGTAGGAGAAATGGCTGGCCCATCATCGGGCTTCCACATCTTCACGTGGCGGACTCCAAGCGTAATGAGGCAGTTGCCCATCCAGACCATGTCTTTGACATAGGATGTGCACCTGTTCTGTTTGAAGAGCCTGGCCGCACCCGTGCGAGGGTCGACCTTCCAAACATAGATAAATCCATCGTTGGCGGCACCAAGGGATGCCAAGTACTGAGTGTCTGAGGACCATGCTACGGCAGTGACGCCAAAAGCATGCTCACTAATAGAGATGAGGGGGGTATCCGAAGAAGTATCGTGCAGGCTAAAAATCAGGACACGAGGAGCGTATCCAGTCTCGCCAACAGCCAGATATTTACCGTCTCGGCTCAGCGCGAGACATGTAGCAGCTTTGATTCGTTCACGACTGGTCCATGTGTTGCTTCCGGGAGATTCGTTCCAGTCAGTGGAGGCATGAGGCGAGTTGCGGAAGTTCGGTGCAACACGGCCACGGCTGTCGTTGGCCTTGGGAGTTCCTGTAGGTGTCGAAGGTGTATTCTGAAATGTTGCTACTGAGTACAGAGGTACAGCAGTTGGTCGAGCTCGGTAAAAGCGTTGGGTGTGATTCTCGCCATTAACATCCACCACAACGACAGCGCCGCCGGCGATATAAGCGAACGAGGAGGGTAGTGTGTCGAAGCCTGTGGGCGAGGAGCAAGTGGTGCCGATAACACGCTTCAGGGAGAGCTTGGAGGAGTCATTCAAGGTGGTGCGACCGCGCATGGGTGACCTAGAGGACCGAGTTGGGCGAGCTAAGAAGGGAGAGTTGGAGGGAGTGAACTTGAAGCGGCCGTGGGAGGGAGTCGCCGCCATATCGCCGCCATTGACCCTTGCGTGAAGATACTGGAGGAGAGAGTATTGTCGAGCAGATCGAGAGAGGTCAGACGAAGCAAGACAGAACCATTGAAAAGTGGTGTCAGTTCAGAGGCGAAGATCTAGGCAAGAGAAGAGCAGGTGTTTTCTCTGGCATCGGCCGAGAAACAAAACTAGCCAGACAGAAACAAGCCGGTTGCCCCAAGAGAAATCAGGATGATGCTTGCAGAAGTGGATGACGGGCGGTGTAAGTCGGGGAGCTGCTGCGGGCCTACACGGGCCGATGGGAGGAGAAGAAGGTGAAAAAGAGGTCGAATCTGCAAAGCTTAAAGGCTGTGGGGGGTGGAAAGCGGTTAGCTACTGCGCACAGAGGGGCTGGAGTGGGAAAAAAGAAAAGAGTCATGCGCACAGTGACTTTTGACAAGTGATCAAATGAGCGACAATTGAAGCGAGTGACGATGGTTCGAAGGCGTGAACGAAGGTGGTTGAGAAGAGAAGGAAAGGAAGGTTTGAGTCCGGCCTGCTGGATGGAATGTTGAAATGATGGTTCTTGCCGTCAGCGAAACCTTGGGTTCCTTCCCTCCCAGGACCCGAGGCCTTGTCCTTCCCAAGGGAAAGGAGCCCCGACCACCGGCCGGGGTTTGTTTTGGTGGGTCCGTTGGCCGGGGAGGCTTGCAAGCGGGAAGCACGGGCCAGCAGAGCCTGACGTTTCTCGCCTGGCGGCTTGCCCGCCCTCCGGTCAGCTTCAACTCTCGACCAGTGGCCTGAGAGCAGGCCCTTGCCCTTGGCGCTGGAATCCCGGCTTTTAGCGCTCCCGTTAGTGGCTGTCACCTCGAATCACTTCCGGCAAGGACGGTGGTGAAAGATTGCCTCGCCTTGGGAATTGGTAGAGAGTCTTCGTGTTGGTGATCATGATAAGGGGCCCTGGATGGCCATCGACAGGGGAAGCTCCTTTGACAGCTGAGGTATTCCTGGGTTTCAGGGCTCAGCTTCGAGGTTCAGCCTGCATCCTCTCAGCAGCGCCTTTCACATATCTCCTCGCCGTTGTCGAATCAACAGCCACACTACCTATGCAGCATCTCATCATCGTGCCGCGGTTGGCGGAGCCCGCTCATCATCATCATCAACAACAACAAAGACACAACCAACCCACTTCATCCCACCCAGTCCAAAAGCCTCGTTCGTCGCACCAAGTCAATCAAAGAAGCAAATCTTGCCCGAGGCCTCGACGCCAGAGTCGTCCTTTCCTCGAATAGAAAGGCTGTCTATTATCCGCCAATCCATGCCTTGTCGCCAACCTTTGACCCTGGCACATTGCGAAATGAGGTCTATCCCACCGCCCGTCGGTTCGTTATCACCATACCTGGCATCTCAGCCATTTTGCGCCTCTCGCTATTGTACCTATTAAACGTGATTGTCTCGCTCCTCATCCAAGGGTCCCGGCGCGGTGGCTGTTGGTGGCAGACCAGCCGATCCCACCAAAACCCCGGCTCTTGAACCAGCCGATCAGTCCCAATCCCAATCCCAATCCCCTTTTTTTCTCAAGGCTTCGACAATTAGCTCCAGGCCGCGTCCCATTGTCAACTGTCAGCTGTCTCATCTGCCGCGTACGCTTTCTTATCCGTGTCTGAGGACCCTGTCTGTGTCCATGCCCACTCTGCCGGTGTTGGCCATGGTTGAACGAAACATTTCCGGTTCACTTCTTATACTTCAGTCGCATATCCTCATGCTCATGCTAATGGCTCGTGCTTCCATAAACCCAGAATGGTCTTTTATTCTGACTATACCCCGTTGTATATGTTCTGTTAATCCCCAGCATGTCCATCTTCAGGAGCTCCTCCACCCTCCCTATTCTGTGTAACTTCAGCCAGTCAACATCCGCCCCATAAGTATGGTTAATATCCAACAGCACAAGCCCAGTTTTACCCGTCAATCCAACTCCATCATACTACAAGACCCTCTTCCGAAGCTTCATCTCGTTCAAGCCGCTCGAGTCCTGTCCCAACTGCGCCGTAGACGCGCAGGGGTACCGCAATTTCAAAACTCTCACATATCAGATTCTCCACGGCCACAAGTACTGTGCCACCCTTCTCATCTTGAGAGATCTGTTCCAACAGTGGGTGAGGTGCCAGTCGCTCAACGCTGTCGGGGGAATCATTCCCCTGCGATGGCACCACAAATTCGATGCGAATCTTCCAATCCAGACTCACTCCGCTCGTCACAAACTCCGGAGTAGCGGTTATCGGAATTGTCGGGTTAAATGTGACGCGTCGTGAGTACATTGTTGCCTCAGATGATGATGAGTGTACCTTTCGTGTCACTCGGTGAATGCTCGACTCGGATCGTATCGCCAAAGACGCGTCTACCTTCTCTGAGGTCTCGAGCGTAGTGTGTACCGCATAGCATGGGATATCGGCATCTGTAAAATCAATCGCCATAGTAACAACTTCTCCCAGTCGGTATGCCGGCCTTGTAAGCATAACCACACCAACTCGTTGTCCGTTGCGGGCGATCTCAAATCGGTTGGGGCTCTGCTGCCCCCCGGACGTCATGTTGCTTCTCATAATCGCCAAATGAATTGCCTCTTGGGCAGTGCCCGCATCCTCAAAGGCTGAGGGTCGTCTCGAGTTTCCTCCGCCTGTTGGTGAGAGAAGGATGCTACCGCTTTCATCTCGGGGCCTGTGCACCAGGTCGTCCACGTAGAG
This sequence comes from Fusarium solani, assembly GCF_023522795.1. Classification (NCBI taxonomy): domain Eukaryota; kingdom Fungi; phylum Ascomycota; class Sordariomycetes; order Hypocreales; family Nectriaceae; genus Fusarium; species Fusarium solani. The sequence goes on from NW_027072157.1 coordinate 4,290,183, forward strand.
GAGGAAGTCGTTCAACGAAGATTGCCGTCCTTGCACTCCGTTCGTCTTTGCTCCTTTGCCGGTGCTCGATGGGCTCTTAACCTGAGCTTGGTCTCGGAGCAAGATGTAGGGATTCATGAGATCGTGCCCCAAGATCTCACCGTGGCTGTTCACACTTCCAAGGACTCGGAAAGGAACCTCGACGGATTTGACCTGTTGTTCCTTGGATCCTCCGGCCCTCTGAGTTCCGATAACCAGGCTGTAAGAAATCTTGACAGACTTTCCTCGGTGGGTTGGAGGAAGTCCCTTGGGTAATCGGAACGAATACTCAAATACCCGGCTTTCTCCGGGTGCCAGTTGCAAATCGACAAAAAGAATAGACTGTGGTGTCGTAAGGAGAGGTACTGATTTCGAGTTGGCCACACCACGCATCTCCTTGATGGTGCTGAGCTCTCCGCCACCCAAAAAGTCGCCCAGTGAGCTGCTAAGTCGGCTCCATCCGAAACCTCCCAAGAGGCCACTATCGCGTTTGGACTCGAGGCCAACAACGCCTCCTCCTTGACCAACAATGGCCTTCTTCTTGACCTGGTCAAAGGGGCTGAGGCTGACCAACGATCCATCTAGTGTGAACGAGCCTTGTAATTGGGCGTATCCCATCATCAACGACTCTGGCGCTCTTGACTGCGGAGATGGCATACCGAGACTTCTTCGAAGAGGCCGCGCGTGTCCCCGTACTGGCTGCTGTGTCACGTATTCCGATACGAGGGTTTCTGACGAGTTGTTGCTGACGGAGTAAAATTCTCCACTGCTTCTTGGTGTTCCTCCCAAGACGCCGCTGCTTGCCAGAATTCGGGCAGCGGGAGCAGGCTGTTCATTGATCGTCGGAACGCCATCTTTAGAGCGCAAAGCCAGACCATTGAACTCGGCTGCACCATTTCTAGGGCTAAGCATGCTCTCGTTTGTTGATCTTGATAGGCTTGGTGGTGCCTCCGCGGTTGGCGACGGCGCTGCAGGGAAGTGGAATTCTGGTACTGGATTCGGTGATGGTCTCGGAGAGGCCCTAGGTGATCTTCGGCCGATAAGAGCTGGTGTATTAGGGGCTGTGGGTGGTCTAGACATTCGGCCAAATCGATCAGGTGGGGGATATGAAGCATGGAATAAAGGTGAGCTAGAGAAACGAGGAGAGAATGATGCTAGCAGTCCAAAGGTTAGCCGATGGCCATATGCTCGAGTATACGCTGCCTACCAGAATGAGGCCCGGGCGATGGTTGATTCTGAGCCCGAGGGATAATCTGTAAACTAGAGGCACGGCCGTGGCCGCGATGAGGCCGTTGAGGTCGCGTCGGTACTTCATTTCGTTGGAGATGGTCCTCGACAGTACTTGTTGATCCAATCGAGACAATGGAGACGGAGCGCTTGTGGGAGTGTCCCGGCTGGCGATCGGTTGTGCTCGCGGACGACGGCCATTGTACTGAGCCCGACCGACTATGAGTCTGCGACGACGGCACACTCAAAGATAAAGCAGAGCGACGATGGCCTCTGCCCGAGGATGCCGACGGCGGCGGGGTCAAGCCATGGTTGGACTTGGGCCTCCCATGCAAAGGAGAGGCCAGTCGACTCCGTTCCGACTGCGGCGGCAGCTGCTTGGGCTGACCCGGACCTGGCGCGACATTCTTAAAGGTGATGGTACATTTGACTTCCTCGCCGGCGAAGACAGTCTGGTCGTGCCAGCGGATGAAGACGCGGATGTTGCTCGGTCCGTCTGGCGCCATTGCAAGAGAGGAGAGGACAGCCCGCTCAGCGATGAGCGCGTAGTTGGAGACGGCTATGCGGAGGCAGGTGCAGCATTTCCGCACGAGGGCATTGTCGGGATCGAGGCGACAGCGCGGGAGACGCGAGATGATCGATTAGATGGATGCGATAGCAGGAGCTGCTGAGGAGTCGAGCGAGATGCAACGTCATGAGGGTTTCGGTGAAAGGAGACGGAGGAGGTTCAAGCTGGGCGGGCTTGGCAGGGAGCCCCGGAGCTACTCGCACCAATCGCTGCAGGTACATGCGTGGAGCGCAACCCCTGCCCGAGCCAAAGGTACGTACATGTGGTCGCAAGCGGGCGGCCCGACTTGAACATGTAGACTCTCAGGGTCATGAGAGTTTCCCACTGCATCGAGATCAAATTGTTGTTGCCATCATGCGCCAATTGAAGTTTCCGTAAATCTGTCATGTCAGAGTAAGAATTTAGAAAAAATCCTGATTTTTAAAATGTGCCTTCATCCATCATCCTCAAATATTCCCTGCTCATAACGTCCTCATCTAACCTAGACACAACCATGTTCAGGGCATTCAGACACACCCGCCTCGTCCTCGCATCATGTAGACCACGAGCAAGATGCTGCGCAGCACGTTGCGGTGCTATCAACACCAGAATACCACGTCGGACTTTAAAGCGCCGCTCTCGCCTTGCCGGCAATGCGAAAGCTGAGGATATTGTCAAGCAGGTTCGTGAGGCACTGATGGAGTTCGAAAAGGAGAAATGGGATGCGATGCCATGGTACAAGAAGTATGTAAGCAAGACTAGATGTTGGCCTACTATCGGTTTTTGCGTTAGTGAAAGCTGGCAATGGAACGTGGTTGCTGGCCAACAAACCCAACCAGCCTTATATTAGCCATCAGATGCGATACAAGCAATACTAACGACGCCCATAGAGTACTCGAATGGCTCAAATAGCCTACACATCTACGCTGAACTGATTTTCTCCCCATCCCATCTCCCATTACTTACTCCCACGGGCTTTGGTGTCAGTTGCAACTAGGTAGGTAGTCAAGTATTACCTCGATCGTTTCATTGACCTGGAATAACATGAGAGGCTATCAGGGGGAGATACCGACAACATTTCTTTGCAGGGAAAGAACAGAACCTCGACCACGTTCAGACTACTACAGTAAACGCCACTCGACCAAAAAAAAAAAGATTAACTTGTTGGTTCTGAAGTTCGCAGTACAAAGCGAGATGCTTTCAACGTGTTCATCATAGTGGTTGACTACTGATACGCCGTCAATTCCCTTTCCTCAAAACGCCATGTGTTTGCCACAAAGTGATTCTGACTGCCCTTGTCAGACATTTAATCCGTATTCCATACGCCATTGCCAAATCACACAGATGAAAAGACCCAAAACCTCATGTTTTGCCTCAATCGTCCTCGGTGAGATCAATGGCCTCTGTCCCATCATCCAGCTTGACCACCTTGAGAGGCCGGACCACTGATGGCACAGATTCAGCCTCCCTCTTGACGTGTCCGGACTCATTCTTGACCTGACGCCTAAGTTAGTAACATGATACGAATACACTGCGTCGGGTCGAATCTTGTGGCAAGGGAGCAGCTCGCGGCGTGGGCAGTGACTTACTTGAAGGTCACGCAGTCTTTCCCCAGCTAGACGCCGGATTTCGTCTTCGGAGAGGTTCGAGAGGTTAGCATCAGCTGGAGACGATGTGGCTAGAGGCTGTGTTTCTGCTGATGGAGACCGTGGGATAATCATTTCCCGCTGAAGCGCTTCTGTATCACAGATCAGTCACCCCTCTCGCCAGGCAAGGTCACTAGCATACCACGGGATCGATAGTGGAAGAAGATCGTTCCGAGCACATTCTGATTGTGAAGTATAGTGCATTCTGAAACGGGCGATGCGGTGCTGACTGCTAGGCTGCAAATCGATCTCTTAGCGGTGAATCAAGCGATATCGTCTGGGGTATCAGAACATACGACCCCTGATGGCTCAGTTCTCTGCCCTTCAATGCCTTTTCCGGGAGTTCTCGCTCTTGGCTTTGGATGCCGGGCACTTGAATCCGAGGGACTCGCTGACCAGTCTTTGCGGCCACCACAGCCGCCTTGATAACCCCTAGACCTTTAGCACGCTCCATTTCGCTGGTCATGTCTTCACCGGATCCGGTCTCGGCTGGTATCCCGTATTAGCTCATGGATTATTACCCCGTATAAATATAGAGGGCATCATACTTGTGGTGATGGAAGAAAAGACGAACTTCTTGAAACAAGGCTGCCCACCCTCTTCCTCCGGGCGACAATATGCATCCGCGACGACTGCGGTGCGAGATGATTGTCCAAGAAGAGTGTCGTCTTGCACGACAATGCCTGACAGGTAAATGCCGTCAATGTAGACGAAAAGGGAGACTGAATTGTTGAATCGTGGAAAATGGAAAGCAGAATCCACCGTCAATTCGATCCTGAACTCTGCACCGGTCTTTGCCTCGATGTAACAGTGGGTAACAGGACCAGAAAGCTCTGGACCGGTACCAATGATGGGTGTCTGATCGCTTGGGACTTCATATTCTGTGGCAATCTCTCCGGCGACGCTGACATTCACTGATACATGGGGTACTCCAGGGAGGACGGCCATGGCGAGGAGTTCGGATCGAGCGCGCGTGCACGAGGGCGGCGTGCGATGCGGTTGATTGAAAAATGATTGTTGGGGATTGAAAATGGAAGTGCACGGGAACTTGAAAGTAAACTCGAGGCAACATCCCGCATGATTCACTGCCTGAGCATATTTGTGCTGCACTGACTTTAGGTCGGCAGTGCCTCATCACTGGCAGCTCAACAGCCATTCGCAGATATTGCCTGTAACGTCATTGGCTGAAAAGGCATACTCGCAAATTAAACGGTTGAATAGAAAATAATTAAAGGTCAACCGAAATAATTTTCTACCTTTGGCTGGAAGACCGCTGCCAGTATCCGAGAGAAAGAGTAGTGCCTACCTGGGTGAGTTGGGTGCGTGTCGCTTGATAGCCTCCCGACGGCTGGCGTCAAACAACCTAGGTGCTTCAAGCTCTTTGAATGCTTGCTGGGCTTCACTAAAAGCCTGACAGGTTCTGTTTGCCCTTGGCAATGTCGGACCATTTTCAGGGGTCCAACTCGGGCATCTTAGAGAGAATACTCGACGGGTCTGTAGGAGTCATGGAGCATGGACGGCCAGAGATACCATAGGAGACAAACAAGTCAGTAATTTGACCCCTCAGAGAGGAAACCTCACAGATCTGAATCTCTCTCGCAGATCTAAATCTCTACGAGCAAGATTCAGAGTAGTAGCAGTTTCTCGGCGGCAGCCGCGTCAGAAACCGCGCAGAGTCTGAGCTCGACAGCATGGGGTCCGATGGCCTGAGAGTCTGGGGAGGATGAAAGAAAGTCTGGGGAGCGAGTCTGGGGCGAGATTCCGGGGATGGCCGTGCCCTGGGTTAAGGGCTGAGGGTCTGGGGTGAGAATCTGGGGGATAAGGGGGCCATCGTAAGTTCCGAAGATTGCCGTCACAGTTCGGAGGTCAAGCAGCCAGACATCAGTCCATTTCGAGAGGCATTTTGACCAGGAGGGAAAGCAGGGGCCACTAAGCCACGGATGGGCCGGTGCGGACGAGCGATGGACACGGGGCGTCGAGTGGTCAGTCCATGTGGCAGCCGCAACGAGCCAGCCAACGTGTCGTGTCGGTCGTCTGTCGTGACGCTCGTCGCAACGGAAGTCTGGGGTCAGATCTGCCTATCTGGACCCGGTACGTGCGTGCCTATCCTCACGCCCACGTTGGTTGGTCCCTGACCCGACGGCCAGTCCCTTGATGCCGGGGATGAGGAGAAAGACTGCGGCCCCCGGATGTGGGGTTATGCAATCGAGGCGTGCGCAGAACGTACGGATGAGAGTGATCTGGCGGGGTAGAAGCATGGAGTCGCGGACCCGTAGATGCTGCTGCTGCTGGAGATGGATGGGCATGGAGGGCATGGCATGGCATGGCATGTATGTTTAAGGGTTAGCTCTCAGTCAGATTGGGGCTGAAAAAGGACTGTATGTAGGTCTCCAATCTCAACAAATTGCGGCTCTACAACAACTTCCATATCACCGTTCAGCCACTGACTTGATGCGGAGCAGGCGGAAGTGATGATGTGTTTTGTGTTTGCGGCTCTCGAAGAAGGGGGATCCCGTGTTGTTGGAGATGTCCCAGCCGTTGGTGTTGATGGAAACGAGATGGATCCTGGGGAGGAGCCGCTAAGCCTCGACTCATTGACCAAGGACGATGAAATCCGGAGGGAGCATGGACCAGATTGAGCCTCGATAGATGTGGGAGGCAGTCGTTGATTGACTGAATGTTGATGTGTAGTGGTGGTAGAAGCGCTGGGGAGCGGGGGGAGGCAGGCAGGTACGTATCGAGTGGAGCCCGCCCCCGCCGTCCCCGGCGAGACGGAGACGGAGACGCAGCGGAGCCGCAATCGCCCACAGCAAGTCTGCGGGTCCGCGAACAAGCTTCACTCACACTCACACTCGTTCTGTGAGAAGAGACCTTGTCGGCCTAGAGGAAGCTGGGCGGAAAGTCACGGGGCCTGCAGAAACCGTCCCAGACTAGACTAGACAGGATTGGGAGCGCTTTCACGGACAAGGGAGGGCTAGGATGAACGGCTCTTTGTTCTTGAACCCCAGGAATTGGAGACTGGTCGAATCTAGCCAGTCATGGCATGGCAAAAGGCGCTTGGCTTGTCGCTCATCATCAGACCCCTTCCAATTTTTTTCTCTGGTGGTGCGGGGTTAATGCTCGCTCCCCTTTACGCCGAGGGAGAAGAGAGGAGCCCCCATTCCGTCCCCCAGCAACCAGAGAGACAGAGATCTTTTTTTTTGTTGAACCGCTCCCTTTTTCAGCGAGTGGAGGATTACTATGTAGTGGGGCGCTCTAGAAGGAGACGGAAAAAATGTCTTGTTCGGGTCAGGAACACGCGAAGAGGACCACAGTTTACGGTGCATCTCGGTGCGTGTGGTTGTAGAATGACGGTCTGTTCACTCACTAACAACCAAGCGATGGACGGACTGGTTTGGAAACACGACGTCAAGGTGGGGTGGACGGCGCTAGAAGGAAAGGACCACGGCAGAGCGCAACTTTCAGACCTCGATCAACAACACATGCCACGCTCGTCGGTCGGTACATAGGGAGGTAGGTTAATTGCTCGTCTTACACGCGGGCGGCGGTTGCGGCTTGCTCCAAGGGAAGGGGGCGTGCAACAACGCGGTTCCGTACTGTAGAAGATGGGGGGCACACGAGGCACAAGATAGAATCGTCTACGCTGGAGGGTTCAAGCTGCGGCCATTTTAGGCAATGGTCGGCTGATCTGCCCCAGGTTACAGGAGTCAAAGCGGTGCGTAGCCATGCGGGAGCCATGCGGGATGGGGAAAGATGGGCTGGGCTGGGCTTGGGGAGATGAGGGATATGGATGGAAGGAACATGCAGACACCGTACGTCTTGCTCTACTCGCCTCCAGTCCGAGCAGAATGCTGCGGTTGCAGTGCGGCTCAGGACAGGGTCAGACGAGTTGATGGCGATAGTATCCATCTCATTAGCTGTCATCAACACATATGCTTGCCAGGTTCATACGGGATGTTTGGATGTCCGGAAATCTGGACATTGATGTGCGGATTCAATGCCCCAACATGGCTTCGTTTCAACTGCGGCGCCTGGTCGACAGACATCCATGTAGGTACCTAGGTTGGATCGGCTCCGGGGCTCTGCATGCACTGATTTGTCAGGGTCGGGCACATCACAATTCAGGGCGCAGGGCAACGGGAGAGAGGAATCTACAGTACTGTAGTAGACACAGGCACTCCACCAGATCCTCTCACTTCTGACACATGGTTTGATCTGAGCTTTGACATGACACGCACACACCCGCTGTCGACCTTCTTCTCCTCTGTCCGAGTCGAGTCGAGGGCGGTATTGCTCGGGGCGGGTCCCCATCTTCCTCCGTCTCCTGGCCCCGGCTTGATTGGCCACCGGTTGCGGGGAAGCTTGATGGCCCTCGGTGGCGGCTGGCCTGGTCCTGTCCAGGGCCGGCTCTTGTGATTCGCGGAGCCGTTCCTTGCTGTCATCCACTTTGGCGGGGGGAGGGAGATGAAGAAGCAGTGATTTCCAAGACAGGCAGACAGGCAGAATATCCAGAGCCTTCAATGCAACAGAGGGCGGCATGTGTTGGGCAACCAAAGGCGTGAATGGCATGGAACAAGTCATCAGCCTGCACTGGCCGAGTTTGAGTTTACCATGGCTGGCATACACACCCACGACATGGTACCCTTGCTCACCTAAAGCGCATCTGCGGCTCATGTCTGAGATACTGGGAAGCTGGGGTTCCGGTGGAGGTTCCGGCGGAGGGGAGATACAGCACAAGGAGAAAAAACAGAATGCCCTTGAGCCGCTCTTGGTGTGCTACCGTTCACTAAACCACCTGTACCGACTCGGAGGCGCAACGTAATTCTCCTCTTACTGTATCCCGACTACTACAGCAACCAGCTGTGCAACCCGCAGCTCGCAGCCCACCACCGCCACTACTGTACTCCGCAAAGGTCCTCCGGCCGCTCCATCATAGCTAACCTACGGGGGCGAACGGGTACCGCTCTCAACGCCGCCGCCCGCCGCAAAGAGGCCGGTACTCCGTACCCCGTAGCTAACCCCTGTCACGCCGAGGAACCTCGAGAGAGGCGAGGCTGTTGCGGGGAAAGGTTGGCGTCACTCTGTGGCCAAAATCTTGCACCCCCTCTCTTTTGCGGATGCCACACTACACCCGCACCCCTCCCCCATTCCAAACTCCCATCGAGCACCGAAAACCCCGCGTCGAGCTCAAAGATAAATACTCCCGTCCTCGTCGTCGATAATTCTGTTTTCTTCATTCCAGATCATCCTCTCTCATCCTCTCCTACAAATACCTCGACTCCTCCCAAGATACCCAATACCTCTTCCTCTTTATACACATCAGTCACAATGGCTCCTCTCACCACCGAGCTCTCCACCCCCATCACTGGTACCTACCAGCAGCCCATCGGCCTCTTCATCGACGGCAAGTGGGTTGAGGGTGTCGACAAGAAGAAGTTCGAGGTCATCAACCCCTCCACCGAGGAGACCATCACCTCCATCTGCGAGGGTACCGAGAAGGATATCGACCTGGCCGTCGCCGCTGCCCGCAAGGCTTTCGAGGGCGAGTGGAAGAAGACCACTCCCCAGCAGCGAGGCAACCTCCTCCTCAAGCTCGCCGACCTCGCCGAGAAGAACCTCGACCTCCTCGCTGCCGTCGAGTCCCTCGACAACGGCAAGTCCATCACCAACGCCCGCGGTGATGTCGGTGCCGTCGTCGGCTGCCTCCGCTACTATGGTGGCTGGGCCGACAAGATCGAGGGCAAGACCATCGACATCGCCCCCGACATGTTCCACTACACCCGCTCTGAGCCCGTGAGTTCTTCCCCAAACCTTCCCCAGGTTTCAGCCTCATCCATGTGCCGGCACTAACAAGCTCCCCACAGATTGGTGTCTGCGGTCAGATCATCCCCTGGAACTTCCCTCTTCTCATGCTGGCATGGAAGATCGGCCCTGCCCTGGCCACCGGTAACACCATTGTCATGAAGACTGCTGAGCAGACTCCTCTCTCCGCCCTTGTTTTCACCCAGTTCGTCGAGCAGGCTGGTTTCCCTGCTGGTGTCTTCAACCTCGTCTCCGGCTACGGCAAGACCGCTGGTGCCGCCCTCTCCGCCCACATGGACGTTGACAAGATCGCCTTCACTGGCTCCACTGTCATCGGCCGAACCATCATGAAGGCTGCTGCCTCTTCCAACCTCAAGAAGGTCACCCTCGAGCTTGGTGGCAAGTCCCCCAACATCGTCTTTGACGACGCCGACATCGATGAGGCCATCAACTGGGTCAACTTCGGTATCTACTACAACCACGGACAGTGCTGCTGCGCCGGTACCCGTATCTACGTCCAGGAGGCCATCTACGACAAGTTCCTTGCCGCCTTCAAGAAGCGAGCTGAGGAGAACAAGGTCGGCGACCCCTTCAACGAGGAGACCTTCCAGGGCCCTCAGGTTTCTCAGCTCCAGTACGACCGTATCATGAGCTACATCCAGTCCGGTAAGGACGAGGGTGCTACCGTCCTCACCGGTGGTGAGCGCCTCGGCGACAAGGGTTACTTCATCAAGCCCACCATCTTCTCCGATGTCCGCCCCGACATGAAGATCATGCAGGAGGAGATCTTCGGCCCCGTCTGCGCCATCTCCAAGTTCAAGGATGAGGAGGAGGTCATCAACCTGGCCCACGACACCGCCTACGGCCTGGCTGCCGCCGTCCACACCAAGAACATCAACACCGCCATCCGCGTGTCCAACAGCCTCAAGGCCGGCACCGTCTGGGTCAACTGCTACAACATGCTTCACCATCAGCTCCCCTTCGGTGGTTACAAGGAGTCTGGTATTGGTCGCGAGCTTGGCGAGGCTGCTCTGGCCAACTACACCCAGAACAAGTCTGTCGGCATCAAGCTGTACTAAGTTACGAAAACAAAGCGAAATGGGCACTTTGGGAGGATACCGGAGCGGCGTTGTGACTGCATGATCAATATGTATATGATTCCACATTAGTTTTGCGAATTGACCAAGAAATGTCAAAGAATTCATTCAATCTGTTCATCTGGTGATGTTTCTTTTTGGTGTTGTTGTAGAACTGCCTAATTGGGCAATAGACCCACATAATCTCAACGGCTACCCGACCAGAGAAGGCGGCAACAGCACCGCCTTGGTCAAGGAAAAATCGAGACACCAGGACAAAGGCATGAGCTTATCCTCCTCTAAAGGTAGCAAAGAATATATGATATGAGTGACTAAATAGTAGATGAAATGTACCTAAAAGTCATAATAATGCTTTAGAGGAACGAGTCAGCCTTTATTACTGTTCTGGTGTTTTGTTTACTTCTTGACCCGCGTGAGTACCAACTTCTATAAAGAATGCAAGTAGGGCTGGATTTTCAGAGAGAGAGAAGGAAGGGGCAGCTGCATTCAGGCAACCGTGAACGAAATCCTCAATGCTGAGATCGAAGGACTGTGAACAATGTTGGGGGATTCTTCGCCCGTGAACTACCGAGACCTTACGGCCCCCTCGGTGTAATTAAGACCGAGATCCAACGCACGCATCACTTGCGCCAGACCCACAGCCGACGTACTTGTGCGAGAATGGCGGGAAACAAAGCTGTCCATACCGCTAGATAAAACGGTAGAGATACGGGTAAAGAAGGTATATCGCTCAGGGGAGGGGTGCCTTGATCCAGACAGCTAGAGGAGCATTAGGTCAACGCTTGCATCGCCCATTGGCGGCTAATTCCATGCCTTCACTCAACCATCCAGCTCCGTCACAATATCCTGGTCGTCTAAAGGATCAATATGCTATAGGGACCATCTACCATGGAAAAGTGCATATGACAGCTTGGAAAAGGGAGATAGAATGCAACTGTTTGGCTCAAGCCAGGTACTGTTGTACCACCCTCTCCGGGGACTCCCCCTGTGCTGCACAATCCCAAACAAGGAACCCCCCACGGGTCTCATGGATAAATGCAGTATGGCTGCTTGTGACCCATACTAGGGGGTGTAGACAGTGTGGCTGTCATGGTCAAACCAACGTGAAACTATTGGTGTATTTTGTCTCCGGAGTCAAGTTTCCCGCTGATGGGGCTCAACGCGAACAACCATACACGACTGCCCCCACTGGAGCTTGACGATGCCCTGATTACCTGACGAAACTGTGTCTCGGACGAGAAGCTAGCTCAAAACTTATGTTCCCCCGAAAACTACCGACGGATTGTTGAATTTACGGAAAAGTTGCCGTATATCTGATGCGCTGGAACAAACTACCTGAACGAAGCATTCTGAGCAGCCGGCTGACACTCGTCACAAGACAGACAACGGCTTCTCTGACGGAATTTGAGGCGCAAACTAGACCAGCATCCTTCCATTATCCTCGAGTTGGGCCAAATTCACCACCACCAGGGGTAGCTGGTACAAATAGCTTGCTATGGATGAGAAGCGAGCGAGGTGGTTGTCATGGATCAGTTGGTAGGTACCTATAATCTCAGCGGGTGAGCCAGTGACCTAAGAAAAGAAATGGCGTAGGGGCCTCTCACCAATGTTCCAGTGTCTCGCCAATACTCTACCTTTTCAATCCGCAAACCACAGCTCGAAGGGCTTATGATTATAGATCTAAGCTCATATATAAAGAATTTAGAGTGTATTTTGCTTATTTTATGTTTTTATTCATTTATTTTGGCCTAAGTTACGTCTCTGTGGCCCGATGAAGCTCTCATTGCCATCAGTGAGGTCGGGCTGCTGATCGGTACGTACCTTTGACATGAATCTTATCGATAAGGAATCAGAGTGGGTCGGTCTTGCGGCTCAAGCCTGGAGCTTGACGCGAGCTAACTTGAAACTTCGACCTTCACGACCTTCACCACGCGACCTCGGCTTTCTATCCTCACATTAGGCGATCGACCTTGAAATTGACGGGGCTACGTATTCGAGATGTCGGCGATTTATAATCTCGAGCCGCAGCCCACTGCGTCAGTCATCATCCACACGAATCGCGGAGAGCTGTCTGTCGAGCTGTTCGCGAAGCAGACTCCGTTAACATGTCGCAACTTCCTGCAATTGGCCCTCGACGGCTACTACGATAATACCATCTTCCATCGCTTGGTCCCTGGATTCATCTTGCAAGGTGGCGATCCGACAGGTACAGGCAACGGCGGAGAATCGATATACGATGGAGGCGCATTCAGTGGCGACCTGGATCCGTGGCCCATGGACCAGCGTCAGGGAAAGAATGCAGGGCCAACGGGAATCAACTTCAAGGACGAGTTCCATTCACGTCTCAAGTTTAATCGCCGAGGTCTGCTGGGTTCTGCGAACGAATCGCGCCCCGATACGAATGGCAGCCAGTTCTTCTTCACCCTCGACAAGGCGGATGAACTCAACGGCAAGAACACCCTTTTCGGTCGGATCGCTGGCGATACCATCTACAACTTGGCGAAAATGGGCGAGGCAGAGGTGGACGAGGCGACAGAGCGACCAGTCTACCCTGTGAAAATCGAGAGGATAGAGATCTTGGTGAACCCTTTCGACGATATGAAGAAACGATCCCGGGTTGCCGTTCAAGCGCCAAGCAAGACAACTACGGCAAAGGACAAAAAGAAGAAGCGGAAGGGAGGAAAGCAGCTTCTCAGCTTTGGGGACGAGGAGGGCGACGAAGATATGCCAGTGCTGAAGAAGAAAAAGTTTGATACGAGAATTGTGATGGAAGCCGATCGTGACGAGGAACCACCCAAGGAGAAACCCGTGAAACAAAAGGCGAAAAAGGAGGAAGCACCAAAGAAGAAGTTGCCAGTGAAAGAGGATGAAGATGAAGAGGACAGGAGGGAACCAGAACCACACAAGAAAACAGAACGAAAGCCCAGCCCACCTGCGCGCCAGCGCGAGGAGTACAAATCCCCCGAGCCCGAACCGCCCAAGAAGACTGCTCTGGAGCGGGCCAACGAGGAAATGGCAGCGCTGAAGGCATCAATGAGACGGAACATTCACACCGAGGCGCCTGTGCAAGAAAAGAAGAAGACTGCGCTGGAGTCCATGATCCCTGAGACATCTATCAGGGGCCGCAAGCGAAGGCCCGGTGCCAACAATGCATCAGTAACTGAGGATGCAAAGACACTTCGCATGCTGAAGGCCTTTCAGTCTAGGCTGGACAAGGCGCCCCCGCAAAAGGACAATGAGCCCTCAGCGCCCGTTGTCAAGGAAGAAGAGAGAGGTACTCAAGCTGCAGATGATGAAGCTGAGTTATGCGATTTGCACTTTATTGCAAACTGTCAGAGCTGCACCTCATGGGACAAGCAGGAGAAGGAGGAAAGCGATGACGAGGGCTGGATGTCGCACTCTTTGAGCTTCGCGGCAGATAAACTGGGCAAGGATCTCAGCAACCGCAAGAAGGCTGAGGAGGAGCTGGTGGTGATTGATCCACGCGAGAAAGCACGAAATCTCAAGGAAGAGAAGCGGGCAGGGCGTGATGCAAGACAGGGGAAGACGGGGAGAGCATGGGATCAAGCACGAGACGCTGCAAGGAACGCCAAGATGGCTCAGGCAGCATCTCTGGCGGGGAGAGGTGCAAAGTAGATGGCATTGCTTGGAGTTGAGCTACGAATCAGGTTTCGTTGTTATGTACAGATAATAATGGAGGAGAAGGAGAGCTACAAGGTCGGAGGTTGTCAAAGGACGCAATAGGAAAGGCCACGATACCCCAGCGCAACCACGGTCCACGGTCATGGTTCATTATGCCCCTGCTTAACTTGACCGGCCATGACGCCAACGCCAGTTCGTTGAAGAGAAGTGGCATTATGTCGCGTCTCCACACTGACGATGTCATGTGTCGATCACACAATCGCGATGAAATTTTCATTGTTTGTCGAGAGAAAAAAAATTGAGATGGAGCTACATGAATGGATATGCAGGCAAAGATCAGATGAACCATATTAAAGACATTAAAAAGACGAATAACCAAGAATTAAAAAGGGATTAGCAGGACATAGACCTTAAAGTGAGATCCTGTTTGTACCTTGATATTAGTACCGAGACAAATCACGTGAAAAATGACAGGCTCAAGTCTTTCGCGAACAGCCCTGATTGGTCGGCAGAGATTTGACAATTGAAGCCGCCCGCCCCAAACGCTCCGAGGGACCCATATCGCGACCGCCAACTCCATCATCATCATTATCTTGCCCACCTCTTTCAACGGCGCGACTCATCGCTTTGATCTCTGGTTTGTGCATCGCCCTTTATCTTGCACTCCAGAATGGGTATGTCGCGGCAGCACATGATCCATCCTTGATTTGAACGAACCAAGGCTACCAAGAGCGAACCACACGAAGCGCCTCCCGTCTTGTCCAAGTTTCGCCCGACGCGCTCCGCGAACCAAGCTTGCTTTGAGGCATCCCAACACGCCCACTAGATATTCTAGAGAAAAGACGACTCGCAGCACCCTTTGGCTTCTTTTTCGACCGCTGTTTTCCCTGCGATCGCCTCGCGAGGCTGTGCCTTTCTCCTCCATCAATTCTGCTTCTTCCAGGCAAACCTTTTTGAAGCCAACCTAGCTGCGATAAAACAGTCCTCCAACACTCTCGTACGACTACTTGAGATCCCGCGCGCACTGCGTAACCTTCCTCGAAAACCCGACGCGACCGTTCAAGGACCCTCTTATCAGCGCTTATCACCAACGACTCTGCGCGCCAGAGACGCAAATCGTTGAACCACCCGAACACATCTTTCCGTCTTCCGACCACATCCAGGAGACGATTCGCAAAACTTTCGCCGTTCAGAAAAACGAGGCTGTGAGGCATACTCGTTGAAAAGGCAACCAACAGCAGCCTTGAAATCTCACCCGCAGAGATCAGGCATCGGGAACACGTCCAGGCTCCCAAAACCGCATCCGGCCACGTTCAGGAAGCGTGAACTTCCCAAACCCAAGATTCATGTCGGCACCCAACCCTAGAAAACGAGCGGCTCCTGGTGCATCGCCCATGATGCCTCTCCCGCAGCAGATGCAGCAACAATACAACGCGGGGAATGCAGCCAACGACCAGATACTACGATGGAATGGCTTGGGCGATACTTCGGGATTCGTGAACGGGGTGGATGGGCTGATGGATGGAAATGGCCAAGTGGGCAACTTTGGACTGGTTCCGGCGCAGCCGCAGTTTCCTCAGCCCGTGCCGACACCTTCAAACTCACTTGCTCGACGGCAGATGAATCGTGCGCTGATCCCAACCAATTCCCGAGCAAATTTTGATGGTTCTGTCGATACGTGGGGAAACTTTGTTGGAGACGAGAATGCCCTGTTGCAACAGAATTCTGGCGAGAACATAACTGAGCAGGACAACATTGAGTTGCTGGAGGAGATGGCACAAAAAGCCAAGAGGGAGGCACAAGCAAAACGCAAACAAATCCCGCCGTTTGTGCAGAAGCTGAGCAGGTAAGATACCCATGATTGCTTGATGTGCTTTCACAAGCTGACCATGACAAGCTTTCTTGAAGAGCGGAAGAACGAGGACTTGATTCGGTGGTCGGAAAAGGGAGATTCCTTCATCGTGCTTGACGAAGACGAGTTTGCCAAGACATTGATCCCCGAACTGTTCAAGCACAACAACTATGCGTCGTTCGTCCGCCAACTCAATATGTACGGCTTCCACAAGCGTGTCGGGCTCTCGGACAACTCGATGCGGGCCAGTGAACGCAAGAACAAGAGTCCTAGCGAGTACTCTAACCCCTACTTCCGGCGAGGCCATCCCAACCTTCTGTGGCTCATCAACAAGCCCAAGAGTGGAAGCAAAGCAAAGAAGGGAGCTAAGAACGCTGAGGGCGAAAATGACAGTGAGGAGGAGGTTGGGAACGAGGAGACGCTCGGTCAAGGGCTGGGCTCTTCCAACCCACAGGCGGCACGATCCTTGCCAGCTGGGGCCGAATCGCAGCCCTTACCGAAGAAGGAGATGTCATTGATACGAGACGAGCTGGCCAAGGTGCGCGAGCAACAGAAGTTGATTCTCGGTGCCATCAACCGGCTGCAACGGAATAATAACGACCTGTACAACCAGGCCGTCATGTTCCAGACCCAGCATGACCGTCACCAGAACTCGATCAACGCCATTCTCAACTTTCTGGCCAATGTCTTCAGGAAAACATTGGAGGACCAGGGCAACTCTCAGAACGTGAGCGACATCATATCCAGCATGATCACCAACCAGGGCCAGCAGCCTGCACAGCATGGAAGCGTGGTTGATCTGGGAGATTTTATTCAACAAATGGATCCGACAGCGTACAGCACGCCTCATAAGAAGGCCCGTGGGCTGCTTCCTCCAATCCCCAACCAGAACGGCCGGTCGCAGTCAGCAAGATCATCATCAACTCCAACCTCGAACTATCAGCCCGTTGGTATTAGCCATCACAATCCAGAGATGGGCCACGTCACTGAACTAGTTGAGGGCTCACCAACGGACACAGCTTCGCCCAGCCTTCGACAGGAGCTCGAGACAAACCCCCATGAGCAGATGATGAAGATCATCAATGATCACAATGCAACCAACACGCACGGCCTGGATCTTCCAGAGGCGGCTAAGCTTGTTGCAAATGCACCCAACACTCTAAGCAACGACCAGCGAAGCAAGCTAGTCAACTTCATGGCTGGTCAATCTTCGTCTGCACCCTCTGCCAAGTCCACCCCTGCCCCAACTCCTGTGTCTGCGACCTCATCTGTTCCTCACATACCTTCTTCCAACCCCCCGCCGATGACGATGCCAGCCATGCCCCCGTCGGCCTCGGTCTCACCTCCCGCCGTCGAAGCTCATCCTCCTCCGTCACTGTCCCCCATCATGCAACCGCCCATGGCGCCGCCTTCTCTGAACGAAATCAATACGAACCAGATCGACCTAGAGCAACTGCAACGCCTGCAAAGTGAACAAGACGCCAAGATCAGCGAGCTGGGCAACCTGCTCGGCCCGCTAAGCCCATCCGGACACATCCCTGGCCTCGGCGAGGGCGAGTCATACTTTGACCCCCCGCCGGTGGACCTCGATCAGTACTTTGACAGCAACGCTTTTCTCAACGACGGCCATTTCGGCGGCGACGGCAATGATTTCAACTTTACACTTGACACGGACCCAACTCACCAGAACACATCGCTACACCCTGGACACGCCATTCCCCACGGTGGAAATACCAACACTCCTAGCCCAGCAGGGACTGAAGAGATTCCTCGGGATGACTTGGGGTTAGACGGTAATCCTGATCGAGTGTCCAAGCGGCAAAGAGTTGGCTAGCAGCCATACTTTGGAAATATGTTTGGTTGAGGGGATGTGACATGTCGAGACTACAACTCGGTCATGTCTCGGTGTGGTTAAGTGGTGGTTCTTTTTGATGCGCGCTTGTATTATTCGATTTTCATACCCCTACACTCGATGCATGTGCGCGGAAATGATGACGAACTTGAGGACTTTTTCTTGGCAGTTTTATCTCCAGGCAACGGGCGAGAAATGGATGGGTCAGCTTTTGGAAGCATATCGGGAGAGCGAGTCGGTTATTATTTCTGCGGAAACGAAAAAGAAGAGTTGCGAATACAAGCAATAGAATTCGGGCAGCGGGATAGCATAGTATTGCTCCAAGGTACACAGATATTCAACACACCAACTTCACTATTCTCAATGTGAAGTACCAACTTGGCGGTGATATCCTGTGCCCCCTGAGCGAGACTCCTCTCAATCCTTACGTGCTTGTTTATGTAATGTTAATAAAAGATGAAAGAATTTCACTAGATTCCACTATGAATCTCTCCCCGTGATTCTGTGCTTTAGGCGAGACTCCTCTTGATCTTTACCTCTTATTCATACGATATTAATAAAGGATATGAGGATTTCACTATGAAGCTCTTCCTATGACAAGACTGCATGCCACTCGACACACAAGCGGCTTCCCCTGAAGATATCACCGTCACGAAGAAGTGTCTGTCCGCCACGGTGACAAGAGCCTTCCTTCATGCCCTCGACACTGTGGTGACACGGACATGCTCGCCCCAGGACAATAGAAACAGATTGCCGTCCTCACTCCGGGTGTGAAGAGGGATGTTAACGCTCTATTCTTTACCAACAAGCACCAGATCTACGTAGGCATCACCAGACGAGATACCAATACCATCCCCGTGTTCCGTTATTCCCTCCAGTTACATACCTTTAGAGATAAAAGCGAGGTTGGCTCGGCTGGAGACAACATCTTTTAACCGTTCATCCAGTTCTCCAGCGGCAAGGATCGTGATAGCAGCCGCATACCTAACGCAAACAGTGCAGGATAACTAAGAATCACCAGCATCAGTACATTTGTGGCGAGTTGCGAGTTTCCCGGTTATTCCTTTGTTAACCAAAACCGGCCACCTTGGATCTCACAAACATGTTCGCTTCTCCTTCAATTTGTCGTCTGTTCCAGGGCTAGTCAGATCCGCCAGTCTCGCCTGTACATGGGCCTCAAAGGTGTTTGATGGTTGCATGTTCACATTCAACAAACGGGTGGTCTGAGCCCATCCAAAGAGGCCTTGCGGGCAACTCCAGGAAGCTTCTCCTTGGAAATCCCTCTTCTGTGGTTGTTATTCTGATAACTCTACGTCAAACTGCTTGACTGACTGGTTTGCTTACCAAAATCGTCAGTCATGGAAGTGCCGCTCCTTGTCGATCCATGAATACGCTCATCACAAAGTGTTCTCATCCCCCACTGTCTTCTTTCGTCACTAATGGAAAATGCGCCCCATTGCTAGTCGGCGGTCGTGGCTCCATCGATCGAGGAACCAGTCAGGCCCAAGAAGGAGAGAATGGCGAAGTCGAGCTGATCAAAGCCAACATCTTCCGCGACCTTCTCAAGTACTTCCGAGACAACAACCGCGTCATCGTGGTGCAAAACGGCCAAAACAGCGATTCTATCAATGGCGATTGGACTCACTCGGGCCATCAAGGCTTCCTTGGAGCGAGTGTTGGGGGGATGGGGGTGATATCATGACAGACATGGCCAAACACAAGTGTGCCAAAGGAGACTGTCGGTCGCGTTGACGGCAAAAACTGGGCAGACAAGGCCAATCATAAGATGAAGAAAATTGTCAAATACAAACGGGCTTCGCCAGATGTCCGTGGTTTGCAATGTGGTGTCCTCTCCTCAGCTTGGTTGCCCCTGTCCGGGCTTCACGTTTGGTAACCGTTTGCTCTCCTCTGCATACCTGCACATGACTTCTCCGCTCCCTTGCTGCCATTTTACTACTCATCATGCGCAATCAAGAGAGCGGTCATGAGAGCACAATGAGAACCCTGGTGACTAAACGGGTATATAAAGCTGCTCCGTCGCACGTCGTTTCAAACAGAGGGTCAGAGGATATTCTATAGAAATTATACATGAGCTCAATAGAGACTCTATAAAAGTTATATGTGAACTTTTCAAAGGAGATTATAAAATTATATACATTTTTATATAAATTCTTACTTGAATCTTGATGAGGATTTGAAGAACGCAAGGCAGGTACGTTGTGAGAACGCCGTTGAGTTCCTGCCTGCCTCACCATCCAACCCACAGCTCGCCACCTGCAACGCACTGCCCATTATCCCAACAAAAACACCAACACTCCTCTCACACTTCAATAGTCAACCCTCGCCTGCTCCTCACTTCCTCCATCTGCGCAGCACGTCCACTCGCCTCACTTGCGTAACGTCAGCTAACTAATGTAGGATGTCTTGATCTGTTCTTGCAAATGGTCGCACCCCCGGCCCTGTGCCTTGTATTACCCAGGCGCCTCGGCTGTTCTGGGTGGACAGAAGGTGTTTGAAGGTTTTTGCGAGAATCTTCATACAGGAGGTATTCTGGGGCATGGAAGATTGCGACACAATCCGACGTCTTGAGATCAATGCTCGATTCATCAAGCTCGACAAGGACAAGTCAACCAAGGACCACACGCATTTCCTCGTCGTCAACATGAACGATCAGGTAAGCCTCCCAAACCGTGATAGAAGACCCTCCGCTAACCAGTGCAGATGTCCAAATTTGCGAACACTCTCCCTCGTGTGACCAAAGAGGGCTCGACTGTGAAGCGGAACTTTTCCCTTTCCCCTCTCAGCATCACTGCTGCGACTCCGTCCGGCTTCGTCTTTCTGGCTGGGACTACCCCAAGGCCTCCTCTCCTTCAACACAAACCTCCACCCACACCCTGCGCAGTATTACATCCGCATCCGAATTCTTCCTAGCAGTATGTGACACATATGTCCACGGTTTTCGTTGGCAGTGACTAACAAGATTGGTTCTGCAGATGGCGTCAAAGCCAAGCGTTCACGCCAGAGGCCCTGCGCCCTCTACTACCCCGAGGTCTCGGCGGTCCTTGGAGGACAGAAAGTAGGCTTTGCCGATACTCAACACGGAGTTTGTTGTCTCGAACACCACATTCAGTCAAGCCCATGTGGGTATCAGCATCTATCTCCCTCGGATTGACCAAGATCGTGCGGCGACATCATTCTACCTAGCCCAAGATGGTCGTCCAGCTCACCACCACGTCATCTCTATCAAGTCTATGCATGGGTGAGATGTCTTTCTCAAAACCAGCATTGGCCCTGGGCAAGATGCATTGGAGGGGGTGACGCAAGTCATCGATGCATATATCAACGCAAGCGCCAAAATTCAAGGTTTCCGATCGCTCGGTGATATTCTCTCGCGCGCGAACGAAGCAAGACCAATGCCTTCGAGGACGGGACATGCTTGGTCTGACTTGAGCTTCAAATGCACGACTGCCGTGTTGTTGTCCTTGGCGGAAGATCCGGAACCATGGAGGGTCACGTAGTCTTCGTCAGTCAGCTCATGAGCCTGAACGTCAAACGCCCCAGGCAAAAACTTGAGGAGATGACATGGGCTTGACTGATGCCCGGGGCCAATGCTGGTTTTGAGAAAGACATCTCACCTCTCTCTGGCCCCATCTACCCCTATGGCTCCAAGTAAGTGCACTTGACTTGATAACCCACACACTTCTAACAACATCTCGTAGGCACATTTGGAACCTGGAATACCTTACTTCAGGGATACCCTTCGCGAAAATCTGCGCTCAACGCAGTACCCCGCTCTCTGCCAGTCTGACATCTCAACGATGCCCAAACATCCCTCACGCAATCCGCTTTGCAGGAGATTTTTTGGGTAGTCGAGGACTGCGATGAGATTCGATCTCTCGAGGCGAAGGAGGGCGCGGGTGTGAAGGTCTTTTTTGGCCTCCCGCCACCACCTATTCCACAGCCCAGCCCACTATGGCACAGGCATCCTTCCTTGAGCAGGAGAACGACCACACTCCAGTTTCAAGTAACCGCTTCGAAGATCCCACAGCAGCTCAAACTTCAAATGGCTTTGTTGTTCCTAGCGGCTTATTGGACAATCGAGACGACACTCAGACGACCACTGTCGGTCGCAATGCTCGGGTTGCCTGGACTGCGCTCCAAAACCGCCTTGTCGATGACGCTACCCGTCGCTTTCAGTTGGCTTGCCCCGACAAGAAGGTAGTCCGGGTCTTGCCATGGTCAGTGGAGATGAAGAACTTGCGGCGTGTGGAAGACACCGTTCCCCAGCGAACCGATGTCTCAATCGTGCCTGACGCCTCTCTAGCTAGTCACTAAATGGTTGGACACGTCGATGCCATCCGCATGTCGGCATACAGAGAGAAGTCCCCCTCCGCAGTGTTCAATTCCTTCTCTGAGTTCGCGCGATCCATGGTGCAGGAGAACCCCACGGAATGGGAGGCTGTCGAAAGAGCTTGGAACGAGAAGTAAGTTATCGGCCAGACTCTCCGTCCTGTCGCCATGGCTGGGGACGAGAACCAGCCAATTCGACCTGCCCCCCCCCCCCCCCGGCACTCGCTCCAACGGTCAAGCCCAGGAAGGAGAGTCTTAGCAAATCCTTGCTAATGTTCATTATTACTTCGAGATAGTAGTAGTCTTAGAAGAGGTAAAAGCAGTCTAAAGTTGATTAAAGACATTGCAGAGTTTCTTTAATCGTACTCTAATCTTTATGCTAGGACATAGGTAATCCATTATCTATTCCCTCGTCTTTATGTCAAGGGATAGATACTTCCCTCTATCCTTTGACTCTACCTATGTTGAAATGCACAGTTCCTTCTCAGACTTGTCTTCATGTTAAGACATGGATCCAGTGTCATTACCTCCCTTTGTTGGAACCTACAAAGGAGCCAATACTCACTCTTTGATTTCGCGAGCGGAACACTTCTTGGATTGGTACTTCATGCACAGAATAAAGCCATTGTTCTTAATGTGGTGAACACAATATTCATGGTACATGTACATAAAAGCATGGGTTCCGCTGCCAAAATGTTTCTCACCATCATCACTCACGATCTATTGACATCCTTGATTCTATTACTTTAACATCACCTAGCAAAGCTCGGTGAGATGGATAGAAGAACTCAATCGCTGTGCAGTAGTCAAACAATCCCCCCATACCAAGCTCAGATTCCCAGGCCTTCTCCATTCGTCTTCAGACACCATGTCTTCAACCTGCAAGCTGAAGCTTTACATGCCCATTGACAGCCCTGACAACCGTCAGCTCGTCGAGCTCAACATCCAGTCTCTCGACAAGTGGCAGCAGAACATCGCGCAGCATTGTCCCTTTGTGTCACCTTGGTCTAGCTCAAACTCTACAGAGTGCTCCGACTGTAAGGATGGACCTGGAGATGCTGGTGCGGAGGCAGGAAAGCGGCGAGTTCCCGAGCGTTCCTTGCTCTGCAGCGCACACGACGGTCACCCAGACGACGATGAATCTGCACGCAGAGACATCGCCGATATGGAGGAGATGAGGGAGCAACGACTCGTGCGTACTCATCCCCTTGCTGATGGTGCCAAGGCCTCGGAGCTTTCTGCCTATCGTCTCAAGGGGTGGCAACTACTCCACAGGATCATCACTGACGGCCTGACCAGCGTCGACTCTTCCCGGGTTCTTCCTTGCAGTCCTAATCAGCGAGTTTATATTCTCTCCGTCGACGAGACAGAGAGGGGAAAGCTGGTCGTACACCAGGTAGTGAATATCGATGCATGCCCCAGGAACATTCTGATGAAGCACCTGGACCAGATCGAGAAGCGAGGATGGCGCGATATTATCTGGGTGGGAAACAAGGGCGAGGGTCTCCAATATATGATGAACAAGAAAGAGTGTGTTGAGACGATGGTGTGGGGTTGATTCGAGAGATGAGGCTTTCGGCGAGGAAAGGGGGTACCATATTAGATTGAGAATGCACTCCTTTTCCCCTTCAAGTGTCCCGCGTGGTAGATTTGTGAACATGTATTCAAAATTCCGTGCTGTT
This sequence comes from Fusarium solani, assembly GCF_023522795.1. Classification (NCBI taxonomy): domain Eukaryota; kingdom Fungi; phylum Ascomycota; class Sordariomycetes; order Hypocreales; family Nectriaceae; genus Fusarium; species Fusarium solani. The sequence goes on from NW_027072157.1 coordinate 4,313,898, forward strand.
TGATGTGATTGTGCCCGCAGCTTATAGCTTGGCCATGTCGGCGAGCCTCAGCGGCGCAAATGAGACCTGACAATGTCGACAGGTCAAGTGGGTGATGTGACGATGAAACCAGCATGATATGGTGCTATTTGGCTCATCCAGCGATCGGGTTGGCGTGGATCGTCACTTTTTCAATCCGGATGGGTTCCTTGGGTCTGTTCTTCCGATCAACCTCGACAGCCTCCATCTTGGCCAAGGTCGCCAGGCCCTCGTCTCCAATGACGCGTCCAAAGATGGTGTTGAGGCCGTCCAGATGCGGTGCCTTATCAAAGGTGATGAAGAACTGCGAGCCGTTCGTGCCGGGTCCCTTGTTGGCCATGGACACGACACCTCGCGCGCCGTGTCGCAGGGCCGGTCGAATCTCGTCCTCGAACGCGCCTCCCCAGATGCTGCGTCCGCCCTTGGGGTTCTCTGGGGGATTCGGTGTCGCGGGAGCTCCGGTCTGGGTCATGAACTTGGGGATAAGGCGGTGAAAGGGTGATTGATCGTAGTAGCCCGATGCGCAGAGGGCAAGGAAGTTCTGGCGGAGGTTGGTGGTTAGCCAAGGGTCCGACTAGTCTCGACGCAAATGGATGGCTTACCTCGGCCGTCTTGGGCACGCTTTCGCAGTAGACTTCAATCTTGATGTCGCCTAGCGACGTATGGAGAGTAACTGACATTGTGCCTGTCTGAGGTGGTGCGGCGATGTTGTTGTGGAGGTTAGAGAGACGGTTGGTGCAGTTGCGAAGAAAGATGAGAAGGAAACTACACAAGTTGAATGCCCCACTATCACCAACACCCAGGCACCCAGGCGACTTCGACCCATCACAAACAAGCACATCAATACCAGCAAACGCGCTCGATGAAATTTTCCACCGTTTTCTACTATTGCTGTTTGTCTCCTCCTCCTCCTTCTCTACCCCGCTCTTCTCGTCTTGCTCTTTTCTCCCCTCCCCTCACCTCTCCTCCCTCTCGCCTCTCCCTCCTCTCTCCCTCAACTCTTCGCGATCGGTTCTACTTATTCCCTTCTCTCCCCAGCTACACTATCTTTTTCCCTCTTCCATCGGACTTGCTCACCTTCTTGGTAGCATTTTATCCTCTCGCTGGCTACTTTCCCTAGTTCCTGGCAGCTTCCGATCATGATTCACTCTCCCACTCCTCTAGGTTCGTCAAACAGCACCCTCTGGCGCCCTTTGCGTCTTCCTTTTGGCTTCTATCGCTCACCGTCATACTTAGGACCACTTCTACATCCTACAAAATCAGTCTCTGCAAAAATGGCGCTCCCGGCTAGCCCCCCGTGGGTAATGATTCTGCCAACAGAACGGGTCAGGGAGCCCCCTTTCCTACCGTGATTGTTCACCCAGAAGATCCCCTGGATGTGTCTATCGAGCGGGCTGTCTTCGATGAACTAGACAGCATAGCCGACATTTCTAAGGTCCCTGAAGGGTCCTACAAGACACTGGCCGAGAAGCTGTTCTTGATGTGCCAGCGGAAGCCAAAGGAGCATTGCGAGTGCTTTGAAGCAACTATTCACAAGCTGCGCAAGCCCAATGTCCTTGGTGGCAATGTCTGGAGCGAGTAGGACGGATCCAAACATATCACCACCTTGATGGACGAAGTCGCGAAGAAAAACGCTCAGATGAAAGGCTATGTCTTCACCCTCCCGGCTCCCGTCGCCCTGGCAGCTTTCACGGTCTCTGAGTTGCGAGGCATTGGATCGCAGTCCAATGCCCTCGGTGTTTCCATGATCCGAACGGAGAACGTCTTTCTGCATGTGGGCAGGTCGATCGATGTGTTCAAGCGCGAACACAAGGGTATCGTTTGCCTGGGGCTGCGTCCTATGAATGCAGTCGTTAATCAAGACCTTCTCGTCAACAAAGCTCTGAAACGCAGTGACGCGATGTTGTGGGCCCAGTATCACCAGAAGGCTCACATGGTCCTCCCCACCTCGGTCAAGCTCACCAGCGATGAGTTTCTTGCCCAAAACCAGCACTGGCTTGACCTCCTTCTTCGTCTTCCCCTTGACGAGGATGCACAGCAAACCGTCAAGGAACATGTGCTGCGGAACCTTGATGAGAACACTGCCCGGCTTGTGCCCTAACAGTATCGACTCTCGCTGTTCCTCTTTTGCGGCATGATCAACGAAAAGGCTCGGCAGGATTGGCTCCGAGAGAGTCCTCTCCCGGAAGTCACCGTCAACCGTCATATTCCTTTGCCCAAGATGGTTGAAACTCAGCCCATGCGCCGAGCCGTCAGAACGGTCGAGGAAGTCGCCTTTGGGCTCAGGAAGACGAACCATCCCGACGCCGCCAAACTCAAGCGTGCATCGGATACCATCTCCCTGTTCTGCGATGTGCAATACCAGGCAGATATCGAAGCCACGGCCGAGAAGAAGGCCGCAGCGGCCGAGTACAAGGAGATGTTTCAACAGATCCAATTCTTCAACAACCAAGCCATGGCAGAGATCTTCGACGCCGTCAACAATGAACAGCACAAGCGTGCCATGGAGTTTCGCGGGCTTCTTATCGACGGTGAAGACGAAGATGGGGCAAGCGCCGGAAGATGACCGACAAGGTATGGCTTCACAATTACCGCAACGTGAATGATGCCGAGATCCAGATGTGGATTGAACACTTTATCGCCCTTCGAACTGGCAATGAGACGGCTCCTCTGGACAACATGAAGAAGCTTGTCATGCAGAGGAGTGGCGATCGTCTCTGGCGATTGTTGGAACAGGTCATCTTCAACCCGTCTTAGGGTGCTTACTGCAATGCGGTACGCCACATGTCGTGACACGTCCTTTTCTTTATGAGGCTCGATGTAACACGGTCATCAAGGCCACGGTACGTTTTCCCCGAATGACTGACTCACGATATATCAGAGACTGACTAACGACATATTAGAGACCGGCTAACGACGTATCAGAAAACAAAAGGGGCGACCAGTTTGGCGGAGGAAGTGCGGCGGAAGTTGATGTTCATACATTTTCTTGTTTCCAACGGTGACAAACAACATGAAAGAGCAACCCCGTTCTCCGCTGTCGAGAAGTGGTCTGACATACTTGCCTCCCACCAAACTGCAGATGAAGTTGTCCCTTTGACTATAAGGGATCACATCGTAGGTAGAGATGGCTGGCAGGCGTCTTTGGCGGGAGGATATGTCGTCCTATGCTAGTTTATATCAACACTATCTAACCATGAGTCCTAATTTAGGGAACATTGTCATGATTTTATACTTAATGTAGCTAAATTCAGGCTATGCTTCTCCTATCCTTGAGCAAAGAATCGTATAAGGGCGCTATAACTTCGTGTAGGTAGTTTACCTTGCTCGATGACTGCTGAGGCGACATGGTCCCTGTGGACAAGAAATCGGCAGGCGTGGTGCAGTACGTCCAGGACTCTCAAGGCTTGGGCGATCACCTTTTGCCCTTGGGAGTTCATCCTCCAAACTCGTGCCAGGTAATTTCCAGCAGGGGAGGCGCAGAGAGGATCACCTTCGGGATTCCTTGCCGTCCCCTTCCGCCAGGCTGCGAGAACCGGTTCCCCGGGGGTTTACAGAGGCATCCTCTTCATCTCGTTGATGGAATGGCAGGTGAGGGCGGACGGTTTCGGGTCTTTCGTTGGAGTGAGCCGGAGGGGATGGCTGGTCCAGAGGATTCTCAAACATGATACCAAGAGCGTACGTCCCCCAAAAAGGTGTATCGTACAATTATCCTCTTTTCAGCACTAAGATGTGATGGGAAGACGATAGTGACTGTGATACACTTAGAAGAGCCAGGCTACCATTCCTTTCTCATTCCATGGCGTACCTATCTAGTTTCTCTCGTCAACTATATCACGGCCGTGGATATCGCATGTAATTGCGGAATGCCGCCTAAGAACACCCCTCTTGTTCACTTCAACGGACTCCAGAGGGGATGAGGGTGGTGTCCATATCTTCAGAAGGTCGTCTCGGATCTCAGAGACAGCTTCAGTCACGCAAGCTTCTAGTGGGGGGGTCCTCAACGACATTGGTGACCATTTTCCAGTCCAGAGCAGGCATGTGACGCCGGGGAGTTTCTCGCATGGTGTCCGCGCTCTGGTCCATTCCAGCGAGGAGGGGAAGCTCCGGTTTGAAGTTATAGCGCTGATGATTTATAGGGGAGGCAATGGTAAACGTTAATGGAATGCCAAACCGAATTTTGTGTAATTCAGATGGGACTTCTGTCAGAAGAGGGTGTCATGGGTCTCAAGGTCTGTAAGTGAACTCAGATGCCTGTTGTGTGAAGCGGCCAGGCTAGCGGCCACGCCAGGTTGATGATGGTATGGGATCACGTTCTTGGAGATATCTACCCATTGATTGATGAAACTCTATCTAGGTCGAGCGCTGGTCACCTCCCTGCCGGGTCTCCTGTTAGCTACTTGCTCGACTCAAGACGTTCCACAGCAACACCAGAAGGCAGAGCATCAAGCTAGGCCTGGCCAGGGCGAAGGGACCAAAACAAAGGAAACTGCAAAAAAAATACCAATTCGATAAATTACACGAAAAATTGCCCGACGACATGCTGGGCAGACTTTGCTGGCTCGAACAAGCAGTGTGTGTACAAAGGGTGTTGGTGATAATGCTACACGCAGTAGAGTGACGTCATGTCAGCTTCTTCATTTTCCCCCTTTGTCATCTTGAACCCCCATTCAAACATCCAGAGTTGAAGCTGATTGCCTTTGATTCTATTCACATCATACATACAGCCTTGCCTTGCAACCACAATGTGAAGCCATCTCCACGATGCTCCCCAATCCAGGAACCGCTATCAGCCTTACGACGCTAAACCAAATGCGTCAAAACAGTGGCTTATCGGCTCGAAGCCCGTCTCAGCCACATCATCAGTGGCTCGAGCATGTGGCGTGAGCTCTCTGTTTCATTACACGCCCCCTCCATTATCTGTCCAATTTACCAACAAGTGCCGACACAAAAAATGCTCCGTTAACACAAATGACACTATGAAAAGACGGTGTGTGACCGACAAAGAGACGCGCTTGTTGTTTGTTGTTTAGACGCGGTTGTTCGTGATTTTGCTATCTAATTTCCGCAAAAAGCCACAGGTGGAATGGCCAGTGACATTTCTCCATGTGGGACGTAATTTGCCCGGCGGCTGGTGACCTCTCGGCCGAGAGCCGCGGGTTGGGAGGGTGTGCTACCCTATGCCGAGAAAGTCGACGTCTTGAGATGTTGAAAACTACAGCTTCTGCGCACGTAATCACATATTTTAAGTGTTTGTCTGAATTTCTCATGTCTGATACATGTCTGGTATGAATGTAGACAGCACCCTGCGCCCGTTGGTGACCTAAATGTCCCCATCAGCTGATGATGTGATGACCTCCAAGCTTACTCCTGGACTTACACGGATCACTGCAACGTAGCCACCGCAACTCCAGACATGCTCCATCCAGCAGCATAAGCCGCGCAAGACAACAGCATAACGGATAGGGGACTATCAGGAGACACCCCTTGGGCATCGCTGATATGATAGAACGGATTTGGAGAGCGACGATTCCACAGACGCGCAATGTCAGGGCGCATCCAAGCGAACTACCGGTCCGAACAGATCACTTGCCGACAAGGGGGAGGGGGGTAAACCGGATGATGACTTCCTTTTCCATCCTACCTACGAGACATGCATACGACAACTACCGCCTTGGAAAAGAAAGAGAAGGAAAAAATCCACTGTCCAGGCCGTTGGATTCAAGGAATGCTCAGGTGCCGTGGAATTCGGCCGGTGAGCCACACCTTACCCATAAGCGAGGAATGCACAAAGTGAGTGCGGCCCCCCCTTAGCCGACACATCTATCCACGCGATGAATGAATGAATTTAATGTATGTCACCAAGGGGGCACGCGCATATCGGATGCTTAACATAACTAGTCTAGCCAACCAAGGGGCGAGCGCATACGAGGAGAAGAGGGGGGAGGGGGGAGGACATGCAACCTCCAGGGGTAAACGACAAGAAACCCACCAGCATGAACCCAGCATCTCTTGTTCAATTAAACCAAACTCTGCCTGTGCTTGTACCCAACAAACCCTATAAGCTTGATTCCCTTAAGACAGCCCTACTATAATCCCCCCTTGGCCCTTGCATGCGCATCGTTCTCCTAGTCAGGGGCACAGAGAGAGAGGTTGGTGGCCGTTTTGAAAGGCGGTGGATGGACCGCCTTTGATTGCAAGACCCGAGATTACACACTCCCCACAGCGGGAAATTTCCCTGACGTCACCTCTTCCCAACCTCCGCTCCATTCATCGACGATCTAGATCGTTCTGTTAGAGTGAAGCGAGCGCGGGTGAGCCAGGGACGTTGAGGATCACATCACATGCCGTTTATCGGGTTCAATACGAAAAGTCATGGAATGGAGAGAGATATAGATCTGGGTGAAAAGAATTTTACTTCTTTTTTTGTGCCTGTTACGTACAACTACCTATACACAGGACGGGGGGTCGGGTCGAAGATATCGGAGAGGTACTAGCCTTCTCCGGTTGTTCCATAATGAAGGCACATGACAGTACCAAATATCCTTCCCCCGGGACGACGTTCCATCGATGCCTTCATGGTCACCCCGGGTATGCTTTGCTTTGCTTCGCTTCGCTTCGTCGTCCCTCATCCATCTTTCGAAAGAATTATGCAGACGTTTAACTGCAGTCGTGAAGAGTAGGCCCGCCTCATCGTACCAGACCGAGGTCAGACTCCATCGTCCCTTTTTCAAAGCCATTCCATAAAATAAAAAAAAACCTCTTTCCCTTGTCGTGGGGTATCCTTTTTTTTTCCATCGCGGAGGGACCTGTACTGGTGCATTCTCGGTCTTCCCTGGTTCCGTTTTGAGGTTGGGCCAAGCTCCCCTGTAGTAAATCTATTCCGTTGAATCTGCCCTCAAGTGGTGATTCTTCCTCGCGCAGGTCCTTTTTGTCGGTTCGGTATCCCTTCCACGCCGGGGAGGGCGAGTCGCATGTATCGGATCGGGGCCTGAAAAATGCAAACGAATTGCTGAAATAAAAAAAAAGGGGGTATGATCCGCGTGTTCCTTTTTTGGGTGCCGCAAGACTTGATGAGAAATTTTGAATTCGCAAGGAAAATAAAAGCAGTCGCTAAATGCCAAAAAAAGATGAGAGTGAATGAGAGAGAGATCATTCTGTTGTGCAACCATGCAATGGATTCGAACAAATGCTAGAATGTCGGAAGGATGGTTTGTGTGTAAAGGTTGGTTGTGTCGATGCTGCATACTGGCAGCCAGGTCAACAAGACCCAGTCGTCACGAGTTCCATTATTGGTTCATGCCGTGTTGGTTCACGAAGCCGTTGTATTGTTGTTGTTGCCCATACGCCGAGGCGTGGTGAGGGGTTGGTGTTACCGGGCACCGAGGGGGCAGGCCGTAGCAGTCCTTGGCCATGTTGTGGTTGTTGCCCATTAATGAGTTGCCGTCAGGGGTGATAGGGGGAGTCAGGTATCCATCAAACCCCATCGTGGCGCTGTGGCCTTTTTGGGGTGTGCTGTAGATGTTGCTGGTGTGCTTGTTAATGGGCTCGGTGTGCGGTGTGGTGGGATTCGCAGTTCGACGCGCGAGCTCAGCCTGCTCAGCCATGAACTCGGCGAGCTTCTGAGACACTCGAGAGTAGTTGGGGGTCGAGTACTTGCGGGCGAGGGTGGCCGAGGGCTGGTGGAGGTGGTGCGACAGTGTCAGCAGCGTCATGTTCTCTGTGTGATCCCACTCTCCGTCGTTGACTTCGGGTCGGGCGAGGATAGCACGCGCGAGGGCGAGAGAAGATCGAGCCATCATCGAGGGCTTGGTAGAGACAAAGTCGCGGTAGTACAGGGCGATCTCGCAGAGGTAGGCAGCCATGTGTTCGACCTCCTGGTCGTCTCCCTCCTCCGTCACCATGAGCTGAGCAAACAGGTCGACAGTGGGGTGTCCTATGGTCCAGTCGAGAGTGTTCAGAACATGCATCTCCATCTGAGTAAACATCCCAGCATCGTAGAGTCCGCAGCACATGTTGTTAAGCTCGTGAATCTGAGGCACTCTATCCTTCTTGTCACCATACTTGGCAGCGATGAGGAGGGCGGCACATCCGACAAGCTGGTAATGTTGCTTGTAAACCACTCGCTTGGAGCAGTACCGGTCGAGGAGGTTGACGGTGAGGAACAGGGTCTCGGGCAGGAGGGCGAAGGCGGCGTGAGCCTCGATGAGGAAGTCGATGAGGTAGGGCCTCATGAACCACTGGATCTCGCGCTGCATGTCAATGAGGGAAGCATCGGGGAGAGTCTCTTCCTGTGAGAGGTCAGCAAAAGACGCCTAACAGTGCGCAATGTTCAACATGCCTCCATCCGTCGCAAGTGCCGAATGATATCCTCGAGGTACTCGTCGGCCGCTAACCGGGAGAGCTCGCCGGCAATCATATCTTGGCGTTGGCGGGCGAGCATCTTGATTGTCTCCTGAGTAGAGATTCTCGGGTGATGGTCATCGGACTCGACAAAGAAGGAGCCGTCGTCGTGAGAGTAAGCCATGTTGGGTGGTTGAGTTGTCAAATGGCTAGAGTAAAAGGCTTGGTGGCTTGATGAAATGAGAGACGGGTCGGTTCGCCAGGAATCTCGTTGATGTGAAGGAGCGTTTGGTGAAGTGTGCAAGAGAGTGATGCACACCGAAATTAGGTTATTAAGATATTAAAGAACGTGATGGAAGAAAACGAAAAGAATGACCGTGGCTGGTAACGAGACCAGAAGCATGTAGAAGCAAGGAAAGGGATTGGAAAAGGGGTCGTTTAAAGACTAGTCGACTGAAGGGCTCTAGAAACGGAATATGCGTCAGTACGAGGTTCCATGCTAGCGTGCGGCATCTCGATTCTGCCAAGACAGTGCTAAATGGCCCGATGGATAGAACCATGGGCTGTTGGAAATGGTATCCCTTGGGTGATGGGGGACGGGCTGGCACGAGGGACTGGGGCGATTGGCACGAGTGCCGTATCGAGGGGAGAGGGAGGCTTACCGCCACAGCTCGGGGAGGTGGACAGCTCGGTCGAGAGATGAGACAGTCCCTGAGATTGTGTGGGAACAACGAGTTAACGTCTCCCACGGGGCAAAGCTCAAGGAAGCTCGTGAAGCGTGGAGGTTGTGGAGAGGACGGTGGTATGCGGAAGAAGGATCCTCGGCATGCAGCTGGAAGGGGAGATTAGAATTACTATCTAACCTCGGGGTCTTCGACTCGAAGACATACCTTCCTCACGCTCTTGACGCTTCGAAAATCGATGTCGGTTACCGGGTCAGGGTTGACGGGGTAGCCGAGTAGTTCAGGTGGTGGGATAGTGATCTTGAATCTCAAAGCTATCGAGATTCAAGAATTCAACAATCCACAGTCGTCACTCGTCGTGAATTCTTCTGCCCTAGTGCTCGAAGGGGTATTCGACCAAGGTTGAACAGGCTAGTCCGGCCGGAGGGTCGACGAACCAGTCTCGGGAAGGGCAGCAAAAGAGATCGTCTCGTGTGAAGGGAGCGGGTGCGTCGATAGGCGGCGTCGGCGGCTGGCGACAGGGAGTGGAAGAGACTGGAATTCCTGGTCTACGGACCTTGGAATTTGGCAAGAGTCGAAAGGAGGAAGTCGAGTTTAAGGGCTAACTTGGGTACCAGAAGGAAGAGTGAAATACCAGCAAAGGTGTTTTTTGATTCACTTTTCTAGTCCGGCCTTTTTTTTTTCTTTGGTTCCGTCTCACAACCTTTTTCGAGGTTCGCCCTGACCTTTAATAGGACAGGAGATGGGGCTCTTTGAGGGAGAGGTGTCGAGTTGAATGCCCTGGGGTGTGGTGAGAATTCTCCTCGTCCCAAGCGCGTCTTTTCAGGCCTGCTGTGGTCGAGTCAGGAGGGAAGACGTAACGAGAGATGAGGGAATGTGGTGGATGAGGGAGAGGGAGAGAGAGAGAGGAAGGGGGAGGATGCGGATGAAGAGGTAGGAGGAGGATGGAGAAGAGGGAAAAGGACTGGGTGAGAGGTACACGAGTAGTTTTAACGGAACCAGCCCAGCCCAGCCAGCCTGCAGCAGTAGACGGGAGGGGGGAGTACGCAAAGACGCAGCTAGACGCAGCGCAGCACAGCACAGGTAGGTTGGCTGGCCTGGCTGGCTGGCTGGCTCCGTGGATCCATCCCTCCATTATCCAAGGATGGCTTGACCTTGGTTTTTCTGGGACGGGTACCGGTTGCGGGTACCGTACGGGGTCGCTGACCAGGTACCTGCGCGCCGGGCAACAGCGGGTGGAGGTACCTAGACGCGGCCCCTGCTAGGAGGCCACCAGGAGTCACACACCCACGACCACGGTCGCGCGCCCACCACGAGGAGGAGCCACAGGATCCTGGCACTCCTTGGAGTGAGTTTCTCAGACTTGGCTTTCACAGCAGCAGCTCAACTCTTCTGTGGTTCCCTGTTCTGCCCTTTGGCGGAGAATCGCCTGTGGGATTGATCTCCAGAGCAACTCTGGGCCGAGGGGGTGCATGATGCCTCCAGGACCGTTCTGTTGTGCTCTGTTCTTGGATGCACTGCGAATCACCAAAACGCCTCTGCCTCACCACCTCCAAACATCACGTACCTCATCCAAGGAACGCTGTTCGGGGGCTGGACTAGAGGAAGAGTAGCTTGGGCTCATCGCGGGCTTGACTTTTTTGCTTGCTGTGCTGAGCGGGAGGGGGCTTGGGGGTGAGGGCAGAAAGCAGCCAAAAAAGCATGGGGCATGGGGGCGTGCAAGGTACGGCACTGTACTTTGGGAGGAGTGGACTGGACGCCAAATACGTACCTGGCTTGGCTTGGCTGGCTTGAGCGTGTGCGGTGCGTGCTTCGAAGCGTGTATGAAGCGTGTGAAGCCTGTGCTGGCCCGGGCGAGTTGTGCCAATTGTGTCGTGTCGTAGCGTGTTCTTGTCTCTCGGCTGGGGAAATTCGGCGCACGCTGGGGCAGGGATCCGCGCGCGGACGTAATGGAGACTGGGCGTGTGAGACTGGTTGGTCTGGTGTTTGTTGGATGTAGTAGGTGAGTAAAAGATGACCGCGTCAACAGTCAAAGTGATGGTCAAGATGCGATCTGTTGGTGTTGATGATCGGATGGTGATGGATCAGGATGAGCATCTCTGGGGAGTGACTGATAAAAGAGCAAAAGGCCAGAGCAGGTTGAAATATACCGAATTGAGACGTGTTGAGGATCATTGGCCGAGCAGTTCGCAAAAGGCAGAATTGGCCCAAAGGGTATAATTCCTTTGAAGCTAAAAGCGGAATTGGTGGCACATCCGTGATGAGATATAACCTCAGATTTCTACCTCAGATTCAGCGCCGCAGTATGCCCGTACCATGCCGAATTGTTCCATTTCTTTATTGTTGACCTTAATTCACCCTCTTATGACGTCGAGATGCAAATGAATCAAGACCACGACATATTGTTTGTTTGGAAATATGCACCTCGCGGCCTGGTTGAGCGAGGCCACAGGCGGCCTTTTTGTGTCCGTCCATGTCTGATATTGTGCTCATGTGAGGTGCACTGCGCAGGCTCACCACAGATGGCGAGCCGAACTGTAGAGGTGACATCTGCATTTGCAGCGCACCCTTTCGTCACCTGTTCTGTAGAGCCATCATCAGAGTCAACACGCTCAAGACACCGCCACGACCGCGACCTCGTTCCGGACCTGCCTTAGACCCCGAAGCTATCGCCACGATGTCGAGCCAGCAAAGCAAGGCAGTGTCTGTGGTAGCATTTGTCAGGCTGCTGCGCAGTGCAGCACTGCGTTGCGGTGCATGATTACTCAAGGCAGAAATCACGACACTACTATCAACACCGCTACATCGATCTTGGGCCATGTAAAAGCAACCAGGGGTTTCTTAGATGCCCCTCTGACCTCACCGATGTAGCGAGATCTCTTTTCCGTGTACATGCCTCTACATCCATACCATCCCTCGGATACGAACAACCTCGTCGCCCCGATGCTGGTCCCATCTCAAACTCGTGGCATGGATTCCCCCTACGGACGGGCCACGCTTCTGCACTCTAACGGAGCTCCGGGCTGCCCGCGACGTCGACAACATCCCATCTACTGTACCTGGGATGACTGTTGTTGCAGGCAGTACTGTTAGTGCGCCGCCCTAAAACATGTCAGCATCGATGCATCTATCGTCGATGAACTGCGAGGCTTGCTTCTGCCAGGTTCCAGTGTCAAGCACTGACGCCGACCAGACGCGAGCGCATTCATCTCGCGCGCTGCATCCTCATTTCTCGTTCCCGTGTCGTTCCCCAGTTGTCGCCAATCCATACCGACACCAAACGCGCGCCAGACTAGATCGACTCCGTTGATTCTCTGCCGCCATGGACATCTCCGACGGAAGGGGGTGTTGCAGTGGATTTTCAGGGCGTTCCCCTCTTAGCCTATGGCATGTCGCCCAGAGACCGTCTATCGAAGCTCGAAAACGGCCCTCAAAAGGAGCCACAAAAATCTTGGGTTCCAAAAACGATGTCAGCGACTGGACTGGTCGGTCGCGTTGCCCTCACTTCAAATCTTGGATGCCGCATCCCCGTCTGAGCCAATCACGTTTTGTTGCCCGCGACTTCTCGCATCGTCCTGGAGCCCAAAGGCCAATTAATCATGCATGTCATCCATGATGAGCACCTCGCTTCTTGTGCCTTGCCTAGGATTTGTTTCTCCCTCACGTCCTGTCTGCTCATTAACATTAGCAGTTGGGTCATTCACCCCCACCGCTGGGTGACTTGCACTTCAATATATCCACTGGACTACAGGCCGCTAGGCAAGCCCTGGGCTCAGAGGTGAGGTTCACCAGCCAGCATGCCCTTGGCTTCCATTGTGCAGTGGTCGCGCAGCGTCATGGACCAGCTGTCATTTACACTTGCATCTACATGACGATTTGTCGCGCGAGCGCGTGTTCTGTAGCGCAGCCCTACATAAAACCGTTCCAACTCCCTTCGCGATGCGATGCGCGCCTTGCTCGCGCGTTGCCTGACGGTTGGTGGCTCAGGGGGCGGACCGGCCGTGCTACACGCTTCCATCAGTCGTGAGACGTTGTCAGCTCTTCTCTGCCCTGCTTGCATCCTGGACAATTTTGTGACTTTTTTCGGAGCATCTTTTGCAGAAGCCTCCTCCGTTGCCAAGACCCCTCGGTCACGGAAATATCATCACTCATTCGCTGGGTCTGTTCCCCGCCTTCATCAACACATGTTCACAAAAGTGTCACTATTCGCATAACCTCAAAAGTCAATTTATTAAAACGGGCTCCTTCCGATGCAAAGCAAAGATTTTTTCTTGATGAGTTGTCAGCTTCTTCAGGTCAAGCCTCATCTGCCGCTTGGAGCAATCTGCCCCCTTTTAAGATGCTGAATATAGCTGAAATAGCTCCTGTCGCAGACGAGTTATTTGCCCTTCTGTTGGGCCTCGCACAGCCGTGGACCCATCTCGGGACGATCTTTGTTTCCTTCATGTCCCCTCATCCATGTATCGCGGGTATAATCCGCTGCTAGTAAAAGGAGGTTGCTTGCTTGGCGAGACGATCAACCTACACCTCGAGAGAAAGTCCATGCCGTGGCTGCGTGTTTCCACCGGACAATGGACGCCATCAGCTAGCCGTCCAACTCAAAGACACGTCCATAGCGGCAGAGGCTATAGCGTCGCACTCCGTACGCGGGTTAATTACGGAGGAGAAGGCATCACGTCTCATGTAATCATCAACAGAGACTCTGACCGTCTCGTCTCATGGATCCAGCTCCTAGAGTGCATATTCTGCAGCGGCCGCCTCACCGAAAGTTTGAGCCGTACTTGCGCAACAGCGTCGTGCCCGGTCTGTGGTTGGAAAAATCGCCCGATGCTCATTTCCATCCCATGCCGCCGCGTTCAAGCCGCTCCGTTCTGCTGCTGCAAGGGATTGGAAGCCCACGGCCCCCACAGGCGCGAACGGAGGATCCCCACGCACCATACACTTGCACAGATGGTACGCATAGGCGAGCACAATACGGATACCTAAGCACAATGCCTTTGTGTCGTCCGTTCCGAAGGTCGTGACGAGTTACGCCGTGTTTCCTATTGTACGGCAGATGCCAGAGTCAGTTGGTCCATCAGAGTTTAGCTTCCGGAAGTTGCCCAGTTGACGATCAGCTTGAAAGAGTGCCACCGAGTCAATTGCCTCTCAACTGGTTAATTCTCCGTGCATGGCATAAGGATAGGAATGTTGCAACTATCCCGCCAGATCCTCTCAGCCTGTCACATGAGTCTGACACCGACTCAACGTCCGTGAAACAAAATCTCAGCCGCCGGTGCTCCGTGCCACGGTCGCAGACCCGAACCCTGGGCGCCGTTTTTTTATCTCTTACTGAGAGATTTCACCTGCCTGGTTAACCGTCACATCCATCACGGAGAGACGCCGTTGCGGAGGTCGCAGGTCCGGAATAGCCGTTGGCGTACGGTACGGGTACTGGTGCGAGGGCACAAGACGCAGTTGGGCGTGGATCATCAGAGACCTGTCTTTGTCGTGACAATGACAATGGAACCAATCCACCGAGAGCACACGACAACCAAGGCACGACAAAGCACGACAACCTGCCTAGGCAAGGCACGCACACGACCTGACTAGATAGATGGGCCCCTCAAGCCCGGCGCCGGTGCTTGTTAAAAAAGTAACACATACACGTCCAACCTGCACCCCTTTAACCCGTCGGTCGCGCGTAAGGCCCTGGGACGCGCCTCTCTCGCGTCAAATGGCGACGCAGCGACCACCAGCCAATGGCACGGCCCAGACGCGCACCTCATGAGACTCTGCAGTCAGCGCATCTGGCCCGGACCCAGGTGGCTGGGCGAACGAGAGAGGAAAGATGAGATGGGGGAGGCAGGCTAAGTTTAGCGGCCGGGCACCTAGGGAAACCCTGTAGACGAAAGAAAAAAAAAAGGCCGGGACCAGCTATGAAAAACACCGTCATCTGGATCGACAATTTTCCAGAGATCCACTTGAACTGACGCAGACTGGGAGATTGGGCTGAGTTGAGATGGACACATTGAGCTGAGTAAACGCAGGGAGACTGAGATGAGGCTCTTGAACTTACCGCAAGACAATGATGCGTCTCTTGGGAACCGACGAGAGAACTGACAGCTCTTCCGAAACTGGAACAAAGAAAAGCTCCATGTCAAATCTTTTCTGTCACCACCTTTTCTCTCACTTCTCACATGCGCCGGTCGACGCCAGTGAGGGGTAGCCCCAGGAACCACGTCCAGGATCCCCCTGGCCGGTCCCGACGCGGAGGGTCGAGATACCAGATCTGTGAACCATGGTGGTGTGTGGTGGTGTGTGAGCCGTGTGAGTGTGTGCCAGCTATTTGCAGATCCTCACATCCCCCATATCCATATCGTTGCATTCGCCAGCCCTCTTCTCTGCACATGATGATGCTGCTGTAGTATGATCAAGAGGCGAGGCTCAGCAATGGGCCATCATGACGTGTCTGACCGAGCGGTTTGCACTTCCGTGATCCGGCCCTTGTCGTGGCTCTCAACCTGATCAACCTTATAGGTACGAAAAAGCATCTGTAAAGTCGGCTCTGGACTGGTTCGCCCAATTTAGCTACCCAATCTTGAACTAGCAAACATGTCTCAGCCAACTTGAAAGCCCTCTCATGTCGTCCGCCCAGAGATCAACCATGCCATTAGCAAGCTCTGTATACTGGGCCTTGAACTCTGTCACTCCCCCACGGTGGACAGACGGTCTGGACGAATGTCGACAGGTGGCTCCTCCGAGAAACCCCTCAACGACCACAAGGAACAGGGACCCTACAGGATTCAAAAGGTCGGTGACGGTCGCCGTGGCCCGCTCCCTCGGAGGCGAATTTTCCTTACATGGAAAAAATGTCTCTTTTGTATTGAACAAGGTGTTGTTGTGGTGTTGTTGTTGTTGTCCCTTGTCTCTGGCCTGCGACACTCAGAGGCCTAACTCGAGGCCTCTAAACAATGGGACAAAACAAGAAGCGGCCGAAAATGGCGGCCCAAGCCACGTTTCCCGAGAAGCTGCAGCAGCCACTGATTTCTGTAGATCAGCCATGTGCCAAAACAGAAGAGACCTTCTTTTGTATTCCTGGCCGGTGTGATCAAGGCCTTTGTCTGCAGAGTCGGGGCTGAAAGTCTTGCCCGCTCACTCGGTTATCGAGTTGAAGTTGTCAATTCCGCAATCACGGGTTCTAAACGGTCAGCACAGGCCTGGCCTGTCCTTCATGTCCTCCTGCGGCGCCGGCTAGACCTTATAGACCTCTAATCGTATCATAATTCGCAACTGGTGGCCCTTGGTAGTGCTCCTCGTAGTGCCCGTCGTTGCGCTACGGTTGCCGCACTGGCCTGGTTGCGGTCCTGGACACAAGGCAACCCAGCCCAGGCAACAAAGGCTCGGCTGAGTGGCTGGCTTGGCTGCCGAGTCGTCCAAGGTGCGTGCAGTGCGTCAATGCTGAGTGATTGTGATTGTATCTCTATGAACAAGGGACGGGTCCTCTTGTGAGCGTCTCCGAGCCAACCAAGGCTTCCTTTCTTCTTCCGAGTCGCCGGCCTCAAACTTCCAAGGCAACTCGACTCAAGCAGGATGCAAGTTTCAATTCTCCCTCACCCTCACATCCAGCCAGCTCCAGCACCGACAAATGTGACGTATGGCAACCTGGCTTGTGGGGGACGCCGAGCCGTCACTGGGGCAGGCGTTGAAGTTTAGTGCTCGGAGCCCTGTAGGATGTGACCACTTAAGCCGGGCCTAGTGTGAGCCCCCGCATTCGCTGAGAGCAGAGTTGCCAATGGACGGACCGGGATCTATTGAGCCTATTGGTAGGATTGCGGATGCTGCTTTCGTTGCTCTCTAGAAATGAGACTCAAAGGTTTCGGACCCTTTCATGCTCTGTGCCCTCCGAGTTCATGCTGTGTAAGACCAGCAGTTCCTGTTTGCGAAAAGAGCCGCAATCTTTCCATTCCGATACCCGAAGAGTCGGCTGTCCTCTTTACGAGGACCGGTGAGGCACAGCGTCCTCCCGATCCCCGTAGGTTTCCATTTTTTTCTTTGGCCTGTGGTTGTCAACTCCCAATGGTGCCCTGGCAACACGGGTCACGCCGCAGCGGAATGCCCAAGCAGCGGCAGGGCCTGCACTGCATCAGACTTGCAGACCTAGCCACCTCGAGTGCCATGGTCATGCTGTCACTCAGGCTGTTGTCGATTCCAATCGCGTGCCCCTGTTGGATGGCTGGTACATACGTCAGGATGTGCAAGCACTTTAAAGCCCGTCCGGAGAGTCACGAATTTCACACGCTCCGCTCCGCCCAGCCCAGCCCCGATGTAGGAACAGCGTTTCGACGGGTGGAATACGGTGTCAAAGTCTAGCCATCGTAGCACCTTGTATCGTATCTCAGCCGCCTTGTCCTTGCTGTGACTGCTGCAGAGTTGAGCGTGTCACCTCCCGCGTCGGAGGAGTTGCTTAATTCTGGCGTCAACCTGTCCTGTGCTGTCCTTGCTGGGATCCAATGCATCGTCCCCTCGCCTCGAATGTGTTGCCGCGTCGTCCACAGCCTCCGCCTCTATCGCACGAATGACGCCCATGCCGAGACACTCCTTGCTGCGGATGCTGACGCCGTTGCCTGCAAATTCTATCTAGACCCTTAACCTCAATCAACCCCGTCCCTGCGCGGCGCTCCCCAACCCCGTTGCCCAAGAGCGTGTCTTGCCTCTGAGCGACATAGACGCCCCAGAGACGCGCGGGTTTTCGTGATGATTTGCAGCTCGCAACACGTCCCACGTACATGGGTTGCTACGAGACGCGTGAGATGGCAGCCACCGACAGGGTAAAGTGTGAAGTGAGGGGACAATGGAAAAGAAGTAAAAAAAAATTATCATCTACGCCCACCGCCCCGTTGAGGCAGGCCAGCAAATTGGAGTCTTGTGCGATCCGCATCGGGCGCTCCATTCCCTTGCAGGCCCCTCCGTCGCCATTTTCTCTGCAACGAGGCTGTCACCGTCACCAAGAGAATTCTTCTCCCTGGCGGATGCTGCGGTTTCTTCCACTTCATCTTTACGTACGCAGGGACCACGCAGAGGAAAGGATCAGCTTAATTAAGCTGGGTCCGACCACGGTGGGCTCCAGCTAAAAAGGCGCCCCCAAGTCCCGTCGCCTGAGACAAGAGGCAACGGAGGATGCTGCCCCTCGAATTATCAAAAGCGCGGCTGTCGTTGGCTGGCTTGTTCCTCTTCCGCACTCCATCGAACCCATCCGAGACCGTGGACAATGACGCCCTTGCTCTCCCCTCCGAGGACCGACGGGGCGTCGGCCGCGACAAGCGGATGTGACTAATCCAAGTGGTTCCTGGGTGGAATTTCTTGTTTGTTTCTTGCATCTGACCCGCGACGATGCATCCACTCCAAGATGAAGAATTGAAAAGATCTCTCGTCCCCAACCACGCTGCAAATTGAGGTTCCAGAAGTTTGACTCGACTCGACTCCATCTTCCTCCACTTGCACTTGCACAAAACTGACGCGGGTGCACGTGCCTAGCGCCTCCATCTTGTCCACGCTAAGCGCGCCATGTTCGAGAAGCCTTCCACAGGGTGGGGCTTCCCGCGGAAGTGACGACACCAACTCCTTGCTTCAAAGCGAGATGAGGCTGAATCGCAATCTCTTGAGGCTGGTATCCCCCACAAGCCACGGCGCGCCATCTTCAGGGTCCAGTTTTCCCTGTGCCTTTATTATGTCTTGTTCTTATACACGCTGTATTCGATGAATACCGTTTTGTGTCTCCTCTGGTTATGCTAATGCAGGGCAGGGTGTTCCTGCCGGCGGTGGGAAACCCGGCAAAACTGCCCCAGAGGCCCAGACTCTTGCGGCTCCATCCCTCGCTTCTTCACCACGGCGACGCCCATGACCAGGACCAAGACTAACTGGATCCATGACGCCTCGACGAGGACCCATTCCTCCGATGGACTCATGCAAGACGATGGGAAAAAATCCCAGAGAAAAAAGTTGAGCCCACCCGATCGTCTACCTGCTACTGCATCTCAAGGTCGCATACATATGCGGAGAAGAAGACACCGCCCTCGAAGTTTCTGCATTGGCAGGACAATGATGAGAAAATTTCTGTCTTTCCCCTCACTTGGGATACAGCCTTTACTTTAAATGACCATTTCACCCTCGTCCCCCGACTCGTTTCCGTGGTGAGTGCCGCAAGCGCCGGGCTTGGCCTTCGGTCCTTTGACAAACGGCCCCAGATCCAGGCTCCTCCGGACCCGGACACGAGGGAACTCGGCATTCCACCCCTCGGCCCCTCTCCACTGTAGGAGGGGTCGGAGAGGGATAAAAAATTCGATTCTCGCGGCGGTGAAACTATCCTCGGCAAACGTTGAGAAACACATCGCATTTCTTCTCGAAAGGCCGAAAAAAAAGCTTCACTTGAACATCTTGTGATGGCTTGTGTCGTTGCTGATTCAACTGGTTTCAGCCCTAGGGTCTGGTGGACCACGGACAAGGGCCGAGCCTCCCAACAGCCATCAACCTGATACTCGTTTCCTTATGCTGACGTTGTCACTTTGCTATTTCCTGATGGTCGCCGTCAACCAATGCGTTGCTGTGGTTGGGGATGGATTGCTTCCTTGAGGGTTGTTGCTTGGCCTTCAACTCGCTCGGTGGGCTTCCCAATTGAGTCAACATGAGAACTGATTATCATGGATGTTTTTCTCGACCTGAGGAAGCGAGATTTGCCCGCGAATGCCCAATGCTTGGTCAGCGAGTTGCTAATATCAATACCAGAATTACCGGCCTTCATTTTCCCGTTCAGAAAGGAGAGCTCTTCGCAACAGTTGCTTCAGACAGAAGTTGCTCAGCCGTGTGTCAGTCACCTCAGGGTAGCCACTAGGACAGCTTCAGACACAACAGTTACACGACGCACACCTAGCCGGTCCTAGGTTCGTGGGGATGCAAGTAAGCGGCGCTATTGGTCAATGCCGCCATCTGATCAGCCGGTTTGCGATGATGCGGGCGTACAAGTGTGCGACACGGCCATGTTGAGAAATCCAATGCGCTCTTACTCACACGAGCGCCGGCTGCGGTTCCATGGCACTTGAAACCTCCCCGCATCTCACATGTCTGAGAAACTCCAATGCCCTGACTGTCAGCCCAAGGGCCCTGGGTTACCGAGTGGTCCCTTTGGCAAAACGTCAATGCTTGTGACTTGCAGCAAGGATGTTACCGGGGACGAAAGGAGCGTTGGTGATGGATATTCTCCACGACTGGTCATGTTTGACAATCCCGTGACCAAAATCCGTCTCATCCAAGAAGATGCGCAGGCATTCATCGCCAGTCATGATGTTGCCACAAGCGGTGGAGTCACGGGCGCGCGACATGATCCTGGACGAAAACAACAAACAACAAAAACAACATGGAGATAACGGAGTCAAGCACCGAGTGGGATAGCTTCGGCACCGGAACGAGCAAGAGGCGATCTATCAGTTGCAGAACAGGGTGGGATTCGCTGACGGAGAACCCACGATCTTGGGATCTCCAAGCCAAGAGGCCGTCCAGTGAGAGCGCACCAAGGAGGCTTGGCCACAGCTAAAAGCATTCACCATGACGCCGAGCTGCATTCAATGGTTCCTCTGCGAGGTCCGACCCCTGGCCTCTTTGGGCCTTTGGGCCCTCTAGCCGCCAAAAACGTTTGGCTAAACTGGCTTGATGATGGCAGGAGGCCCTAGAGGCCCCAGGAACTGTCAGCTGGAGGTGGGAGGCTGTGAGGATGGCCATCGCCGAGCGGCCTATCAGCGGCCAGAATTGACATGTCGGTTGTTGACGCGAACAGGTCCTCCACAGATCTACTGTGGCTATTGCATGCATGTGGACGCTTCTGTCGGTCGCACTCGTCATGTCTATTTTGATGGCATTTACAGGCGAACATGGGATATTCGGGCAAGGCGATGAGCAGCATGTCATTCAATGGATCCATGATGCATCAAACAATCAACAGCCTCAAGTTTCCAACCCCAGCTCTTCTCGGCTGCTACCGGGACATGCTCCAGCTGTCGGAAACATTGTTCTCCAGAAGCTCTGACCGAGGGCGCGCTACGCAGTCAGAGAGGAGAAAAAAATGGCATTATCTCTGTCGCGGCTGGCGGACGATTGCGCTGGGCAAACAGGGCATGGCCTTGCTCGGTGCTCAATGGTGAGATTGGATCGTGAGCTGTGGTTGGCCTGCTATACAGCTCGCCCATGTTTGCTTTTTCCCTCTCGAGACACCAAGCCGGGAACTTGCTGGCCTAAGCAGGAGCTGGAATCTCCAGCATCAGCCACCAAGGGCCTAGGCGAGGCCGAAGGGGCGCATCTCACAAAGAAGTCTCACCAGCTCCCCACAAGCCTTCTGATCAAGGGTCCCTGGAAGCCCTGGTTATTATTCACAAGCCCATCTGCGTCCCATCACCAACAAGGCTCTTGTCAGCTCCCAGAAGCCGCGGATGAGCCTCCCAATCGGGGACATGGCTGATGAGCCTTTGGCGATCTGGGTTTCGCAAGGTTCCCTGACCGGGGACCCTGTCTAGGGCCAGGCTCGTGCGGCGGTCATACGGATTCGTCGCCCTGGTTCATCCCCGCAAGTTTTTTGCTGCTGGGCCAGCAGCATGTGGGGTTTTTCTTGTTCGGGAGAGGCAAAGAGAGAGAGAGTCAAGGGCTTGAGTATCAAGAATGCTGAGTGAGGGGAGAGAACCGCCTGGGCCTTGGAGGTGAACTCAATGTGGAAGATGCCATCTGTTGAGAGTTGAGTTGCCGGTTGAGGCATTAGATGGCATCTCCATGTTGACATGGCATGGCGCAATAGCAAGTTGCTATGTTTGATGGTCAAGTTCATTAGCATGGTGAACTGACCAGCACCTAACGCAGCCTCGACTGAGACTTGAGACAACTGGACTAGCTTGCGAGCCGAACCAGGCCAGGCCAGGCCAGGTACCTGCTTGTACCTCGCCCATCTTCCCGATACCTTACCCACTGATGGGAGGATGTTTCGCGTGTCAGCCCGCTCGGGGCTCCTCTCCTGCGTATCACCAGAGCATAAGGTCGACCTCATCCTGCCGGTTCTAGTGGACGACTCCCCATGTCGATTCAACAACTCTAATCGGTGCGATGTAACCAGAGCTCCTGTTCCAGAGGTGCCGAAGGACCGAGGCACGCAGAGTCCAGCCTCAATTGGCCGCCCGTGGTTCGTCAATTCAGCTTCCAAAACAGAACGATGGGCTTGCTGTTTTGGGTCAACGAGATGCTCAAAGCAAGGCTGCCTTGCTGTCTGGCACGCGGGCTGTTGGAACGGCTGCTGACACCACCATGACGCCTTTCCGCTAGGGCATTTGTTGACAAGACTCCATATTTTGTCGTCGCCCGTTGACATGCATCTCGTCTACGTACGTACGCTGCGCTCCGCTGCGAGCCGCGCCACGATGCGAGCGAAGCATGCATGGATCTAGGCCGCCAAGACGAGGCCGTAAACAGGTTTATCCTATCCTGTTCCACATGGATCTTCTTCTCCGGCACAACAAATAAACAACAGGAAAAAGAAAACCGTGAGCAGTTTTTATCAAGCATCATCCATCGGGAGATGGGATATCCGAAGAGTTCTCGGTGGTGCCAAATTCTCCGATAGGGTCCGATTTCCCCTCCCGTTGACAACGCCGAGCGCCCTGTTTGATTTCGGTTCAGCCTCTCAGACGTCGAGGAACCTTGCTTCTTGGTTTTGCTGCGTTGGTGCCGGGGGTTCGATGTTTTCAGCCCTTGATCCCGGAGGGCAATGACCGGCCCAATCGATGAGGACGAGAGGGCCACGCTATCGACAAGTCGAGGGATTGCATCTTGACGCCGTCTTTTCTTTTCTTGGGTGATGGTTCGGGCAGTTATCTGGTATTCCATATTTGGAAATTCTCCTACTGACAGGCGGGAGCTGAAACGTATGCGCGAAGAGACCTACAGGCAATCTCCCATCCTTGCCCTTGGGACACCATCAATACAGGACCCGCCCGAGGGAGAATCCCTCGTGTCTATCGGCGATTGCATCGTCGATTACTCCCGCCAAGGGATACGAAATCTTAAAAATCTGCCCACGACGGTCTGTTCTCGGGGGACGTGAAATCAGAGGCTGGGACCGCCAAACGACGTCGGCAGCCAAGAACCACGCGTGCGATTGCAATCTCGGTCATCCGCTGTCCCTATCCTTGAGAGCTCAAAGAATGAGAGTGACACTGATCCGGTTTGCTCTTGTCCTGCACGCGCTGCGCTACGTTGGTGGGCAATCATGGTGGCTGCATACAGTCATCTCGCTCACCCTGGCCGTTCAACCCCTGACGATTGGCAGCCGTCCCTTTAGATAGGGCTGCCAGCACAGCGAGATGCGTATGTATATCCTCGCCCGGCTTTGCTGGGCAGATTCGTACGTTGAAAACATGCGTCGTCGACTTCTCACGAGCCGCTGCGCGACGTTACACACATCGTCGGTACCACGCGAACCGCGGGCATCCCTTAGGAGAGTGTGCAATCAACTGGCAGACCCCCCTGGTGAACTCGTCAACGGGGCCTGGCATCGGATGGCTCATGGTGCTACGGCACAGCGCCGCGAAGAGGAAAGAAGCAATTCGCTGCTCGAGGCCGGGGCAAGCGAGACGAAGACGGGTCAACGCTCCGGGCCGCGGGTGGCCCGTCGAGCGCCTGCCGGGGGCCGTAGGTCCTCCCTTCATCTATTGATCTCTTTGGATGGGGATATGAAGTTATGCTGTTTGTTGTTGCTGTTCAGGCGCCCCTGTCGTGACCTCCGGCCTGCCCATCGAGATGCAGGGCCTCCCGAGTTGCATTTTCCCTTTCCCGGGGGTGAAACTTGACAAGAGAGGAAGGCCAAGATCCAACAGGATCATCAGGTCAGTCAGCGTTGCAGTCCTGAGACCGGTCAGCAAGGGTTTCGACCCATCCAATTGCCCGCCGCTGCAGGTCTTTCAGCTCGACCCGGACTGCGGCCACTTTCCCAAACCGTTCGTGGCGACTGGATGCGCCGTGTGGCAGAGCTGTCGTGGCGCCAGTAGACAAGTGTAGATGCTCAGGTCCAAGTAACAGGTGTGTGTGATGGACGCCTCGTGCATGATTTGACAGGTGCTTAAAGGGGGTTGTTGCTTCTCCTGACATGACATCTTTGTAGATTGCCAGAGTGGGAGATACATGATTTGAAGGCCATGTGACGGTAGCAGGACGTTGCAAGCGTCAACTTACTGCGTAACGCTCTTTATCGTTTCAACTTGCATCTTGGTGTGTAGGCATCTGACCCGTGATTCGTCGGCAGATATTCATCATCTTGGGTTGTATTGCATACCTGATAGACAGAACAAGTTTACAAGTTGCGAGATTAGCGATCGTGCTTTATCAGTGCTTGTTGCAACGACTGGCCCTTGAGTCAAGTGCTGTGTATTGCGGAATGGCTCTTGGCTATGCTCTATAGAACCTAAGGGGCATCATTTGGGGACATTGTCAGGGGATACTTGAGAGCACATGTAACTGATTGTCCGAGGAACCTGCTTATCTGCCTTCAATAGACATGCCCTCTCAAGGTGTTTAGTTATCCAAGATAGATGGGTGAAATAAGTAGCTTGCATAGCAATCTTGGATTTGATAGGTATTGAATCCTTTATCGAGTTTCGTGAGAGTCAAGGTGTCTGGAGTTGATCCAGGATGATGCTTCGTCTCAACCTTTAGCTCAGATAAGACTAAGGCGATGCTTTGTTGACAGTTATGTGTGAGTAGGAAATGTATTACTGCTACTGTAATAGCTTTAAACAATGAACTACTCTTACACCGGATCCCCTTTCTTCATGGCACCTTGAAACGTTGGTATAGCCGTCATGCTCGCTCTATGGTCCCTATAGCACCTTTTGCAGCTGGTTCTTGTCCTTGACTGGGAGAAAACGTCAGCATGGTTGCCAGAATAATGAGAGTTAGGCCACTTACACCGTATAGTCATGAGAGTAGCCATGCCTCCTGAACTGGTGGCTGTGGACTGAGCTAGACTCGGCGTTGTGACGCTCTGGGTCCTGTTCGCAAAACCCGCCCAGCCATTCGACATACGAGGAAGGATAGGGTTTCCCATGTATTGCGTCTTGGAGGAACTGGCAGATGTCTCCTCTCTAGTTTTGACAAAACCACCTCCATTGGCTTGTCAGCACCACGACAGGCACGATGAACGAGATGAGGTTGATGGCGAAGGTCGACGCACCGGATGGCATTGGGGTGAGGACTGGGATCTCCGGGGAAGGACTCGGAGTCACTTCAGTCGAGGTGTCTGTCGCAACTGGAGTCGTTTCTGCCCCTGAATTGCCAGTTGAGGAGGAAGTGCCCGTAGCAGTTGGTGTGCCCTTCAGGATGTGCGGATCAACGCTCGTCGTCTCGCAAGTGTCGATGTAATCAGCAACTACTGACGCAAAGTTCTCGTCATATTCGGCTTTCGACTCCTCTTGTATCTGATACAAGCCCAAGACGCAGTCGGAGCATCTCTGGTACCCGAACTTCCCAGCCTCTCTCGAATCCACCCATTCTCTAAGCAGGTCATAGCAGAATCTTCCCGTCTCTCTGCTCCTTGGTTAGTCTTGTCTCAAAAGCGCACTTGGAGGGGGTTCATCTTACGGGTCGACTAGGCAGAGCTTGTTATACCTGTCAATAAACTCGTTGATGTTGTCCGTGCCCGTAAAGTTGCTGCCATCAGGCCAGTGGACGATGTTGCTCTCCACCGGACACGCCTTTTGTATGTCCTTTTTGAACTGGACGAGGGAGCTGTAACATGTGGCAGTGCAGATCTTGGTCGCTTGCTCGACCGACGGCGTGATGTTTTCAGGTCCATATCGAGCAAGTAGCGTATCGCAGTCGAGAACCTTGTTCAAGGCTGCTTTGCATGTCGGCGTGATGCCCTCAGAGGGACGAAAGTCGTAGTCGTATTTGTATTCGGGGAGCTGCTGGGCAGTTGCCGTACCCAGCAGCGAGGCAAAGAGTATTTGAAAGTAATGCATCTTGGTTCTTGACGATTTGATCTCTCTGGGGTGAACCGACGTGAAATACTTATGTATTTGCTGGTGTTTCATGTATAAACATGCCAAGAGGATTGTGGCTCGAGCAGGAGTTAGAACCAACAACTCACAACCAACACTCGCTATTATTGGACTTTGCAGACATTTGAGATTAAAACGTCGTCTAGAATATGTAAAGTGTTTCAAGGGGTCGGTATTTCATCCTCATTGTGCCTAGTGTGTTAGTAGCACCAGCTTCGTGATTTATACCTAGCACACATGCGTGAAAGAAAATGAGATACTAAAATACATAAAATATAAGAAAAATACTAAAAGTAACTAAATCGAATATTCAAAGATTTGTGACATTATTGCCTATTATTATATCATATTTAGACCACAACTCGGCTATAAAGCGAATACTCTTTGTTAGGTTAACTGAGCGCAGCCGTCCTGGTGTCTTAAGTTTTTTTTACGACCGCGTGCTGGTTGAAACATTTTGCGATGTTAACTCGAGGAGTATCAAGAGAAACATTTTCTGAGAATACGTGATAAGAAGTTGAATGTCAATAATAATTCCCATGTATCCATTCATATATCTAGAAACTTGAACATAGGAAACATCTCATCAACATGCCAGTGAGACGATCTTTCATACACCTCTATGAGACGGTTGAGCGGCAGCTGGTCGATACCAGAGAAGAACTTCCGACTTGACCCATCAAAGTAGCCTGTCTCACAGTTTGGCTCGTCTGGGTAACTCCAATTACGACAGATGATCTTGACACTGACCTTGCGAAGTGCTCGATCGTCCTCCTTGGGGTTGATGGGGAATTTGAAGGCTGCCAGCTCGTTGATCTTGGCTTCGTCTAGAACAATGCAAAAATTGAGTCGACTGTTTCCAGGGGGTCTGTTGAGGTTGTCGTGGTAGTATCGAGCACGGTTTGCATCTGGGTCGTAGTCGTCATCCCAGAGATGTAAGCTCCTTACATACGCGTTGAACTCTTCTCTGACACGGTCGTCCGAGGCATCTTCGAGTAGCTCCTTGTTCTCAAACAAATCCAACTTGAATCTCTTAAAGGCCTCCTGTCCAAATGCAGCAAATTCAGGACTGGTGTTTTCGCGAAAGTAGCGGTCTACGACCTTGACCATCATCGACACTGCTGAATCCAGGCTCTTCTGAGCCTCTTTCGAGTAGCTTGTGACAAAGATGCAAAACCCCCAGGTCATTTCGGGTGTGAATTCATCTTCATTGCGGAAATCGGTTTGACCGTCAGAGATTACGTGGTCAAGAAACTCGCGGACAGCTTGATCCCGCGACTCCGAATGGCAGCGTTGACCACTATAGTCGGGCACGACGAGGTCTTCCTCCAACTCTTCGATGGATTGGACAGTCTGGTGGATGTCAGGGGAAGCGCCTGGGCCGACAGACCGAACATCAAAGTGACGTTCTCTCGGGACTGGGCGAATGTCGAGGGTGGCATCTGGTCTAGGGAGTTTGGGAACGGGGTTCCCTGCACGCCCGCGGCCCGTCATTGTGTAGGTGCAATTAATGAAGTTGAAGAGAGAAGAAGGGCCACGTTGAGGATTAAGAATGGTGCCACAAGTTGGTAGATAAACAGAGTCCATGTTAACCCTGCTCTGTTGCCTACTGCCCCACCTTTTCGAGGTTCAGTGCGTACCAACAACTCTATAGTTCGGTCGCTTAAGATCCTTCGAAGAGCCGAGTTGTCTACTTTGAAGTTATCTGATTGAATCTGATAGCATTGATGGCTGTGTGTCTGTGTTGAGTGGTGCTGGGCCTTGTGTAGGCGAAGCTAGCCTGGGCATGATAGGACAACCAATCAAGTCTCGAACTGCGATACTTCAAGTCAAGCGTACTCCATACTACCCTTGTATGCTGAAGCCTATCAACACATGTCACCAAGGTAGTATGGGTCATTCTCGGGGTCGTCTTGACTGTATACACATTCCTGATCGACTGCCGCGGGTAGGTTGTATCAGGCACCTTGCTGGGTTGGAGAAGAAGGAGTCACAACGCATCGGCTACGGCAAATGGAAGAGAGTCGTCGAGCTGCATGCGTTCTTCGGCACGCTGTACAGCGCCGAGGAGTTCGAGACGATTTTTACCTGGCTCAAGAACTGGGTATTGGTTGAGAAGTCAACAAAACAAGCTTAAGTTCGATGATTCTCTGGACATGGATTAGACACTTGACTAACTCTTGCCGAGGCATGTGGGTAGAGATGTTCACAACTGTCAAGCGACATCTTGACTAGGACTACGCTGTTAAGACTGGGACTACGCTGTCAAGACTGAGAAGAAGCTCCCCCCAGGTGGCAAGCTGGACTGGAAATGGGTGCTCAGCCACTGTGATGGTGCGTACGAGTCCAGCAAGTGGGTTCAGTTTCGTATCAAGATCAGGGAGATTGCGACGCGCCCCCGGCTCCAGGTTCAGAAGACCGCTGCTGAGGAGGAGGACATTCTCACCTTCGACGATGATGACGAGGTGTTTATCCCAGAGATTCTTGCCTACCCAATCACATTATTCTCATAATCCATCCTGCCCTTCAAATCCTTCTTCCTATCCGCTCACCACTAAACATAACCATCCTGCTTCGTCTCATCGCCACCACCACCGGAACCCATATCAGTTCCAGGTAACTTGGGCAGCCTCGCCTCCAGCTCCGAGTGTTTTGTCAAGACGACCTCCTTTGACACCCCATTAGCCAATGGATAGGTTAGGATTCAGGTTATGGTTAGGATGGGGTTATGATTCGGGTTATGGTTGGTTAGGGTTATGGTTAGGATGAGTCTATGATTGGTTCTTGACTGTATACACTCCGTCCACGGTCACGACATGATTGTTCTCTCGGAAGTATTGGAGAAAGTGCTGGAATACCTTGGACTTGATGAGATCAGCTTCGCCGTCATCTCCCTCCTGGACCTGATTGTTTTCCTTGGAGCCAGTGTCGGGAGGGGCGGTGTCAATGTCGCCAATGACGAAAAGAGCGCCGATCTGTCTGGTGATGCCGACGCAGATACGGTTCCCATTTGCGATAAACAGGGGACCAGTCTCGCTAGTCACACACAGCACGAGGACGACGATGACCCTCGCGTCCTTGGAAAGAATCGGCTGTATTGACAGTGACATGGGCGAGGGCGGTGAGACCAGAAGACTTGTCTTTGAGTGTTTGTTGCAGGCGATGCAGGTTGGCGCGATATGGGCTGATGATTATAAACTAGGTAGGTAGGTCGTCGGGATGCGTCGAATGGCAGGGCTGTCATAGATATAAAGTCTCCCAAGAACATGTCCCTCCCTGTCTTCCTCGATTGCAGGAACTCCTTCTGCGAATATGACGGGCGTTCTCGCATCAATGACCAGCAGAACCTCGTCGAGGTTGAACTTGTTCACAAGCTAATCGTCGACTGTTCCTTAACTGCTGAAGCCAATCATTTCCCATGCTCAGTCCTGGGCTACAGAGGTATAAGTTAACTCCGACTTAAGGTATCACTACTAGATATAAAATATCACTCGACACGGACATTAGCAACAAAACTAATAGATGACTGTAAATTAACTATCTCGGGCCTCTATGACAGTCTTTATGCCGTTCCTGCATAATCGATCTTGGGAGGTATAGGGATCGTTTTATACATGTAGGGGTGTTTATCGATACGTGTGGTTGGTGCAATCGGGTGCAAGCTGAAACCAGATAGATCCTGCACGTAGGGTATCATGACGTCTCGGGTCTCACCGGGCACATGTCTTGCATAATTCCATGGCAAGAGGGTGATTAGCATTCACGGGGTCCGGAAACATATACGGTGTGATGGTGTCCAACCACGGAGGTCAGGAAATAAATAGGACACCAGAACGGCGCAGAAGATCTAACTCTTATTAAAACTTAGGACTAAATTTATTTAAATATATAAAAAGAATATCATCAGTTAATTACGATTTTGGATCTTTTTTCTTTATTCTTTTATTAATTTTATTCTACCTTATAATTACTCTTAGGGAAGGATAAACTAAGGTAGATTTCTCTTCTGGTGTCTCGTTTTTTTCCTTGACCCGAGTGCCAACGTTGCCGGGGCAGAACTTATGGGATCAGCAACTTGGCATCAGCGTCATTCAAGTCTGGCCTGCATCCGAGGGAATTCCAAGCGAGGAGACAGACGAGTCACTGTTGACCTGGCATTGCAGGCGGGACCAGTCGTACGACTACTGGGCAACGTCGTGGAGAAGGATATCGGTGGGCTTCCTTGCTTTTTCCCTGTACGGATAGACAAGCAGCAGGCGGTGGAGACACGAGAATGATCCGAGATGTAAGAAACAGCCTGACTTGAGTTAATATCAGTACAACAGCTGACTTTGACCGCAGTATGTTTTGATCTTCAAGTTAGACAGAGTTGATCGTCATGTGTAGGGTGCACGAGACAGTCTGTCAACCGTCTACCCCGCTGTAGGGCTCAGAAACAGTGGCTCCCCCCTGTCGCCGTCGGGGCGTTGACGCCTGAAAGCTGGAGCCGTTGTGGGCCAAAAAGCCCCGAACAACCGAGACGAACCCACTGAGGTTTAGCGGAAGGAGGGTCCGGCGTCAACCTCTCCCGACCCAACATCAACCCACCTGCAACCGGGCGACTAATGGACGGCACCGCGCGAGGGGCACCATGATCCATCCATCCATGGCCGTCGTCGTGATTGGCGAATTCCCCATCTTCTCGTCCATCAGGCCGTCAGTCCGGGCGGTGACATTTTGCTGCTCTTGTTTATCTTGAGGCGTACGCCGCCCATGGAGAGCTGGCTTCTCCAAAACACCACTCGACCGCATCACCATGACCGACTCCCGAGAGCGCGCAAACCTCCGTGTTCCTCGTGCCCGGCCCGGCGTCACCAGAAGCCCCTCCACCCGCTCCTCGGCCGCCT
This sequence comes from Fusarium solani, assembly GCF_023522795.1. Lineage (NCBI taxonomy): Eukaryota > Fungi > Ascomycota > Sordariomycetes > Hypocreales > Nectriaceae > Fusarium > Fusarium solani. The sequence continues at coordinate 4,344,891 of NW_027072157.1, forward strand.
TTGAAGACTTTCGGCCCCCCCCAGGCGGCCCCGCTGGTTCTCAGGCCCTCCGCGGGAATTCCTCCAGGATCTCTCTCAATTCTCTCAATGAGCAGTTTGCGTCTACGCGCCAAGAGTATGAGCTGTGGGACGACGATGGGAGCTCGGTTTATGAACGCTTGACCAACGCATCTGAAGCGGGGGACCCCGAGACCGGCGAAAAGATCCTCATGAGTTCAGCCGATGGATTTGGGCTGCTATACCATGCAGACGAAGCCCCGTCTGGCCCAGGATTGTCTTATTGGGACTACTACGATATTCTCTGTCTTCCTCGAGACGGCAAAGAGTTGTCACAAGAGCAGATTCGAAGTGCTTACTACCGCCTCTTCCTCCTCTTTTATCCCGATAGCTATCCGGAGCATCTTCGACCAATTGCTCGCCAGCAATTCCTCCGCGCACAGGAAGCCTTCGAGACACTGATTGATCCCATCCGCCGAGCGCAGTACGACCTGGACCATTTCCTACATGTCGAAGACGCTCGAAGGGCATCATCAGAGTACGAAACAGCTTTTAAGGAAGCTGTCCGGAACCGCGTTCAGAATGGCATCCAGACGAGCTCCGATTTGGGTATCCGGTTGGACGCATCGAGGTCCTCCATAGACCACTCGGGCCCTCGACTGCTGGACTTTGCTCTCAGCCATTCCGTGACGGTGGACATACCCTCCCTGCGCAAGCTAGTACAGCCTCAAGTCTCGCGGTTAGAGCGCTTAGCGTCGAGCAAGCAGCAGCAAGCAGTGGTTGATGGGCCTTTTCAACCCACAGTCGAGGTGGCCACGCCGACTTTGACCGTATCTGGATCTACATACGGTATTGCAGGAGATTCGTCTATGCTGCCGACGACACTATTATATGATCGATACCAGCCGCTTCTGCCCTTGACGATTCCTAGGAACCGCCTCATCCAGCTCGTCGAGAATCGACTTTCTCCATTGGTAACTCTACGATACAGACAAGAGTTCCTGAACCGCTCGCCTATATCATCACCAGACAAGTTCAGATGGGTCAAGACCGCCATCGAGCTCGAGTCTGATATCCTGCCTGAGTTCTCAGCCACTAGCCGGCTCTACCACCAATTCACCCTCCCCAATGTCTCAGAGCCAACCACCCTCGAGTATAGCATACAGTCTTCCCGACATGAGCCTCCTACTCAACCACGAATTACCCTCGGACTTCACCAGAAGCTGTACCATGGCACGGGATTCCTGCGTGCGGATAGTGGTGATTGGGTGTTTGGTTCTGGCCACTCCGGCTGGTTCTCCGACTTCTCAAGGATGAACCCCAACATGTTTAGTGCCGAGTCTCCTCTGAAGACGTCCCCTACTTTGGAACTGGGCTTCCGAACGGGGTCTTCGGAGCGAGTTCCAGTGCCAGGCTCCTCAGACTCGCCTGGTAGCGAGAGTGGCATCAGGGGTCTTGACCATGAACTCAACTCTTCCTGTAACCACGGAACTTGGGCTATCTCTGCCTCGGCCACACCTACTTCGGCTGCAGGTCTCCTACGATATAGCAAAGACCTCGATCTCCCCTTTCAAACTTCCTCGACATCTCTGGACCCTGGAACGCCCTCGTCCGCCCGTGTGGAAGTTGAGCTCTGCTCCAACACCTTCCAGGACCGATACCTCGCCCTCCGCAATCTCTGGTCTGTCGGTCGTTTTGCCCGCATCGGTCTAGAGCTTGGCATCAGCCTTCACAACCTCCACCTCTCAGTCTATTGGTCCCGACTTGGCCAGCGCCTCAGCGTGCCACTTCTTATCGCCCCGCGTGCCCTTGTCGGACCAAGTGTCATCTTCTGGGCTGGCGCACTACCTTTTGTTGGTCTTGCTGCGCTTGAACTTGGCCTTGACCATCGCCGCCGTCGAAGACGTTCTTCGCGTTCTCGTCGACGCGCGGCGAGAGCAGAGGCTGCTACTGGAAAAGCCAACATGGTCACCGCCCGACATCGCTACGAGGCCGACAACGTCACCGTGCTCCTCGCCCAAGCTGTCGAGGGCCGACAGAAGCGCCAGATGACCCTCGGCGGGCTCGTCATCGTCAGTGCCAAGTACGGTGTCCCCAGCGAAGACGGTACGCTCTCGACAGGCGAGCAGGTCGCCGACGTCACCATCGGACTGGCTGCTCTCGTCGACGACTCACCCGACGCCAGCGGACCAGCTCTATCCATCCCCCGAGGGGTGCGCAAGAGCCGACTTCCGGGATTCTGGGACCCTGCCCCGGGCCGTGACAAGGTTCTCCGAGTTGAGTATTCGTTCCGAGGAGTTGCGGACGTGATTGAGGTTGGCGGCCGCGAGGAGCTGATACTCCCGCCTCAGGCGTAAACTTACGGATGTTCACGTTATTAGTATTTTCCGACTTTATGCCACCCAAAATGGGGATCAAAATATCACAATCGAAGTCTCAATAAGTTCAACAGTAGAGGCTTCGTGCCCAAGCCTAATGACTCAATAGACTCAGGCTCATCAGGCTTGGGTATGAAGCCTCTATTATTGAACTTATTGAGACTTCAACTGTGGTATTTTGATCCCTTTTTTGGGTGGTATAATCATGTGTAATGAAGAAGTAAACGAAACGACATGACTGCATGATATGAGCTTCGTGGGGATTGGAAGAGGGTATAGATGGCGGCTTCGGATTTCTTTGGTAGCACAGCCAGATCCGACGATAGAAATATTATCAATGATAGCTATCAGCAGGAAAGACGTTGAATATGTAACCAGGAACAAGGGGTCAGCCAACTCTTTCATCCGAACTCTGTTGCACTGATACGGACTGACGTGATACCAACTCGTGAGTCATGTGTAACATGTGCGAGGTTGAACTTGACCTACCTCTAGACCAAGCATCACAATTCACGGAGATCCTAGGCATGGGACAAAGAGAATAGATTGATGCAATAACGCTGTCTTTATCGTACATGACACCATCCCTCTAATCCAGGCACAAAACAAACACCTTGTGCGCAGTGTCGCCCAACCAACTTTGGTCCTCCAGTGAGGACTCATGTGTTCATACCATAGAAACGCCTAACCCACTTTTTGTTTGTCAAGGAAATAAATTATTGGTATAGAAAACGTAATGAGAGAAAACCAAGGCTCAGTTGGTATAGACATGACCAATTATCCCCTTGTTAACTGAAAACACCGAGACTGCCGTCTTGACAAAAGTCCATTAATGCTCATGTCTATGAGGACTGCTTTGGCTGTGTGACGAGTCACTTGCTCGACGAATCGAAGAACCCCTGGACGAGGCTTCTCTACTCGGGCAGCAGCCCTGGGCCTGGCAGTCGTCGATGCACTCGAGCAGGCAAGCGTCACCCTTAATGCCGTCAAAAGTGCCATCGAGGGTAAGAGCTTGAGCGTCTGCGTCGTGCCGGTGCTTCTGGTCGAAGCAGAACTCGGGCTGGATGGTGGCGCTGTGGATGCCGAAGCCGTGGAGACACTTCCTGGCCCGGCGAGCCAGCTCCATGTACTTCTCACCACTATGCGAGTCGATGGGGAAAGAGACCTGGATATGCATGCTGGCGACGAGCTTCGTGTCGGAGAGCTGCCAGACGTGAATGTGATGGCAGGTAATAACACCGGGGAGTGCCTCAATATCCTGGCGAATCTCGGGAATGCTGATGTGCTCAGGGGTAGCCTGGAGCAGGACTCGTGCGGTACCGCGTGTGAGAGGAATGCAAGTCTTGAGAATGATGGCGGTGATGAACAGAGAGACAGCGGGATCGGCATACACCTTTCCAGGCCAGTCGGTAAGCCAGATGATCAGAGCGGTAGCCATAACACCAATGTTGCCGAGCATATCACCGATGACGTGAAGAATCATGGCGTTCATACCCATGTCGTCGTGACTGTGGCCATGGCTGCTCTTCTTGCCGGGCTGCTTGGGCAGAGTGTGGTGGTGACCGTTGTGAACGCTCGAGTCTCGGCGTCGTCGGGGGGAGTGAGAATGAGAATGAGATTGGACAAGAGTCGTCTGCGTGGTATTGACAAGAGAACCGGCATTCCTAGGGACACCCTTGAGAAGAGGCGATTCCTCGGTCGCCTCCTCATCCATAAGAGGGGTCTCCGAATCAACTTCACTGTCGCTGGGAGACTCTCCCATTGTTGCGGCAATGATATCCTGTCGGAAGCTTGCCGGGTGAATGCTAATATCTTCGAAGTTGGAGAATCGCGAATGTCCACTCCTACTGGATCGGCGATAATGTCGGCCCCTCGAATGCGTGGAATGTCGGTTGCTGGTGCTGGACTCCTCCCTAGTGTGACGATGCTCAGTCGCGCGGCGGACAACGACCTCGGGAGGGACGTCGCCGGCATCTTCGTGGCTATGGTATCCGGCATGGCCTTCCTCTTCGTCGTGAGCGTGGCTGTGCGAGTGGCCGTGAGCATGATCGTGTCCGTCGTGGTCGTGGTCGTGGTCGTGGTCGTGTCCACCAGGTCCGTGAGAATGGCCGTGGCCGCCGAGAACAAAGAAGCCGACAAAGTTGGAAAAGAGACCGGCGCTGCCGACAATGAGCATGAGCTGGGGGTTGTCGATCTCGGGAGGCTCAATGAATCGGGTCAGGGCTTCGAGGACGATGGAGACGCAGAGGGCGATGAGGAAGACGGCGTTGAAGAAGGCACCTAGAATCTCGGCGCGAACCCACTACAGGCGCATGTTAGCTATGGACATTGAGGCGCGGGCTTTGAGGCGTTTAGGGACCTACACCAAAGGTAAACTGGTCGGTTGAGACCTTTTGGGATGCCTTGACAGCCCAGAGGCCGATAACCAGGGAGATGATGTCATTGAGCTGCGTGGAACGTTAGTAGATGGGCCAAAAGCCAATTCACTCGTGAAAGAGCGCGCGAATTGACTGACCATGTGGAAGGCATCGGCCATGAGGGCCAGCGAGTGGGCGAGGAAACCGGTAACGAGCTCGAGCAGGAAGAAGGCTGTGTCAATTGCGATCATGACCTTGATCCTGGTGCTCTTGGACCAGGCCATCTTCTCGAGGATACCCATGGCGAAGGATGATGAAGGCGCCAAGGTCGGCGCCGAGTGTACTGAGGCGATTAAAGATGGATGGAGAAGGAGAGGATGGAGGGGAACCGATGGTTTCGTTCGCGGGCGGAGGCGAGGGTGAAGGCGGAGATTTCAGTGGTTTGCGATGACGGAATGCGACAGTGGAGGCCGATGGCCCTGGGCCAGGGATGGAGGGCGTCCAAGGGGCACCAGAAAGGCCAGGGGCGAGGAATGTCTCGGGGTGAATACGGGAGGAAATTGGCGAGGCGATACTGAGCGATAAGCAATTAACTATCCGGGAGAAAGAAGAGAAAGAAGAGGATGTATGCAAGATGCAACGCAGCAATAAAAGACGCCTCGGGGACGAGGGATGTAAGAAGGAAGAAGAAAGGGCTTAGCAAGAAAGAAGGTGTTTATTAGAGAAAGCTGAGATAATAGAACCAACGGGTGGCAAAGCTAAAAAGGCACCCGGGCCAGCAAACAGGTGAAGATCCTTTTTCAGAGGACGAGACCGAAAAGAAACAAAGCCGAGACTCGATCGGGAAGTACCCGCCCTACGCCCTTGTTAATGCGGCAGAGGGAAAAGAGAAGAGTCTTAGCAGCATCGAGACACGGCTACCACTAGTTTAGTAGCCTCTTTAGCACCGAAAAATGTCTTGTTCTTCCCTGCCGGCACCCGGTTAGAATTTGGGACCTGCGAACCGCGTCAGAGAATGTAGCATCACGAACGAAAAAGTGCCGTGTAAAGCTGTGAGTACATACGCGGGCGTTACGCACGTCATGCACGCACCATCAGTTGATCTGCTGCCCCTTGCCAAATGCAACCTTTCCTTCCTTCTGTTCCCTTGCCTTTTCCCTTTTCCCTTGCCGCCTTGTCCGACAGGGGCGTAGGGGCGCTCCTGTGGTGACCTCCATCAGGTAGCTAGCTCAATTGAGGCCCCTTGTGGCTCTCCCGATTGTCCAGTGACGGGCCCTGCTCGTCGATAAAAGTTCAGCTCCAGGGTTCACTTTTCACTACCAGCCCGCCCGGTTCGGCCCATCCATTCCTCTTTCTGACAGCTTTGTCTTGAAGATGTATCTATCATGGCGGCCTGAAGAGATTGCGCAGCAGAGACAAGACACGCAGCCGTGCCGATGCATGCGCCTAAGTCTACTGCAGGACCTCTTCTCGGCAGAACCATGCCCTCGAATCAAAGCCTGTCCTACAAGACACTCGGTGGCACAGAGACGCCTGGCCAAAGGGTGGAGATGCCTTCCCGTTGCACCAACGCTTCCTCGTCGGTTCGGGACGGATCCATCTCTTCCCGGTCACCTGTTCTGTTCCCACCAACTCCAGCTCCGGCTTCGGGAGGATTCGTTGCAGAGTGTTACTCTTGAGTGACCTTGTGCGATGGATGGCGAAAAGGAAGGATCTGGAGACAATCTACAGACAATCTCGAGCCCTGAGATGGCCATCGTTCCTCTCGGAGATTTAACATGTTACGTACTGCAGTGGTAAGCTGCTCATGTCGCGATGATCAATCTTTAGTCCTACCTACGTCAGTGCCCACAGCCAACCTGTCTCGTCTGGCGCAGAATACTGCTATTGGATCCGCGAGCTTTGGATCCCCCATCCGAGCGTCTTTTCATCGAAGCGGCTCCAAAATTGTCAAGATTGATAAGGATCTGATAATGCATCAGGTGGGCAAGCGATTGCGATTCCGGAAGGGTCTCTACGGAACGGATACTCAGATCGACGTTACCCTGGCAGGCTCCATCCATATCGAACCACATTAATTCCGTCGCCCCAACAGTTATCCCGGCGGTTCTCTGTATTCCGTTTACAAGCCCGTATTCGGAATTGTCGTGGCTCTGGCTTACATTTGACGCGCCTTGGGCACAGAGTAAGACGCGGGGTGTAGGAGACAGCCGCACACGAAACATGGTGCTTCCATGGCCTTGAAGTAACATTGATGATATTCAATGGTTTGTTTGCCGACATCCAAGACTCCAGGCTGGACAGACATACCCAGGCACCAATTGTATATTCACCAGCCAAACGAACCAGTATGGATCTAGTTACAATACTACTCGTTGAATCTAGGCAGCGTGAGCTGGGTTTGTATAGGTACCTTGGCGCGCATTGAATTGGGCCTCGATCTCGATCCATCACTTGCTGGATACCTGGGGTAGGCAGGTAATGCCGAGTCACTTCTCCCCTCTGTCATTCTTTGCTTGTGCTCATAGACACCCGGCTCCTTGCACCATCTTATTACATCCAGCCACCGCTCAGAAACTCAGCCCCAGCCACTAATCATCTGCATGGCGCTGTATCTTCTTCTTGATTCGATCATCTCCCTGCAAAGTGCAGTTCCCGAGTCCTTTGAGGATGCCTCACCCAGGTCACAGTCATGGCAGGTCTAGTCCGCCTCACTGAGGCATACCTTCCTGGGGAAACCCTCCATCCATCGCCACGCTTCACCTCTGTTCCCTTTGATGGATTCACTCGCGGCCTTATCAACGCCCACCGCTCATGAGTGACCGAAGGGTAAAGACTGATTGAGCCGCCGGGTTCATTTGACCACCGGTATTGCTTCGCCATGTATTAGACATATCAGTGGTGATGAATACGATCGCCCAGGGTGTCGAAAGCATGAATAAAGCCCTGCCCCAGGTTCTCAGCAAGCTCGAGAATCTTGACGTCGTCGGGGATTCTCTATTAGAAAAGAAAGTCCCGGCCAGGTTCATCAATGTTTCTTACCATAGGGTCAAGGGCTTTGTTGGCCGAGCAGAGGACCTCATGACCTTGAAGCATCACTTGCTCGATAAACCACAAGGGGCCGAAGCTCGCTACGTCGCTCTCAGGGGTCTTCTAGGCCAAGGTAAGACATCTCTAGCAATAGAATACTGTCGACGATACATGGATCAACCTTTCCTCTTACAATACCATTGATTGTAACCTGACTATTTGCGCCAACGAGATCCTCAGTCGCGGCGATGGCAGGTTCCCCTTGACATTAGACGGTAAAGCTCAGGCTCTTTTTCATCACCTTATCAACACCAACACCCCTTGGCTGGCTGTCTTTGACAATGTAGAAAAGCCTGAGATGATGCTAAAGATCAAGAGATGTTTCCCAGTGGCGCGAAATGCTTCCGTTCTGATCACCACTCGTCGGCAGAATGCCCAGGATTTTGTTCGACTGGATGGATCGGTCAACATCGAAAACATGGAAGAGGAAGATGCCGTGGAGCTACTTCTGCAAGACTCAAAGAGTGGTGACACCAAGAACGTAGAGCCTCAGAGCAAGCTGGCGGTCCGCAGCATTGTCAGCCAGCTCTGGATGAACCCCTTGGCCATCGTCCAGGCAGGGCTGTACATCCATCGCTCACGCCTCGACTTTACGGCATTTCTCGAAAGATGCAAGGACCAGTATGAAATATTGTCAGACAGATTGATAGCTACTGATTGCATCACGAACCTGGAAGGGCCCGAAATGGCACATGTTCTTTCGGTCTACACCACTTGGGACCTTTCCATCCGCCAGGTTAAGAATGCCAAAGGAAATGGACCTAGGGCGCATAAAGACGATTTGTTGAATATCATTGCCTTCAAGTCGTCTTCGAGTTTCTCGGAATCCCGTTTTGTGCAATTTTGCTTAGATATGCAACCTTGAGATACCAAAGACACCAAAGACTAGATGGCAGAGCAGCTAGGTGCCTTTCTCGCGGCTTGTCTCTCGGGATGGGATTCTCGAATCTTTGGCGATATTCTTCTGACTGAGCTTTATGATATTGGACTCGCACAGCAATATGATATTGGCAAGGACGGCTTCTATCATGGTGTGATGCATGGCATAGTTCAAGACGTGGCACGTCTCCGTCTCGCACAGGCAGCTCGAAACGAGTACGAGAACTTACATCTGGATCTTGTGTTCCACTCTGAACAACCAACGAGCGTCGCTGAGTCTTTCAAGAAAGACATATTCTATGAGACAACTGGAAACTGGCTGAATGATGTTGCTGAGTCTTGGGCGATGCCGCCGTGGGAGGAACAAGTTGGGCAATTCATCCTCGATATGGCCTCTTCAGAGATGGGATATGGCTTCCCTGAGCTTCGCGACAACCGTGGTTTTGCGAGAGCGATAGAAGAACTCAACTCCGAGGTTGGCATGTTTGCATAGGGACCTAGGGCCCAGGAGCTGCTGAGAAGTTGGTGGACAAAATCAGGGAGGTGGCACAATTTGCCACAGGTGTCGATGAGGTCATCGATGCCTGGCATAAGGCTGTAGACAAGCCCAGAGTTTACACGGCACCAAACTCATTGCTTCCCGAGGCGCTGGAATGGCTACTGCCAGTACTGAAACAGTCTGGCATCTTTGGCAAAAGGTTCATCTACCACGTTAAATTCTCGGTGAAATTCTTACTCTACAGGATTCTTGGCCGACCAGAGTCCATGGAGAACAGCTTTCAAAGGCAGTACTGGCCCTCGGCGTTTCGGAGCCCGTGCAGAGCGAGGTGATTCTTGACACAGCCAGGAGTTTGCCCATGCTGGGCAGGCCTTTCTAAATGATGGCTGTCACGAGACGGCCAATGCCATGTTCAAAGACTTCCTCGATCTTGGGAGGGCAGAAAATGGGGACTTGTTGTTTATACTACATGCAATGAGCGTTTATGGAACAACTTGGCGTATATCGATGGCAGAGGAAGAGATGCCCGGTCAACGCTGAGAGCTGCAGCTGGTGGCTTTGCAACGCTCCGGGGGGGCAAGGGACCTCGACATCCACTGTAAAATAAATCTGGCTATATGCTTCCCTCAAATAAGTTTTAGCAAGGAAGCTCTTGGAATAGTAACAAAGGCACTCAGAAGTATCCATGAACTGGGCGATGCTGCCCGGTTTAGGAGTTGGCTAAAGAAGCAATACGTGGGTATTCTAACCTAGGTTATCCAGAGACATATGGCGATTTACAGATGGCTTATCATGTTCTCCGAAATGCGCTGGGGCATTTAAATGGGGAGTGTTGAACGGTTTCAATAAGGGTAGCTGAAGAGTACAAGATAGATGTAGGCGAAGACTGGAGTATGAGGATTGTCTACGAGAGGGCTACGCAACATGCGTTGAGTATGAATAAGAGTTTCTATAGAGTGATCCATGGATGTTTACTGTAGGCACTGAACCATCAGTTGCTGGCGATGATACCTAGTGGTGGACAAATATGACGCCTCCGTAGACCAGTAACCAATCATTTTTAGCGCCCTGGCAGCGGCTTTAGCGGCCCGCGCCGCTGGGGCTTTCTAGCCGGACCCGTTCCGCGCGTGTGCATGCCCATAAACGGCAGCCATGGCGCTTACTTCTATTCCATCTCATCTCTAACACTTCAATATCTTATTTCATCTTGATTTTTATTCTTCCGTTCAATGCCAAATACCCAAGATATGTCTTATCTCGTAACTAGGCAACTAAAACACTGGGCTATACAGGAGGCCTACCATTTCGCCTACACAGCCTGGTAGGCACCACACCATCTGCCGCGGCCCCCGTTCACTTTGCCGCCCAGATTCATGCGGCCACCCGTCCTCCCCAAACTGGTTGGTCCGCGGCATGGATCCTACACTTGTTGGTTGTTCTTGTCTCGGAACTGGGCCCCATGCTACGTAGGACTTGAGGTCATGAGCTCCCATCATGGAGGCTGTGTTGAAGATTCCTCCTCCTCTGTTTCAATCTGTGCTGCCTGTCTTGTTATTCTAGTTGTATACAATTATTCTTCCATTTCTTTTTGGTCAGCTGTGTCGTTGTTCGCTATTGATTCATCGAACGAGGTTATCATCAGTCTCATGAAACCAGCATGGAGACCGCCGCTAGCATAATCGCCTTCGTCCAGATAACGACCGAAATCGCAAAATGTGTCATAAAGACCAAGAAGCTATGGGACCAAGCACAGGAGCTCCCCGAAGATATCCAGGCCCTCATCCTGCGACTTCAATGTCACCAACCAATCTTTGACGCCATGCAACAGCAGCTGCAACACGATGACTCCCTCTGCTCCGTGCAGAACGATTCGCTTGTCCGCACAAATCTGGACTGCTGCCAAATGTCTCTCAAGACCCTTCAGAGCACTGCAGATGATCTTATCTCTCAGCTGAATGCAAAGAAAGGTCTGAAACGGAAGCTGGCTGCCGTCAAGTTGGCGCTCGGAAAGGATGGCCTGGATCGGCTCAAGAACAGGCTCAGCGAGTCCATCGAGCTACTCAAGCTGTCTATCATGGCTTGGGATATGTAAGCGAAAAGCAAAATCAAAAGTTACAGAGTTATCATTACCAGTTTCTAACAAATTGTGTTTAAGGGCGGTTGCAAAACGAACTCGCGATCTCATGTTCTCTAGAGCCACGACCGAGATTCACACACGTTATCAAGTGCCACAGCCGACAACCCAATTGGCAATTGAAGCCAAAGACGGAAGTAAACAGAAACAGAAGCAGGATGGAGCAGCAGCGAAGAAGAACCAGACAACGACCTTGGCGCCAAACGAATCGAAACTCGTCAGAACATACTCTCCTTCAAAACTAGGCCGATTTGCTTTGGCATATACTACAGCAACAGGTGCATGGCAGGCATATATTCAGTGGCCAAGCTGGATCTCACAATCCGTTTGCGAGATTCAGTCTTCTCCAACACTCTGTGGCTGGACGTACAACTACAGAATGTATAACATCGTTTCTACAAAATCCGAAATCATCCAAAAGATTAGGGTAGGAGATAAAGCTGGAGTTTTGGAACTTTTCAACTCGCGGCAAGCATCTCCGTTCGATAAAGATCAGAACGGACAGTCACTTCTATTTGTAGGTCGGCGTACATGCTTCGATTGACCTTGCTAATATATTCACAGCACGCCGCTAACAGCAAGAACTTTGAACTGTGCCAACTTTTTCTAAGCCTGGGGCTTAAGGACGCATTGCTCGAGAGAGTTGGCGAGTCGGGGCAGTGAGTTCAACCCAACTATTCTGGTCTTGGAAATGCTCTAAACGAAAACTAGGGGGGCCTTGGGACCACCAGTGTTCAAGCCCAACAGAGACCATCCGGAAGCGGACTGGATGAAGATTGTTGAGCTTTTCCATTCTTATATGGACGAGCCGGAATCCAGTATGCTATTACGACTTTTCGACTACCAACGAGAATGTGACTATGGCGATGAATACGTCAACATCTTTCGACAAAGATTCCTGCCCAAGTTCTATACCGGTCCGCTGAGATATCGTCTTGAAGCCTTTCGGCTAGCCTCGTTCCATTCTCAATCACCAGAAACGCTTCTGGGACTTCTAGCGGAAAACAGACAGGTCACCAGCTTTGATGTGAGCCGCTCGAGCCATGAAAAGGTGTCCCTGGTCCACTCCGTAGCACTCGCTTTGGGCATACGCTTCGCTGACGAAGTTCTCCCCTTCAAGAGAGGGTGGGCAATGTGGACCCTGGCCTGCTACAGCGAAGGCTGGAGCCTCCTGGTGAAGCAAGTGACTACAGTAGCTTCACCGGAGGATTTACACAGCATCGAGAGTGTTCAGCCGTGGGACGTCTATAGCGTTCCGGTTTGGAAAGGGACACCACTCGTGTCAGTGATTGGGGGCGCACTATGTTACATGTCGCCTGATATATCCTTTTTCCACTGGGACAAGGTATTCCAAGAGTCCATCCGGCAATGGGTTTTGGATCTTCAGGAGAGCGGAGTTGACCTGGCGATATACGGCCAAAGAGAGGCTATAACGCTGAAGGAACAGATGCGTGGGGCTCTCGATGCAGACGCCATTGAATCGTCGAGGCACAGCATCCGGGACTCCCTGCCAACGGCTGCCATCAGTTTGGCTTTCAAGAGGGGGCAGCGAGCTGACCGGAGCAAGTGGAATAAGAACCACTGGGTCCCAATCCGGCTGTTGGAGCTCAAGACTGGACCAACACCCAGTGACTGGCGTATAATATGGGCACCCGAGTTTGAGTGGATGGCGTGCCAGTTCTGGGAGATGATCGAAAAGGAGGATATCGTGATGCCCGGATCTTGGGTTGACATCTAGGCAACATCGGACAAGTGTAGTGCAAAGTATAATAAGTCATGCGGGAACAAACGCATATGATGAACAAACCTGATGGGCAACGAGAAAACGCCAGGTGATCTCACTAATACAGATCAGCATCCTTAGGTGCCATTGCAAACGCAGGTACGGGAGCAATGAATGCATTTGACGCCCAGAATACGCGCTCATGAACCATGTCTCGTGTTACAGATAACCTCGTCCAACCATTGGGCGTGCATGCCCATGGTCGTCATGCCATGCATCGCGCTACATACCCCGCCGGAGAGGCGGGGCAGGAGCGGCTAGGTATCGACAGCAAGTTACGACATCCATACCTCAGCAGGCAGCATATTTTACCCTTAAACTCTCCTGCTGACTTTAAAGCCACATTCTCTCTTAACCTACTGCTCACTGAATCTATATCTCATTCAACTACAATCATGGTGGCGACACGACCCGCGGCAAAGGCTGGCTCCTGGTACAAGAGCAACGCCAAGACGCTGCAGGCGGAGCTCACGAACAACCTGGCGGCTGTGCCGGAGAGCATCGACGGAGCTTCTTTGCCGATTCCTGGAGCTCGCATCATCATTGCCCCGTGAGTTGATCTCCCATACGTTCAGAATGGACTCTAATCTGACGACGTCGGGTGCTAGCCATGCTGGGTATGAGTTCTCTGGCCCGTGTGCGGCTTGGGCGTACAAGACTCTGGACCTGAGCCGCGCCAAGCGCGTCTTTGTCCTGGGACCTTCTCATACCTACTACCTCGAAGGATGTGCCGCTACTACCTTTGACAAGTATGAAACTCCCTTTGGCGAGCTTACCGTTGATCGGGCCCTGGCAAAGAAGTTTGAGGACGCCGCCAGCATGGAACTCATGCCCCAGAGGAACGAGGTCCTTGAGCATTCCCTAGAGATGCACATGCCTTATCTCTACCTCCGCTGTCAGCAGACCTTTGGCTCTCAGGACAATTTCCCCAAGATCGTGCCTGTGCTGGTTGGATCCAACAACGGGCCAGAGGAGAAGGAAGTAGGACGTGCGCTTCTGCCCTACCTCAAGGACCCAGAAAACGCCTTCATCATCAGCTCCGACTTTTGCCATTGGGGCCATAACTTTAGCTACATGGTCTACTCTCCGACCAGCAGCCCCGGAGACTTGGTGAAGCTGCGCAGGCAGGATCGAGCACCAGCCGGTCCCCCAATTCACGAGACCATTCGGGCCATCGACGAAGCAGCCATGGACGGTGTCAAGAGCGGCAGTCATGATGCTTTCCTCGCGACCTTGAAGCAGACCAAGAACACGGTGTGCGGGCGACATCCCATCGGAGTCATGATGGCGGCTCTCGAGCTACTGGGTCAGGAGCCGCAGTACCAGGGCAAAGGCCGGTTCCAGGTCATTCAATATGACCGCAGCAATCTGGTTCAGGAACCTGACGACATGAGTGTCAGCTATGTGTCGGCGTACGCTGTGCTGTGAACATGGTTATTGAGATAAGCTGCTTTTGTATGAGATTCGGATGCTTTTGGGCGTGTTTGGGTTCTTTGGCGATTCGAGATGAGTGGTTGTGAAGAAGTGGGCGGAGTTTCTGTTTTTGGGATCGAAGCGGCGTCAAGACGTGGGATGAGTGAGATATGATATGAGATTGAAATATGGTTCTAGAGTAATTGACTTCCAAATACTGTAATGCAATGCAGTGAAAGAGAGATGCCCATGTGAACAGTTTTCGCCAAGCCGTTGAGGTGTGCCTGCGTGATCGGCGAGCAAACATCAGCGAGTCCGAGCCGTCGAATGCGAAGTGTCAGCTTATGATTTATTGAACGCCAGCATGCGGCTGAAGTCTCTGTGGCGGGTTGATGAGAGGGCAAGGGTGTGATGTGAGTGAGACGAATCCTGCCCGTGGGTGGAGCTGACCAAAGTCCCCCAAGAGGGCATTTCTATTGCGAAATGCATGAACGTGGTAAGACGAGGCCGTTGATGACAGCGTTTGTGGACGAGTCTGGCGATCACACGGAGTAGAGTTCCATATTTTCTTTATGAATCCGAAAATAACCTCGCAGAATCGCGAGCACCCTTGACACGAGCCCCACGCTGGGCGAAGCTTGGTTGAGGATTGTTCCAGGCCAACCCCGGTCAGTGCCAATCTCCAAAAAGGTGGCGTCCCTGGAGCTAAGAGCTGAGGGATTAGCGTGGGCTCGCAGGGCTTTTCCGTGTCAGCCTACATGCGGATGTTCGGTTCTTGGGGGCGTAGTACCGGTGGAGTTTGTTTCTGGTGTCAAGAATGAGGGTAGAATTTGTGGTAATGATGAACATGATCATGACGCTGTTGCTTCATACGTAGCAAGATACAACACCAGACGTGTTACAGATGGCGAGGTTTGAACATCCATGGGATAAAGCAGCCGCGTGCAAATGTGAAACAGTGGAGGGGCCATCACCAATGAGAGGACCCTTGACAGCCAGTTGTTATTACTGGGGATCGTGGGACCCGACCCCTAAAAAGAAGCACAGCAAACCGTGCAGGCTCCATTGCTCTGCCGCCCAAGCTCATTAGCCTACGGACAGAGAGATCCATGCAGGGCCCCCTCCAATTGAGCGTCGCATGATTGATTCGAGCTGTAGCATTTGGGTGCTGCCCTTCTGTCCAAGGGGCTGCTGGGTTGGGGCCTGGCGAGTTAATCTTGGAGCAGTAGCAGTCCGAGGAGGCTTGCGAGATTGCGACCGTGACGGTCTGAGATTGGTATTGAGATAGAGCGAGCTACCTTGATTGAAGGCGTCAACTACGAGCTTTTAGATCAAATTGAGTAATTATTTTGCGAATTGCTCTGTCAAGATCTTTAGTGACTGCTGCTAGGACAGCACTCGCTGCATATTCATGGGTGACGATGCCTACGGACCATCTGCCCGTACGGACAACCGACTTGGTGGCTTTGATCCATCCCCAGGGCATCTAGCCGCTAAAAGAACCCACCTGCAGCCCAGTAGAGGCAGTGAGCAGCAGCTGGAGCGCCCAAGCGCCCGTCCCCCAGTGGCTGGACCATGGCGCGCCTCCAACTCAGTGGCCACTCCCATGCCTGTCCGTCTAGTCCAGTCCATCTCACACCGTCTGTCTTCCCCATTCCCGTCTTTTGCCTCTTTCTTACCTTTCCTCATCCACGCCCTCTCTCTCTCGTTCCATCGGCCCCCCCTTCTGTCTTCTTTTTCCTTTTCTACCTTCCCTTACGCCCCCCTCCTTCAAAGTCTCGACCTTCGCTATTTTCTCTCTTATTCTCGAGTCGTTTTCTCCTTGCTGTGCGACGAGATCTCGGGTCCAGCCACCACCGAAGCTTTCCTTTCCCTACAATATACCCAAAACCTACAATACGAGGAGGAAGGCGAAAACACCACACCAGGTCAAAACCGCACGATTCGAGCTTTAAAGATCAAGCCCGACGACGACGAAACCTCCAAAGGGAGCTTATTCGATCTCCCGAAACAAATCCATTCACAGCTTTTGAGTAGAGCTCTGCTCAGTCGCCCACCATGAGTGTTAGTCTCGCCTCCTATTCTGCCTGCCTCCTGCCCCAATCCCTTCAAGTGACTCCAACCACCGACCCGAATTGAGCATCGCAATTCGATTTTCGGGTCTCTAATTCTCCTAATCAACACAATACTCCTTAGTATTGATATTTGCTAACATGTTTCGCAGTACGGGTTAGTTGTCGCATCCCACGCGTTCGATTTCGCCCCTCGACCCCCTTGCTGACGCACGTGAATAGATACGGAAGACAAAATCCCTACGACTCGCCCGACACGGGCTACAACACTCCTACCGGCGGTTATGGAAATAATGGCGGTTATGGAGGTGGGTACAACAGCCCTCCCGCGCAGAGTGGTTTCGGAGGTGAGATTGTGATGAACTGGATATTGGGCTGGCCGTCGTCCGTCCTCCACAGCGCGCTGACATGACGCGATCCGTAGGCAACGTCGAGATGGAGCCCCTCGCCCACAACGCCAGCTCCTTCGGCCATGGCGACCCCAACGCCATCCTGAACGAGTGCCGCGACATTGACCGCGGCATCGACACCGTCGAGAAGAACCTTGAGGAGCTCCGTCACATCCAGCAGCGAACACTCGATGACGCCGACAGCTCGGCCTCGAGCGCCGCCAACCAGCAGCTCGATGCCCTCTCTGCCGACACCATGAGCCTCTACCGCGGCCTCACAGAACGCGTCCGCGTCGTCAAGTCCAACCCTGAGGCCCGGTCGGCAAAGAACAACCCCCACGTCACCCGTATCGACCGCCGCCTCAAGTCGGCCATTCAGCAGTACCAGCAGGTTGAGTCGCAGTTCCGAAAGCGCACCCAGGACCAGATGGCCCGCCAGTACCGTATCGTTCGCCCCGATGCCAGCGAAGCTGAGGTCCAGGCCGCTGTCGAGGACACTACCGGTGGTCAGGTCTTCCAGCAGGCCCTTATGCAGAGCGACCGCCAGGGCCGCGCCCGCGCCGCTCTCAGCGCTGTCCAGGATCGTCACGCCGCCCTTGTCAAGATTGAGCAGCAGATGGTTGAGCTCGCCCAGCTGTTCCAGGATATGGACACCTTGGTCATCGAGCAGGAGGTTGCCGTCACCCAGATTGAGCAGAAGGCCGAGGAGGTGGTCGAGAACCTCGATAAGGGTAACGAGGAGATTGGCGTCGCCGTCAACACGGCCCGCAAGACTCGCAAGAAGAAGTGGATCTGCCTGGGTATCTGTGGTGAGTGTCAACGGTTTATGCAGCCCTGTCAACGGCCAGCTAACTTTGTATGCAGTGGCAATCATTCTCGTCATCGTCATCATCGTGCTCATCTACATCTTTGTCATCAAGGGCCAGAACAACGACAACAAGAAGCGAAGCCTCGTCGACGACATCAACCGCACTCTACCTGCCATCAACGCCATCGGCCGGCGATCTCGCATCATGGGCCGAAGCGCAGACGACAGCCAAGCTACCGCCCTCCTTGACCAGATCACCAAGGGGCGCATGCACCTGCCTTCAATCCCAAAATAGGTGCCCGGAGGATAAAAGGTTGACTCCCCAAAAGTATCTTGTTTGGGCGTGGCTGTTGTATAGCCCAGCCATCGCCCCGTATTGCCATCTTGAGGATATATACGCATCTGAAGAGAGGAAACCGATTCTTGGCCTCGCGGCGATCCTTGCCTGCTGCTTTTTCTTTGACTGTCTCCTGCGTATTCCCTGCCCGCACCATGTTTTGTTGCTGCTGCTGCCACAGCCCGATAGCCTGTCCTCATCTCTTGCTTGGTTTTTGTTGTTGAAAGGATATAAATCGGGCCTCTGCGTTGTTCTCTCTGTCGCCATTCTGGAGTTTTTTTCTTCTTTCGATTTGCATTAGTTAGGGGCGTTTATACAGTATATGAGCTTTTAATCAATCTTTTTGCTACGCCGTGTTTACTTTTACTCCCTTGTCATTGTCACAGTTTTAAAGACAACAAGGATTCGCATGATAAAAAGTCCAATTCATACACCGAAGCTTGGGCCTACTTTAGTTGATCCAAACATAGAGAGAGTCGAGATACTCGGGTGAAACAAATCCCATACGCCAAACCAATTTTACCCATACATCCATACATCCATTCATCCATCTCTCTGAACAAAGGTGCCTGGTCCACCTGATAATCCAATCGCATCCTCTCTCTAGAAAACACTCGACTTCTTGTCGTTCATGCCATGCGGAGGCATCGTGTAAACTAAACAAAGAAGCCCTCAAGCATAGCATGCGCAAGTGTCCATCCGTGATGGGGCCAAACTGAAGCGTCTCACAGTTGTTGTGCGCATACACACTGAATACCCACAAAGGTATCAGATTCCGGTAGACGTCTCACTCAGTCCTTGGCCTTTTCCTTTCCCTTCTCGACGCTGTCATAGTCCACTATCGCCTCGTCGGGTGGACCCTCGTCCTCGTCTACTTGCTCGTCTTCATGTTGTTGTCCTACTAGGGCGCGGCGCTTCTCTCCCTCGTCGACAACCTTCTTGAGCACACCCATACGTCGCCGAAAGTCTTCGGCGAGCACGTCGACGTCTTCGCCGCCGATGGCGCCGCTGCCGGAGCTGGGGAGGCTGTCGGGGCGCATCTCGACGGGTTCGCGTTCTACGCCTTCGACGCGGAGCATGAGGGCGCCCCCGTTACGGCCGTCGTCATCGCCCTCGCTTTGTTGTACAGCCACGTTGGATTTTGTGACGGCAAAGTCTGGTGTCAAGCTCGCAGCCCAAGAGACAGCCCATCGACTTGAGTCTCCCTCGGGAGCAGGAACAAGGTCCACGACAAGGGCGCGGTCGACGGCAGGACTCGCCAGGACAGAAGGGTCGTCGTCGGAGAAGAGGTAGTGGATGCGGGGGTGGACGGTGGTGTTTGTGGTAGAGTTGGTCAGGAGTGCAAAGAGAGGCTCGAACGGAGGCATCGGGGGCTCAAGCGGGGCTTCGTCGTCGGGTTGTTGCTGCTCGTGGAGGAGCTCGGCGGCGGGAGCGAGCCCGGAGGCCGCAATCGGTGGGGACGGATCCCTATCGGTGCCGGACATGGTGGTGAGGAGGAGTGTGTGTTGAGTGACTGAACGACGGTTGCCGCTCCGTGGGCATCTTTATGCGACCAAGTACCCGTCTGCTTTCAGGCAACGTGTCGAGATGTTGAGAAGGTGACAAAGGTCAATGTTGCTGTTGAAAGCTTCCTGAGGGTATCGACGTCCTAGGCAGCATGACGGAAGTAAGCTCCAGCCTTATCTTATCGCACGTGGATGATGCCCAATGCGGCCAAAAAAAAACTGCTGCAGGTTCCTTAAAGGTTATATGGTGTTTTTAGGTCAATTGTAAGGTAATCTTTATGTCGCATGCCGCTTTTACGCATTTTCAAGTATCGTGACTTGACATGTGACGAATACCTATACACCATCAAAAACACCATCTTACATGCGACCCCATACATCTCAACGGAACACCTATTTCAGGAAACCCATCCATCGCCCACCCTC
The DNA here is from genome assembly GCF_023522795.1 of Fusarium solani. Taxonomy (NCBI): domain Eukaryota; kingdom Fungi; phylum Ascomycota; class Sordariomycetes; order Hypocreales; family Nectriaceae; genus Fusarium; species Fusarium solani. The sequence goes on from NW_027072157.1 coordinate 4,364,958, forward strand.
ACCAAAGATCCAGACCAACACCAGGCACACGGGAACCGGGAAACCCAAAACGGTCTCTCTTTTCTGGCGTCTTCTCGCATTGGATAGCTCCAAAAGACCCCAATCCCTCGTGGGGGCCATGCGCCGTTGCAACCCACACCCACTTGAACGTCTCATCCACCACTCCCATCGTGTCGTTGCCCAACAAGGCTTCCCTGCCTGCCTGACTTGTTCAACCGCCGATCCAGCGCGACCACCAGTTGACGCGGCGCTTCCTCTGATCAGACGGCTATCGCGTCTCGTTATACCCCGGCGTGTCCCGTTTGCCCGATGTCTCTCTCGATCCCCCTAGTGATGCATTGTAATCCTGACCAGCAGACACGAGACCCGTCGCCATGAATCATGAGAGTAAGCTGTTGTTGGAAGGATAATCAGGTTGGCAGTGAACCATCCGTGTCCAGGAGGGAGTCGAGCATCCAGTGCTTGTCTCCCACCCCAGCTGCCTGGAAGAAACGCCAACCCCCCGTCTATTGAGTCTATAACAATCCCGTCCGTCATGCCGATGCCGATGATATCCCTCTCTCCCATTTTCGCGGCTCTTGCCAGAAGAAACAACGTGTGCCGACCCATCCCTGTAAGGCGTTCATGATAGTAAACCAACCAAGTTTTCCCAAACAACAAAGGAGAAAAGGAAACCATAAAAGACAAAAGAAAAGAAGAAGAAGAAAAGAAACGCCAGCAAATGCCCCTTCTGATGCTGTTGATGGATGATGATGAAACGCCGTCTCGCACCGTCTAGTATGCAGAAAGCAGGCTGTGATCAAACAGCCCGCGAGACAAGGACATTGAACCGTCACGTCGTACCAGGGATAGCCATCATAGCTCCCTCTTTCACGATGGCAGAGCCCCCTCTTCTTACGAAGAGTGCAAGGCGCGGAAGCCAGCCGCAATTAGGCTCCTCGACTTTTCTTTGGCGTCGGCCGGGCCGTTCCAGTAAAAGAGACCCTATATGCCGCAGTTAGCGATCTGGTAACCACAAACTACTACCCAAGTACCCGGCTTGCACCCCGACGTGGGGGAGAGACACGTCGGTGGTTCGTCCAAGACAAATGCAAGACACCGAGAACAACAACCACTGGTCGACTTACCCCTAGTCCCTTTTGCTTGCAAAATCCAGCCTTGATCTTGACCGTGTCCGGGTTGTCGTACGTCACAAAGCCACCGTCTGCGCCCACGCACTGCGCTGCCACATGGCGCTTGTCGACAACCTCCTTGCAGCCCTTGCGTGGGAGCTGGTTGTACTCAAAGGTGCCATCCTCAGCGCCTCCCACGCCCTTGAACTTGTGCCCAGCCCCGAGCAGTGGAGAAAGCTTCGCCCAAATGTCGGGATGCCCAGCAGGATCTTCTTTGGCGGGAACCCCTTGGACATGAGATACGAAACCCCCGCTGATCCTGAGGTCTCCTCCTTGTTCATGGCGTACAGCTGCGAGTGGTGGCCTGCCTTTGGTGTCCAGCTGCCAAAGAAATCGTACGCCATCAGGTTGATGAAATCCAGGTACTCGGTCACCAGCTTCAGGTCGAGAAACTGCAGGATGGCCTTGTTGGCGGGCAGCGCCGCCGTGAGAATGTAGTGCTCCTCAGGCAGGTGAATACGGATGGCCGCCAGCAGCGCGAGAAAGTCGTAACCTTGCTGCGCATCGCACGGGTATTCCCAGGCAACTATCACGGGTGACATAGTCAGCATTTCGTCCGCAGCAAGACCAAGGCCCAAGTCATTGTCTCAGCTGCCACTTACTGTCGATTCCGTCCAGGCCAGAGGCTTCAACGAGGCCCCTCGCTGACCGGGCAAAGTTGTCACGCAGCAGCGTGTTAGAGGCCACCAGGGGGAAAACCTCTGACGAATTGCCGCCTCCAACAGACAAAACCACCCGAAGGTGAGGATGCTTCTGTTTGAGGTGCATCAGGGAGCCCAGCCCGCCTTGTACACCGTCGACAGGCGCTCCAGCATCCGCCCACTCATCACTCAGCTAGAGCAGGGCAGGGGCCCGAGTCAGCACCGATCTTCGGCCGCCCGGGCACATGATGATGATGGGCGAAACTTACAAAAACACCACCATCGGCTGAAACACTGGCATACGCATAGTAAACATGGTTGATGCAGCTGTAGTTGAGCATCCCCGGTGTGTCGCCCTGGTATATCCTGTAGTTGGGGAAGTAGACGGCGTTGGTGAACATGACATTGGACATGCTCGACGCGATCCGCGACTTGCGAGAAGAACTCATGATGGGCGACTAAAGAGACGAAATATGGGAAACAAAGGCGATAGACGTTCAAGCAGCGAGTGAATGACCCAGGACAGAGTCTGCAAAGATCGAACTGTGTGCGGATGTGTCTTGTCTTTTAATGCTGCGCGAAAAGGTCATGCTCCAACAACCAGCCCGATGGCTTAGAGCTTCAAGGTCAAGGAAGGAGAATTGATGAGTTGGAGAAGACTGTTAGGCACCAAACGAGGCCGAGGAGCATCATGGCTGCGGTCAAGAAGGATTGGTCGACTATATAATGCTCAATGGATGGAGGGATGGATGGACGGCGGCCAGCTCATAACGAGCGAACAAGCCCGGCCGGGCAGAGGATCGAGGGCCGGCCTGGGCTGGGCAGGGCGGCTGATGCTGGTGGAGCAGGGTCCCGTCCGGTATCCAAATTACGGGAGGGTCCAGGATACGGCGAAACCATCCATGATGCATGACATAATTGCGGGGAGTCGTTCAGAAATGTATGGATGATGAGACTTGTGCATCGTTGCTTCGACAGTAAAGCAAAGCTGAGCGAGCCTTCAAGGGTCCTGTGCTCTGTCCGTCGGACCGCCTTGTTGATGGCTGTCATTAGTCCGTCTCTCCCAATCATTGAGCCTTGAACCAGCCTCGGGCCAGCCTTGGACCACGCCAATTTGGTCATGGTAAACCTCTGTAATCCATCCATCGCCAAATGACAACAACCCCATGGCGCTTGGCAGGCCAGTGCTGTGCTGGACCGAAGCGGGACATTCGGGCGAGGCCGCTTTCTCTCGTTTCTTCTTTCCCTCGCGTAAAGAGCTCAAGAACCCTGCCCTGCCCTGCCCTGTCCTGCCTGTCTGTCCGCGTCACGTCCCTCATTGAGGACAGGACGCCCGAGGCACCAGAGGAGCTGTCCCTCGGCCGTGCTTGTTGGTGGTTGAAGCGAAGCATTGATAATGACTGACACTGACACTTGACAGAGACAAGCCGCGGCCTCCCCGGACCACGATACAGCCCTGTCGTAAAAAGGGTAGAGGGAAAAAAAAGATGAAACGCAATGACAGGCCAGCAAGACGAGACACGTACAGTACATCTGTGCGTGCCCTTGAGCATTGCCTTGCCCACCGAGAACCCAGCCGAGCAGACGCCGTTCCGTCCTTGGGAGATGAGTCCTCTCTTCGGTGCGCGCCTTTGTGAGCGTGAGTGCGTGCGTGCGTGCGTACGTGCGGCTATGGCTACGGGACAGCGGGGTGACTCGTGCACGAGTCTCCCCCGTATAAGTCGCCGAATCCGACTGGCTCTGGAGTTTGGTTTGAAGAAGGCATTGTCGTGAGCCACCAGGGCTCGGCTTCGAACCGGGCTCGTACCGGGGCCGCAGCAGGATCAGAGCGAGTGATCCTGCTGAAGAATCGGCGTGATCCAAGGGGTGAAACAGTCTCAGCCAAGATGGGACTTGTTCTCAGCAGCATTAGTGTTGGCTGTCCTCTCCTCGATGTCTCAACCTCCATCTTGGGGACCGGGACAATCCACGACGGTCGAGGACATCAAGGACAATCCCAGGCGTCTAGGTCCCCTCCCCGGCTTGTTGTGCCAGAAGCGCCGAGCCAGGCCCAACAGAACAGCCTCCGATAAGGGCGTCGACAGCCGTGCGGCTCCACGGATTCGCCCTGCCATCGAAGTTCTGGAAGGTCGACGAACACTTGGAACGCACTAAATGGTGAGATTGGCTCCATAATTAAAAAACGGCCAGGGATGCTGGCCATTTGGGCGCAACATTCAGTGGAGTGAAACACCTCCTCTTCAGCTCCCAGTCCTTGCAAGCTGCTCGCCCTGACAGCCAAGTTGAGCCAGGACCAGGCTCTAAACCTCGCTGCTGCTCGCCATGAATCATCCTAATAACCCGAGAGGCCTTTGAGCCTAGGCCTTCTCATCTCCATCTCCCTCCGCCATCCCCGAAACCTCCAACCAAGACCTAGGCCCACTCGGTTGTGAGTTCAGAAACCGTGACGTGCCGCCAACCTGCATCATCTGGATGTCAACTTGAGACCAGCCACCGGGGCTAGCGGCCTCCCAAGGTATACGCAGGGCAGAGTCGCTCGCCAACTGCCAACTCCAGACTCTCGCTCAGACGTCCGTACTGGCGTGACCTGCCGCCGGCGTTTCCTCCACATGGCTGGTATGGCAGCCCGGGGTTTAAGCAACCCTGCAGAGATGTCAATGTCTGGCACATCAGAATCCCATGGATCCTTGCTGGGGCGGCGCGGCGCTGGGAGACAACTGTTAGCGTCGTTTCCAGAAACCACACAGCCAACGTCCAATCCCATCCAAATCAGCTTGCAAAGCCCAGCAGAAGGAATTCTGCTGAAATCAAATGTCTCGGTAGTGTGTGCAGAGCCCCCGGTACGTACTCTGTGGAGTTGTCTGACACGCTGTCATGCTCTGTTTTTCTGTTTTTAGCTTCAAACGGCGAGGTGAGGTGAAGCCATCAGGAGCCCCTCGGAGTGTTTCCCCGTTGCCGCATTCAGAGAGCCAGGCTGTTGCTTTATTTCGATCCATTGTTTAATGCGCACAGCCTCGGCCGCGCCCCGGATGTACGGGTTGATTAGGTGCGTATGGGGCTCTGGCCCTCTTGTATCCGTGACGTCGTACCGGGAGTCAATGTTGTGTGATGCCATATTGGCGATTCGGAACCTCCATGTCAGCTTCGCACAAGTCCGAGATGATGTTACATTCAACATATGCAAATTTAACTGCTGCATTTAGCACAGACACGAGGGAGCTCTCCAACGGTCCTATGTAGAGTACACCACAAGGAACTGAAACCAATAAGCTCACCAGGCTCGTCTGCACCCCAGCCAACCTGACTTGGTTGCATTATCTTGGCCTTGAGCTGGACGGCGCGCATACCTGTCGGCTGGCATGGGGGAAATAACCGATATCCATTACCCGGTGGGCGGGCAATGTCGATGCAGGACGTACCAAGGGTTGGCGAATAGGTAATGAGAACAGCAGACCGAACATTGAGTCTTGTAGCATGTGAGACCGAAGCCGACCCGCAAAGTGGTGGGCAGTCTGCGAGTCTTCTGCGAGGCTCAAGTAGACGACCTCGCACAGCAGTAGGTAAGCGAGTGCAGATGCATGTTTGCCCAACCCTGGTCCGTCCGGCCTAGGCCGAGTCTCTCAGATCTGCCCAACCGATCCGTTGTCAGTTCTCGTTTCCGTTTCGAGGAGGGATATAGAAGACCTGTTATTAGTAGGTACCCGCCCGCTCAACCTCTGCAAGAATATACTTCAGACACTTTTCAGATAGAGACTCTCTGCACTCTGAAAGTGTATTCGACTGTCTCTCGGCTCTCCAGAAAGGCTCTTTGGCATTTGTTCCGTACTGTGTCGCCGCTTGGGCCATGTGAAGCAAACAAACTCCGCCCCTCCTTCGTGCAAACTGAACCAAACAGCCGAATCGCAGAGTCCCTTCATGCGCCAACCGCAAAACTCATCATCAACAACTGGCGCCGGTATGTACGTAGTAGATCATAAAGCACACCAAGTGCAAACCCCTTTATCAAAGGCCAGTGTCGGCAGCCAAAAGGGTTCATCGGAGTGGGCCCTCCGTCATGGAAGCAACCGTGTAATATCCTCATGACCTCTTGCATATGTTGATTGGGGTTCTTGGTCTTGTGCACCTGTCGCAGTTGGTCGTTTCACAGAATTAGCCAAGGTGGTGGCGTTGCCGCAACCGAGGAGGACATGATTCCTGCCGTAATAAAGCGTACCGAATCTCAGGTCGTCTATCCCCCTTGCCACCAAGTCTCTTCCTTCGCCCTAGAGCCGCTCGACACGATGGAAGATGACGATACCCGCTCTTTCTCGCTCATCTCGACCGTGGGGATAGAGTCCGCATACACGCCGACAGATCAAGATACGGACGAGTTCGAACTCGTCTATGACGAGGAGAGGTCCGAATGTTCGCGTTGGGATCTGAGCTCGAGCTGCTCCACTTCGCTACCTCCAAGCATTCATGGCTTTGAGTACGAGTGTGGCCGACGGTATCACAGCTACATGAGCGGGCGGTACCCCCTCCCCAACGATAGCGGAGAACAGCTTCGTGAGGAAACTGAACATGCTCTGTTTCTCCATCTACTTGTGCGTACCATGGCACACAAGCTTGAGGGAACTGGGGTCGGTTCGACTGCTAACGAGTCTATCACTTCAGAGTGGTAAACTCTTCTTGTCGGATGTCGGTGGCTCTCCGCGAAAGATCATCGACATCGGCACGGGAACCGGTTAGTATCCCAGAATCTTGATGGCTTCATACTAACGTTGATCTCAGGAACATGGGCAATGGACGGTAACACGTTTCCAAAGTTTCTGTACGAAACCATGGCTGACCGTTACAGTGGCCGACCTGTACCCAGGTGCGAGTGTCGTCGGGACTGATCTGTCGCCCATCCAGCCCGAATCGATGCCGTTGAATGCCCAGATGTTTGTCGAAGACTGCGAGGACCCAGAATGGACGCATGGAAACAACTTTGACCTGGTTCACCTCAGGGGGGTGGCTGGGTTCCTACTCGACCTCGATGCCGTGGTCGATAATGCCCATGAGTGAGCAACGTGATACCGAGATATCGGGGGTACATCGCTGACAAGAAGAAAGACACCTCAGGTCCGGAGGGTGGATCGAGTTTCAAGAGTTCGACCATTCGGTGCTCTGCGACGACAACACCATGAAGCAAGATGATCCATTGCGTATCTTCTTTGACACCTGTACCGAGGGCATGCGCAAGCATGGTTGTGTCGGCTTTGGTAAGCACGATATCAAGCAGTCCCTCAAGCGTGCGGGCTTCAGGCGCATCCAGATGGTGACCAAGAGGGTTCCTCTTTCGTCATGGCCAGGGGACAAGAAGTCGAGGACCGTGGGAACGCTGATGCAGGCTAATATCTCGGAATGTCTCGAAGCTTTCGCAGCCAAGCCATTGGTTGCCCTGGGAATGACACCAGAAAAGAGACACGAGATGGTAAGCCGCGCTCGCGAGAGCCTTCTGGACAGTTCAATTCATCGATACGTCAACTGCCATTTCTTCATGGGTCAGAAGGTCCAGCGCACTTATGTTTCGATCTGAGCTCTCACCTTTGATCCACTGTGATGATTGATCCTTTGGATTGGGCGACAGGACAAGGGGGCATGAATTTAATGATTGACGACTTTTCTTGAGATTGATGGAGGTTCCAAAGATGAACCATGGGGTTGAGATCATATTGATGGTCACAAGATATAGCAGGAAGGTACGGGCGAGGAACGGAGCAGGGGCAGTTGCCAACATCGGGCAACAGGGCAACAGTGGTGGACTAGTAATTGCGTGGCTCACATGTTTCTATTGACTTTCGTTCATCAGCGTGTCAGTACAGAAGAGTTTTTATACTCCAATTTAATAACCGATTTTATGAAGCTTGGATAGTCACATGCGACAGCAAGTTGTGGTGCTTGTTATGGAACTCAACTTGGGCTGGAGCTGGTGGGTGGCGCCCACTAGCGGCGATCTTGGTCGCTGACAAAGGTTCCCCACACCACAGACGCCTATCGTCACGGGCTTTGAAGCTGCTGGAGCTTTCTACGCGTGGTGAAATTGTCAACCTCAACCTCGACCTCAAACATCAACACCAAGTTTCTCCCCTCGCAGCAAACAATACCCAGCACTCGCGCTCAAGTAGCAATTACGCATCGATAGTGAGATACAGAGCCTACTCCTGTGCCGATAAAGGCCTCGGCCTCCTGCCCAACATGCCCGCCGCAGTCGAGTCTGCCGCATCCGCCATCCTCAACCACTCGGCGACCTCCTACAACTTCCGCTTCTCGCCCTTCCTCCGGCGAACATACCAGGTCGGCCTGCCCCCCGATCGTCCCATCTGCAAGGCCTTCCAGTCCGGCCACTGTCCCAACGGCACGCGATGCTCCGAGCGCCACGTCTCCGATGCGAAGACGGCGCAGCCCACGGGCGGCCTCAACTCGCTCGTCTGCAAGCACTGGCTGCGCGGCCTGTGCAAGAAGGGCGAGCACTGCGAGTTCCTTCACGAGTATAATTTGCGCAAGATGCCCGAATGCAACTTCTTTATGCGCAATGGATATTGCTCAAACGGCGACGAATGCCTCTACCTTCACATCGATCCTCAGAGTCGGCTGCCGCCCTGTCCTCACTATGACATGGGATTCTGTCCGCTGGGGCCCAACTGCTCGAAGAAACACGTCCGCCGCAAGCTCTGTGCCTTTTACCTTGCCGGTTTCTGCCCCGATGGTCCAGATTGCAAGGAGGGCGCCCATCCCAAGTGGTCCAAGAACCTGGAGAAGCCAACCCTTAAGTCGGAGGAGAAGAAGGACGAGGATGTTCGAATGGAGATGCCACGAGATGAGGAAATGGACAGGCCACGCGAGCAGCAAAGAGACAGAGATCGCGACCGTGACCGAGATCGGGATCGGGACAGGGATGATGGAGGCAGACATGGCGGCCGTCACGGAAGAGGAGGCAAATGGCGCGGCAGGGGACGATTCCGTGGAAGAGGACATTAAGGATCTGACCAACATGGGAGAGAAAGCGAATGGCGCAGACGAGATTATTATGGATATGGTACAAAAGGCTTCGTCTACTTGGTATTTTAATGGCAATGATACCCAATTAGTTCCTGGGCCTTGGGTTCCTGAGGAACATGTTGCAAATTCAAGTGATGATGAGATGAGAAGAGAGTAAATCAAATATGTATTTTCACCAATCTTTGTGCGAGTCGGGTTGTTTAACATAACATAATCATTGGAGTCGTGACGGCGTCTATTGTAGCAGAACGGATCCTTCTTTCATGTCCCATCGTTATTTGCGGTACACATTAGATCCATTAGGTGACCTGTGTAGAATCATCAAGGGTTCCTCGTTCAAGAGGTCTCGGACGTCTGAGGGGTCCAGAGAGCTCCCTCGGCTTCATGAGCGCCGCCCCAAACGTTGGACTCGGGTGGAACGGCGACGAACTCGGTCGACGTCTCTCCTCCCTCGGCGTCTCCGTTCTCACTCTCCTCATCGGCCTCAGAGCCCTCGTACGAGCTCGTCTTCCAGGTGGACAGCTCATCCACCCGGCGGATTCCCATCATCCACGAAACGAGGCTTCTGGGGGCCCATCGTCCGACGAATCCGTAGACGCTGGCGCCAAGGCCGACACGCACGGAGTCAGCAATGATGGAGCCATCGATCACATCAAAGACCGAGTTATGGAGGCTTCGCAGAGAGCTGCCCCTCAGGCCGCGGATACGGCCTCCCGAGATGGCAGAGCTGGTCTGTGCCACAAAGTTTTTGGCATAAACATGTCGAGCACCCTCAGGCCAGACGAGAGGTGACTCGGGGTTTCCAGACTTGATAAGACCTTGCTGGCCGTGGCCTCGAGCGGGCACAAAGCTGGAAAAGTCAAAGGTGCCGAGTTGCATGTGGGTAACGGGGATATCAAGAGGTCGAAGTTCGGCAGTGAGAACCTCGGTAAAAGCAGAAAGGGCCGAGCAGACAGTCGCCTCGGGGGCATGGAAAGGCGGGTTAATGGACGAGATGATGGAAGGCGTAAACACAAGGACCTTGGGAGGGACCCATTTCTCCCCGATGGGGTTCAGGCGCGAGGTAAGGAGGGGCAGGAAGGCCTGGATTGTGAGGATCGGCTGGAGGAGGTGGGTATTGAACAGGTCGGCGAAGCTGGACGGGGGAATAGTGGCGATGGGAGAAGTCTGGTAGTGGAGGCTTGGGATGAGAATGACAGACTTCAGAGTGAGCTGGTTGGGCTTCATTCCGGGTCCAGGAGCTTGAGGGGACTGGAGGAAGAGAGCAAAATGTTCGATGGCAGCGCCGGCATTGGGTGGCTGGGGTCGATGTCAGCATTTGGTCTTGATATCAAAATCAGCAAACTCACGTCGGTGGTGTCGATACTCAAGGGTCGGATATCGGGTCTCTTCATGGCAAGGACCATGCCCTCATCCTCGGCAGCGTTGCAGACAATGTAGACCATGAATCCCCGCCTCTCCATGTCCAGAGCAAGAGATCTTGTCAAGGGCAGACTCGGCGAGCCGGCGACGACGATAACCTCTGTACGGCCGCCATTCCTAGCCCTCTTTGCTCTCCTCGTCTTTCTGCAAGATCGAGTCGCCTGGTAGCCCTTGTAGACGGCGGCTCCGCACGCGACCACGAAGATGCCCGTCAAAATTTTATGCTTCACCGCCCAGTCTACCAGCCTCTCGCCTCGAGACAGGGAAACGACCTCGACAACGGGCTTCAAGGGAGGCGTAGGCCTCACGGACTCGGGTATCCATTGCGACGTTGAGAGATTTTCCCTGACAACTTCGGCGGCGCGGTCGACATTTTTTTCGATTATGCCGGTAACAGTGTCGGTGTACTGGCGGACTTGGGGTGGGATAGCATTTGACAGCTGCAGGGGGCCATGGTCAACTACAAGACGTCAAGCAGAGAAAGCCGGCGCAACTTACCACGTCCAAGAAGTGCTGGTCGCCGGCCGACATGATGGCGGTTGGATGTCAGAGGAAAGATGTTTCAACTCAGTTCATATGACGGTCGGTATTGGATTGGGCTGCTTCATGCGGACGGTGGGTGGAGAGCTGGAAAAGCTTCTGATTGCCGAGTTCGCAGAGGTGTGGTGCACGGGCCACCCGATCTCCGCGTCGGAGATCGGGGCATACTGCTCCGGTGGCCGGCTAGCCGGTAAGATCCCGCATGACTTGACCGGCTGCAAGGATGAGCAATGTCCTGTCAAGATGCCGTGCTATGGTGAATTTCTCGGAAAGAATCAGGGGTTGGAGGCAGTTCTATAGTAGACAAGTCATTGGTTGTTGGATTCGTTGACAGTGATTAACTGCTCTGGGACATTGTTAGCACCAATAAACAGCAACCAGCCCACAAAGCATTAGACTATCCAGCTGGGCTCTTTCCAGACGCTTTATTGTGTATCTTTGATTTCTGCTTTCTAGAACTCAAGGTTACCAAGGTTAGCGTTATCACAAGTCAAGGTGGACTGAGAACTCATCTATCTATCGCATGAGCTTGGTAGAAACCGAAATATCATTGAATCTCCCAATTCATGCAGCAAGTTAGCTTAGTTAGAACTCGCAGGATCAATATCCCTATCTCGCATGTGAAGGCTATGAAAACAGGGTGGTAATAGACTCCTTTTGGTGGATGGACCCTGAACATGCGTCCAGGACTCCAGGGTGGGTGGGCGTTGGAGACACTACCAAGCGCCTTGCAGGTCTACTCCGCCAATGGCGCTCAATATACCACGTGATAGAGTCGTTTAAATTAACTGCATCTTCATAATTGCATTTCCTTGACATGCTTTGTATTGCCTGTGTTAGGTAATGGAGACATTCAGGTTGTTCAAGTTAGAGATGGGGGCAACAGGTGATGGGTCTGTGTGCAATGAGCATCTCTGTGTGAACAACGACCTTCCTCCTTCGCAAAGCACGAGGCACTCTGAATCACTGCCGGCCAGCGAGTTCCTTATGCTGGAATCGTTATCATTCAGCGAGTACGTGTAAATCATGGATGTCCAGCCACAAGTGATTAACTACAAGATAAAGGGCGTGAAAGTGGATTGGTCTCGTCTCCACAAGGACCAAGATTTGGAATTCTCATATTATTCCCCTTTTCACTCACATACACGAAATGGTAAGGAGATGGTAGGATGATAATTCTTGGAAAGACCATTCAAAGGAATTTTTACATGTTTATCTTTCTCCGTAAATATCTGAAAACCCAAGGCTGACCGTCTTCGGATCTTTATCATCGGACGGCTCCCTATCTCGGCCTGGGGATCACTGCCGGAAAGTGGAGCACGGCCCCTCTAAACGGACGGCAGGAGCGGAGATGGACTGCGGGGGAGCCAATGGCTCAGCGGCTATCAGCGGTTCCACCCCCGGTTATCCAGGCCGGATCGGAGCTCGGCGACACTTGCCTTTATCTTGATACCCCGTGACCATCTGCCTCTTGTCCAACCCTCTTATACAGCTTTCATTGATCTTGTCTTTCCTCCAACTTATTCTTTTTCAACTCTCAGATTTCCTTGAGCTTCTTCCTCCCTTTTACTTGCCCAGTCTTAGTCTTGCTTGTCTATACCCGGCCCCATATACATAACCATGTTTCTCTTGGACTATCTACAACATCGGCGAGATTGGTCAGTCTTTGTTTCAGAGGATGCATATACCTCGATATAATACCCAATCTATTCCAATGTCCATCTAACTAACACCATGTTAGTCAGTTCAAACAAGAACAACGTACAAGCCGTATTCAAGGCCTCTCATCCTACCATGCTCCCTTCAGTGTCTTGGACCGAGAACTCGTCAACAAGCCCATTGAGGAGCTAGTTCAAGACGTACAGAAGGACCCCAGCAAGGCCGCAGACTACCTCCACACCTATGGCAAAGTTGCCCTCAAAGCACACGAAAAGACCAACTGCGTAACAGAGGTCTTGCTTTCTTCTGCTGAGAAGTGGCTTACCGATGGTTCCATCAACTTCAAGGGACCTCTGGCCGGCATCCCTGTGAGCTTGAAGGATACAATCGAGGTTGCCGGCTATGACAGCACAGTCGGAATGAGCACGTATGTGGGGAAGCCTGTCAAGGTTGATGGTAACACTGTGAGGATGCTCAAGGACGCTGGTGCTGTGCCATATGTCAAGACCAACGTGCCCATTACACTCCTGAGTTTCGAATCATCCAACGATGTGTGGGGAGAGACTTCAAACCCTTACAACAAAAAGTACACCGCAGGCGGCTCTACTGGAGGTGAGGGTGCTCTTCTTGCTCTCGGCGGCCGTATCGGCATTGGAAGCGATGTCGCCGGAAGTGTTCGCTGCCCAGCTCACTTCTCGGGAATCTATGCTCTCAAGTGCTCGACTGGAAGATGGATGAAGACAGGCATGGTCACCAGCATGCCCGGTCAGGATGGTGTACCAGCAGTCTACAGCCCCATGGCGCGAACGCTGAACGACTTGACGTACTTCACTCGATCAATCATTCAAATGAAGCCTTGGACTTACGACTACTCCTGCCACCCTCTTCCCTGGAGGTCCGACATTGAGCGGGATTTCGCAGAAAAGAAGAGTCTCCGAGTTGGCATTCTTCGAACAGACGGCGTCGTGGATCCAAGCCCTGCCTGCAAGAGAGCTCTGGAAATCACTGAAGCCGCTCTTCGGAAAGCAGGCCATGAGATCGTTGAGATCGACCCTCCTTCCCCGTATGAAGCTCTATGCCTCGCATCTATTCTCCTCTGCAGCGACGGTCTCGAGACAGTCAAGTCGTTCTTCCGATGGGGCGAATGGAATGATCGCGGCGCAGCTCAGATGACCTTCTACTTCAACCTACCTCGACCTCTCAAGTATCTGCACTACCTCTGGGTTAAGTATGTCAGACGAGATCCTGTTTGGGCTGGACTCTTGCGCAACTGGCATCCCCAGTCTGGAAGCGAGATCTGGGGACTCAACGCCAAGCGCGAGCTGTATAAGAGGAAGTGGTTCGACTGGTGGGACAAGTCTGGCGTCGACTGTTTGATTACCCCTCCGAACGCGACTCCGGCTGTCCCTCACAAGGGAATGCATGATGCCTGCAGTAGCTGTGGCTACACTTTCATGTTCAACTTGGTATGTTGCCCCGACTGCACTTTCATTGCGATAGGCTAACCCGCTATAGCTTGACTACTCTGCTGGTGTCTTGCCAGTAACACATGTTGACAAGGCCAAGGATCAATTACCAGCCGGGTTTAAGCTGAAGAGTCTCAATGGTATTGCACAGGGAGCGTACAAGCTTTACGATGCAGACGCCATGCATGGCTTGCCCGTGGGTGTTCAGGTTGTGGGCCGCCGATTGGAAGAGGAGAAGGTATTGACAATTATGAAGAGAGTGGAGGATGCTTTGGGTGAAGACAGGTTCCCCCTACTAGAGCTCGATTAAATACCGGGGTATTGGGTAGTTTCCATCTGGTTGATAGGTTGGGGTATGCTATCTCGGAGACAGATCTGGAGTGGCAGTTAGCCAATTTCACCGACAACCGGCGGGCATATGTAGCTAGTCCCTATCATGACCTGACGTAGACAAGATTGACGTGCCGCTTATGCCGGATCTATGTTTTAGCGAATCAAAGCCATGCTTTAGGTCATGATGTTGGACGGTCAATATCTGGGGGTGGAAATGTATTCTTGCAGGGTAGTTTCACGACTCCGATCTCGGCGCGAGCTCCAAGAGCTTCTCCTCATCAGCCGTCAGCAAGCGACGCTCTCTCGGGTATAAAAGAACGAGGAAGTACCTTTTATCTGAATACCAAGTTCCAAACACAATTTCCCGATCAATCGCCTGCTATACTTTAATCATGGCTCAAGAAAAGGATATGTGGTCTTCCAAGGTGCATTCCCCACTTTCTCTGGCGATAGCTTCATCACTTACACGCGCGATAGGCCTACCAGAACTCAGCATCTTTTGTGCCCAAGCTTGCGACAAAAGTGATTGGATGGCTGGATCTTCAAAAAGACGATGTCCTTCTCGACATTGGATGTGGCGGTAAACATTCATCTCCCTTTTGGCCGACCCAAGCTGACCATCCAGATGGCATATTGAATGTCGAATTCGCCAAGATCCTGGCTCAAGGTAGTGGTTCGATGCACGGCATTGATAGCTCGCCTAGCATGATCGAGGCTGCTCGAGAGCTCTGCAAGGATGCCAAGAACTCTACCTTTGAGAGTAGGTGCCCCCAGCGTTGTTCAGAACACAACTTTCTTGTTCCTGATTCAGTGTATTGACTTGCTATAGCTATCGATGCCACTCAGCTCGTCTCTAAACCGGAGCTCCAGAAAGGAACTTTCACCAAAGCCTTCTCCAACGCAGCCATGCACTGGATCCTGCGGCCAGAGGACACCAGGGCCCAGTTCTTCAAGGGCGTGTATGCGGCTCTCGCACCGGGTGGTACCTTTGTGTTCGAGATGGGTGGTCTCGGAAACGTCTCTGAGATGCGAACAGCGGCCCTTGGCGCCGTGGCTCGCCGAGTCGGAATGAAAGCTGCACTGGCCGCCGACCCTTGGTTCTTCCCAGACGAAGTCTGGGCGACAAAGTTCTTGGAGGAGGCAGGCTTTGTGGTTGAGCGGGCCGAGCGTGAGTGGCGGCCTACACCCGCCGATAAGGGTGGTGTGGAGGGCTGGATACGTCTGATGGCAAGCAAGCTGCTAGATGCTGTTCCAGGGGAAGTGGAGAGAGAAGCAGCGGTACAGGAGTGCATAGAGGTACTGCGTGAAGTTTGCCGGAACCCCGGGGAGGAGAGATGATTTCCTATGTTAGACTGAGGGCTATGGCTAGGAAGCCGGAATGAGATGATCCTAACATGGAACTCGCCGGAATTATGGGAAAAGTGCTCACTTCAGCACATGACAGAAAATATCTGACCGGATGATAATACGAAACAGGCTCCCAGCCACGTTACCTGGCGATATCCGCTTCGACTCGACTAGAATTGAAGTGAATGAGCTCATGGAAGTTCGTTGTATGCGATGGTGATTAGTCATCGCCTAGAGAAACCGGGAAATTTCTAGGCTGATTCCGTCAGCCTCCACGACCTCTCTCCAACACTGAACGTATGCTCAACTGCCTTGAGGGGCAAACGGCTCAAGGCACCTGTCACTTGACGTGGCCAGATCATCATCACTGGCGCAGAAATGAGTCGATAATCATCGTCAACTGATGCCCACACTCGCTAGTTAATCGACATCACCGTCGCTTTCAGCATACACCCGTTGACCCCATTTGTCCGTCGTGATATTTGCACTTCTCGCCTCAGAGCTCGCTGCCGAGACTGGTAGCTACAACCTCAATAACGATGGCCGAACACGATGCGTTGGTACTTTCGTACGTTCACTTGAACAACTTCCCGAGAGCAAGCGATGCCCTGCATACTTTGAAAAAGGTGGCCTCTTTGGTCAAACCCATCATGAGAGCGCGCAACTGGAAGGTCCGGGAATTGGCCGAATTCTACCCCGAGCAGGGAAACCTCCTAGGTTCGTGTGCATGGCGCCCGTAGAACTGCAGCCCATATTGAACATGGATATAGGTCTCAATGTAAACCGAGGTATGAAGATATGCCTGCGCTTGCGGCATGCTGGCGACCGGAACCAGTTCATGTCCATCGAGAGCGTCGTCGATACTCTGCTTCATGAGCTATCACACATCGTGCACGATGCCCACAATTCAAAATTCCACGCTCTCTGGGACCAACTCCGTGACGAACACCAGGGCCTGGCTCTCAAGGGATATACTGGCGAAGGGTTCCTGTCCGAGGGCCATCGGCTGGGAGGATCCAGAATGCCCCAACGTGAAGCTCGTCGACTGGCGCGAGAAGCTGCTGAGAAGCGTCGAGCCCGGCCTGGTGGCACTGGCTCTGGAAAACGTCTGGGAGGAGCTGGTCCCCGGCCGGGCGAGAATATTCGCAGCGTCATTGCAGATGCAGCTGAGCGACGAAACAGGACGCTCCGGGGTTGCGCAACTGATAACCTCGACGAGTCTCAGATCCGGAACATTGCTGATGCCGCTACAAGGAACGGCTTCCGAACACAGGCCGAAGAGGATGAGGCCAATGACGCAGCTATCGCGCAGGCTCTCTGGGAGTTGGTGCAGGAGGATGAACAGGCCAAGTATGGAAGCAGTTATATACCCCCAACCGCGAACAATCCAACTGGCAATGGCGGTGGTGCAGTGATGAGGGACCAAGGGGGGCCCAGTAGCTCGGGGTCCAGACGATCTTTGGGCAATACGGCCGATAGAGAGGGACATGGTTCCAACACTGCAGCGAGAGAACCTCGAGGATGGACATGCGACACTTGCACACTACACAATCCCGCCACCTTTCTTTGTTGTGATGCTTGCGGGATGGAGCGGCCCGCAAAGGCAACGCAGGCCATAGACAATCGCCGATCCAGATCGCCAAAACCTGGAAGAAGACCAGTTGTTGTCGACTTGACTCAGAGCCCGCCGCGAGATCGACAGCAGAGCACTACCGCCTCACGGACAACAAGACCGGCGGCGAAAGCTTCCTCCGTCCCTCAGACATGGCAGTGTAGCTTTTGTGGGACAGAGATGGAGAGGCAATGGTGGACCTGCTCAACCTGTGGAAAGATGAAGGATAGTTCAGGATAGACTGACGATTACATCGTCGGTGGTTAGTAGACGATGGATAACCTGAATTGAAGAATTGATACCCCTTGAACCCTGCTCCTGATTCTGGCTTCGGTCAGCGATGACTTCATCGCGGCAGATTGAGTGAGCATCGAGCCCACCGCGGCTGCTTGGCCTGGCCTGCAAGGCTCTGTTGGCTTCTGCCGGTATGGGCTCACGACAGCCAGGCATTTCGGGGCAAAGCCAGGGCGCAGGGGTCGAACATCAGATCGTGGCCCTGAGATTCCCAGGGAAGATGACGTTGGGAGCTTTGCAGCTTTAGGGAAAGCGTCGATCGAAACTGGAGATGATCTGCGGCGCGGGCTCGGACGCCATCGGAGCTTTATGGCGATTGGACCTTAGCAGACGAGGCAGGAGAACCGGTGGTTTGGGGGAGATGAACTTGGGTTAAACGAGAAGAACGGGACGCCTACGCTTGAAGCGGCTGTCCAGAAACAACCGCCCTGTGAGAGCCCCATGGACTCGTGAATACAACCTTTTCGCTCATGGTGGTTCGAGATAATGACCCACCGCATCCACAGAGGACTTTGCCCTGTTCGCACAGTCTCAGATAAGCAACATGATTGTATCCAGCATAGGCATGTATCAGGGCATGGGCAGCTAAGGTCGAACGGGGCCTGCCCTCTCGCTTTGTCAGGAGAACGTGGATGGCATTGGTCTAGCCGATGGGTTCTAGACGGCCATGGACCCAAGGCCAGACCACAATAGACCTCGACAACCCTCGTCTGTCGCCCTTGAAAATCCATTTAGAGGGCCACAAATGGACAGAGACATGTTGGCGCAAGCCGCGGACTAGGGTGAGTACGTTCCGAGCGTATTTTGGTAAAACAGACGCTTGGCCGCGTGCTTGGCGTTTGGGAAGCCATCTCTTGCTTCTGCAACTGAGGGGATTCAGTGACGAGGATCCCGATTCATGAGCACGCTCATGAGCCGACGGCTGCATGCAAACAAGGCCAGGGACTTGCTGGCCGACGATCTTGCCACTGGAAACGCACGGAAACCCTCGACCCTTAAAGCTGCCAGTCCCGGTCGAGGTTAAGAACTGCTGGCTGGAGCCGAATCGGGGTGCGAGTGGATTTGATCAGCTCTGTATGCCTTGGTGCGAGAAGTCTCTTGCTGTTGTTTTGCTTTTTGTCCCCGTCCCCTTTCTCTCGCTCAGTCGTCGTTGGATCCTTCGCGCGGTGCCTGAAAGAGGGCCGTCTCATTCGTCGGCTCCCGCGATCTCCTGTGTCGTGCATTTTCTGGAGTGGGGTGCCGCGACAGATGGACAGGGCCGGCATGCGGGTGTGACTGACTGCAACCCAGGTAGCGAAGCGGTCGTGTGTTTGTGTGGGAGCGTGCGGGAGAGGGCATCAGCAATGGGAGGTGTAGGAGCCATTGGCTCTGGCTTGGTGTTGAAGAGATGCCCAATTGCCGCTGCAAAGACAGCAAGCAACGTTCACGGTTGGGTATCCGTACCTTCAAGCTACTGTACTTGTTAGTGTCGACGTCTAGCCGGTGGTGGATAGACACAGAATTCGTCCGGTGTCAGGCGGTTTAGCCATGTAGACAGCGTCTGTGCCAAGTAAGCACTGCTGGCAAGTGGGTGTGCTTCACATGCTCCCTTCCAACGGGCGGATTTGGAAAATCCATGATGATGACCAGGATCATGTTTGAATTTGAAATGTGGCCGATGGTCGGTCGAGATGGATGGAGTGTTGGAGGAGCGGAAGGGAGGTGGAGGTGGAGATGGAGAGAGGGAGAAACGCCAAAGCTTGGCTGGATGGGGGCCCTCTTTCGCCACTGGCGCTGTCGGGGTGTGGGCGGGTTCCATGGAGTGTTTTAGTGAACGCCCAACACCACAGCTCATGCTGTGCTACGCAGTAGCTCATGTTGTAGCTCCTGCTAGCAATTAAGCCTGGGCTTCCAGTGTGAGATCGAGTTGACTCAACTCCAAGCTCTAATTACCTGGATGGCCGGCAGCAGCCGCGAGGAAATCGCCGAAGAGTCGAGTGACAGCTGCCGTCGATCAGATCAGAGGGACGGGGATTAACCTGCCCTTTCTAGCCGACGTGCAGGGTTGCAGTCTAGGCTGGTGACTTATGGGAACCGTCAGGCCGGCATCAACTTTGTGGTGTTGTTGGTTTTGCCAGGATCGAGGATATCCAACCACATGGGACGGATCTGCGCAAACCTTTCCACTGCGTGACACCCTGCTCATTTGTGGACTGGTAGAGTGGCAGTAGGTTCAGATAGTGCTAACCGCCCTGTCCCGGTACCTGACTTGGCGACCTTGGGCACACACTGGACTGGACAGCTCTGATAGAAGCTCCATCTCGCCCTCGCCCTTGATCTTGGGAAGAATGGAACGGCCAAGGTTGGAACGACCGGGCTCTAGGTTCTTGGGTAAGGTGTGTTGAGCGGATTGTTCTCATTGCTACGTAAGGACATCGTATTGTGGACTCTTTCTCCAGGCCGAGAACCTACAGAACCTCTAACAGCAGCTTATCTGCAGCGGGCGAGCTCTTGGTGCTAGCTGGGAGGTCATCTGTGCTAACAAGCTTCCCGTCGCCCTTCGGACCACCAAGGTTAAAGTAGTCCCGATTCTGGGCTTCACCGAACAGAGTGCTTGGGCTGATATCCAACTCGGTCCGCCATCTGACCCTCTGCGGCCGTGCGATGGATGGCACATCGTCTGTGCGATCAGAGACACGGCGAGTTCTCTCTCGCGTGAACCGGCCTGCTCACCGCAGAAATCAGGGCTTGCCAGGCCATGCCATTGTCGTCCTCGATCGGCATTTGGACACAAGGCGTGGCCCCACGCGTGGAGGCGATCCCGACCCTGGCCAAGCCTGGCACGCCGCGGCGGCCAGTCGAGGGTCCGACAGTGCCCCACCTCGCAGCATCTCACCTACCCTCACGCCCCCCAAAGAGCAAAGAGGTGCGCCCCGGAGCCCGCAACACCTCGTAAGGCCACCCCGTTCAGGCGTTGGACCCTCGTAAGCCCCCGCCCGTCGGCGCTCTTTCAACTGCATGGATGGTGGCCGTCCCGCCGTGTCGTCTCAGCTTGTGCCCCCAGCCCGCAGAAGGTGTCAATTCAGGGTCCCCATCCATCTCAGGGCCCTTCTTCCACCCCTTCGTCTGAACGGACAATCTATTGCCTATTCTAACCTTTCTAGCAAGTTGCATTAAGCATTGCTCTTTGTCCATTCGTGCCGTGTCCTGCTCTGAAAGGGCGCTCCGGGTTAACCCATCCACCGTTCAGACCTTCCTCGTCTTCTCCTCTCGGTCCCGGGCTTCAGTCCCATCGTCCTTTTACACCTTTAGCTATCCTGTCTCCAACCGTCCTAGATCGCCTCGACCTACGGATACATCGCGGCTGCTCGCCTGCCAGAGTCTGCCAGCTCTACGCTTCTCGGCCATCACGGAACCTCCTCCGTCGTCTCGACCGGAGCTGCTGGACTTCAGGTTGACGGGGCGATAGAGGGCATCCCACTGTTGCCTGACCTCACCTGAGCTGGTTGGGTGATACCTTCCAAAACTTAAATCCTGTTCCCGTCGACGCCGCATCCAGAAGACCTAGCTAGGCCCCTCACCACGGCCTGTCTCACCCTCAGCATATCCCACCTTTGCGCCATGCCAATTCCCCGTCGACGGTCACTTGTCGATTCGTGGTAGAGAAAGCTTCGCCGCCCACTTGCCGTCGTCTAGACCCTGTCTCGGTCTCGAGGTCGAGGCCGTCCGCGTCGCCAGAGGGTTAGACATCGCTCCCCACGGGCCATTGCGGCGCCATCTTTCCACTCTTGACTTTTTTCTTGGATATTCTATTTTGTTACCTTTAACTATTGCTCCTGTTCGACTCTGAAGTCGCTTGACACGGCTCGTTCTCGATGCCTCGTGAACGGGCAGAACCGACATGAGCCCTCCCGAACAACTTCGCTCTAGCAGCCAATCCCGAGCTATTAGGCCCGCCGCAGCTGTGAACGACACTGGTTTCCCATTGAGCCGCTCCGAGTCGCATCCTAATCACATCCAGGCGCCTGTGCCAACCGCTGTCAACCCTGCGCGACCGAGAGCTGCCGCGGACCTGGTCAACGAATCCAACCGTCAAGATGGTAGCCCACGCCTGCTTGGTGGAGGACGCTTCCTTCGGGACCCCCTCGGAGACGGCTCGAGGTCGCCATCCCAGAGTCCATTTCGCCTAAATATGCCCGCCATCTCACCCGGTCAACTCGCCTTCTCAGCTATGCAGTACCTGCCGGTGCCGACAATGGTTCTTAACAATCTCAAGACGGTTGTTTTGGCTAATGAGGCGATGGGTCGAATGCTGGGGATAGTTACAGAAGATTCGGACGAGGAGGATGTATCCACCACTATCGAACATCTGCGGGGTCAGTCCCTCTCTCAGGTCGGAGTCGATATGTTACAAGACGGACAGCCTGTGTGGGCGACATGGGAGGCTTTCTTTGACACCTTGGTCGACGAGATGGGCGTACGAGCACCAGCACGAGATTCGAGGCAGCACTCCCAGTCAGGTGGCGACGCAACACCAACCACCAGTACCATGCCCACCCCCGAGAGCCGTCCCAGCCCTCCTGCTCGCCAGACCCAGGATGCCGTTGTTGAGGTCGTCATCACCAGGAAAGGTATCAGCAGAACTTCCTTCGACAATAGGTATAAAGCCAAGGAGTCAGACTACCAGGTCTTTGCCAAGATGATCATCACTATCTGGGAGCTCGAGGATCGGCAAGCTTTCTTCACACTGACCTTTACCAACACCCAATCGCCAAAGTCGACGCTCTCCAACACAAAGAAGTCGATCGCGAGACCGAGTATCCTCGAGGCTGCCGAGCGCAAGTCCATCTCCCACTCCAACCCATCCTCAGTCGCGTCTAGTAGAGACTCGAACTCGAACTCGCCCTCGTTTCACAGTCCTGGCATTGTCACCATGTCTTCGAGCCCCTTTCCCCCGATGGGACCTCCGTCCGTTGCGTCCCATTCTAGCACACCATCGCTCCTACAGAAGATGCTGCTGATGAAAGACGCCTTATTAAACAACACCCAGATGCCCATCCTTGCAATGTGGAAGGACGGCAGTGTCACGTTCCCCAACTCTGCGGCTCGCAAATTGTTTGAGAAGGATGCACCGCTCGACACCTCAGTCAATGGCTTCGATCTCCTTCAGCACTGGCACATTTACACCGAGGACTTTTCTCGCCGATTGGATGTTACAGAGTATCCCATCTCGACTTTGCTCAAGACCGAGACCCCCTTTAGCGGTACTCGCGTAGGAATGTATGATGAGGCTGGGAAGAAGCTGGTTTTCGACGTGCTTGGAGAGGCGATCCGGGACGATTCAACAGGCGACTTCCTTGCTGGCGTTGTCACGGGACGCGATGTTACCGTTATGACAGAAGAGATCACACAGATCAAGGAGCGGGATGAGGAACGATTTAAGCTCATCTGCGACACGATGCCTCAACTGGTCTGGACGGCAACCTCGGACGGCCTGGTGGACTTTTGGAACACTCGGTTCTACAATTACTCGGGACTGACTCCAGAGAATAGCCTCGGCAAGTCATGGGTGAATGCTTTCCACCCGGACGACCTGGTCGAGGCTCAAAGAAGGTGGAAGCATTCTTTGAATACGGGCGACCCCTACATGACGGAATACCGATGCCAAAGCAGAGATGGGCACTGGCGCTGGTTCCTCGGACGGGCATTACCTCAACGCAACAAGGAGACTGGCAAGGTTGAGAGGTGGTTTGGTAGGTTGCATGCTGGCATTGTTCCATCCCCTGGCTAAACTTGGAATTAGGGACTTGTACCGACGTTCACGAGAGCATTCAGACCAAGATGAATGCCAAGCGCACACGGCAGCAGCTGCTCAGCGTTATTGCCCACTCCCATGTTACCATCTTCACTGTCGACCCGAAGCGCCGAGTGACGATGCTTGAAGGCGCGTTGATTTGGAACAATACCCACGAAGAGAACCATGATGGAACGAGGTGGTTCGTCGGAGAGAACATGTACAAGGTGTTCAACCGTCTGACCGCACAACTCGCCGACGGCGAACGTCCAGAGTTCCTGGAGCCCATCGAGCTGATTCTTGACGGGCAAGTTGCCGAAGATGTCAAGGAACACGGGATCGGTAAGACTTGACCAAGTTTGAATGTCAGAAGCCCTCTTCTAACCTTGAATAGACGATCGTTGGTATAGGACTCGTTTCCTCCCTATGTTGGGCAAAAAGACTCAAGAGAGCGGTGCAAAGAACGATACGTATATCGAGGGCGTTATCGGCGTCATCATGGATGTCACAGAGCTCAAGAGCCGCGAACAAGCATTGGAGAAGCAGTCCAAGGAGAAGCGAAAGGCCATCGCTAACGAAGCAGCCGCCAAGGAAGCTAACAGACTCAAGAGTCAGTTCCTGGCTAACATGTCTCACGAAATCCGGACGCCTATTACAGGTGTATTGGGAATGGCCGAGCTACTCGCTGGAATGCACCTGGACGAGGAACAGCAAGAATACGTTGAGAACATCCAAAGCTCAGCAACATCTCTCCTCACCGTCATCAATGACATCTTGGACTTTTCAAAGGTGGAGTCGGGGCGCCTCGATATGGAAGAAGTACAATTCTCGCTGTCTCACATTGTCAAGGAGGTGGGAAGAATGCTGCAGTTCGCCGTGGAACGCAAGAATCTCGATTTCCAATCAGATATCGGGGACAGCATCGAAAACGACCTGGTTGTTATTGGAGACCCTGGACGCGTACGACAGATCCTCACGAATCTCTTGACCAACAGCATCAAGTTCACGAATCAAGGATACGTTAGGTTCTCGGTGGTTGCGGAGAAGGAAACGGCCGAATCCATCGAGGTAAGGTTCACGGTTGAAGATACGGGCATTGGCATTCAAGACGAGGTTCGGAAGAAGTTGTTCCAGCCGTTCAGCCAAGGCGACGCATCAACCGCAAGACGATTCGGAGGCACTGGACTGGGTTTGACCATTTGCAAGAACTTGTTGGATTTGATGCACGGACGGATCTCGCTAGAGTCCAACGTTGGTGTTGGAACCCGAGCGACGTTCTGGATCCCCTTCAATAAGCCAAGTGGCCCGGCAGAAGCTGGCCTTGCTAACGCAGGCGCTATTCCTGACCGCCTTCAATCCGAGTTGAGCATGTCTTGCAATAGCTCGGAGTATGATCAAATTGTCGGCACCCCTCCGGCGTCTGATGGAATGCAAGGAGGCTCCTCAGGATCTCGCCGGGCTCGGTTCGGTATCTCATCATCATCAAGCCCTGACCAGGAGCTGCCCCCATCAGAAAGAGCCAAGATCCACATCTTGGTGGTTGAAGACAAGTAAGTCATGGATGGGTCGATTGGAGGAGTCTAGAGCTGACTGTGATAGCCCCATCAACCAGAAGATTGCGACCAAAACAATCGGTCGACTTGGCTTCCAGGTGACGGCTGCCTGGAATGGAAAGGAAGCCCTGGAATATCTCTCTGGTGTTCACCAAGGTATCAAACCTAAGCCAGATATCATCTTGATGGATGTGCAAATGCCCATCATTGATGGATACAAGTGTACACATCTGTTGAGGCACCATCTCCCCTACAAACCTATCGTCCAGGATGTCCCTATCGTGGCTATGACAGCATCGGCGATCCAGGGCGACCGAGAGAAGTGCACTAGGGCTGGTATGGATGACTACTTGGCCAAGCCTGTTCGGAGCGTCATACTAGAGAAGATGCTGCTTCGATGGTGCCATGCTCGGCGTCGGGCATCCACAGCGCCGGATCCTTCCGCATCGGACTGTTCAGAGATGAGCGAACACTGCGACAACGCAGATATTCCACATGTCGGCATCGACGAAAACGATATGCCTCCTGTTGGACGCACGTCCGAAGACTTCAACAACAGCCCCATCACGCCCCGGCCGTTGACGACGAACGGACAGAACGAGCCATCCCCTTTCGATACCACGGCTCCGGAACTCGCGCCTCAGTTGCGGCGGCCGGAGGGAGAGACTGAATGGTCAAACAGGCTTCAAGAGACCAAGCTCATCGACGCTGCGGGTGGACCATCGACCTATCGAAGGAACTCGTACCAAGAACTACAGACTGGGGACTCATTGACGGAGGAGAACATCAGCAAGTTAAGGAGCGGTAACCAAGCGCCACGCCGGTAGAACGACAAGAACGTTCGGGACCCACGGGGCATTGGTCACATATGGACTGATGTATGGAGCTATCGAGGACTACATCGGCGATCTAGTTGTTGGTCATGTTTTGTCAACACATCTACTGCTTCTCCGGTACGTACGGAGTAGCTTTCATCTTCTTTTCTCTACTCGAGCATTCGCAAAGAAAAACATGCATTGCATGTCGGGTTGGCGTTGGAGCAGGTCTTCTCTCTTTCACAGTGGAGAGGTCACAGAACTGCGGAGCACATACGATTCAAAAGCTTGGGGGTGGGGGGGCTTTACAACAACTTGATTTAGGAGGCTCATGCTTGTTTTTTTGCCCATTTTATTTTTTTCGCTTTCTTTTTTTCCCGGAGAAATCATAGACGGTTCACCATTTTTGTGAGAAAAAACGGGATCACCCGCATATGCCGGCGGGATCGGATGGGAGGGGAGCCAAAGGAGGAAACTATTTCGATCACGACGACTTGGGATGGCATGATTTGATTAGCAGGAGGTCGGCATTTGGAGGTGGCATGTTTTTAATGAGCCATGTGGTAAGTAAAGTACAGTAGGCAGGCAACGATGAATGATGGATGATACCTCTTTTTTGTTATACCGCCTTTCTCGATATGACCCTCGACAAGCATCTTGAACCCTCATTACCCTGACACTCCTCGCTTGCTTGGTTGTTTGCTTCTCGCTAACTGATAGATCCATTTTACCCATCATGTTACACAGCCTCTCTTGCTCTTGTGCGCTGGCACCGGCACCGGCACCGGCATATCCACCCTTCCCTTCGGCATGTCGCTTGGCTGGTGCGTGGCTTGCTCTAGACCTCGGTCTCGATCCCAGGCTGCTTGGACGAATGCTCCAAGACGCTAGACGCCTTATCCCCAACGCGGTCGAACTTGTGCTTGATCCACTTTGCTGTACGCGGGATCTAGGCCCATCTGTCAGTCCCACGTTGTTTCTTGCATCATGCTTTTGATGCACACGCCCCCCTCCTCGCTTGCCTGCTTTGCTTTCCTTTGCTTTGGACGGCCAAAATAGAAGCACGGCAGACGAGGAAATTGGACAGGCACGAGGGGAGCTGGAGCTTACCTTCCACTGCATGAGTCCCCGGTGCTGCCGATGCAGACGCTTGTCCCGACGTCGATAGTCGCGGAGCTGATCAACGGGACCCTGTTTATTTCCAGCACTGCCGTCGGGGATGTCGGAGTCTTCTCCGTCCGAGTCGGAGGAAGATGAGGAGCTCGAGTCCGAATTGCTCCCGATCGATGGTGGGCGGTGCGTGGCCCCAGACAACTCACCTTCAGAGTCGACAATGCCAGCCTCTCTCTCCATGCGTCCGGCCTCGAGGTTGTCGCGTGCAGTTTCAATAACCTCGACTACATTGCGGAGGTGCTCGTCGCGGCGTGTCCAGCGGGAGTGGGCGCTTCCCTGTGACGGGGTTAGCATCTGTGAGCTGTCATCTGCCTCCAAAGAGTTGCAGTGGTGTCGACAAGGGACTATTTACCAAACCAGACCAGAATGTCACCTTCAACTTGATGGTGCCAAGCTTCTCGCCGCACTCTTTGAGACAACAAGCCGTAGCACGGCGGAAGTCACCCTTCCATATTGGCAGCTCCAGCTCTGTCTCTTCCTCATCTGCAATATCCTTGAGCCAGAGGACGGAAAATGCAGCCGTGTCGTCCCCAAAGAAGCCCTTATCACGAAAGGCAATTGATAGACAGCTGCTATACCTTGATTGGACAGCCAGAGCGAGCGGCCTATCTCGCTTCGACTTCCATGTCACCATCCCTTGGTTCTCTCCATCCTCAGTGTACATCTTTGCTGCGCTGATGCTGGTCTGAAACTTGAGCTTTGACGAGCGAAGATCCTTGGGGCAGTTGTCAACCGTTACTGTTGGCTGGACCTCGATGGTGCCATACTGCCAGCCCAGGAGGTTTCGCGGCGCCTGCAGTTGGACGCTGCGCCAGACCATGGAGAGACGGATACGTCCGTGGCCAATGCCGCCTGACAAGGGCCAGAAGCCCATGACCTGTGAGCGCTCACGGAAGAGCTCAGAAAGCGGTAGGTGGACAATTCCCAGTAAGGGGTCATCCTCCTTCAGCCGGGCATCGCGTACAGTGACAAACACCTCAGCCTCGCGCCAATCACGCACGAAACGTTCGCATCCTGCATTATAGAATGGCTTGGCGTTCTGGGGCTTCGTCCTAGTCTTGAATGTCTTGCGATGGTTGAGTATGATGGTGCAGTAAGCGCTCGGCAGACCATCACCAGAATCCTCCTCATCCGTCGCCTCAGCATCGTTCGAGGCTTGCCGCTTGTTTAGACGATCTAGCTCGAGGCCTGTGATGTTGTGGATCTGAATACTGAAAAGACCACTGGGGTAGCCATCAGGGGGTGGTGCCGAGATGATCATGGCGTCCTGCTCAGTTTTCAACTCTTGGGCCTTTTGCTGTTCGAGTTCGTTGATGTCTCGTTCCTTCTTGCCCTCCTTGAGCATGGTCTCTCGGAGTTTACGTTCGCAAGACTTGTCCACCTTCTCTTTGAGCTGTTCCATGGTGCGGATTTCGGGGTCGTGGGTTTGTCGCTCAAATTGATCTTGTTGAATTCTGGTCTTGGAGTAGTAACCGACACTCCATTCGAGCTTGCCAGGCATGTTATCGCCCGACTTGAGAGCCCTGAAGCCGTCCTGTCGAGTCGACATCCGCCCGTTGGTGCTGTCGCTCTTCATCAACTCCTTTATTCTGACCTCGATTCGTCCAAGGTCATCGTCCGCAGTGAGTCTGTCGGAATCCCAGAGTTGAATACGTAATCTCTCATCGATATTCAGCTCCTGTGGCGTCACCAAAACGAAGCAGGTCTCGTCCCAGTATGGTTCCATCTCGTTCTCAAGCACACGCGTGGACCAGACCGGCTTGCCAAACTTGGCCCAGCCAACAGAGACATAGGGGTCTGAACTGCCGTCCTTGACAAGCGGAATACCAGAGTCACCCATTTTGAAGTCGTATCCGCGCTTGATGTTGACAACAATTACACCAACGGCGTTGGTATCCTTCTTGAAGTCGTCACCAGCCAACATGTCCTTGAGGTCAAGGGTAAGACTCTTGGGGGCGACATATTCAGCCATGGCAGCGTCGACGGCGGTTTGAACAAAGTTGCTGATGAAAGGCACATCCATGATGTTGATGGCGTGTTTGCTCAGGGGCACGCAGCTCAAGTTGACCCTGGGCTGTCCAAGAAAGGTGATTGTGCAAAGGGCGAAGAATGGCGGATCAGGGGTAAGCTGGAGGCGCATTCGCATCGTGCCAATGATGCCCTGAAGATCCACCCAGACCGGAATCTTGATGTTTCCAGGTAGGTAAAAGGCAAGGTAAAGATGCATGTCCTTGGTGCGCTCCCTGAGAGACTTGGAACTGGACCGAGTTCGGTAGGCAAATGCCACTTCGAGGTTGATAAAGTCGCCCTCCTCAGCTTCCATACCATCTTGGACAGTGTTGTTGCTATCGGTTTCACCATCCTTCTTCTCGGTATCGTTGTCGCTTTGCTCTGCAGTCATGAGTTTCCCATCCTCACCAACTGCCCTTGCTGCAGCACCAGTGGGAAGCCACCGGATGCCAAGGATTCGCAACGCCTCGCTGCCCTGACCAATGTCCTCCACGCTGACCATCCGGATGAGCTTGGGCAGTGAAGCCTGCATAACATCTTCCAAAGTGTCTGCGAGACTAGCAAAGAGGTCGGGGTTGATGAGAGGCCATACAGAGCCAAGAAGGGAATTCAACCAAACGGTAGTCTCAGTGTCGTGGTTCTTGGATGCCTTGATAACGCCTCGCCGATGAGCGTCCCAGACTTCGTCCTGGAAAATGTTGTTGATCTTATTCGCCATCCATTCTCGGACGGACACAATGAGGAACCAGACAGATGCCGCACATGCTGCGGCCAATACGATCCAAAGCATACCGCCTCCTACAGCCGATGCCCAACCCCCAACCGGAAGCAAGTCCTCCCTCAAGGTTCTCTCAAAGGAAAATGTTCCGGCGATGACGGTTGCAATAGCTGCAAGTCCAAATGTGACACCACGTTTGCTGATCTGCGCCATCTCGAGTCGAAGGGCATCAAAGTCTGGTGGTGGAAATAGCTCGCCCATGGCATCATGACTCTGTTGGATGTCCTGATGTTCCTCCCGAAGCTGGGTTTGGGACTTGTTCTTCCCATCAAGACCGTTTGCTGTCCGTTGAGCCATGCCAAAGGATGGATCGTTGACTCCTACCTCCTTGAGTGCTTCATCGGTGAAATCGTGTATGGTGACAGGGAGGTGAGTAACTGGGTCGGTGACTTCTCGTTCTGCCCTCTCCTTTCTGTTCTTCTTCATCTCCTTTCTCCTCTTTTTGGGATCAGACGACTGTCCTTCGATCTGAGAGGTATCCTTGATGCCCTCAAATTCCTCGTCATCCTGACCCTTGTCGATGTCATCTTGCTCGGCGTCTTCTAACTCTGGGCGTGGCTCAGGGTCTTCTCTCGACTTTTGTTGCGATAGATAGTCATTGGTCCCGCTTCCTTCTGGAACGCCATTGCTCTTGTTCAGTGCCTCTTCTTGTCGAGCTGCCCTCTCTTCTCGGTACTTGGATATTGTGGGGATAGGGTTCCTGGCGCTATATGGAGCTGTGTAGCGGCGGTGCTCCTCGGCATCATCCTTGCCAGACATTGCGGGGGTGCTCTGCTCTCGTAGTGGTCAAGCTCCGTAGCGACAGGATGATGCAATTGGCAAAGAGATGAGATTCGACACTGAAATGTCTTGGGAGAAGTGAAAGAAAAGAAGTCGAGAAAGCCTCAAGCTCTTGCTTACGAAAAGGCAGTTGAGCTCCAGCCTCAATCCCCATCATCCATGTGGCATGGCAGGCAGGATTGAGGCGGATGAGGTGGCCCTACGTCATCAGTTGGTGGCATGGCACGTGCCGTGTTTCCATCTTGGCGGTGCCATAGTGCCCAGATAAACAAGCCTTCCTCGCATAAAGCAAAGATTTTGAAGCTTGGCGAGCGAATTCTTGATGTCAACACTTGGCGATAGTTTGGGACTGTTTTTTCTTCTGGCGATTGAGTTATGAGGCTAACCAATACATGGACGGAACGGGCGTTGGTTGAGTTAGTGGACTAGCTGATCACGAGTCTAAGCCAGCATCAGCATCCATGCTGTGTGATCCAGCTAGCTCCAGGTACAGTTCAACGGCCAACTCGATGCATTATTACTCAGATAGAGTGGGATTCTAATTGGTTCCAGGAACAGCAAAAACCAGAATGCAACAGACAGACTGACACCACCAACACGTCAGTGCAGGAGGAGAAATCAAGCTTGCTCAGCTTGACAAGAGGCGGGGCATCGAGATCGTCTGTGGGAACCCGCTCGGGGAATTGATTAATTCGACAATGATCATCATGGATCTGGTGGGTCAAGTTGCCAGTTTCATCATGAGGATTAAGCAAGTTTCTCTTCTCGATCTGAAGCAAAGATCGATAGACTCAGTTGCTCTTTGCGGAGTGGTAACACAAACTAATAGTGCTTGGACTGCCCTTAGACTGCCCTTAGTATGTAGCATATTGTTAGGTAGAGCTACCATATCGAGGAGACTAACTCGACTTGGAAGGAGTTTGATGGCCAGAGTTGCAGGCTAAAACTACCTAATCGTTGATATCCTCTGAGGCATCCCCTTCCGGCTCCTGGCCGTCACCTCTCCATCCAACCGGCCCCACTCCTCCGAAGCGGAGTCGGTCCCCGACCAGAGCGGCGGCCGTTTCGGGGCTGAGGGAGTCGAGGGTTTCGTGTGACGGCAAGGGTCCAGTTACAGCCCAATCCGGCCCGTCTATGCGGCTACACTCGAAGAGACCAAGGCTATGTTTTCTAAATCCTTCGTCTGAATCCTCAGCGCGTATACCACGAGTCATACGATCGCCTCTCCTTTATCACAGTGAGGGTGTCTAGTCACACGCAGTGTGAAAGAAAAGAAAGCTGCAAACCCATCACATGATCGCATCTAGCTGTTCTTAGTGATAGCT
Source organism: Fusarium solani (assembly GCF_023522795.1). Taxonomy (NCBI): domain Eukaryota; kingdom Fungi; phylum Ascomycota; class Sordariomycetes; order Hypocreales; family Nectriaceae; genus Fusarium; species Fusarium solani. The sequence continues at coordinate 4,396,674 of NW_027072157.1, forward strand.
TGGGTTGGATTGGATTGGATGCCAAACCAGGGGTCAACAGTTGAGACGCTCGGTTCAATGCGACGATGAGGAGAGCGGTCTGGCAGCCCATGTGGATCAACCAACGGGGATAGCCTGCGACGGTGACAAGAGACCATGGCCTAGCAGATTATGAGTCTAATGTGAGGGAGACGAGAGATGTGCGGCATGGATGGACGCTATTGATCGGATGACAGTCATTCGATTCCTCTTGGAATCGCTACACGATGGGTTTCTTGGAATTGATGCACACTCATCTTGGCTGTGATGAGCTGCCGCCATGCTGACAGTCACTTTCTAGTGGCTGGGCTCTAACTAACGTTAGATTGCTTTGCTTCTTAGAGATAACGTAGGGCAGAACAACCAACAACACGAATCGAGTTTCCAGCTCGTCGGGCCAACATGATGACGGCAATCCGGTTCAACTTGCAGATCATGCCCGTCCCTCTCCCAAGGAACCGGTACCGGTAACCTCTTTCCATCCATGGCATCGCCGCGTTGAGTAGAAAAAAACTCGGTACGGGTCACAGGGGACTCGGTTAGCCAGCTTCAGCAGACCAAGCGTGTAACTAGCGCCGTCACAGTGCATCTTGCCAAGCCCTATGCAGACGGGAGCAGGGGTCGACCAGACCCAGTCGGGGGAGGCTGGCACGGCTGGGCAGGGAGACGGAGGCTCGTCGTTGGCTACGTCTCGGGTCTCTAAGCGCCCGGGGACGAGCCCATGCCCAGGGCAATCACAGGTCCAGGGGGACCCGACGCTCGACTCCAGGGCACTTCAGTGGCTGGATGCTCCTCAGATCGGGTGTTCCAAATATACTCGGCCAGTCAGAGGGCGCAGAGGACGGATGCCCAGGCCTCTAATAGGCGCCCGCGATGCGATATGCAACCAATTCTTTTGCCATCCATGGATGAGGGTGGCCCGCCTCGTGGAATCCCATGATGGGTTGGCACCATGGTTATGGACCGATCCTCTCTGTCTGTCAACGATGAGGACAAAAACAGTTTGGTCCCCAATTTCTTCCTCTTTGATCTTTTCTATCCGAATAATCCCTCCCCTCCTTCTCCCCCAGAGAGGTCTGTCCCTTTGACGCTCTGCTGCGACAGTTCAAAACTCCACCTTGGTCTCCCCCCCGCGAAACACCACCCATCGTCAAAGCGCCCTCTCACACCCGGCGTCTCAAACCCAACTCGACGAAACCCGCTACGATTTGGATCTTTGTACTGGACCCCTTCTCTGACGTTTCAACTCGCCCTCGACAACCGTCCACCAGGGCACTTCTCGGCATTCCCCTTTCCCGTACAGCCTAATACCGTCTCGCAAAGGGAAAACGACGCCGGTGATTGGGAAGTCTGCGCTATCGAGAGAGCCAGAGTCGCACCAGAATCCGGATCGCGCCTCTTCCTTTTCCGACTCGACTCCTTGCTCTGTCGATCTTGGCCCCGAATATCCTCGTCCTTGGCTAGGGTCGCCTTCTCTGGCCTCGTTTATCAACTTGGTTCTTCCCCCGGATTCTCGCTGCTCTCATCTCTTCCTCCGCCGTCTCGCTGTCGTCGACTCCTCGCCCCCTCCGAGTCCACAGGATCATTCCCTTCGTCGGCCGCTCAGCCATTACCTTCGCTTCCATTCGCTGCTGGATCAGTCTAAACTTTGTTTTTTTATTAATTCCTTTCGATCGTTGGTTTGGTTTCGTTATCCTCCGCTGGTAAAGCAGGGTTGACGTGGATGTAATTGGGACTGTGTCAACCAACTCGGCATCACAAGGCGGTTTATCTGATCAGTCGCTTGGAAGTTTTCTGAAGCAGTACTTTGCTTCGCCTCTTTGGCACTCTCTGAGTCTTGTCGCCGGTCGACTTGGACTCTCTAAACCTCTCATCCTCACACAATCCGACACACCAACCGCCAAGATGGGCGCACAACTCAGCTATGGCGAATTAATACGGAAGCAGTTCACGCCCACCAAGCTGTTCTTTCACTTCCTCTTCTGGAGCTTTCACTGGGGCATCTTTGCCTATGGATGGTGAGCCTATGTTTCTGGAAAACCGCCTTCATCGCTAACCATCACTTCAGGTGGAAGCAGTATGCTGATGCCCGACTTGCGGGTCTCAACACACTCAAGTTCTCAGTCTGGATCTCCCGTGGCGCCGGTCTCGTTCTGAGCGTTGACTGCATGTTGATCCTTCTCCCGGTCTGCAGAACTATTATGCGATGGGTTCGACCCAAGATTCGATTCCTCCCTCTCGACGAGAACCTGTGGATGCATCGCCAGCTCGCATACTCCATCCTCCTCTTCACCACCCTCCATACCGGCGCTCACTATGTCAACTTCTACAACGTCGAATTGACCCAGATCCGACCCGTTACCGCCCTTCAGATTCACTATGCCCAGGCTGGTGGCATCACTGGTCATGTCATGCTTCTCTGCATGCTGCTCATGTACACGACCGCCCACGCCCGTATTCGTCAACAATCCTTTGAGACTTTCTGGTACACTCACCATCTTTTTATCCCGTTTTTCCTTGGTCTCTACACTCATACCGTGGGATGCTTCGTGCGAGATACTCCCGAGGCCATCTCTCCTTTTGCTGGCGATGAGTTCTGGGCCCACTGCATCGGTTACCTGGGATGGCGATGGGAGCTCTGGACCGGCGGTTTCTACCTGATCGAGCGTCTCTGGCGCGAGGTCCGAGCCCGCCGTGAGACCAAGATCACTCGAGTCGTCCGACACCCCTACGATGTGGTTGAGATTCAGTTCCACAAGCCTTCGTTCAAGTACAAGGCCGGCCAGTGGCTCTTCATCCAGGTTCCTTCTCTCTCCAAGTATCAGTGGCACCCGTTCACCATCACTTCGTGCCCCTTCGACCCCTATGTGTCGATTCACGTCCGTCAGGTTGGAGACTTCACCCGCGAATTGGGTGATGCTCTTGGTGCTGGTGCTGCTCAGGCCAAGCTCTACGATGATGTCGACCCAATGGGCATGTACGAGGTCGCTCTTCAGAACGGCGACCAGATGCCCGCTCTCCGTGTCGATGGACCCTACGGTGCTCCCGCTGAGGACGTCTTTGAGAACGAAATCGCCGTCCTCATCGGTACTGGTATTGGTGTCACCCCCTGGGCGGCTATCCTCAAGAACATCTGGCACCTGCGCAACTCTCCCAACCCTCCCCGTCGTCTCCGCCGAGTCGAGTTCATCTGGGTTTGCAAGGATACTGGCTCTTTCGAGTGGTTCCAGACTCTTCTGTCTTCGCTCGAGGAGCAGTCAACTGAGGCCGCTCGCGTTCCCGGCAGCACAGGCGTCGAGTTCCTCAAGATCCACACCTACCTCACCCAGAAGCTCGATATCGATACAGCCCAGAACATTGTGCTCAACAGTGTCGGTGCCCAGACGGATCCCCTGACGGAGCTGCAGTCTCGCACCAACTTTGGCCGACCCGATTTTAAGCGCCTGTTTGCCACCATGCGTAACGGCATCCTGGATCGGACGTATATCAACGGCCTTGAGAGTCACATGCGGACGACTGTTGGTGTTTACTTCTGCGGTCCTTCTTCAGCAGGTTAGTTCCCTCTCTTCTCGGACATTCTTACAGAATGCTAACTGTATTCAGCTCGTGATATCAAGACTGCTTGTAAGTCTGCTACGGTCAAGGACGTCGAGTTCCGTTTCTGGAAGGAGCACTTTTAAGGTTAGGATTGAATTGAGCTGTATTTCTATTTATGTAATCCCGAGATACCATCACTATAGCATTCTGCCCGCGCAAATGGGTATGTAGATAATGAAACCAGTCATGTCGTCACAACGCTGTCCCCCAAAGCCATCTTCCCCACCTCCTTAGTATCCTAGCCAAGCAGCCGTCCAACTATGAACCCCATGGAGACACAGGCTCCTCCCGAGATGGTGGCGTAGTCGTCTTGCTCTTGCGGCTGTTCTTCCTCCTCACCTCAACAGCCTCTGGCACAACATTGGCGGCCGCGGCCTCAGCTTCAGCTGCTTCCTCGGCAGCCCGGTCCAGAGCCTGCTCATCCTCTTCGTCATGATATCGATGCTCTTCGTCGACAAACAAAGTGGCATACTCCCCATGTCGTTGCTGTCGTATACGCTCCAGCCAGGGCAGTTCGGGGAAATCTGGTCGGAGCCGGTGGTTGCAGTTGGGGCAGTCGGGTGGGAGTGTTCTCCAAGCGAGCCATTGGACGAGGCTGTGGATGGCGAGGCCTGTGTAGAAAGCTTCCAGGGCAAGAAGGAGGTGGATGAGACTGGGTCTAGTCAGTATGCTTACACTAAGAGACGGGTTGGAGCAACCTACAAGTTGACCAGCAGAGGAATGGTTGCATAGGCAGCCAGCATACTCAGCGAAGCCGAATCACCCTTTGAGATCCATGTAAAGACCAAAACGACCATAAAGGCAGCAGAAAGTATCACGTCGCAAACAAAGACCAGCACAGGGTGCGACAGCCTCAGGGCAAGTCCAGTATCATCATCGCGTCGACGAAGCAGAAACACACCGCCACTAGCAGAAAACGCAAGAGGGACGAGGCCGACCGCGGGAACGGGGTTGTGCGAGAGGATGCCGTGGGCCAGGCAGAGGGGAAACGCGGGGAGAAATGAGGCGATGGTGATGAGACGGAACGTCCTGTGCGAGCGTGGCGGCTGGTGGTGAGCCACCGTCGAGTCGGCCTCTGAGGGGGCGGTGCTGGGCATTTTTGGTTCGGTATGTGCGCTCAGAGTTGAGATCGAAAAGCTGGCTTGCACGGGGTTTGAGAGAGGGTCATGTTGCGCGAACGCGGTGGCTGGTGTGAGGCATTCGTGATCAGACCCTGGTTAGTAGGGCGGCTACATATCATCATGGGTGGTCTGACCAATGGTGAAGCCTTCGGTTGTTTGGGGTTTTGGTGGATTCGGTAGAGGAGCAAATGAGATGATTTCTCAATAGATATCCATCATTTCAACTCTTTTTCCTGTCAACCTCATCCTACCTTGATCTTCTGCATCTATTCATCCTCATGAGCACGGTGATGCTTCAGGGTCCTCGGTGAGAGATTGGCCCGACCACACGTGGGGTAACGCAGGGTCCTTGTTCGCCGGGGTCAACGATAAGCTTCATCAGACGTTGTGCCCCCGTTGACGAGAATGATGTTTCGGGAGAGGAGATCTTGGACGTAGTAAGTGAAGAGTGAAGATGCATATATCCGTCTCGCTGCCGCGTCTAGCTCCCATTTAGGAAGTTGTCTCAGTTGCTAATTGCACTGGGAGTTTGGCTAACACTGGTTAGCTGCTCTGAGGTAATTTGCAATGCTTCATCTTGGTTTAGCCGGTATCGCCATCAGTGATGGTAGAGGGAGAAACGCCAACTTCCCACGCGTGTCGAGGTGCTCTAGTTATTGATGTATCTCGGAGCCTAGGAACACGCCGAAGTCCCGGCGTCAAGCGATGGGAGCGCCCGATAACCAACTCTAGATCCATTTCTATGCAGTTGCAATGTGCGGAGAGGACGCCCATCACAGCAAAGCAACCGTCCTCATTGGTCTCACCCCCTTGGCAGACTTGAAACTCCACAGTAGATTCAATCTCACAGGCTCACGAGAACGGATCGACTTTTCTTTTCTTCTTCGCAAGCCCGCTAGTCCAGGTCGAAAATCCTAGCTGCCTGGAGTAGAGAAAGCCCGCTATCCAAGCCAGGAAACTCCGCATCCCATCCCATCCCATTCATTCCATTGATGAGGCATGGCCATGCAGCAATCGCGCACCTCATCTCTCAGTAAACTCATAAAAGCACCAGACGCCATCTTCGTAATCGGACATCGGTGTGCATTAAACCGAGATGGCGAGTTTAACCGGGCGGATCTCTTGGTGGTGAGGATAGTGCTCAGCAGAAAACACAAAAAGTCTGGAGCCCCTAGAGAGGAAACCAAGGCCACCTCAGGTCGACTCCTATCAAACGCCGGTGTCGCTACGTCATGATACTTATGCTGTAGCTGTTTGCCGCTCCAGTACCTGAATCGTACTTTTTTTTTCTTCCACCTTTGCAAAACAACGGTACCGCGTAATCAACCTCGACGAAAAAAAGAAACGCCATCTTCCCTTCTCCAATTTCTTCTCTTGATACCTACCGTTGTTTCCTTTCCTCCGCGAGTTGGGGTATTTCCCGCCTGACTACCTTACCTGCAGCAGCCTCACGTCCTCTCGCCAATCGTCGCATAGACGCGTCTCTCGCCCAACTTGTGGCGTACATCAACCAAAAGGCTCGTGGGGAATCCTAGAGGCGCACCCTGCCGGTCTCTTTTTCTCTCCCAAAAAGCCAAAGCGAAAAGGATTTTTGAGTGAATTTTAAACTTTGGCCAAGATCCAAAGCATATCCATTCTTTGTTCCTCGATTCGCCCAGAGAAGTCAAATCCACCGTCGCAATGGCTTCTTTCATTCGTTGGTACGTCTTCTAGAATGCTTCACTCAGGCACGTCCCATCATCTGCTGCAGCGTCCGTGCTGACCCTGGATCGCTCAGGTACAACGCCCGGCTGGCCGCTCGCCCGCTGCTCACCCAGAGCGTCACCACGGCGGTGCTCTTTGCCACTGGTGATATCACGGCTCAGCAGCTCGTCGAGAAGAAGGGCGTTGAGAAGCATGACTTGGTTCGAACAGGTCGCATGGCCCTTTACGGTGGCTGTGAGTGTTTCCAACGGTAGTTCACTGGTTTCGAATCATTAATTAACTCTTGATAGTCGTCTTTGGCCCCGTGGCAACAACCTGGTTTGGTTTCCTCGCTCGCAACGTCAACGCGCGCAACAGGAAGGTTGAAACTCTCGCCCGTGTGGCTTGCGATCAACTTCTCTTCGCACCCGTCATGATCGGCGTCTTCCTTGGCAGCATGGCCACCATGGAAGGCAACAGCCCCAAGCAACGAGTCGAGACCACTTGGTGGCCGGCGCTCAAGGCCAACTGGATGCTCTGGCCCTTTGTCCAGGTCATCAACTTCTCCTTCATCCCCCTCCAGCACCGAGTCTTCTTTGCCAACATCGTGTCGATCGGTTGGAACTCCTACCTGAGCTGGATCAACAACCGGTAATCAGTCATGTCGGATTATTCGAAAGCATCTCTGCCGTTTACTTTGAGACATAGACATAGAAGTGTGTGTTCATGTTCGCGTCAAGATAGCATCTGTTTCGGTTGATTTCGGGTTAAAAGGCCACCAGGAAAGGACAGGAAGGGAAAGGAAAGAAAGGGAGAGCGAGCATCGCATCTTGAAGACTCAGACCATGTTTCTGATAGACCAAATCCATCATTGTACAGTAAGCAATTCAGAGTCACTAGTTGGATCTACCTTGTCTCGTCCGACTTATCTTACGAGTGCGGGATGAGCCGCTAAGCCTCATGGCGTAACGACGATATCTCCTCATGATGTGTTCAGCCATTGCGGCAACAATAACATTAATGCGCTCATGAAATCATGCCAAAGTGACCGAAATAGGATCACAGGGGCCAAATCTACGGCCATTAGCTTCTATCCCGCCTTTTTGAGTCACTTATTGCCTTGCTTCAGTTCAGCTGCGGAGAAGCCCCGTGATCAATCAAGGTGCAGCGGTTGGGAGACCTCAGTTGCCTGTGCCCGTTATCGCTTGCTGCCTTAGGCCACAAGCAGTTTAGCGCCACTCCCCGTCCACTCACGTCCACTCACCCATCACAGCGAGCGCAGCCTTTTCCGAGCGGCCAAATCCGGATTTTGAAGATACAACCGACACCATCAGGAAGTCGTCACGACCTCCAAAACACCCTCTCTCCTCCATCGACAACCTCTGCGGACTGCCTGCGCCGCGGTAACAGCCATGTTGCCCTCCTCGGTGCGGCGTGTCGCCTCCTCCGCCATCTCCTCCGCCCCTCAGACCGGCGTCATCTCTGCCCTCGCCTCCTCGGCTCCCAAGGCCATCCCCGTCTTTCTTCGCAATCAGCAGCGACGATGCTCCTCCTCCAAGCCCTCGAGATCCGATAACGGCTCCAGCGAAATATCGGCCGGCCAGTCGGTCCCCGCCTCGACCGCGAGCCCCAAGTCTGGCACCGAGAAGCGGAAACGCAAGAGCAGCAAGGATGCCTCCGAGCGAGCGGCTTCTGTCAAGAAGTTGCCCAGCGTCCCCAACACGCACCACATGTCGCAAGAAGGTAGGTCTTCAGGTGTCTCAATGGCGGATTTTCGTGTGGCATTTGCTGACTATGGTCCAGCTCTCGGTCTATCAAGTTTCTTCTCGCTACATAGGCCCATCTCGGTCACACAAACGATGCCCCGAGCCGTGACCGATGAGCACTTTGCTTCCATTTTCACCTCCCGAACCAGGAACAACAAGATGTCCGACACCATGTCGACTCTTTCCGACACTATCGACCAGCTGGAAGGCCCCATGGCCCAGATGACCATCGGACAGGAGGGACAGGATTCCATGCACAAGGTTGATATCAAGAACGCCGACGGCAGCGAGTCGAGCATGTACCTCCAGATCGACACCATGTCGGGCGAGTTCCTCCCCTTCCGACCGCCACCGCTGCCCCAACCGCAGTCCGCTGCCGAGACGGACGGTGCCGTCGCCGAGGCTGAGGCCGCCGAGGAGGTTCCCCAGCACCGCGTCTACAAGGCCCTCTTCACCATTGAGGAGTCAACCGACCCCGATGGCCAGATCCGTATCATGGCCCACAGCCCCCGAATCATGCAGGACGCCCAGCCCCGGAGCTTCCTCGAGCGACTCGCTCTCCGCCAGCTCAAGTTTGACGAGGCCCAGGGCCGCCGCGACATGCACGCCATCAGCGTCAAGCGGCAACGAAAACTCAAGATGAAGAAGAAGAAGTACAAGAAGCTCATGAAGCGGACGCGAGTCCTGCGCCGCAAGTTGGACCGAACTTAGAGGACTGTGTTTTTATGCTCCCCCACCCCTTGCTCGACTGCTATTTCCTTTCTCTCTCACACACACATGAGCATTCGAAGGGGTTATTCATTCGTGGTGTCTGGGCATGGAAGGTGATGAATTGTCTTTGTGGAACTGTGGCAGTGCGCTGTGAGGCTTTTCATCTTACTATAGACTCGCGCAGGTAACAATCATCATTGCAAATGAGCTGAGCCGTTTCCACATGGTGACTGCAGTCTCCTAAACAAGACGATACTGTATAACTAGCTGTAAAATTCACTCTCTTTCTTCTTGTTCAAGTTTGATCCTCGTGAAATATTTCCAGAAGTCCTTAACTGCAAGTCAGTGTGATCGGAAACCATGGCTTTTATCATCTCATATGAGTATACAAAGGGTAAATCTTGAATAGTACAACTCCGGAATTCAATTTCAAAGTCAAATACAAAGCCACGACCAAAGCCAATCATCGGCGTTGCGGATGTGGTTGAATTTCAATAGTCCACCGAGGTGAGTCGCAGGTGAGTACTCGGTCAAGTGGCCCTGTCGGTGAGACCCCCACTTTGAGATTCTCACCGCGTTCACCGCCCGGCAGAAAGTCCCCGACCGCCAAAATTTTGGATTTTTGACCCAGTCCCACCTCGAGACGAGATCGCATATGCGCCAGCGTATTTTCAAAGCGATTGGCCCGTGGAAAATCCAGCAACGATGGCGCGCAAAGTTGTGTAAGTTGACTGACTTCTGTGCCTGCTAACCATGTATGCTAACGATGAGAATATAGAGACTCGCGCATCCAGGCGCTCATCAAGAATGGAGTGCAGGAGAAGAAGAGAAGCTTCTTCGTGGTGGTGGGAGACAAGTCCAAGGACATTATCGTGAATCTGCATTATATCATGGCCCAGGCGTCGCAGGCCACCCCGAACCAGAACAATTCGGTCCTGTGGGCGTACAAGCACAAGCTTCTTGGCTTCACCAGGTATGCTCCTGCGGTCCCCCGGCCCAATGCGACGAGCTAACGCGAGGACGACAGTCACCGGAAGAAGCGCGAGACAAAGATCAAGAAGGAGATCAAGCGAGGCATCCGCGAGGCGAACCAGGAGGACCCCTTCGAGCTGTTTGTGTCGCTGCACAACATCCGATACACCTACTACAAGGAGACGGACAAGATCCTGGGTCAGACCTTTGGCATGTGCATTCTGCAAGATTTTGAGGCTATCACACCCAACACCCTTGCGCGAACGATCGAGACTGTCGAGGGCGGTGGTATGGTCATTCTGCTGCTCAAGGGAATGAACAGCTTGAAGCAGCTCTACAACCTGTCTATGGACGTCCACTCGCGGTACAGGACCGAGGCACACGACGACGTGGTTGCGCGATTCAACGAGCGCTTCATCCTTTCGCTGGGTGGATGCAACTCGTGTCTGGTCATCGACGATGAGATGAACGTGCTTCCTATTTCCGGCGGCAAGGGTGTGAGGGCTCTTCCTCCTGCTGACCTGGACCAGCCCAAGTCCGAGTCGCAGGCTGAGCTCGAGGCCGTGAAGGAGCAGAACGAGGACCGACAGCCTGTGGGATCTCTTATCTCCCTTGCCAAGACCCTCGACCAGGCCAAGGCCCTCATCACTTTCACAGATGCGATCGCCGAGAAGACGCTGCGAAGCACCGTTGCCCTGACTGCTGCTCGAGGTCGAGGAAAGTCTGCTGCTCTTGGTGTTGCTGTCGCAGCCGCCGTCGCGTACGGATACAGCAACATTTTCATTACCTCTCCCTCGCCCGAGAACTTGAAGACCCTCTTCGAGTTTGTTTTCAAGGGCTTCGACGCCCTGGGATACGCCGATCACGCCGACTACTCCATCATCCAGAGCACCAACCCCGATTTCAACAAGGCTATTGTTAGAGTCAACATCCACCGACAACACCGACAGACGATCCAGTACATCCGACCCCAAGACGCCCACGTGCTGGGACAGGCTGAGCTTGTGGTTATCGATGAGGCTGCCGCTATTCCCCTGCCACTTGTGCGGAAGCTGATGGGTCCTTACCTGGTGTTTATGGCGTCTACCATCAACGGTTACGAAGGAACTGGTCGATCTCTGTCTCTGAAGCTGATCAAGCAGCTCAGAGAACAGTCACGCTCTGCCTCCTCGACCGGTGAGGGTACTGAGCTTGCGGATCGCTCAACTGGCAGGGCCTCAAAGGAGGAGTTCCAGGCTGGCCGAAAGTTGCGAGAAATCACCCTTTCCGAGCCCATCCGATATGCCCAAGGAGATGCCGTCGAGAAGTGGCTCAACACCCTTCTCTGCCTCGATGCCACCCTGCCCAAGGCAAAGTCCAACATCAACGGCTGCCCTGATCCCACACAGTGTCAGCTTCTGAACGTCAACCGAGATACCCTGTTTTCTTTCCACCCCGTGTCCGAGAAGTTCCTGCAGCAGATGGTTGCTCTGTACGTTGCCAGTCATTACAAGAACTCACCAGATGACCTGCAGCTCATGAGTGACGCACCCGCCCATGAGTTGTTTGTTCTTGTTCCCCCGTCTCTGAGGATAGCACAAGATTGCCAGAGCCGCTCTGTGTGATCCAGGTGTCACTGGAAGGAAAGATTAGCAGACAGAGTGTTCTGAACAGTCTAAGCCGAGGACAACGGCCAAATGGTGACCTCATCCCCTGGCTGGTCAGCCAGCAGTTCCAAGACGAGGACTTTGCTTCTCTGTCTGGTGCTCGAGTTGTTCGTATTGCCACGAACCCCGAGTATGTCTCTATGGGATATGGCACCAAGGCGCTGGAGCTCCTTACCGATTATTACGAAGGCCGTTTCGCCAACCTGTCTGAGGACGAGGACCAGGCCATGGAGGATGCCATGACTCGAGTTACTAATGCAGATCTAGCCAATGCATCTCTGCTTGACGACGATATCAAGGTGAGGGATATTAACAAGATGCCCCCTCTGTTCTCCAAGCTTTCAGAAAAGAAGCCCGAGAGACTTGACTATATCGGTGTCAGCTACGGCTTGACACCTCCTCTGCACAAGTTCTGGAAGCGGGCATCTTTCTCTCCCGTGTACCTCCGCCAGACCGCCAACGATCTTACTGGAGAGCACACTTGCGTCATGCTGCGACCGCTTGAGAACAGTGATGACCGCAGCTGGCTCGGTGCCTTCTCCCGGGATTTCCACAAGCGATTCCTGTCTCTGCTCTCGTACCAGTTCGGCTCGTTCCCTGCCATCAGTGCTCTCAGCATTGACGAGTCTGCCAATGCCGGTGCCAAGCTGGACTCGACCGAGATTCAACCTCTTACCAAGGTGGAGCTCGACAGGCTCTTGAGTCCTTTCGATCTGAAGCGACTCGAGTCGTACGCCAACAACATGCTCGACTACCACGTTGTGCTGGATCTGATCCCGACCATCGCTAACCTCTACTTTACCGGCCGCCTCAAGTCTGACATCAAGTTGACGGGCGTTCAGCAATGCATTCTGCTTGCTATCGGTCTGCAGCACAAGGACGTCGATGTTGTGTCTCAGGAGCTCTCCCTGCCCTCGTCCCAGCTCCTTGCCATGTTCATCAAGATCCTGCGTAAGGTGACGGGACACTTCGCAACCCTTGTCTCAGAGGCCGTCGACGCCGAGCTCCCCAAGGCCGAGCGCCTTGGTGTGACTCGTGAGAACGCCAGTGGAGCTCACGATGACGAGGTTGTGGATGACCGATTCGTGCCCTTGGCTACCACGCTTGACGATGAACTGGAGGAGGGTGGTGATGAGGCGTTGAGGGAGCTGAAGAAGAAGCAAAGGGAGCTTATCGACTCTTTGCCCCTTGACCAGTGAGTTCTCTTACTAAACAGTGAAACGTACATAGCTAACGAGTTCAAGGTACGAGATCGACGGCGACGCTCCGGCGTGGGAAGAGGCGGAAAAGCAGGTTCTGAGCGCGGCCAAGCAGGGCAAGTCGAACCCCGTGGTCAGCGTCAAGGCGGCCAAGCAGAAGCGCAAGGTCGGGCAGACGGCGAGCGAGGTGTACGAGGAGGCATTTGGTGACAAGAGGAAAAAGGCCAAGAAGGCGAAAAAGTCTGCGTGATTGGGTTGTTGAGTTGATTCTAGGTTTTATCCATGGAAAGGCGTTTTTTGCTCAAGTATAGAGGAGATGTGTGTGTTTAATCGAGACAGTGTTTATTGAATACATTACAATTCGATCAACGCGACGCTGCCAACTTGCACTGCAGCCAGGCACATCTCAAGCATCAAAGCTGGTCCCAGTGCATCTCAATATTAGGAACCCCTTGATGAGCTACGGTTTGCTAGCATGTAGCATACTGGAGCCCGAGTTTGGCAAAACTGCCTCCTCTAACTTCCAGTTGCGTACTCCTCACCACCCAGGCAGTGAATCATAGTCACTCCGACGAGGGGATGAATCACAGTCACTTAGATCCGTCTATATATACCATCTCGATTCTCAATTTCTTCTCTTCTTTCTTTTCCTCCTTTCCTCTTCACCTCTCATCGCCTTCACCACCTCGACCCCCCCCCTCAAATCCAACATCACCCCTCTCTTCTCATTTCAACTTTCGAAGGCACCATCGACAATGACGGACTCCAGTCGTCGGGATCGGCTTTCCATGGAGCTGTGCCGTCATATCGAAGACCAGCTCTGTCAATTGGTCATGACGGGTGAAATCAAGGTCCCCCGTGGCACGCGCCTTCGCGTGGACTCCAGGGGCAATGTCAAGGTGGCCGACCGGCCAATTCCCACCATTTCGAGGCAGAGGATCAGTCAGATCCTTGACCATATCAAATCCAACCTTTTTGACCGGTCGCAAGAATGGAGTGCGCTTTGGGCCGAACTGGAGTTCGTCGCCGTCGACGGCATGCAGGGCCGTCGCTTCTATCACGAGCAGGTCTTGAAACGCATCGAATGCACCCAACAGGCCGTCGTGGGCGACTTTCAGGCCTTTATGGACCTTGCTCGAGACCTAAGTGACTCCCCCGGTCACATCAAGGACGTCGAGTTTCCAGGCATCCTGCCTCAGCTTGTTGCGCGAATGCTTGGCGTGGCCAGTCGCCGTCGTGACTGCGACTACGACGAAGCCGCCAGGTTGATGGTCATACTCGAAGACAACCACCTCGACATTTTTCTTTCCGTCAACAAGATTTTCGAACTCCATCGTCGTGCCAAGGCTCAGCCTGACGACGCAGGCCGCCTTGGAGCGCTGGCGGTGCAATGCTTTTCTGGGCTGGTCATGACTTTCAAATCCAAGGACCCAAGAAACGACATGGATCACCAGGTTTTCCGGTCTCTACAGGAGAGGATTAGTGAGGTCCGCCGCGGCCACCGAGCTCCGTCGCCGGGAGTCGATGAGGACGACAGGAACGACGGCTTCGACGTCGACTTTGACGTCGACTCCGAATGAAGAACATAACATCTACCAAGAAAAGGGGCCGGCGCCGGCGGCGGGTGGGTGGTCTGAAGGGAAAGGACATCACTCACTGGGCTGTTTTGGGGGTCAAATTTCGAGGTCAATGGCGGCGTCTGACTGGGGACGACCACGACGACTATGACGACTACGGCGACTACGACGACTACGATAACTATAATGACCATGACGACCACGATAACCACGATGACCATGGCGACTACGATGACTACGACGGCCACGACGACGACGGACTGATGGGTAGGCACGGGCGTCATGATTTGACCGTCAGGGTCGGCAGGTACATGAATAGTTTTGGGCTCTAAACAATGTGTGCTTTCTAAAACAATGTGCTGGAATTATATCTCGAGTGAAAACGTAAGAACATATTTCTCTGTTCTCTTAACATGGCGAGAACATGACCACCCAGATTCTTTGTCCCAGAATAGACTCCCAGCTACGCCATACTTAAACACTCTGCTCCTCCGCAAAGCAGGGACTTCCAAACCAAAAGGTCACTCAACCCGTCGTTTATTTTCCTTCCCAGTCCGTCAATTTCTCTTTCATCAAGACTCACGTCGGGTAGCCAGCTGCCCTTCTTTCTCAAGACATCCGTCGACCATATCGTCTTTCAACCAAACAAACACTCGACGACTCTATTGCAACATGTCGTCATCAGAAACCCCGACGGGCCCCATTGATACCGACCTTGATGCTCAAAATCCCCTCAGCTCTCGTTTAGATGAGCTCGTCCGCTCCGGTGCTTTGACGGTCGGTCAGGGTCATGAGCTCACGCTTGACAAAGACGGCCTTCCCATTGTAACTGGCGTCGACCCAAGGAGAAAAGTCAAGCAGAATTCGGAGCAGCAGAGATTGGATAATATCATCCAGTTCCTCGAATCGCCCGTCGCCCCTCAGTCTGTGGACTGGAACAGTGCCCGGAAGGCCCTTTGCCAGTTGAGGGATCAGGGTGTTTCCCGCGAAGGGGATGCCGACATTATGGCGTGGAATATAGCCATGGATGCTCATAAATTCACAATTCAAAGCCTCGATCTAGTACAGAGTCTTCTTAAGCTTCTCGAGGCCAAGAAATTAGATGCCGATCGACTGAAACGGATCCATGAAGTGGCTCACGATTTCCCGGAGCACGCATGCGATCTAGTCGGCATCTCCACCCTGACGATCTAGATGACAATGTATGGGGCGATGGCCTGGCAGAGATGGTTCTGGACAAGAGCATTAAAGTATCCCGATGCATCAATGACGCCTAGTCGGCGCTCCGTGACGGCCGACGACGAGGCTTCCTAGGATCGTCGACCGAGCCCGAGCGGCACCTCCGTCGCTCTCTCGACCTTGATGTTATCAATGCACTGAAGGGATGGATGGACCAGAATGTTTTTGTGATCCTGGAGCGCAAGGTTACTACAGCTCATCGATTGCGACAGGCATCGACCTAAACCAAGATTGTCTTTGTCCAATGTCCACAGTCACTTGAATCATAGCCACTCATTAGATTAGTTTACCTTAACAAGAAAAGGCAAAATTTAAATCAATCCATGTATTACCTATACCAGGTTCTAAGGGACTATGTGCTTGTCGGCTTGCTGGCACATTATGCCATTGCCCCTTTCAGAACCCCATATCCGCTATCGATCTACAATTTGACCGACAAACACGAAGGCAATTATAAAAGAATTAAACGCTGCGTTTATATAATTTTAGGTAGTACGTAGTGAAATAGCCATCAACCAACTCCATCTAACACTAGTAACCAGCGTTCACCTCTAGCAAACGCGGATATCAGTGAATCACTGCCTCCGGATTCACTCCTCTTCCATCTCGCTCTCCTCACTTCACTCTTTTCTTCTCACTCTTCTACTTCAACTCCATTTCTCCTCTTTCTTCTCTTCTTCGTTTCCTTTCACCACATCGACCACAGCCAGTCTTTTCTATCTCTCTAACACAAGGCCACACGAACCTCGGGGCAGATTTACCTCCTCTGCCCCTCAGATATCCCAAGCTCCTGACTGGGGCGTCCATTTCTCGCCTCGACAATTTCGTTTCCGTCCCTTGTACAGAGTACCTATTCAGTGAGTACGCACTTTCGACACATGGCGGTATTGGACCACTAACTCTCCAGTCTTCCCACCCCAGGTCCGCCCAACTTGACGATTTTGCTAAGCACCCCAGCCCGTCAACAACTTCAAGAGTTCGCCTCGCGCGGCGCACAATCGAGAAGATGAGCGCCAACGAGAAGCGGAAGTTTATCAGCCCCGACGAAACGCAACGGCAACTTGACGGCCTTGTTGGGTCCGGTGCTATCGTCCTTGGTCACGGAAAGCGGCTCAAGGTTGGAGACGATGGCTTTCTCCAAGTTACTGATCCCACCCAGGACTCAAACCCCACGCCTCATCTTGACTCCCAGAAGAGGCTGGTCAACATCATCAACTACTTGGAGTCCTCAGCCAGCCCCAAGTCTGTCAGCTGGTGCGAGGCTCTCGTCAGCCTTCGTCAGTTAGGTGACAACAAATCTGAGTGCGACGAAGATTTGGACATGCGCGCCTGGAATATCTGCAAAACGGCAAACTCCAAGGCAGTCACTGACATCAAGTACATGGATGCGCTCGATGCTCTCGTCCGGGACGACAGTTTCGAGGATAAATGGCCAGGCGACGAGTACGAGTACCAGCTCGATCAGTTCCCGCAGCGCGCTTGTCGTCTCTTAGGTGTTCGCAGCTCTGAAGACTACAGTGAGAAGGCCTGGGATGATGGCCTAGCTGAACAGATCTTGGAAAAGGATCTGGAAACGTATAGACTCATCGACAGATGCTTCTATCACATATTGAAGGCCGCTAAGCACTACTATCATATTTCCGAGGACCCGAGCGCATTGAAGGCAGCGGATTATCTCAAGCTCTTCAGAAAGCTTGAGCCGATGAAAGCACTCAGCACTGTTATGGAAACCGAACATTTCCTTATCCTCCAGCGCAAGGCAAAGACAGCCCGGCGCCTCCAACGGGCCAGACAGCCAGCACCCAACCGCGGACGGCCCAGAGAGTAAGAGCAAAATTCTGCTTCAGAATGAATCTCGCAATAGCCTGAAAGCTGCTCTCGCCAGCTCTTATTTCCCTCTCCGGCTTTGGGTTGGCACACCCATGCACGAAACGGGAGACTACTGGAGGATCTACTTGGCGACTATTCGGACACCGGGTTGAGAAGGCTTTGAAAGCCTTCAATTTCACGATTGGGGATTTTTTGGTCAGGGGACTTATTTCATCATGAAGGGATTGCATGTGCCGATTCGGGAAAACAGGCAGGACAGTCTTGGTATGAGATGACGGATGCGCGGGCCAGGACGAGACAGCTTTGAGGTTCCCATCATGTCTCCAGGTAACAACTCGGAATACCAGTAGAGACTACAAATTTTAGGACGAGAATTTACATCTTGCTAAGTACCTACTTATGTTTCGTGTCTTGCATTGCAAATCTACAAAGCGCCGACAGTCTTGCGACCTATGCTGTCCTTACACAATGCTTGTAACAACACGGAACAGCATGTGCTTTTCCGCCCTAGACAAAGAAACTGGCTGGCAGCTGCAGGGGAGAAGTAGTTGGCCGGTTCTCGTCACAGCTCACGTAGCAGCCGCACCGCAACGTGGCTTACAAGGCGGTCTGCCGTCAAAGAAGATGCATCCCGATTGATAAACAACGTTCAAGATCCTTGTCAAGGTGGTAGCGCGGGTATAAGATGGGGAACAGACAGGGTCTTGGCGCCGATCTCTGCTGGCCATGGCCATTTTTAGCCACGGGTGTTTCTCCACTGCCGCCATGATTTTGTCCGCCTCTCAAGGCCGCGATCGCAGCCGGCGGCGTTTACCATTTGGCAGGAAAAACTCTGACCGTGGGCGGCGTCACCGGTTGAGTCCATTAAAGGGGTCGGCACCGATGAGAGACGGCCTTCAGTTCACTAATACAATTTCCAGGGCATTTCCTCTCCCTGGTAATCGCAGCCCAGTCGTCCTCCTCTCACGTTTGCTTCCCATCTCCCTCCTTGGTCACATTCTCTTCCTTTTTTTCTTCCGTGTTGCCCCGCGCTAGTCAGGGGCCCTTGCAGGTGGCCTTCCGCTAGAACACAGTACGTACACGCAGGAGCTTCCACGGAGGAAGGAGGTCTCCCCGCTTCCACCCAATTGTTCGCCTGGTGCTCCTTCCGGCTGGGCCCTCCTTCCTTCTTTCCACAGGTTGGCTGACGGGCTGCGCCTGCTGCGGCTCTGTCCCAGTGTCAGTGAGTGTCAGCGCGGGCAGCCAGAGACATGCGTCGGGTCGGGTGTGTGTGGCGGAAGGCACTCCCAACCTAGAAAGTACCTGCACTCTCAGGCTCTGCACTCCCCGCTAGACTCTCGTTAGTGTCTTTTTTTTCGCTTCTCACACGGGGACTCTTTCTCTAGCCTCATTTTCCCTCTTGCTCAAGGGTTGGAGTTGCGCACAAAAAAAGCTGCTCGCCCTTTGCGCCCTTGAGGATCGCCTCTACCGTCGCCCGGCCGTCGTCGTCGTCTGCGGCGCTTTCTGCCGTCGAGGATGCGCATACTGCATCCCTTGCCATTTTAACTTTGCAGCTCTGGCCTGTGTCCTGTGTCTTAGGTGGCGACTGCCCTCCATCATCCCTCACCTTCCCGCCCTCACTCAACTTCACCGTCCGCAAAACCTCACCGCTGGCCTGTCGCAACTGCGCAACGGGCCCTCCCCCGGCTTCAATGGAGGTCCAACCACCGTCGCATGAGGCGGCGACTCCTCCTTTTCATTCTCATGAGCCTATCGTGCATCATCAGCTTCCACCCGAGCCTCTTTACGGTCCCTGGCTCCCGAGTGAGCAGGGTTCAATCCCCGCCAGTTTGCTCCCAGACGTCATCGAACCGGCGCAATCTGCCCAGCAGGACATCGCGCCCGCGGTTCAAGAGCCTCGGCTACCAGAAATCGCCTCAAATGATCCGCCTGCGCCTCGCGAAACTCCGTCTGCCTCTTCAAACCCTCACCTGCCAGCAGATAGTTGGGATGCGAGCTCGACCCTTAGCGAACCAGCGCCCATTGATTGTCCAATCGACCACGACTATGACGGACCTCAAGGCCACAGTGTGCTGCGGCTCAAGCCAACCATCGACCAATGGAACGACTTTCCCGCCATTCTTGCCTCTGCCAGACATCTCGGGGCCGATGAAGATGGCTGTTTCAAAGTGATCCTCCCGCAGGAGCTGCATGAGGAGCTTCCAGAAAAGAATTCCCAAAAAGTTGCAGCAAATGCCTACCGGCCCACCCAGATCAAGAAGAACAGCTTCTGGAGAGTCGACACTGTCCCTTCTGAGGGCACCTTTTCTTCCGACGTGACGGGTCCAGAATGCACCGCCAGTGCTCTGGACGCTATTGACCAGCTGAGAAAGATGTTCCGCAAGAATGACCACAAACAAATCCGCAATGTTCGTTATCGGGTTGATGTTCCCGCATGGACCACTGAGCAACGAAGGCAAGCGGGTGTTCCTGAAAAGAGCCCCATACACCCTCTCAAAGGAGACAAGCTGGAGAACACAAGAGCCATTATCCCTGGGATTCACACACCGTATGTCTATGAATCGGGTCCGCATTTCGGAGCGAGCTTCCAGATTCATGCCGAGGACTTCCGACTCGTCTCCTTGAACCACCTCTACAAGGGCCGCAAGATCTGGATCGTGGTTCCGTCCACGGCAGTCGACGTGGCCGAGGAAGCTCTCGGCCGAAAAGGCAAATGCTCGCAGTTTATGCGCCACCGGGCTGAATTCTTTTTCCCTCAGAAGCTCGAAAAACTCGGCATCCCCTTTCGCATCGTTGACCAGCGCCCTGGTGAGACCATAGTGATTCTGCCGGATGCGTACCACGAGGGCTTCAGCACGGGATATACCATTGCCGAAGCCAAGAACTATGCCGACGATGCATGGACTACTGATACATATCAGCCATGCGAAATCAAGTGTCAGCTCGCCACGGCAATTCCGGCCGAGCTACTGAGGCCCTTACAAGAGGGTGAGACGCAACTGGATCTCTGCGCCGGTTACGAACTCATGTCACAACAAACAACACCAGCACCCGTTACAACACCGGTGCCGGTGCTGGTGCCAACACCATCTGAACCAGTGAAGCGGCGTTATGAAGGCGAAGAACGGGATAATGGCGATATCAAACGGGTCAAGGAATAGAGCGGCGCATGGGTTCATCTGGTTTTTCTTGGTCTTACGGAGTTGGTTTTGTTGCCATGGCTATGATACAATCTGCTGGGGACGGATGGGGTTTTGTTTTGGGAGGGATTCGGAATACCCATGAGACCCGGCGTATGTGATACTATCATGGCATTTGCTATGATTCACGGTATCGGTTCTCTTTTTTGTTTCGTCTTCACGGGTCTGTCAAGACAGCCAGGGGAAGGCTATGCATAGTAATGGGTTGATGGACAAGGCGTTCATATTAAGTCTCATCATACGTCATTTATCATTACTCCCGCTCGCCGTCATCCAGATGCATCCGTCGATGTAGATTTTACACGTCAAATGAGACCACTGTCACGGACAGGCTGGCTCATATGACACCCCATATACACTTGAGTTCCTTCTCTTTCTTAGCGGCTCCTCTCCTGGTCCTGTCTCCTCATCTCATCACGGAAGGTGTTGCGGCCACCAGTGGTACCCTGCTGGGCGAAAGAAGGGTCAACAGGGCTGCCAGCCAGGCTGCCGAGGCCGTCGCTGTCACGGCGGCGGTGCTCAGGGGCATCACGGTACTCGCCAGGGGGTGGCATGTCACGGGTGTCAAGCTGAATGCCGTTGTCCTTGCGACCAAACAGGCGGCGCTCAGCACGGCCGGTGTATCCGTGGCGGCCGCGGCTCATGATGTTGCCAAGTCCGATGCGGCGGGTCTTGCGGTTCCAGAGGCACACACCGACCAGGAGGAGAGCAATGGAACCCAGGACGACGGGCAGGGCGATGGTGAGAGTCTGGCCGTGGGGAACCTTGGGTTCCTTGTGGGCAGGAAGCTGGGGGGCGGCGACGTTGAGGTAGATGGTCGAGGCCTTCTTCTTCTCGGCGGTGTGGTTGCGCTGGCTGTAGAGGGTGATGGAGATGTTGTGGTCACCGCCGAACTTGCGGTACGAGTCCTTGACGTAGAAGGGCCAGAAACCGAAGGCGGCAGGGACCTGGTCGAAGTCGTCGCCCTCCTTCTGGAACTCTTCGCTGGTGGTGTTGTAGATGTCGAGGCGGGCAAAGACCATCATAGCGGCGGTGGTGTTGTCGGCGTTCTTGTCCTCGAAGTAGTCGGGGTCCCAGGTGACTGCGACGATATTAGTGGTTGAAATTGGGCAGTTGTGAAGGCAGTTACTCACCAAAGTAGGTCTTGCCAGTGGTCAGGGTGCTGTTCTCGTAGGGAGAGCAGAAGGGAACATTGGTGCCGTCCTTGTTGTGGCAGCGGGTGAAGGCACCCTCTCCGTGCTTGCCAGAGGCGGTGGGATTGGGAGGCTCGCCGGTGCTGGTGTAGATCTCGCCGTAGTGAGTCGAGGTGTAGACGGTGGCGGTCAGGTCATGGGGAGCACCATCGACGATGGAGGTGACGCCGTCGACCACGGTCATGGAAGGCGTGTATGTGGTGGCGGGCTGGGCCTCATCGTCGACGGAAACCCAGGCGGCCGTCTGGTCGGCTCTCTTCTCGATGACAACGTCGCGCTCTTGGTTGGCATTGGCGTAGCGGACGACCGAGGCAGAAGCAGAGGCCACGAGGCCAACCGAGGCGAGGATCTTGGACGCGTGCATGATTGTTGTGGTGATAGTTTGAGCGGAGGAACCAAGATTGAACCAGACCAGAGAGAGGTTCGCCGACGGAAGACAAGGGCGAGAAAGAAAGAAGAAAGGAGGTTGAGGAAGGAAAAGAAAAGGAAGAGAAAAAAGTTGGAGCTGCCGGGAGATGAGGTCGTGACAACAAAACAATGCCTACCATGAAAAGAAAGCGCCGATCTACCCGGGGCGCGGGATTGGAATTGGGGAGCCTCGACGGCCCAACCACGTCGAGGTATTATTTCGCGCAGCAGCGCTCTGGGGCCAGGTACGAGGGACGCTAAAAAGGCCTCAGCGCAAGGGGACGAGTCAGGGGTCGTTGGCAGGTCTTCTCCGGGGCTTCCAGTGAGCGCCACAGCCGACCGATCAAGCCGGCCGTGTTGATGTCATTGATGGAAGGATTCGGAGTTGAGAAAGAGATGTTTTAGAGGAGAGGGCAAAGATGATGTATTGAGTACATGCTAAAGATTCAACATGGTTGTTTGTACAGTACTTGTCTCGTCTCGTGTTGTTGGTTTTGCTTTTCGTGTTGGTGCCGCGGCTGAAATGATCGGCATGCGACCAGACATGGCCTTGATCCATCTGCAGCGTGCTACCCTGCACGATCCTCTGTGACAATCCGGATTTCAAATTGACTGCCTGGATCATGTCGTGTTTCGCTTCATTGCCTTTTCATCTCACATCTGTTATAGCAGCCAACTGTATTTATATGTCTCTGTTGTGTGTGTGTAGTTGTATTCTCGGCGATCGGCTTGTCCGAACGTAGTCAATAAGCTTTTCAAGTCCAACATCCAATGCACGACAAAGTCAACAACCATAACCTGGGCTCCTATACGAGCAGAGTAACCCGAGAATACAAAGAAATGCCCCAACCTCTCCGCCAACAGAACTCTCAGCCCTTATGGAACGCTTGGGCTCGGCCTCTCACCATCAAGCGGATCCCCCGAGATCCTCCGGTGAGATGGCCGAGTTGGTTATGGCGTCAGGTTAAGGTCACCTTAACAACCTAAGATTCCTGATGGAGCAATCCTCCTGGGTTCGAGTCCCAGTCTCATCAAGACTTTCTTTTTGCATGTTGGAGGCGTTGTGTTGTTGTTATTGTGGTTGTTGTGGTCGTTAATCATCCTTTTTGGTACAGAGTTGGAAAAAACGTTTCACAAATTTTATGCGAGCAAAAGTTGGATTGGCCAATCAGAGCTGAGCTGCACCGGCTAGCCTTCAACACCATGGCTTTGGCATCTTGACCAGCAAAAAAATTACAAGAAACTGCAAAAAACATACAACACCAGGGATTCGCTGGTCGTCACCGACCCAACTACTAGTCCGGCGCTTCGGAGCTTAACTATGGGAGAACGGACGGGATCCCGTGTTCTCTCCGAGCTGTGGTCGTATGTGCAAGATGATGAATCCCAATCGACTTATAACCACGGAGTGTCTGAGAGGAGAAGCTTTGAAGAGTGAATTCCATAAACACCATAATTTAACCATCGATAGTCCATTTCCTCGAGAGTAGGTACAATCGTGACTCCTCAAACTCCAATTTCCAAGTCGTTCCCACCTTACTGCTTCTTCTCATCCTCAACCCGCCTTCATCGGTGGAATCTTGCTCGGACAGGCAGCGTTGGGACATTCTGCCGCGCCGAGTCCTTGGACTGCGCTCCGCTTGAGTTGATGTTGTGGTGAGAACCAGGCTGCTGGGGGAGTCAAGCCCTCATCCTGCCGGCAGACCTCGAGGCTGGTCTTGAGGTAGGGCATACAGTATTTCCATAGGAGGGTGACACTGCTGAAGCAGACCGGACACTGGGCAACAGCTTCACTGCACATGGTGTCGGATCGGTTGTTGATTATATACTCGAAAGTCGGTAGAGAAAGGATAGGGATGAAGGATGCGTAAGATTGAGAAGGTCGAGGAGAGAGTCGTCTCCCAAATGGTCGATATATATACCTGTTGCCCTGTTGTCACAAAGATTCAATCTTCCCCGGCACAGCCCCTTTTCAATCACAAAAACGA
Organism: Fusarium solani; assembly: GCF_023522795.1. Lineage (NCBI taxonomy): Eukaryota > Fungi > Ascomycota > Sordariomycetes > Hypocreales > Nectriaceae > Fusarium > Fusarium solani. Next base: position 4,420,822 of record NW_027072157.1, read on the forward strand.
ATACCGCCGCCAAGAGCCCGACTGGCTGTCTCTTGTATTATATGGCCTACCATCAACTCACACCGTCCCATGATCGGCGGCCAATCTGAGACCTGTCAGTTTTTTTTGCCTCCACAAACACAGCTTTGCTCGCAGGCACCTGCCGTTAGTTGATTCTCTCCCAAAGATGGTGATAAGAATAATAAAAAAAAGGCTCTAAAGTATTACCTTTATTATGATATATACATTAACTCTCTTATGATATTTTATATAAATTTATTCATGATCATTATGAGGAGTTAGGTAACTGTCCTCATATTCTGGTGTCTCGTTTATTTCTTGACCCCTTGGCAGGCTCGTTGCGCGGCATTTCGCACCACGGTTACGGACAGACGTGGATTGGCACATTGATAGGCGCCGTCGCATGCGCCAGGGGGTCATTTCCTCGGGGGTGAAACGGTGACACAAGACGGGCGCGCATACCAGATGATGAAAAGGAGAGGGAGAAATAGGTCACCTGCTGACCAAGATCGGATATCCAATACCATTGCCATATACACTGTACACATGACGCCCTGTCCATATTTTACCCCTAGACATGGAAGCACAAATAAAAAATAAGAAACAACCCGATCCCCGTCAGTAGATTTTGATCTGCCCATACTTGTTAATAGCGAGCACACTGTCGGCCGAGCAAAAGTAATGCGTGTTGGCTCCGTGTTCTCTGTCAAAACCCAACGGTCCCCACGCCGCCTCCATGTCCTCGCGGAAGTCCGACTTGGGCTTGCCGGCCTTGATGCGCTTCTTCTCGAAGAAGATGTAGGCGGCGTAGAAGGTGATGTTAGTGTTGCCGTCACGGGGACCTTTGCGACCCATAAAGTATCGCATGTTGGCCGCCGAGACGCTTTGTCCCTCGGGCAGGTTCTTGTTGATCTCGCGAATAAAGGCTGCCTGCGTGATGCCATCGCGGGCCAGGACGTGACGGACCTTCTTGCGTATCTCTTCACATGTGTCAAAGACGGGCACGCTGCCCGTCTCCTCGCCGTGGAGCTCGTCAACACCACTCACGTCGAGAATATCGGCCGCCGCCTTTGCCGAGGCGGCCGTCTTGGGCTTCTTGGGCTTGGGGGCCTTGAGAGGAAGGCCCTGGAGCTCGCGCTTCTTGAAGAAGCGATGCGCCTTATGGTAGGTGTCGCAGCCGTCGCCGTCCCATGTGCCGGTGCGGTTCATGAAGGAGAGGTAGGCCTTGCTGCTGACACCGATGGTCCTTTGGAACTCGCCGACCTTTTGCGCGCCCGACTCGGTCCAGTTACGAATCTTGCGACGGACCGCATTGCACGTGTCGGTGATGACGTCGAGCCGGGGGTCATAGTCGTCAATGTCCTCGACATCATCGGGGAAGAGCTTCTCCTTGAAGTCTTCCTCGCCGGCGTCCGACTTGCGCTTCTTCGATGCCGTTGTAGCGGGCTTGGGCCTCGGCTTGGGCTTGGATGCGCCCTTGGCTGGGGTAGCGTTTTCTTTATCTGCAAATGCGATGGGTGACGAGGAGGCCTCAGTCAAAACTGGGCTGTCGTCACTCACAAGATTGTTATTGTGAAGCTGAGCCATGGCCCGTCTTGGTGACCACGACCATCCAGCTTCTGTCGCCATTGTCTCTGTGATGCGAGTTCAATTTAAAGGGTTTGCAGGTTGTTGAATGCAAGACGCAGCGTCGATGTAATAACCCCACGGATGACGTTTTCTGTCTTGGAGCTATCGGCAATCTTGCTCTTGCCCATTAAAGATGCGCGAAGCTTGGACGATAGCTGCGCGTTGCTTGAGAGCGGGGGAGTACTTGGTTGAAGCACTGTGCACTGTGTACGTCTGTGGGCATTTCCTATTATGGCAAGATGCTAAGATAGGTACTATTTAATTATTCCCGACCGGCGCTCCGTACGGAGTGGGGCCGGGCCCGGAGCTGGTCGGGTACCGGAGCGGGGCAGCACAAAGAGCATGACTTTGAGATAGTACACAAAGGCTATATGCACAATGCCAAAGCAGCATCTATTCCCGAGGGTAGGATGCCTGATGACCCACGGACCACAATTCCACGCCAACAGCTCTAGCTCAATGCAAACAAGACAATCTCGGATGTCGTACAGATAGGGATGGAGACACTTCGTGGGGGTCATCATCCTCGGGAGTCGGAGTACACAACCGCCAATACGAGAAGCGGCATTAGAAAGGGCACGAGACTGCTAAGGCCTCAAGCGCGGGGTGTAGGCTGTCTACATGCGCCCTCTGACCCGAATTGGGGGGACGCCAGCTTCAACTGCATACAGCTTTGGGTCCCGACGTGAGCATCAGCTCGTCATGCCGGAGCAATATTTAGGTAACGGAAACGATCAGATGTGTTCGGCAATTGTTGTATACTACTCTCGTCGAAGCTACAGGTCACTATTGGTTAGCAGTTGTCGGACCGGGCAGCGTGGCTCAGACGTCAACTACCAGACAAGTTTGACGGATACTTGTCCGAGACTGGTTGTCATTTTCCACCACTCACGCGTCATGATCGCCCGCGGCGGCTGCAACCCCCTCTTCCTTAAATCCCCGGACTGATCAATGCTCCATGCGGCTTTGTGGAGCTGAAGCTGGGGAAATGAGACAACCGCTGTGGAGTTTGTGGGACCCCGTTTACTCGGTCCTGGCGTGGGGGGTCGACGGGCCTCGTTGAGGATACTACAGCTCGTGGGGGTTCCGTATGCTAGAGTCAAACAATATGATGGTCATCTTCGGCTGGTATTCCCGGCTTTGATTCGGCTCGAGTCTGTCCGAGTTGCTGGTAGGTCCGGCGGGATCCGGGTGTGTCTGTCTTGGATATATAAGACAGTGACATGGCCGAGAGGCCTCAGCTTGATGCGCTTTGTCTAGCAGAGCAATAAGAGTCTGTGTATTCGGGACTCCCCAGTATCCGAAGCTTCAATTCACCTTACAATCTTGTCAGTTCTCACGCAGCAACATCATGGCGGTGTCATCGACAGCAGAAGAGAATGGAACCGTCAACCATTCTGCAACCACAACGGCGTGCCCCTTGGCCGATGGCATCTATGTACCGACCGTTGCATTCTTTACCCCTGACAGCAACATCGATGTCGAAGCTACAAGAGCACACGCAGCCAGACTCGCACAAGCAGGTGTAGCTGGCCTCGTTACTCATGGCTCCAACGGCGAAGCTGTCCATCTCGATCATGAAGAACGACGACTCATTACACAGACTACACGAAGTGCCTTGGATCAGGCAGGGAAGTATGGCCTACCTCTCATCGCTGGCTGTGGTGCACAGTCTACACGGGAAACGGTCGAGCTCTGCCGTGAGGCCGCCGGCTCAGGGGCCAGCCACGCCCTTGTTCTCCCGCCAGCCTACTACCACAATCTCCTCACTACTGAGCTCATTCAACAGCACTTTCGGAAAGTAGCTGACCAGAGCCCTATCCCCATTCTCATCTACAACTTCCCTACCGCCTGCGCCGGCCTCGACCTCAACTCTGATACTATTCTTGCCCTGGCACAACACCCCAACATTGTCGGTGTCAAGCTCACATGCGGAAACACGGGAAAGCTGGCCAGGGTAGTGGCTGGGACCAAGGATACGGCTTTCAAGACCTTTGCTGGAAGTGTCGACTTTACGATCCAATCCCTCTCTGTTGGGGGACACGGGGTCATTGGCGGCACGGCCAACATCGCCCCTCTGGCATGCGTTCAGCTCATGCAGCTGTGGAGGGAAGGCAAGCAAAAGGAGGCTGTGGGATTACAGGCGATAGTATCTCGCGGAGATTGGGCAGCTATCAAGGGCGGCTTCATTGCTGTCAAGGCGGCACTGGAGAGATATTATGGGTACGGGGGTCAGCCAAGGAAGCCCTGCTCACCCCTTGAGGGCACGGCGCTCGACGCTCAGCTGCAGGGATTCTTGGAGCTGGTTGATCTGGAGAAGAGATTTGAGGGTGATTGCAAGAGCTGACAGATGTTTTTGCTGGATGTAGCTGGTCATGGAAGAAGATTGTACCTTGGCGAGATGACAGGTCGACTAGTCGTAGCTCAGCTTCTCATAGAGATCATGACTGAGGATCTTATCACAAACCACTGTTGTAGTTTCAACCAAATCATGGCTGCTGCGGCTTTTGCTGCGTGATTGCGTAGTGACGTTGTCGTCTCGGCCTCTCGGTTGGACGGAGCACGCACATGAGTATGGTTACACAACCTCAAGCAAGCTGACCCATAGAAAAACATGATCCCCCACGCAACAGGTATCTGTTACCAGACGTGGCGTGTTTTCAGTAGTTCATGTTACTTTGGGGGCCCCAATCAGTCAGACCACGTTAACAAGCCGGAGGGAGTCGTGAGTGAGAACTGACGGGAGGGCCTCAGAAGCTGCTGTTGACCATTCAGTGAGACTGATAGTGAGGTTGAAATGTCGCTCGAAATTCCCTCATACTGGGAATACCTGGATTAGGATCGGCGTGATAGATTTCTCATCTTCGCCTTTGATGGCGATCAGTTGGTCAGGAAAATCACAGGTTTGATGTTGCTATCGTTGAAATATCACAGGCCATCAGGGAAGGCTGATTTGAGACATTCATATGCAGTTGTGAGTAAGCCTTCCAAACCTTCGCCCTGAGAGCACTCTTCTAGAATGCGTGTCTGAAAGCCGACAGTTAGTGACACCGCTTGGTATTGAATGTAGGGCATCATCTATATTAGGAGGAGGCTACCATAGGCAAACCCATAGCCAGATGCCCCCTTCATGCTTCGTTTGCTGTGCCCTAACATAGTGACCCTGGAAAGTGCCTATGAGCATAAAAGTCAAAGCCGGTGATGCTGGATCAAGTTTGGCTCAATCAGTGATCGCAGTGCAATCCGCAAATGGAAACTGCTGCGTAGACATCAGCCACCTAGAATCAGCAAACAGCAACTGTCTTAGATATATAAACCTGCTTTGAGCTTCTATACTTGTAGAATGAGGTGCCCCTGCCATCAGTATAATAGACCCGTATATCAGACATTGCCTCGCCGGTCACCCACACTGGCTACCTTATCTCCAATAAGGATACCCGACCCTAGAACTCCCTTCCCCTTTTCCCAAACTATATATCATTTTACCACTACTATACAAGATGCACATCATGCCGCTCCCACTTCACCTCAGCCTCTTGCAGTCTTTGCCACTCCAGGGGCTGGAATTAACACAGAAGCATCAGTCTTGCTTTGGGAGCCTTGGTGCTCGACACAAGGTCAAAGGAACGTTCTTCATTTTATTTCACACGGCGAAAAGGGAGCTGAAGGCATTGCTCACACATGCAACACTACCCAGGTCAACTGGCAGTATAATATAGACCGACATATACCGCACAAACCCCTTGGGATGTATGGGGGTCCGGGCCGCAGTTGGAGTTATCGACAAGTCTCGGATAGGCTGAGATGGTAGACCAACCATGTTGGTTGAGCGAAATGCCGCACCGAGGAGACATCGAGAACCTCATGGCACTGGACTGTACAATGTTTTTGGCCATTGGGGAAAAGGGGCTGGCGGTTGGGGGGTCTGCTATCTCGGCAACACTCGTATCTTGAATCCCTAAATAGAACGTCAAGAGCTTTCAGAGAGACCAACAGCACGTTAACGGACTTTCCCTCTCCTCAACTCCCCTCCTTGACGTTTTTTCTGCACCCATGAACAATTACTTTCATATTCTCTAAACAATGATCCCATCGAACACCAGAGATTCATGTTATTGTTGAACATCCGCCTTTGTTACTAGACACATCTTGGCGCTCTCGGCACCTTTGTTCACTCCAAGGACAGAACAACTTTCTTCACTGAACATCAGTCAATAAAACACATCACAAGCTAATATTTAAATTATTATATTCACTTGATTCATCCATTTATATAGCTATGCGTACAATATACCCAAAACCAAGCAAGTGCTCTCACTTGACCCTTCAACTGTCTCCCTGCCGACCTGTTTACCGGCACTTTTGCTTGACGTTGGCACCAGACACATCTCCCTCTTTCTCCCCTCGCACCATGTGTCTCAAACACGTAAATGTGTGCTGCCACTGCGGCGAACTCATGGAGCCGCATTGGGTCAGCTGCAACTTTCACCTCCTTCTGTCCCGGACAGCTCTGAGCCAAGTTCCTCCTCTGGAGGAGCCGCTCCACAGCCAGTGCCCCTACCAGAAGAGCGATATGCATCCTACGCTCCAAGGGTGCGTCAACAACGACTCTTGCCCCTCGTGGTTCTGGAGTGTATTCGAGGGGCTTGGTGAGGCTGAAGACGAAAGTCAGGAGACGACCGAGGCGCAAGAAGAGGTTGCAAGAGCAAAGTATGAAGAGTATAAGAAGGAGTTTGCAGAAACCCACTACACTCGACGATCACCCCGATTCGCAAGAACTTTGGAGAATTCTTGGAGACGGCACTTGAGGATATACCTCCCCCGGACCCGGAAGACAGTTCCGACGACGAAATCAGCTTGACGGATGATGAAGAAGAGGAGGAGCTTCTATTTGAGACTGACTTTCTTGGCAGTCTTTCGGGCTCTATGGAAACCAGCAGCGCTCCTCCTGGGTTGGGTGTCCACTTTGAAATCAACCCTGAGTTGCTCACCCAAGGAGACATCGCTGCCAAGGAAGACAGCCCAGACCCAGAAAGCGAGCCTCCCTCGGCCGAAAACCTGGCAATGGAGTATCGAGATCTCATAGCACCTATCTGGGCATGGTTCTTCCCGAACGACTCAGGCCCTGATACTGAAGTCTCTCAATAAAGTTCAATTTTCCCACGATCAACTCGCAAATAGGATTATTTTTACTATTTATATACTACAACATGTATACCATGGGTGCGATGCTAGAGAATCTCGCCTTTTGAAGGCCACATGGCCAACCGCATTCGTCTGCTGTTTCGTTGCTGGAGACGAGATTCGAGATTTCCTCCAATGTCATGGCGACGTTTCCCTATATATACACACTTCTACTCCAACAAGAGAATGAGAATGTCGCCGGAGGGTACGCCGCCATCTGAAGCCCTCGAGAATATGGCAAGTTCATTCTTATTCATCGACAACAACTACCACATCGCCGTCTACTGCTGGCTGCGATAAACATCCGTATTTGGAAACACGGGGGCTTTCCCTCTGCTATATATGAATGGGAGGCGTAAGGAAATGGGAAACTACCTTCAAAATGTCCCGGCTATATATATACGACATCTTTCAACCCCATGATCTACTTAGGGTAGACAATCGGAGAGGGTGGCGCTGGGTTACTATCTAGTTGAACGCACGCCTGAAGTTCCACTCGCGTTCTCAATTGCGTCCAAAAAACTCGGGGGCTCTGGGAATATTCCCACTTGGGAACCGAGTTATGTCCGTCACGTCAATTCCTTCCGACGCATCTACCAAAACCCCGAGGCCTTTGCTATATATAACGTTACTCTCAGTGTCGAAGACATGTCGAAAATTCGCCTAGGCATAGACAAGATTGCAGGCGACATGGACGCCGCGCTCGCTGGCGCGAGCTAATACAGTAGCTCTCCAGGAAGCACTACCAAAGATGGTATCACTTAGAAACCTCGTGCTCTCCAATCACACCGCGGATGGCACTCCTGCGGAAGGGGCTCAGAGTCGGCATAATAGTAGTCCCGTAGTGAAGCTCTGGCGAGAAGTCGGCCAGAGCCGCAGGGAGCGTCCACCATTCGCACCTCGTATGGACTGCTGGAACCCCGTAGAGGACGGAGAATTCGACTCTGACCAATTCTTTGACTTTTATTGGGTCTCTCTCTGAGTGAACTATTCACAACACCCACCTAGCTAATGTCCCCAAGATAGCACAAAAATCATGTACAGCAACATAATGACTAAAGAAATTAACTAAATATATCTTGATACGATAGTTTCGCATAGTAGTGTGCTTTGTCGTGTGTCTATTGTTGCGAGGAACCTGCGAGTGTTTGTCTTACCCTAGGTACTTGGTCAACATCGTCCCTCGGATTCGCTGTTGGCCTCTCTATGTGAAAGGGGAACAAACCAGCTCCAAAAGCAATTAAATAGTAGCTAGATAAGGCATTCCTATAAAAAGTGACATGATTGAAGCCGGCCAGTTGGTCTATCATGGCCAAAGGAAGCTATCGTACACACCAAGCCATGGGAAATAAGAAATCCACGTCGGAGACCCAATTCCGTAGTTCAGGGTGAGTCCACGTCTTCCGACCCCAATACTTTGAGAAACATGGCAAAAAACAGGCGGGCTTTTATCTGAGACATGAGATTTATTTATGTGACATTCGTATGGATGAAATCGCAATACTCGGTTACACAATGGTCATCATGACACAGTCCATCATGACGATAGCACGGATTTCAGTCTCAGATGCTGTCAACTCCGATGGGCGGGAAGTGGGCATGGTGGGAGCTGAGCTCTTAGCTGTGATGATCATTCTAACCATAAGAAGCAACGATCTGCGACACTCTCTTAAGCTGACTTGCTGATATTCTGTGTTGAAGATCAAATAAGCTTCTAGAAGCCTTTTTCTGACTTCCAGAACCTCCAAGAGACACATGAAGTCTCAAGAAGATGAATATCAACTGTCAAATATCAAACCTTTCCGGGTTTTCTTCGTGCATCGGACTCGAATCCTTCCGGGGGAAATCACACCACCGCACGGGATTCAGCCCTACAAGCTCAAACCCCGATGCACTAGAACCAACACCATAGATCCACCTGATAAGATTATAAGTCAATGCCTGACCCTGCTATTGAGCTCTCAATTGATGCGCCGTAGGTCTGTTTGATCAAGTGAACTTGTACACAATGGCTGAAGGTAATGACTGGCGAAGGAGGATCCTCCTCCTCGTCACAACGGGCGGTTTCACCCATGCTGGTAGCTCAATGTCCAACCCTCATTTCTCAAGCTCCGACTAATAGACTTGTGAAGCTCCCGTCCTCGAGATTGGCGCCGTTCTTGCCTCCCGCGGCCACGAGATCCAATTCGCAACATGCGCCGGCCAAGAGTCCTGGGCAGATGACTACCCCTTCATCAAGACCATCCACACAACAGGCCCCGCAGCGCCAGAGGATGAGATGGACGCCCACTACGAGCGCATGCGCCTCTGGACGCACAAGGACGGCTTCGCTCCCATGTGCAAATCCAAGTATCTCTTCGATCGCTTCTGGACTGACGCCTACAAATGCGTGCGAGCGCTGTGCCTGGACGCCTCAACAAAGCCTGACTTTATCATTGCCGACTGGTTCGCCGATAATGTCGCCAGGGACATGCTGAAGCAGTTCAACGTCCAGATAGCCAGCGTTTGGCCTCAGATGCCCTTTATCATGGCTCCCGTGAGCTATCAGCCAGGCCAGCCGGGCTATCAAGCCGACGGAGCCATGACTTCAGAACACGCAACCCTGATGTCAAGATTCCGAAACGAATTCGTCGTCGTCGCTGCCATTCCGACCGTTATAGGCTTCCTGCGCTGGACGCGCAAGATGCGCGCTGATGCCGGCGTTCACTATAGCCAACCCATTCTGACCAAGCCAGACTATCTCGTCCTGGTCAATTCGTTCTGGGGCCTCGAAACACCCAAGGAGCTACCACCGTTGATGGCCTCAGTCGGCCCCATCCTGGGCGACGAGTACCCGCCTCTGGATCAAGACTTGGCTCAGTTTCTCGAAAGGCACGACAAGACCGTCTACGTCTCTCTTGGAACTCACGTCGCCCTCCCGGCTGAAGAGCTCGAAAAGGTGACCCTGGGCCTCATTCAGGCTCTTGATGCTGGCTCTATCAACGGCGTCATCTGGGCCATCCCTCGCAAGGGCCGGGCCAAGTTCGATACTTCAAAGTCCTACCCCCTCGCCGACGGCTCCGTCCTCAACGTGGCAGAAATGCTCAAAGACGCCCACCCTCACTTCCGACTACCTGTCTTTGCTCCCCAGAGAGCTGTTCTAGAGCATCCTAACACAGCCCTTTTCCTTACACACGGTGGCGGTTCAAGTGCTAATGAAGCCCTCTTTCACGGGAAGCGAGTCCTGGTGGTCGGATACTTCTTCGACCAACTCTGCAACAGCTCTCGTCTTGTCACAGCCGGAGTCGGCCTCTCCCTCGACAAGTCATATCTCACCCCCTCCTCCATCGGCGACTTCATCACAAAGGTCATCCTCGACGCCGACGACACCTTTGCCCGCAACGTGCGTCGCATGCAGCGCATTGCCGTCATCAACTCTCGTCGGAAGGAGCTTGCAGCCGACCTCGTTGAGGAGGTCATGACGGACCAGGAACTACGATTCCGTGACGGGGTTGAGCTCCGGCCGATGCATCTGCAGACTGCCGACGTACGCATGCCTATCTGGAAGGCGAGGAACTGGGATATGTGGTTCGTCAGTCTGACGGGTCTTGCTGCAACGGGCTTTGTGGGCTGGTGGTTGGCGACCAAGGGTTGGAAGACGCTGCCGGGCTTGCTTAGACGTTCGATCGACGTGAGTAGGAATTTTATCCAAGGGGTGATTAATAAGCGACTGTGATAGCCGGTTGAAGGGAGTAGTAGATATTGGATATATCAACTGGGTTGTTGGGCGCATATTCATAAGGATAGGAGGAACTTATACGTATTAGTGTCAGGATCAACTCTACTCGTAAAGAATTATCATCAAAGGCAACGGGCTTCATCATGACAACCTTTGTCTTATTCTGCAAAGGATTTTCGCATGTTCCCCTAAGAGTTAGAGGAGCCGAGGGGCACAACGGGCTCTGGCTGAAGCTGCCTTACATGGGCCCGACCTGTAGTGGATGGCCTCACGCCAAAGCTCATTTGCCAGCCAAATGCAATGCCACAGCCACAGCTATACAATATGATTTATGGGGAAAGGCCATATGCGAGAAGAGCAGGGCTGTTGTGGCTTTGACTGCATGTGATGCCTTGTTGGCTCAGCGTAAGGCTCTCTCTAATCGTTGACCATCAGAGTAAACATGATATTTAGCTTTACACGACCTACACCCCCGGCACACTTTGCCCTTTCAAATCGATCTCGAACCGCTCCCCCGTGAATTTTTCGTCATGGAAGTCGCGCTCACGTTCGGGAGCCTAGGCGACATCATACAGCTCTGCCAACTCGCTATTCAACTTGGTCGAGCCGTTGGCGTAGGATGCGGGGCTGTTGGAGAGAGCGTCAAAGAGTACCAGGAACTTCGCGATGACCTCGATTTCTCTGTGCGCATCTTGACGCAGGTGAAAGTCACATTTCCAGGATATTCGAATATCTTCTCACACCTGTTCTACCATAGGTCGTCGCAACGTATGAAAAGCACGAGTTAAGCCCCTACCTCTCAGACCTCGACCAGGCATCAAAATCCGTCGTCAACCAGACGGCCTCCTTGATACAGGATGCCCTGGATCATTTCCAATCGAGATACCAGAACAGCCTTCACCCGGAAGGGTCTGGCAAGAAGTTAATAGATGCCTATAAAAAGCTCGAGTGGTCAACAAGGGAAAAAGAGCGGATACGATGTCTACGAGAGAAATTGCAGGAAAGCGTCCAGAGGCTCCAACTATTGGCTAGCCTTGCAGCAAGGTGAGCCTCACTCAGGGTATCATAGAAAGTCAGGTAAGTGCTAATTCGGGGCTCTCTAGGAAATCCGCTCGAGTCGACAACGCTGCCCTGCTTGACCGAGTCACTGAAGTACGAACACTTCTGTCAAAGACATATGCTAGCCAAGAGGAAATGCTTCGTCTCATACAACAGCGTAATGGAAGCGGCGAGCAGGTACGGAAGCCGGACGAAACAAGCCAGATGCTTGTGCAACAAGACAACAACAGCCATAGTGTTTTGGCCGTGGCTGGGGACGCCCTCAGGGCCATCCTTCAAGTCAAAGACCTGCTTATTCAGGTCTCCCAGGATGCCATCAATGTCGACATGGTCTTCAATTCGACGCATCTTCGTCCAATGGATCTTACGAATGGGCTCCCTGCCATTATCGAAGACGCACTCGGTCGCCACGTTCCAATTCCGCCTAACTGGCTAGATTTTTTAGATTGGGAAGTAAGTAACCGATACACTGGATCTACCCACACCCCATGTTGACGCTGAACATCTATAGGCATTGTATGCATTGCTATCTTGTCATTTCAAAGGCCAGAATGGTCACGATATGGTGATAAGGCGAGCATATGCCCTTGAAGAGAGCGCCTCGGGAAGGGATCTGGACTCCGAGCGTCCTTTGCATCTTTGCCTACGAAGAGGCATGAAGATTAACATGAGCATGATATTTGAAACAACTGAACCTCTTTCTGGTACTTGCCCACGCTGCAAGACAGAACAAGATGCACCAGAAGGCGTCACAGTCCAGTGGTAGGCAATCGCCGGTTTTCTCAAATTGCGCTGAGAGCTAATCTAGGTTATGCAGTCCCAACTCCGACTGTGGCATGTGGTTCGGCATGCGACGAACGGACTCGAACCAAACCACCTCAACAAAACATGGCGAATCTGCCAATCTAGGAACGACGGCCGTGTCAAGCACTGCTGCTAACCCAGCCGACTTCCAGCGTGTGCGGTTCTTTTGCCACAATACGAGTGTGACAAAATCTATCATTTTGACACCGACGATTGCGGCAAACACTTCAGTTAAGAAAACACTCTATCACTCCCTTTTCCGTACATCTTCGCCACGAAAAAGAATAGTGTGGACTTGGTGTTGTGTAAGTAGCTCAAATACACTCTATGCTCATGGGCATCCTCAGCCCTTTATATAAACAAGCTGACCACCACCCCCAAGTGCTATTGCGGCCACGGTGGCACGAGAATCTGGCTCGACCCTTGTCCAAATTGTGGTGTTCCCCGCTGTCCAAATTGCCCTACACAACGGTCGTATGGTAGGGTGACTTGACCGTACAGAGTCGCCCCTACAGGTCTCGCGAATGACATTAGATCCTCGCAAATACCTTACGTAGGTGTAATTCGAAGGGCACGGAGGGTTAAGGGAGAGCAAATCGGCCTTTCTTTACCGAAGGAGTTGTAAGAAAGAGGGAACTGACGTTCTCTCCTGAAGGATGAGATGAATAAGAACATGATCTAAAGCTTAATATGAGGATTGGATGAATAAGAAGAGCCTTGATTTTAAAGTGGATTATTTTATGACTTTATGATTACCTTTACATATAGTAAAATAAAGAGCATTTGCCAAGGGTAGCCCCCGCCGCGTGGCAGACCAAATACTCAAGTTGATGTGTTAACGGTTATTGTGTTCCTTGATGTTGAGGCCAACGGGACGTCATCAATAACGACAATGTGTTAAATATCCGCTCCCTTTAAGCGTTCAATCGCATAAAAATGTAAGTAAACTCTTGATTATCAAGGATAACATGCAAGTTAATTGAGCTGGTATCAATTCTAGACGGCACATCCGTCTCGTCTATATCGCTTCTATGAGCAAATCTTACACGAGTCTTGTATATCTTCTTCAAACATGGACAAATTCATTCGCAACCCAGCTTAGAACTTGTACACCTGCTCCTGCGAGTAGCCGAGCTCCTTGAGGGAGCCGGTCAGCTCGCCCTGGTCCTTGGGGCTAACCTTGTTGCCCGAAATAGCCTTCATCAGGCCGGGAGGGCCGCAGACAAACAGCTTGATGTTCTCCTCCTTGGGCTCGGGGAGGACAGTCTTGAGGAGCTCCTTGGAAATGTAGCCCTTGTTGCCGACCCACTCCTTGGGGGGGTTGTCGAGGACGTAGAAAGCGCGGAAGCGCTGGGGGTAGGTGTTCTCGAGCTCGTCGAACTGCTTCTTGAGAAGGATGTCCTCCTCAGTAACGTTGCCGAAGACAAGGGTGACCTTGGTCTTGTCGTTGGGGTTGTTGAAGATGGCGCGGGCGAGCTGGTACATGGGGGTGATACCGGTACCGCCGGCGATGAGGGCGATGTGGGTGTGCTTGTTCTCCTCCCACTGGTACTTGGGCAGAGGGCCCTTGATGTCGAGGCGCTGGCCGGGAACCAGGTTGTGGATGTGGGTGCTCATGGGGCCGTTGGGGTACTTCTTGACAACGAGGTCAAGGAAACCCTTCTCGCCTGTCCCATTGTTAGTCGCAGCTTAACATAGAGGGTGTTATACACATACTCTCATCGCTGGTGGGAGTATAAGGTCGGAGAGTGGCCTTCTCGTCCTCGGGGCCCTTGTACTTGGTGAGCAGGGCGCTAGCAACAGGAAGACCAGAGACCTGGTCGGGCTCGGGAAGCTCGAAGCGCAGGCGCTTGGTGTTGTGGTTGACGATCTCGACCTCGGCGAGCTTGAGAGAGGAAACCCTGATCACCGCCAGTGAAGGCCTTCTTGGGCTCAGCACCGACCGCCTGCTTCACATCCGCGGCGGCGGCAGCGGGCGACGAGGCTCCGCTGAAGTACCAGTACGCGGCACCGCCGAGGACAGCAGCACCGCCGGCGAACAGGATGGCGTTGGAGCCGCCCGCGCCGCCGGCCTCGGTGGCATAGCGGCGGACGGACTGAGGAGCGAGTTAGCCATGATGCCATCGCCAATGGAGGGGTGCAAGAAGCGAGAAAGACATACCCTCTTGAGAGGCTGGGCCGCGCGGAAAGTTCTGGCAAACATTTCGATAGAGTTCCTGGTGCTCGGACGAGGTCAATTGGGGTAATTGGCCAGAAATAAACAAGATTTGAAGGGCGGGAGAACGGGAGAGCTTAGGGGGAAGAGGGTGTCGAGGCGCCGGCGAGTGGGAAGCTCAGTTTATTCTGCAATCGGAACTCCGAAATGGTCATGGAGATGACGTTATGAGTCACGTGATGTCCCGAGAACGTCAACAAGGTCCCCGAGCCGGTCGGAAAGCCGGATATATTTGTCAGTAGACTGTTTTCGTTGACGCTGTTCCAAGTTGGTTCTTTCAATGCATAGCATCATCTTGGCTGTGGATTGGTAAGCCGGCAGTTGATCTGACTGGGATACCGAGAAGCTTGATCCCCAGGTCGAACGTTGTGGCTTAGATGCAGCTCGAATTGACGTACGTCAAACAAGCCACGAGGTTCAACGGGTGTGGCTCAACGACTTCAGTCACTTAGGTACGTATGAGATTAGCCATATCAAGATGAGTGAGTTGGTAGCTGATCTCGCTGTTCTCCTTAGACTATTATCTTCTCAGACCACTTTCTTAGCTTGTTCTCTTCACTACTTACCGTCTTCCTTAGGTCATAATCTTGGAGGTTCTTAGATCAGGATTTATTACGACTCAACGTTTTGGCTCGCTACACTCTGTGCTTCCAGACTTGAACGACACTGTATTCATCCAGCATTATCAGCCAAGTCCAAGCCAAGCCAAGCATCGCTCCCATTCGCATGGTATTACATTCAACGACTATAGCTCATCCTCCCCGATAGGCGAGCAGCCTCCTCACGCACCTTGCTTTCATCAACATCAAACTGCCATCCTCTTCAACTTTCAGCTCTCCATGCGGCCTCTCCTTGAACCCTCCTCTAACATGGGCATTGCTGCGTAACTCGGCCCTCAAAATCGGCGTCACCTGCCGCCCGTTTATATAACCCCCACAAATGCGCCAGTATTCGCAGATATATGTCCTCCCCCGCCCTTTGTACTTTTTCGAAAATGGCCCGGTTCGCTCATCGGCGTGGACAGCCAGATTTGGACCCAGCTTGGATAGCCAGGATATCAGAAACACCGCCCTTCGTCCATGTCGTCGAATTCGTTGTGCTATTATTGGTATTTCCGCCCGCTCCCTTACAAGTATACATCGAGTCGTGAGCGTCTTCAAGCATCGCATGCAAGTCGTTATATCGAATCACCACATCACCTCTCGTTGTCCTTCTCTGCGGCTTCCTCAACGCCCCCTGGCTCCGGCAGCTCCATCGGCGGTTTAGCTTGTACCGGCGTGGAGGTAGAGTCTCTCTGCCTCCCAGAGTCGTGACTCTCCCTCCTCAGCATCCCCACGTCTTGGGTCTGAGCCATTGTCGGGGTGTTTGCCTGGCTCCCTCCTCGCTGCCCGTGGTAGTGGATGACCTGAGGAGGTGCTTGTCCTGAGTGTAGTCCCAGCTGCTGGGTCGGATACGGGTCAAGGTCTCTGCTCGAGGTCGAGAACATCGACACGATAGGCTGATGGTACCCGTTAGTCGCATTGCTGGAAGATGGAGTGTGGCCATATTGACCGCTATGCTCCGCTTGAGTAGGCGTGCCCACATCGTTTGGGGAGCCGTTTCCCTCCACAAGCTGGCCCGTCAGGCTGTTCATTCCACCCTCAATGTCTCGAAGGAGTCGGACGTATTCCTCGGGCACCAGGCCACTCTCCTGCGTCTTCGGATCCTCGGCCACCAGCCAGCCCTGCCCGTGCCGGTACGAGACCCAGATGATTTGGCCCTCTACCAGGGGCAGCTCGTTTTCGTTCTCCCGCTCGAAGTCGAACAAGGCGACGGCCTTGCCGTGGAACTCCTCGTCCGGCGATGTAATGGTAAACTGATAATCTCGTGAATAGCGAGACTGATCCTCTTCATTGTATCCTGGAGACGATGGGGGGCTGGAAGCATCTGACCCGGGCTGATAATACTCACCGCCGTCGGCAGGACGGGGCTGCTGGGCAATATGATATGCCCGGCTGTGTCGTGCCTGGTCCGGCGGATAAGTGACATACTCTCCACCAGGGCCGTTGGCCTCGCCGCCGTTGTTCACATAATATCTCTCGCTGCCATCCCCACCGGTTCCCACGTAATAACCCCGCTCATGATCAAAGTTGGACGGGTGCAGATCAACCTCGCGAGTCCTTCCCCTTAATGCCGCAGCTGCCGAGGTCGACTTGTGTTTGCGGTGTCGTGTAGCGACGACGGGGCTTTGTAGGTCTTCATCCTCGCTCCACGGGGGACCATCTCCGAATTGAATGGGAGCAAGCTCATGGCCACGGTTGTATGCATCGGTGCCCCATGAATCCCAGGGCATCTTTTGTTCCCAAGAGGCCGGAGGGTCTGATAGTCTGCGATGCTCGCTTGCCGGGGTTGTCATGCCCGAGGGCGGACCCGAGGGCTCTGGTGGCGGGCCATAGTGCAACGGGTGCGTGACTGGGTATGCAAAGTCCCGCACCTGAGTATATGGGAGAGTCGACGGGTACATGGGAATTAGATGAGAGGTCGGACGGGACCTCGTGGGCAAGGAGCCCGTCGAGTATTGGGAGAGTCGGCTCCTGGAGGCGTGCGACATTGGGCGCGATGTGATGCTTCGGCGCGATGGTGGGGAGGTGATCAGAGGCGGCAGCGCGGGGTGGTTGGGGTTCGGAGGAGAGGACGCAGCTGCTGGAGGAGAAGTCGCTGGAGAAGAAGTCGCCGACATTACCACTGTCATCGACATGCCTCACAAGACAAGTCAAGCGACAGTCGTGCGATCTGGCGCACACGGCCGCGCAACCGCCGAAGGATGGGGACCGTCTGTTGCGGCACGCGCGCGGGGCGGCAGCAAGATGACGGGTAGAGGCTCGGATTCCCGCGGCGAGATCGAGACGGGCGAGGCTCGTACGAGATGCGACGCTTGCGCCGAGGAGGGCGATGCTTGATATTGCGGGTTGAAGTTGTCAGCGCAGGGCGTCGTCCGGGCAGAGCTGTCCAAGCAGGCGGATGGACGTCAAGTCAGCCGCAGCGCTAAGGCTCTTGTCCCTCGGGGAGGGGGGACACAACGTTGGGCGGGCTCCAGTTCGGGCGGGATAAGCCAAGCCCTAATGCAAATGCGAGACGACCAGTCGTCAGGCGATAAATAGAGCAGGTGAACTTGTAAGGCAACCTACGGAGCACCGCGAGTTGCAAGTGGGGAGAGGGATTGCAAAGGAGCGTAGAGAAACAGAAGCAGAAACAGAAAACAATGGATGTATGGGGGAGCCCGGCGACGCTCGGGACAAGGGCTCAAGCGATTGCCTATGCCTGTCTGTCTGTCCTGGGCCTGCGCTCGCGCTTGCGCTTTGGGCGAGTATCAACGGGCCTGGCCTGGGGTAGGATTGGATCCCAAGTTGTGATGGGAGAGTGAGAGAGAGGATGGATGGAAGAGAGGGCCGAAGAAGAGAGGGTCGTCCGTCCGTCGACAACCCACGACGAGGGGACATGGCAAGGTTGGTCTGGTCGTTGGTACACCAAGGTACCTCCCTCCCGTCTCGTCACCCCCCGCCGTACCGACCGTTGTAAGGCGAGGCATGGCGGGAGTGGAGCGGAGGTTGCCAGTGGAGGGGGCGCTGGGCGCTATAGCGCACCACACCACTGAAGCAAGCGCCTCGCGCACTGATCCTACTGGCTGCGCGTTGGAGACCCAGCGAGTCAGCGCCTGTAAGTCGGGTCCAAGAAGCCCAATGGCACCCAACGACTGAGCTCCTCTGTCTGTCAGCTGTCGCCCGTTGCTTCTTTGGCGCTAGCACGCATGGGATTGATCTGAACATGATGCTAGAAACGGCCTGATCTGGGGGCGAGGGAGATCTGAGGTAAATACGGCCAGTAGACGGACGTTGGGTGCTTCCATGCGGGAAGAAATGGCCGGTTTCATCGATAGTTGGATGGAGGACTCTGGTCGAGATGAGGGGTCGCGAGGTACCTTGTCGTACATCCTGTCTATCCAGCTTGGAGCCGCAACCATATCCATCTCTACCATTGAAGCACCCAGAAACGACCCAGACGCAGTCGCTCATATTTTTTTCTCTCTCATGCATGCGCAGAACCAACAGATGCCCCCAATGTCTCGTCTCCCATGGACGGATCCTTGACCTCCCTCGTGTTCTCGTCGGAAGCACGTCGTCTCTGCGCACATACACACACGCACACACACATGTATACACACACCAACACGTACGACAACGTCTAGAGGGCCATGGTACGCCATGCCGGACGGGGATCGCCCTGGATACCCACCCGACCTGCTGGAACCTCAATCTGGGATGGCGGCCCTGCTCATCTCTTTGCCTGGCAAATTTGACTAGGAGGGCGACCAGGGCTGGCAGGGCCGTAACCGTTCCAAGGTCGCGATGGGAGCAATCTCCGGGCGGCCACCGTCTGGTTGCCGTCGCAATGGAATCGTCTCGACGTACGTCTCCGGCTTGCCTGGAAATTACCATCATCATGGCGCGCAGGATGATGAAACTCGAAGCCCCGAAGGTTGTGTGGCAGGGGCCGTCATGGATGGATTAGGTTGGTTACGTATGTAGGTAGTGAGGCGAGCCTAAGCAAACAAGGTGGTGACCATCGATCAACCATCAACCATTCTCTGATTCCGTGTCACACGTTCTTGTTCCTGTTGCTCGCTCTTCAACTTGCTTCTTCTTCAACTGCCCTCGGGAGCCGCACAGATCAGAGTAGGATAGATGCCGGTCCCGAATATCGTCCCGGCGGCCGAGGCGTCGATGGCTTCCGGCTGCATGCCCACAATCCTGCCGTGAGCACGAGACAATTTCTGCATCTCAAGCCAAGTCGGTGTAGCGTAATTGGATTTGCAGGGTTGTTACAGGTGAGAGAGAGAGGATGCGATATTACTCTCAGCTTAGTAGAGGAGGGTGTTTTGGAGAGTGAGGTCAGTTGAAGGATGGTTGGGTACACACTTAACTTACATGGCGCCTCAGCTACGGCCTCAGCTTGGGTCGAGAAAGAGTGCTCATCAACATGACATCTATGGCGAGCTCACCGCAACGCCAGCTCCTTTTCATTGTCCAACGTCTCCTTTTTCAAGCCTCCATGCAACCGGTGATGCAAGACGGCTTGTTCTCAAAGTGTTTCTATTTCTGGCAACTCTGCACTTTAGCTCATTTACACCCACTCCCTGATTGGCCTTG
The DNA here is from genome assembly GCF_023522795.1 of Fusarium solani. Classification (NCBI taxonomy): domain Eukaryota; kingdom Fungi; phylum Ascomycota; class Sordariomycetes; order Hypocreales; family Nectriaceae; genus Fusarium; species Fusarium solani. Next base: position 4,440,617 of record NW_027072157.1, read on the forward strand.
CCCAATGCGTCGTCTGTTTCAGGTTATGCGGGCGCCTAACAGCCAATAGCGTGTGCCGAGCCGAGTTCGTCGGTGGGGGAGAAGCAGGTCGGTTCTCATGTGCACAGCGATGGACGAGTGTCCGTCTGACCATCCATGAATGAGCGAGTCCAACTTCATCTTGTCTGGCATCAATTTATTCCGACGTAATCTTGCAAGGGTCAGGTGATGACTTCTGGCTGTTGTTTGGATCGGATATCGAAGCCGACGGGACTTGCGGATGGCTACTATTTCAGGTATCTGTGGCAAGGCCTTTCATCTATTTTGGATGCCCAAAATCTTGGCAGAGGGTTGTTGAATTCTCCGTCGTCGACATTATTATTGTTTTTATTATGCATAACACAAGGGTTGAACGTTGCAACTATTCTTGGCGTTCTCTACTCACCCCGATGAACCTCAATTACATCGGCTCCGAGGTCTCAGCTTACATCATTCAGATGACTAAGCAGACATCCTAGCCGCACTTTAGCCGACAGTGTGGGACGTCACTTCCAGCCTCGCCTAGGTTTTTCACCAACCTCACAACCTTCTCCTCAACATTCCTCAAACAACAAAGACACGCACAAATTGCATTGCGCACCGCGTGGGCAACGAGGCGAAATGACATGATCAAAACAACTGTCTAAGGCCGAGAATTCGTAAGTACACTTTCAACTAACCCGTCTGCTTTCTATGATGAACTCAATTATTGGAGCTGTCTGAATTTCCATTGCTGAAAAGACACCTTATACGCTTTTTTATCTGATTTATGATCGCGCATCTATCTTACTCTAGCCTGCTCAACTCTCGCGGCCTGTGACTGACTTTGATGCTCATAGTTTTGCCGTGTCTGCTACCCCCAAAGGATGCCACGCGCCCCTGCGCCTCATCACGACCTCATTTATTCGCCAGGCTAGAGAACCGGAAAGATGGACGTTGCGAACGGAGGATCCGCCGCTCAGGGCCAGAATGGCTCGGGTGGGCAGCCTGACGGATACAAGCTCACATTCTGCACTGTATGTGCGAGTAACAATAACAGGTTAGATGCCTTGTTCTCCCAGCCCGGACTGCTGTGATGCTTACTGGTCACGCAAACAGATCCATGGAGGCACATCTCAGACTTTCCCAGGCGGAGTACCCTGTCATATCGTTTGGTACTGGCTCTCTTGTCCGCCTGCCGGGTCCTACTATCACACAGCCCAACGTCTATCACTTCAACAAGACATCCTACGACAGCATGTTTAAAGAACTTGAATCCAAGGATCCCCGGCTGTATAAAAACAACGGAATCTTGAACATGCTTAACCGAAATCGAGGCGTCAAGTGGGGACCTGAACGCTGGCAAGACTGGCAAGTAGGCGTTCCTCGTCTGAACCACTCTAAGGATCGTGGTAGCGAGGGCACCGAAGGTGGCTTGGTTGATGTTGTCATTACCTGTGAGGAGCGGTGCTGGGATGCCGTTATTGATGACCTTCTTAACCGGGGGTCTCCCCTCAACCGACCTGTCCACGTTATCAACGTCGAGATCAAGGATAACCACGAAGAAGCTGCCGTTGGTGGGCAGGGTATTCTAGATCTTGCCAATTCTCTCAACGCTGTGGCCCGAGAAGAGCGAGACTCTATCGGCGCCGCCGCATTTGACAACGGCTCCGCTGCGAGCAGGGCTACTTTCGACGAGCGAGTTCCGGATGTCCTTGCCTCCTGGCAGGAGAGATGGCCCAACCTTCCGGCCACATGGACCTTGGCTTGGTTCTGAGAACACGCTATTGGCCCTGTTTTTTCGAGTTGTTGATGCGCATGTTACCGCTTTGTTGGCTGTTTTATGCCAAACAGTACTATTATGAGTGATTAAGAGATACCACGCCGGACCTCCCGGCCAGCAGCCTTTGGGCAGACGAGCGAGCATTCTCTCGCAAAATTGGGAACGCTGGGGCAACAGGGGCGCAGCCCGTCATGGATTCACACGTAGATTCTGATCGGAGAACCAAGGGATGGCCTGCTTCAACTCACATTATGAGCCGAGGTGGTGGAGATCACAGACAGATATCTCCGATGAGACCGGTGAAATTGGTCTTCTGGCCTCTTCGCGTGAACATGAAGACTGAGCCCAGGCATAGCTCCGTGAACAACCTCGGCCATGTGCAGTTCCGGCATGGACTTTCCATGAAGTAGAGCCCCCATGGGTCATCATTGCCGGCCGTTCCGTTGATGTTCCAGCTGTAATAATGATATAGAGGGAGAGGAGGCAGATCACAACGCCGGCGCTTGAAGGACCCTCACAGTGTTTTGAACACACAACTTTCATAGGCAGTCAGAGACCGTTGATCATGATCGACCTCATATCGCAATGAAGATTCTCGCAGGCTGCATCTGCAACGAACTGTTTCTGGAGACGCTTATCGATCTGAATCTTGCACCCGTCCCATCCGTCGCAAGGTCATGGTGCTGATCCTACCAGCTGAGTTGACCCGTGTTTTGACGACGCTCCAGCCAGATTCATCCTCCTGTGCCCCTATTTGCGTGCCCCACGACATGCGAAAGATTGGGACCTAATCCGAGTGACGGGTCTAGTTAGTAGACGGTCAAGAAGTCGAGACAAGACACCAGGACAAAGGCAGTAACTCCTCACAAGGTATTCTAAGGATAAGTACAAAGATGATGCGATAATACACAAAAGATCATTAAAGCATAGTCTTATTATGATTGTTTCTATGACATTTTAGTGTTCTTTATGAAAATCTTTAGACCATGGTACGCCGTTACAGTATTCGAGAAGAATTATTAGATGCTCTCTGCCCCCTGACTCTTGGCCCGCGCAAGATGTTCTAGATCGGTGCTTGAAGGGATCTTCGGGTCTCTCCACCCCTGGTTGCCAGACGACGGCTTTCCATGTAAGACCAAATGACTCCTTGATCAATGTCTTTCTTCAACGGTGTCTTGTCTTTGCATCAACTCGCCTATCAGAGGCCGGATGTTGCAACATCTGAGTCGCGTGTCTTGGTCCAAGATTAAGGTTGTGAATGGCTTGCCCTTGACATCGAATCCCGGACCCTCGGTGGTCTTCTTCACTTATGCAGGCGCCTATCCAGGGGGTCTAAGTCCAAGAGGCAACCCGAGGGACCTCTTACATGCCGCGTAATGAGAATGGATGAGCGACGAAGGCCTCCAGATGGACAGGGCACGTCCGCCTCTAAAATTAGGTTCGACGCCACGAGCTCTCTCGTGTGGATCATTGTGGATTTGGCTTAGCGTCAGCGCTGCTTCATTGATATCGACTTACAAGATCAGGGGTTAATGGTTAACGGGTTGAACTCTGGGATGGGGGAAGGGTCCAGTCTTAAACGGAAGTGCCAAGCAAGTATGTCTACCTGGCTTGTTCATTTTCGAGTTCTCGTTCGTGCCTGGACGTCTTGCCAAGCAGTCTCCCCCGTGTGTTTTGGAGACTCTGTAAGCGATCAGTTCATCCTAGACAGAGGCGAGGCTCTGTTGAGTCGTAACAAATGCAACAGTTTCTCAAGAAAATTGAACTAATATGGGGCTTAGCAGGCATCCAAATCCTTCCTATGATTTTGCGCCTATCTAGGCATCTATTTAAGCTGGGTCAGAAACAATATCTATTATATGTCTTGACGAGTGCGGCTGTCCGCGGCGCCGTCGGCACCCCGCGGATTCCGTAAGCTCAAGATGCACTATGTAAGCAACATAAGAGAGATGGACTTCTTGTGTGTGGTATGAGGCTTCAGAGTTCACTCAGCATTCTCGCCCAATAGCACTCTTTCCAGTAAAAATCATCAGATCATCCATCACATGGCGTCGCAACGGAATGGCGAGCCACAGACGGCCGCCAAACAGCCAAGAGTCATCCGGCCAATGAGCCACAAGTACGGCCCTGTCTAAACGTCACCTTCCAGCCTCATTCTAACAACATACCAGTGAAGCCTACCATTCAGCTTTACATGTGTTACGCCAGAGTGCTGCTACAGTTGTGGCATGCCACTACAGATTGCCGGAAGAGCTCACTGGTCGAGGTTCTTTCGAAGCTGTGCAGGATGCCTTCCACCGGGCCATGGCACTCACGGTGCTTGAGCACCCGATGTTGCAAGTGGGTATCCTCAACGAAGATTCGGCTGTACCATCCTGGATCGAGCTTGATTCGGTTGATCTGAGTGCGCACATTGAGTGGGAAGAAGTCAGACCTTCACAGGACCGCATTGCTCGTTCGCGGGAGGTGACTCTATACCAGCTTGATACCTTTTTTACTGATGTAGAATCCAAGCCTGGCTGGAGGATGTCAGTTCTCAGGGAAGAAGGGAACCTTTCCTCTCTCGAGGTTATCTTTTCATGGAACCATGCCAACGTTGATGGTGTGTCCGGCAAGATCTTCCACCAAAGCCTGCTGCGCAACCTCAATGATCCCAGGATCAACGAAGAGTTGCTCTCTCTCAAAGGAACGGTGCTCCATCTCGAGAGCGTGGCTGACAGGTTCCCTCCTCCGCCAGAAAGTCTTGTCAATATCCCCATCTCTCTCACATTTGCCCTCTCAACCATCTGGAAAGAACGCAGACCCCCGTTCCTGGTGTGGGGTGATTCTACGCACGCAACCTGGGCTCCGATCCGCGAGGAGCCATACAAGACCCAGTTCCGAACGTTTTCGGTGGATGATGCGACAGTGAAGAAGGTTGTCAGTGCGTGCCGAGAACACAAGACTACCATTGCCGGCCTCTTACATGCACTGCCACTGGCATCCCTGGCTCTGCAGCTAGACGAGGGCAAGGAGCATTACAAGGAGGACGCCAAAACAATGTATGCCATTACTGCCTTGGATACTCGCCGGTTCATGCCCACGAAACCCAAGGAATATCCGTGGCATGTGCCCGAGAGAACCATGGATAATGAACTCAGCCTCTCCTTCCACATGTTCGATTCCAAGCTGCTCGCAGAGATCAGAAGCAAGGCAAAGGGTGCATCATCGGAGAAAGAAGCCATGGGTCTGCTCAAGGATATTGTCTGGTCTGCTGCAGCAAAGACCAGGCAAGAGATCCAGGAGAAGCTCGACAACGGCATGAACAACGACCTGCTAGGTCTGATGAAGTTTGTCCCAGACTGGCGGGCGCAGAAGATGAGCCAGCTCAAGAAGCCACGAGGAAGTGCATGGGGTGTCTCCAACCTGGGAACTCTAGACGGGGAGGGTCCCGGTTGGAAGATCGAGAGAGCCGTGTTTCAGCTGAGTTGCGAGATTACATCGCCCGTGTTCCATATCAGCTCCATCAGCGTAAAGGGCAGAGAGCTCTGCGTGGACGTTAGCTGGCAGGAGGGGGTGATCAATGAGGCGATTGGTGATAAGTTGGCTGAGGATATGGAAGCTTGGTTAAGGTTTCTTGGTGCGTAGCCTTGGAATGATGGGACCTGAGATGAATCATCGTGGAGATGGACTTGACGTCCGGAAAGGAAAAGCTGTATGTCTTTGTCAGTAAAAGTAACTTAATGAAGATCCATGTCTTTCTTTGCTTCAGGACGGTAATAACATGTTGCGTGTCTCTCATGGGCATCCATATTAGACGGTGAGGATAAGAGAACTCCCGTTAAAGCGGCACTGCTCATGTCGAGTCTGACAGCACAACAACCTTGCTCCAGTGGGTGGCTCCCTCTAGGATCCCGTCCCTCCCCAGCGCCTCGCTCGGCAAGCCGCTAAGCTTTGCGAGTCCAGCTTGGATGAAGCAACGAATCACGGGTCGAGCCAGCGTCGGCTTCAGGGGTAAGTCCCCAGGGTGCAGGGATCGATTGGAGGTTCGCTCAGGGCGGCGCACACTGTGGGCGCTAGAAGAGGGTGGACGAGCTGCATCGAGATTGGCTGGGTGCCCCTTGCGCCAACGTCGACGCAGCCAGAGGCAGCCTCCATCTCGGCCATTTTCTGCAACCACTCAGTCGAGTTTATCTGGTGTCATGCAATCTGACGATGGTTATCGAATGGACTGCAGAGAAGACACGACAACTGCAGAAGGAGTTCAGCTGGCTTCGTGCACGCGGCATCTGCGGGAGTGTGAATGCAGGCGTGGTGTTGTGCGGTGGGTTCGAGAAATTGCGGTCCAGTCCGTCCAAGAACAATCAATTAATTGCTGTCCAGGGGGAGACGCGGCCTGTTGCCCATGCCATGTTCGTCCCGCGTATTGCAGACCGAGCCAATACAGAAGCTCATTTCCCGCCGAGATCTGACTGTGCATGCATGCATTCGCAAAAGCAGCATCACAAGTAAAAACTTGGGGGAGGGTGCAGCGCACAGTACAGCACAGTCAAGGCATGCACACGCTATTCTTGGTGGTGGAGTCAGGGGACCTGTTGATCCATTGCTTCCTTCCATGGATCCATTGCTTGCTTGATTGATTGATTCACCGATCAACTTCTTTCCACCCCGAATCCGATTCAAGCTAAACCCCAACCCCCTTTTGGATGAAGTAACGGGACGCTTTCATCCATTCATTCATCCCATCATCCCCATCCCCATCCCCCCTTCCCTCCAGTCTCGCTCGCTTCGCTTCGGTCTCGGATTCGTGGAGTCGCTCGCCTTCTTTGTTATCGAAGGAAGGAACGGCAGAGAGTTCAGTTCCATCCTCCATTCTGTCCTTCCCTGCTCTCCCGCAGTGTCCATTACTTCTCCATACCTTACCCATTTTTTATCACCACCGATTCACACTTCCGCATCATTACTCCCCCCGAGACCGTCGTTGACCGACTCTCAAGTCGTCGTCGTCCCTCTCGGCCGCCCGGAGATCTTGGCGCTACTGGCTCGTCGCCCCTGAACGCCCCCGAAAGACGCCAACCTTGTGGGGGAGCCTTGGCCGTCGATTCCAAGGACGACACACCTGCATTTCGACCGGTCCCGCGTGGCGTCCTCTATGAGACAGGCGACTGGTGCTTGCTTGCTTGTTCCGTCTCCCTCCAGCGCTGCGCAGCGGCACCGGGCACCACCACCTTGAGCTTCCGTTCCTGTCTCCTCTTTGACTTCCTTTCACCATCATGAGCATCAGTGCGGGACGCAATGCGCCGCTATCCCCAGTCTCTGTAGTCGGTAGCGAGTTCTCAGTCTCAAAGTACCAGGCTGCCGACGACGGCCCCTTTCCCAACGGTCGATCCAACCTCGCCTCGCCCCCGAATTCGGGTGGCTCCAACAGCAACATGAGCATCAACGGCTTCGCCAACGCTCCTGGCCCCAGGAGCACCGGTGGTCCATCGCCTCCCGCCTCCATCGCCCGCTCCAGCAATGGCACCAACATGTACGCTCGCAGCGACAGCGGCCGCAACAGTGTCCGCGGCGACCTCGACGAGGCTATCCTCAATGAGCACTACGTTGCCTTGCGCGCCTTCCTCAACACCCGTGACCCCAATCACAAGCAGCAGCCCAACAAGGCGCGGGACAAGCTGCTGCGTCTCTCCTCCGTCCAGTTCTACGAGCTCAGTACCGACGTATTCGACGAGTTGATCCGGAGGCAGGCCGCCGCCAGAGCCCCCCCGAACGCTCCCAGCGGTCCTCCCGCCTTTCTACTCCCCGAGAAGAACTTCCACCCGAAGCGAAACCAGGCTCGTCAGAGACTTTCCTCCCTAGGCCCACCCCGATTCCGCGACCTCGCGGCCGACGTCTACCACGAGCTCGAACGCAGATTTCCTCGCTTCGTCGGGGGCGACCTCCCTCGGTCAGGAAGTCCCATGTCAATCCGGGGCGCTCCCGCAAGCCGCTCGGGCACACCGGTTAATGGTAATGGATTTCCCCCAAGGGGTCAAAGCCGCATGAGGAGGCCCTCTGATGCTCCATCTATGAGAGGCCCTGGACCGACAGATGCTTACGGGTTACCTTCACCAGGTGCCCCCAATGGCGATTATGGAAGACCGACACCAAAGCAGCTCAACCAGAATAACACCATAGTTCCAAACAAGAGTACCATGCTGGAAGAAGACGACGAGGGTGACGGCGACGGCGATTCATTTGCGCTAGAACAGGTTACGGACAATCGCGAGAGCAAGCGGAGTGCCGAGAGCGGTGTGACCTCGGAAGTGGGTGTTTTGGCGATGTTTGCCAGCAGGGCTCAATGGCTAACCATTCGCAGGCCGATAAGAAGCTCATTGAAGACTATCAAAACCAGGTACGAGAATTACGCGAGAAGCTTGACGGTATGGAGGATGCTATGAAGAAGAAGGAAGAGGAGATGAACATGGCTCTGGACCAGGAGCGGTCACGAGCAACAGCAACCAGTCTTGAGAAGCAGGAATGGAGCGATCTCCGGCTCAATCTCGAGAACAAGCTGGCTGAGGCGCAAAATCTGAACGACTCGATGAAGCAAGAATTGCAGCGCGTGCGAGATGACCATGAAGCCGAGACCCAGAGGCTCAGGGATGAGGTGGTCGCAGCACAGAGCGCACAACCCACCAGAAGCATTGAACCCGGCGCTGCAGACTCGGAATTGCAGCGGGAGAATGAGGAACTCCGACATGAGCTCCGGGAGCAACAACAGGTAACAGAGGAGGTCCGGAAAGAAGCTCAAGAGTTTCTGCAAGAGATGCGAGTCCTATCCCAGCAAAGTGGCTCAACATACGAACGACAAGCCGAGCTCGAGAAGACGATTGAGCGCCTTGAACATGAGGTACACGAATGGAGGAACCGCTATGCTCGCGCCAAGACGCAGCTCCGACATATGCGCTCGTCCTCTGTCGGTCTTGGAATGGAGCACGACGCTGCAAAGCACATCCGGGAGAAGGGATTTGTCGACGAGCATGGTCTTATTAAGGATGTCCACGTTACAAAGTTCCAGATCGCCGTTGACGAACTCCTGCAGAGGGCACGGGCTGATGACCCAGAGAAGGTGATTGATGCTATGAAGTCAGTCGTGGTCAGCGTCCGCCGCATTACCAAGGATATCGAGGGAGCCCAGAACCATGATGAGGAGTTTGCCCAGCAGCAGGCCAAATTGAGGTCCAAGGTCTCATCTACCGCCAACAGCCTAATCACAGCCTCCAAGAACTTTGCCGCCGGTGCCGGAATGTCCCCCGTCTCCCTGCTCGACACAGCCGCTTCTCATCTCTCGGCTGCCATTGTGGATCTGCTCCGCCTGGTCAAGATCCGGATCACTCCAGCCGAGGAATTGGACGACGAAGAGGAGGATGGAACCGTGACACCTGTGGACTCAAGCGGCCTCTTCTCCCCGTAGGCAACGACCAGGTTTCCGCTTCTCAGAGTACGCTCCCCCGGCTCGACCCTTCCAAGGCCTCGGTGCCCGTGGTAGCGTGGACTCATCGGCCTACAGCCCTATAACCTCCCCCGGCAGTCCAGGGATCCCTACTCCCACGACAGGTCCATGTCCAAGGATAGTGCGGTGCCAATCGGGCTCGGGTTTCCTGCGGTCCCAAGCGGCAAGCCGGTCAACGGACACGTAGCACCCCAACCGGATCCCCGAGCCGCTGAAGATCTCAAGGTCAGTGTGCCCTATTAATTGTGATAATGAGCAGCTGTGCTGACTTGTACCTCAGCTCTACCTTGAAGATCAGAATGCCGTTCTAGCGGCCGATGTCCAGAAGCTCGTCAACACCATTCGTGGTGATGCCGATATGGAACAGATCATGGACGATATCGGATCTATCTCGGCCATCGTTGGCAGAATCATCTCGGACACACAATCCTCGGGCTTTGGCGAGATGGCAACGCAACTCACGCACTACAGAGCTCGACTCCTCGAGTCTGGTGATCAGGGCCAAGATATGGCTAACATCGGCATGAACACCAACTCTCACGAGTGGCGAATGTGGGTGCAAACACTACCACCTATTGCGTTTGAGATGGTACGCGAGTCCAAGGAGCTGGTGCAGCAGCTGGACAACGTGGCCAGGTCAGGGAGGGCGGATGACTTTTCGTAATTACCTTGCAATTTGCCGCTGAGATTCCGGATTTCGCCTTTTACGAACGGAAACGCGCTTGATACCCCCTGAGTGCCGACTTTGGCATCGGACAGTCGCTTTGGCTGTCCCAATTTCTCGTCTTTGGATATGGTGGACAAGGCTGGGGGTTGACGTCGAGGGTGTCTCTTTGAAAGACGAGGCAGGCGGATCAAGGAGGATAAATGGAAGGGACTGTTAAGTAATGTGTGCACGCGGGAAAGCATGGATACGGCGTTGGACAAGGTGCTGCTGATGACGCACGGTGTGAAGACATAGATTCTGGCAGTCAGTATATACAAGCCGTGGTGGGTTTTCAGACAGAGAGTGTCAAGACTTTATGGAAGCGAACAAGGAGGGGTTGTCCTTTTTTGTTCAGACAAGACGATACGCGGACGATGATAATAGAGATAGATGAGAAATGGAGATGTCTGTCTCAAATGCCGCCTGCAACTGAATGTATAGGAGGTGTGTTATGATGTGTTTATCAACGAATAGGTAGAGAGCATTGGTAAACACCATACTACAATTGCCTGGGTAGTTTACACATTAACTTGGGATCTGGTCTGCAACTCTGGCTATCCTTTGTAAATCCTCTGGATTGTTCCTCTCTAAAACTCATTATAAAATCAAAGGAAGTCATCCACTTTAAGATAAAGTCTCTTCTTATTTCTTTAATCCTTATATTAAGCCTTAGATGAGGTTCTTTTATGTATCTCATAAGATATTGAAATTGATACCTGGTAAGTGTACTTTAAATACCTTTCCCAGCACCTTGCCCAAGCATGTAACCAAGCTGGTGTGCCAAATACCGCGTCCCTCTTCCACAACATCCCAAACATTCACCCCTTTTAATTTTTTTTGTCACAGCACCCTTTAGTTTCTTTCCCCATTCATCGTGCCGTAGCTTTGCTGCGACTTGCCCTTGCTCGAGGGCTGAAAGTCCTCATCTTCAGAATCCGAAGCGATGGCAGAGTCATCCGGCAGCAGCAGCGTGCTGGAATCCGTTGACTCATCATCTTCGGCATCACTGCTCTCCGCCGAGGCAGTAGGACCCTTGCCATCGACGGCCATATACGCCGGGATGGCACCGAGAATGGCCACAAACATGAGGTAGAACCAAGGCGTGACCATGTAGCCGTTGTCGGCGCCCCAGGTAAAGACGGCGCCCGTCGAGGCCGGGCCTAGGGCTCGGCCGATGCCGCTGAAGGTGGTGGCGTATCCGTTCAGGGTGCCCAGCACGCGGAGCGAGGTGCAAGAGTTGGTGAGGAGGATCGTTGTCGAGGGGAAGGCAACGATAATGGCAGCCGCCTTGATCAACAGAACAACCAAGAGGGCAATGAGCCTACCCTGGGCCGTTGGAAAGAGCACGCAGTACGGTGTGAGGAAGTACACAAGTGGCATGAGAAGACCTATAAGAGATAAGTATCAAATCACACTTTGTATGACGCTCATGACTTACAGCAAACTCTAAAGCATCGCAGAACGCCGAACCGAGTCACAATTGGGGGATAGAGCAGGAATTGGATCACACCACAGACAATGCCGTACAACGTGAAGATCAAACCGATCTGGCCGTGTTCCAACCCAAATCCTCCAGAAAAATAGAACGGAAATTTGAAGTTGTCGGGGGTCTTGTCCTCAACCGGGTGGTACAGGAAGACGCTGAGGACTTGATCATAGGCAACCGAGTGGAAGGCCAGGAAAGAATAAGCAAGGAGGTTGATGACGGTCTGGCGAGTAAAAACGCTCTCCTTATGCTGACCATAGGGCTCATGGCTGTGCTTCGTCGGGATCACCTTGCTGGGGAGAAGAGGGGCAGTCGCCTCTCCATCCACGAAGGAGGCTCGGCGTGTTGAGGGAGCCGGGGGTGAACGTCTCAAGGTGCGCTTGATGCGATCACCAACCAAAAGACCCCAATCCCGATGACCTCGCTTGCTCGGGAGTGTTTCCTAGATCCTGTTAGCCTGAGTAGCTTCACCAAAGGGTTCTGCTTACATGTAGAAATAGAGTTGCGCTGGTGGCGGAGATGAGGAAGAAGATGGTCAAGACCAAGTTAGGAAGGGCAAAAGGAAAACGCTTGAAAAACTCAATGTTTCCAAAGATGGCTGGATACTGCTTTGCCGGCTCAGCAAAGAAGCCTCCGAAGCTGGGACCGATGACAGAACCCAAACTCCAGACTAGAGGCATGATACTAAAGGCCCTGGGCTGCAGTTCCCTCTCTGGCACCATCTCGGCTACCATGGTTCTAATGATACCGACTAGGAAACTGTTAGTTGAGAATATCAAGTATGGAAGAGGCACACGTACCATTGCCGTTTCCGCCGCCCTGGATAGCTCGCACGGTAATGGCCATGGGCAAGCTCGTAGACATGCCCCAAATCACAAAGCACACCATGGTACTCAAGAGGCCGGTGATGATGGTGGGCTTTCGACCATACGTGTCGGATGCCTTTCCCCAGCCAACAGCGGTGATACTCTGGGCGATGGAGAAGACACCGAGGTGATACCAGCCCAGCGAGCGACCTTGTTTGTCTTGACACCGAAACTCTTAACCATAGAGGGTAAGTATGGAAAGACAGAGGTGTAGGCCATGGGCTCGGCGATTCTGGCAACAGCTATCGGCATGTCAGCATATACAACAGATGAAACAAAGGGTACCTGTGAACCGGACCATAATGTCCTCGGGAGTTGTGTTTAGGATCATCCTGCTAGAGTGCCTCTGCGCCCGATGAGAAGTCATTCTTGTCAAAACAATGGTACAGTAGCACATATTCGCACTGGTAGACAAGAAAACCACAGAAGTAGCAGAGTCATGATGCAGAGAGCCATTCGATTGTGTACCCAAGCACTGACCTCGGGACGCCCACTTGGGAGTATGACTAGGAATAACTATAGTAGCGACAGAAACGACTCTGATACTTACCCAGGATCGCCAGCTGCTGGACAGGCAGCTTGGGCTTATCTTTGGTCGTCATTGTCATGGTCCGATGGTGCAAGACGATCTGGGGGCCGCGGGTGGGGAAACGCGCGGATCAGATTCTGACAGTGCTTGTAGCAGTTCGTGTAAGTTGTACAAGGCGGATTTGAGAGGAGAAATGTATCAGGCCTTGAGGTTGCTTCTAAAGCAAGACACGCCGGCAGTCTGAAGCTTCAACCGAGAAGAAAACAAGACGAGGTTGAGTCAAGGCAGACGGAGAGTGAAGCCAGGCCAAGGTATGGGTCACAAAGATTCAGGTGAACCTCTAGTTAATAAGCCAATGCTGACCAGAAACGGGTTGGCCCAGCCCGTGCCGTGCAGAAAATGTGCATCTCTCGGGCAGATCCACCCGATCCAACCCCCAAAGTCGCCCGTGAGACGCCGCGACAGGGGGATCTTTTGGGCAATTCTGCGGACAAGGGCCGATCATTGGAGAGCGGCAGCTCGACTGTGGGTGTGGAGGGTCCGGGAAGGAAGGGTCACAAGCGCGCAGCCCGCATACATATCGGCCGTAACGTCCGTCGTTGTGTGGAACGCCTTTCGGCTGTCAGTTCAAGTCGCCGTTTTTGAGGCCAGAGCTTCCCCGCGCGAGACAACAACAAGCGAGACATTGCCGTGATATGCGAACCATGGCGATGACGCATAGGATCTCGGACAAGAGAGGGCCTACACCGTCACTTGACCATGTAAAAAGATCACGGTCCGGGGCCCTTGTTGAAAGTTCCAAACTTGCAAGTGGCGATTGTCGGTGTAATCTGTTTTTTCTGGGGCAAGCCCCCCGAAAGCGGACCTCCATCTTCGGGTTTGACATGGGAAAGAGCGCCAGGGTGTTAGTAATCCACCAGCCCCGAACGCCTCCCCGCCCACCCCCGCTTGTTGCCCGAGCCGGGGAAAAGTGCTCGGCGGGTTGCCGGTCGCCTAGCTGGGCAATGGGAATGGATATTTGTCTTCAGGATATATATCTATGAACTGTCTATTATATTGTGAATTCATAGGATAGACATGTGGTCAGTAAGAGTATGCATCCATCATCCAAGCCACAAGTCTTGCCAAATTCCATCCTAAGACTGAGTGGCTGGTGAAGGGCGCGGTACCACTTTCTACTCTCAGCATCTGGGCCGCGATTGGCCAATAAGCTCCCTCCCGTTGAAACGTCATCGCCCATCACATCACGCCTTAGCTCTCTCAACTCTCAAGGTCCAAACCCGAAGCTCTCACTTCACTTCAACAACAACATCAAAGGCCATAGATACACGGCCACCATCGGATGACGGATTCTTAACCACTGCTGGAGCACTATCCGCGAGGACGTCTTCACCATGAGCAGCCTGTGAGTGCTTTGGACCCCGATAAGCTACGACCTCCACTTTCCGGCTGTCGTCATCTCGAGCTCGACCTCGCCTCTACTCTGGGTCAACGTTTACTAAATCCCCATTCTCAGCTCTACTCCCCAGGAGAAAATGGCCAACGAGAGGACCCCTCTCATTGAGACCGTCCAAGTCGGTCCTCCCAGGAGGAGGTACCCGCACCAGACCTGGCGTCGCTTCTTCACCATCGTCAGCTCGGTTGTTCTTATCTGTGGGTTCGCCTCTTTTATCTTCCACGGCTTGTTCATCTGGCCTCATCGCTATCACCGCGGTCAACCCGGTGGTTGGCCTCACGGAAAGCCTCTAAGCCGGGAAGACCTGGATCGGATTCTGTTTGATACGCCTGACCCCAAAAAGGCCGAGGAATGGAGCCGATACTACACTTCAGGCCCTCACCTGGCTGGTAAAAACTACTCTCAGGTAACTGCACCCCTGTTACCCGAAGGCATGAAGCTCATATCTTCTAGGCTGAGTGGACAAGAGACCGCTGGGAGGAATTTGGAGTCAAGTCAGAAATCGTCTCTTATGATGTTTACATCAACTACCCTGTTGATTCCAGCGTTTCTCTCTTGGAGAAGTCCAAGGACGGAAACGACTGGACGGCCACCTTCAAGGCTTCCCTTGAAGAAGATGTCATCTCTGAGGACCCCACGACATCTCTCGAGAACCGAGTCCCTATCTTCCACGGCTATGCTGCCAGCGGAAATGTTACTGCTTCCATCGTTTACGTCAACTACGGCACCTTCAAGGACTTCGAGGATCTCGTCGAAGCTGGTATTGACCTCAAGGGCAAGATCGCCATTGCCAAGTATGGAGGAATCTTCCGTGGCCTCAAGGTCAAGCGCGCTCAGGAGTTGGGCATGATTGGTATCCTCATCTACAGCGATCCCGGCGATGATGGCGAGAGAACCGAAGAGAACGGATACAAGCCTTATCCTGAAGGACCTGCACGAAACCCAAGCAGTGTCCAGCGTGGAAGTGCAGAGTTCCTGAGCATTCGACCTGGTGACCCGTATGTCCCCTTGCATTGAACGTCAAAACTTTGGCTGACTTTCTAGCTCTACGCCTGGATATCCATCCAAGCCTGGTGCTCCTCGCGTCCCCGTCGACGATGCTACCCCATCAATCCCGTCCATCCCAATCTCATACCGCGACGCCTTGCCTATTCTCAAGGCTCTCAATGGCCACGGCCCCAAGTCTACTGACTTCAACCAATACTGGAACAAGAACCTCGGTTTGCGATACAAGGGCGTTGACTACAACATCGGTCCTACACCTGATGACATCGTTGTTAACCTGTACAACGAGCAGAAATATGTTACCACCCCCTCTGGAACGTCATTGGTGTGGTAAATGGCAGCATTCCGGATGAGGTCATTGTCGTTGGAAACCACCGAGATGCTTGGATTGCCGGCGGAGCTGGTGATCCGAACAGTGGCTCTGCTGTCATCAATGAAGTCATCCGTGGAGTTGGAAAGGCTATCGAAGAAGGCTGGAAGCCCCTCCGTACGATCGTCTTTGCGAGCTGGGACGGCGAAGAGTACTCTCTCATTGGAAGCACTGAATGGGTTGAGGAGTTTCTCCCATGGCTCTCGGGAGCCAGTGTCGCCTATGTCAATGTTGACGTTGGCGTGGACGGCCCTGAATTCACTGCCTCGGCGGCCCCTCTGCTCAACCAGGTTATCCGCGATGTCACGAGCATTGTTCCCTCGCCAAACCAGACTGTCCCTGGACAGACGGTTGGAGATCTTTGGGATGGCAGAATCAAGACCATGGGCAGTGGCAGCGACTTCACGGCCTTCCAAGACTATGCTGGTATCCCCAGCATTGACTTTGGCTTCAAGTACAATGGCCACAGTGCTGTCTATCACTACCACAGCAACTATGACAGCTTCTACTGGATGAGCGAGTACGGCGACCGTGGATTCAAGTACCACAGAACCATGGCGCAGATCCTGGGTCTGACCATCGCCAAACTGGCCGGCAGCATCATCATCCCCTTCAGCGCCACCGAGTATGCTGATGCTCTGGATGGTTACCTCAACAAGGTGGAAGCCAAGTTTGAGCCCCTCCCCGAAAACCTCAGTGGCGACAAGCTATTCGCTTTCCGAGGCAGCGTCTCTGCTGGCGCTATCATCGGCAGTGAAGACGAGTTCAAGGAGAGCCTGAAGGACATTCGACACTCACTAAAGAAGTTTCATCTCAAGGCTACTGAACTTGATGAAGAGGCTGAGGCAGTCACTCGTAAGATTGAGGAAGGCATTCCATGGTGGAATATTATTGAGAGGATCCGCCTGGGACGCGCTATTATTAAACTCAACAAGAGGTACAAGCTCCTCGAGAGGAGCTTCCTCTACGAGGGCGGCCTCGATGGACGAGACTGGTTCAAGCATGTCGTGTTTGCACCTGGCCTATGGACTGGTTACGCTGGTGGTAAGTACTTGACTAATCTACGCTTTGAAATTTGTCACTAATCACATGTAGCTGTCTTCCCCGGCTGGGATGAGAGTATTGATGCCAAGGACTATATCAACGGTCTGAAGTGGTCCAGCATCATCGGTCGCTGCATCCACAATGCTATTAAGAGCCTGTCAGACTAAGCTCTTTAGTTGACAAAGTCTGGCTGTGTCTCTGGATCGATTCCGGATATCATCTAGCGCAAGGCCATTTTAGATGTACGATATGTGCAGGATACACTGGTGATTGTCCCTGAGCCATGTAACGTTTAACTTTTAACCTTTTCACAATGGCATGAGAAAGAATGTGACGGGCTAGAGAATCTAATCGCGTAGATAAAGAAGGAATCATGAATAATAAGCATTGAGCGAATAAGTCAACCAACGTATATTGTAATTGCAACTGTTGTCTCGTGCATTGTGGCAGGTCGTCATTCAACTCGGGCGCAAGTGTTTGAGAGGTTACGCACTTAGTCTGTTGTTAGGATAACAATTAATAAATTTATACTAATACCTCTCTCTATATTGTATGTTTAATAATGATCTTAGATTTAATAAAAGTGATGTAAAGTGAAGTAGAATTTGTTATATTTCTTATAAATTTAGTTTACCTCTCTGCTCAGTCTCTCCAGGGTATTTGCTGATTCCCTCATTCGAACGCACACATCAAAATCATCCAGTCAGAGTGTCAAACTTCCGCTTCTGGGAATCATCCTTGGCGGCAACCCTTGAATCTGAGGGCATCATGATCAGCATTGTTTGCATTGGTGGCGTTGAAACATGACAAGCATGGCATCCTGGTATCTGACAGTGTTTTGCATGGATACATCTAATGATCGTCATATATCACACATGAGCTGAACAGATCCTTGTTTTGTCACTTGCACTTTTGCCAAGGTGCACATTTCTTTTGGTGACGGGGATGGATTCAATCTTGGCTACTACCTTGATGATCAAGCCGTACAATATGAAATAAAAGGTATAATAAATCTGATATCTCAACATAGAAAAGAGTTGAGGCAGCTGCTTGGAAATGCCACCGCTGAAAATAGGTATTTCGATAATAATAATTCCCGCTTCCCTGACTTTTCCTCTTCTGGATGATCAAAACCAAAAGTCATAAGTTAAAACCATAGAGTTGAGCTCATTGCTCCCAAAAATTTTCAACGCCCAGTGTTCGAATGATGGATGCCCAAGATCGCTTCAGTGTAAAAAGGGGGGATATCGTATGAGTACAGAGGCCGGTGCCTCGAGGAATAGTTCGTAAAAGGGGTGATTCGGTCTTGACACCATTGGTGTCGGACCGGGTAAAGTGATAATGGTAATAACGATATGCCATGATGCAGGCCATGGCTTATAGTAGCAGGATGTGGTTGTGTACCACCCTGATCAAGAAACGTATGGTTAGATAATCCTTAGAAGAGCCATTTACATCTTCAGTAGAATGGTGAGGCTCTCCTTCTCGGATCACGGGCTCGGCGCCCCTCTCGGTCATTCCACTCCCAGTCAATATGATCCGGGTGTGGTCGTGGACGGGGCTCGCAGTAGTCATGCCTGGAGCAGCCATCCCATCTCTCGCATCGCCAGGGCACCTTGCGCTGATCGTCAGCACTTCGGCTGCGGACCTGGTGCTGTTCGTGGGCGATAGAAGGGCGTTCGCGGAAGTGTTCTAGGTCGGCGTCCATCTCGCTCAGCCGCAAGCTTCCTCGTCCTACCCAGTCGTCGATAGTGTCGGCAATCTGGCGGAATCCTTCAGTGTGACCGCCATCGTGGCTAGCCTTGAGGCCGCATGTGACAAACAGGTAGCTGTGAATCATCTCATGGAGAAATGTCGAAATAAGTAGGCGACGGTTGTACTGGGTGTCTTTGAGAATAGGCGAAGACAACACAATGAGTGTCTCGAACCCACTAACAGGGGAACGTCGCACAGCCGTGGTACCGACGATGTGTGCCTGATACTGGGCGCTGGCAGGGTGACTCCAATCCCAGGCGACACGACCGGCGAGGGTGTTGAAGAAGAATAGTTCATTGGCCGCAGAGAAGATGCTGCGAAGGGCATCCTCATCCAGGGGAAAATCGGCGGCGCGAGATTTGGGGTTGATGAGAGTCCGGAGGATGCGGCCGTGCCGCGAATCAGACCGGCGATGCCGCCTGCGGTTAGAGCCGAGGCCAGCGACGTGGTCCCGGACAAGGCGAGCGGCAGCGAGGTCGCTCAATAATGAGAGACCATTGTCCTCTGCTTTGAGAGCAAGGCTGGCGAGGGAGTGCTGTGTCGTATCAGAAGAGACGGAGAGTCCGGACTCGGTGCGTTCCATAGCGCAGGCCTCGGGGACGGGTGCCGGGCCGAATGCAGCTGCTGGCGCCGGCCGGGGCTCGGGGGTCGAGCCAAAGTCGAGGCCGGCGTCAATGGAGGGGAACTCGTGATCCTCGGGAGGTGGCGAACGTTCGCGAATGACGAGAAAACCGAGCTTGTTGAGGGCCATGAGATCGGGGGAGGAATTGGCGGAGGAGTAGTCTCAATGTCGTCGTGGTGAGGAACATCGTCCTCTGCAGGGGAGCTATAAGAGCGACCGTAGGGATAGTCGGCGTGTTGGTGGACGCCGCCGTAATGGGCCCGCGGGTACCCATGTCGGTGATGTAAATGCAAAGGATAAGGGTAAGCGGGCGACTCATGACCACTGGGTCCAGCTACGGGCGGGTTGTTGTATGCATCATCATATGGAAGTGCAAGTGCATCATCGATGTTGGTGTATTCGTAGTCGTCGTCGAACCTCTTCCTCTTTGGACCGAAAGTGAAGCCATCGCAGCCGTCCGAGTGGCTCACCCTCCGTTTGCCGCCGACGACATACGGGTCGGGGCCGGTAGCACCAAGCGAGAGACCCCCGTCATCCACCCGAAATGCCATGGGACATGCTCATCGACTCGAGCCGGGGTGGGTTAGATTGACAGGTGCAAGGGGAGGAAGAGGAAGAGGGAGGGGGGAAGGATGGGAGAAGAGGTCACATAGGGGGTAAAGAATGGAACGCCACTTTGTGATGGTTTCTCTGTGAACGTTGCGTTGCGTTTGCGGTTACAGCCTCTTTCTCTTTCGTCTCTGTTGAAACAATGGAGATACGATTCAGAATACGACTCAGAATCTGGATTGTCGGTTGGTCCCCCCTTTCCAAGTCAAGTCGGTGAGTCCGGAAGCGGATTCGGATGCGAGTGGCGGGAACGGGAATGGAGAAGGACGCGCGTGAGGCGGTGGAAGCCGGAGTTTGGTTGTTGAGAGGGAGGGAGGGGAAAAGTGCAAGAAAAGAGAAATTAAAATACAAAGTGAAAAATGAGAAAAAGGAAAGAAAGAAGAAACGAAATGGATGGTTATGTTGGGAAATGCATGGGTAGTAGGTGCAAAGACGTGCAAGAGCTGAGTCGAGTCGAATCGAATAGCCTCGAGTTTCACCGTAAGTCTTGCTTGTCTTGGTTGCTTTTGGTTGGGGGGAGGAGTCGGGATCGTTTAATGGATGGTTCCCGGACGGTTTTGGACTGGTTTAAACGTCGAGTTATGCAGCTCGAGAGCCGATCACAGAGGGACAGCACAAGAGAAAGAAGAAGAGGGAAAAGGGACCGCAGCGCATAACAAAGATTGGGAGCGGGAGCGGGCTTCGTCTCCAAATAAGCCTCCCCCAACACAGGACAGGGCGACTCACTGACTGCACGCAAACAACAAGCCCAGGGCACTTGTCTTGACAGGCCCTATCATCCTTGTACAGTTGTCCGTCCTGTCTCTGCCTCTGCCGCGGGCTTCTCTGTCTCTGCCAAATCACCGCCCGGATCGCGCTGGGGAATCCTTGCCTCGGGGGTGTGAGGCGCTGAAAGCGTGAGAATCACTGACTGGGCTGCTGCTGGGTGGCTGCTTGCTGCAAGTACCCCCCTTCCGGTCTCTTCGACAGAGAGCATGACACGACACACACGAGGTTTTGCTCTGGAGGGCCCTATTATCCATCCAGGGGATCCCCCATTAGTGAGAGGTCCATCCCCCAGATACGGGTCGCCTCACTCTTGTCGACTGGCTTGCTTTTTCTTCTTCATTCTTAAGCTGCTTGCCCGGGCTCCGGTTCTAATGGCGAACCGGCGTCGAGCGCTATGGCTATTGCGGCAGTGACACCGGGACCTTAAAATGAGGAACCCTGAGGGGGGGCTTGGAAACATCGGGAATGCAATCTTGGGACTCTGTTGGCTGTCGATGGCATGGCAAGGCATGGCAGCATGGCGGTGTGTGCTATGTCGCTAGGCGCCCGAGACGAGATGACGGCAGACCGAGAGAAACAGCGCAGCACGCTATCATACACTACAGACTAGGTAGAGTAAAGAGGCCATCGTCACCGCAGGTCAGCCTCGTAACCTGCCTGCAAATGGGGCCTCGGCCGGGCAAAACTGACCTGATGTCGTCGACGGAAACTTGGAAGCCTCCCTTGAAGGTTGAACTGTATACATGTACCCGGCCGAAACGGTCCAGACAAGGGGGTCAAGGGTGCCCGCTGAAGCCACGAGATGCTCGCTGCAGATGACCAGGGATCTTCCCTACAGACTACCAAATCCAGGGCAATGGGCCACTGCTACAACCAATATCCATCAGAGACGTCTGTCGTTCTCTTTCTCTTTTGGCAATCTTGAGCCGAAAGGAAAAAATCCCAGCGAAGATCCCCATGTCTCAGCTTTTTGTATCTTCCCAAAACCCCTACCGCCCATTCAACAAAAAACTTGGCTTCCACCATGCTTTATGATTCAATAACAAGGCGAAAACATCTCCACCTGTATGTACACAGACCTGACAGCGCACACCTCCTCCTCCTCTTCCCCGCTAGAGATGCCATATAAACCCACTTCCCGCCAGGGGCCACCGTACCGGCGCCCGATGCCTTGGACAGTAGCCTTCGTTCGCTCGTCGTCAAAGACCGGGATACCCTTTGAAGGCTAGCAGAGTGCCTGACGTCGAATCCATGGACAATGCGTGCGTGATACAAGAGGGGTGAACCTGTATCATCCATTGAAAGATCGTCATTCAACTTCAATGCTGGGCTTCACTCGCTATCACGGCCCAACTCTGAGACGAGATATCAATATGAGGCCCTCTACCTACATCCCCCAATAATAGCCTATAACTGCCGTCCTCTGACCGGATAGCCTCAGCTTCTCTAGCCCGTGCTAGAAACCGTCTATTTCCTTTGGCGCCTCCGCCCAGGACCTGTCAAGCGTCCCCATCGGCATCATTGGTCCAGGGATGCCGTCGGAGCCCCGTGATTGGTCGCCCTGTTATTCAGAGGGTACCTGAACTGGACCCAGTCGTGGACCTTGGCGAGAAAGGAAGTGAGAAGCTTCTGCGAGATGAGATTTGGAATTTACAAATCTTCTTCTTTTACCGATGGATCTCGTTCTAGTGGCTTTACCGTCTTTTGATCCTTGAAAATCCAGAGATGGTGAGTATATGTGGAGAACGGCAGCTAATGCATCCCGAGACAAACCAGAGATGGACAGATGCAGATGCTTTCGAACTGACTCATAGCGTTGGATCGAGTTGGGTTGAGATGCAGCATGTAATCGGTCATTCTTTCTATCAATAGACACAAACTGATAGACAGCACAGCAACTACTGTACTCCTCCTCACTCTCTCTATCCAGTCAACTCCTCCTCGACAATCATCACCATCAACAAGCTCATACACACTCCACTCCTCCTCTTCGTCGGCATCACCGCCACGCCCTGCATTGGCCACATCCATCTCGCAGCATGCAAGCACCCTGCGCCGCCTATACTCTTCTAGCCTGATGCTTGCTTCGAGTCCCGTCGGTCGGTCGTTGGCCGTGGCGTCCTTACTTTTCCGAAGCTGTCAACCAACTCTTTGTGCTTTGCCGCGCCGCCGCCTCATCTTGCCCTCCTCCTCGACGTGGTCACTCTATAGAGTAGTGATCCTCATGGAGTCGTGTGAGGTAAGCCTTTGGTGTGCACCCAGACACATGAGCAACTTGTCAGAGGACCTCGCCCTCTCCACCGACGATCACTCGCTCGCTCTCGTCATCGGCAACACTCCACTGGAACTTTCAAGGGTCTTTGCCCTGCAGAGTGAACTGTTGATCCCATCATTGTCCGGTTATCACACATGCAGATGAAGCAACAAAAAAAGCCGCTCTCTTTTATTATCCTGGACCCTTAATGCAACCTGCAGCACCCACCCCCTCATCGTCACTCCGCCAGCCCAAGACCTTGCACGAACCGTGCCTCGTCAGCCTGCCGTTCCAGAGCCTCCCGCATCCGCTGTGAATAGACCCGTCTCTGGTGGTCCTCCGCAGCCTCCCCGGCCCTGTCCTCCTCAAAGTCCTCCGGCGTGAAGATCGGAGCCCCCGTGAAACTGATCATCCCCAGCTTCTCCCCCGTCCAGAACAGGACGTTGTCCTCGTTGGGCCGGTCCGGCTTGGTCCGGCGCTTGGTCGACAGGATCTTGCGTGCGAGGTCGTCGGAGCCCGGCATCGAGGCAAACAGCGACGCCTGCGTCTGCACGTCGCTGTGCCCGATCTTGATCCGTCGGCACTCGGTGTATCCGTCCCTCTCGAACCACTTGATTTGCCCGGCGCCGTCCGAAAAGGCAATCTTGGTCCCGTGGTTGATTACCGACAAGATGATGGACGAAGCCGCCGTGTAGCGGTTCTTCATGGTAGAGTTTTGCTGGACAGGCCCGTCGCTTGACAGGTCTACAGACCCCAAGCCATACAGCTCCAGAGAACCCTTGGTCTTGTACTCTCCGCCGGCAATCAGCGTACGGCCATTCTCGGACGTCTTGCACTCTTCAACTCTCTCGGCCGAGAGCTCGCCCCGGCGGCGCACTTCGTGATCCACCGTAGAGAAGGGGTAAGGCAGGGCTGCCAGGCTAGAGAGCCTCGATCCCGAGTAGATGGAGCCCATGATCTTGGGAAACTGGCGTCGATCGTAATGCAGAATATTGGAAAACCGTCCCGACACGTAGATGTCGTCCGACACCATCTCATCGCCCGCCGGCCGGGGCAAGTGGAGAATGCTGGTCGGCGTTGGCTGAGACAGTGAGGCGTACGGCGGCAGTGGGTTTGGATCAAAGATGGCCTTGAAGGGATTGTCTTCCTCCAGGCTACTGCTACCATCGAGACGCTCCACAACTTCGTCGTGCACCTTTGATGGTGCTCTAAAGTCGTGTAGGTGAATACCCAATGAAGTGCCGACTGTCAAGGGTACTCCGTCTTGGATCTGTGACAAGGTTGTGATGGACCATTCGAAGGAATCTCGCTTGACTACCTCAAGACGGTTGAGATCGACTTCGATGAGGTCTGGTAGAGTGTCAGAAAGATCAACGATCAACAGTTAATAGGTCCGGCACTTACGACTCTGCACAGCAAAGACAGCCTTGTGGTTGCTGTTGCTGACGCTAACACACTCTGTGACACCCGTGTCGATCTTCTTGGAGCGCCTCGTGTTCTGATCTCCCCGTCCGTCAAAGAAGAGAATGTCGGGTCGGCTCGTGGCCACGATTCCACCCCTTTTCCCTCGGCTTCCGTTGACATCCCACAAGCAGACAGACCCATCGTCCAAGGGGAGACGGCCAAGAGACTGCCAAGGCCATCGTCTCCGTTGTTTGGGTTGTAGAGGGCCATGCCTCTGACCTCGATGAGGTGCTGCAAACCGCCAACTCTGACACGCGGCGTCTCCAGCCAGTTGACACATGTTGGGCCCTGGCGTTGAATGTACTCGTCATACCACGAGACGTGCTCACCGGGGAATGCTGGGTCCCAGTTGGCCATGTCCTGGAGGAACTCGAGATGCACCTTGGCTGGCCGAGGAGGTTCATCTGCGTCTGGGAGTAGATCATAGTCGCTTACATCTGGGTCTTTAGCCTTGCCCAGCTTGGACTCAGCAGAAGTAGCAAAGATCTTCCGGCGGTTCTGGAGGAAGTGATACCATGGTGAACGCTCGAAACAGTGGCGTTTCCACAGTTCATGGTCAAGACAGACTTCTCTGAGTCTGCGTGAGACGAGTTGAAGCCTGGGAAGGTTGTGAGGTTCAAGATCTGAAGTGCCGGCGTCAGCAAGTTGATAGCGGGGTACTGATTCACGAATGGCGACTCACAGCAGAGGATCTGAAGCAGGATCTCATCCGGGAGCCCATCCCAGCGGCGCTCAGACTGAGTGGGCGAGGCCATGACGCAGGCTGCAGAGGAGCTCGGAGAACTCGGAAGATGGCAAGGCAGACGAGGACTCGAGCGGACAAGAGAAACGAGAGTTGGCTCGATGACAAAGGAGGCAGGCAGACCAGGCTGATTGAT
Organism: Fusarium solani; assembly: GCF_023522795.1. Taxonomy (NCBI): domain Eukaryota; kingdom Fungi; phylum Ascomycota; class Sordariomycetes; order Hypocreales; family Nectriaceae; genus Fusarium; species Fusarium solani. The sequence continues at coordinate 4,465,683 of NW_027072157.1, forward strand.
GATTTGCGGGCGGAAGTGCGGGTGTTCCTGGGTGCGTGCTGGGCCTAGGTTGAAAAGGCGGGTCAGGTCGACAAGGGTTGCAAGAGTCGCGATAAGCGATGGAGATGGGCCTGGCCTACGGAGAAGTCAATTAAGCGACCTCCGCTTACTCGTGCCTATCCCAATGCTACAGAATCTTCATCTACAGGCTTCTTGACGACTCTAGTCGACAGATGGCGTCTGATGGCTCAATCTCAAGAGGTCCGTCTCCGCCATCAATTGGTCAACCACGGGCATGCATCTTGAGACGCGGGGGTTAGAGTCTTGGTCCGGTTCCCCGCTTGGACGATCCCTTCACTCACAGACTCTCTGTCTCCTACAATGGAAAGAGACTTCAAGTCGGGGCTTCTCTTTCGATGCTTCCGAGACATGGAACTACTATGCCCGTTTCAATCACCACTAACAGCCACAGGGCCATGGGCGCTGTGCGGCGTGCTAGGCCCGGATGTCCCATAGAGTCTCTGCCAATAGAAGCCCTCGCCAACTTGCCATCACTGCCAGCCGTCCATCACTGTCAACGACAACTTCATTAAGTGTTTGCCAGCTGCCAGACCACAACCCGTTTCTAGGGCAATAATGTTCAAAATACCATAGCCCTAATCGATAGGACTTGCTGGCGACGCGTCTGCCTTAGGATGCCACACTTTTTCCTCTCGCAATAACAAATCCCCCTCCTCCCCAAAACATCCCAACACCCTCACCTTTTCACCTCGCAAAACACCATCCTCTGCATCGCATCACGGTAACAACGGTTTCTCGCGCACCTTAGGCGTAGCTTCAACTAGGGCATTCGCTTCTTATGAACGCTCTAGTTAGCTGCGGCTTCTAGGCTTGCGCGATAATCCTATTGTGAGCGTTTCAAAGGCTCCTCAACACGTTCTACCTTCATCTCCAATCGATCCTATTCAAACAACCCTATTCAAAGCACCGGCAGATACTATTTGTCATCATTTCCAAGACACCAGAAGACACTCTTTGCCCACATCTTCAAAATCCACTACAAGCACGACAGAGAAGCTTTGCCATCGTTTTCAAACCCACTTCACCACGAGCACGCAAGTGCCTAAAACTCCAATCATGAATCCCCATCACGAAAATGTAAGTTTCCACCTATCCATCGACCCAGGCGAGACCGCGGCATGCTAAACTTTATAGTCGCTCCTCTCACCCAAGAGTGATCATTCGGGCCGAGGTGCGCGGCATGGTAGTAACACCACCGCTACCTCAGTCTCCTATCACTCGGATCCCTTTGCGAGCTCTAATCTCGATGAGGATGTTCAAACCAAGGACTATTCCTATGTCAAGTCTCGTACTCCCAAGTGCGAGACTCCTCGCCCTCGTGGTTTCATCAATGATCACGCATCTCGGACTCCATCCAGCAACGTCAAAGCCAAGATGGCTTGCTTTGAGAGCCCCAACTCCTTCGGGGATGATCGTGATGATCGCGGTGATGATCGAGCCGCTTCCGAGTGGGAAACAGTCGCTGCAGATGATGAGTTTGCACCGTACCCTGAAGTCACAACCAAGGCCCAGAGACGCCAGGGAAAGTCGAACTTCGCATCGGCCACACCTTCCAAGACTTCGAAGACTGACGCCATTGTTCATCCTCATATCATGAGCTGGGGTCAGCCAGCGGAGGCTTCTAACCCTGTCTCGCGTCGCGATCCCGTTCGCCAGCCGTCGGTGCGACCAGAGCAAGCGTCATCTCCGCGTTTGCGCACTTTCCACTCCTCTTCTAGTCTCTACAGCGAGCTGGATAAGAAGGAGAGAAAGGGTCACAAGCAAGCTCTTCACTCTGACGGAGCTGAACCTGACACGACTTACTGCGAGGGAGAGCGAGCTGAGGATGTTCTGCAAGATGAAGACGATATGCCAGTCCAAGATGGTCTGCGAGTTCCTCAGAATCAGGACACGCTCAAGCGAGCCTCTGCTATCACCACCAGCAGCCATGGCGACCCCTTTCACTACGACGGGGACAGGTACTCGGACTTTTTGCGCTCCTCAATCGAACGGGATGTGAGTGATGCGCTACACCATACCGGCAAAACTACCTATCCGAACTACAGCGTCCCACAATCCCCTGAGAGCCACACTCCCAAGGGTTATCCGCATGGTGGTCATGTTGGTTCCTTCTACAACTCTGCGGCTATTCGATCGGCCTAGAATGTCGACGAACAGGTAAAGGTTCCCGTCGGTCGACAGCCCGAGGAAGAGCCATCTCCTGAGCCCATCCAGGACCGCCGACTGGACGGCGAGATTGTCACACTGCTGAAGAACCGGACCGAGACCCAGGCGGGTACCGAGGCCGATTGGCAGACTGTGACGACGGAAAACCATCCTTACGATTCGATGCGCCAGGAATTCCATGATAGCATCGCCAAGGGTACTGGAAGCAGTCTTGCTGATGTTTCCGACACGACAGAGCGTAACCATCACCTTTACGAGTATGGGTCCATGGACAGAATCATCCAGCATCCTTCTCGCGATGTCAACACCGGATCCTACCGTGTTCGCAACGACAAGCCATCCAGACTCCCTGTCCTTGTTCCTCAGGCTGGAGGACGTCCCGGGCTCTTTGCTCAGAATGCGACTCGCAACTTGGTTCAGTCACCTCCCAGAACCCCTGCGTCCTTGGCAGGCTTGTTTCGTAAGGACGGACATGGACAGACTGCCAAGCGACGAAGTCTTCTCCTGGATGAGGAACGTCGAGACAGTTATCAGACCCTCAGTTCGGATGCAGGTGCTTCCAAGGCTCACGACAATGGTGAATCTTCCAACACCGACAGACTCTTCAGCTGGCCCCGAGTCAACAAGACCCTCGGACGGGAGCCTCCCAAGACTCCACCTACTATCTTGGACAAGCCACTGTACAAGCGAGACTTCCAGGAGGGAAGAAAGCGGACGCACGTCCCTCATGATGCTTTTCTGAAGAAGACTGAGACAATCCACATGGACCTCATCAGTCTCCCTGAGGCAGCCATGCTCCAGCGCTTCCGCAGACAGCGAGGTGAGGAGGACCACACTATGACTGGTGCTGCGTTCGCCGCCAAGAAGGGTCATGGAAGCATCAACAGTCCTCTCGGCAGCCCCAGCTCGGCTACCTTTCCCTTGACTCCCACCTCGGGATCTACTCTCCCACGCCCAGCCCCTGCGCATCATCCTGAGCGTGCCAACCACAACGGCTTGTTCCGAGACTGTAAGTTGAAAACATACTCACCAACTTGAACTATATGCTAACTCGCATACAGCAAGCGAGCGTATCTCTGAGATGCTTATCCCATCTTCTGCTATCCTAGGAAGCACCGGGACTGATAGTCGATTCGGCACCAACAGAGGATGGTGCGGTGACAACATTCAGCCCTTCAACAGCTTCAGCGAGGATGAGCCAAGATTCAGACGAGGCCCCGCCAGCACCTTTGGCAGACGATCGGACAATGGACGCGGTGACCGCTCGGGGCGTCGAACTCGTCGACTTTACCTGGGGCAACGTCCTCCACCGTCGCCAGCAGCCTGACGACGCTGAAGACCACCGACAGAAGAGAATATTTGTGAGCATCGTCATCCTGACAATCATGTTCCCCTTCATCGGTGTGCTCGCCATCCGGAACAAGCTCGACGCCATGATCCCCTGGGCCACTGAGGGAGAGATGCACACTCTCACCCCGACCCAGCGCCGTACTCTCAAGTACCTGCTTCTGGCTCTTGCCGTTCTGTACCCCGCCCTTATCACCGGACTTGTTGTCTACTACGCGGTCCACCGCCGCTAAATCGGAGAGAGAATCTGAAGGAATGAGAGTTGTATGTATGGTTTCGTTTTTGGGATTATCGTGACAGAACAGCCTACCCAAGCAACGGGGGCCAGGCGACAAGGTCAGAGAACATGGGCATACGACATGCCCAGTCAGAGATAACATAGGCCAGACGACATGACTGAGGAGAGCATGGGCAAGGCGACATGGCCACATGGTATGGCCAGATGGCATTGACCACATAACATGGGCCAGAGAATATGGGCGTGATGATTTCACAGACAAAGACCCCATATACACGGATGAAGTGATGGGGTGAGAACTGGGTCGTGAGATATGGATGCCCTGGAGAGGCCTACTTTCGGTTCTTTTTGACTGTATGATTTACCACGGTTGCACATGGGGACGCAACATGGGGACGCACATGGGAAAGGAGGCCAGCCAGGTTTCGGTTTTTTTGTTGTACGGATTTCTTTACTATGAATGGCCACACATGGGGGGAGAGATGGAGAGGATCGGGCTTATCCCGAGAATTATGTACTGAGTTGGTCTAGGGCCCATAGACGCGCAAGTTACCAGACTGCCGACGCATTCCCGTTTCCCGATGGTGATTTCCTGCGATCATCCTGTCGCAAGTTGTGTTGGTCTTTGTCATTTCATCAGCTCCAGACGCAGTTATCGGGTTCACTTCTTGCTGTCAGAAGAGGAGGTGTAGGTGTATCCGCTGGGAGAAGTGTAGGTCGAGTCACCCTGGCCGTTGTTGTAGTAGGTACTGCCATTGGGGTTTGAGTAGTAGTACGATCCATCGCTGGTTCAAGGTTAGTCGGTGTCTTGAGGATCAAGAGAGAGACGTACGAGTTGGAGTAGTGGTACGAGTTGGAATTGGTGGCACTGCTGCCGTAGTCTCGGGCGCAGTAGTGATTGCCCTGAGCTGGCGTCAATATCTCGATCAAAATGGGACAACACTGGGATGGACGTACCTGGCTGTTGGTGCCGGAGCTCTTGTAGGTGAAGTCGTCAGGCATGATGACTTGCTTTGCTGGTGATGAGCTGTGGTTGCTTAGATGGCTGAGACTGGTGAGTGTTTTGGAGGGTAGAAGATCTCTGTGAAGAAGAATGAGCAAAGATGGATGTAGCGAAGCAGGGGAAAAGAGCAGAGGGAAGGTCCAGGGGATGTCGTCCCTTAAGTAGCCATGACCCTGAGACGGTAGATCCCATCCCAGTAAGGGGAAGACAGGCCATATCAAGCGGTATGTTGCCCGGTATCAGCAAAAAGCAAAGACAAGCATTCGCTAGATCCGGGCGGTTTGCGTTGCGTCATTGGTGCCATTTGCTATCCCCCGCGGTCTGGGCTTGACGCTATCGCCGGCCCCGCCTGGGATGGAATGGGAGGCTTGAGTTAGGTTCCATGGACAGCATGTGATGCCTGGTCGGTCATTGCGTGCGTCTGGGGTGATGATTGTTACTTTTGGCTTGGTAGGCGAGATTGTGAGGGTTTCATGATGACGGAGATGGTGTTGGTTGTAAATACCTAGATGCAGATGCTGGTAATGCCCATTGTTGTTGACAATAGGGTGGACAATTGCGCGCTTCGTATTGATAGACAGGGGCCGTCATGTTATCAGATTAGCATTTCATAGCTCCATCTTGGGAAACATGTACTGGTGCTACTAGCCAGGTACCCCAGCTCAATCCACAAACCTGATTGTCATGATGGCATCTCTAGGGTAATCATCAACTTCAACTCCATCAAGAACCAACACTTTCTGCATCGGAAATACCGTCCCGAAACATGCAAGCATACCTTTTCCGAAGCGTCCCCTGATCGCCAATCACCTCGTGTGGTTGCAGCAAATACCCGCACCTCAGCACGACATCATTGGAAGCATACCGTCATTGATGTCAATCCCGCTTACCAAGCTTTCCCACAGTGGGAAACTTTGACGTTGAAATGAAGTGATGAACGACCCTCAGTTGCACCGCTGATTAGAAATCGCAGAGTAGCAGAGTAACATGTGAAATGGTATAAATTGTATTGTCTCGCTCGTCTTTGGTTGGGCTTGTGTTTCCAAGACAACACTCTTACCCCTCATCTACAGCGAGAAAGCTGCTCCCAGACATCAAACCGCAAGCATCAACCTCAAGATGGCGCCCAAGATCTTTCTGTAAGTGTTACCCCATTGATTCCAGAAATCAAGAATGTCCAACACAAGCTGACCTGCTCCCCAGAACCGGTGTCACTGGTATGACGCAGAGAATCAATCATTACGTCTCGGTTGCTAACTGCTCCCACCACAGGCTTCATCGGAGGCGCTGCCTTTGCCAAGATTTACGAGAAGCACCCAGATTACGAATACAAACTCTTCGTCCGTAGCGAGGAGCGTGCCAAGGATGTTTCTCAGAAGTATCCCGACGTCAAGTTCGTGTATGGCGACCTCAATAGCACCGATGTGATCGAGAAAGCGGCTGCTGAGGCCGACATTGTCATCCGTATGAACTACACACCTATAGCATTGAGATCCCTGTCTAACATTCACTTCAGACACGGCCGAATCAGCAGACAGCGTCTCCGCTGCCGAGGCAATCGCAAAGGGCCTTGCCGCTGGCCATACAGCAGACAAGCCAGGATATTGGATCCATCTGTCAGGTACCGGTATCCTGACCTGGTACGACTTCGATAACAAGCGTTTTGGCGAGGGACCTCTCCCCGAGCAAAAGTACAACGATATCAACGATATTGACCGCCTCCTGACCCTACCAGAATCGGCCATCCACCGAGATGTCGACAAGATTGTCCAGGCTGCCAACTCAGACGCTGTCAAGACCCTCATCATAGCACCTCCAACCATCTATGGAACAGGCGGCGGACCCGTCAACAAGCGCAGCATCCAGGTTCCAAACCTCGCCCATGCGAGTCTCCAGCTAGGCTACGCACCCGTCATCGGGGCGGGAAAGACGGAGTGGGACAATGTCAACATCAACGACCTCGCAGATCTGTTTAGCAGATTCGTCGACGCAACACAGGACCCATCCAAGCGGAGCAACCCCGAGATCTTTGGCCGCCGCGCCTACTACTTCGCCCGGGGCGGCCAGCACGTGTGGGCCGACATCGCGGCGTGGATCGCCGAAGAGGCGAGGCGCCAGGGGTACGCCCCGGACCTCAAGACAAAGTCGGTGCCGCTCGAGGTGGTGTCCAAGCTCGGGCTGGTGTCGGCCGAGTCGTGGGGCGCCAACTCCAAGGGAGAGGCCGAGAGGGCCAAGAAGTATCTGGGGTGGGAGCCCAAGGGGGTGCCGCTCAAGGAGACTATTGCAGAGGCTGTGGCGCTCGAGGCAAAGAAGCTGGGCTTGACGGCCAGGTAGGACGTTATCTGACGTGAAGGATCGAGTCTACGGATAGGAACTGGGTCTCAACTTTTCTGGTGTCTCAGGGCATGGCGTTATAACAACTATTTTCATCACCTTCGTCTTGTGAGGTGCTAAAATTGCAGTGAAAGTTCGCCTCAGGTTTCCGATGAATAGCTTGATGGAGCCTGATCATCTTCGTTTTGCGAGACACTTAAATTGCAGTGAAGCAACGGCCTTGTACTGTTTCAATATCCCTGGATAGCTTCATGAACCCACCTGCTGGGTGGATTCAGAGAATCATGAAGGTCCTCCCTGACAAAAATTGCACTGAAAGACGAACTCGTATCATTACTTTCTGTTCTCAATCAAGTGTCGAGTGACCGAGTTGTCGGTCATGCCCTTCATTCGCCTTTGGCCCATATCTATTGCGGAACCTCCCTCGGAAGCATGTGGAGTTCGTTGACTCGTTGGACAAGTCGTCTACGTAGAACATTCGAGTTCAACTGTCAGCAGCTTCATTAGTCTAGTGCCTAGAAGAACTCGATATGAAGGGTTATCTTGTGGCGGCACATCTGACAACTTGGCTGCAGCCGTTGACTCGGAGCGTTTCCTCAACCAATAACATCAGTCCAAAGCCCAACCAGCATGATTTTTGCATACAACCTGTGTTGCCTCTCGAGAGCCCCGCGAGTCAGAAAGTCCGTTGCGTCGAACGTTGTGGTTGCGAGCGAGTAAGTTGACCAAGGCTGGCTGCTCCTAGCCGCCCGCGGCTCCGAAAGCGGCAACTCGATTACACACACACAGCCTGAGGAAGCGACTCGCTCGCTACTCGGCGTTGCCGTTTTAGCTTAGGTGGTACTGCAGCAAGTAGTGATTGCCATCCCGCATGTAGGGAGAGGGGAAGAAGAAAAAAAAAATTGGCTCGAGATGCGGCTAATCCGTTCGTCGCCACTGTGTGTATGTATGTCTCTTTGTTGAGGCGAGTCTGAGGCGGAAGTGGGAGCAGCGATTGCTGTCACGAGAAATGGGGGTTCAAAAGCACTAGCCACGCACAAGTACTTACACACAAAAAATAGAAGAAAATATACATAATCATGAACTTTTTTGCCCGTGATTCAGTGACCGCACAAGACCTCGTAGAATAACCGGTTGACAAGGATGTCCACTTCTTGCCACAAAAACAAACCATCTGGCTTAGAATTGCCTCGTCTCTCATTTCTCAACCCAACCCAACCACAAGCGCCCTTTGACAGAATCTTTCCGTTGCCCCAGGCGCCGCAACGACGAGAAAAAAAGAACTGGAGCCCTGAAAAACTCAGAACTCAGGCGAGGGTCTATACCCTAATAGGCTTAGTGGAGGGGATCTCTGGCAGCCCAGCATAGCCCCACCCGGCAGAAAAAAAAGTTCACAAGCCCAGGGCCCCTCCCGAATTTATTCTCAGCGCCCGCTCACAAAATCTGGTTGGGAGAATTTCTTTCTCGAAACCCCACGTTCTTCCTCTTTCCCTTCATCCTTCTTCCCTTCCTCACCAAAAGCCTTTCAGACTAGACAAAATGGCGGACGAAGTGTATGACGGTGCCATTGGCATTGATCTGGGTGAGTTTCTGAGCCTCAGTATTGCTGCTGTTGTTGCTGCTGTTGTTGCTGCTGCGACGTCGTCGTGGTGATTTGTGCGCTCGCGATGCCCTCCTTGGGCATCAAAGGGCAAAAATCACACACAGGCTCAACAAACACGGCGAACACGCAGAAATCTTCGAATATCGATGCTAACAACGATCCCTCACAGGTACCACCTACTCCTGCGTTGCTACGTACGAGGGTACCAATGTCGAGATCATCGCCAACGAGCAGGGTTCTTTCACCACCCCTTCTTTCGTTTCCTTCACCGAGAAGGAGCGTCTGATCGGTGAGGCCGCCAAGAACAACGCTGCCATGAACCCCCGCAACACTGTCTTCGATGCCAAGTGAGTTTTTTGCTCTCGTTCGATCCCCGCGAAAAACACCTTCTGACTGAAATTTCCCCTCAGGCGTCTGATTGGCCGTCGCTTCGACGACCCTACCGTCAAGAAGGACATCGAGTCTTGGCCCTTCAAGATCATCGATGACAACGGTGCCCCCAAGATCGAGGTCGAGTACCTCGGCGAGAAGAAGTCCTTCTCTGCCCAGGAGATTTCCTCCATGGTTCTCACCAAGGTAAGCCAGGCTGCCCCTCCATACCAAATTTTCCCCGCCCCCGCACTAGCGACGCTCGAGCAAAAATTCTGACCCCTCCAAACAGATGAAGGAGATTGCCGAGGTCAAGCTTGGCAAGAAGGTTGAGAAGGCCGTCATCACTGTCCCTGCCTACTTCAACGACAACCAGCGACAGGCCACCAAGGACGCCGGTTCCATCGCCGGTCTCAACGTCCTCCGTATCATCAACGAGCCTACTGCTGCCGCCATCGCCTACGGTCTTGGCTCCGGCAAGTCTGAGAAGGAGCGCAACGTTCTCATCTACGATCTCGGTGGTGGTACTTTCGATGTCTCCCTCCTCAACATCCAGGGTGGTGTCTTCACTGTCAAGGCCACCGCTGGTGACACCCACCTGGGTGGTCAGGACTTCGACACCAACCTCCTCGATCACTGCAAGAAGGAGTTCAGCCGCAAGACCAAGAAGGACCTGTCCGGTGATGCCCGTGCTCTCCGACGTCTCCGAACTGCTTGCGAGCGTGCCAAGCGTACCCTCTCTTCTGGTGCCCAGGCCACCATTGAGATTGACTCTCTCTTCGATGGTGAGGACTTCACCATGTCCATCACCCGTGCCCGTTTCGAGGACCTTAACGCCAAGGCCTTCTCTGGCACCATCGAGCCCGTTGCCCAGGTTCTCAAGGATGCCGCTATCGAGAAGAGCGCCGTTGACGAGATCGTCCTGGTCGGTGGTTCCACCCGTATCCCCAAGATCCAGAAGCTTCTGTCCGACTTCTTCGACGGCAAGAAGCTTGAGAAGAGCATCAACCCCGATGAGGCTGTTGCCTACGGTGCCGCCGTCCAGGCCGGTATCCTCTCCGGAAAGGCCACCTCCGCCGAGACCGCCGACCTCCTCCTCCTGGATGTCGCCCCCCTGTCCCTTGGTGTCGCCATGGAGGGCAACATCTTTGCTCCTGTCGTTCCCCGAGGCACCTCAGTCCCGACTCTGAAGAAGCGAACCTTCACCACTGTCAGCGATGGTCAGCAGAGCGTTCAGTTCCCCGTCTACCAGGGTGAGCGTGTCAACTGCGAGGACAACACCTCCCTGGGTGAATTCACTCTTGCCCCTATCCCTCCCATGCGGGCTGGTGAGGCTGTGCTCGAGTGTGTCTTCGAGGTCGACGCCAACGGTATCCTTAAGGTGACTGCCACTGAGAAGACCTCTGGCCGCAGCGCCAACATCACCATTGCCAACTCTGTCGGCAAGCTCTCCACCGATGAGATTGAGAAGATGATCAGCGACGCCGAGGCCTTCAAGACCAACGACGACGCTTTCCAGAAGCGATTCGAGGCCAAGCAGCAGCTTGAGTCTTACATCAGCCGTGTCGAGGAGATTGTCTCCGATCCCACTCTGTCCCTCAAGCTCAAGCGAGGCCAGAAGGAGAAGATCGAGAACACCATCAGCGACGCTATGGCTGCTCTTGAGCTCGGCGACAGCTCTGCTGAGGACCTCAAGAAGCAGGAGCTCGCCCTCAAGCGCCTTGTCACCAAGGCCATGTCCTCCCGATAAATGCACAACGCTGCTCAAAAGGATGGCAGTGGTGTAGATGAACGGGTTATGGATGATGAGCAATGAGCCAGGCCACCCTCGACGCCTCACGAGGGACATAGGCTTACGACTGGCCGAGGTGGTTTTCCTTTGTCATTACGGTAATTGGACAAGGATATACCGAGGCATTTGAAAAGTTCTGCATGTTTGTGTTCATGGGTCGATGACAACGATGCCGCGCTCAGGCCTGGGCGGTTATGACATGAGAAGCTGCATGGGAAAAGCGAAGGCGGGTGCGGGCTCACTGGGCCGGGGCCCCCGATGAGTGGATGAAGGCCTGTGAATTTAAGCATAGACTCGGTAGAATGGAAAAATGGAATGATGCCTTTTTACCAACTTCATTTTTGTTTGTCTGATGCTTAGTGTGATCTGTGCCGTGTAATGACTGACCGTTGCCCATGTGAGATTTGGTCCGCGGTGTTGGACAAACGGGCGAATGTTAGTGCCTCAGTCAGACAGAAATCGACCTTAGCCTATCTTTTCCTAAGGGTAATTATGAGATAAAATAAAAATAATAAAGTAATAAATAAAGAAGATCTAATACCTTGATTATATTAGGGTATTCCTTTAATATATTTATTTATATTTATTTATAAATTTTAAGTATAATTTGCTCTTCTTTCCCGTTCTGGTGTCTTATTTATTTCTCAACCTAGGTGCCATCGCTCCAACTCCAGATAACAAACAAGCTGGGAACATATGGAATCAAGAGAATGAAAGACATGGCTAGAAAGGGAAATAACTACCTTGACAGCCAACCTACCACTCTTCTCTCTAAAATGCGCTCCCCACTAACTTCCTCTTCACAACATCATCGTCGACAACAGAAAAGACGAAGCAGTCTCCCAAACCACACAAAAGAGAGCCTCAAGTCTTCTCTCCATGAAGGTATCTCGATATATCGACATCAAGCATCAGCAGAATAATTTGCGCTCCCAGGAGCCCATTTCTAAGCGGCTTTGAGCGGCCTTTACCAGATCGCTCTAGAGTTTCTCTTTTGCCCAGAAGCCCTCTCTGGTTTCTCACCTTTGCCATCCCACCCCCGTAACACTTTCGCGCCCAGGCCCATTTGCCTCACCTTCAACTTAATTGTTTGTATCTCTTTCATATTCTCCTTCTCTGCCTCTTTCCACATTTATCGTCGTCTTCCCAGCTTTCGACGGCATTGCCGGAAACGACACCACTATGATGACCCCATCGGCTAATCAACCGTCCACTATTTCCGACGACAGATACTTCATCGAACTGAAAGAGCATCAGCTTGATAAATGTGCCAAAATGGGCAGATTTTTCCGCCTTGCCCTGGCTTTCAAGCCACGTCGCCCGGCATCCCGGCCGAAGAGATGGAGATTATGCTCAGAGCCATGAAGAGAGAGAATGACGAGGCGGAGAGAAAGCTGAGGGATGAGATCGACAAGGAAAAAAAGAGACAGTCCGAGCTGAGCTCGAGCAATCTTCAGGACCGCGAAGATTGTATCGCCTCCCTCCTACAACTCTTTCGTGCCGACCAGGAGATGGGCGAAATATCCGCGCGCACCCCAACTACTCATGGGAATCGAACCCCCCCGAGTCGATGTAAGTATCAGGGACACCCCGACAAACTTGACCTTATTCTTACTAACACTCAAGAGGAACTCGAAAAGCTCCGCCATCGCTACAGGGGCGTTGTGACTCAGACGGACACAAAGTCCGAGACGGCATTCACATCATCTTGAAGCTGACCGAGGAAGTATGGAGTCAAGGGGTGAATGCAGAGGATGAATCGAAGTAGGGAAACTGAATGACGCGAGTTGAGATAGGCTCAAGGCTGGTCTGCTGGGGAGACAACGCGAATGTTACCATTAAGGTCCATTGCTATACAGACAGTTGGGATTATCTTGGTAGGCGACTTGACGGCGTCACCAGATCGCTTCAGGTCGGGGACTTCTTGGAAGGGGACAACTATGACGACGAAGTCGGCGATAATTAGAGGTAGTCGGTCGACCTGGGCACTTGGACGGATTTGACTGGGCTCTCGACTAAGAAGAACCGGAAAACATATACATACACTGTGATGACCACATTGATGACCGTGACCGACTGCTAAACTCTCCATAGAGTTTAGGCAGGGAGCAGGTGCTAATGATTTACCAAGGTCGTATTCGCTATATGTCGAAGCCAAGGTCGTGGTTCTAATCGTGGTCGTCATATGGAGGTCAAAGTCAGAGCCATTATAGGTAATAGTCGCTGTGGTCGCTGTGGTCGCTGTGGTTGTTTTATGCGCGCGCGCGAACGTGTTTGGGTTATCTTAGACCTACGAATTTAGTATGAAATGAGAAGTATCTTAGGATAAAAATAGGATAAGTCTATTACAGCTTAGGAGGAACTCGGTACATTTTCCTCCTAATTTTAGAGTATTTTATTATAAGATATATAAATGATGCTATTGAGTATTTGCTGAGGGACATGCCCATCTCTATCCATGTCGAGGGCCTGGGCGCTGGCGTTTTATCCACTTGGTGTAAGTCTGTTACTTGTTTCCATTCTGTCGCGATCCTGTCTACTGGACGCTCCCTGCTAAGTTTGATAGGATAAAAAAAAATGACAACACAGATGCGCCCTGAAGTTGAGTTCTCTCAACGCCAACTACTACAATGGCCGTGGAGCTCTGTGAGCTCATGGAAGGGACTTCTCGTGGATAGCTGGCCCTTAGGTAACGAGGTGGCGGGGACCCCAACTTGTGTATTTAGCCCGCTTCCACCCAATCGGCGACTTGCATCTGACAACTACATGCTCGCCACATGGATCGGTTTGAACGGCATGCCTTCTTGAACCAGGATTGGAGTCAATACTAGGCTTCTTAATTCTCAAGTTTCATTGATTGAGTTCTGGGCACGAGCATGTCAGCCGCCCTGTTCCTACGAAACTCACCTGAAGCAGAGGCAGAGGAATTGTAGTCATCGTCAACTCTGAACTGAGTCATCATGACAAGCACTGAGGCAAACAACCTCACCATCCTCGACCTTCCCGTCGACATTCTGAGCCTCATCCTCCAGCCTCTCGTTACGAGCGAGACGCCGATACAGCTCTGCCCATGCACACCGTCGCCCATTAACCCAGTGGCTGTCCTCCTCTCGCACCCAGCACTGCACGCCATCGCAACACCGCTGCTATATGCGAGCAACGAGTTCGTGCTCGACGTGACGGGCCCTCATGCGCAACACATACGCAGGGAACTACTCAAGATACCCGGATCCGATGAGCGGCTCCCCGGCCGGGCGGTTCTGCTGTCGACCCCAGACGCGTTGCGCAGGGTGGCGAGAATGCAGGTGCGGATAGACCGGCTGAGGGGTTGGGTGGGGGCCGGAGTGGTACCGCTGCTGGCAGAGCTGGCGGTTCAAGGAGGGCTGGACCACCTCACGGTGTGGGTGCGAACGCCCGGAGAGCGGAGGGCGCAAGTACAGGTGGCCCCGAGGAGGAAGATGCCCGGAGAGGAGGGGACGGACCTGGACATGTTTGCCCGGCCACCGCTGGAGGGGCTACTGAGGGTGTTGGCGGACCCGTACCTACTGTCTGCGCGGCTGTGGGTAGACGCGCGGCACGCAAAGGCGTGGTGCCGGTTCCACGCCGGAGGATGCGGCGCCGCGGCGGAGGGTTGGACCGGAGGTGGAGCCCGGGAGCCGGCGGATGCAGTGGAGATTGACTGGCGGCAGGTTCTCCGGGTGGTGGACCCGGAGAGGAAGGATATTGCTGTGGCAGTCAAGACAGAACGAAGATGGTAAATGTCACTGCTCAAAGGTATTCTCGATGCACAAGCTTCAGCTGAAGCCGATCTTTTCTTGTTTCACTTTCTTATGGTGTATGGAGAGGCTGGCCACAGTTGGCTGACTGAAGCAGAAGTGTGTGTACGTGGCGTCTGAGGACGGGCAGCGGCCAGAGACGGCATATTGGAAAGAGGGTGTGGGAGGAGGATTGTAGTTACGGATTGCTGTTATTCAACATGGGAGAGTGGGAGAATGATAGTCTATCTGAGAGATGTGTTCACATGTAGCATGCAGAGACAATCCAAGCTTTACAGATAGGGTTGATGCGATTGGCAGCGATAGATCTGCTCCTATGCTGAACCGGTCCTTCTCGGCATCGATCTTCCAGCCGCATTCCATAGTGCACCAATCCTCCCTCATGTCTCTCCCTTACTCTCAAGCTTATTTGTCCCGAGACAACTCACCCTCGCATTCCATTGCGTATATCTCACACGTAGCCACACCCTCTGAAACCATGGTCCTACCTAGCAGCAGCGACGATCCAGAACTTGTCTCGTCCAGTCAAGACTCGCCTTGATATCCCCGAGGGTTGTCATCTCGGAACCCCGAGCCAACGCCGCCTCTCCGACCCTCCCGCCGTCAAGCCACGGTCTGGGGTCATGGGCCGCAACAAGGCGATGACGTCTTTCACTCTGCCCCCAATTGACTTTCAGAGTTCCCCTTCTGTCCGAGATTGCGTCTCTCAGTGGTTGAATTTGCAGTGACATTCCAGTCCCCCGCAAAAGTATCCAACGCCCAGGAAACCATCACCATCAGACTGAGAATGAAGAACCGCAATCTCCGTCCTTTCGGCGTCGTTATCTCCACGTTTCCCATCCTCTACTGTACGCCACCCCGTAAAAGCCAACAAGCAAAAAACGGTCTTCCCCTCCGCCTGGGGGAAATCAGAACCCCCATGTCCCGCTCCTCCCAGCCCACAATAAGCTCTGATGGACAAAATAACACGGGCAGCCAGAGAAAATCTGCAGGCCTTCATGCACGTCTCGGACGCCTCCCGAACTGCTACGTAAACTACCGACAGCGCGGAGCAACGAGAGAGCTTCGAGACCCCTACACACAGGCATGGGGGCAGATTGGCGCGCATGCTCTATACTCTATAGGTTCTCGCTCCAAAAGTGAGCACCCTTGCTCGAGAGATGCGACCTCACACACACTGACCGGCCTCCTCCGGTCTTTATGGCACGTTTTTAATCTTTGATGTCGCTTGCTCAGCTTTCACGTGGCCGGAATCAGAAAGAAGAAAAATGGTAGTTCATCCTTTACGCCGGCAATGGGGTTGTGCAGTGAGATGCACTGCAACCCCCTTCACTGGGCAGGTTTCCCCGGCAGTCTCTTTAGGTGCCGCGAACTCGTCGCAAATTGATCAAGAGGGTGCACGTAGGAGACAGAAGAGAAGCCATGAAAAATGAAGAAGGATAGAAGAGGAAAGCGACGGCGCAACCAAGGCAAGCCAACAAGATTGGGGCTGGCGTGCTTTGATCTGCCTTCTTAGCACATGACGCTAAGAGCTCACACCTTGACCTATGAGCCTCTAGTAGTTGAGTTGGTTGACAAGTTGCGCATTGTCACAACAACACCCGCCTATACCGCCATATTTCATCCGGGATAGGAGTGCCGTGCTCACAACTCTTTCCAGGCACCTGGATGTTCACACACACATGCACATTTGATAGACTTCCTTTTTTGCTTGTTTCGGAAAGGACTGGAATCATGATTTGCCGCTACCAAAAGCTATGCAAGATTATCCAATTGCCCAAGGGCGAAGGAAAGAAGGGGATAGAGACAATGAAGCCCTCCACCATCTCTCCGCCCGCCCTGTAATTTTTCTTCTCCTCCTTCTCCTCCTCATCCTCTTGGCAATGAGTGTGAAGCTCAAGGTAGGAAAGAAAACAATAGAGATGCACAACAAAACCCCAAACCTCGCCCTCCTGATCAGCCTCTCTCAAGACTACACACTGTTTTTGTTCATCTTCTCGTAAAACAGGATCCAGACCAAAGCCGCCCACCTCAATCCTAATCCCGTTTCATATCATTCCGTTTCATTTCGTTTCGTTGGATTTTTTCCCTTCAGCCGAGCTGCAAGCTTCGTCGCTTACAGCCCACCCCCCACCATCTCAGATGGGGGGACTTTTTTTTTTCCATCACTTTTTTTGGTAGTTTTTAGTTCAAAAGTTGTTGATAGGCATAATGCTCTCTCGAGAGCACAAAGTCAAGACGTGGTGAATCGAAGAGATAAAAGAATCGCTGCGCTATCGTACTGCGTCGCCGGCCTGAAAACAAGGCCGCCTCTGAGGAGCTTGTCGAAGAAGCTCGTCACATGGCTTCGCCTTCAGTGGAGGATGACATCGTGGAAGTCGGCCTGGTGGTCATCGGCGTGCTCGCCGTAGTGGACGGGGCCGAGCTTGAGGATGCGGTAGCCGTTGGAGCTGCTGGAGCTCGAGGATCCACTGGAAGATCGTCGAGGGGCAGCGGGCCTGGCGTGCGAGCGCGAGCTGGTGACGGGCTTCTTGGGGTACGAGGGAGAGGTGGCCGGGGCCAGCGAGAGGAAGTTGGACCGGGGAGCCGGGGTGAGGGGGAGGAACTTCTGGGGAGGAAGGCCGGACATTTTGAAAGGTGGTGTTGGTGAAGAAAGTTTAGAAAGATATAGAATTGTCTTGTTTGTTGTTGTGAGATGTAGCTGAGGTGGGCGAGACAGCTAGATCGTTGTTTTCCTGAGAAGGCAGAGAGAAGGCGAGGCCTGTTGTTTGGTTGAGGAAGAAGAAGAGAGGAGGGAAGCCCAAGATCGAGGGGAGGGACTCGTCCCTTTATGCTCCAGAGATTGTGTCCATGTTGTTCTATTGTTGGTGTTTGGGGGCGTCTCCGTTGTCCGTCTCATCCGCCTCTGCACTCCATCCGTAACCGCCATCCGCAACCCACATGATACCCCCGGCCGACGGTCCCCGCACCTCTGTCCGTAGCTCCAGACCCGGGAGAGCCTATCTCACTATTATTGTACGTACCGTAGCTGCCTATCTCTGCTCTGGCGTAATGCGAAACTAGTCTGTCGCAGCTTGATGACATGTCCCGTCCCTCCCGTCCCTCCTCCGGCAAGTGGAAGAAGCTCTAGGCTGAGCTGTCTCTATCGATACTCCCTCCTCCTCGACTGCCCGCGTTCCAGCTCATTCGTCATGATCCAGCGCGTGACTGCAAATCAGGTTGTCGTCACAATCTTGGACAGCCCATCCCATCGCCACCTCGCCTGTGAGTCGAGTCTCCCCGGCTCATGCCTCTCGGCCGTCACGATACCTCTTTGGCCTCCACTGTAATTCCGTGTTTCTCGGACGGAGCATGCCAGCTCCAGCTGCCATGACGGCGGACTTGGCCGCACCGGGTGGGCACCCGGTCCCCATTGCTCGCTTATTGGCCACCCCCGGTTTTTCACCACCTGAAAAAATAAGATGGGCAGGTCCGTAGGAGCGTACCGTACCTTCCTTCTGCACCGCGTACGCTTGCCCTCGCCCACTCACACTCCAACACTTTGCAATCTCATCTCCGCCTGTCAAAGGCATCCACTACCAACCACCTACCGAGCCAGCCAGTCCAGCCCAGCCCAGTAACTCCGGAGGGAGGCTTGCTCATCCTCTCGTTTCTTCGCGGTAGCTTTCCACCGAGACCTGCTGCGCATCAATGCCGCTGCACGTGGGGGTTTGGAAGCGTACGGACCGGTCCATGCCTCCCTGATGCTCGCTCGCAGCTTTCTGTCGCTCATCTCGCAGCACGCAGCACGCAGCCGCCCCTGTCGACGCGTCGTGTCTCCCTTTTGCCTCACCATCACCACCACCATCTTCAGCATCGTCAACCACGGCCTGGCCCTGTTCGAGAATCACGGGAATCTCCACTTGCGGCTCAACCCCAAGGTTACATGCCTGCCTCTTCCCGAGTCACCGTCCTTGCCCGACTCCATTGGGTCCCGGCTACAACAAGGGAATATCTCGGAGAGTCGACCAGACCAGCGAGTTTTGGACCTGGGGACTGTCAAAGCTCTGCAGATTGCGGGGAACTGCCGTCATTCGTCATTGCCTCCCTCCTCCCATCCGCTGTCGACAAGTCTCGACTGTCAAATCAGTCTCTGCCAGGCACCGGGTCCTCTAGTTTCTTGGTCCTGTCTGGGCGCCCCTCGCCTTGCATCTGCCATTCTAGCCCAGGCCAGCCTATCGTCGTCATTTCCCGCCCTCACTCGCAATCTCTTCTCCACTACTGCCACGAGGCAAGCAAAGCAACGTGCAGACCAGACACCGCGAGTAACCGGGACAGGCCTCTCTTTGAGTGGAGCGCTTCGCTTCGTCAAGCCCGCAACTGATGCATCCTACCGGCCTCCGGCTTGCCTCGACCTACACTGATTTCGCCTGTGACCGGCTTATCTCCCGGTGCACACACACACTTGCAGCTTCTCGATCCCATTCTACCGACCGTGGCGCCAGGAAAAGGCCTGCGTGTCAGCAGCATTGCTTCTGTCTCAAGCCCTGCTGTACGCCTCCAGTCAACAACAAATCCATGCTCGATCAAATGCGTTGTGGCAAACTCGAGGGGCAGCAGAAGACACCAGACCGATCCAGAGTCTCAAGCCTGCCTCGTGCCCAGCATCATGCCACTCTTAAATCATTGTGCTTCTTTTATCTCCTTTCTTTGTCCAGAGCAAAAATTTTCGACCCTGCTTTTATGCATCGCACGCTTCCAACAAGCCACTCAAGCGGCCACCGGAGACCTCCTTCTGCCCGAGACGCTCAAATCTGCAGCTAGGTGGGCAGCGAGCAACAAGCCATCCATCGCGGCGTGTTGGTCTGCTGGTCAAGTTGATCATCGGGAAAAGGAGGGTAGAGGTTTATGGCACTTGATTAGATCCCGTTCAGATCCCGCTGCTCCCGCTCTCCATGCCCACCCAGCCCTTGACCTCTTTGCCCTCTTAGCCTGGAGACTAGGTCTCGAAGGCAAAGAGCCTCCTCATGATGCCCATCCGTTGTCATGGGACCATCTTTTATCAATGCGAGCAACTGACATTCATCAAGTTAGCCGGCACAAGTGTCCTTTCCTCTTTTCCTTTCTTTTTCTCACGCCTCTTTGCTCCTCGCTTTTTATCCCTTTCTTTTGTTTGTTGCTGCTACTGCCCTCATGACCCCTTAGGCCGCCACTGACCAGCTCACTTTTCCTTGAGCCGAAAGCCTTCATCTCTCATCATGTGATCTAGGCTCGGCTAAAGATTGGTCTCCAGATCGAACCGTTCGCCGAATTACCCTTCACCGAACCTTCACCGGTTTCGGCCGACTACCCCCGTACAGACCTTGGATGTCTTCGCTCACCCTGGTCAAGCTGGGTCGCTTGCTTTCTCAAAACTACGCCCATGCCAAGATCGCGGAAGACCTTTTCCCTCAACCATGGACCGACTTATACGGGCTGACAGCCTCCAAGTGGCCCGCGAGCTGTCTCCGTTTCGGTCCGTAACCTTCCCTATCAACTCTAGGGAGCCCGGCTTGCCAGTCAACATCTCGGAGATTCTGTGGCGTAATCCAATCAACCCAGTAGGCAACAGATGGTTCCGGCCAGAGCCCGGCCGCACAAGAACCAGGCCATTGGCATGACGCTCGTGCTCTAGTTTCCAGAAACCAGGAAATTGCACAAACACCACTGCACAGCCAAGGAGAAGTCACCTTTTCGATACCCACAAGCTTATGCGAGGGGGGCTAGCAAGAAGCGGTCGGCCACTTGACACCACGCTCCGCGTCAGCATGTTCAGTCGGAACCTCGAGCGACTCGTCTAGGCGGCACTCGACGCCCCCTCCGTTGCACCTTTGCAACCCAAAGTCTACCCTTTGCCATCGTTTGACGCCATGTCAAGTTGTGGGTTGTGACAAGGGGTTGAGCCATATGCGCCGTCCGACCAATGACGTGGACTCCTAAGCGCCGCCCTTGCAGCAACCAGTCGTTCAACCCCGCTACCCCTGGCTAGACTCTAGGAGTTTGGCGTCCAACGTCACCTCTCGAAGCTCTGAATCAACGTCACTTGCCAGTCGTGAACGCGCAATCGCGCGCCCTTTTGCCGCGCTTTCAAGGGACAACTAGCGGCCACCGCGGGCTTTTCCCAGCAGCCCGGGCTACCTGGATTGAAAGAATGGGGCAAGTGATCGGATCAGGACAGGCCCGAGGCGGCCTGGAGGGCAGCTGTGCACTACCCAGTGGACCGTGCCGTCGAGGCGGGAGAAGGAAGGGCGGAGAAGCTGCTCGGGTCGGGATGACTCCTGCAAGAGAGAGTGACGGTGTGGGTGTCAATGAATCTAGTTGCTGCACTCTTGTCACTCTGATCACCAACAAGAGCTTGAGTTTGCGTCGAGGAGCACTAGCCCCGGGCAGCCAAGATGTTCCTGGCCAGAGACAAGTTCCGTGCATGCACTCTGGCCGCGGTGGTTCCGGCTCAAGCTCCCTCTCAAGCAACTTTCCCACTATGGTAAAGACACCAAGTCTTTGATTCCGCTCTGCCCGCATGCATGAAGGGCCCCCTTCGTCTTAATGTGGATAGATTACCAACGCTTCGGGCCAGCCTTCAAGTTGTCAAGCAGGTTAGGAGTGTGATGAGAAGATTTGCGCACCATGGCGTCACCTTCTTATTCGGAACGAGAAATGACATCGTGGCGGACGATGGCGGCCAAGTCCGAGCCTTCTTGGTCTGGGCTAGGGTTGATACTGAACCTCCTGGAGTTGATTTCCTTGCTCAAAGGAATAGTCTGGAACACCAAGAATTCTATGAGCTAGCCAGTCCTGTGGTAAGTATCTCAGAGATATCGGGGCAGCCAAACTGAGACCAGGCACTTGGATCTTGAACCTCCGATAGGTACCTATTGTGGAGATTGTATGAGCTTGACGTCAGCTAGTGCAGACGACAATGAATACTAGGACGGTTGGTCCCATCAGCGTCTTGCCCCATCATCTGTCAAGGGTGAGAGGACTAAGGACTGCCGACACGAAGAATGCTCTGTTCCGCCTCGGCCCTTTCCTTTTCAGGTGTATATTAACGAGGAACAGCTAGCAAACTGCACTGCTGGGGCCACTATGCATGTAACCTGTTGGGCCCCCTATCGTGAACTCATGAGGGAGTTTGTTGGACGATCCTAGAGAAACCCGCAACTCGTATCGCAGTGAACCGAGACATCAAAGTTGGAAGGTGACAAGCAGAAAGCTGGGGCGGATGCGGCAACAATCACTTGACTGATACGCCATGTGCCAGGGTCCCCCCGAATGGGTCTTGGAAGACAGACGCAGACGCATGATAAAGGTTGCGTAGGGCCGCTAGTTCGGGCCGCAGCCGACTCCAAGAGGATACATACATGATGTGTTGAAGTGACTACAAGAGGGCCGAAGTTTCTCGACTTTCTTCTCAGTCTTTGGGGGCTGGACTAGCACAATGCCGGCGGCGGAAGGACTTGGGGTCGCATAAGGGCCGCATGAGGCTTTCCGACGGGAAGATCCTAGGGCCGCAGATGAAGAGACCAGAAGAAAAAGGACCAACATGCTCGGATGAGCGTCGCTTCTGTGCCCTAGGGTCTGGCGTCTTGGAGCAGCGAGCGGTCAAAGTGCCCGTAAAGGACCAAGGCTGTGTGTGCAGTGCTGTAGTCCATAGGAAAAGATCGGAGCGAGAACTACGCCAAGGCCCCAAGAGATGGTGATATGAGTCTTGTTGCATGCCGATCCATCCATCCAATGCGTTGTCCACTCACTTCCAAGCTCAGGGGGAGCTTATCCGCGACGCATAGTGCCGAGCAAAGAGGCGCAAGACATGAGAGATATTCCAGCGACCAACCCAACCCAACCCAACTCGAGCAGGTCGAAGAGCAGGGGCCAGCAACCGCAGCCGCAGCCGCAGCGGAGATGAATGAGAGCATCGTGTGTAAGTAGGCGTCCGAGATCCGTACAGTACCTACAGTGCAAGTGCAATACAGTTAGTTAGCTCTTGTGCAAGCGGAGTGAGCCGAGGTTGTTGACTCTCAACGGCGTAGAAGCCAACTTGTCGAGTCATCCATTGCCAGAGCCTGGAGAGAGGGAGTGCTGTGATGGCGTTTCATGCGCGTCGCTTGAGGTGAGGTGTGAAGAGAGGTGCAGAATCGTACAGCCGCGCGCCATCACACACCACCACACCCAACCCCAACCCCAGGAAACGTACCTACCTAGGGCAGGCAGGGCAGGGCAGGGCAAGTACAGTAGCAAATCGGCCCCCACTGACAATGAATGACCAGGGCATGGAGGTGCGGCCGCCGTTGGGCACTGTGTCTAACGCGCGGGTGAGCAGAACCAACACAGTGTGATCATGGCTGCATGGTACGGCTGAATGGCCTCCAAGCTGCAACCTCCAAGCGCCCCATGACAGGGGTGGTGCCTGCCTCATCCAGTCTAAGCCCCAATCATGGCTCTGGAGTACTTTCGGGGGAAGGAACAGGAACTCCTGTAGCTGGCAGCTGGAGGAGCTGGACCTGCCTTAGCATGTAGAGAAGGATGTACTACGTAGTAGGCAAGCCAGGTCAGCACTGTGAGGAAGGAGCCCAGATACTGCAAGGTACCTTCCCAGATACTCGATTTCCTGCTGTTACAGGGAGCCAGAGGTACCTGCCTGTCATCCTAGACCCTTTAACACCTGGACCTGACATCAACTTCGCCCACCACCACTACATCAACGTCGACGACATATACTTTTCCACTTCGGCCCATCCCATGACACAACAAAGAAGTGGACTCGCTCGCAAGCACGAGGCGGTGGATGGGCACTCGAGACACTGCGGCCCGGTCGGTTCCTCCTCGCATGGACCTCTCCCTTTGTCTTCTTTGTCCTCGACCCTTCCTGCCATGATACCTGGACGCACAGTTGCACACACACTCGCACACGCACACACGCACCCACATAGCTCGCAGATCCAGGATCCCGAGTAGGCAAGCCGGCAAATAGTCTCTGGCCAGGGCATGGGCATGGCATCATATGGCACAGCACGGAACAGCGCAGCAGACCGCAGCAAGCACAACACATAGCACAACACCTCGGCCAAAGTCGAGTACATACCTACCTACAGTACCTTCGGCAGGGCCAAGCTCAGCCATGTGTGACAGGCCTCGGCCGCCATGCGTCTAGACATGCAGTAACGCGGAGATGCCGTGATGCTATCCCGGACTAGACGCTGCCCGTTTCCGCGTGCACGACCAAGAAGCAACGGGCAGCAAGGGACGCATGCGCGAGCGGAGAAGAAGAGGAGGGCAATCAAACGGCCAGAGAACAAAGACCAACTCGGATTGTGCCGCCGGCAGTGCGTGCGCGGCTGGCTGGAGCGATCCTCTTCGTGTTCGATGCAGACGTTGCCAATATCAGGCGCAACCGACACACCCTTCTCCTGATGCCTCGAGGCGGCCGTTGTTGGCTTGTCGTGGACATGTTCACGGTGTGCTCTCGGCGGCCCGCGCGCATGAGTTGGGCCCGTGTACGTACCCACATGGATATCGCCCCGAACAAGCCGCCCTGGCGCAGTGAAGGCCAGAACGCAAGGCCCGGTTCCTCATCCGCCGCGTCAATTAGATGAGCAACGATCCCATCGCAGTGAGACAGTCCCTTCTACACGCGCGTATACGCACACATGCATGTACACCATGACAGCGAGGTACAATTCTCAGGTACTACATACGGCCCTTCGGCCACAACACCAACGGCTATGGCTGATGACCAAGGCTCAGGGGGCCAACGCCAATCCCGCAGCACTCTTTGTTCCTGTGCCTGATCCTTTGATTCATCGCCGCTAAACGGCCCTATGCCTCATGGCTAATCTACAAGGGGCTTAACCATCTCACCTCGCGGATCATGTGCAACATCCGCTAGCTCCACAGGGCGTCTAACGCTCCAAGCCCAGCAAGCCAAGGGACAAGGAAGAATGGCGGCGGCGGACCCTGCCAACACACGCTTGCGCAAAAGAAGTTTTTTTCCCCTCGAGATGTGCCGAAGAACAAATCGGGGGACGGCCAAGGAACGTTGGGGGAGCATCCGGGGGGCCCGCATTCATCAAACTGGGCGAGTGCTGTGGCGTCATGACACATGCTGTACAACCCGTGCCTCCGTTGAAGTCTTGGTTGGCCAACTTGGTTTCGACAGCGGGAGAGGCGAAAGGGGGAAGGCTGTGAAGGAAGGCTGTCATGGCCATGTGGCAGTCGAAACAAGACACAGCAGAGAGCAAGTCTACTTGACGACGGTTGAGGACGCTGGACAGCATCATGGCGGGGAAAAAGCTTCACCCTGATCATCTCGAGCTAAACTCGAGTACGAACGAGAAGACCAACTGCTCATGATATTGTGGGGGTGTACATTGACAGAGCTTGGGCTTGTGGTCCGTCATCAGAACAATGTGTCGTAGGTACCGCGGCAGCATCCGACACCAGGCCTCGTCTATCGATCGAACCAGACACTGGCATGGAGCCAACGTTGGCTCATATCTCCGACGCAAGAGGCACAATGTGCAAAACCAACTGCTGAGCAATCCAAACGGACGCACCGGTCGAGTCGACAGAGATACGGGGCAGATCATGGCTCCGTCCCGTGCCGCGCCTCCGATGAACCCTTGTATGCCAATGGCTGTCACCAACTCGAATTACTGTGGCTGACCCAACTTGTGGTCAATGAAGCACGCACAGGGCGGTCATTGACCCATTTACAGATGCTCAAATTCTGGACAATGGTGTCAGGTGCTGGGTCTGGGCCCCGCGCAAGCAGCAGTAGAGGCATAGGCATCACCATCACCATCCCCCGAGGCTTGCGCAAAGCACATCGCCATGGCTCGTCCCATGGGCCGCGGCCATGATGTGGGCTGGAATCTCGAGAGGATGCATGATGGTGGTCCCCCCTCCCCTCGATGCAGAAGAACATGCTGTGGATGCACGATGCCCCATCACACAAAGGGCCCCCATCCATCCACATCTGAACCCAACTGTCTCTCTGTCTGTCTGTCAAGCCGCACACGGCGTGGGATTACCATAACCGCAAGACCCCGGCCCAGCCGCGATGCAGTTGGTTTCTCTCCGCAAGTGGTTGTGGACTGATGTGCCTTGACGTAAGTCGACTCTCGGGCAGGACCTGCCAACATGGTGTTGCGGCGTGCAGGCGACCTAATCTGGAGCTCGGAGGCTATATCTCCTCTCTGGAACTTGGGGCTGTCCCCTCCCTGGACCTCCCTGGACCTCCCCTCGTCTCTTTTTCGCGTCTCTTTGCGGGGACGGATGGCCGAGAAGGAAGAGGAGCAACTAACAACACACTGCCGCCAACACGCACGCCCCCCCTCGCAAGGCTCACGCCCCTAGCCAGCCAACCTTGCCCTCCCTTGACCAACTAAGGTAGCTGGGTAGCTAACCAACCCTCCTATCTAACCAACCCAGCTCCCGGCCTCTGGACGTCGGGGAGGTGCAAACACGACCAACAATCTCGATTCCTTGCTCGGTGGCCGTTGCGAGGGTTATTTCGACTTTGACGTCGCGGCATCTCCAAGGCCTGCCTGTGCCCATAGTGTCATGGACAGCAAACATCCTCGCTCTCTCACAGCCGTTTCCAGTCTCTCGGGATCGTATCACCAGCTATATAAGGACCGACGACATTGTCCCTCTTGTCAATAATCACCACGACTCAACTCGGCAGCGTCTCTCACAATCACACACACATACACACACTTGTTCAGCTCATCACGGAGCAACACCAGCCTTTACAACATCTCTTGATCCCTCTTCTTGTTGGTCAAACCCCAACCAAGCCAAGTCATCCTCCCGCACTGCTAGACCTGGGCTAGCCATCCATACCTACCTCCCACCACCTACCCAAAGGCAACCAGCCTATTCTTTCCCCACGGCACACAAAGCCTTTCCCGTCGGGACGAGTGCAACCAAACTCACTCACACAAACTTTTCGGATAACGGCTAGGAGCAGCCTGTCATCTGTCAAGGACGACTTTAGCTGTCGAACTGAAGCGCACCTCGCAAAGGGCAGGTATATATATCTGGAGCTTTGAAGACCATCTGAGGCCCTCTCCTCGTTCAGAATCAACACGCTCGTTGTGATTCAAGACTCGGAGACTCTGATTTGATCCTTGATTGCCTTGCTTGAGCCTGCTTCTGCCACCAAGGACTGCCCATCATGTGCTACTGGAAGACGACTCAGCTCTGGACTCTGTGTGGCTGCACAGTTTCGAGCCTTGACCCTCAGCCCGGCACCAACTGCCAGTGCAAGAGCAACATTACGGACCAGGGGACTCAGAAGTGGGTGGGCTACTGCATGCGTCCTCAGTGCCCAAACCCTCCTCAGACGACCTAGTAGGTTGGTACTCAAATTTCCCCCTCTGCAGAGGCTGCCGAGGTGACGGTTGAGCTGACGAGCCACGGACGGCAGCGACCCGCGGCATCCCCGAAGGAAGGGCGAGAAGCTCTGAACGGAGCAGCACTGGCACGCGACAGCGATGATGGTGGTGCTCTACAAGCTTCTATGCCTCCCTCGGGCTGGACGGACCCTTCACCGGGCCCAGGAGCTTTTGTTTCTTTACACGTTGGAACCCTAGAAGGATTGTTGTATCCCCGGAGTTGTTTGGCGACAAACTAGGGCTCCCAGAACAACGACTCGCAAGAGAAGACAAGACAAGACAGACAGACAGACAGACAGACAGACAGGCATGACAGTCATTTCCGGAGTCTCGAAGCACTCACTCAGCTCAGCATCAGCGTCGGGTCATTTCACGTCTCCCTCTCATCAACCCCTCATTTTCCAGTCATTGTTCTCTTTTTGCTGCTTCCTTATTCACACTTCGTTTCTTTGACCAGTTTTGCTTCGCATCCTTGCGCGGTGCCTCGGACAAGCCTGGATTGGATGGACCCTATCGAGCAATTACAGTGTGTGTTGGTGGTTTTGGGGTCGGGTGGAGTGGGTGGTATTGGATCTTGGGGGGTGTGCAGCTAGGGACTGGGATCCCTGGTGCTTGGTGTACCTACCTACACGACTGGAGGGTTTCCTTCTTTTTTTCTTTTCTTTTTTTTTTCCTATCTCTTTTTTATTCTCTCTCGTCCCTTTGGAGGATGTTTTCTCTTTTTCTCTCCTCTCACATTTAACATCATGTTACACGTTTCTCAAGACATCTATGATCAAGACTCAGCTCAACCCCGGTGCACCATTACCATTGCTCGCCTCGATAGGTCCCCTGTCTATTGAGGCTTGCTGTGAAGTCGCTTTAGCCCTGAACAAGGCCCACTCTCAATGGAAGCTTGGCCGCATCTGCGACCCGCCACGCCACGGCCATGGTCACGGCCCTGCCAGGCCAGGCCCAACTCACGAGTTCACAACCAACAGCCACGGCCAACGCATCAACGCTCCAGAACATGTTTCACTTTTTTCTTCTGCTCTGTGTGTTCTCCCCTCTGGCCTTGTTCACAGCCTCACGTCTCGTCTCGAATAGAGTGTGAGGTCAGTCAGGGGGGGCCAAATGCGCCTTATGGGCGTTTTTTCATCTGATGCCTTGCCTTGGACCAGGAACAGAACCGATTGATGTCACTGCCGCGATGAGAGCCGCCCCTCGGTAATACCACCCAACCCAACCCATCCCATCCCATCATGGCCCATGCTTGTTGAGCGGGTCTCATTGATTGACGGTTGGCATCCGAATGCACCGCATAGTACTTACTGTATGTAAGTCCACCGGTGTCCACGAGCGAACGAACACCACCAACCAACATGGTTGGTCTTGCATCAGCGACCAGTTCTGCAGCCGGGCCGACAAGACTTTTTTTTTCACTCAGCTGCTACTTGGACACGAGGCACATGGGAAAGGGGGAGAAAGTGGTAAAAAGTTGAGAAGACAGACAGACACATGCAGCAGCTCAAAAGATTGACAGGCTGCCCCGGTTCGTACCCAGGCTTAAGCGCCGACACCCACACATGGACCGCGTCTTTTTTCACTTGACCTCTAGTCTCTGATTCTAGTGCGAGTTCAGTCGACCTCATCCAGGGATGAGACGGGTTCAAAGATCGGTGTAAAATGGGACCATGGCACCCATTGGCACACACCCGCGCTCAGCGCTCCTGTCGGTCGGTGAACGAACAAGGCCATTTTCCCACCGCACGCACAGGGCAGGGCAGAGCAGGGCAGAGCAGGGCCGGACAAGAGCCCAAGGCGAGCACAGGTATCTCGTTCAAGCGACTGTTGGCCTCTGCTCTCGTGCTCCTGGTCACTGGTGTTGGTGGAGAGTGGGCGCCACGCATCGGTGCACGCAGATGGTCGGAATCATGTGATGAAGAGAGGTCAGATTGGGGGCCAGGATGAGGGTTTCACCAGACTGACTTGTTGACTGAGTCTTTGTCCTTGTGATGGATGACGGATGAGCAGGATCGTCACTCCTTTCCTCCTACTCCTCCTTGAGATGTCGGGGATAGTTGCTGCTCCCCGGTGCTTCTCGCTTGGCATGCGTTTTTGCACAGCCGACCTGGCTGTGGAAACAAACACGAGATAGACTCTGGGAGGAGGAGTTTTTGAAACTGACACAGCCTCTTCAGCCTCATTGCAGCCGTTTTATCCTCGATCCTCCTCAGATCCTCATGATATCATAACCTTTTCAGCCCTAACACGCGATGGTTCCTTTTGTTTTTGCTATTCTTGGGAGCTGAAAGACGAAACCTGTTTTTTGTCTTGTTGTATCTCCTCTTGTTGTCCCTCTATCAATTGTACGCCCCGAAGAAGCCGTTGTCCCACAAAAACGACTTAGAAAACTCTCCGCCCCCGCCCCCAAATGCACACTCCCGTCCAACGAATGGATGTCGTGATAGCTTCTGCCTGCCCTCACTCACAGCCCTAGGTACAATGCACTCCTCCTCCTCCTCCTCCTCCTCCTCCTCCGGGCTCCTCCTCGGGCTTCTCTCCCCTCCCCGCATCTCGCCTAAATGCCGTGTCTTTTTACGGGCCCGTGCGGCCGATCGGCCCATGATTCCCATCTGTATCTATACCCGACTTGTCTTTTTTACCCTTTTCTTTGTCCTTGCATGTACAGACTTGTTGGTTGCACTGCATCCGGGCAGCATCATCACCATCACCATCACCACATAGTCGTGCCTCCTTTCACAAGGTTCCCACTCGGCCTATTCTAGAGACCTCCCCTCTCCACCTCGTCACTTTAATCAGCCTTGTCGTGGAGTCTCTCCAGTTCAACACGGACTCCCTTGCCCTGCTCTCTTCTCCTCAAGGTCGCAGCCGACGCGGCCCGCGCTTCTGCTGTCATGTCACGTCCTAACTCGTCGGGTCGCACGAGCGGCTGCGCTGACCAACAGCCAACCATGGGGCAAACGCACGCAAATTATGTCCCGTTCAAGACGAATATACCCAAGAAGAAAAAAGTGTTGGGCGGGATAACCTCGTCGTCCACATACGCTGGGTACACTTTTTTTTTTCTCCTTGCCTCTCTTTTTTTTTTCAATTTCCTTTTTCCGTTCCGTACTTGTTCATGTGCCTTGTCTCACGAGAACAGAACTTTGTACACAGGTTGACAGCATTTCGTCCTTGTACATAATCTCTTGAAGTGACCCTGATGAGTCTTGGCATAAGGATGGTTAAACAGTCGGAATGTCTTCTCCTAATTGAAGATGACTTCTAGATCATTTTTGAAGAGACACTAATAAACATTCAACAAGAAATTAAAAGAGATCATGAGCCCCCATCATGTATATCATGCAACGCTTGTTCAATTACTACATGTGACCCAACAAGAGCCACCAAGAAAACAATAACTACACATCCCCAAAACTGGATCAATCATGCAGTGCATCACCAGACAGACTGGACTACAGTCAGACTCGGAGTCCGTCTCACAACACACACTACCTACGCATGCATCATCAGAGAACAGAGGGTATAAGGGCTCATTTGTTTTCAAATAGGCCAATCCATTCCAAAATTCTGCAAAGCTGAATGTGTGTCATCACCGCCTGTCTGTCATGCTGCGTCCGCAGTCTTGATTCCAATCTGGATCATCATCCCTATATGTCATTGCCTCTTCCCCCTCCCCTCCAATTCCCTTCCGTCCCCTTCCTTCGCCAACCCCCCATCGCTATAGTACAAGTCAGCTATTACAATGCCCCGTATCTTATTCTTTTGTTTTTTTCTCTCCTCCCCCTTCCTTGTTCCTCGAATGCCCATCTGGCCCTTCTCGGAATTCCATCCAGCTTCCTCCGCCCTCGTCGTGGTTTTCTGATTTTTCTTGTATAGTCTGTACCAACTTCTTTTGCGGGTCTATGATGCTGAAAGAAAACCCCCCCTGACCAAAGAACCATGCGGGAAAAAAAATGAAATGACAACCTGTGCCACGTTTGCATTATTCAATCAAAAAATTATTCGTTTGACGGCGAGTTGGGAGAACTGCTCCGTCTGTGTTAGCCCATCGTCTCGGCGCTCCTCCCCGGCCAAGCTGATCAACTCACTACTGGTTTCCAGAAGATCCCGGACCAGGTGTACGAGGAGAGAAAGCAGGTGACGTGGGCGAGTAGCTTGGGCTGGTTGGCGACTGCTGCGCACCAGGGCTCCTCTGGTACGGGCTTGTTGGCGAGTAGGCCTCGGGAGACGTAGGAGACCACGTGGGAGATGCCGGTGAGTACGACGGCGAGGTAGTTCCGCCTGCGTGGATGTTGGGCGACGCTGGGCTGTAGTTGGGGCTTGCCGGCGAGTAGTTGGGAGACGTGGGAGAGTTGAACTGCGCCGGTGATGTGGGCGAGTAGTGTCGAGGCGACGACGGCGAAGCAGGTGAGTAGTTCGGCGACGACGGGCTGTAGTTGGGGCTCGCGGGGCTTGTCGGCCGCACCATGGGCGACGTAGGCGAGAAAGAAGGCGATGACGGGCTGAACGAAGGCGATGTGGCATACCGACCCATGCCACCATCCACAAGAGGCGATGTGGGCGAGTAGGCATTGGGTGACGTTGGCGAGTAGCCTCCTCCAGGTCCGAATGGCGACGTTGGCGATGTGGTGAAGGGGCTGGTTCCTCCGCGCATCGCGTACGGGCTCATCGCAGTCGATCCACCAAAGCCGTACTCAGTGTTGCCGAAGCCAGCAGGAGTATCCGATCCAGCACCCTGGATAGGAGAGAAGTTACCAGCTGCTGGCGAGCTGAGGCTGAGGTAGCCTGAGTCAGCCATGGGAGAGCCTGTGTCGTATGGCGTTGCTGCTCCCTCGCTCTCTCCTCCCTTGACAGGCATACCAGGCATCAAGCCCATGCGAGAGTTGTCTGAGATGACAGTCTCGAGCATCTTGGGGTCCAGAAGGACATCAAAGTTGCCTGTGCCCATTGGCGCCATCTGGCCCAGCATGACGTTCTCCGAGATACCACGGCAGTCATCCAGCTCGCCTGACGCAGCAGCCTCGAGGAGAATCTCGACCGTCTCCTCGAAGGAACAACGCATCAGAGCACCAGTGTCAGCGCGGTTGATACCGTGTCGGGTGACAGCCGAGATGGAACCTCTGTACGTCATGACATCTGTCAGTAGCGCAATGTGACGATGGTTGACGTAGGAACCGTCGAAAGCCAACACGTTGGTCAACTCCTTCACCAGCGCGGAACGAGCCGCCTCGATACCAAACACCTCAACCACTTGCCACAGGTCGTTGGTGTATGTCCGGGTCGCATCAACGCCGTCAACTGCCAGCACATCACGCAGCGCCGAACCACTCGTATCCAGGTACCACTGGGTGCATCGTGGGTCGTCCTTGATGGCAAGCAGTGCTCCATCGGGGCTCTCGACGAGTCTGGTTCCCTTGGTAAGGAAAGCACGCTCGACGCCGTTGACGCCACGAAGAGTGAGCGTATCCAGAAGATGCGCCTCCAGTCGCTTCAGCATGACATCGTCCTCCATTCGGCCATCGCCATCTTCGTCCTTGTCACCAGCAGAGACAGTTCGGATGCGGATCACCTGCTCGTCGGCGTTGTTGTCACTGAAGATGACAGCCAGATCAGTGGGGTACTCCTCCTTGATGCGCTGAGCGACGTCATCGATCCTGATCTCTTTATCGAGCAGCTTCTGTCGATCAAGCGTGATACGCAGAAGCCATCGCGACTGTTGGTCGATGCTGACCTGCGTGTCATCAGGAATCATGAAGTAAGACTCGACCATGTCCATATCTTCAGGAATGTTGGTCGACTGGATATCGGGGTCGTAGTAGATCTCAGTAACCGCTGTCACAGAGCGAAGGTTGGTGTATTCCACCATGCTTCGGAGCTTCTTGGCCTGTTCCTGTCGAGCAAGCGGTGTGTTGAGATACACAGCCATGCTAGGCGTCTTGATGTTCTTGGCCAGGTTGAGAATTTCCTTGAGACGGGGCACACCCAGAGTGACGTTCTTGGAAGACACACCGGCGAAATGGAACGTGTTCAGTGTCATCTGAGTAGCAGGCTCACCGATAGACTGAGCAGCCAAAACACCAACCATTTCGCCAGGGCTGACAAAGGCCCGATCCCATCGGTTCCGAAGCTCGCCGATGACATGGTCGAATGCGAGCTTGTTCAGGCGATGCTCCTTGACCACTTCCTTGAATGCCAGACGAGAGCGCAGCAGGCCCTTGAAGAGAATGGTGGCATTCGCATCTGCCTCTTGGGAGATGGGGTCGGTACCGCGAACAATCTTCATGTGGTCGAGCATGTTTTGCACGGCGGGGATAACGTCAGAGGGTCGCAGGTTGCTGCGATCGTTGGCCTTGACGTTAAACACACGCTTGGCCGATTCGATGATTCGAGTAATGTTGAGCGGCAGCTGCATCATTTCCTCGTTCATCTTGGCTTTGTTGATCTGTCGGATCACCCGACGGTCCTTGAGCAAAGCCTCCCACTCGGTATCGAGAAGGGCCATCGAAGGCCTATCGCCAGTCAACTCGTTACCGAATTCGTAGTCTTGCTTGAACCACTCGGGAGGGTTGGCAAGATCCAGTCGGTACTTGGCCTTGAAGGCAGCATTGGACATGTTGAGGATCCCCAGCTTCTGCTTCTCGATGCACATAGCATCCAGACCATCTTCGCCGTAAAGGAACTGCACAACATCGCCCAGTGAGTTTCGGACGGTTCCATCGTAGCGCGCAGACAGGTCTTCTAGGGCCTTGACCAGTCGTCGCTGAATATAACCTGTCTCGGCAGTCTTGACCGCAGTATCAATGAGACCTTCTCGACCAGCCATGGCGTGGAAGAAGAACTCGGAAGGAGTCAGACCACGAAGATACGAGTTCTCGACGAAGCCACGGGCTTCGGGCGAGTAATCATCCTTGGTGAAATGGGGCAGTGTGCGATACTTGAATCCGAAGGGAATACGCTTGCCTTCGACAATCTGCTGACCCACAAGCGCAGTCATCTGCGAGATGTTGATGGATGAACCCTTGGAACCTGAGGAAGCCATGGTGACGGCGTTGTTGGAATCCTTCAAACTCTTCTGTGTCGTAGTACCGGCCTTGTCACGAGCCTGGTTCAGAGCCATCGAGACCTTGTTTTCGAATGTTGCTCGGACATTCATACCGGGGAGAGCCTCAAGCTCGTTGGCAGTGGCCATGGCGGTGAGGCGAGCGACTTCAGCCTTCTCCTCATCAATGTGCACCTGAACCTTCTCAATGGTTGCCTTGTCGGGAATCGTGTCACCGATACCGATACTGTGACCGTTGTTGAGCAACCAGTATGTCACAACCTGCTGAACACCGTTCAAGAATGCCATGGCACCCTCAGCTCCCAGCTCGTTGTAGCTGATGTGGACAATGCCACCAGCCGCCGCACCAACGATCTTCTTGGTGGGAAGACCGTACATGAGTTGACCAGCTTGAATTAGAATGCCCTCGTCCTTAAGGGGGGCATCCTCCTTCTTGTCGTTGCCGTTGTGGAGGGTCACTTCCTTGGGGATGACCATGCTGATGAGCTGCTTGCCAGTCCACCGAGGGCGGGGCTTGAGAATGGCTGGCTGAGGAATAACGCCATCCCAGTTAGGAACCCAGAGCATGCTGTTCATGATCTGCTCCTTGGTGAGGAAAGTGTCTCGACGGCAGAGCTTGTAAACTCCAGCAAGCGAGTCCTGGACAATACCCATGAGGGGACCGTTCTTCTGGGGTGAAACAATGTTGAGAGGCACCAGGCAGAGCTCTTTGACTTCGGCGCGAGTCTCTTCGCTCTGAGGAACGTGCAGGTTCATCTCGTCACCATCGAAATCGGCGTTGTAAGGAGATGTGACAGACAGGTTCAGACGGAAGGTAGAGTACGGCATGACGCGGACACGATGTCCCATCATGGATTCCTTGTGCAGAGAGGGCTGACGGTTGAAGATAATATAGTCACCATCAATCAAATGACGCTCGACCTTCCAGCCGTACTCAAGAGAAATAGCACCTGCGCGGCGGTGGTGCCGCAGATCAATTCGTTGACCATCTGCTCGAATGACGTACTTGGCACCGGGGTGCTCGTTGGGGCCGTTCTCGACATACTGATGCAGCCGACCGATGTTGTAAGGTGTGACGGTTTCGGGGTAGGTGAGAGTTCGAGCGATGCTGCGAGGAACACCGACTTCGTGAAGTGAAAGATTGGCATCACCAGTGATGACAGTACGTGCCGAAAAGTCGACACGCTTACCCATCAGGTTACCTCGCAGACGACCTTCCTTGCCCTTTAGACGTGCTCGGATGGCTTTGACGGGACGTCCACTCTTCTGCAGAGCGCGAGGCTGCCCAGCAATATCATTGTCCATGTAGGTGGCAACGTGATACTGCAACAACTCCTCGAAGTCCCTGGCAATGTGTGCAGGTGATCCTTCACGGATGGCCTGCTTGACATTTCCGTTGGCGCGGATGATATCACCCAGCTTGTACGTCAAATCATCTTCGTTACGCATGCCGGTGCCGGTGCCGTCCATGGAGATACTGGGTCGGACTGGAGGCGGGGGCACAGGAAGAACGGTGAGAACCATCCACTCGGGGCGGGCGTAGTCTGAGTTGAGACCCATGTCCCGAAGGTCCTCCTCGGTGATTCGCCTCAAGATGTTGTGAGCCATCTCGGGAGTGATGGGCGTCGTCTCTCGTCGCTTGCCTCCTCCCTCCTCCACAACATCGAAAGCGGCCTTGAGCTGCAGAGCGGCCTGTCGGACGTTGGGCTGCACGTTGCCGCAACCGCCATGGCCTTCCACGGGACCCAACTTCATGCCTGGGGCGAATTCCTCATCCTTCTGCTTTGGTTCGTCGTTGTCACATCTTCTCTTCTTTTTACAGACTTCCCAGACGCGACTGAAGCGAACTTTGGGATCTCGAGTAGCGATAGCTGCGGCGAACTCGGGATCTCTCTGAGAGGACGAGGTTAGCATCAAAGGGTTAAAGAGTAGAGCTTTATGCAGTGAGACCAACAGTATCGGCTAACACTTTGCTACAGTTGTGGCAGACAATCTCCAGAATCTTCTTCACCTTCTTGATGAAGCCGGGGTGGTAGACGGGTTTCGCGAGTTCGATATGGCCGAAGTGACCAGGGCACTCGCCCATAGCTTGAGTGCAGGTCTTGCATCGGAATTGTCGATCGATGGATCCGAGGAGCGGGTCATTAAGGCCACCGTCGCGGGGCTTGGTCTTGTTCTCCTCCATGGTCTCAGGGTAGAGGATGTGGCAGACACTCATGTTCTTGATCTCCTCGGGGGACATCAGTCCGAACTGAATCTCTTCCACTGTCTTGAGCGGAGCGCTCGAGTGGGTGAAGATGAGGTTCGCCATGGTGGCGACTGGCGGTGGCTCTGACGTGAACGGAAAAGGAGCGTGAAGCGAGAGCGGAGGTCAGAACGCGCGCCAGAGAGCAAAGGAACGCGAAAAAGTCGAAGAAAACGGGAGAAAACTGCGACAGGGCAAGTATTGTACCGCGCAAGGTTGCAAAATCGATGGCAGAAGCCTTCAGATACGATTGCTGGATGGCGCTGAGCAGCAACGCCTGTCCTGGCCGACGGCCCAGGAGAACCTCAGGCTGGTCTCCCCCGTCGCCGCCACCTCGAAAGTCGCAAGGGATCGAAAAATCGCGGTCGGCGATATCGTCGGTCGGTCGTGATCGGTCGGGAAGCTGCTTCGATGCGATGCGCGCGATGCCCGACGCGCGCTGTGATGAAGTTGTGCGATGGGCAAAAGTTTGTCGTGGATGAAGCGAGAAGGTCGGGGGAAGCCTGAAAGATTCTGGACTTGAGGCGGCTGGCGGACGAGCGATGGCGCTAAGCCACTTTAGGATGTTTGAGCTTTGTCGGTGTTGCCTGAGGCTTGGGAGAGGCTAAGTACCTCTACTTTGGTGCACGCTCTTCCATGCTGACTAAATTGCGGTGGAGACAGCTGCAACGCGTTTTAATGAGCCAGTCACGCTGATTTTTTCGGTTCATCAGAGGCTGCACCCGCTGGCCAAGTAGCTCTACTTTCGATGTTCCATAATCACCCTCCTCTGACGTTGCACCGGTGACTCAGCTCCGGCTCAATGCCTTCCAATCAATTCATGTGTGTTCAGCAACGTCGCGTAGCCATAGGCAGCAGATGTTCAAGATTCGATTGCGCCGCAAAGCGACGTTTTTTAAAGTCAAATTCATGTCAGGACCGGCAATGCCTCGTTCTCATGAAGTCGGTGACTTTTGCGCCATGCAGCTCTAGCTTTATCGCAATGCGACAAAGGCCACCCTGGCTCTTTGTCGCGTCCAACTCTCCCCGCTCCAGATCCTTTGTCCAACACCGTCGCCGCATTCAGCGCTTTCGGCTTCTAGAGGCCTTGGTTGCTGTCTTCTTCACAGGTGCCTTTTCATCCAAATCGCTCTGACCCTCTCCAGGACTCCTACGTCTCATGGTGCCGGTCGACACGGCGATAAATTCATCCTCGCTGTCGCTCTCGCCCAGGTTGAATAGGATGGGCATGCGAAAGCTCTCTCCTTCGTCCAGGGCCTTGGATCGATCCAATGTCAAGACATCAACCTCCTCGTCCTCGGCATCGAGCCGCCGTCGGTGGATTTCCTCTTGTGCATAAATATCGAACTCGTCCTCCCGCTCGATGTACTCGACATTTTCCTCCACCTCTGCAAAGTCCGGCGCCAGCGCAGACCACTTCTGTGGGCTGATTACAGACCATATATATATCCGGCCCGTCTCCAAGCCGCATGCGGCCAAGAGAGCGCGAGCTGGGTGCCACTCGATAACGCCCTGTTCTTCTTTCGGGTCCTTCAGCATACAAACCAGACTGCCGTGATTGCGTTCCCAGACGTAGAGCTCGTGGTTGTTATACGTCGAGGCTGCCACGTATTCTCCGGTTGCACTGAAAGTGACGTGGTTCCATGACAGCTTGTTGACAACGTCTTGAAATTTGTGCTCCAGGGGAATCTGTAATGTATCAAGATCCAGGTTTTCGACCGACAGATTAGGGACTCGAAATGTCCGGATAATTCGATCTTGCGAGTTGACCAGCAGCTCGCGGCCCGATCCTGTCATCCGCATCGTAGTAATAGCTCCCGAGCATATCTTTGCGGAGAATATAATCTCGTAGGACTTGGCGTCAATGATGTTCAGTTTTCCTTTGTTCGTTCCGGCGAGGATGTGGTCTCCAGTAATGCTCCAGATGGCACATGTGGTCATTTGCTTGGCATCCTCCTTTGCTTGCTTCTCTCTGAGAGCTGCGTCGCCGTCGGTATTCGATCGCTTCGGGGCAGAAGGGAGGATGTGTTTGATATCGACGGGCTCGGAAACATCGACAAGAACGGGCTGCTCCTCAAAGAGCGCTGCCACGAATTGCAAGCTGTCGCATGTCAGCGATCGCACGTACGTCGATTCAACGCCCACTTACTGATTCCATGGATGAAGCTCGGCCATGTACGCGGGAGCGCGAAAGCGAACCTCGCGCAGTCTCTTGCCATCCTGGAGATCCCAAAGGATTGCTTTCCATCCTTGACAGGTTGTGAGGAGGTATTGGCCACACCTTGACCAGCTAAGAAACGTGATGCTCTTGTTATGACCTCTCAGCTTCCTCGCAACACCCATAGTTTCGAGGTCCCAGACTACCACGGTGCCATCGACTCGACCGGAAGCAAGGTAATCGCCCTTACGGTTGAAGCGCAGAGTAGTCGCATGTCCAGAGCGGATTGTATTGGTGATGTTTTCGGGGTAATCTTGAAGAAGATAGTCGTCAGAGAGCAGAAGATTCATGATGAGGCGACGCTGGGCCTGGGCGTCAAAGGATAACTGTTGAATTAAGCTTGTCGCGTTCC
The DNA here is from genome assembly GCF_023522795.1 of Fusarium solani. Taxonomy (NCBI): domain Eukaryota; kingdom Fungi; phylum Ascomycota; class Sordariomycetes; order Hypocreales; family Nectriaceae; genus Fusarium; species Fusarium solani. The sequence goes on from NW_027072157.1 coordinate 4,504,668, forward strand.
ATGGAGGGGGAGGTTAAGTTGCGAGCGTCTCCAAAAATCGGCTTCAGCCGCGTTGGAGGCAGGTCCAGATCTGCAAGGCTACAGCTGCCCCAGAGCCCACTCTTGGCCCAACACGCCCTGGTGTGCAAGCAACAACAGACTCTGTACCTTCTCCACACGGCCTGAGCTGCACTAACAATTCTCACAAAGCCCCTCTGATTCACAAACACCAGACACCATCAAGTGTGAGACTCTCCGCCAACACTCGTTTACCTGCGCTGGACTCCGGCCCAGAGACTCGCAAAGATGGCAAACTCCAAGTGAGTTTTGAATCTATGTATTTTTTTCAAGTGTTCCCTGTATCTAATGCCTTGCAAGATTCGAGTACGTCCGTACTTTTGAGACGACAGATGCTCTACTGCCCAACACATGGATCGTGGTTCGAGTAGACGGGAGAGGGTTCACAAAGTATACTCCACATAACTCCCGATACCTAGTGCATTGCTCATGATGAAAAGGATGTGTGCCAAGTATGGTTTTGAAAAGCCAAATGACCGAAGAGCCTTGGATCTCATGAACACGGCAGCCAAGGCGGTTGTGACTGAACTGCCCGAAATCACCATCGCCTACGGTGTCAGTGACGAATACAGGTTCATTCCCACGAATCTCTTTTATGACTTTCCTGATAACAATTCATAGCTTTGTCTTTCACAAGGCATGCACTCTGTTTGAGAGAAGAGCCAGGTACATGGTTTGCTGACACTTAGAGACGTAGCTAATATCCGTCATAGCAAACTTGTCAGTACTGTTGTCTCTACCTTCACGGCCAACTATGTCTTTTCTTGGTCGACCCATTTCCCGGATACCCCTCTATCTTCACCGCTTCCAACCTTTGATGGCCGAGCCGTTTGTTACCCCAGTGTTCAGAATCTCCGGGATTACATGAGCTGGCGTCAAGTAGACTGTGAGCGTTCAGCTAGCATTACATGGTCGATATATCTCTAACGAAGTAGGCCACATCAACAACCTGTACAACACAACATTCTGGTCTCTAATTCAACTTGGAGGCTTGGACAACAAGGAAGCCGAGAGGACTCTTGCTGTAAGCGGATCGCCCCTGAATGATTGGCACACTAACATCCTCTACAGGGCACCCTGGCAGCCGACAAGAATGAGATCCTCTTCTCACGGTTCTCGATCAACTACAACAATGAGCCCGAGATTTTCAAAAAGGGCAGCGTCATCTTCCGTGATGTAAGTTTAGAGACTACGTCTCAAGGACAATGCTAACATCTCTACAGTACGAGCTGGTCGATCCCAACTCGCACAACATCACGCAAACCATCGACGCTCAGGCAGAGCCGGTTCAACAGTCCAAGTCCCAAAAGGAGAAGGACAAGAAGAGCCGGGCCAAGGCGCGTGTCGTCGTGGAGCATCTCGACATCATCAAGGACGACTTTTGGGATCGAAGACCCTGGCTCCTTTCCAACAAGCCAGGCAAGATTCCAAAGGAGACGTAAAATATACATCTATAGGGGTATCATCCAAAAAAAACCTTTGATCGACCTAAACTCCGCAAAGATGCTTTCGCTGTGTATATGTTGCCAAACTCCGAATCTCCATGTGCCCTTTTATTTCGCAGCCTCCTTCGCTCTTTGTCTCCTCTTCCTCTTTCCTGGCTCGTCGTCGGCGCTTCTCTTCGTCGGCGTCGCTCGAGTCTGCCGATGACTTGGCCGACCGTGACGACTTTCTCGACTTGGATTTGCGCTCTCGGCGCGCAGCCTTCTCTAGGGCGCGCTCCTCCTTGCGCTTTCGCTTGGCTTCCTTTCGCGCCCTTCTCTCTTCCTTGGTTTCTTTTCGAGGCTTGTTGCCGTTGGCCTTCTCGGTGTCTTGTTGGTCGCTAGTATCGTCCGAGGAAGAATCTGTGCTCGAGTCCTTGATCTCGAGCTTGTCTATGGTGCCCTCAAGGAATCCTCCTCGTACAAAGGACGAGTAGACCGAGTATTTGCCAAGGTTCTTGTCGATAACGTTGAGCTTGCCAGTCGTGATTGTCTGAACCACCTTTCCTTTCTTTGAGGTGTCGAGACCCTTGAGCTGCTCGTCGAATGCGTTCATCCACCATTGATCGCTTGTAAAGTGTTGCTTTTGACCTAATCCTTGCGTGTTGTCTTTGCGATTGAGTAGTAGGGGTTTCGCGAGTCCGATCGAGTCGTCGGTTTTATGGAGTGAGTGACCAGTTCCTCGCCACCCCTGGGAGGAGAGGAGCGCGTGGGCGTTCATCTTGACGGTTTCGATGCTGTTGAATATTGCGACGAGTTGTCAGGTGGTGTCGGCCTCGACGTTCATAGGGAATAGACTGAACAAAAGCTGGATGGTCAAGGAAACTCAACTTTCGAGGGTCCAGACTAGGATTTTTTTTAGCGGGGCTGGGATCTTATCGTGCAGGTTGGCTTATCAGCATGTCACGACGAATTACCCTGGAGCTTCGAAGGGAGAAGCTCTGCGACCACATGCAGGGCACTACGATATAAAAAGAAACAGGAACGATAAATTTCAAAGTCATTTGTTCCAGGGTAAAGCAAGTATTTGTCCCAGTATCAAGCAAATAATATTCCTGACCCTTAATCCTTAGTTCATTGTCCTTCGCAACCATGACGCCCACTGTCCTGTTAACCTGAGCGTTTGCCATCCCTCCTACCAAAAACAAGGCGTCTACCCTCCATCTTCTTCCCGATGGCTCGGCTCGTGAAGGCCTTAACCTACTTGGGAAATTTCGTTGAATCTCTGCTCAAACTTCTTCTAAAGCTTCTCCTCAAGATTCTGCTCAAACTGCAGAAGCCTTTCGTCCAGGATGCCAGGCAATGTGTTGCGCAATTCATTGCGCACGACCTCGGTCAAGATTCCAGGCAATTTGTCGGGCAATTGCTTGTCAATCCCATCGCCTATGGCCTCGTTCAAGATTCCGGGCAAGTGGTCGGGCAATTGGTCGGGCAATTGCTTGCAGACTTCTTTGCTGACGGCTGCAGACAGCCCTGAAATCTTGAATTCAAATCTATCGTTTGTATTGGCACGCTTTGCTGGAGGAGGAGCCGTGGCTGGGGTTGGGTTAGCAGGCCGTTTTGTTGCTTCATTCGCGTCGCGCTTTGCCCCTCGCCCCTCGAACTCCTTAAGCATCTCCACGAAGTCACGGGTCTCCTGGACATCTTCGGGGTCGCTGCTCTTGGCTTTCTGGGCGTCGTTCGCTGATTCCACAGACTTCACAGCTGGGTCCGCCGACCCTGCTTCCTTTGATCCGACCATGGTGATAGGTCGAATGAGGTGTCGTGATTTGGTAAGAAAGGCGGTAGGACAAGGAGGTCGATAGTATTGGGTGATGTGACAGTCGGTAAGGACGTGGGGATAACCTCAAATCAAATGACTCCAGAGAGAGATGACAGGTGCTGCCTAGAGTAAGTTAGAATCGCGAGTTATGGTGCGGAAACGTGTGGGATGGGATGGTCAGAATGCAATACCTGGCGGAGCTCTTCAGGAGGAAGAGGTTGTGAAGGAGAAGAAGTTGTTGAGATGAAGAAGAGGTTCAGGAGCGAGTTTATATATTGGTGGTTTGCGGGGGTCGGTGATTCACAGCCTCACAGCTGTCAGTGATTCAGAGCCTCGGCGTTTGTTTGTTCCTGCTGGCCTTCCCCTCTTCCTTGGAAGTGGAGATGGATGTGGAGGGGAAGAAGTTGTTGAGAGGAAGAAGTTGCGGGAACGGTTTTTTATATCGCCGTGGTGTGTGAGTGAGTGATTCACGGACTCACGATTTCAGTGGGATATGGAAGATGTTGAAAAGGGGTGACTTTATGCTTCCTACACTGAAACTCAAAGATTCCTCGATGCCCTACCCCTATTCGTATTTGTCCATCTAGTTGGTCTAACTCTCTCAGTTTATCATCATCTGACTGCTTATTTCGAACTCCCATCTGTATCGTAGTTAACCATGACGATGCCCCCGAACTCTTCGTCGTCGCTCTTGTTTGACTCTGGTGTCCAGGGTCGGTCTTGCTTCCATGCCCATGATGATAGATCTTCGTCTGTAGGCTCTGTCGGGCGTCTTGGCAGGGGAGGATTAGCCTCCCTCTTAGTCTCGGTTGGGCGACGAGGCAGACTGGGTGCTGCCTCCTGCTTTGGCTTTTCTTCGTTGGCCGTAGGACGTCGAGGGAGCTTCGGCGCGGGCTCCTCGTCGTCATAGTTGGTTGGACGCTGAGGAAGAGGAGGGTTTTGAGGCTCAGAGTCCTTGAACTGCTTGTCCTGGACTGGAGGCTGTGAGGGAGACACAAGGCCGGGCGGGGAGATGTTAAGCCCACGGAGATCACTCGCAATCTCTTCCTGACGAGGTGACTGAGCACTCTTCCGTTCCTCATATGCCGGCGCTCCATCAAAGTTGAGCAAGTCACCCTCGGCCTGGTGTTCCTTCATCTTGATGAGGTCATCCTTCTCGATCTCTGCTGCCGCCTTGACGCCCACGAATCCACACTTGCGAAGAATCTCACCAGTAAGGTCCGGATAGCGCAGATGACCGCTGACGGACTCGCTCAAGTCAAGATTCTCAATTCCTTCGACATCTGGGATCGCTTGCAAGCCGGCAACTCCCATAGAGAGACTGTGAGCTCGGTAGACAAAACCGAGGATAAGATCGTTCTCAGAGAACACGTTGAAGATCTTTCCAGAGACGACAGTGCGAAGCGTACGCCAGTGACCGGGTGCCGAAGGTGCGGGTGCTCCAATCAGGACAACAGTGTCGACGAGTCCAAAGGCGTGGCGCTCGGCAAGGGACTGCAAGCAAGCATGGATAGCCGTGGCACCAAGGGAGTAGCCTACCAGTGTTACAGGCCGCTCGCCTTGAACCTTGTTGATGAGGGCATCCGCTAGAAGCTGGCCAGCCTTGCGAGACCGGTTGTATGCGTGGTTAAAGGGGTTGTCAACGTTGGAGGCGGCAGCGAGCAACTGGATAGGCCAAAGGGCGGCAAGAAGAGTTGCGAGGACAGTTCGCTTCAAGATCTCAAGCTTGAGCTTCTTCCAGGCAAACGACTCGACCAGGGTACGCAGTGCATGTCCGAGGGCAATAAGAGTCTTCATCTCATATCGGAGGGCAAAGACCTCGCTATCGTCACTCATGATGCGCCATGGCTTGGTGACATCTTGCTCGGAGTGAAGCCAGCCGTTAATTCCAATGGTGACACGGAGGCGGCGTTCTTGCTCGGCTTGCGGGTTTTCGGCATTGAATACCTCTCCCCATTCTTCCTTGAGAGGGATGAACCGGAAATCTTCGACTTCCTTGGCGTACTTGTCCATCATCTCGCCCTAGTTCATGGTCTTAGTATCTTCCAGTGGAACTGACTGGGGACGTACCGTCATCTTGGCTCCGTATGCGCCAAATAGAGCGCCAACAAGAGCGCCGTTCATCCAAAAGATTCCGAGGAAACTGGCAACACCTCCCAAGCCTACGCCACCCATGATACTACCGACAGCGCCGGCAACCAAGGGGGCAGCCAGGCCTCCAGTTACACCAATAACTGCCGCGCCAGCCACGGAAGCGAGACCAACCTTCCAGAATCTGTTGAACTTGTTATCCTGTCGGCGCTTGGCTGCTTCAGCCTCGGCAGACATGACCTCTTTCTGCTTATCCCCATTCTTAGAGGACTCGAGAAGGGCCTTGGCGATTTCAATCTCTTCGTTGATGATAAAAGACTGTGAGAGCTCTAGTGAGGAGGCAAGGTAGAGTGCCAGAGCTCGTGTGTGAGCCGAATACTTGCCCGTAGACAGAATGAGAAGCAAGATGCATGAAAGAGCTTCCTTTCTATCCTCCGATGGGATAGTTGTCAGTCTCGTCGGGATGGGGTGGTACAGAGCCTGGAGCGAGGTGACATCCTCCAACTTGTCGATCTTGGTCTCTCCGAAACTGATGAGATTCTCGCCTTCTTCAGGTGTGTCGAGCTTCTTTTGCTCCAGTGCCTGCTGGTGCTTGCGTCTCTCTTCCTGGATTTTCTGATCATCCTTGACACGGATAATCTCTTCAAGTTTAGGCATAAACTCCCGTTTCCATTCTGCCAGGTGCTTCAGTGCGGCCCTCTGGATGCGAAGGGATTGGGCTGATCTGTTTGGCTGCTGGACGCGCGCCTCGGGATCTTCGTCCCTGGGTGTTGAAGGTCCACTCTCATCACGAGGGGTAGACAGAACAGGGCCCAGCTCATCATCAGCAACGTCGAGCTGAGAGCTCATAAAATCAGTGATTTCATTGACGAGCTTCCAGAGAGCTTGGCGTCGTGCGGGGTTGAGGCTGATGACGATCTGTCGTGGATCCGAGCATGTTGGGGCCATCGTGATATCGGCTCGTTCCCCGGGAACGGTGGAGATGGTGTTGAAGTAAAGTTACGATGTCAGTGGGAGGGTCTTCTAGCTTGATATCGAACAAGACAGCTAGCTTCGCAACAAACAAGAGTTACGTTGCGAGATCGAGTGGTGACATTCCCTCCAAGCTGTCGCTATTGGTCCGTGGGTGTGCAGGGTGTGTGATCCCTCACTCTCTGCCTAGCGGCGTCGACTGTCCCCTGAAACGCAGGGGCCTCGAGCTGAATTGTCGGGCGATGGGAGATATGGAAGATGATACTGTGATGTTCTTGGCCTTCTGCTGTATTGGTTGGACGGGGTTGGAGGGGTTGGAGGGAGGTGCCTGTCCCTCGTCACGTGCGATGTATCAAGATATGTCAGCGGTGGACGAGACGGAGGAACAAGAATCAGTTCTGGAAACGTTGGCTAGGATATCCAGATGTGGCCGAGGTTTGGGGTTTAAGATAAGTCTCGATCGAGTTCCCCTTTACGTGTCTTATACGGGCTGTTGGTCCTCGATTAATTCCTACTGGGGCTCTGTCGATCCAACGTCATCGTGCGCAAGCTGCCGTGCCTGGCTGAGATGAGATCAGAAGCATTTGTCAGGGGTTAGGCTGGAGTTTAATCGTTTAGGGATACCATCTAAACGCCTCAAGGCTCGAAGCGGAAAGCTACACATTCCAAGTGAAGCCACAATAAGTGAAGCTAGGGGCGCTGATGATAGGTTTCTCCAACGTCATTGAGAAGAAAGCATGGCATGCGGGCTGCAAAGAATAGTTGCCTTGATTAAAACTATCTAAATATTATAAGAATAATGGCATAATGAATCAATATTTTAGATCTCTCATTGATTATTTTATGATATCTTATGAATTAACCTTAGGGGAGGATAAGCTAAGACCTTGGACGGACGTTACTTGACGATTAACGTTCCAACCACGCTTTTCAAGACAGACAATAACGCTAAGGATAGACAAAGTGAACACAAAGAAGTAGAGTTTCTTAGAGATTGCTCAGGGTGAATAGATATATGAATAAATACAGGACTCCAGGCAGCTTAACAGAGCCTGGTCCATTTCCTAGTCTTCTTCCTCTCCCCTCTCCTGTAGCTGTCAAGATTCGCATGGCTTTTTTTCTTCTTCCATCTTCTAGTGGTATCATGTGTCAAAGGAGAACAAGGAAACAAGGGAGACCCAAGAAACATAAAAACAGATTAGCGACGGCTGGTATTAGGCGTGTGCAGGGCGTGCGAAATGTGTCTCGTAGATGTGCCACGTAGCAATGAAAGCTCGGTTCAGATGGTGGCGGACGGTCTCGGAATGTCCATGGTAGGAAAGTGTGCTTTACCAAGTCCTAGCACAAAGGGTCAAACAGTTGGTGTATCGTTGCGACATGGTGTTGTTCAGCGGCGGACCGGAGTCGCCTGAGGGCCGGCGGTGCCCTCCATGTTGCCGGTCAATTCGGCGACGCGAGCCTTGATTCGGGCAACGCGGGATTCAATAGCTAAGATCCCGTTAGTCTTGTCAACTTTAGCCATACTAACATGTCTCGACTTACTCTCTTCTCCACTTGTATCATCGTCGCCATCAGTGGTCCTGTGGGCAGGACGGGGTGCCTCGTCGGGTTGACGAGCGGCTCTATCAGCAGCGTTCTTGCGGATCTGAGCCCATCGATCTTGAACTCCAGGGCCGGCGGTGTTGCTCAGCTTCTCCTCAGGTTGCGCCGCCGAACCGAGCTGGGGAGAGTGACGGGGCTCTCGAGCGATGGGCGGAGGCGTCGCGTCATCCTCGTCGTCACTGTTAGGGGCAAAGGCAGGCTGGTCTGCGAGGGGGCCCTGGTTGAACCGAGCATTCTGCACCTCCACAGGGGTCGAGTTGTTGGTGCTAGGAGGGAGCTGAGCCTCCTCCATAGTTGGCTCAACGACCTCGTGGTTCTTCTGGGGTGTGTCGACACGCTTCACAGGCTCTTCCATAGGCGTGACAAAGTCGGCGGGTGTGGGAGTCGGCAGCTCAGAGTCATCGCCCTGTACAGGAGCGGGCTGGGGAATGGGGGCTTGGACAACCGCGGGCTCTGGAGTCTCAACACGAGCCGGAGTTGGTTGAGCTTGTGGCTCAGGAGTGGGCTGATCCCGTTGAAGGAGCGCATTCACGTTGGCGCCGGCATTTTCTGGAAGCTTGGAGCTTCGGTTCATGCGGAACAGCTTACGGAAACCGCGGTTCTCCTTGTTCTCCTTCTGCAGCTTCTTCTTCTTGCTCTCGGGGCTTGATGGCGTAGGGGACACCATGTTCTCACGAGAAAAGTCTTGAGGCAACTCGTTCTTGGGAGGAGGGGCGGGAACAGCGGCTGGTTCTGGATCCGGGAGTTGTGTGATAGGCTCCTGGACCTGCTCCTGAACTGGCTCCGGAGTTGGTACAGGCGCAGGCTCAACTTCGGCGGGCTTGTCGGGCACAGGAAGAGGCTTCCTTACCGTTTCCTTGGGGGCTGGCGCGAATGTCGGAGAGGCAACAGGCGTTGGCACGTCCTTAACGGGCACCTGAGGAGGCTGCTCTTGAGCATGCGAGCCACCATTGGTCTCGGCATCTCCGTTAACTCCCTCGGAGGGAATAGGTGATACAGCCAAGCCGCGACCTGCGTTGCTGTTGGCCATATACACGTCCTTGATCGTTCCCTTGTCGTACTTGGAAACCCACTTCAGTGCTGATGAAGCCTCACCGATGATGGTGGGCTGCAAGGTGAGAACACTGTTAGTCTTCTCAGCCATGAGCTCTGCATCAGTTCGGCCACGGCGCTGATACTGCTGCTGGGCAGCCAGCTTCTTCTCCTGAAGTTCAGCTGCTCGAAGCTGTGCAGCCTTAGCTTGGATCCTAGCATGAGTGTCGGGGCCAATGCTGGCCTTGCTGGCGCTATTTTGGCCAACGTTGTTTTCGAGAGCTTGCTTTCCAGCTGACTTCCGTCGACTAAGACCCTTTCCACGTCGAGTCCAGCTGAAGAAGCCCTTCTTCTCTGCGATATAGGCGCCCTCCTGAGGCTCTGGCGCCGCGCCAGCCACCATCTCCTCCATCACCAGCCAGCGGCCACCGGTGATCTTCGTCTCGACAATTGCGCATCGTCCGAATGCAGACTTTCGCTCGGCAGTCTCCTCAGGGGCGAGACTGGTCATCCAAACCCACCAGAATGCATCGTCCAAGGAAAAGGTGGTGATGCTAGCAAGTTCACCAGGTTCAAGGGACCGGTCGTGCTCAAGTCTTGGTCGGTGTGACTGCGAGCTTCGTTGTCTCACTGTTTCAAGAGGCGGCAGGACTTTGTCAGGGGGAGAAGCAGGTTGGATCGAGCGGCCTGGTTTTCGTCCACAAATCCGGAGGACAAGAAGTCGGCCCATGAGGGAGTTGTCGGTCTTCCGAGGCCGTTTCCAGACGCAGGCGTCCTGCGAAGGCCAGGTGGTGGTTGTTTCTGGGCCAAGGCACTTTCGTCGTCATCATCTTCCTCCTCGAGAGGACTAGAGAATCCGATATCCTCAAATCGCGACCAAGATGCATCACGCAGACTAGTCGAGTGCTTTGAGCTTGATACTTGTGACTGGTTGGCGCCAGCAATAGCCTTCAACACTCGACGGCACTCATCTGTCAAAGCTTTGATGGGGTCATCGTACTCGGAAAACTCCTGCAATGCGCGGTCCTCGTCGCGGTACTGGAAGTGGTTGGCCCTCCGCAAAAGGGCAAAAGGAGTCGGAGACACGGTGTCGACGATCATGACAACCTTGTTGGTAGTCGAGCTCATAAGGGCTGGTCGCTGGGGAGGATATTCGGTTTCCTGGAGCAGTTTCTGGAGAGACATCGGGAGCATGGTGATGCCAGTGACGTTCTGTTCAGGCGAGAGAGATCGGAGGAAAGCGAAGAACATGTGGCTCGTCGCATCGGCAGCACTGGTTTCAAGTAAGCAATCACGATAAACAGCAGTCGTTCAAGGTAACTTACCGAAGCCACCCCTCATATCCTCCCTCGAAGCCCTTGGTTGTATCCTTGTGCTCAAAGGCCCACCATGCAGCCATCCGCGACAGCTTTCGGCCACCAAGACCATTGGACTTTCCGTGGGCAGCAATTGCTGCCATGAGGTCGAAGAAGTCAAAGATGATGCGCTGACGGGCGCCATTCTCGACGCTAATCGGGATGAATGTCTTGAAAGAGTCTCGGGCCAGGTTTGAGTCTAGACAAGGGTCAGGTCTGCCGTTTGAAGATGTCGTTAACGTCATGCCATGCGAAAGCACATACCAATTTCTCCCACTTTGAACAGCTCATACGCATCCCAGCCAACAATGCCCCCCTGAATTCGACTCCAGCACCACTTTGCGACACCAGAAACCACCTGGGGATGTTAGTTTGCGCAATTCTCGCTGCCGTAACCCACGTACCATTGGTTCCGTCATGCGCAACTCCTGGAGCAATTGTTCACCACGTAGATTCGCATGAGACTCGAAAAAGTGACGGATAAAGGAGCGCACGGCGCTAGGATCGGAGGTCGGTCGGAATGGAAGCAGGAGAAAGGGGTGGTCGAGAGCTGGAGTACAGCATAGCGATTAGCATGTCGTGTACATGGAGGGGCATGATGGGAACGAGGAGTTGCAGGATGCGTATCCCATGTGACAAAAGCAACATACCTCGCGCCTTGAGCTCTTGAGTACAACATCGGATCAGCTCGTGGACCTCCTCGGGCTCGACAGAGGTGCGCGCGTAGGCATCGGTCCATTGTGGTTTGGGCGGAAGCGACGAGGCAAGATCGTTGGCGGCTTTCTTCTTGGACTTGGAGTCCTTTCCCTTGAGGCGAGCTAAGAGGCCAGCCATGACGGGCAACGGCTTAACAGCAGTTGCGAGAGAAGATAGTCAGGCGCGGTGGCGAGGAGATTCCATGCGACAAGAGAATAGGTAGGATGCAAAAGCGACGTCAAGCCGGGACGTGAATAAAGGGGCGGTGATGCTCTGGGGTGTACCGATGCCAGGTACTGTAGGTAGGAGCTATTCGGTGATAATTTCCCGGTTGAGAGCGGGAAAAGCAAGGCCCTGGTTGCGAAATATGGCCAGGGTCTGTCGGCAGTTGGGTCGATTTAACAGTAGCTTCTGCTGCACTGGCGATGATCGTGATATGAAATGGTGAAGCTGAATGAGAAGGTAGGAGGAGCCTGCGCGCAAGAGAGACGTGTAAGTCAGGGAAGGTGGGCTCAGTGACGGTTTCTACGCGGGCGTGAGCGGCATATGGGCGTACAAATAAAATTAGGGGACCCTTTTCCCCTCTGACGGATGTTGGAGGTTGATACAAGGCCAGTGAGATTGGCTGCTGCTGGGTATCGAAACGAAACGACGTGCTCGACGGGGGTGAAGGAGAAAAAAAAAGGAGGGGCACGAGGCCGGGGATAGAGAAGGATTATGGGAAGAATGGAAAGTGAATCGAAAGAGAGGAAGAGAAAAAAAAAAGTGAGTCCAACCAGAAGCAAGATGAGACGAGAAGAGAGAGAGAGGGTGACAATGGGATTGGGGACGGGACGGGATTGTGGACGACGGGGAGGTAGGTGCAGCGCACCTTGTGCTGGGCTGGGCTGGAGCGCGCTTCAGGGGCGACGACGGGGATGCGCGACCAGGTTTATCATGGATGGATGAGTACGTACAGAAGAGAACAGCACTAAGATTGGGATTCGGGCTCTTGCGCTGGGATGACAGGACAGAGAGCATGAAGAAGTTGACAAGGGTGGGTAGGGGCCCTTTGGGATGGAGGGAGGGGCGTGTGCTTGCGAGTGATGAGTGTGTTGTGTTTGTGATTGAATAACCTAGAGGTAATTGTGGTGTATTGTATAGATTCAATTCTGCTCTACTATTCATGATTGAGCTGCAGCATGATATTAGAGGGCAGCTGGCATCATGCGCTGTATGATATCACAAATCCATACTCGCGTCTGATCGGATATTGGCGCTGGGCCACTGTAACCGTGAGGCTGAGAATCACCAACGTACACAGGCACAGGCACAGGTACAGGTTTCGTCAACCAACACAACGCCTTCCGGATGGTTGACAAGCCGCGCCCGAGTCCAGCTCACCCCACGAGCCCGCAAGCCAAGGGACTCTAGGAACAGGCTAACAGGTCAGGGTGGAGGGGCTCGGGAAGCAGATTCGGGGCATTCCATTCCAGGGGACAAGGTGAAGAAGTGCCATGGGCGGCAGCAAAAAAGGACCCAAGAGTTGGGCAGTGTGCTACTCGCAATGTGAGAGGCCAAGACAAGAGGTAACCGTAACCGTTGGACCAGAGTTTACCAACGCGATTGGATAGGTTGGGCCGCTGCCAGAGGTCAAGGCTTCATCAGAGGAGTGGACCGCCACGTTCCTGGATGCCCTGAAATTTTAATTACGTTGGGCGGGCGGGCGGCCAGGTAATTAATTAATTGGACGTCCATGGGGGAGAGCGAGGGGCTTCATGTCTTTGATCATGCCGGTCCTCATGCCCTGGCTCTATCAGACAATGATGGCGATGGCTGAGGGAAGAGGAGAAAATAGGAGGACAGCCTACAGAGACGACGTCAACAACCTCAGAACAGAAACTTGGGATGATGGACCAGGGGTCACGCTCCCCAATCTCATCCATGGCCCGGCATCGGTCTTGACAAGCCTGTCACCTTGGCGCCTTGGTTGGACGCCGTCGCCGTAGCCAAATTAATTGGTGCTGTAGCTCTAGCTTGCGCGAGCTGAGCGACAAGCGAGACGACGCGCTGAGCCTCTCACGTCTTTTCTTTCGCGACTGATCCAATCTCTAGACCATCATTTCGGGTGGCTCGACGCCATCGTTTCGCATTGCCTCTTTCTGCCCTCTCCAAGAGTTCGTCAGTCACCCGATGAGGCGCCCTCCTCGCCCTCTCAAACTTCCTGAGCCGCTCACACGGGCGGGAGAAACGACGCCGTTGCGTCCCGTCTGGCGCCCTCTGGTGGCCTAATTGGCGGCGGACTGTCCCTTGCCAATATCAGCGCCTCTGTTAAGATAGGGCTTTCAGCCCGTCGATGAATCCAAGCCTCGCTCGTTCTTCTCCACGTCATGAGTAGCGCCTCTGGAGGAGACGAAAAAAAAAAATCTCCATTCAAGGAATCCTTGATGGTAATCCACTCTCGACTCGGCCGATTCAAATCGTTCCGGTTCGCGAGCATCTTCATCAGCCTCTCTGCCTGGGATACCCCATCTCCTGCCAGGAACCTCTCAACGGCGGGACATCCAGTTTCTGCCCGCAAAAAAAAGCCCAAATATAGCCCATCTATTCCTTCTCCCAGGCTTCTTTCGGGATGCCTTTGTCCAATGGCCGTACCGGTGGCTCGGTCATCCGTGGGGCGCCCCGAGTTGTGAGTTGGCATGGCCAGCGCATCCTCATCCCACCCAAGCCGGCATTCGTGGGCGTCGTGGGTGGCCGCCTGTTCGCCCAGGATCTTCTCTCGGATCGACGCTGCTGAGCTGGCAGACGGGCTGTGCCAGACGACGACTGGCTATCCCAAATGTACGAGAGTGAGATCAGGACGTGGCCACTAACACGTAGTGTCCCATCTCACACCGTCGGCAACCAAAGATGCAGGTCATACAGAGCCCGGAAACCTGGCAGCAAGCAAGCAAGCAAGCCTCGATCTTGCTGATGAGGACGAAACATCCTTGACAACCCGTCCAAGGCATGAGTCTGTGCCGTCGTCGCCATCAGCCTTCATCCCAACTCGGCCGCTTCTCGACGCCCAGACCTCGATCCATGACCCCGGTCTAGTCGAGAGTTGAACCGCAAACCAAACTCCACAGTCGTTATGCTTCATGCAAGCGGGGACGGGCACTTACTTGCGGTAGGTACCTACGTGCATCCCTCTTCTGCTCATCCGTATTCCGCGCCTGGGTTGGTATGCCAGGGCTGAAACAAGATGCTCATGGTTCAGGCGTTGGTTCCCGTTCGTCCACGTTGTTGACGCTCAGCCTTGATCATGACTGGCGCGTCCCTTCATGCCCCGCATTCTCATGGAATCTTTTTTTGACATGGGAGATCTGATGCTACCTCTTTTTTTGTGATGCTATACGGGGAAGACCTCAAGGGAGGCGTTCGAGGGATGAGGGAGGGTGCTTCAATCTCAGACCTTTTCCACCTCGACTCATCTTGAAATCTCCATTCGTGCGCTCGGTCGTCCAGCCCCCGGCGAAGCTGAAGGGATCATGCCATTTCATTTTGCTCAGACTGGATCTTCGGCTTCTCCTTCGAGAAGAGGTCTAGGCGAGAGACTAGCATCGCGCGCTGAAGAGTGGAGTTGAGCCGGTTGGAATTGCTTCAACACGGACCCTTCTCTCAACCGTGACCCTGAACTGATCAAGTCCCTGACCTCGGGCATGACGGCTGCTGGGTCTGGCCGGCCCGCTCTCCTCATCCCTCGATCCGTTCTCACCGTCCGCTGATCTCCGAATGTTGTTTACAGCACAATGCTTGGTTCGAATGACCAGAGGATGACGTCTTTCAACAGCTCGAACCGATACGCTAGGGAATCGTTCATCCATAAACTTATACTACAACTACGTATATCCATGCACATAGATTCCCGAATGTGATCCTTCCATGATCCCTGGCCCAGCGACCCGATCATCTGGGGACCGATATTCCTACATGCCAAATCCTACATCCTATCCGTACATCCCTAGATACTAAGATACCTTAACCCTGATCCCAAGTGCTAATACAACGCCTTCGTAAGAAAATAAATACGCTGGCTCTGATAAACTCCAAACCCATACTCTACTCTTCCTTCTTGCGCTTTTCTTCCTCCTCGGCAAGCGCGAGGGCTTCCTCCAGCGCCTCCTCGTCTGCAGCAAACTCGGCGTCGTTCTCCTTATCATCTTCGTCCTTCTTCGCTGCTGACTTGGTCTCTGTCTTCTTGGTCTCCTTCACACCCTCTTCCTCTTCGACAGCTTCGGGCTCCTCGACCTTGGCCTTGGTCGTGGCACCTGGTGCCAATGCCCAGTCAATCTCGCCATCAGGTCCGTATCGCGATACGAGCCACTCGTTGGCCTTCTTGAAGTGCCCACAGTCAAAGAATCCCCGAGAAGCGCTGAGAGGGCTGGGATGCACGCTCTGCAGTACGAGATGTTTCACTCGGTCGACCTTCTGCACTCGCTTGCCGGCCGGGGTTCCCCAGGCCATGAACACCACACCCCTCGTCCTCTTCTGAACAACTAGATCAATGACCTTTTGGGTGAAGCGTTCCCAGCCTCGGTTGGCATGCGAATTGGCCTCATGAGCACGGACAGTGAGGCAGGTATTCAGCATGAGCACACCACGGTCCGCCCAGGGTGTAAGGAGTCCTCCCTTGTTGGGAGGTGGCTCGAAAGACGGATAGTCCTTCTTGAGAGCAATGTACATGTTCTTGAGAGAGGGGGTGCGGGAGTGGGAGGTCGCACGGAGAAGGCTAGTCCATGGGCCTGGTTGTTGTTGTGATAGGGGTCTTGGCCGACGATGACAACCTTGACGTTGTTGAACTTGGTGTGACGGGACCTGATTGTCCGAGGTCAGAAAGGGGCATCAAAGGCAAGCATCGTAGGTCCATACCATGAGTAGACGTCCTCCTTGGGCGGGAACCATTTCCGGCCAGCAGCTGTCTCGCGGTTCAAGAAGCGCTTCAGCTCCAGGAACTCCTTGGTGGTGATGTCATCCTTGAGGTGGGCAAGCCAGCTGTCGTCGAGGGTACTAATCTCGAGCTGGAGAAGCTCCTTTTGCTCTGCAGTAAGGGTTCCCAACCACTTGGCCTTGTCGAACTTGACGGCCGGCGCAGCCGCAACGCTACCAGCGGGCTTAGGGGCAGCTCCGAAGAATGAAGCAATGTTACCATCGGCCTTGGCCTTCTTGGTGTCGCCTCGGCCAGCCGCCGCTGCGGCCTTGCGCTTGAGCGTCGACATGACGAGATGCTGTATGTGGAGATGGAGACGGAGATGGGGAAGGGGTCGATGCACGGTGAGTCCTCGCAGGAGAAAGACTCTAGGGAGAGCTCGCGTGGGAAGAATCCTGGGCAATTGGACTCGCCAAACGGTTCAGCGAAAAATTGATTGGCACCAAAACTTTGGAGAAGAAACAATGGAGATGGACGAGAAAGTGCAGGGTCGAGTCGTGATATAGGGAGTGTGATGAGATGTGACGAGATGTGATGGATTTTCCGAGCTAAAGTGGTGATGCAAGCCTTCAGGAGTCGATGGCAACGGGGCGCGTTGCGGGAGACGCGGTCGGACCCCAGCCATTAACGCGCTTCCCGTGACTTTCGCGTCGAGGACTGGGACTTTAGTTCAGGCTGCAGGGCACTGAAACCTGGGGGCTTTTCCTGAGTGGCTGGGAGCTGAAGTAGTTTCGACACTAGCAAGCCTGGCGTAACCGCTAGCTAGGCAGAACTAGGCAGAAACTGTGGAGTTGAAGATTGGTCTGGTTGTGGGTTGTGGAACTATGCAACTTGTGCAATTCAGACGTATCAATTGGGTTCTTGAGAGTTGCACAACGGCGTCGTCTGAACCACACAAGTGGGCAACTTCAGCCTTGAATATCTCGAGTGGTTAAAAGAGAGTTTCCTTCGTCAGACCCCTAGCTACTATCATTGGTGCATCTCCCTGCATCACTCGCGTTCGCAGACTCCTTTTCTGGACTGATGCATTGGCATTCCCATCAAGGCCAGACTGTGCCGGCGCTGACAACTCAATTCGTATTCTATCTTGGATACAGTCACTCATTTCCCTCTACTGTTCACCTATTCCAACTGCAGCCACCTAGCAAACTTGCACTCCTCACGAATTCAAAGCCTCTCCAATGGCTTCTCCTAATGAACTTGTTCCTGCGTGGCGCATTAGTCAGCCGTCGTCACCACGCTTTTCCAATCTGGGCACACACCCGACAGGCATTACCTCATGTAAGCTCCGACCTCAACTGGACAGCTTGTAACTCCCGGCTGCTTCGAACACCCCGCGACAACAACACCGCAGGCCCGCATCTACACTCTGCAGGATAGCCATGCTCTGCGGCATAGCTCGAAACTTTGGCACATAGAAGTTGCCCAAGATGAGGCAATCAATCGTCTGGGTTCTCCGTTAGTCAATCGCTTCCACTCGGCACACGCGACACCTGGCAAGCTTGCTGACCTTTTGTTAGTGCTCTGGCAGGCCACCTTGGGAGTTAGCACGAATGCCAAATATTACCAGCAAGAGATCAAAGAACAGCCCGTTCAGAGGGGAGGTCAGAACAAACATGTCGCCGCTCCAAGAACCGATGTGGTTGTTGACCACAACCACCATCATACTCCCCAACCTGGTACAGTCGGCCTCGACGGAGGGAAAGGGAGCGCAAAGACACTAACAGCTTCTAGGTGCGGAACTGGTCGATGCAGCGATGGCTGAGCTGAACAAAGCACCACAACCTTCACATCGTCGAAAGCGAAAGGCGGCAGGTCTCGTCGGAACCGCCCTGCGGTATATCCTCAAAGCTATCCCCACCAGCCCTGTAACCTCGCCATCCCAATCCCACGATTCTTCCGCCACCGGTTCCATCTCCAATGCGATCGACCTTCTCGAGCGAGCCGCGCGGCAGAACAATTCTGACGCTCTCTACTTGCTCGCCGAGATAAACTTCTTTGGTAACTACAGCCACCCAAGAAACTTGGACGTGGCCTTCAACCACTATAACCAGCTCGCCAACGTGTACGGAAATACGACGGCCCAGTTCATGGTCGGGCTCTACTATTCCACGGGGATCGGTAATGTCGTTGAGCGCGATCAAGCAAAGGCTCTTCTCTACTACACCTTCGCTGCTCTTCGCGGAAACGCTCGCGCGGAAATGGCTGCGGGATTCAGGCATCACGCTGGCATTGGAACAACTAAGAACTGCGAGACGGCGGTGAAATTCTACAAGAGTGTGGCAGACAAGGCTATTGCCTGGCACAGATCTGGTCCTCCTGGTGGTAGAGCTTGGGTCCAACAACAATGGCGAATCTCGGATGACCACGGAGGTATCTACGGAGAAGGGGCAAGTGCTTCAAGTGCAGGTATGAACGCTTTCAAGCCGAGTTACGGATCCGACGCGAATGCTGCCATCGACGACGTGATTGAGTACCTCGATTTGATGTCTCAAAAGGGCGACTTTAAGGCATCGTTCAACTTGGGAAGGATATACTACGAGGGCCAGCGGGGTCTTGATCCCGATATCGACATTGCTCTCAGGTACTTCAGCAAGGTCGTGTCCCGCTACTGGAAGCAAGATGGACGACTCCACGAAAGCCCTAAGCAGGGCCTCGAGAAGATTGCTACTAAGGCGGCTGGCTACATTGGCCGGATGTACTTGAGGGGCGATGGCGTTGCTCAGAACTTCGCAAGGGCAAGACTCTGGTTTGAGCGTGGTATCACGCAAGGAGATGCCCAGTCGCAGCACGGTCTCGCTCTGATGCTGCTTCATGGATACGGAGGGAAACAAAATGTGAAGTTGGCCATGGAACTCTTCAGAGCATCCGCGGATCAGGACTTCCCTGCTGCCATGGTCCAGATGGGGCATCTTTACTTGGACCAGGGCGGCCAGGAGGACGTCAGGATCGCCAATAACTACTTTGAACTTGCGGGACGACACGGCAACATCGAGGCGCATTACTACATTGCAGAGATGATCCACCATGGCGTTGGACGGGAGAAGCTCTGTGGTGCCTCTCTCACATATTACAAGAGTGTTGCCGAGAAGGCCGAGCCGTTGGTCTCGTCTTGGGGCGATGCCAACGATGCGTACGAAGCCGGTGACCATGACCTTGCGTTCCTGGAATACCTTCTGGCTGCTGAGCAGGGTTATGAGAAGGCGCAGACCAACGTGGCATACATGCTGGACTCTACACAGGGGCGCTTCGCGCTGTCGTCGTTTCTCCAAGTGGCTCGAGACAAGAGCGGCCTTCTCAAGAACCCAGCGCTCGCACTCGTCTACTGGACTCGATCATCGAGACAGTCGAATGTCGACTCGCTTGTCAAGATGGGCGACTATTACTTTGATGGCATTGGCACCGAGGTTGACGTTGCCAAGGCTGTCCAGTGCTACACTGGAGCCTCGGACTATTCGCAAAGCGCCCAGGCTCTCTACAACCTGGGGTGGATGCATGAGAATGGCATTGGACTGGTACAGGATTTCCATCTGGCCAAGAGGTATTATGACCATGCGCTTGAGGTGAATGAGGAGGCATATTTGCCTGTCACTTTGAGTTTGTTCAAGCTCCGGCTTCGGAGCGCTTGGAACACCTTGACACATGGACCGATTCATTCAATCCAGGATGAGCCCAGTAAGTCTTCCGTTGAATCATTTTGCTGTTTATATCCTTACAATGCCTTCAGAACCGAAAAAGGTCAGATCACTCTCGGAATGGATCAACCACTTTTTGCAAGATGACGGGCAGTATGACGAGGAATACTATGCTGGCGAGGATCTCTACGACGGCGCGCTGGGCAGCGGAGAAGGCGCGGGCGATGATGATGGGATAATGGAGAGCCTTCTTATTGTTGGCATCACCTTTTCGCTTGTGTTCCTCCTCTGGTGGCGGCAACGACTGCAGCAGGCACATCAGGAGGGCGAGGACGCTCGACGAAGAAACCTGGAAGGATTGCCTCCGAACCCGCGGCCTGAAAACGGCCGTGATGGTCCTGATTTTGCTGGGTGGGCTGCGGGAGGTGTCGGCCTGTAAAGTACCTATGGATGTGTGAAGAGTGGTGGGCATGTCCCTTTCTTGATGGTAGCATTGGAGCGATGGCGTTTCTGGGTTCATTTTCTAAGCTAGATGGAATTGTGTAAGAGATACTCAAGAGCGATTTTCATCAAACGGTATTCTCGACCTTGGGCTGGTATGTCGGCTTTGAGTAGAGTCAGTGGACGGCTTTGTCCGCCATGGCTGGCGTGGAAAAGGCACGTTGCACGCCACTTGCTGATACGTGATATTTTGGCGGCCAGCCTGAGAGAATTTGAATAACGGAACAATCCCGTATTTTGTATCAATATTGATTCAGGGAATGCGACAACCGTCAAGGTAGATTCTCTGGGTCTCGTTTCATCCCTTCTTTTCGTCTGTTTGGTGAAGGCTGGCGCTAACAAAGAGCGGGACTGTCTGTCAGGCCCTTTGTGTAACACGACGAATGGCTCTGAGATGGTGCAGGATGAGACGTTTCAAGGCAAGAGGCTGAGCTCGGAATGGGCAGCGCCCGTGAATCCTTTCACGGTTGTGCAACCCTTGACAAAGCAGCCAGCCACGGGCTTGGACGTCGTCTACCTAAGCGATGGATCTTTGGATGGAATTATCTTCGGTGCCATTGCTAAAATATCACTCTGAATGGAAGAAGCTACTGTAAGCATGACTCTTTTACTATTGAGCCCCGCGATTCCAGACTCAGCAGTGATAAACATGGAGTTTCTACTCCGCAGGACAAGGAGGCTTGCCGCTTGTCCATAGGCGCCCGTGAGCCAAGCAGCCTGGCCCCCTTTTGGGCCTGTGAAACTTGAATGCGCAACGCCTCCTGCCACGGATCGTCGCCCGGAGAGAGATACTGCACGGAGATCCCTCCCCCTTCCCTTCCCCTTCTCCTCTTTGTGCGCCAAAGCACGCACCGCAAGTCTATTTATGATTTTCTGCTTTGCATGGCAGCTGCCAAGGATCCTTAAATAACTCTGTTCCCTTTTTTCACTCTTTTTTCACCTTCTCCGCTTAGTCTCCCTTCTCTTGCATCTCATCTTCTGGTCAGCGGCCAGTTTGCTGCTTACTCCAAACAACCTCCACACATCCCTGCGACGTCGGGGCCGCCCTTGAAACTCCATCACCCTGCCTGGTTGCCCCGGGGCCTTGCGTGCATGCACCTCCCACCTCGGATGGGACAACTTGAACACAACATAACACACACTCCATACAGCAGAATTGCCGGTACTGAACATGTCGGCGACTCGATTTGTGCGGCGCGCTCTGAAGCGCAGAGATGAAGACGACGACGATGATCGCACGGAATCATGGGATCTTGACGACGACGATAACGATAATGGCTATTGGTGGTATAGCGATGTAGGCGACGCTGCCCGATTTCACCGCACCCGACGTTTCGCATGCTAATTGAAGTAGGAGGGAGTGATCGTCAAGTGGTCAATCCTTGCCGTCATTGTCGTTCTATTTACCCTCTGGATCGTGGGCGGATACTGGCATGCGAAGAGGAGGATCGCAAAGGGCCTACGACCTTTGGCATACCATCGAGTGAGTCGGCCTCCAAATCGCTTCTATGAGCCTGGACGGGCGCTAACATTACTTCCAGTGCTTTGTGAGCAGGCGCATGATGGCACAGGTCGACCCAAGATACGCATATCACCCACAACCGTATTATGCTAGCTACCCGGGGCCAGACGGACACAACTACGTGCAGCCTGGTGGATATCCCATGTACAACATGCCTCCTCCGGTATACGACCCGTCACGGCCTCCCATGTACGAAGAGCCTCCCGAAGGTGGCTCTAAGATCGACCCGACGCAAGGACAGAGACGGGACAACGGACCTGCAGACTACCAGGCACCACCAGGACCACCCCCTGCGAGATAGACAGCGGAAACATGTACAAGATTAGATGGATAAGGGCAGATACACCAGGATTTTGATCAAGATATGTTTAGGTTTGGAGGCTTCACAGGAAATAACGACCATCAATGCCGCTGCTGGGAAACTATCAAATTGAAAGGAAACGAGCTAGCTTATGATACTAGAAATAGATAGGCACTAACGGCCTTGTGCTGAATTACAACAACACTAAGATCGTTCTCCTTTTGCAGTAAACCCATAACCATAAACTCCAGTCGCCTTGGGTATATATGTATCTGTGTGTGTGCATGATCTGATCCGGGGCCTTGTTCTAATCCACGTCCATGGCATCTGGATCGTCATCTGTATATGTTGGAGAGACAATCGCATCATTCACCGAGTCACGGTCTACGCTCGGTGTATTCGTCTTGCCCTCTCTTTCTAGTCGCTGCTGTTCTCTCGCGCGATGCCTCGACTCTATGATGGCCTTGCGCACGCTGTCCTTGTCCTCGGGCACTGTCAGCGACTTGGGATCACTGTAGAGTACAAGCTGCATGCCCGCCAGCTCGCCATCGCTGTTGGCAAGGACGGCAGGAGGAATTCGGTTTGCGCGCAGGTGCTTTTCAATGTCCGGGAGGAAGACGAGCTTGCCGGGATCATCGGTTTCGCTGTCGGAGGAGAGCTCATCGTCGATGTTGTAGATGTAAACCTTGTGCTTGGAGTCATCGAGTTGCATCGAATCATTGGGAACTGGGCGTTCGCGAGTAGAGGACGAAGACGAGGGCGCGGCATTGGGAATAGACGGTGTTGGAATTGATGGTTCCTCGACAGGAACATACAGCTTAGAGCCGCTTTGCTCTGTAAGTCGCGTGCGACGTTAGCTCCATGGGATCTACTGGGACGTTGGAAGAGTGGGACAAGACGGGATGAACGTACCAATGTTAAGCAGACTCAGGCGCTTAGAAAGACGCTCATTGTCCTGAGTCTCTGCCTTTCTCTTGCGCCGCAGCCTCCTCGACTTGTCAATGCCGTCGGTAGCAACCGGGGCTGCCGAGGTGGAGGGAGATTGCGCTCCGTGCAACATGATTGATTGATTGTCAAGTAGAGAGATGGAGGTGTCCGGGCAGTCAGTGGTCAATGGACCCCCCTTGGACGCCGCCGCTGGAAGGCCTAAAAAAAAGGGCAACCTTGAACCCTTCAACATCCGGAGACGAATCAACGAGAGGGAGAAGGACACGGCTGCCACCACCCGTGGCGAGGATGAACCGTTTTTCGCCTGAGCGAGTATAAAAGCTTTTTTGTTTTTTTTGTCTGGCAAGAGTTCGCCCCTGATGTGGGTGAACATCAATCGCACTGTCGGCGGCGGAAGCAGCAGAAGCAGAAGCAGCGCCTCTTCGGCCTGGAACGGGATTGCGATAGCGGCGGCACGGGTGCCGGGCTTCAGCGGTTGCGATAGCGGTTGCGGGCGTTGGAGTCGGCGCTGTCCGCCCCGGAGCTGGAGCTGGAGGCAAGTCCAGACGAGCACGGGTGGGCGCGGGCCTTATGTATCCCTCTTGACTCATTCAGCGGGTTCTTGTAGAACTTTCCACTCCCCTCTGTCGGCGCCACCAATAATACAGCGACAACCTCTTCTCCTCCACAACCACAACCTCCCCCAGACAAACGTCGCTGCGACTCCGCGACAAACGACAACCACGATATTCGCGCGACAGATCCCCAAGGCCACAAGGAGATTTCCCTCTTTCCTCTTTCGCCGGTCTTACTCCAGTAGCTCGACTATGGCCGAGTCCGAGCTCAAGTGGCCCGCTGCGCGCGTCCGCCAGACCTTCCTCGAGTACTTTGAGCAGAGGGGCCACACGATAGGTACGCGATAGTGCGGGCAACACGCCTCGCTACCCCGGACGACTTCGCAATTATACCCAATTTCTTCTACCAGATTTCTTCAATGCCGGCATCCAATTTTTATCATCCCTTTCCTATCTTGACAGGCGCTGACAAGGCTCTTCTCCAATGCAGTCCCCTCCTCCTCCGTCGTCCCTCACAATGACCCCACCTTGCTCTTCACCAATGCGGGCATGAACCAGTTCAAGCCCATCTTCCTCGGCACCATTGGCAAGACGGATCCCATGGCCGGCCTCAAGGCCGCCGTCGACAGCCAAAAGTGCATTCGCGCCGGTGGCAAGCACAATGATCTTGACGATGTCGGCAAGGATAGCTATCACCACACCTTCTTCGAGATGTTGGGCAACTGGTCTTTCGGCGACTACTTCAAGAAGGAGGCTGTTCAGTACTCTTGGGAGCTTCTGACCAAGGTCTACGGTCTCGACCCTGCCCGTCTCTACGTCACTTACTTCGAGGGTGACGAGAAGTTGAAGCTGGAGCCTGATTTGGAAGCCAAGGACCTTTGGTTGTCCGTTGGCGTGCCTGAGGACCACATTCTCCCTGGCAACATGAAGGATAACTTCTGGGAGATGGGTGACCAAGGTCCTTGCGGTCCTTGCAGTGAGATTCACTACGACAAGGTCGGTGGTCGCAATGCCGCCAGCCTCGTCAACATGGACGACCCCATGGTTGTCGAGATCTGGAACAACGTTTTCATGCAGTATGACCGACAGAAGGACGGCAGCCTCAAGTCGCTGCCCGCCAAGCACATCGATACCGGTATGGGCTACGAGCGATTGGTTTCTGCTCTCCAGGATACCGTCTCCAACTACGCCACCGACTGCTTCACCCCCCTTTTCAAGAAGATCGAGGAGGTGACCGGCGCCCGACCGTACAGTGACAAGTACGGCAAGGACGACGTCGACGGTATCGATACCGCTTACCGTGTTGTTGCCGACCATATTCGAACTCTGTCATTCTCCATTGCCGATGGCGCCGTCCCCAACAACGATGGCCGAGGTTACGTCGTCCGACGTGTCCTGCGACGAGGTGTTCGATATGCCAGGAAGTACTTCAACGCCGATATCGGCGCTTTCTTCTCCAAGATCCTGCCTGCCTTGGTCGACCAGATGGGCGAGCAGTTCCCCGAGCTTGTTAAGAAGCAGCAAGATATCAAGGAGATTCTTGATGAGGAGGAGATTGCCTTTGCACGAACTCTGGATCGCGGCGAGGCGCAGTTCGAGAAGTACGCTGCTCAGGCTGTCAAGGATGGCTCCAAGAAGCTCGAGGGCGATGTTGTCTGGCGACTGTACGACACTTTCGGCTTCCCTGTTGATCTGACCCGATTGATGGCGGAGGAACGAAGCCTTGAGATTGACGACGCCGAGGTTGAGGCTGCTCGTATCAAGGCCCGAGAGGCTAGCAAGGCTGTCAAGGAGTCTGTTCAGACTTTCTCTAAGCTCAACGTCCACCAGATTGCCGAGCTCGAGCAGCAGCTCAAGGTCGAGCGAACCAACGACGACGCCAAGTTCCTTCAGGGTGACAGCAAGGGCAAGGTGCAGCTCATCTACGACGGCAAGTCATTCCTCAAGTCGACCAAGGATATTCCTGAGAAGACCGCCCTCGGTCTCCTGCTCGACAACACCAATTTCTATGCCGAGTCCGGTGGCCAGGTCGCCGATACCGGAAGAATCGTCATTGATGATGTTGCCGAGTTCAACGTCCTGGACGTCCAGAACTTTGGTGGCTATATCCTCCACAGCGGTTACATCGAATACGGTGCTCTGAACTCTGGAGATGAGGTCATCTGCGAGTACGACGAGCTTCGTCGATCGCCTATCCGAAACAACCACACTGGTACCCACATCCTGAACCACTCGCTGCGGGAAGTCCTTGGTGATGATATTCACCAGAAGGGTTCGTTGGTGGACAACGAGAAGCTGCGTTTCGATTTCTCCCATAAGACTGGTGTCAAGATTGAGGAGCTTAGGAAGATTGAGGATAAGTCCAACGAGTATATCCGCCGTGGTTCCCCTATCTTCTCCAAGGATGTTGACCTGGACCTTGCCCGCCAGATTGAGGGCTGCCGTGCCGTCTTTGGCGAGACCTACCCCAACCCCGTCCGTGTTGTGTCCATTGGCAAGGACATTGATGAGATGCTTGCCGACCCCAAGAACGTGGAGTGGCGCCAGTACAGTGTCGAGTTCTGTGGTGGCACCCACGTTGAGCAGACCGGCCTGATCAAGGATCTCATCCTCATCGAGGAGAGCGGTATCGCCAAGGGTATTCGTCGTATCATTGCCTACACTGGCGAGGCAGCGCACCAGGTCCAGCGTGAGGCTGATGAGTTTGCCAAGAAGCTCGACGCCCTTGAGAAGCTGGATTTCGCCGAGAAGGAGTCCCAGGTCAAGGCTGTGTCTGTGGAGCTCAGCCAGCTCACCATCTCTACTCTGACCAAGGATGAACTCAACAAGCGATTCCAGAAGATCTCGACTGCCGTTGTGGCGGAGCAGAAGAAGCGCCAGAAGGCCGAGGCCAAGACTGCGCTCGACACAGTCCTCAAGCACTTCAAGGCCAATGAGGATGCCAAGTGGTTCGTTGGCCGCCTGCCTATCGGTGCCAACGCCAAGGCTGTCGGTGAGGTCGTGAAGCACTTCCAGGGCAAGGACAAGGAGAAGTCTGTGTACCTGTTTGGTGGCAGCAAGGAGGAGGGTGCCGTTGTGCACGGTGTCTATGTCGGAACTGTAAGTTGTACAGCATCTTTTACATGGACTATTACTAACTGGAGCTTCAGCATCTTTCTTCACAGGGCGTCACCGCCGAGCAGTGGGCTGCTTCCGTGTCCGAGGTCATCGGTGGCCGTTCAGGTGGCAAGGAGCCAACCCGACAGGGCCAGGGCACCAAGCCCGAGAACCTCGATGAGGGTGTTGAGACGGCGACGAAGTGGCTCAGCGAGAAGCTGAAGTTGTAAAACACATGGCATGACTGTTTGGGACATTGAGGGCATGGATGTTTGTAAATCGGAGCAATTTTAGGGATTCGGACAGACAAAATGGAATGATATAGAGCGTCTTGTGCACGAGCCATGAGAGAACTGGACAATGAAAGGGGCATAGCTGATGATTCGGTTCCATAGAGGGGTATATATATTTTATCCAACCCGGGATGTATATCTACAAGTCATGCTTTTGATTTGTTTGTATTTTTACACAGTCACAAGAACGCTGGCATTGCGGTAATGCGACAACAAGGGGTTCTCCCCGCTGCGAGTCTCGGTGTCCTCGACGTACGCCCACTTGCGCATAAAGTCGCCGTGGGACATGACGCGAGTGAGCTTCCCCGTGATGGCTCGATAGATGGCCTCTGTGATCCGGAAGTCGGTGGGGAAGAGGATGTCAAAGTAGCCTTGGTGGACCTAGTGGTTGTTAGTTTCGTGGATGAGAGGGACGGCATAGAATCAGGGGATCTTACTAGAGGCGTCGTGACGGGCACCATACGCCGCTTGTACCGGGTCTGAACGACGGGGGCGTTCATTCCCTTGACAGCTTGGGGGAGCCAGTCAAAGTCGGAGGTGACGAGCCGATGTGCGGGAAAGTACTTTTCCAGGACATCAAAGAACTGCATGAGGCGAGTGGGGATGAACTCGGGGTCAGAGAGGTTGGCCGCGAAGGGGAGCTTTGTGGAAAGGTATCGCAGAGCAGTGTTGGTCGGATAGGGTTTGGGGTAGTCGCCGCCAGTGGCAGCATGACGAACACGAAAGTAACGGGCAGCGACAGGGTCGAGCTCATGGACGTAGAACTCGTAAAAGTCGCCATCACCATCAATGAGGACGTGACCCTGGAGAGGCTCCTCGGTGGCGACGTCGTAGCGGATGCCGTCGTGGGAGAAGTTGTCAAAGACCTCCATGGCAAGGAAGAAGCACGGCGAGGGCACGTACTGATCCCAGTCAAAGATGGAGCGGTTGACGATCTCGACCTTGTCGGCGTGGCCCCGGGACGCCGCCGTGGACAGCAGGTGACGGTTCTGTAGGGCCGCCAGGGAGGTCGAGATCTCGATGATGTTGAACTTTGTTCGGGCGTAGACCTGC
Organism: Fusarium solani; assembly: GCF_023522795.1. Taxonomy (NCBI): domain Eukaryota; kingdom Fungi; phylum Ascomycota; class Sordariomycetes; order Hypocreales; family Nectriaceae; genus Fusarium; species Fusarium solani. The sequence goes on from NW_027072157.1 coordinate 4,532,567, forward strand.
GGGTCGACTTCGCGGATGTAGTCGAGGATGTTGAGCATGAGGGTGCCGCGGCCGGCACCCATCTCGTAGATGAGGAGATCGTGGTAGGGGTAGGTGGTGAGTCGGTAGTTGGAGACGAGGTACCGGGCAATAGCCTCGCCATAGTAGGGGCGAAAGAGCTCAGTAGGTGTATGCCAGAGCTGCCGTGTCGGATTGTCGCCCTCACGATCATCGAGGATGTCCTCGAACTCGGTGTACCGCCGTCCAAGCTCCGACTGGAACTCGAGCTCGTCGCGCATGGAGCCAAAGTCAAAAGGCTCGCCAGGGCTGAAGATGACGGCCTGCTTGGAGAAATATCCGTACGAGGGGTTGTACAGACTATCTGGAGCCTCAAAGTCAGCCATTGATCCAAGGCAGGGAGCAGAGGCCAGCCTTGCCGTCGATAAAGTCCCGGAGCAGCATTTTGACCTTGCGGGGCCTCTCCTTGCGCTGCTTGAGCTCGGCCAGCGATATGTACGGGTACTCTGCAAACTCTGCGGACCGATCTTGAGGTAGAATATGCGTTCGCTGCTGCCATCGACTCTCGTTCTTCTTCATGCCGCGATCGCTCGAGGGGCGGCCGGCGGCGTACATCCGGCTCTGGTGTGCAGCGCGGCCGGGGCCGGGGCGGATGCCATTGGGCAGGCGGGGGAGGTTTCCCTTGCAGCCCCGGGGACGGTGCCGGAAGAGCTGGCGGAACAGCTGGGCCACAATGGGGGAGTCCATTGCTTCAATGATGGCCTGGGGATATCGTCGGCATGAGGGCCCTTTTCGTGGTGTTGAGCACGCTGAGATATCGGCAAAAGTGGGTCCGGTGTGTCGGGTGTACCTCGGGCTGTTAGTAAACCGCGGAAGCTGTATCGCCAACGTTGGAGCATGCGAAGAGTTGCCGCTTTTAGACTAATGAAAGGGTTAATCGACTTGTTAGTTGAGAGTAGATTATCATTATTCCAGAACTACGGAAGAATAGGTGTGGTTTATTGAAATTGTCGAGTTTTATTGGAAATTCTACAGAACCTCACTTAACTGAGCAGGAGCAATCAGTCACCCGGATCGAGAACCAAATGAGATACCGCAACGTCGACGACGAGTTTACCTAACTCCTCCCAAGCATAATCACTAAATTTATATAAAATATTTAAGAACATATTACAATAATAGCTGCACTTCAGAACCCCTTTGCCTATTCTTACTAAACTTTATTAACTAACTTTAGGGGAGGATATGCTAAAGAGTTTGTACTGGCTTCTCCTCGACCCGGGTGCCAGCATCCATGTCACGAGATCATAGCTCCTAATGTCCCGTCTCTCTGCTTCGCCTTCAACACTTGGAGGGGTAGCTTCACCCCGACCTACAACATCGATGCCAAGCAATCACGACACTTCCGCCTTCGAGATAACCCCAAGAAGTCAAAGTCTCTTCAATGCAGCAAAATCATGACACATCGTCGACTTGAAGTCATCACGAGATGATGGCGCCGGTACAAGACTAGGGCTCCACATGACATCACGGGCGCACGCACCAGAGTCTCGTCATTGTAACTAACAATTTCCATCTTCACTTCAACCTCACGGCTCAACGACAGCCACAACGATGCGGGCATTTTAGCTTCAAGGGATAATCCCCCACCAAAAAAGGCTTGGTTTTTACTTCAACAGGCCAAGATCTTGCAAATGTCCTTGAGCGATCACCCCAAGGCCTACGGCACGGCCGCCGTGGTCTTCGCCTTTACTACAGGCATTCTCGTCACCCTCGGCTTCAAGGACTTTTACCCAGACCTCGAGCGTCGGTACCAGCGCAAGCGCCGCGCAAACTCGGGGGGTTCGCGTCGGCCGAGTCTGTTCTGGAGTGCACCTGTCACCCTCGAGGACCATGAGTCGGAGACATCATCACCGTCGCCGTATGATGTCGCTCGCAACAGCTTCGCCTATGGCATAGAGGGCACCATCGGCAACACGCCTCTAATCAAGATCCAGTCTCTATCCGAGGCTACGGGCCGCATCATCATGGCCAAGGCCGAGTTCCTCAACGGCGCTGGGAACAGTCCCAAGGACCGTGTTGCACTGAACATGATCAATGAGGCCGAAGCCCAAGGTCTTTTGACGCCACACCAAGGCGATACCATCTATGAAGGTACTGTTGGCAGCACGGGTATTTCACTTGCGACGCTCGCTCGCGCAAAGGGCTACCGCGCCCACATTTGCATGCCCTCAGACATGGCCCTTGAAAAGTCTGATCTACTTCTGCACCTCGGCGCAACGGTTGAGCGAGTAACGCCGGCGCCTATTACCAGCCCCGATCACTTTGTCAACCTTGCCCGGCGTCGGGCTGTCGAACACGCCGAAAAGGCCAATGACGGCAGTAAGGGCTTCTTTGCGAACCAGTTCGAGTCTGCGGCCAACTGGCAAGCACACTTTAACGCGACGGGACCCGAGATCTGGCGGCAAACCAACGGCGATATTGATGCCTTTGTAGCCGGCGCAGGAACTGGTGGTACCGTCTCTGGCGTCGCAAAGTTTCTCAAGGAGGAAGAGAAGGCGACAAATCTCAAGATTGTCCTCGCCGACCCGCAGGGCAGTGGCCTGTACAACAAGGTCCGCCATGGTGTTATGTATTCGTCAACAGAGCGCGAGGGCACCCGTCGGCGGCAACAGGTCGACACCATGGTCGAAGGCATTGGGATCACACGACTGACGGAAAACTTTGAGGCGGGTCGGGAGCTCATCGACGACGCCGTGCGTGTGACGGATGAACAGGCATGCCGAATGGCACGGTGGCTCGTCGAGCACGACGGCATCTTCGTTGGTAGCAGCAGTTCCGTCAACTGCGTCGCCGCCGTCGCCACCGCCATGACTCTACCTCCGGGGAGCCGCGTCGTGACGATCCTCTGCGACTCTGGAACGAGGCATCTGAGCAAGTTCTGGAAACACATCAAGGAAAAGGGGCTTGAGGGGGAGGGCCATGGCGAGGCGACCAACCTGTTTACCGAGTTAGGGATACCCGAGAAAGAATGAGCAAGTCAAGGGAAAGAATGATCTGTCCAAGTCATGATTGATGTCAAGAAGCGAGTGTCGAGTATGATTTGGGATCGGGCGGGGGCTTGTTCGACAGAGCCCATTACGCCTAAGCCAACACCAACACCCAGCAATGAGCGCCATCACACCCCCCCCGCGCGACATACACAAAAAGAAACCACCGACACGGCCATGGATTGAATGGCAAAAAGCAAAAGGAATGCGTAATCTGGGAATCGAACCCAGGGCTCCCCGACGTTACTCGAATGGCAACGGAGAATTTTACCACTAAACCAATTACGCTTCGTTGTGGTTGTTGGGTTGAGGGCATCGTCAGAGCGTTCATGGATTCGGTGCGGGGAGTTGTCGAGACATGGACAGCGACTTCAATGTCTATTGTCACCAAACTTTTGCACCCGGCCAGAAATACCCTTCAGATCTCGTTTTAAAAAAGAAATAAAACTAGGTAGTGTGTTGGTAAGAAAACAAGAGAGAAGAAAGGTATCTCGCGCCGTAATCTTTCCTTCTTGATACATGTTTAAGTCGCCGCTCCAGTTCCCGTTAACTCCATGACCCTCCAATGTGTAGTATAGCTTAGCTAGCTGCACGCAGAATGCTGTCTGCGCAAAGCAAAATAAAACGCCCCCTCCAACATCAACATCAACTTAAGAGAACTGTGACTATGTGAGCTTCATGTTTGAAAGTGTAGGCGAACAGTAAACATACCTTCCATCTGTGTCCGCAAGCCATGCATTCGCAAAAGGTCGTCATCGGTTCATCGGCGGCTCGCGTCTGGGCCTGCGTGTAGCTGACCTGCTTCTTCTTGCAGCGGCCGCACTCGAGATCTTCGCTGATACTCTTCTCTGCCATGGGCACCTGAGCCTTCTTCATGTTCTCCTTCTCCAGCTCAATTTCCTTCTTGCGCTGGTCCTCGCTCTTGAGCTCGTCATCCGTCATCACCACGAACCTGTCTGCCGAGATGTCGCCACTCATGACACGGCGGCCGAGGTCCTTGTTGGACTTGTTCTTGAGGTTGGTAAAGAGCGATCGAATCTTCTTCTTATACTCGGGCGTCTCTCCCTTGTTGCGAGTGTAGGCGGCATGCTCGACAGCAACGGCCTTTGCGATGACGTCGGACTCGGAGGCAGTTGAGCGATAAGCCAGTCCGTTGTAGATGAGACCGATACACTGGTTGCGGACGGTGGAATCGGTGCGCTTGATATCCACGCCATCACTATCGTACTTGCGCTTCTCGGGGTCGCCCTTGAAGGCCTTCTTGGCGCCACCGGACGACGACGGCGGCGGAGCGGCCGGAGACGAGGTGGGAGCGGGAGCAGGCGAGCCCATCTTGGCCTTGTGGAGCTTCGAATTCTTTTCTTGCTCGACAAGCTTCTTCCATTTGGTGACAAGTTCGGCGGCGGCGCGGGCGATCTCCTTGTTGGAATTGGAGCGAAGTTTGCCGACAAAGACACCTGCCCTTGTAGCCTATCGATGGTAAAACCACAAGAGTTAGTTTATGAAGACGGACAGAGTGAAGACGATGACAAGTCGTCTAGACAGCAGAAAACACGACCAATGCAAATGTCCGGACCGGGCGCACACGCATCGAGATCCTGGGGAGTGCGATCACGCATTTGCGCGACAAGACCAAAAGACCAGGCTCGCGCGACAAAGGGGAAATCTATATACTCAAGAGGGCGCAACCCTCTCTCTGTCTCCTTTTATCCCGTCTTCCACGTACCCTCAACATCTCCTCGGTGGGGGAGGCATCCTTCTTGAGCGACTCCAGCAGCTTGATGGCGTTCTCGGGGGGTTCGTTCGCAGCGACGCACTTTGTGAGCGCCTTGACGCGCGAGGCGAGCTCACGTTCATCCATGGACGGCATGGTTCAGTACAACGAGTGCGCGCGCGCAAAGAGGGACAGACGATAAAAACCCAACAAGAAAAAAAAAGCAACTGGGAAATTTATAGAGGTTGGAGTGAAGTTGCACACCACATTTGGGGATTGGGGGGGCGGCGCTTTCGCAAACGCACGCCAGAAGCGTAATGATTGGCACGTGAGCTGGGAGGAACGTTGGGTTTTTCCGTGGTTTAGCCCCGACGGCGGAGGTGGCTGTGGAAGGAAGCTTCGGAGGTGGAGGAGGGGAGGGGTCGGAAGCTGTCCCAGTCAATGACAGCTGCAACAACGGTCACTCCAAGTCCGAGTTATTTCCACTTCACCTGTTTTGAATGATCAATTTACAGCTTCATTTCTTGAACGGGTGATAAAGCTAGATTTTGCCCATTTCCTGGCCTTCCTTGGCTTGTCGCTTGCAATAGGCATTCATAACGGCCGTCGTCAGCCAATTGATCAGGAATGATGTCATTGATCGAGTTGTGAATAGCTTCAAGTCCAACATCAACCATTACAATTGCTCGTACTACACAGGTACAAATCACGTCTATATCCCATCAATCCTCACGACGCCCTCGTTCGCTTTCTGGTTGCCTGAGCTGTATCATCCTCTTCTTCCTCGTCAACTTCTTCAGCATCTTCATCCTCATCCACCTCTATCGCATTCCTCCTCGAAGCCCGTTTCCGCTTGCCTCCTCCATTATCAGCGGCCCTTGACGACTCGCCGGCCGCAGCATTAGCCTTGAGTCTGCCCACAGCTGCAGCCATTCTCTTGCTTCCCTGGGCTTTCTGCCTTGGTGCGAACGCTTCCTTGGCACCCGCTCCCACGCTGCCACCAAAGAACCTTGTGATATTGCTCTGCGTGCCTTCACGATCACGCTTGTTCATATCCTTGATGACTGGCACAAGTACCTCATCCGTCCTCTCCTTACTCCAACCAATGGTAGCCATCAAGAACTGCCGTAGGCCCTCGACATCCGGTACACCCCACTGGAAAGCCTCGCTGCTGTCGTCCACCTCTGGGTTCAGGTACGCATCATAAACAGCTGGGCTGGGGAACCCAGGGGGTAGGAAGAGCTTGGTGCCCTGCGACCTGCGAAACTTCTTGCGAAAGGGGGATGAAGCATCGGCCTCCTTAGGCCGCGATTGCGATTGCACTTCCTTCCACCAATCGCGAAAGTCCTCGAGCCCAGATTTACCAGGAAACTCAGATAGAATCTCAACCGCCGTGACCGGTCCGACTCCAGGCAGACCCTCCGTATAATCTGAACCAAGAAGTTGAGCAAGGGAGATGAGCTGCTCACGAGACAGAGACAGCTCCTTCTCGAGGTCGCCTCCCAGATAACACTCGACAAACTTGTTGCTGTTGAACATGTTCTTGTAGACTCTTGTGCCACCAAACAGAAAGGTATCCGAGTCGTCAGTCACAATGCCATCAACAAGGCCCAGCTGCACCAGCTCGGCACATTGAGCTTCAGCTTCCATGGGCGCAGTGATATAAGGTATGCCAAACAGGCGAAGAAGGGCCTGACATTCCGTGATCATGACCTGGGTAACCTCGTCGGCGTCTCGGCGGTCCTTCTTTTGCTGACTTCGTAGGGCTCGTAGCTCTCTCTCGTAGTCCTCTTTATTCTGCTCCGCCGACTTATTGTTCAACTCACTGGCAAATCGAGCATGCTCTTCAGCTTCTTCAGCCATCTGCGCCATGAGTTCTTCGTCGCCAGGGTCACTGAATTCATCATACTCGACATCATCGAATAGTCCATCATCTGGGAGTTCGGCGTCTTTCTCTGCCCCGTCTGCCACTGGCGTGCTGAGAGAGGGGACGTCCTCAAATACGGGAGAAGGGCTCTTCGCTGCAGTTGGTTCGGCCATAGTGTTCACTGGCACCACATCCTCAAATTCAGGTTCAGGGGACTCTGACTGCCGAGCCTTTTTCTGTTCCTGGGGTTCCGTGTCGTCCAGGTCAACATGTTCCGGAGCGCTTTGCACCACGGGGTCAGGCAAGGGTTCTTCAGGTTCTCTTGAAGCACGTTCAGGGCTGGCTTCCAAAACTTGAAGTGGAGATGGTACTTGTAGTGTGGCATCTGGCTCACTGTCATCAACATCGATGACGATCGGCACGTTTCGCGTTGACTTCTTGGGCGATGGTGGCTTATCCAAAACCTCGATGTCACTCCCATCATCTGATGAAGAATCAATCTCAATGAGCTGATCCTGCATCTGCCGACGGTGAAGCCTCTCTTCCTCTTCGGCTGCCAGCCTGTCCGCAGCATTGATTTCACGCTCCACATCTTGCTGCTTCTTAAGTGACTCTCGGATGTCTGTATTATCTGCCAGCCACGGTGGCAGAGGCTTTGGGGCATCATCATCCAGCTCCCTCTCAAAGCCACCTGCCATGTCGTCGACTTCATCGACGGGCGCTGGGGTTTCTTGTGTGTGTTTATCCTCCTTCTGAGTCGTCTTTTTCCCGAAGAGAGAAGAACCCCAGTCCAGCTTAGGGAACGGCAATGGCCCATCAAACGGGTTCTTCTTGTTCTCAACGACTGGTACGGGTTGCGGACGCTTCTTCATCCTGGCTTTGGCGAGAACCGTCTGCATGTCTTCATCGCTATCACTATCCGCAGCGGTACTAGGTTCTTGTCGCTTCGGCACAGCTGCGCTGGCTCGGTTGTTGACAATATGCGCAATCATCGAGCCTCCTTTGGCGGTGATAGGCTTTTGCGCTTCGACGGATTTCTGTGTCCACTTGGGTGCCTCGATGGGCACATCCTCAAACTCATCATCGTCCTTTAGTTCTCGCCCTACTCCGTGCTGGTTTTGTAATGACAGAGCAATGGCCTTGTTGAGGTCATCTTCTTCATCCGGGTGTAGTGCCTCCTGACCTGGCTCCTTGAAGAGATCATTCGTATTCCCAAGATCACCACCTACAAACAGAGACCCTTCATCGTTGGTAGTGGGCTCCGTTCGGTGGCCATCGTAGAGTTGCTGGCGTCGGGCAGCCATATCCTGTGCTGCCTGAGCGCTGGCGAGCATCGCTGCTGAAGGTTTTGGCAGCCTGTTCAGGCCTTCGATGGGAACATCCTCAAAATCCTCATCTTCCTCATCTTCGTCGTCCTTGGATTGATATTGAACTTGGATGGCATCCACATCAATTGGCTTGTGTGCTTCTCCAATGTCCTTGTCCCTGCTGACCACACCCAGGGCCCATCCGCCTTCAGCGCCCTCATTCTTGACAAGAATGTACTCTCTGTTCTTTTCACCAGCAACACGTGCGTTGACACCGAGAGTCAGATCTGTGCCAGTCATTCCAACCTCAAGCATCAGGCGTTGAGTAAGGTGGTTTCTCTCCTTGACTCTTTCGATCTGAAACCTGGAAAATGCCATCCGATCGGGAAACATGTCGTCCAACTGTTCCTTACTAAGGCCCATTCTCAGTCGACTTCTAAGTCTCGCTGCGTTCAAGATGTTGTATCGATCCGGGGGCGGAAGACTCTTAAAGAACTCGCCATCAAAGTCAATCTTGCTAAAGTCGTACAGATTGATGTCTTCTCCGTCATGAAACTGTCGCGCATATTCTTCCAGCTCTTCCACGCTCATGATTCGCGGGTCATCAGGCTTCCCCATTGCGGCGATACCGCCTCCGTCAAGGTCCGGTAGATGGTAGGCATCTTGCTTGCGAAACGTTCTGGCCTTTTGTCTCTCCTTCTGCGATAGAAGCACTTCGTCCTCGTAGACTAGTTGGCTGACATCAGGGATCTCCTCCTGCTGTTCCTCTTCTCGGGCAGACACATCGCGGTCTCTGTCCCGTCGCCGGCGATCTTGTTCCTCTTCCGCAATGCGCTGCATCTGCACGGCGAGCAGCTTGCCGGCCGTTCGCACAGCATCTTCGCGACGGCCTTCTCTTCTTCGCTTTCGCTGTTGGATCGTCTGGCGCTTGAGAACGGGGGCGCCGCCATCAAAGACAAAGACCGGCTGGATGCCGAACCAGAGGAGCTTGCATATACGACGAAAGAAACCGACTACATGCGAGTTGCGCAGAGCGTTTCCTTCCCTGTCGCGCACAGCTTTGAGGAACTGGTAAATCCAGATGGACGCATCAACGGCGAGACGCTTGCGATTGAGAGTCGCGAGGTTCGTGGGCCGAGCGCATGGCTGGATAACGGTCCAGAGGCCGTTAACACCCATGACGGGATGTCACCGTGAACTTGATGGGCAATTGCAGGCGCAGGGTCGGGGAGGCACGAAGCCTGGTCTTCAAGGGTAGGGCCCTCGTCTCGCAAAGTCTATGATCATGATCTAGCACGGCCTAGTCGAGCAAGACCTGATAGACCGAGGACAAACGCGAATGAATGTGAAGGAGGAAGAATGAAGGAAGAAGTTGTAGGCAACCATTGAGCTTTCACGCTCTCCCTAAGCCAGCGCGCCAGTGCCTGTGCATAACGTCAGCGTGGGCCTATCGCGGCTAATCCACTGGCGAATGGTGGCTCTAGTCTAATTCTTCAGAGAATGAGCGGCTCCCCCACGTTCACCTTGGACCTTGTCCAACTCTACCACGCCCTCTATTGATTTCGCCGCCTGCGGAAATGGACTCGGAGCAGGCTCGAGAATACCTATCGGGTATTCTAAACAAGAACCTGCGTGTATACACCACAGATGGTCGCCTATTCTGGGGTGCTCTAAAATGCACCGACCCTGTATGTCTCTCAGACCCCTCCAACTCATGCGTCACTGCATTGACATTTCGCTGACATTTGAGGGCAAAGGATAGGAACATTGTTCTTGCTCATACATACGAGTACCGGCAACCGTCATCTAGACAGCGTGCAGAAGCAGCCGAAAAGGCCGGTAGCGAGACAATCAAGCTTGACATGAGCTCCCGCTATCTGGGACTAGTAGTGGTGCCCGGACATCACATCGTCAAGATGGAGGTTGAGGAATTTGCGAGCCAAATGCGGAACCAGATTTGATGATATCAATGAGAACATAATATTAGTGGCTAAAAATACAGCAACAAGGCTACTACAAGAGAAAGTGCCCAATCAGCCTTTTACAATCCATCCTGCCAGAAGCTATCCTCAACGCCTCATGCAACCTGGGTCGCATTCCCGTCATTACAAAGCCTAGGAGAGCATAGTACTCTCCCATGGAGTGTGGCTCTTCTGCCTACGCTCCCGTTCCGCACCGGCGACTTTCTCTAAGCGGCGGCAACTTCCTGGGTGCGTCCACGGGACTCGCCGTTCAGGCCACCATCACTGTCCATGATGGAGCCTCGGACATCCTCCTCATCCTCCTCGTCGCTCTCAAGGTCATGGTCCCGTGCCGTCCAGGAGCTTCCATCGTTGAGAGGGACGTCCTGGCCAGAGAGATCATGTCCCTCGCTTCTAGCACGGATGTTGTTTCGGCGTCGCTGCGAAAGAGTTCGTGCGCGGGTCGAGAGCTTGGACGAGACAACAGCGTTCGATGTAACCCAGTTGGTGAGAGCATCCTCGCAGTCCTGAATAATAGCCTTGCTGGCCTCGTATCCGTCATAAGCCTGGCGAGTCTCGCCGGGAGTGACTGGGGTATCGTCGATGAGCTCGAGGAGGTGCTTTCCGTATCCGGCGATGATGGCGACCTTCTCACAGTGCTCGCGCAGAGCATCAAACTGGTATGTGTAGGCAGCCTTGACCTTTTCGCGAGTGATGTTGGACAGCTGGGCCTCAGCGACGAGAGATTCGGCCTCGGCTCGCACGAGCTCCTGTTCGAGGACGACGATCTTGGGAGAGTTGGGCTCCTTGTACTTGAGCTGGGCGATCTGGTCCGTGATCTTTTGCTTGCCTGTTCTTGGCGTCAGTAGTGTTACCTCGAAGCTTCAGGCGGGGGCAATTCTTACGGTCGCGGCTGGGCTGCACCGACGCCTCAATGTTACGGATGCTCTTCATCGTAATTCGGTATTGGTCGTATCGGTCCACGTATTGGTCTTCGAGCTCGCCGATTTCGTAGAGTAGCACACCAAGCTTGTCGGTGACGTCAGAGACATCTTCGTCGCCGGCCTCGCCCCAGATGGAGAGTTGTTGCTATCGAAGTCAGAACCTCATCGTGAGTGAAGGTATTATGAACATACTGCCACTTCCATCCGCTCGCGGGCGACAGTCTCGAGACTGCGCATCACGTTCTTCTCCATCTTGACCAACTGGGAGAGCTTCTTAGCCAGGTCGGGCCCGAAGGCGCCGCCGGCATTTCGACGAAGGGCATGTCCTGTAGGACGAGAATTGTTAATTTCGAGGAGCTCGTCGCGGGGCGAACCCAAGCTTACCGAAGCTACCCTTGAAGAGACGGCCGGACTTTGTTGATGACGGAGGAGGGGGAGGGTTCTGTGGAATGAGGTCAGTTCTGGCTCTGTGGCGCGCTGCATCAAATCAGACATACCTGGAGCTGGGAGGCAGTAGGCGCCCGGGTCTGGCGCATAGAATAGGTGCGATGCATGTTGATGGCGATGATGCGACAGGCGGTGGAGCTGACAGATTGTTTCGACGCGGAGACGCAGGGGATAAGTAATACTGAGTGGAGATAAACGTGGGTTGATGGACAGCTGCAGCACTGAGAAACAAGGGTGAGATGTCGGAGAAGGCACAGAAGGAAGATCGAGTCCGGGCCGCCGGAGAACGTTATATGAGAAAACCCAAAAACCTGGCAAGCCTAGAGGTGGTGTTGTTGCTGCGGAGAACAAGATCGTCACCTTTTGGCTGGCAAGTTGAAGGCGACGTCATCAAAGCTCCACATCGTCAGAATTGCGACCAAGGCTGAGTTACGAGCGGGCGCTAAGGGACAAAGTACTTGTACGGGAAAACTGGCCAGTTTTTACGATGAGATGAAGTACCGCTACCGGATCCCAAGCATGTCTCAGGTCTACGTCGTTCGATTTGGCCGCCAAGTATCCCGACCTGCGCATCCGGGACTGGGCTTCCCTCGAGTTGGCTGGCCATCCCGCATGCGGCTCGCAGCCACCAAGCTTCGGTCATTTTGGGCGCTAGTCAGCGTCTAAGATGAAGTATGACGGAATTGAAGCCAAATATTGGGGTCCTTTGAGCGTCTGTGGGTGGGTGACGGGCTCCTGAGTCGAATGCCCCCCGGCAGTTCCCAGGCCGAAAGAAGGGGTCAGGCATCGGACCCAGCGGATCGCATCCATGCTTGGATGCTTGGTGTTGATGTCAGTCATGAAACAGGGTCTCATCTGGCGATGAACATGACACCTAAATAGGCATGGGCCGGTTTGTAGAGGCTGAGCAGAGGTTGTGGCATTACTTATGCAACGCGAGGCTTCAGGGTAAACGACCGGCGCAGTTCCAGTGTTGGCATGGGAGGATAGGAATGCAGCTTCTTGCATGGGAGTTGACTACCCGGTGTTTATTCTCCATTACTAGGACCCGTGGCACTGAGTAATCTTCCCCTGCGCGCACTCTTCCTCTGGCTATGGTGGGTTGGTATTGTTGGTGAAGTCAAGTTGCAGGTATCCTGATCCGGGGATTCCGATGGACTCAAGTAGACCGTACCTATGGAGACAAAGCCCAGCGATAAGCATATTCTAGCCCAAGGACACCAGCGCCAATAAGATCAACCCGACGGGGGGATATATTCACCATCAGCAGGACTTCCTTCACGTGTTACCTTTTTCCCCACAGGTTTTTCTTTATTTAAATCTACTCATCATTCAGTCACAGGCTTTGAGGGAGTTATCAAATTGCGCCACAAGAGGCCAACCTTGCGCATGAGGTCCAGCCTTACAACTACAAGCCCTGCGCAATCTGCAATAATTGAACTGGAAAAAAGACAGCAAGAGAGTAGCAAGCTCAAGCAAGCTGAGAATATAACTCATCTTATCATTTAACTCTGGTCAAAATATTCAATGTCCTGTCTGGATATATAAGCCGGAGGAAATGATTGCTCCATCGAGAAAAGCGCGGCCTCCACAATCGCGCTAAACCTAGTTGGCCAACACGCGCCCCTGTCAAGCCCCTGCAGACTCCTCTCAACGCGTGTGTTGGACACTCATTCACCACTCACTTTCACCTCGAATCTCAACGACAACACAACATCGCGAGTCGCAAATATCATATTTCGCGCATCATTAGCTCGCGGCGCCAGATTTAACCGAGTAGGAAGCACGCATCAGACGGCCTTGTTCGCGTTTGACGGCGCTACCTGCTCTTCTCTCGGGCCTGCACTTTCGTCTCGGCCACACGCGTTTCCCGGCGCTGGACAAACTCCCGCTTCCTTCAACCTACAACTGCCAGCTCAAAACAAACTTTATCCTGCATAATTCCCTTGTTCCTTCCCGACTCCCAAAGGCAGAAGTGTTACCCCCGCAGAATGGTTGCAGCTGCAAGTGAAGGCGAGGGGCAATCCTAAAAAAACCTTGACAAAGTTGTCAGCCGCAGCCATGGCACCTGTCGACCACGTCGACTTGACCTTGGAGTCGAGCGACTCTGAAGGCCACGCAATCCATTCTCGCATCTTTCCTCCCCAAAGATCGTCGCCGCATCTATCGCAGCGCGCAGAGACAACCACCGCCAGATTTGATCTCGACCCTTTTGCTGGTCGCCCGTCGGTGACAAATATCCATCACGGTACTATTCGCCGGCCCATAAGCCCGCCCCAGCTGAAGCGACCTGTGGTTGCCAACACCAGCCAAGGTGGCAACACCTCGTTCGAGCCAGCCCGTTCAGTACCCGCGGTGGCCAGGCCAGCACCCAAGACGACCTCGACAAGCCCTAGTGTCGACAATGCCACAGACATGGCAAGACTGTCTGGTGTCGGACCTACCAACCCGCCGCCTCGACAGGTAACGCCGCCCCTTGAGCGTCACTCTCCCAAGCAAAGCCAGCAAACCAAAGCCACGCCTCCCAAATATCAGACGCCTAGGAAGCCAGAATGGGATGTCGCTGGCATCGCCCGCACACTGACGACCTTTCGCCAAGACATCAAGGATGGTCATGCACGAATGACGTCCTACATCATCGAATCCACCAAAGCTACAGAACGTCGTGTTCACACGGGCAATGACCTCTTCGCCGGACTCGCCAGCAAGCCTGTGCCAGCCCAAAAGGGTGAAACTATGAGAATAAGATTCAAAGTAATGACCCTCCAACCACTGTGAGGCAGTTTGATATTAATGTCATGGTATAGGAGCACTCCAAGATGAAGAGTAATAGACGCGAAGATCACTATCTTATCCAGCGCATCCAGACTGATGAAGAACGCGTCCCCCGATACCGGTTCCATCACGTGGAAATCAAAAAGAATGTCCTCACACCAAACACAATGCTGACCTTTGTCCCCCATCTGAGGGATCTGGAGAGCTCTGAAGAGTCAAAGTACAATGTCTGGTTGCAGGAGCTGGAGGATATTGACCGCAAATCGGGGTTCAAGCCCATGAGCCGAGAAGAAAAGGTGCGCGTTACCGTCCGCTCGGAATTCGCCTCGACCGTCTCTCTTTACCTCGAAGACTGGCTGGACAAGCTTGCGCTCCCGGGCTGCAACAAGTCCACCTTGATTCGCTACATGGCAAGCCGGGCACCCGACGATGCAATCACCCCTCGACAGAAGTCCGACATTCTCAATTCGCATCGCCCAGCAGAGTCTACTACCCCGCCCGAAGCCAACAGAGCCGCCGAGATGTTCACCGAAGCCTTCCACCGTGTCTTTCATCAGGGTCAATCGCCCACAAAACAAATCGCGCTACGTGATGTCCTCCTTCTCGACGAGTCGGTTGACAGCATCATGGACTCGAAACCAACTGCCAAGGACGGCTCCAGCTCTCAGAACGAGAACGAGTTTGAGGTGGCCGAGTATGAACTTGGAAGTTATTGCATTCTTGGTTGTCTTATCTGCTTTAGCCATTCTTGTGAGCACGGAGAGTATGATGCTCAGAATTGCAAACGCACCGTTTCGATCATGCCTCGTCTCTCAGATACTCTCAAGCGACGCAGGCGCAATGCTTCCGATGGAATTAACCATGTCAATGGGAACAGCCACGGTCTGGGTCCATGCAAACGAGACTGCTACAAAACGCCAACCCATTCGCCCCTAAACCCTGACCACCGGCCCTGGACCCAAGACGAGCGCACTGTCTTGCGAGCCACGGTTGCGACGACCGATGGAAGTCGAGTCAAGAGGGATCCGTTGTGCTTTATCGCCCATCTTCTCGACCGCGACTGTTCCGATGTTTTCCAAGAGTACGAACGTATGGGCGTCTCTCTACCTACCCCCGAGCCTGTCAACAAGACACAGATCCGGACTGTTTCATGGTATGATCGCTTCAAGAAGGCGCTTATCGGCGACTGGGAAAACCACACCATCACTCATGAACACCAGCGGCGTGAACTGTCTGAGCCCTGCTCTCACGAAGGGCCATGCACTTTGGAAAGTTGCACGTGTGTACAGCATGGGCTCCTCTGTGAAAAGTTTTGTGGCTGCACGGTGGAAAGTTGCGCGTACAAGTTCACGGGCTGCGCTTGTCACTCGCAAGGCAAGACCTGTCTCTCGAAACAAAAGGACCGGCCATGCATTTGTGTGCAGTTGAATCGTGAGTGCGATCCAGATCTCTGTGGAAATTGTGGCGCACTGGAGAGAGCCGACCCAGAGAACGCCGAAGACGACATTCTTCATGCTACGGGCTGTCAGAACTGCGCATTGCAGCGTGGTCTTCCCAAGGGTCTTGCCTTGGGCCAAAGCCAGCTTGAGGGAGTGGGATATGGTCTGTTCACTGCCGAGTTCATCGCGCAGGATGATTTTATCATCGAGTATGTCGGAGAACTCATCACTCACGACGAAGGTGTCCGCAGAGAAGCCAGACGAGGCGACGTTTTTGACGAGGAATCTAACATCTCGTACGTCTTTACATTGTTGGAGAACGAAGGCATCTGGGTCGACGCAGCCATCTATGGCAACCTTAGCCGTTACATCAACCACGCGT
The DNA here is from genome assembly GCF_023522795.1 of Fusarium solani. NCBI lineage: Eukaryota > Fungi > Ascomycota > Sordariomycetes > Hypocreales > Nectriaceae > Fusarium > Fusarium solani. The sequence goes on from NW_027072157.1 coordinate 4,548,450, forward strand.
CAGAGAGCGACAAGCGCGGGTGCAACATCACACCCCGGATTCTCTACGTGAATGGCGAGTACCGGATCAAGTTCACTGCCATGCGTGACATTGAGGCCGGCGAGGAGTTGTTTTTCAATTATGGCGAGAACTTCCCCAACCTGACCAAGAAGCTCCTCGACCATAAGGTGGGAGGGAAGTCTGACCAGGGCAAGAAGCGGACACGGCGGCCCAATCATGGAGAGGGAGTGGCCAGGAAAGCCCCCAAGGCGGACAAGAAGAAGCCAGGCAAGGGCAAGAAGGCTGCGCGCCTCGCTCTCGAAGACGAGGACCTGACTATGATGGAAAGCCCTGGCTTCGCAATCCAATCAGACCGCAAGCGCAAGCGTGGAGCGCATAACGACTCGGAGGAGGAGGAGTACCAGCCAACGGGAACGGATGCGACGTCCCGGGCAGGGACACCGTCGACGGGTGATTCTGATTTTGCCTCAGGTAAGGCTGGAGGGAGGTTGCGAAAGCGAACGCGACAGGTGCCGAAATCAGCAGCCGAGCAAGCGGGCAAGCCTCGAGGAGAGCCCAAGACACGGGGCAAACGGGGCGGCGCCAGACCCGGAAGTGGTAGGCCTAGAAAGTACCCACGCACGGCGCCGAAGTCTGCCCCGGCCCCGGTCCCGGCCACGATTCCAGAAGAGCCCAAGGCACCAACGCCAGAGGAGGCCCAGATTGTGGTGCCGTCAACGACAACGACCCAGCCAGTGGTGACGGCGCTTGGGCTCCAGCCGCAACAGCAGCCTAATTCTCACCCGCAATCGCAACCGCAGTCGACGGAAATTGATGATAGTGTGGAAGATAACGACTACAGCGGTGATATTAGGGACGAGATTATGCTGCATAGTCAGCTTGAAAGAAGGGATAATGGCGGCGTAGAAGACGACGACGACGACGACGACGATTCCGACGTGATTGTCCGATCGAGGAGATATCGACGTCCTTCGGCCAAGGCCCGGGATGATGGGTCATGGTCATAGGCACGGACGATAGGAACGGTTTCAAAGTCGAGAGGGCGGGGTTGTTGTAAGATAATTGAGGGATATGGTATGTATCCTCTGCGTAATATGCTATTTGTGATTTGGGGTGGTCAGGTATAGATTGGGGGAGAGCCAAAGGTGAAAGAATAGGTAGCCATCGGCAGATGGTTATCTAGCTATAGCTATAGTAGGGCTCATTTTCTCTTGAAATTGCAATCGCATCTTTGTTGCTTCAAGGCCTGGATAGATCGTGATGGTGATGGCGTCAGTGACATCATGTTTATGAATATTTGCATACAGGATGAGCGCTTGTGACATAAAAATGCACAGACTGCACAAGCCACAACTGAGAAAGTTGTGAATGCCCCACCATTCACGGCCCGCACTCCAGCCACAAACGATGACGTTGTCGATTCGAAAACGACGGAAGCAGCAAGCGCTACGTAGCTTGGTAGGCAGGTACATTCCCTACCTACCTTGCCCACCTACGTAGGACAGCTTGCCATGCCAGGCTGAACTGACCACCTTTCTTCCTCTTCCTCCTCCTACAAATACACTGACCTTCCAGGTTGAGAGAGAGCTTCTTCCTTTCAAACACTCAATAACTCTTTCACGCACATACGCTCGACTCGACTCGACTCTTTTGCTCGCGTCCCCCGCCATCCGAGGCCTCCATCTTCAGCTCCGATTCCTCACGTTTTGAATCGCCCTTGTTTTCTACCCCTCCTCAACTTCCACCGTCGCCATGACGCTCTACTACACTCTCGTATGCGCTCCCATCTTTAGGAGAACCGTTCTCGTGCTACCTACTAGGAGCTCTGCGGCCGTCGCGGGATCATGTTGCTAATTGCGTGGCTCAGGTCTTTTTGTTGTTGGTGTTTGAGATGGCGCTGTTCATGCTCCTGATCATCCCGCTCCCTTTCAACGTCAAGCGCAAGATCTTTACGTACGTCTCTACTTGTCCTCTTGTGCTCTGGAAAGCTTTGAACTAACGGATGCAGCTTCATCTCCGAGAACCCCGTCGTCGCCAAGATCCAGTACTGGATGAAGATCACATTCATCTTTATCCTGATCCTCTTTATCGACAGCGTCAACCGAGTCTACCGTGTCCAGCTTGAGCTCATCGCCGCGTCGGAACAGTCTAAGCAGGGAGGGTATGTGACAAACTTCCCTTCTCTATCCCACAACTACCCGAAGCTCCAAGTTCCATGAACCTCGCTAACTATGCAACTACAGCGCCGCCGTCATGGGTCACGAACGTCTCGAAGTCCAAGCCCGCAAGTTCTACTCTCAGCGCAACATGTACCTCTGCGGCTTCACCTTGTTCCTTTCGCTCATCCTCAACCGCACCTATGTGATGATCCTTGAGGTGATGCGTCTTGAGGACAAGGTCCGTGCCTACGAGGGCACCAAGCAGAACGCCAAGGAGAGTGAGAAGCTTGCCGTCGCTGGCAAGCCCGGTGAGCTCGCCCGTCTCCGAGAAGAGCTCGAGAAGAAGGAGCAGGACCTGCAGAACCTCAAGAAGCAGAGCACGCAGCTTCACAAGAGCTACGACGAGCTTAGCGACAAGTATGCTGCCACTCAGCAGACTGGTGAGGATAAGAAGGGTATCTAAGCAATGTTCATGACATTTAATTGCCCTTGAGGGGATCCTACCAATGGATCAACCGGCACTGGGTCCAGTGTCGCTACCGATCACAGGCAGAATCAGAGGCTACGTCAGGCCAGCACCTTTCAGGGTACATGAAGAAAACTACAGACCAGGGTTATATGTAGCAGAGGACGCAAAACAATGGGCGGGCATAAGGTTACCGGGCAAACAACGGCGCAAAGTTGACGATTTTGGCGCGTATTAGGCTATCGATCGATCGACAATTTGAGATTGTATTCAATTTCCCAGAAGGATAGAATTATCAGGAATAGTGAATCTACCTTTGTGAAGTGTCATCGCTCTTGACCAAACTTGTTTGTTGGTGTCCAAGCCGATAATGAAGTTAAATTGATAGTAAAATGGCCATCGCCGTAACCCAGGGTATCCAGCATCATTTGGTCAAACTGCCCTTCTGTCCAACCCAATTCTAATAATCCATGTCATACTTTTCTGGAAACAAAATGCCATTCGCCATTTCCAAGACTGAAAACTCGCAATCGTCCTGAGCATCATCCTCGTCCCATGGCAACAGACCCATGGCACGCATCCCGTCGGCACCTCCGGCCTCGCCGACCTTTTGCACCGCCTCCTCTGCTTTCAAGGGTAGATCACCTGCGGGAGCACCACCAAAGTCGGGGCCAGATTCGCCGTGAAGCAGTGCCTTGCGCTGACGGACGAGGTAGAGCGCGTTTGTCTGGGTCAGTGGGCAGGCGGGGAGATAGAGAATCGCCGTCGTGGGTAGATCTGGGCGACATCGGCGGTCTAGGGCATAAACAGCATCGCAATGCCAGACAAGATAGTCGCCTGGGGCGAGCTTGGGTATTGGGATCATGCTACGGTTGAGTTGAAGGTGAGGGTGGAGTGCTTCGTTGAGTTCTTGGGGGTATGAGGGGAGGGCGCCTTGGATGACAGACGAGGGAGGTTGTTCGAGAGTCCAGTTGTCTGGAGAAAGGAAGCTTGGGTGTGTTGGCGAGGACTCATTGGGAACAAAGAATGGTCGGAGGAGGAGATATGCAGTTGTGAGCCGTATCATGGGACACAAGAGGAGGGTGCCTTCGCCAACAGGGAGGTCACTTAGTGATATCCAGCCCTGGAACATGCGGAACAAGCTACACGAGCCATCGCCGTTGTACAGATCGCTCGTCACCTTGAGGCGAGTGCTGCTCTCCCATGGATCCCACTCCTCCCACTCGCCATCCCAGATGCGCTGATATGTTCCGGCCGAGCCGTAGCCGTCGGACTCCCAGCGCTCCACGCTCCCGCCGTCGACATAGACGCTCAGGGAGCATGTTTCATCCTCGGGGTGTCTGATTCTCATACGATCGGCATAGCTAACGGGAAAGTTAGGACTAACAAGTGCTGCCGGGTCGGATGATCGCCATAGGTTCATGAGGAAACGCTGGGCATAGAGCACATTCGCATGGCCCCGAGCCTTGATTTGTGCAGGGGACCAATATATCCCGTAGAGATGCGGATCATGCGTGGGAAGACGCTGTGCTCGGGGGTCCTCCTTCAAGTATTGATCTGTTTCTGTCTTCCACTGGGCAGCGATATCATGAGGGATAACACCCCGAATGACAGCAACGCCCCGTTCCTTGAGTTGTGATGAAAATTTGGCGGCTTCCGAGTCCTTCTTGAGATGGTCAAACTCGATTGATGGGAAAATGTCAGGGCCCTTGTTGGCAACAATGTCGATTTCTGTCTTGAGCTTGACCAGCAGTCTCGTCCATGAGGCTTTGATCTGGTCTTCCTTGCCAGCAATCAAGCCCCGCTTGATTCGTGCAAAACGGGAGGGAAGCGGTATAGCTTCAGTGGTTTGGGCGAACATGCTACTTGAGGGCCCATGTCGGTGGTGGCCATTGGACGCCATGTTGAATCCAGGAGTTGGCTGACGAAACACGGTCAGAGCCTTTTAATTGTGACAGCTTCTGCCCGTCTATGGGGGAAAGCCCGACATAATGGGCGTTTCGTGGGGCGGTGTTGGATTTATAATAGTTGAGTGCAACCCGCAGCGGCGCACGTTCTGATGGGTCGGACTCCACGATGCTATCTTTATCGTAACGTCTGGGTAGGCTAGTTATCTCGAAAGTTGTTCTTGGGGCGGGAATTCCTCGGTTGGAGTTGTTATTCTTCGGATGCTCACCGCTATGACGGGCCGGAGATCCGGTGTTGCCGCATGAGGTATCTTGAGTCTTCCAGCTATATCCTAATAGAGTAATCTGGGGGCCGGAACCGAATGACGCAGATTTAGCTGCGGGTGTCGTACGTCTTGAATGATCAGCTGCCAACTGGAAGACACGGCATTCTCTGTTGATGGAGCCTCGTGGACTAATAGGATGAGTTTCCAATGTCATGGATCCGGGCGTGCAGCTGAGTGACTGCCGATGAGTCGTAGATGGCTGACAGATCAGTTAAGCCTTGACTCGCTTCGATCGACGAAGGACAGGGGCGTCGTGGGTTGCATCGTCAGCCTTCTCAACCCTGGTGTCAGGCTTCCGCTTCGTTGAAGATGGTGCCCTGTTCTTCTTGGCCTCCTTGGAGGGCACCACATGGTCTGATGGCTTGGGCGAAGCTGGTCCCTTCATCAACACATAGGCAACCCTTTCCACATCACTTGCTGCAACGTCAAGTCTCTCGTGTAGATCGTTCACCGCGGAGCAAAGAGAGCGATACTCCTTGGCGTTGTACTTGATAGGGCTCTGCTTTCCATCACAGCATAGCCACCAGAAAACCTCGTCGGCGAAAAAGATGACCCGATTTGCATCATGAACGGCCAGGAGGAGAGACGCGGTTGCAGGACCGATGCCCTTGAGTTTCGTCAAGACATTGAGGGCCGCGTCGATGTTGGTGTCCTCCTTGTAGGCATCAATGGCTTGCTTGACGATATCCTCAGCCGTATCGGCATCGTTTGAAGACACAAGCTTCATCAGTGTTGGCCTAAACTTTCCGTGGCGTCTGTCCGACGGTCAGATCTATCCTTGCATTATCGGGCTTGGAGGCAAAATCACAACCCGCATTCGCACTTACAACTTCCACTCGACAAGGGTTTTGATGTCATCAAGCTTCATCGGGCGGGTGTCCTTGCCAGGGCTGAACATGTCCAACGCGTAATTGTAACGATACTCATCAAGCGCCTCCAAGGTCTTCTGACCAGGTTTGGCTGCAGTTATCAAGAGCTGAATTAGCGCAGCCTCCAAGAACACGAATTAAACGACATACCACCCTTGGTACTAGAGATATCCTTGATGAGAGCCGGGTACTGGCCCAAGAGTTGGTTGAACTCGTCGATGGTGATTTTGTCTACAGAGGCGATCGCAGTCTTGGAAGCCATTGTCACGACGCGCCCTAGGATTCTAGGCTGGTTGAATTGAGGCTTCGGCCGCGAAGAAGAAGAAACCTGGAGATTGAGACGAGAGACGGGTTTGAATAAAGTGCGATAGGAGAATAGCATACCAATGATTGTTGGTGAGGTTGGAAGATGAAAGATGGAAGCTGAGTTTGGAGGCGCGACGCGATTTCCGTGCTGGCCTTAGCCACACAGTAACACAGCACCAAACTGGAAGGCACGCCATGAGACACTTGCACTTACACCCACTCTCATCATCTTCACCAAACCCATCATTTCTTCTCCCTTTCAAAACAATGCCATTTCTCATTGAATTATAATCTCAAGCCAAATTGGGCGTGTATTGTCTTTTGAATTCTTTCGCTCATCGCCTAGGCCACCCATTGCTCCTCAACCTCCCCCAATAGCTTCCACAGCTTATCAAAGACGTTGTCGGCATCATATTGCTTCTTCAGCGCCCTCAGACGTCTAGCATTTGCCCCGAATGCATTCTCTGCCGAGACAGCGTCGGTGCTGACGTAATTGATGTAGTTGCCTACGCCGTCCTTGAGGCTCGCATCGTTGTAGCCAAGTTCACGAGCCGTCTTCTGGTATTCGCGATTGAACTCGCGGATCTTCTTGTCCAGACTTTCATCCTCCCACTTCCACACGATGCCGATGTTGTAGTAGTTGCCTCGCGAGTTAAAGGCTGTCGACTCGATGGGGACGGATCGAATCTTGCCGTGGGGAGTGCATTCGAGGACTACCATGCTACCCTTGGCGCTTGGGTTCTCGTCGATGAAGGCCTCGAAACGATCGCGGATTGCCTCGGCCGTTGATAGCTTGAGAGGGAGGGTGAAGTTGCTGCCGCCAAACATGTATCGGCTACCTGCAGCAAACATAGCGTCTCCGCCCTTGTTGACCGAGGGATAGGGCATAGGCCCAGTCTGCTTCATGAGCGCATCGAGCTCCAACACTGGGGCAAAGTATTTGGGTCCATCCTCGACGGCATTGGGTCCAACGTGGGCCATCTGAACGATGGTCACTAGGGGACGAGGGGCCTCTGGATCCGGGCCTGGAGGGGCATGGGCGAAGCTTGCGATGAAGGCCTGGTTCCCATCATTGGTTTCCTCCCACTTGTTGAGGAAATCGACCACGGCAGGGAGCTTGTCTTTGGGCAAGATGACGAGGCCACCCCAGATCTCACCCTGTGGAAATGCTCTGCTGGTGAACTGAGTCACCACACCAAAGCTGCTGCCAGCGCCTCGCAGAGCCCAGAAGAGGTCGGGGTTCTCGGACTGAGATGCGGTAACGATGCTACCGTCTGCTAGCACAACTTGGCAAGAGATCAGCTGGTCAATAGCCAGCCCGTGGAGGCCGGACAAGATGCCATATCCTCCGTGCAGAATCAGTCCGCCAACACCTGTGTGTGAGACGGTGCCTCCAACGGTCGCCAATCCGTGGGGCCAAAGAGCATCATCAACGTCTTCCCAAAGACAGCCTCCTCCAAATGAGACAGTCTGGGCGGCTGCATCTACCGAGACGCCCCTCATAAGAGCCAAGTCTAGGACCATGCCCTCGGGGGAGGGGGCGCTGGAGGATTGCGAGGTGCTGTGGCCGCCGCCCTTGACATTGAATTTGATGCCATTGGCCGTTGCGAATTTGACGACTGCGCTCGCTTCCTCAACGGTTGCGGGCTGAGCTACTGCTGCCTAAATCCGAAGTTAGACCCTTCTGTGAGGTGAGGTTCAGAATGTTCCAACCCACAGCTGGCTTGACACAGGTAAGACTCCATCGCTGGAGGCTAGCTTCATATCCATCGTCTCCAGGGACTAGAAGACGTCCCTTGACTAGTTCCTTTCGCAACGCCGAGAACCTGTCTGCTGTCATTTTTACTTAATTTTATGAGTTTGTTGAATTATTGCACAGATGATCACGTCTGCAAAAAAGCAGGGCCTCGGGCGCCCTTTTATGCGCCTCTGGCTTGGGATCGGAAGCTCACCTCAGCAACGCCGAAGCTTACGCGCTATGGACGTCGGATCTCAAGGATGCGGGGATCTCATATCCAAAGAGGCTTGGTTTGGATGCTTGGGATTGGCGAGGTTGTGTGGATGCAAGTGGTGACGGTAGACAATAGCACGCCGCGGCTTACACACCCAGCATTGGAACGGATGATAGGTGATTTCCTTTGCCGCGTGTTTTCTGGTGGCAAGAGATACCTAATGGGTTTGGATTCTTCCAGAAGCAGAAGAAAGCTGATGAATTGCTCCTAGGTTGCCGAGAAAATGTCGTGGTTTCGTAGGATTGAGACACTGCTCCAAGGATCCAACGATTGAAACAACGATTGGCTTTCAAGCCACCGTATTGACTCAGCGAATCGGCTCGAATCGATGGATCTGTTCTCCATTGCTCGCTTCTCCTTGAGGCTATGCATTTGCTATCTAACAGCGAGGCGTATCTTCTGAGAAACCGACCGTCCGTATAGTCAACCAATTAGTTGTAACCGAGGCATGGCTAGGGTGAGAGACCTTGGTCTAATTCGCTGAGTTGATACGGTAGTACAGAATATTGTGTAGCCTGAACAGTCTTTATTACCACAAGCATTTAAAAGCTATAACAAAACCCACCTTTCTCATCATGCTAAATACGCCCCAATCATGTTGTTGTCATCAAATTTCTTGCTGCCCAACTCGACCGTATTCTAATTACGCAAACTCGCCTGGTGTGCTGGGTTGTAAGCGAGCCATCCATCCCTGGAAGCATCAGGTTTGGAGAAAAAAGACACAACTTGAACATTCTAGCCAGGGCAAACCAGGCCTTGAAGAGATTTGAATGCTAACTAATTTCACGTTTTAGGTTTATTCTGATACTCTATTGGAATTCTACAATTCTCGACAAATTGTTTGACATAGTACATTTCACAATCAGGCTCGATATCACTGGGAAAATTACGCACTGTGCGACGAAACGTGCCATGTTCCGCGACTCACGCATGTCTTGACTTGGTCCAAGCCTGGATTTAGTAGTACAAATGGAGAGCGGTTTCTAGTGCTTCTTAACGTGTGGAAGATACGGTTGAGTAGCTGCGCCGTTGCTAACAGGAAGAGTCAGCGTCCATCCATGTAGTTAGTGGAAAGATATGCATCCATGTTATCACCTCCTCTGAAGTGATAATCAATCAAGCTCCATCAGGGAACGTTATTATGGACTCCCTTTTGTCACCTGGTGCCCAAGCCTCCAGATCCTGATAGGTAACTAGATGCTCATCAGAATCCGTTTCAGGCTCAATATGGACGCTCCTGCGGTCAACTGCCTGGTCCTCTTCGGTTGAGCAGTAGTTGCCACCTCCAGAACAGCGGTAATTGGTGCTGCACTCGCAAGTTTCTTTGTCCGAGACCATGTCGTTCCAGTCGTGGAGGTTATCCTCTTCGCTACCATACCTAACACAGCGTCTCCTCGACAAGGCGGAATTCGACAACGCCAACGCCAACGATAGGAGTTCCAAATCCTCCCCGTCTCATCCTCTACTCCCATCTCAGTAATATCCATGTCGGGCCAATGCCAGGCAAATGGCAACAGCGGCCCTCAAATACCAAGCCGCATCCAGAACCTATCTTCCCCTTCTTCATTCTCATACGAGTGCTCAGTCACGACCTTAACGTAAAGATTATACTAAGCGCGGTTAAGGCTCTTATTAGCTCTATCTAACTAAAGGAAGTGGTCTATGCCTTGCTGGTCGAACATAAGACAGACGCAAAAGCGGCCCATTTTGATGCCGCGGTGACCTTATGGCTACAAATGCTCAGCGACCCAGGCGTCAAACCATCTACCTACTTTATTAGGGGTTGCTCCATCCAATGTAGCAGTATCTTATATGATATCGTAATAGAATCGTCAAGCTAGTTCTTTATTGGGGCGAGGATCAAAAGGCTCTTAGCTAGGCTCACGGGGTCCTGATAGGTCATCAAAGACGTACTCGCGTGCGAGCTGGTTAAGCTCCTCGATGGCCCTGGCAAACCTCTCATCTGAATCAGGCGTGTAGATAGTACGGAAGATGGTGAAGCCCCATGTATATGGGCGGTCATGGAAGTGTGACTGCTGGCTGAGAAGCCTGAGCATCTGTCGTACCTACCTCTGGCCTTCATGATGTATGTGAAAATGGGGAGGAGTATTCGCAGGAGGTGGGAAATCAAGTAAAGATTCAGGAATTGGGCCAAAATCTTCCATCATGATTCGGTATGAGCCTGAGTTTGAAAGGGAGTGCGTGGGTGGTGATTGTGTTGGTATCACAGGGAAAACACGCACTGTGCGACGAAACGTGCCATGTTCCGGAACGGTCGAGACCCTTAAGCGACCTAACGGGACAAGGAGGACGGAGAAAAAAAAAGGTGCCATTTATAGATAACGGCCCGTGCAAAAAGTCAGAGGAAAGAATAAATGGTTGGTCCCCCTCCGTTTTCCGTTTAAAATCCCATCTTACATTCTTCAACACCGCCAGACAAAAAAAAAAACCTCTCTACCTTTCGTTCTTACACTACCACACACGTCGCAATCATGGGTAACGTATGTTTAATCGCCCATTAGAGAGGTAAACAGCATCCAAGTCTGACTTGAGAATACAGGGTGCCAAGGCTCAGCAGAAGCGCGAGCGCGCTCAGAAGGAGGGCAAGACTGCCAAGTCCCAGCTCAAGGTGGTGAGTCTACCATGTTCCTCTCGTCTCGACGTCCTCTGTTCGAATACTAATCCTCTCGGGAACAGAACAAGCAGGCTTGCGACATCCAGTGCCAGGTCTGCAAGTCGACCTTCCTCAAGACCACCAAGGGTCCTGCGTATGTCCCCCACGATACTCCCGAGTTGACCGATCTAACAACTTATCTTCAGTCTCGCCGAGCATGCCGAGAACAAGCACAGCAAGACGCTGGCCGAGTGCTTCCCCACCTTTGAGCAGTAACCGTGCTCTTGACGAAGCGAGCCTTATCAAAGCAAAGCAATTAGGCGCACAAAGGGAACACATTTGGGAGCATTTTAGCGAAGCGAGGCGTACTTGTGTTGTTGTGGTGTGATAGAACAAGGGGGAGAGCAAAGACTGGGAACACGGAGATGATGTGACGAGAAACTCACGACGGAAATGCTTTTACATGGCTCTTATGATTCGCTTGCTATGATTCCACGGGGAGATAACTTTCTCTCCTCCTCCATGTCTGCCACTTAATGAGCCTCCACCGCCTTGGGAGGTGCCTCGACCACCAGCGCAGCCTCCTCCCGCTGCTTCTTGGCCCTTGCCTGCTCCTCACGGATCGCGGCGAGAATATCCGGGTACCAGCGTTCACCGACGTCTTGGTGACTCTTGACGCGGTTGCGCAGTGTCGCCTCGCCCAGCGTCTTTGAAACGCCTCCAGCGCGGAACGTAAACTCGACGTCGTCGATACGGCCGCCGTTGCGCTCCACGATTTGCTGGCGCTGCTCCCTCACGCTCTCCGGCACGCGGCCCACGCCCACCTTTTCGAGGTCCTCAAACTCTGCATCCATGCGCACGCCCTGGAAGAAGGGGATGGAGAAGCGAGCTCCTGAGCCAGCGGCCGGCGAGAGAACACGGTGCGTCGTCGAAACGCAGACTCCCTGCGTCAGAGCTTCAAGACCCTGTCCGATGGCAACGACGAGCGTCCCCGGGATGGGTTCGCAGTCGATCCACTCTCCACGGACGTTCTGCACCTGCAACCCCTTATGGGAGGTTGCTTGGAGGAGGTAGCTCGTGAGCATGCTGTCCTTGTGCGGTCCGACACCCTGACCCTGCGCGTCCCCCCGCGGCCGAGCTCGGCAAGGTCCGGGTACTTGACGATCTTGAGCTTATGTTGCTGGTCAGCGTCAAAGTACTTGGAAAAAGCATCGCTGGGGAGCTCGATGGCCTCGGCGATGAGGGAGGTGAAGTAGATGGAGATGTCACCCATGCGGTTTATGTAGTCCGTGTAGGTGCTCCGAAAGCCGGGGATAGACTCCTCGGCGGGCCATTGGTTGGGTGCCAGCAGGTTTCTGTAAAGAGGGGAGCCTTCCTTGGGGATGGGATGCTCTGTTGAGAGGTCAATCTGCTCGCGGTGGTCAATCTCTCCAGCCGTGATCTCAGCCGAGAGGCGAGAGTAGCCCAAGAATGACGGGGCATTCTTCATTTCGATCTTGAGCCTGGTTAGGTGTTAGTACTCATAAACTCTTCAAATGTACTCATCAACTCTTCAAAGTAGAAACAAGACTTACTTCTCCTCTTCAGGAATATCAAAGAATCCCTTGCCCAGATCAATGACCCTCTGAAACACCTCATCGGGAATGCCGACGTTCTTGAGATACAAGAAGCCAACCTCCATCAGCGCATGGCGGAGCTCCTTGAGAAATCCAGGCTTGGTAGCCGGATCCCGAGCCGCAGCCAGGTCCAGGATTGGAATAGAGGTAAACGACATGGCCGAGTTGCAGTGGTAGATGGACAAGATCGACAACGGGGTTTAGAAGCTTAAAGTGCCGAATGACAATGGATGCAATTTGTTGATTTATAACTTGGTATCTTGGTCTTGTCTTGTCTCGCAAAATAAGTAATAAAAAAAAGATAGGTAAGTAGCCAAGATAAACTCGCCCATCCATCCCATCACCTCATCGCGCCATGGCGCAATTGGTCCACCAGGACACACCTTTTTCTCTTCCTGCTTCTTCTCTCGTCCTCTCCTCTCCCCTCTCCCCGCATCTTGCAGTGTATCCACGACCGACCCGATTCCCGGTTCCCGGTTCCGCCGATGGATGCCGGGTGGCGTCTGGTTGGTGATTGCTTCCCTCCAGCCCCGGATGCCGGTTTCGGTAATGATGTTACATCTGCACATGTTGCGTCTTGTCTTGTGTCCGTCTTCAACCAACCCTGTTCAACGCCGACGCCGGCAATGCAATGCCTGACAACCCAGAGATGGGGATCCCTCCAACCAGACCACGTCTAGTATAATACATTGGGCTTGGCAAATAGCCCACTTCACCCTCGTATATATCCTGTCTTATCATGAAGCCGAGAGAGGCTTTGTCGCGAGCAGGCCCGTAACCTTGTAGAACATGTCCTCAATCGGAGGTGCGGCGAACGCAGGAGCAGCATCAAAGATGTCTGCCAAGTGCTGCTGGTTGATGACGCTGTGGTGAATATCGTCGTCTTCCATCTCCACATCCTCGGCTTCGACTTCGCCTTCAGCCTCGGCCTCGTCGTCACTCGCCATCTCCTCATCCTCATCAATGAGAGCAACCTTGTCACCGCCGTTTACCTCGGTGCCTTCAAGACGCAGGTCCTCCAGAGGCTGGACAGTGGCGAGGGACGAGGGGTCGGATCCCTCCGCAACTACCCACACCTGCGCCGCATCATCGAGAGCAATGAAGCCGCTTGTGTCAGGAGCAGATACCAGGCTGACAACCCTTTGAGGCGTGCTGCGCACCAACAAGGGCTCTGTCTCTTCAGGTTCAAACACGGCCAGGAGGGAGCCCTCGCTCGCTGGTAGAGCAAGAGCAAAGTGCCCAGAGGTGTGATCAACGGCGAGTTGAAGCAGCTCGTTGGCTTGTAGGGACTCGGGCATCACAATGCCGTAGCGTAGCTCATCGCTTACCACATCGTAGACCCGCAGCTCATCAGACAAGATGACGACAAATGGCGAAAGGGCGCGAATAGACCGCAACTGACCCTTCCATTGGCCTTCAAGCGTCTTGACGACCTCGCCAGATGCAGCGTCAATTACATAGACTGAGCCAGAGCCAGCTGTTCCGAAAGCCACGAAAAGGGTTGAGCCGTCTTCTGAAAAGGCAATGCTTCCCTGAGGCTCATACTTGGCGGATGAGTCGGGGATGTCGACGGTGCCGTCTGGGGACACGCCGTCACCCACAGCAATCACTTGCGAGCAGCTCCAGGTAAAAACCTCCCGGCCGTTGGGGCCTTTCACGAGAATGCCATTCTGAGACCTCGTCTTGGGGCGCCACAGGCGGACTGATCCATCAGTGCCGATAGTCGCAAAGCATGTCGAGACGGGGTTCGACGCCAAATCAAGAACCGCCTCGTTACGGCTTGTAGCATGAGGCGCGTTGATCCTGGAAACAAGGGCGATCTGGTCCTCGCCCTTGCGCGCCTCCCAGAACTTCAGGTAGACTTCTCGTCGCTCATGGATGAACTGGTCTTTCATATCGCTGAGGACATTATCCACGTCTCGTGATGAAGGTTCCCAGGTGTCCACGCTGGCAAGCCACTCCCCATCAGCCGAGAATGCTATATGGGTGATGAGGGGCTCGCCAATTGGGTGACCCTTGTTGGTGATGTTGACATCTGTGGGCTGAGTACGAGCCAGGGCTTGCTGTGATACGCTTCGGAAGGACTCGAGGTCGAATGTCTGCAGCAAGGGAGCAGAGAACCCTCCCGCAAGAGTAGCCTGACGACCGTTTCCAACGCAGACGTGCAATCTTGAGTGGTCGGATGGGTTAATGGCAGCTGGGATTGGTCTTTGGACACCTTCAGGCGCCTTCCACGTTCGCTGAACCAATTGATCCTTGGGCGTCGAGACATTGACAGCAGCCGACTGAATACCAGCAACGTATGCTGTTGGCTTCATCTCGGCGGTTGAAATGATCATGGCCGAGTTATCGTCCAGGTGGACGGCGTAGGCTGATCCATTTGAGGAAACGGTGATGTTCTCAACACAGCCAGAAAGATGCGGCAGGAAGTCCTTCCTTCCAGTGTCCATCTGCCATAGTACCAGAGCATTTTCAGAACCTCCAGAGATCATGTAGTGGCCTATGAAAGTCAGTATGAGCAGGTGCAGCTACGCTATTTCGAAACACATACCATCTCGTGACCATTTCACCGCATGCACAGCCCTTCGGTGCCAGTGGAAGTTTTGTGCTTGAATGGGCTCTTTATCAGAACCGGACTTGGCAAGGGCCTGGCTTCGAGCCAGGGCATCGCGATAAAGATAGATGGAACCGCGGGCGCCACCAACAATAATGTCGAGCACAGGCGCAGTCTCCTGTCGCGCCTTTCTTCCTCCTGTTGCTGGCCTGGGGTACACTCTGAGGTCGAGGGCGGTAACGAGGTCCGGGACATCGAAGGTGTAGATCTCATACTCCAAGGCCGCCAGGTTGTCAAATTGAGGCTGGGAAGGGACGCCAAAGAAGAGGCGATCGTTGAATCCACCGACCAGGACCTGGCCGTCATCGCTCGCTTCCAGCAGTTGCAGGCCGTTGCCCGACTTCTTCATCGCCAAGACAACCTTGGGTTCAGACTCCTCCTTGGCATTTCCTGAGTATGCGACAACCTCTATCCGTCCGGGCTTATCCGACTCGGCAACAAGAACGAGTTCCTGTGCCTTTCCAGAGATGTTCTTCGTCAAGACCACAAGGGCGTTGGCAGTTCGGGATCGCGTTTGGAACGACGCAGGGGTCTTTGAGCTTGTCCAATCGACCTGGAACACATGTCCATCGGAGCATGCGACCCAGATGATATTCGAGTCTTGCTTTGAGTGCCGCATTGCGACAATGTGGGCAGGCGCCGAGGCCTTTTGTTCTGACGAGTCGGCTGTGGTGATTGGGATTCGGCGCACAAGCAAGGAGTCGGCTGCCGAGTACACCTGGATCGAGGTGTTGTAGGCGAGGATAAGATGTCTATAAAAGTTAGCCAAGCCAATTTCAGTGGCACTTAATGAACTCACTGTTCATCTTCAGTCAGGATGGGGTCGATATCGAGCATCCTGCCGCCCATGGGCTTGGAGACGCGCCATCCTGCCTCAGCATTGTCGAATTGTCGGACAATCTCGAGCTCCCTAGGTCCAGGAGCCTCCAGAGCTCCTGCGAGCCCATCCAGCTCAGCTACGACGCCATGTGCGCTGGGTAATTCACTGGCATCCGACTTGCGCCCATTGGCCTTGTTCAACTTCCGCTCAGCTCTGAGGCGCTTCGATCTCGAGTCGTTCTCATTCAGGTCCCGCTTGCGCTTCTTGTTCGGGTCGAGTTTCGTCCGGGGACTCTTGTGGCCAGCCATTTTCGCCACCTCTTCCTGTCTGCACAGTCAAGACAGATATCGAGTATTGCTCTCGCGACGGACAATAAGGTTTTGTTGCGAGGTGGTTTGTCCAGGGAAAAGGCGCCTGCCTGTGCATCTGCTGGGAGTTCGCAGAAATTTTGGTCCCGCTTTGGTGAACTTTTTGTTGCTGATAAGATAAGCCGGCCTCCGGACAAACGTCGGAAGGTAGAATTTATTTTCCAACTCAGGAACGACGCCAAAGAATCGCGAGCTTTCTCCAAGACGCATCCATCACCTTTGTCGCAAATCTTCTCGAGACAGCCATCGTTGCCGCGCAACTTTATCACAAAGCCAAGATGATTATTCCCATCCGTTGTTTCTCCTGCGGAAAGGTGACTAGTCCTCCGGCATCACGTTACTCGAGCGACCAACTGACTAATTGTTTAGGTCACTGGCGACCTTTGGGAGCGTTACCTTCAACTGATCGCAGATCCCCGAAAGACCGATGGGTACGGCAAATCCTATGGCGCAATCGAATAGAGACTAACACACGTATTCAGTGACGCTATGGACGAGCTCGGTCTGAAGCGATACTGCTGCCGCCGCATGATCATGACCCACGTTGATCTTATCGAGAAGCTTCTCAAGTACGACGACACCACCGGCACAATATGACTGCCAGCCTGATACTGACATGTTTTAGGTACACGCCTGATGGCCGAAACGAGAAGAAGCAGCGTCTCAACGAGAACGAATAAGACCCGCCTTTGACAATGGAACATAAAGATCGTGCATGGTTTGGCGTTAATGGAATTTAAACAAGTACCTCGTTTGGATGGCGTATGGAAGACTTCGCGTTGAAAGGGCTAGAGCACGCGAGTACTCTTAATTCACAGTGTCTTACCCAAACGTGCTCGAGATGCCCAGGTGCACTACACCCATTGACTCTCTTGGGGCGTCATCTGCACCCAACTCGCTTCTTTGTATGGCGAATCGACATGACCAGTCAACAAGAACCCTCGGTTTCGTATCCTGCCCTCAAATGAGGTTGATGATCTGAGCGAGGAGCCATGATTGCTTATTACTTGGCGGACAGGTTACTTTTGCACCTCCCCAGGTCTCCCCCACCACCGCCCGTCAAGGCCTGTGCGCAAAGAGCGGTGGACAAGCGCCTGCGACAAGAGAGAACAAAAGGGGATGGGCAGACATCATGCGCATAAAGTAACGCCTAGGAGATGGAGCCAACAAGCTTCTTCGCTTAACGGAACCAGCGATGCAGCCTTGCATATCGAAAATCTCACCTGACCAAGCAACACCGGCCGTGACAAGTCTCTCGTATCGATCCGGCCTGTTGGTGTTGGCCGAGGCCCTCTCTAGGAGCCTCCCTGGTAATTCACGCGAAGACTGTTGGCCATGCCATGTTGAACAGCAGGCTTGTAGAAAATCTCGCTGCAGGCCAACAACTCCGCTCCGCAAGCCAAACGATTCGCCGACCCAGACTGTCGGAGACGCAAAAGGTCCGAGTTCAGACACATCAGCAGAGTCGTCTCATTGCAGGGCTCGGCATTTCCGGACCAACCTTCTCACAGGAAGGCCATGTCCGGGTTACCGAGTGTTGTGTGTCAGTGGACACATCTGATGGCAGGGTATGCAACTCTTGATGAGGGCACTCGGTGACTGACCAACACCAAGGATAAGTCGGGATGCCACCCCATAACCAGACACTGGGACTCCGTGCAGAGCCTGAACACCACATGTACTTCCCTAGGCCAGGCCATAGGGCAGACCAGTTGGTGTGCCAAGTTTGAGGAAGAGACGTGGAACAAAGCATTAAGGCTGAACTTGTCCACAGCCAATGCGGAACGCGGCCGACATTTGAGGCCAGCCACTCAGTTTCCAGCCCTAATACACCTAGACCAGTCAGCCTATCCAACGTGTCGGGTCGTCCTCTGAAGAGTGAGCACTTGGAGGTTGGTCTGGTTAACACCAAAGGCGGGCGAGATTCACTATTCGCTGTGATTGGTTGTGACAAGGATACAGTGGTATCCTCCTCAACCGTCTCATTTGCCAAGATGCAATCAAGACGACCGGCTCTAGCAATACCTGATGGTGTTATAGAGCCAACAATTCTCCCCTGTGCCCTCTGATACTGGACAGTCAAGACCACTCCACAGCTCAACAAGACAGATTACCGCGTCTGGGTGGTCAGACGAGTTGCTGAAAGCGGGCAACAACCGCGCACTTGAACAAGCGGCATGAGCCATTCCGCCGATCCAGCACGATGTTTTTGCTAGGGCCAACAACGAGACGGCAACCGTGCCATAAGAGGTTGGCTTAAGCCGTCGGGTCAGGTTGCACGACGCCGCAATATGCGATACCGCGTCAATTGAATGGGGCTGGGATACCAGGCCGCGCCGGCGCCTAAGTATGCAATGCACTTTCAACTCCGCCCTCTGCTCAGATCCTTCCTTTATCGCCATGGCCTCGGCTGCGTCAGTTGCACTCTTGCCCCGGACTTTTAGCTCGAAATGTTCAACGGGCCGGCCAAGGAACTCGGAGCATGTGCCTCGACGGAACCATGTTGCAGCGTGCTCGATATGTCGATGAGCAGGCAGCTTGGGTAACATTCAAGCTTCGGTGCCTCTTTTGCTGTGGATCCCGGGACCCATCCCGGAAGGAAGAAGAATCACGCCTCAGCCCCGTCTCTGTGGGTTGAAGAAGGGATCGAGAAAGGCACCCGAATTCGAAAGAACCAGGAAGCAAACTTCCTGGAAGAGCGAACCCATGGAGTCACCAAGGGTACACTACAAGCTAGCCAACGGCTGTCGTCCCCGCACCGCCTGGATGGGATGGAATCGTTAGAGCGGTTCCGACAGTCTGTCTAGCGCTGTGATAACTGAAACGACGCAGCAGGCATAGGAGCTGTCACCACGCTAAAATGGCTCCTGGGACAAGAATCCTAGCCAGGTCTGTCTCCAAGTTGACATGGATAATGCGAGGACTAGAGGATAATCCGCCAACAAGCCCTGGATTTTGAGCCCTTCCACTTCAAAATTGTCGGTCGAAAGACTGTTGATCAAAAGCAATGATGGATGCCAGGCTCTCGGGCGTTTCCGCAGACGCATGGATATTCTGGACGTCAACAGTGCGTTCCGCGCCGAAAGCGGAAGCACCCTTCTCGATCACCTTGAGCCACAAAGAAGCAAAGTGACAGAGAGAACGAGGCTCCAGACAAGACTGTGGCCATGAACACCGTTTACGTAAATCAACAATGTCCATGTCGCTTCGACACTGAGAAGCAGGCTGAACGCCGTCCCAGCCTGTTGAAAGCCACTCAAAGCCAATATCGGATTCAAGGCGCACAGCCAAGAGAGCGCGCTGGGCGCTCCAACAAGGGAAGGGACTTTGCGTCACGGAGGCCGCTCTGCGGCCCCGGCTAGTGGGACCACCGGTTTGTTTTAGCGTTGCTAAAGCCGCCGGGACCAGACTGCTGGGATCGAAGAGGCTAATCGCTGACTGGCCCGTCTGGCAATCTGGTGGCGCCCCTGCGCGCCCAGGGCGTTTACCAGCACAATCGACAAGTCCCAGAGTGTGGGATTTCGGATGGGACCTGCGCCCGGACTCGCTCTCGAAGGAAGCGGAGGGAGGGAGGTCGCTCCTCCGGCGGCCAGACTAGATCGGATATGGTGGGCTGAGTTGCTCCCAAAACGAAACAACAAAGAGTAACCATCAATCATGGTTTGGATGGCCACTAGGGCACGGCTTCGGATTCAGGTGGCCCGAGATCACAACAATGCCCGCATGATGGAAGGTTTGAACACAACCAACATGCCTCCATTCAGGCTTCGTATGATGAAAACCTTGGAAAACCTCGGCCGTCTGGGCCGTCAACAAACAGATGGGTGACACGCTATGCGGAGTAACGATATGTTGGTTGTCGACGTGCAAAGTTGCCATGGTCACACCGTTAGACCTGCACTCGTCTCAACATCGGGCTCTAGAATGCATCCTGCGGGTGGCACCCGTGCCGAATACAGGCTGATTGGGATAGCGGGCTGAGGTCGGTTGTCGATCATTGGGATGGAGAGTTGAGTGTCACATTCCGTGCCGTCGATGCTGTGCAGCAGGCCGTGGCACATGGCATTGACAAAGGGAACGCTTCGCCTGTCAGCCCGACAGCCTGCTTGCCTGCTGTGCTGCGCAGAGGGCTCGGTGCTGTGCGTGTTTGGATGCATCCTCGGCCAAGTCCTGCCTACACCAGACCTTGAGATCCACTGAGCATGGCAATTGGGTGGGCTGCAACTCGTTGGCGGAAGCGATGGGGTGGGGGACTGCGGAGGACTGGCCAGTCCCACCGTGAGTTAAGCGCCGACGCCTGTCCCTTTTGATGCAGCCCCACGGGTTAGGAGGCCACGCCCATCCCCCTCGACGAGCCTGCCGGGGTTTGACTGGCCCGTTGCTGGCGGTGGGCGCCTGGGGATGTTCTCTTGTATCCGTCAAGCATGTGTGTTGATGGGCGCAAAGTAACGCGAAGCTGAGCACCCGCAGATCCGAAGTCAGTGAGTCAATGGGTAGACGAAAGGAGTCTTACGAGAGGGAGGGCAGGTAGATGGAGAGGCATGGACTGACGAGATGAGAGTCCAACGATGACGGTGAAAGAAAAGATCCATGACAGATAATATGATGGGTGTTAAGTTAGCCCTCAGGTACACACTCACCAACTGTAAGTCAGCAGGTCTTGGGATGGGGAAAAGATTGCGATCCAGAAGTAAGGCAGGTACTAGCAGGGATGGGCCTCCCGTCCTTTGATCCGTTCGTCCAAGCCTGATGCTCCAGGGCTCCTTCCGTCAACGGCGATGATCACGTTCTAAGCGTTTTCGGTGTACTTGCCCTCGGTACTGGTACTGGGTGTATGGCTTGGGCCATTATCAGTGTTTTTTCTTTTTGGTCAGCTTGAAAGTGCAATTCAACATTCAACAACCTATGCTTGTCTCAGTTGGGCACGATTGATTCAGCTCGTTCTTCCTCGCGAGGACACCCGTTGAGCCTCCACCTATCCCGTACACGGTAGGTAGGTAAGCAGTCAAGAGAAGGTTGCATCGACGACACCCTACTTATCCCGCCAAGGACAACACCAGAGGCAAGGCAGCCGGATAGAAAGGGGGACATTGACGTTAGCCGCTCCAGCCATCCATCCCGTCGAGTTGATGTAATTCCGCCCTGAACTGGTGTCCTTGAGTAGGTGTTCTACCGTGTACGACACCCCAATACAACTGACTTTGGGTTGCCGCTATTGTTCTGGCACAAGCCATCTTCTCCTGGCCCCTCTCTTTCCAATGATACACAACTAGTTGGGTTCGTATCCATCCTAACCTGGCCGAGTGTCGAGTTCAGAAAAGCAAGAATTGGCTTTCGACAGAACACCAGGCAACATGTTCCCCTTCTGGCCCCCAACTTCTCTCTGACTTCCATCCGTACTTCTCTCACTCAAACCTACGCCCGACTGCTTGTCGATCCACTGCTGGTCCACCCCCGAGTCGGCAGCAGCACGCAGCTCGAGGTGGCTCTTCTGGCTGGGGGTCTGTCACAAGTCGACTCTTAGCCGCAGAGCCCCTCCGCTCCGCTACCAGCTCGCTCCGTCCCCGTCCATACCCACACATCCCATATTCCATCCGCCAGGGCACGCCCCCATTCATGATCCCCCCGTCTTTTCCACCCTCGTCCCTCTTCCCTCGGTCCTTGACGATTGGTATTTCCAGTTTGTCGGGTTGTCCTTGCTGATCTGTGCAATCCAGTAAGCCGTCTCTCCCCGGTCACCAAGGGTTTTCTTGACAGCAAAAGCAACCTGAACTTGAAGGGGAACCGAAACTTTTGTTGCTCAACATCCATCGCGCCTCTGCGTCTCTTTTGTTTCCCACTGGCCGCGCCAACAATCGCGTCCCGACAAGCGCAGGCCGCAGCTCCGGCCTCCACCAGAATAACACACACACACGCACACACATCTCATGGCAGCAAGGTAGCCGGCCTGACCCAAAGCCAGCTACTCGCAGGTGCCAAGGGTAAGATCGCCAGAGGTCGTGGTTGGTACTGCAGTTCCCATAGCTCACTGCCTTGACAGTAACAGAAGCTACCTGCATTGCTGCAGCACC
Source organism: Fusarium solani (assembly GCF_023522795.1). Classification (NCBI taxonomy): domain Eukaryota; kingdom Fungi; phylum Ascomycota; class Sordariomycetes; order Hypocreales; family Nectriaceae; genus Fusarium; species Fusarium solani. The sequence continues at coordinate 4,570,598 of NW_027072157.1, forward strand.
CTTGTCAACAGGGCTGGGGTGTCCCATCGACAAGGGCCCTTGGCTATTGACCCCTGTCAAATTGGCGTCTGCCTGCCTGAGTCCGTCGCTGCAACCGCCCGCTCCAGCTTTTGGCTCGGCCTGGTTCTTTAAACCTCCCGCCCTCCATTCTGTCCATCCTCTGCTTCTCGCCTCGACCTCCCGGTGAGCTGGTTTCCCGTTCCGACAACTGAGGTGCTTGCTTCGTTTCTGGAAGCTCTCTGAGCCCTTGCTTCAACATTGGTGTCTTGCTTAGCTGCCCTGAGCTTTGCGATCCTTCTCCTCTCCCGCATTGCCTTTTTGGAAGCATCGGCGCAAACCATCCGACCTTGGGACACCCATATCCCACGGGCCTCCTCCCGGCCGCACGACCGCCGACCACCGACCGACCAACACCTCCTCGTTCCACTGCCACGATAGCTATCCCACGTCTTGGGTCTTTCTTCTTCCAAGACTGGGTCACCGTTCAACCTTGTCGCATTGCAGAGTCCGCAAGGCATTCTTGCCTGGAAGCCTGTCGCTGCAATCCGTCTTAAGCTTCCCTCTCCTGCTGGAGTATTCGACATCTGCCCTCGGCCCTCCTTGATAGTTCCACCCCTTGGCTCCAGCCATGGCCCTCGAGGCTCCTTTGAGGTCATCAACTGGAAGCTTGCAATTTCCCTTTGCCTACTACCAGAAAGAGATGTCGACGTCTACAGACACCGAGAGCCTGCGTGCTCCCTTCAGGCCAGTGTGAGTTGACACCAAGTCCGCTTATATCAACATGAGTACACCGGCCTCTTACTGACCATATTATTCTAGCTCCTCTCCTCCGAGCACCGATTCATCTTCCCTCCGGCCTGGCTCTATCCATCGCATGGCAAGCTCATCCTTCAATGTCATGAGCCCAAGCGATATTGTAGGCCCATCACCAGTTACATCCAATGGCACCGAGACGACCGAAATAGAAGATGACGTTGCAGAGGATATCCATCGAGATACCTCTGACCCAAGGCCCTCACGCCGCTCCGAGGTTCGTCTCCGAAATCCAAACCTCAATGGTTGTCAGACGCTGACTGACTCAATGTAGCTTTTGATGCTCACTACCAATCTCTCTGAAAACGTGCATCAGACCAGCAATGATGAGGCAGTGTCTGTTATTCATGCGCCTGAAAGCTTTGCCAGCTGGGTAAGTGAGATTCTAATGATCGGCAGGGTATCACGTCTAACCCACGACATAGGTCGCTCCGGCATCAGCGCCAGAGGGGTCGAGTGAAGGGACACCTCTCAAATCCGATGTCGAGAGTTTACCTGCTGCCAATGGCTCCCCCAAGAACTTTTCGCATAGCTCTCCCGATAGCTCTCCCGAGAAGGTATGCTGTGCATGACCTGGCTTTGCGATATGCATCTAATTCGTCATCAGATATCGACGCATCCAGCTCGTCCTCCGATTTCAACCGATGTCAACCCTGTACAGTACAACATAGATAGCGCCACACCACGCGCTCAAGATTTACAGTCCATGTTGGATGAGGGTACGCGGTTACGCTCGAGTAGTACGAGCAGCCTTGAGAGTGGGTTCAGGATGGGTCGTGGCAATGTGCATAGCTAACACTGGTAGAAATCGACGAGCAAACTGAAGCCGAGGGCGACGACGAAGAGTACGAGTCAGACGGCATACTGATGTCTCATCACCAAGATGAGATCGAGACTTTACGAGCTACTCTTGCGGAATGTTGGACTCTATGCAATAGCCTTTCCAAACTGAGCTCGATTCACCGCACCCGTGCCTTCAACAAATCCAGCGCCCCCGACGCACATGAAAAGGCATGGCGAACCTGTTGGAAACTCTGTCAACGACTTTACGAGAATCGAGACGCAGATGCGGGCTCATTCAGTATTAAAATGAACCTCGATCTCCTCCGTGACTTCTGCCAAGCGCTTTTTGATGTGCGGCAACGCGACGACGAGACGGCAGACTCGGTTCTTCGTGTCAGCTTTGAGCTTAACAACCAGTGAGTGGCATACACCGGAAGTGTGCTCTCTTTCTAACGCTTGGACAGCCTGTACAGTGCTCAAGATGGCACCCTGCCAGAGGAGTTTAGGGAGCGAACGTTGGACTTTTACATCGCCTTGTGCCACCGACTCATGAAGCAACGCAGCGAATTGTCTGAGGAGACTGACCACTTGCTCGGCGCAAGCTGGTCTCTGGCAGAGATGCTCTTTAACCTTCGGCAGAACAGGCGCGATGGCAGGCCTCCAGATGAAGAGCTGCTGAGCTCTACTGTTCAGGCTTGTTGGGAGCTGTGCGACGTATTCCGTGATAGCTGGGCGCAGATTCGGCCAGACAGATCCGTTTCTCGATCGAGCCAGACCTTCAGTCACCACGCCCCTGAACAGAGCGGTCGGCAAAGCCGTGCGTCGAACCCATCCTCGGTTCCGTCGAAACATGAGAGCGTCAAGAGTGCTCGCCCAGAAGAGAAACCCAGGAAACCACCGGTCGTGCCCGAAACTCCAGTGACCGAGTTTGAGGATACGCCCATCTCCCCTCAGAGCCGTTCACCTACGATGCCCAACATTCTGGTCCTCGGAACCCCCAGCGACAACAGTCGAGGTCGATGGTCCAGCAGCGCTTCCAACCTCTCGAGCTACTCCAAGAGCAGTGTTCGGACGTCGAGCACAGCAACGACAACAGCAACGTCCGAAGACGCCAATGTGACACGCGCGAAGATACTCGTTCTCAGAGCGGCTATGAATCTTGGCTTTAACCGCGATGCCATCACCGATCCAAAGGCTGCCGCCACTGCCTTGCAAAAGTTTGTGCAGGATCTTCCTGCCGGATCCTTTGGGTCTCTTCTCTCCCATTCGGCCTTGCTGGCACAGTATAAGAACTCGGTGCTAATGGACTCGATTATCCCCCGACACCACATGTTGCCATCCCGAGGCAAGCGAGTCACGGCGCAGGAAATGGCCAAAAGTATTCAGATGATGATGAAGAGTTCTCAACGATACGCATACCTGCGCGACCTCTTCCGAATCGTATTCCATTTCCCAATCGAGGAGGTCAATATCCAGCGAAATGTCACCATCAGCGTTTGAGGGACCATGGCCGAGGTTGTGCTCTCGTCCCGCAGCTTCGCTGTCGTCGAACTACTGCACTTATATGATGACTACGTAATTTTATTTCTTCTTTTTTTGGAGGACTTTTTTGATGGAGGCAGAGAGTCATGGCAGGCTGTTGGAGGGTTGGTGTTACGGATTTCATCTACTACCTTACACGAAAAGACATGACGCACAAGAGGAGGAAGTGAGGGATTGTTTTGGAGAGATTTACGTGGTGGTCTATTCGTTTCTACATGCACGAGATACCCTTTTGAAAGGCTCTGGCGGGCGCGTTGGTATGGATATGAGGAGGTAGAGGAGGATTGAGGGAGAAGCCGGCAGCTGAAGCCGGAGGCGTCGACCATTTCTGTCATTACGTGGCACACTGAAGGATTTCACATCTCACGAGCACGTTGGATTGGTTCTAGGTTACCTATTTATATGGGAAGCGAAGGAGATTCGCTCAAGAACTAGGTATCCAATTAAGATATCTAACTTTCCTAGTTCTCAATTCCTCTGTGTCCCATCTCAACTCGTACATGTGTTTTGCTGATATCTAGAGGGTTTCTCCTGCAACCAACGTCCATAATGGCCCAAGGTTCCTGGGCGAAACAAGTCTCAACGGCGCGGATATTCAGCAGCTCGCAAATCTCCAGAGCAAGTCTCGCTTCTTCAGCTTGCTAGGTGGTAAATAAGACGGTTTCTCACGCAAATCCTATCGTGTTCTCGGGTTCCAAAAAAATTAGGGGAAAGTCTTGTCAACGTGGGTAAGTGGCATGCGTAGTTATGTATGTGTGAATGAACCCTTGAGAGAGGTCACCGAATCGGTGCTCTCCTCGAACAGTCTGGGGTCGAGAGTGTTCATGATAAGGGTCGGGGTCGAAGGTGTTTGGAATGTGTATCCGTAGTTCGTAAGAGACTCCTGGGGTGCGGATCGATTCGTGGTTTGTGGCATCGGAGGTGAGTCTGAAGGCCGTTGTTGGGAGTATAACTGCCGCTTCCCTACGGGATTTGAAAGAACTTGGCGAACTGTGGTGTTGACGTCTTGAGTTAGCTGAGAGGTCAGGGGGGTTTGGTTATCAGCTTGCCGAGCTGTCCTTACGTTTTCACGCCACTCAACCTCATCGGAGGGTATCGTATGCTGGGTGGCAGCCTCCTCATCGGTTTGAGTGAGCATCAGTCCTGTCTGGACAATCTCAGCAGACTGAGGGGCGTTCTGGGGGACGTCCGTTAAGGTCGCCGGCTGAGACACGGGAGCGTTCTACGCCCCGGCCTGGCCGCCTGCGACAACTTGAGCGCCTACAGGTTGGAAGAGTAGTTCATGGTGGTACGGCTGGATATTGTGAGGCCGATATCGAAGGCCATTGACTGGGCTGGGGAAGAAGCATGGTTGTTGAGGAGGGGACATGATATTCGGCGTGGGTGTGGGTGTGGTCGAAAGGCCGGGGCTCTCTTCGGCCGGTGAAGCAACCCAAGTCTGGCCGAAAGTTGTGCTTATCGGGTGGAAGTTTTTGTTCCATGTAGCCTGCTGTTGCTGGTAAAGGGGTCCAGCCGTGGTTCTGGGGACGTAGCCCCCCTCTTGGGCCTGGTGAGCAGCAGGCAAGCTGGAGGCTGGAGCGGTCGGTGAAAGCACGTAAGCTTGACTAGGGGTCGGTGATGCAATTTCTTCCTTCTTAACGATCGTCTCGACAACAGTAGGGAGTAGTTCATGACCTTGCTGGGGCAACTTCAGCTGTTGTGGTTCAACTGCTGGGGAGGGGGCAACTTCGGCTGGAGTAACCGGCGCGGTCGCAGTCGGCACTTCATATCGGGCCCGTTTCTCAGGTCGAGGAGGCCTGAAAGGTCAGTGTTATTGTTCTGTATGAGACTGAAAGGGTAACTCACTCGGGAGGCTCCGCGCGACGGCGCTTCAACTTCTTGCTCGCAGGTCGATTGACCAGAGGAGCCCTACCAAGCACAGCCATCGCATTAGCAAGGACACTCTCAAGACAATAGTGCGAGGAAAGGATGTCTCATTGTTTACTTACCCGAAGTCAGGGTCCTTGCCATATTTGTTGCGCAGATATCGAATCTGATTGTCGGTCAAAGGGCGACCGAAGCGTTGATCGAAGGCGTCAGAGATCTGTTCATTGTAGAGGTCCTGGAGCATGAGCTCCAGGGCAAACTGAATCTCGTTGGCCTGATAGCTGGGTTTTCCTGTCATTCTTATTGAGGTTTGAAATGGTGGTGGTGAAGGGAATGGTGTTGATGTGTGAGGGGAGGAGGGGAGGTTGTCGGGTTGTGCTCTTGAACGCGCTTCACGCTCTCCAAGAGACGACTGGAAGCGGGGGAAATTCCTAATGAAGAATGCGACGGTGCATTGAATAGAGGTATTGTTCCTAATCGAGTAACAAATTGGGAAACTGTGATTAAATGCAGGAAATGTTGGGGGGTGGGTGTATGTGTTGTGTGTGTGTTATTCACAGCCGATGCGAGTTGGTGATGTTGAATGAGGCAGGAGGAAGAAGCAGGAGAAGAGTGTGCACGAGGGAAGCAGGCGGGGTGTGTTTATTCGTCGAGGCGCTTTGCAACTGTCAACAACTGGCAGTGTTTAGCTGCCTTCAGGCGCTGCGAGTGGCAGACGATAGGGCTAGCACGTGAGGCAGTTGGCAGAGGGGTATTGAAAAAGAGTTGCCGCAGAGATGCTACTCTGAAATTAAAAGAGGGTGCAGTTGCTATAAACTGTGCGAGGAGTTTCGGTGGAGGTTGAAAAGAGGAGGTCGAGTGAAGATCCGGAGATGGAGGGAAAACGGGCCTCTTAAGGGTGCATGGGCGTCCTGTGATTGTTCACTCGGCACGCCCTGACTCAACCAAAAACAAGCTTGTCTATTGTTGGCCTCTATAATCGCCTGCGCTTGCTTCTCTGTTTATTCTAAGTCGTCTATGTCTATTTGTCTAAAGTTAGTTGGTAAAGAGTTCTAGGTTATTCCCTCCCTCTCCATGATTCGCATCCAAAGAGCCTCACTCTCATCACTGTCAACAACACAGTCACGCACCCTCCCTACGACGCATCATCGCTAATCACTGTCCGAGGAGATCCCCCACGGCTAAACACGCCCAGCCAGCACCGCACCCTCCCCTCCTCCTCGTTCCCGATCCAGTCGTCCTGGCCCGCCAGCTCATCCTCCTCCTCGCAGAACAGTGGCGTTTCCAGGTCCAGCATGGCCTGCCGGAACGACTCGAGCAGCCTCTCCGTCGTCGCGTCTCGTCGCGGCACCATCACCACTGCCCGCGATTCGGAGCCCAGCGCCAGGTTCTGGCAGATGGCCGACGCCAAGAGAGCAGGGTGGTCGTCGTCGTACATGGGGTCAGCCGCGAGAACAATCTAGTCATCAACAGTCAGAGATTTTCGGATCAAGATGAATGTGTCATCATTGAAACAATCTTTAAAAACACGTACCTTGAATTGGTAAGGCTCTCCAAACAGAGTCTGGTCAATCTCATCCTCGCTTCCACCCCAGGTCAAGGGTCCGACGGTGAGTGATCCGCCACGGGACTCAACCAGACTACTGTTCTTGTCCACATTGTCCTTGAGGTTGGGCACGATGTTGGGTAGATCGCTAAGGGCAACGGGAACCTTCCACAGAGCCGCTGCCGCAAGTCCTAGGAGGCCAGTTCCAGAACCGAGCTCGAGAACATCGGGGGGCGACTGTCCCAGCGTCTCGTCAAACAGTCGGAACAGTGACGTCTCGGCCAGCCGGGGGAGATGCTGCGACAGGACGTAAGAAGAACCCCATGTCTTCAGACCCAGAGAGTCGCCAGTGAGAGCAGGCTCCCGGATGATGAGCTCAAACTCATCCGCAGCTGCCGTCTCAAAAGGCCACCTCCGAATAACCTCACCCATAGCCGTCCGCCCACATCGTTCCGACATGCGCTTGCTGGCCTGGGTCCAGAGATCCTCCTTCTCCTCGTCGTCCTCGATCCAGGCCAGGGGGCTCTTGATGATGGACGAGAGATAGCGGGTCACCTCGTTCTTGCACTGGCTCGCGAGTGACTCTTGCTCCTCGATAATCTCTGAGCGACGACGCTTGTGATTCCAGATGGGAGGGCTGAGTTCAAGATTCTGCAGCACGACGGCCAGCTCGGCGTAGCTGGGACGCTGCCACATCTGTGGAAAGTCGAGAGGTTCAAGACCCATGGTGGAGTGTCGTTATTTACGGTGTAAGGGGAAGAGAAGGGAAAATTTGCAGTTGTGGCAAAGAGAAAAGACTCAAAGGCAGAGAGGAAGTTGTTCAGAATCAGTTTGGCGTGCTCTTATAACAAGAGCACAGTTCAAGCACGCATCTTGGGCAACAGAAACTTAAGAAGCTTGCTTTTTATCGTCATCAACCTCAACTCACTTGAGTTTTTTAAACAAGTTCACAAGGGGGAGCACAAAAAATCCGGGGGAAAAGGCGCGAAGACGGGAACCGAACCCACTCAGTCATCACCAATTATTGCCTCTCGTGGGACCCATCAACACTAACAATGGCCGGCTAAAAAAAATTATTGATAAGAGTCATGATAGGGGGAGAAAAAAAAAGTAGCTATGAAATCGCCAAGTCCCGATTCGGCGAGGTCGGTCTGCGGATCCCGTTTTGTCTGACACCGAGGCTGAGCCACAGGAACGTCTGCACTGCCACACAAGCTTCAGCTTCAGTCGGGGATCACCGTCTGACCCACGTGGCTGACAAGGGAAGCTCTCTGTGTGCCCCCCACTGTATTCCCGATTGGTCAGCCCGTATACCCCTGTTGCCCAACATGCGTGAACTCCCAAAAGTCTAACCCAAACCTCAAAGTCAACTCCAACTCCAAACATCAAAACAAAAAACGCCAGCGATAGAAAGCATAAGCAAGCACATCCGGCATCCCTCGCTTTCTTTGGTTTTCTTCTCAACTCCAGAAATACCCAGGGTTAACCTCTTTGCTGAAATTGGCATAACCAACGGCGGCGCGCAGCTCCAACTCTAGCTTCGTAAAGGCATCCCAGTCATTCATGCCTTGGTGAACCATCCCAATTAACGTCTGGCAAGAGACATCGAGGAGGCGCACAGCATTAGCAAAATGCCCGGCCACGTCCTGTCCTGGCGAGTATTGCCAACTATACGAGGCCGCAACTTGGCGGCGGCTCCGATCGATAATGTCCCGAAGGTGTGGGCACATATCGGGGTCGAACCGCTCCCGTATCCATAATGTCCACTCCCGCTGGCGGAGGGCTTGGTTGGACATGTCGACTCCTACACGCTGGCAATGCTGCTGGAACTGCATGAGCTGTGTCTCGCAGGTATGCCGCGCGCTGGTGAGATGGCCAAGGAGCTCCCTCAAGGCGAATCCGAGAGAGGGAGACTGGCCCTGCCGAGGGGGACCATTGCACCCCGAACCATAACGCCGTCTCCTCCACTGTTGTCGTGCATATTTTCATCGTCCTTTGGGATTATGCTTGTCCAATGGTGATGATGGTGTGGCATGGCTAATAGCTCTATCGACAGCTGCTGTAAGTGATGCAAAGGTGATTCGCTCTGTCAGTTGATGAGAGTATGTGTTTCCAACGGTAGAGATTCGTTCCGGTTGTTGTTTGATTTGGGAATGAGTTGTCCGTGGGTTCTCTGGGCTATTTAACCACGGCAAAATCATGTCACGTTTCTGGTTGCTTCTTACTCTTTCATTGTCTGTATTCAATAACACAAAGACTTTTGAGTGATCTCCATATCCGAATAGAGTCATCACATTTCTCTTCTGGCAGTATCGATAAGCTGCAGTAAAGCCCTTTCAATATACCACCAGGTCATCCACAACGACCAAGAAGACTCACAAAGACGTTTCAACACTTAAACAAGCCATTCATGCAAACATGCAGATCTTTGATCCCCATGTAGCCCAGATGAGCAGCTCGCATCCTCCCACCAAGAAAGCTACCCTAGATCCGCAATTCGCTAATCTTCTTTGAGCCTTGGGGTTGGGGGCCCGTCCCGGATCAGCCCATCCATCTCCATCCCCATCCCGCGCTTGGCCCGCCCAGGAAAAAACTGGATCGACCCTCGGCCGCCCAACTTGGTAAATGCCAGGGAAATCACGCACCTCAATCACATGCGACTCACGTCATAGTAGCACCGTTCGTCACATCGCCGATGCGACGCCTGTTACAGTCAAGCTCATAGACGACAGTCCATTCACACCAAGTTCACACACGACGACATTCAATTTCAACAGTTTCTGTATTCTCGGCCTTTGCCTAGTCTAGCCGCGTGGCTCATCAGGTGGTATCAAAATAAAGTCAACGCAAATCAAAAGTGCTCTGTACCCGTCCGAGAGCCTCTTGTCCATGCAGTTCCGGTTTTCCCTGGTGCAAATCGCAAAATGTAAAAGCAATTGGTCATCATGCCTTGTGCGCCTTGTAAATCAAAGCCTCCTCCGAAGGCTTCCCTGTCGCATTACCGCCGCCGTCGCCGCCATTCAGCTCCGTTCCGGCCGGCATTCGCTGTAAATTTCATTCTTCATAATCTGGAGCCGGTCCCTCATCTCCATCAGGTGGCCCAGCTTCGTGCTTGGTGGGTTGTCCAACGCCGAAATCTCGTGGTGTAGAGCCTCGTACTTTTCATAGTACACCTTGAATGCCTGTGCCTTCTGCACAAGCTTGTCCGAGAACCGAGAGGATGCTGATCGCTTCGCCGCCGGTGCCTTGCTCAAGCCCTCTGCCTTGCGCTTCTTCGTCACCACGGGTGCGGGTGGTGCCTCGTTCTCAAGGTCTGAAGCATTCGTGGGCGGTGACGACGCCAGAGGGGACGACTTGGTCGGAGACGTGTTCTTGCTCTTCATCGATGTCGACGTGACCGTTCCGCGAGAGTTCTGGCTGGCATCAGATGGGCGGTGCTTGAGTCGAGGACCAGCCAGCGGCTGCTTGGGCTTGATTCGCTTCGAAAGTGGTGTCCCCGAGCTCGAGCTCGAATCATCGTCCTCACGGGCTCGCTTCGTCACTGTCGGCTGCTTCAACGGTTCTCTGACCAAAGGCCGAGGCTTGGCCACCACTGTATCCTTTGTCTTGGCTGCAGGCTTGGACACAGGCTTGGGCAACGGCTTAGCCTTGACGACAGGTGCAGCCTCATCCCCAGAGCTGTCCGAGTTCGAGATGATTGCCTGGGAGAGGACACGGCCTCCGTTGGGCTTGCTCGCTGCTGTTCGGGGCTTGGTAGGCGATGCCTTGGTAGACGGGGCCTTGGAGGATGAAGCTGAAGCCGAGGCTGAGGCCTTGGACTTGGACTTGCCCAAAAGGCGCTTGACCTGAGCCTCCTGTGCACTTGGCTTCTTGGGCTTGGCAGGGAGAGGATTCGATGTGGATCTCGACATGGCCTCTCCTCTAGCCGTAGGTCGGCTTCCATCTAGAGACTCCGCACTGCCTCGCGGTGTAGAGCCGCCATCCGCCATTTCGATGGTGATAGCCGGTGTGTTTGCCGTGTTGCCCAGATTAGCCTGCACTCGGCTCAGAGACTTGCCCGTTCCTCGCTCCTCCTTAGGCAGAAGCCTGTCCCACTCTGGTTCAGAGACAGTGACTCTCTGCTTGTCGTACTGTCGGACTGCGTTGTCAATCGCCTTCTGTCGTATCTCTTGGGTATCATAATCGTAATTCCAGACATCGAGTTCCCTCCATTTTAGTTTCTTCAACGCCCACTTCTTGGTATCGTTAAGCAAATCGGCAACCTTTCGCAGGGTCGGTTCACAGTCTTCTTGCTTGCCTGTCCATTTTCCGGCTAGGTATTCGAGGCTGCGCTCTGCCACGGCAAGCTCGTGCACCAACATGGCGCGGTCTCCCTTGGCGCGGTCCTCCTTTTGCGAAGCCGAGGGTGTCATCGAAGGAGAGCCTATCGAAGCTTGGCCAGGGGATTGAGGGATAGACCGTGGAGTCGAGCTGTATCCGGCAAATAGCTTGCTCTTGACCTTGATGGAGCCTTTCTTCGCCGGCAGGCTGTCAACCATGCGAGCCCTTCAACAAACGTTAGTATGATCAACCCAAACTGAGAACCAAGTGAGACCGACTTCTCGCGAGAAGCAGCATGAGCCGCGAGGCCATTCTGGAGAGCCTCGATGTCAGAGTCCAATCCCGAAGACGCGGTGCTCTTGCTGGATTTGGTGGTCTTGGGCTTGACGTCGATGTTCTTCTCGACCTGAGCCTTGTTTGACGATGTGGCGCCCCTGGGCTTCTGGAAAAGGGATCCGGGGTGCGGGATCTTCTCGGCGGTTCGTGTCGATTCAAATGGCCTTGTGAGGTAGAGGTCGTATGGGTGCGAGTCGGGAGGAGGAGCGATGACGTGCGAGTTGGAGCCGTAGATGAGAGTCTAGCAGAAGAGTCGAGGATTAGCGACGACGATGCCAAGGGCACATCACCATATACGCGTGCCCAACACAGACAGCGAGTGGTACAAGGCATCGTGTTGCTGTACTTACCGGCTTGGACCCGAGGGAAAGGTTAATGCTCTCGCCGTTTTGGAATGATTTTATCATGTCCTCAATGACGAAGTCGCTCAGGGTGAGGGCGAAGGCTTGCGACGGCAGGGTGGCATCCTTGCCAGTCGAGCCCTCCAGCTGGAGCCCGCTTTCGGGAACCTTGAGCGAGTTCATGCTGGAGGATATCACGAGCCTGGGCAGGCCGTGGAGTGGGAAATGACGCGGATGTGTATGTTGTGTCGATCAGTCGAGGCGGAAGGTTGAGATGGGAACGCGGGATCGAGCCGTGAAGGTTGGAGGCGGAGCTGAGAGAAGAGCACGGTCGGAGTGTGTAGGTTTCGTTAATGTATGCAGGCGGGTTCGAAAGTAAGGTGAGGAGCGTAGTCACATTGTCATCCAACAAGGTGAGCCGAGAGTGAGGCCGCTGTTGTGATGACTTGGTTGGGCGTACGGGAACCAAAGGCTGGGGGCCCTTCTCCGATACAGCAGCAACAGCCTTGTCCGATTCAGGAGGACAAAGGAGAGGCGCCGGGCGTTTGTCACTGACGGGAACAATGGACAACGCCGCAAACGCAAAGAAGCTCCAGCACCCTCTGGGAATTGCAACTCTCGTCGAGGAGCAAGAGAGGAGTGAGAGAGAAAGTTGATGGAGGTTTGGAGGAGAGCGGAGACGATGGATGGGGGAACGGGAGCGGCAGCGGCGAAAGAGCGAGACGAGGGTGTACCAAGGTACTGCGCGCAGATGGGAGGGAAGGAAGTTGGGGAGGTACCTACCGTACCGTACCGTACCGGACCCGTGCCTGCCTGCAGTGTGGTGCTGTGCAGTGCCCAGTGCCTACCACTTCCATCAGTGACGGGCGGGAGTGGGCGTGGACGTGGGCGTGGGCAAGGGCCATTGGGGCGGCCAAACAGGGAAGTCGACCGGGGGAAGGAGGCGCCCAAGGCCGGGCTAGCACAACACGACACAGCGCAGCAAAGCCCAGCACAGCACAGCACAGTACTCCAAACCTGGAACAGTACAAACCCAGCATAACCCAGCGAGCGACATTAAACAGCACCAGCGTCAAGGGATGCAGTCTCCCCGGGTGCGCCAAGCCGCCCGCACGGTACGCTACGGAGACTCGTCCGGGGAGGGGGGTACATGATGCTACTCGCAGCTTTACTGGGTCGAACGGGCAGCGTAGCACTGTCAGTGCCCTGGCCAGGAAGCACGTCAGGCCCTCAGCCCGCTGTCGATCACGAATTTACAGGCAAACCTACAGTACCCTTCACTGACCCAATGTATAACCCAAGTACTCAGCTTCGCTAGCGTCCATGGGGCCGTGGCTGCGGTGGCGTGCGTCGTGGTGGTGCGTGTGGAAGAGTCAACCGGCCAAGGTCCCCCTTTGGGTACAGCCAAAGTATCGGCCTTCAGCTCCCAGCGCCTGGAGGCGCCTGAAAACCCCCTGTGGCGGCCTCAAGAAACGGCGAGCTACTGTCCAGACACTTCAGCTTTCAACCTGGATACAGACGTGCAAAGTACCTGAGGGTGCTCCACAGCAACGGAGGTCAAGTGGTGGATGCATGCAAGGCGTTGGGCTAGTCGAGTACCACATCCCAGAAGAAGCCAAAGGGTTCCTCCCGTCCCGTTCGCCGGGCCTCTCTGGGTCAAGGTCATCCGCTTGAGCCATTATATCTTGCAGTCACCGGTGATGGCTCTGTCGACGACGAGAACTGGCGAAATACCTCAGAAAACAACAATGGCCGGATTGTCGCGTCTCCCCTTGTCACCGTGACGGTTCCCGCGCCCCAATTGGCCGTCAGGTCGTCAGCCCAGGACGGGACATGACGGGGCTGGATCCAGCGGGCAGGTTGAGCTACCAGTTTAGCGAGCGAACGACCCATCATGGGTGGCCCATGGCGAGACATCCAGGGCTCGGAATGGAGGCTACGGCGGATCTGTCATCCGGCCGGGGTCGGTCGTGGCCGCTTGCTGGTCGCCCTTTCAACTGCTCATGCTCAGGCCGCTTCCGAAAAGGGCTGGCCGGGCAGTCGGTCAACCCTCATTGAGATGGATGAAAAAAGGGCTTTGTCAAATCAGCTCGAGGGATTGGATGAAACAGCACAAGGCGGAACAGAAGCCTCAGGGACACGCCGACAGCACAGCTCACGACAATGCTCCCCTTTCCCACCTCATATAACGTCTCCCTTTTTCCCTTCGAGAAATGAACTTCCAGACGCTACGCCCAATCTCATCTTCTTTGTTATGCCTGCAACGGCAATAGCGCGTACCCAAATCCCCATATCCCAGCACCCCCGGCCGCCGCTTCCAATCCGCCGGCAACGGACCCATGACCCTCTTTGCCCTTTTGACTGTTGACAGTGGAGCTGTCGACTCTATTTACAGGCCGGCCTGACTGTTTGTTTTGTTATTGCGGTTGCGGTGGTGGTGAGTTGGGCTGGCGGATTGTTAAGCAACTCCAACCTCTACGACTTTGGCCGCGTTGCCTCTGTCATCGGCTGCTTGCCTGATTATGGAAGCGGTAAAACGTCGAGAAGGGTCTATGGATCCCTGTCGCTTGCTGGGCTGGGCTGGGCTGGGCTGGATTGTCCCCCGGCCGAACAGGGCGAGGCTGAGTCCCAGATTTCTTCTGCGCATCTCGCTGCTGCACTCGACGTTCCTACGTGGGAGATGCGAGGTACGGAGACGCTGCCACATGGCGACCGAGGGCGTGGAGGATCTGATGATTGGCGACCCTCGGCGGTGAATCTGGGCCGAATGATATGACTCCCCAGTTCACACTCCACCATTGAGTCTTGTTGTCTCTATCTTTTGACAGAGAGGCATTGGATAAAAATACAATTCCGAACACACGCACAGGCAAAAGGTCCCTCTCGTCTTCTTCGTACCACGTCGCAGAGGCCGTGCTGACCAAGGGTTCTGCGCCTTGGAGGGCATGTCTCGCTCGAGCGACAACCATCTCGGCGGCACGTCCGTGACCTGTCGTCAGCTCAGAACGGCTCAGCATGCGACCACCTCCGAGGCGGGTTTTCCGATGGCCGGAGCTGATTGGAGAGGGCGCAGGAGGGCCATGTTCCAGGTACCTGTCCTGTGTCTTGGGCCCTGACTGAGGCCTGGCTGCTTTTACCGGCGAGCTGCTGGAAGGGCTAGATCCATCGTCCAGGGTTGCATAAAAAAATCGAGCCCAAGTGAGTTTATGTGGCGTGCAGATGCACATCGGACGGTCCGTTTTCCAAGGCATAACAAACTGCGCAGCATATGGCTGAGCTCCGTTTCTGCGTTGTCAGTCAGCATTGTGACGCAGACCGATGAGGCATCCATTGAAGATGCTCCTGGTACCTAACACTTGTGTATGGCAGGCGATGATCCTGTCCACACATTCAGCAGAGGCGAATCGATTTGTTGAGGCTCAGTGTCTGCGTTCACGTCATCTATCCCCATTGACAATCATACACTGCTACCCCAACTCAACTGGCGCGAGCGCGGTCGGGACCTTGCAGACAATAGCTGGACCAAGTAATGGTTGCCGATCATTCTCTGGTGGAGCAGGGTTTCAACTGCTGAAGGATAGCACGAATACCAGATTCTGCAGGCCGCTGGAGAACGACATGTTTCAGACGAGACCGATACACCAAGACAGACAGTGCAGCGGCCGGATCGTTGTGGTGCATCCAGGCCGAATGCGGGTGATGGATGGTTCTCGAGCCTGATTAACTGGTCATGTCGCTGAACCCTACATAAATTGCCTGCAGTGACCTTGGCATTCCGGATATATTGGACTCGCCTAGTCGTCGAGGTTTACATAAATCGACATCGGGCAGTGAGATATTCACATGGTCTATCTCTCCACAGTGCCGCGGTGGAACAAGCTCTGACGAGAGGCTGGCTGGGTACACGGCTGGACTCAGGAATCATCCAATCACAGCATGATTCCGTCAATGATAGAGTCCCTAAGAGAGGAATTCCAGCCGTTCTCTCCAAGACATGGCTGACCTGACCCGGAGCGGCAAATGCAACGGCCAACAGGGACCGCTCCTAGCCGGAAGGCATCGAGGGAGCTCCCGCGATTCCGCTCTGTGGATGCGGGGGAGGCGAACACCAAGAAACGAAAGCTTCGGAGCTCTCAACCGAGCAAAAACAAGGACGGAAACAAACAACTTTGGTCTCCGATATCCTCCGGCGAGCGATGATGCCGCATGATGCCGAATGGATGGATGCATGCCCTTCTGCTCGATTTGATGCCCCGCCCCCGCAACGCCGGCTTTCCTTAAACTCCACCGAGGCCGGAGAGGTCTCCTCGGGATAGGATAGTCATGATGGTGGACGAATCCTCATGTTTATGATTCACGATGACAATGCTTCTGACCTGCTTGGGGGAGCATTTCCAGGCTAGCCTCTTCTTCAAGCGTAGCTCTTGGAAGAGAGTGGCTCAGCTTTGGCCTGATCGATCATCGTATTGCTGCCAAAGCGGCATGTTTTCCCCTACCGGGCATGTCACAACACCCAAGCACCAATTGCTTTCCTCACTCAAATACGAGATTATCGAGTATTACGACTGTTGGGAATTTAGAGTTGGAAAGCCGCAACGTCTCGCTTGGTCCTCTTGAGCCTAATAAACGCATCTCAACCGTCAGGTCAGAGCTCACGTTAAAACGTTGCACAAATTTTTGCTTTCTTGCAAAAGCAGCGACGGCGCCAGGCCTCTTGCGGAAACGTCCCAAGAGCTCGTGGCACTCCGCCAGTCCGCGAATAGAACCAGCAGCAGCAGGCGAGCGGTGCCTGGGGGCAGGGATGAGCCCGCCGGGGCAGTTGGGCCCTGGTCGGCGGAAGACCCCTGGCTCGACATGGGGCGGGAGGTACATCCATCCCATCCCAAACAGCAACGGGGGCGTGGGAGTACTCGCCGCCTCACTCGAGCTCTCAGCGGCGGTATGCAGGGCTCAGTCTTGGTGAAGCAACAAGTTGACCTGCTGCTCTCTGACATCACCGCTGTGGTTGGCCTGGGGTTCACACAGCTCCCAATACGGGAGGATATCAAGGCAAGGCTGCCGCGTAGCGCCTACTGAGGCCCAATGCCGCGACGGTTGAGAAGAGAGGAAACTGGTCAGGTGGGCAATTCGCTTCACCGGTCATGGAGCGTTTGGATCTCAGTCGGTGAAACCACCCGAGACAACATCGTCGCTCGAGGTGCCATCGCCTCTGGATCTCTCAGACCGCTGGGCGCTCCCGAGCCAGGTAGGTAGCTGGGTACGCATCAGCCGCCCGGTAGACACCGCTACGATACCAATACCCATCTTTCTTGGAACCGAGAGGACCTACTCATTGACAGACAACCGGGGGAGCGACGCATATGTGTATGACACCAGATCTGGGCAGGCCTGGCGGGTTCAATGGTGGTCACGTTGACCACGGCTCCAGACTCATGCCTCCGCCTTGATCCCACACCCACGCCCACCTCACATCCCACGTCCGAACCACCTGCATCCGTCAAAGTCCCGGAGGACGGGTCCTTGCGGTCCCGAGGTTCCTCAACAGACCGCCGGGTCTTGGCCACGCAGATTGCCGTGTTGCAGCTCATCAGGGCTGTTTATGATCCGAGTTGTGTTCTACCTCGTTGCCTGTAGAACCCCAGCTCATCAGACTGATGAGTTGAAGACGGGCTTGGCCGACGTGAGTGGGACACACGAGCAAGACAACTCGGGCGGGTCCAGATGGGATGGGCTGGGCTGGCGCTGGTCTGCATTGGCATCCCGCGATTTACGTGCGTACGCCACGGCCGCTTCGTGTCTCGAAGAGGCGCTGACTTGACATGGCCCAGCAGAATGTCTCGCTCGTACATCCAGGAGGGTAAAAAAAGAAAGTGACAGGGCAAAAGTGCAGGCGCCTAATGAGCTGGACCGCCTTGCCAATGACTACTTTCTGGATTTTTCTAGGGAGAAGGAGCGACATCTGCGACGTGGGATGTGTCGATGGCGGACCCTTGAGGGAGGGAATAATCAAACTTGAATTATTGCAATTGGTGACGCACATGAAGCCTCAAGGCGAAGAAGGGGGCAGGTAAATAATAGCCAGGAGGCGATGGACCGAAAATGTCGAATCCATCTTTCGCCGAATGATTCAGGTGGCATTTGGGATTCAGCAGGGACCAAGGACCCGCCGGCTCTCGAGTCTTCGTGAAATGACCAGGATCTATCCTTGCCGTGGATGTCGAGGATGGATCTCTCAACCCCCTTCGAGTTCGAGTTCGCTGGGGGTTGTTTTCGTCGGTTGATATCCCTTTTTATGAGATATCGATTGCTGCAATCTCGTGCTGGAGCTTGTTCCCATTCACACTATTGAGGTTCATCAAATTAACTGGAGGGAGTCGTGGATCCTTGAGATTGATATCCAGGGGGTTACCGTTCATCATCACATTGACGCGAGGAGGAGCTGAAAATTGACCGAAGATGGGTTTCTATTGAGAAACGATTGCGGAGGTGCCCTTACAGACTTATCCTGCCTGAAAACCAATACTTATAAGATTGAGCATCTAGAGGTTGAGGGGAATCTACTATGATCCATATATGTACCAGGATCTTGCGGCATAAGGCTGCCGGGAATGCAATACGTGCGCGTCGAGGACAAGACAGGACAGGACAGGACGACTCTGCAGCTGGAGCGTCACAAGAGGTACCCAAAGACATACAACCATTGTGGCAACTATTCTTTCATTGCTGCAAGTGTGCAGCAACGTCGATTACCCGAGGTCACGGCTGCAATAATACCCGACGCGAGAAAATGGCACTGGACAACAGGGTAGCACCGTTGTGTCGAGACATTGATTCTTTTGGCCCATGGAACACAGTTTTAGATTCAGCACGAGCGCACCGCTAGATGTGCCATCTCATCTCGTAGACGACCATGGATAGAGAAAGCAAGGATGTCGGAGACCAAGCGCCGCGGAACGAACCATGGCAAGACGAATCTGGAGCAAGGAACCCGGCTTCCGAGCGCCATGACTTATTAACTGAGAGTCTTGGCGGGAAAATGTGAAGTTTTGCACAGTTTTTGAAACAAGAATCCTACACTGCCCCGGGGAGAGAGAAGAGAAGGATGAAAAGCTTCCAGAGTTCTTGATCCCTGTCACTCGTCTGTGCCTGCAGGTCAGCTTGAACCACGACGCACAGAGAGGCGCTGCCAAAGGGCCGAATTACATCCGGGGCTCTCTTATCAAGAGTAGCTGCTTCTGAGCTTCGTTGGTCTGCATGTCATCATGGACGTCAGCGTCTTGTAAGCCTACATCTACTCCATTCTGTCTCTCGCCCAACTGCCACCTACGACAGAAGTGCTTGGTCAAAGTCCATCACTGCCCATTTTCACCTGCTCTATCAGAAACCGGATAGGTCCGCTGCAAGTCATGCCAATCGGGCACGGTGGGCTGCAAGTCCGTCAGCGAAGGGCGTTGACGCCGCCCCCCCTCCTCATTGCCCGTGCCACGCCTTGTACTGTATTTGTCGTCGTAGTCCCTCTGACGAACGGCTTTTTCGTTAGAGTTCAGGCACGCAAATCCTCATTGGGGAGGGGGAACGTGTATCGCCACCTTGACGAGATTTGACATGTTTGTCTCACGTCCCTTCACCCCTCGACTGAGGGAAGAGAGCTAGAAAAGAAGGCCATTCGACCTTTGTATCAGCTGCTCTTGAGCAACATCACGTTGATCTTGCCGACTGAGTAACTTACTGTACGGAATAATTGCTCCTACCTAACACCTTGATTCTCTTTTGCCCACCAAGGATGAGAGACAAGAGGTCCCCTCTCGACCAGGATCCTCTGAACTGGGACCAGCTTGGCGGGCGGGTGAGTGGGCCACGGAACGCTTTGCTTGGGGGGACGCCATTCCATGCCTACCTAGCGCCAGGTCTATTGGAGGACGAGGGACTGCGTGATGGGGTGGTCACTGGGTCGTGGTGGTGTTGGGCATTTGGACAATGGTCGACAGACAGACAGAAGAGAGGTGCCGATGGAGTCGGACTGCATGAGCTCCAGAACGCTCCAAGTCCCTTCCGGCATAAGTCGGGTTGCATGCTTACTTTTTTTTCTTTGCTCGGCTGCGAGTTCTGTCAAACCCTGTACGTATCGTTGGTTGACGAGTCCATCCATCCATCGTGAACTCGACACAATATCCCCGAGAGAGAGATAAACGGCCGGCCGGACCATGTTCCGAGGCTTGATCTCTCTCTCTCTCTCTGTGTGTCCCCCACGTCGTACATACGTAGAGACCGGTTGATCAATTCCTTCTGGCCTCCGCCGAGGTCATCCCATACAAGTCCCTGATGATCCCACGAGGGTCCCTCACCAAGTCATGGGTGTTGCAAAGACCCCCCTCTGTGATAGACTTTTTTCTTCAAGTCGTGCCATTGCTCTCATTGGCGCCTTGACGACAAAGAAAGTGATATGATCTCGGTATCACAACTCTGTTACAGTACCCGCCCGAAACCTAGTCTTGCCGGGTAAAGAGAGCAAAAGAGTTAAGTCCCAAATCCGAAGCCACCCAAATCCCGCGTCGTCCACTTCTGGTCTCCCTCCCTCCCACCCCCGAGAGTTGGTTCCCACCCCGCGAGAGGCGTTTGATGGGGCTGGACTTGGCGTGTGTTTGCCCGCACTCTTTTCGGTTTCCGAAAGATGTCTAGCTTCCCTTTGAACGAAACCTTTCAACGACTGGATCGTCCGGGAAGAGGTGTTTACTAAACTGCACGAGGGGACCCGAGGCTAGAACCGAGACGGCAAGACGGGGGAGGCATTTGACTTTGGCACCAAAAAAGTGCTGGCGAGTTTTCTAAAGTGCTGTACTGTAAGAGAGTCGTCGTCTTGGTTAGCTTCATCGACTCCACGTGAACATGGCGTTGGATCGTCCATAGGCCGACGATCGCGCGGGCTAACGATGCGTCCTGCCGCGATGTCAGTGATGCTGAGATGGGGCAGAAATCGACGATCCTAGTTAAGCCGTCTTGTGCTTCCACGGCAAGCTACAGATGACAAGCCAAGACGAGTCCGACTCTTCTCGGCGCGGGACGATGACAAGAAGATGAACTTGTCTCACGCTGGCAACAATCTGTCTCAGGAACGGAACAGCACACCCGATCTCAAGCCACTCACTGGCGTGAAGCCTCTCATCAGGAACACACTCGGGACCCATCACCAAAGACAGGAACAGCGACAAAGTGGAATCACTGGGCGAGCGCCCCTCATTATTGATCATGAACCTAGTACAGCCGCGAGCAAGCAAGCTCTACCGCCGTCCGCCTCGTACATAGGCAAATAGGGTTGGGTGGACGGCATGGCATAGCATGGAAAGCCGTAAACGCGATGCCTCTTTGCCTTTCTTCTCCTTGTCCCACCACACCGTCCCTCTCGCTCACAACAAGCTCTTCCAAAGGCCCCCACCGGTGAGCCATTTCTCCCATGCCTATTGCGTTTTGAATAGTAGAATTGCGCAGTGGCCAAGGTAAAAGTAGATGAAGTGCTTGGTCTCTGCAGAGGCGTGTATGTGTTAGCCAGGTCCCAGGAATGTCATGACTCGATCGAGCCCAGGGGTATAGCAAGAAAGCATCACGACAAGGTTTCAACCACGCACCGTGAGTAACGAAGCTACCGAAATTCCGGCCGACGATGCAATGCCAGGTAGGGCCCTTGCGCTCGTCAAACTGAAGAGGGTGAGTAAGTGGTCAGCTGTGACGGCGTCTGGGGTGTACGAACTGTCCGCTTGATGTGCTGTGCGATATCCTGCAAAGACATGTCAACTCTCTGATCGCACGAATCCAATCATGGCACCTCATGGACTAACCTTCTCGATGGTGAACTTAGCCATAGCCTCCTGAGCTGCGATCATATCAGCCTTGTGTCCGGCGCCATCAGGTGACGTTGGTGTTTAGCATACCAACTTCAATCGACTCCTGCTGCATGTCTTCCGTCTTTATTCCAATCCTCGTCAGCGATCGTTTCTTGCTTATACGGTTCGTGTTCGGGTCATCTCACCATGTCGGCGGACTTGATCTGGGCTGGTCTTCTGTTAGCATGATGCGCTGGTCAGAAAAACAAGAAAGAATTTGCCCACCTTCGAGCTTCTCCCGGGGCGCGGGGGTCTCGGTTGGCTTGATGTCGGACATTGTGCAAGTCGGAGAGGTCTCTCGGTACGGGTATCAAATGCGATGCGACTGGGGAGATGACTTGTTAGCATGCAGAGTCGTCTGAGGTGCGTGAGGCTGGCGCGTGTGGGCGACGATAGTTGGACGCCTCACTCGGCGCCCCCTTTCAAGGAGCTCGGGCGCACGTACGGGTGGTGGTGATCGATTGATCGCAGGGCGCAGGGCAAAGGCGTGAGTGTTTTGATTAATCGATAGGTGATGTTGTCGATGCGGCGCAGCGATATGTTGTCTGTAGGTAGGTAGCCTTGCGAAGTGGATGCTTCTCTGGAGTCGCGTGTTTGGGATGGATGCAGTCGTGTTGCTTGTTTGGCTGTTGACGTTGGATGTGGATTAGCAGGTGCCCGTACCTTCCTTTGGTAAGGTACTGCGTAGCCTCGCTGGGGGACGTGCACGCGCTGCTGGGACCTGCCCTGGCACGGCGCGGCGCGCACCGGTACTTGACAGGTCCACTTTTTGAATTGCTTACCCTGGACCTGGGGATAGAGCTGAGATTGCAACTCGCAGGTAGTTATTGCTAGTAGTTCCATCTACTCTATACAGTTTGTAAGATTCCTTACATTTCATCCAGTGAGTTTGATTATCTTGTGTGGATGATCATGCCTGTTCTCCTGGGCCATCCATGATGTCACTCACTACGCACAGAGGGGAGTTGGCCCGTGGTGGCAACACACAGTCATAACATACAAGAAGTCATAGTCAAGACATTGGACAGCAGAGAGATAGAAAAGCATAGACATATGAGATGCAATACCAAGTCCGACCTCGTTTATTTTCCCACACAGGAGAAGCTAAACTCTACTTAACTTACAACTTACAAGCTAACATGATTGCCCTATATGACAGCCGAAAAAACACTTTGCCATGGATTGTGTCTTGACCCTGTAATTGATAACAATGCCACATTGTCTAATTCGTGCGGACTGCATAAAATAGACATTGCGTTTTGCCGGGAACTATCCTTGGGGCCTTGACATACAAGCTCATGTTGTTCCGCGGTGGAGGTAGATACACAGCACACATCCATAGCGAGATCTTAACACAAGGATTAAATAAATGAGGAAGAGAAAATCCGAGCATAGGCTTGTCTTGAGCGTTAAGTTATTGCAATCAGGGTACTAACTTGAAGAAAAATGGCAAACGAACCAACCCGAGGCCCAGTACAACTAGTCACTTAGACCGTAACTACAAGTCGTAACCCGCTGCACGATGATGATGCAAAACAAAAAGGGGTCAAAACTTAAAAGAAGAACAAGGTTCACGGCAAAGAATGAACCAAATGCTGGTCGTAACGGCTTCACCGTTGCTCGCGCCTGCATTCCAACGGCTCAAACCTTGCCCAACGGCCTGGAATAACGCATCCGGCGGTGTAGACACATGGAGAAAACCATGCAGAGACCCATTGGCCACCTAGATCAGCTACCACAGAGAAGAGACACGCCCGTTGACTAACGAGAGAAGTGATGGTGTCTGGTCTTTCAATCCACGTAGAGCGAATACTTCAGAATGCCAACCACCCGGGTGCGGCGAAAGAGTTGAATGCCCATTGCCAACTCTTCAAACTCTCCGGATCATCCGGGATAGATATTGAAAGCTGTACATACACCTACATTTCCCAAGCGCCGTGGTCATAGGTTCAAGATCTCGACCCGCCTCCGCTGTCGGTGTTGACGATTCTTGACATGTCGAACATTTTGCGCTTGACTCGGGTTTCCGGCGGGATGATTCGACTGCGCAGTTCCCTCTCCTGTGCCCCTAAAACACCCATTCGGCAAGCTGGTGACCGTGGAGAGACTGATTCGGGTGCCCAGGTGCACCCTGATCCGAGCCGAGGTTGGATAGCTACCAAATCCGGACAGACACTCCAAGCTCTTGTAAAATGAACCGCTCCCCAGTACCTCCAAATAGTCGCAAAGCTCAGGCTCTCATGATTGGTCGAGAATGACTCTCAAATAACTTCGGTAGGTTGATCGCTGCTCTCAAACAGATGGCATTGGTAAGGCGGTAGTCGACTGTCATCTATTGTCGTATTCCAGTTTACCCAATCCATCCAGCAAGTCGGTTCGGTGTCTTCCACAGTCTCATAGAGCATCAAGCAGAGGTCGAGGCCATGAGAAAGGGCAGTGCCTGCCAGAGCGACTTCCTTCGCTCTGGGGACTGATATCTCATGAAGGGGAGGAGTGTAGAGGTCAGCGCCCAGGGGATCTCTTATAGTCCTCAAGATGGAGAAAGCTGGCCTGATGAAAGTCATCTGCCCCTCCATAAGGTTTGGGAAGAATTCTCCAACGAAGATGGCTTGCATCCGCATTCCCTCACCGGTCATTCCAAGCTCGTGGTATGGAGGGCTCAACTTGTGCCAGGAGGTGCATCAAGAATTCATCTTCCAGACACCCCTCAAGATGAACAGTACGAGAAATGAGTATTAAAGAGATGATATCCAGTTTATTTTGCCATAATTAATTGTAACGATGTGAGGAGAATATAGGAGTTGAGATGACGACAATGGAGTCTTCGGAATGCAACACTGCCAAATTTAGCCACTCTCAGTCCTAATAGACTTTCAGAATATTTCTAGATTTTGAACCTCCACCATCTAAGAAAAGTTAATTCAAGTTGCTCGGAGACCATGCGGAGATGTTTGTGTTTATCTTGTATGATTGGCATTTCATGATGTGCCGTTTTGTTGTTCTGCGAGCTTCTGAAGACAGTGAACATGTCGAGATATTGCGAGAATGGCATCGAGAGGGCACATATACCACTCAACCGCATAGCCCTACCTCAACGCCAACTAGAAAGGTGTCTCTAGGCATTGGCTTGGTACAGTCGTGTGACAATACCCCTTTACGTCTAAAAAAACGGCTAACGCCGAGGCGCTGAGCTTTGATGTAGCGGTGAGAAGAGTCTATTCTGATTCACATACCTTTCCTTCAACTATTCTGTGACAAAGTGGTATCATTTGGATACTAGTTGCAGGAAGTATGATGATGAGTTCTATGTTTGTCTATCAACGCAACCCACTAATGAGTGCAGATAAATGAATACTTGTTCATTAAAACCTGCCATGAGCAGAATCTCATCAACTCGGCACAGTTCAAAAATTCGATGAACCCTAAATAAACACCATCGGTATTTGGGATGCAGATTCTGGGGTCTTGGAACAGCATTCTGCATTCTGCGTTCAGCCTTCAGGGGCGATCCATGCCTCCGCAACCATGGTTCTGGACTCGATGCACCAGCCGAACCTCTGGGCAGCAATTGGGCTGCAAGATATAATAGCATTGTACCGACTGATTGAACAATAGAGGTCCTTCTGCTTGCAGCATCTTTTGGCAGGTTGAGTGGCGTCTAACTCGTTCGCTGGAATTTCTTCCATCACTCGCTGAGAGCGGTGAAGAAAAACGTCTCCTTCTCTAGGCAATTCAGAAGCACATGGTGGGGTTGAGCTCGTGAGTGCACGGGCCAGCAACAGGCCCCAGCCTCAACGATAAGAATGGGTAGCAAACTTTTTTTTTCTTCCTCTCCCTTCATAAAAAGCCCACGTCCAAAAGATGCCTTGACGCGTTCAACTTCTGCTCCCCGGGTGAACCATTCACCATTGCTGGGAGACATCAACATCAACAAAACATCATCAGATCATACTCGCAATGGCCTCATCAAGGATCTTCATCAAGGGTTTGCCACCCAACATCTCCGAGGCCGAGTTCCGGAAGCACTTCTCCGCCAAGGGTCGCGAGATTACCGATGTCAAGCTGATTCCCCAGCGACGTATTGGCTACGTCGGCTACAAGACCTCGGACGATGCGACCAAGGCAGTCAAGTACTTCAACAAGTCTTACATTCGTATGTCCAAGATCGCCGTTGAGACAGCTAGACCTGTAAGGACTCCATCCTCATGTCTTGACTGACTGTTGCTCATGGAATGTTAGATCTCAGACCCCGCCCTGCTCAAAGGCCAGAACGCCTCGCATTCCAAACATGCGTCGGCAGGCACAGGCACAGGCACCATCACCAAGGGCACGGAGCGTCTGATCGTGAAGGACTCGGACGCGAGCTCGAGGAAGCGGAAGCGAGATGAGCCTCAGACGGCGGATCCCAAGCTGCGCGAGTTCCTCCAGGTCATGAAGACCGGCGGAGAGGGCGCGTTGGAAGATGCTGCCAACGCCCACCAGGCTGACGGCGCCTCTGCGATACCAGCCGCCGCCGTTCCCGAGGAGGATAGTGACGACGAGTACGAGCAGATCCCGGCTCGAAGGGAGAAGCAGCGCAGGATAGAGGCACCGGAGAAGGCCCCAACCTCGGAGTCTCTAGCACCGCGCCCGAAAGAAACACCCGGCCCCGCCGATGTACTGATGCAAGCTCCTGCAGATGAAGCGACAGCCGAGTCATCAGAGACCAAACAACCAGATCTGGAACATTCGGCAGTAGTTGCAGAGGATGACGACTGGCTGCGTTCACGTACCAACAGGTTGCTGGACCTTGTTGATCCCGATGATCTGGAACGAACGCCTGCGCAAGGGCCTGTTGTCAAAGAGACTGGTCATACCGAGGGAGGCGGCGTCGTCAACAGTCCCCAGGCCAACCCCTCGGATGAGGATGAGATGACAGCTGAAGAGCCTACGGTCGAGGCATCGGGGGGTGAGCCGCCGAAAGACGACTCACTTGAGGCGATTCGCCGAACGTCTCGGCTCTTTGTCCGGAACCTCCCCTATAGTGCCACCGAGGAGGATCTCCGCGAGACCTTTGAAGGGTTCGGCGCACTTGAAGAGGTATGTTTCAAGATTGTTTACTTGTTTTTCGTCTTTTATAACCGACAACGTGATGAACCCCTGATAGGGACAGCTTACACTACGGTGTTTGATGAGAACCAGGGCGAATATTTTAGTAGATGCTTCGATTATCTGAATTGTTGTCAATTTTGTTGCATTTTTCTGTGTGGACTTTCAATGGCTGGGCACCGGCTAACAATGCACGTCAGGTCCATCTACCCGCCAACAAGTCAGGTACCAGCAAGGGGTTTGCCCTGGTGCTGTTCAGTGACCCGTCGGGAGCGGTTGAAGCATTCCAAGCCATGGATGGGGCGACGTTTCAGGGGCGTATCCTCCACATCATTCCTGCCAGCGCAAAGAGAGACACAGGGTTGGACGAGTTTGCCATCTCCAAGCTCCCTCTCAAGAAGCAGAACATGATTCGGAAGAAACAAGAAGCATCCGCCAGCACCTTCAACTGGAATGCGCTCTACATGAGCCAGGACGCCGTCAACGCGTCGGTCGCTGACCGTCTTGGTGTTTCAAAATCCGAGATGCTCGACCCTACCTCTGCTGATGCAGCCGTCAAGCAGGCTATCGCAGAGACGAGCGTCATCCAAGAGACCAAAGCCTATTTCGCCGCTAACGGAGTGGACCTGGAGGCTTTCAAGTCAAAGAAGCGGGGCGACACGGCCATCTTGGTCAAGAACTTCCCCTATGGGACGACGATCGACGAGCTCCGTAAGCTGTTTGAGGAGTCTGGGCCCGTGCTGAGAGTTTTGATGCCTCCTAGCGGAACAATCGCCATTGTGCAGTTCACGCAGCCTAATCACGCCAAGTCCGCTTTTGGGAAGCTTGCGTATCGCCGGATTGGAGATAGCGTCCTCTTCTTGGAGAAGGCGCCAAGTGACATCTTCAGAGGCGGCGACCAACTGGATCAAGCCGTGTCCCTAAAGGATCGTCCGGCTCCGACGGTCCAAAACCTTAGTGTGAACGACCTGCTGTCACGCGGTGATAAGCCGGAGGACGACGTGGATACGACGTCGCTGTTTGTGCGGAATTTAAACTTTACGACGTCGACCACCAGGCTTGCCGAAGCTTTTCAGTCCCTCGACGGATTCGTCTCGGCCAGGGTCAAGACCAAGATGGATCCCAAGAAGCCAGGCCAGACGCTTAGCATGGGGTTCGGCTTTGTCGAGTTCCGGACAAAGGGCCAAGCGCAGGCTGCACTCAAAGTCATGGACGGCCATGTTCTGGACGATCACGCGCTTGCCGTCAAGGCATCGCACAAGGGGCATGACGCAGCTGAGGAGAGACGGCGAGAGGACAAGGCCAAGAGGGCCGCAGGACAGCGCACCAAGATCATCATCAAGAACCTGCCTTTCCAAGCCACCAAGAAGGACATCAGGTCCCTGTTTGGGACGTACGGCCAGCTCAGATCGGTACGCCTTCCTAAGAAGGCTGACTATACCCCAAGGGGTTTTGCCTTTGCCGACTTTGTCACTCCCCGCGAAGCCGAGAACGCGCTAAATGCGTTGAGGGACACCCACTTGCTGGGCCGCAAGCTTGTCTTGGACTTTGCGGAGGCAGAGGCAGTCGACGCCGAGGAGGAGATCGCAAAGATGCAGAAGAAGGTAGGGGGCCAGGTCAACAAGGTCGCCCTCCAGCAGTTGACTGGACGAGGGAGGACGCGGGTCAATATTGGCAACGAGAACGACGAGATGGAGGGTTGAGTTGAGCTGAGCTGAGTTGAGAATGAGAAGACAGACTACAGGCTCAATCGAATCGATGGCCTCGTCCAGAGTTTCGACAAGGCTGAGTGTCCTATACGCGAATGGCCTCGCTCGCATCAGGGACTGCGCCGTTCTCCCTTGGCAAGGGACCATTGGTTGCTGGCGAGCGGATGACATGCATATTCCGCAACGCTTATCCGGCGTGGCTACGATCGGAACTAGAGGTTGGTGCAAGACTTCATCGCCCTGACAGGGGAACTGCGGATCCTCTGGATGTCTGATTCTAATCTCGTCCACATACCTTGGGCCGTTCGGGGTGAAGATGTCTCTGAAGTTGTTTCGAGACACGCCCTCCCCACCCTCCCCTGGAGATGGACGCCTCCCCTGGTGATGGACCATGGCGGCCCCGCCCTGACGCTCCCTTGCATACTAACGCCCTCGACCAAACCTCAAAGCTGCCATGTGCTGGTGGCTTAGGCAAGTGCCCTCGATTGGCCGCCATGGCGCCTCGACGTAGACATCCCTCCGGGCGAAGCCTGCTCAGTTCCCCGCCGCTGGGGCGCCCTTCCCACCCTTTGTGGATGGGATGGCGATGGATCTTGATCTTTTGGGTCGAGGAGGGGCGGGCAGCCCTGGCCTCGGCGGACACGGTCCTCAGACTATCTATACTCTGTTCCCGAGTCTTGGATTTATAGACGTCTATTAGATTTCTCCTGACGATTCTTCGTTCCAGTGCCTGGACCTCCTTTCTTCAGAAGCATACATCTATCCCACCATTCCACGTCTTGAATTCCTTCCAACATTTCTCATCCTCTCTTGTCTGTTCATTGTCTGCATACGTAGAGCTGCGAACGGTATTCCAGCTGCGTCAAGCTTGTTCCTGTGAGCTCTCTTGCCGGCATTCCACTGCTGCAGCAGCAGTTACTCCTTTGCCATGTCTTCTTCATCACTCTATCACCCGCGGCCGGTGCTGTCGTCGCAGCGATATACACCTTCACCAGACTACCTTCAAGATGCTCGAAGAACCTACCACAACAACAGCCGCCTGCCTCTGCGGGAAGCCAACAGCAACGCGCAATCACACAACTTCAACGGCATGGTCTCGTGCTATCAGAGCCCTGTGGGCATCTCGCCCTCAGTGCCCCAAAGCCTCCCAGCTCCCATGGTTCCCTCACAGTCATTCGACTGCCTCTACCGCGTCCCTACACCACGAAACCAGCCTCGAGGCTTCCAGAGGAGGCCTCGAAGCGGCGTGAACCCCCTCTACTTCTGGCCTGCCTTTCGACAATACCGCAACCGGCAAGCACACAAGGATACCCAAAAAGATAAGGGTGGAGTGTGGAGGAGGCCAGAGCTCGAGGATGCCTTTGTTGACTGTAAGAATCCTTCCTATACTTGAAATGAACCATACTGACATGCTCTAGCTGTCCTGCTTATGCCTCACATGGGCCGTCGCAAGTTTTCCATGGGAGGAAAGCTCCACGGCCGTAACATGCTGATCAGCGAATACATCTTTGTCATCTGCGTTGCTATCCTTGGCAGCAAGGAAATCTTCCGAATCGACAACAGCAACGACAGTATTGAGCAGATGGGACGCAAGCAGGTGTCGAGCCACATGCAAGTGGTCAAGAAGTTCTTTGAAGATCTGCGATGCTGTAAGTTTGCATGGCCAGTAACCAGTGAATCAACTGACATTTGGCAGTCCACTTCCTATTCCCTGCTGAGGAGAAGAAGGAGCCTGGTTCAACCAACTCTGATGACTACTACGACGAGGAAGAGCAGGAGTCGTTCAAGTCCAACCCAGTTCTGACTGCTCTGGCAGAGGGCCGAGTTCCTGATGTCAAGCCCAACTACGAGTACTTCTCGCAGCTCCTGGCTCTTCAGTCTCTGATCACAGTCCGACCCAAGACGGCAGAGGTCTATGTCTCGTCGTCCGAGGTCAAGATCAGAGATGATATTGCCTATGATTCTCACGACACGCCTCTGGACCAGGAGTCTTTCCCCCACCTGAACAAGTACAGCAACTGCGATGACAGCCCTACTGTTCTTGGAAAGGATGTGCTGCTTCACGAGTATACTCGCTCGCTGGACCGGTCTACCTCTGCCTGTGTCAAGACGGTTACCCGGCGATGGCAGAAGGATGCGCCCGAGATCTATGAGACTCTGGATCTTCCCACCCGGGATGAGGAGTGTCTGCTCCTCGAGATGTGCGCAACTCTGGAGCTGCACGACCACGCCCGATTCCCCTCTGGGTCTGAGCTCACGGGCTTTGTTGAGGTGGCAATCACGCAGCCCAACCTCCAGAACCACCGGTGGAAGTGTGTGACGCGCCTCACCCGACCGGCTGAGCTGCACGGCGACGACAAGAAGCAGGGTGTGTACACCAACGAGACGGGAATCCACCGACGGGGATGCGGAGACTCCAAACCTGACTGTGACTGCCACAGCCGACCCCGACAGGACATTCACGTCCCGTTCCCCGCGGTAGAGTGGGCGAGCATCCTGAGCCAGGCGGTGCAGTACCCGGACGTGGAGCACCAGAGCAAGAAGGAGAAGCGGTCAAAGGGAGACGGCGACCGCAAGAAGCACGACCTTGACCGGGCCGGCAGCAAGCGCAAGCGATCCGAGGATGACGGTGATGCCGCCTCTTGGGCCCGGCGCGAGCTCACGGGTAGCGACCTCATCTGCAAGGTGGCCATGTACCAAGAGCTCTGGTCATGTGCGCCCGACTCGACGCGATGGGTTCGACAGGGCATCATCTTCTGGCGGTTCAACACGACCAATCAATGGTACAAGTACAACCCAGTGTTCAAGCCGGCTGGCACGTCATGGCGGTGGTTGACGGTCAACGACCCCATGTCCCGCTATCACCAGCAAAAGGCTCTCGTCTACCCGTCGGCAACAGTCTCTAGGGACTCCATCATGTCGCCCACGCCCTCCATCAACCAGCACATGACGGCGGCCATGAATGAGACGTTCAGCTCTGCGTGGGACACCAACGTGAGCCTGGCGCAGGTGCCAACGGTGCCGGCAGCAAACAATGGACTGACGCTGTTCGAGTCCTTCTCCAACGGGCTCGCTACGCCTCCACCAACAGCCGGCCTACAAGGGTCGTACCCGGCCAGCTTTGACCACGGCATGCCCCCGAGCACAGGCGTCGGCTTTTTGCCTTCAACGTGCAGCACGGCGGGCGAGAGCCAGTCTGTTGGGGGACACGCACAGAGCCAAAGCTACTACGATGTGCAGACGACGCTGGCAGATCTCAAGCCCGCCATGTCGGCAGTGAATCCCTTCCAGGGTCCAACTGCCACGACTGGACTGGACCTGTCAAACCCTCTTGTCTACGACAACTCAGAGTGCGACGGTCTTCAGGGCTGGGACATGCCGACGCTGGATGGGTGGTCAACTGGCACAGGGGCGGGATCTGACTGGGGCTCACAAGGTGCCAAGGTGGAACCAAGCAGCGACCAACCTTCGTTGTGGACACAGTCACAGTGGACACAGATGGGAGCAGATCGTGATGGTAGCCCACGGCCGATGAAGCGGCGCAGGGGGACACGATTGAGGGCCATGTGCCGGTCACGATGGCAGCTGGAGCATGGTGAACTGGGTATGGATGAGGTCACATTCGTCAGTCATTCACAAAAGGGAAGCATCTAAGAGAGCGAGTCATTGATGAGGATGCACGGGGGGTGGGGGGTGGTTGATGATGCATTTACGCTACAACGTCACAATGGTCATGGTCATGTACTGGTATTTGCGGGCGGCGTTGAGGGAGTATGAGTATGGGACATGAATTTTTGATCACTCACGACAGTAATACCATGTTTGGTTATAGAAACGACGGGCATATGTTATTTGATAGTTTACGAAGAGCCTTAATTTAGTCATGTTCAAGATTCAAGATTTCAAGCCAAGATGCGCCTCATGTTCTCGATGCGTCCAGGCCATCATTCCTGAGCCAACGCCGCAGAGCTCATCTGTCATTAAAGTAAGTTTGCACTTGACGGGCTCTAGCCGATCACTGCATCACGACCTGAAGCTAAAGCAAGGAACAGGAACAGTTGACAGCATTCCACGGGGGACGCAGGCACGAGGGGATCTTCAGGTTCGAAGGTTCCAAAGGGGCGTCTAAACGAAATGCCATGTCTCTCCACCAGGCGGGATTGGCAACAATATTGAAACACGTCTAGAAGGGGTGAGAAATCATCGAAGTTTTTCCCCTGTAAGAGGAGGAAACGAAACAGCCAAGGGAAAAGAAAAAAGGGCATTAGATCCAGGTAATCGGTTGACGCTAATGTCAAAAGAAAGGACAGACAGTCCGGGGGTGAGTGGGTGAGACATTGGCTTTTACACTTGTGAGCAAAGACACGCCCAGTGTGGAGGAGCAAGTGATGGAAGGAAAGCCTTTGATGTAATGATTTTCGCCAGGATTTTCGAGAAAATGAGAAAAGATATGAGATTGCCTTTGACGTAGGTGATGATCACGATGGGATGCTCTTTGTGCTACTTTTGGAAACGTGGGGTGGGAAAAGTTGAAACGGAGGAACAAAGGTTAACTAAGATCCATGACAAGGGAGGGGGTGTGCGGGAGGGGGAGAGAGAGATAGATGGGGATCAAGGGGGGGCGGGGTTATTGAATATTTGGACGATAGATTGAATTTGAGGATGAAGAGATATTGAGTTGAAGGAGTTGCAAGTGGAATGAATGAGCTGAGGGGGGTTTTAAAGTGAAGCTTTAGTGAAGCATCAAAGTGAAGGGACATTTTTGGTGTTGGATTGCAAAATTGCAAGATTCGTACTCCAGAGCGGGAAGATGGATGGGTCATATAAAAGATGAGGGGTTTCAACTGACTTGACAGGGTCTCTCATTCTTTGTTTGATAAAAACCCTGGTCAGTTGAAGTGGGTGAGGGAGTGTTTGCCTGTTTTTGCTTGTTTTGCACAACCAATGCACAACATTGGGCAACGACTGCATGAAACGGCAACCATCAAAGGAAGACCAGAGAAGAAGAGAGAAAAACACTCATTTCTAACAAGTCTTGTCAGATGTTTTGCTCCAAGTCACAAGTCGAGTGGCCTCGTGAAGAGATTTTTCTCGCAGGCGCTTCATCAAACATTGCTCGTCAATGCAGACGCGACCACTATATTGACCTTGTGGGACGATGACGAAGCTCGTTGAGCAAGATTGAGAAGAAAGATAAAGATAACAAGAGAAGAAAAGAGGGCATGTCCGGTTTCAAATATTCCTCAAGGCCTCGTCAGCGTTTAGAGTCTGTCTATTTCGGTGCCAGTCATCCATGAGCCCACAAGGCCGCGACGGTAGGCCTATGTATTTTTACTTCCCAGTATTCTGAGACACGGGACTGGGAGAGAAAAGTCTCAGCGAACCAAGACATCATCTATCCAGGGCCTATTATTCCCTGTACTTAATCCCTGTTGGTTTTGAGAGAGTGGTCGCCTGTGGGCCAATGGACCGCCGGAAGAGGGCGCGCTTGTAAACGGGGGCCAATTTCATTAGACGCCCGCGAACCCCAAACTTTTCTCCGGGCGCCAACAGCCAATACTTGTAGACCTGACAACTTGACCTCACACTAGGTTGTAAGTTGAGGCAAGGGTTCTAGACTCTTGACCCTCATAGCTATTCTTGGGTGAACCTAGACTCTGACCCGCGCCTGAATGAGGCTGTTCATCCAACCGGGCGGCTATCTCTCCCAGAGACTTGAAACACGGTCGTTTCCCTAACCCAGGGCCTTGAACGACTGAAGTCTGGACCATCGACATGGCCCCCCCTTGAGCGCTTCCCCAGACGAACAGAAGCAAGGAAGAGTCTGCCCATCAGGCCGGGTCGACCGTACCATCCCGCCTGTGCATTATGCGCGATGCTGTTGAGATCCATCCTAGCCGCGCCTTGTCTCTGCCAGGCCCGTTTCTATGACCGCCGCCGCGGTGCCCAACGATAGGCCATGGCTTCCTCTGGGCTCACGATATCAACTGCCCACCCTCCACTTGGTCTGTTTCTCAGAGTGTTTCGTTCACCGGGTGCCTGCTTGGTTATTGCCTGCTCTCAAAGAAAAAAATTTGCCGTCTTGTCTTGTGTGTCCACCTTTGTGTCATTGATTGCCTGCCTCTCGTGCGAGGAAAAAGGACCCCTTCATTACCACTCGTCCTCCCACGTCCAACAACAGCACCCCCGTCCTCCTCTTCCTCAACATCTCTGAGTCTGATCCATCCGGTTCGCTGTCGTACTTTCACTCTGTCGATAAGCTTTCTGCTTCACCCGTTCACAACGCGTCACTCTAGTTCGTGAGTCACGAACGTCAAAGATGCTCAACTAGAGGGGGTGATTCTCTTTTTCCTTTTTCTCTCTTTTTTCCTTTGTCACCAACTTCGATTCTATACTTTTCTTTCTTAAGCACTACAGCTTTTTTTTACTCCTCTTCACTCTCTCTCTTCAAGTTCAGCTGGACTGACTCTCTCAAACCTACGCTGGACGCCGGGGAACCCATCACAACTCGCTTCACACTCTGAGATTGTTCCTCACATCTCAAACAATACCAGTCACTTTTTCATCTTTCTCTATAGAGAAGGAATCTATAGAACCGAAAAGGGTTATTGAGTCGTCTATCGTTGGTCACGGGCTTCATTCAATAAAGCCGCTTGACACTGCCAAAGCCGAATCCATCCATCGACAGTGTTCACCAGCTGCCAAAGAGGGGAAAAAACAAAAAAGGCCCTTATTCACTCGCTGCTCTCGCGAACAATAACAATTGTTTTCCCTTTCATCAATCGGGCAACAATAAATCACCAGCTTGGGAAGCAAAAGTGACGGGCTTCCGCCTCCTCTGTCGCTCCTTTTCAGAGAAGGCCTCGTCATTTACATTCATTTCTACCACGACTTTGACCCGACTATACATTTCTACTCTTCTTCTTCTTCCCCCAAGCTTTTCAAACTTGCTCGAAAGCATCATCACCATCTCGACTCTACCAACAATACTTTGAAAGCATCCGACTATCGTCCGAAACACCAACAAGCGACCACTTTCATCATGAAGGTCTCCGCCTCCGCCCTCGCCCTCGCCGGCGCAACCCTCATCTCGTCTGCTTCGGCTCACTCGTGGGTCGAATACGCCTACAAGCTGGCTAGAAACGGCACCATGATTGGAAATATCGGTTTCCCTCGCGGATACGTGCCTCGCGACTCTACCAACCCTCCCTTTACCGACTCCATCCCCCAGAACATCCTGCCGGCTGCTGGACAGCCCGCTTATTCTGGTCAAGAGGTTCTTAACAAGTTCAAGCTTGAGAAGAACCCCCAACATCCCATGCTCGAGGCCTCCGCTGGCGATTACATCGCCATTATGCACCTCGAGAATGGCCACACTACCCTCCCTGAGAACCAGCCGAAGAAGCCCAAGAACCGTGGCACTCTGTACTTCTACGGCACTACCCAGCCCAAGGAGCAGGAGAAGCTCTTTGACGTCCACCTGATCTGGAACAAGGACGGCACTGGCGGTGACAAGCGCGGCCGCCTTATCGCTACGCGCAACTACGATGACGGCCAGTGTTACCAGCCCAACCCTGGCCAACTCAGCACCTCTCGATCCAGCGAGCTCGCCCCTCAGGGCGCCCTTCCTACCAAGGAGCTCGCCTGCCAGTCTGACATCAAGCTGCCCGACGACCTGAAGGCCGGCGACATCTACACCATCTATTGGTACTGGGACTGGCCCGATCTGAACACTGAGAAGATTAACATGGACGCCACCAAGAACGGCAAATTCCCCTGGGCTGGCACCTTCATGCGTGGTGAGAAGGATCCCAACGGCTTCACCATGGACGCCATCGCTCGCAACGAGAGCTACTCGAGCGTCATCGACATCAAGATCACTGGCGCCCAGGCTGATTCGTTTGTCGCCAAGGATGTGGAGAGCCTGGACTGGGTCGACGACCAGAACATCTACTCTGCTGGTATCGAGGCTCAGATGCGGAACAACTACCAGGTCGATGTTGACGGCAACGAAGGTGGCAGCGCTGTGCTTCCTTCGGCTTCTGCTCAGCCAACCTCACCTGCTCAGCCCTCATCGCCCGTCCAGCCCTCTGCTCCTGGCGTGCCTTCGTCGTCTACTCCCATCGGTGGTGGTGATGGCGTCGCTACGGTGACCGTCACCGAGACTGTGCGGCCGCCTGCCACTGTCACGACAGTTTATGTTACTGTTCCCGCCGAGTCCATGACCACTGGCCCTGCCGCTGAGCCCACGATTGATACCACCAAGACATCTACGACCACAATCTTGGTGACCAGGAGCAAGACCGCTGGCAATGGTGTCGTTACCTCGGTGGTCCCCAACCCCGTGGTCCCCAACCCTTCGCCCTCCAACCAGGCTTCTGAAGCTGTTGGCACTCCACCAACTGCTCCCTCCTCGTTCTTGACCTTCGTCACCTCCAGCCCTACCGCCGGCGCTACCAACGTCGAGCAGCCGGAGCCGGAGCCTTCGACTGTCTACGAGACCATCATCACTCACATCTCGACCAAGCCCTCGGCCACCGGCGAAGACGCCCCCGCCGAGCCCGCCCAGACTGTCGTCGAGACTCTCACCACCCACATCAACACACCGTCCTCCACCGTCATCAACTCCCCCCTCAACAAACCATCCCCGGTGGCCAGTTCCGCGAGACGCCCCTGCCCGTGAGCAGTGCCGCGCCGACCAAGAGTGGACCTCCCATTCCTTCGGGTTTCCTCCGCCGACGTGAGAACTGGGTGTTTGGCGACTTTTAGGCCACTTCATGTATCCCAAGCCCTCCTTTCGTGAAGCTTATAGGCTTCACTATACTATCACAGTCACGTACATATACGGCCGCGTCCCCTCCTATTAGGGGGAATAGGGAAACACGGCGAAAAAGGGGTCAGGCGCGCCGGTCGCATATAAACGGCGTTGGATACATGATACCACTATTGTTTGTTCTTAGCGAAAACGGCTCCTAATTCGGCCTCTTCTCTCTACTGTCTTAGGAACAGTGGAAGGAGAGGCGAACGGATGCCCATTTGATTTTCAGCACGGGATCTGATTTATTGCAATGTTTCTCTCTTTGGCTTGAGTAAGGGGAGCGAGTATACGTGGGATTTACGGGTGGAAACAAGCTCCTAGTTTAAAAAATTTCGAAAACGGTTCACACCAGCTCTTGATGTCTGACTCTGTGCTATGTGACTTGTAGAACGTGTTTGCAATGTTTCAGTGATTCCTTGTGATTGTGACTGTGAGAAGGTATCCTTCAGGTCATTTCGGCTGCCGGCTTAATACAAGGTGGCCGACGGTGTACACGCTGCACGCAATCTATCTCGTGAGGTACAAGTGACACATGGCACAGAGAGTGAAAAACGCCGACAATAGGGGAGTCGAGATGATATTCCGATGGGTATCTACAGTTCTGAAATCTCGATCCCTGTCCAGCCCTCGGACGTTACCAGGCCATATATGGTTGCATTGCCTCTTTCGTTCCTGTGTATCCGACGACAACTACATCTCACCGCACTGAGCAATCACCACATCCAGGTTGGGGACGTCCTTGCCACGGTAACCCGTCTTGGTGGCTTCCATCTTCTTGACAACGTCCATGCCGTCGACGACCTTGCCAAAGACGACGTGCTTGTTGTCGAGGAAGGGGGTAGGGACGGTGGTGATGAAGAACTGGGAGCCGTTGGTGTTGGGGCCGGCATTCTGTATAGTCATGTGAGTGTTTGAGCTGTAACAAAGGAGGGAAAAGACATACAGCCATGGAGAGCAGACCAGGTCGGTCATGCTTGAGGGTAAAGTTCTCATCCTCGAAGGACTTGAAGCCCCAGATACACGTTGAGCCGGTGCCATCTCCGTTAAGGAAGTCACCGCCCTGACACATGAAGTTGGGGATCTGTTTTCCGCAATATCAGCCTGCTTGTCCTATATGGAGCAATATGAAAGACTAAGGGGTGAACACGTAGGAGAAAAACTCACTATGCGGTGAAACTTGGAGCCCTTGTAGCCCTGGGGTCGACCAGCAGGGTTCTTAGACTCGCCGGTGCAGAACTGGCGAAAGTTTTCGGCAGTCTTGGGCACGACATCTTTGAAGAGCTCAAAGGTGATGCGGCCGAGGGGTTCACCTAGGGACGACGTGAGCTTGGGCTTCGGGTTGAAAGGTTACTCGAGTGAGATGAAGCTCAGTTGCAAGGCAACAATAGGCGAGCCTTGCACAACAACGCATGAGTGACCCATGGGAATAGCTTCATCTTCCGAATGCTGAGTCGGCCCCAGATAAAGCTCCGGACATGCCGGCTCGGGGCCGGAGCATGTAGGCCGAGGACGGAGGATGGGAGGGCGGACCGGGGGGACTAACCTCCGATGGTGATGTCGAAGAAGACGCTGCAAGGACGAGACCAGCCAAGAATCAGCCCACACACACTTTCTCTCCATGGACCAGACCTGACTCGAATTGCGCCCTCTCCACTGTTCGCTCTGCCGGGGGTGATGTGTTCTGCACCGCCACCTGAACGGGGATGTTGAGAGGGCGCGAGAGAGTAAAGACAGGAAGACGGGGAAAAACTCACAGAGGGTTTCCCGACTCGGGCAGTTGAGTAGGAGGCATCACGAAATGTTTGTAGGCGCGGTTGTACACGCCGATTCGTTGAGATGCTGATCACGTTCAAGAGATTGAATGTTTGTCAAGATGGACGCCGCTCGCTGCATTCAGGCTGCATTTGGGGTTTTTGCGTGGGGCAGGGATGGAGACACCCAAAAACCTAATTCGGAAATCGATACGGAGAAGCAGGGGAGGGCTTTTCACTGGTCCATTCTTTTCAGAGGCTTTTTTCTCTACAGGAGACTCCTGTTCGCTTGCATGTATTATTCGAGTGAGCACGGATGATTCTTCTTGGATCAAGAGCCGCTCAATGGTACGATTCTGTCATCCATGGCTTCACCTAGACCGCGGCTGAAGTCCTTTCTCCGCCCCGCGGTAAACGATACCCCATCATGAACCTAGGCCTAGCTCCAGGCGGGGGTGGCACCAAGGAGAGGAGAGGAGTCATGAAGCGATGCGACGCCGTCTCGTCTGGGCGCACACGCGGGGAAGCGGGAGAATGTGAGCCTGTTGTTGATGGCGTCTTGCTTGGCTGAGGGACTATTGCTGTCTGGCGCCCGTTGTGGAAGAGAGACCTGTTAAGCTTTTCCAGCCGGTTCGCGGGTCAATGAGACACCGAGCATTGGGATCGTCGAGACGAGGCGCCTGACTAATTGATTTAATGTTGGTGAGAGTCAGGGTCCATCCATCCTCTGAACAGAAATTGACAAGATCACTGGCAGACTAGCAGCCTCGCAGAAAGCCTGTGAGGCTCATCAAGAAGGATCATGAGGCCCGAGACAATTGACAGCTGTCATACACTTTACTGTCATGGCTGAGTAATAACATGATCTTGCGTCAGAAAGCCAAGAACTATAGCCTCGATCAGATACGCAACATGTCCAATACGCTGCGGGCGTATAAAAGATGCATGATTGATCTCTTTGCACAGCCCGATGTTGACGACGACAGCAACAAGGGCACCGGTACGCTCGCCGGCATTCGACTAGAGTAAAATTCCAAACTCCCCCAATTAACTTTGACCAAACCCGAGATTCCCGGTGTTTAGCAGCAACGGCCCAGAGTCAAGATCTGACGTGGGGACCTGTTTATTCGCTGGTCGTCTGACAGTCAGGCCCTTTTGGAGGATCCAATGGATGCGTCATAGCCCCGTCAGGAAGACCAGGAAGAAAGTCGTCAACTGCCGGGATGCACGGGAAGAAGATCAACAGGAAAAAGAACATCCGATGAATAAACAAAAAGAGACAAAAACGGACCCGAAGAAATGGAGTTGTGCATGTGCCCGTTGCTGCCGAACAAGCCGCTTCTTCCGTCGTCCGCGCATTCCGGCCGATTGGAGGCCCTTGAGTGGGCTTTGGGGTCTTATTCCCGTCCCTGGCAGCTCACTGCTGACCGCACCAGAGAAGAGGACGAGGCATTTTGGCGATCCAATCGCCACCGCGGAGAGCAAAGCAAGAACAAGGCCAGCCAGACGGGGTGCAGCGCAGCGCGCCATCACTGGGGCAGCCCATCCATGCAGCCAGCCCGCCAGGCTAGACTGGAACTGCAGACAAGAGGTGGTGAGCAACGCAACGAGACAACCCACACAGCTGAAATCGGCGCTAGGAGCCGTGTGAGAGCTTGCTGAGATGCACTGTGGTTTACCTCTGAATCCCTCGGTGGGTTCGTTCCCAGTTCGTTTCAGCGCCGGGCTCGAGGTTTCGGTGCGGGTTGGTTAGAGGGCCGCCCAGATTGTCAAGGACGCGCAAGATGCGACCTTGTTTACGATTTGCTCTCAAGATGACCATGTCGTCTGCATTGTGAGACAGCTGTCAATGGGGAACCGAGTTTCATCATAATACATGATTCTTTCCTTGGCTGTCACGTAGCACATTCATTTGCAGGAACATCGTCATTATCATGATCCTTGTGCATCCCTGGCATTGCGACACAAATCTACAGCCTGCGCGTGCTCAAAATCAACGGCGTTCGATCTGCGCATGCCGGCCGACTGGATATCTCGGATGGCTGGTTTCACAAGGGGGACAATCACGGGAGCTAGACCCGGAGGCTATCCCAGCAACTCGGAGCTCCTGCAACGGGCAGTTCTAGATCTACATGCGTTTGCCGCCACGGTGAGGTCAAGCTCAACCAAGCTTTTGGGATAACCCGTGGGCTGCGCTGCTTGTCTAGACCCTTGGGGGCGGTCGACAGCTGACCATCACAACATCAGCCCCCTTTCTGCAGAGATAGGAGAATGAGATAGGGGCAATGTTCTTGATCATGCCTCTTACTCGACGGATAGCTAATGACGATGCCCGGACTTGTAAAGGTAGAATAAGGAGCATCGCGCGGGCCGGGCGGGACGGGGCTGAGACAAGCTGGGTCGGCATCAAGTGGAGAACAGAAGGCCGCGAGAAGCGCGGTCGGTCGAGGTTTTGGGCCGGAGGAGCAAGCGAAGAAGAAAAAATTCAAAGAATAATAAACAATGCACATGAATAGCAGTGACAGCTCCTGACGGTCTAATCCGGCTTCTCGGAGAGTTGCGCTGGCGTGTTGTCGAGTGGCGACTTTTATCATGACGGGTGGTGAGATGACGGCATGCGAGGTGAGGACAGCTAGCTCTCTGCTTGACAAGGGCGACGAGATGCTTGTCGATAGCTTCTCAATTGAAGGCTGCAATATCAATAGAGTTTCCCTCAGGAGCGGCTTCTCCCACAACCCGCGAGCCGCCGACAATCAAAGCTCATCTTTTTGCCAGAGATCGCCGTCAAACATGGAATCAAAAGACAACGACCCGCTCCGGGGCCAGGAGACCCCCGTCATCCCCGTGCTTTCAGTGCTTCAGGGCTCCACCTCCCCCGCGGCGCTGCGCCACGAATGTCAGCGGCAGCAGAGGGAAAGGTGAGCTTTGCCCGGCGTAAAGATGCGTTGCGGAGGAGCCCATTAGTCCATGCGAAAAGGGACCTCCGTCTAGACCCTTAGAAGAAGTCTAATACGAGCGTCGTCATCTCAAGGGTGCTGAAACCTGCGGTGTGCTGCGTATGCGTATTGTGCTGTCCTGTAGACAAGTTGAGGCCGGGACGAGCGAGGACGGATGGAAATGTCATTTGCGTATGGCACGGCGTATCAACTGGCTGGCCTGGTATTGGAGGGAGCACGGTTGCCAACACGAACCATTATCCCGTCGAGTGAGGTGAACCATCCCCTGTTGTGGCTGTCACACACTCCAGATGCTGAAGCCTCTTAGCCGTAACGAAGAAACCCATTCATCCAATCCGCTTGTATTGTTGTTGATTGAATCACAAATCCGGCCCAAGCCAATACGCCAAGTCCGAGACCACAGCGCGAACAAGCAAATGCTCGATGCTGTGTTGAACGGGTCTGGCTGCTCTTTAAAATGCCTCGTCGACCCATTGTACATATGTATCTCGAGTCCTCCCTTTAACGGCGCAGCAGTCGAGGCCCCATCAAAGAACGAAAAAACAACAATAACGAGAGATAAAAAAGTCTCGCCAGTCTCGAAGCGGCAGGCCATCCCACCAACCACCGAACCGTCCGCGGGCCCCGACCTCTCAGAAATCACCACCCCAGACTCCAGAGGCACAAAGAGGCATTTTGAGACGAGACGGAGAGGGATTCCAGCCACGGACATCAGACCGCCAGCGGGTCACAGCGGCCGGGGCAAAAAAGCATTCGGTTGTTCTGTGTCGCACAGGCAGATTGTGGAAAGACTTGGCCCGTCCATCCATCCCCCCTTGCTGTAGAGGCCCCCCTGTCAGTAACGCCAACCTCCAGCGACCTCCCTCTTTCAGGCCGGTCTCTCCACTGCCCGAGGGCATCTCCAGAATCTCTAGGCCCGCCGTGAGGGAGGGCCCCTCCATCATAGGCCCTGTGCTCCCGGGCTGAGAGCGTCAGGCCAGGTCCCTTGCACAGTGTTCACCACGGCGTTGGCCCCACACACCTATCGTCCTCGACCACTCAGATCCCGTCATTCCACCCCCGGCCCGGTTTCGCTCGCCCCATCCCCCATTCCTCCTTCGTCGTCCTCTGCTCTTGCTCTCTTTTTATCCAGAGGGCGTCCACACTCGCGCCTGCCCTGGGATCTCTTCCCTCTCTTGCCTTGTCCTGCCAACTCCACTGCACCTCCGCCCTCCGCCGCTCACCCCATCAAACCTACCATCATCATCCCCTCGTTTTTTCTTCTCTCGCTTGTACGAGGAGGAAAACAAAAAGATCAAAAGTTTGGCTGCGGATACCTTTTCTCGGCTCAAGGTTGATCGTTTGATGTTGAGGCAACCGCTGGAATAAAGTGCCTGGCCCTGCATTTGCCGTGCTGCACCCACTGCGCCAGGCGCCCTGGTCCCTCCGCGAGAGTTTCTGGCCTTGAACGGCCCATGGTACCCGTACGGCAGCCCGAGAGTCAATTCGAGCCAGCCTTCCATCGCTCTGTGTCTGCTGTCGCTCTCCTCCGACCGTAATCATGGCCGTCATCAATCAGTTGTTGACCGAGGTCACTCACATCGTCGCCCGCGCCGCCGCTCCCGAGGACTCCTCCTCAACCACGTCCTCCAGCGCCAGCGCCCAGACGAGCGAGTCCGAAAACCGCGACAACAATAACAGCAATAATGGGTCTAGCTCACCTCTTTTATTCTTTGTTGCCCTCGGCTTCGGTGTCGTGTTTACGAATTTATGGTGAGCTCCGCTTGCGTCCAAATCACATGCACTGTGGCTGGATTGCAAAAGATGCAACGCCACTAACAACTTTTCTCAGGATTATTGTCGGTGTCAAGTACTGCTTCCGATATAACGCTCGGAACCGCGCGATGCGAATGAACGAAGACGGCGAACCCATCACCCTCGAAAACATGCCTCGGCCTCATCGTCGACGTCGTGAGAAGAAGTTGATGACGATGGACGAGGTGAACGACAAGTTCCCCATGATGAAATACAAGACATGGGTCTCCGATCGTGCGAGGGAAGGTCTTCCCACCACTGGCGGCGTTTCGGCTCCCCCGACCCGACCCAACAGCATACGAGAAGCCGATGGAATTGTGCCAGACTTTTCAGCCAAGGAACGCGACTCGACCGATGGACGACCATCTACCAGTGCCGTGGCGAGGGGTGAAGGTGAAGCAACGGGAGCAAACAATACAACCGAGACACCGGCACCTACTACCGCTGCGGCTGTAGTAGCTGACGAGAAGCCCAAGGATGAGAAGCCTAAAGACGAGAAACCCAAGGAAACCACAGCCACACCCGCCGAGACCGGCCAGACCTCGACTGAGCAGACAACAAACAACAATCAGCTTCAGCGAATTTCGAGTGAGGATACGGATGATGACGACGACCATATCGATGGTGCCCTGCCACCCGAGTGTTTGGAGGCCCCCGGTGATACCTGTGCTATTTGCATTGATACACTGGAGGATGATGACGACGTCCGTGGACTGACTTGTGGTCACGCCTTCCACGCCGTCTGTCTTGACCCATGGTTGACGAGCCGCCGAGCCTGCTGTCCGCTCTGCAAGGCCGACTACTATGTCCCCAAGCCTCGACCTGTTCCCGAAGCCTCGAA
Source organism: Fusarium solani (assembly GCF_023522795.1). NCBI lineage: Eukaryota > Fungi > Ascomycota > Sordariomycetes > Hypocreales > Nectriaceae > Fusarium > Fusarium solani. The sequence goes on from NW_027072157.1 coordinate 4,614,981, forward strand.
CGATGCCAACGCCAACAACGGATCCAGCTTTGATCCCCGGAACAACCCTCGCTTCAACCTTCCTGCTGCGATTCGTTCTGCTTGGGTCCGGGGTCCTCGTAGTGCACAAAACGCAACTCCGACCCCAGAAGCTCCCCAACGCCGGCGATCTGAGCGAAGACCCGAGGGTACAGAGCAGGCCACACAACCTGATCAGACTCAGCAGAGTCCGGAAGCTACTCGGGCGTCGAATGGCGGAGTGCTGTCATCCGTACGCGGCGCCTTCCGCTTCGGTCGACGACGACAAGAGCAGCCTCCCAGTCAGAACAACGGCGCTGCCGAGACTGTAACACCATCACAACTTGAGGCGGCAAATCGTCCCGCGGCTGCTGCTCAATAAATGTGGCTTTCCGTTTTCCATTCTTATTACATAACGACACGATATTTCTCGCTAGCGATGGTTTTCTCTCTTTTTTACCCGGCCGTCAAACGCAGGGCACAACCGTCATGAATCTTCTCACTATAAAGCACTCGACTTTTATGACACGGCATGTTTGTTTCAGACCGCATAAGATACACGTGGGACAGCAAGATGGGTATGAGGTAGGTATGTGGATGATTATCCGAGGACGTATAGGGCTTGATGAGCTATATATACCCCTGGTAAGGGCATGCGAGGGACCGCTGGCTTCGCATGCATCGAGGTAGAGGGCAAGGGTCTCGTGGGGGGTATCCTGATTTTATCAAAGGCTTCATGTGTAAGACAGGAGGTATTGTACTTGCATTGGGCTGGAAAATATGGTTTCAGCTAGGAAGGAATGGAGCGGCGGAGTTTGGTGATTATGGGCATCTTCGATAGGCAGATGGTACAATAAGAATTTGTTCCATCTATATTTCTTGAATCCTCGTATCTATCGTGACAAATGACACCGTGACATGTAAACGCCGTTACAAACCAATCACACTGTGCATCAAACTACTGCAGTGTTGAGGTACTACAAGTAGGATCCTTTCTGAAATCTGCCTCCAAAGTTAGCAGCCTTGTTCATCAGCTCCCTCCTCTGAGCCGTCCCGATTTTCCCGCCTATTGCCATGTCCTTTTCTCTGTCGAAGCCTCGTTTACTAGGGTCATCCTCCTCCTCGGCCTTCTCTCCATCCTTTTCCCTCCGAGCTTGATGCTCAGCGTACAGACTCTTGCCTCTTTGAGACTCAATGTTGGCAGATATCTTGCGATTCCGCTCCTCTTCATCCTTGGCCAAGGCCGCCTTTGGATTCGTTTCCACCGTCTTGTCGCCGCGCCCAAGTACCGAGTCCTGCAAGCGCTTGAGTTTTTCTTCAGGGGTCTCTGTCCAGATGGACGACACGGTCGAGGGACCGGACGAAGAGGCTGGTTTGGAGGCGAATTTGCGATTGCGCATCTTTGTTGGGTCGCGCTCCGAGTATCCAGACGCAGACGGTGGCGCGAGCATCCAGGAATCCCGCTGGGGAGCTGGCTCAGCTGCAGGGAGTTGTGGTCCTATCGTGGGTTTGTTGGCGTTAGAGGCACCGGGGAGAGCAGGGCCGTAGTCATCTTCTGAATCTGAGTCTGAGTCGGGACCAGGATCAGGGCGCGTTGAGAGATCAGCAGGCGGCGGCGCAGGACCAACTGTTCGTTTTGGCGGTGCTGGTCCGGTATCTGAATCTGAACCCGAGTCGAGATCTATCTCATCTTTGTTGGACGGTGGTAGTGAGGGGCCGATAGAGGCCTTCTGGGGTGCAGGCGCGCTGGGGCCGTAGTCGTCGTCTGAATCGTCGAGGTCGATCTCGTCCTTATTCTTTGCTGGCGACTCGCTTCGACGATGCTTGCTTGGAGGTGAAGCGTCTCTTTCTGGTGTGCGCTTCCGTTTGGACAGATGTGGTGGTAGCTGGGGTCCAATTGAAGACATTTTGGGCTTTTATGTACAAGACTACGTTTCAAGAAACAGTCTGTCGCGTCGTGATGGGGTGTAGCATTAAGAATGGAAGCTTCCATCATGTGGGACTCCCGTCGCGATGGCATGCCACCCCCAGAAAGACGTCACAGCGCAGGGGGTCCGGAGAATCACCGGCCCGCTCCAGGCGTTTCTCTAGGCTGTCTGGCTGCCTGTTCGGCTGCGCCGCGACCTACCAACCTCCACTGTTAAGGCACCAAAACGGGGCTTGCATGCGAATTACGAACTACGTAGCTCGACATAGCTCCAACTTGCGCACGTCTTGGGAAATCGAGGCTTTTGAGCGAATACGTCCGAGCAGCTGTTGCATGAAAACGACAGAAGCAACCGGTTAATCATTTCTCTCCTCAGCTCAACGTACGAGAGCTGGGAAGCCGCCGCGTTGCCCCTCCGACACGAACCCTCGAACGAGCTCCATACCTCACTACCCGACCACTCCTGCGTCGTCGCAATCACAGCCACCCAGCAGCTTTCCCCCTACGCAGGCCATGACCTCGACGCGGTAGTGTTTGCGCATGCAGTGATGGAAGCCACGGAGCAATGGCCGATCCAGAAGATTTGTCTCTTGCGGGAGACGTAGGCTCGGACAATGGCGACACGATAAACGATGCGCCGGAGGAGGCTGGTGTTGGTGTTGGTGGTGGTGCTGTTGGTTCACTCGACTCGGACGACGACGAGCCAGATCATCATCCAGCACCAGTCGCCATAGGGAACGGATCTGTGACGAATCGATACCGCGAGATCATGCAACAGCAACATCAGGATGGTTCGGATGTGAGCTCTCTCGGTGGGAGCTCCTTTCATGGGCTTCCGAAGCGAGCCGGGAGTCCGATCGACTCGGTCTTATCGGGACCTGATGATACTCCATCGATCCAGGTGGGAATACATTCGCCTTTGCTTGTCTAGGCTCGTCTAACAGACTATAGGGTTCCTTTATCTCTTCACCTGGCAGCAGTATTCTCCCATCTGTAGCCTCGCGCCCCGGCTTGAGTAGTCCCTCGCCTTCATTCAGACCGTTCGACCGTCGATTCCAATCCCGCATCTCCTCATCCGCCAACCACACTCCTCGCTCCTCATCGCCGGGCTTCCCCTTTCTTTCCAGCCATAGCCGCAATGTCTCCCTTAGCTCTCAATTCCTCCTCGACCAAGCCGACCTCGAAACGCCAACGCCACCGTGGGAGGTGGTGCGCTGGACGAGGCTGCGGAAGCTGAACAGCCATGCTTTTTCTGAAGCGGGAAAGCGAAACTTTGGGTCGCCGACGTGTCTTGCTGTGTCGGCGACCATAGTGTTGGGAACGTCCAAGGGAATAATACTTGTGTTTGATTACAACCAAAACTTGAAAATGATCATTGGCCCAGGAACCAAAGGTAAGCTCCAATGCGTGCTGGTGGACGAGATACTGACATGAGATAGCCGTCGAGTCTGGGCCGATCACCGCCATCGCGATCTCCGCTGACCACACCACGATTGCTGGAGGACATGCAAATGGAAACATCTTTACCTGGGACACGAGCCGCGCATCGAGGCCGTTCTTGACTATCCCGCACTTGGACCCTTCGCATCTCACCAACCGCACGGCTGATGGCCATATGCCTGGTGTCTCAGTCACACACCTTGGCTTCCTAGGAACTCGGCACACGGCTCTTGTCTCAGCTGATGATCGTGGCATGGCGTTCTCGCATTTGGCGACTCGAGGAACGGGCGCACTTGGACGGACTGTCAAGACGCACAGGATCCTCGGTCGCTACCCAGATGCGCCAACCCCTGCAGGGAAAACGGTCAAGCCCAGCACTGTCCTCGCCTTTTCGCCTCTGCCCCTGGGCAACGTCGAGTGCTCGACAGATACGCTGGGTTTGACGGCCATGTTGACGCCTTATCTTCTGGTCATTGTCTCGACCACTCCTGTGGCCCAAACCCAGCACAAGTCGGCACGTCCCAAAGATGTTCCGCCACACAGCGCTATGACGGGCTGCTTGGCCTGGTTCCCGGCGGTCAAGCTAAAGGTTCCAGACCCTCACACTGGAAGCGACATTTCCAAGGTGAAGCTCGCTTATTGCTGGTCGAATATCCTCACGGTGTTGGATGTGGACGAATATCCCCGTGAAGATAAGGACCAGCCTGCCTCGTACAGGTTCAAGGCGCGAAGTCGATGGAAGTGCGAGGAGGCGATTGTTGCTGTGCAATGGCTAAGCCGGTCAGTGCTTGCAGTTCTCACCATCTCACAGAGGATGATTGTTCTTGAGGACAGGAGCATGCGCATGACAGAGGCTTTTGACCTGCTGCAAAAGTACATTTACCACACCGACCTATTCTCAAAGCAGCTGCATACTCTCGTCGAGCAGCTGGATGAAAACGACTCGACCATGCATGGAGTTGTTGCTGATGCGTTCTACATGAGCTTCAAGGCATACAAGGGGAGGATATTCACCCTCGGCTTCAACGAAGTGTCAATTGGTGCACTCTCAAACTGGGCGGACCGGCTCATTGCCATGATGGAGAATGGTGACTACATTGGTGCCATTCAACTGGCCACCTCATACTATACTGGCGACGCCGACAAGCTCACAGTGGGATTGCCTGAGGACCCCGTGTTGCGCCATTCCATGGTTCGAGACAAGATCATGGAGATCATCAGTGCTTCATTGAAATACGCCTTTGGACAACGTCCAAAGAATCCTGAGACGTATAACGACGAGCATATGAAACAGCTGGCGGAGACGTGTTTCGCCGCCTGTCAGAGCATTAACAACACAGACTACCTCTTCGAGGACATGTACGATTGGTACGACGATGCCGACATTGGTGGCATCTTCCTCGAGTGCCTTGAGCCCTGCATCCTTGAAAAGACCATCTCGATTGTGCCTCCTGCAGTGGTCAAAGATATGGTTTCACACTATGTCAGTCGAGGATGGGAGAGTAGGCTTGAGGAGATGATCTGCCATATGGAGACAGCAACGCTTGATCTGGATCAGATAACTCTCCTGTGCAAGCAGCACAGCCTGTACGATGCCCTCATCTACGTGTGGAACCAGGCCCTCGGCGACTACATCACTCCTATGATCGATCTCCTTACTCTGTTGGTCCCGCTCATGGTGGATGGAGACTTTGCAGCGAGCAACCCGGCAGATGATTTTTTCAGTATCAACGCCTTCAAAATGTTCCCTTACCTCTCTTACACTCTAACTGGAAGAGTGTATCCAAACGAGGAGCCTATGAGCGACGAGGTGGCGATCAAGGCAAAGGCTGAGATTTACTGGTTTCTTTTCTCGGGAAGAACCATCACTTGGCCCAGAGGTAGCGGACAAGAGTTCCGCACCATCCCCGACGCTGACTCGCAGCCTTCGTTCCCATATCTTCGCATGATCCTGAAGCTTGACGCGCCCAGTTTCTTGAGTTCGTTGAACGAAGCATTCGAGGATCCATTCTTGAATGACTCAAATGACATGTACATGAATGGAGGGACCAAGGATTTGCCTGAGGAGTTGATCTTTGGACAGACCATAAACCGACAGTACGTTCTGTCGATTCTCCTGGATGTCATGAACCCTGATGACTTTGCTCCCGAGGACACCATCTATCTCGACATGTTCATTGCACGAAATCTCCCCAAGTTTCCCCAATACCTCCTATTCTCGGGCACGACACTCTCACGCGTACTTACTGGGCTCTGCAACTATCCCGGGCATGACCTGGCGGAGGATGCGCAGCTCAGCGCCGAGTATCTTCTATCTGTCTATCATCCATCAGATATGCCGGATCTGATGCCATTGTTCAAGAAGGCAGGCTTCTATCGCATTTTGAAGCGCATCTACAAGACCGACAAGCAATACGGCAAGCTTGTTCAGACTTATTTCGAGGACCCAGAAGAGCAGGAGTCGGTGTTTGAATGCCTCGCGGATTGCCTGCGGCCCCAAGCGGGTTTGAGCGCTCGCCAGGTCAACGATGTTCTCGTTGTTGTCAAGGAGCATGCTCGAGATCTCCTAGAACTCGGCGCCGAGGACGCAGCAAAAACCTTTGTCGCCCAAGAACTGGAGCTTCATCAACATATCCTCGATTCGGCAGAAGACGCGAAAGACTTGCAGCATACGTATCTGAAGACCCTGTTGGAGCCTGAGGAGGCAGCGCCGGAAGACAAAGCGACAGCGGCGCGTGACCTTGTCGAGCGCTATGTTCAGCTAATGTGCAAATTTGAACCGGCTCATGTGTCAGACTATGTCGGCTTGGTGCAGTCCACCAACTTGAGGCTGGAGAAACTGCTCCCGACGATGGAGGAAACGGGCGTGATTGACGCAGCTGTTGTGTTGATGGCCCGCGAGGGCCAGGTCAAGGATGCCATGGAGCGACTGGTCAAGCACCTTGGAACTCTGGAATCGGCTATGCAGGGCCTCTTGGCCGGCGCCGCAGACCAAGACAACGGGCAAGCTCTTGGATACGCTGCAGAGGATTTGCTGCAAAGCCTCCAGAAGTATGTGCACGTTGGTATCTGGCTGTGTCAAGGCCAGACCAAGTCTTCGTCGAAAAAGACCAAGGTGGTGCAGAAGTCGAAAGCACCAAAGTCGGCAATCGAGGCACTGTCACCTGACGAGGCCCTCTGGCTGAGTCTGATCGACGCCTGTGTTCAGATCACCAAGAAGCTATCTCCAGCAATTAGCTCTGCCGCAGACCTCACCAGCAGTGACGACAGTTTTGACGAGGAGAAGCTGGTTGCCCTCCTCCGCTCGCTCGTTCAGCACACGTTCACGTCGCTGCTCACCGCGACTTCGAGTCAGAATACGTCTCAGCCAGGGTCCAAACTCTTGTCGAATGCAGGATCCAACCTGTCCTTTCTCCGCATTCTCCGGGCCTTCCTGACACAAGCGGCTGCTTCGTCACCGAACCTAGCTGACCTTCGAGCCGTCCTCGGGTCCATATTCTCAGCGTACGCATATGAGGAGTCAATTCTCGGGCTGTCAAATCGCCTTCTTGAGCGCAGCCTGTTTGTCAATGTCAAGGAATCAGTTGAACTCCGACAGAGAGGTTGGCGGCCCAGGGGATCCACGTGTGAAGCGTGCCACCGAAGGGTCTGGGGACCTGGAGTTGCTGGTGCGGCGGTGTTTGAGGCGTGGGAAGACAAACAGGCGATTGAAGAGGAGAGGCGGAAAGAGAGACAGGCTGACGCGGCGGAGCGAGCCAAGGGTAATGCTGGAGAATCAGACCCCAGGTCTAAGGGCAAGGGAGTCGACATGAGACCGTCGAGCATGCTTATCGAAGCAAGCAGCGGCGCCGTGAGCGGCACTAAGGACAAGCCGATGGGGCCACTGGTGGTGTTGGCGTGTCGGCATGTCTACCATCAGAGCTGCCTGGATGAGCTGCAGGAGCGTCAGGAGAATGGAGTTGTTGGGAGGGAGAGGGAGTATAGATGCCCGATTGATGGGTGAATTCGGGGTTTTTAAGAGGAGGCTCTTGTACAATCTATATGGCATAGAGACCCAAAGAGATGGATTAATGATGATGAATTCCTTCGATATATAGTAGAATGAGTGCATGAATGATGTGGAGCCAGTGATCATGCTGGTGAGTTGGACATTATGCGTTGATGGTAGAACGCTGCTGTGAGAGGCCACGTTGAGAAGGTTGGGTAGTATGCATAAATTAAGCGTATCATTGGTTTGTAAAGTAACATTGACTTTAACTAAGACAACATAGGCCGCTAAAGTCAGGAAAGTATGAGAGAAACGTTTGAAAGCTTCCAGTTTGGTGAATTCAGGGTAGTGCAGATAAGCTTCCGGGGAGGCGTAGTGCAGGTGGCGTACCTGCGCTAAGCTAGGATGCACATAGCGGATGTACCCGGTATCTGAGGTGCAGTGGCCTCAATTGGATCGACGTCACACGCTGAGATCGCATCCTTTTTAAACCTTGCATCGTAGATTTCACATTGCGACCGCCAGCATGTCCCTCAGCTCCGACGAAGAGGACGAGATCCTCGGCGACAACCAGAGCACCAGCTCGTCTGGTGAAGACTCTCCCCCGCGGCAACTATCGCAGAATCTGTTTGCGCCGCCTTTCTACGGTCGCCCTCCTACGCCTCTCCCCCTTCGCCATCGCTCACATCCCTCCTACGACCGTCGCGACCTACGACTCCAGATGCATCCGATGATGACGCAATGGCGCCTGTGCCGCGCGCGGCGCCGAAAGTCCCGACGTATGAATACTACGGCTTTGTGCTGTACCTCTTCAGTAGCTTGACATTCCTCATCTACCTACTCTGGGGCTACCTCCCATCGCCGTTTCTGCATGCTCTGGGCATTGACTACTACCCGAACCGATGGTGGGCGCTGGCGATCCCTGCATTTATCGTCATGACGGTCGTATACATCTACGTCGCACTGGCGGCCTACAACACCGAGATGCTGACAGAGCCGCTCTCGAGCGTCGAGACCATTGTCGACGGCGCGGGCAAGCTGGCAGAGATTGATGCCAAGGGGAGACTGCGCGGGGGAAGGAACCGTGAGCGCAAGGTCGAGGGGAATGGGAAGCTGCGGTGGCGCGAGATCTGGAGCGAGGGGACGGACGCCGTCATGGATATTCCGCTGGCTGGTGTCTGTGAGGTTTTGTATGGGGAGGGGAGGGAGGAGGAGGATGAGGAATATGCATACGAGGACCAGTCATGATTATGGTCAATTCGGCAACTGTATGCGATATGTGTTCATGGAACGGAGTAGTTCTGCCTATTGCATGATCAATAATAGAGACTTCAAGAATAGAGAAGCTATTCCGATCACTCCGTGCCAGAGAATTACAGGTACACTGTGAGCGGAATATGCCCCACTAATGTTCATTCATGATATCCTAGGAAGTCACAAAGAATCATTTCATCCAATCATTGTCATCAACTGGTGAAGCATTTATCAAATCTGCGCAAGGTTAAAGAGATGTCATGTCGAAGATTTCCTTTTTGAGCCTTTGCCAAACCATGCCATATTATCCCATAGGAACATGCTCATGTTGACTGAATCCCCAAGGCTCAATTGGGACACATGTTTTACTGAGCTAGAGAAAAATGCGACATGTTCAACAATGGCCTTGTCAGGATTTCTGGCATTTTACAGTTCTCTTTCTAATCTTATGTTCAAGAATGCCATAATTCACAAGTTTGAACAATGTTCTAGTCGTTGTTGGTGACTGATGAGCGTTTTGGATTTGGCTTCTATCTGGATTTGGGACATCCTGGCATTATGCCATAATAAAATTAGACGCAACTGAATGAGCTAAGTTTGCTCGTAGCAACTCTGAATTGACTTGAAAATTTTCTCACGAGGTCAATCAATTGATCATTTACTTAAAATTACCCATGCCGCGTCTGCTTTGGTTTAGTACCATTAATGGAGTGGGTGAGAATGCGCCGCAGATGACACTTAGACATTGATGTTGGTCTCGCTGAGAGCAATTTGTATAGATGGCCGCTAGCGAAAGCATTAAAACACACTGTCACTAAGTATAAAGAAACGCAAGTCTAACATATAAGAAAAAAACCTAGTATTGACACAGTATCCCTTTCAATAATGAGAAGCCGGCCACAGGGTGGACGATCTGGGTTGACATTACGTATGCAAACTTCTATCTCGAGTCCAGGATCACCTCATTCTTCCATGTCTAGGAACGACGGTACTAATTGAGATCTGTGCTAGGTGCTTCTCACCTGAGCCTATCATCCATTTGTCTAAAAAATCATCCTAGATGTTTAATAAAGGGTATTAGAGACACTAGTAAATGGGTTTCTAGAAGTATTACTCTAACCTCTAGGTTAGGAGTAGGAAGCAGGTTTAGTTCTGTAGGGTAAAAACATTCGCGCACTTAAGTGCATGTTAGAGATTTTCGAGGTGCTTGTAATCCAATTGTGCAGAGCTTCTGATACATACGACCATACCCACTGGAGAACTCGGGATCCCGTCCGCTCTCCCATAGATAAGCCAGTGAGGGGTGGACTAGTAGTTGGGTCGGTGACGACCAGCGAATCCCCGCTGTTGTATGTTTTTGCATCTCGTGTTACTTTTTGCTTTACCATACTCCAAGGTTTGCCTTTAAATATCATGCCTGAAAAGAGTCTCAAGTATAAATAACAAACTGATATCGCACTGTCTATTTTGCCCGTCGAAAGGGCTATAAGGCCTAAGGAAATGTTCGCAAATAGTCGTGTATCTTGCCTCCTATTAAATCCGGCATCCCAAACCAAGCATTCCTGTTCAATCATAAACCTAGACGTTAAAGAAATGCAATTTTGATCAAACCTCAGGCTTACGCCTGCTTCTCCTTAAAGCGTAGCACAAACTCCAAGTTTGGCTCCCTGGTGCGCTGGTAGCACCGTTGCATCTGCCTAACCCAGATGCGCCTCATTTTGTTGAACATGTCATTATCGCCTGGCTTAATGTTCGCTCCATATGGATCAGCTAAGAGGTTGGCGCTATCGTCGAGGCTCATGTAGAGCGTTTGGGCATTGTCCCATCCTAGATCCTGCATGAACTCGGAGAGGGACATCTGGAACAAGATCTGGGACGCGTTGGCTCCGGGCGTCCAGGCCATGTACTCTGTGCTGTCGTGTCTGAAGAAGAAGAAGGATGAAGAATCAATGACTTGTATTTCTTCCGCACTTGGCACGGTGTTGTTACGAGGTGGCTGGTTCTGCTCGGTTTGGGGCTGGCCAGTTTGAGACTGACGAGTTCCTGGCCCGGATGTTGAGCTGCCATTGGCTTGCTGCTGCATAGAGTTTCGCTGGGTGCTGGGCCCGGCTGGGGATTCTTGCGCCGGACCACGCTTCGCGCTAGCTCTAGGTGCTCTGGGCTTGGAGATTTTCTTGGTCGAAGTCTGTTTCTTGGTCGAAGCCTGTTTCCTGGAGGCATTTTTACGGGGCTTTGACGCTGGCTTCTCTGCTGCTGGTTCTGTGGCGTCACCACGGGGTGCAGTAGTAGAGGGATTCTCATGACGAGATGTGCCGTTGGAGACATTGACTGTAGGGCGTGGCGGCTCTTGGACTTCATGCTCTGCGTCATTATCTTGTTCTTCTTCCGAAGAAGAGGTGAGAATAGCTCTGTCCACGGTCTGCTCGCCCGCGAAATTCGGGTGCTGAGCTTGCTTCTGGAGCCGACTTGAGGCTCGGGTTATTGTATGCTCGTGATGAGTGTAGCCCCTTTTCTTGGAAGGCGCAGCAGAAGAGGGATCGACCGGCGGAACATCTTGGGAAGGGGCGCTGGCGGGAGCAAAACTGGAAGACGAGTTACTGGTAGAAGGCACGTTGGCGGATGAATTATTGGAGGACGGGCCCCTGGTCGATGATCCGGCATCGACTTCTATGTTGTCTTGTGCTTGTCGAGGGACTTTGGCCGGGCGAACATCTTGAATGGGGTACGATTGTGCCGGCCGTTTTCCGCGATGTCGAGGCTGGTAGTCAATGTCAGCATGATATGCAAAAGTTAGGCGAACTCGACACATACCACATGGGTGTCCTCGGTCGGGCTGTTGGGTCCTTGATACGGATCTTCAACAGTGGTAGCATGGGAAGGGATGTTTGAGGTTGGATTGCTATCTCGAGGGACTTGGATGTTGAGAAAATCATCTCGCATGTCCCATACTTGATTGATAGGCTCTTCTTCAGGCGGGATGCCATCTGGCACTTCAGGGGGCATACAGTGCTCGTTGGTGAACCTTCGGGCCGATTCTGCAAAAGGGTCGACGTCCCTGGCAACAGATATATGAGCACGAAAATTTTCAAGAAGTATAAGAAACAACTTACGCAGGTGGTGCAGAGGCATTTGTGGTAGGCTGCATGATGTCAAGCTCGATGGGGTCGTCGGCGCTTTGGCCCCTAGAGTCTGAGTAGGCTTGTCGCGAAGTTTGTTCGTTCGAGTTCTTGTCTGAATGCGATTGCTTCATGGAAGTAACCTTGGGTCTCTGATTCGACTCTTGAGTAGTTGGGGCTGTGCACTGCTTCCGCTTGTGTTCACGAGCCGTGCGGTAAAACACTTTCGTCAAGAGACGATGTATCCTGTGAGGTCAGGGCCCCAGGTTCTGATATATGTACAAGATTCACTTACTGATCGTAATCCCTCGTGTACTCAAGAGGTCGCTTGTTTGACGAGTTGGGGTCGTCGGGCCAGAACTCAAGACCTTTTTGTTTGATGACAAGAAAGTCCTTGGTCATCTCCCGGAGGCCTTTTTGATGGGCGGGTGTCTTCCACTTTGTGAAACTGACACCAGGGAGGTTGTCTTTGGAAACAAAGGTTTCGACTTGTGCTGTGAGGGCTCTCTTGAAGGCGATATCTCGCTCTTCCCCTCTGTGCCCGTAACCAAGCGACTTGCGGAGCTCGGTGAGGCTGGGGACGTTGCAAGTCTTTGTCTTGAAGACTCGTTCACCTGCCTTGGATGGCCTTTGGCGGCGATTTGCCTGGTCCATGGCCTAGGAGTTGTGGATGTGCAAAAGAATGGGAACAGTATTATAGTCGGGAACAATGGACAATGGGGGCAGAGCACGAGGATAGCCCCTATGTTTCTGCACAACCAACAATGCAGGGGGATTTTTCCAGAGAGGAAAGACAAAGGGAGAGATAGAGAAAATGAGAAGAGAAGGGCAGAGGTCGAGGGCAGAGGTCGAGAGTTCCCCAACATCTCTGGTCGTGCTGGCTGAGCTGGGTGCCTGCACCCCATGTAGGTTGCAAATGGGGGTACTAACGGGTGACATTGAGGATCTGGGCAGGACTTGTGCGCAATAGTTTTTCTTTTTTGAACAAGTTTTATAAGGGTCATGGGTGTGATACAAGTACCAACGTGAACCTATGACAGAGTTGTCCTGTTTAATGAGTCTAGTTAGTCGAGCAACTTGGCTGGAAGCCTACCACTTGGAAAGATCAACTTGTTTACAGCGCCTACTAATTGACCTAGCCTCTTGAATCGTTTTACTTATAGAATAAAACGAGCATCAAGACTACGCACAGTGAACAGAAAAACGATAGTGACATAACTGTGACTTTGGGATGTTGCCCAATTTAGGGCATGTTGCATGGGTAACTCAACCAACTGCATAAGAAGGCCTAGGGGTATGAAAATAAACTGTAAAAACTAGACCCACTTTTACAAAACGAGCTGAGAGCAAGGGTTATTACTACCTACCTGTTTTACTCTTATAAGGATTCAGTGTGATAAGGTGTGAAAAGCTAAGGGAGCGAGTATTAGGAGTGATCATAGAGTAGTTATATTAAATATAACTAACACTACTAGGCTCTAAGACATACTACGACTACGTTAATCAGTTTACAACTCTTCTAACATTCACACTTTGTGCAAGAAACAAGCCATATGTTGTTTCGCTCACTTGCACTTAGTGAACTGCCTCTATAATGCACCACATCTGTAGAGGTCATCAACCCCTTTTGACCAAGAGTCATCATCTCTCATCCCCCAAATTTCCGCTTTTAGAAACCAGTTTCATTTGATGATACGCGCAAGCAGCTGTCGCATCGGTACAGGGTGGTTCTCGGGGCTACTCGACGCAGTCGTGGTGGGATCAACTGTCCTCCGACGGGGGGACTGCGCTCTGACCAGCCTCACCGTTCTCGAACAGCTCTGATTAAATTCTCTAATGTACGTGGTCTTTGGTCATTGGAAGTTGGACGCAGTTGCGTTAGATCGTGGTGTCTTGATCTGTCGTTCGCGGTGTTAGATGCCCTCAATCGGCGATGTGCAATTCCCCCATCGTGGATCGCAGGGGAGCCGCGTGTGGCTGCCGCCGGATATGCACGACGAAGCATCCGAGAAGAAACTTCTTCAAGAGACAAGAGAGATTGTAGAGAGAAAAGAGGAGATATGAGTCTCGGCGAGGGTTGGACGCTCAGCGCGCGGGCGTGTCTTCCAGTAACTCGGAGTTGCCGGACACCACCATCCTCATCAGCGCTTGGACAACTCACCTGGAAGAAGAAAATATTCACCTTTCATTTGCTGAGTGTGTTCAGGATTTTTCTCACACCTGTGGAATCCTTGCTGGTCATTGCTGCGGCGCGGCAAGGCGAACCACTCTGTTGGAACTAACAAAGGCAGACAGTCCACTCCGCCATCACCCCAAGAACCATAGCCCAAGGCATGTTTTCAAGGATTCAATGGGATCACAATGCGACAGAGTTCTCAACTTTAAAAGAGTGTGAGGAGAGAAGGCCCATTGAGTCATGTATGTCGCAATCCCTTCACTGCCTTGACTCCGCCATGGCCGGGGTTTCGGGCCAACACCAACAACACCCACACCCCCCATACAACACCCATATACGCGCGCAAGGCAGACTTGCCACACCTTCCAGGTGCCGAGATAACCTGTACCGCAGCTGAAGGGGGGATCATCGCGTCGACATGAAACCCTGTTACTACTTGGTACACTTCAAGAAATAGAACCCCCTGCATCGGTCTTGACCGCGCGGGATGCATAGCCAGGACTCACGCTGAAGGCGCCCTCTCCCTCTGGTAACTGCTCCCTATCGTCCCCAACCTCTTTTTATTTTATTCCATCTCTTTCACTCGTAGTAGAACACTCAATCAATTCTCCCTACTCGCAGACGTTTACTCCCTAGTGCACTCAATATCATCTCCCACTTGACAACATGGAACTCCCCGAGCACGCCAGAAAGGCACGTCGCTCCAGCAGACGATGCAAGATGAGACTTCCCAGAGTTGCAGAGCTCCTCATAGATCTCGGACTTGCCGGTCAGAATCCTTCCCCGGACAGGGCCCTCGTTCGGGAATTCGACGACACCCTCAAGGCTTTCACCGACAAGTTCCTGGCCAAGAAGAACCTCCAGAGGATCGCACTCACTCAATGGTCTGTCCCGTTCAACCAGGACATCTTTCGGCACCTAGCCACCTCGTTCCTTCACGAGGGTGGACGGGGTTCCTACTTCTGGCCCGACCCGCCTTCTCCTGCGAACAAGAAGGGATACTGTTTCTCTAAAGATCGTAAGAAGTGAGTCGCTCTGAGAAGACACTACGACTTGGTACACACAGAAGCTGATCTGGGCATCTTCTAGGATCTGCGATCTCTTGATGCCACTGGCCTTCCGTCGTAACCAGATTTTGATGAACAACCAGAAGCACAGGATCAACCCAGCGTATCCTGTCACCCTGCTTCCCACCACACCCACCACGCCCACCAATGCCGCTCAACAACAGACCGCCCAGCAACAACCAAACAGCCCAGAGACCACAGAATCTCACACCTTGAGATCAAGTCACCTTTCACGGGCTCATGGGACAAGCTTTGAGACCCCCATCGACGTGGATGGGCTGCCAGACCTTGCCTTTGACCCCTTCGATGACCCCTTCGATGACCCCTTTAGCGATGACGAAGCCCCCAGAAACCCCAAGTACTTACGGTGAGTTACCTCACCTCCACTGCCTAGCCAGTGCCATGGCTAATCATCGATAGTGACCCTGGATTCCCTTCACCAGAGTTGTCCTTGCCGCCCATGGTACCTCAACCAGCAACAGCAGAGGATGAAATTGACGAATACTACCTTGACACGCCCAAACGCGTACCCAAAGAGCGGACACCGACTGTGGCTCCTGAGGAGACAGATGATTTGCCCGCCCAAGACCCATACGACGTCCCCAACAGCCCAGAGACAGTTGCGCCCCTTGTAAGTCATTTTTATGCTGGTCACTATACGTTGATGGATGAGCTAACCAACAAATAGGTCAATCAAGGCGAAAAGAGACCAGCGGAGACCGAGCTTGAGGGCCCAGCTCGTCGGACCAAGAGCCCTCGACTAGAACAAGGCAATGCTACGTCCACGACCGAGCGCTCTGGCATTGACCATGACGACCCTCCGTCTCACTCCTCTGTAGACCAAGTCACAAACAACAACACCTCTGATGGAGAGACTGGGCAGGCTCAGCTGTATGAATATGTCCTCCCTGATGGCCTGAGCCGCATTGATGGCTTGCCTGAATCTATGTCTCACCAAGGGAGCCCCGAACTCGGTGAAGATGCCCACAGGGAGGCCCTGGCTCGAAGGTCTGCAGCGATCGACTCCCCCGCCAAAGCACCCCTTGCTCTCATGTCAGATGCACCAGATCCAGAGCCAGAGGCAGAAGCTGAGGCATCTCGGAAGCGACCAGAGATGGACCCCCTGGAGGATATTCCCCTTAACGAACCCCCCAAGGCCCAAACCCACCTCGGGGAGGATACACCTCAAGACAATGTGTCGCCAACCCGGCCCGAGAGTGATGACGACATTCAAGGAAAGCCTCGAAGCCAGTTTCATTCTGAAGAGCCAGAGCAGTCCGTTCCTATAGTCAAGGGGAAACAGCAGCCTGAGGCACCACAAGTCGAGGACGCTCTTACGTATGAGCCGGCCAAGAATACCACGTCCAACCCAGACCCGACATTTGCCTTTACCGTGTATCAAACCGAGATGCGGCCCGTGATGTGGAACTACTCGGAGGATGTCTTCTTCCAAGGCTCCATGAGAGAGCTGGTTGACGAGCTGCCCATGGAGAACAAGCACTCCCTCAGGGGCTTGTGCATCACGCTCATGGGGAAGCGGCCTGAACAATACCAGGTGTTTCTATACAACGAGGTCAAGTACAAGAACGTCAAGGAGATCTATCTCACGACTATAAAGCAGGAGATGCAAGAGGCTATGCTGGACGGCTCTCGCCTGGACTATGAGCTTATAATCAGGCCGATAAGGCGATCGGAGAACAAGGATGCTTGAATTGTTTCTAGGACTGTTGTTTGATAGGAAGGGAGTAATTTTGGGATATGTACCTGGACTGTCTAGAGAGATATTTAGTACTTGAAGTGCCAAGAGCCTCTTGATGTTTATTTACCCGAGACTTGGAACAATCCGTGAGGTGTTCGACTGAGCAACTTGGACATGTTCGGCTTCTCGTGCAATTCTGTACCGCACGTGATATGCCTAGAGGGGCTGTTTGTCGTGTAGAATACGACGATTGCCAAGTCTCTGCAGAATATTCCCATCTTGACGCCCAAGATGGAATCCCCAGATAGAGACCCCGAACAAACATTGTAGTGCATGTAACCTTGGTCTATCTAACCCCGCGAGGATGGTGCTACTGAAGTGAGGTTATTGAACCTCGGGGTGGAGGATCGTCGTTGCATTGGCGAGGAAACCCATTGCCAACCTGCTCAAGTGTCATGGCCGTTACTCATGGCATGTCTTGCGAAAGCTTCGTCGTTGATTATAGAGTCAATTTCTAACAGAAGAAACTTGAAAGTGTTCTTGAACACCTTTCCATAGGACGCAGGTAGGCCCAGTGGGATGGCTCCAGACGAGAGAGAGCTAACGCAACGAGCCTCATCTGCTATGCTCTTAGTGAGGTGATCCCAAGTTCAAACCCCAGATGTACTCGCAAGGGCTATAACCCTCCCCCTTTCAGGCTAAATAATCTTGCATACCAAACCTTGGAGCGTGGGTCAGTCTTTAGATGAGGTTGGTAGCGATGGAAGCATGCACTGGCTGTGGAGTCTTCTCACCATCAGCATCACCCTCCAGTGCGTCTCCAGGAACTGGAAGGTTTGGCTTGCGACGAAGCTCTTTGGCGGCATCGGAGTCAGTTGCCTCCAGACCACCATCCCTGCCTACCTGTCCGAGGTGGCTCCTATTCGCATCCGCGGTGCCATGCTTATGTGTTATAGCCTGTGGTTTTCTGCCGGCGAGTTCTTTGCCCCTGTGACACTGCAGGTCATGCTGGAGAAGGAGCCTGATAGAATTACAACAGAAATCTCAGTCAAGGGCGCTATCTTGTCGGAAGGTAGCTGTTGCAACTTAAATCCTGGACTGGTTGTGTAACGGGGGCTCAACCTCCACTGCTAAGAGGCAAGTTGTATTGTTGGACACATAAAAGAATTAAGAGCAATTCGATTTCTTTGAGTATGTTGTATTCCAACTATTTACTTGATCGATACTCTAGGATGGAGGCCAAATAGTTCATCTGGTGTACCATAACTCTGCCCCTTCAAGAGCTGAACTGCCTTGCAGCTAATACTATCAAGAGAGTGCAGACCGCTTGGCTACCCAAAGACGCCTCGCAATACTTTGTCAGTCGTCGGCAAAAATCTTATGTTTCAGGTGTGTGGAATTGTCTGCAATGCCTCGGTCACGCAGCTGTGGCCGCTGGGCGCTTAAAGGGGCAGGGCCAACACTGTACAAAATGGAGTCAACCTGGAAATCATTTCAAGTCTACAACTAATGAGTAGTCATAGAAATAAACAATTTTCTGAATATAAAAATTGCTAATTCAAGTAGTCTAGGACTTTCCGTCATGCAATTGATGAGTCCAGGGAAGTAGGGAAAAGCAAAGAAAACCCCGTCTTGATTAGATACTCATCCATGGCCGGATATCGGGCCAACATCAACACCAGATCAAGGCTCAGCAAGAAGCACCCACAAGGCCTTTTTCTGGCTCGAACTTTGACTGCAGAATGACTTCAACTAGGGCATGGTCTAGGCAGACTTTGCCTTGGCTGGCGCCTTGCCTTTTGCCGGTTTTTGCACTCTCAAGAACTGAATAAACGCACCCACCATCTGGCACCTTCTCTCTCCAAGTAACACTATCTCTACTCGTTTCTGGTGTTTAGTGACTCTGCTTGAGCTAGTCACGCGGTCGCCGTACTTCGACAGATATCCCACCTGAAGAGCCCATCCTCGACTCCAACTCTGTTGGTGATCGCCATCATGGAGACAGATCGTAACGGCAGCGACCTTCAACGAGCACGAGACCTAGAGAGTATCAAGACCAAAAATATACGGACTGTCACAGACCTCCGAGAGATTCTTGGGTTTGGAAGGAGTGAATTCGACCAATCCAGAGCCTTCAAGAAGGCCGTCAAGCAGTTCGCCTCTGGGTTCATCGCTGAGGATGGTAACCCCGGGCCCACGTTTACGAGGTGGAGTGATAGCTTTCATAAAAAAGTCTTCTCCGACATGGCGAGAAGGTTTCTCGAAAAACACGGGCGTGAGTTTTGGCCCGACAGCCCAATCACCCAGCGCCTTCAGTACGAAAGGGATCATGCCCAGTGAGTCAACCGAGAACTGTTCTGCTTTTCAGTGTAAGTGCTCATATGGCTTCTCTCCTAGGCTCTTAATCCTCCTGGCGCAGCTCTTTTTTCGACAAAACGAGCTATGCCAGCGAAAGACACCCGAAAAGACATCCAAAGAAAGGTCCAGAAAGGCTCCCAATAAGCCGGCCTCTGTGGATACCTCCGAATCAACAACCAGCAGGCCTTATCGAGAAGGGTCAACCAGAGAAACGCCCATCGATTTAGACGACTATAATACCCCGAGAGAGAATAGATCTCGTGGCCCTGACAATGATGGTCAGGTTGTTTCGCCCCAGGAGTGAGTGCTTGGTACACAACACTCCCTTAGTTATTTGCTGACTCTTCCAAGTGAATCAAATCAACCCTCCTCTATATCAAATAGAGTGTCTCAAGCACTGGACGATTCTCCTGAGCGATCGCCCCCTGACGGCTCCAACATGCAACCGAGCCCAGCCCTTCACGCGCAGACGGAAGATGTGCTGCCCATGGAAGATATACACGACGGATCTAGCGCTCTAGAAGTACCTGCATCATCTGTGAGTCTCTTGTATTTGCAGCCTTGATCACGGCGCTCACTACCAGTCAGAGCAACACTCATGGAAAGCGTTCTGCCCCCCCTCAATTTGAGGGTAACGATAGACAAACAAAGACGCCTAGGCTCAACCAAGAACACCCAAATGAGACAGAAAACTCTGTAGCTGAATATCACACCTCTACTCAGCCGGAAGAACTCACCCTAACCTCGGGCAGAGTGTGGCAGCCACTCCATCGCCAAGGCTACATTATGGGGAACGAGTGCCTGGAACGTCTCGAGCCTTACGCGGACAATTCAAAGAAGAAACGGCAAAGAACTCGCGGAGCCTCCGTTAGAGGCACACAGCCGCCGGCCTCTGCTCCTGTGGCGGTGATGGCCCTGGAGTCTGTGGAGAACCACCATGACATCGACAGCCCTCGACACGATGCCAGTGGTGATCCTTTCGATGGCTCTCCTGAAGCTTCTGACAAGAGATTCGACTGTAATACTGAGCACGTTGTTCGGCGACGATCGAGAAGTTTTACAATGCGTGTCATGCCGGACCTGGGAGAGGGGAGCCTCCCAGAGCCAGACTTCCAACAACAAGATGAACCAAACTTTGTGTTGCAAACTTCCCCTGGACGAGAACAAGCCCCATATCAGGGGCGGGAGCAACTTTGCGTTGAAATGGAGCGACGGCAATCTCATCAAAGCGATTTGGATTCTTCTGTCAATGAGTGTCGAGCCAATACTGAGACTGACAACATCACTGCTTCTACAAACGACTTTAACATCGACTACACCGTGTACAACGATGAAGAGGAGCCAGTGTCAAGCTGGAGCCCACCGAGGTACTTCTTCGCCATGTCCTTTGACGAACTGGTCGAGGCCCTGCCCCTGAAGCGGCCCCGTGGGCTTCGCCTGTGTCTGGAGGGAGCCGTGAAACGCAAAGGTTTTTCGAGGACAGCCTGTGACCAGGAGAGGTTCAAGCTGCACCAGTGGAGATTCGGGGAGATGATGAGAAGCTGGGAGGATGAGATTGCTTCTAAAGGCGGACCGAAGCCTAGTTTCGAGATTATCATTGAACCGCTCAAGTAACACGGGAATTCCCCCCTTGAAGCGGTTGATCTTGGGCACACAATTAGGGTTCTCATTAGTAAACGCCCATCGATCTCTCTTTTTATTCCCTACATAACATTCTTTTGGGAGTAGAAAGAACTATATTCGGGGTAAGGTATAGTTCTCATAAAGCTTTCTCTTACACCTTGTTCAACTTTGACTTGACGAGTAACAAGGCCCTTTCTAGCTGTATTTGCTGTCTTTATGAAGAACAGACTAGTTTGAGCTTCTTCTTATCTTTGTATCTATTGTGTAAAAAATATTTTAACGCATTGATAACATTAAAATTTTTCTAACCATGTGCTATCAGTTCTGCAAGTTCTCCAAGGTAGTTGACATAAGGACCGTGTTACGTTAACCAGCCGAGTCTAGCCCGTGTTGATTCACCTCGATCACATAACTCTAGTGTTACGTGTATAACTGAAAAACGAATTAAAATAACTATCAAGCAAAACCCCGCATGTTCGTGCTTTCTTTGTGTTACACTCTTCCCTCGTCTTTCACTACTAGAACACGATAACCTTGGTCACTATATCACCATGAGCGGAACACAGATCGCACAGAACCTCTTGCAAGCCGCTCGCGTTGCTCCAGAAATCTTCAAGCTGCGACCTGACTACCGCGTCCTTCTGTTAGTTGTGGAAGGCATCCCTCCGGGCCCCAGCGACGCCGCCAGCGAAGCCCTCCTGCAAGAGGCCGAGAAGACGGCCAAGGAGCTTCTGGCTAAGCACCCCGTCACCGAGATCCCTCACATCGCCGCCTGGAGAGCCGCATACAAGGGCTTCGGAGCCAAGCCGCAAAAGACTCGTAATAGTCTGGAGGCTCTCACACGTCGTGTCGAAGCCGGCCTCCCCCGTGTCAACCGGTTGACCGACATCTACAACGCCATCTCTGTCAAGCACCAGATCCCTCTGGGCGGAGAGGATCTCGACAAGTATGACGGATCACCATTCTTGGTACGGGCAACAGGCACAGAAGAGTTTCAGACCCTTTCTGGTGGAGAGCCCCAGTCGGAGCTCGCATCACCCGGGGAGCCCATCTGGTGCGATGATACGGGCATCACCTGTCGTCGCTGGAACTGGAGACAGGGCCCGAGAACTGCGCTGACTGAAGACACTAAGCGAGTGTTGTTTATTCTGGATGCGCTGGAGCCTCTTTCGGATGAGGCTCTGCATCAGGCTGCCGATGAGCTTGCTTCGGCGCTTAAGAGTTTGTCCCCTGAAGTGCAAACTGCGCAGCGACTGATTTCGGCTCCTACCGAGTCATGATTGGAGTTGAATTGGAAGAGGGAGAAGAGACAAGAGAGAAAAGAAATGGATGATCTTGACAATGCAAAGAGCTCGACACAGCCTCATATTGTATGCCTTGGCCGAAGGCAGGCTGGCTATTGTGGCGCGGGGTGGCCAGACAAGAGGCCTCATTATGCATTGTACAATAACTTGCTCTAGACGGGATATCTCGATAATCCAAACTCGACAACTGAAAGATTGAGTGCCATTGTCTCAGCCTTTTTCCAGAATTTTTCTTCTATGACAGAGTCTCTCAACACCATGTTATTGGAGCGAGCGCCCGAAAACGACACCCAAGATGAGCCAACCTTTTCAGCAGGCAGCATGTTTGGGACGCTACTCACCTTGAGTACATGTCTGCTACTACAACCTAAGGGCAGCTTGATTTTCAAGAGACCATCTAGACTCCTTGGCAGAACCCTGTTCTTTTTCTTGCGCCTCGACCCTATCGTGTGCGCCCTCGAAGCGGCGAGTGTCTTGCACGCCCTCGTGCTCATACTTCGGAGGGCCATCGGGTCATGCCATGGCAATCCGTGCCGAGAGTTTGGCGTGTTTGCCGCCAATCTACAAGCCGGGGCGGCTGGCGTTCTCTTCCTCCGTAGCCATACTGCACTGCGGCAGTGGACTTTCGAGCAACGGCTCGACGAGAGGCTCGACGGACAAGCCCCTAAACGGGGTCACACTGAGATGGTCATCGACCTCATCCCTCTGCTCTCAGTTGTGGGCACTGCTGTCAAGCTTATCGCCTCGGTCGTTCCAGGGCATTTCCAGGTCATCTGCTGGTGCTACATAGGGGGTTGGATCGTGGTTCAGCTGGCCGTCATGATATCTCACTGTGGTTCTTCGAAAGAGCAGTTGGATTCAAAACCACTGTTTCAATCAACTGAGTATCTTCGGCAGAAGGTTGATGTTTTGGAATCCGGCCGTGATTGGGGCATCGCAGCACTGATATGGCTGATGGTACTGCTGATGTTTATCGGCACTATCAGCACTCTCGGTTTTGATGAGCCCTCAGTCGTGTACTACGGCTTACTGTTGTTTGCACTAGTGATTCTTGTGTCTACAGAATCACTTGTCGTCACGACGATGAATAATTTCTCATTGCGAAAGAGAAGGGGGGATACCGCGACCTCCGTGCTTCTAGTTGCTCTCCTGGCGACAACCGCCATATTGGTAGTGTATCTTGTGTTGTATGAGGAGGAGGGGACCTTTAAGCCCGAGTGGCTAGATTGGCTGGGGTGAAGAGATGCGACACCTAGTTGATGAATATGATGTGTGAGGATTGGTTGCAGTTGTTGAAGATAGCTATATTCCTTATTGATCCAAACGAGTTCCCTTAAGAAATCCAATCAGCTTGATAAGCCGTTACTCCATACACGTAAACGCCTGTAATATCCCGCCAGTTGTCCATCTCTAACTGGCAAACATGCTGCAAAGTTCCCAATCTCCGCTCGCGAGTTGCCTCCAGGAGCTTGAACAGGTAGCCTCGACCGTCTGCATCCCGTACTGACCATTCCCTTGGTCAATCTGACGGAACAGGGTGACTTTGTAGGCGATGGCGGCCGCCATGAGACCAATCTCTACCACCTGGGGGTCGTGCATCTTGTAGGCGAGCCACTCCTCGCAGTGCTTGATCTCTTCCTCCAGTGGCGGGTCCGACTCGGCGGTGCGCGGCTCCGGGTCGCCAAACAGGAAGCGGTTGGAGATGACGGCGTCCTTGCCAATGTACTTGAGGGCGCTCTTGGGCTTGTCGCACAGGGCGCGCCACAGCAGCGTCTCCATCTCCTTGGCGGCGGCGTGGTTGCGGCCCTTGATGGTGTTGAGCTTCTCGTCGTCCGACTCTTCGTCGTCAGAGTGCTCCTTTTGCTTGCCGCCGTTGAAAAAGTCCGAGTTCTCGATGCCCGACGTCAGGCTGCCGCTCTGCCGGGGCACGAGCTCCATGTCGCGGCTGCTGGAGCGTTCGCCGAACTTGCTCTCTTTGCTGTTGAGCCCGTTAGGTGACGGGTCGGTTGTGAGTCCGAGCATAGTAGGCATGATGGCGGTGTTGTTTGAGTGAAGGTGAAGCTATCGTCGATGAAATGAGTTGGGAAGGTTCAAGATCATCAATGTGAATAACAATTCAAGAGGGGCAGCAAGTTTATAAAAGAGCAAACACCTCAAAGCCAAGCTCATACGCATGGTCTTCGTCAGTCCATGATTCTCAGCGTCGAAATCCTGATTGCTGGGCCTCTTGGAGACTGGTGTGACGTCAGTCTTGGACGTGATCCGCCATCAAGTTGGAGAAGTTATGACGGTGATCGACACTAATCGATCATGACCTCAGGCATTCAGGAAAAGGGGAAATATCATTGGTCAGATGTCTTCTCGAAGCAGGATGTTAAACGTTCCTGGCGCGCCATGAACCATCTTTCAACCGTCGTTGATGTTGATGAACTGGGAGGGTCCCGTTGCTCCAAGTCTAGTGCCCGTTGACTTGTCTCAGCGTCTGTGGCTGGTGATACAAGCTGTGGCGTAATAACTCGAGGCTCACCAGCCACACCAGCCCCCACACCCCACTACCCGAGAGCTCAGTTTGTTCCGTCAAGGGTCCACCAAAATTTCTGTTCCAATTCTCGACATTGTGCTTTTCCATTCAGCTTGAGCGACTCGACACTCGCCATCACCAAAGGCGTTTCCTAATTGCAATGGATATCCTCAAAGTCCTATCGCGCGGGACCAAAAAGACCACCAAGGTCGGTCTCAGCGGTAACAAGGCCACGTCGAAGCTCCCATCTGCTGGAACAACCACCAACCCTCAACTCTTTCATGATGAGGTCCGCGGACAGAAGCGCAAGCGAACTCGCGACGAACCCAAAGCCGAGGCCCATGACGAGCTGCCAGAAGTCGACTTCTTCGCCCCCAAGGCCGAGCCCGCCCCTAAACCTCAGCCCGAGACAGAAGAGACCGACCGAGCTCCCAGTCCTGCTCGCGCATCGCAGCTGCTGAGCGAGGATGAGTGTCGCCAACTGCTACGATCGCACCGGCTAAAAATTACTCTCCTTTCGAAGACCGAGGATCAGTCCAAGGTCAAGAAACCCAAGAAGAAAAAGAAGAAGGCGGCCGTCGAGGTGAAGAAGGATACCAAGAAGCAGCTCTTCCCACAGCCATTGGACTCGTTTGGCGAGCTCCGCAACGCCTATGGCATCTCTCGCAGGGTTGCCGAGAACCTCGTCTTCCAGGGCTATCGTGTGCCGACCGAAGTTCAGATGGGCAGTCTGCCTCTTCTTCTACACCCCGAGGTGGCTTTGAAGGGAGAGGATGGACTGGACGGTGGTGTCGATTTCCTTGCCATCGCTCCTACCGGAAGCGGGAAAACCATTAGCTTCCTCATCCCAACCATCAACAACATCATGCGCAGGCGATCAAAGGAAGATCTACACGATATTCATGAACTCGAGGCAGTCATTGTTGCGCCAACTCGAGAGCTGGTGCATCAAATTGTCAGCGAAGGCCAGAAGCTCGCTCATGGGACGGGGCTGAAGATTGTTTCTATGAAGAAGGGCACCCAACTATCAGCTGAACAAGTGAATGTGTCCGAAGATAGTTCTGAGGATGAGGAGGACGACGACAAGGAGTCCGAGTCCGAGGATGAGAAGGATGCAGACGACAAGTCGAAGCCAGCCATCAAGGCCGACATCCTGGTCACAACGCCTCTGCTTTTACTCAACTTTCTCACATCCGGCCCCTTGAACACTCACAGAGTCTTACCGACGGTGCGAGATCTTGTCTTGGATGAGGCTGATGTCCTCCTCGACCCTCTGTTCCGAGAAGCTATGCTGGCTGTTTGGACAGCGTGCACGAGTCCCGACCTGCGACTTTCATTCTGGTCTGCGACCATGGGTTCTAACATCGAGTCCCTGGTTACCGAGAAGTTGACTTCGAGGGCTCAGGCACTGGGTATTACGCCCAAGCCCCTGGTCAGACTGGTTGTAGGATTGAAGGACACAGCTGTGCCAAACATCACCCACAAGCTCACATACACGGCGACGGAACAGGGTAAACTGCTTGCTCTGCGCCAGCTACTGCACCCCACGTCGAGCATTGACTCGGGACCTCCCCTTCGGCCTCCGTTCCTTGTCTTCACCCAGACCATCGACAGAGCCACTGCGTTACACGAAGAGTTGAAATACGATATTCCTCTCGAGGCTGGCGGCGCCGCGAGAATTGCTGCGCTACACAGTGGCTTGACTGATAAGGCCCGCTCAGCAATCATGCGCAAGTTCCGTGCCGGTGAGATCTGGGTCTTGATCACCACTGACGTTTTGGCGCGTGGTGTTGACTTTGCTGGTGTGAACGGAGTGGTAAACTACGATGTGCCCGGATCTAGCGCAGGCTATGTCCACCGTGCTGGACGAACAGGCCGAGCTGGTCGTGAAGGAGGCGTTGCAGTGACTTTCTACACCAAGGAGGATATCCCCTTTGTAAAGATGGTGGCCAACGTGATTGCGGCAAGCGAGAAGCAAGCTGGCAAGACGGGTGATGAGGCTGGAGTGCAGAAGTGGCTGCTAGACGCCTTGCCTAACGTTGCCAAGGCAGACCGAAAGAAGCTCAAGGAACGAGGAGTGGAAGCTCGACGAAGCGGCAACAAGGCCAAGATTACGTCCAGGAGTGGCTACGAGAGGCGCAAGGAGCACAACCGCCAAGGCGCTATTGAAGGGAGCAAGAAGAGGAAGATGCAGGAAAAGGAAGAAGACAGCGGAGACAGTGATGGCGAATGGGGTGGTATCGACGACTGAGTCGAGAAGCGTTGCCATTAGAAGCGAAGACGGATGCAACGCATACAAGCGATGCTCAAGACGCAACACCGCAGCACAGTCTATGGAGAACCCATACATTAACATAGCAACCGATCTTGGACAAGATATTCTGCTTGCTCTTGGTTCGGAAATACAAAATGAAGAACATCTTGGCGCAACGAATCAAGACCAACAAACCAGGCAAACCAATTTCATCTTGACAAGTCTTCATATTGGAGTCGACGGGCTGTCCCCAAACGGGCAAGGGATGTTTTGGAGACTAACGGAGAGTGATGTCGATAGCCTGGGTGGTCATTTGGACATTTCCCGCCATTCTGATGAATGCGCTTGTTCTGTCTTGTCAACCACTGTCGTTGGCGCCATACTTAGCTGACGGGACTAAGCCACGAGACCATCAAGGGTCCGGGGCCGAAACAGGCGGGTCAATGAAAGACGCTCGAGCGGTTCTGAGAGGAGACTTGAGCAGACTGTGAAGGGTCCTGAGTTGGGTCCTTGGGCTGCTCCGCAACTAGGGCAAGATCAACACACATGGGTCCGTTCATCCCAACCTGAGAACGAATCACAGAATATTCTCTCATGTTTGTCCACCAGAAACGTTGTTGAGAGGCTTTAAATGTCGGCAATTGCAACCATGCGTTGTCACCACTTCCGACAAGGCGGAACAAACTCTGTGGGCGCTCCCGAGTCAAGTGGAACACACGTGGATGTTCATTCCAAACTCTGGTTTTGTTTCTCACAGCCTCAACGCTCTCATTCTTACCGGCTGCATCCGGCGAGTGATCCTTTGGACCATGGACGCGAGCGACGTGAGGGATTTGGGGCTTGAAGGATCTGAGGGATTCTCCAGACCCGTCAAGAGTAAGCCTACGTGAGAAGCTGTTGGTCTCGTCGCAAACATCTTGCCAGAAACCGGGCATGCGCACAACATGGCATGGCGAGAATGCCCTCCCAGCCCCTCTCGAGCAAGCCGTCCCATCGGAAAGGATGCCCAACGCAGGAGGGTTGCCACGTTTCAGCGGCCGGGTCGAGAAAAGTTTGCTCCTGCATTCTTTAGCTCAAGTGAAAGCGTGTGACTGAGAGCGTGTTCCGACGTGTCCTGTCCTGCAACTATGACACCCTTGCGATGCGCCCAGACCGAGGAGAGGACGTCAGGGCAGATCCTCATCGACCCAAGACTCTTGAGTGCAATTTGACAAGCCGCGGCTGGGCACACGACCAAGGCTCTTGGCCCGAAACCAGAACCAGGCCATGGCCGGTGAGCCAAGGAAGGGCAAGGCAAGGCGCAGCAGCAAGAGACAACAGTCAGCAGTTTTGGGGCTACGCGCCAGAGAGTGGCTCAACTGGCACCGATGATGATGGTGTTGGTTTTTTTTAATTGACCGCCTCGGCCAAGTCATCCAGGGCCCTCGATTGGCCAGAGGTTGACGTTTTGGGAATCCTGAAACAATTGGCTCGCACCCACACCACCGAGCCTAGGCCACGAAGTCGTGATGCTTCATGGGGCCCCCCTGGTCATTCATGCCAGGCACCGCAAGATCTGTCACTCAGTCCCTCGCTAGTCCGGGGCCCGAAAAAGCTTGGCAACGACGGCGTCCAACCACATGGCGGCGGCATTCCCAGGGGGTCACGACCAGACCAGACCAGATGGGATGGTGGTGGTGGGCGATGAGGGCAAATGCGCCGAGCCCTTGGCCAGGCCGCTTCAGAGCTCTTTAATCTCTCAGCTCAGTCAGGCTCATGCTTCCGCTTCCTCAAGAAGGGGGGACGGCCACCCTCCCCGGACTCTCTCTGTTTCCATTCCTTTCAAAGGCCGGGACGAAACATCTTTGTCGCTCTCTCACTAGCTATCACTCTTTGGCAAGAGACTCGCCTCTCACCATCCACTCTTTTGTCTTTGATTCACTCCTTAAGATCGACTGGATCGCTCTTTGGCTTCTATTGTCTGTTTCTGTCCCAGCCCTGCGGTTTCGAGAGACTTTGGAAACAAGTCCCACAACGACCAACTGAAACTCCCAACTATACCCACACATATCTAAGGATACAATTCTGAAAGATGAAGTTTACCACTCCAGTCCTGCTGGCCTCGGCTGGCGTGGCTTCGGCCTTGACGCAGCAGTGCACAGGCAATGCCCTCAACGAGGGCGGCAACTTCTTCTGCGGCGCCGTCAAACAGATCCTGTATGAAGGCTTTGCCGGCAGCGGAAGTTACAAGGCCGTCACCAACATGGGAAACAACCAGCAGTGTGATACTGAGGATGTCCCCTACAGCGGTCCTCTGGCGCCACTTGACGAGGGTGTAAGTCACTGCATCTACCACTCATTACACCAAGCTAAGCTCTCAACCTCCAGCTCTCTGTCCACGTCCGTGGCCCCTTTAACCTCAAGGAGTTTGCCGTCTACCACCTCGGCTCTGACAACAAGAAGCGTGATGTCGCTCCCTCTCCTCATGTCCACGCCCGCCGCCACGGCCACCAACACTTCCACGAGCAGCGCAAGAAGAAGCGTGCCGAGTGGATCACTGCCACCATTGACGGCCAGGTTGTCTCCTGGGAGAACAACTACTTTGGCCCTGCTACACAGGCTGCCCCTGCCCCTGCTGCTGCCGCTCCTACTCAGGCTGCCCCAGAGCCCGCCGCTCCCAAGGCTGAAGCTGAGAAGGAGGTCGCCCCGGCAAAGAACAGCGCCAAGACCTCGATCAAGGCGCCCACAACCAACGGCGGCAGCCAATCTAAGCCCAAGAAGACCAAGACTACTGCTGCTACTGGAGGTGCCTGGTCGCGCACCTCTTACTACAACGCCGAGCAGCAAGCTGCCGACAACATTGTCTTTCTCGGCAACTATGGCGGTGATGGCTCTGGAGTCTTTGACGAGTGAGTCAAGTGTTGTCTCCTGTCATTATTCAAACTAACCATGTCTGCTAGGACTTGGGGCAACTCCCTTTCCTACCTCAACGCCAACGGAAATGGTGGCTCTTCTTCTCCCAAGGTCCTGAAGGATGTTTATATCCCCTCCAACAAGGAGTTTTCCATCTGGACCGCCGAGAAGTGCGACGAGAGCTGCGGCTACTCCCGAGCCCCTGATGTGGCTTACAGTATGTTTACATCTCACACCTTGCTAGAGTACAATCACTAACAACCTTCTCACAGAGGGCTTCTCTGGAGGCAGCAAGATCTTCCTCTTCCATTTCAACATGCCTATGGACGGCGACCGCGGCTTTAACGGCGACATGCCCGCCCTCTGGGCCCTCAACGGCCGCATCCCCCGCACTGGCCAGTACAGCTCCTGCAGCTGCTGGACCACCGGCTGTGGTGAAGCTGATATTTATGAGGTTCTCGCCTCGGGTGACACCAAGTGCAAGTCGACCTTCCACCTTGCCAAGGGCGCCGGTAGCTCCGACTACTTTGACCGTCCTGTAGATAGCTTCATCCGAGTTGCCACCATCTTTGACGAGCGCTCCTCGAGCGTCGCCATCAAGAGGGTCCCTGATGACTTTGACTTTTCCGAGTCGCTTAGCGAGGATGTTGTTGCTGGCTGGCTTGATGGATTTGCTGTTGGCGGAAAGGGCAGCAGCTTGTTCCAGGTGGCTTAGATGATGGTATAAAGGAGAGTTGTGTGTTTCATTGCGTGCTGTTTTGACATGATTTTGCGCGTCTATCTTCTTTGTATATATTATGAGGCTATATGAGCAGACACAAGCAAATACCATGGCAAGGGCCAATCGTCCCTCAATAACAGTCCCAGGTCAAGTCGTGATGATAACGATCAACTCTAGCGCCGGGCATCTTGAGAGAGAGCCGGGCGAACGAGGAGAAGTTAGAAAGACAGGTATCTCAGCATTTGTAGAGGTTGAGCCCATAGCCCTAGTCGTCCTCGCTTCGTGATGATAACATCTATGTTGTTTCTATACAACCACCTTGTCTAAGGTCTAGCTACTGCTACAATACTATACAGATTCCGTCATTCATACATCGTCACCCTTGAGGCATTTCTAAATATGGTACAATGGCTTCAGGGCTTACGAGTCCTCTTCAGTCTTCTCCTCGCTTGCGGCAGCGGCCTTTTCAGCGGCCGAAAGTCCAACCACGTTTCTCAAAGTGCCAAAGCTCAGGCAGTCGCTGATACGGTTCGCACCAGAGAAAAGCATCACCATGCGCTCAACACCACATCCCCAGCCTCCAGTTGGTGGTAGGCCATAGTCGAGAGCCTTGACAAAGCTCTGATCCAAGGGGGCAGCATCTCCATCCTCGTCCTCAAAAGGCTCATCTAGCGCCTCAAGAGCAGACATCTCACCTTCTTGGGTGTCTGGCGTCTCAATGGCAACGCCACCATCAGCTGTGTTGACGAGGTTTCGGTGGTCGAGCAGCTTCTGCTTCTGGGCTTCAGGGTCATTCTCCTCCTCGTACATGTTCGCCAGTTCACGACCACCGATGAACAGTTCTGCGCGGGCAGACACCAGCTGGAATGTCTTTGGGCAGAGGAAGCTCTTTGCCAGCGGCGACATGCAGGACGGGTGGTTCATGATGAGAATAGGCTCCGTGAACGACATTGGCTCCAAGTACTCGGCGGCTAATCGGTCGAGAAGCTTGGACAAAGAGTTGGGCACCTCGCCGGGGACATCGATACCAGCAAGCTTCAGGACCGCTAGCATCTCTGGCAAGGCATCCTTAGAGGAAAGCTTGGGCAGGCGGAGACCAAGAGCTTCTTCCAGTGCAGGAACAAACTCAACCCGCTTGAAAGGTCTAGTAAATCGGCTCATATCGATAGGAGGGAGTGATGTGAGCTTTGTAGAGATGAGGTCTTGGCAGTGTTGGGCCAGACTACACAGGATCTCTTCCGTCTCGTTGATCAAGTCCTCGAGGTTGCTGTAGGCGCTGTAGAACTCACACATGGTGAACTCAGGGTTGTGCGTAGCGTCAACTCCCTCATTGCGGAACGCAGGCCCAATCTCGAAGACTCTATCGACGCCTCCAATGACCAGGCGCTTGAGCCACAGCTCGGGAGCGATGCGCAGGGCGAGATCTCTTTCCTTGAACTCGGTGGCCCTAGTGACGAATGGACGGGCAACAGCACCACCGGCATTCTCAGCCAGGATGGGGGTCTGAAACTCCAAGAACCGCTTAGAGTGGAGGTGGTCACGCATGTGCTTGGTGATCTCTGCTCGGAGTCGCAGCACGTCAATCGCCTGACGGTTGACCAGCATATCGACATGACGATCTTGCATCCTTGTCTTGGGATCGGTGAGCTTCTCAGGGATCTGCTCCATGGTGGGAGACAACAACTCAGGCAGAGCCTTGGCCTCAATGGTGAGCTCGCCAGCCTTAGTACGGGTGGGTATGCCAACGACAGCTGCCAGACTGTAAGCATCTGGGGATAAACAGAGTGAACATTCGGGATCCTACATATGTGGTCGCCCACTTCTATCAAATTTCTGAAAAGCGAGAACTTGACCCTCCTCTCCTCCTGGTCCAACAAACACTTTGATCGGTTGATCATGACCTGCAGGCGCTCGAACTCACTCACGATGTCGAGGAAGATGAGGTTCTTCCCGACCACTCGCTTTGATCGAACTCGGCCACAGATGCTGATGTCCTTGGTGTCATCCAGCTCGTTACGGAAGGCCTCGAGAAAGTCTGGCACCGACATCCGCTCGGCACGATGCTCAAGACGCGGGTGGCTTTCGGGGTAGAGGGGGTCCTCGCTCTGTTGCTCCTCCCACAGCTCAGTCCGACGCTGGTGCTTGAAGGGCGAAAGTCCCTCAGCACTCTCCTCAGGCCTGACGGCTGACTCCTTCTGACGAATGACAGAAGTGGCCAGGCATCTCCCTTGCGCGACACCCTTCAGACTCCATCCTGCCCTCGTCAATGAATCACCATAGCTAAGCACGCGTGGACATCGAGCACTTGCACATGTCGTCTGTGAAAGCGTTTGTATTAAAGGCCGGCCGGCCTGGCGAAAGTATCGTACAGACATCATGGCGTCTATCAATTGAGTTAGCATTGCCACTCAATCCCAAAAGTGAGGCAACAAAGGCGAGGCAATTCGAGGCAAGATCAGGGAATGGCAGGTTGTAATCAACCACAGCAAGCTGTGTCAATCGCAGCGGTTCTGAAGCGATTATGCGAACTCATCATATGCGCAAGAGAAGAAATTGAGGGAAAAAGAGGAATTGTTGACTTACAATCATCATGGCAGCATGGAACTCGCGCTCCATGTGTAGAAAAGAGAGAAGCTTTTTTTGCGACGATCGACAAGAAATTTAAAAAGGCCAACGCCCCACCGAGGTTAATCCGGACCGGAAAATTGTCCGCCACAGTTCAGCCTCGACAGAGTGTGGCGCGAAAGCTTAGCTGCCAACCACCCGGCCAAGGCTGAAATTTGTTCCTACGCGACATCCATCCAGTCTGACTTGGCCTGGCGCAACTCCACCAAATTCGCGATACTTTGCGCCGGATCATCCAATTGACCTCCGCCATCACCAGATCGATTTCTTCCTGAACCAAGTTAATCATGGCGCAACAACCCCTTTCCTCGTCGGTGCAGCCCACCGACATCTACGGAGGAGGTACGCGTAGCTCTAGCTCCCCCATGTCGCGTCCACCCTCCATCAACATCTCCACTAACTTGATCGTCGTCTAGATGAGGTTTCCGCTCTCGTTCTCGACCCAGGCTACTGCTACACCCGAGCAGGTTTCGCCGGCGAAGATGTCCCCAAGTCTATCCTGCCCTCGTTTTACGGCCACACGACGAGCGACCCACCTCGCGACATCTTTGGCGATGAATGCCTCGTCCCCCGCGCCGACTTTGAGGTCCGCAACTATATGAACCGGGATAGCGTTGTGGAAGACTGGGATGTTGCAGCGAGGGTGTGGGAGAACATGCTTGTCAAGCGTCTGCAGCCCGAGCGACAAACACCTCCTTCCAAGAACGGTCTCAACGACGACCCCAAGGACCAAGCTCAGGATGGTGAAGGCGATGTCGCCATGGACGACGCGGAGGCCACAGAATCGGTCGAGAAGCCTTTGGGTGAGAACCCTCTTTTGATCACAGAGGCGCCGTGGAACACGCCTAAGTCGCGAGAGAAGGCTATCGAGATCATCATGGAGAACTGGGGCTGCCCTGCCTTCTGGCTCAGCCGTACCCCAGTGTTGGCAGCGTTCGCCGCTGGCAAGGCCACCTCACTAGTTATTGACGTGGGCGGCGCCAACACTTCGGTCACTGCGATCCATGATGGCATGGTCCTCAAGCGATCCATCCAGAAGTCGCCCGTCGGTGGTCTCTGGCTCTCATCCCAGATTCGAAACCTCTGGGAGACATCAGAGCCCAAGGTTGACCTGACACCCACCTTTATGATCGAGAACAAGACGCCCGTTGATGCCCTGGCACCCCCTTCGGTTCGACTACGCCACTTCCCCTTCCAGATCAGCGATTCCTTCCGCGCCTACGAAGAGGAGCGGGTATTGACCGAGTTCAAGGAGTCCGTGGTGGAGGTGTGGCGTGGTCCTGGCCGATACAACGTGCCTGGCAACGAGGAGTATGTCAAGACGCAACCCGGCCGTGTCTTTGAGATGCCCGATGGCTACAACCAGATGTGGCGCGAGCAGCGATTCCGGGTAACTGAGGGCATGTGGGATGAGAACGCTGGATATCCTATTCCCGAGGCTGAGCGCCTCACCAAGGCTCAGACGATCCCCGAGCTGATTCGCTCAGCCCTGGCTGCAGTTGATGTCGACCTCCGAGGCAACCTTCTTGCCAACGTTGTTGTCACAGGTAGTACGAGCTTGATCAACGGCTTCAACGACCGTTTGAATAACGAGCTGATGGCCATGTACCCCGGCCTCAAGATCAAGATTCACTCGGCAGGCCTGACGAGCGAGCGACGCTTCGGTGCCTGGATTGGCGGCAGCATCCTCGCCAGCTTGGGTACGTTCCACCAGATGTGGATTTCGCGCAAGGAGTACGAGGAGAACGGACCCAACGTGGTCGAGAAGCGATGCAAGTAAAGCACCCAGGCCTCCGATGGGCGTCCTTCCGGCGTATGGAGTTGGGGAGAAGATGTACATTTCAGTTGAAATCCAAGAATGGGCCTGGCATGGCAAAAGTTTAGTCTAGACGGGCGGGATTCACATATCGATGATACCTAACCCCTGACCGAGAATGTGTGAGATGTGATATTGGTTAATATGTGAAAGAGACATTATATCCAAAGTGAGAGCAAGAGCTGATTCTTCAAACAGCCACTCCAGCCTCTTCCGTCTTTTCTTCCGTCTTTTCTTCCGTCTTTTCTTCCGTCTTGTCTCCCGCCTCAAGTTCCCTTTCTACCCTCCTCTGCTTAACCCATGATCCAAGCTGCCCCCAAATACGTTCCTTTTCCGCTGGTGACAACGTAGCAGCCAGTCCGCTTGTGCTGCTTGCAACAAATACTTTGGCACCTTCCCATTCTCCCTGAATGACGCCCATGTTCTCCGTCTCATCTTGCCAGCCATACTTGAAGGCCTTGCCAACAGGCTTACCGTGCCTGACACGCCAGATGCTCTCCCAGATGCTCTTGCCAACGACGCAAACAGACTCAGGCCGGTACTTGCGGCACTTCTCGTGAAGAATCTCGACACCCTCGTCCATCTCCTGCTTGCTAAGCTCGGCACCGTTGCGACTTGGGCGGGCCACAATGTTTGTCAAGCCAAGCGAGTACAACTCTGGCATCTGGCGGTCCTCTGTCGCCTTGCAGGGACGCGGAGTTACACCACTCGAGAAGAGGAGCTTCCAGAAGAGGTTTGACGGGTGGGCATAAGCGTGTCCGGTCCGTGCCGTCTGGATCCCCGGGTTCAGGCCGATGAAGAGGACGAGGAGGTTGTCAGCTATGGCGTCAGGGAGACCTGGGAGGTGGGCGTATGTTGACGGGGGCGCGTAGCCAGCGGGTGTGCGTGCCCGCTTCTTCCTCTGAGGCTTGGCTCCATCGCCTTCTTGGTCATCGTTGTTAATCCTCTTGGAAGCAACAATAGAAGTGGACGAGGCTGAGGCTGAGCTGGTGAATCTTGGCGACCTTCTTCTGTCGCCACTGGTTGAATCCGGCTGGTCTGACTTGAATACGAAGTCGTTGAGCTGCAGCCGTCCTTTGAAAGTTGCCGGCTTGGGAGGCGAGCTGAGAGCTTCCTGTTCCTCGTCTTGGACTTGTTCAACAACAGGCTCTTCTACATCGGCCTCCTTCGTGGCCTTGCGCTTAGCCATCTTGTCCGTCGTTGCAAGTGGAGTTCGAAAAGTCGATTAATTACGGTTGAGCGAGGATGTAGAATTTCAACTTGCTGGTGTCTGTAGATATGGGAAATCCCCCTTGACCATATTCATTTTGCCAAAACACGCCGCGGGAAATGAAGAGGCGTCTGCCTGGTTAGCTTGAGAATAGCTTCAAACCTCTATCCCACGAACCTGCAGACGGATGGGAAGAGACTGTTCTAGGCCATTCGCCACAGGCAGGTCAGCCTTGGGACCGTCAGCGGCTCCCAGCTATTTTCAGCGCTCGCTCAGAGAGGCCCCGGCAATTGTCAGCCTCCGCCACAGCCACACCGGCAAGGGCAGGCAGGTCCAATACGGTGGGGGCTGTGAGACACTGGAGGGCATGAACGAGCCTGGCCCCTGAATCTATCCGCCCCGAGGGACATGGATGGATACGTGGGCCTTGTCTTGACCGACGATACGAGCCGTGGCATCTGCCGGGAGAGTTATTGTCAAGCTGTTCTCTTCGCAGCTTTAATGTTTTCGATAACTGTTGGAGCTGTCTGACGCTTCACAGCTTACTGGGCTTACGCTCCCAACCTCAAACGCCGTCTTCAATCAGCAACCACCACGACGGGCGAATAGGAGGTGGCAGCGTAGCAGCATGGGTCGCTATGGCGCCTCTCAGCAAAGGCCGGATGCTTGCATCTTGGGTGTGCTTGGTGCATCAGCATCAGACATGAGGCAGGATCGATGGGCCCTTGAGCCGCTACTTCCCACCTCTCAATTGGCCAACGCGGACTGTTGGACACGCAGTTGGCGGGGCAGCTGAGAGGGGCATCAGCGTCGGCGGCGGCGCGGCGGCGGGGAAGGAGCTTCACCTACAGTGACGAATGTACCTTCCGCCGGACAAGTAAGGTAAGGTGCAGAAAGAGTCGGGTTCCAGTTGGCAAATCCCAGTAGAACGTCAAGGAAGGTGCGTACCAGTAAGAGCCAGGTTGGCTTGTGTAAGGGTCTTTCCAAGATCAGATTCGTATTTATCACCTCCTTCCCTTCTTCTCGAGCTTATTTTTCCGCCATTCTTCTCCCCTCCATACTCCATCAATTCTCATCCTCCACCGTCTTTCGAGCTTCCAGCTTCTTGTCTGTTAGCTCCCAATTGCTCTTCCTTGTTGCTTCATTGCTGTCAAGGTCTTCTTTCCCCTAATTGTCCTCACCGCAACTCTACCAACCTCTCCCAACATCAGTCGCAATGCAGGCCATCAAGCAGGCTCTTCACATTGGCCAGGGCGCTGATGCCCCTCCCGAGCCTACTCCCGAGGCTCTCAACGAGCTCAAGGAGAAGTACACTCAGGCCGGCCAGGAGCAGGTCTTCACCTTCTACGACTCTCTGTCTTCCGCCGAGCGAGGAACCCTCTACCAGCAGCTCTCCGGCTTCGATCCCGCCCACATCAACGAGATCACCAACCGTGCGCTGAACCCTCCCAAGACCAGCAATGAGCCCGATGTTCTCGAGCCCCTCCCCGAATCCGCCACCGCTAGTATCCTCGACTCCAATGCCGATGACATTAACAAGTGGTACGACTCGGGTCTTGACCTCATCTCCCAGGGTCAGGTTGCCGTTGTCCTCATGGCTGGTGGTCAGGGTACCCGACTTGGCAGCTCTGCTCCCAAGGGCTGCTACGATATTGGTCTGCCCTCCCACAAGTCTCTCTTCCAGATCCAGGGCGAGCGAATTGCCAAGGTTCAGGAGCTTGCCGCCAAGAAGGCTGGCAGTGATGCTGCCGTTGTGCCCTGGTACGTCATGACCAGCGGTCCTACCCGTGGTCCCACCGAGAAGTTCTTCCGCGAGAACAACTTCTTTGGCCTGAGCGAAGACAACGTCAAGATCTTTGAGCAGGGTGTTCTTCCTTGCATCTCCAACGACGGCAAGATCCTCCTCGAGTCCAAGGGCAAGGTCGCCGTTGCCCCTGACGGAAACGGTGGTCTCTACCAGGCTCTCGTCGTCTCTGGTGTTCTCGATGACATGCGCAAGCGTGGAATCCAACACATCCACGCCTACTGTGTCGACAACTGCCTTGTCAAGGTCGCCGACCCCGTCTTCATCGGCTTCTCGGCCTCTCTCGACGTCGACATTGCTACCAAGGTCGTCCGCAAGCGCAATGCCACCGAGTCCGTCGGCCTGATTCTCTCCAAGAACGGGAAGCCCGATGTTGTCGAGTACTCCGAGATTGACCAGGCCACCGCTGAGGAGGCCGACCACAAGCAGCCCGACGTTCTGCGATTCCGCGCTGCCAACATCGTCAACCACTACTACTCCTTCCGCTTCCTCGACTCCATCCCTGAGTGGGCTCACAAGCTCCCCACCACATCGCCCGCAAGAAGATCCCCGCTGCCGACCTCGAGAGCGGTGAGACCGTGAAGCCCGAGAAGCCCAACGGCATCAAGCTTGAGCAGTTCGTCTTTGACGTGTTCCCTCTGCTGTCTCTCGACAAGTTCGCCTGCTTCGAGGTCAAGCGTGAGGATGAGTTCTCTCCCTCAAGAACGCCCCCGGCACTGGCGAGGACGACCCCGACACCAGCAAGCGAGATATCATGACCCAGGGCAAGCGCTGGGTTGAGGCCGCCGGCGCCATCGTTGTTGGCGACAAGGCCGAGGTTGGCGTCGAGGTGTCGCCGCTTATCAGCTACGTAAGTCTACGCCCTTTGAGAGGTTACTTTAGAATGCAATGCTAACATGGAACAGGGTGGTGAGGGCCTGGAGAAGGTCTCTGGCACAGAGATTACTGCGCCTGCTGTTCTGGAGCGCGAGTAGGAAGGCAAAACTATGATACCATGACGGCCAAGTTGGATAGCATGATGACGCTGTTGTCCTTGCTTGGCCAGGAAGTAGGCTTAACGGAGAAGCCGTGCAAAATAACAAGGAGAGATAATGATAACATACCGGATACATAGACGCAAACAAGAGCAATGCCGCAAATGACTGGCAATTCTCAGTACATGGACAGTTTGCACACAGAACACGCACGAGTGAATACATGTTGCATTGAATATCGTGACAATTAACTATCAAAGTTTGTATTTACCGCTCCTGCTCTTTGCCTTGGTCCAAATGTCTATATCTTCAGTTTTTCTAAAATGGCACAAGTCTATGGGAGATTTTAAGCATGTGGTTTGCTAGTTGGGTTGATCCTCGTGCTCAGAAATGAACTTTTCGGCGTCCAGGGCGGCCATGCATCCAGTACCAGCACTGGTAATAGCCTGTCGATACCGCTTGTCCTGAACATCACCAGCAGCAAAGACGCCCTCGACGCTGGTGTTTGTAGTGCCAGGGATGGTCTGGATGTAGCCATCCTCGTCCATCTTAATCTGACCCTTGACGAGGGAGGTGGCGGGGTCGTGACCGATGGCGTAGAAGAGGCCGTTGGCCTCGACAGTCTCCTCCTCGCCGGTGACGTTGTTCTTGACAACAAGGTGGCTCATGAGGCCATCATCGCCACCCTTGATCTCAGTGGCATGGCTGTTGAAGCGCACAGTGACCTTGGGGTGGGCGAGAAGGCGGTTGGCCATGGTACGGCTGGCACGGAGGACGTCGCGGCGGACGAGGACGGTGACATGGCTGGCGTACTTGGTGAGGAAGGTAGCCTCCTCAGCGGCCGAGTCACCACCGCCGATGACGAAGAGGGGCTTGTTTCGGAAGATGGGGACGGCACCGTCGCACACGGCGCAGGCAGAGACACCGTTCTGCCAGTACTTGTCCTCACCGGGGAGGTGGAGGCGGCGGGCCGAGGCACCGGTAGCGATGATGACGGCATCGGCGGTGTGAGTCTCGTCGGGGCTGAACTCGGTAGTGTACTTGAAGGGGCGGTTGGAGAGGTCGAGGGTCGCGACGGTGTCGGTAACGATCTCGGTTCCGAAGCGCTCGGATTGCGCCCTCATGTTGTCCTGTAAAGTGGTTAGGCGGTGATGTTCCCGAGGGGTTCAAGAAGGGCATCTTACCATCAACTCCTGTCCCATGATACCCTTGGGGAAACCGGGGAAGTTCTCAACATCGGTGGTGGTGGTCAATTGGCCGCCAGCGGCGATGCCATTGGCCATGAAGCCCTCATAGAGGACGGCTGTCGCATCGAGTGTCAGTCGTAAGCCGGCGGTGCAGAATTCGAGGGACAGGACTCACGCTTCAACTCGGCTCGTGCCAAGTAGACGGCGGCGGTATGGGCAGCAGGCCCTGAGCCGATAACTGTTCCATCAAGGTCAGCAGCTGTATCCTGGAGGGGCATGGAGTCGATCACGTACTGACAACCTTGCTGTGCATCTTTCTAGCGCCAAACTCGGCTGGGTGTCGTGTGGTCTTTTGTAGAGTAGTTGCGGCGGCGGCAATGGAAAGGCCAGCGCTTGAGCGGAGGGTAACTCGTCGAAAGGCTGAGGAGAACAGTTTGGCGGTGTTGGTGATGGTGGGGGGAGAAGAGAGCGGGATGTTGATCTTCTTAAAAAGGTGTAATGTATGCACGCCTTGGAGCTGGAAAAGAGGTGAGGTAGGGGTCGTGGCTGCCTCGTTCGTTAGTTTCGATGGTGGGGTATCGTCGTCGTCGGAGAGAGAGGGGCAAAATAAAAAAAACGGGCAGGAGCGACTTCGGCGTTTGTGAGAGGCTAGACACCGCGGTACCTTAATGGGGAAGGCGACGCAATGTGATGCAACTGGGGACGGAAACGACGAGGGACGGCGTTTTTCGGGGGACAATTTGGAATGACAATTTGGAATAGAACCATGAGTCGTGATTGGGGAGTTTGACCTGGATCGATTTATAAGCCGGCGCGAGTGTGGAGGTTTCAGAATCTGATGGATTGGTTCCTTGCTTTATCAATCAGTTGCTCTTTCTTTTCTATTCATTCATGCGAGGACCGAAAACCCGTGCTCGTCACCCTCGGCGATTCGGGAACGTTACTAAGCCACCGCCGGCACTTGGTGATGCCGATGGCGAGATGATGATGATTCCTCATGACAAGGGGCACTCGGGCTTGGCTTTTGGCATGATTCATCCAGACTCCCGTCGTTTCTGCCTGATAATCGCTCCCACGACGTAGTCATTTCCCGGTTTATTACACATTCATCGAATACAAAGTAAACGTACTCAGACAACTGGTCGTCTAACGCTGTCCTTCGTCAGCTCCCACGCTGCCGTCTCGCTTTCCAAACCTCGCGCCTAGTGCTCCAATATCCCTCTTGAAGAACTTGCCAAAGTTGCGAAGGTTCTCGTTAATCGTAGCCTTCTCCAGTCCTGTCTGTCCTGCTGCGCCTCCCATGCCCGTGCTGCTCTGGCTGATATCCCTAGCCGCACTGAGCAACTTCTCGCCTAGTGATCCTGCCTCGAACCGTGGGCTTACTGCTGCTGCCATAGTCGGGTTCATCGAACCCAAAGCACCAGCGCCGACGCTGCTACCCAAGCTGGACGAAGTCATGAGAGGCGCCAGTAGCGGTGAGCTAGCCACCAACTTCTCATTAGGCGTGCTGTCTCGGTGAATGCCAAAGAGCTCGATGAGATGTGCGTGGTCTGCTTTGCGAACGCCCTTAAGCTCCAGGATCTTCTTGAAGTTGGTATCGGATCGGTCCGCGATGTGAATCAAATACGCCTGCACCAATCCCTCTGGTGGTGAGGGCCGCACTTGCAATGTCTTGAGCAAGGGGTCAAAGCGGCTCATGCAATGTTGAACTCTCCGTACAAAGCTCGATGGGGGAGCATCCTGTCCGGAGAACGACGCGTGGTGTAGCAGCAGCTTCTCAAACGCCTTGGTGAGAACATACTTGTCCAGTAGCATCTAGAAGCCTATTAGTTGCCATACACCTTGGTCTACTTGATAAGAAACTCACCTGCTCTGCGCCAACTTCAGAGATAGGCCGGCACTGCACAATGCTACTGAGATAGCCTGTCGCCAGATGCTCCACCAGATTGTCGCAGAGCGCCCTGGCATACTGCTGCTTCGAGACAACGGCGAGAATCTCTGCTGCCTTGCCATCCACATGCTTCACCAGCTCTCCTACGTACGAGCTCTGGTCGCCCACGCTCTCCATTGTGCTCCAGTTGGTGTTCTTCATCTCACGCCAGACGCCCTCGCAGTCCACCTCAACTGCCCGTACAAGCGCCAGCACAGATGCGCTCGCCACGCCTAGGAAGGCATCCGATTGCGACGATAGGTCTACCTTGGGCACAAGCTCGCTATCAATACGCTTTTTGATGCTCTCCTCGAGCTGGCTGGTGTTGACGTGCCAAAAGTCTGCTGTGTTTAGAACAAGCACCACATCTTCGATCGGGGGACCTTGGGGGCCTCCTGACTGCAGCCTGTATAGCAGAACTTGCTGTGCATACTCATCCAGGTATTTGGCAAGTGTCTTGGCCAGGTCAAGGAGACGCTCGCTAGTGGATAACTTCGCGCATTGTGACAACGTGAGTTTGTAGAAGTGAAACAACTCGATCGCAGACGTCATGACAGCTTGAGGGGAGAACTCCTCGTCCGGCGGGATGAGTGGCTGGTTGCGGTACTTTGGTATCATGGCCGCAAGTTGCTTATCCTGCGACTCAACCCATAAGCTCAAGTACGGCTCAAAGGCAACAGAGATGAGTCCGTGAAAGCTATGCGTCTTCTCTTCAACCGAGCCAAGCGTGTCAATGCTCGCTCTCGATGACGTCGCGAATCGCTTCTCGAGGCTCTGCTCAAAGTCCAGCGTCTCCTGAAGACAGCTCAGAAGTAGGTTGACGTCAATCTTGTTGCCGTCGGTTCGCCGCATGCTCCGCTCCAGGATACCTTTGAAGTCATCGCGAGTTCCGTCACAAAACGCCGTCGCCAACGTCTCGTTGGCCCTCCAGTGAGGAGGAAAGATCATGGCGTGCTCGTCATCGTGTGTCTTCATCATCCGCTTAAACCATGCATATCGCCGCCCGATGTTGTCCAGGCTGCCAGCCTCGTCATTCCCGCGGAAGACTTGTCGGTACTCTCGCAGCTCCGTATTGACGTACCATGCCATGAGACGAGCCTTGGCCGAGTCCCCAAGGGCATCCATGACGAGACATGCTTCGACGAGTGTCCCCCTGCGAGCGCCAACCTCGCTTTTTGCAAATGCCATCTCAAAGTCCTCGCAGACCTGCTCCAGGAGCTCCCGCTGCAGCTCAGCCACGCCTCTGCTGAGCGTCGCAATCTGCTCAATGCTCCGGTAACTATTAAAGTGCTTCATGAGCTGAAGTACAGCCTGCAACAGTCCTGCGCACTCTCGATACTGGCGCGTCTTGGCCAGCCCCCTGAGTTGCTCATACGCTGTCGTCAGCATCTGTAGCCGCTTGAGGGCTGTCATGCTCAGCGTCAGGTTGCGCTTTGTGCCATCAAGTCTCTTAATATCGGCCGTCATGGATGTGATGTTCTGCTCCGTCTCGATCGCTCGTGACCGCACCGTCTCTATCTTGCGGAAAAGCTGAGCGAGCTCAGCCTGTGCCGATTGCATGCGCTCCAAACTGGAGTCAGGCCCGTAAGCCTGGTCAGTCTCCAGGGCTGAGATTTCGTTGGACAGGGCATTCTGGTGGCTCTGTAGGGTCTTTGACACTTCGCTAATAGACGATACGGCGGACGGATGGGAAAAAAGGATGTTCAAATGATCTATGGGGTCGTAGTCGACTGTCGCGAAGGCACAGTTAGGCGCGTCCATGGCAAGGAGAGCAAGGGTGGGTAGGTAGGTAGGCAGCTTACCTGCATCCAAGTCTGAGGCTTCGGGCAAATTTCCGTTCATCTTGGCGGTCAATTGAAGGCCCAGTGCAACCAAAATCTCCTATGCCTCAATGAATAGAAGTTGATGCTGTTGAACTGGGCATGAGGAAGCGTCTACAGCTGTTGTTGCTTCTTGCACGTGTTAACTGTCATGATGGATGGTTGAAAAGTGGGTCTTTGATCAACCATAAGCTGCCCGTCGTGCCGCCCCAACCCACGCGGATGTGGCTGAAGCGCGGGCTCTTGTTACCCCTGAACGACAAAACACCAATGTCAAAAGGCGGGTGAGGCCAACCAACGCTTCAGGGGAATTATATGAAAAATCCAAAATAGGTGAGATGTGATTGTTATCAACTCTTTGATTCGATGACTTCGCTGCGTCCACCTCCAATGAATGCTACTTCACTAGACAATGGAACTGTAACCACTGAACAGTACACATACAGTACTCTGCCTACTCCGTATCTGCAGGCCTCTCGATATCCATGCTCTCCTTCTCTTTTGCAGGAGCGTCCTTGCCCTTCTTCTTAATTCCGAAGCGCCATGCGTTCATCCGGCTCTCCTTGGCGTCCTTGGAGCGGAAGCTGCCTGTCCCCAGTGACGGACTGCTCGTCATACTCTCAGTGCCTCGTCCAAGGGGAGTTGAGTCCTCGCCGAATTCATCCAAGTCGCCAATGCTGGACCGGTGCTCCGCAGACATGTTCTTCTCCGAGAAAGTAGCACTGCCTGGCCCCTTCTTAAAGAGACCCGAGTCCTTGCCC
Source organism: Fusarium solani (assembly GCF_023522795.1). Classification (NCBI taxonomy): domain Eukaryota; kingdom Fungi; phylum Ascomycota; class Sordariomycetes; order Hypocreales; family Nectriaceae; genus Fusarium; species Fusarium solani. The sequence goes on from NW_027072157.1 coordinate 4,659,445, forward strand.
AGTCTTGAAGACAAGCTAAACTTACTCGAGCTTCCCTTACGGAAGAGCTTCTTGACGACATTCTCAGGATCCTTATGGCTAGGAGCATTATGATCCGTCGAGTTGGAAGCTGTCGAGTCGAGATTCAAAGACTCGTGGGACTCCGACACTGACAACTGAGTATGCACCGAGAACGTATCTCGAGACATTCGCGAGTCTGAAGGTGAGTCGTCTAGGCTAGGAGGCACCTCAATCGAAGGTGTGAGCGCCTCCTTGCTCTTTGATCTTCCTTCCTTGGACTTGTCCCGGTGTCGCTCTTTTTCCTTGCCCTTGGACTTCTCTTTTTCGGCACCAGAGTCCTTCTCCCTAACGCCAAAGATGCTACCCATAAATGTGGGCGCCGCCGGGTTAAGTCGTTGGCTCATGGATGCTCTGTGGCTCGGAGGACGAGAACCAATGACACCCACTTGACTAGGTGACGTTTGGGGGTTAAGCAAGTCGTCGACATCCAAGATCTCATCCTCGGCAGATGCAAGGGAAGTTTCTAGATTAGACGGAGATCCACCAATTGATGGCCGACGAGAAGGGTTCCGTGAAGGCCATCGCCCTTCATTGGCCGACCACATGCGGTTCTTAGCAATCAAAGAGAAGTCACCTGGTACTCCCCAGATGGAACCACTGTCCGTAGAGGGTCGTGGAAGATCTGTCGATGCTATCGATGCGGGGCGCGAGTTTGGCGAGTCTCTGTCACCAGTGAGAGCTCCTGCACTGCTGGCAAACGGGTTCAGCCGGCGAGTCGAGAATGACTTTGAGCCAGACCCAGCAGTTCGACTCGATTCTGGACCCGCATGCGGCTTCATCCAGCTAAAGCTGATCCTGCGCTTGGCTCCTGAGATCTCATGGTCTTCCAAACTTCGAGGGAATGATTGGCTCTGGCCCGGTTTAAGAGTACCAAAAAGAGGTCCCAGTTCGTCGGATGGCTTCGGGGCTCTGTTACGCTGGAAGTTAGACAGCAAACTTGTCAGTCTGTGCCCGGTTGCCGGGGGTGCCGTTGGGGATGCGTGCAGATTCAACGACTGGGCGTCGCTCTCTGTGTATTGGGGGAACGGTAGGTTGTGCGATGAACCCTGCGGACTCGAGAAGACATTCAGTGACCGGCCGTCCGATGAGGCAGGAGACTGTGGGCGGTCATCCTCGCCAGCTGTGATAGCCTCAGGCAAGAAATGAGAAGGTGGAGGTCTCGACTCGGTGTCCTCCAGAAGCTCGTCAAAGATATCGGATGGGAGGAGGGCATGCGCGGTAGGGCTCAGAGGTCCGGCGGCTGATCTAAAGTCCGATTCTGACTGGTGATCGTCGGGGTTATCAGCAGTCATATCCATGAACAACCCTGGGCCAAAACCTGCGCGGGTGAAACCAGTCGAAACGGGGAAGCTGTCTTCGGGAATGGCGAATTGGCCGGGCGGAGACGACAAGTTCAGGTTGGAAAGAGAGTTGCTGTTCCCGCTATGCCGCTTGTCCTGAGTTGACACCGGTGGTTCATATTCCAGGGCCGCAGGATCTGCCTGGTTGTAGTAGGCGAGGCCGGATTGGTGTTGAAGGGCTGCCAGTTGTTCCGTCAACGCCCTGATGTGCATATCCAGCTGATGGCCCTTCTTAGTCTCAGCAACCAGCTGGCTGTGCAACTCTTTCCGCCTACTTTCCCACTCCTTTCGAACTTGGGCATCGTTCTCCTTCCACTGCTCGTCATTGCCCCCTGGGAGTTGCTCCCGGGCAGCCTTAAGGTCTTGAAGCTGCTTCCCCTTGTCTTTCAGCTCGGCTTCCAATTCTGCACACTTCTCTTGAAGCTCCGCGTTTGACTCGTCAAGCTCTTGACCTTGCTTATCGCGGTTGGCTTCCAGCTCCGTCTTCTGTGCATCAAAACCCTCCCTCTCGTTCTTCATCCTCTCAACTTCGCTTTCGAGCTTGGCAATGTTGTCTCGAACCTTGGACTTCTTCTTCTCCTTTTCATTCAACTGATCTCGCTTTCTCCCACGCTCCTTCTCTGCAGCACGCATCTGCTCCATGGACGTTCTCACGCCGGATTTGAGCTGTGCGGTCTGGTCTTCCTTTTCCCTCAGAGCTTGTCTCTTGGCATCTTTCTCTGCCTTCAGCTCCTCTTCCTGCTGTCGAAGTTCGCATTCTTCTTTAGCGATCTGAGCAACAATCTCGTCAACCTCCCTTCTCGTAGACTCAAATCGGCGGTTAAGCTCATCCAGAGACAGTTCCGGGCCATCTGACGTGGACGCCCTAATTTGCGGTTGATCCAGGCTCGCAACGGACGGCGAATGTCGCCGATTGACCGTATTTCGTCGCTGGCCAGGAGCGGTCGTGCTCACATCGGACGTGGACGCGTTGTTACCATCGAGAACGGGAGCTGCCTCAACAGAGGGCACGGGTGGCTTTCTTTGCGAGTCGGCATCGTCGGTTTCGTCCCCAAGTCTAGGGCGGGGGTGATCATTGTTGGCGAAACTTGTGGGCACGCGCGAGTTGCCAAGCTGAGGTTTGCCATCCTTTCCGAAGGTTCGCAGACGAAGAACCTGGCTTCCAGCCTGGAAGTTGTTCGGACCGACAGCTACGACTCGAATGTTGTAAAAATGGTCGGGCTTGAGCCCTGTAACGGTAATGGCAACTTCGTTTCCGGGCGAATCGCCGACTATAAGGGAGCCATGTCAGTGGCCACAACAGGGCAAGGAGAAGATACACCAGCACCCACCATGAACGCCATTGACTTGAATAGTGTACTTTTGCACAGGTCTGTTGCTATTGGGTCGAGTCCAGCTCAGGGTGGCGGCGTCGGATCGAATGCCAGCAAGCGACACGTCGGGAGGCTCAGGCACGTCGACCCCGAGAATGTTAATGAGGTCAGGGACGGGTTTCCATAGCGTCTGCCACGAGCGATGCAGCAGCCTTGGGATTGGGAAGACAGCAGTTAGCACAAGCGAAGCAGAGAGGAGGAATTATGCATCTGCCGAGGGACATGAGGGGCAGAGGGAGAGGTGACGTGTTGGGCAAAACTCACCAGACGACGGCGCCGAGTGTCAGAACCATCTTGAAGTGGTCTATCAGCAGAACATGGATGCGGATATCTAGCAATGCCTCGATGGACGCCGGGGACATATGCTCGAGCAGGCGGCGAGGGTCAACGAGGAGGGTGAGGCTGCAGAGCAGGGCGTAGAGCAAGGCCTTCTGGTAACTGGCGCGAGGGCTATAGACCCACCAGAAGCCGAGGACGCTGAGGATGAGAGTGGTTAAGACGGGCAACTCCCATGACATGTTCTCAAGCGCGGTCCCGGTCCTGGAGGATGTTGATGCTTTGGAGACGGACCCGGGCGTCGAGAGTGTCGTGTGGGATCCAAAGGTCGGGTCGGCAGATGCCAGTGGGCAGGAAAAAAGGCGGGCGTGGAGCGTGGAGATCCGGGCAGGTTCCAGTTAGGCGGTTTTCCCTGCTACAGCGTGAGGTGTCCAGTAAGATTGTCGGCTGCAGGGCTACAAGTGCGGGCGGGGGATATGGGCACTGTATCGGCCGCAAGCGATCTGGTACAAATGGGTGTGGCGAGGCGGATGTGACTGTGTCAGCGACACTGTGCTCTGATTGTGGTGCTGTTTCATCACGATTCCCATTCGCAGTCGCCAGCGCCTGTTTTACTTTTATTCGACCAGGGCAGGGAGCGCTTGTCGATGGATGGATGCCTCCTCAGATGACCTGCGCTGGCTGCTTACACGTCTTTTATCAGTGATGCAAAGCCCATCATCGGACCGCCCGGACGATGGATTACTTGGTCCGGAATGGCTCGCAAACGAGGCGCGCACACTAGTGTCAGGGAGTTGGTCTGTAAACGTCAGTGATGATGTTTCCGGTTGCGAGTCTTCAGTTGGCAGAAGACGGACTCCGTGTCCAACGGGTGTTCTGCAGCAGCCAACCACCCGCCGATGCCTTCTGTCACAGGAACAAGCCGCACGTCTGTCATCGGCTGTAGGTATTTAACGTTAAGGTTTATGCCAGCTGCCGACCAGCATGGAATGTTTGCGAGGCGTAAAGATGCATGTGGCAACTGACAATGTTGTAAAAATTATCCGATGCAACTGGGCAGAGAGACTATTACAGTACAAGATGAATTATAGCTCAATATCCAGTTCCCATAATACCCATCGTCCAGCACATGGGGAAAAAACTCCGGAGCTTACCTTGCCACGGCCGAATAGGCTCCCTACCCATAATCAAGATCCAGCTTGGCAGCAGCAAGAGCCGGAGATCGCCTCACCTTAGCGTCCGCTCCTCTTCGGCTCCCAGGGTTTCTAGGGCTTCTTCCAAGCTTCCCAAAATGCATCGGGGCTTTGCCCAACTCGGCATCACTCATCCTTGTCTTGTGCAACGGGCCGATCATGCCAACGTCTGGCTTCAGACATGTGAGATTGTCAAACCACACGGCAAGCGCATGATCCCTGATGCTTGGTAGCATGAATTGCTCGACACAGCGCCTGATGACATTGGGTAAATAACAGTCACTAATTCACAGTCAGAAGGGGAACGAGTCAGCAATCGGGCAATATCCCACATTGTTCATCCACTACGTTACGCACGCGTGGTCGGTTCCTCTGGCCTCAAACACATGGATCGATGACATCAAATCACCTCGGCACAACGAGATCCAATACGAAAGCCATCGAGAATAAGGGCAAAAAAATGGATAGCGACCCGGTAATCTCCACCGATGCCCTGTGGCGTCAAGTTCAAAGTAGTCGGTACTTGCAAGATACAGCCCCTCATTCAGGCACGGCCTCGGGATCACGAGAAATCAGAGACAGAGGTGAGTGAAGAACTAACTTGGCGGCTGTAATCGAGATCTATCTCTCCGATTGCTCCTCGCCTGCTACAGAAGGTTAGAAGTGCCAAGACGCCAAGCGGTGTTGGAGGGAAAGACGTCTCCAATTAAAAATTCACTGTTCTACCGGTTGTGTGTAACACGAGAGAGAAGAAATAAACGACACAAAAGAACGACAACGCACCTCTCACTCTTCCTCAGACTATGACCTTTATCATACACATACAAACTATTTTGAAACTGTTTTAAAATACTAAAAAAAAAAAAAGACTTTTTCTTTAAGGAGGATCTGCATCCCTTAGCACTATATAGGTAGTCTCATTTTGATCTTAACCTGAGTATATGAGTATTTGACGTTGGTGAGAAATGAATCACTAACTGACAAAGAGTACAATCAGAGTGATAGGAAAATACACAGTGAGGAACATAAACAACAAACAAAAAGCAAATAAAATGTCCTGGAAGTTAACCGACTTGCCCGATTGGGAGAGGCCAAACAGGACAAGCAAAAAAACATGTCCGATATAGGTATCTGATAAATATGATACCAGGCGAACCAGGTTGAAACAGAAGGAAATTAAGCACATTCTCAAACTTCATAGTTATTTGCTGGTTTAGATATCGCAAAAGTGTACATAACATCCACACTGTTCCTGTTGCCTTACGTTGCTCTCATTGTCGTGGCGGCGAGCCAAATACCAGACTGCTCTTTGGATGGTGGCTTTCTTTCAAAATCCAAATAGGCCTTACTTAATTAATCAGATTATCACCGCCCATCATGGGTCACATAAAGGGTGTGACTGACCAGTTGTGCTCAGGGTAGCATCATCCAATCTTGAGTTGTTGGGGGGTGGGCGCAATTACCGCTCTACCTCTCGAAATAGAGCTGGTGAGTAGGCAATGTTGCCAAGACGAAGTACCGAATAAGTCACACAAAGTAATAACTGAATCAGCCAGTAGCATGGAGAATCCCTCGAACTGATTAGCTGAGGCCTTGATCTTTATGTCGTCAGATATACATATATCAGAATCCAGGCAATCTTATAAGGATAATTCTCAACTGCAATAATAGTATAACATATTCGCAATTTGAGACATACAGAATTACAACTTGCACACATGTCTCCTATCGATCTAAACATACAGAACACAGCCGGAGAGAATGTCGATGAACCTCATGAAGCAAATTTAATTCCTGAGCCTCATTCTCAAGACAAGAACTTTGGGCAAGACTGGTTCTTGACTGCCCTGGGTGAGCCTTCTGAGCAGGCAGATCCTTTGCGTCTCAAAAATGACGTTCTTGACGAGTTTTTAGCAAGGTACAAAGCAGCTATTGAAGGACAGTATTTAGAAAAAGGAAACCATGGGTGGAGCCCCGGCCCCCGCGAGTTTGAGCAAGTATTTAGGCCAACGGGCATGTCAAGACCCTTGCCTCAGTTCAAAAGCCAAGTCGCCCGTGAGTGCGAGCGCCTCATCCACCAACTAGCAGGAAAGCGGTACAGGCGGAAGTAGACGCTGCCGTGGAACTGCTGGATGGATGTATATGCGAACGCTAAAAACAATATCCGAAGCCGTTGGGTGGAACAGGGCATCTGGGGGCATAACTAGGGTGACGCCTGGCCCGACTTTCGTTCCCCCATGAAACTAGGTGAGTTCATGGGGGGTGAGGGTCCTGCCTTTGGATGTGCCTACGAATGCATCATGGGCAAGACAACGACGGTCATAACTCGCTGGGCGCATGAAAAGCCCATGCTTGCTGGGACACCAGGACATGATGTCAGGTGCCGTCAATGGCGCCTTCAACAACTCAAGCAGATATTTGAAGCCGCTCCCAAAGTCCGTAATATAGGGGCGTCTCATCCTGATCACCAATTTGAATATCAGCTTTCCAAGGAGTACGAATGGATCAAGGATGAGCTCGACTTTCGCGAACCCGGACACCATCACAATGTGAATAGGTTAGCCCACTACAGTCTAAAAAAGAACTGGATTCGAGATGGCATCTGAAGCCCTGCTTGAGAACCTTGCCAAGGTCAGAGTGGGAGCATGAGATGGGCAGCGCAATAGTTAACAAATTTTCTCAGCTAAGGTAAAGAATCTTAGCGTATGGTCCAGGATTCGAGTGCGTGAGCCGTTTGTCCTAGAGCAGCTCTCAACCTCCAATATACCCTACACTTTAAAAAAATGGCTCGGATGTTAAACTAGAAATCTCAATAGCAGAGGGAGACAAATGTTTAATAGAAACAGATTTCTTACTTTAAGAAGGTGAACAATGATCAGCATGGTATTGAACTCTTTATGGTTAAAGGTTCAAACTTGACAAGACAAGCGAAGAGATAAGTATGTATTGGATATCGTTATTTCGCAAGGCTCTTGGTACTTCCTTGTCATTGGGTTGGTTTAAACAAGCGAATACACACAGAAAGCAATTTACAAAATTATGCCACTGTCAAATAGAGAATGCCTTGTGGAACAAAGAACTGTCAGGCTATCCCACGCATTGTCCTCAAAGATTCATGTGATAGATTCTGCTGGGGCGTTGATGGGCGTCTAGACCCCTGCGCGGTAGAGGCTTGTACCCTCTACAACGACCTGTCAGCCCCCCCAATGTTGGGCGGGACGCCCCTCAACGCCCAGGACGGGCAGCCGCTGCGAAACTTCGTCATTCTGAGCTTCCTGTTACTGCACCGGCCGCGGGAGTAAAACGCCTCCATGCGCTCCCCTTTTTTTTTTACTCGATCACACCTCGTTGTCATCATTTTCAGGCATCATTTCTTGTCTTATTTTTTCCTCTCTCAAGATCCCTCGAGACTCGTTTGTGGTTTTGTTCCATATTCACATTTACACGCTGCTTTTGAGCTCTGGTGACGTATTCACCTGACCGGCAAAAAAGAGAGGCCCGCCCAACCAACCAGCAAGCGTCCTTTTTTGTACCGGGTACCTCGCCCGCTTCCTGTTGCGCTCAACCCGCCTCGACCGACCCGTCGATTCGACCGCCCAGTCCCCCAACAATCCGCATTCCGTCCGCCTTGAACTCTTCTTGATAAACATCCCGTACGCTTATTTCCTCCCTCCGTGTACGGGTAAAGGTTTTTTTTAGGCTCCTGGTTGTTCTATGACCTCGACCGAACGTTCACTCTGTCGTACCGTTCCGTTTCCGTTCCGCCTCTTGAAGCTTGTGATCGACCGCCCTTCGGATCGTCGTCGAGTCGGCCCCGCGACAAGCCGCTACAGTTTCGCACCCAGCCTCGCCTTGTTGGAGAGAAAGAAGAACTCGAGCGCCTCGACGCCTTCCGCCCGCCAGAGGCAAGATGCAGTACGTGCGCGGCCTCAGCTCGTCGGTCTCGACAGCATGGAACTCGATCAATCCAGCCACCCTCAGCGGCGCTATTGATGTCATCGTCGTCGAGCAGGAAGACGGCTCGCTGCTCTGCTCACCGTTCCATGTCCGCTTCGGAAAGTTTTCTCTTCTGCGGCCGTCGGATAAGAAGGTCGAGTTCAAGGTCAATGGCGTAAAGCAGAACTATTCCATGAAGCTTGGCGAGGGCGGCGAGGCCTTCTTTGTCTTCGAAACCACCGACAACATTCCCCAGTCGCTACAGACATCACCCCTCGTCTCCCCTGCGTCTAGTCCCGCGAGCAGTCCACCTCTGGATCCCGAGCAGGCTTCGGCAGCTGGTTTACAGGAGCCAGAAGCCTTTGAGCTCGATGCCTCCGAGAGCAAACCTCGTCGACCGCCTCCCGCTGTTCTCTATAACAAACAGAACGAGCATGGTATGTGTTTGACTTTGCTTATTCTGTGACACCGACTAACCTCCTGTGCAGGCATGATTACGCCATCGACCTCTCCTGAACTACGCAGCGCTCGTCCAGCATCCGGCGATTGGTCTTCGAGCATACCCCGACCGCACAGCGACGATATCCTCCGCCAGAGCGCCCGGAGTCAAGATCGAGACGGGAATAGTTCCATTGATGGAGATTATGTCGCTTCTGAGCGGTCCCTTAGCCCGCCCCCTCTTGGCCCTAGGGAGGCCCTTGAGCGTGCCAGGGCACTCTCCAGGGAGTTTTCCGCCGCCAACATTCCTAGCAAAGTCACCGACACGGGCGACCTCATGCTGGACATGACCGGGTTCAAGAGCAACGAGGAGGACATTCTGCGGGCCGAGATCCTCGCTCGCAAGATCCTCTCTGAGGAGCTGGATGGCAACTATGACATTGGCGCGCTCTTCGGCTTTGATGAGCAGGGAAACCTGTGGATCTATAGCAGCGAAAGCGCCAAGCAAGCTGCCATGAACAAGACAATCGAGGGGGCTCTGCAGTCCCATCGTCAGCATATGGCAGCCGATGCTGTTTCGGATCCCGGATATCAGAGCGACAGCAGCGATGCCACTGCGGCGCCTCTTCCCTCCCATCGCCGATCCGAGTCTGATGCTGGTCCAGCGGATCTGCAGACACCTCCTCGGACACCACCTGGCTCTTCGGGCCACGCAGGAGATCCTAACAGGAACTATGCCAAGACCTTACGGCTTACTAGTCAGCAGCTCAAGGACTTGAACCTGCAACCCGGAGCGAACGTCATGGCCTTCACTGTCAACCGAGCAACATGCACAGCAAACATGTATCTCTGGAAGCACGAGACACCTGTTGTCATTTCCGACATTGACGGTACAATTACCAAGTCGGATGCTCTGGGGCATGTGTTGAACATGATCGGCCGTGACTGGACTCATTCGGGCGTTGCCAAGCTCTATAGTGATATCTCTGCCAACGGGTACAATATCATGTATCTCACAAGTCGATCAGTCGGCCAGTCTGATACCACAAGAGCATATCTTGCTGGCATTGTCCAAGACGGTTACAAGATGCCGCCAGGGCCTACTATTCTCTCCCCTGATCGAACAATGGCAGCGTTGAGGCGAGAAATCTACCTTCGCAAGCCCCATATCTTCAAGATGGCTACTCTCCGAGATATTCGCAACCTATACGGCCCGGACCGTACGCCCTTCTACGCTGGTTACGGAAACCGATTGACTGACCAGATCTCGTATCGAACTGTCGATGTACCTAGAAACAGGATTTTCACAATCAACTCCAACTCAGAGGTTTCTCTCGATCTTTTGAGTCTTAACAAGCTCAAGATGAGCTACGTCAACATCAACGAAGTCGTCGACCACTATTTCCCTCCGGTGAGCACACTGGTCAAGGGTGGTGGTGAAGAGTACACAGATTTCAAGTACTGGCGAGATGATCCTCTCGCCATGGCCGACTTTTCGGCGAGCGAGAGCGACGAGGATGATGTTCGTCCAGGACGGCAAGCTCCCGTGTACGCGGATGAAGAAGAAGAAGAAGAAGAAGAAGACGAAGACGACATCGATGACGAAGAGGGAGAGGAAGATGACGAGGACATGGATGAGATTGGCGAAGGTCTCGCTGATAGCTACATTTCCCGCGCATCCATGGACGAGTTTGCAGAGGCAGAGAGTGTTTTGAGTGGCAGTGTCGACGAGGAGCGTCTAAGAGCATCTATGACACAAGACCTTGAAGAGGCTGACGATGAAGAGGACGACGAGGATGTATATGAAGATGGTGAAGAGGGTCATGAAGACGAAGAAAAGGGCGAGGACGCCTCTGGCGAAAAAGCGGCCGTTGAGCATCAGCACAAGCGAAAGACCAGCGTCGTAGAGGACGTCCTCGCCCAGCATATCACTGGGGTTGGTCATCTCTCCGTGGAGAAATAAAAGAGTCGGAAGTGAAAGCTAAGCATGGTTAACAGGGGACTCGGGTAGCAGCAGCTCCTCCCGACACAGTGTAAGGAGTTTTGGATTCATGGCGTTCTTTTGGCTTTCTTTACATTTAGAAAGAGTCGTCAGTGGTTGTGGGCTTTTCAGGGGGCGTGTTGCGCAGAGAACAGATGGAAACAGGGCGATGATGGAATTACCAGGCATACATCTACGGTGGCATAGCGCGGCGTTGAGCATCTCTTGCATCTGGAGTGATCAGAGCATGGCATTCTGCGTTGCTGCAGGCGAATAAAAGCTTTGCTGTACATCCAGCTAGAATATCAGTTGAGCATATCGTTGCCCAACTACAAGACATCACTCATCAAGATCATCAACTGATCGAGTCATTACGAGCAATACACAAGTGTCAACATTTTGAAACCAAGTCTACTCCCATGTCCCAACCCCTAACCCCTCCTAAATGAAATCACGCCCGTCCATCTCCTTCTATGTTTTACCCTTCCTTCTCTACTGTCGGTTCATGTGCTCAATACGGATCTCAACGGCCCGTCTGTGAGCCTCAAGCTCCTCAACCTTGGCCAGCTGCATAACAGCAGAGCCGACGTTCTTGAGTCCTTCGGCGGTAAGGTTGGAGCTGGTGATGTGTTTCTGGAACGAGCCCAGGTTGACGCCGGAGTACTGCTTGGCAAAGCCATAAGTAGCTATAAAATGGTCAGTCACGCGTCACAAACTCAGGAACCATTTTGAAACTTACGCAGCGAGTGGTTAACACCAGCAGAGTAGTCACCAACACTTTCAGGGGTCCAGGCACCAACAAACACACTGCCAGCGTTCATAACCTGGTCGACAACCTTCTCGGCATCCTTGAGCTGCAGAATCAGATGCTCAGGGGCGTACTCGTTGCTAATACGCATAGCCTCCTCAACATCCTTGACCTGGACGGTCACAGAGTGGGCGATAGAGCCACGCACAATATCAACTCGGGGGAGGGCCAGAGCTTGCTTGTGAACCTCGTCCTCGATAGCCTTGAGCTGCTCTTCGTTCAAGTCGACAGCAAGCAAGATGACCTGGCTGTCAACACCGTGCTCGGCTTGAGAGAGCAAGTCAGAGGCAACAAAGGCAGGGTTGGCGTCCTTGTCAGCAACCACGAGAACCTCGGATGGGCCAGCAGGCATATCGATACCCACGCCGGCGTTGGTGTCGTTGCTAACGTGCATCTTGGCTGCTGTCACAAACTGGTTACCAGGTCCCAGGATCTTGTCCACCTTGGTGACACTCTCAGTGCCATAAGCCAGGGCAGCAACAGCCTGAGCACCTCCAGCCAAGACGATGCTCTCAGCACCAACCTTGTGGGCGACGTAGACAATCTCAGGGGTAATCCGGCCGTCTGATCGAGGGGGTGAGGCAAAGACAATCTTCTTGCAGCCAGCCACCATAGCGGGCACACCCAACATCAGTGCAGTGCTGGGCAGGACGGCGGTTCCACCGGGGATGTACAGGCCGACCCTCTCGATGGGTCTAGAGAAACGGCTGCAGACAACGCCTGGCATAGTCTCGACCTGTAGGGACTGCTCCTCATTCTGGGCAGAGTGGAATCGTCGGATGTTCTCGAAAGAAATGTCGATCGCCTTGATAGTCTCGGGGGAAATGTCCATCAGCTCCTTGGGGAAGGGAGCCTTGAGGACTGGCGACGTCAAAGAAGTTGCCTTCTCAAACTTGTGGGTGTATGAGAGCACCGCCTTGTCACCACCAGCCCGCACCTCCTCAATGATGGGCTTGATGATCTTGAGAATGGCGTCAGGAGACTTCTGAGAGGGGCGCTTCAACTTCTCGATGAGCTCAGCCTCAGAGATCTTGGAAGCGTCGATTCTCTCCATCTCGATACGACCATCGGCAGGCTTCTCGGCAGGTGGAGGTGTAGGCTTCGTAGGGGCGGCCTCAGTCTTGATACCTTCCTTTTCAGCCCACTTTCCCTTGGCGTTGCCGGCTCTCCTCTTCACCTTAAGGCTCTTGGCATCGAGGTTTGCCTCAATATCAGCCAGGCTGACACCGGCGCCAATGGCCTTGGTCAGGGCAAAGTAGATGAGGTCGGCAGCTTCAAAGGCAATGTTCTCCTTGGTTGTGCCGTCGCAGAGCTCCTCGGCCTCCTCCATGATCTTGGCTCGAAGTAGCTTCTCGTCGGAGAACAAACGAGCAGTATAAGACCCGGCAGGGGCAGACTGTTTCCGAGACTTGAGAGTCTGCTCCAGCGCAGAAATACCATTGAGATCACCGAAGCATCCAAACTGCTGAAGGTGGCAGAAACGACCCTTCTGGTTGACAACAAACTTCAGAGTGTCATTGTCACAGTCAAGGCCGATCCGCAGCAACTCCTGAGTGTCGCCAGAGGTGAGTCCCTTGACCCAAAGTCCCCGTTTCCGGCTTTGATACACCCCAGCCTGAGTGCGCAAAGCCTCAAGAATGCTCTCCTCGCTCGTGTAGGCAAGACCCAAGGCAATTCCAGCATCATCGGTGACCACGGTGGGGATAAGGCCGTCAGGTCGATCAGACTTCCAGTATGACGCAATCACTTTGGACAGAACCAGTCTTGTCGAGTCATTTTTGTCGGTTGTGAGACCAGTAGAGGGGAGAATCGGGATGGCGTTGCATTTCTTAGCCACCTCAACAAAATTCTCCAGGGCAGTCTTCGGTGTTGGCTTGAGGAAGAGGTTCTTGATCTTTCTGGCACTGGCTTCCTCGATGAACTTGCCGAGCTCACTCGATGAAGTATCGAAGTCCTTGATCAACAGGCCACTTTCCGTAGCCGCAGAAAGGTCAAGGTTACACACAGTCGGGATAACTCTTGCGCCAAACTCTGTGTACTCGGAAATGTTCTTGGAGGGGACAAACACTTTTCGTACCCCGCCATCGAGGAGAGCAACCACGTCGTCAGGGCTGCTCAGGTTCGTAGCGTCCATGTGGACAATAGTTCCGGCGACGGGACGGCCCCAATCCTTGGAAGCTGTCTCATAGAAAGGAGCTCCAAGAAGAGCGACCTCCTGAGGAGTGAGGCCATTGTCGGCAGCTTGTCCCTCAGGACCAGCTACACTGACCAGGAACGGCAACGGGAGGGTCGTCTCCATACTGCAAGGACCCGAGAGGAGGAATTGATGTCGAAAGACGCAAAAGGTCAAGGTATGGCCGCGAATCGTTGATTGGAAGTTCTAGATAAATGAGTCAAGGCCGATCGCCCGCGAGAAAAGTTGTGAGTGATGACTGAGTCCTGCATCGGCGGCAACTGGTGGGGCACACCTTCCGTCTTTTCGCCCCTGCCCCTCCATCGCTTCCTTCCCACTCCCGAGAAGCAAATCCGGCTTGCGCAAATGGATGAAAAAATAAGGTGTGGTCTGTGCTTCGACTGCAGGGTGTTTTCGGATTATCAGAAAATCCGAGGCCCTGCTCGCTCAACCACAGCCGCATGAGGCTATCAAACGACTGGCCATCAAACGGGAGAATCTTCCAAACTTCCTAATACGCGCCAAGCCCATAAATCCGGCGTTTGTTTTCTTCTCTCATCTTATCCGAATTCCAAAGCCTCTCATCCTCATCTACTTCCACATTTATTCCATCTCAAAAGCTGGCCTAATTGTGGACGCGACAGTTGCATCGCGCCGGCGCGACACTCGAATGCTAGCCTCGCGATCAACTTAGACATCTCACAGCCGGTCGCATCGCCACTTCCTCACTTCTCATTCGAAGCATCGCAGCACCACCGAACATGGCATCGAGTCAGCCCCAGACGAATGGGGTGCCAGCCTCTTCAGCAGGCACTTCGCAAACCGTTCCCAATACCCAGACCACAACTACCAGCCAACCTGCCGCCTCCTCACAAAACGCTCCTCCTCCTGCGCCATCGAGCTCGGCACCTCGCCCTCGCGACTCTCGTCTCATCGAGCTCTTGTTGACCTCCCAGGGCGTCACCGCATACGAGCAGCGCGTGCCCCTCCTCCTCCTCGATTTTGCATACCGCCATACCTCTTCAGTGCTTAACGATGCACTACACCTCTCCGGCGACCCTTATGTCACTCACGCGGGTGCCAAGCCATCAGCAAACTCGGGCGCAATCTCCGCGCCTGCAGGAGACGCAGCAGTAACAGCCAACGCCGTGAAGCTCGCCATAGCGGCGCGCCTCAGCTACCAGTTCCGCGGGGGCAGTGGAGGTGGTGGTATCAGCAAGGACTACATGCAAGAGCTGGCGCGCGAACGGAACAAGGTGGCGCTTCCCAAGATCGTACCCAGCGAATGGGGTGTTCGACTACCAAGCGAGCGGTTCGTGCTTAGTGGAACGAGCTGGGGCTTGAAGGATATGTGGGATGAGGCGGATGACGACGAGGATATGGGAGGCGACGCCATGGAGGGCATCGAAGGTCCCGAGCCGGAAGATATTGGCGGCGATGGTGTGGAGGGAGGCACGGTGGAGGATATGTTTGGTGAGGATGTGGACGAGGAGATGGCCGAGCAGAGCTAGGTGGCTCCCTCGTCAACTCAAGGACATTTGCAAAACGGGGCACACGCGAATGGTGTCAATGGTGTTTAGGGCGTTCAGGACAAGGGAAGGCAGTAGGTTATAGATACCTATTTCATGAGGGCAACCGTTGCCTGTTGGCTCGGACCTGGGCTCAAGCTTTATCATCATTTCCTCGTGAACGTGCCATATGCCTGCATCGCAACAATACGGTAGATGTAGCTCAGATGTCTCTCAATCAAGGTTCAGGCAGCAACACCGACCAGTGGTTTTTTAATGAAACCTCCCGGTGCTCGAATTTCTCTTCCTCATCACCATCTACTCAATCCTTGGGGTTTCCCAACTCACACTACATCACAACGCTCATCACTATGATGCTATCCACATCCATCGCTCGTGTCGCGCAGACATCTGCCCGCTATGTATCCCAGAGCACCAGAAGGACCATCTCCAACACAGGCTCTCATATACAACAACCTTGACATCAACCACATCGTCACCGAAACCCCAAAAAAGCCTCGTACATATGAGGCTGCCTTCCGGAGAGCCGCCAAGGAAGTTCTTGATGAACATACCAGCTCTTCCAAGTCCTGTCTTGGTACAAACGTTAGTTTTACACATTTCCCAGCTCGGCCATTTACATTGCGAGGTCTAATTCAACTCTGCCTACCTATTCCAATTACAATCCAAGTTTGACAAGACCATAGTCGAGGTCCATTCAGATGATAATCTATGTCCTTCCGTCTTGCTTGACAGAACCGATCCCCTGCCAACACCAGAGCCAAGCTCGAAAGACGCTCTATATATGTAACCCTGCATTGCCAAGCCATGGGCCTGTTGCTCACACCATCATGAATATCCTTGTCTCGGCTCGAGGTGCTATTATTCTTCGTGGTGTGATTCTTCCTTGTAACGGATCTCTAGACCACCGATACCGGCATGAACGGAGGTTTCTGCTGGCAAGGACGTCACTGCAAAAATGAGAAATGGAAACTTCACAATGAGGCTACGGGGTGGCATTCAGAATCAAGACACAATTATCACAACTCCACGTTACCTAGTATGAACAGAGGAAATCTTATGGTACACTAGGCCTGTAAACGGTATCTCATACACTCTATACCCGGGTCTCGATTTTCGCAAACCTGACTGGCCCTTTCTACCTTAAAACTTGGGCTTCATGGTGTTGCGGAGTCTCTGGTAGTCGAAGAGACCCTCAATGGTACCCACCGCGCTGACGGCGATATCCCGGTCCCAGAGTTTTCGGTTGGCAAAGTCCATGATATCCTTCTCAGTGATGGCGTCAATCTTACGCTCGATCTCGCCGGGGGCCATGCGGCGGCCGGTGGTGACGAGCTGTCGGCCAATGTCCTCGGCAACGGCAGTGGTGCCGTCGAGGGACAGGAGGATGGAAGCCTTGAGCTGAGCCTTGGCACGCTCGGTCTCGGCACCGCTAACGTTGGTGCAGAGACGCATCCACTCGCGGATAGCGAAGTGGACGAGGTCGTCGACTCGGTCAGGCTTGTCGGAGACGAGGTAGATACCCCAGAGACTTGGGATTTGTTAGTCATATAAGCGTATACGTCACACACATCAGACTTACCCAGTGTCGCTGTAGCTGGTAGAGAAGCTCATGAAGCTGTTGGCGATATCGTGCTTGTGGACCCAGCCGCTGAGCTTGCTGCCCTGGTGGGGGGCCTGGCCAACAGCCTTGTCGTAGTTGCCGACGATAGCCTGGGCAACGAGGGCAGTGAAGTAGTCCTCCGAGTTCCAGCTGACACCCTCAACGGCCAGAGCGATGTTGGCAGTGGGCATGGCGTCATCACGGACACGGACATCGGAACCCATGAAGTCAGCCTTCTGCTTGGAAAGCAGGTAGGCGCTGTTCTTGGGGCCGCTGCTGGGGAGGCCGCTGAAGTGCTTCTCAGCGAGCTCGACGAGCTGCTCGTGGGGGATACCGCCAGCACCGACAAGAACCATGCGGTCAGCAGTGTAGTTGTTCTTGATGTAGTTGACGAGCTCGGTTCGGGTGATGTCGCGGATGTTCTGGCGGGGGCCGAGGATGGTGCGGCCAAGAGGCTGGTGCTGGAAAGCAGTGGCGTGAAGGTGGTCGAAGACAACCTCCTCAACCTGCTTCTCAACCTCCTCGGACTCTCGGAGGATAACGTCGCGCTCGCGCTCAATGGCGGACTGCTCGAGCAGGGAGTTCTGGAGAATGTCGGAGAGGATGTCGACGCACTGGGGGACGTCAGAGTTGAAGGCCTTGGCGAAGTAGACGGTGTTCTCGCGCTGGATGGTCGTTAGCCTCGTGAAATTGTGTATCCCTTCATCCGACTGACCGAGGTGTAGGCGTTCAAGTGGCCACCCATGTTCTCAATCTCCAGCTCCAATTGCTGCTGAGAACGCTTGGCCGTTCCCTGTGGTGTTGTTAGTGATGGATCTGGACCCATTGATGGGTTGCCGAACCTTGAAGGCGAGATGCTCGAGGAAGTGCGCGGTGCCATTGGTCTCATCAGTCTCAGCCCGGGAACCAGCGTCAATCCACACGCCGACGGTCGAGGTTTGCGCAAAGGGGGAGTGCTCGGTCGCGACCTGCGGTATACGGGTCAGCAAGACATTCCTAGATGGGTGTCGAGGCCAATTGGCCTCGGTAGACGGTGCTCACGGTCAATCCATTGCGAAGAGTTGTGGTCTGAGTCTTGCCGACGGTAGAGGGCGTGGCAAAGCCTCGTGTCAAGGGAGCGGCGGCCGAAAGACCAGCACGGTTTCGCAGACCTCGGGAGAGGTTCAAAGCTAGTCTCCGGGACGCCATGACGGAGGTTTGGAGGGTCAACGCTGAATTGAGTGGTTTGATGAAATCTTTCGATCTGGCTCGGCTAGAAGCTTTCCTGAGATAATTTGCAGCCTGAGCAATTAGGCGGAGCGCTTAGTCATTCCGACCATCTCCGAATCAGAGCGACCCGGAAGGAAGGCACTGTCCAATGGGAGCTGCCGATTACTAACCGGTGCCGACTCCACCGAACCGCCACTCATCAGCACGCCTGTCTGTTTTCGTCCCTGCCAGGGCGGGCAGTTCCAAGTACACACGAACGCAGAGCATCAACATCGAATTGTTGATGTGATTGTGGTATCATTGCAAGCAGAAACGAATCGTCCTGTACGACACCTTCGAGTCTCAAGTCCAACCTCTCAAATAAACCTATACTTACACAAACCTGCTTCCTTGTTCTCGTTCTTCCTGTCCCTTGCAATGCCCTCTGACAACTACGACTTTGGCCAAGTCTTTCAAGCTGTCTACATCGCCAAGCAGAAACCTGCTCCTCCTCCGGTCCCTGAAAGCATGAAGGCAGTTCTCCAGAGTTACCCGCCATTGGGACAAGTAACTCCAGTTCAAGGCCAAGATATCACCTTGTCTGCTATTCTCGAAATACCCAAGTCTCGAGAGACTGAAGCTTGGGAGATATCTCTGTGGCATTCACTAGATGGTTCAGACTGGAAAGATGCCCATCTGTGCCCCGTTGAAGACGCTCTAGCCCCTCAAACTTTGCAGTCTATACCCGAATCTGTGTCTCGCTTCCACTTTACATCATCTCTTTCCTTTGACACCTCAGTGCGGTTTACTCTCAAGTTTCGGCATAGTCCAGATGTCGATTGGAGGTGGATACGCGATGAACAAGGCCTAGATGATGGCCTAATCGTCAGTACTACCGCTGGGGTCTCATCTGACAATCTATCTGATCTTATACCTGATCTCAATTCTGGAGACTGGGATATCAAGTCATGCCTGAGTCAATCACCTAGAACATCCCTCTGGTCGCTCGAAACCGTGATTCCGCCAGCCAAGGGAGACGATTCGAGCTATAGAGACATTGCTATCGGTACTCCATGGGGATCTTTCGCGAGGTGAGTGAGACAAGGAAGATGACGCTGTACACGGGCAGACGTTATCATCCATGCCAATCATCTCGTCTGACATGAAGCAGGTGGTTTGCCCTTGTGCGACTTTGGTCACCTTGGCTAGCCCCTCGTCATGGAAAGGCGCAATTTTCCCTTGACAAAGACGGAATTCTCTGTTGTTTTCTAAGCCCCCGGGGCAAAAACCTTGTCTTCCTTGCTGTCAGTGGCCTTAACCATGTCTTGCCAGTCTTCCGACAAGGGTCCAAGGACCAACTTCAGGTTCATGTGAGTTTCTGATACACAAGACCTGCCGATGATCAATTGCTGATTGGCATAGGCTCGGAACGATGGGCTTTCGGAAGAGAAAGCCACGATACTCGTCTCAGAAGGAGAAGATTTCGAGTGCGCTGTTGCTGCTGTCATGTACCATGCTAGAAACCTGGTATCCCAAGCAGCACAGGCCAATGCTGAACACGAGCAACAGCTGTCTAACCTAGTCGATGACTTCAAGCCAAAGTGGCTGGAGTATTGGTTTGATGGACTGGGCTTTTGTATGCTCTCTATTGCCAAAGTTGAAACCCTTGATCTGACATTAAACAGGCACTTGGAATGCCCTCGGACAGCGACTTACAGATCAGAAGATATTCGATGCCATAGACAAGTTGTCCGAAAACAACATTAACGTCTCGAGTCTCATTATTGATGACAACTGGCAGTCAATTAACTACTGTGGCCCAAGCCAGTTTCAGTACGGCTGGAAAGACTTTGAGGCAGAGCCTGAGGGATTCCCCAAGGGGCTGAAGGCAACGGTCTCCCATATTCGAGAGAAACACCCCCATATTCAGCACATTGCTGTCTGGCACGCCCTCCTCGGATATTGGGGTGGCATCGCCCCAGACAGCAAGATTGCAAAGACATACAAGACCGTTGAGGTTGTCCGTGAGGATGCTGACCGTCGTAACCTACCCCTTGGTGGCAAGATTACGATTGTCGCTGAAGAGGATGTCTCGAGGCTCTATAATGACTTTTACAAGTTTCTTGTGGACTGTGGGATTGATGCCGTCAAGACAGACGCCCAATTCATGCTGGATACATGGGTCGGCGCTTCTTCTCGCCGTGATCTCATCAACAAGTATCTTGACACATGGACCATTGCAACTCTCCGGCATTTTAGCGCCAAGGCAATATCTTGCATGTCTCAATTCCCACAGGCTTTATTTCACTCTCAGATGCCTACGAACCGGCCAACCATCTTGGTGCGCAACTCGGACGACTTCTTCCCTGAGATACCAGCCTCTCATCCTTGGCACGTGTGGACAAACGCACACAACAGCATATTCATGAAGTACCTCAACATACTTCCTGACTGGGATATGTTCCAGACTGTGCACGAGTATTCTGGCTTCCACGCCGCAGCTCGTTGTATCAGTGGAGGCCCCATCTACATCACAGATGTCCCAGGTGAACATGACATGGATCTTATCGACCAGATGACTGGCCTCACTCCGCGGGGCAAGACGGTGATCTTTAGGCCGAGCGTCCTGGGGAAGACAGTATACCCTTATATGGGATATGATGATGACTCCCTGTTGAAGGTGGGAAGTTATCATGGTAAGTGAACACATTTATCGTTATGTCGGCATTGGCTAACCATATACAATAGGGGCCTCGCAAACTGGCAACCCTATCCTGGCGATATTCAACGTCTCTTCACGGCCATTGACCGATCTGATTCCGCTATCAGTCTTTCCTGGAGCCGATCCCCGTATTCAGTATGTGGTTCGTGCTCATACTACAGGCAAGGTGTCTCGACCAGTCACTGTCAAGGACCCGGGGTCTTTGCTCACTGGCTCATTGCCTGTTCGAGGATATGAAATCTTCTCCGCCTTTCCTTTGACGAGTCTGTCTAGCAAGACACATGGTGACATGTTGATCGCGAACCTCGGACTACTGGGTAAGATGGCTGGCGCCGCAGCAATATTTATGAGCAGTGTGGAGGAGCGTGAGAACGGCCGCGTTATGCTTGACACGCGAGTCAAGGCATTCGGCGTTCTTGGTGAGTTTTTGTAGACCCGTCTTTCGTGAGTGGGATACTGATAAATGATGTTAGGTGTCTATGTATCTTCTCTTCCCGCCATGACGATTGATGGCGACTTTTTGATCACGATTCAGGAAAAGGTCATCCCAGTACACACGGTGGCCATTTCGAAAGCCGACGACCATGTTCTCGAGATCGACATTGGCAAGGCGTGGAAGGAAATGGGCCTTGAAAGTCGATGGAGCAATGACGTTGAAGTCAAGGTCTTTTTTAGCATTTGAGGGGTCAAGGTAACATGCGGATGGTGAGAAGCACATAGCTGCAAGGTAGGTAGTCACACAAGCCAGAAATGTCGTCTTGACAATTCATGAGTATATCAGTCGGGAATCATTTATCGATATTCGTATTATTTATCCTGTCTTGAACTGCCTCTGCCTCTCTGTTGGCGCGAGATTGACAAGAAGTGCAGGGTAAGTTGCTTACTCACCAATCACAAATGTTTGTGAGAACTGAAAAACTAGCAGCTCAGGCGCTCACACAAATGCAGGTCGGGAAATGGCGTCCACCCATCAGAGAGCGGAAAAAAGCTTCTGTTTCTGCTTCTGGTGTGGAAGGTGCGTGCGTGCGGCGCTGATGCCCCGCCAGATCGGCCGTGGCAAGTCGGCGGGCAGGTGGCAGCCCACCTTAGGTACCTACCTTACCAAACCTTTAGGCAAGGGTCCGGTCTCGCGTCCGTCCCATAAAAAAGTTTTCGAGCGGCCACCACCAATTCTTTTCTCTTTTCTTTCTTTTGGGAAGAAGCGTTCTATCAATTCTGCCAGTCGATATAGAGGCCACAGCTTGCTCATCGACTCGTTTCGCCTTCGACCTCAAATCTTTCAAATCCAGCCCTTCATTTCTTCTTACTCACAATGTCTGCCTCCGTCCTCGACTGCCGCACCGCCCTCGAGGTGCTCGGCGAGTACAAGCAGAAGGATGGCCTCGACCTGCACGAGCTGATGGACACCACCAAGCACGGTGGCCTCACGTACAACGATTTCCTCCTTCTGCCTGGCTACATTGGCTTTGCCGCCTCCGAGGTGACTCTTGATGCCCCCATCACCAAGCGCATCACCCTCAAGACCCCCTTCGTCTCGTCCCCCATGGACACGGTCACTGAGCACGAGATGGCCATCCACATGGCTCTCCAGGGCGGTCTGGGTGTCATTCACCACAACTGCTCGCCCGAGGCTCAGGCCGACATGGTCCGCAAGGTCAAGCGATACGAGAACGGTTTCATCCTCGACCCCATCGTCATTGCCCGCAACACCACTGTCGGCGAGGCCAAGGCGCTTAAGGAGAAATGGGGCTTTGGTGGTTTCCCCGTCACTGGTGAGTCTTCTGTCTCTTTTCCTCGCTCTTCACCGGTTGCATGATTATACACCTTTTCTATATAACTTTCGTTCCACCGTATAGACTATTGTCATGGGGACTTTCTTTACTATGAATCAACCTTACAAATCACATTTCCTTTCCCAAGCCCCACAAGGAAAGAAATATGGGCTAACATGCAAAATTTGCAGAGGACGGCAAGCTGGGATCCAAGCTCCTGGGTATTGTTACCAACCGAGACATCCAGTTCGAGGAGGACCACGACCGTGACATCTCCAACGTCATGGTCACCGACCTCATCACTGCCCCCGATGGTGTCACTCTGGTCGAGGCGAATAAGATTCTTGCCAAGTCCAAGAAGGGCAAGCTCCCCATCGTCGACAAGGACTTCAACCTTGTCTCCATGATCTCGCGTTCCGACTTGACCAAGAACCAGCACTTCCCCTTTGCTTCCAAGCTTCCCGACAGCAAGCAGCTCCTCTGCGCTGCTGCCATTGGCACTCGCCCCGAGGACAAGCTCCGCCTGCAGAAGCTGGTTGATGCTGGTCTTGACATTGTCATCCTGGACAGCTCCCAGGGCAACAGCATGTACCAGATTGAGATGATCAAGTGGGTCAAGAGCGAATTCCCCGGCCTCGATGTCATTGGCGGAAACGTCGTGACTCGTGAGCAGGCTGCCTCTCTGATCGCTGCTGGTGTCGACGGTCTCCGAATTGGTATGGGCAGTGGTTCTGCCTGCATCACCCAGGAGGTCATGGCTGTCGGTCGTCCTCAGGCTGCTGCTGTGTACAGCGTCAGCCGCTTTGCTGCTCGGTTCGGCGTCCCTTGCATTGCCGATGGTGGTGTTCAGAACGTTGGCCACATTGTCAAGGGTCTTGCCCTGGGCGCCTCGACTGTCATGATGGGTGGTCTCCTGGCTGGTACCACCGAGTCCCCCGGTACCTCGTTCGTGTCTCGCGAGGGTAAGCTTGTCAAGGCCTACCGAGGTATGGGCAGCATCGATGCCATGCAGGACAAGAAGGCTGGTGGTGGTGGCAAGGACAGCCAGAAGAGCAACGCCGGAACTGCCCGCTACTTCTCCGAGGGTGACAGCGTTCTGGTTGCTCAGGGTGTCTCTGGTGCCGTGGCTCACCGAGGGTAAGTGGCATCCCCTAGTTTGGGGTAAAGATGTGAAGTGCTGACTATCTATAGCTCGATCAACAAGTTCATCCCCTACCTCGCTGCGGGTCTCAAGCACTCTCTCCAGGACAGCGGCATGGTTAGCCTGGAGGGTATGCACTCGGCGGCCGAGGCTGGTGACCTTCGCTTCGAGCTCCGCACGGCGAGCGCCCAGCTGGAGGGTAACGTCAACATGGAGTCTTATGAGAAGAAGCTCTACGCGTAACGAATGAAATGTAACGTATGTTTGAAGAAGAGATGACTGGACGGATGGGATATGATACGGGACCAAAAAAGGCTATTGGGATGGGATGGGATTGATTGATTGGTTACTTTGCATGGAAACGGCATTCAGAAGGGGCCCGCTCAGGCAGAGGATGGAACAAGCCTCGATAGGCGTAGATCTGAATAGGCGTTTACCAACCACTAGAGGTGCGGCGCGGGCGTTTTTGGTGTCAACGATTGTCTGGCAGGGGAGGGAGGTCATGAATGAAATTTTTCTGATACCCAATGAATACTGAAGTGCTGTCGGACGGTGACATGAGGGGAGCTGAGAGGTTGAAGGCAGAGAGGGTATACTGAGTGCTAGTATTGGCTTCAACTTGAGAGAAGCAAGATATAAAGTGCAACGTGATCATGACAAGAAACGAGGCTCTTGACTTTTGCCATGTTATGACATGTTGTGCTGACGATTGGTACTTTTTGCTTGGTTCGTGACGGAGTTTACTAGCAGCAACCAACATGTCAGCCACAGTCTAGAATGGCTCTCATTATTCGACAATCAATACGATGTGCTGATGACAGCAAAGCAAAGCAATGCCGGTTCTTCCGTAACGGATATACCCTTGGCAGCTCAAGATACATCCCCATCAAGCCTGGTTGATAACTCTTGATCAATCAGCCTCATGAAACAAGCCAATCCTTTACGGCGGCTCCGAAGCAGTCATGATACAACGGCAGTGACCGTGCTCACACTCGAGATTAGAGTGTCCAGATCTGGAGAACGCCGGTGCAGGGTTCAACAAACAGACCATGCCAAGATGTAGAAGAAAAAGTGGGCGATCATTCAGGGACGAGCAAGGGTGTAGCTGAAAAAGAGACTTTTGATGAATTTTCGCCAACTTTCTTACCCTGCCTCGGCATGATCTCCCTCCGATTGTGTACCCCTATCATGTGCATGCATTGTGAATGTCGAGATGTAGTCGATAAATTATATTCAAGGAAATGATGTAGCAGTAGCTAGACAATAAAGGAAAAAAAAAAGCATGACAATGTCCAGTCATTTGGGTATAATCCGTAGGCGCGTACCCGTCCGCGCTCCATTCCATTACCGTTGTTCTCCTCGCCCTTTGTTTTTCCACGCCCTCTCTTTTTCAATCTTTTGGTGTCATGATAGCATCGCGCTCGATCTCACTACCCCCTTAGTACTGGGGCTGAGGCTGGTGAGGGTTGTAGGTCTGCTGAGGAGCAGGGAAGGATCCCTGAGGCTGAGGAGACTGGTAACCCTGAGGAGGGGACTGGTAGCCAGGCTGAGGAGGAGCCTGGTACTGCTGCTGTTGCTGGGCCGGGGGAGAGGTAGGCATGTGCATGCCCTCCTTCTGAGCCTGGTAGCCCTGGGTGATGGGACCCTGCGAGAGGCGAGCCTTGACTTCGTTGTCCTGCTGGATGAGGGCACAGCAGAGACACCAGTAGCTGACGCAGCAGTCGCCCATGCCGCTGCCCTGAATGCCGAATCGCTCACGGATCTCACCACGCTTCATCATGGAGTAGCTGTGCAAGACATTATCGTCAGTAACCGTCATAGTGAACAGTGCAGATAAACAAAAGCTTACATCCAACCACAGCCAGTGACGCAGTTGATGGCGCAAAAGATGAGGCAGTCGCTGTTGCAGGTATCGGCAGTCTGCATGGTAGGATCCCTCATGCGATCGGCAGTTTTACCCAAGACTGTAGACGAGCTGTGAGCTTCCAATTGCTACCAAGGCAGGGCGCGCGAGCACTTACGAATGCATGGGCAAAAGGTGCCGAGCAGGCAAGAGTTGCAGGGTGAGCAGTTGCACAGGCTGCTCTGCCATTCCTGGTTCTGGACATTGGGTCCCTGGGAGTACTGCTGAGCCATTGTGATTGATTGATATTAATTGGTGAGTCGGAGTATGAACGAAGGTCGAAGGTCGGGTTGGAGAGTGCTGATTAAAGTCGAGGTGAAAAGCGACGATGCGATCAGACAAGAGAGAGGGAGAGTGGTGGCTGATAACGCTCCTGTGGGAGCCCAAAGCTTTAAAAAGAAGTGTCGGCACGGCACTTGGGCTGAACTGACGTATGACCATCAAGCTTTCCAGAGCTGAAGGAAAGCTCTCCCTCTGCTGGCTCCGGGGTGCGGTGCCCAAAGCAAAGACAACCCTTCATTTCCAATTACAACCACCAGGGTCACCAGCGGAGTCAAACTCGAGCCGGCTGACGCCTCTGACCCTAGAAGGATCATGGAGATCACCCCCTCCACCGCATGAGACTACTGTACCGCGATACCACCAGACATGCGGGCTGTGTTGTGCAAACATGCACAAGCCTGGCACAAGCAAGGGGCCCCCAAAGGTCTCCAAGGGCGAGGGGAGCTCTTCACGCGAAGGCATTCAGCCACTAGCCGTGCTAGCCTCCTAGGGCTGACCGGGTTTGCGAGATGTGAGTGGAGCGTCGCGTCGTCGTGTCGAGTGCCTGGTCAGAAAGCCTGGGCGTGCCAGTCAGCCTTGAGCTTGAGGTTCGAGGAGAGGAATCGTCGCAGAGGACAACTCCACCGACCCAAGATTAACACAACCAAAGCCGGTTAGGCCTTCGAGCCCGTTGAGGCATAGCATCGTGCACCATCCAACCAGCCAACGTCTCGAAACAGCCTTTGCTCCTCCGGCCGGTCGGCGCCGTGGGACGTGTCAAGGGAAAGCCCTTCAGCTCGGGCGTCGACAAGCTTCGAGCTAGTTACAGTACGTGAGACCACCATTGTGAAGATCAATCCTGAGCATCTTATTCTTAGAAGGGGGCTGAATGCGGTGCTGTGCTGGTCTGCACTGGGGTGCCCATGATACGTAGCGTATCATCCGAGTGCAAGAGCAAGGGCTAGGCCTGGTCGAAACGCCTCGCGGTGGGTTTGACGGGCGTTTTTCTCGTCTCTTGTACTTTGTTCGTTGGAGTCTTTTTTTGCTTTGTGTCGAAATGCTGACATTCATTTGATGCTCCATCCATTCATTCATGCTCGAATATTGATGCTAAGAAAAGCAGAACGGTTTGAAGGATGGATGGATGGATGGATGGATGGATGGAACGGGTACTGTGTGCGCCGCGCCCGCATTCCGAAACAAGGTGTGACGGATCAAAAGGCTGCTCGCAGACATCTTGGCGTACAGAGTGTTCATGTCCGCAATAGGGAAAACACCCATCACTGCTTCTCAGCTTGTGGTCGACGGGTCCGGGACTTGACAACACCTCCGCTCGCCGTCGGCCGGCTTAAGATCACATAGTCCGGAATCACCACCTTGCCTCCCCGTAGCTTCCGCTCCCTCGGCGAGTAGTCGTCCTTGTCGAACCCCAGCTTCTCGTAGAACTTGAGCCCCGAGGCGTTGCTCACGAAGCATGTGAGCATCACCTTGTCGACCGAAGCGATGTTGTCGCCAACGTCCATCAGGTACCCCATAAGCCTTCTGCCCAGGCCAGTCCTGCCCCGGTTTCTGATTAGCTCAACGTCTTACATATGCACTTTGTGGCCTCCGTCCACCAGACCAGTTGCTCAGCCCTGTCCAATGTGTGTAAACGAGCTCCGTCGGAGGTCGGCATCATGCAGAATGTCACTTGTTGGTGTTGTCTTACTCACCCCTGCAGCTCCGGCTTCAAGTGGATTTCATAACAGTACACCACTGGCTCGTGGTTTTCAAAGGTAGGCATCAACGATGTGAAGCCGTTGATCTTGCCGTCACCGTCCTTGACCAGAATGTACCGAAGATCTGGAGATCGCATCTCCCTCCTCTTCATCGCCGGGTGCCATCCCAGCGACGAGTTTCGATAGTCTTCACCGCTCGTCTCGTCAACCAGATCGAAGCACGCCTCGAGCTCGTCGTCGCGCATCGCGGTAGGGCGCGAGAGACTTAAGGTGTAGACTGTGTCGTTTCGGGGATGCGTCCATTGAGGCCAGCCATCGCTGCTGAACACGCGACGCGCAGTTGTTAAGAAAAGTCACATCAATACCAACAAACTCGGCTTCGAGACTCACCTTGGCTTGACATATTCCTGGATAAAGTCCTCGTCGGACTCTTTATTGGCAATCTCGATCGGATTTGGCTGTCGACGTCTTCCAACAAGTCTCTTGATGGGCTTCTTAGATGAGGCAGATGCCTCCTCTGTTTCTGCCATGATGCCAACTCTGCTCTTGAAATTGAACAAGGCCAAAAGAAGAAGAGGAAGGGATAAAATGAACAATATTATCTTGGATGACTTTCACGACATGGTCCACTAACAATCCAGTGCATGGCAGGAACAAGGTCGTACAAGGGAAACAGCACTCCGATTAGATAACCGAGGTTCGGCCGGCAAGACGCAAAGGCAACTTTTGAAGGCTTTCATCCATCGCCGTCTACTCCGGTGCTTTTTTTTTCACGGGCATGAGAATTATATCCCCCGTCCGATGAAGTAGTCTCTGAGTGGAATGGTCTTCAGCACTCGCCTGCTGAATCTCAGCCGTGGCTATGCCACTCGGCCTGGCGGTTCTCGTCTTAAGCCTACTCTGAGTCTTGACCAGGTATGAGACACCTCAACTCGTGGCAAACTTACAACGCTGATGGGGAATTGGGTTCCAGTTTATCCAGAGAGCACGGGTCTTGTCTCTCTACCGCACTATTCTACGAGGGACAAAGCGAATTGCAGACCCAGCGACGAGAGCCGAGTCCCGCAAGTACGCTCGTGACGAGTTTGACAGACACCGCGGCGTATCAGACGCAGTAAGTCTCTCTCCAAGCCTTATATACCATTACAAGAGCTAACTCTGCCTTGTAAAGTCTCAAATCAGATATCTGCTGTCGAGGGGAAAGACGGAATGGGAAGGTATGGAGAGGTATATCGATGGTATGTAGCGCAGTAGTTGTACATGACGGGCCCTCCCGTGCTGTCCGCTCCCGTCTCAACCTCCAAAGCTCCGTTGACGCCTCATCAATTCATGTTCCAAAAAGAAGAAAGAAAGAAGCTTCGTCGTTGCTCTTTTCTACCTCGCATGCATCTGGGCGTCCGTCGTCTAGACAGTTCGATTCGTAATCGGGCGATAATTTTCCTCCTCGCAGTATCGTACAGTTGCCTCATCCACAAGAGTGTCTCCCGTCGTTTCGCTCTTTAACCTTGTCGCTGCTTGTGTCGAGGGTTCGCCTTGCAGATGATGTACAAGTATCCGTTGTGTCGCTTGCCGGCTTTCCGTCGGACAACCTAATGCGGCGGCTCGTTAGCATCGTCCAGCAAGCTCAATTGCCTCTCCCAAGTACGTCAATTGAGCCGGCACCGGTATAGCCTCACCTTGCAGTGCTCGCATCGCTTCTTGACCGAGCTGTGAACCTTCATGCCTCGAGTCTGCTGCATCAAGCCGCCGCCGATGGCCCGCGAGACAGGCACGGCAGAGGGGCTTGCAAAGAGCGAGGGCAAGGCGCCCATTGACCAGGTAGCCCGGGTCGCAAAAGCGCCCAGGGCATTGCTGGCGCTCAGAGACCTCGCGGAGAGCGAGAGGGTGCGGAAAAGGGAAGCCATCGTGGTTGGCGGGCGATTGGACGACTCTAAGAACTCATTCGGGTCGAGACGAGGTTTGCTTGACGAGCCAACTCGGGAGCAGCCGGGTCACGTGCTGTTTGTCCACCAACAGTTCCTGGTCCCCAGAAAGAGGTACGTACCGCAACAACGTCCACCAGAGACTCGACACTATCTTGAACTTCGAGGTGGATGTTTTCCACGAGTCATCGGCATTTCAAACGAGAGACTGTTACCTTTATCGTGATTGTATTTTACTCAATTGTTAATTCTTGTATCTTGGTACTATCCTCATGTACCTTTGCCAAGATTCTTCAATGGCCTCTTGGCAACAGCTTCAGGTCACATCAATCGCACTACACTTCACTGGGTCTGCAGTCTATATCAACATTCTTATACAACTCGTGCTATCTATCCTGTGGCCAACCTGCAATTTAGAGCACGAAACAAATCAACTGTGTTCTCCCTGGTGGTTCTGTGATCCAGACCGAATACCGTTAACGCCGTTCTGTGATAAATCACAGCAAAGAAACAAAACCACCTGCGCATCCATCCATCCATATCCGTTCTAGTGCTTCAGCCCTACTTTACCAAAAGCCGGTGGGGTTCCATTGGTTAGAGTTCCGATATGCCTTGAGTTCTTGGAAGGTCTTGTTCTGAAGATCTTCGAAGAACACAGCAGCCGTGTCGAAGCTGTGGCTTACGAGGCACATGTCCCGGCGCTCGCGGGCTGGGCCCTGACCTTCCAAGTCTGGGGTTACGTCTTTGTAGGCCTTGATACCATCCTCAGCGCGTGGGTAGAAGTCCTTCAGAAGGACATCGACCGTTTTGCGGGCATCAATGACAAGGGCGCGATGCTGGGCTTCCTGGAGCAGTTCAGGGTCGAACATGTCGAAAAGGTTTGGAAGATTCTGCAGCGAGTCATTGTGGATTTTGTTGTCTCTCACCAGGGGTTCAACATAACGTGGTCCGATCACGTTGCCGTTCGGGCCAAACTGAGTGGCCGGCGGGAGTGGCCGCGCTGTCTCCGTCGACTTGAGTCGGATTAGACCGTCACCATGTTGGTGCAGCGGAGCATCTGCATTGAACTCCGAACGGTGCCACTTGGGGAAGAACGGTTCCCAAACCTCTTTGCCGTCGCGCTTCCCGCTGTCGCATTCCTCGTCCAGCCACAGACGTAGGGTGCAGCCAGCACACAATCTGGTATGCGGCCGAGCCATTCGTGCTGTCTGAACGAAAAAGTCTTCGAGATACTCGTATCCACAGGAAGAACAGAACATCATGGTCTGGCCCATCTCATGGAGGTAGAAATTATGCCAATCGTTGTCGAGTGACTCCAGTCCCATCCTGACAGGCTTGAGGATGTCATAGAGCGCTTGTTTGATGGCGTTCTTGTCTGTCGAACGAGTAGCCATTAGATCCAAGTACCGGTACATACCATCAAGGAAGCTAAAGATCTGAAGAGGCAAGAATGGTAGCTTCGACAGATAGGTCATGAACGCGCCGTTCCGGTCCATGAGGAGCTGGAGGTTCATCCTCTTTGACTTGAGGACGACTTGCAGGAGAATTCCGAATAGTCCGCGTTGCTGAGCGTCGCTCCGGAGTTTCTTAGAAGACAACCCGTACGCGTTGGCGTCGTCACCAGGTTTGGCCTGCCCGAGTAGGGAGCCAGTGTTGTATCGCGGGTAGAAATCCAGACTTTGGATGTGAGGTTGATCGCGAGAACGGCTGCTGTTGATCTCATGGATCAAATCGAGCAGGCAAATGATATCACCAAAGTGAATATCGGGGCAATCGTAGATACCCAACATCTTGAGGTTGGGGCACGCTCGAGCGACGATGGCTACCAAACGACGGTCCAACATGGGCGTGGCATGGAAATGCAAAACACGAATCGTGTGGCGCCTGTTGTAGATGCCAATGACTGTTTGCAAAACACATTAGCAAATGGCAAATAAGGTAAGATGAGCAGCACGTAAACTCACGAGTAGTGAAAGTAGTAGACAAGCCAACTTGTCTAGACATGCAATGTTCTTCCGATAGGGCTGGTTCGGTCAGTGCAGCAACCCGTTCCGTGAGATCTTTGACGTGTGGGAGAGACTTGACCATCTCGACCAGCTTCTTGCCGTGAACCCTCCCGTGCCACAGGTTGGATGCCTCTCGCTGCACGGCGCGAATGTATTCCTTTCGCTCTTCTTCATTCATCTCTGCGAGATCTGCCACTTCAAGGATTTCCAACTCCTGAACTTGTGCGCCTGGGACCTGTGCCCAAAATGGCGTCGATGATCCGCATTCACGATAAATATCAGTGATGGACTGGATGACATTGCGCATGGCGATGCGCTCCTGGCCCTGGTCGAAATCGGGGTTCCGCATGAACTCTCCATATGACACCTTGGGTGTCACGGCCACGAATACGTATCCGGAGGGGAGTCCGCGAAAGGCGCGAATGGAAACGTCAAAGACAGCCTGTGAAGAGAAGAGTCAGTGGCTAGTATAAGTGAGGGTGTCTTTGGAAGCACTTACCATGCCTTGTGACAGGCCCCCCCATCCTTCGGGGTAGGCTTTGGCAAGATTAACCAGATTGGAAATACCAGAGAAAGCTAGGTTCTCGGCCACGATCTGCCCGAAGATATGCAAGCCAGCAAACACTCCTCGAATAGGGTACTGGATCTGATGCTGTTGAAGGACAGTCACATCCACAGTCTCATGATGTCAATGTTTGTGACCTAGCAGGTCCGATGGGCTTCAATCATACCTTGACGAGTTCCTTGGCGTCTGCATACTGCCCAAAGGAAGGGAGATCTCCCTTGCGATACTTGTCGCTGTCGTCCCTGGTCGCGTACCACTGGTCGATTTCGCTCTGGACAGAAGCGTTGGAAACCTTTTTATGAAGTCCCTTCTGCTGAAGGCGTTTCATGGAAGCAGCCGCATTGTACGGCATGATGACTGGATGAAAGTTAGCAATTTGTCCCCCCAGATTCATGGTAAACTTACGTGACTCGGTTGTCTTGGACGACGAACCGCCAGAGTAGTTTCCGCGCCGACTACTCATTTTGCATTTCAAGTTCAGATCTGAGCCAGCTGATTGTGATCTAAGAGCTTCTGCCATGAGGTTAGGGCCTCCCTTTCTCTTCTTCTTTGCCATGTTGAACGAGATGAAACGGGATCAGAAAGTTGTGAGTGCGCCTCTGTAGGTAGTGAGGAACGAAGGGTGCGTTGAACTGAGCAGGACGTTGAAGATGAAGCCGAATGTTGACAAGAGAAAGAGAGAGGGGAGAAATGAATGAATGTGTGGTGGTCAAGGTATGTATACATGAGATGAATGCGAAAATGGCAGGTATTGAAGTAACGTAAACGAACGGCAACAGATACAAACGCCCGAAAAAGTGATGAAATGGGAATGGGTAAATGACGGGAACTAGACGTCGGCAAACGAAACAAGAAAGGGTCAATGAGGGGAAGCCAGAGGCAGACACCTCGCAAGGCCCCAATAAAGAAGGAGGGACTCTCGATGAAAGAAGAAGAGGGACTCGGTCGGGAAAGTAGGTGCTTACCGGATAGAGAGGTGGAAATGGCCTATCGCACAGCGCTTTGCCTTTGTCCAATGAGAATAGTCGATGGCAACTCCGCAACCCAAAGAGTAGCGATCCAAGCTGAGAGACAAGATGGTGAGAACTGCTCGAGTCTGCGACAAAATGAGCTCCGGGCGGGTTTTCTTTTCAGGAAGGGTAGAAAGCGTGCCAATACGCTTCAAAAGGGAAGAGAAGATGCGGGAGAATCCAAACGACGCTGCTATAATTGAATCGTTAGCTATCGGCGTCGAAACCAGGGCAGAGATCAATCCTTGGCGTCAAGGACTCCGAAGACGAGGCAGTATAGGAGAGGAAGTGTCTGAAGAGAGGAGAGGGCTACCAGTGTGATGACTTCTCGGCCAAGATGTCTCTGCGCGAAAGCAGGATGGCAGAGATTGAAGAGAGTGAGCCGCGACGACAGCCCAGTCTCTAGAGCGTGACTCACTGATGTGTGGAAAGAGTGAAGAGATGCAACAAGGTCGGGATGGAAGAAATAGCAACCACACGAGCCGATTCGCGTTGGAGGGCCAAGGCGACTTTGGCAAAGGAGGAGGATGTTGAAGGAAGAGAAGGGCGGAGAAGGGTGTGGCGGGTGGAGGAGAGGATGATGAGGAAGAGAGGAAAGTGAGGAAGAGAGGGAGAGACGATAAGAGATAGATAGGGAGAGGAAGATGGAGAGGAAGAGAGAGGCGGGAAGAAAGAAAGAGCCTCAGGCAAAGAAGGAAATCTGAAGAACGGTCGAAGCCCGCGATGAGGACCTCCGACCGTCGCTCCAACGCGTCGTCGGCCTCTGCTCGACGACGATGAAATAGAAAAGATATAACTTACCGAAGCAGCTCCAAGGAAGCGATATGCGCAAGGATGCAAAGTCTCGATATCAAAAGCGTGGCGTCGTATCCCAAAGACGCTGGTATGTGGTGATGTCGAGAGAAGAAGGGGTGAGGGGATGAAGAGGAAGAGAAAGAGAAAAGCGTCGAGGTTTCCTAGGAGATGTTTATTTGTCTTGCGGGACTGACAGTGAATCACAGTCTCGATCTTGGGGCCAAGTTACGTAGCCTCGCAGGAAAACGCTCTGCCTTGCGGCGCGGCCAGCGGAGAGCCGGCCACCCAACGCCCACGCAGAGACCCACAGGCACCGGTGTGCCCTCCGGCCTCCCACCGAGAGGCGCCCCGGAGTCTGCTGTTTGGTGCCCCGTCTGCTAGTCTAGCAGTGGCCTGGCAAAGGGTAGAGGGGACTGCACCCCGTGCGAGCTGGAGGAGGGCTCAGGGAAAGGGGGTAAAGGCACACTTGATCAAATGTCCCGTAGATGATTAGTAGGTCATCCCATAAAGTCCCATATCCTTTGCTTGCTTGTGGTCAAAGATGTCGTCGTGTCTCTCGTCGTCATGGTGCCTTGATGGCCTGGCGGTCCAGCACTGGAGAACGCCCGGCGCATCCCACCGTGGCGGACCCCTATCTGAACATGATCCCCGTACTCCTTTCATCATCACCATGTCCAGAAAGCCTCCAAAAGTCTCAAAGCCATCATTTATCTTGCTTAGGGAACATCGCAAACAATGAGGGTCAAGTCCTCGTCCCACAAGCCCCTGTGTTGACGTCGCAGCCCTCGGGCAGCACAAAGGACGACAGCTGTTCATCCCAGAACAACACAACAGACCCCCCCAAAACATCCAAATCATGTACCACAAGCTTTCGCGAGGCAAGACTTTGGGGGCCTTATGTCAAGAAAGGCGTCAAGGGCCTGTCGTGGCTGGCCCCTGACGGTCGACACGACAGAAGGCACCCCAAACCTCCCTCATTCCCACCCTACCTGCGCTCGTGCGACCGGCAAGACCTCTCTTCATCCCTAAAAAGCACTCACAAGCACACTGGCTATATTGGGA
Source organism: Fusarium solani (assembly GCF_023522795.1). Classification (NCBI taxonomy): domain Eukaryota; kingdom Fungi; phylum Ascomycota; class Sordariomycetes; order Hypocreales; family Nectriaceae; genus Fusarium; species Fusarium solani. The sequence continues at coordinate 4,694,220 of NW_027072157.1, forward strand.
ATCCAGATGATTGAGCCCTCCCCCTTACTCATCGAAGGAATGCTAACGACGAACTGATCCAGGCCATGAAGGCATCGACGAAGAGCCCAGCGACATCTACAGGACCGCCATTTCGATGAGAGCCTGTGTCAGTAGCATCATAGTCATCACACGCTGCGAGGCGCTTCGCCAGCAAGATCTCACCCCCTATCGCAACGTCATACTAGGCAGGGCTGTGCGGCCATTCACAACATCCACCAGTTGAAGCGACGCGTCGGGCTTGAAGACCTCGAAGCCCCTAATATCCTCTCTTAGGCTAGCAGTAAGCACGATCTTGATCGTTCATAAGCCTAGAGACTCGCCAGAGGAGACCAGCGATGCTGAAAGACTAGGAGTGAACAACGTCGAAGCCAAGCCCAGGCTCTGAACCGCCTTGACGGCCATCGCGAACAACAGACAAGCATCTAAAGAGCTCCAAGACATACTATTTGCATTCTCATACGGAATGCCACGCCAAAGACACTCTCGAGACACCTTCTTCGTTCCGTACCACAGACCCTTCGAGGTTCTCCTGGGTGGCTCTCCCAGAAAACGAGTTGACATAGCCCCCGAGAGTCCCCAAGATGTCGGAGAGCCTCTCAAGACGGGATAATAATGTTAGGAAGCACCCAGCTAACCAAAGGATCTACTCAGTACAGGTCAAAGTCATCTAATGACACCAAGCAGACTGTGGGGAGAACATCGTGCTTTCACGAACTACAGATAAACACTGACCACGAACAAAGGAATCTCTCGGTGAGTAGTGTGCACGGGAAGCCAGTCCATTGTTGCTGGCACAGACACTTCTCTTCTCACAAAGACAGAGTATGTCAGGCACAGGAGCCAAGACTACAGTTATGAACACAATGTTAGCTTTGCCTAGACAACACCACAAGAACCTCCCATCACTCAGACTCGTGAGATGTGTGCCAGCTTATCAGGCCAGTCAAGGTCAAGACTGAGATGGGCAGAGCCTCACCAAAAGGACATCAACTTCACATTGTCTCGGATTGATCGTAGTCAAAGACTCAAAAGTTTACGGTAAAAGCAGATGGGTATACTTGAATCTGTGCTAACAAATATCGTCGATCAGAAACGACATTACGAGCCGATCCGAGACCGCATTCTCAAGACAAATCAAAACAATAAAAGCAAGCCATGATGCAGGTTAAAACTCCTGCAAGCAATATCCCCAGCCTCATCACATCCTCGACTGCACCGTCCCTTGCATCCGTCTCACCGCCATCTCAGCATTGAGCCCTTCACCACCCTCAACAAGGAACTACACCCCACGGGACCGTCCGGGGCGAGAGCAGCTGGTCGATCCCGGTCCTCGAACCATGATATCGAGAAGATCTATTCCTGAAACGAAGATCGAGTTGCAGAAAAGGAAAAAAAAGGGCTCGTTTGTAAAAATCCCTCTCGACGTCGTATCCCACCGCATGTACTGTACCGAATCAGGTTGATTGCTCGAGCTCACAATATCTACGGCCTATCACGTACAACCCCTCTACGGTCGATAAGCGCGGTTGACGACGAGTGGTCCAAGAAACATGGCGTCGCGGATAGAGGCTTAGCAGCTGGGCCGGCTTACACCAGCTCTCCAGTCGGCGAATCTGAAACCAGGGTCCTGCACACCATCAAACAGTCAAGTCGAGGAGAATCTGAACTTGGAGAAACAAAGGTGACAAGCCGGCGGCGGGAGTCTTGCTTGGGTGTTGTCGGAGACCAAGCCACATGGGCGAGCACATGCACATGGCTAAGTCTGCAAGGGAGCGGGGCCTGCATGAACGTTTGCTCGACGAGGACAAGGCCGAGTCGTCATGACAGACCTTTGTCCGAGGTGAGCCGCGATCGACGGGAGGGTGGCAGCCAGCAGCAGATGGCCAGAGATGGTGGGATGGCATGGAACCGCCTAGCCGTCCCCGGAGCACGAGCTGAGATGGAGGTGAGGGGAACGGCCGGATGATACAGCATGGCACGCATAGGCACGAGATCATGAAGAGCCTTGTTAGCCCAGCTGTCGTCGGCCAAGCTGTGACATTGATTGGCCGGGTGTGTGGGATGCATCGCTGTCAAGGCAGAACGGAGTACTCTTGCTCATTCCTTGATAGGATGACTTGATACAGCAAGGTACAATCCAGTACAGTACTCCCAGTCGAGTAATGGGAGTGGCACCGCTGCAGAATCATGACTATCAGGGTGTCACGACGGGGCGGCAAAGAGCAGATAGCCCAGCAGGCATATCATCAGGTGCGCAAACTGCCTCACACCACAACGGCCAAACCGGAGTTGTGAGAAGACAAGACAAGAAAGGACCGTCGGAGCAACAGCAATGCGAGCTTCTACTTTGTCATTCCGCCGCTCCCGGACACGGTCACATTCACAACCACAACCACAAGAGACAGCCGGTGTTCGGTATTGCCAATGCTGTGATGTGGAATGATGAGGGCAAGGAGACAACCTTGGCACTGACGGCAAATCAGGTGATTGGAAACGGTGGGCGGCGCGCGAGAGTTACCGTTGCGACTGGAAGCTTGGAGGAAAAGCTTGTCAACAGCACATGACCCCCCCGTCGTGGCTGGAACGGTTCGGTTGGGACGGACTGACTGACTGACTGACTGATCGGCCCCGGAGAGTTGTTACAGTACGGGCCACCCCCCGTCTTGTCTCTTCATCAATGTCGGCGTCTCGGAAGCTGAACGAGAGAGACATGGGAATCACGGGTCGAATCACGACGACCCAGAGCCCGATTGCGAGAGTAAACATCCATACCCGCATAAGCATGATAGCCAAGTAAGACGACGATCGAACAAGCGGGTTGGTACTGCAATGTACTTCTGGGAAAAGCTGCACGGTCGCATGAAGTGTTAATAAGATCAGCTTGTGGAGCCAACCAAGTTTCTTCTTGATAGAGTCAGAGGGATGACGGCTCAAGCAGTTCTCGGAGGATGCGCACGTGTTGCTGCTACTACGAGCACCCTTACTCCATATTAGGAGCAATTCTCTTCAGACGAGATTGTCATCCGAAATTCACATCCATGCCCAAACGCAGGGCAGCCTGACGAGGACGACGACGACGGTGCCTCGGCGTCTATATGGTGGTTGGGATAATGCCCTCTCCCTCCAGCATCATCGAGATACAGCACGGCTTCAGTGCATCGCATTGAACTATTAGCTAGGCTCGCCGCAAACAAACAAGGCCCAGCCGCGAGTGGCTGATGGTGGCCAACGGGGTGAAACGAACAAACCCACAGAGCCCCGAGAGGCAACGGGAGTTTGTGTGTTTGGTTGGATCATGAAATGAGAAGCGCAGGGTCCAATTTCCAGACGAGACGGGGTTAGGTGCCATCGGCCGACGACGGATCAGCTCTCTCCAGGGATACCAGCCATACAATCTCAGCAAGCGAGTGTCGGTGTGCCTCGGGCAAAGTACCGAAATCAATGCCTTTTGCTACAGTAAGGTTTCCAAGGGTGCGATACAACACTGCTTGGCCTGGAGCAGAAAACCGTTCTTGATCAAGCAAGAGAAGCGCCCGGCTTCGAGACGTTTCCCCCCTCAACAACGGCATAGCTTCCAAGAGGCTACCGACAAGGATGATCTAGGCTGGGTCCCACAAGCCGGAGTCAAGCCAAGGCGTGGTGGTTGAGCTGACGGGCATGTGGATCTCGATTGATTGCCCACGGGCGGCGGACCGTGTGTGGTGATCGCCGCCGTGCACTGTTGGCACGGATTCCGCGCCATTGTGCTTTTTTATTAGTGCCCATCAAGATATCAGGCGCTGGTCGTTCGTGAAAGGAGGTGGCGGCAGGTCAGAAACCAAGGCAACGAGTCCATGCGAGGGCAGATGGCCAAGCAGGCAAACCAAAGCGCCTCGGAGGCGAGATGGAAGGAAAAGAAGGGTCCAGAAAGGCAACCGCAGGCGATGGCTTCCCCAGAATGACCTTTGTATCCGATGGGTGGCATTCCGGCGGTTAACATCCCGCAGAGCCACCCACGAAAGAAGATGCCATGGCAGAACCCAGAGCATTGGTCGCACAAAGGCCGTGCCGTTTCGTTTCCCGTTGCAGGTCATCAACTCACTTTGTTATGTCTCGGCGTTGATCTGCCGACGGGAGATACTGCGTGTCTAGGGTGTCTCACCAGATGGCCCCCGATATTGGTAACCGTGTGTGCTCGAGTCAAGGGAATGAGGAATCGGCATGAGCATCGAGTCCTGTCCACTGCCAAGAGCGGCTTCAGGGTTGCAGTAAAAAGGGTCCCGAACTACTGCCTGGTGGATTGGTGTTCGCGGCTTTGGCTGACCTCCTATGCCCAACTGGTCCAAGCTATGCTCGACTTGGCCAAGACGACGGCCGGGCCTTGAGTCACCTGGACCCAAAGTGAGGGAGAGGCGCGATCGTGTGAGCCACGGCTGGGGTTGCCTGTAGCCTGGATCGAGTTGGACTGCTTGAGCCCTCTCGAGTGGCTGATGCAGGTGCTGGAGCAGAACCAGATGCTGGCTGTGGCATCGCGGGATTGTGGCATTGTGATGTGATTGTGAATGGGTGGATAACCCGGATGCAAGTTTTGACTTTGGATTGGGGCAAGAGGCACTTTGCGTGTGCTACCACCCTTGCACTGTGCTGCATTGCGCTGTACCCCGTAGGACAACGAGTGGGAGGTGATGGAAGATAGATGCAAGTTTCGAGGTCAATACAAGGCATACAAGGCTGCATGTGGGTTGTTTTGCGAGCGCGTGGCCCTTCTCCATCGTGATGCTCGTGTGCTCCTGCCTCGGGCTGCAGCTTCCTGCATTTGCATGAGCTCGACCAGCGAATGAGGTTTGTGATACAGGGTATGTAGGTACTCGACCTCGAAGCAAGGTACTATCTTGGGCATCTAGGAGCCAACTCCAGAGAATCATCCATAAAATCCAAGGAAGTACCTCTCATGCAGTGCAGGGTACCTCCCGTCCTGTCGAAGGGAGCAGCGCGCCGTATTGATTGATTCGCCCGAGCTGCTCGAGTTAGGGCGCAATGCGGGCCCCCGTTTATTACGACGTCGTCGCTAGCGCCGCCATAAGGCCATGTTTGGGCCCGGAGGACCAACTCTTGCTTGGACGTCGTTCCATGGCCACAGAAATGTAGAGAATTTCGTGGGCTAGAGAGAGATGAGCTGCCAGGTCCCAAACACACACGCAGCACAGCACAAGCACACGCACACGCACAAACAGACAACAAATCACACAGCATATCCGACAGTAGTTTGGATCAGGTGCGGGATCCCGCGGCCCAGACATGATGGAGGGTTGAAGCTGAAGGCTACTGGACGCAAGAGGCTGCCAGAGGATGACGCTTCTGGAGACGGCGAAGCGTGACCTGATATGACATGACCTGACCTGACACTTGCGTGCATCGCCGTGTCTTCCCAGAGGCCGAGATGGGGACCGGGGACCAACGACGAGGCACAAGAGCCAGATGCGTCAGCGTCAGAAAAAGAGGGTGAAACGCCTTTGTCGTTGTGCAGCAAATGCTCAAGCCACCGAGCATCACAGGATCCGGTGCAGCAGCTCAAGCGCCTAGGCGAGACACGAGAGCCTCATGGCGACCGTGGGCGGCGCGGGGGGCTTGCCTGGCCTGGATGGATGGATGGCGCAAGGAAGAGAGACAGCCAAGATGCCAAGGCGGCCAAGGAACTATGCCAAGCAGGCAAGACGCCAGCCAACGTCGTAGAAAGAGTGCTGGTGACCATCGAGACAGGACAGACGTGTCGAAACGTGTTCCCCTGGAACAATATTTTATTTCGGATTTCATTCTAATGGCGATCCACCAGAACCACAACGAGGTGGTGGTTGTTGAGGGCGGTCCTGGCACGGATCGCTCGTCGGCACTGGGCTCAAGCGAGAATCCAGGGCCAGGGACAGGGACCAGGTGGATTGTTCAAGAAAGTCAGTGGCTCCCCATGGCCCACGATTGCATGCTGAGGGTGCAAGGGGTTCGACAAGGTTCGGACACAGGGAGATGGGAGATATTGGAGGTAGATCCACCGGTGATTGGGCTTCATCAGAGACCCGGGAGCTGGGCAGATTATTATTAGGTACGTACGATGTCTGATTCATCTCACGGAGAGACACGGTCAGTCAAGAATGAGAGACAGCCGACTAGATGACGAGACACGGAGTCAGAAAAGCAAGACTTGTGGGCTGGAGAGGAGAGGGAGAGCACATGGTTCTGATACATTTGTTGCCGCCGTTTTGGTGGATTGTGCAAGCAAGGAGGTCAAGTGCCAGACAAGATTGCTCGGCAATGTGGGGATGTAGGTACCGTAGCCCATTGGGGCCGAGAGGTGGGTTGAAGATCGATATTGAAATGTCGTCTCAAGACCCTGTTCCCGACAACAAGGGAATTTCATTCAAACCAGTGGGCGAGCAGCGAGATTTCCCTTCCTTATTCGAGGACCCGCCCCGGTTGAGTCAGAGCAAGAGATGGGGTGAGCATGTCGGTCTGTAGGATCAAAGATGGAGATTGATCAATGCTGATTGTCGGGACACGGCCGAGTTCCAGGGAATAACATGGGCGACGACACTGAAGCCGGCCGGGCTTCAGGGAGGGCTCCAGCCCGGGTCTGATCGTCCAGGTGGTAGCACTCCGTAGCGTCAATAGCGTTGAGGCCTGCACAGGCCAGTACGTAGTAGTTATCAGCCCAGCCTGCCAGCGGGCGTGGTTCCGCGCCATGCAGCGAGATGCTGTAGGTACGGAGTATGATGGATATTGACGGTGAGAAAAGGCGGGCAGGGCAAAGTAAAGCTTCTTGTTCCTTGGTGAAGGGAAGGGGCCGACAGGCTGGCCGGGAGCATCCGTCGATACGAAAGGAAAGGGGCCTTGCTTGAAGTTGACAATGACATGCAACTTTTCTGGGGGGTCCAGTCCGAAGCACGTTCCAAAGCTTCCATCATCCCGAGGTGAATTCCAAAAAGAATCTTTCCAGCATGGATGCGAGATGATGGTGAGTGACGAAAAAAGGACTGTGAATATCGGGGTACCTTCCGTCCAGGCTTGTCTTCCGCATCTTCACAGTAACTACGACCTTGGCTGTGAATGGGAAGGTACGTGTCGAGTTGAGTCGATACGATACGTGAGCCCCGCCATGCAGCACAGGCAAGTGCAGTTGGGTTGCTACTGCAATTTTGTCCGCGGCTAGCGCTGGAGCCCTTTGCAAGGTGTGCTCCACCGACGGCCGGCAGGTCGACGGGGCCATGGGGCGTCTGCAATTTCAGGCCCACTCGTTTAATGCAGCACGGGCCAGCTCCTCACCCAGCAACAACAGGGAAGAATTATTGGAAAGACAATGGACGGGAGGATTGGTTCGGTGGAATGAAAGTGAGAGTCATCTAGTTGCAGCAGGAACAGAGTGTTGCTGGGGGACAAGATGATTTTAGTGTGGAAGACGAAAATTCCACGCCGCTGCTATATAAAACTGATCAGCATCAGGGCGGGTGCTGTGCCCTGTAATTGCCGGCGGATTGACGTGATAATGGCCAGTTACCTTATGCACGTCCGTGGGCAAAAGCTACTTTCTGCGTACCAAGCTATCTGCTGTAGCGCCTGGTGATACAGGGGACTTCAGGGGACCTCAGGGGACGAGCTCAGGGACAGGCCGTGGGGATTAGGGGACCAGGACGGTATCTGGGTTCACTGATGGAGAGCATCACGGCATCGGTCAGGATTCAAGATGACGGGACCAGGGAAAGGAAAGAGGGTGAACTGCCCACACCAACAGCCTCATCAGGGAGAACAAGAGAGGGAAAAAAGAAGAAAAAAAAAAAAAAGAGAGCTCTCCTCACACTGGGCGCCAAGTGATTCATCTCACTGACAGAGCTTGCCTCCCCCTGTACCCCCCAAATTTGACTGCTGTCACAGGCACAGACAGACACTGTCGGGACGCTTCATTCGCTCTCCACTGCCCATCACTGACCACTCCCACTCCCCTCCCAAGGCTAATTTTCACACCGCACACGCCCTGCCTTCCCTTACCCTTGCCGACTACGGGACCCACATCCACTTTCACTCCCTCCTCTCTCAACTCACCCTTTCTGCGTTGCGTTGCGTTGCGCTGGAGCTTGCTTTGGTTTGCCTTGCCTTGCGCTGCTCTCACCTCACCTCACCTTACCTGGCACTGGCGCTGGCTGGCAAACCGCCTTCGCACTCTGCGAATAAGTACCCCCAAGCGCCCCCTCTCCTGCTCGTCTTTTCTCCCTCCTTCTTCTTTCCCTCTCCCTCTCTACCTGCTCTTCAGCTCCATCTGAACTCCAACGCCTTTTTTCTGGATCATCTTCCTTTTTTTCCTTTTTATACCAACGTCTTTGTTTGTTGTGATACCCAATCTCCTTTGATACCCCCCCGAAATCTTTCAGAATGGCCGAGGAACAGAAGAACGTCGTCGTCCCCGAGGAGACCAAGCCTGAGGTCACCGGTATCTCGGCTCCCGCCGTCGAGACTCTTGCCGAGTCCAAGCCCGCCGAAGAGACACCCGCTGTCGCTGCCGAGTCTGCTCCCGCTGCTGAGGACAAGCCTGCTGAGGAGACCAAGCCCGCTGAGGCTGAGGAGGCCCCCAAGGCCGAGGAGAAGAAGGAGGAGGTTAAGCCCATCGAGGAGGGTCACCTGAACCACAAGGCTCAGGGCCTGAGCTTCCCCAAGTGAGTCGAGCCGAGTCGCTCGCGGCGCGTTGCAGCCCTACGTCTCTGCGCCATCATGGTGCCGATAGCTGTCGCTACGTGCTGCGTGCACACCTGTTTAATCGCACCGTGTTTGCTAACCACACACCCTAGGAACCTGATTGCCAGCAAGGAGTTCTTCTGGTTCGGCTCTGAGGCCGTCGAGCCCAAGGCTCTCGCCCACTACCTCAAGGTCGAGAAGTCTGCCGAGACTGCTCACTCCAACATCGCCTGGGCTTCCGAGACTGGCAAGGGTCTTCTCTTTGTCGGTGACAAGACCACCCCCTCTAGCGTCATCAGCCTGGTAAGTTGGGATCCACTCCCACGCAACCCCAATGCACCAACTGCCGGCATGTCACAGTGAGCTAACCACCGAAACCCCGCAGGCCGATGCTACTGAGCCCGAGACCGATGGCTCCCACAAGTTCCACCTCACCTCCAAGGGCAACAAGCACACCTTCAAGGCTGCCAACGCCGCTGAGCGTGACAACTGGGTTGCCCAGCTGAAGCTCAAGATCGCCGAGGCTAAGGAGCTCGTCGCCACTGTCACCGAGTCGGAGACCTACAAGGCCACCGTCGAGAGCTTCAAGCCTGCTGTTGCTAAGAAGGAGGAGAAGGCTGCTGAGGCCCCCAAGGAGGAGGCTGCCCCTGTCATTGAGGAGCCCGCCGCTGAGGCTGCCCCCGCTACCGAGGAGGCTCCCAAGGAGGAGGAAGCCAAGGACGAGCGCAAGAAGGAGGAGGTCAAGTCTGAGGAGCCCAAGCGACGATCCGCCAGCCGCAAGCGCACTTCTTTCTTCGGCTTCGGCAAGAAGGAGGAGTCCAAGAAGGAAGAGGTCAAGAAGGAGGCTGAGGCCAAGCCCGCCGAGGAGACCGCCGTCGCCGTCGAGACCCCTGCCGAGGAGGCTCCTAAGACTGAGGAGGCCCCCAAGATCGAGGAGCCCGCCAAGCCTGCTGAGGCCGTTGAGGAGCCTGCCAAGGCTGCCGAGGAGACCCCCGCTGAGGTTGCTCCTGCTGCCGAAGAGAAGCTTGCTGAGAGCCCTAAGGAGAAGCCCGCTCCCAACAAGCGCAACAGCTTCTTCGGCAGCGTCTTCTCTAAGAAGGAGAAGAAGACTCCCGAGCTGAAGCCCACTGAGCCCGCCGAGGCCCCCAAGGAGGGCGAGGCTACTGAGGCTGCCCCCGTCATCCCTCCTGTCGAGGCCACCACCCCCCTTGCCGTTGACGTCTCCAGCCCTGCCACTGTCCCCGCTGAGACCACCGAGGCTGCTGACGCTACCTCTCCCGCCCCCGAGGCCAAGAAGGAGATCAAGGAGAAGCGAAAGTCTTCTCTCCCCTTCGCCTTCGGCAAGCGCGACAAGTCTCCCGCCCCCGGCGAGGGTGAGAAGGTCAAGGAGAGCCCCTTCTCCAAGCTCCGCAACACCATCCGCGGCAAGTCCCCCAAGCCTGCTGAGAAGCACGCCGAGGAGCCTAAGGAGGAGACCCTCAAGGAGGAGCCTGCTAAGGAGGAGGAGGCCAAGACTGAGGCCCCCAAGGAGGAGGAGGCTGCCAAGCCTGCCGAGCCCGAGGCCGAGAACAAGCCTGAGAACGCTACCACTCCCGCTCCTGTCGTCACCGCCGCTGCCTAGAGGGTGGCCCGCCGTTGATCGTTGCGAGTTACGACTAAATCACCATGAACAAAATATTACCACAACACACATGCATTGAAAGGGTTGGGAATGGAAGGATGGATCTGCATTTCTTCACAAGATACCGAGATACCCTGTCAAGACTGCTTCACTGATACCAATTTCCATATTTGCTGAATATGAGAGGAGGAAAGGAGAAAAGGGTCTGGAAACGGACCATGAAAACACCAAAAAAAATTGTTGTCCCGGCTGCCGGCCTGGAAGAGGCGGCATGCTCGCGTCGTTGCTTATTGTCTTTTCTTGTCTGATACCCGGAATGGAGATAACTAATACTAATAATACAACTGCTGCGTGTTGAACATGTTGATTTGCTTTCCTATGCACTTGTGAAGATTCGCTTCTATTAAACATTGGTCAACGTTGACCTTGGCCGAGCTGACATGGAGGTCACGTGCACCCCCCCGATGGCTTCCGAAACATTGCCTTGGAACGTAGCCTCTGCCTCACCTGCACATCACGACCAAGTCACTCATGACCAACCGAATCGTCCGTCTGGCCAGCATCACAATGACAACGTACGGGCTATTCATTCATGCGTGCATCGATTAATCGGTTCAAAGCAAGTCTAGGTTCTGGATATCAAAGGCGCCAAGGGGTCTTGTCTAGCTAGATACATGCATGCACATCGTCGTCGTAAATCCATCCATCCCCTTAGAACCAACCGTACGTAAAACGTATAATGTATGACCAGAAATGACACCCTTCCAGTCAAAACAGACCAATGTCAAGAGCAGCAGCATCCTTCACCTAGCACCCAGCAACAACGCCCACGTTGTATCGTTTATGCCCTACCAAATGTTGCTTTTTCAGTGCCCATCTGTTCTGCCCAGACAGCCAAACAAGTCTCGTATATGTAGATAAACATCACAGGCCCCCCCACTGCTTTCGTGTACTGCAGTTAGAGCCCCTCCAAGGTTTCCTTTCCCATGCTTCTTCCAAAACGCCTGAATGCCTTCACAAGTCCAAATGCTGAGGGAATCACCCAGCCATGATGATAAGGTGAACAAAGAATTATGTCGAGAAAAAAGGTCGTACATATCTCTAGGCAAATGATGCCAAAGGGAAAATTATATCCGGCAACCCATGATATTCCAATGGGCTAAAGGGACAAGAGCGAAGAAAATATCAGCCTCATTGGGCCAAGGGTATCAAAGGATGATGCGGGCTAACAAGACGCAACATGGCAGCTCCCGACGTCTCAAGCAGACACGGAGAGGTTTTTATACTTGCCGACCAGTTCTTCGATCTTGGGCAGGAGCTCAGGGATGCGGAACGGTTTGGAGATGACATCGTCCTACCGACAAATGGTTAGCAAGATTCAGTATGGGTATATCACTGTGGGCACTTACAATCCCTGCGGCTTTCGCACTCTCGATCTGTTCCGGTCGTGCGTAAGCCGTGACAGCAATGATAGGAATGTGCTGGACAATGGTCCCCTCCCGTTCGAGCTCTCGGATTTTCCGAGCACACGTCATGCCGTCCATGACGGGCATTTCGAGATCCATGAGGATGACAGAGATATCGACGCCCTCGGCCTCCTTGCCGGCCCAGAATCTTGATCGCTGCAGTGTCTGGAGCGCCTCTTTTCCATGATTCGCGACAAACGTGTTGTTGCCGCAATTTCGTAGCTGTCGCTGAAGGACCTTCTGGTTGACAATATTATCCTCAACGATTAACACGTCAAACAGTTGGTTCGAGTCTTCGGGGCCTGGCCGTGAAATCTGGCGGGTAAGCTCAGGCTTAGATAGAGGGGCTAGAGACTGCGCCTTTCGCGTAATCTTGAATGGCGTGACCTGCTCGTAGTCCGAGGGAGGGCTGAGAGAGCGCCGAGTCTTGATGTAAAAGTTGAACTTGCTGCCGATACCTCGCCGGGATGTGACGCCAATCTGCCCCCCTTGCATCTCTGTCAAGATCCGCGAGATGAAGAGCCCGAGCCCTGATCCACCATATTGCACGTGTGTTCGCGGAGTAGCCTGCTGGAACCGCTGGAACAGCAGCCTCATTTCCTCCTCAAGCAAACCAGGGCCGGTGTCTTCCACTGTGCAGTGGATGTTGATCTCCTCACCAACACCCCATTCATCTGCGTTGTTGATGTCCATGAGAGCTGTGCGCTGATGATCGATCCTGTCGAAATAGACCATACCCCTACGAGTCAACTCAGACACATGCTTAGATGCGCTGAGGCTGACCGTAATAGTCCGCTTCTCCCGACCTTGAGTGAACTTGATGGCGTTTGTCATCAAGTTGATCAACACCTGTCGTAGTCTGGAAGGATCAAGCTTCACCCACTTGATGCCGTAATTGTCAAAGCTCTGGTCCACGTTGAAGGCGAACTCGATGTCATGGGCTATCAACTCCGACTCAAACATCTTCAGCGCCCTTTGTACCACCCTCACGGGTTGCTCGTCCACAGGAGTCACTGCCAGGAGGTTCGAGTCCAGCTTTGATAGCGTCAGAATGTCGTCGACAATGCGTTTCTGATGGCTTGCGCAAAGATTGATCGTGTTAGCAGCGTCGAGGCAATTCTCCAATAGCGTTTCCACCTCCGCTTTGACGTTGTGCGCATCGAAAGTGCTGATATTATTGGCGATCTGGTCGGCACATTGCAGAATTGCCGAAAGGGGGTTCCGCATCTCATGGCTCGTGATGTCGATGAAGTTCTCCTGTTGCCGTTTCATCTCGACTGCTTCCTCCCGGCGTTCGCTTTGAACCTTTTCAGCCCATTTCTGAGAAGAAATGTCGGTGATGCAGCCAAAAATCAGCTTGAGGTTGCCGTCTTGGTTCTTCTCAGGGTATGCGCTCATAAGAACCCACGTATCGATCGTGTTTCCGCCACTCTGCTGACTGCACTTGAACCGGAATTCGACCGAGATGGTGACCTTGTGTGTGATTAACTTGGCCCACGCATCCTCCAGGGCAGCTCTGTCCTCGTCCCGAACGCTATCCATCCACGTGTCCACCGAGTCTTCAGATCTCGAGTGCCTCGAAATCTGCCACCACATGTCGTTACAGTAGTTGATTTTCCCGGCGAAATTGGCAATGAACATGCCAACTGGCGCAAACTCGGCCATTCTGGTAAACCTGTACTCGCTCTCCACAGCCTCCTGCGTGCGGAGGTAAAGCTGCATCGAGAGCTCTTGGCGATCCAAAGCGGCGAGCCGAGCAGCCCTTTGCCCTCGCTTGATCTCCTCCTCAAACAGGACGACTGAAGCCATCGATGTAGCAAGCTGCCGGTTGAGTAGATGGACAAACAGTTTGTAGTCGTCATCGTAAGGCCGTCGAGAGTTAGCGCCCATGACAATGAAACCGATCACAGATTCGCCCGCTGTAGTTGGAATAACAGGAAAGACAACAATAGTCTTTGAAGGGTCACCGAACCCTCTCCAGTGGAGGCCCTCAATGAGACTCGCTGGGAGGGTGCCGTTTTCTTCAGAGAGCACGACTGGAATGCCACCCGCAGTCATCGACTGTCGCATGTAGGGGGCAAAGCCTTCATCAGATGACCGCAAGTCAAGGTGTGAAGCTGCTGCCGGATGGTTCTCGGGGACACCAAGAGCGCCCTCGAGGACCATTTGGGGTGAATGGATCAAGCTGCCAGAATGTAAAGATGAGACTTCGCTCTCATTGTCCTCTCTCGCAGAGTAAATCAATGCAAATGGGACATCGTATTCGTTATACTCGAGGCCCTTCTGCACCTGTGGCCAGAAACCCTGAACAGTCGTCGCCGCGGCCGTCCTCTCACCGATTTCACGAAGTGTGAGCATCCTCCTCTCGTTGACTCGACGACGAGTGTTTTCGAATGCGGGATTATACAACCCTACAACCTCGCCGTCGCCACCCACGAGAGGAACGATAGACCAGGAAAAGAAGGTTTCCTCCAAAAACCCGTGCCGGTTAATGAAAAGCCGATTCTCATGCTTCATTGTGGCTTGGCCGGATTCCAACGCACTCTTGAAGACCGGTTTGATCTCATCCCAAATCTCGGGCCAAGCCTCCATGTAGCATGAACCCATGAGTTTTGGGTGTTTTCGGCCTGCAATGTCGAGATATGCCTCGTTGTAGATGATAACGAACTGGGGTCCCCAGTACATAGCAGCAGGATGTGGACTACCCATAACCAGATTGGACATGGTTCTCAGGTCTGCAGGCCAATCTTCGATGGGCCCTAGAGGGGTCGATGCCCAATCGACTGATCGAGCAAATTTGATGTGTGGAGGAAGACTTTCCGAGGGTGGTATCCTTGTCCAGTCAAAGATCGACCTCGCCGGTTGCGACTGGAATACCTGGTTTGTAAACTCATCAGGATGTAATCTTGCTTCATCTTGCTGCATATCAACTTCGGCACCCGCAGGGTTGCTGGTGCTGAAAGTGACCCCCTCAGGCTCGGCATCGCCAAAATAGTCAGGTGCATCAACAATTTCGGCGTCAGGGGTAACTGGCATCTCTGGTGAGTGTGCAACGCTTCGACTCTCCGGGGCAGCAGCCTCGTCAATAAGAGGGAGCGCAGAGCTCGGTCGAGAACTAGGAAAGCCTGCGCGAGCGCTAACGAAACGGAATCGTCGCCTCAGTGTCGAACAGGTCCATGTGATACCGGCGTAGACGTGCGTAGCAGAGTTCGTTTCAGATGGCGTTCGAGCTTTGGCGGAGGTCATTATCCACGATTTAAAGCGTCCAAAATCGGTTTCTGGACTGGCATCTTCTTGATCTACCGTCAGGAACTGGAGAAGTTCGTGCGCGACTCGCAGGGAAGCATTGTAGTAAAGAATATGTAGCCCAGCACGGCTACCATTGGCCGCATTATCCAAGTCTATCAGGAAGGTCGGTCTCTCATCTTGCTCAAGAAACTCGATAACGCCAATGCCCTGCAGCATCTGTAGCCCTGGTGGGAGGGTGCGACTGTCTGGGCTTCCAGAATGTGCAGGTACGTCCATTGAGGAGCCCCAACTACCAGGTGTGCTCTCAGATCTGCCAGGGCTGATAGAACTCACACTTGCGCGAGGCAGCTTAAGCGTCGTAACGCCTCCGGCTGGGTCCTCTCGCATACGGGAGAGCATCGATACAGCTGGGTCACCGGCAGGAAAGGCCGTGGGGCGGCTGACATGCCTAGAAGGTGTGTGGGAGAAGAAGAGGGGGAGAGGGGCCCTTCCTGCTTTCCTCT
Source organism: Fusarium solani (assembly GCF_023522795.1). Classification (NCBI taxonomy): domain Eukaryota; kingdom Fungi; phylum Ascomycota; class Sordariomycetes; order Hypocreales; family Nectriaceae; genus Fusarium; species Fusarium solani. The sequence goes on from NW_027072157.1 coordinate 4,709,774, forward strand.
TGCGGCGGAGGGATGAAGACCCAAGGCTTGACTGGGGATTTCGACCTTGCGAGGTGGCGACGCACCGGTGCGAGCTTTCTTCACAGGAGACGGTTGCATGACGGGTTCACCTCTGATCGGGGCAGAGGGACGCTTCGCCGGAACGGGAGGCTGCGTGAGCCCTCGAGTGGGCGCGCTGATGCCTCGCCGACTGGCGATCGTGAGTGCACTCGCCTGTTGGATAGCGCTGGCGGCCGCGGCCGTCAATGATGGTGTCGCGGAGTCGGACACGGGCACGTTGGAGGCCAGGTTTGGTATGCTAGGGTCTCGCCTCCATGCTGGTGCTGGAACTCGGGGAGGGACGTGGGCAACTATGTCGGCTGTTGCAACTCTGTTGTAAGCCTCTCCAACAGCGTTGGCGGCAGCAGCTAGAATAGCAATGTCCGTCCCGGTTCCAGGCTCAGTGGTGCTTGCGCTCGATGGTGTGCGGGCAAGTCCTGAGGTCGAGGCAGCGGCACAAGGACGGCGATGGCGATGGTCGTCGTCTTCGGGATCGATCGAATCGGCGGCGGCAGTGGAGGCGACGGGACAATTCGAAGAAGCGGAGGAAGACGAGGAAGAGTTGGAACTAGAGAGCTGCTGCATGAATGCACCTGGGGCGAGGACGGAGTCGAAGCCCCGGGGAGGGACTGCGAGTCCTGTCACCTAGTGGCTTGGGGCCTTGCGCAGCGGCAAGCAGGAGATCGAGATGGGACGAGGGGCGTGTGCCCGTTGAGCGTATGTGCACGCAGTGGAGGTGTGCGTAGGGATGTCCTGTGTATATTTCGGAAACAGTGGTGGTGGTTGGTGGTGAAAGTTACCTGACTGCGGGAGTGGGGATGGGGAGGATGCAGTCAATGCTGGATTTCTGCCAGGTACCTCTCTGGACGGCGCAATTAGCCCGGCCAGGCAGGTATATGTCGAGAATTACGGCGTCCAAGAGGGGGGAGGGGGGAAGAAATGGGATAGGGATCGAGATGGGATAAGGGATCAGACGGAACGGTTGCAGGGGATTTCCAACTAAAGTGTTCGGTAGCGCTCGTCGACTGGGACCATGCAGCTTGACTCGGACGCAACGTGGGTTTGGCAAGCCCCAAATAGCCAATACGAAACAAAAGAGCCTTCGAGTCAATCCAACTTTTGACTCCAAGCTCCAACTGTTCTTGTCCGGGTGGCGGGGATCGGGAATCGGGGTCGAAAGAGGACGGACGGGTCCTGACGTGAAGAGCGGTCCAGCAGGGCCGGAAGAGCCGCACGGAGGGGGATTCTAGGTCATCAGGCAGTACCAGGTGGAAGCGAGTCTCGGTAACGCGACCTTTGCTGCTCAAAAGGTCGGGTCTAGGTCAGCGCAGTGATAATTGGGGGATCCAGGGCCAGGGTCCGACTGGAGCCATCGATCAGGGGGCAAACAAGAGATGGATGGGAGTCTGATGGAATGTCGTCTCTCTCTGGAGGACGGACGTTGCAGCACAGCAGAGGGCTCCCGAAAGGATGGAGATGGTGGTTGGAACTGGAAGGGGGAGAAGCGTGGAAGTCAAGTCAAGTCACGTCCGGGGAGATAAGTTGCGGTAGGTAGGTAGGCAAGGCAAGGTAGGTACGGCGGAATCTCCGCATTCGCATTCAAGCTGAGCTTCCAGCTGGAAGGTGCGATGCAAATCCCAGTGGACGGTTCGGCATTGGGGAAGGGACGAGGTTGCCTGCTCCTACAGGTCCAGCTGTAACTAACCACCCAAGGCACTTGCCCAATGCCCAATACGGAACACATCAGCAAAGCACAGGGCTAGAAAAAGTAATCAAGGCTAAGAAAAGATGGAAGGGATCAACAATCGCTTCAGCTCTCCCCAACTTCTGCCTCTACCACAACCCGACCGAGCACCGCACCCTCGCCAGCATCAGACAGAACCGGGGTTCGCTAGCCATGGAGATTGGGATGGGGAATTGGCTTGCGGCGCCTAGCGAGTGGATATACGACGCCTCCTTGAGCACCAAATAGCTCCTACGCTTTGGAGGCCCGGCTTGGCACCTGGGACAAGGGCCATGACAAGGACCATGGCCACGCTGGGATTCCGCACTGGATATCGCAGGAACCTCTTCAACGAGCCTGGGCTCTCAGCAATTGCGAGGCCCCCAGAGTCAGAGACCCCAGGCTCGACATTGCAGCGGCTCTTATGCCAAGTCCATGCGCCTGAGACACTTTACTTGTCTGGCTTTACATTGGCGGGCGCGCTTCTGACTTCGATTGAGCCATGCGGCAGATCCACTCTCCACACACGCGGCCGGCTTAGTACTTTGTGAGACGAATGAAACGAACGGACACAAACCGGCAGAACCAGGCGAAGAAGTGACATGGGACAGGCTACGCTTTTACCTCGCGACCACCCACGCAGTAGGCTCCCCCTAGTCAGTCACCAGTTTCCTCCCATCCGTCGACGACACAACCAACATAATGTACCTGTCAGGTCATGCTTAGAGACAGCAAGAGGGAGACAGAGACAGGGTCGACATGCACGATGGAGGATATTGGCTGGTGCTACTCCGCAGCTGTCGTAAACGGCGGCGGAAGCATCGGTGCAACGTCTTGGCACCAGCACAATGAGTGCTGCGACAGGGCCTATGTAGGGCCAGACCTTCGATAAGTCAGTCCCACGGTAGCCACATCAGGTGCCGATCGAATTAATTTATCAGCAACGTCCATATGGAACAACTCATCACAATTTGTCGACATTTCTTCTAGCCTCTAGCTTCTGTCCTTTCTGCACCAGAGGTCTTCGGGGCTGAACAGAGGCGCCTTCGCGAATTCCCCTTCTGAGCATGGCTCGTTAATGAAGTGGAGAGTCATGAATGACAGTTACCGAAGCAAGCCTCATTCTGCACCTGTCTCTCCCTTCAGCCTCCTGGCGTGCCTCGGTTGGTATGAGGAGAGCATGGGAATGACATGCAAAAGCCCACAGGCCACGGGACGAATGAGCGAGTGAGAGACTAAGGGAAGGGGGTGAAGCACCGGGCAAAGAAAAAATAAGAAAAAAAGTTCCCGATCTCTTCGGAAAATGGGCAAATGGTGGTGGCAGCGTCCCGTGCGTCGAACGGATGCAGTGGAACTCGCTCGCCCACATCAAGAAACGCCGATGACGATCATGGGGATCTAGAACGGTCTTTTCCTCGATGCCTTGAGACCTGGTGCCCCGCCTGGTCCAGTGCCCCTGTCGGCCTTCTCACAAGCGTCCCCACAGGTCCCAGAGAACATGGTCTGGACGAGGGCCCTGGGTCTTGGCCGAAGGGTCGGCCTTGGCATTTGGCGCGAGAAAGCTCAAGCCGTATCAAATACGCGGGCCAGCCTAAAGGTGCTCGGTGATGAGGGCTCGGTCCGAAGCCCCTCCCATTGTTCCCCTTGAGAAGGCAGTCTTCTGGGCCGTCAGCAACAGAGTTTGTCGGCCGAGTTGGCTTTCGCAACCAGCCCAATCAGCCGGCAGTTGGGTCCCGTCGAGTCTAGTTTGACGTGTCCGGATGCATAGAATCGTCTCCAAGGTTCGAAGCGGTGTGGAGATTGTTGAGATCGGGTGAGTGACATTTTCCTTCTGGGCGGCCTCGTCCCGCGCAGCCATCCCGTTAATCCCATGATGCCGGAAAATCGTTGCACGCAGGTGATGAGGTGATGCCGGTGGCTGTTTCGGTCTCCTCTGGATAAGTTGTTGACGCCAGGGGGGCGAGCGGCTTTGGTTGTCTCGCGGTGAGAGGAAAGGCTTCCGGTTGATATCAGCACCTAAGCATGAGCATGTCTGAGGTTGACACGCTGACCCAGACCTGGTATGCCATTTTACCATGGGAATGGGCATTTGCCATGAACCCCATGGTGTTCCGGCACACCACACTTTGCACCGACTCTGGGGAGGCGTCGGTGAACCTCACACTGAACTGGCGGCAAGATCCCTCCCGTCCACAGCCTTGTTGTCTCATTTGCGAGGTATTTCAACCACACGCATGGACAACCTACCTGTGCAGCGTGGTCGTATCGGATCTACCCCGGACAGATGTCGAGTTGCACAATGTTGATGTGCCACTTCACTAAGCCAACTCGCCAGGCATGGGAGGGAGGTCTGTGACCATAGGGTAGCTCAGTTGCGATGTGCCATTACTCCTCCTCATGAGCTTACTATACCTAGGGGGCGGGATGCTCATGGACGGTGTCACTGGGTACTGTACCCGGTCTCCCTGGCCATGAAGGCAGCACACGGATCATCCGACTCTCAATACCTTTGGCGTATGGTCCATAATGCGAATGCCTTCACTTGAAAGGGGATTGACATTCAGTTCCCAGCCTGCCAAGACGACCCCACTACCTACCCGTGTTATTTTTATCACGACGCAACCACGATGTGAGACGGGTGTCGCACAAGTCGAGGCTCAGACGTGACGAGTCCAGTTGCTTTCGCCCATCAATTATTTTAACTCGTCGTTTGAAGCCTTCGCTGGAACCGTATTGGCATCAGCATAGATCAACTAACTCCAAATGAGAAGCGATACCATGGTGTTTACCTTCAGCTCATTACTCGACCCACGATGTGACTATTCCATACCCAAGGGACATGACTGACATGATTCATATTGAGACTCGACTGACAAAACCAGCACCAGCGGCTAAGGACCATCCAGACTGGCTCGGTGGACAAGAAGACGACGGCGAGGCACGGCAATGGAGCGGGAACGCCAGCTTCCGCAGTACGGTACGGCAAGCAATCAAACATGATCTCTTAGCTACCAGGTCGGACCTGCAAGCTCTTGGAGAGCAAAGGAACAAATCCCTGGCGCTGAGCAAGCCAGCGTTTCCCAAACGCACGGCATTCACAGGTGAAGCGGCAGCACGGGATGCCCATTGGCCGGACGAGGACGGCCCAGCCACCGGGCAGGCCAATCGGGCGGCCCCATCGGCGCCGGGTTCCCACCCGGGCGCTTAAACAGAGCAGATCATGGCGGATTCGGCCTCTGATTGGCAAACGCCGTTGATGCTCCTCGTCGAGATGCAGTGATGGACAGATGGAAATGCCTCCAGACGCCGGCTCCTCCAGCGCTCACAGGTCGGTCGCTGGTCAGTCGCATCCCGTCACAGTGGCCTCTCACAGCACCAGGAGCCTCTCACAGAGCATGGCACATGGGGGCCGGCGCATGGGTGGTTCCCTCTTTGCCGGCCACCTTGGATGGCCGGCCCTTAAACGCTTGCCAGCCCCCAACCTGCCACGGCGTCGGGCCAAAGCTCTTTCTTCCTCCAACTCCTCAGCTTGACTTGACGTTGGTGACCAGGTTGCGGGCCAACGACTGTATATCGACGAACCTGACCAACGGCCTAATTATAGACGGCGCGACGACCTCTGATGTGGAATCGACACTAGAATTAAGAGCAGCCAAGCACCCAGCAAGAGCCAGCAACAGAAACATACCCTCACCAACCCCACCTCGACAATATGAAGTTCCTCGCTCGTTCCTCGTCCAAGCAGCTCAAGGAGCCCAAGGGCGGCGAAGAGCCCACCCGAAGGACCTACCGCATCATCAATCGGAGATGGCCTTTTGTCTCGAGAAAGGCGACGTGGTGGCTGATGCCCATTGAGCTGGCTGGTGTCATTCCCATCCTTGCTCTCACGAGCATCGCGCAGCCCGATCTCTATCGCTCTGACATGTGGCGGATCGGCTGGGAGCACGACCCTCCGCTGAACTCGAACCCGGCCATTATTCTGTACGCCTACGCCAACTATCAGCCACTGCCCAAGATCGCCCTCATCTGGACTCGCACGTGAGTTGATTACTGGATTAATCGCATGCAACATCATTGACTGAGACGGAGCAGATTCACCGACTACAATGTGGCCATTGCCGTCATTTCACTATTCTTCCTGCTCAGCAAGCTTACCGCCTTTATCATGAAGGTCTGGTATCCGATCCTGGCCACCTTCATCAACGTCAGCATGGTTACCCTCTACACCGTGAGCGTCTACGGACAGATTGGACCCGATTATACCGATCCGGAACATCCTGCTCCAGCCGCCTGGTACTGGCGTTATGGTTGTGGCCTTGCCAAGCCATACGGCAAGTACAAGAGCTGCAGGATCGCTCAGGGTCAGCTCGTGGTGACACTCTGGTTGCTGTAAGTCACCACCTCCCAGACACGGGTTCTAGTTGCTGACAAGTTGAATAGCCTGGTCTACGTGGCCAACCTGGCCTTTGCCATTTATGCCATGTGCCCTAACAAAATTAACGATATTCCCGAAGACGGCGACGAGGAAGAGGAATCTACGCCCTCGGAGTCCAAGGAGGGACAAGGTGTTTGGGAGATGCACAACATGAAGACACCCACCAGCGCCCGGGCCATACCCTTTACGCCCAGGACGCAGGCCTTTCACACATTGGATCGCCAACTGCCGCTGCGGTCCCAGCAGACCCGGTTTGCATAATAGGCAAGCGCGAATGTATGGCAAAGAGTTGAAAAGGACCTCGTTTCTGGGAGACGCAGGTTCATGACATGTACACACACGGAGGATGGGCGAAATTTTCCTTGGATATGGATAGCATTGGGTGTTTGGAGTTTTGGATGATATACCATGAAACACAAGGTTGGGCCAAATGAGCCACAGCCAGGTTCTGTCTTTAACATGTCACCGATATATATATATATATATATATGTATATGGATGGATATATGAGAGTAATTACAAGCTACCAAAGCTCGATAGTTACTTGGCGTAAACTTTCCTATTTTGTCGGTTGATCTGCCACTACCTGAATGGGCAGGTCGGGTGAGACCCGGCCACAGCTGATACTCCACTCGCCGAGTCTAAGAGATAGATAAAGGTGAAGGCGAACACTGCTGATGACCTCATTCCTTGGGATTTGAGCCGGCAGTGTAGAGCTTAGTTAATGCTTCATGTTGACTTGACAATGGGTATCTGCAGAGCAGGCCCTGTTGTGATACTGTGCCGGTAACGGCCTGAGCTTCCCCCGCCTTCGGGGTGCCGTCTTCGGCCTCCGCAATGGATAGATCGGATCGCACTTGCCTTGCCGGTGCCGACCGGTAGCAGTTCCCGGCTCCGGCAGTCGTGCCCCACACAAGCTTGGGGATGATGCTTCTACGTAAAAGACGTCACCCCGCAATCACAACCGTCATTCCATTCCACCATCATCATTCGGGACAGGCCACGACGGGGGCATCTCATCTTTTTTGTTTCTGTGTCGTCAGTTCGTCGTCTGCTGTCAATTGGTTCTCGTAGTGGCAAACTCTACTCCTTGCGCTTTAAGTACTTCCTTTGCTTGTCGCCCGTCATGGCTCTTCTTCAACGCTTGGTTGCTCCCTCTTCGCGAGGCGCGCTGCGACAGTCTCCAGCCATTGCTCTGATGATCACTCGGAGAGCTTCCAACATGGCGCCTCCTAAGGTATGATAAGCCCGCGGGTGAGTTCTATAGCCCCGCTAACAGTTGCTCAGCTCAAGGACCCGTCCCTTCTGAAGCAGGATGTCTGCTATGTCAACGGCGAATGGGTCAAGGCCAAGTCGGGCAAGACATTCAAGGTGAACGGTAAGCTTCAATCACCCAGTCTCGTACCGTATCTGTGAAATCCAACATCCTGTCTAGATCCATCAAACGGCGAGCTTATCGGAACCTGTCCCGAGTTCAATGCAGAGGATACCCAGTCGGCCATTCGAGCAGCTGCCGATGCTTTCCCTTCTTTCCGTTCCAAGACGGGCCGTGAGCGGTCCAAACTGTTGCGCGCATGGTATGAGCAGATGACTGCCAATGCTGAGGATATCGCCAAGCTCATTACCTGGGAGAATGGAAAACCTATTGCTGATGCTAAGGGCGAGACCACTTATGCCGCCAACTTCCTCGAGTGGTTTAGCGAGGAGGCCCCGCGAGTGTACGGTGACACTATTCCCAGCTCTGTCCCCGGAAACCGGGTATGGACCATCAAGGAACCCGTGGGAGTGTGCGGTTTGATTACACCGTAAGTGACCGAGTATCTTCAGAATACAGAGTATTGACCAGATATTAGATGGAACTTCCCTGCGGCCATGATCACTCGAAAGATTGGACCTGCGCTGGCAGCGGGTTGCACAGTTGTCTGCAAGGCCCCCGCCGAGACGCCATTTACTTCTCTGGCTCTGGCCGAGCTGGCTCATAGGGCAGGCATTCCCAAGGGCGTCGTTAATGTGGTGACCTCTATGGAGAATACCCCTGAACTCGGCGAGCTTCTTACTTCTGATCCTACCATCAAGAAGATTTCCTTCACTGGGTCCACTGGTGTTGGTAAGCTCCTTATGAAGCAGTCATCTGGTACTCTCAAGAAGCTCTCTATGGAGCTCGGTGGTAACGCCCCGTTCATCGTCTTTGATGACGCCGACGTCGATGCTGCCGTTGCCGGAGCTATTTCGTCCAAGTTCCGATCCTCAGGACAGACGTGCGTGTGTGCCAACCGCATCTATGTCCAGCGTGGCATCTATGATGAATTTGTTAAGAAGTTTACCGAAAAGGTCAAGACATTTAGCGTGGGTAACGGTTTTGAGCAGGGTGTCACACATGGGCCTTTGATCCACGACCGTGCAGTCCAAAAGGCCGAGGATCACGTCAAGGATGCCGAGAAGAAGGGTGGCAAGGTCACAATCGGAGGCCAGAGACTTAACGACCTCGGCTCCAACTTCTACGCACCTACCGTTATTCGAGATATGACATCTGACATGGACATGGCGTCGCAGGAGACATTTGGACCTGTGGCTGGTCTCTTCCCCTTCGAGACGGAGGAAGAGGTTGTTAGAATGGCCAACAACACCGAAGTTGGCCTGGCTGGTTACTTCTTCTCGCGCGATCTCGAGCGGGTGCACCGCATCGCAGAGGCCCTCGAGGTGGGCATGGTGGGCGTCAACACTGGTATCATCTCGGACCCTGCTGCACCCTTTGGTGGCGTCAAGGAGAGTGGCTTCGGCCGTGAAGGCTCGTTGTACGGTATTTCTGAGTACCAGATCACCAAGATGATTACATACGGAGGAATGGGCAAGGCTCTCCAGTCATAAGATGGGGTGGACATGATGATCAAGATAGGATAACACTAGGGAGAAGAACGGAGCTGTCACCAGCGAACGATAACACATGCTGACTTTTGCCTCTTTCATTACTTGTAAAAGCCTTTCAGCTTATCCTTGCTTCAATCGCTTCTCTGCTGGATGAACATTGACTCAAGACATTTAAAGCCAGGCATGTGGTGACTCGGGTACGGAACCCGATAGGCGAGGCGAGCACAATATGTGGAACTGCGGTATCTCGAGTGTTTAAGACACTTGAATCACATTTTTGTGCATCTCCGCGGATGTGAAGCTGTCTCGGTCATTGTCTTGGTTTCGAGAAAGGGGATACCTTGTAAGGCGGTGTTGCTAGATATCTGATGGAGCGGAGTCAGAGTCCAACCAGCTGTGAAGGTCCGGCTGATTAGAAGCAAAATCCTAAACCAGAGTAGAACTTGATTGAACATTTCACCTATGAACTGTGTTGAGGGAGTCTCGTTGAGGGAATGATTATTGTCGTGTATCATCAACCCTTGCATCACGGTAAAAATGAAGTGTCTATCCCTAAAACCCCTGTCCAGATCGGTGCCAAGTCGTGGGGAGTCATGGACCAGTGTCAATTGACAGATCGTCTGCCCAACAGGAACAGATGCGGACAAGCCGTTGGCTGGGAACAAAAAGAAGATTCACAAGGTACATGTGAAGCCAAAAAGTTTGATCGTGGCAGGGTTCGAACCTACGACCTGTGGTGTTCTAGAGGATGTTCCTCTGTAAGACCAATGTGATACCACTACACCACACGACCAATTGATGGTGACGAGAGTTTCTAACAGGACTGAAGTGTGACGCGTCCAGGATGGCAGGCGAATGTTGGCTGTGTGTTATTCTCTTTGGATAGGCAGTTGAGAGAAATTGTAGAAAAGGGAGCATGAATTGGAGTAGGGAATGGTTTTAGAAAACGCTAGCAATGACCTACTGTTTGTTAGATCATGCTGGTAGCTGGAGATCAGCTGTCCCTCCTATGGTAGGTACCTAGGTTAAGTAGTAAGCTGCAAAGACTGGACTCTCTGACATTGGATAAAGCTCAACGACCATAATGCCCTCAACAACTCGAATACTTCATCATGGCCATATATTCATTTACTGTTATCATGCTCCTTCAAATCCTCGAGCTCTAACCCTCTACAGAGACCTTGTAGAGTGAATGAGCAGAGCCAAGAGTTGTCCTGCACCAATAGAACCCCTCATATTTGAACGATCCTTATCTTATCAGCCCACGACGTGTGAAACCTGCAACTGATCTGACATCGAAGCTCAGGAACTCGACCTCGACAGACACTGACTTTCCTCATTCTACCGTTTTACGCAGCATACAAGAGACAATGGCACTATCACGAGCTCATGGACCCGTGAGGAACTGCCTACGCCAATTGGCGTCCTCGGAGGGGTAAGTCCTGATCTTGAGCTCGAAGCAAAACTTGCGACGACAATTGACTGACAATGGGTTAGATCCTCCCTCCAGACCCTCTCCCGCCGGCCGATCGCCTCGATAGCTGCCGCTCAGCCCCTCCCCCGCTGCTTCTCCAGCTCGCCCGCCCTCCTAAAGAAGCGCAAGATCGCGGCCGCGAGCAACAGCCCCAACCCCAAGGCTGCGGCCGGGACTGTTAACAAGGCCGAGTACGACACGGAGGCGGGCAGCGGCGCTCAACCCAACCCGGAAGATCCTCTCGACTTTAGCTCCGTGGTGGCGGCGTACGCACCCATCGATGCCCACTTTAAGACGCAGCTGGCGGGCATGGTTCACGGAGGACGCTTCAACCCGACAAACCTTGGCTCCCTCCCCGTGGCCGTCAAGGACCCCGAAGCCGGAGATGGATCCTTCCCTCTGCGGGAGCTCGCGCAGGTGGTGCCCCGTTCGGGGCGGACCATCTCGCTGCTGGTGCACGACAAGGCCTACATCAAGCCCATCATGTCGGCGGTGCAGTCGAGCCGCGAGTTCAACCAGCAGCCGCAGCGGTCCGAGGACAACGAGCTCGAGCTGCTGCTCAAGGTGGAGCTGGAGCGCAAGGACGACGTGGTCCGCCGCATCAAGGAGGCTGTGCAGCTGTGGAAAGACCGCATCCGCCAGGCGAGGTCCAAGCATGAAAAGGTGCTCAAGGACTGGAAGAAGACGGGTGCCGTGCTGCCCGACGTGGTCAAGAAGGCTGAGAAGGAGCTGCAAAAGGTCCAGGACAAGAAGATGAAGGAGATTGACCAGGAGGAGGCCCAGACCATCCGCCAGCTGTAGATTTCATGAGGGCCATGTGTGTGTATCATCATAGATGCCTGACATTCAGGCGTGCGAGTGTGTGGGACATTGTACTAGTATTACATATCATGACAAAGTGTACACTGATCTTTTTTTTTTCTCCGTCTTTGATCACTCTTAAGCTCGTGCTTGCTTCCCGTTGCCTCCCTTCTTGACCAGCAGCGACGTCAGCTTCTTCTCGAAAGCGTTGACATCGCTGGTCGTGTACGTCTCGGCACGGAGGTGCCACGAGCGGGACACGCCAACGGGGTCGGTCGCGAACTTGGGTGTCTCGTGCTGCCCGCTGACGGCCTTTTGTGTGATGACCTTGCGGACCGCCTCCTCGGCGTCCGAGATGGCGGGGCCCTTGGACTCTCCGCCCTCGGCCTGGATCTTGTCCTGGATGTGCTTCTCGGCCGCCTTCTTGGCTTCGGTGTCGGCAAAGAAGCGCAGTCCGCCGGCCTCGACCTCGGAGGCGTAGTGACGGGCTTGGAAGGCTTGCGGGGCACCGACGTGATCAGCCGTGCCCAGGACGCTGAGGTTCTGGAGAACGGTGGCTGAGTTTCCGGTGACGGAGCCCGGCACGGCGGGCGCAAAGTCGGCGATGGACTCGAGAGTCAGCGAGGGTGTGTACTCGGTTCGCGTGCCATATCGCATTGCGTCGTCAAAGTGTCGCTCGTCAGGGTCCATGGTTGAGTACTGATCACCACGACCTCTCGTCTTGTCCTTGTCGCCATCGTCTCGCTTTCGAACGTCCTTCTTGCCTCCCCGGCCTCGACCTCGAGCACCTCCTCTACCTCTACCACGGAAACCGCCTCCGCGAACGGGCGAAGATGATCGGGGCGGGCCGCCAGCTGAAGATCCTCCTCTTCCAGCGAATCCTCCTCTTCCAGCGAATCCACCTCGTCCACGGAGTGCACCACGTCCACGGAATCCTCCTCTTCCTCGGAGCGGCAGGCTCTTCACGTTGAGAACCTTGGGAGCGCCGGCCGGGGCAGGTCGGTTCTGGTTGCCGGGGCCATTGGGAGGGTTGGCGGCCTGCAATTGTGTCGTCGAGAATTGGCGGATGCAGTTTCGGAGAGCGTCCGAGGCCTGCTCGAGCTCCGGCCTTGTCCGGCTGCACACCGAACGCAAAGCGTGGCGCTGCATTGTTGCTTGTGGTCGTCTGATGTGGTGAAGCTGGGCTGTGAGATGCCGCTTAAGCATCCATATCCAATTTTCTGCCAAGGGTGGGGTGACTAAGCCATTGGATTTAATAGGCGCAGCCATTGGCCAATCATTTACGCTCATCACACGCATGCATAGATTCACTGATAGACAGAGATACTATCATCCAATCTCAATATTCTCATCTCAATAAACAGGCATGTAGGTAGTGAAAACAGTATTGTAGGTACATAGGACTGGCTGTCTACTCAATCCCATACCACTAAGCATACCGCAAGATCCGTATTTCGATCATGCATCCCCAAGTCCAAGTCCCAGGCAATGGCTCCTTCTATGAGGCCCCGAATCCCACCTCCTCCTCGTTCCGCTCCGCTACCTATACATGACGCCTCCAGGCGTACCAAGATCAACCCATCCAAACTCCAGACGGCATGCTTGAGCGGCGCTGTGCGGAAAGGATCAGGTGCCGAGCTGACCATTTCTGGTCCGCTGGTTAGGACAGTCACGTCCGCCACTCGGAGAGAGCAGAGGTCGATATCGACCACCTCAACACGGCTATCACACCGTGGGCACAATGGCCGCTTTCGTGCTGAATGTCCTTGCTCTCGGCACCCGAAACCACATCGTCGACGCTGTTTACACCCCAAAGCGCCCTGGGCGTTGCTCTGTTTGCGTTGTTGTTGTTTCTGTTTCAAATACGGCGAAACTGGCTGCTCCGGGTCGCCCTCGGAGACCTGCCGCCGTTGTGTTTGTGAATGAATGTCCCCCAATAGAGGGCAGTTAATATTAAAACGACTCGGTGCTTCGTGTTCGTGGCTGCATATCGCCCCCCACTATACGCTCTGCGGCTGGACCAAGGCAGGCTATAAAAGGTCAGATGTGACATCTCATGCAGCGGGCATATATTACTTACAGGACTGTTCAACATGTGCTGCCGCTTGTTCCGGCTCTTCTTGATATGACTCTTTAAAGCGCTCGAGTCAAGAGGCTTCAAGAGCTCAAAGCTGCAAAGGAGCTCCGCAGACACAGACATGACTGCGCCCCAATTGTCGAATTCGCCGCAGTACTGCACACAGGTTAGCCGATTATCCGTAGTCTTGCAGGGGCTGACGTACATTGGGGGCGCTAAAGACAGTAACCAAAACCCGGTCGTTAAAGAATTCGTACCCGTCCTCGACCACCATGTGCGCGCGGCAGATAAGATCAAAGTCGTGATCCGCCAGAAACTCGGTGATGACGCGTTTTCCAAAACAGTAGCTGACGCCCCTCTCGTTGGCTTCCCAATCCTGCTCCATGTCTGCGGGGTCTGACCATAGCAAATCGTTGAGCAGGCCGTAGTCGGGGACATCTGTTGGTCGAGCAATGTTTCGAATATCGTCCATGTGGACCAGCGCCGGCGATAGGCCTCCGTGAACGCAAAAGATCTTGCCAGCAACGATGGCGGCGATGGGGAGTGTGTTGAAGCAGTCGATGAATGTCTTCCAGATCTTGACGTTGCAGCGCCTCTTGCACTCATCGTAAAATCCGTACACTCGTGTGACATTAGCGCACTCGTGGTTTCCACGGAGGAGGAAGAAGTTCTCGGGGAACTTGAGCTTATAGCATAGGAGCAGAAGGATCGTCTCCAGAGATTGCTTGCCTCGATCGACATAGTCGCCCAGGAATAGGTAGTTGGAATTCGGAGGGAATCCACACATCTCAAACATTCTGATAACATCCGTGTACTGGCCGTGGACATCTCCCACAACCTTGACGGGAGCATCCAATTCCAGGAGCGCAGGTTGCGACAGGAAGACTTCCCTGGCCCTCTGACAAATGGCGACAATTTCGGCATTCTTCAGGCAGACACTCTTGGTAACCTTTCCAGCGTAGCCTGCATCCAAGAGTCGCTTTATAAAATCATCGAGATCAATATCCTTGATGTCTGACATGGCAACATTGGAGTTGCCCTCCTTGGAGTCTGCCGAGGGGCCATTGTGGATAGGGTTGATGGTGTTTTCCCGCTTCACCAGGATCGACTGGCCTGGGTTCTGCATGTGCGCATTCGCGCCCGCGTTGACCGACGGAGGCTGATCCGAGACATGATCAACCTCGCCGGAAGCCTGAGCCGCGCTCACGTCGTGGGCGCCGCCCTTGGAGTGGCCCTGGACGGGAGACGGCGGGGGTTGGTCGTCTCCAACGGCCGACTCTGCAAGCGCTGACTCGGAAGTGGAGATGTCTGTCGCATCCGTCTTGAGGGGAGGGAGCTCACTCCGGCTCAGTCGGGATGAGCTCGAACGCCCGCTCCTACCGGATCGTCCAGAGGTACCTTCGCTCTTGGAGTCAGTTGTAGAATCGCCGTTGGATATAATCTGAGAGTTCCTGGGGCTGTCCGTCTTGCCGCTGCCGGGGATCTTGGATCGCAGGGAGCGAAAGGATCGCGACGAGTCCTTGGTATCAGATCTGCTGAACGATGGGTAAGACTGGAGGGGGCCGTCAGGGCCGGCAGAGCCGGAGCCCTTGGAGCCACTCTCCCGGGAGCTTTGGTTACCCATTGTACCTCGATCCCGCACTCGTCAGATTGCGACAACTATCTCGAGATTGCGTGGTGGGATGCGTATCGGTTATCGATGTGAGTTTCAGTGTTGCTTTTATCAAAACCTTAACGGCGCCGCGGGTGGTTGGGCGACGAGGGTTTGCGGCAAGGGAGGGGTTAAGGAGGATGGAAAAGGTGGTCGAAGGTGTAGAAGAAGGAGCAGCGACGACGTCGTCTTTGTGCGTCCGTCTTGGGCGACTTTGGTTGATGCTTAGGATAGAGGTACAGGTTGTCGAGCTTGGTCGGCGACCAGTGGGTTTTGCGGCGATGACGTCGTGGGGAGGAAGGTTCGTTAACGCCGGGGCGAAGCCGGAGGGATAGAAAGCGCGACTGAGCGAGGGTCGGAGATAATATTCCCAGACGAGAAAGACCGAATTCGAGACTAGAAATACCGGGTGTCAGTCTGACTCATTTGTCAGAGCAAAAAAAGGCTGTGTCAAGGCTGATGCACGGAGGAGTTGCGGCGCATACGGGACGAGACTGAGACGGCGAGTGGTGAAAAAAAAGTTGTCGTGGGGAGCGGCAGGTGAAAGACAAGGTGATATATAAGATAGACCAGCAAAAAGCAACAGCTTTATTGTCGCAGAGGTGATGAAAGGCGCGGGGGGTAAATGTACCTGCGGATGGAAACGGGTCGAGTTGAAAAATCAGATCGCCAAGACGTTTGGAGAGAAAACGAGCGTCAAGGAGCTGTCGAGTGCTGGCGGAGGTTATAGGCGAGGGGGAGGAGGCGAGAGACGGCGCTGAAAAGGCAGCGGGCGGCGTAGGTAGGTTGCGCAGCAGAGCACAGCACAGCGAGCGCAGGGCGGGTGAGTCTGAAGGCGTTCAAGGTAGTTTTCGCATGCGAATGACGTCGATTGAATGAAAAGATCGAGACTGGGAGCCCTGTCGTGGAAGGCGATGGACTGACGACGGCTTGTTAATGTTGGGTGGTCAAGAGCACAGACAATCAAGTCAAGTCAAGCACGACGGATGAGGCTCAAAGGTTGTTTGCAAGAGGGAAAAAGAACAGGTCCAGAGGGTGATGCAAGACGAGAGTAGAGTACTACAAGGCCCCGGCTTGGCTTGGGCACAGTAAGTATACTCTGCAAGAAACGACCCAACGACAAGCAAGGCAAGGAGGTTGAAATGCGTACCGACCGATTGCCTGGTCTGCGTATCCGTACCTAGTAACCTAGCTGTAGGCCGGTCGAGAAGCTCGCTCGCTCTCGCTCTCCTCTGCCTCTGAGCGGAGCCGGATAAGGTCGAAGCGATGGAGCAGAGCAAAAGTGGCGGCGTGGGCTGTGGAATTAAGGTTCCACACCCCTCTTTCCTTTCTTTCTTGGGCGACTCTTTTGGGTTTATCGAAGCTAATGGGGAGAAGCAGGGGAAGATCGATTGTTAGAGTAGAGGAGTCACAGTGTTTGTTGTTGTTGTCGAGATCAAGTGTCTGCAGAGGCAGGAGAAAAAGGTCAGACAGGCAAAAGAGGCACAGCAACAGAGCGGCGAGAAAAACCAGCTTCAATGACATGCACCCGTCGAGATGCGGTTTGTCCGGGGGTTGATCGGCGCCCAATGGAAGCTCGCTCGCAGGGGACGAACTGTGCTCGGTGATGTTGGGGCCCAAAAGGCAGGGGTCTTGAGAGGGCAGTCGGGGGAGCCGTGAGTAGGATCCTGTTCTGTTCTGTCCATGGGAAGCTGGAAGACGGTCGATAATAAAGCGGTTCGTGACCAGATCCCCTCCCTCTCCCTCTCCCTCTCCTCGGTCATCGCCTGGACCGGACTGACTTGAACGAACTTGCATCTCCGTCGCAGTCGTCATATGGCGGGACTCTGGTTTGCTTGTTTGGTCTTGGGACCTGTCCTGACGACTCCACCAGACAGGCTAGACCTTGAAGGAAGCCAAGTCCAGATCTGCCAACCTTGCTTGTCTCGCCAGCAACCGACGGAGACAAGCAAGCAAGACAGTCACTCTGGAGAAGCAACAGATGAGATAGCCAGACTATGCGATGCGAGTTCTCTCCTCTCCCACTCAAAGCTGCAGACGCTGCAGGCCATGCATGAGACATTGACCCAGCAGAAGAACTTGCCTACCTGCTCCTACTGAGGCCCCGGCAATCCTTGACCTTGGATGCAATCTGGTGCTCCATCACGGGAGCCAGTTGGCACGTGCGAGAGCTCGATATGGAGACCCGACACCAGGATCAAGCAAGCAAGGAAAAAAACTGCCAGGTCGAGGGCGGCTCGGTAACCGACTCGAGACGACTCAATTCAGCCCTGATAAGTTCCCTCAGCTCATCCTTGCCAATCGGCAATCGTCTCACCACGCAACTCTTGAGGCAAATAAGAGAAAAGGAAGGAAGGAAAAGGGCCGGCTGCGTTACGTCGACATCAACCACCAACGAGAGAGGGAACCCAAGAAGAGGCCAAGGGCCAAGGCCGCTAGCACATTTCTAGGCACATGCTCAACCCCCTCTCAAGGACTAGGAGTCCTGTTTGAACTGATGTGTCGTTCTGCTGGTTTTGAGGCCGCTCTCACACCCATTTGCACAATTGAGACTTGCCCGTCACGCTGCGCATCACCCTCGCAGTAAATGAGAGTCAACGAGGTTGCACACCTGACCAAAGCCTCGTGCACACACTCGGTGCTCTCACCGAGTTCCCCGCGTGGTCGTCGTCGCAGCCGGTTTCCGCGCCTACCTTTCCCCTTCTGTGCCAAGGTGAGGTCGAAAACGACGCGGCAGTTTGGTCTCCCGACCGCTCGGTTGGTCGAAGGCAGATCCAACCGGTCAGAGATCAGACACACACACCCCTGCTGTTTACCCTGGACCGGCTGGCGAATGGCGGCGGGCTACTATGTCTAGTGGGAAAAAGCAACTGGTGAGATGCACATGGCGGTGGCTGGAGTTGCGTCTGAGGATTCAATGCAGTGAGAGAAGCATTGCATCTGCGGGTTTTGCAATTGGACGGCTCGGACCAACGCCCGATAACATTGATGTTCTCAAGTGATGGTTCTCGGCTACGGTTTACTACCTACTTACCTACGCAAGGAAAACCAAGAGCACCGGTGCTTTAGCTGGTGCTGTCGTCGTTGACTCGTGATGCAAAAGGGCAGGTCAAAACGCCTAGTGCTTCAGCTCGGCTCCCGGATTGCCCACGCTATCAGAGTCGACCATCTCAAACCCGGTGCGGGCATTGGACGAGGGGCTGGAGATGGCGTCCCGCGGTGTGGATGGCCGTGGCCCGAGGACGGAGCTGCGTCTCCCGCTAGGCCAGAAACATCAGCCCTTTATCGGTCTATCAGCCTAGGAGCTGCTTGGACAGCAAAAGACAAGACAAGACGATGAAGGCCCAAGGGAGAGAGCGAGAGACGTGAGGGGAGCCATTGCGACGCCGCAATGGGCCATCTCGCTTGTCAAAGCTGATAGTTTACGTCAGCTCTAGTCGGGGGGGTCCTAGATCGGCCAAGATACCCTCGGCTTATATGCTGCATTGGGGTCTTGGAAGCGGGCATCATCTGGTCTTAAATAGCTTTTTCTTTACAATAGCAAAGAGGAGATTGATGAGATCGACGTCTCAAGGTCTAGAATCAAGCAGGGCGGTGCAAGCAAACGCAAGCAAAGATAACCGGAACGGAATCACGTCAAGCCGCAAAGCCACACAAGCAAGGGTCCCGGGAAAGAGGAGGCTGAGTTGAGGCAAAACCGCGCGAGCTTTCTAAATTTAGGGCGATTCCGCCCAGTCGGCGCGGGGACACGGGGACTAGCAATTGGTTGGGCTGTGTGATATTGCTCTGCCTCTCTTCTGCTTGTTTTATCCCGTGGATCTCGTAAGGCTGCGTCTGCGTCGTAGTAGTTTTTGCCTTCTCGGGTTGAAATGAGCCGCCAGGTTCAAGCAAGGGCCAAAAAAACTTTGCCTCGTCTCATCATTCCGGTCGGGTCTAGTTGCTGACGGCCAAGATCATGCTCCTGCATGGATCTCAGGACCAGCACGGGAATGGCACCTCCCGTTGGGCTTGTCACTTCAACTTATTCCAACACAACCATCCATCCCATTCCCGCCCATCCACACTGATGATGAATCTTTGGGGTGAAAAAGTCAATGCAGTAGCAGACGTAGGTCCAGACTGGTAGAAGATCGATCGTCAAAATCTGGTCCCATTTTTATTTCAGAGTGACGACTCTATGGTGTTTGTCTGTTGCGTCTCCCCTGGTTTGATCATCACGAAAAACATCTCAATGTGGTTCCGGGGTGGATCACGGACCCCGGCTTGCTGTCGTCAGCACCAAGAGTTCAGGGTCCTGGCTCTACTACGACATCGGATCCAATACCACGCATCTTGCTTGTGCAGAGCCGGCAACAACATTGACGAGTTGCCCGCTTATTGCCTTTTCGAACGTTATGGGTTCGCCCAAAGTCCCAATGCCCATCATGGAATCGTCAGCAACGAAGGCGGTAACGGAAAGTCTCAAGTCTAGAGACAAGGCATCTTCCGCCTTTTGTAGACCCTCATGTCATGGTGATCTCTCCATCAACAAGGCCCGCTGCTGGGCCAATGACAAGATCGTCATGCTGATCGTGCAGAGTTCAGCAGCTCCATCTGGAGGAGGGGAACCCGTTCCGTTTACGGTTATGCAGGCTGGCTGTTGTAGGCGGTTTTTTCTCATTGTGCTGTAAGCTTGTTGGTGCAGTCGGACTACATACCCGCGCGGTGAGATGGCGCACACGGCACAAAACAACAAGACGAGACAGAAAGCGTGCTTGGCGTCTGTTGAAGCAAGGGTCAATCTCTCAGCTGCTTCAGATTGCACAGCCTGACATTGGTTCAATGTCATCAGCTAAATTGAAGGAGCTGCGAAGAGGCTTGGGACTTTGGAGCATGTCGCGCGTGGGGTGGCTTAGCGACTTAGTAACGACGGGAGCCGTGCGTGCGTGCGTCGGCCATCACGCAGCTCCCAGAGTGTTTTTAGTGGGAATCAGCTGTAACACCCACTGGAGTCGTAAGCACAACGCCTCCAAGCCTCCGGGGAGCCCCCTGGAGCCGGTCGTCGCCAATGAGGCGCCGAGGCAGAAACGACCAGGCGCACTGTGGAGGGACTGGGCTGAAGAGGCTGGGGACTGTACAGTGTTGCTGACGGGCTTCGCACTAGTGTGGTCCATCGCTTGGTCTCCCCTCTTCTGGGGGTCTCTGCTGCGCCACTCCACACAGCTCTTCTCTGGCTGGGGGGTTGGAGCTGGAGGATCCAGAGTTGACGTGGAGGGGGGCGGCCAAGTGCTCACCCCCCCGGTCTCTAATGGCGCTGGCGCTGGGCTGTGTGTGGGATTGTGTTCTCAGTGCTCATGCCCAGCCCAGCCTGCTCTGCTCACACAGCTTTTTTATAAAACCACCGTCTTCAGCCCGCTCTTCCTTGCTGCTGACATCCTCTTTTTTTCCTATTCCCGTCTCGTCTCATCCCATTTCGTGTGTGCATTGCGTGTGTACGCTTGCTTCACTCACGCTTCCTCCTCCTCCTCCGACATCGTTCGCTAAAACATCAGCTTTCGCTCACTCTAAAAGTTTACGTCATCCGACCCGACCTCCGACCGACAGTTAAACCGCAAAACAACAACAACAAAGAACATCACAATGGGCGTCGGTCGCTTCTTTTGCGTATTGGTGCCGTTCGCACTCACCATCGCATCCATCGTCTTCTTCCTCGTCCCCACCCTCGCGGGTGTCGCCAACAAGGACCTCTACCTCTTCCAGGTCAACGTCGAGGACCTGAGCATCAACCCGGCCGATGTGGACCACATAGTCGGCAACCTCGACATCAACATCAAGCCCCGCGCCGACAAGATCGAGACCAACATCACCGCCAAGCTCCTCGACCTCGAGAAGGTTTATGATATTAGCCTGTGGGGATACTGCTACACTCCCTACAAGGGCAAGCGCCAGTGCGTCAAGCCCAAGTTCGACTGGGCTTCCGAGGTCCTCAACACCACCTACATCGAGCACTTTGGTTCCGCTGCCGGCGTCGAGATCAAGCTCCCCGATGAGGTCAAGTCTGCTCTCAAGGCCTACAGGACCGCCAACAAGTGGGTTGAGATTGCCTTTGTCGCTGCCCTCGTCCTGTTGGCTCTTGAGGTTATTCTGGGTATCTTTGCCAACTGCTCTCGCATCTTCTCCTGCCTGACCTGGATCATCGCCGGTCTCGCCGCTGTTGTCGCTTTCGGTGCCGCTCTCGCCTCGACCCTCATGGCTGGTGCTGTTATTGGTGTCGTCAAGGGCACGGCCAAGTTCTACGGTGTCAAGGGCCACATCAACAACACCTTCCTCGCCATGGCCTGGATCGCTGTCGCCTTTGCCATCGGTGCCAGCCTCTTCTGGCTCTTCACCATCTGCTGCTGCAAGCCCGAGCACCGCAGCCGCAAGGACCGCAAGAACCGCAACTCCGATGGCGAGAAGCTCCTGGGTGGCGGCTCCCGCGGCTACGCCCTCTCGGCAACGACCACGAGATGACGACGGGCTTCTACAACAACAACAACCAGACCCAGTCCCAGTACGGCGCTCCCCGCTACCCCAGCGGTGCTGCCCGCTCCGACCTCGCCTACGAGCCCTACTCGCACCGCGCTTAAGCTAAGCTGCTCGCGCGGGAGGGTTTCATGAAGCTCTCACGACATGATTATTGAGTCTATACTTTGAACAAACTTGATGATGCTGCATTAATGGCGTTTTTTGGAATCTTAATCGGATATTTGGATGAACGACTTGGGCAACGGGTCTGCTACATGCGGTCACATGGTCATGAAGGCATCATTTGGTCATTTTTTTCTCTTGTTTGTTGGCGGCAGTCCGATGTAGATTTGGCACTGTGAGATGGATATTGGATGGATGGGAAGATGCCAATGGATGGACGGCATGATACCCAAATGTGTTTTTCTGGACATGGTATGAATATACATAAGCTCGGGTTACTATTCGATTGTGCGATATAAAAAAACAGGTCAATGAACTAAACTATTCATTCTTTCAACTATCTAATGCTTCATTGTATCATGGTGTATAGACTTGCAAGTTGGAGCCTGGTTGATATGGGGTCATCTAGACCAAATGTCATGGCTCAAAAATTTTCTCTCATGGCTGAGTTCAGAACCCACTCACAAAAAACCCCAGGCAAACGCACCTGCATATATCCCTCCCTCATTGCTGACATCCATTCTCTCTCTTAACGTTCAGCATACCATCAACTGTTAGATCGCCCATGATACAACTATAGAGGGCATTCATTGGTAGCTTCTTTTCACATCTTGTTGTCCCTTTTCTCGTTCTGGCCATGCCAGAGGTGAGTCCAAAAATCTGCCCCTCCCCCGCCATCATGGGCCGACATAGGACCAAATAAGAAGCTCACACAAGTTGAAACGAATATAGTCACGTCTCACCCGGGAATTCTTCCAGGGCCCTATCACTGCGCTCGCATTCATCCGCGGCGCAGACTATCTCCTCGCCGGCGAGGATACTCATCTGACCCTCTACGACATCAAACTTGGGAATGCCGTCCGCGTGGCCAGCGTCCGCATCTTCTCGGCGCAACCCATCCACGGCATTCGCCCGCTGACTGGTGGTCGCGTCTTGGTTTGGGGTTCTGCGCAGGTCGCCGTGGTATACCCTATCGAAGCTCTTCTTGGCGAGGGAGCCAATGTTGAAGATGTGGTGGTGAAAAAGACCACCGCACCGGACTGGATCTATGATGTCTCCCCCTCGCCTTACCATGACTCCTCTGTTGTGCTCGCAACAGCCCACAACGAAGTCGTACACCTGAGTTTGGACGACAACAATATCCCTGGTGTTGGAGCTGTCGTCTCGCCCTCACGACCTATTCTCTACGCCGCGAGCTTGAAGTGGATCGACCAAGACTCTGTGCTCTTCGCAGGCGGCACCGTCTTTGGCGAGATTGTCGTCTGGAAGTGCCATGTCGCAGATGGAAGATCCGAGATGCTCGCTACCTTAAGTGGACACGAAGGCTCTCTCTTTGGCCTTAACATCTCAGATGAGCTTGTCTGCCAGGATGGATCAGCCATAAGACTGCTTGTCAGTTGCAGTGACGACCGTACCGTCAGGGTTTGGGATATTACCAAGCAACATGGCACAACAGACCGAAAGCAGCTCGATTTTGCAGCACCTCGAGAGACGGGATTTGGATCAACACCAAACGGACATGATGGTTCCAGTCAGGACGCTGAAGCCCTGCGGCCCATCGCGACCGCCATGGGACATGCGTCGAGAATCTGGGGCGTCAAGTTTGCTGAGCTGGCAGAGGGCGACCTTTTGCCTCAGAGCCCAGTCACCATATACTCCTTCGGCGAGGACTCAACAGCCCAGAGGTGGCAGCTGGATCTTGCCGTCTCTCCCAAGGGACTGTCCGGTTCTCTGAAGCATAAGGAGACGTTTGCTGTGCACGACGGCAAACATCTCTGGTCACACGCTGTAACGCGCCGCGACCATCAGACCATCATTGCAACCGGAGGCGCTGACAGCAAGATCTCACTCATCACACAATCCATCCTGTCAAGCTCTCAATCTGCCACCGCACCCACCCACGATCTCACTTCCCTCGAGTTCCAACAAGTCTTGGATCAACTCCCCAACCTCCGCACTATCCAGCACGTTCGTGGCCGTGAAATCTTCAGCCGCTATACCTTTCTCTCAGAGGAAAAAGTCTTGGCCACTTCTAGCTGGGGGCGTCTTATCCTTGGTACTTTCCGCCCTAGCTTGAATTGGACAGAAGTCGACATAGAGAACGAGGTTATCGCTGATCTCCAATCCTGCTACACCATGAAAACCATTGGAGATGACGCAGTCATCCTGGGCACCACCAATGGCAGCCTTTACTGCTACCGTCAAGATCAAGGCGTGACACACATTGGGACTGTGCCTGGCAAGGTCTTTAACATCTCGCTGCTCGCTGAACCATCTGAAGGACCTATGGAACTCATTGTGCACCTCCATGGAACAGCCGACGCTCAGTATCTGTCTGTTGACTGGCGCACAGGAGCCGTCCTCGAGACGGCAGATATCCGTGGCATGGATAGCCGGTTTGTGGCAATGTCTGCTGCAAGGGTGAAGAAAGACTTGATCGCCATCGGTTCGCGCCATGGCTTCTTGTCACTTTTGAGGCAGGCTGAAGAAGGGTATCGGCCTGTTCTGAACTTCAGGTTCAACAGCTCTGATGCCATTACAGCTCTGGTGCCACTCCCTGCTACAGACGGCGAAGGGGCTCCGTCTTATTTCCTAGCCACAAGCAGAGACACCAAGTACAGGATATATGAAGTCGAGGACCTCGGGAGCGAGGTACGACTTCATCTGCAGCATGAGGTCGCTCCTCCCTTTGCGTCCATCATCGAGGGTGGCTGGTTCACGCCAGATGCCTCCCCTGAGCTGGTTCTGTTTGGCTTCAAGAGCAAGAACTTTGTTGTATGGAACGAGACGAGAAGGGAAGAGATAGCTGCAGTTGATTGTGGAGGATCTCACCGGACATTTACCCTCGCACATGATCCGACAGACTACAACCGTATCCGCTTCGGTTTCACAAAGACGTCCAAGCTCTGTGTCTACTCGCAGCATAGTTCCATTCATCGACCTCTTCGGCAGGGAACACACGGCAGAGAGATCCGGGCACTGAGTTCCAGTGGTCGGTATATCGCAACTGGTGCTGAAGACACTACAGTCCGAGTCTGGGGTTACGAGGAGGGTAAGCAAGGGCAGCCCGCTAACAAGGGGTTGCGATGCCTTGCTTCCGCAAAGTTGCACATCTCCGGCCTCCAGAAGACCCAATGGCTCGGAGACGAATACCTCCTTAGCAGTGCAGGCTACGAGGAATTCTTCATATGGTCAGTTCGAAGACTTGAATCGTGTTACCAGGGTCTTGGTGTGTTGTGTGAAGCAGGCTTGGACGACAAAAGCCCAGCTGGCGACCTTCGTATCGTAGATTTCGATGCTTGCAAGATCGGCAGTCAGAACAGCATCATTATCACTTTGGCCATGTCCAACTCGACCCTGAAAACGTATAGATACACCCCTGGCCATGGCTTCAAGCTCCTGGCTCGCATGTCATACACGGGAGCCTGTCTCACCCAGGTGCGCCATCTCGGGGTGGACGAGAACGGACTCTCGGCTCTCACCGCCTCCACAGACGGACATTTGGCGACCTGGGAAGCGAGCTTTGACGACAACGAAACCTCGAGCCATGTCCTGGTGCATGTAGCCCCGCTGCACCAGAACAGCATCAAGAGCCTGGATCTTCAACCGACATCTGAAGGCTTCCAAGTGCTGACCGGTGGAGATGACAATGCACTCGGCATTACAACCATTACACCTCTATCTCATGAGGCAGGAAACCGCAGGTACACTGTTTCGAGCCGTGGTATAGTGCGCAAAGCACATGCAGCAGCCATCAACGGCTTGGTGCTAGTGCGCCGTGGGGGAGAGACATTCGGAGCCACTGTGAGCAACGACCAAAGGATCAAGATTTGGAGGGTACAGCAAGACAAGACACAGCTGCTAGCCGACGAATACAGCGGCGTAGCTGACCCAGGGGATATCGCTGTAATAGACGGACCCGGCAGCGATGCTGCTGACAGGAACCAGGGCAAGCTGAGGTTTGTGGTTGGAGGTGTGGGGGCCGAGGTGTGGTCCTGGTAGATTTTGATCGAGTAGGGCAAGGCGTTCTGGGGTTCTTTTTGGCTTTGATGAGAGATATCCAGGTCCATTCTCAGTGCTCAGCATGACTATGATTTGCCGTGGGATTTAATGAAACCCAATGTCAGCTCGGCTGCGCCTTGCACTTTGTTTCTTCTGTAAGAGGAAGTGGCCGGCAAAACCTTCAAGGATCAGGTTGGGCTTTTTCTCGACAAGAGTCCTTTGCTGTCACCCTCGATCCTTGCAAGCGTTAGGCACTTCGGGTAAGCCATGCAGTTTTCGTGGGAAGAGCTGAGAAAGTCGAGAGTAACTTTTGGCATTAGCGTCTGACGTTGCATGCCATCTTGCATCGTCCCTTGCTTTAGGCTCTGCAACGGTTGGACGGTTTCGTCGGACGGTTTCCGCAGCACCAAACTTGTTTAGAAGGCGGGTCTTTCGAGACTTGCATCTGTTGGTTGGTGTTATGGGGAGTTGCAACTCGTATTGATAACGTGTGTGCTCGACTCTTGGCATCGTGATAGAGGCGAAAGAAAAGTCGGTCATGTTTGTCAGCGCATCAGACGTCGGTCGAGGCATGCATTTCGTCTGAACTTTTCGAGTCTTGACAAGCAAGGGTTGATGCAGATAGTAAACGGGCGCCTATTCTCCACAGCGGCGCAGCCAGAGAGCACCGGCCTGGTACTGCAATTAACCAGATGGCGCATAGGGCTGACTTGAAGGGCGACAGATGGAGCTGCTTACCTGGCGACGCCGAGAATGCTGCTCCTGCTCTGGTCGACTGTCTCAGCCATTCCCCTCTGGGACATTTGTTTCCTGCCCTGCCCTGCAAGGTCGACGCTGGAACGCCCGTCTTGTCGCGCTCGAGAGCCAAGGCGCTCCCGGCAGTTGCTGGCCGATCTGAGGACAGAGGCTGCTCGCTGTCTCAGGAAGCCTAGGTAGTCCAGTCTAGAACAGAATGCCAGCGCACACACAGTCTCGACTCGAATCTCTTCCCCGAGGCTCGTATTGATTACACGACGACGACATGAGGTCGGGCCCGTGGGTCGTTGAATTCGGCATGTTCCTGCTCGACCCCCGGAATATGACGCAGTGGGACCGCTTTTGGGCAGTGACAAAGGTGCCATCCCAGCAGAAACCCACGTTAGTGTGCATCGTGGAATGGATCTTGAAGAGAGTCCAGGTGGTGTAAGAGGGGAAATCGCTGGTTGAGTCAAGGGGTGACAGATGCCAAGATCTCCAGGTATCGAGCCAGGTACCTTCCTCTGTTCTGTTTGCAAGCAGTGCCTGCCAGTTCCGCCTTTCCCGTCCCACGAGAGGGGGAGGTCCGTTTGCATCTGCCGCTTCCCGGAGGAAGGAGCCCATCTTCCCTGCGATCTCCCTCGAAATCAAAACCACCCTGGGCTCAACTCCTCCTCTGTATAAATCTCCTCAACACCCTCCCAATTCCCGCTCCGCTCCCCCTTCGCCTCTTCTCTCTCTAGACCTCGTCGTGCGCTTCGGGTTCCTCCCTGCCTCTCGTTTCCGCCTGTCTTTCTCTTGGCTGCTCACGTTCGTTTCCGTTTGTACTTGAGAACACCCACCTAAGAAACCACCTCGACCGCCTTCACAAAAACCTCAACCTCAACACCCCAGCATCATGAAGTGGTCTCTTCTCCTCGTGGCGGCTTCTGCTGTCCTCTCTGCGTCGGCCCTGCCGATATCTTCCATCTCGCCAAATGGCCCATGCCCCGACGTAAGTTCTGCTATCTCCTGTCGATGCCTTATCGTATCTAACATGGTTCACCTAGGCCAAGGTCGACGCTATCCTTAAGGGCGACATGGATGCCTCGGAGTGCTGCTCTTACGGCGTCTGCAAAGGCGACGTAGTCGTATCTGTCGGCTAGGACGTACGACCATCTACCCACCAGACCAAGATTTACGACGTTACGAACAACTGAACTGAAATACATACCCGACCAAATTTCCTTGACTCTGCTGCGCTGGAAATATTCCACGAGTTAGAAAAGTGCAGACCACCTGACGAGGTTTCGGAACCAAAAAAGCGAGACGAGATCGACAATCAAAACGAAACCAATCCAATTTTCCACGCTATCCATCCAACACATCCCTCGACATGATCCCTTCATATCAGTTTGAGATGGAGGCCCTGGCTTGGTGGGGTCAGTTCCTTCATCAATCAGCACCGACAGGGGTGCTCTTGGTTGTATGATCAACCAGATTGCGATAGACAGGGCATCGAGCGTGTCCAGTTCCGGGAGCAACCAGTATCAACATGTATGAGAATTTGGGGAGTCGGTCGATCGCAGTTGGAAATACTGTACTCGCATCACGACTTGCCCGGCCCGTTTTGACGGTGCTAGTGTCGGCCGACACTCGCGGCGGTGAGAACCGATTTGTGGAATTTAGAGCAACCTGTACGTCAGTCGATAGGATCTTCGACAGAAATTCATTATCGTGGTTGGATTCTCTTGAATAGAATCCAACACGCGCCTCATGACATTGCCCATTGTTCCTCTTCAATGCCGAGCCCCTGGTCTTAGATCTTGCATGCTATTGTCGCGCCGGCGCCCCTCGTATTGACTCACTCAACATGGTCAGTGAAACCTTTGAGCTGTGAATGGGAAACCTGGGAATCCCACTTGGTGCGAACCCTACTGCACCCACCTTGGCAGTTAGTGCAGCTGGGCCCATGCTCGAGGGCTGGTAAGTGAGGGGTTCTGCTCACGGCTGCCTTGCATGATGTTAATCCTTCGGTTCCGAAGAGTCTTCCGTTCTCATGGAAAAAGTGTGACTGTTCCTTTCGGTAGGTCGACCATTGTGTTCACACACAATGAACCTGCCCCCTGGCAACCCTGCCTGCTAGGGAGATGGATATGACGGTTGTCCTGATTGATAGTCGCCATGATGTCTGACTTTCCCCTGAGTGCGGTGGCTTCCGTCACCCGCGAGTCACCTAGACCAGATAAAGACATGGGAATGTGGCCCGATCTTCAGGAACGTGGCGGCTCGCGCTTAGCAACAGGGTGCCGCTACCCGTTGATGGCGTTTTTGCATAGGTTTCGAACTAGAGCTGGAATGTAGGGGCCAATAGCATGCGCTCCAGCCCCAAGACATCATCTCCACGAGACTGGCGGGATACGTTGCGGGGATGGTTGTTTCCTTGCGCCTAAGTTGTTGGGACTGAAACATATAGCTAGCTCGTCCTGCTTCGAGATGCCGCTTGCCATTGCCTTGAAAGATCGAAAGAGAAGCTGTTTCGCCTGCCTTACACTGCGTGACCACTCTCTCCAATGTTGTATGTCCTTCTTTAGATCCCGGGAATGAAGTTGAGATAGGAAACTAATGTTCTGCATGTATTTGAGGTTGACTATCAGATAGGAGGTTGGGCGTCGATTGCTGCCGTCTCTGCTCTTCAGTAGACGTCAAATGCTGGTTTCGTCCAGTGGTCGATTGTCTCTATCATTGGTGTCTTCGGAGCAAAGCAGTGTTGTCAACTGGCAAAGTGTTGGTTTTAGCAAGATCATTGAGCCGTCAAGGCAACGCCAAGTTCGGATAACAGGCTGCGGGGATGACCAATAGCATGTTGTCTCCTCAACCACCCCTCTGCATCTGCCGCTGCGGTCTCGAGCCCTGCAGGTTTGGACTGCCAAGGCATCTCGACGCCTCAACAACCAAGTCGTGCAATGCAATACGCCCCCTCGGCCCCTAGAGATGCTAGCATTTCTCGTCTTCTTTCCGGCATAGGAAGTAGAGAGTTACTGCAGGCTAAGGGCTGCTGTTGTCCCACGTGTCCATATGGCTTTCCGTTCAGGCATCAACTGCTATCATTCCCATAAGGTCATCCTCCACTCGGAAAATGGAGGCCCTGTAACACAGAAGAGCCCTGTGACGAGAGAAACGAGAACCTCGTGCCCTGTAAGTATTTTCCCGTGCAAGAATATACCGTCCCAGTCGACACTTGTCAGCCCACTCGTCTTGTCCATCTCGCAACCCCCTGCAGCAGAATTTGTCAATATGTCATGATATGTATTGCAACAGCCACGCATGAAATCCAAGCACTCTCAGCAGTTTCTCCAACACCCTTGGGCTCGGAACTTTGCCGTCGCAGGTCTTGAGGTGTCAGTAATCCGTCGACAATGCTGAACCAACCCCACGCAGGTCATGGTCAGTCCTTGCTGGCCACGGATTGGACGGGGAACATGTGATGCACACGCAACAGAACCCTCACCGTGTGCACATGTCGTTTTCACCGAAACAAACGTGGAGAGACCGGATTCTCGCTTCGGTCAGAAGATTGATGGGCAATTCGTCACCGCCACTGCCTAGGTGCCCGAATTAAGAGGCTGCGTCCAGAACAAAGGATGGTCGGTTCAAGATTGTCGCATTGCTTTTGATGGTGACACGAGAATGGCGATGCAGGCGCAGGAGTTGAGGCAATGAGAGCAGCTCAGCTCAGTAACGGCGGCCTTTAACTCTCCCGAGACCGGCAAGCCGTTGAGGTTGAGGACCGGTTCGCAACCGGATGGGATTGGATTGCTAGGGCGGTTTGGCAGCTGACCAGATGAAACTTTCGCGTGTTCTTATGACCTCGAATCGTAGAAGTAGGATCCGCAGATATTTCAGTAGATAATAATCCGTAACCATCCATGTCAACGTTACGGGGCCCCAGGCTCAGAGCCCACATGCCGTAACACGCGAGCCTATCCCCCACAAGAACCTGGCTCCCCGAGACCACAAGACCGGCGGTCGCCGAGTTATCGGATCCGTCAACCTCCAATTCCAAAGAGCTGATACCGGTTGGCGGGCGGCGATTGGCCCGGCTGGCGATCCAGGAGCCTCCAACGGTCCCATGCGGTTCAGGCTGCCATATCCGTCCATTCGACGCAGAGGAAGGTTCAAGATGATAATTCGGATGTAGAGTTAGGACCCGCTGCCGGCCACGCATCGCGGCTCCAATGCGTTAGCCGTACCAGTCAAGAGCCGTCCCGATCGCGCCGACACCACCTTAGTTTCCTCGGTAGAATCACAGTGTGCAGTCGTGCATGTAAGCCAGCGCCGGAGAGCAGCCGGCGGACTCGGTGGCAACCCATCGACCTGCCCAGGGAGGGGAAGCATCGCGGCAGTGGCCAACGGACGTTGCTGGAGCTACCTACCTAGGTCTAGCTAGGTAGGTAGCTGTAGCTGCCGGGGTCCCTCAGAGCAAGCGTTCGTCTTGTTTCTGCTTCAGCGACGGGACCCAACAGTCAGGGCCGAGCATGTGCCCCAGAAGGCCTTACTCGTAAACCGGTAAAAGACCGTGAAACCAATTCAACCGCGACTCAATATTAACCAACAGTCGCTTATTAGTCCGGTGCGGTGGCATGGCGTCCTGGGGTTTCCCCGGGCCGGTCGTTGTGATTGGTGCGGGAGTCGAGATGCAGACTGTGGTACAGCCTCCGAATCATGCCCCCATCCATATCGAGGTAAACCCCACAGAGTACCACCGAGTGGGAAGGCGTAGGAGCAGACTGGCGCGCTGGATCTCAAGAGGCCCTTGTCTGTCGTCCTGACGTGGGGAACTCGAGATTTGCCATGCAACCAAACATATACCGATGGCAGCGCGCATGACCCCAAATTTTTCTCCGTGTAGGAAGGGGAAATGTTTAAAAGGATCCTTTGAGCCTCGTCCGGTCCGGCTGGGTTGATCACTTCTCCTCGCGCTCTGCTTCCAACCTCGAATCCAGACACACCTGTATCACGACCAGGTCCAACCGACGAGACAGACCCGAACTACACAAATTCATCATGAGCCCCTCAGCAGTCGATGCCCCCGCGACCGCGGACGTCAAGACGACCTTCAAGCCCAACATTGGTGTCTACACCAACCCTAACCATGACCTCTGGGTGAACGCCGCTGAGCCCAGCGCCGAGAGCGTCAAGTCTGGCGCCGACCTGAAGCAGGGCGAGGTCAGTGTTGCTATCCGAAGCACTGGTATCTGCGGGTAAGTAATCCTCGTCTTCTCGACCCCGCCTCGCCCGGGAATTGGTTGCTCACCAGGGTATAGCTCCGATGTTCACTTCTGGCATGCTGGTTGCATTGGCCCTATGATCGTCGAAGGTGACCACATCCTTGGCCACGAGTCTGCCGGCGAGGTTGTCGCTGTGCACCCCTCCGTCACCCATCTCAAGGTGGGCGACAGGGTCGCCGTCGAGCCCAACATCCCCTGCGGTACCTGCGAGCCTTGCCTCACTGGCCGATACAATGGTTGCGAGACTGTCCAGTTCCTCTCCACCCCTCCCGTCCCCGGCATGCTTCGCCGATACATCAACCACCCTGCCGTCTGGTGCCACAAGATTGGAAACATGTCGTATGAGAACGGTGCCATGCTCGAGCCCCTCAGCGTTGCCCTGGCTGGCATGCAGAGAGCCCAGGTTTCCTTGGGAGACCCCGTCCTGATCTGCGGTGCTGGTCCCATCGGCTTGATCACTCTGCTCTGCTCCGCCGCTGCCGGTGCCTCACCCATCGTCATCACTGATATCTCTGAGAGCCGATTGGCATTTGCCAAGGAGCTCTGCCCTCGAGTCATCACCCACAAGGTCGAGAGACTGTCTGCTGAGGATTCCGCAAAGGCCATTGTCAACTCGTTTGGCGGCGTTGAGCCCACCATTGCCCTCGAGTGCACTGGTGTTGAGAGCAGCATTGCGGCTGCTATCTGGTCGGTTAAGTTCGGCGGCAAGGTCTTCATCATCGGTGTTGGAAAGAACGAGATCAACATCCCCTTCATGCGCGCCAGTGTGCGCGAGGTTGATATTCAGCTGCAGTACCGATACTGCAACACCTGGCCTCGGGCCATTCGTCTGGTGGAGAGCGGTGTAATTGACCTGTCCAAGCTGGTCACCCACCGTTTCAAGCTGGAGGATGCGCTCAAGGCCTTTGAGACCTCGGCCGATCCCAAGAGCGGGTCGATCAAGGTCATGATCCAGAGCTTGGATTAAACAACGAAGTGATGATTATAAACGGGGTGCTTGGCGTAGGTATTTGAGGTTGAGGCGTGTGTTTGGGGCTTGCTCGTAGAAGATTGCCTCTCTTTTTTTGGGTTTTAGAAACACGAGAACAATGGAAAATTGAATCAAATCTCGTTCTTCAATTGCTGAATGGAGTTCATTTCGCGAATTCTGTCATAGTCGCGCACCGAAATTCATATGTAGTTGAATGTTGTGAAAGGGAAAAGAATACAATGGTGATTGCTGTATTTAACGTCCCTTCAGTCTAAGCATGAGCCGGCGGCTATCAACCGGATCTGGCAAGAGTGAGGCATCGCTGTTATTGCCGTTCGCCCAGGACTGCCGCACAGTCCCAAAACGGTTTAGCGCCATCACATTCGGCTCAACCACCACCCAGCGAGTTCTCCCGAGCTTTCTCCCTCAGACGACCTCGCCCACGATCACGATCAGCCTCGACTCCATCAATTGACCACCCGCCGCAGGTCTCATCACCCCACGGAGCTCCGACACCGATCCCACGAGGCTTCTCGAATCCCTCATCGTCACCTTCGCCGCCATGTCGTCGCTCGCCCGTCCCATGCTCCGCTCGCCGGCCCTCCGCGTCGCCGCCCGACGCTTCGAGAGCACCGCCGCCCAGAAGGCTGCCGAGGCCACCAAGAACACCGCTGCCCGGGCTCAGGAGGGCCTGTCGCGCGTCACATCTGCTGCTGGCCCGGCCATTGCTGGTGCTGCCAAGGGTGCCGCCAATGCCCTGAGCAAGGTCGGCGGGCGAACGGGCAAGGTCATCAGCTTCGTTGAGCGTATGTCTGCCACGGCATTCAATCGCAGCGTGGGCAATTGGATGCTGACAAATTGAACAGGACAAGTTCCCTTTGTGGTTTACTACTCCAAGGTTGCCCTCGAGGTTGGCAAGATTGTGTTCCACGGCCAGAAGATGAGCCCTCCGTAAGACCCCCCCTCAATTGTCCCGCAAATATTGGGCGGGACAGCCGGCTAACGCGCATCCGACAGCAACTTGGCCACTTTCCAGACCACCTACCAGAACCTCCTCAAGACCGTCCAGACCCGGGGCCTCATCCAGTCCTCCCAGAACGTCATCCAGCAGGTACGGAATATCGGCCCTGCTCAGGTCGCCGCTGGCGGCGTCGTCCTTGCCGAGGTTCTGGGCTTCTTCACCGTCGGCGAGATCATTGGCCGATTCAAGCTCGTTGGTTACCGAGGCGAGGTCTCTTCGCACCACTAAGCGTGTCCCTGTAATGTAGCGGGAGTTGTGGGGATGTATGAAGAGCTGGGGAGAAAGACGAATGTGAACGACTGGGTTATAGACATGGCTTCCCCGGCCCGAGGACGCCTGGGAAGGGCTGATTGGAGACTCATCTATTCGGGGAGTTGGAACCTGGGAGATTAGGGAACACTGGTCTCACTGGACTTCGATGTTTGTCTTCTGTGAGCACCTTTCTTTTGTAGAACTGTACATCAAAATCAACACCCGGCGGGCTACCCCCGCCGTGGATACCTTCCAAGCAGCGATATCTGGGTATTCGTGTGAGGTCTCTACTTGGGCCATCCCTTGCGTCATCCCAATTGACGTTAGTCACCTTTATCTTGCAGTCTTGGATTTTGCAACTACATAATGGATAATGATATGCTTTGTGGGCTCTGCAGAGTGACCAATGATTCGCCGGTGTTCGTTTCAAGATACCTATGCTTTATTCAGAAACTCTACAAGAGTCACCTTTCACTAACTCATACAAGCCTGTGGGAGGATCTCAAATTAGTCTTGCAACTGGCAAGTCCCGTGCTGCTTGGGTTTGATGGACGAAGAAGGCTACCTGGGCATCCATGATGGCTCCTTAACCCAAGTGTGTTGAACTTCATCTCGAGATCTACGGGGAAAATATACTTACCCTCATGACTCTCCACTGGCATGGTGCAGTTGTGATGCTTCGTCAAGACTCCTTCACTCAGGTCGTGCTATAGAGTCCTACGCCGTAGTCCAGGACAACAGCCCAGAGGAAGTCCTGATCAGTGACCTTTCAGAGTTGCATGACGACTTCGTCTCAAGATTCAGATGTGAAATACAAGAGTGTGCCCAAATCCCATTCAAGTTTATGTGTAGCGTCTGGTTCATATGGACAGCGATTCGTGGAGATTTTGCCCCGGTGAAATGGATAGCCTCGCAACATCACTGAACTTGCTCCAAAAAGTCTCTAGGAAACGTGTATAATACTGTTGGGTATTTCTCATTATGATATTTCAGATACAGATATATGGGCACTGTTGGTTTGGCCTTTGGATGATCAGTAGAACGAGGACTCCATTGCTCAAGCCCACCAAGACGGTGTACTAGCTCAAATGTAGCATATAGCCGCCTTGTTTGATGCTTGGTGTAGAAGTCAAGACATAGCAGTCTGCGAAGGGAGTGTTCCCTTCGATCCTCATGAGCATATCCAGGGCACATATCCAGGGCACATGCATATCCTAAGCAAACATATATCCACGGCCGACAATTCCGTCGACCAGACATTTCAGAGCGTTGGCCAAGGCACGACGGCCTAGAAACCGAAAAGGCCTGTCCAAGAAACAAGCCGCTGGCAAATTCGCCCAGATGGCCAAAGCCATCCGCTCCGGACGATCCTGAGACAACTTCTCAGCCAGATGAAAGGGTACCGGCAAACGATGAAGGAGACAGCGGTGATGTGAGGGAGAGGAATCGCGCAATTCAGGCAAAACAACCTAGTTTTGGCTTGTCAGGATGAAAACGTGACCCTCCTAGATGCTTCCAGAAGGCCATTTTCACCGAGACAAAGCCTTGACCAAGTCATTCACCTTCTGCTTCTGGAAGTGAGCAAAGTGACCACGGTATATGGGTCCCATCCCTCGCGATAAGTCGATCGGACCCCTCGCTTAGTTCTCAGTGTCACCTTCTTCGCAGAAGCGGGTAGCCTGGGCGGCAATGCCCTCAGCAAGGCCTGACCGCCACAACAGATCCGAGAGGGTTGCCGCGTGCAAAGACCACGTCGTGATCACACGGAGCGCGATGCGGTTCGGTCAAGTCATCCGATCGATCCGCGCTGTCGACGGAGCTGAAGGCCCGAAACGAGAGAGGGCCGTCCCGAGGTGTGCGGAGCTATTATGGAGTCCCCGGATTAGATCTTGGCAGGCAAATTAACAGCTACCAGCCACGCTGCGTCAAGCCCTTGCCCGCACACGCACGCGCACGGCGGCATCAGTGCGTTTGACAGACAGATTGATGTGACCAGGTCAGCAGAGTCTGGGCGGTCAGGTCTTTTCCACCGTGATCAACGGGGGTTCCTTCATTAAAATGGCTGGTCGTTTGATTGAGGGCCCCCCTTCCTTGTCGCTGTTGGTGATACCGATCATGACCCCTGTCGCTAGATATTGATTCCACGATGCCAGCTCTGAGGGAGAGCGTCTCTTGAAACTCGGCGGATCCTCAAACATGGGAAATGAGTGGTACCGTGACGCGCTCGGAACAAAGCGTGGTGCCATTTCGGAGCAGCCAGGGTGTGATTGTGTGCAGCGGCCATCGTATTCTCAATCTGCCCCCTTCAAGGACGAGCCTGGCCTAGTGAACAATTCCAGGAGCGGAGCGCGTCGCGACGATCTGCCTGGCATTTAATGTTATCGTCATTCCCACTGAGCAGCATAGCATGTCTTGTGTTGGGTCTGACGAGCTTGGGGCCACAAAATGGACCAAGGCCTTACTGAGGGGGCCCGGGCTTTCTCGCCGTCCAGACGTGACTGCGAAGCGGTTAATATCCCATTCTGAGGTCCAGGTCCACAGCCTGGAAAGACATCGATAACTCACATGTTGCAGTAAGTATGGTAGCGCAGAATACAGATCTCGCGCTTGACTCTTGCGCATAGCTCACGGACCTCATCAGGCCCCAGGCCATGCTTCTCAACCAGGGGCATCAAGCTAAGAGACTCCAGGCTGTGACTTAGACCGAGGTTGAACCATCTTGCGATATCTCGTTCCCGCCGATCAGGAGACCAAGGGCAGACAAAGGCCGGGATAATCTCCTGCTTGATGTCCGTAAACCCTGCAGCTTCGAGCATTTGTCGAGTTTCTTCTGGTGCCACTCTTGCGGTACGGTTGAACTGGTCCATTCCAGTCAGGAACAACTCTGCCCACTGGGTAAATGAGGAATTCGAAGGCCTTTCGTCGTCGTCCCATCTGGGTGTCCAGTCGATTTCCACGTGTTCCAAGTGGCCGAGTCCCGGAGTCAGGTGCCTGCACATGGGTTAAAACAGCTGGCGGCGGTGAGAGCGTAGTACATACTCAAATATTTTGCGATACACTTGGGGCCACAAATCGGTCTGAATGCTTCCAAGCATCATCCGCAGATGGATCAAGTCGCAGTCTGATAATAGCGGACCCCACGTCGGTTCTTCGATATCATATTGCTTTGGCATTACCCCTACAGGGATTCTGGGCACGTTAGCCTCTGGCTTATGTCTGCGAATCCTTCAAGACTTACAGAGCGGGCTGAATCTGGTTCAAGTCTACAGCCATAATTTGGGCGTCTGAGAGACAGCTGCGGCCTGTCAGCGAACGTCGGAAAGGGGACTGCATAACAAAGTGAGTACTTACTCTTCTGCGACGTTGATAGCCCAAATTCCAGTTCCTGTACCAAGATCCATGATTCTGGGCGTTTTCCGCATGATGGGACAGTGGAAGGGTTTATTGCCGCGAGCGACCAGAAAGACTTTATGGAATATATCCAAGCGATTTAACTCTTCCTAAACAGCCTGGATTAGAGTGCCTGACAAACACTCCGGGGCAGGGATTGACTTACTGAATCGATGGGAAATAGATACTTGCCAGGCTTCCAGGAACCGTAGAAGCGACCATGTTTCCAGTAACCATCCTCAAGATACCTCCCCTCGGATTCGGTCACGCTAAATGATGTGAGCCTGGCTGATTTCTCAAAGTTCTCAGATTGGGATGGAACACACCTATTTTGTGAAGACATGACGACCATGGGAGAAGACCGTGGAAGGACTCCACGTTACCAAGGTTCAAGGTATGAGGAACGAGGTCTCGGCGTGGCTTGACTGTGGTGGAAGACTGAGAGAATCCAGATTTGCCTTGTTGAATCCAGGATGTGGGAGGATTCTAGGCCCAGTGGAGAACACTGCTGCAGATGTTAGCTGAAGCACAGCAGCAAGCCAGGATCCACGAGACGGGAAATAGACATGTGTGGAAGGTGATGCAGAATTCGGGAGCAAGATCTGAAGGATGGGCAAGACATGCGAGTTCTGAGAGCTAAATAGGCCCAGCAACACGCAACATCAAGCTTGATCCAGGTTGTCGAGGAGAGCGCGGCACGGTTCGCTGGCACCACAGGACTCGAGGGTTTCAACTCAAAAACCATCCGGGCATAGACCCTAAAACGGCGCAAATGGCGCCGAACAACGGTAGAGCTGGTGAGACGTAACAGACTCGCAGCGTTGTTGGTCGCACGCGGCTCCTGCATATCGATGTCCCAGGAAAACGCTCCATGAAGTTTGTGGCCAGAGATTCGAGACCGACGGGGAAGGGGGATCACAAAAAAACGGGGGCAAACGTTTGAGAAGTCGCGATGGATGGACGCTTGCTTGCTCCGACCAGCACACATGACTATTCCCAACAGCACTCACTTACAGAGCAAAGGTAGGCTTCCAGGTTGAAGACTCGGGGCCAGATCCACGCGTGCGAAGTAGATTAAGAGGCTGTCGGTAACGCCAACGAGGAGGGACCGCACAGCGTTGGCGACGGGGAGCCGCCAGACAGGATTGGCTGGCAGTGGAGGTCGAGAATCCGACTCAGGACGAGAGGGGAGCCGTCAATGTTTCCGGAGGTGGGTTCCAAGGCGGAGATGGGCCCAGAGAAAGTTTGCTCTGGCGAGGGCTTTTTATGTGAAGCTGCCAGGAGGAGGTCTGTCTGGTGCTTGGTCCAAGAATCGAGACGTGAGACGGTGGTGGGGGAGGACAAGCTCAACGAAGTCAAGTCCAAAATCAGAGGAGGGTTTTTTTCCACCTGTTCCACCCCTTTTCTTCCTACCGCGAACGTGCGCAGAATGAATTATGCAGGATGAATGCTCGGGCTGCTGATTGAGATGCTCAAATGGCCAAGGCGGAGGCAAGGAAGAGCAATGGCGGAGAAGATGTCACGGGCAAGGAAGAAGCTGGAGAAGATGAGGAGGAAGGTTGTTGATACTTATTATTGCCGGCCGGAGGGGACGTGGAGCGCGGAGCGGCGTGTGTGGGCATGGGATGGAAGTGGATGGGATGGGACATGGATGGAATAGAGAGAGGGACGGTAGGTAGGTAAGGTAGGTAGGTACAGTAGGTACAACACAGGCAGGAGCAGCGCAGCGCAACAGAGCGCAGTGCAGCGAGCGAGCGCAAGGAACCTACTTCGTAGTAAGGCAGGTACGGGCAGACAGCCCAGGTACAGGTAGCATGGGACGTGGGACCCGTGGGCGTGGCCCTTGTGATTTCTCCCCTTGCCTCTCAGTATTGCACCCCCCGTTGACCGTTGTTGGTCGAATTTTGTTTTGATGCGCCTCGAAAAGCGGTTTAAGACTTGTGTTACCATCCCTGGTGAGTCCGGTGGGCTGGGAATAATTGAAGTGACAAGGCGAGGTAGGCTGCTGTCCAGCAGGTATGGACAGTACCAAGCATCCATTGCAGGACCGACAGTCATGAATTGTGCTGGCCGACCAAGCGCCCATCCATGGAAGTAGACAGACAATCGAATATTTCGGGACACACCTCTACTGACTGAACTGGAGGTGGGTGGTAAGGGAAAAAGAAAACCCAGGGGGGGCGTGGCCGTTGTAGGGCCCTGGCGCCGCAACACCATGGCAGAGTTCCGGGGGCAACCAACTTCGATTCCCTGGGCTACCATCCAAGGATGGATATGGCTGGCTGACTTGGGGACGGATTCATGGAGGCAAGCAGGTAGGCAATCAAGCAAGCACGGCTCCTCGACATGCAAGGTACCTTGGCGGCACACAGAACTCGCAGCCCGCGTGCCCAGCGTCAAGACGCGACCTTGTCTTGGTTGTCCGGAGCCAGGCCTGCAAAGTTGGCCTCTTGAAGTTGGTTTCTAGGACCAAGGTGGTCTCCCCGTCGGCCGCGTAGCTGGCCGCCCCGAGGTCTTGTTGTTCTGTAACACCCGAGATCACCTCCATTTTCGGAACCGCTTGTCTCTCCAAGCTCCCGGTATATGTTTTAGTGCCGGTGTGACCAAGGCTTTGCATCCATTCCGAGGTAGGTAATCAATGTGTCAAACAAAGCCAGAGGCGGTGCCCAGTCCCAGACTATGCCTTTGTTCCCCCTCGAGGTGGGCGCTATGATGGCATGGCTGTCACGGTAGATGGTGCCGAAGCCGCAACCGCAACCGCAACCGCCGGGCGGCCTTGGGAACTGGACGGGTGTCGTCTAGGTTTTTTTTCCGCGTTGGTTAGGTCGGGCCCCTCCCCTCCTCTTCCTTCTCCAACCGTGCCCGAGCCATCAATCAGTGATGGCTCCATGCCACTGTGGAGGACTGGGAAGAGGACTGGTGGTCCTGCCGGCGGTGCGAGGCGTCTGTGTTTCGGGGTTGCCAAATGCCCCTAGCCGACCACGGCTGTGCCTTAGCGTCGAGCGAGCCATGCCATTTAGCGCGGAGCAGGGAACAAGGAACCATCCATGGATCAGCGAGCGAGGAGAGAATTAGAGACAGCTTCAGGTGGGTGGTGCATGACCATGACCATGACCGGCACTGAGGACAAGGCCTGCCGCCCTCCAGAGTGGCTGAGTTGGGGCCAGCATCCATTGTGGATGCAGATGAATGGCGTAGCGGGTAGTACTTGATCGAGGATCGAGGGAGATCGGCTTCAAGAGCAGGCCATATTATCACCACCTGCCTAGGTGGGCAACATATCTGACTACTGCCTAGTGCGCATAAAGAAGTTGTTATTAGTGAGCCTCTCCAAGATGGACGCCCGGGCCCATTTGGCCTCTTCGACAGCAATTCAAAATAAGGATCTGCTCTTATCTTGCAGTCTTAATCACGGGCAATGGCTGTTATAGGCATGGAAGGAGGATCTTCCCGCACGTAGGTCATGAAACGGGTTGAGGAAGGAGACAAGGTCTGGTCTTTTTCCGTCTAAATCGAACAACTTCTCACCACCAACTTCTGCCTCCATCCATCTACATCCACCCTGTCCGTCCTTCAGTCATGTTTCCCCCGAATTCGTCAACTACATCGCCGGCTCCGATTGAGACAGAGGGAGAAACCCGCAAAAAGGAAAACTATGCGCCATTCTCAACCGTCGCTGCTCGCCTCATCCCCCCAGCCCAGCCTCCATGGATAGAGGACGTCAACCAACACACAACCCGACGCGATGGGAGGCTTCCCTAGTGCCCGCCTGCTCCTCGTTGCGCGCCGCCGCCGCCGCCGCCGTCTGTCGCAGGGCCAATGCTCCCTAGTGACTCGAGCTAGCCGCCACCCTTTTTCTTTTTTATTGCCAGACGCGCCGAGGTAGGTGCTTGATGCCAGGGCTGCCCCTTGCGCTGGACTCTCCGCGGCACGCCCGCAGGCAATGGGCAGTTCAAAGGAATGCCCGGGCGTTGGCGCATATTAGCCCCCCGACCACTGAGACTCATTGATGGATTCCTGTTGCTTGGCTTTGGACGCTGTTTGGCCCCATCTCTTCCCGCTGTCCTCGTTTCGTCCCGTCCGGGCGCCGCCGTCTCCATCGTCGCCTTTCTTTCTACTCACCGGCTAGGGTACCTGGGCCAAGGTAGACATGTGCATACCTGCCATTTCCTCTCTTGGGCTTTGGTTTTCAGCTGTGGCATTGACCGTTGTCGAAGGCTTGGATCTTCGCTGTGCTGCTCGCCACGAGTCTTTCTCAAGAACTACGAGATCAGCAACAGATGAATCGTTGGTGGCTTAGTAGGCTACCTATTGATGGATGTCAAAGTGAGGCGACACATGAACCAGAAACGCACGCCTTGCAACATTCACACCAGCTTTATTCCCATCGAGATGAACTTACGCGCTGGATCCCAGCCCTCTGGTACAGGAGGGTTGCCAGCTTCACCCCCCTTGCAACAACAGCACCTCACCTGGCCTCGCTTCCTGGACACACAACTTTCGGCCCGGCTGCGCTCCTGTTGGCACTGTATGTATTTGGTCCGACTGCTCGTCGATCCAAATCATGGATTCTGGCTCTAGGCAAGGGATTGGGCCAGGGCTCCCCCGCTCTGCCCACTGCATCGGGTCACCAACACCGCTCGCTGTCATGAGCCTCCATATTCTTCAACGACCAACTCTCCTTCCATCCAGTCGAGAGGGAGCACTGTGCTGCGCTGTGCGGGCGCGAGCTACGGTACACTTTGGAAGCCTGCACTTATGTTTACGCACCAGCCCATCACCAACATCACAGCAGCCACAAGTCCAAGACGAATCTACGCGGGCCGCTATTCCCATTTCCCCGCAGCCAATGCTTCATTCAACCAACCGACTAACATCCTTGCTGGGCGAAGCGCCTTGCTGTTCTGAACCCTTTCTCGCCCAATCCCAGCAGACCAACCGACAAACCATAACCGCCCACCGTCGACGTACCTTCTAAATCATGCGAGTCGCGGCTGGCGTCCAAGAGCGCCGGCGTCCGTCCACTAACGACACTATCTTGACTGTGCAATCCTTGATCTGGGGCACTCCAGGGCGTCACTCCGCCTCAGGATTCCGGCCAAAGGAGAAACCTCCATGTACAACTACTCGCGAGACTCAACTTAACGACAACTTATTGTCGAGGACAGCGCAGGGTTCGTGGCTCGAGATAACTCCGCATGAACTCATCTTGAAATGAAACATGGAGCTCTGTCTCTGATCGGCCATTTACATGCTGTGCACCCTGCAGTGCAACGTTCTTGCGGACCGTCGTTCCTCGAAACGAGCTGCTAGATGCGGCTCTATCGGAGCACAGCAGCGGCTGCTCGTCTGCCGACACAACTGACAGGATGCAAGTACCTACAAACATCGACCGGGCTCAAAACGTTACCGTCTCGCGGATGGGAAGAGCTTACCTCGGGAGATTGTCGAAACCAATGCTGGGCTTCATTATCAGCTTGCATGTGACTTCCCCTGTGCATGGGCATTTCCCGGGTGCCTTTCTTTATCAATTGCTACTTTCACAGTTGATACAGCCAGCACCTCTGACGTGTGATTGGAAAGGGCTTCCGCTTCAATTGAGATACGTTGTGCCATAACCGAGTACCTGGAATATTCCGTGTCCACAGAACCCTGACAACCCGAGACGCTAACCAGTATTCCTCTGCTTGAGATAACAGCACAAGTTATTATCAGACGATGTTTACTATTGTCACTTATCATGTTGCCCGCTACTTTCTCTGATGCTTCATCCGCTCAGAAAAGAAACAACTGGTCGACCACCATGGATTGGCAGTGTCTTGATAATGCTGATCAATCGCGATTCTCTTCAGAAGCAGGCCTTGTTCAAGTCTTGCAAGGACGCCCATGTTCCCGCAATAGCATGAACCCAACCACGGAGGCATGTTCTTTCACAGATACAGGCCGCTCGGACGTCACATCTTAACGACGAGTATGCCCCTTTTTCGACTAGGCTTGACACGTCATCAAGTCACGGCTATCTTGTTCGCCTTGGCAGCTATCAAAAGCTCTGCCAACGGAGGAGATGGGTTCGATTTCTCACGCCAGGCAAGTGAGGGAAAGTCCGTGGTCAGAAATGGGCTGGTCATCCGTCCCAACAACTGGCAACTCTGGTACTAAATGGCAGAACTAATGTATGCATGCGTACGTTAAATGGCACCAATCACAGGCCGCCAATGATTGACCGCAAAGCCTCCTCCGTCGAAACCAATCCGCTCATTCATGCAAGTCCAGGTACGTCGTGCGGAGGGTGAAATGAGGTTTGCACGGTCCCATCCCTGAACCCTGTCTGTTCCCGCGCTATCCAGAGGGCTGG
Organism: Fusarium solani; assembly: GCF_023522795.1. Classification (NCBI taxonomy): domain Eukaryota; kingdom Fungi; phylum Ascomycota; class Sordariomycetes; order Hypocreales; family Nectriaceae; genus Fusarium; species Fusarium solani. Next base: position 4,753,506 of record NW_027072157.1, read on the forward strand.
GTCGGAGCCCTTGGGGACGGAACGTACATGGCCTGGCACGCGGAAGTAGGAAACCTGTACATCTAACTGGTTACCGACCTCGGCATACTGGGTTGGCTCTCAATGAGAGAAAAGAAGAATCGTCTCGTCAGCGACTGACAAGGGCTTTGTACTTGCCCATCACCGACATATGCCTCCTCCCTTAATGGATCTTTCAATGGCGCTTCTCATGATCAAACCCGGCTGCCTTCTTTCAGGCGGGTAATGACCGCGCGCTTGGGTTCATACGACTCCCCCTGGTTAAGGAAGGGTCCACATCTACTGCATTGGCTGTTAACGAATACGTAGGAGGTTCCGGGGATCAGCTACCTTCCAGCAACCCGGGCAATATCGGCGGCTGTCGAGCTGGGGTTTTCGTCTTGTTTCGTGGTTTCAGCACAGTGCGCATGACTCCACCCCTGGAGCTGCTGGACCAGATCCTTGGTTCGAGGACTACACGTGGATTCCGGAGGAGGTTTGCCTGGTGCGTCTGAGGTTCATCCTCCAGTACCCCCACGATTGTGGGCGGTCACGCTGAAAGGTGAAAAGGTGGCTTTTGCGAGAGCTCGGGAGGATATTGAGCCTCTGGCTATACCACCAGGTGTGCACCATCAGCCGTGTGTGCAAAGAGCTATGTTGCATTTGTGTCCCAGACTTGGAAAAATAAGACGCTCTCAACAGGTTCACATCTCCCGAGTCTTGGAGGATGGTACCCTACAACAGCCCTCTTACCGTCCTCTTGGGCAACCGAAACTCCAAGGAGGCGGACAAACCTGTGGAGAGTCCCAGAGTTCTGTGCAAGCCCGGACAAGAGTCATCTGCCCCTGGCAACAAGGGAGCTTGATACGAGACGAAGCTAGGAGCAGCAGACACCGCCATGGCCCCGTCGAATCCACCATGGACTAGGTCGTACCATTCCACCGGATACCACTACTACGTATGTGGTATGTCAGGCGACCTAGCAGCAAGACGGCGTACGAGCGAGTGCTGGCGTCTGGGTTTCGTCTGCCACGACCAACATGCTCGCGGCATGTTAGTGATTGAGCAACTCTACTCTGCTTGTGCCGCCGGGAAGCGAAGTGAAACGGTGCTTGGGGTGGCAACGGTTCGTCCTGAGTTGGGGAGGATGACCTAGGAGGCAGAAGCCAGGAGCCACGGCGACGGCGACGGGTGGACTGTCCTTGGCGATGGATCTGCCTTCTGCATGGCTTGCAGGAGACGGTTCAGAATCGGTGCCTGAGGACTGCGATCTTTGACGCTGGCTGGCTCCTCGCTAACAGGGGGGGCGTAGAGATTGAGAGGACGTTTATCGCAGACCGCTTCAGCCCCTCTAGGACAAGGGGCCCCCAACCAACGCGTGCGCAAGATGGACCTTGTACATGGTCTGATGGTTCCCCAATGCTACCTCAGCGTTTCCTCCGAGTCAGCAGCTTGATTGCCAGCAACAGTTTGCCCCGGTCCATGAGGATCGCTTTACATGGGGGGGTCGAACGGCCGAAATTTACCTGTCACGCTGATTCATGCACGACGAGCTCTAACGCCATAGGCGAACTCGTCCCCCCTCCCCAGTCACGCTTCCCTTCCCCGACACGACGAGACAGACTCCGCCGATTCCTCCCCGAAGAGCTGAGGCGAGATGGCTGACCCCTGCTCGCTGTGCCGCACTGGTGCAATGCCCCGTCCCAGACTGTCGGGTCCAGCTTTGTGGGGTCCACGAAATTAAAGCATGCCGGCGGCAGTTGGGGGCAGCGGCCAGAGAGGGCATTTGTGAGATTCTGCTCGCAAAGCTGGATGCCCGTGCCTCTATTGCCATGCCACGAGGCGCTGCCTGCATGCGCATATTGATGGAGAAGGCGTCTGAAAGCCTTGTATGGCAAACCAATGGGATATCGCAGCATAGTACAACTCGTCAACGATGGATGAACCCGAGTGCGTGGCATCATGAGCTCGCTAACCTTGGAACCAGTAGACGCTCGCTGACTGAGTAGGCTATTGTACTGTACCACGTCGGTGGGATGAGATGGAAGCCAGCCCAAAGAAGCAAAGAGCACCCTAGCCCATGTCTATACTGGGGACGGCTAAGCCGCATTCTCACTCTCGCCGCACACACAACACAAGACGATGGATGCACACACACAACCCAACCCAACCCAACCCTGACAACACACATGGACACTCGCGCACATACAACGAACCCACTAGGCTACTGCACTTTGCGGCCGACGCAACAACGCGCCGGTGAGAATCTCTCTCTCTAGCAGCAACAAGTCAACAACAGCATAACCGGTAAGGCAGGGATTGTGAGTGCTGATCCTGCCCATGTCGAGAGCCAACAGCTTCCCAACAGTCGGTGGCTGCAGATTCCCAGCCCCCGGGGGCCGACCCTAGGCTGCGTCCGCTCGTCGGTTTCTTACTTTTTTCTTTCCCTTGCTCCCCTTTGTCTCTCTTCCCACGACGGATGACGGACCAACAGCCCTTCTGTCACCTGCCAGGGTCCATGGCCCACAGTGCTGCTTCATGTCAGAAGTCAAGACAAAACACGAGATGTTTGAGCTGTGGAAACGACAACCAACATACATGAGATCCTGTGACACTCCCTGCCTCTTACGTCACTTGGTCAGAAATAAAAAAGTACAGAAACCCAAGTAGGCTTTCAGCACACACACGGTCAACATTTTTGTGATTATCTTGTTGGTCAGACTACGTACAGTATCCATTGATCAGCCCCAGGTACTGCTCGCCTCGCTATCGCTCACTGCCCTCGCCGTATTCACGTCAGACAGGGCAAGACAAGGCAAGGACGGGGACATGGGAATGTCATGAGCTTGTCGCGGCTAAACAATCACCCCCTCCCCTAGGTAGCTAACGTGTTCTCAACACACTCTAGTTGCGGCCGGGCCCGTGGCCTTCACACCGATAAAATGAGAAAAAAAGAGGAAGAGAGAGAGAGAGAGAGAGAGAAAACATGCACCACGTATGTAGGTGGCCTCTCGTGGAAAAATCCCGATACGGGCCCAGTCTGTTGGCCGCAACGTGCGGCACCTGCGGCCTCCAGTTTTGCCCACTCGCTCACTGACTGCATCTGCATATGCGTGACCTGCGGCCCAGCCTCAAGCCTCACCCGCCATTCATCATCAATCCTGTGCTGCTTTGACCGAGATTCCTCTCCCCAAAGTGCTTTGTTTTGGTGTTGGTCCGCCTTGCGCATTTTGGACCTAGTCTCAATCTAACCATGCCGGCCATCTAGCAAGCCGCCCTTGAATCGTGCCATCCACTGTCGGCCCTACCACTCGTATTCGCCGGTAGCCTTGTGGAAGACATACTCCTTCCCGTTGACGGTCAGGACACCGTCCTTCAGTGTGCACTTCCTATTGAGGTTGTTAGTAAACAGAAAACAAAACAAAGCCCATGATGGACATCGTAGGGAGGCAAGGGTTTGTACCACTTGTTCTTGACCCGCTGAACCTTGTCATACATGCAGAGCATGATGTTGCCCAGACCCTCGTCATCCACATCGTCGTCGTCCCGGTCCTCTTCAGGGTCGTCCAGGTCCGAGTTGATGGCATCTTCATCCTCCTCCTCGCCATCATCACCTCCATCATAAGCGGCTGGCTGCTTGCCGTTTGCGCTACGTGACTTTGAGGCCGAACTGTGTCTGGTCGCTTCCTTGAGGGGCAACATCAAGCCACCACCTTCCATAGACTTGGCTTTGGCCAGGATCTGCTCATGCAGCATGCGGTCAATTTCAACTCGACCCAGCTCGCGCAGGTCACCAGAGGCCCCCCGTTCCATGAGAACACCCTCGAACTCATCGGCATCACCCGCGCCATCTGTCTGGCCGTTGCGGATATGGGGCTGGCCATTGGCGGGTTGTTGTTGGGCCGTGGCAGCGGCCATCTGCTGGCGATACAGCTGCTGCTGATGCTGTTGTTGCTGGGTCAGGCCTGGCTGCTGAATTGCCTGCTGTTGCTGGGGAGCAACCCCCTGTTGCTGACCCTGTTGTGGCTGCTGTTGCTGATGGAGAGCGCTGATTGAACCGGCAGCTCGCTGTCCATACTGAGCCTGTAGTTGCTGAGCAGCTCGGTTCGCTGCCACGTTGTTCTTGTCATTCATGTTGTTGTATGCCTGGTAGGGCATAGGGTTGCCTTGCAGACCAGGCTCCTGCTTGATAGCAGGTCCCTCCGTCTTCACATAGGGGACATCTGGCTTGACACCATTCTGGGGCTGAGCTTGGGGCGGGTTCACACCGGGTAGAGAAAGACCCTGAGGCACAGGGACATTGAGTTGTGGTGAGAACTGAGCCTGCGCATGTGTAGGGGCCGCTGATGTAGGAGGAGGCGCAGGCTGAGCAGGAGGTGGAGGATCAGGCTTGGGGTCCCATGGGAACCGGGCAACGTCGAGTTGGGTCAGTTTCCGTTGCCATCCCTAGAGTTGAAGCCATGTTAGTCAACTGATGCAACCGAAACAAGGCAGAGAGTGTGCAAGTCTGAATAGGTGCAAGCCAAGACAAGATGCTGTGTTTGTGCCTGTGCCTGTGCCTGTGCCGCAACCTCATTCCGCGCCTCGCCTTGTCTCATCAACTTTCCTCTGGCAAGGCAGACAAAAGAGAACGAGCAATAGGCAGCAGCAGCGTTTGATAGGTTGTGCAATGTGTGATGCCTGGTGGTGCAGGGCGATGCAGGCCAAGTGGGTTCGTGATAGGACGAGGAAGCACGTGAAGTGGATTGTCTTGTGAGGGGTGAGGGGATTCGGAGCCAGAGAGTCCAATCAGAAGGCAGAAGCTGGTAGTGGGAGGAGTCACAGGGCGAGGCGCGGCAGGGGCTTCGGGCTTAAAAGACCCAAATAGTGCTGTGTCGCCCCCTCCCGTAACCCCTAACCCGCCATCTCCCTCCGCTCGCTCAGCGCGACTCTCGGCGCTCGCCCGCCAGCAAAACCCCCCTCATGAGGTCTTTTGTCCAAAAGCCTGAAAATGCCAGTTGCATCGGCGTCGTCGCTTTCTCTTGGAAGACGGCAGACTTGTCCTGGAGAATGGAGAGGAAGCATCGACCATGGGTGTGTTGTTGAGGGCCTCCCCATCTTGGGTGATGCGAACATCGAAACAACCAAACAAACTCAAGGCACCAACATAGTGAAAACCTGTCTATCTTACCTGTCGCAGTTCCTCCAGCACTGATTCCTCGATACCGCTCTCCTCGAAATCGACCCGCGAGCTGTTGATGACCTCGTCGATGATGGTCTGATAAACGTTTCCGACCGCTTGGTTCGACATGCTTCCGGTATCGGGCTAATGTTGCCGACGGACACGAGTTTGTGTGGGAAGAAACAGAGAGGACTCTCAACTATCCGTGACTCAATGCCTTTTGTTGATGCGCCGCGAACGCAGAGTTGTCGGGGCTGCGCCTAGGCGAGCAGCAGCAGCACGAGGGACTTGGTGATAGTGCGGCGACGGGTATTTGACGGCGCGACAACAGGACGAGTGTTCCAGAGAAGCAATTCAACCCGCGCGATAGGTAAGATGTAGCTGGACGCGCAAGAAAGAGTGACAGAGCAGGGCGCGATGTGCGACTTGCTCGATGCTTGATAATCGACTAGACCGTGACCAACGTAGGTAGGTAGACGTGCACTTGACAACCAGCCAACTGAGAAGCAAGCAGAACGAGTTGCGACAAAAGAAAAGCACTCTCAAAATGACCAAATTGATCGAGACTGGAGAAAACTAGGATGCGCCGCAGAGAAAGGGATTCGTCGGCCGCGTCGCACGGGGTTCGTAGGTAGACGACGAGAGGTTCTTGTGGCAGGTTGGAGTGCGCCTTTGTGATGTGCAGTGGGGAGAGTTGGTAGCCTCTGGTAGAATCTGGGCTTCAACAACTGCCTTGGCCCCCGGGCTGACTCAGCACCTCCAGCAACTAGGCTTCTCAGCGGGCAAGTGCCAGTGGAGGCAGGCCAGGCACACCACCACCATCCATTCACTGAGATGCACCCAACAGCCGGCAGGTCCCACTAACAGGGCTGAGTGCCTGGAACTGCTCAACCATTCATGGATGGGAGCGCAGTAAGGGCCTGATAAGGGAACCGAATGACATTTCTTAAAATTCAGACTTATGGCGTTGTCTTTTCTCATTACTTTTCTCATTCATTCTTACTGAAACCTGGTCGCCGAGTGTAGTCTCGTGACTTTGCCTTGGGTCACCCAACCTCCTGGTCTGGAGTTCTCTCGCAGTTCATATTCTAATTAAATACAAATAAGGAAATCTTGTAAATCTTGAAGATCTGTAAATCCACGAAATCCCAGCTGGTCTCGTAAATAAATCTAGGCTACCAAGCGCCTAAGAGGATGAGCCTCGGTGTTGAACACATACTCGTCCAAACTGATAAGATCGGGGTTGCTGAAGATGAGGTAGAAGTACTTGAGAGTCTCGCCCATCCAGAAAGACTCCATCGAGTCCACCTCGCGCGGCTTCTCATCAGGTACCGTCACATCCCATACAGCCGTGTTTGCCAGCTCCGTCTTGGTGGCCTCCTCGATAGCCTTGAACATGGTCCACGCGTGCTCAGCAAACTCGGACTTGCCCGTTACCCGGTAAAGCATGAAGACGCTCTCGATGGCCTCGGGGCGCAGGATGTATCGGCGATCCGGGATCTTTGTGAAGCCTTTGGGAAGATGCTCATCTTTGATAATCGCGTCCACCTGCGCCGTGTCGCTTTCCTGGATCTTGGCCTCCTTGAGAACACCCTCCTTCCATCGCTTCTCATCCCATTCACACGCCTCTTGGCTGGCGCAGGGAACCATGTAAAAGGTCTCAGGCATAATTCCGTGCGGGAACGCCTGGTATGTGTAGATGCACCCATTGGTGAGCTTGACGGCGGCGTCAATGTCCTGCTCGCGGTTGAACAGTCGTCCGCCCAGTGCCATCATGCCTCCGAGGAAACACACCAGATGCTGGCCTTGGCTCTCCAACTCAAGCTGAATCTGTCCGTCCTTGTTCTTGGCGTGAATTTGCCCAGAGATGAGAATGTCCTTGTTCTCAGGTGTCATCGGCCGGAACAGGTTGTGCTGCAGCGCCGTGTCCATGGCCTTCTCGTACATGGTCTGGTAGATGGGCAGCTGGCCACCCATCAAGGCGGCCATCTTGGGTAGATACTCGTATACAGAGTCTGCCATCGCCCCGATCGTGAACGTATTCCCCTGGTTGAAGACCTGGCTCTTAGCATCTACAACCAAGGGCCATTGACCCGGCAGCATCGTCGAGCCCTGTTGCACGGCCAACAGGTCCATGATTGTCTGCGACGCGTCAAACCATTTAGGGTCGCCCGTCAGCTGTGAGAGCTTTGTAAGCTCCATGCACAGGCTACCAATCTCAGCGAGAAGAACGCCAGCGCCAGCAATTTGGTCCTTGCCCTCCTTGGCGGCCTGGAAGTTCCAGCGGGTGATAGGCATGTGGTTGGGGGTGTCAAAGGCCTTGTAGATCATCTCGCCAACCTGGACGGCCTTGCGCAGCAGACGCATGTCACTGCTGAGCTCGAAAGCAGAGAGGAAGCCTCCGAGATAGCGAATGTTTGTCTCGAAAATGTTGACTTCCTTGAGATCCGTCTTGGTAAAGTCAATCTCCTCGACAGCAGCAACAGCCTCGTTGAACTCATCCTTCATGTCCATAATCCACAGCGAGTCCAGAGAATCAACCAGAGTAGCGGCCCAGCCGCCAAAGGGATTGGTCTGGCCTCCGGACACGGGGCTGAGCTCATCGGCCATCCACGCGTGCTTCTTGTACGCGTTCCAGCATCGTGTAAAGGTCTCCTTGACTGCCTGCTGGCGCTCACGGCGCAGCTCGGCGGCGCTCACCGTGAACTCGGGGAACGTGGCCTGCACCTTGGGGTACTTCATGGGAGCGGCGGTGGGCAGCGGCTGGAAAGCGGAATGGGGATAATTGACCTTGACGGAGCTCCAGAGGTAGCTCGCATCCTGGTCGGTTCGCCAGAGCGAGGCCTTCACGGGCCAGCCGTGGTTCTGGAAGCCGCCGGCGCTGTAGTAGCCAGGTCCAGGGGCCTTGCTGGTCCAAAAGAAGAAGAGGACCAGCGTCATCAGGCCGCCTACCAAGACGAGCCCTCGTGTGCGGAACAGCATGGTAAAGACTCGTTTTGATGGGTGGTGATGGAGAAGAAAAAGGTACAAGTAGCTTGTTTGGGCTTTGGATTCGAGACGGAACCTGAAGGGAGGGAGGGGGGGGCCAAACCAGGGGGCTCTCCCGAAGCTAAGGTTGAGCGTAATCTCTCCAGGGTCTGGCCTTAGAATAATCTAAACTCCGGCTGGGCGAGTTTCGAAACTTTCCAGGGTGCATCCGCGGCTCCGCCCCCACCAGCCGCTATCACAGGCCATACACAGTCATGACGCGCACTGCTACATTGTTTACGGTTGAAACGTGTAAGTTTAAGTCCATTGAAGGGGTCAGAATGATTGATGAGCTCGTGGATGAGTCGGTCCATGAGTGAGTAGCTGGCCAAGAGAGAGGATAGCTCGTCTCTATAACCAGTTGTCGGCCTGTTCTGGCTTATCTAGCCATCCAGGATTGCCAACGACCTACATCTACAATGCGCCATCATCACACTCACACCTCACTCCAGGGCCATGGCATTCAGTGAAAGCATACACAATGTGCACGAATAAGGTAATGATAGCCAATGTATTTATTGTCTTTTTGGCAAGCTATCTATTGAATGTGACAGTCCCAGCCATCCTTCCTACACATCAGAACATGGTTCAGAGTGAAACCTCAGTCAAGCTCATCATGTCGCAACAATCAATCAACGCGATTTAAATCAAAACCATGCACCTGGCATTTTCAATTCCAAACACAAAATTCAATGCGCCTATTCGCCCAATCCCAATATTACCAACACGATTCCTAAAACTCCAACAACAAACAATTGCCAATTTGTCGGCTTCCATCATAAGGGTCATGACCATCCCGTTCCGTTCGTCTCTACGTGGAGAAGCACTTTCGTACCACGCGTACAAGGGCAGGCAAACGCCCAAACTCCGTGCTTCAAAATCCAGAGAGACCCAGATACCAGTGAAAGATCATACCTACCTGGCCCAGTGGGTACTGGTGCTTATCGGATAGTCATCTGCTTGGCCATGGAGGCCTTGCTGGAGGCACCAGAGGCACCGATGCCGGCGGAAGCACCAGCCTTCTTCTCAAAGATCTTCCAGAACTTCAAGCTCTCATCAGCGGCTAGTGACATGTTAGCAAAGACTCTTCTTGACAGGTTCGCAGGTGTTCTTACCAGCAGTAGCCAGCATCTGGCCGTCGGGGCTCAGGCAGCTGTGGAGGACTCGGCTCTCGTGGGCAGGGATCTCGACAGTTCGGACGAGAGTAGGGTAGCTCCAGATGCTGAGAGAGTTGTCGGGGAAACCGCTAGAGCTGACAATCTCGCGGTGGTGGGGGCTCCAGCGGAGAGAGGTGACCTGAGAGCCGGTGTCGATGCTGTTGACGCGAGCGCCAGAGGTCGAGTTCCAGAAGTGGATGTGACGGTCATAAGAACCACCGCCAGTGGCGAGGAGGTTCATGTTCCAGGGGCACCAGGCGAGAGCCTTGACGGCAGCCTTGTGGTTGGTCTTGGTGAACTTGGGAACAGACAGAGATCGAGCGTCCCAGATGGAGACGAGGTTGTCGTTGCCGCCAGTAGCGAGCTGGGCACCATCGGAGCGCCACTCAAGACCGCAGACCTCAGAAGTGTGAGAGACAAGCTCAGCGACCTTGTGCTCGGCGATGCGGACATCGTGGTTGAAGACGAGGCCGCTGCGGGCACCAGTGGAGAGGAGGTGCTTGTTCCAGCCCATGACACCAACACGGGTCTCATGGCCGAACATGCTGCGGATCTTCTGGCCCTCGGCGACATCCCAGATCTGGACCTCACCGGTTCCGAGACCAACACTGACGTAGGCGCCATCGCCAGACCACTTGACACTGCTGACGTAGGTGTCGGGAGTGGTCTCAAGAAGGCAGCTGACACTGCCCTCATCGGCAGACCAGACGTAGACGTTGCGCTCAAGACCAATGGCAACCTGGTTGCCGGAGCTCCAGTCAAGAAGGTTGAGGTAGTAGTCGTCGACCAGGCCGGGGGCATCGAGAACACGCTCAGGAGCGGTAGCGATGCGGCGTCGCAGCTGGGCAGAGCTGGAGGTGGCAGACCTGAGAGGCCGGTTGTACTGCTGTCGCAGATCGATGGGCTTGGAAGACTCAGGGGCGGCGGGCTTGAACTCCAGGATACGGGTGTTGAGGCTCACGCCGCAAGCGTTGGCCAGGGAGTCTTGGTAGGCAACAGTGTTGGGAGAGGGTCGGGAGTAGTCAGGCTCATCGTCATCGTTGATGTTCAGGTTCTCGAGAGCAGCCATGGCCTCGTCAGCAGCAGTGGAAAGAACCGAGGAGCTGTCGGTGCTGCTGCTCTTAGGTCGTTGCCGGTCAGACAGGTCCAGCTTGCCAGAGCCAGCGTTGGCGATGGCGGAGCTGGCGCCACGGTTGGGGATGAAACGGTCACCGCCGTAGTTGAGTGTGGTCTTGGTGGGCTTGCCACGGATGCTCTTCTTGGACTTTGTGCTGGAGGGGGTCTTGGTGTTGTTGCCGGTACCGGTGAGAGTGAAGTCAGAAACGCCCAGCTCGAGAGCCTTGCGGGGAGTCTGAACGCCACGAGCAATGTTGGACTTGGGGGAGTCCCGGTGGGAAGCCTTGGAGGTCGATCGGGCAAGGTGAGACATGAGGTTGCCGCCATAGGTGGAGCGGCCGTTGACCCTGAAGTCGCTGCTGGACTGTCGCTCGGGGGTGAAGGGAGACGAGTTCAAGTTGACGGGGACATTGGTAGTTGATGTCTGTTGACGAGGAGAGGGAGTCAAGGGCATCCGTCCGCCAGCGGTCCGGGCAGAGAAGAGTCCCTTGTGGGACTTGATGGGGGTCGTCACAGCTGCGGAAGCCATTGTGAGGACTGTGATGTAAGCAGTTTCAAGAGACACTAGCTAACGGTTCCTGTTTATTAGTATTATTTATTGGGATCAATGTTCGATAAAAATCGAAGAAGACGCCTTCACAAAGATGCAACGAAGTCGGAGGGGCGATCAGATGGCCAAGGCGACAAGATCTAGCGGACTTTGAAAAATTCTTGTGGAGAGCAGTGGATGAGCGGTTGAGAGCGAAGCACAAGGCTTGCGCGAGCGATGAGTATGAGAGAGGATGTGAGGAGGAGAGCGGATGGATTGTGGTGGATAGAGAAGAGAGAAGTTGCCCAGAGGTGAAGCCATCGAGGTCTTTTATTTACTTTGAGCCCCACCATGCGTCTGTCCGGGCAACCAGTTTAAGTGACGTCGGAGTGAAGCTAAATCCGTTCCGCGCCCCGGAAACGCAACCGAACCAATCACGGCGACGCCAAGCCACGAGCCTTGCGCCGCGCCACAGCAAGAGCCCACTCAAATTTCTCTTCGCTGAGCCGAAACGGGCCAGGCCCAGGGTCTCTTCGACGAGGCATCACCGCATCCCACGTCTCACACGTCCATCCACATCCACTCGACATCCACTTCCCTTCCCTCACCGACCGGGCGACCCACGAACCGAACCCGTCATCACCGACCGTATCGCGGCCGACGCTCCCTTCATCTCCTCATCCCTCGTCTTCTCCCTCCGACTGTTGGTCTGTCCTTCGCATCAACAACCCAACGTCGCGGCATGAGCAGGTAGCGCCACACATCGCTCCCTCGGCTTACACTTTGCAATTTACGCCATGGCTCAACCTTCAACCCCCGGCCAGGTGCCGACCTCCATCTTCGGCGGGCCTACCCCTGTCGCCGGATCAACGCAGCCCGCTGGCGTCGCAAACCAGACATCCAGCTCTACAGCGCTCCAGCTGCACCAGACGGCCACGCCGCCGTCCGCCGCCTCTGCTGCCTCGTCTGGCAATACCTACATCATGCCCAACTCGCCCGCAAAGGGCCGTAGTGTGGCAGATGGATACCGGCCCAAGATCACCCGCACGCTAGGCCAGAGACCCGCCTGCCTAGTCAACGCCTCGGTGACGTATTGTGGGAATAATCAGATCTACGCCTTTGGTGGTTTTGATCAGTATACCGATGAAGTTTACAACCATGTGCTCAGGCTGGACCTTGTGAGCCATCAATGGAACCTCGTTGACAACTATGGCGACATCCCTGGAGTTCGAATGGGTAAGTTGCCTGCCACCCCTCAGGCTTGGTCGCGGGGTAGGACTAACTGATCGCGTGCAGGACACACCGCGACACTATATCAAGGGAACAAGCTCTTGGTGTTTGGCGGCGAGAACGAACACCGAACCTACCTGTCCGACCTGATCATCTTTGATCTCAAGACCGCTCATTGGACTCAGCCTCAAGTGTCAGGCCCGATTCCCAAGGGCAGAGCGAGGCACGCCGCCGTCCTACACGAGGACAAGCTCTTCATCATCGGAGGCATCACGGGCCAGAACAACTACGTGTTGGATGACATTTGCTACCTCGATTTGAAGACATTCACTTGGTCCAAGGCGTGGCGCTTCGTCGGACGATTCGATCACTCGGCATACATCTGGGGCGAGAGAGAGTATGGGTGTTTGGGGGCCTTAGTGAGGACATGGACAAGATCAGTGATCTGTGGTGGCTGGATCTGAAAGGAAGCCCTCAGTTCGATTCAAGGCCGCAGGTCGGCATCTTCGATCGAGGCTCCCTTTCCACTCGAGCAAGCGGCTCTCCAAGGCCGCCATATACCCTGCCACAGACGACAGCTGTTGGTGCTTCTGGGTATGCCGCCAACTCTCGAACAGCGCAGGTGAACCCTCCATCGTTCCAGCTCAAGTCATATGCACCTCTCGCTCCTGGATCTATATCAGCACTCAAGTTCATGTCTGGTCCATCGACTCCATCTCAAGGTTCAGGTATACATTACCATGCCTACTCCTCCGGAACCCTCATCGACTTTGTGACGCCTGCGGCTACGATATCGCCGAGAGAATGCTCGCTCTCCGCTTTGGACCTGGGGACTCTTCGGTGGACAAAGCTCGCCGAAGGTCGAGAAATCTTCAAGTCGGGCTATCGCTGGCACTACTGCACTATGAACGAAGATGGTACCAAGGCCTGGCTGCTTGGGTGCCCGACTGACCCTGCTACAACCGATTTGGGCCCCAATGGCTATGAAGAGTATCTAAGGTAAGCAGGTCTGCTTCATGGACCATTTGAAACAGTGTCTCTAACCCGTATCACAGTGACATCATGGAAATTGATCTTCGAAGATACGGCTTCCTCGGCGATCACTTGACGCCAGAGCCCAGGGCAGAGTCGAGGCCATCGGCCTTTACAAGGGCGACAGATCAGCCATCCAAAGGTCTTGGTTCGGATCTCGCAAAGCTCTTCAACCAACCCCCTGAGACGGGGAGTGGTACTGACTTTGTCGTGACTGCGTTGGCTGGAGAGTATGACGATGAGGAGACCCTCAGCTCTGGGCTCATTTGCGCCGATGGGCAGGCCCAGGGCCAGAATTGGCTTTCGCCAGATGCGCCAACATCTCAGCCCATCCATGTGCACAAGCTCATCCTACAGGCCCGGTGGCCACACTTTGCACGTCTGTACAACGCGCAGATGGCCGAGTTCCACACCAAGAAGATGCACATCCCTGAGCCATATACGGTGGTCAAGGCCTTCCTCTATTACCTGTACACGGACAGCATCCGCGGCACATCAGACGCCGAAAGCGACGCGACAACTGCGCTCTCGGACGTGGCTGGCCTGCTAGTCATGTCCAACATCTACAACATTCCCCATCTCCGTCTGCTCTGCGTAAATCGCCTCGCCAAAGAACTCGACGTCGACCACGCCTGTATCATCTGGTATTGTGCAGGCCTGGCCAACGAGGAGTGGCTTCGAAAGCGTGCCGCAAGTTTCTGCATGACGCACTGGGGCCGCATCGTCCGTACGCAGGGCTTCCTCAGGCTTCCTCGCACCGCACTCGTCGAGCTCTCCCAGGAGATCGACATGGAAGGCCGTGTTATCGGCGGTGAGGAGCTCGAGTGGGGCAATATGAATGGCCGGTATGGCGACATGAGCCATTCTGCTCGTAAGGAGAGCATCAGCAGCAACCACACCCAGATGATCGAGTCCGAGGCTGATGATGAAGACGGCATGGAGATGACCTGACGTCCCTATGCAAGCGCTGCCATGCGTATCAGACGCCCGATATAACTTTATCCCACCAACCACAAACGCAAACCTGCTGCACCCCACGTTTCACGAAACACTTGATCTTGACGACGTCACGCATACGACGGCCATTGGAGCCCCCATTTCCTTCTTTTTTGTTTCCTCTCTTTTTGTTCTCGGTGCCTTGCTTCCCTGCCACTGGCATTGTCTCTTGTAACCCCCTAACACACGCAGGGGGGTTCAAGCGGGAGTGGCACATCTTGTCTCACTACGGGGCAGGCAAATTAAGCTTTTTGTCTCACACGCAGCGCTTCCAGTCTATGGACGCTGCATCCGGTATGTCTTTACGGTACGGTACGGTACGGTGGTATATGGAGTCTGTAGGGGTCACGTTGGTTTTCCTCATGGCAAATGCGGTGTTGGCCGGGCCTTGTTCGCTGTTGTTTTGGGAGCATCGCAAGGCGTTTGGTAGTCGTATCTGTCATGAAGTGTGTGTTTTTTTTTTTCTTCTTCTACAAATTAGATATAACAGGAAGCGACTGGCTCTCATTGGAAACTCGTTCGACCATGTTCTCTGAGTGACTCCCCTTCAAGTGACGTCTTCCTTCTGGGCTTCTCAAACCCAGCACGGAGTTGTTTCCAAAGCCGGCAAGGTTAGTACTTGCATGACAAGTTAGTGTAACTCTCAGCTTGGTTCCGTTTGCAGAAAAGCTCATGCCGATTACGGACATGACGTTAGGTCATCCGCCCCCAACATGGAAGACAGACAACTCAACTCCGAGGTGGATGGCATTGGATATTGACACAAGTTATCGACGGACAGGCGAGAGGAAGGATCACGGCGAGTAGGGTAAAGAAACAATCGATGCAATTCAAAGCCTTCCGTGATATCTATTGCATAAACGTAAACTCAAACAGTCAAGTCAATCCCACCACGCCAGAGCCATGCTGCCCAGTCTATACATCATGGCTTCGCTTTTCGTTTTCTCGCTTCCGCTCCATCATCGCTTTTTTTTCCATCCTCCCACCATCATTCCATTCCTGTCTCGGTAATGACAGACATTGCGAGACTCGACTGCAAAAACCACCATCTCACCATGAGTGAGTGAGACTGGACAACAAAACAACGACCTAGCGTTCAACGAGGAGCAGCAAATCAAGCAAAGAGCTAAACTGAACAAAACAAAACAAAAAACCACCGAGCTTTTCTTTTGCAGGCGTAAACATCAAAGGCGTTCCCGGGGATCCATGTAAATGCCAGTTTTCCCAACCTGTCGTCTAGCTTGCAAGCATTCAACAACTTTTTTCAACATAACTCAGCCACCAGCTTGTCGTGGACAAGGAAGGACCAAAGGCCCAGGCAAAAGAGAGGCAACAATGTCCAAGTATAGGGCCATCTCCAAGAAGCACCGAAAAGAAATAGGCCCAGGTTGATCGACGCAATTCATCCGGTGCCAATCGTCTCTGATCCGGTATGGGTGTTTGCCAGTCCGGGAGTGACACCGGCAAAGTGAAAGCCAGGCTCAAGAGGATAGAGGAGGCACCGGACAGATAAAGACCCATAAGAGAGAAAAGAATGAGAGGCGTTGGTTGAAAAGTCAGACGTTCAGACGGGCAGAACAAACCATTAAAGAGGAGTAAGGGAGGCAAGTGCATATAAACAACAAACATCAAACTTTTGGGGGTTGAGACTCGACAGCCTTGAGGCCGAAGACAATCTCCATCTCTGTCGTTTCCGGTGACAAGAGCTGCAAGCATCCTGATAACAGGTACCTTAACGCCTTTGCAAAATGCTATCAATCGGGGGCATAAAAATCAAGCAAAGGTCCAAAGGGTATTGACGAGAAAAGACGAAAGTGACGCAGCATGATGTTGACCTCGTGATCCGGCACGGGTCCAAAGAGTGAGCCGGCGTCATGCTCGAGTTGAGTTGGTTCCTTAAAGAGTGATTTCGTTCATCCAAGTGTGTAGGTGGGCAGGGCCTTGAGCGCCGATCCAGCTCAAGGCGCCAAGTATCCAAGTTGTGCCCTTCATAAGCGATTCTGCTCGCAATCACGTTGGATGAGGTCCCTCAATGTCAGACGGGCCGTTTTTATTGCATCATCTGGTCTTCGCCTATTCCTGGAAGGTTCATACCAGCTGCAAGAGCTTGGAGCTTAAAGTCTGGATTACATGGCAGAGAATGGGCCTTGTGCTGTTGGAATGCGTCAGTATAGGTCCACATGTCAACAAGGGGGTTCTGTGTATCGCACGTATTTCAAGCCGTTAAGGTTCTTGTAACGCTTGCCGCAGGTTTCACAGCTGAACGGCTTCTCTTTCTCCATGCCCAATGTTCCGGGGTAAGGAGCACTGGTCTCAGGGTTGACGATGGAAAAGGTACCGTCTCCATTCTCGTGCAACTGTTGTGTTTGGTGACCATGTGTCTTGTGGTACCTGCAACTCTGTCAGTATGCAGATTGGCCGGTGGAGAGACCCTTCTTGGTCATCTCCAATAGTGAGGGGCAACTTACTTGAGGCCGTTCTGGTTCTTGTATGCCTTCTCGCAACCAATTACAGGGCACTTGAAGGGCTTGTGTTCCTCGGGCATCATCATGCTCTGCAGACGTTGCATGAGAAGCTTGTTGGCAGCCGGGTCATTCAGTTGAGCTTGGTTGAGACCCAGCTGAGCCAGCTGCGCCTGGATTGTGCGGTTGGCGGCCGGGAAGGTGCCGTTGGGGCTAAACAGATGCTTGCCGGGGTCGTTGATGCAGAAGTTGGAGTCGTTGTTATTCTGGTTGCCACCAAAGTTCATATCGCCAATGTCATTCGTGTTACCACCCATGGGCATACCAGGAAGATCCTCGTCCAGATCCACCTGCTGGCCCCGGATCACTTGTCCCTGCGTGGTGAGTGATGGAGTGTTGACAGAGGAGACAGTGGGGTTGTTCTGTAGGCCGAAACTTGCGGCCGCTGGCGTTGGTGGTTGAGAGGTTCGCAGACCCTGGGTGAGGCCAGAGGTGTTCATGTTGAGCTGAGGTCTCTGCTGTTGGCCGAAGAGCTGTCTCGTCTGATGCATCCGCTGGCTATCATCCATCTCCATGGTACCCACAGCGTCATCCATCTCCATGTCCGCCACGGCGTCCATATCATCGTTCAAATTCGATGTCATGGTGGAACCCATGTGCGCATCGTGGGCACTCTGCTGTCCGCCCATCATCTGCATGGCTGAGCCGGGGGCCCTGTTCTGTTGTCCCAGCTGTGCGGACGAGGGCTGCGTGTTGCCGTGGCCCGGTGCTGCCGAGTTAGCTCGGGAAGTAGACATTCGTGGGGCACCGGGCATGCCCATTTGAGAGAACTGAGAGAAGGCATTATTCCGCGCTGTATTGGGGCTGGGTTGTGTATGTGCTTCTTCGTAGTGCTGCAGTAGATCATGAAGGTTGGGCAGGATCTTGCCGCAACAGGTGAAATCTCGCATAAAGTTGGCTTCTAGCTTGGGTAGGTATGAAGACGAATGGAAGCTCGGTGACTGGTGGGTACCGAACGGAGAGGTGCCTTGCATCATGATACTGCAGACCCATTATGTCAGTAAAGAGTGCTCAACGAAACGAGGGCTACTAGCTCAGCCGGGAGGGCGCATAGGTCTCGTAGGGATAGCGCATGCATCTAGCCCACCGGGCAGGGACGGAGCCCAAAGCCCAAAATGGCTCGCCGCAGGAAAGAATCCAAACGACCGATTTTGTGTGCGAATGGCGGGGTGTAGTCACAAGCGTAAAGACGAATGAGCCCGCCCACCGCTACAAACCATGCCGTCTCGCGTCGGTGGAAAGGATGCAGTAGAGCAGAGAAAGCTTGGTGGTCGGATGATGAGTCCCCGAGAGCGGCGCTGAGAAGCCGAAGTAGGGCAATGATCGGAGGGCGAGGGCAGGGTGAGGGAACGTGAGCAAGAACAACTTACTCGTCTCTAACGAAGCTGCCAAAGGACATGCCGCCCCAGCTCATGCCACCCATGAGGCTGCCGGCGAGGGATTCTCTTCGGTTACGGTTCGCATTGTCGCGGTTCGGATTGTTCATCGATATGGGCTTTGGGCCGGCGCTGACAAAAGAGTCCCGGCGGCCCATGGAAGGGTCGAGGGATGGTCCGGTGGTCATTTGGTCGGTGTGGTCGACGCGATGATGGTCGACGAAAGTAGAATCGGGTACAGCGAAGGGGTTGCTGGTATTCGGAGGCGACCAGATAGAGTGGCCGGCGAAGGTCGACTTCTTGGTGGTGATGGGGATGGGGATAGTTGGGAAGGAAGTGTAACCGAAAGCAGAAGGGCTGGCAGCAAGATAAGTAGCAGCCTCAGCAGTAGTAATAGTCCCGTTCGCAGAGCCAGAGGCAGCAGTAGCGGCACCAGAGGCAGTGTTAGCGTCAGCTCCGGTCGGGAAATGGCCCGTGGTAGGGGTCTCCGGCTGGGGCGACGGCGACTGCGTCAGCGAGCTTGAGTAGATGGGCGACCCTGGAGAGTCAGGGTAAGCAGCAACGGCGTCGGCGAAGTGGCTCGAGTCACAGGCACGGTTGTACCAGGCGTTAGCGGTGGCGGCGGGGGCGGCGGCCGAGGGGGCGAGGGCGGGTGGGAGTCTGGGTGCCCACATGCTGGTGGAGGTCGACGCACGCGGCTCCTGGGCCTTCGTCGTGTCGTTTGAGTTCTGGAACCACAAGAGTGACGTCCGCATCTTGTTGGCGATGCCTTTGCTAAGGATGTGAGGGTAGGGATGACGTTGTTCTTGTCGAGATGGACCCCTGCGTATTAGAGCACAGAACTCTCGACGTCGAGACAGCTCAACTCAAGGTGAACAGTAGCTGATGAGCTGTCGGTCAGTAAGACAGCCAGCTAGCAGTCGGGAGGTACCTCACGAACTAGTCAGTCAAAATGTAGGGCACTATTCCCAGGTACCTTTGCGCCGAGGTGCTGCTGTGCTCTGCTGTTCGCTGCGTCGACGGTTCCGTCGAGACGGTGTGGTTGGCTTGGCGGATTTTGTGTCAGGGACCCCAGTCCACAACTTTTAGGGCAGTGCTGGTGCTGTGTTGGACTGCAGCCGTTCAACAGGGACTCCAAAGGGATGAATATCGTCTTTGACGCGAACGGGAAACCAGCAGGAATCAATGTCCTTTTTATTTGAGCAGTATGTCGGTGCCCCAAAGTGAATTTCGGACAGGATGAGTCAAAGAAAAGAAGGCTGATGTTTAGGTTGTCAACATGAACCCGTGCAGACGGCCTGGCTCTGCCGCTTTTTGGGGTCCTCCCTCTGTTCAGCAGCAGACTATGCCGCAGAGTTACCACAGAACTTTACTGTTGCATCTGCCTATTCACAGAGAGTATTCGGAGCTCTGTGCTCAGGCGCCAAACTCTTCCTGAACGATGTGTGTTAATGCGTGGTCCGTAGCACACCAGGGCCTTCCTGCGTGGAAGAACGATGCCTGAGGTGGTGTAAGTGAGCGTTCGGCTGGTGACGCAAGACAGGCAGTCCCGGTTCCTGCTCCTCACTTTCGTCCGACACGGTTGGTTGGAAAATCCGACGTATGCGCTTAAGAAGACTGATGCACCGCAGTGCAGACAGAGGAATGCGTGATATGTGTATGATGAGTGAAAGCTGTCAACATGAGCGCGGCATTACCACGGCCTGGGCAACTCAACAACGTTTGAGCCGTCAAGAGGACCAGAACTTAGGGTCAGCCAGGATGGCCAGAGAGCAGACGAGGATAACCTGGTCGGTACAAGATAATATAGCGTGCGGGCATAGATAGATCTGGAATCGAGAGGTGACGAGTGAACGTCAAGGCAATGACCCATCCCGCAGTTGTCTTGACCCAGTTCAACCACCCAACCACTACGTAGTGGTACCTTTTAGTCTGGAGGACGATCGGAAGGTGTTGGCTGGGTTCTGCCTATCCCTGGTCAACGGTCTTTCTACCATTGATAATGGCGCTGTCCCTGGGCAGCCCAATCCGATACATACATCAATGCTGCATGCTTTTTCCGCTGCTGGGGTCCTGTCTTCCCCAGGTCCAGGATGGTTCAGGCGTAGCAGCATTAAGGGTCCAGGTCTCGGTCCCCAGCAGAAGGCGCAGGTGATGGTTCATGGATCACGGATGACGGGTGACGCGGTAGGTACTGTAGGTACTGCACCGAAGACGAACAAGAGAAGAAACATGCCAGCCAGGGATCAAGACATGGCATGGATCAAGGGTTGATAACTTGGAGGAGGAGGATTGGGTGAATCAACCAGGGCATCAGCGGCTGGTGTGGGGGCCCGCGTCCTATGCTTGTAAGGCAAGAGAAGCAGGCGCGCTCCATGGCAGAAAGGTGGCAGGTGGCAGGTGGCAGGTGGCAGGTACCCAGAGCTAGCTGGAGGTACCTTCCCTCAGTACCTTCCAGCTCAGCGCTGCAGGTCAATCACAAAACGATGCCTCCTACGAGTCGGGCTGTCTGCATGGGTACCTACGGCGTCCAACCTTTAGTTGCCGTCTCTCACCTCTGCTATCAATTGAGCTTTGTGCCGCCTGTCAACCTCAGTTGTGCGCTTTCATCAACGACGAGTGTGAGTGAAAGTGGGGTTTCATTACAAGTTCCAGAAGCACTCTAACTGTTGCAATACCGGCAGATGCCGTTCTGAGAGCTTGGGGCGCTAATCCTGTCCTTGGGAGAGCTGGCCCCTCCGTCAGGCTCTCGTGTTGGAATCTCTGTGAATGGGAGAGGTTTCCTGCGGTACCTGCGGCAGGCCACGAGTCGCTCACCGCACGCCTTGGGGATAATGCTAGTGCATGAGTCGAGTCCTAACTATAGATCCTCGAGGCCAACGTGGGAGGCCGAGATCCATCTCATTACCCTCGGGCTGCAGGTGGCATTACTTGCGGTGAGTGTAGGTTGTGTTTGGTGCACTGGCTGGTCTGTTCGTCCATTGGCTGTTTCTAACTGAAGGCATACCTAGGCGAGTGGTCGAGCTCGTGCAGATACCGTGTTTCTTTTGGAGATGGGATCAAGAACCTGTTTTCGAGACGACACGGCCGGCTACAGCCCATGGACATGGGCCGAGCAGCCTCGAAACTCGGTGCCAGAGCCTATGATGATGCTCATGCTGGCTAGGACTTCCCTTCTAGTGCCGACATGGACCTTGAACTGGAGCTGCAGCCACGAGCCAGTGGAGAGAAGAGAATCCAATGGAGGGAGCTGAGTGGATCAACAGAGGTCCACAGCCATTGCCAAGAAGTACTCAATTGCCTGTTTGTGCAAGGGCATTCGACTCTCTGGATGCATGGGAAACCATTTGCCGGGCCGTGGCAATGAAGGCATATGATGCGTTCACGAGGAAATGAAAGCGAAGCTCGAGCCCTCCGAGCATCGGGGATCGATCGGCGAGCAGCCAAAACGTGGAAACGACCGGCGGCACTGGGATCAGCGGCTGCCTTCCATCTGGCCTCTCCTCTCGTCCAGGTTCCGTTCCGTCACGTACAGTAGCGGTCGGTAAGAGGCACGGAATTATTTACGGACGGGTATTGCCCTGCTGGCAAGGCGAGTGGGCGCCTCGAGCGCCACGGCGCCTTAAAGGCTTCTAGGACTGGAGCCAATGCGGCGCTAGAAGCTCATCAGAAGAGGCCGGCCTGTTGTTCCAAAAGCAAAACAACGTGGGCAGCGACAAGAGAAAAGGCGATCACCAGTGGGACAAGTGGGCCTCGAGTAGCTGATGTAGCGAAGCTCTTGTATGGACGGATAAACGATTGGAGACAAGCGATATCATGAGCAAAGTAAGCAACTAAGAGAAGGCAGACCGTGGCTCAAAGTTGCGTCCTTGCCTAACGTCTCGACGCCATCTTCCCGGCTCATGCTCGAGTCATTTGGAATCAAGATGAAGCGGGAGATAGAACATGTTCTCAACGCCAGAATACAGCATCGCCGCGAGTTGATCTACCTATCAAGATTCGCTGCTCTTTCTACAAACCGACTATATGGAAGTGCCCACGCAACTTCTCGGTATCAAAATCCCTCCAGAGTCCATTTCCTAGGCCACCTTCTCCTCCACCAAAAGCTGAACTGTGTCTGAGGGGGTACTTGGCCATTCCCTACCCATGGCTGATACTAGGAACGAATGTCATTATCGGAAGCCGATCACGGAATTGCAGTGCCAAGCATAATCACATTCCTATCATATCTCGACTACCAAGACCGCCGGATGGCACTGATGACATGCGTCTGTCCGCTCGTTGGCCAAGCCGAGGGAGCTTCAAGGAAGGCCTCCTGTCCCTCTGCCCTTTTAGCAACACATGGGAACACCACGTTTCGACTAGTGCAAAGCCCCAGATGGTGTATCTGGTTCCCATGCCGGTTCCATTGGCCCTCCAAGGTTCTTTGGCTGCTTCTGGTTGGGATTTGCGCGTTAAGCTGAACCCAAAACGTGGGTCATACAGGAGGTTTACGTCAACAAATCTTCATTAGGCCCAACATCGATATCCGGCCGAAAGTTACGGACGAGATGCACCCAACAACGTCGAATACTTTGCGCCTCTGCGCTTCGTGCATGAATGGCCCGACTTGGTCTGTACTGTACTGTACGTACTGAGAGCGTTAACACTAGCAAGCCGACATCACAACGTGGTCTCAACGTGCTGTAACCCGTGGATGCAACACACCGTGAGGCAGCGCAACACACATCTCAGTCCTTGTGATCTGGGGGTTCGGGAATCGGGACTCGGGATAGATGCGACAGAAAATACCCGTTCAAGATCTTGGTACCTTTTGGCCTTGGTTGGGACGAGATGTTAGCTCGGTTCGGACTTCAACTCTCAACTGGGATCTAGGATCTAGGTTCGAGCGACCCCGGGGGAAAGAGACAACGACGGTCGCCTGCCTCACTTCCCTCCTGCCTGGCGAGGAAACCTGGTCCAGCATCGAGATGGCATGCAACTTGGAAGCAACCTAGGAAATTCATCACACCAAGTCAGCCCATCCTTGAGCGATTGTAGCGGCATTTGTTCACATCTGCAGTCCCAACCCACGATCGATATACTGAATCGAGGACGAATACTTCGAGTCTCTCACGTCCTCCTGCGGTCATCCCGCCACTTTACCCCACCATTGCTCGCAAAGCTCATGAGGAGTGCGGGCAGCAGGGTTCTGGGGCCCATCATATCCCATGGGCAGAGGGACAAGGTAATTAAGCGACACTTCAGCTGCTGACCGAACACCTTGGCCGCGGCTCTCGCAGCGAAAAAGAAGAGAGGCCCAGACCAGAGCCAAAAATAAAAAAAGCAATCATCATCTGGACGCCTTCACATGGTCAGGACCCCTCCAACGCCGCCCCGCCACCCTGGGAGTAGAGCTCTCCACAGAAGCTTCCCATGGGAAACATGGCGGAGGCCCCGGGGCTGAACGCAAGCATTCCAATCTCGGAGAACACGGAGGCTACGGAGCATTCAACACGGAGCAAGTGCCCTTTGGGTCCATTAACACCGCCGGATCTTGATCCAGTCATAGACAGTTCCACGGGCCTGGTGCTGCCGCTGTGAGGATTGTCATCAAGTCCCGGACGATCATACTCAAGTAGGTATGTCGCACGACAAAGCACAACAGGGGCGACACGAAGCGGTTGCCGGCTGGCGGTTCTTGTCACGAGTGGCGGCCTCTCATGACTGTATATGCAGTCACTTGATGATCCTCGATCTCCGCGACCTGGGGACCTTGGGGCTTGGGCTTGGGGATGGGACTTGCTGGTCGCCTTCCAAGGAACGACAGCCCATCGAACCCCCGTCCTGGCCATTACCCCAGCTGCCCAGCCAGCCAGCCAGCATTATTAGAAGCACAGTCCAGACATAGTGGGCGCTTAGTTGGTGTCCTGGGTCCCTTTGACGTGGTTATCACCGGGCGCTCGAGGCAGCAGTACCAGAATCTCAAACGTCACTTGCCCAGGAGACTTATTAATTTACAACCGCATTTGGGCACTCTCCGTTCAAGCATGCCTCCCTCGGCCGCAAGGAATCTCCTGTCCGTCTTGTCTCCGACCGCTGATGAGTGGAGATTGTCCTCCGCCTCGTGCAGCATGAGCTGCCTGACTCGTGCCACAGTTACAGTAGCGTCCTCTCATTGTTTGAGCGCAGAACTGGCCCTCTTAGAGATCTTGTTAAACCGATCCAGGTACGCCACTCCCATCCTCGAGCCTCACGGCCCCCGTCCAGGCCTCCACCGAGGCCAGTCCGGCTGAAAACTCAAGTGGGCTGGACTCGGGAGGATTCAAGGGCACAAAGGCACTTAGGATCCAAAAGTGGGCGCAGAAGCGTCATGGAACAAAGCGCCAAGGCGCTGCCAGGTCGCCCATTCCACAACAGGACAGCGATATGTCAGCCATACCGTAATCGCGTGCACGCTGATTCCTCGAGGACGAAGTCTCGACGACGCCGTCTCTGATGTGGAGGGAGCCACTGAATGGGTATCGG
Source organism: Fusarium solani (assembly GCF_023522795.1). Lineage (NCBI taxonomy): Eukaryota > Fungi > Ascomycota > Sordariomycetes > Hypocreales > Nectriaceae > Fusarium > Fusarium solani. Next base: position 4,778,156 of record NW_027072157.1, read on the forward strand.
TTCCCGAGGGAGTTAACTCGGGGGCTAATTTACGGCGTCTTTTGGTCAAGACGGAATCTGAACCGGTTCGCCCGTTTTCCAATCACTTTCCAATCTTCAGAAGGACCATGCCCGAGCTCGCAGCAAAACCAGAGGCTACAGGACGTTTGGAGGTTGGTCTCGTGACCATAGATCAACAAACGAACGACGAGCGGAGGCTGCGGCTACGGCTGCGAGGGATGGGACCTGAGCAACCAACCAAGACCCAAGGGAATAACGCAGCTCAAATCGGATCCGTTTGGATGCAGGCACTCGATTGAGCCTCTCGCAGCTCGCTACCTCGACACGGTCTCTCGATGTTACAGTGCGTCCTAACTGTGGGAGTACCAATCAACAGTGAGCTAACAGTCTACACTTCGCTTCCATGTGGGCGAAGCATCAGTGGCCTTTTTTCGACTTGTCCCCCTCCACTCTCTACTGCAATAGCCTTGAGGCTATTGTCGGTGTCTCCAGGTGCATTGAAACCTGCTGAAAGGCTATCAGCTTGCCCTGCAGCTTGGGGCTTCTGAGACATGTCGCAACGCAGGAGCGCCAAGTTAGAGCCCCATACTCTGTACAGCACCTAGCATTGGTTCAGTAACATGCAGCCGCTGCCGTTGTTGAAGCTGCGGCGGCTGGCGGTGGCGGTCTCCTCGTTACTGTATCCCCACGTTGCGGCTGGATCATGATGACGCCGGAAGCTGCAGCTTTCTAGAGGTGCTCCCCCACGTCCTGAGGACCAACGTCCAAGACATGGCGACTGGACATGTGCAATCATGGGATTTGGAAATTGCATCACCGATGAGACTGGCGTCATCAAAATGGTGATGGCGAGCTACGCCATGCAGATACGCAGGGATCGGCGTCAACTAAAGCCACATAAAGCAAGTAGATGGGCATGGCAGGTCACTATCGCGACGGTTGGGCCAAGTCTCTGGCGACCTGCTGTCTCGAATGGCCTCTAGGGGGATGAGCAAGTCCCTCAGGCCATGCTAAAGAAGGGCGTCTTGGCAGATCTACTGGTTCCCATTAGGTGATGGCATGCATCCAAGCGAAGTTGGGCGACTTGCATAGGGATGCGGGTAGGCAGGCGTGGCAGGCAACGTCGTCCTTGAGACGATCTAGAGGTGCAAGCCATCCAGCGGCGCTATTGTTATTGCAGATCAGCTTTCCAGCCATCGAGGTGCAGATCATGTCCCAGATGAGCCTGCCGAGGACGGAGAGGAGAGGGGAAATAAGCCGCAGTCTAGTCCAGACCACACTTGGCACTTTCAAGGGCCAACATGGAGAGAGAACTAGCGACAAGGAGAGAGAGGGCCTCGATGGTTTCCCTCACGAGAAGCTCGGTACGATGCACAACTTCTCATGGTGTTGTTTCCGCACTTTGCTTTTTCGATAGGCGAAGGCGTCGGTCATGACACCCTCCATCCTTCGCGAGAGGTCGATAGTCGCCCTCTATTCTGGTCCACTCGCATCTGACAAGGCTCTAGCTCGCCATCGCTAAAGGCGCCAGCCGTTGAAACCGACAGTAGCTGCATTTCAGGTCCGGAAGTCGGCTGACACTATCAGCTTGGCTCGAAGCCGGTGTATCATGACTGCTTCTGATATAGGGGTTGGGGGTGGAAGCCCCGCCTCTCATGGCTACCTAGTCGACAAGCAACGCTGGTGTTGACAACTGGCGCTCTCGGTGGTGGGCTCGCATTCTGCCTTGTGGGCTCTGCTTAGCGGTCCTGTCAACTATGACGCGCAGGGAGAGTTCCCAGAACGCTCGTTGAAGTGGCCAGAGACGACTGTGCTTGTTGGAATGGTAATTGTTTATGGACAAGGCCATTGCATCCCAAGAGACATCTGCGAGCGGCTCTGCGAATGAGAAGACATTGTGCCATAAGACGCCTGATGGACGTGGTTAATCGCGGCGACGAGTAGGACCATGGCTTCAGATGGCGCATGACTCGAGGTTTTGCCCAAAGTTGTTGATAACAACGGCAAAAGATATGCCGGATTGCAGGGGAACCAAAACGGCTTGGTGTTGATGTTGCGAATCAGATTGCAAGAGGCGCTTTCGATAATGATGGATAGCAAAGACGACAGGTTCTTTGGTCATCTTTCGCGCCTCAAATCAGACCGACCATGCGAACAATCGAATCTGATGGCGGAACGGGGTTGACCGTACATAGGTGAGTGACAAGAAGCTGACCAGATTGCCCTGTCTCTTTTCTCCTCGGTTCGCGCTCCTCGTATGAGGCGACAGGTCAATTTGCGGCATTCGGGAAGTGAGTGAAGAGAAGGTGTCGTTGGTGGGAGGGAGGATGGAGGATTTGTTGGTGGCATTGCACTGTCTTTTCCTGCTGGGTACAGATACTTGGGTAAAATGGCAACAAAGGTCAAAGGTCCAATGGCGGCCGACTCGATTCCAAAGTCAGGCCACGAGGGATGTTCCGGAGGGCTCCGAAAGCCGTCTGGGGGGGGGTTACGGAGCCGAGGAGATGGGCATTCCGTATTTCAAGGCACGCGGACGGTACGGCCTTGAACTGGTCGGCGAGGTGGCGTAAAGTCCCCGAGAGATGAACGGCCAAGTTGCGGCTCTGTAGGACGCAGTGCCGGCCGACGACCCGAGAGCGAGCATCAATGAAGGGATATGATATCCACCGAGCCGCAATGTCAGATCTTACATGATGGACTGCAGCTGTTATTCAGCATGAATACTCGATGACTGTCCCGAGTAGTCGGCGGCCGTGCTGAGTAAGGGACCCCGTCAAGCGGCACAGCTACCGTGCCTGGAACGGGTTACGGCAGACGGGACATGATATAAGAGCCCAGCGCTGTGCCGCTCTGGCCGCAAAATGCCGCACAGGTTGCCGCTATTTCGGGGACCAAGACGGCGGCGACCAGCGGCTGGATCGGGCTTGCACTGTTTAAAAATATCATGTTGTCGCGGGTAAAGTAGGAATTGGGGATTCGAGACTGTCTTTGTCGAGGAATATGTCGACATCAGCAGATGGGCAGACTTTTGGTACGACACGCGCACACGCGCGCGCGTGCGTGCGCAAAGCGAGGGGGAGAGACAACAAATGTTAAGGGGATGATATATATTGACTCTCCTGTTCTATCAGCGAGATGTCTTTCTTCTTTGCCCATTCTCTCGGATCTCATCGGAATTCAGCATCTCTTTTGCGCTGCAACTATCTCTACCTATCTCTCTCAAGCCAAAAAGTTTAAAGCCCTCGGCGTCTCGGTCATAATTCGGTCTTGGTTGCAACGGACGGCTTCGGAAGAATCTGACATCATTCATTGCTGAAACCCGTCGTCATTCACAGTGAAAGACAAGAATTGTGTGTGTCGATTCCTCCTCATTTTCGCATACGACGGCACACGACACTGTCAAGGTTTTTGTCATCATCAACGTCACTTCGGGATACGCGACAAATTGTATTTCATCAAAAAAACACCATTACTCATAAAAAGACCGACAGCCTGCGCATCAACAGACGCATTCATATCAAATCGGCCATCTTTGATAACTCTCCGAGAGCCATTTTTTGCAATTGACCCACACTGGGCTGAGCCTGAACCGCACGCGGGCACTGCAACCACCTCATCCCTATCATACGACATTTATTACAACCTCATCCACTCTCTGGGGTAAGCTACAGCCAAGGTCTCGAAATCTAAAAAGGACCGCACGCGAGCTTCTCGTACGAATTGGACTTGTCAACCATCTCTCCAATACTCTACCAACCACCGCAAACATGAAGATCCTCACCAAGGAAGAGGAAGAGGCCCACTACGCGGCTGTCGTCAAGGGCGGCCTCATCGGAGGCACCATTGGCATCGGTGTCGGTGTTGGAGGCGTCCTTCTCGCCTCGCGACGATACGCAGCCTTCCGAGGCCTCACCATCCCCTTCCGGACCTTCCTCATCACCTCGGCCGGTACCTTCGGTGCCATCATCAACGCCGATCGCTGGTCCATGGCCTTCCAGAAGGAGCAGAACCCCATGAACTTCTACCAGGACGAGACCCAGCGCGTCCAGCAGATCACGCGCGAGAACCAGACCGCCTACGAGCGCTTCATGGAGTACGGCAAGGAGAACCGCTACTCCATCGTCTTCATCTCGTGGCTCGCCTCCATGGGCCTCGCCTTTGCCCTCGTCAGCCGCTCCCCCATGAACACGGCCAACAAGGTCGTCCAGGCCCGTGTCTACGCCCAGGGCCTGACCCTCGCCGTCCTCATCATCTCGGCCGTCTTTGAGATGAACGACGCCAAGTCTGGCAGCGGCCGCTGGCAGACCGTCATGGTCCTCGATCCCGATGACCCCGAGCACAAGCACCTCATCGAGAAGAGGATTCACAAGGAGGAGTACGAGGGACAGGATCTCTGGAAGGGTAAGTTACAATGACATCCGAAATAGCGAGCTTGAGGCTAATTGAGTAAAACAGACATGGTTGCCGCTGAGGAGCGACGATTAGCTGCCAAGAAGGCTTCTGAGACCAAGATCTAAGCGACCAGAACCTCTGAGCAACTACATATGCTCGATAACCACACATCATCGACCAACACCCTACGAATCACCTCTAATAAAAAAAAAACTACAAACCAATCGGCGCTATATCATAGGAGGAGGGAACGACGGAATTGGGCCCAGTATGAATGGGGTATGACAGCGGGAGACATTAAGGAGTTTCATGATTTACCAGCCAAAGAACAGAATAGTTCTTGGTAAAAGGGGGAGGTTCTTACATCACCCCTAAAACAAAACCAACGTTCGAATAACCTCTCATCTTTTTCCTACCTGTATAGACTAGGACGCAAGCAAGGGGGCCAAAGGGGGACACGGGAACTTGTAACAAAGGGCAATGACCTCGGCTGGCAAATTGGTCCCGGCGGCTTTGAAATGATTTGAATTTGTTCTGTATCATACCTAGGAGACATGATGATGTAAAAAAAAAACACCATACCAACAAGTACACATGCCTGCGAAACGTGCTCAAGAATGGGGGTGGAGATACCGACACACAGGCAGTAGGTACAGTGCCAAAGGGCTCGCTCATAAGTTCAATTAAGAGCAAGCTTAGAGTAGGAGGCTATATCCCATGGCATAAGAGAGGTCCGTATAGTCTCGTCATTATCCATCTTATTCTTATGCCAACACATAACCTCAAGATATATGTGAAGTAGCCCAGTTGGTGTATCAACTGTCTGCTCTTGGGAATAACCAACGTGTTAAATTCATCTACAAAAAGGACTCATACCACCGACTCCCTGCTATATCTCTTTTTTTCCGAGGCTCTCGCTTCCATCTCTTGATGTCCGCTCAACCCGACACGGTGTAGACAGTAAAACCAAGCACAAACACACTCAAATACCCAAAGAGTTCGCCCAGCCGTGGTCTAGACCTCGATGGTGAAGTGGCTGATCTGCGAGTAATAGGCATGCACAGCCAGCTCCAGAAGCATCACATCGCCAAACACCTCGCTCCCGTCAAAGCCGCCTATCACGATAAGACGGCTGTCGTATAACGCCGTGCCGTGGTACCCGCGCCCAGAAGGTGCCTTGCCGTAAACACGCCGCTTATCCCAGGTCATTGTGACCAAGTTCAGTAACAAGACGTCGTTGGAATACTCGTTGCCATCGTGGCCGCCAATGACGAAGAGATAGGAGCCCACGATGGTGGCAGTATGTGAAAGACGGCGGAAAGCAACAGGGATAGGAACGGCTCTCCATACGTGCGTCTCAACATCGTATACCCACACGTCGTCGAAGCACTCGCCGCCGTCGGAGCCGCCAAAGATGATGAGCTTGCTGCCCACCATGTTGGCCGTGTGGTAGCCCCGTGCCTTGGGCCGATAGTCCTTGGCCCCTGGGGTCGTCTTGTCAGGGCTAGATACTAGTCGCCATGACATTTTGTTGACGTCTGTGACATCGAGCCGCCAGATATCGTTCAGGGCTCGTATGCCATCTCCGCCGCCGAATACATAAATGCCATTCTTGTACAAGCATGCCGTGTGCGCCCTACGCTTTGAGGGCATCTTGTCACCGATAATCCGTGGCTTACTCCACCGGAAGTTTGTTGTATCCAGAACATAAACGTCGTTGTAGTATTCAGGGCCGTCACCTCCGCCAAACACAATGAGCTTCTTCCCTACGGCGGTGCAAGTCATGGCTCTTAGAGGGACCGGTATGTCACCAACGACATGAGGCACGGACCAGTGGAAGGAATCCGCGTCCAAAACATAGAGGTCGTTGAAACACGTTCTCGAGTCGCACCCACCGAAGACGTAGACGTTAGAACCGGTTATAGTGGTGGTATGCGCTCTCAAGCACGTATGAGGGGCACCTGACACGGGCGCCTTGGACCAGTACATGCCGGACGCCGGGGCCACGGGAACATCGGGCGCCGTCCTGAGATCCGGGAGCGGGGGGTATGCTGTGTATTCTCCTCGCACTGCACGAGGGGTATGGGATCCATATCGCGCCGCGACTTGGGCAGTTGTGCGACTGGCTATTGCCGACGTTGACCGCATGGCCGTAGGCCGTCGAGCATGACGATCGTCGCTGGAGCCATCTCCGGCGCCGTTGGCGATTGATGGTGGTGGTTTGGTAGCTGGCCTCGAAGCAGACGAAGTAGGGGGTTGTGAAGCGCCTTGTGATGTTGACTGAGAGCGTTGACGTATTGAAAGGTCGGAGGGTTTTCGACGGTTGGCCTGGATGCTCTTGCTGGCAAGATGACCTGGGGTATGACTCCTGGGCAAGGGTGTAGGATCGCTCGACTCGTCGTCGTCGGAATCATCGTCGACAAAGCTGGGCCTCGCTGCTGTGGGAGCGCCGACGGGCCTCTGGGCTCGCACTGCCCTGGTCTTGAGAGGCGACTTATCGGAAGACCTGCCCGAATCCGCCATGTTCTCGCAGGTCCTTCTTCATTGCCCGTGGGAGATGATTGTAAGCCTGGCTTGGGATCGAGGGAGGTGGGTGGGGGGTAAGGCGACGGGACGGTCAAGGACGGAGGCAGCAAGCAATGCAGTTCAAAAAGAGATGAACAATACCAGAACACAAGTAAGGTACAATACTAAAACAAAGCCGGATTGGCGACGTGCCAGAGCCGGAGAGAGAGGCACGCGCCGTGGGTTCTGGTAATGGTGATGATGATGTCGAAGGGTGTGATCGTGCGGCGGCCACCTTCCTTACAATAGATTCCCTGGGGTCGAGGGCCCCGGGCGGGTGCCAGATGGGGGATGGGCTTATCGAGGCTGATGTACCCCGGTACCTTGGGCACTGCGACGTTCCACCAACCAACGAGTATCTGCTGATTTTTTAGCGAGGGTTAGCGAGGTTTGACCCCTGTGGCTCACCCTCTTCAGGGTTTCTCTGGGCATGAGGGGTACCTAATACATGAGGTCCATACCTGCCTCCGCTGCCCGACCTGGACTTCATGCGGCCTGCCCCACCAAACCCGCTGTGGGAAGGAGCCTCTAGCGCATCCATAGCTTGGTCTATCAGATCGAGATTTTTTTCTATTGTAGGGCCCTCAACTTCGAGGACAAACGCTTCTTGACAATAACAAACGTGAGGTCAACACTGGCGGGTTTTTCAGCAACTTCATTAGTCAGATAATCAAACGGTAAGCTACTCCAATTGACTCCTCGACGTGCGCAATTCCTCGAGATATTCACCTACTTTCTCCTTCCAAACATCACCTCTCACTCCCACTCTTACACTCACATCCCTGACCTTTACAAGTTCCAGCCTCACTCACCACTGCTAGGTTCTTTTCGCTTAGCTCGCATATGCATAGAGCGTATTGATTCTCATCGCTATCACTGCGCACTGAAATCATGAGCGAGCAGGCAGACGCCCAGATGGGCGGCGTCACTCCAGAGCCTCAGCACGCCGAGGTTGCGGCCGATGCCAGCAACATCGCTACCGCCGCCGCTACAGATGACGGAGAGAGGGCATCGAAGAGACTTAAGATGAACGACTCGGCCCCATCTCAATCTGTGCCCGGAGAGGGTCTGCACGATGCGCCCGCTGGTAAGGATGAGAAGGCGGCCAACGGTGAGAAGGAGCAGACTCAAGAGTCAAAGTCTGACTCCAAGACTGAGCATGTTGATGGACGCACCAAGGGAGTCGCACCCATTAAGAAGGAGTAAGTCAATCATACCCTATAATATTGAGCACGATGAGGCTGATTATGGCAAGGTATCTCGTCGATGTGTCCGCTCTGAAGGATGCCTCAGCCGACGATGTGAACGATGACGATGCTGCCGAAGGACGTGGAACTACCAACGGAGCTTCCAATGAGGCAAACGGCGATAGAAACGACCGCAAGTCTGGCAAGGGCAAGAAGGACAAGAAGAAGCAAAAGGGCCAGAACACAGAGCGTAGCTTCGGCAAGTTTGATGACGCCTTTCGTATTTGCAACAGCCGAGCTTTCTATCCCGAGTTCTCACCCAGAGAGTGCAAGTTTGGCGACCGATGCAAGCTCTCTCACGACCTGCGCAAGTATCTCGAAGAGGGACGTCGAGGAGACGTCGAGACTTTTGAAGGCAAATGTCCCGTGTTTACGGCTCATGGCCACTGCCCCTCGGGCTGGAAGTGCCGCTTTGTCAAGAGCCACATGAAGGAGATTGAGCACGAGGACGGAAGAAAGGAGCTGGTGCTCATCAACACCTCCGCAGATGGCGGCCAGAATGGCGAGCCCCAAGATGAAGAGTCCGAGGAGCAGCGACCTGGCGTCTCCAACATTGTCAGCATGGACAAGAAGATTGACCTTAACCGCAAGCGAACCGACTTCACAAAGGCCGACCAGTACATTACCTGGCTCAATAAGGAAGCCAAGCTGAGCGAGGAGTTCATGAACCGCCGAAAGAATCAGTCCGACGAGGGCATCGAGGATCTGCGTGCCCGCTATGTCGACCCTCCCTTCAAGCCTTCTGAGAAGCGACGCCTCTACTTTGGCCCCGAGACCCCTACCTTGGCTCCCCTTACTACCCAGGGAAACCTACCTTTCCGTCGTCTCTGCGTTGAGCTCGGTGCTCAGCTGACGTACTCTGAGATGGCCATAGGAATGCCTCTAATCCAGGGAACCAAGGCTGACTGGACCCTCCTCAAGGTCCACGACTCGGAACTCACTCCTCCCAAGATGAACCCAGGGTCGGTGCCCATCTTTGAGGACTACGATCACTCCCGGGATCTCAAGTTTGGTGCCCAGATCTCAGGAAACAACCACTGGGTCGTCTCCAAGGCTGCTGATGTTCTGAACCGTTACTGCCCCCATCTTCGCCTCATTGATCTCAACTGCGGTTGCCCTATTGACATGGTGTTCAAGTCCGGCGGTGGATCGGCGCTTCTTGAGAACCACGGCAAGATGGAACGCATGATTCGAGGCATGAACGCCATGTCCGGGGAGATTCCCATCACTGCCAAGATAAGGACTGGCATCCGGAACAACCGCCCGACGGCGACTCAGCTCATCGGCAGGCTAGCCTTTGGTGCGCGAGAGCATCGTGAGCGCCTCGGCGCCCCTGGTTGCGCTGCCCTGACTCTCCATGGACGAAGCCGTGAGCAGCGATACACCAAGAAGGCTGACTGGGGCTACATTGGAGAGTGCGCTGCTCTTATCAAGACCTACAACAAGGAGAAGGACAGCCTCACGGACACTGCTGCTGAGCCCGATGAGAGCTCCCTCCCCAACGCCAAGGACGGTCGCATGTACTTCCTCGGCAACGGCGACTGCTACTCGCATACCGAGTACTATGAGAACATTGAAAAGGCCCGTGTCGATACCGTCATGATTGGTCGCGGTGCCCTTATCAAGCCCTGGATCTTTGAGGAGATTGAGAAGGGTCAGTATCTGGACAAGTCGTCGAGCGAGCGTCTCGGCTACATTGAGAAGTTTGTGCGCTACGGCCTTGACGCCTGGGGTTCTGATGAGCTTGGCATCGGCTTCACGCGCCGCTTCTTACTCGAGTGGCTGAGCTTCGCTCATCGCTATGTCCCCGTCGGATTGCTGGAGTATCTGCCCCCTAGCCTGAACGACCGGCCACCCAAGTACAAGGGACGAGACGAGATGGAGACGCTGATGGCGTCCAACAATTTTAGAGACTGGATCAAGATCAGGTACGTGGCAGCTACGATAACATGGCTGACCCTATAGTCCATTTGGTGATCAGCAAATGCTAACAACGTGTCTACAGTGAGATGTTCCTCGGTCCTGTCCACCCAACTTTCAACTTCCAGCCCAAGCACAAGTCGAATGCATATGAGGCTGAGGGGTAAGGGAATGAACAAAAGCGTAAATGGAGAAAAGTGGGCTCTCAAGATGATGAATATGCCTTGGTTGGCTGCCATGTCGGATGGATTTGCTTGAGAGGAAGACATGGTGTATGTACATGAGTCTATGTTACACGATAGGCCATGAGGGACGGTCGGAGCTCTATCGTAGGCCTCATGAAGAGGCCGATATGTATGATCGAGCCAATGACATTTTGTAAAAGTTCACAAACTCATCAGTCATGGGTGGACATGGCAGGCGATACGAGATGGCACATGGTAATAAGGTTATGGCGTGCTGAAGCATTGCTCAACTTGTTATATATCCAGCCAAGTTATGAGTATCATTCATCTTGCTAAACCAGATACTGCAAGGTTATATCCTGTTCAACTTCATGGACACAAGGGGCTTAACAATTGAGAGCGCAGCAACTCGGAGACAGTTTAATGAATTAAGAATGAATGTCCATGTTTATCAGTGTCGAGGAGCACAACTCCTCGAGGTATCTGCTATAAAGGGATAAAAAAAGACAAAGTAAACCTGAACGCTAGGAACTAGTATGTTCGTGAATAACCAAAAAACTCCGTAATCATGTTTTTTTGCCCAATGTATCCAATACACCCACCGTCTCGTCTTTTGATCGAGACGGAGTATTCTTCAGACAGAATCGTACAGCCTGCCGTTGCCATGTACAGTTGGCGGCGTTGCTCCGTTGCCAGGTCGGTTCCTCCTCTTGCAATTAAACCCAGTCTACGAGTAGAAGTGGCTCCTCTGCATGCCATCAGCCGTGGCATACTCCTTCTTGCCCTCCTCGGGTCGCTCAATTGAGCTTGTGAGTGAGTTGGTGCGGCTGCTCTCGCTTGGTGCGGCCTTGAGCTTCTTGGGCTCCTGGGTCGGGCGCTTCAGGACTTCGAGATAGGTCGAGGGAAGATATCCTTGGCGGCCATCGCGAGATCTGCATTGCCACCATTCGCTGGGGTTGCCGGAGGGGTCGTTCTTGCTGAGGACTGCAACCAAGTCACCCTTGCGCGCCTCAAGCTCCATGCCGGTGTTGGGCTGGGGAAGGAAATCGTAAGTGAGTCTGCAAAACTCGAGCTTGGAGGGGTCCATCGGCTGCTGCGATTCGAGCGCCTGGGCCTGGAGGCGCCTCTGCTCCTCCTCCTGGGAGGCAGCTAGGCTCTTGATCATCTTGGACATGAGGTAAGGAATACCAAAGGCAGCCAGGACAAAGAAGAGCAGGGGCTTCTTGCTAGCCTTGGGAGGGAGGGGCTTGCCATCAGGCCCCATGCTGCGGCCTTCGAAGCGCGCAAAGGCAGCTGGTGTGAGCGCCATCGCATCAGCGGGTGGTGGCCGGCCAGTGATCTTGGCGATCAGTGTCCGGATCCAGCGAAGGAGGGTGAAGATACCCAGTACTGAGCCAAGGGTATCTCGAAGGTTGCCGAATTGCTCTGCGACAGAGACCATGGCTGAATATTGTTAGTTGCTGCGCTTGCTCTTGATACAAGTCAACTTACCAAAGAAGCTCGAGTGAGTAGCCATGTAGGTGCTCTCAAGCATCTGGGCGAAGCCGCCAAAGGCTGTGACGATGCCCTCAAGCATCTGGAAGGTAGCTTGAGTGCTGTTGTTGAAGCTGTTCGTCAAGCTGTTGGGGTCACCAGGCATGCCCATGCCACCACCCATGCCTCCGTACATGCCGCCGCCCATACCACCATACATGCCTCCTCCATAACCACCGTAGCCGCCGTACATGCCACCGCCATAGCCGCCCATCCCGAACCTTGAGTAGGGGCTTGAGTAGGGCGACGAGTAGGCGCCGCCCATGGAGTTGTAGGGAGAGGTAGCCATACGGCTATAGTTGGCGGCGTTCTGGTTGACAGTGGATGTGAGGGAGGAAGGGCGGTTAGGGAGAGGTGGTGCAGATGAGTCGGTAGTCGAGGTAGCGGTTGAGGGCGAGACTGAGGCAGCTAGGATCGAAGGAGTCAGCACACAGGCGCATAGACGCGGGGAAGCAGGTGCAGGTGAACCAAAGAGGAGATGGAATTGGAGAAGAGGAAATGTTTATCCTGACTTACCAGCTGCAGTCGTAGCCGCGCCAGGTTGCTCCCAGGGCTTGGGCGGGGACGCCATGATAGAAGATTAAAGAAGGGAGAGGGGGACCCTTGAGAAGTGTATCGCGAAATCTAGATCTGTGCCGTCTATGTTGAACCGCCTAGGTCGCGCCTTTGCTGGTCGCTCCTCGTGACGTTTTGGTGGTGGACCTCGGGAGGTGAGCCGGACGCAAGATCGGAGGCTGACTCCGTGGTTTTTCCAGCCTCAGCTAGCGTTGCCGCGGTCGCGCGGGGGCAACGGAGTTGCCTCGGGAAGCACGAAGAGGGCAGCCGTTGCCAACGTCGATATCGTCGCGGCCGTCGTTCGCTTGAGAGGTGCAGGCAATGGAAGGGATTTGTCTGATGGGACGCTGGGTGATGATGACGGATGAGGAGGAAGAGGATGGAAAACCAAAGGGGACCGACCGGGGGGAAAGCGCGACAGAATTGAAGTTGGCAGAGATAAAAAGTGGGGACGGAATAGAATGGCGACGAGCGTGATGGCTAAAAGGGAAGGAGAGGCGCAGAGAAATCCGGGGGGGCGAACGGGGCCCGGGGCTACGACCGATCCAACCTCGGCACTGCCGCCCCGCTTGATATGATATGCGTGCGATAACGCTCTGCTCTCCCCGTTTTTGCCGTTTGGAGGATGGTGCGCGAGTCGTGAATGCTTAATAATTGCAGCTGAGTATCATGAAGACAAAGAAGAGTGGCAAAGAAGAGTGTGTTGAAGAACTTGTTCGACGATAGAGTCTAGACGTGCTTTCAGTTCATCGAATATGAATATCAAAGAACTGAGCATAACACCCATGTGCTTGTCGTAGTTCAATTGCCTAGGCTGACCTCCATTCATCGCCTCGCTCTCGGTCTCTTCTCCCGCGGATCGCCGCCGTTGCCCATATCTTTTTGGGCGGGGAAACCTGCCATGTGACAGTGACCCTGCGTTTCGCCACAGCCCTCGGCCTATCCTGTACGCCAGCCGAGCTACCCTGCATCCCCTGGCAATGAAGAGAAGCGATGAATCGATAGGCCTGAAATTACATAGTGAATGAGTTTTTGTTTTCGAGCGTATCGGGTAGGGTTCCGATTCTCTTTTCAAGCGATTCAGGGAAGGGGTTTCGGGGTGGGATTTCAGGTTGTACATAGCCTGGAGATCTTGTGAATACCTAGTGGACGACTTGACGCTGACCTATCGTATTTCAAGTCTACACCAACATAACATCAACACAAAATGACCAAGAAGCGACCAGCAAGCCCAAATCTCATACCCAACCCATTCATCAAGAAGAAAAATCTTGAATGGACACTAGATCCTACATCTACTACTCAATCTGCTCAATCATCTCTCGTTCCCCCACTACCACCCACCACGGCTGACATCGAGTCAGGTTCAGCCATCATAGACGACCACCTCTCCCATTTCAAAGCTCACCTTTCCAAACACATTATAACGCCGTCCCCACCGCTTCCTATCTCATCGTATGCCTCACTCTACTCTAGCAACGTAGGCAGCCCCCAAGGTGCTCACTTTATCATCCATCAACATGACCACCCCATCGCTGGCACGCATTATGATCTCCGACTCCAGATCAATGAGACGAGCAGCGCCAGCTGGGCCATCATGTACGGGCTCCCAGGTGACCCAAATAGTGTTAGACTGAATCGAAATGCCACCGAGACACGGATTCATTGCCTCTGGGTATGTCCCTAGACCCACAAACTTAGCCCGACAAGGTGACGGTGAGCCAAGACAAGACTGACGCCAGCCTTAGAGCCACCTGATAGAAACTGCTTCATCGTCGACAGGCTCATTACTCATATGGGATACAGGGACATACACTGTACTCCCCCGGAAGAGCAAACACGCACCGTCATCCGATCCCTCATCACCCCCATCATCGCCAGATCCATCGCCCAAGGCAACACCACAAGCCCTCTTACACGCCGCTTTTCAAAAACGCAAGATCCGCATACGCCTGCACGGTTCTAGACTACCCGACCCTTACGTTCTCAATCTTCGCCTTACCAAGTCGGAGGACGCTGCTGGGAGGGCGAAAAGTGGACGGGCGCCTCGAACTAAACGGCGTCGTCAGGGTAGAGGCGCTCCACAGCCACAGTATGAGACAAGTGACGAGGATGAGAGTGAAGACGATAAAGGTGAAGACGTGCCCGTGACTGTTGACACAGCCGCAAACGCAGAGAAGCTGTCTGCGATGGAACGTGAGATCCGCGAGCTCGAGGATGAACAAGTGCGTCTAACAAACGCCTACCCAGGGGCTTCCAATACCATTGGCAGCGTCCACCAGCGTCGATGGTATGTTTCAATGGACCGATCGGCCTGTGGTTTCGTTGAGAAGCGAACCAAGGGTCGCTCAACTTGGGAGTTAGACAATCATGTAGAACCCCACGAGATAGGGCCTAGCGAGGCCCAGGACAAGCCAACTGGTCGCCTGTCTTATCCTTTCTACGTTCGAGGCGCCGAATATGAGCGCAGTGTTGTGACGGGACGGAGAGGTGCTGACATTCTCAAGGACGAGGGGGTGAATGATTTTGTGCAACGAAAAGGTTGGAAACCTGTGCTGACTTGAACCGAGTTGCCCTCCTGTTATACAAGTTTCACATGAACTGCGCCCATCCGAGATAATGGAAATAAATCTTATTCTGGTACATACATACATTACTGCGAAACCCTGGGCTGTCATTGTTGTTCCATGATGCCTTTTCATAGCCTCCTGGTACATGGCTGTATCCCTCGTCTACCCTTATGCCGGACCACTCATCAGCCCCATCTCGCAGGTTTAGCAACTTGCTACCCGGCCATCGCCATCCCTGTCATCCATCCGATACAAATCAGTCCGTCCTGTCCAGACTCATAAAACGCCTTTCCATGCTTGCTAACCACGCATCATCGCGTCCTTGTAAGCACCAGCCATTCCGAACCCGAAACCCTGTAAAATCAAACACACATTTTGGAGAAATAGGAGCGTCCTGGAAGGCCTCTAAGCCTTCGGATCAACCAGAGTTGGTGCAATTCGCCTCTTCTTGGGCTCTTTGCTCTCCTCTCTTTCACCCTCGCTCGTATCTCGCTTGGTACCCGCAACACTGCCTGTTGTGCTCCGTGGCGTCTCCGGAGGCGTTGTCATAGGCACCCCCGTCACCTTACCCGAGTTTGCTGCTGCAATTCCTGGGACGCTTCCAGAAATGAGGGTAGGATTGCTGATCACGCCCGTGGGCACAGTGCTTGACTGGGTCGTAATGGTTGCAATCGACGATGTCGAATTGGACCTCGCTGGAGAAGAGGGGCGTTGAGAAGCGAGCGAAGCAGACGGAGGCGGCGATGGAGCCGTGAAAGAGCTTGCCGAATTGCGATGATGGTGATGTGAGCCGTTTGGAAACGGTGACGGGGGCGCGAAACTGGTCGTCGGTGTGGGTATAGGGGTATTCTGATTTGATGACGAGACAGTTGTTTGGGACTTGGCTCGAGGAATCTCGCCCTTAAAGACCTCGCCTAATTCGCCAGCTGCGAAGGATAGAGAAGAACAGAAGCCATCGGATGATGATATCATCAAAGTCAGACCATCACTTGACCTAGTTGACTTGTTAGCAGGTGCTGGGGTCCCTGGAGAGTTGTACATACCATGCAAGATCGGTAAAGGTAGCGCAGTGGAGGTTGCTCACGACGCAGATGGGGGACTTTTGTTGAGTATCATACAGCAGTACCGAGTCCTGAGTAGCTACCGCATATACCATGCGATATGGCAGAGAGAAGGCAGGCCTAGGGCCAGGGGTAGATGAGTTCACTTCCAGGTTTGAGCTCTTTGACTCGCTTGTTGCGGTTGCAGGCGGAGGGGGCGGGTCCATTACGGAGGGAGCTGGGGAGGGCTTCGAGAGAGGTTCAGGAAGAGACGGAATAGGCTCCTCAGCGGATGATGTATCAATGGTGATATTTCTCGTAGTGGGCGGAGACTGGCGTAGAGTGTAGAATATGGGAGAACACTTCACTACCACAGACGGCTTCTTGTGGCCTGGCAAGTGGGCGATGGGAGGCTTGTTGATACCCCCTCGGGTATATATATAGACCGTGTTGATCACCTCGTACGTCGGCTTCGCATCCTTTTCGGCCTGGTGCTGATTCTGGTACTGCCCAGATGGAGTCAGGAGCAGGCTCCCATCAGGCGTAAACGTGAGTCGTCGGAAGAACGAAGTCAGGGTCTCGTTGGCGTAGAGGTTGGCATTCTTCATTCCCAAACCAGCGCTGATGGTTGACGACGGCTTGGGAGAAGGATCCATCGGCATGACAGCTGGTAGCGGCATCGAGGGGGCCGGGGATACGGATCGGCGGGAGGAAAAGGAAGACCGACGGCTGTGGCTCACGACGCTCGGAGGGTTCATGGGAAGGGCAAACGAGGTTGGTGTGCCTGGCGCAGAAGGAACTGGCGACCCAACGGAGGGGGCAGAGTCGAGGACGGCGAGCGAGGAGCGGTGGCCGAAGTCAGGAGGAGCAGGGCTGCTGGAAGAGATGCGTCGAGGGGGTAGGTCGGCCTTGATGTGGCTTGCGAGCCTGGGAGTCTTGTCATCTTGGCTTAGGGTGTATTGGCCGTCCTTTGTTTTCAAAGAGTAAATATGAACGGATCGATCGGACGACTGCGTAGCGATATACTCGTTCAGAGGATCCCATGTAACGCCCTGGACATAGTGACTGTGCTCGGCGATTTGGCGAACCAGCGTTCCTGTTCTCGAGTTAGAGGTCGTTGGGCGGCGCATCGCGAACTTGGTTTTGCTGACCTGTCTGAGCATTATATATTCGCGCTATGTTATCCATGCTGCCAATGATGAAGTGGACGCCATCGGGAGACCAGGCCAAGTCATAAATCTCGGCACCGCTAGAACGACACATATGCTTGGCTCTCCACGACTCCTTGTCATCTGAAGCTTCGGATCCGAAATTGTTCTGAGGCGTTTCGGTCGGAACCCAGAGTATCACGTTGCCATCGTCGCCGGCAGAGGCGAGTAGTTCGCCTGGAATTAGACCTATCAGTACATGACGAAACATCAAGAGAGCGGGGGAAGCCAACCTTTGGGGGCCCAGCGGACAACATTGACAGCCTGGTTATGTTTGGAGAGGGTCGAGAGATACTCGACTTTTCGTTCCTCGCCGTCCACCTGAACTTTCCATATTCTCACATGATTATCACCACCAGCGGTAGCGAGACGTCCTTTTCCATTTGGTTCAAAGTGAGCCGAGTAGACCGGGGCGTTCTGGTCGTGCCAATTGATGATGAGGGGCGTGGCTTTCATCGCGACGACAAAGCAGATATGCTAGGGCGGTCGAAGCTGGAGCTGCATAGGGAGGCGCCTGGCGAGGCTGTGGGAGAAGAGGGTGCTCTATTGCTCCCACGCTCTGGAACGAGATGGATAATCGACCGGGGACGACGACAATCTCGGGTTGATATGGAAAGAAGAAAGAATGCGAGGGTGGACTCGAAAATCGAGGCGTCGAGGCTATCAGCAGGGACGAATTCGGCAGCCCGTAGTGCAAAGTAAAGTAGTGAGCGATGACTGGTGAGTTTGAAATGGTGGAGAGCTCCAGGCTGGAGCTGGTGTGGACCTCGGAGGACTTTGATTAGACGCCAAGCTGTAGGGGGATTCAATGGCGTGAAGAGCGGGTAGCAGTAGATCAATCACAGGGAGAAACGTTGGTGATGCACTCGTTTGATGAAGGATGAGGAGAGGGAGATGCGGGACGGGAGTGAATGGTGGAAAAGAGGAGAAGAAAGGGCAGCAGTAGCCAAGCCCGAACGAAGGTGAGGTTTATTTCGGCGTTGGATGGATGGATGCGAGGGACAAAAACCTCCAGGACAGGGCCACGAGGCACGAGGCACAGGCAGGTCTTGCTTCCTTCCTTCCTTTCCCAAATGCAAGGCAACTTCCAGTAACAGGCGCAGGTTAGGTTGTGCCGGTGCGGCGGACGCGCGGGCGATCACACACTGTAAACTCAGACCCAAACAACACCCACTTCACCCAAGGATGGATCCATTGGGTGGATGGGGATGGGCGGGCTTGGATTGGACGTCACGGGGCAACTGGGCAACGCAGGCCCTGGGGCTGCAACACCTCACCTCGCTCGGGCTGAGGAGGACGGGAGGGGACGGGGAGCCTGGGCACGTCAGACGGATATCAGTGGTGGAGAGCGTATTTGGATGTCTGGTGCCCTTTGACGGCCCCCAAGCACCCGCAAGACAAGCCCAAGACCCAGACGCCGCCGGGACCTACGCTACGCCAGCAAATGCGCCGCAGCCACCAGCAGCCCTGAAAATGAGTGCCCTGCACAGCTGCAACCTGACTTTTTAGCGGGCACTGAAGAGGGGAACCCGCCCATCTCAGCAGGTGTCAGAGCGCCTGCGTGGTCTACCAGGGACGCTGCTGGGGTTCTACGGCTCGTCGCTGGGTGAGGGACGACGGTTGCGGCTGCGGCAACACCACACGCATCAGGGACCAAGGAATGGAGGCTGATGCTCATCAGCCCAGAACCGAGCCTCTAATGAGTCTGTACGCGCCCAAGACGGCATCCCACAGAGAGACATGATCCGACAAGCTAAAAGCAAAAAACATACCTTCCTGTTATGCCGCTTGACATTCTGTCCCGTACCGTATGGACAAGATATCCGAGCTCGCGGAAACCAGCCGGCGGCGGGGATCCAAAGGGAGAAATGACAAGAGGTTTAGATTCCGGTTGGCCAAGACTGGTGGATGGATGGAAGCATCCATGATGGCTCTGTTTTGATGGATCGGGCCGGCATACCCATGTTTTAAATCCTCTTTTTTCCTTCTCAATGATCACAAGAGTCCAACGTTGAAAAGTATACCTGACACCGAAGACCAAAGACGCCGCATGGATGACCCCGTTCTACTGTGCAAGTCGTGAGGTGAGGTAACTGTCTCGCTCAATGCGTGTCAGCCAGAGTCAGCATACAATTGTCAGTGTTGGACTCGGGGGAATGGAGCACCAATCATGATACTAGTCTTGCCAATCCTTGGAGCCAAGAACCTGGAACCGCGAAATGTCGCTGGCCTGAATCTAAATCACAAGTGGTCAGCACGCGACTCACACAACAGCAAGGGGAGCGCCCGCATTATTCCAGTATGATGCATCATGGATATGGCCATGGTGGCGGATGCTCACACTGTACGTCGTGCGCCAACAAGCCCTGTCACCAAAGTCAGGACTGTTTTCTCCGATGCAGCTTCGGTTCTGGACGGCGTCTTGTCACCGAGATATAAAGACCACCATCCTGTCCTGTCCGCAACGCCGTCTTTTGCTAGAGGCGTAGCAAAGTGCCTGAGCTCAGGCCAACTCATCCCACACTGGGCCGGTTGTCCCTGGCGCGGAAATTAGAGGAGCGGGAGATCCGAAAATCGAAGGTCGAAGCTTCGAAAGGAGTTACCCGTACGGCAGTTCCTGATACTAAGGCCAGCGCCCGGCCCGGAAGCGAAGCCCGGAGGTGGTGATGCAACCAGCCGACAATGCCGGCAGGACTGTTCGTTTGCAACTGATCTGGGCTGCCACCCCGTCCAGTGCCCACGCGTCTGGTTGCAGGGGCCTGTGTGGTTCTTTGGTGGCATGGGGAGGTTTAGAGCATTCATGGTTCTCCCACGGGGATGGGTGCGCTCCTTGTTGCCTGTGTGGGAAACTCAGAGGTGTGTCCAGGTTCTCCATAGTGTTGAGACTATTGCTTCACGTAGCAGGCCTCAACTAGAACCTTGACGATCTCAATCCCCCAGTACAAAGCCATCAAGGAAATTTGTCCAAGGTTACATTCGGTAGTTTGTCGTCTGGCCCTCAGGATCTGTGTAGCATCAGCTTCATCTCATCCCTGAACCATCGCAAACCTTTTAGCTGCCTGGAGACACAACTTGTCTTTCAATCTCAGATGCCTCTTGGATGAGGCGGGTGTTAGTTGACTCATTAACCTCGCTTACCATATTACCATGGATTTATCCGTCTTAGACACAACGGGCGCCATGTGAAGTCATGCCGGAGATAATATGATTCATTCGACCACTCCCCACAATGATCTCGAATTTCATATGAATCATATCAACAAGTTGTGATTTGTCGAAGCGTGCCCATTGTTTGGAGCATAGCTTTGGCAGCATACTGACTACCTTCCTTGTGTGGATAGGAGGGAGAGGGGGACTCTGGTTTGGACACTTCCAACAAGGGGTCATACTCGAGATAGAGCAGGGGAGCTCGTATCCTCAAGCGAAGCAGTATGTTTACGGACCTCTTGGATATGACTCCTTCCAAAGTCTTTCCTTCCACCGCCTTTATGTTGTCACAACCCTCTCTGGTTGAGGGATAATACTCTGTACACGCCTTTCAGTGGCGGAATTTCGTGCTTCGCCAATGGCCGCCTTTTTGAGCCTACTGTTGATACAGCTTGACTCACAGCTCGATCTGGGGATGCGTCTATAGCTCGATAAATCTGCATGATCCGACCCCGTGAGTCACGCCGTCGAGGGGACTTGTTGTTGGAAGTTGACAGAGATGGAGTGGTGACAGAGATGCTTGCTGGGGGTGGTGACACAAGAGGCGTTTGAGACGGGCTGTTAACTTGTCGATCAAGTTGATACGGAAAAGTGCTTGCCTGCCTTCTTTGTACTAATAACAATATAGAGCTTATCAGGTTTGACACAACAAGCCATCAATATTTGCCTGCCCGTGTGGAAGGGTCAAGATAGGCGCTGGGCGGCCATTTTTTGATTGCTAAGCTAGCATTGGCCGTGCCGTAGCCGATGAGTTCCTTCCGCTGGTGGTTGTTTGGTCCTTCCCAAACCATCTCGCCGACAGGCTGGTGTAGTGCACGGGCCAAGTCTCCTGCAGGAAGGTACCCAGACTACGAGATGCAGGTTCCAGGCTGAGTCCGTCGGATTCATTGTCGTTATCGATCCCCTTTCTTCGTTGCCTCGTTGTATCCTCGTCGTGGAGTGGACAATAACCAGATGAAGCTTGGTTACAGGCAACAAGTTACGGCGACTGGCAATTGCTTGCCTAAAAGGTGCATCGGCGACGCCACGATGAATAGACACCGTCCCTCGACACGGCACGTTCGTCTTCCTCAAGTTGTCGTTCAAAGTTGGAGACTGATCGCCAATGGGCGCCACTAGCCCCGCCATCATCCGTGTTGCCCGTGTCATCACGATTGGCGGGCTTGATGGACCCTGCATTGTCACTTTTTGGTGGCTGGCGGTGACTGATACCTGCTCGCTTTCACGCAGGCTAGCAGGCTCGCACCAAAGACCGAGCACGAAGAACCCGGCGACAGAGCGGTATGGATGCTATCAATGCATGGGGTCCCTGCAATTACCTTGCCGTTGCTGCCATGTTCTGCAGTTCGCATTGCAGCAGTACACCCTCTGAGTACGGTTGATGCCTTGCCGTGACAGTCATGGGCTCTCATTATCGGAAGAA